>NC_088256.1:5000000-10000000 GCF_036013445.1 Caloenas nicobarica
CATCAAGGCTAGGTTATCTAAACAGCGTGCCTTGAATCTTTCTGGCATAGAAATAGAGATACAATTAAATATGTTGAAAATCTGTTCAGGAATGTTATTTTTAATCAGTTAACTAAGTAATTTTTTTTACTTCACATTCTTACTCTCCCACGGAATCCAGCAAAGATGTGTTGATTGAGGGGAAGGGTATTGGTTCAGGATGTACCAACATGCTGGTAAATGACAGATGTGATGAGATTGTGCTTCCAGATGACACAGCCCCAGAGCATGGTCTGTGTTATAGGTCTGTAGAGCTGCACTCTGTAAAATAGGATGGCATGCATTATACTGAAAAGTACTGCTTTGCATTCTTCTCTGATAACCCAGGGTATTCACCTCTCAGGGACTCACAAATCTGTATTATTGTTAATCAGTGACCACAGCAAGGGTGGGCAGTCTGGTTCCTGTCACCCCACTATTTTACCGTCTTGGATCCCTTATTGCAATGGGGCTTCAAAGGGGTATACTTGTGGTAGCACCCAGATGCAGCTGAAATTCAAGGACTGATTGCTTCTCTTAGGTTCCTTTTAAAGATCTTGGACTAATCAGTAAGGCAAGAGAACTTGCTGAAAGAATGCAAGAGCGTTCATTAAAATATAAGAAACATGTGATTTGCCCAAAACCTTCAAGACAGATGGACGGGTACAGAGCATTACTAGAAAATGACATTGTTTTAGTTGACATCTCACTGCCCGGTTCGCATAGTGTTTATTCATCCATTTTAACTTAACGGAAATACAAATAGATGTTGGTATGTATCTACCTCTGTTGAGAGGCCCTTGCACAGATTTGATTGTAATTTTTCTTGTCAATAATTTTCTGTCAAAGTCCTTAACTTCAGTGACAGCAAAATAGGCTGCAAAGAAAATGTTTACTACTCAGTCTTGTAATTTATCATCTGGTTCATTAGCCTAAGACTCTAGATTGTGATTATGTTGTAACTGTTTTGTAACTAACTTGGGTTTGTTTTCCCTTTTCAGAGAGCAGATATAGCTGTTGCTCCCCTCACCATAACATTGGTGCGAGAAGAAGTCATAGACTTTTCCAAACCTTTTATGAGCCTGGGCATCTCCATCATGATCAAGAAGCCTCAGAAATCTAAACCAGGCGTATTCTCTTTCCTGGATCCTTTGGCTTATGAAATTTGGATGTGTATAGTCTTTGCTTACATTGGCGTCAGCGTAGTTCTTTTCCTAGTCAGCAGATTCAGCCCTTACGAGTGGCATTTGGAAGACAGCACTGAAGAACCACGTGACCCTCAGAATCCTCCTGACCCTCCAAATGAGTTTGGAATATTTAACAGCCTTTGGTTTTCCCTGGGTGCCTTTATGCAGCAAGGATGCGATATTTCTCCAAGGTTTGTTCCATATCACTCCATCACCTTTTTGCATTTTATGGTCATTCTCTGATGCCATGGTGCATATATGTTACTTTTTCGAATTTCCTTTTAATTCCAAATTTTTTGTTTTGACATTCCATTCAATGCTAAGCATCCTCATCAAGCCACCATGCTTGCTAACATTCACCTCCAGAGTGAGTGGCATTGCCTTATAATGCCGTTTATGCATTTCTGCCAAACTTATATACACCATGTTGAGGCTGTAAAATGCATAGGGTTTTCTGTTTTCAGCAATGCTTGGAGGGCTACCGTGTTTTTGCTGCATATCTCATTTTACGGTCATCTCCTTGGTGCATATGACATATTCTGCTTTGCAAAATGAGAATTATTGATTTCAAAAAGTCACATGCAACAGCACTTTAAAGCACCTCCACTCCCGTCATGGCTTCTGCTAGTCTTTTTGCTTTCTTCTGTGCCTAATTTCTCTAGTTTTGTTCTTCTTGAACCATCCCTTCATCTATTACTAATTTGCTTACTACCATATTTCATATGTTCAGGTCTCCATATGTGCCCCTCTAACAGTCATTGCATGCTGTGTGTATCGTTATTTTAGTCCAGTCTAAGCTGTTGTCCCTGTATTCATAGTCAATATGGTCCAATAAGCATTGCCAGTTTCTGTAAAGAATTTTCTTATTCATAAAGACAGTCTTTCTGAATAAGGCTATAGTAAAACATGTTTGATGTTAGTTCAAATTTAGAAGAGAGCACTAATATGAACTATTGTAGAATTATATTTCTCTTTTAAAGAAGCATTTTGAAAAACACCCGAGAACAGTGAAGTTCTCTTTAATTGAATAATGCATACCACATATGTTTTTTGAATAATATATATAATTTTTCTACGTTTACACTGGTAAAATATTTTGGTGATGTGCCTGTGATAAGCAGTGAAATTATCTAGTTTCTTAGTGATGGAACACCAGTTTTATTTTGTATGGCAATATTTTAATAAGCAGTTTACAGCTATTTTAATTATTAAAAATACCTGCTTAGTACAAACAGGATGCAGTTTTCCCCTTTAACAAGGTTGCTAATTAAATCAAGAGAGACAGATCTTTTCTACCTAAGCACTTACATTCGAAATACACCTTGTTTATCTCCATATTTGTGTACCTTTTTCAATACCCAAATCATTTGAAAGTTACTGGGTTTTCCTGGTCCACATAGTGGTAGGGACCTTGAGTGGCCTCACTGAAGTAAGTGACAAAGCTTCTATGAAGCTTCATGGAAAGGATTGTGATTTTACATGTTATAATGTAATAACGATCCCTTAAGTTCGCAGTCGTTGCACATTCAAATCTCCTAAGGATCGCAGCAAAATCCAGGGCTTTCAGAAATACTGGTCTATGCACGTTGGCGTTTGATGCAAGTCATGCGTATGTTTTAAAAGTCTTGATAGCAGCGGTTAGATTTCATACTTATCAACAGATGCATATATATCCCATATAAAACCCACACACGTTTTTGCCTGGCAGTGACCACGCGTTAGTTTTTGCAGTTATCAGTGTCTGGGTGTGCTGCCCCCCTGTATAGTTGCAGCCGTTCCCCTTCTCCTGTTCTACGCTGTCTTTCTGCTTTATGCCCAAATTCTGTGCTGAAACTTTGCCTCTCTGCTTGCTGTTAAAGGTGATGAGTAGCGATAGCATTTAAATTGCTGTTGACCGTGTGTGTGCCCAATACAAAGGACCGGGAAATAAGCACTGGGACATCACATGGAAAGCTGCAGGCATTGCACTGTTCTGCTAGGGCTGTTTATTGACAGTTAAATAGATGTGCATAGGATTTTTGTTAAGCTTTCATGTGACTCTTTGACATGTTCAGCCATTTTCCTTATATAACAAGTGGAGCATATTCTGTTTTTTTCCAATACTACCATGATAAGTGCCTTGGAAATACCTAAAAAAAAGAGAAGAAGGAAAAAAAAAGAGACAGCAGTAAACCTTTTTATTTTATCTGTCCGTCAGAAGCTATTATCTCAATATTAATAGATGGCCCTCATTTGAAGACATTGTCCAGTTATTTTGTTATCTTTCGTGATAACAGATTCCAGGCAGTTACATGCATTGTTACTGAAAAAAAAAAAAAGAAAAATTTAATATCTTGGTTTAAATTCCAGAAACAGTGGTACTTTGACTGATATGTTGATTTAAGTTGATTAAATGTCAAATTTCTTTTCCATAGAAGGGACTATTCCCAAGTATTCTATTCTTAAGCCGTATCTTTGTAAGGTTGTGCCATTCACAGTACATTAACTATATGAATGTTTCATATTATTTTATTGCCATTAAAAGGGGCTTCATTCTTCCATTGTGAGTTTTGTCTGAATAAATTTCTTATATGAGAGCGAGCGTACAGCACTTGTAGAGAGATGCCGACAAGCAGTCTGGAGAGATCACTTTTGTACTTGCTGATAAAGGCTCTTTGAGCTGCCTTTGTGTGGAACAGCTGTGACATCTAATGACTAGTTAGCTCTGTCCTCGGTGAGTATGCTGTGTGGATATTCCAGAGGATATATCCCTATACTCTCCTTTCTGTATTTAATAGGAGTCATCTAAACGGAATCAGATAGCAGCCAAAGGATGGGGGTTAGCGCATCCCTTGATGGAATCAACATTTGTTCCAGCAGTTTTTGTTCTGCCATCAAAGGCTGCTGTGTTTTCTGCATAGCGAGCTAAAGCATTGAAAATTCACTTTTGATGGATCAAAAGTAGATTATTAAACATGCTTTAATGTAAGATGTGTACAGCAAATTGAATCAGGAGAAAACACAGTCAAATTTGTAACACTGTTCTGAGCGAAAGTATCTTTGAAATCTCTATGAGAGCATGTATTTTCATTTTGCTCTTTATTCATGTGGAACAAAGAGGCTAGATTAATTAATTGATGATGGAAAAAGACAGAGGGTTCATTAAGAATTATCTCATGAGGTTGGTCATTTAAGAGGGTGTATTTCTAGATCCCTATTTTCACAGCAGAAGACTCAAGAGACTCCTATTAAAGGCCATGGGAATGACTTTGTGGGACTTTCAAAAAAGCAACAAGTAACTAGGTATTTCTGAAACTCCCACTGCCAGTTCCTGTGATGGAAGCATCTCAAGTCAGTGCTTTAGATGCTGTTTTTTATTGTGTTCTGTCCCCGTAGCCGAGGTGAGGGCTGCCTGCGCCGGCGGGCGAGGCGGAGGCTGCTGGGTCTGTGAGCAAGGGATGGAACTCGTGGGTGCCAGATAAGCTGTGCTCAGAAAACGAAGGCGTTCTAGACAAGGAGAGTTTGCACCGAAGTTGTTCAGGGTTATTTGTCCGTATAACAGACATCCTGTAGCAATCAGAAGAGCCCAATTAAAAATTGAGTTGTGTGAGAATCTTATTATTTCTCTATGCTATAGGAAATCAAGTATGTTTTCTGGCCATAAGTAGAAACAAAATCCGAGCTATTTTGATAAATAAATGAGGTTTTGTTTGAATGTGTTATTCCCTGGAAACTGGATGTGGATTTGAATATTTATTTTGTTTTTCCCTTGTTACTAATTTGCTCTCATTTGACTCCATGCTTCCTTTTAAATTTCCTCTCAAGGTATGCACTCTTCCTGTTTACTTGCTTTTGAAAACACCGTCTGACCTTGTTTTGATAACTCAGTTATAATTCTGTTATTCCAGGTCTTTGTTACTCTTCTCATTTGTTAAAATGCTAATTCACTTTAAAATAATGTCATGCAAAGTATCTATTTATTGAGCTAATTTGGAAAATGACATGTTGGGATAAAGCATTAGTTGTTGGTTTTAAGTTACAACACTGCACTGTTGGACAGGTATGTCTTCATCAGAAAAAGTGGTGCTGGTATTAAAAGCCATGATTGATTTTTCTATAATTATTACGTGAGTAGCGGACAAACATTTCTGTGGTTCACCGTACAAACCATACAAGTATTCTCTTACTACCAGCCCAGTGTTGATGCACTAACCCTTTTCCTCCCGCATCCCTCTACACCAGCCCCTGCAGTGGGTATAAGGAGTCTTCACATCAGCAGATGGACTGGGGGGAACTGGGGTCCTTTGGACAAGGAGGCTGCCGGGCCACGCTCGTCCACATTCTTGTTCTTAGACTCTCTGTGTTTGTCTTTCCTTCAGTGTCAGCTTTGTGGTTCGTTTTGTTTTTCTTTTGCCCCATCCTGTGCCACCACCAGTTACAGCCATGTCAACCCCAACTGCTTCGTAGTAGCAGCTGTTAAATCATGCTAACCTTTTCATGTTCATTGGAAGATTCTGGGAAAAACTACTGTAGTGACATCCAGTTTTCTTCTGAGAACAGCTCTGGCCCTCATCTAGCAAGACCCCTCTCTTGCATGTAGGACCCTTAGGGAAGTTCCTTCTTCGTCGGGGGATCCAGCCATGCCCACCTCCCCCTGCCTCTCAGCTCGTCTCTATTTTTTGTCCTGTATCTGTCTGACTTGCTTCATGCAGGCTGCAAGATCTCGGAGCCAAGACATTTTTTACCTTTCGCTGTGTGTAATATGCTCGTCCTGCTAACAAAAGGGGCCCTTACCAATGCAAGTAAGACATTTCATATGGGAGACTACAGGGGGAATGAACACACGCTGTTTTGTCCCCAATTGAATTTATCTAAACACCTCAGCAAGTCTTTTTTTCATCTTCCTATGTCAAGACCTACTGTAAAGCAGGAGGGCCATGGGAACGTTGAGACCCCAGATGAAGCTGGTCTTGCTGTGTTTAAGTGACTGTTCTTCTGCTGTACCTGCTGGCCAAGCTGCTGCTCACTCTGGCTCTGAAACCGTCCACCTCGCTGCAGGGGGGAGAAGTTCAACTCCAGGTCTTCTCTGAAGATGGAAAGTACGTAGTGAAAGAATGAACAAAAGAGAGATGAGTTTCACCCAACATCGCCATCTAAAAGCAAGAGGCATCTTGCAAGTCAGGCATCTTGGTTCCCTCTGAAATCATGAGACAGATGGGCACCTTCAGACTTAGCCCACACCACAGCGAGATAAATCTCTTCCTGAGGGTGTCTGTCTCCTCTTTTTCGCCGCTGGCTCCAAAGGGAGCTTTATGCCGTGAGCTCAGCAGGCACCGCTTTGTGCTTGGCCAAAATTACATCAGCCCATGTAAGAGGGGATTCCGTGGGTATAGAGTTTTACAAAGTAGCTAAAGCCAAGACCTTAACTGGCAAGGCAGCTGGCCAGAGGGGACTTCAGCCATTTGTAAAAGGCACTCAATACCTATAAAGAGAGTGAGATAGATTCCCTGACTTACTACATTTTTCTGGATTTATGTTTCTTCATCTTACCTTTGCAGCTACTCAGTAGCCTTCTGTTAGTGAGCACAGCTGCAGCACAGCCCAGCTTGAAGCGTGGGAGCCTTCTGTCCTCTGGGGAGGCCCTCGGGACAGGCAGGGACCCTCCTCGGCTTGTCGGTGATCCAGTGGATCCGTGCCTGCAGTTCACACCTCGGAAGTCATTGCTTCCTGATGGACAAAGAGGTGATGCTTCACTCCTCGAGCTTCCCTAAGCTTTGTAACCACCCGAACCACCTTGCACGTTGGTAAGGACCTGATGCAGCAGTCGCTGGGTGCTGACCGCGCTGGGGCGTGCTGTGATCCATGGCACCAGCCGACATCTGCCCTCGGTGGGAGCTGCTGCTGTGCTTCTTGGGCAGAGGAGAGTGGAGAATAGCAGCGCTTCACCTCTCAGTTTGTTCTTCCACATTCCACTAACCTGTTCCATAGTGCTCTCTGTTTTTATCGTGTTGGCGATTATTTTTCTTTGGTGTGTCCTTTAATGTTGGATGGATTTTTTTTTTCTTTCTTTTTTTTTTTTTATTAATTCAATGGGATTTTTTTAATGGCTCAGGCAATCTCAGGCTCTGGCCAAGACTAGACAGTTTACTTGCCAACCCCCCTGTGTTGGTGGGGGTACGTCACGAGACTTTTGCTTTTTTGCTGTCTCCATCTGTTGGTAGGACGACTTGTACCCACTGCCTGGGGGTGGCACTGAGGGGCTTGAAGGAAACAAATGAACAGGTAAGAGTTTTCCTGCTTTCTGTTTCTTCCCTTCACACAAAGTGAGGACTACAGCACCCAGATTCCTTGGATTTAATGTACCTGGGATTGATTCTTCCTCCACTGGAGTTAAGGGAAGACCTATGAAATGGCTTTGTCTCAGCTCCTGCAATGATTTCTGGTCAACATGCTGTGTTTGGAGAATGAGCTCTATATATGGTGGTGGAATTCCCCACCCAGCTGAGCCACAGCACTGGCATCCTTCAGCCCCAAACAAATATTTTGAGACTGATGTTCAATAGCTTTAAAGCATCAGGATCTGATGAGCTGACAGGATCTAGACCTCCTGACCACTAGGCATTTTGTAATTATGTGTTTACAAAGAGGCTTTTTTTTAGTCTTTACGGCATCCTTTTAAATAATAAACAAACAAACAAAAAACACGACAGAAACGGAACACAATTCAATTTTTTTCTGCTTCGTTCTCTGTTGCTCTGGTGGTTATAAAGCAGGAATACACTTGACTTGGAACAGTGCAACATGAAAATGTTAATTAGCATAAACCAAACCAGCCTCTCTCCTCACTTAAATATGCAGATTCAGTCTGTAATTCCTGCTAGGTTGTGAGGAGAAAAGGATACTGGGTAATTTTTGGTTTTTTTCCTTTGAATGTTTGCTCAGATCCCTTTTTGCAGTTTACTACCTCTTACATTTTGAGAGTCGATGCAGTAAAAGGTCCATTTGTGTTGTCCAAGCTGGGCAGCAGGCAAATCCCGCCCCAGGGAAAGGCTGGGCTAGCAGAGAAGACAAAAGCCTTCTGGCAAAAGACTCCTCCAGTCTGTGGAAGTCAGGAGAGCTTGTTCCTCTCCGAGCCTCCAATGGGGTTGGCTCAGATAACTTATTTCTTAATTGGTTGTCCTTGGTTTCACTGAGAGACCGGAGAGAGTTTAACTAGGCAAGACCAGGTGCATGCTGAGTTTGGTCTGCTGAGAAAGGCTGTCAGGAACTGGCTCATGGGCACCTGTTCACAGGTACCTGGAGGATCTGAACACAAGGGTTGTGTATGTGAACTTCTCTTCAGGAAAGAAAAAAAAAAAATCAAGTTACGTCTTTCAAGCAAATTGATAATGTGTGTTTTTCCATAGATCTCTCTCAGGGCGAATTGTCGGAGGAGTCTGGTGGTTCTTCACTCTCATCATTATCTCTTCCTACACTGCTAATCTTGCTGCCTTCCTAACGGTGGAGAGGATGGTTTCTCCCATAGAGAGCGCAGAGGACCTGGCTAAACAAACCGAAATAGCCTATGGCACTTTGGATTCAGGCTCAACCAAAGAATTCTTTAGAGTAAGTATGTTAAATCTCCATTCGAGCTTTACTAAGCTGTCAGTGCCTAATATACAGTGTTCAGTCCTTTGTTTCTACCCGACTCTAATAGCTCTTCTGGTGAAAGCTGCTTTGTGCAATCAGGACAGGCCTGAGTGCAGATTTTAGTATCAAAAGGCATTTTATCAAAAATGGGTGCTTTTGCTCAACCTGAAACATCTCAAGATGGAAAAACAAATGGGAAGGGGTTTTTTTAACACCAGTTTCAGAACCTCGGCCTGATGAGCAATAATGCAGGCGTGAGCACAATATTTAGCTCAGAAAACTCTTGGAGGAGTGATGCTGTTGACCTACTTGCTCTGCTTGCCCAGCTGGCAGCCATTCATGCCATCCGATGTGGGAGCTCACTTGCCAGAATGAGAAGGGGGATGGGAGGCATGTGTTGCTGTGCGGTTCTATATGGTGCACTGATTGCTGCAATTGTTGTTACGATTTCTTCACTGCCCAGCAGCGTCTGGCTGTGGCTGTATCAAGCAGTCAGGAGTGAGACTTTGGTACCCCAGAACACTGGCATCTATTCACCTTGGTTAGGGAAATGCTGCATTTGCAATAGATGGGGGTAGAGGGAGTATACGCTTTTATTTTAAGATGATCTTTTCTTTCTCCACTTGCCAAGCCACAAGCTGAACTGCAGAGAGTTTGGCGAGGGTCATTAGAAACTCTAAACATGACCTCAGACCACTTCTACGTATCTAAAAGTGTTGCAGCCTGAAAAGCTCTTATATCTGGCCTTTCCAAGGGTGAACCGAAATGCTCAGCTCTTTCAGGGAGCTCTTGGTTCTCTCTCAGCAGCGCCAATCAGGTGCCATTCAAACGAACATTTTTTTGTGTGCAGAAGGGTGGTCAGTGCTGCAGGACTAATTATTGCCCGTCACACATACTGGCCAGGGGCAAGGGTGAGGGAGGAGGGAGACAACCCTTGCTCCTCTAGGCTGATGAAATACTTGAGGGTTCCTTGACTAAATACTGATGGCTTCTTGAATTTGCTTAAGATTTCAATACATGACCACACACACGTATGTATAAATCTGATATAAAGCTGGAAATGAATGCAAAGGTATTTTACTAAGCTTTTGTACTCTGCCTTACTTATGTGTAATGTCTTTATATATAAGATAGACACTCAGTAGTTCTTAATTAATGTGGTGGCTGGTATGCTACCACGGCTTCTGTTTGTATTAAAATCCTGTGAGATAAACACTGACCTTGTAAGGGTGACATGAGTGTGTAAAAATTTGTATTGCATTTAATTATCAGTCTGAGGCAGTATTACTTGCACAGCAAAAATGAGTTGAGTGGACCTGTCAGAAAAGGTAGCACAACTTGATTAGAAATATCGGTGCTGCCTACAGTAACTATACGGTTCTTAGGGGGAAAAAATAGTCTTTTGAACATCTTGTTGCCGTTAATACAGAAAGAGGGATTGCATGGGGGTGTTTCTCCATTTCCTTAATAGTTTGACATAACAAGGAAATCCCTTCTCACCGAGAGATCAAAGGAATGAGTGTTTTGTGTGAAAGGATACAAAGTCTAGTAAATGTATGAAGACTTTGTTGTGCTGTTAATAGTCTTGAGATGAGCTGTGACTCTCTCCTGGAGAAAGCAGGGCTGTAAATGAGGATGATCTGTCAGGAGCTGCCAGCTCCATCAGGCAGAGGAGTGGGATGGGACGGGAGGGGAGCAGAGCCCCGGGGCTGGGGCGATGGGATGGGCCGCGGGGGAAGGAGAATGGGCCCTCGGTGGTGCTTCTCTTTCCCCAGCATTCTCAAGGCACACAACATAATTCCAGCTGTATTAACTTGTGCAGAGTAATTAGTTTGAATAGAGCGATGCACCCATGTAGCTGTGGTAATTAGAGTCTTCTTCAGTTGATTTGAGAAGGACAAATGCTTTGTCTTAGATTAAATGCATATGTTCACATAAATACTTCATTGTACAGTCTCTGTTAGCTACTTAATAAGGTGGTAATGATGGCTGAAACCTGAAATAACTGCTAGAGGACACTTGTTTTCCGAGCACTGCTGCTGCACGGGCCGTGTCCGCTCTCTGTTTTGGGATGTTTTTCTCCCTGTAAGCTCTTTTCTCCTACTAGAGCATCAGCAGGAGCGAGAGTGCTCTGGGTCAGAAAAAGCCATGAGCTTTCCTGAGTACAGCGTGGTGCTTTTTCCCTCTGTGAGGGGAATATCCTCGTCTGCCCATTCCCCACCAGCCTGTAACCAGTTTCAGCAACAGCTGGCTGAGCCGGTCAGGATCACCTGCCCTGTGAGGAAGGGGCTTCTAACGGAGGCGATGGCTACGTGAGCAAGTTACTGCCACCCTCCCTTGCAGTGGTTGCCTGTGTGTGTACACACACTCTGTCCGTGGCATGTGAGAGGTAGTTAAATCTTCCCTAGAGATGGGAGAACAGTCAGTAACTTGCCTTTGTAGCTGGACCATGACTTCTCACAGGAGGTGCAGGACAGTCTCTCCAAGATCCCATAAAGAAGCTTGCATAGGTTTCTCTCTTCCTAGAGCTGTAAAGCTAAAGCGTTTCTCGAAGATATTAGTCAGACATTGATCTTAATGGCTGCTGTTGGCCAGTGAAAAGTGCCAGACTGCAACAGCAAGGAAAAAGTGCCTCTTAATGCATCATAGAGGGATAACACATAAATTAACGTCAGATACCCACCACCTTGTCTGCGTGTGCTAGAGGAACTCCTTGAGAGCCCCCGGTCCATGGCTCCTTTCTGCCAGCCCCATCTCCAACTAGGAGCACTTCTGAAGGTTTCTTTTAGGTGAATTCCTGCCTGGTAGGAACTGGAACGAAAGCAGCACCTCATTTCAGATGAACAGATGGTAATGACTTTCAGCCACTTCAGACCTGGGCAGACTCCAGCTTGCGACCTATTTTATAGTGTTGGCTGTTTCCCTAAACATCGCAATGTCTCCCAGGCAGGTGCTGTCCCAGCTCTGTAGGTCGAAGGTAGACTCACCATCGCAGTTCCAAGTGCACACAATGACCGGTGTTGGCCTGACATTGCTGTCACGGTTACAAGAAGAGCCTGGTTTTTTAACAGTTTCACAGTAGGCACTATTCACACTCCTCACTTGTTGGTGACTCTGCATCAGGGCATTTCCACCCCCCAGTATATCTTAACAACCAAAGGAGCCTTCCTGTGTTTTCATGGTTGTTGCTTGTTTCTGCTCAGAAACATTTTACATTTTGCACTAATTATCTTATAAAGGCATTTAAATGGCAGTAAATAGATTACATCAATTCACTTTTGTCTTTCAAAGGGCATTCATCCATATCGAAAAGAAAGAACCTCTCCTTAGATGTTTATTAACATACGGTTTCAGATTAAGGACTCAAAAATACTTATTTCTCTTTCTTGAAAATTGTCAAAGGCCTGTACTAGAAAGCAATTTCAAATCACTAAGCTACTACATTTAAGGGTGTGTCTGTTAGAATTAACATCTTCTAATACATTCAATTGAAGCTTCAGCATATCTGAGCAGCTCATCAAATCAATGTAACATCATTTAATCCAAACTCAGCACTGAGCCTAAGTATAATTCCACAGTCTAATAGGTTTCAGACCTCCACTATGCATATATTCAGAAGGCATGACCTTATAACTAATTAGTAGTTCTTATGTAAACTTGGATGTATTTAAACTTCAGTAGAAGCAGAACATGTTTCTAGACATTTAAAAATATAAATTGCTCTTGAATTTCTGGTTATTTCTTTTAATTGATAGCAGATATCTGTGTCAAGAGGCTTCTATAAAACAACTTGCAAAGTGTGTGTTTGATCATTGACAAATACAGTTGACCCGCTAGTACACTTTACTGAAAACCTGAAATTTAGGAGGTGTCCTAAAAATTGGTCTGATGTGGCAAGTCTTTACAGGTTGAAATATTGATACAGGTAACATTTAGCAAGATCTTGTGTTAGGTCCTTCTCCCTTTTGTGGGACATCAAAGGCAGCTCATATCACACCATTACCAATGTAGTTAATCACTGTTAAACTAAGAGGACAAAGGATGCCTCAAAGGACTGATATTTTATTGTGGAACTTTGTGTTTTTCCCGGCAATGGTTTCAAGGATGTCCCTGACAAAATGACTCTGCTATCCGATGGCTCCCTCGTGCCTCAGATGAAATGACTTGCTGCTCAGAAGCCAGTTCCTAATTTTTCTTCCTGGAAATGGGACTAATTGCCAGGCCTGCTAAGAGTTTCAGTAGAAAGGCCAGAGATCCTTTGGACGTGATGGTTCCTGCTCTTGCGGTTGGATACTCCTGCCTGGCGTTGGTGTTCCTGAATATTGGATATAGAGTTTGACGCTGACATTGCTTCTGCTGTCGATAAAGACTTTACGCTCAGAGTCTGGAGAAGTCAAACAGGCCGACAGCCTTAAGCACAGCTTGGATACGTCACATGTTATTTTTATGAATTCTTTGCAACACGGTATGAAATTCACAGCTAAGGCTGAAGTCTCCATTACTTGAGGACACACGGGAGTGATGGCCGAGTGGAGAACACGAAGCAGTCTGTGTATGCTCTCCTTCTGCCTCCGTGTGAAGGCTTCACTTCTTGTTGCACTTGGATAGCCTGCCCAGACACTTTGATAGTATTTCACTCTTAATTAATGTTTTGCGAGAAGGCAGTACTGTTCTTTTATGCCCTCGTGGGCACATTCAGCACCTGAAGTTGCTCTTCATCAGTTTTTCTCAAAAAGTGGTTCTTTCCAAACCAGGTTCAGATGTGATGCCTTTCTGGACTTCGTATATGCATAAAATATGATATGAAACTACAATTTTTAGGACATGGGAAGTCATGTTAAGGTTGGCCCCTAAGATGGTCCCCCTCTTTCTCTCTTCTTGGTTTCAGCAAGTTTGAATAGTTCAGCAAGAGCAGATAGAAAAGCACGAGAAAAGCACGAGATGCCTGGTGAGGGACTTTGTGTTTTTGTCTGTGGCTCTGGTTGCCCATGCTGAGCAAATGTGCTTTGACATGGAAACAGGTACCAGAAAAAGCATGTAGATATGGTAAGGGGACTTGTGAGGTATGTTTTGAAAAGAACGTTAAGTACAACTTGTTTGACTGGTAAAACTAAAGCAAATATAGAAAACAATTTGTGCAAAAGAAAAGGAAAAAACACCAGACAGATTAGTGCCAAAGCAGAAAATAAACATTTATCTGAAAAAAACAGTGAAATAGCAAATGAAAGGATTGACCCCAAATTCCTTGCAAATTAAATAAACATTCCTTAAACCCATTAAAAGGATTTTGAAATACCTTCCTCTAAAAGCCCTTGGGGTAACTAAAACCTCCCCTTTGTTCAGACTGAGCTTTATAAGGGGCTGTATGTTGTGGGGCTGCGGTGGCACCTGTGGGTCCCTTCTGGCTCCAAGGACCAAATTGCCGCTGGACCTCCGGCTGGCAGAGGAGGGGTCCCCATTATGGTCCCTGCCAGGGCCTGGGGAAGGTCTGGCTGTGGCGGGCGAGTTGGGAGCACAGCATCGTCCCAGACCCGTTAGGGAGAGAGGGAGAAATAATGACCAGAATGCCTTCTGACGCACCAGCATATTACACTCAGTTATAAGATAAAGAGCTCATTGCTTTCCTCTGATGATAAGGTTGTGTGAAGACAAGAGGTAAGGGAAATAAGTTATACCGGCAAGCGGTTTAGGTAAGGAAAAGCCTTGAATTATGAACCAGTAGCTGCCATGCGATTTTTATGCATTCTGTGCAATCAAATGATATTGAGATCATCATTAGAGCCTATTAAAAACACCACAGTGAACTCTGTGCACGCAGCGCTAAGGGTTTCATCTGTAGTTAAACACTTTGATTTTTAATTTCAAAATTTATTTTGCTAGTGAAGATGAAGGACTTGTTTCTAACACAGCATTCATACAAATGCTTTGCTTTTGCCTTTGGATAAAACTGTGATTAGCAGCTTTAAGCTCTCTGCGTTCTTGGCATCGAGCAAAACAACAGTGTCATCATAACAAATGCCTGACAAAAATATTGAAGTGTGATTGTATTTACAGACTTTGAAGAATAGAACATCACAGAAAAGTGATAGCTTCAAATATGAGCTGTATAGATCTTTGATAGGCAACATGGTAGCAATTAATCAGAAAAATTACTGTGCTTTGACTGTTTTTCAACACAGAAAGTGTGAAAAACTTATTCATACATATATTCTCTCTCCCTTCCCCGTTTGATATAGGTGGGAGTGTGCGCAAATATTAAAAGGTGAATGTATGTGTGCAGAGAGATCACAGCCTCTCCATTGCGTGAATGATAGATGGTCCACTTGTAGGGGTTTTTTCTCGTAATCTGTTGAACCTCCTTTCTGCCACATGGCTAACAGGCGGTTTTACAGACAGCAGGAAATCAAATATGACATAATTACAAAATAAATTATTTCCCATGAAGTGATCTAATGTCTTTAAGCCTGTGGATTGGAGAGGAAAATGTATCCTCACGGGAACTAAAATTAGCAGCTCATCCATTGTCTACTCCTTGGAAAGGAAATGTTTGGATGGAACTGGGGTTAAGGTGGCTGAACCATTTTACTAATTCCAGCAGATAGGTCAGGATTCAACGAAGCTTTCAGCCAACACTTAATAACAAATAATTCAATAAATCTCTCCTTTACCTTCCAGAACAGATGGCATTTGTCTATCAGCTCTACTGATGTTTGTGGTTTAGGCTTTCCAGCTGTATAAGAAAAGGGCCCCTGGCCGCACTATGGAGGTGAGCAGAGCCCGGGTGACACTTGGCGCAGCAGCCAGCAGTGGGTTAAACCCGTCACTGTGTCTGCACCAGAGAGGCGAAGCAGAGAGCGCCTCGGGGAAAAATCACTTGCTGTTTGAATGCTCTACTTTCTGGAGAGCAGCTCGATGATAATGATAATGACATTGCTCAAGACAGCGAGGACCCTGGTTTTTCAAGGCTCTCCTACTTTACCTAATGCTGCTGTGTCACATTAATACGCGCTTGTTAGGGATTCATTTAAAATACATGGGTGCTGATAAATTACTCACAGCGCTGCTACTGTTACTTTTCCGTAATTAGGAAATACCTGAAGGTTTAGAAATTCTAATGATGTGAGTATGAAACATCGCCTCTTGCAGTCCACTGGGATTTCTCCATCATTGCCTGTATATTGGCCTATTCTGTCTGGAGCTGAAAACTCATTAGACCTGACAGTGTTCAGATCGTGTGCTGGAAGCGCCGTTGTCTGTTAATTTATTACAAGCCAAATCCAGAGCAGGGCTGGTGTGCTGCTCGGTTGCCCAGACAAGACTACTCTGCTAAATATGTCCCTGCCGGGATGATGTCCCTTAGCCTGAAGGCTGATGTAATCCCTCCCTCCAGCCCACTCAGTGCGTGCTGCCTCCTGCTCCCCAGGCAGACAGACAGGCAGACAGGCTGTCACGGCACATCTGTACTGATCCCCAGCGGTGCCACCCAGCCCTGTCCCTGCCACCCCCCTGGCAGTCGCTTCCTCGGGGTGAGCGCTCACCGTGCGCTGGCCCTGGCCCTGAATCGCGACAGGATTTACAAGGAAGAGCTTGTCTCTTGGTAAAGACTTTCATTTTAATTTCCCCATCAGTATTGCAACGGGGAGGAAGGGATGGCAGCAGTAAAGTGAGGAGATGAATATAGACGTAGTCTGAAGTTCAATATTGTGCCAGGAAAGGATGTCTTAAAATCGTGATTTACATTCTGCTACTCTTGACTGTTACCGATGTGTCAGCGACGTCTAGTTACAGCCAGAGTGGCTCTTTGCTTGGCTGTTTGTATGAGCAGAGCTCACCCCAGAAAAGACATCTGTTAAAGCAGCTACAGCACGTTACCTGCCTGCTCACGCTTTCAACGTGACCATGACAGGAAGAAAGGCTCAAAACTCCTACAATATTGTTTTATTTTTATAACGTAAAGTCATTAATTTGAACAACAAATCAACGTGACAGTGTCTCCCATCACAAACGTGGCTGTGAAATACTGTTGTTCACCAGTTCACCCTTTCTTTTACATGTATGCATATGTTGTCGAAGATTTGTGTATCCCTACAAATATACAGAGTGGTTTACGTAGCATTGCTTGAACCTTGCTTATCTGTGGCATCCCACAAATTCTTAAACTGGGGTAGAGTTTGGTAGATTTGGGGCTTGGCCTGGCTAAAAGAGAAATGCCCTTTGTGTGCTTCTGGCATCTGACCTACTTTCTTCTGCCGAGAATGTGATAAAAACAAGAGGTTCGTGTAATGATGGGATTGATTTTTCTGTCCATATAGGTAAGTAAATTGCTGGCATCACAAGTTAGCTGTGGCTAAAAGCTGTGACATTGATCTGTCAGACTTTATCCTGTGACCTTCAGTAAATGACAGTTCTGCTTTCATGTCCGCACTTGGGAGAAGGGACTAATGGTGCCCTCTGGCCTTTGTGAAACCTATTTTTTCCTTCTCAGTAAAGATCTTGGGAATTGGAGGCAGAGGGACCATACTAATGACATTTATCGTGTTCTCGTTACTGATGTAGCACCATCAGGCCAGCCTGCATGTGCTCCAGGGCCGGCGTTGGGCTGGGGGCTCCAGCCGCTGCCCCTCGCTCCTCCTGGGGGCAGCTGTGCTGGGGGTGACTCCAAGTCAGGCTGGAGAGGAGCAGAAAGGCATCGAAGCCAAGCCTTATCCAAAAGGCCAGATCAGTGGTAGCGACTCGGTTGCAGTTTGCCATATTGAGAGCAACTGCCTAAAACCGACGGATGGCAAAGCGATCCCCGAGCCAGGTGACAGCGGGGGTACCAAGGCAGCCTGCTGGCATCTTTTCACTCCTGTTCAGTAACTTGCTTATTAATGGTTCATAAGCTACTGGATTCATTAGCTGCTGTAGAATAGCTAATTGCACACGTGGAAGAAAAGCAATGAGTGATGATAATGAAGCCAGGGTTCACACGTAACTACCTAAGTTCATATCAGTGAGGCGTGCATCTATATAAAGACGCCATGTATTAATCAGGTAAAATACCTGCGCCGTTCTTAGTACAGACCTTTGTGTTTTGTATCAGCAACATCTGTCTGGCTTAGGGCTATAAATTTCCCTTGTTAAAGAGCTATAAAGTGGTCACAGGGCTGGTGTAGCAGAGGAGTGTGTTAACTCTGCTGCTTTAGGTCCTTTATCGATGTCTCTGCCTACCTCTGTGTGCCTGCCGTGGTCGGGGTGCTCCCTCCGCTTTGCGCTGCTCTCACTTCCATTTGTTGCACTTCCCTGTTGGATTTACTGCATTTCAATGCATACTGGCCTACTCCAAAGTGTATTAAAGTTTACGTAGCCTGGACTCGGGTCTCTGAGACCTGGCAGCTGTAACTGGCTCCCTTCTGGGTCTTCTCCCTCTCCAGAAAGCCCGTTCCATTTCTTACACTGATATTGCCCAGCACAAAACATTCTTCTGTTCCTTCTCATAGCCCAGCTCCTGGATTACTGGAGGAACCTTATCTCGTTCTCTCCTCCTTCCTTTTTTTTTTTTTGTGCTTGTTTATCACTCCTTGTTTTGAAGACAGAGGTAAAAATGTAACATCAGTATAGTCTAAAATTTTAAACATACAGAGTAAAAAGAGAAAATATATAAGTGAATTTTGAATGTAAAACTGATTGGGGTGAATTTGGCTCATGGTTGGATGATCAACAATAATTACCTATAAGAGAAGATTTTGAGCTTGACTGCTGGGAAATAATTTCCTGGTGCCTGTCATAAGAAACAAATGACCATTTAAGTCATTTTAATAAAATATCCCAACAGGCGGCATGAGGCAGGAATTTTGAGTAAGACCTGCAGGTCATGGAGAAGGTGGCAGAGAGGGCAAAACGTTCTGAAATAGGCAAATGGCATCCCTGTAACAAACTTTAACAAAGGAAAAATGCTGTTTCTTCCGAATGTAATAGCTTCGCCGCTACTCAGTAGTGGAGGAGGTGACTCAATGTCACTTTTAGCAGAAGCGTGAAACAGATGTCTGCAGAGGGGGAAAGGTAATTCGGTCAATGAGAGAAGGCTTCAGTCACAAAGATATGTTAGAGCTAAATTTAACCAATGTCAAGGAATCATCCAAGATGTGCTGGGTTTTGCAATCTATCTCTAGGTGGTTTGGGATGTGCAAAATGGAAACCAAGGCATCTGGTCCCGCTCAGCTGGAGCCAGGTTTGCGGGTGCTGGGTTTTTGTGTTGTTGAATCGACTGAAGAAATAACCACAACTGAGAGGTGAAACCTGCTCCTTCCCGCAGCCGGTAATGCATGCCTGGCCCCGTCCAGCCGCGCTTTTGGATGCCGTGGCAAACTGTGGGTTTGTTTGATTTTTCATTTCAGTACTGGAGCCAACCACACGCCAATACTAGGAGAATTATAATGAAAGACGCTGTTAAAATTGTGGACTGATTGAATTGGCACCTTCTCTTAAAATGAACGCGTTGCTACCCGGGAGCAACGGTGTATTTAGGTACGGGTTGGTGACGGGCCAAGCGAGCGACTCCTCAGCACGAGAGCTGCTGGCTCTGCCGACACCAAGGGGAGCTGCCTGCACCCTGGTGCTGAGGTGCGTGTCGTTCCTACTTCTGCATAAATACCTCCAAATAAAGAAAAAAGCCAGCACTATTGACAAAGCAAAGGCCAGCTCTATTTATATCTGCCGTAAGGCTGCTATAATGAAAAGGCTCTTTAATGTGTCCCAAGGCCTAGATGAAACACTGAAAATGTTGCTTTTAAGAAAAAAATGATAATAATATCCCCTTGAAATCCGGAGGAAATGTGTGTGACGGACTTCTTGAGAGCAATATCAAAGAAATGAAATAGGAGTTGCAGAGCATAGGGAGTTACTGCAGTTAAGGGCTTTGAATTGGTTTAAATCTTTGCTTTTAAGCTTTTTTCCTAAATATCTCTTTAAAAGTAACACTTTAATGAGAGGGAGAATGTTTTACTGCCGCTGAACTCTAGCAGCAGTGCAGATCTGTCAGACCTTACCTTATTTTGGAGTGTAAATCCTTTCTTTATGGTCGCTCCTGCTGTCTGGCCCCTGTCGCGGGTGTCAGACTCCCGGGGGGACACGCAGGTGCTGGCGGAGGCTGGCAGGGACGGCGTCAACTTCTGCAGAGGACAGATGGGTGAAAATGTTCTTTCAGCACAGGATTTACAGTTTTATAGTTAGAAAGGAAAGAAAATTTCCCTTTCTGAAAGTCTTTTAGGGGCTTCTGGGGTTTTTTTTAAGGCAACTGGAAGATTGGAAAAAGGAAAATATGTGCTGAAAATATGATCTTTCATTTCTTCAACCAGCTTTAGTCAACTGGTTGCTTCATTTTGTTGAGTGGGTGTAAAATATGCCTCCTGGGGCAGAAAATGCCCTCGAGCACTTTTGAGCGGAGCAGCAGGTTTCACACCTCACTGGTGGCACTATCCTTTTCTTTAAGAAGCCTTATCATAAATCATTATTTTGGCCTCATTATGAATTTAGGGGAACGGCTGCAAAGAGCAGCACTAACCAAGCAGGATGCAGTGACCGGAGCCCGTCACCTCCCTGGTCCCCGCTCCCAGGACATCCTTGGGTCCTCACTCCAACCCCCCAGCCAGGCGCTGGCCGCTCCGAAACCATGTGCCCCATGCATTTTATTTTGACGTTTCCCAGTCAATACCTGCTGTGTTCGTTTTAGCTTGCATTTTTGTCTACTTCTACGAGATCAGACTGCATACTCCTTTAGTTAACTTGATAATAACAAGATATTATGAAAATCCCACTTGGTAGAAGAAGAGGTGGGCAATGATCATATAGAAATGTACTGATTTTTATTAACAATATCATGCAAAAGAGTTAAATGAAGGGAGCAAATTATAAAGCTTAGGCTATTTGTTAAAGTTGAGAAGAGATCCAGTTTTGAGTTGTGGAATTTGGTTTTTTGAAGCACAAATGATGATATTCGCCATGTGCCCTTGTGGCATGGCATGTGCTTTGTTTGGACTGTTTGCAGCCCTGAGCATGCTGTTGGCACTCATCAGATAACTGTTATTATTAACAATGCACAGATGTATTGGCAATTGCTTTTAGGCAGTCAGGCCAGCTGAGAAGAGTGTGAAAGAACTTATTAAAGACAAATATTCTGGTGTGAGTTAAGATGAAAAGAAAAAGAAATTCTGGTTTATCTGTGTAATTAAAGGCATACTCTGCAGAGGAAAACAAGGTAAAGCATACGTAGTGCATGCACAAAGTTTTGAAGGCTAACCACATCAGCTTGCTGAGAGATAGAAGGAGTAAACCTGTATCTTACCTTCCTTTAGTCCCTTAGATGCCCATTTGCAAATATAAATGGGCAGGTGCATTTGTATTATTTATCTCAAAAGCAGATGGAGGTTGTAAGGACAAGCACCTTGAAACTGGGACACGCCAGAATTGCCGATGCTCACGCAGTCTCACCCAGCCGGGCTGGTTCTGTTCCCTTCCTGTGTGAGGGAGCTGCACCAGAAGAGCAGCAGGTCGGCTGTGGGCAGTGCTGTGCCTTGGGCCATGGCGTGTTCTGCCTGTGCTGCCAGCTCTGCCCGCTCCGTCTGTGCTGCCAGCTCTGCCTGCTCTGCCCATGCTGCCTGCTCTGCCCGTGCTGCCAGCTCTGCCTGCTCTGTCCGTGCTGCCTGCTCTGTCTGTGCTGCCAGCTCTGCCAGCTCTGCCCATGTTGCCTGCTCTGCCTGTGCTGCCTGCTCTGCCCATGCTGCCAGCTCTGCCAGCTCTGCCCATGTTGCCTGCTCTGCCTGTGCTGCCTGCTCTGCCCATGCTGCCAGCTCTGCCTGCTCTGTCCTTGCTGCCAGCTCTGCCTGCTCTGCCCATGCTGCCTGCTCTGCCCATGCTGCCAGCTCTGTCTGTGCTGCCAGCTCTGCCTGCTCTGTCCTTGCTGCCAGCTCTGCCTGCTCTGTCCTTGCTGCCAGCTCTGCCTGCTCTGCCCATGCTGCCTGCTCTGCCCATGCTGCCAGCTCTGTCTGTGCTGCCAGCTCTGCCTGCTCTGCCCGTGCTGCCTGCTCTGCCTGCTCTGCCCATGCTGCCTGCTCTGTCTGTGCTGCCAGCTCTGCCTGCTCTGCCTGCTCTGCCCGTGCTGCCAGCTCTGCCTGCTCTGCCCGTGCTGCCTGCTCTGCCTGCTCTGTCCGTGCTGCCTGCTCTGCCTGCTCTGCCCATGCTGCCTGCTCTGCCTGCTCTGCCCATGCTGCCTGCTCTGCCCATGCTGCCTGCTCTGCCCGTGCTGCCTGCTCTGTCCGTGCTGCCTGCTCTGCCTGCTCTGCCCATGCTGCCTGCTCTGCCTGCTCTGCCCATGCTGCCTGCTCTGCCCATGCTGCCTGCTCTGCCCGTGCTGCCTGCTCTGCCCGTGCTGCCTGCTCTGCCTGCTCTGCCCATGCTGCCTGCTCTGTCCGTGCTGCCTGCTCTGCCTGCTCTGTCCGTGCTGCCTGCTCTGCCCATGCTGCCAGCTCTGCCTGCTCTGTCCGTGCTGCCTGCTCTGCCTGCTCTGCCACCAGCGCAGGGACACACAGCTGCCACCCGGGCTCTGCTGCCCACAGGGCACAAGGGTGGTGGCAGCTGCAGTGCCGTGCCCTGGGCAGCTCCCGGCAGGGCCGGGGGTGTGAAAGTGCCCACGTGCATCAAGGGGGCTGTTGGAAAAGCAAGAGACCCAGGTCAGCAGTCTCAGAGCAGGCACCTCAGGTATTGGGTGCTAAAGCAGCCAGCAGCGTGCTTTGGGTGCTGACCGAGAGCCCCGGTGAGACACCTCTCCTCGGGCAGGACCCACGGTCCCGCCGTGGGCTGGGGCTCGGAGCTGCCCCTCTCCAAACCCAGCCGTCCCAGGCTGGCGGGGCAGCGGGCACAGGCCCCCGGCAGATGCTGGGCTGCCCCATTTTCTGGCACGGCTCCAGAGCTGCTGTCCTCATCTCAGGTTATCCAGCGTTCGCTGTTGCAGGGGGAAGCCAGGCAAATCCCCCGATTCCTTCTCTTACCTATGTAAGGACCGTTTCAGGCCCCATTTATATCCCCTCCACTGCTGCTTCCCTCCTGGCGCGGGACAAACGCAGCCGTGCAGCCCATCTTTAGCCAAGAAACGCTCTCAGTTGAAATCCCTCTTGCTTGTTTTTTGCAGCCCACCACCCAGCCAGCTCCTGATGAAGCTGCCCTGTATTGTTGTCTCTATGATTTCCTATTGTGGATTGGGCTGATTTTAATTGGTTTGCATTTTCAGTTTTTCAGCTCATCAGGAAGGGTAATTAAAATAAAATCTTGCCCTCTGTGCTCCTCTCCATCAGTTGCAGCGACACTAGCTGAGCATGTTAATCTGAAGAACGGTGAAGGCAGGGCTTAGTCCCTGTGAAGTGTATGGAGGCTGGTTGTTAAGCATTACATTATTCAAAACACATTAAATTGTCCTGAATGAGGAGGAAACATGTCTCGATCATCAAGCTGATGGACATTAACGGTCTCCTGCCACAAGTTTGTTCAATTTGAACTAGATATAGCTACTGCCTGCCTCATTCCCATTCTGCAAGGAAAGCTGCGGACAGCAAAATGGCAAGGAGTAGGAGGCATAAATTCGAGATACCCACAGCTTGGACCAAAAGCCTTATATAAATCCTTTGGATTTCTAGACTTTAGAGAAATACAGTTGGCATTACTGCCTTCTCTCGACCAAGCAGGAAAGTTTAACCGGTAGCCCAGCATATGAATGCTTAAGAGTCTGGAGGTGGCTTAAAGATCTGAGGGTGGTTTAAATGTGACTGGTAAGGAAGAGGGAGAAGGGGAAGTAACACATTTCTCAACATTTCCAGGTTTACGAAACCCGTGTGCTGAGCTAGAGGCTGTTAGGGTTGGCTCAGTCTCAAAATGAGGAAAATATATGCATCACACACAAGCTAACTGCCAGCAATTTTTTCAGCTATTGCTAATATTTGTGTTTGTCTAGGAAAATGTGAAACTGAATTTTGAAAGTTTGACTGTTGATTCATAAAGGATGTCGTAATCACTATTTGTACCCTCTTATGAGCATGACTGTTAGAAGCCACTAGAGCTGGACTGGTGTCCTGTCTCATAGGCCTGCCGTCGCTGCTCTGAAAAGCGGGCTCCTGCCTTGCTGGGAACTCGCAGTAAGCAAGTGTCAGTGTTTCTTAGCTGTGAGTCAGCACAAAACCCAATGCTGAGGACGTGTGCGAAGAGGAGAGGCTTTTGTTGCATCCCTTGGCCGTGATGGATGAGCTGGGGTTTAACATCTCCCGCCGGTTCGGCAGCAGAGCAGCACGCAGGGAGATAAACGCGGCACAAGGCGGGAGCCAAGGCTGGGACGGGCTCACAGCATCTCTCATTCTGACTGCCAGGCTGCCAATTACATGGCAATTAGTAGAATAAATGTCTGCGATATGTTTCCCCCTCCCCAACCATTTTATGGTTTGGTCATTGTTCAGGGGGCAATGTGTCTCTCTCCAAGCTACCTTGGCTTTTTGATTTGTTAACTTTAATCAGTTACAGGGTCTCAATTGTACCTCTTAGCTGGCTAAGCCCAAGGAGCTCAGCCTTGTGCCCTTCCCAACATGGCTTTTCATTTCCCTCCTTTTGTCTCTCCCAGAGGTCAAAAATAGCCGTCTACGAGAAAATGTGGTCGTACATGAAGTCGGCCGAGCCCTCGGTGTTCACCAAAACGACGGCGGACGGGGTGGCGCGGGTGCGGAAGTCGAAGGGCAAGTTCGCCTTCCTGCTGGAGTCGACGATGAACGAGTACATCGAGCAGCGCAAGCCCTGCGACACCATGAAAGTCGGCGGCAACCTGGATTCCAAGGGCTATGGTGTAGCAACCCCCAAAGGCTCAGCATTAAGGTGGGTGGAATAATATAACAATATCCATGTTGTTATAGTATTCCACCTACCCTGATGTATTGTGTTGTCATTTTCTTTCTTGTGGATTTTGAGGTAACTTTAAAGTTTAAAATCTTCAATATTCCATGGAGTTAAATAAGACGGTAAATTATGGTTTCGTTTATTTAATGCATCCATTTTTTTAGTGTTCTCTTCGTGTTGTCCTTTCTGATTGTTTGTTGCTGTTTTAATTTTACAGTTCAATGGCTTTTTCAATTTAAATGGTAAAAGCCGAGTTAACCTGCCATATGTGACGAATGTTAACTGCATGATGTGGTGTTCTTGTTACTTTTTTTCTCAAAGACGATTTCCCCATCCCGCACACTTCAGTTTTGAGCAAATGTTATCCTCCATGCCACCTTCCAATATTTAACCCTGTATTTACTGTACAGACATTTTGATAGCTCCACGTTCTGTGAAATTTTAGCCAATTTGTCCTCTTGTGCTCCTTTTTTTATACGTTACGATTTCCTAAGCATTTGTGCATTTTTTCTTACAAGTTATGTTTTATCGTTTCAAGAAATGCTGTTAACCTGGCAGTATTAAAACTGAATGAGCAAGGCCTCTTGGACAAATTGAAAAACAAATGGTGGTACGACAAAGGAGAGTGCGGCAGCGGGGGAGGTGACTCCAAGGTCAGCCTCAATGTCACCACAATCGGGTACCTTAGCAAAGAGTAATCGGCAAGGCTGTTATCTTACTTCTCAAGGAAAAAAAAACCAAAACAAGACACCAAAAAAAACACAGATTAAAACAATTTGAATAATTCGGGGGGGGGAAATAAGCCATTTGCTTGCCCAGTAGCTCTTTCAAAGAAGCGGTCATATTTCATATTGTCAGGGGGCTTGGTCAAGCTTGGAAACCTTATTTAACTAACAGATAGTAAATCCAGTGTTGGTGGGACCTCCACAGAGCAAATCAGTACTTGTAACTATACAAGAAACCAGCGATCACATCTGGCCGCCGTACTAACCTCTGAGGACAAGGCTTTGGTCCTTCTCCATGATTTGGCTGTGGTGCAGAGCGGTTCTCGAGAGGCTTTTTCGGCAGGATCAACTGTGCCAGCGCAGACCTGGAGGCGAGAGTGCTGCCTTCTCCTCTGCTCTTTTGCGGAGGGGTCAAGCAAACCAGTATCAGCACGTGCTGCTTTGCTGGCCTCAACTGGTGCCCGCAGAGCCCCTGGGAGGAAGGCTGGTCTCTGGGGAAGGGCTGCTTGGGGGTCTGTGGCTGAGTGAAAGAAAGCGGGGCTGCAGCGTGAGGTCGTCTCATCATAGCTTGGGTCAAGAGACACGTGTCAAGCAACGATGACACCCAAGAGATAATGCTAGGCAGAGATGGTAGTCACCTGTTGATGGAAAAATAGTAGCAATAACAGTGATGTATAAGGAGCTAGAGCTTGCAACAGGCAAAGATGAAACAAGAGATAGGTTGCTTGCAACAGGGAAATGTATTGATGCACTGAAATGGAAATGAATCTTAAGAGGCTTGGGGAGTTTTGCCTAGAATATTCCAGTGTCACCTTTTGTGCACCACTGCCCAGTCCCTGCACATGCCTGTGCAGCAGCACTGTGTGTGTTTGCGGTGCTTTTGAAACAGATGTGGATGAAAATCCTCGCTCCAGTGGCAGCAGCGGCAAAGCCGTCACTGCCTCCTGCTGCCCTGAGGCTTCCCCGAGTCTTTCAGGCTGCCTGTATGGTAGCGAGACTCTCAAAAAGGGTTTAATGAGCTTGCGTATTGCAGAAGTTAACTAGCATGCTTTGATATTGCCAATCTTGCTCTGTAAAACTGGCAGTTTCTGCAGCCTTTAACCTGGTGAGGAGAAGCTCTAGCTAGAGGAGGCTGGGTACTACTGGCCACCTTGGGTACAGGAACTGCCCAGAAAATTAATTTAAAATACATTGTTATACTGAAAAGTACTGATATTAATTTTCAGAGTGACACTGTCCTACAGCTAGTAAAACCAGTTCCTTAAGGAGCAATAACTCCTAATATCTCTTACAAAAATGCTTCAGCTTTGGTCCAAAATCAATAATAACAGTATTTTCAGTAAACCACAGTTTTGGACAATTACTGCAAATTACTGCTGCATTCTATTAATAAGAATTGCTTACAGTTGGCTACATAGGAAATTACTCAGCTACTCATCTCTGATGTTGGCAAAAGCCACTGTGTAACAATGAAGGAAGGAGAAGCTCTCAAATTCAGGTTTGTTCCATAGCTGGAGGTCTGTGGTGCTCAGCGGCAGCCTGGAGATGAACACGAGCTTTTTTATGCTTTCTAGCTCTGCCGCTCATCCTTCACACAACATTTTTTATAATGTAATACTTGCCAGTATATTAAATATTTAATATTCTCCTGGGATCCAGCACCGCATTGTCTAATGCTGCCTCCATGAAAGAAAACTCTTTGTACAAACCAGCTTCAATGAACTTCATTGCTTCGAGTTCATTGAATTAAACCCAGCCAACTAATGCTTACAGCCCTAAGGAAGCCAAAAAGGATTTTTTAAATGGTCATAATTAGGATAGGGCCATCCTTCTATTTTTGCTTGTGCTGAAAGACCTTTTACAAAGAGTGATAGCATCCATTAGCGAACCTTTGGCCCTGGTCAGTGAGTGTTGAGTGGTGTCAGGTGTGCCGTGATGCTACGGACAGGTACCCAGTGAAGAGGGGAGAGGAGCGAACATGATGACGCATGTTTTGCTGGTTTAATCCATAAATCACAAAGCACTGTCTTTCTGCAGTTTGCTGTAGCCCGCTGTGCTGAAGGACTGCTTGTTGGTTTGAGCTACAGACGTCGGCTCTCGGGGGCATGGCTCAGCTGGCAGAAGTCCCTGGGGAGCAGAACGTGGGTCACTGAGCTCTTCCTTGCGGGGGGAGAAAATCCCACAGAGACTAAGCTAGGGGAGGCTTTTTTTTAAGTTGTTGTTTCTAGAG
This sequence comes from Caloenas nicobarica, assembly GCF_036013445.1. NCBI lineage: Eukaryota > Metazoa > Chordata > Aves > Columbiformes > Columbidae > Caloenas > Caloenas nicobarica. The sequence goes on from NC_088256.1 coordinate 5,027,675, forward strand.
ATGTGGTAAATCAAAGGGCTTTATTGTTACGAATTGGCTTTTCTTCGAGGTGGCGTTTTGCAGGCACTGGGCGCTGCGGGCCGCAATGCTGCGGCGTTGCAGCAGACGGGCAGGTGCCCTCCCGGCAGCACAGACCCCATCATCGGCCACGGAGGTCAAGTTCAGGCTGTGCCCCAGTCCCCAGAGCCCCCCTGCCCTCGCAGGAGAGATGAGCACTGGTGCTGCCCTCACTGCCTGCATCTCACTGGCCTCTGTCCTCCTCTCCATCCTCCCGCCAGAAGCCTGAGTTGCCCTCATCATCTCATCCCATCTCTCCAGTTAATTGTATATACGAACGAGGCTTCATTTACAGAGCATTTCAGAGGAGTTGCTTGAAAACTGTTCTTTTTCTTCCCTTAAAGGAAGTGGTAGCTGGGGGGAATCGGAGGACGGGGCGGTGAAGGTGCCTCAGGTGGGGATGCAGACCTCGCACCCCATCACACAGGGTGGCACAGGGACCATTACTCTCTCGGGGCAGCTCTCTCTACCGGCTAAGCTGACAGACCACCTCTCCCAGCTTTCCCAGTAGGGACCCAGGCTTGGGAAATGGCTGCCTCGAGTTTGTAATCAGCCGCTTCCCACCTCCTGCCAACGAGTTGTGCGTAGCTGTGAGTCGTTGCAGATTGATGGTGCCGGTTTCCGACGCTGAATCCCTGTGTGCAATCTGATGTTCTAGCTTGCACTGAGAGCCAGAGGTAAGTGTGCAGCCGGTTTGCTTGTGCCTGTGCCCATCATTGTATGGCAGAGGACCCAGTGACCCAGCAAGTGCCCTCCCATGCTCATCCTCCCCGCGGTGCAGGATGCGGTTTGCCTGTGCCTGGAGATGAGTGGTTCTGAGTTGTGAGTTCACCTCCTGTTAATGTATTTTCATTGCCACTGGAAAACTAAACAGTGACTTCAGATTTCACAAGGACTTCGAGTCTTGCAGCGTGAGAAAGAAAAGGTATTCACTTGCCTTTCTGCAAGTGTTTTAATCTATTTGGTTACACAGGCTGTACGGTTAGTCCTGTGAGCATCCCAGGCTCCTGGAGTCCTCTTGTAATTTAAGACTAAAGAGATTGTGCTGTTTTGATGAGATTGTTTTAAAGGCCTCAGCTGACATATGTCTCATTTTCAGTGCTACCAGTAAGTACCAGCGCTGGTGTGGAGCAGAGGGTGCCAGCCTGCCCTGCCGCGTCTCGGCTGTCGGTACTGCCCTGGCGGAGGGAGTTACCTGTTTCGGTAGTGCTCCTTGTTTGAGAAGTCTGAAGGGGAACGTGCTCCATCCATATGTAATTTGTCTGTGATGCATGTCAATATATGTGGGCTGACTTGGCTGGTGCAGGCATTCTGGTACGTGCATCAAAATTTGTTCACTTAGCTCTCCTAAACTAGCGTGAATTTAGGTTCATCTGTTTGATTCATGGCAAAATTATGCCATCTTCCAGTTCTCCTATACATGTGAGCTGAGTTCTCAATCATAAGAGAATTCGAAATAGCAGTTATAAAAAAAAAACATATTGCAGGAAATATGTTACAGTGTATTATGAGTTTGGAAACTAATTATGTTGTTTATTATACAATCCTCTCATCTCAGAGCTGAGTGATGGCTGAATAGGAATTTAACAAGCAGTAGACAAAAGGGGATGCAGACGGCGGTAGCAGGCTGAGTGACTTAAGTGAAACTAATTATTCAGTTGCATAGGAACAATTTTCTGCTAAGATAAATTTCGGTAGTTCTGCTGTTGATACGTTTCTTGTGTTATACCTTCGTGGTAACATTTAATGACAACTAACACAGAAGGAGATTGTTTGAATGCAGCATCTTGCCAACTTCACATGCCAAGATTCCTTGCTAATTATTTGACTTGATTACTTTAATATATTCTTTTTTAGGCTAATATCTCTTTTGGAGTACATCCGTGAAATGACATGTGATGTAATACTACTCATTTTTCGGTTGTTTCTTTTTAATCATAGGATTACTTTTCTGGCCGGCTAGTTGGGTTCTGCCCTCAGAGCCGCACTCCAAGCATCGCATTCCCCAGCGCTTCTGAGCTGTGAGTGTGGCCATTAGCAGATGGGATTTTTTCCCCCATTTCTCTGTGCTATTTTGCTTTGATACATTTTCAGCACAGCCGTTAGCATTTGCGGCATATTTTTTTTTAAGTGGCGTATTTTTAGAAGAAATCTGTTATGCATTATTTTAGATGATACCTGACATTTAAAGAGCACGATCGCCAAACGTGTTGTGCTTTAAAGAGAACATTTGGGGAAATGGCTATCTTAAAAAGATGCAGCACAATTTATTTGAGCAATTTGTTTGAAATTATGTTCATCAGTATGAATTTACTTGCCATCCATTCTATAGGCCTGGGTTATGAGCTGGAAAAAGATAAAACAGCTGGTCAGAGCCAGTGATGGAAGCACAGAGCTAATTCATGCTCAGAGGTAGGAAAGTAACATGAAATTATTGTATTGTGCAAATTAGTGACAAAGCAAAATAATACTTTAAAAGGAAGATATCAGAATGTTTAATTGACAGCTATTACTTTATAGCATATTAAGAAATAATACTGTATATGTTCTGTGTCAATAATGAAGTCTTAATGCTCTAGGAGTTCACCGGAGCATCTCAGAGCATTGCCAAGAAGGGCAGAGAGCCCGCTCTGGTTTGCAGAAAAGTCTGAGCCGTTGTGCAGATCGTTTGAGGTGTTTTCTTGGGAAAGTGACTAGGAGACTCAGAACGACAGTTTGAGATGAGCTGGTTGCCCAAGCTGGTGGAGTCAGGGCTGGCATCGAAGAGCTGGGAACCGTTTTGTTTTGCCTGTATCGCCTTTGTTTTGCCTGTAGGGTGGGCTTTGCTGCCTTGATGAAGCTGGACCTGAGTGTGCAAGGTGACGTGCTTGTGCGGTGCTACCCACGGCGGAGCCGGCCCCGCAGCGACACTGCGTCCTGCCCTTATGGCCGCCAGAAGTCTTAGAGACTTGTGACTCGTGCACTCCTTTTGATAACACCTGTGGCGCTTAGCGGCTAATTTCCATTAATTGTTTGCCTGAGTCATTTATCCTGCATTGTAAGCATCAGTATGGGAAAAGCCAAACGCCTTGGGACTGCAAAAGGAAAAAGGAAAAGCAGCAGCTGGAAGTGGGGCTCCCAGCAGATGAGCAGGGCCCTTCCTTTGAACATCTCCCGGGGGTCTGGGCTTGGCTGTTTCCTCTTTATTGGTAGCTGCTGTCATTTAGCACACAAAGGGAAAAGTAAATGCCTTTCTTCTCCTTCAAAGTGATTCTAATGTTTCAGCACTGAGCTGGGGTGGACGCAGGCACTCTTGCTGCTCCAGCGGATTGCTCTGCACTGGCTGGCACTGCAATGGGTCAGACACCTCTGGCTTTATAGAAGCAACGTAGTGGTTCTTTGAATGTCTTGTGTAGCCTTTGGACTAAGCAGTACTTACCTGCAGCCTGCTGGGGAGCCTGAGGGCAAGAGTTACAGAAGAAGCCATCCCAAGAAGAAAATAAATCAAAGAAGACGGGGAGAAAACTGGATGCGTCTAGAGGCGAGAGCAAGAGAAGGTGAGGGGATAGCCCACACATGAGGTAAGTTGAGTCTCTTGCTCATACCCATCCAGGTTAGAAAGGATCCAGGCAATGACAGGAAGGATCCACATTGCTGTTTCAGATGTCGTAGGTCTGAGTGTGACATTAAGCATCTGCCTTCCCTCATTCTGCCTCCCCGTTCAGGTAGTTCTTCCTCCCACCCCCTCGCCACAAACGTACCTCAAGTCTCAGGCACTGCTGTAAATGAACTGTAGTCACTTGTTATGACTTGCGTTTCCTGATCCAATAGGCGTGTATTATTGCATTAGCACTTGGCACTTCTATTAAATTATGACCCTGTTAGTACAGTTTAATTTATTTGAGCTGCATTTATGAAACATAGAAATACACTTTCCTAGATGCAGTTGCTGCTGCCGAACACAGGCTGCAAACTCACTGCAAAGAGTGGAGGCACTTGCAGTCTCAGCTGGTAGCACATCTGGCTCTGTGCAGTTGTGTTCAGAGGGTGTGCAGGTGTTACAGTGGCATCGTGCATCTGCGTGTGTCTTCCACAAATACAGGATCAGTTAAAACACCTGAATTTAAAATGCATACCTAGTTACTGCAAGGAAAAACACCACAGATACCACAAGGATACAGTGGCTGCTCCAACTTGCCTTTAAAGAAAAAAAAAAAAAAAACAAACCTTGAACTGAACAAAAGAACACTATTTATGGAAAGAAACAGTAATGAAGACTAGAACTGGTAGAACTGGTATGGAGAAATATTGCAGCTACTAAATACTCAGCAGTAACCAAACCCAACCGTCCCGCTAGATCTGTTCCTGGTGATATCACAGAACAAACACATTATTAAAACTACTTTGTGTGCTGTTTCGTAGGAAAGATTTTTGCCGCCCTATGACACAATTCGGTACCCAAAGGCACTGAAGGGGGGTCCCAGCCCCACTGCTGGTGATGGCCTCGGGGATTTATTGTTGTGCCCAATGCCTCCGAGCTGTCCCAGCCATCCACATGCAGTGTATTTCTCAGGTGGCTGGGGGATATACGGGGCTTGAGGTGCCAAGTTTTAATCTTCTAATTTTGAAAGCTCTTTGTCTTTTCAAACTAGATGGCTTTTGCATTTATCCCTTCCTCTTCCCACCCATAAAGCGTTTCAATCCCTCAAATGTTAAATCTTGTAGATGTACAAGTGCTGGTAATACAGGGCAGGGAAAAAATGGTGCAGGTCGAAATGGCAGCAAAGAGCAATCAAGTGTTCATTCCTTAAAGAAGAAATGCCTGGTGCTTTTTCTGTGGATATTAAATGTTCAGCGTGAAATACAGAAGGCCACTTTTTGAGACAGAAGGTAACAAATAGGAATAGTGAGTGACCATATGTTTTTATGCACATATTTTCAGGGCTCTGTTCACTCCTACTTGAAGTACCAGGTAACTCTAGTCTTGAAACAAACATCGTGGGTTTTAATAATGAGCCCATTTCTATCCATAATCTTTGCCGTCCCTCACACATGGGTGCATAGCAAAATATGAAGTTGTGGCATGGAGACATTGCTAAATTGGTAAATTATGACAGGCAGATAGATCTGATCTCGGAAAGAACAGAGCACTTGGACAATGCATTCACCCGCAGGTTTTGTATCTAGTCAGAAGTTATTTCAGTAACAAGATCTGACAAAAAGTCCATTCAATAGTTACAGATGAGGCTGGGATTTATAGACCTTGGGGGAATAAAGTGCCTTATTTGATTTAGATGGGTCTTTAACCTCAGGCAAGGCCCTCTAGAGAATTATGCTGTATTTGGTGTCTCTTCCTGGATTGTGTCTATCTTTATATTTTAATGATACTAAGATGGTTATTAGCGAGATTTTTATGGTATCCTGTCAAATTAAGCAGAGTGCCCAGGCTTGATTTCTGCATTTGTCAGTGCCCTGTGCTACACACGCCAGCGTGGGGACGTGTGGCTTTGGGGGGTTTCTCTGCCTTGCTGGATGTGTGGGGCTGAAATCTTGGTGCAAAGCAATAGTGCAGTCGTTCGGGGTCGTTCTCCCTGTGCCCGTCAGATATTTACCTCTCAGAGCATGGTGAAGGTGACACTGCCCACGTGCCTGCAACAAGCTTTGCACTCGGCTTCCCTTTGCCAGCAATACCAACAGGAACAAGTAGTGCAGTATTTTCAGTAGTTTTGCCCCAGAGGATTTTAGGAAGCGTTTTGAATTAGGAACATGCTTGTTTCTTTGTGCCTTAGTCCACTTGACTTTCCTCTGGCAGTATGAGGTGGATTTTAGAAACCCAAACATTTCATGTCTAAGCTCTGATGTTACGACGTTGTTGAGTGGGTTGTGCTGACATCAGCAGTCCCACGGATGCTCCAGCCAGCAGGGACAGCTTTGGTCATAAGAAACAAGAGCAAAATTCCTGCAGCAGAAGTGAGAGCATTCTGAATATATCAGATTACTAAATTAAGGGGATCAGGTAAAAATAACAGGGATTAAAAAGCGAACAAGTCGAAAAACACTTTATAATGTACTAACCAAGGCCTGGTACCACCATGGACATTTGCCTCCTTCATGTCACTGGGGTTTGGATGGGAGGCGAAGAGCCCTTCACAGGGGACGCAGCCCTTGGACCGAGTGCAGCCCGCCTTGGAGGGCGGACATCGCGCTTCGTTCATCCTGCAGCCTTCACAGGGCCGGGTGTGCCAGAACCCTCCTGTGCCTTTTCGTTGCTCTGATGCCACAAATCAGCAATAGACCTGTCTTAGCCAGATATTAAACCAGATTTACGGTGGTTCTGTGCCCCTGCAGTGTCACACAGCCAGATGCCTTTGGCGCTGGGATTTTGCCTCCCCCGATGTACCCGCACAGCTGTGCAGGGGCACGTCACAGCACAAACCGCTTTGCTGGAAGTACCGCGTCCCTCGTCATCTGTGCCTTCACTTCCACAGCGCTTCTCCAACCAGAGTTATTCGACATCTGATGGGAAAGAAAATGAAAAAAGCACTTCAGCAACGACATGGGATTTCACGTTGTGGCAGATGCAGTATTGAGCACATTGGGAACTCGTGTCTTTGGCCTTTTAGCTGAACCTGCTTGCGATGGATGGGGCTGCTGTGGGCCGTGTTTACCTTATGTTTGGAGCCAGCGTCCATCTGCCTTGTGAGGAGGATCCCCATTGCCACTGGCCTTAAATTTCTTGGCTTCATCACTGAGTGAGCCCTGTGTCCCTGGATGAGATGGCACACATCCCTCCCCAGTGCCATGGGGCTGCAGATGTCCTGCTTGCACAGCACCGAAGAAGCCACCGAGCCCTTCTGCCTGGGGACCGCTCACAAGAGCAGTGGAGCTGTGGTGGCTGGAGCACTTGCCCCGTGATTGGCATCCTCCCGAGACAGCCAGGCAGGCAGGCATCCCTCCCTGGGCTGACATGCTGATCAGCTCTTCTGCAGCTTGTTCTCGGCTATCCCGAGCCTCCGCCCTGGGCACGAATGGAGTTTCAAGACCAGAGAGGAGCTCTCGCTGCTGATGCTATTCTTGCACTCCTTCAAGCTCACGGGTGATTTCTTCACTCTCTGTCCCCAAAAGAGCTAAATTTGGACTCTCAAGACGCTGCAAGCAACAGTGCTGAGAAAATGCCACACTGTACCCTGTACACTAAATATTCTACGGAACATCAGAAACTGGCCGTTGATGGGTGGAGGAACACCTGCAGTTTGTAGTCCGTGGCAAAAGGTGCCAGGTCAGCCCTCGGGCAGCCCCGCTGTTTGGGGGATTCAGTGCAACCCATGCACTGCCCACCCCGTCCTGCACAGCTCTAATGAAGCCCTTTAATTAGTGCTTCAGAGAGCCTCTACTTGTTGCACCTTTTCTTTGCAGCTCCCTTTTCTGAAAGATTGCATCTAAAAATTCTAAATTAATTCTGAGTATTGGTTCATCGGGTTTGAGGTAACAGTGTGCTATCTGCCGTGTACATTTGCTCTCCTTGGCAATGATCATTTTTGGGTATAACATTTATATTACATCCATTAGAGCATAGAATGGGATGTGAATTCACTAAACTGTTCCAATCACCACTTAAATCTTTATTGATTGCAAGTAATAAACATAGCTACGGTGTTGCTGAGACTTTATGCCACTTGAACACCGGTCACACACAGCTAATGAAAGTCTGTGGGTTACTGGGTGAGATTTTCGAGACCTGAAGTGACTCTTGCTCCTAAATCTCGCCTGTAGTGGTCACCGGCTCTGCTCTGTATTGCCTGCTCCGAGTTATGGGGACCAGACCCAAACACTGGGCTGCAGGGACCCTAGCAACAGTACACCCCCTCACTCGTTCCTTGAAAACAGCCCTTTCCTGGCACGATCAGGGCATTCCTTTCGTAAGTTCACAGCACTTTTCCAAGAAGCTGCTCAGACTCTTTGGCGCAGTCCGAGCTCGTTCAGGAAGAGTCTTGTTTGCAGCACCAGCACATAAACATGATGGCCACTAACTGCAATCAGATTGCCAAAAGAGCAACCTGGCCAGCTTTTGCAGCTGTATGTGGGACTTCAGCCTGCTGGGTCTCTTTCTGAAGCTGGTAGAAGCTAGGGTGATGTCACTAAATAAAAATGTCTGGATTTGGTTTATCTGCTTTATATAGATGCAGGCAAAATCATGAAAATGAACCTAAAAGGTCATTGATCAAATTTAAAACCTGTTTTGATTCATAATTTGAGAGAGGCAGAAGTTATACTTTCTCACATTTGGGACTGATAAATAACTATTTCTGTGATGATTAATTTACTTTTTTTGACTTGAAACTTGTTCTGGCCAGAAAGAAATATCATAACGCCACTGGTTTTCTCAGTGCAGATAAAAATGACTGCAACTAACCTGGAAGTTGTGCTGTGGTGAGAGGAGGCAGGGCAAGAAGTCGCTCAGGGTGAAGGTGTCTCAAAGAGAAGACGGAGCAGGTGGGCTCTGCATCATCCTCTTCCCTCTTTTCCATATTAATGGTGTGGCTGGAAAATAGATAATAATGAAACAGAAATGTAACAGATGCTCTACAAAGAGCATATAGCAGCTCTCACTTCTGAGGGATGATCTCACGTGTCAGCGTGGGGAGCATGCTCAGCCTGGAAGCGATGCTGTGTTTTATGCAAGATCAACCTTCGTGACAAAGAAATGCTGCAATTCCTGAATTTGGAGAGAGAGGTGGCCAGGGTTTTTAAACTGAACCCAAAGCTTTGGGGACCTAGTTCAAGAGTGAGATTTTAAAGAGTGACTGCACATTGTTTTTCAAAAATCGTTTCACTCCATCAGCATCGTCCTGTTACCTGGGGCAGCCAGCACCAAGGGGTGCAGCAGGACTTTTGGGGCTGGTGTCCCCAGCCAAGTGGGGCTGAAATGCAGTGGGGAGGAGGCCCCAGAGCCACTAGGCAAAGGGAAGACGTGGTTCCCTTTGAGGTGGTGCCACGTCGCATATGGAAAAAGCCTGGCACTACTTGTTCGCTAGCAGTAACTGATGGCTGAAGAAGGGAAGGAAACGCTGCCAGCACCTGAGCGGGGTCTTCTAACAAGTGTACCGATAAACCAAACTGCTCAAACAGCGATAAAACCCACCTCTGTCCCAGGTGTAAATCATGTTTGCAACCCTCTGGTGAAGTGAAGCCTGTGAGAATAGATTGGCGTCGACCTTCTTAACGTCGTGCCCCTCTTAAATAAACCAACCATAGCAAATGGCTTGGTTAGCCATTGGGGGCAATAGTATTCAGTATGAGGCACCTGGGACTGTGTCTTTAGAGTCAAGTCTTCTCATCATTCGTAGATGTCAGAAAAAAAACCCTTCAGTTTGGTAAAGCTGTCACACAGATCCAACCTCACGTGGATAAGCCTGTATCAGCCAAACCTACTACATCTGGATGAAAAGCACAAGCAAGCAAACAAATCCTTCTCTTCTGGTGAGGAAGAAAAACACTGCAAGTTTCTGCCCAGGAATACCATCTGATGACATGCAGAACACTGACATCCTGATCCTAATTGCCTCAGTTCGTTCTCTTGGGTGTACAGAGCGCAACAAGAGAGCACAACCTCTCAAACCTCTGAACATTTTACTTTGATAAAAGCAACCAAACTACTAGAGAGCTGGGCTGGAAACCACACAAGGGGAGATGAAAAAGAATCACGTCATAAATTAAAGGCAGAAGAAAAACAGCTGAAGCCACCCGGGAAAGGGCTGAGGACCTCATAGGATATCCTGTGCAGCCCAATAACAGCAACCTAATTAAAAAAGCAGCTGGAAATAAAATTATCCCAGGAAAAAAGATGAGGAAATGGAAGTCTTTTGAGATAGAGACTCAGAAACTGAGCAAATGGTGCTCTGAGCCGTTTTGGGGCAGCACAGCTGTCTGGGGAGGCAGGTGGGCAGCTGGGACACAGCCTTCCCGTGCAACCCTGGCGAGTCGTTTAATCTCTCTGTTCTGCTGCCTCTAAGGCAATTAAAAAACAATCCCCCCCTCGAACAAGTAGAGCCAGTGTGAGCGATGAAAAATCCCACATTCCCAGAAGAGCCCTACGCTTCCTTCTGTAATAGCAAACAAAACGCTTTGCAACGCGGTAGCCTTCAACCTGCCGGGATGGGCAGGGGCTGGCGCTGCCCGAGAGCCTTTGCTGGGATGGGCTGAGCTGCAGCTGTGGCGTGGGACGGAGGATTTGTGTTCCACGTGTGCTGCGGAGCGCTCGGCGAGAGAAACACCACGATGCAGACGTGTCCTTCTGCCCCTCCATCAGGGTCTCGGCCAAAGCCATGCCTGACTCGGACTGTTAAATTGGCCAAGGCTAGACAGCTACTCAGAGATGAGTGACTGGAAAATGTACCAGCAGCCAGGCTCACTTTTCAGTATATTTACTTGGGAATTTGGGAGCTGAGGAGCCCATCCTGCACCAGCTCGCATTGCATCCCCGCAGGTGCAGCGCTGGACCGGGGGCTGCAGAGGCATCACCACACCTTCTCCCGCCATCAGCTCACTTAAGTCCTGCTGCACAGGGGAGCATGTCGTGCATTAAGAGGTCTTGGGATTAATTTCCTGGAAGCAGACAAAATTGTTCCTTAGGACGTTGTTCAAACGAGCTGCATTTCACGCGCCATCTGTGAAGCACAAATTAGTGCCTTTCCTAGCACATGGAGAGGACTTCTTCGCTCAGGTACGTGCTGTTCATCCCAGCAAATTAGCGGAGCTGAGGGAGGCTCAGGAAAACCTCCAGGTGCGTGTGCTGGGGGGACAGGACGGGCTAAGGCAGGGCAGGACAAGCACCAGCTACTGCTTCGTGTGGGTCTTTCCTCCCCCAGTCATCTCTTACGTGACCAGCTCATCTCGTACCACTATCCGCTGTCCCCATGCGGGGCGGGATGGTGACGGCCCCCGGCACAGCAGCATCCCAGCACAGGGGCAGCTCCGCAGGCAAAGGGTCACGGGGCCTGAAGCATCCAGCAGCTCCTCAGTGCTTGTCTGTCCATCCCACTCCACTCCTCCTGCCGGGACAGATGGACAGAGCAAATCACCTTTTTCCTACCCAGGCTGAGGTACTGCAGTACCTCACCTGACAAACAGGGCCATGACAAACAAGTGAAAACCCCAGTTTAGGCAAATTCCCATCTGTTTAGTTAAGATAATTTTAGTTTACTACTTTTTTCTTTTTTTGGCAGTTACGTGTGCACAATTAGCCACAATCTTGGCTTTAAAAAAAAATAAAGCACCCTAATTAGCATGTTAAGCCTCCTCATTTCCCAATACCGTATAATGTTGTGAAAGCTAATCTATAATGTATTGGATGTTATGCAAATTCTCTGTACTCCATATGGGGTTTATAAAGGCATGCAAATTAAAAATAGTGTTTGGAATAGGACTGGGGAGAGGGGAAAATTTGCACAATAAAATATGTGGATAGGAGAAAAGGTGTTTATAACCTTCTCCCTATTGTTTGTGTATTCTCAGCTGCGCAATGCTTTTCAAAGCAGAGAGATGTATTGCATAAAATCTCTCCAAAATGGATAGTTTTTAAATGAAATTTAAAATGAGGGCACTGTTCTCTAAGCAATAATCCATACCACTCTTTCTGCTGGGGGTTGTAACAGGCTGGTTAAAGACACTCAGCTTTCACTGACTTGCATTTCAATAGTCTAAATCATGCACAGCTTCTTGTAGTGTATTTCCCAGGGTGTCACCAAGGGCCTCATCACAACACAGCTGCCCAGGAGGGTCCATGGGGGTGGCTTGGCCGGGACCTGGCCGGTCTCCATCAGCATGAACCAACAGGACAGGTGCATTACCTGCGGCACCCGGGGTGTTTGCGGTGTCCTTCTGGAGCGGGCTTTCATCCTCTTCGTATTTTATAGCCCTTCGTGTATGTGGACGCAAATGTAGCTGGGATACAGCTGGCTTTTCACGATGCCACGGGATGGAGGGGCTCCATGCCTGCTGCCACAGCCCAGCCAGCAAACACGTCCCGTCCCGTGGGGCTTGTCCAGCTGAGTGCGTACAGCCTGCCCTGATTGATCCTTAATTGGATTACAGCTGCTGCTTAAAAATAGCAATTTAGTAAAAATAAAATTTTGGCTTTTGTCAAAACGAGCCCTGTGCAGACCAGAAGGATGGTGCTGCCTCTGCCTGGCCAGCTGGGAAGCTCTACCAGCATCACTGCGGCTGGGACCGGGGACCAGCAGTTCACCCATCTCGATGGCTTTTTTTGCTTGCTGTGCTGGCCTCGGTAGTGCTGTGCTGGGTCATGTTGGTGCAGCCCATGGGGCACCCATGTGGTGCCCCATGACCTGCCCGTGCTTGGCCAAGTGCAGCCTGTCCCCCCCGCACCCTCTGGGGTGGCACCTGACTCCCGCTCTCCTCCCAAAGGGCGCGTTGCACCTCCAAGGGCAGCACTTTTCAACATCAGCCATCTCAGAGGCAGCTTCTTGGCAGATGGGGGACCTGGGCTTTTTTTCACCAGCTGCTCTTTCCAGTATCTCCCTGCTGCAGGCACAGCGGGGTTCAGCCACCCCTGCTGCTCGAGGGCTGTGAGCCCTCCCAGCCTGTGGGCATTTCCCTAAATGCCGCCATGTAATTAAGCTTGTGATTAAGGTGTTTTGTATCGGTTGTGCTGCTCCCGAGTCTCTTTGCTTTGCAGAGTCATGCATTTCAGGCAGGGGTGGGCAGGAGGCAGGGAGCAGTGAGAAGTGAGGCCGGGGCAGGACGCGGGCTGAGCTCCTGCTCGGATGGACCCCAGCGCGGCACGTCACTGTTCGTGCTGCCGCAGGGAGCCCAGTGTTAGCCCATGCGAAGTGCCAAAGCGTTGGCAGGGATAAGGAGCCGTCCCCTTCCTCCCCACCTCCTGCCCCGCACGGCCATGGGCATCAGCCTCAGGAAGGAGCGGGGATCAATGCTGTTCACACAGGAGCAGGAACTGAAGCCGTCCTTAACAGAGGGAACCTGTCTCATGGAAACAGGCAGGAAAAACACCGAGACATCCCACAAGGAGAAAATGGAAATTACAAAACCCAACCGAGGGCCCCTCTGGTGCCCCTTTTCCGCAGGGCGAGCTCGGGTGCCCCTGGGCTTTTAGTAGCACCAGAGTCAGCAGCTCCCTTCACCCTGCCAACATTTCCCACCCTGGGCACTCTGAGCCAGCATTTCCACATTCAGCGATTTGTTTTATAAAGGTCTGCATTTGCTTATTTTGTGCTGCAGTTCCGTGGAGCGGCGGAGTTGGGGATGCAGCAGCTCCAGGGGAGAGCAGCCGCCGGCAGCGGCAGGAGCTGGAGAACCAGGGAAACAGCCGTGAGAGCTGCGGAATCTGCTCTCTGACACCCACCCCGGGGTGCTCGCCTTTGCGGATGTGCAGACACGCACACACACTCCCCACGGGCGCGGGGGCTGCCCGGGGGCCTGGAGCCGCAGGTGCTGTTTTACCGTAAGAAGCCACAGTTTCTGGTTTGCCGGGCTTGCTGTCTGTTAGTGCAATTCGAGGGGTCCTGCTCGATCAAACCCGCCGCAATCCGTACAGCTACTGTGAATGCCTCTGAATGCACCAAACTGGGAAATTGGACTTGCTTTGTTTCTAGAACCTTCATTTAACAGTGAGTGCCGATTACTCAAAGCGATATGGGCAGGACCTGGTAATATAGCGTTGCTCTAGAATTAACTTAAGGGGATGATCCAGTTGCCTGCAGTGTAAATACTTTGTGGCCAGGAACCCTGCTTTATCGCTTTGTATAGTTTTAAAGTAGTTTAAAGATTGAATAACATAAAATAACATAATATAATGTTATTTATGTTATTTCCCACGTGAAGAACTCCTGTAAACCTTGCAGTATTGAAACTCAGTGAACAAGGCATCTTAGACAAGCTGAAAAACAAATGGTGGTACGATAAGGGTGAATGTGGAGCCAAGGACTCCGGAAGTAAGGTCAGTCGCTGAAGGTCTTTTTGTACTGATTAGCAATCACATTTTGACCCACTGTTTGTTTATACAAGGAATGACTTTCAAAAGTTGATATTTACGTTTTGAAGGTTGAAAGAAAAGAATAGAAAACAATAAGTCTCTGAACGTGACAGCATTTTTCTTTTATGCAGTGACAGACTGTAGTTGTAAGTATGTTTTACTATTTGAGTATTTTGCTAGAAAAACATGGGAAGAGAAGCCCCCAAAGCCTCGCAAGCTGGTATCTCATTTAGATGCGCAAGTTTCAGCACACTCAATGTGTATTATTCAGGCCAGCATATTTTCTTATTTTTAGTTTTATTGAAAAAAAAAAAAATTGTTTCAAAATTATGACTTAGATTCTCTACATGTCAGTTTGGGAAACAGCCACATGCTTGCTAAGGATGGACAATTTCAAGACAGGCAGGAAAAAATGCCCTTCCTGCCCTATTTCCCAATTCAGTTTGAAATCCGTTTGATTAAAAAAAAAAAAAATCTAGAAATACTATTGGTAGCTCATTACATAAGTATCGTATACTCTTTTTCATTCTGCTTTGGACCTTTTTGCTGCTGTGCTGCCCTGTCCCACCCCAGCCCAGCTGCAGGACCCCTGCAGACCCCACTGGAGATGCCACCCCCTGTGGTGAAAGGTGCATCAATGCGGTAGCTGCACGCTTAAATTGCAGGAAATATTTATTTACACCGTTCAGTTAAAAGAAAACACTGAGGATTTTTTTTTTTTTAATGCTTATAGAGCCATTGAGGAGCAAAACACCGTAAAAGTGCTGGGCTTGTTGGAGTGAAGGACATTTCCAAAGGCACCGAGAGGAGGAGAAATGGAGCTCCAGCTGAAGTCAGTCGCAGTTCAGTGCCTAACTCCCCTGGTGCCTTTGGAACTGCTCTCTGTAATCATTCGAACAGAAAACTATAATTTGGAAGCACCCTGTCGGTGTCGGAGGATAATTTCAAGTTCCACCAAAGCCAGCAGTAAAAATTTATTTTCAGCTGGGCTGGAAGTCTCATAAGGCACAACCCTGTATCTGTTGCATGAGATAAATTTGGGCTCATGGGACATCTGAATGCACAGCGGCTGCAGAAGGAAACCGTAATTGAAAAGAGATGTGTAAACGAGTAATAGCTTTAGTTTCAATGGCAGGCTGTTTGCTACAACCGCACCTGTCCAAACTGCCTGTGAAATGCACAGCCACTTAAGAGGTAGATCATTCTTTTTCGTGACTATGTGCGGTTCTGCTGTCCCTGGAGACACTTGGAAACCGAGCTGCATCTCCCCTGGGCACAGCCCCGTGCTGCCTCTGCCCGGCCCGCTGCCGGCCGCGCAGCAGCAGAAGGGTTGCAGCTCTATTTAACTGGATTACAGAACACTGTTTTTAACAATGCAAGCCTTCTCCCACATCTGACATGTACTGAAGGAAGGTAGACCCTTTTTTGTGTTGCAGTGACTGCTGGATTCAGTAACTCGCTCCCCCTTGCTCACTGAAGGTGTTAGTTTAGCTCAGGGCTCTGCTGCCTGACCTTAAAGTAACTGACCATCTTCCTAGGGTGGTTTTTTTTCCTAAGTGTTGAAAAAAAAGATAGATAAGTTTAGCAGCATCTCAGTAATTTTATCTACATTCACCAAAACTGAGTGTGTAGTGGTTTGGCTTTTTCTTTTTGTTTTTTAATGGCCTTCTGTAAAACCTGCTGGTTTATGCAGCTGCTGCTGTCCCCGACAGAGCTTCCCCAAGGTGCCTTTGCCACCGGAGATGCTCGGCCGTAGTCAGGTTTGCTCCAGGATGCCGAAGGCCTGGGGAAGTCAGTGGCCAAAAAAACCTCTCATGTCGGTGGAATCGGCCAGGGTTTCACCCACCGAAGGGTGGGAGACGGAGCGGTCGCTGCCGCACAGCCCCGGCTGCCGGGGACGGGGGGACAGCACTGGGCCAGGAGCGGGACACCACACGCCGCCAGTGTAGTTATTCCAGCTAGGGCTAAAGTAGCCTGTTGTCTGTCTGTCTGTCTGCTCCTCGCAGCAAAGCTAACGGCGTGGCTCGTTTCCCTTAGGACAAGACGAGCGCTCTGAGCCTCAGCAACGTTGCCGGGGTGTTCTACATCCTGGTGGGGGGCCTGGGCCTGGCCATGATGGTGGCGCTGATCGAGTTCTGCTACAAGTCTCGGGCCGAGTCCAAGCGCATGAAACTCACCAAGAACACGCAGAACTTCAAACCTGCTCCCGCCACCAACACCCAGAACTACGCGACGTACAGAGAAGGCTACAACGTGTACGGCACAGAAAGTGTGAAAATCTAGGGGTACGGCGACGGGCCGGGAACTAACAGCCGCTGCGGTTGCTTTCCTTTTTTGTTGTTTTTAAGCCGTGTGTGATACTTTGTTGTGTGCGTCAGTGGACTGCTGCCAAAAGGGCTTTTCAAACATCGCCCGGTGGCAGTTTCAGAAGATAAGTGGTTGAAATTTCTTCCCTGAACAGAAGTAAGCCTGGTACCATCCCATATTATAATACAACGTGCGATAGCTGGCTTCACGGTGGAGTGAGTAACTCCTCTCTCCAGCATTGTGCTAGTTCAGTACATTAAAAAAAGTGTTTTGTTAATTGCTTTAAAAAATACTGTCATCAGAATTCGCATCTCTCTTGCTAGTGATCTCTTCCCAGTGATCTCTTCCCCTTTATTTTTTAAGCTATAATCAGGTCAGGTAAGTGCTTTTAGAAAATCTCAAAAAAATCTACAATAGAACAGAACAGTCTACACTAGAAATCGTGATTTCTAAAACATGAAAAAGTAGAGTTGAATTGCTGAAAAACGACCCTGGAAAAACCGGGTTAGCCCATCGCCCACACGCTGCGCCTCTCCCCAGTGATGAAATCTTTCTGGTTTTATTATAGATCCTCACCCTGACAGCACGCAAGAGGAGAAGCAGCAGAGAATGTGGCTACTTCGCAGATTCGGACCACCTGAGCCAGTTGTACTGTCTCCGAGGTGTCAGGCATGACACGTGTTGATGATGGTGCAATGTACTTTTAATAGGAAAAACTGATATTTTTTTCCTTCAGTGCCTTATGGAAGACTCTGAGACTCACAACAATGCAAACCATCACCGAAATATTCTTGCTTTGCTTGAAAGGAGAAAAAGTAAAAGAAGAAAAAAGAAAAGAAAAAAAAAAGAAAAAAAAAGAAGGAAAAAGAAGACAAGGAAAGAAGGGAAAGGAACAGAAAAAAGGAAAAAGGAAAGAAAGAAAAAAGGAGAAGTAGTAGTACTGGTAATGAGATATTAGTATGTGAAAAAAAAAAATCTTGTAAAAAAAAAATCAGTGCAACAAAAGCCATTCTTTGATACCACTGCACAGTAAATGAACTTGTGTCCTGAAAGCAAACGGCAGCCGGTTTCATCAGCCACCCTGATCGTATCGAATTATGAAACTCCTCCTGAGACAAAGCCTCAGAAATCTGCTGCGTGCGAACACGGACTGGCCTGTCACTGCTTGTATGAGCTGATGTCAAGATGTTTCAGTATTTACTTACCAGTGGTGTGATTTTTTTTTTTCTTTTCTGAGCCATTTTAAACTCTCCAGCTAACTCGAGCAATTCTGTATAGCAGTAAAAGGTGTAACACCTGAAGAAAAGAATCTGTGCATTAAAACCAGCTAAGGTCAATGACTCTGAACCTGTAAATCCAAAAGAAAGTAATTTGTGGAACTGCATGTCTTGCTTCCAGATCAGTAAATTAATTTATTGAGAAGGTGGCTAAAGTGCAGGCAGAAAATATTGCATTCCTTTTTTTTTTTCTCTCCTATCATCAGGCATACCTCCAGGTGCTTTGTTAAAATGGGTGGCTTTAAAAAAAAAAAAAATTAAAAAGCTACTTGCTGTTTAGGTTCAGACCATATATCTCTTTTCTTGCTGTGCATTTGCTTTTTAATTCACTGTTTAGTATCAAACAACAAAGCAAGAGAAGCGCAGGTTCATTTTTCCCAGGCCTGATTCCGCTTCGCCACAGGTCCCTCCCAACTAGCACTGTGCTCCGCTGATGCTTCTTGGTCGTTTTAAAACAAGTGAGGAGAGAGGATAGTAACTCAAATTAGAGCTGCAGTTCCAGAGTAATATTAAGCGATCTAATGTGGCTCCTGCTAGTACTGTTATATTATATCAGCTCTTGTTTCATGGCTCCTGGGGAGAGGATGCTCCTGTCCTTGCGCTCCCCGCGCTCCAGCCGACACTGCTACGGGTCGGAGCTCACTATTACTCACATCCAGCCTCTTAGCAGCAGCCTTGAACCTCTCCCTGAAAACTACTTAACTTCATCTTTAAAAAAAAAAAAAAAATTAAAAAAATTAAAAAAAAAAAAAAAGCAAAAGACAAAACCTTCAAACATATTGTCAACCATGTGGGAAATGTTCAATGGAATATCTGCATACTAATTACCTCTAATCGACAATATGTATTTTCTGTAGTTTACTATAGAGTTTTATTTCATCAGTAACATACAATGAAAACGAAACTCGTTTAAACCAGTCTGACCCTTAGGCGTTTAGTTTGCTGATGATAGATTTGAACTTTTAATAGGATTTAAAAAAAAAAAATAAAAAAGAAAAACAGAAGATTACATGAGGAAAGTCTTGTTAAAAATAAGTATTTCCAACAAAATGTAATATAAAATCATTTTAAAAGTTCATAGGAGAATAATTTATTGTTCAAGTTTTTAACAAGATATTGACAAAAGATTGTTTTGTTTTCATTTTCTTTTCATGAAACTGTGAATTTTTTTTTTCAACTTCTGAACGCAATCACGTCCCCAGCAAGGGCGAGCTAAAGCTGTGCGGTTATGAGTTGTATTTAAAACGAACATTTTTCTTAAAAGCTGTATAAAAGATGTATGTTTATCAAATCAATTTTTAAGAGTGGAGGCTTCACACTAGTGAAGGGAGTTTGGTAAATGGTTCGATATTTTTTAATCTTGCATGTAAAGCTAAAACAAAACGTGTTGAGTGCTTACCAATTCTGGCTACCAACTCCAAGCTATTGGAAGTTTGGCAGCAGTCTCACGATGATTTGTTTCGGTATACTTTTTTCATTTGTTTTGCTTTGGGGGATTTCGGGGTTCTTTCCTTTTTTCTTTTTTTTTTTTTCCTCTTTTGTTTTTTTGGTAATTTAAGTTCCTATTTTCAGTCGTTGAAACTGCACTTCAGTGAGCAGAAAAAAATGCCAAGCAAACTAATGGCTGTAAAAGCATAAACTGCATGTGTGGGCATCAATTACTGAGCCTCATTTTAATGAGGTGTTGTACAAAGAGTTTTAATACATTTTGTAAATAAAACTGTAAAGAAAAAAAAAAAAAGAGCCCTCTGATCTTTTCACTGGAGGAGGGTCCCAACATACTGATGTCCTTTGGGCAGGCAGACCTTGCTCTCTTTATTTGGGATGCTCCACAGGTGTTTCATTTGGGGCTGGGCGATGCCACCGATGCTTTGCCCACAACACTGAACCAAGGACACTGCTGGGAAATGCGTATTTCTGGTTTGGTGTCCTGCAAACAAACTAATTTTTTTTTTTCTTGACGAGTGAAGCTGGTTGATTTTGGGCAGGTCCGAGGGGCACCCTGGCGGGGTCGGGGGGCCGGGCAGGGGGAGCCCCCAGGATGATGCTGTGCCCTGCCCTGCAGTGGGCAGCAGCATGGCTAAATAAATTATTCAAATGTTGACTATATAGATGCATTTTCCTGCAGCTCTCGCATTTTCAGCAATGCTTTTAAAAAAAAAAACTTGACCAACGTTGCAGCCAATCGCGACTCTAATTTTTCGAGTGTATCTCATCCAGAGTTTGTTTTTTTCCAAGTCTCCACAAACTGCAAACAATAGGAAGCAATCCTGGTATTAACCAGCCAGTGTGCAAGCTCAGGAATAAGCAAGGGCTAAGTAAGAGCAATAAACAGCAATTATTTGACCCTGAACCATCCTATAGGCTGAAGGTCTCGGGTTGTTTTGGGGCAAGCAGCGCCATGCGCGGCCCCAGCGGGCTCCGTCCATGGCCAGCCCTTCCCACTGGTGCGGTGCTGCCCCAACGAGGGTCACACCAAGCAGCAAATCCTAGAAAAACGGGTGTTAAGTTTTGCTAATAAATACGCATCAGGCCGAACGAGGCAATTAGGGCTGGGGCGAAGCGGTACAGCTGCACTCGGCGAGCTGGGACAGCCCCGCTGGCCGGGACGGGGATGGGGTGGGGGACAGCCCCAGGTGGGGCCGTGCCCACCAGGATGAGGTGCAGGAACCTTTTGCCATCCTGGGGGTGCCCCCTGAGCTCCCCTGGGCTGCAGGAACAGTGCACGTTGGGCCAAAAGCTGGACTGGCACCCTACACGGCAGCGGGACCAGAGCAGCAGCGCTGGGACACAGTGCTCTTACATGCACCAACGTGACCTTGAATTTTTCTGTTATATTATTCCCCCTTAAAAAAAAAAAAAAAAAAAAAAAAAGCCTAGAGGCAAAGTATTAAAGTATTTCACCCAGTTTCCAGAGCCATCAGTGGAAACAAAAGGACCTCTACACTGCTCGAGTTCAGATCTAAAAAAAAAAAAAGAGCCAAACCCGTAGTAACTCCTCACAGCAAAGAGCACCTCTGCCAACAAAATAAATAATAAGCTGTAACGTAACCCCCACTGTATTATTATGGCATAGTTTTCCTTCTAGGTTTTTGTGCAAAGCACTGCGGCTTTTTTTTTTTTAATAATTATTATTTATGGTTATTAAAAAATAATAAGTCATGGTTATTAAAATTAAATTACAACATTTCTTTGGTGCTCATATTAATCATTTCAGTCTGGAAAATTGACTCTATTTTTGCAGGCGGCAATACATAAACAAGCTCCGGATAATGATAGCTCTATTCGATTAAACTGAAGGACTTAAATACAGAGGTAATATTTTCGTGGATATTATAGATTCCAAAGTAATATTAACTCAGAACATAATATAGCTAAAATCGGTATCAGGGAGGACAGTGCTCACAGCACCTGTGTGGGGAGGCAGGTTTGGCTAAACCCCCCCCACACCACCCCAGTCCTGCTCTGGCTCTGTGCTTGGCGTTTCTTTATTTCATCAGCTGTCAACAGTAGAATTACTGAGGCTGGTTTGTAACAAGGCAGCATCCCTGGAACAGCACCAGCAAAAGTGCTTTCCAGCTTCCCGCAGGTGTGGGAATGGGCACGGGCAGCAGCCGCCCCGCGCGGCGAGGAGCAGCCGGACAATGCGCCGGCACCCAGAGCACAGGAGCTCCACACACCCTGTACAGCCCGTGTAACAGCAAAACCTCTGCCCCTTCCAGCTGCCAAGCTCTCCACTCCTGTCTGCTGCCTGGCACGGTCGGTAAACCCCGCTGGCAGCGCCCGCATCGCTGGTTTTGCTGGATGCCGTGGCGCTGGCCAACTGATGTGCTGGGTGGCTGACACAAAAGGCAGGATAATGAAATCATGCACACACCAAGTTATTTTTTTTATTGGGGTTTCTAACATCGAAGCGTTAGCCCTAAATTATTTATGATGACTGTGGCCTTTTAGGATGACAGGACATCTTACAGAAGAGCGAGAGGACAAGTTCCCGCTCTGCAGCAACCTGTAGTGAGAGGAGCCGGGCAGGGAAGGAGCCATGTAGCACAGGCTGGGGGAAAGCAGAGCCGCGGAAGCACAGAGGCTTTCCAGCAGTGCGTCATTTCCAGCTGGCGAAGAGGCTGCTGACATCCCCAAGCAAGCCAGCAGAACTAAAGGTGAGCGCTGTTGCAATTTGTAGCAGCAGACGAGGATCGGAACCAGACTGAGCAGTGGCACCTGGCCTGCCCCAGCAGGCAGTTACAGGGGATTCTCCCATCATCTATTTATTGCTGCGGTTTCAGGTCTTCGTTACTTTATTCTAGCTTCATGTGATGTGAAAGAAGCAGTGAGGAGCTGAATGCAGCGGCAGAAAACAAGCTAAAGCCAAAAGGAGACGGCTCTGAGGAAGGGCTGGGAAACGTGGCGGGTGATCACAGAACTGCTGCTGAGCCGGGACCCACACGGGCACTGCGGGGCCGAGCAACGGGGCTGGGCTGGTGACTGGCCCACAACGGGTTAACAGGGCCCCCGCCGTGATGGCAAGGAGAGGCCAAGGCACATAGGAGAAAAAAAAATGCACAACACAAACCACCACCGTGATCCTGGTAATGACGGGTGCTTTAGATGATGTTTAGCACATAAATAAAGTAATCGACGAATTAATGAGCACGTGGCAGATGCCTGATACGCTGTAATAAGTAGGGAAATGTTTGATCTAACACAAGACATTGATGAAAGGAATATAAAAGGGGAGCTGCAGCCTGTGCGGAGAGCAGGAGCGGTGTGCCCCGGCAGCGAGCTGCTGCCTGCTGGGGTTCGGGTCTAAGGGCACAAAGGGTTTGGTCACCGCTAGAGACTGAGCAGGGCCCGGCGGGCGGTGACGGGAAGGGACAACGCCAGAAAACCACGGGCTGAGGGGCTCTGGGACCAGCCAGCCGCACGCCCGGCTCCCGTCTCCGCTGTAAAACCCGTTTGGCCATCAAGACTCCAGCAGCACGTTCGCGTTCACCACCAGCCTGCGGGCGCCGTGAGAATGTGGCGACGGGCTTTAGCGCTGCCCGTCTGCTCAGCAGCGCAGCAGAAGCCACTTCAAAAGCTCGGAGCTGCAGCTGCGGGGCTCGGCGCAATACTGACGTGCAGCGGCCGGTCACCCGTGCCCCAGGGGTCCCACCCGTCCCGCACCCGGCTCGGCCCCGGGGCCGCCGCGCGTGTCCCCCGCTGGAACAGCCCCAAGGGCAGCAGGACCCCAAAGGAAAGGCGAGCCCCAGCCAGCCCTGCCCTTCTCGCGCAGCGGCACCCTGCTTGTGCACCCATTGAATCCCGTCTCCATTTGACCAACTCCTCCCTGCCCATGCTGCCGTGACAACCTCCCGCGCAGGACTGGCTTTTTCAGAGAGGGACGGGTGTTTGCTGGGTGCTTAGGGAGCGGATTTTAATATCATTGCAAGCTTTTCAACAAATATTGGATTTTTATTCCAAATATGGGCTGAGTAGGCTAATTACCAAAAACCTACACAATTAATGTAAGGGCCACAGTTTGATCTAAGACAAATAAATATAAATGGTATTTATTTAATATTACCCTGCCCTTTAAACAAGGGAAGCTTGCCATATTCAGGCAAAATAGCTTATTATAAAATAGCTGAAGCTGTGACCTATCGCAGATGCTGCAGATTACACAAAGCAATTATAATATCACATCAGACAGGCCACACCACCAGTAGGGTTTAACAAATGGGTGCTTTCTACCAGGTTTTCCCCAGGGGCCAGGTGCACTGGCAGGGCTGCCCTCCCACTCACCCACCCACCCATTCAGCCCCCTCTGTTCTTCCCCACAAACCTCTCAAATTTAGCCGACTGGGCTGATGAGAATGCCGGTGGCACTCCCAGCCACACAAGCTGGCCAGCTCTGGACACACAGTCCCTTTCTTTCCCCGCTTTTCCCGGCCCTCTGGGACTCACTGACCCCCTGTCTCCACCCAAGGTCTCTGGCCTTGTCCCCAGCATAAGCTGCGCTCGGCATACAGCTCCATTGCCGAACACTCCTTAACCCTCACTGATGTCTCCACACACGTGGCTGAGTCCTTGCAGAGACCCACAGAGGGAAGAAGGACCAGCTTTCTGCTGGAAAATTTTCTTGGGAGGAGAAAACCTTCCCATAGGAATGAACATGGCAAAGAGACTGTTCCTGTGGCCCCTTTCAGGCAATCAGGACATTGCAGAGCACGTCTGAATTATCCCAGCTACAGCACGGGCTTCCACAAAGCGTAGTACTTCCCTCCTGGCTGCTGCAGTTCGCTGCTGCTGTATCTCTGCACCTGCCCCGCCAGCGACACGAGCATCCCGCATCCCGCATCCCTTCTCCTCGGAGAAGCGTGAGCGCGCCGCTGCTCCTGCCAGCTCAGCGGCAGCGCAGGTGAAGGACGAGCCCTCCTGCCGGGACAGGCCACGCGGCTCCTTAAAGCTGCGTTTTAAACCACCGTTTCAACTGTGTCGCTGCCACAGCGCCCTGTTCTGTTTGCAATCACGCGATGTTCAGAGGCCCCAGGGTGACCTGTTCCTTTGCCCAGCCCAAGCCCCTCTGGCCGCGGCAGCTCCCCGGGGACGCGGCTGCTGCAGCCCCGGCTGCACCGTCAACCAGCCAAAGCCTCGGCTCATCAGCGCTGCAGGCGGTCCCAAGGACTGCAGTGGCTTTGTTGGAAGTATTTCATCTTAGACAGCCCTAATGAGTTAATTAAAAGCACCTGTGTATTTAGCTAGGTTACTCTCCTTTTTAGTAGTTCTTCCTCACCTGTAATTTGCTGGGTAACTCTTACCCAATTCTCTTCCCAATTTGTCTGTGTCTTTCTTGCCCTGTGGGCCGAGCGTTGGTAATCTTCTCCGACTCATTCAGAAATAACCTCTGATTAATAAGGACAAAGCTAATCAGAAGATTTTTACTGATCAAGTGTTTCTTAATATTTAGTACTTTCAAATACAGCCACCAAGACAACACGCCTCTGTCCCGAATCCCAGATTACTGGCGACGCAAACTGGCCTTCACAGAGCACGAGGGATGCTCAACTTCCGGTTCAAGTTCTCTTTGGATTATATTTAAAACAAAATCCCACAATATTTGGAAGAGAAGTAAGCCTCTGTGTTTAACAGTATTGATACTTGATACAAAAAAAGGATAGTTCTTCTGTTGTTATACTCAGCAAATATTATATTAGCTACAGGTTTGCTTTCATTAATCTTGAATCCACGCAAAAGATTTATTTCTAAACACTCCTAGGAATAAAACAAATTAATTTGCTTTGTGGGCAGTACCAGTAGGCCAAGATCATCTTCTGCAATTAAAAATATGTCAAGTTACAACTTCTTATAAAGCAGTAGTTTTAAGCAGGCAAGTGCTCCATCTCAGTCACATCGTCTGCTTTGGAGTCAAGAGCATCATGCAGTCAGTCACGGCAACAGCTCAGATCCCCATCATCTCTCAAAACGCCCAGGCCCATCGCTTCAGGCACAGACAGGGGCACATTACACATTTTTTTTAAGCAGAGAAACAAAATTCTCGAAGGAGAAAAAAGAATGCTGTATTGCAGTTATTTAAATAAGAGGCCTTTATGATGTCAGCATAACATTCTCCCCATTGTCACATTTTTTGTGAACCATCAGTTGTTTGAACCACCAGTTAAAACAACCAATTCATGGCGAACTTGTATTGGGCTCAATACTGTTAAACACACTGTCAGTTTAGCACAGAAAGTACCTGATTCTAAACAAGCACTGATCAGGCTCCACAGAAACACCAGCTCGAGCCAAATGACACTGCCTGGCTCAGCCTGATCTGCTGTTGATGTACAGACAGACTCCCGTCTGTCACCAAAAAGCATCCCTCTACAGAGAAATGACCCTTGAGCTCCTCATATGATTTTTTTGGACAAGGGGAAGAGCAGGAAAAAGCAATACAGGTATGACACTCCATATACAACAAAACAGTGTTGTTTAAACACAGCATATAGCAATTAACTTAACCACTTAAAACAGGATTTATTTTTAATGTCACCCTTATTTCCCTGTGCACTTTCAAAGTTCACATAAACAGAATATATTTAGCATGTTTCTCAGAGCAATCATTAAAAATTAGTTTGTTCTGATAGAGTTGCATTTTATATACTTCCCCATGAGCAAACCACCTTTCCCAAGCCTGTTCAATAAGGATCGATGTCCCCATGTGAAGTTGATTCGTATCAATTTCACTAATAAGCATCAACGAACCTCTTTCTGGGAAGACACGGCCAACAGAAAGCATTTACAGGAATCATTACTGCCACAACCGTAGTGCTTAGTGGAGGTTAAGCAGAATTAAGGCAGAGACCAGTACATGTGCGGGTGGCAGTAACACAGACCGTGACAGTCCCACGGGCAGAATGAATTTCCTGCTTGTCAATCTGAAAGTGTAACCTTGAAAAACATGCTCGTCCTTTCCTGTTAGGGACCATAAAAAAAATGAGAACACACTCCTTTATGTAATAATTCAGTATTATAGAGACTGGAATACATTAGAGTCCTGGGAGAAGTCGTACCTGCAAGAAATCTCAGTCTTTGTTATCAAGATTACCACTTCACAGCACTTAAGTCTTTCAAGCTACTTAGATCCCACACCTCCTCCAAGAAACTGCTCCTTAACTTTTAAAATAATTATTCGAATTAAAGGGACTATGATTATCTTTGTGTTTGCTGTGCCTTTTAAAAATAGAGGAAAGCTTCACTCCAGCCTTTGGGCAGCTGCTGTGACAGCCCTCGCTACTTCTGCTCACAATCTTCTGCAGCCGCGTGAGGACCGAGGCTGTAAGGCTTTACAGTTCTGCTAATATTTCAGTGTTAATATCGTGAAACACCTCCCACTGCCATCCGACCCTCTCCTCCACACCACGACACAGCTCTATTGCATTGATATTTAAAAGAAAGCAGATCCTTACCAAATGGATGAGGGGGAGAATTTGAAAAAGAGACAGAAGACACGGTGAACACACAGGCTGATCCAAAGAACTACTTGGTGCAGTCTGATGTTACAATGCGACTGATTTGACATGGAAAGTTCTCTCTCCCTCTCCAGGTCACCACTTCAATCACAGCTGGTGCCCGCAAGGGACTCAGCTGGACTCACCGACAGCTGTCTGTCCATCCCACAGGGCTCCAGGCAAACACAGGAGCAAATGCACTCGAAGGTTCCAGTCCTGCAGTCTCTGGAGTGAGAATTGGCTGTAGAGAACCAGTCAGAGATGCACCATCTCCCAAACTTCACCAGAATCTGGCTGTAAGAGCAGCTCCCGCTTTCTCGTAGATACATGTTCACTGGGTATTTAAACTGCTGTACCCAGGCGAAAAAAGCTCAGCTTCCAGTAATACCTTTTAAATCATCAAATAGTGAACCAAGTCTCTAGACGAGGCATTGGAATCTCCTCCAAAGAACACAAAACGGCTGTTCTTTCACAACCCACATTTTCTAGTTCAAACAAAGCAGTGACTTCTACTGAAGGAAAACCACAGCTCTGGGGGGATGGGAGTGGAAATCAGTCGTGAATGTGACCTGAAGACTTCCAGATTTCTGACCCGGGTGGCATCTGAGATGGCAGCTTCACCAAAGTGACCTACCATGCCATGTCAGAAGTCAGGCAGAGTCCCTTTTCGGTCAGGCTAAACTAAACCGGTCGACCTAAATGAAGACGTTTTCAAGACACTCTAAGTCAGTCTAATTTGACTGAATTAGGAAATGGGGGTTGGAGGGAGGGAAGTGCCAGAGATTTTAATGAGCTTTGAATGAGGAACAAATGCCTCTAGAGAAAGATGTAAACTTGAAGGAACGCAGGGAGGCAAACCCTGAGCTTCTCGAAACCCCTGGAGCAGCATAACACCGTCAGGTAACCACCCTCTGCACCTGCGAGACACAAACCACCTCCCACAATTCCAACTAATACCAATTTTTCTTAACAATACACAGCGCAATAAAGTGACCACACACAGAATGATTTACGACCCATTGAGAAAACTATTGTTTATTTAGAAAAAAGGTTACACTGGTAGAATTCAGCAGATAAAAAAATTCTCTTTTTTTTCTTATTTTTTTTTAAAAATGTCATTGTGAAACTTTTCAGACTAAAGTTCAGCAATACAAAGCTCCTGTAGCTGTAATTGAAACTTAATTTATTTCAGTTTTGAAGAGAGCATTTCCAATCGATCTAAAAACAACATGACAAACAAAAGGTGTGGCAAGGGACAACTGAGCACAGGTTTAGGTTGGGACGGAAGGGACAGGGTTCATTCTTTGTATCTTTAAACAAGTCAACGTTGTACACAATATACAAATAATCCCTAAGCATTGCATGAAAACAGTGCTCCCACTTACTTTTTTTTTTAGTCACTGATATTAAAAACAGGCCAAGTAATAAATAAAAACTGAGTTTAAATGAGGTAAATCCAAAAAGGTTCAGTAACTGTTTATTTGTGGTTTTCAAACATCTAAAAGAATGCATTTCAGATTGAAAGAATTACTAAACTCAGGCAGTATTTTTGACAACCTAAAGTGGAACTCTGTACACGAGACCTCATTTGCACTATGGCAACTGTTTGTTTGCAGCACATTGTGCTAAAATATGGAATAGGTAACACTTTCAGCCAGGTACTGAAAATAAATGTGTAAGAAACTAAGCAACAAGTTAAAATACAGTAATGTACAACTCAACAATTAAATCCTCAGCATGGGGAAATAAAGCAGAGAACTGAATAATTTAAGGAGATGCAGATGGGTCCTCTTCATTCACAAATTTCTGTGCAATCTATATTCTGGAAAACACATTTCTGGTCACAGCTGGATATCTTCCCATTTTAATCTCACCTGCAAGGAAGGCACACACAATTGGAATTAGATGTTGTTCAAATGAAAACTGATCTCACAACTGAGCATATCACTCCATTTGCAATTCAAAGAATGAGGGGGAAAACAAAACCATTGCATCAGTCATTCATTCCCTAACTCTAACAGCAAGAACTGTATTAATGCAAGCACTGCATTGTAAGTAGTGAAATATCAATTTAAAGACACAAATAAGAAACAAGTCGTCACTTGTGAAGCGAAAAACTCTTGTAGGGGTACACGCCCCTCAAAATATTACTAGCTCTGAATTAGGCAAGAAATAAACGCCGTCAGACGTTGTGCATTAACAAGAATGGTATAAAAGATTTAACAAACAGGAACACAGGATTAGATTCCACAATCACATTGCTATAAAAAAACCCCACTTTTTTCACCCTTCACGAGGCAAACGAAGGGATGCTGTCAGTATTGTAGGCCAGATGCTCCAGTTTAGCACATTACACAGCTGGATGTGGATTTTACTGTGCAACTGACATTCGCCTAAGCATTTGTTGCTTAAATCATGATGTAGTCAGAACACCACATTTGTCCTTTAATTGATGACAATCCTCATTTTATATTGAATTGCTGGTCAAGGTAAAACTTCACATTTTATTACTAAAGAAGCTGCAAGTTCTCAGTAGTGAACTTCATCTACTAAGATTGTCCCTCCTCCCCCTTTTTTTTTCCCCTCAAAAGTAACATTTAAATAAATGGGAAAAAGATGGGGTCCATCCACAGTGATCAGACAAAAACAGCTGTCAAGGAGAGAGAGTCAAAAAAACTCTATGAAATTCTTTCCAAAGAATGTTCATCATTTCCAGTTTGGAAAGTGTTTACAGAAGTATCTTCTATGATTTCAAGAAGATCACACAAATAGTACTCCAAAGCAATAACTAAACTCCCCCCCTTTTACCCCATGAACACCCTCCAAAGAGGGCACAGTATCACCCTGAGCTTTGCTACACAAAACCCCTCCACGCATTTGCCCTCAGCTTCAGTGGCTGAAGGAGCAACGCCACCAAATGAAACTCTCGAGATGCTTTTTTCCAATAATCCCCCTTTTGCTTTTGGAGGCCACAATCCATGTGTAGAGACTTTTTTTAGAAGATATTCCCGGATGATAACAAGATTTCAGCATTCAAATTTTGGGGATTTGTTTGATTTGTTGGACTCTCATCAAAACATTCCTCTGTATGTGTTATATAAGCCATCCTATAACCCTTAGGCCTCTTGAAAAAGAATTCCCAACAGCAAAGCATGGACACCTTTCAGGTCTGGTCTTTGTTGCTTTAGTTAGAAGCAAACAGAAGAATGTGGGACTATGTCATGGTCTCTCCTGACACCTAAAGCGAGCACAGCCACTACGAGGAGCAATGCTCATTTGAGAGTCCACAGCCAATAGATATCTCCAGTAAGTTCCGCCATACAGTATCACCTTAACTATTCTCAAACGTGATACCTGTATAATTGAATTTCAATAACAATGAGGTTCAAGTGACCCTTGCTCAAATAGAAGAATTAACTGGAGTGGGTTCCTCAGGGCTGTGGGTTTGCGATGCCCTCAGGATGGCAGCTCTGCACCTCTCTGGGCAAACTGCTACAGGTTTTGCCCACCCTCACACTAAAAAGGTCTTTTTTCCTCCCCCATATCTCTAAATGAAATTCACAACAAATCGTGGTTGTGAAAGGTAGCATCGCTTTCTAGACCAGCCAAGACAGCCATGAAAACACGGCAAACTTTCAGCCTCGTTGATCTTTCTTCAATATGAGACAAAGCAGCACTTGTGTACTTAATGTTGTCTTCCCTCTCTCTGTAACAGTTTGTCTGATAAAAAAGAAAACTCTTGCCTGCCTTGATTTTGTTCAGTAGTCAGAACATCACTCTATGAAAGCAAATAATCTCAAAGCACAAAAAATGTGACTGAATTAAAAAAATTGTTTCTACTTCATTTCTGCTTGTGTTCACTTCAAGTGCTCACAGAATCTACAAAGTTTTAACAGAAACAATTCATCGATTCTAAATAGAGAACAAACGTGAAAATTATAAAACACCTGGACAATTTGTGAACAGAGAGAAAAGCCAAATTCTCTGATATTTGTGGAATACTATCAGTTATTTTCATGTTTACCCAACATATACATAAATTTTAATATGTAAAGTTGCACATTGCTTTATGCAGAAAGATTGGTAGCAGTGCGTGACTCAAATTGGGATGGTCAGGTGAACTAATTAAGTTCACTGGGACACTCTCCTTCCCAAATAACTGAAAATGAAACATTCCAAGACTCTTAAATAGCTAGATGCAAAGAGGAGAAAAAACACCCCACCCCGATTACCCTAAAACTAAATTTAAGTTTCCACATATTACACAGGTCTGAAAAAAAAAAATTCAGAACACTGACAGCTTCAAAGAACAATTTATTTTTCTAAAAGCTCCAGTCTGAGTATGGGTTACTTAAAATACTCTGAAGTTTCTTTTCTTTCTGCAAATAGTCAATGCCTCCATGCGCAAGTTTTCCTTTGGCTTCTTCCTCCTCAAATCTGATCAGATAAAAGATTAAGCAGAGATAATGAACTGACTTACTACACTATATAACTATTTGGTTTAAAAGCTACTGCTTTTTGTTAAAGTAAGAACATACAAAACTTGAGTTTCCAACATATTAAGCAAGATATTCCTAATTAACAGGTAGATTACCAAGGCCGATGACTATGCAGATCACATGGATTCACCCTTGGTTTTGCATGGCAACCTTGCTTGGAAAAAGTGCCAAACATGGAACTACACCAAACACTGGTGACCCCGCTATGCCACCCTGTTGGTTTTCGTTTGGGTTTTTTTTCGGACAAAAAAATCTGAGCATCTATACAGTTCTTAGCTGATGGGGAAACATGGTTTTCTCCCTTGGATAGAATTAAAAAACAAAAACAAACCAAAACCCCAAAACCCAAAATGACAGAAAACCCCCCCAAACCAACCAACAACCCACTCCTGAAAATCTCCCCAGAACGAACAAACAAAATAAAACACTCATGCTGGGTAATTTGAGCCCTTTTACACTTAGGCTGTTTTGTTTGTACATCCTTTAGCAGTCAAAAGGAGTCACAGGAGATACAAGTCAAACAGAGTAAAAAAATTTTTACCTTGCTTAGAACAATCTTCATTATCTGTGCTTGTCTGAAGATTTATGAGTAGATCCAGTGTTAAGGAAAAAAAATATTTTACTACATATTATGAAAGGAAGATAATTTCCTGTATTTTTCTGAAACACTAATGCTTAAAAGGATATTGTTTCTTTTCTTCTTTGCCTCCAGTACTGTCTCGTTTTTCTTTCTTTTCTGCTTTTTCTTTATCATGTCTTGATTCCTTTAAAAATACATATGTGGGAAATAGTTTATTATAGTATACATTGTACAATCTGATTAGAAGGATTACACTTGAAAATCTAAATACAAGCAGACTAGTTTATATGTAAATTAACCCTGCTTTCAACGTATCTGCTCACCAAACCAGTGAATATCGTAGATTCCTCAAAACCTAAAGTATAAGTTCTGAATTTTTCTGGCTACTGCCAAAATGAACTGTTCCTCCAGTTTATTTTGCCAGGAGTGACTGCTGAAATACTTTGAGCCACAAGATACTAGAATTTCCAGAAGTGTTTCCCTACACATTCACAGCGTCTCTTTTTAATTTAGGCAATAAAGCAGCAATAAAATTTAGGAAAAAAACAACCAACCAACCATTGGCTTGTTCTGTCAACAACAACAAAAATTAAATCAACAAAATAAGAATAGCTTCTTTTACCTTTTTGCTACCAGAGGAGCTCTTCTCCATCTTTTCTGCTTTAATTGAATCACCTTTCTCTTTTCCTGAAGATTTTGATTTGTTCTTCTCCTTCTCCTTTTCATTTAAGCGAGGGGAATCAGAAGGACTTTCACTTTTGCTATGTTTTGAAGAACCAGCTAAAAACACAACAGAAAGTTGTAATTCACGAGTCAAAGCCTCATACACACTCACACAAAATAAAATACGTACTTGTCCCATTTTCCTCCTTGCGTCGTTTAGTTGAATCCTGTGGTACCTCTCGGTCACTGTTTGAATGATCCTGGCACCAAATATAATTATGCAGATATTAGCAGATTAAAACAGACTCCTGAAGTAGCACCTGCTCATAATGTTATTTTTGAGAACTAATTTTTGAATACTTAAAATGTAATTGGGCTATTACACCTTGTGTAAAGTTACTCGAGATCGGTTTTGAAGGGAAGAAGTTTTGAATACATTACTGTAACCCAACCTTTAAAAAAGTAACAGAAGACAAACCACCCTGATATGGATCCCTTCTGCTTGGATAGGCTGTACAACCAATTATGACTGCAAGGACTTCGAACAGAAAGCTTTCCAAGTATATACCAACTTTCTAAACTAGTTCATAAAAATTTCACCAACCCTTTTTCGATCTTTCCTGTCCTTTTCATCTTTCTTCTCTCTCTCTCTGGATCTTTCCCTTGACTTGTCCAAATCTTTCTTCTCCACTTCTCTCTCCTTACTCTTGGACAGTGTTGGAGTAGTGTGGTTAATGTAGTGCTGTTAAATTAAGGCAATATCACCAAATATTAATATCTATTCCTAAGATGTGTAAATAAAACTCTTACTCTAACATTACGGATCTAGCTCAAAGAGCAAAATTAAACATTAATACCTTACTAGCAAACAAAAGTGATTAAAGACACCTTCAAACCTGTCATCTATAATTTATGCTATAGCTTTGTTTTCTCAACACTGGAAATTCAAAAACACTTTCTCTTAACTGAAACACTTATATTAAATACACACAATGTTGTTCACCGGTATTGTTTGATGCATCAAAACAAATCAGACAGCCGTTATATTGACACAGGATATGCAGATTCCTGGCCTGATTTAATGCTTGCAGTCTTGCCTGGAATAAATGAATGGAATCAGCTCTCAAACAGGTTCTAGGCAATTTTTAATTAATAATCTTAATCCACAGAGTATTTAAGGCAATACTCTGAATAATGTGGGTTTTCATCTGAAGTAATACAAAATTCCACCTTCATCCTAAACTTCGAAGCATAAAAGCAGCCGGACATAGAAAAGAATTGGTTTTGCTCTGTAACGTGTCCTAGATTGTTGCTCCACTCTTTCTTCTAGCCAGTTTTGATAAGCTCTGTAAATCATACTAGTTTTACAAAGCCAAACATTTTTAATATAAACTGGGATCGCAGACAAGAAGAATACAAAATAAGTCAAAGTAATGTAAAATATAACACTTGACAAAGTTTAAATGCTATTGTATATATTTACTAGCATATATAAGGTAGCACATGTATCATATAAATACCAATGCATTACAGTAACTAAGTCTGTCTTTTTAAATACAATTATATAGTTAGATCTTCTAAGAAATATTTTTCATAAAATACCAATAAGCACATTTTATATTAAACACACCTTTCTTTGGTGTTTTATATACTTAAGTTACAGCAACACACAGATTTAAATCAGTATACTTTAATCTTTCCCCTGTTCCACAAGCTATCAATTTTATTTAAGAAAAAAATAGTATCTTTTAATAAAAATGTTGTATGTATTTCTTTTTAGAGAGACATCTTCCTTAAGAAGACACCAAAAGAAAGAGGTTAAGTGGAAAATAAGTTTAGAAAAATCTAGAAATCCCTTGAACCAAACCAAATATTGTTTCCAATAATTTTATTCTTTTAATTAATCCTGTCCTCCTCCAGTTCCAAAAGATGTTTAACTTATCAAAACCAGATGCTACTGGTCCTATGTTAAAAGTCACACTAACAACGTTAGGTCTCTTTTGCTTTTATTACTTAAGCGGTATTTTATCCTCCTACGCCAGAGACTGAACCTTCAATACTCTTTTCACTAAATACTTTTCTTTCTGCTTTTTCCCCCTCACTCCTCTTTTCTTGTTAGATTTCCTACATCGCCATTCCACAAGTAAACTTGTCCTTGCTCCCTTTTTTGCTGTCAACTTTTAACAGTGACTTGCAAATCTGTTTTATTCTATGCAGCCCCACTCAGTTGTCTCCCAGAGATGCCTTCCATGTGAGAAAGCAACCACACAGCCCTTTCTCCTACTCCATTTCTTTAAGTTCACATGGCTGTTCGTGGTGGATTCCACTGCTCTTCTACCATGCCAACGCAGTTTTGGAAAACTGTGTCCCACCCACCTCCCTTTACAAGAAAAGGCTTCAGCTCATCAGGTTTCACCAACTTGCTGCTAGAAACACTGCTAGCCGAAACCACATCAAATTTGGAGCACTGCCGCTTGCTGTGTAACTTGGGCAAAGGCCCAAGAAAGAATAAACACACACCTAACTCAAGCCTGGCACCATTTATTTTATAACCTGCAGTGTAAACCAACATTTCAATGGTCTGGCGTCAGAAATTGGGCAAAGTCACGAATAAATCCAGCCTGTAAGCATACAACAGCACTAGGCTTCTACTAACTTTCAGTGGAAGCTGAACTCATAAATCTTACAGGCTTCTGAATATCCCATTCTTTCCTCAAACAAGTACATGGCAGTAAAGAAGAACATTTAACTTGTCTTAAACCATGTATAGGAACATTGTCAAGTGCCTTAAGTCTGTTAGAATGGCACAGAACAATGAAAATCAGTTCATTAAGTGAGAAAGAATAGAAAACGGCATGTCGATGAGGAAGGAAAGGGCTGGACACTTCCCATCCCCTGAGCCCTTAACAAACAATAAATCCATGAAAAGTCACACAACTGCAATACACTTCCAGCTCAGTCTATACCAGTGCATTGTAGTTCAATCTAAAATTAAACTTTTCAAACTGACTAGAAAAAAAAGCAGTTTGTTGATCATTTAATTACAAATAGCTCCACTGTCTGCTTGATTACCACATCCACGTGCTAATAAGTAAAATAAATAGTTTTAAATAAAAATTTAGCTTAACTAATGAAAACTTGCGTGAAGTTTCAATTAACCATTTGAACCTTGACTAATACAGTAAGGGAGGGAAAAAATGACATTATATAGACTACCATACACCACACTTGAGAGATGTGAGCTCAAGACAAAGTTTTTTAATTTCAAAAAATATAAATATAAAAGATATCATGACAACAATTTCTAAATCATTTTTTGAAAGCACGTGGATTCAATCTATAGAAACGGTAATTTCGTTAATTGTAAGAATCAAAGGATGCTTCCTGTATACACTCTCCCTATAAGAAGGGGCAATGGGTACAACTTACTCCTGGGGAGATTCCAATTGGACACGAGAGGAAAATTTTTCACAATGAGAACAATCAGCCATTGGAATGAATAATCTCCCCAGGGAAGTGGTGGATTCCCCAGCATTGGACACCGTTAAGCTGGACAGGGTGCTGTGCCAGCATGTCTAGACCAGGCTTTTGCCAGGCAAGGTTGGACCAAATGATCCTTGAGGCCCCTTCCAACCTGGCGCTCTGATTCTATGAACTCTTGAGAACATTCTTTAGCAGACATTCTCGTAAGGGACTGAACCTGAAGTGCATTTACAGGACGCAAGTGCAGAAAGATAATAATTCAGGAGGTTGGCTGTG
Organism: Caloenas nicobarica; assembly: GCF_036013445.1. Classification (NCBI taxonomy): domain Eukaryota; kingdom Metazoa; phylum Chordata; class Aves; order Columbiformes; family Columbidae; genus Caloenas; species Caloenas nicobarica. The sequence continues at coordinate 5,063,797 of NC_088256.1, forward strand.
ATGTTTAGAACTACAGTACTACAGCACTAAACCATGAATACAACAATAGTAAGAGGAGAGAGTACTGATATTCCAGAGATAGGTCTCAAATATTCTTTGTTTTAAATAACTACTGGTTTTAATTGGTATTAAAATCCCCCTAACTATTATAAGAACTGTTTTAACTATTCTATTACCTCTTCAGCCAAATAAATGGCTTAATCATAAGGACATTTCTAGAAATCTACAAGTTTCAGAGAGGACTAGAAAATACTAACCCATAAAGTCTCTGACAGAATGGTAAATTCAGGGGATTTTTTTTAATTGCTTCCACATAACTATCCCTCTCTCCTGTACAGAGGTTCTATATAGCAGAGGAAAAATTCCCTCTGTTACTACATCAGTTTTTACAGGAATCGAATTAGAATTTTCTGATGGGGTTTTCAAAAAGACCAAAAGTTAAGTTCTCTCTGCAACAAAATATGAAAGTAAACTTTGGCGGTTTCTAAAAGATTCAAACCTTTGCTGAAGAGTCCTTGAGTTCGTTGAGGTTGTCCTGTAGAAAATGAATGGAGATGACACGTAAGCTGGAATTGTTTTCAGAAACCAGAGGAACTTTGGGAAGCGTGGCCGTGCCCTTGAAACAAAAACCAGCTACTCCTTCTGGAATAAATCTTATGTTAATACTGTACACTGAATAAAGCTAGGAACTGAAATATATTTAAAAACAAATAAAGGGGGTGGGGTGGGGAAAGACAGTCTCATCTATTTTCTAGACCGAATTATTAAGTAAACTACAAAATGTGTTTATATCTAATTCTTCATAAAACAGTGAAAAACATTCTCCTGCCAAGACAAAATATAAAGAAAAAATAGTCTTGACTCTGAATACAGCTGAACCAGGTTTAAAATGTATCTTCTCCACGTTCAGTTAAATGTGGTAGAAGTAACTCTAGAATGACTTTACATTGCCATTTACAAAAAACCAGGCAAGAACTGTCATTGAGTAGTTATCACTGTCACCTGCTTCCTCAAAACTAGTAACAGCTATTTGAGTTCTCCAAAATTAGCCTAAATCTTTAAAGTAAAACTTACATAGAAAAATATGTACTCTGAAAAAAAACAACAACAACTAAAAAACAAACCCAAAAACCACACACGGGAAAAAAAGAAAAGCTTGTTCTAAAGTTGGTAAGATGGTGAAGTTAAAGGCCCACATAATCCATCACAGTGCTCTTGATGAAGTATTAGCAACTTACAGTTTTAAACGTTCAACGTACTGCAAATTCAAAGATTCCATGAACATAGATGGTTTAGAAATAAAATAAATATGGAGCAAGGAATGGCTACCCTGAGTCTTCAAGTAGGCTACGCCCATGGTTTTGTGCTGCGCTTGAATGCTTGGGGTTTCTCTTTGCTGGGTAGGAGGCTCGGTTGCCACATCTGGTTTTATCGTAACGCAGGGCTCAACATGGTGGGAACCCATTGGACATAAACAAACCTCGAAGGGAAGGTACAACCGAAGCTGCATGCGCACTGAATATACACAACTACAGGAGAACTGATCACCAAGGAGACTTTAAAATGGAACTCCTTTCCAGACTCCTCCTTAGAAGGCACATATCGGTATGATGCTCATCAAGAAGCCTGATGAATTCAGAGGTATCGTACATCCCGTATCATCCAGGAATCTTCAGTGATATAGATTCTTCGATAGCAGTGCAGAAAAATATGCTCCACTCTGCTGCAAAGACTCATTTGCTTGTAGCTACCATTGCACTCCAAAAAAACTGACCGCTTAAAACAATGAGGCACTTCTGTGTAAAAATTCTCTTGCAATTTCCAAACACTATTTACAAAATTTTTGCTAGGTCCTTGAAGCATTATTCTGGATAATGAAAAATATTTTTATAGAAAAAAAAAAGACAGTCCGCCAATAAAGACAAGGAATGCATTTTCTAATGCAACATAAAACCTCCAGTGGCTCCAGTGTATACTTGGCACAAAACTTGAAGGAAGTCGAACATTGGCATCCCAAACTCGTGAGCCTAACATGGGTGCTGCCTTCCTCAGGCTATACTAACCTTTACTGTTGAGGAATGTGATGGAGAAGAATGTGTATCAACTTTGCGGCGTTTTTGTTCTGAGGAAAGAAAAGAAAAGCAGCATTATTAAAACACATTTAAAAGAGGATATTCCAATAATATGCCTTTCTGAAATACCAAAATACTTCAAGCTAAAATTCAAGTTTTACCACTATGTAAATTTTTTCTTAAGCTATCTAGGGCTACCAGCATGCCTTGACCCTCTTTATGAAACTTTGCGGGAAAAGTATAATGTGAACAAGCTGCTGCAAAATTATGCTCATTTCAAACTTCCATTTTATGTCAGTCTGTATCTGAATTTCAGATTGGCTATGAAGACCGTGAAGAGGTGAACCCAATGAAAAGCATTACAAGCCTCCTTTACTTGGTTTGCCTTAAGCAGTGCAAGTATAAAACTCAACATCGGCTTCAGATTACAAGTACTTAGAATATCAACATTAAGGATTTGTTAACCCTTAATTTAAGATGGAACTGATAAAGTTTCCTGTGTCCTTAAGGACAAAGGCCTACGTCTTCCACATACCCCGTTTTCATTCAAATGTTATGATGAAACTCTCAGAGCACGCTCCAGTTTTTTTGCATTAAATTTTTGCAAAATTTGCAAGGCCAGTTACATAAATACATTTTAATAAAAGACCATTTAGACTCATACTAAAAACGACAGGCTACGAAAATGAGCACTCACTGAAGACACATGAAGTTCACGTATTCACACAGTTCGCCTTTTGGAGATTTCCTGACTACCTACTTTAGGCACTAACTGTATTTAAAAGCCGATGCCAAAATGCTACCTATTATGTAGCAATTCTTTCTCACCATCTCTACCATTTTTTCGACATTCAGTGATTTTCCAGTGACACATTCTATTATTCCAGACAAGAACAGAAATTAAGTAAACTTACCCCTTTCAGATTCTGATGTTTCTGATCTGGGAACAGGTGACTTCAAGGACCCAGCTACTGGCATCTTTTCTCCTCCTTTAGCATTTTCCTTGGATTTCATTTCCTTTGCTACATCTTTTTCTCTGGATGGCTCCTTTTCTCTCTCCTTTTCTGCAGTTGACTTCGACTCAACGATGGTAACAATTGTCTTGGATTTCTCTTCTTTTGAAGCTTTTTCTTCTTTCTTGACTTTTTCCTTCTCTTTGTCAGACTTCGGTGTTTTCTCCTTGATCTCTCTTACTTTATCATCTTTGTTTGCCCGTTCTTCCTTTGGTTTATCTTTCCCATCCTTCCCAAGTGCCTTCATCTCTGGAGTGGCAGCTGGAGTCTTGTCTTTTTTTTCTTTATCTTTTTCCTTCCCACTTTTTTCTTTATCATCTTTCTCTTTAATAATTTTGCTGTATCAAAAATAAAAAGGCCAGTTAGCATGAATACAAAACCAGTTCTAATTTTATCACAAAAGTTTTACTTCAGATGGCTTGACAGAATGTCCTGAAGCAGTCAGGGCCAGATTTCAGGTGTGCTGTCTCTTTGTCAGAACAGCAAAAAGCAAACATTCTCATTTGTTTTACACTTTTATCTAGCTAAAATGGAAGGCATTTAACAACAGTGTCAGATCAGTACAGCTGTATATTTTGGAAGAAATAACCTCATTTATTTAACTTTGAAGAAATGGAAACAATTTCTATGGAAACTGAACGTAAAAAGGAAAACCCAGGTCCATTTCAAGTGTATTCTATGGTTTGGAAGGAAGAAAATAGAGAATGCCAAAGAGTGCTTTTCCTTACCTATTAGAAGCACTGTTTCCATTGCTTGTTGTCACCTTTGGTGTAGCGTTGACAGTTTTATTAGTAACTTTCACCACACCCTGAGACTTCTCCTTTAGTTTATCTGTTTAAAAAAGGAGAAAATCTTTATTTCAACAAGTTAATATACATGCTATCAGCTAAAATAATACAAATACCTAAGCATATGCATGTAAGATCATGTGTAGCTAACAGTTTAAAAAGGTAACTAAATGCAGAACATCCTCTCCCCCCAAAAAAACCAACTAAAAATAAAAAAACCACACACTGACTCTATTCTGCACCAAAGTCAGATTTTTTCTTTTCAGCTTAATGAGCCAAATTTTGAGAGAATAGCCTGTAATGTCAGAAGAATTCTACTTAAAAATAAGTAAATAATAATCATAGGTTTGTTTACCAGTCTCCTCAGTATTGCCTTCGTCCAGTTTAACTGTATTTATTGTGAGAGATGTAGGCATTCCAGCACCACCTGGCCCATTTTGTACTGTTGCAGCTACAGCATTCCTGGCAGGTGGGTCTTTGTGGTGGAATTCATTTTCAGGTATCATGAAAGGCTTCCTACTTTTCAACTGCCCAGAATAGCTGCAAGTCGCACAGATTGTTAAATATGCACAAACATAAAGCAAAACATGGGCTGAATTTTCAATGAGGACATAATCTAACAGTTCATATGTTATTTGTTTCACAGTTTTTCCCAACTGATATGCAGTTTCTTCCCCTTTATCGATGAGCTCAAAAAGAAAAAAAAAAAACAACCACCAAACAACCAAAAAACCACCCCAAACACAGGAAAAAACAAACAAACAAAACCAAAAAACCCCACACGACACGCACAAACACCAAGAAAACAAACAAACCCACTAGACACAGAAGCAGCTCTGTTTCCACTCCTTCACCACCACCACCACCACACACGCACAACTGCCAAACGCACAGAAGAAACAGCCTACTGACAAAACTTAAAACTGTTAGGGCAACTATCCCTCAAGCATACATGGATAAATCTGCATTCATAACAGAAAAATGTAAAACATAACTAAGCATTTTAGAATCATATAAACTTCCGAAATCTATGTGGTCTTCGTCAACGGCCCTTGGCTTTCTTCATTTTACTCTCCCTCCTATCTACTTGCTGCTCTACTATTCCTCTAAAATTAAGCTATGCTCTCGTGAGTGGAAATCTTTACTAGTTAAAGTGTCTTGTAAAGGAAATTAGTGATCATCCAGCATAAAATCAAAGTTTTCATTCACACTGCCAGCCCTGAGATGCAGGATAGCAAAATCTTCTGTGATAAGGTAAAAATCAAATGTTAGGACTGTAACAGTTCCGAGTCCTTAGAAGCTTTTCATGATCCACTTTTAACCACTTTCTTAAAGTAAGGTGTTGTTACCCCATAGCCAACGCATATAGATCAGGTCTCTTCTCTTTCTCTTCCTGACATATCTTGTGTACTCTTCTTTCCAAGGCTTGGCCCAGGTTCAGGACTTTTGGATACCATGGAAGGATTTTGGTCAGCACAATCAGGATATTTCTGATATGTGTATATTCACCTGTTTCAAGGCAGTGCACGGAAGCCTAGAACACAAATTAAATTTATTGAAGTTGGGTTTTTTTATTAAAGCTTTCAAAATCTTAAGTTTTTCAGCTTCTTTATTTACCTTAGTTAGTTTATAGTGCCATTTGTGTACCACATGTCTAAAATTCTCATAATCCAATTGATCAGCTTTATTTCCACCATCAAACCCAGTTGCCCGCAATATAGTAAGGAAGCCTGGATAGTTGCCACATTCCTACATGCAAATAAAAGAAAAAAAAAATTTTTTTGAGAAGCACAAAAACAGTAATTCTGCAATATTTAATATAACTGAAGCACTTTCTCATTGATTTTGCTAAAGACTAAGACATGATCACACTTAACTAGACTTACACACACACTTTTTAAAAGCTTATTTATGTTGAAATCTTAGTTGTGGGTGAGAGAAGAGATTATTTGCAATTTAACTACTATAGCTTTTGCAAGGAGTATTATTAGAGTTTCCATATGCTTCCTAAATGATCCTCAAGACAAGTTATGAGAAAATCAGAAATTTAAGGGGGTTTTTTTAGCCACTGTATATTTTTGACACTATACAATATTACTTCTATTAGAACATGAATTACTAAAACTCAATTCTAAGATTACGCCATCAGAAAAAATTCAACCACAGAGTGTTTTTAAATCTAACAATTTCATTAAATCCATTTTTATTAGGCCGAATTACAAAAGTGGCCATTACATATTCTCATGAGCAAACTCATTTTAATAACTTCACGTACCTTTTCATATATGACTCTATCACTGTGCCATCTGGTCACAGTTTCCAGCATACAGCATAAAAACCTGCCATATCTACTAGCTTCATTTTCAGTGCAACTTGCAACTGTATATATAATATCAGAGAAAACCTGCGAATAGCAGTAATAAAAAGTTAGTGAATTTACTGAATTAGAAAAGCAACAAGAACCAACAAGAATTTCAAATTTCTCTCATCTAAACCACCACTACACTGCTTTCTACATATAAAGGAGATCTGTTATAAAATACTCTGTTTTCAAGACCTTATTACCCATCCTTCACACCTAGCCCAGAATCTAAGCACTGCACATAGCTGTTGCTGACACAGTTTTCCATAAAGCTTGTCTTTATTAGCATATAACTGTTTTGTTTTCAAATTAATAATTTATTTGAGCAGGTAGACGTAAACACCTAGCCAAGCTGATGCAAAAGGGTGTTTCTCCTGGCTGTAGAAATGCAGACAACTGGAAGCTTGCAAAACCTGAACGCAACTCCTGTGACTGCTAATGACTTTGCTCTGAAACTCTAATCTCATTAGGATAAATCAAAAACAAAATTTCTTGAAAATAATCCCCTGAAGCTCTAGGGAAACTTGGTTTGTAGAATCTACAGTACAAAAGGGAAATTTTGATTTTCACAGATTCTAGAATTAAATATTGGTAATGATTGTTTACCACTACTAGGAGCCAGGGAGGATACTAGTTTTGCATGCTCATAATAGTAATTAAGTACACACACACAGAGTGCCAGCTACTTACTCTGTCATAGCAGAGAAGTGTGGAGAAGTTGGGTGTTTTCTGCTGATGCACCAATTCTACAAAGTGAGCACAATAAACTGCATCGATTGCTGAAAAAATGCATCGAGGAAATATACATAACTGCAAAAATTTTGTGATAGTCTCATTTTTGGTAGACTCTTCAAATACGAAGAAATTGAGAGAGAGAAAAAAAAAACAAACAGAAGTTAGTGGGCTGACACTCGACTACTCACTTCCCAATTATTTCAGTATTGCAAATGCATATTCTCAAGTTTGTACATTAAGTTGCTTGTATTCCAGCCATATCTTTGGCACTGCTCAGAAAAAAATCAAAATAAGCTTAATAGTTCAAACAGGGGGGGACAGTAGAGGGTGGTTATAGCAAACGTTTATTTCTTATTGTGGAAATTCTTCTATTACACAATGCAGGGAGGGAGGGGGAAGGCCAGGAAAAAAAAACAACACAACTTTGCTGAACTTCTCCACCCGCTCAAATTCTGCAAATTAGCAGAAGGAATACCATCTGCTATCTATCTAGAACTCTTATTTCTCCTTTCTAGATGGAGTTAAATTTCAGCTCTGTTTCCTTAGAAACAGAACAACAAGGTGTCTACGTAGAATCCCTTAACAATCATTTTTCCAATCAACCAACCTGCCAGAGGAACAGTTTTCAGTACACCACTGTCCCAATACAAACACATTTTGCGCAAGTTTCATTCTACCACTGAGTTAAAGACTGCACTGAATGCTCAACAGTTACCCCTTCCATTTGGCCAACCACTGGTTGGTTAACGCAACAGCCAAACACACACCCAAACTGATCCCGCAGCAGCTCGTGTCCAGTTAACAACGAGCATAAAAACAAGCTGGGAACGATGTACAGCACACAAAAGGAAGGTAGGAAGAATATAAACGTATGGATGAAAGCACAGAACTCAAGACTGTGAACGGATGCCTTCAGAGGAAAGCCAGTCATCATCCTCATGATGGCAACTGGTGTTTTTGCACTGGGATTCTTGCACAGGCTGCAGGGCACAAGTCACAAGACTCAGGATTTACTTGCTTCGATTCTGTGATGCTCATGGAGCAAAGATTGTTCAAGAAAGGGCTATCAGCTTTTACTTCACTAAAAATCTTACGCTGATTTTATTTCATTCTAGTATCTACCCCTCAAAGGTTATAACAAGGCTTTGACACTTAAAAAACCAAAACAAAACCACCAAGAGAATCGCAGCTCATCGAACAATCAAGCGTGTAAGTGTTACTTCAAAAATGCAGAAGTAAAGCAAGTAAACAGCCAGTTAGAATAGCCAGTTTCTGATTGTTACAACTACCAGTCTACTTATTCTGCCAAAAATTAACCTACTCTTAATGATATAACACTCTATTAAAAGTACCTACACAAGCAGCCCATCTCATAAAACAAAATTAAATTAAAAAATACTACTACAGTCGATGTGCTGTTCAATTTCCTTATTTATTTACCATCTACAGATAATTTCTTCCAGTGGGGAAACTGCTGAAAAAGTTTCTCTCCGGATGCAATGCTGGGAAACTTCTTGCAGCTGAAGCCTGAACACTCACAAGCCAACAATAAGCTATGCCCCGTACCCCACAAATGCCTGTATTGTTAAGAGTACATGTTTATATGCAGATCGTATCTACACAATTTTCTACGTGCTTTCAAGTACTTCCTTAAGCAGTTATCAGTCAGCTCTACACAAAGGTTCAGTCATGTAGTACTTTTTCAGTCAGTAATTTCATGTAGCTAATTAGCTGTCCATACCAGTACATTTACTATGTATAGGGAATAACCTTTCTCAATTTAACTATCAATGTTTCTTTGTTAAATCAGTTGGGTGCATCTTATGTGAGTCAGACAATAAAATGCTTTTCCACTGGATTATGCTAGGCTTCTTGAGACAGGCAAACAACTACTACCAGTTACAAACTGAAAGTTCTTCCAGACAAGAAAACTGACCAGAGAAAAACATGTCAGATTAACCATACTAGTAGAGCTCTCAATCAATATGCAACATGACAGAGGCTCTGTCAGAGAAAAATGTTCTGCCTCCTGTATGTCTGCCATATGAAACATCCACATGCTGTTTCATTTTGTGGTGCACCTAGGCTGGTACAATACTTACCTTGTCATTGGAAAAGGGTTTATGTTACCGCCCAAATAGTAGCGTATTGCTCCTAATTGTGGGACTCAAACAAAGTATGTTAACTCAAACCACTCACTGAGAGTTACATGCCTATTTCTTGCAATGTAGCAATTATCCTAACTTAGCAGCATTCTAACTGCAGTAAATAAGCGCACGCCATCTTGCAATTATAACTTTCCACTGAATTGGTCAATGTCTTATTTATTTTCTAAATTAGTGCAATATTTAAAAGGTCTCAACATTGCAAGAAACAAACAAGACATCTCCCTGAAAACCAACCACTCAGCATTTGCAGCAAAGACACATTCGAATTAGAAGTTTACCTTGCTAACAGACCTCAACATATAAAGAGATCAAATTTTAAAATCCACATTAAGAGTATTAGTGCAAGTTGAAGGTTTAGTTCTGGGGACAGTGATGACAAAAACATCCAGAGTGTTTCCCCTCTACACACTTACTTGCCAGAAGCCAGTTATCCTTCTCCAGTTTCAGTCTCTGTAGAACCCTCTGCACATGCTCCAATTGCTTCTTCTCCTCTTCCAGAAGCTTGTCCTGCAGGGCTGTGCAACGTTCTTTTTCCTTTTTCTTTTTATTTGGAGGCTATAAAATGTCAGTGCAACTTACTTAGCATTATGCTAACGCTTGCTATAAATAGAGCAATTAAATTCCTGACAATGCTAAAGAATACTTTAAAAGCTTTCTATTTCACTCAATAATATTCTGCTCTAGTAATCGACTGATTTTATGAACATTGGCTGACTAAAGTTAAGACAAAAGTGAACAGATATGAGTGTCAAAGGCTGCTTTCAGAGACACAGATTTTCCAGTAATTTTCACTTAGTAAAGCCACTGGTACTTTTCAAGCAGGAATTATAAGAGTCAATTCAAATTATGCGCATGTCACAAATCAGAATGGATGAATCAGGTGACATAAAACCCTCCAGAACAATCTTAATATAAGACTTTACATTAAAAAGAAAAAAAAAGTCTTTCAAGGTTAGAAAGTTTAAACTGGACCATAAAGTTACATGAACATACCATTTCCTGATTGTCATCTATGGCTTTCATCTGGACTTTAAGTTTATTGACTTCTCTGTCGTAGCTACTATGTGGGACGGCAAGGTCATACATTGTCAAAGACCAGAATGTGGCATAAAACTGAGGACTGATGTCATCCCAAACCTTGGGAAGGTGCAGAGAAATCACAGCATCATGAACAGGAGCCATCACTAGCTCACATGATGTAATGTATTTGTGAACTTTGTGCTGCTGTTTATTTCCCTTCTCAGCTTTTTTTAGTTCATCATACTTAGACTGTAGATAAAAAAAAAGGAAAAAGAAAAATTTGTAATCTTTGTATGCAAACAATATAATTTAACCCTTACAATATAATTCAACTTTTCTCAAAAAACTTTCTATATAACAAACATTTACACATGTGAAATGTCATTGATGTACATAAAGCACTGAAGAACATCGTACAGAACTTTTAGTATTCATCCATATTGGATGGATTTATCTTTCTTCACTGATACTGCTACCTGTTGCTATAGTAACATATTATACTACACCAAGTAAAAATTGCTCTCAATATTTAAAACTTTAGATGCAGGGACACTTCCTAAGATAGCACACTGTTTGGCAGCTGCGACATCTTCCCCCACAGCAAAAATCCATCCAAAACATCTACAGAAAAACTTAAACATTTGGGGGAACGGAGAGGGAGAGAATTCCTACTGATCACCCAAATCATCAGAAGAGATGACTTAATTAGCTACAACTTCTGTCAGTTGTGTGAAAGCTGACACATGGGCCATATTTTCTATTAATAAAAAGGATAACCAGCCCACAGCTGCTCTTTCTACCTCAACTCATAAAGCTTCCGCAAGCTTTATTTTGCAAACTTAAAACTTTAGCAGGAACCTAACACATCTGTTGATAACATGTAACACAGCAGCACTAACAGCAGGCAAACAGAAGAGTTCTACTTACTGAAATGTGGTGTGCGTACATGGGTCTGGAGAGGAAAAACGCAGCATCGTGAGGTGTGTGAAACTCATTACAGAGAACGTCAATAGAAGGCACTCGCTTAATGTAATCCTCTGTGCTCAGATTGGATGCTAAAAACCCACCAAATTGTACCAGGGTGTCATGGCACTGCATGTCAAAGATACAAACACTTAGCAAACGGTATTATTTTGTTCAAAAGTGAACTCAGGGAGAGCTTAAAAGCTTGCTTTAATTTTTTTTACCTTTTTTTAAAAAAGAGTTAACAATGTATAGTACAGCAAGAATTTTCTCATACAGGAAGAGATGCTAAATTTTCCATGTAACATACTTCTGTCACTCATTGCTGACTCAACTCTAACTGCGGCACCTTAAAAAACAACCAACCAACCCACCCCAACAAACTACAAAAACAGGAGAACTATAAGAGCATTCTGTTCTACCAGAATAAAATTACACTAGTTCCTATTACCTACGGCAGTAAAAGAATTCAGGCTGCTTCTTCAAAAAAAAAGGAAAGTTCTTCTAACAAAGAAAGATCATAAAAACACAATAGCCAACCTAAGAAATAAGAACTTAACTTTTTTTCCATAAAGGATGTTTTAATCTTTCACTCAGAAGTCACTTGTGAATATAATGTATATTTAATACACCCATGTATTTTAACAATGAGATCACTGCAACTAATTTTGAAAATTTTTATATATTCGTATTTATTTGCCGAATTCTTATATATTGTGCTGATACTGTAAAATTTACCAAAGAAAAGGGGGAGGGTTCTTGTAAACACAAGTGTTTCTACTTGCCTGATCATACAGTTTTCCCACCAGCTTCAGATGTTTTTCCCCTCCCTCTTGAAAGATTACACCATTTCTCTGTTGAGCCATGAGCAGACACAGTGGAAGGGCAAGATCATGGTCCAATAATGCATCTTTCAATCTCTGAGAAGATTTTTTTGTATTCCTGATTTGGCCAAAGTATCCACCCTGTGCAGGACAGAAGAAGATGCCCAAGTTTGGAAACGGCGCATCACAAAGTATTAGAGAAGCCATGTATGCTTCTGACTGCAGAAATACCAATGAACTAACATCAATACGGTTTCCCGTCTGTCAATAAAACTCCCTCCTTGGATCTCATACTACAATGTATGTATCTAAGAGACAGAAACTAATTAGTCTTGCATGTTATTAATTAGTCTTTTACGCAGTAAATAAAGAGTGACATTTCAGCCCAGGCATGACACTGCCTTTCAGACCTCGGTCTGCTGTGATCTGCTCAAAGTCTCTTTGTTCAATACAGGAATTTCAGATTTTAGTTCTGATTACAGCTATTCAATGCCCTAGGGAGCTGACTCTAGGTCAGACTCAACTATGACTCTGATGCCAAGGCTGCAACAGTTTTAACTGTTAGAAATGTTTAAGACGTTACTCTGCTCACCCGTGAGCTGCTACTCCCAGAGCAGAACAGAAGAGCAAGGCTGCACAACAGCCGAGCCCACTGGCTGCTACAATTCGCAGCTCTGACACAGAACACTGGCTAATGAAGGCTGCTCTCCTTAACATGAGCTGCTGTGAAGCACAACTAAGGCTCATAGATCCGTCGTCTTGGCTGCCTGTCTGCAAGGCTCATAAGCTCAATGGAGAAGGAAGCTCTCCCGTGAAAGTGGTGACACCTCTCTCAGCTATGCTGCCAGAGTTGATGACACAGTCTTCAGAACCACCATTAATAAACAACAGATATTATTAATTAAATTTAACACAAACACACCTCAGCTTTTAGTTGTTCTCCACCAGTCATGGCTTCCAACTGTTCCATTGTCATTTCTTCTGTAATTTCTATCCCTGCCATTTTCTGTACTACCTCTTTTAAAATCAGCAAATCAAAGCTGCACAGAAAACAGAAAAGTGGAGTAAAAACAAGAAAATTTGTTTAAGAAATGGCAGCCATCACATTCAATATACTGTACAAAACAATACTATGATGCACATTAAAACAAATAACATTTTAATCCTTTTTCGAAGAAGAAACTAGTGTGCTGAGCATACAAGGATTTCTTTATTGCAAGTAGAAAGTTAGTACTTAAAAGTAATGCAGGCATTCAACAGCTTGATTTCAGAACCCCTTCAGAACAATTTCATCGTTTCTAAAAATAACACTGAATGTGGTGCTATTAAGTATCAGCAAATTAATCAAAGTTTATTGCTTCCTTTTGTTGTTTTACATGCTTCGTACCACTGGAAAGGCTTAAGACCTATTCATGTTATTTCATGGACATGGAATATTTTAAATGTTATTCAAAAATTTCTAAGAGTAGTACACAGCCTAAGAAATTTACTGGCAAAATTAGTCTGGAGTGGTTATCTGGAGCATGGAAACGATTTTTTTACTTAAAACACAGAATATACAACACACTCCAATAATCATCCCATCCCGAGCCCAGGCTTTACTTCCTGCTCTGCATTCTACAAGGGCAATGACTTTTCCTCAATAGTGGTAAATTGTATCTTGATCATTCAAATCAGCAATATTTTCCAGTAACTTCTGAAATTTGTGTGTCCTACTTATAAAAAGCGTTGACCTATGTCCTCCGAAACAAAGTTTTTTTATTTATACTGTCTATATTTTGTTTCCTTTTCCAAACTTGAGTATGTTTTCTGCCTAGTAACTATGCGATACAAGCATATACTCCTGTTCAAATGTCTGAATACTCCAGTCCTATGGAACTGGTCATAGTGGTAAATTCATTTTATTTCTATGACCCCAAATACTAAACTGAATATGAAAAACAATTTGATTTTTTTTTTCAAAATACTTAAAGTTTTAATACTTACTTCTGGGGAAAGACAAGAAACATTACTTACCCTTCCTCTGTAGCTCAATGTGATTGTACCATCATCAGAATACAAAGCAAATTGGGGACAAGGGAGCACATGAGACTGACAGTCTACATTGCAAGGAAGGCAAAAAACTAGATTTCTCAACATAAATACCCTAAAATAACACGTTGTGTTATCTCCACTGGTAAGCTGTCTTTCAGTAAGCATATGGGGATTAATAATAGAAAAAAGTTGATACCTATGTGATAAAAATAACACATTAAAATTAAATAAATGAAACAATAATACTAAGTGATAATGATGGAAGGACAAAAGGAAAAGGAATATCCAAATTGCAAACCTTGTTTAAAAATATTTTTGAGTCATTAACAACACTGACGCATCAAGAAGCAATTCAACTGCCATTAAATAAATTGGATGGAGTGTTTAAAATAATATTAAAGTGTTAAGAACTATCCCTGCAGAAAAGACACTATGAGAAAACAAAAACTCAAACTGTAACAGTCACACCCTTTTATATCACAGATACTTATTTTTTAAATAACACAGAATCATTTATATGACAGTATTACAGACTGGCATGTTTTTTTCCCTGTCAGGTTAGTTATTAAGAAAAATGTATTAAAGTAAGTTAGAGATGAAAAATCAGTACTTCGAAAATAATATGTCACAGCTAAACAATCAGAGGAAAAATAATGTACTAAAGAGGACACTATTCTTCCTGCTACTTGAATTTCTTAACCTTCCTGGTATTATGAATGGAGTTTTACTGCTACTAGAGAAACAACTACATCAAGCACCCATGTATCAGTAAGCACTCAAATAATACATTATTAAAATTGAGTTTACAAAGATCAGTTGTGCAAGACTTGCCTTTTCCCAGCTTTCAGTTGGTTGGCTACATATTGAAGCAGACCAGCAAGTTCAATTGGGTATTTTCGGAAAACTGCACCACAAAAGCTAGCGAGACCTAAAGCAAGGAGAAAAAGCTGTGACTGCACCTCATGAGATACTAATCATTAAATAAGCATTAACAGCATACATGTGGAATGTTAGTAAATACAGGTATTTTTGTAACGCAAAGAAAAAAATATTTTGCTATTGATTTAACTTGCCAGCTCTCTGCTTTGTTTAAAAAATTAGCTGGCAGGTCCAAGTGAAATATCTATCATACTCATCAATAGTATGGTAGATCACAGGGAAGCTGAAGTATTTGAAACATTAATGTAATAAATAAAACAAGAACACTAACTCTGCAGCCAGCTTGAGATGGTAGTGTCATCATGCTTCATTCTCTCCTTCTCAGGGTTTGCCAGAGCTTCAATAATACAGTCTTTAGTGTAGTTAAAGAGAATATTTTTCCTCAATTTGTAAAAACAAAAGCTACACAGACCTGTTTTTCCAGTTCCACAATTTGTAATATACAAACGCGATATGCGAGTATAGCAAGCATGATACAGGGGATCCACTAACATAGTTATGGTATAACAAAATAAAGTTATGAAAGAAATGGTAACCTTAAAAGCAGTATTTAGAGAATGACTATGCCTTCAAGAACAAAGTAGTAAAAAAGCCCTTAAAAAATAAAGTTTCATAGAATGAAAGAACAAACAGACAGGGTTCTGTAAGCCACTAAGACTGCACAAGTATTTGCAAACTTCACTAAAATCTCCAGTAAAAAGCAGCAAGAATAGAAAACAATAAAATATAATATTTACTCACAGACAACAGATTTAATCTGGCTACAACTGCAACTTTATCAGTATGCTGATGTATTGATTTACATAAAAGGATACATGCCAAGACGTCATAGTTCAGAGAAGTGAGGTATTTCAGTGAATCAACAACTGGAGTTATTAAGTTATCATATTTTTGTATTTGTGATAAAATCTGAAAGTTATAAAAGACATACAGCTGAACAGGAACAGTATTCCTTGTCTTTCACATAATAAATTAAAACCTTTTAACAATGCTTGTCTCCAAAACATACACAAAACATCCTTTGAAGTTGTTTTTTCAGAAGATCCTAAACCACTTTCAAAGTAACAGGTAATGTCATTATTCTATCTAGTACTTTAGAGATCAGTGAAACACGTCTCTAACATGTTAAGAACAATTCTGTATAACTGTTTTCCTTTTCAGTTATCAGAAAATAAAATCACAAAAACATTTCACTCATTTTTTTCTAAGATTTCTTAAGAATGCTAAACCTTAGCAGTAAGATTTTCTGTTGCTTCTTATAATAATAAAAGACTATTTTAAAAAATGAACCTAGGTCATGAAAGAATACAAGTAAACTGTACTAATCAAATTTTAGAATGTTCTCATTGATGCATGACATGCATGCATTATGTGTATGTGTATTGCAGTGTTAATTTCAAGTAAAATCTAAAGTCACATTTGTGAATCAGGTAGAGGTCCATCAATATACTTTTACACCTCTCAAGCATTCTGTAGCACCAAGTAGTCTTAAAAATCCTCTCCAACTTCAGAGGTGTATTTCAGACCTCAAAGCTTCAGGTTTTCCTCTAAATGACCCTGATGTATCTTTACTACATACATATATAACTGCCCAGAGCAACCTAACTTGAATTCACATTCCGTATACCCTCATCAGCGTGTCCCTTTACCTCTGAGACCCAGCTCAGCTCTCTCAAATTAAATACTTTACATCCACTTATTTATAGGAGTAATTTTCTGTGCAGTTACGGTTATTCAGTAGCTATTCTCATATTTAGTATCTCAGACCTGTGCACTACTAGCAAATTACCATACTTTAAAATTTGCATCAAAAGTAAAAAAATAAATTATAGCTGCCCTCTCACTAAGACAGCAGGTCCCTTCCTACACACACTTCGATATCTGTTTTTAAGATAAAATAGCATTCAAATACATATAACTACATACATAGTCAAATAAAATAGTAGGATTGCTGTGGCTGAGCTTCCCAATTTGTCTTCCAGAGGGTTTCACATTTTCCTTAGTTAAACGCCTGTAAAAGAGAACATATTTTATTGCAATACATAATCTAAAAGAATACTAAAACAAGCTAGTTCCAGTGAAGAAGCACCTTTATTAGTCACAGAGTTTAAATTGTCACTAGCAGATGCATTTTTAAGAAATTTAAGCATTAAAATGTTACTCCTCTGGGAATGTGAAATTTATGATCCTATAAGGTGCAGAGACTACATACAAACCAGTTGTCCCTGTATTACTATAGATCGTATTCATTTAAACTTTGAATACTTTGCATTTGGAGGTTGTCCATGGGACCCATACCACATATAAAAATAGCACGTGATGCTGTTAATGTCTCCTGCAAATTTGATTTAGTCACAGGTCAGTCATTTTGCATTTGTTGCATTCTGTACATTGACACACAATATGAACTTCATTGTGTTACACTTCCACAGCAACCCCTACTGAAGATATGAGCTTAACATCAAACCTGAAGTTGATACACAAAAGCGAATTGTACGCCTCACAATCTCAGCAACTGACAGCACTGTGGATCATCCGCACAGCTGAAATCCACTGTACCAGAAAAGGGATGTAAAGATTTACCATCTCTACTGGCTACGCAGCAAGTCAGAAGAGAATGAAAAACATTGTTTTTAGCTTTCACAGCTGCAAGTCCAAAGTCTTTCACCCAGTAACAGTTATTCTGTCTTGCCTATGTAGAAAGGTTCTAATTATCCACATTATAAAACCATGGCATTTGCTTTTGGCAACAACAAACGGGGAACTGAAGTCCCTGACAATGATGCCAGAGATGTTAAATGTGAAGTCAATCTAAAGTTGTTATGTGCCCGCTTGAAAATGAGAATGAATCATTCCATTCAGTTCAAATGACTGCCTTAAATTCAGACCTACAGAAACTGTGACAACATTTTTGAGACTATTCGGACTAGAGTCTCCATACCTAGAGAAAATATGTTGCACTCTGACATTTTGAGAAGCAAAGCAATTTCTCAAACAACAGTATACCCAGGGAAAAGGTTTGCAATAATTTAATGGGACACCTTCACAGATTAAATACCCCTGTTGGTGACAAATTCGTCTGTATCCTTATTTGACAGTTTTTAATCACAGTACATTAAATACTTAATGAACAAGGATTATCAGTGAAATTACTGAGTCATTAGAAAGGGAACATATTTGCCAAGTCTTTTCTGCAGTTGGTGACAAGCAATACATTGTATCACAGCTGAACTTTACTTATGGCATTAGACAACTTACTTCATGATATATTTGGCTCGGTCTATGGTTTGAGCTTTAACTTTCACTAGAAGGGGGTGACTATTGTATGTTTCGTTCTTCCATTGCCCATAAAGACGGTACCTTGAAAGATCATAAAGGAAAACTATTTTTAGTACTGACAATTCAAGAGACCACTTTCAAAGAATGGAAACAAATTATTCTACTCACCGGTACTGGTATGGAAAGGTTTTGAACATTCCCCATAATTCTTCAGACATGCATGCATTGCAGTCCATCAGAGAAAGAGATGGAAGTAAGACTTGATCGGTAATACTCAACAAACAGCTAAACAGTATCTCCTGAGAGAGAAAAAAAACTCGAGGTAACCATCAAGTACATCAGAAGCAACGCTATGCATCCTATGCAGATGTGCACAAACTGCACATCTTAGTAGACTGATAAAATACAAGTTTGCCACAAGATTAAGACTTCCTAAACAAAAAAAAACACAAACAAAAAAAGGATTAAAAATATCTCCCATCATAAATCTTCTATTATGCAATTTATGGACCATGTATACTGTCAACATTTTATTTGGCTATTTAAGATATTTGAGCAAAGCTGCTGAAGTTTTCAGCAAGTTGCACTCATAGTTTCAAATCAAATACATAATTTTAAAATGGATATACTGTGGATTTACATAAAGTGCAACAGAAGAAAATAGATGGTGGCAACTGCTTTCAATGTATTAAGGTGTTCCTTGCCACAACTTGCATTTTCAAAACTCCAGATTAAAACCTGAAGGCATTATACATGTTCCCAAGGCACACTACCAACTTCCATTTTTTAGTATCCTATCCTCTTTCTTAAACATTTTTCTTTCCCGTGGAGCTATGTTAGAATAACAACCAAAAACATCCACAAACAAAACAACACACACCAAACAGAAGAGACTAATTTTCTCTGCAATGATTCAGGAAGTCAGGAAATCATGATACGTGAGAAGCAAGGAATAAGTAACAATGAAAACTGAACAAACTTCATATTGAAAACTTGCTTGTTGGTTTTAAAAAACAAAACAAAACTTATTTTTGCAAGTTAGATCTTAATAGGACACTTGGGTTTCATTGTGACTAATCTTGATAATTCAATAAATTGGAAAATTAGAAAGAAATAAATTAGCCAATAAAGAAGCATTTTCCATTGTACTACTAAGCACCTGCTCTAGTTCTAATTTCTCCTTTTCTCTATGCTTTACCCCAGTATATTCTTTAAGATAGAGGTGCCACCATGAAAACTATATTTATATAATAAACAGTCGGAGGTACGCCCTAGAATGCACTAGACTAAAAGAATTAGATTAGGTTTGAAGAATGCAAGATAGAATGAAATTTTTTTTTAAAAAAAAGGACAGGAATATGGAAAAAACCCCCATGTGACTGGCCCAAACTTGTCAATTAAAAAAAAAAATTAAGTGTATAACATGCATTTCTTAAAGTGTAAAACTCTACAGAGAAAGAAGAGTTGTCCAGTTATTAAACATCTGGTCTCAATTACCATCTGACATAAAAACACCTTCCTCCAAAATAAACTCACCATTTTCTCTTTATCTTCTTGTTTGCTTCCATCAGACTGAAACTGTAAGAAAGACAATCATGTTAATTGTAGCATAATTAATGTAACGGTTACACTTTCACAACAAGGCTAGCTTAGCAAAAGCATAAGCCTGGAGAGCCACATGCCTAGTAAACGCTTAATTTTCCAAGTTGTCAGCATTAAAATATTTTTGAACAGAAATTCAAATGCATAGATGAAACGCATTGCTTACATATATAAGGGCTTTGTATACTTTTGTTCAAAAAGAGGTAATAACTAAAATATTAAGGAAACTTACTATTATATATGAAATACTGGATTTTCTTGTTGAAGAGAGAAAAAAAAGCCTTATGCATTCACCTTCTAGTTAAAAAAAACAAAACCAAACCAAACCGCAGGATTTCCAAGCCAGTTAACAGCCATAGATTATTTTTCCCCATCTTTCTCTCACAATAATACTCTCTTAAGCTTTTAGTCTTCATTATTAAATTACTTTTTCTCTCCTCTTGTTCCACTCACCATGAAAAGCATATTAAGCTATCACACCAGTAATGCACAATGATTTTAAAGGCGCCCTTGAGCATGAAAGCTGCAGTGCAGTGTTAGTAGTCTAACTTTTAAACTACTGTATGGGTTAACTTACAGTCAAATCACCTCCAGTTATAAGTATTTCTACAGTGTGTTAAATGTAGTTTCAAAACTAAAACATGCTGATGGCAATACTGCATTAAAAGTAACTTTCCCTATGTTACCTTAACCACTTTGTCACTGACGAATTTCTTCATAGTTCCAACCTAGAGCAAATAGCTAAAAATGTTGCTCATTCTTGTCAGAAACACAAACTATTATATTCATACATTTACAGTAAAACTGCACAAGAGATGCCTTTAACTGAATAATCTTCGTTATTCTACTGTACGTATCCACAGAAACAAGGGCCTTCTCACAAACCGTCAGTACTTGAACTTTAACTAAAGTTGTCCTAATAGTCTGCTGACAGCAGTCAAATTAATTACTCCCTCTATAGTTTCCAAATTAACTGCGTTGTGAGTGCAATATCGCATATCACTCAAAGAGCAATCTTCTCATAGGCCAGGAAGAAATAAGCATGCTATAAAGCCAGAGTAGTAACCATTGGGAAACCTTGGCATTCTGGATGAGAAAATGCTGAGCAATTACACCTCCTACAAAGATAAGGAAGCAGGGGAAGATGGAAATGCTTGAAGTTACTGTAATTTTATTAAAAAGACTACTTGGACGCCAAACTTAGTGTAGCTTCTGTCACCCTGTCATTACATCTTGGAACCTGATGAGACCAAACTCTCTCGTCAAAAATCTATTAAGTTAGACCAAAAGATCTTCGATCCCAAGAATTAGCTGTGTTCTTAGCTCTGTATCATCAAGTACAGCTCGGCACAAAAGCTTCCCCTCAGGTGGTATGTAGGTTTGAATGTTCCAATATTTGTTGGTTGTCGTTGAAATTAAAAAAATACTTTCAAGGAAAAAAAGGTTGTAAAACTGAAAAATCTCCCCTCCCGTACCATTTAGACCAACCAACCTCTGCAGCTTTCAGTTCTAAGTTAAAATGAAGAGGTAACTAACAAAAATAGTGATTTTTAAGTCGGGAGGGAGTGTTTGTTTTTAATAATAATAATTTAAAAAATTATTTCAAAAACTATGAATTCCAACGTTTCTCTGAGCTGCTACTTAAAAAAAAAATCAAACAAAAAACTAAAAAATCCTCTATTGTTGACTTGAAAACAAAACAAAAACTGCTAGTCAAATAGCAAATTGCCAGAAAAGCAGCAAAAGAAGTCACCAGACTCTGTCTGAACTACCAAGTACATTCCAAGGGAGTTCAGAACATAAATTAACCTTGCGGTCTTTTAGAACAGGTCATACTACCAAGCTTTCAATATGTACATGGTAAAGATATGGCCAAAATACAATAACAAATCTCAAGAGGTCATTTTATTTCTAAAGTTGGTGACCTGAGGCTATATAGGATGTTTTAGATCTCCACATTGAACTCATGCTTAGTGGCACCCAGAGATTTGTCACTGACACAAGAATAGCAGCATTTTAACTGGCAGAACAGGGGGACACCTCGCTAATTAAAAAGATGCAACATCCCTCACTTCCCAAATAACCTGACAGCTGGAATAGAAAGTATTCCAAGTACTGGACACATATTAGGTTATTACTCCCCATTGTCTGCACTGTTGCTCTAATAATGTAAAAGTTTCCATGCAATTATTATCATATGTTTATTTAAAAAAATATGTCCATACACAGACGTTTCAAAGACCATAACAAGAAACTAGTTGCCACTAAATATTCCTGGTTTATAAACCTGAAGTGCCTTAAGTTGTTCATAAAAGCATTTATGCTTATTGATCATAAAAATTATCAATAAATAAGATCCTTCAAATTTGTTGTTAGTCTAAGAAATATTTTATATTTCCATATTTGAATACATACACAACTAGTAAGACTCCAGCAGTTTTTGACATCAGAGGCATTGGTATTTTTCAAGTTTTGACAAAATGTTCTGTCATACCAACCTCTTTCATAAAGGCTTTTCCAAGGCGCACCACTTTTGCAAATAAAATAGGATCGTGGGAGAGATGAGGACCAAGGTAACAAAGCATGTTGAACACTTCCTTTCTCAAGTCCTCAAAGCTGTCTGCTTGTTTTGGTGCCCTCTTGTTTGGCAAAGAAGAAATTGGTGACCCTTTAGCTCCTTTCGGCACACCAACTCTGAAAAATAAGACGTGCAGCATTTCACATGAAACAGAAGTGAAAATTTTAGAAGTCTATCAATACAGTTAGACTTATTAGTGAATTCATGCCTATACATCAATAGCAGTTTTCCCCTATGAAGAAACAGAATTCTACTTTTCCCATTACCTGCGGTACAGAGGTTCAATTGTCACATGTACAAGCTGGCACAGGGCAATTGCAATAGGCTTGTGTGAAGTAGCATAAAACGGAGGCATCTGATCCATAATACTTTGTGCATGCTGCCAATCACCAATTTTTAATAAAGCTTCCAATAAACCAAGCTTTTGATTATCAGGAGGCTGCAAGAAAACAAACAATGAAAAAGTGTATTCATAAAGTCTTCTTAATATTTCTCCTTAAGCAATATCCAGCCATAATCAACAGCCGGAGGGAAAACACCCCCTAGTATTTTAACTATATAATAAAAATATGTAAAATAAAATTCAAGTAGACATTTAGACAATAAGCACAATTCAGAAACAATAATAAACCAGGCCACATAGAATCTAACATCTGGATCAAAGAAAAAAAAGTTAAAGTTCAAACCGGAAGTTTATAAAGTCATCTGATGTACATCTGGTAATACACTTTTCAAAATGTCACAATCTATTGCAGCCTCTTTCTTTACATAAGATTTAAGAACAACGTAAGCACTTAAGAATCTTTTGCATTGTGCATTGT
The DNA here is from genome assembly GCF_036013445.1 of Caloenas nicobarica. Taxonomy (NCBI): domain Eukaryota; kingdom Metazoa; phylum Chordata; class Aves; order Columbiformes; family Columbidae; genus Caloenas; species Caloenas nicobarica. Next base: position 5,086,995 of record NC_088256.1, read on the forward strand.
TCTGGATATAAAACCACAATTTTTTCTTGCAAAATGAGACCATTAAAAAAAAAAAACCAACAATCAAACAAACCACACACACAACAAACCCAAACCCCAACAACATCAAACCAAACCCAAAACATTTACTTATCTCTGCCTGTATCGTAAGTTTAACACTAGCATATACTCTGGGAGAGTCTAGTTTTAAGTGCAAGCCTACAAAAAGTTTTCCAAATATCCCATTTCGCAATATAAGCATAAGAGAAAATATGAGTTCACAATTAAGATCATGCCTTGAAGCATTTTTACATGGGCATGCTATTGATATATTTTATCGTTAAAAATAGTTTTTTCCTGGTCCCCAAGATAAACATCTATTAGCAAATGACTAATGGTAAGGAATAGTGACTGCAAATTAGCTGAACGTAACTACAAGTCTAAGATGTTTATACCAAGGGAAGATCACAAGTCTAGGACAAAACTTTCAAGCATTTTGAGGCAAAACCCCATTGTTTTATTTGAATCATGCAAACAGACACGACAGACTGCCAAGAACAAAAAATAATTACAAAGCAGATGCCTCTGTGGTCCTATAGTTTGCATGAATTTTAAAATTTTTTTTCCTTTTAGAACTTTATAACATTGGCAACCATCTTTCTGATAGTTTTCAAAGTAGAACAGTCTAGTACATGGTAACATGCAGAGGGAAGTTTCATAGCAAAACAAAATGCACAGATCTATATTCATGTTGAACTTATGTAGTAATGAAATTTTAGCCTTTCCTTTGGGGAAAAAAAACCAAAACAAAACCAAAAATAAAAACCCACACCAACAAAAACCACCAAAAACATATCTGCACCTCAGGACAAGGTTAGCCTCTGAAAGATTAAAATCGTACACATGCAACTAGAAACACACACACTAATGTGATTGTACCATATAACTACTTCAAGTTCCTTTGATGCCAAGGATTGTCTTTTTAAGTCAATATATACTATGTTCACAAAAGGGTATGCTGATCCTTTACAGAAGTGTTTAGAAGCTTTACTTGTGCAGTATAAGCAGGAAGCTTGAAATCCATGTTCAATACAACAGACTTCTTAAATTAAAAGCCATATTATTACCCCAAAAAAAAAAAAAATCATAAACCAGTTATTTACTTGCTATGAACACACCGGTTAAAGTTTGATACTAAACACCAAACTTTTGGTCATTTGTTTTTTTTTGGGTGATTACTAACTATCTTAGAATCTGTGTTTCTACTCACTCCATCTTGCCAGGCTTTGTGTGCCAGTTTGCTATTGCACTTCCAAAACACCCACGGCTCACACACACAACCTGCTTGACCGGGTGTCTCTTTGGGTGAGCAAGCTCTTCTGAAACTCACTCTCCAAAAGCGAAAGCACGCATGGCACAAAGTCAGCCTGGAACTGCTGTCAAATGTAGGCACACTGCTGAGTTCTGTAGCCTCTCAAGTAGCTCTCTATTATTTGGTTCTGTCAAATGCATCTTAAGAGGCAAATGTAGATAATGCATTTGCCAATACGAAGTTATTCATGTTAGAGTCATGAGACAATAACAGATTTTAAACACACAAAATAAGCACCTTGTGGATTTAAAAGAAAATTTAGAGTCAGTAATCATGAAACGCTATTTTCCTTATCCAGGCATTTATTCCATGGTAGCATATCTAAAACTGTACATTAAAACTGCATACTGGACACCAAGTACTCAAAATTTAGATTGTCAACAGCTTTCGCATGTAGTTACTCTACTAATCCTTACGAGTTGCACAGTTAATTGCATACAAAACCACTAACACAGAAACAAGCTTTTCAAGGAACAACATGCACTACATAACAGCACGTAAAGAGTCACAGAAATTACTTTTATTTTCCCATCACACAGGCTCAGACTTTGTTGTCATTGTAATCCTTCAAAAAAAGCTTCAGTTTCTGCTAGTGCTTAAAATTCCCTAGTTCTTAATTCTAAAGCTTAGCCATAAAAACTGCCTTAATTCTTCTGACATTACTTGCAATATATACACTCCCCATGTCCCATCGAGAGTTTAGTTTTCCATCAGAACAGGGTGACATGCGCACTTCAGAGAATTCCAAGCAGTCTCATCCGACCACAGGGCAGGTAGACCAAAGCAATGTGGTATCATCTAAAGGGATGTTGAGATAATGAGTGGGAGAGAGGTCAGAAATGTAAAGCTAGTGAAAGGAATTAGTTCCAGCAGGAGATGTGGCTCCAGTTGAGAGCCAGAGAGAAGTGACTACAGCAGCTGCTGTAGATTTTTTCAAGCTAGGCAAGAGAAATGGTAGGAGGAAGGAAGCTCAGAAATGTACAGAATCAAGGCAGGATAGGAAAAAAAAAGAGTAATATGTAGACAAAACAGATTGATACAATGAATCAAGGAGGATACAGAAAATGTCAAGACTGATGGACCCCTCCCCTCTCTCCAGTACGACACTTATAAAATGCAAATATCAAGCTTTTATTTTACTTTCTTTTGTTTTAAATAAGAAGTTTGAGCAGTACTTAGACACTCAAATGAAGATAACAGCAGAAAGGCTGCCAAGAGATTAAATAATTTTGTCTTTAAAGTAAGGCTTGGACACTCTGAAACAAATTAGACCTTGGGGAAGACAATACATGATGTAGTAGAACCTTAAATAAAGAGTATACATTTACACACAGAAAGATGCAGATCTAATTAAAAGCACAGCAGACAGTTACATATTTGTAATTACACATTCAGTCAAAACCTTTTTCTACAATTCAGGATAATCACAGCTGGTTTTGTAAGTCTGGCGATTCTTTACATTCCAATTCTTGATTGAGAAAAATAAGGAATAAACTCTTACTAATGTCCTTATTAAGAACACAACCTGGATTATACTATCATGGGTCCCAGAAAACACAGTTGTTAAAGATTGTGAAGTATATGAAAGCTGTGACATACTTAGTGGAGCTGACAGAACAAAAAGGGAGGAATTAAATTACTCATTGAACCAAGAACATTAAACCACAAGAAATCCAGAACAAACCCCAAGTCACTAATTTTTGCACATTCAATACAACAGAAGTAATGGGAGGATAGATACAACCCTTCCAAGAAGTATGTACCTGTCTACATTTCAAATAAATACAAAATGTTTTCATAACAATTATGAACAGTTTCCTTTCCAATAAGATTATTTAAAAGTAAACATGATAGATACACACCTTTTCAGTTTTCTCCTCCTCTTTTTCCTTTTCTTTCTCCTTCTCCTCAGTTTTTTCAGAGGATAAAACGACCATTGTAAGTTTTCTGACAATTTGTTTAGCTTCCACTATCTCTCGTTTGTGTTCTTCAATGATGGCATTATCCCCTGGAAGAAGCTAAAAACAAAAAAAACCCACCAAACATTACATCTGAAAATTAAAGCCACCTACTACTACTTGAGCTCAAAGTAGTTGTTTGTCCTTCCTCGTTACTAATCAGATAAACCTACTCCCTGAAAGATCATTTTCCTTGCTACCATCATGCCAACAAGGAAGTATACTGTTAAAAAACTACTCTGAAATCAAGGACTCGTGAGAAATGATATTGTCGTACTTCCTCAAAACCGTTACTACTATCGGCTCCCCTTCTCCTTTCCAATTTAGCGTTCAGCTGTACCTATGTGGTGACAATTACGCACATACTTGATGATTAACACTTACAAAACTCAGTGCCCTAAAACAAAGTGCATATTAAAAAGCATAAATTTTCACTTGCTCATCTAAAGGAAAAAAAATAATCACCAAGGAAAACTAGGTAACCTACTTTAGACACACACTTAGATTGCACTTCATTTTAAAGGAGTACCATTTAAAGCTTACCAAATATCCTATCTATCAGCAATGTGGGTTAAACACATGTAACATCTGCTCCTTAAAAGCCATCTTACATTAAGAGATTCCTACTATGATAAAACCTCAGCACAGTCTTGTATGTGAGAACAAGCAGGGTGAGGAATATAACCCTACGCTCAAAAATTAAAAGGTCAAGTTGTGAGACAGGAGAAAAGTGTTTTTCTGACAAAGCCAAACTTCAATTTGATTCCTAAAATCATGCTCAAACTGCAAATAAGTAATCCAAACTTACTGTAGGGTCATGACCTCTTTGATCCAGTAATCTTTTCTTCTATTGTTTTTAACAGGGAAGATTTTTACTGTTTTTTCTCCTCCCAAACTGACAGTAGAAGGAAATCACCTTCTTCAGAGGCAAGACAGTAGAATTCCTCGATTTCATGGAAATTTGCGGAAGAAAGAATCCCACTTGGAAAGGTAAAAGTTTTAAAGCGCTACACTCCCCTCATTTGAAAACACAGGTAGCCTACTAAGATTCACCAAGAAATACCTAGTGTGGAATTTCAAAGGGTAAATCACATCTTCAGAATGTGATACATATAATATATGGCTGTGTGTATATATATATGCAAATAGAAAACAGTTCTTACAGGCTTGGAAGGGGAAGGCAGAGGTGGGGAAAACATTCTTGATATGAATGATAATCCTGACAGCTCCTCTTGTATAGGAGCCACACAATACATACACTTAAGACAACACCTACATGCTAATTATTTTCTTGATACTCCCATAGCAAGTTAAATGAAGCCTGAACTGAAAAGAGGAAAAAAATGCCATCCCAAACATACAGAGATAGAGAGACTGGCAGAGACACTCTGGAATGCAAGTGGATTAAAAATGAGGCCAAGAACCAACATGACAAAGGTGATCAATACAAATGAATGCAGGGACCACGCCAGCTGTGAGATTGTCAGAGAACATGCCCACACCTGTACAGGTCTGAGCTGGGATTGCACAGGCCACTGTAATTCCCAGTCTGAGCAGTTGTTTTGTAAGCTTACAAACATTCCTTAACAAAGTAGCATTATTATCATGCATTCCTCCCTCTACATCAATTATCTGAGACAAGCACTCCTACTCTTGCTCTAATCGACACATTTTTAGCCAAAATAGTCCTGTGAAACCAGAAACAGTTATTGACAAGTCAGATTGTGACTGACGCTATGAACTGCCACACAAATTAATGGCAGGACTATATTCCAAAATTTCCATAGTTGTAACTAGAGCTCATTTCCTTGATTTCAGTGGAAGACTTAAGAGTCTTAAAGTATCTGCGGCTAGTCTCAAATTAAAAATTTGTGTATAAGGTAAAATTATTTTGATAACTGTAACATTCTGTTTACCATCCACCAAATTGCTACACTGGTTGGTTGATAACGCTGTCAGACTGGAGAAGCTAAATCTCTCTGATTAAATCCTAACACAACTCCATTTTCCTCTTTCAACCTAACATTCTTGCAGATGGAATGAGATGCCTATTCAAGAATATTTAAGGGTTTAAAAAAAACACCCAACACCCTACTATTAAAATAAAGAGAGCATGTTAGGAGCTGATTGTCCTATAACTTTTGAAAAAATTGGTCTTGTAAAGCAAAACACTGAAAGGGTCTAGCTCTTTAGGAAAGCTGCTCAGGCATTTAAAGCACACTGAGGCATTTGCCTCCTGCCTCTTATTCAGGCAGCAGGTAAACAATCTGGAGGATGCTACACAGATAATTCAAAGGAAGTGCATCAGCATTCATATTTGTGTGTGTTTATTTGAATACATGACATTAGAAAGTGCTGGAAATTTTAAAAGACACTAAACATGTACATATACAGGTACTATTCAGTATGTTCTGAATCTGAAGCTTTAGAAATAGAGTAAAATATCTGGCTTGCTTTCTGAAATTTTCTTAGTTTTGGCATTTGACAGAGTAGCACTGTCACTTACATGAACATAAAGATCGTCCAAATCTATGAGATTATGTTGCAGAAGGACAGCAGCAACTCTGTATAAGGAGCAAGGTGTCTCACCACTTGGATCCTAAAAAGGACAAGATTGCAAATTTAAGGAAAAAAAAAAAAAGGCAGACCACTGCAGGTCATGTAACAGAAAAGAAACTACTCATAGTTCATACAGAACATATTAACCCACAGTTCTCCTTTTTACCATATTATTTAACTGCTATTACTCCAAGCCACTAGACTTAACTGTGATACACAAACAGAATTTTGAGAAACAAAATCATTCAACTATCTTCACACCTTATAGTACTTGTATGCAATTCCTAACCATACGTGTAAAAAAACCCTTGAATATTTTATCAAATATCAGCCATGACTCCCTTGCAAACATGCTCTCATCCTGGGGACAAGTCTTTGTTTATAAGGTACAATCTCTTCATTAATGCCAGTCCTTACATAACTACACAAGTTCAAATGGCAGGTACCAAGATTGTTTTCAGCTGTCTTGGAGAATGCTAAGCAGTCCTCTCTAAAATTCGTTAGAGACTTCCACTCAAATAATGAAATTATTGCTTTCAATACTGGAATTTTACAACTTAAAAATTAATTTCTACTTTTAAAAAAAAAAGGCAGCAAAAATCTGTTATCACTGACTGCAGCTCAACACTGAGTACAATCAACCATCAAAACCAAAAATTAAGACTGGAAATAGATTACCTGATAAAATTTGAATTTGAACCCAAGGATATGGCATAGAGTTTGAGGTTCACACATGTACATGTAAGACTCTATCAGTGGTACAAAGAAGTCATCGTACTCAGGCCTGCACTCATAGACTTCGAGTATAATATCCAAAACTCTGTTAGGATCGAGGTTAAAACATCCTAGTGGAGAAGAACAGAGTAGAAAAGTTTAACACTGCTACTTTTCATCTTCATTCTGTTACTAAAACACAAATGCAATAGTTTTTACAGAAATCACAAACAAAAACAGAAAAAGGAAGAACATTTACTACTTCTCATTTCTCTTCAAAAGAATCACTTGTTCAACTTCTTAAACACTAAAAGAAAACTCATGCATTGAATCGACTACCTTAAAAAGCAAAAAGCATTACTTTGTTACCCTCCAATCTGCCTGCTAAGAGATGACAAGCGCATCCTCAAAAATACTGCTGAAATGAAGTAAAAATCACAGCATGCAGATTTAAGGCTGTACTGTAAATTCAGTGTCTAAATTAAACTAAACTACAGAACAGTCCCAAAATTAATTTTACCACAGAAATAGGAACTTCCAAATGTCATCATTCTATCCAAGGTTATCTAACAATACATGTTACTATCACACTACATGCCTGCATGAGATATTACCTGATCCACACATAACCTCAAATAGTAGTCTAGAATCAGTCTCTCTAGTCATAAGACCACATGTGAAAAACAGTGCCCATATTCCTTCAAATTCCTTACCTATTAAAGATTTGATATTTTCAAGGATTAAATCACTAGTCATATTTCCAGATAAGTCTTGCCCCAGTTCTGCAATGAGCTTTGCGTAACCTTCGTTCTCCTCTCTTAACAAATTAAACTTCTGCTGCTTATAACTGCAAATAAACAGAAATTAAACACTATTGTGTTACACACATCCACAGTGAAGCTTATTTATGCTCTTATAAATATTAAATTTGTTACACAAAATGCTATTTTGAATACACTTTTAAGAACTAGTAATTTACTTGAGTTACTGCAGAAATTATAGAATGCAGTACAATGAACACCAGCAAGATAGCAAGCATTCTCAAAACAAATCCAGCTCTTCTTTTATTTCAGATGCAGACCACTTAAAAGCAAGATTATGCTTATACTTAACAGTATAGTTTGGTCTTGGACATTATGCTGGAGAACTGCTCGTAACAGTCCGTGCATAAGGACCTATTCTAGTTTCAAGTGGTGTTCTTCGAGACCGAGACTGAAACATCGGATGTAGAGACGAAAACCAAATGTACACCACAAAATATATCCTGTGTTGCCGAAACTAACATAATTACATATGCTGATTCAGGAAAACCAGACTAATTCCCATTGACCCTCCAAACCCACTCCCCAAACCACCCTTGCCCCAAAACTTACAAGAGTTTTGTCTTTATTTTAACAGATTTCTGATTGAACTGTTGAGACTGCTTAATAAGTCCTAATGACTCCAGTGTCTCCGGATCTAAACGCTCCTTTAGGACAGTGTCAGATACAAGATACTAAAAAACACCAAAATACACATTAAATTCATCAATTACAAAGAGCTAGAAACCATCTGATAATTACTTCAGGCTACATATCCTTTCTGACTACAAAAAACGGTCAAATATTGTGACATACCAGGACACTACATGCGTTCTGCTTCAAACATAAGTGGACAAAACTGAGAAACTATTTAACTGAAACTGGAATTTTACAGGAGTAGATTTTACATAGAAAAGCACTCTGAAGAAGCAAGTCCCAGAGCCTAATTTCTGGTTACAAAGTATACACTGCATAGCATCTAGGGATATTGTTGATGGGGTAAAAATTTAAGTTCTCTCAAAGCTCTTTAAAGAATTTAAGGGACAACTATATTACACTACCATAACACTTTGAGGATGCTTTTTTAAATTTTTGGGGGAATTTCTTAAAACATTCTAACAATCTTTTCCTAAAAAATAAACAGCTGCAAAACTCTGATATTTCTTGTCAGATTTTGGCATATACTTTTAACAAAAGACTTTCTAAGTGCAACTTACCAAACAGGCTAATACCAGTTGGGTGAAATGATCCCTCTTACTTTTTTCTTCTAAACAACTTGTTTCAATATCTAGTATAAAAGATGGAAAATGAAAAGGAAAAAACAAATCATTACTTGTGGGATTTACACAAATTCCTTCTTTTCATAACTATTCTGTTAAATGCTAACGATAACACAATGTAAAGCACGTTGTTTGTAACATGCTCACTTCTTGCCACGTTCCACCTACTCATCCACCTTGAGGTCATAGAATCATTTCACCACAGAATCACGGAACACCAAGTCCACAACATTAGGGGAAAAAAAAAAAAATCCTGACAGCAGCAAATACTGGTTAGAGGGAAAAAGTGCTAGAGGAATCTCATTAAAAACAAGCAAGAAATTGTCAAATGTCCTTTGTCCCACATTTGAAACCTACCTCCTTAGCCATACTATTTCTCTGTTACTAGTGGAGGCACAGCATTTAGCTACATACTAATTTGAAGGGAAGGAGGGGGAAAAAAAAGAGGCAGATAGATAAACTAGTCTCAATTACTCAAGTAGTTCAAAATGCAACTAATCTAAATTTTCTAACCCAGCTTAAAAAACCAAAGGGTATCAGTGTAATGCTGCATTATAAAAACTAATTATTACAAAAAGATGACACAATTACATAGAATGAAACATTGCGAATAAAATAGTCAAAATTCATCATTTAGATGTTACAGAACAGAGGCTGCACAGGCAAACTTAATTAGGTGTCTCTCTGCAGAGGCAGCCACAGCACAGAAGACACCACACTACTTCAGTGTACAGAACAAATGAGGATTTGCGATGAGCAGGCTGTCAAAAGAATTAGCTGAAATTTTTTGAAAAAAAACATAAGACATAAAACAAGATAGGAACTGCAAGCAGCTAAAACAACGACCTGGAAAAATGTATACAGCATAAAATGCTGCAACATGAGAGAAACAGCTTTGGAACAACATCACAACACCAAAAACTCAAAGTTATTACCAGAATAAGAGGTTCACACCTTTAAAGCCTGCTCAGTTGGCAGACAGTAACTTGGCAAATTATGTCATTTGCCTTTAGATTTCTGGACAATTATTACAAGCTCCACTGCACTAAGAGTGACTGTACAGATAAAAATATTTACAGAACACATTCTGAGAACAGAGGATCTACCTAGCAGCAACTCAACTTTTATTTAATATACTTATAAGAATGATAAGAACACCAAGTCACTGATTCCATTAGCTAACATCCAACACTCTTACAAGCTAGCTCCTGTAACTGTTCTTGACAGATCAATTTCCATTGCCTTTAACAGGTAAACTTCTGGAAACTATAACAGAATAAAGCTGAATGGAAAGACATTAACAACTTAGATACAGATATACTGAGGAAGAATCAACACATATTTTGTAAATAGAAGTCAGATTTAACGGAAGTTACAGATTTAATGAAATTTCCTAAAGAAGTCAACAAGCAAAAGCACAAAGCGTGTATTTCTCCAAATCTGTTGCAATGCTGAAAGGAAGGGAACCCCACTTACCTAATATGCAGAATACATCAGCTAGGATGGAAGGCATGTCTTCCCGAAATTCCTAAAAAAGAAAGCGATCACTACTTAGTGAATACAGAAATTCCAGTATGTACACTTAGACAATTCTTATTCTATTACATAAAACAAAACTTCATCACAAAGTTCACATTAGTAATAATAATCTGCATTATTAATTAATGATAGTAATAGTAATCAATAACTCGGATTAATAAATAATGAAGAGGCTCAATTATTGACTACTACCTAAGTGCTGTACTAATTCTTGATATGTAACGATATAACATAATATTTCAATGTAACTTAAAAGAGTATTTAGTGGTCAGGTACAAAACCCTCTGGTTACTCCTTCCATTTCTCCAGCACCATGGAACTCTCTGTCTGAAGAGCAGCACCAGCCTGGAAGTCAACTGTACTTTCTCAGGCACCTAAAAAGTTACAACTTCCCACAGTAACTAAAGATCAAACGTCATCACATGCTGTCCCAAGAGCAAGGTGCACTTCAGCCTTGACTTCTCTCAAACCCAATGCAGAAGTTTAAAAACCTAAAAAGGTTATCCTAGAATTACTGCAAAATGTGTTTTTTCCTAATGTTCCATACATGTCAAAATGCAATCTAAGAAAGAATAAGAAATCATCTTCAGAAGATTTTTTTTAAAATGTATTATTTTCAGGGGTTTTTTTTTTAGGAACACCAACATCACGCCTCAGAAATTTAGAGGAAAAAAACTCTTTTCCCTACTTTATTTATTTAAAGCATTTTAAGAAAAACCCTTTTCAAACAAAAAGTAAGTCTAACACATCATTTTAAAGGCAGTCACGGGACTTAAGACATCCCAACAGTAAAATGGCAGATGCACACTGTTAAACTCTAAGAAAGATATAAATCATAAAAACACCAGTAGGTGGCATTACAGATATGCTACATAAGCAAGTGAAATCTATTTTTAGCACTTATTAAAAACTTCAGTCTTCATATGCCCCTAAAAATTAAGTAATTTTTAATTTATGCTAAAATGAATACATCTATTCCTCACCACAAAAAGTAGGGGAAAAAACAAAACCCTGACAGACTATATATATTGCTAGTGCACACGAATTAAGAGAAAGGACAAGAATGACTTTTTAGACACAGAAAAACAAGTCCATCGAATATTATCCTGCTTGATTTCATTTGGACATTTATGACAAACTGAAAACTAGTAAGTATGTAATTTTTACAAATATATACTTACTATAACATCACCAAGAACATTAGAAGCTTGATCATGCTTCAGGTTTCCTCTGACAACATGGTATGCAAGCTCATACAAAGCCTGTTGAACATCTGTTGAAAGGAAACAGATAATAAAGGAACATACTAGGTAACCCTTGGTCTAACTTTTAAAGCAATGTTTAAAATGCTGTAGACTTCAGACACCTTGCAAGTAAAGAGGATATGCTTCTCTTATCAATGAAGGGGATTACTTTATTACTGCTGATAAAGTTGAGCATCAATACATCTAAGACATCACACAAACAGACAGTATGACATGATCTACTTTGCCTGTAGACTTTATGGAATAACAGTAAAACGGGATGAAAAACCACAGTCCTGCACATAATAACTCAGGTCTTGGCAGTTGGTTTAACAAAGACACCTTTAACTTTTAATTCACATAAATATTAAACATATATATACACATAAAAATATCATATATAGAAGAAATTGTAGTACTTTTTCTTAACCCTATCACAGATACGCTTTCAAAAAACACTTCTCTAGGAGGAAGTAAAATTTAATTGGAGAAAAGTGCTTAACAAGGATTTTTTACTTTTTTTTAAGGAAAGTCTCTCATAACTGAAGAATGCTGTTTTACAAAAGCTTATATTAAGCTGAAATACTAAACAGAGGTCCTGTATTTGAGAAAAATCTCGTAATGTTAAATATGGTGGTTGCAAAAACAGCTATGATAAACTTGTAAAGAATTGTTTTTAAATAATATACCACAATGATGCTATACTTTTTAGTATATGAAAAATAACAAAACCCCGTGCTTTCACTTTGCACTTATACCATGTGGTTTGTCTAATAATATTTGCCATGGGTATACGAGCTATAAATCTTAATGACTTAAACCAAGTACTCAATAACTTTGTGACTGCAGACCACTGTAGCTGCATTAAAAGCGGATTTGTTAATTTTTTCAATGAACAGGTTAATTTTATCTATCACAGTGCTTTTGGCAAAGAGCACTAATTGCTGAAGACCTGAATACAGCAAGACTGGTTTAGACATCAATTCTAAGTAAAACGTAACACTACTACTTCAAAGGCAAATCCAAGAGTACAGTCTGGTGCAGCACCCAGTTGAGTCGTTTACGACGAACCCAAACCAGCCATAAGCACAGCCTCAGGCCTCTGCAAGTGGTTCCCCACATTGCAGAGGATTTGTTTCACAGGCACACCACCCAATCTGACCTGTCTCTGTAAGCCTGTGATATACTGGACTTCAATAAATGTCTTCCTGGAACTAAAAGGCAAAAAATGCAAGTGCCAGTGCAGGTTTTGGAACTGGATCCAGGTCACTTGAATTCAAACAAATTCTTAGCGGTCAGAAACTTAGTGCCTCACTCCAGATTATCCACATTTTCAGGGTTTTTTCCATCACCAGAAGGACTTCAACTATTTTGACTGTCTATTCATTGCTCCAGTGTAGCCAGTGCATGTATCTATCTAGTCATTCCCACCAAATCTTTTAGATCCTGACAGCACAGACAAAGAAAACAGCATACAGAAATTGTCAACCTCTCTCTAGAACAGAGAACCTCTGCTGGTTGCCTTTCTTCAAAAACTTTGGGAACAGTGATCTGGCATTGCTAAACAAGAAATTCTTCTTACTTAATAATATTACTTATAACTTACATTGAAATGTTTTGGTTTATCTTTTCTGCTATTACAATTGCCCATTATGACTATTTTAGCATGAACCCAAAACACCATCTAAACAGCACAGAACATTTGTGGTCTTCGTAATATAGAAGCTTTTCTTCCAACAGATTCTGCAAAGCAAACTAAGATTTAATTTTTCTTTAAACACCAAAGATTTCTTAAACTGAGGATTTAAAACTCAAAAGACAGCAGTGTATCCCTCTAACAAAGGAGAAAATGTCTAACTCAGGTACTGTTGTAAAAATTACTTTCTGCAGTATACAATCACTTGCATAGTATCCATATATTTAACTTCTAGAATAAAATATCTTTTTATGTTGAGTCTGCAAAATGGAATTACATTTTCTACAGCACAGAGCACATACTGGACTACCACACTACCACTTACTACTGTCTAAGAAATCTCTCACCTGGACACTGCAGGCAAACCCAGTTGTGGACATCTGTGTTGCCTTACTATTTGTAGCATTCACCTTTAGCACCATTAATGGTCACTGTATATGAATGTTCCAAGCAGATACATGCAGAGGTACCACGACCAACTGTTTCCAGGCTTTTTAAAATTTAATTTAAAAAAATTAAAAATACACAACTTACCTCTGAAATTCATACTATCATGGCTTTTGTTTTCACTGAGTGCACGACATAGTTGCACACTGAAATAAAAGAAATATTTTTAAATTAAAAACCAAAAAATAGATAGTAGCATACACACACAAATGTTTCAGGGATGTTGTTCTGGCTAAAATAACTTTAAATTTGGGCAGTTTAAATGGCTGACTACATTTTAATTTTTATAGAGTAAACACTAATTCACAGAAGTTACACTGCAAAGAAATACAATACTCCCAATAGATCTCATACATATATACGTAATATACTTTTAAAAATATTCTTCCTAATATTACATGTGCTTACAAAAAAGTGAGAACAGTAGGCAATTTTAGTATGTGAAAGGAAGCACAGAAATGCTAGCGTTAACCTACTGTTGTTAATCAATGAGGAAATGCTTCTTATAGAAATACTATGTCTATGATCGTTTTCAAACTCTGGCCCGTAAAAAAGTTTTAACATTAAACTACATGGATGATTTCCTGATGCAATGTTTTATCAATGGTAAGACAGGATTTGACCTATTCTAGTCACTAAAAGAATCCACTATAGGATGCAAAGACCTGTCAAGTTACGTTGTCTTTAGTTAATCTCTGAGGCTCCCTCAACTAAATTAGCCATATGTAAAGGGTACGCTAAACACTGTACAGACTGTTCCATGAAATAATAGTTTTGCGTGTTATAAAATAAATCCTTAAAGAGCAGGCTTCTTCGCTACACTGACAGCTTAGAAATGAACATGCTTCCAGGTCACAAGGATTTTCCCTCTCCTCTACCACTACTTTCACCCCAGCACGAGGCTTCAAAAGCAGTTTCACATTTAAAAGCAACACTATTTTTAAAAAGGTAGTGATTTACCTATAACAGACACCAATGAGTATCTTAATAACTTCCTTCACACTGGCAAATTTTCAACCAAAAGTTTCACATATTTTTCATCAAAAAGTCTTTCACGTGCAAAAACCAAAGACAGAATCTGAACTACATCATATTCCTACATAAAATGGCAAGACTACAATTTCCTGTGGGAGTGATTTTTAAGCATCTTCTCAAATAAGCCAGGTATGTACAATCAGTACAGAGGCTTATCATGAAAAACAAACAGTAAAAAAGGATTCTGTAGCAATCCGTTACTCATTTTATTTGCATCCTATACAGATTACTACCTCTCTCGCAGGACTAAACAGCTGTTCAGTAATCGAAGGATTATACTTAGCAAATACAAGGTATATGCACCCTTTAAAGACAAGGGGAAAATGGGCAGTTTCACATATACTGTAAATCAGCAGAAACGTGCAAGCTCAGCAAAAAAGCAAGTGTGGCTAAGATGTTCTAAATGCTATTGAAGGGAATGTAATGTATTTGAAAATAACCAGAACAGAGACAGCAAAATAGGGGAACAGATAACATATTTTATTTTTCATAAATGGTAAGTGCATTTTTTTAAAAGAAGCAATAGGTTTTTTTTTCCCCAGCTGTCCTCCAAGAGTGTATCAATTTAAGTCAGATTCTCTTTAATTTTAATTACTACTCATCCACAAAGATGCTACTCTATAAGCACTCATTTCTAAGGTCTGTACACAAATAACAATAGGTCTGTACAATAAAGTGAAACATCCAAATAAAAAAAAAACAACCTATCTATTGAGATGCACACTTTAACCCCTATGTCATAAGGTGATATAATCAACCAGATTACATGAGCAACAACCCTGTCTGCTTGCACTGAGGAGTTGACTCAAGTACATCTTGATACAAAGTAAGAGTTTCAGCCTCTTCCAATTCCCTTTCCAGCAACACCAAAATAGTACCATCAACTTCACACTACTTTAGAACACAAATCAAATTTAGGACACAAGAAACACTAGTTAAGACAATTCTGTAAAACAACTTGCTTTATATTTGTAATTAAAACCCCTTGAATTATTAAATGGGGAAAAAAAAGTAAAAATTTTCTTTATGTGAAAGTCTACATGGAAAAACTTTGTTAGTAGAAAAGAATATGTTGGTATTACCCTTTGGAACTAAATACATAATTGTGCTTTTATTCTTTCATACAGGTACTCTATCTCCAGAGGAGGATTAACCATTTCTGAAGGTGCTCTCAGGCAGTACAGCCCAGCTGATTTAATGGCTTGTTGCTCCAGAGACAGACACATTCACCAATGGCCACACAGTTCTAGATGTCATATCAGTTAAATCAGTTAAACAAACTGACAAACCAGGCACAAAACTGGTCAAAACCCATGTCTTCTGCCAACTTTGTAAGTTGAAGCAGCTTACGAGGAGGTCAGAGAAGCACCAGAGTAAAGCAAGCCCTGGTGAATGAAGACGTGGCAGAAACCACATCCCTTCCAGTACCAACAAGCTGGGAGATTAGTTCATCTACACTCAACTGACTTCATCATAAATAAAAATCCAAGTAGTTGCACATTCACAAGAATAAAATTGTCAATATTAGTACAATTAATCAACCCAGAAAAAAGCCACAACAATACTTTCCCACTTAAACAATGCCCAGGACAATGGAAACTTATGAGGTCCACTTTTCAGTTCAACAGACCCAAATGGTTCGTTGTCTGTTCAGAGTTTTTTAAACTTTTATTACTGTAATCTTGTAGTTCATTGCTGCAAGCCTAGGATGGAGAACTTCCCTACTCTAGTAAAAATTATATCCCTTCATCCACAGATAAAACTGTGTAATAAATGTAAAATACAACTAAGAAAAATAGGATAACCTAGAAAGTAAAATAAATTAAAACCAAACACAAAATCACTTCTGAAAACCAAAGTTTCAAAGTGAAATTTGTTTTAGACTACAATGGGATAGAGTTGCTTAAACAACAAATTCTGAAGCAGTGTTGAGCACCTATCAAACAAGTTTCCATGGCAGGGCCAGCAACTGAACTTAAGCCTCCGAATTCATATACAGCGTCCTAGACCTTCAATTACACTCCCACACAGAGTATATGGCAGTAATTATCACAAAGTGTGTGTGCCTGCAAACACTTAAGTATAATGCATAATTTAACTCATGTGGGTTGTTTTCTAGTTGAGATAAAATACTATCAACTGCATTTTGCAGTCAAGATGGCAAAACTACAACTAAACTCTGTTTTTCTGACTCTCAGCCCTTTAACTCAACACTGTGACACTCCTCATGCAAATAAAGCAGCAAACATGTTGGGAGTGCTCGAAAGATCGAGTCTCAAAATTTCATATTCACAGAATCTTAAGCTTCTTCAGTTTATCTTGAGGCTTAACATATTGCATAAACTGCCAGCCAAGTTCATGATTAAAGCCCCATCTGGCCGCTAAAGAAGGGCCCTCTATGTGTCTAATCAAGCAAAACAAATTTAGATAGAGATGGGTCTGAACAAAATAGAAAATGACAGATAGGATGACCACATCCTGACCAATTTATAGTTTTTGGCAGCTAAGAA
Source organism: Caloenas nicobarica (assembly GCF_036013445.1). Classification (NCBI taxonomy): domain Eukaryota; kingdom Metazoa; phylum Chordata; class Aves; order Columbiformes; family Columbidae; genus Caloenas; species Caloenas nicobarica. The sequence goes on from NC_088256.1 coordinate 5,104,128, forward strand.
CACTTGAAACTACCACATGATGTACATTCACATATTTGTATTAGATATTACTACACATCAGTAGCTGGACTAATTAAACTCAAAGCATGTACAGTTTTGAACAAGGTCTCTGAAAAATTTTTAGGAAGTGAAGGGTCACTGCTACCCAAGTTCTATGATGCTGCCTTGCTAATTATCTAATTAAGACATACAAAACCCTTCCATTCTCATTTTGGGTGTTACTGCTATACCATGACAAACTGATCACATCAGCAAAAATAAGGTTAATTATTTTTCACAGCAAAAGATCAGTCAGTTTAGAATTTATTTCCTTATTGAATTCCTTTAAAATATTCCTGTATTTTGTTTTCTTTATAAACAACATTTTTCTTTCCCCCTCCTTCCCTGCGCCAATAACAGCACCTCCTCCAGACTATAGCAACATTACAAATCCTGTATGTTTTCAAGTATTGGCAGACCACCACCATACCACTCAGAAAGAAAACATCAGAAAAAATACTACAATCATCTTAAGCATCTATAACTAATTACATAAAAGTTGAAATGCCAAATAAAAACAAATAATTTACTTCTCTCAATACAGTTTCATATTCCCTCCAAACAAAAAATTGTGGTCTTATTTAGGTAACCAGTAACTGCCTAAATACTATCTTGGGCTGATCTAGTCAGATCATGTAAGCCAATTCACGCTCGGGCAAATAATTTTTTTTTTTTTTCTGTAAAACCTAATCTTTTCCTCTGCTAATTATGAGTGGGTTTTTTTCCGGTAATGCTCACTTTTCAATTAAGCCGGTATTTGTCTCCTTGTGAATAAGCCCACCACTTTGTTTAAAAACAAAACAAACCCCTCCATACAAGAGTGAACATTCTCTGACTTCATACATAGGCTTATTAGACCAGGCTTCCACAGAGGAAAGAAAAACAAAACAAAAACACTACACAGACACACATCCTTTAAAATTTTTGCAAATCCTGTATTTGCCAGAATTGTCAAGTTTTGTCCTTTTGAAGTATACCTCCCCTCCCATTTTTTTCCAACTTATTTCTCAATGTAATGCAGTGTTTTACTATGAACCACAAACCCAGGACTGGAATTGGGGCCTAGACTTAAGCCTAAACCTAATTTATATTTCTGGGCATATTTGTGTTAGATAAATAATTAAATAAAAATAATAACTATTTATTCCCCTCCTACTTTAAATACTGTTTAAAAATATTTCACATGTCTCATTTTGGAAAGAGAATCGTAATTTTATTTTCCTCCAGTAAAACAGGAGACTGGAAGTTCTGGAAAAAGAAACACAAGGTTACACATCAAAGATTCCCTCCAAAATAGTCAGTTTCCTAAAAAGTTACACAGTTAAAAGTTCTGACAATTCAATGCAAACAATGCAGTTGCCATTATATGATCAACTATTAAGTTTCTGTCCTTGTGCAAACTCCATACAATCTCAGTAATCATAACAGGGTAAGTTACAAAAATTGACTATTTCAAGCAAAAAAAACTTAACAACCATTACAGAAAAAACTAGCAAGTGCATCTACCTGTATATAATGTTGTGTGTAAAAAGGCAATCTGTTTTATTATAGTCAGTGCATTTTTGAGAGGTATCAGTACGCACTTATACATTCTGTTCTTCGTTACTCATATAGAAGTTTCTAAACACTGAAGTTCAACAAAAAGGTCTCTGTGCTTATTGTATAAACATTGCCATGCTGGATACAAATTCAGCTATCGCCATAATCTTAGGCAGGAGATTTAAAAAGCAATGCAAACCTCAGCATCGTTTGGGGTCTCCTGAACACTTTCATTTTTGTTGGAAATACAAGTACAGAAGATATTTTCATCAACCTTATACCATTCATATCAAAACACATTAAACTTACATGCTAACGTGATAATGGTTCTAGTACAATTCAAAGCCAAAAGACATGGCTACAAAGGTGGGCCACGCCACTGCAAAGCGGAGGGTCTGGGGAGAACAGTGTTTTGTGCAAGGAGATTCTATGACCTCTACTCTCTACCCTACTATCTTTTTCTTCATGAACAGAGGAGATCATTACCATAGCTGCACAACCTTTATAAATAGATGAACAAAAGAAAATTTAAAAAAGAGTAAATATCAAGAAGTGTTTCTCAAAGTGATCCTCCTAACACCTGTATTTGAAACTGTAGGATTTTTTTGTTGCAACAACAAAAACCCAGAAGTGTATGGAAGAATTAAAATAAGGGCATTTTAAACATACAGTGAGGAGACCAGAGACCCTTGTCCAAACTGATACAGTAACACGAAACTGACACAGTAATGGGAAACTGACACCCTGGGAAATAACCCCTGGAGCAGAGGGACTCCTGAAACCCAGCCCACAGACCTGGAGTGAACCTGCCCAGGTAAGATGGCTTACAACAGACAGCCAGAAGGCCCTGAAAAGGAAAGCTCCTAGCACACCTAGACTGATTTAGGAAGCTGCAGCCAGACCCCTCAGCACACACAGATTATCTTGTAGACCACACAGGAACGACCAGCTAAATCAAAAGATACAGCGCTGGGTAGAAAGGTGGGAACGGGGGCTGAGACCTCTGCCAGAAAGGTCAACATCGCGGAGCCAGCGAAACAAGAACGCTTCAGGCCCCGTGTCAGCCCGGTGAAGCAGCCAACGAGGGGCCCGACACCCGACAGACCTGCCCCGGGGCAGGAAGGGGGCGCTCGGGGCGCGGGCAGCGGGCGCCAGGCGCGCTAGGCCCGGCTGCGGGGGCCGAGGTTCGGCGGGGGCCGTTAGCGACCAACAAAGGAGGCCGCACCGGATAGGCAGGCGGCCTAGGCCCTCCGCTCGGCCGGGGTTTCGCCCCTGAGCCCCAGCAGCAAGGACGCAGCTCCGAGCGACGTTCTCCCCGCCCGCTCCCACCTCTTCGCCGCCCCCCCACCAGCCTCCCTCGGCCGGCGCGGCCTAAGCCCCCTCTCCCTCCCGCAGGCCAGCGGCCTGCAGCGCCCCATGGCCTCCCCGCCGCGACACCCCGCACTCACAACTCGCTCTTGCCCCCTTTCTCCCAGTTCTTTATCCACTCGGCAGGGAGCAGCACCGCCATCTTCCCCGTGTGGCGCCGAGAGCCCGGATGGAGGAGCAACGGGCCCGGGTCAGAGGGGACGCAACGGCCCGCGAGGAACGACGGGACGCGGGCGCGCCGTACCCTGGGAGACGGCGCGCGCCGCTCCAGCGCGCCTGCGCGGCAGCCCCGCCCAGGGCCGGCCCCGCAGCGATCGGCCCCGCGGCGACGGCGCCGCCTGAAGTACCGAGGAGGCCCCGGAACCCCTGGGCGGCCCCTACCGGGGCCTGCCCTCGCCCCCCTACAGCAGGGCAGTGCCCCTCAGGCCGCCCGCAGTCACAGAATCCCAGAATGTCAGGGGTTGGAAGGGACCTCGAAAGCTCACCCAGTGCAATCCCCCCGCCGGAGCAGGAACACCTAGGTGAGGTTACACAGGAAGGTGTCCAGGCGGGTTGGAATGTCTGCAGAGAAGGAGACTCCACAGCCTCCCTGGGCAGCCTGGGCCAGGCTCTGCCACCCTCACCGGGAAGAAGTTTCTTCTCAAATTTAAGTGGAACCTCCTGTGTTCCAGTTTGTACCCATTGCCCCTTGTCCTGTCACTGGTTGTCACCCAGAAGAGCCTGGCTCCATCCTCCTGACACTCCCCCTTTCCATATTGATCCCCATGAATGAGTCACCCCTCAGTCTCCTCTTCTCCAGCTCCAGAGCCCCAGCTCCTCAGCCTTTCCTCACACGGGAGATGTTCCACTCCCTTCAGCATCTTGGTGGCTGCGCTGGACTCTCTCCAGCAGTTCCCTGTCCTGCTGGAACTGAGGGGCCCAGAACTGGGCACAACGTTCCAGATGCGTCATGGCCGGCAGGGCCGCCCCCGCAGCCGGTCACCCCAAGCGGGGTCGGCCCAGCCCGCCGTTAAATCCCTGCGGGTTGGGGGAACTGCCTCGAAGCTTTTAATGGGAGATGGAGCATCGAGCCGGGTGTCATCTCCTCACGCAGAACAGCTCGCTTCACCAAATCTGGAAAAAATACTGCAAGCAAGGATTTCTAAAGCTATAAAACCTATGTAGCTTGAGTGTGTTAGATGGGTCTATTGTGTATGTGACAGGAAACATCCTCCATGAACTCTATTTCAATCTGTTTGAAGAACGTTGACTGTTAGGAAGTTGCAAACCGTTCTGTTACTTCTCAAATCTTGAGCTCAAAGTTCAGATTCTGCCATCACCATTTGAAAACGGCATTTTTTTTTTTAAGCAGGTTCTGTAATAGGAATAAAGCTCTGCTCTTTCCCACAACTCTCTGGTGCTTTGCGTCACCGTTCTGAAAAAACAAACAAAAAAACAAAACCACTGCAAAAGTGTCAGTAACGGTGTAAAAACTGTCGGTAACAAAACTGTGTAACTGGCTGAGGAAAGAGACTCAGTGTCTGGGTGTTGCTGACAGACCTGAGCAGACAGCGGGTGCGTGTCCTGATCCACCGCCCCTCTGTCAGAGCAAAGCTGAAAACACATAAACTCTTGCTGGCTGTTGCTGTCCCACGTAAGCGGGTTCCTCTTGTAAGTCACGGTGACCCCAAGCAAGGCAACGTGGAAGCAGCGTGTAGCTCCATGCGGTTGTGTGAGCAGCCCCTGCGCAAGCGGCAGAGACAATGTTAGAGTAACTGACCTGCCCAAGGGAGAGCTAACACACCTAGCTGGAATGTGAAGAAAAGAAGTAGAAGGGAGTGGAGCATCTCACTCACGAGGAAAGGCTGAGGGAGCTGGGGCTCTTGAGCTTGGAGAAGAGGAGACCGAGGGGTGACCTCATTAATGTTTATAAATATGTAACGAGTGAGTGTCATGAGGATGGAGCCAGGCTCTTCTCGGTGACAACCAATGATAGGACAAGGGGCAATGGGTACAAACTGGAACACAGGAGGTTCCACTTAAATATGAGAAGAAACTTCTTCCCGGTGAGGGTGCCAGAGCCTGGAGCAGGCTGCCCAGGGAGGTTGTGGAGTCTCCTTCTCTGCAGACATTCCAACCCGCCTGGACACCTTCCTGTGTAACCTCATCTGGGTGTTCCTGCTCCGGCGGGGGGATTGCACTGGGTGAGCTTTCGAGGTCCCTTCCAATCCCTGACATTCTGGGATTTTCAGAACATTGTGCACCTGGTCCTCACATAGCCCTCAACTAGTCCTTCAAAGTATTTCATTTGTTATTCAGGTTCTGCATGTTTGGAAAGCATTAAGCAAAACAGTGCATGGCAAGGAGGTGCACACACATGTTCTCTTGTTCTAAACATCTGGAAGTGTGAAAAATACATCACTAGTTGTTCAAAATTCAGAGACCTCTGTCCAGGATGATGAACTACCTCAGCATCCCTTGTGTTGCAAGATGAAGAGACCAAAAGGACCAAAAGGTTAGATCCCAGGTTTATTCAAGGAAACAAAACCACTTCTTTTGTGAAGTATATTGGTAAAAGACTGGAACAGGCTAAAGAGAAAGGGAGCTATTACATGCAATGTAGAAACATATGGGACAGGAGCAGTTTGAAAATCTAATAAAGCATAGCCTAAGTATAAAAACTAGTGATCAAATCTATGAGAAGCATGTACTTTTGCTTGCTATATTTCTTGCTAGAAGATAATCACTTTAATATAGAAGTCATTGCTTATGAGTTCTGAGTATAGGAAAAGTCATTTCAGGTCAGTATAGCAACTTCATGTTTCTTTTTGTTATAACACAGGAATGTTTGTATTTTCATATGCTAATGCAAACAACACAACAATGTCATGACTACAAATGGCAAAAATCTAACTTCTCTTTTACTTAGATTTTGTAATTCAACAATGGAACAACCTAACAGAGACAAATTAAGGGATTGTAAACTGAAATACAGGCTTACATAATTGAATTTCATTTTAAAGAGGACACATTACTCAGTTGTAGAAAAGTCAAATGTTCACTGTTGCACCTTCTTGCAAAATACTGACTGCTTCTGCAAATGCTTAGATCCCTTAACCATCATTGAGAGCAATTTCACTAAAAATACTGCCTTCTTTCTCCCTTGACCAGAGCTATGAACTTTTTTTTAATGTTGACTTCATACCATGCCAATACAGTGCAATGACAATTTTTACTGTTTCAAAGCCTGTGGATTTTTGTAGCAAATGCCTGCGGTCTGGGTCTGTGACAGCAGCAGTGCCGTGGAGCCCTTATAAAGAAGTATTCTATAATGTTCACGTTTTAGCTAGCAACCACAATAATTCATGACACGAGAGCAGATTGTCTAAGGTGTTGAAGATGCAGCCGGGACTATTAAAAGATTTTGCAAAAGTAGGTCAGATGCCTGGCTCCTGTGGCTTTCAGTAGGTCTCTCAGAACTACCTGTTTTCAGTACGTTTATCTCATAGGCACTCGACTGCAACTTTAAACCTACGAATATATTTGGTTATCTGAATCTTAGAATAGATGCACTTAAAATGTCATTAAAGTGTGATAGAGCTTTTAAAGGATGAGAGTTTAAAGTGGTTTCATGGTTTCTAAAGCTTCACAAAGTGAATGTCACTGAAAGGAATTTTAGAAAACCTATAAGTGTTGTAGATCTAGCACTCAATCGTGACTCAGTAGAAGTATTTTGTTATTGTAAGGGTTGGGCTATTAATTAAATAGCTTATTAGATACTTAAAGAATTATGGAATAATTAAACCTGTAATTTAATTAGTCAATTATTGTCAGACAATTTTTCTAAGTCGGCATTACTGCATTTTCTATATTGTCTATACATTTCATTTATAATAACTAAATGGTGTAGTGAAATTGTGGTGAATAGCACAACTTTTACAGTAAATGAAATGCATTAGCTGTAGGCGCTGATATGCTGCAATTGTTTTCTGTGGTAGATACTTTGGAAGTTATTCGCAATCCATTTAGAGGCTATTCTTGTGAACATATGTGCTGGTGAGTAATTTTACCTGCCAAGACTTGCACAGGCTAGACATGAGTGAAGTTTTCCTCTTATATAAAGGTTTTTAAAGTCATGTCCTAATATAGTACATTTTTAATATGTAAGAATATTGATTTGTAGCTCTGAATTATTTACACTTTTCAACACATTGCAATTCACTGTTCAAAATTATTATTTTCAAATTTTTAATGAAAATAATTAATACTAAATAAGCATAGGTAATGAAACAGTTTTCTTATAAGTCTATGTGAAGTGAAGTCTTTTCGCAGAAATTATCGTCAAATGAAGGACTATGTATTTCCAATTTCATCTTTAGAACTACAGCATAACAAAAAATGAATAGAAAGCATATATAAAAGTATAACTACAAATGAATTATACTTGGGTTTTAGAGATATATTTGTTCTAGACTCAATTTGCTTGCCATTTTTCCATTAACTTTGCTGACACAGTTTAAGGTAGATATGAGGAGGCAAAATAGATATAGATCTTTATAAAGGACCTAAATTATTTAGCGCTCGGCTAAAATGTATTTTAGATATATTTTAGAAATTCTCTTGCGGATAGTTTAGCTAATAAACATTTCCTATTAGCTATTGTATAGAAATATATCTATTTATGTCAGCCATTTACATTTTTTATGGCTTTTACAGCCACAGAATCACAGAATAGTTTTAGGCTGGGAGGGACTTCTGGTGGCCACCTGCTCCAAAGCCCTATATGAACCAGTGCCTAAAAAGTTCAGTCTGGTTGCTCAGCACCTCATCTCACAGAGCTGTGAATACTTTCAAGGAGGTGATTTCACTGTCCCAGTGTTTGAGCACTGAAGCGTTTTTTCCTTGAGTAAAACTGGAATTTTCCTTGCTGCAACCTGTGTCTACTCTGATAAGAGTCTGATTCCGCAATATTTCTATTGCACTTGAGAAAACATTTTGCGATAGGATTTCTATAAAATATATTCTACTTAACAAAGAAGCATAAAATATAACCTCTAAAACATAGACACATACATTTTAATAAGTTAATACAGGCAAAGCAAAATATTTTGAAAACAATTATGTACCAATTCCTCTTCAGATTAGTATATTATTGACACAGAGTAGTCTTCACTCCGAGGCTATACATTCCTATTTAATTTTGTCTTGTCCTTGCTTACATGGTGGACATCTTGCTTAGTACTACCTGGTGTTAGCCGAATTGTGAGGAATTCCTAGGTTAAAAAGTAAGATATATATTTTAGTTCTACAAAACAGCCTTTATAGTTTATTCTCCATCTTTTCATGAGGCTTTTGTGTGCTAGAAAAAGTGTCATGGGCAACCTAATATTCCTATAAATGAGTCAGAGACCCTTGTTAAAAGCTAGGATGGCTTTTTGTTTCCTTCTGTTGTTTTCAGAGGTTGACATTTACCTTTCTAAACATTGGGATAAAATAAAATTTTGAAAAGAGGGAAAATGATGATGACTGCAGAGGCATGGTATGTCATACTGCAATCTTAAGTCACCTGCTGTGCTTTCTGCCTGAATAAAGAAGCAATCTGAATGTTTTGTCCCAACTACATTAAAGAAAATGCCTGTGTTGGGCACTATGGTAACAGCTGGATAACAGTAGGAAGATATTTAGCTTAATGGCAAATAAATACAAGGGTTTCAAGGGTGTAGTATATTATCCAGCAAATATGTAGTTAGAAAATAGTGTTAATTTAATCTTACAAAAATGTATTTGTGCTTGGTTTTCTAAATAAATACTACAGACTCCAATTAGGAGAGCTGGAAATGTACAAAAGCAGAAGAAATAAAACATCCAACAGCTTGTTTCCTCTGAATTAACCCATTCCATGAATTCATGTGACAAGGCACAACTTATATTATCTGCTCTGAGGGTAAACAACTGAGCGCTTTGCTTTCCTTGCATAGACATTTAAGAATGACTATTTGGAATAAAACGTCCTCTATTACTTGGCTTTTATATCATATGCGTGGAAGAATTAATTGCTCTAAATTTCTGATTTTTTAAAAAATCTGTCATTGTTTGGCAATTGTTCCTGTTCTTTTTCTGGGGATGTTTTCTAAATGCCCACGCAGAAGAAAAAGCTTATAAAGAAGGCATGCTTCTACATTTTCCAGATTATTTCCATTTAGTAAATGCTGTTTAGGCAAGTAAGAATCCTAAAGTTTATCTAGTACCAGCTGTTTCTAATCAGCTGGGCAACTGAAAGGAGAAACATTCTCAAATAGTAATTGTCAAACAGATCTTACAACTTTTGGGTTTCTGTCATAGCTAAACTCAAGTGTCACTTCATCATCCTGAGCTATAAAATGTACCAGATTTAGCTAAGATCAGCGAATGTGGAGAAACACACTGTTTGGGAAAGGTTTGCTTGTTTTCAGCTCACAGAAAGCAGAGTTGTTTCAGCAAAAGTTGGTTGTTGTTTGCCTTTCTTACCCACTTTCCAATACAGGCAAGGGCCAACCGTAGATTTAAGTTCCAGTTCCAAACCGTGTTGGTGTGGAAGTCTTCAGGTCAAGGATGGAGATGAGCTGTTCTAAGGGGCTTTGCTCCCAGCCTGTGCTGAAACCATTACATGGATGATTCCTGTTTGCCTTCTCTGAATAATAAAGACACAATGAAAGACTAGTAAATTAATTAAGAAACATTTAATCTTCCAGTATATACGCCTAGCATGTGCCATATCAAGGTCAATTATTGGAATCTCAAGATAATAATATGTAAAGTGTGAAAATATGGAAAAAGCATGCTATTTTTATATTTTATATTAACAAAGGTATTTTGCATGTTTTGTAAGCTGTGTAGCAATGGTATCCTTGGCAATGCAATTTAGAGTCTTGCGGCATTACCGGAGCCCACTAGTGCAGAAAGGCAGAGTACAACTTGTGAAGCTATTCCTAATAGGAGGAATAGGCTATTCCTCACACAATAAAGGTATTCCTGAACTCACAGCTCATCACTCGTTTGTCTAACAGCTAGATATTCTTCAGGATGGGCCTGTATCATTACACCTCTTGGATTACATGCATCCTACAGAAAATGTCATTTGACTTACTGCACTTTGCTCACCTCAGCCCATAATTAGCCTGCGGTCACGCATACAAAGGCTCTGGTGTAGCAGCTCTGTGGCAGCGGCTGTTGAGCGCTGGGAGAACCAGGCAGCCCATGCTGGTGTCCCAGCAGCTCTGCAGCGTGTGCTTACGGTTTGTGCTCCTGCCCCTCTCCTCTGGGATGTGTCCAGAGAAGCTCCAGACGATGGGAGCATCTGTGGAGGGTTGCTGGGTGCTGGTGATGCAGGAAGCACAGAGAGCCAAAGGTTGCAAAGAGCAGATGCTGCTGATGAGTGGGTGGGCAGTAACTGCAGCCTGCCAGAGCTGATTGACGTGGCTAATATTGAAGTTTGCAGGCACTTACCCCGTGGCATGTGTGAGAAAAGTTTGAACATCATAGGTACCTCATTCTGGTTTATTGTGAGAGGTAAGGGTATTAGTGCATTGAGAGAATATGGAGGTTTGAAGGTAAAACCTAAATTTGAGAAGTCGAACTCATGGTCCACATCCTTGTTTGAGTTGTGTACCCCAGATATCAAGTATGTCAAAACAAAGTGTGTCTGCGACTAATGATAATCATGTAAGAGAAAACCTGAACCCCCACTTAAACTTGGGGTTTGCAGACTGTTAGGAGTCAAGCTATTTCTGAAACTGTCAGTCCTGATTCGTCATTCTTGATCCCTACCTGGCGAGCAGTCTGGTGGAAGTTTGTCCGTTGTTCTCTTCTGCTACTGCTTCTCTTTCTGGTACTTCGATTTTGAGTGAGTCGAAAGTCAGAATATACTTGTCTAAATACACCCGCCTTTGACATATGAAGAGTACCTTTTCTAACCTTCTACTGAAGCAGCAAAATAAAGCATTAAAGAACTATAGAAAAGTTTGCCCAGCTAAGATTTGGATCGTTATCTTGAGTTTCCCCCCTATATAATTCTTAGACATCATCAATGGGAAGTGGGGAAAATGAATGACCCCAGTGATCCATTAAAGGGGACATGTTTGTTAAGCAAAGCATTCTTCTCCACTCCTCTCTGCCTCTTTTCTCCCATCAAGGCAACATGTGGAAGCATGCAGGGAACAGGCAAGTGTTGCCTTGAACTTGGCATTTTTCTATTTAATTATATCACTAATTTCTATAGTAGCTGTGTACTAGCACTAATATTCCAGCACAAAGGAATTATGACTAGAAAACCATGTATGTGGTCATATGCCAGATGCTTGCTAAGTCCTAAGTCCCAGCTCTAGATAATTATTTTTTGCATTAATCAGTTCAAACAGAACTGAAATAAATCACTAGTTGTGTGTTTACCATTTTCCTCTTCATTTGGTATTTATCTTTGCTCACCTGCTCAGTGAATTGTGAAAGAAACACTCTTGTGTTTGTCCCAAATTGACACCACGTGCAAGTGAACGTAGAAGTAGTTTCAGCTAGCAGTGTAGCAAGACATCAAAAGAAGACTGGGTTTTTACATGCTTAAATGCTCACTTTTCCACAGGACGTATATTGTGAGGTTCAGCACTGCCGCCATTATTTGTTGCTTTTAATTTTATTTTAGTGCATTGTCTGATCAGCAAGGGATTTGGGAGTTATAGGAAAGTTTTCCTACATAAGATTTCATCGCTGAAATTGAAAAAGCTCATCTCATTTTTTCAGCTTTTCCTGTTTCTTTACTATGACAATACCTCTGATTATCTCTTAACTTCCCTTTGAACTTTTCTTCTACGTTCTCTCAAGTGTAATGAGAATGATGTTTATCACCTGCTTGCAACGAAAGGAAATGAAGAATGTGCTGTGATACTAACTGCTGTGAATAGAGGGAATGGATCTCATACTCTTTTGGAAGAGACAATCAGATTTGATTTTCTCTGGACCGGCATACAAATGCAAGGCTTTCCTATTCCCATCAAATGACTGTATCTCTTTTTCCAATGGTAGCAAGAACATTGGATGTAGTTCAAGGGAAAACCACAGCTTTCAGGCATCTGTTACTTTTCAGTTATTCAATTTTATATTGTCATATTCATGAGGAAATATTCCTAGTTAAGGCACTGTTTTGTCTTTATTTTTGTATTTGATTTTCTTTCTCTGCTGCACCTCTGAAATTCCAGCTCTGGATTGCATAAGTTTTTTTACTCTGTTCATTAACCTGATAGTAATGGACCAATTAATGAATCAATGAGATTAGTAGGAAGTAAGAAATTACATTAATTTCTTAGGGAATCTATCAACAACCACAGTTTCCCAGATGAATATCTGTGAGTCATGACCCACTATTGATTAAACAGTTTGTCTCAAAGAACTGTTTGCTAAGTCCAGTTTATATTTATCTGACTCGAACAGCTTTGAACTGATTGAAAATTTTAACATGATTATGTGAAGAAAGTTTTGAAGTGATAATAAACCCCTAGAAACCCCCAACCAGAAGGATACTGAAATCTCTCTCACTTTGAAATCCCCCCAAAACCACCTATTTGACTTCCCTTGGTCAGACACATGCAGTGCTCAGAAGGAAATAGAGAATACAAGTAATAATAATATTGAAGAGACAGAAGAAAAATGAAGAGACAGAATCTCTCTGTCTTACAGAAAAGACAGAGAGATTTAGACTATTTACTTGAGAGGTGTGTTTTAAAATTTCAGCCAGTTGTGTGTCTAAAATGATTTGTTTCCATAGCACATTTATTGAGGCCATCTCTGTTCACATTAAAGAACATCCCCAAAATACTTAAATAATAGTTTCATAGTATTTCCCTGAAAAACAGTCTGCATTTTCAGTACAGTTTTATTGTTTAGAAATTACTCCATTTCTTTGGTTTTTTACTCTATATGGATACAGATACAGATTTCAAACTGAGAGAAATACCAAACCACTGAGAAGTTGGCCCATGCATTACCGGTGAGAGACTGGAAAAGTTATTTATTCTCATGAAGGAGTGAGTGCCATAGTAACCTCAGCAGATGCCACAAGTATGGAAACAAGCCTAATGATGTAAAATTTATATTTTTAAATTATATTTTTGCAGAACAACAAGTCTAAGCATTAGAACTCCAGGACTTTTGCCTAAAGTTAATCATCACATCTTTGTGGTATCAAATTACAAAAGGTCTATAGCACTGCAGCCAAATTGTTTTCTTTAAGAGAAATATTAACAAGAACTTATCTGTAGTAATATATTTTCTGATAGTTTTTCATTAGTCTCCATGTATTTCAAAAGCCTCAGACATTTTGAATTATTTTTCCTCTAGTTCAGGGAAATCTTTTATTTCTTATAGGCACAGCATCACCATTGGACTGCATCAGAAAATGTAAAGTTGTAGGTTGTTCTTTTTCGAATGAAGAGCAACTAGCACGTGGACTTGCATCCTAAATTACTGAGTGTTGTTGTTGATTACCGAATATTTATTATGATTTTTTTTTCTAATTGACAAGGGGGAGTTTGTTACTATTTCATTACTTATAGTAATGGAAGTTACTATAGTAACTTATAATAACTAGAAGCTTTGAATCAAATCGGGCTCTTAGTAGGTGCTGGACAACATAAAGTAAGAAACAATCCTTATCCAAAAGGGCTTTCAGTCTAAGCCCCAGAATCTGCAAACATTCTGGCACATTCTATAATTAGACTGCTGCTCCTGAAATTGTCCCAAACTGTCTGCCACAAGTCTTCAGAGATGTGTGATTTGAAAAAAATGTAAGTTGCTACTGATCGTACGCACAATGGGAAAATCAAAGTTTGAGAATGTTAATTGAAGTATGTGACTTTTCTTGAGGATAGCAGGAAGCAAGTCCCCTACTTAAAGCAAAGTATAACATCTTGACTATATTAAAGTTTGTTGGATCAATCATGAGGGCACCCGAGTTTCTAAAAAAGGGAAAAAGGTTAATGGAATAATGTTGCACAGCAACCATCTCAGTCTTAAAAACGTTTAGACGATTTTGGCTACAACTACCAAAGAAAATAGCCTGAGGTTTCTGTCTGATTTGGAAAATTCTAGTCTGGATACATGAAATTTATATTAGCTAGTAAAGACACAATGTGAAGGGAGGAAAAAAAAAAAAGGCCAGTCCCTCGCAAACTTATTAATAAGTAGCACCACCTGCTTTGCTTTAATATCCCTATGATTTATGAGCAAAGATTGAGAAACAATTATAGTACAGCCCAAGCTGTACTGAGAAGTATCGCCGGTGGCATCTCACGTCTCCTGTGAGCACTTAGATCAGCATCTGGTAGGTGATGTCTCAATTCCCTTATGCAGCCAGTTGAGTCTATAAATTTCAGAATAAATTACTGCACTGTCATGCAATCTTTCAGCCAAGGTGGTTCTTACGAACCACACCTTATTTAGGTCAAACTTGCAACTTTATTAGCGTCGGTGGGCAGGCTGCCAGGGAGCTCCCTTCCCCATTGCCCTGCCGGGTGCTTAACAGGTGTAAACTGTAATGAGCTGTAATTGCTCATTACAAGGGGTGAGGGCAAGGGGCGCGCTGGGATTGGCGTGCTCCGGACCAGAAACCGGCAGGAGAAGACGGCGTGAAATGAAGAGGCTGTTCGAGGTGCTCAGGGAGGAGAAGGAGCCCCCGGCCCACGGCGGGACCCGCGGCACTGAGGGGATGGGGAGGCAGGAGGAGCCGAAGCCGCTGACGCCCGCTGCGCTTCCCGGCTGTGGCCGCTGGGTGCCGCCCTCCGCCGCTGGGAGCCGGCCTGCCGCGCCCCGCACCAGCCCGCCGGGGGGCGCTGCTGCCCGCTCGCCTCCGAGCCGGGCGCGGGGCCGGAGCGGCTGCCCAGAGCCGCCATTTCCTCGGCGCGCGCTGCCTGCGGAGCGCTTCCGGCGGCCGGCGAGGAGAGGGACGCGGTGAGTCGTGAGGCGGGCGCGGCCGTGGCTGTCGGTACCGCGGGGCAGCGGGCGGGATGCGCGTCCCGGCTGCCCGCTCTGGCGGCTGTCGCTGCTCCGGGCAGCTCGGCGGGGCTCCCCGCGCCGGGCAGGGGGCTCGGTCCCTCCGCGCTGGCCGGGGCCCGCCCGCAGCCGGCGCCGGGGGTCCCGGGGGCCGGCGGGGGCGTTGCCATGGGAACGGGGCGGGTGTGCGCGCCGGGCCCGGCTGCCCGCGGCGGGATCCGCAACCCACCGCGCTCCGGAGTGAACACCGAATGTTGCCTTCGTTTTGCAGAAATAAAAGAAAAACTCGCCATGCTAGTATGCGCTGTTGTGCTTGTCTCCGGTTCCTTTGGCATATTTGAGTATCGTTTCCCCTTGCCGATTATTTTCTTTTTCATTTCTTTTTAATAGACTTCTCACATTCTAGAATGTCCTTTCTGCTGCTTGTTACTAAAAACGCAGGTTCAGGTTTTCTATGTTAAGAATTAAGTAGTTATTAAGAATTCTGCAGGAAGGAGTTCGCTCAGATCCCGGTTTTTCAGCTGCGGTTCAGCCCTCAGCCCGTTCTGCACGCTGGCCAGGTGTCTGTGCTGCCCTGGTTCTCTTTACCAGTTAGTGCATTTCTCTCTGCTCCTCTCTTCCTGATAGAGGCCCTACGAATGGGTGTGAGAACTATTTTCAATCTTGGTGATTTCTAGCCTTTTTAATTGTTGTTTACCTGTATCTGCTAAAAGGTATAAATGTGTTCTTGAAACTGCTATTAGATATTTTTGCAGAACTGCTTTTATTATCCTTTCGTTGCTGCAATCTGACTTTGCAATTTTAGTACTTCATGTAGGTAAGTGGGAAGACTTTTGTTTCTTCAGTGAACAATTAGAAGCTACAAGATTTTACAGTAGACTAATTTGGAAGGAAAAGCGACCAACCAGGGGAAGCACTTCTTGTCAAATACTTTTTTTTTTTTTTTTAAATCTAATACCTTAAAGAGCAGTATGATATGCATTAACTTAATCTACTCTTTGTTTATTGTGAGATGAATCACCGCGTAACAGAGAATACAACAATGAAGCACTGTCTCTAAGAAAGCAAGTTTTCATATGATTTGTTGATTAAGCTTTTATTTGAATATTTTTCGTTTTCCTGAGTGCTTCTTCTCGCTCCCTACTTGGTTGCTTTGCAGTTCTCTTTGAGGCCTTTTAAAGAAGACCCAACTAGCCCTTTTCAGAGAAAACTTGGCACCTACAGCATTGGCCAGGAAGGGCAAAGGAACAAGTTAATAATTGTTCTGTACCTCCTCTGACCTTGCCCTTCGTAACCAGCAGCACAAGTGAAAGAATTCTGATGAGGGTGGTTGTTTGGCTGTGGGGTTTTTTTTGACTGTGCCCACCGATATTAGGCAGACTTGCATTTGTTATGAGAACAGTAAGAAAATGTGTGTTCATCTCTTAGTTTTTGGAATGTGAAGATGAATTTCATTTCACACCTCTGTGTAGCTGTGATGGTGCTTCTACACCTGTTGCTGGCCTCCCAGGGTGGCTGAGACAGCTGCAGGGAGCTGGAGACTTTTAGAAAAATCTAAATTAAAACCAGATGCAGAATTTCCTAGGAGAGAGAAGTCTCGATTGTTGGATCTTATTCTGTCTGCTGTTACAGTCTTTCTCCTTTTTGCTACTCTTTAGTTTTTAATTCCAGGATTTTGTTTTGTTTTCTTTGGATCTTCTGGAGTCTCTCCAATCTCGTGTCCCATGCTAGTTTCAGTGAAACACCTGAATTTCAGACTTTCCTTGACCCCAGACTCTTTCAACTTTAGAATAGATTTTTAGTTTGGATTTCTTGGCCAAAGGATAGAATTTTAATTTTTTTTAATCATACTTTTGGAGTTGTGCCTTCATAAACTATGCTGAAGGTTATGTGAAGAGGAAAATTTTTAACCTTTGTTTTTTCTGCCACCAGGAATGCAAATATTTATATTTGTTCTAAAGATTGGTGGAAAACAGAGATGAAACCATTATCTGCTTTGATTAATCTATTACTAAACTTGGTCTGATTGGATACTAATTTCTTGGAGAAAAACTATTGTAAGTATCTTTTGCGGTTTTTGTTTCTGGAGTTAACAGTGTACGGTCCTTTGCTGCATTTTCTTTTTCATAGCATGTGGTCTTTCAGAGTTCTAATCCAAAATAGTCTGAACAAGGCAATTGAAAGTCAGGCTCCAGAAATAACAAGGTTTTTGAATGTGGGGGGAAAAAAAAGTAGCTATGTGTGAAGTTTTCAAGTATGTTAAGACTGAAGGCATGTTGTAAAGCTTGAATTGAATGTCATTCCTATCACAGAAAATATAAATGAAGCTGCACTTACCTTGCAGTTCATTGTCCTTCCTCTTCTATGTTTCAGAGAGTTTCTTATTAAATAGAAATGCAAAGAGTGTTTTCAATGGGTGCAACTTTCATGCTTAACTTTTGGTACTTTAATTAGAATTAATCTCCAACTCATCCCAATTTCCTGAGAAACTTGAAATATGAGGATAGTTTAAGAAAGATTTCCAGGTTTACAAGATTGAGGGGGGTGTGTATATATATGTGTGAGTGTAAAAAAAAAAAAACAAAAAAAAAACCAACCAAAAAACAAAAAAACAAAACCCACAAAAAACAACAAAAACCCCCCACATATGCAAACTCACCTCATATTCTAATAGCAAAACGTTCATTCTAGTGATACCAGAAAGTATCACAATACTACTATGGGATCAGGCTGCAGTTCTGTGGTTGTGAATAACGAACCCAGCGGCATGTCATTTCCAGTTTTAGGAGGGTAGGAGCTGCATATCTTGCATAGCACCCAAAACATATTGGTAGACTTTCTTGGATGGAAACATGCTTCAAATTGTACTAAATACAACTTCCAAGCTGTTTGCTAATAGAGGAAAAAGTTTGGAAGTTTAGTCTCAATTGCTTGAGGAAGAACTTGAAACTAAATCAAATTCTTGTTAATAATACAGCAGTTAATGTTCTGAAGTTGAAACACAAAAATTTTGTAAAACATAGATTTTTATGTCACTTGATTTGTACATCGAAAATCTAAGCATATAATCTAAAAATTAAGAATCTTTTGAAAAATAGATTTTTTTTCCCCTCTATATGAAATGAAGATATCGTTAGGGGATATGGAAAAACTAACATGCTGATATTCTAAAGTGCTGAGGAGCAAAAAAGCCAGAAATGTAAAAATTATTCTTTCACTATGATTTGCCTGAAAGGATACATACAGAATGTCAGTAAGCTTAAATGGTATAATTCAAGTGACCTTATAATTAAAAATTGATAGCTAAATCATACACAGACTTCTATGTGACTTACAGGAGTACAGTGCCTTTCATTGCAAATATTTCATTATATTCCTGCTTATGCTATTAATAAAATGTTCATCTTATGGTAACTGCCAGCGGACTTTGAGAACATCAGGATTGCTCCTTCCTTTTTTGTAGTTTTGTTTTGGTAGGCAGATATTTGAAGTCTTGTGCTCTTGGTGTTGGCTCTCCTGCTCTCTTACCTTTAGTCTCTCTTTCAGTCTCTTTCTCAGTACGCATGAGGTTTGGGGTTTGGTAGGGGTGTTTTTTCTGTGTTGGTTTTGGGGTTGTTTGTGGTGGTGGCTGGTTGGTTGTTTGGGTTTTGCGTTTGTGTGTGTGTATTTTTGTTTGTGTTTTTGTTTTCATTCCTCCCCACACCTTATTTTTAGGTACTGTCATGTGTAGGCAATTAATTTCAGTGGCAGCAGCTGTTGGAACTAAACCTTTGCTTTATATAGGTTTTCCTGTGTCCAAATTAAAAATGCCAGCATCTCTTTCACACTTTGCTTTATACTAAACACTTAGCAAGGTGTGGTAGAGCTAAAATAGTTTTGTCCAGACATTTAGTCCTTCCTCTTTGTTGGTCACTTTGGATAACACTTGTTTAAACATTCATTAATGGCTCTAATGGATTATGTCTGTCTGACTTTTGACATCTCTGTAGAACCAGCTATTTAGGTGACAGCATGCCACTTTTTTCTATAGCGTCTGGTTTTTACTTCTTCCTTCACATACATACAGCCAGAGTTCTTCTGAAGACGTTTATTTTGCAAGTTCACAAAACCAATTTATTTTCTTTCTCTGCCCTCAGCAGATGCAAATTTGTCCCACTCTTACCTACTGAGAGCACTGCCATGAATTCTGTTTATTGCTCTATTCTGTACCCATATGGCTTCTTCATGAAAATAATTCTCAAAATGGTATGTTTCTATTAGCCTGGCCATATTTATTTTTAAGGTGGAGAGTGTGTAAAAGTCTTCGTGACTGGAGTCGAGAATTAGGAGGCTCTAATAGCCTACTATAACCTTGAGCAGCTGACTGACTTCTTATGATGATAAAGCCTGATGGGAAGCTAAGTAGGACCTGTTTGAAAAGCAGACAAATGAAGCTGAGCTGATGGATTTAGGTAAGCCTTGGCACTGAATCAAAACGCATTGTGCAGATACGTACCCTCTTTATAAAATAGGAAAAAAACCAAAAAACCCAACAACCTCTTAGCAGGAATTTTTTTAAATGGCCATTGATACTTGGATGGATGCATGCTAGAATTTGTGAACACTGTTTAAATAAATCCCATGTTTCTTATGTTTTTTAATCTTTACTCTTTCAGCTAGCAGCATGCTGCTTGCTCGATCTAATTGCAGCTGAGCAGGCACAAAGTGAAATTCAGTGAAGTGACATGTGCATAATCTGTGTGTCAGCTGGTACAGTATGTTCTGTTTGATACTTACTTGGTGCACTGCTCTCACATTTCAAAATTCAGTCAACAATAAACACTAACATCACTCTCATAGTCAGCATGCCAAGCAGTAGCAGCTCCATGTTTATGTACCCTTTGGTCAGGAACATGAGGCTGTGCGAGGCGCTTTCTGACTTGTAGGTTACTGCCAGGCTTGTCATGTGGAAGGATTAAAAATAACTCCTTATAATGCCAATCTGTTTTAGGATTAAGGATGGAAATAATCATGTCTAATAAAATATACTTGAAATAGCAAAGCAGGTTCAGTACTTTTCCTTTGAAGCATTTCAGATCTAGGTAATGCAATGATGATGTATTTTTGCATAAAATCATGTGTGTTAATATTCTAAGATCTGAATTGATATGTTTGGCTTGAAAAACCACAGTACAATTTTGCATTTTGTATGCATTAACGTTTTTGCTATAAATTCTTTATTTTTTCTTCTGAAACTTAATCAATAGACTATATAAATTGGTATTCTAACTTGAAAGTGGGAGGTGTCTTGTGACAAATACCTTCCGATGTTTAAAAGCAGGATTAAATGTGGCTCAGCTTCTGAAAGTCTTTCAGGGTAAAATACTTTGTTTATTCACTGCATATATAAGAAGATATTTAATGCTTCAGTAATAGTTAAAAAAATCTCCCAGGTATTACAAGTCAAGATAAATTTTAACATTTCTGGACCTTCTACTTTTAGTTCATATGTGGTTAATTAAATCTATGCAGAAAGGCTTAACTTTCACATACGTAAAGTATATTCTCTGAACTCGGGTTTGGTGCTGGCTTGTATTGTAAAGGCTTGTGCACCTCTCTTAGTTGGCTATTTTGTATTAATATATGTTTGTTTGCCATAATCCATTCAAAAACTTCTCTTCAGTTATTTTACTTCTGCAGTTAATGTTTGAGAGCTGTTATGGTGCAGGTTATTGTTTCAAGTCATTACTCCAACTAACTGGAGTGAGGCAGCTGTTAAAACACCTGTGTAGAAATACTATTCCAAAGCTAGTTCTAATTTTACACTTCAAACAGTTGCTTTTAACAGTTGTTTGAAATAGAAATAATTGAACTTGATGTTGCATTTAAAGTAGTACTGATGTTGTATTTAAAGCGGTATTTACACAGGAAAAGAGTTTGCCTCAATGCTTAATAAATTTATTAATGTCCTTTTCTCTTAAATAAAATTATACTGAAATGTAAACCAACTGCATTTAGAGGGGCTGTCGTAAGGAAAGGGCTTCATAATGTGGATAGAGTGGAGTTAAAGCCAGCAGGTACCTGTGAGGGGTTTGTCCTGCTTCTGTCATTGCAGTATTTAGACATGGCTTTGAGAGGCTCCTGGAACGATGGTTGAATTGTTCTGCTCCGAAAGATCAAGATTAAATAATGTGGTTGATGGAATTTGAAACAGTTACTTCATATTGAAGAACTGATCTGTGGTGATTGGACCTCAGTACTTGCTGCTCTTTTGGTATGTGCTTTTCACGCTATTTTGATTGTGAGGATCGAGATGGATTGCTTACCTCCAGAGAATCCACTGTAGCGAGTATTTTGATTATGGCCATGTTGAGGGCATTTTTTTTTTTAATTCACTATGTTAACAGAAGCAGTATTGGAGTATTCGTAGCACTGTGATTCCCATTGCAGTTGAGGGTGGTACAGATACTGGATTTTGGATAGTTCTGTTAGTTTATTTTTTGCCTGGCATTCACAGCTGATTAAAACTAATCAATAAAGCTGGAAAAGAACATCTCAGTTAACCAAATATAATCTCCATCCTGATTTCTATTATTTCAGTTTAGTCTTTGATCCTCTTCCTTCCTTTGTGTCTTCGCTCGAGTGTTTCCTTCTCAGTTCCCTGGTGTCATTAAAACACACAAACATCTTTCCAGGAAACACCAAAAGGATCAATGGAGTAAATGGAGTAAAACCAGCAAAGTGATTTAAGTAACAGTTTAAAACTCATGCTGTTATTTCCGTTAGGAAAGTCTGTCATATGTGAGGCGTAACCACCTACGTGATATTTTGAGTTCTGCAGCCCGTATTTTTAAAGGTGAGAAGTTATTTTGGGAGCAGAGGAGAAATGCGCAATTAAACATTATATGTTTATAGGCACTCTGAAAATGAAGCCTGCTTTAAAAGAAGTGGAATCTTTGGAATGAAATTATGTGAAGAGTGGATATTTAGCAATTGCAATAAATAAAAGTTTTTGGAATTTTCAGCTTGCTTACTAAAGTATCACAAAAGTACTGAAGACCCAGGTTTGCTCATGCAGCATTAAGTGTGATTTGAGGATCATCCCTGTCAGAGGGCACTGGAGCATCTGGGCCTTACTTAAATTACAATATTTGTTCATGTTGCTTTGGTAAAATATCTTCTTTAGCTTATAAAAAATGACTTGCTGTAAGCAGCGCATTCATGTTATAATGAAGTGTTATATATGCACCTGGTATATATTAGTTGATTTTTTTTTTTATTCTTTATGCGTATGATACTGCTGCATCAGACTTTTCCTTTTAAAACGGCAGATTTTAAGATGAGTTCTGATAATGGAGCAGTTAAATGGTGTTTAAAACAGAACATCTAGATAGTTTACAAGAAGTGGGGGCATAATTAATTCTGTCTCTCACCAGTTTTTTTAACTTCATATGTCATAGTCATCATTGTAGGATGTGGTCACTGCATATGGCACAAGGAGCAAAACCGGCACAAACCAGGGGTGATCTTTGTCTCTAGTAAATTCTTGAGATCTGTCAGACTTGAACCTTGGTCTGTCTGTACCCCGGATTTCACTAAGGACAGGGAGGGGAAATCGGAGAGTGCCTGAGCAGATTGTCTCTGATTTGTCACGCTTATTTTGTATGCAACAGATCAAAAGAGGATGTAGAAACTCTATTCTGATTTTAAAGCAAATATAATTTAAAAAAGTTAATATGTAAACGTTTAAATAGGATGAATTATTTTTCCACTGTTTCTATAAGTAAAATATTAATACATTGAAAGCATATTCATTTGTTCTGTTTTTTCAACATACGTTTTGAAAAGGACTCCCTAAAAGATGTGAAGTAGGTTGTGTTTGCCGCCTTGTAGAAAGTCTTTTAGGCATGCAGATAAGAAAATTAGTTTGCAGCTAATGATGTTTGAGTAATACGAATTACTTTATGAATGCAGTGTAGTAATGATGATAGACCCACAAGGTGGCCTGAGATCTTTACAGAAAGACTCTTAAAGGATTTAAAATAAAATCTTAAAAGGAAATAAACATGCACTTTTAAACTTTTGTTATGAAAACTGGTTGTTTTCAATACACACATATATATTAAAAATATGTATTGTGACAGAGTTCTTATTACTACATGCAATTACTAATTTATTTATTTTTTCCCCCTTCAAAGTCAAAACAAGAATATAGGTCAGATTTGTAGGTCAGTCAATGTAATTTATTCAGAAGCTTTTTTTTTTTTAATTTGCTAAGCTAAAACAGAAGACCACAGTATAATTTCTAGTGTCATTACATTAGTCATGAGCTGACTTAGAGAAGGAATTAAAGCCGGTGCTCAGAAGTAGTCTTGTATCCGTGATTACACGGGGCAAGCGAGCTGAGTCTCAAACATCATATTTTCTCAGCCTTCTTGTAAGTTAATTATCTTTGTGTTCTGGGCAGAGGATGCAGCTATCCTGCAATGCGTAGTCATTTTAATTTTCCCCTTCCACTTCTGAAGTTTAAAAAAAGTTTTTGTCCTTCCCCTTCAAGCTAAATCTGGTATTACATAAGGAATTATTGTAATTGTAACATCTGCATGGATCTTATGGAAAGTATAATCAATACTAATGCAGCTGTTGAGGAAGCTAAATTTTTGCTTGATGGCCTACTCTATAAAGGTGAGGACTGGAAATAGATATATTTTAGGATTCGCGTAGAAAATGGAGGAGGACGCTTGTTCAAATAAATACATGTTCTGTTCTTCTTTACATGCATTTCTTCTTGCTAATTACTGAAGAATTATTGCTTTGTGCCAAGAAGCCCCTTTGGGCAGTCTTATAATAGTTTAATTTACCAATTAATAAAGGAATTAGTTTGAGATGTGTATCAGCAGTAGCCTGTGCTTTACCCAAGACTTTCTAAGTCAATAATATCACTGCACTTGTCCAGACAAGAGATGAATTTTTTTAATGTGCTCTGACTTCATCCATCTTGGGGTCAAGGCGATGCCGATGTCAGTTTGTGGTTCTTGGGCAGGACCAAGTTCCTTTCTTTTATCCTTGTGAAAGAAGGGGCTTGTCCGAGTGCTGTGACGCAGAAGGGCATGGGCAGGACAGCAGTCGGTACTCGCCCTGGAAAAGTGTAGGCAGGGCTTGGAATGTGGGCCGCGTGGTAAGGAGAATGATGATGTTCCTGGAGGGAGGAAGAGCTGAGGTGGTGGCCAAGGCACAGGGACCTGTGATAGTGTTGGCCAGGGCTGGGGGGTCCCAGACTCTGAGCTTAAAAGCACAGCACTTTGAGATGCCCCAGTGAAACATCTGATAGCAGAATATCTTGTGAAATAAACTGAAATGAAAACTGACGTGTGTCTTTATGGTATGAGTCCAAAGGCTCGTTTATTTTTGATGGTTTCACCAATTGATGCTCATTTGTAATGGGCATGCTGGTCATAGCCCTATTACGGGGAAAAATATAGTTGTGTTTCAGAACTGGGCTGTAAATTCTGGCAAATGTGGTCTGGCTTAGACCAGTATTTTAAATTCAGTAACTTCATATTTCATTTTTGGAAGCCTTTTGGCAGGGTTTTGCTGAGAGCTTTTGTTAAATATTTTGTTGATTTCATTCTTGCAGTGTGTGTTTGTTGAGAAGTGCTTTTAAAGCTATAAATGTATACACCTGTGTGTTTTCCAGGTAAATTTTTATTGGCCTGTGAAACTTCATGACCTTCCTGCCTTTCTTTATGGATTTTTTTTTTTGTTCTTTAATTTTGTTTTTAGTGTTCTGGTGTTTGCCTTTGCATGGTGGGGGGGCAGGCAAGGGTGAGATGGGAGGGAAGAGGAAGGGCCATTATTTTAAGACATAAAGGATGGCTAGTTTAATTTAGCCAGTTTCCAGGCTTGCATGTGGGTTTGAATTCTTCTGCCTGTGAAATGAAAACATTTATTCTTCGTTTAGGAAGTCCGAAAGGAGACCCCTATGTGTGAAGAGATGACGTGTAATGGCCCAGATAAGTCAGAAGCTTGTGCCAATTCGGACGCTGACTATGACCAGGAATGGGCGCAGGAACGCTACCGACTGGGGACTTTTGTTGAATTTCCACTTGGCTGTCCAGTTTCAGCATCAGCTCTGGCACGAGCTGGCTTTGTTTATGCTGGAGAAGGTGACAAAGTGAAGTGCTTCAGTTGCCATGCAACTGTTGAGGGATGGGCGCCTGGGGATTCTGCCGTTGAGAGGCACAGAAGGCTTTCCCCAAACTGCAAATTTATTACCGAATCTGCTTTTCTGGAAAATAACATGCATCCTCTTGCTCAGAACTGCCAGCATAGAACTGAAAATGGTTCCAGCAATTCAGGCCTCCCACATACTCTGGATGACTCATCTGATGTGGAGGCAGATTACCTTCTGAGGACTAGGCAGGTTGTGGATATGTCAGATGCTTTGTATCCTAAAACCCCTGCCATGTGCAGTGAAGAAGCAAGATTAACGTCTTTTCACAGCTGGCCCCTCAGTGGGCAGTTGACACCAAAGGAATTGGCTAATGCTGGATTCTATTATACAGGTGTTGGTGATCAAGTGGCCTGTTTTTGTTGTGGTGGGAAATTGAAACAGTGGGAACCCAGCGACAGAGCTTGGTCGGAACACAAGAGGCACTTTCCCAAATGCTTTTTTGTCCTGGGCCGAGATGTTGGAAATCTTCCATGTGAAGAAGGGAGGAGTGGTCTGAACAATGGAGAGCATCCAAGGAATCCATCTATGGCAAATTATGGAAGACGATTACAAACATTTTTAACTTGGATATATCCTGTTGACAAGGAGCAGCTTGCTGAAGCTGGGTTCTATAGCATAGGTAAGGCAGACCTTAAAATGGCTAATATATTTTATAAAGAAATCTTTTATGAATAACTGTTTAGTTATGGAAAAATAGGCTTTTTTTTATTCTAATGTGGAATGATTTGCCAGAATTTCTTTGTAGTGTAAACTACTTTTCGTAGATCGTCAGTAAACTGATCTACATTATATCAAGTATTTTTAATAGCAAAGTATAAAGTGGGTCAAATTAATTTTTAGCAGTAAACCAGCAAAGGGTGTTTTCCTTGCCTGCTAAAGCCCTCATAATACATCTTTCATAATGACAATTACTGAAATTAGTATTGTTTTAATGAAGTGCTGTCCTCCAGCTGTCTACCTTAGGTCTAAGGAGTGGGTTGTGGCCCGTAGAGGAGCCTGCAAACAAGACAGTCCAGGTTGTGTGCCATTTTATTTAGATAATGTGCGTTTGCACTGTCATAGCATTCAGACAGCTGAATAGCAAATACCATTACTACTTACTGTAAAAGCTTTATGAAGACAGTGACTCCAGTGGAAGAGCTTTTTACTCTTAGACATGTAGAGTGTGATTTGGATAAGACTCCAACATCTTTGTGCGTTGGTTTCCCAAGTCGATTGACTTGCACAGTGCCATTAAAGCTCTTTTGAAATTCCTTCACCGAGAGATGCAGTACAAGTGCAAAATGTTGTTCTTCCTAGGTCACAAAGAAAAGGGAGATTATCCAGGATAACTTCTTGCTCTCATTTAATTGGCTTCTCTCCTAGTACCTCTTGGAAGAACCGATTCCATTTGTTTTACTTGTGGCCATAAATAAAACCTTTGATATATTATTATATGGGTGATACAGGAATGGGCAACCTAGGGAAAAGAAACTTCTTTAACAAGCAATATTTGTACCCAGTAGAACTGGTTTTATTGATTTCATCTTGGAGTCCTACAAGTACCCAGCTTCTCACAGCCACGGGAGACCTGTGCTGTGGAGCTGCACTAAATGGGCACCAGCATATCAGACCCAGTGGCTGTTCAAGTGATTTCTGTGAAAACTCTTTCGTGTGGCCTGAGAATGATTTAACTCTGTAGGAAAAAATGATCCATGCCTCCTCTCGTTTCAATAAACACAATATCTAAGCAGTTTCTGGCACATCTTTGATTATAGTAGGCGTAGTGCTAGAACAGAGAGAGCGCAATTTCTCTGAACATCTTCTCAGTCAGTTATGCTGCTGCTGTATAGAGCCCATTCATCTTGATGGTGAAATGGAGCACCAAAAAGGCACATAAACACCCGCAGGGCTTTGTGGTAGGCTGCTTCATGGTTTGTTTACCAGTGCACTGAGCTATTCGAGAATAGATTACTTTTAGCTTTTACTTTTTATCTGTATAATTACTTGCTAAAGTAAAATTCAGGATATTTCATGTGACTCATATTTTGTATTTTTTTAAGCTTATGGCTCTCCTAAACGTTTGTTTCAAACCATGTGTATTACGGTCTCCTTGAAAATGGAGTTCTTTTTAGTTACAATTGGTAATCAATAAAATTTTTTTCTTAACGCTTCAGTTGAAGACTTATGCCTACTAGAAGTACGTAGCTTTATTTTTGTCTGTTTCCTCAGGTAATGGTGATCATGTTGTGTGTTTCCACTGTGGTGGAGGATTGCAAGAATGGAAGGAAAATGAAGACCCATGGGATCAACATGCCAAATGGTATCCTGGGTAAGGTATTTTTTTACTGTTTTATTATTGCATGTCTAAGTTGTTTTTACAGTACGTTACATTTCAATGACAGAGCATACTAATAAAGGTTTCAAAAAATTAACTATGGCTGAAGATTGTTTAGATTTATGAAAATAACTTCCTTTTTTTTAAGTTGCCCTCTTCCATTTCTTCCTTCATTTTTGCCATGTAGGCACCACAGGAGTATTAGTTATCTTCCATGGTTTGTTTTTACTTTTCAATAAGTAAAAAAGATTTTAAGGAATTTTTGCATGGGATCCTTATTTCTGTTGTTCCACCTGTTCTACCTTCTGTAGTCCCACTATTGTTATATATAATCATTAACATATGCTTTAATGTTATATCGGAGGCCTCAAAAGAGGACATGAACCTAATGTTTTCTGTGAGAAGCAGGAGGGAGGTCTTCTAAAGTGGGTGGGAAAGAGAACTAAATCTCAGGAGGCTGAGGGCACACCTAACTCAATACAGGTGATCAGTGTGAAAGGTTGCCCTGAAATTCTACCTTCTCACTAACTTTATTTTTAAGTCAGTGTTGTTTGCATGCCAGTGTGTTTGTAGGAATTATTAAAGGGATGAGGAGACTTCCGTGTCTGGACTTAACTGCTGTCTTGGATAGCAGAATTGTGAAGTTCTGTGAATATGTATCCAATATTTTTTTTCTTCCTTATCCAAGTCCTACATTCTAATTGTTGTTTTAATAGCTTCATACATGTCAAAGTTTGTAACTTCTGTCAGGATACAAAATGACTAAACTTCTGACACAACAAACCTGTTTGTGCAAACAAATGTGGAGAGTCAGTAGTGGTATTGAATTCAAAACATACTTGTGCATAATTTATAAGTCGTTTTTAGAAAGACTGCCAATTTTGTCTAAAGTCTGTCTTGAAGAAAGAAGGAAAAGTGTATGACACATTTTTTCTTACAGGTGAATAAAAGCTGTTCAAGTACAAAGACTTAGCTACTTGTATAGCATTGATAAAATCAATGTATTTTGTGCGTTAGCTGCCAAATTTGTCTTCTGTGGTGGAAAGCCTGCTGCAAGTTAGTATTTATGCATTAGCTGATCCTTTTTTCAACAGTGGTACACGCAGCTTTTAATTGTTAGCCTCTGCCACTAAAGAGATGTCATTCCAAGTTTTTGGCTTGGTGTAGCGAATGGTTAAGATGCATTTTCTTACTATGTTTCACTCCTCCTTATACAAGTTTGATTTTTGGTTTAGGTTGCTTAAATGATGTCAGATTTGATGATTTTTTTTCTCAGATCATTAACTGTCGTACATGGAGTTTGTGTTTGCACGTTGGCTCCCTGGGCGGTGTAGAGTCTGTCTCCATGGGCTGCCGAAGAGAGACAACTATTGCATTCTCTAGGTCTGCTGGTAGGGAAGAGCTCAGCCCAGTGGCTACAGCTGCTTGGGAAATAGGGAAAGCAAGCATGCAAGGCACCTGGCTGACCAGTGGCTGCTTTTCTTGCATTGCAAAAGACTAGGAGCCAGGCTCTTCTTAGTGACAACCAACGATAGGACAAGGGGCAATGGGTACAAACTGGAACACAGGAGGTTCCACTTAAATATGAGAAGAAACTTCTTCCCAGTGAGGGCGACAGAGCCTGGCCCAGGCTGCCCAGGGAGGTTGTGGAGTCTCCTTCTCTGCAGACATTCCAACCCGCCTGGACACCTTCCTGTGTAACCTCATCTGGGTGTTCCTGCTCCGGCGGGGGGATTGGACTGGATGAGCTTTCGAGGCCCCTTCCAATCCCTGACATTCTGTGGTTCTGTGAGAGATAAGTCCTGCTGAAGTGATTATGATGTTTTTAGAAGTGTTTAAATGATGTTACTGACATTGACTAAACATTAAGAAATTTCAAAAGCAAGCATTCTGTATGATGTCAGAAATGTAGCGAAGCTTTCCAAAGTTATGTAAACAATATTTGTTGCCTGCTTATGCAGTTTTATTTTAACTAAATGTTTTCATTTATAGGTGCAGATTTGTGAGAAAAGAAAAGGGGCTCGAATTTATAAATAATGTTCACTTACGAGATGGATATGGGGATTCAACAGTAAGTGTCTTGCGTATTAATCAGATAATTTTGTTAAAATAGAAAACAATCTTAATTAGAAGAGTAACTTCGTATGAAAATTATATTAACTGCACATTGTTAGTCCTCCTGCTGCTTCTTTCATTGGCAGAAAGTGAAGAACGTTGAAGTATGTTGTAGTTCTATCATTTAGGGTTCTCCTTAGTTGGGTTCTGGATTTCAGGTGTAGGGGACCTTGTATATGTTGTCTGTCTGGTATTGAACAAGTGCTGTTGTTTTATAGCCTGGGAACCTAAGGTTTATGATGAATAATTTCCTTATTCAAGTGTAGTAGATAATTTTTCTTGTTGGTAGAGCGTTGTTAAACACGTAGGTAGTCACTAAAAAGTAGACCCAATGTTATTTTAGAATTCTTCAATAGTCTAAGAATTGTGTACATATGATTATAGCAAAGATGGGTTAAAATGAAAATTTAAAACAATATGAAAGACGTAACAAAACGCTGCTCCCTTTGCAGTTATTCAGAGCGGATTTAATAGTTTCAGTCAATAAAATAACTGAGATCAAATAGTTATTTTCTGTCTTTAACTGTATAGGTTTCCTTTTATCTTCTGCAAAATTGTAATTTTGTCTGTTTATATTTCACTTTTTAGACAGAAGCTGCTGAAGGGACAATACTTCCTAAAGGTATCTGTTCAGGAAAAAAAAAAAAACAAAACATACCACACCACACTCCTCTCCATTTTGGAATCTATATTTGCATGTATAGTAAAGGAAATGGTTAATTTTAAAAATAACGTTATTACGTTTTAAAATAAAACATGACAGGCAAATTGTTGGGTGATGCTCTTCCATTGCTTCATTGCTTCTAATCAACTGCAGAATGAATTTTATTTCTTGTGGGGGAAAATCTAATCATGGTTGGATAAATATTGTAAAGATTGTAAACCATGGAAGAAGTACATATAGGATGCAGTCTTATCTTTATAGCTATTGAATGTGCATCAAGTATCACTAGTGCTGTGGGATGAATGTTAAAGAATACTGAAATGAAACAATCGCTGGTGCTTTTCAGGAGGCAGGAAGAGTTGGTCTGTTAAATAGCAAGGAACAGGACGCTGAGCAAGCTTAAACAGCTTGTGATGTGTTCCGGTGTTGTGTGTTCCTGCAACATTTTTCACAAATACCAAGCAATAAAAAGACAGTTAAAAGGGTAGAAGGAATGCATTCCAGGGAATGATACCTGTTGCTAGTAAGAGTGGTTACACAAAACTTATTTTAGAAATCTTATTTACGGGAGGGAAAGGTTAAGATGTTTGCTCTTTGAACAATCTTGTTAAGTAAAGAAGAAATTAGTAACATAATAACTGGAAGTAAGTTGTTTTCTGGTGTGTGTGTGGTGTTGTGTTTTTTTTTTTTTTTTTTACAACTAGCAAAATTCTCAAATTAGAAATATAGTTCCTTTGCCTAGATATTTGTAAAGGTGTCTTAGAGTACTATAGTGAATACTGTCCAACAGTCAGATGCATCCTTGTTAAAGTGTTTTATTGTTTTTTTGACCTTTTTTTTTTGTTTTAGATGATCTCTTACAGAATCCTTTGGTACAAAGTGCCATAGACATGGGTTTCAGTTTGTCTGAGATTAGGAGCACCATGGAAAAGAAATTGCAGATGTCTGGAGAAAGTCACACATCTGTTGGGGATCTGGTAGCAGACTTAAGTGCTCAAAATACAAGGGAAGAACAACCAAATGAAATTCCAGTTGAGGAAAATGAGCTTATTCAATTACGAAACCTCTGTGTGTACTTTCATATCAGCTCTTTAGTCTATGAAATATATCTTACTGTTATCTGTAAAATAAGTAGTATTTATACTTCAAAAGTGTTTAATATTGAAATAATAGTCTAGTGTGCTTGTGGGAAAGGTTATACATGCTATTTAGAAAGCCAAAATTATTGTGAAAATGACATTTAAAATTAAAAGCAAGGTTCACTATAAATGTCAGGACCAGTGGCAAAATGACATGGACACACTAACAATATTCAGTATAATCAAAATGAAAAATCTTAGGAGGGGATTCTTTATTTTTCAGTATAAAATTTTGCATGGGACAGAAGCACTTTCCTCCTTGGCCATTAAGACCAAGTGTACTTCTAGGTGGTGTTTCTTTCAAGTTGTTTGTGTTCCCGCTGTGCTGGGACATGCACGTTACGCTCAGAGCCGTTGTGGTGCGCTCTGCACACACACCAAACCCAACATTTCTCACTCAGGACACTTGTATTTAAGACAAGCATATGGGTGAATTCATAGGGAGGGAAAAAAACCATCTGGTTGGCATGATAGGAAGAAAACTTACCAGCCCGCTCTTCCTAATGAGATTTTTAAATTGACGTTATGGGGGAAAAGAAGTTGCAGTGAAGACAGACATTATTTTTGTGGTTGGGTGTGCAGAGCGTTCCCCAAGTGGCAGGGCAAGGCATTTGAAGTTTGCATTTTCAAATGGGGCATACTGGAGTAATAAAGAGCTCATGTACAATGCAAAAGTGATTCTTTCTGTATCACAACTTATAAAGCTTTAGAAGCATGGGCATTTTGAAAACAGGCAGGGAAAGAAATCACATCCTCATTCTTTTAATTGGGAAAAGTCTCTGAAAAAAAAAATCCAAATTGTTTAACCGTTATCAATGAGCCTTTCTTGTACCTTCTGTGCAAGTTTTGGGAGTTGTCAATGGGAAGTTCCTGATTGAGAGATGCATATCCTAAATTCTATAGATATTTCAAGCTCTTGCAAATACAAATAGCTGAATTCTCTTCTTGCATTTTCCTGGGAGTTGTAATGAGATGGGGTAAGAGGGGGAGAGGATTCCATGCTGTAGCTTGATTTCCTATCTCTTGTAATTTTTTTTGACTTTTAAAGGTGTGACCTTTAAATCATATGAAGAAAACCTTGTCTTTGTGTGTAAAGAAAAAAAAATTCAAAGGTATTAAGTATGTTAACTTACATTGTGTTTATTTTCCTTAGATCTCAGTACTGAAGAGAAGTTAAGACGCTTGCAGGAAGAAAAGCTTTGTAAAATCTGTATGGCTAAAAACATATCAGTTGTCCTCATTCCCTGTGGTCACCTAGTTGCCTGTAAGGAATGTGCTGAAGCAGTTAATGAATGTCCCCTGTGTCGTACAAATATTATGAAAAGGCAGGAAATCTTTATGTATTAGTGAAATATACAGCACTGTGGATGCAAACATTTCCTGCTTTATTGCTTTAAATATATGTAATGTAATGTAAAAAAACTGAGTTAATTCCAGGACGTAATCATATGGCAGTATTTAGATTTTTCTGCTGTCCATCTCTAAATACATTTTAACATGTTAAATTATTTTTCTGAAGTAATTTTTTTGTATGTAAAAGCCAATACTGAAAGGCAAATATATATATATATTCTGTAACTTCAGTTTATAGAGCTGATTTGAGAAAGCCTGAGTAATGCAAAGCTTTATTTATGTGATCATTCCTTTGCTTCACTTTGGTAAGACTCTGTATGACTGAAGTTTATGCAAATACAGCTGTATAAGGAGTCAGGCCCTATATAAAATTTGTAAATAAGTGAATTTAAAAAATTATTATATACAGGTATGTTATATCTGAGATTTTATCTTCTCAAAAATGTTACATAAGATTGAAAATGTTTGTTTCTGTAACTTTGGTTGTGACATAATTCAGAATGCACGTAAACCTGCTGCTGAAAGATTTCACCTTATGTGTGTTGCTGCTGCTGCTAAGTTCGTCTGTTTTGATGTATAATTCCTGTCTCCCCTTTTTTTTTGTTTAGATGTATAAATTGGCTTCAGTAAACTGCTTTTAGCTATCTGGTTTTGACAGAAATGCCTCTGTATATAAAATGTATATTCTTTTAAAAGAGAATAGAAGTGAAGGAGATTTTACGTCCCTTGTGCCCTTCATGAAAGGAGTGGTCTCGATTTAAAATGCCCTCCCAGCACAAAAAGGTGTTCATTGTTGGACTTTTTTTCTTGTGTGGTTTGGGGGTTTTTTTGGTTGTTATGGTTGTTTTGGTTAGTCCTTACCTGCTAATGCTTTTAGGTGCTTTTGTTTGACTAGTTTTTCATAAAAGACCATTGAACTCTGTCTCCATGAAAATGCTTTCTTGGTTTGGTTTGGGTTTTGGTTTGTTTTAGTAATTTACCAGTAGTGTTAGAAATCTTACATTTTTGTTCTTGTTGGTTTGCAGCATTTAAATCTAAAAGTTGAGAACTGTTCTAGTGAGAATCACCTTAAAATAGTTAATGCAATAGTTATTACCAGACTGATCGTCAATTCTCCAAAAGGTATCATAGCTTTGTACTTAAGTACAGCTGGTTTACAATCACTCTAATTATGTAACTTCCTTATTTTGTGGAGCTACTAATGTGTTCTGTGTATATATTTTTATCTTTGAGTCTTACACACTAATATATTTAGAATATACAGAATATAGTTTTTCACGTGATAAAAGTTTTAAATCCAATACACAAGTTTAATGTCTACTTTTTCTATTTTTTTAAATACATGCTGTGATTATATACTGGTGTAATGTTATGAATATTTAAAATAAAGTGCAAGCCAGTTCTTCTTGATCAGTGTATTTGTTTCTCTCATGTAAAAACACAAAATCCTAACAGAAGGTTGCTTGCTGTTGCTTTTTTTGTTTTTGTAACCTGACTGTTACTAATTTAACCTGAGTGCTATTAAGGATAACAAATATATTTTAATTGGAGAAGAAATAAAATCTGTTTGTATAAATTAAAGTTCATTAGTTATAAAATTAAAATAGGATAATTTTACTATTTTTATAATAGATTAGTATTTGATACTTAGGAATACACGATGACCAGAAATTCATAAATAATTCAGCACAGAAAGGTTGTATTTTGCCTTTTTGTGCCTTTGAAGAGTTTAGCGTTTCATATAATTCACGCATACGGAGGTGTTTCAGCACAGACACAGACGGGCAATCCTGACACGCTCATTTCTTACACCCGTTTGCGCTTCCAGGGAAGGTTTCTATACTTTTTCAAGGGAAATTAAAGGGGAGGGACCGGTGTTTACCCATGAGCTGGTGTCTCTCGCCTGAAATAGCTGTTGAGTTGTGCTGCGGTCCCTGTCGCGGCGAGTCTGCGGCAGCCGGGCTGGTCCTGACCTTCAGGTCCTGACCTTCGCCTCCCGACAAGGAGCCCGATCCAGCCCGCGGAGCTTGGCCTGGGGCTCCGCACGCCCTGTCCGGGCAACAGAGTGACTGAGTTTTCCTTGGGTTTTCGTTTTGTAACAGTTCTAGGAAGGAGGTGGGTTTTGGCTGTAAGTCTAGCATGTAAACTGTCAGAGAAAAGCCAGAAGTATGCCACAAATAGTCCCCTCTAAACTGAAATGGGGAGGAAACACGTCGTCCAAGTGATATGCCAGCAAATAGCAGAATGCTTCATGTTAAAGCTTGTTAACTTTTAAAAGGTATGCTGTGTCCCTTATTGGAACATTTTGATAAATGTTATAAAAGACATAGCTATAACAGCAATTCAAATTTTAGTTAGTTAGGAACACCAAAGGATTAAAATCCTGTTAGTGAGATGACAAAATAACTGCTCTGTAGGTTTAGGTTTGGTGTGTTGGTTTTTTTTTTAAAAACAAAACCAAAAACCTATAATCGGGTTCTACTCAGAGTACATGTGAAAAAATAATTAGTATACTCATCAAATTTTGACAGCTCGAATTAGGAAGATGTTTTTCCCGATTGTTTTGATTTTTTCAGTGTATTAAAGAAACAGAAGAAATTCCATGGATGCTGATACTGGCCCGAGTGTTTAAAGACACAGAAATTAAAGATGTAAGTAAAGGGAATAGAAGCACAGATGCTTTGAAAAGGAAGTTAGTAGCAGGACAAAGATGACTTGGGAGTTGATTAATTTTTTTTTTTTTTTTTTAATAAGAGTTACTTGGAATGAAGAGCTATGGAATATATTCAAGTATCAGTATTCAGTAACTTTCTTCTAGTAGCTTCTGTATAAAACCTCCTTTCTGTTTTCCTTCCAACTGCAGAACTATTTGCTGCTCTAGATAAGTGGGGGATTTCCAAGGGTTTTAAATAATGTGTTCTGGAACCGTTTTGTTTAGAAAACATGGAGATTGCATGCCTAATGTAGGAACAGAAGGCTAAAATATGGAAAACACATAGATTTAATTCTCTTCTTATGCATTTAGCTTTTTCTCACTGCTTTGAAACATGGGGCTTGAAATACAATCCTGACTTAACTCTCCTGGTTGCTGCAGCTTGTGTCTCTACAGATACTTCACTGTCTGTACTTTTTACAACTTATTTTGGGGCTTGATCCGTGGCTCATGGCACAATAAGATTTTCAATTATTCTAGGGGTTTTTTTTTTAGTTGAAGTATTTTAACACTTATTTTTACATTGGCTGGTTAGTTTTGACCACAATGCCCCAGCGTTTATTTTTATTGGCTCTATGTGCAGCCTGAAGCTGCAGGACAAATAGTTTGTTCAAGTTTTCAAAGCATTGTCATTAACCGAAGAGGTGGGTTTTCTTGTTAGCTTTTTACGTTTGTTTTTCTTGAAATTCACAAAACTTTATATACAGTGGGTTGTTTTACATGCATAAGTTTTACTGAATAGCTTGGAAATTTGACCAAGAAATTCTTTCCTCCCCCGTGACCCCGCCGTGGCTTCGCACTGATTCGGGTTGTGGAAAGGATCTTGCCATCTTGGCGAAGGCCACCGCGCCACGCTGCTTCACAACGTGTACCGATGCTGCTGGACGGCAATTAGTGTGTCAGAATTATACAGCGGCTTTCTGTGAGGAGCCAAATGACCTGTGATAATAAAGAACCTTTGCTGAAATCCAGATTTTATCTTTAGTTTTACTTTTAAGCAGGAATTCCTGTTAAGCAATGCTGACATCCATGTTAAACTGTGAGCATTAATTCAGGGAGTATGGCTCTGTGACCAACTTAAGAACTTGCTTCTTCCTAGGAGAGGAAAGAAGACAGTATATACTAAGTTATAAATGGCTTGGATCAACAAAATCCCAAGGAAAATGGGAGGGGAACTATTAAATATATTGTGAGTACCTAACATTTCAAGGCAGGTGAAAACTACTTGGTTGCCTTTGGATAATTATTATTTTACAGTTTTATAGCCTGGACAGCTATTGATGATGGCTGAGATAAAATACTTGATAAGTTAGAATTGCTGGAAATGTGTTGGAGAGATATTCGAATTAGGATTTTGCTCTTAGATTGAAAAATAGCGTGTACTGTCAAGAAATGAACAACAGTTTGCAGAGTTCCACGGTGAAAACATCTACGAGAATGATTACAATAATTGCTGAAATGCCAAGTTTAGTAGAAACACATGTGGTCACCTGCAAATTTTGGAGAATGAATTCATATAACTTGCAGAAATTACCAAGACAGAACACATTTAAATTTATTCATGTTATGTCTTCGTGATCTCACAAAGTTGAATCTTGCCATAGAACTCTCGACATAGTTTCTCTGGCGTTACTTAGTTTTGCACGGTATGGTAAGAGTCATCACTTAAGCCAAATAGTTCATCTTCTGCCTACAAGCTTTTCAAACGCGGGTGTCAAGCCACAGTTGTCTCCTCCTTTTAGCTCTTGTGTAACAGAGCGAGGCCGCTGAGCCTCGGACGGGCTTCGCCTACCCGTCCTGCTCAACCAGCCCGTGATGTTACTGGAGTTGATACGGGAGCTCCACTGGTAGGGTACAAGTCACCGGAAAACTACCCGTTGCTTCAAATATCTCTTTTCAATTGATGTTTTGCAAAGTAGAATGTACCAAAAGTAACATTAATTCAACTCCTATCTCTGCATTACAATTTAGCCCCTTTATAACTTTGTTAAAAGTTACTTTGTAAAGGCTTAATGGGCAATTGCAAGTTTCTGTAAGGAAGACCCATGCTGCAGGTTGGAAGCTTCACCTCTGCTGGGCTCACAGCTGGAACCAGGGATACAGAGAACCGAGGTGCCCCCCGGGGAGTGGGGCTGGGAATCGCTGTCCTTGGCACTTGTGGCGAGTGTCCCAAGAGTGCCCTTGGCCATGGAGGGAAACAGTTTGGTCACAGCTGCTGGCGCTGGGGCTTTGCAGGACCTCTAGAATCACGCTAAAGGAAGTTACAGTCTAAAAGAAGTATTTTTATCGTAACGGTTTTGAACATCTGTGCAAACCACCAAGATGCCATAAACGGTTGTATTCCTTGCAACTTATTACACATTGTGCTGCTTACAAAAAGTCTAAGTCACAGCTCATGACAAGATCACACTTTGCTTTGCCTCCACCTCCCACTGTGCCAGAGTCAAGGCAGCAAGAACGGCCTTGAGCCCCAGACACGATTGGAAGGAGAAGGGACTTCCAGGAAGCACTGTATGAAAGAAACCTTGGAGCTGGTTGACGATGAAATCTAAACCAAAGGAAACCACATTAGGGATATATGTAGGATCTTGGGAATATGGTAGGTCAGCCCCAGAAAACCGTGCAAGCTTGTTATCTGAAAGAGTAGTCTGTTCCTTGACCTCATCTGTCATGTAAGTAACAACCTCCCCCCCATTGTATATAGTTCCACTTTACCCTTCTAAGTTCTGGCCTTGGTAGTTTGTGGGGAAAAGACCAAGATAAACCAATTTACTGTCATCATCCAAACCTGCTGTTTGCCTGTAAATACAGGAGAGATCTGTCCCATTCGTTTGGCGGAGGATTTTCCTCAAAGCTTAAACACAAACGCATTTGACTTTATTGTTTATAATAGTTTTGCTCCATGATCTCGGGCGGAGGTTGAGCTGAATAACAACATTTCTGTCCCAGTTCCACTCTCACCTCACCTGACCACGAGCCGGCCTCCTTTGTCCCCGTGTCTGGCACCCCTCGGCTCCGTGTCGGAGTCTCGGGGGCTGCAGGCCCCTGACACCCGACCAGCTCAGAACGGCTCTCTGCTCCTGGCAGGGGTTTGCCCTGCGCATCAAGAGTGCCCTGTAGCTTCACTGCTTGTTTTCCAGCTGTCTCTAAGCCAAAGCTGCTTCCCCTGCTCAGTGCTAGTTGCTGCCGGTTGGCCCACTTGATCTGATTTCAGCTCTTGCCTGCTTCTCACCCCAACCCTTCTTCTGTCATACAGCCTGTTCTTCCCCGCCTTTAACTGGGTCCTTCCACTTATCCGGGTTACCTAATTTGAAACATGTTTCTCTGGTTCCTGTGCTTCTTCCACAGACTTTGCCACTGATGCTGTCATGGTGCCTGACTCATAAAACGGTCCTTGGTTCGTGATCCCTCTGCCGGGACTTAGCTACAGGACACAACCGCATCTTAGTCGTGTCTCCTAAGACCTCCTGGAGCAGATCATGCCCCAGATCCAAGAGCGATGGCCTGAATGGTAACACTCTTTCCTGCAGATAAGATGAGGTGGTGCCTCAAGTGAAAGCAACTCCTCCTGACTGAAGCGTGGAGATGGGCTTTTCATTATTTCCTGCCAATAACTGGTGTGGCCTTTACACAGTTTGGTGATGAAAACTTTAGAACATGGCTCAGGGATTTTAATGTCAAAGAATGAGATGTGGCGAGAGCACCTCACCTCAAATAGGGGAATGAGCGCAGGGCTTTGGGTAACAAGTGGCACAGACTGAATAAATCTCCCCATAATGCAATTAGCAGGAAGCATTTGTGATTTACTGGGGATCTAAATTCATTTCTAGAGCTGATAATGAAGGGGAGTTAAAACTTCCTTTTCAATGACAAGGGACAAACATTCTGTGCTCCTTTATAGGTCTGAGAGTACGGTCAGCAGAAACTTACTGAATCAAAGAAAATTCAGACTTGAGTTAGGTGTTCTGGAAAGACCTGCTGAGAAATAGTGGCATACAAGGGAAACTTCCGTAAATCATAAAAGGAAGAAATTATTCACGGAACATGGAAAGGCCTAAGGAGCAACTGATGTGCAATCTCTCTCCTGCAAATTATAGGAGAGTAACCCATTTTTTGCTCTTTAATTTTGTTTCTTATGTAATAGCTCATCTCCAAAAGGATTTAGACCAGATCTCCCTACAGTGACTAAGCCAGTTCCAAAAATCTTGGAAACAAAATCTGTCTGGGAAGACTGCTTTTCCCCTCTGTACCCAACTAAACAGATAAAAACATGGCTGTGGCATATTTAAGGCAAGCCATCAAGGTTACCACATCACCTTGGAAAGAAACCAGTGTACAAATTCTGGTTTGTTTTCCAGTTCTCATAAGCGAACCTTTTTTTTTAATAGAAAAGAGGAAATGGAATTGCAGAGGGGGTTCCTATTCTGCTACCCGCAAAGAAAAGGAAGCAGCGTGAGCATGAATCTCCTGCCTGGAAGAACGAATCGGCCATCTGTCAACTTGAGTTTATTCTGATCTTCTCTATTGGTGAAATTCTGGCCATTAATTCAGACACAGAATTGGTATCTATGCTTTCCTTGCTCAGTTTCTGAACCGGGTGACTGATCAAGAGCTCTCTTTGGATCGAGCATCATAAAAGTCCCTGTTGCAAAGTTTTTGTTGAATTATCTCTCACCTGGGCTCAATATCAGAAATGGTCGACTTTGAATCTCTTAAAGAGCAGCCATTATGAGAAAAGTAACATAGTCCTGTACAATACTTTCTCCTACAGTTTCCTCAGAACTTCTATCAGATACAAATCCCTTCTAGGAAGGTCAGAATTTAAAATATCTCTATTTCCTTATTACGCTTGGATAACGCCTCTTAAAAATTATTTATTTTTACATTTTTCTCATAGTGTCGGAAAGAATGCTACATAGTTAAAACTATATAGAAACTTTAAGATGTTCTTTGATTTCTTCTCAATTCTGAACGAATGGTAGAAGCTCATTCTGGAATCGTTAGCTTAGAAAGAAGTGGTGTGCTAGCAGAGGAACCGTTTTTCGTCTTCCCTGTTGTATCAACTGGAATGCTCTGTTCCAGCAGCATGATTGGTTCACGGGGAAAATGCACAAGTCGGGCACTTGTGAGAGCCAGATTTGTCCCCCACAAAGACAACAAATGCAATGGTTAAGAACTTGTTCTGCTTTTCTGCCCCCCACATTCCTGCCCACCACTTGAGAGATTGTTGCATTTGCTCCTTAGATGCATGTTGTGTAAACTGGTTTATGATGGTTATTTGCATGATCCAAGTGTGGGGCCGTGTTAGGAATCCTCCCAAGGCACCTCTGGCTTAAGAAATTCCTGTCTTGTCACTGGAGCAGAGCAGAAACCTTCCCAGCCTCTCTAGGAACACACCACACCTTTGGTTGTGCTGACCGAATTGCTTCTGTAGTTGTACTCTAAATGGCATCTGAGAAATGATTTGGTTTGGGGAGGGAAAAAAAAATGAAACCAGTCCCTTAGAAACCAAATGGCCCTGCCCCCTTCTCTGATTAAGCAACAGTTTTGCTTAGACAGCAGCCGGGCAAACAGCTGAATGGAACAACTGGGAGGGAGGAAATGAACTGGAGAATGCAAAATCCTCTTAGGCAGGCGCTGTGACCGACGGTTCGTAATACGCCAGTGCACCTGGAGTCTGGTCTCCAGAGGATTTCCTTGTTTTGTTGTCACAAGTTTAAAAAAGCAAATTCTGTCACATGAGTCAGGACACCCAGACGAGTTATGAATCTGGGCTTCCAAGGTCTGAGTCAGCTTTTGAAATGGGCGGAACTCTCCGCCACGGTTATTGTCAGCACTTGCACGCTCATTCCTTTAAAAACACACCCTAAAAACAATGTCATGTTTTCTTCTGTTAAACACATTTACCTAAAAAAAATCTCAGCTATGAGGTCAAGTGTGAACTACCGGGTTTTCGGAACAGACCAAATATCTGACGTGTTAATACAGCGATTTTGTGCACAGCTGACTCTCAAGCTGCCTCAGTGTTGTGCTTCTGCCAGCTCCCGCAGGAGACTGCTATGATCTTACCAAGTTCTGGATTTGAGCTGTAATACGAGTAGCTCTATTGTATCTTGAGCAGAGGATACATTACTGGAATTCCACGTGCAGGCAAAATGTTAGTTTTGGAAGTGTGTAGGTTATTTTCATGGAAAAGTTGTCTTTCTGGCAGCTGTCAGAAGTTGAATTTGTAGAGGGAAGGCACAAATGGACCCAGCTCCTTTCCATCTATTTCTATGTGTAATTTAACAACCATTATATATCATAGGTATGCTTAAAATTTACTTGTGGTTTGGTGTGTTTTTTTCTGGTGAGTTTTTGTTTGTTTGGTTGGTTTTTGTTTTGTTTTGTTTTTTCCCAGACTATCTTTTATTCACACTTCTGCAATTTCCAAACAGACATTAACACACTCACATTTAAGATCAGCACCTGTAGCTGTAACTGAAACTATAGACATAGTTTTATGACTGGGCATTCAGGATATAATTTTGAAGTGTTCCCTAAAAGGGAACCTTTCTGCTAATCTTCTTTTTTTTTTTTTTTCCACAGCCTTGACAGGAGATGAAAAAAAAACATTCTGAAACATGAGTTCAAGCTATACAATGTAATTTATTTTTGAAAGTCTGTCTCATGTACCAACTGACAGATTATATCTAGAATTGCTAGGTGACATCAACTCCTATTACACTAGTTTTTTATTTAAAACACTCCGTATCTGATCAGAGTTTCTATTATAAGTGTCATATGCTCTTCGATACCTCATCTTAGTTTTGAAAAGACTGGAACTGATGGATACTCTGAAGCGTCCTGCCTTTGTTAAACAGCTGAGCAGAGTCACTCAGCTTAGTGCCCGCTTAGTTAGGCCAACCCTTTCCCCGAAATTAAAAGTAGATAAACACAAGAGGACGATTAGAGACTAATTACCAGGACAAAACTATTCTTGTGCTGACTAATCTAACTATAAGCTTAGGTGCTATGTGCAACTACTCAGCATGAGTAATGTGCTCAGCATTACACAATACAGAGAAAAAAATGTAGAAGGAACTACTGAATTGTGTTTAGAAACATGAGTGTCACAAATTTTGTATCTGGTTACTTTAAGTATTCTATACTGCTTATATGTGATCATGTCAGGTTCATATCAACCTTCATGCAGGGAGAAACACAGAATTGCACTCAGAGCCTAGGAGCAAATGCCAATTTAAACCAGGAATGCACTTAGTGATGGGCAGCAGCAGAAAATGTTTCAGGAGAATGCTCCTAACCACAAGAAATACCACCAGCCGTCAGCAAACATTGCTTCTGTGTGTATCGCCACACAAGCTTGGAGCTCACAAGATAAGGCACCCTGCACCCATCTGGGCAACTGCATATTTATCTGCAAAGCCACAGGCTCCCTCGCACATGACTTTGCTTCCTGCATGCAAAATGAACCAAGATAGGCCAGACCAGCTCCGAGAAGCCAGTGGTGGCCTGGCAGGGGCGAGGACGTTGTCCCCAGCAGCGTCACCCACTCTTGGCCTCCCAGTGCCCACAGCCACCGGCACTGGTGAGCGAGGAAAAACTGCAAGTGATTAATGGATTATTTCTAGAAAGACTGAACTTCGTCTCAGCTGAACACAGAATGAACTACAGAATGTTAGAGGTTGGAAGGGACCTCGAAAGCTCACCCAGTGCAATCCCCCCGCCGGAGCAGGAACCCCCAGATGAGGTTACACAGAAGGTGTCCAGGCGGGTTGGAATGTCTGCAGAGAAGGAGACTCCACAACCTCCCTGGGCAGCCTGGGCCAGGCTCTGGCACCCTCACCGGGAAGAAGTTTCTTCTCATATTTAAGTGGAACCTCCTGTGTTCCAGTTTGCACCCATTGCCCCTTGTCCTATCACTGGTTGTCACCCAGAAGAGCCTGGCTCCATCCTGAGACTCCCCCTTTCCATATTGATCCCCATGAATGAGGTCACCCCTCAGTCTCCTCTTCTCCAGCTCCAGAGCCCCAGCTCCTCAGCCTTTCCTCACACGGGAGATGCTCCACTCCCTCCAGCATCTTCGTGGCTGCGCTGGCCTCTCTCCAGCAGTTCCCTGTCCTTCTGGAGCTGAGGGGCCCAATTATTGCCCAATCCCCTCTGCGAGCCTGTGCGAGGCCCGGGCGCGTCCCCCCGGCGGAGCCGCAGCTCCTTTTTAGGCGGCACACGCGCTGCGGTTACCCGATCCTGCCCCAGAATGGAGCCAGCAGCCGGGCCTGCCCCGCCGGCCGCGCACGGAGGAGGCCGGGCCCCCGTCTCCCCCGCCTCGGGCCGCCCCCTCAGCCCGGCTCGTCCCGGCCCGTCCCCTCAGGCCGCCCCGCGCCCGCGAGCCGCCAGGGGTGGGGGAGCGGCCGGCGCGGCCCGCGCGCATGCGCGGCACCTTGTTTACCCCGCTCGGCGCGGCGCTGCCGCGGCCGGCCGGCAGGTGTCGCCCCACGCCCAGGAGAGCGGGCCTCGCGCGGTGGCCGCCAGGTGGCGCCTGCGCCCTCCATTCGCTCGCGAGCCGCCGAGCAGCGAACACCCCAAACAATCCCCAGCGCCGCCGCCAAATTAAATAACCTGCCCGCGCCCCGCGCCCTCCCCAAACCGCCCCCCCCTCTCCGCGGCCAAGGCTCCGGGCCGGGCGCGCAGCCGGCAGCCGGGCCGGGGATATAGGAGCGGAGCTACGAGCCTGGGCC
Organism: Caloenas nicobarica; assembly: GCF_036013445.1. Taxonomy (NCBI): domain Eukaryota; kingdom Metazoa; phylum Chordata; class Aves; order Columbiformes; family Columbidae; genus Caloenas; species Caloenas nicobarica. Next base: position 5,148,320 of record NC_088256.1, read on the forward strand.
TCCTCGCTGCCTACGCCGACACTGGGCAAGGTAAGTTAGAAAATGGCGGCGAAGCTTCTGGAAGTTTGGAGGGGGGACTCGGGATCGCGGTGCGTGGCTGCGGAGAGAGGCCGGGACGGGGCCCGCGGTCCCCCGGCCTGCGGGCACGGCGCGGGGCGCTAGGCCTGCTGGCCACAGGGACTCCGCGCAGCCAAGATGGAGGACGGCGGGGCCGAGCCGCGAAAACACTCCAGCCCCCCGCTTCCCCACCCCCCCTTCCCAGCGCGCCTCGGCGGGGAGGGGAGACGCGAGCGGGAGCGCGAGAGCGAGAGGGCGCCGAAAGCGGCCCCGCTGCCCGCCCGGAGCCCCGTTCCTCCTCCCCAGAGCCGGCCGCGGGCAGGCTGGGCCCAGTGCTCGGCGAGCTAAAATGGAGAACCACCTTCTCCTCCTCCCCCCTTCTCCCGAGCCGAGCAGGGGCTGTTGGCAAGATGGAGGACTCGGGCATTGTGTGTGTGGCGGGTGTGCGTGTGGGCAAGCCGGGCCGGGCCGCTCGGGGGGTGGTTGGGAGGAGAAGGGGGGTCGGAGCCGCTGCGGACGGAGCGGGAGGGGGGGGGCGGAGAGCGCTGGGCCGCGCGGCGCGCAGCAGAAAATGGTGGGGCGGCCGCCGGTGCCCCGGGGGGGGTGTCGGAGGAGGCCGGGGAGAGGGGACTCCCACCCCTGACAGCGCTCCCCCTCCTTCCCGCCGTCCAGCAGCTCTCCTGCCAGCCCGCTCCCGGCGGCTTGCCCGCGGAGGGAAGTGCCGAGGGATCGGGGTTTTCTCTCCTTCGTCTCCTTTTCCCGGCTGGGGTAACTCCGGCTGCGTCTTTCTGAGCGACTGGGCTGGAGAGCTGGCGACAGCGAGTTCCCTCGGCCCAAGTGAGGACGTGGGGTCTGACCTGCGCCTTTCTCCCCCGCCCCTCTTCGCTGCCTCCTCCGAAAGAGCTGGCGACCACCCCCCCGGCGCCCAGCTCAGGGAAGGCCTTTGTAGGGCGAGTTTTCCCCTCCGGGTGACTTTAGGCGAGCTCTTCGGCGGCTGCCCTCTAAGAGGAAGAGTTGTGGCAGTTTCCGTTCGGCTTGCTTTAATTTTTTTTTTTTTTTTTGTAAAGAAAGGGCGCTTGCCAACTTGTGCCGGGGCCGCCCGATGCCGGGAGCCGCGTGTTGCAGGAACCCCGCTGGGCTCTCGCCGGCCCTGGTGGGGGAGGGAAGGGGAGGAGGAGGAGGAAGAAGAAGAATGCTTCTTACTGGGGGGTTTTGGCGCCACTTTTGTTTTAGATAGTGCTCCTCTGCCCCCTCCTCCTCGGCACGCACTGAACTGAGCTGAACCCTGCCCAGGTAGGAAGCAAGAGCTTTCCTGGTGTTTCTCTTTTCTGGGCGCTTCTTTTCTCTACACGGATTAAAAAATATATATATACACAGTTGTTGCTGTGCTGAGGGACTTGGAGGGACGGGGAAGTGAGAGCGGCAGCAGAGGCCTGTGCTGGGCGGCCCTGTTTTTCGGGTGTTCCTTTCTCCCTGTCCGAGCGCATCCCCGAGCCGGGGTGCGCTGGCTTTGGGTGCCCGCCCTGCCGGCCTCCCGCCGCCTCCTGCCTTCCTCTGCCGCTGCTAGCGTTGTGTAATCCGCTCGTCCCGTGGAAATCCGCGACCGACCGACCTAATTTTTTTTTTTTTTTTTTCCTCACCCCCGAGAACGGGGAGTGAAGGCGCTCGTCTCCCTCGTTGGCTTCCCATTTATTGTACTGCCCCGGCTCGGCTCTTGGTGTTGTTTTCCCACGGGATGTGGTGTTCGGACTTAACACAAAGTTTCAATAACCGTTGTGTCCGGTGCTGTACTGTGTTGGGGTTTTTTTGTTACTTTTGGAAGCCTGGGTAACAAACGCTGCTGCCCCCCGCCTCCACCCCCCCCCCCCCCATGCTGGCTCAGTGCTCTCTTCCCGTGTGCTCCCCGCAGCCACACCCTGGCGTGTCCGGCCTCATCATCCGCCTTATCGCCAGTGTGACCCCGCGTCTTCCCTCGCCTCCCCCCGGGAGGAGCGTGAGTCCCGGCCGGCCGCAGCAGGAGTGCCCGGAGGTAACCCGGGGCTGCCGAGGTTGCGCTGCGCCCCGCTGCCGTCTCCCCCGGTGGGGTGAGGAGGGGCCATGTCAGCGCGGCGGTTCGTGCCGGGGGCGGGGAGTCGGGTTACCGAAGTGCGTCACACGCGGCCCCGCCGGGGCCTGCTCCGCCGCCGCCTCGGGCCGCCGCCGCCTCGCCCGCCTGCCGCCGCCCATTGGCCAGCGCCCGGGCGGGAGGCGGCCGCTTCCTCCCGCGCCCCGCGGCGGGCAGCCCGGCCCCGCACCCCCGCCGGGCCCCGGAGCCTTGGGAGTGCCGCGGAGGGGGCAGCGCCGCGTGGAAATGCTTCCACGTCTTCCCGGTTCTGTTGGGTTTTGTGGAGAGGGACGGGGAGGAAAAGACCTTTTGGATCGACTGTATTTCTGCTGCCAGGGAGTTTTGTTGAATCCTGTTTTAAATGGCCTGAAAGTAGAGTTCCTGGAATTTCCTGCAGTAGCGTGTTCTCCAAGCACAGGTCACGCTGTGAACTCTTGGCCATTCAGTCTCGATTTGTGATTGATGGCTTCTTTCTCGTTTATAATGCTTGGCTGTTTGAAACAAACTTTCTCCCTTTTCATATTGTCTTTTCCCTAAAGCCATTATTTATTAATGTATTTACTGTTATTTCTGGAGTGTTTATATTGTATTGAACTGTACAGGACTTAGAAAATATCCATGTGCAGGCTGGTTGGTTATGTGCAGGTAAATAAATACCCCAAGTGATTGTGCAATTGACAGACATTAATCTCTACCTTCTTGGTATTACATGCTCATTATGCTCAACTCATAATTTTGTGGGTAAATCTTGGTAGTGATCAGTTGCAGACTCACCATGCCACAGATCTTGTGTAGGGCTCCTTGCTGGGTAGCACTGTATCTTTTCACATATAACAATGGTGACAGTTTCATTACAAAATGACACAAGGTGTGAGAAGGCCACTGCCATGCTGTTAGCATAAACCTTCATCTTTTTGCTGCTTTCAGTGCTGGAGCTGAATGAGGTGGAATGCCCGTACTGCTCTGATTAATTAAAAAGGAGAAAAATACGAATTAATTCCCATATCTAATAGATAGATCTTACTCCCTGACCAATGGGGCTCATGTAGGTCCTTCTTAACAAAACCAGTGATGTTTTACAGTGTCATCTACCGGTGGGCTCTTTGCAACCTGTGGGAGAAATCAGTTAATTTCCTTTGCTGTTGTTTATATTAAATTAGCTGTGGTAAACTTAACATTCAATGTTGTCTAAGTGTAAATTCAAACAAACAAACCAGGCATGGAACTGGGGGATGGGAGAGACTCTCTAATTTTCCTGTGAAACTTCTTAGCGCTTGGATATCTCCCAAGTTATGTACTTGGGCCAGACTTATGTTTTTGAAGCTTTTTCATCCATTTACAGTTTTGGGAAGATATTACTGAGTAAAGTCAATAAGCAATGTAAGGATTTGTTAAACTTGTATTCAAGAAGACTAGTCAAAATTTATGTACAGACCATTTCTTTTAGATGTGAAGTCTTGATGTTTTGCAATCAAAAGCTGAAATTATTGGTTGGGGTAAATTGGTTTAAATTAATGATGCTGTGATATTTTAATATATTTTTAAAAAATGGATTCTGTGAAATGACAAAGAATTGGTAGGTTCATAGCTTATTAAAATGCTTGGTTTAAAAATACATTTTACTACTTGAAGAGCATTCCATTTTTAAAATAGGAGTATTTAATTAACTGACTGTTAATCTAACTTGAATTCCATAAATATATCGCATTCCGTCTTTACATGTTACAGTCTTTAAAGGCATAAATGTGCGGAATGAAATTATTTCCACTTGGAAGGAGCGTAAATAGAATTGTCAGTTAAATGCTCTCTTTATTTTTATTTTATTTCAGTATAACTTATCAGCAGCAACTGAATTATTTTTTAAAAATGTCATGCAAACAGCTTCTCTTGAATATTACATGCTACTACAGTCTCCTGTAGAAAATAGCTGCAGGCAACAAACCACTTGAAAGTACGTGCTCTGATTGGTAGGAACAACTGCATTAGGCTTTGTCAAATCATGAAATAGTGTTAACACATCAGAGCATTATGAACTTTTTTTTAATTAGATTGCTCTTTGTCGCTTATGGCTCAAATTTAGAATGATATGAGAGTCCTCATTTGTCATTTTCATTTGCATTGTTACTGTCTTGGTTTTGCTGCAGTCAAATACTGTAGGAGAGATTAGATTTTCTGGGACTTGTGTGCCAGCGTAAACAGGTTGTATGTTTTACAGAAACCTTAAACACTTTGGTTGCTTATTTTCACCAAATGAATCCCCAAAAGTAAGCAAATATTTCTGCTGGTTACTTATGCTTCTTGGTTCTGTTATTGGAATGCTGTGTTTTGTCAAATGAAACGAGGTTCTAAACTCGGTGTAGTCTACTGACGGTGTCACCATTTCTTCTCCCGTTAGTTTGAAAACTTAGGAGAATACTGTAGGTGTGAATTTCTAAAATTGTACTTTTGGGTTTTGGTGGTGTGCGGTGGGTTTTTTTTTGTGTATGTGAGGAATTAAGAAAACATACAGGAAAAGGAATGTGTTGTAGATTGCATGGCTGTCAGCTAGATGCTAGAGTTTCCAGGAACTTCATTTGCTTCAGTAATTGTTTTGTAATGGAAAGAAGTGATTGATAGCAGCCATCAACATATCAGTTTCATATTCTTAAGTAAGCTATGCTTACTTTCTCAGTATCACTTAAAACATTCATATTCTGAAAACTTCAGCTTCCTTATATGAGGATCATTGACAAAGAAGAGGAGAGAATGAAGTGATAACTTCGTCCTTGGGAAACTGAGAGTGAGCAGGGAATTGGAGTTTTGGCTTGGAAAATAAGAAGCTTGTACACAACAAATCTGTGGAGGAATGGAAAGACCTCTTTCCATACGCATGACCGAAACTTAGATGGGGATACAGAGGCTTATTGCCTTGGTTTAAATTCAACACCATCCAACGTTTTAGATCACCTCCACTTCTGAAGTCAAAAGGTAAGTGAAAATGGGAATGCTTCGTGGTCCCATAGCTCTTCGGTCACTGGCCCTGGCAGTCCTTTGGTTTGATCTGCTCTAGTCTTCTTCCTGCTTCCTGACCCTTCTGTCCTGTTGGCCACAGACAGAGGTGGAACTAAATGGGGCTACGGGCAGATTAAATGCTCTGGTCAAGATATTAGAGTCCTTCCTGTGAGGAAGGAGCTTGTAGCGTGCCGAGTTGCTCAGTCCAGTCTGTTGAGGTTTGGGCTCTGTCTGGAGCAAGATCTGGATCTTCCAAGTCAGTGGTGGTTTCATGTGGGCCAGGCTTATGCTGCTGCACTGGCCACCTTGTGCCTTGGAGGGTGCTGGGGAGGTCTTGAGGAGGCTTTGTGCTCAGCGGGTGTTTTGTGAAGGTGGGAAGACTTGGATGTTTGTTTTGGTAAATGAAATTTTGAAGAGAAAACCTTTTGGTAACCTTTGCAGTATTACATCAGCATAACTGAAGCTCTTGCTCTAGCTTTTGTTTTTTCTTAAAGACTACTTTCTGGAGTAAACCAGTTAAACTCTTCTACCATTCTGTGAACAGTTTTAATGTTTGAAGATCAGTCCAGTGAATTCAGTTTGCTTTTTATATCAGGAAAAAAAAAATCTACTTTCCAAAAGTGTGTATCTTTGTGATTTAAGGGTAAGCCTTGAAATCTGATGAGACTTTTAGCAGGGTCAGATATTTACTTATGAGTGATACAGTGCAAACTTCTGTTTTGAGAATTTGAGATTAAATATGTACTTTTAATTGTATGTTGTTTTAATTAGAATTTAGTTTAAATCTTCTCATGATGCAGTTTGTAAGAATCTGGTGAAGTTGGGGGTTTTTTTGTTTGTTTGGGGTTTTTTTTGCGAGTAAATACAAAGTAAGGGAAACTTCTGAATGTGGCCATCATTTAGATCACTACAGACAAATGCAGGGCTAGTGCTGACTTGTTCAAGTTGGGAAGCTTAAGGGGCTGTTGTCTGATTGGGTTCTATCTTGAGAAAGATGTTTCACTGTTCAGATATCAACACAAAAATTGTGTTTTCTTGATCCTCTCAGTTTGATGGCCAGGATCACTAAGACTAGACCAGAGTCCTAAATTTGATGGGTTATGCCATAGCAATATTTCACAGTTTACCCCTTTTTAGTATCTCTGTATCTCCCAAGTGTTGCACCATTAAGAAAATCACCTATCTGTGAGATCTTGAGTAGAGAAGAAGGGAAAGCGAGATGTTGCTTTTCATTCATCTCTCAAACATTTTCCCTCAACTGGTCAGATTTGAGAACAGATCTGGCATGCAATTTTGGAGATAGGGATATGGGGGAAAATGTCATCCCCTGAGGTACCCCCTTGGCTTTCATGTGACAATTAGCCCTTTCCTAGCCTGTATTGGCTACAGTCACATGGAGGAGTGCAGGCGTAGTCTGCTTTAAAACTTCTTAATTCAAATTTGTGTCAGAAATGAAGTGCATATAGGACTGCATTTGTGTGCAGTTATTGTTTGTCTTATTGTGACTTCAGAGGGAAATTAAATTAGCTGTCATGTAACTGCTTTATGCAGGTATGCACTTTACGTCTGGGCATGTACTTTATTGTTGTCTATTCTGTACATTTTTTGATTGTGTAACTAGCTATACCATCCCTCTCCAGAGGACTTATTTTTGAAAAAGAATATAATAGGAAGAGTGAGTAGATGCAAGAAGGTTGTCATATATTGGAGGGTAAATTGTGATCTGTGATTGACAAGTTAATCACAATACCCACCCAAAGACAAGTATCTAGAGATGAGTGTGTTTGGGTTTTTTGGGAGGGTGGGATAGGCCGCAGGTAAATGAATGTTTTATTTTCTTATGGCTCTGAATCTGATGGCTTATTATATTACTCCTGCCCTCACACAACCTTTTATGCATTTTACTTTCCTATGCTTTTATTTCAGTAAGGGTTAGTCATTGGATTAGAGAGAGGGAATATGTGTGGCCCTAGAAGTCAATGGAAGAATATTTGTTTTTCAAAGCAGATTTTCGTTAGTACTTCTGGGTGGCTCCTAGAGAGGAAAATATTTTTGCATCTGTTCCCATTGTTTTAGGCTTGATAGGGTAAGCCAATGATTTTTGCTTATATTTTGAAAAAGGTCTTAAATGGTGTGTGTTGCCTTGTAATATCTATGTCTGCAGTGGTCTAGATGGATAAGTACTATAGATGGAGTGCAAATATCAGGGTTTTGTATTAGCAAAATCGTGCAAAGAAATCAAATATACTGACATTTCAGAAAGCACAAAACATTTCCAAAACTACTGACCACTTAAAAAAAGAAACAACAAACCTTAGGAATGCATCTTTTGTTTAGTTGGGTTTGCATTCCAAAATTGGCTTGAGTTGCTGCAAGGTTTGGTGAAATGCTGCTCGGCTTTGGGCCAGTGAGTGAGCTTTGGATGATGTGCAGGATGACTGACCCAACCTGCAGACACCTCGAAGTGTCTCCCTTCCCCGCTCCCACTGAGTGACAGGTGTCATTCAGTGTACATGCTTGGCAGTTTGATGCTTCCTGGGAAGATATGGTGATGTAGTACATGTAGTCACGTAGCAAAGAGGACTTAATGCAGGTGTTTTCCTGTTGCTTAATACATGTGATCTGCCTAGAAGGAGATTAATATTTTTGATTTGGAGGTAATGTTGCAGATCTTGATTATGGCTGAATTGCATTTTTTTACTTAACATAGGATTTCAGCCTGAGTTTTATGAAATAATATCTTCCTTGTAGCATCTCATTTGGGAAAAAAAGATTGACTTTTACTTTGTTTGCAAATAAAAATAAGCTGTTCAAGATAAGCTTTTTTTGTCTTTCATGCAATTACCTGCTATTCCTTTAGGTAAAACTGCCAGTTCATCCCTTAAGAAGGATGAACTCTGGAAATTTGGACCATATCAAGTCTTAGTAAGCAGATAATATGCAAGTAATGTGATTGTCTGATTTTATTTGTCAGCATGTAATCTTCATCAGGGAGTGTTCAGTATGAGGAGAGTTTGTATGGAGTAAGGGTGTGAATATTCAAGATTTTTTTGTTGTTGTTTATATGTTATTTTTATTATCTTGGTATGAGCAGTTGAATATATAGATGACTGAAGTTACTAAAACCCGATGTCAGTAGTAACGTCAGGAACACAGTTTTGTAATTCATGAAGCATGCGTTTGAGATGTCTAGTTTTAATTGGAAGGTGATTTTGTATGACATGCGTCCTGGAATAAATTTGGTGTGTGTTTGGTTTGGGTTTTTTTGTGTGTGGTTTTTTTTTTGTTTGTTTTGTTTTGTTTTGGGTGTTTGTGTTTTTTTTTTTGTTTGGGTTTTTTTGCTTTAAAATACTTATGGATATAGTGGCCAACTAATTTAATTTGAGTAATAAGGTGCTACATCCTGACCGCTGGCAATGTTGTTCATTTAACTTCTGATCTTCTTAGAAGCAGGGAACTGATTAATTATGATTTTTTTTTTCTTCCGAAGGAATAAAACTAGGGAAACTTGACAAAGACTTTTTTTTTTTTCCAGAATGAGAATGACCAGTGACTGCAGTCTAGATATGGCAGTGCTGTTTGTGGCAGACATATGGGAAGTAGGATTGATACGGACCATTGTATCTTGGTTTAGGGTAAAAAATACAATTTAAATATAGTTGCAAAGGAAAGACTGTATTCATAATTCAAGATTAATAACATAAGTATTTTTAAAGTATGTTTAAAATTTTGTACTATTTTGGGATGGGAACTTATTCTTACAAGAAGGTTCTAGTTTGGTGTACTGCCATATACTGTTTTATTTTTATTGTTGCTTTATGTACCTGGTTGAAAACTATATCCAAAATACTTTTTTTTTAACTTCACGTGAAATAAAGCTTTGCACTGTGAATGGGCAGTTGCTTCTTTATTTGTGTCGTAGGTCACAGACTCATATTGGAAGGAAGGGCCCTCTGGAGGTCTAGTCCAGCCTCCTACTGAAAGCTTGTCCAGTCAAGTTTTGAATATCTCAGAGGATGGAGTTTCCATGATCTCTCTGGCAACCTATTATGGTATTCTTATTGGATAGTTGTTTTTTGTTTGTTTTGGGTTTTTTTTGGATCTTTTTGTTTGCTTGTGGTTTTAAAAATTATTATTATTATTTATTATTATTTCAGGTGTTAAAGTAATCTTAAATTCCTATAAAGATGCATGCCCTTCCACCCCCATTGTGCTTGGAAAGTATTCCTTCATGATGGAGGCGTGGGAAGCTAATGACCTGGTTTAGGACTGATTGGGGTTTTTATTGAGAATTATTGAAAAAGAGAGAGGTCAATGGCTACAGAAATTACTTTTTGGTGTCTGCTTTCCTCTTGCCTCTAGTTGCATTTACTATCTTTATTTTTCGCCTGTTGTCCACCTTCAAGCCTTCCTACTGTGCCTATGACAAAGTCTTGCAAATAAAACTGCGTTTCCTAAGCACCTACCTGTTCACTTAAGTGGTGTTCATACACTGATCAACATGATGATTCTTGCGGTTTTCATATTTAAGCAATGATATTTTTATTCCTTCTCATAAGAAATCTACAGTTCGTTTGAAACTATGGTAACCAGAAAGGAAGGCTGCACAAGTCTCTTTCTCTGGTGTACGGCTGTTCTTACTTGCCTAATAAATGATTGGCCAAAAAAAGGTGAAACTGGCTTTTGCATATTGATTTACACAACATAGAAATGATTTTTTAAGACAAATACTTCAATGATAATGGAAAAATGTTTGGTTTATTTTGCATGTGCTGCTGTACTGCGTTTTTGTCTTCAATAATTCCATGTTTAAGGTGCTCTTGTTTTATTTAAGGGGGCTTCTGTTCGGCTTGCTTTGATAAGCTGCATTTTCAAAACTGATGCATGCATGTTGGTATTTGTTTAATTTTTAAAGTGTTTATGAATTAAAAAGTATTCCTGATGTAGCAACATGTAAATGCCATATTACTATTCTACTGTGAGTTAGAACAGATTTTGTAAACTAGAAGACCTGTGGCTTGACTGTTGAAAAATAACTGGAAAAAAAAGCCTTTAGGCATTATATTTCTCTTGCTGAATTGCATTGTCTTTCTGGTTGTACTGCTCAATTTCTCTTCAGCAATGCGATAGTTTTATGAAAGTTAATAAAGTTGTGTACTTAGATTATATTGGTGCCTCAGAGTAGTAATTGCTGCTAAGCAAAAATTTTCAAACTTGGCCAGACACAGTTTGTATACATCAGTACAATATGAAAACGAGAAAAACATTTTTAGAAACTTTCTGTTCATTAACATTGTGGATAGAAGAAAATGCAGTAAATCATCCTCTTCATATACAGCAGGTCAGGCCCATTAAGATTCTTTGTATTCACCTGAAATGCAGTATAATCTGTGTAAAACTGATTCTCAGGTTCTTTCCTCTTCGTGCCAAGGGAGTATAAACTATGTATAGCATAGCTTGCATTCAGAACTAGTTAGGGAAGTTTTGTTTACAGAGAAGATTTATGCATTCCTGCATAATCCTACAAATGGGCTTAGTCTTCTGCTATCTCCAGTGAAGAGGAGCATGGCAAAGTTCTGATTGAGTCCATGTTCTTAGTAGCTTGGAGGTTTAAGAAACTTAATGAAGTTTTCATTTCATTCATAGTAAGGACTATTTGACAGTATATAAGGAATTAAGCATCCTAGAAGATAAAATTACCAGAATAAAGAAAATTATACCAAGGAAGATAGGAAAGATAGGAAAGTATAAGAATATGTTGATGCTTACTAGAAGCATTTCAAAATTATGTTCGGTGTCCTGTTGCATTGCTTTCCCTTTATTCGTTTCTGTTGTGGAATATGTTGGCATGGAGTTATTAGCTATATCAAGTATAAATAACTGCATTTTTGTAAAATTTTAATCTTGGAATATGTTGTTCTATCAGATGTGGAAGGTTGCAAATGTTTGTTCTATATGTTTGATAAAGTTAGGAATTGAAAAATTAATCTTTAAAGCCTTTTGAGGTGGGATCTGGAGGAGGGAAATGAAGCTGGCAATCCATTGAAAATACAGAGTTGTTTTTCACTGTGAGGGTAGTTGGTGGAGAGACTAGGTACCTAACTGATATGAAAGAACAGAATTGGGGCAGGTTTGTAACTGGCAGTCATTTGTGAACATAACTCCATGTGCAGAGTTTCCTCCCTCTTCCATAGTCATCTTCTTTCTGTACTTGTTCCCTTGAAGCTACTGAAGTTGTGCCATCACCATGTAACCAGGCCAGTGCTGTGATGAGCTGCTGTTGGTAGGGTGGTTTTGTGTCTGTGTCCTGACCACCTGCTTGGGTTGTTTGCCTTGTGTATGTGTGTTCTGCCTGTTCGAACCCATAGGTGAACTGGCTTAAGGAGCTAAACCGTGAAGAAGAGTAGTTTTCTGTGGGTTGAATCTCTGTGGACTCATGGGTGCTGCTCTGGCATGGAAAAGGCTGCAGGAGCTTTTGGTCGGTGAGAATGTAGAATTAAAGGGGACTGCCCCTTGCGGTAGTTTGGTTGTTGAAGGGTCCTATCGGCTGCCTGGTCCAATGGTAGTGGTAACATTTTCTGTAACTGTAGAACCAGGAAAATAAAACTTTACTTCTGCTGTCATCTGCTACTTTTCTACCTGATCTTACTACTAAAAACCATTTGGGCAATATGCCAGTTTCGAAAGCAATCCTCTAATCCTTGTAGTGATCTCCGTTTTATTTATTTATTTATTTTTTTCTGAAATGTTACAAAGTCTGTCACAGAACAGTTAGAGCTCTGCAAGGACATTCAGGTCTGCTGTTGATTTGCATTAATTTATGTAGACAGGAAGATCATGCACAGTTTTCTTTGGTTTCAGTCTATGTGCTGGTTAGAAGCTGTGCAGGTGTTCCTTGGAATGAGATAGAAGGGGTAAGAAAAGATTTAAGAATCGTTATAGAAGAGTTTCTTCCCCCTAAGATTTTCTTCCAGCCTTAGCATGGTTAATCAGATGCTGTTGTCAAAACCCTGCTAGACCTCCTCCTTCAGCTGGATGCTTACCAGCTTGTTGTGGTTAGATCTTATTATGAGCCTTTGCACTCTCCAGTTTTCCGTGGTTTATGGAAGCTGCAGTGCCAGTTCTGTACGTGAGGTCTGGCTTGGGCCTTTTTACAGAATGTGGGCCATCCTGTGCAGTGATCTGAAGTCCCATCCCTCCTAACTCATCTCCCTCCTGGCTTCTGAGTTTTTGGGGGCATGCTGAGGTCACAGGTCTCATCTCCAGGAATACCTGGTAACTAAAGCAGACATACCCTTTTTTAATCTCATAAAATATTAATATTGTCCTTCAGAGAAACTGAGAAATAGACCAGATGACGCCTGAACACATTGCATGCCTCTCCTCTTTACCTCACGTTAGGCTCAGTTCAGAGAATTTTGTTTTCTTCTGCTCTTGGTAGAAAACTAGTAGTGTTTTTTTACAATATGGAATTATTTTATTTTATTTATATATATATATTTTAAAAATTTCATTACATTTTCCCAACTAGCTAAGAAGATGTCAGCTTTCTTCTTTAGGTCTTTGGGAAGAGCTTTACTGTTACTGATCAGAAATTATTGCAAAGTGATTCATTGCTTAATTCCTCACCATTTTAGAGTTTAGATTTGGGGAAACCAGTCTGTGATTTGTTGAAAATAAGCTTCTATGTGAATAATCAAACTGACAGCTACACTGTAGGCTGTGATTTTGCTTTGTGAAGTTGTAGTCTGGTTGGAAATACTGGACAACAGGAAAGCCACATGTACAAAATTTTTGGAGTTTTGTAGATTGTTTTGGGTTGTACAGAGGATTTTAGAGATTCGAGTTGTCTGGTATCTATTTATATAAGCCATGTTGGAACAGGAGTTACTTTTGGTGTTGAATTTTTAGAAGGCATTGAGCATGGCTAGTGGGCATTGAGTCTACCCAGTTTTGCAGGTGTGCCTTAGAAGGACTGTTGTGAATATAGCTGCAACTGCCTGAGCTCTGTTCCTCCTTACTGCTGTTGAAATGTTTCTGTGGGACTTCCCTGCTTGGAGGCATGCCAAAATGAGTGTGTGGGAAGACTTAATACTTGCTACTTACATAGCATTTTGTATGTTCAAAGTCTTCTGCAAATACTAACTAATCTTTATTTAACATTTGAGCCCAATTTCTGTCAGTATAAATCAGTAACAGCCAGTTATGACCCCTACTTTTTTTGATGTCAAAAGAACGAAAAGCTATAACTAGTGTAGTTAAGAATAATCTTTATCATCTTATTAACATACTATTTTTGTCACTCTAACCTTCTGGTTTAGTGTTGTGTAGAAAAAGGTTACGAATAGAGTATAGTACTACTCTTCAGGAGGTCTGTGCCTTGTAGGATGCTGACTGCTGGAAAGAATGGCATTTCATTCCTTTCGTGTGTGGTATTTCAAGCTTTTCTGTGCTAGTTTTTGTTTCTGCTAGATTAAGGTTTATTTCTTTCCAGTTCGGGGAGCCATAGCATATTCATAACAAGTTATGCTGTGAGAATGATGTTCATTCTGAGCTTGCTTCTTAAAAACTCTGTCGTTCATCTTAAAACAGAGTCTTAAGTTGAAAATTAATTTAATTATGTACTGCATACCTGTACTAAAAACTCATTAAGGTTTTCTCTATTTGTGTCTCGTCAGTATAAAAGTTAGTTTTCAGTTAACTGATATTTATTAAATATAACTGGTATGACAAATTCATCAAGCTGTTACTGTTTTGATTAAAGTTCTCACAACACCAAAACCAAAGTAGCTATGTACATTTTTACTAGGATCCCATGCTCTGAAAATTACTGTTATGTTGGGTTTTGTCTATGCTGTTGATCAGCTGTAAACGACCAGTGTGTTGTCTGGAAGTATTTTGCTGCAGCAGTGTCTAAAAATCAGGATATGGATTTAAAACAGATATAATTCATAAAAATGCCCCTTTTTAGTGGCAGTTTTTATAGAAAGTTATGTGGTTGTACATTTTAGCTTTCATTATCCAGATTTTCTACTGCTTGTTTTTCTTTTGAAGAATCTGTAAAATATTCTTTTCTTCAGGTAGTTTACAACTGTAATATGCATGAATTTTATAAATGTGTGTCTTTGCAAATTGCATTAGCTGTATTTTCATGTTAAGCATCCTTTTAAAGAGAGGCTTCGGCAGTTCTGAATTAAACTTCAAGATTTTGTTATTCCAACTTTTCCTTAGGCAGTTAAATTTGCAATAACAGGTCTATACAATAAATTGCATGCTGGAAACAGTGTGGACTAATGGGAAGAAATATTGAGATCAGGGCCATTTTAGTATAGGTGGGGTCCTGTGCTAAACCCACTCTCTTGTTTTCTGCACCAGGACTGGCCTGGATACTTTTCTGTGGCATTGTGCTGCATCTTGGAGATACTTGCAGATCACTAAGGAAAATGATGTGGTGCACAGGGCATATTGGTCTTAAATGTTTAACAGAATTAAAAGGGAAATTTCATAAATTAACATAAAAACTGGTCTGACAATAATATATGGTCTCTGGGAATATATAGTTTGCAGAATTTTGAGAACAAAATTCTGTTAGTCTTTAAGCAAGTTTGAATTGTAACTTGTAACACATTAAAAGCTGACTGTAAATTTCAGAGAGAAAAAGTCTGTAAAACAAGGTTTGATCTCCTACTTCCTTTTATGTTTTCTCTTTGACCAATCAGTTCACTAATTTTGAATAGGTTATTATGTATTAATTTTTTGTTGACTTTTAGTTAATGACTTTTTTGTTTGTTGTAAAGTTCAGTAGCTTTAAATAGGTCTGGGATGTTTGATCTCCACTAAGTATTTAAAATGTAGCTAGCTTTTTAAAGAAAAGTAGTGTTATACAAAAATTAATAGCATGCATAAGTATCCCATATGCAGGCCTAGTACTGTTTGAAGAATTCTTCTGATCTTAGTTAAAATGGAATAAATCTGTATTTCTGTTTAACTATTATCTGGAAAAAATGTTAGTCAAACCAACTTGGGCATAAACATAGTAAAAAAAATATTTTTTTCTTTGTTTTCTAGTAGTAGCATGATTTTTAGAAGCTACACAGATCAATGAAGAAAATCATTAGAAATAGAACTAGTTCTCATTATGTATTCTTACAGTACCAAACTACTCAGTGGTGAGTGCTGTCTGAATAAAGCTAGTCCTGGCTTTATATAGAGCAATGGCAGATTCTAATCATGTCTGATATGCTGAAGAAACATTGTAATAGTAATGGATTATAGAACCTAATTCAGACCACTCTTGGCTGTTCTTGCTAAAATGAGCTAGTGGTCCTTTGTTCAGCAGGGATGTATGTCTTCTATTTCTGTCACATCTCTGCAGCTTTCATTGCCATTTTGTATAGGGTTTAGGCTAAGGTGACCAACTCTCTACTTTTCAGAACATTTGTTCAGACACCATAAAATATACTGAGTTACAAATTTTTGTTATTGTTTGAAAAGCAGCCTGTTGGGGCCGGGCTTTTATGTTTTATAGCTGGCTAGATAACTGTGGTGCAGGCATTTGGGTGCTGTGGCCAGAGGGTAAGCTGAATTTGGAGCAGTGGATGGCAACTTTTAAAGCAGTTGTAGACTACCAGAACAGTATGGATATCTCTTTTTTTTTTTTTTTCCTTTGACGTAATTTGATAGTTGATCATGTCTGCTGTAGTATCTCACTGATTTTAAAAAGAGCCATTTTCTTGTACCAACCATAGGAATCTTTCGTTGAGCCAGCTCAGTTTAGTAAACTGTTGGAAAGGCAATTCATTCAAAAAGAAATTAGTAGATTGTTGCTCAACAAAGGGTCTGACAAGTGCCCTTGACTGTGAGATATGGCCAGAAATAAATGCAAAGAGAAGGGGGCAGTGGGGCTGTTCTTTTACCAGTAGCAACCAGTCTATTGTCATATTGAACTACATGGTTATTATTTGTAGTTTAATTCATTATTTACCAAAAAAAGATAGATACAGTTAATGCAATTTGTTCATGTTAGTGTAAAATGGGCTCTCAGTTGATAATTGAAAGGAATGCTGGAAAAAATTTTGAAATTACTAGTAACTTGGCCACGTTGTTTCCACTGAGCAGCTTTCTTTTCTCAAGGTGAATGACAATTTGAGAAGGCATATAAAAGGTAAAGATTGTGAAACAGGGAAGTAAGTGGAACTAGTAGAAGTGTTTAAGTTTTAAAAACAGACTGTGTGTAATGTATGTGTAACACATTTTATATTTTAAGTTTTCAATAATAACAGTGTAAAGTCTTTAACTGCTGGAGAGCATGATGGTTTTAAATATGTACTTAATTTTTAGGATTTGGTAGTTTATGCACAAAAGACTTAATGACATTCAGACTTGAAGAGGATGTGTTGTAGGTTGTACACTGGGACTTGTGTATCACAATACAGTAGAATATAGTCTAGAGTGCTGTGGAAGTCTGGGGTATCTGTGTTTTCAGACTGCTACAATTTTACCATATTGTTACTTGTATTTAAATGGTTTTCTGAGCTGCTAATCTGGGAATAGTTTATACTCAAAATGGAGGAAGGTTCTGCAATTTATTCAGGCAACACATAGACGATGGAGTTAATCAGTTAGACCTGTCAAACAGTATAAGATGCATATTGATGTAAAAATACTGCTGTTTTGGACGTCATATTAATGCTTAGCTGTTGCAGTTGTCATGTTCAGAAGCGATATAGCAAATCAGAATGATTAATATCATTTAAAAATGTTACTGGTATGCAAAAAAGTTACCTGAAAAATAGATTTCACCCGTGTTGTTCCTAGATCCTCAAATCTTGAGAACGCAGTGCTAAGGAATGTCTTTGTATGGATACATATGGAATGAGATTGGAGAGGAAAATAAGTTGCTTAGTTTGAGAGAAATATAAATTATCATGTTTAACATGTAAGAAAATACTTGCTTAGAATATTTTAATGATACATTACCTTATGATGATAAATCAGCGTTGAAGGAAATGCAAACTTAAGGCAGTGAGGAGTGTCTTCAAGGAAAATTCAGTAAAAGGTGTTTGGTAACATGATTGGAAATACTATTTTGCATTGCTGTTGCGTATATGCTACAGTATTTTGGTTTGTCATAGTCCGTATCGGTTTTACTGGACAAATAATGTGTTTATCTTTACTCTTGGAGATACTTTTTTCTGCTATGTAAGAAGGTTGCTTTTCCTTTTAAAATACCATTGTACTTTAATACTTTTGAGTAGCAATGCCGTTTGAAACTATATGCTCTGTGCTTTGTGCATCTCTCCTTTCCCTCCACGCCTATATAGGTGTTCTTTTAAAGAGCACAAAATTCAGCTGGTGCTAGATAAAGTAAGCTCTTCTGTTATTTTTAATACTGGGTTTAGTATTGCTTCAGTTAAAATATTGTTTTGTGCATTATAAAACATGGATGATTTTTTTGTGAAAAAGGCCTGGTAGCACTCTCAAGTGTCAATGAATCAAAAAAATGCCACAGCTCCATGTTAGGAAGGTGCTAACTTATTCTACCTGTAATTCTCAAACAGGTTTAATGATGAATCCTGTATCTTCTGTTCAGGACAGATCTGGCATTATCAGAAATGTAGTTGTGTGCCTCAGTCCAATATATGTCAAGTTTTTGTGACTGGGTGATCTGGTACTGATTTGTCCAAGCAGAAACAGTAGTGGTGTCGCTGTCAGAGGACTCCTGCAGTGTCCTGTTGGCACAGAAGGCAGATGTTTATGCAGAAACCGGGAAGATGGTGTGATTTAAGTATCACACTGCAGTTTTTGAGTGTCCTGTAAATTAGATCATCTTGTGCTTATGCTCTCATGACTTAATTTTGGAATAAGACAGTTATTCTGAAAATGCCACACAGTTATTTAGAAGAAGCTGGGTTTTTCTTCCGCGAGTGTTGTTCCTTTTGAACTGCGTGTGGTGACAGTATAGGTGAGTGTACCTGTTGGTGCCTTACCTGTATTGCTTTGTGGGTACAAAATGGAATTCACAAGTTTTATTGTTGCTGAAGTTTCTAATAACTGTAAATTATCAGTAGAGTACTAAACGTCTCTATCTTGACAGCCCAATTAAAATAAAGGCACAAGATATTGCAGAAGAGTCAATACTACTAATTTTGCTTACTGAAGACTAAATTATATGGTAAGTAAATACTGTCCGTTTCATAATGGCTGCATATTAATCTTATTCTAATTTGGTAGCAGTTACCTTCCTGAAGTAATTCTTTATCCATGCCGTTTTCATTTGTTTCCTCCTTCTCCCTCATTCCTGCCCCCACATATTTAGATTTATGAATAGCATCTGTCTTCTAACACTGTTAACTCCTCTATCTTTTGGAATTCTCTGAAAGACATGGCAGTGCTGCCCTATTTAATTGCATTAAAAATAAATCTTTTTCTTGCATTGCTGTTTGCCGATTCTACAATGGTAAATGGTCTTCAGCATAGCAAGTAGAAACAGGGGAGTTGTCAGTAATGGAGATGTAGGATAATGGGTTCACTTTACCAACTACCACTGACAAGACATAGGAAACTCCATCAGGACTTTTTAGAAAAACCAGCTCAACTGAAGAAAGCCCAGGGGACACCCTGGTTTTTAGGGACCCATTCATATCTATGGAAGCAGATGTGTTCACTTAGTAGCAGTTAGAGCAAAAGGCTGGAAAGGGTGAAAGAAAATGTTTTCACTGTTTTTCTGTCACTATTATCTGGTTAATGTGCAGTTTCCTGTTGTGTTTTTTTATTGTTTTTGTGTGTGTGTGTGTGTTTTTGTGGTGTTTTGTGGTGGTGGTGGTGGTGTTTTTTTAAATACATTGGTAGGCTTCTATAGATTTCCCTACAGGTAGAAATGTGAA
Organism: Caloenas nicobarica; assembly: GCF_036013445.1. Classification (NCBI taxonomy): domain Eukaryota; kingdom Metazoa; phylum Chordata; class Aves; order Columbiformes; family Columbidae; genus Caloenas; species Caloenas nicobarica. The sequence goes on from NC_088256.1 coordinate 5,167,358, forward strand.
GGCCCAAAATCAGTTTAGTCATGAATTCAAGTTCATAAAGCAGTTCTTGAACTAAAATTTCATTTTGCTCTTTTATATATTGATGAAGCGGGTAAAAACCAAGCAATTTTTCCACTATCTCAGGAAATGTTTCCACATTATACCAGTCAACTTTAATTGAAATGATTAATTACTTCGGAGTGAGAAGTACATTATTGTACATTCTTTTTTTTTGATGCATACTGCTTCTAATCTAACTTGGACATGCAACATTATGAGCTACATAAACTCTGCTCTGGAAACCCAAGCTTAGAAAAATGGTTTTTGAAGGCCACAGATCAATGGGTGAGCAGGCGTATTGCTGAGTTCTTGAGGGAAGTGGGGTTTGTTTGGGTTGCGTTGGATGAGCGTTGTAGCTCCTGCATTTGTGCAAAGGAATTTAAAAGAATATGTGGATGGTGGTGGTCTTGCTGTTTGATTTATGTAGTTTTAGTGAGTGAGGCTTAAAACTGAGATGTGCCATAATGTTTCAGTTTTTCTTTAGAGGTAGGTTGGCTGTAGTGGATGATCGTCCAGTTCCCTTATGCTTTGGACAACTGTATTTAACGGTTTGCATTTCTGTGTACAATATACCTAGCTTAAGGGTCTGTTTTAAAACTCATAGCCCTCTAGGAAATCTTCTGATTTCTTGTCAGTATCACTTGTTTAGGATTTTTCTGGAAACTGCACTAGTGTTAGGTCATCAGGAAAGAAATCATATGTATTTGGGTTCTTAATGATTTTTTGACATGACTAAAGCATGTGAGATTCAAGTAGGTAGCCTCTTGACAAATGTTTTGGATTCTGCGGTATTCTAAGCCAACTTAGTGGCTTAACTGAAAAAGAATCATTTTTCTTGTCTTAAACCACTGGTTGAGAACACCATGGCTTTTTAAGAGAACAGTACAAAGCTTGCCTTGTTGGAAGGGTAACTGTTAGGTTAATAGGCTGTTTTAAGGAGGAAGTTGTTATAGTTAAAAGGCTTGGGTTTTTAAATAAATAATGGTTACATATTTGCAAATATTTTTGGTGGGCATCATCTCCTTAAAATATACACATTCTGCCAATGGACTTCACTGAACATCATTTTATTTGTAGTGTAAGAACCATGGCAGAGCTTTTCTTACTAACCATTGATAAATAAGTTGATGAGTTACTGCCCAGATTTGTGCTTTGACTGCCCATATTCATGTGCTTGTAGGATTTTTAGTTTATTAGAGAAGAACTGTGGATGACTTCCAGAAGTTCCAAACAATTGTCCCAGGTTAAAGTGAGAGGTAAAAATAAAGTATAAAAATGTGTAGCTCATGATCCCTTACTGATCAGAAGGAAATTATAAAGGAGGTAGTGAGCGTGTGCTACAGGGGCAGATGGATTGATTGTTAGAGATGCAAGGGTCTGTATGTTAGTACTCAAGGAGGTTTTGAGAACTAGATATTGGTTACGATGCGTTGTCCTTTTTCTTCCTCCTCACATATGAAAGTAAAGGCAGCACTGGAGCAGACATAGCAGAAATTTCGTCTGCTATGAAATGGCTGGAGGAAGACCAGGAGGATGAATACTTTTTATTCCAGCTCTGCAGTTTGCTTTGGGTTATGGGTGTCCATTATTCTTTCTGGTTTCAAGCTGGTTTATTGGAAAACAGGTAACCAATTAAAAAAAAAAAACCAAAACAAACAAAAACCACAGGTATCCAGTGTCGAAATTATTCTTGTATATAGAAGTTTGTGAAAGGTTTGTTTTAAATGACTGAAAATTAATACATAAAATTATAATATTTTCAATCTTTGTCAAAATGCTGCTCTTCATGAGTGATATTATGTCTGTATTAAAGATATGCAAATATCAGTATTTCCTTTGAAAGGAGTTTTGCTAATTGTGGCTTAACAAGTGTTTTTAATAATAAGTTCTCTTCACTCCTGACAAAATGCTTGTGCATCCCTTCTTTCATGTGATCGAGGGGACTAGAATACTGCGGTATTGCTGGTTTGATTTTTTTTTTTTTTTGTTGTTGATTTTTAAGTGCTAAGGCTAATGCAAGTCATGCGGTCTTTCACTTTTTTCCTCTCACTAGCAGTGTGGGGTGGTTGTTACCTGCCTGTGCATAGCTAGATGTTGATGCTGCTTTCATCAACCTTAAGCAGTTTCTAGAGAACATCTTGAAGACGTATTGTTTCCTTGGGGATTTATTGCATTTGCAACATCACACCTCTGTTCATGCTGGTTACAGAATATGATTATCAGCCATTAATACTGAATACTTAAACATGGTCACTACATAGTGTTTTCCTTCTCATTCGTGGTTTCTATGCTGCTCATTATGAAGGATCTCTCTCTAGCGTGTTTAGTTTTTGTTGATTTGTTTCATCCGCTGTGGTTATTTTCCTGTACTTGTTATTCCAGTATAAGTTGTGTCTAGTTGTTAGTCTTGCTGACAGAAATGTTGATAAATTTTTACAAAACAAATTTTTCCACAATTTTTTTCTTTGTTTTTGTAGGAAGATAAAAGTTCCTTCTTTTCTTCTAGTGATCAGTCAGTCTCTTTAAAAATACTTTTAAGATAAGTGCTTTATATTGTTTCTCCGCCCTTCAGTCTTGTGTGTGAGCTCCAGAAAAGTGGAAAATCACATGCAGAATTTTTGGGTTTTGCGTTCATGTTGCCTGGACGGGAACTGTTAACAAATAGCATGTCATATTGCACATTAGAGGCAGTGCGACACATGAGAACATCTAATGGTGTTTCAGCTCCGATGGTTTAAATCTTTTTGTATTTGTTACTTACAGTGTACATTTATATTGTCATACTTTGTTTACTTTCTACTACTGTGCTGGAGATGGACATGTTTTTAAACCGTTGCTGCTTATATGAAATGAGATGGTGATTTATTTATTAATAGTAATAAGTACATAATATTTATTTAGTCCATTACTTTAATGTAAATTTGAGGAATGGTAAATATAGAAACTTAATTTTGTTCTTTTTGTTTCAGGACAGGGAATCATAGCACATGAACCTTGATGTGTTAATTGATGAGGGATTTAGTTTAAATGGGCAGCCACAGCACTACTTTGTCTTCTGTCTCTTGACAAATACCAGCTTCCATTTTAAACAAGAATGTTGTTTTGGTAAAGGGGAACCGTTTAATGGCATCATTTTATGCTAGGGCATGAGGGTTGTAAATATTGCAGTCCAGCAAATACTTGGAGATTTCTTGAGCTAGAAATTGCTGCTTGTGTTGCTCCAAGGAGTCACCTCATGTGTGAAGTGAATTGCTTGATGAGTACTTCACTTACTTCAGGGTTATTGGAGAAAGTGAAAATATTTTGGTATCTGCTTCTGGAAGTAACGCTGGACAAGTGTGATGTTTCTATGCAAAATGATGTTTTTCCTTCTATTTAAAATTAAGGATATTGATTCTTGGGGAAGTAAGGTGAAGATATGTTGATATCATTAAAATTCTCAATTTATACTGTATAGTTTTTCACCTATCAGAGTCAAAACAACTTTAATTTTCTCCCTGATGTGTTCTTTTGGGGGATTCAAGGGGACTAACTGATTGTAATTCTAAAATGTGTATACTGAGTTGGGTTGTAATATAGAATTAAATATAGAACTATGGTAAAGAATGATTAAACCTTCACTACTGTAGAATGTTATAGTCTGTAATCACCATACAGTTAATAACATCTTTATATGGCCTGATAGAGAATGGCATACAATTATTTTGCTTGGGAAGAAGGAATCAGTATTTGTATAGGCTACAGAGAAACTTGATGACATTCTGTTAGGCCTAAGCTGGTAAGGTGTCCTTTGTGGATTGGCTTTTTTTGTAGACAATGTAAAATGCCAGCATGATTTCCTTAACTGTGTCCTCCTAGGTGTGTTACAAGTTTTGTGCATTTATTTGTGGAAAAGCTGTGTGAACAATTCTGATGGAGTACTTTCACTCTATCACTACTATGAGGCTGAAAAGGCTTCTTTATAGCTTGTCGCTGATAGTATGCATTTACTGTGTAAATTCAGTGCTGTGACCTAATTTTTAACACCTACTATGCTTTCTTATTTTTGTATAATACGCAGGGGTCTTAAGTGGAGTTAATTCCCTGGGAGACCTGTGCAGAGTTCTGTTAATCGAGTGGTATCTCTGATTCTTGTTCAAGCTTTTTTAATTTCTCAGATGGTGTTTGTGTTTTGTCATTTTACTTTGCTGTTGAAACAACCGTGACCTTGCCATTCTTGTGCTTTAGTCCTTCAAATGCACTAGCAATGTTCTTAGACCTTCCCTTACCATGTAAGTTAAGCTCACAAGTAGCTAATTACTGCTTGTTCTGTGGTCCATCATCAGTCTTCTCTGACCTTTTTAAAGGTTCTGTGGTGTTGCCTGGCTCCTCTGCTGGTCTGCTGTACTTACCTGTAGTCCTTCCCTGCAGCCAAGATTTGCAGAAGAGGAATTTTACTTGTTTGTAGCCTAACAAGTGTATCTTGCTATGATCAGCTCCAAGAAGTGCTTACATACCTGTTTTATTTGTTTGTTTGTTTGTTGTTTTTATTTTTTTTTTCCTTCTTCCTTGTGTTCTTAGTGGGCTGTGTATTATACCAGATTCTGTGGTTCTTGAGTAGTTTTTGTGCTTTAGCATATAACGTCTTAAGTTAATTCACATAGTAATAAAATTTATGTTCAGTAATTAATTTTTTTGGCAGGCATCTGTTTCACAGTAATGAATTGGTAGCAGTTCCTAAAATGTCTGTTGACCATCTAGAGAATTGTAGGAAAGCTGGCATTTTAAAATGTTTCTCATAACTGAAAGAAGTGGGCAGCTTTATATTAACCCATGTTTTATCAGAAAAATTTCCCAAACTTTCAACTGAAATATATCTATATATATAAATGGTGGATTGTTTTTCTCTTGACCACTGAATTCAAAGGGTACTTATTTTCCCTTAATCTCAAAAATACTCTGAAATTAAAAAAAAAAAAAATTTTAAGGGTAGAGATAATAGTTGTGTTTCTTTAAAAACAAACAAAAACGTAAACCAACCAAGAAGCCCTACTTGATACAGTATTATCTATTATTACTATTGTCTCTTCAACTTTTTAACAGCAGACGAAAACCATGGCTCTTATTGCAGGTTCATTTTAGGTTGCTTGCAAGACTAAATTCATAGCATTTAATGATCTAGGCTTTTCATACCCTAGGGCAAGATTATAGTAAGTGGAGGTCAAGCTGAACAACCGCCAGACCTAATTTACACTCGGATAAAAATGTTCTTGTCTAACAATTAGATTGAATGTTATTACCTCTTTCCCTAACTTTGCTAAAATTTGGTTTATCTTGTTTCGAGACCAAGACAAATCTGATGCTGAGAAAGCATCCTCTGAATGGTGTAATAGTCTCACCTTTCACATTTATGAAATTGCACAGGATCGGGTATCCATATTAACAGCCCCTATCATGCTTGTTGTGGAGAGGATAAGAGGACTTACTGCAAATAGAATGTGTTCTTAATGTATAAAATCTTCTTAATATGATGTCCACATGAAAGTAGCAGTCAGCGATTCTGAAATAAGGGGAAGAAAAATATCTGGGAAAGATGTAACTAACCCCATTGATTATTTACATTTGAGTCTTCCAAGACAGATCTGATAAGTATGTTTCAGTAGGATTACTGTTGTTATTTCTTCAGATCCATTGATTTATTAGTAACCTGTGTTTTGCCACTGGTGTAATAGAACATGACCAAAATAGGGAGAGGTTTTTCATATAGGTTAGATAAGGAATTAAACCTTACTCTGAAACATTAAAACTGATTCCATTTAGTTGTATGTAGGCAAACAAAAGTAAAGACAGTACATATTTTTCAGTCAAAGCCTTGTGTTTCTGTAACTGAACAGCATATGTAGCTATTTTGTCAGGTGATGGTAACTTTTAGTGGTGTGCCTGTATAAGAATTTCATTTAAATTTTAGAAGTCTGAGCACAAACCTATTTGAAACAAGATAATACACTTGTAATCCTGATTAACTGTACAACAGCATGAGAATTCTATGCTGCTGGTCTTTTGTAAGAGCAATACTAAACATTAAATGGCTTTTTGAGTAAGCAGAACACAAAGTTGGCGGTTTGCATTAGTAATGTAAAGAGATTAATATAACATAGCTTATTGCTGATCCAGTGTTCTTATGAAATCAGTGTCTGGGGCACTAAAATCCTGACTTGAAAAAATTAAGCTAGGTTATTTTTTGTATAAAGGTGTTCTAAACGTGCGTGAATCCTGATCTCGTTACTTAATTTTGTCTCCTCCCTTTTCCCATAATGAATAGCCAACCCTGTGATAACAAACATTTTTAAAATTTTGTTTCTTTTTCTCTCTCTTTTCTTTTTTTTTTTTTTTTTTTTTTCCCCACCAGGTGAAAAACTCTTTGCCATTAGATGTTATGATTTGGTGTTAGAATCCCGAGTGGTGATTACAAACTATTGGTAAAAAATAATTTATGAGAACAAAATCTGTTAGCCATAAGTAAGCACAGAGTCTGCTGAGTTCAATATAGGAATAATAAATAATGTAATTGATGGCTAACTAAGTCAAAGAAACACTGCTCTTGAATAAGCAGCTGGGACAACCGAATAACTTATTATGGGGAATCAGACTAGATTTAATTTTGTATTTCAGAAATTTCAGTATGTGGTATAGAGAAAGTATATTGACTTTTCAGCATTGCATCTTTGTACAGTGTAAAATGGAGCAGAAAGATCAAAGCAATCTGAAAGAGATATTGCCTATTTTAAAGAATCCCTCTTGTGTCCAACTTTTTAAAATAGTTGAGATTATTATTTACTGAGAAAAGTCAGAGAAGCTAAGGCAGGACTGAAAAAGCCCTGTACACTTAATACTATGTTGTGTTCTCAACTGCTGAGTTCCCATTTCCAATTTGAGTGTGGGGAGATGGGGGATTATGTATTTGGTACAAAACAGGATGAGAAACCTGTGTTAGGAGTAGGAATGCAGTTAATTATGAAACCACAATTGTTGGGGAAGATGTGGTGACAGATACAGCATTTGCAATCTAGCAATTCTTGTTTTAATAATTAGAGGTAATTGCAAACTGATAAGTCAAATGTGATCATCAACTGAAAACCACAAGGTGATTCAGGTCAGATAATAAATTAAAAGCTTCAACTATAGTGAGTTACTGAAGCATTTTTCCATGCAATAGTTGGACAACTGTAGGTTTTGATAGCTGTCCTTTGGTGACTTCTGCCATGGAGTTAAGAGTTCTCCATCCCTCGCATGGAGGTTACCACCCATGCGATGACAGTCAGCAAAATGGGATTTGTCAGTTCTTTAGACCTCCCTATTTGCAGTTCAGAATATTAGCTTTAATTGTCAGTGAAAATGAGCCATCATCTGTAAATCAGAGCATAGGAAATGCAAAAACTTGATTTTTAAAAAAATTTTTTTCCATCTCAATTGAATGATAATATTTGATCTAGTTAGGTTTTCCACCTCGCGTAGCAGCTTGTTAAGAGTCCTGGGAAAGGGTTGTCCAGCAGTAAATTTATCTGAATTTGCCATGCAAAATCACAAGTATTAAACTGCTGTAGGAATTAAAATATAGCTGCTGTAAATACAGTCAACATTGCAGTGAAATTTTATTTTACATTTTATATATACTTACCAACTAACTTTCAGCAAAGTGGTTTGTTGATATGTCTTGTATTAAAGAAGCTAGTAAACTATGGTGAATAAAAGGAGGTTCTTTTTGTGCTTAAGATATGGTAAAAACAATAGCTCCAATTCTTCTCTTATGCCAAAGATTGCATTTTTGTCTCAGCTGCAAGGAAGAAAAGGGAAAAAAAACCCCAGCCTTTTAGCACCTGAGGTGTGTTTCATCTGCTGGAGGTGAGGGTATTAGTGAAAAACTGGTACCTTGGAGTGCTGGAAATCCGGGAGTATGATGCGATTCCAAGAGTATGGAGCAGTTCTCTGAATGCAGCTAATGGGTGCAGTGGGGTACACCCCGTCCCTCCCTCGGAGTGGGGGAAGGGGGAGGAATCAGAGCACACGCAGCCTGTTTAAGAGACATCTGGCACTACTGCTTTTTTTTTTTTTTTCCTTTTTCCTTTCTTCTTTTAAAAAGAAAAAGCAGGAAAAAGAGGATGAAAGTAGCTACTTAATCTTAACAGCTTCTGTTGTGTTGCTGAGCTAATAAGTGTCATAGTTGTAGTTTTAAAAATATATTCCGTGTATTGAACTTGCTCAAGTAAAATATTTACTACAAATTATGATACTTGCATAACGCAAACAGTAAATTTCCAACAAAATTTAGCTGTAGGCTCTAACTACCTTTTGAAGGAGGAGGGAGCTACTAGCTTTATGTGCGTTATTAATTTACTTTAAAATAAACAAATGGTTATAGCTTTTTGAATTTTTTTCATTTTAGATTAAATGAAGAAACCTAGCCTTAGTTTTGGTTGATTTTTAACAAGCTGTACACTTCATATATTAGATGTGTGTGGAATGGACGCTCCTGTATCCCTACAGTGCCTAATGCACACTATACAAGAGACTTTATAAAGGAAGATAATTTCAAAAACACAAGACTCACTAACCTGTGCGTCAGAATATTTTATATATATCAAGAGTTTCTCAGTATTTGTCAGCTTAGTAAAACGAGTTTGGTCTCTAAGAAAACTCGTTTTCATTCTTTTTCTTCACATTAGCTTTCTTATGACAGACATAGTATGTTACAGCTCTCCCAGTTGGCGTAATTTGTTACCTGCCACAAGTAAGCAGTTACAGAGTTGAAAGAACTTATTGATTTGAATAATGCCAATATTTTTGCAATGTTCTTAGGACATACACAAGTGGCCACACTGGTTTCCTCTGGATGTTTAATGAATATCAATAGGTAACTCTAGGTCTCCATACATGAGGCTTCAGCACCAATCATCTCTCCCACAAAATTATTTTAAGAGGGCTCTGTTTTAGGATGAATAAAGAAAAAGAAAGGATGATTTTTAGACTTGTTGATGATAATACGTTGGTTTTTTTGTTTGTTTGGTTTTTTCCCCCACTCGTTAATGAATTCATTAATGGATTATTAGTGTTCTGCATTGTGGATATATTATGTTTTCTAAATTGTGTGGGGGAAAGCCATGCACATTGCAACTGCTGTTTCATATAAAATTAGTATTCAGTGCTGCACATCCATGAACAAACCAGTTGGGATTTTAGCCCAAATGTTATGAGGGAGAACAGGAACAAAATGTTGGGTATTAAAAATCTTCAGGTTATGACTGAGGATGTGTGGAGCACAGATGTTCTGAGGTTGGCAGAATTGCAGAGATAACTTTTTAATGAAAGATAACAAGGCTTTTATCTTTACCTCTTCTGTTTTAGAGGTGAAGCCAGCTTTTACATACATGAGTAGTTGCTTGAATTTTATTTTGTAAGGATGATTATTTAGATTGATTGTTGAAAGAACCATAATCCACTTATGAAAGGCTTAGGTTTTAGCTGTCATACTGCTTGGTTCGGATGTGGCACAACATTTATTTCTTGCTTCTTAAATATTCCTTTTCCTTTCTGATGGCATAGATTTTCATTTGAGCCAGGGAAGGATGAACGACTGCTCTTGATTGTTTACACAAGCACTAAGGTAATGGCAGTTTTTGAGTCTTCACTATAAATAGTGTTTTATACTGTTGTGAGACTGATAATGCCAATAGTCATCCGAATGAGAGGGTGACAGGGGCACTCAGTGCTCTGGGTGCAGAGCAGCTACGTTCCCATGGGAGTCCCAGAAAGTGATGCCCTCTCTGTAGCCCAGGCCTGTTACGAAACAAACAAACCCCCAAAAACAAAAACACCAAAAAACCAAAACAGGGCTGGTGCCAGGAAGAAAGCAGGATGGAAGAGGGCATGAAGCACTTACCACACCCTATCGTCATCCCCTGCCCACTGTTGCCCTCCTTATTTTTTTTTAATTCATTTTAGAGATCCAGTTAAGACTAAAGCAGTTGGACTTGTGCTTATAGTCTTCTGGTTGTTTCTGTGCTGAACTTAGTCTCTTTAGTTATTGTCTGGAAGGAGTTGAGCCGTTTTTATTTAGTGTGAAGCTTCAGCTAATAACCTCTAGTGGATCTCAGCTGACGAAACACAGACCTGAACTGGTTCTCCATTTTTCTTCTTATCTTAGAAGGCTTGGGACCACAGCACAGGAGAGTGCAGTGGGCTCCTTACAGGACTGTCCAAAGTGTGCTATGACCTGGGCTAATGGGAGCTGATTTTGGGAGACATGCTTGAGAGATTTTACTTTTTACTCTTTGGTAGTTTTGTCTTAAGGGTTTTTCCCTTATTTTAATCATCTAATATTGACTGTATCTCACAGTAGCAGCTGATGCTATTGTAGTATGTACTGTGTAGTCCCCCCCTTCAGAATTTATAATCAAATCCGGTTGTTCTTAAAAACGCCCAAGCAAAATTTGAGGCACAAAGCCCTAGTGACCTGGACTTTTCAAAGAGGAAAATCTATATGGTAGGAGAGGAAGCTGAGATTCCTATAAAGTGAGGCAACTTGCAGGCTTACATTGATCGGTGAAGAACAAGAAATAGAACTTGCCAGATGGGATACCTTGCGCCGTGTGTGCTGAAGTAATTCATCACTCTTGGCTGCACGTTTGAACAATCCTAATTCTGTTCTAGGCTTTCATGGTGTAGCTGGTTACCTGCTTGCTGTGGGCAGCGCATGCGCCCCTGCATCCCTAGCTTTTACAAGAGCCGAAATTTTGAGGGAATGTGCAAAGCACTGTATGTTTGAACAGTCAGGGTGCGAAGCGGCAATATTGATCTATTCTGTAGTTTAATTTGGAACTTTAGGCAACTTGGAGGTATGTTTGCCTGCTTGCCTTGTATCATAAATGAACTAGTACTCCTCTTCTAGCCTGTTTAAGTAGGCATATGTGGCGCTTTTTTTTCCCCTCAAATTGTGGTTGTCATCTGACTTGGCTTTTATTCTTAAGAGCCTCATTTTCCACACAGTCAGACTGCAACATCTGGAAGCCATTTCTTCTTTGGCAGAGAAAGATGTGACAGACACAATGAGGTTTAACTCCTTCTTTTGTTGTCTTACCTTTACCTTTTTAAAAAACATATTGAAAATGAAACACTTTTAAAGATGTATGGGAATTTCAGGTGTGTTTTAGCAAAGCTCAGGAGTACCGTTGTGCAGAATCATTAAAGAGTATTATAGGTGTTTTCCTTTAAGGTAATAGTTGCATTTATTGTACAGCTGATAATGTAATGCTTATATCAATTGATTTAAACTCTCATTTGACTGGACAGTGTAAATTACTAAATACCAATTAAAAAACCCATATGATTCAAACCATAACAATACATTTATATTTCAAAATGGTATTTAACCTACTGCATGAAAGATATCGATGTTATTAGTGGTACTTTAAAGAGTAATCATATGACTGTGAAGCACTGTAGCAAGCTCTTTTCCTTCCACTATAGTTGTTCCACATATTTATTTAATAAAAACAGTAGAGGTCCAAAAAACACTTTTAACGAGAGGGCGACTATTTGGTGATGTTGAGGTTGGTAAAGTTGTTAGGGTGGGCCTTGTATGTTTTTACTTTACAGCAAGTTGAGAGACTTGAAAAGTCTAAACTTCATTTTAGGTTTTAGCCTGACTTACTTCATATGCTTTTAAAATCTTTTTTGTTTCCCCCTGCCTTTTATTCCCATAATAAAGCCTGTTTAAGCTTTTTCTTTCACAGCATTAAACTATGAAAACAAGTTTTGCTTTCTGTTCACCGGTGTGTGCGTTACCTCTGGGGACCTGTGTTTTCCATGTGCTTGGCTGTTTCCTGGCTGGTCTCCTCAGGCTCTGGCGGTCACCACCAGTTGTTGGTTGGGCTTCTCCTTCCAAAGCTGGTCAGAACCAAATGGTTCTGTAGCTGTATGTGCAGTCTGCTATATATTGAAAATGCAGGGTGATCAGCTGGGGATCCGGCCTCGCCACCGGCTTGGAGCCACAGGGCAGCAGAGTGTTGGAATTTTAACAGTAGCCCTGCAAGGACTCCGGTTTGGCATTTCGATCCCACTGGTCCTGCATGGCAGCAGGGCTCTGCCCTTGCTGGTGATGCGCTGCCTTTGGCAAAGCTCATCACCGGCTTTGTTGTACAGGGGCAGAGTTGAGCTGCCCTGGCTACTGCGTCTGGTGACTTGTGTGGCTGCAGGAGGAGCTGATTAAGTTGGCTGATCCAATGGAGAGCTAATCATGGGGGGAGGAAATGGTGACGTTTTCATAATTGGCTTGCTCCTGGTTCATTTGAGTGCTAGAAGGGAGCAGAAACTTTCCTGTGTGTTTTGGGAGAAGGAAGGAAGATTACTGCTTCAGACAAGCATGTTCTGAGATGACTCACTTAATCAGCAGACATTTTGCATGAGCTAAAGAGTAAATATCATAAAAATTGAGTGAAGAGCAGGCCAGGGAATAAAAATAGTAGTGTGACAACATAATATCAACAGCCACCATAACATTGCTTTTTTGTTTTTTGAAAGATGAAGGGAGATGTGTGGACAGAAGTGTTGTGGAGGTAGGTGTAAGAACTGGAAGTTTAGAATAAAATAAGTTGTGAAGAAAGAGACTGAAAATACAAGACCTGTATAAAGTAGGTCATTTAGATTCTTTTTTGCAGTGTTAACTGTTGGGTGACTTTGGCACCATGAACTATTATTGTGTATACAGACCATGTCTCTGGTAAGCATGGAAGAGTGTAGATTAATGATGTCTAGTTCAGGTCTTCTTGTAAAGGAATTACAAGACTCATTTGTTAAGCAAACAGAACAAAAATAACCACACATCTAGAGGTATTAATTGCATTATTGTTTGGTTTAGTTTTGGTTATTCTATCATAATCTGATCAAAACTGTTGATACGGTTATAACTAAATTACATTACAGTTGTTACAATACAGAATGGTACTTGAAGTATGTTTTCTGTATTTTACTCAAATTACAGAATTGCTTTAAAGCTTGTTGGCAGCTGAAATATTAGGTTGTGTAATATTAGTAGAAATCACACACGTAGAAATAGCACACTTTTTTAGGCCTGTAGGGAATGTCATGCAGTTGCTCAAAATCTTGCTTAAAAATCAACGTATGAAGATGAATGCAAAAGTAATATGGAGAAGCATACCTATTTGAGGGGAAAAAACGCCAAACAACCAAACCCTATTTTATAAAACAGAAGTTTAAACATATCCTAGTCTCGCAGAAAAGGAGTGAGGAGCATAATATAGTCTATAACAGCTTTCTCTTCTAAAATAGTTAGAAGAAAATGCCGGACATACTTCTGATCCTTTATTTAAATTTTATCTGACTAGCATTTTTACTGTTGGTGCTGCATAATTGGTTCTGAAGCATCAGCATCTCTCATTCATGGATAGATAAATAATTCAGGGATGCACTTTAGCTACACACTTTAGCATCACAGTTTTAGAAGTTCTAATTTTCTGAATTAAGAAAGTGAGGTTTATTTATTTATTTATTTATTTAATTTATTTTTCCAGATTATTAACTGAATTACAGGGAAAAATCAATACAGCTGTGAACAGCCATCACACATTTCAAAAATCTTTGTCCTGCCGACATAGCCATTTTTAAACTCTGTCTTGCCCAGAAAAATAACGGCTTTACTGATTTGCCTTATAAAATTTCCAGATAATAAATGCCAAGCAGCGAGAACAGAAGTGTGCACGTCTAGGGAACCCAGCCCAAACCAAACCCCACCTGCCTGAAACTCCTTGCTGTGAGCTTGTTAAGCAATACTCTAGTTACTGCATATACAGAAGTGCATGAAACACAAGCTGCTGGGACAGATCTTGTGATTCGTTATATTTTGTGTGTGTGTGTGTGTGTATATTCTTCTAACAAAGGCTGATCACCAAATTACATTAATTCTTGTTTAACCTATCTGTGCATGTAACAGAAATGATTGAGAGAATACTAGTGCTCAGCAGCTGCTGATCGCATGTGTGTTACTGTGTGAATTGTGCTGGTGGATTTTGTCAGCTTTGCCAGATCTCAACATGTGGCTAGTATATTTGAGTTAATTACAACCATACCTAAATTAACCATATATTAGGGAAAAATAACCTTTTTAAATTTAAATCTGTTTTTCGGCAAAGATGCTTTTGAGTCCTTTATAGTGTTTCATGCTTAGCTCTTGCTTTTATCAGTCAAATTATTTTAAATAGAAACTCCTCTTACATTTAGATTTGGCAACATTATTTATGATTAGTGTTCCTGGGCTACTTCTATTGTTTCAGTGACTTTTTAGTAATGTTTTGCTAGCAAAATTTTAAATAGAGAGGTACAATGAAGGGATACATTATTTCTGCTATTAAAGTGTATTTTGAAATTCTTCTGCTTGCTTTGGAAAACTAAATACTGAGACTAGTCATACTACAGCAGCTGTATGCGTTTCTGTCATTGAATCAAATGTATATGCATTTATTTCAGAAAAGACACAGGAATCTTCTGGTGTCTTTAATCTAAATATAAATCTAAAGGAAATGGGCTACAATATTATTGCAGTTTTCACAATCTGTTATAGTTTATTGCACAGAAATAACTAGGTCAACCTCTGGATGACCTGTCTTTTGGAGTTTCTTCAGTTAGCTTTAGGCTAGAGCTCCACCTTGTGATCTTTCAGCAGGATACATTTTCTTTTTATAGTTAATAATTTAATTATGATTTCACAAAGTTGAGTTGACTTTAGAAAGTTTTCACAGACTTGAGAAATTTCAGTATCTGCTTTGGAAAGTTAAAGTTGAAATTCTGTGAACATGCAAAGAAGAAACTGAAGAGCTGCTTTTTATGGTGCACCTCAGTTTAGATTTAACTTATTAAAATAATCTGCTTATTAGAGCACATACAACGGTTAACGTAGACTTTCAGTATTTGGAATGTCATCGGCAAGAATTTCACCTGCTTCTTTTAAGACTGCACCGTAATAAACTTGGTATATTTTAAAAGCCTGAGAGGATGCTTATATGGACAGTTTTCCTTTCTCTTTGACTTCCCAAACTGGGTGCTTTGAATGAGTCATCAAGTACGTGCACAAAGATGCAGCTGGCAGTAGTCTTGAATTTCTAGAAGGCATTTACTGAGATCAAGGATAATGGTGAATGACCAATGCCAGCATTTTCCCATACCAAAACAAGCGAAGATCAAATAAAATTGGAAGGTGATAAATGCAAAGGAAAGAACATGGCTCTGGGCAGTATAGAGTTTGGCTGTGGGAGTTCTTGTGTGGAATACCATCATGACTGAATACTGGGTTCAAAAAGTAATTGGAAACGTTAATGGAAAAATATCGATAAGGTTTGATAAAACACTGGGACAGGCTCCCTGGCTGAAAAAAATCCCTGAGTTATTTCTGGATGCTGGGAAGGTATTCAAGGAAAACATCACTAAGAAGAACAAAGCAAATGTGTTCTTCCTTGGGTGGCTTCTGTTTGGCACGGCCAGAGAGGGCGTGCTGGGCTAGGCTGGCCCTGCAGGTTGAGAATCAAAAGTCTGTGTCATATTCTGGATGTATGCAAATCTTTTAAAATTATCCTTTAGTGGGACAAATGCAAGGGGTTTTTGGTTATCGCTGAAATCTGAGCCTGATCCTGGAGATCCTTTACAGTCTTACCTCATGTATTCTTGCAAGACATTCATCTGTAGCTGCCGTTTTCCATAATACCAGTATATCGTTGCACTCATGAGAGCCAAGTTTCTCTTCCTTCAAGAAAAACAATTCTTGGAATGTAAATCTGAGCAACTCAATGCTTCAGCACGTAGCAAGAACTTGGTATTTCTTTCCCATGTTATGAGTTGATTCTGTCCAAACAATGCTGTTTTCTTTCATGTTTTGTTGTTTGCACTAAGATGAACGGTCCTTACAAGAAGTTCAAGCTGGTACAAACTGCAGCCAGCTAGTTTTGCCAAGTGATTTATTTGACTGTTTGATGTAGGGAATGTATACTTTAATACCCATTCTTTTTCATGTTTTCGTTATTTTTTTTTCTCTTTAAAATATTTCTGTGATCATAAGAAACTTTGAGAACTTCTGCAAAAATTGATAGGACAGTAGATTTGCTTTTCATAAAGGGAGTTTAAAGTGTGTTAATTCTGTGAACAAGTGGTTAACTTTGTCAGTACTTTCAAAGTTGATGGAATAGGTAATTTTAGTATTGTAAACAGGTAGTATTAATGAGCCATAATGCAAAACTTGCATGTAAGCATCGTGATTCTCACTTTAGTAGTTCTGTCGCTTCTCAACATTGAAAGATGTAAACTAAGAGAATTCAAATAGCATGTTGATAGACAGGTTGAACTTGAAACTGAGCAGTGTGTTTTTTGAAGTTTGCATCATTGCTTTGCACTGTGCTAGTGTGTCCCCAAAAGGGGCCTTTTTTTAAAACAAACAAACAAAAAATTATTATTATTTTTTTCCCCCCTCCCACTCTTCACTGCTGCCCCTTCCTGAGAACATCTCTGAGCAGGTTCTAGCCTGGTGACCAAGGCACTGATGTGTGCTGTGGTATTTTTCCACATTCAAGTTGCTGGCAGGAATTGGATTTTAATTTTTTCTTTTTGAAGATTTGCTCCAAAGTCTGGAGCATTTTGATACGTCATCAACTGAGCATATAGTTTTACAGAGAGCCCGGATGGTATAATAACTCCTTGCCACCGAAGAATGGAGTTTTACTCTTCCTTCCCTTGCTTGTGGCTATGTGCTCTTGTGTTTCCCCATACATTGGCTCTAGATACCTGCTGCTGAACCCATTTAACTTGATAATCTAGGGGGAAAAAAATTCTTGAGGTGTGTTTTACCCATTTTATTGGGAAATTGGATCAGTAGATACTGAATGGCAGAGCCTACAAAGATAAATGGCTGGGGAGGAGATGTTGCCATGCCTGTGAGTGAGTGCTTGCCCGGGAGTGTGTTCAAATGGAGCCAGAGAGGGTGAAACGCACCCCTTGTGTGTCCGTGTGATTTTAGAGGAGGAGGAATGGGGTGACAGAGGTTGCTATTCTGCAGCAGCAATGTTTTTGAAGCTTCTACTGTGTTCTGGATAGGACATACTTTGGTAATTGCCGACTATCTTGAAATTCACCAGCCTATCTTCAACCTCCTCTTTTTGCCACTATTTCTTTCCACTCTTGTTCTCTGCTTTTGTGTAATTGTGTGAAATGTGAAGAAAGAGAATGTAGTAAGTTCAGGGTTTATGGTTTTTCTCAACTCTTGAAAATCTGGAAGCTACAGTGGCCCCTAGCATTCAGAAAAAGCACTTGCAGGAAAAAATTGCGTGGCCTCTATCTACATGCTCAGTTGAAATGCAGTCTCTGAAGCATAGCTACCAGACATTAAGCAACATGTGCTCAGCATGCCAAAATTAAATCTTTCCCTCAAATACCTAATCACTTCAGCAAGCTGTAGAGTCAGCAGACTTTAACTCTGATGCTTTTTTCCTCCTGCTGCTGTATCTTTAAAGTACCTGAACATCATGTTTTCTCAATCTAACTGTATAAAAGTTAGCCTGGGGTGGACAATTGACATAGAAAACTTTAGCCTGCCTGTTTAAATCTCACATTTGAAGTATCCAGTAATGTTTGGTTTTGGTTTTTTCTCCCTTAAACATAGGAAAATTAGATAAATGTAAAAAATTACGAATAGGTGGCAACATTATAATTAAGTTGAAAAGCAACTATTTCACGATCTTATGTTTTCTTGATAGAAAGCTATGCTCTTTCTGATGTTTTTCTTCATAACGTGGAGAGTGTTATCTTCCTTGATAGTCTTAGAGTCTTGTCAAATGCTTTGAATGTTAGAACTGTTGTAAGCCTGGTTTATCAACTCTGGAAGAAACGGAGTTGCTAAACAGCTGGGTAGGTTATAAGAATTTGTTGTAAGAGCTTATCCTTGTGGAAAATGCCATGGAAGTTTAAAAATCAGAGCTATAAAATTGGTATACATAATGTCCTTGAATGAACACATACTGTGCTTTAAATTTAATATCAAATCTGCTTTTGGTTTGGTTAGCAGAAATATCCTGGTGTTGCTCAGTCTGAGCTCTGCAGTACGTGGTATCACAGTTCAAACTGTAGTATAGATTTAGAAATAAAAGCTATTACTTTTAAGGTGTTAATGGAAACCATTCCAGTTTGTTCATCCCATTCAGATTTTTTTTTTTCCAAATGCTTTTGTATTTTATTTTGCTGTGATGCTTTTAAGATTCATGGAGGTACTTTGTAGTAAGGTCGTGGGAGGAGTCAAAAATATAAAATCTTTAAACAGGAAAAAGCTTGGTTGGAAACAGAGGGTGGTGTGATCTAAATTTTCTGTGTTTGCAACTTTTTACCCCTTCATATGTGGAAAAAATTTCACTGTATTTTTTTTTTTGTTATAGAAGTTGTCCACTACAAAGGAAGAAAGAGAAGTAAGCTTGTACTTCAGACTAGTTTTTGAATATATTTCTAATACAGTGGTGTTCCAGAAGATGATAAAGAAATGATAGCAGCTCCAGAAATACCAACTGATTTTGCTCTCCTTCAGTAAGTGTTTTAATTAAGAATTTGTAGTTTCATTTTTAAATATCCTGTCTCTTGTTAGTGTTAATACACAATTGGTTTTCTCTTGGAAACAAGGAAACAATATGAAGGGTTTTTTTTCCTTTCGAGATATTGATGAAGCATTGTCTGAATTATTTCTTGAGTATTCAGCAGAAGTTAAGTATTATAGATTGCTTAATTATTTTAAATCAATTTTTATACTTTGCTAGTAGGAAGCCATTGTGACAGACACTTTTGTTGTTTATGTGATGTACTTCTCAGGATTTTGTCTTTCAAAATGAAATGTTTGTATCAGAAACTCTTTGATTAGGAATACCAAAAAAAGTTCACTTCATTAAAGCCTCTTTATAGAGGCAGAGGAAGTTGTTGAGGTATTTGCCCTTAGTAACTGGGGCAGATAATCTAATATTTAAAATATCTAATGCCAAATCCTTTAGTTAAAGCCAAAGTCTAATCTTCAGTCAGGCATCAGTTCCTCAGTGTTTTTGACATCATTTTATTACCTTGCTAGTCTTCCTGCAATTTTAAAGAAACAGACACTTGATTTTCCAAGATTTAAAATTAGGTATAGATTACATTTTGGACAGATAAGTGATTATTTGAAGCAGACCAAAATAATCCAGTTCCTCACCTTTTAATCGCCCAGAAATTGACATGAAGACATTTCAGCAGACTGTTGAAATGGATGAAATGAGTATGAAATCTAAAAAGATACAAAGATGCAGTTTTGTATCAATGAGGTTGGTTGTGTGGGTTTTTTTTCCTTTTCATGAGAAATAAAGGTAACTTGGAAGATGTTTCCATATTAAATACTGTTTTTACAGCTGTTTTTATATATTTTTTTTTCTTTTTACTCTGGTACAGTTCATTGCTTAGTGAAATGTTTAGAATTTGTGTTCTGTTCTTTCCTGTGAAAATAACACCTAGGAAGTTTTGAAGAAGTATTTCTCATCTTTCTTCTTTTCTCTCTACATGCCCTTCCTGCCCCCCGCAGTTGGAGATTTTACCTGTCTATATCAGAATATATAGTCAACAAAACCAGAAATAGCAAAATACATGTTAAAAGGCAGAAAGCACCTTTCAGACACTTGCAGTAGTGAGAGACCTTCCATTTCTTGATTGGTTTAGAATGTTATAAATAAATAGAAGTAGGTCTACCCTGGTCATTCTTTGATTGCATTGGTAAATTGCATCAGGAAGTGTGTATCAGAAATTTGTGATAGCAGCTGGAATTCATTGTACTGCATGTCTATGTTAAAACAAGATCTAGTAGCATCATTTAAGTCGTATTCTGTAGGAAATATAGAACTAGAGAATATATAAGCTAAGCATTGTCTATTAATAATTCAGGTGATTTCACAGACCATCTCCCCTCTCTCCCATTGGCAATTAAGGATTTGTATATCGATGCAGCGTATTTTAATGATGTAGAAAATCAAACAAATGAGAAAAATAATTTATTGTTTAACATCTCTTCACCTTACAAGCCTAAACAGAACTACTGGCTATCTTTTTGATAGAGAAGCCTCACCTGAACTTTTTTTCTCTACCTTTCAACATTGTACCTCTTAACTGCTTATTTAGTTTCTAATAGCATGAAGAGATCTGCTGAGATGCTTTGATTATGAGGGAAGGTGGTGGTTTCTCTTTTTGATGATAAGGTTTTTTTTTTCCTTTCTTTTAAGCATTTGTGGCAGATATTTCTAGTGCTCTTTGCTTTTTGAGATGGTGTGAGGTTTGTCATGTGCCCAAAGCAAGATTCCCATCCTCTTGCTACTTTCTACCCACCTTCACATCTCTTAACCTTGGTGTATGTCTGTCTTTGCAGGTGAATTGTTAGGAGGAGGCAGGGTAGGGTGTGTGAGGTTATGCTGTGATCTATTCCTTGACAGTAGACTTAAAAGAAAAAAGCAGTTTCATTGTTAGAGTTGACTTACTGAACTGAGAGCATAATGTGACTTCAAGTGTTATATTTAAGAATGTTGCTGATGAAATGTGTAAATGGTTTGTACTTTTTATCCTTGCAGGGAGTCTGAAACACACTTCTCTTCTGATACAGACTTTGAGGATATTGAAGGAAAAAACCAAAAACAAGGCAAAGGAAAAGTATGTTCAGTTTAATCTGGTTCCTGAAAACAGAAGCTTTGTATATAGTTGTCATGGTATAAATGTATTTTTTTTTTTTAATTACCATGTAATACCCAGTTAAAACTTCTTGTGTGTATGTGTGATTGCAGACCTGTAAAAAAGGAAAAAAAGGACCAGCAGAGAAGGGGAAAAGCGGAAACGGAGGAGGGAAACCTGGTGGTCCAAATCGGATGAATGGACATCACCAACAGAATGGTGTGGAAAACATGATGCTGTTTGAGGTAGTTAAAATGGGCAAGAGTGCCATGCAGGTAAGACTTGGGGATATCTCTGTGACTTGGATGAATATACAATTTAATATTATTTTCCTGTCCATATGATTTAATAAAATGAAGCATAAAGTAAATTTTTTTTCTTTAATTTGTAGTTTTTAGTTCCAGAATAAGATTTTTTTTTTAAAGTGTTTTTGCATTGTTAAGGTTTGAATTTGAACAAACCGATGTTTCATTTCTTAATGTCAGGCATGAATAATCACACATATAATGAAGTAATTCAAATTATGATTCGAAGTGAATTTTCAGTATCCTGAATGAAGAAAGATTATTTTAGATTCCATGACTTTTAAGTCCTTTCTGTGTGGCTGTAACTAAATACAAATGTGGTTTATGCCTATAGTTGTCATAGAACTTAACAAGAAATCTGTAGTTTGTAGATGCTCCCAGAGCTTATATTATTTGAAAAGAAATAACTGCTTCTCTCACCGAAAGTAAAATTACTAGCTACAGTTTAAGGGCTGCTCTTTAAATTTCCCCTAAATTGGCTTGGGTGTATTGCAACACTGTAACTGGGTGGAATTTGGGTCAGGAAATTTTAGAAGTCTGTGCGTTAGGCAGCGTCTCCACTGCATTTATTAATAGGACTGAAGTCAGTCTGTTAAGAAATTCAGCACTTAAAAAGTTCAGTTAAATCAATAAAGCGTTTGTTTGACTCTGTGAATCTTCCAGTGGAGAGAGGGTTAAAGTGTGAGCCTGTCAGCCATGCAGCTTCCTGCTGGCTCCATGTGACTCCGCAGCAGCCTCCAAGAAACACTATCTTTGGGATTGAAAATGCAGAGTTTACAGCTGCTGTCATACGCATGCAGGAAGCCGCGTCTATATGCAGTCCTCTCAAGACTTGCCGGCTTCTGCATTAGAGCTGGAAACCTTGAAGTCTGAATTCCTTGGCAGAAATTTAGTTCAGACTTTCAAAAAGGAACAGGTTGATTTAAAGTATTTGCACAGGGAAATTTTGATACTTCCGTCATTTTTGTTCTGTTGTATTTCAAAGCAGGTGGAAAAACTATACTTTTCTAACTGTTGCTTTGTGTGCCGCATTTTCAGCCAAATGTCAGCAATGTATCTTCATGACATTTTAACTGTTAATATGATACATAGTTAAAATCTTTTGTTTTCCAAGAGCAAAACGACCTTTGCCAGGCGTGGTTACTCTGTTGAATTGGGGAGTTGATACCTAGGTAATAGTGAAAGAAAAAAATCCTCAAAGTATTTTGAAAGTAAAGTCCACTTAAGCACTCAGTGCAAACATTTTTCTCAGGGGCCCTCAGTGCTTGATTGCCTGAAAAGATTTTTATAATAATTTTTATTTTATTTTAAATTTTGTTCCATACTTTCTTCTGAGTTAGTATCTGTTCTCTGGCAAAAACAGGTGGTTCACCCACTGAGACAAAATGTTTTGAGAAACTGCTGTTTTACTGAGACTTCTTTAAAATAAATAAATTCTTAAAACAGGCTGCCTAACTGAAATATTTGTCCCATTCCTAGCATTATCCTGTTCTTGCACCATTGTCACAGGTTTCGTATTAATTTGCTTCCCTCTAAAGTTTTTTGGTAAAATGCTCTTGTTCCTATTTCATTTAGTTAATACAAAGTAATGAATATCCCTGCAGTGTAGGGCAGTGCTGTTTGTCCTGTCACGGCTGACGCGCATGGAGCACAGTCCATCAAAGGAGCAACATTTCTGAAGGGCGTAGGGATTTGTAGCTGGTGGAACTGAACACCTAAGTACTATCTTGAGAAAAGCATCACTAGTTTTGGGGTTTTTTTTTGAGAGGAGAGGGGAAGAAAACCCGGCTCTGTAAGAGATAGCAATTATCTTTGCATTCTTCTAAGAAAAAAATACCGTAGGATTCTATGGTATTCCTGTGTGCTGTGTTTAGGTGTCAGTTTTGTATGTGTATATGTTTATAGAATGTGTTCTTTTCTTGAAAACTGATATTATGACAGTAAAGGATCATTCAGACATTTTGTTCTATATTAATAAAAAAACCAGAGTTGAAGTTACTTATGGAAGAAACTATGGAAACTATGGAAGAAACTTGCCGCTAAGCAGCTAAATAACACTGACTGCCTTCAATTTCTGAAAAATAAAAACGGCCTTTCTTTCTTTTCAGTCTGTAGTGGATGACTGGATAGAGTCATACAAACATGACAGAGATATAGCACTTCTTGATCTCATTAACTTCTTTATTCAGTGTTCAGGCTGCAAAGGTAAGACTGAAATGTTTATTCATCCATTAAAGTAATATTATAGCATATTATTCTCATTCTTTGCTGTTACACTGCATATACTGTAGGAATGTTCCATCCCTCCGACTAGTCTACATTATTAGGTTCCTGTAGTCAACCTAGTATTTTTGAAGGTGGGAGCAGGAGGTTTAGAAATATTATACTGTATTTAGAAATGTAGATTAAGCCTTTTGTATTCACACCAAAGAGAATGCAGTACTGGTACCTAACACTTTGTCTTCCTCTGCTGCTGCTATTATTTCAGAAAAACATCTCTCTCTTCTAACAATGATAGTTTAGCTTGTTCAGCCTTGGAATTCTAGTTTGGATTTATCTGCTTCATATCACTGAGTGTTTGAAGATTGTTTCTTAGCCTTTGTAGAGATGCCTGCTTTAAAAGATACTACAGACAGTAAAATTATATTTCCATATCTTATTCTTCCATGTTTTCAGATTTTCTTCATGTTCACATCCTCCATTCTTTCCCCTCTCACATCATTTTGAAGAGGGGAAGGTGGCTTACCCTGCAGTGTCATTGTGCTTGATAGGGTAGGAATGGATGTAACTGGTTCTGCTCATGCATTTTTCTGTTCCGATAAGCTTTTAACATGCATAAATCTCCAGAGAGCTAACAGCATTCCTCAGAGGTTATCCATGCTTTCAAGAGCAGTGACCTTTTGATCATTGTTAGCAGATAAAACTACGGAATATTTTAATGCTTTCTGAGATGATCTCTGTCATGAATTTTAGGAGATCTATTTGGTTTTTATATCACACTTTGCACTCTAGCAACTGGAGGCCAAGACGGATAGAAATGGTGTGAAATCACTGTGTTTATTAGAGTGCAGAAGATAATAAGGAGCACTAGAACTGTTCAAAATTGTCTTACACCATTTAGAATCTTGAGTTGTGACAGGTCACTTTGGATTAGTGTAGTCTCTCAACTGAAGAAGAGATCTGGCACAAGTATGTTTGACTTTAGAACACGAGTGAATGAGTAAATTCTAGATGTATGTGTACATACACAAATATACTTTAAAAGAATAATAATAAACCCATGTATGTATATAGAAAAGAAAAAGAATTAGTGCTAAGCACTTGTTATACATGGATGCTAAAATAAAAAATTTGTAACTTCTTAAAAAATATGTGTATAATCTGTACATTTGCTGAAAATTGATAATTTTTACATTGTAGCAGGAGGCATGTCATCTGCCACTACTTCTTCCATGTTAAAAGTGCTAATAATCTAATATCTAAATTGTAGGAGTTGTTACAGCAGAGATGTTCCGACATATGCAGAATTCTGAAATAATCCGAAAAATGACTGAAGAATTTGATGAGGTAATTTAATAAAGTGCTGATAATGTATGGATATTAATTTTTTTATTTTATCTGCTCTAATCTTACTGGATCACATTGCTACAGGTTTCTTTCAAGGGTAAAGTCAGCTGTAAAATTGACAGGACTTCTGTGAATGAAAGTCTTGAACTCCGTATGCCACTGAACTTTTAAGAGTAGGAAGTAGAGCTCTCCGTGTATATGTTGTTTTATTAATGGTTTAAGAAATCAATATCCACGTTCAGTTTTTGAATAGTGGGAACTCCTGCTACCGTGGGGCTGTGTGGGATACCTCCCCGTTCCTGCTGCGTAT
Source organism: Caloenas nicobarica (assembly GCF_036013445.1). Taxonomy (NCBI): domain Eukaryota; kingdom Metazoa; phylum Chordata; class Aves; order Columbiformes; family Columbidae; genus Caloenas; species Caloenas nicobarica. Next base: position 5,192,324 of record NC_088256.1, read on the forward strand.
GCAAGGCCTTTAAATCTTCTTGAAGTAACTTTTAGAATGGTTGCTAAATTTGTTTCTATGCATTCATTAATGTATGAATCATGGGGATTCGAATTTGATTATTCTTCACTCGAGGGCTTTAATGCTTTGCCTTTCATATAATTCATAGGAATTATAACTTTATCTCTTTGAAATTGTCATTTACTTTCTCTTCCACTGAGTGTTTGGGTAAATGAGATGAGCTGTGGATTGTGGTGGGGTTTCGTTTGTTTGCGGTGGGGTTTTTTTGGTCATTGTTGGGGTTTTTTTTGTTGTTGTTTTCTTTCTTCTTCTTCATGGGTTTGTTCTTGGGTGGTATTCCTTTCGCCCTGTGTTCCAAAGAATGTAAAGATAGCTTTAAAACTTCCCCCCAACATTTGTCCAACACAAGAATGATTCCCCCTCACCATTTAAAATCCAAAGAACATTGGTAATTTTAACAGAGGGGAAAATATGATTAAAAGGATCTTAGTATTCCTTAGTGCTATCTCGGTTCATAAATAGTTCTGATTTGTATAAGGTAATGTTGAATGAAATTTGTAAAGTTTCAGCTGAGTCTGTTTGTCCAGTTTGTTTTTTATCACTATATTATGCTCACTTTTTCTTGTAACAATTCTAATGAACACCTCTTAGATTTCTAATAGCTTTTCGCGGATGCTTTCTTCATTTTCAACCTGTAATGTTGTTTAGCCTCTTAAAGAAGCTGATCACAGAAGCACTGACACAAATGATTGTATTTTTTTTCTTCCCCTGTCATTTTACCATTATTTGTAAAGGATTCCCATCAGGAGAGGATGACACGTTTGTTATATTGAAAGTGTTAAAGTAGGTCATTTTATGACTTCAGGAATTTTCACTTTTTCATATATCATGTCCCTGAAAACTTTTTTTTGGGAGGGGAGGGAAAGTGGGTGAAATAGGACAGAAGGAAGAAATAAGTTATTTCAGTATATCTAGTTATGTGTGGTTTTTTTGGTAGGACTTGCAGAATGTTATCTCTGCATATAACAAGCTCAAGCTGCAAAGTATATTCATACTTGTGGAATCACATTCTTCTGATGTGTTGTTTTTATGGCATTGGAGATTTTTTGCTTTAAAGTTGTATCCATCTCTTTTTGATCTTTATTTAATAAAGTGACTTTTAAGACATTTTTGGTTTGTGTTTCCCTCCTTGTTTTTTAACAGGATAGTGGAGATTATCCGCTAACCATGGCTGGTCCCCAGTGGAAGAAATTCAAATCCAGTTTTTGTGAGTTCATTGGAGTACTCGTCCGACAGTGTCAATATAGCATCATATATGATGAATATATGATGGATACTGTCATTTCACTGCTTACGGGGCTGTCAGACTCACAAGTCAGAGCATTTCGGCACACTAGCACACTGGCAGGTCAGTGAGTTATATTTATCTGTGAATTGCTTCCATTTTATGTTTTGTGTTGCACAGGAAAGAATTCTTCTGCTTGAACTTTTTGATGTTTGACATGCAACTTGTGTTTCATTGTTTTCATCTAATGCAACTTCGGTATAGCTTTCTTACCTTTTATTGTTTTTTCATTACTGAAGAACACAGCGTTATTTTAAAGCGTTCTTCACCAGCTCTCTAGTACTTAATTAAGTCTAGTAGAAAAAGTAAATAGAAGGAAAATTTTCAGTTCATTCTATTAGTTTGTCGTGGGTCGTAATAAAGGTGTAGGTATCTTTTTATCCTCAAATGCAGTTCAACCTATTTATATTCTGCAATAAGTCAAACAGGAGTCATATTTCGGATTGAATGCTATTTTTACTACAAATTTAAATTATGCTGTATATTGAAGTCATGGCACAATGTAGTTGAAAGTAGCATTTCCATTCATTGCATTAGAAATAATTTTAAAGAATGCTTCATCAGTGATACAGTCACTGAATTTCTGTATGGTTTTAAGTAATTGTCCTTTTTACATGTGGTTTTTTTTTTTTTTCCAAATCTGTTAAATTATGAAGAAATCCTGTATGAGTATGGAGCGTTTTAAATAAATTTCTCATTATATGCACAAAGGGTAAAAGCTTCTTGGATAAGGAAGTCCTAAACCTGCGTTGATTTATGAAGAAAGGCCTCAAATGGCATTGCGCAGCACTCCACTTTGTAAGGCTTGTAGCAATTTTAGTCTGAGCAAGGTGAATTTAGACTATACGTGAAACTGAGTTTTTGCCCCACTGGAAATAGTTGTTGTTAGCTTCACTGGAACTGGCCGATTTACAGCTCCCTTCAGTTCTGGCTGAGCAGTTGTTCTACTTCATGGATCGTCTCTCGAGTATCCATGGGCACACTGCACATCAGGCTGCTGCTGCGAGGCTCCCACTAGCCAAGGCGTGTGTTCTGGAGGCAGGAACAAACCCTTTTATTTCAGAAGAATATACTGATTTTCCTCTGTCATCAATTCGACTGTTGTACCATATGGCTAATACAGATTTTAGTTCTTAAAAAAAAAAAAAAAAAGCTTTTACTACTTTTAAAAATTTCAGTTGTATCTGCATAGAAGTTGCCCTGTTGCATGTTAATTTCTGTCACACAAAATAATTTTTATTAATAGCCTGTTTGCATTTGTTCACATCAGTAGTAGGTTCTGTTGATTTTGTGTAATTACTTGTGCATTTCATATGAGATTAGTTTGTATTCTTGAAGATTGTGTTCTGTATGGGATTGAGACAGCCAACAAAATGCTTGTGTCCACATTTACTGTTATTTGCAGTAATTTTGGCTTCTATGATTAGCTCAGACTTGTTCATTTTGATATCCTTGGAGATCAGAGCGTGTGACAATATTTTGATTTATCTGCATGTTTTTATGCCTAACTCCTCGACTTTATGAAGTGTGTACCGCTAGCGTAATGTTCTGTGTGTGCTCTGCCAAGACAAGCCCTTTCAGGCCTTGTTGTTACAAAAGTGCATCAGAAAGGCAAGTACACTGTTGACCACCTCGTGGTTTGTGGAATGGGCACGTTTGTCTGCACCCCTTTTAACAGGGTTGATTCAGAAATAAAAGCACACCAAAAATCCCACCCCAAGTATATCTTACATTTTGGTCAGTTCTCTGGCTTCTGAACGGTTGGTTTTTTCTCTGCTTCTGCAAATAAAGGAATATCAAAAACAAACAAACAAACAACAACCCTGCCCCTTATTAAAATTAAATTGAGAGGGAAAGAATGGTGCGATACGGTGGCATTGGTCGTGCAAGACATTTCCTTTTGAAGAAAGAAACTTCTTGTATGTTTGAGGTTGAATGATTTTGTAACTTCAGTCTACTAACTGACTCTAATGATGCAATCCTTTTAAATATTTCCTGGGCTATGTTTCTGAATCTTCCATTCCACCTTCGTTTTTGGGCAGAAGCATATCCAATATCTCAATTCAACAATAATGCCGATAGTATTAAAAAACTGACAGAAAGAAAAGAACATGTCAGTGTTCTATCTGTTGTGTTGACAAGTAATGCTGCAGTGCTTAGTAAAACACTGCTAAAGTTCACGTAAATTTACGGTGAATGTATTTTTGTAAATACAGAACGGGTTAATGGAAGACGTCGAGATTTTTGTTTATCATTTTTCGTAGCTCAAGTAACCTTTTAAATAATCCTTATTCTTTTCACTTTTTTGTAGCCATGAAGTTGATGACGGCTTTAGTGAATGTGGCATTAAATCTTAGTATTAACATGGACAATACGCAACGACAGTATGAAGCAGAACGAAATAAAATAATTGGGAAACGAGCTAATGATAGGCTGGAACTCTTACTACAGAAAAGAAAGGAGGTTAGTGCAACTATCTGTAGCTGGTGTGCATAGGATGAGTGCTGGTTAACAGCAATTAATAATTAATCCTGTTCTGTAATGTTTTGGTTTGGTGGTGGTTCGTTTGTTTTTATAGGTAGTTATTAGTCCCTCTGTTTCATTGTTTAAGTTGTTAATGTTTAATGTTTGAAAAACTTAATTACTTTGAAAGGTGGTTCTTACTGTGTGGTTTTCTGTAAAAAGAGATAAATGAAGACTTCTAAAAAATGTTCAGATAGTGCCATCTTAGTGAACTTAGCAAGAGAGACTGCAATCAGTAATAATTTTTTGTTGTATTTCTTGACTAGTTTCCTAAACTGAGCTTAAATATGCAACAAAAATTACCATATATCAGCTGGTTTTGGCTTCTAAAGAAGAACCCCACGATCTTGGGGCAAAATACTGCTTCTATGATGTCAATATTTTAAAGACTTTTAAGGGTTGTTTTTTTTTTTCTCCTACAGAAAACACTATCGAAGCTGAAAATGCAATCTACTTCTGTTTTCTTTCTTTTTGTGTAAAAGGGGCTTGCTAAATCATTGCTGACAGTGCTGTCTTGTTTAAAGCCCTAATCCACTCAGGTTTAACTTTTTATTTTGGGGGGAGCTAGTGTGGGTTGTTTTTTGTTGTTTTGGTTAAGTTTAGATGTTAGAAATAACCTTCTGGTGACCAAAGGAAACATCTTCAACTTTTGTGCTGTTACCTGCAAACGTTTTTACTTTCTTGACCATTCAGATAAACTGACAACTTTGTCTTCTGTTTGTCTCACAAAGCTCTTGCAGTTTGAGACTGATCCCTTAAACACCTATTAAATGAAGTTGTGCTAGATGCATGTGCAGGACCAGCCCTATTATAAGTAATACCTAGAGATGCAGAAAAGGCAGTGATGTGGTAATCAAGACTTTTACAGTCTCAGTTGCTCTTGTTTATTGGCTTTTAGGATTTCTTACCAGCTCTTCTAGTTTTTGTTTCGATTTTCTATTTTTCTTGTACCAAATGAAAGCAAGCTTTGAAGTAACATTCAATTGTTTGTTTGATTTCAGGTTTTGTTTCATTTATAACTTAGCCTTATCCAGTACAAAACTTAACTTTATTCATAGATTCTTTTTGCATGTCTTTTGTTTTAATATTTTTGATTTTTATTCCACACACCGCCCCCTCTTCAGAGGCTACTGTGGGCTGGTATTAGATTTAGGCCTAGAACATGTTACATATTTTGCTTTGTTAGTCCTTTTCATCTGATGCTTAGTCTTTTTCTTCTTACTGTGCTTCCTCATAGTTTTTCCTTTCTTCCATAAATTCCTAAAAAAATTGGACTGAACACTAGGCTTAAAATGTTACTAGAAAATTAAATCAAGTTTTCTTATAACTAACTTAAGAAGGACCTTGCAGAAACCCAGCATGTTTTTGTTACTGTTCAAGAACAGTTTTCAGGTGGTCAGAATTATTAAAATTTATGTGCTGTTGTAGATGTAATTCCTTAAATAATAGCATGTTGTACCGTGAAACAGATTTCTGAATATTTCAGGATGTAATCACCACACTTTAAAAATGTTGGCTTAATTTAGTTTATCTAGCATCACCACAGTCTGATCTGACTGTAAAAGTGCTGCTCACTGTTTATGTACTCTGTTCATTCTTTCAGCTTCAGGAAAATCAGGATGAAATAGAAAACATGATGAATGCAATATTTAAAGGTGTTTTTGTGCATAGATACCGGTAAGTTTCTCTTAGTAAGTACTTTGTAGCTGCATTAATTTATTTGGGAAGCTGGTGATGAGTTATTTCTAATTATTAATCTGTTTGATCCTGTTACCCCACTTCTCTCCACAGAGATGCAATCGCTGAAATAAGAGCTATCTGTATCGAAGAGATTGGGATATGGATGAAGATGTACAGTGACGCCTTTCTCAATGACAGCTACTTAAAATATGTCGGGTGGACTATGCATGATAAGGTAAGCTGCATGGAGGAAAAGGAGCAGAGTCACGAAGCTTAACTCCATGTTTTTGGTTGTTGATCTTGCTAGACTGAGTTCTGATCTCTTGATTGTTTTAATCAGTAACTGCTTTTCTTATCACTCGGAAGCACTGGCGTTTCGATATATATATATATAAAAAAATAGGCTTGAATCTTTTGAATGGTTTTAGAGAGTATATATAGATTTTTAAGGTACTGTTATTTGTAAGGAAATGGCTTTTTCTATTCATTTATTGCTGATACAAACTTCTACTTTATAATGCTTAACTATTTAAAATTATTGCATTTCACATGGAATAATCCAGTCACATAGCCTAACAGTTTCTCTGTTTTTCCAAGTTAAGAAATATGGGAAAAGTCCCCTTTTGTGCTGATGCGTGCCTCAAGCTCTTACCACCTACCAGCTAGAGATTATTCTCTGCTTGGAGTTTACAAATACTCCTTGATTCATTGTTAAGTCAGCACATTGTCTCAGTTCTTGCATCAGAGACTTCAAGCTATCAAATTTTAAGTGAAACATATGCAGGATGCTCGCTCATGCTACGTTGTTCATGGGTCTGGTATCAAAAACCAGTAACCTCTAGCAGTGGGATGATAAGAAACTGCGTAAAGTCAGTTGCCCTGGACTTCGAAAAGTACTTTTGTATCTGTACCTTGAAACACGTTCTCTGCTAAAGCAGATCTTGTACTTCAGGAGAAATATTTCTCTTTGTATCTGCTTGGGAATTCTGATCTAGCAAGAGATGGTCATTAATGATACAGATGTTGCCAGTTTTAATTTAAGTGAAAGGAAGGGCATAGAATTCTACTTGGAAATATCCTGTGCATTTAAAATACGTCTTTAAAGAATGAAACAAGTGTATTTGACTTAAAGATACAAACTGCAGTAAGATGTTGGGGGTTTTTCTGTTGGTTTCTGCACCCTCTCTCATTGGCTTGTTACAAACAAGTATTTTGTATAGAATATCTTGACAGCATTTAATCTTTGTCTTTGAATTAACTCAGACTGCAAAAGAAGCATGTCTTGCATGATTTGAAGATCACATCTGTATCCTATACTTGACTTTTAATCCAGTTCTTATTTTTATTTTAGCAAGGGGAAGTAAGACTCAAATGCCTAACTGCTTTGCAAGGGCTTTACTATAATAAAGAACTTAATTCCAAATTGGAACTCTTCACCAGTCGGTTCAAGGTTAGTGTAACTTCATATTTTTAAGTACCTGTGATTTTTTTTAAAGTTATATTATACTTCTTTCCTCTTTAAAAATACTTTGTTTTGTGTTCTTAGGATAGAATTGTGTCTATGACTCTTGACAAAGAATATGATGTTGCAGTCCAAGCAATAAAATTACTCACTCTTGTTTTACAGTAAGTACATGTACATCTCCTTATCTGACCTACAATAAATATTAAAAGTATTTCTCATACCTGTGGGCAAGGACAGCAGCTTGGCAGAATTCAGATAATCCAGAGTCTAGAAAATGCCTGCGCATCTTACACTTAAACAAATCAGAATTTCAAAAGTAATCTCGCTAGAACAGTGCTGCTACTTATCTACCACAGTTAAGTAAGTGTAAAGGCTGGAAACCTAGAATTCAGCCTCCATCATTTGAAGCTATTGTGGAATATCAAACTGAAGAAATATAGGATGTATTTAACATTATACAGTAATTGAACTTTTGAGCATAACCTTCTACCAAACACTCATCAGTAATTTTCATTTAGGAAAACTTTGGAGCTAAGCTGTCTTGTTTTGGGTTTTAGGATGATAAATTGAAGGAAAAGTTTTCCATTCTCCTTCATTTCCATCTCCTTCTTTAGTGTTCATACGCTATTGACTCAGTTTTTGTTTTATGTTTTCCTTCTTCTCATCCCACTCTTAGGAGTAGTGAAGAAGTTCTGACTGCAGAAGACTGTGAAAACGTCTACCATCTGGTTTATTCAGCTCATCGGCCAGTAGCAGTTGCTGCAGGGGAATTTCTGTATAAAAAGTAAGATAGAGAAATTATCGACAGGAATAAGAAGTGAACTGTATTTTGAAGGCTGCCCTCTAAAAGCTCGTACCTACAGGGAATATAATAAAACCCTTTCTCTGTTTTCACTTTTCCTGTTCTTTCTGTGTTCTGTGGAACATCTTAAAATGCTCACATAGTTTGGTACCTAGAACTTGCACTTGCATCATAACAAGTATTTTCCTATTTGTAGTCCCTCCTCCTCCCTGCCAAAGTTGCCTCATATGACCCTTTAATAAAGTATTTTTCTGTTTAACAAAAAAAATCCATCTAATACTTTTCAAACCTTCTTCCAATATTTCTTTGTTGCTTGAAGTCTCTCGGGGAGGTTCAGAAAACGTAGTTTGCTAAAGAGGAGCATGGGACCTCAAGCACCTGCAATTATCACTGATGCTTATAAACTATTTTGTTATAATTATACATTCCACTGGAAACAGTCAGTGAAATACCAGCTCAGTATATATGAAATTGTTCAAATGATACTTGTCCTAAATTACTTCCTTTCAAAATTAACTATGGAGCCAAGCAGCAAAGTATTGTGTGTCTGTAAAAAAACAATATTTTGATATGAATTGACTGTGGCAAAGGCAATGAAGAAGCAGCTTGTCCTGAAATAATTTTTCTTTTAGGCTTTTCAGCCGCAGAGATCCTGAAGATGATGGAATACTTAAAAGGAGGGGAAGACAAAGTCCGAATGCTAATCTTGTGAAGACATTAGTGTTTTTCTTTTTGGAAAGTGAAGTAAGTTGAGTTTCAGGGATATCCTTGTTTTTGTAGTGTGTGTGGTGGTGGTTTGTTTGTTTGTGTGTGTTTGTTTTTAATTTAATTGTTGTTTTTCCCTACTCATTCGTTAATAACCATGGATGTGTCGTCGTTTTCCTATTATTTGAGCAACCTGGGAATTAAAAGATTTTTGTGTGGTTGTGTTTATTTGAAGGATCTGTCCCATCCACATTGTTGAGACAGGCTGTGAACTCAATATTCTTCCTTCATTCTTCATGCTAATGTATAGGTGGAAAGAAATTGTGATGTAAGTGATTTATGAGTGAGTAGGGGAAAAAAAGCCCCAAACCAAGCAACCCCCCGCAATCCCCACCTCCTTATCTCCCAAGTTTTGACAAATCTTGTAGCACTACTCTTGTTAGCAGCTGGTCTAGATTAATCTTTTTAAGTTAATTGGGGAAGAGAGGCTTCTGTTGAACCAGAGAGCTTGCAAAATTTTCTGGGTTTTTTACCACAAACAGGAGCCAAGTGAAAAAAACCCGCTGTATTATAGCAAGTTCTGTAATGAACTTTATTGCTGATAAAGAAAAATACTTAATCTGTTCTCATTTTAGTTGCATGAACATGCTGCTTATCTTGTGGACAGCATGTGGGACTGCGCAACAGACCTCTTGAAGGACTGGGAATGTATGAACAGTCTTCTGCTGGAGGAGCCTCTCAATGGAGAAGAACGTAAGAGATTTTCCTTGATCTTTCTTTATTGCTACACAGTTTCTTAGTCTTGATTTATAAGGAAATAAGATGTTTACATTTATGAGTCCCCATATATTCTCTGTTTTTACATGACTATAATAAATCACTGATAGTAATTATAAAATGTGAGGAGGAGTAGAAAGAGATCACTTCTGGTATGGAATTGAGACACAGAAGAACAATGGTGGAAAGGAAAGAGGGAGAAAAGAGAGGGAATAACATGCAGTGTCCAGTTGCCCTGTTCTTCCACAGGTTCAGGCTGCACTTCAGGCACTGGAGAAACTAGGTTACTTGTGGAACTGCCCCATTTGTTGAGTGTCAGAACTACCCTATGGAAAAATACTGTCATTTCTTTAGTGACAGTAAAACCAAGCAAACCCTCTGGCATAATTCTGTAATTTATAGGTCCTCTGAAATGCACCTCTGAAAAGTGAGAAGGAAATAAAATGATTATAAAACTTGGTATTTGTTTCATCCTGTTCCGTGACTCATCCAGTGATATTCCTTCAATTTCAGATATTTTCTTACGTTGTTTTATAAGGTGCTTATCTACTTTATCCCCTGTGTCAGCCCCACCCCTGGAAGTGAGCTATTGGCCTAGATAAATGCCTTTTTTTTTTTCTTTCAAAAAATAAACATATTTTGAGCCTTGATACTAACACTTGTGGAAAATGAAAGATCAAGCTGTGTATTAACATCTGTTTCTTAAATTTCAGCTTTAACAGATAGACAGGAAAGTGCACTGATTGAAATAATGCTTTGTACAATTCGGCAAGCAGCTGAATGTCATCCGCCTGTGGGAAGAGGAACAGGGAAAAGGGTAGGAAGCAAAAAGCTACTTGTCTAGAGATGTGGGAGTGGTTCTGTGGGGACAGTGTGGGAAGAAGGAAAAGTTTGTAGGCTGTCACTGCTGAAGGGACTGAATTCAGAAATTCAGCTTCAGTCTCCACAGCCTCCAGTATCTGACTACCTGGCTAGTTCACTTTTTCTGGACTTTGGCACATGCTTAATACGGTTTGGACTGCTGCATTTGTTTTTACTATTAAAGGTAATACAAAATTGATTTTGGAAGAAGTATTGATTGGAAAGGAGAACAAAAATCAATGTTTGGGAAAGCTAAAACTATTTTCAATTTGAAAGAGCAAAATGAGAGAAGGGAATATAACTTCATAGTCTCTTTGGAAGGAGGACAGTCCAGCAACTGGCTTTTCTCTGATGATATAGGTAAACCTGTTCTAGATTGTCGCTTCTGTTTTCAAGATAATCTCAGTAGTATTAGGCGTAACTTTGAATTGCTGGTTTTTGAGTGCTGATTTTTTTTCTTTTAAATTGGCCTTTTTTTTTTTTTTTTAACAGTGATATTTTACAGTGACATTAGAAGGTCTGTGTACCTCATTGTCATTTCATTAATTATAATAAAACTTTCTACCAGAACTTTTAGTTGTAAAATCCTCACAATACCGATATTTCAGGTGCTGACAGCAAAGGAGAAGAAAACCCAATTGGATGACAGGACAAAAATTACTGAACTTTTTGCTGTGGCACTTCCTCAGTTGCTAGCAAAGGTAGGTTTAATTCCATTTCTTGCTGATGGACTGTTGTTGAAATGTTAAGTAGTACAGTTTCTGTATTTAACTATATGACTTGCACAGGTCTTCATTTTTTCTTATTACTCTTTATTAGTATTTGATCTATAACGAATTGTGTTTTCCAAGACTCTGTCATTTAAACTTTTTCCTTGTCAATTTTACAGTATTCTGTAGATGCAGAAAAAGTCACCAACTTATTGCAGTTGCCACAGTACTTTGATTTGGAAATTTATACAACAGGGCGATTAGAAAAGGTAAAGTAACATTCAATAACACTTAACACAAAAGGAGATAACCCAGAATTTAGACTTAGTCACTGGAATTTCAGTCACCATTGTACACATGTTGTTTTTGTGTGAGACTTGGAATTTATCGTAACCCTTATTGAGAATGAGACTTGGACTTCAGGGCTGTTACTGGCTGCAGTTCTTACACGTACTGAAAGAGTTGTCTAAGGCCTGTCTGGCCAGTTTTAACTGAGAATCTTGCCAGTTAAATGAACTTTGTGTGAGAGCATTTATTGTTGACTTATGGTCATGTTTGAAGGTATGCTGCCTGACAGACAAAGCTTGTAGAAATAGCTCAGTAAGTTTTCTTTTTCTGATCAGCAAAACTAATAAACCACCATGTTAATTGCACGAAAAAGGGCAAGACTTCTAGACCACAAATTATGTAGTTACTGCTCTCATTTTATCTGCTGTGATGATGAAGTTGGTGTAAGCTCAGCTCTACTTTCCCCTTCTCACATGCACTGTTTTGTGGTATTGTGAAGGAAGTAGCTGGAAATCATTAGGGTCAATAAGTAAAAAGATGTTTAGTTGACAGCATAGCCTAGCAGTGACGGAGCAGCAGTGAACAGCTCAGGTGGAGAGGAGGCTTCTTCTTAATCTTTGTCAAACAGCTTTTTATTTTACTCAGAGGCTTCACCAGCTTTTTAGAAGTGTATAGTGTTCCTTAGCATAGTTACAAATGTAATACATTGAATTTATCTTTTAAAATTCCTTAAGGTCTATTAAAAATGCATAAGTGTGTGTGTGTATATATATATACGAATTCTTTTTTTTTTTTTTTCCCCATTCATCTTTCTTGTAGCATTTGGATGCCTTACTGCGACAAATCCGAGATATTGTGGAGAAGCACACAGATATAGATGTTTTAGAAGCCTGTTCAAAAACATACCATGCTCTCTGTAATGAAGAATTCACAATCTTTAACAGGGTTGACATTGCAAGAAGTCAGTTAATAGATGAACTGGCAGACAAGTTTAATCGACTTCTTGAAGACTTCCTGCAAGAGGTATTTTAATGTGCACGATCAGCTTTTCCTGCCTCTGTAAATATTTGCAGTATGTTTTTGTTTCTTCTTATGCAAGTCAGGGTGTTAGGAATGCGAACTTCCCTCTGACTTTCAAAACTGTTAAGCACAACAGAAACACAACAATGTCATTGCTGCGATTATGTGAGCTCAGACTGTTCTTTTCTATTAGGACAGTGAGTCTTTTAATTTTAATCTCCTTTTGACAAGCGTCTTTTGGGAATTTGAAATAAGTTTCAGATAAACTATGAAATTGCATAAACTTTTCACCTTTTGTTTTTGAAGCTTGTGTTTTTGAGAGATGTAGCATTGCAATTTCCCTAGGATTCTCCTCAGATGTACTAGTTGCTAGTCTTTGATTGCATGTTGCTGTTGGTAAATATCAAAATCTCTAGAATCCCCCTCCCTTCCTGAATGCAAGCAGATGCAGTTAATAGTTTAAAAATCACTTTGTTCCCACACCATTCTAATCTGAAGAGTGAGAATTTTCTGATACAGTTCTTCACTATGTGGGACCTCAGACATTCAGACAAAACTTGTTTCTTCTCTTCCCATCTGTGATAAGGAGGATGAGAAGTGTCTTTTTTGAGAACTTAATTATGAACACTTCTCAGATGTAGACTTATTTTATCAAGCTTTGCTCCCATTCCTCTTGCTTATTCGCCTGAGCTAGGACTCCACTCTAAAAACCTGAGACATGTGTGGACTATGTAAGCAATGTGCCTGGTAATCCATTTATTTCCCCCTTTGTGAGAAAAAGAATGAGAGGTAAAGCAAGGAAATGGAATGTCAGACAGTGGCCTTGAAGGAAAATGGTAAATACTCTGGGAGTGTTGAAATCCGTAGTGCTTTGATAAGGTTGTGCAACTGCAGAACAGTAAGAAGCATTGGACTTAGAATAGCTGTGATACACTGAGGAGGAGTTTCTGTGACCTTAGATAGTTTATCCTGTGTACTTCAATAGATACTTTTTGGACCCTTTCTTTTTTACTCCTTTCTCCAAGTGCAAGTTGCTCAGAACTTGTGGGAAAATTAGCACAAAACACTTCCCTTACCTCTCTCAAAGACTTTTTTTCTGTGATAAAAGTAAGATTGAGGTACTGACCTGTATGTAGCCCATCTAGTCCAGTATCTATTGTCTGACAGTGGCCTCTGCTGGATTCTTCAGAGAAAATTGAGGCACCTACAATAATACCTTATATTCTGCTATTGTAGACTTTTTTTCTTTTTCTCCTCCTCCCCTATTTCTCCTTGTGCTGCTGACTATTTCTAAACATGAACTGCTACCTTCTCTCTCAAACTCTTTAACTCTTCTAAAAGCAAATGTGTTGATGATAAATAATTTAGATGTAGTTCTCTCTCTTGGGGAGAGGTGTTTGGGGTTTTTTTGTTTGTTTTTTGTTTTTTTAGATCCTAAGTTCCCTAGTTTGCTTACCATACATCACCTGTGATATCTTCCTGTATGATTTTTAAATAGGGGGAGGAACCTGATGAAGACGATGCATATCAAGTCTTGTCAACACTGAAGAGAATCACCGCTTTTCACAAGTAAGTAGGCTTCTGCAAGCATATTTCAGGGCTTGTGGCGTGGGAGGATTATTTTTATTTGTTTTGAATTTGATAACTTCGTAAAGCAACTTGGACGGGTTTTTTGTTTAGTGTGAATGAGAGTTGTGCAGAACATGATGCATTTTGAATATATGAAGAAATATATACAAAACTGAAATATTTGGAGGTGTTTGGGTTTTTTTGCTTTGTGTTTTTTTGGGGGGGTGTGTGTTTGGATTTTTTTGGGCGAGAGGGTGTTTGGTGTGTTGTGATGTTTTGGGTATGGGGGTTATTTTTGTTTGTTAGCTTGGGGGTTTTTTAGACCAGTTAAGCTTTAATAGTTCTTAACATCAAATTGCAGAAATAGTATTAGTTAAATTACATCTTTGCTTCATTTCTAATGCTTCCAGTGCTCATGACCTATCAAGATGGGACTTGTTTGGCTGCAACTACAAGTTACTGAAAACTGGCATTGAAAATGGAGACATGCCAGAACAGGTCTGTTGTTAAAAACGTGTTCTTTAAGTACAACAATAAATAGCTTTTGTTGCTGTCTTTTTTTGGCCTTTGTCATCTAATGCGTTTTTCCTTTTGATTTCAGATTGTTATTCATGCACTGCAGTGTACTCATTATGTAATCCTGTGGCAGCTAGCAAAAGTCACTGAAAGCAGTTCCACAAAGGTATGTCTTGTTCCAGTTATATTAGTAAATAAATATTTGTATGTGTCTACAGTGTCATCAAGTGGGAACTGTGATGGAATTAAGAGTAAGATTTTTTTTTTATACTGATACCGACCTAAATATGCACTTAAATTCTTCAGAATTCATAGTTTTACTAGTAGTAGTTGCTTGACTTTTAAACCCTCTATTTATCTAAATTGTTATGTTTTTATTATTTAAATGTCAATATTATGTTTAATTTGACAGAATCTTAAAGTAGTTGTAGTAAATAAATGCAATACCTATTAGACTGGCACAGTGAGAATGCTAAGGAGGGTTAGAATACCAATTATAAAATACAGTATAGTTAGTCTTATTACTCAAGTAGTAGGTTTGAATTTGTTTGCAAACTGAAGTATCAGTGACAAGTTCATGACATATAAGAATTTGCACAGTATTTTTACTCCTCAGTATGTTGCAGTCAAACTTTGCTTTTCATCAGTCTTTTAAATGTGTTGTTAAATAAAGACATGGAAAGATTAAGTTAAATTTCAGGCGCTCTCAGGGAATAATAAGAGGGCCTGTTCTGGTTCTATGTATAGTAATCTCGAAGGGCAAAGCTCTGGCAAATGTCATCTTTCTAATTTCACTTCTTGAAAAATCTTGGAGGAAGGATTAAGGTTTCTTGTATCCACTGGCCAGCATTGCTTAAAGAGGGTGATGAAGTGGTTTGCTGTGTGACCTGCCTAAGGAAAATGGTTTATGAAAGGCTAGCAGGTTAGACCAGAGTTCCTAAGTGCTGAAACAGTTTGATTTCTTTAAAAAAAAAAAGTTATAATCAAACATGCTTTCTCTGGAAGCCTTCTACAGTCCTCTAAGAAGGGCACATTTTGTGCTCTCTTCATCAGAAATACACACTGGAGTTGCACTTTGTTGTTGGAGTTACTGATAACACATCCTTTATATGTCAGAGGTGAAATAAGTACATTCTTCAGGTTTTTTAGACACTGTAATTGCCATGCTTATAATTAATTTAAAAAAAAGAAGTTGAAGGCATCTGTTGTAAGTTACTAGGGAGAAAACAAGGAGAACTCACAACATAATTTATAATCAATAAATTGTAATTTGTAATTAACAATCCATTATTACAATAAATTAATGTGAGCATGTATAATTTTTTTTCCTTTATTTTAGGTTGTAGTAGTATGAGCTTCTCATAGATACAGGGGTGGAGAAGCAAGCTGTGTCATTTGTACTAACATTTTTTTATAACAACAAACACCTTTGAGATCCTGGTTTCTTTTTTTTTTCTTTTTCTTTTTTTTTTCTTTTCCTTTTTTTTTTTCTTTTTCTTTTTTTTGGTGGGTTTTGTTTTTGTTTGTTTTTTCTTTCTATCATGTTGAGAATGCAATGAATATAATTGCAGCCTTACTGATTCAGTAATTACAATTCTGAAGATCTGTTAAATAAATGTGAACTTCTTCAATACTGGCTGGCTAACTAATTTACTATCTAGGTTTTAATGGCTTTTGGCATTTCCAAAACCAAAAATATCAGATATGAAGTGGATACATAGATTGTTGAGAACCACTTATGTTGAGTGAAGGTTTTGGAGGCTCTGTTAGCTTATGTTTAAAAGGATAAACAGCAGTCGGAATTGTTTGTGATAGTGATTGAAGCTTTCTCACAAGCCTGATGGCAGAAACTGAGCTAAATACTGAAGCTAAGTTAGAAATGAAGATTAATTTAGCTATTTTGCAGTAAAATATAATTTGTAATACTTTCAGCAGGGATGAAAAGAACTTATTTGAAAAGTGGTCCTTTTTTGAGACCATTTTCTTTTGCTGTAATAAAATTTGGTAAATTAAAGCTCTCATAGGTTTAACTTCTGAACCACGACTATTTTATTATATTTAACTGCTCGTCTTCTGGCAAATATACCAGGTGCGTACAGAAGTTCCATAGATTTCTATTCAATGCCAATGAACATAACAGCAAAGAAGTTGGAGCGCAGAAACAAAAGTGAAAGAAATGTGCTGTGCCTAAAGTTTTGGGGTTTTTTTTGTTCTGTGACAAAATTAACTGCTAACTGCGTGCTATTTGTGAACAGGTTGACTGTATGGGAATTAGCTTCATAATATAGGCTGCTAAAATAAAAGACTACATAAATAGTTCAGTTTTTATTAAAATTTAAATGAATAATTCTCCACGAAGGAAAGAAAATATTTCCCATGTGTAATTCTCTTAATATCAGTGTAGTAATCTGAATGGAGAATGTTGAGAAAAGTTTTTATATGTAGTGAAGGTGTTCTAAAATCATATTAAATTTGTAGTCAAGAAGCAGCTTTGCTTTTGTAGTTCATATTGAGATTAAATGACACATTGTACCAGTGTGTTACCTGTGTTCTTGAAGGGAGAGACTTGTTTTGGTTTAGATTCCACGGAAAGCTTTTAAACTTCTCTCAGGGGTTCTTCTTTGTCTGGACTGATGCTGGTTGCACAGTTGGTCTTTTGTAATACAATTTCCCCAGTTCTACATGGGCTAAAATCTTCACATGACTGAGTAACACCAACAATGCTGCATATGGGGATGGTATTTGTAACAGTTTGATACTTTGTTTGCTCAATAACCTACTTGTCTGGAAGTTATTGCAATACTTACAAAGCTACTTTTTTTTTTTTTTTTTTTTTTTTTTACATTGGAAGGGGGGAAGAAAACCCCAACTCTTGTCTGACATTTTACTTTACCCTCAAACAGTGAGTTTAAAAAAAGATACCATGCAGCCATGTCTGTTTTAGTTATAAGCAGCTACCTAAAATTTGTCCTCTAGGTTGAAAATACAGAAATTTAAAAGGGAAAATGCTTTTGCTCTGAGTTGGTGTGTGTATGTGGGGGGCATTGGTGGGTTTTTTTAGGGATTTGTTTCGTTTTTTTGTTTGTGGTTTTTTTGGTGGTGGTGGTGGTGTTGTTACTTTTTTTAATAAATAACTTCACTATTTTCATGCAAACTTCCATTTCTTTTTGTGGTACACAGCATGACAAAATTGAGGAAATTGCTTCTTGCTGTTTGTATTTGTAATAGTGATTTTTAAATAATGCAGTAGACTTGAATGTTACCACTACATATGAGGTCTGTGGTGGATAGCTCTGTGGACATGGGTACGCTAAATGTGACTATACAGTTGAAAAAGACTTACATGAAATCCTTCTCTTTCCAGGAGGATCTTCTACGTCTAAAGAAGCAGATGAGAGTGTTCTGTCAAATCTGTCAACACTACCTGACAAATGTAAACACTGCTGTTAAGGAACAGGTTAGTGACTGTTGTTGATCCTTGTAGTTTGCTAATATTATACTCTAAAGCAGCTGAAAAGTTCCCCTTGCTAATATTTTTAGCGCTTAACTGGGAATGCGATGCATCTTAGATGTTTAGGCTGAATGCCCTTTAAGTCTGAATACATACTGTACTGGTATGCTTGCCTTCCTTTAGGCAATTCAGGTAGGATTTCGGAATCAATTTAAACGTCATTCTTTCTAGTCATTTTACACAGCATAAACTTTTACTCAAAGGGGTTGTTTGTTTGTTTCTTTAAATAATGACTGGGCAGGCTCATGGTAGAAAACTCTTTTGGTTTGCAAGTTAGGTGGGAGAGCTCCGTTTCAAAGCTCTTGCTTACCCCGTGGTCATGACACCACCGATGGAGCTGGTTGTGGGTTCGTAGACTCAGAGCTGGAAGACCTAAGGACAGCTATTGAAAAGAGAGAAGTTATATTTTTTTAGTTCTATCTTTGAATGCTTTTGCATTCACACATTTGTACTATGATTTAAATGCGGCCATCTACTGAAGAACTGTGAAGACAACTTTCCTCCTCTTGCTGTAAACCTGTGAGGACATACAGGGGTAACTTCTCTGTGATGCTGCATGCAGAATATATTCCTTAGTTCTGCAGAGTCCCAGCATTTTGGGAAATCCCTGAATCAGGAGAAAAAGAATGAGTCCTTAACATAAGTGTGCATGTATTTATACATGCACATGTATGCACTCTAACCTAGAGGATTTTCTTGTTGGGAAGTGGTATTTTTTTATTTTCAATTGTCACCCTTAGGTACAGTCCAATGCTGATCAGTTGTTAACAGCATTGTTTAGAGATATTTGGAGACTGTTCTAGCAAGTGCGTGAAGGCCTCAACAATGATGTACTGCTCAGTAAAGATGTGAACAGTTTTCATTTTACCAGTTTCATGGTCAGTCTCTCATACAGTTATCCTTTGTGGGGGAGAGCTTTAGATGGAAGTTCTTGGATATTTCAGCCATAAAATGTCTAAGTATTTAGTTCATGCAAGTAGTGCCTGATATTTCAGGCAAGAGACAAGTCCTGGCTTTTTTGAAGAAAAATGCAGGCATGAAGGTTTGGGGGGATGTTTTTCATTTTTCTTCTGTTTCAAGAAGAGTCGAGACATCATCTTGGGAAATACTTGAGTTCTGACGGTAGCAGGGTCAAAGAAAGAGGTTAAACTGTAGAGGCTGAATCTCTTCCAGTCCACGGTCAAATAGTTCTCCAGCCAGGGTGCTCACAGGAGTTTCAGGTTCCAGCGAAGAGCACAGGTTACTGATAGCAGGAGTAATTCAAAGTAAATGCCTTTGACAACCTTCATGTACTTCTCTATGGGGGAAGGGCTAGTCTGTCTTCTGAGTGTGTTTTTTACTTAAATAAATAGAAAGCCAGAGTGGTTTTGCTGCTAAAGGCAGTAATAACATGGTTGAGCTTGAAGTTGAAAATCTAGTCGGCTGAGTTGCACAACTACAGCTTTTCAAACTCTTGCTATAACAAGAATATTCCTGGAACTGAATAGTCATGTTTTATGTCAGAGACCTATCTAGTGTCAAAAATCACAAGGTTTAGGGTGCGAAAGTGTGAGTAACGAAAATTACTGAAGCTCTGAGCAGGTCTCTTTAAAAGGCTGTGTAACTCTGAGTCAGGCGAATGCTCTAGAAACCAGAAGTGCCTCGGTCACATAGGGCACAACAGCCATGGCTCTGCTTCCGTTCCCTCATCTCGTGAAAGGGCACAAGGGACTTCAGAGGAGCATATGTATTTTTGTGATCAGGAAATCAGTAACATGTGCTTTGAGGAATTAGAGAACAGATCTGTTCACTAAAATCGGAAGTACTTAAGAGGTTAGAGTTAAAGAGAGGAGGTGCAGCACTAAGCAGTGTGGTGCCTTGGTCTGTTAGTTTGAAGAAGGTCCGTCTGGGTACCAATACATGTGAACTTTCTGGGGAGGTGGAGTACAGGCATTTTAAATCTGATGTCAGATGCACCAGTTAACAAGCAAAATGAAGAGGTAGTTGCTCTTTTGGAAGCAAGACATCAGGATTTAAAGGGATTGAATGACCTCATCTATTAGACGTTTTACAAATGTGATCAAAACAATTTTAAAAAAGGGAAAGAAAAAAGGCAACTGTACTATGGTTGGTGTCCACAAAATTGTCTAGTGACCTAATGTAGTATCTGTCAGCACAGTCTGGGAGCTTCAGGCTCCTCGCGTTTGAATCTCACAATGTTCTGATATTTGGTTGGCTTCATCTGTGCAATATTTTGATTTGGAGACCCAGTCTTCATAGAGCAGCCTCCTGTAAGAAACGCTGCACATTTTGACTTCCAGCTGGCCTGTGGTTCATTAGGACTTAAGTGGCCTGTGTACACCATTGGGCTCTAAGTATTCTCTTAAGTGGAAATATATTATTCTAAATAAAATCAAGTTTCCAAGCAAGTATTTACTAAGGTTTCTTTTTAATAGGCTTTCACAATTCTCTGTGATGTGTTGATGATCTTCAGTCATCAGATTATGACAGGAGGACGTGACATGTTGGAGCCACTTGTTTACACTCCTGATTCTTCATTGCAATCTGAACTACTCAGTTTTATTTTAGATCATGTCTTCATTGATCAGGATGATGATAATAATAGTGCAGGTTTGTACAAAACTTACGTTTCCTTGATATTATTTGCCTTCTAACTAAGGTATTTGTTTCCCTATGCTTTTTTTGTTTGTTTTCCTGGCATTGATAGGTGTTTGTGGGCACAGAGGTAGGTGTGTCTTTTAGACGTCAGCAGCCAATTAAAGCATTTATGTTTTGGGGACATAGAGGATAATTGTGGTAAAGGTTTGGTGTAATAGGCACAAATATATATGTCTCTATATCAGGGAAGGAGATTGGTCAGTGGGCAATGAAATGCACTGCTGTCAGAATTGATACTTGATTTTCTGAATCCTGCCTGTTAGCCTACATCACTTTTTATATAAATGCTTAAATATGAAATATTTAAGCCTGACAGTTTTCATATTCTGAACTCTTTCCAGATGGACAGCAGGATGATGAAGCTAGCAAAATCGAAGCATTGCACAAAAGAAGAAATCTGCTTGCAGCTTTCTGTAAACTCATTGTATATACTGTGGTGGAAATGAACACAGCTGCAGACATTTTCAAGCAATATATGAAGGTAAATCTGAAGCCTAGTAGTGGTATTTCATAAAACTGCTAGAACACAGTAGCTGTGGATTTTTTAATAACTGCTTATTTTTTACCTTACAAGATAACTGATTCAAAATGTGAAGAATTCAAAACTCCAGAGTCAGTAGTTTGTAGGCCTTTAAGAGTTCTTTTTCCATAAAAAAAGGAAAAAATGGCTGAGATTAGTTTCACAGTTCCAGTGTGTGGGTAGCGGGAAGGTAGGAAGGAAACCCGATAATTATTTTTACGTTGTTTTTAATAGATCTATTTTCTTATCCTGATTGATGGTATATTTTTAATTCAGTTATTAGTTTAGCAGGCCTTTTGAGAATCTTCTTACAAAGATCAACTCCATGATGTCTGGTCTCATCAAATAACCTCTTTCTATCTTATTTTAACATAAAAACCCCATTTGTGGCTCCTGGGACTCACGGCTGCACAATAATATGAGTTCTCATTTTATGAACATGATAAATCTTTGCTCCTTGGTGATTCCCTTAAAAAAATAAAATTTGAGCAGTCCGCCTTTATCTGTCTGAGTGCCCTACATGTATTTCGAATCTCTAAATAAATTAATTGAGTACTTACTGAACCTCAGATACTTAAAGAACTGAAGAGGCAACCATTTTCATTGGAAAAATCATGGCTAGGAAGCCATCCATAAGTGCTTCCTTTCAGCAGAGAAAATAGAAAACTCCCCAACAGAGTTATAGGAGTTACTAAAAAGATTAGATTCTAATCTTGTACCCTGAAGGGGTGAACATGTGTTATTAACAAATGTGTCATGGCCTTGAAGATAAATAGGTCATTCTGCCTCTAAAGTAATATGACAAGAATGAAAAGAAGTGGGTATATTCTTTCTGATTTGAGGTTTTAAAATCATTTTGGAGGTGTTTTAGGATATCATTTTGAAGATGTATTCATCAATATGTTAGTTTTTTTCCTTTTCAAAGTGGTGATTGTTTGGGTGGTTTTTTTTTTTTTGAAATAGCAACTCCTAGATGTTTTCTGAAGAATTCAGTAGTTGTAATGTTTTCAACTGAAATCAGAAGTTAACTTTTTTAAAAATTTTTTCTAGTATTACAATGACTATGGTGATATCATCAAAGAAACGATGAGTAAAACAAGACAGATAGACAAAATCCAGTGTGCTAAAACGCTTATTCTTAGCTTGCAGCAGGTAAGAATGGTTTACAATATTTTTATGCTTGAAATTCCATATGGTAAATCACATCCTGTTGTTTAACAGCTAGTGCAAGGTATTAATGAAGAAATTCTCGCAGAAGGTGTGGATAAATAGGTCAAAATTGAAGTGCATTTTCTGCAACTATCCAAAAAACTGTCAGGCTTCCTATACTTAACACTTTTCGTAGCACAATATTTGCTATGAGAGAGGGTAATAAATATGAAATGAATACCTCTGTGATACCTTCTTAAATAAGACAATAGTTTGAGTCACATACTCAGAAATGTGTTATGAAACTGCTAATTTACTTATTCTTGAACAGATAAACAAGGGAAAATGCTTGCTGTCTGTGTGGTGGGATTTTATGGTCTTGTTTGTGGGGTTTTTTGTTTGTTAGGGTTTTTTTGTTTTGTTTTAATGTTTTTGGTGGTTGGTGGTGGTTTTTTCTTTTTTGCTTTGATGCTTTTGTTTGTTTTTTTTAACTATTCTGAGGATCAATGGGAAGTTTTGGTAATTCGGTATTTCTTAAGACTGGGTAGGGGCTTCACCTATCTTTGAAATTAAAACATGATTTAGTGCTCTCTTGAGTAAATGAGCTTGTTTGTGTGGAGACCTGATGAATTCAGTTGAGGTGAGAGTTGGATTCATCTGCTCTCATGATCCATCTGCATGAATCTTATTTACAGGCTCAGAACAATAAAGCCCTATCCCTGCAAACTGCTGTAATCCAACAGATCTCAGCTGTTGTTGAAAGGAACAACTTACTCCAGTTTGTCCTCTCTCTGCCCACACCTTTTTGTCAGTACTAGAGGTCATAAGCGACATAGTGGATATAGATCTAGATATTGATCCTGGTTGAGAACTAACCAGGAAAAGTCTTTAATGAAGCCCCTGAGCTGGTTTATTTGTGTGGATATTACCAGTACAAGGGAGGATGAGGCCTTTCCTTTTGATAGCAGCTTCCGGTAGTAGCTGGTGCAACTGCAACATAAAATGTACAACTGAATACTAAATTTTCTTAGAGTTTGTGCTGACTTTTCACCAGAGTTCACAAATTCTTGTGATATTGAGTAAATGGTCTCCTTATTAGTCTTTTCCATCTCATGAATAACCAGCCCCTTATATTTTAAAGGGCAGACAGAGAAAGTTAATGTTGTAAGTACAATTACGCAGGTAATAGGGAGGCTGTTACACAAGCCTAATATGGCAATAAGAATAGTAACATGAGAGGACCCAAGTATTATGAAACAAACAAAAAAACCCCCGACGTGTAAAGTTAAATACGTAACTAGCATTTTTTCCAGGAAAACTTCTTTAAAAAAGGAACTAACAAGAGAAGAAATACTAGAAGTGTTATTGGATGAAGGGAATAGCTAAGTTGCAGTAAGCCTACACCAACATAAAAGTATGCAACTATGGGCCCAAATTTATCTGTGAATGAAAAGTTAATGTTCATAAACCCAAACCAGACTTACTAGGGCTATTCAGTGTTACATGAGAGAGTGGAGGGTGTGTAAGACAAACTTAGAAAATAATAGAAAAATTGTTAAAGAGAATTACAGTCAAGTTCGGTAGAATGAGAAAAGGATTGGTCAAAGAAAAAGATTGTAAAGTTCAGGGTGTTCAGCTTTGCCACCTATTGATGAATAGTTCTAAGTGTGATCCTCGGTGACAAAGTTCCTGGTGTCTTTGGCAACTTCCCTGAAGACATGTTTCCATTTTAGAATTTCTTCATTATAGTTATATTTTGAAAAGATACCAAAAAAAAAAAAAGGATTACAAAGTAATAGTTTGACAAACTAGTAAAGACCAGGTGAGAGTTTACTCCCATTTATTTCTTCTCTGTTAGCGTACGTATCAAAGAACCCTACTAATGTTCAGTATTTTCAACTCTAGAACACCTCATTTAGGGAATTGCTGAAATCTGTCATTCAACATATTTACAGTTTGACGTGTGTTTGGACAGTGTGTATTTCAAGGGTGAACTCTGAAGTGCAGACTCTTCAAGAGTAGCTTTCACTTGGGTCTCCTAAATCTCCATGTTTGTCTTTTGGGGCCATCAAATTAAGGGGGGAAAAAAAAAGGGGGCAGCAAACCACTTTTTTACTGAAAGTTAACTCTGTGTCAATTGGTTCAAAGTTTGGCATAATTTTTTAATAAATGAAAATCTCTCTTTTCATTTCATACAGCTTTTCAATGAAATGATTCAAGAAAATGGTTATAATTTTGACAGATCGTCACCGGCATTCAGTGGCATAAAGGAACTTGCTCGACGTTTTGCTTTAACGTTTGGATTGGATCAGTTGAAAACAAGAGAAGCTATTGCGATGTTACACAAGTAATTGTGTACTTTGTTTTACTTCCCTTTTTGTAAACGCTTCTTGACTAAAGTTAACATATCTTTTCAGTCCTCCAAAATCAGTTTATTAATACAAAATGCATCAGCACTAGAGATTGTATAACTTATTCATAAATTAGGAGATGACAGCAGTTCTGTCCCTGATTGAAACACAGATGTTAAATAATGTTGATGTTCTTGAGCATCGTTGTATAAGCCTGTAAATGACAGCAGTGTTGATGCTACTATGAAAAAACATTTTGAATGTTTTATCTGTAACAGTTAGAACTGATCCACTTCATTGTCAGTGATGATCATGGTGGCCTCATGCAGAAAACTTAGGACTTTGCACTTTATGTAATTTAATTTGTTTTAATTTTTCTTAGGGATGGCATAGAATTTGCTTTTAAGGAGCCTAATCCACAAGGTGAGAGCCACCCACCATTAAATCTGGCATTTCTTGATATTCTGAGTGAGTTCTCCTCCAAACTTCTCAGACAAGACAAAAGAACAGTGTAAGTATTTCCTAAATGTTCTTAATAATTGTAATGATAACCATAAAGACATGCATCTGAATAAATATGTGTTTATGTGTATTGTATTCGCCTAAAGTGGAATCTTTGGCACATCAAGATAATTTTACACAGTGCCGTCAAGTATAATCACAAAGGATAAATTGTATTTATCATTGTTATTCTCATTTTATGGTAGGTGAACAGAAATTATATTCTGCTTTTGCTGCTGTCAGGCATTTTTGTTAACTAGATGAGGAGCATTGGGTGTCTTGACATGTTAATACCTTGTTACATATATTTTGCATCTTCGTAATTATTTTTTCCATTTAAAGGTATGTTTACTTGGAGAAGTTTATGACCTTTCAGATGTCTCTACGAAGAGAAGATGTGTGGCTTCCTCTCATGTCCTACAGAAACTCTTTATTAGCTGGTGGGGATGATGATACTATGTCAGTGATTAGTGGAATTAGTAGTCGAGGATCTACAGTAAGAAATAAGAAGACAAAGCCAGCAACAGGGAAACGGAAAGTACCTGAAGGTAGAACTTTTCTCATTTACTAGAGTAGATACTCCTATAAACTACACATGTCCATCCCTCTTTGTTAGCTTGAGTGAATTCGTATGCTTTAATGTATTTTTTTAAAACAAGATAACTACCGTGCACGTCTCAGTGGTAAAACTATTCATTTGAAGAGTCTGAATAACATAACACTGATTCCAAAAAGGAAATAAAAGCATTGTGCTGCATTAAGTCACAAAATACAGAAGTCTTTTAAATACTCTAGCCTGTGGTTATAAATCCAGACCTTTTGGGGCACATGTGAGACTTTGTGGCACCAAGTAAATAAATCAATTCTCAGGAAGCGGAAAGCACATGCATTTCAGTCATGTTTAAACATTCTGTTCTCGGCTAGTTTGAATTTACTGGTGTCCTGTGTTTCCTTCCAGCTGAAGAAAGCAGCAGTAGTGACAGCATGTGGCTGAACCGAGAGCAGACGATGCACACACCAGTCATGATGCAGACGCCTCAGCTGACTTCCACAATAATGAGGGAGCCCAAGAGATTGCGACCTGAAGAAGGTTATATGGGTGTCTATCCTATGCAGCCCGAACACCACCAAGCTCCGCTCGATTACAAGTACGTAGATGAGTAGGTCTGCTTTGTGTTAGCGTTCATACACAAAACCAGTTCGTGTTTAAAATAGAATAATGGTCTTTTTAAGCACGCAAGTAACGTGGATGTTGGCTCAAAGGCAACAGGAAGAAGCCGCGCGACAACAACAGGAGAGGGCAGCGATGAACTACGTCAAGCTGAGAACCAACTTGCAACACGCTATGTGAGTGAGAGTGGAATGTTTCCTTCAGTGGTTTGGGGAGGGAAGGTTTATTAAATGAGGTGTTACTCCTGTATCTTTTAAGAGGGATACATATTCTAGTTCTTGACTGGTGTTTTTCTGTGTTTTAAAATTTTAGGTTGCCTTAGAAAAGCAGTGGTAAAAGTGCATGGTGATGCATTTAGTAGATAGATCTGTTTGATTTCTTGCTTAATTTAGAACTTAAATTCTAGAAAAATTGAACAGTAGTGAACTTTGTAATAACGGGAACTGGTTATTCAACTGAATGCTATCTGAGGCAGATATATATAACCAATGCAACATGTGAAACATCATCTTTATATATTTCCAACTGCAGAATCATTTTTAGAAATAGAAAATTTAGTTTTAAAATAGGTGTTCAATGTGTGAAGCAGAAAGTTTCTGCTCAGCTTAATTCTGCTTTTTTTTCTGCTTTGACTTTTGAGTTGTAACTTTAGAGTTCAACTGCTTTTTTATTTTAAAGTATACATTTTGAAGAAACTACTGTCTTCAGTGTTTCTGTGATTGATTTGGATTTTGTCTGACCTAAACTGACACCAAAGTTGAAAGGAATCCTCTAGTACCAGTTTTTGTAGAAGTTTGCAACCCAAGCACACAAAAACCTTGTAGGGTCCTTCATGTTGTAAAAGAAGATGAGGGCAGGCTAATGTTTCTTAACGGAATGCTGTCCTTCAGAGGTCGTACATTCTTACCGTGGTGTCATTTCCTTCATCATGATTCATCACAGGTGCATTTTGACATGCACACTAATGAAATTATGTTCCAGAGCTAGTTAGCTAAGGAGGGGAAGACTAGTTTTAGAAGTTCCCTGCTTTAATGAAGACTGTGTGGCTCTACAAGTTGTAGTACAAGTTGTAAAGTAAAACCATGGACATAGTATTGAGGAGCTTTACATCTTTCCCCTACTTGCTTTTAATTCTTGAATACCAGTACTTCATGCACTATAATTTCGGTAGATGGTTTTTTTTAATAGAGTGACACCAGTTAGTATCATTAGAATGACTCCTTACTTTTCTCATAAAGTCTGATGTTGCATGTAGAAGTTGTGAGGGTGAAGGACTGTGTGGGAATATCTGAAAAGGGATTTATGCATCCCCTTCATTGCAGAGACGTTCCTCCTTGCCTTGTCATAAGGCAGGAACAATTTTTCTTTAGGCAGCAAAACTTCTGTTCTGTCTCACTTGAGCATAAATACTTGCATGGAAATCTCTGAACTAGATGTAGCTTGGATCTGCATATCAATTCTTGCAGCATCTCAGGATACCCATTTAGAGATGTACCACAAGGTTCCATAAGTTGATCTTTGTTAGCTGTTCTTCACTTTCTTAGTATCTTCTAGAACAGGGGTATCAAACTCATTTTCACTGGGGCCATATCGGCCTCGCGGTTGCCTTCAAAGGGCCGAATGTAATTTTAGGACTGTAATAAATGTAACTGCTCCAACATTTATATGGTCCTAAAATTACATTTGGCCCTTTGAAGGCAACTGTGAGGCTAATGTGGCCCTCGGTGAAAATGAGTCTGACACCCCTGTTCTAGCTGGTTAAATACCAGCTTGCTTTAATAGTAGTTATGCATTTATTTAATTACTTAATTACTTTTCTGTCTAATGGAAGTGTAATTTGTTGGCAGTTCCTTACTGAATTAGCTTTTAAAATATTCAGATAAAACTTGATTTGGTGCTAAAAAAGATGCTTTTTCTTTTCATTTCAGTCGACGTGGCACAAGTCTAATGGAAGATGATGAAGAGCCAATTGTTGAAGATGTGATGATGTCATCAGAAGGGCGGATTGAAGATCTCAATGAAGGCATGGACTTTGACACCATGGACATAGACCTAGTAAGAAGTTGACTTGTCTTTATAGTGTATTTTGGATTTGTGTTTCTGCTTTTTCAAGTGGGATATTTGAATCAAATTTTCCTTTTGGTGAAACAGAAAAATAATTCTTATTGATCTCTGTATTCTTAAATGGCTGTGCCACTATGTGTGTACAAGTGCCATCTGTTCAAACTGCCATACAAAAAGCAAGAGCACTTCCTGCAATAGTAATGAAAGATGAACATTTATCCTCAGTAAATTTTTATCCTTTGAGAGTTCAGTTTCATTTATTACAGTTTAAAAAATCTTTTTTTTTCAGAAATTGCAGTTAACATGTTTATTTGCTTGCTTTCTAAAGCCACCATCAAAGAACAGGAGAGAAAGAACGGAACTAAAACCAGATTTCTTTGACCCTGCTTCAATCATGGATGAATCGGTAGGTTAACTTACATAAGAGGAAAATGCTGTAAAATCAATCTTAAGGTTACAATACTCTCTTATTTCAAATTTTAAATGGAAAGAACGCAGTCTTTAGATTGTCTTCATTAGCTTATTTTGGCAGACTGGTACAGTCAGTGAAATATTTTATGCTGTAATTCAGCTTCATAAATTCTAAGGTAGTCAATGTTCTTTGCAAGTTCATAGGATTTTTGTCCTTAATAACTTTATATATACAGCTATGTAAAAATCAAAAGCCTTTGAATCTGAGAAGAAAGCACATCCGGTACGGAAAAGACCCTTGCAGAGGTTGGCAGCAGAGAGCTTTAGAAAAAAAAAGTGCATACACAATATTAATGGCAAGTTTCCTGTTGTGATGAGCTTAGTTGATTGACTGTCATTACCAATTGTCAGCATTGGATGGTTTGCGTGGGTTTTTTTAGGTGGTTTTTGGTTTTTTTAATTGGCATATTTGCTTTTGTGTGCATAAGTAAGATACTGGACAAAATAGATAATAGAGATAATACAGATATCTGTTTATAGAGATGAGAGGTATTTTTTCTTTCCATATAAAGTTTTAGGTCCAAAAACATCCGAAGTCTGTAGTTTCTGCTTGCAGTTGCCCCTTTTTCCGACCTGATAAATCTGCAGTCTCTATTCTCTTTTAAAAAATCTGCATGAGGGATTCCTTCTGTCTTGAACCACTTGTAATGTATGCAGCCATTTTTGACCTTGTGTAGCTGGTACAAAATTACACTGGAAATAACAAGCTGCAGCAAGCCAGCCGAGGACAGTACAACAAGGCTTCCTGGGAATCTTGGACAGATTGCTGGAATTTGGAAGACGGTTGTGTATTTTTTACAGTATTGTTGCAGCATGAACTTGTCATGGGACAAAGAAGTCTTAAATACTGTTTTAAATGCAAATCCATATATTTTGTACCAGTAGGCCTTTGCTTTAGTACTAATGAATCAGATTAGGTTGTGCATCTAGCTGTTGTGTGTCCTGTTCTCGAAGTAACACCAGGAAAGTGTATCACCTGTTTTCTGATGTTCTGGTTTAAAATAGTACTTCCCCTCCCCTTCTTGATTTTTTTTAATTGATTGATTTGTGAAATACCAGCCATTTTTATTCTGACAATGCTGAAAATTTGGTCTTCTACAGGTGCATTTCATTGACTTCAGAAACCTTTCGGCTTTTGAGTTTCTAAAACTAATTAGGAATAGTTTTAAGAGGTTTACAGTTAGCTAGGGTTTCTTTCCTGTTACTTTATCTGTCATTCATCCCCCCCACGTGAGCCCGGGATTTGGTAGGCCTTAGCTGCACTGTGGGAGTGTCACCACACGATTGCAGGCGGTGACAGTGGCTTTGCTCTGTCCTGCCTGGGTTGTTCCTGCAGAACACCCTGGGTGCTCTGCTCCGCACCCTGGGGTGCTCAAAAGAGTTGGGACCGTCAAGGGTCACCCTCTAGCAAACCGGACACTGCAGAAAACAGCCGCTCTTTAGTGTAAACCCCGCCTAAATTCATTTAACTGCCTACAGGAGGAAAGCTCTGCTAATAGTTTAGGAGACAACGATAGTCTGTATAGAGTCAGAGCTGAATTTATCAGTCAGCATTTTAAATGGAGGGGAAGAAAAATCATAAATGCAGAAGAACTTTCTCTGGATAAAGTTAATTTGCTTTACTAATATAATTTATTTCAGAAGTTCATTATTCTTGGAGTTGCACTTGTTTTTAATAGACCTAGACATAATAAAGCTGTTTAGTTTATTCAGATGCACATGGTTTATGATCAAAATTTTAGTCTGTCTTCTCATTTTTTGATGTGTCCAGTTATTTGCTCTCACCAGAGGCAGTTGTGCCTTAGTGTGCTATATTCCATGATGCATCTAAAGTGAATTCAATACCAAGAACAGTAAAAATTGGTTTGTAAACAGATAAATGTGAACAGCAGTGTTAAGGTTCAGAAGAATTAAGTCTCTTATGGCTCTTTCTGATTTTATAAAGTCCTATAAAAGCTAGGCCAGTCGTAAGATCTGGATCTTCTGAGATTGTTATTGGTTGGGTTTTTTTGGCATATCAGTGGTGATACCTACTTCCATTGGCATACAAAACAATATGGTTTGATCCCACATGGGAAGTGGAAACTGATTCTTTGTTTCAGGAAAGCTTTTTCTTCACTTCATCACAGAGTCTCCTGAAGGACAGTGTTTTGATTTTTACCTGATTAGTGTTGTTTTTTTTTTTTTTTTCACTGCCTTCCTGACAAGGGCGATATATTTAATAGGAAGTATTAAGTTTGTGTCCTGGCTGCTGCGAGATGACCTGTTGTTTTTTATGAACACAGACACAGCAGCAGGCAGTGTACAGAGTGTTTTGTCCCAGACTGCTGGAAACTACACACTTGATTTCAAATTAAGACCTAGAAAATGCCCTTGTAAAAAAAGTCTAAATTAGGCAACTAACTAAAAATTATTTTGCAATTATTACCTAAAATAATTAAAGCACAGTCTTTATCACATTCCTACTGGATCTAGCTAATTTCAAGTGTGGGAAAAATATTTTCTAATGAATGAGGTGCCCTTTGCATATTATTGCATAAATCAGAAGTGTGGTAAATCTGGTTTGGAAGCAAAATAAACTTGTAATGCCTTAACGTATCTTGAAGTGTCTTAATCTTAAATCATATACTAATTGTTTTGTTTTTGTTAAATGTGTAGTAGACTACAAATTGACACCATTTCTAACTTTTTTTTTAGGTTCTTGGGGTGTCAATGTTTTAATACCAGAGCAACAAATAAATCAGTGGTGAAGTCATTTTCTAAGTGGAAGAGGAAGTTTTTCAATACAAAATTGTGGTAGATACAGTGAAATTCTGAACAGATTTTTCTCTAAGGAGAATGACATGCTTTCAAGATCAAGTGCATTGAAGGGGCAGTTTTGTTTGCCTGAAAAAAAAAAAAAAGATGTAAAGGACAAGTAAACAATTTGAGGATAAGCTACACTTTTTGTTGAGGAAAAAAAAAAATCAATATTTTATTTATGTGCTATCGGTTTATTTCCAGATCATAAGAAGTGTTCCCTCTGAGTTTTAATCTAACAGCCTGAGAGGTGTTTGGTACAGATTTGAGCCCCTCTCTGTACACTTGCTGGCTATACTAAATAATCACAAGCTCTGCTGGATTGCTGTTTACATCCATGAACTGAAATAGATGGATTGGTTTTCTTACACGGATAGAACCAGAAGAGTGTCAGTATTTTAAATTAAATGCAAACGTCAGCAACAGAAGGTTTGTATTAATTAATCATGGAAAAAAACCCGCATAAACCAGAATTTGAACAGCTTTTTAATCTAAACCACACTTTTATTCCAAAAGCTTCATGCTAGCCTTCTCAGAAAGGTCCATAAACTACGAACTACCGGAAAGTACCAGATCTCAGTCATGCTTGCCCATTACCAACCCTGAAAGTTTGCTTGTCCTTTAAGAAAAATGTAATGTTGTGAAATTCCTTCCAGTAGTGCCACTGTATTTTGTCTCCAAATAAAAGAAGCTTATTGTAGTATGTTTGCAGAAAAATTCTAAACAAAAATTATACAGCTTATTAGAGTGTGGGAATAGGGATCTAAATTTTAAATAAAATTATATATATATATAAATTGGTGCTGATTTTATAATTGCGCAGTTTGTTTAGTTTTTTCTTACTTTTAAATTCCAACTTAAAATTATGAGGTTTCAGAAATATATTGAAAGTTTAACAATGTTTAAAAATAGAAGAGCATGAGAATTCATGCTTTAAAAATGATTTTTAAATTTGTATTTTATATTGTTTTATCTATCTGTCTTTGCAAGCAGTCTTCAGGTTAAAGATACTTCTAACAGGTTACAGTACATTTCCTCTGTATGTAAATTAGATTGGATAATAGAAATTCATAAACAACCCATAATATTCTTTGAAAGCTAAGCTTTAAACTTCATTTTGTGTCCATTCACAAATAAATTAAATTTGGTCTAAAACAGAAAGTGGATCTATGCCATTTTGACATCGGCTCATTTTGCGAGGCTTAGGCAGCTAGACATCATTTTAAAGGAAATATTAACTTATATTACATATGTATATTTTTTGTCAGTTGTCTCTCAGTTCTTGAGGTATATTATTTTAATCATTCCATGCCTTAATATGCTTGCAATACAATAATCTCCCCAAATGGGTGAATACAAAAAGGCTTCCTGTTTTTAGACTCAGAAATTAAACATTCGGCTGTGGTAGCCAAAAACCATAGATAATCTAAAGGATCATGATAAAATATAATTATTTTACTAAGTCATGGGGTAACAACAAACTCAAAACTAGATCTGCCTAACTCATTTTACATAAATAAATACTCTCATGTCTAAAAGTACTGCCTATATTGTTTTTCACACCACTGCATTTAATAGAACTGCTGAGAGGACTGTATATATGATTTTAAACTTAAGTTGATTTTTCTTACTCTTGAAGGAGTGTTTCTTTGTGAAAGCAGTTCTTACAGCTTTGTTTTCAACCAGCTAAAAATGTTTTATATATTTACCTTAACCTGTTGTCCTCCACATTCTATTGTCCTAATTGTACTGTTTTCTGATTTGTATTTATGTCTTGAGACAGTAACTTTTTGAATAAAAATAAACCTGCAGTATGTTGTATGTTTGATCTTTTTAAATCGGGGTTAGGGGAGGACAGTGAAGAAGGGGGTGTGAGTAATGCAAATGTTATGTTTATAGAAATCAAAATCTTTTTCCATGTCTTTTAAGTGTTTGTCTCAGAGTTGGGATAATGTATGAAAAACTGCACTGTTTTATATTTGTAATAAATTGTACAAGTTTTTAAAATGTGAATAAAGCACTAATTGGGTAATAATTTAAAGTAGAAAAGTTAATGCAATCATGATTGTTTTAAATATGCTTTAATTTGAGATAACCTTGTTAAAAGAATTAGTGTAAATACAGAGTGAGCTTTTCATGAGGTTAGTACCTGCAAATAAAATTTTTAAAATTTGTATAGAACTTTTACATGCCAAGAAATCAATGGTTAATTATTTTTGTGTTATGTTTTTTTAAAAGTGTATCGATAGCCTTTCTGTTTGTTTCTGTTTCTTATTAACTTTTATCTGACATTATTCAGAATGCTTTTGATTAAGACGTTGGAGATATTGTATATAGTCGAACTGAAATACCACTAAAAGTGTATGCTACTTTCCATTTCTTAAATTTGTCATACACCTGATAAACTTTTTAAGCTGAATTGACAAGTCAGCAAGGAAATGAGGGGAAAAACCCTAACCAGCTCTTCCCCTCCCAGTCCTCTGGCTGTGTGTGGAAACCTCCTTTCTGTTACAAGGCTTTTTCAAGGAGTAATTTTAAAATCGTAGAGATAATAATTCTAATACTTGCTAATGTAACTTCGAGTGGTTTTGGTTTGTTTTTTTTTTTTTTTTTAAATTATTATTATTACAAATGTTCGTTCCTGTCTCTAAATCCTGCTGTAAGGTCAATAGTATCTTGTGGAAAATGGTTTTAGTAGGCTCTAAGTTTATAACTCAAGACAAATAACTTCACTATACAATGTAAAGTCTGTTCTAGTTATACCATTTTGATACAAAAGCCTGTAAATGAAAGAAATTTGACTTTTGAAAACATATGTGGTTAAAATGTAGAAAACAACAGACAATTCTGAGAAAGTAAAGCCTGTCCTCTAGTTTACCAGAGGCCACAGAGAAGATATTGACGCAGAATGAAACTCAAAGGAATAGTCTTCTCGTATTCTGTACAAAGTATTTCTTGACATTAAACAACCAAAGACAATACGTAAGACATTAGCGATTGCTGTTGTTTGTTTTGTTTTTCCCTTTGGGTGCTGTGGTGCTGATTCCTGTAGCTTGTTAGAGCCAGTAAATCCCCATCTTCTCTAGTCTCAGTATAACTAAATAATTGCCTCTTTAAAATTCACTCTTCTCTGTTTTCCTGATAATTTACACAGACACTTGGGATTTCAGGGTACCGATACTATTAGCTTTAACTTCCTACCCATAAAAAGTCTACTGAGATTTTTGAGGTGCTTTGATTCACAATAGTGTTTTGCTGCTTTTCAACCTATAGCTACCTTATTTTTTTTAATAGCCTGATGAATGTCACGCCTTATTCATGCTTTGAAGCATTTGTCAAAATTGACAATTTGTTTTTCAGAATTCTTTTGGTAAAACACAAATTGGTTCTTCAGAAATGTACTTGTTCCTGCTTAACTGCTTTAGTTTCATTTTCTTTAATCAATTGATGGTACTGAAATGCAGCTAATGCCGTTCCCGCGTTTTTCTCTAAGCAATATCTAGTATCAAGATTGTTTAATTTCTGATATCTGTTGGCATCTGAAAGGGACCATATCTTTGGAGGTGGATGATGACACGTACTTGGAAAACAAGGTAACATAGGACAATACTGTTCTGTAATAATAATTCTGTTAAAGTAACAATTCAGTGTCAATTTTGCCCGTCATTTTCTTCAGCTGTCTCTCTCCCTTCTTCATGTTGCTGAGCTCTCTTGAATGTATGTCTTTGATAATTTTTTTTTAAGTTTTTAACTGCTACACTTGGAGTTATAGGATCTCTGTAAATTAGTGCCTTCCAACTAGAGATGCGGTTGCTGTTGTTGTTGTGGTTTTTGTAGCCACTGCCAGATTTTGTAGATGTAAATCACACTGGCGGTGCAGTGGTTCGGAGCTTCGAATGTGCCCCAAGAAATGGCCCGAAGCGCGTGGCGGTGATGGGACGGACGGAACCCCGCGGGAGAACTTCCCTCTCCTGGACACTCTGTGCAGTTCTCTGTGCCGCGGTCATGCTCCCCAAACAGGCTGGGGAGTTTCTGCATGGCTTTTCCAGCGTTTTTGGTTGGAGAAGAGGAGGAAAGGCCATTATGTTTTTCCTAGATTAACTATTATGTCGAAGAAAAAGCTGGAGTTAGCGGTTCTAAAAGTAAAATTTGTGTTCAGCTCGTAAGAGCTTGAATTCTGCACTTTTAGAAAAGCCATTAAATGAATAAAATATGAATCAAAATAATAAAACCTATAGGGGTCCTAGAAAATCTCAAATTAGGAAGGGGATATGAAGCTCGTAGTTACTTCATGAAATCATTCAAGTAATACAATACAGTTTTGGAGAAGTCGATTAATTAGTTTGAAGACATTTTTGTGGTGTTGATAGGTGATGACAGGTCAGATGGATGTGAACAGCAGCAGCTTGTTTCAAATTTGGTAGGTAGGCCGTGGACGTTGCTAGAATGCTTTCCTGAATAAGCAGCCAATGTCCCATTTATTTCCATTCTTTAGGAGTGCCTTTGAGAAAGCTGGAGATTGGTGGTGTTTCTTGGTTGTGTGTTTTGGTTTTGTTTTTTCCCCTGGATACTAATATTGTTATGATTTACTTGTCAGAATTTTAGCAGGGTGGGTGTCCTTGTGCATATTCACAGAACCACAGAATGTCAGGAATTGGAAGGGACCTCGAAAGCTCATCCAGTGCAATCCCCCCGCCGGAGCAGGAACCCCCAGATGGGGTTACACAGGAAGGTGTCCAGGCGGGTTGGAATGTCTGCAGAGAAGGAGACTCCACAACCTCCCTGGGCAGCCTGGGCCAGCCTCTGGCACCTTCACTGAGAAGTTTCTTCTCATATTTCAGTGGAACCTCTTGTGTTCCAGTTTGCACCCATTGCCCCTTGTCCTATCGCTGGTTGTCACTGAAAGAGCCTGGCTCCATCCTCCTGACACTCACCCTTTATATATTTATAAACATTAATTTAGCCCTACTCTAGATCGCTCATTCGATACACTTGACCTTAACTGCAACTTTTTCCCATGAACCTTTTTATCAGAATTCCCTGTGACCTCGGTCGCCGGGCGGCGTTGCCCGTGGTTCCTGGGAATCACCCACCGCAAGCGCTTCATGCGGTCGGTGCAGGGAACGAGTTGGGTTGGGCCGGAGCTGTGGTCGTACCATGGGGCTCCCGCTCATCCCCTGACCGTGTGCTCGGCCTCCGCGTTTGTCCTGCCTGGCAGCCCCGCGTCAGACCCCGCTCACTGCCCCGGCTGCCTCTGCTTTGGCAAGAGCAGTTAAACCACAGCTCTTGAGTGACGTACGTGCAGATCTCTTATTAACACTCTCTTTTCACCCGTTTATATTCCGTTGTCTTCTTTTTAGATTGCTGAACCCCACCAAAAGCAAGAAAGCAAACCACATCCACTTGTTTTTCATATCATGCACAAAAGCACTTAAAGATGTGGCATATCTTCTATTTAGCCTGCTCTTTGTATTTTTCATCTTAAAATACTGAGCTGTCTTTTACCCAACTGTTCTTATGTATCAACTGACAAACCTGTCTTTTCATTATTTCTGTTGCTGGCTTACAATCTTTTGCATCTTGAAAAGCAGGCTTTTTGGGGCTTTTTTTAAAACCCAAGTCTTCCATTATAGCCAGGAATTGAAGTGCTCTCTGAAACCCAACGTGGATCGGGGAAGTGGCTCTGTCAGTCCAAACACCCTCTCGTTATTTCCATCCTGTCAGAGGTACTGATGGTGTTACGGTTTAGGGGCATATTGTGTAAATGCTTATAGCTGGAGAAGCCCACAGATTTGTATTATCAGTAGATTTCCTTGTTTAGGAACTACTCTTTTTTTTCTTGCTCATATCAATAACTCGTACTTGGTGAAAGCAGCTTGTTTGAAGTGCCATGAAGCAAAGAGGAACAGATGTTCTATTTAAAGTTGCTTTCATTACAAATTCCTTTTTTTTTTTTTCCTTTTAACCTTGCAACAGTTCATCTTCTGCTTATTTCAGAATGACTTTTAACTTGCGTAGTTCTCTAGCTCACCTGGGTTGGATTCGTAGATCTGACAGGAAGAAGTGGTGCCCTGTAGAACAGAGAGGCTGCCAAGGATGTGATTTGAGCTGTTTGCATTTCCCTTCTCCTGGGATTGGTGTTGAGTTAACCAAAGAGAACAGGTTGCTTATGTTTGCTGTGGCGCGGTACTGATTTGTCACAGATTGCAATAGATCCACAGATTTTGTGGATTTAGATGCGTTTTGTGATTTAAAAGCATCATCTCTTCACATGCTGTGCCTTTGGTTAACAGTATTAGATTTAGGTCACTTGATCCATTATTAAAGTTCAAAAGACATGTCTTTTAGACTTTTATTAAATCCCTGCCCACAAGGAAAGTAAGACTTATTTATTTATTTTAATTTGATTTGCTGTTCATCTCTTATTCATTTACCAGAAACGAAGGATGGGGGGGCTGGTCCTTAGAACAAACCACACCACTCAGTGATGTATAATCAAAACCGTGGTAACTTGGCAGGAGGGGTCTTGCGGGTAGATAACAACTCCTGTTGTACAAAACGCAGACAGGCGTGTGCGTGAATCGCGGCACCGGCTCCAGTTCACACCAGCGTAACGCGGCTCTGACCAGTCGACGTGCTGGGGCCTGGCTGGCAGCTTGGCCAGGACGTGGTTCCTCCTCAGGCTCTGCCTTCTGATGGTGTCGGACATGAGGTGCCCAGCCCCTCTCTGAAGAATGAGCAATAATTATTCCTATATTAGCTCGTCACCAAGCTGCCGGTGGCCCTGCCAGCCCTGTAACCTTGGGCCAGCCGCCTTCTGAGTCCACCAAAAAGAATACCCAGAAACTGACCTTTACTGGCCAGTTCATTTTAAATTGATTAGTGTGGTCAGTTTGAGCTGGGCAAATGCAGTCGGGTCTCACCTGCCTGGGGAGTGAGATAATTTGGGTTTTTTTTATCAGAAGAATGTTACAGAGAAATAAACCAGCTTGGTTTAGGGCCAAGACTTTCAGAGCATCGTATTTTAGGAATAAAGACAGATTGAATGCATCAGCATAAGGTACATCTCTTATCCCTGTAGGACTTGCTGGGGGAGAGGAGTGGAGACACTGGGGGAGAGGAGTGGAGACACTTCTACTGCGAACATCTTACCTGAGACATCTTTTTCAAAACACTCAGAAGATTAGAAGTAGTCCTCACTCATTCCTACTTAATATTTGAAGGAGTTCTGAAATGAGGACTGAAAATATCTCTGCTTTTATTCTCCACTCAGCATGAATTTCGAAGGCGCCTCTTGCTCCACTCTCTGCGTAACTGGTCAGGAGAGGATTCGAGTCTGTTCCTGTCTCCATCCTCGGGTGCTGCTGTACGTAATGGGACGTGGGCAGAAGCGTTTGTCCTGGGGCCCTGCGGGGGCAGGCAGGTACCAAGATACCCTCCGTCACCCGCATGCCTTGAACGGGATGATTATTTTCTGAATTTAAGAATGGTGGTTCTTTTGTGCAGTGATAGGCTTTTCCAGCACTATTTCAAGGTACAGAGGAGGGTGCGTGATCCAGGAATTTGGACTGAATGATTTGGAGAACTGAGCTTTGCCTTTCAAGGCATTGAGTAAACTGATGTTCGTGGTACAGCTGATTACAAAGAATTCTGCTTTCAGAGGACGATGCCGGCAATTATGCAAAGTAGAGCTCAAGTTAATAACACCACGCAGCTCAAATCAGTGCGATAGTTTCGAAGTGATGCCTTGTAGCTTTTGCAAAAGTCAAATTAAAGTATTAATTCTGTTGTCATTCTAGTACCGTAGCATTTAGGGGTGAGGCCTCCTAGACTTTGTATGAGAATCAGATCCAGAGAGATAATTTGTGGTAATTTATTCATTGATTTTGGCCTCTTTGATTTGTTCAAACATTGGGTGATTTTTCAGTAACTTCTATTTCTGGTGCTACTGCCCCTTGCTGAGCTTCAGGTTGTTTTTCTGCCACCTTTCCGAAATACGGAGAGCTTTTCTCGTTATCTTTGGTCCCTGTTGTCTTTCTTTTCGTATCCCGTTCAGAGAGCCAAAGCTTTTTAACGCCGTTTCAATATAGCTCTTGACGCCTAACAGATGACTGAGTGAAGATAACCTTCATATTGACAGACAACTTGAGGCTTACCATGACAAACCTTAGGCTCCAACCAGTCTGAGGAAAACCTGCAAATATTTGTTTATGACAACCAAAATGTTGTTAAAGCAACAAAATGTTTGTTACAACATCCAACCTGATGATAATTTTTAGTGAACATTTCAATGTTGGTTGGAAAGGATCTGTAGAGATTATCTAGTCCAGCATCCCTCTGAATGTTTAAGTCAGTTGAAGTCGGCCTAAACAGAGCAGCTATTTTAGAGCTGAGCCTTAAACCCTGGAAGATCATCTTTAATCCACTTAAACCAGGATCAAGCAATTTTCATATTCAGCTGACTCTCAGCAGGCATTTCTAGAATTATGAGGCAAGTATATTTTATTGTCCGTCGTATTAATATATCACTGCTTGAGGGAGTATTTAATATTCCCTGTATGCCTGCTTAGTGGCTCGATCTGCATGAGCGGAGACTTATTCTGCTGGAATGAGAAGTGCTGGTCTGGAGAGGTGCGGTGCCCCCCGCTCCCACAGGCTTTCCTGCTGGCGACTGAGTACGGGAAGACTTCACGTGTCAAAATGACCTTTTTTCGTTCAGATATTTCCAGTTAACTCCGATACCCGTGCGTGAACTCCAAGCGCCTCAGGCGGATGTGGATGTCTCTTTGGGCTAGAACCGATCTGATCCCCCTGACGTGAATGTCGCTGCCGTGCCTGGCTCACGGCTGTCTGCAGCCGGGGATATGGGCTCTGTTTTGTAGTTCTGGGGTTTTTTTCCTCTCCCACCCCTTGTTTTTTTTTTTCCTCCCTTTTCCCCTATCACTTTGTACCTGCAGATCTTCACAAACTGTAAATCTCTACAAGAATATACAAGTAAGCACAGCTGTTCTTGTTGCTTTACAGTAAAAAAAAAAAAATCCTTTTTTCTGAGGAAAGAAGGTCATGATAAGCCACTTCAGGGTGAAGATAAAATTGGTTAACAAGCCTCTTCTTAGAGAAGAAGAATAGCGATGAAGAAAATAACCGTCCTAAAGGATACTTCAGGGTTTGTGTTGCGAGAGCAAGGCTGAGGCTTCTCCGCGGTGTTTTACAGACTCCGTGTGGAATTTATCTGTTCCTGGAGCCCTGGGAGCTGTGGGGCTCTGTGGATGGATGTCGGATGGAGGATTACCTCTGTGTTAATAAACAAAATGGCAAGTACTTTTGGAGCTGAAAGGAATTAATTGCTAGATTAAAAAGGGCTGAGTTGTCTGTCTTAGGAAAATACTAAATTACAGGAGCCTCTAATAGAAATAAAGAAGCTGGCAGAGTAGAAAAGTAGGAGAGGTTTGCATGGTTTTAGTGGCTGAGAAATTTGAGCACAGATTGTACTTCTCAGTACTGTCAGGATGTGATTTACAGATGTGTTCTGGTTCAGATGTGTAATGGAAAATATGTTTTAAGTGCTGGAGCATCACTGTGGAGAAGACTGCTCTATTTCCCGCTGGAGGAAGGTCAGGTAAGTGATGTTCGGCTCCCGGGGAGAGGACTTCATCCTTCTTGGCTTTGGCCAGAAATGTGGGGAAGAGAGTACTTTTCGTTCAGGCTGAAGTGCAACATAAATGTCGCTAAATTTATTCTAGGACCCAAAATAGCCCAGAAGCCAAGTCACGGCGCATTGCGCTGTGCAGATATCTCCTGGTCTCCCCTTTTAGATCCTTCAGTAGCCTGATAGGCGCCTGTGCTTCCAGAGCGTAAAGTGATCTGCTCCAGTAGCCTGGTCATCCTGCTGCTTTTCAGGAGATCCACGGCCGGCAGGAGGGCTCTCTTAAGACACTCAAACCACAAGACAAATTCCATGTTCTCACCATAAGGCCTTCTGGGGGAGCATCTGGCCTTGTTTCAGGTCCCTATAACACGTTACTGTGAATCAGTGGGGTTTGAATGCTGTCTGAGCTGGTTGTTCCATTTCCATCGCAGGGACCAGTCTCCGTTCCCCATTTGTCCTGTGGGGCCCTTCTCAAGATAATAGTTAGAACAGGAGGGCTTCACCATAGCAGAGGAGTCTCTATCTGGGGCTTTGGGAAGAGGTTCTTTCCAAATCATCAGGAAAAAGAAGGGGATGGGCATCAACCTGTCTTGGACTGTGGTTTCTCTACTGGCCTGCCTCACTGTGTCCTCTCAGTGGCCTTCCAGCTAGAAAGAAAAATAAATTTCAAGGTCTGAGCATGTTCAGTGGAATTTGGGATGGAAGTTCCACAGAAGCCAGTTGTCCAACTTCCCATATTTTGCCTGAATGTCGTTTAGGTCTCTCTTCTGGATGGATGAGTCATGACTGCAGTTCTTCAACCTGAAAAACAACTGTTAGATTTTTGTTTGTTCGTTTTGTTGGGGTTTTTTTTGGGTTTTGGTTTGCTTTGGTTTTTGTTTTGTTTTTCCCCTTTCGCTGTTGCCTGGCTTTGCAGCAGGGTCGATGCCGTGCGGCGTGGTGTCGTGGGGGAGCGCCCATCGCCTTGGCCCCGCCGCTGGCGTCTCAAAGCAGCAGGCACTTGGACACCAGGAAAGCATAAAAGCAGTAACTTGAGAAACCACATGGCTACTGCCATATATTAGATGATGACATAAGATATACAGGTATACGGTTTCATTAATAGCAGTTAACTTAATCAGTTCTTTTCAGCCTTGGGTATGAACCGGCAGCCTATCCAAAGCGTGGTCCTCGACTTTTTTGCTGCCATACTTCAACCTTTCTTCTCCTAAAATTGGTAGTTTCTTAATTTGTTAGACTTTTGCACAATTAATTGTCAAACGTGTTCTCAGCGTAGTGAAAGATTAAAAAAAAAAAACCCACACAATTTTTATTTAAACTTTGAATAGTTTTAAACCAGAATTTATTTGACTTTGCGTTCAACTCCTGAGCTGGTGTCAGGACTGAGGTAATGCTGACTCCTCCACCAATTAGGACTAATCAGTGTCATTGAAAAAGGAATTTAAGATCTATCAAATTTGATATGCTTTGCGCTAAATAATGAATGTTTCTATCTCCACCTTCTCTCAGTGGTAGTCGAAGTCTCCTTGGTGCTGTAGATGGATTTGTTTTAAGCCAGGCTAAAACTCTCCCGGCTCTTCCAATCAGCGAGGTCTCGTTACTGCCATAAAAAGAAATGTTGGAGGAAGGGGGAGCAAAACCCTCTCCTTTCCTGAGGAATGATCATAAAACCTTGAGTGAGTCAGTGTTCTTTGCCTCTGTTTTACACTTCACGTAGCTGGCTCCGCGAGCCTGAGGGATGTTTTATAGCATCTCTCCTGTGCGTTGTGGCCACGGGGGCTGAGCCGGCCCGGCACCCCTGAGCTGAGCGGGGACCAGGGCTGGGGGGGTGACAGAGCAGGTCACTGGGGATGGACCGCGAGCGGCTGGTGAGCCGTGGCAGCACGGGAACGCGTGAAATCTTCATCAGTGGGGAACCCGGGGCCCGGGGGAGCCCCTGCTGTGCCCGAGAGAGGTTGGCTCTGCCGGTGGGTCCTCACTCCGGGAGGCGGGTTGCAGGGTTCTCACACTGCTCCTTATTGCCCTCCTTGGAAGGGTGTGCGAGACAGCGGTAGTGCTCGAGGAAGGGCTTGCGTTGGAAGCTTCCCTGTAGATGAATTCTCACCACCCTGGTACATCAAATTAAACGATGGAGAGGCTTCTGCTTCTCTGGTTTTAAGAGATGCCGTGTGGGCGGTTTCTCACAGCGGGACCTTAGAGGCTCCGCAGTGCTCTGGGTGCAGCAGAGATGGAGGCGCTGGAAGGAGGGGTGGGGGTTCGGGGTTCTCCCGAGAACGCTTTCATGGGCTGTCTCACTGGGATCACAGGTCTGGTGCTGCCCCGTCTCACCCCCCCGCAGGACGTTTCTGCGTGGGGACTGTGGATGTGAACATCCAGAGGGTCACACGAGGAGGGGGCCGGGAACTTGCTCAGCAGGTGCGGTCGGCTGCCTGATTCCACTCTGAAGTGGAACTTCAGCAAAACCAGGATCCTCTGTCACTGCAACTGCTCGACAGAAGGCTGAGCTGCGGGGATGCCGAGCAGGTGTCTGACTTACAGACGTCTTCTCCGGTGCCAGGATGGTGTCTCAGCCATTGGACAAATTTGCTGGAATCATTATAGTGTCTTGCAATATTGGTGAAGTCTGTGATTCTCTGCAAGGCTGATGGAAGCCACATGGAACCTCTCACCTAAATTGTCATTTCCTAATCATGTCTTTCAGTGTCTCACAAAAGACCATCTTCTACAGCTTTTGAAGGTTTACATGCAAATTAAAGTCAACCGTACTCTTGAACAAGTGCTGCTTATGTACATCAAAACAACGGAGCATCTGGCAGCTCAGCAGAACGTAGTTGTTCTAAATGTGGGGTTTATTTCACAACATCCAGGTGCATCTGTGCAAACGCAGGGTCGCGCAATGGTACCGAGTGCCGTCCATGGCCAGGAGCTGCTGGAGCTCCTGCTCATGGATTCCCAACTTCTGGGAGCCCACCTAGCCCTGGGGCAGTGATGCGTGATCTCGGGACAGATGGACAAGAAGCGGGGGTGAGAGAAGAGAGACAGTAGCCAAGTCACCTGCAAATACCTCGGTTCATTTAGGAGCCTTTGGACTCCTTGCTGTTTTTCTGCAGCACAGCAGAGCCCTGTCTTTGTCTGACATCCATAAATGAAGGCGGGGGGAGCGCTATTGGTTGCACAGGGCATCCACCTGAAAAACCAACATGAAATAAAGTGTGACGTTGTGGGGTGAGCTGTGGGCTGGGCTGCGAGGTCACAGTGAGCTGGAGTCTCTT
This sequence comes from Caloenas nicobarica, assembly GCF_036013445.1. NCBI lineage: Eukaryota > Metazoa > Chordata > Aves > Columbiformes > Columbidae > Caloenas > Caloenas nicobarica. The sequence continues at coordinate 5,236,701 of NC_088256.1, forward strand.
GTGTTATGGGGGACAGACCTGGAAGCAGAGGAGGGATGGGAACCAAATGAGATATAGGTTAGGAAAAAAAAAAATACTGTAAGAGTGGGAAAAACAAGGGAAATTTGTTAATGCCAGTCAAGCTGGTTCTCTGGCAAGCAGGTGGACTTACACATATCCCAGGAAAAGAAGCTGTTAAGGAAAATGGACCTGCCGGCAAGTGGAGAGAGATGTGATTAAAGAGGAAACTGCTGGTGCTGCTTTATAAAAACCTGGGCTTTGAAGGAAATTGCCGTGTTGGGTGGAAAAACTGAAGTCACTAAAATGGAAGGGAAGAGGAAGTTGCAGAGCTACACAGAAGGCAAAAAGCTCTGCAGAAACCTGATGGTTGATGCTGAGCCAGTGGGAACCCTGCTCAGGTAGGTGAAGGTGAGGAGGGCAGCTCCTGCCTGCATGAGAATGGGCCCTTTGGTCGGGAAAGATTCACCAGGGTTGGTCTCTTGCATCTTTTCGAACGTCTTCTATCACAACATCCCACATGTATCGGATGAATGAGAAGGACCTCGTCTCACTGGTTGTAGGTCTTGGTCCAAAGCCCAGTGCGTGAGGGAAAAGCTTGTCTGGTGAACGTGCCGGGCTCTGGCTCTGCTCCAGGCTCGCATCCTGTAGATGAACACTCGGCCCTTCCCTGAGCATGAACCGTGTTTGCTGGTGTTGCAGGGTCCGTGGCACAGCTCCTCCTGCCCCTCCTGTGAGCGAGTGTGGATGCTTTGAGCCTGCCGTGCGTGTGGAGCCGTTCCTGGGGGGTCCCTGGACACTGGTGTGGTGTGGCCAAGGACAGTGACTACAGATGGTCCCAATCCCACATCCAGATGACTGGACCAGCAGCTGAGCCCCGGGTGCAAACCAGAGCTGGCAAAGGGCTTGGAGGGACTTGTGTCCCCCCTTGCAGGGTCTCTTGGCCTCTGCTCATCCTCTCCGCTCTTCCACGCAGACGTATGTGGCCTCCGCCTCTGCAAACCCCTGAAGCCTGTAAGGAGCTGCACAAACTGCCAAGAGCTGCCGAGAGATTGTATTGTTGTGAGACTGGCAGGTTTTATTGGTCTGCTTAAAATGTAAGTGCACATGGGAATATAGGAACCCTGGGAGGGTGATGACAGGAGCTGCCGTGTTTTCTTCAAGCAGCACAATCCATAGATTAGCACAGATTGAATGCTAAATTTTGGCTGGCTGATTTCACATCAGATAAGGAATCCATTTTATATCTAAATGAATGGTTTTATCCTTCTGGGTTAAGTATAATACAACACATAATGTAATACCTGCTGTTTCACAGTGAGGTTAATCAGTCCTTTCCTTGGTGCCGTGGGGCACCGAGCGGGAGCCCGGAGGTTTGTTCTGCAGGATACAGGCGTCTCGGCCCCGTCCTCATCCCTGTGCTGGGAGTGAGGAAAGCACTTAACTCCACTGTGCTGCTGGTGTTGCTGTTTCCCCTGGGTACAAGGAAAAAAGAAAAGAAACTCATAAAATGAGCAGCAGGTTTGTTGGTTTTTTTGTTTTTTTTTTTTTTTTTTTTTTTTTCTTAAGAAAGAAGGAGATGATTTAAAAGTTGATTTAGTGAAAACACCTCCAGCCCAGAAGTTAGGTGTCTCTCAGCTGGGAGAAGAACAGTGTTTTCCTCCCTGAGAGCATCCTCCAGGCTCCTGCAGCACCCAGGGCTGCCCGGCGTGGCCAACGGCCTCTTAGTGCGCTGGCAGCCAAACCAGGGCTGGGAACGTGGGAACACTGCCCAGCTGGCACCCAGGGCAGGGTATTTGGTGGGAACAGGCAGATCAGTCCCCACCATGTACCTTTTGACACCCGTACTCTGGGCTCTATCCTGCGGATGTCTGTCTGTCCATCCCACGTGGCCCACGAGAGACTGGGTGTGAATATTCCCACCGTGTCAGCACAGGGCACTGCTGGCCAGTGAGGAAACCCCTAGTCTTCTGGGTTTGTGAGAGAAGTCCATGGAAAGGTTTTATGGCCTTTCCTGACAGTTCTGGGTGGGGGAGGAAAAAGAAAAAAAGTGAGTTATTTTTGGAAAAAAGTTTCCTTCTTGCTATGAGGTTCTGCAGCCTTTCAGGCTCCTGAATAAATGTTTCTTCTGGTGAACAGCTCATGCTGCACCTCTGCGATCAAACCGAAGTGATTTGAGTGGGGTCATGAACAAAAAATAGATATTTGCATTTCTGTTTCAGACTGTTCAAAGCACCAGGCTCAAGAGATGGCACTTGGTGAGTGATTACTGCATTTCAGTGCTTGGCAAGTGATTCAGATCTGTCTGGTGCTTTTATGCCAGATCTCCAAAAAGGCCCAGAACTTGCCTGGGGATGTGTTTTAAAAAGTGCATCATCTAATTCAAGTACAAAGCAGATGAACAGTCTTATAAACGTGATCAGTCATTCGTGTCCTTAAGTCAAAGCCTTATCGCTTTGAAAATCCAAATACCTGTTCATCTTCAGTCAGAGCTGCTAGCTCCCGTTTTTTCTCCAGTTTATTTATTTTTAATATCTAGCTGCTAGTATGGCTGCACTCCACCCTTAAATGCCAGGGGAGAAAACATGTGCAACCTTGCTCGTGAGAACGTCTTGGGAAAGTAACGTGATTTGTGTTTGTGTGCAAGCAGTGACAAAATTGAAGTGTAAATAAGGGTTCGGGCTGTATAAATCTGACACGGCACTAGGTGCTGCTTGGTGGTAAATCCGTGTGCGCTGCGTCCCAGCGCAAAGAGGCGGCAGGAGGCTGTCCCTGCTCCTGGCGGCTGCGGAGAGGAGCTGGCGGGCGAGGAAGGCGGCGGAGGACGTGCAAACCTGGGCGAGAGCTTTGCCTCTTTGCAATCGCGCTGTCTGCACGGCACCAAGCGTGAGCCCCCTGGCCCTGTGCTGCCTTTAGCTTGTCTGTATGGCTGCTGCCGTGTCCTACCTTGGCACTGGGAGAGGGTGTTCCAAGCATGTTGGGCACTAATGAGTGGAGCCTGTGTAGAGCAGCGATCCCAAAGCAAGGGGGACAGTGGTGCTGGGACAGTCCCATGGTCCCCCCAAATGGGCTTCATTTCTCTGCTGGCACTGGCAAAGGTGCTAGAATTGCCCTGGAGAGACCTGCAGTAGATAGAGGCCCCTTTCCCTAGGAAATCTGCCTAAACCTCAGTTCAGCTCACAGCGTGTCTGTGGGGCCAGATGCCGGGGGAATGGGTTCACCGGGTGAGCTCCTGCCCCAGCTGCCTCCAGGTCTCTACACAGCTGTATTTGGGGAGAACCAGCTTTCAACCCAAGAGGTGATTTCCTGGGGAGGCAGAGAGGCTGGCTCCAAAAAGAAGACGTCAAGTGCTGGGAGGAGGTTTGGCCTCTGTACTGCTGAGGGCTGTTTCCAGAGAAAAAGAGTATTTATAGAACAGCTCAGAAATGGCAGCATGATATATCCACAGTGCTGCAAGCCCCTTGTTCCCTGCCAAGACATTTGGGGTGGCTGGACCATTTGAAATATTTCAGGCATGCTGCAACGTCAGCTGCCACCAGAGCTTGCACAGAGGAGCAAGAGGAATCTGGGCGCAGCAGCAGCAACCCTGAGCCCTCTGCCCAGAACAGCACATCAGCTGTGCCACCCTCCCTTCAAACTGTTTGCATTCTGACGGTGTTTGCAAGCATTGAAGTCTATTATGAGCATCTTTAAGTTAATATTTATGTTTGGAGTGCAAGTATGATGGAGAGAAAAAACAGTTCAACTCTTCTTAATCCCTCTATTCATTTATTTCCCCCACTAAGCCTGGCCTTTCCCTGGGAGGTGCAGCTCAGCCATTTCGTGCTCTCCCTTCAAGGAGCTACAAGAGGGACAGGGGACAGACAAGTTCCCACGTTCCTGCCCACACCCAACCCTTCCTCGGTCTGCAGGCCAGAAGAAAGCTGCTGCTTTCTGTTCCATTCCTGCCTGCCTCGGAGCCCTGCACCCCTCCCTTGCCACGCTCTTGTGGCCCCGAAACCCACAGCTTCTCCTGGGGCTGCTTTTTTCCAAAGCAAACAAAAAGTAGTGCTGGGGCTGCTGATGCTCGGCCAAGGAGCAGCTCCGGCCAGGGACCCCCTCCAGACCTCACATATCCCCACGTTGTCCCCCTCCTCCTAAACTGTGCAGGGACTTCAAACAGGCTGAGATAGAGCCTGGAAACCCTGCCTGGGGCTTTGACATTGTTCAGCGTTTTATTTTGTTTGTATTCTTTTAGATTTCCATCCTGTTAGGAACTTAGCAGGATTCCCGCAGCCCCTCTGCCCACCTCCCCTCTCCCAAAGGTGGAAACATCCCCATCCTGCGTGCCCCTGGGGAGCACAAGGGGCAAAAATCACATTTTTCTGTATGCCACAAAGTGGTTCTTACTCTGCTGAAATCCAAGAGAGGACACAGCCGGCAATACGGCCCTCGCACTCCGGGGAAGTCCCACATGTGTCTGGGCTGCCGTGAGCCCTTGGAAAGGTCTGGTTTGCTCATGTTCTGTGTTGGTGCTTGAAGCTTTTGGCCCTGCTGAGAAATTAAAGGTGGTGACAGGAGCCTCCTTTTGGGGGGAATCTTTAGGTTTTTATTATTTAAATAAAATTAATGATAACGCAGTAATGTAGTAGAGTTCAACTTAGCTTATAGTACGGGGAAAAAGTTATACAACCCACAGTCTTGCATTTGCCTTGAGCTAAGAGCCCACACCGAAGACCCACCAGGCTCCCGTCTGTCCCAGGTCCCTTCCGGCCCCCAGGAACATATGGGGCCGTTTCCTCTGTGCTTTGGGTCCCTCGTGGGCACAGACGGGTGCTGGAGGGGAAAGGGGAGCCCCGTGCCTGCTTTTGCCGTGGAGAAAGTCACCATTTGGTAGAACTGCAGGAGACTCTGCAGCCTTTATATAAATAAACGGAAAAGGTGGAAGAAAGGAGCTGGACAGAAGGCAGTTCTGCTGCCACCCGTGGAGGCAGTTCCCAGTGTTGAGCCTTTTGGATCCACCCTGTGCGCAGGTAAATACTGGGGGGAGTTGTGCAGGGAAGACCCTGCAGCTTCGCCCTGCAAGCCACAGGGATCAGCATGGTGCAGACACGTGTGGCAAAGGAAGTATTTCCATTGATTTCAAGAGGTTAAAGCAGGGCTAAAAACCACGTGCGTTAAGATGAGTTTTGTTCGCCACAGCATTGCATTGATTTGTCCGGTGCGGCTCCGCTCTGCATAGGAGCGGGATATGTCCCCATGGGGCCATTTGCAAGATCAGATCTATACTGCACACAGTCGGGGAGTAACTTATCTGTGAAATCACCTGCCTAAAGGACAGCTGGCTTCACCACTACATTTTCTGGCTGTGTGTTTTCTCCCGATAAAAAGAAAAAAAAGAGCTTCATCCACCTTTCCCAGCGGTGGCTAGGGCAAATTTAGTTTGATACATGTAATTTGAGGGCTGGGGGGGCAGCAGTAAGACCAGACCTTAGGAGCTCTTGAAAGCCATTAAATAACTGTGCTTAACAATGATGTAAAAATATCTCCCTTTCCTTCCCGCAGGTGAGGGTTGGACCTTTCCCTCCCCACTGGAGCTCTGCTGGGGCTCGCAGGCAGGACAAGGAGGAGGGCTCCAATCCTTGCAGCTGCGAAGAGCTGATGAAATGAAATCAAATCGAGGTTTCCTCAATAAGAGCAGGGGGCTCAGCTTCACGTTCCTGCAGAAAAGGGGTGGGGTTGTGCTGGGGGAGTGGAAAAGGCCACTGAATCCCTGCTGTAGGATCCAGGTGGAAACAAGCTGTGTTCAGTCCTCCCACGACAGAGGAACCATGACCGAGGGCCAGCCATCCCCATGTGCCGGTGGCAGCTTGGATATTGTGGGAGGACACCGATATAAGCTGTTGGCATGAAGCAGCAGCCAGAGGCACGGCTCATCTTAAGTTGTTTACGCTGCTTAAGCCAACAACTAAACCACAGCAAAGGTAAAACTTTCTAGCTGGGGGTTTGTATGAGAAAGTGGGCCAGTCATGTGCTTCTTATGTTCCGTTTTATTTTATTCGTTGATGATTCGTGTATGAAATGGGAATCCTTCCATTGTGTATGCTCCCCTTTCTGGTGTAACCAGCTCCCCCTCAGGGTAACACATACTGCCGCTGCTCTGGAAGGAGCAGAGATGTTCCTCCCCGCGTTAACACGCTAAACGTGAGCATCTTTCAGTGGTTTGATGTTACAGGGTCACAGGTTTTGCCCCATTGCATTCATTGTGGTGTTTCTCTTTCACGTGTTCTTAGGAGGGGCAAATGCTAGAAGTCAAAACCAAGCTGTAAAGCTCATCTTTAAAAACGACGTGAAGAATAAATAGCCCTGACCCATAAGCGAGCTGCATGGCATCTCACCCTGGGCACGTCCCGCTTGGTTTTGATCCAGACAAACTGGGCTTTACTGGGCTGCATGGAGGCCAACCTGAACCCCTCGTGTCTGACCGAGCACCGAGCCGCCCCCAGCGCTCACTGGGATGTCCCAGCGAGGCAAGTGGCCGCGGGGGCTGTGTCAGAGCGTAGAGCATCCCTCTGCCATTGCAGTGGGAGCAGAAGGTGGCAGGAGGTGTGTGACGAGGATAATGTGTCAGCGTGGTGTTTCAGGCAGCGACCTCCCCGTGTTTCCACCTCTGTTCCCCCCGCATCACTGGGAGCTGCCGGTGGCCTGGCTCTGCCTATGCCATGTGTCCCTGCACCTCCTGGCCTTTCCAGAGCTGAGCGGGTTGGGTGTGTTGGTTGGTTTTTTTCTGGCTGTGGCCTCACGCTGCCCCTGCCCAGACAGCTGACGAGTGCTGCAGCCACAGCGGTGGTGGCCGTGACCCCCTTCTCCCTCAAGCATCCCCACCACAGCGTTAACTGTGATCAAGGCTTTATTTTAGCCAGCTTGAACAGGGCAGCTGTATTTCTGCCTCTATCTGGAAGGTGGAAATATGGATATGGGTGTTAGGGTGTCCCAGCTCCTTTCTCCTACTTTTTGGCCTGAGTCAATCAAGGCCACTGGGCCAGGGCTAAGTTTCCAGCTAGACTCAAGGCTGAGCCCAGGCTCCATTGTAAAGTCTGTGTTCACTCATCTTTAATATCTGTGCCCAGACTGCAGAAGTTGGAAATACTTCCAATCGATAAAATAGTTTGACAAAGCCAATCAATAAAACATTATAAAAAGCAGTGAAAGATGGAGGAGAGAGACATTGGCTGTAAAGCACCCGCTGCTGTGTGCAGCCTCTTCAGACAAGGTGCATGAATTGCTGGCCATTTCCAAAATCCACCTGTTCCAATGAGATGAGGAATAGGAGCCTTTAACATCTCCAGCTGCTGGGCTGGGGTGTGTAGGGCTGCAGTGGCATCAATGGGGCATCAGGGCTCTCCTCTAAGGACCAAACCCATTAGCAAAAACCTATTGGTTTTGGGACTGGAATGATGGCAAAACCTGTGCAGAGGCTCACGGGCCCCAAAACACCGCCGTGCCCCTCAGCACCCTCCTGCCTGTGTGGGCTGGGGATGGGGAGGGCACTGCAGCGCCTGGTGGTGGTGATCTAAGGGTCTGGTCTGAGGGTCGGTGCTGGGGGGCAGCAGAGGTGCCAGGGTGGCAGCAGGGACCGTGGTGCCAAGGGGTGGCTGATGGCTTCACCAGAGCAGCCGGGTTACTGTCCCCAGGGATGGGCGGCAAAGCCAGCCTAATGCTATATCAGGTGCTGAGAGCTGCAGGTAACCCAGGTGATGCATCATGGCAAAAGCACAAAGCTGTTCCTTGAAGTCTGGCTAACCTTTCCATCCGCTTAATCAGGAGAAAGTGGCAAAAAAACTCTTAAAGTCCCAAAACAGGGAATGCCAGAATGCTCTGCAGAGCCTGTGGTATCTCTGCAGCCACCCACATTATTTTTCCTTTGTTTAATTGAAGCCCAGGAAACGTAAGCTGCGATGGTTCCGCAAAGAGGAAGCGATACCACAGATCCCTTCCTCGGCAAAGGCAATTATTACGTGTTTGTATTTTCTGTTCCAGTCTGCAGCTGTAGCTGTGTAACCGACGGGCACTGGTTGTCCCTGTCCCCGGCTCGCTGCGCGTCCCCGCTGTGGGTGCCCACCCTCGGCGTGGAGGCGGGTGCAAGACATGTTGTGCTAAGAAACAGGCGACGCGCCCTCACCCAAAGTTTACACCTCGTGACGCTATCTGCTCTGGGAGGATGGAGAGAATTTAATTCATCAGCTCAAAGCCTGGTACCGTGCAAGCTGGTTCAAGAGCTGTGTGTGAGGAGGAGGAGGGAGGGAGCCGGGAGTTGGGGACATGGATTTGGGGACGCTGGACTGGCAAGTGAACAAGTAAAGCAGAAGCCCAAGTGACTAACATGCTGTGCCTGAGATGGGTGCTGGGTTCACCACAGTGAGCAAGAGCTCGACTGTAGAGCCACTGCATCCTCAGTTGAGGTCCATGTAGGAATTAATGACTTTGGAGCATCATTTCCACAGATCTCCTCATTGCTTCAACCCCTTTTGCTGCCACTGATTTACTCAGGAACTGAATCTTGTCCAGAAAACCAGCTGGACTTTGTGAAAGACTCAGGACAGGCAGGGCTGGGCTGTGAGCTACCAGGGGTTCAGGGAAGCTGCTTCTCTGTCTTCATTTATTCCCTGTGATAGGACAAATACAAACCCAGCCTGGTTCCTCCCTGTCTGCTGGGGCCGTGCAGCATTTGTGTACCCCGGGAGGGGCAGAGTGGTGCAGCAGTTGGGGTTGCTTGGCCCTCTGCCTCGGGCTGCTCTGAATGGCTCCCTCCCCTCCTTCTTCCAAGCCAGAGAAATGTTAGTTTGATTAAAGCTGGCACACTACTTGCCAAGAGTTTGTTTTGTTTTGTTTTGTTTTTTGAGGAGATTTTTCCAAAATAAAAAAGAAAAAAAAAAAAAGAGGCAGATGGGATGAGCAGCCATGTGCAGTGACCCTCACCATCATTGCACATGGATGAGTTTCACAAAACAGTATTTCAGAAACACGAGGAAGGAGGTAACACAGAAACACGCACCTGAACCGGCACCTTTTAATTTATCGTAAACCCATGTGTGCATGCAGCACATTTGGTTGAAATCCCCACCAGCTGCTCCGCTAGCTCCTGGTGTCCATAGGGACCCCCGAGCACAGCATCTCCCAGGGTGTCCTGCTGGGGTGCTCAGGGTGCATCGTGCCGGGTGCCCTGTGCTGCTCAGACCCCAACAAGAGCCCGAAGAAGGCTGAACTGGAACCAGCCTTTTCCCCAAGGACCGCTAAGGTCTTCAGGCAGTGGGGGTGCATCCCCTCGCTTAGGGTTCCTGCTCGACTAAAGCTCCTGGTGTTAGATATTTGTATTTTTTATTACTGTTGCAGAGCTGACAGTGCTCGGCTCTACGGGAGCACTGTAAATATGAGCCTTTCCCTGTCACCTGCACTCATCTTGATTTTAGAGCACTTGGTGGTACCCGGAGTATTTAACAGCACTCTGGCTCTGACTAATGGTTACAGATGCACATAAGATATAAAGATTAGCAGCTCAGCTGTCTGATTAATATGTAAATGTACCTAGTTATGTGTGAGTGCTCTTAATGAAGTAACTCATACTTCTGTCTCCATATACCAAAGGTGATTGATGGAAAAAGCACTTTAGGTGCCTGCTGGAAAGCGTAAAAGTTGTTTTTGTCTATATCTTTCCTTTACAAAAAATCTGTAGACCTAGGGCTGAGATTTCCTAAAGGAGAAAAAACAACCCAGTCTGAGTTTAATCTAAACTAATCCAAATTGTTGGCCACGCTCCTGCAGTATCTGTAAATTCTCAGAAAGGAATAATCCATCAGGATCTTGTATAACAATCCACATGGTACCTTAAATAAACCTTCTCTTTGGCTGTAGCTTGCAGCTGACACCAACTGTAAATTATTTCATGTTACTTTATATGAAGGGCTGTGGGCTGGAATGAACGTTGTGGTGAAGGCAGGAGGCCCCATCCCAATGGAAGATGCTCCTGAGCTGCCGCTTCCACCCCGGCCGTGCTGGGGCACAGCCCTGTCCCCACTCTGCCAGCGAGGCGAGCGGTGCCTTGTGCCCAGCTGTGCGGCTCAAAAACATCAAATAAAAATCCCGAGCCATCGATGGATTCATGCAACGCAAAGGGCTTCCCGGTCAGGGAAGAAATGCTGCCTGAGAGCTCAGACCTGCAGCAGGGGATGGCGATGGCTGTGCCTGGGGCAGGGATGTCACCCTTGGCTTGTGCCCCGTCCCCCGGGTGTCCCCGGCGGGTGAAGCTGGCAGGTCCCGGAGCGTGGGCTGCCTGTGATGAGCCTTTTCCTGGGGGAGAGGACGGCCCTGGGAACACTCCCTGAGAAGGCCATCGTGAGTCACATCTGGCTTTCATCCTGCCCCTAAAAACCGCTCTGTATGTTTCAAGATCACTCTGCAAAATAAAGACCATTAAGCTGCAACTGGTTGTGAGGCAGGGGAGAAGTTTTGCAGTGGTAGTAAAATTTGGCACGATGCTGCAAGTTAAGCACTGCGTAATGTCTGCTCCCTGGGACAGGAGCTGTAAAGCGCTCAATTGCTGCAAGATCTCGCACAGATAAAATGCACTACGGCGCGGGGCTGTCAAAGGAGTTTAAAATATTCAAATCCTGTTATAGCTCTCCTGTGCTTTACCCTTCTCTGTCTCGCAGGAATTTCGGGCAGGAACTTCAGGGGCTCAGAGCATCCGTGGTTTTCACCTCCTCTCCAGGCTGGGGGATTTGCAGACTGCTTCTTGCTGGCAAAGCCAGGCTGGGCAGGAGCCCTGGTCAGTGCCCCTGGCCCAACAGCTCTCCCTGGAACACCTCTCACGTTGCTGTCTCCCTGTCCTGGTGTTCTGTAGCTTGCTGAGGCTGTAGTTGGTTTGTCCAAAATTTTCCATGCCTCTAGCTGGTTTTTTTTTTTTTTTTAGCGTTAGTTTTAAATAGTCAGACCTTTCCTAAGAGCAGGGATTGGAGTGGTGTGAAGTTCCCCTATTAAAAATTTTTGCTGATGTTCCCTCTGTGAGCAGAAACGTCGTCTTGGTTGGTGTGTAAGGGAAGGGGGAGTGACAAGGCGGATCTGGTCTTGAGGCTGCCAGCAACAACACAAACCAGCACCATGTGCCCATGTACTCGGGGCTGGTTTCAGCTCTGGAGAGGAGGATTAAGGGTGCCAGAGCCCTGGAACAGGCTGCCCAGAGAGGTTGTGAAGTCTCCTTCTCTGGAGATGTTCCTGTGCAATCTACTCTAGGTGAACCTGCATTAGCAGGGGGGTTGGACTAGGTGATCTCCAGAGATCCCTTCCAACCCCAACCATTCTCAGTGCTCAGTGCCGTGGGTGCCAGCCCAACCACCATTTCAACATTTCTCCATAAATAATTGCTGTTGCTGGCTCCGAAGGTTTTTCTACTGTGATGTTTACCAGCAAACATTCTTGCATTTTTTTTTTCCCCTAAATGCAGCAACCTGGATGCACACTCTGGCTTTTTAAGTGTTTCTTTTTATTTTCTTCCAGTTCCTCTGATGCAAGAGAACCAGCCCATTGTAAGCACTGCCATAGATATAATGGTTTATTGTATTCTGGATGACAAATTGGTTTAAGATAATTACTAGGCTGATGTTTAAAGCTTTCGATGCAAATCAATGCAATTAAACATGAAATAATACTTCATAATTCATACAGAGAAAGATCTTTGTCTGCAGTTAATGTTTCAGGAGAAAATGTTATATGAGAATTGTTCAGTCCTTGTTACATCAGTGTCCAGCTAACGGGTGCTGAACAGGGACTGTAACGCTCTTGTTTTTCTCCATTGATATTTCATGCGTTTTCTTTGAAATTTTCTTTTTTTCTCACAGTTCTGTAGTAAAATACAGCTATTCCTGCAGTGCTTCCCAAGGCCTCTGGCAGGAATCCCATCCTCCCTAGGCTGTGCTTTGCAGTGTTACGTGCGTGCTAATGCCCACGTTGCGGAAGGAGGGGTGGCATGGCCACCGTGTCAGAGGGTCCCCATCCCTGACTTGACATTCTGAGAGCTGAGAGACCCTTCTCCTCTTTCTCCATGAGCGCAGAAAAAGCTGGTGGCTTCAGCATCTTGTTCCAGACTTCTCCATCATCCAGCTGCTGCAAGTTGCCTGTGCTGCTTTCTCATCCCACCCTTCCATGAAAGGTATGTAGGAGAGCAAATCAATGGTCGTTTAGGATGTGCTCCCTGTGAGCTGGTCTGTTTTTCCGCTGGGTGATATTTAGGGGTTCACAAGGTGCAAAATAGTTCAAAACACATTCACCTTCCAGACAGATTGGGTAAAAACACAGCTCTCATTTGAAAGACCGAGGAGACGAGATTGGTCCATCACCCCGTTACACTACAAGCCAGCATTTGTAACATGCGTGAGATGCCCAGGATTGATTATTTATTCCTGCCCAAGATGATTTGGTTTCATGTCTCCCATCTTTGGAGGTGTCCCTTGCTGTCAGGCTCTGGGCACAAGTACTCGCCCTATTCCCATTGAAGCCACCGCAGCCAGCGGCAGGAGGAGGTTCACTGGCTTGGGAGGGGACGACCATGGCTGGTGGGCTCAGGCTGTGCGGGAAGAACGGCAGCCTGGATTCTGCCTTTTAAGTCAAAATTATCTACAGATTTTTTTACCAATGACTATTTGGTGGTTTTGAAACAGAAATATTTTCCAAGCTTTATGATCTTCAGAAGAGTTGCTCACTCCTTTACTAAATGCTATTGTAGCTCACAGGCCTAATGCATATATTTCTATACATATATATATAAAAATATGGACGTGGTTTATTCACTTTGCTGTCATGTAACATGTTACTCATGTATTAATAATTACTAACTGCACAGATCTTGAATCCGTCTGGATGGAGCATGTCCAATATTTCTGCGGTGGGATCCTGTTTAAAGGCTTCAGATACTTTGATCCTATTACTAAAGTATCCTATTATAAAAAAATTGTGCGTGTGCATTGCAAAGACCTAAAGCAGCTTCATGTTGAATTCAGCTATTTGCATTCAGCCCTTTGCAGACATATCTGGATCTTCTGTGGTAGACTTTTTTCTTTCTATTTCAATTCTAAACCAATTTAAAGCCTTTTTAATGGCAGCAAGTGTACACCTGACCTGCCATTTTCCAGCTGCAATTTACACTGGCTCGCAGCAGCATTAATTCCAGCACCCGAGGCGGGAAAAGGGCTCACCGACACCAGGCTGATGAGCAGGAATGGATCGGTGCTATTTAATTAGCAGCAGCAGCCGCTTCCCGCAGCGCTGCTCGCACATTGCCAGGGGCAGCCCGGCTCCCGCTCGCACCCACCCACAGCAGGTGAAAATCCCCCCAAGGGGCAAGAGCAGCCTGGCACGGGGCTCCAGCCCTCGCCAAGGCTTCTCTAGGGCCTCCCTGGGTACAGACTTGTCAGATCAACCTCTAGCCACAAACCTTGTGATTTTTGAACTGAGGTTCAGCTCGAGCACAATCTTATTTGGGGAACTCTGAAGATAACGTATAGCTGTGAATTAGAGGAAAAAAAACCCCAAACGTGCTGTGTTTTTCTTCCTGTAGGAGAGCATTGCTGCTTGTTTTCATGGTAGAAAATGCTCTGGATTTGGGGAAGACTTTTTGGCAGTCCCGGTGAGTCCTGCTTGCTCCAAACCACCTGGGCCAGCAGAGCTCTCACTGCAGGAGGGACATTGGCTGACTAGAAACTCTCCATATTTCCAAAACCGGTGCAAAACTGTCATGGAAGAATGTATACTGGCAATAGTCTTTGATATGTTTTTGAAGGGCAGAAATGCAACCCTACATCTCATGATACAGACATAAACTATCAGGAAACTTGTACCTGTCAGAAGAGGTATAGTGCAGGTTATTTTCCTCTTCCACTGTCTTTGTCCTTGACCTTGTACATGGGACAAATGCTTCTCATCAGCTTCTGGGACACTCCAGAGGAAGGGGAAAAAAAAGACAAAAAAGGAAAAAGGCAGACAAAACTGGAAGCAGCAGGACATGATGGATATATTTGCGTATCATTTTGCATTTGTGAGAACAATCCTAACCCACTTGTAGAAGGATGATGTCAAGGTCTACCCTGTCAGCAAATCGCTTTTAAGACCATTCATTTCTTTTTTTCCCCCAAATAAGTTCTCTGCAGTTATTTTCCTTTACAATCTGCGCTCATCCAATCTACTTACTGGGATTTATGGATTGAAATTTGGCATAGCTTTGTTTTATCTGTCATGCCAAAAGCCAGATAAATAAAGACAGGCTTCTTAAGTGGGACTAGGAAGCTGCGGGGTTAAGGGATAATGATGAGAAATGTGCCTGAGCAGGGGATGTAGGCAGTGGTCAGACACAGGCAGCTTCGCAGGGTGGGTTCAGGCTTTAATCATCCAGCCTAACTGCACAGATTGCTCCCTGCTCCTGGGAGAAAACGGTCCCCAATGCCTTCTCTTGAAACATTTCCTTGTCTGATTCTGGCTCCAAAACTCTTTTACATTTGAGAAAATGAGCTTTCCTTTTGTATGGGAAGGCAAATGATACAAGCAGAGCTCAGTAATTCTCAGAATATATTGAGAAGACATTTATTTGGTCAGGTATCAGCTAAACTCGGCAGAAAAGATACTGATAATGCAGAAAGGGCACTCGATACACGCAGAAACATTCAATAAGTGTGTCATGTTTGGGGAAAACAAGTTTCAGCTGCAGTCATGCTGTGGGATGGAGAGACCCACGGTGACCCTGTGCATGTGGCACAGCACGGGTCACCACTGCATCGCGGGTCCAGGGGACCGGGCACCGGTACTGGCCCCGCCGCTCTCTGAGCTGGTCGTACTGATTTTCAGTGGCACTGGGGTTGTCACGCTCGGGTGGCAATGAAAGCAAGCTGCTGCTGCGTCAGGATTGCAAAACCAGCTGGGGACGGCCCAGCTTGACACCAGCCCTAGACAAACATGTAACAGTGCGTGCAAGGGCCTGACTAATGAGGGATGGAGAGTTATTCCGTCACTGTAAGGTTACAGAAAAGGACTTGATATCTTTTTAATGACATTGCAAATTAGACTGCTAAAGGTGATAATGTCGTTGTAATTTACAGAAATATTTGGTTCTTCAAAGCTATTGATTAAGGAATTGGAACGGTAGAAAATTAATATATACATACTGAGCGGATTTCAAGCCAGCAGATTTACAAGCCTCACAACACAGCCGTAAACAGGGCAGCAATGAGCTTGTGTCTGCCCAGCCCTGGTGGGGCTTGGGTCTTGCCCTTTCTCGAGTCAACATGTCTGGCAGTGGTTTTGGGGAGAAAATGGAACATTCATAGATGACATTAAACCAGGAGAAAGGTGAAGGATGAGGTAGTAAGTCACTGAGGCTGAGAATTTGGGCTTTGTAGCTTGGCACAAATAAACAGTATTTGTTTTTTAATAAGGTCAAACATCATGCCCTGCATCCTGGAAGCCAGGAGCCAGGTTGTGTTTGCAGGGCAGGGATTTCTGCCCAGACAAGCAGAGAGCCAGGGAATGACTGAGAGATTATGGTAAATTAAAACTCCTTGTCCGACACTGCAGCCTAAAAGGTATAGAAATCATTTTGGTGGGATAAAGAGGGTGATTGCAGCACTGGGAAGGAGATGCTGTTGTTTCTGCACTGGATGAGATGGGAATATTTCTGAAACATGTGTCCACTTCTGGTCTCTTAATAAAGTGGCTGCTGCTGTGAAAGGCCCCGAGAGGAGGTGGAAGAGCCCGGGCACCGCGGTTTCTGCAGCAGCCGGGGCTGGAGCGGTGCGGCCGCCATGGGGCCTGGCTGAGCAGAGCTGGCTGGGGCCTGCGGGGCGCTCGGCACAGCTGATGTCCTGGGCATCGCTTGGCATGGCCCACTGTGACAGGGCTCCTTGTGCCGAGAGCCTGTGCCTTGCAGAGGCGCTCCGAAGAGGTGTACAGAAACGTGGCTTGGGTAAATCCTGTCAGAGGTAGAAGAAGGTCCTGTCCAGGCAGCTGAAGGTGGGCAAACGCAGAGCCCAGAGGTGAGCCCGGGTGTGCTGGGGCAGGGGACAGCAGAGGATCGAGGAGATACCTTTTGCATCTCCCCTTTGCCGCTGCCTTTTGCTCCTCCATAGTTGCCCAGTGAGAGCCAGCCACAGCCACCCAGCATTAGAAATATTTAAAAATCATCCCTTCTGCTCAGGGGAAAGGTGGCATAGCAAACAACTGCCACATTGCCTGAGAGATCAATAACACCCTGCAGGAAGCTAAATCGTCCTTTATTAATCTGATGAATTAGCCTGATACAGGGAGGAAGAGATCAACAGCATGGAAAATAAATGCATGCCCTGAAGCAAAGCTTGTCAGATATGGAAATAGAAGTGTCTTTCCTTTTATCCATAACAAATAATCTTCAAAGTTAGGCTAGGAAACCAAAGCGACTTCTGAGTTTTATCAGTGCTACATGGATAGAGAAACTCACTCCTCTCTTTGAAAAGCAATTACACAATCACGCCGAGACAAGCAGTTTCCCCACTGTGCTGCTGGATTAGAAAGCTTGAATGTCTTCCTCCTTATACTTTAAGAGGGTCTGATTCAGCAAATTATTTATGTACATGTTTCAGCATCAGAGTCATTCAAGGGAGCTCAGTTTTAGCTGTGCAGAATCAGGATCCACAGAAAAGGCAAAAATGAAACAGCATCAGACTTCCATCTTTAATTGAAGAGGGCAAAAATGAGTTTTCATAATGAAGAACAAAAAGCTGCATGTCTGAGCAGTTACACTGGAGAGGAAGCCTTGGCCCCCAGTTTTTCCCCCACCTTCATGGGAACAATCTGCACACCACCAAGGACTGTTGTGGCTCTCTCTCTGAAAATGACGTGACTAAGCCATTGCTTATAAAATGTGGTCAGCTTTTTGAAAGTCTCTATACCACCTTCAGTGGTTGTTTGGAGGTTTTTGAAGGAAAATGCTCAGTTTGTCAGTGTGGAGAGACTCCTGCTGTGACTCATGCCCCCGTTTTCTTTTTTTTGGGGGGGGAACATGGTGCAGCATCATCCAACCATGCTCTGCCTGGGCCGGAGCAGCCCAAACCCAGCAGCTCCACAGTGAGAAGCTGAGGCAGGTTCTTGTGGCTGAAGGAGAGTTTTGCTTCCTGCAGCCACATCGGCTCTGCAGCTCTTGCAAGAGCTTTTGCATATCTATTAATTTCCTAGTAAAATAAGCACGAACTCTCATGCCAGAGCCAGGATGACTGAGATGTAAACACTGACATCACTTAGTGTTTTAATAAGAGTAAGAATTTCAGTTTTTTTTAAAAAAAAACCCCTAAAGTTTCTAGCTTAAACTGTCAGAAAATACTTGAAAAAAAATTGTCAGTTTTAGGATTTGAGGGCATATCAGAATTTGAAAATGGTTGGATATGGCAACCTGCATTGGTAGTTATGGCTTTAAAGTTGCCATTGTGGGGGTTGAAGGTGTGTGAAAGTCCCTCTGGAAGATCCTCAGGCAGAGAAGTGCATGGATCTTGGTGTATTTTCCTGAGGGAGTTAAGTGCTACAATTTCCCTTTGAACTCCAGAGCCTGAGTCAGCCTGAAATATTGGCGTCTCTAATTCAGCCTTTCCAACTTACTTTTATTTTTTATTTGATAGAAGATACAAATACACAAATAGCCCCTCACAGTCTTTGCTTCTGTGCAAGCCACAATTAAATATTACCAAATAGAAAGAGGGGATTTCTGCAGGTGCAAAACCCAGGTAAAATGACGAACTACCTCCAGTGTCAACGCTTTGCTAATTTCCCATCCCTCTGGCCAAATAAGATTTTTTTTAACCTTTAATCTACAGCACTGAATAAAGTTATGTAAATCTGATGCAATGAGGAAGGCTTTTAAGCTGTGATAGGTATATCACGGTCCTCTTCCATCCTGTGAAATTGCTTTACAGCCAAGTCATAATCACAATGACAGACATACTTGATTGAGTTTTGTCTGTCTGTTAATCTATGGAGTCATTTGCAGGTGAAAATGAAGAGCTGTGTGTATCTGTGAAACTGGGGATGCACTGAAAAATTATCCTTTTAATACTGAGCGTGGAGATTCCCCTATGTTATTATAGGAGTGCATTTTAGGATTACAGTATTTGGAAGCTTCTCATTATGACTGTGATTTATTTTTTAGTGTTTTTTCCCCATAAAGTAATATTAGAGATTAAGGAGCATATATTTCAGATGATAGTGAAAAACTGAAGATTAAGGCAAGGTACTGAGAATGTTACTGCACGAGAGATGGTGAAGATGACTCATTTCTCTAACGCCTGGGGTGAAAGATTAACTGAAAGGGTGAACAAATGAGAGGCAGAGCACAAGTGGTGTTTCACTGTCAGATCCTGAAAAATGTCATTTCAGACTCTCAGGGGAAATCTGCCTGGTCTCTCCCATTATGAGTGCAGTTTATCGTACGTTAAGAGAAACTGAAGACTAGGGAACGGGTGGCCTTTCACAGTGGGACGAGGAGGAGAACAACACTTTCCAGGTAGGGTCTGACTTGCAATAGCATGTACCAAAGGAGCCAGGAAGGCCAACTGTGTCTTTGCTGGTGAGGATGCGCCAAGGAGAGGTATGACAAAGTGGGGAAAGCTTGTCTTGAGTTTACAGTAGTGGAAGGGCTTGGTGGGACTCACCAGGTCCTGGAGCAGTGTGTGAAGTTAAATCCACCCCTTGTAGCCCTGGAAGGGCTTTTTCCCCTTCGGTTTTGCACAGCGGGACGTCTGCATGCTGCTGCCGGAGCCTTGTGCAGTTGCAGTCATCCTGTGCAGCCTGGGAAGGTTCACGTTGCCTCTGTGAAATGGAGTTAACAGCCCATCTTATCTACAAGGCTCCTCTCAGATATCAAGATGATTAAGCACACGCATCTGTAAGATGTGCCCCAGCACCTCTTATTGATGACAATGATGACTGGGAGCAATGAGTCATAGCGAAAAATCAAAATACAAGGTGAGGCAGTGGTGAGATAGTGACTCCTCAGTCACAAAGCCCTCAGCCGTGGTTCTTGCTGCCAGGGCCATTTCCCACCCCAAGAAGGGATCCTGCCAACAACCAGGTAGCCCTGGTTGCAGATGGGGCAAAGGGGTTGTGGGTGCTCCTTGTCGGATTGTGACCAGAGGAGTTGGCCCTCATGCCTGAGCAGGGATGTCCCCCACTGTGGGGTGGGGTACAGAGCCATGCCAGGAGTAGATGTCGGGAGGTCCAGGTGGGAAGGGGTCTCTGCAGGTGGCTCTGCCCCTCCTCGGGCAGAGCTGGTCTGATTTTCCATTCTCACTTTGAGAAAGAAGAGAAAGAAAAGACAGTGAAACAAAGAGCACCTTGACATACTGACTCATTTTAATGCCCAAAGCCCATGTCCACAGGCTCCTCTCCGCTCATCTGCACCCAATTACATGCCCAGCGAGATGGTGACTAGTGGAAGATATGGTTGTATTTCTGTGAAAATCGATGGCAAGCCTTCCCTGGTGCAGGACCAAGCTTCTGCGAGGAAAGTGCTTCTTGCGAACTATCAAAGTTCGTGAGAAAAAAAAGAAATACTCTTAGAAATCCTTTGCGGTGATCAGCTTTTAAATTTAGCCATCCAGAGACTTCTGATCCAATCTAAATGGAAAATTGTAACCTTTGCTGAAGAGTGTGATGCTATTCTGTGTGAGGTGGCAGGGTGCTCCGAATCTCGTGGGCTTGAACCCAGAGGGAGGTTTGGTTTTAGGTCTCATGTTGACTAAGTTCTCCTGTCTCATTTAGAGAGGGTAGTGTTACTGTAAAGGAGGATATTCAGATGATCATTGCCTTGGCTCCTTCAGAAAAATTGCCACTTTTTGCATTAAGCGCAACCTTCCTCACATAGTACATTGCTGCAATTAATTGCCTTGACACATGATTAGTACCTGGGGGCAAGGACAGATCGTTCTGTTGTTTGGGCAGGGATGCGTTATTAATTGTATAAACTGGCTCATAGTCAAAGGACACAAACCAGCAGCAGCAGTTATTGTCACTGTGGAACTGGTATTTGAAAGAGCGCAGGAGATTTGTGGAGGGGCACTGCCCCTTTGCCATCGCAATATTATTAAGGTTCTCTCACTGCAACTGGTAAGAAATTAGTCTTTAAACCTGATCCCCCTGCAACACCAGGTCACTTGGTATTTCTGGCACTGTGCTGCACTCTCTCATTTGCTCCTGATGATTTTCCCTCTTTGCACAGACATAGCATCTGCCAGACTGACCAGCACAAGTGGCTTCTTCCTCGTTAACAGGGACCAGGTAGGAGTTTTGTACTTAAAAAAATGAACTGGCTGACTTGACTCATTCTGAAATGACATGGTGTCCTGTTTAGAGATTTAGTTCCATTCTCTGGCAAGAAGTAATTTTGAGAGGAAGAAAGTTCATGCAGGATGTTACAAGATTTAGTGGAGTAAGAGTAAAAAAAAGCAATAATAATAATAATGATCGCATTGTGTCATTTATTCTCTCTGCATCCCATGTAGTTGAAGCAATTTTACAGCTATTGTTACACTGTGTGGGATCTCTTCTTAGTATTAATTACTAGACAGTATAATACAATTCAAGCCTTACATCCTCCACTGAAATGAATCCTAAAGTATTTCACTGCTGATTACAGGCTGTACATACCAATGCAGATACTTTGCAGAACACACCTGGGCTCACATACACATATAGGAGGCAGCCGCAGACAGAGAGGAACGATGGTACTTCAGAGGTGATCGCAGCACCCATGAGGTCCCGAATTTGTACAGGGAAAGCTGCCAGGTGGAGGCCAAAGACAAGTCAGAAGTCCCGGGATGGGAGGGATATGTGAGTTGTGACACATCATGAAGATGAGGTCAAATATTAAGGCTTTTTTTTCAGGCCGATGCTATTAGTTGTGCTGTGCAGCACCTCTGCGAACCAGGAGGCATTTCCATGCACTGCATTTCATTAATGTTCAGCCTCAAGACGCCCATCCTGCCCGCGGCACTGCGCCGGGATGGCTTCCTCGGCCACTGAACAAACCGGCTGCCTGCGTGCAGCTTCAAACTGTGCTGCCAAAATTTCTCATCTTGACAGCATTGCCCTCCGCTCTCATTACATTAGAACTAGAAATTGTACATACCAACTTTCTGAGTGACACCTAAAGGGAAATGCATGTTACGTGCCATTATTAAGTGCCTCAGGCTCCAGCAATCTTTTTTCCTGCCAGCATTGATTCATTAAGCAGCATACGGAAGTATAATAGTGGCTGGTGTTAGGTTATATCCCCCTTGCTAACCAGGCTCTAATTCTTCTTCTTCATTTTTATTTCCAGTGTTTTGTATTGTTGTAATGAAGAACAAATTGTACGGATAAAAAGCACCAATTTTAGCTTTTGGCTCATCCATGTCTACAAGGCCTGTGTGTTTTACTGATAGGACTTTTATATATTTGAAATTCAAAAAGAAAGATTTCTCAATCTAAAAATCATCTTGATTCGCTTGGGATGTCAAATTGAGAATAAAATTCACGAGTTTAGGCACATTCAGGAGTAGCAGGCCATTGCATCTGATAATGTACAGAGACATCCAGGGCCCTAGAAAGCTTATGTAGATGATTAGGCAGGAAAAGAAAGAAAATGGCCAAAAAAGGCATCATAAGAAATATAGAACAATATCCTCCCTCCTCACTGGAGAAAAACCCTGTTTCAAATGACAAGAGCAACCTAGTTTTGGTTTACCTGAAAGCAAGGCTTGTTGCATTCAGAGATGCTCCTGTGCCATTTTCTGCAGAACGTGCTAGAATGTTGCGGCACCCTGGTTTTCACAGGGCCAAAGCTCTGCACCCCCCCGCTGTGTGGACCTGCAACAACTGGTTTTTTCAGTTGATCAACTTTGCACTTGTGTCAAACCTCATAACAGCAGAATCAAAAATAAACTAACCTAAACCACACCATGTGCAAAGCCAAGTGTGGGGACCTGCCTCCTGGGGACCACTCAGAGCACACACTGGGGAATGGCCAGGCAGTCGCAGTGCACAGCCAAAATGCCGCCTGGCCCTGGACTCCGGTGGGTTTTATGTTTTACTGAATTTTGTTCTCAGCCAGTTGCACAGAATTCCCTTGGTTCCTGGTTTCTTCTCTCCGTTACGCCCATGGTGATGGGGCAAGGGGAGAAGTGACTAAAAAGCTCACCCTACCAGGAGCCCCAGTGTGTCTCACCCCTGTACAGCTCCCACAGCATGAACACCATCACTAAAGCCTTTTTTTTTTTTTTTTTTTTAAAAGCTAGGGCTTGGGAACCTCTGCACAGGCGACATGTTGCTGGACTCGGTTTGCAGGTTGTTGCTCTGGTTGCTCAAGGTGCTGCAAACCCGTGGTGTTGCCCCAGGGCTCATGATGCCCCAGGCAAAGGGCAGCTCACTGGCAGCGATGGTCCCTCTGCTCTCGAGACATGCAGGGCTGCCTGCGTGTCACCGTCCTCCTGCCCTGTGCAGGTGGGTGCCAAAGGAGTCAGAGCGTCAGGACAGCCCTGATGCTTCAGCCACCCACGGTGGGGTAGGGGTCTCAAAGGCACAGCGCTTGGTGGGGAGGGAGGGCAGAGACAGTGGAGAAAAGGAGGAAGGACCGGTGCTCCTCTGCTTGCACTGACTGTGATCTTTCTCTTGGCAGAAGACTGGTTTCTACAGCCGTTGTAGATAACTTCTTCCTTCAGCTGAAGCCCCACATCAGACCCCACGATGCCTCATGATGCAATGGTGAGCAGCTTGGCTTGTGCAGCTCAGAGCAGAGCCCCACGGGTGCAACCCAGCAGCCCCAGTGCTGCCACTGGTGCGGGGGGTCCCGAGCTGACTGCGCATTCACTTCTTTCCCTGTCCTGTCAGAAATGAGCCCACTGCCCTGCTTCTACTCACATCCTGAATTTTAAAACATCCCCAAGTGCTAATGACTTCAGAGCTGCTACTGAAAAAAACTCCGAGAAGATTAAAACTGCAGTAACAGCAATATACTCATCTGTAATGAAAGTCAAGTGCCCTGTTAACCAAATGCTTCGTTTCTTAATTCAATTTAAACCCTGCTATGACAAATGTGTTCTTTTGAAGTAGGCAAAAAATATTTTCAACTGACAATGCATATTTTAATTTCATTTTTAAAGGATTATCTTAAGATACACTAATGACAAAGAAAAGGTGTGCGTGTGGGTGCTCGGGGCAGACACATTCTTCAATGTGAATTTATGACTGTTTTCACCTATTATGTTATAATCTGTCGTGTGTTTTATCAACGTTAATACTCAATTTGCATACTAATATTTATTATTGCTCTGGACTGCAGAAGGATCCCAGGGCTCTGGAGATCAAAAGAAACACTGACAAACTCCTCATGCTCCAGCTGCAACCGGAACACAGGCAGGCAGTGGCAGCGAAGCGCCTTGTTGCGATCGGATCACTCCACGTGGGCAGAGGTGAGCTTTGCGTGCAGGTTTAAAGCACCCCTGAAATTAAAATGGAAAGACAGCCTTGAGGACTGGCGGGTTTCCCCTCTTCAGAATTTCCTGTAGTGTCTTCGGTGCTCCTGGTGTGGGTGACCTCTTCTTTAATTAATTTTTGTTGTAGACAGTAATTTGTGAATAATTTTTCAGGTAAAACAAAGGTTGAACTTTTGAAGCAAATGTACATGACATGACCTTTATATCTCTTACTCACTGTCAGGCTTCGCTGGGTGCTTTGCACCTTGACATTCAGTGAAGCAATAAAGAAATGAAATGTACTAATGTAACCTTTATAAAAACAGTTAAAATGATAGTTTAATTTTTAATCTCCCACTATGATGTCAAAATAAGCTCAGTAAACTTTGGCAGTAAATTGCATTCAGAAGGAACTCAATTTAAATAACATTATGGTTATGATAGTCAGCAAATTATGTCCTAAACTGCTGCTCAAAAAAAACCCCAAACCACAGCACTTTTAGGAAGGGGCTGTTGACCTTTCCAATTTTTGGGTAATAATTGAGCCACTATTCAATTTTTGGTAGTTGATCTGGAACCTTAGGTCCTTTCTTGTTGCATATCCTGCCTGGGCAATCAAGAGGGTGTTGTAGATGAACATCTCTCAGTGGCCCAAGCAGATGAGTCTTATGTATTTGAGCTGCAGCATTGTGTTTAATTTCATCTTTATAAAACACCGCACAAAAAAAGGACCAAAAGACTATTTGAGGGGAAGACGAAGAAATTAAGCAAAAGAATGTTTTAAGCAAGATTATGGAGTTGTTTGATATTATAAATAATTTATTGGTCTTTGTATAAAATGACATAGTTTGCTGGGTTATCATTACAGATCAGGCTGTAAAATCAGGCTGAGCTTGTGACACTGGAGTCCCTGCAACAGACTGAAAATACCATAGGCTGCAGATGCCAAAGCATGCTGGAAGTGAGTGCTGTGTGATAACTGAAATCTGCATATGAGATACAAGGTATTTAGAAATTTATATACAAGACTATGTGGTGCATCTCACATGGAGGGATCTTAAACTATTTCACAAACACATATTTCTCAGAATTGTTTTACCCAAAGTGTATTCCTTCTGTAGTTCATGGCGACACAGCAGTCTTCATCCATTGACCCGCATGCCATTTTGATCTGTTTTGTCTAAAGAGACAAAACATACTCCGGAACGTGAGGGACATGTGCCCAGCATTGTCTTGGTTTGTTGTTTTAATCCATGAGAGATATCAATGTTCTACTTGTTCTCTTACAGTATTAAATCCTTCTCCTGTAGAGCCAGCCTTTAGTTGCCTGTAGTGCTTAGATAGAGCTTGGACAGGGACCATAAAAGCACTTCGATAAATAGGTAGGACCAGAGAAAACAAGGGTGCCTCAGCTCTGCTCACCCCCTCCTGCACCTGTGCCTGCTCAGGAAAGGGACATGTTGCCTGTCATGGGGAAAGTGCCAGGGAAGGTAAATACAGTGAGAAAATACAGTGATGCCACCATCTCAGCTAGACCAGGAGCTATTACGGGAGCATCGACTTTATTTCTTATAGCTGTCGAGAGGTTTCTGGTTCTTTGAAGCTGAGGACAGCAGAGTGAAAGTGTAGGAGGTGATGTTCAGTGAGGGGGAGACAGAGGAAAAGCAGAGTTTGTACTAACAGGGAAAACGAGCTGAAGGGAAGGAAACAAATCTTACCTCTGGGCGGCAAAAAGGTGGGTGCACATTGTATACTAGTGGGTGCTGTTTTCTGCAAAAATGGTGATATTGACTAGTAGGTGATCTGAATTGCAGTACTAAAGGCTTATTATGTTATTCCTGATGCTGGTCTAGACTTAGGTAATTTCACATTTTCTCTACAAAGAAATAATCTTCTGAATGAGTTTTACTGTATAATTTTCAGTCATGTAATGTAAAAAGGCTTCAGTAAACCAGTTCTTTACCCCTTGAAGGAAACTGACAAGTAAAAGCTCAAAAATTAAAATTAGTGATCTAGTTTCGTGTTATTAGATTTCCCCTAATCAAGGCAGCAGTGAATATACCACATTAATAGAGAACCAACTGTGTAGAACAAATGGATTATGGTACTCTTTTTTTTTTTTTAATGGTGATACTATGAATAATTTGTCCCTACATACCTTTGCCATTGGAAGTGAAGAATGACATTTAAGCACGTGCAAAGAAAGCACACAATCTTATCTCCATAATAGTTATTTTTACCTTCATGTGACTGATTGGGGACACGGGGACTTTTTTGAAGCATTGGTCCTTTCTTCTTGAAGATTAAGGCAGGTGAGTGTGTTACAGATACTGAATTGGAAGGGGTTTCATGCCTATGATTATATTGTTACTACTTTGACCTTAGTCAAATTGGGGACATTTATACACTCTTACAAAAGAAAGACATGACTCATTCAAGGGGATGCAACTGAAAAGAAAGGAGTGGGCTAAAAATGTGATACTCCATGAAATTACCTGACCTCAAATGCCTGGAAATTAACGGGAACATTTCCAGTGGCTTGTAACGTGGACATAGCTCAGTCAAGTTATGAAAAAAAATTATTCTACTGTCTGTTAGAACTGATGGGTGAACATATGGCAGGGAGAACAGTAAAGGAATTTCAACAACACAAAAAGACAGGTATTTTATGAAATACTTATGTAAAAACTAATTAAATGAAAATAAAATAATAATTGTATTTTGCTTTAAAATTTGCCCTACAATATTTTGGTGGGAGAAAAACCCCTCGTATTTGATGAAGAACTCTCTGAAATGGGAAAAAGTTCAGGCAGGAGATTTCTGCCTATTTTAGCTGTCAAACAAGAGCAGGAAGTTGAAGTCAAAGACCTACATTTAGCACCAAAAGAATAATGTACCTGCTACGGTCCAAGTGGCAAAGGGCTGGAACCAGTGTGGTCCCATTGCCACTGCATTGCCCCTGCCCAGGGGCTGGGGTCTCTCTGGAGGGCTGAAGTCTCTCTGGCGAGCAGGTCACTGCAACCCGGTGCCTGAAAATGTTCCTGAGCACATTCCTCTGTAAGCAAAGCCCTAATGTGTTTTTTGGACAGCCCTGAGCGTGCTTATGAATAGTTCATAGTAAAAGCTTCCACAGAGAATATAAAAAGCAATTAAATCTTAATGGCCCAATGTTTACATTTTTTGAACTACAGGTTGGAAAGCCTGAGTGCAGATCGTTCAGACACAGCTAACGTTTTTGCTGTAAGGGGATTTGTGATAAGTACTGGGCAAAAAAAGTATCCAACCAATCTAGTATCTCATTTTTTCATGTGCATTTTCCTTGTACCACTAGAAGTGAAGGTTTTCAGTTATATTTTAGAGGACAGACCCATCAGAAGAAGGACCGTTGGTACCTGCAGATATGAGGTCCCAGGGAGAGGGGAGCCTGATCTCACCCAGGCAAGAAGGTCAGGATGAGTATGCTGTCCCCAAACACTATCAGGGTGCTTAGACACCATCCCCATGGGAAACACCATGGCTTCATACAAATAAAACAAGACTCAAGTGTGAAGTACTTTATAGTTGGTTTTTAGGAGCCAGTCCCACAAGGCCAGCAGCCTCGTGGGGGGCTCCTTACCCTGACTGGGACTCGGGACCCACCTCATGTAGACCTACTGGCAACCTTTCATGGGTATGTTATGCCAAGTCGAGCAGCAAGTTTCATCTCCAAATAAAACTTCTCCTTTGACACTAGGCAGGATAACATCTTTGATGCCTCAGGCTTTTTTCTGCTCCCTGCTGACCATTGCCACCTCAACTTGAGTATAATCCATGGGTCAAGAGATCCATCAAGGGAGGCAAAGGCTTTCCTTTCAGCCTTGCAAGCTTTGTGTCTTGGTGCCTGAGGCAATTTTATTTCTCTTAAAATAGACTAGCAAGCCACCACATGCAGTCTTCCTCATCTTGTCCTTCTGGGTCACCTTGACCTGGACACGGAAGGTTCAGCCATGCTTTGGACATGGCTTCCCAACCAACGGGACTGCCAAGGCATGCCAGCCAAGGGGGAAACGGTTCGCTGCAGGCACTTGTATGAGAGTGCTGGCTCTCAGAGGGTACCCATCTGGTGTGGATTGAAAGCAGTGACCTCGAGTTATGTGGATCCTCTACATCACCCAGACATCATCTTTGAAAAACCCACATCTGCCTTAGGGAATGGCCTTAAATGCACAGAACTGTGACAGTGATATGAGGAATAAGAGCCTCTCTTGGCATGTAAATGTTGTTGTCTTAACCAGCTCAATTTCTTTTGCTCTTTTCTCTCACTGTATTTGATTTGGTCTGCAATCAATAGTGAAATGAAAAGGACGTGGGTTTAGTCCACCCACAGACTTTCACTGTGCCACTTGGAGATGCCAGATTTGCAGGGTTCTGCTCAGCTGTGCTATGCGCCACAGAATCACAGAATGTCAGGGATTGGAAGGGACCTCGAAAGCTCACCCAGCCCAATCCCCCCGCCGGAGCAGGAACACCCAGATGAGGTTACACAGGAAGGTGTCCAGGCGGGTTGGAATGTCTGCAGAGAAGGAGACTCCACAACCTCCCTGGGCAGCCTGGTCCAGGCTCTGGCACCCTCACTGGGAAGAAGTTTCTTCTCATATTTCAGTGGAACCTCCTGTTCCATTAATGAGGTCTGTTCCACATTAATGAGGTCTCCCCTCAGTCTCCTCTTCTCCAAGCTAAAGAGCCCCAGCTCCCTCAGCCTCTCCTCATAAGGGAGATGCTCCACTCCCTTCATCATCTTCGTTGCCCACACAAAGGGTCTAACCAGAATCGCGTGCTGGGTAGTCCATGCCCAAAGATCACTGCTCTCCAAAACCACGCGCTTCCTGTTGTCTGCCGAGAGACGCTTCACCTGCTCTCGCCCTCGCTACGAGCAGGGCAGCTCTGCTGCCAAGTTCAGTCAGAACAGGATTAGAACTACTAATCATTTTACTGTCAGTGCAGCTTATGATCTGATGTACAGCCTGGCATTGACTCCAGTGCAAGTTTTCTTTCCTGGTTGAACTAAAGCGACTCTATTACAGTCTTTCATGAGTTGCAAAAAATAAAGCTTAATGAGGGTGTTTTACAGGATCTGTCAGAAAAAAAAAGAAGAAAGAAATGTAATATGCACAGGTATTTTAAAATGCATAAGCACCACATATACATGTGTGTGTTTAGATACAAACATCTTCAGCTCTGGGGTTTTTTGTCTGGGTTTTTTTAGGACAGAAGTGTAATTTTTCTCGCTGCTGAAGTTGGTGTTGCAGGCCAGAAAAGCAATCTGTGCCCAAAATATGAAGGCAAATCTTTCAAAGAACAACTAGCATAACCAGATAACCAGAACGTGTTCTTTTTTCCTATTGAGATCATGTCTGTTTGTTTTGCTGACAGCCTGGCTTATGAAATGAGCATGCAGTGAGGTCTGCTGCCAGTGGGCTTTCCATACAAAATGCTCAGGGTAGGAGTGTGTGTGTGTGTGTGTATTTCTCTGTACTGAGACCAATGTAACATCACCACAATAGATTCTGAAAGATTTATGAAATGAAAAATCTCTCCTTAGTGGAATGAGAGAATACATGCAGGGCTATACTGAACTATTTGCTCGAACGTTTAGTTTAAACCTGGTTATTAAACCACCTAAACCATACATATTCTTTTAAAATCTGTCTGTATATTTTCCCTTTGTGCTGTTATAGGTAGACTTATGATTGGAGTCTCAAAATGTTGGGAACTCAAGCTGGAAACAGGAATGTGCACACAGTGCATTTTTATTTTGCCATGAACAGTCTTTGGTTTTGGGTGAAGCAGTTTGTGCTTCACCACAAATGGACAGTACAGGATGAAGCGGTGAGCACAGTCATAAAAGAAACCTTGATGAATCAATAAACAGGTTCCATTGGGATCAAATGGTACATGCTGAATTCTGTATTTATGAAACTTCAGCACAGTGTTGTTTGCCTCACCCTCCAGTTGTGTACTGGGAAGGAGAGAATTTGTTATAGACCAGAGGCTGGTAACAGGAAAGCAATTCAGTGTGCACTTCCAGGGCAGTGGGGACTCCTACGATCCTTGTATACATCATCGGCACCGCAACAAGGGGCTGGGCACTGCTGAAATAGATATCAGGTAAAATAAAAACACACAGACAAAAAAGACCAGAGAAAACACTTTATCCTGTGAGTTTTCAGAGTTCAGTGAAGCCTATTAGAAAAAAACAGAACAAAATATTTGAGAGGCGACTTGACTCTAGAGAATAAACACTTACATAGGGAAAAAATAATGGGTACCAAAGGGCTTTTAACTTAACTCTGAAAAGTATAACGAGATCCAGCGGATGGAATCTGGAGCCAGACAAATTCAAATTGGAAACATGACCTACATTTTTAATAGTGAGTGTGATTAGCCATTGGAACAAAGTACCCACAAAGTAGTGGATTCTCTCCTCTTGATGGCTTCAAATCGAGACTAGATGCCTTTCTGGGAGATAAGCTTTAGTCAAAAGTAGTTATGCTTTAGTCAAACACATGTTACAGGGCTCAATATAGAGGTAATTGGGGAAATGTAATGGCCTGTGATATCCAGGAGGTCAGGCCAGATGGTATAATGATTCCTTCTGGCCTCAAACTCAATGAATCTCAGAATGAATACAAATGTTATCATCTGGATATGCATTTGAAATAATTGCAGGCAGAGATTAGACACACAATTACATATGGTTCAGAATTGATAAACTTTCCTCCTCTCCAGAACAAAGGCCCTTATTTACACCTAATTACATGGTGCTGTTGTAATTCAGATAAATATCTGCTAGGAACTCGGATGGGATGTCAGCAAATCAGTTTTAACTACTGTGCGTGTGTTGTGAGGAAATCACAACACTTATATTCAACTCCAGACTTGCTCACACAGGAATATACCAGGAAGAACTGCAGCATGGACACTTGCTCCACCCTGAGAGTGTCATCATATGATTTAGCCCTGTCAGCTTTGAAGCTGATTCAGTTAAATCACAAAGACATGGAGGTCCTGGTTCCCAAAGCATGCTTATGACTACCTGTGCATTGCTGAATTTTACAGGAAAGGGTTGTTGAAAGTAATAGCAGAAAATAAAAAGGTGCAAGCTTCTGTGAGCAGTTCTGCTTATGCTGACATTATCGCAGATGGCATCTCTGCTTGGTAATGCACATGCACCTGCAAAATAGCCAGCTGTTGCAAGGCTTCTGGAGAAAGAAATACAAAATATTAGCCGGTAAAAGAAACCGCATTAAAATACAGATAACTTTTCATATGAATTTCACCATGGTATGTAGCTTTCAATTTTAGTGTTATCTCACTCACAAAGCATTCAAAACAACTGCACAGGTAAGCGGTGAGACCGCACAGAGGAAATAATATTGTTAAAGTTCAGTGAAATGTCGTCATTTATGGTATGCGTGTGTATACCTGTGCTCAGAAGACAAATGTTGATGAGTGTAATGAGTTTCATTCATAAAGGTCCATAACCTTTTGTACTCTCAATCCTCCCCCAGAAACAAATCTGATCGATGGCACCAACCACCCAATTTCTGGGTGATGAGAAAATTTTTTTTTTCGAGTTCTGAGCACAGTAGCTAATGTGCCACTTGAGGACTTAATATTCTGAGGAAAGGACATTTTCCCTGGACTATGTATCTAATTTGAAGGGGGCAAAAGCCCGGATCTGCAATGTCCCTCACACCTACCCAAGCATTTGAGCAGTTCGGTGATAGCCTAGTCTTACAGGTTGGCCTTTCTCAAAGAGAATGATATATGTATCCTGGAGTATGCACCTGCATCCAAACCTTATTTATGATAACCACTATAACACATTCGATAATTGTAGCCTGCTTTTTCCAACTTCTTTCATTTCGGCTCAAAAAGGAAACATGACAATGATGACTCTGCAGGTACCCTGTAGAATAGCCAACGTTTTACTGAATCTCAGCACTACTTCCTTCTATGAATAGCAAGTCTCTGTCTGTAGATATTATTCTATACGGTCGTTCTGAATATTTTGTTAGATTACACTAAAAATGAAAGTGACATGAAATAATGAAAATCATATTTAAAGTTAGCTGTGTTTTAATGTGGCATTTTGCCAGTTAAATATTTTTTCAGAAACATTGCAATAGCTGCTGATTTTGAAGCTACTTTTCCCATACTTCTACAGGGATGGCGTTTATGATAACACTGCTGTATCAGCAAAACTATCAATACAGGTATTTTACTTTCTATCTTGCTTTATAGCCCTTTATACAAGGCCTTCCTATACAGTTCTGCAGTAGCATTAGTTTCATAAAGGTCCTGAAGGTCATTCTTATTTTCAGTCAAATAACAATATCCAAGAATTTTAATGATGCTCTTCCATTAGTGTTATATTCAGAATTGTTATAAAATTCAACAATGTATGAAAATGTCATCGCTAGGGATGAATGAAGCAGCTCATCTGAAAATGAAAATCAGCCCAAATCAGGCAAAAGAAACTTAAGGCAATTTCATTTTGTCTCCCCTACCTCCACTTCTCAGGTACTTCTGCAAGTTCCAGTGCCTGAAATATCACCATAATTTATTTTTCTAGACAAAGGAAGTACTTAGAGCTAATTATCTAAACTTAAATACAGCATTTGCTACACTGCCATGTGTGAAAGTATTAGCTAAAATGGGAGAAAAGTGAATAAGAAAGTGAGTAGTAGGAGGAGAAGGTCGGTACTGAGGGATGGTAGAAGAGCTTCCCAAGTGTCAGTCTGAGGCCTGATATTATTGAATGTTTTTATTAATGATGATCCCATAAAAAATAAGCATGCGCTAATGGAATTTACCAGTGGCATAAGGGAGGGAGGTACTGTCACTGCAGAGATGAATAAAACTCTCATTTAGGCAGAACTGAGTGACCTTGAGGAGCAGGATAGGATAAATTGGATGAAATAGAGAAGGATTTGAGTGCAAGTTCATGCATCTGGGTCTTGTTAACCAGGTTTCTATAATACTGTACCTGGATGCTCACAGGTAAGAAAGGAATAAGGAGGCCAAAGACATAGAACAAGGTATTTTCACCAGGGTAATGAAATGCTGGTAGCTGTGTATGAGGCACATGTTCGAAATCAGCCAGGATGGTGCACGCTATTCACAAATGATTCACTTCACTTTCAGGCAGCTACTGAAAAAGATGATTAGAGTGACCATGGGAAGGGAGAGCCTTAAGTGGGAGAGGAGTTTGGCAAAATGAAGGCTGAGGGAGGCTGCTATAAATACCACATGGGCATAAGCTCTAGGAAGAGAAAACATCTATTTAAACTGAAAGACAACATTGGCACAAGAACAAAAGAGTATAAATTGGTCATGAATAAATTTTGGATGGAAATTGGAAGCAGATTTCCAAACAACAGAATAGCGATGTTCTGCAATTGCTTTCCAGTGAGAACAGTGGAAACAACAACAACGAAAAACCCCAAGCTACTTTTAAGACAGAGGATAATGAATTTCTGAAAGGGATTATATGATGTGTCTGGCTAAGATAGCAGGGAAGTAGACTTGGTGACCCAAGAGGTCTATGCAGGCCTATCTTTCCAAGCCTCTTTTTCATGACCAAATATTTCAGAGCACTTTTAAGTGCTTCCTTTCCTTCATGCATTTTTTAGATAAATTTTTTACAGTATACTGCAGGGACTGCTTGCTGGACTGATTTAGGGAAGGCACAAAACTGTGGTGTCCAGAATATGCTGAATACTCTCCAAACAAAACAAGAGAAATGTCCAGCATCCTACAGGGCCAGGCTCGGGGTGATTAAAGAAATCACCGTTTTCAGTGGAAGACAACAGGGACCAAGTCCAAACAGCCTCAGTGTTGTAGCGCAGAGCTGTGCCAGCAGTGTCTTGGTTTCTCTCTTCTCAGCCCAGGGAGCACCTCTGTCCTTTGGTGTGGTTTATCCTGCTTGGTGCCTCAATGCTTGCTTAATGTCCCTTGTTCCAAAATCCAGCATTTCCATTACTTCTTAAAAGCTGCATATCCCCTAGTCAATGTGGCCAGAAAGGGACTGGTATGGAAGCTTGATCTTTGGGGTAAAGTACCTGGCGTTTTATCGATTCCTCACCCACAAATCAGTGTTTACAGCTCTTTTACAGTAATAGACACTGCTTCATCAAAGTGCTGGGAGTATGCAGGCTGGCCTGGTAATGTGGTGATTCCCTTATTAAGAGAGCATCTCATAGTCACAAGGTTTATGATTTTCCACCTATGATTTAGTTGAAATCTGATGAGTGGGGCAATGAGATCTGCAGAACTGGGTTATTCTGGTTGTTTTTCTGCTCTAGATGACTACATAGATATTTTTTGTGAAATCAGCTATTAATATTGAGAATAAGTTAAGAAATGGGAAAGCTAGATGAAATCCCCAAGAGTACAGGTAGTTTGCAAAAGGAGAAGAAATAGGCAGCAGTTTGCTCAGGGAGCAGTGCTTTGCTTACACCTTGTCGCCATCCACATTAATCACATTTGCAGTAGGCTCTACCAGCTCTACCTTTTTGTGCAAATACCTTAACAACCAGTTTAAAAAACCAAGCAGGATAACCGAGTCCCCAGGTTGATGTAAACAGTGTAATGATCATCTGTGTAACAAAACAGAAAAGCATTAAACATGGTGGTGGAAGTTTTCAGTCCCTCTTCAGCTGATTTACTGCCTCTTTCTCAGCCAAGGTGTCTCTGCAGGGAAAGAGGCTCCTGGTTCCTCTGAAAGCTGCGGCTTTGCTATCAGTGACTTTAGTGTAGTGCCCCATATGTGAGCTACCCTGTGATTCACTGGTCGGAAAAAGGAAAATCTAAAGCTGTAGGGTGTTTCGAAAAGATGGACCTGATTTCAAAGAAATACTTCTTTGAAATCGGGTCCATCTTTCTGAAATACCCCATAGTTTGAAAAAAATATTTTCAAGCCAAAACTATATTAAAGGTCATAGCTGAAATACACCCTGGGAGATGATCAAGAAAAAAACATTTTGAGTGATTGAAACGTAAAAAGAGCAGCCCTTATTTTTGGTGAGTTTTAATTTAATTTTTGTTCCTGAAATGTGTGTTTCTAGACAGCTATTTTTTCACTCAGTTCCTTAACTTCAGCCAGGACATGGGATTCTGTGAACACCTGGGTGAGATGATTTCATTCTGCTCTGTCTTACTAGCAAACTCAATTTAAAACTAATCAGTCATAAGCACGACCTATACTTATTGCTATATTTTAGTGAGTTATTACTCATACACCTGGGTTTGAAAATGTGGCTCGCCCGGGGAGCGCAGCGGCCTCGCACCAGGGATGAATTCAGCCCTGAGGTCGCTGCAACTCAAAGGGTCTGTCCCGATGGCCATGGTTGCAGGGACAGCACTACCCTGCCACTGTCGTGTGGTGCCACTCAGCGCCAGGAAGCATGCTTGGTTTTTCCATGGGTGGAAATATCTTTGTGGCATAAAAGCACATTTTCAGCTTGTTTCCAAACAGATCCTTTTGCAAGCTCGTGCGTATGGGAGCTTTCAAGTGACAAGCGTACTGAGGAAATGTCTGTGACCACAGCAGGTGAAAGAAATAGCTTTTTCAGACATATCTGGATTTTGGCTGCCCACTCGTGCACCTCACGAAGGCGGTAGCGGCACCGATGGTGCCAGGAAGGATGTGAGGGGCCTCCTTGCCTGTGCCAAGCCTGTTGCCTGCCTCCAAGCAGAAACAATAAGCACCCCCGACATGAGCAGTGATTAAACACCACTAAAGCCTATGAACGCAACCAGTCATGAGGTAAATTAGCTGATGTCTTGCATCTGTACACACTGGACCAGCCACCATGGATCAGGGGCTGTGCTCAGCACCTGCAGCCTGAAGTGAGTGGCCTGGCGGGCCAGGGGCCTCGACGCCACCTTGCTTTCTCTGGTTTCTTGCCTCTGGGGGTTTTAAAAATAAGAGGTTAAAAAATAATCCCTGCTTCGCAGAGGGCCTTTCAGGTCATGCTTCGCCCTTCTTTGTCCCTCCTTGGGTTAATGCTAGAGGAGACAAGCACCTGCGGCAGCCACTGACAGTGGTGCTGTGGTCCTGGCCTCCCTGCCTCGACCCAGGGTGGTCATCACCCCGCGGCCATCGTGTGCTCTGTCACGTCACGTTCCTGCTGCGCGGGGAGCAGCATGGGCGAGGGTGGGCTGTGAAATGTCACCCATGTGTTTGAGCTGCGATGCCGTGAGGATGTTACAGACTGTGAAAAAGGAAAACAAAAAGCGGTAAAGGAAAAAATAAAACACAAAAAAGCTGTGCTCGTTCCACACTCTTCCCTCAGCGCTGTCTCGCCCTTTGTGGAGGCTTCAGAGGTGTGAACACATCCTGTTTACATCTGCCACCGAGATAGAGATGCTGAGGGGAGCACACGGCTGAGGAGCAGTTGGAGGCAGCGCCGTGCACAAGGAGAGCTGCCCGCCGCAGGCGACGGCCCCAGCATGGACGCGCTGCCCATCTACCACGGGGGCATCACCCGAGAGGCTGGGGAGAAGCTGCTCTTGGCTGCGGGCACCGATGGCAGCTACCTGCTGCGGGACAGCGAGAGCATCCCGGGAGTCTACTGCCTCTGCGTGCTGTGAGTGCAGCTGCCACGGCCGCTCCGGGGCGGGGGGCAGCTGAGGGCAGCGGGGCTGGGAGAGGGGTGCTGGGGTCAGGTGACAGCTGATTTCCAACCTTCGCATCCACAGTACGGGATGTTCCCACGTAACAGTGGCAAAATATGTCCTAATATTATTATTTGCAGATGTGCGAGACTTTCGGCTCCTTTGCCTTGGCTTAAGGCACAGGCATGCATAAGCGTTGTGGGGTCCTTTGCAGAGTGAAGAGGAGCAGGTTTTTCCTTGCAGAGCCCATGCTCCCTCCAGGCGTAAAACAAAAAGAGAAAGCAGGTCTGGAGCACATAGGAAGGACAAGCGAGGTGTCATGGGGAAGAGACAGGCAACTTGGCTTGGAATGACATGCACTGCCTCTTTGTGCTGGATAATCTTGCTTTTTGCCCGCTGCCTTCTGCTTCTTAAATGTGCTCGTGGGTTTGCTTAGCAACATCCCCATTGTCCTCTGTCATCGGGAAAGGTAGTGTGGATTGCTGTCATCCAGAATATGCCTTTGCTTCAGGGTGCTCTTGGTCAGGCTGTGTGTCCCACAAGCCATTTGGCTTGGATTAAGCTACCTGTAAAGAACATGAAATACTGATGAATAAGTAAGTGCTAATGTTTCATCAAATTGGGCGAAAGTGGCAAAATTTGATGGGCTGGTCTGTCAGAGAGAGGGTAGAGAGGTTTTCCTGAGGCACCTGGGGGACCTTTTAGTCATAGGACCTCATTTTAATGAAGTAATTTAGTTATCTTATTTTTGGCAAAACCAGACGTCCCAGACGTCCTGAGAGGTAACGCTGTACAACAAAATGCCATTGCACCAAAAGAACAAAGATGTGTCTACCAAGGCTAAACAGACACTTGTGCTTTACTTCAGTGGGATAAGGAATCCAAGAGAAAACTGTTTTAGGGCCAGCAAGAAATTAGCTAACAGAGGGCTCTTAGATACCTGGCAAAAAACCACAAGAGGGAGAAGAGTCCTAGGTCAGGTCCCCAAATGTCTTGAATACATTTCCAACACTATGTAATTAAGCCCTGAGTAAGCATTATTATTCCCCTGTTGTAGACTAGTAAATAGAGGCATGCAAGAATGTTATAGGCAATCCAGAAATACACAATCTTGTTTTCAGGGAGGATCTTTGTAGCAGAAGATGTGTTATTTTTTCTCTCATGAAACTGGAAGGTGAACCAAGCTAGGTTGACAAATACCTTAACAGCTAGCTGAAAAATGGGAAATAAGCATTTTGAGTTAAATGAAAATAGAATAGACATAGCAAGAGGTAAGGAATGCTATGATTCCTGTGATAGGAATAGGCAATAAAAGCAGCATATTTTTTAAATAACTACGAGAGGAAATGGTGATATATCTCCTTAATGCTCGGAAGTCTTTCAGAGCAGGTGAAACACTAAGACATTAGAGAAAGGGTCAGGCAGAATGTTACAATGCCAAATAAAATAGAGAATTCTGGAAGTCCACCATTAGTCTAAATCAGAGCGTAGGTATGTAACAAGATCTTTCATCTGCACACCATCAGTTGGGAAATTTTGCTGTATTAGTGGTAATTTATGTCCTTCAGAAGAAGTTTCATGAATGAAATGAAATATACAAAATGAAAACAGAAAAAACAGAAAGAATTGCTAACTATGAAGCTCTGCAGTCTTTGGAGGAAAAGAGACTTCAGTAAGGAACAGAACCCTACCTAATTGCTTCTGGAAATTATGGGCCACTCACGTCTTCATGTTATGTTGCATTCAAACATATATATGATAAGCAAAGAGGGAAAAGCAAAAAATATTACTGATGAATGTTATGCAGGCTTCTTGTGGAATGTAGCTCCTCAATCAATTTTTTATGAGGGAAATTTTCAATAGCATCTTGGATAAATCTAGATGAAGAAGAATGTTATTATGAGTATGATCTGATATAGACAGAAAGGTGTCTGAAAAATGCTAGAGCTAAGCCTTGGTACTTCTTAATATTTCTATTCAGAGCATTATGTAAGAAATAGCAGATACAGTAAACAACATATCACACAATAACTTTGAAGACAGTTACCATAAAGACACCAGCAAGTGGTCTCACACTGAAGATACCAATGGCAGTTTAAAGAAATATGGACCATAAACTAGAGAACCGCTTTAACAGGCAAAAGTTTACCAAAGCAGAGCACATTAGTGGAGAGACTGGAGGAGCAAATAGGGAAGGCATGAGAGACGTAGATATATATTCAATGGAGGATGTTAAGCCTGGTTTTGGCAAAATAAAACCAGTGGACCCACCTCCACCACTGTCTGAACAGAGATGAAACAGGTGGCAAGTGTGTATGTGCATGAGGGCTTTGGTAAAAACTGAGAGGGAAACCTGCAGTTGCTGTATTCACTGTTTAAGAAAAAGAAAATAAAGACTAAGTACTTCTCTGGTTTTTTTAAATATACTTCCTTCTCAATAAATAATGGAAATTATTAGGAATAAAAAGTTATTCAGAAATTTACATTTCTGTTCAGAAGCTGTGCTAAAGATCACTCTAGGGATAACTAGATATATCAAGATTAGGCAAAACGTATTTACTGCAAGTACTAAAGTGATCTTTGAAACATGAGAAATGAAGCTGGTCAGACATTAGACGTATCGCAATAAGCATCAGAGCTAAACAAAAAATTTTACATCCTTCCACTGACAATTTCTAACAGAAGTGAAACTGTTTCATGCTGACAGCAATGTTTCTATTGCTCTCAGAAAAGAAAAAGAGAAAAATAGTCCAGTTTTCCAAAATCAAAACATGTTCAGTCTGTCTTCTTTCTCCTCTCCCTGCACTTCCCTGGAGAAGTAAAATAAAACAAACCTAAACCACCCCAGCTTCCCAGACCCAAGCCTTCTTAGGGTTAGGTTTGGTGGTGGTATTTTTTTTTTCACCATGGGCGAGGAAGGGAGTTGTAAAAATAATAATAGAAAGACATATTTCTGATAGAGAGAAAACCAACATTTATCAAATAAGTCATTAAAGAAATATTTGGATGACAATGCTGTGATCAGCTTGAACTCACAGAGGTGGCCGCTCTGCCCTTCTAGCTCCGGGTACAGTAATCAGTAAGTCCTGTGGTTGCCACTGCACTGATTAGGCTCAAAGATTGCCTCTTTTTTTTCCAAGAAACTGAATAAATTCGTGATGCCACCACTACCACCATTCCCTCCCCATCAGGCACCCCCAAAGAGCCCTAACATGTTTGGCCAGTCTTCGAGCCTGCTGAAACACGTAACAAGGGCAACAGTGTTCACGGTCAGGCTCATTCAGCTTTTGCTTTTTCAATTAAAAAGTGAAGCCCTGACCTTTAAACAGGAGAAGAGTCACAGACTTCATGAATCCCTTGTGACTGACACTGATTTTTACAGGGCAAGCATAAAAGCGACAGGTAGTAGCATAAAACCTGACCTACAGAGCTGGGTAACTGCGGCACCTTGTTGCTGCAGCGTTTGGCTAGAAAACTCTGCTTTCTCTTGTATTTGTTTTTCCTGAAGT
Organism: Caloenas nicobarica; assembly: GCF_036013445.1. NCBI lineage: Eukaryota > Metazoa > Chordata > Aves > Columbiformes > Columbidae > Caloenas > Caloenas nicobarica. The sequence continues at coordinate 5,276,359 of NC_088256.1, forward strand.
ATTGCTTTATCTTCCTTGAATGCTGCTTTCTGCTCTCCGAAGTCACGATGTACACATGGCATGCCTGCTAGCCTTCAAAGAGAGAATGTTTTTTGGTGTGGCTGTGGCAAAGCACAAAGAATCCACTTTCATAAGTATTTTAAGACCACAGTCAAACTATGCATGGAAGATTAGAAAGGTTTTGATTTGCAACATGGTCCCCTGGGGTTCTTACAAACACAGGTGCTGCCTGCAGATTTTGGCGAAGTTTTTTAATACCAGATGCTCCCAAGATCTTTGTTGTATGAATATCATTATTAAATTGACGATATATACTTTAAGGGTGTTCATCATGTTTTGAACACTTCAACAGAGGAGCATGATCTTCTCCTGGAAATTTTTTTAGGGTTGCATTGAAAAGCAAGAACATTTTTGCTGGTCCTGAAAACTGGGCTAGAAGAAATGCATATGCTTTAAAAAACGTATACGTTTTACCTGTAAACATGTTAAACACTACATGCAGTCCACCGGGGTTTTAGTATCATGACCTGATTGTTCCAGGGAGCTTTCTTTACTGGTCTGGTTTCCTCTTTGCTCAAAGCCCATTTGACGTTCTTAGCACCCCCAGAAATCGTCTGTGCACACCGCTCCTAATGAAGTCAGTGAGGGACACAGGACACAATAACGGTGGCAGGTTTGAGAAGCGGCCTCTTAAACTGTGCCTGAAAAATGCATAAACAAAATGCCAGACAGTACGAAAAGCACCACTTTCCTTTACAGATATATGAGCACACATGCAGAAACAAGCAGCTCATGCTTGAATGGGCAAAGATAAAGCATTTGTAGTTTGGGTCTTAAAATCCGTATACTTGAAAAATATTGGAATGTTAGTAGTTGTTTCAGACCTTTAAGTAAGCTAAACATGACATACTCGTCAAACTGTATGTTCAGATTATTTGTTTGAAACCAGCGATTCATGTACTGTGCCGCATTCAATTTGGGGAGAATAATCAAAAGCCGGAATAGAAAGCTGTTTAGAGCTCTTGAAGCAACAGTAATGGCAACAGGGATAGGCTGCAGTCCTATCAGATTTTACGTGTGCTATTTTTTCTGTCACCATAACCACAGTGCACAAGTTCAGGCAACGTGCCGAAACTTTCCGATGCGGCAGAGGTATCAGCTGTACAGCATGAAGGTGTAATACAGGATCACGAGCCAGCTTCAGCTTAGCATTTCTTTTGTTTCACATGTAATATTTTTGATAGAAGTGGCAGAATAATTGCATTTATTATAACACTGCACATAATAATCATCATAATTTAAAATGTAATTTGGAACAAAAGCTTCTCTCTGAGGAGGAGCCCCTCAATTCAAGGTTGTCGTAAATATCACACATGATTTTCAGCTTTGAAAAAAGTCTTGTACAGCACAACAGTAAATTCTACTGAGGTGAATATTTCAGCTAATCAGAAGGAGCTACATCTTTGCTGAAAATAACTTGGCTAATGGCCTTCAGATATTCCAATGGCTTTTCTTGGTAAGATTTTAGAAATGTAGACAGCCTGAACAGTGGGAAATCACTGCGCTAACAAACCTGTAAATGACAGAATGGGTACAATCATTAGCCAACAGATCCTAGATCAGTTCTACTCTGGTTTTGCAGGCTCGAGTTTTAAGGATTTAGTTGAAGCAGTGATTTCAGGTTCAGGGGTTTTATGGTCAGACTGTGCCTACCTTGCTCTGAGAGAAATGGGAAATGTGACAATGAGCTACACTGAATCACTGCCTAACAAACCAAGAAATGTTTCATAGAAATATGAAACAGTAACATTTACAGGGCTATTGACAGTGTATAATCTGTTGCAGTTCTTGTGAGTTTTGCCTAAAGTGAATGAAATTTCACCAGATAACCTTATTTAATGAGTTTTTGCCTTTGTGAGGTACGATTCTGGAGGACATGGTGACACATGAAGCTTAGTTACTGGCCCACCAGTAAGTAGTAATTTATCATCTCAGATTCAAATAAATTCTCATTTTATTTTCAAATTTGAAAAAAAAGAAGTCTTTGAGACATTGCTTTTGGCTGTCATCACCTTGTATTAGACCAATAAAAACCTTGCTCAGACAGGCTACACACTCATTAAGTAAATCAGCAGCATTTCTACTGATGGTTAGGTGTGTTGAAGTGGTGAAGATGCTGACAATCTTACACAGAAATCTGTGCATAAATTCCGAGGCACATCACAAGACTTGATTTAGTCTTTCAGGCTTCTGATAATTTGAGAAAAGAAAACCAAGATAGTGTGTCTGCTTTATAATGCCATAGCAGTATGGTAAGCTAATTGTAGTTACGGATTCAGTATCACAGGTAAATTTTTTGTCACAAAAAGAGTGTTAGTAGGGGAATCAGTGACAGACATGTAAGCTGAAGTGGATACGTATAGAATCCTGCTGTGAGTTAAGCTACAGTAATTGTTGGGCTTTTCAGGTGTTGTAAACACTGTTTTAAACTATTTTATTCACTCTTGCTGACATAGAGCTTGTATCTTGCCCATCATCTCAATGTGAATGCTATTTCTTCAGCTTGAGTTAGCTGATGGATGGTAATTGCTAAGTTGCTGTACCTTGATTGTGTGTCTGAGACCTAAATAAGGCAGGAACCAGGCTGCCTGTCAAAAAGAAAATGCAAATTCTGAGGCACAGTGAGGAGATACAAGCCTAAATAGGATTTTCTCCTACATTAAATAACAAGACTTTTTGGCCTTTCCGTGATTAATAAACCGAGCAGAAATACAACAATTAAAAGGGAAAAAGAAAGAAAAAGGAAGAATAAGTGGTTGGCTGGGTTGACCGTTTCATCCTTTTGGCAGCTGTCACCTCTGTTGCAGAGGGGAGACCAGGGGTACCTGGCTGAGCCCAGGTGTGGACGTGCAGGCTGCCGGGCACTGATGTGCCTTCCCCTGATCTCAGGACTTTTGGCTCTGTGGTAGCCGCATTCCACCTCTGTAGTTACTGTGCTGTTCATGTCACTGCCCATGTTCCCAGTCCAGGGCTGCCCACTGGGACGCTGCTGAGGTTGGTCCTTCTGAGTGAGCACTCAGGAGCTGATCTGCAACCTGCATCAAACCCCTCTGGATAAGGCAGAAGTGGCTGCAGGCTGACCTCTCTCGCTCAGTATGTTATCTGCTGCGTGCCACTGAACCCCAATCCCAAAGTACCGAGTCCCCCGTGAGCTCTCACCGAGCAATATTGTAAAGTGAAATTACAAGTAAGATCAGGATGCAAATATACCAGGTAAGAAGAACTGACTGGTATAGAGCAAAGACACCAGAGGAGAAAGCTATGTAAAAAGGAAGAAACTGATGTCATTTATTGCTGACATGGCTTTCCCTGTCTCTCTGGCTTTCTCCCTTTATATTTGTTCCATTTTGGACCCAGAAATGAATACGAATTAGTTTAATAAAATTTCCCAACTGAGGTACAAAACATTTGGAGATGGTTTTAAAATATACCGTGCAGCTGAAATGTCATGCTTAATTTTAATCTGCAGCATGCGGCTAATATCCTCTGGCTATTTCAATGGTGCAGAAGATTGTAATTATTCACCTGTTAAAGCAAATGCAGCTTTAACAAGTCTGATCACAGTTGAAAAGGAGGAGTGGAGAGGACAGGTAGACAGATGCTGCCTCAGTATGTCATCTGTGAATGATGCCTTTGTAGCTCTTTGGGAGGAATTATCTAGCTATAAAGAAAAAACCCTGTAATATAAAGCAGTCTGTTTCCTGTAATAGCAACTTTTTCTAGATTTTCCTTTCATGAAGTTTTCCCAGTGATCGTGTTGCAACAAAGAGAGTGCTACTGTAGTTCCCAGCTGGTATAACACATCCTTTGTTATGGAGATGAAAAAATAAGTGGGATGACAGAAAAATATCATCCGTGGTGACCAACACACTCTTTTGTAAATGCTATCCAACACTTTCCTTACAGCAATGGCTATTTTCTACTTCTCATCAGCATTTTGGCATTTTTTGCCTTTGATGAAAAATTTATATGGCTTTGTTCATCAAACTGTTAACTCATGATTGCTCCTGTCCCTTGGGCGTCACTGGCAGGAAAGAGGAGTTTTGTAATTGTGAATGAGGCTTGTGGCCATCCCTGGGCCAGATGAAGGGATGGGGGAGCCCGTCTTTGGGTGTCAGGAGCTGGTCAGCCTGCAAGGAATGGTGGTAAGCCAGTGTCACTGCAAGAATGCTCACTGAAATCCTTCTCCCAGTGACATGTGTCCATCTCCTGTTGATTTTGTCCAGCAGAGAGAGGAATTCATGTCACTGAGAGGTGGACTTGAACTGCATCTCACTAGGTAATGGCCTCAAAGCATGAGCTGTGTGAGAGACCCCCAGTGACTAGTGTCATGCCCAGGCCACGTGGCACTAGTTTTTTGGATTTAGCTGTGTGGCCACACCATATATAGGGACATTGTGTCACACTAGGAGGTCTTTTCCTGCCATGAATTGAGTAAAATGTAGAAAACTGAGCTGCCCCTCACGGTGGCTGGGGAATTTCTCATCTCCTGAGACCTAAGCTTCAGTAAATGCACTTTTTCACCTGCTTTTGACTGTTATTATGTGTTTTGCTCTTTGGAAGATAATGTTCTATACAATCTCAATTTCAACTTTTGTATTTACTTTTTGTTTTAAGAAAAACACCTTGATCTTCCTTCAGCCCACACTGATCTCAGTTAATGTTGGGTAGTTTAAATCATAAAAACCTTTCTCACAGGAGGCTGTGCCTGTCTAGCAGTAAAGGGAATTTGGCTCATCAAAATCATGTCACTCACACACGGAAGACAAAAAGCACTTTGAAGTGGTAATGAAGTAAGTTCCTGCTGCTTAACAGAAAGTTTTGATAAGATCATATTCGTTGGGAGAGCACTTATCAGGAGAGCTGTAATTCATTTTGTGGAAACAAAAAACCCAATGGAAAGCAGTTAGGTGGGAAGATTTAGTTGTTCGCCTTCCTAACAAAATGCATCCGCCTTGCTTTGTGCTTTTCCTTTGAAGAAGCAGGTGTGGTGGTCCTGGACGATCTCACCTCTGTGAGAGTCTGTGGAGTAGCTGTGTTTACTGATGGCTTCAGAGCCAACGATAGACTACAACGTTGTCTTTGTCAGCTTAAGCACAGTGAATGCCTTCAGGCCTTTCAGTCTTCTGTCCTCTGGGAAAAAATGTACATTTGCCAGGGGAGTGGAGAGCTCTCACTTGTCCCTTGCAAGGCTGTGGTAGCAATGTCATACCCCTCCTGTTCTACATGCTGTGCTCAAAGTGCCCATGTTCCCAAACTCTTGTTCTTTTTTCTCTGTATCTCACGGGTTTTTAATCTGAGCTATCCTTTGTGCTTTCTCTGGGCTTGGCTGAAATATTTTACAGTGGCATGTTTTGAAAAATGCAGGGTAGGTGTCTGTCTTATACCTTACCCTGCTTTGGCCCTGAATATGACTTTATCTGACCCCTATTTTTCAATTTGTCCAGCTTAGTAAACCCTTCTGGCAGAGTACTGAAAGCCATCAGATATTTCAGAGTCAGGGCAGCACCCCAGCCCCTCAACCACTTCAAGTCATGCAGTCTCTCAGGTACAGAAAATGATGAAAGGAACACCAGATGGTAGCTTTCCGGACAACTGAGCCATTTGTGGAAAAAAATCAGATTTTAAAGAGACTGAAGCAGTCAGAATGCTTTGGGACAAACAAGAACAAACATGGGTAATATGCACAGTGTATTATTAAAAAGAGGAGGCAAGAGAGTGAGTTTTAGATTTTTACATATTGATTCTGTTGGTTTTGAGGCTTGAAAAAAAATTACCATGGAGATGGTCAAACATCCACTTCAAAGAGAGGAGAAGAAATGCCAAGACCTCTCTGGTGTTTCCACACTATGGCCGATAAAAATCTTAATTTCAGTAACTATATATCGGCTGCTGTGCTACATACATAGGTGCAGGAAAGCCCCTCATGATTTCTAAAAAGAAAGGATGAATGTGAACATCAGCTGCTCATGAAAAGCTGACAATACAGGCACAGGTCTCAGAGTTTTTAAGAAAGGTCGTGATAGTATGAGATGGCCTAGGGGCCCCAATGGGAGGCGTGGGACTGACTGAACACAAACATATCTAGTGGTTTAGAGGGATGTGCTTTTGAACAACTGGGCTTGAGCTGTGGTCTCAAGCACCAGTCACTGTGGTGCCATGGCATGGACATGTTGTCCTTCGCCACCTTTCCCTCCTCCCGCAGCCACAGCAAGTTGCTCACGCCTTCCCAAGGGCCCTTTCTGGGCCCATCCAAACCCTTGAGGGACGGGAGCAGTTGAGCTTTCTGGGGGAAGAAGTGGTGTCAGCTCTTTTCCTCCTTAGGTTTCCATAAAGTGAGCATGGCTGGCCACTTTTCGCGTCCATCTGGTGCCAGGCGGGAAGTCGTGTCTCTGGGGAGATTGCTCCTTTTGTTGACACGAAAAGGTGGATGAAGTTGTGGTGGGATCATGGGGTTGGGTCAGACTTGTCCCCACACATGAGGAGGAGGAGGGCAGTGTCCCAGGTGCTGCACAGGGAGTTTGTCCCTACAGCCCCGACAGGAGGGAACAGCTTTGTGTCTTCTGCCTCCGTATTTAATCACAGTGGGAGCAGAGTGGTGGGAGGAGAGCTCACAAATCACGACAGGCGTTTTTGCTCGCACTTTGTGGGGTTATAGCAGTGTGACAACTGTTAACAACTTCCTGCTTGGATAAATTATATCAGACACTGCTTTGCAGAGGTTGCTGTAATGACTTTTTAACAAGAATTTATCCAGGAGCCATGACACGGAGCGTAAGTAATTGCAATCATACGGTATCTGTGTCATTGATGGTTTCTGCTATTTTGTAGTAACTACTATAATACCGTGTATAATTGGAAAGAAATACAGTATGTTTCTGCTTTCTTAAGGGAACAGCCCCTAAAATCCTGCTGTGTATTTATATAAATCTGTGCAGTATGAAATACAATCTTTCTTATCTGATACCATCCAAACTAATGTTGCACCTACAGAACTACTATCAATTGTCTCTGCTTCTGAGTTAAATTTTTGGATATTGGTATAATACTCTGCCATGTAATTCATTCACTGTGTTGAGCTTGTCAGAGAAGTAAGACTGACTTTGGACACAATTATGTCTTGTGTTTTTAGTGCATGACTCCTTATGCTCAAAATACTCAGATTTCAAAAGAAGGAAGATTCCATGCTCTCATAAGTTTCCTTCGTCAGCATTTGAGAATTAGGAACATACAAGCAAGGCAAAGAATAATTCACCTGGCTTTTGTGGGTCTAGCTTTCCAAATAAATTAGGCTCACACTATTGCTTCTGGGAACATCTGCATTTAAATCAATCACAAAACAGTAATGTTGTCTGTCATCTGTTTTTCCAATGAAAGTATGTCTGGTGTGTGTCAGTAAAAGGAGGCCACTGAAAAAAAAAATAATGCTGAGGCAGGAATGAAAGCAATTTCACTTAGCCTAGAATAACTGAATATAGTTGAACTAGATCTGAGTCAGACCAATCCCTCCCATCCAAAAAGAGCCCAGTAGGTTGCACAGAGCTTCTGACCTGTGTCTCAGTTTTGTTTGGTTTTTTTAATCTGCCTAGTGCCTTTATGGGTGAGTTTACTGTTAATGAAAGGTTAGCAGATAAATAGACTCCCACATAACAGAGTGTACCTCTTGTGAAACCTGGCAGTAGAAATGAGTAATACATACTGTTGATTTTTTTTATTCACAGGCATCAGGGTTACGTTTATACCTACAGAGTGTCCAAGACAGAAACTGGGTCCTGGAGTGCTGAGGTGTGTACTTCTCCTTTCTCTACTGAAAATTTATACATTCTGTTTGATGTTTGCATTGATTCAGTGAAATATATTCAAATTATTCATGTTCCTGGATAGTGCGATTTTCATTGAAGGTAATCGATCTTGAGTGTGCCCATCAGTAAGATGTCTTGGTGCCATTTCTGGTAGTGTCGAACTCATAAATTAATTTCCTGTTACATTTCAGCTGTTGCATAATGCAATAGTGCATTATTTTGCATCATTTTAAATTGCAAAAATATTGTGTTTTTATAATTTGACAAGCACAATCAGTTCCCTTCTCTCCCACATACCATTAATGTCAGAATATTTAAGGAAATTATTTTCAATCTACAGTGTTTTAAAGTTAATTTCTCTCTGGATTAATTCATCATGGATGCAAAACTCAATCAGGGTTGCCAAAACTCGATACAAAATATATTTTCACCCATATGATAAGAAACTAGTAATTCAATTGTAGAATAACACAATTTGCAATACAGACAACTATTTAGGTTGATGGAATCGGGATACTAACCTGTGTTTCTTTTATGAAGGTCTTGTTCTTCGGCTGTACTCTGTGTATTAATTCATAATTAGCTTTCTGTTTGCACATTAATGAACACTGATTACAAACATTAAGTGATTTCTAGACAGGCCATTCCTTGGCCATTACGATAACAGAAGTGGTTGCGGTGCTCTGGAAGACAAGACTTATTCCTGGGGTTACTTAGAAGCAGATCGTGGAGTAGAAGTGACTCACATTACTGCAGAGTAAATAATTGTCTGTGTTCCCCTTGGGAATGGTCCCCAGGAAGAATTCACTCAGTCATTCCTGTAAGGCGTCAGGAGCACTCTGTAGCTTCACATGGCCCGAGCAGGAGGGGTTCTGGGGTGGGGTGGTAGTGCACCCCGCATGCCAGGGCGAGCACTGGTGTCTCAGGACGGGTGCTGTGACCCCGCTGTGCAGGATAATTCCCTGAGTGAGGCTGCAGCCTGCTTTGGCCCCAGCTAACATCAACATCCGCAGCGAGGTTTCTCTGGTGTTACACAGGTGTGCTACAACTCCTGCCCCATGAGCTCCACTGGTTTCCTATGTCTGGGTCTTGGGCTTTCCCTCACTGTATTTTAGGCAAACCCTGTCTGTATTTCACAGCATAGGTGTCCGGAAGGCCCAGCATTATCAATGCATCCTCTACAGGGATGCACAGCCCAATGATACCATCCCTTTCTTTAAGCAAATGGAAACCTTTGAGTAAACGTTGCTGGGACCACACTGGCCTCAGCTGTTAGAAACAGTAGCCTAAATCCAACTTATCCGCACAAAATGTGCCTCCAAGGCCAAAACAGGCTCCAGCTGCAGCTGGTGCTTTTCTGTCTCCGTTTCCTTCCCGAGGGCTGGTTAGTCTCTGCTCAAGCTCAGGTTGCACCCGTCTTTCAAGGACTCGGCAGGGAAATTAAAACAGAGCTGGGGAAACCCCAGCCAGTGTGAAGCCTGCGGCTGGTGCCAATGGAGGCAGGATTTAGGCTGGCTGAGAGCAGTGTCCCGCGGGTGGGACTGTGCCGGCAGGACTTGTGCCTGTCTGCCCATGGCTTCGGTGGGGAGGAGTTGTTACAAGAATGTCCTGAAGGATTTAACAGAAACGTGGGATTTTTGATTAAAAGGAGACACAGTTTCATTTCACAGAGTTCGAAAAGATGCTAATGGTGAAAGATAGAAAAACTCCCACTTTTAATAAACAGGCAACATTTTGCTGCTGCCTTTGTACAAGAGATAGACAGGAATACCCGATGAACAGATAAGCCAGTATCGAATGCTTGGAGAAAGGCCATGTCCAAACCTGAATTTAGTGATGTAAGGACTCCCCCTCCCCAGTAGCTCTGTCAGGTAGCTCTCTAGATTGTCTTACTGGTATTTCCAGGCTGGAAGGATCTTACCAATAAACCCCAGGCTGGAGGTTAAGCACTGGCTGCAATAAATCAGAAATAGTGGAAGACCACTTGGGAATTTGCGTAATCAGCATGGCAGGCTCTGGGTTTCTCTTGTAGTGATTAAGAAATCATCCCTCTTCCAGCCTTATATCACCAAACAGCTGGAAACCGCTCTCAGTGCAGGAAAGATGTGATGGCCTGGGGGAAGGAGAAGAGCAGCATGGCTCATTGACTCATTTGAAGTTAGCACATCAGGAGGTCCAAGTGAAGGGCTGGTTCTTCCCTGGGAGGTGTGTGCATTTCTGAGGAGAAGGCTTTTGTGCCAGCACCCTAAGCCCTGCACAAATGCTCAGAACCCAGCATCCCCTTTCACCTCTCACCCTTTGGCTTCGCAGACAGCGCCTGGGGTCCACCGGAGGCTCTTTCGGAAAGTGCACAACCTCATTTCAGCTTTCCAGAAACCCGACCAAGGCATCGTAACGCCCCTGCAGCACCCGATCATCAACTATGCGAAAGCCAAATACCCCCCAGGTACTTGCGGGGTGGAGGGAGCCTTGGCCACAGCTGAGCAGAGCCTTCCATCGCAGCGGGGAAGGTCTTGGACTTATCTGTCTCTTTGACAGGAACTAGCCAGCACAGTGGTACTGCCAAAAATATGCCCTAACTTTGTTACTGTGTGATTGAAATGCTGGCACTGAAGTGCTCATTAGAGACAAGGCCTGTCAATGTGATGAGGAAATAGATTTTGAATATATATTCCCAAATGCTATGCCGACGATGGCTACCTGCCCTCCCCAGCGCCCTTGCTCTTGTACTAAAAACCTTCTGCTCTGTCCATTTTCTTGCAGTCTTCATCCTTTCTTATGTTTGCGATTATTTTTCTTAGGGAGAAATGAAGGCCATGACTTCCACCTGCAGCCGTCATGAAGATGTTTTGCCAGGTGTGACACAACCATATCTTCCACTGTCTCCTCTGGTCCATGCTCTAGAACAGAACAATTTATGTGATAGTTAATACAACTCCATGAGTTTTCTTGTAACATTTGCAGAAATGTGTATTTCTTAGAATTTCTAGCTCAAAACTTAGAAGTTTCAAGTTTCAGAATGTTTTGAATATAGGATTTTTTTCTTTTTCTTTTTCTTTTTTTGAGAGGATAAAAAATATCAGCTACTAAATAATGTAATGTCTTTTTTCTCTTTGTACTTTTAAGTACAAAATATTTTTCACTTCAAGATTAGTTCCTAATTAATAATTAGTTACTAATTTTACATTACTTAACTTTGGACCCTTTTTTGCTTTGTTCTAATTGGTATTTATGCAGAAATGGGCAAGTCCCCTTTTATAGCCTTAGGAAAATGACATTAAGATGTCCTTGCCTTGGGTGGGCTTTGTGTCTGTCATTCATACAGTTCCTAAAGATATTCTGGAGGTGGTATCACGAGGATCCCCACTAACCGATTTCCCACCGGCCACCACTGCCTGGCTGTACAAAATTTGTAGTTTGCACGGAATGATCAAAAAGCTTAAGCGATGCACTGAGTAACTGAGGAAACCAGCAGAGAACATCACTCTTTGCTTTTAGATATTCTCCATACTTGGAAAAAAACCCCATCCCTGCACACAATTTTTAAAAATAAATTATTTTTGCATGACTGTTTCTCTGCTTTGCGTTGTGTATGTGTGTGTTTGCATGCTGCTGCTGGGCTCCTGGAGGAGAGGCTCAACTCTACAGGACCCGTCAGCTGCTCAGGGTGAGCACCTGGCTACCGGGGAACTCCAGTACCCGCCTTTTCGATGTGGGTTTATCAATCACGATGACTGTCCTGCCTGAACTGGCAGACAGGAGGAAACACTTGAACAGACCGGCTGTCCTACAGCAGCTTGTTTCAGGAGAAGAGGTGTCTGTAGTGCAGTCACAGGGTGGTAGATGTGGTCCGGGCTCTCTCGGCGTGGGGCCCGGCTCTTCGTGTGCGAGGGGACGCAGCTGGGCTGGCTGGTAGGTTTGTGCTACTGTTAGTTGTGCTTCGACCTGCACGAATGGTCCTGACTATCCAAAAAAAGGTGATTCTCCCATGCTCCTTTCCAAAGCACAAGGCTAACAGTGATTGCAAAAATACTACAAAAACGTATATTTAAAAAAACTACAACTCTAAACATTCTATAGCCACCTTTTGCTCTGGTTAAATATTATGTGCCTATACTTCTAATTTCCTCTGCACAGCTCGGAAGGAAGGAAACGTTTCCTATGAGGTAAAGAAGTTTTTCCAGAAACACGGGGCTACAGGCTCAGCAGAACAAACCAGACCAAATTCCAGCAGACGTGGCCAAGCTGTGGCTCGGCCGCAGGGTGAGTGGCACCGCAGCTGCTTGGGGCTGGTGGTGGTTCCTGAGGCAGCAGCCGCCTCCCTGTAAAGGTCGCAGTGAGTATTTGTATGTGCGTACGGGACACTTGTGGGGGTGTGTATCCTGCCTGGATCCTCCTTCACCCTTATGTTAAAAAACAAACAAACAAACAAAACCCTCCACCCTCGACCTACTTAATTGTTGGTATCCTGGATCTTGCCTTGTTTTCACCTCCCTAAAAGCAAGCTGGATGTGAACAGTGACAGAGCTAAACGGGCTGCAAGTGCAGGACGCAGCAAGGTTACTGTTCTGCAAGCAGCAGTCTGGGAGGTTTACTGGATTTTTTTTTTCCTCTCCTCTTTTTTTTTTTTCTCTTTTATTTATTTATTTTTTTTCCCCTATGGGTGGCTGTGTGTGTTTCTGTAAGAGGGAATGTGTGCATGAGACAGTGCAAGCAATAAGACATTTTCTGTAACGCACAACATGTTCCTCATAAACCAGCAATGGGAATAAATGCAATAAATGAACGGCCTCATTGTAAGAGGGACCAGTGGGTAATACTGTTGCAAAGTTGTGACAATTTTAGTTCATTACGCAGTTTCTGTCTAAATGAAGGCCAAATTTCATTTGCAGTGAAAAGTTCCATCCCCTGACGAGTCACATCAGATTTTACACTGTGTTGGCATGTGTTGCTCTGCGCCTCCTTGTTACATAAGCCCATTGGTTGGAACAAGCCTCTTACCTTAATATAGTGCCATACAGTGGCAGAGTCAGAAGGATTTGCTCTTTAATAAAATATTTAAAAGCTGTTTTTTTAATTGTTACATAATTTAGCAAATGCCATCCATGGAGGTGCTGAACTGCCTAATGCCAGTACGGAGCACAACATCCCTACACACCCTCTGCTTTGCTGTCACTTGTGCCCACTGACCCTTTCCCTCCTCCTCTGTGACTTAAAGGTTTCCCGGCTTCTGTGGCCGCTGGTCCCTGGTTGTTCCTCCCTGGCTTTGTGTTTACCTGGCCTCTCCTGATTGCACCGTGGTGGGGATGTAGTGGGATGCACTTTGCCGGAGGGCTGTTTCCTACAGAAATGTCCTATTGGCTTCAAGCGCCTGCTGAGGCTGTCACGGCTGCATGTGCAAATCCTGTGGCACAAGAGCAGCAGCCGCGTGTCTGCTCTGCGGAGCAGTGAGCTGAGGATAACTGGCTTGAATATGATTGACTCCAGAAGTGCATTGTTCTTCTAAAAAATGCATAAAATAAGACAGAAGATGCCATTTTTGTTTAAAACTGAGAATGTTGTTTCAGTTTCTGATGTAAATTATTAAGATAGAGGCTTGTTTGTGTTGTTTCTTTTGGGTACCCAAGGGTCTGGAATTGCTGCAGGCTTAAACAAGGTGGAAACAGAGAGTACCTCTGGGACAAGAAGCCGGTGTTTGGTTATGAGAACAGTAATATGGAGATTATATAGATTTCATGCATTGACTTAGGTGTGAAGAGCTACACATCCTTTTAGTGAGCAGCAGCTGCCTTTTGTGGGCATGATTTCTCAGGCAATGTCTGTATCACCTGGTTCTTCTCTCCCACCAGCAGCTGAGCTGCAGCTGTGCTGGGACACAGCCCCTCGCTGCTGTGGTTGCTCTGCCCCGTCCCGCTTCCCTTGGGTGCTGCACCCCAGCTCTGAGAGCCGCTTTTGCTCTGCGGCCCCTGCCCCAGCCCTCCCTGCTCTGCCGTCTCCCCAGCAAAGGCAACGCCGCTCCTGCAGCATCTGATCCTGCCACAGCTCTGGTTTGGCCTCCGCTAAGACCTCCCCGACTCCTCACCATGCTGTGACAGGCCTGCAGCACTAAATCAACACCGTCTCCCAGGTTGGTTTTCTTCCCTTTTCTACCAGAGCACCCCTTTGGCCTCGCTTCCTTCTTACCCATCCAAGGCAGCTCTGCCAGCCCCAGCCCTCACTCCCAGCCCAGTTGCTCCCATCTGTTTTTCACCACGTAACCTTTCCTTTAGCCTTAAACATTCCTTCTGCCCCCGGTTCACCATCTCCTCCTCTCTGCTGCATGTGCTGGGCTTTTTATTTTTCCTCACGCGCATACTTTTGATACACACAGTCATTCATCACTATGTATTTGAGGCAGCTGTACAGAAACAGAATGTGCAGGTACTTAAACTTTGCTCCTCGCCCCCTACCACCCTATTGACTTCACCCATTCAGTTCTTGAGAGTGCAAAGGCGTTCAGCAGAATTTATTTTTTTCTCTCTCACATTTGTTCTGATGAAACGTAATAGCGTGTGCACAGAAACTGGCTGTGATTTCACCTGCACTGAAACCTGCAGAGCAATATGCATGAACTTTGGTGAATGAGACATAAGATTAAATCTTGCTAGCAACCCTCTGCCCTCCAGCTTCTGAGGTAACCAATATTGTCTGAAGCCCTTATTTAACTGCAAGGAAGCACTTATTACTGACATGACCCAAATATCCCAAAATACACCGTGTAAACAAAGACAACATCACACCCCATCAGTTTGCACCTTTATTTTTTAAAAATGAAATAGTCAAAGTACTTTCTTTTTCAAATATCGACACATAATATATTAACTTTTAATATTTACAGCGTGTTGCTGGGATGTTCTTGTAGAAAATGCATGCTTCTGGTCTGAAACCCAGAGCAAAATGCATCAGACCATTTAACTGCAGCCATATAACATAAACCTGTACAGTATCCAGTCACTATTCAGCACAGGAGTTAGAGCAGGAATAAAAAAATTGGGATCTATTGTTTCCTAGCAACGAGGCTGAGGCCATTATAACACAATTTCTGTAAGATCAGAACCTCTAACTGGTGTTAGACAAAAACTGAAGATCTTGGCATACATTGTAAACATTTTTACTGTTGATGAGAAAGCTAAAAAGGAACGTTACTTTGACATATATCGTATGCTATGCTTCTCTTTCTTGTTTATTGACACTTCTGCCTGAAGAGTATGAAGATTTTAATGTTTTATCATGGTTCATACAAGTAAAATATTGTCAAGGACACGATCTGATATACTAACATTTATTAAAAGGCTAAAGTCCACCACGAGATCTAAGGAAAAACTGGAAATTGTCAAACACGTTTCCTTAGACAAATAATGGCAGGTGACACATGCCCGGACAAATCCACAGCGAGTCCGACTCCATCATTCCCAGTTTCTGCCGAGAAGCGATTCCTCTGACAGTCAGGGTGCCTTCGACTTGGTCATGTTTTGTATCGAGTATGGGTTTAAAATAACAGTCAGCATCGGACAGGGAAAGCCCTCCCGGCCGTGGGCAGCAGCCGGGACAGCGCGTCCCACCGAGCAGCTCCCACCCTGCCGGGGATCTGCCGAGCTCTGGTAGCTCAGGCTCAGCCAGGAGCTGCTCTAAACCCCTCCTAAGCCGCTGGGCCTGGCTTCCCGCAACACTGAGCAAGGGGAGAGGCTGCGCCTGGTGCCCGGCCGGGAGGTCGGCGCAGAGCCCAGAGCAGGCAGGTAAGGTGGGAATACCCAGCTGCACGTCGACCAGGTCATATATATTTATTTGGCTATGTTCTACATAGATATCTATATATATATATATATTTATACCTTTGAAATGTTCTAGATTTGCTAAATCAATCTGAAAGAAAAGGAAACATTACATGTACACACTGTTTGGCTGTCATTAAAAATATAGCACGTATTTCTCATGGTAGGTATTTGCTACAGGATAGTGTGCAATACTGGTATTTTATTATTTTATTTTATTTTATTATTTTATTTATTTTATTTTTTTCACCTTCAGAAAATTGTTTGCAGTGCAGAACACTAGCATCAAATTATTTGATCTAAATAACAGTATAAATTTCCATGCCATTATTTTTCTTTTTTGCTTTTTCTCTTTTGGGTGTCTAGGCTATAGTGCAAAATCAAAAAAAAAAAACCCCAAACAAACAAAACCAACCAACCAACAACAACAAAAAAACGCTGAGAAATTGGTCTAACTACTAGGGAAAAAAAATGGAGACTGAAATATTCCCTGCCTCCATCTGAGGTTGTTCATGAACAAGATGGTCCAAAGCTCTTTGTTTGCTCCAGTTCTCATAAATCACTGCTGGCTGGCCCATGTGTAGCTGTGACTTCCGTTTCCAGTGCTCTTTCAGAAATAACCTGTTTCTTTAGCACTGTCATCTCAACACAACATTTTTGCTCAGTTTCCTAAATTTCTGAAACTGTTACGATGAAGGCATTTTTTTGCTTTTGTAACCGGGCCATGTAATGTCATGTGATTCTTTACACATCCATATTCTCCTACGAAATACTGTTCAAAAATGTACCTTAGACTGCACCCAGGAACTGGGAAAATGCCAAATCTACTTTCAGTGACAAACTTGTAACACATTTCACTCTTTGACCTTTTGGCATAATGTGAGAACAACAGTAATCAAGGCAGTATTAAAAACCACAGCTGTAGGTAATACAAAGTGCATTTCCTGCATATAATACAAATATAATTTTAAGAAACTAAAGGCACAAGCTAACTAAATGTGTATTACATACTAGAAATGCACAGTTCAAGGTAATTCTAATAGCTTCAAATATTTGTTTATAATGGATATTTAAAGCAGTTTGAAAATGATACCTCATCAGTGAATTGCAAAAAAGTATAATTGCTTAAAATATAAGTAAAATAGACTCTAATATTGACATCTTGGATCAGTGATAAAATACATCATCACATTTATGAATGCACTCTCTATATACAATTAATAAATTATTCTTCCATTGATTAAAAGCGTATTAGAGGCTCAAGGATTTGAAGGTCCATTTTTAGGCTGGTGTGGAGGTATTCAAATTCTCCATGATAGTATGGAAAATTATGGAAATCAGAGCTGTCACACCTGGATGTTGTCAGCTCCGAATTCTGTACATTAGTTAATGATGAGCCCGATCAAAACGTGGATGTGCAGATTTTGGTCCACAGTTCCCCCTGGCTGGGGAGTAGAGGGAGGTTTTAGGAGCCGGGCTCTCGCTCAGCCTGACCCTGCACCCCCAAAGCTGCGCTGGCTCCCGGGGGAGCCCAAGGGACAGAGACGCTCTTGGTGTGAGGCTGGGATCTGAGTCCAAACCCCCGGGGATTCAGGCCTCAGGTGCCAGTTCAGGCTCATCTCCAACTTTGGTACAGTCTGCTCCACTTGCCCAAAAACAAGGGAAAAAATAAAACTGGGGAGAAAGGAAGAAAGACAAAGAAAGCGCTTTGTTGGCTTCCGTAAATATGAGCAGAAATCGTTTCGATATATTTACTATGTCTGTTTTGAAAGCAATGTGCAATAACATCACTGTTACGGATACACAGGCTCTATAACAAGACTTCTAGCTCCCTCTGAAAGTCAGTAAAGGAAATCTGCTGCCCTGTGCCCTCCCATCCCTCCCAAAAATCAGGTCTTTTAAAAATGACAAGCTGAAAGAAGGATCACCTACTCTGCTATGAAATAACTGTGCCAGCAGCGCATGATACCTTGGGAAATAAAAATTTCTGCCCATGCAATATAATGCTTTTCTATGTGCTCTAGATATTGAGCTGAAAAGTGAAGAGTCATCCCCAAAACGTTCTACGTAATCACCATATTTACTGTCCACACTTAGGTTCATCAACTCCCAACCCACCAATCTTCTTCAGACTCGAAAAAATGAGTAATACAACAGGATTATTAATTTGAGATGAAGAGAATGTGATGCCTAAACCCAACAACACTGCAATTTCCAAATGATCTGTGAAAGATGAGTCCTGGCCCCATGACTACAGACAGGACGGACCCTGCACGGCTCGTTGTTCCTGCACCCTGTGGGCCCCCCAGCTGCATAACGAGAGGTGTCGCAAAAGCTCTGAGTTAAGGCCTGTCGCCTCGGGTGCTCGCAAAGCCCTTCTTTGGCCACCCCTGACACCTGGCTGGAGCGCAGGGCCACCCTGCGCCCCCTCAACAGGACAGCTGGCAGCTCCACGTGTGCTGCCAGGCTCCCGCAGAACCCACCGCCGAGGGGAACCTCAGGTGAGAGGTCCCCACGGGCACAACGGAGACCCAACGTGATGTCCATCACTGAGAGGCCGAGGGGTGGCTACGGCCGAGCAAAGCTACGGTCCACACAGGAGAGCTGTTCTGTGCTGAATCCAGTTCAAGTCAGGCTTCCCAGGTTAGAAAATCCCTCAGGTCACAGCTGTGAGGAATGACGTGTGGGGCTGGCGAGCAACTACAAAGGTTCCATACACAGTCTGGTTTCTGTGTGCGATCCCTTACGGGAGATCTCACTGGGATAAAAACTACCCAATCAACAAGGGTTGCAGAATCAGGCTCTGTAACCTTTTAAATAACTGATGAGTTATTAAATCAACAACAACAAAAAAGTTGTGTTTCTTTAGAAGAAGGCAGAGCACGCTGGGCTCCCCGCTGCCCCGCAGGGACGTGCGGTGTCACCCCGGCACCTCGTGCGCAGGTCACGCTGCTCAGCTGTCAGGACTCTGCTTCTGACATTTTTGAATACTGCCACACAAGAACTAAAAATCGTCACTGTCATCTCTCAAAGAGTTAAACGAACAATATTAAAATACCATCTTCTGTCACATTTAAAGGCAGTTGGATATGTTTTTTTTTCCCTCTATATTTATATGTACAGAGTTCTGATCTAGAAAAACCAATACAATAAACCATTTTACGTTTAAAAACAGGCAGTCTTTGGTGACGCAAGGGCAGAGATTTTCTTTGTTACCTTCTGCCTATTTCACTCTGTCTCATAAAGTGAATATTATTGGCACTGTCAGAAAGTTCGAGATACTGCTCCACAGACAAAACAAAATATCCATCGTAGCCTTGTACCCGCCCAGTGCTTAAAAGCTGCTGCTTCTCTCCATCTGTCCATGCCCTGATACCTTCTTCCCCTTCCTGCAGCCGTCTCTGTTCCTTAGTCCAGGCCTGAGCCACGGCTCTCTGTCTGGCTATCTCTAAGACATGGTTCTTTTCTTCTTCCACCGTTGTTCCATACCGAACGTTGAAGCACAGCGCGCCGTGCTGGAGCTGGATGTCAGCAAAGCGTCTAGTCCTTCCATTGATCACAGAAGTCATCTGCGACACCGTGACGTTGACGCCGTTCTCCAGGATGCGTCGTCCTCCGGTGTTGCCGATTAGGGCCAAATCTTCTTCCAAAGACCCCAGCTTGATGAAGTAATGAGTGTCTCGGCCCTCTATGGTGAAATGCAGGTTCTCCAGATAGTGGGCGTTGTTGAGGATGGCAGCAATGCGCCGGCTGTCCTCGTTAGCCACGCCTATCACATCGGCTGTCACTACACCATCCTTGATGGCGAATTTGATTCCTTTTCCAAATACTGAAGGAATAGCTGCAAATCTTGGTTGCTTCACTCCCTCATAGCACTTGCCATCACTATACCTGGGTGTCATAGGAAGTTGATCCAAGGATATAAAGTTTCGGAGTTGCTTTTGTAGCTCACACTGAATACCAAGGATAGTCTGGAAAAGAAATTACCAACAGTTTGCAGGTGAGGCACCTTGCAGTTCATTATAGTGTCTCACAGACCATACTAATCTCTTAATTGCTTAGAATGGATCTTCAATTCATTTGGAAAACATTGTGCACATCTACAAAGCCTGGCTTTCTAATCGCCTATGGTATTGCTTTCTGTCTCTCGGAGTCTTTTGTTTCTAGAAAGCAAATGGAAAATGTGTTTACCACAAATGCTATTTTCGTATTTATTCTTCCTTATTTTACTTCCTTCCCGCTTGAATTGTTACTCTTAATGGCAGGTCTATTGACTCTTCGGTGTGGGGAAACCTGAACTCAAAGCTGTGCTCTTTCACATGATTCTATGCTTAGTCTCTGTGCTTCTAATTACGTCTTTTGTTATATAGCAGTAACATTTTTTATAGCCCATTCTTTAAGATAAGCAGGCTGTGAAGGTCTCAAGGCACTAGAAAAATAGGAACCCATCTGTAGATCTTGCTCCCCATCAAGGCTAAAAACCAATCTCACTCCAACCATCTATTTGTTTTTTAACACTATACCTATCACTGCACTTTCTTCTGTGCCTTTGTAATAGCTTCTTTAATATCACAGTGAAAATTTTATATGGACATGCTCCTACATCTGGAATGAGCTCTGACGCTCCAGCCCTCTGCAACTTGTGCAGTCATTTGTGCATAGGAAAAAAAGTGTGTTAAATGGTACGAATGTGAACTCACAACACGTTATACTTCCTTTTCCTGAGTACATCACAGGAAAGACATCTTTTCTCTCTCATCTTTGCAAAATTGTATTTCCTTGTTAACTGATACTCATGTGGTCAAATGCAAAACATGAACGCCTGCTCAGAATATTGGTAGTTGGTCCCGTTGCAGAAACATTGATTGCTAGACCCTGATAGCTGCTGCATGGCTCTTCTTTGCTGAAAATAAGCCCTGGAGAAAGCTTGAGTTATACAGATCCCCCTACAAATCCATAGCAAAAGTTCTGTTTTCCTGCACTAATTATGCAGAGATAAACAGCTGCAAAGTTCCTTCACTGTGTTGCTAAAAGCTGCTTCTTAAAACCCTTCTCCACACTGATGCCTGTACATAATGTGAAAACATTAAAGTTTTGAGCATTGTTAAGACTATTTGCCTTGCCTATTACGCAGAAAGACAGTCACACTGTCTCCTTGGTTTCAAGTATTTTCTAATCAAATTCCATACTTTAGCATTAGAAGCAGCGGAACAGAGTTTCTGCTCACCTTTCCAGGATCCCACTCTTGGGTTTTTGTTTGAAGCTGTAGAAGTTCGTATGTTGTCTCCAAAGCTTCTATCTCTGGTTTTGGGAATCCAGGTAGTACGTTGTGCAGCTGGAAACCAAACAGCTCTAGCCAACTCCCAATGTCTACAAAACAAGAAAGGGATACTGGCAAAATGCTACAAAAAGCGAGGGTAGTCTGCGGAAATCCCGGCTACGCAGAAATAATGATTTCACATCAATTTATGTTATCAGTACTGGCTACAGCATTTATCGTAGCAAATAAATTATTCAATTCTAAAGCATAGCTATACTGAAATCAATAGTGTACCTTCTAACTATTTAGAGCGGAAAAAATTCAAATGAAGCTGCCTCCATTCTTCCCCTAATTTCAGCACTTAGAAAAGCAGCAGAAACAACTATTAATTGTTTTCTAGTTTACCATAAAGGCTATAGGAAACAGATGAAGCTCAGTAAGATGTTGTCTACTAAAGAAATGACTTTAATCTATGTAAGATTAGAGCCGAATAGTAACTTTGGATGTATGCAAAAGATTTCTGGAGTCTTGAATCCATACCAGAACTTGATCAAAAGTTTCATTTTCATGAGAAACATGTTACTTTTACCTGTTGTATACTTAGCAACGTCTTGGATTCTGCCAACTGGGTAATTATTTTCAAATGAGTAGAGATTAAATGGTTGTGGAACAGCATTCAGATGTTTCCATATATGATGATTTGGTGTCGTCCACCGACCAGCAATGACATCATAGTCCCGCTGACCCAGATGAACTAATTTTGTAAGAGAATCATAAAGCCCTCCATGAAAACCAATGATAACCTGGAAATCTGGATTAGTGTCCTGGTAGATCTCTCCGTACGGGGTGTACAAAATTTCTTTTATGACTTGGCCCCGACTGCTAAATACAGCTAGAGGTGTTCCAGTGTTATCACAGGCAACATAATATTCTTCTCCGCTGCTTAATTCCATTGCAATGAGATGACCTTGAAGATCATAATACAGGGATGTTATTTCTGAGCTAGTATGATTGTACAAGTGAGTAACTCTTATTGGGTTGGAGAGATCAGCATAGAAGAACTGTAAGTGCTGTCCTAGGCTTGATTTGCTTGCAACTCGTCTTCCAAGACCATCATAACAGTATTGCACCGTCCAGCCAGCCACTTTGTTGTACGCTTTGCTCAGCAGACCATTAGAGTTGTACTCAAAGATCTCATTGCCTCTTTGCCTGAGAAAACCATCTTCATCCATTTTATATTGAATTTCTCCAAGTCTGGTAATGCGATCTCTCAGATCATATCTCAGAGGAGTGAGGCGCGCACTGTTTCCAT
This sequence comes from Caloenas nicobarica, assembly GCF_036013445.1. NCBI lineage: Eukaryota > Metazoa > Chordata > Aves > Columbiformes > Columbidae > Caloenas > Caloenas nicobarica. The sequence continues at coordinate 5,298,604 of NC_088256.1, forward strand.
GGCTCAGCAAGTTGATGTTGCCGTTAAGGTCATAGCTGTAGCGCCACTGGGTTTTATCATTCACAGACACAGTCTGAAGTTGACCATCAGCATCATATTCATAAAAATATCTTGTTATATTGGCATCTACACCTACGCGTATATCACAGATCACCATACGACCCATATTATCATACTGGATGGTCATCCAGTAAGCGATAGACTTGAGAATTTCATATTGTACTTCAATCACCTGACCATTGGCACTAAAAATTTTGGTATGTTTCATCACAGTGGTGGTTATAACTTGGTTTAAATCATAATTAATGACACTGAATTTTCCAAATTGTTCGGTCCTGCCAGAAACATCGACGTAACGGTACAGATCTATGGGAAGAGGCGTCTCATTTATCATGGCCTGCATGCTTGTGACACGGAAGTTGTTATAGCTGTAGTCAAATCTGGCGTTTACAAGCCCTTCTTCACTAAACCTGAAGATTTGGCGACCAATAAGTGGACCTGTCCAAAACAAACAGGGGAAAGAGGAAAAGCAAGAAAAAGAATGAATTATGTCCACAGTATACACACCCTACAGATCTAGCACAGACAGGCGATGAACCCATATAGCCTTATCGCTACTTGACTGTCTCGGAAAATACCATTAACTAAGAATATGCTATTTCTCACAAACCATTATTAATGCTTGCTCTACAAAATACTTATATTTTGTTAACATTTGTTTAAATCAATGTTATTTTATTCATAATTATGATTTCTATTTACTTACAAGATAATTCTAAATTTATTTCACATGGTGATTTCCTTCCTCATATAAACAGTCCTTTTGAATTTATGTTATATTATGGTATAAACAGGGAAACTTGGAAATACCAGCAATAAACCAACTTGATTTAGTATTTAGCAAATATCCACACAGTGGAAGCAAAACAATCAAACATTATAAGAGCTATTCCATACCAAGCAATAAAAAGAAAACTGTATTTCAAATGGGACAGCTATATACGCCTATGGACACAGACACAGAGATATACACACATATTTTTCTTTTGAAACATAAAATATAGGAACTTGTAGACATAAAAATAATGGAATTTCATGCCAAGTAACTGCAGGATCAGGGCCAAAAACTTTAGCAAATTAGTCACATTTACACAAACCTGTTTGTCTGTATCTGATGGTACAGATGAACCCATCGTGCATCAAATGTATTGTCTTAATAACCCCAGAAGATTCCTCGTAGGTGAACGTGACTTGAGTAGTATCATAAAGAATCTCAGAAAGTCGGGACTGTTTGGTGTATTTGTAAAGGACTCTGCGTCCCGTCCCAGGATATAAGGTTTGCAGAAGTCGTCCGTCCCTGGCGACGTCCTGGATGAAAGCCGCGTGGCTGTCCGGAGGGGTGTAGATGTTGCGGTAGTACCCGACGGAGAGCATGGTCTGCAGGGCATGGCGCACCATGCTGGGCATGGTGACGGACAGCAGGTAGTCGGACTGGTCGTACTCAAAGATGTAGCGGCGCTGGCTGTGCAACAGGAGCATCACAGACTGCAACCAAACAGGAACGGCAGTGTCAGGGGCTGATCAAGGACATGATTATTCATTACTGAGTGCCTGAAGGTTAAGGAAACACTGAAACAACCATTCACTCTTGTAGTTTGCTCTTACTGTCTATATAATTCCACATGAAGCTTTCAGCTCCAGGAGACCTGGCCAGCAAGGAGGTACAAAACAGGCGGAGAACAATAATAAGCCTAGAGGTAAGGACCTCCAAACTGGAAGGCAGATGTAGCTCTCAGTAGCATTTCAGTCTCATGCTGACTTCCTATGTTGCTTTGAAATATTTAGGTCATCCTCCCAGAAAGCAAAAACAGAGGGAACCTCTTCCTCACAAACAGGCAGAGCATCTGCACCAGCAGATGTTTCCAGAGGAGGTGGAAAAGGGAAACTTGCAATGGTGTGTACGAGGTGTTGCCACTCTGCATATCTCTAGCACAGACCCACCCCTTTTTCTGTATGTCTTCTATTAAATGCATGTTGGCCGAGAGGTCACGGTATCTCCATGCTTACAGATGGATTAAAATAGTCTGCAGGTTCTTTGGTGTGACTACTTCTATCTCTGGTTTTCCATGTTTACAAAGAATAGAATTTCTACACAGGTACTTGATATTTGATCTGTGTTGGTTAATTGTGGCTGGTCAATGAAATCTGATTTGTTTGGTTGGCAGATGAATGTGCAAGCATGGCAGACATTTTTCTGTGCAAATCGAAAGTTTGCGTTCTGGAAGACTTGGCACCAGCCATTTGCCAAGTCACAGAGTACAAGCCCACTGGTGAACAGTCACTGTTGAAACAAGCATAATGAAAACACAGGGTGAAAATCCAGGGAAGAAATTTGTAGCCTTCCCCCAGCTCCAGTGAGAGGCTTGGCTGGACCAGAGCACGGCACGTCCTTGCCGTGGCTGCCCGAGCTGAGACGGGGCTCTGACACTGCGCCGCGCTGAGCTCACAGCCCAAAACTACCACACGTAAGTAAATCTGTGAGGCTTCTGCACGACTGAGACATCATGCAAAAACAAGTCTTATGAGGAACTATGTGACTGCTTCTTCACAGAACATTGAGGAAAGAAATCGGGAAAAAGAAAGGGTTTTTTTCCCTCTAAACTCAAAAATCTTCTCTGGGAATAAACCACAAAGAGCTCAGCCCCACGATGTGTTAAGTAACACTGGCCCTGAGCCACTTTGCTCTGACAAATAAAAGGAATGCTTATTAAAGGACCAAAGACAGGCCAAGCCTTGGCCATCCTCCCTGCACCCCCCGCCCCCTCGCCCTCCCAAGATGTATTTCTTCCTGCCCTTGGTGACAGACATCTGTCACCTGGACACAAGCCAGCGAGCACCAACATGTGCCACTCACAAGTCACCCTCTGCCAACTGGTGACGCCAGACCTGTACAGCGAGCTTGCTCTGATCGCTTTATTGCCGCTCTGCCAAGCATTTCCAACACGTATAGCGTTTATTTTGTTTTCACCTCCAGTCAAGAGTCCCCAGTCTGCAGTAAACCACTGGCTGAACTCTCTCCCAGCGCTGATGTGACGCCTCTCTCTATATACTGCTCCCGGGCCTGTTTTTAAGCTGTCTGCCATTGACAAAGTATGAATAACAAGATCAGAAACATCTCTAATATAACTTTAGTGCCCCTGTGTGCTATTTTTACAGCACTTTGTGGCTTTTCCACTTTTGTCCAGGATAGTAAAAGGATAGACAGTACAAGGGTTGGAGACTTAGTACCCTCTCTAGCCTATTAGAGGAGACCATAAAGAGAGAAAAAAAAAATAAATCGCGATTCATCCTAATAGTATTACCATAGATTTTTCAACTCTTTGCACAAATTGGGTTCTAATTGTTTTAAAGGATTTCAGAGGGTAGCTCATAAAACATCCAAAAAGCTGTCATTTTATAAAAGCAACCACAGCCTGGTCAACCATGAAACGATTGATGCCGCTGGGTATATCGAGACAAACAGCCCATGGCAAGTGCTTGGGGTTCTACCGGGGACAGAAATGCTGAGCATCACCACTAGATGTCATTCCTGTCCAACATACACACGCAGCCGCTCATCTGTTTTGTCTGGTGGTAAAGGAAAGGAGATTTTATAACACCATTAACTAATTGAGCAAAGTGACCAAAACAAGAGCAACTGAATATCATCAGCAAAAAATATTTACAGTGCTACTATCGTAGTGCTTTTTAAAACTTAAACTATTTGGGCTAATTTTGAAAGGGGTAGAGATTTTTGAAGATGTACAATTAACACATCAAGTCCTAAAAAATGAAGAATTAAATAACTATGAACTGGAAGCAAACTATATAATTGATTTTTTGATAAAAGGAATCATTGGGGCTTGTGAGGTTTCAGGCAACCTTTAGGAATCATTACACAATTAACGCAATGAATTATTGACTTTAATGGAGCCACAAATGATATTTCAATGTCTAATTTTGACAGTGAATTCATCTTTTTTTGGCACAAGGAACAAACAGTACATTAAATAGCTAGTAGATTATGTCCATAGTGTGTCCGACTTTCAGCAGTTTTAAAGACAAGTTACAGCATAACCCAAGCCTGGTGCTACATGAACCAGTAAGGCTTTTGCTATTTGCTCCTACAGAATCAGGATTTGGCCACTTACGTAGAATTCCAGAGCAACAGTTTTAAGTTATATGACTTTAGTTATAAGCTCATCATAAACTAAGAACAGATAAAGTGGTTTGGAAAGATAAGCAGCACACATCTTTCCAAAATCACGGTCCATTACGCCCAAAGAAAATATAAAAGACTCCTCCAAAAGGCACATCGCCCAAATATTTGAAAGCTGTACTAAATGCTTGCTTACTTGCAATTTGCAGAAGAGCATACAGACAAAAGAAGCCCTGACAAATTTATCTGAACCAAACTTCTGAAGCTTCTAGGGTCTGCCAATCTTTTTAACGTGTGCAAGAACCATACTGCATGCAGACACGGAGGGAATTGCGTTTTTATGCATTCTTCAGTCTAAATAATTTTTTTCTTTGGGTTAGGTTTAAGTTTTTTGAGGATAAGCTTGAAATACCTTCAAAATAAGTACAGCAAAGTTTATCTTAAAAGTACACATTTGGAACTCTAAAATATATAAATAACTTCAAAGTGATTGGATTTCCTGCGTGTAATACCCCCTATCAGTTTTACCTCACCTGCCCCCTCCCAGCCTTTCCCTGTGGTTAACAGGTTCAGAGAAATGTTCTGCAAACTCAGAGTATATCGGATAGTCCAAGATGTTGCTATTTAAACAAAAAAGAACACTGTTTGAATACAATTTCACACTAAATTCTGAAAGCTTTAAAAATACAGATTGGCTTTTTGGTTTTGAGAGATGAGACCAAATGAGATGCCTCTACGGACGCTGTTCTTCCTCAGTCTGTAAAACACTTGTTCCCCCATTTTGTGACCATTATCTATAGACATAAATGAACATTACAACACTCAGGCAAGTTAGACACAAAAAGCAGAATGATAACTCCTTTCATATTAATGTCTCTCCCAGAAATGGCCCTCATAAATACTGAAATAATCTTTCTCCTCACAGGATCAATCCCTTTTTTTTTTATAGCACAGCACTGAATAGGTGCAGGTTTGTACCCACTGGCTCATAATTTTGGCTTAAAAGAATGGTGTTTATGGGGAGCAAAAAGTTCCCTTTCAGTGACTGTTATATTTCTGACTATACTATACGGAGCAGCAACATGTTTTTTAGCAGTGAGAGTGTCCGTTGTTCACCTGAACTTGGACTAAGACCAAGAAGTCGTTTTTACCTACCAAATAAACGAATCAGAGATGCTGATAACTTTCTTCAGAACCATGGTGGGATTGAATAGGTGACATGTAAGTCTAAGCATGTCCAGAGACATCTTAATCTAGGTACGTAATTGTATATACTTTCTGTTTAAAAAGCCTGAAATACTCTTCCAAGAGGTAGCATTATAACACAGTGCACAATATAATATCTATTTCGAAACAAATATTTTTGCCTTGGTACAACAATCCACTTTTTAAATGATTTACCTTTTCTAAATATGTGTAACTCCATATTTTACCATCCGCCCATGTTCTGGAAATTATGTTCCCACTTGGATCATACTCCATTTTCTCAGTCCACGTTCCTCTTTGGATATAGGTGACTAATCCAGAATGTGAATATGTGATATTGACCTCATTGTACTTGCTGATGGGCGACCATAAAATTGGGCGTCCCGTCTGGTCATACATAATCCGAAGAGTGAATTTTCGATGATCATCATAAATCTTTCCTGTTCTGGTTACATGATCGAAATCAATGGAGAGCAGATTTCTGTTGTGGGCCTAATACAAAAATACAGTAAGGTAAGAAAACAACACATCTTAAATACACACAATACAAACGCTTCCGTGTCAAATAAAAATGTGCAATGGTTTAACGCTATAATGGAAAAATTAGGCCTCGTTATAGACAAGAAAACAGACAAAGATTCAGATGAGAAACAGAAGGATGAAGAAACAAAATGCTGCTTGCATTCAGGGTTATTATACTTTGCATTACAGAATGCTTCCTATCTCCATGTGCTAAACCCTCATCTCTGCTCTTGCCTTTTCCTAAGTTTTTCTTCCTTTCAGCTTACATATCTCTGTGGATGGACTTCATGATTCCAGCCAAAGAAGCGCAGCTAAGCCCACAAATTAACAATGATATCTACATTTGAGACGTGCAAAATTTATTAAACTCACTGTGTCTAACGGACTAACAGAGCGACTGTGCTGTGATCTGTTAACATTTATGGTCCAATAGCAAGATGCAGAGGGGCAGCCCAATTCTCAATTTGAAATCAAGTTCAAAGCTGAGTCAGGTTCACAAAGACAAAATATATTTATCCAGTGCTTTCATCATCTGCCTCCTTACATCATTCAGTCACTGGGCAACCACTATTAAACTCCATTTAAAACAGAGATACAATTTAGGGAACCATAAAACATTGTTCATTGACTTGTATTTCTCAGATCAATGCTCAATGCACTCATTGTATTCATCTACTGTATTTTATCTAATCACTTGTATTAATTTATTCCAATTAATGACTTCCTGACAGCAGAGATGGTGTCAGTGCAGGTGTTAGCAGAGTGCACAGCACTGAGACCTGGAGGCAGAGCCGTAAAGTAAATGGTTAAGAATACCTGTTTAATAATTCAAGCTGTGATCATATGGTGGCAGTGATTAGAAAGAACATTTTTTTTCTGTCCTCTTTCTCTTTTTAGATACAAAATGATCTGAAAATCTAGAAGAAGCAGGTGTTCTTTCTTCAACTACCATTCCTGGGGTTTTATATACACACATGTCTAACTTTAATAGTGTTCATTTACAATAGCTATAAAATACCTATATACCCCTGTAGACTGCTGTAACTATTACAATTTATGCTCTAATGATAGTTAAGGAGCCCAAGTAAAACGTGATGCTCAGTTCAACTATATTTGCTTGTATACAGTCTGATGGATTAAGTTTATTATATTTATTTGCAAGCTTCATGTAATTTCTGAAAACAAATGCTCTTGTGGTAAAATAACTGAAAAGCAAGCAGGGGTTATACCCTGGCTCATGCTCATTTATTGTCTGTGTACATATTTAATGTTCTTATTGCTATTATTATTATTGTAGAATGCAGTTAGGCGAAAGAAAAGTCTTGAATACAAATTGCTTGAAATCTAAATTTCAGGGATGATACAAAAAATAATGAAAACCAGAGGCAGAGTTTGCAGTGAAGTAGATAGCAGCAGTATTTGAAAGCTCATGGAGCTAAAATAAGATCTGAGTGGATGTCACTGCTTCCCCTACATTCCGCATTTTATGTCTCGCTTATTTACTTTCTCAGATTTAAGTTAAATTTAACACCCTTCTCAAGGCAAGACAGGACAATACATGGGTAGTGGGTCTCATCTCAACGTTGCCACTGAAACGCTGATTTCAAATCCCAGTGGCTTCTTAAAGATGACTCCTCCAACATAGACGGAATGTAGTAAGGAGCTCCTGTGAGAGGCTGGAGCTCATGTGTTCTAAGCCAGGGAAAACTGGTTTCTGAAAGCAACGTCAGGTCAGAATTTCAGCTGATGAAAACAGGGAGAAAATTCAGCTGACTTCAATAATAACGTTAGTAGTGCATTAAAAATACATAATAAATATCTTTTTAACATTCATTGACTCCCATTAGTTTCATAGCTAGAAATTTTGCAGTGTAAATAATCACAGAAATGTGCAGCTCTCTTGACTTCCATTCTCAAAACTAAACTGTCTACAATGTGTAAATCAGATGAGACGATTGTATTATTTCCTTGTCTGTGTTTTGATTTGAGTCAATGTAAACTGATCCACACTGGCAGAGGATTTGTTCCTGTCATTAGAACTTGCTGTAAGACTGGTAAATAAGGGGAGATCATTTGCTAAATGCAATAATAAACATAGCTGTCAAAGCCTGTATCTGCGGGACTTTTGAATTGAGGCCAGCGAGATACTTGCTTTTTTAATTTAAAAAAAATTTAAAAGCAAAAATAAGGAAGACTGACCGAGCATTCAATTTTCAATTTGGTAGATATTCAGTTAGAAAACCTGGACTGCATCCAATGCCAAGTTCCTCTAAGTTATGCAAAAGACAGGAGGGAACAGAGCTGCATTCTAATCAGTATATTACTATGCATCATGCTCATTGGTTTTAACAACAGCCTTTGCTTCATTTTTAGAAGTCAATTAAAACAGCAGTTCAATTGATAAAAAAGAAGTCTTGCTAGATTAAGATTGATGTTAAAATGCCTGATTGTACATAGATTTATTATTAATATAAAATGCATACACGCATACAGACTCATATACTTTCAGAAAGTGTCAGGGCAGGCAGCTCTACACTTAAAAGAAATCTGTGATTAATTCCTGTTTCCCTCATTGATTTAGATACTGAGATGAAGTTAGATGTCTGTTCTAGCATTTCAGTTCACTTACTCACTTTTGCTCTATTTCTAGAGCAGGGAATTCACACCATGCAAAAATCCCACTTTTTAAAACACAACGTATACAGCATTATTCAGAACGTGCTAATAGCGGACTCTTTCCAAAACTGGAAATAACACTAATAGAGTGACATGCTTTCAGGATGGTTGCCAATTGTGATTAGGAGTTAAAAATGTTAGGACCAGGAGGAGAATGAAAAGCTTTCTTCTTCTCAACTAGGTCATCCTTTACCTCATCCAGTTACCCACTCACTTAGCACTCAAAGCCATTTGTTTCAGTGATGGTATCAGGACTGATCTCTAAGTAACATCTTCAAACCTCATTTCTATGCTTTTTTTTTTTTTTTCTTTTTCCTCTTCAGAAAACTCTTCCATTGTGCTGTGGGTTGTTTTGTTTTGTTTTGGTTTTTTTTCTTTAAATGATGGCTCCTGCAAGTCTGTTCATTTCCATTGAGAACTGGTCCAATCCCCAGAGCTTTTCTTTACATATATTTTCAAAGTTCAGCATAGTTCTTCCTGCCCTACATTGCAAGCTAACACATTTCCTATTATGCCAGTCATGGCATACTAAGCATTTAAAAACTTTCTTTTTAAAATGTGACTTACTAGAAGTTTTCAGAAGGTCCCACCGGAACCTCATCCAGCATAAGGGCTTCTAATGATGCTATATTTTTTTTTCCCAGCAGTACTCAAGGATCTGTCAACAGTTAGCCCTAAATCCCTTCATTATTTGGTGCAATGCTTCAAACACACTATATGATGGTATTTTTGCTCCTGATGTCCTGCGTATTTCCTTTAACCACCAAGTAAAGATAGCTGTCCCTGGGTAGATTCTGCTGCTCTTTGCCTTCCTTGCCAGCTGCACCGTTCAGCTGCCTCCCTAGACAGAGCTGTGAGGACTCACACTATGCTAGAGAAGGGGCAATCAGAAGGTGGGCAAGAAAAACTAAACGAAGCTTTCCCCCACTTCCAAGGTCCTAATAAAGTAACTGTGACTTCCGAATCTGAAAGATGCCCTTTCAAACAGGTATTTCGTATGCAGTGGCCAGTCTGTCCAGATCATCCAAGACTTGTGTTTTTGATTGATCAGAGCAGTTGAAAATCAGATGATACACTTAAAAAAAAAATACACAGTAAATCATCATCAAAAGACAATCCAGAGATTTTAATAACCATCTCTATATTTTCAGAGTGAACAGATATACCTTCAGAGATAATTCCTATCCAGAAAGGCTATAGTTAATAACGTAATATTTTTAAGGCCAAAATTTGCAGTCCTACTACTGGTACAGACATTTTAAGGGGTATTCATGTGAAAAACAGAACCGATTTCATAAAAAGCCTGTTCTGCAAGGTAGCAGATTCTTTGAGCCTTAGCGTTACCTAATTGAATGCTGAATGTTGACCATCTGTCATTGTAATCTATGAGTTCTCCTCACAGACAAATATAAACCACGGATGCGATGTGAAAGCAGCTAGAGCCATAGCGTGACCCAGCCAGAGCGAGTGAGGGGGTTTGAGAGCTGGTGGCAGAGGGCAGGACACACAGCCTGTCTGATGCACGGGGGCTCTCCCATCGCTCTGGTTTGCAGGATGGGAACTGGCAGGACACCCAAGGTGTGCCCTGCGAGACCTTCTGCCCCAGGCAGAGGCTGGCACCTGTGATTTCGCCCAGAAGAACGAGATCTGAGAGAGGCAGAATGTGGCTCCAACTCTGCTGCTGTGCCAGAGCAACTACGCACCGTCCTTTGCTCACAGCTTCTTCCAAAGCCATAATTAAGTTCTTAGTTGAAAAAGAAGAGGAAGAAAAAGAGTAATTATGTCTTGAGGTCAAGTCTCACAACCAAATTCAAACAGAGATGAAACACCCCTGCGACTGTCAGAGGAGTTTGGTTTTGAAATTCATGGCTGGGGCCCACCATTGATATAAACTTTCCACTGCTCTTATTACAAAGTAGAACATTTCAACACGATTTTAGTTCAATGGCTTTCAAAGGGAACACTGCACTTTACACAAGAGGAAGCCTTACCCTTAGCCTTCTCTCAAACGTGGAGATATTGCCTTTGGTCTGCTCCCTCCTTTGCCTCCATTCAATGAGATTTGAGTTATGCTCCCCAGGAAGGGAGATATTGCACTTCCCTAAAGTGGGGCTGACAACACCTGCTAGAATATGAGGCTCCGTGTTAAGCGTGATTTCCATTCCACTGGCAAAGGTGACTCTCAGAGACCCATCTGGGCTGACCCGGTAGATATTCTGCGTGTTATCTGTCAAAAAACAACAACCAAAAACACGGAACAGAGAAAAGTTCAGACCTCTGGATTTACGAAGCAAATGTTAGGTGCAATAGGGCTTTGTTTGTCCCCAGGTTACAGACAGCTAAACGTATTGAACCAGCTGCAGTGTGATTTTTGAAACCTGTAACCTACAGGCCTTCCCATGTCTAAAGAGATTTTTATTACATTTGGCCTGATGATTTCCATCGTGAAGGTTTCCTGAAGCAGGAATAAAGAGTTTTTGCATTCAACGTACTTACAAGTATGCGAACCCACAGGCTGGGTTCTGACCACTCATATTCTGATGACTTTAGCACATTGGGATCTGTTAACAAGATAGCGTACTGCTTGAATGACTGCAACGAGTAGGTGAAGGCAAGCGAGAAAGCCATTTTCAAAAAGCCTAGGCCAGTCTCTCATTCTGTCGCTTTTCCCTGTATCCCCGTATTAAACCCCCTCCTCTTCCCCATGTGCAGCTGGACCCTGGGGCACGGTGAGGGGCAGCCACCAGCCAGAGCCTGGTGCCAGAGACCCACTGCGAAGTAGTTGTTGGCAGAAAAATGGAACAGGTCAGCAATGTGGCACAGCGAGCAGCTCTGGAGCTCAGGACTGGGCTGCAGAGACTGCTGAGGGCAGCTGGGATGACCCGGCACAGCGTCCCCCCCATCCCCAAAACTGCCTGCAGCATGCAGGGGGTCCAGAGCAGGTCTCCACCGAGGGATGCAGAAGCGTACAGGCATGGCAGGCTCCTTTCTCTGGCCTGTGCGCTGCAGTTCCTCCGCATTGTGCCGCATCGCCCTGCGTTTGGCCAGGAGAGGGATGTGCATGCTGGAGGTGACCGTGGCTCAGCTGCCAGGGGACAACTCCATCATGAGCTTGGACAGTTAGTGCTAAGGGACAAAGTCTCACCCTTAAAGTGCAACTCAATACACACCAGCAAGGGACTGTGAAAAGCACCTTTTTTTTTTTTTTTTTTTTTTTTTTTAAGCTGGTCCACACAGAAGAAACCGGTCCAGCTCTTGAGACGTGAATATGTTGAAAATAGTTGGGTGTGTCAGAACGTGACCCAGATGTAAGAATACCCTGTCTGGTTGGTTGTTCACAGGGTGCATGTGATAGTTTCACAGAGACATGGAGATATGCAAATTATATGAATTCATAAATATGACAGGTATAATAACAACTACAGCTGTTCATTTCTGGCACTGCCCATAGTGTGCTAGCACTTTCCTGAGACGGAATTTGGTAACATACCAACTTTGAGGAATTTCAGATTTAAGGACAGACATACACTTAGGCAGTCAGTAGGTGATGCAGAGAGCAGATGGGGTCACTTGGACAAAGGCTAACAGGTGATACAACAACATAAAATAATTATTTCCTCTTATTCAGTGCTGTCTCTGCAATGCAATAGTGAAGAAGAATGAGTGAGTATCTTGTGAGGTGAGTTCTTCCTATATTTTTCTTATAGATCAAAAGCTGAGAGGAAGCAAAGTTCCATGACTTGCTCAGAGTTACAAAGCTTTTCTATAGCAGATCGGGAAGGAAGGCAGAGACCTATTTCCCAGCACTTGCCCTCTCAAAGCCTGAACAAGCCACTGACAACAAAAAAATCAACAAGGAGGAAAAAACCCCTCATATTAATTAAACTATATAAAACCAGAACGTTAGTGATGAACCTGCAAAATCTGGAGGAGGACACTTGGGCATTTCCATTAGGCAGAGAGTAAATTCTTCTAGAGAGAGATGATATTTCCAGGGAAATACTAGGGTGTCTACAGGGGTTGAGCCAAAATCTCATCCTCAAGGCAGTGACCAGCAGAGGTGGGTCACGCTCTCCTCCTTCCTTGCAGTGCTGCCAGCAGGACACAGCACTACCAGAAAGAATTCACAGAATTGGCCAAACAAGGCATTTCGGCGTTAAAATGTCAGCAGAACATGTCACTCTTCTGGGCAGCATTTCTCAGAACAACAAAGTTCAGTGTATCATAGGTCCATCTAAGTCCTCCGGATACTGAAGTAGAAAGTCGCACATAAAGCCTGGAGATATCAGAGGTTTCAATAACTAGAATCTATCCATGGGGTTCTTCTAGGAGTAAAATAATTCACTTGTGGCTTGTTTCTAATTGGTACCCCACGAGAATTATAGGTAGTATCTAGCTATTCGTAATGAAGCAAGGAAGAAACAAATGAATTAATTCTAGTGTCTTTTTTTGGTAAACAGTTAAGAATGCAATAATGTCTAGAGTTTGAAATGTAACTGTTAGGGAAGAAATAACAGAAATGCATTAATTACCTTGTTTTAAAGTATATATTGTAGAGGTAGCTGAGAAGTTTGTGGCTGTGATCACGCTCTCTCTGTTCGAAGTATCAAGTTCCACTCGAGTCAATTTTTCAACATCGCTGTGGAAACTGCTGACTTCCCCAGTTGGGAAGGTCGCGTTGGTCAGATGGCCATCCGAGTCATACCTGCAACACACGATGTTAAAGAGCCATGAAAATACATCACCATTTTCTTGTAGATAACTCTTAAAAGAATAAAAAGGAAAAAAAAAAAGTAAGAAGCATTGTCAACACTGCGCAATAAATAAAAAGGTAAGAATTGGTCCATTTATTCACTCAAAATGTATTTATTCCCTAATCCGAATTCCTGCTTAGACTCTTCTTCAGTGGTGCTGGATAAAATACAACTGGGAGCAAGCAGCATGAGCTGCTACCTACATTGTCCAGCTTCTGCCAGTCGTTGTAACCCAGCGAGATGTGCTGGAGGAGGGCGGCCGCTGGAGGTCACTTGGCATTCAGGCAACCAGCTCAACCCCAAAAGGGGTTTTCTTACCCGTAAGTTTAAATAAGAGCAATTCTGAGATTCTGCAACACTCAAAAACTGCCTTTTGTTGCTGATGTGTGAAGCACGTAATAGGAATGGTGAATTTAAAACAGAGACCTAAAGTGTAACAATAGCGATAAAATTAGATCGAAATTTGCAGCGATTAAGTTGCCTACATGGTTTTTACTCTCGTGTTACGTTCCCCACAGGCCTACTGAAATCAGCAGGAACTTCTCATCACAAGTAACAGCACTAGAATCTAAAGCACTGCATTTTAGTTCACCAAAATTTTATCCATGCTGAAGAAATTTTTTTTGTTTAAGGTACTTTATGTTAATGGGGCCATGTTATGAAAAAGTTGATAATTAATTCAAAAGCTCTGGAGCACTGCTCCTAACAGGTCTTTTCAGTTCTACAGATATATTTGTTCTTTCTGATGTCTCACATGGAAAACAATGCACAACATTGCTTAGTGCTTGATATTGTTTCGTATTAATGCCTTCCATCTTAAAAACCTTACTGATGCTAACACATTTTTATTCATCCAAGACACCTCGCTGATACTGCAGCTGTATTTGCATGAGTAAAACTAACTCACGTTCATAAAATAGAAGCCTATTTTTGCAGGTAGGAAAGCATAATGGATTTTTCATGTTTTATTAACTGTCTCCCCTCATTCACAAAACATGTCCTCAGCTGGCTGATGTACCAACCAGCAAAGCTCTGCTGCCTCCCATGGAGCTCTTCCAATTCACATCAGTAGACAATCTGGCTATGTCCTTCACTTTAATGTGTTGGCATAATTTTCTTAGGGTCTTTATTTCCCCCTAATTAGTCAGACAAAATCTATATGTCACAAAAAGTTTTGGTGAAAAAAAATCAGGAATTTTTCTCTTTCCCCCGGTGTAACAAAAGAAAAATACAGCAGCTGTTCTTTTCAAATGAAACAGTGAAACAAATGAAACTAGTTCAAATGAACTAGTGGCCATTTTGTGTTTTTTGACAAATAAATTAATCAAATCTTAAATACAATATAATCTCTCTTTTGTTTCTACTGCCCACACATAAATCATGCGACTAATTTACATTCCACCCTTACACTGGTTCTGTGCAAATGGACTGGGTGCCACACCCAGCGATTAAAATGGACTCAGATCACTACTCTTTGCCATTAGAAAACTCCATTAACATCGGGCAGTTATATTTCATTTACTGCTTGATCAAACTGATATGACAGCTGCTAGCTTATTTGGATTTTCTACCGTACCATAGAAAAATCCCCAAATCATGCATTTTTATGGCGTAAATGCAGCCAGATTATTGAAATGCTCTTATGCACAAGACTCAGGATCCATTTTCACTAAGGATCCAGTCTTGCTGCTGGTAATGCTGATGAAGTGATACAAAACTCCCTGTACAGCTGAAAATGGGATTAACTGTTACTGGATGGTCCAGATACAGAACTGAATCACAAGGAGACCAGAGCACACACCAGTGGACTCTTACTCATGTTGATGCTCCCACTGACTTCAAGGAGAACATGCAGATTAGTGTCTTGGTAATTATTCCACAGTGTGACCATCTAAAGGGTTTTTTTAATTCCAGATTGCTCTAAGAAACCCAGCCCTCCGAGGACAGGTTCTGCCACCTTTCACGTGATGAATAGTAGCACACTGGGACTCAGTTCCTGCAGAGCAATGTCCTACCCATACTAATAGGGGCAGGATCCTGAGATATTTCTTAATGTTAATTTGGGGCCCAGTTATGCCACTGTTAATCATGTCAGTGACCATTTAATCATGCAAATAATTGCATTGATTTCAGTACCCACATGAGGAAGTGCTCACCAATATCTGAGATGTGCACTTGGGGATACAGCTTCACAATCCATTTGCATTTCTATGTAGCAGCACAGTTAAGAGCTATATCATTTCAAAGGGAAAGCGGTCTAATTATTTTTTTCAGAGAGTTGTTTCTTGCAGGTGTTTTCTTGTCCTTGATTTAATAGTGGCCCAGTGCTCCCCCTCCCCTTTTACAGCTTTAATGATACAATATTAAAAAAATGTAGATTACTGAAAATTGTACATTAGCTATAATTTTATGCAAGAGCTCTTTCAGTAATTCCATTCCATCAGATTAGAGTAGATGGATGACAAGTACTTTTGTAGGTGGTTTTCTACCTCTTAATAATTTCCCTCTGTGAGTGAATCTGACATATAGGTAGACGTTCTGAACAGTTCATTATCTTTGCTCATATTCCCGAGTACGTGTGATATGTGTTGTTAAACAAACTCATCCTTTTTTCAGCTTGACAGTGCCATGGCTTGAACTTTGGGATGTGAATACAAATCTAGCTTAAACAGAGAAGACGATTCCAAGCAATTTGAAAGTTGCTTATACGATGATTGTCTGTGCTCCAACACTATGTTCATATAGGACTCAGAAGCAACTCACATGTAAGTAATCTTTTCAAAGAAACCTAATTTTCAAACTGAAATCAGGTGTCAGTTCAGAATGTGACCTGTCTGGAAAATAATGTCTGGTTAAAGGATAACTAAGGACCATCACGGCCCATGACCTATTTATGGCAGAAAGTGAGCAGCATCTCCTGAAAGCACGTTACTCAGCACAGCGCTGATTAGAGTCAACTGCCTCTGACAGGAGCAGACTGGGCGACATTCTGTGTATCAGCCATTCAGGAATTTGTAATAAATTACGAAGGTGACTTAAAATACTGGACTGAACACAAATATGAATGACATGACTTCACTGTTTAATTCTGCTGTTGTTTTTGTAATGCTAACAACTGAAATTCTGTTGATTTCTAGGGACTGATCCAGACTGGCAGAAGTGCACGGTCGTGCAAAGCCCAGACAGCTTGAAGCATCAGTGAGGACGGTGTTACCTAGCGTGCAGTCAAAGCTGTGAAAGTATGAAAAATTGTTCAATTTAGCAAAATTTCTTTGTGTAAATCAAATACATAATATCGATCATTTCCAGGCATAGTTATCTCTTTGTGAAGAAATCTCTGTTACATACAATGGGAGGCACTTGCAAGCAGGTGAAGTCCTTCAAAAGATCTTTATTGTCCTTGAGTCATACTTAAACAACTTGCCAGAAGACAACGGGAACAAGCAACAACTGTGTGAAAGGGTTTGCACTCCACGTCAGTGAGACAGAAGAAGAAAAACAAGATTAAGAAGCACACAACTAAAAATGATCTGCTCTAATGTGCTCTAACAATCCAGGTCCTGCAACAACGCGAGGCGTTCAGCATTTTAAGAACTAATAGGCATGACTTGAAGCTACTGTAAAAGCTTTTTGGAAGTCTCACTGCTCCATGGTCTAGATTGATGCCATCTTCAAGTAGGGATTTAAATGGATCACTCTCAGTGTTGAAATTATTACAAAGCAGCATATATTTTAAGTCAGTTCTGCTTATAAAAGGTAGCACTCAGGTTGGTGTTTAAATAGCACCAGGACAACAGCGAGCTTTGTCTTGTTGCAAGATAATTTAAATTTGTATCAATAGATGCCTGATAATGAGAACTGAAGCAGGAAGGCCCTGTATGATTTTGTTTTCCTGCATATTTGCCAAAATGTCCCTCTCTAATGGTTTATACTTATGTTCACCCTATCAATTTAGTCTTTGGCAGAATATTAGAGGGCAGGATGGAAAAACATCCCCTTGAATAAAAAAATCCCACGCACTAGGCAGCAATTCTCTCTGCTTTTATCCTATGTCCATTTTAAGAAAATATAATTTTGAAAACCTGTAATGATGGTGACTCAACTACCTTGCCAGGTGGCTTATGCAGTAACTGAATTCTCCTCAATGTGTTTTCTGTTCATACCTCACCTGGATGGCTTTTTGCTTTAGTTTTTGACCATGAACTCCTACGGTCCACAGAAAGCAGGCATTTGTATCCTCCCTGAAGACTCTGAACTAATACTGCAATGTTAACATATAATTTTCATCCATCACTTGTCACATCCTCAAACAGGGATTATGACAATTAACTATAAATAACAAGAAACCCTGATACATCGCACCTCTTTATAAATCAAACACGAACTTTCTCTTGGGTTGTTCTCTCTCTGGAACCAGATTGAGATGTTCTGACTGCATCTTTAACTGGCTTGTCTTGGTCTTGAGTTACGAAAAATTCCACAATCATATTTTCACTTAGAGAAACATATTCACTATGATAAAGTGCAAAAGAAGTGCAATTTCAGACAGTTTCTGCTACACTTAATGGGCGCTACACACAGAGCTTTTACATATGACAGGCTTTGGCACTTAAGAAATGGTAGTGTTTAATTGTAAAAACTTGTGCAACAGCACTACTTGTCCTTTCTCATACAGTGTTAGTAGCAGAGTGTCTTTTTAAATTAAGAGAAGTAAGTAAAAAAAATACCAGTGTTAATTTAAAATAGGGTTCCTTACATCAGGCACTTAATGTCATGGACTTACTCGTACACAGTTGTCCATCCATTTTCATCGCTTTTGGTTGCTAAAAGCCCCGTGTTTCCAGGATACGTCATCAGAGCCAAGTTGTAGCCTTGGGCATAAACCCTTTTCAGAACCCCGTTGCTGCTGATTGTCAGCCAGTAGACCTGGCCCCCCGGCACCACGACCCACAGGGGCAGCCCGCTGGTGTCCCTGCGGATGTGAACCGAATTCCCATTGCTGCTGGTGATGGTGCCAATGTCCCCTTCGCCGCTGTAGCTGAAATTGTAGATGTAGTCCCTCGTGATGAGGTTCAGCGTGTGCAGGTGGGTGCCGTTGATGGTGAACTGATACAGTTCTTGGTCCGCTGGGGACGCGATCTCGTACAGATTGGTGTCACTGAGGTGAGCCTTGTTCCGGCTGACTGCACGGATGCGAACATTGCCAAGGTCTGCTACGTACAGGGTGTCATCAGGAGAGACAGCTAGAGAGGAAGGTGCTTTCAGCTTTGCATCTTTGGCATATCCACCATCACCTGGAGGACAAAAGGTAATTTTAGTAACCTTTAATGTTCATATTTAAACTGATCCCCATAGCCTGACACCCTGCTACTCCTCAGTATCATTTACAGGTCTATAAAACAGTATCTTCTTCCAACTAATTACATCTGTATTATCTAAGGCTGGCATAATTCTAAATCAGTCTCGGTGAAGACGAACAAGAACAGAAATTATCTAATTTACACCACTTTTGCTAAGGCCAAAACCCTGCTGCTCAGGAAAGCATTAATGGCAAAATTGTGAAAGAAAAAAAAACCCACGACACCTGAAGTTTAATTTCCTACTATTTGTCTGGTGGCATTTAGTTAAAGTAGAATCGTCTTATAAATAAAACAAAGGGAAAATAAAACCTAGCAATTCAGCTAAAATTACACTGAAGCAAAGATTAGTTTATACTTATTAAAAACTCAATACAACAGGAAAGCAAAACGAGAATTATGGTCAAACAGGGCCTTGAGAAACCACCCCTTCCAGTATCACTCGATAATTGATGTGGTTTGTGTATTTTAAGGTTTGAGGAGAATATTTGCATTATCATGGGCTGCATATGCATATTAAAATGACTTTACATGAGCAGGATTTTCTGTAACTAGCAATAAAGCACATTAAACCTCATTCTTAGAGAAAAACACATTACCGTTTGTATTGCTGCTTTTCTCCTGATTGAGAAACGAAATTTGGTGCAACTTTTGAGCGTAGTCTATGCTTCCTTGGAGATCGACAAATTAGCTGGTCTTCTGACCCTTCCTCTCACTAGGCCAGCACTGGCACAATCATTAGATTTCCCACAGTTTTTAATTTTTCAGCAGTGAGGGCAGTTTCCCTCAATAGAACCCTGAGGAGGATCCTTTTTGGCACTGCTCTACCATAGCTGTAACTGAAGCTGGCAGCACTTGGCAAATGCACATGAAGTTTTGATTATCATTACAATGCTGGGTCAGCAACTCATCTTCTCTGGAAGACCATTTACATTTTTTTCTCTCCATTCTTGACATACTTAATGTTTTCTTGTCAGTAATTAACCTTTTACTTGAAATGGGAGGCTTAAGAATTACGATGACATTATGGAGCTGGACACAGTGGTTCTTAGAGATGACAAGATGACAACATATTGCACACCTCTGTATATGGGAGTGCTGTCCTTTGCACCATTATGAAATACATGTTTATGGAAAAAAAAAAAAAAAGAGCCAATGTTTTTTGGTGCATGCAGAGCAGAGGAGCTGTGTTGCTGAGGATGTCCAGTGGTGCAGAGGGGGCCTGGCACTGGCTGTCCCAGTTTAAAGCACACATAGAAGAAGAAATTCCGAACATCATGTGTTTGCATCATTTTGCTGGTTGTGCAGCATGACACAAGCGCCGGGAAGGCGTAAGCCAGTGTTTTTCACTGGCTATGAAACACCTGGATGCCCTCCTTGGTGAGAAGGGCTGCCTGATCCAGTGCACCCTGCACTGGAGCTGGTACCATCGTCAGCATGGGCAAGCACAGCTGACACAGAATGGCAGACTTGGAGCTAATTTTGAACAATGTGTAATCTCCATATCAAAAGAGGAAAAGCTAAGACCACCCTGAGGTTCCTCCAGTTGTAACTGGAAGACTCACATCTCTGCATCCAATGGATTAAATCCACAAAGAGCAGCTGGTGAGCTTTTTGGCTTTCCAAGGAAACAGAATCATCGCTCGCCTCTCCTTTCCCTTGTCACTTTGCTAATCAGCAACTATTCCAGGAGATCCCAACAGGAAATACCAAACATTGCCTTACCTGAAAAACAGTCACAATTCGGGTCAATCTTGCAGTCACAATCTGACGGGGCTCCAGCGATTACAGAGATCTCACCGTTGGTTGTGACCTGCTGTATACGGTTGATCTTTCTTTCATCTGTCTCTGCAATGTAGAGTATCCCGCTGTGAGACACAGCGATGGCCCTGGCCGACTCCAGGGTGGAATGGACGGCCACCTTGCTGACGATGAAGTGGTCCATGCCCGGCACCTGGCAGTGGATGGGGCGCCCTGCAATAATTCGCACACGCCTGTTCTCAGAGATCTGCAGGACAATGTTGTTGTCCAGGACATACAGTGAATTGTCGAGAGGGTTCACTGTGAGGTCTGTTGGCCACTCTAACCGCACCTGGAAAAACAATTAAGGGGAAGGCGGAGGCGGGGGCGAGGGGAGAAAAAAGAATGATTAAGACAGTAAAGCAGTTTCATTCAACCATCTCTCATCACTGTGTCATCAAGGCACTCGATGGATTCACCCAGTACTGCTTCTCTGTTATGTGCCTTTAATTGGGTGTGGCCGAAGAAGTTTCAACAAGTATACGCTTTTCTGAGGTCCAGCTCCAGTGTGGAACAAAATTTAACGTGAAAAGTAATTTAGCACCCTCTAAGAGGTATTTGCACAAGTCCATTAAGGTGGGAACTTTATTATACCTATGCGGTCATGCAAATAAACACGCACACACTTCATGTCATGCAACATCAGCTAGAAAATCTTCCGGGTCTGAGTGTTATCATTTTGAGGTTGCAGCCAACACTAGCGGAGTGGAAAACAGCTAGAGGTTGTCGATGTCCTAACACTTTAATTGACTGTTAGTACAAAAGGAAAATGACATACTAGAAGAGCGCCACATACTTCCACAATTTATTTACTAAGCAAGAAATGTTAATAAGACTTCCATGCCGTATGAAATATAAGCTTGTTAATTCTTTGTAACATAATAATACACCAATATAGCACATTTCACATGATACAACAGCCAAGCCATAATTACTTGTAAGGATTTTGCTCTGTGAATTCAGTATTTCAGTCATGGATTAAGTAAATTCTTCATATATACGGTTAGTTTTGCCTTTTTCCCTGCAGGTGAGGGTGTTAACCAAGCAAAGTTTCCAAACCACGCTGGAGGAAATGCTGGGAGAATGACCTCACTCATCTGACACCTCTTGCACCAGGATCTGGAGGAATTAAACATGCTCCCAGTCAGAGGTGGGGCAGCCTGTCAACCTGAAAGACAACCAGTATGTGGCTGCTGATTGTAGCATGCACTGTGAGGAGATGGCTGCTGTTATCTGAGTGCAGTTTTTCTGGACTAAATATTTCGGTCATCAGAAGAGAATAAATAGCAGTCTAAAATGTAACGGTTTTATCTGCTTTATATGTCACGGAAGCTTCTATTATTTCCCTTACTGGTTTTATTGCTGTTTTTGCTCATTTTTCCACTGTGCTAATTAAAAGATCTATGAATCTAGAGACTGCAGATGCTAATACAATGCTCAGCTCTGAGGAATAACATATGGTGGAGCGTGTGGCCATCGCAAGCCACCTGCTCGCCTGGAGTCAGCTCGGGAACCAGGCTGGAGGCCAAGTCTCCCCCTTCCTCAAGCATCAGTATTTCCTGAATAATCTCATTTCCAGAAGTACCTTGCTGGTTTGATAACTGATGTGAGGGCATTGTGGCTATCGTGCCTCGCCCTGCGTGGTTACGCGGTGCACCACACAATTATGACAGCTCACGGAGTAATCGAATTCCTCCCCGTGCCCAGTCCATTTTACTAGACAGCGCACCAACTGACATTAAGACTAATGCTGCTGGGTTCAAGATCTCTTCTGAACCAGGTGGGAGAGTCCTTCCAAATGATGATAAGTGCGGTGAAACAGTTGGAAACAGGTTTCTCCCATAAAGGTGCTGATGTCTGAGCGTGTGTGACTGCCCAGATTCCAGCCGCTGTGCTCAGGCTGGTTAACATGCTGCTGTTAGCTCGTGCTTCAACTGAGAGCTCACTGGGACACCAAATAAACCTCTTTAGTTAGCACAAAAATCTCTACAAGGCTATCTTCAGGAAACTTGGAAAAAAAACATATTTGCAATGCACCTTTAATGCAGAACATTTGATTGCTCTATCAAAATAAATGGATTATTTTTAATGGAAAACAGACATCATCAACTTTAACAGCCTTCTTCACAGATCACTTTGCTGTAAAAATAATCTTTGATTAACCGTAACTAGATTATTAGTGATAAAAACTTTGGGCTGTGACTATCTATTTTTGCCATAATGACTCTGCATAGCACCTGCCATGTCTTCATAGCTGGTTTTGCTCCGTGGACCAGCCACACTGCCTTTGCCCACTGAATAATGTGAATTCCTCCCACTGTGCACATATGCCTGGTCTCTTGCAGATAAACAGGGACTGGTTTGGGTCAAAACAACTTTTTCTCTGGTTGATTTGAGGCTGATTTGGTTTATTGAGATAGAATAAACTTTTATGCAACTGTCCATTTCACTTGCAGCAATGTCCATAAAGCTCAGACTGAACAGCTGTTAACTGCAAGCACATTCGTTTGCATACTGTTTACATCTGTAAATCTAGCTGCATTATGGTAAAAAGAAATAAAATTTTAGTTGGGAACATCTAAACCATTTTGGTTACTACACCAGAACCACTGCCTACCTCTCTGGTCTGCAAAGCTCACAGAAGGCACGGCTACAGCTTCTCCTGCCTGGGTTTAAACCATCATGGATGTATCAAGGGTTTATTAATAACCCCAGGTGAAATACTAAAGCTAGCATGTACCTGTCTGGAGATCGCAGCACAAAAACCAGCTGCTGCTCACCGTAAGCTTATGCCAGTGCAACTGGAGGGGGGCGGGGGCGGAGGGAAAAGGTAAAATAGGCCAATTAAAATCAAACATACATACAAACTCAACCCCCTGAGCATTTCTAATCTGAAGAATTTCACAGATTTTGAAAAAAATCTGCAGCGTTTGTGTCAGGATGAGACTTCAAGGGATGTTGAACAGGTGCAAGCTGGGGCTGCTGCTGTCCCACCCCGTCCCGTCCCCCGTGCAGTCCCAGCAGCACGGCCAGTGTTCATGGGCTCCGACAGAGAGCAGGTTCAGGACAGTTTGCTGGCTAAAAACTAATCATCTAAATCATGTTAAGCTGGAGTGTAGCTGTACCCTCAGGTTCACTGTTACCTTGAAAAGTCACCGGTTGTTTCTTTTCTTTTAAAGCAAGCTGCCCTCTGGCAGGTTTCTGTGACCAAACCATCAGTTGTGCTTCATTCAGAGCCAATAAACACGTTACAGAGAAGCCCTTCAATTCTCATCAGATATGACTGTGGCTATTAAAAAGTTTTTTCCAGACAAAACCTCAGTTAGGATTAGAATATGAAATCAGTTAATACATATTTTAATTTGAAGCAGTACTTCATAAGCCCCTGTAGGAAGTCCTGTCCCATTTATGTATAATTTTCTTACAACTCAAAATTGGGCTGATTGGAAGTGGTTTTGCTTATATTTGATGGGGGTTTTTTTTGAGCAGTGTACAGAAATGGCATTGCTGATTATCCCATTATAAACAGACAAGCAGTCAGAATTCTTCGCAGACTGAAATTTTCAGGTGACAATTCTGGTTTGGTTCACTGGAGACTGAGAATATGCAATGAAAAATCACTGCTGAAACAAGTGAACCCTTGAGCAATGAGACCTTTTGCACGTAAGTATTAACATGTCAACTTTTCAGGGAATTCAGCATTTAACTGTCAAGATAAAGGCTCCAGCTATATCTAATAATCAATCTCTCATTTGAGAAGTGCAAAATTAACACCTACTGGTCTGGCTTTTTAATACATTTTTTCATGCCAACTGTTCTGGAAAACACAAAGTGCACTAAAGTGGCTTCAGTTTAAATGAATTTTCACTGGGAGAACTAGATTCAGGTAGTTAAATAGCTCTCAGACCCAAATGGTATTTTTTTTTCTTTGTTTCTTTCTTTCAAAAGATGCATGTGCTTATATAACTATCCATCTACCTGTCTCTCTGATTTTGATTTTTTTTTTTTTTTACAGCAAAGCTTTACAACTAACTAAATAAATAACATGAGTTTTTTGCAAAGTAGCACTGATAGGAGAGCCTTCATTCAGATTCTTCTTAAACATACATGCCTGCACATGTACACACATTTAAATGATAGTTTGTGAAGAATACTGTTTCACTTTTTCTTTTGACCATGTGGTTAAAACTTTCTGCACACGTTGCATGACATTTTATGGCTGTGGCATTTTTGGTACTATTTTAAACAAATCAGATCAAACAAATTCTCCTGTTCCTATCAAAGTAAGAAAAGTAAAGAGGGAAAAATTTATCCTTGTCTGTAGATAAAGGTTTCAAGCTTAACTGTTTGGTTGCAGGGGTAAATTTCAGTGGGATAAGTTTCATTTATCATGGATTAAAAGAAGCTGCATAAATCCCTAAAAAGGCTTCACTATTGCTTTGATTTCTTGCCATGCATTGCTTGTATATTTTTGATTCAATTTCATGTAGTAGCATGAAATTCATGCCAAAATTTTTCTGATAGTCCTGACTGATGGATTACTTCGTATCTGTACTGCTCAGCTTGAAGTACCTCTGTTTCCGTACCTTTATTCAGCTCTGCGATTCGCCTTTGCAGACCTGCTCATAACATCCTCCATATTTCTCTTTGGCTGCTGACTTCCTTTTTCCATCTCCTCTCATTTATACTCACTTCAGTTGTTGTTTCCAGGCCAAACTCGTTTACTCACCGCAATGTCTTTCTAAACAGCGTTTTTCTCTCTTCCCATCCCAACCCTCCTTTCTCCTTCCTCTGTGAGAGAAATGGCTCTGAGGAAGGACCCTCAGGAGCGAGCCCGCAGTTTACAAGGCTGAAGGAAACCAGTTCTGCTTCCCTGAACTTTTTACAGGATGTCTCACTACATGTATTTCTATTTTCTCACAGTTGACAATCACGGATATTTTTTCCATCATTTTCTGTCAGTTTGCTCTCGCTTCTGGGCTCTTTCTTTTGTTGCCGCTGGTGCTGTCAGCTCCTCTCAGCAGCTTAGCTTCTGTCTTGGCGGCACACAGACACCGTTCAGCTCCCGCGGTGTGACACCGGGAACCCTTCCCGGCCGTGGGACTACAGCCTCCTCCCACGCTGGAGGGGCCTTTGTTTCTCATGCTCCTCGTGCTGCCTGCTATCAAATTCAGCATTATACAGTGCAGCTGCAGCAGTCTCTGCTCTAAACTTTTCCAATGTCGCTCTCTCTGCGTTCATTGTTTCCCAGTGAAAAACCCAGATAGATGAATTTTGCAGCCCTGGGCTGTGAAAGCAGCTGTGCCACGTTTACAGATGCAGCTCAGAGGTTTGAGGCCACCAGTTCTCCGGCATCACGGCTCGGGTAGTCTCCTCGCCGATCTGCCTTTGCCATCAATTATTTCCAGTGGATGAAGAGGACCTAGTGCAGGAACACAAAGGCAAGGCACCTCTCCGATGGTTTTCACTGCTTGTCTTAGCTTCAGTGGCCACAAGATTTGCTATGCTTTCACTTTCTAGCTCTCGTTTTGTTCCATAATTTATTTTTATTTTATTTTTTTTTTTCTGCTTCACAACTTCAAAGATCCTGTGAGGAATCTTGGGTCTACTAAATCGACAGGAAAAGTTGATTTCTAAGGGGACAGGTTTCATGCTGTCTTTATTGAATAATAGGGGGAATATTATCCAGAATCACATAAGCCCATTGACAATGAAAATCAATCAGACTTAGTCTGTTTAAACATGGTACCCATGGTTTATACAGGCTATGAAAGAAATACTTCGTTAAATGCTCAGAAGGAATTAACGAAGTATTTCGAGCAGGCTGGTACCTCTGAGAGGAGGATTCTTAGACTCTTCAATTAAAATATCTCAAAATAGACCATGAATTTGAATCTAACCCAAACACGGCTCCAGTGCTGGAGTAGGAATAGATGTCCTCCAAACACATCACTGCAGTGAATTTGCATGGCCAAAAGGATGGAGCAGGACCAGGTGGAAATCTGGCTAACAACAGGACTGTTTCTATTCTGCCTCGCTTTCTAACCTGCACTTCCAGGTACCGCGCTTGTCAGATGAGGTGGCACAAAAGTAATGTCGCATAAATCTTAATAAATCTCTCACTAGTTTTGGCTTCACCTTTCCCTTTTGGGCTCAGAAGTTCTGGATACAGAAAGCCAGTGTGCTGCCAATGCAGAAAAGGTGGGAGGAAGACCTTGAAAAGCTTTAATTGAGACAGTAATTAAAAGCTATTTGGGAACAGTGGAGGCTGGAGATAGTATGTTATGGTGTCTTTTGCTTCCAGTAACTATTGAGGTTCATAAAAGCACCCGGGCTGAAAACTGAGAGGAAGAGAGGATACATAGAAATAAAATTTCCAGAACTGAAAAAAGCAAAGCAAGTGAAAGCCCTGCCTTTGAGCAACACCAGCCGCTGTGGATGTGTCATCCAAATACTCTGACTCTGCCCTGAATCCTGAGTCAAACTCAAAACGAAAATTTAAATTAAATTATTGAAGTTAAAACTTCCTACAGATTTGTGCCCAGGAAGCTGTCTCTGACACCAGCTCTGCTCCTCGGGGCAGCGCTCCCCTGGCCCTGGGCTGGGCAGACAGACTGGGGAGGAGAAGGACGAGGAGCTGGGTGTGTAGGAGCCACAACTGCAAAATACATTCCTGCAAGGATCAGAACAAGTGCTATCTCCACAGCTTCCACAAGAAAATGCAAATTCAGTTCTGTGATTTAAGCTCTCCCTTAAGAGTTACACTATTAAACTCACAAATGCAACTTCTGCAAGTGAAAGAAAAAAGGATGGGAAAAATAGATGTTCTGCAATTCGTATTTATGGCAGGGCATCTTCTATGGCATATTCCTACAATGATACACAATTCAATAGTCATAGCTTTTTAAAACCCATTGTAAGAGTGAGCGAATTCTTTTCTAAACTGTAGCAGAGAGTTAAGCAAAACAACTATAGAAATTTTCAATTTCTATCTTTAAGTTACCCTTTTTTTCCACATGGATATAAAAAGACCCTAACTAGCTGTCACGCTGCATTGAAAGCAAACACATACTGCTGTTAGAGTTGAAATAGCTAATAAAAAAAATTAGACACCTTGCATTTTGCAGGACAAACAAGACAACTGCATTCCATGCAGCAATCCTTCTGTATGAGTATTCACATTGATTAGATACTTGCAAGAAAACGCACTGGAGAGTGTTTGATTCTGGTCTGAGACTGTAAGCAGGCACTCTGCTTTAAATTTATGTCAGCTAAGGGCATTAGTTACTGATGTGATGCATATTTGGATGCGCATTATCAGACCGTGCCAGAAAAGCTTACAAGGATGAAGTATAGGACTAACATTTCTTCAAGCAAAATTCAAGAAATACCACTCAACTCAATAATGTATCTCAAGCCTGAGATGGATACAACCTGGATGTAAAAGGAGAAGCACTCGGTTTTCTTGCATTCCTAAAAGGTTCTAGGCAAAGATTAAAAAAGTGCACCTCAAATTAGGTTTCCAACAGGTTCCTAATTAGATTTGATTTTCAGTACCTCTAGATCTAGAAAGGCATAGAAAGGCTCCAGACCTAGAAGGGCTCAGGAAAGCTCTACAAAGTCTCTTGCAAAACAAAAAAGGGGTGGGGGACAGGGACGTGCAGGAAGCCCTAGAAGGGGTCTCCGCAAAGTTCCATTATATAATCGGAAAGAGTCCATAAGGGCTCTGGATCTAGAAAAGCCTGCCATGCTAGAAAGGGCTGCAGAAAGGCTCCAGAGAAGCTCTGAGAAAAAGCTCTAAGAGGCTTCCAAACCAACCCAAGAAAAAGATCTAGTGAGTCACTCTAGGCATGTTCCAGAAGCTATGAATGGCCCCCTCTCCCCTTTGGCTCCAAACAACTCTAGATCTAGGAAGGTCCCAGATCTAGAAAGGTGCCAGATGTCTTCAGAAAGGCTCTTGACATCTCCAGCAAAGTTCTAAATCTCTGGGTCTCAGGCTCTCAGCAATTTCCAGATCTAGAGAGCAACAGGAATCTCTAGACAGTACTAGATTAGAAATGTCCTTTAAAAATGTCTTATTTCCTTTATTCCTTTGAACAAAATCCCAACAGACTGAAGCAAATAGCATATTTTAAATCCGTCTGAATATGAGCATACAAAAATCATTTCACAATGAAATTAGTTCCTTATCACTCAGCTACTTACGCCAAGTTTGAACCATTTGACATCTCCTGATTCCCCAAATGTTTAGCACACCTTTCATGAGCCCTGCAACACACTTATTATAGTTCATGGTAGTAACTGCAAAAACCACATTGGTTTTTTTGTCACTATTGATATGGACACAGAAATATAACTCTGAACTGGCAAGAAAAATAGAATAAAAAAGATATACATATGGATGGAGGACCTAAAGGGTTTTCCATCATATCGTGACTTTCCCCAATGCTCACCAGAGACAGTTACATGCTGTTCAGTTTCCCATTTTGCTTTGAGCAGTTGATTGAATGGCTATTGAGTGATATTCAGGCACTTATGATTTTTCCTGCAATGTGACCTACATTGCTAAACTTTATAAATTTATTCTCCAAGGCAGTGTATCATTTTGCATGCCATACCCATCCCAAAGGAATCTATCAGCAGGAGATGAGGCCCAGTTTGTAAAAGATGAGTGTCCTTCAGACATTTTTTAGCTAATTTGTTTGTAAATGTGAGTGTTATTGTCAGAGTAACATACTGCATAAAACGGTGCTTTCTATCATTCTGTTTGTCTCTCTTACTGGCCTAAACTTCGTAATGCACAGCTATAAACGTAACCTCTGTATGGCATGCTACAAATGGATACAACCAATTTCTGTCTTGACATTTGCATTTTTTTTCCTTCCACTGACATAGCGTTTTCTCTTTTTTGTTTTAACTCGGCAGAAGCAAGGGTAGAAAAGATGCTGAAGCAAACATGGTATCACAAAGAGGGGACATCAGGCATTCCCAGCTGTCACGGCCCAGCCTGCAGCTCCTGCCACATCACTTTCCGTGGTTGTCACAGCTTCCTTTCATTTGACTTCAGCAGCTTGTAAGCAAAACTCAGGGCAAACTTAGTCCTAATAATAATACTGGAGACATCACTAATACCTCCAGAGCAACACTTCTTGGTACTAAAACCTTCTCAGTCTTTGTTTATAACCCGAGAAATACCCAGACAGTGAGGGAACACCATCTGCTAGAGTTCCCCCATGCTGACATGCTTCAAAGTCCTGCCCTTTGTCAGCTCTTACTATGACAGTGCTGTTTTGACAGGATCTGCAGACTTTAAGGTTCCCCTTAGCACCTGGAGGAATTTGCAGGCCAGAAGTATCACTACGCTGACTATTTTGATGCCCTTTCTGCTGGTTATCACAGTGCAATGCTTTCGGCCATGCAACCATACCCACACTTTCTTTTACAGCTTTCAAATGCAGCAGCTTGCGGCTATGTAACTTTTCAATGACCTGACAATATAATTAAATGCCTATATTGCTTTTTTCACTTACACTGGTTTTATGCCTTTATTTCTGTAAGCTTTCTCCTGCTCTGTGCCGTTGCGAAGACAGACCAGGAGTCCAAGGACCAGTCCTCACTCCCCAAAGTTGTTGGACAATCTTCCTCTGACCCAGTCAATGCAACAGTTTCTGTCCCAGCAGCGGGGGACACCGCCAGCTCTGGTCCCTGCTGGCCTCGCACCTGCCCTGGACTCAAACCCCAGACTCGTGTCAGCCCATTTGGTCTCCTTCCCCCTAACACTGTGCACCATTTCCAAATGCCCAAACCAGAATATACTGGGCAATGCGAAAGGCTTGGAATAGAGGCGGTAAAGACAGGTCCACATAAAGCTCCATTATTATTCGCTTGATAACACACAAAATCTGTTGCATCTGTGGGAGGTCCTTTACTCTATAGATGTGTGAAGGGTTGGTTGAGGAGAGGAGGAGAACAACGTACACACAGTACCTGCCCTGAAAATCTTAAAGAAAATGATTAATGTAGGAGTTGACTTCATCAAAGCAGATATTTCTTAAATCACAGACAGGCCTCATTATCAGTGGATGTGGATGAGCAACTGGAGGGGCACTGCCTGCTCAGCCTGCCTCGGCATGCTCCCATCAACACCTACGTTCCCTTCTCAGCAGACCTTCTTGGGGCTTGGACTCCAGGATGTCGAGGACCAGCTTGCACTGTCCAATTACTTATGGTAGCTGTGCAATATATGTAGAAACCACATAAACATGTATGTATATAGACATAGTTATATATGCATATATAGGTATATATTATGTGTATACATATTTTTTTCATGCAAAGATTTTATCCACTATGTCTCCTCAACAGATTAAAAGAAGTCAGATGTCAGTCACTGATACATCTCAGACTCCCACCAACCTGGCAAAGCTGCACCAAACATTTTCAGCAATGTAACTCAGCACAGCAGATACAAGGCCCCTGCCACAAATAACTCATTGGCCAGACTCCATCGTACTGAAACCATATTTAAATGAGAGACATAATCGAAGGCTACTTGTGCAAAAAGAATAAAAAGTGAAGCAACCAGATAAGTCAATTCCTTGGGAAAGACTGACAGAAGAGCCTCAAAACGAGCCTGATTCAGCTGGGAACCCATCCCCGGAGAGCTGGAAGTGGCTCCCGTGTCTGGGGACCTGGGCAATGTGCTATGGACTTGGCCAGAGGAGGAGGGTGGGCGAGCGGGAGGAAGGCCGGGGGTGGCAGGGTAGCTTGGATGCGTTGGTGTTGCTGGGTGGACACATACAGGGCTTAGTGCAGGCAGCATTTGGTGAGCAAGGAGGTTTCTGTTGTGAATGTGCACCTGGGAGCACCTGGACGCAGGGCCGAGCCAGCCATTTCTTACAGAAATGTCTCCCTCCTTGCAATTTCTCATTAGAAACAGATGATTAAAAACCAATTTAAATCTGGCTCTGTATAGCGGGAAGCAAGAGAAGAGTCATGAGCAGAGGTCTGTCACGCCTCCTTCATTCCACCATCAAGAGTCAAACACTCCTTGCCTCAACAATCAAAGAAAAAGATGCAATTGCTGGAAGAGTTGATTAAAAATGTGCATAGTCTTCTTCTCAGTAGTAACGCATTATTTATGGAAGATAATTGAAATAAATTGCTGTTTTGCAGGTGACCAATATAAGAAGAGCACTTGGGCTTTAAGGAAGAAATTGCGGTGTGACTTCATCGCATGCTATCTCGCTTCTATGACTAATATTTCAAATTCAGTGATAGAATAATTTGATTAGAATATAAATTAGCTGTGATGAAACCATCCTTCTTTCTATTTGATATTCTAAAAATCACATTATGCACCTACAAGTTTGATTCATGAGCTCTCACAGACTTTTTTCCACCTGAGGTCCTAATCCTATGAGCCTCTTTTCTCTCAGTTCCTGTTAAAAAGAGGCTAGTTAACCTCTCCTCTACCCCTGGGAAAAGATTATTTTATCTTCCATCTCAAGATCCTTTCTTAAAAAGGCTTTCAGCTTGATTTTGCTCCAAAGTATGGATACTAGTGACTGCTTCTTCCTGAATGTGATATTATGGCCAGAATTATTTTCTATAGGCTTATAGTTTCCAAAGGCTAACAATTAATTCATTGAGGAGGAAGCTCATACTTGAAAAGGCTTGAAAATGCCTCGGTAAAAGCTGTGTCCTTTACGTATTTTGGACTATTTTTCAAAAACACATACATTCTCTTAGGATACAGTTGCTCCTTCCTAAACACTTCCCACTTACTACGCTTTTAATTAAGCTTGGAAAAGCACCCAGCCAGAAGCCCTGTTTCTACTAAAGTCCGTGGCAAACCAGTTGGTGATTTTGCTGGGGCCACAGCTTTTACTCTAGTTAGCTTCTCTGGTGCTCCAGCAAAGCCAGAGAAGAAAGAACATGAAATTAAGCAGAGGAGTAAAAAGAAACAGAGAATAAGACAACTTTTTACTGGGAAAAAAAATAAGAGCTTTTCTGGGCTCCTCCATGCAGCAAAATTTAGAAAAAAATAACAATAAAGATCTTTTCTAAAAAGAAAAAAGCTCTGAAAGTTTTCTGTAAGAGAAGAACACACACACGCACAAAAGAGCCCATAAATTATCATTTCTGCTTTTTTGTTCAGAGATTTCAGGAATATACATAAAACACGTTTTTGCAAAGCACTGAAAAACACAGCTCAGAGATTTGGTATATTGCTGATACACCAATTACACAGAAGTAGAACAGTGTATCAAAAGCCTTGCACAGGTAGAGGACTAAAAGTATATCAAGAGCAGGGGTAGTTTTGCGATGCTTTGCTACAGTCAAAAGAGAGTTTTTGCTCTTTGATGGCATGCAGCTCTCTAACACAATTAGAATACTATGCATCTAGTGTTAAAAAAAGCCAATGAGAAAGCGTTTTGTGCTTTCTGCAATACAGGAGTGCAGTATGTCAGGTATGTAGATAAATACCTAAAAGGATAGCGCGTCTTCCTCCGACCTGCAATACTAATTAATTAATTGGCTCCATGTAATGCTGCAGTTGCTTTGAGATATCCTACTCTCAACCTGGCTTAGAAGTACTTCAGCCTAGAATCAATTTAGTCTTTATGCTGGCAGCACACTCTCCCTGTTTCTCACCCATTCATCAGATCATATTTTTGTCTTTCACATTTTCCTTTCCTGCCTCCAAACGTACCCAGGGAATGTTCTGTTCAGGCTGTGCTTGCTCCGATGAGCAGACCCTCATTGCTGCTTTCAAGTGAGGTCACCATGTCCTGGGAGCTTTTTGTTCTGCTCAAAAGGCTTCCACAACGCCACTGAAGCGTATTGTGCCTGTGCAGATGCTGGTGGGAAGCGCCTGCAGCACTTGTGACTGCGGGAGCAATGTCAGCGTTTGCAGTTTTGAGATACATACTATATTTTCAAGCAATTCTGCTCATCTTTACTCCTGTGTTCCAGCATTCTGTCTCTCACTTCACTATTTCAAGTAAGTCGTCAACAGCATTATGTACTGCTCTCTCCGCTCTCCTCCATCATTCAAAGCAGGCTGTCCAGGATGTGGCATTCTTGCCATGTGCGGGTCGCCTTTAAAACCTGTTCTAAAAATCTGCCTTTTAATTTGACCTATGCAAGCAAATCGCCTACGCAAGTAACATTTTTATAAGGGAGCAAAACATTTTGCAGTGTCACTGAAGTTTATGTGAAGCAACACAAAATAGATGGTTCCATCACGTGGAGAACTGCTGAACAAAGGCTGATGAAGTGCAAATGTCGAGAAAAAGTCTTCAAACCAGACCTTTCGTTTTGGAACACAGCAGTGACAGTTATTAACACCATCAATCAGGCCGGAGCTGTTGCTTTGGCACAGACTCATGCCTAGTGGGACTGACATCAGCCGGAGAACAAGGCCATGGTTACGGGCTAAGAGAAAGCTCTTGGGATTCATTTTCTGTTGCCTTGCAAATGTTTGGACTCTCTATGTTCAGGGACTGTACTTGGGATTGGTTTAAACAGTTCCCAAATATTACACTAACTGCTACCACTTGCACAGATACAAATGACTTGAGGTTCAGAGTGGTGGAAATTCAACCCACATATTTCTCATGGGAGGAAAGATACAGGATGAAATTGCAAGATGGTAGAAAAATCTGCTAATTCTCTCCTCAGCTTTCACCACAGCAATGAAGGCAGAAGAGAAGTGAAGCTTATCTCTCAAGCTGAGCTGAAGTGTTTTTACTTTCACACAAAACCTCCCACAACATCAATATAACTTCTATGAGCACTGGATCTAATGAAGTCTGGTTTCCTAAGGACTTCCGTCTCATGGCTGACTGACTTGGGAGTTTAATAAGATCCAAGCACTAAATGAAGCTTTTCCTGTGAATGGAGCATTTATTAGGTCCTGAGTGGAATCTCTGGAGTTTAATAAAAGAAAGCTCATGCTGCAATATTTCCTTTTGAAAGGGCACTTTAGGTCTCTCTCTTCCAACTGGATTAATATTTTTTATGGAACATGTAGGAATTTAATTGCTGTGAAGGCTGGTGTTCCTCTACAAATGTGTTTGAAATTGTCCCAAGATTTTGATTTACTGCAAGGAAAAGAATTCTGACAGACAGACTTACCCACACCGTGTACCCTCATTTTCTATCAATAACCAGGCTAAAAAATTTCTCTGTACCCTAGAGATGCAGCAAACACTACGAGAGTGTGCACGTTTGAGAAAAAAAGCAACCTGGAGATGCCTCTGATCTAGACCAGTGTCAAGCCCAAATCCATCAGGCAGTGAAACAGGATGATCATCCCCTCTCTTTCCCTTCTTTCACACTCCATCCCAGTCTCCTCCCGCAGCACTCCTGTTGTGGCTTGTGGCAAATTTGGAGAGCAGTCAGCATTGCAGCAATTCAAGAAGTCACAAAGTGTATTTCAGACCAAAGCTTATGTCCCTGACTTAGAGTACCTACAACAGCCTTCCTACCCAAGGGGTACAGGGGGGGAAGAACATTTAGCAGGTAATTCTGTTCTCTTTAGCTGGGCTTCGATTTGACAGAAGGAGATATAGAACACACAGCTGAGAGATCAGTTAGCTCAATCCATGGGGCCTCCAGCTCAGATGTGAAAGTACAGGGTTCAACATGGGTTTCCAAAGAACAAATGAAGAATAGGAACCAGACCTAGAAGAAGCCAAGGACTGAGCAGCAGGGGCACCCATCTGAAAAGTCCAGCATTCGGATTCTGGGTACTGTAGATTAGCAAGGTGAATATTAAAAAGATCAACACCGCCTTTTGATATTCTTGAAAAATATGTTGCCTTTAAAATTTAGCTCTTGTTCATGTTCTAGTATTCAGGGTTTCAGAGTCAGCATTTTCAAAAACTATGACCAGTTCTATCAGAATGAAAGATACTGGAATAACTGGTTTTAATATAGGTGTCTGCTAAAATCTTGGCACTGTAGGTGTTGAGTATATACATATATATTCATAAACCTAGCCTGAAGAGCCATCTTCTTTAGATTTGCTCCTTATTAGCTAATTGAAGAACACTAAAATAATTTGTGCTGAGTAGAAGAGTCATCCAAGTTTTGTACATGCTGAAATAGTACTGAAAACACTGGCATATCATACAAATACCTCCACCGAATGTCCTTTTCCTTCTAAATTCAGATTAACATCCTCACAGTGAAGCATGAGATCGAAGTAATTAGTCAGAGGTTGGTGGTTTATTTGCCACAACATATCATCTTTTCAACCCCAGCTGGCCTTCCCTCCCCCTGTTATGAATGCAGAGTACTATGCTTAAGAATGAGAAGGTGGTGAATAATAAACACGCAATGATTAATAAGAGGTGTTTCCATCAAAACTGATATCGGAATAAATGATTAAAGCCTTTCACAATCAACTCATTTATTAAAGTGAATGCATTAAAGTGAAAGCTTGTCATTTACGGTAGTTTTCGCAATGGGCAGTGTTTCTACTTGTTTACTTCAAGAGTACGGGTTTGTACTTTGGTAAATCAAGAAATACTGATTTTGAGCAAGTCATTGATTTTAT
The DNA here is from genome assembly GCF_036013445.1 of Caloenas nicobarica. Lineage (NCBI taxonomy): Eukaryota > Metazoa > Chordata > Aves > Columbiformes > Columbidae > Caloenas > Caloenas nicobarica. Next base: position 5,334,685 of record NC_088256.1, read on the forward strand.
TGTCAGAACAAATTTAGCTTTGAGAATTGATTTTATTAACGTATTTCATAAGTCCCTCTAAACACAATTTGTGAGCAACCCACATTCTCTTGATGTAAATGCCATTTGTAATTTCGCCAAAAACCAATTTAAGTGGAGATGGGCCAAACTCATTTTTCATTTATGTTTATGCCATTCTGGAATAAACTCAGCAGTCTTGCAAGGATATGCAATTGTTTCTGACTAAGTGAAAATATAATTCCTGTATTTTCATTGATATATTATAATTTCTGATTAACGTGCTTGACTTCAAGGGGATGTGATTATTTCATAGAGTTTTCTGGCTATCAGCAACAATTTTGGAAGAAGACCATCGAGCAGATTTGATATAGTTATTGCTCAGAACATGCATTCTCGGCATTTATTTCATATCTATGTTTTACTGTGTATGTGAAAAACCTCAAAAGTACGGATTTTGTGAAAAATTTCAATAAGTAGATTCACTCAAATCCCCACAAAATAAATCCTCCAAACAAGAAATGCTTTCCAAAGCTGTATGTAGATCTGTACTGCAGATTGTCAACTTCATCTATTGGTGACAGAAAATTATACAGTATTACTATACTTAGACCTAGCAAAGGAGACTAACTACTTTGTAGGGACACTTTAAAATGCCATCATTTATTATGGTTTTTAGAGCATTTACTGGCATGCATTTACAATTTGTCTTAAGATTATCTCAATCAATGTGGTAAGAATACATATTGATTTCCCAGAACACTGAAGCATTTGCAAAATTTTGAGAAATGTGAAGCAAGCTTCCTGTAGGTGCTGCAGCATGGAAGCATCTGGATTGTTCATGGCAAAAACCGTTTATTTCTGCCTCTATGAAAAGAAAGCCTTATCCCAGCTGAATGCTGATGTCCTGAGAGCAATATGAAGAATTTGCTCTATGACGTGCTTTTTCCTACCTATGATTTTGCAGAAGCCCTTTCTCCGTGGCATTGGAATTATGTTGTAGGTAAACAAAACCTGTTTCTGGCAAGTAGCCAACCTACCAAAAAAATAACCATTTTAAGGCTATTTTAAATCTACTTACAAATTTGGCATATTTGATTTCAGCCCCAAAAGCTTACCTTTTTAATTTCCGTTTAAAAAATAAAATAATTTTCCTTCCGTGTTTGCCAGACCCTCTGCTGTGACTTATTTGCCAAAGGTTATTTGCATTTTTTAAAAGGAATTGAAAACCATCAAAACTCACCATTTCAGATTTAGTGAAACATTTTGTTACTGAGCAAAACGAGCAAAAATTTGAGCGCAAATACACAGCTACAAGTTACACGGCGAGCAAAGCAATTGTTCGTACAGGCTGAGATCGCAAGGAGAAGGCGGGGAGCAGACGTTGCACCTGGCGCCGTTCCCTGCACCTCAGAGATCTCTAATCCGGTTATTGATGCCCCAGGCGGCTGTTACACGTACCCAAGAAGCAAGGGAATGCGCTTCAGGCAGCTTTCAGCTGCACGGAGAGCTGCCAGAGCCAACGTGCCCAGGAGCCATGTGATCCTAAGACAATTACTGGGCTAGTTTAAGCTTGGGTTTAGCACAACTAAGCCAGTTGACCCTGTCCTGCTTTAGGAGGAGTAATTATATATCTAGTGGACAAGAGAGGATACAAGGGCCCGTCTGTCCCAGAACTGGGAACAGGGAAGCTGAGGTTCCTCTGCCCACACTTGCAAATACTTAGGGTGCAGCGACATGCGAAACGGAGCAAGGACATGTTTTTCTCTTTTGACTCCAGCAATAAAATCCCCAAGTGCTTCTGTGACAACAGCATTTGATTCCATCATTTGTCCCTGTGAAATGTGATAAGAACTACTCAAAACGTTGACCCCACATTCTTCACGTATGCGAATACAAGACCGTAATCACCTGCTATTACTCAAAGCCTACTCAAAAATGAGGAACAAGCTCTGACTATTGTTACGCAGTGTATTTTAACTGCGATTTTCCAATTGCGAAGGACTGAGAAAAGGGCAGGGAGAAAATGAAACACAAAATTACCTGCATCCTGCTTATTAGCTTGCACGGTCCATAATATAACTTAAGTATGTTACTTGAATGCCTCAAGATTTTCTCAAGTACGGCTTTTCCCTCATTTTGAAGCTAATTAATTCAAGTATTTATTGGCAAAGGCCAATCCCTTCCTTGTGCTATCTGTAAGTGTGGCTCACTGACTAGTCAAGAGTACCATTTATGTTTCTTCATGTTTATATCTTTTTTAGCATAAACTATAGATGTGGTATCTTTTAGTCTAATTTCTTCTACACTGCTCTTGGAATAAGAACTGAAGAGCACTTTGAGAAATGTCTTGAAAAGCAGTAGCTTCACTACAATACTGCTGTTGTGTAATTACCTACTGTAATGCTCCGCCATGATTTAGAACAGATTTAGATGTAAACAGAAAATATATTTTTTCCATTTAGTAATTCAAGCAGATCACTCTGAATGCTGGACGAAAGGAAAGCACTCTACACTTCTGATAAACTCCTTAGAAGACATATCTCAGAGTAGCAAGCAACTTTCTAAAGTAGTATTTATTCTTTATATAAGCTCCTCTACACATTCATATGCCATCTCCTGGAAAAAAAAAATCAAGTGTACGGTTTTGCATTTATATGGTACACCTCAAAATAATCATGTGAAAGGAAGATCCACTCCATATTGTGCATTCCAGAATGATCTGATTCATCCAGGATATTCTGATGTATAATCCTTGTACAGGAAAGTAATTTATCTGTCTCCACAACGTGTAGAAAAGTGACAACCCATGAAAACCGGGTGCCTACCTGAGTGATGTCCATTCCAGAGTCACAGCTCAATGGCTGGGTTGATGTGAGGCCATTCGAACCTATTATTGTTGTGATCACACCGTTCTCATCAATTTTCCGAATCATGGTACCGTCAACGAAGTAAATAAATCCGTGCTTATCCACAGTGATACCTGGATGAAGGGAAAGGGTAAAAATGTGTTAGAGTGTTAATACTGACATTATTTAGATTTAAAGGTATGAGCTTAAATTTTTTGCTCTCCTCTCAGACTCTGAAAACCTGCTGATTAAAAAAAGTATGACAATAATTTTTTTTTAATCATTACTTATTTGAGACTTATACAAACTCTATATGGAAAGATCATACCCATATATCAGACTCCTTGACTTACAGAGAAAGAAGGAATATATGAGGAAGAAACAGAACAAAACAGCAGAGGCTTTCCTTGTAATGTAGTTCTATATACATAGAATTAAGCTCTTCAATAACTTTGCTTCATGTCCTTCACAAAGTGGGACAAAAGTAGCTTTTCTAAAAACTTATCTTACAGTTGATTTTTCTTCATTTTTATTTCTTTAATTCTCGTGCAGAGACTTTTTTTTTCTTTATTACTGTACTGCCTGAATTATCAGAGAGCCTGAGCAAGGAAGAAGCACCCACAGAAAGCAAGAGATACTTTTGTTGTGATACGAGCCACACATAAAAAAGGTGCAAACCAGGCTCTGCTCAACAGGCAGAAGGAATATCTGTGCTACAGAATGTATTCCAGTGCAGTGCTGCCCAAGATGATGGTCATCCACTGGAAGCAGCCTCCTGATAATGGGCTTCACAAGGAGCTGGTACAGTTCTCCCACTTCTGGATCGGCAATAGGTCCAGCACGGCTGCACCGCACAGCAGAGACGGACCCCGAAACAAATGCAAGGGCTATACGAAGGAAAGGTCGTGGTCTTCTGTGTTTCAGTGGGGAAACTGAGGCACGGAGGACTTGCTGTCTCCCACCAGCAGTGCATAGTACAGCCATGTCACAATTCATGCCCAGCCCGGGTCTGTTCCAGTATAACTCTTTGTCCCCAGTTCTCCCTGCATTCAATTTGTTAGACTTTTCTATAGTGCATGAATGGTAAGATTTTTTTTTCCCATGAAATGTTGAAAATATAGCTAGAAAAGCACTTCCTTTCATGTTAGGTTTGTGAAATCCTTTCTACCAAAACTGCTCAATTTCTTGCTTTAAACTACTTCATAATTTCCCATTTAAAGTTGCATAACTTTGCAATTATAGCAGCTGCTGTGCACAGCCAGGCTATTTTAATAATGAATTTATGTTCTGCTACATGGAAATGAAAGGCAAAGGACTTGAACAGATGGTTTGGACAGTGGCTTATAGGGTCCTTGATTTTTGTCCTCTGCATTTAGCACAACTAAGGCTACATGTACTCTGAGTTTACAAAACGCTTGTCTGCACACCAGTTTAGGATCTCACACAGCAGTTCCACATGTCATTAAAAAAGAAAAAAAAAAAAACCAAAACAAATTGAATTCCTTCACCTCTGAGCCTCATTTCCCCATACTTAATTTAATTTCTTTAAGTATATAAGAGCAGTTGTAGGTGGGAGCAAGGGACAATAAGGAGTCTGGGGAGCAGGGGAAGAGGCAGGCGACTCTGATGTTGGAGAATATCATCACAAAAAAAAAAAATCCAGAGGCCACAACCATCTAGCGTGTAGCTAGACTTCAGCATCTAGCACTCCTGCTACATCCAGCTTCTGGGCTATTCATCAGCACAGTGTTGATAGTTGAAATTCTTTAAATTGTCAATACAGTGCGCTCATCTGGCTGTGAAGCACTGTTAGAAGAGGGGTACTCAGCAGCCTGTCACCTTCTCCATCCAGGACAAAAAACACCCCCAGACTGCTGAAGTGCCACGGGGTACAGGCTTAGGCTGTATCACTTTGTTATGTTAAACAGCTTATTGCTGAAATGCCCATTTCACCAGGATGGATGTCACCTGGGGGACTGAAATCACCTGTGGGGACTGGATGGGTCAGCCGGGGAAAATCTGGGAGGTTATAAAAAGGCTAAAGGAAGAGCAGCTATCTCAGGGTTTGGCTCCCTGCTGGCCTGGGAGCTTGCAGCTCATGTCTCCTTGCAGCTGCCTTGGAGGATCTTTACTCTTTAATTAGAGTAACAGTGCTTTCAGAAACTACAGGATGACTGGCAAGCTCACAGCTATTGTCTGTTTCTGAGAAATCCAATTATAAACCTGAAAGACTGAAGGTTTGAAGGTGAGCTGAGGTAAAGAGTGCATCTGAGAAGCAGAAGGATTTGTTTTGGTGTTGGGGGGGTAACCTGTGTGTTCTAGTTTTTAGGGAGAGACGGCACCTCTGTCTGTCATGTGTGCCGAAGAGACTTTGCACTGGATAGACCTGTGCTCACAGAAGACAAGAATTAGGGGGGGCTGTGTTGACTCTGCTCCTACAGTTTGGGGCCACAGAGCAGGAGAAGCCAGGCTCTGAAACACCTCCTGTGGTTCTCGTGGGGATGCTCAGGGGTTCCCACCCTCCTGTCTGGTCTCTGTCCTGCTCTGATCAGCTTTGTTCTGTACAGGGAGTATTAGTAAACGGAAAAACTGCTAGAAAGTTGTTGTAGATTTTTTCTTTTTTTCTTCACAGATGTGTGAAGGTTGGAGACAAAAGTGTCTTTGATCCCAGTCTCCTACTACTTTCTTGAGAGTTTTCTCAAGACTCCTTTTGAGAAGACAAAGCTGTGCCGGTCTGCTGTGGCAGGCAAGGTGTGAGGATCAGGGACTGCTGTATGTAACTGTTGTATGTGATATTACTGATACTGCATCATGCAGCAATATTAGGTGGGATTTGATTTGCTTTCTGGTGTGGTTCACAGGCTGAAATGAGAAACCTGATGTGGGTGGGAACCACAGCACATGTGCTGTGTCTTAGTTTGCCTTTGCAGAGGGGTGGTGCTGTGTGGTAAGCAAAGAGCTACGCTTCTCACCTGGGTAGCACAGCCCTGGATCAGATCCGTGCCATGGATAACACAAGGCTGAGATCTATCGCTAAGGCAAGTGCATCTTCTGTTTTACGCAATTTCCCTGTGAACAGATGGCTGTGTTGGCTGCAAACCGTCCATTACATAAAAATCAAAAATTATGCTGCAATTAAATAAAGCTACTCAGCTGTGTTGCTGAATGGATTTCAAACGCTGACTATATAAGAAAACCAAAGGTCCTTTAGTGTTAACAGTGTTCATCTTGCTCTCCAACCATCGCAGAAAGGCAGTCTATCTACAAGGGAAGCACATGTGTCAGTGTGATGGCATAAACAAGCCCATGTCTTTGGTATTTGTACTAAAGGTAATAAATTCCTGGTACTTCCTAATAAGTCAGTTTCTCCAAGTATTAGTGTATATACATTCGACAGCAAACTACTGCACCCAGTGCTTACTGCCATATACCCAAACAACATGACTTTATCCATTTGAAAAAATTACTTATGCATTTAAGTCTTGTTGACAAATACCCAAATAAGGCATTAATTGGAAAACTGAATACAGATTTGTGGCTAAACTGTTCCAATTTATTCATTACTCGAGTTGGATTCATTAATGCTCCTGTCATGTCGTGCATGATGCTTCACGTAATCTGTACTCTAAGAGCTTATTTTTAATCCCTTTCTGACATAGAGTGTAATGCAGAATCAAATCACACACAGCACTTCAATTGTGCTTTAATCACTGAGGAACTCAGAGAGGAAACATGCACATGCTGAGTGTAATGAGTTGCACCGAATGCAAGTAGGAACACCGCTCACTCCATGAGTGAGTAAAAAGGTCATTTCAGGTACCTTTTCTTTGCATGGAGAATGAGATGTAGCTTGTATTGGGCTGTTAATCTGATTCTGTGGTGTGTGGTGTGCGTTTTTTTTTTTAGGAACTGTTGCACTAAACTGTATGCCCAACTGATGCTGTCTTTAGGCTCAAGTGTGACCCACTGCACAAGTGACAGACTTATCTTGCTGGGATGGGAGATTCCTCATTAAACACTGATGTCTGAGAAAGGACAAAACAAACTTGTGTGAGGATTTAGCCTTGTTCTTTGACTCAGGGCTGAGCACAACCTGTTTTTCTGAGTAATTTGCTTATGCTGAAGGACTGTTTCTAGTCATTTTTATTGACAGTAACTGAGACTCTCAGACATAGAACTAGACTTTGTATCTGAAAGTAAAACAGTAGCTCTCATGAAAGTCTGTCTCCAGTAGATTTACGTGCAGACACCTTGGAACAATATTTATAACACTTAGAGGTCTCTTAATCAGTACCACTTAAGTTCTGTCGACTAACATTAAAAATGAACTGCTGCTAGTGCGGTCAGATGTGGCTACTAAGTATCATCACTAGAAAAGACTCAGCAGAAAAAAGTTTTGCTCTTTATACCTGTTTTCTACACAAAATAGTACCTAGTAGGTGGGCTGAGTATAACCTCTCCTGTTATATGCTCTCAGGAGTGATTTTGGTGAAAGCGTTATTTCACTTGGCAGATCTGCATTAGTGCACATACATACACAATTACAAATGCAAATAACACTTTGCAAGCAAACGGATCACTTTTGTATAAATTCAAAATGTATACGATTATTATACATAAGATTTTTTTCAGTCTAGAAATGTTGGCATTTCATTGTTAACAGAATTATAAGCTTATAGCACTATTAAAAGTAATAAAGCAAACTCCCCGCTAAGATATTTTATTTTCCTTTTTTTCGCCACATCGTATTCTGTACTCGTATTTTAAAAGGCTCTTTTTGAGAACAAATCCTTTTTGAACACATCAATACACAGCAGCTAGAGTTATATGTTGCCCACTTCTGGAAATTCTACTTTACACCTTTTGCTCAGCTAAAAACTTTGCAAATGCGCATTTTACATGGAAAACTACTAATTAAACTTCAGAAGAATTTGTAAAAGAACATCTAGAACTACTGTTGAGACCTGATAAAAGAGAATGCCACCTTCTGCTGAAGAAAAACTGTATTTAGAAGGAACTTGTGATTCTCATAAAACTTTTAATAGGGAGAAGTGAATCAAATTGGTTAATTACCATTTTATGGTTGGTAAAAGGGCAAATTACATGCCATCCATTTCTAAACTTCCAAATGTCTCCAGTGTTTTTAATTAAAGCTGCCATCTAGAAACTACTAAAGCAATTTTATGCAATTAGTTATTTATAGGTTACCATAATACACCACTCAAAATATGATTCAAGTGATTTGCAGTCTGTTGCTTTGTGATCTTTGTCATCCATACTTCATTACTGTCTCAGTACTAGCAGCAAAATATTCAGCAGTTCTTTGTCAGCATGACTTCAGTACTTGCACTCGAGTGTTGTTCTCTTCAGATGCGTAACAGCAGAGCTGGAGCAAACAGCACTTCTAACTGCTGACTGTGAATGAAAATATCCCGCTTCCAGTCTGAGCTGTGATGACTGGGGTCATACTTAACGTTGACAATGGTTAGCAGAAAAGCAAATAACTTCCACATTCAGATGAAAGTTGGATGAAATTTGGAAAAACTTCCTTTCCGAAAAGTTTACCTTAAATGTTCTACAAGATTCCCAGACTTCTGAAATCATATGTAGCTAAGACTACTGAAGAGCAAGAATAAGGAATAAATTTTGCTGAATCAAAAATTGCATGAAATGAATTTTTGGCTGATTCTGTGATGCATATATGACAGTGATTTGAGGTTGCAAATCACCTTGTTTTGTCTAATTACTTTATACACTGCTAATGAAATATCTCACCCCATTCTTCTTTCCTTTTTAAATTGTGTGGAAGGGTTGAAAAGGTCTTAGGAATTTATAGAACAGCAAAGATTGCTGGATAAACAATATTGATCATTACCTGTGACAAGTGGGTCTTTTTTTTCATAAAAGGCTATATTAGGAACATGGTGTATATCCTGCTGAAGGTAACAGGAATCTTTTAGCTGAGCAGGAGCAGGCCCTAGATGGGCTACTGCCATTTGATGAACGTAAAGGTTTAATCTGAGCAGTTGTTCTTACAGCTTCATTTACTTTAGAAAGTATTGTTGCAGATAGTGAGCAACAAGACTGATTATTTTGGGATGTAAGCTCCTGGGGCGAACGCATTTTCAAAACCATGATTTTTTTTTTTTAGTAGTATTTCCTTAGTAAAGTCATTGCAAGCAAATGAATAAAACTATACTGCAGAACTGATTTTTAAATTAAGCTTTCACTTGTGTTGCTAGCTCATGGCCATGGCTCTGAGTGAAAAAGGTTCTTTGCTACAGCTGTGTATGAGGTATGTTTATGCACGGGATTCAGAACGTACTCCAACCTTCTGCATTTCCCTGGTGTTTACTCTGAGGTCACTGCATCTGTAGTGAGGTCACGACGCTGCATTCAAGTTTTCTCTCCCCTGTGCAGTTTTCAATGTCTCGAGGCACTGACTGTGCACAGGGCTTGCACTGACACTGTGCGCATGAGCGCTCCCGTTCTAGAATCTGGTCTGGACTCAGGAGTCAAAAAGCAGATACTGCAGGAGCTTAGGTGCTGAAATCTTTGGCTTTAGTGCTTGAGATTCCAAATGTTGTAAATCACTTCTGACAATTAGTGTTCAATCATTGGAGGGACTCACTGTTTTCACAAAAGTTAGTTTGCTTTTCCACCATGGCTGTCCTGCGTGGATGCTCCGAGGTTGTCACGAATACAAGGTAATTGAAATCAGATGTTAATCTGAGACACTTTTCTTAGTGTACTGACTAGGAGATGCTGTAGCTCAGCAAAAAAGTGTTAACTTGATTGTCTCGGCTTCTCACTGCCTCTGTCAATTAAGCGTGGGAAATCAAATATATCTGCATGTCTCAAGCCCACTCACGTCAGAAGGGCAGGGTAGGTAAGTGTTTAATGCCTTTGATCCAGGCATTGGCTTTGCACTGATAAGTAGGAAAAACTCCCAGGTATTTCTGTTAACTTTAATGCATCGTACTGCTTCAATATTCAATGATTAATCTAGTTAAAAGCAGGACATTATTCTTTGATGCCTTATTATAAATACTAATTCAGATTGCTTAAATGATAGTGTAGGTGACCAGCACTGCCATAAATACTTTTTATCAAAAAAAATCCCCAAACCCACCAAACAATTTCCCACCCCAAAAATTAAAATCTGTTACTTGGTAAAGTTCAAGTGATTGAGATTCAGTTGATGATTAATATCTTGTGTAGTTACTACTTCATTTTCCATATCTTCTTGTGTAATAAATGTGTTCAGCTTGTCACAGATCTTATTTTATGTCCCCACCTTGTATCATTTCACATTCTGCTTAAGTACTTGGTCATCTATTACACGACTCATTACTCTGAGATCTCTACAGAATTAAAGAAAGTTGTAGTTAAAATAATATATTGAAGTTCAAGTTTGAACTACCTCACCCATGCATGTTTAAAAGCATCTTTCAAAGCCAGCTCAACATACAATAGTGTAAGATTAACGTTCACTAAACCCCATCTCTAGTCCTTCACAGCAAAGTGGGAACGGACCGAACAAAGCTACATGTGTTTGTTACCTGCAAAACAGAAGCTGTGGAAAGTGGATCAAATCATAATTGATTAGTGCGACTTCATGATGTTTTCCTGCCTGGCATTTAATTCCTGGTCACTAGGCAAAGGCAGTCTTGCCAAATAAAGATAACGAGAAATAAAAGTTGATGAAAGCCTTCAATCATTAAATAATCACCTAGGACTCTCCCAAAACCTACCTGCATGCCCACTGAAATAGAAAAATTGTTACGAGTTTCAAAAACTTACAGTATTTGAAACAACTTTCATTCAGAAAAGTAAATAAGACTATTAGAATTTCTATTTATTTACATACTTCTGAGGATTTTGCCAAACAGGATTAAGTTTTGCAAGTGTTACACAGTAGGTATTTCTTACCAATTTTGCAAATGGATAAACTGAGTCATATAGATAAGCCCTTATTTAGAGTCACAAGCACCTCACAGAACAAATGAGAATACAACTTCTGAGCTGCAACTAACTAAGGTCAGGCGGCCACTAAACAGAGTTCTCGGATATTACCTTTCCACTAAGAAAGCGGTAAATTTATTTTTCATTTGTAACAGGAAAAAAAGGAATACTCGGGACAAAAATAAGGGGGCAAATGGAAAAAACTAAAAGTTTTTCTGCATCAGTTTAAAAAAAAAAAAAAGCTAATCTTGTCTGGTCATGAAGTAATGCAAGCAATTATTTTTAATAATCTCTTGGCAATTACTCCATCTTTTTCTGCATTACCAGGCAGTGTACTGTGTACTATAAAAATCTGAGAGGTGAGAGATAGGAAGCAATTCATTTATTTCTGTGGTCAAATACTATATAACATTGTGTTGCGTTGTGTTCAAGTATTTTCAAATGTAAGATGTTGGTGAGTCTGTGGACTCACCAAAACTTTTGTCAGTGTCTCCTGTCTCCTAGAAAAAATACTTTTGTATATACTGTTTGAATGCTATTTCAGTCGAAATGTGGTATCTTCTAATGGACAGTTATTCCAATAACAAGCAAAATAAGTGATATAAAATGGTATTTAAGTGAGACTTTTACATTTCTTAATAAATAATAGATCTATGGGTACTAGGTAAGTACTCCCTACTACTTTCCAAGGTTATTCAGCCTCTTACAGTTGAGAGGAAAACAAGGACATGCACTTTTGAGGCTATTATGATAATACACAGCTAATTGTTTGTACTGTGCTGGCGACTACAGGTTGATGCTGTGTCTCGTTAGGCCCTGTACAAAAAGGGAATGTGGCAGTCCATAGTTTCTTGAGATTAAAATCCAAAACGTAACAAATCTGACAATTTCAAACTGATGTCATTTAGAGTAGATGCACAAATCAAAAGCAGCTGGGAGCCATTACCTGAATTTGCCAATATACAAGCCATAGTCTGCTAACAGTTAAATTTTTAATATTTGCTGGCTGCCCCTGAGCTCATGAATTGTACTTTTCTTCATCTTAATTTGTTTATGACTAGAACCTTCTGTTAAGGAAGCCAGCTAGGCATAGGTATTTTTAAAGTAAATAGCATGTTACAAATTTTTGCCAACATAGTTCCCCAATAAGTAAATAAGATGGAACAACTAATTGTATTCTAATTAGATACAATCAATTGTAATCAGCAATAAAACATCGATCATTCTGCTGCTAAAGGATCTGAAACTCTTTGTTTTGTACTATTTTTAGAATTGATTCATTACATTAATTAGTTGCCTGAAGATTAACATTTATTTGCACTTACCTCACACCTTCTACTATTAAAGACATGTTAAAGTAGCTCTATAACTACAACGTGTCTCTTGCTGAGCCTTAAAACAGGATTACTTGCTTGCCTTAGAGACGCTTCTGCCTGGATATACATTCTAATTTCCTACTGAAATACGGCCTTCCTGTGTTAGCTCACAAAAAAGAACCAAACCCCCTTCTTAGAGCCAGTCACCAGGAGGGAGCAGCGTGTGACGGGGGATGCTGAGGACCCTTGTTCCAGGGATTTCAGTGGGAGTTGAGCACAATCAGCTGCTTTAGAGCACCAAATCCAGAGACTTTTCTCACAGCTGCAACGCCCGCTGCAAGGGGATTACTTGTGGCACTGGTGGGGATTCAAGGCTTCACAGATGTGTTGCCCGTGACAGTACAGGTTTTCTGACAGGAAGGCTGCAGCAAGATGCTTATTTCATGTGCAGTAGGTGAGATTTAATGAGGAAGGACAAGCTAGTGTTCCAATGAAAATTTATTTTGCTGGCTCTGATTCAAACAGCCCTAAAATTAAGGTGTATGAGTAAGCTCCATTAACATTCTAAGAGTCAACTGAACGCGTAAAATCTAAAAAATCGACTCTGCAATCACATTATTTGCTTAAAAGTTAAATATAATTAAATGCTGCCACCTCGCAAGTGAAAGGTAATAAAAGAGGAGCGTTGCCCCACAAGGAAAGAGTATTTCAGAGGATGCCAGCTGGAGCCTGCTGCTCGCGCTACTCCCTCATGAAGGACCGGTTCTATTAAAAACACGAGTGAGCTTTGTGAAGTGATTTGGCTTGCTGGTATTTGGTTAAATCATCACCTCAGACCCATTTTTGTATGCCCATTTGCATTTGAGTCTCTAAATAAGGGAAGGAAATGAGAGATGACCAACACCAAGAACTTCAGATATGCTCTTTTCTTACCTCTTGGACTGTTGAGAGAGGCCTCGGACGCCTTTCCGCCGTCCCCGCAGTGGCTCTGGTCAAAGGGAAGGCACTGATCCCCCGTTCCTGCCACCACATCTGCGTTTTTGGCCAGATCTTTTGTTTCGATGAGAGATTTTGCTTTGTAGACTTTTCTGGTGTTGGTATCCGACAAGTAAAGGGATTCTGACACAGGATCAATGGCCAAGTAATATTTATGTGCAGGGCTTGTACTGAAACAGAGAAGAACATCAAAGTTAAATTGTTTTTTATTTTTAATGTGTTTGTGGCAGCTTAAAAAATTGCGTTCTACTTATCCGAAGACATCTGTTCTATGATTCGGGGATGACAGAGGCATAAGTGAGACCAGCTTTAACGTGGCTCCCGCAAGCAGCGGTGCTGAGCAGGGAGGCACGGTCCTGGCTGTGGAGCCTCGCCAGCCACGGACCAGCCAAGCTTATGCAGAGCATGCTACTGGTGGAGTTAGTCTGTCCATCAGTACCGACCCACTCAGTATAAAGCTAACTGGAGTGACTTCAGCTTAGTTATAACTATTACTATCAAAAGCAAGGTCATTTTTCTATACCTGATGAGTTCTAGTACTCTCGACACTGCAAACAAATCCATGAGTTGCAGCAGAGTGAATCGCAGACTGTTCTGCATGGGCACAAATACCCACTCTTGGTTATTTTCATCTGTTTCTAAACCTTCGGAAATATGAAGGTGTGAAATACGGTGCCTTAATTCTTGCCGACTGTATTGTCAGGAGCAAGGCAGAAGGCCAAGTACTGTCAGTGCAAATAGGCATGAATTAACGCATCATGATTCATGCACTGAAGTGCCTTATCGAGATTATAAAATGTTATTTTAAAAAATATTTACATATGTTAATTAAATGGTGAGGATCATAAATTCTAATTGGAGAACTGGGTTGCATCTTATTAACCAGCAAGACATTTTGTTTCTTTTTTGGAGCAAAGTTTGAGTCCTCTGTGTGACTCTGAAGCCTTTTTCTATTATTTCTTTGTTGCTAAAACTCCAGTTTCCTTGGCTGGCTATATATCTGATTATTCAAATAACATGTGAAATGAATATGACAGCTATGAAATGCATTCCCAGCTTTTGGGTTTAAACCCCTCCTCCTCTGCTTGGTGATCAGCAAACTGAATTTTAGACAGAGACTTCATTCCTTCAAAGAGAACAATCAAACCTATTTTACTATAAACAAAGGTGAATTTGATTAACAATTATATTTATTAAATTCGGAGCGTTTCTCTACATCTAGACTTCAAAAAGGACTTTTGTAAGGCTGTTTCCTTGAGCATAGTGCACATATTACTGTTACTGTGTTTTACTTACCTATGTCGTGTGTCTCTATTCCTAGGCAAGACAGATCAGTTCAGGTTTAAAAAGAAAAAGACAAGAAATGTTAGTCCTCGACAAAACTGTGCTCTTTGCCTGACTGCTCACAGAGCTGTACCCCAATAACAAAACATTGTTTATCCTGTTACTCGGTATTATTTCTTTCTATCAGACTGCTTCCTTTCCCCTGCCTGCATATTGTCAAGTTAATTCTGAACAACCAGCACACAACATCATCACCAGCAACGTTAGCTAGTTGAAGATTCATGGGTGTTAACTAAGAAAAATTCAGTGTATCACTGTCTGAAATCTTTCCTGCCTTCCTCTCTGGTTCTCAAAGGGAATGGGAAGCCAGAGTCATAATTACATAGGAGTCAGACTGCAATGGCAGGTTTGCTCGTCTGCTTAAACTCAGTCACATTATCTGTTATAGATGAGGAAAAACTTAATTTTATTAATTCTAAACATGTTAAGTCTATCTTCAGCCATGATGCTGTGACTTGACATGATACTCTGCGTATTTGCTATTGAATTACGGGGTTTTCTTCAAAAAAGCACTTCACGGAATATTTTAAATTTTGTGAAAACGTTCGCAGGGCAAGAAATCAGCTTTATTAATTCTGCGTTTTGTAGAAATTCATTATGCAAAATTTGTTCTAAAGGCCACTTAGGACGCCCTTTTTAACTGCTGACTTTAAAGTAAGCGCAAGTTTTCTGATGAGTTTCTTTGACAATTGATGAAATGTATGTTCACAAGACAACTAAATGTGGCTGCTTCTTTAAGTCCCAAGGGGAAAAAAAGGCTCACCATGGTTTTCATAGGCATATCGCGGCCAGGCTAATCAAAGCTAGTCAGGGAAAGCTAATTATTGGTTTTTTTACCTTAATTCTAATATACCAATTGAGTTTCCAGAGGGAAAGATCCGTCTGACGAAATTGAAGTCGCCGATATACACGCTGCCATCGGGCCCAGAAGCAAGAGCAACCGGGGCAAAGAGTTTGCTGTTGAGTGCAAGACCATTGCAGGTGGAGCACGAGACACTCCTCTGGTGCCCATTGCCCATCACGGTTGCGATGACTGGCGGCTGCTGGGAAATGAACATGTTTTCACCATTTCCTTTGTGTACAATTCCTAAAGGTGGTGGGGGGGAGCAGAAAACAGAGACAAAGAAAGCAAATGTATAGCATTTAAACTATTCTGCAGTTTTGGATGACGCAATCCTCTAGAAAATCAGATTACCAAGCCAGCAACAAACATCAGGTCTTTTAAAGACTGCCACAGGCTTGCACTAATCTCTTCCAATTTTGTTCAGTCCCAAACTTTGCCATCACCATTTTGTCGATGAGCGGTTAGTGGCTATTTTAAAAGCCAACATCATGAGGAGAACTCATGGTTGGTTAATGCTCTAACAAATTAACTGTTAATTGCAGTGCTATCCGATTTCTTGGGGATTACTATTTTAATATTCATTTTATTCATAAATTTTTATTAGGTAGCAGAGGAATTTCTTAGGCAGTTTGAATATTTAATTAAAGGAGATTAATAGCAGGAGTACGATGCATTTTTCACAAAAGAGCACTGAGTGGCAGTACAAAATCAATATTCAAATTTAAATGTGAGTTCTTCATGGTATATAAAAATGGTGCCAAGTGCAGGAAAGCCAAGTTAAGAGTCAAGGAGTAATTTGGAGGCACAAGTGAATGCATTACCAGCAAGAATATATTAAGTTCTGCCATAAAGTTTAAAACAACTTTCCAGTGTGTCAGTATTTCAGCACTGCTCTGTGCCATATGTTGTTGAAAGTCTTCCCAATCACTAGGCTGGTGATACCAGAACCAGTACAAAGATATATTTTCTCAAGCTGATAGCTGTAGTGTTTATTTTAAATAACAATGTGGTAATGTAGTTAAGAAGTACCTTTAAAATGACATGTTATTGTAAGGTTTTGGCTATTTCTGTAAGGCAGATAGGTATTCTTTTAGACCGCAGTCCAAAAATCTCTTATTTCCCTTGGAAAGCTCAGTACTTCATTAGAGAAGTAGCAAAAAAAAAAAAAAAAAAAGGAATAAACACCAGGGAATTTACTTTCTGGAGGACTCTTACACTAGAAAATGAGCATATTCTAGATACTGCAGGAAGTACATGTTGAGACATATCTGAATTTGCCCGAAGTACGGCAAATGTATTTATGTACTGTTTCTACCAACTTTTGCTAAATTATTTTTTGTGGCTTTCAGGCAAGTCTGAAGCTAACATTCTCTTTGGAAGTTACTGAGTGTTGCCACAGCTATTTTGAAGGGATTTAAATAAAAAAATGATTTCTGAACAATAGAGGACAGAATACATATATCTGTTTGAATGTTATCTTAAAAAAAGTATCTTGGAAATACACCATTAAAATTAATGGCAATATCCTTCCTTACACACCAGATAAAAATACTACCAAATGAGGATGCTGCCCTTTTTCTGAAATTAACAATATAAAGGTAATCTTTCAACTGCCTCTTACAAATGCCAGTAAATAATTAGGGCTCCAGAGAGTATGTTTTGCTGTCAATAAATGTAAGCCTGCGCTTAATCTCAAGCTTTTGAGCTGCTGCTTTAATTTTAGTCGGTGCTGTGTTTCACTGGGGCTGAAATTACCGTAAAACATAAAGTCCCCGTAAAATTACTCTTCTTTCTCCCAGACAAATAAAAATAGAATCAATACACTTGCCCATCAAAAGAAAAATCTAATTCAATGAATACTCTGAAAGATCAGTTAATAGCACATTCATTTGTATCCATGAGATATAGGTGTCTTTAAAAGGTACCAGTGTTTATGGTATGTGTTCTCTTCGTGATTATAAGAAATGCCCTGAAGGTCTTCCAAACTGACCAAAACCTTTGCGTTAGAAAACATTAAACTCTCTAATCATGTCACAAACTAGAAGTGATCAAACCTCTAAACTGGAGGGGAAAAAAAGTGGGGAAAGAACAGTTTAGCATAGCTGAGAACAGCATGTGATCCTTTGTTAACCTAACAGTCATACTGATGCAAAACTGCATACATTTAAAAAGCTTGAGTTTCCAATGACAGCCACATTGAAACAATATATGTTATTTCACATCTGTGCTGCTGGAATAGGACATATTTTTTATTTCTCCTTTTTTTTTTTTTTTAAATATACTTACATCTGGCAATAGAACACAGTCTATACTTGCCATGGTTTCTGCAAGTCCGTACTTGTACCTCCACAGTTTAGACTCTGCTATGAAGTGCAATTCTGTAAAATTGTATCTATTTATTTTACATCTTTTCTGTTGTGCCTACTTATTTTGTAACATCTCTAAACAGAATAGTGTTTTGGGGAGAGAGGGAAGCGTATCCCCCCTTGTGTCTGAGTAGGGCTGTCGTGCACAGCAGCAGACCTGAAAGACAAGGCTTAGTGGTTGAAGTTCGGTATAAACTCCTCAGGACTAGCCAACTAACCAAGCGAATGCTTCCAGTTTTAGTTTGAAAACAACATTGCAATAGAGAACTTTTAGAAAGACATTTGTTATACTCCAATGCTATTTCTATAGTTAATCCAGTGACAGTGTTTCAAAAACAGATGCAAATTTCATGCTTCTAAAAAGAGCAGCTCTTCATACATAGTGGGAGTGCTTTAATTAAAAGCAAAAAAAACCCCTCAATATATTCATATTTGAGAAGGCTACTCATGCTTTCATTTCATTTATAGTGGCATGGAGATAAGTCTGAAATGTATAATTCTAAGTCTGAATCATTTCTTGTCCTTATTTAAAGTACCTTTTATACATCCGAAATGGAAGAGCAGTTGACTAGTTTCTAGATAAGACCAGAAGCACACTCATTACTTTTATTCTTTTGGTTAACGCAGTTCATTATTTGGTTTTGTTGCTTTAATATGAGCCTACAGGCTGCTCTGTTAGGTGTGCACTAGCTATGGTATAGTCATTGTTTTTCTGCTCCTAACTGCTCTCCTGGTTCCTATACATGAGCCAGGTGTGGATGCTCAAAGCCTATTAGAATCATGAGGAACATCTGAGGCATCCCTGAGCTCTGGCTGGGCTTTGCCAGCCTCGCTGGAGATGCTCTCACATGCAAACTGAGAACAGGAGAGACCCACTGACTTCAAGCCAGATGTGCTTATGCCCTCCCCTCCCAGATTGTGTCCCTTTGAGTAATAGATAAAGATGTTCAGCAGCTTCCCCCGACTTCAGCCTGGATCATGCCCAGCGCAGTGGAAACACGAGAGGAAGAGGAGCAGGTACAAGAAGCTGCACGTTCCCTGTCCTTGTTATTGGGCTGGGGTAGCTGATTTGGGAGGAGGTGGCACGTGGCTGACAGGTCTCTGCTCTCTGGTGTTCCCAGCCCCACAGCTCAGACAGGGCCAGGAAACAATTTGTCACCATATACCCCCATGCTCAGGAAAGCAATGATTTAGCCCCGCTCAGATTATAATTTCATACTTCACAAAATCTCAGAACATGTTAGTGCCTATGGGGTGAATTATAGGAGTAACCACTGCAGTGAGCAGATAGTCATATAAATAGGAGTTACTGCCAGCAATTTAGTCTTGAAATTAAACTATGCAAGTGGTAAATTGGCACTAAGGAGTAGACTATGGGGCTCACAGTTGGGGGCTGAGCTGACTGAGGTCAGATTTCTCTTTGTGTTAAATGTCAATAGCTGGCATTTAAAAGAGACAATCTATACAAACCAATAAGACAGAGTATGAAAGAACCGCTGTTTAAAATGTCAAACTATTTTAAATCAAACCAGAAATCCAGATAATTTACAAACTAAATCTGACCTTTTGTATTAGGAATATTTATACTGTAGCTGTGCATTCAACAACAGAACTTGTAAAAACCTGACAGCTATACATCTGTGCATGAATCTTCATTAACAGAAGTTTGCAGACGGAAATTTTTAGTGGACAGACTCTCAGCTGGAGCAAATGGAGAGAACTTTACTGAACCCAATACCCTGCTGATTTATAAGTGCTGAAAATCTGACCCCAAGTTGCTCTTTCCCCAGACAGTGAGGTATCTGTCTATTGGCAAAACCATATTTTCTCTAGTTGTCATAATTTATCTACAAGCATTGTTTTAATAATTTAATCCCACTACTTTCTTATTATAGATGTTAAGGGAGGAAGAGAAAAAAACCACAGGAATGTAAGAAAAGAGATTCAAGTCTCCATGCTTGAAGAATCTCTATGCAGGGTTAATGCTATGACACCAAGAGCACTTACATTTTCTTTTTTCTAATGCTTCGAAAGGTGCTGGTTTTTTTGTCCTGAGGAGTAACTTGCTGTGCCTCTCTGTGGGCAGTGACGGAAGGTTCCGCGTGCTGGGCTGGCAGCGCGGTGTCGGCAGCACTGCCTCTCGCCCAGCCCCACTGCTTTCCTGCAGGGTTTGTTGCCCCGGTGCTGGGGTGCTACTAAGTGATGTTAGTCATAGGATGAATTAGGGGCGTAGATACTTCGCTGAGAATATAACACACTACAAACTGACTTAAAATGTGGTACTTCTACACAAACAGTGCGCGAATGAAGCTAAATTAGTGTGCCCTTTTGCTGTCTGAATGATGACAATGTGTTAGTGATCACAAGAGTTAGTGATATTAATGTTTAATACCTGGGAGCCAGAACATTAAAAACATCCTTTCAGATGGCATTTACAGTGTAGTTCTCAATAAATGAGGGTGCACATCCAAAGAGGATTACACATTAGGAAGTGTAATGCTTAAAATCTGAACAATTAATTCCTTTAAAATTTGTATTCTTCTTCTGCATGGCCAGTTAATAAAGAAAGGACTTACCACTTTGCGGATTTAATACATGGTGTTTGTTTATAGACCAGCCTCCCAGATTTGAAGCATCCATTTCAAAGCCTTGAAGGATTACTGTTCTCTTCTCCCACAGAATAAAATCAGGACATGTTTCATATTCATAACCCACCGACACTGCAAACAAATAATTAAAGATCTATCAGTCTACCTTTTCCTCTGTGAACTACTAGGTAATTTTTCATTCCAGGTTTTGATATTCAGCTGTCAAGTAATGATGCCACTAATTTTCCTCTGCCTGATTACTATTGTTGAATGGTATTTTTTTTAAAAAGGGTTTAAAGAGATTAGTATGTTATTACAGCTATAGCTACTACTGTTTCAAAGCAGAAAATTTTCTGTCGTATCAGTTATGGATTTCTTAACAGTATAAATCTCCTCCCATGACTCCTGACTTGACTGTTTATTGCATTTCTGCTAATTACCTGAATAGCAGCTTAAACAGAAAAAATCCCTGCTGAACTGTTTTAACTTCATTTGCTAATTGTAAAACCTGTAGTTAGGCAAAAAACGGAATGCCAAGCTGAAAACTTCTAGAATAAAACACTTATCTTAGCAGTCTTGCATATCACATGGTTCCCCTCTACAGTTGGCCAAAATACCTGCTGAAAATCATAAATTTCCCTAAGGATGGTGGTTTGGGGGGGGCATCAAACTGGGCAAAAAGCCTTCCCTTTCATACTTCAGTAAAACAAACAAAAAAACCTCTTCAAAATGTAGTTTCGGTATCTCTAATATACCAACTTTTTTTTTTTAAAAGTTTTTTCCTCCCCTAGTAAAACTTTTTAGATTTCAGTGCAACTATTCATAAAGGAAGAATGTTATTTTGGTATCAAATCTGAAAATTTAATGTAGGAAATACTGAGGTAGTTCAGCCTTTCAAAAAAAAAAAAAAAATCTGTAAAAATATTTTAAGATACAAAATAAATAAAAAGATTTAAGAACACAGTTGTCTGACATTTTCAATACTTTCTTCTCACTTTTTCCAAGTAGCAGCTTCAGGTACATTTTACTTGAACTATAAATAGTTTTAATACCATCTAAATTCCATTACTGGCTGCAGTCAAAATATTTTGACCAGCTATAGCAGGGAGCATTTGTGTCTGTAAGATAAATGTTTTATGGCAAACTGAAAGCTGTTCCTTACAGCAACTTCACTTAGAGCTGCTTTACCATTTTAGCAGAAAGAACCTGTTTTTGCAGCTAAACTCCGACTTGTAAAAATCGCATCTCCTTAAGTACTGTAAATAGTGTATGTTTTAAACATTATAGGTTTCAGTCTGAGGATACAGCAGACACTTGGTCCATTTTTTTGTGTTATAGGAGTTCTTCTGATGAACATCGGCAATGTTTCTGGGTAACTCCCCAGCTGTGGGCACAGAGCTGGTCCCAGAACAGCCACATCCTGTGCTGGGATGAGCCATCAGCCACCGAACACACCGTGTTCTGGGGGTTAATGCAGAGAGAAGATAAAGGGCAGATTTTTCCAATGAAGAAACCTCACATTTGCCGCCTACGCGTTAGCGTCTTTACTCCATTCACGCACTTAACACATTCAATCCTGGGTCAGATGTGTAGACTTGAAAAAAAGTAAAGCCCTGCAATACAGAGTCACTCAGTCTGGCTCGGTGAACCATGACAGACCCACGGGACAGTCCAGCATCTACTGTTGGGTACCAGGCTGGTATCTGGGTCAAGGGAGGTACAACAATTTACACCATCTGGTCATCTCTTCCCGTGGATCCACAGTGGCACATTGGCCAGGGCTGCAGCTAACACTGTAAAGTGTCTGCTATTCCCTGCTGACAGCTGATGCTTCTGAGCTGCCAAATACCCCCCAGAGGTCACCATCCCCTTTCCTAGAG
This sequence comes from Caloenas nicobarica, assembly GCF_036013445.1. Lineage (NCBI taxonomy): Eukaryota > Metazoa > Chordata > Aves > Columbiformes > Columbidae > Caloenas > Caloenas nicobarica. Next base: position 5,356,830 of record NC_088256.1, read on the forward strand.
TTTCCCTGTTCTCATGGTTATCCTGTGTAGCTGCCTTTTTGTCCCTTCTCATCAGAGAGACACCTGGACATACACTCAATGTGTGTCTACAACCACATTCCCATGTATACTTACACATATTTATGAAAAAAGTCTATGCTCCAACAAGGAGTGTCGTGTAATCTTAAAGCAGGGTCTCCTGAAACATCTAACTGGAGGTACTGATGTGCCACCCACGAAAATTTCTTATCAATTGTTTTGCATGCAAAGTAATCAAGGTGAAGTATAACAATTGTAAAGTCAACCAAGAGACTGCAGTGCCACTTGGAAAATAAGTATTTTGTTATTGGCAGGTTTCACAAAATGTAATTTTGGAAGTGAAATGACAATCTTAGCTTACCTTTGTTATGAGGTGTTATTTTCTGGTTAAATTCATTTATACCCTTTTTTTGAGGTGACTGAGATTTCACTGCAGTGACTATGTTTTTGGACACTAAAACAACCAGAAAGTACAGTTCTTTGCAGTGTCAAAATGGATTTCAAAAGATTTTTCTAAAAACACCTGTACCAAAAACCTATTCTTTTGATAAAGCTATTTAGAAGAATGAACAACAATTTGTTAGTAGTGCCAGCATAAAAACAGTTTAAGGGCTGTTGCCAAAATATAGGTAAAAAATAAAAGATTAAACAGGACAGTAACGTCTAATTAAACCCCTCCTGAAATATTTGTACTTTTCAGCATCGTACTTCTTCAAACAACAAACACAACGAACTCCACCAAAGTAATGAGTAATAAACAGAGACGGCCTCAGACTATTCTACTCAAGAGCTGGTTTATATTCACACCAGACTGGTTGGTCCTTGCACATCACCTCATGCTGCCGTGTGGGATGCAAGTGCTTGCAGAAGTAAGATTGAGCATGTATGGGGTTATACGGGAGAATTTATTGAGATTTCTACCGAAATCCTTCCTTTTCCTATGTTAAGTTACAAAGTAACACGGACTTTACCACCAAGGTTTTGTGTGTCAACATCCACATGATGGTTTTTTTATTCAGAACAAAGAATGTTTATCATCTCAGATGTTACTCTGAGAAAATAGCCTCTTGTTAGGGACTTGGGGACTAGACAAACACTAGCAAACATTTCTCCAACAAATTTAAAGAGAACTACTTGTGTGTGGAAATATGCTTACAAAGTCTTATTTTCTGCAACTGCTGTCAATAACCCTGAAAAAAAATAAAGACGTTTATAGTATTTATAAAACCAAAGACAGATGGTTATATTCCTGAGTTTCAGGACTTCAACCTGCTGCAATTTAATTAAAATGAAAACTGAACAGAATGCATTGTTAAATATTGGTAATATACTGGCAGAGGAAATTATTTTGACAAAAATTCATATAATGGAAGCATATAATGGTCCGTGAGAACTAGTGTGTCAAATTAAATAAAGCTTTATTGGAATCTAACAAAGCATGCTAACAACGCACTTAAAATATAAAGATTTTTGCTGCTATTTTGCAAGAAGCATAATTAAGTGAAACTTTAAGGAAAATAAAAAAATTAATCAGCAGTTAATTATAACAGTCATTATGTAGGACTATTGCATAAGCTTTATTCAGAGGGCCAGGGCTAGATTTGCCCCCTAACAAGGAGGTTTCACAAGACAGTAAAGGGCACCCCTGCTCCCCACCACGCACCGTTCCTAGGACATTCAGAGCCCTCTGTGGTATCAACGCCAGCACCTGAGCGGACACTTCAAATAGCTGCCCACCCTTCTGCAGGTGTGAAGCAGACGTGGTAGATCAGATGCAGCTATGATGCTGCAGCAGTTCAGGACACCTTGCACTAAGGGTGGAGTTTTGATCCCTTCAGGCTAACGTTATGCGTGAGCTACGGCTGCAACGAGAAGACCTGCGCTTCTGCACTAGCTTTCAGAGCAGATCAGGAAACTAACGAAGCTGAAAATTTATCACTTATTTTCTGGTTGCATCAGTTTTCAGCTGAATTTGTTCCTGATCTGGCTCATTTCATGATCAAACGAATGTGAGTGGTGGCCCAGGGGTGAGGAGAGAATGTGGGAACATCCCTTCTGGCAACAGCCTGCAGTCGTATCTGCTGAAGTAGACTGAGGGACCACAGCCCTAGAATAAGCTCCTTGCATTCTGATGTATTCCTGTGTGCATGACGCCAGGTAAAGCATACTCTGTCTCTTGGTCTCATAACCCTTTGTGGACACCAATAGCTATGTCTGCATCATTCTCTAAGCAGAAATGACCAGAGAAAAGCTACAATCCTCCTTTCTCCCATCACCTCTCCCTGCAGCTGCCTCCCAGACGACCCGGCTGGGAGCACATGAGAACACAGTCACGCACTGGATGCACGGGGAGCTGCAGGGCTTGCACAGCCTAGGTGGCACTTTTGGCTTTGCACGAGCCAATTTGCAGCCACGACTGCCTGTGCGGACAGCACAGCAGGTCAGCTTCTGGCTGCCCCTTCAGAACAGCATTTTCAAATACAGAACAAGGCATAGTCCTTGTAAGGGTAGATGGCTCCATGTAGCCCTTGCTATCCTTGTTTCATAGCCTGGTCCTGCCAGTGCTGCTTGCTAGAATTGCCCTGACTTAAAAAGCAAAACAAAGCTACTCTAAGGAAGTGAACAGGGCTTATTCACAATACTAAGCTTTGCTGATAAGCTAAGTAATGTTAATGAAAAGTATCTATAAGATTATTCCACTAAGCAACACGACCCCAAATTCAGTTAAAAAAATAGCAAGCCTTTTAAAAAACAAATAATGAAATTAATGAAAAAAATGGCTGGCTAAATGAAATGTGTTTGCACAGACAGCACTTCTGTAGCAATCCTCAGAACAGCTGCTCGTGCTGCTTGGTAAAAAAAAGCCTCTGAAACATGATGATTTTCACATAAACATCTTTAAACAACAAATCAAAAAGTTTTAACTGCTGGGATGTGAAATGTAGTAAGAAAAGATGCCTAAAAGTTAGAATTTTATAAACCCTAAATGGAAATGACATTTTAAATGTCACAGCCAAAAAATGACAGAAAAAATGACACACCAAAGGTCATATTCAAAGTAACATTCAAAAACAAAGACAGCTGAATATAATGCCGTTAGTACACAACCATTCGCTGAGGGAAAAGGGGATTTTCAAATTGATTAAATTAGAAAGACGACATTGGAAGAATAAGAAAGAAAATGTTCTTAGGAAATCATACAAGTCACTTCAGCTAAAGAGGCATTTGATTTAAAAGAATGTAAATGCAGCAACAAAATTTATCAGCTGTATTTTCCCAGGTTGATGCATGTGAGCATTTCTGCTTACAACGAGGTGATTCTACATACCCATAGCCTCGGCCAGACCAGAAACCTTCTGTCCGTATATATCCGTCTTATTCCAGGCAAACGTGTAGACCAAATTGGCTGCAGCAGGAAACCATTTCTGAAGCAGACGTCCTTCAACAGCAACTATCAGATGGACTTTTGTCATTCCAGAAGGGATGGTCGTGTGTGTCAAAATAATGCGCAGCAAAGTTTTATACCCTGGTGTTCGACTGCTGAGATAACTCAGCTTCACAAAACTTGAAGGAATTGGGATTTCCTCTTGGACCACCTTGGAAAAAAACCCACATCATCATATCTATAGCCCAGAAAAATGCAAAATTACAGTAATTACTGCAGGTGCTTATTTTACATTTCACAATCATTATGTGAACACGGTACCACTTGAAACACTGCTGGTCTTTCTGTGTTTATTCCAGCAATGCAGTAGCCAGGCATATTGCAAATTGTCCAACACCAGAAATTGCTTTGTCACCTTACTGGATGGCTGTCTGTCTATTTTGATAAAGAGCCTCTTCCTCCAGTGCTTTACTCTTATCTACCTGGAGCAAACACTGTCTCCGTGGACATATTCGCACTCAAAAGCTCTACAGCTTTACCTTGGCTCTGTTATTTGGTTTACTTGATGAGTGTTCTTAACCAGAATACAATTAAAAACTTTTTAAAAATATGCACGCGCTTTATGTACCACATTATGATTTGAAGATACTATCCTGCTTTGGGGGTAATAACTCTGACTTGGGGAGAGCTAAGAAAGAAAGAAAAAAACCTTCCTGCTACAGCATCTCCTGTGCAGAAGCGCTTGCAGTAAGGCTGAGCTCCAGCAAGAAGGGACATGGCAGGGGCAGGCACAGCACAGGAAAAGTAACGAGGGAACGGGGGACACACGGCAGCGATGATGAAACAGCCGGGGTGACAGAGCCATCGAGCTAACAGGTAGGTCCCAAAGGTCTGCAACAGAGGTCACATCTCCCGGTACCACTGGCAGTGCCCCTGTCTGAATCCCCTGGATTAAAGCTGGCTTGGGCGTGCCCACTGTGGGGTGGCATCAGCCCCTGGCTGCGGTGGAGATGAACCTAGAGGGACAGCACGGACCGCGAGCTTGCAAGGGAAAAAAGGAAACTTGGCCTCGACCTTTTGAATGATGTGGGCCTTGGAGCTACAAAAAGGGGTTTAGCTCTTGTGATCTCCTGAGAGAAAGGAGCTGTTCTGGGACAGAGTGTGAGGAAGAACAGGCAAGAGAAGAGAGCAGCTTCTTGGAGGATGCTGCTGCCGTCACTCAAAAACCCACTGAGAAGTAGACTGTACCTAACATGGTTAATGATTTTAGTGTGTTTCTGTAATAACAAGTCAACCTGTCACAATGCTAAATTTGTCAAGCTTGGAAAAATACAAACTGTTTTGTTTGTATCTCCCAGTTTTTCAATTTTTCTTGTTTAACGAGAGATCGCTTTGCTTTCAAAACAATTTTATTTACACATTGCAACAGGATCACTGTCATAGGATTGCTGCAGTACAGCTGGAGGCCTGCCAGCACTTGTCGTTTCGACATATGAAATGTAGTGTTGCCAGGGAAATCCTGCCCCATTTATTGTTCCTGATTTGCAGTGTTCCCCTTCTTTCCTGCTGACATCCCAGCTGCCCTCACTGTCATACATCTGACATCTCTGCTCATTTTTTAATAGAAAAGCAGGAAACAATATTCATGCATTAATACATGCTAATATATCTCCTTCTCTTATTATTCTGGGTTCCTTTTTGTTCATTTCCCAGTACTGTACAATGAAATTTAACCATTTAAGGACCCTGCAATGTCAAAAAAAGGACCGGGGCCAGTTTCTCTCTGAGTAGACTGCATCTTTGGGTACCTCGCTGTCTAAAGACGACCCAGGAATATCTCATGTGGAGTAAAGTGACCCAGTTTTTTCTTACTAGTGTGCATCAGTTATTTTAAATTTATGTTTATTAGTTTCACTTAGTCCTGTGAAGCAACACTGTGGCCATCAACTTGCTAAAACACGATAATGTTCTTAATAGTTATGGAAATGTTTAGGCATAATTAAGTTCTAAACAGGTCTCTTACATGTGGAATAAAGGCCCTTAATCAGTAGCAACACTTTGATGAGAAAAAGAGAAAACATCAAAAATATTCATGTCTACAGGCAGCCTCCAAAGTATCTTCCGGACTTGCTCTGTGAAACCCAGAAGAGGCCTTATTGCTTGAACTCTAACTGCTTAAACAGCATACTAAAAATTATGGGGGTTAACATGATCTGAAACCTGTGTAGTTGTATTTTCTTGGGTGTTCAACTCATACAATGTCTTTTAAGAACCAAATAAGAGAACAGTTAAATACAAGGTTAATTAGAAATTACTTCTAAACACTTAAAGGAGTGTCATGAAAAAAAGACATTTTTATTTAAATAAAAGACATATTTATATAAATAAAAACAAACCTGTTAAAATTGCTCTACCTTGGAAAGAAAGTAATAAAATAGAAGCAGCTAAAATATAGCTGGAGGTGCCATCATTAAGAACAAGAAGGTGTGAATGGAAGAAACATCCCTAGGAGTCTTCAAAGCATGTTGGGTCATGTCTCACATTGATGTATGGGGACGTTGTATTGTTTATCTGTAACTTAGGATTGATTTTGTGCATCGTTATAAATAAAACAGGATTTCAATAATAAATCATGTTAAGACTCCCCATTTTCTTCCACTTGTAGGTAAGAAATAGAGCACCTTAAGATATTAACAAAAAATAAATAAAGAAAAAAAGGCAAAAGCATCTTGTGAAACAGTACTAGAGATCTGCATAGCTGACATTCTGACAAGTGAATAACATCACAGCAGTTAATTGTGCACTATTTGGTATCATCTTCTAAAATTGTCTAGAACTTGTTCTGCAACTGAACAAATTGTTAATTTGGAAGTCTTTTCATTACCTGTAGCTCTGGAATAACAGTTCCTCTCTCAGGACAGGACCCTCCAAATGTGGTCAAGGGTGAAGGCAGTACTATCGGGTTTGGGCTGATAAAACTACTGATGTCACAAGATGGTGTGTCTGACTGTGTTCTTTGCATTACAACTTTGTCTACGATGATAAATCTATTCCAAGGCAACCAAAGTGTCCTTTTTTCAGATATGAAAGGAGATCTGTCAAAAACCAGAGTGATGGAGATGCCTCCAACAGCCACAAGGTCAAAACTGGAAAAAACAAAATACTTTGTTTCTTTTTGTTTTATCATCATATTACCACAACTTTCAAGGCATCACAAACAAAAACTTTATGTTGCTCATTACAGCTCTGGATTTACTATGTAAAAATCACTCAAGTAGACCTTTCCTTTTCACTTTGGTATTCATGAAGAAGCTTTACCTCTCTGCTTTCTCCCTGCATGCGTCAATAGTAAGGTACAGCACTTCACTGCTACTTGGCCTATCTCCCCTCTATTTATCAACTAGAATCAATACTAACAAGTCATCTGTAACAACCGTGTGGACCCAGCTACTTTGGTTTATACGAAAAGAAATTCCTAGCCCAGAAAAGGGATGCTACTCATAATCTATGCAGCTACAGCATGCAGAATAAGAAGTCTTAAAGCCTCTTAGGCCTTTTCTCTATTAACATATCCTTTTCCCTTTTTCTAAAAGTAGCAGGAAGAAAAGGTTAAATACATCGAGCAGAAGACCCCTCTGTGCAGGATATTAAATTTTTGGGAAAGATGCCAATTAATTGCACTGAGAACTGAATCAGCTCTTCTACATAAGGTGGGTGATCCGCTGGGAGCTATTGTGAAGAACCTTTGGCATATCTGGGCTGCAAAACAGTGGGACATCGGAGGCACGATACACAGAGTCTCAATTTTCTGAGCTTCTGACATCCGTAGTCAGGCAACATAAGGTAATATGTAAATAGATACTTCATCCTCTGTACTATTGAATGCATCTATTATGGAGGCTTTTGATGGTAACAAACTGTGATAAGAAGTCAGACTTAATTATGCATATCTCATCACATTTCCCAAATGACACCGATTACATTCACAGCGAAATACAGGTAGCATATTTGAATGCAACAACTTTATCCAGGCGACCGTAAAGAGGAGATGATAATTACTAATTTTCAGTAGTGCGATTTGAAAGTCAATAAACTAAGGTAAAATAAATACGCGTGCTCCTTACTTTGATAAATCGACAAAGCCAAAGAAAAAAAAATTGTGGAAAGAGTGACAAATGACACTCTCTCCTTCTTGGAAGGTAGCTTCTGATTTCTTGTCATTTACAACACAGCCAAGGAAGATGAAGTCTTAAACTGCCCTTAGCAGGTCAATTCAAGTTCAGGAGCAAACCAGGAGCATATTGCAAATGGATGGCCAACCCTGGAGTGCAATATAGAATACATGAGAACTTCATCTCGCTTCGAGAATGGAACTCAGCCCTACAAGGCTGGGGAAGAGAGGGAAGCCAGGATTGTTCATGACTGCTTGTGGAACAGCAATTTAACCATTTTGACTCTGGAAAGAGTCTGTCGTCAGCTTTACTTGTGTGGCTAAGGTAAATCAATTAAAGGAATTAACTTCATTGATAACTCAATAAACTACTTGGAAGATTCACAGTTAATAACAGGAAAAAAAAAAAAGAGAGAAGACTGAATTCTCTGGAAAATCTTACTAGTGAAAATATTCAAAAGTCAAGAAGGTACAGTTACAGCAGTACTGTCACATTTTGACTCCAGGTGTTTGAATGCTGCTTTAATCCTATTGCTGTTCAGGCTTTTTCTTCTCTTTCTTCTTTGGTCCGTTTACCACAGACAGCTCTAAATAATGTGCTCCCAGAGCAGAATGCCAGATGCCATCCTCAGTCCACACCAGTGATGTCTATGAAAATTTTGTACATGAATAGAAGGTGGTAGATGGCGCTAACTACACAAAGCTAAACTAGTGAAAGACCCTACATGAAGGTCTGACCTTCCGTCTTGTCGGCTGATGGTGTATCCATACTCATTGTGGTGCAGAAAACTGACGTTGACTCCAACCAAAGGTGTTCCGTCTATCGCCACCACCTGACCTCGAATCACACATGCCCGTCTGTAACCAAAAGAGTAGAAGGCAACATGTTAGACACATCAGGATGGTGAGAAGGGCATTGATTTCAGAAACTGTGCTATACTTCTGTCCCAGATAGACAGAACTACTCTGATACCATTGTGACTGTTGATTTTGAATCAAAATTCAAACAAGTCCAAAAGCTTGATTTGAAAAACCATTATCTCATGAAGATGACACACAGACTCCCCCATGTATCATTGCTGTATTGAGAATATATTTCCATTTATGGCTGTATTTCAGGATACCATTTGTTCTGCCATTGAACAGCACTGCAAAGGTTTCACTGATTTAGCTTGCTGCAGCTCTAGGGGGTGATGATTTGTGAAAGGGGAGAATGAAACCTCATTCTCTGCTGCTAAGAATAGGGCATTGCTGTCTATGAGAAAAAAGCTGAACTAATGCGATAAGGCAGCAGTGAGACACGTGGTCTTCACTGAACTTCAGAAAGTTACATAGGTAAGTTCAGAGAGTGCCTAATCAAGTGTAACATAAATTTTTTCTCAATACCCCATCACATTTTATGCCCTTTTAAATTCCCTCTGGGATTTGTTGGACTTGCACCCACTTTCCAGCATAAAAATCCTCCCATTCTAGTAAAGAGGTTGGAATATGGCAGCACAGCAGAACGCATCAGAGTCAACGGACAGGAAAGTGAACTCATTACTAAGTGGGTCTAATCGGAGGCTAACAGGATCACAGAATCATACAAAATGAGAGCTGAAAGGAAATACAAGACTTTATCTTGTCCATTCCTTTGCCTCAGGTAAGATCAACTATACCTACATAACTCCAGACAGATGCTTGTCTAACTCTATAATCTCACCAAGTAACCATTCCAGTGCTTCTGTATGAGTGCTTTACTCATGGCAAGTTTTTCCTACTGTCTAATTTGAATCTCCACTGCTGCCTTTTAATACCATTACTGTCACCCTAGCCACGGAAATAGGGAAGAAATTACTCTCTTTTTCTTAGCTTTAGCCTTTTACGTATTTGAAGACTGAAATGTAAAGGAGGCATGTCTCATCAAGGATGAGGAATAAGATGTAAAATACCCTCATGGTGTAGATTAGGACCTAGTGGGGTTTTCTAAGGGCCTACACAGCTCCATTCCACTGAAACACCTTTCAGCATCTTGCCCCATGCTGTCAGGTACGCTCCATCAGCAGAACAGATGCAGGTTTTGGGATCTAATGAGAAAATTGCACGTTTCCTGAACTGTGGTTTCACATAACAAAGGGAACAGTGTATGCAGAAGTCTTTTGATAATGTTCAAAACCAGTAGAATACTTACAAAGGTAACCAGCATGAATTACTGTATATAAACAACAAGCATAAATTTAGACATCGTTTATGTTTCTCTCTCAGTTTGAAAGTTCTTGGTAGACCTCAACAGATACATCCTACCTTTGCACAGTGAATATGTAATCTAAAACTTAACAGCTCCTCAGATGAAAGGTATTTAGGAGTCTATATAGGAATTTTAAAAATATCCCTTGAGAGATTAATTAATCATGATCCAATGAAATCATAAGCACTAATTGGAGAACATAAATTTCTGAAAATTCTGACTTGTTTCGTAAGATCTTGTTCTCCAAAGCCACTCGACAGGACACTAATTTATCCCTATGATATCATCAAACTCAGCTGACTATGAACTGAGAAAACGCAACTGATAAAAATTAACCCCTTTGCGACATTTGACATTCACTACAGTTGCTAATATAAATTCCACGCTCCCAGAAAGATGCTGATTTTAAGCAAAGATGCTGATAAATCCCAGAGGAACGGGAGAGGCTGCATTACTGCCAATATGCGAAAGAGAGTTCTGATGTACCACGTTTTTGTTTTCCACATTAAGCAAATTTGGTTGTGGCTCTATTTGTGGGTGAAATCTGCTGCTCCACTGAAGGTAATCGAGCTTTTTGTGTGTCTCAACAGACTCACGAGACTCATTCAACAGAACAACCGGGCTCAATTACTCTTCGATTTCTTAGAGCAGAAAATACTGGTTTCTATCGTTTTCTCATATTTCTAACATCAACAGACCTGCCCTTCCTTTTCTAATCCCTTCATTAGTGCACTCCATATATTTACAATACATTTTTATATGATAGAGAGACCCTTAAGAGTCATCATTATTCAGCACGTTATTCTCGTACTCCTGTTTGTTCACTCCACACAGACCTGTCTTCTGACTCTACTCTGTCCTCATATTTTATCAAGCACTCAGATTTGTGTGATAAAAACTCATCAAAGTCTCCATTATTTCATACATAGTCTTTATATCCTCTACCGATTCACTTCTCATTATTCATAAATAATATTAAGAGACTTATCTTTCAACTTTCTTACTCTTTTTCATTTGTCGTATTTTACAAGCTACACACATTTACAGTATGTGATAAAGATTCATAAACCTCATTATTCTACATTTATCTGCATTGCACTGTCTTTGCAATCTTTTAGATTTTAAATGTTCTAAGCCTGCCTCAGTGTTGCTACACTTGTCCTCATTATTTACTCCTTTTTTATTACCTACTCTAAGTTGAAGAGTCTTCTACTCTGTGGCTTCTTCTTGAATTACCAGCACCTACTAAATCACTGACTGTTTGATCAGAATTAGTTTTAGTTTTTGCTTTGCTGCAGGTATGAAAACATTTTTTCGGTTACTTGATGACCGGCATTAATCTCCAAGGCTCGGGGAGGTAACAAACACCCCCTTAGTTTGCAGCAGGCTCTCCCTCCTTTGCCAGCTCCCGCAGCAGAGCCCATGCCTGCGGGCAGCAGCTTCCCTGCTTGCAGGAGACCTCGCTTAACTCCTTTCCTCACCAGAGCTTTTCGAGCATGTTCCCTGCAGCGATGTCCCTCCATGCTCAACTGCCACTTCGTGTTTCATTGCTTCAACACTCACCCGCTTTCCAGAGGAGCTGTGGACCTCGCTACCTCTCAGTGCTTTTCTTAATTTGAAGAGAGAAACCTCTGAAGATCATCATGCCTCCTCAATGTGCTGCATGTCCCTCTTCTCAGCCTCTCAGATTTGTTCTACACACTTGTGACTGGCCTGCTTTTGTTTCTCACGGGGGATAACAACTCATACTACCTGCCCAACAGTCGCCTACTTGCAGCGATTGCGTAAGCTTGGACTAAGGTCATCCAAGTTGTTTTAACTTGAAAGTAAGTGCAAAAATGTCTTTTCTAATTTGGAGGAGCTGGGAAGGAACATGTCCCTGATAAGCTGCCTTAGTGTTTTCAAATGCATTAAAAATGTTTCTAGTCCCCTGGCAAGCTGTACTAAATCTGCAACTCCAGAGGGAGCAGTTGGCTTTTTGAGAGAAAGCTGAGATTCCCATGGTTGCAGGTGGCCTAAAAGAAGTGGGATTTCTCTGTCAATGCTTCATGGGTCATTCCATGGGTAACTGAGGGCCTCAGCTCTCCAGGTCTCAGCTCCCTGCCATCAGACAGTTTGTTTGACATCTCTAATTTAAGATAAAAATAGAAGTTTAAAATTTTAGATACATTTTTTCCATTACTTTTAAAGCATTTTACTATTCCATCACCATTCTGCTTTGCCTTACTAATACTTATCCGATATTTTTTTGCTTTTGTTTTGTGTGTTAAGTTGCCAATATTCTCTGGGCACCTTAGTCTGAGACATTAGGCTCAGATGTGTCAAGCAGCTCGTGAATTCACAAGTGTCACATTACCAGAAGATGTCATTTACTGTACTATATTTCTGATTAAAATCTTCAGTCAGAGAAATTAAGCTAAAGGCTAGTAAGGTACATTCATTTCTTCCTGCTGACAATGTCGCTGTAAGCAGCCTGTGAAGGGTAATTAATTCAGTACCATACGCTGGACCTTTTTTGTAGGCTATTTGCAGTGAGTCAAATAGCTTGCCAGCAGCATGCATTAAAAATATTCGCAAAGAAACAAGCTAAAAACCTTCCTGAAAACAGAAGTTGATAAAAACATTTTAATCTGCTACACCCTGCTACATGCAGTCGGTCAAAACCATTCCTGATGTAAGCAAGTACATTTCCATTTATTCAGAATGTGTCTAATCTGCCTTTTAGCATGTCACAGTTTAAGTTGGGAATTTGTAAAAACCCAGTACAAATTGACATAGCTTTGACATAATAAAAAGCAAAATATGTTTTGAAAATATCTAGCTCCTTAACATTAATTTTGGTGTAGTATTTATCCATGGCTCAACGCAACACCCTGACTGCATTGTAGAAACCAAATGTTAAAAAATTAGATCTATGCTAAAATTTAAGATGCAAATTCAAAAGGACAGACGTCTCAGCAGTTGTCACAACAACTAATTTTAGTATTTCAGATGATGTTGAAAACGCTAGTATATGGTAGAGACAAAACATTTCAGTCTGAATGACAGAGATAATCTTCACCAGTTTTTGATAGTTTTCCCAAATCTATTCAACATCACTTTGGCTTTATCTACAGTGAGATTCATGCGAGCATCACCCACATTGGAGTTCCACTGACCTGTGGTACAGTAAAACACTGCACAATGCCATTTGAATGAGAAGACTGAAAACATTGGCTAGATATTTCTTCCTTCATCCTCCTAATGATCTCAGAGACTTCTTGAAAAGAGGATTAAAAAAAAAAAAGCGCCAGATAGGACTTTGCAAAATTTGAGCGCCAGTGGGAATGGATGCCAGTGCTCTGAAATAAATGAAAGCTACTATTTCATCCAAACCTTCCAACATTTCTTGTTGGACCACCAATGCTATCAAACAAGTGGCACTGCAGGTGGCCATGACATATCATCATCTGATTGGACACCACCTTTTCAGAAATAGCCAAAAGGAGATTAAAAATCCCCAAGCATTCTTTGGTCTGTACCAGATAGGCAGCATCACAGATTTCTGATTTTTTTTTTTTACTGTAGTAACAGTTGTCTTTCTATATTTTTTTTAGCAATCTTAATTCCCAGGAGAAGAACAGACACTAGATGACAGTCAGAGTGACAATGTCAGAGGAAGATTTCTGAACAGAGGCAGCACAGCTAAGCTGTTGCCTCTTTCTGAGATCTGTCATCCTTGAGGAAAACTCTGGCAGTTTTTAATAATATTTGACTTATGGATGAGCAATTTTTCAACAGCCTGGAAGACTTGAGGATCAAGCAAAGTGTGGCCTGAAGAACTCCTCGGGGTGCCCAGCACATTGCAGATTACTGTTGACAAAACTCAGGAGACATGGCACAACGCAAGTCTCCAGGCACTGCCCTGATTCCAAAGATACAGAAAGCCTCATCTGAATCCCAATGATCTTCTCACCAAACTAAACAGTAATTTCTATACAGTGGGAGCAAACGATATCTGGGGTGTGAATAATGCACCAACGCAAGTACGAGTCATATTCCTTAGTGGTATAAAGCATAAAACCAAGGTGAGGGTGGGCTGCTGCTCACACACGAGTCTTTGCTGCTCTTTGTTCTTCAAAGGCATGGCACATATCAGGGTAAAGAAACAAAATACTCAGAAAAAGCTTTTAAATCCAAGTTAAATCCCATCGACGATAGCTTTAAAAGATCAGTTCCTTACAACTATAAAGGCGCATTGATGGGATTATGTGCAATCTGGCTGCTAACATTTGCAGTGTCACAGAACACCGTATAGGCGACTTGAGCGCTCATCTCCTCTCCCAAAACACCTCGCTGTGAGGCATTTTGATGAGGAAAGTCTTTTGCTGGTCACTTTTGGTTTAAACAGCGTACATCCCGCCAAGGACCTTGCAGCAGGTGCAGTGGCATCGCTCCATCAGCAAGAGACCTGCCACTGGCAGGCGGGTGCTCGTTATGGAGTTCATTTTCATGCCCTATTGTTCTACATATTTATAACATCCTGTTACATTATTAATAGTGATTAAATGTTTAGGTATTTCAGATCAATAAAGACTCTGTTTACATATTTACTTCATTAAAAATTAAGAAGTTACAAAGATAAAGTGCACTGAATTTGTGCGCAGCTATGGAATGAAGTCAAGGTTGTAACCTAAGTGCTATGTACTGTACTGTGAAAATTAAAAAAAAATTCTTATGGCCTTATTACCGGAACATGGTTTGTCTAATGTATAGGCCTAGTTGACAGGGTAATAGTTAGGTGATGTGGATGATTTGTGGATCTCTTTGTCAGCACGTAAGTTATAGCTTCCCAGGTGAACTACAGCATAAAAACTTATGTGCCCCTATACTTCAAATGTTCAAGAAAATATGTGTTACCAGGTTTTCTGAGTGAGTGCCCCTTTTCCCACTGCACAGTTTTTTCCTGTTAAAGGGCAAGCCAATCTCACAAACACAGATCGCTCTACTGTTTGCCTGACAGCTTGAGAGCAACCTGCAGCATAAAATGCTAAACTCTGCGCTGGTCTATCGACATGTAGTAAAACTAAAAAAGTTTGCTAATTTAGGTAACTGGATTATATGTAAGTGGCACATATTAAATTTATTACACTGTAAATATCACACAAACTCTATTGTGCAGAAAAGTGACTGAATATAGCGCATATGAATCCAACTTGTCCTTCTGTTTCCTGCCATTGTATGCATCTACAGCAGAAAGGGCTGAGCTTCCCCCACTTATTCTGTAAGGATGAGATGGTTTACCTTCCACAACCATCCAAGTCTTGCTAATAACAGCAGAAGAGTTTTTTGCTGTGACAGTTTATGAATTAGACAGGTAGTAATGAAAACCTGATAAACAAAATCCTCAGCTGTTGGGACTTAAATGTTTGCTATCCTTTTAAGTATATTTTGATAACCAGTGAAGAATTCTCAGCTATCCGGGTATCTGTTTTTTCCTTGTTAAATAATTTCATTGTATTTCTCAACATTCGGGAAATTCTTTTCTCTAAAAGAAAACTCACCTGCTCTCAAATGAGACATCTCCTGGGATTACATGAGTGCTTTCCTTCCCGATGAGGAATCTGATTCGATCGTAAAAGAGCCTCGGAGGATGCTGAGAGAAAGGTGGTTGGCTGTGCTGGATAAGGTCAAGGGGATCGGGCGAACCCTGGCAGAGAGGACTCGAGTAACAATTGCTTTGCTGACAACAGTCAGGGTCTACGCAGTCTGTCAAGCCATCTAAAACAGAGAGAATGGAAAGTTTGGGAAATTGAGTGATTCTGAGAATAAAGCACCGTGTTTAGTACCGGAAAGCACAGGAGGTATTTAATCAATCGGAAGGCATGCTGACTACGACACCTTCAAATTCAATAAAGCATTAATGTATATGCTTAGTCCAGAAGGGGTATTTCCTCTAGTGATTAACATCGTTATCACCTCATAAAATCCCTGCACGACAATGAGAAAACAGAACCCACAAACTAAGTCAACAGGGGAGAGTGGGAGTGTCTTCACTGCAGAACAGGCAGAAAAAGAAAATCACTGCACAATACTTGTTAGTCCAAGGGGTGCACGATCCACACTGTGCAGCTGCTATCTCTAATAGTCCTTTATTGTCACTAATCTCTCTTCACACCTGCAAAGAACATACCACTCCGCAACACATACCACTCCGACCACTCTGCAATAATGAAGTCTGAAATGTAACTCTCACAAGCATCTTCACTACAGTAGTAAAAAAAAGTGCTTGTTACAGTTGTCTGTCTTACATTTTAAGTTCTACAACAGATTTACTAGCGGTTTAGGACGTTTACTTTTCATTTATTGGTTGCAATACTAGAATGACCCAAAAAGGGCAGAAGCATGGCTATAGTTCTTTTGTAGTTGGTAATATATTATGTAAATACACACCTTGATGCAGGCTCTATCCCAGTGACCTGACAGATACAGTCTTCTCCACGGATGTTTGCACCAGGAGAACAAATTTGGAAAGTGAAAATACACCTATTCCTCCTTCTTCCATTTGCAAGTATGAAAAACTAGGATTTTTTTTTTTTAATTAATTTACTTAACTGTCCAAAGCTCATGGTGAAAAGTGAAGCACTGAAGTGCATCTAAATTAAGCACCTAAATAAAACTTAAAATTGGGCTTCTATTAGCAGCTTAGACATCCAAATTGCTTAAATTGCATACTCAACCAGAAAGAGATTTAATAAGGTACAGTAAAATGTCCAACTACCTTCTTAAACATTCATTTTATGACTTAGCAGTTGCTAACTTCCATGGATTGACAAGCACACTAATGCATATAAAGCAAGATTAAGGCATTGTATCCTTCAACAAAGACATCTCTTTGTATTTTTAACAAGGTCAGTCTGAATAAATGCGGAGTCATCATATTACTGTATGGATTTCCCTTGTGTTAAAATTGGAATGCTATAGGATCAACATACTGTCAGATATTTTCACTTCATGTTTTGACTTTTCATGCTCTGTTCGTGCCTATAAAACTGTACCTCCTCAGGGCAAACTGCGTTATCAGGGAAGATGCTGCGGTTTTGTCATTGACTTTAATGGGTGCGAGACCAACCCTCAGATAACTCTGCTCTTTTCTCAATAGAGCACATTGCACTGTGTGAATGCTCAGTAAATAACAGCATAAAATATTCACTTTGAAAAGAAAGCAAAAGCCCTTCTACAGAACAAACAAGTGTTAAGGAATGGGCTTTCTTAGAATCTGAAAATCCTTGCTGGACCTTGAGCAAGGTAACTGCTTGGCTAAGTAAAAAATATTGACAAATCTGTCCTACTGCAGCTGAGAAATCAGCCACAGCTGGCTAGTTTTTGTGATAATTAGCCAAGGGCAACTGTAGATAGCTAGCAACAATAATCTAAGACCCAGCAAAGCTGGAATAGCTATAGGTCAGTGCATGCTTTAAGTTCTTTCCAGATTCCCCCAGTCCCAGAGACATCAGGCATTTGCCAGTTGTAGGAGAAGAGCTTCAAAGGACGATGTTGAGTTTATTGAGCTTGAGTGTAGCAGTCACTTTATATTCAGGAAAACCTAGAAAGCTATTGGAATCTGCTAGGAAATCAGTAAGCTGAAACAATAAGGGCCCTCCAGTCCAAACAAACCCACACGGGAAGTGGATGGAGGAGTCAGCGATACGAACCAAAGGGGTATTCATTGTGTTGTGATGAAAAAACAAAAGAGCTTTTTGGGCTGAAACCTTGAAAACAAGGCTTGAAACTGCAAGGGAAATATATCTTCTCTTATTGTTTCCTCCTTTTTGTCCAAGGAATGAAACTCTCTATATTACTAATAAGTAAACTAAAAAGCATCAAATTACTACTAGATTCTCCAAGATTGCAAATATTAAAGAATTCTACGAGACTTGAAAAGGTGATGAAGAAATTGAAACCTCTTGCTTCTGCTTTGTACTGGTGAAGATCCCTGCAAAGGCTCTGGTGTGGTTAGACGTAGCCATT
Source organism: Caloenas nicobarica (assembly GCF_036013445.1). Classification (NCBI taxonomy): domain Eukaryota; kingdom Metazoa; phylum Chordata; class Aves; order Columbiformes; family Columbidae; genus Caloenas; species Caloenas nicobarica. The sequence continues at coordinate 5,374,641 of NC_088256.1, forward strand.
CGGGCTGGTCTCTGCCAGTGGGATGGTTCTGGCAGTCACGAGTCGTGTTCAAGGAGCTCAGGTACTTTCTGGAAGGTACTCATTTTTACAAGCTGACTGCTGTCTACCTGGGAAACTTGACAAGCATTGGTCTGGCAAAATAAGTACTAATCAGAAAAAAGGCACACTTCTTTCAGAATAACAGATTCCAGGGGGAAGCTATTTTGGAATAATTTATTCCACAGCAGCTATTCTGATTAATTTTTCCCTTGTCAACAAGCCATTAGATGTGGAAACTGAGCTGACCTGATTCTCATTTATGTTAGAAATAAGAGTGAAAATTCATAGAAATATTAGAATATGAAGATTTGCTTAGAAAGAAATAACTGTAAAAGTAACAATTAAATACTTTGCTTTCTCTAATAGAGTCCTCATTCTTCTTTGCTTTGGTCAACAGCTTACATGCCTGCAACAAACCCTGTGCATTCATGCTGTACACAGAAGGAAAACAAATAAAAGGAAAGCAGATTTCCCTCTTCCAGTCAGGCTCAATTTTCATCTTTTCTTTGCAGTTTACTTGTCAGCAAAGTGACTATCTTATAAACTCTTTCAGGTTCTGCTAAGGGAGTTATTTTGGTCTGAATTACTTGCACCTGGTTTCATTTGGCTCTCCAGGCTCTCAGGGCTACAAAAGGGTGATTTTCCCATTTGTAGGGGTGTGCAGTCCCAGAAGCAAATCTGAATAACTCATGGTGAGAACGGTATTTGTTCTAACAGCACCATGAATATACACAGTACTGGGTACACCAGCAACAGCTTATGGCCTTGTGAGCAAAGGCTACCAAGTTGTCAGAGAAAGAAATTCCTAACCAAAATATAGATGTTATTCCGAAGTAGGAGTCTTCGAGGTTACAGATTATCATTCACAGCTTCTCTCTCATGCTGTGTTTAATTTTTTTTTTCATTTTTAAAATGTTTTCATTGATTAGGTGCCAATTTATTTCAATCTCCCTTCTCAATCAAGCAGAATGAAACAGAAGAAAGATGCTAGATTTGGAAAAGATGCTCCATGGGCAGGGAGGCAGGAGGTGCAGCAGCACCAGCTCCTCTATGACTCTTAACACCAAGTATTTGGCTCAGGCCACTGGGTGTATGTAATTAAGAATTATTAACTAGAATTGTCTGAATAATGCAACATCTAGCTTTTTTTTTTTTTTTTTTCTCCGAACAATCAAATAAAACTTAAAAAAGAAATCAACCTGGATAAAATGGAAAAATATTTTTCACACTTTGTGCTGAAGTAAAACAATAAACCACCTATTTTGGGGCAAATAGAGAACTCTTAACTCCAAATAAAATATTTGTTCCACTTTAAGCTCTTTAAGACTTTGCTTTTAACTTAGATCATTTGAAAGAAATAAGAAAAAACCCCAAATCTAAAACCCAAAAAAGAAACCACTGTAGTAGCGTGAGAGCCATGAAAATTAACCAAGTAAAAATACCTGCTAAAGAATCACAAGTTACATATGGAGGCAGTTTATGGTGTGAGGATAACATTTTCAACAAGCCAATCCTATTTGAAAACTCACTACGTTAAGAAAACAGCAGGGTTTCTATTAAATCTCAGGAGACAACAGTCAGGAGTACGAACAAACTACTACAAATAGCAAAAACTGTAATTCATACAGCAGGGGAGCCTGTCTACTGAAGTTTCTACTGTCAGTTACCACAAAGTGCATTACAGCATAAGTGTGGACTAAAATGTATCACAGAGGTGTAAATGATTTTGGTTTGTTATTAGAATTTTTTATTTTATATAAAAGGCAGCCAGCTACCCTCATGGTGCACTACAGATTATATAATAAAGTGATTAACATTTTGATGAGCCTGAGATTATGGTTTCACATCTTCCAGGTACCTCGTTTCAAATGCAAGGGATAATGACAGACTGGGATTTTTTGTTTTGTAAGTAAATTAGACGATTAAAATATTTTTAATATTACTGCTATAAGAGAATTCACAAAGATCAACTTGAGGATAAAAAGTACCTCGAAGAACTCTTAGATAATTTAAACAACCTCAAAGAAAAGGCAGAGCATGCCAAAACAAGTTTCTCTGTTTTCTGTTGAACCACTCTTCTCTGCCTTGCTGTAGCTCACAGAGTTAGAACAAGATTTTCCCATTTCTTGTTTCCTTTCAGGAAGCTTTCTATGAGGAATTATGTTAATATTTATTGTGTCAGGAGTTTGCATTAATGGAATCACACAATGTTTTCCATCAAACAAAATATATTTTCTTGCTTATACACTTATATACATATATTTCTTATTTATTATGATGGAAAGAATGCCACAAGTGTGATGAAATTACCTCCTCAGCTCTGTTTCTATTGCAGTCATGGAATGCTCAGTTTGTGCTAGGTACAGCACATTGTCTAATGCACATATTGTGCAGCAATCTCTCTTCTACATGGATGATCACCTTCAGCAGCCAGACAAATCGGGAATGGAGCTACGGACCCACCTCTCCATCGGCTCCTGTCCAGCAATATATCTCTTTGCTTACCATGTTTAGGCTAGTGGTGTGCAGCGACTGTATTTAATATATTTTGTATTTCAGCTTCCCATATGCTGCATAATATCTATATTAAATCCTCAATAAAATAACAATGGAAAAGGAAAAGGCATTTTTTCAGCTATAAGCTAACAGCAGGAACATGGAACAAATCACGTATTTTGGGCTGGCTATGAACAGCTTTATGCCATCTACTTTGCAAATCCTGGCTTTTCTAGTCTTCTCATCTAGCCTTGAATTACTTGCAATTCATGACTACAAATACGAGAATATCACAATAACTCCTGTCACTGAAAATGGCCCTGTGTTCACAATTAGTACAAATTGTCTAGGTGGTGGAACACTGGAGGACATTACGGAGGCACCGGGTGGGGTCACTGCTAAGGGAAGCAAAGAGCAAAGCGGTTCTCATTTCAGCAGCGGTGGCTTCCCCAGCTCCCTGGTGCAGCATGCAAGAGCTTTCACAGCGGCTTCCTTTTTATTAAACCCCTAAGACACTTTATTAACTGGCTATGAAAACAACAAATTCAATCAGACTCCACCTCCTGTATTACTGTGTTATTTTAATAAACCATCCACTATCATTATGTTCTGGCAAGCAAAACATAAATAGTTAGCACTAATACTTAAAATTGCTATTCTTCTGCTTTAAAGTTCATTAAGAGAGCAGAATTCTCACCCCTTCAAGCTTTTGTTACACATGGAGAAGACACCACTAACGTTAACTGCAACAGGTTTGAAGTTTTATGGTTAATGTCAGGCCCAGAATACTGCAAGGAGTGGCGTATATGCCTATATGGTGCATGCATATAAATGTACGCAGGCATACTCATGAACACACATACTAATAAATGTACTTGCTCAGACACATGAAAATCCAGCCCATCTCTAAGCAATACACTACTTAATGTAAGTAATACCAAGGATGTTTACTTTCAGTGCTGCAGAGCAGCCCAGAGGTGTGCGGGTGAGTGCTCTCCCGCTCCCCCTGGACCGACCCCAGTGTTCACAAGCCAGTGATGGAGCTGAAAGAACTATGTCCAGAACATTTTCACAGAAAGTAAAAAAAGGGATTTAAGCTTCTCCTTGCAGTAAGCTGATTTTTTCCTCTGGAATGCCTCGCAGGACAACCGAAAGAGCTCAACACCATGACTCTGCACACTTGAAGGATTTGATGTTTTCCGTACACTTGCATATCAATTGTTCGATACTATTGTTTGCGAACAACAACAAAAAAATCCACAAGAGTCTTCAACTTACATTTGCTTGCTTTCTTTTACAGATTTCATATAAGCATTAAACAATGCCTGTGCTGACTCGTTTCACCACAGGCTCAGTTAAGTCCAATTAGGGTTGCCAGGAATCCGAGCAAACTGAATCAAAGAGAAACTCCAGAAGAGACTAAGCAGCGGTAACCATCACGAGTCTCTAGCGCTTATTCGTATGTGTTAATCCAAACTCCTTCTCAAATTCTAGCTGTAAACCAGAGCACGCAGCAGACAGTGAGGCTGCTAACTGGGAACACAGGCGTCGCATAAGGCCACTGGAAACCCACCAGTATGCTTGTGGAAAGGCGGTACAGTGTTTTATCCAGAGAGCACCTGTGGTGTTTGGCCTTCCACACACAGGAGAATGCAAATATATCAGGGTATGATTTTCAGAAACTGTATCCCCAGGGAGCCCTCGCTGCTCAGCAACAATGAAAACCATTCCCATCAGTATTATTTATATTGTGTAATAATAGCATATTACTTATATATGGACTCAATATCTCTGTGATGGATAGGTTATTAAAATGCCAATGCATGGGTCAGAAATACATCAATATTTTAGCAGCACTGGTTATCAACCCAAGGCTATGCTGAGTCATATATTTTCTCGTGCTTGGAAAAGCTTGGAGAAAGCTACAATGATTGTCTGAAGTGACTGAAGGCATATTTGGAAGTGAATTCAAAGCTTGTAGTACATAGTATTTTCCTTAAAAACAAACAGTCAAGATTGATTCACGAAAGAAAAAGAAAACGACGAAAAGCGATCCAGGCAAATTTAAAAGAGTGATCCATATCTAAGAAATTAGTGGGAGTGACAGGCTGCAACTTTCAGCTGAAGACAAAGCCCTGCAATGCGAGTAGGTGTCAGAACAGCAGGTAAATGGTGGCTTGGCGGGGGGTGAGCGGTGAGCAGGCGCTGAGCACCCTGCACGTCCCAGCGCTGGGGCAGGGGGCTCTGGCTCCTCGCGCCCGGGACACGGGCACTCGCCTGCCCAGAACCCTGATGGCTGAACTTCCCAGCCATCTCCTGGAGCTCCTGAAGCTTCCAAATGAGTCTAAAGTAATGGCAGGACAAGAGAAAATTACCTGCTCAGACAAGCTGAATGGTCAGCATATAAACTGAAAATTAAATCATGTCAGTCACAATGATGGAAGGAGGAGAATAAGAAATGGGGAATAAAGTGATGGTGAGGGAAGCCAGGGCAAGGGAAAGGCCCCACTGCAAAGGACATCTGCTTGACATCTTGGCATTATTTAATGGACATCACACTGCTAACAGACTACAGATGCACTCCACAAGAGCAAGTGCAAACCTTGCTGTTGTGCATCTGTTATAATGCTAAGACCTTTTCAATGATATTTGTAGTGATATTTGAACAGGTAAACATGCCCTTAAGTCAGCAAGCAGCAAAAAGCTAACAGAGAGTTATGAGATGGAATGGGAAATGCAGTTATGGTACAGTCAGGGTACAAGTGCAGCATATACTAATGGGGCTCTAAGAGAAATAGTATTTTCCCTGCTCAGGAAAATATTTCTGCATGTGTTTAACCCTACCACCACGGGTAAGTGCACTGACGAGGAACTTGGGGCTTCAGCATCTGCAGAACCAGGATGACTGTGAATATGCCCGTGGTTTACCTTTATACTAATATGTCAGTCCTTAAAAAATTATTTCAAGACTTCCTCCCTCCCAAACCTTTTGTGCTCTTACCACGGACCAAACAATAACACTGACCTTTCCCCATGCCAAATAAATGATATTATTCGATCTCTACAGTTTGAACTACTGAAATACTTCATTTTCTAACATGTTTTTTGCACCATGTACTTGAATGTATTTTTACATAGTAAAAATCTCAGTTTTTCAGTCTCTGAAAGTACCATATAACAAATCAACTGGAAACTACCCAACATTATCATGCTGCCTAACTCCTGAAATTGGAGTTTGTTTGAAATAATAATTGTTCAACTTTACTACAGCTTTGCTCTTTGGTTGTGACTTCCTCCTAACAAGCTTGAAGCAAAAAACACCTCCTAAGGACTGAGATATAAATGTTTGATTTAAACACAACTGGCATGACTAAGACCTTTTCTAGGTGAGAATACCATGATTTCGAATATACAACAGCATTACCTTAGGTGTAGAGCATTATCCCCTGGGCTGTGTGTCACCAACCGAATGTGATCACATCCCAACGGCTTAGGAAGTTACTACCTGTCAGCGGAGTTTCTGTAACTCGGCTGAGTGCATGCTCTTAACTCACCACAACCGCCGGCAAAAACGTTAATAGCTTCCATCGTTATGAACCTAATCCAGTTATGTGGCTTGAGGGATGGCAACTTGTTATGCCACCGTAACATGCTCATAGTCTAAGGCACAAGCTCCCAGCCAACACGACTTACAGGTAATGTCATGTCTCCTAATTTCTGTTTTTACTGTTGTGTATGTATACAAAACCCTGAAACACTAGAAATCAGCTTCTGATTTCATATTAATGTAACACTGGTATAACTCCAATGACTTCAGGGGAATTTTTCTAATTTATGCTTATGCCAAATCAGATCCTATGAACTTCATATATAAAAAGAAGTGTTTGTAATATGTAGATATAATTTTATTTTCTTATATAAAATTGATTGTGAAGGAAACTTAATTACATTTAGCCCATCTGTAGTAGTCAGATTAATTAAACATTTCTCTTTGCACTTATCTCTAATTGTAATGTCAACAGAGCTGTCCTAGTCCATGTTATGTTACCATTAAAAAGGAAAAAGAAAATTACTTTTAAAATCTGCAGTGAAATGATGTTAAGAGTCTGCCTTAAACTGACAAATTCAAGGAGATTTAGAGTTAAAACTGCCAACTCTTTCAATAACTCACCGTTATTGCAGAATATAAAGCACCCAAAACCACAATACAGGGCAGTTTATGCAGAGCCGGTTCACAGAGTGTATCAGAAAATGCTTTACATACATTACAGGCTAAGCAGGGTTTTTGTGGGCAGGTTTAAGAGGGCAGGCGAGTGAGTCAGTGGCTGGGATGGCGGGGGGGAGCATGCACAGATGGGAGGGACGGCAGGGGGCAGCGATGGCAGCTGTGGGACCGCGTGTGAGAGGGACACGCACCAGCCCGGAGCAGCAGAGAGATGGTTGTCAGAGGTCTTGGAAATCAGGTAGGAAGGGAAGGATAAAAAGGAAGAGAGTGATTTTGAATGGGGTTCAGAAATGAGGAAGCCTTTGCCAAAGGACAGCATGGTCTTAGCGCCCACAGGATACAAAATCAGGAGGTCTCAAAATATACCTGTAAATGAGGAATCATCACTGAGTCAGAATGTTTCTATTGAGGTCCCACAGTGACCTCAGCTCTTGGCCCTAAATCAAGCTTAATTTATCAATGACCTAGAAGAAAACAGACAATCACTATACCGAGGTTTGACACTACAGTGGGCTCTCAGAGCTCACCCAAGACACTAAGATGGTAAGTGTGATATAATACGATAATATATATTTCAGTACACCTCAGTGTAGAATCTAAGGGAAAAAAATGTAACTATGCTTTCCCCAGCAAACCTGAAACTTACAGAGCCTTAGAATGAGTCAAGACTACAAAGGTCTGAGGTAGGGAGCATTTAGTGTCAAATGCCCTGGTTCAACTGGTGGCAAACAGCGAATGACTATTTAGCACGGGGCTCTGATTATGGCACTTTCAAAAATTACTTCTGTATACTTTCTACAGTAGCTTACTCAACAATCGTTCAAATGTAGGTCCAGATAACTGCAAGAGCGTGCTGTATCTCAGTGGAAACATGGAGAGATTAATGTTAAAAAAAAATCTCATAATGTATGCTTTATGCTTGCAAATGTATTCATTTAATATTAACATAAGACTAAACTCTGGATGCATTTTGACAGGCGCAGAAGGTTTGCTCATTTGGGTATCCATTGGCTGTCTTTTCTGAAATAGATGACAGTTATCTTGAACATGAGATAGAGTGGAAAAGATATAGAAGAAATTACTTGTTACTCTTTTTTTTTTTAAAAGAAAAAATCAAGTATTGGGATGATATGTACAGCACAACATAACTTCTGCCTTGAATAACATATAGCACAAGGGTCTCTTCCCTCACTGCACTACTGCAGATGAAGTCAGTGGAACAACTGTCTTGAGCAGACATACATTTACATTCTGTGATAAAAAGGAAAACTTACACCAAAACTATAGGTTCAAGTGACAATCAAGGACGTGATAAAAAACCAAAGAGACTCGAATTATGTATCATACCTCCATCATTGTCCAGGTTATCTCCACACACCATTTCCATGACAACATTACATCCCGAGCCACTCCAGCCCACTTGACAAACACAGTGCCATCCATTCTGATCAAGAGTGCACCTCCCATTTCCATAACAGAGACCTGGACAGCCGTCTAGAAAAGAAAATGGAAAAAAGAAGCTTTAATGGAGGCGCTTGCTTTTCTTCCTTTACAGTTGCAAGTATTCTTTAACATTCTTTCATATAGCATTATACTTGCCGTCTTCAAATGATGACAGCTTCCTTCCAAGCCATTTATATTTTTGGCCAAATATGGAAAAATCCCCATCCTGGTCCCTGCCTTTGCTTGCTCAAAAGTCATTTCTTGGTGAGGAATGAGAATTTTTTACTAACATTTTGTGTGCAGGAAAAAAGTGAGACACTGAACCTGTCAAGGATGTATTGCCCCAAATCATGGATGTACGTCACCCCACAGCAGTAGAGCTTGATCTTTTGTGCTTGAACCTCCATTACTTATGCTCACTAATATCAAATGATGGGTTTCCAAAAGAAAACATTAGGGAGTTGTGTGATTTTTACAGTTGGTGACAATTCTTCAAGTAATATGAAGAGCATGTGTTGGCCAGGAATTCTGTATCTGTATAAGAAAATATTTAATAGTCTACTGTTTTCATCTTTTTCTCTACTTATTGAAGGATAAGTTGTAGATTGCACAGGAAGGTATATACATAATCAAGGTTTATATCGAAGATATACATGGAAAATATTCCTTAATTGACAAACTGGCATTTGTGGACATAATCCTACACATTGCAGGGAGTGGAGGTGACCTTTTTATTCTATTCATAAATAGTCAGCTGACTGAGAAAAAAGCTAATTTGATTTATGCTACAATACAACTCTTTCCACGGAAGGTAAATGAGGGAGCATTTCCTTCCAACGTCCAGTTCCACTTCCTTCACATTACAGCCGATCGAAGTACGACAAACACTTGCCCTTTAGTGGCTCTGATTCTAGATCAAAACTGGAACAATGACCGTAGCATCCCCTGGATTATATACTTGCAAATTCTGAATCCATAGTAATTTGGACATTCTCAGCTAGATCTCTTGCCTATAAGAGTGGGGGGGTATTGTTGCTTGGATGTGTACACTCATGTCCATCTGCTCGCATAGTTTAGTGCCAGCTCAGACATTTGTCAAAGCCTCACCATGTCACATATGGAGCCAAAGGACAATGGGTAAAGCTCAGCAATAAGCTTAATAGCACAATAGCCCTTAATAGCCCCTCTGAGAGGCCTCCTTTCTTTTTAACAGCATGGACATACAGGAACTGAAAGCCGTTCTGCACTTGATAGTGAACATCGACACTTAAGTGTTACCAGATTTTTTTTTTTTTTTTTTTTTTTTAAAGGAAAAAAGAAGAGGCCTCAGCCTGCGTATGTGTTTGGCAGCCCCAAGAGATAGATGCTGCAAAAGGGCTTTGGAGGAGCCGACCAGGGAGTTGGAGAATATGTACAGCTGGTCTGCCACGTTGTGACGTACAGCCCCGTGTGCAAGACATTTCCTGGCAACTCTGCACTAGACACATCTCGTTTCATCTCTCCTTCCCACCCTTGGCACAGGTTACCAACCGCATCTGCAACCGGGGAGATTGCGGACTCTGACCCCCTTGCTCGGAAGAGCTGGAGACAGGTGGCACCGCTTTCTCGCACTGGAATTCTTCAAGTTGCTGCTCTAAAATAGAATGAGGTTGGCAACCACCAGATATCCTATAAAAGCCAATTATTTCCCTCTTTTGGGGAGCTGGGGGAGAAGGCAGGATGTGAGAGCTGTTCTGGGTAACAGGGATGTTTTTCCACTTCAATTCACTGCCCTGCCGAGTTAATTCATTTCTTGTATGTGGCTCTATTTTGCTGCTGTGTGTGGCTATCCTCTAAAATGACAAATGTCATCAAATGAATGCCTACATGTTTTTATTGTCTAATTCTGAAGAAATAAAATGATAACCACAAAACAAACACCCAGGTCTTTCTGGAACATTGGTTAGTTTGATATTGCAGCTAGCGGCATTTTGGTAAGGGGCAATGTGCACCACTGCTCCGCACAGCATGGCCAGGACTGAGGGACAGCTGCCAAGCTCGGGGAAGGTACTTGCGCTGACGTGAGCAAGCAGGACCTGCGGCAAGGCACGGAAATCAAATCGACAGCACCAGATACAGAGCAACACAAAATTTAACTCTTGCATCAAACGATTTGAAGAGAACTATATCACATCTAGCATAGGTAGCTTTTAAAAAAAAGTGCACTTCTCTATCAAAAGAAACTTCGTTCAAGCACAAATGACAAAAAAAAAACCAAAACAAAACCAAAACCCACCGAAACACAAAACATTTTTGTTCTCATGGAAGACACGACCAACACAAAGTTTTTTGAGCAAGTTCTCAGCTCCGTCATTACTTTTAAATGGTAAGCGAAAGCAAAAAAACCTGATTCGCCTAACATAGCATATCAGATGGCCACATAAAACATGCTTATGTTGCTACAAGTTTGCAAATAGGTTGAGCACATTTTTTTGTTAAAGCTGATTTTTTTTTTTTCTGTAAATCTTTCTGTGTTTATATATCTCCATAAACAAATGTTTTATCTGTTCTGGCAACTTAGCAGTACAGAAGCTCAGACAAAACAGGTAACACAAAACACTCCATTCCCAATACTTCTGTATCTTTTCACTATTCTTTCCCAGTGCTGATATGAAAAACTTACCTCGAACAGCATCTAAGTAGTGAGCTTAAAAAAGAAAAGAACAAAACTGAGATGGATTGAACTTCTGTACGCAAATGAAAATACAGATACCATTTGCTTATGACTTGCCATCTGTTCATTGATATAAAGTGTCTCCCTCTTAACTGCAGTTGGTTCTGTTCCTGCTACTGTGACCAAAACACATCGTGTCTGTGACCGTTCTCCGTTCGACGATAGGGATGCAGAGGACAGCTTGGGCTGCATCTGACAGTGCCTACAATACGATGAGCAGCTATATATATTTTTAATTATTTTGGTCCTTTTCTGGACTTGCTCTACACAATCTTTATCAAATGAGGCTGTTCCTCCTTCACAAACCTAATTCTTGATTTAGCAAATCTGATGTAGTAAATTCTCGAGCCAGTGAACAAACTGTCTTAAAATGATGAAGACAAAGATAAAACATTCTACGTTTTTTTCAAGATGCAAGCATGAGAGCTTATGCTGCTTACCTCTGAAAATTAGATACTCTGCTATTACAAATAATTAAAATGTTTATGAATAATCTTGCTTTGGGACATTTTAGGGAGAAAAACTATTAGACTTTGCAAAAACGTGCCGTATTTCATTAAAAATATAACTATTACATTTGTACAGTAGAGTAATGACTTCTAAAAAGGGGCTGAAAGTTTTACCTTATTAGGAATATTCTTAGGAGTCAGCTACAGAAAAACTACCTCCAGTAACAAGTAAAATACGTACATCTTCAGATTTAACGCAAGAATTACTTAAGCCGAATAGTAGCTTCCCCCCCTCACACCTATTTCTTAAACACTTTTTTCCTTCCTGACTCAAAGTTCACATATGAACACAACTCAAATACAGGTTAGAAATTTCCTCTAAATAGCTGCAGTGAGCTGCGATTCTGTGGGACAAGCAGGGTGCTCTAGCAACGCACAGGCACCTCTTACGCCTGGCCTGATTCTGGGTCTCCGTTTTTCCAAAATGACTGGAACCAGACTGACGGTTCTGGCAGACCTTTGCGTAACTGGTTAAGATTTTGTGCATTTTTCTTTCTCGAGGTACAAAACGCTCTTACCAATGGTGCAGTGGTCCCCTTCCCAGCCAGGGCTGCACTCACACTTCCCGTCCTTGCACTGGCCGTGCTCCGCGCAGTGCGAGTGGCAGGTCCGTTCTTCACAGGCGGGTCCCACCCAGCCCTCTTCGCACTGGCACGTTCCTCTGGAACAGACACCGTGGCTGCCGCAGTCCAGGGCACACAGCTCTGCACAGGGTTACAGACGTACCGCATGTGAAACAGCAGTTTATACCGCAAACAGACTTTGCTCCGATACTGAATTTGATCACTTCCGTACGAATGTCACTCATCAATTGCGTCAAATACGGGATTCCATCACCCAGTACAGACCTTATGTGATGTGGCCACCTTATTATTTAGCAGTTACTTGCAAGACCATTTATTTGTTTGGGGTGGGGACTGCAAAAATGATGGCTTTGCATATGGTAGGGCAATGGGTCTAAATCAGTTGAAAAATGACACGAAAAAGTCCACGTCTTTTGACTGATTTCAGCTGAGGCCTTTAATAACAGCATGCCCTATCCATCCCTAGGTCCCACTGGCTCAGTCCGAAAGCTGTTATACACTCAAATATTGCAAGTGAGCTGAATTAAAGGATAAAGTGGCAGATTAAATACATATAAGCAAAAGTCTTTGAGGTATTCAGATGTCTGCAGTGGTGGCAAAACGGCCTTCACTTACAGTAAGAAGAGCCACCAGAAAGACGTCAGTAAGGCAGAGAAGAGCGAGCGCCCCACTCCGACACCCGTATACAACTTTACATGACTTACAGGCCAGGCAAATCTGCCTAGTTCTGAAATGGCTTTTGAGGCTTAAAACTTTTTTCCTTCCTCACTCTAATGAGCCAACCGCTAAGAAAGCAGAAAAGCTGTTTTGGGAAGACAGGAGTACCTCCTTCATTGCACTCCAAACAGTTTCCCTACCTGGGTGTTGTAGAACACCACTTATCGTGAACCAGAATGAAAGTCCTGAATTGTTTCAATACATCACAATATGCCAATTGCAATTCTACTTCCACTTAGACTAAAGTTGTTCTGTGAAAAGAATGGCTTCATTATAAAAGGGTTCTATGTAGTTTGAATTTATTTAGAATAATTAGTGTCAAGAGACAGGATTCGCTTGTTATTCTGCAATTAACCTGCCACAGAAATGTTTCCTCCTTCTTCCTCTCAGAAAGCAGCTGATAGCACTACAAGTGTAAGCCGAATAATCCTGTCTGCTCTGATTGCAAATGTCAGTGTTACATATTTAGCTGTGGCAAGATTTTTCCCCTGACAGATTTGAAACAATGATCATTTATATCTTGGAACTATTGTATATAAACATTCTTAAAAACATTTGTAGTGTCAAACAGTGTCACTGTATATACCAAGCAAGCTTTTAAAAGTTTCAATTGAAATCTTATCAATTCCAACCACTTTATCACACATTAAAAAGCAGCACAGAAACGGAACTGCAGAGTGAGATTGCAGATGTGCCAGGTTCTGTCTCAAGCCTAGAGTGCAGCCCTTATTTTTGTTAATACCCGGGGGTGATGGCACAGAGTGCAATTGAAAAAATCATTGAGTGACAAACTGGAAGAGCATGGTCAAAGTCTAAATCACCTTCAGAAGTGGAAGGCGTGGTAAAGAACTTCAGATAAAATTCAGTAAAAGCAACTGTAAAGTAGTGTCCTGACAAAGTAAAAATCAACTACATTAAAAAAAAATAATGTTACCATTCAGATAGGTACTTGTGTTATACTGGAGTACAAGATAAACATAATTATCTGACGATACTCTTGCAAAAATAGTATATAAGACAAGGAAAGAGACTGCTCTGCTATTTTCAAATGAAAATCTGTGCTAAGCCTGGGGCATCATCCCTAAGCAAGACTTGATTGCTGCCTGCTGATCATGTATTAATCTAATGATTCATGCCTTGGACTGCCTGCCTGCAGGTACTGAGAAGGATTTCTTCCCTCTCGCTGCATAATTTGGCTTGGCTTTTTTGTTTTGTTACTTGTTTGTTCCTTGGAAACCCCGGAGACTGCTCAGGGGACTACAGGGGTGACTTGCTCTGTTATTTCATTGGTACTAAAGTTGCCCGAATACCTGCTCCTATGAGCAGGAACTAAACTGATCCCACCAGATCTGGGATCACAGAAGAATCACCCTCAGGCCAGGCTGGCAAAGGACCACTGGAATTATTTTAACCTATCTTTATAGCTTGGGGCATGGGCTAACTCCTGAGAATTAAACCTAACAAATTACCTGCTACTTCAAGGATTTAGGCTGCTAGAGGGATGCCTTTGATCTCCCCCGATCTCCCTCTAGTTCATTATAATTACTGCTTTTGGTATTTTACTGTGAGTGGCAAAGATTGTTAAGAGGATTTTAAGAACTATTCTGTAACTTACACTATGCTGGGGTAAGTGGAGTACATTTTTTGGGGTTTTTTGACCCTTCTGGATTGAGTATCTATTACACAGTTTTTTGCAGTTGTGAGATTGGCTTGGTTCAACCAATACCAAAACTCCAGGGAATATTCTAGGCATCAGTGTACAGAAGTGGCAACGCAGGCTGGAAAGGCTGAAGTGGGGAAACAAAGACATACACAGAGCTCCTGATTGTGTCAGCAGCTCTAGCATCTCCCATCACTTCTCCATCTGCAAATAAATCAAAGAACCAGCTGTTGGAAACCTTGATCACATTCCAGAGAAGGCACGCACGCCTGCCTCACCTCTGTCTGTCTACCCAGCAGAGTCTAATCGCGACAAGCTCATCTTCCAAACAAACGGAAGAGAAAGCAGTGCGGAGCCAAAGGCAACGTAGCCACATCCCTACCACAGGGACATAGATTTTGCACATATTCCTATTTTACAATCCCCAAATGAGACAGATCTTATAATATTCGAAAGTTTTCCATTGTTTTCTCCGTGTTTCACACAAGGAATAAATGTTGAAGGACTATTTAAGCTCTTAAATACAATCAGGCTAATGAAGTGGAGATAAAAGATTTCCTTTTTCATGAAAAAGAACCCCTAGGCAAGTCAGTATACAGTCTTCACTCACAAGGCTCCTTTTTTAAAATTCTGTTTTTCCACATAAAATCATACACAGCCAAACAAATTTTATTTTTCACCTATCGGAATACAGTGGATCCCCAACTACACTGTCTTGGAAAGGCAACACAGCAGCACAAGTTCTGGACTCCGAACTGGCTCTGTGTGATAGGAAATGTTGGGTTAGTTGTCTTGCCCCCAGTTATTCCGTTTTCACACCTCATTTCTGCCGCAAGTCAGGGCACAGTAAGCGGATACCAGTAACTGAGTAAAAAGTGTTACAAAAAAGGTGTGTGTCAAACCGGCTCCGGTAAAGGCACGTCGGAATGATCTTACCTACCTCTTGCCTTTCCTTCTAGTAACACAGTTTTTCTGCCGAATCTAAATCTTCTCTGATGCAAATCAAAACCAATTCCATAAGCATCAGATGTAATGAAACCCAGTTTCTTAGTGTGGACCGAACACTTTCCTCATTTACCCTCGTCCTGCTGCTCAGCCCACTCACACTTTATGGTCACGGAGGCCAATCTTGAGACTTACATTTGTTTCAGTGATTTAATATAAGGCTTCAGAAATGCTGCTTACTGTAATAATGTATTCTTCTGCCATGCAAATCCAAGATTTCTCATGCAAAGCAAGGAAAATCAAGCCTAATGTCATGCTATTAATGCTGTGGTAGAACCTGCAGCTTTAATCCACAGCTAATTCAAACAACTAAGATTAAAAAAAAAAAAAAAAAAGCATTACCAGTTCAGGTTGTTCTGTTTTTAAATGCAAACCAACTCCTTAGCTCCTCTTGTAGATAAACACGTACGGAAATATAAGTGTGACACGGAGCCAAATTACCATTTGTGTTTTTATCGAGAGACTGGGTTTCCACAGCAGACTAGACAAAATGAGATATTCGAGCGAGTGGACAGTGACCAAATGCAATGGGAAACAATGCAATAACTGGATTTAGGTAAATAGCTTCAGACAAAGATGACATGGTAAAAATTCAGACGGCACTGAAGTCAGACAGCAAGTCAGACATCATGCAACTGTTGTGCTCAATGGAGCATCTTCCTCCTCCCATAGCAGTTGGTCCTACAGGACTCGGAAGCACCCAAAATGCCGTGAGTACCACACAAGGGGCCAGCACAGCAGGGAAAGGGCTTTGAGCTGTGGGTAGGTGCAGCGGTTGAGACAGCCAAAGATGTCTCCTCTCATTGAAGCAACTATTCCACTCCCCCTCTTCTCCATCCATCTTCTGGCTCTATCTGGAGCTCATCTGAAACTGTGGTGAGCTGATTCAGATAATGAAACTGGCAGATAATTATTCACTGTATTTTCCTGGGTTAATACGTGACAGCTTGCTGAGCTAGATCAGCCCACTGAGGGATCAAAGCAGCAACACAGGCAGGGCCGGGCAGGAGATGCAGGTCACAGCCTGGACGGGGACCGTCCTCCTGAGAAGCCACAAGCTGTGCCATCAGACAAGACAGCAAAGGACGAGAGCATGAGGGAGGTAACTTATTTAATGTAAGAAGGGAGGCAGGTGATAAGAGGTTATAGTTTGGAGTACGAAAGTCAGCTCAGGGTTATTCTGAAAGGCTGAGGGAGCTGAGTCTCTTTAGTTTGGAGAAGAGGAGACTGAGGGGTGACCTCATTCATGGTTATCAATACATAAAGGGTGAGTGTCACGAGGATGGAGCCAGGCTCTTCTCGGTGACAACCAGTGATAGGACAAGGGGCAATGGGTGCAAACTGGAACACAGGAGGTTCCACTTAAATTTGAGAAGAAACTTCTTCCCGGTGAGGGTGCCGGAGCCTGGAGCAGGCTGCCCAGGGAGGTTGTGGAGTCTCCTTCTCTGCAGACATTCCAACCCGCCTGGACACCTTCTGTGTAACCTCATCTGGGGGTTCCTGCTCCGGGGGGATTGCACTGGGTGAGCTTTCGAGGTCCCTTCCAACCCCTGACATTCTGGGATTCTGCGATTCTCTCACAAGCCTGTAGTTGTGCTGTTACATTAACATTGATTATTCTTGCAATGTACAGTGCAACACACGTGATCCGTTAAATCCCTCAACTGTGTTGTTAGGCTTGTCGGCTCACACAAAAGCCACCTCTTCGCTCCCGCTCCTCTTTGCCACTGGTTAGTGGCACGCGTGCCTGCCCAGCTTGCCTGCCTGCCTTGGCAGATCCCGCGGAGCGCGGTGGGCTGATGGCTGCTGCGTGGCTGACACCAGATCCTCGGCGGGCGCGAACTTTCATGGCTCCCATGAAACCAGCACTCACCCTAATTCACAATCATTCATGGCCCTGTTTCAATTTTTGTACCCGTACGCCTTGCAATCAAAACAAGGTTCTCTAAGTGTAGGGCTGGAAAGTTAATTTCCTCATTTATAAAAACCCTCAGCTCTGCAGATAAACGACAAGCAACGTGCTGGGAAACTGCCGGGCGCTGGCCTCAGCCGACCCCTGCAGCTTCTTATTAATACAGTCTTTACCAAATCTAAAATTCAGAGTCCTTAGACTTAAACCAATTAATGAATAAGAGACTTAGAATATGTTCAGCTCAGTCTAGAATTTTTACTGACATGTCCTTAATTCTGGATGCTCATTAATTTTATTGGAAGAAGGCGAATGTGAACTGTGAAGCATTATTTGTACGTATTCTTGAGAAGGAGACAAATATGTTGATCTTTCCTGAGCTAATCTAAAAAGTATTAAAAATTCACTCCACTCTTCATTTTAATTACCTAAGTCAACAACGAGTTCTTTCAAACGTGTTTTATAATAACTTTCTACTTACGTGATATGAAAAGGGAAATTAAAACTAAATATTTTATAATTTGTAATGATAAGGGAAGATTTTATAGTTAATTCAACATGTTTCAGAAATAACTCATAGAAAATCATGCTAAGAATACAAAAGTATATGTAAATAAAAGTGGTCCAATACTACAAAAATACTTTCATTTTACTTTTCTTTACATTCAGTGGTGAGTCTTGTTCTGTAGATAGTCTCAACCTTACGTATCGCATTCATAATTCTGCTATCCATTATTTAATAAGTGGTTTTCCATGAAGATTAGAAATTAATCTATCCTGACTTTCACCCAATAAGCTTAAGTGCTGGAGGCAGCAAAAAATCACCTACCTAGGCCTAATAAAGAAAGTTTTTTCAATTTAAATATACATTGCATTTAATAAGTGTGCATGATAATTTCAACAATGTTCCTGAGCTTTTTAAATTACCTTCCCGCTGTGTCCTGGAGACAACTCTGTTCCAGCTTTCATTTGCAGCTTTCATTTTCGGCAACTGATTTTATTAATATAATTTTTTACACCACGAAAAAATTCAAAATTTTAAAGTTTTAGGAGTTTCAAAAGCACTTGAGCTATTTTTCAGTAAAACCTAATGGCAAGTTGTCCCCACTAAAGGAGGTTACCTGAAAGGGTGCACTATAGAGGTTTGATGTAGATAGCAAGTTTTACATATCTGTGGTAGAAGAGATGTTATTTTTATGGTACAGCTTATATTATTTTCCCAATTTAAATAAGCTCCTTTGGCAACATGAATGTTGTAAGTGCACCTAATTTAGACTTCTCCAACAGCGTCACAGTATGTCAGTTAAGTGTGCAATTTTTTACATTCTTAGCTAACCACAGCTAGGCCAATAAACTGTCAAGGGACAGATTTTCTGCGGAGACAACACAGACGTATGATCAATACGATAGAACATCACCGAATGACTGACAATTTTTTGGCAAAAAGCAAACAAACAACCCCCTTACTGCTCTACTGTCAGAATACTAAAATAACACACGGTTCTGACAAGTATCTACATACCCACATGCACAGCTCAGTTTACCTATTTTAATGTCCTTCTCTCCATGCATCGCATTCCTACATGCGACAATAAAATACATTAAAGGGCATCTCACAATAGCACAACAATTTGTGAGTCGGAGCAGTTCGTTCTGAGTGAATAAATTCAAAGCAACACGTTAATGTTAATTACATGAACAATGCAAAACTATTGCATTGAATTTATTCTCACATATACCTCCAAAAAAACTTCCACAGTCATTTCCAAAGATTTTGCTCTTGCACAAAGCAGGACTTTGTGGTCCATCCCAACAAAAGACACAAAGTGAGAGTCACCTCACCCAACTGTAGAAATCTATGTCTGAAATAGTTTTCTCTAACAGTTTGTTATCAGACTAGAATGTTTAAATTTATTCGGCTATTGATATTTATCCTTTCTGACACTGCCATGAAGGAAGAGACTGTAGCAAACATACAAAGCTATGTTAAGCAGAAGAGGAATGATTTAGGAAAAATTCTCAAGGAGAAAACAGATCCTACTCCAAATTGTATTTGCCTTCATTTCTGGCTCTGAACAATGTTAGAGAGACTCATAAGATATTACAACTATTTACAGGTTTCCGTGCCTTACACAAACGTGGACATTCCGTAAACTCCTTAAATATCATTAATTTCTTATGTCTTCTGTTACTCAGACTCATATTAATTATGCCCTTTCCTCACGATTACATGACTGATACTCTGTTTGCTATCTTCTCTTCAGTAGATGTATTGGTTTTGCTAAGAAATAAAGTAATGATTCTAGTAAATAAGTTTTTGGGTGGTCTCACTGGCAACTGAAAAATAGCCCAGCTGAAATCACTCTAACTGAATAAAGGATCGATCCTGGCACTCTTCTTCATGTTATGAACTGGATTATCCCAGGAGGCAATGAGGTACTTCAGGAAGTCGGGTCTTCCTCCAAAAGACAAGAGTTGCAGAAAAGTACTGTTGAATTAGTCAGGGTCTTCAGAACAAAATGGGGCAATCTAAACTTCACACAGACCTGACTACTATTTATGATCATTCAGACACAATTACCGCACAATGATCAACTATTGCTACCAAAGGCAAAACTTCTCGATTCCCCAAACACCATTTCATTTTAAACCTTTCTACTCTTAAGATTTATGCGGAAAACCTTTCTGACGTGTTGCCTCACAGATATCTAACTACCTTTCTTATCTTCTTACCACAGGCCACAACACATAAAATAAAACAACTGGAACTAAAATGCCGTATCACTGCTTGTTGCTCAGAATGTTTGGCCATCAATCTAGTGATGGTTTTAATTGCTTTCTGGAAATAATCCCACCATCATCTCATTGAACTTATTTCTGATGCACTAAGTACTCTATAAAAAGCTCCTCTGGCTTCCAGTAGAAAGGCTGCCATTAACGCTATTGTGTATCTCAAACTATATGAATTTAATTGCATTTTTTACAAAACTGTAGTGTAGCTTCTGATAATGCTACAACTATTTGAAAGTATCTTTTCCAAACTGCGAGCTTTGATTTGCTTGAATATTTATTTGTGTAGAAAAGTAATCATTGGATAGACAGAAAAGTCCAAAGGGCAAATACAGCAGAGGTGGGGGAAATGAAAAAGAAACTTTTGCTCCTTCTTAGATATTTTATTACATTTTTTTTTCAGCTTGATTTTTCATCTGATGAAGAATACTTTCTTCCTCATCCAAATCCAATTTGTATATATAAAAAAACCTCACCCTTTATCGATTTTGCTGTGGTTCAAAATGGTATTTTTACAGTGCAAAAATTTAATCAATACAGCCTGATGAATCTGGACTGGTGATGGTAAATATACCAACAGATATTTCATTTCAGGCACCCAAAGCTTTGAAAACCGATACGACTGAAAAGGACGACTCATTTGCCATTGGGTATATCTCTGTTTACCCAGCCATAGCAGGGGCGTAAAGCAGAATACAATTAGGCTGTGCTTGCCACACAAGGGACTTCCCCTGCAGAACCTGTCTCTTTCTTCGAGATGATACAGGTTGGCAGGTTGGACAAAGCCTTTGTGGGAAGCTTTTAAAATAAATGAGCAGAAGTGTAGCCTAATAGCAAGGAAGATTAGACTGACACAAGGGTGAGGAGAACCACACAGTATTCTGACCAGGACATTATCTAAATACTGTTTCCCAAGTAAATGTGGAGTTTCCTTGTCAAATTTGGTCCTGTTTCATAATTTGCCTCCACTGTTTGATTTCAAGTTGTACATGTTGTAAAGCAGCGAGATTACGGTCGTCACTGGAGGTTCATATTCTGACTAACAAGCTCTGAAATCCTTCACAATACACTGAGAACCACAAAAGGAAACGCTGTGCAACGTCTACCTTGTTCGATATTTTATTTGATCAGGAGACTAGTAAGAAAGCAGTCCAGAACAATCTATCACGAGCAGTAATGAGTGAGATGAAAGCTATGAAAGCTATGCCTTTGTGTTCACCCACAGAGGGGAAAATGCAATCCACGGTTCTGCGGGCTGAAAAGCCACTTGTGTAGGAAAAATCGGAAACCTGTTGAGTAAGCGACAGACCATGAGAATCAGGAAAGGCATGAGGCCTATGGTAACGATGAGAAACATGGAGATCGACCAAATGGCTTTGTAGGGAAAAAGGAAACGGGTAAAGGTGGCTCAGCAGGTACATTTAATAAAGCTGTCTCACAGCTACAGCCTGAACTAACACAGCAGCAAGAGAAAGTAAAGATTTTTGAGACACCTGTTTTCAGCAAAGGTTTACCAGATTGCCTGAGTAGATCAGGATACATCTTTATATAAGCACTAAATCTTTCATGATACACAGAAATACTATTATATTATTAACACTGAGTACAGCTTTGCTCAGAGCATCAAGTTTTCCACAGTTATTTAATTAGTAAATTTAATTAGTAATATTCAGTAAAGAAGTAAGGATTTATTTAAGCACTATTTGCAAAGAGTAGGCACCATCTTTAACTCACTGGCTTACAGGATGACCTCTGAATACGGGTCCACTCACAAATGTTGCTCCAGTTTAGTGGTTACCTCGCCCGGGTCACACGCTCTGTATGTTAGATGTACCTGCCGACTTCAGTAACAAAGATATATGTCCCTTTTCATATCTCTGAAGGGCTCAAAATTCTGAAAAGGTGGGCACTTGTACTACTTCATCACGTATTACAGGAACATCTATTCAGATTCACCTGTGTAAAAGCAATGGCAGCCCAGAAGTGACACAGATGCGGTTGTTACCCAAACCAGACATAGGGTTGGCACTCAGAAGAAAAGGGGCCAGTGACCTGCAGAATCTAAATCAACATGGTAGGGCTGGATGCTTTTAGAAGGACATACTTCCATTTTTAAAATTTTCTTTTCGGTGAAGAGCCAGAATACATGGACAGCCAGAAGCAGCGGATCAACTGAAATAAGCTTTATCTACTCTGTTTCCAACAATCAATTTGTATCACAGAAAAGACTAATACGAGAAATTAAAAGCCATTACCAGCTTCTAAGTAACATCTCAGGTTTGCAATCAAAAGCAAAATCAGCTGAAGAAGCTGGCCTTGCTTCTTCTCTTTTTAGCATAAATAGTGTCTTGGACAAACTCAACAGCCAGGCACAACAAGACCTTTCATAAAAGCAAGGAGTGCAGCCTCAATTAGCAAAAGTCATACAGTGCTCAATGACTGACTATAAATACCACTTACATGGACGAGGAGCAAACATTTCTATGTTCATTGCTGTGCTTCTGAAGATGAGTAGAGAGAGATGAAGCAGCTCCCAGTAAACAAACCATAACTTCCTCTGTGTCAGCAGCACACACAGAAATAGCAACACGCATCTGGCGGCTGCTGCTCTGCCTTGTTGCTGCTACAGCAACGTTGCAGCTCATGACTTGCATTTTTCCTGCACCAGGGAGAAGCAGCAGCTGGGGCACACGACCCTGGCTATCCCACCCCTCCGCATCCCTGGTACAACTGCAATAGTGCTTTGTGGATTTTAAGAAGTGAATGAGTGTCCTTTATTATTTTTCTCGCTCTCTTCCTTCTACGCTGCCTACATTTTTCCACTAACTGATGACTTCTCCCTGTCCCTCCTTGCCCATGCAAACTCTGCTTTGCCGAGGCTGTTCTCATTCCCAGGACATGCTGCCCCATCACATACTGCCCACGGATACCTGCTGCTTCTCGCTTGCAGAGCTGACAGAGGCACCGCCAGTCTGGCCACCCTTCTCCAACACATTTTTGTGATGGGCGCATGGGTGGCCAGAGTAGGAGCTGAAAATACAAATGTGCCATCTGAAATATCAGCTTTCTGCAGCTCATCAGAAAATTATTTTGGACCACAAGGTGGCAGATACTATTTTAATCATCTCGAAACTATACTGCAGCTACAATACACAAGGAGTTTCTGCTCTGTCACCACTGAAATGTTCTTGCATAATTACTATAAATGTAATTTTATTTAAAAAGTATTGCTTGAGCCTAAACATTTAAGCAGAAGTCCTTAAAGAGGGCAGAGACCAGGACTTCCTCAGATGTCAACATACATTACCCTTGCAACAATCTACACAATCAAAAAGATTAAAAATGCAATATGCTGGAGAAAATAAAGTTCCCATGATTTTGACTTTTATCAATAGCAATTTCCTATTTTCAGAGATAAGTTAAACTTCATAGGCTCTGCTGCATAAGCATATTGAAATTCTAGCTATTTTTGTAGAACTCTTACCATGAGAATAAAAAAGATATTATAAATATCTGCTTTTCAGGGACCGATGCAACATATTTTGCATAATAGGTGTTCCGAAAGTCACTGAAAGGACAAAACTTTTAGTTATTCTAATGCTTTTTTGTACTCTTGTTCTAACAATTCCCATTTGTGCTTTCCCAGTTGTGAGAAAGCGAAGCTCTCTCCTAACACAAGAACCCTTCTTTCAATGTTGTTTGTATGGATAACTTGTCAGTTTTTTTGTCACTGGGCTTGGCTTAGCAAATTAAAAGTTGAAGATTTTGTATGTCAATACTGTTCTGTTGTTCACTTAGGCTGTTTTCTCCCCTCCATTGTAGCATCCACAAGACCATCAGAATGTTCCCACAACTTCTCTACTTTACAGAGACCTCTTTTATAAAGTATTCTTGTGGAGTACAAGCCTTTTGTATTCAGATTTTGATATTTTCTTGAACAATGAGTATTTGGAAAAGTCCTTTCCATACTATAATATATCCTGTCATTTGCTTCATTATGCTTCTTAATCACCGTCTAGTAGATTGACCACCACGTAGGTGATAAGGTTGAGATGCAAAAAGGGATGCAGGCATCCAACTACAACTTTAAATGTCTAAAGCCAAAATTTAAACCCTTTGGTTCAGCTTAACTGAATCTGGAGGTGCTTGAACAACTTTGGCACCTGAAATACTATTAAAATCCCACTTATTTGCCAGGTTTTGCTACTATATAATCACCCAACTGAAGTCATGAACAGCTTTATGTTAAGCTCTCATTAGTGTCCAAACAGATCTGCTGGAGCTGGCCTAGCACAAAACACACAGAGGTGGACAGGTCCTGGACACAACGGACTCCCTGTAGAGATGCGACCCCACGCATGCAGAGAGGAAAATCTCTGTGGGGCACCTGGAAGGCAGCATAAACAGGACCATATTGCTGTCACCAGAGCAATTCAGGTATTTTGCCCTTGGATATGGGAAGAGCTGCTGGGATAGACGCATCTGAAATTGGGTCAGTGGATTCCACCCAGTGCAATACCTTTTCATGGATGAGACCAGGATTCACAAAAGCTGACTTAAGTAAATTATGTTTATATTCGAATGAGGAGTATTTCCAATAATTGCTGAATGAGGTGCAGACAGCAATAGATTAAGAATCTTAATTTTCGGGAAGGAAAGAGCCATTATGTTTGGCATATCTGCAAAATAAGCAGCAATCGGTTGAAAAACATCCCAAGTTTCCCCATTGTATATCTCATACCCTTGACTTACCCTATTTTGTAAATCAATACATGACCACATCAGGTATTTCTGCTTCCCTCTGGACTGATTTCAACATGCAGGAGAATTAATTTTTATTGGAGTGCTTCCTCACTGCCTTAAATTTCCCATGTTTTAAATTCTCCAGCAACACATATTAAATGTTCCAATCTTTAACTACTAAGTTTTTAATAGAAATCTTGCTCACCAGATATCTTTTTGCAAACTCTTGCAACTCTACAGGAGATACAAATCAAACTAGTCACACACAGTTTTTTTCTTTTCAATGAAATATACAGTAGTAAGAAGAGTCTTTCCACAATGTCAGACAATGTACAGCAGGGGAAACTTCAATCATCCTTTTAATTAGCGGAGCAGTAATAGTCAAAGCTCCTCACAAATTAAAGAAAGAGGACAGTTAGATGAAATTAAGTCAGTCCATCATTTCTTCAGAACAAAATAATGAAAGATGGTTATAGTGTAATTAAAAAGTTCTTGAGATTTGTGTAAAATAGGGAGTAGAGTAGAAATACCAGCATGGAACAGAGCAGTCTAGAGAAAATACATGACAGATTACATCACGTACTGAGGAAATTTCAAGGCTATTTTCACTACCGCATGTTGTTTGTACTGAATATCCTTGTCCTTGGCAAATCAGAATGACTGACACCCATAATTTGCAATTTCCGAAACCTGAAGAGTTTTCTGATTGCGATGAAATGGTTTTACCTAATTATTTTTTCAAGTTGCAGTTTTTGATGTTTAATTTTGAAACCAATTTGAGATGTCTTGAACTATATTAATGTACTGTATTATGCCTTCATTTCTTTTTGAAGCACTTTACTTTAAAAAATGCATACTTCTAATGATTTTAAAATTACTCTACTCTGCACATATCAATTTACAACAATTACAACATTTTGCATTTTTCAAAGCACTTCAGTTTTAAAGAGGTTTTATGCTTTGCAAGATACCGAAGGAAGAGGCTGCTGATCCATTTTTACCCTTTGTAAAATTACCACCAATCTTGCTAGAGAGAGCTTAACCAAAAATAGATATGCTAAATATATACCATCTCCATATAATCATTTTAGGATGAATGTTTTTGTGACTAAGAACTGCCAGTCTTCTTTTCCCAATCATAATTAGGTTGCTTCAGCGGTATAAATGGATTCAGTGGAATTATGACAAATGTCCTGGAGTGAATAGGACAGAAACTGGCCTACTTTGTCTGAATAGAGTCTAGAGAAATGAATACAGGACAGGATGTCAGAGGCATCAGCTCTGTCACAGATTTCATTACTTTTCAGTCTACATTTTAGGCATAGTGCTGCAATTAATTAGCAACTCGGGGCTGGATTCTCACCTGAAACACATTGGGATTGCACTGGCGGCATCACTGCAGTTACACTAATTTATGTTTGCTAAGGTTCTGCCCCGCTAAAAAACTGTCATCCATTTTCTCTCAATATTTCACTCCCTTAATCTCAAGGCTCTGTGTTAAAGGTGTCAATCTGAGAACACGAGATGATTTTTTTTTTGTTTGGTTTGTTGATGCTGCACTTTCAATTAGCCAAAGCTTCCCTTCGAGGTGACACGAGCAGTCAGTATTCACAAGTTTCTCTTTCTGAAATGAACTGTCTATGAGCCTCAAAGGGAGATAACTCATTAACATCAAGGGATTTTGGATGACAGCCTATAAATAAAGCAACAAAGATCCACAGACAGTAAGTAGAAAGTTGACGATACTGAAGTCCTGATGACATTAAAATAGGCTACTATCAGTCTTCCATCCTACTGTTTTATTTTGTCACGTATGCAGTAAATCACATCCATGCTCCACAGGTCAACTAAGCCATATGTTTAAGATCTGAACAATGGATTGTCACATACAATCATAACTAGATTCAGTACGACGTAATGATGCCAATACTCTGAAATAGGCCAAGGATGATCTTTTGCAGCACAGGTAGTTTTCACAAAAACTCTTTCATAATCAGTCTCAACTGGAACAAAGGAAGAAAAGTCTGTTCTCTAGTCACATCTTTTAGATGAGGGGGGAGACTAAATGAGAAACAGAAACCAATCTCTTGTGTATCTCTCTTGGCCATGTCCACTATCAGGTGGCTAAATTGGTAATGGCCAAATGTCTTTGGACAGTTCTGTGAGACTTGCCAAAGGATGACCAAACTAGGAAAAAAGCTAGAACTAAATGAGCAAAGTGATAAACAAGATAGTAAGGAATTAATTCAAATACAGAATGCTCACATTTCTATTGTGACTATTATCACAGGTTTTTAATTTTCAGTGCTTTATATCAGAGAGGTATTTGCTTTTCTGCAAACTAATGATTAGAGAGATAGTGGTGTTTGTGTTTTGGTTTTTTTTTTTCTTTGTTTTTGTTTTTTTTGTTTTTGTTTTGGGGTTTTTCTTTGCTTTTGTTGACAGCATGAGCTAAAGCCATTAAAATGTTTGAAGATGACCTATGTGCTGTATGGTAGGTGTGGCTGTTGTGGTCAATGTCTTGGACAGTATGGAACTCTAACAGTGCTGTTGCTGTTTCTTTTTGTCTTGGAAACACTTTGGGAATCAAAATGATAGAAAGACAGCTATCCTCGGAGACGTCTGTGGACCTCTGCCTGAGACCAACTTAGCCTGGCCATAACAGCTGTGCCTCTTTTGCTTTTAGGCAAAAGTGGACACACATAGACTAATCCATCTCCATCACGGTAAGCATGTGTCAGTGTATAATCACATAGAACAACTAAAGCCTTTAATCTTGCTCATATAATGAACCAAACCTTAGGTACAAATAAGACTTTTTTTTTCCTCCTGATGTCACATATAGATATAGAAAGAATACCTGTCAATGTTGTTTTGATTGCTGTAGCTAAAGATGTGTCAATATTTTCAGAGTGAACCAGGTAGTGCTGCCTAAATCAGGCAAAAGAATCAGAAGCATATGCTCTGAACATCAGCTGATAAGGAAGAGGTGCATGAGTTGCAAGGCAAAACCTGAATGAAAACCATGTGATCTTTCGGACAAGCAAATGGAAATCTGAAGGAACAAAGAAAATGACTCTTCACGGATGTTCAATACTGAGGCCAAATATGTTTGTAACAGATATTCAATTAATGTTGACAGACTGGATCTTAACAGAACTGAATAAGAAGCCAAAATAGGTTGTGTCCTCCAAGTATGTCCTACTGCAGGATTAGCAATACTAAATGTCTAAACAACTTTCAAACCACATTGAGTTACTGTTATTGAGAACCAATTCAAACATGATGAAAACATTTCCTGACAGCTGTTTTGGAGTTCTGTAAGAGGATTTTCTGGGTCTCAAGAGATGGCAACAAGAACTTTGGGTCCAGAAGGAGTATCGAGGTGGTGCAGTGAGATCAGTTTTTGGCAGTCCACAGATCAGAGCAGAGACTATGCTGGACATCTGTGTTAAGTCGACTAGCCAAAACTGGCTTGGACTGTGTGGAACTATAAGAGTGTTGTGGCTGTGGTTCTTTCAGTTTGGAAATACTTTGGGAATCAAAGCAGTACAAGGAAAGTGAGCCTGGCCTCAGGCCTCTGATGATAACAATAAGATTGTGAAGCAGTTCAGAATCACCACTCTTTTGGCTAGAAGATGCAGTAATGGCCACATCAGGAGAGGATGTCAATGATTTTGGCAGCAAGCATCTGTTCTCCCTAGCTCTTAGCTGGGAACAGTGTGCTCCCATGTAGCAACGCTACCAAGGTGCCCGACTGCCAGCTAATCCTCATACATAAAAGATGCTCAAGCTGACAGGTCATGCAGGACAGTTTCACTAGGGCAGTAAGTCAGGGGGACTCTGGACTGGTTACATGGTGGTTAATTCAGTGCCACACAGCTTTTCTCCACAGCCACAGTATAAGAAACATCTCAAACACTGGAGATATTTTTTGATTGAATAGTAATCCTGAACTCTGATCACAAAGTAGGGCTGCCCTAGTTATACCAGCCTTTGTAGTACAGATGATGTCTGCTGAATTAAATCCTTAAAAACATACATAACATCTAAACAAAAAGGAAGAGCTCTTCAGAAAAAGCATTGCGAAAGTTCAGTGGACAATCTGAGACATTTAGCTGCTTACCCCAAAAAAGTGGATAATACCAGAATTCATATTCTTATATGGAAGCATCCAAGATGAACTTTGCAATACTTAGGTGGATCACAGCTATGGCCTCCTCATTTTGACAGTACCTTTAGAACCCATGCCCCATGTGAGGGAAGACCAGAAATAAGTCCACTAAACTCCAATACTCCATGCTTTTGTGCATGTGCTCCCTCAAATATATATATATATATAAAAACCATATAGACATTTCACCTTTTTTTAAACTAGCCACTTCTTACCAACCAATTGATAAAATCACGTCACAGTTCAGTGTTTGTTACATCTAAACACTCTCAAAATGCAATTTCCTGTAGAATCTGATCTGAACAGCCTGGTAGCTTAGAAAAAGGCATTGTCTTTAGTACAGCGATTGTGCAGAAGAGCAAGTATATACACCAGAGCAAGTCACTGCTTAAATGATCAGGCCATACATTCTTAGCAAAATGGCGTTTCTTTAAGTGTGAAAAATGAAACCTGTTTCGTAAGAAACTCAGGAAAGATGAGTCAGTTAAGGTGCAGGTATCTTCTTTTATCTTTCTTCGACCTTTGAATATTTAAGCGTGGAATTTCAGCGTTCCCTTGGTGCAATTATTTTTATGAAGCAGTAGGAAAAGAAAAACACATACTTTATGTGGTCAGTCATACTTCCCACAAGGCCTGCCCCAAATCCAAGAAATACATAATTCTGACATTATTCTTCTTGTGGAGGTGGAGATAGAGACAGGGAGAGAGAGAAAGACAAAGAGGAAGAAAAGGGGGGTTGGAGAAAGAGGTGTGTGTGTATGTAGCATTATGAAAACTAAATGGATTTAAAATTTTGTCTCTTTTTATAAACATTAAGGACAAAAATTACAATGAATTTGACAAAGAATTTGACAGTCTTTCACCTCACAGTAAGATACACAATCGTAAGGCTTTTCACTTATTCAAACTGAGAGTAGAAGGTACACTTTTTAGCAGAGAGAGTCAGACATAATTGAAACAATTTGCCTAAGGACATGGTAGACTATATTTTCAGTCTTTGTGCGAAGGTTGAATTTCTAAAAACTAAACAGAAATTTTGTGCCAAGTAGAAACTGAAGGATGATTTTTCTAGGTATATGTCCTACAGAAGAATCAAACAGCATGAACACCATGGTCTTTTCCAGCCTCTAAAATCCATCAATAATTCCAGATCTCAGGCTGGGGCTCCAAACATTGGCAATCCTTCAGGATACGCATGGATCACAGTGTCACCCTTCTCTATTCCTCCATGTCTACACTGATTTCTGTCTTTCCCTGGTCTGCCACTTGTAAAATGGAATTTCTTACTGTTTGAAGAGCTAGAGACCGGCAGTTAGGGGAAGGTATCCTAGAGACGGCTCATCCCACTCCAGGTGGGCCATCTCAGATAACGTACTCAAAAGTATTCTGGCACCTTTGCTATTGCTCCTTTTTAAAGTACAGTAAGATACCTTAGTTTCTATTTAGGAAAAACCACAAAACTTAAAATAATCTATCCTTTCATTCTGGAAGTACTTGGAATTTGCTGGGGAATGTAGAAATCATCACGACAGGAGCCTAGATCCTTCAAGGCAACACGGAAAGGCAAATTCTCAGTGCTGACAACGATGTACAGAGTGCAAGGTTTGAGGCGGGCGGAGACACTGCTCAGCTATCAGTGGCAAAGCTTTCCTTGCTGTCAGACGAGCAGTCTGTGGTTCACCCTTTACATCCTCTTCATTGTACAGAACCTCATAATTTTTTCCTTTCGCATATGACAGCTCTTTTATTCTGACTTTGTTGCCTTACTCATCTGATGTTTTCCTTCCTCACTAAAATCAAGCTTTACTTCCAGCATGCAGAGCACACACTGATCCTAGGAAGAAAATCTCAAGTGCAAATGAACATCTATACTTCAGTCTAACACTCACTCTATTGCCACAACAATCCTGAATCTAGTTTAACACCTATGAAAAAAGATATGTTTGAAATGGGAAATCTGAAGTATCTACCTATAAAAAGAGATGCCTGTTGGTGGTTGTAAAAGCAGTCTTTGATAACTCAGAAGACAGGAGGGATAAGAGAGGTATTTTCTCTACTTGGTTGACAGAGGTAAGGAAAAAAAGTTACCTTTCTTCTAAAAATTAATCAGAACAGCTTTGGAGGTAAGACAAACATGAAAACTATGATCCTAGCACACAAGATAAAAGCCTCTTCGCTGCAGTTATTTATTAGCTCTTTGCTCCCTTACTTAATATCTAACTGCCCCATGACATAACAGACCTATTGGAGATTAACATCTCTTTTTGAGCTACAATAACGCTGTAGTAGAACAGAATTAGTTTGCATATTTTAAGAGTAAAAAATTAGGATGCAGCTAGCACCTTTCCTAATTAGTCTAATTATTTGCTTCATTAATGGGAGTACTACTATATTACTAACCTTCAGGGAATATTTTTAACAAATAATAAAACACGGGATAAAAATGCAAGCAACCAGGCTTTTGCTAAAAGCCAATAAAAAGTCAATTCTTATCAAAGCCAGTACCATATCTGACAGTGTCAGACTGAATTTGCATGCATTAATTTTGGAGTGTAGAATGAATGCAGAGTCTTTGTAACAAACACTGAAAATTATTAGCAGGTAATTTTTTTTTTTTTTTCCTTAAAAAGTTATCATGGTGTGGGACGTTTCATAAGTCCCAACTTAAAGATCATAACCATACACTTTAAAGGTCTGCATGGAAATTTATACTGTTCCAAGTGTTCTTTTGAATGATGATTTCTAAGAAAAATTGGTGACTTGGATGACTGGTTGTATTCCACAGTATTCAGCAAACCTGTCACTTGGATCTATTCTGTACTGAGATGTGCTACTTATCATCTGAGATTCTGGTTTTGCGAGCTTTATAGGGGAAAAATATAGTAGCACATACATTGGTAATGACATGCTCCATTACAGAGTAAAATATCCAGAGTGCATTCATTTCAAGAAGACGAAATGTAAATGTACAAAGCATATAGGAAATCCATTTCAACTCTTAATCAAATTCAGTGGGATCAAACCTTGATGGTCGTCTAAGAAAGAAAAGAGTTTTTATCTCAGCATGAGAGAATGGATGGTCATTTTTGTTTAAAGATTTTTTTGACAGAGCCTTCTTCCTCATCGGTCACTGCATTTAGACCATTAGGGGTTTTTTTATATCCTCTCAGTGTCTCTGAGAGTTGTGGATTCCCTCATCGCATGAGCCTGGTGAGTGCTCAGCGTCTCAGGTGAGAGTCACGCTAACTCCGACCCATGCCTGGAGGAACTTGCACTCTCGTGGGACTGCTGCTCTCACTGGCACGCCATCAGGCAGTCAACATTCCTGTCACAGAGAAAAACCCTTCCTATCACATTGTCACAGAATGTCAGGGGTTGGAAGGGACCTCGAAAGCTCACCCAGTGCAATCCCCCCGCCGGAGCAGGAACACCCAGATGAGGTTACACAGGAAGGTGTCCAGGCGGGTTGGAATGTCTGCAGAGAAGGAGACTCCATAACCTCCCTGGGCAGCCTGCTCCAGGCTCTGGCACCCTCACCGGGAAGAAGTTTCTTCTCATATTTAAGTGGAACCTCCTGTGTTCCAGTTTGTACCCATTGCCCCTTGTCCTATCACTGGTTGTCACCCAGAAGAGCCTGGCTCCATCCTGTGACACTCCCCCTTTACATATTTATAAACATTGATGAGGTCAGCCCTCAGTCTCCTCTTCTCCAGCTCCAGAGCCCCAGCTCCTCAGCCTTTCCTCACACGAGAGATGTTCCACTCCCTTCAGCATCTTCGTGGCTGCGCTGGACTCTCTCCAGCAGTTCCCTGTCCTTCTGGAGCTGAGGGGCCCAGAACTGGACACAACATTCCAGATGTGGTCTCACCAGGGCAGAGTAGAAGGGAAGGAGAACCTCTCTTGACCTACTAACCACACCTCTTCTAGTGCACCCCCGGTCCCATTGGCCTTCCTGGCCACCAGGGCACAGTGCTGGCTCATGGTCACCCTGCTGTCCACCAGGACCCCCAGGTCCCTTTCCCCTACACTGCTCTCCTTGTCAACAGAAAGCCAGTTGCTGACAAGCCCACTCGGCACCATGCCACCGCACCCCTGGTTTGTCTCTAACTTGTTTGTTTTTTTTAAAACCCAAACTAGCACATTAACAGTAACCACGTTCTTTCGCAACTCAAACAGAAAGCACAAACATTGTTGAAAAAATAACATCTCCAGCATACCTGTTGAACAGTCTGGACCCGTCCACTGTGGCTCACAGCTGCAGAGCCCCGTGTCCAGGAGGAAGGTCCCGTGCCCCGAGCACTGCTCCTGGCACACGGGCAGCGGCGTCTCGCAGTTCACGCCGCCCCAGCCCGCCGAGCAGTGACATTCCCCTTGAACGCACACGCCGTGGCCAGAGCACATCGGATCCAAGCAGTCCTCTGGAAAGCAGGGAATATACAACTTAGAACATAAAACTAGCACCTTGACAGGGGTTTCCCGGTGAAATACACCACCAGGGATTCAGATTAATTGGGGATTTTTGTGTAAATACCCAACCTGAAATGATGCTAACAAACACAAAGGCAAAACAGTCTATCCTAAAATCTGTGCAGAAGTATACACCAAAAAGAAGAAAAAAAAGCAAGCACGTAGGCTGTTAGAGATCATATGATTCTGCTTGTCAAGGATATTGTCTTATTTTTTAAATGCAGATTTCCAAGTCAGACCTATTGGTCCAAGTCAGTGAAGTCTGTGCTTCAGTAGCAGGGCGTGGAGTAACGAGCACCAATTAATAATTACCTCTACAACTGCGCATTCTGTTTCCATTTGGGTATTTGTGCTCTATGGTTTCTTTACATCTGGAAAAAGGAAGATTATTCTTTCATCTTTTTGTGGAAAGCTCTCTCTACAACTGAAAATTTGATACCAAAAAAACCAGCCATCCACTAACCCTAAGTAGTGAATCCCTGACTGAACGCTTGCTGTAAAAAAAATCTCACACTCTCATAAAAAGCATGTGCTGGGCAATTGCAGATAATGAACAGATTCATAAAAGTCATAACGTACTGATGAACAATTTGCAAACAGACCAAGAGCTACATTTGTTCTCAATTTGGATTAAAGCATTCCTAGCGAAACATTCAGGAGCTTTGTAGAAGAATTTAAATCAGCTGGTTAGTCCTGTATAATCAGCATATTCTTTCCTAATGCCCCAGTACTTCTTTAACAAGACAGATTTTAAGCAGAACACAACCTGCCTTCTCTGGAGGCTGCCGTGAGACTGCAGAGCTGAAGAGGAATTTGTGGGGTCCGAGCATGGGAAACAATTAGCTAAAAGCTTATTCATGTTGGATCACGTTTCAGACTAATGTTAAAGAGGCACTTTGGAAGTTCTTGTGTGCATTTTTCAAGTACACAAGTACTGTTTTAATAGTTAAATTGTAAACAGACAGTATTGTCTACTACATGACTGAAGAGATGCTCTCTGCCTCAGTAATGGAAGATTAAATACTTCAGACATAGAGATTAATGGCCTTCAGTTTATAGGACCTTCTGACTGAAGAATAAAGAAGTGATGCTTTATCTTTGGAGCTGCTGTGTCATCAGTTCAATTTATTATTTGAAATTTTATTTTGTATCTTATTCAGCCTTCCAGGCTTGTGCATAGCCCAATGTAATTCTGAAAGAGGGGAATCAGTGTTTCTGGACAACACATATCTTGCTAAGCATAGGACAAAAACACTTGGCAATTTTCTCTCATCCTGAGACAGCTCTTTATTTTGCTGATCTTTTGAAATTAATGGAGTGACGCCATAAACAGTTTAAAAAGTATCACTTGCTTTAGTAATGATAACCTGCCAGGATAAATTCAAAGGACTCCCATAGCAACGAATACATGTAGCTACTGATGTTCCCTGGATAGCACAGCTGTTAGTATGTCTACTATGTTAACCACAATGCTACAATACTAAACTCATACAATAACATAATCTGAATTCCTGACAGAATTACTTCCACTACTGTACAAGTTATGTTGTACAATACAGAAAGCTGAACAGTCATGTCATGCCTGCACTGTTACAATAAAAACCCACTGTGCTTGGTTGCACAGGTTTGTTTCATCCACCCTATTCCTACATAATTCCACCTTTTAAAAAAAGTTAAACACATCTCTCATTTTAAAAATCCAATGTTTTCACACCCTTAGTTTCAATAGCTGCCTCAGTACATTTATCTCTATTTTTTTCAACCATTTTGTAGGACCACATTATGGCAAGAAGCAAAGCAAATGAAAACAGCAGTCAGTCTCTCACTAGCTACAGACTTGTTTGGCAATAGCCTCAGTGAGGAAATCCGTGTATTACTTGCTTTTTCCCATTTGGGTTTTTCTTGGTTTTGCCCTCTTCTGAAACTACCAACAAGTGAGTATGTCAGAAGCATTTTCTTGATCCTCCCTTTAAAAACCGTACCAGGTATGTCAAATCCATCAAATCCAGCCTGGATATTTTTCTGACTAGAGAATTCAAGCCACATAAAGAGCCTCCTCTGTGTGCTACTCAAAAGAATTACCTAAAATCTATATAGCAGGAAGCATAAAGTATGCTGTCACAAGCTTCAGGCTAAGGGGACTAGTGAAAAATAATCAAATCAGGGCAAGCATGAAGAAGAGTTCTGCTTTCTGAGGCTATGCACGAGGGAAGAATGTCAAAGCTGATGAGCTATCTCAGAAATGCTAACAGGCAAACGACAACTGCTTCTTTCCATAGACGAGGGCATAGACACATTGGTACTACAACGAGCAAAAGTACAATTACTTGTTCTCAGAATTTCCCACTTTTTATTAGATAAGCCTTAAAGGATGCCACTTTAGTACCCTGAACAGAGGCTCACAGTAAAAATGACATATGACAACAGAACTACACAATATGCTCTGGTAAACTGAAACTGCTGCTCTTCCGGCTTTATATTGTCAGTGTGTTCTTTGCAGAAAAATCTAAGTTGTAACAGAATGAAGAAAGGGAAAAGCTGATTACGATCTGCTGATTACTTTGGAGAACCACATCACATTTTGTTTAAATGATCTTCTGACAAATCATCCGAGAATCAGAGTCCTCCTGGACGGAAAGAGAAACCGAGCATTTCAGAGGACTGCCCATGCTACAATTATTACATTAGACAATGTTAAATAATTTTAATCTTTTAGAATAAAAATATGAATCTTGGAAATTACGTGATCAGCTTCCACTGACTCCCACTGAGAGCTGAATGCCTTTACCTTTGATAATTTTCTTTCTTAGAATTACTTTCCATGAGATAGTAAAGGTACTTCTAAGCAAAACAGTACTGCTTCACAGTAAGCTACTCACATCTACGTGAGTTCTTAACTACCTTAAAACAGGTTTGGAGATTAAAGACAAAAATCAACCCCCCTAAGTATAGCGAGGGAAACTTCACAAACCTTCCTCACAAATCTCTCCTTTGTATCCAGGGACACAGATGCAGACACCCATGATACAAGTGCCATGGCCGAAGCAGGTTGGATCAATACACTGTTCTTCTGGAACATCGCACTCTGGTCCTTTCCACCCATTTCGACACACACAGTGACCTTTCTCGTATTCTCCATTTCCGCTGCACAGCACTGGACAGGAATCTGAAGAAGGCAGATCGATCTTTTTAATGTATTTACATACTTACATAGATTAACATTTAGTGCATTTATCGTTCTGTAAAATTGCTTTTCCATTCCAGCCCCCCCGATCCTCCATTCAATTCGAGGGTTGTGACAGATTGCAATCTTCGAACTAGGCAGTGCAGCAGCAATACAATGTCCTCGTCTCCTCAGTCTGCTTCAATAGTATACCTTAAGTTTGACCTGAAAAGGGATGTCTTAGAAGATAAAAATAATTCCCTCCCCTTGACTGGCCTCTGCAGAAAATTTGCACAGTGATGCCTGCTTATGACTTTCAGGAAGATTAATATTTTTTCCCTGTGAACTGAAGCAAGATACTGCCCTTTTCTTCTTTCTTCTAAGCAGACTTAACATTACTGAAGTTTTAGCCATTACCGATCTGCATGGAAACCAGCAATGTGGAAGCTTAGTTTTACAATGCAGCTCTTAAAAAATAGTCAGTCCTAAATTTGATGAAATGGTGGAAAAAACACGAGAGCTTCCAGACATCATCTACAGCAGATGATGGATAATACCAGCAGAAATATCTGAAACAGAAATAAGATCACTTACAATCTTTTTAGCATTTTTTTCCCCAACGCTGGAAAACAGTGTCTAAGCTGCTTTAGGTCTCTTTTCTACACTCTATTCACCTTAAGACCACAGAAGCATTTGACTTACTTGTGCAATTTTCTCTGAAGTGAAACTGTTTGTCACTTTTAAATAACAGAAAACATTATGCTAAGCTAACACACGGATTTTAAAAATGTGTTTTATAGTCATGGAGTGGATGCAAAGGGGGATGGAGGAATCTATTAACTCTGAAAGTCAAGGAGAGGTGGTTGATGCATTTTAGCTCACGTACAGTATACAGAAACTTTCTACATGTGTGCTTGTACTGTATCTGCCAGCTGGCTGGAAAAAGGCATTTAATCTCCCTTAATCACTCTGAATCTTTGCAAGCCTAGCAGTCACACATCATAATCATGAGCCCTGTCAGGCACTGTGGGTCAGTTACTATGAGATTACCTTTTGCACAATCAGGACCAAGAAATCCCGGGAAACAGTGGCAGTGCCCCGAAATACATTCTCCATTCCCATTGCAATTAGTAGAGCAGTCATCCAGGATTTCTGTTTATTCAGAGAGTTGTGAACAAAGAGAAATATAAATTGCTTGAATTTGAAATGAATGGCATCTTCACCTCACTCTGCAGGACACATCTTAACATACAAATAGGTGCAGAAGCAGTAAAAGGCCCATTTTCATTCATAGGGAGCATAAAACAAAATTCCTGTTCAAGCAGCTTACAAATATTAGATTTTGTCTTGACAGCTTCGAGATAACAAGTGCATCATTTATATTACACCAAAAAGCTTTTAAAGTAAGTGTTCATGTAAAATTTACCGCCATTAAAAGCACTGCAAAAACCAGAGTATTTGTTGAAAAATGTCCACCTTAAACACTTTCCTTTATTGCTGAAGTAATTTGTTCGAAACCTGTTTATAGAGTAAATTGCCTTCTATGATGTTCATCTGAACCATGTGAATTGAATTCCTTGGAGGAGGGTAGGATTTCCACTTCTAGACAATGAAATGTAAAAAAAAAATAGTCTTTTGTACAGTGATGAAACTCAATGCAATAAAGGACTACGAACTAGATTTGAAGAAAAAAACCCCAGCCCACTACAACAAAGAGAAAACCAAGACCAACCAACTGAAAAACCAACAACCAAACAAAACCAACAAACCACCTTCAATTCTGATTTTAAACTTGCCCACGTTTCATCGCACAGCTTTGGACAGTAAACCACTCAAGCTCACACATTTGGGGACAGGCTCATATCTGTACAAGAATTAGCTGGGTTTAATTTACACATGTCTTTCCTACAGGAATTCAGTGGATTCACTGATTTATAGGGGTTTTATGTAAGGAATATGAAGTAAACCCAAGGCCAGGGTGCTCCCGCGGGGGAAGGTCACGGCCAGGCCAGCACGAGCAGTGAGGGTCTCTGAGCCCAGGCAGGGACTGCGGGCTGCAGGACATTGGGAACTGAGGCTGTTTTACAGGCACATGCACTAACAGCTGTGGGGAAGTACCTCTGCCTGTAGGAAGATGGAGAACGTGCTTCCTTTCCCACAAAATAATAACCGTTGGGGGAAAAGAAGAAAACCCGGATCCTTTTGAAGAATATCTGTCCATGGCAAGTGATTTGGGAGGAAAAACATCTCCCAAGAAAATGCATACCATTGGAACAGATCTGATATACTTTTAAATGCAAACATAACTTGTCAGAAGATTGACTACAAGCCCATCCTACAACTAATACAAATAACTGAAATAAGTTTATTTTGGTCCTGTTTATGGGCACTTGGACAGATAAGGATTGGTTCCTCTTGAAAGCTCCTATTGCTATTTAAAAATGTTCCTTTCAGGCTATCAGTTTATACCAAAGAACAGCCATTTGATATGTATCTCTTCATCAGATATCCACAACCTGTACACGGATGTCTAGTTCAAAGTCAAAAAAAAGCTCGTCTTCAGAATTAAGTTTTTTCACAGATATGCTGCTCTTTATTAAATTTATGTATTACTATTCATTATCAACTTTTCTCTCGCTCTATCTTTACACTTGCCTGTCTTCTCAGTTTTCCAGAATCACATGTTAAATGATCCCTACATTGATCTGAAATGAAGTATTA
The DNA here is from genome assembly GCF_036013445.1 of Caloenas nicobarica. Taxonomy (NCBI): domain Eukaryota; kingdom Metazoa; phylum Chordata; class Aves; order Columbiformes; family Columbidae; genus Caloenas; species Caloenas nicobarica. The sequence continues at coordinate 5,413,999 of NC_088256.1, forward strand.
ACAGTTTGAAAAGTTACTTTCCCTTGATGCAATGTCTAGTTTGGGGGGGGTGTGGGGGGTGTCTTTATTCAGTCTGTGCAAGTACTTGCGGCATGTCAGATTTTGCATGCAAATTACGCCCTCAAGGGAAAGTCTGATCAGAGCTTTAGCTAAAGTGTCAGCAAAATCAATTTTGTACATAACTAACATTGAGCAACTCGAAATACTACCTAACAGATGCTTATGAGGAGGGCATGGCTGATTCTTCACACAGCCAACAGCAGCACACAGCAGAGGTGCACCCAAGCTCTTGCTCTGAGTGTTACCATCTCTGGTCCTGGTTGATTCGTTTGTCAGCAGAGATGTCAAATATGACTCCAGCCCAGTCTGGGGTAAGGAGTATGGCTCAAGGATTTTTTTTTTTTTTTTTTCACGTAAATCCTCAAAGAAACAACCAAGAACCATTAACCAAATAAAAATATGAGAAGCAGCTAGACAGGTTATGAAAACACAATAGCTAGTACTATTTTCAAACGCATCCATGGTACATTCTTGTAACATGAACCCTCTTTTTCCCCAAAGGGTCTTCTCGCAGCCATTTCTGAGATTGAGGATTCCTGCCTGCGCTGTGGCTCTCACTGCTCCTGTCTGTGAGACTCTGCTTTTTGGCCAGAGAAGGGATGGACAAATTCTTTTTCACCAAATGTATTAAGAACTGAACCACGGCATCCAATTTCCTTTTTTTTTTTTTTCCAGGTTATGCTATTTAAAAATGAAATATTGGTTAAACCCTCCCATATAAACACTGCTGTCTTACAGCAGAAATAAACAAGTGGGCAGGTATTTGGATTCTAATCTGGATTGGAGTTTGGACAGGTTTTATGCTCCTCATAGACCATCTGCGAAGATGCTTCATAAATTGCTTGAATATTGTTCTCTCATATGGCATCGAACAATGGCAGTTTTTCTTGCTTGTAAAAGATTTACTTTTCTGAAGAGACCAAATATGAACTTTTAATCCAAAACCAGTCACTACAATTCTATTTCAATTTCTAAATTATTTTCCTGCAAGTCCTTCAAAATCTTGGTATTTGAATCATACAGTCCTGCTCTGCAAGGTGTTTACCGTTAGTAAAAATAGCATCCAATTGTTCTAAAGAGCAGATGGCATGTCCATTACTAGTAAAGACATCTTGCTAAACATATGGTAGAACAGGTTAACTAAAGGGCATAGTGGTTAAAGTCTTGCAGCAAACCGAGACTGTCATAAATACAACGCCTCACCTTAATTTAAATTCCAAAGAAACCCTACGTGTGAGCACTGCTCACTAACACCACCTAGAGTTGCAAACATTTACCCATCTGTATGTATTAAAAAGGCAGCAGGGATCTGATGTGCCACCAGGACACCGTCTCCTCTATTTGCCTTCTGTGCTTCAAACAAAACGGTGCATTCGAATAACTGTATAAAATAACAGCACCCATCCATCAACGACAATCACAACCAAATCCACAAAAGCTGACTTTTAGATTTTCTAACTGACTAAAATATTGTAAATAAGAGCTTAAAGCCTGGATAATTTTTGTAGGATTTATGGTTCCCATGTAAACAGAGAGGGCAGACATAATCTCTTTTACTTTGAGCAACATAACACCAGAAATTACTCAAGCATTTAAGATATAGTATCAAAATCTTAATACACATGGAAACTTGACAGTTAATTAGTTTGATAATATCCATCTTTAATACACAAATATTGCTATTTGTCTAACATTAGCATAAACATGAAGTTGCTCCACTGAGGTTAATTAAGCTGAAATATAACATATTTAAGAGAATACTTAAGAGAAGCTGGAATCAAGGTCAATAACTTCTTTTGAAACACAGCTTTCTACTGTAATAATCAGAATAGCAATTTTATTGTAATTGTTCTTACCAATTGCTGTAGTTAGTACAAACACTTGCTCCACTTTCTTTCCATCGTTGTAGAATGCCATATGCCAAGCTCCTTGGTCCATATACTCGATGAAACCTGTCTCTTGCAGTGAAGTTAAGATCAGATTCCTGGGAGCTTGCTGAGGCTCCTCTGAGTTTTTTGATTCCTGTTTAATTAACTGTTTTCCATCCATCAGTTTTACAAAATCAAACTGAAATAATAACGAGCAAAAATTAACCACCTGGCAAATTTTTATGAATCTACTCTGCTCATCTCATTCAAACAGGAATAAACAGTTGAAATATTACGAGAAATTGCCTAAGTATTCACCAATGTGGACAGCAGTTGCACAACCCAGTCTATTTAGCTTCAGGTTCCATATAAAAAGCATTATGGGAGGTCAGAAATCTGGCACCACCACTTGCTGTTTGCTATGGCAGGGTAAATTCAGAACTTGCTGCACTAAATACAGCAGATTTACTCCAAAAATTACATCTCTTTAATGGGAATAATTAAAAAATTCCCAAGCTGTAGTGCCTACGTGATGCAATGATTCATGTCAAATGCAAAGAACAGATTAAAGAACCTATTGTTCTACACCAGATTTTTAAATGTTTGTCCTTTAATATCAATATCATATATCAAAACTTAAATATAATTTTTGTTTATACTTAAATTTATTAATCCAAATAAATACATATTTTTACATGGAAGTTCTTGATACCTAACCAAGTTGCTGCTGAGAACTTTAAGACCAGTTAAGCTCAAAGCAACAGCAATGTAAACCTTTCCATGAATCCCTGTTCAAGAAACATATACATTTCTCCAGGTTTTTCTAGGCATTCTGATTTTCAGTCAAGTTCAACTTCAGCTTAAGTAAAGACCCAGCTTCAATTAAAGTCAAAGACAGCTAAAAGCACTTATTTCTAAGATCAAAACTCTAGTAAACAATTTTCGAGGTCAGACTAGATGATGATCTTCGGGGGTCCCTTCTAAACAATCTTTCCATGATTCCATATACAAGTTTGTCACCCTCTACGGTGTTTGAGCCTGCTCTAAGCAAGCTGAGAGAAATCTATTATGTGTAGAAATGACAGCTTCATGTGGCAAATACATTAAGCCTAAAAAGTTTAATGTGGCCAGCAATATCTTGCTTTCTTACTGCTTAGCTAGGTTTTCTCCTCAAAATCCCTAGGAGTAAACACTCAACAATAATCTTCATATTAGAAACCAGGAACAGGTTTTTTTTTTTTTTTTTAAATTCTTTATACTGACTACGTAATTTTGTTTTGATGAAGTCATACATGGATTAAAGCACTTTCAAGTGATCTGGTGCTTCAGACCACTGCCCCCGCGCAGAAGACGCAGGAGCTGCACAGCAGCACCGGGTGTCCCGTCCAACCTGTGGACAGTCACATCGCAGTGGTCACAACCGCTGACCCTTCCGGTGCGACACTGTCCCCTCCCCTGAGAGCGCGCGGTTTGGGGGAATAGCTAGACCTCAGTAAAAGAAAGGGATGAACAGACCGCTTTTTGTGGTTACGGCCAGTCCCTTCCTCCCTCCCGTCCTTTGAAAGTTTATTTGCGAACATCTGCATCCACTGCTGTCTGAAAACACAAGCACAGAGAATTAGTATTATTGCTAATTACCTGAGTGTGAGTAGGTGGAATGTTTCTTCTGCCATAAATTCCCAGCAGAGAATCCTTCGCCAGTGAAATGTTAAATTTCAGGTACACGGGGTGATGTATAGTAATCTGAAAGCGCCAGAACAAGCCAGGGGGGATCGTCTGCATAACTTGTGCTCCAATCTCAACTTCTCCTGTGTCTATGGCCCGTCCCTTCTGAAACACTAATTTTCCAGGAACAAACAGAACAATCAGTTGCATATTCACAGTGGGTGAAGATAATAGGTCGCAAGGTATAAACGTGCCTTAGATATATTGAAATATATTGAAAACAACCTCTAAATGGAAGGTGTTTCACTGACACCATTGCATTTTTTATTCAACTAGTTGAAAAATACAAATAAGCTTGCATGCAGTATTTACAACAATAGGCGTCACAGAGCATTTTTGCCCTGGAAATCTTGGAATGCGTTACTGAATTTAAAAAGGTAGGAGTGCTGCTGCATAAACCATCTTTACCTATCAGCTATGCAAACAAAACCCATTCAACTGAGAACGCACAGAGAGAAGGCAGCGGGAGAGCTTCCTCTGGCACGTATTTCAGGCTGCTGAACGGGCATTTCATAAGCTACACAAATGGACACCAGTGAGGACATAAAACCCATCAAATCTGGTAGGTTGGAGCCCATGTCCAAAGCCTAGATTTCTGCTAATCGCTATTCCTAATGATTTTATTATGGCAGCAATAATCTAGTCCTGGAACATCTGTTTTGGCTTGAACTTTCTGCATGGAAGTGTAACAAGGGCATGAGGATGGGGACAGGCAATCTAAAGAGAAAACTGGCATAATTGGGTAATGCCCAACAATAAATTTGCAGACATCTACAGTACGTAACTTCACACATGGGTATGAGAGAGCTGAAATAGAAAGGGAAATGGAATGTGTAAAGAAGACATTGCCAAACTAAATTGGAGCTGGCTTGCTTTGCTTGCTTTTATCATAATCTTTGTGTATTATAATGCCTGTCTGTGATCGGCATCCTGACATACTGCACAGACGCAATCCTGCGAACATCTGAGCTAATTCCATTGTAAGTTTTGTGAAGCTCTAACTCACATTTCCACACTTTCGACTAGAGAAAAAGCAGGATGGTATGCTGCATCGGAGGAAGAGCCAAGGGAAGGAGATTGTATTCAGCAGTTGCATCCATTTATGTTTCGTTTCATTCAAGTATCACAGCGAAGGATAAAGAGGAGCAGTCAAAGTGACTGGAGCCTTACCTTTTACAATAATGCATATAAATAACTAATGCAACATAAGGTACATGAAATTTTATAAATTGCCATTGGAAACAAAAACAGCAGTACCAAAGCCAGGGCCAGCTTTTCCCTGAACATATTAATAACAAAGATCCTCAGTGGGATCTTACATAGGCTTTAACTAGTGTAGGAAGTACTTAGCATTCTTAATGAATAGGGATTTAATTTACAAGGCACGAATAATTCTCAGGGTACCGGATCTTCCAGCTTTATGGCTGCTTTGTGTCACCGAACCTCCAGGAAGAGCTAGGAGCTCACTTTTAACACCTTATCACATAAAAGCATCTATTTTTAGAGCACAGAACTTGTAATCTAATACTCTAAAAATACACCTGTTACTTAGTTCAGGAGCTAAAGTACTTCCAAATTGCTGCTTTAACAATGTTCAAGGTGAGACTACTTTTGTCCAATTTGCTTCATAGAAAAAAACTTGAATATTGAGAATTAGACTTCCTATGTTGGGCAACGAAAGTGGATCCCTTCCCACCCCAACCCATACGAGATCCAACCTGGCTGATGTAAATTTAAAAACCTTTTCCCCTACTTCCAGTACTCCAGAGATATTAAATCTTAATGATTCTTTGCAAGCAATTACCCTGGGTTAAGTAAAACACTAAGGAACTTTTTGGTGATATTGACACATGGTAATTAATGTGATTCAATTACAAGACAGTAGAGCACTAAGAAAAAGTCAAGGATACAGTATAGTTTTTGAAGTTAATGGCATCATTGGTCGGTGTTCAAGGTCCTTTAAAATACAGTAACTGCTTCTTAGTTTGTTGAGGTGAGAAGGCCTGTTTTTTTGTTGAAAATAAAAAGCACTATGTCTTCCGTCAGGGAGTATTTTCACTAATTGATATTATCAAATTATGCTGAATACCGCGTTAATGTTGCTAGGCTCAAAACAACATATCGCTGAGTTTTTCCACACTTGGCTGAAAATGCCTTTGCTTCAGTAATAATTTCATGTAATTTCTGAAGAAACCAGATGCACTTAGATCTACTTTTATCTCATCACACAGGAAAGAAGCGGATGCTGCTGTTCACAATAGCAACATTAAAATATATATATTATCTACCACCTACTGAAAGTATGCAGTTGCAGTATCTCTACCTTTCAAACACTATTTTTCCAGACAACCACACAGCATGAAAAGGCTACTGTAAAAGCCAAGTCTGAAGTACATGTTTTCATATTCACTGAGGCACTGCGCCTTCTTTATAGAAAAATAAGTCAGCTCTGTTTCTATGCTTAATTGAACTAAGCAGGTATTTGGCTGTACAAAAAAAGCATCTGAAGATACACTGTTCACAGACTATCCTTGCATACTTCCTTGCTCCTTCTTGAGAAAGTCCAAGAGAAGCTTTTAAAATTACAGTGCTGCAATACAAGTTTTGTTCTTGTTCTCAAAACACCTTTCTCATAACAACATTTTTCTTACAACAAAGTATCATTTAATTATCTATATTCAATTCCTTGTACAGCTCGCAATCTTGCCAGATGGTATTAATTCTTCCCTATCTTTTCGAAGCACACTTTCCTTGCAAGTCTAAATCAGAGATAGATTCCTAATCACAGGCTTCTTTTAGCTTCAAGAAAGTAAAACTCTGAACAGTGTGGTGCCAATTATCTTCACAAGAAAGTACCCATGTGCTGATTATTACTGATCCTGAAACAATCAATCTCCTTGTACTCCCCTGGTAAATACCAGCATCAATAGGATGTCTGAGTTTTTAATCACATTACTACACATTAAAATGCTAACTCATAGCCGTGGGTCAGTGTGTTATAAAAATGACCTCTTAAAGAAATCTGACTTGCTGGTTCGTAAACTTGATTTTCATTAAAAGATTAGTTAAAGTATATGCTTTCAAAGTCTGGAAAAGCATTCTGTGCTACTGCATTGAGTTGGGAAGACAGTAGTTATTTATCCCTGTGAAATCACATCAGAGGCTTCAAATTTACAGGCGAAGTATCAACTTTTTGTGATATCCTGCTGCAGTGGACGGAGGCATCTGTTTCTAAAGGCTCCTTCCCAGCACATCTACATGGAAAATGTAGTAAAAGCACTTGGAAGCAAATTTCTGCTGTGTATTAAAAGTGATGGAAAGAAATAAAGGCAGCAGAAATTAGCCACAGCCAAACTATGTCTGTAGTAATGCCCAGTACTAAGTCCACATGCGGTTTCTTGTGTTTTCCAAAGGGTGTACTCCTTGTTAGTATACACCCTGGATTACAGGTTACCCCAAAAAGGTAAAAGGGGCCAAGTTGAACAACAGTCTGGCTGTATTCAAGACTGACCTCAGAAACTGCTGGATAAGCCCTCAGTGAAGTGGTTCTGCCATCACCGCTCCCCGCGCCTTTGTGTTGTGGAGGAATTGTGTAGCTACACCAGACATAGGGATTGCCTGCAGCAAGGCAGGTGGTTCGGGTTTTTTACCTAGTGCACTGAGTCTCTGTTGACTCACATATTCTTTTCTCTGTTCTCAAGCATCTCATTTTTAAGATTTTTGGTCTTTTTCCTACACATCCTCCTTTGGAAGCCAAACACTTTGGAAAAGCTTTTATTAAATGTGTAATATATTGACAAAATTATTTAATGTAGTTGAGAAGAACTACTTGAGGTATTTTCCATGGTTCACCAGGACAAAAATACAAAAGTGTATAAAACATTTACTGCAATTCACTACCAATCCATTCTAAGGGATGAAATAATGGATAACATCATCGTCTCCTTACACATATTTCTATTGCTCATTTATCTAACATGTCTATCCAGTTGTGCCACATGGATTTGTTAAGACAATTGATGTGAGATGTGATCTTCCTTCTGGAGGGACTGGTACAACAACGTCCCACCCTGTCTCATATTTACAGTCATAGATCTCACCTGGCATACACAAAATCAGGTCACCGCTCTGCTCTAAAATTTGAAAGCTCTGGAAATCTCCTATCATTGCAGAGCTCTCAGTATAATTTTACCTTCCTCCTAACAACTGGAAAGACTTGGTTTCATACCCTACTCCCATTCACTCTTCTCTGATCTGATTTATCTGCTTTTTCTGAGTATCATAAAAAGAAATGGGAAGGCCATCTGCTTCTTACAGTCAGAAAGCATCGGCATGGTGGTCAATGGGAAGTGCGGGCCAGAGCTTTTAACTAATTCCAGAGTAGGTGATCTAAGAACATTAATGAGAGGACTTGAGAGAAAGGAATTTCACATCTCCAAGACAGTACTGCTCCGTTTCACACTCCCGGCTGCACAGTTCCACCCGTTCCTGTGGCAGCTCTGGCACTTCTCTGCCCCTTCAAAAGAGCCGGTTCAGCCACTTCCACGGCAGAAGCCTATGCTCAATTTTTAATGAAGCCATTTTCTGCTGCCACAGTGAACTGATGTGCCTCGGTTGTGCACGAGACAGTCCCTGCAGCGGTCACGGGGACGCGGGGAGCTGCAGAGGGACGGTGTGGGCTCAGGCATTTTGTGAAACCTCAGTAGGTTCCTGCGAGCTGATTCCTTGTGACTGGTTAAGCCAGGAGGTGACAGGATGCTGTATTTTAGCTTACGTCTCCAAGAACCGGATGCCTTTAAAAGCATTAAGATTTCTACATATTCAGACCTGTCAGTACAAAGGGTTTCACTTTCCCTAAGCCTGACTTTGGTCTGCACGGCAAGACAGCATGGAACCCTTCGCACGCTTGGGAACGAGGTGAACAGGATCTCACCCTCCTGTCTTGAGACAGAAACCAAACGCTCTAATCTCTCATCTCTCACAGAAGAAGGGTAATTATTTTGCTATTGAACGTTACCTTCCCAATGGCTTGGGTCAGTTGCTAATTTCAGTGAGAGTTCTGCTAAAGCAAACAATCTGGCTATGGAGTTTTCATACCTGTTTTAAAATTATACTAGAGAAGATAGAACCTGAACTCAAAACACTCTCAGACTGCAGCAAATACAGAAACTGAAGCGCAGTAACGTTGAAATATTTGTAATGTCTGTCCTCTCATTCACACATACCTTTTTTCTCCGTTTTATCAGAAACCTTCCCTCCGATTGGTGAATAAGTAGTATCCATGGATTCTGTTCCTTTATTTCCTTTGCTAACTCCATTTTCATACAGCTGTCCTTCAACAGGCTGTAGTTGCCAGGTTAAACCAAACAAGTGTACTGCTGCAAAAAAATGAAGACCAATTAATTGATCCCTAAGCTACAGCACCTTCAGTCAGACTAAGAAAGAACGCTATGACCCAGTTTCTGCAAAGACAAGTATAACATTACTTCTTTCTGTTAGCAGCAAATCAGAATTTCAAGAAGTCTAATGAGCAATTTACTATTTCACCTTAAAACTCAATGTTTAATTAGTTTCCACACTTTCTTTTGGAGCTCAGCCAGATCGGGGTGGTGAATTTCTAAAGCAATTAACAGAAATACTTGCAATTAAAAGGATGGAAGTTGAATGAATTTAATATTGTGTGACAGATTCTAATGCTACATTAATGTTGTCCCTCAGCTTTCAGCTGTCAAAGAGCTCAGAGTTTGTTGATTGAAGCACTGACACCAAGTAAAACTTCTCACCTTTCCAACCTGATTCTAAATGAAACTGTGCTCATTGCGCTCTCAAATCTTTTCATTCATGCTAAACATCGGTAAAAACACTGGCTCCATAGATTTACTCTAGAATCACAGTGCAGATAAAAAACTGGGTCTAGAGCTAAAATAAATGCAATTATTCTACAACACATACTACCAGAAATATATAGAGTTAGTTGTTCTGTATAGAGATAGTTGTTATTTATGTATGCACTGGGAAATCTACTAAATTGATCATTTTATGGAGTCATCAACTCTCTTTTTTACCATACGTGGGGGCAGCCTACTCCACTTTGCCTACACAGCCATTCACTTTTTCTCCTTTCCTTCCTCTTGTTTCTGATCTGAGGCATCGAGGGATGGTAGGAGAAAGACAGCAACAGAGGATCTCATTTTAAGCATACTACAATAGTATTGCAGCCATTCTACACAATTACCTAGGACCTACTGAGGAGGACAAATTCTTCCAAGGAAGTGGTTGCCTTAGCATTGAAGTAACTCGGCAGGGAGGACAGATGACCCAGTAAAATAGAGATTGAGGATACCCCCAACAGAGGAGCTGAAACTGTCACATAAAGAGCACACCCTGAGTAGCAGGCTCTTTAGCCACATGCAGCAATTTGCAATGAGCAGCATCTGCCCACAGTGGGAGCCTAAAAGGCAATATATTTGCTCTTCCTGAATCATGTAGGAACTTCAGAGACTCTCAGGAGAAGTAAGTGTGATCTAGAATGGGTCTTGCATTTAGAAAGTACGTTGCTTTTCTTTTGGACTTGCACATACTTTAAGGAAAACATCTCAATACAAACAGGAAACCTAGAGCCTGTTATCCACTTTCTCTGTGTTTGCTCACAAGCCTTCCTTGCACGCCGGAAAGTTAAATTATACAGCAAACCCACGTGCCTTCAACGGGTTCCTGGCAAGGGATTACCAAAACTACCACAGGAATGCAAAGCTGCCAATCCACAACCATTAATTCCAGATCTGTGCACTCCTGGATCACCCAGCCACAGATACACGATCCAAATCCAGCAAATGAGAGCATTTCTGCCAAATTAGTAAGGCGACTGTATTTGTGGCACAGTTATATTTTTTCTATTGGCTTCAGGAGAAGAGAGAAAAATTTACTGAATTCTCAAACCACGGCTTCACCATCAGACCTGGGATCTGGAAACACACCACTGGAAAGTAAATTCCCATCCCCGACGAGCGCTACTAAAAGCTTACTCCAGTGTTAATGGCGAGATCTCAACCACAGACGTGCCCGGATTGCTCCATATTCTACAGACTTGAAAACATCGCGGGACCATGCTAATACTTTGAAATGGGTCTTGCAGTCAGATCACACAGACCTAAGCTCTGATCTTTGAGCTTATTAATGCAAGACAGACTACTTCTATGTACAGAAGGTACAACAAAAATCAACATGCTTTGACATCTCTCGAGCAGGCGGCTCTTGCTCCTGGCTTGAGCTTCTGGACATTATTGTGATTTAAAGAGTTAATAACAACAAAAAGGAACAAAGCTCAATGGGACTGATAACTAATGAATGTACATTTCATTTATACTAATGCAAATAATTATGTCAGCACTTAAAACAGATCAACGCTAGATACAAACCATAACTGCACACATCAATAAGCTTTTAGTGGTTATAGAATCAAGAATATAATCTAATTGCTTTCTTGTGCTCTTTCCATTGTTGCTATTATTCACTTCCTAAGATAGCATTTGCATGTGCTGCAGAGGGTATGTCACAAAGCAAGGGCTGAATACGTAACGTGCCTTTTTCCTTACTATATGTCTTTTCCAGACTACATGCACTATGCATTTTGTCATCCACTTGCACCAATTTGAATGGTTTGCTTGCTTTGTCTTCCTTCAAGCTGGGGAAGTGCCGTCGTTTTTACAGCTCGTGCCAAAGCTTGGCAAGCTCGCAGAACTGTTTGTATGGATGTTTGACACTCGGTTTCCTCCCTGAGAAACACCAGCTGTACTGTGGAGACGATGGTCTCTGCCAGCCTTGGACTTCTAGTCTGTGGGAGATGACACGGGATACTGGTAGACCAGCTTCAGGTTAAACAACGTGCAAGACGGAGTGTCTGAACAACAAAGCACATTGCTATGAAAATAAGGCCTAGTTGAATTAAAATAAATTACTTCTATCACTGCAGGAAGCTGGTCATATTGCAATCTTAAAACCAATACAATTTTCATTACATTAGCTATAGCTCTTGAGAAATAACCTTCAGATCCAGGTATCACTCTAGTAATAAGCAGACCACATAGAGCAGTAAAGGCATTAATTCTTAGAGATACCTTTTTTCCGGAAGTTAACTACAGGGAATAATAAACATTTATTTAGCAGACACAGCGCCTTACCTTGCCTCCCCATTTTCCACAATACTTTTCTTTTACCTAGGGTATACATAATTTCTACAACGCCCGTATTTCCTACAACATATGTACATCCTGTTTTAAATACACATTTATTTCACCAAATAAGATTAAATAAAACTTTCAAATCTCTCTGTCTCAAATCTCGTTAGAAATAAGTAGGCACGTACTGAATTTCATTAAAAATCTCAAAAGAACTTCTCTTTTGAGTCATTCCCTCTTTGATATTTCTAGTGGATTTCTGGCTTTTGCTCATCTGTAAAGATATTCTTTCTTGTCATGCTTGAACTTCCAGTATATCCCCCCCTCTATCATGACATTATTACTTTGCTCTGTGTTATTTATGAGTTGCATTCTGCCACGAGAAGAGTTGACCATTGCTTTCACTGAGGTGATCTGGAGAAAGGCAAAATATCTGAGGGCAAAATTTGACCCTCTTAACATAATATTTGGAGATAGATCTTATATGATGGATACCACCATACCTCTATTTTATTTCAGTTTTATTAGATAGCCTTGTTTAATACAAAGTTTCAGATAAAATTGCAACACAAAAGTGGATGCACTTTTTTTTTTTTTTCCCCCCGCAACACGCATTATGGATGTTATTGCAGATGCTAAATTTGGAGGATGCCACGGGATTATACCGAAGCTAAGCTTCTTCCTCAGTTACCCTGCCCTGGCCGGGCTGCATGGCCAAGTGCTCAGGGTAACTTTAAATGACCCCCCTCTTGAATACAGAAGATTCTACTCATAGTAGAGAGCTTTTCTTGGCTAATTTATTATGTTTCCTAGGTAAAAAGTAATTATTAGGTATGGAACAGATCTCTTGCAGAGGAAGATAAATCAAAGGCCTGTGTTGTCTACCCCTCCCATAAATTTCCTTCACTGAACAAAGACACGAGAAGCTATTGTGACTTTATGCTGCCTTAGGGATTTTCTCTATCCAGAGGCAGGTTTTTGGTTGCTTCACATTACTGCTGTAAATGAAACCAGTTGGGCTCTGTTCAGAACCAAAGCTTGGGTCTTTAGCTTTGAAGTAAATGGCCAGATTGTTTATTTTGTTTAACATTTAAATAAACTCATATTTCCAGATAAACTAACTTGGTCCCTGCAATTCTGTGGCATACTCGAGTAAATATTCACAAATATATAAGCATTTTTTTCAGAACTCGCTTTGTAAACTGGATTAACCCAGCATCTGCTATGAAGCCAATGATCTAATTTAATTTATTCTTATCTACCTTCTGTGTAAGCACAGCTTGTCAACTCCTGTGCTACACGTTTGGCAGAAGATGAATAAGAGGCTTGGCTCCAGAGCAAAAGAGACTCTCAGTAGTGAGGAGATGTCAAAAAAGTCCTGTGCAATAAGTACTTATCAACCCACAAGATGAACTTCAGAGGACAAAAATCCTATAAATGTGAAGTCGCTCCAAATTGCTGACCTCCACTAAAGGCTTTTGTTTAGCTTTCTCTGCTGTTTCCGGTTATTTTACAAAATCTCCGTAGATCATCCCTGTGAAGCCTCGACTTCAGGAGAGCTGTAGTAGAACATATATCGGCAGCTGACTATTCTTTCTGCACCTGCTCTGACCAAGTGCCAGAAAAGTATTTATTTTCTATAACTGCTAGCAGGTTCTGCTTATAAAACCGGATTTCACTGTGGCACAAAGCCATGGGTGCACCAGTGCCTCAGCTCCAGTAAAGGTGAAGCAACGTGAAAATACCTGAACACAAATAAGAGTCAGAAGCAAAGTTCTGACCCTGACCTACAAAAGGGGTGTTCTTCTTTTGTAAGTTCATTTTGTAAATAAAATGCTATGTCATTCTGCTCTAACCAAATTTGAGAATTTGACACTCTTAATATTTGATTCAATTTGAGAATTTTTTTAAATCCATATTGAAGCAATAAGTTATTTTGTACCATATATGGCCTTTCATGAAATAAGGATTTTTCCATGTATTTGTTACAGCCAACTTAACTCTCAAGCATTCTCCTCTTTCTCAAGCATTCTTCTCTTTATATCTAATGTACTTTTACACCTGTGAACAGAAATACCACCTCCTCTCCTGCAATCCTCCTACTGGGATATACAACGACTAGCCTGGTTTCATTTTTCAAAATTAAGTGATACATTAGACTTAGGAACAAACGTACCTAATCTTAGACAACAGTACAATGTTGTCAGGCCTTCTCCTCAGTGTACTTACCGATTTGTGACAATATCAAGCTCATCAGTAAGATCCAGGCTTGGAGAACAGACACCAGGATTTCCAGGTGTGGAATCCTGATGTACCTGCCATCGCTCTAAGGTGCTCAACAACATTTTGGAGTTGCACATCTGCATCACAGCTTTTACGTATACCTGAAACACTTAGTGATGTTCACTACACCATGATATTCTTCAGTGTAAAATCAGCATATATTCCCCTTGAGCCTTCTCTGCGTAATTTCTAGTTCTCAGAATTAAGGATTTCTGTTTTTCCTACTGCTTTATATTGTAAAAAGCTTTGCAACCAATATTACAAATCAATGTATTGAGATGCATACATCCTTAAAATTTGGCCTGGCCTTTCCCAATGTTGAAATCATCGCTCCTCTACCCTGTACACCGTGTGAGAAATGACAGGTCACAGTGGCAGACAGCAGAGAGGTTTTAATTTCCTCACTCTCCGTATGCATATAATTTAAGACCCAACACCCATCTCCAGTGCATACTCATAAACGGTGATAATATCATGAAGGACAGGGACAACTTCATATTCATACTTGAAAATTTATTTATATATAAAATAGTCATTTGGTAGTCAGGGATGGTTAAATCTAAGAACGTGGGATGTATTTTTCAATGGCACTGAATGTTTGCATCTTCTGCTGAAATCAATAGGAACTGTAGGAGTGCAGCACCTCTGATCAATAGGACCAGTGATTTGCAAGTCCAAATCAGCTGCTGATAGAATGGCAAGGTATCATGAAAGAAAAATCTGACTTACTAATGGGCTAAAAATAACTGACTGGATTAGCCACATCCAACATTGTATTGTACTTAAAGAAAATGGTGCGGTGCTGAAAAATTATAGAAAAAAATATTTCCTACTCTTTCTCTTGTATTTGCCTTATTTACTCTTAAATTTTTGGTCAAATTTCTTCTTTAATTGCTGACGGCTTCTTAGGTTTTTATTACAATGAGATTTATAAAAGAGAATATTTAGTATACCATTCCACAACGGTAGCATATTTTATACCCTTTATAGAAACACAGACCAACAGATGAACAGAAAGACACAACTATTGACTTCATTGAATCAAACAGATATGCTCTTGTCTTTCATGTGATAGTTTGGAATTTATTTTGTAGCCTTTGAACATCAGTATGTACGCCATGTCCGCTGGTCCTGATCTTACCAGGAAAAATAAACTATTTAAGAGTATCAGAGAAATTTCAGTTTTCCACACTGTCCTTTCACAAGGTGCCATCTCTGTAAATATCTGAGCCTAGACGGGTGACACGATGCAGCTCAGCCCTTTCAAACAAGGATACATCAACACAGAGCCAGTGATTTATCTGTTTCCATTTTACAATCAAAAGCAGAAAAATTTTAAGGTAACTGGATTTCAAAAATTTTCCCTCAAGATGTTTTTTGTTTTTCTTTAAATTTCAGCATTCATTTGCATAAATCTTTAAAACACACGCAGCTCGTACGCCCTCCAGACACAGCGCCTGCCAGCAGGCGGATTTTGCCCATTTTATGTTGCTGTCTGAAGAGCCGCTAACCTGTTTTCCCCAGTCAGCCTTTCACTCCACTGGTAATTTCACCCTGCTTCACCGAGCGCTCTGCTCGCTCCCAGGAGCGGCTGGCGAAGCTGCTCCAGCCCCTGACGCACCGGTGACGGGCACCACCATCACCTCCCCGGTGGGTGACCCAACCGCTCTCCTGCCTTACTGCCCGCTTTGCGGGCAAATTCAAGCAATTCTGTCTCAAACTGCCATAAATCCATTACGGTTCTCAACATACCTGAAAGTACAGAAGAAAAATCAAAGTATATATGCCTTTATATGATAGAAAATAGTTCAACACATCTACAGCGCGGAGACCAAACATCTGCTTTATGAAATGAGGTTTTTTTGGAGTTACTATTATGACGTTAGAACCTATTCACAGAAATTGCTCCCGTTGAAATGAAAATATGTGTTTTACCTGAGAAACTAAATATTTTGACTAAAGATTTCCAATAAATCAGCTGTTACACAAACATTTACAGGGTTCCGTAATTTCCTTACTGTCCATATAACAGTCAAATTTATTTCAGAACGGACCAAATAATAAACATGGTGATTATAGGCCAAAAATGGGAACATGAAGAGAAAATGAATTTTTTAAATTACTAGTAGTTCAAAGGAGAAAAAATACAGAAGAAATACGTGTTCTCAAGTAAAAGGTTCTTTACTGAGTCTTACTGATAATAGGGAAATACTGAAAAATAAAAGAACAAAACCATTTTGCTACTTTAACTTTCGATTGAAAAGAAATCACAGCTTAGAGGACTCTGGCACAGGTCTCTGTTACAAACAGAAGAGCCACTTGCAAATTTTTGATCTGGAATAAGCTTTGGGTTTCCACGACTTTGGGAATGTTCTGACTGGCTCGAGGCTGCGACTTGGGCCTATTTTTAACAGTAACATGTAGCTCATGCACCTAATGGCTGTGCAAGATATTTGAGAAAGCACATTTGAGTTATAGGGAAAGAAAAAGCTTAACGCTAAATTTTGATCTGCTTTCATTTGGCCTGAAATCACAGCTCATTGTAAGTTAATGCAGACTATGGAATAAAATATGAAGGTGAAAATACTTTTGCCTTTACAAAACCTCTCTTATTCTTCCAGTAACAACCACTGAGCTGATCCCAGGTTAAATCTGATGCTTAAATTAAAATGAGTTTTGTTTTGCAACGTGGTCCCAAGTCTGTAGTCATTGCTCGGACATAATTCCCTCTGACTTGAAGAAAACCTGCCTGGAGTGAGGACTGAGGGACCTGAGCCATGGTGAGCAAAGAGAAAATACCTGGGGGAGTAGATTTAAACTTCAAAGTGTTACACACAATCTGATTTTGTATATCCAACTACTCTTACTTAAAACATGCACATTTCAATTTTTGATGTGAAAAGATACGCAAATATGAAAACTTACAGAACAAGTAAACTTTGAAAATATTTTATATGCTATTATTCATACCTAACAAAAGGGAAAGAACTAAGGTACCTGACTCATAAGAACAGATCATGAACTTCTTTAAATATTTAAACAACCAGAAATGGGCAGCATGAATATTAATTTAGGATAAGCTAGCTAATACTATCTGAACCTGCAGGAAAGCTTATGCCGCTGAAAAATTCCCTGGGCAAACAAGAACAAATAACAGCACCTTGGAAAATTTTCTGAATTAGAACTCCTGATTCAGAGATTTATATTTTTCTGTAGAAAACATAACTAGAAATACTCATAATTTATAAAATACAAAGACATCTTCATTTTACCTCGTTCTGCCCAACTAAAGAAAACATGTTACACCTTTATGTTACCGGGTTAAGATAAATACAGACACATCTACAGGAAATTCATACAGAGCTTTTTAATTCATGATGACATGATGCACTTAGGGCTTTCTTGGGCTGAGGACATGTAGCAGCATATCTCTAGAAAGTTAAGAAATTTTCAGTGGCAGCCTGAAATCTAAGCAGGGATGAAACAGAGCTTCATCCAGATAAAATTGAAATGGTGTGGGTGGGATATATGTGTAGCAAACAGATGAGGCTGCAAAAATTATACAGCCAGTCTAACTGAGGGCATATGCTCACCAGCTGCTATGTAAATCTGCAATTAATGTAGCTTACTAGATCCTCAGGTGCTTTCAAATAATCATACATCCGAAATGATCAAATCTGCTTTCCCATCTGCATTAGATGAGGATGTCAGAAAAAAAAATCCCTCCTGATGAGCATCTCACTGACAGAAACCAGAATTTTGTCCCTACAGGACAAAAAAACCCCCAAATAACAAAAAACCCAAAACCAAACCAAAAAACCAACCAACCACCAAAAAAACACCCTGCAACACAGTGGAAAAAAATGTCTGAAATTTTAATAATTTTCACTATAAGGACATTTATTCAGGGAACAGAGAAAATTAGTGGTCACTTATCAGTTTGGAGGTATCTGTACTTGTACCTCTGTACAAGTTTCACCAAGTATAAACCACTCTTTCAGACGAACCCAGAGTTATTCCCATTGAATCTATAAGATGTTGGTGATACTCTGGCTCATGCCCATCTGTGAACTGGCACTTAAATCAACAAAGCAAGAGTGCGTGTGAGAAAGTGCATCGCAGAGGCAAAAATTAATTAGATTTCCATATGTTTACAAGTCACAGTCACATTCTAAGATTCTACACAATGAATGTTTCGTAATATTTTCAATTCAGATTGAAAAACCAATGTGATAATTAATGTTCAGCCAAAATGTCATAGTGAGTCACAAAGACTTGCTCTGTCCTGTACAATCGTAGTCACCTTCACTCAATGCCCACCTCCAATATATCTATTTTACAAAGGTGTTTCTTGCTATTCTAATAAATCCTGCCAATCTATCATGAGAACAAAATTGCAAAGTCAGATACTTACAAAGATGAGTTTGAAATTAAGTAACCGCCCTTCAATCTATGTAACATTTTTCTGAAATATAAATTCAATAAAGGGACAGCAAAATATAACTTAGAAAACATGGTGCAAAATACTATGTATTTTTAGAGCTAGCTGTCATTCTGTCCAATCATGTAAGAATTAAGAGGAAAAAATGGAAGATTTAAATCACGATTAGACTGAAGAAATACAATTAAGAGTTATCAGTCATTTCTGAATAATTCTTTAACAGCAACAATGTTGTAAAGCTTAAATTAAACATTTGATTTTTATATTAAGAAAAATATAACAGCAATTAACATCGGTAGGAGTCCTCTGCTAGTATAAACGTGTCATCTTGAATAATATTTCTCTCTCTATTAGGCAGTATCAAGGTTAACAGAGTAGAAAGTTAATGAGAATTCCATGCTGTATTCAACCTCTGGCCAACCTAGCTTTTTGCTTGTCACAATTTACCAAGCGCCCAATGGCAAACAGGATTTGTATTAATGTGAAAGCAAGCAAGACAATAGAACAGCGAAGGTAAAGAATAATTCAGCACAGAAAAGCAAGAGCGGCTTACCGATAACATAGGCTAGCAACAAGGCCAGGGTGACTGTAATAGCAGTGGCACTCAAAGCAGTGCACTTCCAGTTGCAACATCTGTAGGGTTTGTTAAAAGTGAAGGTGGGTCTAGAAAAGGTGCTTCTAGGAAGAGGCCTAGGAGGTGGAGAGTAAACAGTATTGGATGTTAAAGGATAGTTCTGACTGGCTGCGCTGAAGATAGCTGAAGACCCAGATCCATGTTTAAATAGGAAATGCCTACAAAAAGAAGACAGAGAACCATGATGTAAAAAACAGTTTGTGATTTAAGAAGCAAAAGGAACTACAGAAGTACTGTATGACAAATACCACATATATCCACAGAAAATACAAAGACAGGAAAATTTGCATTTGAATACCCTCTGCACTGGAAGTTTTTCAACCACACCACAAGATTTCCAGCAATTTTTTAGTAAAACAATATAACATGAATGATTTCTAAACTATCCTTGTAGTGGTTCAGAGTAATGCTGAGGAGAGGTTATTTCTCAGTGAACTACCGGGGCATCCTCCAAGACGAGCAGCCCCTGTGTGCTTTGCTACTTGGGCATTCCCAAGACATGGGTATCATTGCCAGCAACACCCACTCCATCCACAAACACACAACTGGATTTATCTCACCAAAAGTACAAAAAAAGTGCAGAAGCCACTAGTACTCCGAATATTTACTTTCACTTTGGATTCTCTCCAGAATATGGGAAATAACAAAAACAAACAAACAAAAACCAACCAAACAAAAATGAAAAAGAGGAAGAAAAGAAAAAAGGTAGAAGAAAAAGGAAGAAAGAAAAAGGAAAAAAGAGAGAAAAATCCACAAGGATAATCCATTTTGAAGGACTGTAGTTGCTGCACAGGAAAGTACAATGTCTTTAGTATTCTTAATTGAGCTATTTTGAGAGCAGTTTTTCTTAAAATGCTTTTGCCTACTGTGGTGATTCTCAAACATACTAAGAAAGAATTCATTTGGAGAGCTATTTCAGCATATTTTGGAGGACTGATTGCCTTCCAGAAAAAATAGCAGAGACCTACATTAGCACAAAAAATAAGATACAAAAATGTGCCTTGCAGAACAGGCTCTGGTGCAGAAATATCGAGTGGTTGTCTATAGGAAGATGGATGGTTTTCAGGACTGGCAAGTACTCTCCAAGAGAATTTGGGAAAGGATATTTAATTTTAAACAATAACTTACTGTGCTATGTGCTCAGAAACTGTGGCAAAAAAGACATATTCAAGGCTGACCATAGCAACCACATATTCTTTTGGAAACACCAACTTTCCCTTGTTTTACCTAAGCGAGCAAGCTTCCCGAGTGCACTCTTTTCTGACAGACACGTATTAGCTAAATCTCATGCCACAGCATGCACCCAAAGAAGCGTAGAGCATCTCGGTGGTCCTCGGTCCCAGGCTAGGAGGTCTGAGCTGAGAAGGCAGGTGAGGGGCACTGCTCCTGCACAGCTTGTGAGAACGAGGGCTGCCTTGGCCACAGAGCTGCCACCGCGTGGTGTTTTAGCCTGAATCTCTGGAGCCTTTCTGCTGAGCACCCCAACTCAGAAAGGCATTTCCTAGAGAACCGCATTCAGCTCTCCTGAGCTTGCCAGCTCTTTGCTTTGGGAGCCAGATACTGAAGGGAAGCAACGACCCACTTGTATTTCAGGTGCTTTGAACTGTGCTCCGTTCACACCAGCTCCCAGCTGAATAAGAGCATCTGTGGCTGTTGCTGCTGGTGGTTCCTGCACAACCCATTTCTCTGTTCTTCCATCAGCTGAGCACTGTGCAAGCGCTCTGCAGAGCCCAGGCAAGCATTACCATGCCACTTGTGCTGGGGGTGCAAGTTGTCTCCAGTTGTTTCTGCCAAAACTGAAGGAAGATCTTGCATTTAGAATCAGGTGGCACTATAATGCCTACAAGCCAAAAGCCACAGACACGCCTCACAGCTAAAGTTAACTGGCCAATGTTGACACGGTCCAGAATCCTCCCAATGACAAATGTACCTTTACACCTTCAGCAAGGCACAGGACAAGTTTTTGAATACATATATGGATCAATCAATCAATCCATGCTGGTGGAATTTCTTTGATGGATTCACAGCTGGATGTACACTGGATCAAACACTCAAGAGCATGAAACATGATTATACTGTGACATTTGACTTTAAGAATATTGTAAATATATGCTCCTGAAAAGGTAATTGCTAAAATGGTGTAATGAGGATAATATTATGTATTTCCATTATAAGATTTTAAAAGGAAGGTTACAGTTTTCGAAATGCCAGATCATAGAAAATAAAAAAGTATTACAGGGCAGCTTTATCTTTTAAAGGGCTTTTATTCAGGCAGTTACATAAAAAGAAGGTAAATGAGAATACCTGTTAGTTTGCATTACAGATTACAGTGCCTACATACCAGGAATCTTTTAATGCACCATGAGAATAAAATTTTTGTGTTGCTTATGTCGAATACCAGCTATTCCTGTTCAGTTCTTATCACCCAAGTAAACAGCAATCAGACAAAAAAAAGACAACCGAATCTGAGTACAGTATCTTGACAAGGCATTCTAGTTTTCTTTCCCATTGACTTTCACAACTATAGATTTATACATTATATAGATGGCAATGCTCTGAACATGGTAATGTTACCTATAGCTGTTTTAGTTCAAAAATCCTAAACTCAAATATAGTAAAATAATAAATTCCAATGAAGAAATGTAACTGTCGACAGGACTATATAATGCTGTTTTCCTCATACCAAGCCATCAGAATAAAGTTGGTTGTTTCAGCTTCAATGCTTTGTTGTCACACATTGTTTTTACAAGTATGTGAGGCGTTAATTTTCAGTCAGTATTTAACAAGGTACAGAGTCTTTTAGATATCCAGTAGGAGAGAACATCACAGAAAATTTGTACTGATATTCAAGAGAGCAGAAGTTGAATTACCATATAAGATAAGAAATGTGTTATTATACATAAGCATATACATAAAGTATGTATGCATACAAAAATATAGATATATATATTAACCAGTGAATAATTTCTTAACTGCTTTACATTTTGAAGACATAATGACAAAATGTTACATATTGGATAAGTTTTCATTTAAATTTTTTTTAAAATACAGCAAAGTGGTCTGATATTGGCAATATTGATTGTCCTTTATGGTGCCCAGCTCAAAGATATCAGAGGTAAAGGGAAGGAAACACTGAATTGAAAGTTATTATTAAGACTCTAATAGCCTTGCAATCAATAGCCAGCAATAATTTCATTCTCTTGCACAGGGATTTATAAATGTGACTCCCTAGCCTGATGGTAAAATGCTAGTGTGCGGAGGGATTTCATTATTAGCAGAGAGCGCACTCAAGCTGGATCCAGCTCACACACTTGTAGATAGATGACTCCATTCACACAGAGGAGAATTTACATAGCTCTAACTTGTAATAAAACTGAGATTCTGAGACCACAGCACACTGAAACGGAGCTACCAGTGAAATAATGTCAAGAAAATGTTAAAAACCACAATTGTTTATGCCTTCCATTTTTGGGAGAGTATATTGAGTATCCAAAGACATTTCTATAGAATTTGAAAAACACTGGTGACACAAAGACAAATTTCCAAAGCTAGACTGTGACTGTGTTCTCATAAACTCAGACAGCTCCTCATCTGTCTGAGCACACCACTGTTCCCAAAGGACATTAGGACACGCTAAACTGTTGCTATCGATTCCATAAAATCAGGTGCTTTCTTGAAAGAGCAAAATAATAAAAATTGCAGTTCAAAAGTTTAGATGTGACTGCAGCCTGGTATGTGCTTTAATATTTGATCTAAGAGAGAAGCTAAGGCCTTTTTAAAAAATTTTTTTCAAACTGAGAACACAAAACAAATCAGAGCATTTATAAGAATGAGTGATAGACCACTTGTGCCAAGTGGGGAAGTTATAAATGCCCACAAAAACATCAAAAGCATCCATAAAGAAGACGATAATATTCTCTTAAAAAGAGAAATACAGGACATAATCCACAAGGCATTTGTTTGTGAAATAAAAGTCACTTAATATTATTACAGTGATAATTCCAATACATACATAAATATTAAAGGCTCAGTAATAATTTCATGTATAAAAGAGGCAGTTGGAAAACACTTCCCCTTTCTTTAGGTAACCACAACATCTGGTTGCTTATCTGTCCATTTGTTCATCTCGAAAACGTAAAACTTTCGAACTTTGAAACCTCTCGAGTAAAGCCGACAGGAAGAAAAAGATCCTACCAGACTCATAAAAATCAGGGGTGGGGAGGGCGGGAACAAAGCCGTCCCAAAGCCCAACACAACCAGTAAAAGCCCCAGTGAGGTCCCGTTCCTCAACTCAGCTCTTGGTCCTCTCCCAGCCCCTCCAGCCAGCCCCCCAGCTGAGGCAGAACACACATGGGCCGAGCAATGGCGATGTGCCCGGGAAAGAGATTAAGGACTGAAGGAAGGGAGTTCCTGGGGAGCTTGGGTGACAGAAGACATGAAATGAGACCTCTCAGTCCTGCTGATCACAGAATAGTTTGCTTACTCTAAAGGTACAGTTTCATGTGGCTCATCTAACTGGTCGTATTCAACCTTCAGAGGAACAGCATACAACTCCAAGAGTGCAGTTCATACAAAAATGATGAATTCTCAGCTAGGAGAACATTAGAGAATAGGAGTTCATTTCTTTCTTTCCACCCTTCACTATCAGGATATTTTGTTACGTACTTTCGGCTTCCTATCTGGAATGGTAATTTAAGTCTTACAAAAGCTACACATGAAGCACCGTCCCAACTGAATTCAAGTGGTGGTAATGTAATACTATTACAGGAGCCGGATTAACTCCACACAGAAATCCTTAATTGAATTCTGAGAAAATATTTTGATATCCCAGTACTGTAGTGATGTCCCTCAACTCTGTCAAGGGCTCGATATCCCTTCTGTAATTTCTGCATATTTACCCTATGCCTAGTGTCTGTAGGCCTAGAAGTCCACCCTCATTTGTACCTATAACTTGTTTTCCTTCCATTTACATTAAAAACTATGGCTTTCTAAGAGGAAAAAAAAAATGAAGGAAAGCAGATTTGAAAGCAAACCACTGGGTTAGTAGAAACACAAATCTTGCAATACCTTGGCCATAGAGTTGCTTCTCTTTATTCACTCCTGTTTACTTTACATACTGCTTGAAAACCTGGCCCTGTGACCTGGGATGTGAAAGGATGTAAAAAAAGAATCTGTATCCTTTACATTTCACTTCAGTACAGAACAACTAGTGACATGATGCTGACTCATTTGTCTGTCGTTGCTGTAGGTGAGACAAGCCTGTTAAACCAGATGACTTAACTTCCAAGTCCCTGGTAGAAATCCGGGACAACAATTATATAAATATAGAACAGTGCCAAAACCAATTAAGAACAGCTTCTGAAATGGAACAGTTGTCCAAAACACAAGTGTCTTCTGGTTTCATTGGCTATTTAGTGGTAAAACAAACAAACAAACAAACACCCCGAAAACTACCGCACTGGGGACGTACATTACTCTTGTATAGATCAGTATGGGCTTTATTATCATGATATGTGGTGATATTGCTACATTGAACTAGTAGTTTTCGAAAGTGCTTTTCTGTGGCTTAGAACTTTCCTTTAGCGCTACAAACAGCAACTGAGTAAAACTGATCAATGCATACAGAGATCTGGGGGTAAGAAAGGAATAAGCTCAGGGTTTGCCCTATTTTTTTTTCAATAAATCTTAAACTTTCGTTGTGGAAAATTACTTACAATAATATTTACAAAAGTTAAATAAATATTTGCAGAGCACTTTGAAACCAAGAACTGAGAAGGATATTTTTATTTATTGTTACTAATATTGTAATTTTGTTGCTTATATTGTGTGGTTAGAACATAAATAGAATCATAGAAATAAATAAATCATAGAAATAAAGGAAGGAGATAACTGAAGTAGAACTAGTTGCACCACGGTTTTCTTTGCCAGGAATTTCCTCCAGTGGGTATTCATGCATATTCGGACTGACTTTAATTACTAGTGTTTGACTCTACGTCCTAATACCTACACTCACATACGGTTTAAAGCCAAGCTGTACAGCTACTTTGACAACACAAATTTTATTCGACAAGAGATGTGTCACATTGACCACGTGAATACTATCTAGTCTTCCAAAACAGATTTCCTAGAAGTAGCTATCCCGGGGATAGAGACACTTTTCCAGGTGATACCATCACACGTATATGTTTTTCTTTGAAATGAAAAGATAGAATCTTTTGCGTATCTCTGACCCTTTCTGCTGCACACAGTCTTTGTTTTCCAATTCAGCCTAGACCCTCTGTATGAACCTGTAATGACATTTCTCTTTCAAAATATATATTCAGTCTGTTTCTGGTTTTGTAAATGAAAACACCGCTTCACAGAAATCTAATGGGCCACTTCCTTATTAGTGTTCATGAAATAACATCTCTTTACTTTTAGTTACAACTTTGTACACTATTACATTATTCAAAATAATTTGTGAAGAGCATCCGCGGTGTGATTGTTCGAGTTACTCTGTTAAGCCTACATCAAAAATCCTTACTCATACAAATACTGACCCCCTGTTCCAGGGAAGCCCACACCAGAGCTTCTCCCAAAGAAAAAAATACAGGAGAGTATATGAACTATTTAAATCACCTTATTGTCCCTAGTGACTGGATCTCAAATGATTTGAAAGGACCCTCAAGTGCCACTGCTGCTGACATAAAGATTGTACTTTGTTATAGCTGAAAAATGTTTATATTTTTATTTCCATAAAAGATTCTTTCATTCCCACATTATTAAATTTAGGGTCATATTTACGGCTTTTATTTTAAGTTCATGGTCACATTTACAGTTTTCAGTTTTTCTTTTACCATTCGGAAGTCTTAAATATTTTTAGATCTTTTCTTCTGTGCAGTGAAAACACATGGGACTTTGACTGCGTTTAAAACCCTTGCCATGTGTCTGTTGTTAATACAGTCAGCCTCTCTATAGATTAGATTTATTGTTTAATTAGGTAGAAAATGACAAAATACAAGTGAAATGTCCTGATAGCAAATACTGACCAACATGATTTGAAGGAAAGATCATAAATGAAGCACTTCCCTGCATTTATTCTTGGAAGAACCACTAGTCTGGTCATTTAACCCAGGAGCAGGCTCCATTGGCAAACGAGTTCCTAATGAATTGCATTGCTCAAATAGTAATTGTCTCCCAGCTTGGTGGTTTATGATCATCACCACCTCTGTGCCTTGGGAGTCGTAAAACCATTCTGTTTGCTCTGGAAACCTCGAACTGGGAAAAAAGAAGACACAAAAGTGCTTTCTGTATCTCTGCAGTGGAGGGAAGATTCACAAGATGCTCAAATGAAGAGACCAAGGGGAAAGAATGAAGCTTCCAAGAGCTCACACTGAACTGTGTGAGTCCACATCTACATATGCATTTTTCTTTAATTATTTCTGTTTCTAGCACTACTCCAGATTAAACAGAAAATAAGTATGTACAGGTTTCTATGATTTGAAAGGCTATGAATGTACTTTTTGAAAAGCACAAATGATTACAAGCTTGATTAAAAAAGAGCAAGGGAAAACTGTAGTACAGAACAAATCTCTTGATAAGTGATAGTTGCCAAGGTCTCCCCTATACTAAACAGAATTATAAACAGGATTTTTTAGGAAAACAGAAATCCAGTTGGTCTTAAACATGCACCTTAAATAACTATATAACACAGAAAGGAGTGACTCCATCTGGGCTGAATAAACTTCTTGAACTCCAAAACTCTCAAAGTTTTTAAGTGTTTAGAACCATTATCAAACTTCAGGGCTCTGAAATATTTCTGAATAGTAACTAAAAATCATAATTGCCTTGAACCCCAAATACTTCTTTTATTATTCTAGTACTTCAAAGTTTTATATAAATTAATGATAATTGAATTTCAGGTTCATGGTCTGGTACCTCACTGTCCCTTTAGAGGAGCTATTACCATGGTGATAAGATTGCTTAAATTAAGCTGTCTTTTTCCACAGTACTTGGCTCATTGCCAGTGCAGTGAAGGGAGATTTCAGTCCATTCAGCACAGCATTAACCTTACTGCCAACACGGCTAAATGGGCTAGAGGAACCAGAAAGAAATCTGATTTAAAAAGGAAGGAACAAGCAAATATGTAAAATACTGAAGCACAAAGCCAGACTAAAAAAATACTACTTCGAAATAAAATCAAAATTAGGTAAATTTTGACAGAAAACTTAAAGATTATAATGCTTGGGTAATCTAAATGCAAAACTTTATCCAAAATAAGCATGTCCAGTGGTTTACCCATGAAGGAACTCTAACAGACTATAGGGAGGATCACAAATGGCATCAGGTAAAACCCCCTATTTAACACCTACTTTTTTCTTATTATTTGAATGAAGTGGGAAAATAAATAGGAAACACATGAAAAAAAATACAAAAAAAGCAAGATAAAAAAAAAGCAAGAAAACAAATCCTGAGTCAACTAACAAGGCATGGAGAAAATGAAAAACACTCCTTTAAATTGTCAGGGTTTAATACATACTCCATAAAAAGATGTAAGCTGTGTTCAGACGGGGCTGTCAGAGATAATGACAATGTATTACATTGTAAATCAGAAGATTTGAAACATTAGAGCAAAGTATCTATGAAACCTGAAAAAAACCAATTATTTTAGTGGAAAGGAAGGGAATAAGCAATAGGTTGCAAGTACTTTATTCTGGGGGAGAAGAAAAAAATCGATTTATGTAAAAGTCCAATAACATTATCCCAAAAAAGAGAATCAATGTTCCCTGTGTTTTTATGCAGTGCGAGAGATCCTTGCAGTCTTTTTCTGGCAATACCTGCAAATTATTTTTCTGCGTGACAATGAAATTACTGCATGTTCATAAGTCATGTTAACAATAAATTGTTCCAAGCCCGTGTGTGCATGCATACAGATAGCGCCTGCGTTTCCAGGCACGTCCCAGCACTGAAGGCTGCAGCACAGTCAGTCTGAGCTGTTACACCTCCCACAGCTACAGCTCTTCTCCAATTTCTTCATCGACAACTACTCTGTGACCTGGCGTCTGAAGTTTTAAAGGTATACCTAATTCTTGTTTTCATTCGAGTTGCTTACAATCAGAATAATTGCCAGAGTTAGAGAACCGGCCTTGGCAATGACATACATCCAGACTCTGTTTTTGGCTTTGTCAAAAGCTTGTGTGAACTTGAACAAGTAATTTCACCTTTCCAAGTCAGTCTCCTCATTAAACCGGCGGGCTAATAAGGTGGGTCCTGACAAAACTGCTTTGCAGATTAGTCCGTGCATAAAACACCTCTAGACGAAGCACAAACCAGAATTTCTGATTTATCTTTCCCTATAAAAATAGCATATAGTTTTACTCTACAAAAAAGCTTTCAGAACACATCCCTCAGTACATGTCTTTACTGCAGCTCTTTCCATTCTAATCTAGGTTTTCAAATTCTAATTACATAACAATACATGTCTAATCAGAGTATGTTAAACATTATCGGAACTACAGAAATTTTTTTAGTTAAATATGACACATTATCATTACGAGCAGACTCGTGAACTTGCTTCATTTCTGACTGCCCAGAGTGAACAGGATTTACAGTCACATGATTAGTTCTAGTAAATCTTTTCCTGTCTGAAAATTCTCTAATACTACATGGCTATAGATAAACCATGCAAACACATGTGCTGTTTACGGATTAACAGCAGATACAGTTGGATAGAAAAGCTGAACATGTGCATTCGGATTTTTGCCTAGTTATTACATAGGGAATACATTACTGTCTAAGTCTTCTTTTTGACTGCAAATCTTCCAAATTAAAAAAAAACCAACAACAATAAAATAAACGAACAAAAAGCCCAAACAACAAAAAACCCCCAACAACTGCTTAGATATATTAGGTATGTACATATTAGGCAGACTTTGTGCTATTAAAGATTTAGCACAAAAATAGAGCTGCCATTGACATGCTTCCCTTTATTTTGTAGGGTTATTTTTAAAGAGCAGCTAAACATTTATGGAGAAGGAAGGCAAGAGAATCCAGATATTAGGCTAAAGTATTTGTTCAATTCTAGCTGAATCATTCTCTGTTAAAGGAAGGAAAAATGGGCTACAAGCCATTCTTTTTCTCTAAGGCTGTGTTGTATACTATAGACTTCTGGGAAGTAGTGATTGCAAATGTTTTTATTACAATGTTCCCCTGCTATAGCACTTGTCTGCACATAAACTTGTCTTGGCGAACAGTCTTGCAGATTCTGCTTTCCGATTCTATAGCTTTTCAGGCAGCTCCACAAGAGGCTGCAGGTATTTGCTACCAGAGGGTGCATCAAATCAGCCGAACCAACCACTGAAGAGCAGGAATGTGAAAAATTCGCTGACTAACGTGTAGCCCACAGTGTTTTCCAGTCTGAATTCCTAAGCCACCGTGCAGCTCTTTTGTTAGCATCCAATTACATAATTATAGATATAACTATATATCTATGTATTACACTAGATAATGCACTTTATGGGAAGTTTCAAATTTGCAAAAATAATAACAAACCAGAAAAATGGAACTGAACTCAAAGAAGACTTGAAATTGCAAAGCATTTTCCCCCAAGAGGGTCTAAAGAGAAAACAGTGACCAGGGATGTAGAAAGGCTAAACAAGATCCACCTAAGTGTTAATTGAAGAGAACCAAAAGATATTTAATGGGTACAGAATGCTCAGGGATCAGTCTTATATGCAGCAGAAAGTACAGAATATATATGTTTGATACACTAGAAATGGCAGAGATTGATCTTTATAAAGATTATGTAGACAGAAGCTTCTAGCTCTAGAAGGACTAGCTGAACTAAAATTTTCTTCGTGTTTGTTTTTGGAGAAAAGTTCCATCCTCTGATTCTTTTTTGTGATTTTTGGTTAAGACAAAGAAGGAAAGTTTTATTTCAGAATGAATCAGAGGAGAAGTACGTAATTTGACACTTCTGATTACCAGCAAAGTGTTTAAAGATGTATACTAAAATTGAGATATGTAAGAAAATAAAAACAACCTTCTTATAAAAGAAGAAAATTTAGGTTTCTGTGATTAATTGTGATAATGGCCCTTGGACATATGTGTATTAAAAAGTAAACATTTCTACACGTTACCTAAAATTCTCTGGATCAGATGAGTTGGATGTCAGACATCCATCTGTGTTTCACCCAACACAACTTTCACAGACACTCAGGCACTTTCTGTTTCTGTGTTTTAGCATGCTGCAACCCAAAGGGAACCCTGGTCAAAACTTTTTCATGCTCTGTTGGCTGTAAAGAGGAAGAACGTTGTAGAAAATCAAGGACAGCTGTAGTTGAAAGCCATCATATTAGCCAATGCTTATTAGGAACCAAAAAGCTTACTATAGCCAAAAATTCAGAAAGGCGTGCGTGTACCCTTGCAGGCAGAACTTTGGGTACAGAATCACAGGTTTGCTGGATAGAGAAGTTATTTGCTTTCAATTATTTTCCAGAGTTAATTAGTCATGTAAATTGTGAATTATCCTGAAGATGAACCCTCCCTCAGCTCCTGGGGTTAAGGCTCTCCATGCTCAATGTCTTGAGCACATACATATCTTTTCTCCATTACCAAATGATTATCAAATTATATTCTTTGTGTACATATAAAGTGTTTAAACACACACACAGAGGAAAATAATATTTTAGTATTATTTCCTATCTTTTCTTATCCACAGGAATGTTGAAGCCTGAACACTGACTCCAGAAGTGTACACCAATTAAACAAAACTTCTGTTTGCTGACTGCAAAATGGCCCTGGGAGAACA
This sequence comes from Caloenas nicobarica, assembly GCF_036013445.1. Taxonomy (NCBI): domain Eukaryota; kingdom Metazoa; phylum Chordata; class Aves; order Columbiformes; family Columbidae; genus Caloenas; species Caloenas nicobarica. The sequence goes on from NC_088256.1 coordinate 5,444,975, forward strand.
TGGGATGGTATGACAAGTACACAAGCACAAATCCTGACTGCATTCAACTCTAAAACACCTATGTAATCTATACACCTTAAGGAAATCAATGTCTTCCCAAACTTAGCAAAACACATGCTTTCATGAGCATTAACGATCTAGATGAATCAAGTAAATACGGCCTCACATGGCCACACGACGTGGCCTCAAATCAAAATGCACTGGCATGTCCTGAACAACAAACTTGTAATTCCCCATCACCACCTCATGTCAACGTCAGGCCTCCCCCCATCTTTTTTTTGTTTTGACTTTTGAGATGTGCTGTGTATAACGAGTTGGTCCGTACCTGGTTTCCAGCGGTATGTTGCTGTTCAAGACCCAGCTGTTATGGAGATGCACCGAATCTTGGGTACTGGTGGGGGGAGTCGGGGCAGCAGGACTGGGCTGGCTCCGGGTGGTCATTGATCTTCTCTGGAGAGAATCGGCTGTTGGAGGTGGTTTTCTGGCACAAGTGCACGCGTGCGGTGGTGGAGGCGGCGGCGGGAGGGGCCTGAAGGTGAACTGGTTGTGTGGGCTACCTGGCATATCTGAAACAACAAGGAAAAGGCAAAGAAACCCATAGAGGGTTATTATTTTAAAAAAAGATCAAGAGAGTATGCGCATGATATAATAGTTATAGGTATTAAAGCATTGTGCTTTATCATGTTGCTAACCCAGTTGCCTGTAAAATGTGGCAACGTGTGAAATAATTTAAAATATAATACACTACTGAAATGAAGAATATGAGACACAGACACACACCCTCCAGCACTGTAGTTCAGTAGTTCAACCAAAAAAAAAAAAAAAAAAAAAGAAAAAAAAAGATACAGCATTCACTTAATCTGTCATAGGATTTTTTGAGGAGGAGGGTCAAGAACAAATAAATCAAGTTGACATTGTATTGCAGCACAGACCAACGGATTTCATGAGGTATAAATCTCATTTAAGAATATCTGTGAAAGAAATAGACAGAGTGTAAGAATTAGTGTTGCACTTCAAATCAAGAGAGAAAATAATTGAATAATTCCTACCACCTAAAAAAACCATCTTTGATAAAACCAAGTTAACACATTCCAGCAAGTTTGTTACTGCACTTGTTAAACGAGCCGTGGGAAAGGGCCCTCTTAAAGATAACCTGCAGCGCTAATGATCCGGATACCCAGAGAAAAGGTTTGGTGGCAGCTAAAGGCAGATGAGCTGGCAAAGAGCTCACAGCCACCAGACCAGGCTGGGAAGCGGACGGAGTGAAAGTTGTGTGTGGTGGGTACCCGAGGCCCTGCTGCCTGTGCCCCGCTGCCCTACGGCACCCCCAGCGCTGCCCGGGAGCCACTGGGAGGGATGCGGTGCCCGCCCCAGGGGGATGCCGTGCCCGCCCCAGGGGGATGCCGTGCCCGCCCCAGGGGGATGCGGTGCCCGCCCCAGGGGGATGCGGTGCCCACCCCAGGGGGATGCTGTGCCCGCCCCAGGGGGATGCCGTGCCCGCCCCAGGGGGATGCTGTGCCGGCCCCAGGGGGATGCTGTGCCGGCCCCAGGGGGATGCAGCGCCTGCCCGCGTCCTGCCCTTCTCTAGCACTGCTACATGGCTTTTAGGTGGCTCAGCCTGTGCCAGTGAGCTTGAATCCTCCTGCAAAACACAACGAAGGTACAAATACGGTGTAACGGTACTTTGAAGGGACAATAAAATGTTTTTTTCTCTACTTCCCAGAAGAGTCTCCAAACCTCTCAGCAGGGCAAGAAACAGCTATGGAGAATTGAGGCAAGAAATTACTTTTTAAAGGAACAATAAGAGATACTTTGCAAAGAAAACGTTGATAAAAATTGCTGCCAGATTGAGTGAACTGTGAAGCTGCTAACTTGAAACTCTTCTAGTTATTTTACTTCAGTGTCTAATGTGGCTTTGTCCCTTTTCTATACTCACCCTCACTCTCCCTTTTACCTTAGCGGACATCCTGTTAAATTTGCACAAGACCAGCTGGAGCAGAGCTCTGATGAACCTGCAAAAATCCCCTGCAAGGAACTGTTGTTGCCATCCACTTACAACACATGCTTTCTTTAAATTATGACATGATGTGTCTTCAAGGTGAAAGATGAAAGAGTGCCCCTTCCCTTCTTGGAATGGCTGGTGGGGGGGAAAAAAAAAAAAAAAAAAGCGCAGCACTTTTTTCTCCATGACAGCCACAATTTACCCCAACTGGAGAAACAAGGTTGTTTAGTGCTCCACATAAGCTTTTCTATGCTGTGGTAAGCAAAGCTGTCACGGATTTGGCCCAGACTTAATCCTTTTAATTTCATTGATCTTTTATCAAGGCAGCATTCTTACAGTTCCATTAAGGTTTACACTGTAATATTAGTTTGCATATACCAGAAAAGCATTTCTAAGCATATTAGAAAATTGGAGACCTCAGTAAATTAAATCACTGGAGTCAACAGTCCAGAGCTCTGAAATAATCTGCTAAGGCACTTTCATATAATAATTAATCTCAGTAAATCCTGTATCCTGCTATTTTAGAATTGAAAGCTACCTAAATTTTGGACATAATATTTGATGTCCAGCATCCTCAAGTATTTGATCAACGACATTCCCTTAGCGGTATCTATCTTAAATCCACTCTATGGAAAATCTGCAGGACTATTATACATCCTATAATTTGCATGACAAGCCATTTTAATGGTTGTATCACTGTCCTGTTAGAAAAGTGCTGATCTTTGCCAGGACACGCAGTTAGACTCTACAAGGTACATCAAAAGCTATGTAATAAATGCCGAGCAGCCAAGGTGACTGCTTTTCTAGGTAAACGGGGGAAAAAAATGTATAACCTACATGGCACCACATCTTTTAGTTCCCTTCTTCCCCTTCTAGCTGTACCGTCCCTATCCTGTCGACAGCACACAATTATCTGACAAACAGTTTAGTATGTTCCATGCAAGCGACTGGTTCTACTTTGTGAACCATAAAGTATTTCTGGTTGGTATGGTACCTTATATCTCCCAGGGCAATTTATTACAATACATTAACACATCAGATTTCCTGGGGGATTCCTTTTTAATTATCACACTTGTCACCCGTTTGTCCAGCCACTGACATCACAGAAAACCTCACATGAGATTCTGAAGTATTTTGGTGATTTAAAGACAAGTCTTCTGCATGAGACCTTCACTTCAGTAAAACACTGCAAATTTATTATGCTGAGAATCAGCCTGAGTTTCCAGTTAGTTTTTACAGACTTTCTAATTTGGCAAGGTCATTTTTATTTTGCTTGAAACTAAGTCTTCATCTCATTCACTTTAGTTTTATACCACAAAAAACGTTGCTTGGGATATAAAGAAGCGTTATATCTAAATATGAACACTTAAGATTCTTCAGGACTCTTCAGGAATAAATGGTAGACTCTGTAAAATAACCTAATGCAAGATCGTTTAACTACCTACAAGTGATATTACACAAGAAAATTTGTCTAAACCCAACAAGTTTCCAAAATGTATAGGAATGATATAGAAATTAGCTTAGCCATAAATTTTTATCCCATTGCTATTTTTCAGCATAATGCTATCCGTAACAACTCCTAATTTTGTTTTCGTTACTAATAATGTTCAAATTTAACCTTTTTACATGAAAAAGTCTACGTATGGTATGCAAATACAGCGTTATTTGTTTTCGGTGTGTTCGTTGACATGGCAGAAGTTTCCATTAATCTAAAAATGTAACTATAAAATATGATTTCAGCTCAAACTTTACATTTACAATAATTTGCTTCAAATTAGATTTTGAGGAGCTCCCAAGCTAGAAGAGATGCTCTTGGCCCTCGCTGTTGGCCTTCTCATCTGCACTTGCATTTAGCCCATTTTTTTTTTACAGACAGAAGAGGCTGTTTAGAAAATGTCTAAATTCTTTCCCCTAAGAATTCATTATTTTTAAATAGTTCTCTCCTTTCAGCAAAGCATACATACCATACACTCACTCCAAAGGAGAAACCTCTGTGTTGATGCTAGCTATAAACAAGAAAAACTTTCCTTGTAATTCTGCTAGTTTGAAAGATTTCTACTTGCTCTCCTTTCTCTGAAGTTCGAAGAGGGGAGTTCTGCCTCTGTCCTGAATGTTTTTTCTTCTTTAGTTCTGACTCATTCTTTTGGGAGGCCCTTGATCAATATTGAACACGCGCTTTTCCATGGCAGTTGTATAATGGCGCTTGGTATCCTACAGTTATGGAGCGCAGATCTCAACAGCCCTTCAGTGGCCGAGTGCTGCTGCTGCTACTGCTTTTTCCTTCGGAAGATACAATAATTCAATCTTGCTTTTTTTACTAGGCCTCTGCTTTTCACAAAGTGCAAAATTAATTAACTGAGATGCTTCCCTTACTCTGCCATTTTGGTTGACTGCTGCTATTCTCCTCAAAAGTTATTGGAGACACAGACCAATGGACGAGAGCAGCATTAACATAAACTCATTTTCCTTAAGAGTCAAGCTAAAATGCTTTTGTAATCATAAAAATGTAGCCAAATTGCTTTATAGACTGACAAAAATGAAATAAGCAGCTTTACCAACTAGTTAGCACCTGACTAAAAATCGTTTTTGAAAATAAGCCGGGCCTTTGCTAATGTATTGTCCTAACAGTTTTAAAGTATACTTTACTATACTTTTTGGATCCACATTGAAATAGGGGATAATTGAACCGTTTTATCATTTACTGACAAGATTACAATAGCCTGTATCATTACTAAGTGAAGTATATCAGAGAGAATATATTAAAATGCAATGAACCTTAAAAGGTTTGCATCTAACCTGTAGTGCTTTTCAGATATTTTTTTCAGTTCTTGAATTCATTATTTATTGGTCTGTTTGGATTTTTTCTCTTTTTTAACTGGACATGTCTCAGCTGAGAATGAATTAGCTTGCAATCTGATATTTAATGAGCAAAATAGTAACATATATTCAGAGAGCTAACTTTAGGTAAAGTTCTACGGGTATACTACCGCTCTGTTACCAACAAATGTGTAATTTTTTAATCAAGCAGAAATGAAGGAGCATGATGCTATTTATCCAAATTGAGCCTCAGAACAGGTACATCTGCATCATGCAGGAAGATACGTCTGACACCTCCTAACAGAATGGAAAGATTATGCCCAGAGCACTGTGCCCAATTTAGGTAAATGGGCCCTGAAGAACTGGAAAAGATTCAGTGCAGGGAAGACTGAGAATCTGTATGCTTAAGACTAGAGCTAAAAAGCATAGAATAAAAATCCTCTATTTTACAATGAGATTTATGCTCTGGGTCTAAGAAGATGAACTAAGTATTAGAGGTAGGTGCCACCATGGCCGAGTGTTGGGTCTGCTTCCTGTTAATATACTTCCTGATGTTGCGTCTTTACAACCTTTCCTTCCATTCTAAATTTAAAATTATTCTTTTTCTGTGTATGCACAAATAACCTGACTAAACCCCTAATTATTTTTTGCCTATCTCTGAATTCCTTTTATTTTTGATGTCACGTATTTTGAGAAAAGGTAAATATGAAAAAAATTGTGTATGAAATTGCTCTATTGTTGTGTAAAGTTACATTGTGTTTCAATAATCTGTTCCATGCTTGCTCCTTCTGATGTAGCTCAGCATTTAGTTGGCCTGCCTTCTTGGAAAATCCTTTGCTTTGCAAACTTTGTCAGACTGCTAGGATGTAAAAGTATCTAACCAGTACCTTTAATACCAATTTACCATTAGCTAATTGTTTTGCTGTATATATTTTTTTCCCTCAGCCTTACCACACGGTAAATCTTCCAGAATATAAAATATCAAACATCTCTAGAGAATTCTACAAACCATATGGTTTTATGCAAAATAAAGTTTATAATGTAATGAAAGCTTATAAACTAAAGGTCACACAGACTCAAGTTTACACACCAAGTAAAAGAGATTTAGAGACCCCCAGAGACCAACACTACTCCCCGCCACAGCCTACTGGCTCATGCCCACGGTGCTCTGAGATTTCCCTTGGTGAGCAGGTTGGGGCGGCCCAGAACAGTGGGAGGGAGGGACCAATTAAGCACTGGGGATCATCAAGGGACTCCGAACAATTTATTTATCAGTACGGGTGTGCCCTCAAATAGCCAAGTATATAATTTCTTACCATACTGCCACTCTAAGAGTAGAATGAATCCTATGTATCATTATTTAGGCTGTGCTGAAAACACGGCACTTCCAAAGAAAAATTAACAGAGATCTTATACCACGTACTTCGAATGGCATCAATGGAGCATAAAATACAGCTGGATTTAGACTATAATAATGTAATGATGTCAAACAAATTATGCATAATACTTAAACACTCAGTCCAATGTGTTCATATGGATCCCACTGTTTCCTTTATGTTCTCAGTATCACATATGTTCAATTTCCTTGAATCCCTCACAATTATACATATGCATGATAACAGCTTCCAACACATAACGGATCTTTTTAATAGTGGATCTTTTTAACAAAGAGAGATTGGGTAAAATAAGAATTCTAATAATTTCCTGATGTTAAGAGAAACTTATTTCTCCTTCAACATTTCCAAGTTTAGCCATATTTAGAAATGAATTATGATGATAATCCAACTCTTTTTAAAACACAAGTAACATTTACATTGAATGCTGTATGGTCTAACTATGTAGAAAAAAAAATCTCTTCTGCATATATGCTACAAGGACAGTAAGGACATCTCATGATGGCTGTGCAGCACTTCCTTTTCTATTTTTACATGAACAGTCAAAACTTGTACTGTAAGACACTCATAATGGACCTAATTCCAGGAAACTTTACAAAAACGTAATTACCCAGTTTTGAACACCAGAGTAACAAGGAAGGATGGGAGTATCACCAGCAGGTCTCTGTTTAAAATACTGTTGCTTTTACAGAAAGAAATGACTTATGTTGCTTTAATTCTGTTTAACACGGTCTCTTGTGAAACAGTGATAAACAGATAAAATTCCTTCTGAACTCCACCTGATCAGGTGGAACATTGTTAAGAGTATGCAGGGATGTGGTGAGGAAGGCTAAGCTCCACTTGAAATTAAATCTGCAAGGGATGTCAAAGACAACAAGAAGGGCTTATCCAAGTACATCAGCAGCAAAAGAAAGACTAGAAAAAATATGGGCATGCTGCTGAACGAGGTGGGTGCCCTGGTGACGGAGGATGGTAAGAAGATGGAGTTACTGAATGCTGCTTTTGTCTTTACTGCTAAGGCTGTCCCTCAGGAATCCCAGACCCTGGAGGCAGGAGAGAAAGTCTGCAGAAAGGAAGGCTTTCGGGTTAGAGGTCATTTAGGCAAACTGGACACGCACAAATCCATGGGCCCTGATGGGATGCACCCATGAGCGCTGAGGGAGTTGGCAGATGTTACGGCTAAGCCACTCTCCATCATCTTTGAAAGATCACGGAGAACAGAAGAGGTGCCTGAGGACTGGAGGAAAGCCAATGTCACTCCAGTCTCCAAAAACGGCAAGAAGGAGGACCCAGGGAACTACAGGCCAGTCAGCCTCACCTCCATCCCTGGAACGGTGATGGAACAGATCATTTTCAATGTCATCTCCAAGCATCTGGAGGAAAATACAGTTGTCAGGAGTAGTCAACATCAATGCAGCCAGACTCCTTTCAGTGGTGCCCAACAACAGGACAAGAGGCAACAGGCACAAACTGAAACACAGGAAGTTCCATCTGAATATGAAAAAAACCTTCGATGAGAGTGCCAGAGCATTGGAACAGGCTTCCCAGAGAGGTTGTGGAGACATTCAAAACTCACCTGGACACATTCCTGTACAACCTGCTCTAGGTGAACCTGCTTTAGCAGGGGTGTTGGACTGGATGATCTCCAGAGGTGCCTTCCAACCCCAACCATTCTGTGAGTCTGTGATTTCTTCAGGTAGACTAATATGAGCCTGGGATTTTCCCATTATTTTAAATTACATTTTTGGTCCATTTCTAACAAACTCTGGATTACTTAAAGTCTACTAGAAAACCCTCACAAAACAAAGAGCATAAATGGACTTTACTACCTGTGTATGATATTGATATTAGTTTCAATGCCTTAAAACTTCTAGCAATAGAGAGCATAAGTCATTTTCATTAGCAGGACTTTTGTATTTGCCAGTAATTTGCCATTACAGTTGCACATGAGGATGACAACACCATTGTGCTCTATTTCCGGTAAAACATCAATTACTGGTATGACAAAAGTGAAAAAAATACTGGAGATTTCATAGTGTTTTGGAAAATAAATCAGAAGTGTTTCAGAAATGTCCCTGCAAACAAACTGTTTCTTTACTCAGCTGCAGGAAGATGTGGTAGAATTTTTCAGGCAAAAGGAATGGAGGTTAGAACTCATTAGAGAAGGAAGGGCAGTGATTAATCACTAGGGAACTATCACATCACCACTCTTTCCAACTTTACTGATAGGATGCATTTAATAATATTCTGCCTTTCAAGACTGAAAAAAAATTGGCATCTGTCATCTTTGTACCATGTACTTAACTTGTCAGTTTTACTTTGTAAAATTCTTGAAATAAGACCGATATACTCTTTTTTTTAGGCGTGTGCGTGTGTGAGAGTTTTTGCTTTTTTCGATGATAGAAATGTCAATATACTTGAACCAAAAGAAGGCCTTGTGGGCCCAAAGCTATGTATTTTTTTTCTCCAGCTGTATCAGCTGGTGCAATGAAAGACGTTACCTTTCCTGACAAACTTTGCCTCACTTAGAGGCACTTATGTCTGTAGACCATTAGAGCTACAACAGCACTACTCCTTAATTAACTCCATCACTCAGTGTTTTAACTTGGGAGCCTGATTGCTGAAGTAGAATAATTTTGGACATAAACAGTGCACTATTAGATGCTACTCTCTGTGCTGTAGTTTGTAACCAGAAATGAATTTCAGGTTAAAACGCTGTGTACTGTGGATAAGATGCACGTTTTAAATGTTATCATGCGGAAGCACCTGCCAATAGAAACACACTGATGCGTGTTCATATAAAATAAGCATTGTCAGAGGGGAGTGAAGAGCCGGAGCTCCTGAGGTGCTTTTGTTCTGAACTGCTTGAATTATAGCTTTTTTCTATAGTACTTCTTCATATAGCTGCTAAATACTAATGCACACTATGTGTAATATTTACATGAAAAACATAATTCCATTTATGCGAAACGCTCACATTTATGTCAATTAATATCACAAATTCAAAATGAAGCTCTCCTACTCACTCTCTTCCATCTCCTTTGTTGCAGGTGGTACATCTGTCAGGTTCTCTCAAATACCCATGCGGTTGAGTCAGGACTCCTCTTAAATCACTACAGTCTGTTCCAACACAAGACAGGACCGTCGGTGGTTGAGTCACAGAGGTCAAGGGCAAAACGTGAATGGAGCAGCAAAGCAGCACTCCAATTATGATGGAGACCCAGGGAACAACCTAAACAACGAGTTCAGGCTTCTAGTGGTTTGTTTAGCAGACCCAGCAGCTGCTGAGACAATTAACATCACACAGCATCCAAAGGACAGAAGTGGAGACTGACAGCTCCCAGCCAGCTTAAAGGTGATATTTCAGGAGAACGCGTAATTCCTGCCATTACTCAAAAGTGGTGGGTTCAGTCGATATCACGAGTTGTAACTTCTATCAGTGGCAACTCACAGGGGACGGTACAATCACTACTCTAAAACTCCGAACAAAGCGGGAGAGATTATAGCTTACAGAGTAAGCCTATCATCCAGGTTTACAAAAACCATGCAGTTACAAGTAGCTGGGCAGCAAATTTTGATGACCTTAGAGGTGAACAGATTTTGATTAAAGAGCAGTTTATGATTGGTAAAGTAGGTTGCAAGCAGCCACGGCTGTAAAAATTAACGGTTCCCTGGTTATTGATGGTTTTTGGCAGAGTGATATATATTCAAGTTTTGGCCTTTGTGTCATTAAATACATTAGCTGTGAGGGCTTTCTAAACGGGATCTATGGGTAATGGAATTAGCAACTATAAATCATACTGAAAGATACAGTATATTTAGGGCAGTAGTTCAGTGGACATATGAATACGGACATATTAAGCCACGCTGCCAGCAACCCCTCTACGATGGATAATAACCTTCCCTGCCTGACTCTTACCTGCTTCATCTGTGTTCCTGTTACTTTGCAACATTTTTAGGAAACAGGACTGCTCGAGGTGATGCCCTGTTACAGACCCAAATATTGTAAAACCCTGCAGCATCTGAGTTCACTGCACTGTGATGGCTGAGGTGAACTCTTCCGTTTTAGCACTTGCCTTCTCAAGGCTGGGGACAGTGACATGAGTCCTACCAGTTGACAGAAGTACAGAATCCTTTGCAACTTCAAGCCCAGCCACAAGAGAGGTAAGTTTGTTGGTTCATATTTTTTCTAATATAAAGTATTCTGTGGCTCTACAGAAATATGAAAAGATGATAAGCCCTTAGTCATGGTTAAACCTGCCAGTCACATTAGGACCCAAATTCAAGCCCTGAAGAGAATGCTCATGCACATTCCCAACAATACTGGGGGCAAGATCCCAAGCGTATCCCCTATCTATTTAGACTGAGAGCTAGTGCTTTGTTGGCAGCACTGCGAACGTCCTCTAAATTTAATTCAAGGTGAAAGTGCCTGAACTTCGTGGCTTGAAGATGAATCCCACTCCAACTTCTCCCACTGGGATATACAAAGGCTTTGCTCAGGACACCTGACTCTCTGCACTCCAAGATTATCACGTCACATGCAGACATCCAGCATGTCTCCTGACATTATTTTGCAGAGCACAACTGAAAATGGCTTTAAACTGAAAGAGAGGAGATTTAGATTAGATAGAAGGAAGAAATTCTTTCCCATGCGGGTGTTGAGGCCCTGGCACAGGCTGCCCGGAGAAGCTGTGGATGCCCCATCCCGGGAAGTGTTCCAGGCCAGGCTGGACGGGGCTCTGAGAGACCTGGTCTGGTGAGAGGTAACCATGTGGCTGGAGGGTTGGAACTAGATCACCTCTAAGGTCCCTTCCAACCCAAACCAGTCTGTGATTCTATGAAAACAGCACATCCATTTTTACGATCAATACCATGTACAGATGTAGAAGCACGAAGCTCTTCTGGATCACTCACTAATTGTCTCTACCCGCCATGCATTTACTTCATTTTTAAGACAAACTTTATAGAAATATATTAATGAGGGAACATCAGGAGAAATACAGACTAGTTTCTATGTTTGTAATATTCTGAAGAACATGTTTATAGGTTATATAGGAAAATGAAGGTCTCTATTTTATTCAATAAAACAGCATTCCATATGTTTTTGTTATGGATTTCACCCCGACATTAAATTGCTTGATATGAACATCTTCACATACATTTCCAGTGACTGCTATATGATTATAGGGAGTATTTAAAAATAATTCATTTATCTGTGGTTATATAGCAATCGTGAAGTGGCAGAAAAAGCTGTCAAATGTACCCATAACATGGAAAGATACGTAGAGTTTAACTGTGGCTCTAATGCATATCTATCTCAAATTCATCAGAATAATACTAGCATAGTAGCGTTTTATAAATAAATACTAATAAATATTTATCATCTTGACATAAGACTTTGCAAATAGGTTTTGTGGAAACACTGTAGTCAGTTAAACAGACTACAATGTCTATGAGAGTACTGCATAACGCCCTTGACAGGGCTCAACATCACATTCAGCTGGAGGATACAGAGGAGCACATTGCATGGTCGTCACACTGAAATAAACTAAAAAATATTTTAAGCCATATCATGCTAGTGGGTTTCTTTTTACGCAGATTTGGGCGTTCAATAGAAAATTTTACTTCTAGACTGTTTCCCGGCCTTCCTGCGGAAGAGGCGTAGTGGTTCAACCGTGGTCCGCGGGGACCACAGCAGCGTTGGGGCCATTTGCGTGGCTGTGCTCTAGAGGGGAGATGTAGAAGATAGCTTGCTCAAAGCCAGCTGTTCAGAACAAATATCCCTTGAACTACCAAATTCAACCAGACTTCACCAGAAATCACTGAGCTCCACCTGATTATAAATCTGTATCCCCTGTACTGGCTCCGTAGAAATATTTTCTGCTGCATTATCTGAGATTCAATTTTAAAATTATTCTTCTTTCTCTGTAGGCTGCATGTGGCAGCAGAATTGTTTATTGCTACAGTTTTCTGCTATTTTGGATAATCAGAGAGAAACACTTATACAGAACCACACTACCAACTAATAAAATGAACAGCTTTTGGAGAAACCGATAATGTTTTTATCTGGTTCTTCCTGAATGACTGCATACATATTCAAACTTGTTACATAAATCAGGAATATGATCCAGTACTCTTCCCGAAGTCAAGAAGATACTTCAATTTCATCTTAGTGGAGGTTAATTTTAAAGAGGGTTGATGAATTGACAAGCAGCTAGTATTTGTGCTCATTATAGGCAAGTAAATATTGCTGACAACTTTTTTAAAAATGAAAGTACATGTGGCCGAGCCTATCCTATCCTGAGAGTAGTCTGATCTATAAAATAATTCGCAATTAATACATAAATTACAGTAGGACAGGTTTTTTCTCAACAACCTGGTTAGTTCCCTGTTAGTCAGGTTAGAGAAAGCTCATAGGAAACCAGAATGTTTCCTTCAACTTCACTTACATTCTACTTCATAAACTTTATTTGACAGATATCTTAAAGAAGAGTTCTTGAAGATAAATACAGTTTCAAAACATCTGTTGTCCTTTTGAAGTTTAGCTGTAAAACAGAAAACAATTTAAAAATAGAGAATTATTTTAAACGATCTTTAAATTCTCTATTTAAACAGAGAATTATTGTTTCAAATAAGGGAAACGAATTTTTTTAAAAAAACAAGAAGCGTGGTAACCTTAGGTGTAGGATACTTAGCATCCATTTATTCTCGGTAACCCTTAGAAGTACATGGTATTATTTAAGAAGGTTGCAAGTATGTTTTCAGATAGCATTACAGAAAGCTATTTGTCACTCATCAAATGATTTTATACGGTATCTAAATTACACTAAATTAGTTAAAGGATGTACCTCAGCATAAAATTAGCTGACTGACTACTTCTGCCATTTATCCCTAGAGGTAGTTAACAAGTTCCTGTCCCTCTCAACTTAATCCACAAATAAAAGAAATACTTCTACAAAAAGATCTATTCTTGCCATTGATGTTTGCTAACATTTTATTTAGGAATGTCGACATTTCTTCTATAGTACTGAGTTTGCTGGGAGGAAAGACAATGGTACATGTGTACCTGGTGGTAAACAACAAATCGATAATTTTTTTAAAGAAAAGAAAAACTCCTGTAGGGAAAGACAAAACAACAACACAGAAACAGCTAAGGTAACACCTGAGAATGAACATAACAGCCTAGGCATAAACCTACAGGTTTAGTCTCTCTAATGCATATTTGGGCATCTACAAGCAGGCAGGTAGATTTTCTGAAATACCAATATGCTTCTACCACTCCACTAATGCACTGGTTGTGGCCTGGCTCCTCACAACTATCTAGGGCTTTTAACTCCACTCTGCATTTTATTATTAGGAGTCCTGCGCTCTTAAACACCTTCGAAGATCTGAGTGGAGCTTCTATCAAGTACCAACAGGGTCACTCCTGCATAAACCCATTCAGGTAGTTAACTTTGAGCAGTAAGGTTTGACAAGCTGCTCCTGCTATTCTTGTTCGACTTGCAAACGAAATGTAGCACGCAATTCAAAATTAACAGAGAGTACATCATTTGACAGCATCGGTAGTTTATAAAAGTTCTTTGTGACCGTATCCCGAGTTCACCTCACACCACATTTCTAAGGTGCATCACTCAAAGCTTATCTATGTACAGCTATTTAAACTCTTTGTAAATAAGACACACATTTTTGAATATTAGTAGAAATTACACCTATAAAATATTGAATAAAACCTTCAAAACAAACGCATAAAAAAGTATCAAGGGAAACATACTTTTTCATATGAATCTAGCCAACAAAGTATTTTAATGAGTGCACATCTATTAAGAGAATTCTCAGGATACTGTAATTATTATTCATTTTCTAGAATTGTTTCACCACGAAGCTTTATGCTACTATAGGGACTTTAATGTTTATGTTTTGTGACGGCTGCATTGACTATTAAAAAGCAATTTGGCTGACATTTTAAGTCTTTTGTTGCCAGTTTTAATTGGATTGTTCACCAAGCATCAACTCCCCCGTTAACTGCAAAAATTACAGGCCAACGTCAGTTTATAGTAATGACTGTTTAATGATTTTATCCTGTCAGTATGCCAGCTTCATATGGATGCATGCATGATTAGTTTCATATCAAGACCTGTAATTAAATAACTGAAACCTAAACAAATGAGAATATCAAACAGGAACACATCTTTAATAAAGACTTAAAGATTTATCAAGACACTCATTCCAAATTAAAAAATAATTAATGTTTTGAGGTCAAACACTGCAAGAGTTGGTGTTACGGGAAAAAGTTCTCTGCACCTTTTGGTATAGAAGAAATTTCCCTTTAAGTGGTGCAAAGTTTGAGACCTCAATGCAATGAGTCTTTGCTTACCATTCTTAAAACTGACTCACATTATTCAGAACGCATTATCGGCTATTTTTATTTGCTTTCCAGACTAGGTAAAGCTGTTTTTATAATCATAATTATAAGATATAAAAATAATTATACCTCAACTGAAACTTACAGTACTTACAAAGAACAACAAGCCCACTAACTTCTCACAAATTCAGATTCTTGAAAGAAAACCGATTATTACTCTTTGTTCAGCTCTGAATCCTATGCCAAACTCCTACATATTTCAGAAATTCAAGTACAGAAAAAAAGGGCTTTTAGAAGATAACTCTTTGAAAGTGTGAAATATCCATGAAAACAAAGCGCTAAGCAAAGACTCCCACAGCAGGGCCAGCATTGCAAATGCAGCGAGTGTCTCCTCATCCTGCTGAAACAGAGTTCAAGAAGCTGGGGGCTTCTTTAGAATTTCACACCTTATGGTTTTGGCCATTCGACATGGATGGTGACTTTCTGTATGCAGTCAAACTCCTGAATTTTGAAACAAACCAGGTATTTACACATTCTGACCCTTAGGAAGTCCAGGGAAATGAACTACTGACCAAGGGCTTTCATTGTCTTATTAATAAGAACATCTGCACTATAAGACTTAGTGTAGAGTGTCTCTGTAAACAGAGCTGGTACTTTTATGGAATCCCATTAAACCTAGACCTCAAAGGTCAAATACCAGACTTTATTGTGTTATGCATTCAGTAAGTATTCAGGCAAATTTCAGCAATTTATAGCAACTTAGAAGAACTTACGTCCATCTGTTTTCAGGCTTGACTTTTATAGACTATAGTTTCCTACTAGAAAATATTAACCTACTGGAAAGTCAATAGATTTTCAAGGTTGCTTCATTTTTATGTACAAAAAGCTGTATGCCTCGCAGAATCATTCATTTTCCTTTTATTGCCAAGATGATGGCTTAAAACCTGTTCTGACCAAACTTCTGAGCAGATGGCTTTATTTGAAAGATTTAGGGGTAAATTTAGGACTCATCTCTTTTCCCAGTTACAACAGCATGATATGGGATTAACTCCATTGATTTCAATTATGTTATTCTGCCGTGGTTTGCTAGATATAACCACAGAAGCTAACGGTCTAACTTCGATAGGGCATATCCATTTCTTATATATTTAGAAACAGAAAATTTGTCACTTCAAAATATCAGCTGTGGAACATCACACAATTCTGCTCCAGGAATCGGTTTACTGTATTTTTGATTTAGAAAAGGATGAACAACTGAACCAGTAAAATACAGGTTGGCACAAGCTTATTTCAATTTGTAAAATAAGAAGGTCCAGCAGAGGTATGTGAATGGACCATACATCAGAAGATGAAAATTCACATCGACAAATGCAAGGTACCTCAAACTGATTGCTGAGATCTAAATTGACTCCAAGTACTCAGAAAATGGACCTGGGTATATCTGTAAACAGCTCAATGAAAAACTCTTTTCTATGTACAGCTTTAGTAAAAGAATGTAACAGCATGGACAATAAAGCAAATTGGACAGAAAGTAAAAAGGCAAATAGTGTTAAATCGCTACACACACATCTTGTGGAGTACTTTGTTCCATTCCTGACACTTTTTTTCAGAACAGTTTGGTAAAAATAGAAGGGATTTTACAAACAGGTGACTAGATTAGTGACGTGGAAAAACCACTATGTGCGGAGACACTAAACAGAGAAGTAAGATGTAAATGATAGAGAAACAGCATAATGAACTCAGTAGGTACGCAATCATTCACACTCACAATAAAAGTACAGTGGATCACTAAATGAAATGGTTAGGAGAGAAATTTTTTTTAAATACCACATTTAATATAGAAACTTGTTGCTATAAACTATCATTGAGGAGGTGCAAATATTTTACGTATAAGATTTTATCTAGATAATTATTCATCCACACAGAGTAGGCAGACAATATACACACAAACCGAAGTGGTTTTAAGTGTAAAACCTACATATAAAAAATATGCATTTTTATGTGTATAAGTACCTAATATACATATGTATATTTTATACATACACAAAAATCTCCACTGAATTCAAATCCAAGTGGAAAGGATGAAAGTTAGACTGATATTTGCTCAGTTAGTTTACAAGTCTAAATTTTTATCATCTTGAAGGACTTAATTTCACAGATGTTAATAAAACAGCACAGAGCCAAACTGCACTCACTGCTTGCTTCCTGCACCAGCCAGAGAACCTCCACCAAATTCCAGCCCTTGGTGAACTTCTTCCTATGTGACTGGTCAGCCCTGGTTTCGTCAGAAACCATGTGGGGAAAACCATATGAGTATGTCATTTAGTCAGCCAACTGATGAAACAGTTTAAGGTAAGCCATTCTCATGGAGGAAATGAAGAATGGATCTGCCCTGAAGTCATGTACCACCACTAATGCAAATACTAGAGATAAAATAGTTGATTTGAAGATCTCTGAGTGAGCTAGGTATTGACACGTATAGCAGCTTGAAACTCAACACACAAGAAGGAACCCAAGAAACCACTTCTATAGGACCTATTGTCCAGAACAGAATAGTAATTCAAGCCTCCTTCTGATCCTCGTCCTGATCTTTAAATTCTAATTTTCATGCTTACTTGCAGTCTTTTAAAATACATGACTCCAGTAAATATTGCAAATAACATCATACAGATTTTGCGAACAGCACAAATGGGACTACTGCACTTCAACCTGAATGATGCAATAACCAGGTACCAAAGTACTCTCCACCAGCCTCATCTCACTGTACTGAACAATGAAATAACCGAGAAACTAGGGTAGAACAAATAGTTCTGTCCATACACTTGCCCTGTGTTTTGTACATCTGCCTGCCTTTATTATGCAATATGCAGACAGAATGCAAACAAAACAAATGTATCAATGAGGTAGAAAAAGAGTTGGTAATAATACATGCTATAGTTACCTTCTGCTAAAGAGGATGGACAGAATGGGTGGAGACCAGCATGTGGTTTCACCTTATGCAATTTCAAAATGACCTTTTAAAAGTAATAATTAGAGCTGAGTTGGAGCATTCAGCTGAAATTGAACTCTGCAGAATTCCATGCACCTACAAAGCAGAAATTTTGGAAGAAAAATGCATGATTTGCATCAAAAAGGAGGGGACCACTCGGATACAACTCTCCTCCTACTCCTGTTTGGTTTTTTACAATCTTACATTGAAGAAAAAGCAACAGACAACATATCAAAATAAAACATATCCTATCGTAAAAAAATACATGGCTGAAAAACGTATGAGTAAACACGTCAACGAATTGGTTCCAACTAAAGGCAGAAGAACTGAGAAAAGAGAGACGACCTAAGACAGCAGTATGGTAGTGCATCGTCTAACTTCAGACAAAATTTTTGCCTGATGTAGGAGGGAATATCAGATGGCTGCAGAGACAGCCCCAGGTTAGTTTATAGCTGATAGTGATCTCCAAAGCTCTAATTCTGTCCTGTTGATTAGACAGGAAACAAACAAACAAAAAACAGCAGAAGGAAGGGAAGGATCTGTCACCAGCTCGGTTCTGCAGGGCCTGTTCCAGCACCCATGCTCGCTCTGCGTGCTGCAAAGCCACTGCACTGGTCCCAAAGAGGCTGTGAAGAAAGAATTGGGACCATTGCCTGGGACATCTGCCGAATTAAATTTCATCTCATGTGAATATCCTTGCAATTTGACAGCACAAATATCATTATATTGCTACATCGTTTATATTAAAAACATTGCTGTACAGTACACGTGACAGCATAGCTAATGCAACACTAACTTTTACTTCACGAGACTGAACTAAATGACCGAAACTGTAGTTGACATTTATGGTATTGATCAGGCTCCAACATTAATACAAAGTAAGATGGCTTGGAAAGATTATCCATTTACTGATTAGTGATTCACCTCCTTCCAGATGATCTCAGAGTATGACAGCATTGTGTATGTTTGCATTCTTCTTCATTGTGAAGCATTAGTTCCATTTCGCATACTGTAAAGGCAACACTAAAATTACCATGTGTTACCTGTACAAAACTATACACTTCATGCTTCTTTCAAAATTACTCTGTTGCCCTAAAAAATGCCCCTCAAGCCCCATAGCAAGAGCAGTAAGCTCCATGTCTACTAATAAAAGCCTTCCCTAAGGCATTAGTCAAAGACAAAGCTGTTCTATTAGTAGAGAATCCTTGAATGGCTGCTGCTAAAGTGAATAACATTGTCCATGTCATCACTGAAAATGTAAAATCACCTGGAAGATTTCCAGCAGATTCCATGAATTATAAGAAAATTCTGCACTCAGTAATACCACAAATTCCAGGCAGAGCAGCACTGTAGGCAGTCACTATGTAGAGCGTACAGAGCGCTCAAGCACAAGTGGTCCCCACATGTACCAAAAATAAGGGCAAAACTCTTGTCACTGGAGCGCAGTGCACCGAGATGCCCCCTTCCTGAAAGCAGGAAGAGAGAAACACAGATGAAGTGAGACACTGTCTTATTTTCCTTTCCCGTAAGGCAGGTGGACGCAAGGAAGCTGCCAAGTGCAGTCTCTTGATGGGTATAGCAACACATTCCTTCTCCCTCAGTCTCTCCTGGTGCTTCCACTGGTGCAAAGAAGATCTTTATTTTCAGTCTCAACTTCCTGCTGTCAAGCAAAACTGAGCAATGAATGCGGATACAGTTCAGCTGAGAGCAGAATTTGATTTAATATTCCTATAACACTTTGAACATAAAACTGCACTATAGGAGTGCTAAGTCTTATTAAGCTCAGCAATAGTGAATGCA
Organism: Caloenas nicobarica; assembly: GCF_036013445.1. NCBI lineage: Eukaryota > Metazoa > Chordata > Aves > Columbiformes > Columbidae > Caloenas > Caloenas nicobarica. The sequence continues at coordinate 5,464,339 of NC_088256.1, forward strand.
GGCTGACAGGTTCCCTAGACTTGACAGTGTGGCTCACCAGAAGACTCCAATGCTATAAGCATAACCGGGCAATGCAGAGAACACTTACGGGTAGAAAACAGAGGAACCACTCCTCCTCACAGATCTAGAAAGCCAGTCTTTATGGCTTTCATCTGAGCAGGGGAGGCTCAGCTTTATTTGCTCTGTCTGACACAGAGATGGGACCAGAACCCGAGGCGCTCGTGCTGCACACCCAACACCCGAGACACGCTGCTCCTGAAACACAGCTGGCACAGGGATTTGAACTTCTGTCAGTCACGTAACACAGGAGCGCCCGACCACTGTGCGGCAGAGCACACTGCTGTCTGTCTCTCTACTCCAATAAATATTTGATTATTTGTAGGCAGTGAAGTAGCTCCCAAGAGATTAGGAGACAGAGAGAGAGGCAGAGGAGACTAATTGTGTAGCAGGTGCAAGGGTATCATTTTCCATCCTCTCCTTCACTATTATTTGACTTCGCAGGCAAATACCTTGACATCTGCCTTTCTTCTGTGAACCTCTTGCTCTGATGGGGAATTTCACCTCCAAACAGAGATCTCTTCTTTGGGGAAACGTCACTGGAATTGACACACTTCCTGAAATGTTTGGGTTTCAGCACACTTTCAAAAAAATGGGATTTTACATTTTAAAGCTCTACCATAGAGATACAAGCGACACCTTAATGTCAGGCGTAAGTCACAGTGGCAGATTTCTCTTTCACAGATGGTGGTAGAAGTCTCACGTTTGAGGAGCTTTTCTGATGAGGCGCAGAGGGCTCGTGCCTGGGACAGCACATCATGCCGCGAGTCCTCCGGTCATTTAGTTCTTCACCTACCAAACCCAAGGTAACTAAAATGTAGGCTAAATACAGCCAACAGGAGCTTCTTATTGATTGCTGTAGGAGCTAAGGAAAACTCTGTGTGCGTAACTTCAAGTCCGTTTAAAACAGTGAAAAAACAATTTACCGAGTTTTCTTCATATATAAGAGAAAGACTCGGTGGATTCTGAATGTATCCACACTCCACTGATGCTATAAAGACAGACTAATTCTACTATATAGCCCAATAAAAGACAAGATACCTGGTAATCTGCCCCTTTGTGAGGCAGTACTTCTTCTCATCTAATACAGGAGAGATAAGAGACAGCATGGAAAGCCAAAAGGACAGCACTTTATCCCTTTGTTTGAAAATTCTTGATAGACAGCATTAAAAAAAAAAAGTAGTATTAAATGGGCTCTATTCAAATGCAGCACAAAAGAAAATGGTGTCTAGTTCAGGCTGGGCACAGTGACCTGCCCTAGTTTGTAGCTGAACAAAGGCATAAAAGCAAAGGATAAAGTTCCATTTTGTTATACAATATTTCATTAGGGAGCTAATTAAACAGGCTATACTCAAATGCAGCATATAAACAATATCACACATGAAGGGGAGCATTTCTGGGAAGATATTAGCTGGTAGCACTAACATAAATGATTTAATTTTTTTTTTTCATTTCTCAACAGTTAGGAACAAAAAGCTTTTTTTTCCCCATTACCTCATCCTAAGTAGTTTTTCAAATCAAGCTCATGTTCACATTCACGCTGTCACTGATAATGGATCTTGTGTCAAATAAGAAGAGAGTAAAGGACCTGATAATAAGTGCAATTATAAAACATCAAAAATGGTAGATCAAAGTGGATTTCCTTTATTCCACTGTGTACAGTCACTTCACAGCTTTTCAGTGTTCCTGTCATGCGGTCCTGACAGGATGTATTAATTTTCTCTATTATCATAGCAACAAGAATGGCACACTTCAGAAAGCAGCTGACAAATGCAGCTCCTCATTATTACTCTGTCTTACTTTTATTCATTTTGTTTATAAAAACACTTTTAAAATCCCCTTCTCCTGAGACTCTCAGGCATGATGATAGCCACCAAATGGTTGATAACCTTGCAATAAACAAAACTCGGGGACAAACTCTCAAGCCTTCTAAGTACTGTTACTCTTCAAGAAGATCTGAAATTTACAGCCTCCAAAACTTTCAACCCCAAATTTCATGTCAGAAGAGCTTGAAAACTTTACTTAAATATTCCCATGCTAATTCATCTTGGAAGAGTACCCATTTTCTGAATTGTGTATGAGAATTTATAGCATAGATTGGTAATTTAACATACAAATTGCATTTGAAAAAAAATAATAAAGCTCAGGAGTTAAGCAAACCAGCTCAGCTTCATTCTTCCTGCCTTGGCCCCACGGGTGCCATGACTCAACTCCTGGTGCGATTGCTCAGGTTTATCATCGCAGCAATAGTTAGAAGCTTCTGAAATGAAATGTGCATGGCAAGAAAATAGTTGTACAGCGCTTTCCAAAAGGAAAAAATATGAATAGAAGCTTTCAGCTGGTGGTCTCCTCAATAAACTATGCTCACCCTTCCTGACATTAAAGCTTGCGGGAGCGTGTGCTTTTGAGCTGATCACAAAATGTGGCAGCCAGTATCACTAATATGCAAAGGAATCCAGACTCAAACCCAAAGAAAGCAGAATAAGAATCAAGCAAATTGCATAATATAAACAAGCACATGCAAAATGAATTCTGAAGCTAGAGACTGTCATATAAAATTGCATATCCCTTTTGAAGTGAGTAGACCATAAGAATTTGCACTAAGTGAAAATACAATATTCACACTAAAACCTGAAAATTATATTTGACAGGTAGAATTTCATAGGATAAATTCTACTCTAAGTATGCAGGCTAATTGTAAACCATTACATTCGAAAAGTCTACAATGTTAGCTTGAATTCGGAATATACTTGACCAGCATTGACTTTCATAAATAGCTTGAAAAATAAATTCACTAATTCAAATGACATGGCCCTAGACAGCTGGAAATATTCTGACTTGCTATACCATGCTGCCATCACAAAGACTAACTATCTCAAATATTAGTATAAAAGCGGATGCAGCAGTTTCATATCGTATCGTATGAATATTATGGCAATGATGCGTAGAAGTGATTTACATCTTCATTATTTCTAGACTGCAAGAATTGCTATTGCTAGCACTTTGTAGAGTCATTTGCTAACATTTAAGCAAGTTATGATTAATGCAATTTGAGTAGAACACATATTGGACAGATAGATTATAGCCCTGCTGATACTGTATGTACAGTAGTTAGTACTGTGACAACAGCTAATTATTTTTAATTTTAAAGCTGAAGGATTTTATCCATAAATATTGTGGCTGGAGTTAATAGATCAGTTCTTTCCATAGCCAAACCAAGGTAACAGAAATTATGCATTAAATAAATGAATGATTTCTTATCAATATTTAAAATTAATGGAATGACAATCAATAACACCATTAGACATTTAAAGCACTGCTGCAAAGTATTACTGACAAAATTAGTATATAAAGCACCCACATCATCATCACACCTGCTGTGCAACACAATGAAACTTATTAAAGACAATTGAAAACATAAAAACTACCTTCTTAAAATTCAAGAGATCTAAGATACCAGCATGAAACACTGTTCCAGCTGTACAAAAGACCATCTGTCTGCATAAGAACTGGAGTGAAAAACCAGATTCTCAGATGGACTCAAAAGGAATTACTTCATTGATTTTGATAGTGCTACTCTAGAAGAGCAAGTCCAAATTGCATCAGGACCGTACTTATCTGCTAATGGTCAACGTAATGTTCTGTATAGCATGAACACATACATCTAAGAATTTAGATAGCAGAACACCAAGGAAACTCTGAAGAGCTCACTTATGAACCAGCATGTGGTTTATTTGAGACTGGAAGTTCTGAGTTTAAAATATTCCAGCAAGTTTGGAACTTTAGGAAAAGTGATTTGAAAGACTTTAAGAGAAAATTCCTAGAAGAGGGGTAGGGACAAAAAAGAAAAAAAAAAAAGTGTTTCACGGGCCCATGAAGATGATGCGCAACTTGCAGTAATTCATTGTGGCCAATGAAGGACTTATATCAACACCTGGTGCTACTCAGCCACAGACATAATATGGGAGAAGACAATACCACTGAGGTGATTGCTTCAACCACCAACACCTACTTTTTCTACCCCTGGGAAGCCCAGCAATCACTGAGGAACTGATGTGTGCACAAACAGCAGCTCCTGGCGATGGCAGCGCACAGCAAACCCAAGGCAGCCTGCTGCTGTACCAGCAAACTAAGATGTGGGTCTGAGCTGCTGCCAAATTGTATGGTCAATTCAAACATTTCAACGGCCTAAATCAATGAGGCGCTCAACACAATATAGGAACGCAAACAGTACTTACGACCCAACTGTTCAGAAATAATGAAAAAAAAATCCCCAGAAAACAAAGGATAATTCTAAATGATGAGATTTTCTTGAACCCTTTTATCCACTTCCCCGTGAGTTCCTTTAGTCTCAATGGGAATAATTTCATGCTTGCTCACAATCGAGAGAACACTACTTTCCTTGAAAAGAAAGCTGAAATCCTCACATCATCCTGTCAGCGCTGCCTCCCCACGTGCTCCGAGGGGAGCAGGCAGAGCTGGGGAAGGCTCTGCTTGCAGCCTGGCCCACAGTTTAGAAGAACCGTGTGTGTGCTCTGGGATTGGAGCAGCATACCGATTTTCTTCTAGCTCTTCCAATTTTCTGGCAATATGGGACATTCATAATTGATGTTTCATCGATTTGATCATTTTCTAAAGAAAGTTGTACAGTTCTTCCACAGCTAAGAGCTGCAGAATGCTCCCCAAAGCATTCACATTTATCAGCACTTCTCTGACTCACTCAATATCAGTTTATTAGCCTTGATTTGTACCCTTGTGTTTAACACCAAGGCAGTTACTTTTTGATTGCCTCTGAAGAAATAACCCTTAAAAACAGAAACTGAAACAAAAGCTTTCCCAGCAGAACAATTTTTAAAACTTAGTGATACTAGAACAAACTTCTTGCTTTCATTTACTTTGGTAGTAATTGCTCAGTGCAACAAAGAAGCCGTTTCTAATAGAAGACTCATATCCCTTGCTCCTTTAAGTGCTTTTGGTATCAGATTAAATATTAATACAAAACTAACTATACTGTTCAACTACTTTTTGCATTACTGTTCTGTAAGGGATCACACTATGAAGCAGATGTAAGTCTGATGTCAATATTATATGTACTTAGCTTTTCTTGGAAGTCAATGTGTCGATTTATACATACAGAGAAGTACTCATCTACTGGCACTTCAGATTTTCTTGAGCATCTATATCTCAGAATCATCGTGAGATGAAAGAACTAGTCAGAAATGCAAATAATGTATTTTATTTGACTGAGGTTCCGTTACATTAAGAACAGAAGAACCTAAGAAAGCAGTCAGACAACTACACCTGACCATGAGACTATTAAGAGATCTGATAAGTCAGTGGAAGCAGTCTTAATCTCAAGGTATGCTGTACATGTAAGAAAACAGTTATTATGATTCTATGCACATCTTAATTGTCTTCCTGCCACAAACACGTATAAATGTGAGTATCACTAAAAATACCTTATTCTGTTTTATTTATAATTCACCATCTTTTGCCTCATGGAGTAGAGAAAGATAAAGAACCAATAATTATTTTCAGATACCTAAAATGAGTTCTCGACAGCATAAACTTGGAGAAGTAGCAAAATTTCCTACCACAAGTGGAAAGTGAGATATAAAATATAAGATAGAAGATCAACGTACAGGGAGTCCCAGTGTCAAAGATTCCGAAATTTTCTGAACAGCTGGGATGATATTGAAGTGCTGCTGAACTGAGGTGGCACATAATTGTTCAAAGCAGCGTGCCAGTGCTTGCACTACCACACATAGTGGTTTTCCCACATGAAGTGGCATTGATAAAAAGTATTCTTTCTGCAGTTTGTGCATAACTTGGCAAATGCAAATGTCTACAGATGCAATATTTAGATCGCCTGCCACATGACACGCTTCTGCCCCAGTCCCAACCATTGCTGGATAGAGAAGAGCTCTCTGGCAATGGAAGAAGGTTACCAGAGGACTGAGACCTCAAAGGACACCAAGACCATTGCAGAAGCACAAGGTTCTGTGGAGATGTAGCCCAAGTAGAGTAATTCTCATAAATTTTGAACACACTAATCAGGATATAATCAGTATTAGTTTGCATGAGCTCAAATGTATGCGTACTAAAATATCGTACCCAATAGAAGGAACATTTGACAGCATAGCTATGCACTATATTGAAGTATTCTACATAAGTATGTGAGCAATATAGCCAGCAAAGAGAGAAACTGTGACTTGTGCTCAGGTGTCATGGAAAAACATGTAACCAGTGACCCAACTAACAGAATTTACAAGGTAAAGAACAGGATAAGCACAGGGTATTGCAAACTGACAGGACATCCTCAGCATGAAGTGCATTGTCAATTAATAAATCTAGTAAAGTTTTGTTCTGAACTGGCTTATCAGAAGGGTTATCATTCTTCTGAATACTCTTTCCATGGCTATTTCTAGTTCTCTACCTGATGCATATATATACACACATATTCATCTGCAACAGAGAGTACCCCAGCTTCCCTGTGATCTATGAGCTTTGCTGTAGACCTTGTGCCCTTCAGATATATAATAAAATATAGAGTTAAGTCACAGAAGATGATTAAATACATTCTGACCTGAGTTCCTCATTCTGCATTATCATCCAGTCTCTTCACACATCTAACCTGTCGGATGCAAACATCAGCTTGACACCCTACAGTAATCAAGAGTGAAAGTGATAACAGATGCCTAAAAATAGAAACTGAAGTAGTAAAACAGAAAAAAGTATGGGTGACAAACTGTGTTCCTGCAGATTTTAGTGTTTCTCTTAAAATCATCATTGGCACTAATTGCACTATTCACATGTTAATGCACAACACCTGGCCTCAGCGGGGTATAAAGAGGCTGACAATATTTTCCTCTCACCTCATTGACAAGGAACTGAACACGTACAGTCTTACAGAGATGGGCTTGCCAAATGTAAGGCACTAATAACTAGGACAATGTGAAAGCAACCAAACTTCTTCACAAACGTTAAAAAAGCACAAAGCTACTCAACATTAATTTTGGATTATTAAAGGACTAGACTGAAACTAAGTCTGAAGCACATAGGTACATGAGAAAAGTAAAAACAAGAGACAAAGATTGATTAAAGAAGCTGTCTTTCAACCTAAAAGAGGAGAGGGATCCTCCCCTCCACCTCCGAAAACAGAACTCCCTCCCAAAGAAAAACAGAAAGACTCAGTTACCTGGGAATAGGATGAAAATTATGCAAAAATAGTTCCAGCTGTTCTGGCTGAATGGGTAATCTACTATATTATCCTTATGATAAAAGCCCATATACTGCAGCACTGACAAAGGTAAATACCCTCAGAAAACTCCAGCACTGACAACAAAACAGTGCTGATGAAGCTCAAAATTTTGACCTATTTGTTTTCTAACTAAGAAGCCTTCTTCCTACAGAGCTGACCTGGAGCAACTGAAAATCGCATTACTTCTTTTGTTTAATCAGCGAGCCATTTCCAAAACAACTCCTCTAAAAAAATGCCGAAGCTAATTCGATTTATCTCTTTTAAACACTTGCTTTTTCAACAAAATTAGAGATGCTATACAAGTTCTGCTCCTGAAAATGCTCATTTCTTGTTGTTACTGACCACACCTCTGGAATGCATTTCGGAACGCCCATTCTTCAGCATCGCACAACTTGAAAACAAAGAAAAGCCTGACAACTAAACACTGACGTGTGCCTTCTCCAAGTCCTTTGTACACCAACCTTTTCTGACTAACATTTGCACCATAGCACAGCCTGAAGGATTCTGCCCAGAGTCCATACATCAGATAAAATATCATCTCTAGATAAGATCTAGTGAACTTCTGGCTGTACGCTCAGATTTCCTAATAATTCTAAGTGGATTTCTGTCGTAAATATGTCCAGGAAATATTTATTTGATGTTTAATTTTCAGTTTTGTTTTGTTTAAAAAACTTAGCTATATCCTCTTGAACAAAACACATTTAACATATTTAGCTATATGTTGCTAACTCTACATTGTTTAAAAAGTATTGCTTCGATTGTTGATATGTTTTGTTCCAATGTTCTAATTAGCAAACACCTAAACATTATTATACTTTAAATTACTATTGTCCTATGAGGTATTTTTTCAGCAAAATTATGCAGAAAGCTAAATCTATTCAATACCAGTGTTTGGTAAGAACAAACCATACCAAACTGCCATTACTAACATGCAGAGAGCATTTATGTATTACAAAATATATCTGTATACAATAAAACTCAGCTCATGTCAATTAAAACATGTTCAGAACAACTAAATATAATTGTGTACAATATAGAATAAATTATCATCAGCAAATTGTGGTATATATAAAACAAAGGTACACAATGTAGAAACAAACATGGCTCATTCTCTACTCAACTACTAGGAAGTGTTACTCTCTAAAAGCAAGCTTTATGATACAGTAACAGATAAATAGATAAATACACAAAAAGACATACATTTTATAGAGGAAAAAGACTGCAGGAGGAAATGCAGAAGTTGTAGGAATACAGTTACAATACCAGCATTACTTTAAAAAACAAAGATGGATAAAATAGGCAACCAGCCTGTATATAAACTACACACACTCAACACAAATGAAATCTGCTCAAGTCTTACCCAGCAAACGTAACCATGTAAGGTCCCACCAGCTGAGCAGAGACCTCTGTGCACACACAGACCCACAGGACCTCCAGCCCTGCATCCCTGTACAGCTCCCCCTATGGTCTAAATTGCCTTGGAAGTCAGCTCCATTTCCTCTCACAAGTAACACGCCCATCCCGGCTCATGTTGATCAAAGCTTTCCACTCAACCACGATACAATCTTTATATCGATGATTTTTCCAATAATTTAATATGATAGGAAAGTTACTTCAATAACATTGCCATTTAACACAGTAAAACATTTATTATTGTCTGTGAAAGTTCACGTACATAAATACAGATATATTCCTATCAGAAAACAAACGAAACAACAACAAAAAAACCCCAAAACCCAGACACACCACAAAGAAAAAAACCTGACTTCCATAGTTGTTTTTTCTCCAGTTATCTCATGCGATTTGTCCCATTACTGGGTACTTGCTAGAAAAGACCAAATAAATGAACCCGATATGTGCACAAAAACAGACACATGCAGTCAGCTCCAGAACATACAGATAGAAGGGAGGTATAGAAACACTAGATGATGACAGCAAACAATATAAATCACTCACCGTGCTGTGGTAAGAGAAAAAGACCCATCCCTAAACCCGTTTCTCAGCCCAAGTATAATTTCAGCCCTTGCACAAATATAGCATAAGTATACATATTAAACACACACACACTCCATCTAGAAAAGAGCACTCTGGATCCACACACATGGTATGCATGTGATGATTAAGTTGTTGACAAAACCCCCTTTCATTCCCGCGCTGATTTTTACGAACAAGATCAAGAAACTCCGGCAAAAGATATAACATGCAATCTCTATGAAACTCAGAGCTCCATCAATCAATCAAGGAAAAAAAAAAAGAAAAATCAAACAACAACTTTATAAAGAGTTCAGGAAAAAATATCTAAGTCTGCAGTAGAATGTAAGAGGCATTCCAAAGGCGTGTGGTTTCCCTTATATTTTAGGTTTGGGGGGAAAAGACTTAATGTGAGATGAGAAACTATACTTTATATAATGTCTCATTGACACAAAAATAATAGTTATATTTGTGAAGAATCAGTACAGAAAGATAAATTTGAAAACAGTGATTTAAGCATTGAAGACTCTGAAATGGAATAACAAAATATTAATTATAGGTAAGGCCGACATTCTATAACAAATGACTTCATAACTCATATCTGACAATACCATAAAAGGAGAGAATTCATGTATAGGGACAATTAGGTACAGATTTAGCATTTGAACTTTATTTCTCACTTTTTGCCAATCTAAGTTATGTCTCTCTTCGTTATTTGTATTTTAAAATCACAACTAATTTTTAAGAATTCTTTATTGAAAGCTAAAATTGTATTGTACTTATGGTTACTAAAATATTGATTTGTAACATAGATCAGCAAACACAAGTGCTGATGTAGCTTCTTTCCCAAAAGGAACCATAGCTGGCAATGGTCTTGACATATACCTACTTTTGACAATGGAAAAACTACAGTTTTAGTATTGAGCCAAGTTTCAAACTAACTGGGGATAGTTGAGGATCTCAATTTTTCTTCACTGTGAAGAAAACTCTCTTCTTAGAAATTCTCTTCATCTCCCTCCTATCCACACACAGCAGACCTTGCTTGGCTTTTGTTTTATGCCCTGAAGCGCATCTACTTATTTTCCCAAATGATACTTCACAGAGTATATCAGTTACTTTTCTTTGATTACTGAAGGTAATTTTTCTCATTCACGTTATTTAAAGTAGATTTACGTTTGGAAAAGAAAGCAAAGTTCTTTCTCTTCTTTATATTAGAATCTTATCACATAAAGAAAATATAACTCAATTGAAAACATCAAGTATGTATGCTCAACTCTACAAGAACTGATGGAAAAAGGGAAAAGATCCTACACAGGAAGAGTTAATAGATAAACGTATGTGTTGTAACTATTAAAAAAACCCCCGACAAACACACGGGGTCTTGTTTTGGCTCTCTGGAGGTTTATTATTCTAGAAGTTCAGATTTTGAAGCAAAGCATATTCAGTTAACATTACCATAGTGATTTAAGTCTTCTAGTTGCCTTGCTCCTGACTGCCACTTCCTATGAAGGCAAATCTTTAATAGATAAAGTCTGCATTTAGACATAAGGATGCTCAGCAGCCTGACAACCAGTAAACCTATTAGATTATCTACTGCAAAACAGGTAGGATGGGTAAGATTTTCCATTTTGAGGGCCAGATTTTCCTCTTATGATATGTTAGTCATTGATGTTTTTACAGTTGTACCTTTAATTACCCTTTCTATCACTTCACAAAGTCATGAAATAAATCTTGCATTGGTAAATATCACAAAAAAATCCTTGTCTGACATTTGAAACTGACTTTTGAATTTAATCTCCATTTTTTCCATTATGTTTATTAATAAGGCTTGAGGTAACTTTCTTTTTATTAATAAGATTTGCTTTGCCATAGCATAATACCTGTATCTGCGGTATCCATGTACATATCATGACACCCATGGATCAGAGATGGTTTCATGCTTCCATGGGAGATTGATCTCCATTTGAGAGCCGTCACGTTCCACGCAGGTCAGGGAAGAGCTGGCAGTGCTCCAAGCACAGAAACATCGGTAAAACTCCTGATTCCTCTCCTCACCTGCACACACGCTTTGGGGGCCACAGAGGAAATGTTTCATGCACACCCCTCTCCATCCTCCTCCCAAAACCCCAAACAAAACAGGCATGAGGAAATGAAAGAAAGCAGGTCTGTATAATTGAATAGATGGTAAGAGGAACAAAAGAGCTAACAGTAATTTTGAGGTGATTGCATAGCTGGGGAAGGAAAAGTGAATACAGTGTTGGAAAACTCACACCAATCCTAGAAATACTGCCTTAAGAAGTTGACTTCAAGTCTGTCTTTTGTGAGAATGACATTTTTTTGCTGAACATTACTGTTCAAAGTAGACTGCAGTGCTGAAGATGCTCATCCCAAATTTACCAGGAAGAAAACAAAAACCGCAGGTTTATGAACACAACTAGAGAGACAAGGACATGGCTTCTATGCTCTGATTTCTCTGTTTTACTGAAAGGGTATGAAGAACATCTCTCATGTGTTGGAAGACTTGTTAGATTTTTTTTTAGCAGATCTGTTAGGAAAAATATTAAACTAAGAAGTTGGTAGGAGTCAATTCCATCACATTTTTGAATTGGTTGGTACAAAAATAAATGAAATTTCACAATACAGTAACAAAACTGCGAAACCTAATGGAATAAATTTTCTTGTATTATCTACTGTTAAGGATTTAAAAGACCAATGTGCACAAACACACAGAGCGAAATTATGCAAATTTAAATTTTTAAGGCTCTGCTGACTTAGCCTAACTGCTAAGTGATAACCAGTGGTATCGTATCAGCAAGGTACTGTGTGCAGTTCTGGGCACCACAGGATAAAAATGATATTAAGCTACTAGAGAGTGTCTAGAAGAGGCTATGAAGTCGGTGAAGGGTTTGGAGGGGAAGCCGTATGAGGAGTGGCTGAAGTCACTTGTTTTGTCCAGCCTGGAGAAGAGGAGACTGAGGGGAGAGCTCATGGCAGCTACAGCTTCCTCACAAGGGGAAGAGGAGGGACAGGCGTTGAGCTCTTCTCTTTAGTGACCAATGACAGAACTTGAGGGAATGGCAGGAAGATGTGCCAGGGGAGGTTCAGGTTGGACATTAGGAAAAGGTTCTTCACCCAGAGGGTGCTGGACACTGGAACAGGCTCCCCAGGGAGGTGTCACGGCCCCAAGCCTGATAGTGTTCAAGAAGAGATTGGACAACGTTCTCAGACACACGGTGTGAACTGTGGGGTTGTCCTGTGCAGGGACAGGAGCTGGACTCGATGATCCTTGTGGGTCCCTTCCAACTCAGGACATTCTATGATTCTATTGTTCTATGATAAGCAGGCACCGGCTGTGGCATTTTGTGAATCTTGAAAGAAAAACAAAGTAGAAAAATAAAGATATGTAAAACAGTTGTAAGGTTGTATTCTCAAGAGTACCCTCAATAAGATGACCAAGACCTCTGTCTCCACTGAGATCAGAAATATGTTTGCAACAGAATATGGTTATTTTACAATTATATTATTGAAATGACTGGATATTTCCCAACTCACTCAACAGAATCTGTCATTCTTCTATCATCAGTTTAACTGGGAACAAGTTTACAGGATATTTATATATGTATTCTCAGAAAAAAGGGAGGGTTTTTTCCCAACTGACCTTTTAAAATACCTCTGCAGAACAGAGACCTTATGATAGCTAATCTTGAGGATCTCTCATGGCAGTGAAAAGTCACAGAGGCAGCTCCTGTCTTCCCAGGACTTGTTTACATTCCATACCAGCTCTGCCACAGTCAGCCAGGCCCAGCTGCAAGGCTCTGTTCGCTCGGAAGAAAACATAAAGGCTTCTGTGACTTAGATGGTTTTCGTGTGACAAATATTGTATAAACTATAGCCAGGAGTCAGGACCTGCGTAACGTCCATTGATGTGTCAGACACTGGAAGCTACACAAATCGCTTCTGAAGAGGAAAGCCTGTATGCAAGTTTATTTCCCTTGCAAAAATAAAGGCCTAAATCTGGAATGAGAAATCAAAGAACAAGTATTCAGCAAAATATATATGTATATAAATGCCAGTGAGACAATGCACAAAAGCATCTAGAAACTTAGTGATACAGGGGAAACTGGTACTAAGCAGTCAAGCTCCAACAGCCATCTCCAATCCTTCAGCCATAATGGGAATGTGGGGGAGGAGAAACGAAGAGAGCATCAATGAAAGTAACTATTGAACATCAAACAAACAAACAAAAAACCAAAAGTAGGTTGATCTCCTCCTTTCTGTTCCGGTCATGACAAGAAAACTCATAGGAAAATAAGTCTGACAAACAAGCCTTGAACCTACCCGGGAAAAGCTCAACTTCCATGAAAAGCCAAAGCATATTAGGGCTAGATCTTGCCACTCTATACCTCTCGACAACCAAATGGAATCCAAACTAATGAGGGGATCTGAGAAATGGCTACACAGCAGTGTGAAGAAACTTTTTTTTAGGGTAAGCTACAGTTCAAAAGAAACTTCCTTGCATGTAGCTTATTGGGAAGGAGCATGGTCAAGCCTGAAAGCACTGCATGAGCTTCGGACACCCCATCGGAATCACAGTGTATTACCAAGAAGACAGCCATCAGTATTAGCAAAATGCAGTCAAGACGAACGTTGCAAAATCGAGCTTGCAGTCTTCTGTACTTTGAAAATTTAATGAGAGTCAAACCTTAGCCTGATGCAAGTGTTTGTAATTTTATTAGCTGTGCTAGAATACAAATAAATTGAGCTATTCATCAAAACAATTAAATGCAAGTCAAAACTTGTTGAAAACAAAATCTAGTTGGCTTTCCAAATGTGCTTCTATCACATTGCTACAACTATTTTTTTTAAAATCCCTGCCAACTTTTCATCATCCATCAGCAAGTCTTCAACATGAGATCAGCTATCACATGTCAATTAACAAACCTGTAAACAAGCTGGATGCTGCAAATTAATTTAATGTGACAAACAGAAGTTGGTGACTCTGCTTAAGCTGTTACAGCATTTCCCCACCTTAACATTGAACGTGTAGCTGCCCGTCAATTTAAGGTAATGCAACTTGGAGAAGCCAAAATTCTGCTCATTCTCCCATCTCTGGTTACTTCACCTGGCCTGGCTCCACTGTGCAAGTGCATAGTAAAGTAGTCCAGGGTTCCGCACTGAGAATTATCTCAGCAAAAGGACTATTTCTGTGTAGGTCAGCTCTGATGCCTGCCAGGAGACAGGGACACTAGGCTACCATCAAGGAGATGGCAGAATTCTGGCAGTCAACATGATCTATCGTCTAAGTGAATTTTAAGAGCAACCAAAGGACAGCTTCAGGGTGACACAGGAACAGCACCCTTCCCATCCCGAACCAGCCCCGCAGTGCTCCCAGGCAGAAACCTGCAAACACGTCACAACTGACTTCTAATCGTGCCCACACTGCTCAAAAAGCAATTTAAAAAACAAAATTGAAGAAACACATAGAAGTCAGCTGGCAGATACCTATGTATTTAGTTGTTCAATTTCAGGCTGAGTTTCCCCAAGTTAAAAAACAAAACAAAACAAACTAATTTCATTGAGCCATGGACTGCCTGTGGAATAAAGGCTGAGAGAATTAGAACCATAAAGAACTACTAAGGGAAGTTGTACATCCTTTTCCTTTTCCTCCTGAGTTTTCTCTGCTACCCATTCCCTACGCAAATACATAAGGAAATAGGAAGCCTCATCCTGTAAGTGTTTTCTGCCAGCAGAATGCTCACTGAAGTCAACCACAGCTTTGTGTGAGCGCTGGTTAGACAGGGCTCCTTCTGTAGAAATGGTTTGCTAAAAAAATATTTTAGAACAAGATTTCTCTTTATTTAATCATCTCTCTATGTATTCTTGTCATTCTGGGCAAACAGCCAGGAAGGGAGAAAAAAATCTCCTGTAATAGTAACAGAACACACAAAATCGGTAATGTTATGATTCAGCCATTTTTTCTACCTTCTCCAAATACAAAACAACACGTTGTAGTTTTAGTTCGAAATTGGCTCTATTTTCCGCCAAATGCACTGAAAGCACTTACGCCATATCTCTTAAAGAAAGAATAAATGTTGCAGACATCATTCCCATTAATATGCTACCTTTAAATGTCAGTTTTGTAGGCTTTTGAAGAGTATGCAGTGCTTGGGAGGAGGAAAGGGCTGGCAGCTCCTCAGTGCCAGTCGGGTACGTATCGGGTTCCTGCTCCCCGTATCCCGCTCAGCCCTGGCACATGGCCACCCTGACAGCCAGGGCACCATCAGTGCCAACACGGTGTTCTGATGGGAAACACAGATGGCGAATTGTGGGCACTTAAATGCCGAGACCCCTTATTGACCGTTTCACTTTAGAATTGCGTGACAGCAAAATCCAGGTAATGTGCTTTTTAACACAGTGAGATATTCTCGTGTCCTGACCTTTCATTCATTTGGAAAGATGTTCTGTGAGAACCAAGTTAATAATCTATTTCTCTCTTTTTAGCAGCATTTGTTGAGTACTCTTGTGAATATTCAGACAGGTGTCAGCTCAGGGAAACTGCTGCTTCAGTAAGTTATTTGGCAGGACAGCATTCACCAGCTGGTGAATACTGAATGGAATAAAAACATTTTCTACATATGTCATCAATGGAAAAAGAGTGGATCACTTTAATACCTTATCCAGGATTCAAAGTGCACAGGATGAGAGCATGTTGTTTCCTACAACATTTTCAGCATCATCATCATCATTTTTTAAGGCTGGCTTCCATAAGCTCCATGCTCTTCACACTAGTTTCTCAGAGCAACCTCCTTCCACAATTACAGAGACTGCACATACACCTTTTACACTTTTTAAGCTTACCTCTGTTGCTCCCCTCTTTTTGCTCTCCATCATAATTTCTGTGTACTCCCTATCTCTCTCCCACCTTTAAAGCGCGTCTCTGTTTCACTGCACATTGTCCCTGTTTCCTGTGTCACATTCTCACAACCCATCTCCACAATCCTTCGTGCTGCATGTGGCCACTACATCACACTAGCGAAAAGTACATTTCTGACCCAGAGCGGCTGCATACACACAACTGTGCTGCTCCCGACTTAATCACAGCCACCCGATGCTGAATGCTGTGTTAATGGTTTCAGGCCACAATATATAGAAAGCGAGCAATTTCTGGACTACTTAAAAGATGTCAGGGGGCCTTGAAACAAATGCCACCAACTATCCTTAATTCTTATTTTAATGCTAGTAGCGCAACACTGAAGATGCATAGTCTCCAAGTAAGGAGCTGTCAAGAAAAAAAATAATGAAAACAGATTCATTAAAAGTAGTTTCAAGTATGAACTAATATTCCGAGTCAATTCCTAGCTATTTACCATTTCACACACATCTAAAAGCATACTCCAGTAATACAACACAATGATTGCTCAGCTCCTTTGGAAAAACAGAATTCAAGGTGCTGTCACAAGTTTTTAAAATTGGCTTTTATATAACAAAGACATTTAAACTGCAGCTTAACGAAAGAGTAGTTGGTGCATGATGAACATAAAGAGGGTAGGAAGACAAAGCTGTTCATAAAATGTGAATTAAGTTTATCTTTCTTTTATCTAAACAGGACTGCATTTCAAAATGGACTCACTCATGACAGAACCAGTGGTCTAGGTGAAAGCAGTTAATTATGTGTGTCCAATGACAACAGTTTTTGAAATGACAATTTAGTAACAGGAAAAGATCTTATTTTCTAAAGCCTGCTTCTCCATGAGGGTAGATGTTTTTCCTATTTACAAATATAGAATAACAGTATTTAAATAAGTATCCAAGTGAAGAAAAAAAGAATTTTCTACTCCTTAATTAAGATGAGGCCAATATATGGACATTCGCATACCTGAACCAAACAGTTTTGCTTCTAATAGATTAAATTTTTCAATGATTAATTTTCATTACTTTACAAGACCTTAATCTGGTTTATAATCAAAATGTATGGCTCTTAGTGAAGATCGTCAGACTTTCTCAAGTCCAATATCTTCTTACCTACTAACCTGAAAGCGAGTCTGCCCTCCAAATCAAACAGTGATCCTTTTCCCCTGTCGGTGTTAAAAAAGCAGCAATTCTAACTCTAGTGGGTCACAACAGATTACAAACCTGCCTCTGTGCCAGTACTAGAACACTGTTTCTTTTACTTAAATGGCATGATCAAAAAATCAGGTAGAGGAAGACTGCAGAAATCTATTTATTTATAGATTCCCCCCCATTCCCCACTGGTTTTACTGTCACAAGCTTCTAAAACTAATAAGGGCAGTATAGATAGGCTGGTAGCCTCATCCGCCCTTCGCTGGTATTACTAATACATCGAGCGTGACCTCTGGGAAGACCTCAAAGTGATCTGGAGACCGTTGAGTTCCATAAGAATGGTATATTGAATACTTACGACACACCTTTTCTAGAATATTTCAGCAGCCTGGAAAGCAGAAGAAAAAGTATAAACTGAAACGATTTAAGAACCACCACAAACCAGCTAACTCAAAGCTGCGAAGCAGGTTGGATGGAAGGAAAGCATTACAGCTCATAAGTTTGAGTTCCACATTCTAGAAGAAAACAAAGATGTCTGAGCTAACTTTGATATAAGTTCGAAAACTACATTTCTCTTGAAGAAAAGTATCAGGAAACAAAGTTTAAAAATACAGACAAACAAAACACAGGTGTGAAATAGGAAAGCCTTTCTTATTTGAACAAAGTCTGAAGGAGTGGAAGGAAGTAGCTTTAGGGTGGACAGAAGGCCCAGGACAGAAACAGAAAGAGGAGCTACATCCTTCCTCAAAGCATGGAGACTGAGGAGAGAAAAAACAAACAGCAGGAGGACAAATTCCTCCATAGTCTTCCTTTTCAAAGGAGGAAATGTGGCCATGGGTTTCTTGTTATCCCACTGGGACCATGGCTGTGTGCCAAGTAACTGTGGGATAGTCGAGGTGAACCCTAGCTAGGCCTTTCAGACGTTTGCTAAAATCTGCAGGAGCAAAATCATTTGTTCATTACAGTATCATTCGTAGCTTTTAGTAACCACACAACGTGGACAATGTGGGATTTTCACTTTCTGAAAGTGTAACTCAACCAATAAAACCAAAGATCAGAGATGTTTTCTCCACTGGTCTGGTCACTAAGTGGTAGTACATACTTCATTTCATAAATAATTCAAGCTAATGGGAAGTACTAACTTTAAAGAAATTACTAGCAAAAATAGTGCTTTCTATAGGAAGCACAGCCAGCGGTACAAAAATGTACTCATACTCTCGGGAATAATTACACTTACATTCATTAAATGCAACTTTTCCAAGGACATCAATGCAGATAAAAATGGGTTGGTGTATAGCATTTCTTGCAACTTAAGTATGACGCTGGATGGAAAAATGTATTTTGCTGAATCACAATTTCAGAAAGGAACCAGGGTGAGACAGGCTGCAACAGAGCTACAGGTAAATCTAGATTTCTTATCAATAGAAATTACAAGTCAGACTGTTGTATTTTTTATATGATATCACTCTTCTCAGTGCTCCTAAATAAAATTGATTCTACTAGGAATACACTTTATTTTTTTCTGTTTTTCCTCCCAAGTGTTAAGATAGGTTCTTTAGAATACTGTCCTTCTCAAACCATCAAATATGTATCAGAATAAATGAGGGCAATCCAAAACAATGATTCATGCTCCCTGGTTAGATAATGTGTGTCACCCACACCCATTAATAAAATAGAACTCTCCAGTAACTTTGGGTAATGTCCAAATCGGAAACAAGGAGATACTAGGCAGAATTTGTGGTAACTCTCCAGCAGAACAGGTGAATTATTTGGTATACAATCAAAGTGACTGTTTGGTGAATGTATTTAGGGTAGTGGAATATTGCAAGTATCAGATACTAATGAAATACATTGTAATATGACTGTTCACTGGCTATTTTTTTTAAATGGAAATTATAGCACATGATAATCACTACACAGAAAACAGAGAAACAACTGTAACATTACCTGTAAATTAAAAACCCCTCAGGCTACACATCACATCTTTCACCGAGTCGAGATCTATATGTGCACACACATATATTTTTAACCCTGTCAATCAATTATTATGTACTGTGTGCAGAAATTACATTAACCAATGTATGGATTTACAAAGCCAGCCTAAAACAGCCTCCAAATGCAGCACTGTCCAACGGCTATGTCAAGGACTTAACCTTCAGAATTAACACCCCCTGCAAACGTATCCCTTCAAATCCAAATCAGACAAGCAGAACAAAACACCAACCAGCAAAACTTGCACCACTCCCAGAGGGACAATCTACCTGTAAACCCTGGGAAGGACAACAGCTGTCCAGCTGTTCTTGGAGACGCTCATCCTGGAGCTGAGCACCTGGGCTCTGTAAACACACAAGCGGTCACAGCTCCCTCGCTGAAGCAAGCAGAATGGGAAAAGAAAGTGAAGCTTGCCAGCTTCCCAGAGAAACGCCGAGGTAGCATGGTAATTGTGTACATATGGCGATGTAGGAATGACAACACTATTTTAAAAAAGCCTAAAAACCTTACAAAAGAAGCAGATCATAAAGATGTTTAAATTTCATAATGGGCAACTCTAAGTACGCACTGAAATACAGATTAATATCCTTTGAAAACTTAAAAAGTTTACATTTGTTAACATACAGTTTTAAATTTTATATACTCTGAAGATGTATATCTGTCCTTCTGTAGGAGAAAAAAAACCCAAAAACAACACTTACAGAAAATACTCTAGGGTCTTCCTTCATACTTACATTACACTTCATTTCAAGCATCGAATGACTATCTTTGAACAAATATTTTTAGCAGGACGAGCTGTAAAAGCTTTGTAAAACTCAGTTCACTAATATCAGGTAGAGGTAGATATCTGTCTTTTGACTACATCATGAGATATACCTGAAGTCACAAACTGAAATATGCATGCATGTATATGTGTGTACAACCTACAGGACTTGAATCAATCATTTTTATCAAATCAGAAATGTCATTCCAATCAGGCCCATGGAACAGGAATTATGCTAGAAATTTTTTGGGAAAAAGGTTGCAGAATAAATTAGTTACCAGGGCAGATCACAAATGTAATGTTACAGAACTTCAAAAATGGATTATTTTTGAAAGCATTATTTTCAGGGAAGAGTTGTAGCAAGCTGGTATATCACTTCAGCTATTCGTCTAATCTTCTTAAAACATTCCTTACTGCAATATGACATTTGGTTGCTTTTTCTGAAATTTTAACCATTTGGGATGAACCCCTCATACCAGATCTCTACCCCAGGGTGTTCAGGGAAGCGGGGAGGGTTATTCACATTCACCCAGAAATCTCTGAGGATGATGTTAGGGCCAATGTGTTTTACATATGCCGCTGGAAACTTTTCTTCTAAAATGCTCCAGGGCCCCTAGCTGTTCTCGGAACAAGAGATTTGCAAATTGTCATAGCATTAGCCTTTATGTCAGCCTTGCATCCAAACCAAATGTACCGAGTCCTCAGAGGTCCCCGGGCAACCAGAAGGTGCCGGCACCACATGGCAGAGAGGCTGAGAAGACTTCAGCCCAGGGCTACAGTGCTCAGGTCTCTGCTCTCGTTGCTACATGGACTCATCCAGCAAGGACAGTGCTATAGAAGGAGTCTGCGAGCCAGAAGTTTCCTCCTTCTATGCTCCTAAAGACCTCTGCTTAATGGCACTTACGCATGATGGAGAAGACAGATGGCTGATTTAAACTACTGCGAAACAGAGAGGATCAGGTGAAACCATCTGGAGAGAAAACAGATGAAGGAAACAGAAACAAGAAGCAACAGTGGAACATTAAAACAGACTAAAATGCAAAAGGAGAGAAGTGACGAGCACACAAGAACGATTTGAGCAGGAACAGTGAGATTCGATCTCTTTAAGACTGCTGTGGTAAGATTACTAGAATTTGAATAGAAAGCTCAGAAAGAAGAAATTAAGTAGGAGAAAAACTCTGGGGCAAACCTCAGGCTTGGAAAGAAAGTGACTGAGACCATATCACAGAAAGAAGTCAACTTCCAGAAAGGGAGGAAAAAAAAAGAAGAAAAAAGGCAAGCTGTCAGTTAACATTTGTGAAGCCAAACAGCAACACATGGATTTCTCTGCCTTTCAGTGTTGGTTTCAAAGAGAAGATGATAGCTTGCTACTGCTGTCAAAAGTTCTTCAGCTCTTCGAGTAGTGCAAATGTTTGTATTGAACCTAGATGTTAGGAACTGCTCCAGACCAACTGATGCCACGTGATAATTTCACTTCTGCCATTTTATAAACCTACAGAGCTGTAACTTAAGCCAGTGTGAGCTATTCTTAGTACTATAGTGCACTAATGTTTGAAATATTCTGGAAGAAAGATCACATGTTAAACAGTTCAAATTAGATCCCCAAATTTAGCAGGTATATTTCACTTAATGTGTATGTATGTGAGTTCACCACCCATAAAAGGGAGGTAATACCCCCATTGTTTCTGAGAGTTATTGCAAAGAGAAATACTAATACATTAGCATATGTGAAGTATTTGAATACTGTAATGATGAGCAGCACAGCATTGCCAACACAAAATTAATACTGTTGTAAGAACAGGGATGGAATAGTGGTAATAACTAAAGCTTAAGGCTATACATTGAACAATTAAAATAAGCTAAAATATTGAATAGCTTGTCATCGTGCTGGCACAGTCCATTCTGCTCATTCAATATGAGAGGGGTCCTGAGAGAGGGCACAAGCAGAAAATGTAAATAGTGACTGTAACATAAGGCATATGCACATACACCTTTAATTCTGACACTAAAAATTTTCTGACAACTAGATTTGATATTCTTAAAATAACGATAATTATTGTAAGAGAAAGAGCATAAAAACAGAAAAGCAACATTTTTCACACGAAAAAGTAACCAACGCTGAAAACGTACCAACAGGCAGACAAGAATATTCGGTACTGCTGTAAAGATTCAAACTTAACAAAGGTGGTGACACACTGCAAAATTCTTTTGCTTTTAATTTACCAGTGAACATTTATTATAACTGATACCGGAACATTATTTCCTCTGTTCCAGACTTTTTTTTACATCCACACACAACTACAAGAGTTCATTATTCCAACTTCCTTGGGAACGTGTTTTGTTTGATTTCATGGCATAATAATTTAAACAATAACACACACACATACAGTCTTCCTTCCTTCACCTGTTCACTTCTCTGTGATCTTTGCCTATATGAAGAGTAAAGGTAGAGATTTCGGTATTTGCTTTAACGACAAGATGAAGCAAATTTTGCTCCCGTATAAATGGGATTATACAGCAGGGCTGAAACCTTCTCATTCATAAAATGTATGGATTAGTTAGCATGCAAGGGATAGCAATAATTAAATTAATTTAGTCAGGTGTACTTACAGAAGTGCCCTTGCCATGATCTGTTATTAGCACTTATAAGCTAACACATGATGAGGTAGCAGAACTGAGCATGATGATGCTAGCAACAGTGCTTGCATTTTAGAATGCCTGTTCCTATTCTGGCAACTCGCTCAAGGTCTGTCAAATCATGCAGCCCTTCCTCAGGTAAAAATCCCAGTTCAAACAAACGCTTTCACCCAAGGAAACAGTCAGAAGCCAAATAAAAACACTGCTACTTCTATAAATAAAACAAATTTTGACTGAGCTTCGCCACCAGTGCTGAGCTGCTCAGACGGCAGCGCTTGCCCGCTGACGGAGCTCACCGCCCGCCCGAGCTCGCGGCCGTCACATTCGCTTGCTGTGCTTTTAAAACCAAACCAGACTGACATACAACTCAAATTCTGGACCTCGTTAAAAAAATTCTAGGCCAAGGGTCATGTTTTATATGCCTTACTGTTGATAGGGCAGTCATGAAGTGTAATGCTCTAGTGCGAGATAATAAAATGCCTTTGGTGCATTCTTCTGCCCCACTTGATGCAGCAGCCACAAAAACCAGTAACACACAAGTGCAATAGATAATAAGAGAAGGTAGCCAGTTACACACTCCAAATGCTTTTGTAAACTTGTTTTAAAACATCTAAGTCCAATTTCTCTGGTTCTCAATGAACAATGACAGCACCTGATTTACAATATTTATTTCAAGGCACCTTAATTTTTTCCACTGGCATCAAACTAGGCACATGCCAGTCCACGGATAAGAAAATCACTGTTAGTTCTTTTCTAAGGAAATAATATGTAAGTTTTAGACAAGCAGACCTATCTCTTCACATTAAAATTAAGTTAAGGATAAGCAAAGGACTGACTGCTAAAAGAGAGAGTCATCGGTCCTGCGCGGTAACTAAAAGACACATCCTGTAGACAATGTTTGCAGATACATGATTTAGAGGGGAAAGAAGTTACTGTGACACCAGCGCTTTGTGAAGACATGGATAACAGCTGAGATGATGTTCTTCCCACCTATAACATACCTGAAATAAAGACAGATGAGGACCCACCTCATGCACGGCGTACTCAGCAGTATGCAGTGGAGAACCACAGACAAGTTAATCAGACCAGTTTTAGATCATTACATTCACAAAAGCAAAACAAGCTCTACTAATTAGTAGCCACTTTCACAATGTCTTCCTTTTTTAAAAGGTATTCTTGCCACAAGGTAACTAACTTGAGATACAAGTCTAGCAAAAGCATGGCAGACTGTAAATTTTTAAGTCAGTAGGTCAAATTACAGAAGAGTATTCAACAAGTTCCCAATTTATAATAAAACTACAAAATTACTTACTTGGATTTTAGCTGTAAACTAGTTAATTTAAACATGAAACGATTTAATCTTTTTCTTTACATGAGGCCAATGCTACAATTCTGAAGCAAAGATAGAAACAGTAACAGAAGATTTCCATTATCTGTATCAAGTGTTTGGCAAGATGTACAGACTTGCTCAAGAGACTTACAAAATCCACAATTCAAAATTTTCCAAAGCTAGTATTTGGCAAAGCCTGTTTCTGACAGATGACATGAAAAGTAATCACAGGTGAGACACACTGCACTGACAGGGACTTTGGAAATCAGCCACTCAAAATGCAAAGTGGATTAATTAGAAGTGTCCACCCTGAATCAAGAGTCCTGGGAACTGAAAAATTAAATCTGCCTGGATGGATCAGAAGACTACAAACCCCAGCTGAGGCAGAAAAGCCAACACACTGGAATAGATGGCAATTTTTTATAAGAAACAGACTCTGCCATGCCTCGAGTCTGAAGTGCAAACCAAACAGGAGGAAAAGAAGCCGTGATTTACACCTCGTCAGGGGAGGGCAGTGATGCAGCAGGATAATGAAGGGAAGGGTCTGATTTAATCTTGGCACAGTTTGATTAGATGTGTATTTCTTTAATTTCTTTGCTTAAAGCTTTAATAAACATTTGTCCATTTGGGTTACCACAGATAAATATCTTGACCTGCATTCTACCTGAACTCTCCTTTAGTTAATGAATTACTGATTACTGCACACGTACTTCTCTGATGTCTTGGCATTATTATTTTACAAATGGATTCTACTGGCTCATTCCCAGATGTATAGTCTTCAGATTCAATAAGCTTTCTGTATAAACAACAGATTGAATGGCCTTTGTCCTTATTAGCTTATAGAAAATTAATTTATTAGTGTTAATTTTCAGGCTTGGGCCAGTTGCCAAATGTTAAGGGCAGCTGCTAGAACTATAGACGATATCACACAAGTCAGAGATGGAAAGATCTGTTAGGTTATTTCCTTCAACTACAAACTGATGAAGAACTGCAGTCAATGAATCACATGCCTGTCATGTCCTCTATAGTATGTACTCAATTGTGTTGGCTGGTTTTAAACAACTGCGGCCACAAAACCTCTACCACTTCATTTATTGCCTCATACTGCTCTAAACCAGACACATTTGAAATATTTAACAGTCAGTAAAAACATATTAGCTTTACAGATTATGAAGCAAAGGATGAGGCAATGCACCCATCCAGTCTGATCACCTTCACAACCAGAACTCCAGCTTCAACCAGTGACCCTCATGTTAACCCGCATAACGCAAGGCTCAGCTCAAGCACATTTTGAAAAACATTCAGACCCTAAGGGCTCCAAGTACTACGGACTTACTGTCCCTCAGTGAATGATTCCTGTGTTGAACGACTATACTGTTTAAAAACTGTCTTTGATTTCATACTTAAATTTCTCAGACTGCCAGTTACAGGTGTTGAACCAACATCTCTGGGTCTATGCCTGCTGGCAGATATATTCTGCACTGCATTCTTAGTGAAACACCTGTGATGCTCTATAGCTCTTCCGTCCCTGTTCCCTATACTTGTTTCAGAGTTATCTGAGTGACAACTCAAACATTCTCTATGGATTCAGACCTTTTAAGAAAAATCTTTCCTTGAATAACTAGTCCCAATGAGATAATTGCATTTTGCACTCCTCTGAGAGTTTCTTCAATTTTATACAACCCTGGTGTTAAAATGCCCAGAACTGACTTGTCAGAGAAGTCTTAGCGATATCGCTATATTTCATAGACCCCCTGACAGGATGCATGTATACAGGCAACCCAAAGTCACATTTAACTTGTTGGCTCCATTTATCTCATTTACTGGCCCTTACGGTCCCTTTCAGCATTACTGCTTTCCAAAGTAGTTCCTATTAAATATTTTATATTGGGTTACTGTCCCCCACACTGAATCTCATTTGGTTGTCCACGTATCCTTGTGGATATTTAAAGTGTTCTGTATTGACTTCTGTGTCAGCAATGATGTTTTTAATGTCTGCAGCTTAAATATCAGATAACAAGCACATTTCTGACGTCTTTTACTACAATTTCTCATAATGATCTTCATGTACCTAACATGGATACTGTAGCACGCTACGCTGCTCCCACCCACCACGATATAGATATTAAAAAGGTAACCAGCGAAAATGTAATAAATAGCTATATTATCTATGATTTTAAAAAATCAAACCTATTATATTTAACTATACTTGGTAATGGTTTCTAAACACAGGTTTCAATAAATTAAAAATATAAAAATCAATTATCCTTGACATAATAAAAGCTTTCTTACGCAGAAACTAACATTTGTGCAAATTCTGACCTGATACCATCTTAATAACAGATAAGGATAATCATGAAGTTCTTCACAGTTAATAACAAAATTCTGTATCGAAGAGCTTTATGCATATTATATGAGGCTCAGAATGATCCTGTGAAAGATAATAGATAAAATAATCAATATATGTATACCATTTTGGCTCTTCAGAGGACTGGCTCATCCTTTAACCATATCTGTGTAATGTGAGCTAATACAAACCTTGATTCTGATAAGAATCTATTAGCATTCTTGTAATACAAATAACAAAATTCACTGTCTGGAAGCACTGTTTAGGAGACTAGAAAACTACCAAGTGATAAGGTTAACACAGTTACCTAAAACCTTTGCTTCTGACCTGTCTCTATGACAGTGTCTTATTCTGATTAGGCTTTTTTTTTTTTTTTGTATTTTTCCTACTATTCCATTAACTGATAAACTTTATTGTGTATACTGAACATAGGTAAGGATTTCAAAGTAATACTGTACAACCTATAAAGAAGGGGCAATCTGGAGTTACGAGCACAACCAGAATATTTCCAGATTTTTAAATTCCACCCAGCAGAAGTAACTGGGAGTAACTGCAGCTTTTTCATCGCTACCATTTGTCATGTTTCACCTTCTGAAACAACAGCTCAATGGACCTGGGCTTTCTACTTCTCTGTTTTCCTTTAGGATGACTACAAATTTCAGTCATAGTTATCAGCTTATCACACAACGGAGCTGACCCAGAAGCATGTCTCTAACTAATCCCCTGTGTGCCCTTTTATTAGTAGAAACAAGCTTCGTTCTAAAGAAAAGTCAAGGAAATTAATTCAAAGATGTGGTGTTATGAAATGCCATTGAATCTGGTAGGCATTTAAAATCAATCAGGTTAGATTAATAGAAGGTTGCTCCTTGTTCTGCTGTTCTTAATGAAATAAAATCACCAATCAGAAAAACAAATACACTAAAATACTTGTCACCTGTTTTCAGATCACTATCTCTAAAACAAACAAGAAAATATTTTTAGAAGTAATTAAATCAGCAAAATACAGTGCGTCTGTAAGAAAGACCTACTTGTAGTGGAGAATTTCTAGGCAATTATCCCTACTTGTCTTCTTCCTGTTCCAGTGGGTCATTGGAAGCATCCAAATAAGGGTCCAAATCAGAAATTACCAACACAAGCTGCCTGACATAAGCCAATTGAAGAACTCCTCCAAATACAATTTTTATTCATACCAACAGGAGCAAACGCTTGACTGCCCAGTCAGCTGCTTTTTGAGATGTTTGATTTTCTTGTATTTGCACACGGATCAGTATATGAAAACAGGAGGAGGAGTTCTCTAATTGGGGGAATTTTGAAACACTTCTCAAATTAGCTGAAACTTTGATGTATCAGTTGTACAAATCAAGCTAAAAACCAACAGCAAATTTATCAACTGAGACAAACAAATTTCTCGCTTTTCACCTGCTTACCTTTTTAATTTGAGTAGCGACTGTTTTCAGTGCAACCACTCACATTTATGCGGTATATAAATGCTGCCAGGGCTCAAACTGTTGAAGCTGCTACAAGAAGCAGCTGTACGGAGGCAGGGCAGGTGTGTATTTGCCACCTACCAGAACAAGCAAAGCAGTCAACCCCAAACTTGCAACCTAGAAGGCATCCACAAAGAGGCTGACATATACTTCAAGAGATCTCTCTCTGCATCACTGGGGTATCAGCAAGCCCCCAGTTCTCCAGGAGTGACGGCTTTGGAAAATTATACAGATGTTTTAAAACTAGCTTAACACCCCGTGTTTCCACTTCTTAAGTTAGCTTCATTTTCCAGCTTTATCTGATACTTATTTAGGATTCACGCTTCAGAATATTATCAAAGACTTTATCTACGTCATCACAGAAATGTGTTGATGTCCTCAGAGGACACAAGGAGAATTTAAGAGAGGGAAGCAGCCAGAGAACTTTACAGCAGGAACGAGGGGAAGCAGCAGGATGGGGAGCTCCTGTCACGTATTTTGGGCAGATATGTTGTACATCCGAACCAGGCAACTATATTTCTAAGAGAACTCAACTACTGTTTTTCCCCCTGTGGGCATACAAACCTGCAAATTACATCATTACATACGGAAAGGGCAGCACGACAGGGATAGCAGTGCAGGAAACTGGGTTTCTGGTGATTCAGGGAACTGCTGTCAAAGATTATCATCAAAACATGATCTGAGCTGACAAAGCTAACAGCCAACATCTCCACTTTGTGGACTATCCTCACTGCTCCCAACCTGGCTGCAGGTTATTTCTGCCTCTGCATTCTGACTCCTAATGCAAACCTCCCCGGTGGGAAGCTACAACCTGGGCTCTGCCAGCTGTCTAGAGCCCTGATCAGCTTACAGGACCTCACAGCCAGGAATCAGATCTCGTTTCACGACCACACAAACCTAAAGCTTTGGAAGAAAATAATCTGAAACCATTTGAAAATGGCAACTCACTGCCATTTCTCTAAACAGAGGCTTCTCGCCATAAATCTGACCGTGATTCAGTACCCTAAGAGTTCTTACGCGTCTGAGAGAGAAACCTAACTGAAACTGCAGGCTTTGATGTAGCTTTCTGCAACATGAATGTGCCTTTTTTCTTTTTTTTCCTAGGCAGAAGATAGATAATTCTTTCCAATCTATTATAGAAGCAACGAATGAACAAATATTGATGCAATGAACAAAGATTTATGCAAACCCCCAATTTATTTAGACTGTTTACTTATTATGGCTTTTTATTTAACATTAATAAGCACTGTTTAAATTCTAAAGTAACTGCTTATAAACACGCTTATTTTATTGTATGTAAAGCTGTAGTATTGTTTAAAAATGCATTCAGTATAAAACAATCTTTCTACTTTTTTTCTTTTATTTTTCAGATCTTTGTAATTTAGGGGTTTTTTTGCCATTATTAGCCACCAACTGATTTATAAGACGCCTACAAGAAGGCTCAAAAAATTCTGCTATAGTTGGCTGGTAAAGTACAGAAAATGCTTTCTATTTGATTTTGTATTAAAAGGAAATTGGATAGCACAAGACTAAAATGGTGATGCCAGCCAGAAAGATATTTTGAGACAAAACGCAGAAGACTGTCTTCAGAGAAAAGATGTAAACAAAAACGAGTGACTGAAATAATGTGGAGCACTTCAGACATGGATGAGAGGTACTAGGGATCAGAAATGAATTATGATGCTCTAAAATGATCCAATAAAATTCGAACTGTAGTGCAGTAATCAGAAAATGTATTGGAAAAAAGATAGGTTATAAAAAGAAGAAGGAGCTTCCAAGTACTGTAGGTTATTAGCTACTATGGAGAAACCTGTATTCAGGAGATTCTTTCTCTAACAAAATATGCACATGACCAAACACAGCTGAATTTGCTGTTCACAAGGAAGTGAACTATAAAAATTAAAAAGCTAGAATGGAGACAGAATCACAGGCTAGGATAAAAATAATCAATGCAATCATCAATAGGCAAGTCAAGATGAACATTGTACTGACTGAACACACAGCCACGCAGGCTTGATGAAGAACGACTCAATTATACTTTTCCCCACGGGCAAAGACATAAAAGAGAGTTGTAGACACATTGAGCACATCAGCAAAAAGCATTTGGGCAGTGTCCCTTGTTAGAAAGGAAGAACTGCGGTTCTAAATGGTGAATAAAAAACAGGTGCTCTGGAAGAAAAACATGTGGGCTGTTTTGCCGTTGGCAGCGAAGCCCTGGCTGATGGCGGCCACTGTGGCCACCTTCCCCAGTGCTCCCAGATCTCGGTAGCCCACAGGCTCACACAAAATGGGAGGGAAAGTCTTCCTTTATCGAAGCCATGGAGAAGTGCTGGCACAGCCATGTTCTCACCAATTTCTAAGCCAGGAGAGGGAAGGGCTGAGGATTTTTGAAAAAGGCACAGAACCCTTAATCAGTTTGATGCTAAACCAGGGCAAGGCAGAGGTGGGATGCAATGGCTTCCTTGTGCACCTGCACCACGGATCATCTCTCACATTCTCTCCCTATCAAAGCAGGCAGATTTCTCAGGACCGCAGCATCCCTTATGCCACTGGCACGGAGGAGACACCAAAAGACAGCAGGGATTTGGCAGAACACCAGCAGCCAACCCCACATGCACTGACTCCCTATGGGCAAACACATACTGCTAACAACCCAGGGTGGCATCTTCCTCAGAGCAGGAGCTTCCAGCTCCTCTCTCTGTGCCACAAAAGGATGGCTCTTTCAGTCACATTCACACTACCGACGTAAAAATAGATCTTGAGAGTCAAAATGGCACATTAAGACCTGTAGAAGTGGACTATATTGTTGCACCATTTCCAGACAGGGAAATCTACGCTGCAAAGCCAAGCATAAACATGGCTTTTCATTTATGCTGAACTAATTGGAGTGAGATACTACAAAGAAAATGTACATCACCTTATTTATCAAGCCATGATCTCTGGCCAAGCCTTTTATAATCATACCAGGAAGGCAACCACAATCATAAGCGAGGTAGCTCAATCTTGACCTTTCAAAAACAGTTTCTGTGACTAGAGATGAGACTTCATCACTATCACCTTCCTTATAAAAGGAAACTATGTAATATTTTGGGAAGTTTTTTTAGTCTCCTGAGAAAATTTGTCAAGGACATAAAAATAAATTTGGAGATCTTCCCTCCACCAGGAGCTTTATTCCTTTACAGCAAGAGTTCCACCTCTACCTGTGATCAGCCGCATAACCTAAAGCAGCATCGCTTTCTGACAACAGATGAGAGAGTGGAATCCGTAGCCACCCCAAAAATGCAGCTGTATTACAGTCAGTAAGATCTGGCTCATGCAGACCACCAGCTAGAAGAAATCATAGAATATACCACTACCTCACATAGGCATCCGAGAACCTGCAACAGAAGCTATTATTCAGGTACATTCTGCTTCTAAGATTTTTGTGGTAATCAAAAGGTGCAAGCATCCATAAATTGTTTTGTCATAAAGAAAACAAACGAAAAGCCTTAGTGCTGAGCTGCAAATACTGCACCCCTCATCAGGTCCCATAGACAACGTGCGACTAGCAAATGGCTCTATTTATGTCATCCCAACATCAACAGTTCAAGCAGATTCAAATCAAGTAAGATTCAGTTCAAGTATACTACATCAAATACTTTCTAATTGTGCAACTGGAGGTATGTTTATACCAAATTACGCAGAAAAACAAATTCAAAGCATGCATTATGATTCTGCCACTTCAACAACCAGTAAAGTCCTTGCTCTAAAAGACCTTAGCATGACCGGACAATAACAGAAAGTTTGCTGTCTCAGAAGCACTGTTTGGGGAAAAGTTAATCAAATATGTTGTTCTCAAACCAAAAGTGCCACTTGAAATTGCTGTTGGACAAAGCAACAGGAAGGACACTTAAGTCTAATCAACACTCACTGTGGCTTTGGTACATATGAAGTGCATGTATTAATTTATATTTTACATTTATTCAAAAATAATTGTAGGCAGAGAGGGAAAAACATATTGCATTTCAAAGCTACATTGAAAGATGTGAGTAATACCCTTTTGATTGTGTTTTGCTCCACTGACTAATCATGGAAAACCTGGGGTGTGTTTGTGGCACAAAGACCCCTTTTTACTTGCTGTCTTTTCATAAGACAAAGGCATTGCTTGAGAGTGTAGGAGAGAGCCACTTAACACTGTTAAAAATGCCAGACAGCCCACCAGTGAGTTATAGCTAAGCGGAGTGATGACATGGTGCAGATACTACAGGTGAAAACGCCACACGGAAACTCTCTTTAACACGAGGTTCATTAAAGAAATGGCTTCACCCATCCCCACAGGAAATATACTCTTGACTCTTCCTTGGCCGTGGTATTTGATTCATAGGAAATGTAACAATATTTTGGAAAAGACAAGAATAAATCACCATGAAGTACTCCAAGCTCATTTACAAATGTGAATTCATTTCAGCTCCAAAGCAAGTGACATGCTTACTACATTGATGTAAACAAGCCTGAAGCAACATTTGGTAATGCCCATTACAATGACTAGATTCAAAAGCCAAAAGAAAATTAACAGTTCATCAATAACAGTCAACTGTTGCACAAATATACCCCTAAGATAAAACAACATTGGCTGCATCAAACTGGAGGCATACTCTGCAGTATTTATTAGCATAACCAATGTTACAACTGTATGGGATCTTCAGAGAAATAAAACCAGGCAGAAAGTCTTATAGCTGGAGTCACAGAAATTCAAAATCATAGATATTCGTGTGCTCATATTTGTCTAACGTGCATATCATCTGGGGAGAGGAGGACATTTAATAGATACAAACATTTCTCTTTACGTGCCTGTAATTAAAATACGGATGTTTTTTCTTCTTTGAGTTCCAATGCACCATGCTGCCTCGTTTACATTTCTAATGATGTCAGAGAAGATAAAAAATCTCTCTAATGTACAAAACTGATGAGGTGGGGACA
Organism: Caloenas nicobarica; assembly: GCF_036013445.1. Classification (NCBI taxonomy): domain Eukaryota; kingdom Metazoa; phylum Chordata; class Aves; order Columbiformes; family Columbidae; genus Caloenas; species Caloenas nicobarica. The sequence continues at coordinate 5,497,204 of NC_088256.1, forward strand.
CAGGAGCATTATGAACCATAATAAATACTACACGCAGGTTAGAAGTACCCTTAACTTTCGTCCCTTGGGTTTCTTACATGCTTTTGGTAGCTCTTAGCAAGGTTTTTAGCAGTAGAGCTGAAAAATCCTGACCTGATGTCCTAAGCCATCCTCACTTCCAGGCATTTCCTCCCACATATAAGTATTTTAGGAAGTGTGATTTCATGGAATAAAAGAACCTACAGATCACTGATGTTCCCCAGTTCCTTTTCTGGATAACACCTAAGGCAAAGGGACAGAGTTATTTGCCAACATTTGGTTTCTGTTGCCCGAAGGGTGGCTCCTCTGTGCCGCCAATACATCTCATGGTGAACAACTCGTGGTCAGATGCGACAGAACAACTGATGGTCAGCATTGCAAAGCAATGTATAAAATCTACACTGCAAATCATCTGGAGTAGAAACTTAAGATAAAGAAACAACACTGGCAATATAATTAACCATCAGAATGTGTGACTCTAATTAAAATATTACCCAAAAACATCTGTTAGGGAGAGGAAGCAGCCTGCAGGAATTATTCAGTGCTCCTAGACCCATATTCTAGAAGAGCTAATTATACACGATTTCCCTAATGCTCATGCTACAAAATATAAAGTCAGGGTGCAGAGCTAGGTATGAATTTCATTTTGTAAGGCCTGTATATGAAAGCAAGCTCAAATAAGCAGTATTCAAATCTGCATTATCATGTACAAACTAATTGTGTAATTTCATATACAACTTCCCATTCTTATCCTATTTTCTGTTGCAGAAGTGAGAAACAGTCTAATATATCTGATTTAGCTTTCACTTTTAGAAGACTCTGAAGGGTGCAGTCATGGAAAGTAGCCACTTCATTTTCTATGTTTCTTCTAGGTGGTCTGACCAAAGCTATTTGCTACTATCAATACTTCCCATTTGCAAAATGAGGATATGCTAATTGTAATTCTGAATAACACAGATTTATGCTGATCTTCATCTTACTCCTAAGCCCAAGAGGAAATGAAATACTACAAATTCGAAAATGGAAGATAAGACTTTCTCACGTAATTTAATACACAATGAATTAAATGGGTAAAAACGAAAAAAAGGCTGAAGAGGAAGAATGAGCAATCTTTTGTCATCCATGGTAGGATGACAATAAATTCTTAGAAGATCTCATACTGTCAAGAAGAAATGATATTTAGATTAAACCCTGCTAGAACCTAAAAGGATAATTTGTCAGTATTTTCCACTTTTCTACCAATCCTGGACTCATTTGCTAGATCCCTTCTTTTTATCTCACAGTATTAAAGTTTGGGAGAGCTGAAAAACATTTTGCAGGGGGAAGAAAAAAGCTCTAGATATCTTTGCATTTAAAACCATACTGGCTGAGGGTAGAAGGAATCAAATAAGAGTAATTCAATCTTATTTATCTAGCAGCCTTAACTATAATCTTCTGTGATCAGAGCACAAGTTTTCCTGCTAGCCATATTTCACACTAATGATGTTCCACTGGCAGCTTTCAGCAGAACATCCCAAACTTTCATGAAAAACAGGTTCCAGCTGCCAGGATCATTTACATTTTAAGACATATAAGTGAGAATTGCTTGTATTTCAAAATAAGTATTAAACTAAAATAATTAATTTAATCCAAAGGATATACATATAAAATATGTCTGTAGGTTGTTTCTGTAAATCACATTTCTGATCTTCTAATACATTTGCAATTTTAACCAAAAGAGGTGAGAAATAAAATGTATTATAAACTTAATAATAAAACAACATAAATAAAATATCAGGAAAGATATGTTGGTTGTTTAGAATCAAACTGTTCTCAGCAATACACTAGTCCAGAGATGCCCACATAGAATCGCAGAAAGGTTTGGGTTGAAGGCACCTTCAAAGCCCATCCAGTGCCACCCCTGCCACGAGCAGGGACATCTGCACCAGCTCCGGTTGCTCAGAGCCCCGTCCAGCCTGGCCTGGGATGTCTCCAGGGATGGTTCATCCACCACCTCTCTGGCCAACCTGGGCCAGGCTCTCACCACCCTCAGTGTAAAACATTTCTCACTTCTATCTAATCTAAACCTCCTCTCTTTTCGTGTAAAACCATTACTCCTTGTCCTATCGCAATGGTCCCTACTAAAAAGTTTGTCTCCATCTTTCTTATAAGCCCCCTTTAAGTACTGAAAGGCCACAATAAGGTCTCTCTGGAGCCTTCTCTTCTCCCGGCTGAACAAGCCCAACTCTCTCAGCCTGTCCTCACAGCAGAGCTGTTCCATCCCTCTGATCATCTTGGTGGCCTCCTCTGGACCCTCTCCAACAGGTCCATGTCTCTCCTGTGCTGGGGGCTCCAGAGCCAGACACAGAACTGCAGGTGGAGTTTCACCAGTGGAGCAGAGGTGCAGAATCACCTCCCTTGACCTGCTGGCCACGCTCCTCTTGATGCAGCCCAAGATAGGATTGGCCTTCTGGGCTGCAAGCGCACATTGCTGGCTCAATTCATGGTAAATGTAGAAGTAGTATTTTGTTCAGCGTCCCCCTAGTCTCACAAAGACTGCTGAAATGACAAGTCGGATACCCTTCACACATCTCCCTGCCGCACTGCGGGGAAAGCAGGCGCTGCCTGGTCTGTCCCACCGCACCTTCCCCCATCCCAGCCCAGATAAACCGAGTTCCCAAGAACTACAGCAGCACTACGACATCCTTTTGCACTTTAAAATATTTGCGGAAATACTTTTCCTGCGTGCTCATTTCCACCTGAGAAAGTCAAAAGGATTCAAAAAAAAGAAGGAGCAATAATTTATATTGCTACAGGCTCCCTAAGCCATATCCACTATCCTTTCTGCATAACATATGGGAGGAAAGCCAAGTGATTTTTTTTGAGCTCTAATGCTAAGTTACTCATTTCTAGGATAAAAATTAGAGCTGACTGTTTTCCTAAAGCTTCTCTCCCTCCCCTCATGTAGATACCCGCAAAAGAAAACAAAACTGCAGGGCTAAAAATATTACACAACCTTGTGCAAATGCACAGATACTTTTTACTATGCTGTGGGCAAAGGTCATTTGGATTATGGAATATTAAAAATATTTCTGATACATTCTAAATACTGTTTCATTATCTTTAATATAAAATATTGAACACTGTTTGATATTTGTCTCTAAATAAGCATTTGTTGTGCTTAAAAGAGAAACACAAGGAAGGGAATATTTTAACGTTGTGTACTGATTGTAATATACAATATGAAAACTGTAAAGATTAAAATAGCAGCTATGCAGATGCAATGCTCCTGTCAGTCAGAAAAAGTAATGAAGACAGTAATTTTTAAAGGCAGAATTTTCCCCGCAATACTGACAAACAACTCATCATTAGCTGCATTTCCATATATGAGCAATTTCATAAATGGCTTAAATACTAGGGGCACAAATAGAAGATTTTTGCTGATATTACAAGTGCGGTGATGTTGCAGTGCTTACAGAAGCATCTCACACTTATCCAAAGCAATTCAGATAACTCATGTCCTTCCTTTGAGATGGTAACATTTCCAAAGGAACCACTCTGAGGTCAACAAAAACATCGTACACTCTTAACAGCTCCAGCAGAGCAGTTATAATATCAATGAATACCCCAATGCTCCCCAAAAGGCATCGCTGGGTTACCGTAGAGATTCAAGCCCTTCCTTTGACACTGAGGAGGCTTCTTTGAAACAGCAGCAGAAGCAACCAAATTAAACACCGTCTAAACAGTAAAGAGAAAAAAATACAACTGAAGCAAGATAAGTCTTTCACTAAGGAAAGATCAGTGGCCCTTTCTGTTAAACATCTGAGAGTATCATACATCAAATATCTCACAAGCTATAGTAAACTCCAGAAGTTGAAGGAATTTCACTATGACGGCTTTGCATTTTGTTTAAGTGATGAAGTTGCCTTAATCTATTGGGTGACTAAAACCACCCAACAGAGAGGAGTGTACAACCAGGAATACAACCCAAAGTAAAGCACACTAGGAATGAAAAGAAAAATATTAAATGGAAAGACAGAATGTGATTAAGACTGATATTTACCTTTATATTTTCACAGCTACTTACATATATTTGACCTAACTGCTCTACTTGCAATTTAGTAACTCAGTTTCTTAATTGCATCATTGTAAATAGCGACATAACAGGAGCTAATGGAAATACTTCAGATACAGCCATTGTTATTACAAACACAATCCTGCATAGGGTCAGTCACATGCATATTTCTTCTCAGAGCAAGCTTTGTTATTATAATGTAGCTGTTGGTAATAATTTCCTGAAGAAATAAGAAAGCCAGAGATCAGCTTAATGACTGGCTTGTTTACAAAATAACAGTAAATAACAACAATATTAATCCTAACACTCTCACTTTCTTGCATTAAACACAAAACTTTTATGAAGACCCAAATTCAAGTGTAACTTAAACAGGTGTGAATTCACAGTAGGTCTATTGACACATATGATAAATTAAATCAGAATCTTGTCCTTAGCTAAATTCTCCCCATGTTTGAATAGCTACAGCATTCACAAAGCTGCGTTTCTCATACGGTGTCCGCAGTTCCAATATTTCTTTTACTGTTATACTTGAGTATCTCCATCCCTTCAACAGATACTGAATCTGAAGTGTGAAGATCTGAGGTGACTTGCCCCAAAGTCACCCATCTGCCCAACAATCCAAGTGAAAAAACCCCAGATATTTAGGGAGAGTCAAAAGCTCCAACAAATGGACCACTGCTCCCAGGGTATAAAACAAATACTTACATGAATTACACCAGATTAACCTTACATGCTTCTGCGTCATTAAACTCAGCTTTGATCTGTAACCTACTGATTTCTCTACTACATCTACTTACTAATATTTGGCTAATATTATTATTTTATCTTTGCAGTCTGCTGTTTAAAACTACTGATATTATTGCTCCAAAATATGTTATTGCTCCAAATATAATCTGATCCCATATACTGATGTTAAGAAAGAATAAAATAATTAAATTAAAATAATTTCTGTGGGAAAAAGGAAACAACCACATTTTTTTCACAGTTGTTTTCTTTTTCCTGTCTTGCCTTTTTTTTTTTTTTTTTTTAAGAAAGACAAACATGTTTTAAAACAAAAAAATCCCAGGCCAGATATCAAGCACTCTAAAGCTATATTCCATGACCAGTCTAGTTCTTCAATGGAACAAAGTAACTATTTTTGATATTGTTTTTCTGTAGTGTTTCTGTCTGAAATTTACAGTAACATATTAGAGAGTAACAATGCTCATGTTTAAATAGAGCTATTTATACTGTGCCATAGATAAGCTATGATACCCAAGAAACTGGCCATTCATTACTTGCAGTTAATACATATTTTGCTTAGCCTCAGGCAAAGCTGAAGGCATTTTGTGTGCTAATAGGCTATTATTAGTTGCCATTAACATTGACAACATTAATTTAAATGGGAATGTTGGTGTTTCATGCAATCTGTTCAATGCTGCCAAAACGACCAGAGTATGTTTAAACAGCGATTATGACAGGGCTGGTGTGTCTATGAAGGAAAATAATCCTCAAATAAATTCTCAAATTGGGCTACTCAGAATACATAATGAAGTATTTATCCTGTGTCAGGGAACCTCCTGCTAGAACTCTGAACAAATATGAGAAATTGAAGGAATATCTAAACGGAATAAAATTTGCAAAAGTATATTTGCTTCAGATCAACATAAGGTGAAAAATGTCCTGAAAGCAGGTCTACCAGAGTCCACATGCTTAGTTGTCCTAATGTCACCACAAAAAGCACTACTCTGCGTTTGTAGCAGAATTGCATTCATAGAGGAAAAAAAAAAACAAAACTAAACCAAACAAAAACCAACTGACCTTTTCAAAATACTCTCAAACAATGTAACAACTGTATCTTCCTCATTAATTTTAGTCCAGTTACAAATAGTTGTGTTCACATGCCATTTGGTCAACCCTTCAAAAGCCAGAACTTCTAAATATCTATTTTTTTAGCAATTAGACAGTATCACGGAAACTAGCATTTCATGAACTTCCAGCAACTGATCTTCTATGCTCACTCATTTTCACACCACAGAAGATACTGGCTGGCACAAAGAAAGTCTGCTTCCATGGCGGGAGCTGATGAGGGTAAACGCAACATTTGTGGCCCCTGGCACAAATGACTGCATAGAAACAGAAAGATGTGCCTTCTATTACTTCATTTAAGTAGAGATTTATTAACTTCTGTATTCGAAGAGTGCTCTGTTACTGAGTGCCAACCCAGATGGAAAAAACGCTGCTCTCTGGATCAGGAGTCTTGACTCTGAACTTACCTGGGAAGTACTAGGTAATATAAACTAATACAGCTTGAGCCATCGCCTTCAAATTTATCCATATTAACTTTCACAACTGTAATTGTTATAACGACTCAACACCACAGGAAGCACTGATATCTGCTCTGTCAACCCTGCCTGGAGACAACTAAAGAGTTCAAATGAGCTTGTGCTCGCTGTTTCTCTCTTTTCCAACTTACTTTCCTCTCCCAACTATTTAGTTAAAATTTGTATTCAAATTTTGTATTCACCACAAACCCCCAATTAAAAATGTCTTCTCAGGCTTACAAAGAACCAAATACTAAATCCACATGCAAAAAGACGACCCAGTTCTATTCTAGACCATGCAGGAAATGAGTTTCAATTGACTAAAATCATTCTCTGAGACAAACATTTATAAGAAACCACTCCATGCTTTGTTGGTGAAGCACAATGATTATGTGTTTCTACCTTAAGGACACTTCACCCATGGTTCCTGCGATGTAGGATGATGAAGGTAACAAAAGCATTTCTTTTGTTACCTATATTAGCTTTTCTCTATGGAAAGATGACTTATTTAGTGCAACTTGTATGGGTAGCAAAACATCATGAATACCCAGCTGCATCACTGCATTCCAGACTAAAATACGTACCTTGGTTATATGCTTAATCTACTTTCAATACATTGGCTTTCCAGTACTTTAAAACATAAACGACCATGTTTATTTCTTAGTCTGAATGGTACAAGTAAGCACATTCCTTTTTCAGGCAGCATTCCCTTTAAACCGTTTTCATACTTGAGGGCCAAACAATTCCAGACAGATCACATTCCTTCAGCCACCACCTAAATCCAAATGTCTTAGGAAAACACACACAAAAAACCCAATCCCAAACACAAAGCCCTTATGCAACAACATTTAACAGAGGACGTGCCCACCAGAACGTGGCAGAAGCAGGAAGGCAACAAGCAGCCCTTGGTCGTCGTGCAAACGGGGCGGCATCTGACAATTAACTTATTGTAGCAACATGATACAATGCAATAGTGCAGAATGCTTAATCCTCAAAGGAGTGCTTAAGAAAAGAATAAGCTGTGCACTAAAACTTTTTTTTTTAAACTCAAGCAGATAATCTAACATCTTTGAACCTATATTGGATGTTATCGTTAGTATTGACAAACACGCAGCTGAAATTATAATAAATTACCAGCTTTGTATTTGACAAATGCAAAACACGTAAGTATAGAAACAACATTCATGACTGAACTCTCATCTTGTGACTATAGAACTACTAAAGTGTATCACTGTCAACACTGAAGTGTCAATCTGCCACTTTCACTGGTTTGCCTGTCTCTTGACAAGTGAAAAATACATATTTAACTACCTTTAGAACTACCATAACATGTAGCTATTGAACACAGAAACTAAAATATGAGCTAAGCTTGTTCATCTTAAGCATAATAAATTTCTTTACTTACTATAGTCTTTAACATGTAAAACATATTTTCATCAATTTTGATGCAGAAATCAAAATTATTAATTCCTCCATGTTACTTAATTAAATACACATTTCCCCTTCTGTGACACACTAAACCATCTGAAAAGCAAATAAGTAACAAGATCCTGAAAGACAATGGATATTAAAAAAACCCAAAAAAACCCAAAAAACAAAAAACCAAAACCATCAAACAAAGAAAACCCCCCAAAACACCCCATCACTCCTCAAAACCTAATCCAGAAACACACCCTATATATGCTGATCAAATACAGAACTGAGACACGACCAAGACCTGTTCAATCTGTCCGACTGCCAAAGGCACACCTTCAGGTGTAGCCAGCACATGCAGGATCAGTTCTACACAAAACGTGATATAGATGTACGTACAGAGATTTGTTTTAGAACCTAATTCATGGGCTACTAAACTCAAATGATAAATGTCCTATGATATAAAACGGAGAATGCGGGAAAGTGGTCTCTAGAAGAACGATGTTTTAACAAAAATATTGTTTCATTTTTTGTCTTATTTTTCATCTACACTATAAATACAATACACATACCAAATAACCCTTTTGCTTTTCATATAATACAGAGACCTAAGAACAAAGGGGGAAAAAGAAAGAAAACAAAACAAAAAATAAAAGGAAAATGAAAGAGAAGTAGAAGAAGAAAGACTGAAATAAATTACTATTTCTATTCAGTCCATTAGATGCATTTCTTTATTACCATTCTCCCCATCAGACTTCCTTTCATGGTCAGTGTCAGTGAGGGACAACGCTGAGTTTGCCCGGCTGGACAGACAGGAGCTGTGTTCCGATTTCATCCCCCTCATCCACATCCTCAGGGCATGATCCGGGGAGGCAGCACCTTCTGTTTCAGTATCCACGTCGGAGCCCACGTCCAGCGGGTAGCTGTGCTCCGCCACACTGTGTAAATCAGCTTGATAGCCAGAGCACAGAATATGGGGAGTCTCACAGAATTCCATGTCTGGAAGAAACAAAAGTTCAGAAAAAAAAATCAGAAGAGAAAAGCAATATACCTTCGATTTTCTTTTGGAGAATTTGTTTTCAGAATTAACATTGTTAACACTATTAGAATACTTTTTCTGGTCAGTAACTCACTTTTATCTAATCTACTCTAATACAACTAGAAGAGTGCAACTCGGTAAAATATATGCTGCTGCACTGTAATTGTATCTTTTTGTCTGAAAGAAATATATATTTTTAGCTCAAATATGTGTACACACCCACACGCTGAGAGTAGTACATCAATCCACAACTGAAGTGAGTACTTACAAATACACTGTCTTGTTTTTTGCCAGAAAGGTAACAGCTCTAAACCTAATCTCAGTATGTTTTTATCATAGGGAAAGCATAGCAAATTCGGAAATAGCAAATTTACGAAATAACTTTTGAAATATTTGGTTAATCACAGAAGACAAAGAAAGACCACTTACCATTGGCTCGCTCTTTGAGAGTGCTGTCCTTGCATATTCACACCAGTGGGTTTTGGTTCTCCAGTGCTGGTGACCTACAGGAACTTCCTAGAAGATCGGTGACTACTAGCACTGTACAAGTGCCATCTCATGACACCAAGCGACCAGAGATTTGAAAGAGTTGCACAGTGCTCAATATTCCACTTATTCTTACTAAACACCGCAACTGTGGAGCAGTAGAAATCCGAGGACAAACAGAAGGTGGACAGGACCCATAATGTGAATATGCAGAGGAGACATTCTCGAAGAACTACAGGTAAGTAACACACATCAGCAAATTACAACTTCCCTTTGAGGTGGGCTCTGCATATTCTCACTCGTGAGAATCCAATTACAAATGCAGCTCCCAGGGAATAAGACAGGGAGTTCTAATTAAATAAGGATTACAGAACCGCGCTCCCTAATTGAACATCAGACCTGGGATGTCATCTTGAGAGACTAAATACAATATCAAACATGCATACAGTATTCTTTCAATTTCTAGAAAAGAAACATTGGAGACAAGAGTCATTGATAGAGACTGAGGACAAATACTCTCTTCTACTGTCATCCTGACTAAAGCTTTAATTTGCCAAACTAATCCACTTATCAGCCAGCGAGAGGAGCAGTTCTTATTTCAAGCACACTCTCAGAAATAACTAAAAGCCCTGGTATTTTCCTGAAGGTATCGATCAAAACCTACAAACCAAATGCTAAACTAGAATATGCTGAGGTGTCTCGATTTTTAAGCCACCTATCTCTGTATATCTTTCCTTTGCAATCAAAACATGCCCGAAGGTCTCAGTTGTAGTGACAGCCAGCACGGGCTGGCTTTCAGCTCATGGAATGGCAACTCTTTTCTAGAGGGCAGGGGAAGATGCTCTGTTCTCCAAGTCTCTCACGCCTTGACACTGACTATGAGGTTGGATGGAGACAGCTAGGAGAAAATAGCCAAGATGCTAGAAAGCAGCTCCATAGTTTCTGCAGCAGAGGGAATATTTGGCACTTGAATGTCATTTACCATTACAACGCAGTGTAATGGTCTCTGGGACCTGTTTAGAACTGGCTGGGAGAAGGAAGGAGGGAAAGAAGCTCAAGGCAGTACTCGTGGACACACTTGTGAACACAAATGAAAGCTGAGACTGGACTCTACTGGTTCTCAATCCTACAGAGATGCTTGCGAAAGAGACTTTGAAACCTATAAGACCCTCTGGAAAAAACTCTGCTTCCTCTATGGCTAAGATGGTAAACACAAAACATTCAGTCTTCAGAGAAGTCCTTTTTTTCTGAGGTTTTCAAAGCTCATGGGGCATGGGAGAAACAGAGGCAGTCTCACAGAAAGATACTGGGTATAACTGAGTACAGTGTGATTCGTACAATGCCCTATTTTAAAGGAGCATTTAAATTATGTATTATATACACAACAAATAAGCTCGACTTGGTTTAACTAGACAGCATGGACAAAATCTTTGTATGACATGAAGAGTGCAGGTATTGATGCTGAACACTGAACCATCACAGCCACATCGCACTCCTAACTTTTACTTTCTTTTCACAGCACTAAATGAATAAAATCACCTTTATACAAAACATTGCTCCAAATGGTGCACGTCTATTCTTAATTTTTCTTTACCAAATTCAAAAAGGACTTGTACACAAATGAAGAAGCAAAAAGCCAGCAATACTGCCAGACTATTAACCCAGAGCCCAGCATCAATGAAACACAAACGGAATCATATCAGCAGGCTGATTCTATTCCACTCTGACAGGGTGACATTGTTCATTTAAATTGAGGTTGTGGATGCCCTTATTTCACCAAACTTTTTTCAGTAACAGAGGTGAGTCAATGCTTTCTTGTGAAACAGATGATTTAAAGTTCTGCTTAATTGAGATGAGCTACTATAAAAAAGCAACAGGAGCTCTGCTCCACGTACCGCACCCGTGCTCAGAAAGAAAGGCGAAAGCCAAATTGCGCAGGCAAGTAGCTCACAACTAGCAATGAACTAGCTTGTCCCATGCATTGTCCAATCCATCAAAAATTTATGATGGTTAACACATGCTTTAGCAGATAGCATAAAAAAGAGGAATAGATGTATACTGCCATTTAAAGAAGTAAATTATCAAAGAAAACTAAGATCTAGCTGCTATAACCATATAAAATTCAAGGAAAGTAAATTAGGCTCATATAGTTGTGTTTAAAGACACTAGCAGGTCTTTAGTGCTTCTCATAAGCACTAATGAGAAGGTTCTTCCAAAGGGTGATAGTTTATCAATGTACATCAAGAGCAATTTATATTAAAGAACACATTCAATTATTTCCTCATGAAATAAGATGGCCAACAGGGTTAATTATTAGCCTTAATACTGGTCTTGATTTTGACTGAGGCTCACACTGCAGAAACAACCAATGAAACTGCCCGATAACTTCTTTTTTTTAAATTATCTCAAAAAGCAGTATTATTCTTATTTTTTAACTTAGATTTCTGTAAAGCACTACAGCAACACAAGTTTCTTAGAGGATGTCTCTGTCAACTAAATTACACCTTGTGATCTCAAGAAGCATCTTCTGAACCTCTTTCCCCTCCAAAGCAGATTTCTACTTATTTTCACCAGCTGAGGAACTTCCCTGTAACTACAAATCTTCTCAGAACTTCATGAACCATGTCAGCTGATGCCAGGTCCTCAGGGATGCAGGCACTTCTCTACACGGATGTCCACTCCAGGCAGATCTCTGCCCCTAGCAGCCCATGTTCTCCCTGCTTGCAATAGCATACGCCAAGGGGAAAATCCATCCCAGTAAATCTCACAAATGCTAATTAAATTACACATGTTTAAGAAGCACAGAATTTACCCTTCAGTCTATATGTTAATTCAAAATGTGGCAGCTAACATATTCAGTATTTTGGCTACTTTTTTTGGTGGAGCAAAAGAAAGTGACTTTTTTATATTATAATTCATATTCAATTGAATTCGAACATAATATATTGCCTTAATAGTCTATTTCTTAAGTATACAAGCCTTTGCAGTATTTTAATTCCCACGGGATGAATTTTCTGAAAAGCACTTAGAATGCTATAAGGGGCTGCTTTTCGTCTGCACATCTAACCTTGTTACCTAAAATACTACATATTTCCACAAGGATATAAAGTTCAAGTGTGGATTTATGATAGATTTAGTCTTACCAAAAAGATACAGTCACAAGAGAAATGAGGGAACATTAATGAGAAATTCAAGTTCTTGCATGAACTGTGGACAGAGGAAAAAAGGTTGCAGTTATGAAGGCATGTAGGAGATCACAATAGGATAGTCGCCTCTGGAGCCTTGTGGTGACAACTGTAACACAACTATTAAAAAGATAAGTCTTTTATCATTCATTTATATTAATTTCTTTTGACAAAAATTAACATGTAAAGAAATGCGAAGTATTTAATGATCAAGAAAAGGAAAGAAGGCTGAGTGCATTAAAAAATACATGAATTAACAGATTTTTTTCTACCTTCTAGCAACTTAATTTTCCTGAAAAAAAATGAGCAGTTAAAGAGAAGTTTGGTGCCTTTGCTATCTAAGGTGTTCATGTCAACATGAGATTTAGGCAGCCGACCAGGCAGCCAGCTCCAGCACTGCTCCAACTTTGCTCACCAACAGAAAGCTCCTGGAAACTCCAGATACACCAGCCAGCGCTTATTTACTATTTAGCCACCAGCACAGTTAACACCTCACAGTTAGGATTTTCATGTGTATATAAAGCCATTATCCCAGTGCATCCTCAGGACTATTTCATTGTCCTTTGGATGGGTAGGAATAACTGCATGCCAGCTACTTTTTCTGCAACTCTCTAGTTTTTTCCAGCAGAGGCAAAAAACCACAAACAAACAAACAAACAAACCCAAAATAACAAAAAAAAATTACCCGGGGAAAACTATAGAGGTTCTGCTCTTCAACTCGGTATTTCTACAAATTTAGTGGACTTGCAGGACTTGTGGAATTTCCACGCTGTTGTCATTTGCCAAGATTTTTGCTAATTTCAGACAACTAACTGGGAGAGTAAATAAATATTTACTTCAATAAATAAATATTTAAAACAAAGAGAAGACTGTCCAAACAAAGAAGATAAAAGAGAATCACAAGACTATTGTATAAACAGAGATGGGTATAAAGAACGTTCCTTTCAAATTTCCCTATTCCCTTATAGAAAAATGTTATTTTGTATTAATAACAGAATGACAAATAATACTTATTTAAATTACTTAATTGACCTATCTGTTCAAATAGAGAAAGAGCCTACAGAAAAATGTAAATTATTTATAAAATTGAATAGTTTGACAAGTTGCTACTACGTGCCATTTATGAACCATATCACATAATTAAGCAATTCTGACTTACATATTTTAAAAGTCTCTTTAAATATCATAGATTCACAAATTTTATTCTTGATTCTTGGTATGAGGTGGCTCTTATTCTGAGGATGCTCACTGCCCAAGCACACATAAAATCAGTTCTCCAGAGGAAAATGTACAAATGCTCTGTCTCTGCAGATGTAAAACTATAAAGGAGCCTAAGTAGTTCAAAGGCAAGGAGAAAATATCAATGTCTTGGCAGTCTGAATCCATGGTACTTATCTTGGGCCGGCCTCCTTCCTTTTTCACACTGGATGTTATTTGAGAATACTGGGAATATATTGGAGTTTTGGGGAGCAAATCCAATGGAAAGATCCTGAACGATAACCAAAAGAATTCCAGAAAAACAAATAATATACCCTAACCTGAAGAGTGTCACGGTTCCTTTAGTTACTAAGCTGGTGTCTGAAGGACTGATAATGGGAATGCAGTGGATAAAACACCTTGAACATGCTGTTTTGAGGTTGGTGTAGTGTTTGGGATTTTCTAGTGTTGCACCATGAATTTGTGTTTGTTGTTTCACACTCTGGACTGATGCCAATGGTTTAACCAGTAAGGGTATCGTACGTATTTCAAAATGAGAAAAAGGCAGAGCAGCTACTCCGGGCACAAGAGACTTGGAAAGAGAGGGGGAGGGAGGGAAGAAAGAAGAAATGTAAATCAAATGGGGAAAGTGAAGTTCACATTCCTTTTTGGAAGCAATACATATGCACCCTCCTAAATGAGAAATTTTGAGGGCTATTGAGCACTCTGCTAAATTCAGTGTGTTCAACGGCCCTTAAAATTTCTCATTTCTCACCTGAGGACCATGGTTTACTGGCTGTACACTGGACTTGAGAATTAAATGGACAGAGACCTTAAGCTACTTCATAAAGTCACTTATGTAACACAGACTGCTAGATAAAACTTTGGGAATGTCTTTGTGTGTTCACATTTAATTTAGTCGAAGATCTTGCTTGTTTCCATGTTGAGAACATGCCACATCTTTCCCAGGACAATATAATTCAAAGACATTAAACTTCAGTAACCATTCATATGAAAATCATTGAGGAAGAAGCCAAAAATCAATTCACTTAAAAAAGCACATTACACTGACTATTAATTTGCTTTAGAAATCTCATGTTTATCACCAATTACACTGTTATCACAGCCCAAAACAGATTCTCAGCTGCATTTATTTTAATTTTTAAAAATTGATATACCTGTTACACATAAGTAACATGCACATAAAAGATACCATTTGAGTTTTTATACTTATCTATCAAATGCATCATATTGTACATGTTTTCTTTTACTGCATTTCAACTTTTCCTTGCATTGCCTTATCTATGGAGTTTATTTCCTTACAGTAATCTCCAGTTACCACCAGAGATGCTAGAAAGTTAAGAAATAACGTAATAGCAAATAAAGGAGGAATAAAAGAGGAATCAGAGTCTGCTATAATACTAAGGAGTTTCATGAAATTTGCAGATTAGGCAGCTAAGGGATCAGGAGAGGAGGCTGCACTTTCAGGAAACTCCAGCTTGTGAAATTTATGAGAAAGAAAGAAAGAAACTCTTTATTCCTCAGGTCCTTCCCCAGAGGAACCAGAGGATGAGGTTCCAACCCATGCCTCCTGGCAAATATCTTTCTAGTCTCTTCTTCAGACTAATTCTTCAAGCTTAAAGAAAGAAGGCAGAAGCAGAATGAATCTATTTTTAAAAATGCTCCTGGAGTTCTCAGGTATTAATTTTTATTTTTGTTACTATTAAATTCATCATGAATAAGGAAATGTACTTCTCAAATTCTGCACGGAAATCATCCTCGTCCTATGAGGACAGAGACAAACTTTGTCCTCAGAAGCAGAATATTCTTTTTGTAGATCACTGGAAATTTTTAATGTTAGAGGGTTTGTTTTTCAAGAGCAACTAGCAAGGTGCCAGAGAAATGGATGCAGTGGGTGACAGTTTAATTTAGGAAGAAACATTGTAATTATTAGATGGACTAGGACTTTAATTCTTCAAGTTCAAATACATCTTAAGTATTGTGGGCTATAGCCTTTCCTATTCCTAAAGTGTGGCTTTATGAGGTAAAGTACTTCCATTCACAAGGTTCTACTAAAGAGAAATTTCTATTGCAGGTATTCACAAATATATCTCCTCTAATGAATTTGAGAGTTATAAAACCATAACAAATACCAGGAGTTAGCATTTAACCTAAATATCTGATAAAGGAAACCTACTTACTCTCAAATAATGACCACATTAACTCTACCTTATTAAAGACAAGAGGAAAAAAAAATCTAATTATCACAGATGAGACAGAACCTCAATATCCTTTGTGAGGATAAATGAAGTCCTTCTAATGCTACAGTTGAAAAAGAGTTTGGAAACCTTGTCTTACAATAGATACAATTTAATTCTTCTTCTGCAAAAATCTATTAGCAAATTAAGAATTTTTAAGAAAAAATATTTTCTGTTTCCAAAAACCTCTGTTCTAAGAGAAAAGCATTATAATTTTCTTTCAAGAATTTTAAAGGTTCCTTGGTTCTGAAATAACTTTTCAGTTACAAGTTTAGGCATTTGTGTATACGTTTCAGGGAAGCAATAGATAATGGATTCTTTCTTCTCATAATTTTCAAAATTAAAGCTAGTCACAGCCTATAGATTTTCTTACATTGTTTGTTTGTTTTAAATAGCAAGATAAGACTTTCACGAAGGACAGCAGAACTGGGACTCAAATCATCTAGAGCACATTAACTAACTTTTCTTTTTGAAAGAGTTTCACATAAACAAATATTCTTCCTCAAGATTAACCACAGAGTGTGAAACAGAGGAGTAGCTTTAGTCCAGTACGTTTACAATTCTTAACAGGCAAAGTTAAAGCTGGGGTTCTAACTTGTTTCGAAGTCTCTATAGCACTTAAGAAAGATTGACAGAATTATTGAACAGACTGTAAGCTGTATACTAAAACAGGTTGCTGCCATATCCTTACAAACTTGAATTCACCTCAGAGATGCTCTTCTGGTAGTAGTTTCTGAACACAGTTACACTTAAAGCAGAATCACTTTCATTCAAACATCAATCTCAGAAGTTTCATGACAGGTTTCACTTTCTTTCTAATAGCACTTAAGATGAAAATAGGTAATTAATTTCTACCAACAGTTTTGATTCCAGTTTATAAAATATTTTAAAAATACATCTTTTTTTCCCCCAAAATATTGAAATTGTTTCTCTTTTAAAATTCTAGCCTAATCATTGACTTAAGATATACGAGCATATATTTTTAAAATAAAAGACGTGCAAAGCAGGTATCTTTATAAAGTTCATTGACCTAGTGTTAGAAGGCATTTAAAAATGTCAGAAGACATTTAAAAAACCAGAAGTCTAAAATCTGGTTTAATTTACAGTGCTGTTAATCCAGAAGGGAATTCTCTGAAGCCAGTGGGCCAGGTAAAGAAGGCAGCACTTAGCATTCAGGTCAGTGTGACTGTCTCAGAATAAGCATCTGGCGAGTGTATATCCTTGCGATTATAGAAATAATTTTAGAAATCTGCTATCAACAGTTTTACCAGAAAACATTTACCAGAAACATTCTCCTTTTCTGATGGGATATTCAACAGACCCAAGGCACTCGGATCACAGACGCTGCTCAAAAAGAATGATCACAGTGTAACTCAGCTCCTCACTTGAAATTTTACCAAAAACTACTAGTGTAATTTTAAAATTGCTTCAGAGAGTATCAAGGATGCTAACTATTTTCCTTTGAAGAGACGTGGAGGGAGAGCTGCCAGCAAATGGAGGCAGGTGGGAGCGGAGGAAGGTATTTGTGTCGCCCTGTGCCAGTTCCAGCGAATGCTCGGTGAACGAGCCATTTCAGATGGGAAACAGCGCAAGTGAGAGGAAGGCTGCTGCAAGACTGCACTGACAAAGCTGCACTCGTTCACATTCCAACCGACAAACTGCTAAAAATACTGAACATTAGGAAAAGGTATTTGCAATGGAGCAGGTAGTACAGAGAGCTCTAAGCACCTAGAGCCAAAATCCCCTAAAGGAGGGGTGATGCATAAGGCAGTCGCCGGCATCACCTTAGGTGTTAACAAACAGGAGAATGGTGTTTTGTGTGCAAGAGCACAAAGTCCAGTTGCTGTGGTCCCTGTGCTGCCATCATAGACAGAAAACAGGAGCGAGAGCTTCTCCTGGGGCAGCAGGTCCCTCCAGCTGCCCTCAGCGGGTGGAGACCCAGCGGGCCGGCAGCTGGGACCCCAGCCTGCGACCCCCCTTGTCTGAGCCGGGGCACAGCCACTTCCAAGGCAGAACATAGGACATTCTGTTTGACTGGTTTTGTTTTGATCTCGGGGGCTTGGGTCTCTTTAGCTTGGAGAAGAGGAGACTGAGGGGTGACCTCATCAATGTTTATAAATATATAAAGGGTGGGTGTCACGAGGATGGAGCCAGGCTCCTCTCGGTGACAACCAACAGTAAGACAAGGGGTAATGGGTTCAAGCTGGAACACAAGAGGTTCCACTTAAATTTGAGAAGAAACTTCTTCTCAGTGAGGGTGACGGAACACTGGAACAGGCTGCCCAGGGGGGTTGTGGATTCTCCTTCTCTGGAGACATTCAAAACCCGCCTGGACACCTTCCTGTGTAACCTCACCTAGGTGTTCCTGCTCTGGCAGGGGGATTGGATTAGATGATCTTTCGAGGTCCCTTCCAATCCCTGACATTCTGTGATTCTGTGATTGGCTTGCTGAGAAGGCTGTATGTGAATGGCAGATCTACGTTGTATTCCACCTTTTCCAATTAGTCTCTCAGAGTAGTAAGTTGCAGAAATAAATAAGTAAGGCTTTACTTTCCTCTCAAACCTCTTAGGTTAGGAAAGGTAACAAGCAACAAAGACATTTGGGCAAATAGTGTGTGAGGAAGAAGGGTGTTGCTTGTTCCACTGGCCCCAAGCATGTGGCTGGGCCTGGATGGAAAAAGGTGAAGCAGGAAGAGTTTCAATGCAAGCCATCACCCCCTCCAAACCACCAAACCTCACACAGGATTAGCATATCTATCCTTTCCTTTTTGTTGTGAATCTGCTAGATATCCAGAGCAGAGAATGGCTAAAAGAAATCAAGAGAAAAACTGCCAGTGAGACACAAAAGGCAGCAGTACCAGGAGTGAATATCTTCGTAAATCTTGACAGACACTCCAGGCTTTGAACGGTGAACCATTTGCTGAGATTTTTGAAAAGTCAGGAAGCATAATGAATCAGAACAAGTATTGCATATTACTTGGGAAAAATGCATGTTTGACCCTTTCTG
Source organism: Caloenas nicobarica (assembly GCF_036013445.1). NCBI lineage: Eukaryota > Metazoa > Chordata > Aves > Columbiformes > Columbidae > Caloenas > Caloenas nicobarica. The sequence goes on from NC_088256.1 coordinate 5,516,164, forward strand.
ATTACTCAGGTAAAACACTGACAAATCCCAGGCCGCAAGCTTCCAGTGTCACCAGGTCTACGGGTCCCAGCAAGCGGATACACACAAACCCCCAGCCGACCTCTTCAGACCCTGGGGACCACAAATGCTCTCAATCCTGAAAGGACATCTGATACCTCTCCCAAGCATCCACAGCTAAAAAGACTGTCTAATGGAGCAAAAAGTTGAAAATTTCACCCATTGTTTTCTTGGTGGGATGTCTAACATCTGCAGAATACTATATCTGAGTTTATACTTTTTTTTTTTTAAACGTATAAATATATGTAAATGTATGTGAAATACTAGATACATATAGACATAGATACAGACATATAAAAATTTAGAATTTGTAGGATCTTTAAATAACTGAAATTGAAAGGAATTTTGGCAATCAATAGCAAACCCCCCTGCTCAAAGGAGGGCCAAGTTCGATCAGGTTGCCCAAGGCTCTTAATGAAGAGTATCAGAATTCTTCTACAGACCAAAGACTGCTGGCAAGACTGCTACTGTGGAACACTAAATGCTATGAAGTATTTTAAGACCATCTCTTCTGGTGAGGTTTTCAGGTGACTCTGCATTATGCTGCAACAATAAAACTAGAAATCCAACTTGCTTTCCATGATTTTGAAAATCTAACCCGCAAATGGATTTTTCACTGTTAAAATATTAAATTTTCCCCATAAATTCACTAAGAACTTTTTAGTGTTTAATCACCTTTTCCATTAAAAAAAAAAAAAAAAAAGAGTTGACCGCAAGATACCTCCTATTTGAGCTTAGAATGGCTACACAGATTAACTCTGCCCTATTTCAGATTAGGGGTACACATATTTCCACTTTTTTTTTTTTCTTTTTTCCAGATCTTTCAAAAATTTACATGTGGTAGACATGATCTTAATAAGTTAATATCTAGTATGATGTGAGGAATTCTTTAATTTAGATTAAATGGCTACGTAACATTTAGACCAACAAATATACCCTTCAGATTAATTATGGAACGACGCAGAACGAGAGCATGTACATGTGCACAAGCTCTTCAGTACTTCCATTCACATCCAATTACATCCAGCTGCCAATCTGACACCAAGGAGAACACATGAAAGACAACTTGGCACATCCGTTCCATTTGATTAGCCGACTGGGGATACAGCTTGTCAGACAAATAACCCCTCTTCCCCAAAACGCTCTTGAGGGGTTTGTCATCAAATGTTCCATCTGATCAAGAAATGGGAGATTAAACCGCCTTCAAAACACTCTGACCACTTCTGCTCCCTTCATTCTTCAAGTGTTTAGTTTACCCAAAGGGATTTTCAATAACAGCAGTTCAAACTTAAAGGTCAGCTCATCTGCAGTTTAAGTGATATTAAAACAATTTAATGGAAATAATTTGGTTTGCATATCTCATTTGTGATACATACAATCACAGTAACTATTTTCGAACCATTTAATTATCTTCCAAGACCTTTATTAGATTTTCTAATATTTCCAGATATTATTTCTTCTACACTAGTAGTCTTTATAATCTATGTAGTTAAAGAAATAAACACTTTGTTTCAGAGACTACAAAAAGGAGTCATTTTTGGTTTTATACCATCAAGATGCATCAAAGTAACTCAGCTGAAAATGGTGAAGTCATTCCAGGTGTGCATCCACAGAAAATGCACTGTGGTGGCTTTATATCACCATCACGCAGCATCATTATTATTTAAGCTAAATTAACAGTTCCTAAACCATATTTTACCCCAAAATGCACATCATGGTTACCAAGGAAAGATGAAAAACCGAGACATTTGTGTCAGAATAATAAGTTCCTGAGCACATAATATGGTATCTACAAAATTTGCAGTCTCAAGATTTGTTGTAGAGCTCCAAAAGAGGGAAGGTATCACCGTCGTTCATGTGATGCACCAAAGGGAATTAAGTATGAGAAGAATTCCAAAGCATGCCAAAACAAAGGACCTTTGTACATTTTCATGAGGTTTAAACAAATGCTGTGAGTCCCCATGACCTGTCATCAAAATGTATCCAAACTTTGGGAACACAGCCACTACACAAAGAAATAACTCTAGTATTTTTATGCAGGTAGGAGCACTTGGGTACAGTTTTTTTCCAGCTGTAGACCTCTTTGATTTCCTTGACCTTTCTTAATGTGAGTTCTAATAGTTTTAAAACACTAAGTGGCTGATTTAGTTATACAATACTCATTTAGTATCTATTCTAGTCAGTGACTTTGAAAATTCCCACTTGTGATTTAACCATATAGCATTTTTATCTTTCACACAGACACAGCCATATAATTGATATCTGGGAAATAGGAACTCTGTGACTGGTAAGCTTTAAAACGGGATTGCTCACCTTTGAAAATTAGGAGGCAGGCACCTGCTCTTTCTAATTCAGATCACAGGTAATGTCGGCTACCCACAGTTTAAACCAGATCCCCTTCATCATCAAATAAAGGGATATATTTGTATTGCTAAAGTGTATAAAGGTGGCTGGGAGGCTGACTACCTAACATGATATAGCTAAAAGCTGTTAACTCAACAACTTTGTTACACAAATCCTAACAAAGAAAATTAGAAAATGAAATAATTTGTTTGGATCTTAACAGACTGAAAAATGCAGGAGGAATTACCCACAGTATTAGCATCCCCCATAAAAATCGCTTCTCAAGTTTTGCAGCATCTGCCTTTGAGACATTTTATTTGCGGAACAGAAGATGCACACCAGCAGCCTTTTCCATAGCTAACATCCCTTGTATTCTGCAGCTGTGGACAACTGAAAGCCTGTGAGCTCACCATAATTCTTGGTCCTATGAAGCTGCTTGATCAATGATGCTTGGGAAGAGTCAAAGTTATGAGCATCCACAGCAGCTGAGAGTACTCTAACCCAAAGAAAATAAATCAAACCAAAAGGGCAAGATATCTCACTAACAGATTAGCCTACAGTGGCCCTGTATACTCTTCCATGCTTGCCATAGGCAAATAAACAAAGCTCACATTCTGTATTGTTGGAAATACTTTGTGCCTCTGTATTAAAAAATTCACACAGTTGGAGGTGAACTAATTGAGGTGGTGGAGACAGTAACACAGAAGGCACTTAAAATGTAATTAAGCCATGATCAGAAAAGGAACACATAAGGGAGAAAGCACTCAAAACAGAGACACCAGGGAAATACTAGATTCAAGCAAAAATGAGAGTAACAGCGTATTTAAACCACGTTCAAAGACATTTATATATACCGCTAAAAGAATCTGTGTAGATATCAGTTCAAGCACTAAGGCCACAGGTAAGCAAAGAAAAAAAGAAATATACCTTTGTTTGAGAGAACCTTCCTGTGCTTTAATGCACAGCACAGAGACGGTGTTTGCAAAGGAACAAGAGGGCCCCATCCTGCCCCTGAGCCATTCTGAGTCATGCTGGGGATGCCAGAACAAGAACACTACAGGAGCATTAAGTGTCTCAATTCTTTTGGTTTTATTCTATAAAAACATACTCTAGCTCTATTGCAATCTGTACTAGAAGGACTGTAGCAGGAACTATTTGATATATTGAAAAGCACAGTTCACACGTACACTCCCTATATTAAGGAGGGGGAAGTAAACAAAACAAAAAGAGTAAAAACATGAAACTATAAACTTCACAATCTTGACAGAGCACATATAACAAATTCCCTTTGTGACAAACTCTGCAGTCTCGAGAGACCTACTGATAGTCCACAGAATTTACTGCCTATTTTTCCCTCAGTGTTTACTATTTTACAGGGGAAAAAAAAGTATCAGAAAAAAAAAAATGCAAGCTAATATCCAGTTGTGTAAGGGGTATTTTAGATAAAAAAATTTAAAAACCCAAACCCAACAACAACCACAGAAAAAGGAAATGCTTAAATATCCTTTTGTATAAAGGTTTCTTCTAGCAGACAGCTTTACGTTTTAAACAGACCTAAAAGCAGTTTTCCACTGTTTTTTTTCCTATTACATTTGTTTCATGCAAACCTGCTGAGTTCAGAGTCTTCACAAGAAACAGTTCCCCCACAGGGTACAAGTCACATGTGGATTTTGTCTTTTTTCACTTTATCCACCATTCGGTATTGTCTCATTTCCCTACCAGCTGTTTTCACCGTTTCCTGAGCTGCACCATCTCGTACTGTGTCTGATATTAGACACAGCAGTGACAGAGCAAATTGGAAATAAACAGCACAGCTGATCGGGGCAACTGGCAAAGGATGCGAGCAGCACATCCAGGAGTGGTTATGAGTGGAAAAAACCCACAACATTTGTTTGTAGGAGCTTAAATCACTTCTCTTTAAAAACATAGCAGCATCCTCTCTGAGTCAACTCTAATCAGGCAGAGCTCTTATAAACCAGTTTGTTTCCTATTTCAGTAAACACGTGAAGAACTGAGCACTGAATTAGGAGCAAACATTTTTTTTTATAACAGAGCTCCCAGTGGAGGGGGCAGCAGGGCAGGAAGGGCTTGGACTCAGTGGGTTTGAACATGAGGATGACTCAAAAACAAGAAGCATGAACAGTGAGCTGCCATGTAGCAATGAAGAAAGTGGACATAGGATTAAGAACCATTTTCGCCAGGCCAATAAAAATCACTTATTTGGGCCGTCTTGTCAATAACACACACATTCAGAAGGGTACATACACCCCCTGGTCGCTGTTCCCCTTCCCACGTCTCCCTGGTTTATTTCAATTCAAAATGAGGAATGGTTAAAGATCAAGGAATGAATGGACAGACACCGGGACAGAAAACAAAACATTAGAAGGAGCCTGTGGATGCACCACTGCTACTGGAAAAGTTAAGATGCTGACCAGAAAATGTCACAAGTCAGTATCTTCCTGTTTAATACAGTTGTCTTCTTGCTTAGACTAGTTTGCTGAAATTATAACAGGCAGATTTGTTAAGCATGTCTTGAGGCTAATTTTTACAAACTAATGATACAAACAAAACTGTGTTGAATGTTGCCATAGACAACAAGTCAGTAAATAACTCACTTGCAAAGAATCTGTCACTGAACTCCAACCACTTCAGAAACTAGCTGATCTCTTACTTCTGTTATTGCACCTACTTCTTATTTAGCACTTTTATTCATTTTAATAATATATACACAAAAGAAAGAAAACAGTCTTTACGTTCTTTTTTTCTCCTTTAGTATGGCTTATTAGCCATGAAAATATACTTTAGGCATAAAATTCAAATACAGGTACTTGCTAGCAACGTTATTCCACTCAGCTGACAGTCTAGATAAATCTGTTACCATAGCCAATTTAAGAACTGAGATTTCTTTTAGTAACTACGATCCTTGAGAAAAACTTGAAGATAGTGAAATATAATGTCTGAACACTCAAGTGATGGCAATAGATATCTAAATTGGAGCAGCAAGTTACAGCAAAGAAGCACCTTGTTTATGCCCACGGTGCTGTTCCCTCACATTCAGGTGTGGGATTTAAGGCAGTACATGGAAAGATGAGTGGCAGGTGCCTCTCTCCTTTCTCCTAAAACATCAAGCACTGTATAAAGACAGAGTTTTCTAACCCTCTTCATAATCTTTTAACCCAAATCTGATACCACAGATGATGGAACGTTATTAAAGCATGAAGAACCATAAGATTCATGCTGCCAAAACAGCGACGGAAATGATTGGTAGCATGAGAAGTTTGTTTTATTTGAGTGGAGCTGTTCAGGGATGACAATAATTATCTGTGAAATGAATATTCACCACATGGGTGAATTCAAGGCTGAATAATACTTCATTGGAGAGTGAATACTCCCACTGGAGAGTGGGAACAATGTTCAGGAGAAGCTGGCCCAAGCAGACACAGCTCACTTTGCACTGAGGTCTAGTGCAGCTGTATGACACACAGATGGGTGCCACGAGAAACAGCCTGCAGTAGGCAGACCTATCCGCTAGGTTAATTTCTAAATACAAGGCTGAAAAATAGCTAAATATCTTTTATATCCCTGAAGGTGTGCTCAGTCCTACTCCAATAAATACATTACTGCTATTAGTTCTGCAAGAAGTAAATAGCACTGAGGTATCCAACACCACCCCTTCCTTTTCTCCACAACTCCAAAATCTTTTCATGTCTGAGACCATCGTGCTTACTTAGAGTAATAAAAATTCTCAGAGTCAGTTCAAAAGGTACAGTTGGTCTCTGCCAATTTCTTTGCTAGTGGCACAAGCCTCTGGCTAGCTGAAGTGAACACCTGGCAACTGACCCAAAAGCACAATGGCCACCACAGTGGGACTAAAGTAGGAGAGCTTAACTCTATGAGGTTTAAAAAACCAACCAACCAATCAACACCAACCAAACCAAACCAACCAACGAAACAAAAAACCCCACAAAACCAAAACACGCCCCCCACCCAAACCTAAAAGAAAATGTTTGTGTGCCAGAAGTCCTCAAATGCTTTTTAAAAAAACAATGTAGAAAGCAGACTGGACTATTCTGAAGGACCTTCCATGACCAAAAATGAGTTGAACAGCGACATGGGGTAACAGAGACTTGAGAACACAGAGTTCACAAGGAGTCCAAGAGGACCATGAAGAAAAAGGAAGCATTACCTGTATCTTTCCAAACAGCATGGAGTGAAGCTACGACAACCCTTAACTGCAAGCCAGTAGTATTTAAGTAGGTAACAGGAAATAAAGCTGCCCTGTGGTGAAGGCAGCGGTAAAGGTGCACGCCATGTACCACCACCTGTACCACTGCCCTGGAGTCATCTGGAAGGCAGGTGTGACCCAGCCTGCAACCAGAGCCACCGCTGATCTCCGGTCCCTGGGCCATCCCTGGGAAACAAGCCAAACGTTCACACTGGATAGTACCACTGAAGTATTAAAAGTGTGGGGAGGAGCCAAGAGAAACTTTAAAAAGATGCATCATTTAGGTCTTCAGAACTCTGATCCAGCAGCTAGGACATAAAGATGGACAGATTGGCTAAGTATAGTATAAAAGCAAACTATTAGCATCCCTCTCCCTGAACACCTAAACTCTACAGATCGACAGTCAACAATTAATTGCAAACATTAAGTAATCACGACTATAATACCAGCTTAAACTGATGTCACACCTATAAGCATAGCTCCCACTGATACCAGGAAGAACTCTATCCCTAGAATCAACAGTTCGATTAATCCTTTCAGAACCTATATGCAAACCAAACAAATAAATCGTACAAATATTTCCTTTCTGAAACCACTAATTATACACTTCTGACAAAACACTACTCAAGGTTATGTACTGACACATACTACAATACATAATTTGTAACGTTCTTTTGTTGTTAAAGACAGAAAGATTACTTTCTGATTTACAGTAGTATGACTAGTGAAGTCAAAGGACTGATTGCATATAGAATTAGTATTAAAAACATACCTATGATTTTCATATTTTTATCCATAAGCACAAAAATAAAACATTTTCTCCTGTATCTTCACAGAAAATTTCTATAGAAAAGAAACAGTCTTATTCCAAAGACCAAAGTAAAATACAAAACTACATATCAGATAGTTTCTCTTAAGAGTAAAAAAAGCCCACTCTATTAAAACTAATGCATTAATTTATTAAGGAAGTTAATCAGTGGGAAATGAATTTTTAAGACAATCAATAAAACCCCGAAAATATCTTAGAAAATTCCTCAAGCTAAACTTAAATATTGAGGAAGCAATGAGAACCATCAAGCAGCATATCGAAATACTGCTTGGCACAATGCATTCCTGAATAAAGATGCCTAAGTTAGTATATTCATTTTTAGCTTTACCCATAGAATCAGTATAATACTGAAAGTTTAGCCTGTGCTAATTGGTTAGGTGAAGGGTAGGCTTTGTCCTTTGTCACAGACACAAGTTGAGTGGGTTCTGACATTAAACTGCGTTGTGCTCAATAAGATCACACAAACAGATACTCAGTAAATGTACTGCTTTCCTGCTCATTTTACTTCTTTAGCACTGGAACTCACTAAATATTACAGAATACAGTACTGACTCAGAAAAGCTGGATACATGGGAAGAGAAAAGAAATATAATATAGTTAAAGAAACAAGGAGACACTTTATGTAACGGCAGTCACAATGGGAGGAGGAGTGCTCTAAATGCAGACAGGTACTGTGTGTTCACCATTATTTTTACAACAGATAACAGAAAAGATGGTCATCAGAGACATGCTCACATGAATGAAGATTTATCCAGTAAGAACAGGCAAATAATTTCCTTTTTTCCTTTCTCAATTGAAATACAAGGATTTTTTTCATACCATGCCCTTTTCTTCATGAATTCTGTGTTTCCTTCCAGAGTGACAAAGATAAACGAATTTTGTAATCAGTCCCCAAGTACAGAATGAGAATAGGAACAATAGTGAGAGGAAATTACCAACATATTTTCTAAGCAGCACCGGGGAATACATCTGGGCGCAACAAATAGACAAAATTTCTATCTATTTAAACTTCTGGTAACTGACCCTGATTGCAAAGAAAAACCCCAAACTGGTCCAAAGTTAGCATGCAAGTGTACACACTCCATATTTCTGCATTTCCTTTAATATTTTTCATCTCCATATGTACAACAAAATCCCAGAAAACAATTCTGGCTATTTTTCTGGACTAAACGAGGTAGGGTACAAAACTGCACTTTAAAGTAATGTAGGTAGAACTTGTATTGTACTACGTCAATGACACATCCATACCCTTCTGTATTTATACATACGTTTGTAGTAACAAATCTGAAAATTCTCACAGAAATAACAAAATAAAACATTATTGAGAAATTCTAAAATTAACTCCTGCTTCCAGCTGAACAGAATAACTAATTTTATGGAGGGCAATATACAATCCTTTGATTTCTACTAAAAATATGAAGTAATAATCAAGTTCTTTAATTTCATTACTAGGAAAGATTAAAAGTATGTCTCAAAATTACATTACAGATGACCATATAGGCAGTGTCCTGATATGAGTTTTATAAAAAAAAATAGAAAGTTCTCTTGTCTCGATTAGAGCAGCATAAGTTACAGAATTGTTTTACTTCAACAGATGCTGAAATAGAGCTCGAACTAGCAGACATCATTAATTTTTTTTTGAAATAAGGAAAAAGTTTGATATGACCAAACTGAATTGAGTGCAAATGTTTTAAACAATATTTGAAGTTGCTCTTTGATCAGAATTTTAAAGCTTTCTTCCCTAAAAAAGGTGCGTGCGTGTTTCACAGGCCACAAAAAGATGCCTGATAAAAGAAAACTGTATTTTTTTTGCATTAGTGCTGTTAACTATGTTTCTAGTTATGAATGCTTGCCTTTACTACTTACCTCTCTCTTGAACAATATTGAAGTAAACCATGCAAGTCTCTTGGATGATGCCAGAAGTACAAACTTCTACAGCTAATCAGTGAAAGTACAAGTGAGTTTCTGTTTTTCAGACTTAGAAAAAAAATTATGAGTAATAAATTGAAATAATTAGGAAATTAACATAGCCATAAACGATCACTCACTGTGTTATCTGCATTTCCATTTCTGTAACTTTTATGTATAACAAATCTGCTTCGAGAATACATTTTATTACATTATGCTGTTAAGAGAATCATATGTGAATACTCTTTGCTCTGTAATTTAAAATGAAGAGGAACTCAAGTTTTTATGTACTTCTAAACGCCGACTAGTTTGATCCTATTAAAATGTTTAGAAGCAAGGGAGCCTTAAGAATTTCTGGCAAATATTTTGCTGCTCATGTTGTTGCCCAATAGAACTGTACACCTGTACCAGGAAGCCAAAACCATCAATATTAGACAACTGTTAGAAAGCTTAAATAAAACCCTCTCATAAATCATATAGTTGAAGCACATTGGGACATTCATTCCCTTACTTAGATCACTTTTAGGCCAATGAGTCTTCATTTGTTTGAGTGGAAGTAATCTTAAATTATGTATTAACTAGTGAGAAAGACTGTGCCCAATCCAGTGAATAAAGAATTCTCCATTCAGTGGGAGATTTAAAATTCAAATACATTTAAAAACCAGATAAACATAAAACCAAATTAACCTCAGCTTACCTAAAATTGACTTTATTAACGGAAGTTTTACAGAACAGTTCAGGAATCTGCAATGACTTTTTCCTCAATGTTTAAGACTACACTGATTTTTCCTTCCATGGTAGCTTTCTGACAGCAAACACTATCTATTTTTGTAAGCGCCAGGCCTGGTTCCATGTCACCCACCCCAGCAGGCTGTGGCTATTGTCTCGCTGCTTGTCCAGGAGGCAGCAGGAGCAGGTTCAGGTGGCTCCGTTACACCAGCTTTGGGATGGTCAGAAATGCCGCCCCCAGGAAAGCGGAACAACCTTGAGCATCTCTAGGTTTCTGAAGTTGATCCACTCCTCTTTATTATTTGTTTTCTCTTCTTTTAATTCCAGGAAAAGTGCCTTTCTAGTAAAGTGATATAAACAATGGCTGAATCTTGAAATTCAGCACCTTCCATTTAGTTTCTTTGCAAGGAAAGCTCTGCACAGTTGCCACTACGCTTGTGGGCTCAGGACGTGCTACCAGCCGGAGGTCCAGGTTCCTCTCCACGCCCAGGCCCACAGGAAGGGTGTTTCTCGGTCTCAAAGACAGACTCGTCCCACTGCCAGGGCCCACGGGCACCACAGCGTGATGCTCCTTGTCCTTAGCTGGTAACAGCTGCCTCTGCGGCTCCGCTGTCTGTAAACCATGGTCACAGCCCCGCCTCACACGATGGGCTTTTTCTTGGCGGTTCAAAAATCCCGTGTGAAGCTAAGCACCTGACACAGGTTAAGTCAGTGGCAATACTGAATCCAGCTTTTCAGATACTACCGCCTTCAGTTATCAGAAACAAAGACTAAGACTTCTGTAATAGCCTATTTCTGAGCACAGTATTTAAGACAGTCCAGTCGCTAACGCTCTTTCTTACAGATGCAACTTCTGTTGTACATTAATACTGAATAAAGCATAGTTAAGTTTAGTAAAATTTTTGAAAGATTAACAGTTATGTCTCAGTCACTGTGCCCATATTATCATTTGAATTCACTGGCTTTGTAATCTCTCGGTGATTTTCACAGCAACTGTTTATATTTTGATATGTGACTTTTCTAGGTCCTCAGACTATCTTACCTGAGGTTACAAGCTAGAAGTGACTATATCGACCTTAGTCAGTATTCACTGTTTCGTGACATAACTGGTGCTTGGGGGGTGGTGGTGGTGAAAGGATCTGTCTGCTGGTGTCAAACATTACCATATTCCCTCTATGCTGCTTTTGCATCTGAGCTAAAGATACATTATCCACTTGCAAAACATTCCTAATGAGTGACAGCAGCAAACTGATTTTTTAGCAGCTTCCAGTAAATCTGAAACTTTGAAAGGAGAACCTTAGGTTTTGAATCACTTCACATAAATGCCCATAGAACTAAGTTCAGCAGTATTTAAGTCTCATTCTCAAAAATTAATTGAAGCTCTGAGTTAGGATACACCCACCCCGCTGTTTATCCAGATATGCAGCAATGTCATCGACTCACTGAGCTACTTCTTGACAGCTCTTTATTTCGAGAGGTACAAAATCTTCTGACAGATACATAATTGCGAGAGAAACCTTGGGAAGAAATGTTATTTTGTTTCAGCATCTGCTCTATAGATGGAGATAAGCAAACCAGAATTCTAGTTATAGAAAATAAGACAGCTTTTCTTTGTTTCAAAAAGAGTGACATAAAAGACACAACAAGAGTATGTATATTGAAATGGCTGTAGAACAAGTGCAGAGCTGTTCGCTGGTTCCCATATTCTGTAATACTCACTCTGTCATTCTGTCTTGATGTCTGTTCATATCTTGGTTTTAACTTATGACAGATCTTCTTGGGCACTTTTAAATGTTATAGGAAGAGGTTATATTAATATAGCAAAAACCTTTTGCAGATATAATTTCAGGCTTTGACAAACAGAATTCCAGAACATATTAACTCAAAAGTTTAAGCCTCTGCTGTAGATATTCCATTAGTATTGAGCACAGGTTACTGTAAGGATTGCTGTCACTCGGTTTCTGTTACACTGGCTGGGTTACTCTTTCCTTCTAATTTTTATTTCTATGATTTCTGGCATTTTACACCATGGAAAACTGGTGATTCAGAGAAGAGAATGGAAAATAGGTTTGTCGTTTGTACCTGTACACTGACAAAGGATTGGTAAGCTGGTGTAACATTTGGAGAATGCTTTTTTTATTCCTTAGATGAGATTTGTTAGCAGGGGATTGAAAACGAACTGAGATCTTTCTCTAGTTTATCTCTTTTCTCGGTAGATTTTTTCTCACTTTTCCCCTCTTGAATATTCACTTCTTAAATCAAATGAATTACTTATGAGAATGAACCTATTTTTGATCATACTAGGCATTATTTTCACTGAGATGATGGCATATATGATAAGACTGGAAGCAGCACTACAGGAACGGTGACAGCAGGTTACGAGATCTTGTAACAGAGTTGTGATCTAGGGAGGGAGCACTTCAGCCTTGTGGGAAATAGTTTCTTTGCACCTTCAGTTTGCTCATGTATTATGATTCTATGAGGGGAAGGAAACGTATTCCTTCCGTGAGATTTTAACGAAGCCACAAACATACGGTTTCTTCACCCCAGTTATTCCAAGGAGAGGCATTTCCAACTACTTGGTAAATCAAGACAGAATATCCAGAGGGGGTCTGAAATTACGTGCAGCTTTTCTGTTCCTTAGAGCTTGCAGATACTCCCCACACAGCAGAGAAGGCTCCAGTCCAGGAAGCCACAGGGAATGGCTCATCACACTGAATTTCTCTGGGAGACTGTAATATCACTGTGATTAGCACACAATGAGCCAAACAAAGCCCAGCACAGAACACCCGGAATCCCCATTTCTGCAAGGGAATACAGAAGGAGACAATGCACTAAAGCTTTAGCAGTGTGGAATCTCTTACTCTGCCTCATATGCAATTTTTTTTGGACAACATGAAGCCCATAAACACTGTGACCAGATGGTGTAACATACAGCAGCAGGAGATGGAGCTTATTAGCTATTGCTTCCTTCCGCTAGTTTGCAGCCCAGAAATCTAAAGGACCTTTAAATCACCCTCTTGCAAAAGCTGAGTCCCTTTCAGGAGACAGGACGAGGGATGTGCTGTGTGCCCTTACACAGACAACGCTTCATCACGCTTCAAGTCCCTCCTCTAAAGTAGACAGGGGCAAAACATGCTTAAATTCTCAGAAGAGCTTCTAAAATTACGTAAGATTAAGAGGAGAAGCTAATAAAGATTGGGTTATTTATGCCTTTACACATCAATTTAAAAACAAAGTAACTGAAACAAAACCCACATGCTATATTACAGCCCAAATTCAATTTGCCATGGCCCTGGTGCAGACACAAAGCACATCTGCTGCCCTGGATGGATTTACTTAATTTTGAAATCAGAGAAGAATATGGCTATTATGTAAAAAGCTTTTGCTACTTCACATATGACTAAAAAACATCAGGACATTTTCCTGACAGGACAATTTCCTACCAGTGCTTGTCAGCATGCCTTATATATATGTCTGTGATGATAAGTAAAACAGTTTTTGACTGGTCATATGATGTTAGGAGTTACATGTGTTTAAATCTTCCTTCTTGGTAAGATTAAATTTCCTGAACTGTAGAGCACAGCAAAACAGACCATCAATTTCTGCACCTCACGCACTGTTTTTCCTTTCTAGGGAAAGAAAGCGCTTTTCAGCACTACAACATTTCTATTGCCTGTATATCCTCACCATTGCTAGAATGTAACAGAGGGCAGAAATGAGAATTAAATGGCGACAGCCATAAGCTAAAAAAACGAAGGATGAAACAGAAGTGGCCTTAGGCTGAAGAGCACAACCTTCCCACATCGTGCCCCAGGCCTCCTCATGAAGCATATGGAAGATTCAAGGCAGATTTTGAACATTTAGCTGGATCTGCTTACCTGTTGCTCCTGAAGACACCTTTACATACCTTATCTACAAAATATTTAATACATTACCAATCTGCAGCTTTTGTCCTACAAAAAAGTTTTCCTTACTTCTTAGGCTAAAGGTAGTAAAGGTCAATTCTTTGTGAAGCACTCTAAAATGTTGTTTCTTTCACAGAGGTTTACCAGAAAATATTTGCTATTGGATCCTGCTGCTAGGAATAACTCCAGTTTGCCTTGCCAATAATGCAGCTCAATATATTTATCTTGCCAGGAAATATATGTTTGTCTAACCAGAAATTTACCACCATATGCTCATATTGTTAATGATCAATAAACTTTATCATGCCAATGACTCAATCCCAGATGCTTATCCTGTCAGGAATTCATTCCTCTAAACTAGTGTTTTCTACAAATCTATAATTAACCTAAAAGCCATAAGGCTTTGTTCTACTGCCAGTATTTGTGGAGTACAGCTCCTCTCATATTAACTTGGGTGGATACAGAAAAAAAACCATTCCAATGATGTAAACATGTCACAAAAAAGCCAGAACTGCAATCTGTGGATGATACAACTACGAGAACTTTTTTCCTCGCGGCCGAGTCCATCAGTGAGGTTCCCAGCAAGAACAACATTTCTGATGACTTCTGCCAAATCTGTCCCATCTCCTTCAAATACAAAACACTGTGTTTACCAGTTCTTTCAAGAATTAATTTACTATGTTTGCCAATATCCCCAAAATATATGGTATAGGGTCTGCCAGGAATTTACTTCATCAGATCTTCTTGCCGGGATGAGATATTGCAGATTTACATATCTTCAGATAAACAGGGGTTTGAACATTCCGGCAACTTTAAGATGTACACATTATGCAATTAGCACTGACTCTTCAGGAGCCAATGACACTTTGTCAGGAGAGTTTCCTGGCTGCTCACATTGAGTCATTAGGCCGGTAAAACACAGCTCAGCTTGAAACAGTCTGTGGTGTTATTTGTTAGATTTGGAATTGTCAGATTAACTACAAATTTCTGACGTGAATAACTCCAGAGACACCATTTACCTCACACTGGACTCTCCATGAGGGATATCAGTACTAGACCTCAAGAATAACACCTAGAAATCATTGCTTAATCAATACATTAACTCTGTACTTACTGTTGGTTTTTTTTCTTTCATATTCCTATCTATAAAATGTGTGGTGTGAAACCAACCAACAGATAATTCCCTCTGAAGAGTAAGATTTGAGATACAATTTCAGGAATTGCAAGGAGTACAAAAATATTAAAGCAGTTAAGTATTCTATATTTGAGTATTGTTTTCAATCTTTAAAACAAAAAATTTTGTAATTTGCAAGATCACATGGCCTTTCAAACAAAACTTTGACACAAAAAATGCTTTACAAAATATTAAAAGGGCTATTCGATTCTGTAGGATATATTTGAGAACTCTGAAAATGTTTCCTTTGTGTTCATGCCATGCAGAGTTTGGGATTATGCAGATTATCTACATATGTGAATGTATAAATAGCCAAATGTAATGATTTTACATAGTCTCAGATTTCAACTGAAGCTCTTCATAGAAAAAAATCCTCAATTTTGATAGTAACAATGAATAGTCCAACTGCTCATTACAAAAAACTTCACAGAAATTGCTGAGATATATCAGCATTTTGAGCAACAAATCACATTTTACCCTGAAGTTATTCACTAAATTCAGATGACTGCCCAGTATTATTTCTATAAGCTGCCATGCTTAAGTAGCCAACACAAATTCTTCCATTTTCCATGAACACTTAAAATGGTGATTCTTTTCACAAAACTAACTACATCAGTACAGATACCCCTACACCTGTGCCTGTCATAAGCGTCTCTTTCTTAATTTTTTTATTCTGAAACAATTTTCCTCTCACAGTCATCATTAGAGCTCATTTGATTGCTATCGCACCCTTCATCATCATCACTTCATTCATGACTGTTAGTACATGTCTGTTTTCTCATCTATTTTCGCACCTCTCGTGGACAAAGTTCATGGATTTTATCCTCACTGTGCAACCCATTAATTGAGCACACACTCAGTACAGGGTACTACTGCAGTTGTAGCTAGTGCTAGAGGAGAATATTATGTCACTACCTTGGGATACAACTATGGATGATGTCTCTATGATTTTATTTTTTTTATGCATTAGCACAGTACAGCACTCTTCTTGCAGAACAATCTTCTTTGCAAAGGGTGCTGTGGGGTTTTTGGTTTCGAGGTTTTTTGGTTTTCCTTTTTTTTTTTTTTTTAAACATTCGAAAGATGTGCCAAACACAAGAAAAAACTTTGTTAAAGATTCTGATGAGGAATTTTAGAAAAGAATGGATTTAAAATAAATTGCATCTACAGTTTTATGGATTCATGCCAGATTCAGAGTTGAAAACTGAACCTTTTTTGTTTGTTTGGGGTTTTTTGTGTGTTTGTTTGTTTGTTTTCTGGTATTGACTGAGCAGCTACCAAGAATCACCTAGAACTCTCCACCTCCCAGGCCCCAATACCATGGAACCTGGTGTCCTTTTGGAAATAACACACTAGATCAAATCAAACTCTGCCTGAGGTCTGAAATTTTGTACTCGGTTTTGCAAAGTTTTTGGCTCTTGTTTGAATTTTGAGCTCGACTAGTTTTATATTTCAAATCTCTGTTTCGTGCCAGGCCAAATATTTTGGTTCACTTTGTGGCAGAGTAAAACTGTATGATTTAAATCACTAGAAAGATATAGGGATGAATTCCTGGGAAGCCTAAAAGATACACATAGCAGCGCAATTACTCACTCAGTTATACCAAACTGAATTTGTCACAGGAGAAAACTATGATTTCTAGTACAACAACCAAAGTTTAACTCCATCCTCACAAACTAGTACACAAGTATGTTTTTAAAGAACACTTTTATACTCAATAGCACAATAAAGCAAGTAGTATATATGAAATAATAATGTACTGACTGACCTAGACTGTTCAGGAAAGAAGGTGCCTAGACATAAGCAAGTATTTAAGTACCGCCCTGCATACTGACAAACTACTGTAGAGGCTTACGTGATTTTCTCCAAATACGGACATCACGCCTCATACCGCGGCTTGAAGTGGTACACGACTGTGTTGCTTCCAAGAAGAAAAATACCAGTGCTTGTAAAACTGAAGATCTGCAAATTCCTGTAGTATCTAATAAAAATTAATTTGAACAGAAAAATCTTGGGGCATATATTTCCAGTAAAAACGTCTTATGAGTGGAAAATACTTGGTCTGCACAAGCATAAATCTGATTCCTAACAGGCCAGTCCTAAACAAGTGAGGTAAGCTCATTCCTGACAACTTCTTGCAGAAACTCACACTAATTAGATAATTTCTTTAAAATCATTAATGTGATTGCTTTCAGAGGCACTGTTCTGGAAGAATAAATTCAACGTACGACACAGAGGCTGGTTTCTTATGCCTACAACAGAGTGATTGCAACCCTTTTACATGTGTCAGAGCTAGGGATGCTACAGATGACATAAAGACCAACAGCAGCCAAACTTTGCAAAGCGGGAGCTCTTCAGACTCGGTCCCAGCAGAGGTTATGCTTTCATTGCCGCATTTATCAGTAATGAGATGGTTGCTTTACGTAGATCTACATGTACATTTACGTCATCTCCAGTTACAACAATATAGCCATATCTTAGTTAAGCATAGTCTCATAAGATGTTCAAGATCAAATCATTTATAAAGAACCAAACATGTAAGTTGAGTTTTCTATACAATACTTTGTTGAAATCTGTATTCATGACTTTTTCTTTTCCAATATTGCAGTTTTGTAACTCTTTGGAGGGAATATGTGTGCATGGATTGAGGCTATCTCTGGCAGCTAGGTATTATTTCTCCCATGAATTATAGGTATTTTCCGGCAACACCAGTATTATGAAAGTAACTTGATTCAGAATATTGGCAGGAAAAACAAAAAGGCTGTAGGAGCTATACAGCACAGCTATTCTAATTTTTGCATTAATTTACACATCGCAGAGGAGACAGTTTCCAGCTTCAAAAAGCCTGTACTTTTTTTTTTTTTTTTTACAAGAAAATTAAGAAAGGAACATTATTTTAATATTCAGAAAATTGGAGAAGGCTTTTTCTGAGTGAGCAATGAGCAATTTGTTTGCTTTGTGTGTCGATTTTTGTTTGGCTGGTTGGTTTGTTTGGTTTTTTTGGTGTGTGTGTTTTGTTTTTTCCTTTAGTAAGTGCCATTTTTTTTAGCTGAGGAGTATAGGCCACGCTATAACGTATCAGTTTAACCACCTCTCTGAAGAGCAGGGAGCAGCTGCCCCTGGCATGGTGTTGCTGTTACCTTGGAGGGAACAGGACTCCTGCTGCTTCTGACACACACGCTGATTCCTAAAAATATTCTCCTTGTCCCACCATCCTGCCTGAATTTGTGACAGAGCTGAAGGCAACAGATTCGCTACTTGTCTGTACCAAGCGTGTGAAATGCAGCACGTTGGTTTCCACAAGTAGCAACCTATCAGGATATGCTGCAGTAAGTTCTGCTTATTTCCTTCCATCGCTTTAGTCTTTTTTTGCTTTTATCTCTAACCAAACAGTAGCTTTTCTTAACCTTAGCTCAACAGCCCTAAAATCTCAAATATTTGTCCTGGAGTTCTGCCCATATCACGCAAAACGTTAAGAAATTCAGCCGTTGCCTTTTTTTTCTTACAATACACTAATTATCTTCAGCTTTTAAATGACTTGGTTATTTGTACGATTAGAAATTTTGATAAGAGAATTGTTGCATTTTAATTCATTCATAGGCTCTGTAAGCACATAGCCTACAACCTCCACGTTGATTTTATACCAAAATGCACACAACATACGCAAAGGTAGTAAATAATTCATCAGTCAACATTAGTAAGAAGAGTAGCAACTACTATAGAAATGTTTACAGCTACCATGTGATGGTCTCCAGAATACCAGTCAGTCCATCCTGCTAGAAAAGCAATTTTACTTCGAAAACATATTTCCTAAATTTTTGATACTATGAGATGTTTAAAAATAGGTAAAAAGTGGATTATCGCTACAAGTCTTGGAAAGCAAAATGTTTGCTGGTCGTCTGACAACATCACATTGTTTCGTAGTAAGTAATCAGAATGTAATAACCATAATTAGTAGATAAAATAAACAATTTACCTTGTGTGGGCTGGTCAATGGTTTTTCTTTTTCTGCTATGACTGTTATAATTAAGTCTTAGCTCTTGGCTATATTCATTCAGAGTTTCTCTTGAGTCATAAGATTGCCTCTGCTTTCCCCCATCTTCACTTTCATCTGAAGAGCTCGTGTAAGTTAGATCCACTTCATGTTTAACTTTTGACAGTGGCTGGTAGGGTTTGCAGTCCATCTGCTCCATCTCTGATTAAATAGGCTCAAAGTCATGAAAACAAGCAACTGGAACTCCTTAAGGAAATAGTCCTGGAAAAAAGAACATCAATAATTCACTTCAGCTATCATATATAAATTTAGCTCACAAAGGGCCAGTTTTATTTTTAGTTTATATAAACCAACTAAATTGTATTAATATCACTATAATCCAGGAAAGAATCTGAACATGGCTTATTTTATTGTTTTACTTTTTAAAAAATAGAATTAAAACAACAGCCACTTGAAGAAAAAGAAATAAAACCAAATCTTAAGCACTATCCCGTTAGACCAAGCAATCACTTTACCTTATGCACAAAACGTTACAAAAACTTATTTTTGGCATTAGAGCTAAGATGGAACAGTTACTATTTCTCTACAGGGATACGTATTCATCTTAAGTGAAAATAACATTTGGTACATTTGGTATCTCTATACTATGAAGCCTAGAAAGCTGATAGTTCACTCTTTTGGAGTGTTTTGCTGTACATTCAATTAGGTTTAATCAAGAATAACAGACTTCACAATTTAGAAAACCATCAGACTTTGTAAAAACAAAAATACACTGCACTGTTACTCTATGAGAGCGTATGATGGCTCAGAAATTGACGTTTTCCTTTCATATTGCGTGACCCTTGCAGCAGGAAGAAGCTTCTACCCTGCAGTACCACCTCCTTTCTCCTCTGCGTCTCGTCTCTAAACTCGGACATGAGGCTACACTGATCCTCAGTCCAACCTTACAAGCTGCAATTCGCAATCTTTTATATCATTAAAATTATGTTCAAATCCAATATCATTAAAAGCAAGTGGGTTGCAGCTGCACATGCAACTTCAATGTGCTTGTCCTGTAACCTTGCCTCCATGAAGATATTTCACTAATTTTAAGGCAAACTCTGCGATGAAATAGCAGGGGTTGTGTCACACCTTTTACAGCAGGATGGTTCACAAACAGGGAGCTCTGTTAAAACAAGCTTTGTGGGGTTTTTTTGTTTGGTTGGTTTCTGTTTTGTCCGGGTTTTTTGTTTGTTTTCATTTCTTTGTTTGTTTGGTTTGTGGGGGGGTTTTTGTTCGTGTTTTTTTTTTTTTTTTAGATTAACAGATGCTATTAACCTAGAAAACCAAACGCAACAAAAAAGGTGCCTGTAAATATTATTACTAGAAGACCAAAACCACAGAAGTTAAAAGAGGTTTTACTTAATTAAAAAGCAATTGCTCATAGCTGCTTAGTGATTTTAAGGTCAGCCACAGAGGGAAGTAAGTTTAATACCCAGTTTGATATCAGACCATTTCCCATCTGTGACAAGGACTTTTAACTCCATACATTGCCAGCTGTAAGCTTCAAAAGCAATTGCAGAAAACATGAAAATACATAAAAGGCAAACATAAAAAAAGTCCATAGAAAGCACTTCTTGTTGGAGAGCTACAGAAATGAGTTCGATTTTTGAAATTGTCTGAATTTTTTGAGAAACGACTGCTGGTGGCTGTCACTGTGATGCAGCATAACAAAACTTCATCTCCTGCTTGTGTGTCCTGCTGACCCTTTGGAAAGGACCCCCCCTTCTCGAGCAGGAGTGGAAAACACTGCGCATGGCATGAGGAGGGAATAAGGCTTCTAACAACATAACGGGAGAAGAAAATCCAGGCCCACAGAACCCTTGGAGGGACGGCAAGAATGGAGATAAACCACTGTGGCTTATGACACTGTGGAGCTTGTGCCTTCCTGTCCCCACAGTTCTGGATGCGACCTGGAGAAAGAGACTAAAGACACATCTTCGCCTGAAACAAAAAGTCTCAGGGAGTTTTATCCAATCGTTTAACCTGAGATGGAATAGCTCTTCAGAAACAAATAGCACTTGGATAAAGAGCTCTAGCATTAAAAAAAAAAAAAAAAAAAAAAAAAAAGGCAGTTCAGCAGTTCACATCCCCTACTCGACAAATTGGGCTTGAAAGCGCCCAAGTCAATAAAAAACTCTTTAAGAGAGAGAATAAAAAGACAAACGGAGGAGCTGCCAGTCTTTAGCGACCAAGGCTGGCTGACGAGTGTGTTGTGGGGCCTCAGCAATGAACACAAGTTTTTGTGCTCTGGATTGATCACACCGTATCAAGTCGGTATTAAGATCCTTCTGTAGACAAGTTACTAATAACCACTATTTGCTTCCCAAAAGCCTAAAGAATTTACCGTTATTTGCCAACATTGCCTACTACGGCATAATAAGTTCAGTACTTATTTTTTAAGTTGCTTTAACAGTCTGATCTGCAACAGAAGAGCACAAAGGTGCTGGGACTTACAAGCACAGGGTTGGCTTTAAAGATTACCTGATGACTCTATAGAAATGGTTACTGACAGGAAAAAGCATTCCTATATATCCTGTCTGACAGAACAAATGGAGACGATGCCAGAGAAACCAGAGGAAAATGAGGAGAAATTAAGGGCCTCTACTATGAAGACATAGTAGACAAGAAATAAATTTTGCAATGAAGACAAGTGCAAGCAGCCTCAGGGGCACATCGTGCATCCCACTTTCAAAAGCTCAAAACAATGAACCTGACAAATTTAGCTCATTACTGGAAAAATTAGTCATATTCTTATGCACCTTGACTCATGGAAGAAAAATACACTAAGTTCCTCCTAAAAGATAACCTTGCTGCGCATCTATTTTGCAGGAGGCTTCATTAGTTACTTGTGGGTTTTTTTTGAAAAAAAAGAGTAACAAAAATTTATTAGGATGTACAGAGACCTATAAAACTTAGGCTGCAGAAAACCAACTACTTAACAAAGATTTATTTTTGTTCTTTTAAAACAAGGTTTAATAATCAAAATCTTCACTTTTTGTGAGAACAGTTTGTAACAAAAACATATTTAATGATACCAACCAAGGCAGCAGACCAACCAAATCATTTAATGTAAGCAATTCACATTAGATTTATTACATATTTCAGGTCTTTTCTTTCACTGTGTTACTTTCATAAGTGTTATCTTCTTGTGTTTCGTAGAATCATTTCAGTCGGAAGAGACCCTCAGGATCGTCAAGTCCAACCATGACCTAACTCTGGCATTAAACCATGTCCCTCAGAACCTCTTCTAAATGCTTTTTAAACACGTCCAGGGATGGTGACTCCACCACTGCCCTGGGCAGCCTGTTCCAACGCCCAACAACCCCTTCCGTGAAGAACTTTTTCCTAATATCCAATCTGAACCTCCCCTGGTGCAACTTGAGGCCGTTTCCTCTTGTCCTGTCACTTGCTACCTGGGAGAAGAGACCAACCCCCTCCATGCTCCAACCTCCTTTCAGGCAGTTGCAGACAGCGATCAGGTCGCCCCTCAGCTCCTGTTCTCCAGGCTGAACAGCCCCAGCTCCCTCAGCTGCTCCTCATCAGACTTGTGCTCCAGGCCCCTGCATAAGGATGCACGTTTTCTTAAATCTAAATTAATATAAAAGCTCCATGAAATATTCCCTTAAAAGCTGTAATATTATTATTCCTTATTACGTAAGGAAAGAAAGATTAAAAAAAAATGAACCAGCTTACGAATATCACAACCTCAGTATCACATTCTTCATGCTCGGGGACTCTGCTCACGTCTCCTGCCATTGCCACACACGACCACATTTCCAGCCGCGCAGCTGCACATGTGCGTGAAGCCACAGCTTGGCTTTTCTCAGCGCGACACTGTCCCCAAGCTCGGCTTTTCTCAGCGTGACACTGTCCCCAAGCCACACACGCACCAGGCTGGAACACTTGCTGACTGCAGCGCACGCTGCATAAGACCAAGACGACTTAACAGCAAGTTTGACACCCTTTATGGCAGGAGGATGCAGACACAGATGTAACACCTAGAGATACCGCCTTGCCCGCTCACTCACCACCTGAAGGAAGAAAATCTTCCTGGCCAAAACTCATCCCCTCCCAGCCCAGTCCAATTTTAGCAACACCCTCTAAAGTGCTGTGGTGCTCATGGCGCACATAAGGGCTGGAGATGCAGTAAACTTTGACTTCCTTTCACATGGGGACTAAACTTGTGCTTCCTTGATTTTTTCCTTAGGGCTTTAATGTCTCATAAACCCACAGCTACGTGGCCTGACATGAAAGCAGGTGATAAATCATTTGCACGAACTGGAAAAATACTTCATAAAATTTTTCAACAAAAGATGCTTTTATGCATCAGGAACATGCAATCAAAACCAGACTAAATCTTCAAGCTTTATACAGTAAGAGATTCAGTTAAATTTAACGAATGATGATATGTTATAACTTGAATTTAAACACTGACAATCAAGTACTTTAACCTTATTTCATATTTTGTCTGGAAAAAACACAATAAACAAGCCAAAATGCTGCAGTAGGGCAGGAGTATAAACAATATTGCCTGAATGTTTACACGGGTTTCTTCAAATAACTGGCCTTCAAGTAACTAAACAAAATACCCAGCCGATCAATATCATGTTGACTTTGTCAGCAAAATGAT
Organism: Caloenas nicobarica; assembly: GCF_036013445.1. Classification (NCBI taxonomy): domain Eukaryota; kingdom Metazoa; phylum Chordata; class Aves; order Columbiformes; family Columbidae; genus Caloenas; species Caloenas nicobarica. The sequence continues at coordinate 5,540,003 of NC_088256.1, forward strand.
AAAGTCTAATAACGGCTTACAGTTCCTGTAAGTGACCTTTGTATAACTGTCTTAATGCTCTCCTCCTCACAAAGAATAGCACTTTTTGACTTTCCATCACTGTTCTGTCATTGAAAGGTTTCATAAAATATTTACCCCCTGAATATTAGAAATAACATATATTACATGTTTATAATAAACATACAAATATATGAAATATATACTTAGCCACTGAATATCAAATAATTCTCACCCATACTTTAAACCAGATATATGCAGTTTACAGAATACACAACTAATCATTTAAATTCACAAAGCTGCAAATTAAAAAAAAAAAAAATTCAAGAATTTCTATTACATGAGAAAACACCACCTTTTAAGTTACAGAACTAATATGGAGATGTATATGGATTCCTATTTTTAATGTACATTTTATGCAACTTTCCAAATGCATGTTGTTCATGTTATTAGAAACTGTTTTCACATTTCACTTGCACCAAAACCCTCTGACATCCACCACCTAATTTCATGTTCTGCTTAGATCAGAATCCTACTTTCTCTGAAGCTCAGGAATATTGGGATAACTGTAACTCATGAGAAAGCCCGTGATGAGGCTGTTTGCAGTGCACATACTAATCAATAGGTATTTTTATAAAAACCCTCACTGTACGCATTTACACTGCATAGATGCTCTATACTCAAATACGGTGCTGCCACGAAGACCACATTAGTTTAACAGTGCTTTATATATTATCTGGCTGCTCTGATAGGGTGCCCGTTTAATGAGCAGATTTCCATATTGATTACCCTCCGTCAATCCCATCAAATCACCAGTGGTATACCCGGTTGGTTACCAGTAAACTCAGATTATTTAGAGCGGTAAAGATACGAATGCTAATGAGTATCATGTAGCTGAATAAGGTCTTCTAGAAGTGTAAAAGAGTGAAAGCGTGAAGAACTGTAACCCTTTTTAGCCTCAACTAAGCATTACGTCCAATACTCAGATATTCCAAACTACACAGAATTAAAATGTAATTGCAGTTATGATGCTAAAATGTAACCAGGAAACAGTCCTTGTTTACATGTATTCAAAACCTAAATTCAGAAGGCAACCTCCCGTGATTCCATTTTTCATTCTCAGGGGGCCATTCAATTAACTACGAACCCCAGGTCCATATTTGCTCAGTTCTCTCCTGTATTTCTTTTTCTTTCAACATATACCCTTATCTGAAAGTTACCATCTGCTTGTTACCTTTTCAGACCACTGGTTTCTTAAAATGAACTACTAAGCAGGTATTTCAGCTCTGGATTGCTGAAGGCAAAAAGAACAGTACCTTTATCCTGCAAGACTTTTCTGAAATACAAAACGGTAAAATATGAAAGGAAAAACAAAGCAAACATTCTTGACTTAAACCTTTGAGAAATGCAATACCAAGAAGAAAAAAAGACGTGGAAAAAATATTCTGACCTTGTATATACCTTCAAAACTATACCCTTCAAATATTGGTTTAGATATTATAAACAAAGGAAGTCCTTATGTCATCCTTAAAGTTCTCTGTTTTACAGAACTGTTATATGCAGTAAGAAAGAGACCAGCTAGAACAGTTGAGCAGTAGTACAGCAGGAACAAATTACATTTCTAGATGATGCATAGAATTAGACAGCACTATGAAGAAATATTGAAAGCCTGCTTAAGTTTGCAGGGTGAAAGTAGATAATACTTCTACTGGAAGGAAAAAAGTCATACTAAAACCAAGAAGGAGGAATTGAAAGCAATCCCTAGATGACTGACTGAAGAAACTGGGAATTTTTAGAAAAAGAAACACACAAAATTCAGATGAACATTTTCTGTAGATCATAAAATATCAACACATCAAAAGATGTTCGAAGACAACATAATGAAGTATGGGTCACTGAGTATGACATGCCCAGTATTTCTGCATACAAATGAGATTGTGAAATATTGACACATTGTGTTATTCCTGCAAGAGGACTACACAGTACATCTTAAGACGAACAGATGTATAGATGAAAGAAAACAATGTGAGAATATGGGGTTTTACATATCTTTCTAAATCTGATATGTAAAAGCAAAACACATTCAGGGACATATCATGGGCTTAACACACTCCCTAGAGGATGTGCTGTTTTAACCTGTGGATGGATTATAGTTGCCCATACATTTATATCTGTCATCATGATAGATGCAAGTGGAATAAGGTTCATTTTCACGTTAAATGATTTTAATTTAAAATTAGTAAAAGTCTAATTTAAATCTAGTTAACAAAGTAATTCAAAGTTTTGCCCATTTAATCTAAAGTTTCTGAGAGAAAATACTGCAGAATAAAACTGTAAAAAAAGTCAGGTCGTTGCAGTATTTTGTGGCATATGGCAAGACTGAAAATGAACTGAAAAACATACGGTATGTCAGCTACTCAACTGTGATACAGAATTCTTGGCCAACACATGCCCTTCGCTTTACTTGAAGAATTGTCACTGACTGTAAAAATCACACAACTCCCTAATGTTTTCTTTTGGAAACCCATCATTTGATATTAGTGAGCATAAGTAATGGAGGTTCAAGCACAAAAGATCAAGCTCTACTGCTGTGGGGTGACGTACATCCATGATTTGGGGCAATACATCCTTGACAGGTTCAGTGTATCTCCTGATCTCTTTCTGAAGAACTGTACACTTTAGGAAATACAATTCCTGACTGCATTGCAAGATAACTCCTGGTGTGAACTTTTAATTTCAAATAATAAGAACATTGTGAAAAATATCCCAGCACCTTGAAGCTTCAACTAGGAATCCTGCAGAAGATGAAAATATCTGGACTTAAATAAAACTAGCCACGTGCTTGACATCTGCAGATTTGGTACAGTACACATGGGCACGTCATCTAATGCCTTTGCAATTTAATTCCCAAGTGTATGGCAGGGACAATATAGGGAAAGAGATATAGGAAGTTTGGCCCATATAAGAGCGTAGGTTGAGATTACAGGATCAATAAATATTCCTACATGGATCTCTCAGAAGTTGTTTTTACTCCAGGGAGGATGTATGGGCAGAGTTACATTGTCTTAGTAAAAAACAATATAAGAAGAGAATAGAGTTGAAGAAAGGGATGTTCCCCTTCACATTCAAGAATGCCTAGGACAACCAGGCTTCCTCGCATTTCACAGGATGTTTCCAGCATATACCAGACACTTTTTTGTACTAACTATATTCAGATGCGGTGTTAAAATGCTTGCAAATGGAAACTCAGGTTGCTCTCCACTGTTACTATTACCAGTTTGGTGTCAGGAGCATAATTTTGCATTGTAAAAACCTAAATTACAAGATTCCATCTAATAGCTGAGTTCTATGAGAACACAGTTTAATCTTGGAGCTCTTCTGACACAAAGAGGTAAACAGTATCACTTTTTAAAATACGTGTACACTATGTAAGTGCCATAATTTATCTAACAATGTAACACAACAAAGTGAGGTGTATACGTACTTATGCATATGCAAATAGGAAAAAGGGAATCTTCATTTCATCTAGTAGGTATGGAAGTATTGTCCTTCGGAATATATGCTGTTTTAAAATACTTGCAGCAAGTATTGTATTAATTTATATGTAACAAGAAAATTGAATTGTGCTTTGGCTATTTGTTGATAATGCAAATTGTATAGCCATCAAATTGAGATAATTATTACTACATGTCTTTTCCAACTGTGTGCTTAATTAAGAAGACCCAGTAAGACCTAATTAACAACAATGTAATTTTTAAAATCCAATTTAGTAGCTCAGAGATTAAAAAAATTGAAAATAACAAGTTCCATTTAGATATTATTAATTTTTTGAGATGCCAATTTAAATTTTGTCGCACAATAAGGTTAGCACATGAGAATAATTTACAACACATCAATGCCACGGAACAGCTAAAAACCAGTTCAATTACTACATTGTCACTGATACTAGGATGCCTTGGCAATGGCGTTTAAAACATTCAGCTGCCTATTTTGTCTACATTTTTACTTTTCCTGTTTCTAACTAGAATAAAGGAAGAAGTCTTCATTGAACAAACTAGACTTATTCACCAGAGTATTTATGGACTATCAAAGGATAAGAACAAGTCTAAGTGCCATCACACTTTACGAGACAAAAGATTTAATCAGTTGACATCACAGTTAACCAAGTCACAAAAAGGGAATTATCCTGATAGATTTTTGCTTTGTTGTGTTTTGTTTCGTTCTGGCATTATTCTTATGTTTTCATTTTCCTGTCTAAGAAAGATCCCACAAGATGTTGTGGTAGATCTCAGGGGGGCTTAGCAATTTTCTCTTCCACTCGCAAAACCCAAAAAACCCACCTAACAGAAATGTCTGAAACAAAACTCTTGACACCACTCACCTGCCACCTGCAGTTCAATATTGCTAATAAGGCACGTTATCTTAAATATTATCAGAATCTCTCCAGTATTGTCTGCTCCTCGGCTTTGCTGTGGCTTGTTCGTATTTAGACTGATGACCTTTTAAGGGTCATTTCTTTTTGCTATATTATAGATTCTAGGATTTCTAGAAGCAGTATTGATTCAGCAACTTGTTTATTTCCAGTACAGGCTGAAAATGTTGCTGCACTCACAGCAGGCATATGATCTATAGTTTAATGTCTTGCAAGTACATAGATATTCAAACAAGTTATCACAGCAGTGTGCAAGAACTTTTATGAAGCCACCATTATTCACTACATAGAGAAAGTGAACTTTTCAGTCTTTTCCTAAATACTTAGTTTTCTTAACTTTTGCTCTTCTAAGTCTAGGAAGAAATACCACCAATTATTATGCAGTTTTGACATCACCTCCTAAGTTAAAACTTAAAAGGCTTTTCAGGCATTTGAAGTACTTTTTTGCAAGAAGACCTGACTACTGCCTGACCACAAGACCAACATCTGCAGCACCTTCATTTGAAGTATCACTCAGGTTGCTATTTGCGTGCCTGACACCATCATGACTGAGAACTGATCTTACTGTTCCTTTTCTTCTTGCTTTGATGTCTGTCAAAGTATTCAGTGTCTTCAAGTGCCATTGTTCTGACAAGCAGACCCTCCCAATGGACTTGTACTATATACTGTGACTCCCAGAACTGCTATTATTTGAGCTGGTGTCAGATTGATTTTCTTTCTGTTCATGAGTGCGCTATGATCTCGCAGGATTGAAATTACTGCTGATTTATGCCTTGATGCAACCCCTCGAGAACTGGCTTGTATCAGCATGTCACCTCTGAAAAGGTACATTTGAATCCTCAGAGATCTTTCTAGTGGAACCTTTGTTCTCATTTCAATAGACAGTCCTTTGTAATGGATGTTTGCTAGAAATTTCTCCTGCAAGTACCAAGAGTCTTCTGTAGTGCAAACTGGAAGTATATTATGCATCTATCCATTTTTACCAGTCTGTGAGAGCCTTCTTGGCAGAGATTAATTTAAGGAAAGTTCTCCATCCATAACCTTACTGTTTTCACAAATTGATTATACCATTTTCTTCAGCACTCCGCAGAGGCAGTGCAGGTTGTGCAGGCACTGAAAAGTGAGAATTTACCCTAGCTTTATATCTAAAGGCTCACCTACATAAGGAAATGTAACAGACTGCTTATGGAATAATAAGGGGGTTTTGCCGATTTTCTCTATTATTTAAGCATTATTCACTTTTTTACCTATTCTGCCTATTAGCATCATGGACAGTTTTTGCACTCTCATTACAAGTAGCCTCTTGCCTACATACTTGTGAGCAATTTTCCCATCAAACATAGCATCTCTTCTGCAAAAATACACTAACAGGTAGGCACTGATTTTACATTTAAAAAATTCTAACATGGTAAATTGCAACTGAAATCTTCTTGCCTGTTTCTAACATCAGTTTCTGAAATCTTAAAATATTTTTTTTTCCTTGTTGGTAGAGCAAATTTAGGTAAACTAATTATTTTCTTTTCACGTATGCTTTCCCTCATGGTGTAAGAGTGAAGACAGACATGGAGATTCAGCCATGTTTGTTACAGCTTTTTAAGGGACTTGCCCATTTAGTTCCATACTAATGTACAATTCCATACTAGAGAAAACTTTCCAGGTAGATTAAAAAAATCCACACGAATTCAGACGGAAGTTCAATGTTGAACATGAATTTGTTCAATTACGTGTGGGAAAAAAACCCCAACAAAATAACAACCAAACCACAAACCAAACCGAGAATTTTAGCAGCTGCACAGAAGCACATGAAACTTTTGATATATTTTTTAAAAACCCTTACCTCATTAGAAAATAATTGTTTCTACTCAAAAATATTTCTTAGAAACAAGTGGTTATTGTATTTAGTAAACCATTACTGCATAAAGCACCTTCTCAATCAGACCTCTTAACATTCCTAGAGAGGATTAAAAAACCACTTCACTGAGGAGTTGCTGACCAATTCCTGTTTGCCCATGTTCAGTGCCAGTGCTACTCGTACCGATACTGTCCTTATTCCTAATTTAGGCCCCACTATCAACAGTAGTCTTTTCAAGATACTACAAGAGGGACTAAAGCAGACAAATACTTTGGAAACTGGTACTCTGCAATAACCAACTTCAGTTCAAAAGTAGATGGGAGTTTGCTGCAACTGATTATTCCTACTGAACAAGAAATGAAACAGAGGTGGCTATGAAATCAAGCAGTCCTACTCTCCTGTTTAGGTGCTCGAAGGAAGAAGAACCTTCACAAAGACACCAATAGCGTCTGTATCTCCCCCAGCTACCAAGGGAGACCAGGGTGCCTACAGATTCCTCGCAGGTGGAGCAGGAGAGGTAGGCACTGAACTCTTCTCTTTAGCGACCAATGACAGAACGCAAGGGAATGGCAGGAAGATGTGCCAGGGAGGTTTAGATTGGACATTAGGACAAGGTTCTTCACCAAGAGGGTGATGGAGCACTGGAACAGGCTCCCCAGGGAGGTGTCAAGGCTCCAAGACTGAGACTGTTGAAGAAGAGACTGGACAACGTCCTCAGACACACGGTGTGAACTGTGGGGTTGTCCTGTGCAGGGACAGGAGTTGGACTTGATCCTTGTGGGTCCCTTCCAACTCAGGACATTCTATGATTCTATGATCCCTACCTTGAGTATGTAAGTTAGGAGAAATGAAACCTTGCCACACTTCAGTGTTTGGAATAAGCTCTCAAAACTCTCAGCTACTTGAGCTCTTATATCATATAACTAATACATTACTATCGCCATGACCACCCTTAAAAGGTACTTGGCAAGAACATGTTGTCCTTACACTTGTGCAGTGACTCCATTTAGCTCAGCTCCCTGTCTTCAGCTGAAAAAAAATCACAGCAAGGAGAAAGACAAGGATGAAACTGAAACAGCTCTTGTCTGTTGCTTTTATACATATGTATACACACACACACATATATATCTATACTAGCTGCATTTAAAAAAAAAAAAAATCAGAATCATTATCCCTGCCTTAATATTAGGATGTGTTGTTATCTTGGTGAATCATTTTTCCTCGGGGATATTGTGTGGATAACAATTCCGTTCATGTTAATTCTATTTACATTGGGAGCACTGCAGTACACGTTTAATGCGAAGCTGTGTTTCTTTCACGAGCAAGAAAAATGTCGCTTTCCTTTCCCAAAGCACCAAAAGGCTCCTTTTACTGTCACAGAACACAATTATATGTTAGGGCTCTGCTGTCTCTTTCCAGCCAACAAGGCAAGAAAATGACCTTTCTTTAACATATGGCTGAATTGCATTATCTTCGGTTCAGTGGATATCCTTTTTTATATTCTCCTGTATCAAGTGCCTTCTTACTGAGGTTCTGAAATGGGCACCTGACTTTCACATATGCTATTGATTTAATTTTTTCCAAAAAAAATGGCCTTCATTTGAGGAGGGATGTTAACTGTCATCCCACATTTCATACTCTGGTTTGTAACATCTGTAAATACTTCAAAACGCTCAAAGCTGCAAGGAGACTGTCAGCAGAGTTTGGTTATGGGCTGCTGCATTTTGCCCCACCACAAAATCATGTAAAAGGTCAGGAAAAAATATCCCATGTACACTCACTCCATGTCGTGCTGTGGTCTTGTGCAGAATAACAACGCTCTGAAACTGGCCCCCTATTCCTCCTCCATTCTGTGAAGCAATCTGCGTGTCTGGTCTGCCTTGGGTAGCTTGGTAATGAAAGGAGAGAGACAGTCCCCACAGCACAGATATCTCAACTGTGCTTTGGTTTACACAAACAAGATGCTTGGGGAAGGAGAAAAAAGCAGCTGCGACATTAATGAAGTGAGCCACTGCTGATCTGCACCAGAGAGCAAGTCAGCAGTGGAGGGTTTGTGAACAAGATGCTGAATGACAAATATCATTCCTGAAGAACGCTGCACCATGCAGCTGCAACAGAGTATCATGTTTTAAAATTAAGAAAGTTCAGAGACACCAGAAGACCCCACAAATCATTACTTACGCACATAGCTCATCTCACAGGTAGCCACGTAAATAAGCCCCCCCTGAAAACATTTGGCATCACTGTTGATCTGGAGAGAATTCTAAATATTCATTTCAGTGCTCTTAAATGTAAAGGAGTTCTAAGGCTCGGCATTTGCTATGTGACAAGAAGGTTTCTGTCAAGTGTTATTAAAGATGACGCAGATTAATTTCTCCTCTGTCTAAGAAAGAAGGCTGTATAGCTTAAGGATACCTTCCTAAATGCTACCATTTTTTCAACACGTTGTTTGTTACATTAACACTAGAGGCATTATTAACATGGAGGTAAAATGCGACTGTAGGTGCCCAAAGGAGCCAGGCTAGTAACAAACACGACATTAATCTTGTGAAGAACTGTTAACGTCATATATGTTACTAGCCTGGCTCCTTTGGCACCTACAGTCACATTTTACATGCTAATGTAAGCTACTTTCCATTTATTTCCAGTGTCATGTAATAGCAGTAACTCAGAGTTTTACATGTTCTGTAGTAAAAGAAATCTTTGGATACAGTTGAAGATGAGTTGAAACACTTCATGCCCAAGTGACTGTTACTTTGTGAAATGTCTGGGCCCACAAACAGTTCTGGCATTTTCAAAATCCATCGAATTTGAACATCATTCTGCTTAACAGACTGGCAATACGAGGTATACTTGCATATTACAAGGTATACTTGTACATGACATATAGGTCCTATATACTTTTCAAAGGACAAGGCTACTTTTTAGTGGAAATACTGTGCAAAATTGTCTAAACAACTGTATATATATATTGATTAACCCTGCATCAATGTGGTAATATGTCAAGGTGAATTTCTCTGAAAATTGATACTGGCTTTGGAATTCACTGTGAACTAAGGACAGGATCTCTACTATCAATAATGGAGAAAAAGCCCCAAGAAATATCTGCAATGAATTCCTCTGAAGAAGACCAAATAAAATACAGGCTTCACATTCACCTACAGTAGCCTGTATAATTAGGAAACGAAAGTGCATTGTCCTGGATAATAGAAAATACAAACAAAACCAACCAAAATCCACCAACCAAATAAAACCCCCACCACAAATGAATAAAGTACCTCCCAAACACCACTGTAGACGCAGAGTGCCATTCTTTTCCTAAAATCACAAGTCTGAACATACTATTAGAGCACAAGTTCTGACTCATGTTCCCTTACTACGCATCTGGCTCTCAAGCAGTGGTATTGTTTATGTTTTTTACAAACGTATATATTGGGGGAGGATTCAAAAATACTTCAGGTAAAAGGGTTTTAATCTATGCAAATTTTGAGTTCCCAAAAGAAACACAGAAATTCCTCCCACACATAGAATCTACTTATCAATATATTTTTATATCTTAGCCCTATAAAATTAAAAGGAACACAAATCTGCAGTCTAAACTATAAACATTAACATGAAATTTGCTACTAAAATGGTCATTAGAGGGCTATTTCTCATTTCAGCTCCAACAATTCCCAAACCTGTTATTAACAGATTTCCAGCTAAGCTTTAATCAGGATTGGAGACCTAATCACAGTTAAAATACATATAAATCAAACTCTTAGTCCTACTCCTACATACAATTCTTACAACAGTTGACTTTGAATTACCCGCTGTGAAAATATAAGAAAAAAAAAAAAAAAGATACAGAAAAGAAGTGGCTCTGGTCCTGCATGCACTGTTCTATGGCCCTAGAAAGACATCCCAGCTGGACCACCTGGAAGGAGAAACAATTATTTTTCCAGTGGCTTCAGATGATCTACATATTTAGGGAATGGAGTATTCAATGAGCATGACAGAGAGCAACACTTTAACAAAAAGAAGGAAATGGTCAACTTGTTGCTGGAAAAAGCTGAATAGTTGGAGGAAAGAAAAAAAATAGCATTAGTAGACTAAGAGAAAAGAGATTTAGTTTAAATTTTTCTTCTGCCATTAATGGAATATTAAAAAAAAAGGTTAGACTATAGCCACAACAAGCTTTATGTAACAGTTATTGTTGCCTAGTAATACAACTACACCACTCAATTAATTTAAATAAATTTAAGGATGAGCACACACATAGAATTGGACCAAGGATTCCAGGGCTCACTGGAACTGTTTCCAGCTATTACTATCCCAAATACTACGATGGCCACTGTGCCACCTGTGTCAGAAGAACACACAGATATTTCTATTTAGATTTTTTTTCCCCTTTAATTTAAGACTTGTAGTAAGTTGTCTTGCCTCTAATTTCTAAAACATTTATTAATGTTAAACACTTTCATTTCAATTGATCTCCAAGGTCAGTCCAGTAGTCCAGGAGTTTTCTTCTTACTGAAACGAGCAGCTAATACTACATTTGAAAAGTCATGTCTCAACAACACATTGATCTGTGTGACTTTCTGTTAAACCTTCTTGTTTAATACCTAAAACTGCTGAGAATGAAGCACAATTTCCCTCCAGCTCCTGTCAAACTTTTCTTGTTAAGTCAAGTGCCAGAAGTCTTGTAAAATCCTGTAAAGTACAAAGGTCTTTTGTTCTTTAAAGTGACAATCCTATCTAAGTTTCTTGCTTTAATACAGTGTCTAGCAGGTCAGTAGGTGTCCAAAACATTGTAACACTAGTACCTTAGCAAAACAAACAAATAATTAAACAATCCTCCTCTTTAGTGGGGGATGAGCAGAATTTTTGTATGTTAAAGAAAAAACACAACGAAAATGTGACTGTACTAACCAGACACCAAGAAACATAACAGCTGGAAGGCAAAGGCTTTCTTACTTGATACTTATTTATTATTAGAAAAATGAGACCATTAAGATTACAAACTTACAAGTTACACAATGAAGGTCATCCTCAATATTATCCTCTTAAACAATATTTCAAAGTGAAGCCTAAGCAAATATGGTGAAACTGCTGGAGTTGCAATACTCACCATTTTATTGACTTTGAAAGTTAGAAATACTTTTTTTTTTTTTTTCTTTTTAGGGGGGTGGAACATGCATTCTTCTAAAATCTGCATTTCTCCTAAAATCTACATGCAATCCTCTAAAACTTGATGGAAACTGCACTGATGCACAATGGCATAAATGAGTTCAGACTCAACCTTCATGCGTTTAGCAATATAATAATGCGGTTTCTTCTTTGAAGTTCAAGGAACAGAACTAATGTAACTACTACAAAAACACCGGGAGAAACTCTGAAATAAATGTCTTATTAGCAGCTTGAGAGGGTCCATTTTACAACACAGATGTTTGGAGGCTGAACTTCTTCAATAACTTGGCTTTAAATCATCTTAAGCCATATTACAGCCCCAAAGTAATTTGGATAACAAACCGTATTAGGCGAGTTTGGAATTAAAAATCCTCCTTTATCTATTCAGTAGAAGGAAAGCAAAAGACAAGTTAATATTTCAGTGAAAGTGTGCAGTACACAAAATGTTAAAAAGTTAGTTAAGAATTCATTACTTTTTTTGGATAATATCCAAATGTTGGTGCACAGAGATCTCAAATTAATCAGTTGACCAAAACACCAAGTAAATTTATCTCCCCGATGAGTTGAAACATAAAACACAAGAAATTAAATTCTTATAGCGTGAATATCTTGGCTGAACTCAGGAATGTTATCAACATTATAATACTCACTGAAATTTAAAGACTTCAACTAATGAGTACCATGTCTTTATCTACCAAATTTCAACTTGCTAATCATCAACTAGCCTGATCATCCTCTTCCAAGTCAAATGGTTATGAGATATGCTCAATAAATGTTTAATAATGATCAACTACATCAAAACAAACAACCCAAACTTAACACAGAATACAGTTTCATGAACACATAAAAATGGAAAATGGATCTTCTTGGGATACTGGTGTTCATAATAACAAACAACCCTTTAATAGAAATGTATGTGTTGCCTGCATTGACAGGATAAGAAAGCAATATATTTAGTGATCTGTGTGGCTGACTTTAAAAGTATTAGTTCAGATTTTAGCTAACACTTAGTGATTCTCATAACACAAAGTTAATCTTTAAACTGCAATAATAAATACATTTGTGAAAAGTTACCTGGAACATTTAAGAATCATGTAAAAAGAGAAGCATCCTGCTCAGAAAACGTGGATCGACTGAGAAAAAGCATCAGTAACAATGGCAAAATATGTAGAAATCTATCGCTGTTGCTTCCCACTGACAGGGATGTCAACATCGGGATATTGGTGCTGCAGAGCTTGTATCATGGGTGCTTTTTATCAGGTCCATATTATTCCAAATACATCACTAAAGAAATAAAGAGCAGTAATCCCAGCTGTCATGTTTTTCAGTCCAGTATCCAGTCCTCTGTATTCCTAACCCATGGAAGATTATTTCTGATTGAGTCACATTAAGCAGTGAACTCTACAGGCGGTTTAGATTTTTGTAATTCACAGTTCTTTTAGCAGGATTAGGTTGATCTCAGCAGAGATGCACAGATTCCTAAGAAGTTAAGGTCTCCCAGATTTAAAATAAATAAATAAATAAATCCAAGTTAATAATCAGAAACAGCGTAATCAGATTAAGGTTGTGAACTCTGGACTACCATAGTGTTTCCCAGCAGCTCAGCAAGCTTAATCCACAAGTGGATAATACGATTCAAAGCATTCCTATCAAATATTCCCTTGCAAGACACTAAACCTATCATTACGGCAAAGGAAACAAATATCTTTGCTAAATCTAATAAGATTTAACCAAGATCTTTAAGCAAGCTATTGAGGGCTACAATTGTTGCCATGTTAATCCTTCTCCTCGCAACACAAATATTTCTTTGGGTATTCAAACTCATTGTCATTTGAAATATGATAGTTAAGCAAATATTTCAATAGGAATATATAAAAATCCTTCTTTCAGCAGCTTCTTGTACTAGCAATTAATTTAAAACCCCAAATTCCAGAGCCACTTACCTCCTACAGACAGTCAATTTCTCCAATATTTTATGCTCCCTTGTGCATCTCTCCTTTCATCCTGAAGGGATCACAACCCCTGTCCTCCCAACCCATAGAAGGGTTCCCTGGCTGTGAGATCACCAATACTACACTGAGGTCCGAAAACAGTTCTGCTCAAGGTCTGATGATTAACGATAATACAATTTGGTTTTCAAAAAGTATGTACATGAAATGTCACCTCTCATATGTTAGTATGTGTACTAAATTTTTCGCACTACCTTAGAGTACTTATAAGGACAAATTTTAAAACCATTATTATTATTAGAGATTTATTTTTACAGATAATGGTTTATTATAATGATGGATGCTCCTAATAAGCAAAATCAAGCCCTCAAACGAGGTGTTCTAGAAGTCTTAACAACTTCTAGGGCATATAAGTGTCAAGGTTTCCCCTACTCCTCCATCCACAAACCAAAAGTCAAGGCTGCATTATAAAATAACATTAGTGCTCAACAACAACCACAGAAATTTGTCCTGTATTACCTATTCCTTGAATTACTTTCTATTGAACACATGATTCCTTTCAAAAAAATACGCTGCTTCACCTTTATCTATAGTGATAGTAATGGGACTAAATAGTACAGAGCCATTTCAAAATGCCATTTCATTAGAAGTGGTTTAGTGTACACCACGTGTGATGTAACTCAGATTGTCTTATTAGCAAAGGTCATCCCCACAGTCAAATATTGTTGGGCAAGTTTTACTTGTCAGTCAAGCTTGGATGAATACATACAGTTACCAGATTGAATAAGCCATGCAGATGTTTCCTATCAGCTCTTGACAAATGAGAGAGATAAGACCATATAGTTCTCATGACTTGCCAATTTTGACATGCTGATATCTGTATAACAAACTGTTCACAACTACAAGCAGAAATTAAAACTCTGCCGTGGAATTCAATTAGCTTGCAGCTAAGAAGCCACTTTCCTATCACAAATCCTATGCCATTCTAATATATGACATTTGCTATAAAAATAAAGTTTTGGGGTCACCTAAGTAGCCCAAATTGATCTATTTTTTATTCTACAATGAGTACACAAAATTGCACTTCCTTCAAATTTTAATTAAGAATCTTTTTCACTCATACATTTCTCTTTGGTAGCTCTTTAACGAAAAACCTAGAAACACTTTTTTTCCCAATGCTGCCCTCATGTTCCTTGTTTGTTTTTTTCTGCACCTCTCAGTCATCTTCTCCGATCTTTCCGTTGCTTCACTTCAATTATCTTAAGTGCCTTCTTGTTTACACTCAGCCAAACTGAAGGTATAGTGCCCAAATAGAGCTCAGATGGCTACATACTGCTACACAAAATGTTTGGAACATGTGATAATGTTCCACATTTCAGCTCTCATACTCTATAATGGAGGTTAATTTTCACTTATGCTTCCGCTGAAAGAGCAACAGGAACTCTTCTCTCCCAGCCCTGAGATTTACATCCACCCCCTGCAGAAAAACATCAAAATTTCACGGTACCAAAAAAAACCTAATCAGAGTATCATGCATAATCCTGCTCAATTTACAATGAAATAAACTACATCTTAAGAACATGCAATTTTGGAATGTAAACAGACAATCTTTGAAGGTTTCAGTATATGTATTTTGGGATTTGGATACTGGAATATACACGACCACGACTGTTTCTGAAGGGCTCCATAAACGACACAAAGCTCACGCTGCTAAGCTCAGGGTCAAGAAGACTCAAATGCAGCTGATGTTTTCCCTGTGCATTTGGGGACAGGATCCATCCTTAAACACAGACCCCAAGAGCACAGAAAAAAAAAGTCACGGTTATTAACACATGGGTATCCTGGTCATTATTTGTCTAGGACTGTCAGAGAAGAATTGCCACGGAAAAGCAGCATTCTACTGAGAGAAGAAAAGGTATGTGATGTTACTATCTAAGAACTGTTTCAGGCCAGTATTTTCTTCCAGGATCAAACCCGTGAGAAGCAGAGATCTTAATGGACAGCAGGACAAGGGCTGCCGCTTGCAAAACCCCACGCAGAAATATTGTGCTTAATGCCCCACAGGGACTTTGAAGCTTCTGGCAATGTTAGACTCATTGTGCCTCCCTTGCACACTTAATCTGCAAATGTGCAGTAAATCCAGCTTATTCTGATGCATCAGACTTGCCTTGTATGCACAAATCACCCATGTGGTACACACACTGTAGGTTTGCGCATATGCAGAAGAAGTCTCAAGGAGTCTCCAAGGAAATGACATTTTGCCCAAACAAGATTTCTGCAAAGAAGTGTGAATGTGTCAGGAAAATATCCCTGTCTGTAGCTTGTCTCCTGAAATGGCCAAATCCACTTTGCGGTTTTCAGGATGCGCCATGCGAGGAACTCTGGGAAGACACTCACTGTTACCTGAGACATCACAGGCTGGATTAATTTGCAGCAAAGCAATATTCAGGAAAATAAACTGTGTTTGACGGGGAAGATAAAACATGATTGTACTTTTTACTGTACACCCCCAAAATCTGAGGGCTTGTTCAAGAGGTTATACTAACAAATACTGAAAAGAGCCCTAAGTTAGAATAAATGTTGATTGCTTCAGAGAATGACAAGCAATTGCACAAGTGCATATGTATCTTAATGGCTATAGAAACAATATTTCATTGGTCATTTTTTTCCTCAACTATAAATCAGCATTCACATTTTCCCATTAATTTTTTAATGGAAATGTTCTGAGTATGTATTGGACAACTTCTGATTAATTTTCATTTGTTTTCTCAAAACAAAAATATTTTTCTTCGGAACAGAACAGTCTCCTCAAACAGAAAAGTAAATTAACCAGGGTTTTATTCTCCAAATAATACTAATTTTTCACCATACGTATCGTATGCCAATGCATATTTGTTTATTTTCTAAATAAAATCGTATCGCCTCTTCAGTACAATTAATAGAGAACATCTTGACTCTGAACACATTTTTGAAGTACAGCTTAAGCAGTCATACATTTATAAATATTGCCTCAATTTACTTAGCTATTTATTCCACTGTTCATTTTATCCCTATGAAAATTAGAGAGATAAGCTTGAAATGTGCAAACCAGACACACTCACCACCCCATTCATCAAAGAGCTGCCGCTGACAATGGGATCATACATCTAAGTTATGTAAAAGCACCAGCAGCTTTAGATTTCTTTGATAATGTTTATTCTTTCTTGGTTTCTGAACAGCCCCCATTACTTTATAACCCCATGGTATTATCAGAACCTGTAAGAGCTATTCTTCCACAGACAATACACATTTCCTTTGCCAGTCTCTCCAGAAGGAGGAGACCTTAGCTACGTGTGAAAAAATATATTCTAAACTTCTATGTGAAGTTTAAATTTCTGTCAATAGGTGGCAACACTGTTATGTGTAACATATGAAGCATATGTGTTTATGTACACGCACCTGCCCAGACACTTGCTATACCACTATGGCACGCTTTTCCACATGTTGCTTCTTTGTGTTTTAAGTGTTACCTGACACCATTTTCCAACTACATACAAGTAAAAACTATCTGGTTCATATGCGTTTTATAGAAAATATATACGGATCACTGTGATTGATATTTAAATTTTTTTTTAGTAATTCTCCCTGACAGACTGCAAACCGTACCAGTTAGATTAGGAGGCAAATGTGTGCGTTTGGCTTATGGTCAATTGGATAACACATAGCATGGCTGCAACTTGGGGACCAAAAGAATTTTCAGGAAGACTGAAGAGTTGCTCTTGCCCCTTGTGAAGCCCACATGGCTGGCTGGGGCACCTAGGGAATTTTAGGGGTGTTAAACCTTTCGCTTATTTGTCATCACAAACAAATTTTTTATTGCAGCATGATGCAGAAAAAGTCCAATTTCTGAACAGAAAACACAGTCTTCTGTTGGGCATGTCTTATGTTGAGTCTCACATCCCAGACTGGTAGCTGTGAGGGAAAAATGGCACCAGTTGGGGATGTAAAATTGCCACTTTACAGAAAAAACTCCTGACTTGATGGAAGTCAGAAGTGGTCACCAGCAACCAGCACTGGAATCTGCCTCTCCTGCCGGCTTAAGCCAAGAGGCAGATGCCACCTCATGGGTTACCCACTGTTGGCCACAGTCTGTAAACCCAGAGCTCTGTTAAAGCTGAGATACCTTCCTAACAGCTCGCCATCACAAAGCACTATGCACTAATTAATTCACTTTCCAAATATGTTTTTTTAAAGCTTCTATCACACCAAACAAGAATAGCACTAGAAAGCCAAGTGCTACTAAACCTACATTTCTATATATGCTGTTGGTCTATAGAGAAAAGCTAAACTTTCAAAGAGATAGGATTATACAACAAGATAGCAGTTCAACGCACACAGATAGTGTTTTGTTATTTTCTGAACTACATTCATTTTCCTTTTCAGCTTATTTTTCTTTTTTTAACTGTAGAAAAATCCAACTGTGTATTCTCAACTGATAAGAAAGGAATTTGGGTGTGAGTGCAACACGAGAGCTGTAGAAATCTTGATAAAAGCTCTTTCTGGGGGAAAAAAAAAATGACAAGGCATCAATGAGGTTATGTTGGACAATGTTTCAGATACCATGGTTACAGCTGACCAGAGAAGGAGGCTTCCTGTATCATTTCTCTTTGGATACTCCATTAATTTTCCATTTAACAGCAATGTCACATGCTCACTAGGGTTCAACTATGATAAAAGAGGCATATAAATGAAAGAGATTTACAGATTACTAGGATAACATTAAAAGTGATATAATTTAAACTACTTCAAGTGTTACGAGGATAGTTAAAATCCATCAGGACTAACACCTAAACCCTGTACAACCTCTTTCATAAATTTGTATACATAAATACTGCTCTTAATATACACACACACGCATAGACCCACAGCCCAGATTTTCTTATCTGAAGCACTATATTTGTGCTGCCACAAAACTGATATGGGAATAGCTCTCAATAAACAAACTGAATACATGTTTTAATTGCTAACACAATGCAAGCATCTCCAGGCTAAACAACTAAAACTCAAAGTACGCATACGTACATGTAGCAGCAATATTGCTGGACAGCTTTAAAACAGAGGGGCAGTAACCATCAGTGATATTCTCAACTACATTTCCATCTGGTGGGAAATTTTCTGTTATTTTTAAAAATACTTCCAGATCTAAGTCTTTCCTCATCCCTTCTCCTTTCTCGTTATTCACTTGTTTTTTTAAACATAGATATACATGATGCACATGCTCAGATGGCAGCATTACAATAACAGTACGTCAGGCTGCCGTGCTTACTGAAGTTATTTTCATGTTTGCAGATGATGAAAAATGATGTCTCTAGGACTGCAATCCACACTATGTTGTGAAGGCAAACACATAGCCTTGATACTGCAGTAAGCTTTGGTAAAATACATTTGTCATAGGGAAACCATACGATTTTTTGCAGTCAGAAAGACCGCAAAATTCTTCCCATTCCTTGTGGTATCCATTCAGATTTATATAATCTTAGGCTGGCAATTTCTTTATTTACTGCCTCCTAGGCAAAATACTGTGCCAGAAATCAGCATGTAGAATAAAAGACATTTTTCTCACACAGACATATTAGTGTTCTACTCATCTATCTCACCTTTACAATACAGGCAGATTAACCGATCTAGTTACACCCTATCAGGAAGCTATTAGTGGTAATTCATGGAAAATATGCAGTAACTACTTATTAAGGTAACCCTAACAGGTTTATTGCTCAGGTAAATTCACCATATGCTTAGAAACATCTTCCCTCTCTGCCTTATTTCTTGCCTGCAGAATGAGAATTATGCATTATCCAGTTTTCAAAAAAATGATTGCTGGTACTCATGCAGAAATGCAAAAAGAACTACATGTAATTCAGCGGTGAGTGTCGCAGATGAAATGAAAATATTCCTATACACAAAACCTTCAGAGAGGAAGAACCACATGCATGTGGTGACTTTAATCATTAGTTTACAGAAGGATCTCAAGTTTTCTAAGTGTGCTATAAATCTACATAATGTCTCAAATGCTAGCTGTTGCTTTTTATCTTTCATTTACCTGAAAATGTATAAAATAGATCACCAGACAGCTCTTTATTGGTCCTCCACCTGAAGATGCTCAGGGGAGTTACTTTAGCAAAAAAGATGGCAGTAATTTACACTCAATAAAAAGGCTCAATAAATTGATCTACTTTTTTTCCAGAGTGATGTAGGAAATAATCGGATCTGCTAAGTCTCCATTTCTGCAGGTTTCTAACACACATTTTTGGGGCAGGAAGAAGATAGGCAAAATGCTTCTACAAAAAGTTTGCTATTGTTACAGACAGAAAATTTGTTACATAGTTCAGAAATACGTAACTCCCCAACAGAATTTGGCTTAGAAAATACCCTTGGATGAGGGAATCTTGATTTGCACAGCCATTTTAACCTGACTTTGTTTTTATAAAGAGAAAAATTGAACATGATCTTCAAATATCATATTATAAAGTGTAGAAGAAAGAGAAACTCCCCCAAAGCGAAGCACTGGCAAAACAATTCTAGTAAATATATCTTGGCTATGCTGCTACACTGAAATATGTAAAATCTTTTTTCCTCCAAAAGACACTTTAGAAATGCTGCATGGTATGGATTCCCTTCATCCTACCCTGATGCACAGTCACCTCTGACCAGAACGGCAGCGGTACCTAACAGCGTGGAAAAACACCTCCCTCCAGTTAAAAGCAAGGAGGAAGGATAACAGTGACTTAACATCTTTCACGCTAAATGCATTAATCTTGTACAATCCATAAAGTGTGATTTCTGAATACCTCTCACAAAGACTATGATGTAGACAATGCTCATGTCAAATATACAGAAGCCTTAAAAACATGCACGTAACACATGCATATGTGCAAAGGCAGGCATAGAGAATAGCTCTGGAAATAAAACATTAATTATAATATCTTGAACATAAATAGAACCGTGAAGTATAATCATCCTAAAATAACACATGCTTGAGGAGGGAGGGGGCGGAATTACTCTAACAAAATGAAGTCTCAAATTCTTGCAACAGCACGCAGTGTTTCCAGTGCTAACTCCAGTATAATTTCTCACAAAAATGCCATCAACAATCCTACTATAGCAACTCCCTGAAGATAGAGGATGTGCCAGCTCAGATTTTACAAATACTGACAAATCTCGTGGCGGGGGTGGGGAGGGGAGGGAGGAAAAAAAAAAATTCTGTGCAGGTTCTAATATGATGAAAATATGCTGAAGTGATATTATCGTGATATAACTGAGTTGATGTCTTGTCCCTTTTCAATTTGATTAGTATAGCAAGATCTGATTTTATATAGTGTTTAGAAATAATCACTGCTAGATTTCATTTGATGCACCTCGCATACCAGATTGTCAGAGCACTAAAAGTTTAATTGATAATAAAGATAATATCATTGCCTTACATTTATATGGCACCTTTCAGAGTGAAAGATCCCAGAGGCACTGTTGACTTACAGGTACCCCCAGACTGGAAATGTGATTGCCATTTCCTACCATATAGCAATAGAGCTACAAGATGGCACACAAAATGAAATCACCACCCAAAAGTTCAGGATTCTCCTCTGTTTGCTCCTCCCACCCTGAGAGCTTCAGTTCTGTGTAATAACTGTGCTTGATTAGACAAGCAAAAGTAAAATTTAACATTCAACCCTTTTTTCTATCCAGTTATTTTGATTAATAGCTGAAAGAGAAGGCAGACACGAAAGATACTCCAGTTTTAATTCACAGTAATTTATTCACAAAGATCCTCTGAAGCACAGATACTGAAATGAAGAAATTTTCAGGTGCCAGAGTGACAGACTTACCCAGATTTCACAGGGCCTGGGTGAACGGCTGCCCCGAGACTTTGCCACCATGGTTTCTGGAAAGGATGGCAGAGCCGCAGCACCTCAATTCCCTCCCAGCTCAATCCTGTCCTTGTTCAGTGGAGAATTGGAATCGAGCTCCCCGATAACAAAATCTTTGAAAAAAGCTTCTCAAAAGCATAGATCCTCTCCACATTCAAAACCCCCTCAAAATCATCTGAACACGATGGATGCATTTTCTAGCTGATGGAAGAGTAATGGCCAGCTTGTTCCTCATGACTGAAATCATCGCTGCCTCAAATGGGACGGGAGAGGGGGCAAACCTTCTCTCCCTTGTTTTTCAGGCACACCTTAGTCCAACCAGCACTGAACACAATATCAGTGTATTCTGGGTGTTTCTAACTAGGATCTGACAGCAAGCTGCTATTCAGAAAGCAGGAGTGCTAGCCAAAGCCTGATGACCAGCTACTCTCCTAGACCCCAGGCAAGGTCAAGATTCTGCTCAAGGCACGACGAAAAGAAATCAGCCCCAACAACACTGATGCACAAATCTCTCTCCAGTGATGAACGGGAAGCAGACATCTGTTCCCATACTCTTAGATTTCCCTACAGCATTTAGCATTGTGGATCAGAGGGATGGCAGGGATCCAAAGAACTGTACTGAAGTCATTTAAGTCCTTTTAGAAGGCACATACAGAAAGTAAGGACGCAAAAAGCAATCTCAGCAGTGCAAACCACCCTCAGAGGGCTGACAAAGATACGGTCACTCCATTTGTATTCACAACAATATAGACTCAAGCAACAGAAAAATGGCATTGAAGCCAAAGGTGTATTTATCTCATGTAAGCATAAAGACATCCCAAACTCCACAACTCTGTTATGTTTAGCTGAAAATCAGAACTAGAGACTGAATTTGAACCCAGATTTAGGCAAAGATGAAACACTGAAGAATATGCAATCACCGCTCATACAACTGACGGCAAATTTCAACCGCAGGCATTGATGCTTGGCCAATACAGTTCACAGTTTCTGCATCCCTCATGTTTTCTCATTCCCAGAGGGAACTACTTACAAGGGAAGCTTCTAGTTCTCTTAGTCTCATTGCTTAGCAATATGCTGTATTTGGTGTAAATCACTTAAAGCCAGCCTAATTTTAGACAGGGTGGCAAACCTTCCAGGAGGAGAACCACAACCAGAAAAGTCAGCACCTACTGAATTAGGCATCAAATAACTTAATTGTACCTCAGCTTCCTGAACAAAGTAGTCACTTCTGAAAGAAAAAGTATCATACAAACTGGATCCATTTTATTCACAGAACTAGCTTCCACCCATATCAAAAGTTTTCTGCAGACATGATAATGCTCTCATCTTTACTTTCTATGTTTATACAATCTGTTTCAATTGAATTACTGTGGATGCTAAACACAAGCCCAGAAATGGAGCTACTCTGTTTTCAGTGGACACACACAACCATTTTAGATTTACATCTCTGTTACTGACATTAGAATACATCTTCATCTTACATTTTATGTTTGGGTATTTCTCAAAGTATTTGTTACCTCCATGTATTTCAGGAAAAAAACAAAACAAAACAAAAAAACACCAAACAAAAAAACCCCACTCAACCCAAAACTTTACTATTAAGATAAAAGCAACATATAGATATATTTTCTAGTTTATGCTTACCAAAGCAGATGTTTCTGGCAACAGAAATACTTTTATGGATGAGTTAAATAGTAAATCTGGAGGAGAAGGAAGCTATTAGTGGATTCAGATTAATTTCATTGTTGACAAATGCCAGGCAATGCATTCATACACACAACTCGGCTCTATATAAAATGCATTTACTCAAGAGAATGTCCTTATTGTTATCATAGACAATTTAATGAATGTTGCTGCTCTCATATCCTGACAATGGGAAATAACATGAAATAAAAATATTAAGGTGCACTAAAAAATTAAAGTACAAAACAAACCATTAAATATTCTGGGTGGTGTGGCATACAATCAGTGCTAAGCCTTCTCCTGTAATACTATACTTACACTGTTTATTGTAAAAGTAATACAGATTCACAAATGGGCAATGAAAATTATTATTAAAATAAATATCCTTCAGGTTTTGAACCTTATGGGGATTTCTTATCTGCTGCTATGAAGTGCGGATTCTGGATTACTGATCTGTTGGACTGTTCTTTATTAATCACAACAAGCTGGTTCAATTTTCCATTGAGCCATACACTAGACATAAGACCTCAAAAAAGCAAACAAAAAGTGAAACAGAAGTCTAGAATATACCTCTTACGGACGATAGCAAATTTCCATCCAGATCAGAGTTCAGAGCAGTCTCTTGCAAACCCAGATCTAGCACGTGTATCACATACCCACTGTCATTTAGAACATCTACAAAGAACAAACTAAATGAAACATCTCTTGGGATCTCCAGTAAAAAAAATGTTGAAAGGTTCAGCTTCACTGTAGAAGTCTGTTATCGCATGTGCTACGTTATATATAAACACTGAATGCTTCGGCAAATTCATTTTTCTACAACGAATCAGATATGAACTGCTTTAGCCCCCCTCCTCCATCCCTCCGTTAAGGGCAGTCAACGCCACACTCTTGGACTGATAAGTCATTCAGCTCATCTCTGGGTTTGAGTCACACACGCAGGTGTATGAGTCACATCGCTGTTACCATCACCTCCACAGCTCGCTTTGTTTTCCATAAGCCTGACGGTAAACTTTCAGCAACAATGACAAATATTGCGCCTTCTGCTGTTAGTCCTTTTCACGAAGCTTCTCTGATCTGCTACAAATGTAAACCCTCATTAAGATTTTTTTTTTTTTTTTTTTTTTCCTTTCTGTGTATATTGCCACAAGGGAAACTCAAAGCCATTTCTCTCTCACTGATCCTTTAAGAGCCTGTGGCTACTGCTGATCTGTATTAATTGCTACTGAGAATTCAAAATCTGCATCTTCAAAACAGACCAGAATAGCTTCCTTCATCATTATGTCAACTGCAGTAACATTTTACTGTAGAAACCCTGAGCACGATGAGGCTGGAGTCCTCTGTGATTTCAGAGTAAGAAATCACTTCTGGTGAATTACATTCACAAAACAATTTAAGGTTTTTTTCCCTTATAACAGTAATTTCAATAAGCACTTCACTCTTTCCAAGTTCTAAGTATATCTGAACTCACCACAGTTTGCCAATCTAGAATATAAAAACTTTTCTTTGTATATTTAAGTCATTAGGCTTACAATTTCCTCTTCTCTGAAACATCCTTTCCAGTAGAGTAAACATCATCTAAATTTAGCCCAAGCCTGCACATTCAAAAACAGATAAGCAACGTGCATAGGCAAGTGGTGAGGACAAGTTCACTGGGATTAAACAGAATGAGGACAAACCTTCAAGAATAACAACATTAAAAGGATCTCTAAACTCTTATATCTGAAAAATCACTGCTTCAGAGAAGTACAAACACACCAGAAAACAGATTAAAAAAAAAATCCTGTTGGAAAATATTATTTCTTTCTGCGCGAATATATACAGAGAAAACATGTACAAAGTTTTAATCCAAGACCAGATATACCTGAAATTCAATTTCAAATTGTCACTAGCTTCACTATCCACCCCAGAGCATTTCAGTATACATGCATTTACTGACAGACTAATCAGAAAAAAAATGAGTTTGCCTTAAAATTCTTTCTTCAGTGCGTCCCTGCTGAACCAAATCCAGTGGCGCTGCCTTTCTTGTCAAAGCTCAAGAGCACTAAGAGTCTTCACATACAAATACCTTAATTGCTTAAATAATAACTTGAGGTATCATATGTACAAACACGAAAGATAGGCTTCCCTAACCGTTGGCATTGCCAGCGAGAGGAACCGTTGCTTCCCCAAAACAGGTGCCAAGAAATGAGAGAGACTAATACATCATTTAAATACAAAGTAAGAATCCAGAAGCCATGGAGATATCTGGCCAAACAGTTAGAGTCATTTGAAGAGCAGCAGACAAAGGGTAGAGCATTCAGGTCTTCTTCTGTTCTTAGCAGTAGGACAATCCTCCTATGTGCGCTTTGAAAAGCTCTTCTATAGTTCTATCGATAAAACAGGAAAAGATTTTTCCTAATTCTCCAGTGCAGCTGCATCACTTCGTCCACTATTCACAGCTTCCAGATGCTGTAGTTGTAAGATTCATATAGGTGCTTATTAAAGAAATCTGAGACGTGGGTTTTGGAAAAGACAGGTGCAATGCAACACAAAGCTCATCAGGTCACTCGCTCTTGGGAAAATTCATGCATAACATATTTCAGGGATGTTCAAACTGCACTAAGAACTCTGCAAATATTCTATCTTCATATCTTAATGCCCCAATATAAATCATAAATACTATCTACTTATTCACTTACTGACGTCTTGATTTTAATTTAACAATCACCTTGATATCCAGCTGCCAAATATATTTCTTTGTTTGTCAGTTGTATTCATTAGGTTAATTAATATTTCTTGGACTCCTGAGAAAATAAAATTATTTGAGCTAGAGCTCTAGAACAGGCAAGTATTCTCTGAGAGAATTTCAACGCAGAATGTCCACAAACAGTTCTCCTTGCCTCTCTGGTAATTCACTTGTGTTACACAAGAGGAGAGTAAGCATCAGCTTCCCAGGTTTCTCTTTAGCTACCTGTGCCAAACCTTACAAAGACAAACAGAAAACTCCAACTCTCTTGTCTCTGGCAGAAATAAAGGCTTGGTTCTCTTAGCACCATCCTCCCTTTGATGTTTGGATTCTACTACAGCTCCAAAAGGCAGATCTCCTCCCTGCACATGAGAAGGTTTATACCGCCAGACAACAGCATCATGACAAAGATGGAGGGAAGCGTGTTAGATGGGCAGAAAAGAAAGACTTCATTGAATAACATATATAAAAAAAAGCATCTCTCATACAATGAAGTAATTTTTCTTAATGTTTTAAATAAATGCTGCTTTTCATTCCTCCCAAACTGCATTTATAGTATAATTATATGATTGCTGGGGGCTTCATATAGCTGAATTATAGGGTGCCTCTTCCACATTAAAGTTTGTGAAAGAGCCTCTCTGCTTCCTTTCATATTTCTCTAACCGCCGACAAGGATACTCTCAAGGCATTCTATAATTCAATTACAACTATCCTCTGAGAAACATATAATTTTATAGAAAGAAGATTTAAGCCATCATGTATCCATTTTTTCCTGTTATGAAAGCATTTCTCTGAAGTCTGGTATTAAATTTAAATAGGTCTGAAACAATCTTAACCCAATAGTTTTCAACTGTGTCATTTGACAGTTGTCAGACTGGCACAACCCCCGTGAGCTCACTTTTAACTTAAGTGCTGTATGGGCTAAATACGTGTTGGAGACTATAGTATGGAAAATACCACAGAGAGAGTGTATGACAGATTGTGTGCGCATGTGTAAATATGTGCTACATATGCACTCACCTCAGTCTCTATGAAACTACATTTTACATAAATACACGCACTAAACATCTTCAATGCAATTCAACTGTAACATCACATTCTTAGCT
This sequence comes from Caloenas nicobarica, assembly GCF_036013445.1. Lineage (NCBI taxonomy): Eukaryota > Metazoa > Chordata > Aves > Columbiformes > Columbidae > Caloenas > Caloenas nicobarica. Next base: position 5,566,823 of record NC_088256.1, read on the forward strand.
GCTGTACTAAATGTGATATGCTAATGAGAATGCAAAACCCAAATGTCTGAGCTAATTAGCAAATGGCATCATAGTATCAAAAACCCTTCTCCATCATACAGATTTTTCCAGGCACAGAAATACTGGTTCATAACAAATCACAAAGTGGTTTATTTGGTTGGTTGGTTGTTTTTTCTAAGGAATGATATGAATGTCAATTGTAGCAAAATTAAAACTCAAAAAAAAGTGCTCAGTGGACAGTTCCCACTCAGCGTTTTCTCTCATACGCTTTGCAGGAAAGGAAAGCCTAACTAGCCCAAGTAGAAACATACAGCCTGTATTTGTATTCTAACAAAACAGTGCAAATAGCACAGGTATAACAAGCCCTGCCATTCAAGGTGTAGACTGAAAATAGATTTAGATTTGCAAACCTTAACCAAAGTTAATTTCCATTATTTTTACTCAGTTAATTTCAGTTGACTGTTAGAAAGAATTTTCTTGTGTCTTTTATTTTATTATAAATCCATTGCAGGGATTTTAAAAAAATAAATAATTTAAATATAGTTTCTTTTACTGTTTAAAGATTTTAATCTAGGCCAATATTTATTATATAACTTATATTTCATATTGTCAATATTCTGGGCATCACAAAGTATTATTATAAGAATACACCATTTGAGACTTGATCTTCAGCTTGATCAAATGAAATCGGGTGGGGAAAGTGAGTGAATTGTTAAGAAAAATAATGCAAGTATCTCATAAATGCACACAATTATGAGACGTACAAAAGAATGTAAAAAATCTGGAATGTTTCGATGCTGATGAGTTTAATCTCCTGAGTAGAGACACGCATGTTTGCTTACGCTGGTGTAACTAGGGGTCTCTAATGTCAGAGATTACTTGTGGTAGGCATCTAAACTGTTTTTACAAGTCTACCAGCAATAGCTTTTCCAAACACCTAAGTTCAAAGAGAAACCAGCTTTATTCTCAATGTATTCATCAGGAACTTTACTATCTCGAGGCATTTGGACATATCTATAACAACAATAGATCTAGAAGGAGCAACGCTCATTGTAGCTCAACTTGTGGAACATACCAATGAACTTAGCGCCAAATTCCAAAACCAGGCAAGTAACATTCAGTCTTGTTGACAACATACTCCTGGTCAAGTCTTTTCTGATCTAGTATTTTGCAGTTATTTTCACCATGAGGCTGGAAAGCAAGAATTTTCACTGTTCAGACATACTGCTTTGTTTATACACACCAAAAAATACCTTTGTGTATTTAAGTCATCGCTTGTGGTTTTCCAGATGCCACCTGAAATGGATTCTGAAAGCACTCCTGGGGCACAGAACTCCAGCGGTACCATGCGAGGAGAACAGACCCTGTGCATTTTCAAGTTATCTTCACTTGAGTTTATTTTAGTGTTTCTAAAATCCGCAGCCTCGAAGTAATCTCTGACTCATCTCTTTTCTTCAGCAAATTCCAAACAAGCCATCAGAATAATTCAGCTGCACCATGGCAGTTATTTTCTATTTCCTAGTATTTCAAAGTATGACTGGATGGCAGCCAATGCCAAATGCTGATTTTTGTAAGGGTAACTACTAGCTACCTAGGGAAAGGAAGAAAGTTGCCGGCTGACATATCATATTTCATCTATCATAATTTGTCAGTTAAACCCAAGAAGGGTTTCTAAAAAGACAATCTAGACAGCACTTCAAGAGTTTTCTTTTTCAGATAACACTCACAAAAAAAAAAAAAAAAAGTATCTTTAAAAGTCCTTCAGACTCATGATGAAATTAAGCAGATATACTGAGTCTTTTCACAATTATTTTTACAAGAGGGTGTTTTCTGGATCAAGCAGCTCTAAAATGGTGTTACAAATGACACTGCAGCAACACTAAAATGACACTTAAAAACAGAGGCGAACTTAATTACCTTCATTTTGCAAAACAGACTGCATTACCATAACTTTCACCACACAAACTGACTGTTCTGCAGCAACAATCTAAACATTAAACATGTTTCAAAAAGAACTTATTTCTGCAAATTCAACAATTGCACCATCCAAAATAACTAAAAAAGTGACCTAAATCAAAATAATTTCAACATAAATGCATCTGAAATGTCTGATACTAACTTAAAGAGAAGTAAAACCTATGCAAAACAAGAAAATAAGTATCTGCATATTCCTGTTTATACTGAAAACAGATACCTCATGAACTTCACATAAGTAAAACAAGTATAAACCATTGCACAGGCTCTGTCTGCAATGCCTAGCTACAGATTCACTAATGATTCTCAAACAGAAATCAAAAAGCTTTATGGAGAAATAAGAAAAAGTCAATATTATAGTTAGAATAATAAGTATGTACTAACAGACCAAGACAGCTGTCAATATTTTATATTTCCTCAATTTGGATGATTGCTGTTCACTAGAAAATTTTGTTGGTATGCAGGAATATTCAATTTTGCTATCACTTTCCACCAATTTTAAATCCATATGAAATAGCCTGTCACATAATAATCTGAGCTGTAGTTTAAACTGTGCATAGAAATAATGTTTACTTCTGTAATGAATGCGGTCTTACTCCGTTTAACTGGAAATAGATATTAATTTGAATTCTTTCATTTAGGAAAAGCTGTCCAATATGTACCCCTCTAGTTTGGGGCTCGAATGGCCTGTTCAGCTCCGCTCAGCCACAAACTGCCCATGTGACCTTGCACAAATCACTTTTCAATGTGTAAGACTGAGATAACAGCACTTCTTTACTTCATAAGGGTATTTGGCGGATAGATGTGTTAAGGAGTGCAAATTGCAGGCAAGCTACAATCATAAAAACTTCGCAGAGAGAGATTAGTCTCCATTTGTTTAGCAATCCATTGTCAAATTCATGTGTAGCAGGAATCGGCAGCAGATCGGTAATTTTGTTGGATTTTCAGGTGCCTTACAGTAACAGTGACTAGTTTAACTTTGTTAAGATAGATACTGTTTTGATACTTTTGTACGAATCAATTTGTTGATGCCTCGAAACTTGATAAGACCAAGCACAAGAAGGGAGGCAGACTATCCTGGGTGGACCTCTGCTTCCCACTCCCTCTGTGCTCAAGGACTGACCAGTTGATCGACTTTAGCAAGTGCCATTATTGGCCTCAGTTTTTCTGGGACTCATCTATTTAGCCCAGATCCGAGAAAGACAGCTAGAGCGCATGATCTACCAGCCAGCAATAGGAAATGAGCAGTAGTATCCCAGATTTTTCTGGGAAACGGATGTATCTCCAGATTCATGGAGACCGGGTCCGTTTCCAGGTTGCGATGACAATGGACGCAAGTGGACTCTGCCATCATCCTGCCTCCAGCTGCAGTGCTTAGAGCATCCGACACGTGAAAGAGCTTTGTATCTAATTTCCTTTCACCTACACGTCAGGGTCAGAGAAATGCTGGGCATTTTTCCTCTGTTTCAGTACTGCAGCATGTGTGCTTCAGTGCAGCTGATCAGTAATTCTAATGGGTCACCACTTACTCTGAGATACCTAACAGTGCTATCAGACTCATCTGTTCGAATACCAAAAGAGTGAGCTTCAATGACAGAAATGTTCCTTAAAGATAAAAATGTATTTCAGAACGATGTGGAAGATGTCAAAATTATGTTTCAGATTTGCTACCAAATGCCCACCTGTGGCTCCATATTTCCTCTATACCTGGGCTCCATGACATGGAAAAACATTACTTTGGATATTGTTGGCAAGCTGCCTGGAACTGTGCTGATAAGCATAAGGGCTCAGATGCCTGATGTTGCCAGAAAGAACCCTAGGCTAAGACAAGGAGCCAGCTTGGATGGAGGGAAGAGATTAATACAATGAGAAAAAGCAGGGGGGGGGGAAATAATAATAGGATAAATAACAATGCTGTAGGCTGTGAAAGACAAAGCTTGCAGCAAAAAAAAAAAAAAAAAAAAATCACATCAGATTTGCTTCTAATAAGAAAGTGAGACTACATTGGGGAGCCCTGAAGAAGAAAACTGCTAAATCTTTGTGATGCTGATCTTTGGAACATGGTGGACTAATACATTTTAATACAGTGTTGAATTTTAACAAACTGCAAAAGCCTTATTAAATGTTAAGTGAATAAACAAAAAAATTATCAAGATTTTCCAGTCTGTGAATTCCTCATAACTGTGATTATAAAAGGGAAATAAAATACACCAATAAAAATACATTGGGCAATCGTATCAGAAAGTATCCTGAAAGTTAATGAATAACCAACAAAAAAGCGCAGAGATGCTTAGATTACTGTTGCGGCAATTCATATCTACGGGTAACAAAACAGAAATCCTCTACTTTCTATGTATAAAATGTCTTAACAAGATCAAAATGTTAGCTTTGGTTTTGTACAAATTAAAATCTTTTTCAAGGGGAAATATCTTATAGTACTTCTATAAATATTGTAATTTGTCTATCTTTGCAGCAGGATTAAAAAACCTGATAAGGAGAATACCATATTCCTTTTAAAATTCCTGAGTAGTCAAAACCTAAGTAAAAATTACTACTTTTCTATAACCGATGTATTGTTAACACAGTATTCTGAACTCCAAGGATGTTACTGGCTGCCATGCTGAATCATATTTACAAATCTCCAGCTTCCCAGTGACCCAAAAAACCAGACCAGCTCATTCTCACTAAGTGTGTAATACCTGCAAGAATGAGTAAATATTTAACTGAGTTAAACCACATTATTGACACAACAGATTTTACAGGGCCTTGACACAGTAGGTCTTAAAGGGCAAATATCTTACTAGGAACTAGTTAGAGTGAGAGAGATTGATGTTAGAAGGAAACGCAGTGGAAGGCAGGTCACAAAAGGTAAATGAAAAAGCTGTGCAGCTGCCACAGATGTTCCAGGCACCTTGGTGGAGAAGACCCCCCTCCCTGCTCCTCCAGCCACCACCTGGCCAGCCATCAGAGAGGGGTCCAGCATGACGGAGAGGACAGCCAAAATAAGCACTCTGGGTGCTGGGACCATATGATTCCCATCTGATAGTACCAGTTTTATTTTGCCACTAGTCAATAACATTCCTACACAGGATCAACCAGGTGAGAAATAGAGCTGCATTGCCCCACGTGCCACCAGAGTCCCGTATTTCGCCGCAGGTGGGGTGAAACACGCCACTTGTACGCTCAAAGGTATTCTCGCTGGAGGCCTAAGAACTAGCCTCTATTCCCCAGATGCAAACTCTTTAACAGAAACCAGTTACTGAAAATATTATTTTGGGGTTTAGATTAGAGGATGCGTAGAGAACTAATTCATCCACCATTCAAATGAAGACGACATCCTATCGCTGTTCCAGGTGCTGAGCAGATTTCTATTCTGCAAACAGAACAGAATATTCTCCCATGAAAAAAAATCACTAGCTCACCTAATTAGGTTGGAAAACCTGGCATATACTATTTATTAATCAAATTAATCAAAACCACTTACGAAATAAAAATTATCCAGTCATGATATCTGAACTGAGTTTTTAGTCAATGGCAACTAGAAATCTAAGTACTGTTGTATCTGCTTCATAACAGCTACATATATTTTTATTATGGTGCCAGTATAAAAATGAGAAAAACTTTGCAATCTACCTTATGATAAGAAGTGGTCTTTGAACCAGACTACAAAGTAATCTTCAAATAAAATGAAATACAAGGAAGCATGCCTGAAAATGGTAGATCAATTGCTCTCATTAAACACATACCAGTATTCTTTCAAAGATTCATTTGGTTTTGACAATTAGCTGATGATAAAAGAACCTTTCAAATCTTTCAAGGAGTAAATATGAGAATAAAGAACTCGAAATAAATGCTGTAAACTTCCGTTTTGTCCCCCTACCCCAACAATCCTCATACGGTTGAAAACTGCGCCAAGCCCCACTGTGCCCGCTCTGTGACAATACTGGCACGCTGTGCTAATAAAACAAAACTCTCCGAACCAGACAAGCCTGCCGATCACTCGTCTATTTTTTCACAATCCCAGACGTTGATCATATCAGCCTGTGATAGATAAGTGAATACAATTAGGAGGAAATTGTGACCTGTTTTCAAACAACAATTAGAACAAATAAACATAACACTGTCTAGTTAAGAATCTAGAGGCAAAAACTAAGATGAAATCATAAAAATAAGTCAAGCAAAGACTTTGATCAATCTGTTAAGACGTTGCTTTTAGCATTCAAGAAAATATTTGCGAAAGTCCAAGGCAAAGCTCCATTTACAATGAATTAAAAATAAGTATAACAAAGTATTTTCTTCTGCCCCTGCTTCCAGTTTTTCCAGTCGTTTCCAGCAATTAGGCACGTATTACTAATAAAATACATGCTATTTAATGTATGCCTACCATCAGGTACAAAAGCCCACAAAGGTAACATTCCACAACTTCGGTTTGTGCTCAAAGGCAACTTCCTTAGCAAATTTTAATAACATTATCGTCATTAGCATCATGATTACCCTGTCCACTAATTCTCTTGGAAAAGATCCTGGAAAGTATTGCTGTAACTGCAAACACATTTACAAAAACATATCACATTCTGGGATGAAGGGGTTGGTGGTTCGATTTTTTTACATTAAGCAACAACTTTGTAGTCTGCCCAGAACAACCATGCTATAAAGACGAGGGCAGATAACTTCTGCATGCTACCCACCTTGTGCCTCCTTTTTTGATTATTTAAACTCACTGACGTGGATGGCCAGACTGAAGAAAATGATTTCTTTGTATTTTTCTGAAGATTTAAAATAAAATCAACAAGGCTGGAGAGAATGGATGGGGGGGAAGTCAAAACTACTACTGACTACTATTGCTAATACAGCTGGTTTAGTGATTTCTTCCCAGCAGCAGTTAAATAAGCAACAACTTCACAAGTTTGATGGAAAGAAAAGCTCAGAAGAGGGAACAGGAATGTTTTGGAGTTTAGATGGATCTATCAGACCATTTAAACACCTTCGATATAAAAATGTGACTGGTAAGGTAAGCAGGAAGGAAGATTTACCAGGAAATAATGACAGTTTTCAGCCACTATTGTCCATCACTTTCCTCCCAGAAGCTTGGGCTGCAGTCCAAGTCCTAAGCCTAAAATGCTGGGGGAGAGAGCTCAAATAGGCAGAGGGAGGGGAAAGATTTTGTCCAACTCATAACGAAGGCAACTGATGTCTCAAGTGCTGACAACAGGGTAATTTCATACACACATAGGCATATAAGTATCATAGATTAACATTACGAGGAACTCTTGGGTGCCCTGAATTCCATAGCATCCATTCATACTTAGCACTGAATTTCTCTGTAAGCAGATAAGGGAAAATTCTAGGACCTGTGCTCTTCTAAGTCATAGAAAAATCACCAAAAAAGTAAAAAGAAAAACTGTAGACCTACTGCACAAAGAGTAAGCAAGGGACAGACACATTAGACCATCAAAAGCACCAGATAAAATAAATCATTGCATCATTGTTTAGGAAGGTCACTTTCCGAGAAATACCATAACGAGAGGAAATTTGAGTATCCTATCTCATATTAATTTCTACTGTAATCTACTGTAATAAAAAAAAAATACAGCTCAAGCTTAAATGTAAAGGATGCAAAGGAAAAACTTTGTAGAATTTTGGTTGCAAAGTTATTCATCTTGGCTTTTCAGTTACTCTGGAAATGATGAGCTGTTTAGTAAGCAAACTACTGATATATTATCCCTTAATAGCAGAAACTGAATTGGTAAACCGAGCTGAAACCTGGCTGGGTGGATCGATTTTTTTATTAATACTTAGTAACACTTAGTAAAAGATGAACATATCAACACTCAGTAGCATATGAGTGCTGTTGGCCTTGTAAACTTTCCTTCAACCCTCTTCTGACACTTCAGACAGATCCAGCTAAGATTCATGCACCTGTCAAAGGTTTGCTTGATTTATCATCACAGCATCCACCAATAGGGTTGTCACTGAGCAAGTTTCTTTTCTTTGTCTGCATTTACTTCCCCTTCTTTTTAAGTTTTTGAACAAATTTTGACATTCTTAAAGTGCAAAGCATTATTATATTAGTCAGAAGATGAATAATTCTTGTATTCATCTCATTCTTCTGCCTCAGTTAGGGGGAAGAGGCTGAGGCACATCCTTACCAACAAATGCTGTTTCCCATTTTCATTCTCACACTGATCTTACTACATGTACATTCCTGAAGCATGAAAAATACCTAGGATCCTTTTCCCCAAATAACAAAGAACAGCTATGTTACATTTTCCAGTGCAGTGTTTTGATTAAGGTGTACGCAGTGTTAGATAATTTACAAAAGCATGACTAATTCAGTGCCCTCAGTAAGTATAAAATTTTCTAACTGTTAAGGCCAACTGGAAAAAGACAACAAGGCCTTTCAACTCTAGCCCAACAGCTCAAATTTAATTCAAGTATCTGGTATGACCTAAAGGATAAAAAAGCAATGATACCAGGATTTAGACAACCCTTCTTTCATTCATGGCACTGCTGTGTAATCAGTGTAAGACGAGGATCAAGATACTCTGACTGAACGGTTTTATGCAAAATTCTTAACTATCAGTGAACAAATGGACAGACATCTGCATTAAAAGGTATGTCTGCTTTGCAGCGTAGGTGTCGGTGGGTCATAGAAGGGTGTTAGCACTGCTGATCTGATTCTCCTTCTAGATCAAGTGAATCTCTACAGTGGGTAAGGTTCACTCCCAGTGCAGAGGTCTGTACACAGCACCAGGTGAGATGAATGGAGCAAACAGGAGCGGACGCCTGTGCCAGCGCTGCTGTAGGTGAGGGACAGCCCGGTGACAGGGCGTCCCGGCCAGCCAAGGCCACAGGCTGCCCACGGCCCCATCTCCTTACTGCAGTTCAAGTACTTGCAAGAAAAGCTCCAACTCAAAAGGCTACTGGAGACATATTTAGTATTTATTATTTTTTTAAAGAAAATTACTAACTGCATTTAGGTCTTATGGAATAAGAAAGAATTCTACAGCTAAACAATAATGTAAGCACAGAACGTTAGTTTATAACCTAATGAAAACACCTGCCTTAGACATTAAGCTAGCTAGTCAATAATTGAAAAAAACCCAGCCACCTCCTACAGAAAAGATGTCAAAATGACTGAACTATTCACAAACCAATTTTTTATATATAAATTATACATTACGGGGCAGGGCGGGGGGAAGGGGGGTGGGGGGGAGTTAAAAAATCCATGGAAACTAAATAACACAAAAGCAAAGAATTTTGTTTGGAAGAAGCCTCTGGAAGTCCAACATCTGGCTCAAAGCAGGACTAACTTCAACATTAGAGGCAAGGTTCCCCACAGCCTTTTTCAGACAAATTTTGACGCTCTTCCAGGATGACCCAGCTTCTCCAGGCAACACATTCCCAGGTCCCTACCAACCCTCATGAAGAATTATTCATTGTCCTGCCTTCCTAACCAGCACCTCCCCGTGCTCCCTCCTGACCGGTAACTCTTGTCTTGTCACCGCGTGTCCCCGAGAGCAGCCTGGCCCCTGCGAGCTACCAGCACGGACACGCTGGTGGTGAAGGCTGAACTCGGCTCATCCTTCCATCCTTCCTCACAAGGCCACCTCTTTCCCCCATCTCCTGTCTGCTGAAGTGCTCAGAGCGAGAAAGACCTTGTGTGGGAGAGTTTCAAAACCATTTGGTATTGACTTCACACTGCACTCACTACTAAGCCAACACCAAATGCTTATGAAAATTCCAGCCTACCAGCCTGCTAGCTGAAAATACTATAAATAACCAAACAGATTTAAAAAATATACCATTTTTTTCTTCTTCCTATATTGCAGGCCCCATCTGTTGTCTATTAACTCTTAGTTCATAAGGAAAAAGGCTGAAGCTCTTCCTGTTCTGTGATTCCTGGCCGGCTGGCTATTTATAGTCCCTCTGAATTATTTCCTTTCATTTTTTAAGTAAAAGAACGTCTGTAAAGTATTTTTATTTGTTCATTATGCACTATGTTGTCAAAATGTCTTTTCAGAAAAAAAGGTCAAAATCATGTGCATAACACAGAATTCTTGCACCTAACAGATTTTACCTAATAATAATTACACACAAGTGTGTATTTGTAGGTGCATAAACAAATACAACTCACATACATTTCGTGGATATCTGTTCTCTCCTCCCATGTCATACTGTCAGACTATTAATCTTTTTCTACAAAAACACAAAAGAAGATAAAAGTAAAATGAATAGTGTAAATCAAACTATGTGAAATGGAAAGTTGTTCTTTAAAACGGCTGACTAATCTTGTAGTCAAATCCCATTAAAATATCTCAGCTTGTCTCTTCCAGAAGCAGAAGGAATAATACTGCAATGAGATCATTATTTTCAGAAGCCAGTAACCCTGCATTGACATTAACCACTTCTGCTGACGGAGCAGAGTGTTTGGGGTCCGTGAAGGGTGGATCCAAAGGTGGATCAAAAGGTGGATCCAAAATGAATCCTACAGGCTCATCCAGCCTGAATTATCTTCTGACTTCACTGGTGAAGCCTATAGCATATACTTAAAAAAGCTTTCCCCTAGCGACTTAGAGTTATTGTAACATTTTAGTTACATGTCAACACACACTTTTAAAAGTGTGCTGGTCAAAAGGTGATTATTTTTAATAAAATTATTAACTACCATTTTTAAGGTTAAGAAAATACTGAAATATTACCTGAAAATAGCAAAACAATATATAAATTATGTGTCAGAAACAGTATGTAGTAATATAATAGTAACTGGGACAATCAGTAGGAAGGCCTGAAAAAAACCATTTCAGTGTGTCTGTGACCAACTGGTGTAGAGTAAAAGTGTGCACTACATAGTTGTATATGCACTCTATAACAAGGAATAGATTTTTTTATTTGCAGTAAGATAAATATACACCCAGTAGTAAGACCCAGCTACCATTCAGAGTTCGAAAAATAGAGTGTGTTATTTGTTGCCACAATGAAAGGTGTGAAGTGCTGCCAGCTCCCTGCCCTGCTGCTCCTGCAGTCCCCGAGGGGACCAGGCGTCCGCGGGAGGGTCCTCTCCCAGGCAGAGCCACCGCGCATGGCTTTTTTCTTTAGACTCAGGATTTTCAGCTGCAGGACTTGGTGACAACGCTGCCGTATCATCTCTGAATTTTTAAAAGGCTAGTGAGTCCAGCATCAAGCAATATTAACATAACAAACGATCTGATTTTCTAGCAGATTTGGAAATGTACTAACACACTGATAGAAATTACCATCAATCTCAATGAGAAAAATCACTACTGACTTGCAAAAATATTTTTTAAAAATTTACTAGAGCAGAGTATGACAGAACACTTTGCATAACAAACAACTGATAGGGAATAAGAACACTAAATTCAAAACGTTCTACCTCATCTCAAAGCACGTTCCTGTATTTTTTCCAAATAAAAATTGTTTTCAAGATGCTAATTATCATAATCTTTTTTGTTGCAAAGATAACATCTTTTATGTGTTTTATATTTCACATTTTTTGGATGGGTAGATGCAGCCCCGTATACAGGAACATGAGGATAACAGGGGGCCAGGAAGACTTTACAGGTACAAACACAGCACATGCCACACAAACTTAGTCAGTGCTAACAGAGATGTTTCGTTCACAACACTGGTGACTTTCACAAGGTCAACCAGCTTCGAATCCTCCAAGTGACCGAGCAGCCCCAGTAAGAGCCAATTACTAGTTGCATGTATGCAATTCACAAATAGAATAAATAATATGTGCACTAGAAAAAATGCAGTGTTTATAGGAAATGTAGTGCACTGTGCAGGCTTTTCACACACCAAATGTAAACACCTGCCTTACCAGCCAGCAGAAAGCTTTTTCTCTTCCTCACATTTAGATGAGCATCTTGCTAACACTGTAGTGAAGCTCTAGGACTTTCAGGAGTTCTGGAAGAGGCTTAATACTCCCTTCTGATTATCCTGATTATTAAAACCTGGAGAAGGGGAGAGGGCAAAAATTTAATCTCTGTAGAAACCTAAGCAAGGTTTAGGCATAAGAAAAATACCTGTATCCAAATCAATGTCCTCTTCCAGGATAGCAAATTAGGTAACAACCGAGCCATGGCTATAAAGTTAGGGGGCTATTAATTCATCAGCAGTTAATATTAGATGAAAAAAATCCTCTTCTTAAAGGAGGCACCATGTTCTGTATTTCTGTTCACTCTTCCACAATGACTGCAACTCTCATTTGCATTTGGACTTGGAAAATACTATCTTTACTTTGTATTTCTGTTAATATTTTTTTTCTGGTTTTAGCAGATTTCAACATAATTAATCCAAAAAATGGTAATCCACTGCTACAACTTCAGCAGTCCTTAGAAGCAGTACACTTAATAACTGACATTGATTAGGAGCTCTAAATGATCCTGCTGGGATTGAGATGTGTAACAGAACACTTCTCTACGAAGTCACATTGGCTGATGAGAAACAGAACAAGATGATGTGTGCAAAGGGGAAGTTCCTTTGACTTTCAGCAGAAAAGGAGTTCCCTTTCAAATCCTATACACTTCCTTTCTGAAATCGAAACATATTCAAACAATTTCTTTGCTCTATTTCTCACCAGCAATCTGGCGAGTTGAGTAGTAAACCCCACAGTACCATATGGTAGAAGACAGCTGAGACAGAAACGTGTTTTGTAATGTCTGTCCTAATGAGTGATAGAAATAAAACTCAAACAGCTAAATATCTGGCTTAAACATCAAAAAGCATCAAAAAATTCACAGTTATGGTTAAAAGTCTATTGTGTAGCCAATGCCAAATATTTGCCAAACTGTAATACTGTACCTAACAGACATGTGGTTCCACTTCTGTTCCCTCTAGCAGCCTGACTAAAAATAGGCATTCTCCAAACTCCTCAATAAAAAGCTTGGCAATGCTATCAGCTGTGCCTAATTGCTCAATGCTGCTGGAAGAGAAAAGGAACGTAAACACATGCATTTATCTTTCTCCATTTGAGTACAGAGACAAACAGAAGACAGAAGAACTAGAAGTTATTTTCAGATTTTGTTCGGTACATTTTATCACATACGTAAAAATTCAGCTTGAAATAGCAGATAACAAGAAACACAGAAACACTTAGCATTTGTGTAAGGGTAGGTTTGAAGACCTGTCTCAAACATTTGAGTTGTAGTTTTGTTGAATGTTGAATATACCACTGACAATCCCAGAGCTGTGGTACTAAAAGCACAGCAAGTGAATTCTTGCTCACTCCTACCTCTTCTGCCACCCCACTGCCCGCTTTTAAAAATATTCCTATAGCTCAGTCTTTCCCACTAACATCATAAGACAATCAGATATGGTAATGCCTGCAAAGCTCTTTTATTTCTTTTTTTTTTTCTTTTCCCCCCACACCTCCTTTTAGAATACACCTTACAATTAGAGAAAATCATCTCCACCAAGAGTGTCAGTTATCAAAACCCATCTGCATGGGCTTACTGTTCTATAAATATCACAAACTGACACATTGTTGGGCAGAAAAAAAAAAGGTATAGAATATTCTACAGAAAAGCATTTGTCTTCCAATGTACAAGACAGAGGAAAAAGTATTGATGGAGGAACCCAAGCCTCCTAAACAATCCTCATGCTAGGCTAGTGCATTGCACACGTTCCTCAAAGAAATCAAACTTGGTCATCATGCACATCTCCATTTAGTAGGCAACAGCAATGAAGGTTTTTGAAGTCAGATTCCTGGCATTCCCTCCTCCTGTACTCCGCCCTGCAGATAGGCCTTCCAGTGCACAAACTGGACTGCTAAGCCAGAAGATCCACACCAACCAGTAACAGGCACTGAGTTCACAGCACTAACCGAGACCCAGCTGCAGCCCTGCATGACCAAAAGGCCCACACTACACATTCTGTGTCTCATGCTACTGACCCGCCACTCCCCGTGGGCTACTCTCCATGCTAACGTAGGCACAGTCATCGAGACCCCCATACCAACACTGTCCACTTCTCTGTAAACTGAGTGTTTGGATTTGACTTCTTAAGAAACACTACTATTTAAGACTGGAATAAATAAGACTTGGACTCTCTGGATTATAGACTGATGTTTTATACAAGTTTTAACAACTAATAATACTTTTAATCTTAAATGTGTACACTTACTGTTTCTTTTTAGAACAAAACCATAAGGTTCACGTTCAGTGAATCCATCTCCCCTATATATTTGTCCTCTTGACATACACGTTACCTATTACTACATTCTGTTAATTTTATTTCATTATTCTATATGCAAAATGAAAACTACGAATGCTTATCTGCTCTGCTTCCAATATTTTGTTCTGCACCCCAGCAAGCATTTGAATTTCAGGAAGACTCTATAAAATGAATTTTCCCTTCTTAAAGTTTCCAACTTTATTGCAAGTCCGCCCCTCTATTTAGACTTGTATCACCCAGCAAAGAAAGCAGCCAACAGCAGAGAGCTCGCAAACACAAAAGAAGTTACCAATCCAAGCTCTTCGGTAGGCAGAATACTTCATTTTCAGTCCATTAAGTACCAAAAAGTTTCCTATAGGTTTTATCCTACAAAATTACTAAAGGCAACTCTTCTATTACTCCTTAATGGAAATTGAAAATGGCAAATTTCAATTACCATTTAATCTAGCTGAAAGGATTTACTATAAAACATAACTCGGAGTGTAAAAGACACATTTGCTAAAACACCAAAGGCTGGCCCAGAGAGAGCGAGGATGTCAGAGCCAGCACCTTGGACAGCAACCCCTGTCCTGCTGCTCCGACCTCGGTCACTAATTATTTAATTATAAACGTTATCTCAATACGATTTTGCATGTTTTTAACTTGAGTGAATCTGTGTGTAGTATCTGAACAACTAGAGCTTAATTAAAAAAAAAAAAAACAGAACGCTAAATAAATACTGCTGAGGAGACCAATGTTTCACTTGAGTTTTGCTGCCAGGTAAAAAGTAGAAACAAATTTTGAGGCTCCTGTACCAGTCAGAGAAGGGGTTTACGCTCTAAGTGGTCCCTAAGCTCCAAAGAATCTATCCAACATAAATGCTGAGTGAAGGGACAAAAAGGAGAAGGTAAAGGAGTAGAGGGAACAGCTTCTCCACATGTTCACCTGAAACACCCCTTATAAATAGCTTAACAGTGCTCCAAACAGCATTAGCTTTTCCTTAGAGCCATAACTTAGTCAAAACATTTTGCAGACTCCTATTCTAGCAGGCACTGCACAAATACAAAATAGAAGTGATTTGAGTCAAACAGTTTACAAATCAAGAATGAGACAGAAGAGAACACATGAATACAGCAAACAGATGGGAAAAGAAAAAGGGAACAAATAACGAGACAATACTGGTTAAAAGTCAGAGCACAATCTCAAGTGACTGGTGTTAAACATTCCATAGATATAATGAATGAAGAGTTCTACGCAGGCTGTTCAAGATGATGAACTAACTTGGCAGACATTTATGGGTAACCTTTTTGTTGAATAAAAGGGACAGAAGTGATTTTCTAAACAGTTTCCTGGATAGAGACAAAGCTTTGGCACAGGCTAATTCAGCATTAGTTATCTCTTCTTCTAGGCTACAAAAAGAGAAACTAGGCCACAGAGATCTAAGAAAAGAGAAGTTAACCAGTTTATATTTGATGAGGCAGAGAAAGTGAGTTGGAAGAGACATTGAAATGACAAGCTAGAAATCCAGTTTTTATGGAACAGTTTTCAGTGGTTATAAAAGGAATATGTTTAGGGAAGACTAGAGGCAATGGCCACAGTAGTCGAGAACGACAGAACAAGATTAAGAGATTTAACTCTTCTGTCAAAGGAGTGATTTTATTTTAGAATGTAACTACAAAAAGTCAGTTTGGGTCAACCAGAAGTCACAGAAATGGTCCTGTTGCAGTGCTGAGCCTGAGCTATCAAACCCTGCCAGACTCCTTCAGGCAGAATGCAAGAGCAGACAGGAAACAAAAACAACTGCTGACCTCTTACTGTCAAGACTGCCCAGAGAAAAGCTGTACAAAGAGAAGTGGGCAAGACAGCAACGACAGAAATTTAGAAGAGACAGTGAAAACTCAGCTGTAAAGGTAAAAAGGGGGAGGATAACAAAGAAAAGATGAGAGACAAGCACATGATCCAGAAAGGGCTGAGTCATGAAAGCCCAAGAAAGAAAGGATCTCAGGAACAGAACAGTGTACGAAATGTTAAAAGCATGCAATGGCTTTCAGAGGATAAATGGCTTTTGTTCTGACCTTTTCTTTGGTATTACTTCCTAAGCAAAACAGAATTAATTCAGCAACCCCTCCTCCCTGCAACTACTGTCATAGGACTCCTAATAAACTACCAGAATGCTTGGTCACCAAGAGCCATCTTTAACAACCCTGTAATTTGTGAAAAATCACTTAAGTCTTCAGAATGAGGCTTTCACCAATAATTCCCTACTTCTAAGAAAATGCTATTCATTATTAGATAGACTTCAGGAAAAAAAAGAAACAACTCAGGAATATTTTTATTGATATATACTATAAACCGCAAACATCCTTCTGTTTATATGAGCACTAACATGAAAAACCAGCAACAGAGGAGAGAAAGGCTCCCATCCCATTCAGCTTCCAATGACACCAAACACTACAGAATATGTACTCCATTGGCCCTCTGTAATGGAAGAATTCAGTGGGAATTTCACATAGCAACACCAACTATATATTTTAACCTTTATAGGTTACTTATACCCAAGGAGGAATAAAATAAGTGAAGACCAATAATACTACTACACAAAATCTCAGGAGCAGTACCTGCCTGAGTTTTAAAATATTTATTTGTGTGTGTTGTGAACACTGGAAGACAGACTTTTGATTAAGGCAGTGGAAAGTAAGTCACAAACTATGAGATGACTTTGTTGCTTGAGCTGAATTTTCTCAGTTAACTACACATAAATATGTGAAGTTAAGTTTCTTTTCACGTTTTATTCTGAAAAGAGAAAACCTATAACTACAGGTGTTTCAAAAAGATGGGCCTAATTTCAACAATATAGTGATTACAAACTGGGTCCATCTTTTTGAAACATCCTCTATTATTTAAAAATAGGTATATTGTTCATCCAGTCACTCTTCTGTAGGGTAGGAGTGCATTGAAAATAAAGAACCTCTAACCCAATACTGACTTAAAAAATCTAATCGTCCAAACAATTTGTCAGAAGTGGCTTGACTTTTAAAGGCAAGAAGATGCTGAACCTTATCCAAGTTTGTTAATTAATATCCTCCCTAGATAAATTCCTTCTTACTGTTGTACTTGATTACTAAATCTCTCTGCTTCAAGGCAACAGATGGCTTAAGTTCTTCCAAAATTAAAAAGTCCAGAACTCTCCACACTATCAGCTAAATTTAGTAATATACTTAAGTATTAATATTATTTTTTAATTTAGCAATGAAACAACCATGGATAGATAGAAAATTCACTCTTGCAATTGTCTGACAGTTACAAGTTCAGAAAATTATTTACACATTCCCCTTGTTTAGTAAATTGCTGATCAACACTAGGAACAT
Source organism: Caloenas nicobarica (assembly GCF_036013445.1). Lineage (NCBI taxonomy): Eukaryota > Metazoa > Chordata > Aves > Columbiformes > Columbidae > Caloenas > Caloenas nicobarica. The sequence goes on from NC_088256.1 coordinate 5,584,342, forward strand.
AAACAAAAGCACCAAATCCTTGACAACAAATCTGAAACCATTATGACAAGAATGGGTCGAATCACATCCTTCTGACAAAATTGCTAGTTGAACATTCTCCGTCATAAGAAAATAAAAACACACCACACATTCTCAAGTTTTCAGTCTGGTATCTTCAATTGTTCCTTTCGCTTTTAACTCCTTCCCAACAGAAGGGGACAGCCTTTCTGAACTCACCTAGACTATTTGTATAGTTTAAAGGAAGGCCACAGTAACCATTTTCTTTTGGTGACTAAACACAAACACCACTTATTTTCTCCTATTTCTATGGCATCATGACCTATGTGCCAAGAAAATCAGCAGAAACCTTTCCATTGATTTGAAAATGCATCCTCAGACCCTGGTGCTGCAAAGATCTGCACAGATGGATCCTTGCTTCAATGACTGCATATTTCTTTGTAGAATCAGGGCTACTAATATACAGCAGCTGATTTTTTTGTAGCAACTTTGGACTTTACTGCACTCCAAGTTGTTGAAAATACTGCAGGGTTTCTTTATCAAATTACACTAACCCTATAAAAGGAAAAAAAAAAATCTAACTTTTGGCATCACATGAAAGCATATATCAGAATCCAAGTGCAAAACAAACAGGTCAGTTGTCAGAACTCCTGGCACAAAATGAACATCAAGCCTGTTCACATTAGCACTTCTGAATAGATCAAGTCTATTCATTTATTAATGCCTTTATAATAACATTTTCAAACTATATTATCGAAAGAGCTTTTTAAAGTTTCACCCCAACTACATTCATTTTACTCCTCTATAGTTGTTGTATCTCATGCTTAGTATCTCACTCTTCGAAATGTTTTCAAAACACTGAGCTTGAGAACTTTGAGATAATCTCTTTTTTCAGTATATTGTTGCTTCTGTAGGCATTTTGCTTCCTCCTAAATTAAGTCACAGAGAAGAATTCATCAACATTGCTATTACACTAACTTTGTTTTAAACTTAAAATTTCAATCCAATCCTAAGTGGCTGTTCTATTAGAATTTAAAAGAAAGAATGTCAAACCTCTGGGAGCTGAAATTCAATTATATGTATGTGTCCACTGGCGCTGGGGGAGAAGCTGATTTATATGTGGAAACCAGAACACAGAATTCTCTACTGGTTTCTGTAAGAAAACAGCTTTTGTCTCCTAAAATGGTCAGTATAAGAATATAAAACTTCTAATCTGAATTTTAATTAGAAATCGGGAAAGAAAATGCATTTGCCCCTCTCAAATTTTCCTAGCATTCATCTCATCCTGAAAAGCAGGGTATAAAACTTCTCTTAAAATAAAGGTATTCATAGCACTGCTACCATGAAAAGTGACAGTTTTCTGTCAGTTCTACAAAACACATACACAAAAAGAAATTTGGGAAACCTTGATTAAACCAGTTACTCCGAGTTATTCGTTTTACTACTAAAAAAAGATAGAGAGATATATACATATATCATAAAACATTACCAAACTCTTCATATGTAGTTATTTCCTTTCCAGCAGCTCTTAGAAGGTATAGCTGCAGAGATGTCCTAGATACAAAGACTATCCCATCAGACATGCAGAAATGCAAGACAGACACACTGTAGTCTCACAGGCACCTTGGATTTCATGGCATCGCTACACGTACGGACATCAACAACACACTTGATTTTCAAGAAAAGCCCTAATACTGCAATAAGTGGTCTCAGTGGAATAACACGCTCCAGCCTGCCTTAAACTGAGCTGTCTACTGAAAGTGAGTATAATATTCAAGGTATCCTGGTACGCTGTAGAAGAGCTGAGAAGTTACATTTCTTGTAGGAAAAAATCATCCCAAGGGCAGGAAGGAAAAGTGCCCAGTCCTGCAGTTCTCATTTACATGAGCAGCTCCCCTGAAATCTGTGAAATCACAGGAGACAAAAATACAGGCTCCATCTCACAGTCATGATCAGAGACTAACCTGTCAATTCATGTACTTACACAAATGCATTTGAGTTTTGACCTCATTTGGAGGAATATCAGAACACTTTGGTACACAGGTTTACTACTTACAACTGTATTTTGATTCAGAAGCTAGTAAATTACTGTATGGCAACAAAACTACCCAATTATTTCATAACAATTCAGCTGTATATTAGACCTGTAGCAGCTCTAGATAGGTCGCTATAAAACAGAAGCTCAAAAGAACCGACATGATTTATAAATTCTTAAGTACCTACATATAACAAAGTTTGTAATTCAGAGAAAAAACAGATACATTCAGTGACATTATTTCTCACTTCAATTCACTTTCTTCTGTCCGCATATTTAAAATACACCAAAACTTCTTTTTATTTTATGCCTGTATGGTTAGTTTTCAGAAATAATTACTGTACACAAAACTAGTTTAAGTATAATAAAAATAGACTATCATAGTTATCTTGCCATTTATTTGGAAATACATTATTCCAGAAAGACTCCTCCTGTGTCACATTTAATTGCCTTTGAAGATCCTGCCATTTGAATCTGTCTTCTGGAACATGCATTTCATCATTATTTTTTAGCCTTGTTACATCAATCACCACAACTGCTACAGAAGATTTCTGGGCTGTGAAGTGATAATTTGTTCCAGCGATATTAATGAGGCAAGCAGTGGTCTTGAGGGAGGTGACAGCCCATTGCTTTGCAGACAGCAGCAGATTAAGGTGTTGTACTATACATAGTTTGAAACATATCACTGGAGCCTTCACAATATTATACGGTACATCTTAAGGTACTTTTGCCACCCATACTACCAGTTACCCATGGAGTAACACTCCACCCCTTGCCATGGTGCACCATCATTCAAAGCAACAATACCAGGGGTATTAATAGATGGTTTGGAGCTTCTGGGAATGACATCACAGAACCAAAAAAAAAGAAAAAAAAAAAAAAAAAAAGATTTGTTGACGCTGTACCAGCGTTCCCAGTATACTGCTGCAGGAAGCAGTACATCTGGAAAAAACAGATGGTCTGCGTTTAAATGCAAGGGAATAGAGTATTTTAATTCCCACACATCTCTAATTCAGTTCTACACGTTTGATTTCTGTTTTCTCAGATTATGGAGTGTTACAGGATCTGTATGACAGGCTTTATCCACATTACTGTTACTATCAACATTGCCAGCTAAAACCCTAATGTTGTACTATCTTTATCTGTGAACTCTGACTCAGCCATATGTGCACTTTCAGAAAAGCAGACTTGGTCTTTAAAACAAAGCTTAAACCAGAAATTTATATTAAATAAAATACTATTCATTACAGGCCAGATGCTCTACCACTCTGAATCATTCATGATCACCTATTTAGCCTTTTGCACCTACTTTACAATATGCTTTGTACAGGTACACATGGCTCTACAGAATCATTTTGACTAAAGGGAAAAAAAAAATTTAAAAGACAACAGAGAGAACACGCTCAGGAATCCTTTACATGTATCCTTTCCACATAAATGCCTCAAGCTCTTAACTGATTTATACATAAGAGCCACTTACAGGCATTCTGAAGAATAATCCTAACCATGCATGATTTACATTTACACATTTTAACTCGAAGGAGGACAGAAAAGAGGATATGGCCATCTGCGTAGTTTCAAAGCCTTCTGTGGATAACAGCCAGTGCTACCAGCTCTCCCAGTTACTAATGCCAGATTGAACCATTTGTAACTGGTGCATAGGGAATGGCTGGCTAAGAGCTGGAAGATAAGCTTCTAGAAAAAAGACTGAATATACTTTTTAAGCAGAAAGCACAATTATCTTCCTGATGATTAATCTCCAGCAGAAATGTAACACGGTAAACACGAATGAGGTGCAAATCTTCTAAGAACATTTGGCTTTATCTTCTTTTCAATATGACTCATTTGAGGTACGGGAATTTTGAGCCTGACGCAACCCAAGACAAATTTAACAGGTATGTTATACTGATCTAACAATATATATATATACACACTCTTGGGAACGTACAAAATTGTTTCTTATAGATGGCCAAAACTGGAAATTTGTTCAAGCATAATTAGCCCTTATAACTTGGTAATATAGAGGTCAGCATCTGTTTAAAGTAGGATTTGACATCCGTTGAAGCATATGGATAGGAATCCAAACTCTTTTTCTCATTAAAAATACACCATTTAATTTGGCTCAGTTCAGGACGATTAGCAATATGTGCTCAAAGAGAAGCTTACAATTGGAACGGGGAGAGTTGGCTTGGGCAGAAGACCATGCACAGAAGAGAATCCAGAAGCTTGTAACGAAGGCCTGTATAAGCTATGCCAGACTCTTGTTAATGCTATTAGCTCTTCATTTCCATAAGCACTCAGATATATTAAATAAAAACATTCAGCCAACAAGAAACATAATAACAATTACATGTAAATAAATGAAACATATTGCCTCCCTAAAATACTCAAAGACCTATCTTCCAAGCTTTCTAGAAATAACAGATTTCTAAAACCAAAACCCAACCTGAGGTTATTTACACCTAAACATTAATAAAAACAATTAGACAAAAATATACATTTGAAGAAGACATAATGCTCTGATTCAGAAGAATATGTAATCGAATACATTGCCAAATCTAAGGCTTACAGTTATTGAACTGTAATGTTCAAAGAATGTTGCCGTGCAAGAAGTATGTTACAGAGGGGATGTTAAAGTCCTTGCACTTTCTAGTATATGTCCTAATAGAAGTTAAAAGAAAGAAAGAAAGAAACAAGAATCCTGAAAATCCACACCGTGTCATCTAAACATTCTCCTCTCTAGAACTTCTGTGTGCAGACAGAAGTTACTGCGCAGAATAGTAATCCCTCATTTTGTACTGACATACAGAAGACGCTAGATTTAACGTTTGCAAAATAATTAGGTGTTTAATACAATGGAAGTGTTTTCAAAGCTATTCTGAAACCTACTACTGAAACCTCATTTGATACCAAATGTAGAAAACCAGTACCATCAGCAGGAGAGCTGATCTACCATACATTTATATTTTTTTTTCTTCCCTCATAGAATTGCAGAAAAAATATGAAAGGAAACAAATACAGCGTATTTTTTCCACAGTAATGTACAATTTAAAAACTGCAGGAAACTCACCGCTGTAACTTCACATTTAACTTCCTATAATTTAACTGAAGTTATTTGGAACCCCAGAATTCAGTGGCTTGAACTTTAAGACTTCAAGACTAGATTTAGTGCAAACCTTTAAAAAGAAAGCAAAACCTAATTGCATCTAACTTCCTTGCATTTCCTCACTTTATGTGCTTAATATTTTATATATAAATCTTGCTATAAAAAACCACAAACAAACCAACAACGAGAGTATGCCTGTGCCTCCTTTTACCAGACCAGTATCTTCCACCCATTCACCGTTTATGAATAAGATGATCTGATAACACAAGACAGCCAAATGTTTCTGGAAGCGCCGTTACTCTGTCATGATATAATGATGGCATATTTGCTCACAGCTTTCCCTCCTTTTAGGGAAAGCAACTGAGAAACTACTTTTCCGTGCACTAGTATTTCTACTTCTAGCAATGAAGCTGGTACAATAGAGCACAGAGAATCTCTCCCTGTGATCACAGGAGTAAAAGTTCACTTGTGCTTCATTTTTAGGTTTGATTTTGCAGGACCTCTATGAAAAACAGCCTTGGGGCTCTGGATAAAAACCCTTTCATGTTTCCATGGCACGGTGGTATGACATAAAAATGTAAACATCACCAATTCTACACAGCTATCCTCTTATTCTTACTAAGAAACTAGTAGAAACAAGGTGGACTTTAGTGCATCTTCTCATTTACTGCTAACACATTCATATAACACTTTCACATAAAATTTACCTTTATTATAAACTATGCTTTTTGTTAAGTGGCTTATTAGACTGTGTTTAATTACAGACTTTTCTTTGCCTATTGGAATAACGAATCAAGTTTTGTAAAAAATGCTTTGCACTATAGCTTGTTTCTGGGTAATTTAAAACCCCATGATACTCTATTCTTTGACTGTCAGTCTGAAAAGCAGAACAAGCTAACCAGATCTCTAGTCCTTCTTAACAGGGCTGACTGTTCTCATCAAATATGTGGAAGAAGAAAGGAAAACAGGCACTTATTTTTCCCCCTTTGGATTTCTCAGCTGGGGAGAATACATTTACCAAACACTTTCAAGAATATCAAAGTAAAACCTAAATCTTCAGCTGCATAATATAGTCATTTTCAAAGGGTATTCTTTCTTGGTGTGCTGAATATAACAATATTAAAATGTACTTAGAGTGGCACTGCAATTTACCACTGGTTTGAAGGCACAGTAAAGCAACAGGCATGGCCATACAATATGGAACTTTAATCTGCCTAATTCTAAGAATTTGCCAGCTTCAAAGCAACTGTTGATTAAAAACAACCACAAACAAGCAAAAACAAAACCACACACACGCAAACAAAAAACCACAAACAAATAATAAAAAAAACCCAACCACACGAACCAAAACTACAACAAACCCAAAAGAGTCCCAAAACAAAGCACCTCCCCCCTCCCAATATTAGGCCTATTATTCTACAAGACACCTTCATATCATAACAATCACTTCCCAAATTCAACGTATGCAAAATTTTGATACATGAAAATTCATAAAGATTCAAGTGACTTAATATGATGTAAAAACAAACACACATAATTTGTAAAGAACTGCTGTTAATAGAGACACAAACAATAAGTATTATCTACTTTATTAGGAGACATCCCACGTATTCACTACATAGTGGTCTGGGACAGACCCCTGTAAAACATGCAAGGGGTGTTTAAAGATTCCAATAATAGTCACTAGTCTCCCATTGTTTTTCAAAAGAGTGTAGCAGTAGTAGTATACTAGGTGGAATGAGTTTTACAGTGTCGAACTTCTCAGTCTCTTCATAATGCTGAAGTAGAAAACTGATTTAATCAACACATGGTGACTGAAACTAAGATTGTTTCAACCACTGGATCTGTACAAAACAATAATAAAAAAGACAACATTTGAAAATAATAAATTTGATCATAACAAAAAAACCCCACGAACAATCACAAACCCAGACATTCCCAGAAGAAGAAAATCATGAGTATTCCAAGTGGAGTTTTCTAGTTTTTTTCTTTTTCCAGTCTGGAAAACAATTCTATTCACAAGGGAAGAAGGTTAATAGTAATATTTGAATAGGCTAATTAAATTTTCTCAAAGCAGTGATTTGCTATTGTTTCACGTTAGAGCTAAATATTCTGAGAAAAAAAAGGTTTTCTTTTTACTGCTGTGCTGTAATATCTTACTATAACTTAGCACTAGGTTTGGTGTTACATATATGAGGACTTTCACGCAGACGGATACCAAAATGGTGCTAAGTGAATGTTTTAAATAAACTTTTTTGAGAAGTCTTACAATTTTCAAAACAGTCCTAAACATACATGCACAATCATGACCACCGTTCATGCTCAACACAAACCAAATGCTAAAGTACAAATAGCAAACCACGGGCCCATTCCTTAATTCATTCTAAATAGGCTACTTACTGTTTTCTGCGGGTAAGCAGAGACTCAAGTGTTTGCTTATTCTTTGCAGTAAAGTTTCTGCAGTCTAAGAGTAAACTGATACATATTCACAATACACAACTTCCTAATGCATATGCATGTTTTTACTCCCCTAAGTACTCTACAATACTAGGTTATAATGCATTGCATGAGTTGATACTCACCCAATACTTTTTTAATTAAATGAGATATTAAAACACAAGTCATCCTCTTTATCTTTGCTAACAAGGCCAATAAACTGAAATAATGACTGATATCTTTTTATACTGAATGCAGAAAGGAATTAAAATTCTCCATCCATTTTTTTGCAAGAGAGAAAAATCATGCAGAAACTATACTAGGTATACATACTTTCACAAGACAGACAATATAGGCCCATTTTAAATGAGACATGATTCAGTAATTGAAGTATGATTTAAATTCTGGCCACATATCTTTTGTCTTAAACGGAGATGGGTGACGGAAAGGAAGTTGCAGCACCTGCCTCTGTGAAAAATCACCATTCCTATTATAAAAGTCTTCGAAGGTCTTTAAAACTTCATGTGAGAGATGGGGCACTGGACTCCAATTGCGATCGGAAAAACCACATCTATGAAAATGTAAAATATGAGACCTTCACATCATTTAATCATCTGCTCTCACAAAAGAAGACTTTCATTTGCTGGCTGGAGGCTGAGCTACAGTAGTTCCACTTACTTTAACCCATAAATTAAAAATAAATATAAAAAATGTTACTTTATTCCAGTACTTTATTCAAACAAATGTGGTGTGTCAACCCTCATAGGCTACTCCGCCCTCCCCCAAGCTGTTCACACACTCCCCTCTGGTGGGATGAGGAAGAGAATCAGAAGGGCGAAAATGAGAAAACTTGTGGGTTGATCTTAAGACAGTTTAACAGGTAAAACAAAAGCCGCATGCGCAAGCAAAGCAAAACAAGGGATTCAATTCACCACTTCCCATGGGCAGGCAGGTGTTCAGCATCCCTAGGAAAGACGGGCTACATCACGTGTAATGGTGACTTGGGAAGACAAACACCACTCCAAACATCCTCCCCCTTCCTCTTTCTTCCTCCCGGCTTATATACTGAGCATGACATCCCATGGTGGGGAATATCCCTTTGGGCAGTGGGGCTCGGCTGTCCCGGCCGTGTCCCCTCCCAACCCCTTGCGCACCTGCTCGTTGGCGGGGCAGAGTGAGAAGCAGAAAAGGCCTTGGCACTGTCCGAGCCCTGCTCAGCAAAAACTAAACACCTGTGTGTTATCAGCACCGTTTTCACCAGAGAACCCAAAACATAGCAGCATATGAGGTACTATGAAGAAAAGTAACTCTATCCCAGCCAAAAACCAGCACAACAAAATCACCTTTTTAATAGGGAGAGTCACTGATAGAGTCGGTTTCAATTCATGGGTTCAGGATTCATTTTGATTGTTTGGATATTTTTGGGTGGACTGAGAATGTCGAAAAACCTGGGTTTGTATCTCAAAATTTCCACCAAACAAAACATCCAGTGCAGCACGGAACAACCAACATCGGAGGACACCAGCGAGCAGCTCTGGAACTGCTGTGGTACCGGCTCCGCTCCTGGCAGGGAGCAGCTGCCCGCAGAGCTCCACACTCCTGCCTCTTAGTGCCTCTTGCAAGAATAACGACTGCTTTTCACATCCTGACACTGTACAAATATTTCTCCCTATGTTTCAAACAATACGTGAAGATCTAAGTTAGCACCTCCTCTCGTAAGAAGAGACAGTAATTCAACAAGGATTGGAAGTTTTAGAAACTGGAAATCAAAACAAGTTTTAACTATCCTCAAATCCTAACACGAGCCTCACCGCTTTTTAATAATCACAGCAGTTTGCATAATTGAGGCACAATAGAAAACATGTTGATTTTTTAACAGAAAAAGTTCTTTAATCCAAGAATCTAGAAAAATAATTTTGCTTTGAGTAATTCCCTTTCTTTCCATATAACCATTGCAATATAAAGACAACAGAGAAGATTTCACATATCCTCTTACAATCACTACAAAAACTTTAACATGAATGTCCTTTTCCTAAAGACAAATAATTCACCTACGGAAGTTTGTTTAGAATATGGTTTCAGGAACTATTCTTCCTGAGAAACCACAGTTTGAAATAGATGGATGAAAAACACAGTCCTAATTATACTGGAGTAAATACATATGAAAGCTTTACATACTGTATTCCTTCAAAGCTCAAACAGATTTAGGTCATACTCTCCCATTACAGAGTAGGAGATTTTGGTAAAATATGACACCTACAAGAATGCAGAAAAATTACTGTTGTACATTGCCTTCAACAGCTGTTGATTTTACCAAAACCTACACTGGCAACACTTTTTGAAGACAAAAACTTAGACTAAAACACATCATATACACACAAAGCACTCAAACCCAACTCCTACCTTCATTTGCAGCCATTACCTATATCACTAAAAAAAAGCTGAGGTTCCCGTAGGAATTTAAGATGAACAAATACAACATGTAACAAACAATAATGACTTGTTCTTTTGCACTCCATAGTAATAGTGATCTCCTTGGCTATACAATAAAGCTACATATAGAAAATAAAGTATCACCTATAAGGAGACTGCAACATTTTTGAGTCCTTGAAGATGGAACTAATAGAGATACATATCCACTTTTCATTTCAGACCAGACTTAAACCAGAAAAATCCAGTAATGAATGACACAGAGAGGTAAATCAGAAGGAATGATGGATTCTTTTATCAGGCCTCTCCCAACTGGCATGTTAACTGAAAGTTCATAACTATGAGTCTACCAAAAAACCAACCTGGAAAAAACACATTTTTCCTAGAAAATATGTCAGGTCTTATTTTTACCGTATTAACAAAAAACATTAAAATACATAAATAATTTGACTTCTAGATATGACAGACCTACTTAAAAGAATGGAAGATTATCATTATGTCAGCTTTTTCTTAGCTAGCATATGTGCAACACGTATAAACAGGTTTACAGGCAGATTCCTTCTCAAATCTCAAGGAGAACACAATTTCTGAAAAACTACTTTGACTTCATTCTTTGTATGAAACGTACAAGGTACTGTTCTTTATTAATAAACTTCTTAATCATGGATGAATATGACGATAAGAAACAAGAAGAACATTGCCACCTAGCTGTTTCAACAGCGCCCATAGAAGATGGCATGTTCGGCTTAAGTCTCAAATACTCCAGGGAAAAATCAACCCAAATCAAACATGTAGGAAGGGCTACCTAAAAACATGGGGCAAGAATAAGTTTCTGTCATTTTTATCTTAGTGACTCTGGAAGCAGCTAGTCACAAAATATGTGCAATGACAGCCTTTTCAAAAAAATTATTCAGTACAATCATCAGTCAGCATCTGATACCATCTTTCTTTCATCAGTTCTCAGCATAAAGTCAGACAGACTAACGCAGAGGTATATACATTGATGTTTGTGAGTTAAACAGCACTGTGAAATTCCTGCAAAATCTGAAATATCCTCGATAAGATATCCACGTATATGCAAACAAGTGAATACCTCTGATGGACAGATGTGTTTCTTCAAAATACATTTCCTGGCTTTTTGTTACAAATATATTTAATAAAGGTTACATTCAAAAAGCAGTCCCCGTACAATTTGCAAAACGCAACTGGCTACATACATGCAGCATAACGACTTCGCAGAAAATTCAGGGTAAAGCAAACCGGCTGAAGGCTGACATTGCAGATGCCCAGATGGTATTTTCTGAGTAAGTAACTGTAAGAAGTGTCACAGCAGAAGACATCCTGCCCTGTCCCGCAGCCCAGCAAGGACACAACTGGCACATCGGCTGCTCAGCAGCTGTGTACTCCCGTTCCGCAGCTCTGCAGCCGGGAGCTCACGTATTTCCAAAGCTTTTGGTAGTTTCTCTGAAGCTCTTCAACCTAATACATTAAATTTAGGGAGCTGTGGCACTGAGTAAACAATCAGAAGAGGGGATAAAGCTCCTGTATAGCTGCAAGGCTTCAGACAGTGATTTGATCCCCCTTCCTAAGAAAATTTTTGTCATCTTTAATCTAGAACAACGCCATTCTCTGAGGAATGGAACTAAGCTATGTCTTGTTAGGAAATGAGGTGTAACAACACAAAATGTCAAATTTTATAAAGTTGTCCATTAAAACCTGGACCATTATCAGTTAGCTGGTTAGTCTGCTCTTCCAGGTTGCCGACTCACGTTTTCAAATATTCTGAAAAAAGTTTGCCTAGTTTGCATAGTCCATCTGTAGCTGACAGATAGAAGAAAAATTCTGCATTGGATACAAAAACAGGAATGTCGTATATTTGAGAACCGGTTTTACAGATGCATTTCAGCTATTTCATATTTAAACCAGCAAGATTTCATTAGAATTATACTCTTGCATCACAAGCTACTATTGCTTCCTCACAAGACTTCGGCCACCTGCGGATCTAAGAGGTACCAGAGCTTCAGGCCAGAAATCGTGGCTTACTTTGTCCTACAAGTCGCATTATGATCCACTACATGAAATGATGGAGAAAGAAACTCCATTTTCATTACAATCTGCTCTGTTTTTCATAGTCATGGTGTGCAATCGTAGCTTTCCACATGGCTGCAAGGAAGAAGTCACACAGCTGCCAGAGAAACCATTTACCTACTGAGAAACAGACTGACTTGGCAATGTCACCGTCTATGATACAAATATAATAATGGCCTTACAGAAGAATACAGGCAAAAAAGAAAAAAGAAGAAAAAACATCCCAAGACATATACAAGAAGAGTCAGAAAACAGACGAATTATTCAGTGTATACGACAAATTCTCCAAAGGCATGTGGGTTTCAAACAAGCTCTCTATTGTCCATACTAGGCTTCTGATAATCACCAGTGAAAAAAAGACACCTCCTGATCACTGCTGATCCCTGGGTATTATACTCAAACCAGATCATTTATCAACTGGTTGCGTAATATACGATTACACGGATTTAATTCTAATGCTTGAATTACAAAAGAGAAGGCTAGAATATTAGAATTTTATGGTAACACGAACACTGTGTATGTTTACCACTGAAACGGTGAAAAATTGTTTCTTCAAAATTTGAGACTTCTGGGATTTATTTTCATTTCATTCCAGCTTCCTGGATAGTGCTCAAGACTTTCCACTGGTCTTTCTGTACAAAGTCAGATTACAAACTTCAGTGCAAAAACACAATGGACAAAAAGCAGATTCTCAGGCTCAGTGGAGGAAAGAACTCAGACTCTCTATGTGGGAAGATATCTACAAAATTAAGCAATTACCAGGTCTTCACACCAACTACTGAGGGGTTTCATGAGTCTCTTCTCTAGATAAACATGGGCTGGGATGTTGCTTTTTGAGGCAGAGTTAGAAAAAAGAAAACAAGAGACAAACCAAAACAAAAGCCGAAAACTAAGACGGAGGAAGTACAGACAGATTTTAGCGCACAGGCCTGAAATACTGCGCATTTTATGGCAAGTAAAACACATTGTTTGTTGTTTCTATTAATGAGACATTCATCCCCAAAGAGGGAAGAGGAATTCACCAGAAACAAATGATCATCCATGGCTCAGAGTTTGTCACCTTAAGAACAGCTGCACAAGTAGACAAAGGACAAGGTAGTTAAATGGTGCATGTTTTGTCATATAGAAGTTGGAGGATGAGGGCTGGAAAGTGAATTGAAGTTCTCTTGAAGTTGTAATGTTGATCCAATTAATTTGATTCACAAACGCTTGAAAGGCTTGAAGGCGCCATGTGTATACAGGTCTGCATATACAGAACCCATCTTCTCTTAGAAAAATAGAACTATTAAATTTGGAATTCCCAAATAATCCCAGGAAAACCTGAAGAGTCCTAAGCATGGGCAATGTCTGATTTACATCTTTACAGTTTCAAAGAGCTGTCTCAGCTTCCTCTGCACTCATTTCCAACTGCTAGTTTAGGGCATCCCTCGGTTGCTTTCTTAGTTTGGTTTTTGTTGTTGTTGTTTGGGTTGTTTTTTAAATTATTATTTTTTTCCTCTATCTCTGCCTTAAGAAGTTTTAAGCGCATAAAACATGTTTAAGCACAGCTGTCACAATCTTTCCTCTCAAAAACCAAACAACTCTACATTTCTCTCTACAACTGCTAGAGTACTAGTGTCTTATACAGTTCCATATTTACAACTTTTCCATAAGATCAATTTTAAAGATAAAATTAAATAAAATATACATTAACTCAGCCATTCAAGACTAGATTTGCATATTGAGGTGTTTCATTTAACCAAAGCTCTGAGACAGAGCTGAAAGTGTACCTAAGGAAGAGTCACAACACTACTGCCCGATTTCCAGTCCTTCTCAAGGACAGTAAAAAACAGCACTGGGATTTCGTTGAGCCATTTATGGATATTTTATTCATACTGTGGGATTACAATAGTTATGAAATAGGGTTTGTGCTTTTTGTTTGTTTGCTTGGGGTTTTGTTGTCGTCAGTTTTTTGGTTTGTTTTGTTGTGGTTGGTTGGTTTGATTTGGTTTTTTTAAGTATTGTTCCACCAGTTTTTTTCATCAGCTGTGAGCATAAACATAACAACATAAAATAGTTAAATGCAGATAGCTGTTAAAAAAACCACATAGAATCATTGAACAGTTTGGATGGGAAGGAAACTTATCTATTACAAAAAAAGCTTATCTATTCCAGTCCAACCCCCCTGCAATGAGCAGGGACATCTTCAACCAGACCAGGTTGCTCAGAGCCCATCCATCCCGACCTGTCCATACCTGCGCACTCCTATGAATGAGCACGCATGCGTGTTTATTCATGCATAAGAACTCTTTCCACATGGATAATCCAGTGCCTTGAAAGCAAAAGACCCATGAAAACAGGGATAGAACAAAAGCAGCTGCTTGCAGTATCCATGGAAGATACATTTTGGAGAATTCACTTTTCATCAGACTAAAGTATCCAAGTAGTGTCCCTGACTCCAAGACTAAAATTCAAACTACATTTGTCATTGAGTTCTACTACAGCTATAGTAGTAGTAGACTTAGTAGTAACTAAAAATCTCAGCAGTCATACATCTACATATGTGCACAAAGAAAACAGGAATCGCTGTATGAATCCCAATACTTTCATTCATGAAACACAGCATCAAATTCCTCTTAATTTTTACATTGTACATGAGGAAAAAAAAAAAAGTTGGGAGAAAAAGGGAGGCTCACTAAAAAGTTAATCTTGCCTTTAACTGAATTTATGACACAAAACAGGAAACAAACGCCAAATGTGAAAAAAGTACGAGTCTCCTCGTAGAAAAGAGGAGTTATTGCTCACACAAAAAAAGGAAAAGAATATGAGCTGACAGATACTTATAAGCAAACAAGCAGAATGCTAATGAGAACGTGGGCCATTGTCACTTGCAAAATGTAAAAATAAAAGCTGATAAAGACTGAGAATACCTTTTACAGTTCTGTAGGTGGGCTTTTGCTAATTAGAAGTCAGACAGTGCCTCCCCCCCAAGCCTGACAGAAAACAGAACCAAATATTTACCTCTTTAGTAACATTTTAACAAATTTAGGAATTTCAACATAGAAGATGACAACCGCTTTGCTTTTGTGTTCACACATTTCAGTTCTGACATGCAAGTGGTAACAAAAGTTTAAGAATTAAACTCCCTCTCCTCTTTTAAAACACATTTAGCCTCGTGCAAATGAATCCCTCACTTTAGGAAAAAGTAATATTTACATTTAAGATGTACATAAAACTTTATTTTCTTTTCCGCTTAAAAAAAGTCTGTTACTTTGTCTTCCCACTAAAATTGGGAAATAGGAATGAAAACCCATATGAAGAAACACTGTTTTGCTAAAATTTAAGCCTTTAGAGTTGTAAAGAGAGGCTCGGAATGGGCTGTGGATGAGATTATCTCTACAAAAAGAATCAGAAAAATGAGGTCTGGGGGCGGGGGGAGCAGGAAAAATAAAAACTCTTTCCTTCCATATCACCCAAATAGCTACTACCTAATCACTATAATTTATACAGCAAAGACAGTAGGGCTAAAGAAAGGCATAGGAAACAGATATACCTTGTGGGAAAATGGTAATTCCTAAATCCCTAATTATTAGGCATGGAGAAGTGTATGCACTCTCCCATGAAATACCTTGCCCACGGGCTTTTCCTCCACGCTGCCCGGCCAGCCGGGCCAAGGGCAGCGCTGCTGGTCTCTGCCCCCCGGCCTGGACGACCTGGACTTCTTTCCCTAAATGCGAAGCTGCTCTCTGCACACAAGCTCAAGTCCAAGAGCTGACTTTCAAAGTAATAATTATACCAGTCTCTCTGGAGTCTGCAGAAAGAGCTAAAGGCATCACTGAAAAACTGCCACTGTAGACTGAATGAAGAAATTGCTGTCAGACTTCTGGTGATCTGTATAAGTCATAAGTATCTTCTGTGCTAGTTTGCCTGTGCCTCAGTTTAGGAGGATACCAAGCAAATACCTTGGGTAACACTTCACAGTTACAGAATCCAAACCTAAAGTCTCTAAATTTCTTTAAATGTTTACTGACTTACAGCTAATGGTTCTTAGTGATACTATAGCTTAATAAAACACAAAATACACTATCAGACACCAAATATAATTTGGCATTAGTTATTCTTACACGCTATACCTAGTAACCGACCAACTGTACTGTTCAACACTCAACACAGAAGTTTGCTCAAACGAAAAGGCCAAGTATAAAGCAAGTAAAAGATCATTTTTATAATGGAGCTTAAAGCACAACCAATACATAAAAATAATACCAAGATGATTCAAAAAGAGAGTACAAATTACATTTATCATCGTTAGGTGGTACATTTACTTTGAAGTGGAATATTATGACAACTTAAAATAAAGTCCTTGTGCATTTCCAAATTATGCTAAAAAAAAATCTCTGCAGCTGTTACGTTGTTATAAAAGCAACATATCAATCATTTCACAGTAATACTGTGTTCGATTCAGTACTAATGCCAGCTATATTACTAATGTTAAGTATATCAAAGTAAACACTGTTTCACTTTGTGATCACTATTTTTCTCTACCTAACAGCAGTATATTCAGTGCCGATGGATATGCTGTTTGAATACTGAAATACAAACTTATTTACATATGAGAAAGAAAAAGAAAGAATTTTTTACAGATCTCACCAATCTTCCACTGGGAAACCTTACTATTAATAGGAAAGTTAGCCTAAAAAAAAGATGAGAGTTATTTTTGAAGCCTTTCTTTGACTCCTCCGAAATTCTTATTCAATGTATTTTAAACCAGTTTATTTTTAAGGCCCTTAGGTGCCTAATTCCTATTAACCTCTCGGTACTTTAGTCCTTCTGTAAGTAACCTGCACGTAACAATTTAACTGGCATCCAATTCAAATTCTGAGCACTCCGACAATTCATTAGCATTTATAAAGAACATGGGGCTTATCAAAGGAAAGTTGCCACAGACAGAAACGTAAAATACTACTGGTAATAAAGCAACACTAATCAGCTCAGTAGCAATGAAAAAGGAATCCCACCTACAAGATTTACAAATACTAAGAGTGGTGCCAGAAAAGACAAACCACAAATAATGGAGTATTTCTTGCAGACGGGTAGGCAGAGGCAGCTGGGCAAATCTCAGAACTGCAAATCCCAGCAATGCACAGAACAAAGGAATCAGCAATTAATCCTTTTAAAATTAACTACATGAATAATTTCATAAACAGTCAAAACAATATGTCAGGAAACAGCAGCAAATCCTGCAGATGGTGGCACAGGTGTGCAACCGGCACTTCCCTGTGCTCAAGTAGATAATTCAGCAACATCAGCCAAAGTTCTGGCACTGCAAGTGCTGTGTTACTGGCTCTCAAAATACAAGGCAAAAGTTCTCTTGCATATTTCTAAAGGTAGTTAATTCAGTGCATTTTTTTTAATTACCACAGATAGGAGAACCGTGAGTTGCAACATGTTACATATTGTGTAATAAACGAATGTGCTACTAAGGCCTGCAGAAATTAATGGCTATGGCCCTAGTATGCCTCCCAGACGAGTTACTACTCTGTGGCTGAAGGTTACAAATATTTATTTTTTCCTCTTATCCAAATCTGAATAACATGTTGACAGTCTTATATGTAAGAATAAAAGGCTGAAAGCCCATTGCCTTAACAACTATGAAGATAAGACTTACCTTCAAAATTAGTTCAGAAAAGCAGCTTTTAATCCCCATCAGTCACCTGATCATTACAAATTATGGCTTCAGTTCCATTAGGCAACTTGAAGAAAAGGTGAAATTGTGCAGAAACCAAACTCCAATTTTATTTTTTTTTAAATATTCAGAACCACTCGTTGCTAAGTTCCTTTCATTCATTTGACAAATAGCTTAGAACCTTTTACTATGGAAACAATTTTTATCTGTCAGCCTCTGAAATTCTTTTGTCTGTATGACTCCAAAGGAAGAATGAACTGATTTTAATTCATTTCTCAGTGGCATAAAATTCCAAGCAAGTCTACAGTATCCAGAAGTCAAATTGACAATTATAATCTTGAATGCCATTCACTAAAAAGCACTCAGCTCTAGGAGAATTATATTATTTAGCTAATGAAATCCATGCTTAGATTTATCATTTTTAAAAATGATCGTTTATTTAAAGGGACATTCTCCAAATATATGTATTTGTATGCTATAAATACATGCTTGTTCAGATCAGAGGTATATTAACAACAGGATTTGCATACTAACCTGAGCCCTCCTGGGTCTGCCACCATCTCTACCATCAACTGAAAAGCTTCTAAGTCAAAACAACTCTCCTTGGTTATGAGTTCCTATCACCACTGCTGGATAATTGCAGTCCAAAAGCACCACACTGAACTAGATCACCAATTTTTTGATCTGGTATGGAAAATCCTACATCTGACCCTGATATCCTCTTACACATGTAGAACTGAAACTGGCTGTAGCAAAGAACTTCACCTAATAGTTCAAAGCTGTTCAGGAAATGTCAGGAGAAAGAATTAAAAGGGTGTCCTGATTTCAGCTGGGATAGAGATAATTTTCTTCCTGTAGCTGGTATAGTGCTGTGTTTTGGATTTATTATGAGAAGAATGTTGATAACACACTGATGTTTGGGTTGTTGCCAAGCAATGTTTATACCAAGTCAAGAAATTTTCAGAAGGCTGGGGGTGCACAAAGAGCTGGGAGGGGGCACAGCCAGGACAGCTGACCCAAACTGCCCAAAGGGATATTCCACACCGTATGATGTCATGCCCAGTATATATTTTGGGGAAAGAAGAAAGAAGGGAGGGACATTCAGAGTGATGGCGTTTGTCTTGCCAAGTCACCGTTACACATGATGCAGCCCGGCTTTCCTGGGGATGCTGAACACCTGCCTGCCCATGGGAAGAGGTGAATGAATCCCTTGTGTTGTTTTGCTTGTGTCGTGGCTTTTGCTTTACTTATCAAACTATATTAAACTCAACCCACGTGTTTTCTCACTTTTACTCTTCTGATTCTCTCCCCCATCCCAGCAGCGGGAGTGAGTGAGCAGCTCTGTGTGGCTGAGTTGCCGGCTGGGGCTAAACCACAACAAAGGGATATCTTTAGTCTTTTAGATATAACTAAGAAAATGCAGAACTGGATGCCTATTTGGCAATGCAGATCTCTGGTTCTAAAAATAACCTCTCTTCTATCCGCAGCCTACTTGGAAAGCTTGACAAGTTCCTCCAAAGAGCTTAAAACTTCCAGTGAGCATTTATGTTTCTTTTGCTCTGTTCATAAACAAAGATTACATGTAACAGAAAAATCATGGCCTGAGTATAGCTTTAAGTAAGCTTTACTGCTTTGAAAACCTAGAAGGATGAAAACCTAAGCAGCGCACAGTAGCCCATATATGAATGTGCAACTTTATTACACTTTATAACCCAGCAACCTCAGAATCTGTTCCTGTTCTGCTAGAAAAATCTGCCCAAAGACTCTTTGTTCAGACCTATTTTATTCCGCCAATGCCAGCTATCCACTCAAGAGGACTTAAGGCACTGGTGGGCTTGTGAGGGGAGGGAAGAACTGGAGAGCAGAAACAGGCACCCAAGAGGGAAGAGGGGCCCTGCAGGCTGGAGAGGGGGCGACGCGCCTGCAGGGCCCAGGGAACACCCCTCACTGACTTCTAAGTCCAAGTAGCAGAAGCAGATAAAACCGTGCTGGTTTATTTCCCCCATTAACTACGTTTGTCAGAAGGATAAAAGTGAATTTGGATATAATCTGGGAATTCTCAGAAACTGGACACAAATTGCACTTCGGGGAGTATCATCTGTGTATTCCCCAAAACAGATGAGTTATTTCAGCAAACAGGAAACAACAAATCTTTATTTCTACTAATTCTGTTATCATCATCCCTTAGGCCTATACAGCTCATCTACTGTCCAATTTTAGCTGTTTGCTTCCCCAGAAACATAATCTTTCTGAAGCAGTGTCCTTTTCTGCCTTTTTTTTTTTTTTTTTAACACACAAATATCATCCAGTCTAAGGAAAAGCATCAAAACGTTTAAAAGGGCCAAACCAGTAACTCCTTTACATGGTCATAGTTTTTAATACATAGTTCTTAACAGAGGGCTCTGTTTGAGTCACTATGGTAGAGACAGTTCTGTTTTCCCATCGGTAATGAACTATGCATTTTTACTCAAATGTAACAGGATCTTCAGCTCCCAGGATAACGATGAGGACAAGAGCTCCTGTTTTATTCTGCAGACAGAGCAGATATTACCATACCATAATTAAGTTTTTGTCCCTAAGAGCTGGAACCATAACAGAAAACAGGTTTTGCCAATAGTTTAAGGAAATAACCTTTTAAAAGTTTTCACACTATACAATTCTGTCCTAAAGCAATTTTGATAGAAGTTTCCTGCGGTCATAACCACCTTCATGGTACATATAGTTGCCTCCTCATCTGTTAACAGCTTTGTAATCCCACAGCCCTTTTGTGCTGGAACACTAAATCAGTTTGGAGGGGAATTTTGCACAAGTGCAAAACCAAACAGGTTCTGTAAACAGGCACAAATGCTATTCAAGCCTTCTAGTGCCTGTAGACAGCAGGCATCAAGAACACATTTCTGACCCCCAGGCAAAGCATCAGAGAAAAATCGAGAGAATAACTTTGAGGTTTATTTCTTAATTACAACAAGGTGTCTGCAAATTCAGGGCATGATAACATTGAATTGATCTCACTCATCCTCAGTGTTGGACATGAGTATTTACATTGTCTCTGGGTATCAGTTTATAGTAGATAAACAGATTTCCTGGAGTGTGGCTCTATTTGAAAAATCCCTCATTTCAAACTTTGTCACTCATGAGATTACCATTAAAACATTTTTTTCTGAGAACTACCATAATTTAGTCATGAACTCATGTTTCAAATAATAATGCAGAAAGTTGGTAACAGATTGGCTGTCCTTCAGCTCCCTCATGCTCTTCGCATGAAATCTGTGGAGTGGGTCGCAAGTCATTTAAAACAAGCAAAAACCCTGCACACACAAAAATATAGTTTCCCCTTAGAAATCACAGCAATCTCAGTGGTCATGGTTAAGATGGGTAAGTGTCTAACATACTTTTATGGTTTTCACTCTAACAGGATACAATCAAGAGACTTAGGAAATCTCAAGTCCTGTTCTACAGAAGACAACCTGAACCACAGAGAACACAGGTGAGTCATCAGTGCCCTTTCTTGTCAGCCCAAGGAAATTGCTTTCCTTTCTGCTGGAAAACTGGAAACACTTTCCTAACTACCTCCCAGATCTGAAGTTACTAGGAGGTTTTACGAAATACGCACGCACGTGTACATATATACTAATGATGTTCCAGTGAACAACAGAAGAAAAAACACAAAACTCTCCACACTTTTCCTTTTGCAATCAAGTTTCCTAGCATTTCTCAGAACAAAAAAATTGTTTAAAAACTACAAGAATTAGTGACACGTAAATGCAAGACAAGGTGAAACCATCTAAAGAAGAGAACAAAGAACAGCACAGCTTCAAGCGATTCACAGTTGATTATCAACGGATATCACAATTCAATGTTAGTTCCAGAAAAGCCATCAAGTTCAGGTTTTTGCTGCCCTCTTGCCATGGGCTTTCCCATGAGGTTTCACATAAACACAAAATATACAAGAAGTTAATTATAGAGGACCACACTGTAATCTAAAGCAAGCTCAGAGCTAGTGGAAGAGCATTGTACATGTCACTACAAACATTTAAACAAGAACTTCGGTGTTTGATTACATCAGTCAACGCCAATTTGGAAATGTTCAGATCTGCCAAAAGCACTTTTTTTATCAGGTGACAGCAGGAAACAGGCAGCACATGTCCGCCTGCCGCAGCCTGTCTGGAGCACCACGGCAAACCCCGCTGCAAACCCCGCTGCCTTTCCTACCACCCCAGTCGCACAGCTGCATCCTCCTGCTCCGCCCCACCTCTCCTCTTCCTTCTCCATCATTTTCAGGTCAGTTTGAGCATATTCAGTTTTGCACGGGCCTACAAACGCAGCTGGTTTCCTTCCCTTCCAATTTATTTCTCGCCATACCTTTCTCCCTAGATCTTCCCTAAATGGTGCACAACCCGAAGGCTTGAACGCTCAGCTTGTCCCTGGTATCACACAAACACATTAAAAGAACAGGTAGCGGTCTCTGCAGACAGACACCCAACAGTCACACTCTTCTACAAGCATCTACCCTTTGATTGCTTTACATTATTTTCGCTCCTTCAATCTCATCTGCTATTTCCCTTGTTTGTTTGGTTTTTTTTTTAACTAGCTTACAGACTCTTAGGAGAAAGGGCCACAGTAGGTTTTTCATACTGTATTACGACATGGAATAGCTGAGTGCTACTTGGCTGAGGTTTTTCCTTTTGAGGATGCTGCCAGTTATGGTTAAGTTTTAGAGGTAGATAATGTGTCCTAAGAATTCGGCCTTGATTTTAAACTCCTCCAGAAAGGTATTGTCTTCATTTTCACATGTAGAAAAGTGCAGACATAGAATACAACTAAAAAAAAAAAGTCTAGACAATTTAACATTCAGTTTTATTTGGAAAGAAAGACAACTACTAAGGGTACCCTGGCACCATAACCATGTCCTTTGATACAAAAGACTGGGCTCTCAATAGCTTTATTTAGGAGTACAAGCCAGATCCTTAATATGCTTTTAATGCAATATTTTTAACTGATGTGGTGCTTATACTTGCAGAATATTTTGATGCATTTACATTGCATTTGTGATTTAATCTACAGCTCCACACTTATCCCTTAGGTGTGCGGTAATCCCCACCGTTAAAAAGGCAAAGCAAAACAAAAAAAAAGCTGAACGCACACTATTCAGGCAATATATTTCAAACAGATGTCAGAGACATATTTTATTATTTCTAAATTGTGCCATTGATCAGCAAGATGATGAGCAAAGAAAAAGATCTGCTAACCTAAAATATGTGACTCTTATTTACACTGCATTTCCAATCAATAAAGTAAAAACATTACTGAAATATGAAGAGTCGTGGTTTTGATTTACTACTGCTTCTCATGTTCTGTGTGAAGTCCACCATCGCATTGTACTAGAATTGTTTACACTTCATAACACTGTCGCTTTGTCACTGTAACATATTAATGCCACGTTAGTTATGCAGAAGTTGTTCAAAATTTCTACGCCCTTATGAAGGTGTGAGACATCTTTGGCTGACTGACACAGCTGGTTTCTCGGTCATTATCCTCAGATATTTGCTCATCCTGTAAATACCTTGTCCACATTGACGGCAATTGTTATGACGAAATAAAAGTTTGCAAACACAGCTTTTGGTTGGTTGGTTTTTAACAAGAGGACCACACTAGAAAGATTCAGCAGCCTTTACTCATCCTCAAACTAAAGCACATGTGAGGAGGAGCGGGCAATACACACTTCTCTTGTATCATTCCTGTATTTGACCTTGAGTAATTTCTTTTAAACATGAGAACTTAACCTGTCTCCATCTGATAACAATAGAGACAGTACATTTAGCATCCAACATGATGATGTTTACAGAAATGTCAACAGCTACTCATTAAGAACGGGACTGGAATGACTAACACTTAAGTGGCCTATTTGTATTGGCCGGATGATTTATGGCATGGTAGTAATAAGTAATGATAAAACACGATGCAATCACATGTCTGTGAAAAGTTCTGGACAAATTTTAAAATCAGCAACACAGACATCTACATTCTAGTATTCATCTTCTGGGAATTATGATACAAAAATCACTTTTGATTTAACTTCTTGGACCTTTAGTATTTTTATTAATTTGAGCATATGGTCTAAGCTTAGTAAAACAGCAAGTGCGTATACACACAAGACGACTACCAGTATCACTCAATTTCCATACATCTGGCATTTCTAGATACAGTTAAAAGTCTGAAAGCACAAAGGGTTACACGGCTAATAAATAATGGGACTCCAGAAGTTGCTCCGTTCAATATCGAAGCAATCAACCTCAAGAACTCCAACATGTAAATAAGTTCCATATTCAGAACAGAGAATATGTAAGCCTTCTACATCTCGGTTCTCCAAAATAAACCCCACTGTCATTCCCAGCTGATGAATCTAACCATCACATTCATTTCTGGCTTCCCTTTGATGCAAGAGAAAATGCAAATAAGTTCAGTTCAATATAGAACCTTCAAGATCGAGACACGGAACAGACAAAGCTTTAGTGCTGTTGATAAGTGAACTGTTTCTGGCAGCATGGAAGGAAAATAGTTTCCTCTTTTTCAGTCTAACTGGAGCTTTAACAGAAAAATTTTGTAAATACCAGTTTCATACTGACACACAACCAGAATCCAGCTAGACTGGAAATAACAGCACTCAACTAATGTGCATGTTCTGTGGAAAAGGGCAGGCATATTCAAACACCCAAGAAAATAAGCAAAAGGAGTATTGAAACTTACTCCATGTAAGTAAATAAAGACTACTCAGTAACAGGACGATGAGAAATGTCTCATCTCCTTACACTCGAGAATGGTCTTCACAAAGTCATCTGTCCTTTTTTTTTCCCCCAGGGACTTGTTATGGAGATTAATTTATATGCTTCGTGTCATTAATATTCAAGAAAGTGCTTTAGATTTTCTGTTCAAATGTAACACCAACAGTTAAGTTACAAACTGCATTTTTAGGATGCATTTTCCCCAACATTTAAGGACTCATTTAGGCTTTTAAAACACTCTGAAATTACTCTCAATGTAGAAGTTACAAATAAAGAAACTAGCATTTTCATCCTCCGGATGGTGTTTTTTCATGGCATTCAATTAACCAGGTTTAACTGATACTAATATTTCAATTTCCACTAAAGTTAAATTTCTGGTGCTTTCTTTGTTGCTCAAACAGGTTTTTAAATTTATTACAGGTACGTTAAAGTAAAACCAATGTCATTTAATACGATGAATTAACTGAACAGGTAACACCTACAAGCTATTCAAAAAAGCAGAGAAGCAGCTAAATTAAATACCTCCTGTCAGGTATAAACAGTAGTGACATTACTGTGTTACATAATGCTAACTACAGCTATAATTTATACACAAAGATTGCCACATTATATTATACCAAATTTTAAGATGGATGAGGGCTTTCAAGTAAACACCTTTAAACAAACAGAAACCACTTAAGTATCAACAAATAAAAAAGATACAGCTTTTCTAAAGTTACATGGCAATAGCAGACATTAGCTTAATCCACATAAAATGATTTTTAAGGCTACCAGTGAAGATACTTAAGCATACTCTCCTCACCATGAAATTCAATAGATTTTTCAAGAATAGACTTATCCGACATGCCAAGATGAGAATATAAACAGTATCTCCTTTTTACTTCAGCAGCATCAAGATCTTACTTTCCTTCCAGTGGAAGTAGCATTTAACATATCTCTCTTATTTCATTCATGGAGACCAACTTAAGCTTTGCAAATTTATGTCTCTTTCTTAGCTAATTGTTGACTCACGGAAAGCAGAACAACAGTAAGACGCAACACGCCGGATATTCATTTAGAAGACAACAGGCACTACTGACAATTCCACCATAGTTACTAAAACGTGGTACAACTGTACTAGGGAATAATTCCAGGCATATATAAAAGCTCAGCCAAATATTACTAAGCTGTACCCTTGGCCAAGAAGCAAAAAGTTGGTAAGCTGGAGGAGAAGTATACCTCTAACTGATTTTAATAAGCTTTGACTATGCTACTTATCAGTGCTTCAGCAAGATGTTCAACCTTTCAGAACAAGTATCTGCTTAGTAAAAGGAAGACAGAGCTCTTGGTGAGCAACACTGAAGAACTGTGAAGATGTAAAAGCACTCAACAACACGCTGCTGGTCCGGCAGAATTACCAGAAAAGTTGATACGCTGGTAGCTGGTTGATCAGCCTGTCACCACAGATCTAGAGATGTGCAAGCTACTTAGACTGAAGCTACAATCAGAGCTGCTTGTTCTCTAGAGGGATCTCCATTTAGTCATGTCTGTTACAAACGGGCATCGCAGGCACATAAACGTAGCGCTAGCTTTGAATGACAGGCTGGATAACCTGTTGTAACCTCAATATACCATAAAAACACATCAACTTCTATAGGGGAACAAT
The DNA here is from genome assembly GCF_036013445.1 of Caloenas nicobarica. Lineage (NCBI taxonomy): Eukaryota > Metazoa > Chordata > Aves > Columbiformes > Columbidae > Caloenas > Caloenas nicobarica. Next base: position 5,610,526 of record NC_088256.1, read on the forward strand.
ACAATCACTTTAATACATGTTCGCTTGATAAAAATTTTTAAAAAATCTAAACATGATATTTTATTTTTGAACCAAAGGACTGTAGTCAAACACTGAAATCAACAACAATAAAATTTCCCTTATTATTTTTACATATTTAAAGTCAACTTCTGCATGGGTTTTACATTCACAAATTGTAATAAAAAGAGAACCTCCTCAGGAGAGGAACACAAAAATCTTGGCAAATTGCTTAGATTAATCTCCTATTTTCAGTAATTTTGAAGGCAAAAAATCCTGTAACTCAAATCAGTGGGATCAGGATTGGGCCTTTAGAGAGAAAGCAAAACTATATTAAAGTCTGCTTGTTCTCACAAAAACAAACTGTTTTCACTTGTTCATCATTTCAAGGGTAATACTTCAAAACAAAAAAGTAGACTTAAAAAAAATGAAACAAAACGCACTCTCAATGACTCAGTTGCACAGCAAAAATAAATGGTGTCACGTACAGAAGCACTAGTTTTTTTCTTTTTATTTTTCCCTGTCTTTTATTATAATGTTCAATATTTTCACAGCAATAACTAAGTAATTTTAAAATATTTTTTAGGATTATAATATATTCACTTACCAAGACTTCTCTGATTGGCTTCAGTTAGTTAGGTCCTGAGAAGCTTAGAAATATTTCCATGAAAATAATTGTTGTGATGCTGATTTACAAGCTATAGTTTGCTACAATTCCATTAGATTACCACACACAGGTTACCACACATTAGATGTGGTAACAGCTCGTGTACATACATATACAGGCAGTAAATACATTTTGTACTAAGAATAAAACACATACATCAATACCTAGGAGATTCATTTTAAAGCTGTATTATGTGCTATCACAAAATTGGGTTGAGAGTCTGAACCGGGCAATCTTTTAGTTGAATTGTTTCAGCACTAAATAATGTTGTTTGACACTGATTAAAAACCAACAAACAAATCTGTAAATTTGGACAGAATTTGGCAATTTATTTCATTCTTTGTTCACGGCAAAACAATGTTTCTTCTTTTGAAATGGGCTAAGAGAAATCTTTTTAATGCTTTAGAATTTTTCATTTTATATCACCCAATGTGTTTCTCAGTCACAATTTCTTAACTTGTTCATGAAATAAACTTCAGGTCATTCCTGGTTTTAGTTCTATTCCCAATTCTAAGATAAAGAGATGGCATTGGACACAGGATGTCAATTCCACCTCTCTCTCTCCATAAGGTCTTTAAAGATGGACCATGTTTGCATTCTCCAGAGAAGACATCAGTAACAAAGCATACAAAACAAAAACAAACAGAAAAAAAAGGAGAAAACAAGGGATCTTTCCCTAGTTTCACCATATGAACTGAACAGTTATTTCTCTGACCTGGAGTTAAGTGCATAAGTCAAGTCTTGTTTTCTACCCCTTATTTTTATTAAAAACAAAACCAAACCCTGCAGCTTCCATGCTTAACATATAAAAAAGCAAATTGCCAAGCAAGAAAACCCAGCATAACTCAATTGCTAATAGCATTGACCTTGTTGATATATTATCTAAATGAAGTCTCAAAATAGCAGTACAGTAATTTATAGTAACCTCTTGCACATTACAGGTTTGCATTTGGGAATGGTAACATCAACATATAAAACAATTTCTCATGGTTTGTAGCTGCTACTCCAGAGAGCTTACTATGAATTGCTCAGAGCAGTTCAATACAGCTCATATATGCTTTGTGATTTCGAAATTCAATTTTGTAACTCATAATCAACTACAAATATATTAGGAACTGAATATGAGCAATATTAAAGTGCAATGTCTTCTTACTATTGACTACTTATCAACTGATGACTTAGTCTGTTGAAATTAAAACAATTAGTATATTTTATGGTGATTGCTAAAGCCGCTGACCAGAAGTAAAATCGTTGTGCTTTATAGAGTTAAAAGTCTCTGAATCTAAGCAGCCAATTTAACCTAACATTTCTAAAGACATTGTAACTTTAAATAAAGTGTGTTAACAAAATACTAAAAGGTTGCACAATTAAATTATAGTTGAATATGTTCATGTTAACTCTTCCCTCTGGTATGTCTGCAGAGATGGAAATGACGGCTATTCATCCACTCTTACGGAAATTCAGATGAAAGACATCCCTTCCCTCTCATTCTATGCTCAAACAGTTAATTAGGCAAGAAAATCAGGATCAGCTCTTCTGCTGAACCACTTGGTATGACTTCACTGATGAAATCAGTGGCATTTTTACATGTAGGTGGAAATATGGCATATAGTGGCATTTACCACATAGGTAGAAAGACACCTATTTACATCTATGAGAAATTGGCCCATTTCCTCTCAATTAATGCTTTATTTAATAAGCATCACCAAAACATTAATTCTCAAAACAGTACTGCAAGGTTCAAACAACGAGCAGCAGAAGTTCCCACGCTCAGCTTCACATGCTGCATTTTCTGATTTTTTAATAACCAAAACAACTGCTTACTACTAAGATTCACTCTTGTACTCTTTAAAGACGTTCACTCCATGGTGACTCTGATTTATTTAAATGTATGGAATTTATGGAAATCCACAGTACAGCTAATGGGTTTATAAACCTCCAAATGTTATCATGCTATATTTGCATTGCAAGAGAGGTTAGCTCTCATGTTCTAGCAAACATGCGTGAAAATGCTTCGTGCAGATAAGGAACACCACCATTTGCAGACACCAAATCACATAGAAAAGTGCAAGAAACATCTTTTACAACAATACACAGAATAAGTTTTGAAGATACGCTGTATCCAAGATGATTCCAAGACATATATTAACCTAAAAACTTCAATGACCAAAATTCTATTTTGTACAAAAAATCAGGACACCTTTGTTGATAAAAGTATTATGGCTAGCCTACATGCTGTAAAATCCATCTTGTCCTAGGCTAGGAAAGCTCCAAGTACAAACTCTGACTATAAAGGGGTTTTTTTGTAATTAACTGCCTACCTATATTACAAGAACAAGGAAGAAGAAACAATACCAGTCATTACACCTACAATCAGATATTTGTCACTTAAAAGCAGTTAATAATAGAAACTTAAACAACAAATATATGTTAAGATATGCATTTAAATGCTATTTTACTAGTTGAGGGCACAGCGTGGGACCTACATCAAAGAGAATTATTTGTATTTTATAGGAGAGGGTTAGAATTTGCTTGTAGCAGCCAAGGCACTAATAAAAAGAAGAGAGAAAGGGAAATCAAGAATAAAGTTCACAAAGCCATAGAGTTCTCAATTCAACACTAACCTAATGTTAGAGAACCTGGTATGTGGCACTTCCCCAGTAAAAAATGCAAGAAGGGTGCTATTTCCTTCCCATATTCAGATCTGGATAAAAAAAACGAGGAAAGAGATGGTGGAGAAAGGCTTAGCTCTGGGAGAGACTATAAAGGGGAGGCTGGTGGTGGTTAAGATCTAAGTTGTGAAAAAGCAGCTGAAAACAGATCTGCATGGATTTCAGTTTGCTGGACTTCACAAAACAGAAGGGCTCGACATGATGATGATGATACAGAGCTCTGCAGAAAAGCAGACAAAATTTTGGATGAAATAAGAGCTCTGAGGAAAGAACTGGGGAAGAAACTGAGAAAAATGAAAAGAAATAAACATCAGCTCATAGGTGCATCTATAACCTGGATGTATAGGAGGTGAGGGATATTTATTTGTGATGGTTTATAAAGCACATCAGGTGGTTATGAAAGAATGAATGGTTCTCAAATGTTGTGAACAGGAAGGGCTAAGAGTTGCGCAAAAGTGGGAGTACGGGGAATCTGAAAAGGAAGAGGAAAAACTGCTGCATGGGGCAGAGAACAAAGTCAGAAAAACAAATCAGAGCAAGAAATAATTTAGTGATAAAGGGGCACCAGAAGTACCTGTCTATAGGAAAGCAGCATGGTATTCAGAGGTGGGAAAGGCTCTGTGGTTAGTGGTACACTTGTGGAATACAGAATTTGAGAGAGGAAACTTGCATGTGAGCAGTAATAGATATTCCTGCTGAGGATGGCTTATAGGAACAAGCGGGAAGGATTTTATCCAGACCATCAGGAAGCCCACAATGAGCAACGCTTCTTCCACATCATTTCTTTCCAAGTGACATCTCCCTAATCCAGTAGCTGGCTAGTGTCTTGTGGAAGAAATGAACTCAAAACCAAAATGGGCCACACAGCTAAATTAGAAAAATTGTCACACATCAGAGTTGCTGAAAAAGAAAGCATCTTCTGGAACAAAACCACATGCTATGAGAAAAGTAGCTTACTTTCCTAATTTTGTAAAAAAGGTATGTGGGTTTTTTTTCAGATAAGCAATACAACTTCCATAAATCTTTCTTACTCCACAAAAATGGACAAGAAAGTCTCACTCCTCCAACCACTACATGAAAGTTCCATCATACTCCCCACTCCACTACCACATTCTGGAACCAGTTCCCATAGGATCAGAGCACAGGTAAATGAAAATGTCATCCAAAACAGTGTTCCAAATCTACCTACAGTCCTAAAACAGAGCTACAGAAGGGATCATTTGCTCACAATCCTCTTCAGATTTAAAACCCAACATTTCAATAATGGAAAATATGCCAAATTTGGCATAATTATGCCAAATGTTGTCAGTTATTTAAGTTTGAAGTCCATATAGATAGAAAGAGATGTACAGGTAAGACACACACGCACACACTGTAGAAGGTTATACCTAAAACCCCAAATGGCTTGTCTATGGGAAGGGAGACAAAGACTGGAGAAAAAAAAAAAAAAGAGAGTTTAAGGCCTCTTCATAACCCTTAGCAAACACCTGTCTGCATTCAGGAAAACAAACAAGCCAAAACACCAGAAATACCAACAGACTACAGGCAAACCAGCAAGATACATCTATAATTTGGAACAAGCAGCACTGTCTACTTAAAAGAGGCTCTGAACTGGAAGAGTGCAGTAATTGCTCATTAAGGCTACAGAAAATAAGCACTGCTGAGTGAAGGGTTCCAAAGCAACAAGCCAGTGCTGAGCCCCATTCAATACAGTCATTTTAATTTCAACATACTTATAGACAACACATTAAACTAGAAGCGATCTTTTCCCTCCAACCTTATGCTACTCATTTTCTAAAACTCAGAAATGAGAATTCTGTACTAGAAAACAGAAAACAGTACAACATTAGCTTCACGTTGTAGCTTCAGCTGAGGAGATTAATATCAAATTTATGATTTTTGTTCTTTTATACTGAAATTTGAATTTGTATGAGAGAAACAGTATTACGAACAAAAACAAAGATGTAGCTTAATTATCTTTTAATCAGCTTTCAGAACATAAATATTTTGCTGAAACAGTAAATACACTAGGAAAGAAATTGACTTGTTTTCTGAGTATAGATTAGTCCATTGGATATTTAGTAAGATTTTGCACAGTTGAATTTTTGGGTATCCTCAATATTTTACTGAAAGAAGTTTTAGAAAAGACAAGTTCTCATTAGAAAATCCTACTTACAGTCATGTTTTAATGTATGTGTATATATTTCTATAAATCATGAAGGATAGCCATAACATATCCTGCTCTTAAGACCTCTGAGACCCCATTTAAGAGAGAGAACACCACCAAGACCACGGCATATTTTCAGCTTTATTTAGCCCTAAATATATTGTCAAAGTACTCACTACAGAGCAACATCCAGGTAGAATGTTACATACGAGCAAGACGTAACCAGCGCAACTAAACTCTCTTTGACTTGATGCTTTTTACAGTTACATGGTGTTGAACATTAACTGCGTTGTGCTGAAACTGTGAAACGTAATCAACAGACAAATCTAGATGAGCAAGTAGCAGACAAGAAATCAAAAATTCCCAAATTTCAGACATAGTGCCATCACTAATTTAATATTTGGTCTCTCAAACATTTTAAACTCTAGTGCCACTACAGTCATCATGAGACATTGCCTGTCATTGTGACTGAACAAAGAAAGGGCACACCGTTCTCCCAGTCTGTGAAATGGGAACAAAAATTATTCCCAACCAAATGGAGAAGACTGTTTTTCCATAATCAAAGCCCTGAAATAATTATAAATTTAGTGAGATTATTCTTCTTACATTTTTCAGATTAAATCATTTAAAATTAAATTCATACCACTTAGACCTCATGAATCACAAGGGGCTAATGTCCTGCCTTCTCCAATTAACATCAGTGCCAATCCTCAGAATTTCCTACCACAATGAAAAGAAGGAGGTATACGCTTATCTATTCCTATGCCATTACTGCAGAGCAAAAATGTTGCGTGCCTCCATACACACGTGACTACGGGTACATGTGTGAGCAACCATGTAGTTCTTCAGTTTTAAAAATTAGCATTTTAAATTACGATGCCACATCAAAGGAATAATAACAGATTTCCTATGCTACATCTTTTCTCACATGACATTGCTTTTCTAGAACTCTGAATACATTTCAATAGCTTTTTTTAAACATAAGCCATCAATACAATATGTTCATTTCCTTCCAACATTGACTACTTGAGATGTTAAGAGTAGTAATTTGCATTCCCACATTCTTAAGAGGTGCTTTTAATAAGACTTTTTTATTTTTTTTATTTATATGTGCCATTTAAAGTTTGGCAAATGGAAAGCACATTTCTCTTTAAAAGAAAAGATTTTGACTTAAGTATTTGAAATACAGTTTCTTGTTTCTTTTGAAAGATCAGACATTCATAGAACAAAACCTATTGGGAACATGTTATTCAGAAAACTTCTAATCATTCCTTGGAACAAAACTGCGATATAATGAAAAAAAGGCAACACCCACAAAGGTTCCTAAATCCCCAAGCTGTTAAAAGATTTGACTTCTTGAAACAATCCAACCCCCCCCAACCACACGGTTGCATTAAAAATACACTAACAACTTCTGATGATTTTATATTATCAAGATATGCTATCTATAGTGAAAACAGCAGTTAGTTTATTAACGACCTTATATTTCATCCGAGGAGAAGCATTTTGAAATTAACCTATAGCACTACAAGTCATGCATAAAATAAGCTTTCAAAAGAAACTACGGACAGGAAAGATGGAAAACTATTGGGCTGGGTCTCACCTTCTGATGGATAGCTCTTTCCCCACTACAGTGTATCTTGCTGTTTGTGATTCACAAAGTGTTCTCTACAACACCAGGAATACCATACCTCAAATATCAAAATGCTCTACATTCAGCTTCACAATTAGCAGCCAAAATACAGGCACTAGGAGCAGTGGGGTTTTGTAACTGCAAAAACATTTGGAGCTGGAGTGGATGTTTGAGATGCTTGCCCCACCACACGGACAGCTTGTATTTATTTCCATAGCACAGTGTATCTGACTCGTTAATTATCAGAGAAGCATCAGCACAATCAAGATGGGTATCTACAACCTTTAGATATTATGACCACAATCAATGAAAAGACTATCGCTAAGATATTACACAGTCTGAAAATGCATCACATATTTAAGCCAAAGCACAGAGAGGGGCGGGAGAAGTTCTTGCCTCTGATTTGAGAATTAGAACATGCAAACCCCACATCGGCTAAAGGAAACACATTGACATTTAACACAGTAAGATCACGGAGCTAATACTAAAGATGCAGGGACCTCTCTACGTACCACAACCATATCAACGGCCAGTCTAAGCATTCATCAACCAAGCCTAAAGCGTCAGTACAGCTGTTACTCTAAGGTATTTAAGAAAGAAGCAGTTGAAAGCAGCAGAAGCAAAGCACTATATATACGCCTTGCCTTACACCAGAGATTACCAGATCCCATAGACAGTAGGTGAATAATACACTCAATAAACGTTTAACAGATGATGCCTGAGCATCGGTCAGAAACAAGGCAGCGCCCAAACACCAGTAAGGAGAGCGCGGTGCCGCTGCCCCGACAGACCCGCCTCACCCCTGCGCGCCCCGGGGATGCGGCTTTTCACGTGAGCGGCCCGGGCGCTCCCGCAGCGCCAGCGCGGAGCCGGAGCCAGGCGCCGCGCCGGGGCGCCCCGCGGGGGCGGGCGGCGGCCCCCCAAGCGCGCCCCGCCTTTCCCCGCCGCCGCACTCCGCGCAGAACCGCGCACACGAGCCGCCGCCGCCCCGCTCCGCCTCAGCGGCAGCAGCCGGAGACCGAAAGCGGCTGCCGCCCGGGGGAAGAGCACCCCGGCCGGGCGGGCGGGCAGAGCCCCGCGCCGCGCCAACCCACCCGGTCCGCTTGCTCGAGTGCGCCGGGCGCGCTGCAGCCGCGGGCGAAGGAGAACCCTACGAGCGGGAGGAGAGGCGATGCTTCAGCCCTCTGCACAGCTACGGACGCAGCATCTGTGCCGGGCGACGGCACCAGCTCCGCTCACAGGCGCAGCGGCAGCGGGCTCCCGCAGCGGCACGGCCGGGGGTTGAGGTGCCCGCACACCGGCACGCACCGCTCGGAGGCACCGGCCGCCCGCCGGGCTCCACTGCCTCGTAGCACACATGTAGACGCACGTACACACCCAAAGGCGTCCACCAAAAACCCTCCGAGAACACCCGGTGGCTCCCGCTCCGGCCGGGCAGGGCACCCCAGCGGTGCCGGGCAACCCCCTCGCCGCCCCGGCACGGCCGCCGTCCCCCGCGAGAAGCGAAGTTCGGGGCGCCCGCGGCGCCGCACCCGCCTCCCCGGCAAACTTACCGAGCGCGGCCACCGGCTGAACTTTCAGCAACGCCCCGGCTCAGCTCCGCCGACGGCTTCTCCCATCGCCTCTAGGTGCGGTGTCCGCGCCCTGCTCCCCGGCGGCTGCGGCGCGGGCGAATATAAATCCACATTCCGCTGCCGGCGGCTCCCCCGCAGCCCGCCCCGGCCCCTCCGCCCCGCTGAGGGGACGGCGCCGGCTCCTGCTGCCGCGGCTCGACCCGCAGCTACCGGCGGCGGCGCGTCAGGCTGCGAAAAGCCAAAGAGCGAGGGGCAGCGGGGCCGGGCTCGGCGCAGCCCCTCTGCTGCTGCTGCCGCTCCTCTCCGGCGGCTGTAGTGTCAGCGCCGCCGCTTGCTCTCAGCCTGAGCTTTTTTTTTTTTTTTTTCCTCCCCCCCCCCTTTTTTTTTTTTCCCCTTTTCGGCTCCTTCTCTGTTAATGAGCATGCCCGGGAGATCTGCGCAGGCGCGTTACCAGCCGCCGCGCCTTAAGTCGCCTCGCACCGGTCGCCACCGCGGGCGGTGAAACGGGAGCCGAGGGGGCAGGAGCCGGGCAGAGGTGGCACCGAGGCGGGGGGGAGCGGAGGCTGAGCCCTCGGCCGGGCAGCTTTCGGCAGAGGCGGAGAGGTAGCCGGGGAGGTGAGGCGGCTGCGCCCACCTGAGCGAGAGGAGCTGCCCTGGCCCCGCAGGGACAGGTCGCCGGTGCTGGCCCAGGGAAAGGGAGGAAAGTGAAAAACCCGCCGGCGGTCCTCTGAGTTTGGAAATAACGGGGAGTGCCTCCCTCTAAATAATTTACCTTGCGGAGGAAGTAGCACTGATAGCGGAATCAAGGCTTAGGAGAGAGCTGTTGCTTTATAGAATGTGCTTCAACCGCTTTCCCTCGACGAGCTGAGCTTACTAAGGTGGGATCTCCTGTGGCCACCTGCGCTAACAGTCCCGGGTCTTGCTGCAGGGGAACTTCGTCTTCTGGTGATGATCTCTGTAATTTCAACATTTATACGCTCTGTATCCTCAAGAGTACATACAAAGGTGTAAAGATGATTAGAACCTGCTTTTTCATTAACAGCTAAATCCACATCTGCAGTTTTTTGTAAAGATTTTGTTGCACTGAAGAATCCAAGGAACTGGGAAAGGTGCGCCTCAGGCTGGACCCAGCTCTTCCATCTCCCTCCATCGTAGTTTCAGTTTCCATGCATACCTGTATCTATCCATTCCTTAAAAATCACTGTGTTTACATTATTGAGCCTGTGCCTTCAGCAACAGGAACACCCTGGGGGAAAAAATGTGTAATTCACAATTCCTGTTATTTTTTCGCAAGTTTCTGCATAGACCACCTAAAGTCGAGTTTCTCTGTATCGTACCCCAGGGCACATTTCATTTAGCGAGTTAGTTTACGTTGTTTACAAAATATTTGGGAAAAAGCACATCTTGTAGAAACAAAACATCTTAAGAACTGACTGTTAAGTAAAGATAAATTATAGTTTTGCCTGTATGTCTCGCAGTGCATAAATAAAAAAAATAATTAATTAGGTAAGACCATCTGCGATTCTAATATACTGGCTGCTAACACATAACTTTTCTGTTGTTTTTAACATTTGCTCTTAGAGACAACCCTGCCTTGAGCTTGCTCTATCAGAAATAAAATTCAGGTGCCCACCAGAAATCATTTTTTCTTGGTTCCTCTGGTGAAAACATTTATAAATAGGCCTTTGATATTCCGAATTATTTCCTGCCAAAGTGATTGGTTTTTAGGGAGCAAAGGAACAAAGAAAATCCCTCACTGAACATCATTGCAAAGATGATGAACTGGCCCAAAACACAACTCCTGTTCCAAAACAGGTACATTAGTATTAATATCTATATAACTGTGAAGCAATGGAGATACGTCTACCCAGTTCATGTAGGCTGCAACCCAATTCTGAAAAAAGCTGTGAGGTTTCAGTAATTCCAAAGTCAGCTTCTTTGAAAAACCAAGGATAGGAAGATGAGAAGGACGAGGAACCACAAAAATGATAAAGTTTTCAAATATAGCATCAACATTGCTGCTTACATGAATGACAAAGTACTGTTATGTATTGTATCTTCCTTTCTAAACCTTAGATATTTATTTCCTTCTATTCTACAGATTTCTAAATGTGCCAATTTAAGATGAAGAACTCTGTCCAGCTCTTCAGAATGAAATATCCTTTCAGCAATACTCCAGAAACCTGAGTCTGCCTCTCCCTAAAGCAGGCACAGCCGTAAAGATCCTGAGGTAAATACAGAGTCCTTTAGGAAGTCCGTCCTTTCTATCTTCCTTGGATTACATGCATCCTATGCATCAGGAAGAAAGTCTTGAACTACTGGCTATACGTTACTTTCTTAGGAAGGCCAGAAGTAACAAAACCGAAGACATTTCTCACGAATCTTGAAGACATTAAGCAAGCTTCACCAAAATCAATTATTTGAAGTCAGAACAATCCTCTCTCAAACGTTTCTCTCAAATGTTTGTGACTTAGTTCTGGTAGGTGGAATAATTCTTTGGCAGTATAGATCAGTCATGAACTATTCCAAGCCCAGAGTAAAGAGTAAATGTTCCTTCCCAGGAGATTTGGTTGTTTTGGTTTCTTCTTTCTCTGGATAGACTTTAACATTTGCTTTTCATTAACACAAAAATTAGATAGCATAGGTTGAACATGGAAGTAGTTCAAAATCAAAAACAGAAAAAGGTCCAGAATGAAGTTGATGTATTAGTCACAGAAATATAAACCAAGATAGCCCACCAGTCTAGCTTTCAGGTTTTAAGATACCATGATACTCAAGTAAATATTGGCCTGTTTTAGCTTGACAAAGATCACTTCTACTTGGAATGCTAAGGAATTGTCTGTTGTAGCCATTACCACATAAAAGCATACAAGGGAAGACATACAAAGGTGACCAGTAGAGACCTTTGTCTCTTCAGCCACTGCTGAGATAAATGAGCCCAAGTTGATAAACTCAATAGTGAAAAATTGTTGTCAGATTTGAAGTGGAGTATCTGGTATATATGGTAATTTCAGACACCCATGGGATGCTCCGTGGTGAGTTGGGGTTAGGGAAACCAAAAAGGTCTGCTTGGAGTGCCATGCAGATATTACACATCAGTCCATGAGAAAGACATATGGGAACGTGTGAAACTTTAGGTATATTATATGCATTCTCCAGCAGAACTAGGAGCAGATTCCAATGTGAGATAAGACCCATTGCATAATGAGAGTGTTTCTTTTAGAGGAATTATCTCAGTAGAACAAACAGATACAGATTTTTGTAACTGGCAACAAGAGCCCTTAAGCTCATTGAACCTAAATGTACCAAATACCAGAAGTGCATTGACCAAAAAAAAAAAAAAAAAATTCTGACCCTTGGATTTCTCAACCAAGTATGCTTAGAAGAACTGGCTTAGAAGAAAGCAAGAGGTAAAATATTGCTAAATACGCTGGTGCCAAATGGAATTTTTTTGAGTGAAAACACATGCAGGCTTATATAGCATTACAGCTCCCTGCACTAGAGATTTTCTCTGTAAGTGGCAAAGGACGGTATCACTGGTGCGCAGTTGCAATACTAGGGAACGCAGGACTGATGCTAAGGACTTGCTTGACACCTTTTGGCTAGCTCAAGTTCCAAAGAGCCTCCTGAGTGATTCATTGGGGTTTTTTTTTAACTGGTAACTGAGTTATGCTGAAGCACTGGTTTTAAATTATTCTTGTGCCTCCTGTGGGAATAGAGATTGTTGCCTGCATTGCAACATTCTCTGTTGAGACCTGAGACACGCTGCTGGTCTCACTGCTGAGTAGGATCTTTTCCACCCACCTGGTGTAGGGTATCACCCCATTTAGCAGAGTTCTGTCAGCCTGCGCTTCTGAGAATGATGCTGAAACTTTATCTTTTTGCCTCTTATCCTTTGAAGCAGATGAAGTCCTCAAAAAACTTCTCTGAAATTTTGGGGAATTTTCCTGGTTTACGAGACTTCTTACTGGACAACTGTAAGACAGGATAAGATACTTCCCTAAGTAATTTAAGTGGTTGGTTGGTGTGCCATTTGTGGAAATTGCTCCTCCACACGGTTAACAGGCTTCAAAACATAGAAGCAGGAAATCAGCCAGATCCCAGTGCTGACTATGCTTTCTAACATAATTTATTTGAAATAAAAGGGTCGACTTGCTTGTTTTGGTCTCTTCAACAGACTATGAGAAAACTATTTCAAAAAGGAGATGAAATATTTACACCAAGTCCCTCAATAGCGGTAGGAAAGTACTGAAATACGAAGGACGTTCAGATCCCAACTGTCTGCCAGAAAGTGACAGAAAGGACTGAGCAGCATTAAGAGTATTGCTCTGCCCCATATGTAACAAGCAGAAAAATAATGACATTTGAGACACTGTCAGGCTCCAAAAGCACACTTTTGAGGAAGTTCTTGTGTACACCAACAAGGGATCCCAACTATACTCTAAAAGGTTAAATTATGTTTTAAATCCAGTTATTTATAGTTATATATACTTGATAAAACTAGTGAGACTGATCCATCATTCAGAGTTGTGCACAGTGGTTTTGGAATGCTGCCATTTTTTAGAATGATACCTTACATCAGTCTGATGTAGGTGCATATGAAGTGTGGATGTAAAACATGATCAAAACATAACAACAGAAGTCTAGCTGCACCCAATGCATATTCACTTTGACAAGGCACAAATCACTACACTAAATGAAATGTGAAGGAAAATTAGAATCATTTTTTATAGTTATATATTTTTCTAGTTATGCTCCTACTGAACTGACAATTGATACATTCCACTGAAGTGAGACACAGGCACAGTCTTGCCCTTAGTCTGGAAGTATTCAAATTTGTAAAAAATTAGGAAGGAGAAAGTGAAGTATGAAAGGCCAGTCAGAACTTTTTACTTTCTGGACCAAAAGAAGGGTCCAGAAAGCAGGGAAAGTTGTTGTTCTATTTCCCTCTCACTGAGAAGAGCTGAATTTCATGAAGCTAGGTTAAATACACATAGAGATATAAAAAAAAAAAGTATGCGAAACTGCACTCCTGTATTATTACCAGCTCGTGGCAAGAATGGGTTTTGCCCCAGACTTTCTGCCAGATGCTGTACATCGTGTAGTAGAGCTAAGAGAGAATAGCAATTTGTGATAGGATATCACTTTTCAGAAATTGTACCTCAAGAACCAAGAAAATTACAGAAGAGAAGGTGATAATTTTGAAATATAAATAAAAACCATTGTATTTTGGTAGTCATCTTGGTGAAAAATGTACCAGAAATAGACTTGTTTACAGAAGAGTTACTACCATGGCAAAAGACTGAAGAAAGTGATGCTGCCTTGTGCCATGTTTACACGCTATGAAAAAATAATACAAACATACGATATTGACTCTCTCTCCAAGGCTTTCCATCATTGCATGATGCCTGTCTCCTTTCCTCACTTTTAAAATTTTCAAAGAAACGACTTCCATAGTTTTTACAGTGTCATCTCTCACATTCAGAAAGAACTCCTGTAAATAATTGCAAATCTTGTTTCAAAATTCACCTCTAAACTAGAACTCCTGTAAATAATTGCAAATCTTGTTTCAAAATTCACCTCTAAACTACCTCATTCCAAGATGCCTGCCAAAAATCTGACAGCTGTCAGGCTGTTCATGTGCCATGACCGCTGCCTGGCATGTTGACCGAAACTGCAAACTTGTTTCCCGATAACTTCCAATCTATCTGGATGAATCAATTAATCTAAACTTATAGCATCAAAAAAAAAAAAAAAAAAAAGAAGCACCTTTTCTACAAATATGGCTCCCTCGTTAATATGCAGTAGAGAGAATGGAGAAGTATTTCAATTTTAATGGCTGGAGAGGGATGTTACTTGCTTATTTTCCTATCACATGAACACAAGGTGGTGCTAACGCTCCTGTCACCAGTACCGATTCTCCACTTCCCCAGTAAGCCTGCCTTACTTGGGTGATGGTAGCTCATGTGCAGCTGGTGTACCAGATATTTAATTTTCCTTACATTAATTCTAAGAAATAATATCCATTAAGATAAAACTTTTGTTTAAAGCGAAACTCTTGTTTTTGTTTTGATAAACTGAAAAAAATCCATTTCCAATTGGGAGAGAGAAATATTTTCTTCATTGTTTTGGTTTTAACTCTTCCAAACAGACCAGTTGTAGTCGCGGCTTCCCTTCGAGACTCAATGAAAAATGAATTCTAGGTCAAGAAAGAAAAGGAAAAAAGCCATATTTTTTCAGTTTTTAAGAAAGAAGTAAAAAACAAAACAAAAAACAACATATGAAATGAACATGTGAAAGATATAAATAAGTATACTCCCGGATAACTGAAAAGAGCTGGAGATGGGAATTGATCAGTTTAAATGCTTTCCTCCTCTTAGGAGGAAGTCCTTTGGTACTGCAGAAAGGTGCATCTGAACTAGAGGGTTTTAAAAACTCTTTTACTAAGAGAGATGACTTTAAAAAATAATTGTTGAAAAATATTCAATGAAAGTGTTAATTCCGGAATAAGAATACATGCTAAAAGAGGTTTGAGTCTATCAGCTTGCCCATTAGAGTGGAACTAAGTTAAAGCACTTTTGAAGAGCGGTTGAACTTCCAAGTAGCAGGGATCATTTCTTTCCTGAATAAAATAATAATAAAGCTTCTCAATACATTGAAAGCTGACACTGAAGAAGATAAGAAACGTAAAAAACAAAGGTATGCTTCTTAGAATATTTTGAATCCATTGTTTCATCAACCTCATGGTTAGCCTACAGTGTAATGTATTGCATAGGAAGGAAATCCTAATAAGGATCTTTTTTTAAATATAATGTCTAGTATAAAGACAAACTCCCTTCTTCCATATTTCTCTTCAGGTTCTTCTGATAATTACAGAATTATTGTGTTAGAGAAAAAAAAAATCTGACTTACAGTGCAGTATTTTTTGAGGCCTTTGAAAGTGAACACACTTTATGAAGGATCATGACCCAACCTGCTTCTGCCTTTTCATGCCTTTTATTACATAATACTCCCTTATGTTCCTGCTGCTTTTCTTCTTTCTTATATTTTTGCTGATCTCTGTTGCTCAGGTATTTACTTTTTTCCCTTAGGAAAATGTACAAAACCAAGACCTAAATATCTTAATATCTTCATCTTAATTAGACATGAAAGTAACTATGGCCTCATTAAGAAATGTCCTAAAGCAACAGGTAAAATGGAATCAGATCAGTCTGAAATCTCAGCCAGAGATCAGCTTGTCAGACAGTCCTAGTTGTTAAAGTAGCCTGGGATACAGCTACTGTAGAGAAGAGAAAAACTAAACGCTTAGTATAAATCTCAGTGGAAGAGATGACTAATTAGAGATAATTATACACAGATTTCTTGCATTAAAAGTGCTTTAAAACATAAACATTCAAATTTTACTTAGGCTCCCAAGTGCTTCCTAGGAGGCAAGCTTGCAAAAATGTCCTTTAAATGATGTCAAACACTTTTAAACCAAATGATTTTTAAGAGGCATCTCACTGAAAATGGTGATGCCTTGAATTTCCTTGTTCACTTTCAGTTTAGTAAGAAACTGCAATAAAATTTATGGCCTAAGTTAGTATCCTAATTATCCTATAACAAAGGTAATCAGGAGTAATGCAGTCCTGGTTTGCTACCATTCACTAGCAACTTCAAAACCTGTCCCCAAAATTCCCTCGATAGGAAGACACTGAACTGTCTTCAGAACTGAGGCTGAAACTGTCAGAACATTGACAAGGAACACAGAAAAGGATGCTGTGCTAAAAAATATGTCTTCTATGAGATTAAAAAAACAACCAAACACCAACCCAAAACTTAGGATACAACCTGTAAAAGGGCAAATTTCTGGAATATTCATGGAAAAAATCTCAAATTCAGAGCAGAAAATTGTCTAAGATGCCTTCGTCCCTTAGTACTACTTACACTGGAGCAAATAGAGAATTTCAGATTTTTTTTTTTTTTTTTTTTTTTTTTTTTTTACAATGGAACTCCATTTTTCTTTCAGTTTTATATTTGTTATCAAAATCTATCACGTGACTCCCGCAAAACATTCAGGTCAATAATTTAGAGTGAGACTTGTTAATGTACTTTTTTTGAGATAGTAAGTTAAGACACCGCAATTCAAAACACAAACATTTTTAAGGTTTTGCATAGTTATCATGCAGATGTTCCACAAAATCTGCATATACTTTTTTATTCAAGATTCATTGAGAAGAAGTGCCAGTCGTTCATCTTTTAAAATATTGTCAGTTCATACGGTTCGTTTTGGAAGAAACAGAAACACACACTCATCCACGTAGTTACCTGCCAGATTCTTTGTCTTATTATTGCACAATCATGTCCAAAGAACATTTAATGTCTTTATGAACATCTTGAACAGTGGGCGAGAGCACACACTCAGCAAGTCTGTGGATAATGCCAAATTGTGGTGGGTGCTCTGTGCACAGACCAGGGCTCACAGGAACCTCCTAAGTTCAATAAAGGAGAACTCAATATTGCGAATGCAATAGTGTCACACACCTGTACAGTACGGGCCCAAGGAGAGAAAGCAGCAAACACCTGGGGATCCTGACGAGCAAACGGAACGCGAGCGAGCAAAGTGTCCCTGCAGCAAAGGACAAGAGGGGAGCAGGCTGTACCCAGCAGGTAGGAGGTCACCCCGTGGTGCTTCTGACACCACATCTGGTGTGTGGTTTGGAGCTCCCCAGTACAAGAAGGACATGGATGGATTTTCTGGAGTGAGTTCAGCAAGTTGCGGCAGGACAAAAGGCAACAGACACACACAGGGACATGAGAAATTCCAACCAGATATCAGGAGAAATGTTTTCACCCTGGGACCATCAAAGAGTAGAACGGGTTGCCCGGAGAGGTTATGGGTTCTCCATCTTTGGGAATAGTCAAACTTGAAAGGACCAGGCTCCAAGTGGGGGTTAGACCAAACACTTCTTGAGATCCCTTCCAACTTAAAAGTTATTTTATGATTCTATGATCGATCACTTTTTTCATTACGCCAAAAGAAAATGAGGTAAAAATACTTACATATAAACCCTTCACAATCACTATATTTATAACAAACTATTCTGGGCAACTTTAAAACAAACCAGAGCCTTTCAATTGATTCAACACATTCTTCCAATGAGATAATAGTCCTGAACAGCCACAAAAAATACAAAAACCTTTTCAGCACTTCACTTGACTTCAAAGAGTGGAGTTTATATCATCATTACCCTTCCAGTGAATTACTGTCGTCTTGTTTGTGTCACTGCTATCAGCATATGTTGGAAGAGATCAGCCATTTTGAGTAGGCAAAGAATTAAAATACGTAACTGGTCATAACAATAATGAATGCTTAATCACTGTGAAAAGTTTTAAAAGGAGTAGTTCTTAAGTACACAAATCCCAGATTTATAAATAGAATCGGTACTTTGGTACTAGCCATACCAATAGTTTGAAGCTAACAATAGCACATACACAAGGTTAATATTCTCACAATTTATATTCGCTTGCTTACCAGCAGAACAGGCTGGCAGTGATGAGGGGGACACAGAGTCAACTAAAGCAAAGAGCGTGAACACCCGCAATCATAGAAAACACAACGCAATGAAAATAAATACTGTAGGGGGCCGTACGAATGTCAGGAAAAAGCAATTAATTAGCAAGACTTGTCGTGCCAGTAAAAAGTGAAAGAAGAAGAATATTGTGGCTACATTTGTTCTATAACTGTTTAACTGTTCTATAACTGTTTTTTGGGACAAAATTTTTCAGAGGCAGTCTTCAAGACAGAACAGAATTGGAAAGCCATTATTTATGGGACAGACTATCAATCTGTAATTGGAAGATGCCTGAGTCTTAAAGTGTTGTAGCATATAGACCATTACAGAAATATTCTGATAATTATTAATGCAGTTTGGGGGTGCCAGGTGCAGAAGGCTGGCTTCCCGCTTTCTTGGTACATTTTTAACTAAAAGTAACGTGACGCGTTAGTATTCAAGGCTGCTAGTTCTTCACTGCTAATTTACATTTATATTCTTTATGTCTAGATTGAGCCTAGGGAAATTTAAAACTCTATTTCATTAATGCTAACTTCTACAGCAATCCCAATATGCAGAGAAGTTCCTAGATTGCAAGGCTAGTTAGGTGAGAATGCAGAAGCTGAACATAATTGCTGGGTGGTTATGATAGTTAAATATGTACTGTCAGTTTTGACTTTTGAAATCCCTGTAGACGTTAACCCACTGCTCTAAAAGTTTAAAATATTAAGTAACAGAATAATGGTATAAAATATCTTTAAAACAATTGTTTCGAGTTTAAACTTTCGTATGCGGATATGTTTTAAGCTGTTACAGCGTAACAACATTGTGTTTGGCTTTTTCAGGAGTACTTTCTGTGAAAAAGTTGGATAATTTAATCTCTCTCTTTTTTTTGGCCTTTGAATGGATGGCAAATTACAACTACATGTGCAGCCATTTTAGCAGGCCAGATTGGGCCGTGTTCTGGCAGGCTTTTGTGAAGTGCTGCAGTTTTACAATGCTAATGCGGCGTTAATGAGCACCCATTTACTGCCTGTCATCCGCTGGTGCAGAAGGTTCTGATGTAACTTCTTTAAAAACAACCCATTTCGAGATCTGGATGCAGAAATCTTGATCACCCGCAGAAACCCTTGTGTATGCATATATATCTATATATCTATAAACATGCCTCTCGGTGCCTGAGGTTTGTCTAAACTGGCCATGTGACTTTTTTTTTTTTCCTGCAAAGCTGAGCACCACCTGTTTTTTCTATCAATCCAAATGAGGAAAATGGAGTAAAGGCACACCAAATCTACACATCTGCCTGGGCAATAATTGGCTCAGGATGAACAAGACTCGCTAATGTTGTTATACAGTGATTCAGCGCCTTAGGCCAGCCAGCAACTTCTGCCTCCAACATGACTCCAAAACTTAGCTTCTGATCTGCCACAACCCTATGGGACCTATATAATGCACATCCATCAAAAAAAATACATTAAGCATGTTTGCTTTAAGTGATCAGAAAGTTCTGTTTTGGTCTAGTTCGTATCCATCTTGGACAGGTAAGACTGCACCAGTACAAGACTGGAGAGAATCAGACTCAGAATAAATAAATTAAAAGTGATTATAAAATATGCATGGGGTATTTATGTAAAACCATATTTTCTGCAAGGTAATCTCGTATGGAATTTATAGTACAGTATATCACCAAAGAGAGAAACTGGAGAAAAGGTTAATAGCTGGAGTAATTATAAATCCAGATATATATAATTCAGTCTACTAAACAGTATCATGCCTTTGTGGTTTAAGTAAGAAGTTATAGGGGAAATATGCTTTTGGAACCTATTGGTCTTTTCTGTAATATTTATGAGCACACAAGCATTTAATTCATTATTTATAGGTTTCTGACATCCACCTCATTTATTTGATATATAATTTTTATCGGTAGTACTTTGTAGACAAGCAAGTACTTCAAGAAAGCAGAATATAACGTAAATCTGCATTTGCCTTTGGGAAAATGTATGAAGTATGTAAACTTGACTAAATAATGTGTGGAGATATGGGACAGTATGTTAAACTTAAAATTTTCCTATAGCTGAGGTAAATTTTAATGTTTGTGTGATTCATCCTAATTGCAAAATCTTTAATTTTCACTATACAGGAATGGATAAGAAACATAATCATTCTCAGGTGGATGAGAACTAAAATAGCATGGAGTTCCCTCATGCTCCTTGAACCTAAGGCCTCTTTATGTAGTTTATATATTGAATGAGAAGAGGAGAATCAGTTTGAAAAAATACAGCATAATATTTGGTATAGAAACTGGTGACTGGCTGAAAGGGCTATTTATAAATGAGTGAATTATGTGCAGTTTAGCTGTCTGCAAATTGACAAACACACACACACACACATATATATAATAGGAAGCTGTGATGTAGTATGGAATTATTACTACACATCTTGTGATCTACAAATAGAATGTATGTACAGTAAAGCAGCTCCGATAGCTTTGAATTGTAGAATTAGAGATGATGGGACCTTAAGCCTATATACTATTTAAGAGACACTAATATCTGTCTGTAGAAATGCATAGAAAAAGTTCCTTCTATGAGAATAAAAGACATATGTCAATCTAAGTAGGAAAATAAAGAAATACTATGACTCGTGAGTAGAAATAATAATGTTGAAAGAATAAATAGCAAAGTGCAGTAACAGTCCAAGGAACTGTGCTTTGCAATACAACGTAGTTAAACAGTATGTATCTGATCAAATTTTTACAGCTGGAGATTTTATTTTGGGGGTTTCTATGCATTATTTTTTCCCCTCTTTCACAGATCTTGCATTACTGTAACTGTCACAATTCTCAATGATTTGATAATTTTACATAAGTTGTTGCAAAAAGGTAATAAACTTTTTTGAAGACCTTGGAGATAGTTATCCTTTTGCTAGATAACCTGCCACATGCACAAAGAGCTTCTCAGTGATCATGGAGAACAAAGAATTACAGGCATTTATTTATTCTTAAAATCAGTAAATGTGATAACTGGTCAAGCCTCTCAGCAACTGCAACTAAACACAATGGCTTTCAACCTTTTTGGAGTGAGATTCACTGCTGACATTCTTCCAGGAGATAAAAAGCAGGAGGAGCAAAACTGGGGGTGCAGCTGTGAGGGACAGGGGAGTTCTCACAGAGAGTTGTGCTGGAAGTCATCTTGGTAAAGGGCAAATTAAAAAAAAAACAAAAAACAAAAAAACCCCAAGTCTGACCTGCCCCACAACCGTTGCTTTCTTCCTGGCTGATGACATGGGAATAATGCAAAAATAAGTAAAGCTGCATATGTCACTGTTTGGGAATCACTAACCCAGGAAACAGGTACCAAGTTAGGGTCTCTGCAAATTAGGTTCTACTCCCAGTGTGGCAACTAGGCCATATTCCAGAACTGATTTTTTCTTCTGTTAGAACAACACTGACCTTTACAAAGAAATTTCGTCTCTATTAATGAAAAGTACGTCATGAGAGTGAGAAAAGGCTCTATTGTTATTGTGTGGAAGAACAGAAGAGGAAAAGGTAATAATATTTTTACAAGTTCAGAAAATAACATTTTTTATATTTAGCTGTATGAATATACATATATAACGTTTACTGGGCAGATTCTTCTGAACCAATATACTACTGTTTTTAAAAGCAACTGACAATCTGTTTTCAATAAATTTAAATTTTTACTTTTAAATGTGACTGGAAAAGATTTCAAAAAGCCATCAAACAAACCCAAACTTTGCCCTAGTTGATAATCTCACACAGGCCTCCTATAAACACGAGCACTAAATCTTTAACTCGTTACCTCTTTCCTTGTTAGAGGCTAAATGCTACTTCTTTCCATTGTGAGAGGAATGAAGAGTATGCATTTTCTGAGCTGCTGAAGCTTGTTATTGAAATTAAGCTTTATGACACTGTTGTTTTCCATACTTGGACCCAGTCTATTGGATCTGTGTGGCTGCTTCCAGAAATAAGAAGGGCAAATGTCAATGCGTTTTCACAAGCAAAGGCAAGGAGCAGGTTGTGAAATGGGCTGAGTTAAGCAACCTCCCAGAAAGGACACCTGCTAAAAGCCATATGGGCAAGAGCTTGTCCTTGTGTGCTCCCCCATTTCTGTGACAGTACAGTCCACACTCAACAATGTCCTTTCCTTTTACATTTGATACCTTTGCATCTCTGTGGTTTTCAGTAAGATTGATTCCTTTCAAAAGGCTGCATGGCAAGGAGCATATCAACCCCTTCACTCATCTTTAAATAAAAGAATGTGTACTTCAGCGTTTATGAAGTAGTGAGGAAGTACTGCCTCTGTTTTCCGAAGAATTCTTGTCAATTTTCTTTTCCACATGCTATAAACCATATTGATGTGAATGCCTTCTGAAGTTACTCAGTCAAAAAAGTAATTCATCTCAGTAGAACGATTTCTGAGGCACATCACTGCCCTGTAGACTTTCATCAGATTCCTTTCTTCACATGAAAAATGAATAAATTTCTAAACTGCAATTTTAAATATTGAATAAGGCTAGTGATATCAATAAGTTTGATTATTCAAGACATGAGCTTACGAAATGTTCAACACTATTGTTATCAAGGCACAAAGCAAGAGTGTGCAGCCTTTTCTATGTAGCATGCAGCACTTTGGAGGATTGGACCCTTAAGAAAGAGGATTAAAAGTTTACAGGAATTAACATAGAGGGACAGAAAGCCAACATATTACATAAGCCCAATATCTGGCCTTTTAGATTATTTAGATATCTTAATTTAGAAAGATATATTTAATTTAAATTTAAAATGCATTCAAGCGTAGATCAATAGACTTTTTTCAGTTTACTGGTGTATCACATCTATTTCATGATGTTCATATTCCCTTGGATCAAGGAGCTCTCTGGATATTTAACACTTCATTAACACACAGTATTAGTGTTGTCAATATAACCTGTTATTATACAATATGCACTTTGTAATTTGACAACATTCATTTAGAATTAACAACAGAGGGTGAGATAGGAAGTGATTATATTAAAAGTGGCATGGCAGTGAAAACCAGATTTTTTTGTACTTCATTAATAACTTAAGGTGTATACTTTAAGGTCCTGAAGAGTTTACGTGTTAGCTTCATGTTTTCACATAACTGCAATGGAAATAGAAGACAACTGAAATTAGAGATATGATTGCAACCCTAAGTGTCTCTGCAGTTTGTCAGTATTTTACTGTGTGCTAATTCTAGAGGGAGATAAAAACAAAACCAAACCAACAACAACAGTTTAGTAATGCATCCAGCCCGTTTTCCAGTCAGGTTTCTCTCTTTGGAAGTCAAGTGAAATTCTGATGGGGCCTTGGCACATATTTATCTTTCTGCCACATATGTATCATCTCGGAGCATCAATGCTTCCACTAAAAAATACACTGTATTTGTTGAGCACTTTGATAAATGACATATGCACTTGTTTGTGAATTAGGATCTCTGTTCTGTAAGTTGATTTTAACATACTTAATATGTGCTTTGATTCTTACAGCTCTTTATCTTGCTTCTTGATTTTGGTAGAGTTTTCTTCTTCAAGGAGTACATGCTTTCAGATGGACGTTTTGCTGTTTTGCCTAGGGTATTCTGATTCATCTTATTCTAGTGTGCTTTCCTGTTCAGCTAGTTGTCATGAATTGGAAATTTATTTTCTTTTCATCAAGGGCTTTCTCTTTCCATGAGGTATAATTTTATTTACTTTTTCCCTTTTCTTTTGCCCTTTCTTTCTGGTTCTTTTTGATAATTCATTTAAAGAACGCTACATCTTATTTAATGCTGTTGTAAACCATCACTGAATATATTACGACAGTGTAAATTATTCCTCTTTCATGAAATACTAGAAGAATTGTAATCATACAAATTCTGTAAAGTCAATGGAACAATTTCATTGAATGAGAGAAAACAATGTCCTCTCATTTCACTAATCTAGATCCACAGATTAGATAACAACATGTCAGTAAGCACCAATGAGCCCAGTTTGCAGGTGAGTAATCAAGGGCCAATAGA
The DNA here is from genome assembly GCF_036013445.1 of Caloenas nicobarica. Taxonomy (NCBI): domain Eukaryota; kingdom Metazoa; phylum Chordata; class Aves; order Columbiformes; family Columbidae; genus Caloenas; species Caloenas nicobarica. The sequence goes on from NC_088256.1 coordinate 5,634,810, forward strand.
GGTCAATCTCTGAAAACTTCATCTGAAATTGTTTGTCTGGGCTGTTTGCTGGACAATATTTGGAACCGGATGTTCCATGGATTACCATAGCACTGGTTTTGGTAAAGCTCCCCTTTTCTCTGTTGTCCTTCAGAATCTTTTGCATTACAATTTCCAGATACTTAAGAGAAATCAGTAATTGTTTTGCTCAGCTTCAAAACCTGACATTTCAAGTATAAGATCAAAATACATGTTAGGACACAGTGGAAGACTGAAAACTATTTTTCCTCTGAGGTGGCATTAATACTGCAGCCTTTAATCAGCAGCAGCTCGACCCATTATTCTGTCTCTTGTAATTTGTATTATAAAATGTATTATACACACATGTGCCTCATCTATAAAGAATTATTTTCCACACTGAAAGGATAACAAAGAAGTAAGTGTTCCAGAAATATGATAACATTCCCCATTTACATTGGAAAATACACCAGTTCAAAATCTAGTGTGTCGGATAGGGGTGAAGATTAGAGTTATCTTTCTCCAGTCCCAGGCAGAAAGCATATGCTTTTTCCCAAGCTACACCAGCGAGCTCAAGGGAGTCATTCATAACTGCTTTGCACAGAAAAAAATTGATGAAGTTGGGAAAAGGAGAAAAACTCTATGGTTAAATAAAGGATTAGTGTATTTGCATGATAACTATATAGTGTGTTTCAAAAATGGACCGAATTGTGAAATATCCTGCTTTGAAATGGGGTCCATCTTTCTGAAACACCCTGTATTTTAGAATTTTAAAATACCAACATAAAACCTTGATATGCATTTCAGATCAGTAACATGTCAGGCACAGTTTTAAAAGCAGCTGATGATATATATGTATTTTTAATGAAAGAACGTTAAAAGAGATGCGGAAAAGCTTAATGAGCAGAATAATAGAAAAGATGAAGTTCAAGCAAAATTTTCTTTGGCATCTTTTACCTGTACACTACTACCCACATGCACATGAACTGAGATGAAAATTCCAATAAATTAAATATAAAAATGGGAGGATCATATATTACAAAATGAGGATATTGTAAAAATACAGATTTAATGAGTGTTTTTAGAGTAGGACCCATAAAGGGATGATAACTATTCATGTAAGAATAGCTGTCTGTCTTAAAGGTCTGTGATGGAAGAGTAGTTATACGCTTTTCAATGAGCATCCAGCTTTCACCAGCCTTATAAGACAGAATCCTTACAAATGTGACAGCTACTACACACTTAATGTCACATCAAAAATAAAAAATTAAAAGGAAAAATTAAAACCATTGTTTCCATATAGATTTTTAGAAGAACAGTGTTCTCAATTTAAATGGGTGTCAATATGCATGATGGGGACCCTAAAAAAGAATTTTATTGCTTATATAATATTGTCTCAAAGTATTGTCCATTTCATTCTTACATTAGAAATACTGATCTTTAAACTCTGACCAAATTCTAAACCTTCATATAAGGAAATAGTAGGAATTCTTTGGTACTGTTATGGTTTCAGTGGAGTTGCTTTAATTGGCGTATCTGAGAAAGCAAGTCACTCTGAAAAATGGTTCCCTAAGTAACACTGTGGCATTTTTTATCTTGCCACAATGAGTCCAGATTACACCCCTCTATTGTAAAAAAAAAAAAAAAAAAAAAAAAAATCATAATCCAGTCAGACGTCAGACAATGTCGAGTAAGAAAATGACATCATTTATTCTTTTATAATCCCACTGTTTTAAAATTATACCATCAATTTAATCTACTCTTAAGGAACACTATTAAGAAGGAAAAAATTCGTAATGAGAAAGTTTAGGACAGGGTCTGGATTTGTCTGTTACTAATGTGAGAGGTACTAAGGCTTTTAATTCAGCAGGTGACTGCAGAACTGCAAATGAAGGCCTAAGTTTTGAGAAGAGATTACAGCAACATCTTTATATCTTGGATTTTCATCCTCTGTGTTTCTGTATTTTGCCTAGAATTCTGGCCTTTATAAAACTATGCCGCTATGAATTAACTGTAATTGGAAAGAATTCATCAAGAATCAGCAATTAAATTTCTGATCCAATATCCAGAAAAAAATTCAGTTCAATCTCTTCATTTTTTTGTTGGCCTAACTGCTAGAAACGTGGCAAGAAAATTACTTTTGTCGCTGAAATATGCACAGAAAGCAGTATTGCTGAGTAAGCAAACATCACATTTGGAATGACCTGGATAGTCTACGAGATTGATAAACAGTGCATAATAAACTGTATAGCTCACCAAAACAACGGTTACTTTTTAAATGACATTCTTGTGTGTATCACCGTCTCCCTTCAGCTTTTGAACAAAGGTTTCCCTTGCAGTTTGCATTCCTCTTGGAAAATAATGCTGATTTGCAGTGTTCTCCAGAATGGCTACATTTAACCTGTGTATCGTTCCTTTTGTTTGCAATTCTACTGTCACCGAAGATAGCTCTGTCAAGTTCTCTGCTAGTCTGAGTAGTGTTTACTCCATATTTTCAAAGGGTTTCTCTTATCTGATACAATATACAAAAGAAAAGGCATAACAGACAAGGAAAGGTTTATACTGGCAGCTATCCATCTGAAAATATATGCTGTTTTATTCTTTAACTTACTACAGAAGTTGATCTGCTTATTACAAGATTTCCTGCTATCATTCTCTGATAGCTGTCTAAAGAAGATATCCACAAGCTATTATAATTCATTTCCAGGTAGAGTGATACTCTCAATGGGGTTGCTTTAGGTATTTAGTCTACATCAGAATAGGAAATCAGTATAAAAAAGGACCTTTCTTCTTCCTAAGAACAGGTGAGCATTGATTCTCATCTCTGATCGTGAGAACGTCTTTCAGTTTATGGTTGGGAGAAAGGCTCATTTTCTTCTAGCACTGATAGAAGCTATCCATCTCTGCGCTGGGAGCCGCACATCTGCACCCTCAGACAGAATATTCTGTCAATTGGTTAAGACAGCTGTGATGGAAATTTTTATCCAGAGGACATTTCAAATACAGAGGAGCAGCATCCTGCTGACATCAGACAGAAGCGCGGCTGAAGCCGTGCAGCTGGCATAACCAACGTGCCTTCCTCCCACCTCTAGCTGTGGAGTGCCACCAGCTCAGATAGCAACAGCCTTATCCATAAAAGCTGCTCGTCAGGGTTGAAATGGACTGTATTTACATTCTTTTTATACCATGTGATAGAATAACTGAGCAATAAATAAAATGGTTTATATTGTAACACGCCAAGAAACTTAGGAATTCCTAGTAACGGTCTTCAGCAAGAGTCAAAAGACAGATAATTCTCACCGCAACTGCCCCAGCTGCCCACAGCCAATTGTATCATGGCAGCGGTTGGTGATGTAGATATCGACATCACTAACAGCATGGGAACTACTATTAAGTGAAGGCTTCATTAGCTGCTTTGAGAAAGAGGCAAGGATATAAAAGGGGACAGTGTGAAACTTTATCCTGTTTTTTTAAATAATGACACCTGAAAGTCATGGTGCAGTAGCGCTGAGAAAAGCCCATGCTGCAGCCTATGCTATGCCTGCTCTTCAAGAAAACACGCCTTCCAGTGCTGTGAATATAGACTTCTCACAGCACTAAAATTTACTTTTAGAAGATTACTACATCATCTGAAATGTGCTTCAATCTATAAATATAAATAAGTCTTTTAGCTTGATACGGTGGCAATGAATATTGAGAAGTGAATATCATTCCATTACTATACTCAGTTTATTCCTTTTTGTTATCTAAGAATTCTGATCTGTATTCCTTTGCCCTTACTGAATGGATGTTCCAGTATTCACAGCATTTTTATAACTCCTGGTTTAAAAATCTATTTATTTTATCTGTTGCTCCCCCCACCTAAATATGTCATCCACATGGAAGAAATAACCCTGAGTTAAAAAGGATGAACATGCTGAATAGTTGTTTTGCAGCAATCTATTTGCATAGCTTTATCTCTGGTTGGCCTATGAGTCACCCCAAATTAAGGCCCCATTTTGCCGTGCGCTGAGCACAGCAGAAGAGTATCGTGGGGCTTAAGACAATCTCAAGTGAACCCTGCGCTCAAGTGTGACATGTACAACTAACATACTGTTTGCTGTCTTGTTTTTTGTTTATTGTTGTAGAGAAATGGATCTGTATGGATAGATGTGAACATCATATGACTGACAAGATTCAACATAGGACTCATCCTGTGGAATCTCCTCCTCCACTCTGAGCTCTCCACCCACACCCCAGGCTCGCTCTCACGGTGCTTTCTCACCTCTCGCCTATCCCAGCATCCCACACATATGGTGATATCAGGATCTGATATCTTAAGATGAAGACAATCCTATATCAGGAAAACCTGCAAAACAGACTGGTCTAAAATGATATTTCACAAATCAAAAAAAAAAAAAGTTTTATACACTGTTCCAATACAGATTTTTTTTTTTAAAGGAATTTATTTCAAGTCCAATGCACCAAGAATATCTCAGATAGGCTATAGTGACTTAACTTTTAGATTTTTTTTTTTTTTATTCAACTACATCTCCCCATTATTGTATTTTACCCTCAGCAAGCTTTGTGTATTCCTTTTAACTCCATCTGTATACTAACGGTGTCACATCTGTTTTTAGGTTTTCAAGCTTGCTGTTAATGGAGAATTTTTCTGACAGTTTTGTACAGCATTTTCCGTTTTAGTGGTAATGCTACTAACATAAGAGTTTCCATCATGCGCAAAAAAGTATTACTGGTATAGATCTCTGTTTCTTTGTAAAAATCCATAATACATGCCAAAAAATTCTGTTCTGACAGCTATGGAAAAATTGCAGGACTATGTTGCTATCACAAAAGAGAAAGTGATTCTAGAAGTGCTAACGTAACATCAGTTATTTGGACTCTTATTAAAATATTACCGAAGTATTAGTACAAGCATTTAAATAAGACTGTGAGTAGCTAATTTAGGGAATAACTAAGGGATATTTTTAGATAGCCACCCTTCTGAGCTGGAGTTTTAAGAACTCATATCATATAAAGTTAATATTCTTGTACTGTAAAATCTCTTAATAATAGTGAGAAACAGGAAATGGGGAAGGAGTATACACTCTTTCCATTTAATCCTAATATTCCAAAAGAGAATTTTACACTCATTTTGTCAAAACTTATTTGGCTATTAAACCAGATGCAAAATTACCAATGCAAACTTTTATGCTACTGCGGAATGAATATAAGACGTATATATGCTTTGTTTTAATCCAGCTGTAGCAGCAACACCTATTCAAATTTGGATGACATGAATTTGAAAGATGTTTTAACGGGGACAGAACTAAAATGCGAATTCTCCTTAGAGTTCTGCCATGGAGATATATAGGGAGAAGACTGCCAGTAGGAATAAGGTCAGTGGCACTGTGCCAATTCTTAACCTCTAAGGATCCCAACTAAGCCTTGGCCACTGGCTGGGAAACACAACAGTGGACCACATGGGAATCAGCAGATGCCAGAGGCTCTTTATTTCATAGGAGTAAACCTACCACAAATCCTATTTCAAACAGAATATGAAAGAAAATCAATGAGTGGAAACACAGATTTTTACAACTTTTTATGCAGGAAAACCACACATAGAGATCTAATTCAGCTGTGAGTGTCAGGCTTAACTTTGAATGACCTGATTTTAGCCAAATGTGTCACAGCTTTAATGTTATTTAAATGTAGCTTTTTTTTGTCTGTGAATATTAGCAAAGTCCTTGTTGCTTTAGATAAGCAGATGACATTCCATTCCTCTTCGTTTCCCTCATTAAAGCAAAGAAGTTGAATATTAATGAGTGTGGAGAATTATGTTGTCATGCATGTTAGTCTAGAAAATATAAATTCATCTCATAAAAAAGTCAAAGGATCAAAGAAGGTTTTTACTGTTAATTGGAAACAAAGTGTCAACAGTGTCCTGATTTAAAGGGCACTCAAGGATGATAAGGCAGGGTTTTATTTTTTTCCAAAACAGAAATATAATTAAGGTAGAAGTAGAGTTATTATTAGTACTTCTTTAATGAAATCCTTTTCACTGCCTGTGGCATTCAATGTGGCATACCCAGTGTTCAAAGCAATTTTGAAAATATAAAAATATATTCTTGCAAACATACTTCAAAATTACTGAAATTAATATTTCTTATGGCCAAAAGCACTTCAAACATTATGGCTGAAGGTATTTTAAATATGGTAGTTTTACACGGTTCTTTTAAATCTAGACATTTAATGCAACTAGTACATTTCCATTATTCTTTTGGTAGGTAAACTTAAAAATAGCACATTTATCTCATGGCTAATTAGTAGACAGAAGGTAACAGAGGATCACCTCCCCATTTTGGACTCCTGCGCTCAGCCCTAATTGCAGCAGTAAAAATTAAACCTATGCTTGCTGAGCAAGCCTAGAAACATGAGATTTTTTGCACGCACATGCACATACCAGAACAGCAGACTGAGCTTATGCTAGCTTGGTGTATACTGCTAGTATTTCCTTCAGTTGTGAGTAATATTATACTCAACACATACTCAAACCAGCAGTATTACAAGCATATCTTAACTGGTTAGACTTCATGAAGTAACTCGCAAGAAAGAGGGAATGTCTTTTACAGGTCAGAATACTAAGTATCACAGGAGTATAGATAGGGAACAATTTAATGTTAATGTTCTTTCTAATTAAATACACAAACTGTAAACTCTAAGGGATAGATGTCTTGCTTTTCTGATGAGATAACATCTGTGCCTTTACAAAATGTAAGGTCATTTGTGTGGTTTTCTTTAACATGGTTTAATTGCGGTAGTCTTCAAATACGTCTTGCAAAAGGCTCTTACTGTTTCCTGTAGCAACTATACATGTTAATCCTTATTTTCATATGGACAGAAATTTGCTGAAAAAAGTGAAAACCTATTATTTACATCAACTCTAAGAAAAAACTCTGAAGTCAAGTGAATATTGACAATACTATCTGAAACTTTCCTGATCTTTTTATATGATTCCTAAAGTAAAGCTTGAAAGGTTACAAAGTCCTATAGCTTGGACAATCAATTAAAATGCTCTAAAACGTATTTATTAAAAAGGCAAAGTCCAAACAAAAATATTCTGTATGCTCCTCCACATGCATCAGCTGAAATACTATGAGAATAAATTAATACCATTTAATTGCTATTCCATTTTACTAGAATACTTATAATAACACCAACAAATAATTCGAATAAGTGAGACGTGATGTTAGAAATCATTACTGCTTAGAACGGAGTTGTGTGAACTTTTTTTCAGTAGTAACAGAATTTGCATGATTACAAGTGCAGTGCGTGCCATTAAAATTTTAACATTTGCCACCTTTTGTCATTGTAATTCTGCATATATTCAGGGGCAGTGAATTCGAGGTCTTAAAACACCTGCTGCATCTATAAAAGTCGCAAATTATATTTCATTATAAAATAATTTGAATGTTCTGCTGATAGGATTATTTTGCTGCCTGAACTTGGTGCCATCACTTTTCTCTGAACACAGACTCTCTGGGGCAATTGTCAGCCCAATGGACTATTGCATAACTATTGTTCAAACACAGAAAATTGGTTTTAATTTTAAAGTTTCAAGTCCACTCCTTTAAGCTTGCAAAACTGCAAGTCAGTGAAGAAAGTCCCCTCTTAAATACATGCATGGAGGATATTTCAGAATATATATGAGGAATCTCCCCTTCATCTAATAGGTAAGCTGTAGACATGAATTACCTGCTCAGCTCTCAGATGCAGGATTCCTGTGTGCATGGGAAAATACCCCAGTTCCTATAAAGCCATTCAGCAGTAGTCATTAATCCCAGCATGACATGAAGCAAAATCCAATGTGGTTTCACACTGGTGAGAAATTAATTTTTTTCCGCTCACCACTTGAGCCACGGAGTCATGGAATCATTTAGGTTGGACAAGACCATCGAATCCAGCCATGCAACATGAAGGGCAAATTGAAACGGGAGAAGTTAGGGAATCCATGCTGAGGAGCAGAAGCTTTTAGGCTTCACTCGCAGAGCAAGAACTGCTGGACTCAGCCTGGGCCGTGGAGGAAGCAGGTGCCTCACTGGGCTCAGGCAGAGCCAGGGAGATGTAGCTGCTCAAAACCAATCACTCCCGCTGAGCAACCTCCATTGTCATGTAAGAAAGGAGGCAGAAACACCAGCTTTCTGCATGAATTGCCACGTATTCTGCAGTTACATCTAGCTATGTTAGAACCCCTGTAGGTCTACATGTCCAGGTGGTAACAAAGGCTTCAGCACTAATGTCTAATCCTGCTGGGACATCCACGTGCTCTGACTTCTCCAGGAGGGCACTGTTAACTCTTTCTAAAAGGACCGGTCTAGCTACAGTTCTCTGCTGAAAAGACATTAAAAGCTTAGACTTCAAAATGACATAAATATGCTTTTCTATTAAGCACCAAAGATTAACAAAATAAGATAGTTGCTAACAGAAAAGACTGTCACATTAACTTCCTCAATTACTGCTTTCATCTGTTTGCTTAGATTTAAATACATGATTCATAGGGTCATTGTAGTTAGAAATGTAAAAGACATATTTAGGTCACCTTGTCCATCTTTGCCAGCACAGCGTTATTTTCATCACTCTATTGCCCATTTTCTCTTTAAACCTGGGTGATCTGGAAGTCACGTAGGGTTTATAAACTGGATGCTTAGCTGAAATGTTATTTGCAGGTGATAATCACAACGACGTTGCAATACACACTAAATTTATGGATTTGGTTTTGTTCATTGCAAAATGGCTGTAGCGACTGGTACCAAACTATCAGTGAAGTCGAGTACCACACAAGTATACCATCCATGGGTTTGCTGCGTTTTGACTACAATATACTACATAGAATTGTGTTCATTATTCAAATTTGGCCTAGGAAAACTAATTTGTGCTGGTGCACTGACAGCAGAATCACGCTGTCAGGAAATTTGTCTAAAAAAAAAAAAACCAAACCAAACCAAAAATCCTAGAACTCCCCATCACAAATGCTTTGCTATTGAAACACAATTCAGGCTATATGTGCAAAAACACACAAAGGCAGGCTAGTTTTGGAGGTACTTATTAACAATAGATGGAGCCTCTACAAGCAGGTATGGCTACCTGTCTGTTAAATATTAAAATCGGTTAAGATTAACTCAGCATTCACTCATTCGTTTGTTTTTAATGACCCCCAAATCTGCTACTGAACCACAAAGAGGCAACGTTTGTGGTACAGGTGAAGAAAACAACAACCCTGGAAATATGCTCAGAGCTGCTACTTAGACTGAAGTGAAACAGAACAAATACCAATGACTTGCAAAAAAACCAAGACTGTTTCCAAACAACTCTTAACAGATACCACAGGCTTCTTAAAGGGGTAAAATGAGGACTCAGGAAACTCTAAATATATTTTTTTAAAATATTATTTGTGTATATGTATATGAATATAAAAGTGTATATATTTAAATGACTTTTCTTATTGCGAAGGAAACATCCAATTTGTAACCCAATGTTAACAGATTGGGTTTTTTTAAGTCTGAAACAAATGCCCCAGAGCTTTCCACACTTTCTTAATGCAGCAAAGACTTTGGAACTTAATGAGAACAATTAAAACATCAATATCGTCGATAATTGTACTTCAGAGCATTTTCAGAGATCTCTGACTATTGAAGTCATCTGCAGTCTGAAAGAGTGACAAGTTCTAGAGTGAGGAAGGGCAGAGTATGTGCTATCTGAAAAAGACTGCTGGGACAACATAGGCTGTGTGGAATATAGATTTATAATTCAGACAATTCAGTCACTAAAACCTCTACCTTAAGGAAAGCGAAGGAAGAGAGACCTCTCCCAACATCTTCTGAGTGCTCAAAAAACCTGCCTTGCCAGGGTCTCCAGGCTCTAGCCAGCTGTCAAAGGCTCAGGCTACAGGTTTGCAGCATTTATCTTTTTTTTTGGAAACAAACAACTCCCCAGTTCTCTGTGGAGTACTCTAATTAATGAAAGCTCATGCATTTATTCTGCATAGAATATAACCCTACTTACAAAACAAAGCAGAACAAGGTTCATCGCATCACTCTCAGTCTGAATTTTCCAGCACTGGAAAGCAGAAAGGGTGAGATCAGTTGGCAGATTCAGGGTGTGGGATTGACAGTCAGGGAGTGGAACAGGGACTCAAAGAGCTTGTGCTGTTTCTGTCCTTGGAGGTTTTCAAGACCCCACAACAAAGCCCTGAGCTGCCTGGCTGGACCATCCGCTGGCCCTGCGCAGTGTGACCTCCCGAGCCCTCTTCGAACCTGATCCATCCTACAACCCTTTGACTTTTTGTATCCGTGTTCAAACTGGTTTTAAAACAAGAACCACTCATACAACAGAAAATAATGAAGATGAGTAATAAGCAGACAGTTATAAAGGTTTAATAGAACTCAGATATTACTTGAATACCCCCTTGAACAGCTTTGATCACCCTCCTGTTTCCAGGAGTCTCTTCACTTTATGATTATGAAGTCCTTCAAGATAAAAAGCACTCCATGAATGGCATGTATATTCATTTTTCCTGTATATTTAACCTACTTGAGGAATCAACAAAGACACAGTTTACTTTCATGACAGTTACCTGTTAATTTTGTTCTGCTTTGTGGAAACATGCAGCTAACCTGAATGCACTGGGGTGATTTATTTCCTTGTTTTATCGTGTCAGCCAACTCTCTCCTATTAATTCAGGACATTAAAAATCTATGCCAGCATGCAAGGGATTCAGAAATACTCCACTATTTATTTTATGTGTAAATCTACAGGCTGAGATTAAACTAAAAAAACCAGAGCACAAAGACTCCATGATACAGACTTGGTGTGCAACAGTAATCAGGTTTGTAACCAGGACTATGACCAGAGAAGATGAAGATTTTTTAAAAAATATACAAATATCTATAAAAATATAGAATTTTCTCCAAAGAATCTTACATAAGATTTATTTTAAGTTTATGCTATCATTTTCTTTTTAGTTTATGAAGACGAGAAATGTTTAGGAAAATGCATTTTCTTCGCCACCAGTCTTTTTAATTTATTAGTGTGTAACACTTAACAGCATCAGTTGTCTTAATACTTAGGGAACAACTTGAGGCATTACACAATGAATGCAACAGTGAGATTGCTTCCTAAACAGTGAAAAATTTCCCTTCTGAAATACGACTCATTCCCATTGACAAACTGTATCTGCACTTGGGTATCCCATCAAAAAGGCTGATTTCATAAATGCAGTGAAATTATCTCCCCCGCCACTTCCTTCAGTAATACTATATACAAGATGAAATGCATCCAACAGAATAGGGGACTATGACATCACAATACTATATTTGATGGAAACAGCAAGGAACACTAAGTTGTGCATACTGGAATTTGATGAAGACATCTAGCTTAACATAGCTTTAGTAGTGAAAAGTTTCAGTGGATCTGAAACTTGCTGCCTGCATTTGTTGAGCATCTCAGCTCTCACATTGCCGAAGCCTCTGCCCTGCAGGCAAGACACACATCTTACAGGAACTTTCTTTTCTCCTTCGTTGGTTTGTGTAAAATTACATTTTGCAGCCTGTCTATCTGAAATGGGAAAAAGGGAACGGTAACAGGGTGAAGGAGAAGATTGCCTAAATGTAAACCATTTTTTCTCCCAAGATTCTTACAGTAACAGAAATAATTGCTTTGTTTTATGAAATCCAGGAAATCCTCCAAGTAACGGTTTATCCCTGGCCTCACAGCAATATTTGAGAAACACATGTGGAGGCTGAGCCAACTCCCTTGTAAGTTCATCTCCTGATGTTACAGCTCTGAATCTTGTACACAATTTCAAATTACTTTCTCTTCAATCAAATACTAAACTGACTCACGCTTACACTGTGAAGGAACATGGGACTTTGAGGTCAAGGTGGCAATCTGCAAGACTTACTCAGATTTGCTCTCCTGCATTTCTTGTTTCAGAAAAAGACCTTCTGACGCTCAGTCCAAAACTGAAACCTGTTTTACAGAGTGAATTTCTAGTAAAAACATGCAAATAATTTATTTCTGCTTTAAATGGCCTCATCTATTAGGTTTTAGATGAGATGCAAGAAACAGTTAGGTTTTTTTACTAATTAAATCAGTTAAAAATATTTTAGTTTATGTGGTCAGTTATTACCTCCAGGTAGCTAACAATGCAACACATTTGAAGGGAAAAAAAAAAAAAAAAGCTTTAACAAAGATATTTGTTTGATAACTTTGTACTTCATGAAAATACATAGATATATTAACATGCACAGATTGTTTGAATTAGAAGCAATGAAACATTCAATATATTGTATATAACACAAGGGTGACATTTTTCGCTTTGATCTCACGAGCGTTAGAGAGACTTAGTTCCTTAAAATCGTGTTGCACTTGTACAGAGAGTGATCCAATTTAAATTGGGATGCTGATATGACCTGTTCCTGTGGCAGTCAACATCAAAATACCCTTCTTGGAAAGACTTCCTCCAGACCTTCCAGTTTTCGCCACTCATATGACATTGACTCAAGGGCAGAAGAGATACCCAAAGACAGCAAAGCCAGGTACAAGACCATCAGCCTGTGAGTATGGACTTGAATATTTTCTGAAACAGAGGTTGTACCCAAGTTTCCTCCAGGAATGTACTAGGAGAGTTGCCGTCTAGACTAGAGGACATCAACGACAGGTAAAGAATGTGCATGGTGGGATGAATGTCGACATGACTACGGGCTCAAACTAGGTCCTCTATCACTCCAAAAAATGTAGCTCCTGAACTTGTTCCCATGGAAATATCTGGCACGCCATCCATGTGCAGACTTATTACTGATGCGCTTGGGACTCATAAGCGGAACGAACATAGGCTGTGTCCCTTAGATTTGACAATCTGTGTAAGAAAAATATGGTTTAACTAGGAACGTATCTGTTTCTGACAAAAGAATGATGGATAGAGCCACTTTATTTACCCTGACAGAAATATCTTTCTTGATGAGCTTTGTGTTTTGCAAAAGAAAATGAACAGTGAGTATCAGGACTTATATACGTGAGGTGAAATATTGCATTTTAGACCGGAATGTATAATTTCATAGATTATGAGTTTTGCTTAATGACTGACTGCAAAACTGATATTTCACTGTTTAGCATTTCAATGATTTATGGTCTTGTCAGCGAATTTTTAATATGCTTTATGCGCACAGATGTTTCTGCAATTGTGACATGCTATAAAAATTCACAGTGGTCAATTGCCCTCCAGTGCTTTTCATGCCAGGTCTGTGGCAGAAAAGTCAGAGGATTGCATAGCGGAGCTGCGGTGACTGGCAGATAGGGGTAGTTCTGAAGTTTCTTGTTGTTAACCACTGTTTGCAGTCCTGTGTGCCTTCCAGAGGTGTTGAGAATAGAAAGATTATTTGAAATGAAAGAAGAAAATTCAGCTGAAAATATTGCAACAATAACATCTTTTTAAATGAATAGATAAGTAAATAAATTATACGTACAGACCTGACTTCCTCATACCTGATTTTGGGCTGAATTGCTCCAGAAACAACTTTAGTTAGAAACAAGTTCCCCCCATATCTCTTCAAGATTGGTTTCTCAGTAGAAAAATCAGACTCCTCAAAACAGACAGGCAGGATTGGTTGGAATAAGTGGATTTTATGAGATTCACAAAGATTTCATGGTATGGTAGTGACAGTACAATGTTGCTCTCAAACTGGTCCGGGGTCCATCAATATGTGGAAGAATCAGCATCCACAGCAGTGCTGCTTAATACAGAAATATCTGTACAATATCTTGAGACACATTTCTATAGGACCTGAATAAATTTAAACTTCAAAGCACTCTCTGTTCTCAAAAGCAACATTTGCTAGATCCCAAGGCCCCTGTTCTGAAAGCAAAATATCTGGTCCTTAATTTTTTTGTTTTAAGGTTTATTTTTATCTTTCTATTCCATTCATATCATCTACAAAGCTGTGTTCGCTACCTATATTTCTATGTTTATTGGAATACTTTTGTCTCATCCTAGGCCTATGAAAGCAGCAGATAATTGTGATATTACATTGTTATGTGGCAGGCCAGGGACAATAGTCAGCTTGGTAGCTTATTTGGAATGTATATCTTTTATTCTGCCTGCCTTCAAGCTGTTTCTCAGTCAGTCATGGGTTTCATGTTTTGTTTGACAGACCTATTTTCAGTCTAACTGAGCTCATTGAATTGCAAAGGAAACTAATGAGTATGAGCATTACAACACTCCCACATAGACCAGCTCTTCCAAATGGATGCCTACCTGCCACACAAAACCCTCGCGCAGCTCCACCAGATTTGTTGAGCAACAGTGATGTATCAGAACAACAATAAATTGCTTTAAAAACCCTCTTTCTTCATATATATAGGTGAGAACACAAGTAAACAGAGCTACATTTTAAGTTGAGAATTATTCTTGCAGAATGTTTGGGAAACAAAGTCAACGTACATCTAAAATTGATACATCTGTTGTTAGTGTAGCTGCTAGGAAGCAAACAAAACAAAACAAGAATTGTGCCATTTCCCCCCACTACTAAATTGACTGACTTATCTAATACAGCCGTACTAAAAGGACATGCATGCATGCACACAAAAAGGAGGGGTGGTAGAAGAGGGAAAAGATATTAGTTTCATCATGATCCTAGTATATACCGCTTCTTCTGCAGCATGGAACCATCAGCAGCTCTGACTGTTGCATTGCTGTAAACTCCCTGTACCTTAACAACTTCCACATTTCTCCGCAGATCCCTGAGTACCTCTCTAAAGCTCAGCCAGGTCGAAGGACATGTGAGAAATCCGCTGTTTATCTCCAGAGTATGGAAGTCGATGGCCCTGGGATATTTCAAGTATCGCCACATCTGGCCATGCCTGCTTCGTAATTAGCTGCATTCATCAACAATGGATTTCAGTGAGAATAATTATTCCTGCTTCAGAAATGTTTTTTAGTATTTGTTATTTAAGAAAATTATTAGAGAGAAGCAATACTGCAAACTAACTTCTCTGTTCTTTACTGTCTTATCACCGCATCTGACTTCATAATTTATCTTTTATAAGAAGAAAACAAATAAATTTAGCTTAAATTTAGTTGTGAAAAAACATAAGACTTAAAAAAATACTATGAGTAGTCAAACACATGGCAACAGATTTTAGCTCAACTAGAATATGAACAAACTCCCCATATGGCAGCATGAGCAATCATGACCAAAACAAGACCATATATCTTGTACAAGGAATAACAAACAACTATGTGTTAAGGAGAAAAAAAGGCAAAACAAAACCCAACAACTTCACTGTTCTATTTGCATTGAAAAAAAATAACTATGTTTTTCTGAAAGTTTAACTACAGGAATTGCTGGATTACTAAACATAAAATGTCCTTTACCAAGCTGATTCCAGAAGCAGCAGATGATGATAAACAACTTATATTCTAATTTTCTGTAGAAAATTGTTCATTAAAACTTCATAACAGGAACCATATTTATGTGCAGAGACAAAAAAAATATTCCTAAGTCAGGATTCAGAGAAAATAAGCAGGACTGTAGGTGGAAAAGGGTATAAATCAACACATATCTGGACATTCTCCCAGAACAAGTGTACTAAATATTCTTGTAGAAGACCAGGCAGTGAATGATATATATATGTCTTCCACTTCCAGTTTGGCTCCCTGGGTCCTCTCAATATCTATCTAGCCACTGTGGGGCTGTGAAGTAGAGCGCTACAGTGCAATAAGCTCGGAGCACAATACCTGCTGTCTCGCCAAAGGTTTAACTTGCTGGACAGCCCTAGATAAGACATCTTTGTTTCTCGTATGCAGAAGAAGGATGGGATAGCTATCTGACCGTTAAGGAAAAGCTCTTTTACCTAGGAGGTCTTTGTAAATTCCGGCACAAATGCATTTATGTTCTAATGTCAAGCTTACTGTGCTGAAAATGACATGCCAACGATTTTTTTTTTTTAAATGAATGTTAACTAGTTGACTTCAATATTAGAGCAAATAAACATTAATGTAAAATAAAGGTAGACAAAGCAAGAGCACTTATATGATATCCTGTCCCCATTAGAAGAATTCTCAGCAATTTTGGATTATTTTCCTAGCAAATTTCTACACTGATTGCCAGGTGGCACATCTGACCTCAAAATCTCTTTCCAAACAGTCTGCTGTTGCTAATGCAGTAGAAATTCAAATAATTTGTTCTAGAGAAACAGGCTGAATCAACATTCAGACAAGGTGCAACACCTATATTTGTTCAATATTAATTACACTTGTGCCTAGTTCAGTCCTGTACATGTGGCTCAAAGCTGTCAAGCAGGAAATCAGCAGTAAGGAGTATCACCATGCTAATTAAAGATGTATGGAGACAACAGTCTGAGCCACCATGTCAATCTCTTCTCACAAACACGACACATAATCCATCTTTCTTTATAGCATAAGGTGAGTTCATAGAATTATCTAGCCAAAAATGTTAAGTTCCTTAAAAATTATTTCACAATATGTTCATGCATTCATCAAGTTGTTAAAAATAGGTAACTGTACTTTTTCCTATGTTCTGCATTATTCTTATACTGCACAAGACTTCATAATTTCTAAAGTGCACATAATAAATAGAAAGCCATATCCTTTATTTGCACTGGAATTTGCTACATACTCATGAATTCAATATCAGGAGCTGCATCCCCTCACTGAAAAATGGTTATACAATCTGCCAGCTAGTATTTTGAGGTTTCCATTTCCATATCTCAAAGACCTTTGCAAGAGATGAACATCAGTCTGCTTTCCAGCGGAGGCACAGGGAGGTCCCTTCACTCCTGGGCGCAGTGTTCTATTACCTTCCATGGACACTACTAAAAGCTGACCGGATACCATATGACGGAACTTGCCTTCCAAGGAATAGATACTGTGCACTGCATATGCTAGGAATGAGAGCTTGGATAAAGCCAGAGATCTCCCAGTGCGTGTGGGGCTCCCGTTGCAGAGTTTGGGCAAGAGCTGCAGGAGGTGGAGCAGGCTCTGCACAGGCAGTGACGCCTGCAGCCTCCCCGGCTGCCGCTGCTTTTCCAGTGGAGCTCCTGTTCTGATACTCTACAGCCATAAGATGGTTGTTGTAGTGATAGTTATGTCAGGAAAGGAATCAAAATACTGTCACAGACTGCTGGCCAAACCGACTCTTCAGCCTACAGACTCCACTTAAACTGTTGGCAATGATTATTAAGATCAAGAAATGACCCATACGGAGAATTCATGCTGGCTATAACAGATATGTTGAAAAAAATTCATAACAACCATAGAATCTTTTTCTTTGGTTTGTGTGACCAGTATCTTCTGGAGTTAAAAACAGGAAGCTTGCATGCAAGAGTTTTTGAATTTGTAATTAATTGCCCAGTATCAAGTTATTTTTTCTTCTCCCATCCTTTTTTAATACTACAAAGGTCATTTAAAATAGCAACTGTAATTACAGACAGACTTCCATGGGAGATTTACAAAATATATATTTTCTTCTTTATGCTTGCCACAAACTGCTGTATATTAAATGTGATTCAGACAAATTAAGCTGTTTGCCAGTAATGAACTGAAAAGAACATCTGGACATGTGCACCACATGCGAATTCACCTATAGCAAATCAGCCTGGCAGTGTTGAATCTTGGTTTGCTTCGCGCTATTTTTTTTATTTGTGGCCAAGCATAAATCATCTCGACCTCCAAAAAGGACTAAAAAAATTCCTACATTTGTAACTTTTGAGACATACGCTTCTTGTTTACTCCATAATGTCAGATTTTAATACAGTCTTTCACTATAGATATGATATATAGGCAGTTCCACTAATTTCATAGAGTTCCTCTATAGATACAGATAGTAATGACTCACAATATATGAACAACTACTGGATGTTTGCAAACCAGTAAAGATATTTAATTTTAGAAAATTTACTAATAAAAGACTTAAGTCTCTGAAGTTCATTGTTCCCTTTGGAAATCACACAATATGTTAAAGTGACCAGATTCATCCCCACTATCACTGTCCTGAGGTCAGTGACGTCAAACCTGCGCTGAAGTATCAAGTTGCACCAGGGGGACTGAACTCCATTGGGATTTCGCATCAGTGACTTAATCTTAAAGAGTTTTTGAGGAGTCCAGTGTGATGAGTCCTAATTAAAGTGCTCACCATCACGCAGAAGTATTCAGCCTCCTACAGGACTGAAACTTACTGGCAGAAAAATGCCTGTTTTTATGAGAAGTGGACACCCTAGTCGTAGGATGCTTCTGTCTGATGTTACTTTCACATATGTTTAGATCGTTTCTTAAATCTTGAAACTAAACTACAAAAGAACCAAGTCAACATATATGAGTCTGGGGTTTTGGCTGTGTATCTTCCACACGATTTAGTGTTCATAGGTCAACAGGCCAAGAAATCTCATGCTATCCCGTGAAGCTTGAAATATACTCTTATAAATATCAATATTTCTCAGGCAGAAGTATAAAATACAATGATTTAAATATAGCTTAAAGAATAACCCTATTAACATAGACTCACTTAGTATTATTTTTCTTACGGGATGTTTTGGCTAACAGCAATGAAAATATAAACCAGAAAAATACAATATCCTAATCTATAAAATTAGCACCACTAGGATTATGGATTTTTTAAAAAATCTGCAATATTATACAAACCTGAGAATTCTGTAAAATATATTAGGAAATAACAGAGACTTTGATCAAGCTTAATACTTCTTATTTTTGCGTTTAAGTGATAGTGTTTGTGGTATTCCCCACACAAACCACTATTCTTAAAAGTATTGGACAACTGTTCTCCAGACTGTTTCCATTTCTTACTTACACGATCCGTCAGGCTGAAGAATGCATATTTATGAATCTTGGATATTCTACAGCCTAGTAGGGTAGAATACCTAAAGCAATGTGAAGTATCTTAAATGTGTCCTTGGTTCTCCACTACAGATTTAATTCTGCAGGAAACACACAAGACTTTTTATACCATTCGAGATGTGCTTAATATTACCCTGAAATTCCAACAACTCACCAGAGACAGTGATATCTGTCACTGCTCACTAACCACGTTTCTTTTGAAATGCTTTCTAATTAATAAGAAAATAATGCAGGCATGTGCCTTTGATGCGTCAGTCCAGCTAACATTGAGATCAGGAAGAGCTGAGATTATTTCCTACGTGACCATTTCCTTGGATGATATTTCAGCGCAACTGCAAATTTTCCATGTCAAAACTGGAAAAGCTGCTTCTGTGTCACGCGAGAGCAAAAATAAGTTTGCCCTTCTGGTTCTTGTTCTATGTAAGCAGTAGGGCAAATCAACAAATAAGTAACACGTTAAAAATCAAGAGTAACTGTTACACCAGTAATATTTTCCTCATGACAGAGAATGGTAATGCTGCTAGCAGAAAATGCACACTGGAAGTCACGGTAATGGTTACTGTCTGATTCGATTTTTTTTTTTTTTTAAGCACGACGATATAATTAACTAGATAGATGAAATAAGAAGTCAGCCAAAAAAACCCCAAAACAAACAAAAACCCACCCAAACCACCACCCCTCCCTGCCCCCGCCAAATAAACCACAAAGAAAAACCTCAAAAACCAGAACACCCAAGCTTTGAAGAGCTTCTCACAGCATGCGATAGGCTACAAAATTGTATTCTTGGTATCAGTAAAGTATATGTTTGAGCTCATTTTTTTCCTGTTCATTTTCTGCCTACTTCCCAAGAGAATATTTCAGATTAGTGTATAATTATAATCAACAGTTATTTTATGAGGCCTACAAGACCTCCCTGAACTAAATGACTTTCCCCTTTTAGTCACAAGCCTTTCATAGCACTAGTAATTTCTTTAAGTAGTCAATCATACAAATTCAAATAATGAATAGCAGTCTTTATTAACACTGGGTTCAGCTGCTTTGTCAATTGATGAATGTATCTTATGTAATACATTTTTTCATGTGCAGCTCCTTCTACTTTTGTTATTATTTTATGTGAAGTGAGTAGAAGTTTGTCTCTGATAGTAACGGAGCTTTTTACCAGTACCGTTGCTGTATTCACATCTGTGATCACTGTATCTTCCTTGTCATTATTTTCCTTGTAATTTGATGGCTGCTGTGCAATCCACTACTTTGTAATGGCCAAGTGGAAGGAATATTTTCAAAGGAATTTTCAGGGTTATTTATACTTGCCACAAATCAGAGTACTGATAAAAGAAGTACTAACAAGGGACGATATTCCATTCACAGCCTTAATCTCCTTTTACAATAGTTCACATTTTTATGCCTTAAACCTCTGATAGAATATAACAAATACTACTAAAATAAAATGAAGAAGTCATACTTCAAGTATTGCAGGGAAAGATGGTAATCACAAGCATATGTCATATCCTATTCCACATACCCGCTTTTCATTGTGGAAACGTGATTTACAAGTTCCATTCATAAACCAGACAAGAAGTTAGTAATTCCCAACAGGAAACACGTAACTACTTTTTTTTTTTTTTTTTTTTAATTATTTCTATTAGGGCGAAGACTCTAGGAGCCAGCATTCTGAATATTAGCCAAAATACAGCAGATGGTCATAGGAAAAAAGAGGCCAGAATAGTAGGTGATGGGTTTAGAACACCAGGAGCTGGAGCACTGACAAGTGTTTTGGGACTGCACAATAGAGAGCATGGTGGGTCTGGGGCAGAAAACAACTGTGGCCGCAGAGATGTTTCCAGAAAAAGCTCCTCCTCAAGTTCAACAGTGAGCAGGAAAGGAAACACATGGCTGAGCAGCCATCCCCAGTTATAGGCAGAAGCTGACATCCTAGTAGCTGATGAAAGATTATAAACACAGGGATTAAGTAGTGCAGGATCATAGAAATGAAGCTAAAAGTTTATATTTCATGAGGAAGAGCCAAAAAACAGTCACGTAGAGAAGTGACACCGCCAGAACCAGGAGCTAGGAGGATGAGCTCTGCAGATAAGCCAGGATCTGCAATGGTTAAACCAAAGGATGGTGCAGCTGCAAGAAGAGAAATGAGATGCCACTGCTGAAGGTGTTATTTGCAACAGAAAGCACTTTTAAGTAGAAGGTGAATGGAGAAACAAAAAATTCTCTGAGCATTTCTAGCGCTGAATTACAGCAGAGCAAGTGAAGAGGGGTAAAGCTGTACCCCAATGTCTCAAGGCAACCCAGGAGCAGACCCAGCTCTTCCCCATTGCAGCCCCTGTCTTTACAGTAACTCTGAAGCGATGCTATAACAACTTCCTAGGAGCAGAGCACTTCCTGCCTTTTTTTCTTTTCTTTACATAAATATGTACAGGTGTACTGTACAATTGCAGTCCCCTCAGCTGAGGATAGTTTTTTTTCATTGTGGTGTATCTAAACTTAACACACTTGAGTACCACCATAAACCAATCCCAAATATTAATGAAGTTGTGTAAGCATAAACATAAATAAAAAAATAGATTGTTTGGAAAAGGTAGTTAGAAGTAGTCACTAGAAAAAGTCGATGAGCTAAGTAAAAGCAGTGTGTTACATACAGTACCTTCCCTATATAAGCACAATGCAGCTAGTGAGATTTGCTCATAGGGTGAGCATTCCTGCCAAGCTTCTACGATTATCTCTTGTTAAGAAACATTTCTTTTTAAACTAAAAGATTCCCGTGGTTGCATTATTCACCTTCCTCAGCTTGCTCTGTACACATAAAATGCTGTTGGACTGGAAACATCCATCATCTACTTAAAACAAAACCCCCACAAGGTGTGTGTTAAAATGAGATAACACATGCCCCACTGGCCTCAAATGATCCAATAAAAGGACTATATTACAATACCACACTCTTGGAAATGTCTTATTGTGATAATGAAATGGCACCGAAGTTCATTTTGTTATAAAAAAATCTGTGTTCATCCACATTCTATGAGTATCTTTACATGACTTAAAGCAAAAATATCCATCCTTCCTGTTATTTAATATGTTAACTGTATAATGTAATATGTGGTATTTATAAAATGCATTTTTTTATTTATATGTTGACCAACATCACAACATTGCAGTGGTTTAGAAAGCTGTTCATCGTCCTGTGGGTTTGCGGTAAAGTTCTGGACAGGACACTGCCACTCTTTCTGTGTTAATATAATAATACTGGTAATACTGTGCAAGGCAGAAAATAAATCTGTGTTTATTTGTAGGTCCATATTTTTTAACTTTTATCCTAGATCTTATCTTTGTACTGTTATTACTAAATTCTTTCTACTAGACAATTATCAGCATTAGTGAAACTAAATTTTATCACGTGCAGTGCTCTATAACTAATACTTACAGACAACCAAAATATATTTGCTGTCTGGACGACCATAACTAAGAAAGATGAATAGCAATGAATCGCTGCAAGACGGGAAGAAGTGATGACATTTATGATCCTGCGTATTTCCAGCCATACATCAGAGCACCGATCAAGGGCGCTTGTCTGTACAGCGATGTTGGAACCAGCCGTTAAAGGCTCGACTCCTTCTTCCATTTCTCCTCGCAGAAGGGGACCATTTAAAAGCAGCTGCAGAGGCCGACCATGTTATTCTCTCCTTTTCCTTTCTTCACTGGCAGGTGGTTAAAATCGAGAGACTAATGTTCCAGTACAATTCTGTTACCGCTGCCGTAGATTACTTCTTAAATCTCTCAGCTTCACAATGGAGTGGGAAAAAATAATCTTTCAGTTTTGTAAAATGTTTTTATCCCAATGAAATCCTAAAAAATGAGAGTGCTTAAATTGCTGTGCTTCTACTTAGGGAGCAAAACTTTTGAAAGTACTTTGGAGGTTCAACAAAACCCATCTTCAGCTTCTGCCCTTCAAAAAGGAAAAAGGCTGAGAAGAAACCAAGAAGAATAGGTCAGAAGAAGAAAAAAAAAAAAAAAAATCTGAACCCAGTGCTGTATTTGAAACTGAGGTAGGAAACATTGAAAGATGGCCAGCAATTTTCTTTATGAAATTCCACCCCCCCGTGGCTCACTGTCTTCTTATCTGACATAGATAGTCACTAGGGATAATGTTAGTTCTTTATTTTAGCTGTGAATATTAAGATAATGGAAGAAATTGGCTAGTCAGTTGTGAAATATTATAGCAATAAAAGTCTTTGGTGGAAGATGAATCTTCTTCAAACAAGTATGAGGGTGTCAATAAATGAAGAGTAATGTGAAGATCACTTATATTTAGTGAGACTGCAGCATTTATCAAAGTCATCAACATTTAATTGGAGTTAATATACTTGCTAGCTTTTTATTTCTACTGTACAAGCTTGCTCATATATTTAAAGTGCTAGACTTACTAGTTTTTATTTTAATTCTTTTTGGCTTTTATCTTTCATCTTTAAATAAATGTTTATTTGGATTACACAAGTAGTGTTCCTTTGGTGGGACAGTTGGGCTACTTTTTAAATGCATTAGCATTTCCCATAGTGGACCTGAATATTAACAAAACCTCTCTCATGTCTTAGAAGTAATACGAGTAAAAAAAATAGGAGTTTTGTGATTCGAAGTCAATAAAAATACTTTATCTACATATGTTTCTGAACCATTGTTTTATGTTTGTGAAAGAATTCTATGCTAACAATATTAGCTTGAGATGTGATGAATCTGAGGTTGTTTGAATTTAGGAATAAATGTAAATATCTCAGCTGTCCCAAGCACTGCGCTCCCTGATGTCTCAGGACCTGACACAGAGAGCAGAGACTTCAAGATCTGAAACCATCTCACAGATCAGGCCCCCTTCTCTTTCACGGGATGAAGGAGCTACGCGAAAAACAGGAATTCACACGCTTTGCATTTGCGGGCAACTTAT
The DNA here is from genome assembly GCF_036013445.1 of Caloenas nicobarica. Lineage (NCBI taxonomy): Eukaryota > Metazoa > Chordata > Aves > Columbiformes > Columbidae > Caloenas > Caloenas nicobarica. Next base: position 5,658,659 of record NC_088256.1, read on the forward strand.
CTTTTAACATCATACTGAGCTGATACCGTAGGCTACCCTATATGCTGTGAGCAACAGACAACTGCTCACCCTCTTGTGCTTAAGGCTCTCAGGAGCCGGTCACCCCAAAGCAGCTGCAGCAGCCCCGGCCGCCCGCCCTCATTCCCTGCAGCTGATGTCATGTCGTGTGACAAGGACACATCCAGCTGTATGGGGGCAAGGCGCTGAGCCGACCAGGCCCACCCAGGAAACGTGGGAAGAGTACTCCGTGGTGTCCCGGCTGCGGCAGCTATCCTCTTGCTCAGAGATCCTCTGGCTGCTGCGTGAACTGGGCTGCAGGGAGGATGGGTGTCACCTGCGGAGAGGCGATGTATCTGCACCTGCACAGTAGTGATGTAGTTGCACATCCCCAGCAAAGCCAGGGCTGCCGGGAGGGACAAGACATCCCAGAGGCGCAGGACGTCGCGGAGGCTCAGCGGGGCACACATGACACACCAAGTGCTTTCTGCAGCGGCTCTGCAGGGGGTCCGGCTGTGCCGAGCCTCACGGGGCAAATCTGTGTGGCCCACAGCTGGCAGAGCACCCTTGCCGGTGTACACCAAACATAGGAACAAATTATTTGTGAAAACAAATCACAGAAAGATGACTCGGTGATTGTATTTTACGGGAATCCGCAGACCGATCAGGACACTTATGTTATTGATTTTTTCTATTGATAGATTCCTTTTCAAAATGTAAAGAGAGCAATCAGGCATTAATGTATGCATGCAGATTTCATGAGGCTCCCTAACCAGCAGCTCATGAAATAGTAATGTCATTTTTGAATAAGGGAAATGGTGAATCTAGTGGTCATTTTAACTGCTGTCAAAAGTGCTTGACAAAAGGTATCTACGTGATACAACGTAAGATGACTTTTTACTGCAGTTCATATTTCAAGCCTGAATTTGCAGTTGTCAGAGCGTGATTCCCAAAAAATCCCCAGATGCACTGTGAGCTGTAAATTCCTACTACACTGTAAACAGGATGTGTTGTTTACAGCTGTTTAGATCCTCTAAATATTTGTGGATTTGCTTCCTCAGCTATAGCAGAAACTTAGTGGTCATAACTCCCTGCCTTGTTCAATAACTTCCAGTAATTATCATGAAGAAAATGCAATAAATTTATGTAATAGACTGCCCCTTTGCTATAATATACAATGAGAAGGAATCAATGCTCCTTACAATAATAAGAAGAAATACAACTGTGTTTTATTTTATAGCTTTGATAATGCAGCTTCAGAAACCACCAGAGGGAGCAGAGTGAAACTCCAGTGGTCAAAGTCCAGCCCCGTAAAACAGCCCAGGGCTGACATTTTACAAAGGAGCAACAAAACGCTGAGTTGCGTACTTTTTTGTAGACTATTTTATTTGTTCACCCATCTAGCAAATGCAATGTCCTCATGAATTGCTGCTCTTATTTCATATGCTTAGAAACAGGGAAGCTAGATGAGTCTCATGTATAACCCTCAAACTTAACCTTTGGCAAAATAATTACAAAAAAGGTGATGTAGGAAGATGAGAGCAAAATATCTACTTTTGCAGTTATCCACAATAGTCTTGGAAAACAAGACAGCTATATTCAGTCATGGTTTCAATATATAGTTTTACCGTAATGTAAATCAAAGGGCATTTCTGAGACCGTCCTTGTGCTTTAAGTATAATTACATGCTACATGTCTTGGAAAGTAAATGAAAGCCTTTTCTTGGTGATTTGTTATACATTTCTTTTTTGCCTCTGGCTAAGGGGAGGCCAGGCCTCTGAAGAGTTTCAAGTATAATGCACAGTGAATATAAAACAGTCCATTAATTGGGATAATAGGTCCTGGCATGTAATTGCATTGCTAAGGTACTATGGATAGCTGCTGAGTGAAATGGTATTTATTCAAGGTTGTTAGTCACCCGTGGATAACTTTATTTGTCCACTGATGCTTAAATAAATGCATCATCCGTCAGTAAGAATACTTATGAAAAAATTTATAGCAAAAATCATTATCATGTCTCAAATTATAAAAGGAAACAGTATATAAAAATTGCTGAACGGTGGTATAATAAAGCCCTGCCATGCTGCAGTTTGCTTATTTTTCTACCAGTGGATAGTAAAATATGGTTGAAAAATCAAGACTGAATGGCAAGTTTACATGCTTACAATATTTACCCTAGCCACTGAATATACTAGTGATCTTTAAAATTGAAAAAAATCCTAAAAATTCATTCTGAAACCGGAAACTAGTGTAGAAATTGAAAAAAAACCCCAAACAACAACCAGCCAAAAAAACCTAAACAACCCCAAATACCCAACACAGCATTTTTAAGCCACATTCATGACTAAGGCAGCATGTTTTGTTCATGTCATCGTTTTGTTGTTATTTTGCAATAGACACTAATCCCTGAGAAAACAATGAAAAGCAAATCATACATACACAACAGTAAGGCACCATTATTGCTTGATTATAGACAATCTTAAATAAAACCTAAATAAGACAGGAGAAACCTACAAAGAATTCCCATTGATACTGCCAACAACCCAGCTTGAAACACCTTCTTATCTCATATAGATAAAGAAATTATTATTATTATTATGAAGGATCTGATTTTCAGATAGAGTGCAGCCACATCCTCTTATATCTTCAGCTGCATACACGCACACTCATTATTTTGGCAATCCTACCCTCAAGATCTTATTATACATTCCTTCTGAAAAGAACTGAATAATATCTAATATACAAGAGACACAGGTTTCCAAACATGGTTTTAAAGGAAATACATTAATTAATTGAAATAATGGTGCCTATAGCTGCAGCGAATATCTTATTACTAATATTTATCATTTCTAAGTAATTGTCAGCATAGTTTGACCTGGATCATGATACTCTGCCTGTTGGGTCCACAAGTATATCTCTTTTGAAAGGGTCATAGCCGGTATTTTATGATATAGAAAGAAAACAACCTATTTTGAGTTCAAAAGGGTGGCATAAGCCTTGTTTGTTATTCACAGCACTAAATTGTGGGGCAACTTTGGCCATGTTTGGTTTCCACACCTCCCACCGGCTACAGGGCCACCAGCCACCTCCCCAGCTGTATGGGAGGCTGGACCGGCGCCTCCCCAAAGCCATCCTGATTGTCAAGTGGCTGCGCCTACCAGGTTCATTTTTCTCATGAGGTGTAAGGGCCGGCAAATTGAATAGTTTGATGAGAAAGAAGCCCATTTAAAAATCATTTGACATTTTTAACAGTGCAAAAGAAGAGTATTCACTCCTGCCTTTCTAACAGACAAACCTAATTTCACAGGGGGCAGAGAAAATTCCATCCAGCTCACAGAAGGGATTATTAGTTACATCTAAATGTGAAGCTGATCAGTGAAGCCTGATCCTGCAAACATGTACACATGCCATTAAGTTTGGATATACAAGGTGCCACAGCAATCTTAGTCAGGTAATTCACGCTTTCAATTCACCACACATATTATGGGAACTAGAACACAACAGCACCAGCTTTTCTTTGAGGTCCACTTTTGAGGACTTCTGCAAGGTATCAAGTTTTGAAATATCAAATACAATAATGTGCCTGAACAGTAAGTAGAAAAAAAACCCCTGCAGTCTTTGCTCAAAGAGCCTCTGCCCTCAAAGCAGGATTTAGTTTTTCCTCTGAGTTCTACACTCCAAACAGGGGCTTTCAGCCTCTCTGCATATTACTTTATTTCCATCTCTCTGCACCATATATTCCCAGATTTATCAGCTTCACTGAATGTGCTTCTTCATTCTATTTTATTCCCCGATATTTCTGTGTTTACGAATCACATGACCAAAATAGGGGAATTTGGCCTAATGGTTATTCTATATCAACTAGTTTACAAAATAAGTTCAATTTCAAATTAAACGTTAGCCTTTATTGCTGCTACACAATGAAGTAAGTATTTAATGTTGAATCTGCCAATAAGCATGCACTGAATATTTCATCTTGACTGTTACCTAATTCAATATCTACTTTGGCTATGTTTGTATAATATTCCAACCCAGGAGCGCCACTTAACACTTAGATCTACTGCATCAAATTTTCCGCCCTCTTGTCCATTAATTCGATTCATGAAAAATTATACTGCAAAGAAACTACAACCATCTACTATTTGAACACTTTCCTTTGGTACCACCTAAGATATTTATTGCCTTACATATTATAAAGTAAATCAGTAACTAAAATGTCAAGGACAATGATGCCAACAAAGAAAGCAAAAGGATTCTACTCTTCAACAATACCCCAGAACACACTTTCTGTGCCCTGCTATTCTGGTTACTCATCAGTATTAAAAATCTTAAGCATCCACTCTATATTCAGACGGGTTATAGAAAAATCTGTTGCATGAAACTTCGGTAAAAAGAAAATGCTTTATTGAAATGGAGGAGTACTAAATCTTGCATTTTCTCTTCTTCCATTCACTTTTAAAGAAGGAATCTTATTTGCTGAACATGATTCACCTTTCAGAAATCCTTGCTTACTCATGTCCTTTAAGTTGTAATTTCCTAAGCGTATTCTTTTGGCAACCGTGAATTAGTATTTTCTGCTAACATACCGAAAATGTAACGCTTAACAGGACTCTAATTTTCAACCTTTCACGTATGCTCTCATTTTGAGAGCAGTAACTAAATTCACAGTTTTCAATCTCCTGGAGACTTTTGTATCAAATATGCATTAAAAATAATAATGGCATCAACAGTTTATTTTCACTGTCACATATGAAGCATATGCATGGTCTGTTTCCATACTTCACCTAATTTCAGTTTGCCTTAATATTTGCTTACTGAATACTTCTTCAAATATTTGACTTAATGCTTCTCTACATGAGCGATGTTTCACAAAACATTAAAAAAACCTAAAACCACTCCCAACAACTCCCCCCACGACCTGAGAGAACATTTATTAACACAACTATTATTATTAAAATTTCTGATTGTCTCTTCCATGTGACATATTTCTCTGGCTTACACACGCTGTACCAGGCTAGATGGAGCCTTGACCTGGGCTCCTGGCTGGAAACGACAGACAGAACTGAGAACACCTGTCACGTTTTTTTTCCCAGGCTATCAGAGTACTCTTCCAGTGTCCAAAAAATGCTGCTGAAGGACTTCTGACATTTCCATTTTTGCATTCGTTCGTGGCAGTTTTTAAACACTTATCCAAGTATCACAATATTATCCTCTCCTTCCTTGCATTTAACCCTTGGTTTTATTCATAACGATGGATTGTGTGCTTCTGTCTTTACTAGGCTAAACAGGTAGGTCCTATTATATAATACACTTTAATTTCTTCTTGTATGATAGATTCACTGCTCGCTTAATCATCGTAATTGCACTTCTTTCCATCTGTTCTCATTTAAATTCATTTTTCCTTGAACAAGGATGACCAGATTGTACCTACTATTCTAAATAAGATTAATGCCTTCAGTGGTTCTCATTCTTCACTATTTCTTTTAGAAATAGTCTGCATGATCTTAATGGACTGCATTTGCAGAGTAATTCAGTATCATTCAGTACCATTTACAACTGAAAGTGTCCCACCATTTGAATCTCATGTTCTACTCATAAAAATTGTTACTCACTGAGTTTGAACTTAACATGAGATGTCCTCTGATATAAACACATATCTGCGTTACACTAGGCATCAACTTACACCCAAATTTCGGACCTTAAGCGACACACGTTTTATAATGTTCAGCGAAACTTATCTCCTTTCAGAATTAAGATTTAAAACCATTAATTTTGAAATCCACCATGAAAGTAAGGAAAGGATGGCCTTCACAGCAGAATTCAGGATCATTCTCTGCACAGGCTCCCTGCCCAATATCCTGTAGCAATACTGTTAGAAAACTCACAACAATGCAATAAGGCTGTGTTACTGCTGCCTGCACTCGGAGACATTTCATCAAGTCAGAGACCAAGTCAAAGCTAATTAAATATTCTACTATTTTCTCTCCTTTACAACTGTATTTTGCAAACCAATCAGCAATGCAACCAGTACCATCAACTTTGTAGAGAGAAGAACAAATGAAGAGCTGTCATCAGAAAAACCACTGATATTTAATACGTGATATATACCTACAGGTTAAAAGCTTCTTTAATTTATTTGTTTCATTCAGTCGCTAATTTATTTATTAGAAATTCTGGGGGAAAAAAAAGTATTGAAAATTCCAGCCCACACGTAAGGCCTTAAAATTGCGAAATTCTAAAAGAATAATGTACATACAGTCATTAAGAAAGCCAACTATATTTTAGCAATGAAGTAAAACAACTGTTCTAAGTGCCACTGACATCATAAAAAAAAAAAAAAAAAAATCACTCTCTCTATAGAATATCATACCCATATCTTAAAATTTCAGTACTTTTAATTATTTGCCATTTACGTTTATACTAAGAAAATATTGGCAGATCACAAACACATTTCGGGTCCTATTGTATGAAATTGTAATCCATTATGATCCATTCCCTCTAAAGAATTTCCTGATTAGCGTCAGATATAGCAAAACCAAATGTAAATAATAAGGTTGTAAAAGAACACAACTGTACAGTTGTACAGTACCATTAAGTTACTCAACTTGGCTATTTCTGGAACAGAATAACATCAAGCAATTAGTATTATTTTTTTTGTCTATTTTTACTGCAATAAAGAACAGACTGAATACACATTACTAAAACCTGCTAGATTGTTTCATGTTATAAGAAAACTTAATTCCAAAATAATTAAGAGTGTCTAATCAAAAAATACCACTCAGAAATCACGCATAGCTTCTATTCTAGCAAAGCCTGGCTCACAACTCTAGGGCTGTGCTATCTCCTGGCTCTTCTGTAATGTACATAAGGACAAAAACCATAAAACTTTTCCAACTACATTTCCAAATACACATCTGAACAACTGACATCAGTAATCACAAAAATAGAAAAGCCAGTGATATGTTCAATCAGGAAGAGAACTTTCATTCATTTGCATGTAATTTTCACATTTAATGTTCTGCAACAGAGTTCACATTTTGATAGTGTAAAATTACTCCATATTGGTTTGAAACCTGACAAGGAAAAAACTCAAAGGAAACCTTTTCATTAAGAAATTCACTTCTAGAATTCAAATATATGACATTTCCCCCAGCCCCCAGTTTTCATGTTTGCTGATTTTGGACGTTTTCCATATCTGCACAGGAAAAAAAAAAAATAGACTAGAATTTCAAGGTTTGCTATGAGACATTAAAATTCAGCTAAAGACTGCAATAAAAAGTATTCTTACACCTTAGACTAACATCTTAAAGATATTGCATTTTCTACATTTATCCTGCTCCAACTTTCATATCACAGTTCTTGAAGTATAAAAGAGAATAATTCAACTTAGAATTCCCAAGCATCAAGTTTAAGTCCAGCTGTTAGCAAAGGAAAGCACTTGTTTAAAGCTCTTATTGAGATTTAAAAGTACCTGTTTCTGAATGTAGAAACCACAACTTTACGAGGCTTCTCAAGCTAAAATTTGTTTCACTCACAGGGAATCACAACCAGCTTCTCCTTCCTCTGCTGCTAACTGCAGGCAGCAAGATAGTTCTGGTATGCAAAACATGGAGTTTCTTCTCCTAGAACACATAAAATGTAAAGGAACCTCAGTGAGCTTTGCTCAGGTGTGGCTCATCACTCAATGACGATCTGCGGTCATTCAGCACAGCTGAGCTCTTCAGGAAGTCAGCAGTTCCACAGAACATGGCTCCAAATACAAAACACTATTTGTGAGTTTGGGATCTACTTGTATCATGTAGTAACACTTCTTCTATGAGAGTTTGTTGGATGCACAAGCAATAATGGACTTATATTGTTTGGGTAGATGTGAAATACTAAGAGGCCAGATCTCTCGTTTCAAACAAAATTTCCTCTGTTTGACAAGACAGAAAAATAATTTCACTGAAAAAAACCCTAGTGTATGGAACCATTTTAGTTTAATAAATCCATCACACATCAATAAAATTAGCGTACATCATCCTGTATAAAAATCACTATCAAGTGACACATTATGGACTTCTAAACACAGTTTTTTGAGTTTAACATCAGTGCAGCTGAAAGCCAGTTTACAGTTTAACGTATGGATCTATCCATGACATGAAAAACCTAGAACCCTCCACACAACACCCTCCCCTCCCTATTGTAACATACATGCGCGGCGTATAAACTACCTCTGGGGACTAATGTTATCCCTGACTTTTTCTTGACTGATGAGTAGAATACAAGAAGGCAAGAACTAAGGTGCCTCTGGCCGAGCCTTTGCCTGCTGGTAGCCAAGGGCTCCAAGAGGAGGGTTTCAGCCAGAAGGTAAAATCTACACCCCACCTACCCCACCCCAGGGCTGTCCAAAAACCCAAGGAATAAAAACTTGCCTTATGTTTCATTCTATGTTGCTTTTATGTACAATAACATGACAAAGAAGACAGACTTGGTCTAATAACGTGACCTAAGCAGAAATCTCTCAAAAGGCGAGGAAAGCACTGAAATGAAAAGAAAGAACTAATGCACCAGATAATGGAGATAACCTGGTCCCTTAGATTTATTATCTTTGTTCTTTTTCATCATTATTACAGATTTCTAGTCTTTGATGATGCAAGGATACCTGTTTTCTCAGGGTCGATAATTATAATTGTGTAGAGTGTGCTATATTCACCTATCCTGCCTTGAGCCTAATCACAAAGCCTATTTTACACAGTGCAGGAGCTCATAAAGAAATGAGCTGTAAGCTTATTTTTAGTAGCAATATTAGCAGTCACTGGAATATATAATCTATTTTCCTCTGGTTTTAACAATTAACTAAAATTCATAAACATCCTAAAAATCAAAACCAAAGCTTATTCAATTAAACTCTACACAGAAAAAAATATCCATCAGCTGTTGATAGCATGAATTTAGATTGGAAGCAGAATAAATACAGTATTTCAGATGCTGGCAGGCGGCTCCTTGTACACATGAGGGCAAGCAGTGCACTAAAAAGTATTTAAATTTTAGCTACTAGATTTGAGTGAAACTCAAGTAGCTGAGGGAATTCGTTACATGTGAATAGGCCGATTGCAGTTCAGAAGTCAGTGATACATGTACTCCTGAGTCACTAGGAGAGTAACTTTGATGAGGACAGATAGCAGGAAGGTTGGCTTCTGTATAGGAAACTGAAATAACATCTTGCACTGTCCTTTGATACAAGGAGACAGAAGCACACAACAGGTATTTCATTTAAAAGAAGCAAAAAAAAAGACACAAAAACTTGTTTTGTTTCTATGAATTTTTGCATCATATTAAAAAAGGGACATGAGGGCGTGGCGAGTAAGAGGCTGAAAGTCAAACTCTGGAATGCAAACTAGGAAGTCTCACAAAACCAAAGTATATGGGCATGTTCTTGTAAGATCTCACAATCAGGTCTATGAACAACACACGTGAGGTCCTTCCACCAAGTTACTGTCTCCCTGAGCCCGGGCTCTGAAGTTTCTCGGGACAGTGTGAAACGGTGCTTGACAAAGTCCCTTTGCTTGACAGGTGTAACGGGACAGCTGAACAATTTAAAATACACACTAGTAAGATCTACTATCAGACAACTACTAGAAAATTATGTATTTTTGCTGTTACATATACTGAAGGATCACTAAAAGTTAATGCAAGGTTTATTACATTTTATTCTTTTAATGACAGAGACGGGACAGACCTTAACCGTTCCTGACAGGCTAATGCCCAGCCTGTGCTGGGCCCTTGCTAATGCTCAGTCCAGCTTTCTGGAATGCTTGTGGGTTTGCTCCTTGTTAGTTAATAAAGTCGCCTGCTGATTAAATTTGGATATAGAAAAATTTGTTAGCTATGTTTTAGTTGATTAAGGTGCTGCCTAGATGACACAAATGGATTTTGATTAGCACAGTACTAGTAACTGGACACGTTTTAGAAGTAGTATAAAGTCTAGGCTAAATTTGAAGAGCGAACTGTTCCTCTTTTTCCTTTCAAATTGGCTGGAAAACAGGGCAGGCCATGGCACATCACACACTTTTGATGCAAGCATTCAAGGATTTATTTTCACGGAAAGCTGATGATAGGTTAGAAACGTAAGTAAATTTAGATTCCTAAATTTAGTTCTTTAGTTTGTGGGTAATTAAACAAGATTTTTAATTTTTAAAAACATTTTTTTGTTAATGAAAGGAAAGGCAATTTATTTCTCTGTGGTTAGCTTTTTCTGTGCTGTTGTAGTGGGGAGAGCTCAACATGAGTGGTAATTCAACAGCAACTTTGTTCTTTCCTTCCATATCTGCAGAAACTTCTTGAAAAGTCTACGTAGCAATCTTAGCCCAGCAGTACAATTACAGTATTGTTCCCTGCCGTGATATATTGTATGTTCTTTCAATGGTAGATAGAATATACACTTAAATAAGTTGATTGTAAAAACGATGTCAGTTTTATTACAGAATGTCTTTCACATGATTATGAAAGGGTTGATTATTTCTATTTTTTATCCAAAGACCTGTCTGGTGCCTTTTATGTGACAATATAAATATATTTAATGTATTTAATCTCATAGTAGTCCTCAAGGTAACAAAGAATTAACTCTGTTTCATGGATGGCACACCAAAGTACAGAAGGGATGACACCAATTTGTGCAGATTCCAGAAAACCAATGGCATCATAAGGACGTGAAGTCAGTCTCACAAAATCCTAGCCTAATGCACTAAGTACGTTTTTGTCTTTTAGACACCAGAACAACAAAAAAGTTTTAGAAAGAAAGCAACATAAAATGTTTTATAAAGCTCTTTCAGGGAAAGTACACTGTATTTTGAAGGAGGACGTGGTTTATTACTTTTCTTATAGATGACACTTCTTCAGTTGTGGATATTGTTTTAAAAACTATCAGTTGAAGAGCATGTGACTTTTGGTCACGCTGACTTCACTACAGAAAAATCACTAGAAAGCTTTAAGAAAGCTTCAAGATAACTTCAAGATTATCTTCTTTAATTTTCCTGGCTAGCACAGCCCCTCTGTTAACACAGCCTACTCAAGTACTTGTGCTGGGAGTCACATGAAGAACCATCTTCCAGCCCCTGCATTGCAAACTCGTGCTCTTGGCGCATCCGTCTCTCTGCACCACGGATTCGTAGGTCTGAGAAGAAAAGAATCACCGAACCAACCTTATGAAACATGTGTAAGAACTGTCTTTCTCTTACTTTCTGGGCAGCCCTTAGGAGAGCATGTCCAGGTGAGCAGCATGTTGCAGTTGGGAGCAACAGCTCCAAGGTGAGGTACGGCCAGCCGCTCGATGGAGACAGGACCTGGGCAGTGTAAGGCAGCAGCAGTTGCCCACACCAGAGAAGAAGGAAGCTTCCGAGTTTATTTCCTTTTCACATCCAGCGAATCTCTTCTGAGTGAGTGTAGAAACTTTTCAAAGGCTGAGTATTTCAGCAAGTAGGAATAGATTTTCATAGAAATGGCAAAAGACGTATTTCTGACACAAAGATTTCCCTCCTCCTGCCAAATTTCAAGCCTCTGCTTTGTAAAATGTAAATCAAAGTCGAGTCAGACCTTCCATTTTCAGAATCTCTTTGAATGTGCCTTGACAGTTTCCTAGTCTTTAATGAAATAAAAATGAATCATCTGAGATCTCCTGACCTATACTGCAAGTTTGTTTGCATTATTAGCTGTTTTTAAGATAACTAGTTTTTGTTTTCTTCACACAGTGATTCTGTCAAAATTAAGACACCAATTTTCCAGTTGTATTAAAGCAAGTATTTCTTAGAGAAGAACATTTAGAAACAGGAAAAAAGAAACCTTCCTACGGCTTTCGTGACAGGCTGCTTTCACAATACATTTTTGAGCAAATTGAAAGTCAAGCTTTTAAGAAAAAACCCCTTCATTTACAAAAAGGCATATTTATGAAATCACAAACACTCTGAGAAGATTAAATCAAGTGTGCATTCATTATGGTTAAAGAAAACCTGCCCATGCATCCATCGAGAAATTAATTCATAGGGAAAAAAAAGGGGACAGGATTCAAAGTCTCTTTGCCTTTGAAATCAAACATTTGGCATAAATGAATTGCAATGGAAAGGGGATGCAGGGGGAAAGAACTCAAGAAATATTAACAACTGAAAGTTTACACATAGATATAAGACAACCGAATAGATATAGATACTGAAACATTTACTGCAATGTTCATTCAAGGGACTTTTTTTTTTTTTAAATTTTGGATAGAAAATATAATAATTTTCTGTGGTTTCATTTTGTATCAGTATTAACTCACATGAAGTAAAAACACTATTAAAAGGGAACAGTTAACTGAATAAAACAATGCTGTTTATTTCCACTTCAGTTTACAGCAGCATGCTCTCGTTGGCTGTAGGAAAAATATTGAGGAGTCCAGCTTTCTTCTAGGTTTGGGAATATTATGATCACACAAAAAACAAGTATTCTTCTAGCATTTTATGCTTTTCAAACCACTGAACAATATTAATATTTAATGTGTGAAATGAATAAATATTGTTAGGGATCCAAGACAGGGAGAGTTTATGTTATTTACTGAAGACCACACAGTAATTCAGAAGGAAATGTAAGCTGCAAATTTGTATATTCTTGTATCCTTGTTTTTTAAAAATTATTATTTGTATATTTTAAATTAAGTTTTATATTGCAGTTCTTAGGGTAGGACCACTAATTTTCCCTTGGCCTTTCATGTAAATCTACTATAGAGGTATTTGTAGAGAAATTTTCTGGTACACATCAACCTGAGACTGCTGAATCTTCTTCTGTCGTGCGTGATCCTTCAGCATAAACCTCAGCCTCCCTGCTCTTCTCCTTTCCTTTCTTCTTTTCTCCTCTCTTCCATTTCGAAAACAGGAATGATATTTGAAAGTACCTTATATTCTTTTCCCCCTTCTTTTCATATCGATGTATTTGCAGTGTCAATATTCTTCTACACTGTGCTTTCTTTTGGGATAATAATAATTTCAGTCTGTTATCCTGCTATAGTTAAGTACTTTTGAGGCTAATCTAGCTCCTACTAAAGTTAATGGATGCCTTGCCATTAACTTCGATAGAGGAAAAATTATCCTCTAACCTCCCTACCCTGTTTAGTTCTTTCACGGGAGAATTCAACTCTTAACTCTTTCTACCTTATTTATGTAGCTAATACATGCATATGGTATATTTCCTCCATTTCTTTTCCAAGTGCTTTCCTGGTTTCTTTCTCCATAATAGAAAAAAATATATATATTTAATATTTCAAAATGCATATACGAAAACACATAAACACGTTCTCGCCACAGTTGTTCATGTCTCTGTGGTGACATATAGCCACAGAGAAACTTCTCTGCTAAAACAAGACAGCTCTATTAACTTCTAGGGAATTGCCCAGGTACAACCAAGGGCAAAATTTTAGGCTTTAACAGAGCCGGAAGCCACAGTAGAGTAGTTTATGGCAAATCTAGTGTAGTAACAGATAAGAGTACAGCTTCCATATTATATGTATCCATAGCAATTAATATCACAACTGGATAAATAATTTTCCCCAATCAATAATCACAGTGGCATGTTCATGCTGCTTCCCTCTGTCAGCATATCTTACATACTTAAATTTATTTCATCTGGTACTTTAGGGACAGTCTTAGGAATGTGCCAAAAGCATCAGGGCTAATATTGCTGATATGTAGCACTGATTACGGTGGGCTCAATTCACGTGCAAAATCACTTGAGGGTGTGTTTGTAAGATCTGGCACTAAAAGTGCTTTCAACATACTAGCAGAGTAAAATGACTAAAAACCTTAAAATAATAGATTACAATAAAATCAGTCATATATGCAAATACATTTTTGCAGCTGTAGAGTTTATTATTTCCAGGTATAGAGGAGTAATGCTGACCACTGATCAGAACTGGACACAATTAAAAAATATTAAGAATATTTTTAAAATAGTGCAAGATTTCAGAGAATTTACACAATAGTTATTTATTATACCGAGCATGTCATGTGTAAGCAATATCTACTCTAGTGGTAGCAGTAGGATTTCTATCTGGACACTCAGGTTTCTTATGACTTTTATCTTTATATAGGATTTAAGAATCCAAAGTTATTCAACAAATTAAAATTAATTTTGCTTCACTATAAGAAAACAATAACAATGAGGATTTTTTTTTCCTAATATAACTACAAGTACTATATTTAATTTATGTGAGCTGGAGTGAAGTTAAAGTGTTCACAATTTGCAGGCAGGTCTAGCATCAGCTCCTCGGTGAGCCAGCACCTTTGCAAATGCACAGCTGAAGAAACCAAGAGACCAAAATTTGAGCATCATAACCAGCCCCAAGTAATCCACTATGAAAAGCAGCTATATCTTTATATACTGTTTAAAGTGATCTGCAGTTGGAAGTCCTTGCCTTCAGTCTTCAACTAGCTCTCATTTCCTTGGAAAATTAGGAGCTGTAGAATCATCCATCTCTTTCTGTTGAACAGGTCTATTTATAATTACAAACTCATGGCCTTTTCTAGATGAAATATTCATGTAAACTCAACTAAACTGCACTTATGGCATAGTAAACTGCAAAACTTTATCATATTAAAAGCAATTCAGCAACATGCTTCATGCCAACTTAATAAAAATGTCATTTTAAATATTGTTTAGGAGCACTAGTCTATTTTATAGGGCAGGATCCCAAAACATATTCGAGAGACAGCATATCTTGAGAAAATAAAATCAAAGTACAAGGTAAGTAATTTCCAGGTAGTGGCAAAGTGCTTTATTTAGTGAAAAGTGTCTATTTTCCCCAATGGTTTCCTCATACCTACTACAGATATTCTACACTTTTCTATGGTAGGAAAACTTATAACTAGTCACTAGACATATGAAGTAAACAAAGATAACTGAAGATTATTTGGATGGCACTTGAAACGAAACGCTTGTAATAATATTTGCAAATTTACATGTGTGTATACTGACTTCAAAGATTTGTAAAGACTGTAGAAACCTTTTAGACGTAGTGATTACTCAAACTGAAAAGCACTTAGTAATTTTAATTAAAGAAGTAATACGTAAAATTAAAGAAATATGTACGTAACAATAAAGATCATTTGCACAGTGCAAAGGGATTCAAAGATTTATGTGGTCAGATATCAAGCTTCACTAATGCAATATTCAGAAGTAGCATCTTATTTTTGTTCCTATTCTGAGCAGGAATATTAATTGTTAATGACAGTAACATGAAATCAGAAATTTTGAAAACAAGGATTAAACTGTCAGACTGGACAGTAGGAAAAAAAAAGGCTCTGACTCTGAAATTACTTTTCAAGTAACAAAGGGTTATCCTGGTATGTAAAACTCGGCAAATTTGAACCAAATCAGAAAGACTTTCTTCTTACCAAAAAAAAAAATCCCAATTAAATGAAATATTTCTGACTCTTTTAACAAAAGATAAAGCAGTTCAAATGAATCTAAATCACAATTTACAACATGAAAGTAAAACGTTGGCCCTGGGACTGACTTAACTCAGTAGCGAGTGGCTACAGTCCCAGTCTCTGCTTTATTAAAGTATTTTGTACAACATAGAACACTACAAATGGTAGAGACTGAAAGCAGCTTACTGTGAATCGTTCTGTATATTCTCAAGGAACACTCTATATTCAGATTCTCCTATGAGGTTGCTGCTGAAAACTTGAATAGTCTTTGGCAGAAAAAAGAACTGAATCTGCCTTTCACCTCCAGGCTAAGTAAAGACTGAGTTGTTCTGCAAACTCCCTGGGGATATCTCCAATATTTTATTCCTGCTGGTTTTGTCAACACTCACCCTGTTCACACCACACAGCCCACATAAATAATGTTTTTGACCACAGCTACTGTGCTATTTATTTTGCCTTTCTTTGTCGTCCTCACTCAATGTGTGTCCCAAGAGCAAATTTTGCTTTCCTTTCATCACTGTAATACCAGGGACAACCTTAGAGCTTGCACAGAATTATGCAGATATTAACAAAACCAAGGATAGCCTTTATCTTCATAAACTGTTCTCTCTCCTGAAAAGAAAAATCTACAGAACAGTTGAATAAGGAGGGAAAGCAGAAAAAAATCCTCTTTCCTCAACTATCCCATATTTTTCCAATGGGAATGTGAATGAAGTGGTGTGTGGGGGGAAATAAAGCCAACAAAGTAAAGGAAACAAAGAAATTCCTGACTAGGTCCAAGAAGCTTACTATAGGATCATGTCCTGCTCCTAGACTCCAGAAGTTCTGTGCTTATTTTTAAAATCCTTTTATTTCAAAGGCAGTGAGAGCTCTACCAGTATAATCCCTGCTTATTTGTTAGCAGGACAATTATTTGGCCACAGGGAAGCCTTTCCCCCTCAGGGTGGTGCAGAAGGCATGCAATCTGTGCTGGCATATATTTGCCAACATTCTAATATTATTTTTATAATTACTATGTTCCAAGAGGTTTTACCTGTCATAATTTTATTTTAAAATGTTTAAGTTATTCAGCTCTAATGACTAATTTCTAGATGGGGAGAACTTCAAATGGATGATAGAAACTCTTAATTTTTAATAGCACACCTTCCTAATTGATGACAAACTAATAACTCCACCTTCCAAAGAAAAAGACAGAATCATAGAATAGTTTGGGTTGGAAGGGACCTTCCAAGCTCATCCAGTCCAACCCCTGCCATGAGCAGGGACATCTGCACCAGCTCCGGTTGCTCAGAGCCCCGTCCAGCCTGGCCTGGGATGTCTCCAGGGATGGGGCATCCACCACCTCTCTGAACAGCCTGGGCCACTGTTTCGCTGTCCTCATCATAAAAAAATTTCTTCTTCATGTCTAATTGCTGAAAGTGAGGCTTTACTACTGAAATTTTACTGTATAAAAAATATATTTTTTTTACACAAATATTGTGTAAATAAAACACATTCTAGTTTAATTACTTTAAATTATTTACTACCATTGCAGCTTTTGGTAACGCACAACAGCTCCCTCTGCAGCAAACACCGAAATTGCTGTATAAAGGTTCCTTGACAGCAGAAAGGGTTTACTACAATTATAACGTAACTCCAAGTATTGCAGCATATTGCAGAGTGCTGTAGAATTCGAGACAAATGCAATGCAAAACGTATACAGGTCTGTCGTACTGACTGAATGCCTTCTCAGATACTCCAACAACATTACAGTACTTTATCAATAGAGAGAGATTATATTTGTCATAAAATCCAAAGAGCATGGTCTTCTAACCAGAGCCACATGACATGTTTACTACCAAAAAGGAAAAAATATATTCATTCTTGGGAGTCCACATTATGGAGAGGAAAAATCATTCTCAATTACTGTTAGACATCTGAACTATTTCATTTTAATTCTGGAATATACCAACTAGGTAACAGTATCAGTGTATATAGGAAGGAGGGAGGGCATAAGTGGGCTAGGTTAATGCATACTGTGAAGTATTTATATACATATGCACGTGTGTATAGGTGTGTGTTAGTATTAATCTACAACTTTTGTTTACAATTACGATTCCACGTAGATTCAAATTTTTCAAAATAATTTTCACACTAATGACACAATAGCGTTCTGTTAAATACCTATAAAAATCTCAGTCCAGATAATAGTGATTAAACAGTGAATTTGGTTACAAGCAAAGTAACGAAAGATTGAGATATCTAATTGAAATTTACCAATAATATTTTTTACAGGTTGTCCAACATATTCAGTGCGTACATTTCAACGCAGAAATGCAATAGCAATTTTTTAGGCCAAGATCATAGTGTCCAATATTGAACTCAGAAGAAGATCACTGCCCATCCTCATTAAAATATATATAATGTATACTACTCTTGTGGTATCACGTTATCTTCTTTGCATCCTTTACTCTGGCTGGTCAGTAAAGGAGCTGGTTTGGCTGGGAGCGACTGCTTATGACACTAAATAGTCAGCATCCACATGTGTTGCATCAAGCTGCTCTGATTCAGTCCAGAGTTTTATTAAACAATAATGTGATTTTCACAATGATAAAAAAAATCAGCTTAAATCCTCATTAACTTGTTAAGGAGACAAATATGCACTGGCTTTACTTGGGCTTTAATGATTGAAACTGTTCACACCTTGAGCTCTGGAAAGATAACTTTGGAGATGATGCACTTTCACCTGGAAGGGTTCAAAAGGATTTAAGACAAGTTATGGCTGGATGCTTTTTTTGAGTTTCATATAATTTTCAAGAATGCTCAAGCACCAAAGTCTAATGAGGTCAACATAAAATTTATTGTTCACCTCACTGGGTTTTAAACCAGGCCTTAATAACTTATTTTTATAAAAATGTCATATCACACCCAATGCGTCAGTAACATGAAAATAGGGGAAAATGCATTATTAAAAGTACAACCTTTCAAATAAAGTAATGATATTATTTCCTTTTTGCTAGTCTTTACTGTTCATTTTTTGAAGGATTGGTAATAGCGTCTTTGAGCTTAATCAACATAATAATCAACATTATTATGCTTTTGAACACAAATCATGCTGTGTTTACTTACTACAGGTTCACAATCATTATGTTAGTAAAAAATGTTACCCAACACCATTTGAAAATAAACTTATGTGCCCACTGTAGACATCACCCAAATGACGTGTCTGCAACTTTGTCGAAACTTCTAGCTGGTGAATACGTCATTTATAAACTGTTTTCTGAACATATACATGTTATTGGGAAAAAACCCCCCATGTCTCACTGAATTTGTCTTCGGAATGGTAGAAAGCCATACAGACCCCAGGTGTGCAAACCCTGCAGGGTTCCACAATGTGCAAGTGGAGGTAAAGCCAGTGGCTCCTACCTCTGGGGACCTGAGCATACATTTTATTTATTTTCTTGGGTCTTTGGTTGTGTTTTTTTTTCGACACTACAAAAATAAATACTGCAGCTCTAGATGCCTACTCACCAGAGCAGAGTATTTCGGCAAATAAGCTCCTGAAACTCATCAACCTCCTGACTTTCCCACATGTTACCTGAGGCCTGACTACATGATGCAGACTAAGTCTAACATAATGATAACAATAAATCTAAATAGCGCCTTCCAAATCACTAGACCTTTGGGAAATTCACATTTCTCCTGGTGTGAAAAAGCCAACAGACCCATGCAATAAAATGCTGTTTTACTGACAGTACCAGTATGTTGTGAAGTTCTCTTTCCAGGCATAACTCATGAGAGAACGTCACTTTTCCACATACAGGTAGAATATCATGCTCTCCTCTGTTATTACTACTTGACTCTAATAGAGTCATAACAGAAAAATTTGTATCTTCTTGCTCATAATGGAGCTGTTTCTAATTATAGGGGCTTTTTTTTTTTTCCACAGCTGAGAAGAAAATCTGGTGCTGGTGATGATGATGTCGAAGTTGCTATACTACCTAGTAAGGCCATATAGGACTCTAAACCCTTAAAATATTTGCTTCTATATGTGATAAAAGGAACAACTCAAATAATAAGCAATAGACACATTTAAAAGCATATAAAATGATTATGTGCTCCACAAGGTCAGATGAAACACAAGTATTCCTCTTCTAGAAATAAACTGCACAAATTACTAAAGCTTCAGAATTAGGTTCCTGAAATTAGGAAACATCATGATTCAGTCAGTTCATAGTCTCCTTGTGATAAAACCCCCAGATTAATATTTCCGCAGAAAAAATGCCCTCCATTAGCACACAAGATGTGAATAAATCACTTGGTGATGCTTATTCAATATCATGTTTTTATCCCCACTGTTTACTGTATGGTGTCATGCCTTGTTTATTGTATGTGATTCAGCTCCCATAGACTAAATGATTAATTTCTTCACAGCCTGTGACACTCATCAATGCAGTATTAGGTCCTTCACAACACAATCATAATAGCTAAGTGTATACTGTTATTCCTATTCTAAAGACAGCAGATGCAATGCCAGAAATCTAAAATCTGATTTATTGTCATATTGTACTTTATATATCCAAGGCAGAGCAATTTACTTCAGTTGCAGCCGTGAGCTCTCAGCACTGGTGTGTATTACAGCCCCAAGTCACATGTCCAGAATATACACAGTTAAGGTAAAGCCCTTATCAAGTGTGGGTTTAGTAACCAGCGCAGCATTACTGTGTGTCAGGAGCATGAAGAAAACCAATTCTCCAGGTCACTAACCATGAGGACATCTTTTTTTCTTCCTGCAACACCCTGCCTCGTTCACTGAATGGTATTCAGCTGCTGAAATAAATGAGACAGGGGATCCAAACAGTTTTCTTGCTACAGAAGTCACTGGGCCACAAAGTGCTGGAGAACTGGGGAGCTTTCTGGATGAGCAGCACATTGCATCCTCCCTTCTTGCTCTTGCCTAAGCATCCCCTGTAGGTAGTTACCTGTCACAGGATACTGGGATAGATCAGCCTTCTGCCTTGACACCAAATGGACTTTGTTTTTTTGTTTTGTGTCTTTTTTGCTTTTGTTGTTTGGTTGGATTGTTTTTGTTCCCCCCCTCGCCCCTGCCAATTCTCTCATTAAATACCACCTTCTTTAAATCCATATGCTTCCTTAAAAATGTTGGGACCCATCGCATGGGTCCAAGTGCTGTAAACTAATTTGTGGTCTCGTTCTGGAAAAGGATCGAAAACTTTCCCACTGGGCTTCATCTACTGTGTAGAGGCTACAGAGGACACAGGAGAGAGAGTTTTCTTGCTCATGTGCTCTAACTCCCTCTCGGCAAAACCTACACAATCAAAGTTGCAGTTGCAGGAAAAGTCTCGTTTGGCTCCAGGGCTGGATTATACACACCCACTGCAAATAAAACCGGTACAAAGTTTGCTGCAAAATGAAATCTGAGAAAACTGAATGTACCAGAAGGTTTCAAGGTGGATTTAATTTTCAGAGTTTCATATGAGACATTCCAGAATAATATCCTGGATACCACAGCTCTCTTCCTCCTACCTACTTCTAGGAATATTTGAGGATGGCATTATGAGGTGTCAGATCACCTTTTAGTTGAGCAAACCAATATATTTTCTCCTTGTCTCATTCTGGACATGTGTAGTATTTTTGCTGACATTTTTTAAAGTACCAGCACACCGAGGCAGACAGTTTTCACATACAAATTCAGTGCAAGTAGTTAAAGAGTAATACAGACGTGAAAACTAGGTCTTATGACGAAGCAGTTTAATGTTGATTTTAGGTGATGCTCTCTGCTCCATTTATAGAATAAGGATGCCCATACATTTGTCCCTGCATTTGGCATCTCAGATTGTCACTAAATTATATTAAAATGGATATTTAAATTCACGCATATCCATACCTAAATGGTTTCATGGAGATTTGAAGAAAAAATAATATACAGCAAGTGCCAGTTGAAAATTCAGCTTAGGAAAAAACCCAAAATACGAAGAAATCTGAAAAGTAATAAAGTTTTACTTAAAATAAAATGCTGAATATTTCAGAATTGGCATAATGAATCAAAACTGGATGAAAGATGTCAGAACATCACAGGAGAATATATATACAAAAGCACAGTATGTGAAATTTGACTTCCAGAATTTCAGGGGGAAGAAAAGAGGGAGAAAAGAGGAAAGGAAAATTTTGAGGTTAGTTTGTTATTAAAATCATGCCAGCTAATTTTTCTTGTCTCCTCATTGTATATTTAATGATCCATATTTTTTAATAATTAAGTTGATAGGATCTGATTTGTGTGTGTGTGTTTTCTTTTTTCTTTTAAACAGAGCTTAAAATTAGGCAAATATTCAGGAACAGTTTGGGTTTAATTGATCTTGGGATGTAAGGATGAACTGGAGCATCTCTTGAGACCACTCCCAGGCCTAATTGTCGATGATGAGTACCCAGAGACATCTGTAACTTGATGCATCTTATCAATCATAAAATCAAAAAATGTACAGACTGCACAGCGACCATTACAGCACTATTTCTCGGCACACAGTCATTCTAGTACCGGTATGCTATTTAACTGTAATGTGATGCTCACTATAAAAGAAAAATGACGCTCAGAAGCATGAACTTTTTAAATTAAATTGCAGGGACACAGTCTAGGAATCTCTGACTCCTCAAGCCTGTTTCTTACTATTGCCGGTATTCCCACTGCAGACATCATTATCACGGTACAAAGCACTAAACGTTTGAAGGACTAGACTTCAACAAGTCACCATATGCCCAAATAAAGTATATAAGAGCAGCATAAGGAACACAACATATCCTAAGTCTTACAACAAGCAGTAAACAACAGAATTTATGCAAAGACTACTGTGCTGGCGAGAAAACTCATTTGTTCTTTTTTATAATTCCATGCATTTCCTCACACATTTCGCATTTCTTGTTGACACAAAGTGTAGTATTGTTTTATCTCCTTGTCTACCCATTCTTTTATGATATAAAGCTTTCCCTAACTCAGTAATATCAGCTCAATCTATCACTTCACCCTAATGCTCTCGTCAAAACCAGGCAGTCTCACTCCGTTTCTAATTTGCAGTGTGCCACCGATTCATGCATCTTAACCTTCCTCCAGAGCCCAGGGAACGTTCCTATATCCGAGTAGGATTTCAGGCCCTCCAGGCTTTACACGGAACAGCACAGACTGTGCAGATGCCACGAAAGAGATGCCATTGTGCCACTGATCTCACACTGACCTCACTTGCTTATGTTCCTCTTATGTCTCTTTACTGACTTTCTTTAATTGCCACGGTCTGTAACATATTCCATACTTTCATAACCCTATTAAGACAAGCCCAAACCCACTACATATCCAGAACGAATGAAAGGTACGTGTGAAGTCTGAAAAGAAAATATTCAGGAATATGTTTCAATAAACTCCAGAAATTCACATCGATAGTAAATGCTTACTCATCTATCCCCACTTTTGGGAAACTGAAATGAATTTTCATGGACACAGTTTACAGAGCAAGAAAAAACATAGCACTTAAGAAATGTGTGTCTAGCATCAATGAAGAGCTAATTATGAACAATTAATATTAGATGAAGAGAGTCAAAAAGAAGTAGCGGATGCCTATTGGATCACATAAATCCTTGATCAAATATTTCAGGGCAGCTAACACTAACAGGAACAAATTAACTATTTGCTGCAGTTTTCTCAGACCTGTACAGATTTCTTTCCTACAGCAGCATCTCACTCTAGCCCTGCATCTTGCAAAGTAAGCAGACACAGAAAAAAAAAAACCCCAAAAACCAACCCCCCCCCCCGACCCCAAAAACAAAACAAAAAAACCCAACAAAACAAAGCAAACCCAAAACATTGATATTTTAGGAGGAAAAGTTCTGTTTGTATCAAAATAGCTATATGACAAACAAAAAAAGATAACTGGAAAAAACTGAACACACCCGAAACTTTAAAAACTAATATTGTCATAGATCTTACTGTGGTATTCTGAAGCCTCTCCAAGTGTTGTCTTATAACCCAGCTCAAACCCTCTGAATTTTTTTTCAGTGTTTTAGTATTTTCCAGGGTACTCTGGAGGTATTCTCCAGACTATCTTTCTTTCAGGGTATCTAAAAACTTCTTTTTTTCCCTTAGGGCAGCTGTGAAATAGCACACTTTACCCAAAAGTTTTAGAAGAGTGAGCAGATCACAAAGTCCTTTATTTTCATTTTGTCTTGGTCTGTTAAGGGATTGCTAAGACAGTGAGCTACATGTAGACGAATTTCTGGGAGGGGGGCAGTTCCAATTAAATGAAAATTTTTACCTCTTTTTATTACTTGTTGTAAATGTCCTGTTTAAAATTTAGGAGCTAATAAGAATCTCAAACAAAACAAATGAAGAAATGAAGAAATAAAGATATGGTCAGCACAGCTTGGCTCAAGAATAGCAAAATCCTTGAGCCAAAATGCTCTTTAATACAATATTTGCAAATCGTGACTATGTGCTATTCTATTACTCCTATATTTTTTACCATGAAATAAATACTTCTTATCTCTAGGCATGTTTGCTAGTGTGCTTACTTGAAACGTTAGAATACTGAGGTTATTTGAAAGAGGAAGCTACTATTTCATGTGTTAACATGTGATCAAAAGCTGATCATGAAATACTGATTATTTAAATGCAATCAGAGCACAGACATTTATGGTGTGTAAATGCTGGTGCTAGTTAGAGAATATACTAAATATGTAACAATAGGGGTGATGCTCACAGCAATTCAGATATTTATAGGAAAAATGCAAGCCAGCTTGGCACATATAAATGCACATGCTTTCAGCAGCTGAAAACCACAAACGTTGCTGGAAGTAGCATCCCGTGAGATTTTAAATAGCTGCTGAGCTATTGCTACAGGTCGAAGCCAAAGGCAATCAATTTGGCAGCTTTTCTGGTAGCACTGCTCTGCTCGGGGTCTGGGATCTCAGGCAAGGACCTGCACAGACCCTCTGCCACCGGGACTGCTCCGCAGCTGCTGGTGGCTCATCGGTCCCCGGGTGCTCTGTGCTGTGGGTCTGCAGGGCTCCCGTGGCAAGGCTGGCTCTGTGTCACGGGGAAGACGCACGCCTTGGTGTGGATGTATGGACACACCCCTCCCACCCCACTGGGTACCACTGAGCGGGATACAGTACTGCACAGTTATGTTTTATTGCTCTGGGACCCACAACTTCGTCTGTTCTCCTCGTAGATACTGTGACATATTCTACAGATGGCTTATGTGAAAAATGCTTTTTAATGTGTTTGTAAATGATTAATACAATTCTTTATTCCTTTAGCTGTCATGTGCCTAGGTATACACACTTCCACAGGAGGAGAAAAACCAAACCAAACCCAAACAACAATTTACCATTTAAAATTACAAGTATCTAAGTTTTATCTTAAATAGTTCTGCTGTCCTGTTGGGGGTTTTGTTCTTTAATGTCATCCTTCTTTTCAAATCAATATGCACAGTTTAACTGGATCAAAAACTGTTGTAATATTGATATTTATTGCAAAAAACCAAAACCCATTGTTGTCTGCTGAACAGCAGTATCTGCACCACCCTAAACCATCCAGACAACAGGAAATATCAATGGTAATACAGACTATAAAGTGGGGTAAATAGGTCAAAATCCCTGTTACTAAGTATCAGAAATACTCATCTATCCCTGGCCATTTTCCGGTTATTCTAACACGAACCTTTCTCATCTCCACACGGTCGTGTTGCCTTGCAGCAGTATGATGCATGCACATTTTACGTGAAAATTTCAAAATTTCTTGTTGGATATTTTTTAGTGGTACATAGCAATTTTTTAAACATGCAGCATTTATTTAAAGGTGAGTATAATTGTTTAGAATTGCTGAGAAGGAGATGAATTACTTGGCAGATTGAATTTAAGACTGTCATAACTGCACAATAAGTGCAGTTTATCAGATGGATATCAGTACTGGATGCATTGTGAAAACAGGAAAGTTTTGGCAAGGTAAATTTCTATTTTATATACACCATTAGCTTTTGAGGGCGGAACTATCCCCCTGCACTCCTGTCCCCAGGGTCTGCTTAAATCCTGCTTCATTTCAGCAACAAACTGACAGTTAACTGCAGAAAGAAACCTGATTGAAGGTACATGCTAAATGTAACTATTTAGTATTTGGCTAAAATACCAAAAGATGACTCAGAAGACTATAAAACTGTACAATATTAAGAATAATTTTCTGTCTAGCTTTTGCCTCTTTATGTAAATGCCTAAGTATGTATAGAAATACACAAAGGGTGCACAGAAAGTTCATCTATGAATATCAGACTGCTCATGCATTAATTATACAGATACGCTCAATCCCTTTTGGTTAAATAAGAAATTTGATAAGAAGCATCAGAAAAAATCATAGTGTCCTAGATGTGCTAGACTGCTGTTTAGTTGCAGTGTATTGCAGAAAGCCACTGTATATGCACCGCAGAAATTATAGATATGTTCAGTGCAGTGAGGCAACCACCAATCGATTTTAGGGACTTGTAAAAATCTTGCCCTTCTTATGCTATTGATAGGTCCTGACCTTATTGCTGATTCTTAAGCTGAGTTAAAAAGCTTGCAGTAAGGAATTGGCACACAGTCTAGAGGGTGGGTAGATGAGAAGCTACTCAAGCAAACTGATAGCATGGGAGCCAAAATACAGAGGTCAAATCATAAACTATTTATTGAAAAATATCTACTCATTTGGTCATGTTAAACACAACCTTAAATGTCTGTTTTACAAAGTACAACAAAGAATATTTTAGCTTGGAATGCAAAAATGTTGATGTTCTCCGGTGTTCATGTTTTTACTTAATCTAAAGCTAGGCTTATACTGCTCTTAATGGTAGCGTTACTGCTTTTCACATGCTGTACTTACTAAAAACAAAGCTAAACAAAACAAAACCAAAACAACAAAAAACCCCACCAAAACCAACCAACCAAACCAAATTTAAAAAAACCCCACAACAGCAACAACAAAACCCCAAAAGGAACGAACCCAGAGAAAATCTCCACAAGAACCAAAAGCCACTAACAATATCTGTTACTACCGAACTGCATAGCTCTCTGACTAGGTTTCAAATGGACCCTGACTTAAACGAACTTGCTGCTTGTCCTAGAAAGTCTTGCACAGTAATTCTTGTCAAGCTACAGCAATACAATACCCTGAGCAGAGCTCTTCCCCCCTGCGCAGCCCGTGCAGCACACAGCGCTGTCCCTCTCCCAGGAATTCTCATCTGCAATTTCATACTCTAAATATCTTGGGAACCTGTATGTTATTAGACAGTAGTTACTATAATCTTTACATTAATTCATATAATAGTTCAAGTTCCTGTGAGTGTAATTACATGTGTGTGGGCAGTGTTTAGATGAATGAGTCCTATACCTGCCCATAACACCACTGTAAATATCGAGGAGGTTACGGGGAATCACGCACTGAAAGGCAGATGTTTTACCCACTCCCACCAATGTACCACCACAACCTTCCACCTTCCCAGTGCTCCGTGTCAGCCGACGCTCTCGGAGACGTTTCCTGGCAGTCGGCAGCCAGAAACAAGCTCTGGAGACTGTGCCGTGGTCTTAACAACAAGCCCTAATCCTGCCTGGAAACCTCTGATAAATGAGCTGTTAGAAGCCGTTGGAAGTTGGATCAATGCAAAGAAACATCGCCCCAAAGAAACACGCACAGAGATTTTGCAAAGCAGGAGACTGCTGAGAGAGAAATGGTGGTGTTAGTGCGTTACGGCATCCAAGCAGCCGCGCCCGGGCCTTGGCAGTACCACTGAAATGTCAATAGAGTTACGCCAAATGTGTCAAAGACTCGTAGTTTTGCAAAAATAACTCTGAATGCTACCCTCTTAAAATACAGAAGTAATTCATGCTCGTTCCACCTTCCTCCCCCCATCCTGGGCTCCTTCAAGTTGGATTTACAGTTTTGGTTTGTAGTTTACCATTTAGGGTGCCAGCTAAACCTTTGCTATGAAACATTAAAAACCCCTGCGTTCGCAGAATACTTATCCATCCTTGTATCATTAATTGTGTAGCTGAATTACTTGAAAAATGAAAAACAGCAGATTCCCATTTGGAATACACAGCACATAATATGTACGAATCATACGGATTTGTCTTTAACCCCTGGACTGTATCACAAAGTACATGTGCCACATAATTATCTTGGATTGGTTGGTTTTGTACTGGGTAGTGGTGGAATAAAAAAAATGTAAAGATTAAAGAAATGTTCATCTAGAAAAACTATGAAGTGAAGTGCAGGTCTCTGAGTCTGTTTAAAATAAGAAAAAGTCACGGTCAAGTGATTGCATAAATGAACTAAAGACTGAATGATGCGAAACTCACTAAGATATTTTTTCACTCCAGGCTTCCAAGTTTTGCTTGGAAATAAAATAGTGGAAGACAAAAAAAAAAATAAAGAGGTCAAAAGTGATATCAAAGTTTTTGTATCAAAACGTGAATATTTTTTAAGATGTCATGCATTGCTTTATTAAGATCGTTTTCAAAATCCATCTACTTTCAAGTCTTTGCTTGATAACTGGAGCATTTGAAAGAATTCTGAATTACATTGAAAATATTCTGCACAGCTCTAACCAGAATACTCATGAGTTCTGATTCTGTCTCTTCTATGACAGTTACTCCCTCTACAGCTTTTGGCGAGTGACTAAGGATGAAACTTTTTCTAGTGAAGTCAAAGGGTATTTCAGTCCTACTTTAAATGAGGCAAATGCTTCCTAATCTGATTGTTTTCCTCTACAGTAAGGCAATCAGAAATGCCTGAAGTGTAAGATCTTGTGACACCATTTGTAATGCACATATAAAATCATATACTAAAATGCAATATTTTCACCACTAAACTCTAGTTGGTCTAGTAAATAAGTACTTCATAATCATCAAAGATCACCAGTATTGTTTTTCTTAATTACATTTGCAAATAATGCCATTGCTGCATTCCTAGATTCGTAGTATTCCCTGGATGTTCCTATACTGAGTAAAAGGGGAATACTGTGATAACGAAATCTAGTTGCAAAGTCAAACTGTAAAGACTTTTTATAGCAACCGCTCTGTAGCACTTTTAATTCTCTCTCTGCTTCCTGAGCATGAAAGAATTATTTCTCACGTTACCCATGTGAGTAGATGACACCACTTCCCTCTCTAAGCTTGGTAGCTTCTGTTCTTACTCCACCATAATGCTGAACATGTTACGCTTGAGAGGCAGGTATGTCAGATGCAGAAGCTGACTACCAGTGTTTTAAGTGAGTCCTGCTATTGAGTTGTAAAGAATCTCTCTAGCATCATCCATGGAAATCGCTTACATGACCTGGCTGCAGTACCAAATCAGACTTCCGTATACAGAGAAGGTTTGGATGAAGATCTTTTCACATTAGCAGATGAAATTTTAGAAATAATCTGATACCATCTGCTTTACTCTCTTGAAATTTTAGCAGTTCATATTCTAAATACCTGCTATCAAATGCATATTGTATAATGTTATCCCTAGGAGCCAAATTAAGGTCAAATTTGATGCCACAAAAAAGAAAGAAATGTTGTCAGGATATACATGAAATAATTGTCGCTGTATATAGAAGGACAAGCCTTCTTGCACTCCACTTAAAACATAACCCTTATAGGAGAATACAATGTTCATTTGTAGAGCAAGTGAGGAAGGACAGGCCTTCAATCTTTCACAAGCCAATACAATTTTATTAGCAAAGGGAGCTATTCAAGACTGTCCATTTTCTCTTGGAGCAAACTCTTTTTGAACCACATGCTACTGTGTGAACATCATAATTTGCTATGACAAGGGCAGATTAACAGACTATCACTAGCTGCCCTGAATCCTAACAGAAATACAGGCTGTAGCAGTTGAATTCATGTGCAGGAAAGCAGGGGGCTCACAGAATGGATTATATCTCGGGGAAGTCTGAAAGTTTTTCTTCAGTACAGCTCAAATTTTGCTGAGAAAACAAGTAAACAAGTAAACTTTTACTTTAGATGTCTACCTATTTCAGTTCCTGTATAATTATCATTTACGTAATTATTTTGATTTCAAAATCTTTGGTACATTTTCTAAAATGACAGATTCTAAAGAAAGGGGGCCACTGTAATAATTTATTTTCACTTCTTGAACAATACAAAACACCGGATTCCTTTTTTTTTTTTAATGTGGAATGCTTTACAAAAAATTTCTGGTCTGGATTTAAAACTAACATGAGAAAAGTTCTTCCAGTGCTTAGTTCTTTTACTGATTGCATCTGGGCTTTTTTTCTTTTTTTCCCTAAAGTTCTTGTTCTTTTTCTGTGAATGCTGACAGTGACAGAACTGGACCCATTTGGAGATAGGCACACATATAGATGAAGCAATGGATTTGACAAATATTTTGGAATTAATATCTTAAGCTTTCACATGACTTAAACAACACAAAAAGGATGGAAGATGCACCCCACACATGCAAGTTAGCATTTCAAACAATTTCATAAATTGCTTATAACTTACATTGGTTAAATCCAAATCAAGAGGGAGAATGTGGTTAGTGAAACAAGAGAAAGTTTTTGATCAAGGCTAGTAGGCTTTTCTTTGAGATCTTATAACATGTCAGTCAAGTACATTTTATAGGATTGATAATTTGCCTTTCTAAATGCTACAAGCACTGAGTCTAAAATTGGCTTGGGAGTCCTTTGCTTCTATTCGACAACGCAAATTTTTTTCTGACTGTCAGCTGGACAGAAGCCTAGTGTGAGCCTAGTCAGGTGAAACCTGAAATTTGTTCTGTCTATTTATCACCACCCCACTCATCTTTCAACAGTCTGTCCTGTTAGGTTCAGTCAAAAATAAATGAATCAAGTTTAGAGGGTGAGTTAAGAAAAATCAAAATGAAGCAAGACTTACTATGTGTTCTAGTCCTGTCAAAGAGAAAGGCTTGAAAAAGGAACTTGAGGAAATTGTTACTAAGAGGTTAATGTGTTTGTCAGACTCTTAAATCATATTGCCAGTAGACTCAATGAAATGACAAATTGAGCTATAAAAAAACACACAAGAAATCATTCTTTAAGCTAAGTATTGAATAACCAGTTCTCATTGGTTTCTGCAGTATTTTTGTAGACTTGAAAGATTCCAATACATACTCTGGATCATATCTATTCTATGGGAGTTTAATAAGAGAAAATATTTTCTTCTCAACTTTTTAATGCTTGTCTGAGAAAACTGAGCTCTGACACTCACCAGCCATTTTAATTTTACCTATTCATCACATTTATTTTTCCAACAACAATCAATATTAAAGATGTAGAAGACCTTTTCTATGAAATTAAACCAGAGCAGGAGAAGGGAATAAAATTCCAAACCAAATCATTCTTGGTTTAAAGAAATACAGAGATAATTTCTCATATACATGAGAAATTCAGGGCCCACCTGTATGAAACATTATACAGTGGGAAACTTTCAAGTATATTGTACTTTTAGGTCTGCTTCCTATCCTATTTTTCTGCATTTATTATTAGAACAAGCAGAATAATCAAACACATCAATACAGCAAAATTAGGCAAAGTAACCTTATAGTAGAAAACTGATGACAAGAAGAATAATAAACTATTCAAACCTTAATGTACTTGAAATCTTCTGAGCTCCTTCAGGCCACCTGTATAACACTGTCTCATCCCTCATTTCTGTCCAGTGAGGTAAGTCTCTACTCGAAAAACAAATCTCTTCTCGTCTCTCATTCAACTTCTACCCAAATTACGCTGCCCTCTGCACTTCACTTGTCCATTCACCTCAGGCTCTCTCATATGTTTGATTTCTGTCCCTCTGCCTCTTCTGCTCTTTTTTTTCCCTGTTCCCAGTTGTGTCCCTTTCTCTATATGTTTTTCTCCTCAGTGTTGTTGAATCCTTTCTGATTCCACAATCTTTTGCTAATTAACAGTCACAAAATTCCCATGAGACTCATGCCGAATGACAATGCCTAATAGGTAAAATTAAAGAAAGTCTAATTAGTTTGATCAGGCCCCTGATGGATTCAAAATCCGAGGTGCTATTAGGGCATAGATATCCCTTGGTGATGTTTCTCATTCCATAAGTAGAACAGACACGTAAGTATGTATCAGCTGCAGCTCCGGGACTGTTCGTGTTGGTGGCAGCTTGACAAGCATCTCCTACAAAGCCACCATTGCTCTGTGCTTTTCTCAAGTCTGTACAAAGCTGCAGCGTGGGCGATCTATGATTTCTACAAAGAAACCAATGTGAAAGCTTTTTTATACTACATGATCACATTCCATATTTATGCCTTCTCAATAGAAGGACTGATAGATTACTTGGAGTTTCAATGTCAAGCTCAAAGTACTACAAATCACAGTAGCAGCAGCGAGACACAAACTCACAAACTCCGCTACCAGAATAAACTTATAAAGAACCTTTACTTGCATGGGGATGTCCTGAGTTTGATATAGATGAGCAACAGAGAAGCCAAGAAAGAATCATTTCGCCGAAGGAAGACCCAAAGCATATCCAGTGTTATTCACACACCCACCAAACACGTTTACCCAGATAGACACTTGTGTTGCTTTGCCACCATTCCCTGACTGCAGGAAGTCTGGTAATAAACGAGACATAACTGACTTCAGTCAGCAAATCCAGAAGATTCTGGGATGGAGTGAAACACTCCTTATAGCAGGTATCATCTTGTCTGAAAAGGTTAATTTTTAGTGACTGTATAGCATATATGGGAAAAAAAAAATACCAATTTTTAGCTGCAATGTAATGTTGGTCAAGTTATGATCCTTATTACTTTTTTTCCTCATATTTTGGGGACATAGGGAAATGACACACACCGAACCTATAATTCTCTCAATAGTACGAGAAACAGAGAGCCATTGCTTGCACCTTCATTTCAAATATCCCATCAAATGGCTGATTAGGGAGCAAACCTCATAATATCATAAGGGTAATTGGATACATTTTCTTCCATTGCAAGCAAATTGCCCCCGGCACAAGATTTTAAAAATCTTTGGCAGCAGACCTCCGGAAACCCATCTGTGTTGGAAATTAATTTTTTGCTTTTGGGTATACTATATTTACATATTTTATTTTATTTCTTAGTATTTAATCTAGTGAGAAAAGAGACTCTTAGGGCAGGAATTGAAACTTCTCAGCGGATCTTTTAAAAAATGTAGGTTTCCAGAAGAAACCGGCCATACAGCTGATAAGTCAAACTGGAACTGACCTGACTTTATTAGGTAGTCAAATGTTAATTTTAAGCATACCTATTTTTAAACATCTGTTGTTTATGATATTATACTAAGACAGCATCTGATAGCATTTACTGCAAATACAAACTGATGACTATCATATGCATGTAACTTCCCCAAACTTTCCCTTGGTGAAACCTGCCATGCAGGGTCTCCTAGCAACTTTGAATTCCTGTTGTTTTCACACATTTTATTCATTTCATACAAAGAAATTTTGATGACCAAAGCACTGGACACTTGAGCACAGACTTATCCTTCCTAATTCAGTACTATGGTCCCCCTGGCTCCTTCCCTAGCAATGGCAAGAGACAGACACTCCAGAAGGTAAACCCCAACGTAAACCTGTACTAAACTCAGCTGCATTAATTCAACTTTCTTGGTTTGTTTCTCATCAACATTCCTCTTGCAATTCTGGGATTGCAAAGGAAATATAAAGAGCAAGTTATAATTTCACTGGTGCAAAAGTAACTTTTAAAACTGTGTTTACTGTAAAATATTAATGTAGATTTTTGGAGAAAAAAAGAGGCAAATTCTTTGAAAGTAAAAGCCTAGTTGTCTAAATAAATAGCATAAATGCTTAAAGGATTTGCTACCATGAAATGTCTTAGGTCCTCCATACTTAACACAGAAACACCTCAGCATACAGAAAAGCTGCTTCATCCTAAGTGCTGTTTGTGCAAAAGAGAAGCACTCTCTGTAAAAGCTTGACCTTTGCTGTACGAAACTGCCACTAAGACACCAACCACTTTAAAAACTAACAAAAAGTATTCAAGGTTATCAAGGGCACAAACTATGAAAAACACAGGCTATTAAAAAACACCTGAAACTCAGATGAGCAAAGATGATTTACACAGCTGACACGACTCTAAAACCAGACGTGGAAAAAGCAAATGCGACATTTCAAATGACACAAGTTGTGAAAACCATGAACTTCAGGACATAAGCTTGTTCCCAGATGAGGTTTGGAACAAATTACTTTCTTGTGCAGCATCTGGCATGGTCTACAGCCAAAGAAAAAGAGACCCAAGTAGCTGAGCTACTGTTCTGCTTGGCGATTTCTGTATTCTGAATTATCTGAAGAGGTGATGTCTACATACCCCGTATGAAGTGTCCATGGCCAAGGACAGAAGAAAATTCCTTTGAAGGACAGAGATCAGAAATTACCCATTATTACAGACTTAAAAGGACAGAAAAATCCAAACTGTTACAAATAAACAATGCCTGAAAAGGAAATTCCAGCTGTGAAATACCTGAGCACTGTGAAGCTGTCTATTCATACGTGCATGGGCTGGCTATGGTACTGTTGGCTACAGGGTATTTATCAGCCAAATCTTGCATCAGCCTCCCCAGGCAGACACAGATAGATATGACTGCTGGGACTCACACGCACAAGAGAGCACATTAGTATTTTTGAAGTACATTTTCTACGGTATGCCATGAAAGAAGTGTGATAAGATTCAACTCTGAAACTTTCGTCACAGAATGTCAAAGCCCCTAAAACAATTGACCCCTGGGGAAGGCAGAGGGCAGCATCCACAGATGATAAACCAGTCCTGCCAGCCAGGACAAGTGGGTCGGTACCAATAAACCCCATGATGGCCAGCCTTAGTAAGATTATATGTACACTATTTTTGTTATCTTTAAGCCTTTCTTGATCTCCTCATTATTTCCAAATGGGTAACTGAAACACTTTGTTTCAGCTCAGGCATTTTCTCCCCCAGTCCACAGGGTGGGAGGTGAAGGGGGTGCTGTCGCTTTGGAGGTGTCAGGGCTGAGAGGAACGGTGGGTGCTGCCTGCAGGGACAGGCAGATCCAGGCTTCGCACCACCAACCTGCACCCTCAGCAACGTGCCACCGGTGCAGATTACCCCGGAGGCAGAGCTCCAGGGTGTGAAAATCATCAGATGGTAAAATGAGTACCCTCCGCTGATTTCTCTTGCTATTTTAATTTGTATTGGGTATATTTTAATTTCCCTCATTTTCCACATTCTGGAACGGGTGCCAAAATTTCAGTCTTCATATGTCAAGTTTCTGGCAGTCCTCCTCCAAACTTTAACCCCTCTTAGGCCAACAGTGAGCCTTTCAAACTGGATCAACTCAATTTGCATGAGACAATGATACTAAACGGTCTTTTTCCAGTCTTCTCCCACAATATACTAAACAGGCAGGGGGATGAGATAAATTACCATTACCTGTCATATGTGTGAAACCTAGGGGTTTATGACTAATTCTTTGTCAGAGTCACGCAGCAAGTAGCTATTTCAGCTGTTCGAGGTGGAATAACCTTCAGAACCACAGAATGAGAAAATAAAAGTAAACTTCAGGGCTATTTAGGCTGGATACCTCGCTAGCACCTAAGGACACAAGATAAGCAAACACACAGAGAATCCTTCCCCATGTTAAAACAGAGCACTCAAGGAGTACAAAAGGAAAAAAAGTTTCAGTGTCTGCATCTGGCAAAATTTGGAACCTGATTCGGAGCAGGATGTACTGTGTTCAGCTCCAGGACGGAATTAAATTATCTGCTGCAAAATAGGGCATCCACTTCACTGAGAGCAGATGTGCCCATTTTTGGATGGAGAAGCATGAAACTGTTCCTCATTCACGATGGCCAGAGCAAAGCATTACAAAGTTTTTCTGGCTAGAGGGATCATTATGATTATCTGCTGGGTTTGCATAAAACAGGCCATAGGATTTTGTTGAGTGTTTTCCACGTCAGCCCCTGAAACACGAAACCTAACCATAATAGAAATAATGCTGATCTAAAAAGAACTTTCTAGTTATAAAATTGAAAAAAAAAATCTAAAAAATACATTTGGAACATATTAATACATTTAGAAAATAATTGATTAAATAAATACAAGCCCTAATTTACATAAAGATGACAAATACAAGCAGTAAAATATATTGGGGAAAATGGAACCACATTTCATGACATCTAAAGTAGCATCACTGCACCATATTAATCTTTTTTAACAAAGCAGGCAGGTTGGAATTCCTGGTTCTCATAATGAGACAATCAGGAAGAAATACGAAAGTAAATATACCTTTATTTGGAGCCAAAACAATGAAATATTCTTTGTAATGTGTTTCCATGCTGGTGTTATGCTATGAATATTAAGAGAGCCTAGGAAAATTCCTATTTTCCAAAAGATGAACTTCAAATTCAGAACTGCAGACATTTTTGGTTTATGAATGTGATGTTCAAAATGTAAAGGTTGTTTTATATAAATCTTAAACAAAAATACACACTACAAAACAAACCAGATGTGTGATGAGAAAGAAAAGCAAATTTCCCTCTGAAAGAATAGTTTCATGTTGTGCACATCTTAAGTACTCTAGCAATTCATTCGCATTTTCATAGCAGTTAAACTTATAGCATAAGCCCCCAAAATAATATAGAAGGAAATTACTGTACCTGCAGCTTTTTGTAACATTTCCTCATGAAAAAGATTAGGCTTTTACTAATTCTTCAGTAATTTAACAGTCCCAGCATCCTGCTTCTTTCAACTGGGAGAAAATCATTTGTTTAGTTTTGCTGTATTGAATATTTTTAAAAAGGGGTAGTATACGGTCTATCAGTAGTATAATTATTAGATAATATTCCTGAATTTTAAAGTTATGAAAAAGAAGCATTGATTATTTAGCCAGTCTTCAGTGAAAAAGAGATAGAACAGCTTCTGTGAAAGAAACTACATAATAAGATTAGCTTTAGAGCACTGATTACTGTACTTGACATACAAATAAAAGCCAAAGAATAATTTATTCAATGTACTAGTTAAGTTAAAAATGCAGAATTGACAGAATATGGAAGTTCTTTGATCTTTTTGTAGGTGTTCAATATACTCTCAATGCTGCTTGATGAATGACAACAATTCACAATGTTTTAAAAATAAACCTCTATGCACAGGGGCTTTTTTATCTTTAAGCTTATGCTTTCATTATACGACTGCTGCTTTGACTTTGAAGATTATTTTTTTCTTATTTAAACAATATATTTTATTCTCAAATTGCAATGCAGAACTAGAAGCTGAAATAGGTTTGTGCAGGAGGAACAAAGTTGACTCAGATCCTTCTCAAAAAAGATGTTAGAAATATGGTTAGCAGGGTAAGGTTCTCATTTACTTTCCTTCTCAAAGCTGATAGAAAGTGACAAGAGTCAATGTGGGTTCATTCTTGTAGTATCTAGGTATGTTTTTCTGAATGTCAGGTTCAGTCGGGCCTGCCTTCAAATTTGTTTCTCATTTCCTATTCTCCCTTTCATCATAGAAGAAAAAAATTGTGTGAAATGTGAAGGGAAATTATGGATTGGGAATAAGCACCCCCCTCATTTCCCAACACATACTCTGCTAGTTCTTGATATATTCTAAAAAAAAGTCAATTTTTTCTAAAAATTACAGGTAGTCCAGCATTAAGATTGATGGGAGGATTTACTCTCAGAAAATTTTAATGCAGCAGCAAATAATTTTTTTCCAATGGGTAGGTTTTTTAAACTTTTAGACAAACTTCTGTCACTTCTGTGTAAAAATAGAACTGAATCAAGATGCTGAAGTTTGCAGTATTTCTTTAAATTGCAAAACCATTATTCATTCATGGTTTTTGGTAACTTCTGGTCCACATTGGACAAAAGGGTTGTTTTTTTCAGGTTTCCAAGGCGAAATTTCAGAGATAGGAAGCAGGAATCTCCAGTAAATATACAAGCTATACTTGTCTCACCAAGGTCTGTATCAGGACAGTTCATGTAGAGCAACCAGGCTAGCAAGATAATGGGGGCCAGACATCCAGGCCAGTTGAAAATCCATTTTCAGGCAGCTATTGAGGTTGGTAAGATAATGGAGAGAGATTGCATTCCACAAACTACTCTTTATTTATTTAACTATGCTTTGAATTTGCCCCCATAGGAATCTTCGATATGAAACAATTCTGTTGGTGCTGCACTGTTGAAACATGGTCATCAATTTAAATAGAGCGGAATGGACTGGGCCATTCACATCCAACAAGGTAAATAATTCGCAATGTTGTTTCCCAGCATAAAAGAAAGCAACCAACTACTACTATGATGTTTGAGCTTTAAGCTGTATTCTAGAGAGAAAAGAGTCAAACCAAACCGACCACCTGCACTAAGTATGTAATTCCAAGTGTATTTTACATGCATGCGATCATAATTCTCTCAACAGCTAAGATGACAATACAATATTGGTATTTAAAAATAACTCAGTGTATACTTTTTTCCTGATTCCTTAGATGTAGGAACTTAGACCTTTAATACATTTTCATTACAGTGGGGTTTTGTTTGTTTGTAACCAACACTCAAGAGGCTTTAACAAGTCAAGTTTGGTAGTGTAGTCACTTGAGCATCCTGAGATCAGGATTGCAGCAAATCAGCTAGCTAATTAGTGTGTGGTGGGGGTAAAGTGATTCCAAGACTTGTACTGCTGCTGAGTTTACATTATTTTATTCCACAATTCCACATCCCATGAAGGAGGTAGAGACATAACTAAAATGGCATTCACTCAAAAGAAGATGTCTCAAGAAGCAAATAATTCTGTAAGCAGTTGTATTAATTAAACCACCTTCCCTCTACCTAGCACATACCCAGCTGCTGAGCAGCAGTTCTCTTGGCTCCTCTTTTTTTTACTTGCCCCTACTGCATTATTCCCTGGAATTTCTGCTCATTCCTTGCTTTCCTCCAACAGGTCATCACTTGCCACAACCACAGTCCCTGCAAGAAACTTCATCACAGTGTCAGCAATCAACCCCGAAATCTGTACATCACAACAGTAATATGGCCTAGAGATACTTTCCAGCATAAGTGTGAGCCTGTGCCAGGATAACTCTCGAGCTGGCGGACAGGAGGACTGTTCTATTGAGACCAGTCAACATTGTACCTGGGTCATCACTTTAGGATGGGAAGATCTCAGGAGTGTTTATCTCAGAAATCACAATCCAAATGATCAGCTTTTAGTAGCAGAATACAATGTCCAGACCCTACTGCCTGCACGTTCTGAGATTCGTTTAATCCTGACTTACATTGAAACATGGTTTTCATAGGCTCCCTCGACTGTTCTATGAAGGGACATATTAGTTAAGATTCCTAATGTAGTATTATGCCATTTTACATCAGCTTGACTGTGTTTTCTATTAATATATTTTTTATATTGGTTATGGTTTTTGGCTTTTTGGCTTCTTTGGCTTTTGTGCCAGTGCACAAAATAAACGTTGGTTTCAGGTTGAAGCTGGAACAAACCTTGGTCTTTAGATAAACTGCAAAAGAGGCATTGGTGGCTATAAAGACTCAGCCGCACATTTCTGCTCAAATGTCAGCATCAGAAACAATCTCCTTCCATGATTAACTGCTCTCCCATGACCTTCTAAGTTGAGCTCTTGAGGGATTTTGTGAAAAACTGTGGTCTTGAGCATGAAACAGTGACTAAATTCCTCACAAATCACATATGATTTACATAAATGAGTCTCGGCTCTCACACAGTCAGCACTAGACCTAGTTACTAGCACATGAAAAATGCACTCTCAGACTTGGCACACAGCTTCTGCAGCTGCCAAATATACCCCCTGTGAGAAGAGCGCAGGCTGATGAGGAGGGCAATGAGAACATTTTCAACACTGCTAGCGACAGGAAGAAGAATGAGAATTCTGTTTATCTTGTTAGAGATTTTCTGATCATATTAGTGATTTCATTATGCTGTTCCTGGAGACCAAACCTTTTCAAATGGCATGGAGCTCAAAAATGCCCTATGAAAATTGCTGCAATAAATCAGACTCACACCATATTAACAGTGTAGGAATTATACAATGTCATGAAAATACAGATACTCCTTGTAGCTGGAGTCTGAACACCCTTTCACACGGATATTCACACAGGTGAACCTGTCTGCATCCCATAAATTCATCCTAACATCTGGTTTGTGGCGTGGCCTGATTTCTCCATAGGCTATGGGCACATTCGCTCTTGTGCTTTCAGGCAAGCCCTGAAAAATGAAGCACCTGGGCAAATATTGAAGAGAAGGGCTTCAGAGCGATAAGTGCAGTTCAGTCATGATTGGAAGAAGGCCCAAATTCTTTTAAATGCTCAGAAAGTTTCCAGCTGGATGGAAGAATTTTAAGAAGGGGATGTCAAAAATCCTGCTGGAATAAGAAAAATCTACACTGCATGTTATTTGACTGTTAAGACACAAAACATTACATATAGTCCATCTTTCATAATCACATTGGTAGGTGTCTGTAACAAGGTTAGAGGAATGCTAACAATTAATCTGCGTATGTTTCTAAGACTTGCTCTTCTTTTGTGTATGTGTTCATAATCGGTTTCATGTCTTTATTCAGATTGCTTGATCTCCTCCTCTTTCCTTCTCTTTAAAATAATAAGAAAAAGCTGCTACACTAGTATATAATCTCTCTGTGTGGCTTCATGTGTGAGATTATCCCATCTCCTGTCTATCAAAGTCTTCGGAAATAAAAATAATAACAAACCACTTTTTGGAGCCATCCTAAACCACTTCATATTAAAATACATTCTCTCACAACATAGAGATATTGTGACTTACCTAATCATTTGGGCAATAATAAATCCAATCTATAAACGACTGCAGAAAACTGTGTACCATTAGTTAACCTACATATATTTTAAGAGATGCCTATACATTCAGAAAAGGATATGCTTAAATTCATTTAAAAGAATTTCTCTTGTGAAGATATGAGCTGAGAGCAGCATAATCATTAATGAAAAAAACCCTTACCACCATCTGTTGCAGAGTAATCCAATAACTGGCATAACATTATAATAATAAAAAGTTTGATGACAAATATATTCGTATCATAGCTAAGCTTTGCCATCTCCTCAAAAAATTAAGACGAGATGCCAGAGTGTCCAGGATTATGTATGAGAAAATAAAATCTCATTTGTCAATGCTAGCTTACAAACTTCAGGAATATCCCATTCTTGACTTTATATTAGCTGTGCAATGAAGAAGCATCTAATCTTCATAAAGGGAGAATAAACTGATTGCCCTTTTGAGATGTCCAGAATTCTTTTGTAGCATAAGAGGGGTAAAGATGGAAGCAGACGTTTGGCTTAATTTTCCTTGTATTTAGACAATCTACAGAAAAAGCAGCAGGCAGAATTTATCTGGAATACAAAGTCTTCTCATCCTGGACAGATCAGAAGTACCTCTCTACTGGGGGTTTCCAACAAATGCTTGGTTTCTGGACACTATTAAAAGGGAATATCTAGAGCAGGAGGGTAGGAAATAACAGTAGCACTGAACACAGGAAGGGAAAATCAAGACTATCTGATATTGCTGAGTAGTAGTGCACAGAGAACATTAATTGGATGTGTTATGATACACAGGACCTGTTCGATAATCTCTCTTTGAACTGATGACAGCATTAGTGGGATGGCATTACTCAAATGCAAAAGTCTTCAGCCTCTTTGACAAAAATTACTACAGCACATCCCACAGACTGAACATTTTGGCATTGCACATAAGTAAAATGCATTTGAATGTGTCTCAGTTGGCATGGCCAGATGAATCCAGTTAAATTTCCCACAAAATACACAGGAGTATTTAAAAGACTGTATTAATTCCATAAATGAAGCAAACAGAATTTACAGTCTCAGTAGTCTTACATCTAGCCTTCCTATAAAACTTTTTATTTATTAATTTTGTCTATACTATTTCTTAATTATTAGGTGTCTGAAAAGTTGCTTGGCCATGGACTGTAAACGTACTTTAAATATAACTCAAATTGCCTTAGAAGTGTCTAAGCAAACATCTCTGTTATACTTTGTTTCAGCCACAGTAAATACAATAAGGATGCATCCAATGCTTGTCATCCATTATCTTATTTTACTATATCAACGCCACAGTTTCTGCTGCTTCTCTGATACTCCCTCTGTGATAAGCATTGATGTAATTTTTCATGTTGTTGTCTCATTTTATTTTTCTGTTTTTCTTTAAAATTGTGAATATTAAAGATGTTAACAGGATGTCGGTACCTTGGTCTTATTCTCAGTCACTCTTTCACAAGCACAACTTACTGCCTCTTCGCTGTGCGCGCCTTGCCCTTCTGACAGCAACAAATCTCTCCCCACAATGTTGTATCGCAACCAGTAAATCCTCGATTCTGGTATAATGCACATCACTCTTCTCTGTACTTGAAACACAAAAGGTGCCCTTACAGCTTTCCTTGCCTGAGCAATTAATGTCCCATGATACTGCAAAATTTTCTAGGAACTCAACTTTGCATCTAAAGCTGCAAACAGAACAAATACATTGTCTAATGTGCTCTTGGTTCAATTCCTTATAATAATCTCCCTCTCTCAAGAAAATTCTAAGATAAACTAAACACCATAATGACAGAAGAAAAAGAAAGTGATATCACAGATGTTCTGATGCAATGGAAGATCGTGCTATTTTGAAGCTACTTTTCATCCTAATATTTAAACAAAATATTTGGTGGCTAAAATGACCAAATAGCGATGATGATACCTGTTGCACAGTTTATCCTTGCCTGAAGGATTATACAACTCTGCAAATATCCTAGCTATATATAAAAAAATATACATAGAACTATTTAACCCAACATTTAATTGATAAAACACAGCTTACTGAAATGAAACTTCAGGAAAACAACAGAAAAACTCCTGATCTGGATTTTCAACTCAATAGGCTAAGCTATTGAAAATAAACCACCCAATAGTCCTCTCAAAAAAATCAGCCATAGGATTGTCAGCTTGTATAAATAGTATACATCCCATGAGCACTGCAACACTGGTGATGTAATCTGTTAAATTAAATATCTATAACTGTAAAATTCAGGTAAATAACTATTCCTTAGGCAATGAAGGTGGAACCAGATCTTGGCAACTTATATTGTATAATTTACAGAACAGATTTTTTTCCTTGCTACATTTCAGCCCTCAATTGCTCGATGTGGAAAGCTGTGACCTTCGGGCCCATCAAAATTCAATAGGATTTCTCACGGAAACCCACCATTAGCACTCTTCAAAAAAGAGAAGCTGTTTTTCAGGTAGAATTACATATTCCTATTTTTAGATACTATGGAGATATCACTGTTACTTCTCCCTTATGATACGGGTGACTTCAGCTGTCAGACAGTCATACTCCTCTTATGTTCATAACCTAATTGTATATATACCCCATTTTAGAGACTATACAGTATCTATATCTATACAGTAGCCAAGTAGCTATTTTGGACTATGCAAATATATTCTTTATCATAATCTTATAAAAATTTCAAAGACACATGTGATCATGGAAGCAACAACAGTTACTTGACATGCAAGATGAAGTAAAAATAGGGACACCATATGTCAACGTGATAGTGGAAAAGTATTCGAATACATCACAAAGTACTGAACTACCTAAATATCAGAACACAGTAATATCCAAGAGAGCAAAACAGGAAACACAAAAGGCAACTGGTAAGCTAAAAAATGGGTTTTAAAATCTGGGTTTGTAAGTTTGTTTGCCCATCAAATACCCTCACAGAAAGTACAATGGATCTGGCAGCATCACAAATTCTACATCTCTACACTGTGAAAAACTCATTGCCATTCTTTTGACCATTTA
Source organism: Caloenas nicobarica (assembly GCF_036013445.1). Classification (NCBI taxonomy): domain Eukaryota; kingdom Metazoa; phylum Chordata; class Aves; order Columbiformes; family Columbidae; genus Caloenas; species Caloenas nicobarica. The sequence goes on from NC_088256.1 coordinate 5,701,964, forward strand.
GGGTTCAAAAACAAGTGGAAAGCTTTGCTACTGCCTTTCAATGACACTTCAGCAATAGGAAGCAGTGAAGAGACAGTAGAATGCTTCAGCTTGAAGAGAAAAGATAAATCTATTTATGTCATGCTTTGTTTTTGCAACACAAATAGACTTATATAGCAAATCATTAAAAAACCACCCTTAATTTTATTACAGAGACCTTGATCCAGATAATTCCTTTCTAATATAAAGATAATGTTGTAGGGTCCTGTAGTGCCTCCCTTTTCTCCATTAGATTTTTTTTAAAAAAACTTCTTTCATCATGGCTATTTTTCCTTTATTTCATGTATAGCTAGCAAATATAATAAGCTTCTTTCAGAAAATCAGGCTGGTATAAAATTGTGCATTCTTTATGTAATTTTAGGAGGAAAACGGTTAACATTTTAGCCTCATGACTTGCAAATGAAAGAAAATAATAACGCTTAGCAAAAGACATTAGAAGAACACATTCACCATGAATCATACTGCCCTTGAAGGTGCAGCTTAAAAAAGCAGAGAAATAGATTTGACACCACTTGGACTTGCAGCTCGGACATGCTGCATTAAACTGTTCAAAATTAATTTAATCTGAGCATGGAGAATAATAGCCTCTCAGTTCAAGGCTTCTGATAGCAGTAATTTGCACTCGAAAGTACTTCCAAAGGGAAAGAATAAATGAAGGGCGACTCTCCAAAACTGAGTGAGCAAATGTATTCACTAAATGAAAGCTTCTTGATCACCCCGTAAAAGAGCATTCAGGAAAACGACACATTCTATATCATTTTGTGGGTTAGGAATTTTTTCTTCACACTGCTTGCTGCTACAAGGGGAGATACTGTTCTTCCTGGACTGATGATGGGATAAGAAGCTATTTACTTAGACCTCTTGCATTTTAACTCAAAAGCTGTGAAACCCCTTTGTCTCAGAAACAAGGAAGTAAGACTGGCATAGTAAAAATCCACTTGTCACATTTGTAATAAGGTGCTTTGTAGACTAATTGCATATAGGCTACATGCAATTCCCCTTGCTTTTTCAGCATAGGACTAAGAGCTAACTGTAACAAAGTGTTAGCCCTTAAAGAGTACCTTATCAACCAAAAACATTTCATAAAAGTCATATTCTCTTCACTTACGCATTCATAACTTTCACTTCCATTCACCATGCCTTCAACTAAATTTTTTGATACCTTTTTCTTTTCTCACTCATCTCCTAGGAGGCAGCATGATCTCATTGAAAAGGTGCTGGAACAGGAGGCAAGAAACGCTGGTTCTCTGCTTTAGCATAAAGACGTAATTGATGTGTTATAGCAGCATCAACCCAGCATAAAACTGCTCAGGTCACATGTGGCAACACACTGGACAGCTGAATGGGGACACCTCACCACCTTCAAAAATCCTACACAGGAAGCGATACCCAATGCGAGAGACTGCAAGACGGTACTCCACTGTTAGTTGCTGGCCTTCATTGTCACTTCTCAAGCCCAAAATGACTGTCCTAAAGCGTTCTTTAAGAGCAAAGGTTGACCTGTATCAAGTACAAGACTGCTGGGGGAAACTGTGGGGTGAATCACAGGGGTCAGAAATTATTCGACAACTTTGCAAAGGTTAGTGCTGTAGCAAGAACAAGGGTGAAAGAAAGGGAAGAGGACTGATGTTGCCGGAAAATATGGATACGGTCCAAGCAAAAGATTTTACGACTTCTGAAAGATTTGTTTTAGTTTTGACTGGGGAGGGACAGGAAAGAACCGGAAAACAGAGTAATCTCCAGCTTTTCATTCAATCTTCTGATTCTTTCTGAATTATGTTCCTACCCCATTTAACAATTCAGGAAAAAAAAAGAAAATGTATTCAACATTACACATTATCATCATTTATTAGTAAAGCCAACAAGCCCAATATCCCCGTCACGGTAGTTAATTAAGCAGTTCTAGCAAAGAAGCGGTGAGATACATGGGAGAGCCCAGGCAGGCCTGGGAACAGCAATACTGACGACTCAAAGCCCTCAGGCCTCTGAGGGTCTTGGGCAGCCTCTTGGGCTGGACCTTTTAGCTAATCCTCTGAAGGAAAAACCCCAAAACATGCTTGGGGGTGTGTGTACATGCACCAACATGTATGTACGTGTGCACACACAGACACGCGGCATCTTTCTTTTACTAAATCTAGCATTGTTAGGAGCTGTATCCTGGGTATGTACGGCACAAGGCAAAGTGCATGCTTAAGTAATAGAAAATAATAATAATATAAATAATAATATAAATAATATAATATAAATAATAATAATAACCTAGGCAGAGAAGAACAAAAATAGAAGAATCCACTTTTTTGAATGAGAGCGACTGTGAGAAAGTCTTAGGAAGAGATACAACGAAAAAGTTTCATCAGACAGCAGGAGAGTAAATAATATATTAGTATTCAAGTTCCATTTCCAATCCCACAGTTGCATTACTTTTGCAAATTTACAACAAAGAAAGCCAAAAGGTCTTTTAAAATTCTCTGGTACCGCTTAATTTCTTCTGAATAATTTACCTGCCACTAGCTGTTTGTTCTATAATAATTCAAAGAAAACTGGTTATACCGAAAGTCTAAAAAAATTGAAAAGTGCTTCTAGAGTGTATTAAAAAGTTAAAATAAATTGAAAGCCTTCAGGATATTGTAACTCATACACAGTTGGTATGAATAGCTTTGCCGATTACTGGCAATTAGAAGACTGAAACTAGTCTAAACATGATGCTTCTGGTACCTCTTACCAGATCAAAATTGGAGGATAAACTGTGAACTTCCATTATCTTTATGAAAATTATTATTTGAAGAAAACACTGGGTGCAAACACAAGTGGTTCAGGTCTCTGAGGGCTCATCCTTCTATATCCAACAACTTTCTTAAAATACCTAGTTTTCTAATGCTCTATGATTAAACAAGGGGATGATATCTTGGTTTTTAAAGTCTGCTATTTCCAGCACACAGCCCATTTAGTTGACTAAGTTAATTTATCAAATTCCATTTGAAGTACACTAGTATTTAACCCCTGACTTCGCAGATGAATTAGCATACCAATATTAAGTGACTTATGGGAAAAACTACCCTGCAAGCTAACAAGTAACTGACATTAGAAAACACATTAAAGTATATTATCCCACAGTTTACTTAATTAAGAATATTAGCAACAGAGAATAACACTGAGAGAATAATGACTGGTCAACATTCCAATTCATTTCTGTCTTTCTAAACTCAAGTTCAGTTCTACATCCACCGCTTTTCTTTCTACAAGGGAGGAGCATGTAATCACTTGTGCTTCAAACCACTTTTCAAGAATAAAAAGGGATGCCTACTATAAGTAATAGCTCATAACTGAACTGGATTTAGGTCAGGAATACACCTTTCAATAAAAGAAGAATGGAATAATAGCAACCTACAATCTTAAATTTGACAACATATCAGGAACAACAAGTGGAATAGCAGTTGATACCAATCTCATTTTTCTTTTGACACAATGAATGAGTTTATAGAATTTGGAATCTCTCTAGGAGGAAAAAAAAATAAAAGCATTTGTCTTATAATATTTTATGATTTACAAAGATTTTACATATTTACAGTTCTCGGAGGTAAAAATAAACAGACAATTACTAAACATGACAGTTTAATTTTGTTAGGTTATGAAGTTTCATGGCCCTAGTACATTTGGAAACTAAAAGCTCTAGCACCTTTTTGAAGAATTAAATGGTCTAAAAAGGTTTTGTCTGAACGTTATGTCTTTGCTTTAAAAGATAAGTGTAGGCAATTAACTCGTTCAATGACCTCTGACTGCACATCCCGCTAAGAAGCTCTCTCATGACCCTATACCACTATATCGCATTTTTTAAAGATGAACAAAGCAACTTGGACCCTGGGTTCAGGTGAGGTTTATGCAATCAGGAGATTAACAATGTTTGTTATTGTAAGAAATGAAAGTCTTTCCCTGGGAAAGTGAGATTACATATAAAACTTCTGTATATTCACAATTCGGAATCATCAGCTTTCTGCAAAACCAGGGTGCAAGGAGCTGTGTAGCTGATCCACAGTGGAAGGAGGTGAGCTGTGGCCCTTTCTCTGTTCCGCGTCCCTCCCATTGCACAGACACTGCTGGTGGGACTGGAGTATGAATTGGCATCCACATGCTCCCGAAAGGCTTTTTGTTGCATGACAGGCAAGGGCCAAAAATCTGGTGCCTGTTGAGAAGTACTTTTCATAAAATAAAATCAGAAGATGCAGTTTTGCAAATGTGTAATAAAATCACTTTCCTAAAATGAAGAAATATTGATTTTCACCATCAAATAGGGAGCTATCAACCACACAGAAAATTTGAGGAAGCCAAGTTATCATCCCTAAAAGTGTTGGGGTTCTTTTTGTTTCTTTCTTTGTTGTACAGGGGAAAAATACTCTGATGGCTGAAACTGTTTATAGACATTTACCTTCTAAGGATGATATAGAGCAAAAGAAGATGCTCACAATGATGACAATGCAGAATGGGATAAATGTCTTTGTGAAGTATCTCTGGTATTGCATATCAAGCTTTCTGTATTCATGAGCCCACTAACAAGCAAGTTCATAGAAATTTAGAAAGTTTATGATCTGTTACAAGGAAGCATCTGTGCAAAATGAATCCTGAGTGTGGGAACTTGCACAGGGAACTTGAAGAGTTATATCCCTCTGTTGGGAGGTAGTATTAGATCACAAAGTAACTACTCAACCAAGACCAGGCAAAACTACTGTAATTTCTGGTTATTCCACCCAGTCTACAGACCACTAAAGTATTTCCATGTGTGAGCAGTGATAACCAGTTACACATCGATGTGGTAGCCAAGCCACAGAGATAGATGTGTGCAGGAGAGAACATAGAAGCTGAGGTGTGAATGAAAAATTACTTCTGGCATAGCATTTTACAGAGAACTAAACAATCCACAAACCACTAAAGCTCAGTCAGGCTTGTAGGCTTGTACGTGTATATCTTACTATGCCACAATTGCCATAGTTGGCAGAGAATAGATTTTTTTTTTTTTACAGCACTTGCAAATATTTATCTTATCTGAACTGCCAAAGATAGGAATGACTGAAAATACCACAAAGTTCTACTATCAAGCAGCAAGCTACTATTCTACAACTTGGCAATATTAGGATCTCTGTTTACTGAAAGTCAATCAACAGCTTCCCAACACCACTCCAATACCACCCTGATATTTAAAATAACAACTGAGGGTTGCAGGAGCTTTGTGGCATGTCCAGTCTCATTTCTGACCATGTCTGGATGCATTCTGTGGCAAAAATACCATCAGTACAGGTCGTATGGGTCACCCTGGCGTTCCTCTTCACAAAACTTCTGTGGTTAGTGAGAGAACGTGGTGAAGGTGTGATATAGGTGGATTCATTCCACAGATGGAATTACTTTAAAGGCACAGAGAAACTAGGAGGTCATTTTTCCATCTCAGGAATACCATTAACAATACAAGAAATAGAGTAAGATAAATTAATCTACTGATATCTCTACAGCACCTACAGGTTGGGTAACGGTTGGGTTAAAATCTGCAGATTAGATAAGCAACAGAGAAAAGCAGATACTATGTTTTTAGGCATGCAAATAGTGTTTGGTCCTTCTACAAAAAACAAGTGAATTTTGTCTCCTGAAATGGCACAGCAGATACAGTCTGCTAAACTAACAGGTAGTGAGAAAAATCAATTCTGTGATAATATCAAAGCAAAAGAATAAGGTTACTTTAGCAGAGTGTCTCTGTTTAAAGAATAACTGAACAAAACCAAAAACATGAACTATGAAAAGTGTTCAACAAGCAGATGGTGTGAAAATAATTTGGGAAGCTGATATCCAGTTAACACTGCCTAATTACTGGCAATGCAAGGAATTGGTGGCATCGGTTACGTAAGTGGATACACTCTGTGCTACACTAGCTGAAGATCAGCTGCAATGTAAAATTACAGAAAGAAAGCAAAAGGAAAAGCAGAAGCAATTATTGTAAAGACGAAATAGAGCAGAAAAGTGCAAACATGGAATTTAAATGAAAGCATGGCAATCAAACAAAAGTAGTAGGAAAGTAAAAGGAAAATATTTTGTTTCCAAACAATTAATGAGAAAACTAATTCATGATCTTTATCAACCATATCTGAAGATTACTGGATATGGATCACAGATTCATATCGCTGTTATTATTGTGTTAGTCACCATCCTTTTATTAAGCCTATTACTTTATATCATACTTTGCTCATGCACTTACCCATAATTAAAGAGCTCTCATGCTGCATCTTTTTAACAGTCCAAATCACCTTGAAAATGCTGCAGGGTGAAATACTGACATGCCTCTCAGCACAAATATCAGAAAGAAGTTTAAGAACAGCAAATTAACTGTGACTGATTTTAGGAAGGATCCTTCAAGAGCATATCTGTACTTGACATCATTCCAAGCCTGGTGAAGTTCTGACAATGTATTTCTACCTTGCAGCATATCTGGCAAACCTTGTTAATCTTTCTAGGGGCATATATGTCACCAGACTGGTGATAACACATGAACTGCATTTTAAGAAGCCAAATGTCATCTCTCTAGAGGCTTCTTAGCACTTTTGAAAATGCTGATGGACAATCTAGTCCTTTCACTCTGCCCTCTCTTTCTCCAAGCGATTAGCTCCTGGAAAGCTCAGAGAACTGCAACTCAGAATACCCATTGAGAAACTCTCCTGATTGAGCAAATATTCATGGATCCTTTGTCAGGATACTCAACAGGACTTCTGCAGAAAACTAAGCTTTCAAAATCTTTTGCCTTCTGATTCTTTCAAAGGAAATACACTATAAAATACACAGTAATGACCAGTCATTACTTGTATAAAACATCAGCTTTCATTAGAGATACCCTCCACTTGTTTGGGTTTACTTCCATCTTTATTTAGTAAACATTTACATCGTAAATATCTGTCATGGATGTTCAGATTTATTATCGTTATATTATTTTTACTTGCAACTACAATGAAGATTGATTTCATTCCAACAGCATTAGCCCCTTGCCAACTGAATACTGTGTTATACTCATAAGTCAATAACAACATTCTTTATGAGGGTGCTGCTTACCATTACACTTTCTAAAATATTGATTTTCATAAAACACAGTTTATTCATTAATAGTGAAAAGAACTCTTACGCTGAAGAACCAAAGATAACTGAGAAAAAAACAGAAATATTTTTGCTGCCTCTTTGAAGGATCATCAAGCAAGTTATTAGCATTTCTCTGCTAATAACCCTAAGGAGTTAAATAATTAATCTGTCCACCTGAATTAAATGTCATTTTTGTCATTCGGGTCACGTAGTATCAATTTCAACAAAAACAGAGCACGCACTCAACAGTGTATTGCTAATGACTGCAATCATTACGATCTTCTAACAAAGCGTCGAGTATGGGAGAAGTAGTTACCCACCACAACTTTCAGAATGCACAGGAGGTCCCTTTTCTGTCCTTCACTTTTAAATTTCTGTCCATCTAAGAGGTACATATCCATCTGCTAAGATATTTGAGAATAGAGTTGATTTTTTTGTTTCAAACATGTTTCTCCCTGCGAGGATCATTAAATGCTTGGATTCATTGCTAAAATGGAAGGAAGTTTCCCTCTTGGACTTATATCGTTAAAACTCTTTTCAACTCTTTTAATCACACTTTCCTAGCTGAACCTTAACCACAGGACTAGAGCACCACTCACGTCAGTTTATCCTACTTTCTCAGGACTTGGAGAGTAAAGGCTAAACTATGTATTCATACTTAACAGAACAGGGCGAATATGAACACATCCTGAGATATAGCATTTAAACAAAATAGTGCAGATGTTTGGCCTTACTAATACAAGTGTTCCCAAACTACCTTTAGAACTTCACTGAAATTCATTGATAACAAGAATTAAATAATTCTGACAAAGCTGACATCTGATTTATGGCATATGCAAAATGCTATCGTATGCAGGAATCTGCATATGACAGTATTTTGTGATCACTAACTGAAAAAAGATTGGACAAGAACAGTGAAAAAGAAGAAAACGATCAGTATGGTTTATATTACTGTGGCATATTAGACTATGATGACTTTTCAAACCATTAAATGAAGAACTGATTATGTTGTCATACCGTGTCTAATGAAATACCTAATTGTAAAATTGCCCAGTATTTATTTTTATTTCTATAATTGACATTTTTTTAAACAATGTATAAGTATGTCTTGGGCAGAGGTTTATATCCTTGTGAAGATATGAACTGAGTGTCCTTGTACTGCTGTCAGGTGATTCATGGCTGGTATATTCAATTCCTAAAAAAACTATACAACAGTTTTAAGGAGGAATGCATCTCTCAAGAAACACGACAAGAAGGATTTCTTCCAGTCTGGAATTCTCTGTAAGAATCCCTGTTTAGCTCAGCTGCCTTCCTCTGTACAAGTTGTTTCTATGAGCAGAGAGAGAAATATTTTCTGTGCCTTCTAGAAAAGATGGGGCCTAAAATCAGACAGACAAAACCGTTAAATAATTGACTGTAAATAAATAATCTGGCTCCAGGTTTAAATTTGTAGTGCTCCTGATATCCTAATTATCTTTAATTTCAAGTTGAAAGACCTTTTTGCATATTTATATAATTCTGAAAGGTGGAAATGAAAATATTTCTCAGCTTGATTCTTGTATTTTATAAGCATTTCTAAATTGATCCTTTCACAGGTCAATAGAAATATCTGTCAAAATGTTCCAGCTTCAAATATACATTGCTTATGACATATGGTCTCTACCTGAGGAAGATCAAAAGCTACACAGTGGAAGTGAATTATGAAAGCTTAACTTTAAAGAATACTTTTACATTTGCTAGCTTGAGATTATTTTAGGTTCTTGGTATGATTCCAATACTTTAAGGACACTTGTCAACAGCATGGGTAGACATATGCAACTTGGATTAGATAACAAGAGCTGTGAAGATGTAGCAAGAGCAGCTTTGAACATACCAAGAACCTAAAGTACTTACTGAAGCAGTTCACCTGGGCTGATGTTCATTCTGTCACATCTTCACTATTACCAAAATAAGTTACCCCATGGCTTCGTTATGTAAACCTTACGCAACATGCAGAACTTTGGATAGGGATGCGAGCTTAAGAAAAGACAGGGAGGTTTTTAGAATTTTTAATACATTTTTTTTTCCTATTTGGCATATTTGCTTAATTCGCTATCAATTCATGACTATTTTAGTTGCCTAAATCTCATTCGTGTGTAGAGAGACTTTCACAAAATGCAGTATTCCAGCTTTTGCTGCTATGTAAGAGTGGCCATTGGCTGGAGCAAGGTGAGGTAGAAATCACAGCTGGATTCAGCAGCTGGACTAAGAGGAGCCCGGGCATTAGCTCTGTGGGTGCTGAGTGTCCTGCTTGCCCCATGACACAGCAGTGACTGCGCTTCTGCATGGGCCTGGGCATCACTGCACTGCTCACACACAACTCTATCACAACTCATACCAGAAGAACTAGTATATTGCGATCACTGTGTGTGGTAGGATGGTTGCAAGTGCTGTTATGCAGGTACAGACACAATGGATATCTTTATTGGTAAATAGAAAATAGCGGGCATGAGAAATATATCTGTAATGCTCCTGTTGCAGTTGTGACCTGGCATATGCACGCCAATCTAGCTCTAAATGGCTGAATACAAACCAGTGCCGTTGGGATGCCAATGTACTTACTAGCTTCTGTGGATTTTGCTGCCAAATGACCTAATTGCAAGGGTAACTAATACCTGTTATTATTAATGTTGCATGTGAATACACAATCATACTCAGATGAAGACTTAGCTCCTATTTAATGCACTCAGCATATTTTACCCGTAGATTTTCTGATATTTATGATGAAATGCTGATGTTCAGTATGCATGCTGAGTAATATATATTTTTAAAAGCCTAAAGCCTGGAACAAGACACTCAGATATTTATCACCTCATATGAAAACTACCAGTGTGTTGGACTGACCTTGGCTGGATGCCAGCTGCCCACCAAAGCTGCTCTATCACTCCCTTTCTCAGGTGGACAGTAGGGAGAAAATACAACAAAAGGTTCATGGGTTGAGATAAGGACAGGGAGACAGCTCCTGTTCCACAACATTTTTTTTCCCCCGCTTCTTAACTGTGTTATGCCAGAGGTGCTACCGCTGTCACTGATGGGTTTATCCTTCGCTGGCAGTGGGACCATCTTGGAGCTGGCTGGCATTCGCTCTATTGGGAAAAGGCTTCTGGCATCTTCTCACAGAAGCCACCCCTGCAGCCCCCCTGCTACCAAAACCTTGCCATGCAAACCCAATACAGCCAGATTCTTTGTTTCCGTTGAAGAGTCAGTTTGAACTTTGATAATAATCAGGAAAAATAAAATATGGGCTTTAATGTCATTTTTGTTGACTGGATGCTGTGTTGGTCTGATTATTCTTTTATTTTGAAATGTTTAGATTTTGAACATCTCTTTACTTGTCTTCTCAAAGGAAACATTTCTCTGATCTTTGGGATGTTTCTAAATTATTAATACATGGTCTGCTTCGAAGTAGGTGGTATTCAAAATCTTTAATCATTTTTGCAGGATATCTCCAATGTAATATGAACCATGCTTTTCTTCTAAATCTTTTTTCTTACTTATTAGTATAAAGAACATAATTACTAGTTAGATCAAAACTTTGGAAATAAAATAGTTTCAAAAATCAAAATATCCTGATGTTAGTACCAAATATTGCCTCATCTTGGCCAAGTAGGTCCACACTGAAGTCAATGACATGTCATGGCATTCAATACAAGCATGGAAAGAAGTGTGTACAAGAAGATGAAGGTATAAGCCTGGAAATACTGTTTGAATGCTGTTCAAATTCTGCCAGTCAGCCATTTTCATTTGTTTTCAGCTAATCACTGATTTTCACTCATTCAAACTAAAATTAGTTTAATTTTGCTATCCCTTTCTCTGCATTCTTTTTTAACCTGGTAATATTTTATATATGCATTTTCCAAATTCTAAACAGATTTTTAAAATAATGTATCTTTTTTTTTTATCACAGTGTACTTATGCCTGTATTAAATCTGTGAGAATGTACAGTGCCTGATCTGAAAAGTGATATTAGTACTTGAGCACAAGAGCTCAAACTGTTCCAGTCAATAAACAGAATACGAAGAGAGCAAATACCAAATTACTACCTAATATATAATAGTATGATCTCAGAAACCAACAAATTGAAAACAACAGTCCACTGATTTTCTCCTGTTCTTTAAAAACTATTGGTTGCATTAATGCAATACAAATAAATACAACTTAAATAAATTTCAATATACGGACCTATTACGCATATAAAAATAAATAAACAGATAATAAAATTATGGAATATATTATGATTTTTTTTTCTAGATGCATTTAATAGTTTGAAGGGCCATCCTATTTCCTTCAGATGGTACTCCCATACCTCAGACTCTTGCTGTGTCTATTACTGTGCTAAAGTTACTCACACTAATTACTGACCTAATAGTATTGATGTATCTGCTGCTACCGACGTTGTTACTAGAATAACATTTTGAACATAGCCTGCTGCTATATAGGCTGTTAACAAATGCCAGACTGAAGAAAGCATTTTATGGACACAAAACCCCCCAGTTTGCGCTTCCCTCATCTGCTCTATCATGGAAAGCAAACGAAAAGTGAAACCAGCATTCAGTAGGCCAGCTTTGGGAGTGGCCTTCTATTTTCTTGTGTAGCTATTTCCTGCATGGTTTAGAAACGCAAAAGAATATAAGAATTATCAAATACACAGTTAAAGTGACAGATAGAGGAGGAGGAGGAGGAATACAATAGGTACAGCCTTAAGCTGTACTGAAGGAAGTTATTGATGTGTTTGCGATAATTAATCTCCAGACAAACCTGTTAAATAAATTCATAACAAAATAGTGGAGCAGAAAACCACTGGTTGTGGAACTACTAAAATTAGTGACTGCACTGTATTCTGACAGAACTGCTTTTCAAGACTTTACAAAAAAGCTTTACTTTGCACAGTAATTTGAACTGCCTAGAGACCAGTGTCCAAAAGTGTATTTGGATTTTTTTTTAAATTATATTACCTGACACAATGGAACAACCAGCTGTCAATCCATGCTGTAAAAAGTTCCTTGGGAAAGAAAAAAAAAAGAAGCAAGCCCAGATATCATCTTTAAATTCCATCTACTGATACGTAAAAATATTTTTAGAAGCAAAATGAAGCATATTTTTACTCCTAGAGACACTGACTCCTTCTTGACCTTTCTCATGTTAATTGGGTCCAAATTCTGCAAAGCAGTTACAGGTACGCACTTTGACTTTTGAACTGGCACATTCTCGTTCCAGCTGAATCCGTATAATTATATTCCCCAAATTAATCAATCATTTAGCATTCAGCCACCAGCCAGACTCTATGAAGTCCTGACTATTTAATAAAAAATTAAATGTGTGGAAATATGAAGTATACTAAAAAAAGAGTAAATGTCAATCTGGGAAGAACAGCTACTGAAAAACATAAATCATGAAGACTGATACAAGAGAAAGAAATAGAACCCGTCCGTAGCAAATGTCGCTTGACGTTATTCCAGTTTGCCTTCAACCTGTGGGAGTTTGCTGAAGCCGTTGAGGAACCAGTCTGTATTTTGTTGATCAGTTAATTTGTATAATTCTAATATGTACTATATCTCAATGAAGCACTGCTAGTCATAAACTTCACAATACATACATATTTTGTGAATTAACACATTATTAATTTAGAAACAATTTCTAAGAATTTTTGTACTGCAATTTTTAAGGAGAAAGCTCTGGCTGTTGAAGTACTTTATTGCACACTGCATTTAAAATAGGATGTTCAATGTAAAAGCTATGGGTTAGATAAATCAATATGAAAAAAAGAAAACCGGTTTTCATGTAAGGAAATCTAAAAGATTCCTCCTGAACTCATTCTTTTTCTGGACTAGATGTATGTCCTCACTGAAAAAGGCGGGGAAACGTGAATGGGAGGGAAATTTCAGGACTTCACCCTGAAATTGAACAGAAACTGAAATTTGCGGGCACGTGGGAGGCATCACCTATAAGTAGCTCACGGAGAACAGCATCTATAAAGAGGTCCAGTGAAGAGTTTTTTCACTGTAATTTTGGCCTCCTGTGCCTGACTTGTGACCTCAGGTTGTGTTTCAATGGACTGTTGATCCCTGGAATTTAAAGCAATTTCTGGCATCTTGTAATTCAGGAGGGCTCTCTTAATGCACACTTGGCTGGATGGACATTTTCCTCTGCAGTCTGTTGTCTGTCATTTCTGAAGTAGAAATAAACAGAAATATAGGATACGTAGGAAGACTGTGAAGCAATGAAAGGACTTAAAATAACAGGTGAAATAAAAGTATATGCAGCCTCACTTTTTTTATTCCTGAACTTCTGCCCACATAATTCCTGCAAGTTAAGTAACTGGTTTATTACAATTCTCTCTCAGAATCCCTAATTTCTACTCCCACGGTTATCCAGTAGTCTAAAAGGTATCCACTTGGTGAACAATGTGATATGCAGTTCAAGAGCCACTTGACGTTTAATCAGACTGGGGGGTACGTTCTTTTCTTTCACAGTGCCTAGCCAATCTGCTGCTCGATTTGGTATCCTTGCTATTCATGGTATTTATAACTATTTGTTGAAACCAGATAAACTTATTCATTCCCTCATCCTCAAAAAAACACTCCAAGAAAATCCTAGGCTTTAATGATTTCTTGAGCAGAGCAACAAACAGTCTGTGACTAGACTTCTGTATACAGAAGTTCTTTTTGTAACTGTACTGACATGAAGTGAATGTAAACCAGAAATAACCAATTTTAAGACCTCCACTGAGATTTGTTCTTTGACAATTGACAGAAAGGCTGAGAAATTAGCATTTTGGTAAAACCTTTATTTGTTTAAGATGCCTCTTAGCCAAAGAGACTGTCTGTACAAAAGGATTAACCTATTGACAATGACTTTCAAAATCTAAACTCATTGAATAACAAGTACTGAATGTGTTTACCTTCCTAATGCACCCACAATTCACAATGAAGCAGGCTTTCTTGAAAAGGTCAAAAGGCATAAGGAGCTGAATTTCAATGGAAAAACACAGAAAAATGTAGAGCTGAACAGAATGGAATTTATTTTATACGAGAATCGGTGGCATTAAATGCATTTTGGCTATCTAAATGAACAAAAAATGAAAAAAGGGGATTTTAAATAACTAGCTTTGCAAGCAGTTTAGTTTTTCCTGATCCACATTCAGTTCCCTGTGTCTTAATTAAAACATCCAACCATTTCTCAGTTAAGCTACTATATATGAAATTGCTTATGAGGTGAAGTAAAGAGCACAGTATCCTAAATTGCTTACACGAGTGCTTACATGCATCTATATTTTCATGTACACCACATTTACATGTCGCCTCTGGTCAGACAGGCTTAAAAATGTGAAATGAACAATTATAACTTATTTAAGTTTTCTTCTGAGGAGCAGTTTCACCATGTGAGGCAGGTGCACTTGAAGGGTCATTTGCTGAGCTGATTTTGAGCCAAGTTTTATATGTTTTACAGGGTAAATTGAAATGATTATTCACCATAAGGCATACTGAAGGGATAATTATTAAGATAGATCACTTGTCATACACTGAAGGATTTTTTTCAGGTAAGACTGCAAATGCAAATGAAGCAGTTTAGATTAGACAACTGACAATAGGTTGCAGATATCATAATGTGAGTACTACATATGAGAAAAAGAACATTTTTATAGAACAAGTCAAAAAATGTGATAGAATCAAAACAGAACATTGTGTCCGTAAGAATAAAATCTTCACTACATTGTAAAAATATTAGCTTCCCTTGAGTACTTTTGGCTACATTTTCTAAGACCCTTAAATTATTCATGGAGCTTAAAAGTAATGTTTATAATGCAACTCAGGAACCACATTCAGGTGTGGTTTTAGTGGTACATACTGATAGGCAAATTGTGTTTGAAAGCAATAATTAAGCACTTAATTCAATTTTAGGCTTTTGAAAACTTTTCCTCGAATCTATATTCTTACAGTTTTTAGGCAGCCTCTTTTACTCAAAATTGCAAACCTTTCACTACATCCAGAATACATCTGTCAGGATATTTAGATCTTGCCTGGTGCCATCACAGCTGGATCATGAATTCTGAACTGATCTGAATTAGCTTGATCTATTCAGCATTTTATGGTGCTAACAGTGACGAGACTTAAGGACACCTTAAGCATGTAAAACTGGCAAGGATATGAGTCCTTAAACAGGTCTGTTTTGAGGTGAGTCAGTCCTGAAAGGATTTAATGACCTGTACGGTTGAGAAACAGTCCCCTAGTTGCAAACTATTTCCTTAACTTGGATACCCCCATCACAGAATAATACCAGCATTTCACATTGCATTATAAATGCGAATGATAATTTTGGTATCTCATCTTGGCCAGAAGATTCTTTTCCTGGCAGACGAAGACATGGCCTCAGTCATTCAATCTTTCTCACGTCTGTGTCAAACAGCAGCAATAAAATCTGTCTAAAGTTTTCTGCTATTGGGAAACCCCAAATAGTATAGCACAGTATTCTTTTCATTAAGACAATTGCAAACACAGAAAGTCTGCCCTGTGCCTTGGTTGTGTGTTGTTGGGGTTTGTTTGGGTTTTTTTGTTTGTGTTTTGTTTGTTTGTTTGTTTTGTTGTTGGTTTGGTTTTTGGTTTTGTTTGTTGTGTTTGTTTGTTCCAAGAGAACTTTAGAATCTACTTCTTCCCTTCGATCTCTTAAACTAAATGAATAATAAAAGGCAATCTGCAAGTTCAGCCTGCTGGCAGTTATTTTTCTGTTGCAGAGCAGGACTTTCTACAGTACAAATGAAATTCACTTGTGCTTTAGACAGAGCTTTCACAAAGGTATCCTGAAAAAACAACGTACTTGAGCAGCAGTGGTCACCACATCAGTTAAGCCTCATCAACACCTATTATAAGTGCAAGGAAAAACTCAGTGATGCTTTGTCCCATGTCCTCATGCACGAACTACCAAAAGGCTACATTCTACTGCAAGCACCTACGTTCCTGGCATGAAGGTGGCAGAGTAAACACGACAGAAACACTTATCAATATGTTATCAGAGGTTTTTAAATTTGACAAAGATAACAATAAAAGAACATGGACAGAAAGGCGTCATTACTGTTTTAGTGAATACATGTCATGGTACCTAAAGAGATAAGAACGCTAATGATAAAAAATAAGAACAAAAAAAGAGGAAGGAGTACCTTTTTCCACTTGTAGGAATACAGTAATAAAATATGATGTAGCAGATGACCTGATGAAAAATGAAGCAGTATTCTGTTGAAATAATAATTCAATATTTTTAGAGGGGAGCTTGAAGTGAAGCTTGTGTGTCTGTGTATATACTTCTATATGTACATAGTTAACCACAAGTTTACCCTTCAGGATATGGAATGTCAAATACATTGGGAAGAAGAAGACCTCAAATTATAGCATTACGTAGAACTCCTATATTTTCTTGTTTTGTAGCACAGAAACCTATATCTTTATATGCAAAGTGAGTATCATATAGAACAAGCTCTGAAATGTAAACTGATAAAATAATCACACTGAGGCAGTCTGATTTTCAGGAATGTGATTTGGAAGACAAAAGCTAAAGATTTAGAAGATGACTATTGCAGTGTTAATATATGTAAGTGGCAGTAGATCATTCAGAATATTTCAACCAAAGCATGACTTTCCATTAATAACAGCTGAGACAAAGAGAGAAACTTAATATATGGTAACGAAAATAGAAGGAACAGATGTAAAAAACATTCTTAGCCATGAAATGCAAGGAAATGACAATATAATGAACCTATGCAATACATATTTGCGAACACTGCATCAATTTCTTCTATTTGAATGGAGACCCACATCCAATGCAGAAACTCTTAAGAGCCTTCCAAAGTTCTGACTATCAGAAAGGATGACTATTGTCATGGGGAAATGCTTATGATGATTTCTGATGTATTAACACACACGGTATCCTTTTTTTCAATTCTTAAAAATTGTGAAAAATTTTCAGGTGTAATTTTGATTAGGTCAGTTCCTAATATTAACTAGAATTGGTAGAAAAAATAGAAATAGCTTTAGTTCTTTTAACTAAATGCTGACTAACTTCTGCCTTATAGTATATAGCAGGACAAAGTCCATAAATAGATTTTTTTTTTTTTAGGGAAAAGTCTTCTTACTGACATCAGCAAATGCCTGTATATGTTCAAAGGTCTAATTCAGAAGGACCTGTGCCCAAAATTCACAACTAAGTTAAAAGTGAAATCTATTTAGGCTTTTATGCTCTTTTTATATGACAAATTACTTTAAAAATACATTCTATGAATAACAGATTTTAAAAACAAAGGGTTCAGTTATGCAGCTTTGGGGAAAAAAAATATTTTTTTTAGCTGATGTCTAAGAAATACTTAATTGAGTTTTTCCATTGCAAAAAAATCACCATAATGCTGTAACTCTATGGCATTTAAAACCAAAGTCAGTAAACAAGATATGGAAATTAAGATTCTGGATTATAATCTAAATATCAGAAGGTAAATACATTTAGAATAAAATATTTTAAAACTTAAAGAATGTGTTTATGTGCACGTTTAATTGCCTTCTTCTTATTGCACTGACTGTATATTCAAAGTAGCTTAGCATGATTTTTGATCTTAGAATTGTTTGCCTATTTTGTTGCCACATCAAAATAAAAAATGTTTTCCTTTAATTTAAAACCAGTGTCATCAATTGAAAATTATCTTCTATGCTTGTCAGATGACAAATGTTTTGCAGTAGTTGAGGGAATCGTCAATAGGGTTAGAATAACCTAATGAAATAATGAAGAAAGGCTTCTGTTCTACTGGGTAGGTATTTTTCTTCTTCTCTGTGCGTGTTTAAAACACTGTATGACTGACCCGTCATATGGCTCCCTGTTTTACTATTTCTATTTTAACAAAATCTTCCTATGTCAGGCTTTTGTTTCTTTATGATAACTCAAAGAGAAATATGAAGTGAAAAAGCAATGTTTCTGACCCATTGAGAGCTCTAACTGCACACGCAAAAGAGCTGTTGCAATCCTGCACTGAGAGCAGGTCAGAACTGTGACACTGCTGAATGTGTTCGCTTTTTCCTTGCTTTCCTGATGTGGTTCAATGTCATTTTTGCTTTATTTTGCTTTGCTATTATGGTAGATCAGTTAAAGCAATGTTGAAGTGGAGAGTCAGTGCTGAAGGTCATACTAGATATTAACAGTCGTATTGCAACCAGCTCTTCAGCAGATGAGGACATATAATACCGTCCTCTTCTGTGTGTCTGTAACCCCCTCTACTCCTGTCTTCTTGAAATCTTAATTGTGATGAGACAAAGAGAAAACCAAAAAAATTATGAAACACTTCAGCTGCAGAAACTTTTGTTAACTTCTAAAGGCACACAGGTTTAACCTCTATGCTAAAACACTCCCTATCTTAGAATAAATTGTGCTTATTTGTTTTATACAGGTAGGTCTTAGGCAAGTTAATATGTTTCGTATTTTCTACACCAATGCAAGAAATCTAAAAAAAAAAAAAAAAAGAGATGTCATTTGGAACGCCTGGTTTCAAATGAGGGTATTAACATAATAGGCATGTCAGAAACTTGGTAGAAGGAAAATAATGACTTGCAAACCCTAAATCAACAAACATTGTATAGAAATAACATAGTAAATCACTCTGCTAGCAAAGTGCTCATGTTAAAGCAAGCTTAGGACCCAGCAAAGTAAACAAGTTACCTGTATCAAGGATTCAAATTGCAAGTTTAAATAGAAAGAAGATTAGCATTAGACCTATAATAGTGACAACTTGACCAGGTGCAAAAGACACTGTGAAATGCCAAGGTGGATTAAACTGCAAGGGCAGAAAACAAAGCAGGACTGAGAGACTTCAATTATTTCTAGGCAGAGAAGATAAATGTCACAAGTAGGTTTTGGTTCTCACATCAAATTCCCTTTTATGAAGGACAGAATTTTCACAGACGGAAGTATCGGGGTTTTCTTATGCAAAACAATGTCTGTGCTCTTTTCTGTCCTGTGCCTCTGTGTCACTTTTCCTCCCATTTTGGAGCTCGGGAATGAAACTGTTTCAGAGTAATGCAACTGTATACTGCTACACAGGTAAGGGGCGCTACACTGACAACAAATACAATTACGTATGAAAAACAGCTCTAATTGCACTCTGACATAGGAAAACCAAAATGACATCTAAGGAAAATTTGTGTGTGAAGACACGGAAATAATAACAGTTCTATGGGTTGGATTTAGAAATAGCGAGCCACTGAAACTTAGTTTCAGGCTGAAGTTGTAACCATATGCTGGTTATATTGGATATTGTTATCATCTCCAGTTCTGAGTTACCATACAGAAGAGAGCATACAAATTGGCTAGTAAGAAAATAAAACCCATATCAAGGTGATCTTACTTCCCAAGCATGCTAGGGGAATATTTTGCCATAGATGAGGTACACCTTTATGTACTCTACTGAAAATAAGCTATACTGTTTTACATTCCTGATATTGCTTCAAGTACAAAGAATTGGTTAGAAGGTGTAAATCATCAGCTGGTTTGAATTGTTTTATCTAATCCTTTACACATATATTAGTCACATTGTAAAACAGAGATGTAATTTTCCTTTCTTGAGCCCTAACTAAATCTTAACATTATGTAAATAGACATCTGCTCTTCAAAACACAGCTAGAAAACAAACCACATTTACTACAGGATAATGTAGGATTAAAGGGTGCCTTAACATAATTTTGCTTTTACTTTCTTCAGCAACATCAAAGTCTAAAAGCACTGAATTTGACAATGACTAATGTTGCAATTAGTGTTTCTTCAGAGTGTACATACCATAGCAAGATCCAATGTACAGCAAATCACCACCGTTTATAAATAGTATGTTTAAGATATCTACTCCCTTTCAAAGAATAGCCTCCAATGTAATCTGATTCATAGATTTAAAATAGCAGAAAGATAAGACACAAGAAAAGTATGGTTGAACAAGAACACATCCAGCTATCTAAATCAGGTACTGAGGAAACACATCTCTGTAAGTGCGCATTTGCACGTGTACGTGCTTTGTCCTCACACCTGTTTATCTTACTATAGTTGTTTTCCAGTGGAATGAAATTTTCCCATTTTGTTGTTTTTATTTTTTTTTTTTTTATTTTTTAAATTTTTTTTTGCTAGGAGCTTGCTAAGATGTGGAGCTGGCATTCATCTGCTTCAGTCACGTCAAGAAAAGAAATGGGAAAACAGTGACTAAAAGGAAAATGTCCAAGTATTTCAGACCATATTTCTGAAGGATTAATGAAACTCCACTCAACAAACATTACAGAAATAGCCCACATCAAGCAGGAATACAGTAGCTATAAAGTCAGAAAAACTTTACTGGCCAATAAATATTTCTTAAATTATATGACTATGGTAAAATGAATGATGGCAGTCATCTATAGTAAATCAAAATCCAAAATTGTACTTTCAAATATATAATCATTGTGGCATGAAATCTTGTGTTTTGCACATTGTACTTGAGGACAGCAAATACCTCAAGCTGCTCGTCTGAGTGGTATTTGTTACACTTTTGGTATAAGGCACAGAAATTTGTAGGAGGTTACATTATGGGAAATGACACTCAAAAGCCCTGAAAATCTAAACAAAGTTCATAGGTATGCTGGTGTTGTTGCATGACAGAAGCAGCCTTTAAGAGATTATGATGACAGAAAGAAATATGAAGTTTCCAAGAGAGAACAAAACACGAATTCAGACAGATTCTGAAGTTCTTCATCATGACCAAAGTGCAAACTATTTTAAGTGATATTCCTGTCTGAATGAAGATGATTGTAAATCACTGTAAAAATCTAAAGATATGCCTAATAGTTATATTTCAAAATGCTATAGAAAAGGTATCAAGGCTTCTAAACTCAAGACCAAGAGGAATATTATCACAGTTTGAAGGTTCCATGCAACAAGAGAAAACAATGCTGCTTGTTCAGTTACAATGCAGTTTTCTGATACATTTGGGATAGTAGGGAACAAAAAAGAAAAGTAGAAACTGCTCATAATTCTTGCATTATCATGTATATGCAGCGAAACAGGTCTCTAGTCTGTTCTTTATTTCACTTTTCCTTGGACAGAATGCAGACCACGCAGCTTTCCAAACACAGCAGTATTGCATGATAGACAGAAAACAGTAATTTTTATTTTCTGCTTTAAAGAGGTGGGACTAATATGCAAGGGGTTGATTCAACTGAATATGAGATTTTCTTTATTGTATCCAGAAAAGCTACGTGCTTATTTTGAGGGCAGGTCAACATTTTTTGCGTTCCCTCAAGGGGCTTTGGATTTTTGAATGCTATGTTCAGGAATATAAATGAAGATAGATCTTGAAATAACTATTTTTTTTCTTGGTGTTTCAGATGGTAAAGGTAAGCAGCATTAAGGTCAAGTATAGATATATTTTATAGACACTTTTGTCAATACTAGAGTATACCTTTACAGAGTGGTTATTTCCAATGACAAACCAGATGAGAGGTCACATAGCCAAAAAAACCACCCCATCCTAAGTATAAAGTTTTGGTCTTAGCCAAAGTTTATTTAAAAAAGTAAGATCTAGAAAATGAACCCCTCCTCCACCCCACCTTAAAAGATCCTTCAAATAAAATCCCATTAGAAGCCCCAAAATGGAGATTTACTCAGTGCTGCACATTGGCACCATGCAGCTGCCACCACTGAGGGAATTGCAAGTGCAATCCCAAAGGCAAGGCTGAAAAATTCTCATTCCACATAATGTAATTATTAACACCAGCCAGTTATTCTAATGGCAATCACCACATTAAAAGTGAAACATAAAAAGATATTATGCTTTGATACAAATCACAAAATTAAAATTCAAGTGGATGTTGATGGGAGTTTTCTTTCTTTGGGCTTGTGCAGCAGTCAGAAAATCATGGTTACTACCTTAAACAAAAAAGCAAACAAACTGCTATAAACCATCATCCAATTGCCACTGAGAACACAATGTCTTGCAGTATGTCCAGCAACTGAGGCAGGTTGTGGTGAAGGTTATGGTGTGGTATATAACTGGCAATCAGGTCTGGGATATCCTGAACACATGGAGCCTACAGATATAAATATTCTTAGTTCTGTGGTATGTACCTGTCTTTCTTCACATGCTATTTTGAATAACTTTTGGTGAAATGTGTCTGAATTCAGTTCACTTTTTCTCTTTCCAAATTGATCTTCCATACAGCAGAACACAGCATATCTACTGCTCTTTCTTAATACCTATTAGCCATTCAAGGGTAACCCGAAGTGACTTGCAGCTACTTCATTTGCTTTATCTCCATCCACAAACCACCAAGACAATTTACCAGTCTGAGACAAAACAGACCCCATGATGGGAGAGCAGAATGTAAGTCTCAAGAGACTAGACAAGAGTAAAAAATTATCTAAACTTACTCATCACAACAGTAAAGCTCCCTTCACTTCCTATCTTCATTGTCATTTTAAAACCCTAACATTCCAAACAAAACAAAGCTGGTTTTATTTGAAAGCTCATGAAATAGTTTTGCTAGCAGTGGTCCACTCTAAGCCTAAAAATTACGGGTGAATAGTTTTTCTCTGCCTAATTCTGAACAGTGTATCCACATGAGCTTGAAATAGTGATTCATGGACAGAACCTTGTTAAGTTTAGGAAAATTGCAAATTCTTAAGGGAAATATATACATCTCCCAAACATGCTAGTGGAGCCAATATTTTAAAGGTCAAAAACCAGCTTGATGGCAGCCACAAAGCCATTCCAGCATAAGAATACACTACTGCCCAGCCTAGTTTATCATGCTGGTTCCCTGAATTATTTCCTAGGCAGAAATAAAAGAAAGATTTTGGTAGGAAGTACATGAGGCATAGAGGAACAGACATTGGAGCTGTAGTAGGATACAGGAAAAGCTCCGTTAGAAATCTAGTTCTAATAATGAGAAACCTGTATCAGATATTTTTAAGTTAGAAGCAATTGAAATCATTTGAAAGTGCTGTAAATAGAAACGAAGGATCAGGTCCAAATTTCCAAAGAGCAGGATTATGCATGCTTCAGTAAAAGGACTTTTAATATGGGGAAATTATGTTGATGGAGGTAAAATTATTTCATATTTTGCAAAAGACACTGCTGCATTTGGTAACATAGATATTAAATTGTTTTCTGTACGTCATTCACTACATTTATCTCATGTTTTCCTTATTTATTACATTTTAACAGCTTAAAGAAAGGCAGAGAACTGGAAGATACAACCAGACATTTTCAATGACTTCCACATTACTTCCAAATACAATTTAAGCAATGGATTTCAATTCCTAAGATGTAAAATATTTTGTACTCCTTGGACCTTGGTGACCACCTGTTCCCTCATGTTCACAGAACTTCTTTCACATAACAACTCTTATGCTTAAAGCTGAGATTGCCTAAAGCAGTATATTTTCAGGAAAGAGTTCTTAGCTTGCTAATCTAACACTTTTCTTTCTCCAAAGGTTTGCCCGAGTGTATGTCTATACACATGTTTGTTTCTATATGGGCCCAATTATCTATTATACAGGGTTTTATTGTAAGCTGACCTTCGTAAATAGGAGGCATTTTAAAGTAAATGAGTATCTGAATTGTCTAAAAATGTTTTAGGTGCAAAAATTAAAGTCTAAAATACATTTTTTATATTTCACAATTCACATATAGGATTAGCGGGTGAGGGACACTGATATTCCAAACTTCACTCATTTGCAATACCATAGCAAGGATTCCAGCTGCTGGGCTGTTTAGGTATTAAGAAACTGAGGCCCTGACCTGCCAACAAGAAACCGAATGAGCTCCTGGACACTTCACAATTCACTAAAACACAGTTTCTCTAAGGAATTATTACTACGAAACCAAAACCCTGCTGATCATTCCCTTTTGCCAATTAAATCAATAGAACCCCTTAGAAATACACAAAAGAGAGTTCTACAAGAGGTAAATGGAATTTATATATCACAGCATGAGCAGTAAATTGAAGGAAACAATAAAGATAGTGGAACTACTAGGAACAGGTTATTCTTTCACAGACATGGTGAACACAGTTCAGAAAACTGCAGGAGAATACATTATTTTCTACAGTTTAACAGAAACTTGAAATAAATGAAACAGGCACTTATAGCCTTCACTTTCTGGTATTGGCTTTTTGTGGAGACAACAGTTCCCGTACTGTGCAATACAGTTTGTATCCCTATTGTCATTAGATTCCAGGTTTCAAACGCTTTTATTTCAGCTGTTAAAACAAATATTCCCTTAAAGGGCAGAACATCAACACACAAAACCTTAATTTATAAGACTTGAGGGGGAAAGGAAGATTTGATTTAGCTTTTGTAACAAAATTTACAGCTAAGTGAGATCTTCCTTTCACCAATGAGAGTACCAAACATTGAAATAAATTGAACTATTTCATTTAAAAGAAAGCTTAGATTTCAAACTTGCCAAACCATTAGCACGGTCAGAAAAATGAATTTTATATTCATTTTGAGTACGTTCTCTTATTATGAGGTATCTAGAGAGATTAAACAACAACTTCGAGAAAAATATAAACCTGTTCTGACATTTATCTCGACATAAAAAGGCATTGTTATAGTGGCAGACAAAGCATTCTTGCATTTGACAAAGAATTCCATTAAACAGATTTTTTTTTTATACATGGCCTAATTTCTTTAGCATGGTGATATGATGTCCTATATGCTCTGGTAAGCTATTATATTATTTATTATTAAATTTGCAAAGGGTATTATTAAAAAAGGAGTTTAAATTCACAGCCTCTGGTACACGGAAAAAAACCTCAAGCTGGAAATTCAGTGAGCCTGTGAATTACACACAGAAGTTTTCAAAGCATTGCTCAGTAATTGTAAAAATGGAAGAAGCAAACATAAATAAGTGAACTCCACAGTTCTCTTAATCCTTTTTCTACAGTGCACAAATAACTACTCCCTCTTATCTGTTGAAAGAAACTAAGAATCAAAGTAAAAAGAGAAACATTGATCAAGTTGTAGCTTTTAAAGGCTTCTTTATTTCAGATATGTATTAATACCTGTTACGTGACTAGTTTGTCTGCTATCAATAAAGGCTAGCTTTAATAAAAATTTTAGTTAAAGGAGGGAAAAAACATCAATGTCACAGTTTTCATTATCAGCATCATCATTTTATTACGGATTGTTTAAAACTTTTAATTAAAACCTTGATTAGCCTAGGTCTGTGCGACTGATAAATTATACTAAAATTTTATTATTTTTTTTCTTCCAAAATTTTGCACAGGACTGAAACAATCATGTCAGTCTTCCCCTCTAAAACTGGAAAGTTCATTACACAAGTTGTTCTTGTACAAATGCTATGAACCTGCCAATGAGATTTCAGTCAGACAGTGATTGAAAAACTGTTCTGCTCCACTCACAATCTGATCAAACTCTTCAAAATGTTTGAGGCATGATGGCATGAGGGGCTAGATTAGGTTCCTTACTCTATCTTCTCGCACATTATAGCCTATCTAATCTTATTTCTTACAATATTTACCCCAGGAATAATGCCCATCTGTGAAAGTTTTTGTGTGGCGTTTAATGCAAAAATTGCATTAAAGGAGACTGTGACAGAGGTTCCCCATTATTTCATGCTTTGCTTTATTTTTGCTGATAAATAAGAGAAATAGTGATTAGGTAGTGTGTGAGCATGGATAACTGCTGGTTCAAGGGAAGTAACAGCTAATGCCCACTACTTTGAAGAATTTGTAGGCTGCATTGTACGTAGCACAGTAACAGAACACTTTGTTTTGAAATAGATTGGTAGAAGCAACGCCTGTGTAAAAAAACATGTACAGAATTTACAAAATACCCAGGAAGTCGCAAAAAAGTGACATAAAATCATAGATATTATATAAGTCTACAGACTTTAAGTAGTATCATTGCATATCTTCAAACAATAAGTTTAGTACTGGAAACTGCAGTAGAGATTGTCCATTAATGTGTCCGTGTTGGAAATGGGAAAGCCAGATTTGTATTCAGCTAAAACTCTCCATTTTCATAGTGGCTGCTGTCTCTAGAACATGAGCAGTTATGAAGTACTACCTGAGCCTTTTCCCTTGTTCTTTAAGGAGATGAGATGCACATAATCCATTTTGTCTGGGACTCCTGTAAAGCTACCACATTTATTCAGAGCAAACAAGAAGTGAGATTTGCAAACACTCTCAGTTCTGTGAGGGTACGTTTTAAAGTTTTAAGTGCCTTGTGAACATCCAGGAATGCAGTTTGTCCTCCAAGGAATCAGGAGGCTTTGAGTTTAAGAAAGGTTTCCTGATTTATTTCCTAGCTGGAAGTCGCTTTGGCAAAAATCCCAGGATTATTCTTGCAACTGCTTTGTCAGAAAAAAATAAAAAAAAAGCTCTAAGTCTTCAAGCCAAATGCATAGCAAGGTGCAAGGCAGATCCCAGGTCAAAAGCCTAAGAGGAATGGAAGCCGTGGTTGAGATGGAGAGTCCATCTGGAGACTCAGCACTGCTTTTAGGTCCCATGATGGGGGATGCTTTGTGAAAAGGCTGCGTTAACTTTGGATGTGAACAAACCTGTTTCCCATTAATGCATCACCTACAGCAACGGTAGAAATGTTTGCAACATAAAGTACTCTTAGTTCCTTTCAGAACTACAAAGTGTAATATAGCGGAAAGAGTAATCTGTGCCACGCTTTCAGTAAGGGCTTTTAAAAGGAATATATGAGACTATTTTTAAATGTATGTGCAAAATTGGAAGCAAAGCCTAGATCAAGGTAACTGAACACACATTGCATGTTACTCTGGAAATCCAGAAAGTTTTGCAACACGGTTTCTTCATAGGACATTTGTAAGACTAGCAAAAGTGGGTTTTCATACTGCTAGTACACGTAGGACTGACAATTCTAATTCCGGGATTAGAGCTGTTATGCTCCGAGACGGCATCTAAACTGCAGGTCCAGTGGTTTCTAATACACACAAACACAAAATTATCCCTAAATCTGCCTGAATGTTACACAATTTACCTGCATTATTCCACATTACTCAGACTCAATTTTAGTGCATTTTTCTTTAACAACTTTATGGATGACACAGAAAATACTCTGGTATTTCCCCATCTTCCTCTGGAAAGTCATAATTAAAACTCACTGTTTTTAATCTCTGAAAAGTAATAAAATTGCTGTGCAAAGAGTTCTTCAAATTTAGCGTAAATTTTAAAGCAACATAATGATGATACAACATTTTACACCTAACCTCAAACAGGAAGATTTCTGAGTGATTTAGCCATGAATACAAAATAATATAGATCTAAAAATAGGTTTAATCTATATATGACACAGATACGAAGAAGAAAAAAACCCACATATTGATTTACGCACATTTTCTCAGCTAGGACAAAGTATGGAATCCTTTATATTTGACTTTAAGTTAATTTCAGTAATGATCAAGAATAAAAAATAAGCTCAATCTTTTGTAAGTCAATAAGCTCAATATTGTTAAACCACTGAAATGACAAAGAGATAACAAAGGGAAAGGACATTTTGACTAACAAAAGCCAGTGTTTTTAAACTGAGATGTCTAGATTTAATTTATGGTATTGAAAGATATGGCACAACAGATCAAATTAGTCTAGCTTATGTTTCTACCTTAACTTTCAGATGTATGAATGTATAGCAAAATGACTTAAAGTAGCAGCTTTCACCACAAAATTGGATTAAAATTCTGCATCACAACACACATAAAAAATTCTAGTCACTATTTTTTGCTATACCTGTTACAAATGACTTAATAAGTAATCTTTGGTTTATGCTCATATGGCGTGTTTAAAAACACATTGCAAAGATCTTGCCAGTGAAACATATGAATTATGCTCTAATATTGCCAGCATTAGGACAAGCATGGTATTTGCTGACCGGGATAGAACGTTTTTGTACAGCTAGGAAATTCCACATTCCAAGAAACACTGTGGTTTTTTAATGAAATAATTTTACTGTGGCCATCACTTCTTGGCTGTTTACTTTCTACTCATGCTCTCAATAGGGCAAAGAATACAATTCGTGTGTGTGTGTGTGTGTGTGTTTGTAAACTCTCAATTTAAATATAAAATTCACATTCTATTCTAAGAGTTTGTCATGAAGTTGTGAGAAGCCTAATATATGCAACATCATTTCCTCAAAACTGACATAAAAGCTATCAACCTTAGTTGACAGTTCTTGACAAAGATTACAGCTTGAGTAATTAGCAAAGAAATTCACATATGTGATTCAGCATACAGTTAAAAATAAGGAATTACCTTTAAGAAAATTCTAAACTGATCAGAGATCATTCACAAAAATGCCACTTGATAAATTATTTACTGTTTTGCTGCAGAACATTGGATATATATGTATTGAATAATAAGCTACACTGCACATCCACCATTATTTCACTGATAAAATGAGAACTCAGGAGATGATCACTCATTTTATGTCCAAGTGCTCAGGGTAAGTGATGGTGGTGATGACAAAGGAGACAGATATTTTTCTCCCTTTGTAATTTGAGTTTGATAATATTAGGATTCTCAAAATTTATGAAATCTGACATCATTAAAATCTCAACATTTCATCATAAATCCTTCGATTTAAAGTAGATTCAAAATTTGTTCATGTCTTTCTACTGAGGGGCTTAGATATAAACGAGACTGAAATTAGTATATAAACTTCACCAAAGGCTTCCTAGCAGCATAGGCACTCCAAAGTGCAACGCCTGACAAATTAAAACCTCCGATGTTGTTTCAAAAATTCTCTCTTACTCAGCTTGCTTACGGTCCGTGGTATCCTGCACCCATGTTGTTGACCTGTTTAGCCTGGGCTCAGATCGTCTTTGCTTAGGAAGAGCTGAGTTCGCAGTTAGTAGACTGAATTTTGGAGTGGTTCATCATTATACATGCCCTGTCTAGAGCACATGACCACCCTTTATTTAACAAGTTGTGGGACTCCTCCCTTCAATCCATCTCAGCTTACAGGGGCTTTCTAGGAGAATGCTCAAAGACATAGAGCTTTTCTTGCTGTGGGTATTCTCGCCCACAGTTTTGAAACTTTTACCACCACGGAAAAATAAACCCATATCTTCACTGAGGCAGAAAAAAAGTGACCCGGTCCTCTAGGCAGGCACT
This sequence comes from Caloenas nicobarica, assembly GCF_036013445.1. NCBI lineage: Eukaryota > Metazoa > Chordata > Aves > Columbiformes > Columbidae > Caloenas > Caloenas nicobarica. Next base: position 5,731,294 of record NC_088256.1, read on the forward strand.
TAAGAGAGATAAAAGCCAGGCTGTAGCATCTGTGCTCCAAGAAATTACTCTAATTTTTACATTGGCCAACGTGGGCACAAGGACTAAGGTGGTCAACATGAAGCTCTGCAGTCTTGTCTGTGACTCAGGTAAAATTCCCCATCTCAGATGGGAAATGGTGGAGGGCCCAGGATTACAGCTCGCTGTGAGACCCGCTGGAGCACCCCTTTTCCCTAGGCTGTGTACCCACAAGTTACTCAGCCTGATATGGACACAGACTGGCCCAAATAATACTTGCTCCTAAGTCAATAATTTGAAAATAGAACCGGCAATGCGAGATTTGCTGTGCTAATGTTAACTTTGTAGTAAATTGAAGTGTTTGTAGCATCTGTAAAATTGATGGATTGTTTCTCATAGAGTTAGCAGTTCAGTAGCAAATGTAGCTTTTATGTGCAGGAAAGCAGCAAGGTCAAACAGCTGTGAAGGGTATACTGGAAACACAACTGATTTCTAGGGGAATAATGCATGCCCTAGAACTTACTATTTGTTTCTTTGAAATGAGAGCAGATGTGACAATATCCACAAACATCATCCTTTTTTTTTTTTTTTTTTGCCAGGTTCATGTACCTAAGATAAACAGAAGAGCTAGGAAAAAAATTGCTACGTTTGGGTTTACTTTTAAAGAGGATTCAACAGAAAGAAATCCTTTTTCAATAGGATTTTATGACCTAAAATATATGCTCAGGTCTTCCCAAATGTAGAAAGACTACCTCGTGTGTCTGTGTTACCACTGTTAGATCTCAGAAATGCTAAAGGGAAGAGGGAACTGTTCTTTTGTTTTCCTACTCAAGCATAAAATAATTGCAACGTGAGAAATAGTAACGGTCATTTGAATTCTATTTTTATTCCCTTTTTGCTGTGTCTTCAGTTCATACTTTTCTCTTTCATTGTGTGGGGAGAAAGCAAACATAAGTTCAGAGATGTATTCCTCAGTTGTATAGAAAAGTATCTTAAGTTATTAAAAGTCCATTACTGGGAAAAAAAAACACACGACAAAATATAACTTTTGATTTTAAAGCTGCATCAAATAACATCCATCAGATCTTGTAAAGATTCAAGCCATTGTGACAAGCATGTGAGTTTATGGTACAGTCTAGTTTAAGATCATCTTCGGCTCTGACTGCAGCTTGTCATCACTGAAAAAACATTGACTGTTAATAGTAACAGTAAGACATAGGTATCTAGTCAAGCTGGGAAAGCTGGCATGACTTTGGCTGTTGCCCCACCAAACAGACCCAACTGAAGTGTTAGGAAACTGTGTTAAATAAATACCGAACAATTATTACAGACCTCTTGTTCAATTCCTGGCTTTGTTAGTATTCCTGTGTGACCTTCAATGAGGCATTTAATCTCTTTCTATATCAAACTGTAAATAGTTGTCTGAGAATGACTGTGGGATACTAGAAGGCATATAAAGAGCTAGCAGAAGGAGAGTAACATAAATTATTCATCTGTTTTATGAAAAGCCTGCCTCCAATTGAGTAAATAAAGCTTTTCAGTGAATTATAGTGTATGCGTAATATTTTCTTTACAATGAATTCATTTTATTCACTAACTACATTATGTTCCTCAAACACCAGGAAATAGGTGTCAGCCATGCCTTTCATCATTTATGACGAAATTACAGTCCTACTTATTAGACTTAGAGTTTTAATACTATTCCTAACACCTCCTTCATGTAGACTGGACTTCAGGCATTTCAAGGCAGACATTTCCAGACACCTTGCCCTGACAAAAAAAATGTGCTAAAAAGTAGAGAGCAATAAGTCACTTACTCAGAACTATTTGGCAGTCTAGTTGAAACTGAGTTTCACAGATTTATCCTTTTACATAAAGAACATTGCTCCAGCTAGCTCATACAGGCAGGTCATTCTGGCCGCCTTTCAGCCCGGATGAAGGCAGGAGTTACTACAGCAATGTCTGCTCTGTGAGCACCAGTGATTGCTTGGTGCGCTGAGCAGAAATGCAAAAGCTGATTATACACACCCCCAGTAACAGAACAGCAGCGCAATGACAGTAAAGTATTTCCCCCTCATTAAAATGCATATAATTAATTTCAAAACTGTGCATGTCTAATAGGATGCCTTGCTATTTAAAGAATCTTAACTCTGCCATGATGTCACGAAAATAGATTCATAGAACTTCTTTCCTATCTCGTTTAACAAGATGCAAATGTAACTAATGTTTCCTTGAAAACTGAGAAAAATATCGGCACAGTGCCTAATCAACTTCAGTAATGTTATGCTGTTTATCACCAACCACAAGTGTAAAAATGTTTCAACAAAATAAAAAAGCACCTTTTTCAGTTTGCATTGCACTTTAACATACCTTTCAAACTGAGAAACTTTTTATCCAAGAGGTGATGAACAACAGATTCAGATTTTGCTTTCCTCTTTCAACATGCACTCCTGGGCCTGAATCTTACACAGGTTCAGTAGAAGAAGTTTATGAAAACAGCTTCAGTGAGTTAAGTGCATATATAAAATATTTATGATTAAAGTACATATATGATCCTATATAGTATATATAAATGATTCAATGTTCCTGAATGCAAAAAAAGTTGCAAAAAGTTGGAGTAGTAGTATTAACAGCAAAAGCTCTACCTTGCTGCTTAATTTTAGTAGAATAAAATATCAGTTACTTCAACTAATATCTTACATGTACCAAAAGCCTAATAGATCAGACAAGAATTCCCACTGCTTACATTTCTGTTACAGATAACCTTAGTGAAATAATTCCATATCTGATAACAAATTCCCCTGGTCCAAGTCAAAAATATTCCTCCATAGCAATAATTATTAGCATGTAATAAATGAGGAAACAAAAAAAAAAGGAAATTTATAAAGTACAATTTATCTCACTGTGAATCTAAGATGAAACATCAGCAGAGCACTGTAATTATCACTTCAGTTTCTATGAATCTCTTTTAAATACAAAAAAAATATTCATACTGCTAAGTTCTTGTTGATGTTTTCACAATCTTCCTTACAACCTCCACAAATCCCAAAACAAAAAAACAACAAATGGAAGATGCACAAGCTTTTTCTGGATGTTCTCCTATGAAATTAAGCCAATTATTTATCAAAAAGAAAAAGAATGACAAGTTAAAATAACTATGATTTTTTTTTTTTTATGATGACAGTATGCTTGAAAACTATGGAGAATGTAAATATTAACTCTTTGTAATTCAAGTCAGTGGCAGTATCTTATGTGTAGGATCAATCAGTGTGATTCTGTACTTTGCTAGGCTAATTTTACAGAGTTTCCTAGCATTTGACAGGTGTCCCCTCATCACATTCTCAAATAACATTCCCACTAATGGGTCTGACTGCGTCTGAGAGCAGCCTGAGCATTATCATACGATCATAGAATAGTTTGGGTTGGAAGGGACCTTCCAAGCTCATCCAGTCCAACCTCCCAGCCATGAGCAGGGACATCTTCCGCAGCTCCGGTTGCTCAGAGCCCCGTCCAGCCTGGCCTGGGATGTCTCCAGGGATGGGGCATCCACCACCTCTCTAGCCAACCTGTTCTTATATTGTATTTATTGATGTTCTCACACACATTTAACAACCACTTTCACTCAAAATCTAGTGTAGTACAGAAAGGCTGGGTATCCGTACCCCTGTGTTCCCAGACAGCTATTGTATAGGTGGACAGAAGATGCTCAAGAGAGTAATTTCTGACTAAGTGGTCAGGGATTGCTGTAAGGGTTTTGACAGGTTGAGCAGTACAGTCCTCCCTAAAAGTAGTAAGATTATATTTCTGGACCAGAATCCAGAAAGCACAATTCATTTTCATCCAAGCAGTTTCACTGGAAAAAACATCAATACATACATCAACTATGATACATTAACATAAATCATCAACAATTTTAAATGAATCCAGAAGTTTGGCTCCTTCTTGTTTCTACTAGATACAACTCTGTCTATAATTACTTTTTTTTTTTTTATACAAGGCACTAAAGAACTTGAAAAAATAAGCCATGGCACTCAAAGCAACCTCAAAGAGTTCTGAAGTAACCCCACAAGACCTTTTTATATGAGATCCCGAAATGAGGTGAGAATTCAGATCTTCCTGCCACTACCAGTGTGATTACTGGAAAGCTGGGATCACTAAGTTTCTTGCTTGAAAAAGAACTTTCTGATGGATATAAAACTCAAAGGCATAAACACTTCATTTTTTTCAATCAAAAATAACAGCCACGGTGCATAACAGTTTTATTTCAAATAAAAAGAATAATTTAGCACTATATTACAATGATTTTTTTCTATCAAAATGCTATGGAAAATGTGTCGCTTGCACTGAAACCCTAACTACTGAAAAACCACTGTACTGAAAAACCACTATTCTGAAAAAACTCTTCTTCCTGTTGTCTTCCCAAGAACACTGGAACAAGAAGCTGTTCAACACTTCACAGCCGCGCTTCTTAGCCACCCACAAGTGTTCCTGCCCTTGCTGTGCCACACCTGTTATGACTCTGATTTCACCCAACTTAACCATTCCTTCTAGTTAAGTCTTGTCGCCTGCTACACGCCAGCATCAAGTCTCAATCAAAGCATAAACGATCCCGATGTTTGGTAAGGATTTTTTACTTCGCTGTGCCATAGAAGTTATATAATTCCAAAACAATGTCCTTGAAATTGATTGATTTTATCAAACAAGTTTCAGCGGACTTGTAACTTTCCTGACTTTTCATCCCAACTGTATTCAATAAACCACCTTGTCAGATTCTTATTACTCTGATTAATTAATCAAAGGCAATGACAGCCATAAATGTGCAAATGGAATGAACTCTGGATCCCTCATATTTTTTTGCAACCCATATTTGCTTGAGCTACTGAACATGTGTAAAGTAATAAATCTCAAAACAATTGTTTATGAGGAGCTGTTGCAGAGATCAACCTGGAAGTTAAACAAACAGAATTTATCTTGACATAGAAATTGCCACTAAGCTCTTAATAAAGGATGGTTTGCACCTTTTGCTGTCCTATATTACAGAGTTTACGGATGCTAATGAAATCCAGTTCCTACTCTAAAATGACTCCCTTCCCACCCTACATCTAAAGCAAAAAAGTTTTTAATTCATTTAACAAACAACAGAGATGACGGCTTTAACAGTGTATTTTAGTATCAACAGTTTGTCAGTTTTTCAACTGCTTGTACTGGATGAAAGGCATACATTCTTAGCTTTTATCTCTCCTCTTGCCTCCTTTTTTCTTTTTTCCTCTCTTTCTCCTCTGACACTCCCACCCCCCTATTTTCTCCTCTTCTCGCTCGCCTCTCTTCTTTATTGAAAACAGTAACTGGATTTATTATATTGTTGAACCAAGCTAGGTTCCTACTCTGTTCCACTGCGGAGGCATCAGCTATGCATTCCTGCTGTGCATGGAAAGAGCAACAAATAAAAGATATTCAGCTGGATAGTGATTCAGTCAGATTGGTTGTACACTGACATAATTCTTAACTTGCACCAAGATAACCAAGTTGAAGAACTGACAGACTGTTTTCGCTTTAGATGTAGGGTGGGAAGGGAGTCACAGAGAACCTTGGAGTGAATCAGATAGTTTCAGCTCTGCGTTATCATTTAACCTGAATTCCATTTATCTATTAAATGTCTGCTATACTGGAGACTAAAGATTCAGAGTTTTCACTTTAAAAAGATACAGAGTTTTCATTTTATGGCACTGTTATTTTCTAGTCAGGCAAATAAGTAAATAATCGAGAGATTGAGTTTATGCATAGTTTGAGCCTTCAAAAAGACGAGACGGTGAACACCATCTGAGTTATACTGGATAGGGACAACAATTTACACTGCCAAACTCAGGCTACATCCATCAAAATAAGGAGGGAGTTCAACAGTCTTGGTGTTTGTCATCACAAGCTAGCCGGGTTATACAGCTCCAATGTGTTGCATCGTCTTTTGACGGGATGGAGAAAAAGTTAAAAGAAAACCAGCTTTATATGTATTTCTAATGTACACCTGTGTTCTATATATATTCTTTTGGGAATAAGGAAATTTGAAAGGAATTGTCACTAAGTGGCCAGTGTGAAGGCAGCCATAGGAAAAAAAGCTGTAAGTACTATTATACAGTGTATCACCGCCATTTCTACGTTCAGAAATGCTATCATGTGGATTTGGTTAGAACAGGATATTCTAACTAAATAGAGGGGTAGGGGCCCTTACGTAGAGAATGGCCAATGCACCTCTTCACATTGAATGGTATTTAGGTTATATGACATTTTGGATGTCAGATAATGTATAAATCACAAATTTTATCTCCCTTTAGAATGAGATAGGGATAGTTAGGAAGTTTCTAAACAGGACACTTTGCCCCTGAGTTTCTGCCATTTATGTAGTGCTGTTAAGAAGTATCAGACCACTGAGAAATCATAAGATAACTAGTGCTTAAGGATTTGTCTCTGCTTGCAAAGATTTTTGAGTACAGCTATTCAAACAGCTTTAAACAGATACCACATTTTAAAAAAAATCAAGAGCATAAATTCTGGTGGAATATTTTGCTTGAGTAATCAATTTAAGAATCTTAGAAATCGTCTGAAGAGCTTTCATCACTGGCGGGAAAGGCATAGTGACTGACAAATCCTACACTGCAAAAATACACTTAAAAACACAGAGTAGCTCCAGTACCACCATACACAGTTTTGGGAGGTCTCTCTGTTTCCTTTGTTAGGTGTCTGTTAGCTTAGAAACAAAAAAGCAGCCCCAAAAAATTAAGTACTCACACTACAAGGTTAACTTAATTATGGATGCACATTAACAGACTACCCATACTTCAGCTAAAAAGTGAAGATTTAGTGCTCTGGGGTGAGAAGAGACACGTAAATCTAATTTAAGTGCTGTTATTTATCGGTTTAATAGAACTATAACTACAACATTGCAAAGTAACACTTCATAGCTTAATCCAACTCAACTGACAACAAAGTGTACAATCTCTCCTTGTTTTCCCTGCTACTTCTTCGTCAAGCACTTTTTGTTCTCAGATTTGCACTGTGATGAAGAGGATTCTGAAAGTGAAATCCAAACTAACCATCCACATTGTTTTTCATCTCAGTTTAGTTCTGTAAGTGGCATCTTAAACTTGCTCTAATTTCAGATATAGACCAAATTATTTTGGATCATAGAACAGTTTGGGTTGGAAGGGACCTTTAAAGACCATCTAATCCAACCCCCCAGCCACGAGCAGGGACATCTTCACCAGCTCAGGTTGCTCAGAGCCCCGTCCAGCCTGGCCTGGGATGTCTCCAGGGATGGGACATCCACCACCTCTCTGGCCAACCTGGGACAGTGGTTCACCAACCTCAATGTAAAAAAGTTCTTCCATACATCTAGCCTGAATCTCTCCTTTTTCAGTTTAAAACCACTACCCTTTGTCCTATCAGGGAATACACTAATAAATCTGCTGGTTTTCTAGACACTTATTTTGCTGGAACACCATCTGTGATCTGCAAAGCAAGTAATTCTGCCTATCACCTTACTGCAAACACCTAGCAGAAATGTAAATGGTAGAAGCTGAGATCAACCAATTTGTAATTTTCGTGCCATATTTGGCTAAATCCTAGTGCTTTTCTCCTCAGGCTCAGCTTCATTTTGTGGCTATTATCACTTTGTTTTCAGGGCACCAGTACAGGATGCAGCTGTACCAGCCAGAGCCAAGTCACAGACATTGTCAATCTCTTTTCATTTAATTTTTTTTTTTTGAAAGGACTTCAGTGCACACTTTTCTAATAGTACTTGGCATTTTCTAGGAATGAATTCACTAGCATATTTATGACCCACCAGATTCTAATGAAGGCAGAATTGTCGCCTCCCATGCAATTAAGATATGACTGTATCATGTAAACAACCTAAGCCCAAAGGTCATGACAAAGCTAAGATTTTTTTCAAATAATATGGAAAAATCATAGTGCTTTCAGGTTTAGGAACCAAATTTTCCCCATTTATCTAATCAATAGCTGCAGTACAGATGATATCAAAATAAGTCAAGTTGAGGAAAAAAGCAAAGATTTCCAAGAAAACACGGAGAACATCGAAATATTTTCAAACAGAAAAGTACATGGTGAAAAAAAACCCCAGTTTCTAGAACTAAAAATGCTGTGCTTTCTTTGAAGAAAGTAGAAAATGTAAGAACTTGAGGTAGCTGCAAAGTAGTCTATGTGCCGTACTCAGAGCATTAACAAGGAAGTGTACCTAATTTTACTTTGCATAATCATTATAGCTGGCCATTCAAGCATAAAAGTGGATTTTCTGCTGTAGCAACAGTTTTAGTTTCTGTTTTTCATCATAAAACTAATTAAAAGTAGAGATGGGTTGAACTGCTAAGAAAAAAATGTTTGGTTATATTTGAATGCTGGATTACCCATTAAGGCATGTATCACTTACCAAACACTTCTCACTTGTATCAAATTCAAGCTGTGCCACAGAAAAAGCTCCAGACGAGTTTATTTTTTTTTCCTGCCTTTGACTCTCTAAAAAAAAAAAAAAAAAAAATTCCTTTTTCCCTGGTAGTTGATGAAACACCACATCCTTACATCAATTTGCTAGGAGGAAGCATTTACTACAAAAGCTGTATAAACTGTTTGAGAAAATTTTATTAAATGCATACAAAGCCTCTTAAAGGCTTGCTCTTAAATTCAGCTATGCCACAGTCCCTATAAAACTAATGGAAAAATTGCCTGATATAGAAATACAAGCCTGAATTTTGCATAGGCAAAATGTTTTAAGATCTAATCCAGCAAGCCTTCTACTTGTTTACTCAGGCATATGGGTGTAACTTGAAATGTTTTCAGGAAGAAGAGGAAATGGAAGAGACAGTTGGTACACTAGATAAGCCATATCAAAACTCAAGAAAGAATTTAACATGAAGATAATGGATGTGTTTTAAGAACTGTTACCAAAGACTTGACAGAATACAGACCTGGAGGCCAGAAGATGGGCTAATGGACCATAACTTTCCACTTCACAATTCTAGAACTTCATATTTGAAATGCAAAATACACAACACACATGAAAACGCACAAGTTTAGAATCCTTCAATAACTAGTTGAATGTCCTGTTGTCCCCAGCATACACAAATATATATATATGATTAGTTATTATATTTTAAAAGTATATAGTGTGCTGGTATTCTTACCCTCTGGCACCCGCCCTGAGCTGCTGCTGGGGACAGGGGACCCCGAGGTGGCCAGACCTGGGACCTGCCCCACAGATCAGCCCCAGCCACTAGCGTTATGAGTCACAAGTACCTGAAAAGTTCTTTTGAAAAGTACTGAAATGATATTTTTCTCAAAAACATATGCAATTATTTTCAGATTGTATAGTTGGATAATGCAAACATCTGATCTTCACCTTTTGGGAAGCAAATGATTTGGATAAATGTTCCCTCTCCTGAACATTACAGCTGTCCCATGGTAAGCTAAGATTTCAAACTCCTGTCCAATTTCTAATTAAAAGACGTGAATGAAAAGCTGACATTCTGTTGTGCCCAAGAAGACTGGGTTTTTTAATTTTGTACCTGCGAATGATAGGCAATTATTTAGTCAGAGTAAGACTATTCTATGCAAATGTTCTAGAAGTTGGATGTTAGCTTGACATTTGTAATTTAATATTTCTGGTGCTCAAGTGACACAGTCAGTTTATAATATTCAGACAAATATTGCTTTACCTACCATAGCATTAAAAGTTCAAGTACATTTCTCCTAAATGCTTGCAGCCTAGTAAAATAAATTAAATTCTGAAGAAATATGTATCATAATCTGAACATAAGTATTATTAACTAGCTTCACAACTAAAATAACTTACAAAGCAAGATTTAAGTTTTAATAAACCTGTAGTACTCTATAGGTATGTTTGCTTATATATTCAAAACTTACTGGTGTTTTAATTGCTTTATTTGTCATTGTTACAGATTGTTACTATAACATTTACTACAAAGATAAATGCTTTTTGTCATAGTTCATCAAAAGAAAGTTATTCAGATTAAGACAATGTAGCAACTAAAACTATGGAATAAAACAATAATTTCTTCCACAAAGTGTACTGTTTTAGTTACACTTAGGATCATCTACAAACTTATAAATGCATGTTTTAATGAACAATCATCATATGCCGAAGAGATTGAGAGAAAGACCAAGCACTGATAATAACTGAGAAGCAGAAATAAATTTAAATCAAAAACTGAAATTTTGCATCCTTAAGAAGAAGAAAACAATTTCAAGAGACATAGTGAATTGCACGTGACTGATGAGAATTAAATCGATTGCCCTAATTTCTTTTACATCAAATTATCGTTTCAGTACAGGGTATACTCATTAATATCTACTCATGAAATTTTCTCAATTATCTGTATTTGTAGAAGTGTTACACATGCTGGTGATCAGTAATGGTCACACAACAGTCAACATTATTAAGGTTCTAGGGTAACTGGCCAGAGCCTGCCTGCAGATCTACAGTATAGTCCACACACAATAGGACAATCAATGGAAATAAAAACAGAAAGCAAAGAAAAGGATTTTTTTTTTTGTAACATAGTAGTAACTCAGATCAGTTACATGACATTATCTACAATGCTTTTAGAAGGTTAAATAGACACATAACATTTATTGCTATGCAGTGTTAAATAACTGAACAGATCAGCCTTTAAACCTCCAGAAGGAATGCTTTCTTATTAGGGAGGGGATCATGCACTATGATTAGCCCTGAGTCTTTCACCTTGATTAGCACCATGACTTATGCTTGAGAGGAAGATGATAGAGTAGATACATATATGGTCTGATTCAGTACAACAAAATCATCTGCTGTTTCTTAAAGCCAGAGCATACAGAACACGAACATATTTATAGGAAGTGAAATTCAGAGCTTACTCTGTGATTTTGCAATTCAACTTACAGCTCAAAATAAATTTAGAGAAACATGTCTATGCTTTTATGTGTTTAATATCCATATTTTTCATACTCTTGTCAGTCATTTCTTTAGGTACATGCACAAGAAATGGCTGTCCTATATCTCATTAAATAAGCAGACATTTGTATCCAGCAATATTTCACATGGCAGAAACAAATTGCAGGCCAGTTTAGAACCTCCAGGCATACAGTCTGCCAGGTGAATACAAAAGTAATTTGGTTAACTCAAGCTAGAAAATAACTAACATATTAGTATACTTCTCCTAGCAGAAATTAGATGTACAGTCATGGGAGGGTGAAAGCTGAGGTCTTGTGTAGACCAGCAAACGTCAATGCCCACAGGCACTACTGGAAGCTGCCAGGTGCCATCGCCAGTGCTGCACGTCAGCTTATAAGAGAAATCTCTACTGCATCTAATAATTAAATTTGAAGGACTTTCAAACAAATGCTTTATTATCTAAAAGTTGGATTTTTAATTCCTCTAGCAGAGGCTGAATGAAAATGAAAAAGCACATTGTAATTTAACCTCTGATCCAATTCTACAAAGTCGTCACTTGATAAATTCTGTTTGTTTAAGGCTACTTCTTGGCAGAGAAAGAGTATTTAAAAAGAGCCTTGTGGATTTTTTTTTCTTTATTTTAGCCTTTTCAGCTTTTTGGTGTATAAATTAATTTAGATGCTTGTAGACACTGTGTTGTTTATTCTGATTGCACATAGCACATACATTCTACGAAACAACTGCCTGAAACAGTTTCAAGAGTCAAGTAACTAAAGGTCTGCTTACACTGTAAAATGCCTCAATGCGTTACCCACGGACACTTACTTCATAGAGTGTGATTCTTCTCACCAAATTTCTTCCCTTCACCTTCTCTCCCTGCTTCCACTCAGGCAACAGCAGCAAAACTAAAGGTTGACTTAAACATAAAGATTCAAACGAATGTGTGCTATCACTATATAGACAGTTTCGAATGTCCTTACAGGATCTTTTAGCTTGTTTCTGTTCGGAGCAGAAACTTGAGTCCTGATTCAGGCATCTGTTGGACATGATTGGCATTATATGAGACACTTAAAGTTATGACACTTGGTATTTTACCCCAGTTCCCTGCCTCATTCCATCTGGTGCACCAACCAAAGGAACTCTCACGGATGCTACAATGACACTGGAGCTATCTCCTTCGCACCCCTTTCTTTATGGAATGAAGTCTTTCATTGAGCTTTGCCTCCTCCTTCCTTTCTTTCATATATATATATGTGAACTGTCCTCCATCCCTTCTGAAGGTCTAGACCATGCTGGGTTTCAGTCAATGGGACTGTTCTCACAGCCATCAGATCCCCTTGGATGACTCTGCAAAACTCCAACTGTGTATCATGTCAAACAGGAAACCCCAAAATGGTCTCTACAAAACTTCTGGTGAGCTCAAGAAGATCCAAGACAGTAACAGAGGCTTTGGGATTCCAGCATTGCAACTCCTTTTACTGAAAATATTTTGGAAATCAATTTCAAGCTGGCAAGCTTTGTGAAACACAAAACAGCTAAAACTGGCCAGTCTACTATTTAGACGAAAGTGAAATATGTGCACTTTTGCTGTAACTGTTCCTGCAGAGATTAAGCCGTTTTCTATTGAACTGTTTATTGTTCAGTATTATAATTTAAAACATAAGCTGTGCCAACATGCAGAAAGAAAGATTCAAAGAACATTCCCTTCTGTGCCTTTTTAATGAAATAAAACTTTCTCAGAAACACTAAAAAATGTAGGAACTGAGAAAGTTTAGCTGGACTCAGCATATTCAATGCCTACTGGACAAGAGAAAAATATCAATCTGTACAGTCCTCATTCACAATGAAATTTAACTTTATTCTTTATACCTAACACCCCCCTCCCCCCCCATTTTAAAATATTTGCATAACATTTTGTCATTGTAATCTTTGTTGTCTTACAGGACTATTATCTGTTACTTGCTGTGAAAGAAATGACTGTTTCTGAGTTGCATAGTCCAACTATATTTTTACATATAAAAGAGAAATACAACTGAAAAAACAGGACTGCGTTTGAATGTATGTAGAAGGTACAACAGCCCAGCTGGAAACTGGATTCGATGGCGAGTACCAGTGATGGACTGTTTCCTGTGGAGGATATCACAACTTAATAGAGTAGCAGTTGAAACAACACTTTCAGTAACACATTATACTAGCTTCATTTATCTGTTCAATGAATAGGAAATCTACTTAAGCCACAGTGCCAAGATATGCTATTTCTTTTGCCTCAAATGCATTTTTCACATTGCCATACTACTAATGGAAAATGTGTTATAAACAACAAAAAATGTATTTTATCTCACAGAACACTTAATTCATGCAGTGAAGATTTTAACTGAAGTTTCTATAATTTTAGATATGGACGAGGGTTTTTTTTATTTTATTTTTCAAACTTCATGACCACTTTAAAAAAAGATGTATTCATTATCAGTTAAAAATACCTATGCACATCAGAGTTGTCTGTCAGCAGCACACACGGCATATAAAATATAACTGCCTTCTATACCAGGCATCGGTCAGCATCTTTAAGTGGTGGCCAGGAGTAGAGGACTACTCCATGCATCTCTCATCTGTGCACTCAAATTTTAGTAGAGGCCAAGAGTGCCTTTTTCCAAATTGGAAAGAAAATTGTTCCAAATTTACTGTGCTGTGTAATCACAGCAAAGAATGTCATCATAATTTCTGTGCTTGACCAAAAAGCATGACCTATGCAGTAGCTGACACTTGGACAGATCGAAATCATAGCTGTCCACTGTTGAACTAAGCCAGAAGGAAGAGATCAGCGGGTGTCTTTACCTTATGGTGGCCTCCAAGTTCTTGTTAAATATGCACAATAGCATTTCTCAAGAAAACAGGAGATAGGGTAGTATCCAAAATTCTGTCATGAAGTCTACTGGTTTTTGATGACAGTACTGTCTCATGTATAAATGACAGAGTTGGCCTAGACTCAGGACCTACAACTGCAGACATGTCCTCTCAAGTGACATAAAATGCAGAATGCAAAAAAAAGCGTCTACTGTCATCCTATATAAATAAATATTAAATTGTATTAACGTAACCAGAATGTTGAGCAGAATGAGCAACGATTTCCTAATTTGTAATCACTGAGTGATATCAGGGCAGAGGCACTTTATATGATGCTATATATCATCAACAGTTATACAGGTTTATTTTTACGTAAACAACAAAGGCAGATGAACAATATTTGCACTTTCTGAATTTAGCCGTCTATTTTCTATGCATTCAAAATCAAAGTACAAAGGCTCATGCATAAGATGACTTGTGTGACAGAAGAGAACCAGTGACAAATACAGAGCTGATGGGTATTTATAGGGGATAAAACATTTTGAAATTTCCTGTGAGAGAGAGGTGTTGATGGCAAGAGTAGTACTATATTTATTTCTCAAATTTACTATCTATTCAACAGGCTCTCTTAAAAGACAGAGCTATAAAAGGCCACTCTTCTGCTATGACAGCACTCTCTACATTACACTCACTGATGATTTTGCCAGAACAAGAAAACATTCCTGGTACTATTATAGTAAGAAAATGATGGGAAATGACATAACATTTTGTTGTTTGGGTTCATTGTTGTTATCAAGCAATATTTGGAAATATTTTTGGCCTTCAAAGTGTACTTGTTCTTCAAATTTCCCTTCTAATCAACAGGTTCAGGTGACCCAAACAGCAGCAGTCAAGCTTCTTAGTGTGAACATTTTAGGCATGCTACCCCAATTCCCATTAAATTGTTTTATTTTCAGTGCTGCATGGCTGCATTTTTTGATAGCATGGAGTGCTATGAAATAAGTTTTTGTGATTTGTGAAGAGCATAGGCAATCAAACACAACTTATGTCATTACCACTGCATAAAAGCGTATGTTCACTCTAACATTCCAGAGCTATAGGAAATGTCAAGTAAAAGAAAAACAATGTTTGATTGTTTACTCACTCCATTTATCCCGCATTTATGTGAAATAAATAAAGGAGCTACAAAGGGGCTCCAGTGGCACACCACATTTAACTCTTGCTGTTGAAGAACTAAAACATAATAGATAAATACCAGAACATTTTGGAGAAATGCTATTCCCTTTCCATTACAGCCTAATTCCCAAAACACTGCAAAAACACAGAGAGGAAAGTATTTAAAAATATGTATTAAGTTTACATGCTTTTTTTTTTTGTGTGTGTATTCTATTGCAGTCGAAAATCTGGCTTCACTTAGGCAAATAACAATTGCTATGTGAATGTTTTGACAAATAACTCCAATTTGTTCTTTAGAGCTTTGGTCTATTGCAATGGGAGGTGGGATCGTTTATCATCTGTGTTGGCAACTGTCACAAACTGCCTGGCATCCTGCAGACTCTTCATTTAAACATATACTTAATTGCACTTAAGTAACATATAAATTGCATTTGGTTTTAGACAGCAGGGAAAAATGCACAGTTACTAGATAGGTATGGCATTTATTTTCAAGTTTGTCATACAGATGATTTACTCCATAAAACTCAATGTTATTGTTAACACGAGCAATGGATTCTATTTTTGACATGTGCATCTTGACTTGAGATACATAGATTTTTTTTTTGAAGAGAATTGGCAGGCTAAGAATTTAGAATACACCACGTGATGCACTGCAACTGCGTATGTTTAAGCTCTTACCTGTTGTAAACGTGAGCTAAGTTCCCCTCAGAGAAAAAGGGGAGCTACCTAAACCGCATGATCTTGCTCACTGTGAAACAGAAGAGAGTCCAGAACTGAAGAGCTTAGCTTACTGCAGTGTAATTTTTTTGGATGCCTTTATGCTTTCATTCGTCAATGGAAAAGAGATGTTAGCAAGAAAAATGTTCTCTTTGGTTCATACAATGAATTCTTCTAAAATCAAACTAGCAATAGTTTTAATGGAAGACTGTTAGTAAACTCAGCCCTGAAGATCACTGTTCCCTTGTCACACTCATAGCATGACATATTGCCACTTCCATATTAAAATACTAATTGTTACTCTCATCAGAACAGCGATCCATCAAATCTATGTATCACCTGTTACAGTGTCCAGAAACTGAAGTTTCTCTTCAATGTGGAAGAAAATCTGCCTGGACAGAATAACTTGCAGAGAGGAAATTATTTGTCACCTCAGGCAGGTGATGGATTTGAGTTAAACTTAAAACTTAGAGAATTTTATCTCCTCTAAAGAAATGTTTACTCTCTGTAATTGCTTTCTTATTGTTCACATATAGCACCAGTTCTCTCTGGAATCTTGAGTCTCGAGATTTCTCATTGAATCCCATTTTTGGAGTTTAGCGTTTACCTTCTTTCCCTAAATGTTTAGTTTTTTACTTTTTAATTTCATTTAAATTTCTCTCGAAGTTTAGGGGAAAACAGAAATGCATGATACACTTCACCATGCTATTCAGTAAGTTCTACAGAACTCTACTGTGTTCCAAGGTAATTATCTAACCTTAAAATAACATTTCCATCTTGTCTGCTTCCTTTTGAAGGTTTCCCCTACCTCTAATGATTTCCTTTGTTTGTAACTTCTGTTTATTTTTTTTTTAAAGAAACTGTGACCAGGAGATATTATAATAGTGCAAGAAAAGGATTACCATACAACATCTTTTCAGTGGTTCTGATTACTTATATATATATATAGATATATATATAAGGTTTAGTTAAAAAAGCAAAATGGCATGTGGACCTCACTAATATTAACACCTAAGCCTTTCTTCCAAGCCATTACAGTCAAAGCTCAGTAACAGGTATGACTAGCTGAACAGTTTTTCTACCATGTTTAATTCATCAAAACTGGAATTCATTGTCCACATATATGTTATGCACCAGGTTTGTAAAAAATGTCAGTGAGACCTATCAGTCTTCTGTAGCACTGCAAAGAAAGCTGTTTTCTGCAGTCTCTGATACCTTACTGTGTTCAGAGTAGTAAACCTATTATGCAATGCAGTTTCTAGAATATACTTTAGGTCTCTTGACAACAGCATTAACCTTTTGCCACACTGAAAATTGCCCATTTATTTCTACTTTTTGGTTTCTGTTATAGCCTTTTTCTAATTCAATACAGTACTTTACCTTTCAGACAAAACTATTTATTAGCTTTGACAAGGGACGACTTTACATTATTTCGTCAGTCTATTATCCATAATTTGATAGACAAGATAACATGTCTTTTTCTTAAACAAAGCATACTAGGTTTTTTTGAATCAAATATAGGTATTTGCAAGATATGTTCTTAATTAAAGCTTGCCATCTGTAATTTAATAAAAAATCCTCTATCAGTTTATGAACATAATTGACAAGAATTGAGTCTTGAAAAGACAACCAAAAAAGTTGAGATAACTGAGATGAATGCAACCTAAAAATGTAGATTAAAAAATCACCACAAAATATGCTGACACTATAAATCAAGTTCCTACAGTGACAGAGGTTCACCTGAACAACAATGTATGTGCCTTGAGAATTTGGTTCAGATGTCTGAAGAAAATATAACCATGTTTCTAAGGAAACATATGTGTTTTGTTTTTTTTCTTGGAAAAATAAACAGGCATGGAAAACCAGTATCAAACCAACAAGTAATATCTTGATGCCCCAGGGCTTTTCTAGTTTATATATGGCAGTTGGCGTAGATGCTTAATATTCACCTTTCACAGCTGATTACCCCTTTCTTCATTTAGAGTTTCCTTTAGAAATTAATTGTGTAAAATGGAGATATAACTAAGGACTCAGAAGAAAGGGCAAACTGGACTGTGAAGGCAGTGCTAAAGTCCTACTCAGCTGCTGCATCCATGAGCAAAATGCTGAGCATTTTTGTCTGAAGCACAGCAGAGACAATGTCAATGCAAAGCAAATCATACATAAGGGACCTCCAAATCATTGCATAAATACAATAAGGTAGCATTAGAACCGTGAATATTACAAACAAACAAAAAGATCTGATTCCATTTTTAAAGTGAATTACATTGGAATATTTTCCCACTTTATGTTTATTTTCTATGGACCGTGCTACTTTTTTTGCACAATTCTTCCTGAAAATTATATTACAAATTGCATTACATGAGATATCTCAGGGCCCAGAGAAAAGTTAGGTATCCTCAGCATCCTAATCACTATCATAATATTTTGACAATTAAATGAACTAGACAAGAGTTTCAACTACAAACATCTCACTTCACGTGCTTAGACAATGCAGGTCTGGGATCAGATGACATTATCCTGCAGCCGTGCTTTTCACTGATGTCTCATTGCCAGGTTTTATTCAGAGATGGCAGAGAATGAAATACTAGAGGTTTCTGTTTTACTTAAGTACAGCTGGCCTTTTCCACTACAATCCTTTTTCCTTCACTTCCTTCCTTCCTTCCTATCCAGTGCCTTCCATCTCCCAGAGAGAGAAGCATTAAATAAGGGTTCATAGAAACTTGAACAACTTACAGATTTCAATCAGACATAGTAAAAAATTTAGCTTTAGCTCTGAGGTTTTTATTACCTATAAATCCACTATTTGCACTTCTGGGAAACTACCCTCTTTCCATCTACTTTTAGGCAACTCAAAGATATACCTTCTTTGGGAAGTGCGGTCAAAGGCAGAAATACAATTCTGATTACTTCCAACCCGTCCACATGAATCATCACTGTAAAAAGAAGAGTTGCTCGTAGTTTAATGAAGAGTGTTCAGTGCTTTCCCAAGCTAATGAGCACCACTAGGTCATATTTTAATACAACATTTGCTGTTGAAGAAGTCTCTTTTGGCCTTGACAGTCATTAGTAATCTGGTAACAGGAGGTGACAGTGTGAAATGGGGGTGAAGGAGCGAGCTATGATGGAAGTGGCAGTATCCCATTGAGCTGGAGTCGGAGCAGAGCAGGAGCTGTGCGAGGGGCTGACACGGACATGAGGAACAGACGACTGAACTGATGAGAAGAGCTGGGGAATTAGATTGGGAGTTGAAAAGAGGAATAGGGACCTCTGAGATGGCATGAGTGTTAAATCTAAGAAGAAAGGACAGGGACTGTCATACAGGTGGAAAAGGATGGGTGGAACACGAGGTGGGAGATTGTGAACTGGGCATTTTATGTCAGGAGGAGAAACAGGGAGTTGATAGCAAGGGGATGTGGAAGTCTTATGTCCACAAAAGCGAGAGGCTGCCCTTTTGGGGTGCAAGAAGGGCTGGGACAGGAGACCTCAGGACTTTACTATGGTAACTGTAGAGGAATTCTAACTGTGACCCAGTTCGGCAGTGCACCTCATACACAAACCTACCGAGCCTCTCTCATTCAAGTCATATGTGCTCTCTTTTGCTGAAATTATTTCTAACTGCAATGCTTTGAGGCAAAACAGAATGACAACAAAGCACTGGGAAGAAAATTGAGATTGCAATCTTAACCAAACAACTTGCACAATTGCAGCATACTAGTTTATGAGCTTTCCGTGTTCCAGAAATAAAAAATCATCTACAGTCAATCACAACCCTTTAAAATATTAAAATAATGCAGTTCAAATATACTTTCTTCTGAATGCATAAGATGTTTAAAAAGACAGAGTAGTTTGAAAATGATGTCTTCATACAGCACATGTTGGTAGTCTACAAACTGAACCTCCACTACAGGAGCACAGGAGCACAATTCTCCATATGATGAACAAGCCTTAAATTACACACAACTAACCCCAAACAACGTATGTATGTAATAAACTTTGGTTGGCATATACTGAAGATTTAAGTTTTTGCATTCTGAATAGAATATAGTTAATTTCACTAAAACTTCACTTATTTTTTCATCATCAGCTACTTGAGACCTGTCACACTTATACATATGTACTTCAGAAAGCTTTAGAATACAGCATTTGAAGCTACTGCAGCCATTTTGGTAGCTGAACAAATGCTGTACAACACTGAGCTAGAACAGAAGAAAACAAAAATATTTAATAATATGCCAAGCAACTGGCCACTGTACGTTATTCATGTACAGAGTTACAGGTATTCTATGACAATCCTGATAATTACTATTATCATCTGTCATGTTCAATTATCATGTATTCAATAGCTGTTTTCAAGAAAAGCAGGGAACAAAACATATATACAATAATTTAAATTAAATGGCAGGTGTTTTGTACATGACAGAGCTTCCTCAACAAGCTCTTAAAACCAGTGACTAATATGGGAATTACAGTGCTGCACATCCCAAGCTCTTCTCTACAGATATTAACAAGAAGTTTCTTAAAGGTCTTTCAAATGCCTTTTCCCTTAAAAATGGACCTTTTTTTCCTCCATGTCTTAGAAATAATCCTTCCACAAAACAGTTTATCTAGCTCACTGATATCTTCGATACCATCTGGATAATTTGTTTTTATTGTTTTTCAAGAAGAAAATTATTTTAAGAAGAAAGAACCTCATTAATAATATTGATAATAAAAAGTATTTTGTTTCACATTCAGAGGCTGGAACAATGTGAGATTCCCTGTTTGACTGGTGAGAGGATTTTGTTGTTTGTTTTAGAACCTCTAATTAACTTCAAACCTTCATGACCAAGTAGAAACATCTATGGGAAGAACTTGTCGCTGTATAGTCACAGTTCTGCATGTTTGCTGTCCTGTTTCTTCTCTCTTTTTTGTTATTACATGGAGCATTTACATTACATCTGCTCTTGGTACTAACTGCCCATCTGAAACCTAATTATCATTAGCAGCTGTTTATGACATCTAAACATTATTATATAATTTAAGGCTAATAAAATGTTGCAGAAATAAATGTATGCTTATGAAACAAAGTTACTTTTATTAAAACCACTTCAGCAGATTTTCAACAGCTGCTGAAAACAACAAACACCCTAATTAGAACATTGTGGATTCTTTTTAATAAGCTTTGGAAGAATGAAAAGAAAATCTTTCTCTTAGGCTGACAAGGTAGTATGTTGGCAACCATGATTAAGGTGCTGTGCAGCAGAGAAATCTTTTTCCACACGTTATTTCTACTCTCCATTTGAATAATGGTATAAGTTGACTTGGAGCATGATAACTCTGAATATAACACTTAGAAAAGCTTTTTCTAAGTAATTACGAAATCTTTTTCTTCTGGGGATAAACTATCAAATGCAAATTATACAGATACTTGTGTGTTAAAACCAGACCCAAGTTTCTATATATCTTACTCATCGATCCTTGCATTATGCTAGTGCTCTCCTTCAAGTACTAGGGGGCCTCAGAGCGGCCACATCTGTAAACCAGGATGGGTTGAACTTGTTGATTTGCTTACATTTCATTTTTTAAAATCTTGTCACTCAGAGATACATGTGTATTCCGAAGAATTTTCCATTGGATCTAAAAAACAGTTCTCCTGAGTAGGAGAGCAGCTGACTGGTGCGGTGAGCTATCAGCACAGCGAATGATCAGCCGTGCTCATCTCTTGTATCTGGGCTTCAGCTAAAGATACTACTAAAAATAGATGAGTCTTCTCTTACAAAATGAAGCAGGCTGTCTTGGAACAGTCCCAATATACTAGAACAGCTTGGCTTCAGTTATAAGTATCTGATCACAGAAATTTAAAAACAGTGAAATGCCATTTCCTTCAGGTTTAGGGAAAAAAAAAAAGTTCTAAATGTCTCATCTATCAAAACAGTAGGAGGATTCTAAATTTTGAATAACCTTAATGCAGATGGAAAGCAACAAAACAGCTATATCTCAGGTTTGAGAAGAAGCATCACATTACCATCACAGAGCTGACAAGAAGTGACAAACGTTTGCCTCATCCTATAAGCTTGTTTAACAACTAGAAGGGGACAAATGTAATATGTCTGTCACAGGCTTGTTCTTCAGGATTCGAGTGGTAACTCACAATCTCAAATACAGAATTTTAAAATGAGATAAACCTGTGTGTCCATTTCTGTTAGACTAGGGCAAGACACAAACTCACTGTGATAGCGCTGTCATCCAGTCTTATCCCTAGCTCCCAAAACTTGCACAAAGAATGTTGCAATCAGCTTCAGGATGACACAAAATCTCCCAGGCCCTGACAGGCATAATCCTTTGGTAAAATAGGCTTCCTTATCTGTAATGCTATCACCTGTCAACAGAAGTGATGTGATGTGATGCTACATCAAGGAAAGCATATAACGTGATTCAGATATAGATTTCTTAAATAAAAAAATAGTTTACTTTTGACTGAAATAATCTGATTTAGACATTTCTGACAAGTGATGTAATTATTTGAAGTACTTACGACAAAATGGCATAATTTGTCAATATAGCAAAGATAATTGCAAGGTGACTAGTCAAAATAATTGTGATGAAACCACTTTCTAGGTATCGTCTAGATAACGACATAGCGAGAATGACAACACAACCCAGTTACTGACATTTAGAACTCTGGAAATATTTCCAAGTTCTCAGGAATAATGCAGATGGTTAAATGTTTTCTGTGTTCATTTTAATGTTACAAAGGTGTTCAGTACTGGTTTTTTTCCTGTGCATCTGTCACTGAAATTCTCAAGCCTGGCACAAGACATCCCATTACTCTAATATTACTGTTCTGTCCTGTTTATTCTTCTGGAAGAGACACGCCACTCCTGCCATTGTTTTGTGTCAACCTGGGTCCCTTCACAGTGTCTCAGGTGATTGAAAAATAGTATTGTCCAATGTGTTTTACAACATTTTTCTTTAGAGTGACAGCTCAATATATTTAGCCATTTAGTCCAGAGGGGACTCCTTTATGATCATTCAGTTCAGCCTCCTGCAAAATGCAGAACCAGTAATTCAGGCTGCCAGATTAAAAATCATGTTAGAAGCACAGGTCATCTTAAAAAAAAAAAAAAAAAAAAAAAATTCTGTTCTTTACATAATGACTTAAAGCATCAGCAACTCCATCATAATCCCGGATGAAGATCTGCTTCCTTCTTTACCTTGGGGCATGGTTGACTTCTTGGATCACCTGGGGATCTCACCAAATTCCCTGTTGTTATGCAGCCAGAAAGTGGTGCCCTTGATCTCTCCTATTCTCTTTCTATTGCAAACAACAGGTTTAGGTTTTGGTCTTGTAAATAAGTCTTACGTTTATAATATTCAGTATGTAAATGTTTTCTGCCTGCACAGTGCAGGAGCATTCAAGAAAAATGTTCCTTTGTACCCTTGCAAACTTAACACACCAAGCTGAGACTGGATCATATAATTACCTCTAATTTTAAGGGAGCGGATATGCTGAATCAAATGGAGTCTTTTCATTCTATATTTCTGTATTGCTAGAATGTTTAATGGTCCTGTTAAAACTTAATATTTTAGTTCTTGTGTTACTATTTCCTCACTGATCTTGCTATGCCTTCATCTACTAGAGCTGAGAACTTATGTCAAGATCTTTTCTCATGCATACAGTTCTAGGTATTTTTTTCAGTCATCTTTCCTCTTGGAAAAGCTAAAAAGACAGACATAGATTTTTTATATATATATGTACATATATAATTCTTGTATTATTTTTATGAACCCTCTCCAATTTCAATTTTATTTTGAAAATATGGTCTCTGATATGACTTACTTAATGCCATACACATGTGACAAAGCATCTGCTTTGACCTAAACTCTTCCCACTTAAAGACAAGCTTTAAAGCTATCTCTCATAGCTATCTTTTCAAACTGATATAAGTTACATTTGCCTTCACTATGTTGACACCTTAGTTATTTTCAGAATCATATTTTTCAAGAGCACATTGTCACCTCTTCCCTCCCTCCAATTTCCCTCTACTAAGCATGGAAAAGCTTTCTATTCCTTCAGGCATGACTTTTCATTTTAATAAAGAAAAAAGCTGGGTGTTCTATGTGACCATCTTTCAAAGTGATATAAACTTCTACTGAATCAAAATCTTCTTTATGCCATACTCTTTCCTCATTCAGTCTTTTAGAAAATTTCAACCTCTGACCAAGCAGTCACAACATGTACATAATTACAATATTTCTTTCACTTCCTTCTACCTCAGCTACAAAACAAACCTGACATTTCCACAAAACTACAACTAGTTCTCTATTTTGAGCTCAGTCTCTGGTCCATAGTCTTTCTGCTGCTTTTAAACAGATACTAATCAAGTTCTAATACATATGGATATACCTGTCTACTTGTGAGAAATGCAAAAGATTATGGCTGAAACACTTATGTTAGTTCTGTACGCAAACAGTATATAAAATATTTTTTTTAAAGTATGGACTCATAGATCTACACAAACAGTTTATATCCAACATGCTGATCCAAACACAGCATTGTTTAACAGACCTTTAATGTATTCAGATTGCCTATCAAGTGTACTTATTGAAACCTCACAGTCCTGACAGACTCATGAGCCTGTAAAAGAAATATGACCAACAGAATGCACCCTTGAACTTGGGAGGACAGTATGCAGTAGATCATTTTAATAGCAACTTGAGAGTCAATGTCTTCTGGTATTTTAATAATGCTGGTTGGTATTATAGTAAAAATAATGTGCATGAACTTTGGAAAATGCAGTTAAACTTGTGTGGCACCTTCAGAATTTTGTCCTCTCTACCTAAAAGCCTATTATATGACAAGACTGGTATGTCTCTTGATTGGGTTTTATAAAGCTACGACAATTCTTTGCAGAGAAGAATGAAAAATATTCACCCCCAGAGCTTTCATAATCCATTAAAAAAAATTATCCTAGTTTCTCTTTAATTTCAAAACACTGAGAGCCTATATAGACCTGACATTTTTTAATCAGAGCAGAACTACTCTTTCAAGCCTTCCTACTAACTCCTATTCATCCTTTCCAAATTAACTCTGTCTTATAGGAAAAAAACCAACAGTTTCAAAACAGTAGGTAAACTGAACAGAGAACATAGACAGAACAGACATCAGGGAACAAGTTCTGATGTCTTATTTTCTACATTTGCGTTCTTAGTTCTCTGAGGATAGAGCCCACCACCCATCTTGCGAGACCATTGCTTGCAAGCTCATGCTGTAGCTGCTCTTCAGCTACTCAAGAATGACTGAGTGACCGCCCAGAACATTGCTACAAGTGGCTGAATACTGGTGGACTGAGATGAGATTCTCTCTTCCAAACAGCTGCTGATTGCCACAAGACTTGTAAGAATTTCTACATCTTAAATTCAGTTGAAACTGGACAGTGTTTGAGGAAAAAAGCATGCCTGCACTCTGAAAATGTCACCCCAAGTACTAAAGATCTCGCAGAGGTCAGTACTCAAAAGCAACTAAAAATCTGAAACACGTGTTCATGAAGTGAACAATCACTTGCATTCTACAAGTCCTGAAGTTTCCAAACAGCATCACAATTGAGATACTTTAACACAGCTGGTGCTGAAGGTGACACAGGTGACCACAGCACACTTGCATTAGCAAGGAAAAGTTACCCATTTTACCCACATTAAATTTGCTCTTGAAACCAGGAATAGTGCTCCAAAAATAATCAAGGGCTGTAAATTATTTTTTTAAAAACACAACATAACTCCAACAAACAAAAAACAGTGGCAGCTTGCATGATCTTCATTAGTTGATTTACATTGTCAATCAGTGATGCTTCTATGTTGCCTGAGCAAATGCCTACACAGTAGAATAAAGTAACAGCAAAGCAAAAACATATTGAAAAGGGAGACAGCATAACTATGAGATAAACTATATATAAACTATATATTCCCTCATTTCTTTCTCCTGTACACCTTTTAAAGTAACATGCAAATCTATTGCAGTTTCAGGTGAAGTTTACTTTATCTGGGGTTGGATAATGGGATTACTAGGGTGGATCAGCTGAAATAAATTTATTTAGTCTCAAATGGAATAAATTGGCAGATCATGGTTTTTGGTTCACCATGCTGGTCAACAAAGTAATGTTCCTATGCAGCGGGCTCTTTTTTATATACAGAACCAATCTGGCATGAAGTGCTTTGAAGTTGGTTACTTACAGTACCCGAAAAGGAATGCACTTAAAGCCTACTTATTTATTTATTTATTATGCAGAGAGGGGACGATGTGCAAGCAAACTGAGTGAGGAATAAGTGAAAAAAGCAAGATAGCCACTAGATTCAGAAAGTCAAATGCCCATTTTTTGTCTACAGAAAGTGTATACACAAACATGGGAAGAACATGAGTACTTCCATATCCTAAACTGAATTGCTACCATTTTATTGTCATCTTTCAATCTTCTTTAAACTCTTTGGGAATCTGTAAATAACAGCAAACCATGTTCTGTTCATGTCGTTTTAGAGAAAGACTGATGTATACTCTCCTGCTCTCAATACAATGCTGAGGTGTCACAAACCTTTGTGGGGCCATGATTTTTAAAAGTACTAGAGAAACAGTGCTATAATCATCCAAAATTGCACTGAACTCTACAGTCCTCTATTACAGTAATTTTTCAATACAACATCCCCTCCCTCCTTTTAAAGCACAGCTGCACTCAGAAGATCATAACAGGCCTTGGATAACAGAAAGAACACTGGTTATTGTCATCCCTCTGACACAAGTTTGCCTGGCAGTAGCCAGAGTATCCTCCCATTAACTTTCCATTATTCTTAGCATCGCTTTGCTACTGCTGTGCTATTATTCTCGATATGTCTCACTGCAAAAAATAACATCTGTATTTTATGGTATCAGCTAAACATCAAGACAAAAAGAATGCCATACTCAAATTCTCCTTGTAAACAGATCAGGGAGTGTACAGTGGACAGAAGGAACGTATGGTCCTGCATTAAAATAAATTACTTGAGCACTTTAATTAGAAAAAAAGCAGGCAAAATGCGAAACGACGAATCTTCTGCATAAAAGTGAATCACACAACTGGCCCC
Organism: Caloenas nicobarica; assembly: GCF_036013445.1. Lineage (NCBI taxonomy): Eukaryota > Metazoa > Chordata > Aves > Columbiformes > Columbidae > Caloenas > Caloenas nicobarica. The sequence continues at coordinate 5,758,079 of NC_088256.1, forward strand.
TTGGATTTCTGTCACCCAGAGGACTGAAGTAAGTATCTAGCCAAATAAAGATATTTCCTCAAATGCAGACACTGAATGAGTTTTCTTTTTGTTTTATTTTCATCAACTAAGTAAATTTTATGTGTTTTCAACTGTGATAGGTCGTAATCTCTATTATTGACTCAGTTGAAAGCACCCATCAGTAAACTAGTTCATCAGTCCATGTGTCACTTCTACCTACTATGGCACAATAAGGCCTTTTTTCTGGTGATGATTTAATGTGTGGAGCTCAGCGGTGCAGCATGTATTTTTCATACTCAAATTCACTTATTGTAACTCAAAATATTTTTTAAATACATGCTGGTTGATTGGTGAACATGTTTCTTAATATTTATATGCTCTCTGCAACAGTACAGTGACAATTATAAAAGAAATGAAGGCTAAATCTAATTTTGAGAAAAATGCTTCTTTTACCAATCTGCAAGGGATCGAGTTTCCTGAGATTATACTGGTTTTAGGAAAAAAAAAAAAAAAAGGAATACTGAATGGGAATGCAAAAATTTTGCTTATGTATTTCCACCATCATAAACTAGCAGCTTCTTCTCACATTACATATTCCTTCCATATACCTTATTGATTAGAAATGGTTGCACTTTTGCTGGTAATAGTAAGAAACAGCAGACTAGGAATGCAAATTTATTTTGTAGCCTGAGAGGTCCATTCAAGAACATTTGGCTAGGATTCATTCAACTTCATTTTTACACAGTTTCCCTACACAGTCACTCCAAGCTTCTAGCACTTTATTCATGCCAACCTGATGCAAACACTCATGGGTTCACTGGCTTAGGGAACAATCACAATTTACACCAGCTGACAGAAATGAATATATATTCATATAAAACCAAACTGCGTATAAATCATTTTTACAACATTAAAGAGAATACAAGCTGAAAATGTAGACTTGCTGAAGGAATAAGCTGTATTTATTCAGTCCATCTTATACTCTGAGTTTCTTAAAATAGTACATTTAACATTCAGATTTAAGATGGACACAGTAGTATGTATACGACATACTTTGTTCTCCTTTATAAGATGCAAGATCTTTGGGTCAAAGACACATCCTTTTTATACAGGACTTTGAATATCATAGGCACTACTGGAAATATAGAACAATGAATAATGAATTTTCCTTGAAAAAGATTTTAGATAGAATAAAATGATAAATTCTACATATAAAAATGCATGTTATACTACCTGCATAAAACGTAAAGGTACTTCAATCAAATTCTTCCTCTGCAGCTTGACTCAGCCAGGGGAAAGAGTTATGAGAGAAGCAAATACGGATCCTACATAGATAAAATTTTTAATGTTCCCTTTCTCCAACTACATAGGTACATGTCAAATTTAAATTAGAATGCTCTTCTGATAACATTTAAAAAACTATCATGATAAATAACTGTTGTGTAAAACTTAAGAAAATAAACATTAGTTTAAAACATTTCTACAGATTTGTAAAGTTAAACTTTGAAAAATTCTTTTGTCCAGCTGCAGTCTTTATGAATGCAAGTTGATATATTTGCACACGAATTGCATAGGTACACAGTAGCACACTGTTTACACTGGTACTACCTATTTGTACCTACTGGTTGCCCAGAGAGTTGTAGGACCTCCTTCTTTGGAGATATTTCAAAATCCATCCAGCCATGGCCCTGGGTAGTCAGGTCTAGGTGTCCATGCCTGAGCAGGGGAGTTGGACAAGATCACCTCCAGAATTCCCTTCCAACCTCAACCATTCTTTGATCAGGCATATGTAAAGATGGCTGTATCTTCAAATATTACAGTCACTATGAAGGTATCCACTCATACAGCCACACCATTTAGATAAATGTGGAGCAGTAACTGCAACTTCAGTTGTTTGGTGTTCTTTTGATAAAAAATTCAAGACGATCCAAAACACTAAAATGTATTCAAAACATTGAATGCTCTTTGAAGACAGGTTATGGGTAAGGATCAGTTAAATGTTTCCTTAAAGAAAGATCTCACAGGTACGCTGAAAAAGAACTTGCTTACATTACCCATTTACATTATGGCAATCCATTTGACATTTGCATGTTCTATTTGTCAAACAAACATTCAGATATATAGTTTCTGCCCCTCGTTCCCCCTTTATATGAGTCATTACATGATAGAATACAGTCACTTTGGTATATAGATATGAAAACCAGGAACTTAAATTGGAAATAGACTATTAAAAATCTGGTTCATATCTAAATTCCATCATTCAATATGATAATTCGCTTCAGTCCATTCAACTTGCACGTGCCTCCCGTTCCTCTCCCACTGTAATTACCTTTCGCTGCTTATTGCACACAAACCATTTCTTTTACTAATCCACACTATTTCCGTATGAGACAAAGGAAATACAGTAGCTACTATTGATCTATATTTCAGTAAAGGGAAAATATTAGCAAAATTATATGAAGTAGATCAAGATATTATTACAACTAGACAGGAAAAAGGGAGAGAAAAAAAGAAAAAACTGGGGCTAGAAAAGATTAAGATGATTTTATTCCTCCAGGATCAGTTTTGGCCCATCTTTTAAAAAACCCTCATTGTTAAAGAGAATTCTTCCTAATAAAAAGAATGTTCTTACCAAATCTGCTGATGAAACAAAGGCGGAAGATTTCATTGAAACAGAAAAAGATCAGGATACCATACAAAAGGAACTATATATCCTTGAGGACTCATGTAACAAAGAATTAAGTGCAGTAGTGCAAGAAAGGCAAGGCTAGGGAATTGGAAACTATTAAAAAAAACATCTGCTAGAGTTGAAAGATCATGAAGTATAAAATATGAAAGAATAAAATATGAAAGAATAAAATGTTTGGTGCAACATGGTTACGAATGAGATGATCAAACGCAAGGCTAGGACGCATCAGTCAGTAAGACTTGACTTTTAAAACTCAGTAGATGTATAGAACTATTAGTATTATTCAAGCTGTGCACCTCTGTATAATACATCATATGTATTCAAGGAATAGTACTGCAAACTGGAACTAGATTCAGAGACGAATTCCCTGAATGATCAAGAAAATGGATTCTTAGCATGAGCAAAGATGACCAGACTCTCATTTTCATGCTAGCAAAACCAAAGTCAAGTGTGAAAGGCAAAGGCACACTTCGGTGGCAATTTGAAATCCTGTAGCAGAAACTCAAAGCACAACTGTGTTTCAGAGAAGGGTTCAGGAGACACCTTTTTACACAGTTGAGTTCTTGTAACAGAAGTTTTCTGTCTTCACTTACGGGAGTGAAAAGTAATTGCCTTTGAGGTACATGCTTGCAGATACGGAATATATAACTGCAGAGAGCTTCGCTAGCTGTTTACATCAGCTAGCAAATGAAATAATTTCTTTACCATATCTGTAAACCAGGAACTTCGGAAACCTTATTTTTCTTTACACTTCTTACTAGGTTGTTTTTATAACACAAAGATCTCTCATTACAACTACATCAACAAAGAAGCCCATCGCCATAGCAGCTTATTACACCCAATTATAGAATCTGAGCCGCTTTGTTAAGGTATTCATTAACCTTTTCAGAACTTTTATTATAAGAAATCTAATCAAATAGAGGTGGTAGGGTGCATTCTGAAATTAGAACAGTTGTCATGTACAGTAAATTTTAATACACTGACTTTTCTTAAATTAGCTAGTTTTATTAAATTGAATGAGGTGAATTTCTTTTAATCAGCACTAACTGTAAAAAACAGGTATTATTCTGCTCTGTAAAAATAATATATATTGTCTGGAAGGAGTGTTACAGACTATTTTGACTTTTATTCAAATTAAAGCTGTAGCATTTATTAAATTTATTCTTTTTAATTTTGTGGCAGGTGAATTTGCATTCTTAAAGGAATTGCATAAGCAATAATAAACAGAGCTAATTAATTTATTTAGTATTTATCATTCGAGAAGTACATAACGTGCTTAAAAATAAGTAGGGACTGAAATGGCAGACAGTTTATAGAGCAATTTTACCAAAATAGTCGGTAGCTACCTTACAGTACTATTTTAGGAAACAGCCCCTTGTACGAGTAGATAAGATGTGAGCTGACGCCAACTGGTAGGGGACTTTGTCACACTGTCTGAGGCCTATAAACCCAGAAAATTTCTCCTGTAAAAGTCGATCTGGTTAAAAAAGTTGAAGAAAGAGATCCTGGAGAAGAACGGTTAAATACAACAGCTAATTAGATCAGCCTCCTGAAAGATGCGACATCTGGGATCTAGTGCTTTTTCTAATGAAAATTTAAATATTCTGTATGAAATGAAACTGTTTCAGAAGGAAAGACTGAGACACTTTATAGACTGACGCTTTCAAAATATACTTGGGATAAGAAAGAAAGTATTTTGAACCTTTTTTCTGAAAGATATTGGGGGAATTTAGGCCTATGCCTGTTATTTCCAGGTGTATCATAACTGCCAGAAAGTATTTTGCAAATGTAAATCCACATTGTGAATCTAGCTTCTCTCTTTTATTTAAGAAGCCAGAAAATCAACATGGGACCCTTTGATCTCCACTCCCTGCCCCCATCATTTGTCCAAATACTATGTTGCACACATCAAATTTTCTTTCCTAAGACACACTTAACTTCAACTTGAACTATTTTAGGTAATTTATTTTTTTAGACATCATTACAATTTCAATCATCTTTTCAAGACCACCTGTAGCTCCTCCTCCCAAATCTCTTGCATATCTCCAGTACATCAATTCTAGGTGTGAGAAGACTCAAATGAAGGCAGAGTTTTAGAATGCATATTCTAGCCTTAATCAGAAATGACAAGATGCATATTTCAGCCACGATACTGTTGGGTTTTTTCCACAAAGATTTTCTGTTCTGTCTGGCTTCTTGTTCTTTATGCAATTAGCTTTTTTGGGGGGGCCTAAAAGGGGGAGACCATTATTCATTTCAGCAATATGGAATTTAGTTGGTGTTCACACATTGTTCTCAATGCTATTTGGAAGTTGCAGGGTGATACTTAGAAGCCTTACACAACTGTGTTCTGTTGCACAGTATCAACGTGGTTTGGAAAGAATTACAATTGGGCATAAAATACTTAATCAGATTACAATTTTTAAGCACTGTTAACATTCATCATTTAATCTTGTGCACTGACAACATGGTTTCTACTTTTTGAAGCTCACTGGTGTACTGTCAGGAAGACTCGCTGTAAAAATGCAATTTTTTAGATTACAATACCCCTTAATAAAACCCACAATTGGTGATGTACTTGCCCTATTGACTAGATATAAGATAGTAAATGGAGAGCTTTCTGAAATATATAACATTTACTTGCCATAAGTTTGTCAAGTTGGTTTCTACCTCCTCTTATATCAAATCCTTATAACCTGTCTCGATGATAACAGCCAGTTAATCATCACTAATTATTCAAGGGATTATTTCACATGCATAATTACAGTTTTTGGTTCACCAATTCTCTGTAAAATATTGGCCTATAAAAGCTCCTGTTAGCCTGACCTTGCTGTAAAATACGTTATTAAATGACCAAAGCTATTAGTGAAGAGAACTAAAGGCCAGTGTGTGAAGGACAGAGTCAACTAACTCCACATTTACGTATCTCTGTTACTAGATGAAACTATACGAAGCCAAGGTCAATTAACTGATTACATCCTGGTTCTCATCTGCAATTTTCTTGGGTAACTGAGTACTAGCAATTTTGGAGTTGAATGAACACAAAGGTGAATAAAATTGTAGAATTTCATTGAAAATTAAAGGTTTGTGGAAATAAGCAACAAATTGTAAATTGTATTTGTACAATGCTATTCCACATGCTGAAGTTAAAAAAAGATGATCTGAACTAAGAGACTACTGAAAAATTCAGAGATATGAGAGGCTGTTTAAAAGCTAGCAAACGAAAGCAAGCAATAAAAAGTAGAGGAAAATATCACTGTCCTAATTATGGATATAATATACATCTATTAGACACTGATTCCGCAAAACTACCTCCTTCATAAAAGTCTTGGTTCTATTTTGGGTGCTTCTAGAGGATGACTATGAGGTGAATATACACTGGCTAAGCTAAGACCTGAAAACAGGATCACAGTAGTAATCACATTGTGACCTCAGAGGTTCTCGGATTTCAAATCTATTCCCTGGCCTTCATATAAGTCAGCTATGGCCAGATTTCAAAGGTCTTTAAAAAGAAAACTATTTTCTGGACTTTTCAGAAGACATGTAATTTACACTGGTGCAGAGAAGTACACGTCTCCTGGAAAGAACAGGATACCCTAACAAAACACACTACCTGGAAGAAAATGGTTTTGAACCACTACCACAGAATCACAGAATGTTAGGGATTGGAAGGGACCTCAAAAGATCATCTAGTCCAATCCCCCTGCCAGAGCAGGAACAACCATGTGATCCCCTAAGGTCCTCCCTCCAGATTGAGATTAATCTATATATGCAGAAATTTATTGGCTTCTCACAGCATTGTATTTGGGTATCTGTTTAAATACATTGATCATCAATTTCTGATAATATCCACACACAAATTTTATAAATATTAACAAAAAGGTCGGTAAGTGTATTTTTCACCACCCTGCTCCTTCCTGTTTTTAAGTACTACTCTTAAGGTTTCCTATGCACTTGGAGACCTGAAGGTGCAAAATAACCTGGATGGTGGGGAAGTACACTCAGTAATTTTGCAGGTAATACCAATTTGGGGAAAAATGGTCAAAATATGTAAGCCTGATATTCAAAAGTACCTCAATGGGCTGGAAGATGGGCTGATGTGGATCTCATGAAGTTCAGCAAATAGAATTGTGAAGTCCTGTGTCTTGGATGGAAGAATCCCACACCAGAAATACAGATGTGGGGCCAGGTGGACAGAAAGCATCTTTGTAGAAAAGACCCGAGTGTGCTGGTGAACAACTTGAACCAGAGCCAGCACTGTGTTCTTGAAGCATAAAAGGACCAACTGCATCCTGGGCTGAATTAGCAAGAATGTAGCCAAAAGCCTGAGAGAAGTGATCCTTCTCCTCTATTCCACACTTGTGAGACCACATTTCAAGTGTCGTGTCACGTTTTGTCTCCCACTACAAGAAAGAGGTAGGCGTATTGGAATGAGGTCCCACAGAAAGCCACGAAGATGGTGAGTTGGATGGAGCACACAGCTTGTGAGGAGGGTACAAGAGCTGTCTTTGTTCAGCCTCGAGAAAGGAGGCAAAGGAGAGACCTTATTCCCATCTGTAACCACACGGTGAGAGGATGTAGAGATGGAGCCAGATGCTTCCTGCAGAGGCATACAGATGGGACAAGGGGCAACAAACACATGTTGCAGTGTGGGAAATTCTCGCTAAATAAAAGAAATAAATCTTTTCACAATGAAGATGGCATGGTACTTGAACAGGATCCAGAGAAGTCGTGGAACCTTTATCCTTGGAGTTATTCAAAAACAACTGTACAAGGTTCTGGGGAAACACAGAACCCAACTATGTACTTGAGTACAAGTTAGAATTAGAGGTAACGAGCTGTCTCTCCCAGCTCAGTAATTTTGTCTGAGTGTCTGGGAGTCTTTCGGAGATTGGTATAAATCATCACACTATTTTAATAATCTCCTGTAGATGTGTAGATCTTTCTGCCTTGAAGGTTTTTCTTCTGGTAATTCACTAGCATGCAATTCTTGCATTAATAAAATTTTTGCTCCCAGAAGTTCCAGGAGTGCTACTAAGCTGGTAACAAGTATGCATTAATGATCTCCTAAACTTGGCTCCTAAAATGTAGCAACATTTGTTAATAATAGTCTCCAAACCTTACAGCAGATGGTCACTTCATTTGCTTCAACAATGGAGTTGTTATTCCTCTGCAGTCAAGAACACCTAAAAAGAGCTATCCTGGATCAGTGCAAGGGCAAAATTTAAGAACCTACCAAAGCCTACCAGGACATTTCTACCAGCAAACCCTCCCAATGTATTTCACTACGTGCTATTCTGGTTTGGGCACTGTGTATTGTTAATTAGGATTCAGGTTTTTTTATACAGATTTAAGCATTGTTGGAGATTAGAAAAAAATGAGCCAAAAGAAAGAAAAATAGGAAGAGTAAGAAAAAGAAAATAACATCTGAAATGTATGCCTAATGCATAACCCTGAAATGAATCAAAACAGTATAAGAGACAGGATAATCTTGGGAAGCAATGAGGAAAAAAAAAATGTTTACATTGGTATGGTTTGTAATCATTTTGATTTTACATGTAGTTCTGTTACTTCAAATATAAAGCCTCTGGGCAAAAAAAAAGCACTCCTCAAAGCATTCTTTTCTTCCCTTGTTCCCCCAACGAATTCTTTTGACTACATCAACAAACTCTTTTGACTACATCCTCCACTGAACAAATGTTCTGCAGTGTTCAACACCAAAAGGAAAATGAAAGACAAAAGGTGAAATCCTTTCTTTTCAATGCATTTGAGCTGCAGCTTTGCTTGTGGAAGCTGTCAATTTTCCCGTATCTCAGAGCGCTGTCTGCCTAACGCTGACCTATCACTCCCTCACATCCAAAAGCTGCGTTTCTAGTCCCTGGTGTTTTACAGTACTCCTCACCATCTTCCTCTCTTCTATGAAATAAGGAAAGACTCAAAATTCAGTGAGCTCATGTGTAGAATGGAAACAGTTCAGTGCTGTCTTGAGTCTTCTTATATGAAATATTGCAACTTTTTGACTCAAGTTGAGAAACTGAAAGGAGAAATAGTTCTACGTGTATCAAGCTCTTTCTTAAAGAAATGTTTCATACTGAATTAAAAAATGCTAAATAATGAAAAACCTGCCAGCGGCAGCTGAAGGGGTAAAAAATGGTTAGAAAACAGCAAGATTTGGAGTTAGGTGTGGTGTGGTTTTTGTTGTTATTGGTTTTTTTTAAATTTAAAGTAGAAAAGCAGTATACGCTAAGAGACTGAGGGATGATCTTTTACAACAGAACAGTAACAAGAAAATTATAATCTACAGTGTTACTGTTAATCATCATGTTTAGTGGACAAAAACTGCACTGACTGGTGGTGCATGGACAGTTCAAAGGACTGTATTTGAACACATTTTTGAAATCAATATCTGAAACAATGTGATGACTGTACACCCTCTAAGAATTTTTGCACAGCTGTATAATCCAAGGTGAATTCAGAGACTACCAAGAAAATTAGTCCTACATTCATCAGGTAATTCAGAGTTAAAAATTCTTTAACAAAGACCTATATAATGAGTTAGTTCCATATATCTAATCAATATTCATCTGTTCAGCTCAAATGTATAACACAAAGCATCACAGATGATCTCCCACCAGCGACCTTGTGTCTTGTACAGCAAATGCACTCCAGGAAAACAAGTAGCTCAAAAAAATCTCCTCCTCTCCCACAAAGTAAGAGGTTAAATTCTTTGCAGTGAATTATTTTGTTCTGCTCTCCTAGTCATACATCTCAGGATACATTACATAAAATTCAGTTCAGCCAATAATCTATGTAAAATGCAGGCTACTAACACAGTACTGCGAGAGCTGAGCTCTACTGGTAGAGCTACATGAAAGGGTTTTTGCTTCCACAGATCGGATATTCACAAGTCAGCAACTGTAGTGGGGGAGTTGTCAATAAAGTTACTTGGTAGATGGGCTCAAGGCAGAGCCAGCAGAGCACAGGGATGGTTTTTACATTTGTCATAAGCGACAAAAGTTAAGTGGAAGCTGAAGAGGTACACAGGGAGCTCAACCTGAACATAAGCGAGTGAAGTACTAGTTTTAAAACTTTTAGAATATTAACTTAAAACAACTTAAGCTTCAATGGAAAGCTGTAATTGATGTATGTTGTCACGGCTGACAGCATGGATCAAACGTGCTATTTTAAGAGGCTAAGGAAGCCAAGAATAGCTGAAGAGAGAACTACTGCAGTGCTTAGAAATAAAGCAGAAAGGTCAAAGGTGCAGAGCAATGGGATCGTTCGCCTGGCATCTTCGGGAGAGGACGGGTTCTCACCAGCAGCAGCTCTGGCTGGAGAGAGGCTGGGACTTTCTGCTGAGAAGTGCCAGGGCATGATGCTGCGCTGCATATGGATGTGCGGCTGGATGAATAACCCGGCTTTCTGGCAACACACAGCAAACACCTGCTCGAGGCAATATGCTCAAGGAATGGATTTAAAACCTTCACTTCCTGATTCCTGGTAAAGATTCCAAACACCTATCAGGCCCTGCTGGGACTGAAGAATTCATCCCACGTAACAGATTATTGCTGGCTGGGAGGGTGAGAGAGGCAGAAGGAACCGTTGAGTATAAAGCTTCTCAGTTTCACTAGTGAATTACTACTTTACAAATAGCAGAATACAAACTTATTAGAAACATTTCATATCTTCAATTAAAAAATTTACTTTCAAATAAAATAACAGTTTAAGCGTACTCACATTTAGTAGCCGTACATGAAGAAAAGACACTAAGTAGTTTGATATATCTGCTTTTCTGAAAATTTGAAGACTAAGAACTGAAACAATCAAATAGAATGCAATGATTTATACAGCTCTGTCTACATGATCTGCATCAGCAGTCATTCTGCATCCACCTTTTAAGGTTCATACACACACATTTGAAGTACACTCTCAAGCAGAATTTCACACAATTGTAGACACGTTGGTAGATGTAGGAGAGAAAAGTCATCCTTCTGTTCTGTTCCTACTCTTCCTTTTGGAGAAGATAAAAAATTCATCATCATTATCTAGGGGAATCACTTGTCCCCAGGAATGGACATGGCAGTTACTTTATGGAGCAATATAAAGATAAGAAGTTCCTTTAACTCCATCCATGAATGACTGAAGCATGTCCAAGTCTTGTCGCTTCAAATACGGCTCTTTGGATATTAAACAAAACAATTATTTCAGCACCATTTGAATTTGTTTCTCATAGTCAGGTTCCATGGAAGATAAGAATTTAGTTTTCTGTTTTAAATGAGCTGAACACATTTTGAAAGAGGCAGACTACAATCATACTGAATAATCTTAATGCTGGTATATAGGTATATAGCAGACAGGTTAGAATGTTTGTCAGTAAATTAAGCTTTATTACTTTTTCTTTGTACTTGCTTACAGCATATTTGTGAATTCATAAAAATAATTCCTCTGGCTAAATGCACTTTTTAATTAGCTGATGTTCAGTGATACAGAGAAACTTAATATCTGTGACAAGACTGGTATCCAATTGCTCACCTAACTCAATACCTGCATTGTTGCTAGGGAATGTGTTCACATCTCTGTTTTTCACCATGTTAATACTATTCCTAATGTTAATACTAAAGTTACCATGTACTTCAGATGACAATAGGTTTAATTACACTTTAACTGTTTGTAGATAAACCATACAGAAGTGTGTGAAAACTAACCTTACAACTACATCAAGTTATAAAAGCAGGCTAGTCTGAATTTTAGAGTGCTCAGAAGAAATTAATCTCTTTCATGTTAAATAGCTACTCTTCTAATGTAAAAGTGTCACCTAATATGAGGTCGGGTTGTTCAGTGAAAGCATTCAAGATCTGCTTACCCTACTCCTTATAAGATTTTTACTTAGAATTCGGAGAGATTTTTTTTTGCTTGTTGCATTCTGCAAAATGGCTGTTTGCTTTGTACTGTCAACCTGTCTCGGCAGCTTCACAGCAGAGACTTGACACATGATCGTAACCAAATCTTACTAGACTGGGAACAACCTGCAGATGTGCGGTGCTTAATTGTTTTTGAAAATCTGACCATGAATTTATCTAGAGGAATACATGTGAGCTGGGCTCCTCAGAGCACTGAGCATTCTCATGCAGCTCCTCTGAAAATGCATACCAAGAATCACGTGCAGTGCTAGAATTTTAAGTCTGAAAAAAAAAAAAGAGCACCATTCAGCCAGAGAAGTTTCCTTTAAAGACAAAGGTCTAAAAGCGAGAACTTATTTTATAAGTTTGTGTTTGTTTTGTTTTTGGTTTTGTTTTTTTTTTTCTCCTTTTTTTCATTACTGAGTTTCTTCTAATTCTTCTTGGTTCACCTCTTTTCAGAAGCCATGCAGATTGCTAACGATATTTTGTATGTAATAGAAACCAGAAACTGCAGAATAATTTTAAAGTGGAGAAGCCCCTGTGGAAGTAGTTATCTCAAAAGAATTATTTCGTGCAAAGGTAATAAATCTATTCAGTAAGCAAACAGAAGAAAAATAAAACAATAAATGAGCCATGAGCACATGAAGCAATAAAAATTTAGCAGAACTGTCATCTAAGGCAGAAAAACAACTAATCACAGTGCATGAGAATAAAAACCCCACTATTAGGAGAGTTTCAGCTGCTAATGGATGTAAAGGATGTTTAAGTTTACAATGCAGAGAGTCATTTTGCTGGAGATGCACAACGAAGATGGAATTCTGAATACTGTACGAAGCTTTCAAATGCTGTTTGAGAGTTGATGCGGTATGCTTTTATCTTCACACTGTCCTGTGCGTAACAAAGGTATAAACAACTGAATATGCAACTTGTGCATACAACTGGCATGAGTAGCAAAATAATTCCACACACTGCACCAAGTTACGGAAAGCGTGTTAGGAGAGGGAAGTAAGCGATCAGAAATATGTTCTGAGAACAACAGTAGAAAGGAAAAAGCAAGTAATAGTAGCCATCCGTGGTAAAGTAGCAGAAAATTTTAATGTGCTTTGGACAATGAAACAACAAGGATTTCACTTTTTTTCCAAAACTGTTGTTTTAGGTATTACAGTGAAGGCAGTATGCAAAGTACCTGCTGAAATATTCAAGGATGATAGCACAGGGATAAAGATAAGCATTAGTCTTGACTGAATTACATTTTGATCACTAATGTAAATCAAGCTCCACTTTTTTTTTCTTTAAATGGAGCTTTAAAAGGCAATAATGATGTGAAGGTGACTGAGACTAATGCACTGAGACGATCTAGATTCCTCACCTGCTTTCTGAAAGAGAGGTACTAGAAACCTACTCGATGCTTGCAGTCTGAATGGTGCACTGAAAATCAAGTTAATAATGGCTGTTGTCTATTCCCTAACAGCTGTAATAGAAATATTTCTTAGAAATATATTCCATTAGTCTGAGAATGAGAGCTTTTCCTTCGTCCACTTTATAGAAGATTTACTATATGGACTGGGAGATTTCCCAGTGAAAGTATGAGCTATTATGGATTTTTGGCAGTAGACCAAGGTCTCTGAAAGCAAACAATAATAGGATGACTACACGACACAGGTAGCTTTCCTCCTAAAAACTGAACAGCAAGATTTTTTTTTTCTGCCAAAAAAGCGCCAAAACAAATTTCATTATTCTACTATATGAAATAGGGGAAGATAGACAGCAAAGAACTGAATCTGCTCCTGGTATTCATATTTAACAAAGAAACCAAATAATTTAATAACGTTAGTAAAGTGCCAAACCATGAATATTTACAAAGAACTGAGAGTTGACCAGAGGATCTAAGTCTCCATCTAACGAAAAACCAATAAAACTGAAAGCAGTGTAAATCTGGCAGCAAATCTAGCAAATCTAGCAAGAAACTCAGGATGGACAAATGTGACCTGGCACATATTTTAAGGATAATTAATCTTTGGAATAAAAGACCACAGGACACTGCCACCCATATCCCAACACCATCACCTATTTTTTCCTCTTGATATTTTCAAATCAGAATCAGATGAGCTCAGTGGTATCAGTGTGGAGAAAAAACCAAAACAAAACCAAGAACCAACCAAGCAAAAAACCCCCAAAACACCACACAAACAAAACCACAAGGGTACGTGCGTAAAATACAATGGCCTGTGATATACAGGGGGCTAAATTAGATTACCTCATGACACTATTGTGCCTCTGTGAAAGCTCACTTTTAAATGAACAGGAGGAAAATATTTTTCTGATCTCACGCAATATTAACCTGCTACACTACTTCACTTAACAGAATTCAGTTATTTGAATTTCGAATCACACTGTCCTATGACATGCATGCAGCTTTATAGTCAATGTTTAATGTAACAAAAGGACAAATATTACATTCAAGTCAGAGCTCTTCTGATCCCAGAGCTCCCACTGTCACGTGTGCCAAAACCAGAAAGCAAAACCACAGTATTGATAGGTTTCTGCTCTGAAATAAGTATTATGCCACCTAAAAATCACGTGAATGCTTAATATTGACTGTCTGTATTCTACTGTATGTTATACAAGAACATTTCACAATTAAAATAAATAACTGTCAAATCTTTAATTGTTTCAAAAATCTATTTGATTTTAAGTATCATTTGTTTCTCAAGGAAGCTCCTTTGCTTTACTTCTTTCGAGCTGTAGGTTGGGGATTTTTAGTGGTGGTGGTTTAAGATTTTGCTCTGTTTTCTCAAAGATCTGTGTTGAAAATGCTCTATTATTGCAATTGATGGAGTATCCTCTCTATTTCATTAAAAATTAAATAAAGACCCAAGGGGTTGAAGGAAAATGGATTTTTCATTTTTCTCCCTTTTGCTCTTGAGAATGACTTATGAAGTACAAGTGCATTCATTAACTAGATACTATACCCTGGAGAAAATAAACTAGATATTATTCAATTGTTAGTGGTTAATATTATAAATGGCCACCACCACTTTTACATTGTTTGCTGAAATCATTTTTAACCACATAACTTTCACTCAAACCACGAAAATTTGGATTGAAAAATGCTCCATATATCACCCAGATCAAAACTTAAACTCGCATATCTCTATAGTTAAATCCAAAAGTATATTGTCATGTTTTATTACATTCACTAAAAGTTACAAACACATTGAGATAATATATTGTTACAAAAGCCGGTCATTTGCTTGGCTGCCAGATTTAAGAAGCACACATAAATGCGGACCATTAGGTAAGACTTGGTGCAGGATTTCAGCCTTCGGGCAACCTGTCCCTCAGCATCAGTACTATCCCACGGCTTTCAAATTCCACCTGCCTTCAACCACCTTGCTTTCCCCTGCAGGTAAATTTTACCTGGGTCGGGAATTAGGACACCAGAGTGGTGGTGAGACATCCCTAATGGGCGTCATACCTGTAGGGGATCTCTCCCGAACGAGGCAGCGTGTGTGTGTCGCTGTATTCAAGCAGGATTTCGGATGCTCACTATGGAAGCCTTGTGAAATTGGTTGTGCTGCTTTTTCAGTTACGTGCACTTTTCCAGTTGTCCTCCAGAAATCTATAATACCCACATTCTTTCGAATGACTCATGAAGCATCCATTAAGCAAAAGTGGAGGAAAGCATAAAGATGGACCCTTAGACTTCACTAAACCGCATTTGTGAGCAGAACCGACCCTGGCAGAATGACACTCCAGCTACATCTAAGGGAGCAGGGCTACCCGGTGTGACAGAGGCGCACACGAGTTGGTGTAAAATGAACCTGCACCCTTGAAATAGTCTCCAAATCTTTGACAATAAAATTATTTCTTCCTTAAAACCCTTCTCACGGCGTAATTGCAGAGATGATCTGCACATTAGTTAATATTTATAAGCCATCCCAAAAAGAAGCTGATAGATACTGCCGCTTCATAACCATAGCAATTTCAACAGACATTGAATGGGACTTTCGCTGTTGTCAAATGTGCAGTCAAGTTAACAGAAATCTGGTTTTTTACACACCTTGGTTTAATAAACGCAGGTGAAAAGATAGTGTTTAATGATTTTAGAAAAATGGTTTAAAACCTAATGAGACTCAGCATTCTCTTATAGTGCTTGACTTGTTCTGTCTTGCCATTTCAGATAATACTACTGACAGACAGCAGCTACACGTGTTTCAAGTTCAATAAATAGCTACTGGCAGTAGTATTGCAAGGAACTGCAGGTAAACACCACCTCTGCAGTGCTTTGTTCTCACTCTTTCCTAGCTGAAGAGCTACAGCTACTGCAGCAAAGCTTTCAAACTGGTCACATTTGTTGCAGCTACGTTGGAGAACGTAATTACCCTGCATTAGCCTTATATAAGCACATCTCGGAAATTTAATTAATGGTGAGACAAAGAGCACACTAAGCACTCAATTTTTAGGAGACAAAGTGATCCAGGCCCCATCAAGCAAATCTTTGCTAGCTCCAGGAACACGTGCAAGCAGCCCAGAGGGGAAAAATGAAATTCAACAAAAATGAAATTCAACAAAGCTGCCTAGCCTCACTGGGGTTAGAGGTATTCCCAGCTTCACAACATTGGCGTGTCACTGAGCTAAAAGGAAGATGACACTTCTTTCTATAACTGTTGTTCAGTCTTGTTTGGTAAACTCTGGAAGCTGTGGCACATGTGAGGAGTGGGCACTTACTTAACGTAAAATTCTGAGGATACCTACACCTTGTCACACTGGGGAGGAAGCTCGACTGCAATACAATTAGCTGTCTAGAGAAGTCGTGTTCCAGACAGGAGCAGAAATACCAGCAAGAGCCTCTTTTCTCCTATTAACGAGACAAGTCCACTGAGAACCAATCAACCCTGCCACTGCAGAGCCCGTATGAGGATTGTTCTGCACTAATAGACTGGAAGAAAGTAAATAATGACTTTTTAGTATTCTGAAAGCTCTCTCTAAATCACAGAAGGCTCTAATAGCATAGTTACACATTTAAAAGTAATATTCACATTTCAGTAACACAAATGCTGGGAATGATTAATGAAGTAGGTTTCAAAGACTTCCCATCCCCCACTGCATCACAAAATAGCAAGCAGCTGTTATAGAAAATGCTTTTTGCTTTACAAACATGATAGCTTTTGTTTAGTGCCTCACTAGTTGGCCTTTAAACAATTACTGAAATAGCATTTTTAAACTGAGCACTAAATTCAGCTAAGTATTTTAAGAAAGGCAAGGAATTTGGGAAGGATGCAAATCACACGTTCAGTGTGCTTATATTTCTTCCTCAGTAAAAGCCTGGAACAACCCTAGGCAAAAGTGAAGTAGCTGTTTGCACATGGATGGAGCAAGGATGCATCTCTGCAATGTCTGTGTCATTTAGACCTCTTGGAAGCACTAACTTGCACACCGGTTTGCCACAGCTCATTCTGCTGAACTTCTGTGACACGCCAGCCACAGAAAGAAATGAAACCCACATTTTACAAGAAAGAGAGAAAGAAAACACATTTGAGTAACAGGAATGTGTGTTAAGTGTTGCGTATATAATGATATGGAATAATCTTGGTTTGTTCGTAAACGCAAATCTGGTAGGATTCCAGGAACTAAAAGCGAGCCCAAGAACACATCTCCAGTGAGACAGGACATCATTTGGAACAAGACATAGAAAAAAGTCTAAGGCTGCTCTACTACAAGAAAGGGACAAAGCAACACTCGGGAACTGGCTAAAAACTTCTGTGATCAAATGCAGTGGATTCCTAAAGCAACAGACAAGTGAGTTCAGGTGGAATTGCTGCACGTGCACACTACAGTACAACACAGGCTGGTTTCAACAGTAGATTCATCATATTTGTAACAGACGTTATCTGTAAATACTTGAGAGCAACTGCAGTATGGCCATTTATATTGTAATTGTATGTCATTTAATAATGATATCATGTGTAAGTACTATTTCATGTGTTTTTTCTCCAACTGTCATCTCAATGTTTCCACATCATATCAGAAATCCTGTCTATAGTTGGTTTTCTAAAACAAGCAGAGAAATGGACATTCATCATACCACATGAAACAGTGAAGTTTATCAACACCAGTATATTTGGACTGACTGTGCAACAATGCATCCTGTGCATAATTGTGCAACAATACATTCCTTTGGAAAAGACTGGCTTATTCTAAAAAGAATATGTCCTTTTCTTCCAACCTACACTTGGCTTCCTTCTCCGGTTTAATTTTTACAGAAGCTCTTCGCTGAGCTGGTTTGTTCTTTTTGAGGACAGAAGCTTTGACAAGTATTTCTGGAATGATACAGGAGAGATTTTCAGGTATGATAGCATAGGTTAATAGTCTTTAAAGCTGACTACTAAAATAGGAGAGTACACAATAAAACTTCTGCTCTGCAATTCCAGAATGGCTTCATCATGAATGAAGAAACAAACTTCTCAGGAAAGAACTGCTTGCTTCAATGAACAACCACTGCAGTGCAGCAAAAAAAATGAGAAGAGGGTCTGCATCTTACATCATCTAATTGATTATAGCATCTACAGCTTTGAGCTACAGCTGCTTTCTTAAAGAAATCCTATCCAACCCAATACACTTACACTTATTTTTATTTAAAGCATGTTATTGACAGACTTTCTCCAGACTATTAGAATAATACTAAGTGGAAAAAAGTAACAATGAAAATGCAATGATCTAGAAAATACAGCTTTCCTCAGATTTTCATGGTTAAAGCATGACATTCCAATAGGGAGACCCAGAACACGGTAATTTACAGCCACAGCCCATACGCTCCTTCCTGCATCCTCCTCTCCTCCCGCCAGATTCATACACTACATTACTTTGGCATTGGACTAGTACTCCTTAAAAGCTGGCTTTCAGCCTGGATTCTGTCAGCAATTAAGCCACTACACTGTTCAGATTTATATAAGCCAAACTAGACATAAATGAAAACAAAACAAATACAAGAAAACCAATAAGTCCCATTAGTCGTGTAACTCAAAACAGAATTGCACAATGGCTATTAAAATATTCCACACCTCTTCTGTAAGAGATAGCATCTAATATATCACTGCCTGTTTCAGATATGTAGGAAGCCAAAAAAGCTGTGAGGCATGTGGTGTGATTACTCAATAATTTCATTAACTCATTTAGAAGCTACACAGGGATAAATTATACAAGGCAGAATATCACGTAACTCAAAATAGGTTCTATTTTTCTAACAATGTTATTAAAAATTATAAACACTTTTTTAAAAAAAAATAACTATCTCAGAAGAAGTAGCAATTTAATGCCTAGGCTTTTTGTGTCACCCAGCTGAATATGTAGCATAGATATCAAACTGGGCCAATAGGAGAGGGTTGGCTGCATCTGCTGACATCCATCACTCCTTCCTCCCCCAAACCAAGGAAATCCCTACAGGAAGAAAACTCTGTTCCTCATTAAAAATTAGGTGAGTCAGGAACTGCTGTAACTTTGTAACTCATCTGCAAAGTTTTCTTCCTCAGGTTCCCTCAGAATCCAATTAGGGATGTCATCACTCTGCTAAACAAAACTAATCGCCCCCTGAGGAGGTGACTACCTGGGGCAGGTGCTGGCATCTCCCTTATGGCTGGTTTCACTCAGTTTTCCAAGCCCAGGCCAGAGCTGAGCTGCCCTGCAGCCAGCAAGCTTGCCTCTGGAGAGACAAGGTGCTCTCATCAGCCTTCCAAGGCAAAAAACCATCAGGTTCTCTATGAAAGCTATTTCCTAAATGGTAGTTACACAGCATAATGATCCATGCTGCATCAGAATCTATGTATGTATGCTCAAATACTTCATTTGATTTCTTTGTTTTTTTAAAAGGAATGTAAAAACGTAGGTATGGGATGCAATGAGCCAGGATGCCCTAAGAGAGCAGTCTGAGTATTTAGAAATTTTATCATAGCAGTATCAGTATCATGGCACTAAATCGTCACGTTGAAAAACTTATGAACAGCACTAGTTGTTACCATCAAAGTTATTGCTTCGAATTATTTGTGTGCAGAGAATCACTGACTGTTCAATCTTGTTTGGGGTGTAAGAGAAAAGCCCTCGGCCGCAGTGTAATGTGCCCTTCTGCATACGGCAGCGCCAGCTGCTCCCTTTGCACCTTGACCACCACGTGCAAGAGGCAGGAGAAGCGCAGTGACAGCAGAGCCATTTGGTTTGTAATAATAATATTGAAACATTTGTAAGTTCTAGTTTTAAGACATAGGGTACAAAATCCAGTGACCAGGGAGGCCCACAACCTATTTTTTAAGTACCAAAGTAAATGTACACGAGATTGAAAACCATACAGTCAACCTCTTTCGCAAATAGCTTATTATCCAATAAGTTAGGATACAGATTCAAGAATGGAGTACATGAGGAGGATTAGAGATGGCTCTGAAGAATGAATGCTTCAAAGGGTAGAAGCAGAAAATTGTTAAAAGACAGCCAATACAGAAGTATGGAATAGTATGGGAAAAGAGGCAAAACTAAAAGGTAGAAACCTAATTCGGAAAAATATGCAAAGGGTAAGCAGGGCAGATTAAATGAGCTAAGAGATAAAGAAAAATTACATCAGGACTTTGCAAGATGTTTTGACTGTCTGGACTGGATGCGGTAAAATTTTGCAATGATGCAGAACCACTTAAAGAGAAAAACTAATAATGTTTGAGATGTGGGAATGGAAGATTTCTCATCAGATCTCTACAAAACAATTACCAAGGAAGGTGAAGGACAGGAGAAGAATAAAGAAAAGACAGAATTCAACTGTATTATAGAATAAAAACCACAAGGCTTAGGTAAAAATGAATAGGAAAAAAACCCCATATAAGTAATATGTGAAGTCTGGAAAAGTACATCCATCAGTGGTAATAAAAAAAAAAAAAAGCAATTGAAAAGTCCAGAGAAAACATGATGAGAAAACAGAGCTGTGTAGTCACATATTTGCTTTCTTTTCATTGCTTTCTTTCTTCCTTCCTTCCTTTCTTTTGTCCTGGTTTTATAGTAGCCTGTCAGAATATTCTCCAAGTGTTAGAGAACAAGCATCATTTGCACGAAAAGACCAATTCATTTTTGGAGTATTTCTCAGAGAATATTTTTCCTAGTATCAAAACAATTACCTTCTTGTGTTAAAATATATCATAAATAGCTAACTGATGATGTATTATGTCTTCTCCATCTGTCTTTCAATTTATTCCAGGCAGAGGCTGTACCATTTGTGCACAGAAAACAATATCATGTCAATAAAGGTTTTATCTACACACACTGTCTCTCTCCCCTCCATTTAATTTGTAAGGGTGAGAATTTTTGTGCTGTACTCTGCAAATACACACACTATTGTACAAAATTGATACTTTAGCCTTTTCAGCATTCTCTTTAGGAAACGCAAGTGTAGTGTCTCTGCAGATAAATTACAAAACGATTGATTCTGTAAGAGTATTCATTTGTACTTTTGAACATTTTAATGATACAAAAATAAATTGAGTTTTGAACTTTCCATCCTTTTTCTGTCTCTTCTCTTCTCTTTCTCAAAAAAAAAAGAAGAAAGAAAAAAGGAAAAAAGAAAGAAAAAAAAAAGCAATCACACTTCAACCATTAGTGTTCTCACTGAAATTGCAAAGCATCACACCAAATGTACCAGCATCCCTTTGACAGACATGTAAGAGTACCTATTCACTAGTGTAATGGAAAAAGTTAGTGATTATATATACTGAAGTGACTGAGCCAACAATGACTCTAATGGAGGAAAAAAACCTTGATTAATAACAAGTACCACTAAAAGAACAGATTGTTTTAGGAGGAATGAATCACAAAAAGTAGCAGCAATACAGTATGTCCTCGTCCATTGGCTGAGAATTGGTAAGGGAAAGAATAAAAAGACAAATGCCTAAAAATCAGTAACAGTTTTGCTAGAAAGATTTTAAAATGAATTTCTCCCTCATCTCCTCTGATTCACCATGTGCAGATATATCAGAATAGGTATTATGTCGTTATATGTTTCTTGAAGTCTCTTCCGTATTAACTACGCTGCTGTTTTCATGGGTGGTAGGTAACACATATGAAACTAAGGAAGATGCAGGATGATTTTCCACAAAGCACTCCTTTCATACCTTAAGGTAGCGTATCACATCTATAAATTAAATACTGTATGTTTACATATTCATAAACACTGAAATATACACACGCAACCACCCTTGAATAATGTTGATCCAATTAACACACAGGGCAGGAAACCCTTTTCATCACTAAAGACGACAAAGCTCCAAGACAGGGATTCAACACATGTTTTAGTCTAATGCCAGACATTTGCATGCAAACAATGTTCAGCAGTGAAGAAAACAAATCAGTGTCTAAATGAATCATTTACTATGTTTCCATAAAAACCTTTCTACTTTTATTTAGACAAGCATCTTGGTTTTTCTAAATGAGAAAATGTGTTGGCTTAGGGAACGATCATAAAACAGCAGCATACCTCAGCAGTATTGGTAATCTCATGATACTCTTAGAAGCATTGTACCAGCTAAAGTTTGAGAACTGCCCAAAACAAGAAATTCCATACAATTGGTAAAACTCTATATAGCCATCAGCAGAAGACAGAGAGAGATCCTACTGTAAATCAACTTGCTTGCTATTTATAGAAAATACTAGCAAACAGAACTTGAGAAAGATTTTCAATTTAAAAAAAAAGGAAAAAAACTCCCAAAAGAAAACCCTTAGATTTTTTTTTCCTCTGCTTGTGTTTCTTACCTAAGAAATAGTTTTGAGGCAAGACCTGAATCAGAAATGATAGTTTCAGAGAAAATATTGTTCTACGAGATACACAGATCCGCATTGCAAAATGCATTTTAAAAGTCACCATATTTGATTCCAAAATAATCTTGCCATTTTACCATTAAATGGTTGATCATGACTGACAGACGCTATAGAGAGGTTTTACAACTACCCACGTGAGACTGAGACAGCACAAAACCATAAACAACCACTCTTTTGTGAAAGGGATAAATATGCCTCCTCTCTCACCTAACTCCAAGGAGAGCCATGAACTACAGCCACCAGCATCAGTGGTACCCACAGTTTCCATTGGTTTGGTCCTTTACTAGAGTGTTTGAAGAGTGGATTTAGAGATACAACAGGGAGCATGTGGGTTGCCAACAGCTTCAAACTGATAGCACTAAACATCAGAACACAAATCTCGTCTATATGTTCTTGTGCCAGTTCTCCTCCACTTATCTGCTATTGCACCAACATAAACCAAAGCAAATACTATTGAAATTTAGTTCTTAGTCCATCTCCCGCTTGTGTTTGAACACTGTTCTGTCCATTCAGTGCACTGCATCCCTTACTTCAAAATATATTCACAACAGAAGCTTCCCAACTACGTCGAAAAGTCATGGAGCAAACAGGCTGTACACACATGCACACACATGGTAGAAACTGTGACAGCCACCAGTAAGTCTGGCATCACCAGCAGCAAACTATAATGGAAAATCACCTGTGCTGCTACGGTGTGCAGTTCTGGACAAGGACTAAATCAACCCATTCAATTCCTTCTACTTTTATCAAATTTTTTACTTGTTAGAATGCTTAAATGAAATAATCATGGCCAGAATGACTTCTTTGGTGCACATTTGTTTCTAATCTTCTCAGGGGAATGAACAGATGTAGTTTCTTAAGAACAACAAGTCTAACGTCTTTAGCAATAACACTAACCAGATATTGGCTTTTTTTCCTGAAAACATCAAGATTCGTTGCTCTACAACAAATTGTTTCAGATGCATTGTCGGACTATTGCTGCTTGAGAAACCTATTTGGTGAAAACAAGAAAAAAATCTGACTGCAAATAATTAATAATTAGGCCTACCCTACTAGCGTTATCATTATAAAAGCACCATTTGCAAATCAATGCCTATACACTTATTGTAGAGACAATACTAATTTATAAATCAAGAATACAAGAAACAGCTGAAGTTAATGATGGAATATTAAAGAATTTGGTAAACAGATTGCAAATGATACGCTTCTGATGTGATAGGCTTTGCGTCTGCAGAGTGCTTGAATATTCTGGCTCTGAATCAGCAGAACACTTAAGTAAGTGTCTTAATAGGATAATTATACCAATAAGTATGAAAGTAATTCCATTGATTTTAGTGCCGTGACTCAAATCTAAGTGCATGTAAGTATTTTTCTGCATAGTGACCTTTAGTGTCAATCTAAGTTGGAGCGTATGCTTAATTCCACATTTGTAGTTATTCCTGACCTCAAACTGAAGCTTCATATTCCACAGATATCTCTCTATTTTATTTTGAAAACAAGGTAATAGGCTTCC
The DNA here is from genome assembly GCF_036013445.1 of Caloenas nicobarica. Classification (NCBI taxonomy): domain Eukaryota; kingdom Metazoa; phylum Chordata; class Aves; order Columbiformes; family Columbidae; genus Caloenas; species Caloenas nicobarica. The sequence goes on from NC_088256.1 coordinate 5,782,026, forward strand.
TTTCACCATTGTTTAAAACCGACCTTCTTGCTGCAGCAATAAAACAGACCAGTAGGCTCAACAGAATAGAAATAGGAATTGGGCAAAATCCATGTTGATGACACGGTATTATTAATAAATTACCCACTGTGAACTTTCCATGAATTATTAAAGCAAACAAATCCTATTTTGAAGTGTTATAGATACTAGATAATTTATAAATATGGGATATTTGAATTATAATTCAATCTTTTCCCCTGATCTCTGTCTGTATTTCCATTACCAAATGGCTTTTAAAATGTCCATGCTGTATTATTGGGTATAGCTGTTTATATATGAATTTGAATGCTCCTATACTTCAATGCAGTGTTGCCAAGCTTGCTATATACCTGATGCACTGCAGGCCCATAAAAGGACAGTTGCTTATCCAGAATCTGCTCTCTGCTATGAAGTGCTTCTTTACATCACGCTTTCTAACAGGACATAACACATGCCCTTCTACAGCAACACTTAAAAGTTATTTCTGTCCCTCACGCCTGGACAGTGAATGTGTAATTCTATTTTAAAGAGACTGACAAGGGAAAAGGCAGGCAAAATGTGCAGGTGTATGCCAAGTACTCAAACAACTTTTACTGGCGAGTCACCTTTCTTCTAGAAGTTCACTTCTGCTCTCTAATAGTTGATAGCTTTGAGCAGGTCTGCCATCAGATTTTTGGAAGAGAATCTCCAAGTGGTCCGAGGAAGCTCTGGTTGCAGACATGCCCTGTCTCGGGCTCTTTTGGGGAGGGCACCGCACGGAGCAAAGGCACGGCTGAGCGTCCAGCGTGCTGGTGGCCAGTGCTGCTGCCTGAGCTCTGGAAAAAGGCGCTGAGACACGTTCAAAACTCTCTCTTCCTACTTATAGAGCCACCCTGCACGTATGCAGAGATCCACTAGACAGAGGTTGCACAGAGACTGCAAATTTTCTACGTCCCACTGATGGAAACTAAGCTGGGTGACTGAAGTGGGTTTGTACCTATGCAGTTGAAAGAAAGAGTCTTCCTGATAGTGGGGGTGAGGCAACGAATTTCTCCAAGGGAGGTTTCTGAAGAGGTCAGGGAGAGTAATCTCCTGACAAATCTAGATTTCCCCGAGTTTCTAGCCCTGAGCTTCCTGACACTGTAAGGAACGAGCCACTCTGCTGAAACAGTTTTGATATATCCAGTATTACTATCTTGATATGCTTTTTTATGTTGACAATGTAAAATCTCCTTAAATGAAGGAATAGAAAATACAGGGACAAGCTCTCTAGGCTTGTAAACCTACAGAGAGCTTAATGGAAAATATTGTGCATTGAAATGATCTATTTTTATTCCAGCAAATGTAATTTCTCTCTCTTCTGCCTGCCGTGTTTCAGATACAAATCAAAATAAATCTGCAGTAATTAAATTAAGAGCTTACACATGCTGTTTTGCTTTGTTTTCATAGAAGCTTTTTCCATACTTGACACCTTCTTATATCTTTATTTTTAAACTGAATTTAACGTGTATCACAAAGGATGGTACCGCCAAGACAATGTTACCACTGTTCATACTTTCCCACTTACGTAAGTCCTGACCTGCAGCTCTCTTATTCTTTTCTTTCAAGTACTTAGCTACTTGGGTTAAAAAAAATATATATATTATTTTGACGTGACTGCATTTATAGTTTTAAGATTTGGAAGAGTGCCTACCAAGGATTAGGATGAGATCAGTGTACTTACGCAGAGTTTTATCTAAATCTCTGGAGGCAGAACTTTAGTATACTAAGCCACCTGAAACCTACATACCAATTAGTATCCAAGAAAATCTCCAAATAATGTTTCTGGGAATAAAGGGAAGCAGAGGTTTCTGCAACCGAAGAGAGATGCTCAGAATGTTAATTCTGATATTATTATTTTTCTTAGCTGTTAACAAAATCAAATTATCGCTAAAGGGCACTGTTACATGTAGTTCTAAGTGAAGTTGAACTTGGCCAGCAGTCCTTTAGTGACCACATGCTATCCAGGAACAAAACAAATGCTGTGCTGCTCCGTCTCATTGCCCCAATTCTAAGATGCAGTGCACGAACTTACTTGGCAGCTTGAGTAAACAATCGTGAAAATATTGTCTTGCTGCAAGCCTGGGGAAGCATTCCACCAGGAGAAGAGGCACCTTTGAGCACTTGTGCCTAAAATCATTTGAGGTCCTCTAGCATCTTGATATTTCTAGCCTTGCTGTTCACCAGCAGCCTAAGGAGGACAATTCAGTGCTGATTTCCTTCTGAGCAAGGTAACAAAGGTTCAACTCCAGCAGCATTCCAATAGTCTGGGAGCTGCTGTTTGGTGCCACAGGCCTCCCCTGTGCTGGGAAGCACTAACAGTCAAAAGATAAAAAGAGCAGGATATGATCACTTTTGTGGAAGCATAAGTGAAATGTGTCAGGCAGAAGATATATATTTAATCATTTATTGCCTTTCTGATCCTAGCAAAATACATCACAGAATGTACTCACACAATCCTTCTAATGCTGGTAGAAGCACATACCACTATATTTATAGATATCGTACAAATTGATCAGCTTTATTTACTCAAAAATATGTTTTATCTGTAAAATTATGGCCTACGGGCACAAAACCAAAAATATATTAATACTGTAAGTATCTCTGGTCTTTTGTCAGCATTGATCTTTTGAATTATTCATTTTATCTTTCCTGTTACTGATTCACTGGTTTACAGAATATGTTGGAAGAAGCAAGAAACATCTCTACCACATATGTGCTTTTGCTAGACTAAACTCAAATGATTAAGCTAAGTTAATACATCAGTGATTTGTAAAATGAGACTTTGAAGATTGTAAAATAATTTGAATTGCATAAGAATACATTTATCTTAAAGGACAGAAGTCTGGGATATTGCAAGAAACTGTCTCCATGGTGAATTACTGAGAAATTGCATTGCTGGAATTCTATAGTATCTTCTAGTTTTTTATTTTATGTACATAATTAAAGGAGTAATGAGATTTTACTGCTTGATAGTTCAAGTTATCTCTAAGAAATGCTTTAATTCTATCTTCCAAAATAGTGTTCTGATATTATAAATAGAAACAAGGAGAGTACATGAGATCACGTTTCAAATGGTAGGTTATACGTGCATGTGATTTATAGTACCGGACAATGAGAAAACAGTCCCCTTTGCATCATGGATTTCCATTGATATCAAAAAGAGCATTTCTTGCACAAAAGAATAAGGAATATAGTGTACTATTTTCTGCTTTGTCTACTCTGTGACTTAGATTAACTCCGTAAACGTGTCTTGGAATCACTACAAAAATATATTGCTAACACATTTTTAACCTGTGAAATTTGGAATGAGGTTCCAGTGAGACAAACTGATGAGATACAGGCATAATAATTTGCTAGGCACTTTCCGACAATGGATAATTCAGTAGTTCCTATCCTACATTAAACCATCTTGGCTAGGAGTAGTAACACACACACAGAGTAAAATACAGAACGAAAGTTTCACATTAATATACAGAACATGCTGTAAAATTTAAACAAACACCTTATGGAATTATGGGGGAGGGAGGAAGAAGGAAAAAGGAAAAGCCGGTCAAACACAGCTGAGGCTTTGCTCTTTGATGTTTGAAAATGTGGCTATTCCTCCTTATCCATAATTCAGAATTGTTGGGTCTAGCCTTTCAACAGCATAAAGCAGATTGAACATTGAACACAATCATTCTAACTAAGAAAGTTTCTACACCTAGGCAAGGTGAATTCTGCTGTTAGAAAGCTGATTTTATTCTCAGGAGACTCAATGAACCCGTATTTCCTCTACATTGGGTGTCTTTCTTTCTTTTTGATTATTCAGATTCTTTTGAAGTTTAGATCCAGGTAATAAAAACCCCTGACTGAAGAATCAAAGCTCAGCCTGAAAAAGTAGACTCCAGAGCTGGGAAGCTGCAACCTGTGGACATTTTTTGAAATAGAACTTTATGGGTGTCCAAGAGGGTCCACAAAAAATGAAGCCCAGCAAAGGATGGGGTAGTTTGCGTTGACATAGCATAGCTGTTACCCATTTTGATCTCAGTTTAAGTTTCTAGGAATGAATGCTCACATAGATCCAGCTTCTGGAGCTTACCGTAACATGTTATTAATGTTTGTAAATTGCTTTCACAACCTTTAAGGAAAGTGGAAAGGACAGTATTGTTGCACAGTATTTTTCCTTGATTGCCTGGAGATTCCCAGCAGTCAGTCTCCTATTTCACTATGGCGATATTAATACAGAATCTCTGATACGAGAACCAGTAGAAATGAATGTTTAAGATCCTCAGAGCAAGCCATTCACTGTATGGAGGAGAAGCCTCAAGCATTTAAAATGGTACTATATCTAAAATAGAAACTGCAAAGCATGCTTTATCTTTTATAGCTTGTAAATCCAAATGCATCTTGAAACTATGAATACCTTAAAGGTGCATTATACAAATTATCCAAGAAACCACATTTCATCTTGAAGGCCTGTAATACTGTCAAAGACTTGGCAATGGCTAGGAGCCATGTGCTGACATATACTGCATCTGCTTAAGGACTTCACTGCCAAACACTTCACTGCTTGTACAAGCTGGCAGGAATTTATAAAGTAGCAACATAAGACATGGTTTATGAGAGTAATGTCTAATCACATAGCTAGTATACTTAATAATGCAGACAAATCCAATTCTTCCTTTCATAACATAAGGTTTGTTACTGTTCAGTAAGAACAATAAGCTGTCCCATAAGTAAAATGGATATTTTTCTGTGTTTACGGTTGAAATTGCAAGTATAATAAATGATAAAACATGATGCCTGCCAAGCATGTATATGATAATGTTTTTGATTTTAAACACAAAAGCTATAACCCGAAAGTAAATGTTCCTACCGCTGCAAGACTGAGCCCCTGGTTTTAATACCAAATACCAGCATCTTACAAAGAAACAGGATGTATTCTATGTACCCACAAGAAAGAGGGAGATACTCAGAGCACACAGGGAAGAAGGCAGAACCCTCAGAAAATTCCCTGCATTTACAAATTTTCTTTATGGATCCTCCCATATTCAAGAGTTTAAGGTTCTGACCGAAAAGCCCCTCCAAACTTGGCACATTAATTAGGTCTCCTTCTGTTGTAGAATCTTTTAGAGAAGCTTATGAAGTGACCTTTCCTTAGTCAGGGCATTTTAAAGATCCTTCTTTTTTTTTTTTTTTTTTCCTTCTCCTGCAGAGCAATGTATTTTCATTATAATGTACGGAACATAATTATCTTTCAAAACTCTATCTTCCTGTTGATGTCAGTCATTGGGCTAAAAAAACCTCTGATGTCAGTCAACAGGTTAGAATTATTATTGGGGTATAAAGGCAGGCAGATATCCCACTCACACGTATACATTATTGTAATCATATAAGCCTTTTTTTCATTAGAAACCACAATAAAACTTTGACCATTTTCAGTATCAATAGGGGTTCCAATTAAACTGCATACACAATTAGCACATTACTCATTTTAGGCACCAATTCAGTGCAAGATTTTTTTTAATGTCATCTCATAATGATAAAGTAATTATGCTTATAAAAAGCTAATAATTTCCAGGATTATTGTTTTAAGTTAACGTACCTCACTAACAGGGTTTCAAGGAAGCAGGAAAGTTTTGAAGGCAGAAAAGTTAAAATTTTCAAACAAGAAAATATCAGAGAATCTTTAAGGCACTAAATTTGAGATCTCTGTGTATTGAAAGAATAGCTTTGAAATGCAATTATAAGGCACTGCAAAAAAGTTGAGGAGCTACAGACAAATCAAGTGTGCTTTTTTCAAATCCTATTAAGAACAGTTCATTTAAAGTTTAATTAATTTTTTTTTTAAGATGGACCATGTTGGTAACTAATTCTACGTAAGCACCTCATCTTGCTTCCGTAAGCAATGCTAGGAAGTAATTTTTATTAAATTACACAAATGTTCTTTGTCTCATCATCTTTTCCAGTCTCAGAGCCCAATACAATGAGATCTGTACTGTAGCTGCTCAACAAATGGATTATTCAATCAAATTCTGTAAGCTTGAATGTCGGTCAAAATGGTTTTGTGCAAATGTCCGCTGCTTTTAGCAGAAGTGATGCCCTAGATGGGCAATATACAAGACAACTTTACAGTAAGACAAGATTGAGAAACTATGAAGTTATTTGGCAGTCCTCAAGGATTTACATAACTTTTACAACAAATCTACATATGTAAAAGTAGTTTCTGATACCAATTGCAGAAAATATTTTAGGAATGCTTGTAACAATCAGATATGTATCTTACCAACTCTGGATCTGGAGGTACAACTGCCCCTCAGCAACACGTGTGCTTTAAAAACGCACCTACTAAACCTGGTTGTACTTATTGCTAACAGCTACCACCAGCTATTTTCTGCATGGCCTATGGCTATCAATGGTCTGATGATGCCACGTTCAACATTTTTTCCCATCTACTTAATGATACCCTTTATACAGCTAGAAAAGCAAAATTATAAATAGTTATCTTGAGAGAGACTCTAGATAGGGTACATGCTTAACAGTCCCAAACCAAATACATGATATTTGATGTTGAAAAGGTGAGAAGCCAACAAGCTTTCTAGCCTGCTGGTTTTCATGTAATGGGGGCTGGAGTGAAAGGATATCCAGGAGCCACTGAGCCTGGTCTGCATCAGCTACTATTAGTTTTAACCTGACCCTTAAGGGCAAAAATCTGAGAATGTAGAAAAAAATGAATGAACAGGAAAAATAAGAACCGAGATCCCAATATCCTCTCTTGGTGGAAGTCAGCAGTGACTACAGAGGTGGCCACTGCAGGCTATACTTTTCAGACTCAAAAAAAGGTCCACATGTTTCAAACCATGTGTCCCTTACATCCTTATCCCACCAAGGTTAAATCACTGTACTACTCTTCTCTGTCACCTCCAGTTATGTCTGCCTTGTTGTATATTATTGCAATCCTAAGTGAAATAGCAAAAATCAATTCCAGATATTTTAGGAAGATCTATTATCAACAACAAAAGATAGCACAGCTCTAAGTGCTGAAATAGCTGTCTTTTAATGCAGTACACAATCTTGCATTATGCATATTTGGAAAATACGAATCTAGACTGACCCAAAACTGAATTTTAAATAACTTCAGAAATGTTAATTATATTCATAAATTCAGCAACAAGATGTCAAACAATCTTCCAAAGGACTCTATAGTACAGAGAGGTGCATTTAGCAATTCCAGAGCATCTATTCCGATCAGTCATTTGTATCCTGTGGCTACATCAACAGTAAATCTCTTAAACATAATCAACCAAACCCTCAGTGTATGCAAGAACATAATGGTAGTCACAGATCCCTTAGAATTAAGATGCCTAACATGAACACATTTAGTGCTCAACAAATAATTTTTTAATGTCATTGATCCTGAATATTTTTTTTAAAGCTCCTTTCTGTTCCTTTGACAGATGTGCTATGCTGCATTTCATTACTCTCTCTCCTTACCTCGTTCTTCTTTTGTTTCAGATAAGTGATGAGGCTTTCGGAAAAGATTAAGTACTGGCAGGCAAAGCAATAGCCCAAACACAGTTTTAATTGGAACTTCAAATCCTGTGGAAAAAATAAGAAATTAAACCATTAATAATTTAATTTTACTAGCAGACAGAGTAAATTCATGTATCCTGTTTTCGGTTGCTTTTACCATATTTCTTCATATTTGATTTCAACAGGCATACCATCTGTTAGTCAAATCATGTTAAACATAAAATTATTACCACAAGATTGCAGAGAGGTATGCGTAGCTGCTAAGTGCTGATGCGAATAGTTCTCATCTAGAAAAGTAGTCTGCGAATTACTAGTAATAAGTCAGAATTCGCTTGATTAAGCCTTCGGTCCAAAAACCACTTTCTTCTGTAAAATCTAAAAATCTTCCCATTGCTGTATAACATTCATAGTATTGGTTTTTTATGCTGCTACAATATGCTCTTTGCCCCACGAATGCTTGACAGAGTACAACCATTATACAGCAATATGACTCAAATGCAACTAAGACATAATGCTAAACAATTCAAGCTTCAAGACAAAAGATAGTGAAAGAAATTTCATTTCTCTTGAGATTGGCAAACGCTCTAAACACAAATAACTCCACCAAAAAAACCCCATAAAAGCAATTTTTTAGAGAGTCAGAGGTTATATGTTGTAGTATTGGGCAAGCAGCAACCAAATAACCAAGAAAATAAACCAACTCGGCGTATTAGTAACTTGCTTATTTCTGAAAATAAGACATTCTTGCATTAGTAATTTTTATTCAGACATACAGTACAAAAAATCCCAGATACGTCACAGAACATCTCTAATTTTTTTTTCTGAGGATTTCACTATGTATTTTAAAAGACCATAGGCCCCAATTCTTCTAGATAGTAAGTGCCATTAATACAGTTGTGTCAATGGAGGAGCAGTTAACTTCTACACGTAACTAATCTGACCAACAGAGCTGAAATTTTCTAGGTTCTCAAAGCTGTATTCGGGAAGGCTGTGTTTCATTTTCTTTACCGTTATTGTACAGCAAGTATATGTAAATTTAATTTGGGATTACAATCAAATTTATGTACCATGACCTCAGTCACACTAGGCAACTGGAATTCAATAGACATTTTGTAGTAGGCAACTAGTTATCAATAAGTGTATTCAATTACATATATTGCTGTTATTTAATGCAGCAAATACATCTAAAGCCCATGTAGAATGTGGCATTTGGAACAGCTGTAAGAACATATATTTACAAAAGCTCTTTTCATAATGATAGTTTGGATGGGTAGTGAATTTATTCTTTATTGTTTGTTAATTGAGGGCTGCAGGGTGCTATGTGCATTTTAAAGACTAAACTGATGTTTGTGACTGGAATGGGAGGCAATATTTTCTTTTTAAACTTTCTTTTCTGGAGAATGAATTTGCTGAAATGTTCCTCTGAACACTCCATCGGAAGCATTTCTTAGGATGAAAAGGGAATCCCTGGTCAAAATGAGGATAAGATAGAAATGGAAAACCTAAGTTCAAGCCCCTAACCTGGCCAGTATTAGAGAAACCTTAAAATCTTTCCCTAAATAACATTTTTGTTTCTGAATGCTACTCATGACCTAACACACGTAACTGCAAGCAATAGCAAAGCTTTGGTCCACAGTCGGATTATCCGGTCTATAGTGTCCTTTCAATAATTGGTTAGCTAAAGGCACAACAAGGTGTACGTGACAGTCTGCTTGCAAAGCTGCTTGGGATAGAAAGCAGTTTCTTTGCAAGGCATAGAGACTGTGCCAACAAAACCTGCAAGGACGAGACTAGATTTCTCTGCACCATACCCATCTGCCCCATCACATTCTCCCAGAAATCAGAAGCCAAGATATCGCAGCAGAGACACAAAAAAGGCTGTGCAAGGGCCCGTGCAGACCAAGCATGGCTGATGAAGAATAAATTCAAGTAAATCTGAGCATAAGCATTCATCTAAGCATCTGCATCATGCTACCCCATCATTTCTAGTTGTTCCTGTGCTATCAAAATCTTTTCCACTGCCCAGGTATGTCCACCTTCCCTCAGCCTGCTAGATTACAGAGACAGATGTTATCGCTCTATTAGGTGCAAAGGCAGATGGTAAGGGTATCAGATGAAGGCGGGCATGAGCGCTGGGAATGAATTCTAACTTATATAGAGCTGGAACCAAAGCAGAGGCAGCCTACACTGTCAGCTTCAAAGCAAAAGTCCTAATGTACAGATAAAGACATACTTGTGGATGTCCAATGTACCACAGACAGGAAGCAACTCAAGCAATTCAGCCTCAGACACTTTTAAAGGTTTTCAAGACTGTATTTTCTCCTGATATTCAGAAATGAGCTTGAGGGGAAAACAGGCTGTTTCTTCCTGAAAACAATTCTTGGTCCAAATATCACTCCTTCACTTCTCCATCAATAAATAATTTTAAAGACAACTACTGGGTTACTCTGTGTACGTATCAAAAATGTCTTACAAACTGCAAGCTCTCCAAGCAGCACTGCTCCTTCTTGCACAAAGAAACATTTAAGTCAGTCATTCAATACACAGTCGTTGAAAGACATTACTAAAGTTTCACAGGAGGCAATTTTAGAGCCTGGTGTTCTAAATAAGACTCAGATACTAAGCTCCTACCTAATTTTTAAAATGTGTTTTTTTGCCTATGGAGCTATAAAAATAACAAATACAAAAATAACGACAACCACAATAGCCATCATTATAGTTTTGTACCAAAGCCTGCAAGAAACAAAATAGGACAATATCTTATCCCGAGCAGTAAAAGCAGGACAGAGTAGCTGTTAAGCCCCCTCTGGAAAAATGTGAACCCCTGGGGCATTCAGATTTCATGCTGTATCTGGGACATAAAAACACTCTAGTTGGGATCCATAAGAACAATAATTGAAAAAAAAAAAAATCAAAATTGTTGAATAGCTTGACTATAAATATACTAATTGATACTTCGGGAGTAAAAAATTCAATAAAGTGGTGAAGTATACAGTAAAACAAATCTCACAATGGTCTTCAAATTAATTCACATTCACAGAAATGTCGGAGGATACCTTTAAGAGAGGGAAATGAACTCCATCTGACTAACAAACTCAATATTTATTTAGAGAATAGCCGCATTACTTGATTTACTGCCAGCATGCTTTTTGCTGCCTTAGCTGTTGCTTTACAACCACCAAATTTTTCAGCATCTGAAAGAGGGCCGCACTTCACCTAATTGCAATTTATTATGGTGTTAATATTAATTTTCTTATGAACCTACTCTACCATGATGAGTACCTGCTTGAAATGGAACAAGAGAAGAAATGACATCTCCTCCACAGTATGTGTTTGTGTAAGAACATACTTGAAAGAAAGAGCATGTGAGAGCTTGACATGTCCTTGGGGTATGATTAAAAGCTCGTGAAATAAAATAATTCAAAAAAAGACAGCTCTGACTTTAACCACCACTGGGGACAAGAGATCTTTCATTTAAGACATGTCAGTCATTCACAGGTATAGCTGAAATAACACAGAATACATATTTTAAAACCTGGTTATTTAGGTACAAACCCCTAACCAGACAGACCCTGTGGGTGACATAAAACTGCCACAAAGTTTAATTAAAGTTTAATTTTCAATAATAATAGCAAGCCAAAGCCTAAAAACATACACACTTCATATTGATAACATCGAATGATAAAGAAAACTACAATTTAGGAAAAAAAAAAGAACAACCACCAAACAAACAAAAACAAACCACGGACGAGATAAAACCCCATGTAGAATATGATTCTTTAGTAAAGAAGAAATCTTCTGCCCCAGGTGTTTTCTATCTAATGTCGCATCTGGGCCACACTCTTTCGGTTTTGTAGCAAAGGTCTGAGTTTATTCAAAGCTAATGAAATTTGCCACTTAGACTATTTCATGTTTTATGTAATGCTGCCTTTTAAGTGGGTGTATTTAATTAAAGATATTCTTTCCTAAGCTTCAGAGTCTGTTCCACTTCTGTGAATTCCCTTTATTTCCTTTCTGACAGTGCTACAATTAGCCATCTATAGAGATACAAAGCCAGCTGTAACTCACAGTATTTTTTTAATATATATATATATATATATAAACACAATTTACATGAGCTCTCATCTCATCCAAAATTATCTTCAAGAATTTCTTTTTTAAAAAGTAACGAGACCAACCCAAGCACGAGGCCATTGTATCTGGCATGCAAACCATCTTGTGAACAGCAGAACTGATGAAGTCTGGTTCAGAGTCTCGTTTTTGACTCTCCATGGATGCTTTGCGATTCAAGTGGTTCAGGACTGAAGCTAAAATTTTCCAAGTGCAAGCACTGATCATGTTTCTCTCCTGTGTGCGATAGATGGTATCTAACGAAGAGCATACTCACCCTACAGCCTCAATGGTAACATACATAAAACTGCTTAGAGGGGCTCAGCCACTGAACCCTTGACCGTTGAGAACTGCTTTGAGGACTGTCAGTTGGTAGGAACTTACTCTCTTTGAGACCTCTGTCTCTCTGTGAAATGCATTTCAAAACTGTTTCAAAAGTTACCAGAGGAAAACCAGACAGACGTAAGGCATAAACCTTGTTTCCTTAAGCAAAAGAGCTCAAAAATTTATTTCATCTTAGACGTTTTCTGACTGAAATGAATAAATTAAAAGACCAATCAAAAACTGCATTAAACTGCATACTATGTTAGAGTATGCTTAGCTGCGAGAGTGACGTCCTAACTCACTTGAAGTTAAAAGAAGCTTAGATGTTGACTTTAGCACTGTTAGAGTTTTGCCCTGGTTCTATATGCCCAAATGTTCAGAGGATAGAATTGCACTGGCTTTTACACACGGAACATCGGTGCAACCCACCATTCCAAATCATTCAAACCCTTTGGAAAAAAATGCCACCTTTTAGAGACTGATCCCTGTCCTCAATGAAATTGCTGAAAGCAAGGGGACGACTTTGTTTCCCTTTTAGGGGTGAGGTATGATGTCCAGATTATATAAGTGCTCACTCTCAACGCAAATGCATTTTAGATTATCAATATCTGTGATGAATGGATCACCTTTGCTGCTCCTCAATAGTAACTATGTGTTAAGGCTTAAATTTGAATCAAAGGTGACAGATGCTTTACCTTAATAGTAAAACAAGTAATGTTCCTCTATAACAAATTCTACAATAGAATACTTGATATTATTTATCCTCAGAGTGATATTTACTGTTTCTATAAGTTCTAGCTTCCATTTAGTACCTGCTAGATTTTTTTTGTTGAATGGTTTAAACAAAACAGAAGATTAGTTTCATGCTTCATTTCATATGTTTGTATCTTTTGAAATTAGCTGTAACAGTGCTTTTGGATTAATAACAAGCCCATTAGTAACAGACTAAAGTGATTAGGAGATAGCCTTTTTGTCTTTATCAAGCATGGATGTCAGCTGAGACTGTACATAGTAGTACAAAATGAATTCGCTAGCACGGATATTGTCAAAATTTTGACAAGCCTAAATATGCATGGCTTCCTGACAGACATGAAAACCCCAAATACTGGCTTTCTCCAGCTAAGGAAAGGTGTTTGCAGACAAGAAATTTAACACAACTAAAGCAGTTAAAACTCTGAAGGCATCTTTCTAACCCACAAATACTTGATTTGCTACGCTTTCTGCTTCTCTCTTGAAAGACCTTAATTTTTTCTGAAATGTTCTACGCCCTATTTTAGCCCATAATAGGTCTTCAGACTCAGTTTAAGGCACATTGTCACTGTGTGCTTAAGGATCTTTCCTCTCTCAGTGCCACACCATTAATATTTTCTATTGATTTTCCAGCCTAGATCAAAACCAGCCTCCATAGCCCTCGGAGCAGTCTCCAAAGGATACTTACTTCTGAACAGAGGGTTTGGGTTTTGAACAGCAATCCCTTTTCTGCTAACATATTAAAGGCTGGCTGAAAGCCTGCTTCCGGTGCTCTCATTACTGCAAACAAAAAGTGCTACTCTTTCCTCTATTTGTGCTCTCTTCCCTTCGAAGTGCATACATCCTTTTACCTTTGAAATGTTTTCAATCTTATTAGTATCGATAAATAAATTGCTTTCAATATTAACTAGTTAATTCAAATTCTGCTTAGCCTGCTTCTGAAAAATAAATTTTATTTATTTTATTTCTGAAGAATAAATGTATTTTATTTGTTAGTTAGCCCACTCTCTGTTATTTGCTGTTATGACAATCCAAACACATAGTTATGCTCGTGCCTACCCAAAAGGTCTCAACAATACCATGTAATTACTTAGTTAAGCTTCTAATTCATTTGTTGTTAGTTTTGTTCCTTTGAAATTTCCTCATTAAGTTATTGCAGGGAGCTGTGTTTGCACAGCTAAAGAGAAAAATACAAGCTCTTTATTGCATTCTTTCAATACCCCTTTTATCTTTAAACTAGCTAATTAGCATATTAATTAACTAGACACAGTATTCACCAACCTACAATTAACTGTGGATACCACATTTAGTGTAATGCCATTTGTACTTACATCATAATTATATATTCACTTAACTTTGCTCTGATATATCAAACTGTTTCAAAATTAAAACAGCTAGAATTGTAACATATCTTATTAACGGTATGCATCCAAGTGAACTTCTTTGTACTCTGTCAAAATTTTAAAGTCCTAACAAACAAACCAACCCTCTCAGTAATAAACTCATAACGGAAAAAATTCTAGTTCGCAATGAAATAAAATATTTTGCGCTTACAGGATTAGTACACTACGGTTTGGCCCACAATGGTCAAAATATGTCAGCCAATAAATATCTGAAGACAATTTCAGTATAAGTGCCTACATTCACCGAGTAAGATTCATCTGCTGGAATGATAGATAATGTTACACTTTCTGTAGCTGAGCATTCTACAATACCAAGAATTCATTTAACAGCAACATTCTGGTAATGCCTTCATAAAACCATGGTAGCCAAGATCTATGTTTTCACATGAATTGAAAGGGACACAAATATTTATAGCACAAGTCTGATAGACTGAATCAAGAATTTGTGTCTAAACAGTTGTGTACTGACTTCAACAAGGATATGACAAGACCAAGGACTATATGGGTGACCACACTGGAGAGACAGAACTTCTACACCACAACTGTTCCTTCCAAAACATAAACAGTCTTGTTCCTGCATGGTGTGATAAGCGTCAGCCCAGCCTGCAGCGCTCCTTTCCTTCCCCTGTCCTATAACCCTCCTCAAGTCTTCTGGACTTGGGCAAAAATCCAAAGCAATTTAACAAATGAACAGATAAATTACAGGCTGCCCACTTAACATATTTCTATCTTTCCAAATGCCTATTGATATTAACAAGTGTTTATGAAGTCACATATACAAGATGACAGTATTTCAAGCCGGCTGTGCCCTTGCGGGAATGTACATAATGTACATTATTATTTTTTATTTGAGAAACCTAGTAGACCTGGACATTTTATATTCAGTTTCATATAGACATTGATGTATTGGGTGATTTACAGAGTGTATGCTTTGCATTTGTTTGAAATCTCTGACAAGTAGATATTTTTGAATTACTGATCTGAAGATTTTTTTGATGATATAATTATGAGCTGGAGGTTGAATTTTTAGAAGTGAATTTGGTGCTAGATTTGCAATTCAAAGAAGTTACTTAAATTAACAAAAATGCCCTAAAAGAACAGCTGTCTACCTGACTGATCCAAGAAAATGAACACTGAAAATAAACAGCTGCCCTGTAGAAGACTATGTGATAAAACTAATCACCCTTTGCATAATGTATTTGTTTTCCCCTGTGCTTATTACAGACTTGGTGAACCTTCAAAGCTATAAATATTTAAATGTAACAGACAACCCAGGCATGTGAGTTCAAATGAAAGTAGGATTTCAGTAGCCTGACTACAGCAAATCCGGATCTCAAAGAAATCAGTTCTGATTGTTATGTAACATTCAAAACCATATTTATTTTATTTTTGTTGTTGTTATACCAACAAATCCTTTTTAAAAAGACCTTTTGGATGAAATCTACGCCTTCTCCAAACAATACAAGGCTCGGTATTTGGAGAAAGGCTACAGTTCTACCAGCGTCATCACAACAATATAATACGGAAAGCAAAAGAACAGTATGTATTTAATGCTACTAGGATAAATAGCCCCAGGTGCTATGCTTAATCATAGATCCTTCAAAATCAAGTCACTGAAGTTAACCAAGTGATGAAAATATCTAGCAGTTGAGATGGCTCAGCTATATCTTTTCCACTTTCAAAAGCTAGATGAAAGCATAGACAGAAGTAGGGATGTCTCCAAATAATTTCAAGGTTTAAACTAAGGGATTAACTTTAGATGCAGGTGTTTTCACAGCCATGAGGACTCTGCGGTCATGACCCAGATTAAGACAGCTCATGGAGACCTGGTTGTGAAAAACTATTGTGTGCCAAATGAAAGAAAGTGTTTGAAGACAAATTGATTTTCCTGTTACTGTGTCCACACACAGAAGGAAGGTGGGTTATCCTTTCCTTTGGACCTTTTTTCCATTCCAGTGGCTTATACCATTGAAATACTCCCCAGCCTATGCTGTTCTCTCCCTCATTCCCTGAGCAGCAGATCTGACTGGGATAGTCCAAAACCAATGCCAACAAGTTCAGTTCCGGCAAAGGGCGCAAGACGGAATATCCAAAGCAAAGCTAAGGCAACTATCCATCACTTGTCTTGCTTTGCTGGCACTATGTCTAGCTTGCTCCGATTTATGACAGAATCCAAGGTGTCCTGAAAGCTCCTTTTGGAGAGCGTGACTTGGGATGCTGGCACTGAAGCAACCAGAAAACTGTGACAGCTGCAGATATGGTCTCTGCCGTGAAGTGCCATAGATGTACCCTTTATAGTTTCAACCATCCCCTCAGTCCCTATGGTATGCAAGGCTTTCTCCTAAAATCCTTCCAGCTTTCAGGATTCCCAGGTCCCGTCAGACCTGCTACCATGCTGCACAATCTGCAAAATGAACACTTTTTGTTGTTCTCAAGAATCAAACAAGCTCTTGTCTCTCCAGGGGCTCAGTCTCAGCAACAAAGACGACAGAAAGAGGCCTGATACCCAGACATACTCTCCTAAGTGTAATGCACAGTCCCCTACAGAATCAACTAAACAACTCTGTCCTTCTGTCAGATTTAGCATTTTAGTTGTATCCATGTATAGATCTTAATCAGAACTGCTCACAGGCAGCTGCAGGATTCGCTAGGCAGAAAGGCCATGACAGGCAAATGTATAATATTTACTGTACTTGGAATACTAAACTGGACAAGCTTCAGTTTATGCTAATTTATTAAAGGTGAGGAACTGCCTGTTATCAAATCCCTCCATTACTTCTTTCAAATCCATCCACTAACAAGCAATTGCAGTTGTCACTTGCCCAGATGCACAGGAGAAAGACGCAAGAACCAGTCTTCCTTTCATTCTGCCACAAGCGGTGTAGTTTCAGACTAATCCCTATAAAAAGTGAGACAAGTAAGTAGAGATGTTTTGATCAGTCAGCAGAGGTGGCAGGCTGGAAATGTACCTTACAACAGCTTTTCCATTGAGGGCTATAAGATATATTTGTCTTTTAGAGGCATATATTCTTTCCTTTGCCCCTTCAAAAGCATGCTGAGAAGATCCAGTTCCCACCAAAGTCAAAAGAAGTCTTTCCACTGATTTTAATGAGAGCTGGAGATTGCAGTGTGGGGCCCTCAATGAGGCCAGTATTTCTTTCTTTTCTCTTCTTTTCCTAATTCAAAAATTGTCTTACACAGACTGTCTGGAAGGATGTAAAGATTAGCAACAACATTCTGAACTAGCCAGACCTAAAAAGAATATATTTATTCTAAAAGGTCTCAGAACACTCAGATGTACTACATGTTATGAATACCCAAGTACAGCCCCCTCCCCAGAAGCCATTCTTTGCAAGACTATTTTTACTAAAAGCTATTTTGATGTGACATACAGAAAAGATAAAACTTTTTACACAAAAGAGGATTCATTGGAAATACTTTCTAATGAAATTTTTATAATATGTAAGCTAGCCTGCCTGCACTCCTTTGGCTTATCTACCATTTGCTGCTGCAATACATTCTCTTGTACAGCATGTTAAAAGAAGGACCAATATGGTCATCCTTGAGCCTATGCAGCTGAATATGCTATTACAAACAGGAGATGACAGGAATTTCTCAAGAATAAAACACTGAAATTGCATACTGTCACTGTGGCATCACATTTGTTACACATTCTTTAAAATTAATAACAAAAATAGATCTTAAAAGATCATTAATAAACAAGTACAAGAAAAAACGAATTTTAAATAGCTCATGTTAATTGTGTTTATCTCAGTGTGAAGCCATGTCAAAAAGCCTGCAGCAAATGTATTTTATTAAAAGTACCACTTGCACAGCAGGCATTAAACATTAGAAAGCAAGCTTAGCATTAGTGGGCTACAATTGAAAAGGCTACTAAAACTCCACTAAACTCTTAATATGGTATCTTAAAAATGTGAGATGGAGAATTAAACTCCTTTTACACAGTATGTGATTTTAATGCTACTTTTTAGTCATGTTATTCCTTCAGTAATGTCCCAGTTTATATAATCTTAGAGAGAACCAGAGGGCAGCCACGTGCCAACCTTAGTTTGCACTCTTCAGCGTGGGAAATCTCCACTGCTCTCCACCCTCCACTGCTGGGGAGCCCATATTTTACTTGTGTGCTTATCCAAATGGAGTTGATAATTATAAGGTTATTTATATCGTTAATGAAGTGAAAAATATGATTTTTTTTTTTTTAAATTTAAATCCATTGTGGTGTTTGGAGTCCCTAGTATTTCTGCAGGTGCAGTTTCAGGCTGAATCTAAGCCAGTTTAACACTGAGCTGACACTAAAGGAGGCAATTCTGCTCTTCCTTGCCAATTTATGTCTGACCGAGTGTCAGTTGGCTTATGAAATGAAACATTGTGCTCTTTCAGGGTTATTTTTCCATTGGACCAGCCACACTACCAGTCCAGGAAAAAAGGGAACCACCAGGAGCACCAAGGTAACAAGGCAGAAAGCAGGTGGTGATTTTAGGGAGTAATATACCATTGAAATGTTTCCTTTAACATGGTGTGAAATCACCAGATCTGCTGGTTTAAAGAGAAGGAGTGAAATCTAGAAAAGACCTGTGTCAACTAATAAGTACATGTACGGAATATCTCAGCAGAGGGAATGAGCTACATATTAAAAGCTACACATTTAAAGTTTTGCTTGTTTGTAATTCATTCATAACTCTCCACCATCAACAGGCAATACACAGCCACAATGCAATGTTTTTTCCTGTCAGTCTTCAAAATCTGCCAGAGAATAAGAAAAAGAAGAAATACATAAAAGATCCCTTAGCAACACAGCTATGATCAGAAATTGCGTTGCTTTAAAACGTGAGCAGGCCAGACTCTCAGCCAGCAGCTGCATGGGTCAGTGCACACATTCATCTATCATGCCGAGAAAAGAACTTCTAGGGGTTTGAAACTGATTTTGTTTGTTTTATTTTTTACTTACAGAAGTTTAGTCTTATTTTACAGGTTACTTTTAGTCACAAAACCATTCTGAAAAGACAATAGAAGCTCAAGCACACAATCCTACCCAATTCCTATTGTTGAAAAGAAGGTACCAAAGGTTACATGCTCTGATACCATCTAGGTTTAGAAAGCAAAAACTTTACAAAATACATATTTTATTCAGAAAATAGCCATAGCTCATTTGGTATTAGCTCTGAGTCATTTTTGTAAAGTAGTTTGTTTCTGACTTCAGAGAGGATGGGATGAGATGAAATGAAATAACCTGAGGAAACTCTTATTTGTGAGAGCAGAGTAGAAAATACCTTGGTATCAAACATGAATGCCTTGTTTTCCTCTAGATTACTTGGGAAACAAGGAGAGAGGGTGTCATGGTTTAACCCCAACTGGTAACGAAAGCCCCACGCATCCACTCGCTCATTCCCTTATGGCGAGACCATAGGGGAAGGACAACATACATGCACCACCGCAAATCAGGTAATAGTTTCTTTGCAGCTCGCTTTCTGCTAAATGCAACTTAAGGTCTTTCATTTTACTTGTAAAATCTTTATGTCCAGGTTCCTGCCTATTTGAGGAATCACATTCTCCATAAAAATATAGTATTAAGGAAAGTATTCAAGCCTCAAAGCCCTTTTAGTATAAGAAACTAATGTCAAGGTATCATCCATCATACAACCCCAGATCACAATCTACTTCACTCTCTACTTCAGTGGAAAAAAACCAAACCAAACAAAAAACCAAACAACAACAAAAATCCAAACAACCACCACCACCAAATCCCAAGTTTCTAGTGAGACAAGACAACATTGGTTTCCTCAGAAAATGGGGAATGATGTCCAGCTACATTCAACTAAAAGGACAGACAGGAGCTAGAAGACCCAAATGAAATAACAGATCTGAACTGCAAGAAATTGTGCTACTTGAAGTTTTAGCCCCAAATTGAACTTAAATAAACAATTGAATAGTTCCTCAACTAACACAGCTTCCAGAAAGTGCTCTGGGAAGTTGCCCTGGAAGCTTTGACAGAACACGAATTTGCGCTTGTTTGACTACCACTGCAGCAGTGACACGGGGCTGGCTCTGGGGAAGACCTACCAGGCAGGTTGTTCCATGGCCAAGGAACCATGTGTCCAGGCTCCTCTGGAAATCTGGATACTCAAATTAAAAATATTTCTAATTAAACAAATAGCATATCCTATCTATCTCTACCCCGCAAATAATTTTGTTTTGGTTGCTTAGGTTGAATTTCGTATTTTTAATCACTGAACAATTTTTTTTTCCTTAGTAACTTTACTTCTTTAGGAAGTTGTGTTTGGATTTTTAATACAAATACAAACAAATGTATTAAATTAAAATGAGGGAGAGGCAGCAGATTGCACAACACTGTCTGACAGAATTGGAGAACAAAGGAATGCAGAGGTGAGTTTTCTTTGCCTAGCCCTTTATCACAGCTCAACTAACTCCTAACATTAGTTACCATTTAAATGTTTCTCCTACTTTCAGAGTCTACTCAGCCATAGGGAGCACTGTTAAGAAACACTAATTCTTGTTTTTCTATCCCCATTTTTACTAAAATTTTTAAAAAATTGTCATATCCATCTGTTGCTCTGCTATTCCCCCTGCCCCCCACTTTATATATGAATATCAGTATTTTCAGCTACAATAAACTCTAAGTAGTTCAGTTTTTCAGCCTTCTTGAGCAGCTTTATCAATCAGTGGCTTTTACAGGGAGGATCCCAAATGTTGATATAAATGTAATAAGGTTGAAAGATTAAGGCAAGAATAAAGAAAACTGGTACATTATTGCAGCAAGGATGCAGTCAATGCTGTTGGTCTCCCTATTCTGAATTGATTTAGGAGACTGAGAAACATGCAGCCATCGTTCTGAGCACAGCCAAGGCCCACTTAACTTCAATATTTAGAAATGCATAAATAAATCCCATTAAGATCCAGACTTTGCTGAAGAGACAGGTTAATTGCCTGTTTGTTGGATATTTAGGGTCTATGCTTTTATCTTTATGATGATTTTCAGAACTATTTGGGTGGAAAGGGAACAGTATTTTGATGTTATCTCAAAAAAAAAAATGCATCTCACACTATTCTAAAGACATTTAAGACTTTTCTGTCTCACTTTTGAATTATTTGAGGCTTAGATTTGACAAAAGTGTGCCTAGAGACTATTCAACATTGACAGCAACCTCATCTATGTTTACCTCTGTTCTAATAGCTGAGGTAGCCCATATCACAACAGCACCAGTAGGGAACTGTGGTTCTTTGGTAGCTGACAAGTGACAACATCTCATGGACAACACGTGAGCAAGAGATGAAATTTCATGACAGAAACTCAGCAGTCGGACAATTTAGTCTCACTTCATAGAGTCCAATTTTCTTTCTTATTGTGCTAAATCAATGGCTCGTATTACAATGCTTTATGCCATCTTGCAGTGTCAGATGGACTCCTGGTGCTTGTGCGGGAATCGGTTGCAACAGGATAAAGTTGAAGTCTGTCCTTCAATTAACAGGTAAGCTCAAAGGAGAAAAATCACTACAGGTATTAGCTCTTTAAATACAGACGTTCTTTTTCACTAATCAGCTTCTTTTTTACTTTATTCAGCATTAATATGGAGGTAGGGACTTTGTGTGTCACATCAGTCAAACAGTCAGGTTCTGACCTACTTGGCTGCTATAATAAGGACAATATTCCATCTACAGGGCACTGCAATAAAACATTCCTTTTAGCATAAATTTTTGGAGGTGATAGTGAGAGTCTTAAGTGAAAGGAAATATTTTTTTTTTGGTATGGAAATAAATGGATATTTTAAAAAAATCTCAACTTTGAGAAAATATCCCAAAAAGACATCATGAAAGCTAAGATAAATCATGATCTACCATAACTTTCCCAAATACTTATTTACCTAAAACAGGTAGGAAAATCTAAAACTAGACAAATGCATTGACATTTTTCGACAGATTCATAATCTTGCGGTTCCCAAAATTTTAATGTTCAATAACATTTCATTAGTGTACTCCAGTGTATTTATTACTATGCATTATTAATACAGATATATGCCTCAGAGATGTACAGTTCGTAATTATTTTCCCCTTCAAAACATAATAACTTCACACTGGGCTTGTTGCAGCTACAATATTTCATCTCCGAATGCTCCTTCAAACATTCTGGGGCTGTGACAGAAATTTGTATTTGAACAGAAAAGCTGTCAAGAAGATGCTGTGGTGCTATCCATCACATTTTTAATCCTGACCATACTTAGATGTTAGTGTAGCTATCTGTCCAGGACACTAAACACAGACTAAAATTATGCCTTCTGTTCTTACACATCAGATCTACAAAGTTAGAACGATTTCAATAGGCCTGTATTACACTCTATTAATTTCCTGATAGTTCTCAGCTATGCAAAATCCAACCACAGTGTCACCGTGGTTTAGACATGCAACCTTGATTTCAGCATAAAAAAAAATGGAGCCTGTCACTGCTCATAATTTTGCAGAAGATTCTACAAATGTAAATCCTTTTTCGTCCTGTCATCCTTTTATGTCTTTAATGAGTTTGTTCACTAACAGTGCAGAATCTTAATTTCATATTCAGAAATATTAACAGTTACTGTAAGTTTAAGCACCTGAAGTAGCTGCTCAATTAAAACATAATGTATACATTAATACTTAGTTTTACAAAAAGAAATGACATTAGGGTTTTGATTTTACTTCCCCCCCGCCCCTTTCTCTCCCATTTACATTTTACATTCCCAAGGGGGAAAAAAAATTGCAGTTAAAAACTGAACTAAAGAGTCTAAAACAAAATCTTTAATCAGGAGCACATTATGTAGTATAATATGATCCCTTAGCAGTTAAAATCTAACATTTGTAAAAACAAATGGCACGCACTTGACAGGCAAATTACACATGGATTACCATTTGTTAAAATTTCATCACAGAAAATAGTTTAACTGTTGTGGATATGAGCCAAGATCAGCCTGACAAGTACTTTACATGAAAGATTAGCATATTCTCTTCCAGAGGTTTATGCTTAATTTGGATGCATCGACTTTTTGCCACCATTGCTGACCTTTCTGTCTAATCAAAGTCCCTTTGAATTCAAATCCCCAACCTTTTATCTCTCCTGACAGGTTTTAATTTGAAGGCTTGTAATAAAGTCTATTAAAATTCAAAATGTATCAGTGTTTAAAGCTTGGTTCACTTCGTTGGATTTTCAGATATGAAACTTCAAATGTGCTGATTACAAAGGCTCCAAACTTTTCATTTTAAGCTTTACACCAGGCTAAAAAGAGCCATTTGGAGGGGGAAATCAATCTAAATTTTTTTAGTTCTAATGCACAAAGTTTACATATGCGGCATGATTATAAAAAATGAATATCCATAAGTAGCATTGTACATAGAAATTGGGTAAGTTAGGACTGCAGCTGCTTCTGTGATAGTCCTGTATCAGTGGTTATTTTTATACTGCTGTTTCACCCAAGGCAGACAGAGTTTCCATGTGAGACAGTATGAATTCAGTGCAACTGCCTCCAAGAAAATCACTGGTGCTGCTGCATCCACGGTGCCCCATCCCCTTATGTGGCTTGTGGTGCCATTGCCAGGCAGCACCCCCGAAACTGAATCTCTCCCAAAGGAAAAGAAGGCTCCTCTGGGTCCCCTGTCAGTGTCAGTTCACAGAATAATAAGGCGATTATTTTTTCCATCTTAATTAAGATAATTACTTTAAAAATAGTAAGGTAAGTGGGAGAACAATGTTACAGAATTGCTGAAACTTGTGATTCAAAGACTTTTCCTTAAAAAAACCCCAAACAAAATGAAGCACAAAACCCCCTCCTCCTATTCAAGTATGTTGTTTCTTCAATTGGAATTTTTCTGTTCTCTCACAGTAGCGTGTACAAATCCAAACATTATATATCTGATTATCACACATAATCCTACTGTTTCATCAGGCAGGTACTAGCATCAGAGAAGGAGCTGCAGATATGAAAAGAGGATTAAAAAGTAGCCTAAAATAAGCCGATGTTACAAATTCTTTTAAAGAAGAAATGTATATCGGAAGTCTACAATGAAATATGAACACAGGTGAGATTTCTTTATCTCTGCATGGGTATTAGTTATAGAATTAAGTAAAAAAAGTCCTGTGTACTGCTGTCCCTATAAAGAGAACAGGTTAGTCCATGTGGGCTTGGAAATCCCTCCATATAGATTTCATGGCAAGATAAGGACTTAATTTCTGTGCAGTTCAGAGGAAGAAAGAAAAACAAACCAAAAAAACCCTAGCTTTTGGTGTGAATGGAGTCAAATCCAGCTGGCAGCCAGTCACAAGTGGTGTTCCCCAGGGCTCAGTTTTGGGGCCAGTTCTGTTTAATCTCTTTATCCATTATCTGAACGAGGGAATCAGTAAGTTTGCAGATAACACCAAGCTGGGGGAGAGTGTTGATCTGCCGGAGGGTAGGAAGGCTCTACAGAGGGATCTGGACTGGCTGGATAGATGGGCTGAGGCCAACAGAGTGATGTTCAAGCAGGCCAAGTGTCAGGTCCTGCACTGGGGGTGTTGTTCAACAGCAGCTGCACACGAGCCGGCAGTGTGCCCAGGTGGTCCGCAGCACCCTGATGCGTATTGGAAATAGTGTGGGCAGCAGGACTAGGAAAGTGATCGTCCCCCTGTACTTGGCACTGGTGAGGCTGCACCTCAAACCCCAGATTCAGTTTTGGGCGCTTCACTACAAGAAAGCCCTTGAGGGGCTGGAGCGAGTTCAGAGAAGGGCAATGAAGCTGGGGAGGGGTCTGGAGCTGTTTAGCCTGGAGAAAGGAGGATGAGGAGAGACCATCTCACTCTGTACAACTGCCTGAACGTACTCTGAAGTAACAAGAGAGAAGAGAAGAGGAAATGTCCTCACGTTGCACCGGGTGGGGGGGGTTGGATAGGATATTAGGAAAAAATTTCTTCACCAAAAGTGTCGTCAAGCCCTGGAACAAGCTGCCCGGGGATGTGGTCGAGTTACCATCCCTGGAGGTGTTAAAAAGATGTGTAGGTGTGGTGCTTAGAATCATAGAATCATTTCAGTTGGAAGACACCCTCAGGATCATCAAGTCCAACCATAACCTAACCTAACTCTAGACTATAGTTTAATCTTTTACAGCGGCTTTTACTCTATTACAAAAAGGCAAAACTTCCTACATGTAATTAACTTATTCTCTAATTCCAGCCCAGCAAATTATGCATCACTCTCATCTCATGCAAGTTAAATGCCAGATGACACAAGGAACTTCTGAAACATAGAATCTAGGACACCCATTCCAAGGATGCAGTGGAAAAACCCACAAAAGTTATTTGCAAAATTATCCTAGATAAATATACAAAAGAGGAATGTCTGCACTCGTTTCTTAGTACAGAAATCACTAGGAGGCTGCAGGTGCAAGTGTAGCTGTGCTGCAGCAATGGACATTTGTCTGTCTTTTATTTCCTCCTGTTGTTCATTTAACACATTCCTCTTTATGACTTTCTCCCTTCCAGAGGCTGATAACTAAAATAAACTGAACATCTTCCTTTGCTTCAGCTGCTTTCAAAATACTATCAGAAGCTTTCCGAACAGAGCCTCCAGACAGATGTTCCTCATGTCCTAATACCATCTTCTGGCACTTTAGTGGAGCATGTTGCAAATACACTCAATGTCACCCCAAGTTCAAAACCAGCTGAGCTGTTTCTTCCTGAAACGGGTGTTGTAGCATCCATAGCATTTAACAAATACAAATTGGTTTATATAATTTATTATTTCTTGAGAGTAGCTTTGTTTTGGCCTCTTTAAAGACTGATTTATACCTATAGTGAATTTGTCATAACGCAAGAACCTATGCACATCCTTGACCAACGACATGAAAGTGAGAATTTCTCTGAACTTGCAACAAGCTCTAGAAATTCTTTTACTCTAGAATTTTGTTAAATAAAGTTTGTATTTTAAATAATTTATCCTTATGATCTTATTTTCTTTAATAGAACTATTAAGACATTCTTTTCTTTTTCTGATTAACAATAGTTGTGCCTGGTCTTGATAGATAGGAAGCTTCTTACGTATTTCAGTCTTTGATGAAGTATTTTATTTTAAAGCAGGTAAAGATTTAAACATCATTTTCCCTACAGATAAATATGCAAAGAAATGAAAGCTGAACTTCAAATTTCAAAGAATTGTCCATATAAATATGATTACCCTAACCAAAGAGCTTAAAAATAAACAATGCACTTATAGGCTTAGATTCTGTGGTGACAGAGAATCTCTCAGATCTAAAAGTAGTTTATATATCTACAGAGATGTAGAATTTCTTATATGTAAAACAACAACACAAACAAACCAAAACCAAAACAACAAAACACACCAACCCCTTCCCCGACAAACCAAACACAACACACACCAATTCTGCAGCTCTGGAGTGTAAGGCTTTGCAAGAGTTTAATATGTTCAAAACACCACCACCCTAAGCTAAATATCTATGGCTGCCAAACACTGTTTGGGTTTTACAAATTGCTAGTCAGCCTATTTGACCTGAATTTCCTGGGTTATTTGCAAGCACTTATGCAAAACTCTCACTGCATTCTGTAGACTGGAAGATGAAAAATGGGACGAGAAATGAGACAATTTGGACGTCAACATTTTAGGAATACATCATCCTTATGACACATTTCTCCGCTGTTCTATCACTTTTTTTTTTTTTGGTCAATGGTTGTTAACATTACTTAGAAAGCCCTAATGCTGATTCTCACTGTGATTTTAAATCAGCTCGTATAATATCTGTGTACACAGATATATGTGCAAACCATTGCTGCCTGATTTGCGAAATAGTCGTCTTCTATGAGAAAGCTCTTCCTGTGAGGTGGAAAAGGAACAGCTCCAACCTGGGTTGCAGCCCACAGGAGTTGAGTTTAAGTACTAAAGTATTTTGGTTTTTTGTCTCCTCTCCTTTGCATGTGCTTCATATGCATTTGTCACTTGATTTAGGAGACAGTTTACTTTACAAACTTAGAAGGCACATAATTGCTCATTAAATCTAGTTACACAAGATTCAAGTTTTAAAGTTCATCCCTATGACGAAAAAGAAAAGTGGACAGTATTATCTGCTGGTTTTATACAAAATTCTATGCAAAACCAAAATAGAAGGAATTTTATCAAGTGTGCTAAATGATTTCAGGAGTAAACTTTACACCTTTTAGGCCACAAGGGTGATGTTTCAGAAAACAATGAATGCTAAGAGTAGTCTTTAAAATACAAAGTCTTCAGAGACCTCAGCTCCAGTTTTTATCACAGACAGACTGAATTTGCTTCCAAGGACCCACATTAAAACGAAAGAAAAGGGAGAAAGGAAAGAGAAAAGGGAGGAAGGAAAGAGAAAAGGGAGGAAGGAAAGAGAAAAGGGAGGAAGGAAAGACTGACTTGCATACATTGCTCAGCCCTTGCTTTCAAGAGAATTGGAAGAATTCCTTTCCAATATTTTTAATATTCTTTATATTGTTGTATGCAATTGCTAATCAAGGGATAAGTTAATTTTCATAACAGCCCCAGGTAGAAGAAACAGCTCTATTATTCCTATTTTATGGATGAAGCACAACAAGCATCAGGTAAACAAAAGCTTTGTTCATTTTACATGCAGAATTTGAGAATGTAGGATCTCACTCTTTGTATTTTCAGAACTCGGTTCCCAATGCACTACAAGGTGTCAGTGCTCAGTATTTCTGTAAATCAGACCCTGATTATTAAGTTAGACAGCAACAAAATGAAAAACAGACAGTTGGCGATTACCCGTGAAACCCTTTTTCCCTTGTGTGACATTAGAGGATTGTGGCAGAGGCCAGGACATAGCCAGCTCCCCAGCGGAGCATTCAGCTGCCTTACATGAGACTTTCTTTTCCTCACAGTCCTCTGCATCATTCTCTTAAAATTCTCCATCTTCTGTAACCAACAATTTTGGGGGTCATACAGAGAAGATACACCTGTGTGATACAACCTATTCCCAAGTAACTTTATAACATCTGTTGAGGCAGCTTGGCAAATACAGGTGTTAGCCATCCTGCCTGTGAGTCCCATCAGCGCACCCGCAACCTGCCTCTGATGGAATAAGGAAGAGAGATTTCACACTAGATTATTTTCATTATTTTGGCATGGAAAGTAGTTCAGTTCCCTGAAAGGTGCCTGAAATAACAAGTTCATAAATGTACATGACGAGAATCCTATGATTCTGAAAGTACCACCACAAATTTCGAACACGCTTCAGAGTAAAACTGCAATGCCACCAGTCTGCGCAAAAATGACATCAATATAATTATCCACACTTTAGAGAGATATTATCATTTTAGTTAATTAAGTCAAAATGTCAATGAAGACAAAGGAAATTGAACGGGTTTTTTTATACAAGATTTCCAGAGTCTCAGAGGATAATTTCTAAAACTCAAGTGCAATATCCAGTGGAATACTCAGCATGGTTAAGGACAGAACATTTAATAGTCAAAGTAGACAGATAATTTTCCATTAAAAGCTGGTTTATGTAAAAGACTAATCAAAATATTCATTTCCTGTTTGTAACTTAACTTGAGCCCACATCAATTAAACTACAAAGCCATAAAATATGCCTAATACTTAAGCAGCAATAAAACACTTAATGAGCCAAATGATACTTTCTAATGCCACTGGCTCCTGATTTGCATTATGAGGGAAAACCAAAACCGACCAAACAAAAAAAACCCCACAGAATTTGAATGCAATTCGCTGTTGAAATGTTGCTTCTCTGCCAGGAGAAAGAAGCTGTAGAGTTGTCTTATGTAGTCTACTGGGTGTTCAGGAAGAAGACAGACGTACAACACCACTCCCTTGTCTTTCCGGGTGGGAGCTAGAGATAGGGAGTACAAGCTGCAGTAAATATCAGTTGGGGCAAACATGAGAAAATTATTCTTTGAATACCTCATCTGTAGAACTGAGATGTGAGGCTGGGCCTACTAATTCTAAACCAGAATACAGAAATGTAAACTGCCTGATTCCCAAAAGCTGTGCCTCCCTAACAGTGGCAGATCTACATACGGAGAATACCTCTATATTGGGGAAGGCTTCCCAGGACCACTGCCCTTGAAATAATGCTTCCTAGTTGTGAACACGCAGGTAACATTACAGCAGTACCAGAACAAGCGAACTTTTTCTATTCTCAGGTTCTCTCTCCATAATAAAAGGTTTAGAAGGCACCTAAAACCAGTCTCTGTCTGCTGCTCTTTAATTAACAGCAAAAAGCATATAAAATAGCCCTTGGAACATACATGCAGGAAGCAAAGTACACTATATCTGAGACACTATTACAATAACAAAGACAAAACCTGATGAGATTTTCTAAATATTGTAAGAGATGTCTTTTGTCAGTATTGGAGACTATTTTAAGTCAAAGATCTTTTTAGCTTTCCATGACTGGTTTGAGGCTTTGCCAACTCAAGAGTCTGCACCATCTCGTTTTTGAAATAGGACCTGGAATGACCACTGTGACTAAAGGTCTGCTAAAAGAGCTAATTTTCTAATTTACCTACAGAAGACTTTCAGGAGACCAAAAAATAACAATAGTACTACATATTAAAACATCTCATTTGATTATCTGTAGTCCACAGGTTTTTAAGAGGGGAATGCTGTCACAAGTAACACAAGGATGTGGCACAATGACCTAAAACTCTAAAAAATTTTGAAGTTTGAATTCCCAGAATAAGGAAATCTGAATGGAAACTAAAATCAAGTTCTTGGTTTGGCCTTAAGCAAACCCTTGATATAGGTCTTGAAAAGCAGCTTTTATTTTCACCACATTAGAAAAAATACCAACACCTGCCTATCTACCCAAGAGATTCCCTCGTGTACCTGACCACAGCAACTCCATGCCACAGGGCGGGGATGGATTAGCTCAGCATGAGCTCATTCCTGTTGTAACGGCTAAAGAGGACACTGCAGAAACACCCATGGGAATTCACTGGTTCAGGCTGGTCTGAGCCAAGAGGTCATTGGCTTGTATTTCATTAAAACGGACAGTTATGCCAGAGGATATCTTGACGGAGAATTTGTGTTGATGGTTTTCGCAAGCTGATTGTGAGGAAGAGACCAAATTATTCTCCTTCAACATTTACACTGCATTTGTCACCAGCCAATTTTGGCTCACTTACAAATACGAGGCTATTCTTTAGTGCAGCCTCCTGGAGCAAGACGAGCTCTCTGTTCCTTTTGTATGACTCTCGAAATGAGAAAAGAAGTTTTCTCAGAGGATGTTGGTCATAACTGTGTCCCCTACCATCTGGTCCTGGAAACTCAGTAAAGGAGGTTGAAGATATTGCATTCCAGCAATCTCCACTGACGAACAGTCCCTCAAGGATTGTAAGTAACTGATGAAGTTTAGAACAACCTCCAAACTTCTTTAAGTAGCGCTAGAGCTAGAGAAGTCTTATATTGGCTGGCTCTGTAGGAAACTGTAACCATCTACTTCATCTGCTTCCCCTTTTACTACCGCTATTCTGTATGTATTTGCATTCAGAAACCACTCTTACCTGAAACTCGACTATTTTTTCATGTAATCCTCTTAATCAGCAACAGAGCATTTATATATTTAATTCTAGACTACATTTGATGGTGGTTAATACTTTAATTAGCTATTTACACATGGTAAAAATTACAGAAGTAATTAAGGATATTCAGATTAATTAAAAGCATTAGGCAGCATTAAATGCGAGAGAACAGATTTTAATTAAATCTTTCGAGTATTTTTTTATAATCTCTTCTGTTGAGAAACAAACTATACTAACACAATTATATCTGAATCTGATAGTTTTCCACTATCACCACCACAACGTTAAAAAAAAAAAAAAAAGCCAAAAGAGCAGTGCATGAACTTATTCTTCACTGTTTATTAAAAATCCTATCCATACAGATTAACTTTCTTTTCTCTCCATCTATTTGCTTTATCAGTGCTAATACAGAATGGCTGGTAGTAAATTGAACTGATTAAAACGCTGTCCTAGTCTCACAGAAGCTTACTTATACTTTTCTGAAACATTTGAGCAAAACACCTTTTAGCCTGTCTGAAAAATACTATTCAAAGATCTCTCCTTTATCTACTTAAAACTAAGCATAGTCCAGAGGACTGTAGATACCCTGTGGATTGCAGGATTGCTGTTCAGACCCTCTTTGTGCAAACTGCGCCGTTGTGAACACGTCACTGCGTGTGTGGGCCCCAAGCTTTCATTTGCAGATGGGGCGGTGCTGAGATGCACCACCCAGCAATTGCACTTTGCCAGCTGCTGTCTGGGGAATCTGTAGCATGGTACGTGCTACCAGATCATATAGCTCTTCAAAATATCGTGATGAAAGCTAATAGACTTTTAAATTCAATGTTCTTGCTGTATATACGCAAGCCAGAGTAAGATATTTGAGTACTTTTACTCGCAAATGAATCATCCACATGAATATCAGTGCTGTTTGTTCCATTCCCATATGTTCTAGAACACTATTTTGTCCTACTTTTGCGTGTATACAAAATTAGAATTTTAAGTTACATCAATTTTAATCTTTAAATTGGTTTTATTTACAACCTCTAAAGTTCCTTGATTATTTCTAGTAACGTTTGCATCAATGTTTGCTTAAATTATTCATGACATTTCAGTTATATCATTGGATGCTTCAAAGTAAAACTCAAAAGTAACTTTTCTTTCCTGAGAACAAAGATATACTTTTCCTTGCTCTCAAGCAGAAATTCATAGGAAGATGAAAGAAATGCCAAGAATTGTAAATAAACAAATTTGTGGAGTAAATTATAAACAGAAATATGAAAATATTCCCAGTAGAAATAGAAAACTATCTCTGAAAATGCCTCCAAACACCAATTAAGACTATCCAATTAGGAAAGTATTTGATTTATCTAGGTCAGGACTCAAGATTTTTTTTTTTTTGCTGCCTAAGTAGCATCTGAATTAAACATCCTCCCTGTGCGGGACATGCCGCTGGAGAAAGCTGTCCTGCCATGAGCTAGACCCAGAGGAGGAAAGAGCCACTTGGAGACCCACTGTGTGCTGCCGAGCAGCTGCTGGTGCTGGACCGAGCCTGTCCCCAACACAACAGGTTCTGCTTCTGTCCGCTCCAGCCTTGGGGCTCACGCCTGAGGGATCTGGGAGGGCCAACAAAGCACAAAATGGGGCAAATGCAGAGACTGCATCCTCTGTCACGTCCCTGCTGTCTTCCCACACCCCAACCCCATTGGTAGACACACTCTTTTCCTTTAATATATGTAAAGCAAATAAAACTATATAAAAGCACATAACAACAGCATTTGCGTGCATTTGTGCTGGTTTAAAGATGAGAAATGGGAATTCTAATTCTTCACCCTTAAACTGCTAGAAAATGTAAAGCGGGTTGCAGAAACATGTATATTTCATTCATCACAGGGTTATTTTCATGTTCTGACACTGGGACATACATAATCTTTTGTATATCACAGTTAAGGCATCATGAAACTTCTGACTCAAAGCCTTCAATTAATACTCTAAATCAGAAGTTTTTCTTCTTTCAGTAAATGCATCTAATGACAACCTTTGGTGAATGTAAGCAATTATATTAATGAATTAAATAAATTAACTATTCAATTTAACTTTATTAAATTGGTGGTAACATTTCATCGGTCTGAAATGAATTATTCCTCAAAAACCCCAATATAAGAAAAGCACAGACTTATTTCTGATAGTAATTTATCTTCCTCAGAAGGTTTCCTCATGTATGATTAAACATATTTATGATTTCACACCAAATCATGTGAAATGTGAAGTTTCATATTGCTTTGAATCACAACCAAGTGGAATGGTGTAAAAGGCTGCCAATATTTGCCTGAAACACCACACTGTGACAATAGCAGTTGATCCTGACATGCAAGTGATAAACAGGTCACAAACAACTTACTGAAATAGGTGGTTTCTTATTTCACCAGGAGAAAAGAGAAAAATGTGGTTTTAAAAAAAAAAAAAATCTGACTGAGCAGTTTTCCTTGAAGAATTATTTCATTGAAAGGTAGAAAAAAAGGTAGTGCTAAACTATATTTCCCTTATTATCAAGCTTTAGCATTAGAAAGCTAAGTAGCAGCAGCTTAAAATTAAAATTCTGATTTAAAAAAAAAAAAAAGACTGCTTTCGAGATGCCTCATTCCTCTTCTTTCACAGAACCATAGAATGTCAGGGATTGGAAGGGACCTCGAAAGCTCACCCAGCCCAATCCCCCCGCCGGAGCAGGAACACCCAGATGAGGTTACACAGGAAGGTGTCCAGGCGGGTTGGAATGTCTGCAGAGAAGGAGACTCCACAACCTCCCTGGGCAGCCTGGGCCAGGCTCTGGCACCCTCACTGGGAAGAAGTTTCTTCTCAAATTTAAGTGGAACCTCTTGTGTTCCAGTTTGTACCCATTACCCCTTATCTTACTATTGGTTGTCAGCAAGAAGAGCCTGGCTCCATCCTCCTGACACTCACCCTTTATATATTTATAAACATTGATGAGGTCACCCCTCAGTCTCCTCCAGCTCCAGAGCCCCAGCTCCTCAGCCTTTCCTCACACGGGAGATGCTCCACTCCCTTAATCATCTTCGTAGCCCTGTGCTGGACTCTCTCCAGCAGTTCCCTGTCCTTCTGGAGCTGAGGGGCCCAGCACTGGACACAATATTCCAGATGAGGTCTCACCAGGGCAGAGCAGAGGAGCAGGAGAACCTCTCTGACCTACTGACCACCCCACTTCTAATCCACCCCAGGATGCCATTGCCCTTCCTGGCCACAGGGGCACAGTGCTGGCTCATGGTCACCCTGCTGTCCACCAGGACGCCCAGGTCCCTTTCTCCTACACTGCTCTCTAATAGGTCATTCTCCAACCTGTACTGGTACCTGGGGGTGTTCCTGCCCAGATGCAAGACTCCGCACTTTCCCTTGCTATATTTCATTAAATTTTTCCCCGGCCAACTCTCCAGCCTGTCCAGGTCTCTTTCTCTGGTATTGAGTCACCTTAAGAGGTAATGTCTCATAAACACAGAAGATCAGAAGACTACAGAAGATCGGAAGTGAAGGATAAACCGAGGGACTCAAGCACCAGCAGTCTAGGACACTGTGGACACAAACCCTGCTAACTACAGCTCAGATCAAAGACTCCTGTACCAAGTCCAAACCAAGTTCTTTAGTTCAGCCAAAGACTTTGGGAATTCTGCAAGATGAGAGTTTAAGGGAAGAGAAGGCAAGACAGACCAAGGGAAGAAAAGAATCATCGTGGAGGTAATTTAATTTTTAGTGATATTTCGATTAGCCATTGTGTGAATAATGATGTCATCATCTGCCACATTGACAAGAGTGGGTGAAAGCCTTAGAAATAAAATTCACTTTTTAAAAATCTACAAATATTTATTTTTCTTATGGCACTGGAAACAAGGAAAGGATGGAGCGCAAACCTATGTTAAGTTGTTAGAACTGTTCAGGTTTAAAGAGATATTGAATATTGCACATAGATACCTTAAAAAATAACTATTATTCTATGCTAAAGATCTTGAAGAAATGGTCTGGAAAAAAAAAGAAAAAAGAGAAACATCTGTTAGGCATTATCTGAATAGAAATAAATGACTAATGATGTAAAGCTAAGGCGACAGATGGTCCACACTTCACAAGCTAGCCTGAGATATGGAATGAGCTCAAACAGTTCTTCAGGCCTAGATGGGTAGAATGGCACAGTAGGAAGATATTTGCATTTGCTTGAAATGTTTTGTTAATATTTTCTTTATAAAACTCATGCATTTTCTTATAGTAGTGTCTGTCATCCTAACACTTTTGTTTGATCCCAATATAATTAGAAGATGCCAAAGAAGTGTTAAAAGGCAACAACATACCCAAAGGAAAAAGGTGAGATGGGAAAGAATTATAATTCTTAAACTACACATCAGTGGAGTGAAAATGTCTGATATAGGCAAACTAGCAAATTAGAAATATGTAAAGTTTGGACTTTAAAATGTAGAGAGTGGAAGAATTTTAAAAAGCAGTATATTAACATTTCTTTCTTAATATACTGTTCAAGGATACTGTTCCAATCTTAAAGATCAGTAAATTAAAATTTACTTGAATAAGTATGCTCTTGTAGCTACATTAGAGACTTACAAGGTGACATATAACATCAGAGATGAAAACTGCCAACCTAGTTAAATTTTATTAAGGCAGTCACATTATTTAGACACAACTACACTGCAAGCATTGCCAATTAAAATTAGGTCATTTGACCTCCATCTGGGAAAAAAAAAAAAAAAAAAAAGACAAACCCACAAATCACAATTAAAAAAAAAAAAAACACAACCAAAAAACCCCAAACAACAACAAACAAACAAAAAACCCCACACCACCACAAAAAAACCACCTCCCTAACCACTTCATCTAGTTAAAAAAACCTCTCAAAATTATTAAGATATCTACACACAGAAGAAAGACAAAGGTTTATTTCTACTTCATTGTCCAAATAGCCATTATTCTTTGTGGTCTTCAAGATCTTGAACCAAAATTTAAGAAGTTGGGAAGGCCTGCTAAAGCAATTAATGGGAAGGCAAGCTCTACCTTGTCTAAAACTGAATAAGAAATGAATATTTTATTTCAGATCTTTTGTTCCTGAACTCTGGCTTGTGTGAAAAGGATAAAAGACTTACAGGGGAAAATTCTGCAACACTTAGTTGTCATAATTTCAGAGATAAAACTAAACAAATCTTAACGCAACTTCTTATGACAAAGAGCTACATTAAGTGGAGTATTAATCTGGAAATGTGCGGTGCTGTTAGCACTGTTTCTTGGTATGTGGGTAGACCAGACACCTCACAGTCACTCACACTGAATAAGCTGTAGTGACATATATTGAATGACTAGTTCTTCTCTTTTTCTCTGTAATGTTTTAATATCTATCTTCTTCCTGCTGCACGAAAAGAACTGTATTACAAAGCTGAGAAACCATTTCTTCTGTTGTCAGGATAAATACTGACCAAATCAGCAAAATAAAAGCCTTAGGTTTTCAGACATATCAATTTGATGCTAGTTGTACTGTATGAACATACATATTAGGATGTATCTTCTTTTCATATATTCACAAAATAACTCACTAGACATTTGACACGACCGCTACCAATGGCATAAATATTTCAGCTATTTTTAAGGATTCTTCCTAGAGAAAAAGTAGAGTACGGAACAGTAGCAGCAAATGACCTTTGATATGTCCAAGTATACATTTATATACTGCTAGCTGTCAAGTCAAGAGAGCTGATCTCACATCAAGAGCATTCCCAGACAGTTCTGCGAAAAGCAAACCAACATCTTACTCCTTCACTGTACCCTTTCTCCAGTTACAAATAAATAAATAAACGGAACACAGCAGCAAGGAGTTAATGGCCATTTATCTGAGACAAAGATATCTCATGATTCACATTCTTGGCTTTACAAACTTGGCTCTGCTTCTGAAGACATATGATGCGGCTGTAAATAGCAGTCCTTGTTATCAGGACAGATCCATATCAGCTCTGTTTAATAAAGCAAGAGCTGTAGTTACTTTCTGTCTCTCTGATTTGTACATTTTCTTCCTCCCCAGAGAGCTCTTAGGTGTGCTGCTTTCTTCACCTGGAATCACTCCAGAGCAGTCACCTACCCCTTGTCCAGTGACTGGTTTTGAGCTGGTCCCACAGTTGTAGGACTAAGAAGTACCACCAAGCTCCAATAACTGGACTCTAATTAATTAGGGACTCTGGGGAACAAAAGGGATGCTTTGCTTTTAACATTTTAACCAAAAACTTCTACCCTCTCAAATAGTTGTCTTACAGGAAATCCTGAGCTAACTGTACCCTTCCAGCTGCCAGAACTAACATTTCAGCTTTTCTCCTCTGCAAAGTGAATATCTCATTAGGTACCGTGAAGAGTCTGCTCACGTGCCATGGTTTTGATGGAATTTCTACTGCACTTTCTATGATAAAACATTTGACAGTGTGAAGGCACACTAACATTATGATTCAAATAAGGATGTTCGTCAAAATTGCTACAATCCTTAAAAAGCAGCTTGTGAATATGGTGAAAGAGTGAGGTACATAAAAAACCAAATAAAGTAAAGGTGAGTGAATCATCCCTCAAAGGGATGGATCTCCTCAGGTCGTAGTAGCCTATGCTCTGCACCTTTATTCTTCAGGTAAATAAATAACTATCGCCTCATGGATTTACTGTCATGAAGGCATACTCTTTGACCACATGACAAAATACAGAGAAGAAAAATCTACTTTTTCCAGAAAGTAAAAGAAAGGCTAATCCTAAAGTTTCTGAAAGAGGTAGAGGCTGAAAGTCCTCTGGAAACCCTTAAGTGCTGTTCTTATGGCCTCACCAGCCTCACACATGGTGAAAAAAGTATATTGCACTGAAGTTAATTGGTTATTTTTTAAAATCCTCAGTGTAGACCAAAACTCGAAACAGAAGCAGAACCTGCACAGTTGTTGCTGCCTGGGTAGTAGAAACGCAACCACAAAGTGCTCTCTCAAGCCCCTCATTAGTACCCGAAAGCCTGATGTGAAACAGTCTTCGCTTCTATTGCTATGACCCGGCTCTTCAGCCACTTCTTTCACCCTCTTGTCAAAAGCCTTTTACTCAAAGACTTTCTAAATAAAGAACTCCTTCAGTGATCGGGACAAAGGTCCCTTTCAGTCCCTAGTAAGATACACTTTAGATGCTGATAGGCTTTTTCTTGCACCTGGAAGGTTTTATCCCTGCTGCCTTTTTTGCTTTCATCTCTTTCCTGACAGCAGCTTCCCCAAACAGGAGTGAGAGGGCACTGATATGATTTTGCTCTCTTCACAATATTCATAATATGAAGACGATACTTGGGTACAGCTAAGTTCTCAAAATTCATGTCTAAATGCCTACGTTACAAAAAACTGCTTCTGTTCCCACAAGGAACAGGCTTGCCTTGGTTAAAAGGTCAGAAAGTCCTTTACAGGTTCTCACTCACTGTTCTAAAGACGACGACTCCGTTTCTAAGGACTTTGTTTCCAGAAGTATTGATGCTTCTTAACCAAACACCTGTGCCATTTGTCTTTAAGTGATTATTTCAAGAGTTTGGGCTGTACTGATGGTGTTACTGCATTCCTGTTTCTTCAGAAATAATTGAGTAACTTGCACCAGATCCGCTGTCACGTGACAAACTTTCCTGGTCCAAAGACATCTCTCACAACCTACCGTATTGTGGCAAAGTATTAATGAGGAAATTTTCTACTCACGAAATAAAAATTTTATTTAAAAAAAAAAAACCCACACAAAACAACAACAACAACAAACCCACAACCAACCAACACCAAATGTTATGTAACAAGTAATGAAAAACAAATAGCATTAGTCACCTGGCCGAAGGTTTGTCACTGTCTGTTCTTACCATAATACAACTCAGTAAATGAAAACCTGGTGGAAAAAAACCAAGTTCCATGCCTTAGCAACACTTATTCTTACAAACACCTGTAGAGTGCTGCCATGTCTAAGCTTATTAACATACTATCTGTTTAATCTCGTGACTTTTTCTACACTCACCATTTGATGAAGTTTGACAACACAGTTCAGCTGCAAGACAGCACTTAATGAGAGCAGGCTGTAGCATCGCACTGTCTTCCTTGAGGCTAATCACTTTATAATGAGTTTAGTGAAAAGTACCTATGCAATAAGTTGTAGCTGACAGCAGCCCAAGGGAACCTCTAAGTGCTAAAAATTAGCTGCTGAGGGATGTTGAATATCATCTTTTTCAAGACAGAAAACAGGTTTCTTTCCGTGATACACACAGTTTAAAGTAGACATAAATCAAACAGATGGTAAAAAATTGTTTGGCTATGGGCTTTATCCTGTTTTCATTCTTTCACTCTTACGAAGTAACAGATACTTTAAAAAGAGAGTGAGATTAGTCATCCTGCTAGAGATCCAGTTATACTAATTTGTGACACTAAACTACTCGGAATTAAAAAAAAAGACATGGTGAACTGCACAGCCTAAGTGAAGACCTCTGCTCCCTCTTCTGAGGACAGATACTCAGAGGATAAAACTCCTCCCAATCAGATCCAAATGGTAGAATAAGGCCCTTTTAAAAACAAACAAACCAACCAACCAACCAGCAGTAAAAGCTTTCTATATTGTTCTGTACTGCCAATACATTCGTTTGCCAATTAGAATGATTAGTTGCTATCATTATATAGCATATTTCACAAATTTAGGTTTTCTGGGAAATCTGTAGTTCTTAAAATAAACATTTCAATATCATACAGCATAAAGCTAGGGAGAAGTTCATCCCTTTGGATTCCAGGGCTATGAACCGTGAGGAAAAATAATTCTGACATAATGAGCTGGTAACACATACAGATATAAAATCTCTGAATTATAAACCCACTAATTCTTACACGAAAATATTGCTTTTGCTACTGCGGCCACTGTAGTGATGGACACTGCACTTATCTTTGGCAATATCTTTTCAGGGTGATAACTGTTTATAATAGCTACTAGGAAAACGTACAGAGCTTACGATACCTGTTTTAGAAGTTTGACTAAAATATTTCAAGGATGTTAAATAAATCACTTTACAGACTGACCCAACATGTTTTAATGGAAAAAGCCCTGGGAAACTTATTAATTGCCTGTTGGAACATTTAAGTGAAATAGTGTATGTAATTCCATCCCAGCCTTCCTGGAACAAACACATTTGTCAGCTACATGAGGTGAACATTCTCTAATCTATTATCTGCCTGTATAACACATGTTAATTGTGTCTGCTTAAGAAATAACAGTTATATTTCAATTTATCCCAAAATGCACAAATATATATAGTTTAACAGAATCAGATAGCCAGCTACTCGGGTATTAATTGACAAATACAGACAATGTAACAAATCTAGAAAACAGTGTAATTGCATCTAAAAGAATCATTCCAAGCTCTCCACAAACTGGTTAAAAAAAGATTGTTTTGACATACTGTAATTACACCTGACACAAATATACAGTTAACTGTGAACTTAATTTGCATGTCTACATATATTCATAATAGATATACCTGCTTATTTTATTTTACTCTAGGTTGCCCTTTTATCTTCAATTTACAAAATATAAATCCACAATTATTGGAACTGTTTCTTCTTCTATAGTGTGGTAAAATGTTCAAATGGTAAGGAAAAGATATTCTATTTGCACAAGTGATATTCTAAAATTTTTGAGAACATGACAAATAACTGAATCTTGAATTTCAACACTTAAGAATGAATGATTTGGAATTAATCTACGCTTTCTGTTAAACACTGCTGAGATATGAAAAAAAATATTTAAGAGTTTAGTCTGTTAATTATTCTTTTTCTTTATTGTTTTCAACGAGACCTAAAGATGTACTTTCAGAGGCACAAGAAATCTTTAAAGAATTCTGACAACAGCTTAGTTTTCCAGACCCAGAGCATTCAAGATAAGCTTCAAATATTAAATACTGGCTGCTTATCTGAATTGGAATCCACATCCAAACCATTTCAAGTGAGTCATTATATCTAGCGGCCCTTAGGTTGCTTTAGTAATTGGCAACACAGACTTCATTTGGAGACAGGATGAAGTTCATAATTCAATTACAAGGATGACTGCCTAATCCACTGAATAAAATGGACATAAAAGGTAAAATAAACAAAATTCCCACCTCAGTTTAATGAAATTCTTTGGCATAAAAGAGGTAAATTTAGTTAGCTCGCCCACAAATAGGTGCTGAAAATGTAGATGTTTATCACTTAAGTCCAAATTTAACTGTAGCGTAACTTCAATTTAAACAGAGTGCACTGAGTTACAACTGTGTTGTAGTAACTGAAAACATGATTCATCCATGCTTAATAGTTAACACTAGTATGGGAAGAAGAATCCTATTTGAATAATGACTACTATTTGAACTCATGAGCATGCTAGGTAGAATTCCACCACCAGAATACTATAAAAATTGCAAAAACACTTCTTACATTGATACAAATTAAAGCAATAATTGATTGTCTATTTTCCAGGAAATATTGATTGCTAGATTTGATGCTGTGATTAATATTTACCAATATCCACCAACATTAAATTAATGTAAATTAAATCTCAGAAAGATAGTAGGTGTTAATCTAACCTTAGAACATCCAAGGGTAAAAAATGGGAAATAAACAGTGGAACTACTTTAATTTAGTAATGCAGGAAGAAATCGTAGAATAGAATTAATCATAGAATCATTTCAGTTGTAAAAGACCCTCAGGATCATTGAGTCCACCCATAACCTAACTCTGTCACTAAACCACGTCCCTAAGAACCTCATCTAAATGCCTTTTAAACCCCTCTAGGGGTGGTGACTCCACCACTTCCCTGGGCAGCCTGTTCCAATGACCGACAACCCCTTCCATGAAGAAATTTTTCCTAATATCCAATCTAAACCTCTCCTGGCACAACTTGAGGCCATTTCCTCTTGTCCTATCACTTGCTACTTGGGAGAAGAGACCAACCCCCTCCATGCTCCAACTCCCTTTTAGGTAGTTGTGGAGAGTGATAAGGTCTCCCCTCAGCCTCCTTTTCTGCAGGCTAAACAGCCCCAGCTCTCTCAACAGCTCCTCGTAAGTCTTGTGCTCCGGACCTCTCATCAGCCTCATCATGCTCAATACCAGGTCAATACGAGTGAGCAGTGTGCTGCTGCAGCAAAGAAAGCCAACAGGATGCTGAGTTGCATCAACAAGAGCATAACCAGCAGAAACAAGTAATTATCCTGCTCTACTCCACGCTTGTCAGGCCAAACCTGGAATACTGTGTGCAGTTTTGGTCCCTGCTATACAAAAAAAAGATGTGGACAGGCTGGAGAGGGTCCAGAGAAGGGCCGCTGAGATGATCAAAGGACTGGGAAGCCACCACAGGAGGAAAGGCTGAGAGAACTGGGCTTGTTTAGCCTTCAGAAAAGGCTTAAGGGAGACCTTATCACCATGCTCCAGCATTTAAAGGGTGACTACAAAGACTTCATACAAGGTGTCACAAGGAAAAGACGAGGGGTAATGGGTACAAGTTACTCCTGGGGAGATTTCAATTTTCCACCAGAAGAAAATTTTTCACAATGCGAGCAATCAGCTGTAGGAATAACCTGCTCAGAGAAGTGGTGGGTTCCTCAGCGTTGGACACTCTTAAGGTTCAGCTGGACAGGGTGCTGGGCCAGCTTGTCCAGACTGAGCTTTTGCTGGGAAAGTTTGGACCAAATGATCCTCGAGGTCCCTTCCAACCTGGTATTCTATGATTCTATGAAAAATGCTGTGATCTCATGGTAGATATAACTAAACCAGTTTATTTTCTATTAGTATTTTTAGATTCAATGTGCTTGGTAATTGTTTTACAAGATCACCAAACATCAGTCTGAGAAAGGCAAGTACATATACCCACAGCAAACAAACTGACAACTTTGAGATTCTGCAACTTGTCGAAGTCTAATAGGATGCCACAGATGATGGCTTATGCCCCTATATTCAAGAAAATATTTTTTTCTGATCTGCTGAAAAAGGACACACTTTGGAATCTAATTCCTGCTCCAGATCTGCCACACAAACATGGGGACTCTCAAATAGCATGTTGTTTCTGATAAACTGTTCCAAAGCACAGTAAACTCTGTCTTCATGGGACAACTTAGCAAAGAGAAGAGCCAGCCTAAACCTTCATATCAAAGGCCTCTCATTTCATTAGAGTTTTGATACGTGCATTTATATGTGTCCAGTAAGTTTATGTTTAAAATTATTGGTGAGATGGAAAACATTCCTACCAGTAGCATGAGACTTTTTGCTACGTGGAGCATGTGTGCCCCTCCTATAGCTCCTCCAGGTGTTCTGTACTGTCCCCTTCATTCTCTTTCCCAGATCTACTTATCTTGGTCCTATACACCTCCTAGACTCAGCACCTTAGAAATGGAGCTTGTTTTCCTAGGTTGCATCTGCAGCAGGCTGGAAGACCCAAGTTTGCTCTGTTTCTTTTATTCTTCTCACAGCTCTATCAGAAGACTATTTTTGTAAAAGAGAGGCTATTCGCAGCATATATGTGGTCCTTGACCTGACAGGTATAAATCTCTCTGAGTAGGGACACACAGAAAAACCAATCCTTACCTTAACACTTCGGAGGAAACAATTGTTCTCCTTCGGTACTAGCTCTCAGTCTTCACTACATCATTAAAGGAGGTGGGAGAAGGTACTCGGTAGACAAAATGACTTTTGCTTATTAAAAGCCTTACCATGAACCTGTATCATTTACTCTCGCACAGAACAAAGATGACCAAAGAGCTACATCACAGTCAATATTTCAGTTTCTTACACAGCCATCAATATTATAATTTATTTCAAGGTCTGTTTATACTTAGACTGAACTGGGTCTAAACAAAAGCAACTGCTTTGTCGCACTGTTGGAAGTAAGCCTGATACATAAACAATTTAAAAGATTTTAGAAAAGTAGTTCCTTCAGGAGACACGCTCAAATTTCCTGAAAACACATACACTTTTTAAAGGGAAAACATTTTTACAAACCTGTAGTAAGATGGAAACTAACCAGGGATGGGAAAAGAAAAATAACCAAAAAAACGACAACTACTCTGACTTTCTGCTGTGATGAAACGTCTTCCAGCAATTAACAGTCTTTTTCTGCACAAACTAATGAATTTGGAGAAATATCCAAATTTATAGGTATATGTTTGAACTAAACTAAATGTATGCATTTAGAGGAATATGCACCATTAACCAATTGGGTGAACTGGAAACCCAACATGATATTAGAATACCAGCAATCATCACTCACTTTGACATGAGCTATGGTTTCAGGGAGCATATTTGGGGTTTTTTGCTGTATAGGGACGCAAAGTATGCTTTCAGCTTGTCGCAAAAACATCACTAAGGTCTGCTTATGCTATCACAATTGAAAAGGAAGTTTTTCTTTACTGCAGTGTTTTCTACTTCATTGTTATATTAATGTAGGCTCTTTGATAAATTTTAGCTTTGCTCCAGTCAAAAAACACCCTTTGAGGACAGTAGATACAAGAAATTTGCTAAACAAAAATCAAAACCCCATGATTAGTAGGAAAAAAAAAATAATTGCGTTCTCTCCATTGCAACTGAAGGAGGCTGTTTGAACATACAACTGCTTTATGTGACACAGAACATGTAGGTTTATTAACTATTAACTACTTTATTAACTATAGTAAATACAAAGTCCCATAACAGTTTAAATTTTCAAATAACTTTTTCCTGGTGTCTGTCACTAAATAAATATAATCTATAAATTCCTCCAAGCTTAAATAGCAGGGACAAAACCCACTGTTATAATTACAAGCCAAAGACATTAAAACACACTATCCACTTCATGAATAAATACATATGGAAAATCTCACACTTGTCGTTGCTACTGGTACAGCTGCTCCCAGGGGTGAGATAATTACTAGGAAGAAATAGAGACTTGCACCCTCAGCAAAAATGGAAAAGTTTACGTACCGAAAATCAGTTACATAGTCACATATCTTTTTACTGGCAAGCAACGAACAAACAGGTCAACATATTTTGGCAACTAAGCACCTCCCTCAGGACCCACTGAGCACGGCATCAGTGGCAGTGCAACCTCTTTTTCTGCAATG
Source organism: Caloenas nicobarica (assembly GCF_036013445.1). NCBI lineage: Eukaryota > Metazoa > Chordata > Aves > Columbiformes > Columbidae > Caloenas > Caloenas nicobarica. The sequence goes on from NC_088256.1 coordinate 5,826,847, forward strand.
CTGCGCTAACTTTGGCATACAGCTAAAATACTGCAAGCATTCATATGTTAAAAGGTCAAGAGAAGATCTGTTTTTATATGAGGCCATTTCTGCATTGCACCAAGTTGCCTTTAAAAGAGGTTATAAAGACAGTGAGTTCCTAATTTGAGTATAGTCCTAAAGTACAGGGTATTTGGAAGATAAAGTGCCAATATATGCAGCTCTATGCTGCAATGCTTGAAAAGTCTGCAAAATAAAAAGTATACTCAAGTTCTAACACAAGTTTTTGGAACTTCTATTTGCAGTAAAAATCAGATGCTATCATTTAATTTAGATTTTTGTGAAGCTGGTTTATTAGATATCTACATCAAATATTTGATTCCTTTTTGACCTCCTAGTATCAAAATGCCCTTTGTAGGTGTGTGAATGAAAGAGGGTCTGTAGATCTCTTCACCTATTATTTATAAATTCTAATGACTTTTAATAGACAAAATTTCCATCTTTAAGGCATTGTAGGACACAGGCCTTGCCGAACATGCAAGTTCTGATGCGTCCATCCCAAATAAGAGCAAAAATAACAGTATGAATTCATTGTTACATACAATTTCTCAGAGGATAGACAAATCAATTGGAATTCACTTTCACAGCAAAACTAAAGGAAGAAATTACATGAGCTCAAGCCCTGTTACTGTACCATTGAAACTGCAATTTAATTCCTGTTCCGATACCTTGCCAAAAGAGACCTCCACCTTGTGATTTAAAATCCTTGTTGAGACTGTGTTCCCAATGCCTGAATCAACATGATTTGCCCAAGTTAATGATCCTGTTATGCTAAAAAGGTGTTCTGTTACAAAACCACTTATTTTAATCCAAGAAAGGACACACTTTGTTACTAAATAAAATACTTACATCACACTGCTTTGTTGATTTATGAAAAAATGCTCTGTCCTATTTCTTAATGCCTACTTAATGCAACTTCATGTATCATCAAACTGTCCATAATATCATACAGTCCTTTGAGCTTGTTCAGTGGGAAAAAAAAAATTCTTGTAGCAGATTGCTGAAGTAAATAAGATTTGCTTGATTATGTGTTCTGTAGAAATCATATGTTGGTTAGTTAAGGTTTGTGTCTGATTTTTGTTCCTCTGTCCTTGAAATTGAAGCTTTGATTTTGTATAGCTCTGTCAAAGAAATTAAATCACTTTTCAATTACATAGTCTAAAAACCTCACTTCTGTTCAGAGGATCAGCCCAGGGTCTAAGAAATGTTCTCATCCTCATTTTGGCAATGATACAATTTAGGTAGTCTCTTCTATCCATATCCACTGAAATCCAAAATCAATTTCTCATGTACTGTATGTGCTGGATACCTGAAGACCGTGGTCACATAATCTCAAAATATAATTTGAGACACTTCAATGAATTATTCATTTTGAGGCAATTTTGATTCTCCCTGTTAGAAGGGGCTTGATACCAAGAATTAAGAAACTGATTATACGTCTTAAAATCACTTATATTAATGTGCAATATATTTATTTGTATTAAGGAAGACTGTACTTCTCTGTATTTATGCTCTTTCAAATAATATTACTTAAGAAAATACTACCCCATGTCAAGCTGTTATAAGAAATCACTCTTGCAGTATCAATAGTAATGCAGTTTTCAAACAGAAGCGTCCATAAAGATTTAAACCAGTAACAACATTCTGCAATTCCTTTTGTTCATCAGTGTGCATAACAAAAGTTTCATTTTCAATATAACTGGAAATTAGAAATGTATTAGTATTTCTAAGGACGCTCTGTATATGTATACGTGACTAAAATGACCTATACAAATTTGATTCTGTCTTTTATATTTATTTCAGCAAGTTAAGTCTCTAGAGATGTTATGCTTACTCTGTTAGACACACTCAAAACGAAAAGCTTTTCTCAAAAATATTGTTTCATTCATGAGAATATTTGCACTGATCCAGAAATAAAAAATGTGTTTAAGGATAGTGTTGCATTAAAAGCTTTTTATAGATGTTAGAAAAGAAGAGTTCTATTTCCATCCTTTTACTGATGCCCAGTTTGAAAAGACACAGTACAAACAAAACAATAAGGAAGATGTTCATTTTATGTTTAGCAGGATTTGAAATGCAATAAAATATTAACTATGTTTTTGTTTTAAAAATTCAAAGGGACACAATGGATAGATATCCTCTGGGCTGTGACAATGTCACAGGAGTTGAAAATCTGAGGAAATGACCAGAATTTCCAATGTAACTTTGGACAGCTTCCATGTCAACACAGAATAATTCAGTAATAATCTCTCTTTTCACCCCTTTAAGAGGGAAATATCTTACTGTTCCTGAAAGAAGTCCCTTTGCGCTTAGGAAAACCAGTGCAATAACAATGTAAGTCCAAAGTACATAACAAATATCTTTCTTAGGTCAAAAGGTCTAATTATTTCCCAAGATTTGTTTTAAAGTCCAAATCCGAAGATTGTCTTCTAAAGAATTTAGTGGAAAGAACTTGTCTTTCCATTATGAAGTTCTACCACCACAAAACACCGTCTTGAAAATACTAAGATGAAGGTACACAGATTAGGATGAGTGGCAACAGGCACAGACTGAAACATAGGTGGTTCCATCTTAGCAATACCATCTTTTAAGGATTTTTTTAAAAGAAATTTATTGGGGTCTCCAACACTTTGGGAAGATTAGGCTTTTGATAAAAATTTGCTTAAAATCAATTTAAGACATGACTTGTGCTATCCCACCCCCAGCTATTACTAATTACATGCTTTCTCCTTTATAGCTTTTCCTTTTTCACCTCTTTCACTACACCACAAAGTGTAATGAAGGCTGAGAAGCCTTTCACCAGCTTGTATAAACTTCTGACTTGGTACAGACAGAAAAAGTCAAATATCCATGAAATTCTCTCATGTACACATGAAATAACTGCAAACAATTTGGCCAAGAAAATGGCTCATAGGCCTCTTTGTTTTCTGATGAGTTTTCTTCCGTATTTACTTTTAACTGACACTGAAAATTTCACGAGGTCTTTCTATAGCTTTGCTACATTATGATTTCTTTTAATGCAAACAAAATTACAGAAACTTTCCCTTCTCACAATTGTTTCTCTTAGAACTAAAGAACCATGCATGAGAAGCATAAACTAAGTACTCAAAAATAAAACATACCTGATCCAGATAAAAATGCCATGATGAGATAAATTGAAACTTAGGTGGTCATGAAGGCGGAGCGAAGCCGTGGGGGCAATAACCTACCACCTTCTGTCCTCACCCACCTGCGTTCATTTATGCAGCCAACCCAATCCAAACCCAGCACCTGCTCACGAGGTGGAAGCATAATGATAATATTACTGTAAACATATAGCAGATGAGTAAGCACCCTAGAATTTCTCTGGTTTTAGACTTATGTTAAATGGATTTTGACTGCTATCGTATTTTCTTCTTGGGTTGAAGAGTGGAAGAGAACAATATAGCTAATATATTCTGTGCCTTCTCTTCTGTTCTTAAAAATGTCCTTACCCGTCTTAAACCATACTTAAGTTCCTGGGAGTCTGCATAAATAGAACTAATACTTTCCAGGAAAAGACAATGTTTTAGATCTCTCTAAACCACCTTAGGAGCTCCTTGCATGGACTTGCATAACAGCAGCTTTAATATAAAAATCTCTAAAGCAGTTTGAAATAAAGTTTTATTAAGATAGAATATATTCAGATATAATTGAAAACTATAATTGCCTGATTTGTTTCCCCAGTTAAATATTATTGTATATTCTAGCATTGATATTTATACAACAAAGATTAATATATTAAAAATAGCAAATCGGGTCTAAAGACCTGTGTGAAAAGGAGCTCTCTTTACAGGAGAACCCTGCAAATACACTGAACACGCTATATGCAAAAGTGGTTTTGCTGGATTCTAGGATATTACCGATGCCAATACAAATAGCTTAGATGTTAAATATTTACAGGAAATGATCTTAATGAGCTTGTAACTGCAATTAAACACACTTTTTTTTTTTCTTTCTACATAAGCACACTTTCTCTACGTATCAGCACTGATACCTGAGACTTGTCTCTGCAGGGACTAAAATCCTTTAATAATCTGGTTTTAATTTCCTGAAATTAAAGGATAAAATTGGTGTTTAATGCACCTTGTGGTGTCCAAATACAGTAAAACTAACTCTTCATGAAGAGGAAGCCTTGATGAACACCAAGACTGAAGGTAGGTGCCTGAAAGGATGCTGCAGCCCATAGCTGGAATCTCCTGGGTATTTTGCATGTGCATAAATGGGTCGCATAATCATTTTGCTATTTGAATAATACCTCCTTAAAAAAAAAAAAAATCACACTTCTAATCTGTTTACTGTGATCACAAAGCATAGAAGAAAATGTGATAATAAGCTGAGGCTATTATTACTTATCTCTTGTAAGTCACAAAACAAGAAATTAGGTAATTATGTTAATGAGATAATATTCACAGCCCAGAACTTAAAGAATTATTATGCAAATCACATCATGAATAGGGAAAGAAAGCAAAAGAAAGGTTTGCACACCATAGTCAAACAATTATGCCAGAATGCACTCACCTTACTGAACTTTAATTTGAATGAACAGAATTAAATAATGTATTTTCATATTTTTCTAAACATGAAATACAGCATGCTCAATTCATCGCAGTATGGGTAGTCACCGTGTAAGCCTGCATGCGCAGAGAACATGCAGGCTGCACTGACATTAATTTCAATTATTTTTTAAATGACTGGAGTAGCTAAGCCGTACTGCTTTAAGCAAAATCTACCTAAACCTTCCATTTTCTTCAGTTAAAATTTATACAGCAGTGTCTGTACTTTATCAGATGTTCTCTTCCAGTACCACAATATTCCCTCCCATCCGATTCTGCAAATCAGAATAAAGTAAAAAGCTCCTAGGAATGAACGTGAGTAGCAATGTCCAATTAATGAAAGGTCAGAGACGAGAGCAGGGGCACATATGTTCAAATGATGCTGTGATAGGGGGTCACTTGCTAACCAACGGGAGAACCGAGAACGCACGTCCACCAGCTGAGCCCAGGGCTGGGAGACAAGAATGCCGGGTTTGGTTTGAAGTTACTGTGCTCTCTCTTCTCTTGGTGAGCTGAAGTATGGGGACTTTTTTTTCTTTTCTCTTTACCTTACAAACCCGTCTGCCACAGCCAGTGAACCTCTTTGTGTAACAGCACTCGAGTGCTTTGTCCGAAAATGAGAAGTGAGGAGTTGTGAACTCCTTAGATTTAGGTAATATTCAAATACAAATATTTAAATAATCCTTCACTGCGGAATTCTAACACACTAACTTTTACAGAGCTTAAAAGTTCATTGACCTGACAAAAAGTCCTCAGCAAATTACACCACTCGCCTAAGCTACTCTATGATGTTTGAGCTCTAAAAGGAGAATATTTCAGCTAATTGAGAGATATCCTTAAACTCTGGTAGTGGAGCTGTAGAAAAATACATTTACTTGAAGGTGTTATTCCACAGTGAGACCAATGAGGCCATGAGCAAAACCATACTGTGGTCCCCTTTAAAACTGTAAGGTCGACACATTCATTTCTCAGTTCGTTAAACCATGATCTCAGTGGCATTTTTAAAAAGCTACGTTGATGAGCTAAGGCTAATTCAAATGACAATGGGAAAAGAGCCAAAGAAAGTTTGAAACCAAGGAACTGCCTGACCTTGAATAGCTGCTTGGGTCTGTCAGTAGTGGGCCGGGCTACCAAAAGAGCAAAAACTAAGGAAAACACATAATGTGTCCAAATGTATGCAAGACGAACAATAAAAAACCCCAATGCCTACTGAATATTTCATACTTTAGCACTTGTCCTCCTCCTGCAACAAAAAAAAAGATTACACCTGGGCCAGCTCAGTCTTTCATGAAAGGGAAATCAAATAGACTTTACCATTTCTTTAATGTGAGACTGACTCTCATAATGAGGAGGAGGGGACTGCGATGCTGGGAAAGCTTTTCTCATTAAACTGTCGATTCCGTGTTTCTAAAAAATTGATTAAGCAAGGTACATGTTGATGATCCTGTGAATTTTAACTATAAGTCAATTACACCAGCATCCAAGCACAGAGTTTCAATGTTGATGCCGGGATGTTATCTTTTATATCCAATTGAAAAAGAGTCTTGAAAAGACAAGGCAGGAGGGAGAGCTTAAAATGTGAGAATGCAGGGGACAGCTCTTTCCATGCAGCTGTCATAAAAACCAGCATTGTTTAAAGCATTTTGTGATAAAATGCAACAGGTTCACTTAGAAATCGTGACAAAGCATCGCTTCTCAGAGCCAAAAATTACTGTGATGGAGTCAGCATTTCCTCCTGCTTTACCTGCGGATCAGATTAAATAACAGCAACAAAATACCGAAGTCAGCAGAGAAACTTTAGAGCTGTTTTTATGTTTTTAAGCAGGAAATGATGCCGGCTATTACCAGGGTAAGGAGTCACGTATGTCCCTTTAAACCCCTGTTTGGGAAGGACAGTATCCCTGTGCCCTACTAAAACCTCACTATGGGAAATGGAGAAACAAAAACCAACACATCAAAGAAAACAAAGCAACAGTACCAACACCCTAAAACATTTTAAAAATGTCAGAAATAGCTCACAAAGTTAGGCTGAAATGTTTTATCAAGGAGTCCTTGACGTGTGGTCAGGCATTGTTAAATTTGGGGGGTGGGGAAAGACGACAAAAAAGAAAAAAAATTGTCTCTTTTCCCCCTACTTGCAGTTTCTACCCTTTGAATTTGGAAAGCTACAATAACAAAAAGCCAGTGTTCTGTTTGTGCATTTGATGTTTCCAGGACTGTAGGCAGAGAGAACTATTTTATAGTTAACATCTTAATTAGTTTAGGAACCATATTGCAGTTACAATGACTGAGAAAGACATTTATTTTAATGGAGCATAGCCTTTTCTACAACGATTGTATCAAATCATAATGTCAGAAAAGTTTTTGTTGGTTGGCTTTTGTCGTTTCTGGCCAGGTTAATGCTTAGTAAATTATTCTTAGGGAGTGAGTGTATAAATTTCCATCTCATTTCAATATATTACATAAACATGAAGATTAATGCTGTGCCTAACTTTTAGGGGAGAAGAGCTATATGCTGAGTAACATACAGAGATTTTTTTAAAGGTTGACCATTCTCAGCATTAATTTACTAAGTTTTAGTGAATATTATCTACAAAAGCTTGTTTTCTAAACTTGGGAAGGAGAGAGTCCACTGATTTACGTTCTAGACTGGCTGCTGCCCCAGCATTATTTCTTACTATAGACATCTATACGATTGATATTTTGCAGAGAGAATAATATACTTTATGTTAGAGACAAGCCAAGATTTTCTTGATATACATGATTTTGCTACATGCACTTTTTGAATCATGGCTATATTGTACTTTCGGTGCAAAAGCATTACATCTTTCCTACCTGTAATTAGTAGGCCAAAACAAAAGGGGGGCCAGTGCTTAACACTGTATTGCCTAAAGAAGTATTAGTCCTGTGTTAGAGTTTCATGAGGATTGAAAAAGATGATATTTTATGAACATGACATGAATAAAATAATTTTGCCATCTTCAGATTTAAATTACAAACCCTAGTTTTGGAGAAAAACAAGATTTTTATTTTTTCCTCCTTAGTGTTAAGTGTTCTGTTTCAAACAACAGGTTTACTTTCTGCTTCATCTATATGCAAGATCTATTTCAATATTACTCTGGTTCAACAGCAACTGTCAGTCCAGGATCTGATTTCTACCCACATACTGATGCATATGTCCCATCCGAGAGCAACCTCACCAGGGCATAAGGGAGATTAACAACAATAAAAATAATACAGAGGAGTACTCAGTGTAAGTTCTGTGCAGGCTCTGCCCACCTGCTATAATTAAGCCCAGGAACCACTGGCCTTTTTTCACAAGTTTTCATGAGCATGTATTTGATGTTCAACTACGCACGTCTCTCTAGAGTCACTGTTCATCAGTTGACACCGCACCAGTTTTCAAGCACTTGCTAAATTAAGACCTATTATTTTATCTATTCCGAAAATTGTGCAGGCATTCTACATTATTAGTAGTATTTCTTAAACAAGAAGCTATTCGTAGAGATACTGCAAAGGAATAAAAAAAGCACTATTTTTAGTATTAATTGCATTCCGCTGTATATATATATTTAAACCCAAGCTTATTATCCTTCAATTAAAAGACCAATAAATGATCTATCATAAGAACAGATGTCAAATTAAGCATCATCTGCCTTGAAAGTTTTGTTAGAGTATTTTGAAGCAGTTTATGGACTTAAAACAGTGTGTCCTTAAGCCGTATTGGGTGAAGTAGTTTACTGCCTCAAGTTAGTAATATGTAGATAATAAACTGGATTAATCATAAAGTATAAACCTGAAGAAAGTATAAATAAGTACTTATTTAAAAAATTTAAAAGCTTTTTATGTCAGAACTCAGACATATTCATGGGTGTATGACATTTTATTAAGACAATCTTAAGCATTTAACATGAAAGCTCTTTTGTGAGTGGTTACTATGCTATTTGTTATCAACAACCTTCCATGTCTCAGGGGAAGGAATATTTTTTAATTTACCATAACACAAAAGATAATATAGCAAATTCTATATATTAATCATGTCTAACCCTAAGTCAACCTTATGGCAGGCAAATCGGTATTCTGAAGTTGTTGCTTGTTATGCTTACATTTCTGTCTTTTCCTCCAGTGAAGCACTAAATTTTCATTATTTTATTTTAGGTTTACTCCAAATAAATTTAAATCTTCCACAATAAAACTGCACAAATCCCCACTCGCTAAATCAATTAACTCGTTCAATTTTTAATAGGTTAGGCCAGTGGTATATTGTGGTTTTAAAGCAGTTCTAGAGGCAAATTCTATAAAGATCTACATTTTTAAGCCCCTTTTATTGGATTGTTTCACTGCTGACCTTAGGGACTTTAAAACATCAGATTAGAGCTTGTGAATTCCAGACTTCTGTTGATAAAATTGGATTCCTCAAAGTCTGACCTGTGGCAATGGTTTTGTTTTGCTTTGCTTGCTTCCCCAGGGGCAGCAGTTCTCAGAACAAATGAAATACGCAACAGTCAGTGAATGACTGAATGTACCAAATATTGTCACAACAACACTCAACATGCTAGGAAAAGGGTAAGATGACAGTTAAAAGGCACAAAAGTGATTTAGTGGCATTTATTTTCTCCCTTGCCCAATGGATTGTCCATTGGTTCAACAGCTGATTTGAGGCACGTTTTGCTGATAAATCAAACTCGCCTACATTAATCTTTAAAATGAGAGTTGTTCAAGCCTCTGTATACTCAACAAGGTTTCTTTTTCCTACAGTGAAGTCTTGGGGACATTTGAAATACGTTTCTGAGTGTAGGCTGCACAGAGAGCAATTCGGTAAGGGTTAGATTTAGTTCAGCTGTGAAGCCGAGCAAATCTATTGGGGACATAAAACTTGGACAACATGGCATCTGCATTCCCTCTCCGTTCAGGAAACACGGCCTCTCGCTGACATGCTAAGGCTGCCCTTTCCAGTGATGGCATTGGGAAGTTGTGCATTTCATACTAGGGAAAACTCTGTCTTCCTTTTATTCAGTATCACTAACAAATTACATTTTAGCCTTAAAATCATAGGCTTCAACTAGCAGAGAGAGGGAAATTTTACCTCCCTACATTCTCCCTGCTGTTTTGTTTCGGGCAGCTGCAATGTATTTCACATTTATAATTGCTCACCACAGATTCTTTTCAATTTTTTAAAATTCCTTCCCCCAAAAGGTGCATTTCTTCTCATAGAAATCTTTCTTCTCAGTCTGTATAAATTTAGGATGATTCTTCCTGAATAGCTTTGTTAAATCACTGCTGAATTTCCAACATCTGATACTCAGTAGCTGGAAGCTGAAGACGAACTGAGATTACAAATAAAGCACACAATTTCACCATGTGGCTTATCAAACCTTGGAACAATTTGTCTGCAAGTGTGCTGAATTCTACATTATTTGAAGTCTCCAAATCAGTGTTCAATATCTCTTAAAAATATGAGCTCTAAATCAACCACGAACCACATTATACGTGGTACAAGAGTTACTGCAGGAAATTCTAGGTTTATGTTAGACAGCAGAACAGACGAAATTACCATTATAGGACTATTTAAGCTTAAAAACTGTTAATAAGCCCATATAGTTATCGGATAAAAGATAAGGAAGGAAACGCAAAATAGTTAAAGTTCCATAAGAGATACCAGAATAGAGAGGCAGAATTAGGATAAAGCTAGTTTCAGTTAAGACCAACAAGTCAGAATTACCAAAAATTCCTTGAGAATATACTACTATTTTATACTGGTGAAAGCAGTAAAAGTTTAAATAGATAAAATCATCACTGGTCTTGAGAGATTGGGGTTGGCATAGAAGGTTTCTGCACACCCATTAACCTTGGTCCATGTAGCTCTTAAAACACTGATAAAACTAAAATTATTTAAAAATTGGTCATGAATGATTAATCAGTAGTCACAAAAAATGAGCAGTCAAATGAATAGCTACATATTAAACAGGCAAAAAAAAAAAAAAAAAAAGGAAGAAAAAAACCCACCAGCTTTTATGAAGAAACAAAACATCAAGGTAAATCCCAACTTCACCACGGTGTCCATGGATATCCAGTTGCATGGAAAGACACCTTAACCAGGCAATAGCACTACTGAAAATCCTGATTCTTTTTCCCCTACTTCTTTGAGTAATATCTTCCCTTCTGAAGTGCTCGTACAGAATAAAGAAAGCTAGTGACTGAGCAAATGCACACAGCTCTTCAGTTCTCAAACTCAATATACGCATTTACTTGTTATTTAATCCACTAACGAACCAGCTCTGAAGCATTCCAGCATCTTTTCTTTCAAGAGATCCTTGTCTGAAAAGTGATTAAGAGAGAAAAATGCTGAAATGCTGAGCATTGTAACAAAAAAGTGTTGGTAAAACATATCAGGACAAATACAACTCTGAAAAAATTAATGGACACAAACAGGAGTATGGAATCTATGTGCACTCCTCTGATCTCTTACCCTTTTCCTTTATTAAACCCCTTTTACATAACCACTATGAGACACTGATTCTGCTACAGAAGCATCCATAACCAGGCCTCCCAGCAGTGCCACCAGATTAAATCAATTACTCATTTCCCTAGAAAACCACAGATCTCTTTTCCTATAGTTGAAATGACAACCAAACAAAATTAAACCCACTGCACGGGCAAACCAAAGTAGAAAATGAAATTCAAACTCAGAATGGATGTCAGATAGGCTGTGAAGTTTTAAGGTTATAACTATCACCCTGGTAATACAGCTTAAGTGACAGGACAACATACAGGAATACTTTATTTTCCATTTCTGAACTGTGGCTACCACATCTGAGAGGAGAAGGAAGTTACATTAGGTTGGATGCCTCCAAACATATTTTCACAATAAGCAAAGATGAGGAAAAGCTATCAAAAGATCATTGTCTGCATATGTTTATGCTTCAGCAGAAGGACACAGAAGATGCTTAATAGTGAGTGCATCTATTGCCGTCATAGACTGTTTAATGTTTTTCTTTTAAAAATCACTGCCAGTGCTGATAATACTGGGCACACGCAGACTGTATTTAATGCCAGGTCATGGCTGAGGCCACTCACCATTCTTACAACTCTGAGGTAGGAAGCCAGAAGGAGATACTGTAGGGATTTGTCCAATATCTCACACTTTAAAATTTCTCCTGGTATTTGAATTAGAGGACAAGTTTAGTGCAGGATCATCAAAATAGTTCACAAGAGAGTGAGAAAGCTCTTCAATTACAATGTGACATCAACGCCCTGAAGCTTCCCCGTATCTTGTATTTTACAGAGAAAGCAACAAAGAAATTGGTTTTATTATGTTACTTTTATTAATAAAAATTATGTATAACCCTTTAGCCAAGTTCCTGAAGCAGCAAACATGTCCTGCATTGTTATCATTGTTTTCTGAATATATTGTAGTCTTGAGAATCTACGGTAAGGTAGTGCCAATGTGGAGGCTGTCGCCTGACTATCAAAAGATAACGGCATAAACTGCTATTCAAGCAAATGTCAAAGTTCAGAACATTTCTACCAAAACTAAGAATATTCCTGTTTAGACCGATCTTTCTGAATGATTTCTTCTCTTGGCTTGCTTTTGCCTGAAATCAGGCAAGCCAGGCCTGCCTCCCTCCCTACTTGTCAGTGGAAGATTTAGCAGCTCTATTCCTTCCTTTGAAGACAACAGAGAACAAAAATATTGTGTGTTACTAGCGTTAACTTTCATACTGTTGGAATATGTAAAGTTTGAAAAATATACACATAAGTGACAATTCTTTTTGTGTATCAGCTAGACAAAAAATAGCAGTTACTATCTGCTAAAATTAATGGGTTTTTTCCTCTATTGAAATAAAACAACCTTCATTTTCTGTTTTCAGAACTACCGTTTTCTGCAAGTAGTGTTCAATTCAACAAATCACTTGAATATATGCTTACAGATAAACTGACTTTCATAGGGCTATATTTGATATTAGATATGAACTAACTTTACTGAATACTGATAATGTCACTATATTACTTTCCTGGCCCATCTTCTGTACCTCCCAGGCATATCACAATCACACTTATATTTATTTGAATATATATTAGTAATGCAGCACTTCGTACATAAGATACGTTCAATAAGGAAAGTGTTATTATATCATCCTAGGACATTTGTTTTACTGGAACAATTTCTACAGATATACATATTAGCACCAACACAACATCCAGTCTTTCGCTTTTAAGAAATTGAGGGTACATATTTATCGTAGGCTACAGGAAAATTCAAGTGACTGTGGACATCTAGGTGACGAGTTTTCTATGTAGAAAACTCCATCCTCTGGAGTCTTCCCAGGCTTAAAGGCAAAGTGGTTTCTATTAGTACAGATGCCAACAAGAACAAAAAAGCTGCAGATACCCAAAATTTTAGATGTTGTAAATACAAGAAGACAAATTGTTGTAAATCCAAGAAGACAAATTGTTGTAAATTGCCAAGAAGGCAATTCCAAGCAAACAATCACAGTGCCTAACTATCAGTAAGTACTGTTTGTTTTTAAACCTGAATATTGGAGAAAATAAGGTGGTGGTGGTTTCGTTGGTTGGTTGGTTGGTTGGTTTTCCCCTAAATAAATTCACCATTCTGCTCATTATACCTACTATTTCCCTTTTATTCTCTTAAAATATACTTCTCTGTTCTGCTGAGTTACATTAGGAAATTTTCATACTCAGTGCTCTTATAAAAATGTAACGTGCACATAAGACTGCCTGCCTTTGAGTGCCTCTTCTGAATTAATCGGTCAATGGGTTTCTCCTCGATTCTCAGCTTGCATTTTCAGTAATACGATTTTGAATGTTTTTGCTTAGACTCACTTTATTCCTGCCAGCTGATAGTAACAATTACCCTAAAATAAGCCAAGAAAATTAGTAAAAGTTAAAACAGAAAACCAGAACTTCTAACATAAACCCCTCACATTGATCTGTCTTCTCATCTTCAGCTGTAGCACCTACCCTCACGGTTTTCCCAGGATTCATATTATTTAGAGTTCTCTGTGCAGAGCTCTAACACCTTTCTTTTTCTTCGATGTAAAAAGGGGGCAAAGGAAATATGTTAATGTCCCATCTGAAACGACCATTTCATCTTGCGAGCAGGAGGGATATAGCTTCAGACGGAGTGCCTTTAGGGAAATGGGATGTTATAGGTGGAAGAAAGGTTGTCTATTCTTCAGTGCATGGGGAGCTGCAAAAATAAATAAGGCTGGATTGAAACCTTAGCCTAAATAAATAATAGTGGGCTCTGGTTTTGTTTTACATGCAGCTTCCAGGGCTGTAGAATTTTTTTCTCACTGTGGAAGAACAGTCCCCTGGGAAGCTCCTGAGCCCCATACGGTACAAGCGGGTCTCAGTGAAGACAGAGCGACAGAAGGTGGAGACAGGATGATGATACCCAGGTGGCTGTTCCTCTAGGATACCACATGATAGCCAGCACTTAGAACCAGTTCCTTTTTATGCCTCTGTAAGGGTAATCCCACCAAAGTAGAAATATTTGGAGAAAAATCTTACCAATGAGAAATTCGAAAGATTGTGTTAATTCCAGAAAGGTATTTACTTCTCACAGTAAGGAGGAGTAGATTGGTCAGTATTGCAAGCTCAAGCAAATATATATTTGACTTGACGAGGAAGACAGTGTTAAATTTGATTTTTATAGTGACAAAGTTGAAAGTGGCAAAACTGGGGTTAAAGAAAGAATACAAACAAAAATGAATTATTTTGCACATAAAAGGTAGTTTCAAAGAGAACATAACATAGGAGGTATAATTTAATTGAAATCACTAGACTATTCCCCACATTACACCAAGTGTTCATACAATCCCTCTTGCAAATACATACAATTCAATAAAAATGAATAAAATTTCCCAAATTTTAATGCATTTATCTCCTTTACTGTGAATCATAAACAGAAGTTGCACAGGTCTCCGAAGTACCATGTTTCCAAAAACTAATTACATCCACACCAGATAAAGGAGTGCATTAAACACTGGTTTGTTCACTCATTCGTTTACAGAGAGTTCATTATGAAAAAAGACACAGTAACTGGGTTATAAGACAAATCCCACTTCCATTCTTTTCTGCAGCAAAACCCCCACTCACTGGGACTAGTTTGACTGTAGAATTTAATTTGCAATAGGCAGAGACAAATTCTTGACCAGAGAACACTCAGGTCTTTATTAATAAACATCTTTTCATACAAACAAGCTGGAATCAAGAAAAGAATAAATACGAGGATATATACCTAAGTAATTATCTCAAGTGAGTTGGTCACAAGTTATATGTGCCTCTACACAGTGAACACATAAACTGGTGGCTATTGTATACTGTAAAAAAAGCGGGGGGAAAGTGCACTGAAAATGTATAATTTTACAATTGTTACTCAACACCTTTAGTTCTGCCTTATCAATGAAAGATAAATGCCAGTGACACAGGGAGTGAGTAGCATGCAAATATATTTTTTATGGTTTTATTTATAAGATTAAAACACTTCCTTTGAGACACTGCAGCAGGGAAGTAGCAATACATGGTGCATCAACCATGCCGTACTTTTAAGGGAAATATCTATGTTTCCCTGTAGCATAATGTTGTTAGAGATATCTGTTTCAGAATTTAGTGCTGGAGTGGACAAAGAAAAACATTATTGGACAATACTGCCAACAGATTACAAGTGTGAATTGTAAATTACATCAGCCCAATTATGAACAAAACCACTGGAAATGTTCTGTTATTTTTACGGCATAGATACAATAAAGTGGGTTTTGGCACTTAAAGAAATACTATATTTTATGCAGATTCTCTGCTGGGCACATAGGATCCTGTATTAGAGCCCTCGTAATTATTTTAGACGGAGACCATTTCTTATTTTTCCTATGAAACAAAAATCCTTTTCACCTCCGAGTTTACTGTACTGATTCATGCCCCATTTCCCAAGTCACAGCATCTACTCTAGTTCAAGGAGACAGTGAATCAAAGATAACGCAGGGGTTCTGATTCAGGAATTGTTGTTTTTCAGTGGAGACTAACCTCATCTGCATGAATTAAAGTACTAATGAGCTAAACAGTACTGAAACAGACTAGAGAAAAGTGAAGTGGGATGATATTATAATACCATCTCTATGCACTGGAGACAAAAATCAAAGGACCTCATTTATTAATATTTTATTGATTGTAGCTTATAAATAATAAAGAAAAACAGCAAATTCAGTGGACAGAGTGGGTATAATAATGCAAACTACATAAGCTGCATACTGCCTTAGCAAAAAATGAGCAAAAGTGAATCTTCCTTAGCAAAAAAATGAGCAAAAGTGAATCTTTAAGTAGTAAAAGACCTACATTAAGAAGTCAGCTCTTTTTGAAGATGCCTAAAATGTCAAATCGGCTAGCTGCATGTCAGTATTCACTGGATTAAAAAAAAAAAAAAAAAAGTGTTTATGAGCAGTGCAAGGCACCAGCTGAGTCTCCTTCCAGCAGCAGGATCCTTCCAACCCAAGCTGTCTGAGCAGGCTACCTGGGAACTGAGAATGGCAGTGTGATGTTTCTGCTTAAGTGTAGCTTGCACAAAAGTTTCAGATTCATTTTTAGCTCCTTTTTCTTTTTCTTTTTTTTTTTTTTTTAAGAGAGAACTACCAGTTTAGCTATTATTTAATCGATATGCAAAACAACTGAAGATACCTATACACAAAAGTTTAAAAAGAGAGTAATCAGGGTTATTTTCTAGCCACTTTGCAGGCAAGGTCCAGTTCCACTACCTTTGGTTTTGAAGCCGGACATATCGAGATTTTTCACCAGTTGTCCTTGAAGTTAGAGTGAGCCAAGCATCTAAGCAAGTGGCCTCATTTTTCAAAACCTCAAATTGCCTCTTTCACCTTTAAGAATCCCCTGCTATTACCACAGAGCAGATCCTGACAGACTCTTTGCTGATGCACAGGAGGCAGCATTTTAGAAAACCTTTCATGCTCCATGTATGGGTATGTCAGAATTGCAGTTCCAGGAGAGAAAGAATATGTCACAGCAGGAGAGGGGGAGGCATTTTGAACCACCACAAAGGACTGCATCAAAGCTTGTCCTTTTCCCAGGCACCAAATGAATGTCATGGAAGGAAAAGGGAAGAAAGAGACCCTGCTTTTCTGAGATAATAAAGAACTTAGTGGAGGACTACAGCAACAAATCAGAAGTTGGCCGCATGCAAACCTTTGAGGAGAAAACATTGATCATGAATCTAACAATAGGCTGCTGCAGAAACAATAACCAACATATCGGCAGATTGCAAAGGTGCACAAATGTTGTCCCAATAAATCATTTGCAAGTTTGCTGCACAGCTGACGTGGCTGGGAGGAAGCTCCGACACAGTGCCACCTTTCCATTGCTTCTAGGACTGTCCATGGCCCTATCCCTCCCCCTCATCCCAGTTACAACTGAACATTACTTGCCAAAAAACAAGAGCCTTCAATGTCTCAGTATGTTGGCAAACCAGCAAAATAGCTTTAAAAAAATACCCCTGGCAATTTCTCGATGCTGAAAATGTAGTAAAGGTGCATACTTACTGGTTAGAAAATAAAGTTTATGGAAATTTTGACTTATTATGCATCTTTAATTACTCCACAATGAAGGCATAAAAACAACAACAAAAAGGGAAATTAGCCATTAACCTTCCAATGTTTAAAATTTGAGGTGAAGGTTCATTTCACATTCAGTCCTACTTCTAAGCAGTTTCCATGTAAAACCAGATTTAATAGTTTTTTTGGGGGACCATTTGTCTGAGACCATTTTCTTTCACAACCACTCCTATGCTGTTACCCTCTTACTTCCAGGTTTAAGTTTCATTGACAGTTTAATGTGTCGTTCCTATATTTGAAACAGTACCTATCTTGTTTTCACAGGTCTTCTGACATACTGGAATAACTGTCACCATTGGATACACAGAATAAAAGCCCCAAACAAGAAACACTTGTATAGGGGAGCATTTAAGCTCTGAGTTTCATGGAACAGCAACAGAAGTAGTGACATGCAAAAATAAGCACTGAGGCCAGAAAGTGCTTGCAGACAGACTTAATGCTATGTGGGTCATCACTGAGTTACTATTCTATGCATTTGAATAATCCATTTTGGTCAGGTGGTATGAAACCTAAATATCATAAAACAAATACATGAAAATCTAATGGAAATGAAACACAGGGTTTATATGGTGCTATTGCTAATTAGTAAAAAAACATCTTTCGGTCATGTATGAATTTATTGCAATTCCTTTAATTAACTATGACGGGATATTTCTACTTATGTATTTATTTTGCAAATACACAAATTCAAAGGTAAAAATTAAAGCTTTAAATTTTTTATTATAATTTTCGTATGAATTCTATTGATTCTATAAATTTCACATAATTTATCCAGAATATTTCTTTTAACTGTTACCTTTTCATTTTTTTCTGTGCTGTGTGGAACCTCTAGAACCAGAGATTTCATGTGGACAAACACTGACAGATCCAATGTAAATGTTAAATCTGCATTTCTGTCAAACCATTAGTTACGAGTTTTTCATATTTTAAGTCGCTCTTGAACAGTTCACAACAGCTTTCTACATATGGAAATATCTCCTTCCACTCTAATGGAAAAGCCTGGAGAACATGTATTTTTACCATAGTTCCTAACAAAGACAGAAGACAGGAAGAACAGAAACAAGTTACTGTCCCTCTCTGTTACCAATACAAAAAGAAAATCTTCGTTATCCTGAGAAAGTGTCCAAACAAGAAAGGACAGAAGATCCTTTTACCATTCCCTGTACCACTGGGGCGGTGGCAAGGCAATACTATGGGGGAGAGGTGAGGAAAATGAGGATTTGGGTTTTTTTTTAAGAATAAGGAGAACTCTCAGTTGTAAGACAGACACATTTTCAAAACTTTTAACACTGTGGTGTTGAATCAATCCAGGAAATTATAGAAACAGGCACCCCAATTTGCTCTGAAATTTTCCAGCTGCAAAGCCAGGTCTCTAGTTCTGTTCACAAAGCTCACACAAGATAACTTTTAGCTTAAGTAGATGTTTTAAGATATAAAATGAAAACATACTGATTTGCAGAACTTATACACAACTTTTTTTTAACGTACTAGACTTTTCCCACGTTAAGCCTATATAGCCAGACAGCTTATGCTCCTGACAGGTTTAATGCCATATCTTGCAGACACAAGGTAGACACAAGGCTTAAGCACCTGCCCACGTAGGCATATCGTCTCATAGCAATCTTCTATGATAAACTAATAACATATTCCTTTCTCTCCCTTTCTTGTGGTCATATAACGCCATTTTTGTTCTAGTGGATGCTAGAAATAAATATTGAGCAAAGGAGTAACAAACACATACTTTTTCCTGAAAATATATATTTCAAGTCCCAAGTTGCCTACCATTTTCTTACATTTACTGTTTAAAAAAAAAAAAACAAAACACGACAACAAAAAACAACAAAAAGAAATGCAGAGGAAATAAAAATTTAATAGTGAGAATTATTTTACAGAAACTATTCTTAATTTTAGGTATAGCTACTGAAAGAATACAACAGGCAGTCAGCTGCAGGAAAATTCTATAGTGAAGAGTGGATCATAGGATTTAAACCCTTACTACCACAACCTTTCTGAAAAATACAACTGTAACAAAAGAGACACCAAAGGCTTCTGACAGGACTTTTTCAGAATTTCAGTTTTTGCATCCATGAAAGTCCCCAACATCTGATCTAGCAATACTTTCGATAGCCAAATAGAGGCTTGTATGTTCTTCCACTCTAGCACGGCCGTGAATTTCAGAGTTTAAAACTGTGAGGACATAAACCACCTATTCTCAGGTCTGGCCTGGCATTCAAGGGTCAAAACAGAGGATATAAATCACGACAGGATCCACTCAGTGCATCTTTGGCAAACCAGAACAAAGTCAGGGAGGACAGTGGGAAGAAATGGGTTATTTTAACATTGACTGGTTCTTATCCCATACAGGACACAGTAGTAGAGATAGCTCTTTCCTCAAAAAATATGGTCTCTAGATAAATCAAAAAAGGGGTTCATATGCTCAACATATGAAGCTTCACATATCATGTAACTGAAGGTGTAAGAGATTAAAAAAAAAAAATTAATTGTAATCTACTCTTCAGAGAGCAATAACAGTCAGCAAGAAGAAGAAAATCTCCAAGACCTGACTAACTGTCTCTGCTGAGCTCTAGGAGTCCAGTCTCTGAATCACAAGCTTGTTATTCATGTTTCTGTCCACAAAATCTATCATTTTGTTTTCTTATTAGAAATAATCGCTAAAGAAAGAAGAAAGAGAACAAGATATATCTAGGTTGACAACAGATAAATTTCCAAGAAATGTGAGTAGAGAAAAAAAATGAGACAAAAAATTTGGATTTCACAATCTTGACAGCATGACTTTTAAGTTAAGTTTCCTGTTAAAAAGGCATTCGAGATCACACACATGCTGTTAGAACAAAATAAATTCAAGATTTGCTACATGCAGACATCCATGTGGAACATAACCTTCTGATCTATTGTATAACTTTCAAATCTGTCCCTACAGGTAAAGATACGGTCCTGATCATAGCATAATGAAATTTTTCGCATGAACCACTTTAACATATGGATTGTGAAATAGACTCTTATTATGCTCAAACTAATTTTTGTAATTTAATAATAATTATAGTCTCCTACAACCCCTACAATTAAAGAAGCCAATGCCTTAGAATTGCAAAAATAAAAGGCATTTCTTAAGCAATGGACCAGCCTATTCCACAAAAATTTTAGAAGAGTAATCTTCTACAATCTCTTTGCAAAACTAATATACAAACTAAAGAGTACAGTATTATCAGTCCCAGTATGCATGTCTAAGTTATATGCCAATTATTTTATAGATTCCTAAAAGTACACATACAGTTCATGCAAACAAGAAAGGCTCCTCAAATAAAATAAAGTGAAATAGGGCTGCAGATCAGGTTTCTAGGGGGTGCAATGCTTTAGACTGATAACTGCTAATTTCTGAAGATACTTCAGAATACTCTAGGAAGAATAGTTTCAGAAAATTAATGTCTTCATAAAAATGTGCAGAAGCAATAAACCCCCGAGATTAGCAATAGAGCATCTGTTAAGTAGTTTATTTTTTATGCCAGTATAAAGTCTGACAAAGAGGTCATACAGAGTTAGTATGTAAGTCACAAGTTACAATACGTTTATTTCCCTGTGAAGCATAAAATATTTACTGTCTTGTAATACGTTGCTGATATTAAAGAATTCTATCAAAGCGAATACAGATATAAGATTTTGTTGATTTCCTGAGAAAATACCAGCATAAATCTTATGTTTCTGTATAATTAGCTAAAACAGCCAATAGACCTCATATAGTTCTTCAGGCCTCTTTGTTTCTTAGGGCAAAACGAGAAATGGTGCTTTTTCAGGGAGAAACTGCTCAAATATATCGACATTAACACTCCAGCTTTCAGCTCTATGTAACCTCATTAACTCTGCTGCTATCCTGAACAAGGACCAAACATTTTCTCAGTTACATCAACCCCAACTGAGTCTCAGGTAATAACGGCAGCGTAAATAGAAGAAAATAGCCCCTTTGCACTAAGTGAGTACATACATATGACTTTCTGATTTAGCAGTCACAGCTTAAATAAACTATTTCGCATCAGGATGTAGCAGCAGCTATGGAAGAACCATCACTTGGACAGAGCCAAAGTCACCTCCTAGAGTTATCTAACAATACTACAGGAAGAAGGTATTCATGCTTGGATCCGCAGGCATTTGTAAATTTAGGTATTTCCACCTACTTTTCAACAAGCTTCTACTATTTTGAACATTGTTCTTCAGTAACTGTAACCAAAATATTATTTTGCTTAGGTTTAAGTGGTCTTCTTTGTCTTCAAACACCAACAATTTGCAGTATAAATCTCTCATATTGTTAATGCAGCAGCTGTTTACTGCTACTTACTATTCATAAGCAAGTATGTAATATAGTCAACACTGAACAAATTTGAAATTGTTTCAGATACAGTGTTCTACAAATGGTCACTTTCTTCTTTAGTGTGATTTTAAGGCTGCAGTAATATTTTACTTTATGAAATTATCAGGCTAATATTATTTGTGAAAGCACGACAGTGGGGAAAAAGACATTTCTTATAGTTATAGTGCTTATATTATTCATTTTATTAATTTCAAATATTGGTACTCCCATTAATGCTTCAGAAGAAATGGAATTTTTCATTTCTGTCTACTGGTAGCCAACTGTGCTGATCAAAAAGCTACTATATAATCAATACCATTCTTTCAATTTTACTAGATTATTATAATTACTCTAAGTTAAGTTGTCTTACTATCTAGGATATCTTCAGTTAAATATTGGATAAATGCAGTCCAACTTAAAAATAAAAAAAAATATATAGAAAAGGTGATACAGCCACACCCATCTTATCTGCTGAGAGTATTTGTGAATGTTACCTAACAATGTTCCCAGGTCTCAAATTTTATCAACTCAGATTTTCTCTCATCTTTACCTTTAAAAAGAGACATGACCTCCCTTAACACATTAGTCATCTACCTTATAGTAAATGCATCTGGTCTGTCACGGGAATTAAATGGTAGTAAGCCTTAGTCAAGCTCAGAAGTTCTTCTTTTCAGAGCTGTGAAAACTATTTTCTTCCAAGCACAAAATGGAAAGAAAATCCCAAAGTAATCATCAATAATATTATCAAGTTCCAGAATAACACTTGCTCTTTCCAAAACTCTGGAGAATGGCTACCTGTTCCTTCCAAATCAATCTTCCCCTTTGGCTTCTCTTTTTTGCTCTCAGGTAGTATCTGGGACAAGCAGCCTTTACTCTCTGGGGCACAATCAACCCTTTGATCTTCCTCATAGGAAATAAAACCAACTTTGACAAGAAAGATGGTACAAAATGCTCCGTTCTTCACACGTTCACTTGTTCAGCCTATGGACCAGGAGTCAAGGCCGGTTTCATTTCAAGTGGGTCTACTTCTCTTAAATTAGGACATTCAATAATTTGGCCAACCTTTTCAGGAACCTTTTCAGGATTCATTGTACCTATAATTTATATTGGAAGAATGGAAGAGGAAAAGAAATTTTGCTTATAGTTCCAAACTCATGCCACAGCATACAATCATGTTCTGGCATAGAAATATTTTTCCTAATTATATAACCCATTCAATATCAATATCGGCTTTTCCTACCTACTTTCACATGTTCAAAAAATTTAAAGACCAAAAAAACCCAACCCATCACTGCCTTTTTTTTCTTTTCTTTCTTTTTAAGTGAGTTTGAATTGCCTTAGCTGCATTTTGACTGACACGGTTAGATGTGTACTGCTTCTGCACACAGTTTAGTTATTTTGATAATGGGACCACAGAAATACTGTATTCATCTTTGTCAGATATAGAAGATCTTTACCAAGTTGATCAGGCCTTAAGTAGTTCACAGGAAGACAAGAAATGCAATAAACAAGCACAGATTGAGGGATTGTTCACAAGGACTAGGATCAATCCCTTCGGTTGCTTGAATGATCAAACCATATCCTCAGGCAGCTTGAGACAACTTACCAAAATAATTGTTTCAGCATGAACTGGGCTATTCAACAATAGCATGAGACACCACAGGAATTTCATTAAAGGATACTTATCATATTCAGCTATAATTCAGATGACAAATAAAAAGAGTCACCAGAAAGCCTCACACCACTGCATTCAATGTAACCTGTACATGTTAAACTTCTAATACCTAGCAAAAGTTGTGATTAATTACAGTCTAACTAGAAGATAGAATAACCCAGAAATGAAAGGAATGAAGAGATCAGGCATCAAAGAATAAAGTTGGTGGAATTTTGTGACCTCTTCTTTTGCTATTGCTCATTCAAAGCAGATCTCTCTTGCCCCAAACATTTAAGGAGCTTTTGGTCTCCAGCAAGACAGGCATATTATGTACATATGTCCTGGATTGAGAAGCCGCTACAGAAATAAAATCTTATAAATGAGAACCTCGCCCTCAATTCTAGCTATTTTGTCTAGTATAAAGGGGCACAAAACCTCTGATTCTTGTTCATTTGAAGTTTTCAATGCAGTCACTAATAAAGACTGTCAGCAAGCTACCTTTTGAGCATCTCATTACAAGCTCTGACAAAGGGATGAAGCCCAGAACCCAGCAATATAGTTTCTAAATAATACTGTGGCTACATAACCTCATAGATAATCTTCCTAACCTGGAGAGGTCCCTTCTTCACCTCTTCCCGATACTCCCACAGGCTTTGCTAGGAGTGAGTTTTCACGGGCAGGTGCAAACAGTAAGTAGGTCTACAGAAACAGAGGCACCCCAGAATCACCTTTGTTCCCATAACAAAGACTGCAAGTTCTGTGCTTCTTCTCTAAGCAGGAACACCGTCACAGAGATTTTGAGACCTTGTTTTACAGAAGGAAAACGAATATCAACATAGGCCAACCCAAGGAGAAAGCATTGAATTTGTGAAGGAGTTGTACAGCAGTTCTGCTGTGCATCTCGGCCATCATCACTTCCATACACTGGCTAGGTTTGCACAGTGAATCGCCCTACGCACACTCTTATCTTTAGAGAAATGAACTGGAAGTGCCATGAGAGGATGCACAAATGTGCTCCAACCCCTAAGGCAGACACAAGGGTCCAAATCAATGAGTTGTCCTTTGGACAGCTTCAAAGGCATCTGGTGGAAACAATCTCAGGGACCAGACTAATCCCCATCCAGTGTAACGCTGGCAAAATAAATATAGCACAAGTATAGGGGTCTCAACATCAACTATTTTGGTCTGGTGAACTTTACAGACTGCAGTGAATTACTTGTTAATGTAGGCTGTTATCCTGTCTCCTCCTTTTAAAGAATTCTAAACTTGGACAATAATTAAATAAGCTAAGAGTTAAGAAATCAAACACGAAACTTACAATATATTTATTACACTTTCCCTTTATGATTTTTGCTCGCAATTCTGGGAGAAAACAAACAAACAAACAACAACAAAAATGCAAACCATCAAGATGTATTTTGAAATCTAGTCTTCCAAAAATGTGCTTGGCCCTGAGAAGACACTAAGTCAAAACAAGTCTAAATTTTATTGAAGGATGAAGTTTGCTGAAGATAAATATTATACCTTCTATGGTGGCTCTAGTTTTATATCTACAGACAATTCAAGTTGGAAAAAATCACTAATGTTCTCAAAATTCACAGCTTGCCAGATTTAAAGGCACAGCAAGGGACATTAGTGTACAATTTAACAAATTGGAGGGCCGAGGCCAAATCTGAATGTAGTTTGTAGGGAGTAAAACTAGAAACAGGCCCTAATTATCAACAGCCTACAGAAAGGGACCTGCCAAAAGTTGCTAACAGCTGGTAAAAAAGAAAAAAATTTTTGCAGGTTAAAATTATAGGTCTAGTTGCATGAGACGACCTCTATGTCATGGGGCTGTGCTGATTTGTGGATTTACAATGAATTGCTATTCCCTACATGGATCCAAGGAAGGGGCTGTTCCCCAAAGGGCTCCTGGTGTGGGGAAGGATGGCAAAACATTTATTACAAATGTAACACACTCAGGGGCACTTTGAGGTTTGGACATGGCTGAATTCCCCCTGAGTTTTAAACTTCTGTCATTAATATTTAGGTCTCATTTCTATGTAGTAACTGCAGATAATAAAAAAAACCCCAGTCATTCATTTAAAAATAAAAGTGAAACTGGCGATAATTAAATAAACTTTTTCTAAGCTGTGCGAGGAGAATGGGAAAACCAAAGACCACCCCCATGCAGAAGAAGAGTCATTCCCTGGATGCGCCAAGTTCTTCTCTATGCAATGACATATTTCCAAGCACTATCTCCTTAACTCCTAATTAATGAAAAGCCTAAATAGGAATACTTTCAGAAATCATGATTTTTACAGTGTTTTACAGTCAACTTATTCTGCAGAAGAAAGTCTTCAAGTTCTGAATGGCTGATCATCAGAGCAAAGTCGAGCTGCAGCAAGATCCTTCGTTACACCAAAGGTCACACGATTTACACCGGGTGCCACAATCCAGCCAGATGGAGTTGGCCGTGCTGCTCATGCAGTGCTGTGCTAAAAACACCACGCAGTTGGCGGTGAGCAATGGCTTGATTAACCTAGTATTTTATGATGAATTTGGGGGAAAACAAGTAAAATAAAGACATTCTCAGGTATCAGGAGGAGGCAGAGCAAAACACAGTAACAAAAGGGGAATAGACGTGCGTGTATACACACAAAAGAAGTAGTCCTATGGTAATATAAAGCTATTTCCAAAATACAGACTAAAACTGGTTTGATTTATATCTTGCAAATAGCTGCCATGCAATTCTGTCATTTAAATTATGCATATGGTATAACATCAATCATTTGCAAAGCATTGATCTGATTCTTACACTTACTTGTTTAACTACATCTTGAAGTGAGCTTTTGTACTGCCCAAATCTGACACAACTGCAGTCTAATACCCAATATTTAAAAAATATTTAAAAAAACTTCAAGGTCCCAGATGAAATCAAACTTTTTTCAGTTACTAAGCACATACACTGGAGGAGCCGTGATGGAGGGACCGCAGCACCCACTGCCTGCGCTGCTCGGAGTGGGGATGGAGCAGCACAGTCAAGCCTGGGAAGAAGTGTGGAAGAAGCTGCTCTAGTTTTCATCTGCATTTCTTACAATCCAAACCTACTTTGAATTAGCAAGTAATTAATTTGCCCCAATTAAAGTCTGTTTTGCCCACAACAGTAATTAGTAAGTGATGTCCTTGTCTTTATCTCACTCAATCCATGAGCTTTTTCGTCTTATTTTTCGTCTTATTTTTCTCCCCCTGTCCTGCTGAGAAGGGGAGTGAGCAAGCGGCTGGGTGGGCGTCTGGCAGCTGGCCAAGGTCAACCCCACCACACATGAACATGGAAGATATGGGCTGATGTCCATATCATTAGATTCTTGACTTTGCACATCTACTTGTGACCTGTGTACCTATTGCCAGATGTCAGTCCCTGGTTTTATTAGTTTCATTCTTCCCAGCTTCAATATATGCATAAATCTATTTGGGCCATATGAAATCATGCAAATGGGGATGCTTCCACCAGAAACTTTGTAGATGTATCTACGGTACAGCTTCAAACAGCGTCCTTATCTTTTGTTCAATCCTAGCTGATAAAACAGTAAAATCGATTTAAACAACCATAACAGTTAATGTACTTCAGTGGGTATCAGCAAGAATGCAAGAGTCTTGTACAATGGCAATTATAATAGGTTTGTTGCCTAGGACAGAGGGACTGAAACGTAATATTTTTAAAATCTCATACTCCCCAGCTAATGAGCTTTTAAAATATAATTTATAGCAATTCTATTTTTCCAAATGTGTCCATATTTAAATTTTTTATTAAATTTTTAATAATATGCTAATTAACCTAGGAATGATTTACTTTTATCTACCTTCTTATTGCCAGTAGAAGTGACTGTGATTGGGACATGGAACCACAATAATGTCATAATGAAAAATGTGAACCTATTTTAAAAGTCTCTTCACACCTGTTTCCAAGCATTTTAACTTATTGTCATACTTTGCACATCATACTTTTATCTTCACCTTCACAGCATCATGTATTTATTACAGTTAAGTAATCACTGTCTTTATTTTCTAATCTACTGGGCTGTAGTGTTTTAGTCTGTATATTAAGTGAAAAGACTACCAAGTTAAGATCAGATTATTAGAGTACATTAGATATTCTGCATAATTATGGGCCCACTGGAAGGCTAAGAAGGATAATGCATTACAAACCTCATTTACTAGGGGTTATTTTTTATTACATAAATGAAGCTTTATCTTAAATTGTATCTCACTAGAATTCTTGCTGAGCTTGAGAACTGTTGGCCCGTCTTGTGTCAGCAAAAGCGTTCTGAAATGTAAAGACTCTCTAGAAAAAAAATAGCAACAAGACCTTCGCAACTAAGGACCTGATGCTTTATTATTTGTCAAGAAACATCAAAGCAAAATAAATAAATTAAAATGATGCACCACTTTAGCGAGAATGGCAGCTTGTCATATAAATTTAATCCCCAGGATTTAAATTGGTGTTCCACAGTAGCATTAGAAAAAGATAGAATCCAATTAAAACCATGCTGGATTCCAAGGACATTGTGATATTCACTCTGCTTCTGTCATGTAAAATAAATTTAGACCTGATTCAGTGCTGAGTGCAAAGAATTAGATTCTCTGTAATGGTCTAATTCCCTAGGTATTTTGCAGTACTACCTTAAAAATACTGTAAAACGGTCAAGAAGTTAGCTGAGCAGGCAGATGTAGGCATATTTATAAAGTAAATTCAATCATTAGGCAAATCATTGTCAGATTCAAATTTCACTCCCCAATTCCATAAGCAAAAAGTGTATCTTTAGCCAGTTTTCAGTACTTTGGACACATACGCACAAAACAAAAAAACATCAAACAAAACAAAAAACATAACAAAACCCACACTCCCCTCAAAAAAAGAAAACCAAAACAAAACGAACAAAACCAAAACCAACCAAACCTACAGGGTATAAACAAATTATTGCACATTTTGTTTAAGAAAAGACAGCTGGACAACAGGAGGAAATGCTGCCCATTTACTTGTTACTATGGGTCTAGGTAAGCCAGATGCTGGGGTAGCATCCAAACGCACTGCACGAGAGTGATTATCTTCCACAGCTGAAGTTTTCCAGGAGCAAAATATCAGCTCTAAGTGCTGCCACATCCAGAATGAGCATCAGGGACCAGAGCATCACTCCTCTGCAGTTACAGTATTAGCAACAGCAACAATTACTGAAAAAGACGAGATGTCTAAAATAACAGGAGATTTGGAGCAGGGAGAGGAGTGCACATGCAAGCAATTTCCAAGTATAACCCCATGCCAGAATTTCAGCGAGAGGAAGCTGCTGTAAAAACTGCAAGAGGACAGGTCATGAGGGAGACCTGACTACCCAAATCCCATCAGCACAACAACCAACCTCTAGCTATGACACCACTGCACCAACAATTTAACAGGGAAACCGCGCTCACTATGGGAATAAGAACCAGATCCCCACATGGCTGCAGGTGGACCATCACAGGAGGCAATGCAGCAGTGTCTCCTGTGATGCGACATGGGAGGAAGCGGACTTATGTCACCAGAAGCCACAGGTGATGCCACAACCCAAGGGCATAACCTCATTTGTGTAGAATTCAAGCAAACCTAGATTCAGTTTTCATGAGCGGGTTATGATTAAGTTGGTTCAGTCACACCAGCTGGCTCTGAATGAGCTGTCACAAGCCTAGTAGCTAGTGTTGCCTTTAAATAGAATTATAGACTGGTTTTAGAGTCTAGAGTGGTGCGTGCCTGATTTGCATGAGGTGGATTTACTGAGCCTAGTTTTGGGAATTGCTGCTGTCACCTTTCCTTTTTACCCTGTAAGATGTAGTTCCAAGCTCTTCCGTAGAGCGAGCTCAATGTGTGCCTTTGTTTCATTCTCCTTGAACACCAGTGGTTTCCAGTGTAGCTCCCCTCACCTGAGTAAAGCCACTAATCTTTACTAATTTATGACTTGACAAGACAATTATGTGGGGTATTTTTCCATAAACAGATCACTTTCTTATCAAAGTCTCTCTTATGAAAAACACAATTAAAATATAAGCACAACCTCAATTACAGGAAAAAATATCCTAATAATTTGTAGAACCTCATTTAAAACAAAGTGTGAAGATTAATTTCTTTGCATGTACTTTGGTCAAAAATAATGAAATAAATAAAGCACCAACTATAGGTAAGGTCCTTCAGTGACAATATACTTTGCTTGACAATTAAGAATTTGCATATAATGCCATACCAATTATGGTATTATTGCACCATAAATTTGTTTTTAACAGCCACAATGTTTTACTACTTTGCATAAAAATAATTTAATATTCTTGTGCCATTAAAAGAAAAAAAATCTGTAGCTTGTTAATACCTCTATGCATCTCTTACAAGTAATGAAATAAACACACTTTAATTGTTTCCTATACATAGGTCCTATTACAAGCCTGTCTTCACAAACTGTAGTATCTCTAGCTCTGTGGTATTTTAATTAGATCACAAAAGCAGAAAAAAGTCTACAGAGATCTCGAGTAATGAAAGAAACATATTTTCAACATAAATTCTATTTTCAGATATGATTACTTATCTGTTTTTTAAGTCTTGGGCAACAAACATAGTATACTTACATTCCATACACATATTCACTTAATGAATTGGATTATGAATAATAATGGAAGGTGCCAAAAATATTTTAGCACAGCTGCCAGTGGAGCTTCTTACTCAAACAATAAATTGGAATACAGAATGTATGGAAAACAATGGATCTTAGTATCACTTCCACTTCTGAAGGTGAGTATTTTTCCTAGGTGATTAATTGAATCATTGCTGAAAAATTAAGCTTTAATAATTGCTTTTCGATACAAATGTTTTACAATTAGTGCTGAAGGGAGGTCCTTACGTAGCGCACCACTGAATTCAAATACAGCATAATTTCTTAGATTTATTAATGCTACTATGATTAAAAGAGCCATTATAAAAATGCTACTTATGCAGCAACTTTGAGGGAAAAATGTATGTTCTATATCTTTATTTCAGCATAAGGAAGATTCTAGTTTTTATCACACCGATCTATAACTGCTGAAGTGAAAAACCTCTTTTCTTGAAGTCAGTCTTTTCCTTTTATCCTCACTGACCTTTTTGGAAGTCTCAGGTCACAGATGACATAGCCTGGTGGCCCAAGATTAGTGATCAGTAAAAAATGTTACATATCTATTCTGCCTCTATTGAGTAGAGGCTGGACAAAGAACTCTTTATAGAATCTCCAGGTAAAATGACAAAGTTTTCCTTGCTGTGTGGGAAGGAGGGGAAAGTCCACCTTGCAGGGCTTAGATTTGGCCAGTTTCTGAGCAACCAAAATCTCTCAGGAGCATGGAAAATCCAGGCTTTGTTCATTTTCAATAGCACTGCAAAAAACTTACACATCCTAATATTTAAATTTTTTTTACACATTTTCTTAAAGCAAAATTAAGTGTACAGATATAGATAGTGAACCAAAAAAAAAAAAATCATGAGAAACTATTCAGAGGAAGTGGCAATTCTGTGGTCCATTGCTTGGTCACTGTATCTTGTACCAGCACCAAAACACAACCAAAAGTGTACTACAGTCTTATGATCTGCTTGTAATTGTTCAAGAATCTGCTCACTCTCTAATTTGAAGTTTTAAGTAGCTCCAGAAATTTAAGCACCTACAGCAAAATAGATCTCCTGACTTCTAAAGTGTTTTCACCAGCTTTATAACTATTTATTCTATTTATCTTTTTTCACAACATACAAATAAGACAGGAATTGCAGAGAGTAAGTGATGCGATAAATTCATATTCCCATCGTCTACTGTAAACAATTTTAGCTAAGCATGGCAGACAGCACATGGGTATTGATTTCCCTTTTCCGTTTACCATTGTGAAATATATACCATGTTCTACAGTGATTTGAGTGTTGGGAAAACCTTAGTAAGGGATCATATTTAATAAGGATAATTTCCAGTTTGGTGTGAAGAACTCAGACTAGGTACTTTTTATGCCAGTCCCAGGCTTTTGCAAAACTTTATTTGGCATAGCTTGTACTGTGATCACATTTTATAGCATGCCAAACAATATCCTCTTTCCCTGGAACAGACAAAGACACTTTTTCTAAAAGTTTTTATAATCTATGAAACTCTCCAATGTATCTCTCTAACAACCTTAGTATTAGGTCACCACATCGGATCAAAACTGCTAACAAGCAGCACATGGAAGAATAGAACATTTTTAAGCATCAGGAGGTCAGATCAATTGACTAACAAAAATCCATATGGAGTTTGACAATTTTGGAACTATGTTAAGCTACATAAAGCTGTATTTTGGAACTGCATAAAGATAGCTGAAATACACAATTATACATATTAACGTCATTGAAAGACAATTATAACGAGTATAACACTGCTCCCCTCACATGGTCAGGATACACAAGAGGAATCAGAGGATCGTGCAGATTTATATGCCAACACTTCCCTTTCCCCATACTTGTCCAAGTAAAGTACAAAGGATGAATAAAAAAGGCATTTCATTAATTTGGCACAATCCAAGGCCAACAACAGAATAAGAATTAGATGCTGCTTTTGCATCTGTTGAGCTGTTCCTTAAAAAACATGCCTTATTTCTGCTTCAGAGGAAAATCTGAGGAGTGCTTAGGGATCTCAGCTTTTGACACCTAACTCATGTTGTTAATTGCACACATTATTTGTGGATGTAAGTTTGATTCTAGAATGACTATAATACTACATTATATTTCCTTTTAAGAAGTGCTATAGCTTGCTCTCCGGCTCAAAAATTACCCAGTTATACCAAATAAATCATATCAATGCGCTCATATGCAAATCAAAGTAGTATGGGCATTTTACCTGTGGGCTGGCAAATACCACAAAGTTCATTGCTACATCAGTTTCTCTTGAACCATAAAACACATCAACCTTTACTACATGGATTCCAATTTTTAAACCTTTAATAATACATTAGCCATGTCCATTTTGAGGAAACCAAATGAATATAAATGTAAGGACCTGAAAGAGAATTTCAAATAGTGATCGCATGGCTAAGTACTGTAACATGCAAGATTCATAATTTATACCTAGTCACTTTTTTCCATCAGAAAATACGATTTATAATTTAGAAGTGTAGCCCTATTCTCAAAATATTGGGGTCTTGCATTAAGTCTGACATACATAAACTTTTAAAAACACAACTTACATGTTAGAGTACACACTAGAGTCAGATAAAGTCTGACTTCAATACACACAATGGATAATTATGAACAAATAATAATTTAGAAAGTATGCTGTAATAATATAAAAGTAAAAAACAAAATTAAGGATGCTTGGAAGCATAGATACTTAAGTTACAGTATTGCACAGCAATGATTTCTTTATTACAATATTTAGCTAGAGAATTGTTCTTGTGTTGCACAAACAACTGTAAAAGGAATCTGCCAGATTAGGATGTCTCTGAAAAGTGAGATGTTCCTTTCTTTCCTAATTGAGTGGTTTAGTCTGTAATGTTACAATAGAACTACCTTTCAACCAAAATTACGAGCAGTCCTTTCATGCTACGTACCTCTCATTTGAAAAGATTGCTAAATGGTAATTCTAAAGAGTAGCCTTTATAATGAATTCTATCATTATGGTCTGGTTTTCCAGAGATGCCTTCTACTCCTTTCAGGCACCTGCAAAATACAGTGCTAGAAAACCATCCCTGAACTCAACCCACCTCTCTAGACTCAGCACAACTTCATTAGGCAGCATCTCAGTGTTTCCTGTCACACTCCTGTTCCTCAGCCCAGCACCAAAGCTGAAGAGAGACAGCAACCCCGCAGAGCAGCCAGGGGACATGTAAGTAACTGCCAGAGCTTCCGTGCTCGAGTAACCACATGAGAAAGCCCAGTGTGCCCAGGTACAACCTAATCCCATGGCCTGATATGCAACAAGTACAAGAATTGCACTGGCCTTCAAATGCCAAGCCAGGTTTTCTTCTGTTAGGAGTCATGCAAGCTTACACATAAGGCACCACAAAACATAGGATGGAAAGAAGCGATTAAGAGATCGTATAGAGAGATAAAGGAGCTGACAGAGGTTGTACAGAGAGCTAACTCATTCTTCCTCCAAATATTTGGAACACATGGACCCAAATCTGCTTTTGCAAAATGCAAATAACTCCCTGTATATTTCCAGAATTACTTGCCTCCTACAAAGAACAAAGAGTGTCTCTCAAGAGGAAAAAGGGAGTCAGGGTCTTACCCAGCTGTTGTCTTCCCCCAGTGAGATCTTTCATTGCAGATGATGCTTCAAGGACAAAGCAAGCAGTCTTTTTCTTGCTTTCTCCTCTTTCGAGGGTTAATTGTTCAGTGACTAGACAATATAAATAAAGCAAGGCCTTAAAGCAAATAAAGTAAGGACTGAGAACTAATCCTTTGGTTTCCTTTGCTGAGAGAAGTCAGGAAAGAGGTCAAAAAGTAGCATCCTATTCATCTATTAGTTTAATTTCCTGAACATAAATGAAATAGGCTTCTCAATTTCCGCAGTGATCAAGAGAAGAGTCACGTTCATAAGACTTTTATCTGTAAGACTTTGTTTTTTCATCTGTGACAATAATAGCCTGATAAACTCTTAACTTGCTCTATGCCACCGAAAAGCCTTATGACAGGAAACACATTTTCAGAAAAGCACATATTTGAGCAACATTAATAGATTTGAAGATAACTTATTTTTCAAAGCACCAAAGACAGCTCAGCAATTATCTTGTTGAAAACCAAAGTCTGATGACAATTAAATAGAACACCAGATGTACAAAATGACATTCTACTCTGAAAGTCATTCAGCAGCACAGTCAGATTCAGATACTTTCCATAAGGAAACCATACAAGAACTGTGAAGAATGTACAGAACTTTGACATTTAGCAGTACAAAATTCTTGAATAACTTGTGCCATGTGGAGGGTCAAATTTAAAAACGCAGAGTTACTGAATACCAGGATGAATCTATTAACACCATAAACATCAAGAGGTTTTCCAAGTGTGTTTCAGCAACTGTTCAAAGCTATAAATTCCTCATCACAGTGAAGTGTTCAAAGGGAGAACAGAACAGCCTTTAAGATGTGATCACTTCTTGTTCTTTAGTGTTCATAATATCAGCTCATACCATTGCTCTATTTAAATAGCTGCACAGTTTGTGTCTGCAAACCCCAGTAGCACTTATACGGCACTACCAGACTTCATACTCAATAAACAAAGAGTACAGTGAGCGCTGACTTAATTGCAAACCAGAACCCAATTTCCCTCTTCCCCCTCCCCTCAAACCTTGAGGGCAAACTACAGTGAGAAACGAGATATCTCAGGCTGCGTGATGAGTGGTGCATCTCAGGTGCTCCTGCTAAAATGAGGTTACATGTTTTTATCAGCCACAGAGGAGGACACAGTCAGTCATCCACATTGGGTTATTATTGAAAGAGAGACTTTCTGCCTGTTTTGCTGCTGCTGCTGCAAAGAGAATATTAGTTTTATTCTAGCAGAAAGAACATGAATACTGTATCCTAGACTGTAGTTCTGCAAATACTGCCGAGTTATGAGGTCAGGTCACAATGAAGGCAGTAAAGACAGGCTTGCTAAAACTGGGAATTTAAAAGATCAAGACTTTAGAAGAAACCAAAATAGTTTTGTACTCCTTACATATGCTAAAAATCATCTTGAAAATGCAATAAACAAGAGGATTAGATTGTCAAAAGCAGTGTTATTTGCTAGGTTTTAGGTCTAAAGAGATACAGGTACATTCACAGTACTCCAGGAGATGAGATTTTAAGGAAATAGAGGGGAAAAAAAAAAAAAAAAAAGCCATAAATTCCCAATGTGACTGTGAGCTGGCAACCTGGATCCCGCAAAAAGCAACTGGCTATGTTGGTGACTACAGCTATCTTCAAAATTCTGTTGCTCTTGAATCCGTTTCTGCTATAATACACAACTTTGTGTTAGGTACCACTTCGGTTTCCTCTGAGAAATTTTCCTTGCACCGCTTCCCTTTAAAGTGATCTGAAATGCTCCTAGCATCACTCTTACTGAGGTTCGTACATGCAGCAAACTTGCAAAACACTGCAATTCTCTCATAAATTGTCACATTTGGACTTAATACCTGTTCCTATATATGTGTCAGCTGTTGTTTTCACCTCTGGAATTACTTCTTAAAAATTAGGCAAGAAGATATTTTAAACAGAAATAGCGAATAAATCCCACTGAAAAATACGAGAGGATTCTGAAGACTCCTGAGAGCCCAAGTCCATTAGCCCATTGCAATGGCTTGTTTGGTAATGATCTGGTAAACACTGATAACTCATCCAAAAGCAGAATTGTAATAAAGCTATTACAACTTTATCATTTGCTACTTTTCAACAATAAGTAAATAAAATACTTTTCCTCCATGAAATATCCTTATCTGAGGAAGTACAGAGAACTAATCCTTTCTTTAATCTCTGACAGATGCCACTACCAGAAGAAAATCTGAAGGGGGATGTACATGAAAGAAAATCCTTCTTGGGAAAAGTATTACAACTAGGCCAAACAAGTGGGCCAGGTGCAAAAGCGCATTATAAAGACATGAAAAATTAAAATAATGTGAAGAAATGAGTGTAAGGAAGGTAACATTAAGAACCTTAACATAGGTGACCCCTTCAAGAAATTACAGAAAACGAGAGGCTTTTTTCTAACAGAAAAGACTATCAGGAAGTGAAGAAGAATCCACACATTCAGAAAAATCTCCAGAAATGAGCATATCAAAATGTGATCTTTGTCTTCAGATCAACAACTAAAGGTTACTCTCATTATTTTTAACAGCTGGCCCCAATAACTTTCTGTTTCTATGAAACATATTCTAAGATCTAGGGAAGGTGATTATAGGATTCAATAAGTACATGAAGAATATGTATAATATGAGAATGAAACCACATGCAAGGAAAAAGGAGATATTTTTCAAACAAAATATGCAGAACTTTTTGATATAATGTATTTCCCTGTTGAAAATGCAGTCTAATTTTACTAAGATCTTGAAATAAGCAACTATTAAACACGAATTTGAGTATTCTCATGCAAAGCATTATGCTGAGAGTACTCTTGCCTAAATAGATGCACCAAAATAGACCATTAAAATACAAAAAAGCAGTAGCCCACATCAGTTCTCATTATTTCTAATTATGACATGTATTTTTTTCCATTAAAATAAGTTAGATCTGATATGAATTAAAGTGATTATCAGCAATCTGAGACAGCTGAAAGGCTAAAAAAAGTTTTGCTACAAAATTAAGAGTCCCAAGAACAGTGACCAACTAAGATTTGCTGCAATTACGAATTAGAAAGCAACTTGGACTTTAAGTCAATTTAAAGTGTGTTATTTCTCAACTGCAAATCTGTGCTTGCTCCTAGGAATGGAAAACGCTACAGAAAGCAGAGCAATGGTGACACTGGCATCTAGGGGGGCTCAGCACCCTCAGACACCAAACTCTAATTGTTCAGTGGATTTCGTCCTTGAGATATCTTTTGGCACAAAAGCTAGGTCATGTCAGATAAGTACAGAGATCTGGGGAAATATTTCCCATCATGGTACATTTAGTTTTACTAGAAAGACTTCTGTGAATGTTAAATTCACTTATAAGAAATAAAACAGCACCCTCCCCCCCCCTAATGAACAAACAAAATAAACAAAACAACAAGCAAGCAAATGCCAAAAGATAATCCCATTCTCTTGGCCTTATTTTGGACTATGGAAAAATTATATTAATAATTAAAAAATCCTGTAAAGTATCACTTATTTTGAAGTTCAGGCCTGTAAGTGTGGTTTCTGTTGGGGGAAAAAAACCCAAACAAAACTGAGAATGTTGCTTTGTACATTATTTATAAAACAACCACCTTGCAGTGATGCCACACTTTCATGAGTGCAAGAACAGATTGACACAAGGCTGGAAGGTTTGGTTTTATTCATCGTCCTTTTTTTACACAGCACCAAATCCAAAATCCTCTCTACAATTTTCTCGAAACTATTTTTTTTTTTTTGAAGCTCTTTCAGATTTTGTCTGGCTTACTGCGATGTGTCTGCGATAAGCTTTCATGTTCACAGTCTCTTGCACCTGCACATACAGTCAATCTCCTTTCTGAGCTTACTCATATTAAAAATTGTGTCTTCATTTCAGATGGCGAAGCATACCTGAGCTTGGGAGTAAAGCCAATGCCAATTCATAAAAGCAGCATAGCCGTCTTTTGCATCTGTTTTTAGAGAAAAATCAGTGGTTACATTAACTTCCATGGCATTTCTTCAAAATCACACCATCAAAAACGAAATATAATATTCCTTAATTTTAACTCCACGGAAGATTCCTGTGAAGCTTAGAGAACGTATATTAGTGTAGTTATGAAGCAGATGCCAATTCAACACTTATTGTTATATTTAACACACTATAACTTCCAGCAAATATTATACAGCCTTAAATGCATAAGCCAATCTAATCTGTGGCAAGATTTCATAAATTTCTTAATTACTTTTGAAACGTGTATGCATTATGTTATGTATTAAGGATCTGATCCTTTCTAACTTTGCTCAGGCCATGTATGGCTACTCTCCCTGTAATTTTCTTTTTTTTTTTTTTAGCTGAGCATATTTAGGAATAAATTATTAGATGATAAAAATGAACGACCATACTGAGACAAACCAAAGTCCATCTAGTCTAGTATCTCAAATCCTCGAATCCAACAGCACCTGACAACTTATGTCTGGGAAAAAAGTTAAGAATTAGGCAACTACATAATGACTCTTTTCAGGTCCAATCTCCCAGGCTCCACTGCAGCTCAAGAGCCTCCTAAGCCAGAGGTGATATCGTTGTTTTGCAGTGAAACTACGAATGCCAGAATCTGGCCCAAAGCTAAGTCCTGTAGTTAATAATCTTAAGTACAGAGAAACTTGAAAGTAATAAAGAAAAACACTTGTACACATGTTAAAGAACAGAATAAAAAGTAGCAGCTGTATTAACAAAAAAAAAAAAAACAACAAAACCACCACAACACATCTTTCATGGAAGTATCTTAATAGAAATATTTGAAGAGTTTCAAGGCGAGTATTTTTTATTTTCTTGAAGTGTAAAATCACAACTCAGCCATGCTCCTAGATATGTGTATAAACTCCCTCAGCTCCACTGGTGTATGTACAAGCCTTGTATATATAAACATATTTATCCCTCTCCCAATTAAACAAAACAAACAAACAAACCCCAACAACAACAACAACCCCACATCAAAACAAACTCCCCAATAACATGTATAGATGCTGTTTAGCTGTCCACATTTGTTATAGAGAGCTGTTTTTATATAAACAGTTATTTCTTACTTAACTGCCTGTAAGAAAAATAATCCTTTAACCGTTAAGTATCTTTTTTTTTTTAAGATGCATTATAAAATCAACATATCCAAGTTGGTTCAATGTGTGATTCCTTATCAATGCTTATAGCCACGGAAGTGCTGTCAGGACCCCATATTTCACTTCTTTTTAGCTGATACTATACTTCTTCAGGATTTGTGCATTTCAAGCCATCAACTGCTCCTAGGTTGCCATCTTCTCAACCATTAGTGCTCAATTCTACTTTACAATGTTGCAAATTCTCCTTCACTGCTGCTTTTTCTCAAGCACTTAAAGATAATGCCACATCTCGAACTACAGGGGTGAAAGATGGGGTTGGTAACAGATTATTTTAATGCTGTTATGTTAACAACACTTTCTTGAGATTATGGAGCTGTCAGAAAGTCATCTGGTAAGGGTGCAGTCAGGGATTGCAACTGGAGGTGATTCTGATTTAACAACTACTAGAAATCTTTCTTTGACAACTTTAAATGCTCAGTTTAGTGAAGAAAAAAAGAACTAAAGAGAAGTCAATTCTTACTTATCATCAGAACTTTAACAGTTGATGCCTTAAGTATCACATTGTCAGCTCAATTTATTGCTTTGTTTTGAGCAGCAGGTCATTCTGATTAACAAAGTGGTATCAGTGATCTCAGGAATCACTCTCGAGCAAACTGAAATTCCAGTAGATTATGAAGCAGACTGTACAAACACTGAAAAAGCTCAAGTGACGTTGCAGATCTTGGCAGTATCACGGTTACTTAAGGACATCGCACAGTTACTTAAGGACATCACATCAAAGAGACAGGATGAATGCACAGCACTCATGTAGAAAGACTTGGAAAAGAGCAAAAGTTGGTGTTAAAAGTAGGAAATAATCTTTCAGAAAGATGAAGCCATAAAAAAACACCAACCAAACAAAAACACACACCAAAAAAACCCCAAAACAAACAAACAAACCAACCCACTGACAAAACAAAACCCCAAACCAGACAGAATCAACATCTGGCCATTTCAATGAAAGAGTATAGACGAGTCAGTCTTTAGGTCCAGTATCAGGTATAAAAGAAGCACTTAAAGAAGATAAGGTGATAGCATGAAAAGCAGGAATATGTCTAAGCAAGTGTTTCTATAAAACCAGTTCAGAGCAGTCAGACATGAGCTCAGGTTTTCAGATACCTGGGCCCTGAGAACTGCATGTTCGAACCTCATCAGTAATTAGTGTCCATATGCATATTTAAGATGTGTTATTAACTAGCATAACTGCTGAAAATGGGGGGTTTAATTTCATCTCTAATAAAATTCCATCTTTTCATTTTTTTTTCTTTCTCCTTTCTTCCAAAGGAAAAATAAAGCAGCTCAAATATTTTACCTAAGGTTTTTTTCCCTTCTAAAATAATAGAATGAAAGACATTAGCAGCCAAGAGAATCTGACAATACTGGAACTTTCTGAAACGAGGTTTTGCATATCTCACTTGGCAGCTGGCAGCAGAATGTGACAAATGAGAATTCTCACTCCAAGCTGCTGGCTGCCAGTCACAAGTTATCTTATTCCTTGCAGTGAGAGCAGTCCACAGAAAAACCAGCAAGCAAATAGGCCAGAGATACAGGAAAAAGACTAGAGAAAAAAAATTTAAAAGAAAAAAAAACAACCAACAAAACACCACCACACACACAAAAAACCCAACAACAAAAAAAACCACAAACAAACAAAACCAAAACAAAAACACCACCAAACAACAATCAGATGATGAAAGCAGTGGTACTTGTACTCCCGATGCTTTACTTAACATTGAGAATTCTTGTGTCACATTATCACAGGTTCTAAT
This sequence comes from Caloenas nicobarica, assembly GCF_036013445.1. NCBI lineage: Eukaryota > Metazoa > Chordata > Aves > Columbiformes > Columbidae > Caloenas > Caloenas nicobarica. The sequence goes on from NC_088256.1 coordinate 5,867,342, forward strand.
GAAGGTTATACAAATTTTAAACCATGATCCTCACTGTAGGCACGTTTTATTTTTTCTTCGGTTCATTTAAGTGTGTGAAGTTTCAGCTGTTCTTTTAGAGGAACTCATAACTAACTGAAACTGCCTATTATAATGCAAGACCTGTAGCTACACCCAAGTGGCAGGTATCAAACTGTCTTCTATTAATAGTTGTGATACTACTGACTCGAGAATATAACCTGGCCAAATAAACACTTTTTCAGACTGAACCATGAAGGAAGCTCCCCTTCTCCCTCAAAGGAAGAACTCAAGTGAGGAACGTGTCTCTCTCACTTTCTCCTGTGCTCAACATGTCACGTATGCTTTTACTCCAGTGTATTTTCTGCATTGTAACTCGCCTACTGTCAGGTTGATTTTTTTTCCCCTCTAAGAGCCCCGTCTTTCCCGGTCTTTTAACCATTCACAGACCATTGACTTCTTAGAATTTAACCATTCACTTCACACACACAAATTCTACTGCCCCCATCTCATAAACTGTCAACTGGTAACCAAAGGAGAGACCAGATAACATGACAGTATTTTCAAAAGGTCACTTCCTTAATGGAAAACATTGCAACGACAACTGAAAAACAGAGGGAGCTGCTTTCTAAGCAGTCTGGAGAGCTAGACTGAATATTATTTCCTGTATCTTCCTCCGGCACCGTAACACTGTTCACCCCTTCCCAGGCCTGTGTTCCCTTTGCACAACACAGGCTGCCAGGGGCCACATTTCTCTTGCTGGAGCTTTGGAGCAATTAGGGTTCATGCTCCAAAGGAGCATTTGAGGCTTTTCTTGGGTGCCTGCATTCCTCTCCACCTCGCTCTTAGCTGAGGAATCAGTCTGGCTCCAAGTATCTTGAATCACCCATGCTTAATATTTTTATCTTGGAAACACATAGATATTTCAATGTTTAGTTCCACTGAAGTTTGAAGAGGAAACAGATAAAGAAACAGCTAGCAGCAGCACCTATTGGTGAAAAGAGGTAATTATAAGTTATTAATTCGTATTATATTATGTAAATATATATTTGCTGATAGTTCAGGTTTTAGGGCAGTTACTGTTTATTCAAAAAGCCGGGTGAGTATGCTTAAGACTAAATAAAGTCCTCAAAAATGATAGATGGCTTGTTGTGTATATATATATATATATGTATATGTAAATTAAGAGAAGTAAATACTAAAGCTTTCTTTAATCATTTTGTTCAATAGTAATGAAAACTCGGAGCAGGATGCTATATACATGTGGGCTTTTAGGCTTTTTAAAAATTTATTTGATTATTTGGATTTACTTGAAGTTTAGAAAGACTTAAGAAAGGTTACTTATTTCCAGAGAGTACCATAATTACAATCCCTGAAAGGGATTTATGACTTCTCAGGCATTTCGTGACAATATACAGGAACTTCTCATAATAATATGAGATTTTAGAAAGTAGACAAAAAAAAAAAAAAAGACATCCAGTCTCTTCTTAATATGGTGCAGTTGTGCGGGTTCTACAAAGATTTACTCCAATTTAATTTGGAAGAGAAAAAAATAAAAAAAAAAGCTCCTTGTGGCTGATTAGTTTTGCCTTCTTAGATTATGGAGCTACAATAGTCTTACTGAGACTTAATGAGTATTAGCCCCTGACATACACAAATATTTTTTTCAGGATTAAAAATATTTTTTTTCCAGTGACACCATTATCTCCTACTTATCTGTCCTTCTCCTTACCTATCAACATCTTTAAGAACAGAAACTCCACAGATTAAGAGACTTCCCAGGACTCTGTCAATCACTTCAGACAGTACATGCCACAGGATAATATGCTATTTAGTTAAACACTAAAATTTGCTAAATGCCATTTATTGAAAACAGGAATTCCTCCAGTACTTCCTAACAGCATGAGATATAAGTAAAAAACCTGAACATTTTCAAATAACAGTATGAAAATCTGATTCAGCTCTGATGTCTGTGGTATAGTATTTGAAGATATTCCTTAATAAAATATAATAAGAGGTCTTGCAAATGGATCCTTCCCATAATAGGAATAATACAACCTGAAATAACACACTTACCTAAACATGCACTAGTTCAGCAGTGTAGTAAGCGAAGAGATGCTTTTAAGTATTCTTTTGAAAATTAGTTCATTTTCTCCATCATTAATAAATAACAATGTCTTTTGAAGCACTTGGAGAAATTTTGACTGATGACACTTGCCTAGGATCCAACAGCTCAGAACACAAACTGCTGTTGCTGATTAAAGCCTCGCTGATGTCTAGTGAAGCCTCTGTATGTTTTTGCACATAGACAATGTCTGAGGAAATCTTGGATAAAGAAAAGGAACAAATACTGGAGCTACTTATGTTCATTGGCAGTAAAACAGAAGAAGCTTTAAGGCATACTCCTTGGATAACTTTTTCTACAGTAGATCAGTTTGCTTCAGAAGAAAGCTATTTCAAAGAGACAGAGCAAGACATTGGATATGAAAAGTTTCCACAAGTTAGCAGAACGAATCGACGTGTAAAATGCAGGCAAGAGCAGAGTTGTGCTTTAAACAAAAAGAAATCTTGCTTGGTCCTTGAAAGAACAAGGGACTTCACACCCTACTACCTTCAGCAGTGGATGGAAAGCCATGGAACAGTTCCCAGTCACATTCTTTCCCATCATGTGTCTGAATACAGACAATTGTACCCATTGCAAAAGGTTAAGATCTCAGGGTTATGTGAGCATATGGTTCCATCTATTAACTGAAGTATTGGCACAATTTAAAACAGCCATTACAGAAGTGTTGAAATTTCATTGGACATCATCCACTAAAAACACCCAGAAGACACAAGCACAGTCTGATGGGCATTATATGCATGCAGATTTCGGATGACAACTCGGCCACCTATTTTGGGAGCTTATGTCCACTGAAAGAGCGAGGCTCTTACAAAAGGCAGCACAGAATGCCCGGTTTATAGCCCTGCTCCCTCACCTTACCATTTGCGTGAAACCGTCTTTGTTCCTTGGTCCTGAGTGGTCACAGTCAGTTTAAAGCACACCATTCTACAGACAAAGCTAAGAATTTTTCCCCACGCATCTTGTTTTACGTATATCTACAGCAAAACTGATTTGCTGTTTTGTTGTTCAGTCAGTCTCGTGTCCTATCAGTCGCAAGAGAAACATGCAGAAAACTTAATTTCACTGATGTGGAATCATCTTGATCAAAACCGATTGCCCCCTCAGAACCACCTGCTCTTATATCTGCATACAGATAACATTTTCAGAAACACAAACCTCAGCATCCACTACCTCCACTTCACAGGCTGCCCAAACACAACCATGTCTCACATGCAGGTTTATATATTCTAATCAATCAGGCTGGTTTTAATTAATCCTAATTGTCCTATTAAGGTTCCCAGCTAACAACAACACAGCAAAAAGGACTCCCTAAGCAGCCTAATTGACTTAATCAGCTCCTTAATAATCCTTCTTCAGGCCTTTAAAATGAACTAACCTCTAGTTCATTTTAATAAGCATGCTGAAGAGGAAGATAAAGCTGACTTCTGGATTCCTGGAGTCAGATTTCATCACTGCAATGAAGAGCATGCCAGGCAATCGGTACGTTAGGATCCACAGACAGAGAAGGACCACATTATGAAGATGGGACGAGCTTCCCTCTAGGCATGGATAAGCAACAGAGGAAGTTTAAAGAGCTCTAGCTGTATTTTCCCACAGGCAAACATGGGATTGTAATCTTAGACTATGATTACAGTTGTTGACGAGTCTTCAAAGGCTAATTGAAGGTACTGTAGGTATTAATATAGTAATGAATTAAAAACCCTAAAAATTAAAAAGACCTGAGTTCAATTAACATGTGAAAAACTAACAAGCAACGTTTACAGTATTTTTAGTACGGAACTGCTGTATATACATTTAAGCTGTGCACAGATTTACAAGATGGTGGTAGGAAGCATGCCAAGTCCACACAATTTGGTTCTGACAGTGACTTGTATTCTACTTTGCATGAATGAAAAAGGTCACTTTTTCAATAGTTTTGTATGTGCTAAAGTCATGTCAACTCTAGCTGTGCAACTTATTCACCACGCATTTTCTCTTGTTACTCTTATTTGTCTAGCAGTAGGAGTATTCCTGTCACTTTACCGACAAATGACATGACACATTCCCAACCTAAGAACTTTGTCAGCTGAGGCTTTAGGTCAAGATTTTTCACAACCATTAAGTGTTTAAACATGCATATGAATCTCAACAGGATTTTCAGGATCACCTGAAGCGGGGACAGCTTCGGTGTGTTTTGTTTGGTTTTGGCAAGGGTGTTTGGTGGATTATTTTAGATTTCATAAAGCATTCTAAAGCACATAAGTGCATGGAGATATATGCCTTCCACTGGCTCGATCTCTGCATATAATGCATGTAAAATAAGACTTCATATTCACTCATCATTTCACCGAAGACAGCAAGATCAGCACAGAGTTAGTATGTGTGAATCAAAATGAAGGATCTTAATTAGAATTACAGTGACACAAAGTTTTGCTTCTGACCCTAGTAAATATTTATTCATATAAGTATTCATTAGTTCCTCAAGGACTTGCACGTTAGCTATATGTTGGAATTCTATATATACAAGCCAAAGTAATGACAGGTCAATTGCAAAAGCAATGTGTATTATTTTCTTTTGGCCTTTTGATGTGTTAAACGTTTTTAATTATATGAACTGGGTAGCATGAAATAAAGTAACAAAACAAATTAATGGCAGCATTGCCTTTCTTAAAGTTATTCATCCTAAAAGATCAGAGCATCTTGATGAAACCAAGTTTGGCCAACTCAGGTCACACAGACTGATGCATTTCCTACAGGCTGTTCAAAGTGCTCTCTGCAAAGATTTATGCAAAAGACAAATGTATCCCAATGAAGCACAATTTAGAATTAAAATAATACCAAATCACTTTACATCCAGCCTGATTCTATCCGGACAATCTTCAGCTAATGTTGGCTTCTCCTTTTTCTCAGTGAGGGCAAGAAGAGGCCTGAGGTACCAACAGACACTGCTGCCAATTCCAAAACAGGCCAAGCGGGTGACTTAGCCAGGACTCCCCGTGCAATCTTCAGAGCCAGCAAGATGCTTGCTCAGGGCGCGTGGAGCTACTTCGCTGCAGGAGCAACATACCATTCATAAGCATCCTTAGTTACACAAGGGTCCTTACTCTTCTACTTGGAAATCCCCAACTTCAGAAGGTCATGCCACTCTGTGCTCTTCATGAGATTTTATTCCCCAAAATGAAAGCTAGAGGATGTGCAAGATACTATAAAGATAATTCAGTAGAGAGCAGTTTCCTTGCAAGCAGTTACAAGCCTCAAGACTGAAAGTGCAGATATTTCAAAAGTTAGTTTTCTAACAGTTTTGTTATGAATCATTTGAGGTATTCGTTTCAGTGACTTAATCTAGGCTTACTATGAGCATTGTAAATTAAGAAATTCTAGTAGATGGAGGGAACCTCTACCTTGATTATCACACTCAAGGAATATGCAAGAGTGTTAGAAATGCTTTGAGTCAGAGAAATTTTCTACCCAGCCCAGGAGTCTGTCTTGGATACAAACAATAAAAGATGACCAGCAGGAATAATCCTGCCCAGTCCCTTTAGCATCCATTTATACATGTTGTCCATAAACCTAGTTTGTTTTTTGAACCTGCTGATGCTGGCTGCCTCCACAGCCTATGGGAAAGGCAAGTTCCGAAAGCCAGGAACATTAACCTCATCTATCACTGAAGAAACCTTTATCCCCGTCCCCTCATCTGCTTTAAGCTGTTCTCCTACTAGTGTCATTGAGTATCCAGAATTCTTCTATTACAAGAGTCAACAACTATTCTATATTCAGCTTACTGACTGCCCCTGTAATTTTGCAGATCTGTATTCTATAGTGCTCTCAGCTATTCTTCCCTCCAAAGTAAAGACTTCCAGACTTTTCAGTCTTTTGCTGTATGGCAGCTGACCTGTTCTGTCCTGCTTTGCTGTCACCACATCCAGGAAGACCAGAACAATACTCCACATGTCAGTGCAACGAGGCTTTATTTTTTGTTCTGAATACCACTACTGTATCAGCAGTCATGCAGTATTTCACTTTCGCCAATTTATTTTGACGTTGGATTCAAGCGTGTGATAAACGATTCTTAAAAGGCCTTTCTGTTCACAGTGGAAGTGCCTATGTCATCTCAAACAAGAATATTAGATAAGGGCTTTTTGTATATTTAAAACTTTTCTTTTTTTCTCTGTAACCTATAATGAGAAGGCCTTCTCTCAGATTGCGTGTAAAACACATTATGCAAAAATATACCTGCCTGGCTATCATTGCAGAGTAGAACTGACAGACAGGAAAACCTTTCAATCTCTAGACTGCAGAGAAATGTTTTCTAGATCCATCTCCAAAACAGTCTTTCTCAGGAAGCCATACTATGCATTAGGTACATGCAAGGTCGGGGAGCAGCTGGATACACAGGTAAAAGCTGCATTTTTAAACATTTAATCAGAGAAACAGATTTTGAAAATGTGTTGAAGTTTCATAGAACTACTAGAACTTCAAAAGCATGAAAGGCAGCCAGGCTAAATTGATATATTTCCTTAACTAAGGAATGCCATATGTTATTTTTTTTATCCATAAAGGCAACCAGGTAAAATGTCAGATTTTCTTTTCAGGCAGTGAACAGAAGTACTGACAGAAATGGAGATCAAATCTGAAGTTAAACACAAGTACATCACTCGAAGATAATGATACTCACACATAAGTATTAAAGGTATTGAAAAATTGAAGTAATTCAGCTATTTACAAGTATGTAATATGTTACTGGAGTTTTCACAAATGAAAAGTGGTTTCACAGAAGATCTCAGAACAGGACATCAAATAAACATCTGAGAAAAGCATGGCATTTCTTTCATGACTAGTTGTGTTCTCTATGGATGACAGACATCTTCTGTGAAGTCAAACTGATAGAAATAATTGGACCTTGCGTGTTTCCATTTGCAGCCAGAATAGTTTGTTCTAAAGCCAGGGGAGGGGCAAATACCTGGATTTCATTTGTCACTTACTGAGGAAAAAAAAAACCTCTAACAAAATTCATATATCAATTATTTGCCTAAATGACAAATTTCTTTTACGTCTTACAAACAGAAGAAATGATATTTTCTTTGTGCTCAAAAATCAGTTAGAGAGCAATACCTACTGTTCCAATAAAAACAATATTCTATGAAAAAAAACCCACTACACACACACACACAAAAAAGGCACACAACAGAAAAACTCAGATCGCAGTCCATTCTAGCAGACTGTGCAAGGTAACACCAGTCAGATTTCAGAAGAATTCCAACTGCTGTCCACAAACAGTGCAACAATCAAAATATTGTGGTGTTCCTGTTGTTGCGATAGTGTCTCTTCAGAGGAGGACCTAACTTTATGTTATGCCTTAAAATAAAGGGTTGTGTATTACAACAAAATTCCCATTGATTTCAGGAAAAGCAGTCAAAGCTACTGAAGCCCCTAAAGCCATGTATTTGAACAAAGTAAGTTTTCCAGAAAACAAACAAAAACAACACAACCCCCCCCCAACCAACAATAAAAAGCCCCAAACACCAACCCAAACCATACAAACAGTTTCTGTATCTGACTCCTTACCCCTCACGACAACATTCTTGACACTTTGATCTAGTAAACTACAGAGATCTTGATCCGTGCCTATATGCTGGCATCCTGAGCTAGCAATAGCTATTTAAAACTAGCTTCAGACTGGGAATGAGCACTTCACTATGTTTCAAACCTACATTACAAGGAATACCATGAAATTCAAATATTATTTGTCCTTGTGATGTACATTTGAGAAAAACATCTCAGTTTAAGCACTTCGCATGTATTTAATCTTAATCTTTCAAGCTCACTTTGATAATTATTTCAAACTGATATGACAGTATGATGGATTCCCCTATAAAAGACGTTTAAAAAATGACACAGTACACTTAGACTTTGCATACATACAAATTATCAAACTGCTGATTAACAAAGATTTTTGGATGTTGTAACAGCCAATTTGCATATGTACCCCTTTTAATATTTTTTTAAATTTAAGACACTTCACATTTCATTAGGAGCAAAATCATCAACATATAATTCAGAAATCTGAAGCTGATTGCTTTTTAAACCCTCTACTCTGTAGTTTTGCAGCACTTATTTAACAAAAAATAATACATTTCCAGGCTCAGGATGAATTTCAGTGTGCATACTGTACATTAATAGCCCAAAGAAATGCAGCATTAGGTTGCTGTTGAAATGAAACTCTTGTAACTGTGCTACCATTCTTCCATTCAATAAAGGTCAAGCTGTTAGCAGGCTGTCATTAGGCATAGTTTCTTGACTGCTTAAAGGTTATATAAATATTAAAGATTATGAAGTCAGCTAGGAAACTTTCTTTTCAAATATATTGCCACATTTTTATCTTTTTCCCAGAAACAATTATACAACATTCAAGAGGGTGATGTGCCTTTTTTTTTTTTTCAGACAAATACCTAGTTTTCCATAAATAATGGCTTTTTCCAATATCACATTGAGCAAAGAGAAGGATAAAAATCTTAACTAGAAGTGATGATTTGTATGCTTATTAAAAAAGACCCAAAGCCACCCTATGACTTTATTTCATTTATCTAGACTCTGAACAGCACGGCTTTCATTATTAGGCTACGACAGAGCAAGATTCACGTTCACGCTAATGTTGCCCTCATTTCCATTTATATTAAACTGGTATTTGTTTTTTAAAGGAGGCAACTGAATGAACAGAAACTTGCCCAATCTCTGTTTGTTCAGCTTGTAACTTGCACAATAGCAAATTCAATCTTGTTAAGAGGCTTATTCTTCCATTGTATGTTATTTGAATTGCAAGAAAGTTTGAATCTGCATAGGCTACCTGTTTATATCGAAGTGAAAAACGAATTAGAGGAAGGGAGTTTTGACTTGCACTAACAAATTACACATAACTGGCTCATTTCAAATATCCTTTGCCCATTTTATTACAGAACTAGGAGATGTGCCTTCCTTAGACAACAGCAAATCAAAGTTCCTCTGACAGTACTGTAGGAATAACAATGAAATTTCCACACCCCCCTCCACCTCTTGCTAGGGCAATTTGTCACCTGAACATCTGCCCTTGCCCACGGAGCAGGGAGATAAGTAGAAGGCAGCACTCCTGGACTGAGACTCTGGCCGCAACCAATTAATGAAAAGACTAACATTGATCTTAATTGTTCACTTGAATTATAATCCTAGTCTGGCTACTCACTGTTGTCCTCACCAAGGTGTTTATACTCTGTTTTCAACTTCCCAGTTTGTAAAGTGAGATAAATAAAGTAGGTCTATCTCATAAGGTTGTAGGAAGTCTTGTTTCTGCAGTATTTCTAGCTCTGAATTTACAGTAACGTTACCTGACCAAAGTTATGGGAGTAAAATACCTGCTGAAACAAGTTTAGTATCTTGCAAACTACACTGTGCTTCTTGAATTAAGACTCCAGAGGAAAAATGCAAGCTTCTGTTCATTTGTTCTATTTTCCTCAGCAACCAAAAAAAAAAAATAAAGTTCTTCCGTGCTGCTCACTTATTTCAGAGCAAAACAAAAAAGAGCATTCGGATGTGTGACAAATCAGAATATGTGCTATTATCAGACGTGTCAGATGCCATTTTTTCCCTAGCAAGTCTTTAAAAATATTGCATAATAGCATTGTTCAAGCTTCCGGTGATTTCCCATTTTCTATGTGTTTCTTTTTGTATTGTTTTAATTTTAATTATATACTAGCTCTGTTTATAGTTTTTATTCTCGAATCTTATTCATATAAATAAGAAGTCTCTTTGATTTCTTTACCTTTTGAACTGTTTTCTAATTGCTTCTTCATGGCTACATTTGCTTCTCTACCACCTACCTAAACTCTCCAATAACCCCCCACCCTGCCAAAAAAAAGAACCGGGGGGGACATTATTTAGAATGAAAACTGGTATTTTTTAAAAGTAAAGGAAAAAGTAAATTGTGAAGCAGAATACAATAGTGAACAGCTAGAGGAAGCAAACAGGTAATCTTTATGACATTTCTTTTATAATAGTTTTTTAATTATGGTATCTGTTCTCTCACTGAAGGAGATATATGCTATCTATAACTGTCAGTTACATATTCCTCAGCAAGTTGACAACAGTAATTTTCTAATGAAATAAGGAGTATTTAGACTGTCCCAGTGAGGCTAAAAATGAGTTATCTTACTTTGAAGTGAAAGTAAATACATAAATGCTTTCCTGTGCCCAAGAGCACCACTGAGAATTGGAGTGCTAGATCATTAATTTCTGTGAATAAAGAACATGCTAAATGTTTCTCTAAAGGTGTTTTATAAAGATTCAGGGTCGTTAAGATAGAAAGTTATTTTTTCCTGTTAGAAACCTGACACTTTGGAACTTCTGTGGAAATGACTATCTGAAGAAAGATATAAACAGATGTAAAAACAAAGTGTTTGCTTAACCATTAGCTGTACCTTGCAGGCAACTCAGCAGAATGATGAACATCAGAGCTTAAGCACATTCTGTATCTTTTGCCTTATAGCCATCGTCAATGGCCTTTTCCGAGGATTTGTATTTTACTGGCACAGACAGAAAAACATATTGTAAAGATGAGTGTCAGATCAATTGTCAAGAAGCTTAACAATATATCGGAAGGGTTCTTTCCAGTAAGACCTATTAATCTTCTTCCACACTGAGATACTACCAGTAGTTTTTTTATATAATTAGGCTTTTAAGGTCCATGAATAAAAAAGAAATTGTGGTGCCTCTGAACTACAATTTTTCTTAAGCTTTCGAAAACAGGAGGAGATAGAACCTGCTGGAGGTTAAGGGTAGGAGGGAAAACACCTTCCTCAAGTAACCAAGAAGGTACCAACTTGGCACAGCTTATTTCCACTAATAGAAATAGTTCAACCACAATAGGTAGTTACAGCTGATATTGAAGGACATTCACTATTTTACATCATACCGATTGAACAGTAATCCTTAAAGATCACTTTTAATATACTGCCAAACACTGGGTTAGTTCTCAAAGTTACCATGTGCCACACACCTTTTAGAGCTACAAAAATAATTGAATTTTCCTGAGGAAATATCAGCTCCAAAGAATATCATCATCAGATCTTGAAAAGGAAAATGAAGTATTTAAATGCACAAGACCAAGAGACACGCTCGGACAACAAAAGAATTTAGTGAAAAAAGCATTATAGCACTTTGATGTTTCATTTTAAAGGCTACTATGTTTAATAAAAAATAGCCATTGCAAGATACAGGCTGGGAACCCAATGGGAACAAATTTATGAGACAAAAGGGGTAACAACATTTTAAGCAGCAGCAAGTCTCCACGAAACCTTTCCCAAATATGCGAGTTCCCTGAAAGGAAGAAACTCTTACAGCGTACAGTTCACTTGTGATTTGAAGCAAGCATGATGACTAAAAACAATTGAAATAAAATTTAGATTTCAAGTATTTATTCATGTTTAATCTTTTCAGTGTAACTTTTCTAACTGCATTAGCAGTATTTTTGTTTGATTCCCAATTTACTTTTTTTTTTTTTAAATACACTCTAGTTATGGCAAAAAAAAAAATCATTCTAACAATAGATAATAATCCCTTTCAGGTAAAAGACATTGATCCTTGGGCAAGTCAAATATTTAGGTTAATCATTTACCACATAACAGTTACAGACTCTATTTGGTTGAAGGAGCAGAAGACCAGATTCCACAAACTTTCATTTCCATTAAGTTATCATTGTTTCGGGAACAAGACGAACACAAACCTTTTCCCCAGCTCAGGAGTTGCGCTTGTCTATATCAAAGGCCTTCAAAGGGCCAAATGTAATTTTAGGACTTCATAAATGTAACTACTCCAACATTTATACAGTCCTACCAGTACATTCGGCCCTTTGAAGGCAACCGCGAGGCTGATATGGCCCTGGTGAAAATGACTTTGACACTCCTGGTCTATATGGATGTGCTGGATTCACCTGGTGGCATATTTCCTGTCACTGGTTTTTGTTTGTTGGCTTTAGGGCTTTTGTTTGTTTCCCTGTTAATGGTGTTTGCAGTGATTGATGTTAAGTTATTTGGAATAATGAATTACAGTACAAGAAATGTTAAACTGTACATAATATAACTGGGACTAATCCTGGATCTATAACCTGCAACTTGAAAATGTACACAGACACCTCAGTTCTACTATGGAGAAATCAGAACTAAGCATGTTTAGAATTTACATAATTTCTGAGTCTGGATGATTTCATTGACTCTTGATGACATTTAATGATGTATTTATTAAACCATTTGAAAATAGTGCACACTGAGAAGATTAAGATCTATTATCTCTTCCAAAATTAATAACCTGTGTATTAAAGCAACATTCGAGGGGTAGAGGAAAAATACCAAACTTTTTAATACTGAACTTTCTAGAACTAAACCACTATCTTAAAGAATAAAAATCTTTACACAAACTATTGGATCAATATAGACTTTGGACATTTCCATCCCTCAGAGGAGATGGAATAGCTCAGTAGAAACACATTCTGATGGCGGAAAGCTCACAGGGAGAATTTTTTTCTAAGGACTATTTGGTGGACTAAGTGTGTATCTACCATGTATTTTGTACTCCTGCCAAGTTCCCATGTGGACACTCCTGGTGCCTAAAAGAAAAGTCTTTATTGGAGATAACTAATCAGCTTCAGATGTTTTCACACAGCAAATTAATGTGGGTAGTTAACACACCATAAATTCGACATTGCTTATTAATCCCATTTCTAGATAAACCTTAATTAAGTGTTGCTACTGTAGTTATTTTATACTATGAAGTAGCTGCCATGTTGAAATGGGTGCCAAAATTACTGTTAATTCACATTTGTCATCTCTAAAATATTCAGGCCATATTTGCTCAGTTTGTAGTAAAACGACTTTCATTCTAAAGGTGTCAGAGCTACAAATTCAATTAAAAACATGAAAGTTAATCTCACAGCCTTATTGCTTGTTTTGACTTGTCCAACATGAAAGTAGAATTGAGTCTTTAACTGGAACCTTTATTAACAAAAGTGTCCAAAGAGAACCCAGTTCAAACACACTCAGCACTGTTGTCCCTGCTCCAGGACTACCACAATTAAAAACTAACAGCTACTTGTTTCTTATCTAAATGCCCACTTAGAGCTTAACTACATGCAGGCAGCAGTTAAAATTTTCCAGTTTTAAGCACAATAAAAGCAAAGTTAAGAAATTTTTCCTCCCATATTTTCAAAAGCGTAACTCTAATGGAAGAATACAACACTAGTTATAAGAACATTCCTCATTAAAAGAGAACTGCTACAGTCAGCGACCTGCAGTGATTTATTTGGTGATAGAGAGAATTAAAAACTTTTACAACTCATTTAGTGTACTGCAGGGGGCACATGATTGAACATTCTGGGAGCTATGGTTCTACCGTAAGGTTTAATCAATACATTTTTATGTTTTCCTATCATATCTGCTTTGCTTTCTTTTCTCTGAGCATGCTTTGAACATAAGGGGTAGTTGTTTATATTCAAGCAAATATGGAGAACTGGTGAACGCAATTACTCTGATTCTCATCATTTAATTTGCCATCTGTGATGCAAAGTACATTCTAAAAAGTTATATCAAAGAAAATATTAACAACAACCACCTGCATTCCCTTTCAAAAGGATTTTTTAAAAATAACTTTTTCCTAGAGAGTCTGGAGTATTTTTCCATGGTGCAAGGTATGTCCAAAACCACCACACAAATTACACCTGACAAAGTGGGGGAAATCACAAGTCTTACCCAGCAATAGTATATGTTATTCTTGCCATTGTTTCAAATATCTATTCTGCTTTGACTAAATACATGGAAATTTCACTTAAATTAAATACATTTTAACTGAAAACTTAACAAAGATTACCTTGAAGATCAGTTAGGAACAATGTGTTGATATAAAAGAATTATAAAGAATTTATGACAATGAAATTCTTATAAGTTATTTTATTGTCTTGCCTTCTAAAATTAATTTGTACTTTTATGACATTCACTTGTGATAGTATTTTTTATCTTCATGCATTTTTACTATTCATTTTTATCAAAAAAGTTGCAATTTAAAGACTTTGTAACAGCCTTTAAGTTTTATTTGTATCGAAGAAGAAGAACACAGGCAAGGCTACATTCTTAAAGTTATAAGGTCAGTTGTAGAATGGAATTTTTTTACCAAACTCATTAAAACTTCCGAATTGAAAATATAAAATAAATAGACATAAGCCTTGCATTAATTTTTAAAATGCTAAGATTCAGTAGGGACCGTGTTGTAGACAATTCCAAAAAGTCACATGAGCATACAAATAACACCAACATTTTCCAATAATCCATCCAGTGTTACAAATATGTTTTCAAGGAGCAAATGGATTTGGGGCATAATTGTGGTGGATAAGCATGTTCACCATTTATTAAACTGAAGGATAAAACCAAGTACAAACCAGCCATATTTTCCCCTCCACCTTCCAATTATTTTTCCCAGAAATTAAAGTTTTCATACATAAACAGTAATTTGACATAAGGGTCAAATCCAAAAGAAAAGCTCATTTTCACACCTGTAGCGTCTCTAAAGTTGAAGTAAACACCTTACAAGAGTACACGCTACAAATCATAGATTTAAGCAATCTCTAAAAGCAACCATTTATTTGAAGAATGTAACTACATAAACTAAAAGTAATCCTAGTAAAATAAATACTTACAAAGATGAGTTTCTGCCTGTTTAAATCACTAGCTGTAGGACCTGACCACTTGTATGTTTTTGTATGAAGACCGGCCATTGTATTCAGGAGGATTTAAAACATTTCATTATTACATTTTGGTGAACTGCAAGAGAGATATCTTTTCCACTTCTTGTAGGAAAAGACTAAAATCTGTGTACAGGAATTGAGAAAGACACATAAGGAAAATGGAGAAGTAATAAGTTAAACGACAAGGGATTTTGCTTGTTGCTGTTAACAGTCACTTTGATATCAATTTCCGTCTGTAGTAAAAGTAATGTATTATGCCTGTTTGAAACAGAAAATGAATAGAAACGTTTTATTTCCCTCCAAACACAGCAAATAGAAGCAAAAAAAGAAGAGGAGGGTTTCTCCTACTTACATATTTTGATATCAAGTTTTATTGTGTTATAATCCAACTACTGATTCTACTACCCTTATCTTCAATTGCTTTGCAGTCATCAAGCCAAACTGACACAAGACACCAAATACCTTTACCCTATTGATATTGGAGCGAAAAGGACCAAAAATTTATCGTAGCATACACAGTAAGAAAGTCAGCAACATAACTGTAAAATTCTTTCTATTATGATAGCCTTGCAAATTTCTATATTGTTAGTAATTCGATAACAGGTGTAGTCCTTAGTTATAGCTTTTTGGTTTTTTTCCACCAGATGGCAGGTAAAAGTTTTGATTTCCATATACAAATCTGTTATAGCTAACTATACTAGTACTACAGTTCTTATTAGTAGCATCTTGAGTCATTTACACCAAATGTTTTGATTCACTCAGAGGCAGGTCATTGTGAGGTTTTGGCTTCTGGATTAGTGGTAACTTAGATATCAAAATTAAGAATGCCTTCACTAAAAGCTTAAATATGCTGAACCATTTCTATTACATTGTCTTGGAAAAATAAGATTGAGAAAGAAAATTAATATATACCAGGAAGTGATGTATTTCTGTACTAAATAATTTTACATAGAGCCAAGATGATAACAACACACTGTAATTCTTTTTCTCCATTATATTTAATCACCTCCAGAATTAAATCAACTCTTTCAAGCTCATTCTCCTTTTTTTAAATTGTTCTACATTTCTAATATGATTATTAAACTTAGGAACAAAGCCACCACAGGGAAACACTCTGAGAAAACATCCTTCCGGGTTTAAATGAAATTAGAAACTCAATAAAACAAACCAGAATACTTGTTTTTGTAAAACCTTAAGTCCAGGTCCTCAATCCTGTAAAAATTAATTTTCTCTGTCCGCATGAAATATATCACCGAAGACAAAAGGGGTTCAACATCTCTTCAGAACAGAAAGACCTTCTGGCTGGTGTAGGGTCAAGCAGCGTTTTTATGGCACATCAACATCAAGGTCTTAGCTTTGGATCCCCCAATTGCCCCCACTTACCGTGCTGCCGTGCACCCCAAGGAGCAGCCGCGGGGCCAAAGAGCTGCGCATTTCTCACATAAAACAACAGGAGCACAGGGAATGTGCTCCAGCCATGGCCATGCAGCCAGACTAGAACCAGGGGGAAGGAAAATTCCTGACACACCTGCAGGGCGGGGGGTGGCTCATCAGCACCAGCTGCTTCGCTCAACAGCCCTGCCTCACCTGGGCCAGCCCTAAGCAATTAACTTTCCGTTGCAGTGAGCCACAGGTTTTGTGGTTTTGCGATCATTACTAATCATGCTGCCCACATTCAAGTAACCTATATATATATATATATAAATATATATATATATATAATGTATAAAATATACTCAGCCATCCCCAAAGGCAGAATAAAAGTTCATAACAAAAATGTCAGAGTTATGCCCAAATAAAGAGCATTTCTTGTTGCAGTGGGGTTTCTAAATTATGGTAGCTTGGTCACTTGATCGGAATTTTACCTTAATTCTCTGCAGCTTTCAATGTTTGTCTTTTATGTCCTCTATTCTACTACTTAAATACTTCTAAAAGAGAATTTACAAAAACCAGGACAAAGAATGGAAAATTACCAGTCTGCTGAACCCTCAACCAGATTCAGCAATGTAGATTTATTAGATTCTAGACACAAAACACTATCAGGAAACTGAATGCTGATATTTATTAGAATTAAACATATTTGTAAAATAGATCAAAGCTGTATTTAATATGGCTTAATTATAGTAATCCACACAATATATTTTGTCTCAATTAGAATGGATGGAATTGCATTCAGAAATCCCTGTGCAATACCTTTTTTTTAATGCTGTTTTTTAATGTAAACTGTGTATTTGATAGTTTTATACATGTTATTATGTTACCAACTACATCTCCCTTTCTAGAACTCTGCCTCTAACTTCAGCAAAAGAGTAACGTTACCGTAAAGATGGTCTTCATCTGCCTAGGGTTAACTGAACTATTAACAATAAGACCAGCTTTTGAAATATTTTATCATGACGTAGTATTTACAAGAGCTACATAAAGTGCCTTTACAAATACATTATAGAGTAAACACATAATAAGATACTTCATAATTTCAAGACAGATAACAATGTTTAGACTTATAAGTTTTTGAATTGTAACAAAGTATTGCTGACCCTCATTTATTTCCTCAAATAAAATCAGTAGAAGCTGACATGTAATTTAAAGCTCTTCCTTTCAGCAGGAGCTTGGACTGAATTAGTCTGACTAATCTGCTATACAATAGGCATCTTTTATCTATAAAACAAGGCAACCATGACTTTTTTTTTTTTTTAATCGCTACTCCTCTTTCAAAAAACCCATATTGTTTTAGGTCAGATTCTGTGAAAAACAAATCAAACCACTAAAAGTATTAAAAGAAAAAAAAAAAACAACCCACAAACACAACTCCACATAAAACCAACCAACACAACAAAACTAGAACCCCAGTTTCCCCTTACATAAAGGTATGCATGCCGACATGCACAGCTGGCATTACAGTGGTGAATGTGCATATAACAGAGAGCTCCATTTCTGATGTCAGCAGTCAATGCTAGTGACGTCCAATGGTATATTTAAGCATAGACCAAATTAGAAAAGAGAAAACTGAACATCTTTATATCATCCACTGGTGATATGGACAAAACAAAACTTCTGTTACTGTAGTTTTTAAACTCCAGCTGGTCTAAAATATCTCAGTACTCTTCCTCAGTAGCACTGACTGAGGGAAATGCACAGAACTTTTCCATCTAAAGTAATTTCTCAGAGAATATTCAACTAATAATGACCGTAAGGTCAGGACAAAGCCTAGTGACAAGTTTGCTCCTCTTACACAGTGGGATTTCCTTTAGGATTAAACATCTCTCATCTGTGCAGGACGCAAAGTCCTCTCGGGTTGCTCCCGGACTAAGGAACCCAATCTCAGCCTGAGGAGACAAATCTAATTACCTTTTGTTCCAAAAACAGGGCACATCCATTCATACTGAGTTTCATAATAAACATACAGACACAATGTTACCTAGAAACAAACTCCACTGTAGTCACTGTATCTCCCTAAGAATGACAAAACAAAGTTCTGTTTGGTTGTCACTTTGCTTAATGCACTCCTCTCAGGTGTAGTATTGAGCAGAGCGAAGAAATAACGTGTACACAATAATACAACCCATCATCCATACGCAATTAATTTGTGAGGAAAAAATGTTTCTGAAACAGTACCAAATATGCCAAAACAAATCCACTTTTGATAATGTCTGCACTCCATCTTTTGCCCACATACACAAGCCATCCCACAAAATAACACGAACATTTAAAACAGCTGTTTTGCAGAGTCTAAAGAGGCCCATTCCATTATCCACTTTGCCAAACACTGCAAACACCTGCCTGTCTCACATTCAGTCAGATAGCTGAAAAAATAGCCAAAAGCCTAACAACGAGGTGCAAATCTCATTTAGCCCTGCAAGTAACTCCTTAGTACTCTGTTAGATCCATCACTGTTCAAACTATTTGAGTAATAAGAAGTGAATTAGCTTTCAGACTAAGAAAAAGCATCTCGCTTACCTCCTGAACCGAGAAAGTAAGTCGGCAGCTACAAGAAACAGGCGGTGAACAGTAGGCAACAGAGCAGTGCAACTTTTCATTGCATCTTACAGAAAACTTGGATATATCTAGGGCTTCATTGATGCCTTTCATGGTGAACAAAAAGCCTTGTTTACCCCCTAAATCTAATCTAAATCGATATGATTCTAGAAACAAAAGAATAAAGAATTGCTCAAAATTACTGAAAAGCAAAGGGTTGTATTTCCTAAAACACCACAGCTGCATATCTCAGTGGCCAAGTGGGTAATTCTGTGCCTGTTGAACACATGGACTTAAGTGCTGCTTGGATAGCTCTGATTCCCAAATTAGAATGATTAAGGAAGCCTTATCGCTGAGTGTATATGCTCTGGTAACAGTGTTAGTCACAATCATTCAAGTCTCCATGCAGGAAGAAAAAGTAAAAAGTCATACTACCTCAATATTAAATAGAGGCATGACCCCTATTGCTACTCTTTTATGAAGAAAAAAATGACAATGTAATCCACTAATTCTTTTAGTGTCTCATTTTGCACTCACAAAGTAGATCCAACATAGGCTAACCTAGAGTAACTTTAAAACAAAAAAACCCCACAAACAAGCAAAAAGAAAAACACAACACAAAACCACCAAACACAAGTACTATGTCCTGTTGAAATCCTTCAATTCTCTGGCTAAATAATGAACCACTTTGAAACAAGAAAACAGTTTGAGTTGTATTCCTTTATTTGGTATGTAGTTGGCAATTTCAAATACAAACCTCATCCCTGCTACAAAAAGTTTACCATTTGTGCTAGGCAACACACTTCAAAAGCTACCAAATGAGATGTTCCAGTCTCAAGATGAAGAATCAATAATGCACTTATTCTAATCATACTTACATGTGACTCTGGTGAAATAAAGCAGAAGAAGGAACCGGCAGAAAGGCATGACCGGTCTTTTGCCAGGCCAAGTTCCCAGCAAAGCCAAAAGTAAGAGGAAGTGGACAGGGAGCTGGACTGCTGTAATATCATGCAGGCAGCAAGAAAAAATAGGAGCTGAGGGGAGAAGAAGGCAGAATGTTGCAGTTTTAAGATGAGGACAAACATATTGATTTCAAACCAAAAGGGAACAAGCATCAAGGTCTGAAAACTTTGATTGGAAAAGAGCAGCTCCCTTGAAGCGCTGTTTTTCTGCCTTACATATGCAGCTGTGCAGCGCAAAGGGCGAACGCAATAAGCTTTTCTCTAACACAGAGGGGATCAAGGTCCTTCTGCTACTCTCAGGTCCACATTATGGTGGTAGCTCTGGCTCGTTTGAATACAAAAAGATGGATGCAGCCCCTAAGGAAACTTGCACATGTGGGGGCATGTGGTTCTGGTACCTGAATTCCTGCTCAGGAGCTGTTATTTGGGGCTATGAGATGCAGCTGGCTTTTTAACAAGCATGCAACAAATTTAAAAATTATGGTTCGGCTTTTTCATTTAAGAGAAAGCCACGTTCCTTCTAAAGGAATCAGTCACATAGGAAGCTCTACTAGGATTTGAGTTAAAACTGTAGTATTACAATGATACTTTGTTAAGTGTAGAAAGCAGGGCTGTTTGAATCAATATTTTATTTAAAGAAATATTCTTAGGGAGTTTTCAAAGGAGCTGAAAGAAAACAGCTTTCTTTTTCAGTTTTAAATAATGCAGTTTAGAAGATAGGCATTTTTTATCAAAAATAATAAATTCTTTTTGATAAGAGAAGCATTTAGAAATTGTTTCTATAAACATGTATCAATGCAGATTGAAGCCAAATCTGATGACGATGTTTGCCAGGTCCACCAACAACTGGACTACATTTTATATTGATGGGATCTAGAATCTAATGCCTTTAATCATTGTTCCAGAAAAAGCTGTCAGCACACAAGCTACCTGCACAATTTCCACTTTTTATTAGGTAGCTTCATGCTCTTTAGTCTTAATTAATTACAGCAAGTATAACACTTGTATTTGCTTTGGCTAAAGACAAGATTTCGTTTGGTTGCAATGAATGAATGTCGAGAAAGCTAAGAAAATGTGCTACCAGTTGCATGATCTACATACATGTTGAGCAATACAGACTGAAAGTCCAGGCATTTTGACATGATATCACTGCTCTGTCTGCCAAAACCAAACCAACCTCATTCGTGGAATTTGCACAAAGCAGCACAACCTCAAAATGACACAGTAGGGCAAGGTAAGAAAAATAAACATAAACTTAGCGGCAAAACATCACTTTTTCAAACTACATATTTGACATCTCTGAGAAGTACCTGATGAGACAATGATATGTTGGAAAATACATGTCAAGAAAGGCAGGTAACTCCCTCACCTGGATCTACAGAAGACATGCAACCATTTACTAATGAATAAGTTGTATTGTTCATTGTTTTGAAATAGAAATTTGCTAGTATAGCAGAGAGAAAGCAAGAGTTAACGTCATTTTTGAAGTCTGCAAAAAAAAAAAAAAGAAAATGAAGAATTAAATGGGAAAGTAAATGTTGAATAAGTCAAAGACAGAGAAACCTGCTTTTCCAAGTTTTGTTTCTAAACCATCTGAAGTAGAAGACTCTGTTGCTTGATTTCCATATCAGTCACTCATAATTATAGACACTTTCACCCCACACAAATTAAAAAGGTGTTATCATAAACTAACACTAGAGGCCAAGAAGAAAACGTGAAGTGGGAGACACAAAATATTTCCTCAGTGATACTGATGGCAAGCAACTGACTCTCCTGGACATACAGTTTATATTGCAGAAAGCTACAGTGCCCTTCTTTGTTAGCATAGTACAGAACAATTACTCTGGTAATAAGCCATAAAAATAAAAACACCATAGCTAGTTACCACTAAAGTTAACTTAGGTTGAATAACAGTATTTTAAATCTTAAAGAACAGAATGGTACAAGCACAGTTCAGAAGAGGAAGAAAACCCAAACACATTAAGCTTATTCTTTTGCAGGCTTTTGGTAAAAGTTTTTGATCCGAAATCAACCTTTGGGCATCTCTTTTCTGATTCATAACCAAATCATAATGATCATAAATCAGAGGGAGGTACTACTTTGAAAGAATCTGCCTCACCTTAAGATTTTACATTTAAAAAATAATAATCTGTACTCTCCTATATACGAGCAGAGCCAATATTGAGTTTCACTAGGTTGAAACTTCACCACATACAGATTGAAATGAAATATATAACATTAAATTTTATTTTGGAATACAGAAAATAACTAAGAAAGAAAAATTCATGAGTGATCAGAATGCCAAAGGGATGACATTAACAAGAATAAATGTGAAAAATCTCATCATCTATCTCATAACAATTGAATGCATTGTTAATCAGTGACTTTTGTTATAAGGACAAAAGAAAATGAGAGCACCCTCCCGAACTAAGGTGTCTATTCAGATTGCAGACACCTCAGTTCTTAAAAGCTGTCTGAATCTGTGAATTTGATTTCAGTACTCTCTAGAAAAGCACACCGTACTATCAGTTAGTCCTCACAATCCTGGCAAACGTAGTGCATTTCTGTCAATGTTATGGAAAATTATTGCCATAAAGATATCAGAGAAGATAATAAAATACATACATATACTTTAAGTCATTGGTATGGCTAGTTAACTAAAAATTATTCTTTGGGTTACTCAGAACTTCCTGTGTTCTCAAAGGGCACATTGCTTTTAATAGATTAAAGGAGCTCATTTGTGCAGCCAATTCTAAATGTTTTGTTCAGTTGTATTAAACAATGAATCTGGAATTGTTCACATATTACATTTCTGCTCCTCCAATATACAGCTTAGTAGAATTTATAAACAAGTGGAGGGACGTGAAGATTGTCCATGGTAAACATAGCCATCGCTGGAATTTCAGCTGATTATACCAACTCTTAATTTGTTCTACAGTTTTGTGCATTAAAGATCACTGGGTTAGGTACCCTAAAAAAGCTGGTTAGAAGATCAACTCCTTGTGACCCACTGTTTGTTTATGCGTCTGCTACTATACTGTATGTACATGATGACGTGACTGCATTTGCTCTGTGATAAAAAGGATAAAATATATATGAAAATGCAAGTTCTTGCTGCTTTCCCATTTTCTCAGAATCTTCATTAGTGTTCTTCCTCCAAGCTACCAGTGTGTTATTTAGAATGAATGGAACCATACTTGGTCCAACACTCAGTCGTTGTAAAATAATTAGACCCCAAATGCACCCCAATAGTTTCCTAGGCTACCAGCTGGACAAAACGTTCATTGCTGCTTCTGCAGATATTTGGACTCTGATTAAACACTTTTCTGTCTTAAAAATCAAAGAGGGAACATATTAGCAGAGGAGAAGAGAGGAAGAGACCAAGTAAGTCACAGTAACGCAGACCCGATGATAACTCAAACTTATAATTATATATGAAATGGAAGAGTTAGTACAGCATATCTGTCAAGCTCTGTAGTGCAGGTGGGTTTGCTTTCTCAAGATTTCTCTTTTTACTTTTCTTTCTTCATCAGCATATTAATGCTCTTCATCATCATTCTTTGGAAGTGTGACACATATCACATTTCCCATCCTTCTGAGCATATGGTCTGGAACTATTCAATAGCTGCAATATGATGATTCCGGGCTGCTGAGCGCAACTGATTGGCACATTAAACTGCTGGGAGACTCTTATCTAGGGCAGACAGGATTCTTTCCAGTGCAGTCCTAAGGGGCCCTTAGTAATGAAAAATAGTAATTCTAAGTCTTTTTCACCTGTCTGTTGCCAGGCATTTTAAGATGGAGTTTCAATAGTTTTTCTTTCCCCATAACCCTTATTAAAGGAAATCAAGTGTAAGCCAGAAGAACTTGGAGAGTTTCACTTGAGACCCTGCAGTTATCAATTTAAGAATGGGTTTTTTCAAAGCTTACTTAGCCTTGCTTTTGACACTATAAAGCAACCGTGTGTACAAAAAATGTTAATACAAATAGATATCAAATTAACTAAATACATACAGCAGTATGATGGTTGGTTTATAATAAAAAACCTCTCATTTTTCCCTTTATTATTGAATTAATAAAGAGTAAATTAAAAATTATTTGTTTCGCATATAAACAAGAGTAGGGAAGTCAAAATTAAAGATATGAAATTTACGAGATTTAAAGAGATCCCTTCAGCTACTACAGCCCCCTCTTAACTGATTATAGTGATAAGCATGCGTTCTCTTGCCGTGAACGATGAAGCAGGCACTTGCTTCCCATCCGCATTTCTTCAGCTAAAGGAAAAAAATCAGCTTCCAGATTAATGGCTCTTTACGAAATAAGGGAAGGATTTTCTGAGGACAGTGATTGCCTGAAGAATTACTGTAGGAATTGGATAACAGTATCATGACCTAAGGACAGAGCTTTTGTGGTTGATATAGTGGCAATTTAAATGGTTTACATGTATTGACATTTAACTCAGTAAGATAATGCTTCACTTTCTTTCATCTATAAAAGTAGAAAAACTGATTCTTTTCACCTCAGTGCAAGTTTTATTATGTTTAGATCCTTGAACAGTGGCTGTGTTGTTTCCTTCCAGCCGATAATGTTAAATCCTGAACAGATATCAGGATGTACAGAACTTCACCGTAGATATACCTTCTGCAGTAGTGCCAAAAACTAGATAAACGTAGCATCACTAAGAAGTCTTGGAAATATTCTCAATTGCTTTAATTTTTTAATGCACGCACTTTTCCATCTTGTGTTTCAAACTTTGATAACCTTTCTTGCACTGGGTGCTCCGTATCTCTAAACTCTAAAGATAATAGTTTCTGGAAGTTCATGAGTTTGCCACTCCCTGTCATGGTTTTGCAGCTTAGAAAATAGGGATACAGAAAGGATTTTATTCCATAGGAGTCAGTCATTCATACTACACAAAGTGTTGGAATTTAGAGTTCTTGCTTTTGAGACTGCAAAAAGATTCCAGAGAGAATTCCATACACAGGTCCTTCTTCACAAGTATTGCTAAAAATTGCAATGACTGCCCATTTGCAGGGATTAGCTACTAAAATTTTTGTTTGAAAAACTTCTTGGAGGTGAAGCAATAACTTTATTTTAACGCTGCTAGAAAGAAATCACTTGCAAAACTGTTTATTTTCACATAAAGAGTAATATTTAAATTATAACTTGTCTTTATGCCTCACATAAAAACTGTGTTAACATTTACATTCTTCATAGACTCACAATTTTTTTGACTTAGTTTGCAACGTTTATGTGTTAAAAGTACTACTTTACTCCAGCATCACTGTACAGTGAGGTTCCGGCAATGTCATTTGTGTTCAGACTGGTAAAACTGAATTCTTTTCAGTGGTGATATATTAAAGCAGATGGATGTACTAAGATTTGACTCTCCTGGTGGATATTTGCAAGACAGCTTATTTTCATGTTTACCTATAAAAGATAAAATTACTTATTTGGAGAACTTTATGAGTGGATACTTGCAGAGTAACCTGCTGTGAGAGACAGAGCTGTGGATCTCAGAAGGACAACAGCCTGACAGGGAATATCTAACATACGCAGTTTTATGTAAAAAAATTTTTATCCATTTTGCATCTGTGCAGGTTTCTTCTGTACATGCTTCTCTGCAATATAAGAAAGAGTCAAGAATGAGTTACTTGTGGTCCAGTGACCAGCAGTGTGATAATAATTTGAAGTGGACTGAAGGGTAACTTTCACATACTGGACACAAACTGTACTTTTTGGGGGGCTCTTGGGGAAGAAACAGCAGTTATGTAATTCTATTAGACACGTTCTGCTACTATTAGACATGTAGTACTGCTGTAGCTGCGTGGGCAGGCATTACTCAGCTAAGTATAAATTAAATTAGCAGTTTACTGAATTTATTAATAACATGTTTAGCTAGTTGCTGTATCCTACTCTAAATTTGGAGAAAATAGTAGTACAGGTCAGAATTTTAGACTGCTTTGTTTCTTCTGCACAAAGGCAGATGTCACATCACTAGTATGATGTGTTATTTTTTTCAAACATCATAATACAAAATGAGTTGTGGCTGTGGTAATCCCAAGTGTTCAAGACTTGGAATGTCTGTGGTATGTACTAAATTTTTCAAGCATCCTTCTCTGCTGACTGACTTTTGAGGGTTGCTGAACTGTCTTTAAAAGTAAATAAAAGACCTGACAAATTCATAAAATTAGCATTATTGATTTTAATATGTTTAATAAAACAATGCTACTAAAAATCAGTAGCAAAACAAAAACATTGTCTCTTCTTATGTGTTGAGGAATACACTTTTTTGAAGAAAGTTGTACATTATGAACATCTTTAATGAATGAAACTTTTAATTATTTATAAGTATATTGTAATTTGGGGAGACACTTAAAGAAAAAGAGAGTGTGATGATGGAAAAAGTCCTCATCTTTTTTGGCTTCTTCTCACTCAAATCTCAGAGATGTGCTCCATTTCCCACCTTGACGAGGTATCATGTTCCCTGAATGACTTTAGAAGGTATTCTTCCTCGAGTCAGTCTGTCATTAGCGTAAAGTAATCCTTACTATAATGGTACTTAATTGCCTTTAATTATTTTATATCTGAATTACCGTACACTGCAGGACATTTAAAGCCATAATAATAAAATATCTTATTACAGTGGCTTATTGAAGTACTACTGGGCTTTGACTTCTGGGAATCATTCTCAAGTCCAGCAGTGATTGTAAATCATTCTGATCTCACCATGTAAGTCAATGAGGATATTGCATAAGAAACTGAACTTGTAAACTTTAAAACATTAATTCCTGCTAGAACTGAAGGCACTAAATTCCTTCCTCATCTTACTTGGGTTAGGCTAAAGCTCCAAATGCAGGGCAAACATCAACTGTGGCACAAAATCAATGCTTTCTTTTCTCCTGAATATACAGTATTTGTGACCCATAAAATCCCTGAAGCTAGTCCAGTAAGACAAACACTGCTGTATAGTTATCAGTGCTAGTTATACACACGCCATATCCTCAAATCACGACTTAAAATTCCTGCTTTCAATCTGGGAAAGTTTTAGGGCAACGTTATTTCTTGAAAGGCAAAGATAAAAAGCAGCCTATCCTCAGCAAGACCTGACATAGCAAAATGGTAGTTAGAAAAGATGTTTAACATGTTTGCTAGAAGCAAGTAAGTTTTTTAAGATGAAGTCAACTATAATATATTAGCAGCAGAGGGAAATTGTAAAAGTATTCAATAATAACATCAGTGAAGCAGTTAAACTCTGAACAATGACTTTTTTTCTGAGGGACTGTGAGCAAGGTGCACAGGAGACACAGGACCGCCGTTTTGCAGACATGGTTGCGCTATACAGTCAGAACCTCACCAATATGGTCTTAATCGTCCTATTAGCCTGCTGTACAACGTTGCACATGCCTCCCCTCTGTGCCAAAATGTCAACACCTTAACAATGCAAGCAGCAGTGCTTCTGCTGTCCACAGGGATGAGCGGCTTACGGTTACCTGGTATCCGAACTCAGAAACAAGGATTATCTGCAAAAGACACAAAGTAATCAAAACATGAGATGCTGCTATTATTTATTTTTATGCAGTACATATAGCACTGTGTGTTCCCAAGGTCTGGGTGTGCTGACCACCGTGTAACTATATACAGGAGAAAGCTGGAGCCCAACACTTGAGCTGCCCCAGCCCACCTGCAACACAACAAGAGCAGAGATGGGAAAACCAGTTCTGATTCGTGTCACAGACAGCTGCCCATTTACATCAGCTGCCAAATCACACCAGCTGCCCATGTGCTCTGCTATGTTAAGCCATCATTAAGGCTTTGAATCTGTACAGACTTAAACTACCCACTTTTCCAGGAGCAGCAGGACTCGGAAATAGGCAGTACTGCCACATCACAAAACTAGTGAGAATCCTACCTTTACCCTCACCAACCCACTGCCTCCCTTGCCCTTTTTTTTTTCCTCCATATTTTGTTAACAAGCTTACACATTTCAAGACACCCTGCACTTCCAAAGGACACACCATAACTACTTTTAACCTGAAGAAAGTCAAAGTAGTCTCCCATAAGGTAACAAACTGAATTAAAGAACTGCAAAAGCTAAAGACAGTGTTTTACAGGAACTTCACTGGAAAACAAGACAGACATGGGAATCTCTAGACAGAGTACTAGACATAATTTCAAATAATTGACCAGTAGTTTCAGATCTTCAGATGGTATTTGCAGTGACACTACGGAAAATAAATCAATAAAACATTCTGATTTCAAAGCATTTTTATGCATCTTGAAAGAATTTACTAAATTTTGTCTTACTCATCCTTGTGATCATTCTTTTCCTGTCATCGGGTACCTAAGGCAGACTTTAAACAACTGTAACCCTCTCCGTCACAGAGTAGTTATAACATCAAATGTTTTCTGTTCAAATGTAACACAGGCATTCTGTCAATATTGCGACACAAAAGGTACCCTCGACAAGCCCAACCTTTTAATTTTATCGCATTTTATTTTATCTTTCATTAATAGCATGTATTAAAAATCACTTATGGAGAAGACAAGTCACCATGGACTTTCCTCTTTGGAAGAAGAAATGTTTGTTAAATTTGTTGGCATATGCCTACTAAACCAGCACAGCTTACACTGATAAATAAGAATTTGATTAACATTCAAATTATAACTTGTCTATTCCTCTTCATAAGGACAGCTTGACTGAGATTGTGTTTGTCCATTTTAAGAGATGAATAACTGTGGCACTTAGCAAAGAAGTGAGAAAACCATGTTTAGTTTTTAATTTGCTTTAATGACTTTCTTGGCCATGGTTATTTGAAGAAGAGTCTAGCCAGCTGCCTTTATTTCGCCTTCTGTTAGATTATGATCTCTCTCTAAATGATACTTGAAAATGGCTCATCCAAACAAAATTCAGAAAGTGCTGCAGAGCACCTGACTAGAAAGAGGAAAGAAACTGTGCCAGTATCACTAAGCTAAATTCAAGGTATGTGAGCAAAGTTAATTTCAGCAGAATGATTTATGGTAAAAACCTGAAGAAAATAATTTGTCCTCAATCCTCCTTATAAATAATTTGATTTGTTTTCAAATACATTATAGCACTAGGCTCTTCTTTTTTTCTGTCCTGAGGCATGAGGCACGTAGTGTTAGGACACATTTTCGAGAAAGCCTTGCATTATGCATACACAATCCACAAGTAAAGACAAGGAAACTGCTTTGTGCTGTAACTTAGAGATGTACCCTGCATACCCGTACAAGCACACATGTGAGTCTCTGAACTTGACTGCTATGTGACCATCAGTTCTGAAATGTGGGTCAGAAAGTATGTTTCTTAAAAATGTGCTGCATACTAACCATTCCGTAACAAGCATTTTTTTTTTTTCAGAGCACTGCAGATAGGCGGCGTGCCGTTCTGTGACAGTTTGCTTAAACCTGTGCTCTTCATCGCAGTGGAACAGTATTGCCACAAGTACCATTTCCTCACTTTCCACAGGACATACGGCACTCTAACAGTTATTCCCATATTTTTATTCCATACAGTTATTCTCATATTTTTATTCCATCTGGTGAAGAAGTAGGAGGAGTATTTTATGAATAGAGAACATCATCAAGTGGTAATACACTAAAATATGAACGGACCAAAGAGTGAATGTGCAACAGATTTCAGTCTACATATGCTAAGTAGAATAAAACTAACCTGTTCCTGATTTTGTTAGTCTTCATATTAATTGTTTCAGACAATTTGCTAGTTATCACCAAAATCACTAATCAGAGGATATTTCAACATGGTTCTTCAGCATCCTTTTCCCTTCCACAAACTTCCATGCTTTATTGATTTAATTATACAGTATGGATTTTCACTCATCTATGTTACATATTCATATAGCACATGCCAACATAAGTTAAATTTCTCAAATGCACTTAAAAACTAACCCATTTAAAGATATTTAATTAGCTTGTCAGAAAAAAAAAAGCAGTAGGGATTACTCAGAAGCTGAGCTGATACATTCAACTCACTCTTTCTTTTTTTTTTTTGCATTACATTTATCCCCAGTTTTAGGGATATCAAGTTTCTATGAAGGTGGACTTTCAGCTCAGTGGGAAACTGCCAAATCGCATACTACCAACAAGCTATTTGAATATGCTGAACGCCAGTTCGATTTTTCACAAGAAGTTAGTCTAACTTTTAGAAATGTAGAGGAATGTGTGTTAAACAATGCATATTGCGTGAGAATCTAAGAACAGGGTCTGAGAATACTAAAGCAGCATGGACTAAGAAAAGCCATAACCTCAAACAGGAGAACAGTTGAGTCTACTGTATTTCACTACGGGATGAAAAACGAGGCCAAATATCATCCTTCTGTAAGCTATTTAGGTATTCAAACTTTTTAACTGTCTAAATGTGCAGTTGTACCTGACAACTGCATTACAGTCATAGCCTGCTATCCATGGCTGATAAGCAGAAAAACCTTAGCTGGGCATAGTGGCAAAATTATTAATTGCAGTTTCAAACCTTCTCCACGCTGCACAAATGGAAACTTGAAGTGCTGCATTTTACAGTATATTTAAAAGTGGACTGAAATGGTGCGATAAAGGAAATTCAAAGAGGTGAGGCCAAAAATCTCATCGTGTATCTCAAGATGTTGTCTCTGTTCATTACACAGAGTAGTCAGTCAGGGCATCATGCAAATTAAAGCTTATACAAGTATTACACTATCCAAAGACCCCACTTAAAGACATAAGGTTGTGGCCATCTAATTAATGGTAAAAATCCTCTTGTGCAGTTATATAAAATCTTAGTAAAATTTCTAAGATTCAGCAAAATATTTGTGACAATTTCTTCTTACTGAAGATCTGGGAATGTATCTCTGTGCTGAGTTACACAAGGTTCTCAAGTATGACAATTAATTGAAATGAAGAATTCCCATGTGGCACCAGATTCACATTGGATTAGAATGAGCAAACAGGTTTCCAGTCAATGGAGTATTTGTTTTACATTAAAATGTACTCATAACAACAAAGCACAGAGTTTACATAATTTTAACCTTTGTAATGTAAATAAAAATATCCTGCCTATTACAAAACCGAGAACTTTTGTTATTCTAAAACAATAAAATAAACACATTTTAAAGTAGTGAAGGTTTCTGCTTAGGTTGAATACTATCTGGTTTCACACAAATTCCTAGCTTAGCAGGGGCTTCTAATATTAGAGTACATCTGGTGTGATTGGTGTTAACGTGCCACAATTTGGTACAAGTTCAGAGGCCCATTCATTGTACAGCTTTGCAGCACGTGGGAAATAGTATGCCCATAAGCATTCTCTACACATACCGTGCAACCTCATAGAAAGACTTCTGGACTGATTTTTTTAAATTATTATTACCTTTATTTAAGAAAAGTGAAAGCTTTCTAATCAGTATGTTCTTCAGATTTTGAAGGGATTGGTGATTTCAAAAGAATTTGCTTGGAGATTTCACCTTACTGTTGAATTTCGTATGTCCATGTGTGTTTC
Organism: Caloenas nicobarica; assembly: GCF_036013445.1. NCBI lineage: Eukaryota > Metazoa > Chordata > Aves > Columbiformes > Columbidae > Caloenas > Caloenas nicobarica. The sequence continues at coordinate 5,898,646 of NC_088256.1, forward strand.
CCTCAGAAAAAAAACCTGTTTTATAGGTGTGCGACATTTGAATATATCAGCCTAGAATATTTATTATTTTGGTATGTACCATGTTCAAGTGAATTGAACATTTCTTTTATTTACCTCTTTTTGACATATTCACACTTCATTAGTATTTTCTCTCCACAGTTGTGACAGGATTGGCTGCAAATTAATACTCTGAATAGTTTCCTGAATTCCCTTTCCTTCTGTGAGCTACAATTAATTTTGTATGCGTTTTGTTAATGCCTTCGTAATTATCTCACCAACTGCTGAAACACAGCAATAACGGCTTACTGCTACTGGTAAGGATGAGGCATTTTTTTCCCTATGAAAGCAGAAGACACGGAATACTTGCTGCTCCCAGCTGGTTCCTGGGTACAGCCAGAGATCCCTTGCACATACAGCAAAGGATGTGCATACAGCAAAGACTTCTCTACAAACTCTTACAAATCTTGCAAATGATGAATATATGATGAGAATGCCATGGTGGTATGTAAGTCACATTAAAATAACAGCTGTCAACTGTTCTCTTGACTTATCCTCGCTCTCCTGACTTAGCATTTCACAATAGGAGGGCAGGGCAGGCTTTACCAGCGCATCCCAAAGCAGAAAAACCAACGGCGCCTTGTACGCAGAAGAAGTAACGACACGAGCTGGAGTCAGCGTCCAAATGCGCAGTGAAAGTCCCGTCCCCTCCGCAGGTGGCCCTGCTGGACACGTTGCACCACGAGCGGCTGTTCTGTGAGCGACCCTTCGGTCTGTTACAGCGCCTGGGTTTGGGGCTTCCCACAGCTCAGCTCAACCGTTCAACACAACTCAGTAGTTCCGGTAGCACGGATTTCAGGAAAGGCCGTCGCCGAATTTTAAATATGGCTTTTCCTTGAATAATGTGGTAAAGAAAAAAGTGCTTTCCCTGAAATGCAAGATGCAACGCGTTTACTGCAGATGCTCTGCCTGTAATCACTCTTTGCCATTTCTGTTGGAAAATCATTAGTTTTGGCATTTTTGTTCATTTTTCAAATAAGTGGTGCAGCAAGACTTAAAGATGCTGAAACAGTGTGCATTGCACAGACTCAGAAAGCAACAGTCGATTAAAAAAAAGTCTGCAAAATATATATGTAATATTAAAAACTAGAAGGATGGCTACTTTTAGTGCGTATATTTGCACTAATGCATATATTTGTATAATTCAACATGTATTCACAGTTGTCCTATATTTCTGAGTTTAAATCACGTGGTTTACAAACCAGATTATCAGCTGATAAAAATACTGGTAGTTATATCGATTTCTTAGAGCTAATTTAAACCAGTCCAGAAATATAGTTCTGCAGATATCACTGTAAAGTCATCTGTGTGGTACTAAATGTGCAGCAGTGCAAAAACTACAAGTACCTACCCTCTATTTTTACATATTTCCTCTTGCCTTGGAGAACTTCAGAAACAGAAGCTGCAGTTTCACATGTCATATTTTGAAAGAGAACATCAGAGTCAAGAAAAAGCATTTTTCTGCTCCAGATCCTGACACTTCACAATTGCAGAATGTAAAGAAGTCCTAGTGCTACTGCTGAGCTGTCTGCACTCATCAGACATTGAATTGACTTGTCCCCTCTTCTGCAGATTCAGTTTACCACAGGGATGCAAAATGAGAGAGAGAGAGAAAAGGAGAAAAGAGAGAAGGAGGAATTGAAGCACAGCTTCATACCATCTCTGTCATTAAAATGGCCCAATAATTCCAGTATTGTTATAATGTGAATGCGGAACACCAAGCAATGATGTAGGATTCCAATGCTACCTGATCTAAGATCCAACACTATCATAGCAATATATCCGTGCAGCTCACACAGTACATCACAAATTGAATGTCGCTTATATAGTATACAAAAAAAAAATCATTTGCAAAAAACTCTTGCCAAGAGATAACTTTCTATCTACTTTCTTCAAGATTTGCCCTTCTTTGCTCTCTTCTTACAAACTCCTGTTAAAATTTCCCCCTGCTTTTGAGAAAGATGAATTGTATCTGAAGCCACTAATAAATAAAAATATACATATAAATTTCATCAGGTACTCAGAGACAGAAGTGCACCTACACAAGAATTTATTAGCAATACAGAACTCTCATCACAGCAATTACAATTCCATTTTCACCTGCCTAAGGGGGTATTGGCATTAATGTTACTTACTGATTACAAGCACCCCAGGCTGTAGGTAATCATTGTTATTTTTGTTATTTCAAGCCTTTGGATCTAATCTTACCTAATACCAAGAGCTTCTGAAAGGTGCTATGTCTTCAATTCACATAGACTTTGACAGAAAATGGGGACAGCTGAACTAAGACCATTTGCTATGCATATCTTTTAATGCATATTAAATTTTTTAACCCATAATGTTATGCACTTGCTGGTGTAGTTGAGCAAACATAAGAAAGCATAATCTGGACACTTCATAATCTCTAAAATGGTTGTATCTGTTATTAAAAATGCAACATTTTTCATCTGAGTATTGTAAAGTCCTTTCACAAATGCCTAATCATTCAAATTTCACAACTGGAGAAGCAGCAATAAAGACAGGTTAATTTGCTGTTAAGTACATAGAATAGTTGAGACTAAACAATTCGACTTTTGTTCTGGAAGATCAGAATGACCTTCCGTGTTCTAGAAGTAGTCCTCCATGTACTATTTGTGGCACAAAAGATTTCAAATAATACATTCTGGAGAAGCAGTATTCTTCTGGCACCACTAAAATCTTTATTTTCTTCCTTTATCTTAGGTTAGACATCAGTCAACATTTCTTTTACTTTTACTTCTAATGTATTTATTTATTTTTTGCCCTGATTCTGTCTTGGTTACACTTAAATCCTTACGACTCCCATTAGTAGGGATGGAATTGTCTAATTGCACCACAGTTTATTGGATTTTATGTTTAAATATAATTCACCTATCTCTGTGTTTGTTTCCACTGCAGTGAGATAATGAATTTCAACACCTGGAAAGTAATTTTCATTTAGAAATGAGCTCACGGCAGTTGATGATCCAGTTCAGAAATGTGTTTGTTGAGGGGTGGGAGAGCCACAACAGAATGCATCATTATCCTATTAATGAGAAAAAAAACCAAGCAGGTGTTGAATACTCACTGGCCTTAAAAAGGAAAATGTAATGAGCAGCTGCCAGGTGTAAAATTTTACTTTGCAGCACAAACTTTACCCCAAAAGGTAAAAGACAAACTCCAGAAAGGTAGCATTAGAAACCAATATTTTAAAGGTATGTGATGGGTAAGAAAGGTAGATGAATATTAAAACCTAATTCAAATGGGTTAGAAAGTGACACCTGCTAATGTCTAAAGGATAGCAATCATCTACATGGCTTTTTTAAGTTTGGTTCTCAGTATGAAATTTGAGTGACCAAAAAATAAAGACATATATAACTGACTCCTCTAATTCTTATGAGAGGAAAATAACCATTGGGAACCTTATACTAATTATACATCAAGAGTTCTGACACTGTTATCTGAAAGAGTCATTAAGGAACAGTTAAGCGAAATAACCGCATTTCTAGATGCTTTCGTATTTATTTGCAGATACAGCAGGTGACAAGGAGACTGTTAAAAAGAGTTTCTATTTATGAGCATTTTGCATTTCAGTACAAAACAAAAGGGCAGAAAAGCACATGAAACCATAGCAGTGGCACATCTGTCCTGACAAGCCCATAATGGAGCATCACAGACCCAGCTGGCCAGCGGAGCCCTGCAGTGTCAACCAGGCTTCAGAATCACGAGCAGCCTTGTTAGTAAGGCAAGAGCCAGAGAGAACTGTTAGGGATCAGGGTCTTTAAGCTTGTTCACTCTTTGTGAAAGAGACAGTGAAGTCCATCAAGAGAATTAAAAACATTTCTTCTTTACCTTGTCAGGTCGCCTCTTCTCTTGATTCTAGAAAAGATAATCCAGGAACATCAATCTGCTGCATTCCAATTAAAGTTTTACTTATTTTCACTGCCTTAGAAGAAGAGCTAGGCAAGATTCCCTCATACAGCATTTCTCTAATGGCACCTCTATCATATGCCCTTGGGCATTTCACAGCTGGTACTTCATTTTGCCTACCTGCTCTTTCCAGCTGTGGCTGTCGGTAATTTACACTTGGAAAGAGCTGTGAGTTTAGGACAATAAGCATCCTTGGGTATGCAAATAATAGTTTACAGGAGAAGCCAGGTACCTTTCCTGCAGTAAGGGAAGACTGTCCGATCCCTGCTGAGGGGACAAACAGGGATGCCATCGGGGACAAGGATTGTTCTGTTGTTCGGAAATTAAAAATTTTCTTCATTACATATGAGGCTTCAGTCCTCCTGCTTTATAAGGGTTGGAGTTTAATTTTAAAGTGAAAGAAAGACTCAAATCCTTTCTAGTGATCATAAGATATTAAGACAGTTTGTATGCAAACAGTGTCTTTGCCTTAGTGCATTTAGAGAGCCAGAGCCCTCAGTTTCCATCTGTCAGGAACGAGGGGTGCATATAGGTGCCCATTTCAGGGGAATTCAGGATTCAGCAGAATTCATCGTAAAAACAGGTGGCATTGTTAGGCTGTGGGGCTGTTTGCTAATTTAAGAGGCCCATAACCTAGCTAGAGCTCATTAGATTCCAACAGTGATGATCAGGGTTCCTCTGGGCTCATATTTGGGTTTAGCCTTCCAAATAAGGGAAAAAAAACTAAGCTCAGAGCTTGCACTGCAGCTACAGTTATCTCCTATAATCAGTAGCATTTTATAAGGGAAGGGGAGCAGCAGTGCTAATGTACAGTCATAAAATATGATTTCATTTTGAATGTTTGTCATGTTTGAGTGAAATTTTCACTCTTGCTTCAGCATGTAAAAAACAATTTATTTTGTCGTTATGAAAGTAACAGCGTTGCTCCAAGTAAAAGAGGATTTAACAGAAAAAGGATTAACAAGTAGTTTTTGTTCTCGAGTTTTCTCCCTGTATTTAATAAAATATGTGCATAGCACCAGAAATGTCATTTGTCTATTGTCAATAAAATACAGTAACAAGGTAAACTTTAAAAAAGAGTAATGATCCAAAAGTATCATAGTTTCACAAGCTAATCATTTGTGACAGTATAATGTACTGACCAGTAAAATGCCCCCAGGTTTCATATTCAATCCAATATTTAATATATTTAATAATGGCAGTGGAGATGAACAGTGAGGCAGCAGTATTTGCAAATAACAGATTCAATTCAGAGAAAGCTGTGAAGAGTTCTGGGGGGACTTTGCCACGCTTGATGAATAGGCAGTGGACGAAGTACAATGGGAAGGAAAGAATTTAAACTGTTTGGACTTCTTATAGGTTTGGACCCGGCTGTTGTGAGAACCTCTGTTCATACTGTTATCAGATTAGGATATGTCAGATATGAGTGGAAAATGGTGTGCAACACATTCTAATTCAGCCTTCCCTGGAAAATATGCTGTACCAAAGAAGGGCAATAAAAATAATACGAGCATAGAGAATCTCTCACACAGAGACTGCAAGACTTAGTTTATCTTGGAAAAGAGACAAATAACAAAGGACACGAAAAGGGCGTATTCAAAAATAAAATGACAGACAAGATAGATCTGACATTACCATTCCACACACATCATAAAGCAAGAGTAAAAGCAAAGCTAATGAAAATGAAAGATGCTGGCATTGAAATCACCAAATAAATGCTTTCTCTGTGCACAATTTGACTACGAAACTCCCTGCCACTAGGTCCTATAGATGCAAAGATGTGCATATAGGAGTCTGTCCTGTTTCAGTTGGGATTGGACATTTATATGTGTATAATAAGAATATATTGAATTTCAATCGTAGAGATTTAGCCTCATTCTCTAGGGTTGACATCTAAGCAGGGCAGTTCAAAATCTGGCTTCAGGGAAGGCAAAGGATATGAAAGCATTATTTTACAGGTATCTGCTTTGCAATGTCCAAAGTATCTGCTACAAGACGCTATCAGAAAGCAAATCCTGAGCAAGATGGACCATATTTAGAACAGCAATTCATGTCTGTTAATAATTAGTTTTCCCAAACAAATTATTATTTCATACATTTTTAAACACTGTGTTGTTCTGCCTCCCTCCAGCAGACACTTTCTGTATCAGAAATGACTCCAGAGAGGAGCCAGAATGTGGACCTGTCAGCCTCACAAGGCAAAACAGGGAGGTTTTGCTGCTTATCATTTTGCATATCTGTTTAGGCCTGCATATGTATGTTTATCCTAGTGTCCGTCTGGGCTGTCTAAAAACTGTCTTAACATATACTCTGATCCTTCTGTAAACAGGCACATAGAGTAACACTTGCAGGCAGAGGTCTGAAACTAGAAAATTGAAAGATGCCAAACTGTGAAGAGTTGCACTATAATTACAAATTACACATGCCAAAAATCATAATGATGTGTATCAAGCAACCTTAAAGTTACTCATTTAAAACAAACAGAATGAACCAGTTCTACTTACTGCTTCTGATTGTTTCCTTTGGCTACCAAATTTAAATCAACAGGACTGAAGGGAATTCGCTGTTGCCATTTTGATCCATTAAAAAATAATACGCAAAACCCCATACCCCTCAAGCAATCTCAAAAACAAGAAGATACAAACTTCCAGTATCTTTTATGTTCCACAGTGTACTTGCTATGGTGCAAGAATACTTTTAAAAAAAACCCCAACCAAACAAGAACCACTGTGTTTCCACTGCAGTATAATACAGAGAAAAATGTGATTGCAGAAAAAAGTCTAATAACCCCACTGCCTGATGCTTGAAATTTCTCTCCAAGAGAAAAGGTTTTCACTGGATGCACAACATTTCAAATTCCTTCTTCTTCGGTGACTTTGAGAGCACCTCCTTCTCGAAGGAACTGTGGCTAAGATGTACACAACAATAATGCTATCATCTTTACCTACAAGATTCTGGATTCATGTGTTGTCAGCTATTTTCCAATGTGGCAAAAGGCAACAGACTAAGAAAAAAGAAAAACAACGCAAAAAATACCAATATTCTTTTGCCGAGTTCAAAGATGACCCAGTCTAACAATGCAAAGGTGGTTTATAGTGTTTAGGAAACAGTGAGATGAAGTTGTTCCCCTTTCATAGAGGCCACAGAGCTCTTCAGAACAGGTGAGATCACCTTTTTCATTTGTGCACAGACCAGCATAATACCCTGCACTGTCAGGGAATAATTAAACCCAGCCTGTTGCTTCTACAGAACTCCAAAATGAATCCTGCCTACTCAAGTTTAAAAAAAAATTTCTTCTTGCTTCTCCAGTATGACTTACCTGGCCCTTCGACAGAAGGTTTAATCAGGAGAAAAACAGCTCTCCAATAAAAGTAATATGTTCAAATGGTCCACAAATTCATACTGAATTAGGGGTTTCATGCTGGAAAAGCTGAATTCATAATTTTCAATTAATTTCACTTCCATAAAAATGAAAGTGACTGCAGAGCTGAATTATCACACAGCTTAATCAAAATATACCTCAGCATCTTAGGTGATACAGCTTCACTTCACCAGTGTAGCAACTAAACTTTAAACAGCAGCACATTCGGGATGGATAGTCGTCATTATCTATTCAACTGGACACAAAATAATTTGTTACAGCCACTTGGTTTTATCATTACTTGGTATTGAAAACTGACAAGCATCATAACCCACTGGCATTTTGAAATCTCTTAATATCTTGATCCTTTAGAAAATTTGTTTTCACTAGGTAATCTACGTCTGGCCTGCTAGGCTTATAGCAATTAGTTTCAAAAGTGTATATACTACCTCAGTGTGTCTTATGGCAAGAATGAAAACAATGGAAAGGTCCCGTCATGGTTCAAACTAATAGTTTCTCCAACCTGTTTGTGAATTCTCCAAGCATATCCTCCTCAGCTGCTACACTTCAAGACTTTTATCTAAAGTAAATCACATGAAGCTTTCAGACCAGAAAATGTCTTGCTGATTAACCGTTCTTATCAAGAGGGCAGTTCTGTAACCTTATTTGTTTTCAACTGTCTGTTGCCTCCTCTGCATGCTATATTCTGCTCTCCCTCAGTTTTGGTCCCGTATTCCTCAAATTGTGAGTCCCTGATGCCCTCTGTCCCTGGGCGCTGTGCTGCCAAATCCCTCTCTGTCCACCAGTCCCCTCTCTGCTTCTCCCAGCCGCCCACTCCCGTCTCCTCTCCCTCTGCTGTCGTGGGATCTGGCTTCAGTTTGACTCAAATTCTTCGATGTACCTGCAGGCTTAAACACTTCTGCCCCTCTCTGCTCATTCCTGCCCCGGCGCTGTCTCTTGTACTCCACCAGCACTTCTCTCTTGTGGGACCAAGTTAGGGACTGAATATAGGAACTGTTCCAGCAGGAAACGGGAAACTGTTTGTTTGTTTGGGTTTTTTTGTTCAAACTGGATCAGGTCCTTGACACGACACACCAGACACCTACATGAAGAGGAAAGCTGACAGCAAGAGCTGGAGCTGCTCCGGGTGGTTGAAACAGAGCCGTTACAGAAGGGGACACCCCAGCCCTGGCGTCCTTTCGTCTCAGCATTCAAAACAAGAGAGCCCTGGAGACACCGGGCAAACACGACTTGGTCCTGATTCCTGGAGGACCAAATTTTTAAGCAAAGTCCTTTGTCCTCTGCATTCACTTGACTGGGCTTTCAAATTGCCAAACTTACACATAAAAACATGGAAGACTAAGGAAAGTATTAATTCATGAGTGCTGATAACTGGAGAGCTGTCCAGCTCCCTTCCCCTTCTGGAGTCACTAGAACTACTCTAGAGTCACTTTACATTCAGTAAACATCTGAGCATTCAGATAAGTGGATAAAGTATATGGTATTCATAGCTTCACTTAAAATTCATTACATACAGATTAACATCTAAAGAAAACAAAGAATCTATCATCACATTAGAACTTGTGCTTTCCTACCACTTTGCATTCGAGAAGCTGTGAAAATCCAAAGTTCATTTGCCAAACTGGCAGGAAGATCCCCAAAAGTTTGTGATACATGCTGTATTGGATGCTACTTCCCCCTAGTGTGCAGTCCTTGTAAAATCCCAGTGATACCAAACTTCGTAATCCCCAAAATTTACTCCCAAACGAAACTGACTGCAATGCTGTTCAGTCTTTAAAGCACACCACCCTGCAAAATCATCTGATTTCGGATTGTGAACAGAATTTGGTTCTAGCATCTTTTCCATCTTCCAAGTACAGCCAGCATACCTAAATATGACAGAGCAGCCACAAATCTCAGGCAGAAACTTAACAATGCAAGTTATTCTCACGACACTACAGAAAACTCAGACTAATCTATCATCTAGGACTTGAATGGGAAGGTGATCAGTAATAGGTAATTGATTACTCCTTAAATCCAGTAATCAGACATTTGTAACAGAGTACTTTGTCAAAGGAAATTTATGAAGCATGTCAGAATTTCTTATAGTCTCACTCAAAAGGAGTGATTGTTTTGAGTGAATTTTCCACCGACCTGTACTTAATGTGCAAGTCTGCAGTAAACTAGCACAATCATTTGGAGCATTATTTGAATCAATGTAACACATTCATCTTGCTCACAATCTGACTTTTGCCTAAACTGTAGATAACTGAGAATAAGCACTCGGGGAGAGATCTATTTCTGTCATTTTAAAGAATAATTGGGCTTCTGCCCTTCCTCTGAATATTATGGGTATTACGGAGTACAGAACTAGCTTCTTAAATTGGGCATTCAAGCCCCCCATTCACATGCAAAAAAAAAAAAAACATTAAACTTTACTCTTAGACAATCTTTCAAAATTGTCTTAGAAAAAAGGATTTTTTTTTCTCTCAGGTTTCAAAATCAACTGTTGATGCACTATATCAACCTGCCATTGGGCCATGAGAGAAGAGAGAGCCACGAAATCCTTGACTGCATAGTCAAAATTAATGGTCCCTGTTTTTCCCCATCCTCAAGTACTTCCCTAAATAGAGTAGTCTTTCTCTTAAAGTATATTATCAATTACCCATAAAGACTGACTGTCTAGTAGCTAAATAGATAGAGGTCCATTCTTTCTTTTTCTCCGTCTGTTTTTGTGGGCAACTCACACATTCCCTGAAGAGAGGTCCCATGACTTCTCTTTAGCTCCTCTTCCACTTACATGCCTGTCAACCAGCTGCATCTGCCACAGCAGCTCTTGGAGCAGGAGAGGAGCTGTGCAGCTGTACAGTTATGTAGCCTGGAGAGAAACACATTTAAGTAAACAAATTTGATAACAACTATCAACATTTCAGTAACCAGCCAGATGCTAAAATGTTAATAGCAAGTAGATAGAGAGGAACTGTACATACACACCTGCGTATTCTTTTACGATTGTTATGTAACTTGAATTTTCAGGGTCCCTGAGAAACCTGGGAACCCAAAAGTATATGTGTATGCATTAACAAGAATATATTAAGGCAATCTTGAACCATTTTGGGAAAACATCAGTAAGATACTCTGTTCTAAACAAATGTTAATTTGTATCTGAAGAAAAATATACCGTGATGGTATCCTGAGAACTGTTGATTCACAAGATGGACAGGTTATCTAAGAAATAACACATTGATGGAGAGGCTGCCTTCACTGAGAAAGCCACTTAAACTCTCATAAGAATCATGTAATTTGACCATGTGAGGAATAATCAAAGCTAATCAAACCTAATAGCATAAGCAGAGGCATCTCTGTGTTGACTATAAGAGTGCATCAAACTCCAATGACGTCCACAGCACTTAGTTGTTGGTGTTTTTTTGGTGTTTTTTTTTTTTTTTTTTTGCAAACAGGGTATGCAGAATTGTACTTCCACAAACTGCAATTGTAGTCCTGTATTACTACCTGTGTAGTTAGTGCTTCATTATTATTGTCCGGGCTGTAATTCAGATGTAAAAACAGCAGTGGAAGAATGGGTGCACCCTCAAACCTCCCAGGTTCAGGCTCACAGGACATGGCGATGGCAATACCTGTGCGGGTTATCCTATTCTCGCATTTAGTATCATAGTATGTTGTTAGTTTCTATGAGGAAAATTTCACTCCATGTTCTGTAGTTCATATGTTGGCATCAAGGAACTGAGTTCACATCCACCCAGACACCTTTGGGAGTTTTTGATTTTGAACACTCTTCTATTAAAGAAGTCATTATCACCTTCTGCTCCCTCAAAACATTCTTTCTGTTCTCTCAGCTGCTGGATGAGCAGCAGAAGCAAGTCTAACAGAGTACCTTTCAGTGCATTTAGGACACATACCACACAATCAAGTAAAAAATCTTCATACTTTATCAAAATAACCATAATCCGGGGGAGGATGAAGACTCTCTTTTCCCCTCTTTCTAGTTCTCTGTGTCCACCAGGCTGGTACGTGGGGTTAACAATCCTATTTCTACATTCATTACTAGTACAACCTTCTGTGCAACAGAGACAGGCGTCATCACTTCATCTTTTCAGACCGCTTTTCCCTACTCACATCTTTGGCATAGTTAAGCCAGCTCTGCTAGCTTTTCACACAAATTCAGCTCCCACTCCTTTCCATTTTGGCCACTTACTCTCACTCCTGAGCTGAAGTTCACTGCCCCCTAACTTTACTGCTTTACCGAAATGTTCTGGGTTAAAAGTAATCCTTTAAAAACAACAGCAGAAAAAAAAAATAATAAGGAGAAAAATGCATGGTTACATGGTGAGTGTTCAAGGAAAGGAGGGAGACATTTTTCAGACAATTTTGTTGCTGAAGTCAGATATACTTGATACGTACAATAGCTCTTTCAGGTAGCAATAACACTTGTTTAAACAATATCTGGTATAACATGGCCTCAGTTACCCATGGGAGTCATAGGTATCGTAATACAAATAATTGCAAACTAAAAGCAAATGCACCATTTAAATCTTCAGGGTTTCTTTCCTATGAGGTTCCTTTTACTTCAGTTATATTATTTCACCAGCAAGAACCTAGAATTATTGAATCTCTAAGTTATTTTTAACAAGGTACCAGAAATGTTAAATGCTTATCACACATTAAATACTGAAAATACTGATTTATGGAATGTAAACCATAACACAAAGGCTGTCTTTGAACGGGTATATCGAGTTCAGCCTTGATTTTGTGATAAAAAAGAAAATCTTAAAGCCCAGAGGTCTCTTAGGGTCAGGCCTGCAGAGATGTATTTTACAAAACTACTAACTCTACAGTGACAGGAACTCTTCAAAAATCATTATACCTTAATTCACGTGTCTATATTTAAAATCCCTTAATCACAATTTTTTTTCATATATTTTTTACATCAGCTTCTAATGAAGAACCACGCTCGTACTTGTAATGGTAATGAATTTGTAGATGCCCATCTGTCTCGTTTTTTATCCATTCAAAGCATTTTCAGCCTGTGGCTATGCCTGAGGCAAAGTTATATCATCTTGACACAAAGAAATACGAAGTCCTGCCTTGGAGACTTCCCTTGCTTGAAAGCAGCAATTCAGTAAAAGCTCCAAGGTGTTATAATTAAAAACGTATCAATTAGTTATACAGTCAACTAAAAGAAAATGACCGTTAAGAATCATTTTCAACCCTATAGCAGGCCTTTTATTGTTCATCTGTGTTTGTACTTTTAAATTTCTGATAAAAGTGCTGTGTTCCTTACAGAAACAGCACACCAAGTGTCTTAAATGCCCCCAAGGATTACTAATCTGTGAACCCTGTGTACTGTTTGTTATGGATACATGGAACACGCATTTGAAAATACGTCAATTAAGATGCAGGTTTTCTGACCAGTGCTTTGAGCAGCTGAATACAATGTCTCTCTCTCTACAAATGCTAATATAATTTTAATAACAGACATGAAATTGAAATTTTAATTAAAGAATGCTTCTTTTTTATTATTTGATCCTTTCTGGTATGTATACAAATGTGGAATATAATTAGAAACATTGCAATTAAAGAAATAATTAGGCACCGCAGGCTGGTATCACAAGCATTTAGGGCAATTTCAGGCTTTTACCACCATGTCATATTAGCAAATTCCCTCCCTCATGCAAAGTTTACTAAACAAAATCACCAGCTCTTTAGCCATTTAAAATTAATATGACACATTAACAAGAAAATGAACATTTTATCTTGTTGGGAAGGGGAATAAAATTATTCCTGCATAAATTAAAACCCAGACATCAGTTCTACTTGGACGAATCTGTGCAAACAAATTCTTTTTATTTTATTTTAATTAAGTGACAGACTCAACTCACTGCAAATAATTGTGGTGTTAATCTCACTACATTACTTTGAACAGAAACTGAGGAAAAACTAGTCAATGTTAATCAATTGCCTTGGAGGAAGAGAGTATTTTTTGACAGACTTGCATAATGGATGAAGCACAAAATGAGATAATTGGGAGATGTTTGTCCTAGAGGGCAAAAAGTTTGTAATTACATGTAAAAAGTTTCATTATAGCCTTATGTTAACTCCTTTGCATGCATGAACAATGTATGCTCATAAACAAACTCAACAAAGGAGGGGTTTGGTAGTTTTGTCAGCTATTTAAACCTGTGCTTACTTTATTATGCTAATGAAAGCCTTAGTCAACAGACTTTCACCTTAGGCAATCTTCTGTAAACTAAATTAATAAAACATTAAAAGAATGCTGAAAAATTTGCCACGTACTTACTTTACACGGTATGTAAATTGCAGTGATGATTGTTTAAAGGTAACTTAGAAAACTCTAAATCTCAATGTTTACTTTTTCCTTTACTATGATCCTTATCATTACTGCCAAAATAATAAAATAAAAACTGAGAGCACACTGTAGAAAAGACCAACATAGGGAGAGTGTTTTCACAGGCAAGTAAATTACTTGTATTACCTGGTGGATGATTCAGAAGCAAGAAAGAAGAAGATCTAGAGATGGTCTAAAGACTCAGCTTTAGAAGAAAGATTTTCATTTGCACGAGGAGAGTAGAAGAGTCTTTCTCCTTTCATTAAGAGGGTTTGATCAGACCACTCACTCACGGATTCTAGAAAACACTGGGGTGTTTGCCCTATTTTCATCTTCTCTATTCATAGGGCTAGATAAACCTTAGAAAATCATAGAATGTTATCTTATTTCATATATAATTGTAACATGGATTTGGAACAATCTTCCTAGTACAAAATCAGAAGGCATGCTGCCTTTTAATTGTCATATTTTGTTTTCTAGTACTTTGTTACAAGGTTAAGATCTTTTAGAAAAACGATACCTAATTTATAACAGCAAACATGCCAGGTGAACCTTACATTTCTTACCAAGGAATGTGAGTCTCAACTATATAAAAACTTGAATTACAGTAGTGAAAAGCAACACGTCAAAGTGCAGCTCTCGTTCCAATCACAGATTTGATTCAGTAAATTGAAATATTCTGCAGAATCTGTACAACATCTGGTTAAATTTCAGAACTTATCTTTAAAAACAAGATTTTAAAACACAAGAAGCTGCAGAAATATATCTCTGTGTCCAGTTCTCAATTAATTATCAAGGATTCAGTAAAGAAATTTTGGATAACATTTTAAACTTTAACTGGTGTAAATTCACCCTGTGCTCATCTAGTAGCAAGTAGTTCATGTCATAAAACAAGACTGTAACATCTGAGGGATTCAGCAAGCCTTGCATGAGGAGAATTTAACAAATTTTGCAAAAAAAATGCAAAAATCAAATCTATGGCATTTTATGAGGAACGTAATCAACATAATAAACTAATAACTTTCTACTAATGACACTTTCATCTGTGAGGAGCAACAGAGTTTATTAATTTGCATCTGGCTTTTAACAGCACAGTAAAGTAGACCACGTACTTCATCCCGGTGCTACACTTTTCTCACTTTTGGATTATTTTTTCACCCTTTTTCATGGTTTCTGTCCATTTTTGAAGGTACACATCTGTTGCCACCAACACCTACATTGCACATCAGTGTTTCTGATGAAAATAAAAAATGTCATGGCAATAAGAGAATGTTTTGAAAGGAAGCCAGTTTGTCTGTAAATTATAAGCTTCATTATCATAAAACTCTACCAAATTGAACCCACATCTCATTAACTGAAATCACAATATGACTGCAACAATATTCATCTCCCAGAAGAGCGCTTATCTATAGGGGGGAAAAAAGATAAAAATTTGTTGAGAGGTGCCACTAATGATAGCATTACCTTTATTTATTACAGAATGCCTGAACATTTCTGAAAATACACATTTCCACCTTCAGCTATGCTGTTTTGATTAAGTAAAAGTCTGTACTAATAAATTTTATAAATTTTAAGTTTTCTCTATCACAGAACTACACTTTAATTTAAAGACAGAAAAATGTTTTATCTTGGGTTTTATTTTCATTGACTTGCAACTTTTCTATTTCTTCCACAAGAACAATCTGTAAATTGGACTCTCTCATGACCTGCTCTATACTTTGGGCATATGCATAAGGAATATTAAAGAAAAACTACCCAGCTGTTTTTGAGATTCTCAGGCTTAGCTTTTATTTCTAAAGAAATTTCTTGTTTTCTATAGACCATTAGAAACTCAATTACAGAAACCGCTGAGAAAAGTCTGCTCTGCAATAAAGAAATAAAGCATTATAGCGACAGTATTAATTAATGATGGCAAACATTGCATTAGGATTTCCAATCACTTCACAATTATGAAAATAATCATTTGGTGCTCTCAAGCAACATCCTAAATTCATACTGCTTTCAAGTGAGTTCCCTTACCCATTCAATAGAAAGCAGAATGTCTAGTGTGAAAGGACAAAACCACAGTTCTCACCAGATTCTGAAAAATCATGTCTTGCCACAGCACATCTGTATGATGCTGCTCTAAGGCAGCAGTAGAAAAGATGAACTTCACTCTCAGGCAGCCTTCCTCCTGGCCCTCCTCTCTATCTGGTGAGGGTTTTAGGGAAAGTGTGCTGCCCAAAGTCTGAGAAATTTGCTTTGATCTGGATATCACTCTCAGACTCTCCAGTTTTGATACACATGAAACTCTCAAGAGAAACTACAAGTCTTCGAGCGTCAATAAATTCAAATAAACTGTGCAAATATGTATCCCTGGAATCTTAAAAATGACACTTTTTTCCCACCTGAAATGCATCTTTTCTTGGACAGGAACTGCATGCATTGGAATGAAATTAATCTTCTAGCGTACAGAATAGGTGGAAGTTCTAAGATTATAGTAAAATATTATTTGCTTTTGAAAGCATGCCTATAACAGAAAAATTTATGGACAAAATGTTAATATGGATATATCTTGCAAAAATTTACTAGTGGTGAAACTCAAATAGCTCTTCTTGCTTTATTCAGTAATGAGGCCAGCCTGTTTAATTTTTTCCTGTGATCATAATATATAGCAAAAAAATTTGCAATTCTCTTTAAATATCATATAATTAAGTGAAAATTTATTTGAATATTGTTTACTTTCCAAAAAAATTTTACACTTCAGTATGAGACTCTAGCTTACAAAAATGACCTATGTCAAATTTAAATA
This sequence comes from Caloenas nicobarica, assembly GCF_036013445.1. Classification (NCBI taxonomy): domain Eukaryota; kingdom Metazoa; phylum Chordata; class Aves; order Columbiformes; family Columbidae; genus Caloenas; species Caloenas nicobarica. The sequence continues at coordinate 5,915,149 of NC_088256.1, forward strand.
AGTAACTATTTATTCTAAAGGTAAGATATCAAATCCATGTAGTGAAATCAACTGTGTCTTGTTTCTAAATGATATTGGACAGCTTAAATTGGCAAATATGTAGGCATTCTATTAAATCTAAGACCTTTGAAATTATTTAATATTAGATGCTGTTTACTAAATGCATGAAACTAAGGAGACAGCCAAAATATTTTATGTAAGTGTTGATGGTCAAAGAGGGTAAGAAGAATTACAACTAAAGCAAAATAGTCTGTCTGCAAAAGGTTAATGAACCCTTGACTGATGTAAATAAGAGCAAAATTAAATCCCTCCGCTAACAGATTCTTTCCTACCTAGTGGCTCTCCTCAGCCTCCTGGAGCTGCCTCTGCCCCTGATGCCGTGGCTGCTTCTCACGCCAAGTCACGCTGCACCGTGCAGCCGCTTGCCCATCAGCTTGGTTTGATCAACAGCTAAACCAACAGGCTACTTCCCCATTTTGAAAAGTCTCTGAAAACATAAAACTAGGACAAAGCAGTCTTAATTCCTAGGACACTTTAAGCATTGTGAGAACCATGGATTCTGCGAGGACTGATGCATTCAGCCTCTTGTGAGGTTCTCAGCAAGTTGGGTCATCTGGCTTATTTGTGTCATTTCCAAAAGGTTGTCTCTTGCGTTTATTGCTCTGGGTCTGCTACTACGAAGATACCAGACCTTGCTTCTGCTATTTATGCTACCTGTAGATGCATAAGTAAGGAGAGTAGAAAAATCCTTTTCAAATATATTTTCTTGATCTAAATTTTACTAAACTTTAACCCCCAAATTCCAGAAGGACCTATATCCAAACAGTGTCTAGAAGTTCTTTTGCCTTTTTTTCCCTTTTCTTTTCCTCTGATGTCAGAATTCTCCTTCATTCTAGACATTTTAGTAGGTTTATACTAATCCTAACACATGACAAATACGGTTCACGATTTCTCCAATAGAATTAGAATATAAGGAAAAAGCTTTTTTGTGATGAGATTCAAGTAATTATTATCGGGGGGAAAGGGGGACTTCTTCTAAGTATTTTAAACTGCAGCTATAAAGGATACTCTTTTGGTAGAAGATCTTCTCTTTCTCTATTTCTAAATAATCTAAATAATCTAAATATTTGGACAGCAAACTGGGAATTGCCAAGAGAATGAAGGTGATGAAATCGGCTTCATGCTGCACGACATCACGTGTCAATTTTGTTGCTCTTCTTACACAGGTACATCTGTCTTAAGGAAGGATAAAAGCCATAATTGGGGCTCTGAGTTTGGCTTACACACAGTGGATGGACTGGGGTCAGCACATGCACCTAAACAAAATCTCTCCTAGACCAGTTCTTTACTAGACTGCAATCAACACAAAATTAGTTTGAACTCGTATTACTGCAAGGGGAAGCCATTACCTTTGCCATCTCTGCCTTATCTGAATTATAATATTCAGACAATACTGATAATGAAAGGTAATTCAGATTTTTTTGAGGCTCTGATTCTATAATACTGCAAACAATTTTAAACAATGTGCTCCGTAAAAAGATTTGAGCTGGAAGGTGAGCTGAGGCAAATATACTTAAAAGCTTATTAAAAATAAAATCTTATTAAACATTAAGGAAAATCCACAGTATTTGTATTTACTAAATACTCATGCAAATCACTTTTTCATTCTTGCCTCTACAGCTGTGTTAACACCATTATACCTGCAATGCAAACAGATTCTTCTGACCAAAAAAACCAAACCAAACCAACCAACCAAAAAAACCCCACAAAAAAAACGAAGGGGGAAAAAAAATACACTGGTCAAACAGGATCAAGCTCCACTTGGTCTTTCATTTTGATACCTATCTGGGCCTGAGATGCTATCACAAATATGAGTCAAAAACAGGAGGGTTGATTTGTGGCATTCTATGGCACAGAAAGTATAATCTGGTTGAGACACTGTGGATGCACCGTGGAATATGGGAGGGCAAGGAGCCTTTCAGAATAGCCTTGGAGGACAGTTTTGAGCAAAACAGCCAAATCTTACGTAAATTACATTTGTTCAAACTGACCACAGAAACTATTTGTTGGTCTGAACTGTTCTGTGGTCTATGCCCAAGTATCCCTGCTTTGAGTCTCTTCAGAAATGAGAAAAAAAAAGAAAAAAAAAAAATCGTACTTGGAGTAGACAATTAAAAGACTAAGCATCCAGGAGATTGTGCCCAAAGGTGTTGCAGAGCTAAAACAGGCCACGCTTCCAGAGATCCACCAAAGACCCCCATCCTTAGCAAAGGTATTTTCTTGGGAAGTCTGATACCGACATGTGATCTGAAATCATAGCCTGACATGCCCAGTTTAAATATTCATAGACTTTTCATGTCATTTAATTACTTACTAAAAATTTAGAATCCCTTCCTAAAATAACTAGGCCCTTATTTTAGTAGAAAAGGCACCACACTTCTAATACTTCATAATTTGTGTTACATGGGTAATTGCTTTTGGGACAGCATGTCAGATTTAGATTCCATTAAATTATTGCATTAAATCCGAACATTTATGAACAACCCTTTATAGTTTTATGCTCAAAGGGGATTAGTTTGTACCCAAAAATTTCCCCAAGCATTCCAGAATCTTTTTATTTGACTTTGGAAGACTTTACAAGTTAAAATCTAGCCCACAGCCCAGACAAGCTGTGTGTATATAACAACAAATAATAAATACATTATATTGGCACTTTTAAACTTTCCTGCAAATAAGCCAAAACACATATCTGCATTTTTTCTAGGCTAAACAAATATAATTAGTTTTTGCTGCATAAAGTTATTGTTTGCTTAAATGCTGTAATCCTTATGCTAAATATAAGACAAAATTTAATTTGATGGTACCAGTAAATATTTCAAAGGAGTTTCATCAAAGCTACCTAAAATAGTTTTTATTTTTCTCTCCTGATGACTATTTTACATTTACATAATTGAAACTCTTTACAGTTTCTCCTGCTGTTTCCTACAGATTGGTTAATAGATCTTTCATGAAGGAAAAAAGAGAAAAAATAACAATCAAAAAAAAAAGAAGCGTGACTACTAATCCAGAAAAGGTACGCTGATTTCTTGGTGTGTATACATTAGATTTACATGCGGATGTGACACAGTGAAGATGAAAACGCAATAATGCACCTGAGATGTTTGACATCTGGTTCAAACATTTCAAAAAACCCATGGGAAAACACTCTGGGAAATGGCTTAACCACAGTCTCATTGATTGAGGTCTATTCCAATGCCAAGTCCTTGGCATTTTTAAGTTTCACCCATGATCTACTATGGTAACAGCTGTAATACTTAACTGATGCAGAAACAGGGTTTAATTCAACATACGTGTAGGAAATCCCACAGTCTTGAGTATTATTTTATAGCTGTCATGCCACTAAACTTCAGGTACCTTCACCTCCTCAGTATCTTTAAATACATCTGTTACATGAGGTGAATGCATTAGATACCTGCATATTTCTGAGCTCTAGTGCCGCAACTGTATCTCCACTACAGCCAGGTCACACCATGGGATAGGAAAGAGAACGAAAAGATGAAGACGTATCTGAAAAGGCAAAAGCAATTCACTTCCACACCTTTTGAACACCTCTAATGTGTTACACAGAGATCCCAGCCGTGAATCGTGAACAATCCAGTTTCAGCAGGAAGCATCCAAGAAATCTGAGCCATGTTGAACCCTCTGCTGTCTTTGAATACTATTTATAAACAACTGGGGGGGTTTGGGCAGGCAATTCTTTTTAGCATTTACTAACTGCACAGGGGAAAAAAACATCCTTAACTGAGGATTATGAACTTTTGCATATCGCCACTAAGGATATAACACCTGATTTAAATGCCAACCAGCATGTACCCAGGCTAAATGATCAGATTAACATATGGCATATTTATACAAACATGCACACACATGTATATGTATGTATAAATGTCCTGAAAGATTTATGGACCGAGTGAAAAGCAGAAGGTAAAAATATATTTGGTCTTGGGCTCTTTCAAAATACCCAATTCTAGATTTGCTTGTCTTCGGATCCAATTAGCTGAAGGGACTCTCACTGCTGAGCTCTAGAAATGCAACCAGAAACAGTGACTGTCCCGAACACTTGGAAAGCAAAGAAAAGTGGAAATGGGAAAGATAAAACTAAAATAAGGAGGAATTCACCTTTTCTGCATCTCAGCCTACCAGCAGGGACATGCTGCCTTTTTTGCCCTTTCTGACATCTATCTCACTGAGCAACAGGTTGACCTTGAATAAGCACTTCTGAACTTTTCTGTTTCCAAGGGATGAAGACTGTCATATTTAAGCCTCCTCCTGACAATTTTGCCCATATTTTCAGTGGAACATCAATCCCATCTCGAGAGTGCAGAAACAGACCTCTTCACTGATTGGTTATTAAGGCACGGTTTTCAGCTCATTGGGATCCATCTTACATTTTGTTTATTTGCTTTAATAGGTTTCAGTGTCAAAAGCAAGATTATATTTATGCTTCTATTACACTGCAATTTATTTATTAACTTTGACTCATGTACTGAAGTGCAGAGCACTGACTGGGAAGAGGCATTTATGAAATTTAAGGGAAAATTATTGTTCCTTCAGGAGAACACAATGTCCCTCATCAAAGGTCTTGAAGTCAAAGCCCTAAACACTAATTCTTATCTAATTTCTTTAAATAAGATCTGATGAATCTCAATCCCTCCAAATTAGAAAACACTTAGAAAATGGGCTGGAGCTGACTGTACCAAGATGAAAAACAATTAAATCTGTCACTACATTTTTAACTCATTAATATGAATTTACACAGTGATGCTAATACAGGGAGGCAGTGGTCCTCCAATTCCAAACAGACCTGGCAATTTGCAAGTATCTGCAACCTTTAGTTCCAGCTACACATAGAAAGAATTCTGCAGTTAAAGAGATTTTTCATGCTTTTCATTTGGCAGTCAGGCATGTAATTAATCAATTTCTAAATGTTGATGCAAAATGCCGGATTTTGCATGTGCCTATTTACTATCTTCAAAGAGGATTTCAAAATTTGGCCTACTCGAGTAAATCATCTATAAACAGCTTCTTGTCTGTTGGTTTATGTCTCTTTCACAGTAGTTTAAATTTTACATACTGGTTTGTGCTGAATGTTTTGTTTCTTTGCACAAATAAATGAAATGCACCAAAATAACAACAATCTATTTCCATATAATAGCAAACAATTTCAAGGCAAAACAGCTGCCTTCAACTGACATTGGACCTACACCGGCACTCCAGAACTGAGGAAACATTTCTATGTCAGGCATCTAAAAGCACATCTAATAAGTGCATTTTCTTCAACAACAACATAAAGAAAGCAATTTGATATCAAAAGACAAGATAAACATATGCTGAGGGGCAGCATGACATGTCCTATAGTCCTTCACAAATCAGGAAATAGACCTTTTGTCAGTAGAGATTTAATGCCGTTTCAGCAAACACAAGTGACAGCAACACAATAACACTGTGTAATGTAACAAAGAATTAAGATTGCTTCCTTTGGGTGGACTCCTATCATTATTTTAATTTGGGGGCTTGTCAGCATATTTTCTTGCATCTTGAATTATAGACAGTATATTATGCAACCTGTTTATTTGACCATGTAAGAAAAAAATAATTACTGAAATTCTTTAATGTATTAAAATTACATAGTTGATCAAATAAACATTCTCTAAAGGAAGAGGAAACAGCAATCATGTTTCCTGACTGTTTTAATTAATCATTTGAATACTTTCAGTTCTTTTTTTTAGTTAAACTCCAAATCTAAGCCAATTCTTGAAAGGTGAAACGCTGATTACTATTTGCAGTCATAAAAAGCCATGTGCCATGTTACAGAAAAGAAAGGGGCAAATGCTTCCAGCCTCCTTGTCTGTACGGTAGGACATGACACATGTTGTCATGTACTGTAGTCACTAAATAGAAGGAAATGAAAGAGTTCTTACGTCCGGGTGATATGTTTTACTATTTTCTTAAGCTCTCTGACAAGGAAAATGACAGCAGCCAGCTACAAAAGGCTTGACAATTAGAACCCAAAACAATTTAGTTGTTGAAGTTTGAGAGTATTAAGCATCAGAAATATGGTCACAACTCTTTAGAAGGAAAAATGTGTCTTGGCAAGACTACTTTGTACTTAATGCAGTAAACAATGAACAGATGAAACTCAGTCAATATTTCTTCTTCAAATACTTTTAATTTTAATATAGTTCTGTTGGCTTTTGGGACTGAAATTCTATCCAGGCATTTCATGCTAGTCAGACTGGCAATATTCTATTTCGGAACATGACCTGTTAAGATACTAGAAAAAGTCCTGTGTACTTAAACAGTTGATAACCAAATCCTTCTTACTGCTGGCCCCAACACTCTTAATGGCACGGCAGAAAATCCCTCCAACCCTGCCACCTGGTATTCTGTAAATTACTTCACTTTTCTCTTTCTTTCTAAAGTTTATCTACCTTCTAAGTGGATAAAACAACCTTCCTCTGCGATCTTACGCATCTACCTACAATGGATATGTCCAACATAAGACGGTAAAGTATAAAATGCTCTCCTACCTCTCCTCAGTCTGTTTTCCTCCAGTTCTAAACAAACCATACATATCATAGTAAGAACAAGAAAGAAGGCGCTAACAAATACAATTAGCAATTTAAAGGGATGCCTGGAGCTATTTGGCTGCTGAAGTAGTTGCTATTGATTTAACTAGGAACTTCTCACCCTTGACTCAGTCAGCTCAGAGTTCAATCTTCTTCTTTCACCTTCTTGGCCTAATTACAGAAGGGATTCATGTGAACACAGGATAGCTGCTGACTGACAGCAGTCTTTTACCCAATCACAATCCCAAAGCAACTCTAACATGGGCGTTTTAACTTTTGTAAAGCACTCATTATTTCCTAATTAGAAAAATTCAGTCTTTCCAGTCTCACTGTTTCTTAGCAACACTTACAAAGTGAATTGTGTGCACTCTCCCAAAGTAGCACACTTACAGCATAAAGCCACATCTGTTAGCAGATCTTTCATTTCTCAGACTTCACTTTACAGATCGCAAAATAATTTAGAAAGGTTTTTTAAAAGCATTTTGAGATGTGCATTGTCTACAAAGCAAAACAGGGAAACATATCAAATGGCCCTTTCTCTGTTCTACATAAAGCTCATTACAAGAAAAACGTATTATTTTGGCAATACTACAATTTTTTAACTGCTTCATTATTATTAAGAAAGAGTAAATATGCACATGTAAGATTTCCAGCTGGAATTTCAACACAAACCTCAAAATATTTCAGCAACCCAGGAATAATCTTTGAAGTCTTTTCAGTTGAGGGGCCACGGATAATCATTATAGGTTAAATACTCGGCTGTTTTTCAGGCAAGTTCTCAATTTCTGCTACCCATCCGGAAGTCTCAAAGTCACATATTTCATTCTCTAATTGTCTGTATTTCTCCTCCTCCTTCAGGGGTATAGAAATTACACCAAACTACCCACATTCTACTTCCTTCTTTCCTTTCCCACACCAAAGTGACCAAAGCCCGAAGATTCAGATTGTGTAGGGACTGACAGAGAAATGAGTCCAACCTGCTGCCATACTCCTTGCAGAAAGTAGATTTAAATGACATCAAAGTTCATAACACAAAGGAGCTTCAAAATAGAGAGAGTGAAAACTTGAAAGAATTAAGAATTATTTCAAAGTCCAGGAAGAAAGCACCAAGGAATCTCAGCAGTTCTTTCTAATGCCAAATAGAGGCTGCAGGAAGAATCTGATACACAAAACCCACCTGCAAGAGCATCAATAGTGTAGAGAAAATAGATTTAGATTAGTATAGTTTTGTTTATTGGATTCTATGATAGGTTTGTGAGAAATGTGGAGTTTTAATTCCCTTACGGAAAGGTAGGCGTGGTCTCAGATATGTCTAAAATGAAGCTGGAGATGTGAAGACAGTACTGGTGGTATAAAGCTAATTTGTATCTCTTGATCCTCCACCTTTAGACTGCTCAGAATTTTACAAGAAAAGAGGCTTCTGAGTTTTGACCTTCAAACAGTATGGCACCACTACCATGATTCTCTTTGGCAGTTAAACCAACAAAAAGTATTTTGTTAGTGCCTCCTGGATTTACTTCCACCTGAAGGAATTCCTTTTGGTCTGACATAATTATGTCTTGGTTTCATATATATAATTCACAAAAATATCCGAAGTTCAACATTTTATACTGACTGTAAAACTTAAATATTACTCTCAATTCAGTTTTGCTAACAGCTTGATGAATACAAGCAGGCTTTCTTAGGAGAACTAGTAGACTAGTGGTTAAATGATAGTGAGCTGGCGTTTTGACAACTTATCTTGAGTTCCTGACACTTTTCAATAACTCGATGAGAAGACGACCCAAAATGAATATATTTTCCTTCAAGAAGATGTTCCTTTTTAGTCATACCAATCCCACAAATAGCAAAAAGAGTTTGGAAAGAGCATCTGGATATAGCAGATGAACTTCCTATTGTACTGTGCACATCATGAAGTTGGAAATTATTCCCAAAAATGACAGTGGCTTGAACTGACACATTCAGCAAACCAGGTCTCCTAGCTGTAAGGAGACTAAGTGCCAGTGTGATAAACTCCTCCTGTATTTTCAGACCTCAGAAAAAAGGAGCTGGGGATCATCATGAATATCAAAAATATTTTCTGTAATACCTGCAGTAGTAAGCCTAAGCCAGATACAGACAATAAGTCAATAACATCTTTCTAACTAACTGGGTCTGCAGACAGTTTTATGAAGAGGTGGTAATGAATTTATTTCAGGTCTACAGAACTTCTCATATTCTTATTTTTATTCATGTTATTAATAATTATCTATTCACATCTATCCACAAATGCCTCTCATGCAAAAAATGTTACATTCTAGAAAAGAGTGTCCATGAAAGCTAGAACATTTGAATCTCCACTTTCCTTGCTGCATTCAATTATACTTTAAAATCCCTTTTTTCATTCTTACAATTACAGACACTTACAACACACAAATCCAAGGAGAAGTCTTATTAGTACAGTGAGAATGGGTTAAAGATTTTCTCCCTCTTATGCTTGTTACAATCATTATCACAAGAAGAGATTCATGTTTGCTGTTTATTATTTATAGTTCTCATTACATTCTTTGTCACAAGACTGCAGCATCAGAATTTTAATGACTCATATATTCTGTGGAAGATAATAGTAAAGTGTACTACTTTGACCTTTTCAGTGTCCCACAGTTTGATTCATTAGCCATTCCTATTCTCTCCTATTAACAGCATCAGTAACCTGGGAAGAAGAGGTACATTGGGCAACCAATCCAAAAGCAGAATATTGAAAAGGTTAAAATCTAGATTTATAAATCTACTCAAAGTTTATAATCCTTTCCAAACTACACTTGCTATAAAAATGATATCTCACTCTTCTGGCAAAGATTGTCACTGGAATACAACTTATGTAAATAAACTACTTGCATTAACTTTAAAGAGTGAAAGCCTTGCTCTTCAAAAGAGTCAAAGGTGAATAAGCTCATTATATAGTCTATTTGTCACATACCATGTCTATCAATTTATGTCTGGGTTGCAGGTACAGTTTGAGGAAATACTGTAACCATTGCATTGTCATGTAACAATGATGCTATAAGTGCCAGTGAGAAGTGCTGCTTGTAAGACATTGTAAGAAAAATATATTGAATAACATACTTCTATTCCATTTCACAATAAAGAAGATTTCAAGTAGGAAAGCCAAAGTGGCTTATACACAATAATTTCATGATCAGCAAGCATTCTCATTTGATTTCTTAGACAGTGTTTACTACACAATATGACTAGACTCTTGAGTACAATAAGAAGACATTCCTATTATAACAAAGATAATGATGCTAATAGTGAATGAAAGATTATGGGAGTACAGAGGAGAAATAAGAAATTCATTCATATCATGATTCCATTTTACTACTGCACAGTCACAGTTTAAAAGCAGGATTATTTTAAATTTCTTTAAAAGTTAAACAAATGATAAAATGGCAATAAAGCCGTATCCTTTATGTGCCTTTATTCAGCTTAGAATATATCACACTATATACTATCGTGCTATCGACTATAGTATATAGAAGATTCTACAGCTCTATAATCCCCTGAACTAATAAAAATTTTATAAAAATTTGGTTACGTTAAAGCTCCCAGAAATGCTATAATTCTCAGCACAATGTAGCATTCTAAATGGAAAATACAAATAAACAAATGAAGGAAACAGATTCTGTAAACTCAGAATTTCTTTACCTGATTCCTGTTAAAATTGGGGTTTACTATGTGTCCACAGATAAATGAAAAGAAGCATCAGACATTAACATTGAAATTAGCTTTGTTAGAGCAACAGGCTCATGGAGGATTTATTTTCTGCTTCAAATACTTTGCCATAACAGGCACTGATGACTTTAGAAAAAAAAGAAATGCACTCTTTTTTCCTTTTTCATTATCTGAGAGCTTATTGTTTCCCTCTTTCACATTCTCAGCCATTGTGTAGTTTAACAATTTGCAGAGGTGAAGCTAGGAGAGCTGTACCTGTTTTTATTCAATGCAGTCTTCATCCAGCAGCCAATAAATGTGTTTTATTGCTCTTCCCATAGTAGGCATTATCACCTCCCCTATGTAAAAAAGGCCATATATTTTGAGTTCTTATAGTCACTCAATAGCTAATCAGGACCTCATACCATTGTAAATGTGTTGAAGACAATGCATAATGTCACAGCCTGAGTGTTGATTATTCCTTAAAAAAGAAACTTCTATTAGTAATAGGTCACTTGTGTAGTATAATTGCTAACTCTAGGCATAAATTATTTTTTAAAGTAAAATATATTTCTATTGTAGGTATTCTTCAGAGATCATCAACAGAATATAATATATTTACACAAATTACAAGATAAAAATGCTTTCCTGGTACTAGTTTCATTCCTTTCTTTCTTATTACTTGGACCAGTGCATAAACTGTATATTGCTGTCTCTACAATGGCAACACAAACTCATCTTGTGTTTGCAAAGATTTCTGTACTAGATCTGTTTTCTTTATTAATAGGTGATAACATTTCCACATGATGCATCAAACACCTGTATTCTTATGCAGAGTACTGTGAAAGTCTTTTACTAGTTTCATTATGGCACTAGCATTTTATGACGTCTGAGCAATCTTCATTACTGGCTTGCACTGCGTGTGGCGCTGCCGGACAGGAAAGAATTTATTGTTTCTCTCGAGGTGCTGGTGTCCGTGCCCGCCCGGGGCTGTGCCCACACGGCCGGCACCCTCAGATGCAGAGACACCCCAGCAAGTACCAGCCCAAGAAGTTGTGCAGAATTTTCCAGACTCCAACGCAGCTCACTACAGTAACTCTTGATTAGCTCAGAACCAAGTTAGAAAATAAAGCCATCTAAATAACAATATTACCTGACAAACTGGCCTAATAACACAGGTTTTAACCAGAAAACAAGAAATTGTTAGAACACCACATCTGTCTAGAGATATTACACCCTTCCTGTCCACCCATAAAGTCTGAATTAGGGGAGGTTTCAAGGGTCTTTACTGTCTAGTTCTTCCCTGATATTCAGGCTCCACAGGGATGTTTCCACTCACCAAAAAGCAACCCAGTCTTCAAAAAGATGTGGGCGAGATGTGTGATGAGGCTTTCCTGGAGCTTCTTGAATTTAGAAAGTAAGAATCAGAAAGGCATGCATCCAAACCCCCACATATTTATGTATGCTCCTATATTTTCTATTACTTGCCCTCCGCAGTACTATAGACGTCTTCCTCCTATGTGTTGTCAAGAGGACATTTTAAAGCAAAATCACATAGATGATGAGACATTCTATGATATCCCTAACAGTAAATTTTATTCAGTTTTCCTTCTCAGAATAACAATCATTTAATTGAATTAGAAAAAGTTCTGCAGATAGTATCATTTAGCTTATATCATGTATTTGAGAAAAGATAATATTAACTTTTAAATTATTATAGATACAAGGTCTAACAGTATTAATTTTTCAGCTGCATACATTCAGTATATATGTTTAGAAAATGGACCGAGTGCAACAGTATTTTAAAATTTTATATTTTATCGTAGAAAGGAGAAAAAGGGTAGATTAATAGTAGAAAAACAGAAAAAAAAAGTGAATTTATTCCCCCCCCCGCCCCCATCTTCAATTATAACTTTGACATTTCTGCAGATTTTTTTCATGTTACACCTGTCCCTAAGACACAAGACACAGATATCAGTAGAGAAGCAAAGTATAACACTTCAGAAATATTCACAGCCAGTGTGACACTGGGGGTATACTCTCTGGAGGAAAAATATACCATCATTATGGTATTAAAAAGGTAAAACCTTAATGTAACAATTAACATATAATTACAGTATCATACTATGCTACATAATGAAATTGCAGGGCAAGTGCAATTAAGAATGAGGCCATTTCCTCTTGGTGAGGTAGTAAGATTCACAAATACATTAATAATATACTTTATGTGAACTAAACAAGTTTCTTCATAGTACTCCTTTTTTGCCACACTTTCAAAAGTATTATGTACCACATAACTCCTTAAATATAAATCCATCAAGCACTGCAGATCTATTCACATTTCAAGTGAAGCAACTTATTTAACAATCTCTTAGGCAATGTCTCTTGGGTTTAGCTGTAGGCAGGAAATGAAGTATAATTAGCACTTTTATGTGGCATTAACAAACAATCTTGTTAGTTCATTACTTTTTAATATTTGTATCAGTCTTCTGAAAGCAGATTAAGACCAACTGTAATTTCCATATGTGAGATGCAGTGACTATAAAGCTCAAAGAATGTTCCCTTTAATCAAAACCACTATGATGTCTTCAATTATTTTTTTTCCCAAGATCTTTTTGAAAACTTAGTTTTGTGTGAGTAAAGTGCTAATACGAAATGTTTATTCACTTGATTCTGATTTTTCAGCTCACAGACATGGACAGGGTCATAAGGAAAGGTGGTGTATACCAGTACAGAGATGAATTCATTTTTTATGGAAAAAATACAATTATGTTAACTGAAGTGCTGAAATGGGAAAAAAACAGATGTTCTGAATTAAAGATAGGTGGGCTTCTCAGCCTTCTACCTACAGAAATACATGAATCCTTGCGTTTTATTTGTTATTGCAGTAATTGATACTGTTGGACAGGTTAGATCCTGGTATGTGGATTCCGAGGAGCACTTGCCCAAAACACTTGGCATATGTGCCTTCGGAGTGTTAGGTAAAAGGCAATCCTAATTAGGTTTACTACACGTGCTATAAATGAAAATGTGGTAAATCAAGCGGTTGAACACTGACATTGCACAAATATGCATAGCTCCCCAAAACATGCAACAGAGAAAGTATTTTGAAAAGTTCTTCAAAAATTAAGTCCCACATTGATGCTAAATAAAAGCCTTCCTGTTAAATTGTTTATGCTGCCAAGCAAGATTGGCAGCTCAGAGCTTACATTTAAACTGAAAGTGGCAAAAGGATATTAAAATCTTTTTAATCTTTAATCTTTTTTAATCTTTTAGTTTCTTTAGACTGGACATTAGAAAGCATTTCTTTACCAAGAGGGTGGTCAAACACCAGAACAGGCTTCCTCGAGGGGCGGTTGATGCCCCAAACCTGTCAGTGTTTAAGACGCATTTGGATAATGCCCTTCATAATTTGCTTTAACTATTGGTCAGCCCTGAACTGGTCAGGCAGTTGGACCACATGACCATTATAGGGGCTCAGTTGACTTTCATCTCATCCAAAGCAAGACTGTCTACATCCTTTTATACATTCTGAGTGGGTTTTGCCTGTGACCAGAAGCAAATTTCATCAAGTGATCAAGGAGGTCTGCCCCTGAAAACTACTTGGGAAAAATGTGGTACCTGCAAAACCATCAAAGCAGTATGGTTCACACCTATATATACACATACACACATATATGTACTTACACGCTTTAAAAGAAAGACAATTGGAACAAAATAAAATTAAAATAAAAAGAGCTCTAAGATCCAGAAACCTAGCTCCCCAACACTTACAGTCTTTTAGCTGAGCAAAAAAAATCTGAGACCTCACTCCGGACAGATAGGAAAGGGGAAGAATTGTATTTACCAAGCAGAGAAAATGAAGGCATAATAATCAGGATGTGATGACAAAAGCCTATATGACAGATTCAGTCATTCAATAATCCAAACATGAATTGAGCTGCTGTTTGTTAGACATCCGAGGCTGTATCTGAGCAGTTGCTGGACTGTAAGTAGCACCCATCATATTCTGTTTAGAGTGAGCTCTTTATGAAGAGTGGCACAACAGGAAAGTAAATTGTACTGAATTACGGTTACAGTATTGGCTTGAAGCAGTTAACATCAGTCAGTCTAGCTGGAAAGTTCACAGTAGTATGGATTTTAGACAGATCCTTAATGGAACTTGAACATTTTTATTGTGGTAGCCTTATGTATTAGCACATTAAACATCTAATACTGGCATTTTTCTGGATGTGAGGTGAAAGACTTGAAATGCTCTTCAATGTCTCTGAAGTACAATGAAAAGAAATCCATAGAGACTGGATATATCATGACATTTCTAAATCCAGCTCACATGACAAATGAATGTAAACTGTATTACAAAAATATTTGAACTCCTCACTTCCATTGAAAACACACCACTCTGTTTGAATATCACTTTTCATTTTATGTTTTACACATATTGAGGTTGGCAAAAGAAAACAATGACTTCCATAATGCCCATAATCAATACAGTACAATTTAACTGATTGGTTAGACTGTGTTTTGCAGATTTGCAAAATATTTTGGGCAGCACATATTGAACTCTTGACAATTTGGCAACTGGTGGTGTAATGAGAGGCAGTAGCTATCATTCTCTCTAGTACCAGCTAGTAGCCTAGCTACTACTAGGGCACTTAGATGTAAAGCTGAGGTGTCGATCCCAGCTGCAGATGGTGAGCTTCAAAAACTGTGGCATTGCATTAATTTTTTTTCAGCAGTGGTTTGTTTTTTATAGCTACAAATTCTAACTTATGGCAATGGAAAAGGATTTACATGTTTCAGTGCCTACTGTATAGTATAAGAACAAATAATAACAAATAACAACCCAGTCTTCAAGCCAAATGAAAACACAAAATTAACAAAAGCCACAAACCGTTTCTTCTTAAAATATTTGAAACGTGCATATTTTAGAGTACGGTATGATCTATTTAAAACTTGTTTCATACATCATCCTACTCTTTCCTAATATCAGCAGATGAGCTGATTTTATAATCAGAGACACTGTCAGCTTGTCACTTTCTGCAGTTCAAAATGTCAGCTGCACTGTAAACAGTCTCAGACTAAGCCAGACACTTCAGAACAAGAGAGACTGCACGCTGAGTACGGGTGTAGAGAATAGATAATCCTTCTTTACATTACACAGAATAATACATGAGCCAATAGTTGTTATAAGGGCAAATTTCCTTCAAGGGATTATGATGAACAGGGTAACTGTGGGCACTGGAGCACCTATCAATAGAGCCCTGGCGGTCCCATTCCTTTATTCCCCAAATTATCCTTTAGAAACACGTATGCTGTACCAGGATAAACACTCTAAAATATCTGGGTATTTCAATTTATTTTCTATAATTTTGTGGGTCTTCTTTCTCACCCTCCAAACCATTTAGTTAACACATGAATGAGAGAGCTGTCCGTGAGTAAACATTTCAAGGAGATTAACATCTATACAGCTATGAGTGTGAAGAACCATGAAGTCTTGTGTGTTTTTGGAGGAATCAGGAAGAATCTGAGTCCAGTTAGAATGTCATTTGTTGAAACATAGTAATTTCTTTTTTTTTTCCATTTCTGTTTAGTTGGAAAGGATAGCTTACCTCTTTCTCATGATATAGCTGCCTAAAAGCTACCTGAAAATGTGGATTTCACTAGAAAAACTAGCATTTAATTGATAAGTCAATGTGAATATATCAAGGACAAACCTTTTTCTAAAGCAAAGAAGTTTGAATTAACCAAAGCTTGTTAAATTGAGGATAGTATTAGCAGCAGTGCACTCTTTCTGTGATCACAGTGGTGGTCGCTAAATATTTTTTTTTTAAGAAACAGACTGAGCTATTTCATAACTGTAGTAAGCCCAAAACATGTTAATCTTACTGTACTTTGCGACCAAACAGTAAAATAACAAAAGCTCCACAGCTTTGCATTTGGTATGTAAAAGATGGCACATCTAAATTAATCTTCAAGTCTTTCTGCTGGCAACTTTTTCAATGGGCCATGGGCACCACACTTCACACACAGTTAGCTTGCTAATTCTGCCACAGCAGTGCTCCAGGGACAGTGATGGATTGATGAATAATTACGTCCTAGAGGATAAAAGCAGGACTCCCAAAGACGAGAAAGCAGAGAAGCTGAACTATCATTCCTTCAAGCATCTTTTAATCTACAGCAGCAATTGTGAAGAATGTAGAATAGAATCCATGAAGGACTTAAGATACCAAAGTCACTCCCTCTGAAATGTATCAACCATTAGCTGAAATGGTGGGGAAAGCCATAAAGACACACAGACACACATAAGGAGGTCAGAAAGACAAGAAGCTTCTCATCTGCATCACACAAAGGCCAATCTATACATCATGCTTAGGCCAACGAAAAGCATACAGTGCTCAAGTTTTCACTCATAAACTTGCTATGAGCAATCTCAGCAGTCAATCTATATTGAGGCTGCTTTTAACCAGATAAGATAAATTTTAAGTAGGAAAATGTTATTGGTCACCTCTGCTAGTGTGTTCATTCTGCTGTTGTAACCTTGCTCTAAAAGCATCAGCATCGGTATCAAACATTTTTATTCTACTGGGCAAAATATATTCCTGCTAATAGCAGCAGGTGCCACTGACTAGGGCTGCATTAACTGAGCATCGCTCCTCGCTCCTGGCCAGGCCCTGAGTGATTGCAGTAAAATGTGTTCTCTCTACAAAGAATTTACAAGAAAGAGCATTCTCACTGGTTTTGTCAGTTCCTGATTTAAAACCAAATATTTTTCAAGATGCCGATCAATATTTAGCCATGTGGGAGGGAGAAGGAGTGATGAAAGTGTTACATAACCTGACAAGATATTTCTTTCCATTACATATACAAATATTTTATTTTTTGTAAAACTCCCATATCATTGCTATTTTTGCCAAACTTCAAAAGGACTTTTATTCAGTTAACTTTTGGATTACAATCATTTGGTGTCATTGTGATACCTTGATCATTTCCATTCTGAAAACACTAAACTGCAATTCACGTTAACGTAATCGCTTCTTGAAGGTGGTATACTGATATATGCTTACAAAAGGATAATCTCAAATTAGTGTAGGCATTTTTTTGTGATCAACCTATGCTTAGTAGGTTCATGCACCTAAACTAATCTACAAATTTGTTATCTACGAATCTATCTCAACTTGATACGAAGTGTTATGCTGTGAAGGGTAAAACGTCAGATTTCCTTTGCTCGCGTTATTTGAGCACAGTCTCCTATTACACTGTTTTAGAAGGATGCGAAATGGAGGAAAACTGACAGCGCCAGACCATACAAAAAAGTGGGAGGGGGGTGTCTTATAGGTACACAAGGATCTACCACTAAGAAAAGAGTATAAGATGAAGGTAGTGTTAGTCACTGAGATTTAATGCACATAATAACTACCAGAAGATGAAGGCTGATCCATTCAGTCAAATAGCTACCTACGCAGAATGGTTCAGGACCATTAATGACGATGACATACAGTAACAGTTCTGAAAGGCGTGCTATATATTGAAAGACTGCAGTGGAAAGTACAGGCAGAGGGAAACTATAATGCTTGATCCAGGTTTGTACCTGAACAGTATCCAACTGTAAAAAAGGCATTTAATATGTGGCTGCAAATATAGTCATATTTTACTCTGCAAAGAAAATGGAAAAGGAATATAGGAAGATTTCTAAACATAATAATCAGATTTTGTGCATTCATAAGGTACTAAGGTACTTGATAAATTATCTGTACATGCAATAATGTCTGTGGACAGAGAAAACTAGCTGACCTTAAATCACTACTTCTGTATGGGTGTAAATCTGGTGGAAGGGGGATAACAATGAAACCTCTGTTAATTCTTGCCTAACAACATAATACCCCTCTCTTTTAGCGCTAGTACTCAAAATTTTACTGATACTTACGCTAGATTTTTTTTTTTTTTAATGTTTGAAAATGTCACAATATCCAGTTGGGGTTGCCATAATTAATTAATTAATCAATCAGCTGCCTAACAAAGAATGGTAGATGCGTGTCACAGAATTTCAAGGATAACTTCAACTTCTCAGGGATCTCAACCTGAAATCTTTCTGCTAAAAGTGGTCTAATTGAATTCCAATGAGCTGAAAATCAAGTCTTTTTAGACCTCTTAATTTTCAAATGTAGCTTTCTTTGTGACAATCCTATTATAATTATATATAGTTCAAATTTTTCTACATCACATATGCCCCATTCCCAAATCTATTACCTTAACTTTAAAACCATTTTACTTTACCTCTATTTTTGATTGACTCCTTAATGCCTTTTTTTTTTTAATATATATATCACCTACTCATTTTAGATGAAGTCTCTGCCTACTGGAATGTTTCACGATGGGTAATTACACCAGTATATTCTAAACTAAACTCAAAAGGCATCTAAAAAACTTGATTCTTTCCATGATGACAATGGCCATACATATAACTAATATAAGTAACAGTTGCTGTTAACACTACAGTTTATTTATAAGCAAGCTTTCTTCGAAATAAAGAGCGCATAAGTTAAGTATAGCAAGAATTATTCTCAACATCATCATATCTGAAGTACACTGCAGTACATCCAGCACTGTGAGTTGCAGTCTGCACACTCCAGTCAAACACAAGCTTTGTGGTGCTTCATCAGATCAAATATTCCCTAGGGCTACAGGCTGCTGGCTGTACATGGAGAGAAGAAAAAAAAACGTTTCTCCTACATTTCTGTGTTCCTTGGACAGTATTGCCAGTCAGTATGAGCTGAGCAGAAGCAACTTTCTTGATGGAATGATGCATTATTCACAAGGAGAGAAACAGAGCGAGTCGGCTCTGAGCTGCTGAGTTGTTTTGTTCCATTTCTGAGAACAACACTTCAGCTTAACAGCTCCCTTGCTTCGAGATTTCTCTCCTGGGCCTCCTAACTGGCTCTCTCCAGTCTCTTAAAAAGAAAAACAAAACTAAACCAAAAAGCAAATAAACAAACAATCTAAAAGAGGCAGAATATGCGAAGAAGATTCTTGGCTAAGCATGGCCACCTCGGGCAGGGTGGTACCAGTTGGAGGGGCAGCAGCGCTCACTGCTGAGAGGCAGCATCAATTCAAATTGAGGTGAGCTGGGGAAGAACCAGCTTTCAGAAATGTTGTGTTGAAACGAGCTGATTGCATGTGCAAACAGCACTGGAAATGCAGTTCTCTGAATGAAGGATAGGACTGAGGCGATGCTGTTAATTAGCTATGACATACTGAGAAGCTTAGTCAGCACAAACTTTCAGAATAAACACCCCACTGATTTGAGGACTATTCAGAGCTCCTAATTTTAGATATATGCAGTCAACTAAAAAAAAAAAATAAATCTACCCTTCTTGATGTTTTAACTAAATATTGTCTAAGATCTGGCTAAATAATTCGCAAAACAAAGACAGTAATTTCACTAACACTGAACCATCTAATAACTCAAGTAGTATCAAATTAGTCCTGTCGGTTAAATGTCGCTAACACCCACTGAAGTTAACCAAAATTGCTTTTCGAAAACCTCATGTTTAACTCTTTAGACTATCTTGGACACCTTTTCAAGACAATTTGCTTAGTTTTTCAACTACTTTTAAGGTAACAGTCGTCTTATTTGGTATGTGCAGCTGGACAAACACAAAGTTATTAAAAGCTGAGCACTAAGATTCTGCTCATGTACAAATTCTTCACTGGAGTTTAGTTGCAAACAGTAAAAATGTTATCTTTAATCTCCTAATAAAACTTCTGAAATACGTCAAGTGCCTAGTGAATGGACAGAGCCCACTTATTTGTAAAAAATGGCACTCCTGAATACAGTTACAGAAAAACTAACTTTTATCATTGGATTCACCAGGGTGAAAAGAATATGTGAAGTCATATTCCAAACTTTGGAGGTTTGTACCAACCATTTTGCTTGTTCCCCTCTACAAAACCAGTCATGATGTACCTATGGTAAGGAAATGGGATTCAAACTTAAATCCACATTTTGAGACCTTCCACCCTTTATAAAAACGGGTGCGATGTTTCCCTTTTCGAGTCACCAGGGACTTCACCTGACTGCCACCACTTCTCAAATGTCCTTAATTATGCATACACAATCAAAATCTAAGGTTTTGATGAGCCATTTAAGGTGAAAGTAGGCTTAAGCAAAGCGGTAAATGAAACTCTCTGAAATTCAAATATTTAAATAATCATCCAGCTCTTCTCTGTATTTCTAAAGCTCTGTATGTTCTGATTCTGTCTGATAAGCAGACAACAGCTGCGCCTGGTGACTGCAGGTGCCAGCTCACGGAACCCCTCAGTGCCTGCCACTTCTGGTAATAATTTGGTTTATTATTTTGGCAAGTTAACCTAGTGTGCTCCAGTGACCTGATCTGTTAATGAAGAAAATGATGCTTTGTGATTATATTGAAATCTGTGGTTGAAAAGAGTTACACAAGAGTATCATCTAAAAATGGAGGAGAAGGAAAAAAGACTAATATTTTTTCTGATATATTTTGTACAAGCATAAAGAAATAATAATATAGGAAAAGAAAAGTGTCTCTCTCAACCCAGTCCTTCATACAGCAGTGAACTATTGTAAATGATCTGCCTGATAAGAGTTTGCAAGACTGGGGTCCAATTCAACAAACCAAGATAGCTTAGGTAAAATGATACAAGTTTGTTACATCACTACAAGATCCTACTAAACAATCCATACAGCTGTTGTCTTAAACTATACACAAGTTTTCAAAATCTTGGAGAAAAATCACATGGTAACACCATTCTACCTAATATCCTGACAGGCAAAATATAGTTAAAAATAGGTGCCTGTTTACAATCTGCTATATCAAGATTAAAATGATAAGTAAAAACTGCGTTCTCCAGGTGGTATCATGAATACAGCAGATGTGAACACATGATTTGTGGAGAGGACAGAAAACAGGGAAGGATGGGGCAGGACTGAGAATGGGGATGCAAGTTCCCCATCCTGCTCCAGGACAGTTAAATTTGTCCAGCATCCTGTTGTTTGCAGGTAGTATTCTAGAGAAATGTCTCTTGCTATAATACATTGCACTCTTGCAAGGTGTACCAGGTTTAGGGAGAGGCACTGTGTCATTTCAGTTGGAACAGATTGCTATGCCCCTGTGAAAAACAAATATAGAGAATCCTGAAAGAGGCCTTTGCAGTTTTCATACACTTAATCTCTCAGATTATTTTTTTTAAGCTTTCGCATAACACAACGTGTTTGACAAACAACCACTGGTACTTAATCTAACTTAAAAGCTGAAAAGCAGTGTCTTGCAAAATTGATACACTTATTTAATAATAAATACCTTTTTGTTGAGAAAAACAGCAATTTAAAGAGAGATCTATACCTAAAGTCATGACTCTAACCTTGAGTAATGCGTTTCTTTATAAAACAAAACAGGTGGAGTTACCTCCCAGAGGATCTATTTTCTCTTGGGAATAGATATTGGTAATTAACTTAACGGACCACTGGATGCAATCTTTTCTTCATATACATGAACCTGATAAAGAAAGAAAAGACTTCGAAAGGAACATAACCACAAAGTGACATTTGCAATTAGTTGTTCACAGCCTGTATGGCTGGTAAAATTGAACATATTATAATCCGCAGAAATTGACGGTTTCCCATAATAAAAAATGAAGTAACCATCGAAAATATCATTAAAAATTAGAGTAGATTTCAAAAAAGCCAAATGGATACACCTCAGTGCATCCCACTTCATTGACTGCAAACTAGTTCTCAAGATAAGAAATAAAAGGCAGGTTTGAGAGTCTAACAGAGTTCCAGAAAAAGAAAAAAAAACATTTATGACAGGAATCGAATATGGCACATTCGATATGTTCTTATTCTGTTCATGCACTATATTTTTTTTAGCTTCCAATATTTAGGTGTTCCTTTCTATGTTTTCTGAAATTAAGAATTAGATGAAAAAAATGCCATGTCCATTTATGTCTAATATTTACTGATCTAAAGATGTTCACATTAATTAGCAGGAATTTTAGACCTCGCAGAGGCAATTTTGGGGCTTGAAAGGTGCCTTTTCATAACCTTCAAATTTATTCAGGTTTTGAGAAGTTATCAATATTTTATCATGCAATAAAAATAATTAAGCATTTTGTAGCCAAGTTCACCAGTTGTGGATACAAACACACATACCAACACAGCATAAAATGGATAAGTACAAATTTCCATTTCATGCTGCAGCATATCTTGAAAAAATAAATCTAACTTCATGGTTTTCACTTAAATAATTCTGAAAATAAAAAGAAAATTGCATTTTTTAAAAATAAATACATGGTTTTCCTTCCATTTGCTGATAACTAGAAATATGGGAAGAGCCTGCTAATCCTTAATGCAGAAAGAAAATGAAGGCAAACATTTGCTCTTGATGTGGTGGTATGCTCTAAAGCAATATGGAGAAATCCCTCTTGAAAATGAAAAACTTGAAACTTATCTCTGCCCAGAGGAGCAGGGAAATGTGACCAAGGAGATCTTATCCTGCAGATAGATTTCTCTAACCACAAATCCACCTTTTGCTTCCTCTATAACAAGGTTGTTTTTGGAAAGAAAGCCTTCTGACTCTCAGTCAGGATGTGATAGGCAGCTCTTGCCCTTAGGGCTGAAGTCACGTCAGGTGTTAGAAATGGAGAAGATCCAGAAAGAGGATCCTTTCCCCGAGTCCTTTCTTTCAGAAACACCCTTTTTTTCCTTTTTATGACAAGTAGTCACAGGGATTTCTTGCACAGACCTGGCTTCTATTACATTACTTTTGACTTTGGAAGGCTCTCTGTAGGGGGTGAATATCCACCTACAACTTCTGTAACACCAAATGCTGAATGTACAAAATTGACAAAATATGGGAGTCACACATCCGATCCAGTCCTAATGCTTCACTGGTAACAGGGACACTGTAGCTCACAGTCATTAGAAACAATTTCTTTAGGAATTAGGATAATTTATTTTATTTTGGCAAAACACATTAATCCTGTTCAGTTGGCACAAATAACTTATGTTGCTACTGTAGACACCTATTTGAAACATATTCAAGTAGAGGACATCCTTTTGTTCAAGAGTGAAAAGCAGCAGATTACCTGGAAGCATAGAAAACGTGTGTTCAATCAATTTGCCTCCTTTTTATCATCATCAATTACAAATAGTTTGAAAACTTTATCTAAGTTTTACTCGTCTACATTGTCCTCTGGAAGTACTATATTTCTTGGTTTTTAAGATAGGGCTGCTCAGTCCCTTGGGTGTTTTTCTGAAGTACAGACAAGTTTGGCTGGTTGGTTGTTTTTGTTTGATGATCAGCAGCGACCATATCTGTAATCATTGCAAAGCAGATGGAAATCATTCTTTAACTAAAAAATTATGCAACTTTAAATAGAAACTTAACCCCATAAGTAATTTTTAAGGAGTAACAGCAGATTGGGACAAGACCACAGATGACAAAAAATGTCTCTCAGGTTATATTTAATCTGATTAAATAAGAACTGTTTCTCTTTACCCACTCCCAAAAGCCTTTTTGGAGCTAAGACAACAGATGTTTGTCACTACAGCTAGTCACATGCTGCAATTTCACTCTGGTGAACATATTTTGGAAACAAGCTAATGAGGTGATCTGCAAGGAACATGTTTGGTCCCCTTTGGCTAATATTTCATTACTGATGTAATTTACCCTTCATCATTAGGGAGAAATAACCTGTAATTACTTTACCCTCAAAAAAAAAAAAAGAAAAAAAAAAGAAGGTGCCTAAAAAGTCAAATTTGCACGAGTATCTGTAGCTCTCCATGAAGACAAAATTGATGAAATCAGGTGTTCAGAAACTCAATGTCCCTATAAAAAATACAAAGTCCTTTTCTTTGTCTATTTTGCTACATTGTAATGCGATTTCTTCCCACCTTAATTCTCTCCTCTGCTCTATGCTTTCTAAAGTGTAGCTTTTACCAAGTTTACCTATCATGCTCTCTATAAGTTACAGCAATATTTCCAAAGTTTTGTGCCAGAAGAGATTTTGAAAGATTTACACTTTTCATTGACAAGTGGAAATTTTCCAAGGATAATGACTCTTCCAGTTCTTTCTGGTCATTACATAAAAAGGTAAATTATTTTTCTGCATTTGCTGTCCTCAGGATCCAAAATAGATTTTAATTGCTCATTGAAGACACGTGCCATTTTGCATTTACTGGGCCAAACTAGACTCTTCCCCTTCACCATAAGCCATGGGACTGAAAAATGACCTGAAATTTCTAAGCACCCCTGGTACAGTAGAAGACTTAAAGCTTTAGGAAGTACAGCATTACCATTACATACAATCCTTAACACATATTAGTCACAGTAAAATCCTGTCAAAAAGTAAAACCAAAATAGCCTTTGTCTGAGGCAAATATTATTACATTAGCTAAGAGGATTCTAACAACATTACAGATTGTGTGGAAACACATTCCTGGAAACTTCACACAGTTTCCGCTTTAATTAGGTCGTTCATTTCTGTACTCATCATGACAAGAAAGACAAAGAAAAACAAGAACATAAGAAACAACAGGAGGAGTAAGTGAATCTGGTTTCTGCTGCTTTTTTTACTAGCTACTTGCTGTGTTTTTCTTTAATGAGACAGTTTCACATTTACATCTAGTCAGTTGAAAAGAGAATTAAAAGTAGTTTCAAACACTACATCACCCCTTGATTCATTCTGCCAAATTCTGTGATTTTACAAACACATTTCTCTCCAAAATCTCCGTCTCCTTAGTTGTTCTGTGAAGCAATCAGACATAAACCAGACAAACTGAAAAAAGTCTTTCATTTTTGATATTGCTGTCATTTGTAACAATGGTAAAGACTTATTGTACAGAAACATTATGCTTATATAGAAGCACTAACTTTAAGTTAGACATCAAATCATTTTCCATTTGTCTGCCATGGGGTTGGAGAATACTCTCGAAAGCAGAATAAAAAATTAATCTTACTGGAACAGTGACTGTGGCACTATTGAGTGTGATGAACTGAGCTGCAGTTTTCAAAGAGATTTAAAAAAAGCAGATTAGCATTCATTTAGCTTCACTTGTATTCTGTACAACTTGTGTCTAGTGAGATCAGACAAAGCGAATTTGCAACGTCTGGGGGACAAGACACAAGAGATAGGTGATGGCAACACCACTGCATCCGGAGCCCGTATGAGTTCTGGGGTAAATCAAACACTTCCCAGGTACATCTGTGGAGCATCAGCCTCTAGGAGGCAACAGAATGGCCAAACAAAAAGGCAAAGCACAAAATCACCACTGGAAAGATTTGGGTCTTTCATCATTCCCCATTATTTGTGTTTTTCCTCAGCATTTTTAATTTTTCACTTGAGTTTTGAGTTTAACGTGATATAAAACTAATACTTTTAAGAATGTCACAGTCAAAAGGTTTCTCTGGTTTGAACCAGCTGCTTCACTGGTAAACAAAGAACAGAAGATTTACAAAACATCACAAAATCAGGTTTTTCTTTAGAAACAAAGTACATAAATATCACTCTCAGTGACTCTCCAGTTCTGGGCTCCCCAGTTTAAGAAGGATAAGGATTTACTGGAGGGAGTCCAGCAGAGGGCTACGAAGATGATGAGGGGTCTGGAGCACCTTCCTTATGAGGAGAGACTGAGAGCTGGAGCTGTTCAGCCTGGAGAAGGGTGAGCCGGGACCTTATTTAAGCTAATATCTCACGGGTGGGTGTCAAGAGGATGGACCAGACTTTTTAAAGTGATGCCCAACGGCAGGATGAGGGGCAACGGGCACAGACCGAAACACAGGAGGTTCCATCTGAACATGAGGGGAAACTTCTTTCCTTCGAGGTGCCAGAATCCTGGAACCCGCTGCCCAGAGAGGCTGTGGGGTCTCCTTCTCTGGAGACATTCAAACCCACCTGGACACCTTCCTGTGTGATCTGCTCTGGTGAACCTGCTTTAGCAGGTGGTTGGACTGGATGATCTGCAGAGGTCCCTTCCAACCTCAACAATTCTGTGATTCTGTAACTTTCACATGGCAACATCCAAAGACGTGACTCAGAAATTTCACAGTCGTGACTCAGCAAACTCTAGTTTGTGACACAACAATTTGGTATAGGTACAACTCTGGAAATCACAACGTTGTAGGTTACACTCAGACCCTTAAAATCTGTCCTGAACTAAGCAGTCATGAAAGGAAACAAATAGTCAGTAATGCGCAAGTGCTTTTTCAGAGATCGTCTCAGCCTGATGACAACTGCATTATGGGGTTCTAAAATATTCAGATTCTCACTTACTTCCTCTGCACCGTAGAGCTTGATGTGTTTATCTGTCCTGTGAATTGGTGTCATTTCGTGCTATACAGCAGTAGGGAACAGGAACAAATGGCTTTCAGTTAATTAAGTCCATTGTTTAAACTAAAGCAAATGACTACGTAAAACAAAATAAGTGGGATAGATGGTGTGATTGATCTCTTGAGGAAACTCTGAGGTATTAACTGCTTATACTACGAAGACAGTTTAACAGGGTCGATAAGATTGCAAATTAAAAATACATTTGCAAAGAAAACGAAAGGGAACAAGAACAGAGTATCTGCTGAAAAATGAAATTAATCCAGCAAAATTGAAATCAATTAACAATTAGTAATACACTCAGGACTTAATAAACTTCTGCTTAGGATCACGGAAATAGTCAACGTGGTTTCCATGAATTTAAGTTCAGGCCTTGGGCGAACACTTTAAAGTGAATAAGATTTTACAAGTCACTTAATCTTATCATACCTAAAACTACATCTGTACCCTCTCATAAAATACTCAATAGACTGTGAGGAACAGCTAAGAAATTAACATGTTAATTCACAATAAACGTTTCAAGGCAAGTTAGATTTAGATACCTCTAATATGCGAGATTGAAAAGAATCTTACCTATGAAGTACTAAAATATATCTTTAGAGCTTTCTAAGTTTTCAAATTTTAAAATTAAATAAAAAGGCTAGAGTTCTTTTTAATTCATATCTTTGGTAATTCATTTTCTTTGAACATTACTATCATTAAATACATAATAAAGTCAATGATAACCGAACTGTTAACCGCGGGCACTTCTCATCCTTGTTGTTTTGCTAACACAGTGTGAGTTCCAGTAAATATTTCTTGCATCCTTTTCACATTTTGGATCAGGTCTAAAGGGAACTAAATCTCGGTGACACAACTGCGGAAATTCATGCATAATAAAGATTTATCTGGGCAAGTAAGATTGCCTTCTTGATTTACAGGACATCATTATAACCTTTTCACAGTAGCTTAGGGAGTTCACTCTTTTCTTACAGTCAAAGACTGAATTGAGTAGGGTTAAACAAGAAAATAGAAAATTTTGCTTTAAGTACCTGAAAATAGAGGATTTTGCAAAACAAGTAAGGGACAGAATAGGCAGATGTGGAAAGAGCACAAGAAGTTATTATGCAGTCATTTGTATTCAAAATAATGGAAATTAAACACCCATTCTTAAGAAGCTGGCTAATATTAAACACCTGACAAATCTCTCACCATGGGGATTCTCAGTGTTGTCATCTGTGGCGACTTATATACACTTTACCAGAAATGCCACTACTATTAAGCATGTCAGTTAACGTTTACTAACCAGTAACTTTCAGTTTGTAGTTGAGAAAGTGAAAAGAACTGAGGGGAGAAACCTCTGCTCTACAGGTCTAGGAATCAAGGTGTAGCAGTCTATTTTCAATTGGTTCAAAGGTTTTTAATAATCTCTTCCTAGAGGAAATGGCTCTTTTTACAAAACAGATGTAAGACCATCACCAGTGGGCACAGCCTTGGCTCAGCCCTAGTCCCAGTCAGACACGGGGCTGATAAATGTGGTGTGTAACCTTCTGGTCTCTGGTTGCCATGAGATTAAAGCAATAGTCCTACTACAGTAAGATGTTTACACCCTCTGGCAACTTCCCTTTTAGTTGCTGAATTTTCTGAGTAATTGCATATATAAACCATGTACTTTACTTATTTGTGTTCTCATATTTAATGATATAGTATGGGTGTAACTTTTGATATGATGATGTACGATGTTTTAAATTACTTTCCTTGCTTATCTCCATTATATATGTACTCGATAGAATCAAGTAGAGCGATATTACTTCATATATATACAGAAATGCTTTTTCAAAAAAACGCAAGCTGAAAAATAAACTCCTAGATAAATTATTCCAAAAGTCTTAATTAAATTTTTAACTGCAAATGATCTAATAGTCAAACCCTCACAAGAAGGTAAATTATATTTATTTTTTCCTATGTTGAAATGCTTGGAATTGTAACTGAAACATTTAAGATGACAGAAACAAAATGTGTATTCCAGAAGTGTATCAGTTTTCAATATAAATAAAGATATAAATTAAGGTATGAAGAAGGACTTGATAGCTTTCATTTGCAGTAAGTAATTCAGAAATTGAGTCATTTCTGTCAAGTGTTTTTATTATGCTCAGTTGGCGTTAGAAGAACCTTGATGATGGGTTCTGGTTGATATAGGACATAGTATCTTAAAGAACTAATTCTCCTATTACAAAATTAGTTCTAATTATATATAACTTCACATATTTTCAATCTTACCCTAGCATCCTCCAGAACTTCAGATTTGTTGAGTAAAACAGAATTTAGTTGTGTGCAGAAGGTGCATTTCTCTCATATACTTCATTCAATACACAAGTCTCAGAAAACTGGCTACTTAACCTTAAGTTTCCTGGTGGTGGCCAGTGCTATAGATGGGAACCTGAGTATTTATTTAGATGAACAAATCTGTAATTAACTTGATAGTTTGATGGTTCATTGCAAAATTCATTGCAGGAAAAGTTTAAAAAAATAAATAATCAACTGGAAAAATAAACTAAGCTGATTATTTTCAAACACACAAGTGAAACTTTGCCAGTCTTGTATTTTGTGTTAAAATTATTCACATAGCAAAAAATGGAGCTTTGGATTCATATCATGTTTTCTAAGTAAAATGAAAACAGTAATTAAGCAAAAGTCTACAACTGAGGATTCCATTCACATTCTTTCACAGTTATTTGCCAGAAGTTCACTTAAAAATGTGAAGATTTTGCAACAAAAGTTCTTTCTGCTACAGTTAGTAAATTTGCAGCATCATAGTGCTTTAACATCCCTTTATAGAAGGCTGTGCATCAGTCTTATCTCTAGCAAAAAGCATAATTTGAAAAGGTCTTTTTAAGTTTAAGAAAAAGTACACTGATTTTATGGTACCAGCAATAAAGTCCTAGTGGAAAAAAATGTTGATTTTCAAGCACTTTGGAGACTATAAATAAAAGTTGCAATGAACTCTTACAAATGCCTCAGAAAGAAAAGAATTATCATAAGAGATTGTAAAACAACTTAGGATTTCATTTTCTTAAAAATTTATGTGATTTTTTAAACTTCTTCAATCAAGTATAGCTTGTTTGTGTTTCTATTTGTTTTTAGGGAAGACATTTGTGTTTTTCTTGATGCAGAGCAGCTTAAAAGGAGAAGCCTCTTCATCAGGAAAAAAAAAATACAGGAGATAGACCAAACAGAAATATTTCATTGAGTGAGTGTCAGTGACAATCGAGGATTTAAAGACTCCTAGTTGGTATCTGCATCAGCTGTTCTATGTAACTATTTCTCCACCTTACGTTCACACAGCTGAGGTGATGGACGTGGGTAAGTGGCTGTGAATAGCCCGTGTGGAGTGGGAGATGTGTCACAGCTCTCAAACATTTTATATACTGGCATTTACTCATAAAACCTTACTAATCCAAGGGGTTTGTGTGAGCAGAAATCTACAAATTATATTAGCAGGAAAAAAACATGCATCTTTTCTAATAATCACTGCAAGTCATAACTATTTTGCTGAGAGATTGGGTTCAAGAATTCAGGGGGCTTAACCTGTGAGTACATAAAACATGGTGCAACTAGCTAGAGCCGGGTAAATAGTGCTGAAGCCAGGCAGGAAGACGATAAATACAAAATGAAGTTTGAATTAAATCCATACAGTACACACTACTTCGGCTGGATATTTAAAAACGAGAACTGATTAGACTGCCCAAAATCAATGTATTTATCTCTAGCACAAGGTTTTGTTACATATTTCTATATAAATTTAACATGGATTGCTGAGTATTTTCAGTTCCTTTACAGGGTTTGGCTTTCTTTTATAAGTTCAACAGTAGCTGAAACTACCTTTTCTAGTTCTATATAACTCATCTGTGATGCAGGCCAACCAACCCCAGGTGTAAGACCAGGTCATCTTTCAAGGGCTGCCCAAATCCTTTACTGCTTTAGTTACACGATCAGCTTGCATGACATCAGGGCTGACCATAACAATTTGATACACAGACAGTAAAATAAAAAGTCATTGAGTAGCTATTAATTTATATTTTCAGTTGCCACATAGCTGCCTGACACAAATTTCAGTTTTTACTTAGGCAAGTGTCTCTTTTTTTTTTTTTTTTAACATTCATTATTGGGGTTTAGAAAAGGATATAAGAAAAATTTTCATAATAAAAAAATACATCTTTCAATTATTGATCTAAACTATCATTAACTAAATGCTAAATAATTCAGAAATGTGCATTTAAACCTACTTTCAATTCTATACAAACTGCTTTGTAATGAAGAAGTAATAGAGCACTACACTTTATCACAGATCTTGAGCTGTATTTCCTCCCTTATTTTTAGTCCAAAATGTGATTCCAAAAAGATATTATTAAGTTATAACACCTTAGTCATTTTCAAGCTCCAGGCACTTAAGGTGCTGAATTTTAGATTGCTTTTTTATATTCTGCCTGTGCCTAGCTTCCTCACTGTATGTTAAGTTATTAAAGCTGTCTGTTCCGATTTCCCCTCTGCTTAGGAAGATACGACAGAAAGATGAAAAAGACTACCTTTAATCTTGAAAAGCTAAACACACCATAAAAAAATGAAACAGTGGAAACTATAAGGAAACAGTAGGAACTAATTTTCCCTTACCAAGGTAGTTGACATGGTGTGGTCATAAGTGTGGCTCTGTTCCTTCTAGAAATACTACAACTGCTATTCCTCATATTATGAGCTTTCATTACAAGGCCTTAATAGAAAACAAATTCCATTAAATTAGTCTCATCATGACAATTTTCTTAAGAGCATCAATTTTTAAACTTCGCTTTCTACTTAAATGAAAAAGGTTAACTTTGAGGGAGAAGGTTTCAAAATACTGATTAACGACCAAAACTTTAGTCTGAATCAATCTCCATTCTCATAGCTTTCAATGCTTAAATTGCATTGTATCCTGGAAATTCTTTTATTTGCAACTCTTGCTGTCTTGGAAAAATAAGGAAGAATCAGGTGTGGGTCTCAATTATAAAGTACTAGAGGGTATATTTCTACCTGTAGGTGGGATTTGAGTTTGCAGCGTGTGATCTTAGTGACCGTTCCACAATAGACGGCATAATTTAGAAGAAAAAAGTAAAAACAGGTTTTGCATACCTCTATTCAACTAAGAGCCATCAGGTGCAATTATGTTTCGCTTGTCCCACATTAACATACATCTAGCATATAATAAATTTCTTCAGATAAATTTCAGCGGGGAAAAAAAAAATAAAGTATTTGGTAACAAGCTCTCCCGAGGAGAACACTATAAAGGTTTATGTTTATATATAGATACAGGAGACTAGTTTCCAGCCACTTTGACACAAGTGGCATTTGCCTCGCCACAGACCGATAGCAGTACTACCTGTCTTGGGGCCTTTTGCTTAACCAGGAAATTCCAAATAGGAAACCATGAAAGCAAGCTTCCAAGCCAACAGTTTGTTCATACCTCATAGGCTGATTTTGTTCAGTCTCATAATGCTTCCGAAGAAATGTTCTGAGCCATTACTAACACCAAAGGTAAATAAAATCGATGATTTTGGAACACAAAAAAAAGCACTGCAAAGACTGATTAAAGCAAACACTAAATGAGTTGGCATACCAGCCTGTGTCAGCTTGAACAGGTTTGATATGGAAATATAAGAGTCCCAAGCCCTGGCAACGGAGGGTCATTCCCTTTGATTGGTACCGTGGACTCAGGCCTCACGGCGATAAATGCAGCATTAGTCTGACACCACACACTGTGATATACTGAGCTGCATTACCAAGCAATTGTACCCCGGCAAAGGTAAGCACTGAGTTCCTCTTAAAGCTTAAAATGTGGTTTTATGGTTCTTCCTAGGAGCATTTGTCATTAATGGTTAACTGAGCCTGTCCCCCTCTGGCTGCTCAGCAAAGCCACTCAAAGCCGCGACGGCAGCAGGCTGCTTCAGGCCAAGGGGAATCTCTTGCCGTCTCTGGAGTGCTGGTGACAGGAGCACAGCTGATTTTATTTGAGATATTCGCATGCCTTTTATGCTAACAGCTTCCTTTTTAATGTTAGGGAAATCAAACTTTGCAAGACAGAATAATAAAGCCACAATTTCCTAAGAGACTACAGTTAATAACCCTTCTCCACGGAGGTGAAAACAGTGCTACCTCAGACACCTCTGTAAAACAAGAGAAGGTATGCAATAATTCGAAACAAGGGACTATTACAGATAGATTGATTTTTTGTGTCTGCTGCTTTTTTACTGTATAATTGGTGGGATATTTTTCCAGACTGAGGAGATTATTACTTAGCAAATCAGTGAAACAGTTCTCCTATATTGATAACATGGGGGGGGAGAGCAAAAGTTTTACTTAGTAAACTTGCAACATTTTCCTACAAGCTGACTTTGTCCCAGTATCAGTGCTGATGGCAATATGTTCCAGAATATTCTCTCAAATAACACGGAACCATCAGGACAAATTATTTTTCTGCACTGCAAAAGCAAAATCAAAGATGTCATCTCCTGTTTGCATCCCACAAGCAGCTCATCTGGAAGATCTGATAGGAAGAATTTCCTTTAATTAATAAGAAAGAAATGCTAATATGAATATGTTGTAATTACAGAGGATAAAAATCTACCCATCCCATGAGATATATATATATATATATATATTCAGTTTACTCTGAGAGTCAGCTTAAATGGCAAATGATTCCGATAAAGACTAATACAGTCTCTGTGTCATACAAACAACATATAGCAGAAGGAGGAGCAAAAATGAGTACTGTAATCAACGTGATTACACATACATCTGTTTCGCATTTAAACTTTTTTCTGCCTTATAATGCATCTGCTTTCTCATGCTGTCTTCCTATTCTGCATTTCAGAAAAATAGTAAAAACAATAAGAAGAACAATCAAGGATTTTAACTTGCAGACACAGTACAAAGCCTTGCCATGCAAAAAGAGAGAGAAGCTGATTAAATCCATATATTGATAAAGTAGGACTTCGTTAAGTGTTCAGGCAACAAGATTTTGAGGCAGCGGAGAAATTAGAAGTCTGTATATTCCTCTAATTGAAGTATGCTAAAAAACCCCACACTTATTTCATAGAACTGGACATTCAGTATTGTTTCTAGATAAACTGTTTGGTAAATAGTAATTTTAGTAGAGAAAAAAAAAGAAAAAAGAGAGGGAAATGTGCTAAGAAAAGGGAAGTGTATCTAGTCTCAATATTTCCATTTCAGATTTACTGTTTTGTTGATGGTTAGTTGCATGTTACTTGTGTTGTCTTGAAGGAGTTATTCTGGATGAAAACCTTTACATTTTGGCTGTTAAAAACAGGCTCCAGTGAAGAACTCCTCTGCCTACAATCCATCTAGCTTCTGCAAGCGGACAGAATAGTTGTACTGTGATCACGTCCTTGCAGAGATCTCTAGTAACAGATCTCTCCTTAGCTACTGGGATCAAGACCAGCAGCATTGGTTTGAATTTCTAGTCTGAACGTACATACCTCTCCAGACATCTAAGGAATGAAATGTCCAATGAAATAAGATCCAAGTCATCGCTAAATACCAACAGAAGTCAAAGAGCAAGCTTAGCTGCACCTTGTTCACTGGTATCTATTAAAACAGCCCAAAGCAAGGCTGAATATTTTCCAGTCAGCTATAATAACCAGAATTGCATTACTTTGTTATTTTAGTGGTTTGAAAATGTAAATAGAACAATAGGGGATGAA
Organism: Caloenas nicobarica; assembly: GCF_036013445.1. NCBI lineage: Eukaryota > Metazoa > Chordata > Aves > Columbiformes > Columbidae > Caloenas > Caloenas nicobarica. Next base: position 5,949,563 of record NC_088256.1, read on the forward strand.
CACAACCTCTGCTTTCGTAATGTTCTTCAAATCCCACTTATGGAAGAGTAAATTTTCCTATAGTAAAATCCATCAAATAGTCAGATTGAGTAACCATCAACAATTCATTAGCTCCTGTATACTGCTTTTGTAAGGATTTTACATCCTTCCTCTGCTGGGCGCTCAACAGACATAACAGAATATATATGCTAAAATAAATATATAGCAAAAGGGAAAAATTCAAATATCTCAGGTAAGACAAATTTGGTGGAGCTCACAAGGAATAGCATGTGAACTATCATGATCATGAGCATATGATAAAAATGTATGTGTGGATAGATGAAAAGAGGGAAGAAAAGCAAATACTGACCTTATATTAAATGATTCTGAGGTAGAGTGACATACTACTACTAGCAAAGCAGTCATGGATTTGCGATAACAACAAACAAAAAAAATCTCTTATATCAGTGGGAAAATAATACACCAGCAGAACTTTTATTCCTGTTTTTATATATCTTGACTATCCTTTTTCTATGTCACCTGGCTACTTTCTGGTCTCTAGGAGATGGCATTTAGTATTTTGTAGCACATGCCTGAATTTGGGCATTTTAGACATAAAATCTTCTACGACAACTGTGGAAACACATTTGCTTTTCCTGTATCTAACTTCTTTTGGAAATCGAAGCTCTCCACAGTGTTCTCCATTAGAGAAACTCCCATGGAAAAGTTTCAGAAAACCTTAAGAAACACCTCCACATTATAGCAACGTCCTTCTTGTGGTTCCTTAAGAATTTTGGAAGAGGTCAGCCTGATGAATGTAGGAACTTCCTTGGCAACAGGTATAAGAATGGAGAGTTTATTACCAGAAAAAGCAGACACAGAAATTACAGCTAATAGTGATTTTCACCAACACAGCTTGAAAGATGTTCTCATTTTGCACTAATAAGCAGCAACTACTACACAGAAATAAAGGCAAGAATCCAACCATGAGATGCAACAGAACTTCTGTGTAAATCGTAAAACAAAGTTTGAAATCTGCAAAGTGATTAAGAAAAAAGAAACATTTCCTGTGTGACAGGGGTGCAAGTATCACATGAACACTGTTTTAAGTATGCAGAAGGAAGAACAGCAGCACTCGAAAGGAAGAGAACGTGATTACAAGAAGACAGTTTCTATCTATGCAGTATATTTTCACTGTCTCTTTCAACTAGTCTTTTGTCATCCAGCAGAAGCAAGGCATAATCTACAGCTGGATCATGCAGCTGTGCGCATTTGGCTCAAAGGTGTGTCAGCTCATATTTGTTAGCAAGTCAGCCAGCAGGCACACGTCGCAGGAGCACAGGATGGGATCAATACCGACGTTTGTTCAAAAGAGCAAGTGAAGCCGTGTGTGGGCGATTTGTGCCTCCGCAGAGCTCTGTGCACGCCGTGTGCCTGCAGTAACTGCGCGCTGCTGCTGCTCCGGTTCACTGCCTGGACAGGGTTACCCTAAGAGTCAATGTGCCTATATCCCAATTTTTAGAAATAATTCAGACTTCATTTTTAAATTAAGGCTGGGTTCACTGAAACTCTAGGACAGTGGGACAGCATAAGAGAAAAGTTACTTTTTTGATTATTTCAAAGGTAACATATTCTTCTTTTTAAAAATTATTTACAACTAAATGTTTTTCATCCATCATCTATGTAAAATACTAAATCATTTTTCAGCTTTTAGTTGTCCTGGTTATGCATATGTAATTACAGAAATAAGAATAAAAAGCAGAAGAGAATAACCCAACTGGAGAGATTACTGTTTTAGGATGTGGGAAATGTTTACATGATCTTTTCTATAGCACCAAAGACCAATAAAGGAATATATTTGCATCTTTCTAGATATTTTTGTTAACCTATCTCAGCTCTGAATATTTGAAAATTGTGCTGATTTTACTTTTTAATTTTTCATTCCCTAATATTTCAAAATTACCTCAGTTTTCAATTTATATTATTTTTGTACATTTGAGCATTTTACTTCCTTCAGGACATAGCACAGTGAATACAATTTTTTTTCTGTGTGAGGTCCTGGAGGCAGAGGCCAACGATCCTCACCTCTCCCTGACCTCCCATTCCAGAAGCTTACTCATATTGTGGAGCTCCACAACCATTATATTCAAGGTTGTCTCAGTGTTATTTTTCAGTATGTATGATAATTAGTACTGTGGTTTTGAAATTGTGTTGTTCCACAGAGATTCTTCTCCTCATGTCCACGAAGGTGGTAGTTTTTCTCATCTTTCTTGCAAGTTTCATATAATTTCTCTTAAATTTCTCTCCTGAGGTGACCAAATGAGAATCTTATATTTCATTTTGATTTCATGATTGCAAATCTTTGGGGAAAATTTGAAAATGTAAACCTGCATTCAGCCAAAACTTAAAGGAATATTCAAGTATTTAGACTGAATATCTTTTAATAACAGTTCTGAGTCAAAGGTCATCTCGTAGCTTTTAAGATCAAATCCATTATTTTTAAATTCTTGCAGTACAAGATATTTTATCTACATATAAACAGATATGAACCCCACATCAGAAAAATATGGTCTGAATTTAGTTGTTTGGCCTAAGACTACTTTTGTAGTTAAAATTACAAAGCAATATTTACTTTACAAAGCAGATGCATAGATATCAGAGGCCACACTTTCCTAGATTCCCTATCAGTTAATCATATATTCATATTTCGTGTGTGCCATGTCCCCCACGCCCTTTCACTTCTCATCTACCCTTCTTCAGTATATTTCGTCATACACATGTTGCATCTAGAGTTATCATTTGTTCTTCAAAACACAATTGCAAAGCTGAGGAAAAGAAATAAAAAATAATAGTGAAGCTCCATATGTAGCAATTCAATGCCTAGCAACCTGTGATAGACTGAAGAAAAAAAAAATCACAAATTATCTGCAAGAGGCAGTTGGAACAAGGGCTTGGGGTAAACAGACACACAAACAACACATCAGCCATGATAAAGACTGTAAATTTGAACAGATGTCACTTCCAGAGCAGCAGCAGGCAGATTAAACAGAATTGGCTTTGGAGGAAATCCAAGGAAGAGCAAGAAAATACAACATTTTTGCCCTGAGCTCTCACAGAAATCTAGTCTCCAGAACCTCTTTTCTTTAGTAATCATAATTGAACAGGGCTAAAAATAGGAAGAGACTTCAGGAAAGACAGTTTAAAATAAATAAATTTATTACACATATGTATTGTTCTGTAAATACTTCCTTTTCAGGGAAAAAAAGAAAAAACCTATCTGCTATGAAAAAAAGTTGCTTAATAAGTAGCCTTCAAGTTATAATCATTTACAGTAGTATTAATTTCATCAACATGCTACTAGTGCTTAATGAATCTAGGCGAAGTCTGTGAGACAAAAAATAATGTTGCAAGTGTCCAAATTAAAAGTCACTACAAAATGTTGCTGTACCTGTTGTTTCTTAAATAATTCTGGTTACTAGTTTTTTGTGCATGTATATTTTAAATCACTGTTTCTTCTTACTTGCATATATCGGCTTGTCGTATATGAAGTACACCAAGAGAAAAAAGAGAGAATACAGAACAAATGAAAACCTGAGTCAAGGAATGACAGGTATATCTATTTGGATTTCCACTAAAAATTTTCTAAACCAACTTTACTCTCTAATTCTGTTCAGTTACATGTTTATTATACTTTACAAATCCCTAAAGACTGACCAATTATATCTATGTGCGTAGTGTGCGGATTTGTGTGTTGGGTTTTGGTTTGCTTTGTTTTGTTTATTTTTTCCCAGGACTGCAACGTCTCCTTGGGTTTGAATGCCAAACAATGTAACAAAACTTCATGCCACTGGTCATAATTTCAATGAAGACATCACCAGATATATTCCCATCATAAGCATACAATTATTTTATTATTTTCAAATCATAATAGTAGCAAAAATAAATGCAAACATATTGCCAGCTGTCCATGTCCCCACACTTCAGAAATAAGATAATTTCATCTAGAACCTACTAATAAGCCTGAATCAATCCATCATTATCATTACCATTATTAGTCACAAAGGAGGAAAACAAAATTTTGAGAAGCTGTAAAATAAAGACATAAATCACAGAGGTATAACACCAAACCAACTGAATTTTCAGTTATTATTACTGAAATTAACTCCACCATATGACTCAGGTCTACGTCTTTGGTTGCTTAAAGGGACTTGCTTTCAATGTGTCCCACAGAAAAGCATAAATCTTTTCATGAAAGAAAAATGAATGACAAGTTATTATTCATCAAATTAATTCATATCGACTTCCCTAGTTACTGCTGATCTCCATGTGGAAGAGATAAAAATCACACACTTTGTTTGATATGCACAACAGATGCCATTTCCACACATCTGAACAGTGTTTCTTATTTGTAAGTCGGTATCTCAAGTTGGAACATCTCAGGGTTTTCCTAAGTCAATAAAACAAGCCTATGAAATTAAAATGCACTACTTGTGTCAAACACACAAAATCATTGTTTGTTTATTTTTAAGGTGATAATAAAAAAGATTAATGATACTGCTGGATAATGAAACAATCTGCCACAAGGCGAGCTGCAGAATACAGAGTGAAGCTCTAGCAACAATCCCAAGAAAAACTTCAGCTTTCTCCCAAACAAATTAAGAAGCCTCTTTTATTACCAAGTGACGTTTTTGCATTTAAAGGAGAGTTGATTTTCATGTGCTTAAAGGTCAAACAGTTAATCTACCTCTGTAAGGAGAACGTTTTCCTCTGAAGAGATTTCTAGAGGACATCAAATCAATAGGAGTCATCAGACTTAACAAGAATAAAACCCTTCACTGTTCTCAAGGCAAAAGCTTATACCAGTTCCAAAGAAATTGGAACCAGTTCATGAAAAAAAATCAGATAGCATGCAGCACTGAAAAGTAGCAACCTTTATAGTTGAACATGGATGTAAAAGATTTTTATATCATTAATTCAGAAGAAAAATCTTATTCAGTGTGGAACCTGGAAAAGTATCAGTTTCTTCATATGTATTCACTAAGTTCTCTCATTTCTAAGTAGCAAAAATAATTAGAAGTGAGTAAAAGTTGAACTTACCACAGCATGATATATAGGAATTTTCACTAATGTGTTCTTCAGCTCTCAAGTGATGCAATACCAACACCCCGTTTCTGCTGGAGGTGAGAAAGAGAAAAAGGGATCCTCAATGAGAAAAGGAGAGATCTAGCTCTACACTTGATCTTTGCTCAGTTTATTCAATGTAATAAAGCCATTTCTTATCTTCCTAAGGAAGCTGCCACGTGCCCTGCATACGGTGGCTTAAGAAATTCATTGAGGGACACCCCAAATGAAAATAAAATACTGAATTCTGGAAACTATAGACAAGTAATTTCAAAAAGGTGTTTGGGTTTTAAAGTCATTGGCCTGAGAGAAGGCTACTCATGAGTGTGCTGGTTTAGAACGGGATTCAAAAGAATTGGTCTTCTGTTCCTAGCTCTGACGCAACCTTGTACAAGAGCTTTTATATGAGTTTCCCATTTATAACATGAGGGTAATGATACCCATTCTTGGTTTAGCCTTTTCCATAGACCGGGAACTCTTCAAGGTGGTGACTGTGTCAAGATAGAAACTGCATCTATAAATATATACACACGTGCATAAAAGAAAACTCATCCTAATATCCTAATCTCACTTAAAGCCACCAGGTAGCTCTATAGCACAAATGGAAGGACTGCAACTAATAACAGTAAAAGGATAATAAGAACTCAGGTTTTGACCTTCATTATATGTGCAAAAGTCTTACGTGTTTGAAAGGAAGAGAGACTTGAGGATTACACAGGCGTATTGAATCCTCTATGAGGACTGCTCCTTAGTATTTTTCTGCATGTGTAGAATAGCACTGTTTATGACGGGTTTGCTTCTGAAGGAAATAAAGAAAATACAACAGAAATACACTGAAAGAACAAAAATGGTAGGGAAAGGTAAGAGAGAAAGTGAGAAGAAAATAAAAATCCAGTGAAATACAGAACTAAAAGAATGCATTATACAGACAGTACTAGAGTATAATTACTTAATTTGTAGGAAAATAATTATTCAAGAGATCACAAAACAATACAGCTGCCTAGTCTGTGTCACACCTTGAGGAATTCACCTTGACAGTGGCATTGAGATTTCTGAGTATTATACTGAAGTTATGGTACATACATTTTTAATTTTCAGTCCTGTTTCACCTAATCTAGTATAAATCTAAATCATTTCTCTGCCTAGCTTGCTTTCAACTCCAGGAATAAAAAAAAACCATAGTGTATAGGCTTTGATGCTTTTTGTTTATATGATAACTGCGTTTAATTACCATTTTGTTTGCCAGGTCTCTTCAATGACATTTAAAATGTAATTATTTTCCACTCAAATACACACTAATTTGAACACACTTGTATCTTGATATAATTAAGGTAAAGTTAATCATTATATATAAAACATTTTTAACATCTCCTGAAATTCTTTATTGTTTATTTTTTAATTCCCATTTCATTCATTATTTATTTTGAAACCATTTCCAGAGCTTTTATTGCATCTAATGATTGATTTTACAGTTATTAGATGTAAAATTGTTAGAAGAATGTTTCCTAAGCAAACCTATTTTTCCAATTATTTTAAACTACCTGGAACAGATTATTTTCCTCTTCTAATTAATGTCTTTTGCTTCTACACACAGTCATCTTTGCCTTGAATTTTCAATTAAATAAATGAGACTCCTTTGGAGAAGAACCAAAAATCCAGATCCAGTTCAGAGTGAGAACACAGACTGGAGGAAAACCATGTGTCCCTTTCTATGTCCTCCCCATACATCCACCTGGCAACATACATCCACCTGGCAACATACATCCCATTACATTCCAGTAACTGCACTACGCCTCAGCCCTGCTGCAGAATAAGCCCCAAAGCAGTTACCAGGTTTGCAGCTATCTGAAACCCGGGCTAACAAAGTTCTGTGAAAAAGGCATGGAAGAAAGATATCCCAGCTTCCAGACATTTGGAGAGATGGAAGTTTTGGATATGACCTTGTTCACAACAGAAGAGTGACTACATGGTCTTTAACAGAATTCAGCACAGTGAAAAAAGTCCATCATGCCCACAATGCAGTCCTTTAATTCTAAAAACTTCCAGAAAATTATTTTTCACTACTGTCAGCTTAGTCACATTCTAACCTGTCTTCCACACAAGTGCATTTTGCTCTGCAAAAGACTAAAAGCTCATACCAGAAAAAACACAATGTCTTCTCCAAAGTTTAGTCAAGAGTGGTATTCCAGCCCTACTCTTTGAGAATTTTAAGATCTGCCCTTTGGATAACTTACAGAGCTAAATTTTGTGACTGAAAGGACTCGTGGATTTAGACTAAATCAAGCTGATACAGCACTTTCCCTTTCGTCATATTTTAAGCTGTCCAGTCCGAGGGTGAGCCCAAGGGTACAGTTCCACAAGAATGTAAGTAAATCTAAATTTAGGGCTCTCTCAGTCTTCCCTAACTACTCACCCTCTCCCAGTTATGCTGGTTTTGCTCAGGAAGCTTCCTGAACTGACTCACCACTGGATCACTAAAATGAGCTGAAGCTCCTGCCTACCTGCGCTGCAGGTTCCTCCTCCCTCCCTTTCAGCCAGCACTAGCCATCATGAGACCAACAGATGAGCCAGACAGAGGAGCGGATCCATCTGAAAATCCCATTAAAAATACCCCAAACTCCGGATGAGTTTTCAGCCACTCAATCTTGTGAAGAATTGGGTATGGATAATGAAATGAGATAATCTAAAACATCACAACGCTAAATCAGGAAAAAAAAAAAAAGCAGCCCTTTTAAACAATAGGAATTATAAAATATTAAATTGTAACAGGATTCTCATTATATAGATTCTTGGAGGCTCACAAAGAAAGTCAAAATGAATTTCACAGTTAATGGACTCTTCAGTGAATATCTAGACATAAATATTAGGCTTTTTGAGTAATGCAATATAACCAATATCAAGTCATCTTTTCTTGTGAGGAAGTTAATAGGTGTTAATAGTTTGCTGTTCAGTGAAATTTTACTGACAGAAAATAGACTGTACAAGGGCTAATATGCCTCTGATTACAGTATTTTTCTTCATTAAAGTAGCAGAGAAAATCCACAACATAGAAGTCTATATCCTCTGTACGAGGAAACTCTGGTAGATTAATATAGGGATAATGAAGACATTTCCTCTTGAATACACAACAAATAGGGCCAGAGACTATTGGATGAAAGGCCCTGGAAGCAGAAGGAGTATGCCATGGCTTCCATGGTGGTTTATTCCCATAATGAAAAACAAGCTGAATTAGCTACATCATCTGAAATGGAAACTGCTGTGCGAATGCTTTGATCAGCCTTCCCAGAGGACACGGTGGTCTCCTCAAAATCATTAGTGCCCTAGAAATGTAAGCTAAAATGTTGACGCTATATACTGGAGGGAGCATGTCCTCCTGCTTCCTTATGGTTGAACACTCAGAGCTGTTATGTCTAAAAAGCTAGTCTTATTTACTAAAAATTTTACTAGATCAGCTGCTCAGTTTTAGCTGTCTAACTACTAAGGACTACTGAGAGTGCACACCTGCAGCTAAATGAATCAATAAGGCTCCCCTGCAGCATAGTTTCTTTTCATCTCTTCGCACAGTTCTGTTGCACTAAAATTTCCCGGAGTTGTGGAGGCCCTTTCTACACTTTGACATAACCAAGCACAGCCCAGTCCTGCAGGCAGCCCCCCCTAAAGCAGAGGCACAGGGGTGATGGCTTCCTGGGGACACCAGCTGGCAGGGGACGTGAGTTATGGTAAGAGCAGTCCCCGCCAGAGCTGCCTCCCTCCTGACCTGCCCAAAGCCACAGCAGCGGCTGTAAAGCCGATAGGGCTACACGTCTAAGGGCCATCTGGCTGCTGTGGGTACAGCAGAGCAGCACATCCTGGCTTACACTCCTCTGCCCCCAGCTTCTCCAGGTCAGTCCCGGTGTGAAGAGGGTCGGACCATTCTGAGCCCAGTGAAACAGAACACAAGCTGGGACACAGTGATGCTGAACAGGTAAGTAATCTGGAACAGGTGCCTTCCCCTTCATCCGCTTTGGTTGTGATGTTTAGGGATCAGATATTATCTCTCATTTTGTATTTACGTAGAGCTTATACTATAAAAAGAAAGAAGTAACAACAGACGTTTGAGATCTTTAATACTAGCAATAATTTACAAAATTATTAGAGGTGAGACATGACATGAGTTACACGCTATGAAATATAAGAATGAAATCTCAACCGACAAAGCCTGAAGGTCAGAACTTTTCCAAGAGGAGGCTTAAATTATGCTCATTACAGAGGAGGGGGGACCAACATATTATGGGAACTTAAGAATTTTTCTTCAAGTTTTAAAGATCACGAGGGTTTAGGAAGTATGTTCTATACTTAAGAAGTTCCCTCAAGTTTTAGAGTTTTTACTAGACCTCATTATATTTTCTATATATGAGTACCTTTCTTAAAGTTTACATTGAATTTTAAATAACCAGAATTTTCAAAGGTCAAATAAATAATGATGTATCTCACTGCAATAGGAAATATTTTTGCCACAAAGTTTTTTGATTCAGTTAGTTCTGGAAGAAAATTCTTTGCTGTATTTACTTGTTGCATTCTCATCATACTTATCGTTACAGAATATACAGTATAAAACCAGGTTAGACAGAAGCATAATAAAATCTATAGTGATGCTTTAGCCATGATAACCTCTTCTCAGAAATGAAAACATGTTTAAATATTTAAGGCTAGTACTTCACCACCACCAGAATGAGTCCCAGAGCATCACATAGTCCCTTTATTGTTGCTTGCTAATTGGTGACAACAGTGGAGACTGAAGTCTAAGTTCCCTGCCTAAGATTCTAGAGGATACTAAATTTTTCTGTGTGGGATCACGTTGCCCAGAAATTGGTACTATCCCCATTTAAAAGGTACTGGTTTCTCTTCCCAGCATCCTCCTCTTCCCCAGCCATTGCTGACACACCAGTTACACTGACACACAACTGACTCGTGCTCCACTCCACTGGTGATAGGTAGGAAACCACCTGAACCAGAAAAGCCACTTACATTTTTGATCCAGACAAGTGTCATGGTGTTTCACACGCACTGGTTTGATCCCTTCTTCACTATATTATATATCCTCCCGTCAGCCAGTAACTTTTTCATATTTGTTATACACTTCAGAATCGATCAGTAACTTTACTAACTGAAAAATATACTTGAGAGGAATTGATTATCAGCAGCATATTTAGTTTTGTGTATTAAGCCATATAACTTAAGCCATCTGAACTACTCGTAGGTTGCACAATGTCATCATTGCATAATACCTTTTTGTACCAGGCATCTGTCAGGCCATAAATAAATGGTCAGGTCTAGACATCTCCAGCACTAGTCTTTTGTTAATTAAAATCTCTCGAGGAAATCAACCTTGCCCAGGTACTGTCGCATTCCCCTTACACAATGAAAGAGTTGAGTCTCCCATTTCACATGATCGTGTGATGTTGCATTAGCTTGCAGCACACTAGTCTAAAGCTCAGAGCTTTACCCTAAGCTAACCCCTAAGTAGACAAAAATTAGGATGCTACAAGTAGGTAAAGGAATGCTTTGACGCTGAGGTCTAATAATTTAAATCAAACTCAGAGAAGCCTACGTCCAAAATTATTTATGAAAGAATAACTGGATGTCTGACTATCTGCAGTGGGGACTTGAAACCTCTCTCTCTCTCTCTCTCCCCAGGCTCAGAGTTAGCAGGTTGGGTATTCTGGGAGTGAGTTTCTCAGATTCCCTCGTGAGCTGTTCTGTTATTTTTGAGAAGTAATCTGAACTCACATATTAGTAAGTCTAGATTGCAGACTTGATTTTTTCTGTTCAGTGGAAGCTTCACTTGAAATAAAAAAAGTTCTCACCAGTCCCATCTGAATACCCTAATCACTGGGCTAATTAAATATTCTGAGGACCTCTCTGTCTTTTTTTGTTATACAAAAAGCAGAAAAGCAAGTACATAGACTCTTAGGTGAATCGAATGTTCAACTCCACAAATGATTTCACAACGCAGGAAGCCAAGTACCTGCTTGACCAGATTGGTGCAACCCACCCTGTCTCTTTTTTTTTTTTTTTTTATTTTAAGCATTCTCCAGAAGCAACTCCCTGCATAATTAAATACTGAGGATTGCATTTGGTTGCATGATATCTATAAGTCAGTAAGCATTTCAATACTATTTTCTAAGAAAATACTGCTTTGAATACTAATATCTCTATACTCTCTCCAGGAAAAAATGCCTTGTGATTAACAAAATCTCCACTAGATAACTGTTTTTACTTATGAAGTACCATAACCAAAATATTAAGGTGGTTCTTAACTGAGCATCCAGAGAGAGACTTGAGCAGTAGAAACCAGAGAAAAACCCAAACCTGAACGTTTTCCAAGTTTGTGGTTGCTTGGAAAGAAAGGCAAAGCCCTTCAGATAGAATTTCCAGCTCTGACTTTTAAAGAGTGTTTAGATATCCTGAACTTGGCAGTCTCATAAGCCAAATATATGTTAGCTTTTACCATCTATTACTTTTAGTATACAGTTTTACATTTTTATACTTTCAGTGTAGCTGTCTAAAGAGTTTAATTTTCATAAAAATTTCTACTTGGTAAAGCTCTCTGATAGATTTAAAGGTAGATAACAAATTTATCTCAGCTTTATGTTCTATTTTCATTTTTGAACAATTGTCTGCAGGAAAATTCTTTTATGTTTTGTTTCTTTGCAATAATTGGGTAAAAGAGCCTTGAGGCGAATTAGAAATGTAGTAATCAATAACTGAGTTTTATTAAGAGATTGAATTTAGATAGACATGCAAACTGAACATTTTTGTACCGATTTATTCTGCTACTCAACTTTCTACATAAGATTTATTCAGAAAAATGCTGACTGAGACAAAAAAGATCGTATTGGTGAACAACCGTTTTTCTACTTTGGCACTATTTGTAACTATTTTCATTTTTTTGACTTAGCCACAATGTTCCAGAGACGACACTTTCAATCAATTCAGTAAGATTTTCTATGATCACAAGACTCGCTAACCAAAAAATCTTGTCACTCAGCAAGTTCTAAGATCTAACAACACTTATGTGAATCACCAATATAATGCCATTTACTAAATTATTTGGGGGATAATGTAGAATGAAGAGCAAGAGAGAGATCTAGTAAAAAAAAAACCTCTGTTTTTCTACATAGGTGACTTTAGTGAATTTGGAATCAGGAAAAGTATAATCTAGTTATTTATATGACTGAGCAGAAACAAGAGACCGTAAAACAATTTTGGTGTTGTCATAAGTACAATAGGTACTGGTATAATTAAATATTTTGGTCTAATTAGCTTGAAAAAGAGGAATACCACAACTGACGGCTCTTTCAGCCCCGGGACGATACAGCCTTACCCATCTGGACTTCCAGAAGTCTTGCTGATTCTTTTTCATCCTTGTGACCCCTCCAGATCATGCTCTGCCACTACCATAAAACTTCACTTATGAGTCATTCTGCTTCGCTGAGGCCACCCTCCTACATCTAGACAGCACTATGGTAATTTCACAACAGCAAAGAGCTGGGCCTTCAATCAGGCTATCACTCACTGACATAACACATTTAATCACAGGAAAGTTAAAAGAAAATATGCAAAGAGCTATTGCCTTTGCTCCTCTTTCAAGTCTCAAATAAACATGAACAAACTGTCTCATACTATGCCAGACCTGTCTAAATAGATCTGTATCTCTGGAAGAAAAGGGCTGATGCAAAATAGGAAAGACATAAATGGAAACAGATACATAATGCCCTGGAGAATGTTGATTTTATTTTATAACCAGTGATGAAATAATCTCAAGAAATTCAATCAAAAGAAAGATGTGGCTTCAGCTAACACTTCTTTGACCTGTAAGAGTCTGATTAACAGATACTTCATTAGAGAGCAGAATCAATACCTGAATGCTTAAGAGGAGTTTCTAGATGATCATATTTTAAAGTTTTATCTAATGCAATACAAACCAATGGGAAATGCATGCTATAGATCTTTCTCCCCAAACACATTTAAGCCATAGAAAAATATGTTTTCATTCTAGCTATCTCTAGGTCAGTCTTTTCATACCACCACTATGCCAGATAAGATGGTGTCTACAAAATAACAGATAATACTACCTAGACAAGGGTGAAAGAGGAAAGTTTCAAGAAAGAATATGTAATTATTTGCTCAGTAAAATCTTAGAGTGACATTTCTTTCTGCCCCTGTTGAATTATTTTACCTACTTAACATCATTGTATCAAGCAAATACATCCATTCAAGTGCAATCACTGTGAATATTTCAAATCCTTTGTTTCAACTAAGAAAAACCTTTACACTTAATCTTAGTACAGATCTTGAAGTAGAGTCATTGGATGAAGGAGTAGAGCTATCTGAAGTTATCTTGTTTGATATACACTGAAGTTAACAGTTTAACTGAATTTTCATAACAAATTCCACAATGTATTGAAGAGTTCCATTAGGTAACTATAAGGAAATGCTAATTTTTTGTGAGGTCTTGAATGCATTACCTGAATATAAGAATTATTCACTGCTTTTCTCTATTTCCTTTATTTCTCATAAATAATGTTTCAGTTCCACCTTCAGTGTTCCATCTTTAAGACACTGTTATGGTATACAATCTGCTATATTCAATTCATTTTGTCCAATTTTTTCACTTCCAGCCTAGAAAATTCAAAGCCAGAGCTCTGACTCATCAGTCACACAATCAGCTAAATTAGGCTACTCCAGTTGGTTTAACTGGCAACTTTCAAGCATGCAAAACAAAGCAGCAAGGTTTTAATGGTTTAAAGCCTCCAAAGTGGATCATAATACAAAATGTATTGCTCATCAGCTGGCATAGAAGGCAAGAAATGCCATATGCTTTCAGTTTAATTTGTGTGGTTTATCTTTAATACTAAACCCTAATGCAATAGACTTTCTATTACTCTGCCATGTCAATCTTTTTTATGTGTAAGGGGGTCAGGAAAACAAGACAATATTGGTTTCAATAGGCACAAGCCAATACAGGCTCTACTAATTCCAGGGCAGCTGAGAGCTATGGAGTAGTAAATTACATTTTTTCATGCATGAATTAGAAAGCACATAGTTAACAATACAGTCAAAACACTTGCTTGGACAGCTAGCTATATACTTGAAGTTAATGTTTAGACAAATTTGAAAACAAAACAGCAATAGCTCAGAAATATGGATGAGGAACTCAAGTTTTAAAGCATTGATGCAATAGTTAAGTCCTACATATGTAAGCTACAGGTTAATTAGCAGGTGGAGAAGGGAGTTTCTTGGTAGACAGCATTGTATTTGTGGATTTAGAATACCTTTTACTTACAATAGGGGAGGAATGACAGTGCCTTGGTCACAGTGACTCCCCACAGTGCACAGCAAGAAGTCAGTAGTAATGAGAAGCCAGACTCCAGCTGATCCTACTGAAAGGTTCCCATATCCCTACTGGGTTGCTGGTGCTTTGTTTAATCAGGCTCAACACACACACAGACAAACACCAGCGTGGAGAAAGGCAGCAATGAGCATCTCTCAGATTAAAATTTAAAAGGTAAAATATTTCATTCCAACCACTTTATGGATTAATAACACTACTCTCATCTTTAAAGTAAAAAAAAGATGAAGACACATTTAGGTAACTTTCTGAGGATCTCTTTGCCCTTAAATTATGCTTTCAGTCACCAACTTTTTCCTCTTTAAAAGACGGTGGAAGTTACTTCTTGATGACAAGATATTTTCATAAGAATATATGCTAGAGTCACCTTACAGAAGGTGTCATATTACGGCTTTGCTCCACTCACTATTTGAGTAGAATTCAAAGCACTATTCTTGATTCTACTGCCATCTCTTCTAGTCCTCTTCCTTTGGACTGGAACTACCCATTGTGAATAAGAAAGATGCTGCAATATGACGTGATAAAAGCTTAGAGAAGGCAGTTTGCCAGCTGGCCACTGTCCTGAAAACTCTGAGACAATGACAGAAGGCAGCAAGCTGAATTGCTAAAAAGAATCACATGGGAAGACAGAAAATGCAGCTTAATAGAGATGCTGAAGAAATTAAAGCAAGAAACAGAATGAAATGGATAAATCCGACGTTCACTGGGGAAAGAGTTCCCTAAAACTGCACTCAGACTCCAGAACTAAGAAATTAATCTTGAATCAGGAAAACAAAAATTGTCTGTTAAGGAAATTGGAAGAAACTGTTGACCACAGCAAGTTCTATATGTTAGGATGATGGAAAACTGGAAGATATGCAGCTGAATTAGGAGAAAAAGAGTTGAAAAGTAAAGCAGATTTTGCTGAAGAGGAGCACGTTAATTATCTTCTAGAGAGAATTAAGTCCCTGCAGTCTTAAAACACTTTGAACACAGTTTCACTGGGATAAGGTCAGAGAAGCAGCTGCTTTGTTCTCAGTTAAAACATAAAATAAAAGTAAACAAACAAACAAAAAACAACAAACAAAACCCCAGGAAACCATGTATTTTCTAAATTGTCTGGTTTATTTTAGAAAAAGGAATTAGAAATAAAAATTAAAATGCAATTAAAACACAAATCCCAACCCTCCTTCATGTATCTGTGAAGTGTTCATCAACTCAACAATTATATTTGTCAAGTATAGCCTAATATTTACTAAATAAAAAGAAGACCGCAATCCAAAAGGTTCGTCTTGGTGAGGGGACACATCTGCAGACAAAGATGGCTTTCAAAGAACTTGCCAGAGGTGTCCCAGAGAGGCAGAGCCTCCTAGTAAGAAACCTTTGCTTTGATGACTTTAAATAAAACACTGGTCTTACTCTAGAAACTCATGACGCATCACTTTCTGCAGGTTTTACTGCCTTCTCTGCTGCTAGCTTTAAGACCATTTCACTACATGTAAATCTGCTAAGATATAGATTAAAGTTTAATTAACCAGATTAATGTTTTTCAGTGTCATCCTTGCAGGAACAGCCTAAATAACTGCGGGTAAAAATATTTATACAATTTTAAAATTAATTTTCAAATGGTGCAGCAGGAATATAATTCTTTCTAAAAAGGTATTTTAATCTTAAGGTGACAACATGCAATCGTACTCGGCTGAGAAGCCTTGAAAGGTTTTTGACTTGGATAAAAAAGGTCTAATATCTGTGTTTGAACTGAAGTTCACTTTTTGGGAAAACATTTAATTCTTGGTGTAGTATCTTCACAGCTGTAGAATTCAAGACCCTTGGCAAATCTTTAGCAATTAACTGCCTTCACTTAAAAACATGCTTGTGGCCTGAATTTATATACGATCAACTTCTGTCCAAGGGGTCATATTATCCAAGAATCACAGAACAGCTGAGGTCTGCAGGGACATCTGGAGATCACCTACTCCATCTAGTCAGCTATAGAAGGTTGTCCAGGACTGTACCCCGTTAAGCTTTGAATATCGGCAAGGATGGTGACTCAACAACCTCTCTGGGCAACCTGTGCCAGCGTCCAAACCCCATCACAGTAAAAAAAGTTGGGGGTTTTTTGTTTGTTTAAATGCAATTTCCCGTATTTCAATTTATGCCAGTTGTCTCTTGTCCTGTCACTGGGTACCACCGTGAAGACTCCATGTCTCTCTCGAAATGGGGAGCTCAGAACTGGACACAGTGCTCCAGTTGTAGTCTCACCAGTGTATTCACATAACGCAAGTATATGTGTTTACACACCAGAACAATGAGCTTAGGAATGTTTTATCCGGTGGTATTCACAGAGGTTCACCCTGAGGTCTCTCTCTTCGGCATTGATCTAATGCAGTTACAAAAGAGCTTTTGTCTCTGCCACTGTCAATGGCCCAGCTGAGCTGAAAAATGTTGTTGGCTGTTGCTTTCGCATGGCACAATTAGATCTCCGTTTCTTCTCTAAGATCCCCTTTTATTAAATCTTTGAGAGATGACTTTCTGTTATGAATGAATTCTGCTTTGCTGACTAGCTTCAAGAGCTGTATTCTCTGGATGGGCACAGACGTTGTCTCTACTGTTCTGGCAAAAAGCACAAGCACTAGCAGGTGCTCAATTTGTTTGGCCTTTAAAACAAGAGCCAAAAGGGATCAGCGTCTCTAGGATTTTAAAATACTCAAATCTTCTAGCTCTTTGGTAATCTGCAGCTCTACTATGCCCAAAGTTTCAATCCTGCCACTCTTCTGAAAAAGAAGAGAGACTGGATAAAGAATTTGCATGCTTCCAAGGCCAGTCTCTGCTTTGCAAATCTATCCTCATTACCACGTTCACATAAAAGACTGAGCATTCAGGAGCCGTCTGTTCTTCAGTCTGCTCCCTGCATTTTGGTGCCATGAACGTACCAGCGCAGCCATCACCCAGCTGCATCCCGAATACAGGGGGATCATACTCACTGCTCAGATCTGTTACCACCCAAACCTGAACTGCTCTGCTACTTTGAAATGCAACCAGGGAAGGGAAAGAAAAAAGCCTGACATTAAAGATCTTCTATAATTCGACTTTTGATTACGTATTGCCATGCATCTGTGTCTGAGTGACCTGGACATTTCTTTCTTTATATTATCAAAGTACTGAAGTAAAAGCAAAATTAGATCTACTTATTCATTAACGCAATTTCCAATTTCTGTAAGTCCACAGAAGACGTCGTAGGTTACTATTATTCTCATGAAATTCCATTGCTGCTGCTAGTTTTCACTTTTCTGACTGACAGGACATACACTTATGTCCACCCAAATTAAATATCAGAGCAAATCCTCCCCAGTGTAGCCATCATTTTCTGATCTTTTGGAATAATTTCACAGGATAGTTTAGAACACCCCAGCCACCACGACTATGGTTGGATATGTTCAGTCAGAGAATGAACATAGACAACTCTTAAAAATTTTAGAAATATTTTCTTCCCAGAACTTTGGGGTTGTGGTTGGTTTTGTTTGTTTATTTTGGTTTTGTTTATTTTGGTTTTGTTTGTTTGTGGGTTTTTGTTTGGTTTTTTGTTTTGGTTTTTGTTTGTTTGCTTGCTTTTGTTACTGCTCATTAGTTCCCTAGGATTCTACTCCTTATTAACCCAGTGTTTTTAAACTTGGCATGGATATTTTAGCAACAACATTTTGTCACTTGCAAAGCAAGATCCAAGGAAACAGAGAAAAAGCACTATTTCAGTAAGAGACACTATTTTGTTTGCTTGTTTATTCAACCTAATCTTTCTTTCCTATATGCTATGGCAGCCACGGAACAAACTGAATCTCTCATGATAAATGAATATAGACATATTAAATCCTTTAATAAACTGCTTCTTTTTCAATCTCAGTAGAATTGGGAATTTCTAGCATCCCTTGACTCTTCTGATGAAGCGGATAGTTCACTTACAGCAGGATGCCTGAGCATTTTACATGCTACCCACCAAGAGAAGGTCCTCTGACCATTTGTACTTTTGTCCATGTTAGATCTCATTAGTCAGACAAAAACACCTTCTGACATTAGAATCCTGGAAACCATGAGAGCACTTCAGCTTTGGATCCTGTGCTTGAGCACGGCAGCTCTAAGGACCAAGCCAGCTATCTAACAATATGCTAGAGAACATCAAAGGATCCTTCTGTTCCATTAAAGTCATGAACTACTCCTGTTCAACAGTTTTCTGGGGACAGAAACTGTGGAATTCTTTACCAGGTTTTGCAATTTCCAATGTCTGATCCATGGATTTCAGCTAGTGTTTCATGAAGTTACCACCTCCCATCCCTCTCTGTCTTTCCAGTGACTTCAATTTGCTTCACTAGGAGAAAAAATTGTACTGAAGAGACAAAAAATATTATGTCACCATATGAATATGTGATGAGCCTGCATCTTGAAGGCTGCATGCAGCTCTGGTCCTCATAACTCAGCAAAATTCTAAAAAAAAAAAAAAAAAATTAAAAATAAATAAATAGAATAGTAAAATAATGCTGGTGAATTATGCAGAGCTGCTTCCAAAAAAGAAACCAATTAAAAGGCCTAGAATTCCTCAGCTTAGACAACAGATGCACAAGATGTGTTTGCTATATGTACACTCACAGTACTGTTTTCCCTTTCTGATCCAGGTTTTACAGTATAGCACAGTATCTTTAAAAATTATATCTAACAAATTCTACAAGATATTTGCTTGAGGGACTTGAAGGCCACACAAAGTTCTGAAAACATTTCTAATTTGAAAAAAAACCTTGATGCTTTGTAATTGAAATTCTTACAATCATAATATACCATTTAATAAGCGCTTATTCACATAAATTATTATTTTGTGATAGAATCGATTAATTTAATTTAATACTAGTTTCGGCTTATTAGAGCTCTTACAGAACAAATCTCTCAGTTTTCTAACATCTTTCTGTTCTCAGTTCATCTTTCTAATGAAGTCAGTTAGGATTTCTTCATCCCAGGTTTAAATTAAGAAAATCAACTTTTGTCCTGACTTAGTATAAAATCAGTATTACAGTGAGAGCTAACAACACACTAAATACCAATGAAATTTCTAATAATCTACTGTGTTCTAGAAAAACTACAACCTTCAGATTAATACAATCCTTAGATCGTTTTATTTTACATTTCCATGAATGCGTATATTACTTTGCACACAAAGCAGTTCTGAAAATTATTTACTGAGAAAGACACGAGTAGCCTGGGGGTAAAAACATAAAATGAATTAGTAAGAGTAGTATGTGAACAGATCTAGTTGAATGGATTTATCATTTGATCATTTATAATTTTTTTCCATTAAGAAAGAATCTAGCAAAGTGCAAATGTCTGAAATAATTTCAATGGATATTGACTGAGCTTAATACAGATTGTTTTAATTGCTTTGAGATAGGGCTAAATTATAACATTACATGTCTCTCTGTTTTGGAGGAATAAACTTATAGCTTCATACAATAACTAAATAAATCAATCTACATAAATCACCATTACTGTTTTCAGAAGGAAGGGATTTTCAGCCCAAATACCTTGAAATCAGTAGAGAAAGCTGGCCATTTACTGAATACTGTATTATCAGTTTACAAATACAGCTACTGACTCAGATAGAATAGGTGGAAATAAACAAACCCATCTGCCATCAGACACTACAGGTAAAATTCACTTATACGTGAATCTGGGAATTATTACAATCAACCAGGTAGCAATGTATAACACAATTGTAACTCTCTTTTAGTCACTGTTTGTGATCTCATCTGTATGGAGGCTTGTGGTTTTGACAATGAAGTAATGTATTTGCCCTATTATAAACACAGAATATAATTTTCTATTAAGAGACCCTTCTTCGCCTTCGTTATTACATACAGACACAGCGTGGGGCGTTTTGTCTAATTTTTCAAACAAAAGTATATATTCCTGTTCTCTGCCTCAGTGCCTTTGAGCTATGCAGTGATTGAATACTTACTACAGCAAGCTGCTAATGTTGTATGAAATTAAAAATTCCTGTTCAATGCATAGAGACACTATTTTGTGCATTCACTATGGCAATATTTGTTGTAAAACTCAACTTAAAAATAGTAAAAAACGATGTGTAAGACGTTTCTCGATGCCACTGTTAAAGGAATCAAAAAGCCTAGGGGAAGAGGTCATAAAATCAAGGAAAACATACTGAAAAACAGATGACCATCTCTTTCCTGTAATTCTTGTTTTGAAGCACATCCACTGACCAGGCGACACAACTGCCTCAAAACCAGCAGTAACTGATGTGGAAATAGAACAGCATTTTAAAATATTTGAAAAAAAAAATTATATTTTACTGTTGCCCCATTGTCTGCTGCAGGTATCTATTAAATAAGGTCCTGTAAAAATGAAGACCCGATTTTGTGACGTGATCCAGATAGGCACTCCTGCACCCACTTCATAACTTTCTGGGTTTGGTTGTGTTAGTTGCAATACTGAGAATCAAAGATTTTTAAGATACTTTATGCCTTGGTTATATGCTGATATATGTAACAAAACAAAAACAAACCCCAAAACAACAAAATATCCAAAACACATAGAGCTCAATCTGATGAAAAGCACTATTCCTTACTGCTGAAAGCATCATTAGCTAACGTGGATATATTGTCAGGCCCAAAGCTTTCATCCACCAGAACATAAGTTTAGTACAATCGGATTTCAAAGTGAACATGCTTACACTGGCATTAAACTTAAAATTTCTTCAGTAATTAATGACTTCAATCATACCAAAAGTTGTTGTTATGCTACAGAAGTCCTTCACATAATTATCATAAAAATATAATGAGGAAAATACATACAACTACTTCAGAAAAATTCCTTGGCGTTCCAGTGCCTCTACATATAAGTAACTTTATATGAAAGCTTTACAAAGTTAAATATTTAAGTTAACCCTATTAAACATTTTCCAGCATCCAACTAGCTACTTGTTCCTTCATCTCACAAATGCTTTTTTTCTTGAAATCTGACTCTGGACACTAATCAATTTTACATATGGAGCTGACTTGTGCAGAATTCCTTACTCTCCTGTTTCTTTTATCATCTATCAGATTCAGCCTTTCTACCCAATCCTTCAGACATGGCTGAGAATGTTCCAAATAAATATTAAAGAAACCACAATATCTGACTGCAGTAGCTCAACAAGCACTCATGCCAGATCATTAGTAAAGGAACTGCTCATGGCATGGAATATAGAGCTTCAGACATACCCTAGGGCAGACCAGGCATATTAATGATGTCACTCAGACACCAATTTTATGAAAAATTGATAGTTTGAAAATTCAAAGAATAGTAAGTTATCGATCCTGTCCTGTAATTTAAGAAACGTCGTAATTCAATTCTAGGCAAATTTAGCCTTTTCCAAAATAATGTATGTTACTAGCAAACAGTTATTAATTAACATTAAGAGCTCTATGTTCTGGCTTGTTGTTATTACGCCATGTTCCCTTTTTGTCATTCGCAAGCTGAAACTCTGGAGCTGGAGCTTTCCAAGGGATACTTGGAGACTGTCACCTCTCACCCTAACTACGTGTCCCACTCTTGGACAACGGTGGGATTTCACTACAGTTTGCACATCTACATCTTCCCACAATCCTCTATCAGATATTCCTTCCTCATATCATGCCCTCCCACTGCCTTCCCTTTGCACCAGTACTTTATTTTCAAAATTTCTTCCTTCTTAGCAACAGTCCATGCCTAAAAAGATGTTATGTTTCTAGATTATCTAGAGAAGTCATCATCTTTAACTGTTCAAATCTAGCTATCACCTGCAGAAGCCAAGTGTTCTTTTTAATTTCCTTCTAGTAATTCTGAGAGAAACATTTTAGTTATTTAAACTCAACAAACTGCTGGCTGTTAGACGGACTGAGTCAAGATCTTCTGATTGGTTTAGAATCTGTTTTGTCTCAGCTGATATCAAGACCCACTTTTTTTCTGGTTTCCTCTCCAATGATCCTTTGTACAGTATCTCGCTCTCTTCCATGAAAGCCAACTCACCGACAAAGCTTACAGAAAGGAATATTGAAATCAACCAATGAAACACAACATAAAAACGTGAAAACTTCCTATACAATCTACGGGTTTTTAGAGACATTTCCACTTAGCTGAAATTCAGTTGCTACACAAAGCAAGCTGAATGAATCTCTAAATACATGAAGACAAGAAAATAACATACAAACAGAATGTAAGGAATTATTACTGTGTTCTTAAAAAAGTAATATCATTCATCAGACTCATTTTCATCCCCTGAAGAAGCTTTGGTATGGGTAGGAGGTAAAAATGAAGCTGAAAAAGCAAATTATTAGAATCTTTTGGAAATAACCACAACCCTTCAGGACTATGCATTTTGAACACAGGTAGATGAGAATCACATGCCTGACCTTAAATGTAACACTTTTCTTTACAGATTGGGTTATTTGTGTTAGAGTTGTCAATCAAATATGGCATGAATATATTTCAGCAGCTGTGAAATTTGATTAAAACTTAATGCCGTCTTTCTTTTTCTTAAAGTCTGAATGCATTTAGATGGTCCACTACCTGTGAAATTGTGATTTTGCTTGTTAATTGTTCATTATTTTTCCTTATAAGAGAAACCTATTCTTGCTTTGCTTTTAGCTGAAGGGCTGTTAAAAGGAGCCTTTTGATATTAACACTTTCATATCACGAGGCAATCTTTAAGGTTCCTTTTACAGTAAGGATCCTGACTGCAGGCACTGGTAAAATTTGTGCTTAATACTGAATTAAAAAATCCTAAAATACTTGCATTATATATTATGAGAAATGAATGCTTTGGAACTTCAGAAATCCAATTCTGCTGAACTGGACTTCGTCCTCACTGCTTAAAAACCTAATTTGTCTATCAAAAAATAGGAAACAGGCTGAATTATTTTGTAAATATGAATGATAAAGGTCTATCAAGCGCAGTTAACTATCAGGACAGTTACTAATTATTATTGCTTCTATATAGGAAATTATGCACTGCTCTGAAAATACTAGTAACCACTCTTTAAATATTAGGCAAGTTGTCTAAATATCAGAAAGACATGACTTTTCGTCATTTGCCATAGCTTAGAAAAAATAAGTTATAACTAAGATAATTCTATCTCTTCGCAGCAATAAGAAAGCTGCAGGGCTTTCAGTCCCGATTTTCAGCTTTCCTCCAATCCCTAAAAGGAGCAGTTTCAAAGGTGCAAACAGATGTGAAGGCATTTTATGTTGAATTGTCTTCTATGATTCTGATCTCAGCTAGATAGGTCTATCTAGTTCTGTCCATATTTCACATGCAGTATTTTTATGATTAAATGACATCAATTGCACTCATATTATCTGCCGCTCCAAACCAGGAAGACGGGATTTAAAATTCTTTCACTACTTATACTTCTTTAAAGTAATTTCAATAATTATGATATTCTTTTTATCATAGTCTTCAAGGTGTAAAGAAAAAAGATATCCAACTGTTCTTTCATAGGAGATTATTAATAGCAGCATGTAATTATTTTACTGTATTTATAGAGAGAAATGTTACAGTTTGCTGAAAGAAATACACTATATGATGTGCATATTAGGTGACATGCATACATCATCTCCGCATAAGTAACCAAATTTGTCTGAAGCTGCAGAACCAGGTTTCTTTCCCTCCTCAAGTCAATAGTTTGAAAGGCTGCATTTCATTCCTCACAACTAAACAAAATTGTTGAAATCATAATTTTAGTTCCATTATTCTCATCTAAATTAGAGAGAATTTAGTGCTTATTAAGGTTGTCAGTACAACATACAGGCTACTCAAATTACAGACAAATTTTATAGCTGCAATACTCTGCCATTTTGGACTCAGAAATCTATTATCATTTTTTTCTGTGTTTATCATTAAGATGTTAGAGCATTTTTAGAAATATTACGCATAATGCAACCTCGCGCGACTAGTGTTAAAAATTATCTTTACTTCCTAGGAAGCCATTTTCTCTGTGCTTAGGAAAAAATGGAAATATTCCCAGAACTTCATTTTAGAGTTAATTGTATCCTTTCCTCTGTCCTTTCAGAAGGTGACAAGTGTTTTTGGTACAGCCAGGCATTTGGCCAATATTGTAATATGGAGAGAAGACTTAAGACTAGTATGCAATTTCATTACTGATACTCTAACCTATACCAAGATTTCTGCATAAGCACTCAGAAATAATTTTGGCCTCTGATTTCAACATTTGCTGTCTCACTGAATATGATGGGTTGCACTGCTTTTTCTTCAGGACTTTGTGGAGACCTGTTGTATACAAGATCTTGTTTTCAATTGTCGATAGCAGCACTGAATCTCAGCACTGCAGACCGGTGTATTCTGGGCACCGGGACGCTTTGGAAGATGTGTGGGCAGCAAGGCCAAAATGAGGGGAAAGCAGATTCCCTGAGGAGCCCGGGGCCCAGCATCCGTTTCTTGTCTGGCTATTTCTTTGCCAGCAGCAGACACCCCAAATTCATGGCCAAGGCTTTAACTCTTTTCGCCGCCACAGGTCCACGTAAAACACGTCTTACTGCTTTGTTCACAGTGACCTGAGCAGTTACAACAACAAAGTTCCAGCCGCCCCCGCGCAGGCACAGCTGAGCCCCTCAGCCAGGCTGGCGGCACCCGGGGAAAGCGCGTTTGGGGAAGGGCAAAAGGGCTGAGGGACGAGGTGTAAGAAACAGCCCCGCAACAGGGAGGGCTGGGCAGGAGGAACGAGACGCTCCAGAAAGGGCAGAGGTGGGATGGGTAGGAAGATGTTTTTGTCTTTGTTCCTAACCTTCCAAATCTATTTTAATTAGCAATAAATTAAATTAATTTTCCTGAAGTCGAATCTGTTTTGCTAACTGGTAAGCAATCTCCCAATCTTTACCTCAAACCATGACTTCTCATCTTAATTTGTTCCCCTGTCCTTTGAGGGAGTGAGAGAGCGGCTGGGTGGGCGTCTGGCAGCCGGACACGTTTAACCCACCTCACACATACAACTGTTTGCTGTTTTCACAGCTGGAAGTCTAGGAAATGCCTAAAGGTTGTGCTAGAGAAATAATGTGATCATAAACCACAGCTGAACCAGGAATCCTTAAATCTAAAATGACTCGAACCAATCACTGCTTAAGGTAGTGGATCAGCTGTAACTACCTGAAGAGAGTGACACACTAAAGGTTTTATGTAGTGGCCTGTTTACTACCAAAATATATCAACTCCTATTACTTAGACTGGGTAATATCCAGAAGAAAATAAGATGAAGGGGAAAACAAAAGATCAGTTCCTTAAAACTACAATAACGAAAAACAGACCGCAAATCTTTTAGGCATGCTGATGAAATTGATTATGGAAAACCAGGTTAGCAAAAAAAATTGGAAATATGTTAATTTTCTTAACCCAGTAACATGTGCCTAGTCCAGTAACCAATGTTAAAGTCATTCCTTTAGGAAAAATGAAAGAGCTGTATAAAGCTCGAAAAGTTCAAGTGTTATATTGATAAGAAGTCAAATATGCACAATATATTTTCAGATTACTTTCTATATTAGGAACAGACAAACTGGTCTAATGTCAATAGCTATGCACGTGGCCTTCTAGCTCTCTAACACCGAGCAATGACAATTGTTGCCTATCCCCGGCCTATTCCCCTTTAATTATCCATTATATCTCCTCATGAGTAGTCACCGAAGGTTTTCTTTTTGTTTGTCTGCCTTGAGGTTCATTCACCTTAGGTGCTGTAGAGACACTAATCTAAATCAGGAGGCACATCATTTTTTTTAAACCACAGACACTCAAAAATCTTCCATGTACTGGAATGGTAAATGACCTTGTGCAGAACTCCTCAGCGCTGTGCAAGTGTCAAGGGCAGCTCAGATGTCACTCGTATGGCGTTGGCTTGTGCCATGAAGACAGTGCCTTCACTTCAATGGATGGTATGGGTCTCAAAGCCTGAACCCAAGACACAGGATTTTTCACAACTCCCACTGAAGTAATAAATGTCATCGCTCACTCAAGCACTGAAGCTTGAACTGGTAAAATAGGATCCTTAAAACAAATAAACAAAACTACACCTTCACAACCTTTAAAGTCAGGGATTTATTTGCTAACATAGAGGTAAGCCCACAGGCAGATAACTGCAGTTTCAAGGCCTTAAGGGAAATCACAAGCATACAGAATAATGTATAGGTCAAAATGGAGAACCTGAAAAGGCTTACTCCTCACACACACTCCTGCAGTATTTGTTAGCCACGGATCAGGTGATATTCTCTACGCATTCACTGCTCTTATGTTTCAAGTTATTTTTACAAAGCGGAGTCAGACGTGCCTTTTATGAACAATAGCTCTGTTACAAGGATAAACCCACCAAATATTAGTACCACTTTTAATAGAAATATCATCCATTCAGTCAACAATTTATAAGAATAATAGCAAGGCTATTACACAGATCATAAACATCTTATTAGTTTAGCAGCTGACAGTGCATTTTAGTGCATTCCACGTGCTCTCCACTTCCTTTTAATTGTTTAATGAGGCAACATCACAGATGCCACCACTAAAAGCTGTATTTTCTATTCCCCCTAGATTATCAGCGGCTAGATAATAACATATAAAAGATGTTAATACCCCTATCCATTAGTCATGACTTGATAGAGGAGGATTAATATGATACCACATTTAAAATAGAAAGATATCTCAAGTTGTCAGTGGAAACTTGATTAGTTTGCAAAAGAAACTTGCTTAATTTGTATGCTTATGAGACACACTGTCAAAGTTGTGTAAGATCAAAGACAGATGCCCCATTGGAGTACACAGGCAAAGATCATGTACACATAAATACGCCATCAAATCCAGATAGATTCACATTTTTCAAAGTGCACAAGCTAATTCAGAAAGGTCTGAATGGTCTTCAGCAAAGTGTAGTAACAGTTTGAGTGCTGAGTGTTACCAGCAGAGATTTCTCATGTGAGTTTTAGATTGACCGACATCCTGAAATATTCTTTTTACTCTTTGAGCTGAAGCAAGATAAACTTTTCTTATTCTGAATGTGATAAAAGGCACACAATTTTGGATGAGGAAATCTTTGTTCCAAATGTTGGAAAAACAAAATGAAACTGCAATGAAGTGTGCTATTTCACATCCACATACTCTCATTTATTATGGCATACTATGGTAGCTATAATAGTAACTCAAGCAAGGCTTATTATGGACAAACCCTCCACTCTTCACTGTGACCTCTAAAGAAACTGCTAAAGTCATGGCTGTGGTGACTTATGCATCAGACAAAATACTTCTGATTGATTCATTCTGATTAAGCACAGGGACAAATGCGGAGGTGTGTGGTGGTGCTGCTGGAGAGCTACACACCAGTGAATGTCATGTCAGATGTCAGGCAGTCTTAATCTAAGGCAACTGTGCTAGTATAATTTATGTGCCAACATACTGGAAGAAAGTGCTTTATTTGAGGCAGAAATATGCGATATTAATATAAACTTTAAGTTATTCTTCTTCCTGTTTCTGTTAATTTGAAAGGGATCTGTACAAATCAGTAAGCCCTGCATCAGCAAGCGAGAATAAGTCTAAGTCTAAGCTTGTCAAGTAGAAGGTGTTGAAGGAAAAGTGCAAGTTACAAATTATTTCTCTTGAATCAACTTTGAAACTCATCTTGAACATCCTGTATTGAATAAGGGCAGACAAGGACCATAAAACATGGTAGTATTAAGTACTCAATAGATGAACTAAACCCCTAGAAATGTCTTTCATTCTAATCAACTAGTTGGACTGCATATACTTGCAGCCAGTTTAGACACATTCCCAATATAGTGAAACCTTTGGAAAATACACTGGCAACAAAACTAAAACACAATAGAGAAGTTTAAGAAGAAAAGTAAATCACAATCAATTACCTTCTTACTCCTGCAATGCATGTCAGCTTCTAGAAACAATTGCTCCAGTTTACTTACTAACAGTTTAGGTTTTATGAATTCTCAATATTATGCTTACAACAAACTATACAGTAATAAAGCCTAATTCTTTTAAACAATTTTGCAGCAGCTTTGAACTGTTCAAGATTAGAACAACTGTTTTGGCTGATCTCAATATGAATAAGGATAGAGATACTTGGTGGACTAACTATCATTGCCCATAAAAAGATAATTGCTCCATTCATTTGTCTTGGTTGCACATAGAAAAGGAATCAACACATTACGTGCGAGCTATGTTAATCCTGCGCAGCAGTACCACAGATCTGGCCTTGTTGCACATGTGAAACACATAACCTGTGATCACATAAAGTGCTCTGCCACCATAGCTGATAAGTTAATAATGAGCAATACCTGTACAGCATAAGGTGTAAAACTAGCACTAACATTCAGATGACACTAGGATAGTCAAGAATTTCTATTGTGGAGGGTAATGAGCTTGGACATAAGCATCGCTACTCATTTTGGCACCCAGAAGCAGATGGAACTGTCTTGCCATCTCATGATATATTAGAATGTCCACACCCCGAAGCCTGTTAATAACATCTGTTAATTGAACTACAAAGAATGTGTATGTATAATAAAAGAATTTCTAAGTCAACAAGCTTCTAGCACAGTCATAAGACTGTTGATTTGAAAGGTGGATGATTTTTTTTTCCAGAGAAAAAACAATCAAACAAACAAACAAAAAACAAACCAACCAACCCACCCACACACTCCCACTTGCCAGGCATTTCAAAGTCTTAATGGATCAAACAGCTATCCTTTTGTTAGGATACAAGTTTTTGGCTTGTGCATGCATGACACCAAACACAAGGATTTCTACAAAAGTTGTCTTAAGGCTAGAATTCAGAATTAAAGGTATTTGGACTCGGTTTAGGAGCTTTCTTACAGATTTCTCTATCTTCTATTCTAAACTGGCTCTCACCTGATTTTTGCAGTTGTTATTAATGATTTGCATGTGTGTGAGAAGATAAATAGACATGGTTAATTATGCAGTATCTGGTGAGAATAATGTACGTGTATTAACCACATGTATCAATGGCAAAGACAATTTTATTCATGAGACTGGGCAATGGATTAAGATGAATCATCAGATCACTGAAGCTCATTTCACCACAGTCATTTCAACAGGCTCCCTCTGAAAATTTCAGCACTTTGGGTTCACATGAATCTCTTTCCTCAAGCTGTTCTGATGGGATAATTCAAGAGCAGAAAGGCTAGATCTTTACTGTAAAATGGATGATGGGGGGGACAGGGAATTATCATATACTACCTGTAGCGTATAAGGGTTATCTTTCATTTTACAACATTTATTTTGGGGGAAAGTAATTAAATGCCTCCACACTGAAGCAGATATGACTATCACCTCCTGGGCAAATACAGTCATACCTTTAAATTAATCTAGGTTTATAGAACATCCATCAATACAGTGAAAAAGACCTGGCAAACTTGCACCATTATATTTAATACATCTGAGCTATTGCAGTGGCTTTCATTCTAACTGAATGATTTGATGGTACTGTCTCCAATGCTGCCAACAAACCTTACAATTCTCTCTTTTTAAAACAATGACTCAAAGGCATTTGGTGGTATTGACTTTGGAAGCTACAAATCCAGGACAGGTGAATTTTTGCCATCGCCCTAATACCTCTGTGTTGTTGACTATTTAGTGTTGACCCCTATGTTTGCCAACAGGGATGAAGAAACATCTATTTTTGTTTATTTTTTTAACAGACTGCTACAACTCGAGAGTAGCAATGACTGTATTATTATTATTATTGTTGTTGTTGTTGTTGTTGTTGTTATTTTATGTATGCTTAAAAATAGACCCAACCGGGGGTCCCGAATATCTTCTATAATTATGGCAGGCAAACTTCATAGCATCCTTATTGCCCATAAGACAAAATGTTTGGATTAGATTATTATTTTCAGATAGAATTAATTTGTACACATTAGACATTGAGTTTGCATTAAGGGAAAGCAAGACTGAAGATGCACGTCTTGCATCTAGAGTGGAAGCTTTGTAGTGACACTCAGCTCTTGTGGGAATTTGTCCCACAGTCTAGCACCATGCCCAGGGAAGATCTATTTGTCAAAAAAGAAGGTTTAACTCTTTCTGGAGAACATTCCATGTGCTTCATTCTAGAACTCACTATTGTCTAAGTGATACTGGAGTATGTTGAATGCCTAATAAAGAGCCTGAGAGTTTAAATGTTGTTATATATCACGGGCACAGTAAGAATTCAGCACAGAGAGGGAGGTTAAGGGACTTGCTGATGTAACTTTCCCAGCCTAGATATAATAGTGAAATCAACCCAGAGTGACATTCTAGGTGTATATAATAGGTTTCTGTTTGAAGGAGCTTTCCAAATTGAAGGAAAAAAAATAAAAAGAAGGAAAAAAGAGATATACTTAGAAGACAAATATATTAAAAATTAAGCTACATTAAAATATTTTTGGAAGTGTTCATGCTTTTTATGTAGCAAATTGCATGCTATATTATAAAATCTTAGGGTATGTGAAGCACGATTTACAATATCTCTTAAAGAGTAATACAAGCAGATAGATGATATTTTAGTGGCAATCTCTTCTATCTGCATTTCCAATTAAATAAAGAAACGAAACCTTTCCTGTCCTGTGATGTTATAATGATAATAGATAACTGAACTATGCTGTGGCACAACCATTTAATAAGGCTTCCTATGAATTGCACTTTTAAAATTTAGAGGAAAACCTCCATCTGCTACTTAGAGACACATCATTCACATTTCAGATAACTAAAGCATAAGAGAGTGAATCATTACTTAGAACATTTTCTCCGAGGTACTTTTGTACAGATGCAAGAGAGGACAAAACGAAAAAAATATCCAGAGAAAGCATAATGAAATCCCATTTTTCTGTGGAATATCTGGCCAGTGTGGAATTAGCCTATGATCAAGCTATGCTCTCTCTCACAGACCCCCAAAGGGTTTTTCAGAATGTCAAGGTCTTCAGGCCATCATGTTGCCAAGGTCCCAACATGTTCTGGCTTACTAAAGTGCCCAGAAGACCCTCCCACTTCTCCCAGTTCCCTGTGGCTCTCCTGACTGCAGTGCTCTCTCTACTGGTGCTCTGTTAATTCCTCGACAAGGAACAGCAAAACAAAATCCCAAACCCCAGGCATCAGCAGATGCAGCAAGCTGCCGATCATTCTTGAGCCAATTCATCAACACACACATTTAAACCCAGCATCAATATCTTTTATGATCGTGTTTGCCATATGAGTGTGTGATACAACAGCATCATCCCAGAAGGTCAAGCCTAGAGCAGACATGGGACTTCTGAAAATGAAGCACACAAACCCAATGAGTGCAGAAGGCTTCTGTTAGTCCAGACATTTTCCTTAGAGAGAAATCTCTGTTTAGAAGGGAATATGACAGCTTTTTTTTTTTTTAAGATTTGCATAGTGAGAATACTCCACTTCAACTTTTTAAGTTCAAAATTGCTTCATATAAAACTGCTCTATTCACTTTTAAAAAATTATATGGGTAGTTTATGTTTACGGTCATCATAATTTCATTGTCACATTCCCACTACAAACTCTCTCAGGAAGCATATTTATCTATTTCTAGATATTTATAGAGATATTATAAACATAGTATAAACACTTCTATATTTGTATAGAGTTTTATATCTTTCTATTCTTAATTTCTATAGACTATACAGAATACATAACTAAAGATTTCTAGATATACATACACTTGAAAGTTAGTAAAACCAAAAAGCTGATACACTTCATCAAACCAACAATAGGCAGATTAAACTGAACTTCTTTTCTGGAAAAAAAAAATAGCAGACAAAGAAACCCCAAACATTGCAATGCAAGCAGAATAATTTAGTATCTGTAAGGTCTACTGCATGGCAGGGACATTACTTCACAGTCATGGATAATCTACTTTGGTAGATAAACTGTCCTTTTGTCATTTAAAATTGATAACAAAATGCTCTTTTTGCTTACTGGCCATGCAGGATGCTGTAACTCTTCTGACACCTTGGATTCTGAAATTTTAGTGAACAATACAGCAATGACAGCTCTTGGTGCTTCACAAAGTGTGAATGAAAAAAGTTGGGATCTTGGCTTTGCTACCATTTGGTTCTAGCTCAGAAGGTTCCCCAACTGGATGTTTTTCATCTTAGTTTCTACAGTTGGATTTGAGGGTTATTTTCCCATTTTATCTCATGCAAATGTCACAGGTCTAATGAAATAAGAATTGCAAAATGTGTTAAGATTGTTGGACGAAAAGCGCTACAGAACTATAAACACCACATGCCTAGAAAAGCCGAGTATTAGCACGTGAGACTCCTGTCCTTGGCATCTGCTGTGTTGAACACAGACTAAAAGTTCTGCTACCGCAACACCCCTCTCTCACTGCAGGGGTTGTACTTCCTTTCTATACCAGTTATGAGTTTCATGGGTATTTTCAAGTTCCTCCTTTCGCATACAATGCAACAATAATAACACTCTAAAATACTGATAATCTAAAATAGGGTAAGCGTCTCAAAAAAGTTTAGGACTGGCTTATAGTAATCTGCTCTGAGATAACATGACTCAGAATTATGTAAATCTAGAGACTGTGGACAGATAAATAGCCCTCTAATCTTGCACTGGAAAAAAACCCAACCAACCAACCAACCAAAAAAAAACATACACAAAAACCACCAGTGTCCACCCCCCAACATTATTGACATTAATGAGATCAGAAGCAAATTCATATGTTGCTCATGATTTGAACATTTGAAGACCAGACCAGTGACAGTTTAGAGAAACCAATAACCTCCTTTCATTTCTCTCTGATAACATTTCCTATTGAATTACATAATCTCTCGTGTTGTTTTATGTTACAAAAAACAGTGGTCACCTAGCCTGGTAATGCTTCCTCGCCCCTGAAGATTATACCGGTTTACAAAGGATTTGCACAGCTGAAAAAGGAAGACATGAGAACACCGAAATACTTTTTAAATAACTTTTTCTTTTCCTTTTCTGTAAATATGGTTCTTTGACTACATATATCCTACAATATTAAATACATTTATAGAATCCAAAGTAGCATGCAGCATAACGTTTTTCAACAGAAAAATAACAGAGAAAAGAAGAACACTACTTGTCAAATATTTTGAATTGTCAGACATCACCAAAGACGGAAACATCTTTTTTCACTCATGCTTTTATTTTTTCTTGTGTGGCTGATAAAATGCTAAGTGCTGAATCTCATATTTCTCTGTATTTAGTTACAGAACAGCTGTCAAAGGCTTTATGCAGCTCAGAAAAGGTGATGAAATTCCACTTTTTGAAATGACCATTTGTTGCAAGAGACACATTTTCTGTCTTTTCCTCTATATGAAAGTCATTGTTGAGATACCAGATATAAAGAGACTTCTCTTTGTACGAGATGCTTTTGTCTCATCTTTTCTTCTTCCCTGTGATTCTGTCCACTGAATAAGCACTTTGCTGAAGCAATTCAAGAAGTGCAGTGAAATCAAACATTCTCCTCTCTACTTCTTTTCAATTTTTTTTAATGTGTTTTCATGTACTATCATAAGCCAGCATTTTTTTTATATATATTTTCCTCTGTTAGAGCTAATTGCCTTGATTTTGGAGGTTTCAAGTCAAAGTCTGGGGAGTGGGGTTGCTTTATTTTTCTTTTATTCCCCTAGAAGTCAGTTAATCCTATAATTACATTTTTTTAATTAAAAAAAAAAAAAGATGTCTAGTAGACATCCAGGTAGTCAAAAAATGTCATTTCTAGCAGGCCAGGACCCATTTGAATGTTTTTTTCAGTCCAATAAGAAGGCACATAATCTCCTGAGATCACATTTGACCCTAGTGGTTTTTAATTCCTTCACAAAAAGAAAAAAATACAGTCATCATTCTGCAGACAAGATAGTGCCAAAACACAGAGAAAAGTAAACCATGTCAAAATAGTACAGGTAAACAAAAGGTAAAGTCTTTCACTCACTCTGAAAACAGTAGAAAAGTTAGAAATACATGCTGCTACACCAACCTTCTATCAAAGAGGATGGAAGACAGCAAATCACCACTCACGTGGTTATGTCCTGTAAAATTTTAAAAGCTTAAGCTAAATATCTGTGTTGAGAGAACGCATTTAGAATATTCACAGTTCTGATAATGTATTTAAAGAGCTTCCCCACTAGCAAGACATAAAAACATATGACAGCTCCTGATACATTGCTGTCTGTAACATAACTTTGATTACAACCCACATAATATGATTTGGAAGACTGAGGCAAACTTAAGCTAGTACACATTTAAATCATTGGATATTTAATGGTAAAAACTAGGAGAGGCAAAAAATTCATGACACCAAAAACTGCTAGAAAGAAAGGGAATTTTATACCTGAATGTTGTTTTTTCTAGTTTTGTTATTATTGACATTAAAAGCACACCACTACAATATGAATGCGTAAAAATTCAGTGTAAGTGAAGTTTCAGATTGGAATAAAAATGGGAAGCTTTTTTTTCAAAAGTAATTTTTTTTTTTAGAAATAAATTTTCTCTTATTTTCACACCTACTAGAAGATCAGAATGTCCTTGCCTTCAGTGGTTGAGACTTCCCAACCTCCACAAGCAGAAATCAGCAACTGATATCCATTCTTTTGCTCTTTTAGCTATAGTATGATCCGAGAGAGTAAAACTCCCAGAATACATCTTTGGTTTTGGCAGTACAAGCTATGTTTTAAGCACATGGAAACCATATAAAGAGATCTCTTCTGGTCACATACCCCTGAAATCTCAACCAGGCTGGATCCTGTTCCTAAGAGCCAGCATGGACACCTGCCTGCTGGACCCCTTTCAAGCTGGGGCATTGGAAACAGAGATGTAGCATCGAAATTCTTTTACATGTCACCATCTCCTCCTCTTGTAAATTCCTTTTTCCAATACATGTGTGCCCAGACTCTGTGCTTTTCCAAGTTTCTTACAGTAGCTCACTTGTCTTCTTACTTGTTATATTCTTGCACAATTTCTACCTCTGTTTGCCTTAAAATACCTTTGCTTTTTTTCTGCGTTCCTCATTTTATGTCAGACACACACAGTTTTGCTCCCACTAAGTTGAACAGAAAGTTTATTGTTTTTTCAGTAAGATCAGCCAGATATTAGGCAAATCTTTTAGAAGAGAAGTTCTACCTCTTACAGTCTTTGCAGAAATACACATCTCTTATGAATGCAGGTATGTAAGAACACTTCAGACTTTTCTATGCATTCTGCAGAATTGCACCCTGTTGCATTCTTAACTTTGTGGGATTGATTTTTAGACTACAAAAATTGTTGCATTTCCTCCAGTAAATAAACCCTACTCATTTATATAAGTCGATGAACCGGCTTGTATCATCTCCTCAGTGGAGCCTTCATCTCTGTTGCAAAGATGTTATTACTAATAGATTTTACCATAAGAGAGCTTTTAGTTTGTTCTGTAAAAACGGTTATTATTAAGAATGTTATTATAATCAGTATGAGAATATACAACAATCTAATATTCACTATTTCTTAGCTTGTATATAGAACAAGATGGAAAGATTAACAAAGAAAATGTTTCCCAAAAGTATATAAAATGCATCGTACATGTCAGATTTTAGCCAAGACTTAGAAAAGGGAGAATGGATTCATTGTTTTGATTTTTCTTTTTTTCTCTTGATTTTTTTGGATGCTGGCCAAAACACTAAAAGAGCAACTCTTGAGTCTCTCAGCCATGTTAAAAATTGTTCAACATATATTTCTGGGACTAGGATCAATGTTTGAAACGGCCAACACTACTAGCAGCAGTGTGAATAAGTTGAAAACATGACATTTAGGGGTTTTTTTTGTTTTTTTTTTTTTTTACACCAGAGACATGTATATTGTGGTATATTTTATGTACTACTCCTTTCTTATGTCATTTTGGGATCTCAAAGCAAGACATACTAAGCTATCTAAGCTAACTCCCAGTAAAAGAATATATTTTAAACAGCAAATTTGATTATATTCTTAATTGTGCTTATGCCATTTAAACTAAAAAGCAAAAAAAAAGCAGATAAATTCACTCCAGGGTAACTACGCTTCACAGGTGAACCTATTATTTTTCAGGAATAATTGTGCTTGCTCTCTTCTGCCCCCTTCACCCCATTCAACTATATCTCCTATGACCACTCAATTTGAAAATGCTACATTCTAGTATATTGTCTGAGGAGCAAAAATACTTTATCTGGGCTTACTGCTTTTATTCAACACCCAGAACAATCTATGTCTGTTCCTTTAAGCTCCTTTGGATGTGAAAAAATATGGTTACATAAATCTTTGTAATCCTGAGGGGAGGATAGCATATAAAGAGTTTACTGGCATTAGGATTAAGGCTAGTGTATTACAGTGCAATCTTTAATCTCCTAAAATCTACCTCACTATTCCAAGCTGTTTTGTGCTAGTAGATGAAGCTTTAGAAATAGGACACAGCTGGCAACAGTGATAGAAACACTTAAAAAAGAAAAGGAAAGGAAAGAAAAGAAACAATTGGTGAAACTGCTAATGAGCTGATTTAACACAGTGACTTGCACACTGTTTGTTCTATTAATCTAGAAATGACAGAGGTTGGAAGAAGTCCTTGTAACACAAATTAGGAGGAAAGAAAATCACCAAAGTCTGAAATCAAGGAAGCTATAAATATGGACCAAAACTGGCCTAAAAATATTGTACAAGACGAAACACTCTTGCTTGGTTTTGAAATTCATTGATCCAAATAAATATAACTGATGTGTCTTTTGATAAAACTCTATGGAACTAAAACACCGCTGAAGCCATGTATTACTTGAGAGGAAAATGTAGAAAAATTTATTATTAGGTATATTTCTAAAGAATGCCACAGCTCTATTATTTGGACTGAGTCACGGCTTCCCAGCCAAGTAGTTTTACAAATAAAGACTCAGAAGGCCAGAAGCCACATAGCTCAGCAACTAATGCCCAGGCCCGACTGGGAGATACTGGAGCACCCAGTCCCAGCTCGGCAGCATCGGCTGAACCATCTCACCTGCATAAGTCTCTGTTTTCTTTGGCACTGCTCTGTGTTCAAGAAAATATATACACTCACAACAAAATGCAAACAGTTGTTTGAGAGCTATTGTGGCCAATGGTGACTAAATACGTGATTAAATGATAACCTAATTAGGCCTTAAACATAGATTACATGCTCATGAGGTGTCTGGAAAAGAGACTTCTCCTGCTTCTCTACTGTAGCCCAAATCCCTAAGTACAGGAACATCAAAAATTGAAACAAAAAAATAGTTAAATAAATTCTTCCCCTTCTGCTCTGAACTGATACTTAAAGTTTGAACATATTTTTTTTTTTAAAAAAAAGGTATTGCATACTTTCCTATATTTGGGATTGTTCCATCTGCCTTTGTGAAGCTTATTCATGAGCTTATTAAGAGATAAATATGAGCCATAATACATAGAATTTTGTTTATCTGATGAAGGTATGAAAACAATTCTGCACAAAACTGATATTCGTCAGTATTTCAGCTGTTCAGTAACTTAAGTTTTAATCACTTCTAGCACTGAAGAGGAGTATTAGGAGAAAGCAATCATGGTACTGCAGAATCTAGAAGATAGTAAAATAATAGTGTTTCTTATTTAGTTTGTCTTTCTAAAGCACTACACAGTCATGAACAAATTAATCTAAGGCTTACACTGAATTTTACTGATAAAGACATTAAAAGCCTTTAGCGAATGCTTAATTGAAATAACTGCCACACATTAATTCCAATAAACTTGTTTTAGTATCACAGAGATTTAGTAAACACCTAATGAGAACACACTCAGTATACCCCAGCACACAAAATCCTGTGTGTGCTCTTCTTGAGTCTCAGCTTGGAAGAAACTGCTTTGAAATGGCATCTTAGGAGCAAATGAGGGGCACACTAAGAATAGAAATAATCTAACGATACGCTGTCCCACAGAGCATGAGCAGAAACCATAGTCTTTACAGCTGTCTCTTAGCTGACGGCACAGTTTTCAGGGAGAAAACATTTTCACTTTACCCATTCAGTAGTTCTGAATTTGACTCCTAAATCCGAAGGCTTGCCCTCTCTAAAGCAAGTGTCACTTATTTTTCCCTTCCTTCTAATAATTCAGTAAAACCTGGCAGAGGATGCACTGTGATGAACCCGAAGGTTTTCTCAGAGAACTGTTTCAGGGAAAAGCATCGCTGCTTCCTCTTCTCCATTCTGCTGTCTCTTGATGGGAACCTGAATCCTTTGGGCTCCCCACCAAACACCACTATCATGAAAGAGATTTCTGGTTTGATCTTCTGTTCTTGTGCATTCATTTTTGAACGAGGTGTATGGCATTTAACCAATTGGTCTTTTTCCCCAGTAAAGGTCATACGTAAAGAAAAAGAGCATGATTCTTCACATCCAATTACCCATATCTCAAATCATTTTTACACTGGAAGATTTTTGGCACACCTCAACCATCAGGACACTCCTTTTCCCAGCACAGTACAAACCCGACGTGTTTCTGAAATCAATATCACAATAGATATTTCACTAGAAAAGAGGGGCAGGAAAAAATAAAATCTATACACACCAAGAAAAAAGGCCATGAAAATTTCCCCATAAAATGTACATTGCATTTGGATCATGTATGAGCATAGGATTAGCAGCCCAACTATATGGCTACTATATGGCTCAGTCGTCGAGATCAGCTGATCGGGACCAGCTCGGCCGGAGCCGTTCAGAGCGATCTCGAGGTAAGGAGAAGCGTGGGGGTGGGTTTCGGTTTCGGGACCCGGCAGCCCCCGGCAGCCCTTGCGAGAGCGGCTGACGTGGCGTGGGCGTTACCACGGGGACGGCGATCACACCCCTGCCCCTCGCCTTGAAAAAGCCTCAGGGAGGGCAGCGACGCGTCGCTGCCCACCAGGCGCTGGGACAGGCAACCAGCTTGTGACGCGGTGAGTATCACCCACACTGTGCTGCAGCGGCAGGTGGAGCAGCTCGTGCAGTAGGGCGCAGAGACTATCACTCCTCGCTTGTTAGACCTTCTTACCTACTGCCAGTGTCCCTGACTGTTGCCAAACATGGT
The DNA here is from genome assembly GCF_036013445.1 of Caloenas nicobarica. Taxonomy (NCBI): domain Eukaryota; kingdom Metazoa; phylum Chordata; class Aves; order Columbiformes; family Columbidae; genus Caloenas; species Caloenas nicobarica. Next base: position 5,989,141 of record NC_088256.1, read on the forward strand.
CTCCTCCAGGAAGAGAGCTTGCTTAAAGAAGACTGTGTCGACTCAGACGGAGCTACTGCCTCGAACCGTGGCTGTCCAGGTGTCCGGCTGCAGGGAGTGCCAGAGCCTGCTGCTGCCGGGGGAGGGAGATGAGCATTCAGCCTGTGTGAGGTGTGAGCAGGTGCAAGATCTGCTCGTCATGGTTGCAAAGCTTAAGGAGGAGATTGAGACGCTGAGGTCCATCAGGGAGTGTGAAAGGGAGATTGACTGGTGGAGTAACTCCCTGGCGTGCCAGGCAGGAAGGCCCCAAGGGGGAACCCCCCAAAAGGTGATGGACCCCCTGCCCTGTCGGGCAGAGAGGGAGGATTTGAGAGAGCCCCTGCCCTGTCACTGTCGGGCAGAAGTAGGGGGCCAAACAGCTGAGGAGGGTTGGAAGCGAGTTCCAGTTAGGCGTCGCGGGCAACCCCCCTCCCTACCTGCTTTGCTTCCCCAGGTGCCCCTCCGTAATAGGTTTGAGGCCCTGGATATTGAAGAAGATGTAGGTGGGGATGTGGTGCAAGGGCCGCCTACGAAGTCACATAGGAAGAGGCGATCGACTCCACGCCTCAAGACTGCTTCCGATAAAAAAGAAAGAAGGGTAATTGTGGTAGGCAATTCCCTTCTGAGAGGGACAGAAGGCCCGATATGCAGAGCTGACCCTCAGCATCGGGAAGTTTGTAGCCTACCTGGAGCTCGGATCAGGGACATCGCCAGGGCCCTCCCCAAACTGGTGCGCCCAACGGACTATTATCCCCTACTGATCTTCCAGACAGATGGGGAGGAAGCGGCATCCCGTAGTCTGAGGGGAATGAAGAGAGACTTCAAGGCCTTGGGACAAATGGTGAAAGAGTCTGGGGCTCAAGTTATCTTCTCTTCCCTCCTTCCATTTTTGGATGATGATGTGGGACGGAATAGAAAAATTGAGTCCGTAAATGATTGGCTTCGGGACTGGTGTTACAGGCAGGGCTTTGGGTTCTTTGATAACGGCTGGTTTTATAAGACACCAGTCCGGTCAGTGATATGTGGGAAAGGTTTATCCCACAGGGGTAAAAAGATGCTGGGACAGGAATTAGCAGGGCTCATTTGCAGGGCTTTAAACTAGATTTGAAGGGGGATGGGGTTGTAGCTGGGCTTGCATCAGTGGGGCAGCACACTGGAATCAATAAAGACCGGGAGGCCCCCCAGGCCCCTAGGGTGAAATCGGTGTACTCGGCTCGCTCCCTGAAATGCCTGTACACCAATGCGCGCAGCATGGGGAATAAGCAGGAGGAGTTAGAAACCTGCGTTCGGTCAGGAGATTATGATCTGGTGGCAATTACAGAGACATGGTGGGACAGCTCACATGACTGGAATGTGGTCATGGATGGCTATGCCCTTTTCAGGAAAGACAGGCCAGCCAGGCGAGGTGGTGGAGTTGCTCTTTATGTGAGAGAGCAACTGCAATGTATAGAGTACTGTCCAGGTGCGGTTGAGGAGCGAGTTGAGAGTCTGTGGGTGAGAATTAAGGGGCAGGCTGGCAGGGGTGACACTGTTGTGGGAGTCTATTACAGGCCACCAGATCAGGGTGAGGAAGTTGATGAGGCCTTCTACGGGCAGCTGAGCGTGGCCTCACAGTCACAGGCTCTGGTTGTTATGGGGGATTTTAACTACCCTGATGTTTGCTGGAAGGACTACTCAGCCAGCCAGCCTCAGTCTAGGAGGTTCCTCCAGTGCATTGACGATAACTTTCTGATGCAAATGGTGGAGGAGCCGACTAGGAGAGGTGCGCTGCTGGATCTCGTCCTCGCTAACAAGGAGGGTCTGGTCGAAGCAGTAAAGGTGGGGGGCTGCCTTGGTTGCAGTGACCATGAGATGGTGGAGTTCAGAATCTCCTGTGGTGGGAGCAGAATACCGAGCAGAATTGCAACCCTGGACTTCAGCAGGGCCGACTTTGGCCTTTTCAAACAGTTGCTGGAGGAAATCCCGTGGGCAAGGCTGCTTGAAGGTAAAGGCGCCCAAGATAGCTGGTTAACATTCAGGGACTGCTTCTACCAAGCTCAAGATCAGTGCATCCCAACGCGCAGGAAGTCAAGGAAGGGAGCCAGGAGACCTGCGTGGTTAAACAGGGAACTGCTGGGCAAACTCAAGTGGAAGAGGAGGGTTTACAGATCATGGAAGGAGGGGCTGGCCACTTGGGAAGAATATAAGGCTGTTGTTAGAGGATGTAGGGAGGCAACTAGGAAAGCTAAGGCCTCCTTAGAGTTAAACCTGGCGAGAGGGGTCAAGGACAACAGGAAGAGGTTCTTCAAATACATGGCAGATAAAACTAACACCAGAGGCAATGTAGGCCCACTGATGAACGGGGTGGGTGCCCTGGTGACAGAAGATACAGAGAAGGCAGAATTACTGAATGCCTTCTTTGTCTCTGTCTACTCTGCCAGAGGCTGTCCTGAGGAGCCCCGTACCCCTGAGGCCCCAGAGGAAGGCAGGACAATGGAGGAGTCTGCCTCAGTTGATGAGGACTGGGTTAGGGAGCAATTAAGCAATCTGGACATCCATAAATCCATGGGTCCAGATGGGATGCACCCGCGGGTGCTGAGGGAGCTGGCTGAAGTCATTGCTGGACCGCTCTCCATCATCTTTGCCAAGTCTTGGGAAACGGGAGAGGTGCCTGAGGACTGGAGGAAAGCAAATGTCACTCCGGTCTTCAAAAAGGGCAAGAAGGAGGACCCGGGCAACTATAGACCGGTCAGCCTCACCTCCATCCCTGGGAAAGTGATGGAACACCTTATCCTTGGTGCCATCTTAAGACATATCAAGGATAAGAGGGTCATCAGGGACAGTCAACATGGCTTCACCAAGGGGAAGTCGTGTTTGACCAACCTCATAGCCTTTTATGAAGACGTAACAAGGTGGATTGACGATGGCAGAGCAGTGGATGTGGTCTACCTTGACTTCAGCAAAGCATTTGACACCGTCTCCCACAGCATCCTCACGGCAAAACTGAGGAAGTGTGGACTGGATGATCGGGTAGTGAGGTGGACTGCAAACTGGCTGAAGGAGAGAAGCCAGAGAGTTGTGATCAATGGGGCGGAGTCTGGTTGGAGGCCTGTATCTAGTGGAGTGCCTCAAGGGTCAGTTCTGGGACCAATACTGTTCAATATATTCATCAATGACTTGGATGAGGGAATTGAGTGTACTATCAGCAAGTTTGCTGATGACACCAAGCTGGGAGGAGTGGCTGACACGCCAGAGGGCTGTGCTGCCATCCAGCGAGATCTGGACAGGCTGGAGAGTTGGGCGGGGAAAAATTTAATGAAATATAACAAGGGGAAATGTAGAGTCTTGCATCTGGGCAGGAACAACCCCAGGTTCCAGTACAGGTTGGGGAATGACCTATTAGAGAGCAGTGTAGGGGAAAGGGACCTGGGGGTCCTGGTGGACAGCAGGATGACCATGAGCCAGCACTGTGCCCTTGTGGCCAAGAAGGCCAATGGCATCCTGGGGTGTATTAGAAGGGGGGTGGTTAGTAGGTCCAGAGAGGTTCTCCTTCCCCTCTACTCTGCCCTGGTGAGACCTCATCTGGAATATTGTGTCCAGTTCTGGGCCCCTCAGTTCAAGAAGGACAGGGAACTGCTGGAGAGAGTCCAGCGCAGGGCCACAAAGATGATTAAGGGAGTGGAGCATCTCCCTTATGAGGAAAGGCTGAGGGAGCTGGGTCTCTTTAGCTTGGAGAAGAGGAGACTGAGGGGTGACCTCATTAATGTTTATAAATATATAAAGGGTGGGTGTCACGAGGATGGAGCTAGGCTCTTCTCGGTGACAACCAACAGTAAGACAAGGGGTAATGGGTTCAAGCTGGAACACAAGAGGTTCCACTTAAATGTGAGAAGAAACTTCTTCTCAGTGAGGGTGACAGAGCACTGGAACGGGCTGCCCAGGGGGGTTGTGGATTCTCCTTCTCTGGAGACATTCAAAACCCGCCTGGACGCCTTCCTGTGTAACCTCACCTAAGTTTTCCTGCTCTGGCATGGGGATTGGACTAGATGATCTTTTGAGGTCCCTTCCAATCCCTAACATTCTGTGATTCTGTGATTCTGTGATACCCAGCCTGAAGCATAGCACCTGTCTGCATGATAATGAATGACTTTTAAAGATACGTATTTTAACTGTGATGGTATACCACCTTTGGCCTCCTCTGCAAGACAAGGTTAGGTGTCAGAATTGCCTAATTCCGTTGCTGAGTTTTAGACTTCTTCCTTACCCAGTTTTGGGGGACAATCTGCAACAGACTATCTGGGATATTTTGAGAGGGGAAGAAAAAGGCAGGCAGATGGCAGAGCAATTGGTAGGGAGTGGAGAGCAGGACAGTGATTGACCACTTTTATGGAAAGAGGGTAGGATGGAAGAGTATTATTAATATATTACCAAAGGAGGAAGCCCTGCTGTTGTAAACTTAAGTGCTTCCGAGCTCCACCCATCTAAGTTTAGCCTACATCAGCACCATTTTGCTGAATTCTCTGAACTATGTTTCTTATCCATCTCTCTTCAGGGTAAGGTCTTCACTTTCGTTTAAAAAAATATATAATAACACTTCAAAAAGGGACTCTCATATATGTAGATAACATGCTGAATTTCAATCTAACATCAATTCACCTTGAATAAACAGACAGAAACAATAAAATGAGTATACTGAGAAACAAAAAGTGAAACTGCTTAGATAATAAGTAGGTGGTAGACTATAAAGAAATAAAGCTAGGTATGGAGTAGCCTATTCCAATATACCTGCCTTTAATATTTGATAATTTTTGTTACAAATGAATTTAATGAGTGTCGTTTTACTCATTTACTAAATAAAGCTATATACACTATGCATATCAGTCTGTGCTCAGACAACCTATTATACTAAATGTACTCACTTTAAGGCCTTATAAGAAAAAGAAAAAAAAGTATACAGTGTTCAGTTAGTGCCTGACTGGATGGGTTTTCTCCAGGCCTTCCTAAATCTTCTCCACTTTCAACAAAATCAGAACATAAGTACTTACTCTCATGCCTGTGCAAAATAAAAATGATACCTAACATAACAGCAGAACTTACTAGGCAGATGTGGATTAAAATCCTCTCAGTAGATATACAAATGCAAATGTTTGCTTTAGTTCTAGAGACATGAACATTTAAGTTACACTGCCTTGCATTATGTTAATAATTTCTCTCCTAAATGAAGTCAGAGAAAGTATTTCCCACCAATTCCAATGGGACTCCAATTTCTTTAATATATTTAGCGTATATATCAAATTGACTGACTTCACTAAACAGAGCTCTTAAAGCCATAATGAGTAATTTTATGTTCAACTTTTTTATGAAAGAGGAAAAAGAAAAATAAATCTCATAACGTGTGCATATTCATAAAACACTAGCAGAGGAGAATTAAAACTGCATAAATTGTGAACAAAAGTTGAATTGTGAGGTGGGGTTAAAGCAACTTCACATTAGTGAAATATCCTACGGTGGCTTTCATTATTGATTCTCTGTCAACATCATGTTCATTCTTTTCTAAATTAGTTCTGTGGCTTGAACTTGAAAAGATCGTGATGCGGAGTCCACAGGTTCATTCTAATTGCTGTTTTTCCTGGTGGACTGCACCATGCCAACCTGTCACTCATCAAGACCATTTGTCTGTGAACAGACTTAATTAAACACCTCAAATCCAATTTCTTTGATCGTTTCCACTATTAAAAAAACACACGTACTCCATCAACTATGAAGAGTTTTCTAAAGAAAAAACTCCTTAACATTACTCATTGGCATTATTCTCTTCTGTTGAAGAAACAGAGAATTCAAAACCAAAAAGATTAATTAGGAAAGGAACATAAAATAGTTCTAGAGACAACAAAGAATTTGTTAACTGCTAAATATTCAGTAGATTATAGAAAGATTCACATCACCTGCACATCTCTCCTCTTTTTTTTCCTCTCCTTCAAATAAGATCTTCAACATGCAGCGTAGGCTTGACTTGAATATAAATTCTGAGTTATCTTCCTTCAGATTTAAACAGGCAATTGCATTGTTTTTTGTGAAAGAGGCAAGCATTTTCAGTATCCTTTTCCATAGCTTAAATTTCTGGCACATTTGTAGAAATTGTTAAAATGATAATATCTCAAATATAAATATGCAGTCTCATAAGAATGATTCACAAGGTGTTTTTGCTTTCTATTCTTAACAAACATCATTGCAATTTAAACTTGTTTTCAAGTAACATTCACTTAGGTCTAGTCTCATAATTGCATTTACAAAGTCTTTTGGATTTAAAAAAAAAAAGATCCAAATCTCACAGCTTTGTAATACAATTATTCTGCATTTGATGAGTATTCACTGCACCATCATTATACAGTCTTCAATGTAGATTGCTGAGAGTTATAATTTCAAAGCATTTCTTGGTAATTAATTTATCAATAATTAATAATCTCCTACATTGGGAAATAAGTTATTTGTATTTTAGAAAATGCTGTTTCTGTAAGTGGTTTTATGAAAGAAAATTACTGCTTATAGCTGGTTTTATTACTGCACGGTCTTCAACATCTGGTGGGCTAATTCTCTCTTCTTACTCTCAGTTACGTATTTTGGGGAGTTTTATGGCTGCACAGAGGAGACCTGGTTTCTGTAGCCATGTCAGAAGAGGAGTTCCCACATGACAGATACTTAACTGGCTAAGTAGTATTTTACTACTCTAAGTAAGGCTGCACTAATATGCACTAAAGAAATATTCAGCTCAACCTCTAGCTTTGGACTGTACTACAAAAACGTCTGTGAATTCACACCCTTCCCAAGGAGAGCAATAGACAAGTTCAATTAGCTTGTTATTTCATTGCTTTATCCATGTGGAGTCTGGGAATACAGATTTTATATCATAAGGGCATTTAAAGAAGAAATGCACTGAGGTTTCAGAACCACTTTACGCTTCTAAAGCAGTGTTCAAATATTGTCACAATGGGTTCTGTCATTAGAATTTAGATCCTTCACGCTGTAAAAAAACTAAAGGCTTATTTTCGTGTTTGGTACAGCAAATAATGTAAACCGCCTGAAAATACAACAGTGATCAATCTAGGAAAGACAAACATATCCGAAACAGCATGTGCATCTAAACTTCAATTGAGTTTGTATCACCTTCAAGAAATATAAAGTAACATGACAGTGTAAAAAAAGGCAAACTAATGTAACACAATTGATCTGTAGTGTCAGGACAGCCAGACTCATTCCTCTGTCAACTATAGGGCCAGACAAGGGATGTTTCCTTTACTGCTCAATAACATATTTTATCTATAGCTGCCATAACATCTGCCTCATACAAATGAATACATTAGCTCTTTATAATACTGGTAAATCTTTCTGCATATAAAAGCTTTAATAACGCTACACACCGCAGAGATTTTTTTTTAAAAAAAAAAAAAAAGGAAACTGGTTCTTCTCAATAAAATCTTTTATATGAATGAAAGACACTCCCTGGAATAAGGGAGCAGAAGTGCTAAACTACTCAAGATTCAAAGTACTACTGTAGGTGATGGTTTTGTTGAAAACACACAATACAGTTTATCTGGTGCTGAGACTGGACATTTGCATGTTTCAGATTTGCTTTCTTGGCAGAAAGACAGATTTGTGAATTTGAAAACTACAAATATCTATGCTGAAAGTCTATTCTCTCTTGTGGTGACTATCACTCTTACTGTTCATTTCTCCTACTCTTTAAATTCTGCTTTACGTCACACCAAGGTACATCTGAGCAGCATCCCTGGTATAATTTAAATGGAGTTACTCAGTATTCAGCATGATATGTTTGGCAGTAGTATTTTTATTTTTCTACCTCTTCTGGTTTATTAGGCTTCCAAACATCAGTTCTTATTTTGGGGAAAGTATAACAAAGAGAAAACAGAATCTTAAAAATTTTATCTGCTTGATAAGACTCTTACAAACGAAGTATCTATGATGACAGTGCTGCCATCCTGCATAATAATAATATAAAAACATGCACTCTGTCAGACCAGTTGTCCATCTGGCCCGCTATATGGTCTCTTCACCCACATTCAGTGGGTGAAGCTATTTACAGGTAGCACAGCGGCTTGGCTGCTTTCTGTCATCCACTCACCTTTTACGTCCCTATTAAAAAAAAAAAAAAAAAGCATGCTTTTATAGATCTGTTGTTCATGAATTTGTTCAAACTCTTCCTGGACCTGCTGATACTGTCCGCATTCACCATTTTCAGCGGCAGTAAATTCTAGAAGTTCCCTACCCCCTATAGATCTTGTGCTGAGGGATCTGGTGAACAGCTCTTCCACCATACTCAGCTTATCTACTACCTTCATAGTTTTGTAAACTTTAGCTCATTACCTCTTCCAGCCTAGCAGCAACTATGTCAAGCTACCGACCCAACACACTCCTGCCTTCAAACACATGCTTAATTATTCCGTGTTGGAACATGAGGGGCAGAGCAATGAAAAGAAGTGTTTATAAATATAAAAGCCAATAACTAGATATAAGCCTCACGTGGAATTATATTCAGGGATTAAAAATAACCCATATAAATCCAGCCAGACACTGTGTTGGTCTATTATTTGTACTCATTACAGCTGTCGTTATGCCAGTGTTAGTGCTTCACAGACAGCGAGACATCCTGTCTTGCAAACAGGGGACACTTCCACATCACAGTCCAAATGGTGCTATTACAACTTGATTAGATATGCCCAAACTCCGAAGCGGGCAATTTGTAACAAGAAGGATGTGGGTGACAACCCACCTGCAAACACTGTGAAAGGCTCCAGTAATTAGCATGTACTGAACTCCAGTGATGCCCGGCAGTACGAGCAGCAAATAGAGATAGCCAAACAAAAACTATGCTTTCAAGAGAAGGTTTACTGATGTGATATTTTTTGTCCTCACACGTTGCTGCCACAGTTGGTGCTGAGCAATTACCACCTTTACCTTATAATTTCATACCTTTCGAGCTCATCCTGACTCTAAAGATTTATCGCTTCCATTTCAGACTTAGCATTAATAACAAAAGTTACGTATGATTTTTGAACAGATCAAAACATCAAAGACAGAAGTAGATAAATTAAGATCAATTCAGTAAGTGGGCAATCTCAAGGCTGCCAATCCAGTAATAAGTTCCAGTTCAGGATCTTTTGTTCAGTCGTTCCACTTGGAAACATTTTCTGATTACCCAAGTAAGTAGACATGAATGTGTACAAGAAGCATGACATAAATGTCATAGCTTATGGTTTTAACAGGACCAATAATTCCCACATTTAAGCTCTTCTGCCCACCAGAATAAGGACTGAGAAGTCGAGTTTCCTAAATTGCTATTTTTTTCTACGCTACCCCTTGGGAAGACTTCTGAGTCGGCTTTTTCTGCAACAGTAAGGATGATTAGAAATAGACAAAAGCTGTTCATTAAAACTTCATGATAAACTTTGCACATATATTTGTATATAAAATATTTAGTTTTCTCTTCAATTTGAGTCTGTTTCTCCTATTAACAATCCGTTATGGAAACTACATACAAATGTAATTGAAGTAGAAAACTCTTTAGAGTACATTATGCTTTATTGTTTACTAAGCTTTTATGTATCTTTAGACAATAAAATTTTTATGTGGAGAACATAATAATTTCACATAGTCTTTTAAGAAGCATTTTTGTTTCTTTGCACAATTAAAAAAAAAATCACATTTATTTTAGGGTTTACTTTTTCTATTTCTGATGCATATGACACTATGACACAGATTTTTAGATTAGAAAACAGTAAAGAGTTGATTTAATTACTATTCCAGTCTCTATGCAGAATACAAGGTACATTTGAAAGTTTGAGAAACTGTAATATAAAACTTATCATGACCAAAGCTGAAAAGTGGTATTAGATTTGATTCAATAAAGCAATGTTAAAACAAGGTAGAAAGAGCCCTGAGCAATACTGCAAATTACGTGTAGTCTCAAAACATTCCCATTTCAGATTGCAATAATACACATCTTGTGTTATCTCTTACTATTAATATAAGAGCTATGCAAACATAACACAGCTAGCCATTGCTGTATTTTCTTCTAATTCAGTGTTACCAAATTACCAACACAGATTATTCCCTGTAAGTATGCAACAGCAAATTGTGTATATTTTTTTCAAAATATCAGGCTTTTAGTCCTTTATCCTTAAAACAAATGTAAGGAGAAGAGGGGTCTTTATGTTTGTTAGGCGTCTTATCAGTAAGTTTCCATGTTATTGCAGGGCATAATGACACATGGAGTTTCAGAAGACAGGACTTTCTTGTGAAAGATATTTCCAACATTAGAAAGTGAGGCACAGCAGCTTCTACTACTTCACAATTTATCAGAAAAAAAAGTGACAAATTGTGTTGCTCTACAAACTACAGCCTTGTCTTAAAAACATTTTAAAATGAGTGTAAAAACGTTTTTCTTTGTACATTGAAGTGGCAAATTTATGTGGTTAAACCGCTATTTATAAAATATCACACCATTCCTAATCCCCTTATCTTCAAAGTATTAGTGTTTAATCTATTCTGCAAATAGTACAGGTCACATTTTTCTTCAGAATATGGCAACAGTTTGAGATTATGTGCTAAAACCCAGAATGCATGTTTTGCTCTGTTTCCAAACAGCGCAAATTGACATCGTTCTACTGGATATGGAGGTGGTGGCATCAGTACTGAAGTGCTACAAGAGTCAAACGTTGTTAAATTCAGAAAAGTCTCTCATCTCTATTCCTCATTATCCCAAACAAGTCCTCTATACAGTCTATCATTAGAAGGTACTTACTGAAAAAAAATCACACATAGCATGTCTCTTGAATCAAAACATCATAAATAACTTTTTTGAAGACAAATGAAGCAAAGCTGCAGTTAAATAGACTGTTGGTCTGACCACTTTATCAAGCAGTGACTATACTTCGAAACTGAAGCAACATGCCATTCTTTTTTTTTTAAACGATCTTCCCCACAATCAGCTAGAATTTTCTAACAAAAATCACTGAAAGTAAACCGAGTGCAGACAGGGGAGAGGTGGCTAACACAGCCAGCTCTGATTTCCCTGAAGTATTCATCTAGGTCCCGTCACCAGAGGGTCTTAAATTTAGCTGACATAAGATAAGAGGGAAGGTCCTCACAGGGATAACTAACTAAAAGAATGGAAACAAAGAGCTGCAATAAGTGGTCAATTTTCTGAGTGAAGAGAAGGTACCAGTGGAATCCCACAGGGATCATGGCTGGGGCCTCAGCTGCTCAACACGTTCAGGAATAATCAGGAAAAGAGAATGGAGAGGAGATTAAGTTTGCTACTGCTGATAAGTTTTTCAGAGGAGGAAAAACAAAAGTTGACTGCAAAATAGAGTTGCAGAAAGAGACTGTAGCACTGAGTGATTGCAGATAAAATGGCAAATGATGTTCAAACCAGACAAATGTAAAGTAATGAACTTGGCAAAAAAAAAGTTCCACTTTATGCACCCAGTTGTTGATTCTGAATCAGCTACTACCAAAATCAAAAAAGATCTTAGGTAAAAATAACAGCCTTATGAACTTATCAGTTCAGTAGCTTAAGAATTATTATTAAACACAAGAAAATGTCAGAAAACTTAATGCTACTGGGTAAAGTCAGTGTTGTGCCCACTTCATGATTGTTATGTGGAATTTCGGTCCTTTCATCTGAGAAAAAGCATGTAGTAGAATTACGTTTTGCAAAAAGGTTGGCAAAAATCATTAAAAATAACCAAATAACTACAACAGAAAGAAGATATTCACAGGCTAGGTAGGACTCCCAGTCTAGAAACGCATCAACTGAGAGCCAGCTAAAAATCATGATGGGTATGGAAAAGGCGAAAGAAAATCAGTTAGCTGCCTCTTCCACTACAATAACAAGAAAGCCTCAAATACAGGTTAGTAGGTCAATGTTCAAAACTAAAAACCAGGCAGGAACTTCTCCACTTAATGCGAAGATGAACTGTAAAAACTCCCTGACAAATGATATTGCGAATGCTAAAAATACATGTGCATTCACAAACTTTGGGAAATACTTAAAAAGGAAAAATCTGACAGGCCATTAAAAAACCAAAAAGCTCATCCCTGATTCATGTAGCCCCTCTTCCTCCAAGGCCAGGAGAGTGTCCATCAGACAGACCACAGTGTGTCTCCTTCTCATGCTCATTCATTTCTAGCCCATGCCTGAGCTGGGATACTGTCCTAGGGGGGGCATTAGTCTAACCTCTTAGAAATATTTTTATGGACTCTATAGATAGGATGCCAGTAGGCAGAACAGCCCCCATGTTCATAAAGCATTGTAGTACCAGAAGCCCAAGGGTACCAATTTCAAAATCCTGTCTCAGTAGGACTAATGCTGGGTATGCAATATTAATGAGGCAGTCTGTCTATCTTCAGCAATTCTCCTTAGCTTTTGCTTTAAAAAGACATTTCTAGAAACAAACTCATTAATTTTAGAGGACAGATTTTCATTCTGGTGGCAAGAAGTATTTAAAATGAGAAGCAAATAATAATAATATGCATATTAATAATTTCACAGTCATTGATAGGTTCAAAAGTCTTTTACAAATGAAAGGAAGATTAGTAATCTGCTCTGCAGGTGAGAGGAACAAATGGCAGAGCAAACTCTACATAAACTCAACCTCACATGCTGGTTCAGTGTTCTGTACATTGAGCAATGCAATCTCCTAGGACATACAGGAAAACTTCAGTGAGATGTAGAACACGAATTTTATTCCATACATTATAACAACAGAGTTTTTGTTTCCGTTCAAAATTATTTACCCTCAGTCTTACAGCTAGTCTAAAGTGTAAGAAATGTGTCATAGAAGTCTGAAAAATGTTAAAAAAATAGAGGAAAAAAAATAAAGCTGCATCTCTGTTCACCTATGATACTAACTACAATGAATTCATAAGTTTTTTATAATAATTTCTGGTAAATTTGAAGTTCCTGTTTACAAAAATGTGGGGTTTTTTCCTTACCTCATGAACTGTACTTAAAACATTTATCTGTCTTCCAATTCTAGGAACAGAAAACAAAGGCTACAGTCTCACAAAATAAGGATGTATTTGATCTTGAAGACTGATAGAGCTACACATTCTGTACAGTTTTTAATATCCTAGCAAATGTATATCATTTTTAGGAGTCTTGCTTTGAACCGCTATGCATGACCTATAACTAAAATCTGTAAAAGGGTTATCTGGTTTTATTTATTTATTTTATTTAATTCAAAACAAAACCATATAATTGCACTTAATGGCTTTAGGATTTTTATCCTAACGTTGAGAATTTAATGATCTATCAAACTATAACTTATGCAGTCTGCTCTCTCTACTGAAAAATTTTACTGCTATAATAAACAGAAATACAGGAAAAATTTGGTCATGCATCTGTATGCTGATCAATTAAGACAGCTTCACAGCATAAACAACTGTTGGCTGTGGAAGTTCAAAAATAACAATGGAAGTCGAACATTTTGAGCAATGGGTGAATGTACCTCAGTAAATATTGAGAGCTATTTCTCCTCATCTCCCATTGCAAGATCCAAAAAAAAAAATTATCCATACCCTGCAAAAAATTAGATGTGACATTTAAATGCTATGGTTTGCTAAAAAGGGCTGATAATGTTCTCCCTCGTTGGTTTAATGGTAATTTTTTAAAGGGACTGAGAAAGTCCATCATAGTTTAGAATCAGTCCATGAATCATAACTCATTCCTTTCAGCATATAATTGAACATTCAGGTTCTTGATTTTAGGCTCCAGGCAACAGCTGTTCTATTGTTTGTAGTAACTTTTCTAACTTCAGCTCCCTGATTTTACAACATCATAATAAACAACTTGGATACTGAAAGTCTTGAACAAAAACATCACAAATCTTGCATCAAAGTCATGCTAGGGACAACAGAAAAGTAATGGAATATATCATGAGAAATGAGCAGAATTTCAAATATTTAACACCCAAATGCCTTTGGTTACCCAATGCACACCCCAATACAAGAGGTTTGTAGGAACAGCAGGATAACAGGCAATTAAATTCTAACATGGTAAGACCAGTATCTCCAAAGCAACAGCAAAAAGCTAACCTTGGGAGGTAAGCACAAACAAGAATAAACTCAGATGCCATAGCATTTCTTTAACTTTGTAAATAGCCTAAAAAGAAACGCTCAGGCAATTTGAACATATCGGCTTATTAACATGCGGACTGTGCACGGATCAGTCAAACCGCTCTAAGCCTTGGCCACTCATCATCTCTGAGTTGTGATGATTCATTTTAAAGATCAAACTGGAGAGCTACTTGAAGGAGCTCCAACTAAGTCCATTAACATTCCTCCTCCGGAGAATCTCTTTTTGTACAAAGTTCAAAATGCAGCCAAAACCATCATGCATTCAGGTGATCAACAGGTTAGGACTATGTATGGCACTGAGATTACTTACATAGATTTCAAAGGAAGGAGCCATACTTCTCTCATATTAACACATTTAATATTAGAGAAGGATTTCACACACTTCGAAAACAGCTGCTTATGCCAGGATTTTGCATAGTAAGAAGAATTATTGCATTGTTAACAGGAGTTTCAATTCTACATGTAAATCCTCATGACAATTCATAAGTGTGCTCGACCTTTCTCTGTTACGTTGCCCTCACTGGCATTAATTGGCATTTTCACCTGATGATCTTAGACTAAGAACTGACTGCAGGTAAAAGGTTAAAAGAGACACAAATAAGAGTTCCTCTACTGGCATTAACCCTGCCCTAATTTTTTTATGGATGGAGCTTTGTGGTTCAACAAACACAGGCACTAGGCAGGTTAATAAGTTGATATTCAAAGTTTTATAGTGTGTTCTCATATTTACTGTAAAAAATTCAAATTGTGACCTGAAAGTGTAATAACTAGTTTTGCCATCGGTCCTTCTAGAGCACTCATCACTGTGGTATTTAAGTTATTCACAAAAAAATTAATCTTCATAATGTTCCGTAAGGAAAAGTAGGGCCAAAATTCTCAAAGTAGTGGGCATTATGATACAGCCATAATGATACGTGAAATAGAAGTTTCTGATTTTTTTTTTTCCACCTCTGGATTCCAGATTTTGGAAGGGGGTGGGGGGGGGGTTGTTTTTTTTTAAGGAAATGGAAACTTTAGATTCATTTCATGATCATCTGCCTCTTGATTGCATAGAGTTAACTTACAGAACTACTGTATTTTTTAAATTTTTCTAGTCCAATTAGCAATAAAGACTCAGTCATTTTGACCGTGAACTATTTTACTTTTCAAAGTAAGGAACATGGCACTTATTGAAAAAGAATGATATTAATGAGAGTACTTTAACTTATGAAAGTAAAAATCTGTGGGATTTAAGTAATACAGCCAGCTGATTTGAGAGACCATCCAACATCTGAATTAATGTTGGTGATAAACTATTCCACAGTAAAATTATTCATACTCAGTAGGAAATTAAATTGTCATAATATGATGAAGTGTTAAAGAAACAGTATCTCTTAGCTACACCTACATATGCTGTATGAACTCACTGAGTAGTCCTTTTTCATGGTGTTATCTATAACATATTCCACTCTATATATGGAATAAAGTCATGTTGCTTATTTAGCACAAGTTACTGACTTCATTAACTTTATACTAAAACCTTATCCCCCTCTATAGGTGAACACTGAAGGAGTGCTAGAACAGCTACTCAGTGATAGTGTTATCACAGAACATCAAGCAACCCGCTTTATGAAGATTCAATTTTATAAATGTACAGATTAATTCATTTAAGATTTAAGTGATTGTATAATAGAGACTAAGCATTGCTTGTAAACTAAATATGAGTCCTCCATTGTCTGGCTTAATCGTGAGGGTTGGGAGCATATTATGTAGAAATATAAATTGGTCAGGAAGGTCAAATGCATTACTAGTCACACCTTGACACAAGAGGAAATGGCATCTTCAAAGAATATGTGGGGTTTTTATCTGGGCTTGATATTAAGTTGTATAAATAATGGAAGGTTCAGATGTCAATCCAGTTTTATCAGATAAGCACATCTAAAGTGAATTGCCTTTGGCCTCATGTATTACATGTATTGTACGGAAATGAACCACATGGAAATATCTAAGATGTTGAGATGTGTCAGTCCAGATTTTCACATACAATGGTTGAAGATGATTGTGTACCACTTACCACCTTTCTTGTTTGGAAGATAGAGGTATTTCAAATACTTGCAGAATAAAAATAACTGATAAATATCTATTTTAGTGATTATTATTGTACTTGCTATATAACTTATTTTTTCTTCCAAATTAATGAAGAACTGTGCCTAAGTTGGAGATCCAGTAAACTCATTAAAGTACACATAACTAAGTAACTACAGTCCTTCAAGCCTTACCATGAAGAATGAGCATAAAAAGAGACAAAAGTTTCTTGGTGTTTCATGAATAGATCTATCATAATCGGCAGACAGATAATCCTCCTTTTCCATGAAGGCAGAAAAATCAAGTGGGACTTGGAGAATTTTCACCAACATTAAGATACTAAAATAGATATTCAAGGACGTTAAATGAAAGACATTCACTTGGACAAAATTAATTGCTTGTCCCGAAATTATCAGAACTTTAACCTGTATAAACAATCCATAGTTTTTCTTTAGAGACCTGTAAATAAATTAGAGAACGTGTGAGCAATGTCAGAACACTTTCTGCTCGACCTCAGGGAAATGGAGACACGATTCCAAAGAACTAATACCCGTTTTAAAAGATAAAGTCCAGCATTCAGAAATTGCCAGGAAAAATAATGCCATATTCTGTCCTGTGCAAGTTTGTATATTCTAATTAAAAAATCTAGCCCATGTAGTGAAATTAAGGAACTTGCTCTGTACAAAATCATCATTAAATGTATCTAAAACTTTTTCTTAGGTATAATTTTGCTAAAGAAATAAACCCATTGAAAGGCAAAATTTGCAAAGTCCTGAAGACAATGATCTGGGAGTTTTTCTTGTGTTTCATAATTCAGGTGTTAGGTTAATGACATTTTTCTACCGAAGAAATAAGTAGAATGAAATTGGGATTTGGAAGAGGTGTGGAATAAAATTTTGTTCCGAAGGCCTGTTTTCCAGTCCTTGTCATAACTATTTAATGTCATCCTGATCTTGTTATTTTCTTCCTAATAACTAAAGCACTCATCGAAAATGTGAAAAAGCATGAAGGACTTTTAGCTTACAGCATCTATTAGTCGATCAGTCTTGCTTTACTAGGTAAACAACACTCTCAATTTAAAAAAAAAAAAAAAAAAAAAAACAGAAAAAAGAAAAAAAAAAGGTTTGTTTCTATGTTATAAACGCCTCTTGAGACAGTAAAGTTATCACTACAATTACATTTGACCTTTACTGCTGGAACTCCAGAGAAAATAATCACAATTCATAGAGTTAATTAAAAATACACAATGCCACAGAAAATTGAAAACTGTTTGAAAACAGAGAGAGAAAATGTTGTTTGGTAAGTAAAGCTCCAGGTGCAGCTGTTTCTCAGACAAATAGAAATGTTTTAAAAAGCCTTGCTGTTATAATTATAGTAATAATTATTATTCTGCAATTTCCCAAATTTTCCAGTCTCTTGAATATTATGGTATAAATCTACTGATAAAATTACATCTGTTGATAAACTGGATGTTCCACAGACTGGCCTGAAGTGTAAGTTCATATTTTGCAAATCCGAGAGTTTTTTCCTAATATTAAAATACATGTACATATACGCACACATAAAGGTATATAGTTTGTGTATGTCCACCTTGAAATGTATCCATTAGGTCTAATGTAGACCCCAATGCAACACCAAAATAGCTGATTTGATTTCTCATAAGAGATTCAAAATGTATTAATAGAATTATCTATTGGCCCATTTGGAGAGGCTTCCGATACTTTTATAACATTGCTTTGGCATTCATTGCTTACAATAAATAGACAGAAGAGCTACAGCCAAAGGGCTTAGTCAGAATTGGGATCTCAATAACTCTGTTCACTAAATAAACCAGAGACAGTGCCTGTCAAGGAAATTTATAACCGCATATTGTGTGCACGACACCAAAGCGCAGCATACTCGTGAGACTGTAATGATGAAGTAAACAACAGCGAGGGCCAGATCAGAGGGCTGCAACATTCTGCTCTCTACAGGGAAAATAAGGGCTGAATTAAATCCCCTACTGGTAGCACTGCCACAGGTAGGGATGTATTTTACTCTGTAGACATATAAGCTGTTCTGGAAAACCATTTCCCAGGTTATTGTCACCGAGGTCTTCTATTGATCACAGCAAAACAACACTGTGATTGATCCTTCTTGTCTGCAGTATTTCCAATATGCTCATAAAGCAAAAGTTGAGGTACCATTTATGTGGAAGTTAATGTTTGAGCCTAAGTTACTCAATATATATACAGTTTTATAGAACAGAGTCCAACCTCTTTATGTCTATTGGTTTTACTGCAAAGGATCCGCAGACTACTTAAATAGTATTGCACATAAAAATATTGTTTGATAAACCTATCACAATATATAAGCTCCCCCATTGAATCATACGGATTTTATATGTTTTTCCATCCTGGTCTTAAGAGTATAGTAGATGTCATATTCATCATCTCAGTGTTCAATGCTGTCTTCTGCTATTTCGAGTCTTACCTACTTTTCTAGCAGGCTGTGTTCCAGGTCCTATATTTATGCTTGCCCTTGAGCTTCACAGCAACGACTGGGAGGCCTTTATTCCTCTTAAGAATTTAGCTCTCCTTTTGATACACGTTCTATGCAAACATGCAATCTTTTTTCTAAATAAAATCAGTCTCTACATGGCAAACCTTACCACACTAGCATGTAACTCAACAAGAAGTGGAAAATCAGCAAGGAAAGGAGGACATAAAACACAACAGTAAAACTGGTGCTTCCCAAGACAACAGAATAAATTTTGTACGTTATGTAGCCAGCACCAAAGCAACTGCTTTACTCTTGTACGTCTTAAGAAATCTATACTTAGTTTGCTGAAACTGATGCACATACACACTTCTCTGTCTTTCTGATACCATGAAACATTTTATTGAGAGTCATGAACTTCCTGATAGGTCTGCCGCACCAATGTTGATAGAAAACAGGACAAACCATCTCCATCAGCAGTATAAAGCTGATCTCTTTTCCAGAACCTCCACTTTGTGTGATATCTTGGGCAACAAGGTTGAGAAAATTAATTTCACATCGAAGAGCCATCTTCTTGTTACGTGAAAGGAAGGAACACAGGAAAAAAATGAATAAAAACAAGCTAATATTTGCGAACATTAATGACAAAGAGGACATAGAAAATTAAACAAGTAGTTATGCAAGTAGCAGTATCTAGAGTTGATTCTGAAGGAATGACAATATATTTTTCTTTATATTGCTGATGCCCCACTCAGTGGATGTATTTAGTATGCTCCTGAACCTACATTCATTAATGCACACTTGAAACATGAAAAAGCAATATCTAATCGAAACCATGGGTACAGCATAGCTTTGATTTGAATGTGAAGAGGCAAGGCAACCATAACTTTTTATAAGTTATGCAAAATTATATATGGCTTCAGGTACTACCAATTAGCCAAAGAATGAGAGACCCTTTAATTTCTTTTACTCTATTCAGCAGAAACCCACCCTTGTAAACACACTCGAAGCAAAGAGAGTGTAGAAAATGAAGCTAAAGGAGAGAAAGATGAACTGTGCAGAGAAAAAGAATAACACTCACGTCAATATGGAGCCAAATTGTCGGCAATTTTACCATAAGTTAATGGTTTTTATTGAATGAAGCACTCTATGTAATTTGAGGTCTGTTATTCCAACCATATACCAGCTCTTGAAGGTTATAGAAAAAACAGGAATTATAGTCATACTCAATTCTGCCCTAAGGTAAATGCCTTTGCTTTTAAAAGTTAAATCAAGAGGCGAAAAAACACTTCTTCACAGCAGTAGTTTCTCGTGTTTGTTCAGTTATTTTACTATCTTTTTTTTTCAGTAAAATTGTATCTGTTCTGAAATAAAATTAAACACTGTCACAATCTGTTTTTCACAAACTAGATATGATGAGGACACCAAATATTCCTGTTACCCAAGAATGAACTCTGGTTATTGGAAAAGAGTCTAAGATTTTTCTCTGCAGCATTAAGTCAATTTGGAGAGACATTCAGCTGCATTCTGTGGCACTGAGAAACTTTTCAGGGAAAGTAACATACGTGTTTTCAGTATGTTTGGTTTTCTTGTAAAATAGAAACAGCAGTCCATTCACTAAGCAGAAATCATGATTCTTATGACATAGGGCTGTCCAAGTCCAAAACAGATTGCAGGGATGGACAGACAGAAAGGACAGAAGAACATCTTAACATGTGAAGAAGTCTCTCCCAAGGAACAATGAGCGATGCCTTGATATCCATGTCTATTACTAAAATGGCTAAAGAAACATTAACTGTAGAACTAACATTGGGTCAGAAAACAAACCTTCACTGTTTGGAAAACAATGTTTGGAATTTAAAATACAATCAAAAATGTATACTCATCTGCAATGAATCTTGAATGGAATTCCAAACAATGTAACCAAATAATGTTTCTATGAATGTTCAGTCCTGAATTTGAATTTCAGTTTGACTGTTTTCACACTGCTCATCTTAATTTTTAATACACATCTAGGTAAGGAGTCAGTTAAGAGGAATTCTACAGCATTGGTGAATGTAAAAAAAAAAATCTGTTTGGAAAGTTAATCTTCAGTTAATAATTTTGCTTGTATTATAGACTTGGTTCTGAAAGAACAGCCATTCCTTTGACGCAGGGGTACTTACTTGTTGACCTACAAGACCAAACCAGTTTACTCGCAACAAATTTTGAGCAGATAGTCTTTGTAGGAGCAATAAGCTGAATGCATACACATAATCTGCATATTAAGTATTATTCAGAAGTAACTTTTAAAGGTTCAGTACAAATCATTCTACAAGGAATAAAATACTGATTAAATACTTATCACTAAAAATTCCCTGCGTTTTTTTATTAGTCATTACCTACATTTTTCCTAGACTTTAATCTGATACCATACCTGTGACAAAGGGATTCACAACAAAATGTTACTGCAGTTGCTGCTTTTAAACTCACCTAATTATTAGTTCCAAACTTCTTCCATTTCTGAAGGTCCAAGGAAGCCTCTCTTCACCTGCAAGCTCAGCCAAAGTGCATGACAGAGCTATGACACTGGAAAGAACAAAACAGATGAAGACAATTTTATTAAAAACTGCAAAACTAAGTTGCAACAGAGCTCCAACATACAGCAGATGTGTTCAATGCAGTCATTTTAAAAGTAAACACAAGCCACTGTTCTAATACAATCACTTAAACATTGAATAGCATTTTTTTATCAAAGCATCAATGATACTTGTAACCCTCTAGATTCTGCAGTAACTTCCATTTCTGGATGTCAAAAATACTTTTAATAACAACAAAATATGACAAATATTTAGTAAGAATAGAAAAGTGATGCATAAAAGTGAGGTACACTATAAATATTCTACAGCAGAAATATTTTTTTTCACTAAGAAAATATCAAGGGAAAAAATAATATCTGTTCTGTGTTCTACTATGCTAAATCTACTATAACTCCATGTGATTTACATCAGTGCAACTGCAACACTGAAGTCCCCTTCTCTACTACTTTGTAACATGTACTGTGTCCATTAATTAATAGATTTGGGCTTAGTCTCAAGAAACATCACTATATACATCCAGACATTGAGCCATTGACCACCACTCTCTGGACACAACCATCCAGCCAATTTGCCATTCACCAAACAGTTCATCCACCAAATCCATCTCTCTCCAATTTAGAGAGAATGATTTTGTTGAGAACTGTGTCAAAGGCCTTACAGAAGTCCAGATAGATGACATAAGCAGATCTTCCCTTATCCTCTGATGTAGTTACTCTGTCATATAAGCCAGCTTGGATGGTCAGACAGGACTTGCGCTTGGTGAAGCTGTGCTGGCTGTCTCAAATCACCTCCCTGTCCTCCATGTGCCTTAGCACAGCTTCTAGGAGGATCTGTTCCATGATCTTCCCAGGAACAGAGGTGAGGCTGACAGGCTGGCTGTTCCCAGGGTCTTCCCTTCTACCCGTTTTAAGAACAACCTGATGACTTCATAAATGAAGGGGTTATAATATCTTGCCTAAACTATCTCCAAAAAGCACTTCTTAATTGGGGCCCAAGATGGAATTTATTTAAAAAAAAAAAAACGGAAAAGACAAGGTCGAATTAACAAATTAGAAAATTAATTTTTAGGTCAAATTCCATACATTGGATGTTATTTGTAATTTTTTTCTCTTTCAAACCTCCAAACACCTCCATTTAGCCACCACTGCCCAATCAATTTTTTCACTCAGGTCTGTTTCCAATGCAATTTCCTAGAGGTCAGCTTAGACATATATAGAATATATATCATTTTAACCTGAACCACAAACTATAAGACATGAAACTGCTAGTGGAGCTAGTAATTTTTCTCTACAATTGACCTTTCAGTCCTCCATCTATTTCATATTTCTGTTTAATCACATAGCCAGGGTTATTCTCACTCAGCTACTCTCTATACATTTTACAGTTTTTATCAAATTTTTACCATAGTTCTTTTCAAACCAAGCCTGACGGAGTTCACTTTGACAAAAATATTTTTGAATTTTTCATCAGATCACACCGTGTTCAGAAGTGGTATAAATTTTGCTATACTATAGCGTGGTTTAAGCTAATCAGACTAATTATACTTTTAAAAACAACACAGAAATGGAAGGAATTTAACCGCTGAGTTAGCTGCTATTTATCCATTAAAAAAAACAATAAAGGAATATTAGTTTGAATATGAGTATTTAAGAAGTCATTCAAAATAAAATTTGAAGTATTTTAGCTTGCAGTAAGAGAAAACTGGTTTGCACCTATTAGGAAACATTATCACAGGTTACATGGGAGGAAACAAAATTCGAACGTAGCTTAACTCCACCACAAAATTTGACCAACGCTGTCTTTTTATCCTCCATCAGAAATGTTATGTTTAAAGAGCTGTGCTCAAAAATAGAAGGTTGGAACTTAAATTAGAGGACCTATAACAACATATTTCATAAATTTTCCAAGTATGGATTACCACTGATTAAAGTGGCAGCTTTCACTAAACATGACATTGTATAATCACAGGCACAGTTATGTATTTTTTCTTAGATATAATTACACACTGAAATTTTATCACTTGCACTCAGGGAGGAAGTAAAATACCATTTACAAAAGGAGAAGATCAAGTTCAGCTTCGCTGACTGTGCACAGATCAAAGTAATTTTTAGAGAAGTAATCAAGAAAGACGATAGCTGTTTGCCACCAAAATTCCCTTAGCCTTCTACCAGCATGACCATTTTTTCTATATAATTTGTACCCTGGTATCAGAATGCATCAATGTTTGTCCCCTATTTGTCAATAATATGTCAACTTTGTCAATGTCCTCATTTTAAAACAGGTGTATTTATTAATAACTTATTTTTATTAGACTGAGTCTGTCTTATAGCCAATAGACTCCTATATACAAATTGGAAATGATCTGATATCGTGCAGCATCCTGGGTGAACTGGCAGCAGTTCAGGGATCCACAGCAGAAAAGTAATATTCAAACATAACTCTCTCTTAGGGCTCCTACCCTGGACCATAACCGAGAAACCCAGCTCCTGGTTCCAGCTCAAATCAGTCTATATTTATACGTAAAAGCAATATCCTGTATGCATCTAAAGGTGAATCACAATAGTTTTTAAGTTGAATAATCCCTTAATTAAAAAAAAAAATCTTTAAATTATCATAAAACAGTTCTGTTAGGTACTACTGGTTCTCTTTCCAGAAAGAGACACATTCATTGAAACAATGTAAGAAAACAATCAAATTGAAATCCCAATAGTTGAAAACTTCTTGCAAATGATGAAAAGCAGTTATTTTCTACAAGAAAAAACTTATTTTCACATTAAGTGTTTTTTATCTGAAGTTCAAGTACCTTTCAAAACACAACGAAAGGATAATTTGGCCAGCACTGCTAAGGGTGCGTTTTTATAGACACAAATGTAGGTTCACAGCAGCGAGAGAAGAAACAAGTCCTATGTCCACAAGTAACTCACAGGAGGACTTCTCAGCAACTTCTGATTCAGGAGCTGTCAAACATATTCCCAAATCCTTTGTTAGTCCATAGTGTAGAAAACTATCCACACTGAAACCCACAGCATAAGCAATTCCCCTTTGAACTTTCTAGCTTTAAACTAGTAGTTCTTTGTTTATAACTTTGGTAGTTTACCAGGCAAGGTGTCTCATTTTCAGATTAATTTTCATTATTTTCTAATATATACTGTAAAGTAGTTTGATCAACATTTTTGAGGGGGGAAATCTGAATTTGAAGAGTTATTGTTCTGGAAATCTTGAGGTATTCTTGGAGCAGTGCAATATTTCTACCATATGTTTTGCTTCCTTTGCTGCAAATAGGGACCAGGTTGCTGTGGCAACCAAGTTACAGGATGACTACAGAGCCGTGTTTGCTGACATGTTGCAGCAGGATTACGGTCCTCCTTGAAGCAAGAGTGCCATATATTACATTCACAGTGATTTAAAAGAGGGTTCATTTTGACTCTGCAGTGGAGTCATCATCTTAGTTTTATTCATGTCTTCTTAAAGGTCTGAAAAACATCAGGAGCCAGCTGTCATGATAACACCCTGGTGGTGGGGTCAATTAGATATTTGATCTTGACTGTGAGTGGGATTGTAAAATTAAGGTAAATGAGGTCCTATCCTAGGAGAAAGGTTTGCGTTATAATAAAGATCTGACAAAACTGGCTTCATACTTCTATTTTTTTTTTTATTTTATTATGCTTCTGCAAGTCTCACTTTAAAGGACAAAGTAGGGTCATAGGTTGGACACTCAACAGCCTTGCAAATACTATGGTAGAAAGGAAGTCATAGAGAAATTTCAGCAGCCTTACAAGTCTGCTTGGTGGGTCACTTGGCAAGTCAAAAATTAAACGGAGGTATACACCCACAAATATCCCCTTTAGTATTACTCAAGGATATTTTCACTTTATTCTTCAAGAAGGACTAACACTTAAAATCATTCCTACAGACAAAACAGACCAAGAGAATCAAAGACTAAGTGATAACAAATGATATATAGATTAATGTCTGCTATTCTGAAAATTTCCATTAATACGCCATGAACATGAAAAAGTGCATCAGTTATCCCAGACAGGCAACCTTCTCAGCTGTCTCTGAGCACTACTATCCTTCTGATCATGAGCCAAAGAGATCTTGGCTCTTGGTACATCTACAATACCCTATTATATCAGCAGCTTTTCAGTTGCAGTGCATAAGGAAGATCTACAGGAAGAAAGTCTCATAAATTTTTGAGGAAAACATGGCTTTCCACTGGGCTGATGACCCACACCTCTTGGTGAAGTCAACATTTAGGAGCTGAGAGTAAGTTGGTATCCAAGTAGTTTGGTAATCACAATCCACTAGTGAATTCCCCAAACGGAAAAAATTTCAGGCTAATCTGACGGTTCAATCATATATGTGCTTGATAAAGCACACAAAAGTACAAGAACTAAACTTTAGAAGATAGATAAAACTACCCTCCAATTTAAGATGATTGTTTAACTCATGCTATGTCAGGAAAGGAAGTTCAATTTGCTTTCTGTTCCCGGGTTTCTCTTTAACAGCTCACAAAGTCCTTCCTTCATCATATTACCTTCATTTTATATATACTGCCCAACAACATATCACATATTAATATGAAGCTTCAGGGCAAAATCCTAACCTCTCTGAACTCAATAAGTGTTTTATCATTCAGCTTCCTAGGGCCATAATTTAATTGCTGGAAAAGGTAAGACTTTACCTTTTATATAGAGAATATGTAGGTGACATCGCTGTAACTACTGTAGTCTCCAAGGTAAACAAATTCCTGAAAAAAACTTATTCACACTATTAACCTAACATTCCTTTAGCTCAAAAAAGGGCTTGTCTTCATTAAAATTGCATCCAAATATCACTTATCAAATCGGCAGGTCTCATTAATTAGATTTTGCCTTTAAAATCT
This sequence comes from Caloenas nicobarica, assembly GCF_036013445.1. NCBI lineage: Eukaryota > Metazoa > Chordata > Aves > Columbiformes > Columbidae > Caloenas > Caloenas nicobarica. Next base: position 6,015,301 of record NC_088256.1, read on the forward strand.
AATCAGTATCTTCGTCCCAAACCATTTTTATGCTCCTTCTGTCCCGTCCCAACAGATGGGATGAGGGATGACATGCGCCCTGACTCAACAGATGAGATCAGGTGTGAGTTAACTCTGGGTTAATTCTGCGTGGTTATGCAAAGTGAATGACAGACAATCACTCCAGGGGTCCAATTCAATTATGAGTTTTACTAAAAGTATGTGTTGGAATACTAGTTACAGCAAATAGTGGCTTGGCAAAAGTATTTTATGATATCACAGAACTTATCAACACATTAACAGCAAAAGTCCTTCTACGAGCAATGTATTGGCAACCATTAGTAGCTATAATACAAAACTTAACAAGAATCCAACAGCAGAGCTTAAGGTGATGTTACTCTTATATGTCTGAAAGGAAAAGAGAGAAAGAGAGTGGTAGAGAGGGAAGGAAAACTAAGGTATAAGAGATAGGGAAAGAGAGGAGGAACTAGTTTTGTCACAACGGTTTTGGCCACGATCCTTACCAATACACACCACCTTCCTCATTACAAAAACTGTTATTTTCAACTTAATCAGTTTTACTACTTAGTTGTATTTCATTAGACACAAAAAAGCTGTGAGAGTGGGGTAGTCTATTAAAGACAACTTTAAACTTGGAGCTTGGTTTCTGAGAAATAAAGTGCTCTGCAGGACTCGGTAAAAAGAAAAAATCCTCTCATTTTACAAGAGGAGAGACCGAAAGAGACATCATCCTAACAGAAATTTAGGAACTATATCTTGCAATATATTATAAGGCTTAAAATGCACTATGTTTAAAAGAACTCCCAAATTCATTCCAGTAGAATTATTGCCGGTGTATAATTAGAGTCACATCTATTTCTACTGTGTGCAAACCTCCTAATCAAGAAGAGTAGCACTCAAAGCTCAGATATGCATTCACACCAAAGGTATTTATCCGTTCTGCTGGCTTGGGCTGGGGGTTAGGAACAGCAAACCACAAAGGAAAAAAACTTTCGAGATTTTTTTTTTGGAGGTGACAGCTATGACAGACAGCAGTGAGCAAAATCCCACTGTTCTCATGTTTGTTTGAAGGTTATGCGTTTGCTGAGCCAAGTTGAAATTCACCTGAAAACCCAATGAAACAAATTTTATAGGACCTTATAGAAGAGTTATGTAACTGCATCACATAGCAAATGTCTTATTACTATGTTTTGGTGTTCCTCTGATTGTGTGATACATACCAAAAGCTGACCACAATGTTTTTGTTTCACAGCAAAAATAAATTGATTTATCTTTTTGTTCAGGTTTAAGTCATGGTTCAGTACAATTCACCTTGTATAAGAGAAATGAAAACAAACCACAGAGATGATCAATAAAACACCTGAAACCTCACAATGATACTGTGGAGAAGACATTATTCAAATTCAAGTCAGTCTAACCTCAGAGTAATACTAGGTCCATCAAGCTCAAGGCCAAGATTTTAGATAATAATAATAATAATAATAATAATAATAATAATAATAATAATAATAAGGCAAATGCTCAAGCTGCAACTTCTTAAAAAGACTGATTTTCAAAAAGCACCAAGGGTTAAGTGAAAAAAATCAGGGTTCTACAAGTTGCTTTCAGTTCATCACCCACAGATCGAAGCAGTCTACGTCAGTTTTATTTAAACCATAGCTTGTGCGTCCAGCTGCCTGAGCTGGACTGCCAGTAGCAGTGTTAGGAAGACTGTATTTTAACTGAACACCAAGACTCAGGTCCTGACTTCAGATATGTTAAGGAGAAAGTCATACACTATTAAAGCTGAAGTAGGACCAAGGCTGAGCCCTAATGCACCATCCACCCACATCACAACTCCCTGGATCCTCTTGGTCTCTGACCCTTCTCAAAGCTCTCTCGGAGCGCTGGTGCAGCAGAAGTGAGACCCTTGGAACCTGCACTCAGAGCTAGCCCTCAGTGAGGATTAAAATAATGGGTGTCTTTAGTCCACCTGATAACCTAAATGACCACTGAGTGCTAGCTTGAGTCAACTTGTTTGATTTTCCTCTGAAATAGGCTAAAAGCACTCAAAATAGCCCCCATGCCACAGCTGAAGGTGGTGACCAAAGGCCACGAGTACAGGAAACTACCCAAGGCTGCTCTCATACAAATACTGTCTCCAAAGCACACGCTGCAGGACAAGACGCTCAGGAACCAATTTACCAGAAGTCAGGGGTTGTGGTACCAAAGTCTTCTCTCTGTGAGCCTGTGCTGCTATTCTGGATACAACAGTGGTTCAGGACATTTGCTCAGGCCCAATCTCAACTATAAAACTGAAACAGATCTGCAAGTTCATATGAACAAGACCACTAATGTCTCATCTTTGGCAACTGTCTTCCCCAAGCAAATCTTTCATTTTCTAGGAAGTAATACATTTTCCTCAATATCACTGTATAGAAACCAGAAAAACGCTAGTCTTACAGTATCTCTTCCAAAGGGTAAAACAAACTAGGACACAGTACTGCTTGAATACAGGTGAGAATGTGCACAATATAATCTTTAGATATACAAGAGATACTTCTGATGTGTCTCCAGCTCAGAGAAAATTTACAGAGCAAATGTTGTATGAATCAGTGTGATGGCTGCTGTCAGCTACAAATATCAGCCACATATTACACACCTACCACATGCAAAATACTCCCACAATGATCTTATTAAAGAGGCTGTGCAATACATCAAAATAATGTTTTACCTACAGCAGCCCATAGGTACTAAAATATACCCTTCCTGCTTATTTTGTACACAGTGAAAAATGACACGCTTGTGGGTAAACTTGCTCATTAATTCTGACAGATAATTCAGAATACATGCTTGATACCACACCTTAAGTATCTGAAAGCTGCAGAAATAGAAATGTTCTAAATGTTAGTGAAAAAGAGAGAGAGAAAGGTAGAGGAAAAGAGATGACAATTATTTGAGCTACACAAAATTTTTGATGGGTAATAATTAACTTGGTGATGAGTAGTGAGATGAGTGACTGAAAAATCTCACAAGCTTTCTTGAGTAGTATCTAAAAATATCTGGGTGTCTGAATCAAAAGAGAAACTTTTTCAACAATTGTTTCCTTCTTCCACCTTTTCTGGAAGAATCAACTGCTGTTATTTACTTTAATATCTAAAAAAAAAAAAACCAACCTCTGCACATAAACATGCAAGAATTGGCAACTAACTTGTACTTGGTCACAGCCTTGGGTAGATCAGCATTCATTAAGATGGAATAAAACTGAAGAGATGAATTCCAAAAATTTTTGTCTCAAAAAGCCAGAGCTGCCTTATATGGCTGAGATCGTTCCTACCTCAGTGTTTCAAGAAACATGAATATTCCTCTCCGTTTGTAGCTAAGGGCCTATGCATAGCATAAGGCACAAGTTAATTTCCTGGACAGGGTACAGCACACCCTCTGAACATCAACATGTTAGCATAGCCCTCTGCATATCCACCAACTGCAAGAGTAGCTTTGGCAGGACTGACTCTTCATTCCTTACTCAGGATTGCAAACAACCAGTCAGAGGGTGAAAGGAGAAGCAAGAAGCCTCCATCCCACCATGCACGGGCAATATAGGTCCCAGAAGAGACAACAGCAACGACAGAAAAAGATGAGTTTTAACTTGCGTGTCAGAAACCAGCTGTGAATTAACAGCTTTGTGTTGAGTGGATTCCTCTCCACCACTTTTCCTTTGCTGTATAAAAGCTATGCATAATCCACCCTGTTTCGTATTTTTTAAGCAGGACCAATTACATTGTTCATGCAAAGGTCAGGCCAACACATACGGCATGCAATTCAGAACAGTAAACATTAAAACATTTGTCATTAATTATTATAACCCCCAAGTAGAAAGTAAACATAAACAGTTACCTACAAAGAATATTTCATTTTCTGTAAAAGGAGGTGGCAGTGCATGCTCACTAGCACTGAGCTGTAGCCAGTACAATAATTTGAAAATTTATATACACAGTTGGTGCTCCAGCCAGCAAATAATGTACGCAATTACCATGACTGTTAATGTGCCTGCATGCCTAATTTCTGAAGCAGCATGCTGAGTGCTTTCCCCTTAAGGTGGCTTGAGCAACTGGTCTGTATTTTAACAGAGAAAACCACATCTAATGAAAGCAGATCTTCCAGGAGACAAGCCATGCTTTCAACTTGCTCCTGCTGCCAAAGCAGTAATTGCAGTGAAATGGAAAAAAACAAGTACACACCTACAATAAACAGATGGCTAATAAAAATTTGGGGAGCTCTTTCAATACAGAAATTGAGTACTCTAAAAAGACACCTACATAACAAATGCTTGGACATGTTGTCTCCTTTTATAGACTACTTAAATATTTGACCTTCAGCTCAGCACCTGAACTGTTTGTTTCTTTATTGCTGATTATATGCAGAAGTTTTGGAATACATGTATAGCAAATATTTAACCTTTTTAATAGAATGCATCCAACATACTCTTGCAATTCAGACAGTAGGTATTAACTACTAATGTGATAAACCTAATCATTGTAATCATAGAATCATTTTGGTTGGAAGAAACCCTCAAGACCATTGAGTCCAACCTAACTCTAGCACTAAACCATGTTCCTAAAACCTCATCTATATGTCTTTTAAACACCTCCAAGGATGGTGACTCCATCACTTCCCTAGGCAGCCTGTTCCAGGTCTTCACAACCCTTTCTGTGAAGAATTTTTTCCTAATATCCAATTTAAACCTCCCATGGTGCAACTTGAGGCCATTTTCTCTTGTCCTATCACTTGCTACTTGGGAGAAGAGAGCAACCCCCTCCATGCTACAACTCCCTTTTAGGTAGTTGTAGAGAGCAATAAGGTCTCCCCTCAGCCTCCTTTTCTCCAGGTTGAACAGCCCCAGTTCCCTCAGCTGCTCCTCATCAGACTTGTTCCGTAGACCCTTCACCATCTTTGTTGCCTTCCTCTGACCCGCAGCAGCACTCCAATGTCTTTCTTGTAGTGAGGGGCCCAAAACTGAACACACAGGATTCAAGATACGGCCTCGCCAGTGCCCAGTACAGGGGGACGATCACTACACATTAATATTATAGATCACAGTATTCTTGCCTACCATCTTTAGATAAAAAGTAGTCCTGATGAAATTAGGAGGTTACAACATGCAGTAAAAAAGCATCTTGGTCTGCTGAGGTTTACTCATGCCTGCAAACATCTGCTCTTGTTTTGTACTTCCATTTGACAACAAGAACAAACATTTCCATTTGCTCAAAAATGTTGACAGGCGAATCAGTGTTTTAACATTAAAGTAGGTCAGCCTATGCTGCATTATTCCGTGTAGCAAAATTACACTTCTAAATGATAAAATATTGTCTAATACGAATTTGAAGTGGTACAAGCATATATCTGCTTTCTGCAGAAGAAAAGCTGCATTAATTTGAAATTGTCCCTCCTCCATCTGTAAGAAAAATGTAAAGTATTACAAATCAATTATTTTTGCCTAGCTATCCTCTTCATCCTAATCAATAGCTGGGCAAACACAAACACAAAGTACAAGCATTTGTCTGTTCCCAGGCAGCACAAGTGACATCAGATTTAAAGGGACATCGTCAGCTTCAAATATAGTCAAGTTAAAGCAAAAAGAAGAATAAAAGCTATTTTGGGTACTACAGACTTCCTGGAGTCTCCCATACCAACTTAGGGAAGCATCACCAAGCCATTTTCTGTTACTCAGAACGTTTTCTCTCCTCTGTTTCTGTTTGGAAACTCACGCCCCTAAGGAAATCACAGTCTCAATGTTGTACATTATCTGTACACAGAAACGCTTGTCAGTGGGAAAAGTAAACAGCACAAAGTTGGCACCTTTCACCTGCCTCATTTGCAATAATTCTATTCACTTTCAGTAATAGGAAGTTGGATATTTTCAGGAAGTGTTTATCAAACAAATACTTGCCACTGAAAACCATAAAGAGAAATCAAAATTGTATTTCTGCCAATAAATTGATAACGTGATTTACACCAAAAAATACTCTTATATTCTCTTGATAGAATATGTTATTCTGTCACGGAATGGTGACAACATATATCCACTATAGAGCTTCCTCCATGGAAAGAAAATAAATTTTAAGATTTGTAGACACAAACCTTGAGTATTTACTTATCTTAAGTCGTCAAGAGTGCTTTTTTGGGAACAAGAAGAGCCAAATTCTTTTTCAAGAAAAACTGAGCAAATTCAGTATTTATGTTGTAATTTTCAAAAAAGAAAAAACACACACCAAAAAAACCCCCAACACACCTCTAGTGTCCTATGTATAATCTAAGTAATTACTTATAAATTAGATCATTGAACAAGGCATTTGTACACGGTCTCAAGCATCAATTTATAGAGTAACCAACATGAAATGCCATTTTTTGGCATTGTGGAGAATAGGCTTCATGACTTTAAGTATGTTCATTCATCTTTATGTGCAAGAAATATGGTTATTCAGCAAAGACTACACATATGCTTAATGCTAGATATACCTGAAAATACCCTTGCAGATGGAATAGCCCCACAATCATAGTTGCAGCAGATGTGACAGAAGAAAAACCCTACAACCTCTTAATGCAATATTAGCAGAAGAAACTGATGTGGATTTATCCAAGAATAGAGAAAGAAAAGCGAAGTCTCTTATTGTATATTGTATTACTTTCCCATTAGCAGCATGTTCCTGTGTGGTGGTTTTATTTGCCTCTGACCCTTAACAGATGTGATACAACAGATTCAGCCTTTCTCTGCCACACTTCATAAAACCTCCAAAATGGTAAATGGTTCAGAACCGACTGAAGAGGGAGGGCTGAGCCTCTAAATGTAAAATAATGGCCATAGAAGGCCACACCCATGTAAGCTGATTTCTCTATTTAAAAAAATAAGTAACTGATCACAATACGATCTTTTTCTACTTTTAGAACATTTCAAATTAACAACAACAACAAAATCTCAGAAACTCTTCAAACATCTGCTCAATATAAAATGCCGACCACTCTGATCTAGCTATGAGTACACATAAGAGCTCCATTTTGACACTTTCTACAGAAAAGGGTAAAAAGAAAAAAGGCAGTGACTATTCTTGGCAGCTTTAAACTTCTGGCCAAATGTGTGGGTGGGAGGGACATTAGTTTTCCAACTCACAGAAATTAAGGGGAAGAAAGAGTCTAGTCGAAGCAATAGTGAATAAAATCACTGATACTCTTTCTCTCAGTCTTTCCCCAAATCACAGATCCTATCTCTTCCAAATACTAATTTACAGCACATGCCAAATAACCCAAAGCACGATATTACAGCATGAGGGCTCCCACATGCTGTTGTGATAACACATTGGTAAACACAATAGCCAGCTATTTTGATGGCATGAATTTCTATGGGTCTGTTTTCTTTATCGTGAACTGTTGCATAAAGCGCAACAGTAAAGCTGGAGAACAAAGATCTCTCAAAATATCAGATACAAGAACCAAGCCTATGCATCTTGTCTTTAAATACATTTTCTTCCAATGAACACTCCTATGAAATACTTATCTACATGAAATCACCACAACATTTTAACTCTGATCACATTTAAGGTTAGCCACCCTGAGATCATTCTTTCAAACTTTCTAATCAACCACATGTTAATAAATTTAACGTATGAACAGGCTTCATTGCTCTATCTGTTCTAGTCACTGTATTTATCAAAGACTTTTTTTTGTTGTTTTTTTTCAGTTTCTCTCTTTCTTTTAGGTCACTTATCACATTAATTTAGGGACTCAAAATGTTGTATATGAGCATCACGTCACACAGCACCAGAGTGCGAGCATTTAAAATGCCCCTGACAGCTCTCAGTTCCATCCAGGTGATTTTAACTATGTTGCAGAGACAGATTTCTTCACTATTTACAAATTGATATATACTACTATCAAAAAGCATGGATTAACAGGTTCAGAAGCAGTTTTCCCAAGTAGCAGTTGTCAGTGACTGCACAGGAAAACAATGATAGCATTTGTTTGAGTTTCTTTGCTTCGGTTTTGCTAGTCTTACCCCACACTGCTTTTATCCTTCACTAATGGCAATGGAACACATGGCACGGAACAATCACCTCCTTGCTGAAAGAAAACTTATGATAAGGTGACACATTAGTTACTAATTTTAATTCATTTGTTTTTGTTACGTCTTGAGAACACACACACAAAAAGATTGTTTTTCCTATTAAAGTGTGATTCTCCATAGAAAACTGACTAAACAGTGACACCATGGGGTGCCTTGCCTATTTACGCTAATTAATTTTCACCTAAAATTATATAGCATGTTAAGCATTTCAACTGCTACCCCTGCGCAATCAATCAGAAAAAAAAAGTGCCTTTTTCACCTGCCACATGACTAAACACTGAAGATTATTTAATAATTAGAATATAATTGTGATGCCAGTCAAACAACACAGCCCATTTGCTCTTCCACAGGTGTACTGGACTGTCATGGGTAAGGCCATAAACAACCCCCAGTAGTGGATCTGGATCCCAGAGTTCACCTAAGAACGAAAAATTAGAGCTGTTGTCAGAGAGATGAGAATCAAGAATACTCAGGGTGGTGCTGAGCAAGCAGCCACCCTATTACAGCATCACCTGCTCCAGTTGTAGCTTGTTTTAAGCAGAAGTGCTTTCCCTTCTGTCAGCAACTTTTCAAACGTTTTCATGATGGTGGCTTGTACTGCAGCCTCTCTGTTACCTGGTGGGCACAAAGCAGAATGCCATAATAAACTGGCTTCCAGGGCTATTTTCAGCGGGTGATGGGCAGACAGACCGGCAGCTCCTGTGCTACTCCGATTTAGGAGATACTGCTACAAGATTAGGAAACCACATCTGGCCAGTTGCCAGTCACCATGACAGACCAGTTCCTCTCAGGTTAGCGTTGCTCAATATGAACAACAGCTCTGATCGCCTCTACTTGCAAACTGCTCTTCACAGAAGCTTTGTAATTGCCCAATGTTTCACTGTTGTCACTGTTAGGAGATAGCAACCCCTAAGTAGGAGCTTTTCTTTCAAGAGTTCGGCTTCTCAGAGTTACAACCTTTGATCATGCCATTACTTTCTGCGTGCAAGGTTGAAGAGTTCAAGCATGGCTGAAATGAAGACTGAGAATCCTGCTGTAGAAAATCCCACTCCCCAGCGCCCAGGCTGAAAGCTGGCCCAGATTTAGGCAGACGTGCAAAAAACTGGTGCCCTTGGGGCCAAGCAGCCACCAGCTTTGACACACTCAGTTTAAACTTAGCCCTCCAGAAGGTTTAAACAGAAGCATATACTGTATACACGAGGCAATGACACCTTTATAAAGACTTTATATTTTTGCTGAGGTATCGGTGGGTCCCTGTACTCCCGTGCTCCCATTCTTACATTTTCCACAGACACTGCATAAAAACAGTTCAGCTGCTTTCTCAACCAATACTTCCCAAAAGAGCACAATAGTGCTGAATGCAAGTTAGGCTGAGGAAGCTGAAATGGATCTAACTTCAGAGACAGCAAAGTTGTAAAGTGATCATTAAAATGCTGGTGACGGACATGCAAACAGACACACCTTTGTTTTCCTGCATATTTTCTTTTAAGTTAATCACAAATAATTTGTGTTCATTTTCACATTTAGGGAAAAAAATAATCAAGTTAGAAATGCAGTTTTAAGAACAGACAAAAAGATCCTTCTAGAAATGGAGACAGAAGTAGAGATTAAGTTCTGTATTTTTAAAACAGTTTTGATAGGCATATTTATGTCCAAATCTAATTGCAGCTTTGCCTGTACGCTTGATGATGTCTCTGATAGAATTTATGAGTCCAGAACAAAATTAGTATTTATTCTTTTGATTTTAGTCATATAGATGAATCCCAAATTAAGATTTAAGGCTTTGAATTTGTCATTGTATGGACTAACATGACCTAAACTCTCTTGCTAACACACATCTAATGATGCTTCAAACAATAAAATCAATAAGAGATAAAGTCAAACACAAAACAAAAGCAGACTGCATAACAAACTTTTTTTCTAAGCATAGTCAACTGTTTCTCTCATTGTTCCTGATCAGTACTCTTAGTTCTCATTTGCTTAGGTAATAAAAATAAGGTGTTTTTTTGCAGGCTCAACATCCTTCAGAGACACTTCAAGTGGTACGTCCTATCCAACTCTCACATTAACAAGCTAGACAACTTTCTTCAAACCACTTCAAGTTCAGTCAGTACCTAAAGCACACCCCACACGTCTGACCTTGCCCTGCTGAAGTAAATGGGAAGCTAAAGCTGAACCTTGGATCACTAAATTCAAATAAACTTGAGAAATGTTCAGGTCCAGTTGAGCACTTCAAATCTGGACTCTGCCTCTAATGATAAGAAAAATTATTCCTGCTCTGACTACACATCAAGAAGCAAAAATCCAAGCTTTGCTTGGACCTGCGCCATGTCAACCACAGCAGCTAAACTGTAGAATAGGAAAATACATTCACAAATGCCAACATGGAAAGGAACCACAACATTGATGTTACACAGCACCTTGCAGATTTCCATGCATTTAAAAATACACTCCCTTGCAGCTAGTTGCTTTGACAATCTCAACCTCTGAGAGCCAAATCTAAGACACCCCAGGTCAGCTCCTCAAAACCAGACACTTTCAGGATGTCACAAGCTAGATATCCCTAAAAGGGAAGCACTGAAAAGAAACTTTTTGAAATGCACATCATTGCGCTTTAGATTAGGGACAGAAAGAGAAATTACTATTGCGGAAAGTTGTGTTAAGTCTTTTATAGATGAGATTCATTCAAGTGGGCTGAAAAAAAATCTGCCCTAAGGAAATGAATTGAGCACACTGGTCTTGTTCTGTCCAGAAGAACCCACTGGTTTTGGGTGCACATCTCTAGACACAATGCCCTGGGTTATTGTTTGTTTTCTAAAACAACCCTTAACTGTGTTTTTCTAAAACTTGTGTCTCTCTACATTTCTCGAGGTGACACATTTCTGTGAGAGACATCCTGTCTGATTACATCAGTCAGACCGCATTAAGCTGTGTCAGTAACGACTGCCAGTGTGACTGATGTAACTGGGGGTGACACACCAGCACGCTGTTTCCCCATCTGTGAAATATGAGATGGATTTGGGGGCAAGGAGAAGAGGAAAAAGAAAAGAAAAAAACAAAAAAAGAAGAAAAAAAAATTTCATACCAGTAGAAAATAAATTTAAGGAAACCTGTTCCTGTGCTCCCTTTCAAAACCAAAATTGATTGAAAATCTTCTATTATGCTAGAGACTAAAATAACAGTGGTGCGGTATAAGATACCTCTGCAGTCAGCTGTGCAGATGTTGTACTGAGCACATTTTTTTAAAGATAAAGAAAACTGCAGGTAAAGCCTAAAGAGTTTTGCATGTAAGGAAGTACTGCTTATTTGAAAACCTGCACAACCACTGATTTGACACTTCTAGAAGAATGCTCTCTTCATTATAATTCTGCATATATGAATACAGCAGGTAAAACAGGGCAGTCTAACACTTGAACACTTCTGGGAAATGGTAAAAGTTTGGTGGACCCTACAGGCTCCTGGTTACTATTTTATGATTAAGTATTTTAACATTATTAACGTGCCAGTCACTAACAAATTTCTAAAAACTCTTCCTGTGGCTGTCTTGATTCTTTTGGCACTGGCTCAGGACCTGCAGCACAGGGGCCAGGAAAGGCTCCAGCCTGGAGCAGCCTCAGTCTTCCAGTAGTAATGCAGGCTCACAGATGAGATTTAAGCTCTCTTCAGCAATGCCAATATCACAGAAGCCAGCATATTACTTGCCATGGATGCATCCTCCTCCCTAACTCTCAAAAAACTAGGCAGTCATGAGAATCCAAAGCAAATTAAAGCCTGGAAAGCAGCGAGAACAACAAGACTTTCATATGGTACACAGAAAAAAAAAAAAAAAAAATCAGCCCCTTTCAAAACAGATCACTTTCTAAGCCCCCCCACAAAACTAAAGCACAAAAATTACAAGTAGTAACAAGAACATAAGGGTCATCATTTATCCTCTTAACTTCCTACTATTTTTTTTTTTTTCCCGGCCAGTTGGAGAATTCTCACAGCCAAACTCTCAGACAAGCTAGCTGTATATGAGCTGCCACACTGCTATTTCCAATGTAAAGCACTCAACTTGAACTGGCGGAGTCACATCCTGAGCAACAGGATGAATCAGTGGCTCTTCGCTTCTCTGCTGAAACTACGGGAGGCATGTTAAAGTCCTTCGAACCACCAACACAAGAAAATGGAGTTCCCAAACATTTTGTACGGCTAACACCCACCTGATCACAAGAATTAACTAGTGTCACATTTTTGTCGTAAAAGAAATCACACGTAATCAAATGGCTATATTAAATGCAACTTTATAGTAGTGAGGGTTGAGAGAAGGATAGTAGCTTTTTTGTAGGTGGCAGCTGACATTAGAACCCCAAGTATTACACAATGTTATGTATTGATTTGGTTTGTTTTGTTTTTTAAAAGGAATAAGACCCAGCAAAGCACCTGTGGGTTTGATACTACTCAGTGCATGGCAAACAGACTGCAGCACTGCCAGGTAAATAAATTCCTATTAATTAAATCCATTACAAGCAGCAGGAATTACATCCCATGTTATTCTGGGGAAATAGAGTCCTTTTTTTCTTTTTCTTCTCCAGTTGCTTCAACAGTTCACAAAATTGTGACCTACCAAAGCAATATAGTGGTCACACAGCAGGGTAGAGGAAATATGCCTTGCAGGGGCTGGAGGAAGACAAAGTTACACATGCCGCAAACACACACACACATAGAAAAATGCATGACATGTTCAAAGCCAACGTATTGATCCCAGTAACCTACCCTACAGCACGTTCTCTGCCAAGTGCTCAATCCTGTATTAGTTTTAGCTAATGGCCCAGCTGCAGGGGTAGGGGCTCCTGCCAGCAAACCCGTAAGCTCATACGGCAGCGCTATTTGCAGGGAGGGAGAGATGGTTGTCTGAGTTAAACAAATCTCTGCTCTATTTACAGCAAAACAGACAACAAGATTTTTGCCCTGTATACAAATGACTGTCTGCAGGTCTTTAAGTCAGTTTTGTGGTTCAGTAGGAACTTGATTGTATATAAGCAACACGTAAAAAAAGCTTAAAAAAAAACAGGTAAAAAAAGTTTGCCTGCTGTGGAAGTAAAATAGACTGAAATATGTTTTTATATATGCACAAAAATTAATCATTTATATTAAAGCATTCGCTTCTAAGTTTTCGCATTTACACACACGGAAACATCTATTCCAGACTATGCACACAAAAGTATTTAAGTATCTTGATCACTCTGAGCTTTCACCTCAAAGGCTCGTATCTGACAAGCAGAAGAAAAAAACTGGTAATGTTTAGAGTCATACAGGTACATTTGAAGGTCCATCCCTGTCCTTAAACTCCTTTTCTAAATGCATCCAAGTGTTCTGATAAAAATCAGCCCTCAATGTGAAATAGGAGGTGAATGCATTTTTGCTTCATTTCAGCCTTATCTTGGAAGGTCATCTCTCCCCCCAACATGTTTTGCTTGCAACAGAAAAGAGAGTCTATTTTCCATGATGTTGCCTCAGTAAATTGTGTGAGTCAAATTAATTTGTGTGTCCATTTTCCACAAAAAAATTTCTGAAGCCCAGAGCTCTTTGCAAGAGAGTATGTATAAATTAATTGTCTTCAGAAGGAAAATGACGTGAATATCAAAATAGAGAATTCTTTATGCAAATTTTAGCATTAAAGACCTGAACAGAATGCAGAGTATAAGCCTACAGGTGGGAATCTAATTTACTACAAGTGGCTTTGTGTCTCATGCAGAAAAGTTGCATTTGCCACTTCTACAAATTACTACTCTGCTGAATAGAAATGTAATTACAGGATACTGCTCACTGGACTTGTGGTAAGGAAGAAATCAGTGACATTTCTAACTTTATTGATCAAACTTTAATTGTAATTCCTAATTCAAATTCGACTTCCCAATTTTTCAACTAAACTTGAAGAAACAGAGTTTTTAAGTCTGTTTGAATATATGGTTCCAGTGACACTCGAACACCATTTCTAGGACACAGGAATCCTTGCCACTTTCAAGAGCTTTTTCCTGTCCAGAACAGTCACAAGGCTACACAAAACAGTGCCAGGTATCAACACATTAGACAGTGATAAGGTCATGAATCAAGAATTTATTGGCTACGTCATCTTATCCAGCATCTTTCAGGAATCAGTCTATGTTAGCCATGTTTTTAAGATACTTCTCTAGAATTTTAAAAGAAATAGCAAAGCTATAAAGGAATGAAGAAAAACCACCTTCAGATAAATGTAATAGAGTCACGTTCTCTTCCAGGGTCCTGATCAAACTCATAGTTTACTTTGGCATCCTTTGCTCAACCACTGATGAAAGTTTGAAACAAGTTCTTGAGTACGGAAACACCTTTTGCTTGGGAAACTAATCTGTAATCAAGACATGGTGTATCTTACAGGTAAGACAGGGTGATATCAAGTAAATGAACAGAGTTCTTTAGTCTAGTTCACCCTATGGCACCCTACTCCTTCACCCAAAGGTATCTCACCAGGTTTCACGCAGAGGCTGCTGTATATACACACATATATACGCACATACACATGCTACCAAACATTAACCTACAGCAATTCTTGGAGAAACAGAAGGAAGACACCAGACTGTGACTTACAGCCTCCCTTCTGGTGATGTGTTAGTGAGTCAGCCGTGCTTTGTTCCAGGTAATATCTGTTTCCATACACTGAATTAGATTTCAAACACTTTCAACAACAGTCACGAAAGACTTCGCTTGACAGTGTTAGGTTATCAGTTGCACTCTATGATCTTAAAGGCCTTTTCCAACCAAAATGGTTCTATGATTCCATGCTGATGAGACATTTCTACGAGCATGCCTAATTTCCTACAGACCTAGAGTGTTCTTGACCACATGCAGAGTACAAAAGAAGCTATCAATCCTGTTTGGAGCAGATGGTGATCTAAAGAGAGCTTTAAACATGTTAAATAATAGACCAGAACTTACTCCCTATAAAGACACATATTGGAAAGCAAATTCCTTGCCAGTAATGTGTATACTATAAACGAAATTGTGAAAAGCTAACCAGCCCAATGACACCTTGATGCCTAACTACAAGCAATGAACATTGACATAGCTGAGATGTCTGCCTGGAAGCTATCTTCTAACCCAGATGACAGCAACAGAAAAAAATACATTCAAGAGATTGGCATCTGAGTCTTGCAGCTGTCGGAGCAGAGAGTGGCCACAGGTGCTACTTCCAACCATGAAATCCTCTCAGGGGAGAAGGCAAATGAGAGTACAAATGCTACCAGCAAAACAGGGAGGACAGGGCAGACATAAAACCCCTTCAACTGCCAACAAAGTGGCATAGATGTCTTCTGATTGTGTTTACATTGTGACATAGAAACAGCAATCAAATTGCTAATCTTAACCTGTTGAGCACCTGTCTTTAATGCAGGCAAGTCAACACCTGCCAGAGACTTAAAAATAAGAGTGGGGTAGGGTGCAAAAATATCAACATATAAATATAAAAACATATATATATATATATATATATAGTCAGAGCATTAAATGACTGAACACAGAGCAGTTTGCTTCTTTCCTTAGTGATTGCTCAGTGATGTAGAGATGTACCCATTTCTATCCATTTTTCCTGTGTTTGGGCCTTCTCCTTTCACCCCTGTGGTCAGCTGTCATTTCTCATTATATGAGCCATCCATGCAGGATGCTATTTCTCCAAATGTCACCCTTAAATCCGCACTTGTGCCCTCTACAGTGCTACGTAAATAGCTACATGAAAACTAGTAATATTAGAGGTGACTCTGTGATGTGGCCAAGGAACTCATGTCAACTTTCTGTAATTACAGAATTAGGGTAATGGATCATTTGCAGCATTCATAACAGAAGAAAGGTCACTCCCAGTGAACCCTAATCATTCCCTCCCTTTTCCTTTTCTCCCTCCAAAAAACACCTACACGGAAGGTGGAAAGTTTCAGCAGCAGGATGCTGGGAAAGTCGTTACAATGGTGCGGTTCTGCAACACAGAAATAAATGAGGAAGACTTGCTATTGCAGCCAAAGGAAGATGCAGGTTTCAGCTGCCCTCCTATAAGCTGCTTACTCAGTCCAGGAACGGAATTCACCATTATCTTATCTCTATGCATATTTTAATTCCTCCCTTTTAAAAATAGAAATTAATATAGGAGAGCAGTAAAAGACAGTATCCTCAAAAAAAAAATACCCTAATAGCAATTCCATCTCATAGAATTTCAATTTTAAAAAATCCTTGCTTTTCCTACAATATACTAAATATGGATTTTTAGCTTTTATGAAATCCAAATGTTTTGATAGCCAGCTCTTTTTCCTCTTTCCATTTTCCCCCTTTATTTATAAACACATCTGTAATAATCAGATATATACACAATACTAACAGACTTGATTCCTTAAATCCCCACAAATTCTGAAAAATTAGCTAAATCCTTTCTGTTATTTCCCATCCAGCTTACAAACAAAAAAACCACAGCTGGACATAAATACTTCCATGAGGTCTTTGGAAAATGCAAGGAATCAGTTGCTGTGTAACCACAATGGTTAGATCATAGATAGTCCTTTAAATATATGAAACAGAACATGGTTTAAGTGGCTTTGTTTTTAACTATGGCATGTTCAAAGTATTAAGGTGGACCCCTTACACATTTAAAAGCAAAATATGGATTAATCACATGCAGAATTTTCTACAGCTGCATGAAAGAGACTAATTCCCCTATCAGCCTTTACATTTCATTTGGTCTCCACGTCTATATATTCCAAAGCTTTTCCATTCAGTAATCGCACTTTGCAACTTAAAGTTTGGGAGTGTGAGTGCCCAGATGATTTACTCAAACTGAAAATCTGATGTGGATGTTTCACAGAGTTCTTCTGCAGTTCGATAGTTCAGCAGGGCGGTGCCTGCGCAAGGTGATGCTGCGCACAGGGCCAGGCTGCCGAGCTGCCAATACCGCACCACGTTAAACACCAGCCCGGGAACCTGTAGCTGTGAATTGCACTGAGCATCGGAAAGGCCTGCAGTGCCAATGGTTAGAAATACTTTCATGGCACTGCTAGTGCTTTTGATTCGATACCTCTAGCACAGCAAGTACTAGTACTTGAGGAGATACAGATTCCTGTAGTGGGTAAGAGGTTTACAAACACTAAGTTTAAATACCAATGGAATTTACACATTCAACTCAGTTATCTAACCTGTCGCCAATTTGCAGATAACAGTGCCCAAATAGCTTAATAATAAATTGATTTTATCAATTTGCATCATACAGACTAGTTTAACTTTAGGGACAAACTATTTTCATGGATGTTCCCCGGCAGTACTGTTATATTTATCACTACATGGGCTTCTGAAAGTATGGTGAACTGAGGGAGACTTGCAACATTAAAGAAAACCACTTACACGTTTCAAAACAAAAATCGAAAAAAGACAAACAAACAAACAAAAAAATCAACCAGATATTGTTATTGGCTTAATTAATGCCCATTTTGGGATAGCAGACTGGCTTTCATGAAAGCCACAGAAGTCTGTTACAGCATCATTCTCCACACCCCACCCAACCCCAAGTTCCCATTACAGATGGAAGTGCAAGTTTTTCCAGATCTGATGCCTGACAATGAAATGGAGAAACTATTAAATAATTGTATCCAATCATCATACTAACTCTTATTACAAGCTAGATGTAACCTACAACTTGCAAAATCTTGATTTTCAATGACTATCATCAATGGACTCAATGGGGTACATTATCAACTAATACTACAAACCTATTCTAAAGCTATAATATATTCTGCCTTGTCCGACATATTTTCAGTGAGACAAACTGAGAGATCTGAACAACACAGACTCTGCAAAAGTCAGATAGGTAATGCAGAAAAATAGGGAATGGTGGAAAATGTCAAGGTAGGGCTGCTCTTACAAACCTAAGGATTTCCAAATATTTGCTACCATTATTCATGACCATGTGAAAAATGTAAATGGTAAAACATGGAGGTAATTTTACAACCTATTAAGCTCCATCTTAGTGCAAATAGTATTTTTTTCTAGAACAGTAACATCAGGTGTTTTCCTTCCCATCCCAATGCTGCATAGTGATAGTGTCACTGAACTGAATGGGCAGCTCAGCCTCATTGTGATGGGACCTCAGGCTGGTGACCACCTTGAAATGAGGCTGCCCCAGTCTTTCTTGAGAGCACATTTACCAAAACACTCCAAAGGAAATAAGGTGTTTATATTCTGTTAGCCCCATCTCTGCCTTGTTTTTATCTCAATGGGGAGGACTCTGTTGCCTATTGCTGTTAGAGATGCCTTGGGGCACCTGAGACATCTGCATGGGGTCAGATGTAAATGTTACTCTAGCTACATCCAGGAATGCAGGGTTAGGAAAACAAATCTCAAATCACTATTATCTAAATAAAAGCCCTGATAAAGTAAGGTTTCTTGCAGAAAATTCACAATTTATGTGACTTTCAGTTGCGTTTTAGATATCATTATGTTCATTAATAACAACTAACCTAACGTGGATATCTTAGAATAAATGTTTTAAAATGTGGTGATTTTCTAGACACTGTACCTTCTGTTTCATAAAGCTAACTAGCTTAGATATAGTTCTATTAATTCATTAATATGTAACCAAGGATTCAGTGAAACGACGCCATGTTAATTAAGGATCAGGTACTTCTGGGTGCCAAGTCCTTTTGACGGATCAATGTTCCTGGAATTCCAATAGAGCAAAATATCTTCGTTGTGTCACTGTAACGTTCATACAGGAAGACTTTCACAAAAGAAACCACAATTTATGTCGCATGAAAAAATGGATGCTGCCAGTAAAGTCAGACCAGACTAGTTTTAAGGATAAGAACCAAAAGTAAAATAATAAAATTTGAACAAGTAGAAATTAAACTTAAAATAAAGCTTGTTTAGAAACAAGCTTGATCAGATAGCATTAATGTTTTTCCTCTTCAGTTTGTGGATTAAACAAATTCAAAACTCAAACAGATCTCAGTCATGATGAGGTTTGACATGCCGCTAAAATGGTACTTAAGCAACCACCTGTCCTAGCTGAATCATATTGAAGAGCTTCATGTAAGCAAAATCCTCTACTCTCACAAGAAAAAATAGTACAACATTAATGCTGTGATTTACAGGATACCTGACTGCTGCTATATGGCAACATGTGATGCTACACATTTCAAAACCATTGTTAAAAATATTATGCAATCAGTCTAGACACCAATGTTGAATTATTTTCCCTCCATTTCTTTTCATGATGGGACACATATATCATAAAATATGGGGGTGAAATTCACAACTGACATTGATGCAGCTGTTTAGTGTTACGCTTGCCTGAAAGAAACAGACATGTTTCAGATAAGGAATTATGAAATATTGAATTGAACGGTAAAAACCCTTGGATATCATATTTTAAATATGATATTATCTTTAAAAGCAGGATCACTGTTGTAAGTTGTTATATAGATGAGTAGTTAATTCAACTTAAAGATTACAATAACTGAGAAACAGTCTCGCTCCTTAAAGTGGAACAGTGAGCTATTAGCTTTTATAAAATGTGCTCTGTTTGTTTTGAAACAGAGTAGTAAAAAAGCTACACTTAAAAAAATATTATCAATGTACAATACAGATAATTGTTTTCATTCATGTAACCTTTGGTAAGACCTAATCTAGTTAAGTGACACAGGTGGGGTTTTTTGTTCACTCCCTGTAGCCATTTATTTTAATGGATGCTGCACAAGCCAGACACTTCTGAAGTTTATGCCTCCCTAAAAACTTTCAGTTGTATGATATTTCCTACAGAAAATAACCTTAAGTAACAAAGTTTAATTTCCTTCATGGCCCACACTCAATTAAGATCTATGTTGCTGGATAGGAGGAGTGTCTCAAGATAATACCAAAAAAAGTTATTAAGACACTTTACAGGGAAACTAACAGCAACTGCATAATTTTTCCATATCATGAAGTTTGATTAAACACCAATTGTGGTCACATACTGAATTTACTTGAGTTGGATGGGAGCTTTGTTACTTAAATTCAGAAGATCAGGACACCACCTTGAATACTATTGGAATCCTAAAGATAAAATTCGGTGTTCATTTAAAAGGCCATTTACTGTTGTACTCAAGATTTTTAGGAATCTGAAAAAGTGCCCAGTGTTTTGAAGCTGTAGAGAAACCTCTTCTCGCTTCAAGCTTGGGTAGCTGCTTTAGAGTTTTTGCATGCGTGCTGTACTTGCTGAAGATAAACAACTCTCTAGTCAGACTTTGTCTTTATGAGCCATGACTAAACACTATGCTCAGTTTCAATTTACCAGATGAAGGCCCTAAAAATATATTTTTCAAATTAGTTTTCCCTTTGTTAGCATTTCCATTTGTACTCTGGTGTGAGCGAAATTCATCAACTAAAAGACTTCTTAGCTACGTAAGCCCAGGTAATGAGGCACACAGCATGTGGGGCTTGGAAAGATGAACTGTAGGCAAAAGTACGTGAGCTGCCATATAGCGTACGGGAGAGCGTCCAGGGGCTCGCTCTGTTCAAGGACCCACTGGGATGTAACGAGACTCAGCCCAACACAGCACGGTCAGATGGCAAAAGCTGGTTCATCCTTTTGTGAGAAATTGGGACCACTGAAATTCTTAACATGATAACCAAAAGCTGCCATAAAGTTTGCTAGATTACAGGTTAACCAGCAGTTTCCAGCCTGCAAATCAAGAACATTTCACTAGGTGGAATCCAACTGAATCTGGTCTCATTTTCTGAATCTCGATGCCTGTAGGTTTCTTTACAAAACTTGCAATTAACTAAAGCTACATCCACAATTGCTCTTTTTTGTTGTTTGTTTAGCATCTACTATGAACACTACAATATTTAGTTTTGAGAAAACCAAACCTGTGATGTTGCAGTTTTTCCTCACACAAGAAAGGGGAAAAACACATTTACATTTTATATTAAGTGTTCTACTTGGTCAAATGCAAAATATAAAGGCAGTTTGATTGTAATCACCTGGATTAAGGAAACTGTCATACACAATATCATCGAAGTACATTATTTCTGATCATTTCTCATCTCTAAATATGTGCTAAACATCTAACAATGTGAGAAGCATCTTATTTAGTATATACAGCAAATGTTTCCAAGCAACCTCTTGGCCTCTCTGAAGGGAAGACTTCGAAAGAGCTGCTAAGCCTCAGACTACCTGCATTCACCTCAGGCACGGGAGGAAAATCAGCAAACCCATAGCCATTCACAGCCTCACAGACACTGCAGGCATGTCAGGCATGACTTGAGCTACGGAATGATTTTGAAGTTACTGAAGGAAACTATGGAACCTTCTCCACATTAATCAATAGCTCAAATTCACCATGTTTTAATGAACCCTTAATACACTGTGACAATACTGACACACGAAGTCCAACCTCTTTCAAATAATTACTAACATCACACATGTCAAAATCACTTCACATGCAATGTAAAAGGCAGTGGAAAGACAGTTACTTTTGAGTTGAGACATGGTAACAAAGCTGCATAGGAAAACTACGATTAAAAAACAAAACAAAACCAAAAAAAACCCCACTACACGAAACACACAACAAAAAACCCCACCTCTTTCCAGTCATGGGAAACTTCTTATGAGTTTGGGTTTTTTGGCCAAATCCCCTTACACCTGTAACTTTCCTTTATGATATCTCCTGAAGCCCACAATCCTTCCCCTCTCGAACACTGCTGCCTTTGCTCTCCCAATTTCTGTCTTTGTTCCCAAGTGTCTGTCCTTTATTACCTCTTGATCCTTACTCAATTTCTTATATCTCACCAGCTATCATCTCTACAGAAGACTTTCCTTCACCAGATGAGCTTTGCAATATGCAGTTCTATAAGCTGTGTTTCTCTGGCACCTCCTTGGGGAAAACCTGCCTACATTTTCAACTAAACATAGAGAAACCTGCAATGGAGATTACAATACTATGCTTAGTTTTTATTTCTTAAAATGTGGTTTCACCAAAGCAAACCCAGAGAAGAGAAGCAAGACTTTCCTATAAATTAGAGCTGAAAACGCAAGAAATATCCTTGTCCGAATTAACCAGGACAGCGGTTTTGCTCGGCTCACAGGTTCCCATGCCCCCACGTGGGCTCCCACAGGTTTCCGTTCAGCATCCCCTGCAGGCACAAAGGGCAGAGGGTGTTGGGCTCTGTGCAGGACCAGAGCCAAGTGCCATTACAAGTGACTGGAGTTTTGCAGCATAGAAAACACCTGTACAAAGGTCTGGAATCCCAAGGACCTACACGATTAACACATACGATTAATACTAACACAGGCATTTGTACATCTTCTGAAGTAGTATTTGTTTCTTTTTTTTACTGAATTTGAAGGAGAGACTTAATATTTGATCGCTTGCCCATAGAGGATTCTCTAAATATAGTATCTCCTATGTGGAAATTTGTTTACCATGAGGACCTCATTTATTTCAAGGCAGAATTGTTGATAGCTTCCAAAAACAAATAGAATTTCTGACTTAATAAAGAGATTATGTATCTATTGGATTTATGAGGCTATAGAAAATATTAAACCCATGAGAACTTAACTTCCAGTGGTTCATAAGTGTTATTTCCAGCTGCTAAGCTAATGTCTTATGGTATCATTATGCGACTTTTTCAATCCCACTGGAGAATTTCATCTGTTCTCACTTCTTGAATAAATAGCCTGAAACAATGTACTCCCAAACTCTTCTGGCTGAAAATCTTATGACACCCTGTTGAGAATCATAGCTGGATTATTATTTCTTGCAAATACAAATATTTGCTTCCCAAAACATTCAAGGATGCCACATTACCGAACGGTTATTTCTCATTCATATTTCAACTATCTTATTAAGCCTTTAAGCTGTTATTTTCAAAAGATGGACAACTGAAAATGAAGAATTACCAGTCATCTTATTGTTAAGCTTGAACTTTATGAAGAGCACAGGGATTATTAGCCGGTCTCTACTTGAAATGTGACTGAGAGTTTTTTAGTATTTGTGTCATGTCATAGTGAGTGGATGCAATGAGGATTTCTACATACAGGAAGTGCCGTCTTATGACAGTGCCTCTGGTCGTGCGTGTAACTGACTCTTTACCTTACTGCACCAGGAAATGCTACATTTTGGAAGGATGCACAAAATTAAAAAGAAAAAAAAATTAAAACCAACTAAAACTGATTCAGTTTCAAGAGAGACCTTGAGTCCGCATTTCTGCCCCCCAGAATAGATACTCACAGATTAGTAGAAAGTAACCCTTCCTTAAAAATCAACCATTCTTTCTGCTGGACCCTTGGAAATTTGAGGGTTTGTGTGACTGTAACACCAGCTTCAGTCTAGCCTCAACACCGGGGAATCTGTGACCAGGAATCTTGGTATCTCAAGTACTGAACAGAAGTGCCACAGGCTGAGAAACTATCGTCGCAAGGGAAATAAAAAGTAAACTCAGCATCTCTTGTAATAGCATATCAACAGCATTAAATGACTGAAGGTTTTGGTGCAAAAATCTTAGCCTGAATGTCCAGCAAGGACAAATATTTTTTCTACCCAAGCTTATGCACTGAGGCACCTTTTGAGGAAAGAGTCGACTACCTAAACAGAACAGAGTACTCATATTATTGGATCGCAGATTAATTTTGGTCAGAGATGACTTCAGGAGGACTTCCAGTTCAACTCCCTTCTAAGAGAAGTGTCATTGATATTATTGCTAAAGGACTTGTCCCGTCAAATTATGAGTATCTCCAAGCATGAGGATACTACAAAAAGCTCAAGGTAGTCTGCTTAGTTTGACCACCATCATGGTTTTCCCATCCTAACTACAATTTCCCATGTTCTATCTTGTGTTGATTCCCTCTCCTCCTTTCGTTGTGCACCCCTGAGAAGGGTATGGTTGTCTTCTGCACACCTTCTTATTAGGTAGATCTCAGTAAGATCTCCCCTTCACCTTCTCTTTTGCAGACTCATTTTCCTCAGACTCTCATACACCATGTGCTCCAGCCTCTCTCAGTCTTGCTGGTCCACCACTAGGCTCACTCCAATATGACAATATCTCTCTTGTACTCAGGGCCCCCAAACTGGACACTCCCATCTGGTTTGAGATCACTCAACACATCATCTTGAAGTGCCAGAGGGAAGAATCACTGCTCTCAGTCTGCTGGCTACAGCCTTGCTGTACGGCCCTGGACACGGCTGGCATGCTCTGCTGCGAGGACACGTTGCAGCAAACGTGTATGCACAATAACCTGTTCATCAGGACCCTCAGGTCTTCTGCAAATAGATTCGCTACTTAGTCACAAGTCTATATTGCTGCATGTAGTTTTCTTATCCTAGACAGAGGTTCTGAAGCAAGTGCTCTAAAACGGATCACAGTCCCAAAACCATCGCATCTGCCCAACTGGCCTCCTTACTTTTCCTCTTCCCAAGCATACATTTACGCTGGCTTCAGTCATGGAGAACACTTAAACAACCAGAGTGAACAAAAGAAGACTTATCAAGAGATAAATAACAATTCGGAAGCATTTGCACAAATGTTAGCTTGGCATTAACTCTTGTGTTTTAAATTGTGAGATTCTGAACTTAGACATGGTTTCCTCTTAGCTTTGTACAGGATCCATCAAGACCATGCTGTCATTGCCCCTGTAGCTTTTGGCTGCTTTTATGGTACAAATAAAGTGAAGGTAAATACTGAATGTTAAAGGTTCTTGTTTGAGAAAGTTTTCTGCTGTTTTGGCATTCAGTCACTCCTGTTAGGGGCACAGATGTTTCATCTCCTAGTGAACTTCCCACATTGGGCAACTCTGAAAGACTTGCACAGAGCACCACTTGTTAGCACAAATCTAACAAAAAGCTAATCTGGTGCATTAACCTGTGGGGTAATAAAATGTCTATTGTGTATGTGGCGAATGAATTTTCAGCAGTATTAAGTCAATGGGGTTTTGAAGATGTCTTCTCATAAAATACAAATTTCGTTCAGTACCTTACCCGTGACCATTTATTGAGAAAGCTGTCTGCTGTTCAGTATCATCTCTTGGCTAGAAAACTGTGTGCTCAGTTCTCATTGGGACAAAGATTACAAACTACCAAGAAAATTTTCATTTAATCTTTTTCTTCCATGTAATTGTTGAAGTAAATGTCTGTTGAACACCAAATACACTGAAAGAATCATCTCACTGATAAAAGTATCATGTTTGTATCTAGAATATTCATGTCATAATGCAAGAGCAGTTTAATCACTGTAAAAATATGACCTTGTCAATCTTTTACCCTTGAAGAATTTTGTGCAACTTATTCAAGAAAAATTTCCACTGACAAAACAGAATGCACTAGCTTTTTACTAGAAAAACTTCCCTACTGTTAATATTTCAGCTTTCTACATGTTTGTTTAAAGGCAAATACTTGTACTTTCTCCTGGTAAATTTAACATACTGTGCAGCATTTTACAAAAGATGGTCAGGGCACCCCTCTATTTCAAATTAGACAGTAATCTAACACAGTGAATCCTTCCTTTAATCTTCTTTTTTAAATTGCACTATATTAGAACTTCAAATGGAATCTATAATGTTGAGAAAAAAGTGTTTCCAAATGACAGTTTATTTAGAAAAGGTGCAGACATAGATTAAACAGGTAACAGGCAAATAAAAAATATCAGAGTGGAAAATTGGGTTCTAACGACTTTATCCTTATCTGAATCAATGTTTAGCACAAGATGCTATGAAGCACACAAAAGTAAACTGACAGTGAAAAACATTTGTTCTCCCTTATGTACAAGTAAAATCTAGCAATATCCATTAATAAGTTCAAAGAATATGACACAACAGTGTTCATGTAAATATTAACAAAATTACATCATTGGTTGAGGTATCACTGACAATAAGCTTAATTTCTTTTTCACAGCAGAAACAAATCCTAAAATACAAAAAATTAAAAAAAGAAACAAACAGGCTTACATAATTTGGATTACCTTGTAAGACTTTGTATAACATTTTCAAAAGTGGTGCTGACTTCTTTTAAAGCTCTTATTACATAAAAGCATTAACTGAAGCTCCTTATTTTTTATTAAGCACTCCTCATCCCCTTTGCAAACCCATTTTCCTTTTCCCACCCAGGAAAGTCATACTAAAGGATCAGGAATTTTGGCAAAATAACCAATGAGTACAAGAGCACTCTGGCACATGTGCACTCAGACGCACATGGGTGCAAACACGAAGCAGTAACCTATTCCACCATAGCATCACCCTGCTTAAGGTGAGCTGCAAAGCTTAGCAATAAGAACAATAAACCTAAATTTCTGGTGAAAAATATAATTCTGAAATAAGTAATGTTTTTAAGACAGGGAAAAAAAAAGTCAAAACCAGATTTCACCCAGATAATTTAGCTTAATTTGAGTTCGAAGTGTGGTTTAGAAAGTTGCATTCATTTATGTACCTACGGGCACATTCTTTTCTAATAAGCTTCAAATAGCTTATAAAGGAAAACCCTTATAAGGGTTTCACTGAGAAAGGACAATAAATAATCATGTAAAGGTGTAGGAACTCATTCACTACAGTAAAACAGAATCTGAAAGATTTTTTAAATTCTTTCAGAAGATGTGACATAAGTTGGTTTTGCTCTGAAAAACTATGTTTTTGGAAAAATATTGTGTTATGTAAAGCATTGTTGGGAGTTTTGGGGGTTTTTGTTTTGTTTGGGGGTGGGCATGGCGGTTGGTTGGTTTGGTTTTGAGGTGTGGTTTTTTGTAGCTTTTTGTTTGTTTGAGGTTCTTTGTTTCTTTGCTCTTGGGGTTTGTTTTTTTTTTTTGTTGTGTGTTGGGTTTTTTTTTTAATAAGTTCCCTGGAACAAAGTGTCATTATTTATAACGTGCAATCTTCATTCCTGCTAAAACTGACCTAGTCATTATTTTTTACTTTACACCATGAAAAGCCTCCATTGCAGATGACTTCAGGAATATGGTAATTTCCTTTTGTGAAGCTAACAAGGTTATACACCTCTGTTACGTCAAGATGATATGAATTTTAATAGACCTCATTTTTTTCAAATTATTTCAAAGTTTCCTAATAATTCTTCTCATCCAGATAAAAATTACTTTTAGGAAGCAGATTTTCTATGCCAATTTATTTTTCACCTTTGTCCATATGCCTGCTTCTATTTTGAAGATACCTAATTATATTTCTAAATTACTTGCATTTTATTTAGCTAATTGTGTTGTGCATGCAAGCAATATAGTTTATGAACTGTTCAAATTTTAAATCTGTTGCCCCTCTATGTTTTACAAGAGAGCATAAAATTTCTTTTCTATTATAGTCCTGAGGGCGTCTTGACATTTGCTTTGTGATCTGTCTGTACACTAAGCAAACATATGTATCATCTTTAAACTTTTTACATCATTTCAGCATTGTGCAAAGATGGCGTATTTTAAGCAGTAGCCACGTATTCCACCAACTTCAGTTTTTATTTATACTGTTATTTTCTACTTCAAAAGATTTTGAGCTTGTCAACATGGTGCCGAACTCTGAGATACTATGCTGGAGCAGACAAATGATCAGCTGAAAGAATCAAGTTTAAAATGCTCTCTGATTTGATGCAGAATTGACAGAGATGGAGATAAACTGGGAAGAAAAAAAAAAAGAGTTTGCAGTAGGCTGGAAAAAAGAAATAATAACTCCAAGGAGTTGGAAAAAAGAGAAAAGTTGAATGTGAGAAGCTTAAGAGGAAGAAAAAAAAAAAAACACAAACACAAACAGGAAATCACAGAACTTGGGCAGCTAAAGGTCAAGTCAAAGAGAAACTGTCTGATTCAAGGTGCATACTTAATATGTAACATTTACGGAAAACTCAGAAAACAACTTTCTTTAGAATAAACATATATCGCCCTAGATTTAATTCATTCACTTCTGGTCATAAAACTGTGAAATATAAAAACAGCTGAAAATATGCCAGGAAACAGCGGACTGAGCACAAACTCAATAAAACCTGTCAGGACAGCTCATCAGTGCCTTCGCTAGTGGGCTGCCCAGCTCCCACGCAGCTGACCATTGCCCCGCTGCTTTGCACACAAAACACAGTGCTTATCAGTAGAAAACTTCAGACTGGATATTATGTTCATCTGTAATGCAGAAATACACTGCGAACACAAAGCACCGGACTCTGTGTACAGAGGAATAGTTACAAATACACAGATCCACCGGGGAGAAACGCAAAAGCAATACTGCACTCATTGATCACCACTTGGCAGCATGGGGTTGGGGACTCAAATATTTTGTTTTATGAACTGATTACCGCACTTGTGCTTTTAATTTTTTAGCATTAAAATTTCATAAGAACTTTAATGTTGACTTACTGCACATTTACAACAGCCACACCGTGATCCAATCGACCATGATGACTCTAAAAGCCTTTTAACAAACTATAAGGACTATAAAGTAGCCTTGACAAAGGAGCCTTTAGAGACTTTCCAAAGGAGTCATGTATGCTTCCAAAGGGTTCGTTGTTCATTCTTTACAACAGTCTGAATTTCCATCAGGTGATTCTTTTTGCTAGATCTTGCTAAACTTTAGAGTTAGGGAAAAGCTGTGTGAACAAGATAAGGTGCGGCATTTTGTGGTCAGCTTTGAAACTTCTCATAGTTGCTTTAGCCCATATCGCCTCAGTTGCAGTTGAATTTCCAGCTGTATATCTTTCAGGATATACAATAACAAGCTAGAAAATAATAAAATACTCTATTCACATACCTTAATAACTATGCATAATACTTTTTTCAATTTTTTTCATTATATGCTTCTGATTTTCTTGAGTGTATTCATACCTCTTCTTTCTCCATACCTAATAATTTCATTGAAAGGAATTTTTAGTTTACTAAAAATTCATAGTAGAAGAGTTCATTCTAATTGAGAACTCAGCTGATGTGATATTTCTCCTCCCAAGCTGGATTAATGTGATTCTTGAAGTCAATGTGCGCATATCTATGTTTAACACAGGCAACTCCAACTTTTTTAATATTTGCTTAAAATTTGCTACAGTTTATTTTTCTTCAACTTTTATACTCGCTTTCCACATGCATGGTCTTATGTATAGGAAAGTCTTTCTTCCTTATTTTACAATGTAAACTACATATACACATTAAAACTAGTGGCAGTAATAGCAATCTTAATTCATTTCTGTAATATGCACTTTGACAAAAATATTTCTGAAAAAGATGTCACAAATTAAGTATGATATGTTTCGGATTTTATTATTAACATGTATAGAGCAGTTTAGGCAATCCTCAAGGAAACTAAAAGGGAGGCCATAAAAAAGGCAAATGTATTTTAAAACACCCTTAATAAAAAGTGCCTAACTAGGAGGCCAAATCATTAATCAAAACATCTCAAACTGCTCCATGTAAATGCATGATCTAATAAAAAATGGACAGTCCCACCACTTTATTCATGGCGTATAGGCTTGCTCATCATTTATGACATAATCTTTGAATTCCCCAGTCCACTCCAGTCAGTCTACATCACCTTCATGAACCTGAAGGTTAAAGACTCTTTACATGACCCCTGCCATGGTAATCTACTGCCAGGAAACTGGTTTCACCCAGAAAATTCATACCACAGGAATGAATGCAAAATACTTTCTGAGAAAAACCTTTCTTTGGCAAGATAAATAATGGAGCAGAAACACGGAGCGCCCTCTTCATGATTCCTACCCCCCTACAGACCATTACAATGCACACAGAGTTCCTGCATGTAGATATTATAAATGTAATATAGTAATATTACCAGAATACAGGATAAGAAATAAGCCAATGTACTTTAGCCTTCAGAAAAAGAAAAAAAATCCTGTCCTAGTTTTCTCTGAAGTTGACAAAGAGGATACCTCCCCACAAATTGCAATCATTCTCTTCATCCATATCCGTTTCTTTCAAAATCAGGTATTTTCCATTAAGTATCCCACAGTGTAAGAAATGTACTAGCAACATTTCAAGTAGAAAAATTGTTTGTAAATGGGATTGGGAAAGGCAACTCAAAGACAAGTGAAAAGGTGAAGAGTTGAAATAGCTGCTGGAGTCTTGTTTGTTTAGATTAGCAACTGATTACCACTTGCCCACATCAAGTGCAATCAACAGTATTTATATTTATCTTTGGCATTTCCTTCTGAGCTATCAATCAAAACATTTCTTTCTGGTTTTCATGTTAATGCCCACTTCTAATCTTAAACGTATGTTCACTTAGTCTCTAATTCAACAACACTTAAACATGAGTCATTAAAAGCAAGAAATAGTGAGATAATTTAATGAGCATGGACAAATTTATGTTCCTGACAAAAAGATGATCCTTTCCATTAGGGTTTAACTGAACTGAAGTTTTATTAAGGTCAAAATTGCTCCAAACATTTGAAAATTTTCTTTTCCAGTAAGGACTAATATTGAAAGACTATTATTCTGTCTATAACAGTATATTATCAAACAAGCCTGCAGACCCTTCGCCAGCATCATTGCCCCATTTCTGAACTCTCTCCAGTACTAAGATAACTAAGTGAACATTCTCTATTTAAGAAAGCTGGATTTCATCTCCTCATATTTTGCTATTAAGAATGCCGGAACATAAACTATCTTGGTCTTTGGCTTACTCACAGATGTTCATTGAGAATATTATATTCAAAACTCAAGCTGTTCATTGTACATACAGCACATGGCATGTTTCTGCACGACATGTACTACAGAAAACTCATTATGGCAAGGTTTCCATGTAAAAACTCCTCGTTATAAATTCACTCTACCTTTAAATCTGTATATTTACAGAAAATATGGAGCTTTAGTGAATATCGAGTCTAAGTGACATAAAGGTATCCACACAATGTGGATTCTTTTGCTTATTTACGTCACATCTCTAGGTACACAATTATAGCACCTTTCACCAGTTCTTCCAACGGAGTTGGACCGTGCGAAGAAATTTCCTTCTTGTATTGTAAGAATTGTCCTAGAGCTCCTAATTTATATGACATTCAGCTCCTAATAATGCACTGAATTATTATTTTAAATACAAGTATACAGAACTTTCAAACTGATAGAATCTTATGAATGACTTTTGAAAACTTAAAAGCCAGGCAAAGATTTTGCATTTAAATTGATTTTTTGAAGGGTTTCCCGAAAAGGCCTATTTTCATGACCACACTTAGTGATATCGAGCAGGATACCATAAAGCATGGTTATCCTAGAATAGAATGACATTCATTTACATACAAATGAGCTCATTACTATTGAATTTTTTACCAGCTGTTGATTCAAAATTTGAAAGATGTTTTATGAATCTACATAAAATATAAAGTGATGGCCATTCTATTATCAGTGTCCCTTATTAATTCTTTGTACTAGTTTTTATCTGCATTTTAGTAACTGTCATTCCATATGTCGATTTTAATCAAAACCATCACATGCCCAAATTTTAATCTCTGCTCGGAAGTATTTCCAAGTGTAAAACACATTGCATTGCCTAGTCATGGAGAAATTTAAGCTATGACATGACGAGCTAACAAAATACACACTCGTAATTTAATGGAACTAATATGCCACACTTCCATTCAAGGAAATATGCATTCTACCTATTGCTTAAAGCACCATGAAATTTATGGGCAATCTCTGCAGAAACTTCCTTGAAGAAACATTCACTTCGAAAGGATTAACATACATCTTTTCAGAAACCAGCTGTCAAGCAATATTCTGGTTGTCTTGCTTTGAGGCAACAGCAACACTTATTCTTCATCTACTGTATAGCAAGTAATATTCTAGAACCTCTTTCAAAACCCTCACCTGGGTAACACAAGGGAAGATTTGATTTACACACACACAAAAATCTTTAACTTGTCATTAGAAATTACTTAATTCCAGAATTACTTTGAGTAGATTCATGTTAAATTTCATGCATTCCCTTACATGGCAATAGCATGAGCAGACCCATGGGACTTGCCCTGAATTAAGAGAAGATCTACTATGCAATATCTGCCAGATATGATATTCAAGCCTTCACTGGTGCTGTCTACACTTCCCTCTGCAGATGGGGAATAGTAATTAAAGTAGTTTACCAATCATTTAATATGAAAAACTTCAAAATTATCCAGAAAGAAAAAGAGATTCTCTCCTAATGCAGGAGCACAAATTCCAGATCCTGTGCAATAAGCAACCATGGTGTTGAAAACTACCCCTAAAGAAGTAAGGTCAGCAGAGCTGGTCGAACTGAACTAGGACTATGATGCTTCAAACAGCAAAAAGACGATGCCCTGAGTGTAACAGGAGGTAAAGGGAGACAAATGCCTATCCCTACTGCCTTGATCGGAAGCACCCAGTGATGACCAGTAGCTCTTCACATCACATAGTTTCTTACATCCCAGAGGCACTAGTTTTTGTTGGTTGGCCACCTCAGAAAGCCACGCTCCTCCTCTTTCCATAGTTTATCTGTCCCACATTGGTAACCATCTGTGCATCGCCGCTTTCAACCTTGACGAAGGACAGTGCAGCCTTTCACCACCACGAGGCACGGTTTGTGCGAGCAGCAGCCAGGCACACTCAGAATCAAATGATGAACAATGCAGGACAAAATAAAACAAAAAAAGGCTTGGAGCTTGCCACGTGATGACTGAAAAATAGCCCACAAAATTTCAGAGGAATTTTAAAAGGTGGTTTAGACACTGACACCATGCCAGATTTTCACCCTCACAAAGCTGCAGCAGTGTATAATCCTCTTCAGAGATCCTTTGGACTATAAACTTCCCCATCACTGAGCATGAATTAATAATATCTAAAGTGGTGGATTTTAGCTTAAACGTTGCAGTACATTACTGTTAACATTATAGCCTCTGAAACTGCAGATTGTGTACTATTGTTCATCAGTTTCCTTCCTGCAGAGTTTTTGGAGGAAACAAGCATTCATGAACAAAGCTTTGCTAATTAGCTCGGAGTCTGCCTGTCTGAAGGGGCGATCAGTAATGAAAAATGAGAAGCAATCAGCGAGAAACTTCAAAACACAAGAAAATGGCAAGAAGAGCACAGCAAACCAGAACATAATTGTATTCTAAATATTGCATCAGCTCTGAAATTAAAAATATATAAATATAGGAAAATTCTTTAACAGAAATGATAGGCATAATTGGAAAGTATATAGAGCTGATTAACGCCTTCAGAAAAAACTTTCTATTTTGAGTACATTATTCTTATGTACTGGTGGGCACGTATCTGTCTTTAATTTCAATACTTTTCATGAATAGCCAAGCTAGAAAACCATTGAGGGCACCAGCAAAAACTCACTTGAAATTCCATTTTACACACTTAGAATGTAGATTATGCAAACTCCGTCACTCTCATATGCATCAAAATGTAATGTTACACCAACAAGAGAGGTTTGTGCAGTGTTAAATGGAACAATTCAGAGGATATGCAGAAAGATTTACCCCTGAAAGGCCACCAGTCACAAACACAATAAAAGATGTCATCCCAATATCACACTGAAACGCTGATGCATCTTTACACTAACATAACTCCAAACTGATAAAGGTATATTAAAGGCCAACTGTGTAATCTGATTAATAATGACATAATAGAAGAACTTGCTCTATCTCAGGAATTAATCAATGAAGTGATTACAAACTTAGAGTACTGCGGAAGCAAAGCATGTAACAGTGACCCAGCGTATCATATGGCCCTAATATACATTCAATAATTCTGTTATAACCTGAAATGTTTCTGAGAAACTGTTTATATTTATATAAAATGCTAGGCTTATCCAGACATTTTCTAGACATGTTTTTCTACGTTGCCTTCCTTTTCTCTGTGCTGAGTTTCTCAGTAAAATTAAAAAACCAAACAGAATTATCTCCATCAGAAGATACTTGCTAATTTTATGCTCAAACTATTCCCTTAAGAGATAAGTGCTGTCAGAGGTTCAGCAGTGGAAATTAAAATATTTCCACTACATTTAACTTTCCAAAAACATTCTATTTGAGCCAGGATTGTTGCCCCTGATGAATGACACAGCTAAGAATTAGCTAGGCTTTGAGAGAAGACACTATTTCACCGTATCTTGCACTGTCATAATGTCTATACTCTTTCCATGTAAATAGGCTGGATCAATCCAGACATTCAAAATACTGAAAGAAATCATTCCTTTCAATTTTGAAGTTGCAAGGAGAGAGAAAATAGATGTCAATTAAAATCTCATATTTGGATTCTTCAGAGAAAAGTCACATGTAGATATTATTTTTCAATTATTTATTCACAGCTTAAGTGAGTATTTAAACCTGTTGAAGTTTTGACTGTGACTGTCTGTGAGACTACTGATGATTTTCTAGAAGTTTTCAAGGTCTATTGGATAAACTTCTTCTCGGAGTTCGAAAATCCATATCATTACCATGATAGAACATAAAATCTTTGAAATGTAAATGGTTTGGGAATAGACAGAAGAGGGAAGTGTTTAATACAATCCATACAACTACTTAACACAGAAAGTGGCTAATAATGTAGAAACTACTATGAGGATGGAGGGATCCACTCTCCCCCCACCCCCCGATTATATGGAAGTAAGGAAATTCAGAGCAAGTTGTGTACTATAAAGTTTATGCACCACGTGCATTTTTATATTTACAACTGTCTGGCTTCTGTCACCTTTTATTTCAGAGTCATTGTGTCAGTTCTCCTGAAGGACACAAGTATTGGTTTGCCCTTCCTATACTGCACAAAACAACAGTCCCCAGACTCCAGGAACGGTTTTCAGAAATGTCACAAAATAATATTTACGTACACACATATGCACCAATACAGATGTGTATCATATATAAGCACCTCAGATAATGGGTCATTAAGTTGAACAGAAGTGACAGAAAGCAAAGAGAGAAATAAAGTGGATTATGCAATCCCGTATTATTTGCTTCATGTAACTGTAAAATACTACAGATCATTTCTGTAACTGTGAAAAATCATAAAAACCAGAATGTTGAACCCTTTACTGAGTTCAATGGATTATTCATATGAATAACTAGTTACAATATCAGTAATTTTTAAGACAAGAAGGCCAGTAAGAAACAGTGCCTATTCATCTGTAAAAACTATTTTTTCCTTTTTTAACAGGCATTTCCAATAATCAGACATCCATGTAACCTAAAATGCATCATTCTACTCCAGTTTTTTAAATTTGAATTTCAACAGAAATACAGCTTTCCTGTTCAAAAATAAATATGTATAACAACGAAGTCTACATATTGACAATTATATGTTCAATCGAAAGGCATAAAATGCTTTTAAAATATTTTTCTAGATTGTAAGAAATTGTAGTTGTACAGAAACCCGTCCATGTAGGGATCTAGGAACAGCTATTATTAAATAACTATGCACAGTATAATCTATGTTCTGTTTGCCTTTATAAAATCCTTTACAAGCCAAAATACGTATTTTCCACACACAAAACAACTACTCTGTAATTGTAGCTGAATGAAAGTGCAAGATAAACACCAAACTTTTTGATAGGACGACTTCTCCATTTTTAGATATAGATGGAAGTAAGAATGCAAAGAACCAGGAGGAAGGTAAAACAGTATTGATGTCCGCTGGCCGGGCTTTGAGGAATCCCCCACACTACTCATCCTAGTTAAAACATTATCCTAATGGGCACACAAGTTTTAATAACAACCTCAAACGCAGGTTCACATCTTTTAACATACAATGCTTAGATGCATGAGAAAAGCTAACACTGTTGTCTAAAACCTGAGCTTCTTTTACATCTACAAAAATTCTAATGCACTACTGAAAACAAAACAAACCAACAACAAAAACCACCACCACCACCACCCACAAACCAACCAGCTCAAAGAGTTTATTTACAGAGCAAGAAGATACATCACAATGCCCTCTTAAAGAAATATTTACAAGATTTAAGGCAAAAAAATCTAACCACAACTCGATGGATTTGAACAAGAATGCACCATGGGATAAAAGACTAAACTTCAAATTGCAGGGAATGCATGTTACCGTGTATATAGTTTGTCGGGAAACATAAACTGTTTTTAACTGAGCTGAATTTCTGGACACTAAAAGTACATATTAATTACCAGATAGCTTGAATTAAAATACAGCAACCATTTTATCAGAGATGATATCTCAGTAATAAAAATTAAATAATTAAAATGCTAGGAACATAAATCCACTTTTTTTTAGGGTGCAAGTAGGCATTTTGCTGATGAATTTATGCTGTACTTTGTGTAGCCAGATTATTTGACAGACTATTTTAGAGTGATCTACGTCAGAGATCGTAGCTCCATTTCATTATAGAAACTCAAGGATTTCTAAAGGGTCTTTATTCCAGTTCTTGAAGTAGAAATCTTTATTGCTCTCCCACAGTGCCCAAAATAACCTTGAATATTTTATCACGATATTAGGATATAAACACCTTGTAGCTATTATGAAAAATGATATTGCTCATACTAGTATCAGTAGGACATGTTCAATTACTTTTTTTCAAATGAGAAAGAAGATTTATTTTCATGTATCATTGAAAGAACTTGTACAATTGCAAAGGATACACATGGGAAATAGTGATGGAAACTGTTTGCTGATAGTAACATTTTTCCTAATTTCTTCAATCCATGGGCAGTGGAAAAACACCCAGAAGTCATTGGTTTTAATCTCCTCCTTATATCAACTGTTTGATAATTATATCGAGTAACCTCTTATTCGTCATGCTTGCATGATCAGCTGATATTGTGGCTGTAATATATAGTTCCTTTCCCTTCCTTTTGTTTCCCTTTAGAGAAACAGGCTTCCCTCAGTGGGTAGGTGGAACAAATGACAAATTTCTGTGTGCTTGTGTACTGAATTGTGCTAGGTGGAAGTGCTCATTTGTCCAACACAAGATGTGAAGTATCATTTCAACTCGTGGATAAAGTTTTAACATATCTTCACCTTTGGATGCTTTCAGAATGAAGATTGTACAGTTTCTTTATTAATGTCTGACCAAACCCATTTTTTATTCACAGAACTGAAGTACTTTTTCATTTATTCCATTCACATGTAGGTTGCGTGGCTTATCACAGAATCACGAAAAGGTTGAGTTTGAAAGACACCTTTGGAGGTCATCTGCTCCAAACCCCCTGCTCAAGCAAGGCCGCCTAGAGCTGGTTGCCCAGGATCATGTCCATCCAGCTTCTGAACATCTCCAAGGTGGGAGACTCCAAAATCCCTCTGGGCGACCTGTTCTAGCAAGTTCTCCCGAACACAAACAGAACAAAACACTTGCCACAGCGGTCAAAGGGGATTATGAAGACAGCTGATCACTATGGAAGTGTAAAGAAAGGTATGAAAGCAAAAAGATCTTTTCTTTGGTCCTCTGGGATCATACTGGAAAAAGACACAGATGGCAAGTCTTAGCTTTGACACAGAATCTTGCTCCACCCTTGGATCTTGAGTAGAGGTGCCTTCCAGTACTTTCTCCAGCTAGTTATTAAATTGAAAAGGCCTTGCAACTAAACTTGAACATTGTTCTTCTAGGGACAGATGGGAAAAAAACCACAACACATGTACAAATCTGTACCATCCCAACAAGAACAATACAAGCAAACTCCATGAAGGAATTCCTTGAAATTATTTTCTTGAAGAACTTTGAGAGCTTCTAGCACGAAAGCTGAGTGTGGTTTAATATTACCATACTAGGAGAAAATAGTTCTCCAATCTACACATGCGAATACATCAGAAGATAACGTTTTTAGAAAAGTTTTCCTGAAAGAAACACGCCTTTCATTCAGACATATGCAACACTGTTTCCAGCCAGAAGCGCAAGACTTGTTAGGCACCAGTTTTTTCTAGAATGTTAATAGCTCAATTAAACGAGAAGGGAAAACTGGATATGAGGAAAGGGGCCCATATTTTCCAGCTGCATGGTTGAGACATCCCATATAGTGTACATCAGTCGTTTCTGTGCTTAAAGGTTTCTGTAACCATTCCGTCATAAAACTGTTAAATTACTGGGACACTAAGTCCCAATATGGTGATTTCTGTCACCAGCCCTGTTAGCAGGTCTGAACGCTTGAAACTATAACAATTCCTGTTGTGATGTGGGGAGGAAAAAATACTCTCATAATGTCTTTCACCTTCAAAGAACATCTTCACAGTAAACTTGGAAATTTCTGTGGAAAAATATCTTTTCCTTTAAAAAAAATCTTGAACAATTCAATAACAACGTCATAAATACAGAGTTATAGTTGCCAGGGAAGATCTTCATCCCTTCCAAAATATCAAGTTTACTCAAACTCAAGTCCAGCTTAGTGACTATATTTCTTAATTCTGTCTTAGATTTCTGCTACCAAGTGACTCTAAAGCACAGTCATGCATCTGCTTTTGAAAAGTACTAATTAAAATACTGCATCATCATCCTACTCCACACATATAATTTAACGTTTGCTGTATTTTACAAGCCTATTATCCTTGTCTAAAACTCTACACTTTTAAGACCATGATACTTTTAGTCACCCAAAATCGAGTCTCAGAGCTACCCTCATAGCAATATTATTGCAGACAATGACCATAAATATAGTCCCTGCTGCTGACAGAGCCAACCAAGTGCAGACCTGAAATTAGGCCTGATGGGGCCACCCGCACCACCTCCTTTGGAGCAGATGGAAGCAAGAAAATAGCACTTGGTCCACCAGTTTATACACACGTAATAACCACAAATCTGCCAAGTGATTTCAGGTACTGCTGCAGTATTGGTACTATACAGTTACCTCCAAGTACTCATTACTTGTGCTATCTGGTTCTGATACAGGAGAATTAACGTTTTGTTTCTTGATATTTAAAATCTCACTTTTACAAGTTTTATTATTAGATAAGAGATATTCCTACACAAAACTTAATTCTGTTAAAATGTTTGCCGATGAATTTTAAATAACTCAAAACTGTTGATGATTTGTCATATTAAAATAGTATTATCATCTAAATGAAACTTACTTTTTATACACACAACAGTACTGCCAAATTCTTTATTTAAAGCATCATCTCTCTTGAATAATATAGATCTTATGCTTAGGCTAACCTGAATTGAAGCCTAAGCCAAAACCGCAGTGAGATTTTCATACAAGAATATAAAATTTATATAAATAAGAATGAGCCATACTTCCTCTCCTTATGCTTCTCTGAAAGTTAAAACAACCAAGTTTAGTTCCCAAGCCAAGTTTAATACAGTTGGGATTTCTAAATTGCTGTTTCTTAGGTTTGACACATCTCCCAGAGAAAAGAAAAGGAAAGAAAGTTGTCTAATGCATTTCAGCAATGAGTTTGCTTCCCTGTCCAAGAGAGAGAGTTAATTTAAAGCTCTGCAGCTTTCTACATTTCTTTTCCTCAGTAAAAGTATTCATGCATGCTCAGATCATCTAATAGAGGTGTTCATGTCTACTTTCTGAAACAAAGGTCAACTGAAGTATGTTTAAGTGTGTTATATACTTCAGGATTTTGTACTTTTTAATAAGCATTACAGGCTGCCTGATAATCTGGTTGAGAAAGCTGACAAAATACACACATATATTTATTTCTGTTTAATAAATTGCATTTGTATGAAAATATAAATTTTCTAGAAAGTGGAAAAAACACCCAGAAGAACAACAAGAAAACACAAATCCAAACAAACAAATGCCAGCGACTGGAGGAAGATTTAACTAGGTCTACAAAAGGCTTAAAAATAATAATAATAAATAAATAAATAAAATCACCAAACACAAATTGCCAAGCGCTTGAACACCGTATAAAAACATCCAGGAACTGGAGTATTTTTTTTAAATCTCAGCCCTGAAAAGATTAACTGCAGAACTAAGGTGAAAAAAATACCATCACGAAACACCTAAAGTATCATTCTGTGCAATCTAGCCATGTTGTCCGATCACGTGCTTAAAGGAAATAGAGGCAACAGAGGGAATGACGTGTAATTCAGCACATGTAATGTAGTTTTAACTGTAAGCTTCCAATTTCTCTAAATGTAATGGGTTTGGTTTTTTAAGAAGGGAAATTCTCAAGCCTTCTCTTTTAGGGATTTGTAGAGAGGCTTATGTAGTCATTTTTTATCATTATTCCCACACTTTTCTAGTGAAATCTTACTCGAAATTACAAAAAAAAAAAAAAGAAAAAGGAAAAATTCTTAGTTCTTTGCGTTTAGCATTTTGCCCTCTTTGCTGTTCTCAAGATTGCCTTTCCTGAAGCTGTAGCTGAGCTGCTGCCACTTCTTGTCATTTCTCTAGTTAACCTTAGTCCAGACAAGACCCATCAGCAGACCGAGCAAATAGAATCTGCCAGACCTCACCGACCCCACTCACTACAGCAGGGTACCTACGCTCTGCTTCCCAGTAACCCTAATTCTGGAAATGTGGTGCAAAAATCCCAAACTGACCCTGCATATACCCAAAAGAGATCATTTTTGGCTTTAGTTCTGTCATGCACGTGATCTGTAATCGTCCTATGCCTTCTCGGGAGGTATATTCACCTAAACAAAACACTGTTATATGTGTTAAAACTACATGTGATTACAACATCTCTAATGTCACTAATGATAGCGTTATTATAACCATCTTGGCCACCTATCCTGGTACATTGCTATGGCTGCATAAACCCACATGTACCCTGGCCCACAACAATGTTCCCTGCAAGACACATTGACAGAGAGATTCAAGTTAAAACTACCAGTGATCTCACCCTCAGTGAAGACACACTCTAATTCTACAAATATTTGCACGAATACCACAGGCAAAAAAAGTCAGTAGGTTTACTATATATAGGTTTATATCTAATCATGGACTAATGTTTAGAATGAATTGCAGTAGGCCCGCAACATGAGTATTTCTTTCACAAGAACTCAGAGAAATAACGCCTAAAAAAATAAGAGAACTCTTCAAAGCGCGAGCCGTGCCGAACCCTAAGAAATCCCGTCCTCGGTTCAGGTTTCATGGATTCGCTGTTGGCTGTTATGCTGCAAACTCCGATCAAAGCCTCGATGTAGCAAGGACACTGACAGTGCTTGATAGGATTTTTTTAAATACCATGTGATTTTAAAAAAAAAAAATCATTTTAATAAGAGAAATTTCACACTGTGTATTTCCCTCGCTGCTCGGAGTTAGTTTCAAAACAACAACAAAAAATCATCCCGAGTTGCCAAAGAAATCAAAGGGAACACTGAAGACGACGGATTTTTTTTTTCCATTTTTTCAATGGGGAGTAAATCAGAGCAGATTATTTTTTAAACTTCTTATTTTCCATTTTCTCGGGATTTATATGCATACATACAGTCAAAAACATGAATTTATACTCCCCAAAACTTTAGCCATACTATTCAGATGCTTAATTTCAAAGGATAACAAACTTCAAATATTTAAATGTATATGCTAGTATAGGAATTTAATGATTTTTCTATTGATAATTTTTATTGCTCTGTTTTAGATTTTACCTGATTATTTATTGGGTATTGCAATGAAACTCCACTGCTTTATTGCATTATTTAGTAAACAAAGTAGCAAACTACAAAAACACAGCAATAAAGCTGACTTAGCAATAAAGCTGGTTTTTAATTAAGTTATGGGAAGATGGTTTTGAAGATGCTAAAGCGAGACAGTTTACTGTCCTACATGACAGAAATCTGGAAAGCGTTCTAGTAATTTCTTCATATCAAGTGAAAAAGGAAAGGAAAATGGGAAAGAAAATGCAGATAGCATCTTCCCTCAGCAGAATGATTGTGGATTACTGCATATTATAAGATAGTTCTGGGAAGAAAACGAAAATTAACATTACAGCGGATTCCCTTGCCATCAGCATTTCTTCAAGCCTTTATTCCCCAAGAGAGACATTCACTAAACCCACAAGTGATGATGATGACGAAAACTTCCTGAAACCCAAAATATATAACCCCCATACGGTCTAAAAATATTAAGGCATGCATAACATTCATATAGCTTTCCATTTATGTACAGGTGAGCATATTTTTCAGCTTCATATTCCCTTTTCTAGCATGCTTCATACCTGTAACATTAGTGGCTATATTTCTTAATTCTTAATTCACATTTTACAAGACTGCTTTTCTGGATTTCCCATTACTTGAGAAAAGTGTATTATCATAGTGCTCCGAGTTGTGATGTTTTCTTCTGAGTTCATGTACATCGCACTGGCTTTGCCTCAATTTCATTGCCCCGTTGTTCCTTCACTAGACATGGTTTTTGCGCTTCTGTGTTAGAACCTAATGCTTCCAGCTAGAGACTGGGTCATTCTCTGGGCACAAATTTGCTTTCTGAAACTTCTGAAGAATTCGGTAGGTATTCCCTGGAAAAGTCTTTCTGTATTTTACCTAATTAATAAACTGATTTCTTCCCTTTAATTAAGAGCTCAGCAATTTGATTTCCCTGCAACATATGTTGATGGGTTTGGTTATCTTCGGAACGTCTGAGCAAACTGGAGAACAGACCAAGCAGACAGACTTGGCTCCTTCACTGTCAGGACAGTCCAAGCCCAGAAGAGCAGCCCAGGACAATACACACATGTGGATATTGTATACAGAGCCAGGTGTCACTGTGCAGGCAGCATATAAAGGTCTATAATATGCTGCTGTTACTCCTTGCTAAATCCATATCTAGTATTCAGCTGGCATACACTAAAACCAGTGAAATTCTGGCAAGTATGAACTAAGTTCTGATTTAAAAAATCTGACTATTTCGACCAATGTCAGGGTGTATCTCTTCTAAAAACAATGGCCGCTGGTACAGCAAACTCTATAAAAACCCAACAATATTAGATAGCTATCCTTTTTTTTAATACTTCTTTCCTCAGTAGTGTTT
This sequence comes from Caloenas nicobarica, assembly GCF_036013445.1. Classification (NCBI taxonomy): domain Eukaryota; kingdom Metazoa; phylum Chordata; class Aves; order Columbiformes; family Columbidae; genus Caloenas; species Caloenas nicobarica. The sequence continues at coordinate 6,058,237 of NC_088256.1, forward strand.
TATTTTGTCTCCAGCCTTCTCTATTATTCAAACAGATATTCCAGTTTATTTCAGCTGTGGAATTAATCCCCATTTTTTGTGAAACCAATTTACCTTCCTTCTAGATAATAGGAGCATGAGATGATTCTGGTTATTAGTATCATCTTTTACCTTTCTGGAAATAGGAGTAAAAATTTAAATATGATGTTTCAGAACGACCATATTCTCCCTGACTACACCAAAATAACCCAATAGGAAGACCAAAGCCTTTTTCTTGCTGATGCAATGGCATTTTGTAGCTTTTATTCTCTTATGGAAGGAATATAAAGGGAAACAGAAATACAGCATACTCCATACTTTCCCTAAAAAACATGCACCACTTGCAATAAGGTGTACATAGACTGAACGTAATTTTTAGAGATGGATCTTTTTCCTTGGGACTAGTCTTCAGGTATGTTATCAAATAATTCATGAATCCACACGTGTGATGAAGGACAGAAAGGCAGCAACACCATGAGCCAATATAGCACAAACTGAAATGGCAAAGTGACAGTGATGACTGGGATGACAAACGACAACATTCATATTAATAAGCGCTAGATGACATTCAATCACTGTCCAGTCCTGGCTACAATGAAAGACAATACAATCTTTAGGCACAGCAGCAGAAGAGAGATGACAGTTTTAAACATCTTCCACAACTTAAGAAGTCAGCAGGAAAGGGACAAGGTTACATGCATCTGTAAAGAGCTCTTGTTGGAGTCCAGCAGTAGAGAAATTACTTGGAAAACCTATATACAGTATTTTTAATTGACCTAGTTAGCTGTATTTTCTTTTTTTTTTTTGAATCCATAAATTAGGAGTTCTCCCTTCACATAGAAAAGGAATGAAAAATAAATTGGTTCTCACCCTGAAATGGGGACACGAGAAATCTCTAGGCTTTCAACACCTCTCCTTCAATAGATTTTTTTGCAGAATTGATCCATATGCTTCATGGACCAAAATGCTCAGCTGATCCCACTCTGGCTGTGGACCACAGGTTTCACACAACAGGAACATTCAAATGAAATCCCCTTCTGGCTCTCTGCTACCCCTCCCCATGCCCTTGGTCCTTCCTCCAGGGAGCTACAGCATTTATTGCAGCCTCCGTGCCAACACCAGCATAGTTGTCCTGAATTCAAGAGGTCTTCATGTGCTTTGTACTTACATCTTACAACTGTGGCAGCAATACAGGGCTGTATGTCCATATGAAATACCTTTATGTCACACTAACATATTGACCTGCTAGGCACAAGCTGGGTTTTTATTTTCGGGCAGAGAACCTCATTTCCAATGAAAGGCATCAAATGTAAAACTATATAAAAACTCAATTAACAGTATATACATAGTTAAATAACATTAAGAATCTGAAATTTGCCACAAACATTAACAAAATCAAATACCATGCAGCTGCTCTGGTCAAAGTTTCCACTGACATTATATACACATACACACATTTTTCTCCAGTTAGCCCTAGTTTTTCAGCAATTATAAACTTTTGCTGTCTTCTCGTATCATATAGCATATCAATGCATTTTTGCATATGGCCACAGAAACCAAATATTTACTGTTACTTGCCTTAGCAAAAGATCAATATGCATAAAAAATATATATAAATGAGCTGGGAAATATCAAGAGGTAAGTGTCATGTTCTTGCAAAGTAGAAAGGAAACATATGAAAGCAGCTTGTGTTAACAAAGCATTAAGAGCTATGCATTTTTCCCGGTAAAAGCTAGAAAACGCTTGTTGGCAGCAACAGATTTGCTATTGTAGAAGCCAGAAAAATCAAAAGAAAGTGTTGACTAAAAGAATAAACTGCAATGTTCTGTTGGTAATGGCTGATGTTGTTTACTGAAGTTATTTACCCAAGCAAATTATAATTCTGAGACACATACACCCAACAATATTAAAGCAGCGTATATTTCTGATACACGTAGCGCTGTGTTTTATCACGTTCCTCTGCAGAATTGCTCATAGGACATCAATAGAATAGCTAGACACTTTGAGAAAGATGCTAGCAGGAAAAAAAACCACAACAGCAACAACAATATACCACACACACAAAACATACAAATGGTAAATCTGTATGAAGCTACAATTCTTTTAAAAGCCTACTAATAAATCAGGTGTCCAAAGTAAAGAGTTAAGCCTGAAAGCTTGTTATACATGTTTTGGTTGTTTTACTCTCCACCAGCAACCTCTCCCCCTGCACCGCCTTTTGGGTTTTTTTAAGGGCCAAACTGACATAATGATTGAAAGATTGACAGGACTCTGGTTAAACAAGGCATTTACCTCATAGCTCCAATAATGTTTGGGGAATGTTTGGGTCCTGCCTTTGAATTTGCTGCGGTCTCTCCATACCCAGAGCTTTGCAAATCCCACTAACAACCAAGTGAAACACAAGACATTCCGCAGTATAGGTAGAAGATTCTCATAAAATGCGCTAAATGGCTTCTAAAGACTGTAGAAAAGAGCATCCACTTGTCTCTCTTTGGCCAAGCAGCTGAGATGCTGCACTGCACACAAGGGCTTTGCAGACACCTCCTGGCAGCCCCTGCAATGCTGGGAAGTGCAACTCTCGCTGCACTGGAGGAGGTTTCCCTGCTGAATGGTATTTGGATCCTCTGTTATAATGCATAAGCTTCATAGAACAAGGCAAATCAAGGAGACTTGCTGTCTTTAGATGAAGCTTTTTCCAACAAAATCTACACGGAAAGATCCGGTCTAACACCATCTAATTCCTTGTTGGCAGAAGAGAGTCCTCTAGGTACTTCCAGAGCTCTTTTAAAATAATAAAAACGTATACGTACCTATGAAACATTGATGAATCAAGCCCTGCCGTGCCTGAGTAAACATGTAATTTAGATTTAGTGTAATGTTTTCTGAATATTCAACAATGAGTTGATTGTGGAAAGCATTTAGAGTTTAATAGCCATATTAAAGTCAAATACACTTGGCAGACAACTACTTGGGGGAAAAAAAAGTCTCATGATGTATTAGGTAGTATAAGGATACAGCTTCATTCGGACTGTATTCGAGTTCTCTTGCTTAAGGATTGAATCATCTATCCTTCAATGGAAATCTTCCCTCCCTTTTCTTTTGTACTATACCAAAGCATGTTATATTCGATTAAATACAAAAAAACCAGCAGACCCATGAAATGATCAAAACAGAATTTAACAGAAACACTGGGGCCTAAATTTGACCTTCATTTATCATTTTGCTATCGTATATTTTCAAACTTTCTCCTCTCGACATAAAAACCTTTGCTACCGGGGTATATCAGCACTGTCTGTGTTCTTTGCCAGGCTCCACGGTTCTTCCAGCACTCATGAGCCTTGCTGGCTACACAGGTGAAGGATTTCCTTCAAGATCACTGCTTTTCCTGAAACAAATTGTTCCTTTCTGCTGCTGCTTTCCAGCACGACTCTTTCTCTGTTGCTTATTCCAAACTATATGCCCTGTCCCTCTCCACTTTCTGCTCCCAGTTTGCTCAGGCTGCATCTCCCAGAGCAGCTGGTTGAGTTGGCTGCTTGCTAAGAACTGAAGAAGGCAATTACATCCTTCAGTGTCACCTTCCAGACTGTCATTTAGAGTGGTTATATCCCATTGTATCTTTCTTTCCACAATACACTATTTTTCATGGATTTTTCCACTTTGGTTCCTCTAAGAACACTTCTCCTAAGCCAGGGTAAAAGACTCAGAATCCACCAGATTCGGTGGGGTTGTACACCAGGGTTCCAATAATATAAATGAAGCACTTCCAACAGAATAAAAATATCCCCACAGCTGAGAGAATTTTTAAGCCCTAAGAAAAACAGATTAAAATAGAGACATGGGAAGATCAAGCTTCTGCTCTGCAGGCTGTAGGACAGTGCAGCAAAAACTTGAAGCCAGCTTCAGATCAGTGCATAACAATGTTAGTCCTCCAAGCTACAAAAGCCTTCCTTGGGGCTACCAGCTCTGCTGCTCTTCAGCCAAGCCCCAACTACTTCCCACAGCTTATCTGCAGGCACCCTCCACCTCTTCAGGAAGAGAAAACAAAAGAAATTGCTCCTCCTTACAAAAGGATAACAAAATAAAGGAGAACAAAAATACGTATCCCAGATTTCCTAAACTGTTAAGGCACAGTTTAGCTTTCAGACGCTATACATTCCATTCATTCCTGAAACTGTTTATTATTCCAGCAAGCTATGTTCTTGGGAAAACGCTTTTGCAAAACAATGTTAACTATACATGTTGTCCATATAGTGGGGATGAGGGGAGTTATCCATCCTCTACCAAACTTTTCAATCTCTTTGTGACATGAAAGTGATGAGAATTTGGTTCTAAGCAGCTAGTATTGGGGCGGGGGGAAGAGAGGAGAATTGTGTGTGCATATACATACAGATAAAACAACCCTACAACCCTGTTTCATAAATATGCTAAGTCTGATTTTTTATGAAATACATAGAAAATCAACTGGAAGTTAGGTGCTGAGATGCGCTACAGTCAGGCTACTAACACAACTTTAACACCTTCATAAAAAAAGAAGCGTGCCATAGGAAGAAACAAGGCGAATACCAACACACTATTTATGTATTATTTATATAATACTATTTGCAAACAAGATGCAATGGAATAGAGGATTCCGTGTTAATTTGAAATGTAAGTTATTTGTCTTTTATGTGCATTTGTATTACCCACCAAGGAAAACAAAGCATGTTTACAAATGGAGTCCTTTAACGATTAGTAACAATCATTAAAAATCTATATAGAAATTACTGAAGCCTTTTACATTTCCAATGACTCCAGGGTTTTAATACTGAGGAAAATACTCCAAGTCCAGGATGTAATCAGATTATTCCAGTATGCTGAAATGGAGAGTATAATACATGCTCTAACAGGACCAAAATAGGCATTCTAACAGGAATAAAATAGAGAGAAGATGTGGAGCCACAAACCAGAGAAAAGATAATTTAGTGTCTACATAGAGAAATTATGAATCAAGTAGATTACATCCACTTATTCTATCTAAAATCAATGAGAACAAATGCAACAGCTCACTCTGTGTGAGAGTTTAATATTATATGGAGAGTTTCTAACCAAAAGTCAAAACCATAGAACTGACAAAGGAAATACTGAAGATACACTGACCATATCGACTTGGACGGCTTAACCATCCAACTTGAAATCCTTCGTCTATTGCTTTATCACAAAGCATAAGAACATGTTTCATTTAAAGAATTGATACTGAAACATGGCTACTGGTTGCTGGGAACCTTGAAAGTCCTAACACACTACATGATGAATCGCAAATGTACAAAGTGGCCAAAATTTGAACCCTGAGCAAAGCCAGCTCGTTGCATGCTCCGCCACCTGAAAACTACAGGCATGTCAACAAACTATTTCATTTGCTCTGCTTTAGGAATAGATCAACTCAATTATCTTTCCCACCTGCTTTGTCTTTCCCAGGACTACAATGCAGAAGCTCAGCTTTGTTCCAGAAAATTTTAGAGATCTGCAATCTCTCAGTCCCTTACCAGGTTTACATCACTCAACAACTCTTTTATTTTCTTCTGCCTAACAGACAAGAATGCTAATGACCAGCATCTGTGTGTTAATTTGTGTTACAGTGGCATACAAAACCACAGAGAAGATAGAAGCCTGTAGTCTTCAAAAATTTTAGGAGTGCTACTTGAGCTGGTTAGGCACTGTGATATTAGAACATTAACAGGAGGCCCCCAGAATACAGGAGAAAAAAAAAATAATAAAAAAACAACACACACCACTAATACATGCAATGAAGAATGCATGAAAACATTCATTTTGCATAAATCTAGTCAAAACATTGTCATGTCTAAGTGCTTGGAATGGTTAGGAAAGCTGATGAGGAAGAAAAGCCATAGAAACATTTTTTCCTGTTTTTTGGCAAAAGCAACACAGATAGGAATTTTATTCCTAACTGATGGTTCCAGTGCAATACTAAATCCAACCTGTTAGCACTAGAAAATAGCTTTTCATGTTGGTGGGATGAATGTATGATAAGATGCATGGGATGCCTGCAAATTCAGCATGGCTTGAAAATTGAAAATTAGTTTGAGATGTACAGCACATCTGTCTGGACTCTGCCACAATACTCCTGTGAGATCCTCAGTGATGGTTAAGGATGAATCTAAACCACAGAAGGAAGACCAGCTTCCTACAGGAAAGGATGCAATATGTCTTTTCATACTCCACTGAATTGGCAGGGAAAGCATGCAAAGATTGCGCTGACATTTTATATTAAAAGTTTTCCTTTCAAATACCACCAGTTTTCACTAAAACCACGGTGTATATTATCTGTTACCAACAAAAAGCCTGCAGAAAATAAAAACAGAAACTTGTGTTCTTGCTTATTCTCCTTCACTCATCAGGCCACTTATTTACTCTTACTACTTTCTTTGAAATCTGAAGTTCTATTACTAGGCTGATACCACATTGAAATTTTTATAAAATTTCCTCTCAATGCTGACTAATATCAATCAAGAAGGCAATTAACTGTAAGGACAGTTACTTCATTTAGGTCCTAATCACCTGATGGCAATAGTGCATCATGCATTTGTATGAATAAGTGCTGTCACTTATCTGTAACTGATTTCACAGATAAAACTGTAGGTGCCAGATTACAATCTAGGAGTTGAACGTTAAAAGAAAAAGAAAAAAACCAAAACAAAACAACAAAATAAAACACCACCAAACCAAAACCAAACCACCAAACAAAGACAAATGAAACCAATCACCCAAAAAAAACCTGTGCGGGATGGTCACTGCGAATGCACTGGTAGTCTTTGCTGGAGTTACTCAAAGATATGCTCACATTTCTGACTATAAAAAAAGGACTTGCAGCAGGTGGAACTGACTTTGGTGAGCTGGCAGGGCTGGTTCTGGTCTGTTAGGAGCCCTCAGTGGCGGCAGATGAATGGATAGTGCAGCTGGAGAAGTGTGGAGTCCATCGCTATGAGCAACAGACCCTTAAAGAATCCTAAATTTTATCCAGATTATAACAGGATCAAGAAAAGCTTCTGCAGTCTAAAAATCTGACAGTTTTAAACTCTTTCTGTAAGTAGATTCAACAAAAACCAGCTCCTTTCAGTCAAATCAATGAGAGATTGCGGGGGGGCTGGTGATGACTGACATTCCCTGGTTGCTTTGCACACACCATTTCTCAGTGCTGCCTTGCACTGCTGAAAAGTATCTTCAGCAGATTCTTCAGCTGTGTTGCAATGCAAGTTTCACAGCACTAATACATGTTTTGAATCTTAGGATGAAAAGCAAGGCAGTCTTGAGCATACATTACAAAAAGGTGTTCCTAAAGGCTATTTTATTCTGTTTTCTCTCCCTACCCCCACAATGGCTATCAATTATGTAAATGACATTTGACCCAAAGGGGGAACTACATTTCCTTTTCTATGTTAAAAATCCATACCTAACATGTCAAAAATATGACTTAAGAAGGGCTTTTTCATAACTGTTGCCATATCATTATACTCTACATCCTTTTTACTCGAGTGACTTAAATCATTTTCTATCCATTTATTTTTTGGAGTTGACAATTTACGTTCTGCTAAGCAGTGAGCTATGTTTGTTAACTTTACCAAAAGGTGAATCTGAACATGCCTCAGATATGCACCTACCACTACAGATGTAGGCACAGACAAATCAGCTGAAGAAAACAGAAGGCATTCCACAATTTGCTCCTCATTCCTCCTTTTAACTCTGTGACCCAAAACCTGCATAGTCAGTATTTTTTTTTCTAAATAACAAGTTACTCATCCAGGTGCTAATTTCTTTGAACATTATATACAAGACTAATTACTCAGCCAATTTAGATATGGCTAAACCAGGGGTTAGAAATTCTCCTTAATTTCAAGACACCAGATTTTCCTGATATTACTTCGTTTTACAGTAAATTACCATTTTGTGGAGCTTGCTTACCGGCCTCCCCTTCATGCGGCAGAAGAGATGACAGTCCCTGGTACAGCCTCACTTCTCAGCCCTGTTTTGCTCTGCTGGCTCCGAGGCTCTTAAGAGACTTTCCCCTCAATGACCGGAGTTTGCACAGACACTGGATGAGCGGCTGATTGGTGATGGCTGGGGCAATGGGCTGGGGGTCACACCTGGTGATGGCTGGGGGGGTCACACCTGGTGATGGCTGGGGGGAATTGGGCTGGGGGTCACACATGGTGATGGCTGGGGGGTCATACATGGTGATGGCTGGGGACAATGGGCTGGGGGGTCACACATGGTGATGGCTGGGGGGGTCACACATGGTGATGGCTGGGGACAATGGGCTGGGGGTCACACATGGTGATGGCTGGGGGGGGTCACACATGGTGATGGCTGGGGGGGTCACACATGGTGATGGCTGGGCGGGTCACACATGGTGATGGCTGGGCGGGTCACACATGGTGATGGCTGGGGGGGGTCACACATGGTGATGGCTGGGGGGGTCACACATGGTGATGGCTGGGGACAATGGGCTGGGGGGTCACACATGGTGATGGCTGGGGGGGGTCACACATGGTGATGGCTGGGGGGGTCACACATGGTGATGGCTGGGGCAATGGGCTGGGGGTCACATATGAGCCTCTTCTACTGAACCCCTGGCAGAGGGTTACCGATAACCAGCAGAACAAGACAACACAACTGCAGAAAAATCTGGCTTGTAGCTCACCTTGCTTATAAGAACAGGTCGTTCTTATCTTGTGGGAGTGCCTTTTACAAACTATGTTCCTCTCAGGAAAGATATTATGAGTGCTCCCTGGTGGTCAACTGTTTCATGCCTTCTCTCCTATTATTTAGGTGGGGGGGGTTTTGTTGGTTTTTGTTTGGTTTTGATTTTGTTTGTTTGGGGGGTTTTTGGTTGGTGGGTTGGTTTTAGTTTTGTTTTTTATTAGCATTTGTCCCAAGTGCATTATATTCAGTGCTGGACAATGTAGTGAATGTAGCTGTTGAGTGATATTTTAACAGCAGTGTTACATTGAAGATAAATTGTTGTATCCTTGTACTCTTCTTTTTCAGATAATACTGTTGCTGTCGAAATATAACAAGCTGCAGTAATCAAAGCTATGGGTCATCTAAGTCTGATTTACAGATAGGAACAAAAACCAACCAAACAAAAACACCTGGCAAGACAAACAACCTACAATTAAAAAAAACACAAGATGACACATCGCAAAGTTCTTTATGGCTTAGTCATTATCTGACAGTTTAAGATACAGTGGTTAAATAAGTCAATACAGAAAAAGAAACAAACTACCTAGACATGCAAAAGAAGTGAGAAACAGTAGCAATCTGAATCAAGTGAATGAATAGCTATCAAAAGCAAACGCTTCACTGTCATTCATCTCATAAGCATAAGTGTTTCTGAGGTTTTGTTTATCCTGGAAGCACGAAATCCTACACTTTTAGTAATTTGTAGAATTATTTGTACAATTACAAATCCCTGCTTTTGTAGTGGACAGTGAGACAGCAAGAGCAAGCAAGAGAGAAGGAAGGATGGAAGGACAGAAGAATGGAAGGATGCTTTAAAAAAAAAAAAAAAAAGAAAGAAAAAAGAAAAGAAAAAAAGGAAAAAGAAAAGGAGCTCAAACTGAAAATGTGAAACCCAAAGTGAGGAAGACGCTTACCAAAGGCTAATCTGCTGACCTTTAGGTGAGCAAGAAAGAGAGCTCAGCATCCTGAACTCCAGTCTAGTACTTCAACTGCTCAGTCACACCATATCCAAAATGAATAATTTAATGGTTTCAGCTATTAAAGGTGAGACACTAAAGAATAGGACCTTTCCTTTTATTTATTAAAAAACTACTTGTAAATGGTATATATCCAAGATCAAACATTGACAAATGGAACTGGGAAATAGTAATACCATAATTTTTAAGACAGTGCATGCCATCGCATGAGAGACGTTATCACGCAGTATTTACTGCAAGAAAACTACCAGGCTCCATTTGTAACTCTTGTACTAGGTGCTGCTTGACCCCACAGACATTATTCAACTTTCCTGCATCTCAATTTCCTCGTCTATAAATTGCATAGTAAACGCAAAAGGATGTTAATATAAAAATCAAGAAAATACTCAGTTGAAAATCAGCATTTTTAACTTCTAAAGCCAAGTATTTCCCAGGATCCTCCTTTCGTCATTTGCATAAATGGGCAAAAGAAGCTGCTTTTGTTTTATATGGAAAATCTTTGGCTGTTGATTTCAGCAGAAGAACGTAGGCAGTGCAATCATGTAACAGCTGCATCTGCTGACAACAAGCGCTGAATTAAAAAAAAGCTTTTCTCATTTCAATATGCTAAGGTTTTCAAAAACTTTTTTCCTCAACTGATTGAAAAATCATTCCCACTCCCTTGCACAAGTCATTACAAGTTAAATGTATTTAGTAATAGCTTGTTGGACATAGCTGAAAGAAAAATCACATATGAGGTTGAACAAACTATCATTTTATGAGAAGATACGGCTTTCACTTGATGAGCTATATGCAAACTAGTCATACGGGAATCCTCACTACACTGTTTTGCGATTAATGCTACTTCTCTGGAATTTTAAAAATTACTTTATATCTGTTTGATATCTTTTACAGTCAGTCTTCCTCAGCTGAGTATGATTCACAACCGAATATGCCAGCAGTTATTAGCCAATTACATATAGTTCATGCTTCCTTGTATATTCTTGCTTGTGTTATTTATTCTTGCTGCACTTGTAACATGACCTGCAGACCACACTAACACTTAGCTCCTAAATCACAGACTGATTTTTCAGAAATGCTGAGCTTTACAACTCCAGGGAAAATCTTCCACTACTTAGTATTTGATTGCCAGCCTCTTACATTACCTTGTGGTTACTGCCGATGTACTTCCAACACCTTCAGAACAATCCATAAAGGCTCCGATTTAAAATGTCCTTTAAATACATGCCGCTAAGCAGGTACAGGATTCTCCACAGTCTTTAGCTGAGATGTAAGCTTGTGATTAAATACTCTGCTAAAGTATACAACTAGGTTTATATTATCATTATTACTGTTATGTATAGGCTTATATTATCGTTATCATTATTGTTATTACTACTATGTGTTACTATTATTGTGAGGTCTCCTTCTCTGGAGATATTAAAAACCCTCCTGGGCGCATTCCTGTGCTGTCTGTTTTAGCGTGGGGGTTGGACTAGATGATCTCCAGAGAGATCCCCAACCGTTCCGTAATTCTGTGATTGTTGTTACAGACCCCTATAAATAAGAACTACATAGTTACTCCAGAGAGCTTTACACTAGGACAAGAGAAACACCAACATTTTCTTTATCATGCTGTTTTCTTTCAGTGATCACAAAGTATGTGTTTATCAATACAAAATATAATAAATATTTTATCATTATGTTTTCTTTTAGAGTAGTCACATTTTTCAAAGTATTTCTATAAAGTAGTAAAATATATTTCCCAGGCAATAAAAAAGGGTGTTATAACAGTATGTTGGTTGGGTGGTAGATGAAATCTTAATTTAATAATATATATGTAAACATTAAATGAATAAACCTTAACTGGAGTACAAGATCTAATTGAATGCACTTATTAAAAAATGCATGTTTACACAATACCTTAAATATTAATTAAAATTACTAATACAGATTGTGGTAATACACGTTTTGAAATTGCCCACTTTACCACAAAACTAGAATGCTTCTTTGTAAAGTTTCTGCTATGAAATGTTTTGGCTAACTGTAAAATTTCTCTTTGGCATTATGACTGAGTGGTAGCATTTCCTGGAGCAATACTTGCCAGAAAACTCTGAAATTGGTATAATTATGTAAAGTTTAGAAGAACAAACACAGCCTCTAAACAATTAACAGTGATAGGAAGATTTTTAAGTCCCAAAGCTGAAGGGTGTCAAATTATCACACAGAGTAGTTATGCTGGGATACAAACTTTAAAAGAAAAAAAAAGTTTGCCTCTTTTATTTCCATTGCTAAAAATAGTAAAGGTGGAAAGGCGGGTCAAAAGGGTTCTAAAAACATCTTAGTTTGACTAGTTAGTGGTATTAAAGAATGGCTGGCAGGTCACTAAAAAGTGTTTTCTCATGTGTTTGAAATTACAGAATAAAATACAAGTCAACCACTGCAACAGTATTCTTTCTTTTCACCTCCCTCCCCCTGGCCCTTCCTTTTGGTATGAATAGTTCAGCCAGCAATATTATTTGAACTGGTCAAGTAGCACACATCTTATTTGTGAGAGATGTGTAATGGATATGCCAAGAACATTGTTAATTAAAAAGGAGAAAAAATAGAGATGAAAAATCAGTTCAGTTTATAATAACTTTCCATTTGAAGCTGTAAGGACCTGAGTCTGTCAGTTTACTAGATAAACTGGAAACTTTCTTGCTTCTATTCTCCATTTCTAGTTTTCTATCAATGCTACTAGCTTTCTAGTTAATGTTACTACAGTGGAATCATCTTCTGCAGTGATAATTTATAATTCACTGATGATTATTTATAGGCAGTAATTTATTGTATGGTGTATTTCTGTGCCTGGTTGACAAAGAATATGACTATTACAGACCCTAGTAGGAAGCTTAGTTTCAATATATAACAGTTTACACGTTTAACTTCATATGCATATATAAATCAAGGTTTTGGTGTCTTTTCTGTCAGCTAAAGTGATGGCCATTTTATTTATATGACATAATCTCTCAGCATCTCACCCCAGTCTGGGGGATCTTGCACGTAAATAACACTATACTTAGTTTTTCTGTCCCTGGAGTCCCAAATTCTAACCCAAGAACTGGTCACATCCTAAATGAAGCCAGGAACTTCTAATTGACCTAAAACCAAGCCACTCACCCTTTTTCTTAACTGCATAAGACTTGTATGACTTGACGATAAGCTTTCATCTTTGGCCCTAACAATACAAAATCCATCACTCCCAGGCAAGCCCATAAAACCATACTTACCCAGAATTTACCATAACCCTTCACTGTTAACAATATTCTCCCACACTGAAAACCAATAAGCCTTTCTGAGCCATGAGATTACCTGAGATTTACTCTAAATCTAAACCTAGCCTGCTCAGAAACTGCCGATAATTTTTTTTGCCTGCTGGCACTCCACCCCAGCAAGACTTCCAGAATCAGAAACAAATTTTTTTTATTTTCATAAGCAAAATATAATCAGCATCTGCAACATCTTACAGCCCTGACACTAACCCAACACCTAAATCAACTAAAGGCACCCTACAAAAGAATAAGCAAACAGTATCAGGTCCTCCTTCGACCTCTAAAAATTTCTGGTCAGGCCCTGCAGTCCTTGACCACACCATTAGATGCACACCTGAAGCTTCCACTGGGCTTAAACTAAGCACCAGGACATCTGGTTCCTTGCTCCAAATCCTAAGGCTAGGTTTGCACCAAAGCAATGGATTCCAGCCACAACACGTTATTCCAGGCTTGTGGACCTTGCAGGATGGGGTGATAAAACTTCTGCCCTGTAATTCAAAGCTCTAACCCCAGAGACCCCTTTTGGTCACCAGAACTAATCAAGAACCACTAGTGACATCAGCACCAGTTTTGATCTTAGCCTCGAGGTCTGTCACCATCACCCTGGTCCTTCACGTCTTCCATCCCAAACCCTAATGTCACTGCAGATAGAAAACAAGCCTTTCCTCCACATCACCAAGTGACAAGAGTCTATTCATCTCTAACATAAGCAGCTGTAAGACCAGCTGGCACACACTGAAAGCATTAATCCTACATTAATCCTAAAATGAATCTGACGAATCCTAAGTTTTATTTAACCTTAGGGGTCTTTACACAACCATGAACTGTAAGTTTTCCAACAGTATAATCATTGGACTGCATCTTTTTTCTCTTCCAAGATGTAGGTCAGAACAGGGATTACCTGATCTTCCCTTTCAAAGGATTTCACGAAGTATTCTTAGGACTAGGCTCTGATCTAGGGCTCAGGAAAGAAACAGCAGAAGATCTTGATTTATTACTTGATCTTGCAAGGCTGCAGGACTAACGTGGACTGTGTGGCAGCAGTAAAAAAATACGTTATTGTTATTTCTCAGAAGGCTGAGCAATGCTTACGGCTAGAGTTTGAAATAGGTTTGAATTCACTACAGAGGACAAACATTTATTGCTGTGTCTCAAAAGGCAAACAGAACTAGAATGAATACTGGTGCCAGGTGGGCCACCCAGTTTGTGCTTAGCTTCAGGCAGATACATATCCACTAGATTGTGGTTACATCTAGAATTAAAGGTGATTTGAGAAACAGAGATTAAGGATATCAATTTACTGCACACTTCTATATTTGTAAGTCTTCCAAAATCCAGGAATAAACTAAGATGCTTGAACACTACCTTCTCAAATACCAATGCTCATTTCATCATTAACTCTAAACGTATCCTAAAAATAAATTTTCTGTTTCTTACTCACCCTCACCATAAGCCTTTCATCCCCACCTACATTAAATGCTACAAGATCCAGAAAAAAATCTATCTACTGTCATCCTATAGTCTCCAAACCTAATCTTCAACACGCCCCTAACCTTAATCTTAACACTATAGCAAAGAGATTTTGCACATCCTGGGGCTGAGCACAATCCAATTATCCTACCATATATCAATTCTCATAACCTTGGGGACTTTGTGTCACTCAGGAAAAAAAACTGAGCTCTTCAGCCAGTTCTCCATATCAGCATTTTTATAGGTTTTAGAATTAATTTTTCTTTTATGGTGTTTGTGAATGTATGCATAAATCTTGATACGCTAAAAAACCTTTTCATTTCTATAACAGACTTAAGTGTATATAAAGTTGGAATGGTTCAACTTTTAGTGAAATGATAGCATGTGTTTTCTAATGGCATATTTAAAATAATTAATAGTATAGAGCATTAATTTGCAAGCTTGAAGTGTTTGAATCTGAGGTAATGTGGATATTTGAACTTCAAATGGTCTGATAATACATTTGTGGAGTTACTCTTTGTTAAAGTTAGTTTTTTTAAATGCTTCCAAGATGAAGTTTTTCTAATGATGCATATGGCTTTATGCTGCTATTAATATCCATGTAATGTGAATGTACTAACACAATAAGATTTCCTAAGTATATATTATCAAAAAAGCAATAATGAAATCAGAAGATATTAAAGGATGAAAATATACATTCAAGAGAGCTGGATTGAAAGGTCTTTTCTGAAAATGAAAACCCTTTTAATCTTATTCTTTGAAAGCCAAAGGACTGGTGAGCATATGAAACTGTTTTGTTCTAATATTTGTTTAATTCAGCTCACAGAGCATGAACTTACGTATGTTGTTTTTACTGTGAAAACATTCAAAGTTACAACAAATTTTTTCATTCCTCTTGCAGGTTTCAACCTGATCATGAAAAATTTAACTTATTTTGTGGTTTTGCAGTCAATAGATAGCAGATATTTAGCCATTATTCAGTTATGTTTTCCTTGGCTTTCTTTTTAACATGATACGAAAGATACTTTAAATGTCCATGTGCTCACTGTAACTCAGTGCAAAGCCTGAAATTCTCTCTTTAAATTCATTACACAGAACAAAGATCCACTAGTAGCTCAGTTCTGCAAAACGGTATACTCAAAACACCTGCTAGCTGACATGCATTATCATGCAAACCCCTTTCAGACTTCTTTTGCCATTCTTGGAGCACCTGTTTATTACTTTCACACAGTATATTACGCCTCTTTAACCAATGGTAGTATTTTGAAACCTCGCAAGGCTAATTAAAAAGCAATTCACAGTTCTTTTGCATCTCACCTTTGGTAAACTTTGCATTCATTACTCCCTCAAACTTGGAATAATCAGCAGATTTGTTGCTTCATTTTTGGACTCCACTACCTGAGCCATTTAAATAGGTTTGAAATAGAGTTAATAAATTACTCCTACCAGAACATACTTAATTCTTTCTGCACTTAAACATACTGAATGTGTCCATTCTCAAGTACCCTGTTCATACTATTTTAAAATCCAATTCTTTATCTGTCTTCATATTCTGCACTCTGCCTTTAAAAAGTATATACTGTGTGTATAAACCTGGCATGTGCAACCCAGCTTTATATAAACCCTAATGCTGTATGTGTCACACTGGCTATTATAATCTAAGGGTAAACTCTGCTTACACATACATAGTTCTGTACAAGACAACAAGGAGCAGTATGAAGCAAACCTCGGTTTCTCTGCAGTCTTGAAAAACAATGAAGCAGATTCCGTTATACAATGAATGTCAAAAGAGTACTGCAGAAAGCGCAGGTGTAACAGAATATTTTGTGAAGAAAACCATCTAAAAATGAGATGTATGGCACAGAGCAAGTCAATGGCATATCAGAATTAAAAGGAACATTCTAGGATGATTTAATTAGCACTATAAAATACCACTGTGCAGGAGAGAAGGAACCAAGTGCTGAGACTTCAACAAGCAACAGGTTTCAGAAAGATGGACCGATATCTGTTCAAACAAGAGGGTATCACTGTGTTATAAAATGTTTCAATTTTTTGGAACAAAGTTCTCTGAATGTTTTAGAATGAGTTGTAGGAAGGACAGTAAGCAAGTGACATCTGTGTAGGTATATTCTTTAAATATCACAAAGGATAGACTCAATAGTAAAAAGCAGTTGCGTAGTGCAGTAGCAAGAGATCAAATAAACCACTGCTCTGCTGCATTGTATGGCCATATTTACTGAGGGATGTTTATCAGATTCACTTTTATTGAAGCTCTGAACTTGGTAATTCAGGCACTTGCCCTTCCATTGCTTGTGAAAAAGGTGCAAAGAGCCATTAACTGAGTCCTTAATGCAGCAAACTTTGGGGAGTCTCCAGCACAGAGGACTGACTGCAAGTTGCTTCTTGGCAGAACAAGCGACTGTGAGATGCCCAAGCCTGAAGTGACTCACAAAGCTTCCTTGGGGGCAGCCTGTATACATGTGCACAGCATCATCCTCATACGGGAGGTTAACTGAGATTGAACGAGTAGGAAAGAGAAAAAGAAGATGACGGCACTCTAGGGCAACCACAGATGTAGTTACTCCAACCAGCACTAACTGCTCTTCTGTCTTTGAGGGACTGAACTGTTTTAAGCCCCCACCTCATTCAAGGTAACGAGGGTGAGGTCACCTTTGCAGAGTCTCTGTTCTCCAAGGTCTGTTGGCATTAATACTACACTGCTACCGCAGAACTTGGATGTGATGACCCAGCAGTGTTTCTCTGAAGCTATTCTCGAAAAAAATAACGCTTTCTGTTATACCAGCTTACTTAGAACGTCCTGCAAAGTTGCCTTCAGGCAAGTCCTGACGACCACTGGGAAGTTTGCAGCAGAATACAATATTTTTAAGTGATTTTGAATGTTGATACTTAATACATGATTTAAACATGATAACCATGGAATGCACAATTTCAAATGCTGACCATTCTTAGTGTATATTAAATGACATGTTTAAAATGAAAGTAATTGCATTATTTTGAGACAATTTTCTGAACCAATAAAGTTTCAGTTCCAGCAAACACAGAACTGCGATGTTTGTAGATGCATTGGTAGGCTGTAAAATTTAGCTAAAGGAACAGCTAAATGCCATATGATACTATTTCTCAATGTCATCCATACGTTTCTCAGTCTGCCTAAACTTGTTCGGTTTCTTTTAAAATTCTTACAACTCTTCAACTAGCGGTTAACTACTAATGCTTCCCATTGTTTTTTCAAGTCAGCAGCTCACAACAGAACAGCCGTATTTACCTTCTTTTGTTCTTTTTAATCTGTGTTAATTACAGAGTAAATACCTAACTTTTCAGTCTTGTTTCTTTCTTCACAATTACTAACAATCTCCCAGCTTTAAAAACATAACTGCATGCAGTATCCTAATGACGACAGAATGTAGATACCGTTTAAAATCGTGTTCTTAGACCTCCTTCTGACCTAAAAAACTCACAAGGTACAGTTATTCCTGTAATGTAAAAATTGCTTTATAGGGGAAGATACTATGATGCCAGTTCCAACACTACAAAGTACAAAAATATCCTCAGGGCACGAGTGACTGACAAAGAGGATGAGGTGGTATGAAAGGACAACATGTCTTTTGTAGTGGCAACGTTTTCTGTGTGGGCATTGAGGCTTAGATCTCCTGAGGAACACGAATGCCATGATGTAGTCATTCTCAGACACGGCAGATGCACACGGATGTACAAATTTCTCATAACAAAATACATGTCAAAGACAAAGCATTCCAATAATCAGGCAGTTTCAGTTCACTGCAGATTTTACTGAGCAAAGGAGCAAAAGTCAGCTACGCTGTGATCAGCACGACTCCCGCTAGGATCTGCAAAGGAAAAAGGATGCGATCATTTGAGTTCTACCATGGAACAGCCACGCTCTGTGTGTATTCCTGGTTATTGACCTTCGTGTTGATGTACACAGGGAAAAATAAAATAGAAAGATTAATCGAGCCCTTTTCCAAAATGTAATCATATTCATAATCAAGTATTTACATGAAAATTATTGTAAATACCAATTGGGCTAGAGAGGAAACAGAAATGGGTGAGGTGTAGGCTTGAGTTTCATAAACAAGCAAACTAATGTGGTACCAGTGAGAAATTTGAGACAGGTAACATAAGAACCTGAGAGTACTCTTTTATATTGACTGACTAGATGAACATTTCTGTCGTCGCTGCCAAAGCACACATGCACACACATTTCCAGGCAGAGTTGGGGCAATGAGTAAGAGCCAAGGAATAGCGGCAGCCAAATATCCTCATTTTCCTGCGCCCCCGTAGAAGGGTTGTCCACAGCCTGATGCTTGGGACAGTCACATTTGAAGGCTCTGGACAAGATATTGACTCAACCTTTGTTCTTATCAAACAATATAGACAAATAATTAGCCATAAAACTTGCATTATATCCAGAGTGCAAACCCAAAAACTACCTTCTCTTTAAACACAATCAAGTCCTACTTTCAAAAGTAAAAAAGGCGAGCATAATTGTACAAATGCTTTTGCAAGCTGCTGTGAAATAAACACACATCCATGTAACATCTTTTTTTAGCAACTCAGGTAATTTTGCTAGTGTGGAGCTCCTCGAGTTCTCAAAGTTCAAGAAAGCTCAGAAAAACTCTAATTCCAAAAGTAAAATGTGTCTTAAAAGCAAAAAGACCAGATTAAGCTATAACTACTGTATATGCTGACTGCAGTAGCACTGAAGTCTGCTTTTTATCGCTTTGACTCTGACCAAGTGCCTGCAATCAATGCGAATTATTACAAAAGAGTTAGGAGATAATTTTCAAAATATGTCAAAAATGCAAAAAATTTGAAAGTTAGATGAAGTTGAGATGGCTGTATTGATTTTGAAAAGGTTTGTAAATTACACAGAAATATCACCCTGTTTCAAAGCAGACCTCAAATCTGTTTAAGCAAGCTCTAATATTATACAGAGTTCCCAGTGCTGCATTTCCAGCTGTGAGCAGACATTCTTAACCCTTAACCTGCCTGTGTGATTGCTTGTTTTTGGAAGTGAGAATGAGGTCCTATGTCACTGATGCCAGCCAACTGGCTTTATTGCTGTGCACTTTTGGAAGCCTTCTAGACCAGTTCATTAAGAAATCTACAAACAACCTCAGTAGCAAGTTATCACCCAATACTGTTATTTTATTTCTAATGCATTCTGACCTTGGAAAGAAGGTATTCTCCTAAACTTAGATTGACCACCACAACAATAGTCACCACGTCTGCGACCTAACCAGTGTGTTACTGTATTTTGTTTTTCAAAGGTTCATGTCAACATTTTATTTTAGAGTCTGTCTACATGAACAAATTAGGCTCAAATCTTATTCAGATCTAATTTAAAAAATCAGTTTCATTCAGGTTCACACACAACTAAGCTTTAGCAAGTCTTGCAACAGATCAAATCTATATTTTGAATTTTCAGAGAGATCTGAAGAGAACAAAATATCTAAGTGTCTAGCTTTCAAAGGAAGCATTTAATAAACTCTAGTTCCTACATGTATGCCTATGTTAAAGATGTATGATTGTCACAGGAATTTTGATTGAAGAGTGAGAAATAGAATAAAACAGAGAATTCCCAAATGAAACTCAAGTGTGTATATATATATATGCATAGATGTAACCTTATCATCATCCTTGCTTCTTTGTATATTGTAAAATACTCTATTGATGTTGACCTAGGGTAAAGAATGTAATTTGCTGTACTCCGATGTTCCCACCCTGAACCCTCAACCCTTCACAAGGGAATCAGGGAGGTTCTCTTGAAAGGACTCTAAATCTTGCAAAATTTACTTAAACAGTGAAGAACTGTAGCAATTCAAAAGTCATAGAAACATTAAACCAAGAAATATACAAAAATGCAATTATCACAAGAAAAATAGTAATCTAGGCTTAATTGTACAATAAAATTTATCTGACCTTGTTGCCAGTTTTTCATGTCAGATCATTCAGAAATCAACCATACTTTTTTTTTTTTTTTTTAAGTACTCAGGAAACAATTCCCCAATCTTCTCTCAGATAAACTTGTTTCAGTAGTGACAATGTCAAACAGAGCACTGTGACTCCAGTATTTTCTTATAAAAAGAAAATACTATTTTGTTATTTTGCCTTGGGACTAGGTGCTGATAAAGTATATGGGAAAACTCAGAAGCCATGCAGTAGGACAAGCAGTATGTATTTACAGATTAAATCATCAGACTCCAAACTCTCTAGGCACAGGGCATTTTCTTTCATTTGACAATAGATATTATATATATTTATGGTGATCTAAACACAGTAACATATTATAATTAAGAGAGTGAAGTAGGATGAATGACACTGAAACTGATTGGTATTTGCAAGGAGAGAAATATTTTAGTTACCATTTGACCATGGTTGGTAATTTGGATAGCAATGAGCCTCGTGGCTTCTGTAAGCAAACTTCCTCAGAGCAAGAGAGTTCTTGCTCTTTTCCTCCTCACACCTTTATGTTATACTAGAAGACGAACCACATAGTAAATAATAGTTACAGGTGAAATGACAGCCTATATCTTTCAAGAATTTTCCTATTTTCAGTACCTTTAAATTACATGACTGAGAATCAAGGATCCAGGTCCAGAAGATCAGTAGTATAATACTTAATTATTTTATGATTACGTTGTTCTCAGATAATAATTTGATCCGTTAGAAACATCTAAAATACACTGAAAGCTATATAAGTAGAAAGAACATAATTTTTCAAAAAGGTAAATATATTGCTAACATATTATTTGAAATTTGAATTCCAATATTAAATTCCCTCATTTTCTCAGTAAACAATCAAATTAGAGTGCAATTATTATTAAAGGGAATTAAATCATCATTATTAAAAATTATTACAGGTAATTACAAAAGACATAAAAGTAAAATGAACTTGTCTTCAAAAGAATAATAATTTTCCTATGCATTTAAACTATGCCTTTATTTCTATTAATGAGGTGCATAATAATGACTCTGGCCATTTGAAAAGCTAGAAGTCTGTAATAGAACAATTATTAGTGTCACACTGCCTAAGGGCACTATTTGTCAAGAGATTTATATGACGGGCAATTATATCCACTCAGCCTTGAAGGACAGATAATATTATCTTCTGATAGAAACAAATTAGCCTTTATGTTTGATTTTTTTAAAAAAATGTAGAAGTTTCACTTTCACTATTGTATTATTTAGGCTTTCCATACTAGAGTCTTTGAGAATACCATTTACCCACTATAAAGCATTATCAATTTCACTAGGATACAGTATGGAAAAATTGCCAGTGTCAATTCATTACATTAATTACCTCACCAGAGAAAAAAAAAAAATAGAGGATTTCTTTAATTCATGTGTTCGACCTAATATGTTTTCTTTAACTTTTGTAATGTGTAGAATTGCATACATAATCCCCGTTGAAAGACAGAAGAACCTTTCCACATATTTAATTACAAACTAATTTATTCTTTATTACTTAAATGAGTCCTTAACAGAATGTAATGCTATATAAAAAAAGCAGACATCCAAATCCTTGACCGTTCTTCCCTAATTGATTTTCAAGTCCACAGGAAATGTAGATAACCTCTGCCTGCTCCTTCACGTCGCTTTATCTACCATATACATATATTTATTTATTTATTTGTTTTAAAGGGAAAAAATGAGAGAAAATAAAAAAGAGAAAGGAGAGAAAGGAGGAGAGAAAGGAGGAGAGAAAGGAGGAGAGAAAGGAGGAGAGAAAGGAGGAGAGAAAGGAGGAGAGAAAGGAGGAGAGAAAGGAGGAGAGAAAGGAGGAGAGAAAGGAGGAGAGAAAGGAGGAGAGGAGAGGGTAAGAGGAGAGCCTTGTAATCACCCCAGATAAGACAGACTGTGGATGGGCTCTCACAGCATTACACATTTGTGAGGTCCAAATCCTAAAGCAAGTTTAAAAGAGCTTTAAAAATATGAATGCAATGATTTCTAAATGCAGAGGGTTTTTCTTTTGTTTTCTGTTAATTTTTCAGCTGAGACTAATTAAACTCAAGGAACCTGACTAGAATGAGTAGACCATGATTTGAAGGAGAAATGCTTCTGTAAAGGAGCTGCAAACCGTGGCAAGACACAGATCCAGATCCTGAAAGATACTACAAAGTACGAGAAGCCTTTTTTTTTTTTTTTTTTTTCCCCTCTATCTACCCAAAGTGAAGAGTGATTAGTTCTGGAAACATTCATTAAGGCTTCACATTATGTGCTTGAACTATTGCCTGTCCCTGGAGAGGTGAATGGCACACTGGTCATCTCCTAATAGATTTTTAAATCAGAAAGGTCCCAACATCTACTTAAAACATTTCCAACACAGATAATCAACTTAGAACCTACATGGAAGGCCAAAACCCACAACTACAGTCTGCCACCAAGAGAGCAGAGAGATCTACAACCTTACAAAAATTATGTGTTTTACTGGAGAGAAAATAAAAATCACAGTGTAATCAGCCCAACCATCCTTCTGTGGTAGATAGGGTAGTATACTAGAAGCGCACTGGCAAGCACTAATATAGTTTATTATAATCATGAGCTAGATATAATAAGGATATCAAATTAATTGTTACATCAAGACTACTTATGACTGTGCACATTGCTTCACAAGAAGATAGGAAAATCACTAGTCACATATTAAGAAGCAGGACTGAAGACTCACTTCATGTACAAAAAGAAATCTTTTCCAGGGAGGATCTAGGATCTGCCACCAAAAGAATTAAGAACCAAGTTCTGGTTTTGAAAGACATACTCCACATGCTTCACTGACACATTGCTATTATCAAAGTCGGCAATGCTCTTCACATGTTATTATTTGTATTAAATAAAACACAGTGGAAAACACTTCATTCTCACAAATTCTGTTTCTGTCAGCTCAACCATTATTGTTTTCTTCTTGTCACCTTCAGCAAATAGCCTACTAAAAAGCTGTCTGCAGCTTAATTAAAATACACATTATTAATGTCATGTTTATATGGAAAATCTTTGGCAAAATAAGTAGCCTCTAGCTTTTCAAGTAATCACAATCAAGTCTGTCAATATGTACTCGTCGCTGAAACACACGAAGAAAACAAGACTAAGTGAAGCAATTTGACCTGCTTTAACCACTTCCACATAAAATGAACAGAACATTTGATCTAGAAAACTATCCATGGATCAATAATAAGAAACTGGCCGTTGTGCAATATAATGTATGACTGAAGGCATTAGATAATTTAAATCTAATTTTCTTTAAATAAAATGGGTAAAATCTTGTCTTGATTTGGATACATGGGAACTTTCCCACCAATTTCCATAAAACCATAATTTCTTGGTAGTACAGAAGTAATCCTAGTGTAACTACAGCATAAGCAGTGACTGTTGCAAAAATATCTAGCCAGAAGAAAACATCCCAAATTCCAAGGCTAATCTTTTCAAAAATCTGTTGGTGTTGCAGGTTCCTCCCCGCTGCCGTCCTTCAATTTCATGACTGCACTTTCTAGTTTGATCCATAGAAATCTCAGCCATTTTCCATGGATACCAAACATCACCAACGTTCTTATATGACCTTCTGCCTCTGAATGACCATAAGGGGCTATGAAAACGCCTATTGAATAAACTTTCCATTTCAGTAAGATTCCATCTTCAAGAGTACCCTATAGATTATACAGAATTATCTTTATTTCTTCTTTTTTTTTTTTTTTTTCTTTTTTTTGGGGGGGTGGGGGCGGGGTGTGAATTTTCCTCTTAGCATTTAAACACTTTTCATGTTTGGCCATGAAATAAAAACAGCATTATTTCCTTTCAAATGTTTTAAAATAACATATAGATTTAAAGAAACAGAGATGTAATTGCCCCAAACTCCACACTAATTTGCAACTCTTTTAACTTCTTGTAGTTACCAGTAACAAATGTGAAACTTGATTGAAAATCTTTTCTGGTTGTTTCCTTGCTGGTACATGTGCCAGCACATTGTACCTACCAGACATTTGTATTTCCCAGGGCACAGGAGCCTTGGGGAGGTGCGATGGAGCAAAGGCTCGGGAAGATTTCTTCCGATTTGGAAAGTGACAGGTGAGGAATTCAGAAGCACCAGGGAAGATACAGACAAGTGCGTCTGCTCAGGCAGCTGGTGTGGAACAAATTCAAGCAGCAGATTCAAATGGTGGACTTCTAAACATGTTTGATTTAGACAGGTGTTAGAGGCCTGAAAATCAGGGATCTTTTTCTTTTAGCTCAAAAATACCTCTGAAATATTATACAACAAGAAATTTCTCCAATATACCTTATACACACACACAAATATACAAAAGCATCAACCTATCAGTATATACGTTATCAACATGAACGGTGCCACTCTTATGGGAACTGTGCATCGCACGCCAGTTCTGCCATTTGCAAGTTTAGCTTTTTCTCCTTTCCTCTAGCAACACTAGACAAGAAGGTTTGATTCACTCAGTGTTACAATGACGGAGGTTAGGAATGGAAAAAAAAAATAGTGTGTATATATATATATATATATATATATTTTGGCAATCCTCAATTCTTGAGCAAAGTAATAATTGCAGACATTTTTTTACTCTCAAATAAGAACCTTATTGCTATGCAACATGCTTGAAGTTAATGCAAGATCAGAAGCAGACAACCGCATCCAACCTCACTAAATAGCCACATTAGCAGGATGTTTCCAATACAGATAATCAAAACTGTGAGCATTTAAACAGTGTTAAAAATCAGATGCAGCATTTTATATCCAATGAAATGACTTGTGATTCCATTAGCACTCTTGTTTCAAATATTTTCAGACTCAAGCCCTGCCTACACTATAATTTCCATCAATGCTATCTACGATGCACACGTGTGGCAACTGCAGGTCCCAGTCTTCCTGATACAAATATAGCCAGGTGCAAAATGATAATGACACTGCAGGTGCCTTCTATAACAACAGACATGCAGAAGTTTTGAGAAACTGTGAATGCAACAAAATGTGAGAAAACTTAGGAAAGTCTCTTCCCAGTAGCAAACACGAGTTTGGATTTCTTGACTTACGAATGTTCAGGAATGAGCAAAACATCCACAAAATCCTGCCTTATGAAACAAACCCAAAGAAGCTGAAAATGTTTGTTTTGACTCAAAGTTTTCTTCAAGAACAAAGTCCTGCAGCACATTAGGGTCAAATTCTGGACCCAGTGAATATAGTGACGTAACTTCTACTGATTTTCAACAGAGACATAATGTCATCTCAGGGCCACTCACCTCACCATGCACTATTGTGCATCCCATGAGCTACTAATATTGCACATGTCTGTTCAGAGGCATAACGGATGCAAGGTGAACCTTTCAGAGAGCAAAAGTGTGGATAAGACATTATTTACATCATAAAGTATAATGTCATTCCATTATGTTTTAAAATACACTAATAAACATTCAAGCACTATTTGATGATATTACATAAAGCCCTATATTTACAAATATGGGATAGGATTACTGGATTAGAAAAAGCAAATACTATAAAAACTTCTAAAATTGTGCAGTTTACGTCCTTTAATTATGTTTCATCTCTATACTCAGACATGGGAACAAGAATCACTTGGTAATGGAAAAAAAAGTATAAGGTGGGGGGGGGGAACCCATGAATGGGGATAATACAAAAATAAAGAGAGATTAAGGTAAATAAGTACACAAAATTAATCCTATATTAACTGCAGATGATTAATCTTATTAATGTAAGTCCTAAGATGTTACCAGAGAACAATTTCAAGCAGGAAGTAGACAAAGAACTAGTGGCTGAGCATAGGCCAAATACTATTAAAATAACAGTAAATTAATTATGACAATTTCTATAAATTTGAGCATTGTAAAATGTAAGAGTTCAATCCACAAAATACATCTTGCTATAGCCTATTTCTCACTAAAAAAATGTTGGATCAACATTTCACTGCAAATAACTAACGGATATTTGTATACGATAAAGCACAAAGAGCTCCCTCTCTTTCCTCTGTATAGGAATTCCATTTAACTATAAGAGTCATTAAAAACACAACCCCCAAATTATTTTGCCTAGGGAAATTAAGTAATCATAAATCAGAACAAAATCAAATACTCAAGCACACACTAAAAATTATTATCCAAGACCACTTCCAACTAGCTGCCTCTGATTACTGTAGTAACCACTCAGGAAAAGTCCAGGTAAAATCAGAAGACCTGAGAATGAAAAGCTCCTCTGCCTGCATTCCCCAAATACAGGTTCAAAAGGAACCTGGCTCAGATTTTTTTTTTTTGTCAGATTGCCTAGTTACAGATGTAAAATACAAGTTATAACTTTAAAGTTTCATTTTCACTGGTAAGAAAAAGTAGAAAAGCTTTCAGGAGGAATCAAGTATTTCACTGTGTTATTAAATGCTCTCTTCAAAGACACTTTCACAGGAAAGCAAATTCCAAACTGTTTTCAGACCTTGAAAAGCCTACATTAGACATTTTTCACTCTGCCAGAGGAGCAATGTGGATAAAGTATATTTTATAGAATATCTGAATGGCCAGACATTCACATTTGCTGAAGTATGTACTACTGTCTTGGGAGCAAAATATACTTTTTTTTCACGTTCTGAAAATGCTTATATCTCCTCCAAATAATGAACTAGTGCAAAAAATGCTTCTTACAGATTAAAATATTATCTTAATATTTCCTAGAAGGAAGACAGGAAAATTATAGGCGTGACAATATTTCAGACCAAGGAATGATTTGATTGAAGTGACATTTGAGACATGAAGACGTGAAGGTCTACTTCTATTTTTGTGCTAAAGTTCTAAGCTATAAATAGTCATAAAGCCCATCCTAACACAAAGCTGTGAAATTATACTAAGAAACTTTTCAGAAGTGCTCGTCTCTCAATCCAACGGAAAAATGAAGTAGAAACATTTTATAATGCTCAGTATGTAGAATCCAAATGTAGGCAGATAAATCAGTCTATTCACACACACATAAAGTAGTATCTACCTCAGTATCACTGCCACGATGAAAGCAAGAAATACTAAGTATTAAAAAAACCTGATTGCAGCAATAAGCATGCTAAAAAGAACAGAAAAGCAGGACTATAACTGAAAAAAAAAAGCAAAACCAAATAAACCCCCACCCAAACCCAAGCTGACCAAACAAAAAACCACCAAAAACAAAACCAAAAAAACCTAACCAACTAACCAAAACGCACCACAAAAGCCCAGATCTGCCCCCCACACAGAGGGTAGCTCAGTGTGCCAGGTGTTGTACAAAGCCCAACAAAACAATGTCCCTCATAACACAGAAGGTACAAGCTGTGTTTTATTTGGTATAACAATGTGTCTTTAGTGAGAAACCATAGAATAGCTGGTAGATAAGCAGTTTCAATGGGAATTGCAGCAAGTCTTTTGAATTAATATTTGGATTTCACTTCAACTTAAATCCACCAGTAATTTTTTTACACCTTGAGGTTCAAAAATAATTCAGTGATAAGCTTTCAAGTATCCTTAAATAAATTCCATTTCTTCTTCATCTCAAATTTGTCAGTCTGCTTTGAGTTCTTCACAAGATACTTTGCACCTTGTGTAAAAATTTTATCTGGCCTCTGCAAATTTAATGTATCCTCATGCTTGTCTAAGCATTTCACATCCGTTTTGCCCAGTCAACAACTCAACAGGACTTGGGTGGAATGGGATCAAACATATTGTGTGCTGACAAGTACTTAATTGTACTCTTCTGAACAATTCAGTACTTTTTGAACAAAGAAAATGAAATTTAATCCTTCCTTACAAGTGGAAAAGATTGAGCAAGGTTTGTTCTGCGTTATCTGAGATGTATTTATAAGCCTCCAAAAGCATGTTAAGTAGGGACAACCTGAAAACCTCAAGGCTCAAAAAAGGATACTCACATTATGACGACTGACAAGAGAAACTGGGGCTATGAAGGGAGGCTTAGGCTAGAGGAGAAATGCTGCAAGAGAAGACAACTAAATTCAGATTAAGTTGATACACTGGACATCATTAACTAATGAGATATTTTTCAAACTTCTTCATGAATAGGTGGTTATTCACAAAAGGACAGAGTTGTCAGTGGAATTCCAAACATTCTAGATCATGTACTATATAAATGACACCTTTTATAATTCAGGATAGGCAGGGCTAAATCTGGATTGGTTTTCTATTTAACTCTCTGATGTGACTGACCTTTAGATTAAATTTGCTGAAATAGATTTCCCATTAATATTAAATGACACAAAAAAATTTACCTCTGAACTCCAGATTTAGATTTCCTCAGGCTCTTTAATATTTCTGTGCTCCAATTATTTACTTAGCCTACTAATATAAAGACACCCAAACAAATATCATGACCAGCCTACCAATTTCAAAATTGACTGAATTACTTTCTACATAGCAGTACTCCAATACAGAGACAAAAAACATCGTTCATTTCTCATCATTAGTTCAAATAATTTCATGCCTGTTTTATCTGCAAATTATTGTGTGTTTTCAATCCCGAAGAAGGTTCCTTTCCTTGTTACCAAAGTTAAAAAAACTAGATGTGTGAGCGGCAGAACTAATGAAGCCTTGTTTCCAAAGCTGTATGTGAAGTTTCTGATGTTTAATAAAAGGAAAACTAATTAGCTTTGGGGTTAATAATTTAGGATATTAACAGGGTCTTTCCCCTCCACCCAGAAACCTGTATTCAGAACTTAGCATGTTGATACTTCCAAGCCTCTATCCGTCATATATAAAAAAACCCAGCCAACCAGTCAAAGAACCAAATACATAACGGTGCGATCAAAAAGTTCTGTGATTTGGGAAGCAGTGATAAAGATAAAAAAAATCTTATTTTCTTCTACAGCAGGAAAAAAAAAGTATCTCATCAACTGCATGAATAATACTGAAGACAAAATGTGGTATTAAATATTCTCCAGCGAAATATTCACAGTCCTTGTCACATATTTGCTCTTAACAAATAAACATGCGTGTGATCGGTGTGATGGAGGAGAGCACGATACTGCTTCAGAAAGAAGTTCTACCACTGCCCCCAGTGCTCCCTTCGACTTTTCATCCCCCAGAAGGCAGCAGAGGGAGCGTATGGAAGGAAAGGATGACAACAAAATGCTCATGAGTACGTCCAGAGAAATCCCTACAGCTGAAATAACGGCTCACAAGGGTGCTGCGAAGCATTCACATGGTCTGTCATTAATGGGAGGACAACACTGGTGGAAGGACCAGCTGTGAACATTTGAGAGCCGTATCGCTGGCCCAATCTGAGCCTCCTGCCAGGAATGCTTCGGTGGCAGGTTCTCTGGTACCTGAGAATTTTCCCGCTTCTGTGGCATTTTAACACATATTTAGATGATACGTGCAAATTGAAATACAAAATTTTACAGAAGTCAGGAGTCTGAATTTCACAAGCAACATAGCATAAAAAGTACATGCAAAAATGAAGACAAATAAAAGATTTTATACTGAATTTCCCTAAGAATATCCATTGGCTCATTCTGTTTTACAGAAACTAAAAGGTAACCTTCCCAAATCTGTGAGATATTTATCCTGATTATTTTATCAAAAAGAATCATGAATTAAAGAACAGGTCAGCTCAGTTGCTCATCTTGACAGAAACTTTGGGTTGGGAAAAACTTTGGGAAGGGAAAACAAGCATATAGCTCATCCAGCATCTAATCAGTAGCCCCAAACTGACATCCTAATTCCATAAAAAGAAATACAAGTACAAAAGGCTGCACACTTATTTCAACAATACCCTTGTCTCAGTACCAATATATTAGCTTTAAACCGGCATTTTAGAAGTTATTTATACCGTTTTTTAAAAGAATGGGCTACAACTTATTACTTGCATAGAAAAAGCACTCTGCTTTGTATTTTCTGTACCTGGCAATAATCCTTTAATACAGAATTGTTCAAAAAGATATCCAGAAGCTAAATAGCTATGTTTGATTTATCAGTATGTTTAGGTTTTGGTTAAGCAAATGAATTTCATAAAAACCTTAAACCAATTGATTTTTCCCCTTTAGAAATCAGTCAAAGAATGCATTTTTATGGTGGACCTTAGGCAATGAATCATGATTAGAGAATTGAGCAAGTATCAAAATGTTCACAGCACCACAAGCTATTTTCTTCTCTGCTTCTGATTCCTAGACAGTTATTACTTTTGACAAAGAATTAAAGAGAAATATTCCACTAGGTTTTTGAAAGTAAGGAGACATTCATTATTAAAAAAATTTTTTACCTTGGTAAGAACGTTGTGTCGGAAAATACCATTTGGGGAGCTTGGGAGGAGATGAGAGACAGGCAGACTGCTGGACTTTATGTATGTTGTATCAGAGGTTTTAAAGATCAGCCAGTTTTATTTTTTAATTCATTATTTATTTCAACTTTATACACTTTCGTAGTGACTGCCGATGAATTTCACTTATTTTCATTGTACAAATAGTCTACAGAAATCGTTGGCTAAAAAATTTGCTCTGTTGTAGGCACGTAAACTGTCTGAAAATAATAAGCTAATCATATACATTATGTTTCAAGCATTTGGTAAAATACTTTTGTCCTTTACTATTGGCTTACCAAAGGTTAGTGGTTAAAAAATTTAAAAAAAAAAAAATTAAAAACAAAAACCACAGCAAAAACCACACCAAACAAGGAGAGACTTAACATCTCAGCTGACGGCTACATGGACTACTCCAGATACCTGTTTCCCAAAATGGCATCAAATTTAGTTGATTCACTTAGACTATGCAAGTATGATTTTGACAGAGGATGCATGAGCCAGAACTAAGTAATCTATAAAAACATCAGGTTCTTTTACAAGAATAAATTGTAGCCTGGTACATAATACCTCAATATTTGATGGTAAATTTTATTCACAGTAAGTGTAGCTATTGGATCATTTACGTGACTGATACTGAAAAGTGGAACCAAGTGCACTTGGGATGAATGTATTAGAGACTCTAAATAGGTTAATGGACCTGTTCTTTGAAAGTTAGTTAATAACACTGTTGAAAAATCACACTCTAAATTCACAGTATTGTTTTCCAGCAGTTGCTAGTAAACAGTTTAAGAAAACTCTTTACTTTAAGTGGGTGTTTTCAGGGGTAAAAAACCCCATTAAAATAAAATACCTTAGATTCCTTACAGGCCTTACAAAGGCTTGGCTTCTTGCCATTTTTTGTGTCTGGGTTTTTTGTTTTGTTTTGGTTGGGCTTTTTGTTTTGTTCTGATTTATTTTGTTTTGGGGTTTTGTTCATGTTTTGTTGTTGTTATTTTGTTTTTAGCTGTAGAAATTTCATGTTCAGAACATAACAGGCACCTTCACCTCACATTCCTATTAGAAATAAGAGTTTGATTTGATTAACGTGATTTCAGGTCAGCGTACTCTTACATGTAAGACAAAGTTGGGATGGCTTTTCCTCTGCTATGTCCTTTTCTGCAGTATGGGCTTTTACTATGCTCAGTTACACAAATCAGGAGCTCTGTACACTAGACCAAAACAGTTGATGCAAAGAAATGAGAAATAATTTCTCAGGGTTCTGAAAGCTACTTGTGGATGCACAAGGTTGTCAGATGTCTCATTGTAATGAATATGATTATGATTCTGCCTCTTTTTTCCATCACTTCATGACAGAAAAAAACCTGAATATCACAAATAAGGAGAAGACCTCAATATACTGAGTCTGTCATTTACAGGTATATAGATTTATGCAGTAATACCATAAAACTGAAACCCTTATTTTACCCTTGAAATGTGCTTTGATTTCAAAAAGAAGAGAAACAACTATTCAATCCAGTAGTTGTTCATGCTACACTAAAGTGCAGGAACATTTAATGTGCACAGTAATGCTTACGACCAAGAACCACTTTACTAAATAAAGAAGGAGCACAAAATAATATAAAGAATACTGAAAATATTGACCTTATATTTTCTTAATCTGTTTTTGCGGGAAGCAGGGAGTAAGAGTGGAAGGTCATTATAGATATATGGTCCAAAAATACAGTCAAATCTAGATTTTTAGATTGAGGTGATACTTTTTTTGTTAGACCAGCAGATTCGGAAAAAGCAGAGAAAACTTCCAGCACACAAGTTCTTTTTCAGATCTGAAACAGAAGGAGAAAATCGTAAAGTGAACTGTAATTAAAACATTAAGAGCAATTGCTTGGGATTTCATTAGGTATGTATTAGACTATCCAGGAGAAGAGGAAGGTGTACCTGGGGAGTCAAAGAGACTCAGTAAAGAGGAGAGGGGAGAGGCGGCTGCCTTCCAGGGGAAAGAGCTACATGTAATTTATAACTTCTGGAACACTGTGACATTAATGGAGGAGCTGGAGTGGAACAGGACTTGTGGGTTATAATCGACCAGAAAAACAGTATCTCCAGTGAGTCCATAATTTTTGGTATTTACTAAGTAATGAATTTGAGTTTCCAGACATTTCTCAAAAGTATTTTGTAGGTCATCCTTTAATTAAGTCAGAGCAGTTGCTTCCAACTTGAATTCTGCTTTGAAGTTTCCTACTTCTGTTTCAGACCTGAAGAACTACTTCTGTGCCTGAGAGCTTATCTGTATTTTTCCAACTACACTCAGTCTAATTAAAGATGTTACAGGTAGGGACCTGTAAATCTCTTAATTAGCAACTTCATGGATTTGCTGATGGCAAGTGCAAGAGAGGATCACTCCACTGCTATTGAACCAATAGGCAATTAAACTAAGCATGCTGAAATGTCATTTCCTCATTAAAAAAATGCAGTAACACCTTTTCCTATCTAACAAGACTATGGCTGCAAAATGCAGCCCTCCTGGAGTGGAATGTTCTTGCTGAGGTCTAAGAGAACAGCTATCTCATACTGTAGTCATTGCTGAACAACAAAACTCTGGTTAAAAATCTCTAAGGTTCTCTGGTATGCAGGTGTCACAAAGGAAAAGATGAGATAGAAGAACTGACACCTGGAAGGAGTTAAAGCTAAGCTAATTGAAGAATAATGTGTTGTTAGCGAAATGGAATAGGACATAAAATAGTAATGTTGTTAGAAGAGGCAGAGGGAGAGTAAACAGTGAGTTGATTGGCACAGTGTTGAAGAGGGCAGGTCTCTATGGTCAGTGTCTATTCCCTACAGAAGTTATACAGGGATGCCAATCAAAGAAAACATTTTCAGACTCCGGGGATTTAAAAATTTCCATTGAAGTATCTATCAGCTCTCCCTTTTAAAGTCAAAGCCAGAAGACTCAAAGGGCAAACCAAGCAGATGGGACATTATGAGTGATTCAAGAATGACCGAATTGTTTGTTGAAACATTGTTTGTACAACGGTGTTTAAAGATTTACACAGAATGTAAAGTGATGGAGAGGCCAGCGAGCTCACCTGCGGAATTCTGCCATGAAAGAGAACCTGTTCAACCTACCTCCCAAGGGAAGAGTGAATAAATCTGATATATTAGAGAACAGCAATTTCATGTTAATAACTTAATTTTAAATTTCCTATAGAAGCCCTCAAACTTTCAGTGCTAACATACCATTGTTGTTTTTACTACAAAGCAGAGAGAGAAACATACAGATGCTCCAAATCAGTTATGAAGTTGCAAAATAACAGTGATACAAAACTTCATGAATATTTTGAAGTAGTTGTACAGAAGACACTGTATCAAGGCTTCCACTCCTAATTTTTTGGGGGGAAGAAATAAACAAAAAAAAACCCTGTTAAAAAGAAAAATTAATATGACTGTAGTTCTTACTTGACATATACTTATCATATAAAACAAATTAAACATCTTCGCCAGGTTAAACAAACAAACAAACAAAAAATGTATAGTTACCTTCTCCATTCTTTCTGTTAAAAATAACAACAAAGCAAAAATGATGAAACTAAATACACAAGATATAAAATACTAAGAAGGAGACTGGATGAAGGCAGTGCAAATGATAAAAATGTGACTTAACCTAGTCCAATCTCTGGGGCTTCTCTGCCATTTTTCTTTACTCATTTGAGAATAGTTGTTTAATATTTTATATTACAGGTCAAGTACAGTTTCAAAAGGAGGCAAATACAATTCAGCAAAGGGATTCCTTAGATAAAATTACCAAAACTGAAATATAAATACGTTATTATGGAAACCTCCTTAAGATGGCACACAGCAGAAAATTAATTTCCCAGTCTGTTTGCTGTACACACTGACAGAAGAAGAATTCTGACTCTGTCTGTGGATGAGCACTGACAAAAACATGCGATAAGTTCTGGCTGCGGCTTGGCCACACGCTGAGATAAGAGCAGCCAGATGCAAAGTTCCCAACCTGCATACTCTAAAAGAAGCCAAAGCCAGACTGGCTGGGGATCTGTGCCCTTCTGGAGAAGGAGCTGGAGGCCAACTGGCCTGACTACAGAATAGGCAAGTGATTCCCACCACGTTTTCTTTGTACAGTGGCTCATGTCCTTTATATCTGGTACCAATACCCACTTGTGGTGTCTTTCCTTCCCCACAGTCTAGATTTGAAATGATGTTCCACCCTCCTTGCTTGCATATCCACTCTTCAACAAGCCACTTTGATCTGACGTGCATGTTAGACAACTTTATACTAGTCTGCATGGCAATTATTTCTTTCTGTAGGAATCAGAGCTAAACTCAAGCTGCCTACGAAGTGAACTTACTTGCCTTTTTTACATAGTTAACTTTTACCAGAATTTCTAGAACGTATAAAATAAGAATTAACAGCTCAAAAATAATTTCTCATAGGGTTCTCTCATGCACATCTGTCCTGCTATTTATTTTAGTCAGTGTCGCTCCTTCCTTCCTAGCACAGAAACTTCTGTTCCTTGCTTACAAGGGTCTCTGGTGCACGCTTCTAACAGATGTCTTCCCATAATTGTCATCTTCATGAAGCCCCAGTGAGATGATAATGATCCCCACAGCTTTCAGTTTGCTCTGAGAATCTTCCCCTACTTAAAACTTCTGCTTTGTCTCACAAAAATCAAACCCTTGCTAACAACAGAGCCCTTCTGTCAAGCATGTTCTCCTGATTTCAAATTTCAGTCCTCTAATGAGTTTATACATGCTTTGGTCAATATTTCTTTGGAAAAGACCAGTGTCTTTGGTCTCTCCTCTCTACCACAAGACCCTTGTACCAACTATTGAAAAAGGCTAGTGTCAAAAAATTAAAAAGGAAGAAAAAAGCCATAGCCTTCAGTACAATAGATGTTGTAATCTACAGATGTTAGTTTATTGATCCCAGGATTAGAATCCCAAGGGTGAGAAATGGAAAACTCTGTATGCAGAGAACAGAGTATCCTTGAGCTACACTAAAGCACACATGCCCACCCATCTCCAGAACTTAGGCTCCCATCTAGAGACTGCAACAAATTATAGTGATGGCACTTTTTTTGCCATAGCCTAACAACTACAGTATTCGCAAAAGAAGTTAGAGGCCTTAATTCGAATCCTTTTTCACAGCCCAAAGGGATTCAAAGCCTTATCTCTTACCTTCCCAAGAACATCCTAACCATTAGACTGTGAGATTTTCTGGGGCTGCAGGTAACCAGACAATGTTTACTTACAAAACCTATTAAGGTTGCAACACTGATCCAAAGGAATACGAGACTCATAGTGCCAAAAGGGAGCAAAAAGAAAGACTCCCCCAGGACTAGGTAGGAAAAGGCCATCCCAGGTTGTGGCCCCTCCTCTTCTAATTCACTGATGCACAACCCACAACAATCCCGGGAACAGGAACTGGAATTTCTGACTCCATCATGTGTTTCTCTCAGGTGACAGGATGTCCCCAAAGGGATTCAAAGACTAAATTGCTCTGGGTCTGGTGTCAGTGCATACAGCACCTCAGGACCTTCCAGGCCAAACCAAAGGTGTCTAGTAAATTTAGGCAATACACTGTGCCTTAAGCACAACAGAATGTGGACTGTTAAACTGCCGTGTTGAATACAAGCGCTGAGTACTTCTTCATGCATAAACTGAACTTTCTACTTCAATGTTTCCGCTGCTTCCTATTTCCAAGCTCTTTCTCAAGCATCAGGTGCTAATTACACTTTTTTCTCTGCATGTGCCCAAGGTGTGTGACTGGTTACCTCTGGAGAACTAGATTAGACAGACACACTCTCGCACTAGTTGCTTCTTTTCTTTTAATTATCTTGCTGTGAAAGAGGATTCATTTTGCTGCTGGTCTTTGCTAAGTATTTACCCATCTGATCACTGCCTTAAAACCACCTGAAAAAACTCATACATGCGAAGATCTTCAAGGAGCAGAAAATCATTGAAGCATTTTGTCTTTTTTATCACTAGCAATATATATGCTTAAGCATATCTTTCTCCCTTCCCATTCTCTTTATTTTCCAATATAAATGGCAGAGAGGTTCATTTTCACATCTAGCTCAAGATATCAGCTGTTCTTGGCTAATGACACTGAAGCTAAACAACAATATTCAGGAAAAACCAACATATACTACATTAGCATAACTTTATGCCTATATTTTAATTTCATGGAGTTTTAGTGATATGTGTTTCTCACAGAAGATTCACTGTGTAAAATTCAAGGTGTCTGGAAACAGTTTAAACATGCACACACATACACAGAATATGAAATCACTGAGGATTCCGCACAACAGAGGTAGCTTTCATTAATTCAGCCTGCAAAGATTTGCTTACAGAGCTATAAAATAAAAGCAGCGCCACTAAAGCCAGCTGGAAAACCCACAAATGCATTTAATCACATCTTTAGGTATTTACTAGATTGGGGACTACTTCCCTATTGGAAATGAAAATTACCCCAAAGTGAAGACTAGTATTAAGTCAACTTCAATATACTAAATACATACAGCATTTTAGATTATTAATCCTTACTGTAGTAAAGAGAACAGTCAGCATAAGATGTGGTGCTGTACAAGATAGTAGAACACATTCAGTCACCTATATGACTATATGAAAGAAGTTTCAGACTTATCCAGGCTGATCTTTTTGTATTTAAGATCACGTACAGTGAAAGAGGAAAGCAGCACATCCATTTAACTGTTGGCTGATATCTTAAACCAGCATAGAACTTCAAAAAGGACTTAGCCAATTACTAACATCAGCTTTATCACCTTAATAAATGACAGAACACATTAAGTATCAAAGCTTCCTTCAAGCTGGACACTTCAAAGAAAGTCATTACCTTCTGACTGTTCTTACCAAATACAGCAACTATTTAGTATTATGCAATTGTCTCATTCGGATTTCTCTACAGGCGTGGGACCATCACAAAATCCACAACGAGACTAATTTCCTAGATTCTGGTCTCAATTCTCATCCCTTGGATCAATTCCTTTGGGCCACAAAGGTAGATTTCCATGAAAATAATTTCTATAAATCCCTGGCAGTACATATTGGGGGAGCTTAGCATAAAAATATGCCTGCAAACTTGCTTTCATTAATTTCCTGCTAAAATATACATCAATATTGCAAAATTTACAGACACTATGACAAAATACTTCAAGTGACTTAAGACTGCAAGACTAATCAGCCAAGGTGACATCTATACATGGGAAAATGAGCCTTCTTTAAAGTTAAGGTATTTAGAAGAGCAAATCCATTTTGGAAACAGGACTTTGACCGCATCTACATGAAAAGATACACCTAGAGCTGCTTCTGTTTGGGCTGTGGAAGTGATGAATGACAAAAAAGTGCCTGTTTTCTCGTCAGGCTCTAGCTGGGCCAGCCCAGTGTCAGGGGCTGCAGTGGTGCAGGAAAGCCAAAGAAGGGCCAGGAAGGACCTTTGTATTGCTTTCTGATACATTCTACTCAAAAGACAGATCTGTGTACAGTACAAAAAAAAAATCCCTACAATTTTTGTTGTTCTTCTCTTTGGGTTTATTAGTTTCTTTGAGAATGGTCACAAAAAAAGTTTTTGAATAATCTGATGTTTTCATGTGTCTTTCTTCATCACGGGAACTACCAATGTAATATTTTACTGCCTTTAACACCTGTACTACCAGTCTTTTCACTATTATAGCCCTCTCAGTCTCTCTGTCTAAACAGAACACACTGTTGCCGCCTTTATGAAGGAGGAAGAGCCTCCATATTTAAAGAAGTGCAATGCCTACAGCTGAAGAATCCAGGCTCAGTTATTGGGATTACCCCTCCTTCACTGACAGACGATTGTCACACACTGCTATTAATGGGTTAAATTAACAAACATACTGCATAATGTATACCTATCTTTAATCAAGTTAGCTCTTTACTTCTTAGAGGGCCAACCACTAGTGATGGAGAGCTTTCTTTTACTTGTCCTGCTGGGACTATTTTATTTTTTAAAGTGATTAAGTGTTCAAGATGCTATTCTAGACGAGTTGACATTTGGAAATTTCACTTTTAAGGTTCCCCATTATTTATCAAGGGACTTGTTAAAAATAAATAGGAGTTCGATTTTTGTTTCAGGTATTTAGCTTGTCCTATCAAAGGAACTCCTTGTTTCAGGATGCCTTTGTTACTGCCTTTGCCTCTGCCTGTTGCTGGCATTACTGCATGTTCTTTACCACGGGACATCAGTATCTGAAGTGATAACTGGCAAAAAATCTGGCTCACAGACAAAATCAATATTATTTTGAAAAATTAAATTGAGAGGTGGGTATCAAAGGAGCTCTGTATTTGGAGGTAGAAAGGAAATTCCTCCTTTCCTCCCTCCCCCTCAAAAAAAAAAGGTTTGTGAAAAACTTTTAAAAATAATTAAAAATAAAATATATGTGCTTTTCCTTTAAATAAGGCCAAGCTAAAGAGCTCATTTTTTTCAAATGAGTCAAAAAGGAAGCAAGCTAACTGAAAAAACTTCAGTCATCTAGAGTTCAATAAATCCAGCTCAGCCTGTGGCCCGGGTTAGCTACCTTATAACATTAGCTCATCTGGTCAGGACAGCATGGCCTAGCTAAAATTCTACATCTTAGAATCATTCTTTCCTCCTTCAGTGCTTTAGTTCATGTTTATTTTATTGCTGATAAACAATATTTCAAAAGATCTTGCATAAAAATCTAACTCCAGTTGTAATATTCATTCAGTCTGAAATAAGTTACACCAGACACTTTCAATTTTTTCTGGTGAAGGATAGGTACTATTTTTGTTTGCTTTGATATAGCAGTAGAAATTTCTTGCCCTGATCAAGAGATTCATTGCAAAAGTCTGTGTTATAGGAGCCATGAACTCCAACAAAGCTCTTCACTCTCTGCACATGCCCTTACACAATCCTGATGCAAACACAAGCTCTTAACTAGACTCACATTGTGCCTCTGAGAGCAGAATCACTTCAGAGCAGACAGGCGATATCTGTGCTGACTATGGGTCATTGAGTTCTCTTGCATGTTTTGAGATACCTAAAGAGACACATTTATTTACTAGGTTTCACAGGCACAATATATAAGCTGTGTCTTCCTGAACAGAATGGTTGCAAACGCATTCTCCATGGTAATTTGTCCTCCAAAATCCTGACTTCACAAACTAATTAATCTTCTTCTGTCTTCTAACCAAGAGCTAATTATTTTTTCTTCACAGTGTCATGAATGAGGCTTAGCAGTTTACTTTGTTGCTTCAGCTCTTCCAGTTATAGAAACTGTCTGCAAATAATAAACCCCCATATTTTTAAAGGCTGCTAGAAAGGCCATATACCAACATAAACCAACAGTTTTATTTTAAAAGGTTCATTAAAAAAAATACACACACACAAAAACCAACAGAAAATACAGAGATCTGAAATGGCACTGCCAGGGAACGCCACATTTATATCTATTTGTGCTTTAACTTTCCCTTCATCACCATGAATAAATTAGTACCCTTACCAGTTCCACCCTTGGCCTCTTTTTTGAGATGCAAGAGATTTATAAAATCAAAGATATCACTTGTACTCCAGCTCAACAGATTTCACTCATGCTGCAGTTAAGAGAGTCAAGTCCTTATAGATAATTCTGACATTGTGCTCTGAATCATAGAAATTCATCATCAGAACCCACACATTTCTGTTCAATATTTGCCTCAAGGTTGGATACCATGTGCCAATATGGAATGTAACAATGCTGAATGAAAGCACTGCTCACTAAATCATGTGATTTGATAACAATTGCTTGTGTATTTTACAAATTAGAAAACTTGTCATTTGATACATAGCAAAACCCACTTATAACTGTGTTTCTGGTAATAAAAAATAGGCCAAAACGTTTCTAATATTTTTGTAAAACTGTTTGGAAGATGCATCTTAAAAAGTCATTAATGTTTACAAAAGATACTCATGAAAGTTATTATGGGCAGAATTTTACAATAAAATGCACTCTGTATCGCACTTTACCAAACACAGCCTTGCCACTCTCTCAACTGAAATCTTAGTCTTACACACAGAATAATATCACCTATTTTACAAGCCCCTAATTATTACTGAATAAAGCGAACTTGTGAGATGACAGTGACACTTCCAGTTCCAATTCAGGGAAACCATATAACTTGTTCTGAGTGGGGGAAAAAAAGCATTACTCTGGTCAAAATGGTGCAATTGCACCATGTAAAGAATATGTGTTAAAACCAGACTCCAGTGTGGCTCAGGAGCAAGACTTACACATACCATAGTGACCTCAGCTAGCAGTGGTGTCATTTCAGCCATCTCAAAAACAGAACTGAAAATCAGCATTGTTTTAATGTAACGAACAGTTCTATAGGGATGTAATTATTTTTATTAATTCCAACAGAAGCTTGCCTCCTCTCTGGAAAGTTCACTTAGCAGTTGAAGCACTCCAGTATACGCGGTTCTGCAGCAGCCTTCCAGCAGCAATGCTTAGCAGTCTCGGTGTTCAAAAGCAGGATAGTCCAGCAAGCTCAGAGAGATTTAGAGCTATTTGAAGTAGCTTAAAATTAAACACAATTTCAGTTTTCTCAAAAGATAGTCTAAAACTCCCTAATTTACTGGGCTTAAAACAAACAATTGTTTAACTAAGTCTTTCG
Organism: Caloenas nicobarica; assembly: GCF_036013445.1. Classification (NCBI taxonomy): domain Eukaryota; kingdom Metazoa; phylum Chordata; class Aves; order Columbiformes; family Columbidae; genus Caloenas; species Caloenas nicobarica. The sequence goes on from NC_088256.1 coordinate 6,099,714, forward strand.
TATCATAATTTTATTACTTCTTGCAATATGCATATTTCTGTTCCGGCCCCTTTCAAGAGTCTTTTAGCATTTTAGAATTAATAATTTTTACTAAAATAATAGGCAAGTATAACCTTGCCTAACAGATAACTTCAGAATAACCAGAAAAAAATCCCTAAGTAGTCATTAATCAGAACTGCATAGTCTTATAGAAAACTGCCTTATTTAAAGACTCACATCTTGCAACTACTTGAACATGGGCAATTTCATTCATGGGAATAAACCCACAGGGCAAAGCGTGATATATACAAAAGCAAAATTATTGCATGTTCAAAGGTTCACTGAACCTGTTCAGTACTTGTGCCCTGGTATCCCAGTTTGAAACTAAGCAGCCCGCAGACTGTACCTATGGAGCTGTTTCATGGATATTCAGTAAATCTGAAGAACTGTATTTACATTTCTGTAAAATTCAACCAACAGACTAGAAGCTTTATCTATGTCTGTTCATTTTCAAGAAGCAGAAAAACAGTAGACCAATGTACCATGTCTCTCACACTTCTATCTCAGCAATACAAGTATTTGTCAAATGAGAGGAGAAAGTCTGTGGATGAAAAGTGGATGAAAATTAATCACATTTGTAGTAGGGTCAGGGTCCATACGGCTCAGAAAGCCAACCTGATTCAACATGTAACCTCATGATTGTTCATGTAGGCAGACACATGGCTAGAGAAAAATATCCAGCACAACCTTAGATTAGCATAAACTCATCACAAAACAGCACAATAACTTCTTATGCTTGTTCTGATAGCACAGTTTGCTCCAGCTCACTTTTAATCTATTATTCTCACTGAAGTCTTTGGGCTTATACAAGAAGTCTGTTCCTTATGTTACCAAATTCCCACGCAAATTAGTAGGAGAAAAGGCTAAATAGGACCTAGACCAGAACTCAGAAAACTGCAGCAGCTCTCACAATGTATCTGATGGAGAAGGTTACAGAAACCTCACTGTGCAAACCTCGGGGCTCAGGAGGAGGCTCCATGTCCCCTTGCTCAAAGGCAGCAATTGTCAAGAATTGAACATATCTTAAAGTCAGCATCCACTTTTTTCCTCTATTAGTATTCATTAGCAGACTGTGACGAAATGGAGGAACAAGTATATAAATAAAACTCCTCTAGCAATAGTTTAGGAATTTAATCCTTCAACCTTTCATCTTTTGAGCTATCCTTATTCGCACAGGGATCTCTCAGCATGTGAGCCACAGCAGCTCAGGTCCAGGAGGCGTTTGCCCCTTTAAAATGCAGCACTTCACACTGAGAAATGAGTTACTGGTTTTGGCTTTATTTTTTAATAACAGATATCACAAGTTGCTGTACCTTCCAAGCCCACTGATGTTAATGGGCAAAATTCTAAGGTTACAATTTAGTCCCGCCTCAGCTCCCGCTGAGATGAATGACAAAAACTTTGTACTGCTTTCAGTGAAACAGTATTGGGGGTTCAGTTTCACTTCAGGCCTGGCATGTGCAGGTTTTGCACTGAAGTCAGTGGGACCTGGCTTGAACGAAGATTAAGGACCTCGAGATCTAGCCTAGTGTGATCTCAATCTCTCGGTAACTGACAGCATTAGGCCCATACGCATTACTCTAAGTGGAAAATGATGTTGAGAGAAAATGAAACATATTTCTGTTTGACTGATTTGTTTGAGATTTGAAGAAAAGACCTACTATTTCAAAATGATATAAGAAAATATATTATAATCCAGTAAAATATGAAGACATACAGAAAAACTCTTTTCATGTGTATATTCATCAAAATAAAACTCATTTGCAACTCGTATGTCTATCAGCCATAGCAGGCAAATAACTTTCAAGCTCTAGCTATGGCATTACGAGCTCAAAGGCAGTAATATATTTTATCTGTTTAATGCAGCAGAGAAGAGCTTGTATACCTCTTCATTTATAAACTGAAATGCATTGTGAGGCTACATGAATAATGAATATTAAGAGAAGAAGACACCTGCTGCCAATAGGTTTAAGAAATCCAAACTTTAACAGAAACAGGTTTAAAATGCATTCTGGGCTTTTCCATTTTCCCCAACATGACAGCTTTGAGAAGACTCTACTGAGCAAAATAGATGCTGCTTCCTTTAAAGTTCACTATTTAATTTCCTCTGACATTTGGAAAATTTTCACTCCATTCAGCTCTTCCTCCTCTTTGTGTTATTTGTTAGACTCCTTTTCCTTTCTTGTCTTTTATGTCAGAAAATAGATGAAATGATTTGTCTCCTTGCAATAAAAGAATAGCTCATACTGTTTTTCTTTCACTTCTGGTTCTCTATTACTTAACTGCAGCTCTAGCTGGTTCTTTGTATTATGGTTTCCATCTCAGGAATTAATAAATTAAACAGAACGAAAATTAAATTAGATTTGGCAGGCTCACAATAGCTAGTGATTTAGGTGCTTCCTCACGTCAAATTGAGAGGGAATGTTTCAGCATCCCAGGGGAGACTAAATGAGATGAACACCTTGAAAGAGGTTAAAATTTGTTAGGAAGACAGAAAGAATAGGGAGCAACTTTGGAAAAAGATCTGAAGGCAGCAATTCTATTTTTTCAAAATATCTTTGAGAAAGAAGGAATTTGATCTATCCAAAGACCCCTTCTGAAACTTGGCATGCTGAGAAGTATCAAAATATCACATACTTTCTGACAAGGGGATATCACTTCTATCTGAAAGGTTCATTTTTAACTCCAAGTAGTATGAAGAAAGCATCAATTTTATTGGCAATACACTAAAAGTGAAATTATCGCAGAATTGAAAATATAGACTCTAATTGATTTTGCGTGCTCTCAGTTTGCATGTCACATCTCTTTAAATGCAAGTGGCTCAGGGCAGTGCCCTGGGAAGACATGGAGACTGTCCTGGGCGAGATCAACCCATGGTCTTCCACACCAGGTTGGCAGAGAAATGAAAGGAGACAGTCACAGCAGGGCCAGGAAGCCTGCAAGGAGCATTCGAGACTTAAAAGTGATGGAAATACCTTTCCAAATACCAGAGGGGATGAAGCAGAGTTTGCCACAACTCAGAAAGTCACCAGGTTCATGGAACTCAAACCTGAAACACCTGGAAAGACACAGCTCACATTCCCTGTGCATTCTGAGCTGATCATTTTGTATCATTTCTCTTAAAACAGTTTAAAAGCCTTTCAGTCTTCTGGGGGAGCTCATTATAAGGAAAATATCCAGCTACAATAGCCTCAAACTCCTGACTGATTCAGCGTTACCTCGTGACATGTCAAGATGTGGTTAGAACAGAGCCGTGGATCACCAAGGCTGATTTTTCTTCCAAGAAAACAGCAGAACAAAAAATGACTTATTTTACTAAAAGCAAGCTTTGGGTCCACAAACTAAAATGAGGAAATGGCACTGAATAATTTCTAACAAATAATCTATTTTATTTTGTGTTGCATTACAAAATAGCCACTTTCTCAAAAGAAAATGTAATTTGAATCTGAAAATTTTCTACTTCATTTTCATTTATTTCCTACTTTTTTATAGCCAAACCAAAAATTTCAGTAGAGTTTCTTACTATCAGCTGATCATATGAAGTGATATTATTTACTTTGCTGATAGTTCATGTAACTGGTATTTTGGGGGGTTTAAACAGCAGTCCCCCATGAAATCTCTGCAGGGCTGCTGAACACGCTGGTTGTCCAGCACCCAGCAAGTTCCATGTCACAGACTGGTATATTTGCTTAAAGTGAGGAAATAGTTGATTTTGCTCTAGAACCTCAGGCACACAATTTGTTTTGCCATTTTTATTAGGGAGGCAATTACCACCAAGAAGTGGTGGGTAGGGAGAGTTAACAACATCCTAGGTAAACTGGGGCTGTTACCCCAGCAAGATTTAGCAAAAGGGTCCTGTCATGGCTCTGATACATAAACAGAAAGCAAATCTTTAATGATAGTTTACATGTCCATGTAACAGCACTGACATTCTCAAGGAAAAACATACCCAGACACAAGACTAAGTAAAAGGAAGAGCACAAAGTGGGCTCAACATGAACTGTTTAGTTTGCCAAACCTGTTTTCACCATGTCATGAATATTAAGCTGTCGTGTTAATCAAGTAAATTGGAGCCAACTCAACATAACTCCTAAAATATTAAAAAAATATATATATATATTACTGATCCAACAAAACCCCATGTATTTACATCTGGTAAAATTGCTAATGTCAGACAATACTTGGAGTAAAACTGAGAAGTTACTGCTCTGCTCCCTGGAATAAAGCACAAATGCCTCAAGAACAAAATTCAAATCGGTTTAAGAAATGTTAAAGTTTTTCTATGCAACATACTGAGGGATTTTGCACCTGATAGCAGTATCGGAGAGATAAGAACATATAAAATGATACACAGTATTCAATGGAAAGATCTGGGGAAAGGAAAGAAAAAAACCCTGCCAAGTCAAAAATAAAAAAAATTACATCTTGTCGCTATATAGCTTCTACCTACTAATTAAAAGGAAGGAACAACTCTATCACCTTCTTGTCATGAATTATTCCAGTTTTGTAAAGCCTTTTCCAATTATTCCCACAAGCAGGCCTGTGTTCGTTCCATACAAAACAGCTCCTCATGAACTGACCTGTGTTATCTTATTTTTATAACTAAGTGGAGGAAATACATCTGCTGTGATGGTCACACAAAACTAGCCCACTATTAGACACAATGGCACAGCAATCAAGCAGGATTTATTACTACAATTGACTGTAAGTGGGGATATAATCATAGCCCTTCTTTCTCCATCAGAGCTAAGAAAACCATTAGGTGACTGGCTATTATTTTTTCACTTTGGGTTCTAAACAAAGAACCACGTTGCTTTTCAGATCAGACATTTGTGTCCAAGTTTATTCAATTCTAAGTGAATGCAGTTACAAGCCAAATTGAACCATGCTATTTATTTGGCCTTGGGACTGGCCTGCTAGATAATGACCAAGATTTTTCATGGTAAATGTGACTAGTCAAGGAGAAAAGTTAAATAAAGATATCTCTGTTAACAAGCAAAATTGGAATAATACATTACAAAGCAGGCTCAGGTTTCAGGTCCTTCATTATGAAACCTCTCTAAGAGGTCATTTGATTAAAGCTGAACAGAAATATCTTTACATCTTTATTTAAAAAGCTTACCAAGTTTAATACATGTAATAATTCTAGAGCCAGATCTAATAAAAGACTTTTAGCACTGAGACACCAAATCTTCAGGTTTCCTGCCCTCTAGGATGAGTCTGTATCCCTATTAGGTGCACAGGCATCCTATGTACCACAAGAGAGCAGAGACCCTTCAAAATGGAGACAAAGCTTCAGAGATGAGACCTTCCTCCTAACAGAAGTAATTTTACTCAATACAGGAATAAATATTAAATTTGACCTATTAGATGTTTTAGTAAGAGCTGCATTAGAACACCTCTGTCTGCTTGGCAATAGCTGCAACACCCTCTCTTTCCAAGAGCTGGACAGACTGGCACTTTTCTTTTAAAAGATTGCTATTAGTATTAAGGGTAGACAGAAAAGAGTATTTATGTAACTCATATAATAAGATCATTTGCCCAGAGACAACTCTACGTGGGAAGATCTTAAGCAAAAATGATGTTGAATGGCAACTAAGTGGTGCTGTTGAGGTTTATAATTCCAGTCTCTACTTTTCACATAAAGCCTATTTTAATATCTAGCCCTTAAGGATATCAACTAGGTGAGAAAAACATCAGAGAATCTTTTTAAAACCTTTTTTTTTTTTTTTTTTGAGCCCAGTCACAGACATTAGTAGCTCAAATCCCTTTGCAATAACTGTCTAAACACTGAACTTAATTTTATTTCTTTGCTAATCAAAATGGTTATTTGAGAACTAGCGATCATCCTGAACACTCTCTAAAGACCACAGAGAAATTATCCTAAACTTAATGAGTGCTGGATAAGTCTGCAGAGCATCTTCATTTTAATTTATGAAATTGGCATTTCATTTGTTGACCATTTGTACGTGTTTTAAAAAAAAATAAATCATTGTAGATATCCAGAGTTAATTGATGTATTCATTAAAACTGTATGCCCATAGGTAAAACTGCATGCCCATCAACTTCCATGAAAGAGCTGTACTTAGAACTCTCCTGCTCATTAAAAACACTACATATAAAGTTATTTGTTGCAGTTCTGAAAGACTGAAAATCAGTTGTCAAATGAACTTTGCAATTTCCATAACATTATTTAGTTTAAATAGTTAGGCACTAATGCCCTCATGATTTTGCAATTAATAACTACTAAAGAATTTTCTAGAAAAAAAAAATAGTCATCTTCTCCACTTTACTCAACCTGCTATTCTTTGCAATCTCAAGGGTAAAAACATAAACAAGATTTATGTTTTAAGGAATAAAGCTATATGCTTTTTATTCACAAATAATTCATCTAAACATTTCTATCTGGGGTGATCAGGCTACAGTTGAAATACCTGTAAATCAATGTGTGATACAAAGCTACATATTTATCATTTGGAAAATATAGGATTGTTTTATATATAGGTATAAAGACTTAGCTCTCATCATACTGTCTGTTACTTCTGAAACTATTTTCTTTTTAATAAAGCAAGTGAAATCAAGGCCATACTGAAAAAATAAAAAATAATTGCCCCGCTTTGACAGTCCAGGTGCCTGAATTTCACCTAGCATTTTCATATATATTAGTATATTTTGTGATCAGAGAAGTCATAGCCTCCTTAAAAAACCCTCTGAAGTAGGAAGGCATTACTATCTGCATGCTAACAAGCAGATGCAGACGTGCAAACACTGACATGAAATATTTTTAACATTCCTTTGCTCCTTTGACACTCAAATGCCCCAAGGCCATTGGTATAACCTGGTCATCCCCTGGGGTTTTCTCTAAATTTACAGATCTCCTCATAACAATTGAGATTCTCTCCAGCATCTTCTTTTCACATACTGTTGTCCCATCCACTCCCACAACAAGGACTGTGAAGTGACCCCTGGAAATCAAGCCCTGAAATTACATATACAGTGCCTTCTTTTACCTATAGAATCTATCAATAAGAGGAAAATCATGCTGATGTCTGGTCCTTCAGCACCTAATATATGATATAGCATCACTTCTGATCAGTACTTGCTGTCTGCAATGAATGCGTTCATCCACTTGGAAAGCAATGTGTCATACCATGTGTTTCTAGATGGTGAAAGAAACTCCAGACTTTTCAAATCCAGCAAGATTTTAAGATTGAATGAAAAGATGATAATTTGGTTTTCAAACCAGCAACTGTGGATGGCTTAGGGACAATGTATGGCCAACATACATTCAAGGATGACTAGCTAGCTAGACAAAATACCTGGAGGTATTCCATGATAAATCAAAAGTATTAGCAAATATTTTTGTGGTGATGATTTAAAGAGATGTAAATACGGGTCATATACTTTACACAAATAGTTAAGTCTATTCTAAATCTCTGAGTGTTCACTCCTGCCTTGCATATTGCAGCCATACCGGCACTTCTTTCTAGTTAGAAGTGCGCTCGTTCTCTCACAAGGGTGAAGTCTAACTCAAAAGTAGGAATTTCCTACTGACAAGTGGGAGCATGTTGCTTTTGACAAGGAAAAAAGTTGGAATATGATTTATGAAGATCTAATACCATTTGAAACAACTCACATCTATCTCACTTAAAGAAGAGCCCAAAGGAAATTTAGTAAAGAACGACCCTTAAGTCAATCTGACATTTGCTGTCCTGTGTATGAAAAAGCATTCCTTGTAAATATTAGACTTTATAGCTATATGAGTACCCATAATCAAAATTAATATGAAGAAAATGCTTTCAAAAAAAAAAAAAAGAAACACACCACCACACCACACCACAATGAAAAAGTTGATAACGGTATTTCATCAAAACAGACAACCTCTATCATTGACTCTAGAAATATACAGAGGACAGAAAATAAGTATTATTTATCTCTAAATCCCAAAACATTCAACAGGGTGCAACTACTATTCATAGTGTCAAGACTTGCTTCAATATTAATTACAGTGCTACTAATGAAAAATGTCACAGAACTTTGTTTTCTTCTAAGTCCACGAGGTCTAAGACTATTGTGTTCACGACAGGCTTTAGTAAAGACAAACCGAAGCCACAGAAATAGATAGCGAACACAAACTACTCCCAAGTTTTCACTTTTTGGTACTTTAATTCAATAGATTTTAGAGAAAAGGGCCAAATATTACATGGGAGTTCAGGCATTTAGATTCTGAGTTCCTAACAAGTCCTTATCATTACGAATGTTTAAAGCTTTTCACAGACAACCAAGGGCAACACTGTCATATCTTTTGCAAAGGAAAAGATCTTCTCTTTGAATCTGTGCCACTTAATTCGATTGATTGTTAACTTTTGTTCAAATTCTAGTTTAGATGAGCATAATTCTCAGATGACATTCTCAGAAATGCAAGGTTAGACATATCTGATAAATTAATTCCCTTTGGTTGTTACAAACTCACTTTTCTTGCAAGCCTCAGCTCTATTAATTACCAGTGTTTTGCTTTACGATCTGACATTTAAAGGTAGAACTCTGTTACCTTTATTCACATGAATTGTGAGACCTGTGAACTGGTGTAGAGCTCGCTGATCGTGCAGGGTACATACAGCAATGGAAAAAAGGAGGAAAAACACAACAGACATTCCAAATGTGACCCTCGGAGAGAAAAAGTACCAAGTACCAGAAAAGCCGTATAAACTATTCATAAACAATAAAATTAAGAAAGATGTTGATGAAAGACTGAAACACGACACTGCAATTAGCAGCTAGTGTGTTCCTGGAATACAGTGTGTTGCATGAACACTATTGTGCCCAACCAATTTTTATGTCAGAAAACAGCCTATTATTTATAGAAAAGTGGAGAAGATAGACAGAGAGAAGACACTTTATAAGTAAACCAAGAAAAGTCATCAGTGAGCTAAGAGAGGCCAATTTCTGTTTGGCTGAGGAGTGAGAATGCAGTATTAGAAGGTCCAGAGAGACCTGCAAGCTGGTCCGAATAATAAGTCTGTCTACAGATCCCACAAGAAGTCCAGTTTTGTTCCTTGGATACTTATTTTCTGTGATTCCTTGTTTGCTAACAAGTGGGCTTCTCTAGGAATTGAGGGACTATGAGCATTTCTTTTAAATAGATTAAATACTTGATGCGGGGGATGTAAAAACATACTGTGCTGTATGTAACCCTCCTAATTTCTGATGGATATTAACGTGTGTCAAACTTGTGATTAATTTGGTTATATGCAAGATTCTGGAAACACAAAGTTTTTATTTACAGGGTTTACATTCTTACAGAGGTGAAAACACATTATTAAATGAGGTATTTTTAGACACCTATTAAACAGTAATTTTCGTAATCTAAAGAGGAAAACACGATGTGCTTTTTTAATATGACAAGATTTTCTGAAAAATCAGGTATGTTTGCCCTTTTGTTACACTAAAGCTTTATCAGCTCCCTTGGGAACGGCACTTAACACTAGCATCCGTTTTGTTGTGCCAGATAACCTGCCTCTGCCACCCATCCAATGCCTTTTCTAAGGGCCAGCTAAGTGTGATAACATGAGTACTTCCGTAATTATTTCAAGGCTGCTGCCTTATACAAAATAGAAGATTTATAGAGGTAAGATTAACCAAAGGCTCTTACATCACTATGAAAAGTGTCAAGCTCTATAACTCTCCATGTCAAACAGTAAAGGAGCCAAATACTAGCCAAATATTAATTCCTTCTCCTACCAAGATAATAAGCTTGATTCTACTCTTTCTTAATAGCAATTTTATGGACGTTATTTTCAGTACAATCTTTTCAGATCTTTGCTGCTCTGAGAGGAAAGGGAATCAAGCACAACGGTTTCAGAAGTGATAGCCCTGTAAAGTAAACTGACTTCCTTATATTTTTCTTTGTCAAAATTGAAATTGTAATGACAATGTATTATTAAAATCAAGGCAAAATCTGTCCACATGGTATTTCTTATACAAGTATGATTGTATACAAAGAATTACTCTCCTGTTACAACACAGAAGATTGCGATTATAATGTCAATATTTTCAAATAATCATAAAAAAATCACTACTGTGAATAACAGAGAGGTTCAATAAGCACTCCGTTCCTCTTCTCCCTCCATCACCTCAGACACACTGCCTGCGGAAGGACAGAACAGCAAATATCCCTCTAATCAAATGGAAATAAAGCAAAGTTACAGGAGAGAAATTTCATCCCATTTCTTATTAACTACTTCCTACATGTATCAGTTTAGACTGTAGACTCACTATGAGGAAGAAACCTGCAATACACCTGTCACACACTGAAGAGTTACCAGGCTTTCAAACTAGATACACCTGGCTAAAATAGCGGTAGCAGCATGGAGATCCTCTTAGTCCGATCTACTCCCCTCAGCAGGCTACCTTGGGGAGTTTTAACCTGCTGCCTTCACATTGCTTGGAAAAAACCAAGCCCCATGGCAGCAACACGCAACTATTTCATAGCAAGTGGCAAAAATTGCGAGGCCTAAAGATGTGTGCGGACTGCAGGTGCGAAGGGTGGCTGTGCTCCGCGTGAAGGATGGGCACCCGGGTGGCTGTACCCTGCGTGTCGTCTCCTGCTGCCAGCGGTGCAGCGGGGCTGCCCGCCTAACATTGGACGAACTTTTCACAGCTTCCCATATTTGATAGTGAGAACAGCTTACTCCCACCATCAAATTTTCTTAAAACTTGTCCCTGTTGACTGTGCTTTAGCGAGAGCTGCGAGCGCTCGCCACATCAGGACAGACGGACACACGGTGCTGGGAAGGGGCTGGATGGAGAAATGGGCTCATTTTTAAACTGTGCTTGAACAGACAAGTTACACTAGTATTTTTAATAACTTATAAAAAATTCTTTCTCCTTTAAGAAAAGGAAAGCCTTTCCTTAAATTATTTTGAGGCTTACTTTCCAGAGGCAGATGGGCTTTATGCCCAATTTTAATTTCTTTAATACTTGCTATTGCTGGCTATTAACACGACAAAAATCCTGCCCTCAATCCTATGGTACATTTAGGCATTCTTCTCAGAATTATTTCGTACTTGCTTGGCCTGAACCCACCGCTTTCCTGTCAGCTTTTACTTTATTTTCCCTCCTGCCACTCATCTGCGTGCACACAAACCCCTCCCACACCTCCGCCCTCCGCCATTCCTTCGGCCGCGGCCGCTTCCCGCCGGACTGCCCGCCTGTCAGTGGCGGCAGCGGGGCCCGGGCTCCGGCTTCTCCCGCCTCCCCCTCGGGGACGCCGTTTCTGCCCCATTTTTGAAAGCACCGCGGCAGCGGCCGTCGCCCCCGCGCCGTCCCCGGGCGGGTTTTGTCTCCTTCATTTCAGGCTCGGGCGCTCTCAGAGCCGCCCTCCCACAGGAGCCATCTTGTAGGGTTGTTTCCGAGGGCAGGGGCTTTCAGTCAGTGAGGGGTGGAGGTGTTTATAAAAAACTTAGTGGAAGATGTTTTAGAAAGGGAAAGGAAAGAAGGAAGGGAGAAAAAAAAAAAAAATGAGGAAAATGGGAGGCAGCTGTTGGGTGGAGCTGCCCCTGGGAAAGGAGCCGCCATTGTGGCCCGTTCCTACATTGGTTCCTCAGGTGTTCGCGTTAGACTCTGCGATTTACATCCTATTTAGAGCCGTTCGGGAGTTTTGGAAACGGAATTTAAAAAAAAAAAAAAAAAAGCAAAACAATCCAGATGGTGTCAAAAAAGTTATTTGGGGAAGTGAAGGCTCCTCACAGTTCTGAGGTGGTGGCAGAGGGAGTGAGCTGGATTCTCCAGGCCTGCTGGCCCTTGCAAGGCCCCTTGCCTCTAGCAGCTGCATGTATTAGTAACTCTCTAAGGAAATATCCCACCAGCTTCAGTGAAAAAGTATTGCAGGAGGCAGTATTGACTCTATATTAAATTAAAATGTAATCTCCTCATAAAGCAAAGAGAGCACAGAATTCTAAGTGAATTGAGGAGATGGGATAATTTCTGCTCTGAGTTAAGGCATATCTACTCAATTTTTCTTTCTAATGGTGGAAATGTATGTGTACATACCTCATTTTTACTGCGCAACAAACTGCCTTTAACTCATGTAGATAGAGCTTTTCTACATGACGTGGGGAAATGCAAATTCAGATACGTATGTAGTGACAGTTAGTACTTTCGACAAATTATATCACATCAGACAATGATACTTCTGACACCAGATTGCAGACGGTCTGCTCCACCAGTGAAGCCTCACTATGGTCCTGAGCCTGCAGGAACACAATGCTTTCTCCTTCCATTCAGATCAATGAAAGCTGAGGAAGCTCACTGTCTCCAAGAAGCCACTTAATACTTCACAGAACTGTGTCTAAATCCACTCATTGCTGGTACTGAGGAATTATTGTCTACAATACAACATGAAAGAAAGAGCCTTATTGATGAGCTGTGGTTATAGATGTGTTACTAACCCTCTCAAAGTGAGTCAGTCTCTAAGCCTCTAAGGATGAGAGAGGAAGTCAGAACAAAGAACATGAAAATAATTTTGACCATTAATATTTAATATTTTACCTTTTTCTCCCCCTTTTGCCCTGCTTTCCTGCTAAAACAGCTGGGATGAAAATGACTTTCATTATTCTTTAGGGAGACAGCATTTTGTTATATTACATTTGTTTTTTAAACCCACGAACCCTGGAAGCCACAGAAGCAGATAAATCTCTTTGTCAAGAAGACATACTCAAGGTTCCGGGGACAAAACTGATCTTTGCCTCATGGGTTAATGCCCTTAATAATTGCCATTTTGATAAGTCTAAATGTAAAAAGCCAGCTTAAACAAAAGAGTCAACCCTTCAGAAATGACTATCCATGATAAATTTTCAAGAGCAATGAAAATTGTCACTCTGCCAGCTTGATAAATTGTAGCCCCAACTGGCAGAGCCATTTGCCTTGCAGTAAGCACAAAATGACAGATCTTTGCTGAATACAAACTATATGCTTGCACCTTTCACAGCTGGTTTAGCTTGTAAACGCAGCAAAAAAAGAGGCTTTAATAAAAACTGAAGGTTATGCACAAAAAAGATGGTTTCACATCTAACTTCTCTCAGTTTAAAGACGTTTCTTTCATATTAAAAAGTAGTCTTGAAAGAAACCCTTCAGTTGTGTGTAGGATCATTGTGTAAAAATACATGTACAACTGCACTGTGGTGGCTTGTTCACTGAAATGATTCAACAGTGCAAGCGCAACCATTTCAGGGAGAGAAAAATCATATTATTAGAATCACCTCAATATTTTCTAGGACACATACCCCCTTCATATGTAAAGAAGACATAAATCCATGTACTGAACTGCATATCATGATATAAATAGTTCAGCACCTACTCTGTTGTCTAAGTGCTGATCTATCTCCCTGATGACTCATCCTAATCTTCCAAGTCACAGAGCATCATTAACATACTTTTAAAAAAGAAATTGCTTTGTCAGAAGTGTGTTTAATTCTTGTCAATAGATGGAATTCCTTCTTAAAAAAAAAAAAAAAAAAAAAAAAAAAAAATCACACTTGCCTGAAGCCACTTTTGCATAATATATACATTATGCAAACACTGTGAAGTTGATATCTGATGGCTCTGTGTTACTACAAATGGATGTTTTATGCCTTCAAAAGGAGATTTCCACCTACTTGACACAAGCAGTCACTCCTAGTCCTAGCAAAACTTGATATTAAATGTGTACAAATGTAAAGATGTGATACACACGGGCTATTTTAGGATGTATTTAAAGATTCTTAGCTCTCCTGAGCCATAGAGGACTCACTGATACCTGACTAACGTTCAGTTTGATGAGCAAGAATTGTACAAATTCCTTCTGACTTCCTCAAAATAATTTACCTATAATGGATATGGCGATGGGCAAGAGAGGTTTATTTTAAAGTCTACTTACTTGGTCTGTTCTGTGCAGAAGATCAGAAGATTTTTTTTCTCTTTAAAAAGCTACCTCTAACCATGTTTATGTTCTAGTAAAATACACCTTCAAAGAGCAGGAGCCTTCTGGTGTGTTTTGATGCATTCACTTCAAAGAAGGCTCTTGAAGCTCCACCTCAGGGCTCTGGATGTCTGGTTAGCTCCATTGTACTGCTATAGGCAAATACACAGACCACCTTGAAAGCAAAGAGTACAACTGTGCACATTTTAAACTGCAAATTCCAGATGTACCAACAACTGGTATTCTTTAGTTCCCTAATTTGTGACTCCTACATCTTTCATTATATTCTTTTAATATAGTTCACACTGTACTCTTCCCCACCTCATTAAAAAAGAAAAGAAAACAAAAAAACAAAACCCACAAACCAACAATCACACACAAAGAAACCACAACAAATAAAAATACCACCACCACCACCACACCAAAGAACAACAAAAACCCTCTGTAGAAAACAGAAAATCTCCCCATTAAACAAAAGCAAATATTAAGTATGGGGGAAAAAAACCCTCAGAACAAACAGTTAATATCTTTGAAAATAATAAGCAGGTAAAAATCAGAGTCATCTAACTTGGCGAGTTATATAGCTCAGGAGATGTTAACCAATATATTCCACTGTTTGCTACACCTGTTAACATATAGCTACAGACACGCAGGTTCTCTTGCTATAGCAATTAATATGGGACAAATTTTGTCAATAATACCTTATTATCTTAGTTTTCTTACGTCATGAAGTGTCTTTTTGCCTCTGATAGATGCCAGAGAACTTAACTGATATGTGTGAGGCAGCAGAGAAAATCCACATCAATCTGTCAACAGAACTGCCGGGCTCTTGGATCTCCTTGCAATCCTGCATTTGGATAACTAGATGATAACGCTTAATATAACTCAGTATTTAGGAGTTTGTGATATACGTTGCATGCAAATGTACATACACAGTACAAAAGGAAAGACAAAAAAGGAAACAATACCAGAAGGTGGGGGAAAAAAATTAGTTGAACACTAATGACGACCCATCATTTCATCACAACTCTTAAAAAATTTTTGCCCTACAAATACATGAACTTTGCCTAAAAAAAAAAGAAGAGTAGTTTTAAAGGACAAAAATGCATGCATTGATTTCTGGAGTACTTCATCATTTGATAATATTTCAAATAGTAGAAGAATGGCATTTCAATCTTTATACTAAGGCTTGTAAAAAAACAGGTAGCACTGGGGGATGTAGCAGTGCCAAAAGTGCCAAAAAAATCCAGATAAACAACAACAAAAAATTCAGCAATTTAGTAGCAAGGACTGGGTGACGATATCAAGCATAATCAAATACATTTCCTTCTGCCAAAGGCATATTTATGCAATGTGCTAAAGTTACCATGGGAAAAGTCGCCCAGGAGACTCAGCTGTCTCATGGGTAACCCCAGAAGAAATGTCTACATGCGTATTGACCCACAGGGTCAGCTGTCTTTCCTGGAACTTCTCTTTGATAACGCAGTGATGAGGTTAATTTGAGGTTAATTAGTTAGCCACTAGATTTTTGGGGGGGGGGGGGGGGGGGCGGGGAGGAGAGAGTGGGAGGGAATGGGTGGTATTTTTTTTTTTTTTTATATTAAGGCTATCATATGCTGCACAAGTGTCCAGTCCAGCCTGCAGCAGAATCCAAGTGTAAAAGCCACTTTATCACATGATCAGCCATCTCCCGAAAAAAACATGGCAATTTCACAATTTGGGTTGACTGTTGTTATGCATGTTAACCTCAAGAAACTGGTAACCTTCAGCTGGGCAAGGAGGGCGTTCACCTGGTGCCTGGAGTGTGGACTTGTCTCCATTCACTCCCTTCCTTTAAGCTCCTGCCTTCAGTCTGTCAGCGGGATACGGGGTCCCCGTGGTCTTGGCTTTTTTGTGGTGGCTGTTTCTGTCTCAGGGAGGGCAGCGCATGGTCCCACCAGCCTCCTTCTCAGAATCCCTGATGCTCCTTAACTTTCTCTTCCTCTCACAGATCTGCCACCAGGCTGAGCAGATCGCCCACCTGGTCACCCCTCCCGCAGCTTTCTCACCCCTGCCACCCGTGACCAGGGACAGGCTGAGGCACACCTGGCAGCCCAGCCCTGCACAGCGGCAGGTTGTTGTGGGAGCTGTGTCTGGGTTGCCACATCCACTCTGGCGAGTGCAGTGGACATGGCTTTCTGCCCGGTGGACACCACAAGTGACCTCCTGGGTGGGTGATGACCACCAGTGGGACTCACCTTGTGAGCTGATGGGGTGTCGATGCCCTTCCTGCCCACCTGTTTTGGCTGTCTCTGTTTTAACTGTGCAATCAGTATGTAGATCCAAAGGGAAACAGGTTTGCTGAGGCAGGCCATACAATCAAATTATACTCACAGATTAGCATATTCCTCAGTATTCCAGTCTGTTATCTTAACTGACAAAATTCACCACATCATAAGAGAACGCACCATAGTTCACAAGGACAAGACTAGTTATCAGCTAACAAAGAATGTATAATAATAATCAATGCTTTTGATCCACTCCGACTACAGATCAATTAAAGATTAAGCTCAAGAATGAGATATCATGGGGAAAAAAGTACTGTCTGCAAAATAACATGTATTTTAGCATGCGTACAAAACACGCCATATAAAAAATAAGACAAAGATGGCACTGTAGATAGTGGTCAAGGTGGAAGTATCATAGAGCTGTTAGAAGCTGGGCATTTGCAGCATGGAGGAAGTACAGTTAGGAAGAATGTCAGGAGAGTGCAACAATATCCTCTAAGTAATAGCTTAACCTCAGATCTTCAGAAGTACAACAGAACTGTCATAGCTATCCAAAGGGACAGCTCATCACAGAATGTCAGGGATTGGAAGGGACCTCGCAAGCTCACCCGGTGCAATCCCCCCGCCGGAGCAGGAACCCCCAGATGAGGTTACACAGGAAGGTGTCCAGGCGGGTTGGAATGTCTGCAGAGAAGGAGACTCCACAACCTCCCTGGGCAGCCTGGTCCAGGCTCTGGCACCCTCAGCGTGAAGAAGTTTCTTCTCATATTTAAGTGTAACCTCCTGTGTTCCAGTTTGCACCCAATTGCCCCTTGTCTTATCATTGGTTGTAGTGGACTAGATAACTGGGGTAGCTGTGGACAATTTCAGTTATTTGTCTAGGCAAAAATGGTCACAAATGACCATGGTTAGAGGATTGCTTAAAACATGGATTAGGAATGGAATTGCCTGTCCTAGCATATGTAGATAACCTCTTTTAGCTTGTAAAATTAGTGGAGATGGGACAGACTACTCTCCTAGAGCACTCTTACCTGGAATAAAGGCCAGAACAGAAGATGACATATTTATGCTAAAGGACAATCTTGGCACAAAAACAAACGGGTACAAAAAAAATTTAAGAAAAGAGAAGGCACTTTCCAAGTCCCACATTCGAGAGTTTTTAGAAGCCCTCCAAAGGAGAGGTGAGCAAGAGAAAGACACCTAGCTAATTTTAGAAGGAAAGATATATGATGCTGCTGTCTGAAATAATAGGAGACTGTGACTTGACCCAGAAAATCCTTTCACTTCATACATTTATAGTGCTGCCAATAAAAGCAAAAAGAACATGCAGTCAACAGAGGAAGAGAAGAATGGGGAAAGTATCTAGATTCTTGACTGAATTGAAAGCATATATTGTATATGCTGTTAGGAGCAGGGAAAAAAAAAAAAAAAAAAAGATTCCTCTTTGCTATTCCACCAGGGTAAAGATAAGAAGCTTTCTTTTTTCCACTCTATGAAATTGATTTTGTTCTATCTGGCCTAAGGCTTTTCTTTCCCTACCCCCTCAACATTATAACAGGAATTTTAAATCTGAAAAAGTCACATAACTGTAAGGTTGCCACAAAGAAAATGTGTTCATAAGTGGCCATTTTCCTGAGCAAAGTGAGAGCAAACTCAAGCAATGATCTGTCTTGGTGGTGCTTATTTTTTTAACTAATTGGAATATTTGTTGGCTCAGTACCAGCCATGACTGGAGCGCTGGATGGCGTTTAGCTGCAGGAACAGACAGAGTGATGAAGATATCCAAATAACACACTCCAGATTCTGTGTGTGCAAGTAACTCCATGGGCAGTGTGACTTCCTGAGCAGGACACATTGGGAAAATCTTCTAAAAGTTTAACTTAACAAAGTGGTTAGTTGGTTTGCCCAAAGCAGATGACATAACCCAACCAACATGCTATTTTTGACACTTCTATCTACCAGAAATCAAGTGACGATCTATTTCAACTGCAAAGAACACAAAGCTAATGAAAACAGTTTTTCCAGTCATGCCCTGATTAAATACCCTGCGTAAAGCACCCAAGTATTTCACTACAACAGACTAATTCAGGCCAAGTTGTTCTATTTACCAAAAAGTTTTTCTTCTAACATTGCCCAAGCTGTCTTTCTTGTATTACTTGATTCAGCAGATGATTTCCTTTAAATCAGAGCTTTCTCAAATGAAGAATAAAACTTTCAAAGGAGAATACAACTGTTATACAGGGAATATAAGCAATATTTCTGCATAATGTCTCTGCAGAAGTCAGGGAAAATATTATTTTTATAGTATCAGATGAAAACTATGTGGCAGAATCTAAGAAAGTTAAATACCAGAAAAACAAACACACAACAAAACCACTATTTGAACTTTTACAACATTCTGCTGTAGTGGTTGGTATTTTCCTTAATGTTTTCTTTGTATAATTTAAGGTGGAATGTTCTAGAGAGCAGTATGTATGTACTGAAAGAAAATAATTACAAGAAATCATGAAACCAAAATATCCATTATTATCATTTAACTGGTATTAATGTCCTCCCTTCTTTCCTCATTTACCATTTCTTTGAGTTCTCCATAATATGTAAACAGAAGCAGGTAGGGGTTTATGTTTTATTCCAGGCTGCAAATACTAAAATGTCAAATCATGAAGGGCCGAAAATACACACTTATGAGACCTCATTAATCACGTACCTCTACTGATACCCATGTTTTCTCATCAGTTCAACAGTTACTATAATTAGTTTGTATAATTCTTATGTCTCAGAGAAAATGCTTTA
This sequence comes from Caloenas nicobarica, assembly GCF_036013445.1. Taxonomy (NCBI): domain Eukaryota; kingdom Metazoa; phylum Chordata; class Aves; order Columbiformes; family Columbidae; genus Caloenas; species Caloenas nicobarica. Next base: position 6,118,770 of record NC_088256.1, read on the forward strand.
CAGTATGAAATCAAACATCTTGTATGGTTCTACATATACTATACCTATGCTATTAATTTAAACAGTAAAATTAGTGTCATAAAACCAGCAGACTTCTATAAGACCAAAATTATAAGCTTGTTTATGTTGCTACTGTTGAGTTATTTATTTAATCAAGTCTGAGTTCTTCCATTTTTTTGTTTAACGCTACCACCAGACTGGCATTCTTGCTATTATCAGGGCTGTCTACCTTTAATCTTTATAAAATATTGTTGCAACATTTCTTCCTTATTTCTGGCCTTCAGAAACTGCTACCTTACTAAAAACTGATACTTTCTAAGCCAAATATTTCATATCAAGGAGAAAACTAATTTAGGCTTTTGGTAGAGCACTCGCTCTGGTCCTGACGTTCTTTCCCATTTGGATTGTCTCCAACAAACAATAAACTACAGAACATGATGTTCTTGCAGCGAATAACACTGTGTAACAGGAAAAGTACTTCCAAGAGCCATATTAAAGATTATTTTTTTCAGAGCTCTGCAGCAGATTGAATCATTAAAGTTTATTCTGTGTTAGTTTTGACTCCTTTGTGAAATATTTTTGTAGACATTTAAACCTTCTGTAAATGACAATGTCCTATATCTATTAGAAGTGCCTCTATGTCAATAACTTAGACCTTACAAAGAACTGAAAATTGCAGCACTGAAGAAGTCAGGAAGCTTTGTATTTGAAATTTTTTAAAAAACCTTGGCTTTGTTATCAAATATTTCATCAATGGTAGTGGGAAGTAAAACTATGAAGATTGTTATCTTCAGTGGGCAACAGAGAAGCATAAAAATAACACATTACTGCAGATAATAATTTTCATTAATGACCACAGCTCACTCAGATGATCAGCATATATCATTTAGGGATTTAAAAATAGTCTAGATTTGAAGTAAGGTTGAGAAAAGCGGCACACACTGACACAATTGCTCTCTATCAAATTGCTCTTCTCACTATATATAGACAATCCATTAAGACTATGTCAGATCAGAAGGTTCAATCAAAGAAGATACATGGTATTATAAAACTGCAACAGGAAGAGTTAGTTATAAAAATACTAATTTCAAAAGTAAAACTGCAAAACTGGACTATGATGGTTCAGATGATAAAATAACATTTTTGAGATTATTCAGAAATACCATTTTATGAAGTACTTTATGCATACTAAGTAATTTAGAAAACAGTGGGTTTATCTATGCTTTCATTAAACAGACAGCTAACGAGAAAGCAGAGTGCTGGTGTGTAATATTTTATAAACTGCTACACAGGTTCTTCAATTCATGGCTCAGCAGAACCTGACACAAATTCTGATTTCTGTATTTTCATACATTGGAATTGGAATACATTTATCTTACGTAATGGTCCATATTTTCTAACACTTAAAAAAGTTATGGTCAATTATCTTATAAAGTAAATCTAGCAGTTGTCTTAATTTCTCGATGAACATATCAAATTTCATTTGGAAAAACAATAAGTAAATTTGTTAATCCTATAGTAGTAACTAAGTGAACAATTCTTCCTATTAAATTGATAGACCTCCAACAGAAAAAGTCTTTAAATATGAATTTGACTAAGTGAAGAATTTACCTTCATCAGTTAAAGTGAGTAACAGATTTAGAGACCGTAGCTGTTGCCTCACAAAGTTAAAGCTGAGGTACTTAGCTGACATTCTGAAAACTGGATTGGATTACGATGGTTCACGTGATCAAAACTTTTCTGTTAAGTGATTACAGTTGGTTCCGGTTATGTTTTCTGGGGCATTTCTGCTCTTAGCTGTGCACTTGCAGGTGTTCTGTAAGCTGAAAATATTAAGAGGGTTTTGAGTTTGGGTGTTCTTTTTTGTCCTATAATCACTACTTAAATTCCTACAGTATAGTTTCATTTTTAGCTTTAGATGAATGAGTGTCAGCCTAAATATGAAGAACAGAATGGAAGACAGCCTAAGCCAGCTCAATAGACGATCTACAATACTGATTAGCAGAAAACAGAGTTTAGAAGTCAAGCCCAAAGATGACACACAGCACGATATAAAAATAGGTATATGGGGATATGTATCATAATGAAAAAAGGAGCCTACTTTACTATCACTATTTTGTAGAGTGGCTTTCTTGTGTCCTCCATAAATTATCCTGATATAAATGCCCTCATTTTATCTGAGGGTGTGACACATAGGCATTCATTTCTGTTCCTGCTTGGTCGCTGGACATGTTCAGAATCGAGCTGAGAAAGGATAAAAAAAAAATGCCAAGCTTGAGCCTGAAGTGGTTAAATGAAGATAGTGCTCTGAACAGAACCGTGGGGAAGAATGTATAGCAGGTGATCCTGGCTGATCACTTCCTGGAGGAATTTCATTGATAGCCCCCTTCATAGATATTTGTGGAGTTTTTATTTAATTTTTAAAATGCAATCTTAAAAGAATTACAATTAGGAACTTAACCAACTATTTTCAAATATTTTTGAAAATCAAAAATTGCTAATGCTCTGAGTTTTTTTTAGTTGATGCCTCCATCTGGCTTGAAAACATTTTAGTACTGCTCCCATGGCATTCCTCCTGGATAACAAAGTCTCAGCAATTTCATCCTTAGGCAAACAAACCTTCCACTGAAAGCAGTAGGAATTTTCTCTGTTTAAAAACATGCACATCACAACTGGGTCCAAAATTCCTTTTAATCTACTCTTAACCTAAGTGTTGGCAGGTCTTCTAGCAACTTGAATGCAAAAAGATTGTCTACATTAGAAACGTCGTACTAATTTCCTGTATGAGATTTGCTATGATACCTGTGATCTTTGTTAACTTATAACATGAAAAAGCAGTAGGGAGACAACCAATTGACTCTTCCCCACCCACTCCGCTCCCTCCAAAAAACCTACCATACCAGCTCATGCTTTCTAAAAAGCTTTGTAGGCCTTATGCAGGATTTAAGTTATGTAGATATTTCACATTTCAGTTTCAATTTCATATCTTAATAGGTTCCAAAACAGTTTGCATTTTTCTGAAAGTTCTAAGTAATGAGAACCGTAAGTTTACTAAGCCACTAATGCTCATGATTGGGTGGGAAAAAAAAAAAAAAAAAAAAAAAAAAAAAAAAAGGACTAGAAATTAACCAAAGTCTTGGAAAACAGACTGTGAATAAAAATCTTTCCCCATCAGCTGGAAAGGGTCTTTTGTATGTGTGCATCAACTGACTTGGCTTTAAAATGTGTCCTTTGAAAATGTGAACCATCATAATTACAGAAATGTAAAAGCATTTCTTTCCTGACATCTTTTCCCCCCATTAAGAGGAGTAGCAGGCATACTTTGTTATTGAAAGAACACTTGCAAATATTGAATTGCTTGCAAAGAATTAGCTATTTAGCTATTGAAAAATGGCCCTGAAGATTTCGTTTGAGGTATAAAAACACTTAAAGAAGTAAATGAACTCTACAAAGATGACACAAAAAACCAGAAAAATAAGAACCTTGTCAGCTGTAAGGCTAAACACTTGTGCTGTAGTTTCTGGACTGAATCCCTGGAGTTTTTCAGATAAAAGTAACAGGAGAGTCGACTTCCACGACCCCTTAATACTTTGCTTTATCCTGCTGCTCCTATTCCTCTTGCCACGTCCTAGGGCCGTATCAACAGGAGGACACAGCCTCATAATTTAGCAGTTTTAAATATGGGGAAAGAAAAATAGGATGATTTTGACCTCAGAAATAGCCCTAAATATCTGCCTATTTCTTCCATTTCATTTTGAAGCTGTTCATATTGTGAAAAGGATGTGTGACAGCCACCTTTATCTAGAGCATCTTTTGTTCACCAACCCTTGGAAGGTTGCTGGCAGGTGAACAAGCTGCACAATGCGTTTCCTTCCCCAGCAGGGAGATTCGATGGATCTGAGTGAAGCGACAGTAAGAGCAGAAGGAAGAGATGAGCCCCTGTGCAGGTGTGTCCTGTGCGGGCTTTCAGCCATTGCAACTCGAGGCATGTATTTCCTCAATCTAATTAAGACTAATTTGGCCTAGCAAAATTGTATAGATCATTGCATAGATACGGACAACAAATTGTACAGCTTGGTCATAAGGAGTCAAAATAGTTTCCAATGGAAAAATGGCAAGGATGTATACTTTGCATAATTTTATGTACGTTCGAAAAAAAAAAAAAAGAAATTATTACAACTATGAAATTACAACTTGATGAAGTCTGAATGATGCCTTTTGAACAGCCTCTCCGACCTTTCCCTGCTTGCTCTCACTGCAACACAGAGGGCTGGAACAGCTGAGTTCAGTTCAATCCCATGCCTATGGTGCAGGGTTTGATCTTGTGCTCTTAACACAACTCCCATTCTTCAACCAGCAGGATTACATGTATCAACTGCTATATATAAAACTTTTCCGTTTCTCTTCAACTCAGTAGTCTATATATTTTTAAAGCCCATAAATAAAGAAATGGGGCAGTAGACCAATGCCACTGTTACGATGAATGAGGTTTGCATTTACACCACAGCACTGACACATGAACTAAAGAACCAATAATTGCTGTAAAATTTACCACCCCTCAATCCTAGCACCTGGTGTTCAAGGGAGACAAGCTAGAGCAAGGACTGCAGTTTCGCAGCAGAGAATGAGAAAGCTTTCTTATCAGGGAAAACAACAGAATTTATTGGAACAAAAATTATGCAAACATATAAAACCAGATAGTATTTCAGGTAAAAAACTATTTTGGTCTAATTGCCACTGGATTCTTGGTTTGCAAAATGAATATAAGTCTCAGATTTGTATTCCTCGTAGAAAGCAATGCTTTCTAGGCACCATTGGCTTTTTTGAAACAGTATTACATCAGTCTGTTTCAGTAATAAGACAATTAGTTGACCAACATGTGGCTGTGTCTCTCAAATAAGTGTGGGCACTAGTGCTGGACACAGCTTGTGCAGGATCTAATTTCTTAAAAACAAATAAAATAAAAGAGGAACAGGAAGGAAAACTGCAGTGATGTATGGTAGTTAATGAAAGATTGTAATCCGCAGCATACTGTGCACATCATGGGTCAACAGGAATTGGTCCCTGAGATTCCTTTGCCCATACTTCAAAGTTCCCCACATACCTCTGCCTCACAGAACAGATTAATTAGTGGCAAAAGGAAGGAACATGGTTCTGCTACTGAATAAAACTCAACACTTTTTACATGGGCTGAATTCTGCTTTCATTTGTTGCTTTTTACTCAGGCTTAGGACATGCTTTTAGTGCTACTGGCTGGCCAATGAGTGGGGAAAATGATAGAGGAAGAAGTCACCAGCAACAAACCCCATTTGTTTTGCTAGGATTTGTCAGAAGCCAGACTTGGGCATGAATACACCACAGATGAAAGCAGAATTAAACCCACGTTAGCATCCAGGTCTAATGGGAAGAGGTTAAATTTTTCCCTTGTATTAACACAGGACCTGCTATGACAGCACAGAGTATTTTAGAAGCAGCCTTCAGTAGTGCTCCTAGGCAGAAAGAGTCCTGGGTGAGGTCAGGGCATCCCACAGGAAGCACTGCAATGTCCAGTCTCTAGGACAGTTCCTAGAAACAACACTTAGCACGACAACAGAGACAGACGACACCTGTCTAGCTGAAACCTGAATGGCATGCTGTAAACTGGCCGGGTAACAGCTAAGTCTGGCAAGCAGAAGACACTGAAAATAAGCCAGTAGTGCAGTAGCTCAAGTAACTGGTGAGGCACGGGTTGCTATGGCCAGAGAGAGTTATTTGTCCTATTAATCCCACTGCTCTGCAGGAGCTGTGAAGAGCACGGAGACTTACATGAGGCTGCAGCCTGCTAAGAGGCTTCACTCTTCGCCTGAAGATGCTGCCATAGCATTTGAAGCTCATTCTCATCGTTAACCAAAGTCATTCAAAGTCCAGCCACACTTTATTTCTCTCCTGTAGTTGAAGAACTCACTTCCAGAACAAATGTATAGGAGACCAGGCCTCAAAGCTGCACAGTTTTCTCTCCAGCTGTTGCTTCTGAAGAGGAATCCACAGCTTAAGCTGGTCATTACCTTACTGCAAGTCCTTGTACATCCAGTTCCCCAAGACTGCCGTGACTACCACAGCAGCCCACACGGTGTGACTGGTTGTCTTTTGCTACAACAATATCATACAATCCCCACTCAATGACACAGAAGTTGTCTCCATCATCACCCTGGTTGATCACACGTTCCTGAGGTTTCACCTTCCTCTCAAACATGGCATCAAGGACCTGAGACAGCTGCTCCTGATCTAGGGTTTTGAAGAGCAGAATGCCTTTGCATGCTTCCTGCAGTCTGCATCGCTGTTCATCAGTTTTTGGATGAACTATCCTTTGTTCTCTATCTTCTTCCTCTTCATCTGGGTTGAAAGCTTCAGCACAAACTGACACTCTTCTGTTGTATCGGTTAATAGCTGGAAGCTTGAAGTCAGAGTCCTCATCGCCACAGTCGGGCTCCTCTTTGCTGTTGGACTTGGTCTGCATGGGCTCCCCATCGAAGCTGGCCACCTTGTGGCCTTTGCTGGCTGCTTCCTGGTCGTATTCCTTTATTCCTAGCTGCAGTATGCCAGCAGCTGGCCTGCTCTGAACACCTAATTTTCTCAAAGTAAATGCTTTGGACTCCACAGGACACTCAGCTAAGAGCATCGAGAGGATGCCGAGAGGCAGGGGCTGGGACAAGGGGTGGCTCGCCTCGCGGCGGATGGCCAGCTCGATCCCAACATCCAACTACGAACTTTTCAACTGCAATAACTTTAATATACGTTATTGGAGCTGGAATTTCAGCGGCTGCTGGCACCAGACTTGCCCTCCATTGGATCCTCGCTCAAGGATTTAAAATGTGCTCATTCCAAATACAGGGCCTTGAAAGAGACTGTATTGTTATTTCTCTCCATATGGATTTAAAGCCGCAGCACAAACTGATACTCTACTGTTGTATGGTTTAATAACTGGAGGCTCGAAGTCGGAGTCCTCCTTGCTGCAGCCAGGCTCTTGCAGCGGCCATATTTCAAGTTCTCTCTCAGTCTCCTTGCTCCTGTCTCTGCCGGGAGCGATGACGTCCCTCCCCAAAGCCTGCCCAGCTTTGAGCCGCGGGAAACGTGCCCCGTGGGGACCCAGCCTGGTTACAGGCAGTGGGAGCCTTGCCCGGCCACGGGCAAATCCCCTGCCCCGCCAGAGCGTGTGTGGTGCCGCCCGGGACCGGCGGGCCGGGGGGCGTGCGCAGCTATGCGAACCCTGCAGAATAACGGACCGTCTGACCCGCCACCGCCGGCTGGCACCCCCTGTGTGCCCAGCAGGGACCCACGGGGCAGGCGCCTTGTGGGTGACGGACGCGCTGCCGCCCTGGGACACACCGCCCCGCCACAGCAGCCGATTGGATCCTGGATCCGCGGTGTAAACTTCCCTTTGCAAACCTATCCCCACTGCTTGCCAAGTTTCCTGCTTTCCTACTCTTTTTCTCCCTGTCTTCTTTACCAGTGTTCAATAAGGTTCCCGAGTTAAGCGGCATTTGACCTTGTTTGCATTTTAATCTCACTCCAAGCAATATTAAAGAACCTCTCCAGCTCAGGGCTTCCCAGACCGCACCCCAACATTTCCCGGCGTCACGGACAGGGCTACAGGGCTGCCCGGCTGTGGGAATGCCGCCTGTTTTTAAGTGCGAGCCTCTCAGGGAAGTACGGGGGACCTTTGTGTAAAACTTACACTTAGGTGCTGCCTCCCTGAGACGACCGCCACCCCCCACCCCATGCCTGTTGGAACCTGCTTGTTGGAGAAACCTCGTATGCTTCAAAGGGACGGCAACGGGGACAGTGTCTGCACTTGATTGAGAGGCTGCAGTTCTCTTTTCAAGAGACATAATTTGGATATTGAGCGTAATTGGGCTAAACCCAGCCGCCCCCAGCATTACACTGAAGTCCAGCTGGATTGCAAGGGGGTTTAGTATCTGCCTAATTTATTCTTTCCATGTCCTCATGAAATTAATTTCTTTCTAGGTATAAAACTTTTAAATAAAAAGCATTTCTCATAGCACAAGATCCTTTTACTACCAATCATTTTTAATACCTCTTGCCTTCTTAAAAGAGGTTCAGAAGACTTAATTAAAAATTATTTGAGCCTCCACCTTTCCCAGCTTGGTGAAGTCACCATCCTTTCATAGCAGTGAGTTTCAAGAGGTCCCTTATTCCAAAAGACAGTGTGAGCAATCAGTGGATATCTCCTACCTCACCTTAGGGTCTTTCCACTCACCCTTGACATATACATAAACATTAATGAGGTCACCCCTCAGTCTCCTCCAAGCTCAAGAGCCCCAGCTCCCTCAGCCTTTCCTCATAAGGGAGGTGCTCCACTCCCTTAATCATCTTCGTAGCCCTGCAGTGGACTCTCTCCAGCAGTTCCCTGTCCTTCTTGAACTGAGGGGCCCAGAACTGGACACAATATTCCAGATGAGGTCTCACCAGGGCAGAGTAGAGGGGAAGGAGAACCTCTCTCAACGTACTAACCACCTCGCTTCTAATGCACCCCAGGTACCATTGGCCTTCTTGGCCACAAGGGCACAGTGCTGGCTCATGGTCATCCTGCTGTCCACCAGGACCCCCAGGTCCCTTTCCCCTACACTGCTCTCTAATAGGTCATTCCCCGACTTACACTGGAACCTGGGGTTGTTCCTGCCCCGATGCAAGACTCTACACTTGCCCTTGTTCTATTTCATAAATTTTTTCCCTGCCCGGCTCTCCAGCCTGTCCAGGTCTCGCTGGATGGCAGCACAGCCCTCTGGCTTGTCATCCACCCCTCCCAGCTTGGTGTCATCAGCAAACTTGCTGACAGTGCACTCTAGCCCCTCATCCAAGTCGTTGATGAATATATTGAGTAGTACTGGTCCCAATACTGCCCCCTTGAGCCACTCCAGTAGATACAGGCCACCAGCTAGACTCTGCTCCATTGACCACAACTCTGGCTTCTTTCCTGCAGCAAGGATGCGGTGGGAGACTGTGTGAGATGCTTTACTGAAATCCAGATAGACCACATCCACTGCTTTGCCATCATCTATCCACCTTGTTATGTCTTCATAAAAGGCTATGAGGTTGGTCACGCATGACTTCCCCTTGGTGAAGCCATGTTGACTGCCTCTGATGACCCTCTTATCCTTGATATGTCTTAAGATGGCACCAAGGATAAGTTGTTCCATCACTTTCCCAGGGATGGAGGTGAGGCTGACCGGTCTAGAGTTGCCCGGGTCCTCCTTCTTGCCCTTTTTGAAGGCTGGAGTGACATTCGCTTTCCTCCAGTCCTCAGGCACCTCTCCCATTTCCCACGACTTAGCAAAGATGATGGAGAGTGGTCCAGCAATGACTTCAGCCAGCTCCCTCAGCACCCGTGGGTGCATCCCATCTGGACCCATGGATTTATGGATATCCAGATTGCTTAATTGGTCCCTTGACTTGTTGCTGATCTGATTTTCCCTTCCCTCTCTTCTGCCCCCCCAATTTTTTTCTTTCCCCCATCTCTCAGAAGATCTTATTTCTCAGAGACTTCTACAGACCTGCTGCATTACCTCCTGGGCTTTGGTGCTTTCTCTCCCTCATTTGTTTGATATCTAGAACTACCTGACTTCCATATCAGCTGACCCAATTGTTTTTCATTTTTCCACAGCCTCTACTGAAATTGCCTTATCTTTTAACTCTGTTTTCTTCACTTGCCTTTGCCACATGCTGAAGGCCATGTGCCCAGGTAGGTCACACTGCTTGTCTAAAGATCTACCATTAGGTCCTCTTCCTGGACACATGTCAAGAAATTGTAGTTACCCATGAAATGTAGGGTTTACTTCCCCACTCTCTCATATTCTCACACTCTTGTCTGGCATCTGCTTTCAACTACATCTCTGGTCCTTGAATCTGGTTTTTACAGATTCCACAAGTTTTCAGGCAACACTTAACATGTAAACAAATACTGTGAAGCACCTACTTGAGAGTAACATTAGTTCTTCACCTCCATTTTTTTTTGTCGTTTCATCTACTATTAAGAACACCTCAAATCCTGCATCAATAGATTTTTTTTTTTCAAATAAAAACCATAACTTGGTGAGCCCTCTCTCACCTCCTAACTGCAACCAAAGAATAAGGTCACACATCCACTTAACTCCGAGAACAAGTTGACTCTGCCACTAAATCTGAACAATAGGTTACAAATATTTTTTTCCTCCAGAATTAAGTTAAATCTCAGTGGATAAGCCTAAATAAAATACAAGTAGGCTGAAAAGTCCTGATTCATTCTGTGTTTTTGTATTTGGTTTTGATCAGAAAAGATTCAGCAATTCTTTATAATCTTGAAGTAATGACTATTCTCAGTGTATATCCACCAGCTAGTATTTACAGCCACATGCAAAGCAGAACAGCCTTATTTTACACAGCAGGACAACCAAAGCCTGGTATTACCACCTCCTATTAGCTCTACCCCCAGAGCAGTCAGAGTCAGAAATGGGCTTCCAAGCCATCTTCTCTCTGACCCAGTAGTCTCCTTCAATGAGAAGGACTCTTCAAAAGCTTAAAGACAAGAACACATTAATGCGACACATCCGTAGCATCCTTATCTGCCATGGTAATTTCCTGTATGACAGTTTTGAAGCTGGTAAAGAGGGTAATTGCAGAGAATTCTAAGAGAAACCTATGAATCAGAAGTGATAGTCAAAGGTATTGATGGCATTTATAATTTTATTTATTTACTGGGGAATCATCATAGGGTAACAATTGTTGAAAAAGGACCCAAAGCCAGTATGGTTGCAAAAACAAGAATGAACTTTTCAATCTCACATTCTATTTTAAACACTTATCTCAGTAGATTCCCCTTGTCCATGATCATCTCATTCTTCCTGGTCAGAACTTCACATCATTCAAGTTCCTTGCACTCTTTCCGTGCCCTTCCACCCCCAGTCATCAGCACATACTCCCACTTTTTATGCTTAGCAGCTTGTGCCATTGCTCTGTGGAATGCCAGCTGCCATCTTTATACTCAAATATTTGACAGATACTCTTTAATTCAGAGTTTATTTGCTTTGGTGGCTTTTTCAGGCATGGGGAATAAGTAAAACAGCAGCACAAAACATTAGGATTTTAGCAGTCACTGTTCTAGTGTACTAAGTTTTACTTGATACGTCTCTGCATCTTGCCTAAGGCTGTGCAGTTTTAATCTACATGTGTATTCACGCGCTTGAAGCATAAAGATACCTGGAAACGTTAAGCAGCAGACTAAGGAAGTAAGACATTGTGTTGTTTGATATGCACTTCAAGTAAGGAGCAGTGAACCATCTGGGGGACAACAAGCTACAGGTAGACAGTCTTCTGCTCTTCATCATTACCTATGAGTCCAGATGCTAAAGTTGTTTAGTCTAACTCTACTTTGGCACCAGCAATTTCACTTTGTACTGTGCTTCAGGCTATTAAAGCTTCAGAAGAACATACTGATTCTATGCACCTGGAATTTCTAAATGGGAGTAGCAGGTTGTTTTTCTTGAATATGAGGATTATATTGTTTAAGGCACTCTGTGACTCCTAATCTGCTTCTGGGCAAGTACACCACCACTTCGCCTTTTGGTCAACAGCAGAAGTAAACGCCACAGTTAAATCCTTAGACATACAGAATTACTAAAGAAGTTTCTTTGGAATTCATTAGAGACAGAAATTCATTCTCCCAGAAGCCAGTATAAATAGATACCGTGGAAATCTTTACAATGTCGAGTTGTAAGAAAGACTTTGTGGGATTACTGAAAAGCAAGCAATACTGGATATTGGGTAAACTAGTATAGATTAGATGCTTTTCTACATAGCTGAAACTCTGCTAATGACATTTTGATGGAAGGTTTCCTTCTAACAGTAATTAGGATAAACTTCATTTTATGGATTATGAAAACTTCACATTTAACCCTGAACTTTCAAATACAAAAGCTTTTGTTGTGGGTGGGAGGATAATTTATAAATTTATAAATTTCCTTGTAGAAAGATTTTTTTCCCCCACTGTAAAACTATGTAGCTACAACAATATGCACTCATACAGAGGATTTCTATTCTACTAGAACTCTTGCTGTGTGTTTCGGTAGCTTCACATGAGCAGATCCAGAATGCACACAGCCAATGCTTTTCCACTGTGGCTCACCAGATTTCTGCAGAAAAGAGCCCAGAACAGAGAACGGGAGTGAAGACACAGCACAGACTTCACCCACGGAGTAGCTTGCAATGGGCTGGTTTTTAAAGGACCCGAGCTACTAAGTGCTACCCTCCCCAAGCAGGCGACTTGCTCCCAAAATGAAGCAGTCGGCAAACGTGGTGACCATGGGTACCACACAGAAGGACAGTGAAACAGATCCCGTATGGTCACAAGTACCACTTATGACTTACTTTCAAGGAAATGTAAAGCTGGCTTTTGCTGAGATGCTACGTGTCATGGAAATTAAAGATCAAAAAGGAGAAAAATAATGCAAAGGATTTGGATTGCTTGACCCTCAGTAAATTTATAGCTATCTTCATGGTGCAGTTTATTCAGGCATTCTATCATGACCACATGTACCTTTATTCATCCAGAATTTAAAGCTGTCTTAAAACCCCTGATATTCTCATGTATATCTGTTTTGTAGATACAGTCCCTTTTGTGAATACATGTGAGGAAAGTGTTTATATTCCAAAAAAATCCACGTGCCATGAATGAAACATGCATGTGTACACACACAAGTCTTGTAAGAACTATAAATATATTGCATTAATAACAAGTCAGTATTAAATTCTGCATTTGTTCTTATTCTTGTGAAAAAAAAAAAAAGGCAGATGGAATTTATTTGCAAGCTTATATTAAAAGAGTCCTCCCTCAGTCAGTGTCTTGCTCGTCTGTGAAGCTCTTTCTCTGGTGTGTGACAAAGATCCCAGAAAAGGGGTAGGGATACTTTCTGCTAAGGCTTCTGCAGAGCATAAGACAACCAAGTATATTGTTGTACTCTACTGTCTCCCCCAAATCCCCAATATTCTTATTAGCAGTATATGTTTTATGGGGGCTGTCACAGTATCTTAATGAAAATAATTTCATTGAAGCAAAACTTGTTAAACGTAAGGAAGAACTGTTCTACAGCATTAAACAATTCCTGCTTGTTCGCTTAGCCCCTTTGCCACTTAATACCTGTTACTTCATTTATCCCTTGGGAAAACTAAGTATTAGATAATTTATTTCCTAAAAAGGATATTACAGCTCTCCTAGATATGAGGTCTCATATATACGCTCATTTAAAAAAATTGGGGAGGCCTACTGTGAAAATTACAAATGTCTGTGGGACATATAGCATATTTCAGTAGATTGTATTGTATAGAAATACTGTAGAAGAATGCACTTCTGAGTTCCCAAGAGGTAAACTGTGGATACTATAGTCAGAATCAACACAAATACAGGGTCTGTGTTAAGACTGTGAGCTATTCACTGAGATCTGAGTGAAAAATGTAATTTCTCTGAAGGAGAAAATTACTATTCTTGCAGTTCTTCCCTTTTGCAGAGCATTATGTGAAATTCCAGTTTCTGTACTTGCAAGTTGGACAGATTGAAATGTTTTCAGTAAACATCTAAGGAAACCACCTGATTTCAGTGATCTCGCCATTACTAAATGAAACACGATATACTCAAAAATAAATGCAGAAGAAATGCAACTATCAAAATACAGGCACAATTTAGAGCATTAGTAAACTAGATCTGGACAACCAGATTTTGATAACAAAGAGACTCAATATGAGAGATGGACCTCAGTTTGCGCTGGTATCGTTAAAATAACTTATTGTCAGCACAAAGTATATAATTTGGTGTAATCCCAAATACAATGAGCTTTTTTATTACAAAGAGGTTTTTCTTTAGAAAGTACTCAGTCTTGTCCTGGCTCCAGCTAAGAGGTTACAGCATCACCATCCCCCTCCCCAAAAAGAGGAAAAAAAAAAAAAAAAAAAAAAAAAAAAAAAAAATCTGAGCTAGTTTATCTTGCCAGAGAGTCATAAAATAGAACTATGATAGAAGAATTATTAGTTCTCACTCTGCTCTACTTGCTGCCTATGTAGAATTGTTCCCTATGGCACATTATGCAGTGTTTCATCCAGCCTTATTTTAAGTGTTCAACCCAATTTCAGCCATGAAACTGCAGCTAACAAATAATCTCCTTTGGTTTATTTTTATCACATTCTCAAGTATGCATTAAAATTAGCATAATTGATGGTGTAATTAAAGACGTCATCACAGCTCTGAATACAGGATTTGCTAGTTTACATGTGCTCCGTGCTGGATGGATCTTAGAATAGGAGTTTTTCCTGAAAGCTTTCTGCCAACGTGACATTGGATTATTTTAAAGACACTATTAATTCCTGAATTATTGTCCAGCAGGTTACAAGATGTATTAATACAAATCAAAATGAAAACCAGATGAGGACACAACTCATCCTGCTCCCATTCCATCTGTCCATTTGTGTATGTAAAATTGATTCTAGTCATGAAGTCTCCTCCTATGCTTCCTTTGCAAAAATGCGTCTGCACTAGTGAAATAGGAGCACAGTCACCTCAACAGGCACAGCAACTTCCAGTTGCCTACGCAGGTGTCAAAGCTTAAGCAGCTGCCATTAAGAAAGCATTTCTCTTTAAACTGCGGCATTAGCAGAGACGGAATAAAGGCGTAGGCTCAACAGAGCTCTGAAGAGAGAGACAGTTTTCCACTTCTTTTTCATATATGCCCTGTGTCATTAAGATTCCAGGGACCAGCAGTGAAATTCAGATCGAGCTGTTAAAATGACCAGGGGGAGCAAAGTTAATGAAGAACACTCCTACATGCCATACCAGCGAGTTTGTATTCTTTCATTTATGTCCTGATGGACCTGAAGTGACAATTACCCTGCTTCAAAGATGACACTAGTTACAATAATCATCTTCAGAGCATAATGTTTATTATATTAACTATATAATTAATGTTAGTGCTCACTTTACAGTCAACTTTTGGACCATGCCAAGTCCATGGTTGAACCTAATTTCATGTATGGGATGTTCTTACACTCTTATCCATACAGTAGGAGATATTCTTCTACTGTGCCCCTGTGCTATCCAACAACAAACTGTTGCTGCCCTCAAACTAAGGTACCACATTTGTGAAGCCAAGTACTAACTCATACGTGAATGTAAAAGTGGTAGCATGCCTTTAAACCTATTGTAATTAGCACCTGTTTTGTGGCTAAATTAATAGTTCCCATTATACTGTTCCGTTTGTACCAGAAACTACACACAGCTCTTAGACCTAGCTCTGCCAATCTGCTTGATTTCAGGCTCAAGGAATAAGTGGATTCTGAAACAATGTTTTAGTAGAATACTGCCTCAAATGTATTTTCTTTCAGATACTCCACTGAGTATCATGTAGTTATACAATGAATGATCTGTTCCAAATTTATGAACAAGCCAGGCTAATGTCTCTCAGTTGTTAGTGAATTCAGTTATAGAAATTTTCTTCTATCCTCAGATTAAGTAGAAAGGAGATAGTAAAAATGTCAGAATAAAGTATAACACGTTCTCTCTTTTTCCTAAAGAGCAAGCTAAAGCAAAGATGGAGCTGGGAATAACTGAAAGGGCAAAGTGTACGTGTCCCCAGTTTGAAAGGTCATGAGTTACGAAATCGGCTCAGAGCTCCCCTTCATTTGGTACTCGGCAAAGCTGTAGGATCTCTGTGCACTTCAAGATAACTGCACCAACAAAAGATTTTAATCAAGGATGATGTATTAATAAAAGCATAGTGCAATGGCAAAGAAGGGATCTTGATTTCTATATTAAAACAGTTAGAATAGCTCTTAATGAGAATTAATGGAAGACTTCCAACTCTTTAAACTGTTTATTCAATGAAAGACGCTCCGTAAGACCAAAACTCTTGTATGAAGCAGAAAGGGAAGTTTTGCGTCTGTACAGGTCTTTATCAGGCATGAGTTTATGGCTCTGCATTCAAAAGTCTTGAAGGAATTACCGGTGTTTCAACATAATTTGTACAAATGTTAAAAGTATATTTTTAAACATGATACCTGATGTTGGTTTCTGATAAGTAACCAATGCAAAAGAATTTGTTTATGCCTGTAATTTGGCACAATTCCATTGTCATTTTTCGTTTAATTCTTTCAAATGCTTCTCTGCCGCATTTCATCTACCTTACAGATTCCCTTGCTCTCAGCTTGTTTTCCATGAATCTGTTACAAAAGATACTTTACCTGTTTTATACTTCAAAATACCTCTGTTTCAAAGAGAGAAGATAAAAGAGAATAAAAAACATCAGAAGCAAGCCTTGATAATGAGGGAGACTTTGAAGCTTTGATATAAATACAACACAATGCTTTCTAACAGATTTTTAATTTAAAATCTCACATTAAAACAGAATAATTACTAGACCAGGCAATGCAAGAAAACACATGGCTTAAGTGCATATGTACAGAATGTCTCCATGGTATTGCTTACTTCCCTGCTTATTTTACTTTAGTAACATTTCAGCTATATAATGGTGGTTCTGGCAACTGCTGTCTGTAAAAAACTTTTTGAAAATGTAATCAATCTGTACAAAATTGAATTGGTGAAATAGTACAAGTTACATCAAGAAATACACTTTGGAAAAATGTGTTGGAGCTGCATTTGAATATAGTTTACTCTAACAGGTATTTCTCAAATGTACACTTAAAAATGTGTAAGTAAATATACATAATAATGTATATTTACCCTGAAGTTCTTAAAGATAAGGAAGTTTAGTGCAAAAATCCTCCCACTAGCATGCCTTTAAATAAGAACAAATCCCTTTTCAGCATCCACATCCTCACCCAACAGTTAGCGGTACAGGGTCTAAATGTGATTTGCTGTCAGCAGTTATTAGGAAAACATCACATCTCTTTTGGTAATGAGAATTAAGAGCATAGGTCATGGAGGTAATGAGTTTTTAATATGACTCAAAAGTAATTATAAATTTATTTAAGTTACCTTGGATTACATTAGAATTAAAACGTTAATTAATTCACATGTGGGGTAGTATTTTTAGATGAATCAGGATCATTTAGGTGGAAAAGTCGTTTAGCCAACAAAAAGAAATGGAAGACATCACATAAGTATGGGAATGTAGTCCACAAAGAGCTTATGATGTGCTGAAGTGGGACCTCCACTATGGTCCATTAACTTCAGTAAGCCAAGTGACTGTGTGTTTAAATTGACTCTGAATCAGAGAGACCCGAAATGTAGTCTAATTAATTAGAAATTAATACATTGTAACACACAGTTAACTTGTAAGGAGGGTCTTAGCTTTTTGGGAAACTGAGTCCTAAGAAGCTAGATTTAATTTCAACAAGCATGCACACCTATCGGGTTAGTTCATCTTAATTCACTGTATTTCTGACTCAGGAACATGAGCAGGTAAACATCCTAGGTCATTTTAAAATATCAATCCCACTTATTTCTAAACACTTTTAAAAACTATGAGTGTGTTTTGAAGTAGACATTCTCAAAAATCTGTATCACTAACATAATTGAATGAGATTTAGGCTTACAAAAGTAGCAATGTCAATAAGTTTGAGTAGACAAGTGTGTAGGCAAATAAAAAAATTAAGTTTATTCCACGTTAAATGAAAATGGGAAGTGTGAAATGAGCTCTATCAAGAGTCAAAGTTAAGTATATCCACTTCATCTACAATTTTCTTACAGTTATATATGTAGTCAAACCTCTTAATTCATCTGTGCAATTATAGTTGGCAGATACTAGTATAAGCCGATATTCTGTACAACCATCTTTCCGCCTGCAATTCTGGATGTAAACCAGGAAAAAAGCCCAAGCATATTATGTGCAAGTTGGAGGTTACAGCAGTGAATAACGAGAATAACAAAGTGAAAGCACTGAAGATCTGATTGAGTGACAACCACTGACAAAACTTTGGAAGAAGAAAGAGAAGCAGAAGCAAGGAGACAAGAAAAAGCAAAAGTATTCTTAATCACTTCCACTATGTATAAACCGATATAGTGCTTAAAAATAACCAACACGCTGTCATCTCACACTTCCAAATACAACTTCTCAAAGCAGTTTCTAGTGCGTGTTTCTGACAGCCATGAATCAGAGAGATCTGCTATTTGGCATGAAAATCTAGAAACCAAATTGTATACTGCCAGCATCAATGTACCAAAGTAGTGAGAGTTTGAAGACAATACGTCAAGTTGTCCACACAGTACTCTAGACTGAATATTTTGTCAAGATGTGTGTCGCACTGGCAACAGGAAAACAGTTTAAAGGAATATAGCCCTTCTAGTGAAATACTTCAATGTAATTACAAATCTATTATCCATTGCTGTGACTTACCTAGTGGTCTAGCACACCTTGAATGGGCAGATTTTTCAACTTATTTTTTAACCTCCATGATAGGTCAATGCCCTACCCATCACTTTTACTCTCCTTGCCAGATGAATGAGGCAATGACCCTATTAACTGTTTCCTTGAGCAGCTCCGTGATGGCACAGCGCTCACTTTGCAGGGCATGCTACAAATACAGTAATGATACAGCCTGACAAGCTGCTTGACTGCATGTTATTTAATGCTCAGAGGGCAACTAAGTGTGCAGTGAAATTTTGTACTCATAAGATAAACTAGACAGTACTGACAATTGTTTCATTCAGTGGGCAGAATTCTCAGAGGAGGTTACCTAAATCATCTCTAAGCTGGTGGCCCAGCAGTCTGGGCAAAGGAGGAAAAACAAAAGCAGGTAGGGCACATGGGATAACACAGGGACTCAGACCAGACATGACTCTAATTCTGATATCTAACATATTTGAGGGAGGTATTTGGGGGTGCTTCTCAAATTCCTGAGAGACAGGCAGGAAAAGTCTCAAAAAACAATTTTCATCACAGCTCTATCAAAACTATTCTAAGCTTAGCCCAACGAGGATCACAGACCCAGCTCATCACAGGCAACACCGCAGGAACCGAAAGTGGCAATATTCCTTATTCAAAATGCCATTTCTATGCTTCAGTCAGCTTTCAGGTCAATTTAGAAGAGCTGAAGCACCTTCAGCCTATCTCTCTTGCAAAAAAATTGAGATTATTGCTTTACAATGGTCATTTTTCCACCACATTGCTACAGTCACAATTTTACATACATATCCTTAGGCATATATCAGCTAAATACCTTCTAATAACATCTGTAGGAGCTTCACAGTGTTGTCAGGGATAAAAGACATTAAACAGATGGCTGAAAAATACAAGCCATTACTTAAATAATTTGGCAGTTTTACCTTTTCTTTTGCCATTCTAAGGGGGTGGGGGCGCCAGCGGGGGGCTTGTTGTTTTGTTTTGTTTTTTAAGAACTGTGATGATCCTGAAATGACAACAACAAGAATATGGCTAGCATGTCTGGGACATTTGCCACAGATGAACCAACAGCCGTGGAATACCCCAGGATTGGTTCCACTAGTTCTGTGATAACTGCTGTTTAGAGAAGTCAGAAAGAGCAGAAAATGCGGATAACAGAACAAGTGAAGAACTGTTGCTCCCTAGTGCCTAAAAAAGTAATCCCTTGATAAGGAGCAGAGCATTACTGTAAAGGAGAAACAATTAGGTGATCCGTGTATCTCTAGCATTTAGCTTCAAGCAACATGATGTGTTTCATGATATTCTTAACATTTTTGCTCCAAGATAAAGTATTTTCAGGAACATTGACCTATACAAAATAAAAACAGTTTCCTGCATTCAATCATGTTTCAACCATCTTGCAAATAATTCATAGATAATAGAAAGTAATAAAGAATATTGTTGGAAGCTAGATTGCGGTATCTGTGTTGTGTGTTTCCATTACAATGTTTGCCAAGAAGAACAGATTAATTTTAGGTCACATTGCATTTGAATTTAGTATTTATATTATGAATAAATTATCATGAAATTTTAATGCATGGACTGCTTTAAGTATATTTTCATTCAAAGTGTACAAGTGCAGAAAAATAGTACTTTTATCCATTCTTATGGCATTATGAACATAATCTCCTTGCGACTGTAAGCTGGTTTGTTCTATTTTATTTATTATTTGACATAGTGCTTTGGGTTTGTCTATTGGGTTGCATCATTTGCTGCCAGAAGTTGAACCTGACATAATTTTAACTATTCTAGGCTTTTTCTGCTGTTGTAGTCAATGCTCTGTTTATTGTCCAAACTATGAAAATTACAATGCATCTTCAAGTAAAATTACACTTTCTTTCTCAAAGCTGCTTAAGTGTTGTTCTAAAATGATCCTGTATTAAACACAGCGCCTCTGTAGATTGCTTCCAAAGTCCAGTTAAGACTTTAACTAATGAATCATTTAACATTTCATCAAGCTATGCATTTAACATGTTTTTGTACTTTTCGAACCAGGCCAGAGCAAGTAAGCTCGGCCTCAGTAAGCAGGACAGTGTCAGCCCTATTGCTATGCAGAACCACGTGCCAAGACCAGGCTGAAACAGACTCCTGCATTTATTTAATACTCTAAGGGTTTCACACAACTATTCTTCCTTTCTAGCACAGAGACCTGTCTCTTGAGCTGTTAACCCTGCTGGGCCTTGCTTCGGCCTGCCCACAGGACTCAGCTCACGTCTAATGTCTCTGGCCTTCTCCTGAGGAGAGAGGCAGCCAAGGGTCCGAGGAGCACCCTCAAGTCACACAAATTTGCGATTACCTACTTAGAGAAGAGAGCTGAACCATGAAAAGGTCAACGTGCCCACCCTCTAAAAGAGCGGGGAGAAAGTGAAGAAGGGTCTCAGCCTTGCTAGCACAACCTCCCTCTCCGCAGAGCTCATCTGGACCCCCAGTCAGGACAACACTGGGAATGGGCCAGCTCTTAACAGTGCTCCCCCAGTAGCTTTACGTGCCCGCAAGTGTTTCCTCACGTGAGAATTTGAAATGATCTACCATACACGAGTGCGATTGCACTGCACTGGGTTTTCTCACCCCTGCAAGGAAGCTAAAATACCAAGTAGTGTGTTGGTTTTGACCTTGGCAGCATTCGAAATAGTCTCCCGGTACTAACAGCGAGTTCTGGTCTATTGTGTCCAGCAATAATGAGCACTACCTTAAACAAGCATGTATCGATTTTGCTGCCACTTGTCAGCCCTTACTTATGCATTTCACAGCACTACAATAAGATCAACGGTGCTATAACCTATAACCACGCCATCCTGATCATTGAAATATGCACTGTGATATAATACAGTGACACACTTTGCATTAAGCAAGGGCCTAGCAAAAAAAAAACAACACACCGCAAAAAACAACAAAATCCTGGTAGTGCAGAAACAATTTCTTACTTTAAGATTGATTGCAATATCAAGTAGGAAAAGAATAATTGGGTTTGGTCTGGTGTTAGGTGAAAAGCACTATAAGCTTAAAATATTATCCACGCTTTTAATGCAAATAAATTCAGAAATTAAAAAGTCTAATAATTTACCTGTGTAGAAAATGAAAATATCAGCAAGATCATTAGAAACTTTAATTTTTACTTTGTTTAATTTTCCCTATAAAGCATGCATTGATCATATCTACACACTATGGATGAGTTTAATTCACTGTAATAACAGACCAATTATTATGAAAATCAAGGTGTATAAACAAACATGAACAGATGAAAAAATATTAGCAACCAAAAAAAACCAAACATCACATGAAACAGTGGTTTTCCAACTTCAGTACTCATATTCTCCCTAATGCCATTAACCACTACTTAATTTATTTATAGGAACATCCAAAACTATTGCTTTTTATAAAGACGGAAAAAGCAGGATTATTTTCATCTATTTAATTTCAAGATAGTAAAATTTTCATTTTTTATATCAAAAAGCTAACACCATTTCCTAAGCCATGCAAGATTGCTGTTCACAGCAATTGGACAAAAAAGTGAAAAAAGCTTGAAAGAACTGGAAGTATTTGGTCATAAGTCCCTTGTATCTTTCTAGATTTTAGCTTCATGATTAAGTTAACTCAGAGATTACACCTTTGGGTTTGATAGTCTTTAGCAGATTTGGGTTTTCATGAAGTTCTTTGGTCACCTTCTGAACCCATATAAAGTTTTGCATCTCACACATTAAATAGCACAGAGAAACGGAATTTTGAAATGTTGTTGAAAAAGGACTTTCTTTTGCTTGTTTAAATTTTATTGCTTCCTGTTTTCATTTGTAAATGCCACCGTCCTGCAAGGAGCTCTTATAGTCTGTGAAAGAGTGGGGTTATCCTCGTCTCGCTTGCTCTGTTACTCATAATTTTCCAGACAAGTCCTATATCTCCCATTATTGTCTCATTCCCAAGCTGCTCCACATCTTAGATCTCTGCCCTTTTTGCACCCATTCCATCACTACTGGGCTTTTGGCTTTTGAGATACGTGAGGATAAGATGGTGAGGAAATACACAACTAAAACATACATGGACATGAAAAAATAGTTCACTACTGTTATCGGTGTCCAGCCTTTCCCTTCCCCAGCTATCATAAATCACATTGTCATTGAAGATTGACTTGGTTAAGTATCAGCAGATTTTTCAGAAGAAACTCTTACAAGGAACTGTCAGCCAATCCACAAGTAAAGACCAGAAGACTACCTAACATCTCGGAGAGATGCAGTTATTTAAAAAGAAAATCCCTTAACTCTCTGATCTAAGGGTCACTTTATACCATATGCGAACACAAAAACTGTGTTTATTGTCACACCCTGTGTGACAGCGTGCTAACAAAAAGGCATTTCCATGTGGATGTAATGCCACAAACAGGCAAAACAGAAGCACTTTCACCAAGTTAGACTACTCCATCTAAAAATGAATATCTGAAAATGGAAACAAAGCGAACACAAAACTAGAAAAATCGAAGCAAGGCTGTTTACATTGCCCAAGCTCAGGGGTTTAACTGCGGTGACTCACCTTCCCACGCCTCGCACTGACAACAGTGAAAGCCCAACCATCCAAGGGACCGAGGCGGAGAACCTGGCTCTGAACTGCAGCTGGCACTGAGGATGCACAAAGAGCAGCTCGGCAGAGACAGGGATGATGGAGCAGCTATCACAGCCAAAGTGACATCTGGGTGGGAGATTCAGACAGGTAAGGGTGACAGCTCCGCGGGACAGGCGCATGGACTCACTGGAATTAATCAGACACTGATCAGATTGAGAGTGGTGCCTTTTGACACGCTGGTCTTTTGTAGGTAGAGCATGTAAAGACCTCTCTCAAACGCAGCCCTCTCCTGTGCAAATATTGAGAGATTAACATCTCTAGAACTGCCAAAAGCACAGACAGAGTAGGAGAAAATGAAGAGTCATGAAGTTATCACACGGATTCATTAACCAACTGATTGGCGCTTTCCTATTGCTGCTGTCATGAAAAAGGACAGGAAGACAGATTCACATTTATCTTAAACACTTCATAGCAGCAATTCTCAGGGAAAGTACATCTTCTCATCTCTGAAAGGTGTCTAGCACTAATGTGTTTTGAAGATAGCAGGTGCTAACTGTGGAACGAGCAACTTTTATTAAGTACACACTTACTAAGAAAACTTGGCATTTGCCATGGGTTTTTTGTTAATTCCATCCTTAGTATACTTACAAATGCTAGAAGTGCAATCACTGAAGGTGTAGGCATTAAGAAACAGGTCCTAAAGCCACAGATAAGTCCTTAAAAAAAGGGCACTTTTGTTTTAAAGTTAAAAAAAAAAAGTAAATTATGGCAAAGTAATATAAGACTGAGAAATTAAGTCATACTTTATATCATCTACTTGGTGACAAAAATCATAGTCATTAACAAAAGCTAATTGTACTAGCATTTTATACCAAAACCAAGATTACAAATCACTAGGATAAAGATCAATCTGTAATGAACAGTTCCTGAGGCTAAACTCAGTAATCTAAAATATTTGAGTATTGGTACAAAGACACAGAATTTACCAGTAAATCGTTCATACAGTGTTCTGGACAACAGTCTTCATATACTACCTGCTTTTGCAGAGTATGCATCAGGAACAAAACATTCCTATTTTTGTCTTTTTTACCTTCATAAAGTTTGACTTCTCTATATAGAATAGCCTAAAAATCTTCCTGATAGTATTAACAATGAGATTTTACCACGAGCACAAGAACTGGGGCACTGTTAAAATGTCAGCTACAGAGATACTACAGTTACACTGCTATCTACGGGTAGATTTCTTCTCTGTGGGTTGTAGAAATCTACATAGGCATGTTAAGAAAAGTGGTTATTGATAAGAACTAGGTTCCATGCTGTGATTTTCTCTGAACAGAAAGTGACATATAAAAAAAAAAAAAAAAACACAAACACACAACTAGTACTATCAGTAATTATAGTTCTTACATGGCAAGATTATTCAGAGCCTCCAATTAACTGCAGTGTTGCATCTTACTGGATGCTCTGTGGAAGTACACACAAAGAAATGGCTCTTTTTGAGCAGCTTAAAATCTAAACAGACAGTTGACACGAGAAGCGGGAAGAAAAGATGGAAAGTCTACTGTAGACAATTAAATATACACAAAAACATATGTGAAAATACTAAACGCATATGGAGAATGCTTACTAGAGTTAACAAATGAGGAAAAAGGCTCCATGAGAAACAAAGAAAAATAAAGCTGAGAATTGCTGCTCTCCTCCCTGCCAGTACCAACACGCAATTCTGCTTCATTTTATCTCCAAGGTAAATGAGTCGGTGTGACAGGAGCAGATGCCACAAATGCTAGTGTAGCAGGAACGCTTGCTGCAGCAAAGGAGAGGAGCAAACAAAGGGATTCAGCAGCAAACAGCGCAACAGCAGTTTCTGCAGCAGACATCACCCATCTTTCCCCCTTCGGGGCAGCTCCAGAGCCCTTGGTTTTCCTGAGAGTACAAGATAAACTGCCACATAACCTTAAACTTCGGGGCTACAGCTCACTCTTCTTGCGACCCTGGGAGCACCCAAAGCCGATACAGCGATAAGAGCAGCACTCCAAGTTACAAAGAAGTAGCCTGATGTAGTGTTGCTGAACGGAGTTCACTTTTCATTTGTTAGATACTTTCAGTAACAAATGATGCGCTTTAAGAGGGTCAAGGAAAATTCTCTTTGGAAAGCTGAAGAAACACCTTGATTGTTGTCATGCCATTTGTTCTCCCTATTTCTGCATTCAGCTCCATTCTGCATTGCGCCCCCATTAACAAGTTCTCATACCTTAACAAAAAATGCAAGAAACTGGCTCTACTGAATGTATTTTTAATGTCTCTGAAAAGATTTAAAGAAATTACAAGGTATATTGACATTTGGCTGTGATTCTAGTAATCT
Source organism: Caloenas nicobarica (assembly GCF_036013445.1). Classification (NCBI taxonomy): domain Eukaryota; kingdom Metazoa; phylum Chordata; class Aves; order Columbiformes; family Columbidae; genus Caloenas; species Caloenas nicobarica. The sequence goes on from NC_088256.1 coordinate 6,144,096, forward strand.
CTTGCTTTATCTCTTTGCCTGCTGTTCTGGAGTACGACTGTTTGGCACCAACAGCTGGCATTCTGGTGTGAACCCAATGCAGATGTTTTCCAGTAGTTAATCTCTGACTGTGACCAACAAGAGTTTATTCTAGCACCAGTAAGACCATCCCTGAAGCTAATATAAAGTCATCCTGGCCCATCTTTACACCTTGGGATGCTCTCAGCAGTACTGCTGAACCTTGTCTTTGGACTTGATTTTTTCCCACCAGCATTGTGGCTTATAAAACTCACATTTTAACACAACTATGTATTCTTCACACCTTCAGCAAAAATAATTACTTCAAAAAGCACAGGTTAAGACCCACGTCTCTCTGAAGCAAGACACTTTATCCTAAATCAATTCAAGCAATACTCTGTGAGATAAATTTATATGAAAGTTTGTCAGCTGTGTGATTCAAGCTATAGATTCTTAATAGAGAAGAACTGAAACTCTTTATGAGGCACAGGCAGAGATTTTGAATGGTGTAAGAAGAGGCAAAATATATGAAGAGTCATTTCTATTCCTTCAGCCTTCTGTAATCATGCGTTTTTCCGATAGTGAATGTGCTAGAAGTATATATCTCCTAATCAATCCATTACAGTGCTCAGTTTTTCCACATGATACAGTCATTCTCTACATGATGCTATAGAAAAGTAGAATCATCAAGCTTCAAGGAAGAATACTGGAATTTGAAGTTTTGAATTATTATTTTAGAATATTTCTCCCAGAACCCGAGGCTCTTCTTACTTTCTACCTCTTCTTAAGTATTCAAGTTGCCAACAAAATCAAGTCTATCTTGGCAATAATCATATTTGAGAACACATTTGAGGGGCTTGAGAGAATCTTTTTGGGGTTGTATCAGCCTTTGATTCTGCTACCAAGGTACATTAAATTTATTTACGGAGGGCATTGAACAAGGTTACTCTCTACAAAAGTAGGAATTGTCTTCTTATCCCTGGAATTGACTGGCTTAGAAAGTATGTATAGAAAATTATTCCTGCTCTGGCTTCCATTGTCAGAAAAACACATGTGCAGTCAACATAACAAATAATGTTTAAAAAGCAAAATGGACCATAATTCTGGAATAAGACTATTTCTTGTAAAAAGCTACTTCATGATCACCTTCAATCACACACTCTAAAAGAAAATATCTTTATTCTCACCATTCCCTGCCTAAATGCTGTCTATCAACTAGGTACGACCAATAATTCAGCAGCAAAATCAAAGGTAAACAAGTCTTGATAGCGAAGGTGAAGAAAATGTAATCCTGTGAAAACTCAAATTAGGGGGAGGAAAAAAAAAAAAAATCTGTACACGAGCATGGTGTTTGTAAGAATTCTCTCCCAGAAATACTCTGTGACAATAAAACCACAATTTAAGCCCACAATTACCATTTGACAGTATTTGAAGAACTTCAGTTATTATCTATTCTCAGAGCTACTTCAGTACCCTCAGGCATTGTAGAATAAAATACATTCCTACTGCTATCTCCTGCATGTATGGAGGCTGGGGGATCAGAGGGAGATGCTCTGCCATGAGTATTCTGCAACTGAAAGAATGAAAGAGGTACTCCCAGGGTTACTGAGCTTATGTGGATGTAGATGCCAAGGCAAAGCCTTGGCAATAATGAGAATATTACGTTATAACTTGAGAGCTATGTGAAGTCAGAAGATTTGGGTTTTTTTGGGGAGGCTCACTAATGTCAGCAATCCCATGCACCTTTTCTCACTCCAGCAGCACGTCACTCCTGTAAGAAATGGTTTCTCAGCTATGGATGGGTTCTCCTCACCTGGGAGAGTCCCCTGGCAAGATGGCAACTTCCAATACAGAACACACTTGAATGTGGAAGAATCATGGTAAAACTGGAAATGGCTACAAATAAGATCAAACAGCTGAGGTGGCAAAACAGCCTGTGGAGACCAGGCTTCAGACTGAAAGATCTACAGGCTGGAGTTAAAGACAGCCTTAAACATATGCATGTGCCATTTCCAGCTTCCTTCAATGGAGTGACAGCGCTGGACACTTCTCAGGAGCAGGCTAGCGTACAGTTCTGGCTATATAATATTTAGCTCTAGTACAAACTTTGCAATAAAAATTAAAATTTAGATGGCTTTACTCTGTAGCAATTCCTTTCAGCCTAAATGAATATTTTAAAGGGGTGATTTGCCATGTTTGTTTTGGTCTTGCTTTTACTAATATTTTACTTACTTTCCCTATTTTTCCTTGTCAATGTTTTTGTCTTCATGTGTTTTCTCTCTTCGTCTTAGTTTTTCCGTTGCATTTGTCACTCACAGTTTTGACTCTTGTGCTTTCCTTCCCAGCCAGCTCTCCCTTGCCGTGCTGAACGGACTGCTCAGACACAGCAATTCCTCTTGTTCCGTGTCCACCTGTTTCACACACCAGAGAAGACATGCTGTTTTCCAAAGTACCGATTCAGCTCAACAAGGGGGAAGTGGCTAACACCAAGAGCAGCAAGAAATTAGTTCATTATGAGGAAAAAACTCACACCAAACCACCTGACAACTACAAAGCTAAAAATTCAGATCAGCAGGACGGGAGAGATGGCAATTTTATGGGAGTCTATTAACAGATTAAGGCAAAGTCTCAAGTAAAGAAAAATTTACATGACAGGAGTTCAAGTCTGTCTTTGCCCCATTTGTAATCAGCATGTGGCCCACTTGGATCCAAGCTACGGGATTTGGGGAAAAATCAGATTAAAAGTATATTGGCACCGAATATTTTAGCTGAACAAATATCCAGGAAGATATTTGCAGGATATGTCCTTACAGACAGAATAAAAAGAGAATATGTCAGTGAGCATAAGCCGCATTGTCAAAGCCATTACAACACTGCAACTCTTTCCAGTCTGACAACACTGTTCCAGCAGTTTATGATTTATGCTGACTTCTCCCATCTTCATTACAATCCAGGCATATAGAGATTGAACAACACATGAACCTTAGTGTCTGAATTATAGAACTGATTTCAATATTAGCTTTTCCTTTTAAATGCTTAGAAGAACTGGAAATGATTGCTCCTGAGGCTCTCTCCCTTCAATCACTGGCAGGAAGGTTAGGTTTTCTCCTTTAAGGGTATTTCTCCACCTCAAAGGCTGGGTAGGTTTTTTTGACAACTATCAAAATCAGCTCCAGAATATCACACATCTGAGAGCCAGATACATTTGTTTCCATCTTAAATATATTTGTACCATCATTTAACTTACTGCTCATCTTTTGATAAATTTATCTGGTTGCACTAACCATGACAACATATCTTAGTCACTCCTCTTAGGAAAGACTTCTCATTCTCCTGAACATCCTAGTTACCTTTCTTTCCACCTGTTCCAGTTTGAATCCACCTTAATTAAAAGCAGGCAAATAGAACTATTAAAAGTATCCTAGATTCTGGTTGCTGCAGGACCTAGTGCAGGTATTTGTTATTTCCTTTGCTAATGCAAATATCTCACGCAGCACAGCCTAAGATTCTATTTGCCCTTTTCATTGATGTGTTGCATTGGTGGCTTGTAGTCATCCTGTGACTTTCTCCCCCTCTGTCATTTCCAATTAACAAGGTCCTAGCTTATAACAGAAATGTATTGTTTTTGTGCATGATCTTGCACTTTGTCCTATTGAATTTCATTCAGCTACTATTACTGTAGTCCTCAAGGTCATTTTATTCTTCCTGTATGGTGTTCTACACTCCCCACATGACAGGGCCCACAAACTTCGTGGGCATCAGAAAAATTGCTTTTGCTAGTTTCTTTTTTTTCAAGGGAATGACTGACATTTTTAAGCAAGATATACCAGAAGCAATTCTTGAGAGACCTACATGTAGACCCAGCACAGTCCTCTTGGTGTAGTCTCAGTTTGTTTCCAGCAGATTACACTAGTGGCTATCATTACTGCAAAGACTTTGAAGTACATGAAGCAATATTCAAGAACATGTTGGTCTTTCTCTCTGAGAAACTACTGGAGTTTTCACAAACATCTGGGCATTTAACCCAAGATCTGATGATGCCCATACACAGTATTGTCTGAACCAAAGTAATCATACCTAAAACGTCCCAGCAGTGCGACTGTGAGCTGCAGAGCTGACGGGACACAACCACACACAATACGTAGCATGAGCTCTTGCTTGGAGATGTAGCCAGGTATGATTTGACTGCAACGCATTTACCAGATACAGAGCAGCTTCTTAATTTGTCATGAGGAAGTTTCCCCAATGAAAACTGTACACCTCTAAAGGCAAGTCTAACCTTTATCAATTTACAGCACTTGAAATCTCCTCTTAACTAAGATTAGAGAAAAATGCACGGCTATCCTACCTCCAGGACACTGGAAAACTGATATATAAATTTGAATTATGAACAAAGCAGTGCTAACCCCATGAAAATGAAGTCTCGGCCTATCCCTGATGGTGAATCTTTCTGTGTTACAAGGAAATGTATTTTTTAGCTTTTTTTTCCTCTTAGAGTTTTCCAGCTTGAAGGCTTGAATGATGACCTATCTTGAGAATAACTGTTTTCATAGTCTTTTACAGGACAGCTTAGAAAAATTTAGAAAATGATACAATTGATACACATCAGGACTTCAGAAACATTAGCCACAGAACCAGCAATAACGAAAGCAAGAATGAAGAGCGGAGTCCTTTTACTCCTTAACCGGGACATCAAAAGCACAAAAACTACTTGTCACGTTTGCCCTTGGGTTGATTTAATCGGCCATAAAACAATGTTTTGAAATTCACAAATCCATTTCTATCCTGCAGGAAAATGTTAGTGAAACAGTCATTCTACTGTTACGCAGTACAAAAGTAATGAATGTGGAAGCAGGTATTGCTAACGTGCTGCATAGCAGAAAACCAGCACCCCATGAGAATAATTTCTTCTTGTCTCTTCTGCCTCTCAGCGTTCTTCTAGAAACACACATGGAGAACACACAACCTTCTACCCTGAACTTGGGTGTCCCCTTTGATACTCATTTTTACCATGTCATTTTTGGAGGATAGAGGACACAACTACACTGATCTTCCCCTATAAACTGCAGTGTAGATGCAGCCAGTGAACACACTTGCCAAGATACAAGGTACAGACCATGCGGACCTGTTCACCAATTCTTAATACCTTTTTTCCTAAAATGTTGCAGAACATCTAAGAATCTCAGCTCCTCAACACACGGCATTTGCTTGACTCTGTTCTTGTATACTGTGTTACTGCTCAAAATGTAAATGTACCTTCAAAACATTTCAAAATAATTATTCCAACTTCATGAACTTCAAGTGAGAGTGTAATTAATTGATAGCAAAGTTGGAGAATTGGAGCTCTTCCAAGAGCCACCTGGGGGATTCACCTGAGCCTAAAAGCAAAACTCTTCCAGTGTCACAACAGACTCCAAACATGCTAATTCAAAAGACTGTAATGTGAACACAGATGCTGAAAACTGAATAGATTCAAAGGTAAGCACAGAGATTTTTACAATTTTTAAGTTTTCCATCTGCTTTTGTTCCATTCTTCATATACATAATTGGAAAGAGCTGCCTTCAAACAATTTTACGAGTTCTAAAAAAAAAAACACCACCCAAAAAAACCCAACGAATTTTTATTTCTCTGCATAATATATATATTTAGTTGCTAATAATTAAATATTACAGCTCCCTGTCAAATCATTCCATACAATTTCAGAGAGGAAAGACACACATGGAGAAAGACTATTCAGACTTATTGCAGAAAGAGAAACAATCTCTCAGAGTGCATGTCCTAGTGTAAATCTCTCAAAAATTGCCATGAGTCAGGGTAGTAAAAAAATGTTCAATGTCTTGGGCTACTCAAGCTAGTTCCTGTCAGCTAATTCTATAGGACACTTGTTTTCAAGCATGGGCTTAATGGAGAGGAAAAAAAAAAAAAAGAAAGAAAAAAAAATCAAAAAATCAAACACAGGCATAAATGGCAGGGACTTGGTATTCCTTACTCTGTAAGCACCAAAAAGAGTAATTTGAGTAATTTGCTACTAATGCATCTATCATTGCCCATGCTCTAAAAAAGACTGTTCTTTCTTTTGCTCCTGAGGGCATCCTGGCACCTGCACCAGCTTTTTTCTTAATTGTTTTAAGTGTATATTTTTTCAAATGTCAATACAAACTGAGACATCTTTACAAAACCCGCATTCACAAGAAAAGAATCGATTAGTAATCACTTGCATTAGAAAAAAAGAAAACTTTGTGGGATGCACCAGTGTACACCAAGGCTAGAAATACAGAAACTATAGGCAAAGAACATATTCCTTACATTTGTTATTTCAGTCATCTGTTGACTTTGCTTTGACCCTTTTAATGATAAATTAAAAGTGAAATTCTGAAGGTAACTACTGATAATTTCTTTGATGTATATTTTATTTGAGGACTCTCAAGGAATGAAGTGTACAAAACAACAACCAAAAAAACCAAACAGAATATGCTCAGAATTTCACAGATACTTCTACTGATGTCTCTCAACCTCATTGTTTGGTCAGGTTTACAACTAACATTGCTTGGATGGAAACTGCCATGTGGAACAGCATTGTAAATAAACAGCTAGAGATGGGACAGGACACTGGCTTATTTGCAAAGCAACGTGGAAGGGTCTCCTGTGGTATTGTCATTGGTGCAGATACCCAAACCCCTTTTGTGTGAATTGGGAAATTTCAGCATCATACCAGATTGATATGGTAGTGATGCAGCCACTAATGACAAGTAGAAACTGAGCAAAGAGTGCCAGAGACTTCAGTGGTGTTGGCTTAAATGCAGGTAAATAATTCCATCCTGTCTATAATATGTGTATTCATTTCATAAGGCAACAGATTATTGCCTAAGCTGCCAGTACTGCAAACCCAACTAGACCCCAAGTCATCACACCCTCTCAAATCAGCAGTTTGCCACCAAGGGCAGCTTCTGCAAGTAAGCTGACAATAAATGCATTTGATCTATATCACCCATTGTACATTCCCATGTATTAAGAGACAACGTTACTCAAGGACATGGCATGCAAAGAAGATGCCATTCTCACATTGCTATTATTTATTGCTGACCTCCCACCTCACACTGGTCTTTGTACAGTACCTGGATGGTACTATACAGTCCTTGCTTCAAGTCTGTAAATTCTAAACACAAAGAGTATTTCAAGGGCCATTTGTGGGGAAGAGTACAAATAAGTACTTTTTAAAGAGTGTCCTAAAAGCATCTAGTGAGAATCCGGTGTCTTATGAATCCAGACAAATACGACAACTGCCAGGATGCCCTGGGAGACCCGCGTTACCCCAGCACCAGGAAAGAAACACAACATGGGCATGCTGTGCCTGCAGATAGGATGGGAAGATGGACCAGTATTAGGCATCTCTCATGTTCAGGCTACCTTATAACTAGTTTTTTAGGAAACTTCACTAAATATTTGGGCAATTTTCCTGATTAACAGGGAGAAAGATTCAAGTGCGGCTGTTCTGTGTGGCTACAGAGGCACCCAATGGGGAATTACTGGGTCAGAACTCCATCACAGCCAATAATTCTGCTCAAAGCAGTTGAACTTTGGTTTCTGTTGCAATAAAATCACACTGAACTGCTTGGGTTTCATGTCAGTGCAACATGGAATTCCTCTGTCATTCTGCCTGAATTATGCTTATGAAAAATGTTGATCCTAGATGATCATTTGATATTAATATACCAAAGAATAATTCATTGTAAGTATTTGAGCACTTAAAGGTCACAATTCATTTAGAAGTCACGTTCTGTTGTTTTTACCTGTATATTCTGAGCAGCACCTATTCTCTCTAATTTCTAGAGGATCTCCAGATAAAGCAGTAATAAAGCTAAATTAGTTTTGTCGTATGTAAATTGTTTTTCTGTTTTAGTACCTTACCCTAGCGTTCTTTTTTTTTTTTTTTTTCCTGGCAAGAGAAAACAGAAGCCTGTCATTCATTTCTGCAGACTTAAAGATCTCATTATGTTACACTGTGGTTTGATGGCAAATCTTGGCAGGTGTTTTGGAGGCAAACGTAACTAAAGGTACCAGCTGCTCCAGAACACTGAGGTATGCCTCCTGTTCAACAAAACACCAATGTCAGTAGCTTGATGGATGTATTTTATACTAGGAAAACCTTTTTCATTTAAATAGCTGACATTTTAAGAAAGAAAAACACAAAATAAAGAAGTTTACTATAAGAACAACTTTTTTACCTTTACTGCTGCTCTTTAATGATGTTTCTCTTGTCAGAGAGATTTGCACCGGTCTGAGACTGAAGGAAGGAATAAGCACAGAAGAAAAATACACCCAACAGCATGGCCACTTCACAAAAATCATTTCTGTCTCAGAATTTCAATTGCTTACTTTTGCTTCTTTACTGGTGACTTCAAATTGCTCTACATCTCACTAGGGAGGGTGCCGAACAGAATGATCCTCCTTCTCTCCATCCCCTGTACTTTCAACAATAAGTTGGTTTATCCAAAGAGGTACTTCAGAGCAACATTTATTGTACCAAACTAATGCACTATAGTATAATAAAAATCGCTCTCCCGTCCCTCCGCCTCCTTTGCAGTTCTACAATAAGGAAGCTTAGTCCTGACAAGTTTTACCAGCCCTAGAGAAAGCCATCCACCTTGACACTGCCCAGTTGCTTAAAATAAATATAAAAATAAGAGCTTGTGAACTGTACAAAGAATGATTAATGTTTTCATAAGACACATACTAAAAGCTAACAAGTTTTGTGTTTTCAGGGCTTTTTAAGCCCCACATGGTACAAGTACTAGTGTCTCATGTCCTTTTTATCTGGAAAAACAGTAGCATTTTCTGTACTAGGTAAGATTCAGACTAAAGACTCATGTAAGCCAGTATCTGGGTGGTGTGTTTGTTTGTTTGTTTTTATTCTAAATTACTCGGATTACATATTTAACTTTTGATTTTATTTTTTTCCTGCCAACATTGTGTATGGAGCTTATTAGATACTGTCCTAAACCCATCTCACTTCATTTCATTGTAGCATGGCAGATTTTGTGATGGTTCTAATCAGCCTTAGTAGAGCTGCCCACCTCAATTCCATTAACAAAAAGTCAACAAATGCACATTTGCACCCTGAGCTATTGACAATTTCTGGATCAAGCAAGCAAAGCCCACATAAACAGTTGTCTTACTTTAAAAGAAATAATATTATCTAGCTTGTTTCTTTCTCTTTTTTCCTGGACATTGAAAAGTAAAACAATTAAATAGAAATAGAACATTAAACAAACCTGGAACTTTACATTAAAATAGCCGCTGTCCAGCTTCCAGTTTATTTTCTGGGTCTCTCACCATTTGGTTCTGCTTACTGTGAATGAGGCTGAGGATAATGAGAAGGCCAAAATATCCCAAGATACGTTTTTCAATTCTGCCTATCCTAGAATGACCTGTATTAGAACAGCTTCCTTGTGCTAAACGCTGCTACCAGGACTGATTGAATCAGACCAGGGATGAGTTTCTATTGTCAGTTATAATTTCATTTAACAAAAAAAAAAAAGGCAGATAAGTTGGTTTTTTGGTTTTGGTTTTTTTTCTCTCTTAAATTCTTATCTAAATAATAGTATTGTATAAGGTGTCTTTAAAAAAAAATCAGTAATAAAGATTCAGGGAAAAAAAATAACAACAAAATCCCCACATTTTGTCTAAAGTATAGCCTTATAGGTATTACAAATCCAGCTCCAACATCACAGCCTTTCCACGTAGCATCAAAAGACACTAACAGGGAAGAAATTATTTAAGGAGTCCCTAGCTACTAAAAAAAGTGTAAGACAGATAAAGAAGTTATATCCCATGAAAACACAGAGCAAATACCCACCTCAGAATTTGCTGTTGCTGTTACTTTAGTTAACAGTCAGTTTGTTAGAACATTAATAGTCCAGTAACCAACAAACTGGCAGTTAATTGCTAGTAATGATTGGTTTCTTGGGGATTATTGCCTAAATAAATCTCAAAAGTTGTGTGCTGTTAAGTAACTTACTATTTTCTTGAAGTTGGCAGTCAAGTCCAACGCAGTCACGTTAGTTAATATTAGTCGGCCTCACCACTAATCCTGATCCCCTAAGTTCAACCATTAATTCTAATCCCTTGCACACACCGAAAGCAAAGTACAAAAGTCCCTGATTGTCTTCAAGTGTTCATTTGGAAAAATGTTATCAAATATCTTGACAGTCGAAAAAGGAAAATCTAGTCTCATGCACTCACTTATGCTCACAGTAGAAGGAATGCATGCCTGAGTGTGTTCAGTATAATTGCCCCACAAAAGCAACTGTGAGGCTGTTTGAAAATCCGCACGTATAAATTTGCAGAGTCATCACGCATTACTGGGACTGCGTGTTTAGTGTTTTGCTTCTGAAAACCAAGGCACTTGTTAAAATTAACTAAAGCTAGATCAAAAGATAACGCCCACTCTGGGGACCCATAATAATACAGAATTATATCAACACCTAGAATTTCACACGTTGCATTTTGATGGTCCTTATACTAACAACATTCTCTCCAGTCAGTCTAATTTCTTGATGCAGTGTAGTGTCCAGGAGCACCAAGAAACATCAGTTACTTGTACTTTTACAGAGGAACCTTTTTTTTCATATCTCAACAGAACAGACCCTTGCAACAAATCTGAGGCTTCCTCATCTTATTTCCAATGGCACCACGAGTCCCAGTTCTTCACCACATGGATGCTGAAAGGATAATCACGGAGCAGGTCTAGCAGCTATCAGACAGGTAGGGAGCTCTCGTCAAAGCCACCAGCATAAGGGAGCATTCGCACATTGCAAGGTGACAAACAGGGACGTCAGCTGGTAATTCCTCTGGTAGCCGGATTAGTCTACTTTTCTATTTCAAAAAACCTCAGCATAACCAAACGCACCATTTCTCCTGAGAAATCATAAGATTTATGGGACAGTAAGTTCGATCTAGACTTTCAGATATGTAGACATCATAGATTTGCTTGCAGTGACTCATTAAAGGCAACAGGATTCCCCAATGGGACAGGAGCACCCCAGAAACCCCGCTAAGCTCTCTGCAGAAAAGGCAGGGTAGGGCTGAAGCGTTAATGGATTTCTGCTACCTGTTTTATAAATGAAAAATAATTTTTAGTCATGAAGAAAACAGTGTTTGTTCAACAGGCTTTTAGGGGTGACCAACAAGTAGCTTACCAAGAAAAATTACTAAAGTCAAATTCATAAGCTACAGCGTAAACTAGAGACACACATACACAAACAAAAATCTGCATAAAGCATCACTAGTGTGGATGAGGATAATCTGGAAAAACTCAGATCTGCAATATATTTCCAAATAGGCAGCTGCCAATACTTGTATTTACATGAGTAAACTGAGGCAAAGAAACATAGAGACCTGCAGTCAATACCAAGCAAAGAAACCTATATATGGCAGCGCACAGATGTCTGACTATTCCTTTCTTTTAGTGTGTGACAATGAATAAATAAGTAATAAACCCTGAAGTGAAAGTGAAAACTTAATGCCTAAATAAATTCGTCACTTTGAGAATGTTTGAGGAGTTTACATATTCCTATGGTGAGCATTTGGACTGGAGGTTGAAAAAAAAAAAAACGCACAAAAACAAGCACCACCACCACCCCCCCCCATCAACCAGCTGTACTTTGCCTTAAACTTCTCTGAAACCTGAATTTTATATGAGTTTCTAGTGAAATGCATTAAAATGTTCAACTTACTAGCCTTACTAATGCTTCTTTCTTTTTAAGGTAATAATTCACTTCAATTTTACATCAAATCTTAGAAAACAGAAGGGCATAGGTATAATTTGCTTCATATTCCATATATAAAGAGAAATAAAAGGAATCAATACATCACTTTCCCATTCCAGTTTTCTTCCTACCTTAGTTGCTAATTGAATAGTTACTTACTAAGTGTGAATTCTCTGAAGCATCGAATTTCTCAGAACAATTGATACAGAGGGCAAGACTCTTCTTACCTGCTGCCAGGTTCTCTAACCAACCCTGGTCACTAACTAGATCTCACCTCTATTTCACAGCTATAATTTTCAAAGCTATTTCTTTTTTTACCTCCTTAGGTTTTATTACTATCTGATATAATTCTCATTTTCTAACAATTGGGTTTTTTTTCCATTATGCTCATCAGAAAGAAGACTATGGATTTAGACATCCCCGATGGTTTTTCCTACAGATAAGAGTCACGAGATGCCTTTAAACAATATATATGGAGCTATTTCTGCATAGAGCAATTACACGCAGGAAGAGGTTGTACAGGTACAGTCATCTGAGACAGCTCTACTATTATCAGTATTAATTTTTTTATTATAGCAATGGTGCCTAAGGTCTGACTGTTTTGAACACGATTTTTTTCAGTTTTTCTTGCAAGCAACTGAATCTTTAGACATGGTATACTTGCTCACACCACTGCTTACTCTTTAAAAGTACATATATTCTTACCCCTAACAATTCACTGTCACTGGTGTGATTTACAGAGGGGAATGTTAAAGGTTGCAAAAGTTTGCCTCACACTGCCTGACTGCTCAGAAGACAGCAACTTAAATCCTAACAATGAAACTTTGAGTCTCACAGTCATCATGGTGGCCCTTACAGGATTCACTAAGCTCTGACATTTCTTCATTGCACACAAATGCTACTCTTGCTTTTATTAAACTTATTAAGTCACATTTCTGTAACAATGCAAAAAGGTTGAACAGATGTCACCTAACAGTTCGTTTATGTGAATGAACACAAAACACAAAGGACTAGGAAGAAAACACTGCACAACAAGATCACAAAGCCCAATTATCTGTTTCTCCTCCTCCTCAGGTTCCCCTCTGTACTTCTGTAGTACTGAAGCAGACAAAATTAGTGTATGTGACCTAGGGCTCCATCCCACCCCAGCCCTTAAACATCGCAAGAGATGCCAGCATTCCTGCAGGCTCTCAGAAGACAATTATACTGTAAAGCAAATATTGCAACCAGCTCACTACAATTATTACACTAATTATTTGCTAGCAGGAATATTAATCTGCCACATAAGACATGGCTGCCTCAGGAAAGTTTAGAAAAGTCTTGATAAAATATGCATAAGTAACTATGAAAATATAGTAGATAACTGTCAAAATAGCTCTGAATACACTAAAGCATATCTGCTTAGTTTCCAGCACACACAGAATTTATGGTAATAAGTTTTTGAAAGTAATACAGCCACGTTGCTAAAAATGCAGAGCAGCTGCTTGAGATATTATAAACCAGCTAATTTTTACTCATTTGTGACATGGTTTCATAGACGGGTAACAGCTGCAGTTTCACCCAGCTGCATCCTGATGCTAAACACACACCTCCAAGCAGTCAGACCAAAGTATAGATTGCTTTACTTTACAGCACTAAGTACCAGTGTCTTTCCAAGAAATACCTTGAAGGTCATTGGCAATTAAAGCTCCCCAAGGTCTCTTTCACTCGGAGAATGGTGACAAGCAGACACAAGGTCTCCAGAAGTCACCCACCATGTAGTAACATAGCAAGTAGTAACTGAGCTGCACGAATTAAAGAGGATGTTGAAAGGGCTTCCTACCTGGTACAAGTTGCTACTCCCCCTCACAGCCTGGAACCCTAGATGCTGGCTCTTCTCCTTAATTGCTGAGGCAACATGAATTTCTCTAGTAAGAAGTGGGGAAAGAAAATTTAAAAAAAAAAAAAAAAAAAAAAAAAGGAAAGGAAAAAATAATGAAAGGTTCTATTGGCTGGTGCCTCCTTCTTAAAAAGGTTACTTCAAATGCCTCTTTCGCTCCCTATTTATTTTCTCTCCCTCCCAGAAGAGCAGTTTAGAGGCAGAGTAACGGAGTGTTTATCCTGGCTCTGAGGATGCACGCTTCTGCGATAACTGCCTGCTCCCTGCAGTATAGCCGGCATGATGTGATGTGCATACTAAAGCAGTTTGCATTAGGCAAGGCTTAGCAGAGCCAGCTTCCCAGTCTCCACCTTCTATATCACAGAACAAGCTTGCTTCTTCGAAAACAGTGGGGATTAATGACAAAACCATAGGGCTCTGATTATAGTATAAATGTATTTTCTTTGAAGATAGTATTTCAGGATAAGGTTATATTTATATAACACCTCACCTGTGAAAACACAGAAGCAGCCGTACATGAATACACAGTACAGTCATACATATGTGCAAAAAATTCCCTACTGTTTGCTGTCATATGACAGATGATACTAAAAGCAAAAACTAATGAGACATCTCCGGTTAGGAAACATTTATCTGCTGCCATCTATCAAACAAGCAAATGTGTAAATAAATAAATAAAGCCCTGAAGAACACAGAGGCTTAAATGTCTACAGGCTCAAAGATAAATGCGTGATATTTATACACTATAGTCACGACTGAACAACAGCCACATTATGAACAAGAATTAGCTCTAAAGTACCACATTTATCATAAATCTGAATAAATATTAGAGAAGGGCTCAAGCTGTAAAGCCCCGATTTGGATTTTGAACACTCCACCGCTCAGAAGTGCCCGAATCTGGGGATTTGGCTCCAGCCTATCTGTCTGCATTAGCTACTCATGCACACACTTCTGGAAGTACACAAAATAAATAAGACCGTACATGATTGTGTGAAAAATCCCATTGCTTGCCCAGGTTTAAGAGTACAGTAGTGACTGCTAATATGTGAGCAGCTTAGACTCTTTTGTTGTTTTTAAAAAAAAAATCAGTGATTCAGTTCTCAGTTACAAAGCATTTTTAAAAATTGCTCATTTCTTGACTATAGGGGATGAGCTCAAGACAGATCAAAGCTTTTGGGCCCATTTTTTCCCATATGAATAGTGTGGTAGATGAATGCTTCTATGGATTTGCAGTGCTGATTGTTTATGCAAATTCACTTTATTATTCAGCATGTTCAGAACATGCTTCTTTGCTGCTTTTTATTTTTATTTTCTTGGGTTTGCTTCTCTCCTGTGGGGTGAAGGCAAGGTTCAGTCAATACCACTCTATTTCCATAAGCAGGTGATGTTGCTGGGCACTTCTCAACAGTTTTCTACTAAGCATAAACCCAGTTAATAATGAGAATAGATGTAAGGACATTGAACAACTTGCATGAATCACTAGCAAAAACACCATACAGATTTATGTAGAGTTCCTTTAAAGGATATATAGATAGAGATTTCTATTTTTTTTTTATTTTATTTTTCTGTTTTAATCAATGCAAGCAATGACTACATGGTCAAATGTCTGGCTTTCTGCTCTGGTAGATGTGGGGGACATTCATGGAATTGTAGAATGTCCTGAGTTGGAAGGGAGCCACCAGGACCATCAAGTCCAACTCCTGCCCTGAAATCTGATTTGAATTCCTGACTTCTCTGACAAAAGCTATATGTAAACTATTACATTTATCTTCCACTGTGGTCCCTCAGTTGTGAAACGTGAAAAAATACTTAGCCCTGGAGTTCTGTGAGAACCAAGAAATATGTTCATTTGTGATCCTGAGATGTTTATTTAGACACAGCAATGGTGAAACACATACGGGAAAGCATCAAGATAGGATTTCTTTGCATTCATAGAATCACAGAATGGTGGAGATTGGAAGGCACCTCTGGAGAGCATCCAGTCCAACCCCCTGCTAAAGCAGGTTCACCCAGAGCGGACAGCACAGGAAGGTGTCCGGGCAGGTTTCAATGTCTCCAGAGAAGGAGACTCCACAACCTCTCTGGGCAGCTCTGGCACTCTCAAAGGAAAGAAGTTTCTCCTCGTATTGAGATGGAACCACCTGTGTTTCAGTCTGTGCCTATTGCCCCTCATCCTATCATTGGGCACCACTGAAAGGAGTCTGGTCCATCTACTTGATACCCACCCTCGAGATATTTATAAACATTGATAAGATCACCTCTTAGCTTCTCTTCTCCAGGCTGAACAGACCCAGCTCTCTCAGCCTTTCCTCTTAAGGAAGATGCTCCAGACCCCTCATCATTTTGTAGGTTCGTAGTACACTGGGAAAAATAGAAATCTGAATCCTTCACAACGAGGACAAGCTTATACTAGGATAGAAAGAAAAAAAAAATGCAGACCACATGGCTCAGCACATAGACAGAACCTACTCCATATTTTAAAACAGTGCACGCAACTGCGATTTCAGAATGCTAACTTGAAAGTACACACCAGATCTGTTTACCAGCTGTTATGATGTAGGGTGAGGGTATTTCCCTCTTAGACATCATAAGTAGGTGTTATTTCCCAAGTCCACATAAAGCTGGACTACCGTGCTAAACTATCTGGGCTCTTTCTCCCTTTCAGATGATGCTAAGCACTCTTAAGAGCACACACAGCTGGATGGAGTGTCAAGAGTCACCAGGGACACTCTGCCACCTTCCTGCTGCCCCAGCGGTTGGGAACCTCACCTGAAATCTCAGTATATTCAGAATAATTTTATAGCCACATATTCTTTGGTTCATATTCAACTTCTCTTGAAGTAATTTTCCTCCCTCCATGCTGTTTACCTTACTGGCATATTTATGAAAGGACCTCAGCTTTGGATGGCTGATTTAAGGGAGCCTACCGTAACTTTTTTCTTATGAGGAAGGCTCTGAAATCCTGACATGCCTGGCAGCCCTCCTCTAAGTTTGCTAACAGGTGTTTTCTTTGTTTAATTTGTTTTGTTTTTATATTAAGCACCAGTGACCAGAACTGTGCATGGTGTTCCAGCAGACAGCTGAAGAACACGTTGTGCAATTACAATGTTAGCGTACTTTCCTCTCTGTTGGAAATAATTTGCAGTGCTTTGAAAGACTGCATTTGCCTTTTTATGGCTCTATCACTCAGGCAACCATAGTAATCTTATTCTCAACTTGTATACCTAGAGTCTTCCCACTGGATGAGTTCTCATCCTGCAGAAGTTAGTGTTAGGGTTTCTCATATGCATGGATCTGCTTTTCACACTAGTAAATTTTGTTTACTTTTACTCTCATAGTGCCTATGGGTCTCTATTTTGTGTATGACATTCTAATACTGCTTTGTACTGACAATGCCTCATATCTTTATGTGCAGACTTCATCAGCACAACACCTATACAAGGATCATTCTTGCAAAAAAATATTTTTAATTGGTTCCAAGACCCATCCTTGATGAATTTCACTAGTAAACTTCTTCCAGTCTACTACTTCCATATATTATGCAAATGTTCTTCAAGCCTGGAAAAAAGCATTTAGCTATAGTTTAGATTCAGAAAAGCCTATTGCAAAATATCTCTGTTCAATAGTCTGCTCTACAATGTCATACAGAATGATGACTAACTTTATACCTGGGCATCCACATAACGAACTTGCCTTCCATTTGAATGTCTTGACTGAAAATTCTAATAAAAATTCTTGAAACTTCTTGTTAAAGCAAAACAAAAACCACCCACACATGAATTAATGCCTCTACTTAAGGATAGACTACAGGCCTGGTTTATAATTCTGTATTAAAAATCTGAAGGATTTAGTTAAAGCATTCATACCATCCATACATCAGAAATTACACACAAATGTGTGCACAATAATACATCTGTATTATTCACAATGGCAAGTACTGAAGCCTTACAACCTTACAAGATAAAAGATGCAAAAGAAAAAATTATTGGATTGTTTCTTCTCTTTTGCTAGCTGTAGCTTTACTGTATATTAAAAAATGTTTTTAGCACCCTATCACTTATGAAGCTTGAGGTCTCTATTCCAAGTATAGTCCAAATTGATTCAAGTATTGTCACCATGGATGTTAAGCATAGAATGAGTCAGAAATTGGTGAAATTAATTGGAACACTTGACCATTCCTTGATGCATTTTTGTTAAAGACCTACCATATCACTTTGAAGATATTCATTAAGATATCTATATCAAAAATATGTATGTTTGTTCGGGGATTTTGTTTGTTTGTTTGGTGGTTTTTTGTGTGTGCGTTTTGTGGGGTTTTTTGTTTGTTGTTTTGTTTTGGTTTTTTTAATTGTCATAAGATTTTCAGCAGAGCAGTCCACTATCTACAGTCAGCTAAAGAAGGCTTGAAAATAATGTCTTTTATATATAATTGCTTCCAGGAGTTATTCAAAAGGCTAGCAACAGGAAAAAAACTGAAACTGCCTGTAGCAAATTTTAATACAACCTGTTACTCTTCCTGTCCTGTGACAGACATGAGTTCTGGGTGAAAGAGAAGTTAACATTTGGCTGGCTAAAAAAAATCTTTACAGACAACTCTGCCAACAGACATTACACATTAACATTGACAATTTCTGATGTTCATTGTGCAAATATTCTCCTTGTGTTTCAAGTCAGAGCCAAAAGATCTTTTTTATGGCTTACATAAAGTTTAGTGCCAACATCAGAGGCATATTTTTATGGACAGTAGAGTAAAAGTCCTCCTGTTCCTGAAAAGGCTATTGGGAAACAGCTGGCAGCCACAACCTGTGGAGAAGTACAGATACTGAAATAGAGTATAAAATATACCTGTTACACATACACTTTCCAGGATGGACATAAAGCACTATTTGCTATATGGTTTTCTAAGTATTAATTATCCCTTCCAACAAAACTTTAGCTTGCACTTTTGAAGTTGACTAATGGATTTACAACATAATCAGTTCCCATCAAAATAAAATGGAGGTGGGTTTTTTGGGTGGGGTAAAGAGAAAGGGAAGGGGAAGGAACCATTCTAAAAATCCTGATTCTTTTGAAAAACAAAGGGCAACTGCTCACCCAGACTCTCTAAAGCTGAGAGCTACACAACTGTATAAGTCGAAAGAAACACAAAGATTTTTTCAAAAGGTGTTTTCTGCCTTACTTAAAAAAAAAAAATCCACATATGCAAAAGGAAAATAAAGTCATGCAAAACAAAATTCATAAAAGTTTAAATTAAAAGGTTATTTTTAAAATACAAGGACGATATATTATTCATAGCAATGTTTGTGTTACTATTGTACATAGCTAAACTTCAGTCGCTGCCTACCAAAATGGAATGTGCATGTCTCAGATATCCTGGTCCTTCTTTCCTTATTGCCATCAGCAGATGTCACAGGCCAAAAAGGCCCTGTGCCTCTTGGTGTATAACTTCCAAAAGTCTTATTGCAGAATGGCAAATATCACCATTCTATGGTGACAAACTTTATTGACAATAATTTCGCTGGATGACAGCCAGGAAAGCTTGACACGTCATTATAAACTGAAAACTGGAAGAGGGGCAAAGACCTGGAGCTGATCTCACTCCTCACGTGCTCAGAAGTACGAGACATTTTCAGCAAGGACGCGATGTTCTGGCCCACCAAGATAAATTTGAGACAATTGCAATTTCAAGCAAATAACTTCTCTTGACATACAGTTCTCTCTCTCAAAAAAGAAAAAAAAAAAAAAGAAAAAAAAAAAAGTAGCAAGGCTTCAAAGATACACTAGAGAAGTCTGCTTAGCAATTGGCACATGACCAGCCTAAAGATTAAAGTGATTGCTATTAATGAATTGAAAAAGGAGATGGGCAAAATGCTGCTTTTTGTCTCTCATATTGAGTTTGCTTCTGCAATAGGCAAATTATGTATCTTCATTAAATACTGTCTATATTTGAAGAGAATGTTCCTGTTCGTTACCTGACAGAGATTAAGTGTGAAAAGGCTGAAGGCCAAAAAAAAGTGCTCCACATGATTAACTCCGATTTTCTGTTCTACATAAAGAACATCATTAAAGTGAAATTATTATTCTCTGTAACCAATATAATTCAGTCCGACTGCTAGAATTAGCCTTTTCTGAAACTCTGTTCTAGAACGGTCCAGTCTCCTCCTCTGGATGTGTTTTCCCAGGGACACAGAAGAGCAGGCTGCCCAGCTCCCGTAACCTTGGGACACGAACCATTGGGAGATGGGTAGAAAACTTTGCACAGAGTACTAGCTACTTTGATCAAAAAGTTATTTAGGCAGTGTTGTTAAGCATTTAAATATTCAAATATAAATTATCATGCTGTGGATTAGAATATGAGGGGAAGTTCTGTAAACTATTTAGGAAAACAATAAGAAAGATCTAAAACATGGGAAAAAGATAGCACTTTTTTTTTTTCTTCCCAGGAAAGCTAATCTATATTTAATAACAGAGCACCAGCAGAGGGGCACTTGTAACAGGATGAGAAATATGATGGTGTTTCTCTTGTTAAGCAGTGAAATATAGCTATTAAATCATTAAAACCTCTGTAGTGCTTAAATATGACAGAAGAAAATTAGTCCCAATGAGATGATATGATCTTATTTCAGTCTTTTAGAGTGGTGAATGTGGACAGCAAGATTGGAAACTACAGTATTTTTCAGTGAAATTTCAGGGCACAATCGCAATTGTAGTGAATCAATTTTGACTTCCCAGAGAGATTTATGCAGAGATGTATAACACAGCACATTAATCCCCTCATGTGTCCCCAGAGGGGAAAACACACTGCTTATTAAACAACTTTTAAAAAAAAGTCTTTTCGGACATATATTTGTTCTCCAAAACCAAAATGAACAATTTGGATGACAGCAGTATTTTAACAGAAATGAAAATAACAAGATCCCCATGCATGTCATGATAACAGCTACATGTATTATAAGATGACGGGATCACAGAGGCCAACCAGTTTGCCATTCTGCGTCCGCCTCCGCGGGGCTCTGGGCACAAAGGCACAGATGTGGCCAGAACACCAGAAATGTTGCTTTAGAGACTTGCTCTTTGAGCCATGAACAGCTGGGCAAAATTTGAAGCAGACCTAAAACTGTTCAATGCTGCTCTGGGAGCAATGAAGCAAAATCAGTCCCTCGATTCCCAAGGCAAAAGGAGTAGAGAAGAATAATGTTTTCAAATATTTCGGAAGCACAGTTTTCCGGGTTGTATGTTTGTTTTAAATTATTTATTTTTATACCAGATTTCAGGATGTAAATTGAAGTGTCTTCCCAATATAAAAAGCCACACCAAAAAAACCCACAAAACCCCTGAATCCTGCAAGTGTTTTATTGCCCTCTGTATAAATCAGTGATGAGAAGAAATGATCAAATATCTGGAACCTATGAAGTATGCAGACAGTGTGCCAGTTTTCCTCTTGTGCACCTGCTCAGCCAAAGTACAGCCAAGAGATATTAGCAGACTTTTTGGAAGACAGTGACAGCAGCAGTGAAGTACCAGGATCATTGCAAAATGGTCACCAAGCTAACTTTTCTCAGGTGATTAATAGGCAGTGTTTCTAAACTTTTGATTTTAATTACCTGCAGACTGTTTACACATATCAGAAACACTCTTCGGTCTTGTCATCGCTTCTGCATTTTTCTCAAAAATATATCTTTATAGAAGCACTCACACTTCCTTACAAGTTACCAGAACCCTACAACTTTACATTCTATTTGGATTTCCTGTCCTCAGCCATTGAAAAATAAAACAAATGTCAACAAATAGCATTTCCACTCTAATTTTATAGACCCTGACAGCCTTCAGCAGCTTAGTGGCTGCTAATTCCTTTAATAACCTTATTTCTCAGTATCATATGTTATAGTTTATGACTTCCTTTTTAAATCAAGTTGTATCACCCTAGAGGAAACAAAGCATCTATTCCTAGCAGCACAGTGAAAACAGCACAGCTGGAGAAAACTAGTATCTAATTACGATGCATTATTAGTTTTCCAGCAATTGTACCACCAGTGTCTCTATAGTGCTTTGCTAAAGTATCAGGTTCCTTTTTTATTTTATTTTAATTAACTCAGCTTTTATTTCATTTTTAATGAGTGCATCAAAAATAATATTTATGAAATTGATTACATTTTGGATCTAAGACACTCTGAAATATTTTGGGTTTTTTTTTTGTTTGTGGGTGGGTTTTTTGTTTTGTTTTGGGGTTTTATTACCCTTTTAAAAAAAGGCAGAGGGCATATTTCTGCATGTTTAGCATACACCGTTTCCTATGCGATCATTTTGTCAAAGGTATTTTTTCTTCATGCAACAAGCTAAAAACTTCAGGTCAGAAGACAGTGACTTATGAAAACTTAAATGTTCAGCTTAGAGGAAAGTTCACTTTCGGTGACTTATGCCAAAATTGCATCCCGAAAACTCATAGTGGAACTGATTCAAGACTGAAGTAGAGTGCATCACAGACTCCATTTGCAGAGCAAACCAAAAAACCCGATTGCAGGCACCAAACAAGGGCTAATAATAGCAGTCCAGCTGACTGGCGTGATAGTATAGTTCAAATTCATGTGGAATTGTGCTAAAAAGTCTGGGTAAAGCCAGAGGATGAAATAGTGATACAGCCCAGAAAGCTTCTCAGGTCCCATTTGGCAGACGCTAAATGAATGCTCTCACAAAATCTTCTATTTCAATGACTTAGGAAGGAGCAGGGAGGGAGGGAGGGAAAAAAAAAAAAATAGAGCTTGTAAAAGGACAAACAGGAAGACCACGTGATGTTTTAACTCACGTGGACTTGTGCTGTGTAAGTAATTACAAGCCAATTCTAACCACCTTTCTGCATATTACACTACACATGGTGGTAGGAAGACCCATATTTTAATTCAGTGTTTGAAACAACATACCTTATTTTTATTCTGAGTGCTTATTGCAGGCTTCTTCCCATCTAATATTAGGGTGCCCTTGTGAGAAAGGCCTGACTCAATGACCTTTGCAAAGATAAGAATTTATAACTCAGATATTGTAGAACTCATTCAAAAATACACAGGTACCTTCTCTACATTTAGTACTGTCAAAGTAGGTCATAAAACATTAATGGAAGAAGGTGAAATTAAATTATACTTAAGACTTAATTCGATATCCCTGGTATCCCAAGTATTTTATTCTTATACTACTGGTCAATTTAAATTTTCCCCCTTTATCTCTTGCCTTTTCACCTTGGTTGCTATTTTGAATGTAGAAATGCAGATATAAAATCCAAGTAATACAAAACTTTTCAGAGAAACTTTACACATTTTAGAATTTCGTTGGACTAGATTTTGTAAACTGAATATTTGCTCCTCACTCTGAATTAGGGATGCTTATAGCTTCCCCGCTTGTAAAAAAGATGCAAAAAAATATTTAGGGATTTAGCCAGTTCTTCTCTAGAAATATAGTAACTCATATACTCAGAAGATATTGTCTGCATATATTTAGGAATTAGTGGAATAGAGAAGTTTGTCGAAGCATATTGGACTTAACCTTGTATCTTTTTGTACTGTGTTTTCTCTTGTGGCCCTCCTGCACGAAGCCCTCAGTATCATCATGGAATTAATATTGTGAGAAAACTCTATTTGACTTTATTGAAGAAAAATAAATTTTAATCAATATAATCCAAATCAGCTCCTCTGCTCCTTGTTTTCATTTCAGAACAAAATGAAAACAAATTCTCATGGGTAAAGAATTATTATCTGTAGATGAGAATCATATGAGATGATTCAACAGGAGCGTGACTGACAGTAGCAGACACCTCAAGTAGTCTTTCAGAAACTTGGCATAGCTAAAATAGTATAAAATTGTTTTAAAAATGAGCACAGCATTTTTGTTTTGGTTTTTTTGTTTGGTTTTGTTGGTTTAAACAGAATTAAGATTATACATGGCCCAAGAGATGGAGAATAAGCCAATGAAGAGATCACATGAGCTACTAATCTGGGGGAAATAACAGCAAAATAGCCAATCTGACTAGCAAGATGATTAAATTCCTTTTCTTCACTGCTGATGTTAGTATTATTTGCAGAAAAGTCTGGAGAATAGGGCCTTGGTAGAACCTGGTATCTGTCACCTCAGGGTGGTGTCATCCATTAGAAGTATTCATGTCAGCACTGCCAGTGTACACGTTGTGCAGGTTGCACTGGCAAGTTGCAATACTTTACAAATAAGAGACATCACATACCTTAAATATACTCTCAGAAGCAGATAAAGTTTATTTACAGCAGAACCCCCTTTTCCATTTTGTTACACAATGGCCAAGCTTTCAGGGAAAAGAGCAAAGACCCCAAACTGTACTCCTTTGTGCAGAAAAAGAAATAATTTATCATACGTTTATTTATGATAACTGAAAAAGTGCACATCAAAACATGGGGAATAAAGAAATCTTTTTAATGATCTTTCTGCCCCCTGTTCAGATACAGGGACAGCTATGTTGTGAGCAGAATACATGCATAGACCTCAAGGTGAGACCCATGAGGAAAGGTCTCCAACAATAACGGGCTCAGTCTGTGCACCTTGGCAACAGCAGGACCTCTAGGTACAAGACTTCTCCTCACACCTTCATTTTTGACTCTAAGCACCACTTGACCCATTGCACTCTAGTCCACACAGCTCTTGAGCCTTTCTTAACCGGTGACACCACTAGTGAGCCTATTTGTTATTCTGAGGTCAAGGTGGCAGGACAGCACTGGAATAACTATCTGGACTCTCACCTCTCTCTAGAGGACCCATGCAATCCTGTTTGTTGTTGTGGTCAGTATATTTGTAATCTATACCAAAATGCTTGGTTAATTTTGAATGCATATATGTAGTTTCTACAGAGTCACCATCCCCAGAAAATCAGAAGATACTAAATACCTGTTTTAAAAATTCTGTAAACTTTCATTTAAACAGAATGCAGAATTTACTTAGTCTGTTTTGGTGAGCTTTTGTGTTTGGTTTCTACAACCCTCTAGCAAATGAAGATGTTTGCAGAAAGTACTGAAACAATAAATGTAGATACTTTGATGCAGTAAAAATAAACCCACTTCAAACAACTCACAACTGCATAGAAAGGAAGATAAAGGCAGCATGTATTCAGTCACGACGTAAAGCTACGTGACCTGGTTAATCCCTCCTCCAAATTAAGAGAGATGATATTTTCTCTTCATCAAAACAAAAATCAGAGAAATAAAAAGGAAAAAACTAGACAGACCAGCTAGCCCAACAGAAGCCATGGGACTGTAACACTCCAGCTCTTTTGCTCTGTATCATGAATGACAGCATCAGGCCTTTTTTCAGACAACTTTCATCCTCTCCCCTGCCTCTGGCTACCATGGTATCTTTTGTGATTTTCCCACATAGCAAGCAATAGCTCATACCTCAGAACCCCAACCAAGTTTTATAAAATGCCCAGAAGGCACCTCTTAGGGGGTGGGAGGAAACATAACAAGCTACACACGAGAAGCGTGTTTCTCCCTGCCGCATAAAAGCTGGCTTGTAGTGCCTGCCAATGAAAAGAAATCCTAAATGGCTTGGAAGTAATGATTCTAATCATTTAATTTACACTTGCTGTTTCTGTTCCTAATTCCGCCTTTCAGTGAAATGGTGTTTATGTCTTCTTTATTGTTAGTATGCAAATGCTGTCTTCATTTCCTCAAATAACCATGTCACTGTTATACTGTAAGATACTGTACATTAATGCTAAATGAAGGTTTATGAACTAATGCAAAATATAGTGATCTCTGTCCTCAAACTAGCATGCCACGCTACAGGCCTCTTGCACAACAAACAGATTACACTATCACTGTGACGTTTTTCTGTCCTCCCATACTGGGTTTTTTCCTCACCCAGCTCTTCAGAAATATGTGAAATTCACGTGCAGAGAGAGAATTTACGGAAGGGACACATTGATTTTGAAATCTGCCTGATTTTTATGCAAGTTACATAGAAAAATGATGCATAACTAAGCTGAGAGGCAGTTCCAAAGTAAACCTTTTGTCTGCAGCCTGAAATTGTGTGCATAAAAGACGAGGCAATAGCATATCGTGCAAACAAGTACCTACCATTAAAGGAAATCAGCATGGAAGACAGGTGTGCTTAGCAAATAGACCCAGAATTTTTGTCCTTTCTTGCTAGGTGTGTGGCAGTTACTGAAACACCAACAAATCTCCCTTTTTTCCATATCAACACACACACAAAAGGCTCAAAACCTAAAACCTCAATGTTATATGCAGCAAACACATTACCAAGTATATTCCATTTGGATTCACTTTGATGAACTATATGTTATGTGCTTCAAACCTGACTGAAACATTCCCACCACACTTTAAAAATCATAGCAATTCAACAAAATTGGAAGAAAAAGTTGCACTATTTTAATAATAGAATTTCATTAGACTTGTTCATTTGGGTGCTTATTTCCTTCCTCATCTGACAACAGCTGTGCAGAAAATGTCTGAGTTTGTCTAAGAGAGACTGGGAATGCTTTAGGAGAGCTGCATCCTTCCTTCTTGAATATACACTGTACAAACTTATTTACTTCCACTTGAATAATGTGTAGAGTTACAGCCATGGGATTGAAAGTTGGCTGTCCCTGCTGTCAAATAAACCAGTAATAGCAACAGAAAAAAAGATAGCTTCTTTCTCAAGAGAGGTCATACAACACACAACACGTGGAGGCAGAAAAAAAACCCAAAGGGAGCACCGAAACCTCTGAGAAGATACATCTCAGCAGGGGAGGCAATACTGGTAGTAAATCACCCACACCGCCTCCTTGTCAAGTTTTTGCAGCCTTCCTAGCGCAGGAGATCTCAAAGGGGGCTCTGAAGCAGGGTGCCTGTGGATGTTTACAAAGAGCTCCTCTTACGTGAGCAAAGCCACAGGAAAAAATGTGACAGACTTGTTTGGAAGCACACACAGGCAAATATAGGACCGTAGAATAAACCTCTCTTTGTATGCCTGAGCTGGAGTTCACTGTTAATCAAGAGCAATAACTGTTCCTGGAATTCTTGTGTGTCGGAATGAAACTTCACAGATCTTTACTTAAACTGACAATTATCAGAAATGTGGTTATTTTTTAATCATAAATGCCTTCTTCCTCCAAAGGGGCAAAGAGATATGAAGTAAAAAAGGATTTACCAATGACTATGTGATGAGCAGCTCTACTAATTCAGGGTGGTGATGCAAGTAGTACATTCCTGCCGGTTTCCCCCGACCCAGATGCAGATGGCAAAATGCACCAGCAAAACAGAAGATTATCCATCAGCTGTTACAAACCAAGAATCGTAAGAGCTGGATTTGTGTGTATATGCCAGAAGCAGGGGGAAGAATGCACCTGGTGAGAATAATCAATATTATTAAGAGTTGTGCTCATTCTGAGATTCATCCCCTTTATACCACCTAAGTGGCTCAAAGGGGCCTTAATCCAGCCACAAACTGTGAGTAGAGAATGTCCTATGAACATAACCCACGGCGGCATTCGTGTTGGACCTTGATCCTGCAAATGCCACAAGATACGACACACGCCAGTATAAGACCTCTCTCCAGCCTTATGTCCTGCCCACCTGAGCCATCAAGAACCACCTTTGAACTTCTATGGATGGCACAGGAAGACAACCTTGGAGCCCTTGAGTCCTTGCACATCCTGGAAAGCCAGGTACTGCCTGCCCAAGCGGGACAGGGCTGAGTCACAGCTGTGCCACCGACACTGGAGCCTGACACTAGAGTTTTGAGTTGTTTCAAACTGCCTGGAACCACATGCCTACAAGATTTCATGATCTCTCCCTACTCACCTTCACTGACCCTTCTCTTGGTCAGTAACTGGTGCAAACATGGATGCTGCACTTGTAATACACATCCACAGCGTTCATGCTGTTGGCCCAGTGCTGGTTTGTACGTTCATACCACATTCCTGCAACGATGCAGCAACGATTTATGGCCAACTATGAAAAATGTGGCTGGCACATCTAAGTGTAATTACTTGGGCTTCCAACATCATTGTTACATACCTGAAAGGTAGTTAAATGGTAATAGAACTATTTTCCCTTCAGTGACAGACTTGTACCTTAACAGAAGGTCAGTCCTCCGTTGATGGAAGGTGTGGGGGGAAATAGTGTTATGAAAAAAACAAAAAACAAACCAAAAAAAAAAAACAAAAAACAAAAAACAAAAAAACCAAACCAAAACCAAACCCCAATCAGATAACAGAGGCTTCAGTAAAGCAAGAGACCAAGAACAGCACTACATTTATGCCTAGAGGACTCTATAATAAGCTCAAATTCCAGAATAATAAAGAAGCTAGTCGATGTTTCAGTCTTTAATTCCTTTAGAAGTCATTTAGAACTGCTTTATACAAAATCCCAATTTTAACCCCCTTGCGAAGATAATGCTGTTGACCTATAGCCAGGATTTATCCTGTCAGCTTTTGCTATACTGTGTGTGTTCTGTGTGTATTACTTCCCCAAACTGCAAATACTTCTTTGCACTTAAGAAACGGCTCCTGGCAGTTGTCCAGCTTATTTCGATGTCTATGCTCCATCAAAGCTCAATTACCCTGAAAACTTCAATAAATGTTACCAGGATCTCTGCCACAGTTCTTAGAGGACATGCAAGAAGATTGTTTTTTAAATAATATTATTGCAGTGAGAAAAAGTAGCTACAAAGTTAAATATTTTCCAGGGAGGGGGTAAGCAAAAAAAGATCCAGGGCGGGAAAATAAATTAGAAGTGGAATTTTAAGTGCATCTTATAGTGAGAGTCATTGTTTTTGTTGCATGTATTCTCTGTACTGATTTCTGAAAGTACTTACCTTTTTTGGGTTGTTCACTGGCTACATTACAGGTACTTTATAGTTCTACAAATCATTTTTTGTCCTATGAATGTTTAAGCAGAACACGGCGGAATGTGATACTAGCACATTTTATTAAAAAGAAAAAAAAAAAAATAACAAGCAGAAAGGAGAATAAGTACAAAATAGTAAAATTGAATAATATGGACCCACTGAAAAGTGCTATACAAAGGCAGTTTTGCAGGGAAACATTAAATATTAGGTGAGGGTTAGTGTGCACTGCTAGCAACGAAGGCGTGGAAATGGATAGTTTTTTGCAAGCACATCTGACCAGACCACGGCAGTTTTGGAGACATCCCAGTGAGCGAAGCTTCATACATTCCCATTCACAGTGCAGAGGGACGATGAAGGGCAGCTCTGAAGCACACAACATCGCAGATTCCCACAAATAAAGAGCCAGACTGTGAAAGATGTGCATAAATACAAGAAAAATCGAATTAAAAGGGACCTGGCTGCTAAAAATCCCTAATGCGTTCTTCCCAAAGCACAGACATGCTACCAATTATATACTTTGGTTGTAAACTTTAAAGATGAACATGTTTTTTCCTCTAGTTCTATTACAGAAAAACTACAAGGGAGCAGCAGCTGTGAGGGAGCAGAGCAGAGCAGAGGCTCTGCAGGAATAGCTGGGGCTCCACAGGAAGCACTTAGTGCTGCTGGGGCTTCATAAATGATAACAAATGCGCTGTTCTCCGATTTTAGATACTGATAGAACCATCTTTTTAATGACCAGACTGATATGAACAGTATCCCATGTGAATATGCATTAAAATATTTTGTATTTTCAATTTTTAGCTGCTCAGTTATCACTGAGCTAATTACAGAAAAGCTTGTAAAGCTTCGTGCTAAATCTACAGAGCCTGTATTTCTGCATCATCCACAGTCCAGCAAAAAATCTGTTTCCAAACAAAAATTCATGTGTAAGGAGTGCTATCATTGTAAAGGTTACTGACACACCATAAAAAACAACTTACTTTCTGTACAAAGTTAAGTATACACTGTATAAGATTCTGAATCAAATCACCTGCTCTGATAACCTCATTTTAAACTGTGAGAAAATTGACATCCAAACTCGGACATCGATCCATGAACCATCGGGATTGCTCAGTGGTGTAAAAACTCTTAGGAAATTGCCGTATCCAGAACAAGATAAGGTGCCTGGGGCTAACCATTAGTTTGAACTATTAAGTACCATGACTGTGGCAGCTGCAGAGGAGCCTCTCATCTTGGGTGAGGAATCCGCCCCGAGGGTGTATTGGATGCTGAAATCTGTGCACATACACACCTGTCCCCTCATCCCATTCATATTTTGTACTTGTACATTTTTTATCATTCAAAAAGACCAGAAATAAGCCTTAGTTTGGATAAGCCCCATTTCAGAAACGGATAATAATGGCTTAATATATGGGGTTTAAATTTTCTAGTCTGAAACATTTTTTCCTCTTTGAGAACAAATGTGGCTGTAAATCCTACAGAAGCTAATACTACATATTCCACAGCTGAAGACTTCTGCAAATCCCAAAGGCCCTGACATCTGCCAGATTACAGATAAAGAACAAGACATTTTGCAATAATGTATGTTTTTAACAGTGCAGGACTGAAATTCGCTATGCATACGTGCTGAACAGTGGTTTGTGTGTGGGTTTGTTTGTTGTGTGAGGTTTTTTTTAATCGTGAAGAAGCTGATTCACCTAGCCTTTAAAATACAGATTTTAAGCTGTTCTTAATATTTAGTCTCCTAAAAAAATCAAGCATTTGCAAATCCAAAAATTCTGTCTAATGACCTATCACAGGCACTAATAGGTCTTAATAACCTGACAAACCTCACCCCAGCTCATCCCTACCCAGCAACATCTGCATTTGCTGCTCCCTGGCAAGGAAAAGATCAAGGGAGGTTTCAGGGTGAAAATGAATTGTGACTTCATGAGTCACTGAGGACAAAAGGACCAGCTTCACACCCCTTAAACTTGCCTGAGCACTGGGCAGGTTACCCAGCACCCGGTCAGTTCAGGACATCTTCGCAAATTTAGTGCTAGAAGTTTAAATAGAACTTGAGTTGTGTGCTGCGCTCAAGTTTTCGTGCAGCGGCACTTCTCCTCTGGTGCCCATCAAGCAGCAGGGACTCGGTGCAGGAAAAGAAGTTAAAAAAAAAAAAAAGAAAAAAAGTTGGCAAGAAAGACGACAGCAGGAAAACAAGTAAAAGTAGCTATAGAAAATATAAGAGATCAATACCATTAGCTGGAAATGCACAAAACTGACCTATAAAGCCAAGACACATTTACACACCCCTCACCACAGCTGGGTTTCTACTCATAGGTTTGCTTTAGACCAAACCGTGCTTAGGAAGAATAGATTTTGAGAACTATCTTGCACCATGCTAGAGAAGCCCACAGCCACTGGTCATTAGAAGTGCTGCAAAAACTGTTGTAGTCTCAAGGTTCATGTATTAACATGATCAACAAACTAGGAAAGCCAACTCGAGCCGTGGCCAGGCAGAGGGCTCACAGCAGAAATTTGGCACTCCTGACCTCTCAAATCCAGAGGAGGAACAAAGGGGACAAGTCAGCGGTACATGTGCTGCTGTGCTGGAGAAAGGCAAGTGCCAGGTGACTGTGAGTGAGAATCTCCCTTCTGCTTCTCTTTTCACCCATGACAAACCCAGAAGTAGAAAAAAAAGACTGCTAGAAAAATTCTGCTTCATGTGTAGCCAGTGAGATAGGGATGTATGTGTTCCAGGCTATAGGAGGTGACACAGGTAGCGTTACAAGGGGTGACAACACTGGGGTATCATCACAGGTGGGTACCATCATACCCAATGTGGGGGATGGCTCTGCATCAGCCCCGGTCTCCCAGTGGATCTCCTTGCCAGTCCAAACACAAGCAATCCAAGCAGTAAACGTGCATCCTGGCCCCAGAATGATGCATCACTCTGCTTTGCTCAGGTGTCATACAGACCAACTTCACCCAACATGTCTTTGCTGTACCCAATATCCTGTAACTTTAAAGAAAAGGTCAGACGACTCACTGTAATTCTGTTTTATTTATACTGAGTTTTGCCTCTAAGGATCCTGTTAAGAAACCTTGGGTACAGTTTCTCTTATCGATAAGTGTCCAAGCAAGCAGAAGAGCACAGTTGTTTTCATTTTCCTGAGTACTTAAACCTCTCCACCCTGAGACCCAAACTGTCACCTACATTCCTCCTAAAGGAAGTACTCTGCTTAAGAGGACTTGCCATAACTTTTCCCCTATCAATAGGCAAATATTACTATTTCCAACAGTAAGGTGGGCCAACACCAAAAATATTTGAGAACATGAATTGTGTGTTTGGCTTTAAAAGCATGAAAACAAAGATGGAAATACCAAGTGTAATATTACTCTTTGTTATGTTTCTCTGAAGTCACTAAAATAACCCAAAGGCTGCTGTAATTTCTGGCAGGTGCCGCTGCCCTCTGGGGAGCAATAGGGACAGGCCCAGCACGTGGGGACCGGCTGGGTGCACTTCTCAGGGCAGTGAAACACAGCACACTCCGCTCATCACCTCCCTCTCGCACCGTTCAACGGCTGTCTAGGAGGAGCTTGCAGACAAGAATCATAAGAATTAAAGTGCTCCCATCACATTGCACACAGGCACCAATTTAAAATTAGATGTATTAACAGATATCAAAAATAGAGAAAGTCCAAGAGCTTCTGATTTCTGGATGCCTGAAAATAAAACCATCAATCGATTTTAAAACCTAATAAAATTCATAAAGGAATCTAATTATCTATAGAGCCTATTCAATTATAGAACAATATGAAGGAAAAAAAAAAAAGACAAAATAAGGCTGCTGTCTTGTATTTACTGATCCATTTAATGTCACTAGCTGTACACACTAAATTAATATTTTCCTCATGGAAATAGCTGGAGTATTTATTCAGGATACCTAGGAATGCAATCATTATTTAGAAACAGTAGCAAAAGCCCTGCCAGCAGAGGGCGGTTTTACTTATTATCCACAAATTCTAAGTATATGTGCATATACACACACACACGTAGTGTGTATATGTATAATTTTATATGTTTTATATATATGCTTACATAGATGTGTGAGTATATAAAAATGCAGGTTTGGTATGTTCTTGTGGTTTGTCAACTATATAAGAGAAGTTAATTTGTGATTAGGAGAAGCCAGATAATGTCAAACTTTTCATACTGAGGTCATTATTGTTTATTTTCTGTAGTCCCAGAGAGGGGATATACTAGGTTTCATCAGGACTTTAAATAAATTGTTAATTAAAATTTACAGCTTTGGAAAGTTCTTTTCTGACTTGAAAAACGGTATTGGACAGCTCTATTCTCAGAGGCTTTTGGACTGTATCATTGCCAAATCCTGCCTCTTCCTTAAAAAACAATTTTCAAGAGTGCTTTGCTACCACAGCTTCCATTAACTGCAGCTGGAACTGTGGTTTTTTAGTAGCATATTTGGTTAGCTATTGATGAAGATATAGGTTGTTGCAGTTCATTAGATTTACTAGATTTATAGGAAGGAGAATTTCAAAGGAAAGTTGATGCAAAGGCAAATGTAAACCCCAGCAGTTTCAGTTATCTTCTTTGACTGGTCTTTTAAAATATTTGGACCTTCTCTTTTCTTTAGCCACACAGCAGAGCCACATTAATTAACTTAAAACATCAAGTGACTATGTCTGGGTGTACTAAAATGATACTGAAAATACCAACTGTCTGAAGTATACGTTACACCATAGATCATTTAGAAGTTTTCATATTTAGAAAGCACTAACAAGAATTCCCATTATTCTGAAGTACAGGTACGTGGTGGTGGTTTTTTGTTTGGTTGGTTGGGTTTTTTTCTTTCCAAAAGAAATATCTACCTGGAAACTTGCATACTAGAATTCTCTACCTAAAAACTCACATTTTAGCTCAGTATGAGGCATTTTCACATTATTCATCGAAGTCAGCCAAATTTCTGAATAAAGTATTTTGTTAAAGAGCAAATCCTACACAGAGGGGAAAATTAGCTGAGCAAAAATAGATACAGAGTAATCATTAGTGAATCAGCACACAGATAACACCACAGCCATTGGAAGACTGAAGGAGATAGATTTATCACCAGCAAAAGCTGCAAGTGTCATTGAAACCTGAAACTTATGAGCTGCAATTGGCATCTCACAGAACTTTCAAAAGTTTAGTCAGAAAAAGATCAGCGAGCATACACGGTGTCTTTTAATAGTATCCAAGCTGCCAATGCCTCAAAAATTGGACAGGAAATCTCCTGGAAAAAGATTTTCCGCAGAAAAACATCTCAGCAAGGAAAACATGAAGACGGGATTTCCAGCAGAGTTTCAACTACTGTTGCCTGAACTCTTGAAGTAAAGAGGCAAAAATGTGTAAACAAGGAAGCAGTTCAAACTTCTGGAAACCTCATTAAAATGAAACTGGGTTTTCTTCACACAGTAGTGCTACTTGAATTACCTTCTCAATTACCTAAGCCTTCTTGTCATGTTTTGCTGCTTCCCCGTGTTTAGGAACTGAAGGACAACCTAATCCTAACAATGCACACAAGAAAAAAAGGCATCAGAATTTAGGTACCACATTCCCGTATAGTTTAAGCGGTAAATTAGAGTCAGTTAGTTAATCCCATTCCCTTTTTTTTTTTTTTTTCCACCTTATCTTCTTCAAGGCAAATATTACTTTTCTACTTGGCTTCGGTATCGAGAGATTTAAATTCAAAGACAGGTTTCTCATGAAATGGTAAGAGACATCATTTGATCTCTAGTTATAGATACCTCATCTAATTAAATCATTCTAGAAAACAGAAATACAGCACCATGCAGCTACCATAAAGAAACATCCAGTGTTATTTAAAAATATGGGTACTTTTGGTTTTTCATGTTTTCTTTTTGACAGTACACTTTTTCCGCATTTGCCTAAAATGTTAAAGCCACTTAATTGCTTCATACAAAGAGAACTTAAAATTAACTTTAGCTTTAGCTCTGAACTTGGCTCTTGCCAGCAATTTTCATGAACACCAAATTTATCTGATTTCATTTTAATTATGTGGTAATATTTGACGATTTGACAACATAAAGCTTACTAACTACGATGCAGTGATTTATCTTGAACCATAATGCTTGTCACCAAAACCTATTAACACTGCTATCTGGAAAGCCAATTCCTCAGGTTTCTAAGAAGGACAATAACCTGGAAATTAAATCACAATCAGATATTCTAAGCAAATAATTCCAGAACAGAATACATTAATCAAAAACATATAATTAACTCTAAGTGCAATAGAACCAATTGCTGAAAATCCCAAGGATACAATTATTTTTAAAAGGCAGTAAAAAGGGAAGGTGAGAACAAGCTAGAGGTTATTTTTCTATGAAAATAAGAAAAAATCAGGATTTTTCTAATGTGCTGTATCCTCTTCCTTACACATGAATAAGGCATATTGCTCTTGCTCAGGATTTATGCTGAACGCTGCTTGCAGCTGAGCCAGCTGGGGACAGACACCTCTCCACCCTGCTCGAAGGCTGTTAGTATCTGTCACTCCCGTGTGTGCAATGGACCCCGTGTTCTTGCCCCTTGTATTAAAAAGCAAAAACATATCAGGAGATCAGCTATCTACCATGCCAATAGCATGGCAGATTTCTGGTAGGAACTCTACGGTACTACTGAAAAACACCAAGCTGCCTTATTTAATTCCCCATTTCTGCGCTGTATCTAGTTCTGGGACAGTTTCACTGTTGCATTGAGAGGCTGCTGCATTCCTGTTTATTTGGGGTTTGGGTTTGTTGATTTTTTTGTTGTTGTTTTTTTTTTGTTTGGTTGGTTTTTTCTCCCCTTTACATACCATAGTCTGCAATCACTGAGGGGAAATAGAAGGTACTATTCATGAAGCTACCATTCATTATCATTCTTGTAAGTGATAATCACTTCATTAAAAGCAAAGTACAAGAATTGGTACTGAAATCAGTGATTTAGGAAAGTATGGGTAGATATTGAAGAGCTGGAGCCTTGCTGAAATGGCTCTCCTCAATCAAGTCTTCCTGTATGTACACAGCAATCACACAGAAACCAAGGGAATCAATATAAAGTTGAAGCCTCAGTTCATTCCTGGAGTTGGCATTACAAAATTAATCCTTTTTATTTTTTCCACTTCCAACATGTTTTAATAGTAATGAATACTAATGCAATATCACTCCTTGATGGGATTTTTTTTCTCCTAATGATACAGAGCACTTTAAAGGATGTTTTTTCCCCTCCACCAAGTGTAATGGTATTTTAATTATGTAGTTCTAAATGCTCAAGAACTTTAATGAGGAATTTGATAGACTAATTGAATGAGCTGCAGCCAAATATAAAAATTTAAATAGATGCTCCACACACTTTACAATTCCTGGCAAAGGTGCACAAAAACGTGTCGACCCATTTACACATCACCCTGGGTATTTCACTTCACTGCTTCACATTCTACAGCAACAATCCACCTGATGGCAAAAAAAAAAAAATAGTGGATATTAATTTGCAGTTGCAGTGCCACCATCTTCATCTGAGCGTTAACAGTACAGAAGCAACGATTCTGCATATTGGGGTGAGAGGTTCCATTGAAGAACAAGATCAGCATAAAGAGAACAGAAACTTAGTTAATTCACTTGAATGGCTGAGATTGAATGTGGAGGTGAGGTAGAAACTAGAAATTTAGAAAAGACGAAGAGCTTTTGTTCCCCTCCCCTCCCCACACCCCCATCAGGACTCTTAATGTGTACTTGATAGTATACAAGCCTTTAAGGAGGTTTGTTTAGAGTTACCTATCTAATTTACGACAGCTCCACAGTTTAAGAGTAACTTTGGAGAAATTACTGTAATTACAAGAGAATAAAGCTTCTGTGAAAGAAAAATCAGGGTCAGAATCCCTGAATATTTTGGGTTGCTAATTTACGCCGTTGAAAACCCAGCACAGTGACAGGTATCTGAAGGCTTGAAGTCCTTTTTTTAACTATTTAACTCAGACTGCAGACAGCAAAAGGACAAAGTCCTTTAAAGTGTTCTTCCCATCAGTGGCTTAACAGAGTCACTGCCACAGGAATATTGTGTCCATCTCCCTGACAATTCAACACACTCCTCCTCTGGCAGTTTAAGATGGAACTTTATCTGTTGCTTCTACTGGGAGCTTCTCTGATCACAAAAGAATGCATGTTAAATGACAGTAAAGAAACCCTTACCATTTAACATTTTTTATTATGCATTATTACAACAACGCACCTTATTGAAGTGTGTTACTTATTAAATCTGAATATTTAACTATCTTTATATTTGCTAAGTTAGAATTTCATTCTAAATCTTCATAAACTACATGGCACAAAGTGAAGGTCTTCTGTTTATTTAGATATATTCATTTATCCTTGTGCAAACACTGGTTCACTTTCCATCAGTTCACCTTCCAAGTAGAAGTATTTCATATTGCTTTTAAGTTAATTTTCATTTCAGATTTCTTCCAATGCAGCCCCATTAGCTTAAAACAAAAGGGACTGTAAAATCTAGAACCATTTTGCCTTCCTGAAAGTAACTCAACAAAACAGACCACAGGGTAAGCCAGGCTCAATTAATAAAAGAGATCAAATTTCCAGTTTTGACGGAGAAGATAAATGCCCTCTGGAACAGCAGGTCTCCCCATGGGCACCAGCACTGTGCTGTGTCCAGGGAAACTCCCGCTTCAGCCTTCATCCAGTGTGTGTCCATCCAAGCTTCTCACTGCTCCCTGACTTTCTGTCGCCAGAACACAGTGGTCTGGGGACTTCTGCACCTCAAACAGAGTAGTCCGATATTAACCTCAACATTCCTGGGGAGGAATGGCAGAAGCACATGGAGGGAACAGGATGGAGAAAGACTCCCACACCTCATAATAAAACAAAAGCAGAACATTTCTATATATGGCACCAAGACGCTCCATAAACTGTTGCCCACCACCTCTCAGCTGCTTCCAGACACATGCCCACCCAGCAGGACAGCTGTCATGAGCACTTGATCAGACTTCAGTGCTTTCTAGGACAAACAACTGACTGAACATTGATGAATAACTGGGTTGTCATTAAATCGTTAATAAGACTGATTTTAACTTCCCAAAAGCTGTGTTGTGTCAGACAGGACACTGCATCTCCCAGAGCAACCAGAGGCAGCTGCTGGAGGTTCAGAAGATCCTATAATGGATGACTATGGGATAACTCACTTTCTGGGGAAGGATTATTTCTAATTTGCAGGCACTGGGAGGATTGTCAATAGTCAGAACTATGAGCGTACACTGTCCATCATGCCTGTGGACATTCAATAGCCATATAAATATCTAGTCAATGAATTCCATTAAGAGCTTACTATTTTGTGGCAATGAGCTCTATAGATTAATTCTGTGTTTCATAGGAAACAGATTCAATTAATTTGTAACCTAGTAACATAAATCAAGTTGCTTTTGCTGGCACTAAATGTAACCTGCCTTGCTAATTTGTTTGCATCTTCTGTGTTTACATTTGTTTATAAAGTGTCCAGAAAACCACTGGCGGTACCTAAATAATTGTACAGCTAATGATAATTAGTTCTGAGTCATACTGCTAAGTTAACTGAGCAATAAGTATGATAACAGCTGAAGCAAAAAATACAGAGAAATTATACTTTGGGACCTTAAATATTCTTATTAGATAACCTGAAGTTGCACTTCGCGTTTTTCAAGGCCATTCAAGGCCAGCGTTCTGCAGCTGGTTAGTAGACTGTATGGGTTTTGTAATGTTAAAAAAAAATAAAGATCTGATGATTCATGTAAAAACATGATGACCGGGTGAAATACTGTAGGATGACAGCTTATTTTTATTATAAAACTCCTGAGTATCACAGGCTTCGAGAGTCATCAGCATAATTTTAGGAAGAAATATGTTGTGTGCATTTGTCTTCATACACCTAACTACACATCTCTCAGCTAACACAAAACAAAATGTCAGAAATCTAACATCTTTGGCACTTCTAACCTTGGTACACGTGTAAACCTGGGAATCATCTATTGAGGTGATACACGAGTTGTCTTATAGATCCTCTTCTCCACAGGTGTGATCTTTCTTCCATGAACAGTCATTTGTCTTAATGATAAGTTATGACACATCTACAGCTTGACTAACATGCTCCAAAACTGTGCTCCCGTGACTTACAACAGCAATGTGGAAGCTTATGCAAAGAAGTCAACATTACATCCTAAATAACAGCATCTACTCAATTTGCTAGAACAACCAGATGTGTCCAAACCTGTGGCATTGGGTCAGCTCATGAGAAGTAAGGGCCCAAAATGATGCTGAGGTCACAGATTATTTTTATAAGACTTGCATCTCATGCTGGTGTCTACTAGGTACATATTCACTGAATTCAGACTCATGCCAATGAAATTAAGGAAATTCAGTGTAGTGATCTATAGAAATCTGTGCTTTTCATTGGAGAGGTTATACTAAGACTTGCACCTTTTGTGGCTAAGCCAAATGTTTACAAAGATGTGTGTATATCACAAACACAAAAGTAATATTACGGAAATTTTTTTGGAATAGTTAATACAAAGAGTGAAAAAACCCATCTATAGGCACTGAAAAGTTGTGTCCAGTAAGAAATACATTATTTCAGAGGTTGTCTAGGATAATGATTGATTCATTCTGCCCAGTGACCAAATTCTTTCCCAAGAATCTCTCCTTATTTGGCATTCTTAAGTGTTGCCAATTGCATTCTAAATTGTAGATTTTTACTGTAAGAAAAGTATTTCATATACAAAAGAGTCGCAGTGCCTTGCTGCTATATTCTTAGGAGCCACAGAGCTGAAGACACATCTGGTTCCTGCTCCACCTGATGAAAGCAGTCTTGCATGTTCACACTGACCTCCCACCTCTAAGGGAGCAGATGCGGAGAACGTGGAGGTGAAATATGTCCAACCATCCTACACTTCCTGAAATTCACGCAGTGCTGAAGTCGTCAAAAAAGGCATGTGCCTGACAAAACCACAGATATTGAAAAGCAAAGCTGCTGGTTCAGTTTAGTGCATGTTGTGCACAGATAAAAATCAACCTATTCAATATGCAGTGTCTTCTACTCTGCTGAGACTCTGAAATAAGTACAGAGAACGTATCAAGAAGAAAAAGGGATCAGATGATGCCATCAACAGCTATATGGAAAGCCCAGGGATGTTCAGATGTTTGTTTTTAACTTATAAATGTACGTTGCTGAGAAATTCTCTAACTTGGGTTAGACTGTCAGTCTAATCCCTTGCCTCTGGCATGTTCAGAAACCCCTCAGAATCAGTGCTGATACATTTTACTTCAGTGCAAGATATCTCTGCACCTGCAGCAGGAACGGAATGGCAATTCCTATTACCGATACTACACGCAAGATGAAAATAATAGTTCTTCAGCATACAAGTGCTTTGTATTTTTCCAGTTCTAATTCCTTGGTGCTTTTCTTCCAGTAAAAATTGTCTATTTTTTGTGCTTGTGAGTTTCTGTGTGTATGGATATGTATAAATATATGTAAGCATGTATGTAATTAGGCTTAAATAGCCATCTCTGAAACTGGATGATGATGGATGTTACCAAATGTGATTATTTTTAGGAAGTCAAGCACTGGCAGTTATGCTTTGTACCTTTAAAATACTCCAGGGCTTGATTATTTTATGATAATCACAATCCCCGCCATGCCTTATTACACAAATAGTCATCTCAGACTGGGAAACTGGAGGAACATGACCTATAAAGTTTATCTAGTGCAGCAGTTTTCTTCCTTGGTGATTTTGCTTTCAACATTGCATTAATCTATGTCTATTTTTGAGCAAGACACGAACAGTGCATTATCATGGAGAAGAAACAAATGTTAATGAAGCACACAAATCAGCTTGCGTTTCTGAACGTAGGATTTCAGTACACAAGAGCTCAATAGCTACAGCACTGATCTCTTAGCTCACCCATAAGCCAAGAGCTGGCAAGACAAAAAAGGCCACCTTGTGGACCTACTTCATACGAAAGCTTTGTTAAATAAATAAGCATAAATATACCACAATATTATTATTCAGGAAGTAAAGAGGAACTAGTTTGTCAGCTAGGAAGTAAATCACGGCAAATTTATAATGAAGGCGTTCTTATATGATTTAATGAAGAGCGGTATTTTGGCAGCCTTTCTGAAGAGCATTAGAACAGGGTAAATCTGATGAAGACGCAAACACTGCGTGGGTACCAGGATGAGAAAGTCTTGCCACAGTCCCACTTCAGGCGTATTTTCAGACTGATTAGAATGTTTGCTTGACTTTCTCATCATTCACTCCAAAATGTCAACAGCCACTTATGAAATCAAGATTTAAGGCGATAAAAAAAAAGTTTACCTCAAACGTGTCAGATTATAAACATTTCTATTGGCACTAAATGAGGAAA
Organism: Caloenas nicobarica; assembly: GCF_036013445.1. Classification (NCBI taxonomy): domain Eukaryota; kingdom Metazoa; phylum Chordata; class Aves; order Columbiformes; family Columbidae; genus Caloenas; species Caloenas nicobarica. The sequence goes on from NC_088256.1 coordinate 6,185,047, forward strand.
CAAAGAGTCTTCGTGGCTTTGTCACAATCTGAGAGTGTCATCTGACTGAGATTGACACTTTGTAAAAGCTTTTCCCTTAAGCTGCAAGTTGCACATTTTTGCGCATTTAGACCTCAATCGGACATGTGCTAGGCAAATTTTACTGCAAAAGTAATAGCAGAAATTGCTAGACAAAATGATTTAAGAAATACTTTTTTCTGTAGACAGTTCATAATTTCTAAGCACCTGGATTACCTGGTGACCACTTCTTAAAATGCATCCAGTTTGTGGATGCAACGCCAGTTGTACTGCTCTGCTTATTGCCAGTGCGTCCTTATGCTCTACACAATATTAGGACTTCCACATATCTATACTTGCCGTGTTGTAATATAAAAAGCCTAATTATGCATTTTACATACATACAGAGATGATCTATAATAACCCGTAATCATTTGCCACATCAGGATCATGGCATAGTTATCCTACACCAGCGTTTCTCCAAAACTGTGAAGTGCAGGGAAACAAGCAGCGCTGTGGATGAAAACAAGGGCACCCCAGTGCCGAGGGCTGCAAAGCCGGCCCCAGATTGCTGGGGTGCCCTCCTGCGCACTGCCAGAGCCACCCGGCCACTCCGCGGGTGTCCGAGCGGCTGCTCCGCGCTCCTTAGCGGGCTCTCCTGCTGCGCGAGCTGAGCACCCTGAGAAACTGTGCACTAAATGCTACTCCAACCTTAACTATCAAAATCAGAGCTGACGTGTAATGCAACACGCAAGCCGCCTGGTAGGGGGTGATGTATAATGCGTCTTTGAGTATGGCCAGCAGACATTAAACAAATACTCTGGAACTTTCACGGGTATTTATCATAGTTACACTTTCTTACTTTGTAGAAAATACCTCAGAGTTCCTTCAAGTAAAAACAGGAAGGTGAAGCTCGTTGCTATTAGCACACATGACCGTCTGGCTGTATTGTACGCTCTGTATTTTTAGTAAGCGTCCCTCCTGCAGAACATCCAAGTAAACATCCTACTTTCCTATGTCACATTCAATACCACTTCTGCTTAATGAGACAAAATATAAAGCTGTGACATTATCACCCCAAGTTTCCATAAATTATCTCTGCTGTATCTCACTACATTTTCCTCCTACATAAAAGCAATACCCATTGAACCAGCTGGTGACTATTTCTTTCCCCCTATACGTTGAAACCCAATGTTGGATTAAAAAAACAACCTTGAGAGACTTCAAAATAGAACTCTTCAGTGCCATAGCCAAGATTTGTAATACTCTGTTCTGTATTCCAGCTGCCCCACAGAAACCTGATATTTTGTTGTAAGTTACAGTGTGAATCTTGAAAACATGAGTAAATCTTTGCAGTAACACACTGTGTCAGGGTGCTAAGGAGCTGCTGTGATATTTTGCATCCTACTTATTTCAAAAAACAATTAGGGCCCTCAAGGTGAGTATTACATTCTGCTCTTTAAATTTATGCAATTTATCCAGGAACTCCTTGCTTCAAAAATGAGAATTTTACTGTTTCCAGTCTCAGCACTGCTATATCCTGGGCATCACTGAATATCTAATGAAGTAAAAACATTAGATCCCACAAATATGGATATGTACATACCTGATAAACCACCAAGCATAGCCTAAACAAAACACTGTTACCCAAACTCATGTGAAAATAAAAATATTTAGGCATGAGATGCATTTTGTAAAACCCTTGACACAATAATGCTGTCTCTTCTATTTCTGTAGAAGTCCCTTGTCACTGGGATAGGGGAGGCAGATGGGCTTAACCTGAACTTCTAGTATGCTGTTTCTGACATCAATACCTAGGAGTTTTCTGGACCTGGAATTTGGAAAAAACAGGCACTTCAAAAAAATCACACCTTAATGATTGTAACAGAGACCAAACAGGTCTTTTTAATAAAATTAAATTAAAAATGGAGCTGTCTTAAGCCTGGTTTCTAGGTCATGGGAGGAGCAATCAAATTTTACCAGGCTTACCCTGTAACTTCTCAGGTACTTAGCCTGTTTTAACTATTTCAATCCTCCAACAACTTCTGGATCCACCCAAATCCAACCAAACCTACCATACAAGTAAAGAGCTCAAAGATTTTAATTTTTTTGCATACACTCAAGCTGAAGGATGAGCTACTTCTTGCCTTCACAGGAGAGAAGAGAAACTAATCTGATGGAAATTAGGGGATGCAGAACAGGACTGGAAATAATATAGGAAGGAGGAAGTTTTAAAAGCCACAGAAGAGCACACAATTTTTCCAAAGATGAGAGAAAGGAAGAGGTATGAGACACAAATTTGTAGGAAGAAGGATATCTTAGTTATGCTGCTCATGCAACAGGTTGTACATATATGCCTGCCCACTGTATGTTGTACAAATTTTAGTCTTCAGATTATTTTTTATTTTTAATGCATTCATCGAGAGCTTTAATTTGTGCTATACAGACTCCATTTCAGAATCACTGTTAAGTGTACTTCAATGGAAAGTTTGCCAAACAATCTGCATTCATGAGGTAGTTGACAGTTTTGAAGTCAATACTACCACAGTGAGCTACCTTCCCATCTTGAAAGCTTTGTATCCATCATGGTTGGAACTCCTTTTTGTGAGATTAAAGCTGAAACTCAAAGTTGATGATCTTCAACCAGCATAAATCACTACCTATACAGCACTGGCAAAACCGGTTTTAACTGCCAAGAACAGCTCAGAAATCCTTTCTCAATTTCCACGCAGCTCCATCTTGCCAAGGAAAGGAATTTAAAGGCAATGGACCTTTCACTCTGATCTTCCATCAGGTGTGAAATTAGTGCTCCTGTTGCTCTTAAGGGAAGCATCAGAAGGTAGCTTTGTACGCAAAGGTGTGTAAGGATTCTCTTGCACCATATGAGCACCATTACTCATGAAAAGTCCCCAAATGCCATGTGAACCAATGTGTTTCTATTCCTTTTGTAACAGTTCATTCTGCAGATAGAATGCTGTAACTGCCGTAGGCAAAACCCTATAGAAATAACTGATGATCTGCAAAGATGTGTACACATGAGAAACATTTGAAGGTTAAGCTTCCTAAAGATAAATCACAAGGCCTAGGTGAAACTCTGTCAGCTGTAACACAGTTGAATCTTCAAACAAAATTCAGATTTTCTTTATTCCCTTCAAATTCTTGACAGTTTCCCAGCAGTACTATTTAAGGTCCTCTACAGTACTAACTTCCTCATAACACCGAGTGCTAGGAATGTCATAAAACATCTGTTTTATTGTTCAGTGCTTAAAAAAAAAAAAAAAAAGTACTGATGTCATTGACAGGATTAGCTGGTAATATTACAACTGTCTTTGAAGAGGTATTTCTTGCTATCGACTTCAATCTGCAATTTTATAGACATATTTCTCCAGGTAGACTTTAGAGCTTACCATCAACTAGTGAAACAATTTCATCCACTGTTTCAGTTAAAAGTTAGGAAATTGCAAGTATGAGTTAATACTGAATTCAGTTTAGATGTATGGAGCCTCAGCTGTTATTATCGTTGCTAGTAGAAGTGTATGATAGAGCTCCACCTTCATTGTCACGTCATGATTTCTGCAAGGGGCTTGTGTTCTGCCTTTTTCTTTCACTTTCCTGAGTACAGAAAAAGCCTAGCAGCCTGTATGACTCGTCTGTCCTAAATAACAGAAATTTAAGACCCTAATATTATCCTAAAAACTAGGGAAAACTATATGGAAGAGTCCAGCTAATTGCCACTGTGTGTCACATATGACCTGAAAGCTTGGAGAAGTGTGTAGCTCTATCAATCCATCTAAATCACATTCCCTGACACTGTATCATGTAATACATAAACTCCTCCCTCGATAGCATGTTACAGAAGAATACAGCATTTATAGTTACACATTACCTCCATTGCAAAAACGCTTAGAAGATGTGGATTTTTTTTCTGCGCATTTAAAGCATCAAGTCATATTGCTGCTTCATCTCTGGCACCTGAGAATACGGTCAAAAATAGATTTCAGATTCTACTCCCTCCACTTCCAGCAAAATCCAATAATGTTTTGGTTATTGTATCCTAACTTAAATTGCTATAAAGATACTAGTGCTTTTACATTAGACTACAACAGATATTGTCCTCTGCAGCATCACAGCTCTGAACGCACTTTAGCTAAACAAGCACATCTTGGTATTATTCTATTTTCTGTCATTTGCTGATCTTGCTTCTGGGCCACCATGGTTAATCTGTGATAGCAAACAATACCTGTGATATTTTGAGGCACTGAGGTGAACCCGAAGCTAGAAAATTACAAGAGATTATTTTAAAGATAATCCTCCAAATCCTAGAACTTTATACTTAGGACAGATCATCTGTAATATTGAAATATAGGAAGCAGAAACTTCCACATCACAAAAAATTACTTACTGGATTCTTAATATAAAAATTAGCGTTTTGATTCCCAGAGCTTAAAGTAAGACGGAATCTCTCTTCCTGACATTTCAGTCCATTTTGTCTTTTTTTCCCCCTTATGTAAAAAAAAAATAGTCAAGCTAGCAGTCACTGAATGAGACAAAAGCAAATATACTGCAAAAGGGAACAACAGAGAGAAACTATGACATCTATGAAGTGATAGGCTTGGGCAGGAGGGAAGTAAGGAAGGGATGTAGACAGTGAGATCCATTTCACTTAAGCCTCACACAAAGGGCCCATAAAGGAAGGAAGGAATTACAAAGACATGGTTTATTGACCGCTCACCACTGAGCCAGAGTTTTCCTGTATAAATTCTTTCTTAGAAGGTTAATTAAAAAAAGAGTTAGGTCCCTGATCTGAAAACCCTTTATTCACTAGCATAATCCTCATTCACACAAGGGATTCCATTGATTTCAGTGGACGAGGGATCGCTCATGTGGCTTAAGGTTTGCAGAACTGGACCCTGTGGTTTTGAGGCACTGAAAAATGGGAATGCTTTCAGATAACAATACAAACAGCCTAGGCACAGCAGCACAGCTCGGCTTGAGTACAGGAGCAATATGGAGCTCCCTGTGCTGTTAGCTAACTTTAATTGTAGGAGACATAATAAATAGATGACAGCTGCATTAAAGACCTGCATGTATAAATATGAGACAGCAAAAGACTACCAGATAATTTAGGTTTCGGCTTAGTAGCCAGAATGTACACTAGCATGCCAAAGTAGCAACCCATTGTCAAGAACATCTCTTGTATTTCTGCCTCAGCACTGGCCACATCCCTGCCAAGCTCAGGGCTGCAAGTGCAAGCGTGGGGCACTGGTGGGCACCACTGCACATCTCACAGCTGCAGAGCATGGAGACTGAAGGCTTCAGCTCCCCAGGGACTCACCACAAACTGCCATAGTGCCAGGATCAGCAGCAAATATAGCTGGAGCCCTCTGCAAATAAACCTGTCTTAAATACTCATCTAGTATCCTATTCACATCCCATGCTTTTTCCCCTCAACCTGCTGCTTTTACTTGCCTTGCTCTGTCTCTCTGTCCCTTTACAGACACTAACTGTAAAATGTACAAGAATTGCGCATCTCATGTAGATCTGTGATATGCACAAAAGTAGCATACAAGGACAAAAGGAGATCTGTAGCATAACATATACAAAAATCCTGTTTAGTTAGTCCTATATCTCCTAATTTCTGAATTCCCAACATCATTTTAAGAGTTTTGCAGTGTGACTCTCATTTCTAATGCATATTTACTCCAAAGTAGCTTTGCTTTTGAATGTATAGCAGAGTCCTACTTCATAATTCATGATCCTAAAGACAGGCAGTAGTATCCTGTCTATCCACTGGGCAGGAGCCAGAAGTTAGTCACTGTGTACTGCCCAAAGGCAAAAACAAAGGGAGTAAATGGAAAATGAAGTAAGGAAAGATTAGATGACACTTCTGTTCATTGTGCACATGCTCAATAAGGCTGTTCCATGCATCATTACTGGGAAGACAGTGACATAATACTTTGCATATGTGTGAAATGTGGGACTATGCTTCTCAGCAAAATTAAAGATATTACCAAAGGAGAAATGCTGTACCTTACTCACTAGCACTTCTGGCAGCATTACAAAAGAAGAACTTTGGAGGAACCCGAGTGAGTAATTAAATGAAAGCTATTCTCATAAGATTAAGACTTCATATAAAACAAGTACCTTACAGACATCAGTTTAATTTATGCCACAACCAAAAAAAACCTCACTAACGAACTTCTAAAAACAAGCATCAAAGTTATAAGGATGGGAAATCACCTCCAGTGTTAATGAGATAGAGTCCACAGGTAACTACATACAAATAAGCTGTAAAACTCTAAAAGTGTGATCTACTCACTTAACACACATAAGAAACAGAGACCCAATTCCTGTCTGGGATAACACAGTATCACCAGACACAGGCTACTTACAACAATACAGTCATCATCAAAAAAAAAAAAAAATCACCGCGTTGCAACATAGCTTTCCTTCAAACCTCCTCAAACTTGAATGCAATAACAACCAAAAGGGGAATAAAAGAATCACTCTGTAGTCCAAGAAAGGAGCTATAGGGCACAGCATAGCTGGGAAATCTTATCATACCTTTTGCAGCCTGCTTGGAGAAACAACACTTCAAACGCAGAAGGGTGATCAATAAATCTTCATAAAAGCTAAGCCAAAAGCACTCAAAGCTTTTGTACCTCCATAGCTGGTGTTACTCCCATGCCCTGGCAGCAGGGTACCCCTCCAGGAGAGCAGCCAACCCCACACAGCTCACTGCACCTGCCCTGAGCATCTCCTCCTGGGGAGGAACACCTGTAGGCACTTAACAGCCTACAGAGAAGGAGACACAGGTGGTGACCCTTTCCCTGTGAACGACCTCAGCTGTAGGTGGTCTGTCCATGAGTGACCTCCACAATCAGAGGCTCCAGGTGTTTGATAGCCCTGGCTGAATTCACTCACCCAACAGTTTTGTCTGATCACTTTTTGAACTCATCAAGCTATGAGAGTCCACAATATCTGTCAGCAATGAGTTCCACAGTCTAATCAAGCTTTATGAGAACAATTACCTCCTCCTGGGTTGTTTAGGCTTTGTTGAGTTTGTTTTGTTTTGGTTTTGAGCTGCCCGCCTGAAAATTTCACAAGGTGCCTCATATGACAAAAACAGGAGCAAAGTTATAGAGCTGCAGCAAGCCCAGAGAAGGGCAGGAAAGCTGCTGTATGGGGAGCCCCATGGTACCTTCTGGGGGAAGGAGCTTCCTCCTGGGAAAAGAGCTGCTGACGGGCACAGAATAAAAGATTATAGAACCATAGAGCAATGCAAAGAAGATGAATAGAGAATGATCACTTGTTTTTTCTCTTGAGATTAAGGTCAGGGTAGGGAGGCTACATTATTTTACATTCACAACAGTTGGCACACAATAGCAATAATACAGTCTTCTCTACAGCCACATTTTAACAAAACACATTGTTAACTACTTAGGTTTTGTAGCTCTAAGAATAATCAAGGACTGGGAATATGTTTTATGATAAAACACGGGTATGTAAATCTGTTTATCCAAAGAGAAGTTTGAGATGTGACAAGCTCAGGTTTTAAGAACCTATGCAAAAGCCAGCAGGTGGATGGAAAGCTTTTCATTCTAAATAAAACAAAATGCTTGTAGTCAAAATTCAGCATTTTCAGAGCGAGAAATAAGATGCTAATTTTTATCAGTGAGAATAAACTAATACCCAGGATAACTGTGTGGATTTATTACCAGTTAAATGTCAAGTAGAAACTGAATTTTTTTTAAATAGACAGACTTTTGTTCGAGTATTATTATTAAACCTGCATCAGGAACTAGAGCAGGGAAATTTTATGGTCTATGTTACAGAAGAGGCCAGAGCAGACAATAATCCCTTCTGACCTTAAACTATACAATCGCTTGCTGTGAATCTATTAAAGTAATTCCCAACATGTACATTCACCAATGACAAACCTCCAGAGGAAAAATGTTGATAGCTGCACAGGTGTTAGAATAAAAACTAGCAAAATCTGTTTTCTAGGTAGGAACAGAAGGTGGATTATGCTGGAGATATGTTTGATGGTTATGAACACCAGATTCAAGACGGTGTCAGTTAAAGACAACTTGAGCAGATGGATGGCAGAGTGTGTGCACTGTGAAGTGATGTTAATTGAACGGCCTGGGATTATATTTAAAAATCTTAAAACGAATGATTGGAAAACAATTAAAGCAGCAACTACAATCTGCAAATTCCAGAGTTGCCAGCTGGCCCAGAAGGTGGGATTGAAGCTACATGAAAAACAACATTGGAATTTTTCCCGATTTTCACACAAGAAAGCTCAAGATAGAATGTTTTGTGTATTTCTCCAGGACAATAGGCAACTGGTTTTGATGGAAAATAGCTCTTTGTTTTATAATAGTTTTCACACTGGCAGGACCTCAAACTATTTTTATTTGCAACATCACCATTTATGTAAGCAAAACCTCGCGCTGCCAGAGCAGAGATTCCTTGATGTTTTGTCAGTATAATCTGAATGGTGTTTTGCAGGGATGGGGCTGCTGTCACCTGCCCGGGAAGAGCTCAACACAGGGCTGTGGGGATGACAGATCTGTTATCCCTGCTGTAAACGCCACTGATTTACACGTGCTGTGGGAGCAGTCTGGATTCACTGCACAGCCGGCGCAGAGCTGACTTTCACTGTACGGGTGGCCAGAAGTGCTCCACAGACAGTAATGCTGACCCCGGGTTTTCAGCCAAGATAGCCAGACAGGAGCATTGTTTCCCCCTTTGTGTTCTCCTCGTTGAAACCAGTGTAAAGTCAAACTGTACCTTTTGCACATGCTTATTTTCTTCCTCAACCTCTTTTTTCCTTCCAGAGTTAATGCTGGAAAGAAATAGTGTCTTTTAGTAATAAAATGAGACACAAAAGATAGAAAAAGGGCCAAGTGTTCAGTGGTCCTAGGATAGGAGGTTCAGCTTTGCAGATTACTCCCTGCACAGTGCTGTGGCCAAGACCTGCCCTCTGTGATAATTTCTACAGTGCTCTCTTTCAATTATTTTCTCACTAAAATCCCAGAGCATCTTGAAATTATTGGAAATTTCAGTTGATTTGTCTACCTTTCTGGGGCTGGGACCAGGCCCTAGTTCATGCCAAGCAAAAATGTGAGGGAAACAGCACCACACTGTTGTGGTCCTTTTGATCACAGAGCATCCCGCGGTTTGGAAAAGACCCTGGGGCAGCCAGGGGCCACTGCAGAGGATGGAGATGTTCTGTCCCAAAAAGAAGACTTACGTGACAGCCTTGGCAGCCATGGAAACCTCCCTCCTGTAAAATGTTTAGAAGCACAAGGTACTCCAGTTCTGACACCAGGATTAATACTGTTTTGTATTGAAACTGGTTTTTATTTGTATTGGTTTGTGTTGAACCCAGAGAGACTGAATGTAAAACAGGTGGCTTGTAGTGTGGTTATTGTACTATTTCTGCATTTATTGGGAGGCAGCAGCATTCAGAAACCATTGTGTGAGCCATGGCCCCATTTTGAAAGTTAATTCTGAAGACTGCTAGTTTTAAAAGGCAAATTAAGCTTATTAACCTTCTTCTGTTCGTTGAATTCCTTTTCTTGTAATGTCAGTGACTTACCATATGGACTAAGAACAGTATTTCATTTCCATGTGTCTGGTTTCCGGGTCAGCCCTTACCAGGCATTATCACCCCACATTTACTCCCTGTTCTCACTCCAGGGATGGTGTTGCAGGTGAGATGTCAGGATTTCCTGCCTGTGCAATACGAAACACAGGTGGTATCCTGGGTACCAGTATGTTGTAGCTGTTGAGAAATGGTGACTTTTCCAGTGGCCACTGCTATTAGATCTCTAACTGCTCTTGCAATACATCAAGTGCAACCTCAGCATCAACTTACTTTGAAATGACTCACATTAACCACTTCCACCAGCTCGCACCCTCTATGAATTCCGCAAGCATCCATCTTCACTGCTTCACAGCATTCCCATCCAGAGCACCTCTGCTTCAGCAGATGCACTTTGGGGACTGTTAAAGCCCTGATGCCTCTAATAGCTCCAGTAAAGAGCAGAAATAAATATAAAGAAGGGAGAGAGAAGTATTCAGGTGCAGAGAGCATTCAGGCAGGTACCGGCATAGAAATAGTGTGGGGAGGGAAGCTCAGCTCCTCATCACAATACCTCCCACCCAACAAACAGCCCAAAAGCAGGCGCTCGCCTTCCTCTGCCATGGCAGTGACTTGCCATGATGCCAGTGGGTGACACAAAAGATGGGGGGTATAGAGGTGCTGCCTCCTCCCGGAGGAGCAAGTACTGCAGCACCACTTTACTGGGTGCTGTTTCACTCTGTAGGAATGGCAATAAGAGGAAAACTTTGCTCTTGAATGGCACTGGGAGACCATTCATCTTCGCAAGCAATGTTAGCAGATCTGCCTTACAGGACGTGGGTTTTAACCAGCTCCTGGTCAGGCCATAGGGCAGGGCTGATAACAGGCCATTGGGGGAAGTTTATCTGGTATTTACTGGAGCAAGACTGTGCCAGTGCCTGGAGCTCGTCCCTTGCCATTGTCCCCTTATAATGGCATAACAACATGAAAGTGTTGAAATAAAAAAAACCAACAACAACCAACCACACAAAACCCCAAACAAACAAAACCTCAAACAAACAAAACCCCAAACCTCCCAAATATTTTGAATTGCCACACAACTGAAATTAATCCTGATTTCGGTTAACTTTCAGCAGTGGGATTGCTGTTCTCACACCTCCCCAGCCACTCTCACTCCTCCCAGGCACTGGGTTGGGTAAACACTGCAGAAAGCATTTCTTCACAGATGTATCCCAATCCTTTTTTGTGTGTTTCCCAAATATATTCTTAAAAACATGCTTACTTGAGGGAGCATTTACAGAGGATCTAATAAAAATGCCTGATATAAGAAAGATCAACATTTCCGGTAACTTAGTGGGCTTTCAAAGATGCCCCAAGCCAGCAAAATGTAAACACGTATTTAGAGAACATTCAGCAAAAAATATGATTGCAAACTTGCAGCGGAAGCTGGAGTTAAAACCATCCTCTCTCTCCAAAAGGCCTGCAAAATGACTGCACTGGGGATGGAGGTGCTATTATCATGCTTTTAAGCTTCTCAGATCCTTAAATGATATGAATTAGAAGTGTGCTGTATTTCCTGGAATATCCTGAAGGTTCGCCAGCTTCTTAGCTCTCCTTTCGAGTAACTCCAGTAAAAGTAACGCAAGTTGATGCTGCTGGAAACCTCTGCCTTTCCAGAAACCGAATGCCTTTCAGACAGTGCAACAGAGGCCAGGACTGTCCATCATGCAGCTGTGCCCTGGGCTGCAGGGATCCCTGTGGTGCCATCGCTCCAGGGATGCTCCTCAGGTGCCAGTCAGATCCCTCCTTCCTCCAGCCCTCGCCCAAGTCCCACCAGGTACCTTGCTGGTCCTGACCTCGCCTTGCAAACTCCACTTCTCAGCTCCACCTGGAACCTCCACAGGACAGACTGCCGAAGGAGGCCATTGCCAGAGCTGCAGGGCAGGTGGGGACAGCGGGGGGACGGGAAGGTTTTGGATGCCGAGAAGCCGCATAGCCAGCAGAGAGGTGCCCAGGAATCCTGTTGAGCACACACTCCAGAAATCAGACTTTTTTTTGCAAAGATGAAGATACGCTGAATTACCTAGGGGGAAGGACCATGTGCCCGTGTCTCAGGTTGGCACCGTGCAGGGGCTGCCCCCGCCAGGGCACAGCCGAGCCCCTCAGGGAGGCCACAGAACCCACGCGTTCGAGGGAGGTGATTTCAGCCAGCAGACCCTGATAAATCTCATCATGTTTTTTCACTCACAATTTGCAACTCCCACATTCTTCATTTCTTATCTGACCAGAAAGGACATTTAGTCCCAATCGGAGTTACAATCATTTACATCTATAGACTGTGCCCTTAAATGTTCTTAATGCCAAAAAGGCCCATCTTTTTCTGATAACACCACTGTATCTTTGACGTGTTTTTCTTGTCATGTCATATTGTGATGAATCGCAGTGTGTTGTGCCAGTCACCTTTGGGAAGCAGACGTAAAACAAATGCTGCTCAAAAAAGGAATGAAACATTTATAAAACTAAGTATTAGACGTACTCCGTTTCAGCATTGCTAATATTGAGGTGCTGGTTTCCATCCGGTACAGACAGGGTGGTCTGCAGGCACCTTACACAAATCACCTCCAGAGAGTAACTTGCAAGTTTCAGACAGATTTTTTTTAAGTTGAGCTTTTGAGACCTACACTTCAAAGCTGTAAGGGAAAATATATTGTATCACATTATCAATATGTGAATCGGGCTGGAAAAGCTTCTCCTTAGGGATCTGAAAGCCATTATAATAAATTTGAGCTTCATAATAAAAAAATATCTGTTTCTAGAATAAATCAAAACCAGAAGCACTTTTCTCTTTAGTGCTGGTGAGATGAGTGAAGTTTTCAGGTGGCTGAATCCAACTGTTTGAGAGTTCAACAATAAATCATGGAGATAAGACAAAAAGCACCCTCCTATCCTCCCATTCCTAATGTGTAATCAGCTGCTTGAGAAAGTTAAATGGCACCTTAAAAGACAAAAAATAAAACACAACTTATTTTCTTAATCTTAAAGATAATATGAAAAGGCAGATACCCAATCTGCCTGTTGCTTTCAAAGGAATATTTAGCTTTTCTTGAGCAAATGTGAGCAGGCAGGAATTGACTGCAGGTCATGGGTGATACAGCTTAAACATCTGGTTCTGTATTGTTTCTGCAAGGCATAGAGTCGCTTCAGGATGCAAGTGCAGACCTAGCAAAGGAAAACGTCTTTTTTCCCCAAAGGAGACAAGACACCTGCCATTGTTTAGGGCAAAGTCTCACTGTCAACCTTGACACTTTGCCTTTAAATAATGGATAAGGTGGTTGCTTTGCCACTATGTAGATGCTAAAACTGAGTTTGGAGGTACTGTTCTACACACAGCTAAAGAAACGTTGATTTCTGAACATACCAATGGTCTTAACATTTTTTAGACTCTCTAAGCTTTTTGGTTCTGCTGCAAAATTTCCCTTTTTCTCTCTCCCACAGCTCTTCTCTCGCTTTTCATCTCCCCTCGCTTTTGATGCTGTCTCTTCTTCTGCCTTTATCTTTTCATGCTCCTCCTTGTCTTTCCACCGCTATCTCAAATTATTTCTCCTGCTAGATCTTCTTTCTATTGTCAGGAGGTTTCTTTCTTTCTCCAGAAATGCTTGATTCCAGTAGTGCTGACAGGGCTCCCCGTTGCCTCAGAACAAGGGGAGCTGGAAGATGGTGAGTTAGATTGCAGAGGAAGGCTACCAAGAGAAACTCCGCACCATAAGAAGCCGAATGAACAACAGAAAGTCTGAGGAGGGGGATAACATATAAATGTGCCATGTTGGGTACTTGTCTGCTCCTGGAGTGGCCTTAAAAGTGTTCTTGCTGTTCCCAGTGCTTAGCCTGGGGCTTTCTGCTATCACAGCTGCAGTAACCAGACAAGGAGGAAGGCAGGCAGGCAACTTAGTGATGATCACACCAAGAAGTACAGAATACAAGGAAGAAGAAATATGGGAGTGATAATGCTGCTGAGTTTTCCAAGTAATTCTTTTTCTGCAGACAAATGGCATAGCCTGTAAAGTTGACGGAGACAACAGCTACAAGTAATGAGCCCTCTCATCACAGTGGTTCCAGTGTGGCTGCTATTCCTCTCCTTGTGAGCTACGCAGACTCCCAACTTGCCAATTTCCAACAAAAATGCCAATATTTTGATATTTCTTTCTTAGGTTAGGAATAAAACCTGAAGCAAATCAACATTTTCTGCAATGTTTCTGGACAGATTTAAGTTTGGAAATTCTGAAATTGTGTGTTCCCTTCCAAAGCTCTGGGGGAGCTCCTGCCTTCATTCTGCTGCAGCCCCACAGCTCTCCGCGCCATTCAGAAAAGAGCCTGTGCCGCTGAAAGCCGGTGGACATAGGTTTTAAAAACTCGTGTTAAGATTTTTGTCCACTGAAGAAAAAGGAATGAAGTATTTCTTTCCATTTTAATTCCCGTGTTATATCCCCCCACATCCACCTGGATGCAAATAAATGCGTAATCAATAAAACCCAAAATGTTTTCGCTGTATGAAGCAGGTGAAATATTTCAAATCTAGTCAAATTTCCTTGCTTGGAAAAAAAAAAAAAATCCATGAATCTACATTTCCCATTACATTATGATTGTGGAAGGAAATTCTTGACTACCTCTAATTCTGAGTTACTTTTTAAATAGAAATGCGATTGGGGCCAAAGTCCACAAACCAGATATAAGTTCTCACATGTAGAAAGGCAAATCAAAACACTTCCTTTCTTTCTGCTCTGAGTCAAACATACAGTCTTTTAAGTGTATTTTTTCTAGAAGCTGAGAAACAAGAACATCTAAAAAGGAAGCTAAATATTTCATGCACTGCTCTGACCATTACGAAAAGAAATTCATACAATTTTGATGTTAATGTTGCTCGATGAATTATCAAAGGGTATTCAACAACTATCATGACAAGTATGGTATAAAAACCATACAGTACGATGTAAAAATTAAACAGTGCAGAAGTTTTGCTCTTTGATTATTTCTGTTTAGCCAAAATCCCATGATAACATAATAGCTCGGCATTACAGCACCTTCATCACAGCCATAAAAAGCTTGTCTTTCTCAAGTGTTTTACTCCAAGTTAATTGATAGCTAAATGACTCAAACTATGTAACAGAATTATGGAGAGCATTGTGAATAGATGCTACACTTTGTTCACCTAACGATATTTTGTGCAGGCTATCTTAACTAGGATGAATAGAGAAGTTTCTGAAGCAGTGGTACTCACCTGCACGAGTTAAAACAACATACAAGACGAGATGGGAATGATCAGGTTTGCCTTTGTGTAAAAAGAGGAAGAGAACAGAGATTTGACCTCATCTGTCTTTTCTAGAATTTTCTTTAAGCTTTCTATCCAAGTCACCCATCTTGAATTAGCCAACTTAAAAACTCCACTTTTTTTTAAAGTTTTTTTTTAAATGAGGACAGAGCAGTAGCATATTTTTCTCAGCTAAGCAACATACTAAATTTCCAGCTGCTTGACCATAATAATATTTTACCTTATACTAATTAGCTAGTATGAGAAAACTTATTGGGAGTGAGGAGGGGAAGAGGGGGATAAAGACAAAGACATATTTCCTCTCACCAGGGATAAAAATGCCAAAGACTTTCCCTCTTATTTTTCTTACTGTCGCTTCCAGAAATCTCAGGTCCAGTGTGTGCAGAACCAAAAAATGTGGAGCAGATCAAGGAAGTGTTGTATGATAACACTGGGACCAATTCTCATGTAGACAAAAATTCCATTACCTCGACTTTAAAGATATGTTTTCTGCACTGCAACAACACTTGAAAGTAACCTTTGTAAGAATCAGTGTTGGGACTGTGGTGCTTAATTGATTAAGATGCTGGAGGGTCTGAAAAGAAAATGGTTGTACTGTAAAATGTGCAGCTCCTTCAAGGTGCTAAAATCTAATGAGATTTTCCACTTGTTTGTGCACAGTTGGCTCAGGGCATCTTTTGTAAAGTCCTCCTCAGCTCTGCTGAGGAGCTGGAGAAGAAAAACACTTAAAGCTGCTAGTTATTGTTTCTCATTTTGAATGGCAAGCCCAATTATTAGGTTTTTCTGAAGCTCTATATGGCCATCAGATGTGTTTTTCTCATTTAGAGGTTCTGAACAAGCCAGTAGGATTCTGACTAAATTTATTGTAAACTGCTACATTATTAGTAGAAATTCCTTACTCAGGATGTGCCTATGTTGTGTCTAGCAGTCACATCGGGTTCCCATGTTCCTCCAAATTTATGAAAGACTGAGCTAATCTTTCTGAAAGCAAAAACTCCTCAGTAAATGCTTCCTCTCATCCCCTCTGAAACAAGGCCTTGTTTGCTAAGAAAAATAGTAGCTCTATCGTTGGCTTTTCACACCCCCAGTAAGAAGTGAAAAAAAACCACCAAACATAGAAATGAGAAAGGCAATGGACTTAAAAAAAAAGAGATAAAATGGGCAAGGAGGGGAAAAAAATGAACTGCCAACTGTAGAAGAATAAATTGTAGCAATAATGACCAGAAGGTAAAAATCTCTTCTCTTTGCTATTCTTCATTTAAAATCTCACTCTCCTGATTAAAACTTCGTAAATAGTAATTATTATTTAAAAGATATTAATAAACAGATGTTTTGAAAAATGCAAATTTGTACACAATTCCGAGAATATGCAATTTACATGGCACAGGAAATTTAATCTTTGAAAGCAGAAAAATTTATCAGACTCCATTTCTAACATAACACAGTAAATCTGTACTGGAAGCGGTGCTTATTTGTTTCCTCTACTTGTTAAATATGATAATGGAGAAAAAAAAATCTATTATTTACTGAAGACTATTGCTTTCATATTCATAAAATCCTATAGAGTATACCTAATTCCAGCTTACTAGAAGCCTAGAACTGAAGCATACTTATATGAACAAAAGTAAAAATAATTTCTGCTAATACATAGTCTCCACAAATAATTCAAAAGGTACATCTTATTTTGCTCCCCCCACCCTGAAAGGGAACATTTGTTCAAATCAGATGTACTTATAGTAAGTAAGAAAAGTTTCCTGATTGTCATTTGTTTGTGAAATACAACATGACCTATTGTTTCTGTGATGGTAGTTGGGTGTGGAGTCTTCTATTTCATTTCATGAGATACTACTAGAAATGATGAAATACTATAGATTCTAAAATGAGTATGGTCACTTAATTTTAAAGCAAAGCAATTACTGTTCTATTACCAGGTATCCTGAATCAATATCTTGTCTTGCAACTTGCACTCACATCCAGAATAAATCTATAATATTACAAGTAGTCAGAGGTAAATAGCAACAGAGCAGAACAGATATTCAACAGGGGTCATCAGATACCGTTTGTACAGGTTATAGGCTCATATTGGCCAGCAGTGAAAATACAGGTTGTTTATTGGTCTTCCAGCTGTCTCAAAATATCAAACTTGCCTAAGGATATACAGAAATGGTGATGCTTCTGGAAACAATAAATTATAATTCTCACCTTATTTTCAACAGCTAGAGTTAGTCCCTTTGATATCAAAGGAACTAATAAAGTGCAAGGAGTGGATTGCATTTGACCCAAGAGACACACATGCACTTTTATACATGAGGTAAAATTTTATTGGTAATGGTAAACCTCACAGCTGACTTTCTTACTGGTTATTATGGTCTTTATTTTTCTTCCTGTTTCTTTACTCTCTATACTTCTTTGAATAAATATCATATAGCTCTCTTTTCTTGCTGACTGGAAAAAAAAAAAATCTCTCTCTCACAAGGAAAAATAACAGAAGCAGAGTGTTTTAGTAATAAATAAAACATTTAACATGAATAATTTGTAAGTAAAAAAGAAAAGTGATCACTGATACAATTATTAAAACCAGAAAAGTAAATTAAAGCGCTACCTTTTTTCCCCAGCTGAAGGTTTTTTTAATGCTATACTTATTCTTTTAATTGGTGCTTTATACATAAGCATTTATAAATTTCAAACATGTGAATTTTATTAAATGCTTTACGTTGATAAAGAATTACACAACTCAGGGCCCCCAATTACAATAGTTACTGAATCAAACCTCCTCAGGGCCTCTGAACACCAGGTAAATGCCGGCACCTCCGCGGGAGCTGCAGCAGGGGTTGCAGCAGGGGATGTAGGGGCGCTTCGCCCGTTCCCAGCCCATGAACAGCGCAGCAACGGGCGTCTTTGCTCGTGTCCGTCACCCAACACCACGATTGTGGAACAACCCCAAGCAAACAGGCTCCTTGACACCACTGCAGCCTGTGCAGGAGCCAGCCCAGTATCGAGCTGCACCACACACAGTTCTCTAGGGGTTTGTCCTGTGTGTTATTTTAAGTTATCCTCAATTATTAATGCAACACAGATATACTGAACTGGGGGCAAAGCGCTAGATTGCTGAGCATGTGGCACAGTGCTCCGCTTCTCAGCTTACACTGGGGTTTCTCCCCGTTCTCGGTCATAACACTGAGGAGTAAACAGATGAACTTGAGAGTGAATTTGTGACAGCTGGAGACATGAAGAGCAGTCCCAGTGAGTACAGGACTAAATCACCCTGCCGAGGCACGAAATTATAGCATCTAAGATGAATTAGTTAATACTACCGTGTATTTAGTCTGAATTTTGTTCCCCCACTCCTCCTGCAAGTAGACAGCAAGTCTGGCAAAGCAGAAGCCTGGGTCTTACAGGCAACAACATCCCCGCCTGGTTTTACTGAGGAAAGTCTGTCCTGTGCACACCCAGAGCAATACCTGCTGAGGAAACCTGTCCAGTTCCTGCTTATTTTGTTACGTGACACAGCCAAGGCTGCGGAAACAGAGAGCTGTGAGTTTTATTTATTCCTGCACAGTAACCTTTCCTATTCTGGTCAGTGACGTCTATGTAAGCACACAGAAAATAAACAAGAAAGTGTAGGTAAGGCCAAGAATCCAACCTGAACTGACATACATTTACGAGGTGGGTGCCGATATTTCCACATCTCTTTGCATAGCCTGCCTCTGTACGAACTCAAGTAAAAGAGAGAGGTCATGGCTAGATGGCTCATGTTGATGCACCGAAAATAGATGGGCAACGGATTAAAGAGGAGAGAAGCTTGCTAAGATGGTGTAAGACTTGCTCCTGTATGTGTAACAACCAAGTAGGGATGCATACAGGGGGACTCCGTTTGCCACTGGCTCACTTGGACACTATGAAAATTTTGGTCAGTATTGCTTGGTTCAGGTGTTTGCTCCTCTTCTCCAACTCAAATCTAGCTGAGGCAAAGATGAAGACAAATGATCAGATGGCCAAAACGCAGGAAGTTCTACAGGGAATGAAGAGTTCATGACAATAAATGTAAAGACAAAAAAAAAATAAAAAGGCATACTGCTATGTTGGAACTTAAAAATTTACCATTAAGGCTATGCAAATAATGCTTGCACACTGACAGACGGTATAGCTTAAAACCAAAGCGAACTGGTCTGTCATACTTGAGATATGAGCTGATAACGAGCACTTTACAATCTAGAAATGGTCATTATCAGGGTTGCAGTAGAGAAAAACAGAAGGGGCAAAGCTCCTCACACTTGTCAGAAAGAGGAGCCATCTCATCAGGCATCATTTTGAACAATGATAATCTACAAGTGTTGAAAGCATCTCCCAATATAAAGGGGAATTAAAGGCATTTGAGATAAATGCTCTTTCTTCTTCCATCACTACCTAAATCCATGCAGTGACATGGCCTCTGCAATTTCCCTTCAGCTGGAGGAAGATCTCTCGCACTTTCACCAAGTAATTCATCCAGAAAGCAAACCACAAACTATATTTATTAATAATCAGCTTAACAGTAGTCACACATATTAGCGCACACATAGCCCAAGTGCTCCTCTAGCGTCTCTGCATCCCTGACCAGAGTTCACCTTCCTTCCAGGCTGACTTTATCTGTTCCCAGACAACCCACTTCTGCACGTATGTAATGTGGAGGGGTTTTGCCTCCAGCAGGAAGAAAGCTGCCTTTCCTGCTTTAAACCAGGCTCCTGGGAACAGGCAGCAGCCTTTTCTATGTATGTTGGGGATGTTTCTACCTTACTTTTGACATTAATTATTACATGTTATTTACCTATGCTGTGTAAAACCACATAACCATTACATATGAAATATAAAAGCACATGGACACAGCTTATGGTGATACTTCCCACATCCAGTTCTTTAAAAAGAAACTTATCATGCTGTATGCTAGTTTAATCCTGAAGTTTGTCACTGCAACTATTGGAAGAGCGACTTTCTGAACACACTTTCAACAGCACAGTTCTAGACACCATCTTGAAACAAGGTTATAGTGTGTACCCAAGTTGTCAGTAGGTACTAAACCAGTCTGTCAGCACTTTAAATGTGTGACATTGTGCTTGGGTCCATCTCTCCTTCTAGAATACCTGATCAAGAGGAGTAAAGCAATTCCATCTCATCTGAATTCTAAGAGGACATTGGAAAACACTGGACCATGAGAAGAAACATCCTCATGGCGGTGGCCTCATGTTGAGGCAGTCACAGATTAACTCACCTCTTGAATATAGTAGGAAGTAGAGAATGGAGCTCAAATCTGCACTTCTTGGAAGATTCAAATGTTAGAGCATGAATATTAGCAGTGCTTGTGTCCATAGGGATTTTATAGAGTGGTTTTGAAACAATCTGTGCATCAGTAAATACCATATTTTTCAATGAGTACAGGAAGCCTGCAAAGCTTTTTGTGCAAAACACAAGGTTAAAACTCATTAGAGCTCACATCAGGCATTTGATGGGCTTTACAAGCTGCTTCGCTGTCTTAAAATGAAAAATAACCAGTAGAAATTGGTTTATATTTTTAAGTGTCCTGGATTCTCCTTCTAGCTAGGAAGTAAAATTACCCCATGCCAGACATATATTCCCCTGATAATTCTTCTCCTATTGTTTTAAAATTATGAGTTTTGACAAGGGTTATAAAGATTGCCATTAAACTCTGCTGTTGAGAGCTGCAATGATGTGTGCAGGGAGGAAAGTAAAAATAGTGAGGATCTGGGCCTTGTTTGCCTCCACCTTAGAAGGCAGAGGGAATAATGGTGGTGGGAATATCCAGGCCTTTTCCATCTCTAGATCAGGTTTCACGTTGTGACCATGTAGACCTGCACTGTAACTGGCTCTGGTCACTGGGAGCAAATCTCTCACGGAAACTCTCCATTTATGGCTTTCTTTGGCAGCAAAAAGAAATAGGGGGCTTCTCTGGACATTCTTTGCTTTGAATGGAGGAGGGGAAAGAATTTTCCCCACTGTAGTTTGCCCATCCAGTGCTGAAGAAAGCCCAGACTCGCTGGTGTTCAAGAAATACGTACCTGCCCAAAATTTTTGTAATAGGCAGGTTGCTAGAGGGGGAAAACTTACTTGTAACAAGTTAAAATGTTTGTTCATAGGTGCTGACTTAGTGCTTTTTTAATGTTTCTTTTAAAAATAAAACAGGAGAATAAATAAGAAAGTACATAATAAATAATAAGTAAACCTCAAGATTCAGGTTATGAATACTGAACTAATCTAATGCAAAACCTTCTCTTCAAAATACTAAAAAATTCAAGTGCAATGTATTTTTAAGGTCTTGAATTACTCTTTCCCATTAAGTTGAATTTATCACTTAATTTGTGAACTGTATCACAGAGGAGTAAAGCAGCACTCTGGCTGCTCTTGCAGAGACATGGTGCAGATGGCACTGCCGAAAACCTCCAACACCAAGAGTGGTTTGGAGATCAAAGGAGCTGAATGGGGACGGTTTGGACTTCTGCAGCACCTCCAAAGCAAACCACTTTGCAGAAAACTCTGCTTGTTGCAGGTATCTCAGTCTGACTAGCATCCAAAATAAAGCAGAATGACTGGGATTACAAGGAAAGAAAATCCAACCAAAAAAGAAGAGAAATTTAGATAGAATTTTGTTGCTTGTTATTTTAAAATCTGAGTCAACAGTCTTGTGATCTCTTTGATGATGAGAGCTTTCTGTCCTATGACTCCAGGCAAAATTACATCTGAAAATTTAAAATAAATAGGATACAAACTGAACTGCGCAATGGTCTTGCTGTGTTATAAAAAGGAGTGTAAAAAATGTTTGTATATAAAGTGTACTATCTCTAGAATGAGTATACTATAACCTGGGGAGAAAGACCTCAAAATCAAAGACAGGGACCTGCAAGGGACATTTTAGTGCAGCAAAACCCCAAAGTGGGGAGCATGGGGAGGGGTTTCTTGTTATTTTTATTCTGGAAATCAAGGAACTCATCTACATGATGAATCGTGTAACACCACAGGGTCTCATTAGCACATGATAACCCTATCTCTCATTGCTTATTATCAAATAAATAAGGGCAGTCAATCAATCCAGTGTTTATTTATGTTTAATGCAAAACTCGCAGGATTAACAACAGATTTTGGTACATTTTATTCCCTTGGTGAAGGACAGATTAACAACCTCTGAACTGTCATTAATTAGTGTGGTTTTTGGAGACAACTGAGGCTTACAGTATCCTTTTGGTATTAGAAGCTGCTTGTTGCTTAACACGCCAGGTAAAAAATCAGCCAAAGTGAGTATGGACCCAGATTCATTAACCAGATGGTCCTAAGCAAAGCTTTCCTCCACAGGAGCTGCAGAGCAGCAAAGTAGCACAGAGCTGGGCAGATGTGAGCACAGTGCCCAAGGGAGGCATAGAGCTGGTGAGAACATCAGATTTTGGGATGCTCAGGGCCAGCACACAACGGGCACACAGAGGCAGGAAGAAATGCCCGTGCTCCTACAGACACAGCGGGGTCAGCCAGAGAAAAAACTGTGTCTTTTCATACTCCTCGTGCTGCCTAAACTCTTCTTACCTGCCTGCAGAGACAACCTAAACATTTGCCTGCTTTCTCCTTCCAGCCCTATTTTATTCCTCCTCCTGTTATAGAAAAGTCACAGGTTTGCTCCCACACAACAAAATGGTTTGCAAAGGGTAAAATATTCTGAGATTAAAGTCTGTGACCTCAAGTTGCCAGCATACATGGGCCCAGATTAAATTTTCGTTTTTAATTTTAAGAGCTGTCAATGAAACTACAAAAGAATATGTACAGAATAATGCTTGATAGAAGAAAAGAGAAAACAAGTAAAACATCATCAGTAAAGAAAACATTAATAAAACATTTCAGTTCCTCTTTGTAATTTCTAGTGCTTTTATCTGATTTAACAACATGAAAAATTTCTTGAATTTTAATTTGAAAGTTTGACTGAATTTTTTTTCTCTATTCAGCAGTGTTAGTACACAAACATGTTTGTACAGTTTACTTTACAATGTACTTTGTTTAAATCCATGTAAAACTTGGAAATTTGTTTTAAGGGAATGCTGGATGTGATCTAAATAATTGAGCAAGAGAATCTTGTTAAATATTTAGAAAATATATATTGGCATTTTGATATTTTACAGTACCACCCTATTAAAATTTATGGTAAGGAAGATTCTATTAAGCTTCTGAGAAACTGAGCACTAAATAAACCCTGGAGAGAAAAGGGGATGGAATTTAAGTATCTCCTTGTAGCTAGGCTGTTTACAGAATTTTCAGGTAAACAACACTGCAATACAGTATGCATTCAAAACAGTGGACACTGTTTAGATGCAATGAAAATAATTTTATCTAAAAACTTACCCATTTACCCAGCCTACTTGGGTCTGAAAATACAAAGAATTCTGCATGTATACAGAGGCAACTGTTATTCCATCTAAACATTTTATTCTCTTTTTCCTTTTAGACTTAGGTGGAAATGAAGAGAGCTGTAAGACTTGGATTCATCCTGTACAACCTCAGAGATTGCTTCACCTGAAATAGTCCTGCACTGTGTGGGTATGAGGAAAAAACCAAAACAAGTAAAAAAAAACCCCAAAACACACACACAACGTACCCAACACAGGATAGAAACAAGGGACAGACTGATGAAATACAAGGCTTAGTCCCACATCATGGTGTCACGGCAGTAATGGCAAAGAAACAGGAAACCTCAAGATATTCACCGTGGTTCTTGGTGGGGAACAGATCTCATATTTACCCAACAGACAGCAGCCACTGGTGATTTAAATAGCTTCTGCATCACATCATTAATATTTTGAGAGTCAGAATGGAGAAGCCACGCAAGACTTTTTCAGCAAGTCAAGCTAATCTCTCCTGAGTATGACTCCAAAACTTGGGCAAATAATCAGCGATCGCTTTGATTCAGAATTATTTCTGACAAGGAGTCTATCATGGTAACACCATAAGATGCTACACAAATACTGGTGCATGCAAACACCACACACATATGTATATATGCATACACGTGCACATACCAAGCACGGTGATGTATTCTGCTACAGGCACTTTAAGTCCTTTTAATGGCTTGAAACACATGCAACTGAGAATAGAATTTTAGTCGGTTTTACTGATTATTCATAATAAAATAACAAGAGCTTAGGAAAAGAGTAGCATATGGTACCACAGTCCAGGAAAGTAACTGTTGCATGAACCATGATTACTATTGTGGTCAGAAGAAAAAAATCGTGGCACTTCTGGTCTCTGCAGATTAACTGTGCAAGGGCAGTAGACACTTGTCCTGAGTTTTCTGGATTGATTTTAGACACACGGAATCCGTCAAACTTCTAATACAGAGCTACCCAACACAGGAGCAAGGTGACTACCTTTAAATCACTACCATTAAAACTTTACCATCAAAAGCGGTCAAATGGATGAAGCTGTTAATACAGCCTTAGAATTCTGAAATTATTTTTGAAGGTTTACATTCATACGGTTTCCTTGGCAATTTTCTGTTTGGTTAGTAATTAAGAAAATGAGTCAGTGCTATTTCTTCTGTGATTCATTTGCCAAAAAGTGTTGCAGCAGAGATGCTGCTTCAAGATGACAAGAATCTCAAGATGCCTGAAAACATGTTTTGCAACACTGACAACTAGGATCAAGCAATAGGTTGTGTCAAACAGTATTAAACAGGTTTGGGAGGGTCACTCCTTGACTTTCGGTTTCTGACATATTGTCTCAAATTGCTCAGTTTTTATCTTGTTTGCACTTCACTGTCTTCAGAACACTATGAAAAGTGTCTGTCTTCGTGAGTACAGCTATTTTATTTCATTATTTCCCATTCTGCAGCTATTCCAGGCAATCTGCTGGGACCACAATTCCTATATAGCAGCTAGCTAGATTCCAGACATCGTGGGGTTATTTATAATTTTATATAACAAGGTCAATTCACTGACAGAGTGAGAAGGGATGATTCAGATTCACTGACTTCTACAGACCAAGATATAGATTGCATATCTGTATTTGGCAAATCTCGACCTCTATCTCACCCTTGAACTTGACTGAATTATGCTGTTTTAACTGCAAAATTATTAAACAAAATCTAGCATGAATTTAAGAATTTATGTCATTAACTGTCATTATCCATAAATCACACAACAGTGTTTATGTTCCCAAATCAGTGGCTGTGCAAGCGTTTTCACCACACCAGAGATCCTCGTTTCACAGCGATACATCTGGGCTCCCAGGAGCAAAGCTTTAGGAGCTGCAAAATCAGGGGAGCCGACAGTTCCTTTCATGAAGAGCTTAAAACTAAATTTAAGGCAAAACCCAAATAGAAAGTGTGTGCAATGAATGTGGGTTGCTTGGATAGTTTTATGTCCATGTATTAGGCCATTAGGTTGCTTAAATATACACATAGAGACGCTTCACCAGGAAGAATAATGCTCTTGCAGATGTTGCCTTGAGAATGTTGCTCATTCACATAACCTTGACATTCATTTTCTGGAAACATTAATCAATTAAAACCCAATCATAGAAATGTTAGAGGAATATAGAAAACAGAAATGCTAGAAGGTTAGTGAAGGTTTGTGGGTTTTTTGCTGTATTTTCTCACCTGTAAGAAAAAGCAAATATCTGAACAATTTGGGAATCTTTCTGTTTGGTTGCACAGGAATGATACAGAATCCCTTTCAATAATTTGTGAGTAATCTGGCAGGAGTTACTGAGCCATATGATTTAGAAGCCACCATTAAGCAATCAGCACAGCAGCCTTTATGTATCCTGGGGACTTTCATTTCTAGTTCTGAATCCAGCAGCTGGGTGTACTCCTTTCACATGCTATTGCTATGTAGGTGTACGTGTGTGTGTATATATATATATATACACACACACACAGACACTCATATGCAAAATACTTTTACATTTACTCCAGTATACTTTATTTATTCCTATATCTTTAGTAAAAAGTTAAATGTGAAATCAGCACAGGAAAGACATGGACCTGTTGGAGAGGGGCCAGAGGAGCCACAAAAATGCTCAGAGGGCTGGAACAGCTCTGCTGGGAGGACGGGCTGAGAGAGTTGGGGTGTTCAGATGGAAAAGGCACCAGGGAGACCTTATTGTGGCCTTTCAGTACTTAAAAGGGGCCGATAGAAAGATGGGGACAGACTTTCTAGCAGGCTGTTGTGATAGGACAAGGGGTAATGGCTTTAAACAGACAGAGTAGATTTAGATGACAAAGAAGAAATTCTTCACCGTGAGGGTGGTGAGAGCCTGGCCCGGGTTGCCCAGAGAGGTGGTGGATGAACCATCCCTGGAGACACCCCAGGCCAGGCTGGACGGGGCTCTGAGCAACCGGAGCTGGTGCAGATGTCCCTGCTCATGGCAGGGGTCGGACTGGATGGTCTTTAAAGGTCCCTTCCAACCCAAACTATTCTATGATTCTATGTTTAATGGTTTTTGTTGAATGCATTAAAATACTGTTACTCTTCTGATAGTATTTTTGCTGGATTTTTCTCAATTAGCACATGAAAAATAATGGAAATGCAGAAATTTTCAGTTCTCATCAAATCTGGCTAGATTTAAATATAATTCTCAGTGCTCTCTCCGTTTTCTGAGTTATGTTCCCTATGAAATAGCCATAACATTTGAGGGAATATGTGCTTTAGAATATTTAATTTTAATTCTGATTCAAAATACAAAAGTAGATTACAGCTGCATTTTAGGCAGCAATCATAATTCCCCCCAAATTACCTTTTTATCAAATATTTTTCTTGCTGGTATTCTTGAGAGCTTTTCATGTTAAGATTTTACCAGCTGAAAACATAGATTGTGATAATATTTGCAGTTGGTCATCACTTCAGCACAGACCCTGGCTGAGGTGAATTGAAATGTTAGCAATGAACCACTTTAATGTAATTTTGGCACCCCAATCTTAATATTGCCCATAAAGTACTATAATTCTCTACAAGTGGCTAGTGGGTGGCAGGAAATTTATGTTCATTAATGTTCTGTCCTATGCACTCATAAAGCTGCTCTTAGAAATATGCAAGAGTTGAAAATATCCAAATATCAAGTATAATATGACACATGCAAATTAGGGGGGGAAAAGAAGTTGTACTACTTGACCAGAAAAACATATATAATTTTTTTAAAGTTATTTCAAGTTATCAGTTCTTTGAAAAGTTAGGGACTACATTCTTCCACTAATGTATTCATTAGATGCCTTTAACTTAAATTTTAGACTTCCACCAGAATGTTTTAAAATGTTTTTATAGGAGCTTCTAGGAAAAAAAGAAATACAATAAATCAAGTGGTATCATACTTTGCTAAAGAGCAAGGTGAAAAACCTATGTAGTCACATCTGTACTTAAACGGCCCCATGCCTGCAGCCCAGGCTTAAGAAGTCGTGCTTGTTCTTTAAACCTGATCTTTCCCTGCGAGCAAGAGAGCAAGCTGTGCCCCCGAGCTGGGCTGTCAAAGCCACCCACCTGTGTCCATTTCATCTTTCTCCAAAGCTCATATGATGAGACATGAGGTCTAGAACCCAGCCCACTTTCAACATCCACACAAGTATTTCAGAGATATTGGAGAGAAGAAGCTGAGCAAACTGCCACAGACACAGCTAGATATCATCCAGAAATATTTTTCTGTTAGCAAATGAGCCTTTATCTGCCTACATCCCTCACAATGAGATTTTAGCTTCAGCTGCCCATATGAAATCTCTTCCTTCAGCTTCTAAAACAAGATCTGTTTCCCCTGTGCAGCTGCCTTGCTAGGGAGCTCCTGGAGAGCCCTGGTGCAGGACCACCTCCCACTGCTACAAAAGGAACCCAGGTTGACGTCTATTACCCGAGCCAGGAAAATAAAGGGGTTTTTTTCCCCCCCTCAGCACAACTTGGCAGACTAAAAAGGCATATATTTTAAGCAATAATGTCATCTGTCACCTTAGTTGTACCAGTTCTATAGGTGAAGTATACATCTGGGTATTTATTACACAAAGGAAGAAACCTCAAAAAGTTGTGTGAAAGATAGTAGCTCTGGGCATCTACCATTATACATATAGCATTAGACTATGCTTATGGATATATTGACATTCCTCTAAAAATATGATTCATATCAAGCAAAAGAACACCTCTGTACACCCCCATATTTCAGAAAGCATCCTTGGCCACCCCATCATCCCTTTGCACAACAGCTCCCCTTCCTGACTCATTCCCATGTAATCTCAAGCTACAGCATTACATGTCAAACTTTGACAGCCCAAATATCAAAATGGATAACAGCTGGGGAAGTAAAAAAAAAAAAAAAAAAGGCAACTGCACCACACACAACAAAACACAACCACACACAAAAAATCCCCAAACAATGCATTTTAAGAAACCACAAAAAATTTAAGATGCTATATAATCTCCAATCATAACCAAGTCCTGATGCATGGACTAGTCTAAGTGATATTCCCAAACTATTGCTCCATTAATTCATGCTATCACACCTACCAGATTTACCATTAAATACTGCAGTGCCTAGTGTTAGACTACATTATCGCATCAAGAAAAATGGGTTTCTCTTACATGCATGACAATTCCTGTGATAACTGAAGAGTAGTTGAGTGGCTGTGTGAAGCACAACAGCTTTGGCTATTTACACTGTTAATGAGACTGGGATCCTACCTCAGCCTTGCCTCTGATAGAAGTTTCAAAAAGCAAGTCATTCTTGAGGATTTATTCAATGCCTACTAATTAGCTAACCCAGTGCAATTAATCTTAGAATTAGAAACTAGTAGAGTGTTCATTTCTCTTTAATCAGAGTATTAGTAATACAAGCAGTCTTAATTATTCTTGCAGTGTACTCCTCCCTCTATACAAACAAATTTTGACTTTCAAAATACACTAATTAGGACCAAGACATTTTTCCCCAAAATAAATTTTAAGTAACCCTGTAAATTGCCTGCTCTGGCTAGTAAAATGCCTCAAATTTAATCAGGCTGGATGCTTCTAAAATATTCCTGATCTCCTGCAGACTTTTTCAGATCTTCAGCAGATTTTTGTGAAAATTACATTCTGGTGCACAACACAGGTACTTAATAGTATGTGTGAAAACACTCAGGCTTTCCATCCAAATTCAACTACCTTCATGCTCTAGGAGAGAACATGTAACACAGCAAATATATCCATCAACTCAATAAGCTCGACGGAATTAAGAACAAAACGCAATTTCAACAATCACATGTCCTTCTGTGGAAATTACCCATCTCAAAAATACACAGCAACACAAGTAGTCTTTGGCCTGAATAAGGGCTTCACTCCGAGGACTTGATTCCAGTCTGGATTAAGCCTTTTTCACCTTTGCTGGAGTCAGAGGAGGACTCGGGGCTCTGAGGTGACCTCCTGGTGGCAATGAGCTCAGGCAGAACCTACTCGGAGCCAAACCCGCACTGCTGCTCATGTCACAGCTCTGACTCTGCAATAGTGCCCTGCACCCCATCACGGGCTGGGGAGTATGAGCATCACTTCTGCTAATGACTGACTAATATGCATAAGAAAATGAACATAAACCTGAATACAACTGGATTAATTACTTCTGCATAAAACATGAATATTATATACGCCTTGTTGCCTATTCAACCAAATGCAGCAAGTTATTAATAGCCATAAGAAACAGCATTTACTGTATGAAACTTGCCTATAAAGCTCTCAGCATAAAGATTTTCTCCTCCATACTGTTTAAATATAGATGAGTGGTTTTTCAAAAGTGGTAGTATTATTCAGTTCTTTGTTATTGATAAAATACTCACAAAGGTCACAGATGCAGCACTTTGTAGATGATAAATATTCCCAACAGGAAAATCCACTGACAAAAAGCTACTCTGACCTTTTATCCATTGCAAAATGACTTCCCAGGCAGTAACAGCCCCATTTTGTTTGGATGTTTTTTGTTTATTCTCCCATGAACTTCAACGATGCCTTTTATTAGCCATTCCAGGAAAAAACAAAACAAAACAAACAAAAAACACACACACAAAAAACCCCCACACAACACCAAACCACAAGAGCAACATTGCTAGTAAAATTCAGCAATAGACTTCAGATAATTCTTGTAGCAGAAAAGAACGCAAAGCACTATTCATGGAGAGAATCAGTGAAATCAGAATGTCCTTCACAGGATCGTGGCTTCATTAACTGTACTACCATGTTCCTATATTCTTTGTTGCATAGTCAAGATGTGTATCTAGTCAAACTATTTCTCTGTATTCACGTTCATATATTTACACATTCACATGCATGTACCCCAACAATACATATAAAGCTACATAATATTTTCACAGAAAAAAGAGAAAAAATGTAGTATTAACCCAAAATCTTACTGGTTTTAAGCCAAACTCAGAGCTTTCAAGGCTCTCAACCATGGCTCAAATTTAGCTGTGGGTGAAGGCATTGCAGATGAGTGCTGACACTGCTGATTTGCTATAACATACCATACCGTCATGTGTGTTCTGTGCATGGTATAATATATAATAAAAACTTGGAAGTACTCAGAAGTGCTTTACAATGTTAATTCTGCCATCTTTTGTATCAGACAATCACCATTAGTAATCTTAAAGCCAAGTGCACATGCTCCTAGACAAGAAAAATATTGTTAGTAGAGTAGTCAAGAAACACATAAATTAGTTTTCCCATAGATGACAAAACTGCAGTGTTATGGCCCAGCATTTCAGGACATTGTTTCCCATCATGAAACCTGGAAATACATTATTAAGACCTAATCCAAAGCCCAGGAGAGACCCAGACCAGATTATTTCACTCTGTATCCTTACAGTGCCCAAAGCTGGGTTTACAGCACACGCTCCAAGGCAACGAGAGTTGATTTCAAAGGAACAGTTCTCAACCAGTGTGCCATGCCATTGTCCTTTTTTCTATCAACATAATAAGCAACCACCAAGTGCTTGCTAATTAATATTAGAAGGAGTCAATGGACATGCTTAGGTTTTGCTATGTTAATCTTGATACTTGCCCCAAGTCTTAGGCAAAGCCCAAAGACTTCTCCTCACACCAGGGCAGCACACATGGGTGTAATCCAGTTTCCAGCTCTCTGGCACCAAATGAGAGTTCAGCTCTGGTTTCCCTCTTTGCTTCCTTCACAACACGGAAGGTGATATGTTTTTCATACAGATTTTGGGCCCTAAGACTATAGCATCAGAGCTTCTAAACACCAGGGTAAAAAGGAGCCAGCAATTTCCCCAGAGGCATTACAGCCTGAGACAGGGCTGCTTTGAATGCAGTGATTTTTGCTTACTACATTGCAGTGCAAACATCTTTTAATACATATCCTTCGGGTCCTATATTCCTGTAACAACTTTATCTCTCTAACAGAATTAAGTGCCCAGTCTTACTAAGCAATCACATACAAGTTAAAAAGACCTAATAATCATTATTTTTGACTGAATGGCAAGGCTTATATGGCTGATTTGTTAATCATTAATTACAGCTTACATACGTCTTCACTATAAATACCGGTTCCACACAGCCATTTTTTTTAATACAAATACATCATTTAAATGGACTCAATCTCATACCAAACCTTTTATTCACACATGTCAATCACTTGCATCCCTTTGCTGACTAACTGGCCCATGAACTTGCATGAAACCTACATACATGAGTAAGAGAATACAGATCCAGACAGTTTTTCTATTTCATGACTCATTTTTGTAGAGTTCTGGATATTCTTTAAAATATTGTTGACACATTTCTTTATAACTATTTTATTTATAATTTATTTGTTCAAAGGATGTTTCTACAGCATCCTCCTATTCCAGCAAGAGTTTCCAGAGTATTGGGATTGCTGTCACTGAAAGCAATGGATTATTTGGTTTCTCCCTGTGTGAATTCTCTCCCCATCAGTGTGCTGATTCTTTTGGAAGACATTTGCGGATTCTTCAAGCTTCACTTTTAATTCTCCACTTGAACACCAGTAAGGCAAAGCATCCATAAAAAAAAACAAACAAAAAACCCACAACAAAACAACAACAAAAAAAAACCACCAAACCCTGACACAAAAACACATACCAAACTAAGAAGAAACTGATAACATTGAACCTTAGAGAAATATGAGCCCACAGAGAGCACTCCAGACCCACTGGATTGTGGAACAAAAATAAGCAAGGCAGCTGGCTATGGCAGAAACATTCCTTTAACTCTTGCCTCTCATCTGAGTTCATTCCAGTTGGTTATAATGAGATTTTCTAGTGAGACTGTGGAGTAATACATATTGGCATAACTATATAAGAGTTCAGAGTCCTGTCAGAGGCCCCTAAATATCAGGATATAGACACAATGCGTTTGTTAAGGAGAAAAGGGTTTGGACACAGTGTGGGAAGGAGCTGGGGGAGAGGTCCCCAGTCCCAACACACCTGTCCGGGAGTGAGTCAGAGCTGTGCATCGCACGACTTGCACCACTAACACAGCAGGTCGGTCGGCACAGATCAGTCCCGCCACCCGCCCCGTGCTGAGGCTGGAAATACAGCAGCTCTGGGCAGGTTTCCACCAGGCACTTGCACGTCACCGTAAACTTGATGTGCTCTGCCTCTCTCGCTGCTTTTACACATCTGGTGCCTTGAGATGATGTGAGGCTGAAAATCCCCTTTTGTTATTTGCAAAATCATCAGAGATAAAATGGACAAACAACAGCACATGGAGGATCCTAGAAATCCAAACCTATTGTGTAGTTTACTTGATATACAAACAACAGCATCCTGCCTTATTCAATGGTCTGAGAGGAAAAGTACTGAGACAAAACAGATATGATAACACTCTATACATAAGTGGATTCCTTATGATGGAGAATACATTTTTGCTGGAGCCTGAAACCTCGGTGAGATTCAGCCCAGAGCTACGGTCCCAGTTTCAGCACATAGAACACAGGGAGGATTGTGGCAGCAGTGGGGACAGAGCACCAGGGTCTGCATGCACACCGCTGCTTCAGAGCCAGCACAGGCAGCAAAACATGAGAAGAGAACACCTTCAGGACAGCTGAGAGTGATGCCGATACAGCTCCTTTTCAAGGTGATTTCTTGTCAGATCTGTTGAGTATTTCACGTTCCCCTCACCTGCAGAGTCTCTGTGGCGGCTGCTGCCCAACCAGCTCCCTCCAGGCACCGCCGGAAAGGCGAAAGGGAGCAAGGCTGTGAGGAACAGCCAAATCAAAGTTCCTCCAAGTTTGATGATAGTTTCAATAATAGATTACAGCCACAAGTAAAGCATGGCACACATTCAATAAAACTGAAGGAGTTTGCACAGCTCCAGTTTTGCCCAATTCACTTTTCTGCATAGCAGGTTTCTGGATCCAACCCCACGATGCTAGATGGTGCTGTATCCCTACCCCTTGGAACATCTCTCTGCACCCATCGCTGCACTAATGAAAAGCAAAGCTACCGCTTTTTTCAAAGCATTAAGATTAGGAAACTTGCAGACAGATCTTTGTAAGATGAAGGCACTTGAACTGAAAAGATGAAGAGGGAGAAGGATGTGCTCGTTCCGCTCTGCAAATTATTCAGAGACTCATCATTAGTGCTACCTGCAAATAACAATCCTACTGCCAACAGCAACCCATCTGTATGCAAATAATCTCTTGTCCTTCCATCACAACTAAGGAGCCAAACATTTGGAGACTTTAGCCAGGGAAGCAGTCATAATAGGCACGATCATATCAAGTTATAATATAATTGGAAGCTATGGTACAATAGATGAGGCATCAGTGTTTTCAAAAATGGCCAAGGAAATAGATATCTATATCCATATATTTTATTGAAGTCTGATTCAAAGTGCAATGTTGGTGATTTAAAATAAATGTAACACATTTTTATAATCCTTATCAAATGTTCAGTCACTAGATCAACATAAAGCACAGCTTATTAAAATGGGTAAGAGGGGATTATGTGATTCAAATTGTCAAGGGAAAAAAGGTATTTAAAATACAGCGATTCTTTAATCTGTTGCTCAGAAGGAACTGCACACCTTGCCAATGGAACAATGTCTGTGCATCCAAATTTTAATCACATGGGTCTTGACAAAGATAATAGTAAAACGGTTCTTCCTAGCACACAGGATAAGCTTTTAACAATATAATACTGATGGCATGTCAAACTTTGATGATTTTGGTTTGGTGACTGACAAAAGTATTTAACTTCACTTTACAAGTTATTATAACAAGGCTGAGATTCCAGAGAGTCTAAACACTGATTTTGAAGTTTTGCATATTTATTTTGTGCTTATCTAGTGTTTTCTAACAAAGAGATCTGAGATTTAGCGTGCAAATCAAAGTTTGAGCACTCACGAGACCATTTAAATGTTTCAGCGAGAACAGATCCCAAATAAAGACTTCTCTGATGAAAGAGCAGAATATTAACCAAGACCTAAACTTAGCTTTCAACAAAACATTATTTGCTGATCACAATTAAAAATATCAACCCTATTTAGTGAAAGACAACATTAAAAATAGTAGTCAGAAGTTAGATTTCTTTAACTGTGCTATCTATGAAAATATAGGTAAAATGAGCTCCTTCATTAGGAAGCATTCTTGTCAGCATAAAAGTTAGTGTTGTGGCAGATACACACGTGCTTGAACACATAACACCACTGCCATGCATTCAATATGGAAGGTGAATGTGCTGTCATCATCACAATGATCTGAAGGGGAATTATGCACAGTAAATGTGTGTGGGGGGTGGTGGTGGGTTTTTTTGTTTTGGTTTGGTTTTTTCCCACTTGAAATTTAAAAAAAATATATTTAGAAAAAAGCTAAGGAAGGGGGAGTCTTATCCTGGAAGATATTGAAGAAATGTATCACCAGGCTTCTCACCTGATGAGTTAGAAATGAAATCTTGACACAGTCACATGTACGTACAGGATTAAAAACTGCACTTCAAAGCAGCTCAGAAAAAGTTGTCCAGGTTCTCATATTAGACTTTCACAGGCTTTGTTTTCTAAAAATCCTCATTTTCGCTTTGTCACAGATTGACTCAGGCTATGAATTGCCAGTCACTTCTTAAACATAAAGAATGAGAAGATACCAAAAAACTCAAAGTTAATTTCTTTCTGCAAAAGAAATCACAGCTTAGACAACATTCCTTACCATTTGTAACTTAGGTGACTATTACACCCTAATCATGTCTCAATGATAGAAACACTTTGCACAAATCTCATCTAATGGGTAAGGTAAACTCACTGTACTGTTGTGGTGAGTTGAAGTGTTCTGTATTAGTGTATTGATCTAGAGTTAAAATGCTTCGTAATACAAGTCTATAGGTGAACCATCTTTACAATATGTCTATACACTTAAGTTCAGAGAAGACGAAGTTGAAGGACATTACAACTCTCAGGTCTCTCCCAAAACCTATTACTTAAACTCTCAGAGGACAATGAACCACTATGTACAATAACAACAAGCCTAAAGAAGTCAACAGAAATGTTGATCCCTGAATATCTCTAAAAGTTTATGCCTACAATGCACAAACATTTCCACAAGGACCATGGCTAGATAGCGGGTAAACTGGTGTCTTGTAGCTCAACCATCATTTGTTTCAACACAAGTTTCCACCCCTTCTCCTACGCGCTCCCCCCCCGCCCCCCCCCCAAAAAAAAAGACTTTCAACCAGAAACCTTCCTGGTGATTCACTGTAACTGTTAATTATTGCATGGCACAACAGAACTGCAGGTCAGAACTTAAATCCGAGTATTTGATGCAATTACTGACAGTATCAGGGGACCCTGTAGCCTAGATAAAACAGAATAAGAAAACTGTTTTCAGACTCAGACAGGAGACAGAGACATGATGACTATATAGGTACAACATATGCAAGTACAGCATATGTGAGATATGAAGATTTGATGCATCAGATATTGGGCAGCTTCCCTGGAACCTGAATGATTTTTCCACAGGAAAATATGGACTTAGTTTCTTATTTATCTCCATATACTGATTTATTTCTATATACAAAAACCCACATACACACTCTGACTGGCATTAGCAGAACATTATTTATTTTGGGCTATATTTTGACTGCTAACAGTTTCTACAGTCTAAAAATAATCAACATTGGCGTATGTGAAAAAATGGGTAAGACAACCTACCAACCAAAAATCAATTCTGACCTTGATCAGTGGAATCGTTCTGGTCCTCTCAGCCATGAGTTCTGGTCTGACTTGCAAACATGCTTGAACAGAAGTTTCCATTTTCAAACGATATTGGGGAAATGGTGTGGGAGAGCGAGTGTGCAGTTTTGCCAAAGTTACAGGTGAGGGTGGAAAGAAGCAAAGGATACCATGGTAAAGAAAATATCAGAACCTGAGGACATTTGTGCACAAGGGGAGTATTGCTGCTTGTACATGCCAGTGCTTTCACATTGGTTTTGAAAAGGAGCTGGTGTCTTCAGCAGTTTTATTTGTACTTAAATACCCTTTAATCACTCAGGATCTGTCTTGTGACTACAAATTAGAAGAGAGTGCTTTCAATTTACATCATTCAGACAAATTAAAAAATAAATACCGTAATAATGAGTCCTAACAAAATCATACCTTCCACAGAATGAGGTCATAGCAGCCTGTTATCATTAGATGGATTCAATTCTGTACTAAATACAGAAAAAGAAGGCGAACAAGTTCAGCAGAAGAAATTAATCTTTCTCAAGAGCCATTTATGTTGATAGAAGTGCATATGCTGTTATCAGAACCCTCACAATTATGCTCCATGCAAGTCAAAGGGCAGAACAAACATGAGTAAGTCATTAGTGAAACCAACTGTTCCAGTGAAACATCACCTGCCACTGTTAAGATTATGTAAACTTAGAAGAAATATGTATTTTGAGCTAGAAAGTTCCACCAGACACATGAACACCTGGAATGAAGGTGACTGTCAGGGCTGACTTTTTTGTCCAGACAAAATCTATAG
The DNA here is from genome assembly GCF_036013445.1 of Caloenas nicobarica. Taxonomy (NCBI): domain Eukaryota; kingdom Metazoa; phylum Chordata; class Aves; order Columbiformes; family Columbidae; genus Caloenas; species Caloenas nicobarica. Next base: position 6,221,919 of record NC_088256.1, read on the forward strand.
CAATTCCTGATGTACTTTTGACCTTTCAGTATCAGAGAACTGGTGTAACGTGTCCAAATATAAACTCAAATCTTACTCGTAGTCTTTTTAGGCACACTGTGATTTGTACTTCAATTGCTGTTTCATCCCTTTTCTTTAGCATTAAAGCTAAGTACACTTTAGCTCTTCCCTCTAGGAAGAGGAAAATACACTTCCATTACTCAAATCATTGCAGGTTGAAGAACAAAGTGAAACAACTGCTTTTACGGTCTCCATAGTAAGTCACCACTCATGTTTTTGGAACATCTTTTTTGCTTACTGTTCACCAGAAGTTATTAGTTTCACTTCTGCCCCATTTCTTGCATGAAGACGGCCAGTATGAGGAATGCTGAGCCAGCCAAGTCTGTCATCCGTTCAATTTTATCTTTTAGTTAATCTTCAAAGAGTTAGTTCTTCAGGTGAAACATTAAACAATATTTCTGCTTACACTGATAAAATAAATTATCATGGAGCTATTTTATTCTTAAATATTGATTTTAAAAAGGGAATGCATGAGTTCCTTGATAAACAGACTAGAACATCAATCATGCAATTTACTCTGACATTGAGTGAGATACGATAAAAAAAAAATAGAATTTCTGAAGGTGGTAACTTGTTGATTAAGGCCAACAGTACATCACAGTGCAAGCACAAAACAATGGGCAACCTACCTCAAATCACTGTTGTTTTCATTGTGAGCCAAAAGTGACGGTCGGTGGCCAAAGCAGTATATGAGGTCATAAACTGGATTATGTTAGCAAACTGATATTATTATTTAGTGTTAACAAAAGCCATGGTGGGAATTTTAAACAATTGCTATTTTAAGTGGAAAACACATACTACACTAAAGCTAAAAAAAATACAAATGTCAAAAGATGTTTTGATAAAGATTCTGAGCAAAAGTGAAGATCCAAATTAGAAAGTAACACAAATCTAGAGTTTCCAACCACCATTATTCTTCTGAAGAAAAAGCACACGCTTCTTAGACTAGGTGCTCTGTAACCTTGCCATAATTTCAGTTTTCCATGTTTTATTCATTTCAAGAGGTGGTATTAGCCACATAATTATTGTAATTTATTCCTTATGTTGCTATGGATTAAACAGTAACTTATCTGTAGTAATTATGCAATAGGCTGTAACTAACTGAAATATGAATACTGCCAGTTTGTCCCACTGTGTTTCTGATCTGCTACATAATTGTTAATGTTCACAACAGTGCAGTAATTGAATTACAGAACATTAGCCACATGATTATTATGATCATAAACTGCTATCAAATGGAAGACTGTGAAATAAGACTCCAAACTCTGAAGTTATGAAGTTCATACTGAATTATATCTGCCCTGCTCTTTTGACAGTGATTAAATGGGTCAGTCTTAGTCCTAACTACTTTCACCTGTAAAGCTGCAATGCACACAACCACTCATCTTCTACTGGAAGTGTTCCATAGTTCCAAGCTTTCAGTTTGATTTTGATCCAACCCACATGGATCCTCCAGGTTGCTAACTGGACAATTTCCAACCCTGCAAAAATCTTAAGATATTTATTCGAATTAGGCTACCTTCTCAAGAAACATTGAGCAGATCCTGTACAGTTTTCAAATTAGAGTCTTCCTCACAAATCCGGTGTAATTCATCTGATCTAACTTCAGGTGTCTGTAGGTTGGATGCCCAGCCTAAGCCAGACAGTTTCCATCAGGAAGAGAAACAAGGCTTTTTTGGGGAAGAATTCATCACAAAGGAAGATCCTGCACGTGGATCCTCTTTGGAAATGTTTCTGATGAGAAGCTTTGATTCAATCTCCATCTTTCTGACCACTTGGGGTATGAAAAAGTCTCTGTATCATTTTTACCCATAGTATCAGCAAACAAAGGTAACTATTTTCTATAGTTTCTTACCTTTACTGCAATTCACATAGAAGGTCACCAAATCCAAAGACTGTCAGCTTTGGCTCTGAAGGCATCATATTTTCATCCAAAAATGCTCATTTTATGTTGCTTCTTCTAATTGGGAAGATTCTATTACTGAGTTTTACGTCTTAAATGTGACATTATTCTCAGTCATTTGTTGCTTTTTGTTTTTTTTTTTGAAAGATGGTTTAAATGCCATGCATCAGAAAAAAACCATAACTGAGAACATAATAGAGATTGAGATAATTAGTGTCTAAAAGACTTTTATGGAGATTAAGCCTGAATCCTTACACCATCAGAAAGACACAAAATCCAGACCTGCACATGGAAAGGCCAAGGTGTACCAGTCTGGAAACAGTGAATGTGAACTCTTCACTCACTGGGGCTTTCTACATCTGGCCCCTCTGAGCTGGTCTTCCACCACTACACAGTCTTCATGAGCTCTTTTAATGTGTGAAGCTGCAGATCATTTGTGGTGAATAAAGCCCTAACGGATTACCCATTGTTAATTAAATAACCTGATTCTGTCCACTGAATCTAATGCATTAAAGTATTTAATGTTTGTTTGGTAAACTGCTTTGCTAAATGCTCCTTTGGCTTTTATTGGTAATAAACATTAAGCATTTATGGCCTGTGAAAGCAGTTTCACATCTAGCTTATGCTGTTACTATTTACAGTTTGTTAATGAAATACCATTAACTTGCTCCAAACTGCAAGTTGTTTTTGTTCTACTCCTTAACTTTTATTATATAGTATGTAGAATAAGTCAATGAAAATCACGAGCTATAAGCAACAATGGTACTTGCCACAAAAAACTTCCATTGTCAAATCAAAACATGTTTTCAACTATATAAAGCTCCAATTAGTATTTTTACTTTTATTCCTTCTTTTGCTATGCACACACATACATGTATTTGCACCTGCCCTTTCCCAGACCGTGTTCCCTGTGAAGGTGTGGCACCACTTCTGCAGCATTTGAGACATCTACGCTGCTCGGTCCAAACTGAAAACTTTTCTACTCACGATAGTGGCTTCACACAGCTACAGCTGACATTAGTAGCTAAAATGTGCATGTTTAAAAAATAAGAAACATTTTTTCCTACAGAAAAATGTGCATATGCTCCTCTTTCTGTATACTAACACAATACAGCTCTTGAGTGCTCTTGGAATTTAAGAACAACTGCCTGTGCATGCAAGTGATTTGTGTTGCTACACAGAACAAGCAACGTTTATCTGCCAGGAGTATAAAACACAGGGTTCTGCCAATTTGGCAGCCTCCTGTCTATCCTGTGCAGTAGCAAACAGCTTAAGTGAGCCTCACTCTCTCTAAGGAGGTACATGCTGTATTTACGGGGGAAGAGCACAAACAAACGTTGTGCTTTTTGAGATAGTTGCTTTGCTTTTGCATTTGTTCACAAGTAGTTTTCTTTGAATGTTAGACATACATCAGAAACCTACTTATGGAATATAATGTGTAATCATAGCCCTTTCATGTATGTATTTGGTCAGTGTTCACAGAGAAGAACATACTGCTTGACATTTGTATATTCACTTTGCTATGTGGACTAGAAAAGTGAAGAGAAGTAGGATGGCTCAGTCCTCCTGATACGTTAGATTCCTGTAAGTAAACCATTATTGTGGCAGTGCCGTTGTGTCTAATGGAGACAGTTGGAGTGATTCATTATTCTCCTTAGGAGATGTCTAATTTTGATTAAAAATTTCATAAAATAAATGACATGGTAACAATTCCAGCTGTTGTGTGCTTAAGAATGACAACACATCTATCAAGTAATGAATAATATAGAATTTTGGAAGAGGTGACATCTGCGATAGGCTCCAGTTACAGATTTAACTATAAGGGCAATACCTGGCCAACATGGTACCTGTGAGGTGTCATGCAGGGTTCAGAAGGATTTCAGTCTCAGACCAGCACAACTGCTGATGCCAACTGAGACACATGTGCTTGGGTCATGTTTCAGCTGGCCCACCACACTTACAAGAGAAATAGAAACCTGCAAACATGACGTATCTTTACTCCAACGCTCCTCTCCTTAGGGATAAAACACAACCCTCCTCAGTGAAAAGCAGGAGAAAGCAGGGACACAGCTAGAAGGAGATGATAATCAATAGAGCAAGGGAGCTACCTGGTAATACCCACAGCTCCATGGTTATATCTGTGTCCAAAATGTGCTGCCAAAGGCAGCAGTAGCCCTGCTTGGGCCAGTTCTCAGGATTTTGGAAATGGGTTGGTGCAAATAAAGTAACTGTGCTGAAGAGACATTGGGACAGAGCCACCAGGAAGGCACAAACCAGGATTTCAGAGGGACGGGTGTCCTTGGGCTGCCTTTTGGGTGGCTTCACTGGCATTTTCAAGTCTCCATATTTGCATCATTGCTGTTTGGTAGTGGTTCAAGGGTGAGCTGTATGATCTTTCCCTTGCCTGATTTACTAAGATGTGATTTTTTTTTTTTAATTTTTTTTTTTTTGCTTGAAGTCCTTTTTATTTAATATTGATTATTGTAGAGTGCTCTAAGGTAACAGCATGAAAGCATTATTAACTTATGGTAGCATACGTCTTAAAAAGAAAAAGTTTATATGTGAAGGTTTTAATCATCATCTATAGCTCCATGATGAGTAAGTGTTAAGTGTAACACTGAGAAATTTTGATTTTCAGAGTCGGGCCATATAGTCACAGACAGACAGACAAACAGCAATCCCACTCTCCCACCCTCCCAAAACCCAGGCAGGAGTAAGCTAAGAGGTGGCTAAAAGAAGCTGATCTATTCTTAACCTTGCTTCAGATGTGACAGCAAAATTAAATGGAAGCAATCATGAATCATAGGAGGATCAGAGCTAGGTAACTAATTGGCCTATTTTCTATACTGCCAGAATCCTCTCAAGCAATTTTCCTCAATTATGGCTGCAAATCAGCATGTTACTTCCTCCTCACAAACTACCCATTGCTGAGGGACTAACTAGGTGTCCCAGGACATTTCCTCATCTATTGCTGGAGACTGATTCCCACTGTTTAATAATTACAGGAAGTTCAAGCTCCCACATTGAAGGAAGAAAAAAAACCCACCTGTTTTACCTATTAAGACAAGGGAAATGAAAACCCTAATTATAGAAAACAAACCCTATTTTTAATAGTAGGCTTTCCTAATAATTGGGTATCTTCTTTGATGAAAGATAGGCACAGCATTAGCAGAATATATGCAGCACTTTCCCTTCAGTTATAGGTTTCCCCGCAGTATGAAAGCTATAATACTAAAGCTTTGTCAACTATAGAGTCCTTTGGGAAAAAAAGGACAGCAGTTATTCACTGCTAGTGTTCAGGGCTATCAAAGATATAATTAAACTTGCATGCAATTAGAGCAACCAAGAAAGGTGGTTACTTCTCTACTGCATCTCTGGCTGCCTGCTAATCGCACACAATGTACATCTCGCCTGTGACTTCTATTCTTCAAGATACATTATCATGTCTATTATTTAGTTAACATCAGATTTCCCTTGTTATATAAAATATGTAATGAAAGACAGACCCTCATCTTTTCTAAAAGGATAAATAACTCAAAGAGATCCCTTTGGAAAAAGGAAGGTGACAGAACAATTGACACTTCTAAACTATATTATTTAAGTTCTCATTTCATGCATACTGTAAAAATATAGAGATAAACAGAACTGATCTGGAATAAAACAGAGAAAAGAAAGCCAGGAAATCACTTTGTGTTTATTTGCTTCAGAGCAGCAGCACTTCACTTGCCGGCAAAGTCTTTGGGCTTCCCAGGTGACAGGTCCAGCAGATTCACCATGACCTGACAGGACTCCGAGGAACACCTACACGTAAAAGCCTTAGGGGTTTTTTTTGTTTGTTTTTTAAAAATCTTTCGCACTGCTAGCAGCTTCCCTGCCCAGGGACAGAGCTGAATTTGCTTTCAGAACAATTCCTTCTAGTTCATTAGTAACAACAGGCTCATTTTCCCTGGCAACACCTGTGCTAGTGCTATGTAGGTCTGTACCCATCTTTCACATACACTTTACATTAGAGGAGAACTGTTACAGGTAGTATGCAGACATCTTTGCTGCTTGAGCTGCCAAAAAGTTTGTAGATTCTGCATCAATGGTAGAGGTTCAAAACCCATTCTATATCACACGCACACAAATTGGGTTTTTTTTGTGAAATATCTTAATCTCTTCTCCTTCATGAAGAATTTAACTTTTCCAAACACTGCTCTCAGTGGTGGCCCTTTTTCCTTTTCTGTTTTAAAGGTAGGCTGCTGGCTATAAGCTAAAAGGAAACACATTTATTGGAACATCATAGAGAGATACTACGGTATTTTTAAGGTTTCTTAGTCTCAGTGACTCCAGCTGGCCTGTCCCACAGCAACTAGGACAGTCAATGCAATAAGCCCTGTCATTGCTGTCCAGGTGTAGCTAACCAACCAGCAGCATCTCCAAGTTCTTATGAACTCTGAAAAAATGATACCTTAGTACCTTTTCTAGAGACTGGACTATAACCTGATATCCCATTTTAGATGTAGAACTCAGTCTAGTGAGATCTTGGGAGTGACTGTATTAGTAGAATGGTGCTATTCTATACTAGTGAACAGTAGTACAGAGATTCCTCTCTGCAGACCAGCTGGAGTTGTGCCCCCAAATTTTCCAGTAGTTTCTAAAATTCATACAAATATTAACAAGTTTCTCAGTGCTGCATTGCAGTTCTCTAATACCATACATATAAGGTCTGAATGAAGGTAGTTTCATTAAAGGTGTTGGAATGGTCACATTTAAATAATTTACTTAAATAATTTACTACTCAGTAGTTTCTTTAAAGTAAAAACTGTGGAATGTTCATCAGCTGTGTTCAAGGTAAGGAAACACTTTGCACGCTGTCCAGTTAAGAAACAGAAATACATTCAGTTGAGGTCAAAAGGGAAAGCAACATTTGAATACATAGGTAGAAATGATGCGAGAGATGCTGTCCTGGCTTCAGCTGGGATAGAGCTAATTTTCTTCCTAGTAGCTGGTATAGTGCTGTGTTTTGGATTTAGGATGAGAATAATGTTGATAACACAGGGATGTTTTAGTTGCTGCTGAGCATACAAGACTTTTCAGCTTCTCACACTGTGCCAGGAGCACAAAAACTGGTGAGGGGACACGGCCAGGACAGTTGACCCCAACTGCCCAAAGGGATATTCCATACAGCATCATGCTCAGTGTATATTTTTAGTGAAGAAGGAGGCAGGGGGGACCTTAGGAGTGATGATGTTTGTCTTCCCCAGTAACCGTTATGTATGATGGGGCCCGGCTTTCCTGGGGATGCTGAACACCTGCCTACCCATGAGAAGGGGTGATTGAATCCCCTGTTTTGCTTTGCTAGTGTTGCAGCTTTTGTTTTACCTATTAAACTGTCATTATCTCAACCCACAAGTTCTCTTACCATTTCAGTTCTCTCCCCCATCCCATCAGGGGAAAGCAAGCAAATGGCTTTGAAGGGTTTAGTTGCCAGCTGGGGTTAAATCATGACAGATGCTTAAAATGTGTATTACTTGTCTATTCTTTTCTGTCCTTCAGTTTTATTGTGTTTTGGAGACTAGCCACTGCAGCTCCAAAGCAGCAGCTTGTATTCAGCTGTGAACCACAGACCACAGCATCTCCTCTTTTTTGCCTGTAGGGAATTTTGGATATGCATAAAGAAGCAAGCATAACGCTATTGACTTCAGCAATGTTTCACTGGTAGAACAGAGCTCCATTTGGCTTAAAGCAAGAGAACGTGAAATGTATCAAGAGAACCCCAAGGCGACTCCAGGATTTGCAGCGCTCTAACAAAGAAGAACTGACAGAAGGTTAAATGTCATTTCTGAAGCACCAAAGCACTGTTCGATGGAGGGAGCTGCAGCACTGGAAAGGACGCACCTTGAACCCATGCATGATAGGTGTACAGGATGGTAGCAGGCATGATGGGGCTTTCAGGCCCACAACTGTTTAAAATGAAGTGAGATGATGATGGACCTCCAGCCCATGTTCCTCACATCCTCCTCTGATGGCTGGCTCAGCACAGAGGCTCTGCCAATAATTTTGTCCTGCAGCTTGACCAGTTCAGGCTTTGGCTTCACGCATTGAATCTTCCTGGTTTAATTCTCACTCATGGAATCAGCTTTAACATTTGAAACATTTTTTCCCTGGCAATTGTTAAAGAAACTCTGGAGTAGAATTCATATGAGATAGCATGTCTGGTAATTCTTCCTCCTCTGTGTGATATATTCCTTTCTCTCACCAGAAAAATCAGTGCTATGCTGAGCAAAGCAAACTAACAAACTGCAGCTCAAGCCTTTCATACTGCAAACCATTGCAGTCACATTAAAACTCCATCACGCAAGTGGTCAAGCTGAATTCCTTAGAAGTTATTACTGCATCCGAGCTAAAAATTATGCACCGGCCACTTCCTCTGGGGGTAAAAGCATCCTTCCGCACCAGAACATAACACCCTTCCTAAAGCTTTTTTTAAAAAGAAGACAAAACCAGCCTCTTCCTTCCCTGCTGCATGAAGAACAGGGCATGTGCCAGCACCAAGCAAACACCACAGTGGAACAAGAATAGAATATACTGCAGAGGACCTCCCATGGGGACATCAATGGCTGTCTCCAAGCTCAGAGATTAGCATGGAACAACTGAGAAAGGCAAAGACTTTTCCTGTTTTCCAGCACAGAGCTACAAGAATTTTTCATCTTGGTGTTATCTTGATAATAACCTACCCTGTTCTTTTTTCTATGATATTGTTGTCTTTGATTTCTACCATGTTATATGCATGTGAATGAACCAACTCTCATGCACCACAAAATTCACTGAGACCACCACCCGCTAAAAAACATTACAGCCTTCCAAGGCATATGTTGGTGTAATAAAACCTCACAGTTCACCCTTTCATTTTCTTGCATTAGTGACATCTACTGGGTTTTACCTCAACTAGAATATTTACATTTTACCTCCATTAAAGCATAATATAATTGAACAAGCACTAGGTGACCAGCTATTCCTTCTTTCTTGTATGCAGTTGCCATCAGATTAAGTGTGCAGAAAGACAAACCACTTTCTAACACATTTTTCTCAGAGGAGCTAGGACTTCTACCAGTTAATTCAAGAAACCTAAGAAATTCCTCAGTATTTTCCCTGATTGAAACGAAGAAAAGCTGCCTGGCCCTGGGTGTACCAGTAGTCCTTGGCCACCCCAAGCAGCCGTACAGGAAGCCTCTACATCAGCCCTCACCCAAGCTGTGCAGTAGGCAAATCTTTCTCTCTACTCAGCTCTGTCCTTTGCTGTTCCTGACTTGTTGATTGGATTTCCCCAGACTGACCTTGGACCTGACTTGTCACCTCTCATTTCTCTAATGATCACTGTCCCCAACCCTGTCCTGCTTGCCTGGCTTGGTGCTGTGGGGTCAGGCGTTTGTTGGCAAGGTCACTGCCCCTACCCATGCATGGTCATCCTTAGGTCCTGATTACCAGCCTTGGGGAAGCAGCCCCACTCTCACTGCACCCCCTCAAAAATGTTCTTTTCTGTATGGTGTCATGTCAAGGCTACACTACCCATGTGCACAATGACAGCTATATACAATAGTGATTAAATAAAAAATAAAAAAATTAAAAGTGGCATCACCTTGCATTAAACTTTTGCCTTGAGGCAAACATGGAGTAGACTTGACATTCACATCTATTCAGGTCAGACATATAACACTGCATGGCCCAGGTCCATCTCTCCCCAAGGAAAGGCTGTTCTTTCTTAATGAATGCGCGCACTCGCTTTACACTTTCCCAAAGCCAAAAGAGGTTCTGTTTGAGTTTGGCAAACATCCAAGCTAAACTGCGCAGAAACACAAAATGCCTGTGAATACACTAATCAAAGATAGAGAGTAAGGAAAGGGACAAAGCGTTATCCTTTAAAAGAAGAGTTTGATTCTGGTGGTTCCCTCTACCCTGATTTTGTACCAACGCAGTGTCACAGTCATTCACGATGTTACATCTAATCATCCCTAACAAGGGGAAAAAAAAAAAAGATTAAGTGTAGGCAAAACCTTTGACTTTTGTGCACTCAAATCATAACACCAGAACATAGAATGCTTACAATGTAAGATTATGCACTTACACAAATAGTCCCTTTGAGTTCAGGAATAAATACAAGTGAGTAAATTCCAAATTAAGACCTAAATTTAGGAATAGGCAAGCCAGACTAAAGAAAATGGAGCAAAAAATAAATTATTTTTTTTTCCTCTAAGGTTCAGTAAAGTATTATTTTTAATTATTATTATTGGGTTTTTTGTGTTAGGGTTTAAGCATTATCTTCAGACGTCTATAGATGACTTCTGAATAAGAAGAGAGATGCCTAAAAATGACCTGTGGCAAGTTTATTTAAAAAAAAAAAAATCAACAGCACTCAGTTGCACACCTGAACCTAGACTATGTAAATCAATTTGATCTGAGGAGACTTTGGATTAAACATGCTTTTTTTTTTCTTTTAAGCCAGACCACTGTCTCATTCAACACATTTGTTATCCATGTGACTGGCAACCCCAAAAAGATACAAACTAGCAGAACTTCAACACTGCAAAAGACCTGGACAGCAGATGGGCTCATTAAACTACTTTATAAGGTCGAGTCTTGCATCTCTCAGTTCAAGAAGATGGTCTATACACATCTCCTGGAGTTTTCTGCTGGGCTGAAGCTCTTCTGCACCTAAATGAGTTGTAATGAGACAGTGTGCACAGCTGTGTTTAAAACAGAACCCAGAATATTTGACATTAGAGACTTGTCAGAAGCAAAACTCAGGTGCCTTGTAGTCAAAGGACTGACAGAGACGAAGTTTTCTGTTTGGATACCACCTCCTGTTAATTTCCCTGCACAACCGCATGGAGTCACATCATCTTCAATCTTCTAATGAGTTCTTTGATTTTATTAGATGTTCTCATTGATCTCATTTAATGATTTATATATTACCTATACTCTTAGTCATTATTAGTGATTAGATGTTTTCCTACTGAAGGTAAGACAAATTACAAAGGCAATCCACAATGGGTCACATAAAATAACCACAGGAGTCCCCAAGGAGATATTAATTGCCCAGTTGTGGGAACAAAGTAACCAAAGGAAAAAAAAAATACAACAAAACTGAAACCAATTAGGGTGCTTCATGTTGTAGATTGAAACGTAAGGACCTAAAAGATTGAGAAGACTGAACTTCAAAAGCAGCTAAGCTGATGAGTTATTTTAATAACAGACTGGCAACTCGCTGTGAAACTGGTTGCTGAAACAGTAAATTTCTACAGTTCTCAGGCTGTACAAGTCCAGGTGGGAGCAACAGGCAGATGCAACAGCATGGGTATGAGGGGCTCAACCTACAGCAGCCACTGCCAGCTCTTCACACTGCTTCGAAGACCAAGTCCATAAGCTGCCCTACATAGAAAAATGGAATTAGCAAAATCATTTATTTTCCCAGATGACCAAGCGCTCTAGGAGACAGGGTAAAAGGACATTTATACATCAGAAAAGAATCTGCGCTGCAGAATACAACCCAAGAGAAAGGGGTGTGGAGAAAAAAAAAAAAAAACAACAACATCTTGGATAATTGGTAGTCTAGCACAAGCAATCCAAAAGCAGAAAAAAAATAAAGGATTCATCTCAGATAATTTGTAGTTCAGCATGAGCTTTATTATACATGACATTAGAGGAATTAGCATTCTACTAACAAGTGGAGAAATAATTCTTTGGGAACCACCAACTGTTTCACTATTGCTGGCTAAACAAGCCTTCTTTAGCTCCCATCTGGACAGTATTCATACCCTAGCTTGCTTCCAGAGAAGTCAGCACTGTTTCTTAAGCAGCAATTTTTAAGTATAATAATTATTATATCAAAAGGAAAAAGTGTAAAATAAAAGCTATTTTATGAATAGTAGCAGGTAAGCTGGGGAAACTGCCTAACAGTTGTGTTGAAGTGGAGTAAAGGTTGCAAATGGGACAATAAAATTCAAATGCAGAACCTGCTCAACATGCTAAGAACTAATGAGCTGGAGGCAACACACCCATTAGAGTCCTGAAGGAAAAAGAATTCCACATTTCCCCAGCACAGGTAGAGCCCTGTGCTCTGCTCTCTTCCAGCAGAGGGAGAACTGTAGGATCCAGCAGAAGAGGGTTTGAAAGCTGCAGCCCCGCTTTGAAAAGCGGATGGGGTGGTCCAGCGCGGAACTCGCTGCAGCACCACCTCACCAGCACAGTCTGGAGCTGCCGCAGTGGCAGGACCACAGGCTGGTGCCCAGCTCCGCCGTGCGCCCTCCCCAAAAACTGCCCATGGTGCCTGGCGCTGCCACGGGTGGCAGCAACGCTGGGCAAAGCGCCACTGATTTATGCGAACGCATTAAACGCAATGGGCTTTCATTACCACCTGTCATCCTCTTTACATCTTTGCTACGTGAGAACATATTGAAAAACTCACCACTACCGTCACAAATAAAGCTACAAATATCACAACAAACAAAAGGTAAAACACTGCCTGCAGAAGACACTATTGTTCTGGTGTTCCAGTACAAATTCAAATGATAGAGAAGGAGAGGAGGCGAGAGGGGAGAGAACAAGGCTGCAACAGTCCTCCTCTGCCTGCTGCTGTCCCCATTAATATCAGCAGCTATTCCTCCAAATTGTGACTCGAGGGGATAATTAAACTATTGCTGCTCCCGTTTTCCCCGCAGAGCAGCACTGTTACAACAGTGCCGGTGTCTCTCCTTGTAGGACGGCAGCAGCCCCTTGGGAGAGCTGCGTGATGCTGCAGCCCCAGCCGTGGGAGAGGGACCTCTCCAATATTTTGTGAAGCCAGGAGCATCGCCTGCTGCCTTCTATTACGGTTTTCAAACATCAGAGCTGCCCTTATTTCAGCATTTATTCAGAAACCATTGAGGTTTCAGTGAAACTGGGAAGATTAATTAAGTGATAGCACATTTGAATGGGGGAGATGAATGATTAAAAGTTCACGGTAAGAGTAGGTACTATTTTTTCAGAAAATGGCACCTACTTATATTGATGAATTTCTTGTTCAGTGGTCTATAATGTCACTTCAGCATGAGAGGCTGGAGTGCTGTAAAGAGAAATTCTCCAAAAACTACTCTGCTGACATTGTAACACCACTTAAGTAAAAAGTCAGACAATGCAGCATCACTCAAAATACTGCCAGACTGATAATATTTTTAACTTACTGAAATGAAAGACCACTGATTTATTTGTCTTGCTGTAAGAATTATCAGAGCCATTCTGGAGAAAATGTAAGTGCAGATGTTTAAATGATTAAGTTCAAGTCAATTTTCTCTACTTATTTTCATTTACAAGCAGATCTGCACTTCTAAAAATTGCATGACTGTTAAGAGATGTGTCTCCATCCAGTAACTTCTGAACAGATAGATGGAAAGGGAGGGGAGCACAGGCACAAGCCATACAAGTTTTTTCTGTCCATAGACCAATTTTGCACCCAGAGGTGGTACTGAGAAGCGGTAGCACAGAGCGTATCCGAAACTGTACGTGATTTGTACTGAGCCGAGGGAGTTGATCCTGGGGAACACATGACATTTACCAGCGACAACATTAAAGCCTAGAAGAAATCTGCTAGACCTCTCAATACTTTTTACCCAGAAGCATCCAAAGAATTAATTATAAAGTTGATTTTGAATAGTGCTTTAAACTGGAAACCAGTCTAGTGTTTAAATTAAGGAGTATATTGAAATGCCTAATTGTTACTAACCCATGATTAAAGTAAAAGAGCTGTAACTGACTATGAAAAAAAGTTTGTGCTGCTTATCACACTGTCCTGAGCTGGGTGACTGATCTTGAGATGCTGGCTGCATGCTAATGCCTGTGGCACCCTTAGCAGCTGAGGGAGTGAGGTCGACAGTCTCTCCAAATAACTTCTCTAGTTAGTTAACTGAGCAGTTTTCAGCTGTTTACAGAGCCAGGACACTTTGTGAGACCATTCCAGCACTCATTCACCCAGACGTCAACCCCTCTGCTGCCCATACAGCCCAGCCCTCAAAGCAACCTCCTGTTTATTCCTCTCATACTGCACAGCAGCAAAAAGGAGAGAAATCGAGCAAAAAAAGGCTAAGGCAGCTAGAATGAAGTTCTTCAGTGAGCTGTCTTGGACCAAACCCTTCATTTGCCTTTCATGTAAAAAACCCATGATTCATATCCTGTCGATTTGGAGATGTCATGAAGTAAAAATCTGCCTAGCTGAGGAAAGGACGACTAGAGCAATACCTTTATACCACATACTTTCCTGTGCAATCCAACCTCAGGCACATAACTCAAGAAAAACTGCTTGAAATTCATGCCTCCCAGAATACTGCCTATTGAATGTCTCTTGCCTTGCAGGAAGCTGGAACAATAGGTGAATCAAAGGCAGCAGGAAAAATCAGAAAAAAAACACCCCACCACCCTGTCAGGGGACAGAGAATAGGAGCTGAGAGGCAAGTACCAAAAATAGACAGAAAATTGATATTATTTCTGTAAAAGGAAAAATTTGAAGGTTTTGCTGAGGGGAGAAAAAGGGAGTAGAGAAAGAAATCCCAGACCAGAGCACTCTGCCACTCTGAAACATTGCTAATGTGTTTCTGGTCTAAAGATGTGCTCTGTCAGCCAAACTGAACTTTATTACTTATACAAACATGTTGAATGTTATAATAAAAATAAACTACTGATTTATCACAGAAATATAAAGCACGAAGTATTTACCCAAGAAATTTGCAAATAACTTGATTTTTTTTTTTTAGCAAATAGCATACGTGCATCCCAAAAGCCCTGTTATCCTGTGATGCCCTCAGCAAAAGCATTCTCCAATTGATTCTAGATGCAGAGTGAATTTGCTTTACAATGGAACGCTCAGGTTCCACGGAGCTGCCTCCCCTCCTCAAGTCCTGTACAGCTGCAACTGTTATCAGAATGCAGAAGGGAGGGAAAAAAAAAAAAAAAAAGAGCCATTTCCGGCTTTTTCTTCCTACCCAAATTCTACATAGAAAGGTTAGCAAACAAACTGGCTCCATCACTCAGGTACAATGATGATAATGTCTACTGTATTTAAAGGAAGGCTAATAGCATTAGAAGTGGTCAAGTCAAGACTGAAGTACTAAGAAACACCAGAGGTTGGCACTTTTAGCTTAGCTCATTCCTCTTGGGACATATAACAATATATTATGTTTAAAGCATGCTTAGTTTACCATTTACTGTTCCAGAAAGTATATTTCCCTAGTCAGATCATGAAATAACGTGGAATCAGCAAAAGTTACCCAAACTAACAAGTATCATGTGGACTGAGGTGGGGTTTTTTTCAGAAACCAAATCCAGACATGTTTCCAAGAGAGCACAGAAGCACATTTTTTAGAGAGGTGACATTTAGCTGCCAGATTCTAATCTCTCCTCCAAAGTACGCAGGAAACCATTTCACAGAGATGTACTTATTTAACACCGATCAAGCTGTAGTATGTCCTGAATTCATTCCCAGTAATGTCCAAAATCTTTTTATTAAGCAGTCCTGAAATGGGAATATGCAAGTGCAGCAAATATCCAGCCAAGAGAACATCAACTAGAATGCTTTATATCCGTCAAAGCTAGGAGGGACTGAAAACAGGACCTTTAAGTAAAAACTGTTAGACCCTCTCAGCTGCAAACGTGCAACCTGTATTGCCTGCTCTCCTCTCACGTTGAACAACTGCAAACGCTGCCTTTAAAAACTAGAAAGGCTGATCAGTGAACGAGTCTTGATTTTCTCCTAGGAGTCTGTACGTAGACTGCATGAACACAGTCCCCGTTTGATTTGGCAGGAGCTGCGTGTCCGTGTTTGAGCACGGGTCGCTCAAGCGGGCGAGGGCAGCCGGTGGGACCCAGCGAGGCTCCTGCGCGCACCCAGAGCCGCCACGTCCACAGCAAGGATGTGCGATACGCCAGGTGACCTCAAGTGAAGCATTTGTATTAAGCAGCCTAGTTAGCAGTTTATATTACACAGCAGCAATAGCATTTTTAATGCATTGAACAGAACTGGTGCGAACAGGAAGGTGTCCCTGACCCACGGCGGGGGGAGTGGAACTAGATGATTTTTAAGGTCCCTTGCAACCCAAACTATTCTATGATTCTATGGGTACTAGTAAGAACTGCTACACAAAGTGGTATGCCTCATGTGAGCCAAAATTACAACATAATTAAATGAATGAATACCAAAAATGGAGATACTGCTGCCAGCTCAGCCTGATACTTATATATCTAATAACAACACAACTGGGAGAAACATGTAGTTAAGAGACAACATAAAACAGGAGAGCTGTACTTGCAATTACAGGGTGACAAGGCTGTAACACCACAACATTTACACTTCATATAAATCAGCTCCTCAGATGGCCCTTTGCTGTAAAAGTGTCAGTCAGTGAAACTGCTGCCCTCAAACTACCACTGTTCTTCAGAATAATTTCAGTGTTGCCACCTAAAGAGCCACTCAGCCAGAAAGCAAGAGGCCGGAGAGCTACTTGGAAAGTTTGCTGGTTTCCAAAGGAAAAACCCACAGAAAAAACCCACATGTTGGTATTTTGCTGTGATCATAACAGTTTCATACTCACTGAACAGTAAACATTTTGGATAACAATTACACAAAATTACAGGCCAAAAATATTTTGTTACATTTACAAATAAGCATATATTTGTAAAAACGTACATCTGCTCTGGGCTAACAGGAATCTCCACCAAGTCATTTTCACATTTGGTTTAAGCACTCTTCTACAGAGATTCTTGAAACAGACCCTAAAGCGAACAGCATTCACCAAGTTTGATTTGTGCTTTGTGCAGTTTATTACTTTCTCCTGAGTTTCAGACAAACCCCTCTTCTCTATTCAGTTTTATCACAGTTTCCCAATAATTTAACTTGGATTTTTAATACTCATTCAGTTATCCAGTCTCCAGTGTACTTTACATTAACAATGAATCCTCTCCCAAGGACAGTGAAGTGTTGGGTCTATCTCCTGGGCTGGTGAAACAAAGGACACCACCGACTCTGAGGCAACTCTGCTGAGTTACGCCACCTCTTTTTGCCCAGAGAGCTGAATTAATTTGTCCACGTTGACAACGGGAGCTCATTAGACAAGCTCTGCTGACTTGTGATGGGGAAATCTAAGAGGTCCCTGCCCTTGTATTTTGCCTAACTCCACCCTATGATTGACAGAAGTTTTAATTAATACGCCCTTGTATGAGCTGGTCCACCTTCACTTCTGCCAGACCTGCAAGGTGGGAGTCAGTGCAGCTGCAGGGAGGGAGCGGAGGACTGTGACCTCCCGGCTCGCCCGCAGGTTAACGGGCAGAGCTCATCTGCCACAACCTTCTGCAGAGCCAGAAGTTATCCTGGCTCCCAACACCCTGCTCAGCTCCCCCATCTCTTGCACGTCTCGTGGGGTAGATCCTAACCCTGGTGAAACCAAGGAGAGGATTGGGTTTTTCAAAATGATATCTTAGTCTTATTCTTTGTAACATTAATAGATAACTCGGAGTAGAATGTCTTCTGCTATTCTAGCAAGTCATCTGATGCATTATTATTTAAACGAGGAATCTAGGATGCAATGCATAATGAAGCAAAAGTAATTAAGAACAAATCTTTGCACACCCTTAGATGGTCACTCTGTGTATTTCCAGGGTGTTAGAAGAGTAAAATGCCTGCACACAGCGGCCTGGCCCTGCACAGGGTACCCATTCATAAATGTGGATTTCAAAAAACAAAACAAAACAAAACAACCAACTAACAAACAAGCAACAACACCACCACAACCCCACAACATTCAACAAAAGTCTATAAATATGCAGCAACTATGCTAGAACAAAGCCAAAACTTCATAATACTCCCCATGTGTTTTATTTAGCCACAAAATAAGCAAACGCAGTATTAAGCGGTGAGACTTCAGAACAGAAGAAACAAAGAAGATGTCACAGTACGGTAACAAGCCATATTACCCAGGGTAGAAAGCAGCATCTCCATTTCCCATTATCACAAGATCATCAAGTCTGTTACTTATGATTTATAATCACAAATATAACACCTATATAATTCTTAAATCAAAAAAAGGGCTCTTCCCCAAAGACTAGACATCTCAAAAGAAGGTCAAATCAGCTTACAGGACAAGCCCATCCCTGTGCAATGCTCTCCGTATTCAAGCAGCCTATAGAGCCATTCTAGTAGCCCTACTTGTTCCTTCCCCAACTTTAACATTTTATAGGAGAAGCAAAACCACCCACAGCCCACTCACCAGATGAGCTGTCTGACCAGGTCTGGAGAACCTCTCTCCCCCAGCCGCCCCTGTGGTGTGCAGCTCCCACCCTCGCTGCCCACATCCCCAGCACACACCAAGCGCTGTGCCCAGCGCCTCTTCAGATGCACCGTCCCCTGCAGCTACAGCAGCTTCTTGCACTGATTATTCAGAGACACAATGAGAGAAACAACCACCTCCTCTGCTGAGGAGGTTACTCTATTTTGCAGCATAGCAATGAGTTGCTTATTGCCTTCAGAGTCAGCAACACCTGCCACTGCCTGCCTCCAAAGAGACGCTGGCAGGTGCTGATCTAAAACACAAAACAGGAAAATATGGACTGAAACACATGCAGAGAACCAGCACCCTTCAGCTCTACTCTAGCTGTCACTTTTTCCTCACTCATTCTTCATACCTGTGGTCAACGCTCCCCAAAAAAGCTCACCTTGAGACACGCAGCATGGGGCCAAGAACTTGTCTCCAGAAGCTCACCATTAACAAGGTCTGCACCTACAGCAGTACATCCACCTTGCTTCAGGCAATCCAGCTGCACTAAATGAACCACCTTCACAAACTCCTCCACTCTTCCTCAGGCAAGTAATTCGTATTTATGCCTCACACATGATCCTTATCTCATTATTGGCCTGCACCTGTGCACAGACACCCACCCTCTTTTGTGCTGGTCACCACAATTCAAGTTCAATAAACTCACATTTAGGGAAACATGAGCTTAATTATTCCTACCATTTCTTATTTGCTTTCTTCATAAAGGAAAGAAAGCCTGAAATTGTGCTTTACCTAGAAAAATCTTATTTTTTTAATAGAGTGAGAAAGAAGGGCTAATTAAATTTGACAATAAAATTATTGTCAAAAGCTAATGGCAATAAAGGCAACTCCAACAAACAAGTATCCTAGTCTTCAGGAATGGAAATGCTGAAAACTCATTGAAGATGCAGAAGGATAGAAAGCCCATCAAGACCAACAGAAAACCTTCCATTTACTAGAGTGGTCTTGAATTAGGCTTTTGGAAATTAGACTCACACAGACAGCTGAACAGATAAAGTTCTACCAAGTACTCTGAGTAATCTCTATTAATTCTACTTTAATAACAACCTGGCAGTAAAGGTGCTGATACTAATTGCTGAGCATTTCTTTGCTCAAATCGATCCTTAACACTGACCACAATAAATGAGTTAGGCTTTTATATAAAATTCATACTTAAAATAGCTATGAATCTTCCTAATGTGTCATTTGACATTTGTTATTACTTGGCTGTGGACTGGCTTTGAATATTTTATGAAATATTTATGGCAGAAGGGGATATGGGGATTCATAAGAGCAAGACACATACAATATGCTGAAGATTAGTGACAATTACCACAAGGGTAAAATTAGTATAATCAACCATCACTTTCTTATGAAAAAATACAGACTTAATTGGTAGCAGGTGGATATTTCTTCCATTTTAAAACTGCACTTTGTTGGGACTGATTTGCATATTTTCCTTCACTTTTGTAGGATTAAATAAAATTCTGTTTAACTATGAACTTTGGCTAATTAACTCCTGGTAAACAGAGAAATGTTACATTCTCTTTAAAGAAATATTTTGTAAATTCCCTTTTCATCTGCAATAATTTGTCAAAAGAAGAGAATAATAATTATATGCATCATATAGAGCTACTGTGTAACAGATTGTGAGCAGGTAAAAGTGGAATTTAGGGAAAAAAAGAAGTTTGTTTTGTTGTTCTTGCTGGAACATGGATTGAATTCAAAACCTTAAATTAAAATTATTGTAAAAGTTCCATAATTAAAAAAGCGCTGTTTATAATTTGATCCCTTGTAATTCTCGCCAGTGATTATGACAGATCCCATTCTAGAGAAAGAAACACTGAGTCAGGGGACATCAGCTTTTGCTGCATTCAGTGTCTCCAAAGTGAGCTGTGTTTAGGACTTCTCTAAGTATATTCTGTAAGTAATTTTGCAACTAAATACCATAAAAGACCCTGTGCTGTACTTGAACCTTGTGAGCCAAACTCTAGCAACTTTCACGTGGCATGGAAGAAATGATTAAGCAGTCATTTGGTGACAAGATTTTTCAGACTGAATGGAAAATCACCCGCTTTTACCTGTGCAAGGCTTGAGGCAGCACACACGCTTTGAAGGGGTTTTGCTTCTAGATTTATATACAGTGCTAGTGCAGAGGCAGTGAAAATGAATCAAACTGTGCTCTCCCGTGCATTGCTGCACCATCCGCTGAAGTCAGGTATTTAACGAGGAGCTGGAGTTCGCCTTGCATAGCAAACCTGCAGTGACAATCGTGCAACGAGCCTGTTCGAAGGACAGCACTGGCTGGAGGATCCCGGGCAGGGCTAAAAACCTTTCAGAGGAGTTTGGTTGGGACTCCTGCAGTGGCTTATATTTTTAGCTTGTGCCTCTCCTAACTGGACTAAAGAAAGCAAAACAGTGAGAACAAAAATAGCATTACCATAATTCATGTGTCACCTAATTAATAAATTAAAAACACAAGGCATGCTGCTAGTTTGACCTGAGATTAGTACTCCCACGGAGGTTTACACTGTTATTTTCCTTGCTATACACCTTTCCCTGCTGGAAGATTAGCATCTTTAGGACCATATTTATTTATATGTACCAAATATTTATTTACTTTTTCAACAATAAGATTCAAAGCTATTTAATATCAAGTTTTCCTTACCCACCAAAACCATGTTTGTCATGCAAATGCTTGTACCTCCATGATTTTTTTCTCTTGAAATCTCTAGGGGTTAGGTGCTTTGAAACCTAATGGGATTATGGCATAAACACAGCAATGTATTCTCTCTTGAGAAAAAAAAATATATATTTAAGCAGATAATACAATCCCTTTGGAGCCTCCAAGTTTTTCTCCAAGTGCACACATACAATTCCATTAGCATTTAAAGGAATGTGAAGCAGGGAGAGATCTCTGAGCCTGTTTCTTTGGCTGTTGTGAATATCCTGGCTTCAGAAATGTTAATGGTTTTAGGTATTACCTTTATCTGCTTCAGCCCTGTTAAATTTAGGTATGCTGTGTATAAATATGAATATGTTTGAGTTAGTATACTTTTTGCCTGTTGTTTAGGCACTATTCATTTTCTCCCAGAAAGCACAGCTGTTGTTGCTTTCATTAGCAAGGGGTACTTTTTTCTTACTTTTTGAATTATAATATTGATTTTTCCTCTTGCACTGCTGTTCGGTATAGTGTATTGTTAAATGACTCAACAAGTTTAAACCCTTGAAAATAGGGTTTGTAATGGAAGTGCTGGCACACCCTTAACTCCATCGTCATGAGCTGTGATGCTGCACTAGATGGATTGAGCCACACTGGCCCCCACAGAACTGAAGGCCCAAACACCTTGAAATATAATTTCAGCAACACAGTTATGGGGTGATACACTGCTTGGATTCAAAATAAATCCTATGAAATTCAAATGAGCCGTTGGAATGGATAACTACAGCTGAGATGCTGGAAATGTCTCACAAATCAATCATCCCAGGTGTGAACAGAATTTCCAGGTTGGTTTTCTACATATTTTATTCTTGTGGGTTTCTTTGAAGTTGAAATCTCTTTTTATTTGTAACATCCTTACCCTTGAGTCTTTCTTCTTTTCTAAATATCCACTCATTCCCTATAATCCCTTTATTCCGTTCTATTTTCCAGCCATACCTCCCTTGATATGCTTTTCAAAAGCCTATTGTGCCGAGGCCCATCTGGATGCATGTTACACTTTTGGTTTTGCCTCCACTTAGCTGGAGTGCCCCTGGGTCTTGCTGAACCAGCACTTAGGGCAGAAATACCCTGATGGAAGTAAAAGTTACAGCGGGCTTTGGGTTACTCTCAGGCCGTGCCCACACTATCCTGCGTAACCCCAATATCTCATATCTCACATACAAGCGTTCACCCGAGCAGGAACAGCAAATTAGATGATTGCTGCAATGTCACACAGAAACTTGTCCTAAAATATCATTTTTATGTGCCTGTTCCTTCGGAAGAACCCATTTCTGCAGACCTCATCGTCAGTGTAATATTGTAGTATTTCTAGTGTAATTATATTCCCTTTAATAAGCACTACACCAGACTGCCTTTCCGTGGAAGATATATAGACAACGTCATACGCACTTGCTGAGGCTTTAAGTACAAAAAAATGCAATCTGTGAAGCCTCAAAGGCATTCTTGCTTCACTAATACTCATATATTAGGAAAAATAAATGTAGATTTTCGGATTATATCCAATTGAAATATCACATCAGCCTGTGGTTTCCTTTTGAATGAATAAATATTGTACCAAAATCATTTTAGTGCTGCTATTTAGGGGGAAAATATGGTCAGAGAACCAGAGAAAATATACGTATCAGTAGGCTACGCAGCAGCCTGCGATGGAGGCGGCGCTGCTGTTCGCCGCCCTCCCTTCCCCGCTGCAGGGCACTCCCAAGGGCTCGCTGCGAGGATGTGCAGAGGAGAACACCTGCCCCGAGCACTCGCAGGGAGCCAGAAGCTGCTCTGCAGCCCCGCGGGGATGGGGCTGGCCCAGGGCCTCCCCTCTGCAGTGCTGGGACGCGGCCGAGCATCCCTGCTGGCTTCCCCTGCATCCACGTATGGACCGCATACGCACCGAGACAGGCTGGGGTATCCTGACCCCAAACCACCGTCTGGAATAGTAGTGTGGCTTTTCGCAAAGGCTGGCTGGAAAAGCCCTGTCCTCTGCCGCTCGCCTATCAAAGCCTGCGCTGGAAGTGAGAGAGTTAAAAGTACAGCTATTTGCAGTTATATTTCGCTTTTGAAAAGCTAGATTTCTGAGATACTCATTAAAAGATGAATTCAGCCAGTGTCCTTGAGACAGTTAATGAGATATGCTAATTTAAAATAAATAGGTCTGGTATGAATTCTTGATAAGAAAACATCTGCTTGGATCTGTTGCTCACTTTCAAGGGAGGTAACTGGGTCTGAAGACAGCAAGACATGATAAGGAGTGTGCAGCCATCTTGAATGCAACGATTTAAAAGAACTGATTGTTTTTCAAGTTGGCCCTGGAATGAATTTCTTCCATCTGACTTCTTTTGGATGTAGAGACTGAGACAGGCAGGCCTGGGGCCAGGAAGCCGCAAAGTGAATTTAAAAAAGGAGCCTAATCAGCCATCAAAGCTATCGCGGAGAAAAGCAGTACTAAGGCACTACTTTTTTCCCAAACACCTTTAGGATATCTGGCAAAGAGAATAGATTTTACCTGAAAGTCAGCACTAGAAGGAAATGAAAGTAAGCATCACCCGTATTAACTGCAGAGCGTTTAACCCTATTTTGCACCTGCACAGCACAGTGTGAGCAGCAGCCAGTGCCTTCCTCCTCGGGTGAGCAGCACACAGATGCGTTTTACCTGTCCAGACCTTGGCAGGTGAAGAAGAGTGACTTTACGATAGAATAGACTTTACACATAGTTTTGGGACCCAGAGGTGCTGCAGGTTTTATTATTGGGGGCTTTTCTTTGCACTCAGTCACAGTAATGTGCTATCACATTTTTATATAGACATTCTTACACTATTCCTTACAAGTAGCAGCTTGGATGAGTCCTTCTAGAAGTCACAGAGCACCAGAAGGTGGCAAGAGAAATCACACTGCTCCTGTGTAGCTTGTTAGCTCTCCTCTGAAAAGCTGGAATTGCAGTCTCCAAGATGATCACATTTTGTCCAACACCACAGAAGCAAAGCGCCTTGGTTCAAGCGGTTCATCTCTCTGGCTATCAGTTACAACAAGGCTTATGTACTTGTGCTGAGGGTTTTGACCTTTGCAGTCATATAGTGACATAATATGTGCAGTATAAAATTATCTAGAAGTTTAGAGAGGTTAAATATTCAAAGATTTGGATACTGGCCTTTCAAAAATTTCAGATCCGGCCATTTCAATTTTTTATCTGTCTACACACCGTACTCTATCATGGGGTTTTATTTGTACAGAACACTCTCAGGCAGTGTCAAAATCTACTGGGTATTTAATTCTGTGTACTTAATAATATGAAATCAGGACTTCAGCTCCCTTCCCCTGGACCGTTCCTTTCCAGTTGCACCGTCGTCACAGCCAGGAGTAGCCTGAGCTCAGGGCTGTCTCCGTGCCTGAGGCCACGTGAGAAGAGGAGATAATATCTGAGAAGCATCATCTGCATTCACCAGCCTGATGTGGGCTGAGGTTGTCCTCCCTGGTACGCTGCAGTCAAGGCAGAGCTGAAAGATCCTATTGCGGTTTGACCTTTCCTCACCTCTGGCTGCCCTGGGTTTAGAGCCCTGGCAAAAAAGTAAAAGCCCTGCACTCGCAGGTCTGATCTCATCCTGTAGATATCCCATCTCTGAAATACTGATACCTCCAAAAAAGAACTTGACAGGGTATTTGGAATACGTGACAGTACCTGCCTATGTGCCAGTGCCTGAATGCCGGCTTTCTCGTGTAATCAGAATATGCTTGCACAGATCCATATGCCTCAATTTCGTGTCTAATAATAGCAGTCAATTCTTAATTTCAGTTTCTCTCTGGTAAAATCTAACTAATCAAGAAAGTAAAACAGTTCATTTGACATAAAATATCTGTTCTTCCCCCTCCATTATTGTAACAATTACATTATATATATATTTTTCCTAAAACATCTTGTTAAGGTGTGGTAATTTTTTTGCACAAAGATTTTTATTATATAATCATAATAACATAATTCACTACTATTATTGTCAGACACATCATCTTTACTTATCATATTTTTCTCTCATTTTCCTGAGTTGCTTTGTTCAGTACTGTGTACATGTGCCGTCAGCATCACACTGAGTCACTTAGCAAGGGAATCAGGTATTTTTATAGTCCAGAATTTTATGATTGCTCTGAGAGCTTGCAGCTTGCAGTAGCCTAAGCTTCAAATCCACTTTACTCATGTCTTTAACATCGAGTTTGACTCCTGAGTTTATTTGTGAGAATAAACTGAGAATTTTATAACAAATAGTATGCACCGATGTACATTTGGTTAGTTGTAATTATGAAAGATTATTGCCTCCCTCTCAGTTATTCCTCACTGCTGGAGATGGCTACTGGACTTCATGAATAAATTATCTATACCAATAGAGCAAGTTCAGTTGCCCTGAATATTTTGTTCAAATGATATAAATGCCAATATTCGGTATATGCAATTAAAGTAGAAGTTGTTCAAAGTATTCTATACAATTAATGATTATCAAAACTGTAATGCTGATTCCAAGCTCTTATCTATGCATCATATAAAATGGCAATATCTGCAGATATTGCATTTGCATTTGTCTAGAAGAAGGCCTGGGACTGGGGCCAGATTTCAGTTTAACAGGTGTCAACAAACCTGTTGATAGGATGATTGTCCGCTCTACTTGGCGCTGCTGAGGGTTCACCTTGAATCCGGTGTTCAGCTGTGGGCCGCTCATGACAAGAAAGACATTGAGGTGCTGGAGAGAGTTCAGAGAAGGGTGACGATGCTGGGGAGGGGTCTGGAGCACAAGTCTGATGAGGAGCGGCCGAGGGAACTGGGGCTGTTCAGCCTGGAGAACAGGAGCTGAGGGGCGACCTGATCGCTGTCTGCAACTGCCTGAAAGGAGGTTGGAGCGTGGAGGGGGTTGGTCTCTTCTCCCAAGTAAGAAGTGATAGGACAAGACGAAACAGCCTCAAGTTGTGCCAGAGGATGTTTAGATTGGACATGAGGAAAAATTTCTTCACAGAAAGGGTTGTCGGGCATTGGAACAGGCTGCCCAGGGAAGTGGTGGAGTCACCATCCCTGGAGGTGTTTAAAAGACGTGTAGATGAGGTTCCTAGGGACATGGTTTAGTGCTGGAGTTAGGTCACTATTAGACTCAATGATCTTGAGGGTCTCTTCCAACCAAAGTGATTCTCTGATTCTATGCAACCTGTCATTGAGCCACACACCTTTTGTTTAAAAAGATTGGTCACGTCTCTAGTTTGTATAAATCAGTAAAACTTCAAACTTCTTTATATATACCATTTACAGATGTACAGAGACTCCATTTCTAAGTCATCTAAGTTTGAACTTTACTGCATAAAGGACAACATAAGTCAACTTATATTATGGTTGCTGAGTAATTCAGCAGAGAAGGAAAGTCTAGACTGCATTATTCTCACATTACACAAAGAGCTTTCTATGTCTTTAATAAGGCAGGCTAATGGTCAGTCATTAACGTGTTTGTATATTTAGCAAATAGTCTATTTTATAATCGCAAGATTCACTTTGAGGAATATCCTTGTCATAATTCCCTTTACTACAGCTTAATTCAAAGGTTCCACTTGAACTTTCAGCTATTTTGCATGAGTGTTAATGAAGCACACCACAAAATCCTTGCTTTACTGATACTTGTACCTTGCTTAATCGCCTTTATGCACATGTCACTCACTCTTGTAAAACAGCTTAATAGCCTGCGTGCACCATGCTGGGAGCCAGCTGGGAGGCTCTTCACAAAACACGATGGGGACGAAGGTGAAGACCGGCTGACTGGCAGCGTTCAGCAGAGCTGAGGCTTTCACCGCCCTGCTCTTCTGACTTAAGTTCTGGTTATTATGATTAGTAAGTATTAACAGTATTACTTGTATGGCCTGGAAAGCCCAGCAGAGACTGGAGCTCCATTGCTCATTATACTATGCAGACACAAGAAGAGACAAAAGGGCTTTAGAAAGGTTGGCACCCAGGCAGGCTCTGTTGGAACAGGAGAAGGGGAAAGGTGTGGGACATGAGCAGGTGCCTGGCATATGAGGGACCAGGAACCATGCAGAAGCCTGTGGCCAAGTGAAGAACTGGACCCTAATATCCTGAATTGTGAGCACAACATCCTCTTTAGTTCCTTTTGGAACAGCCAGCGATGTCAGTCCAAGCTCCTTTGCACAGTGAACGTGCCGAGTCTGATCTTTCCACATTATTTCTGAGCGGCTGATCTAGAACCACTAAGGCTTGCAGATACCTGCAACACAGAGACATTTGGCAAATGCTGCAGATATCTGTGATATCATAATAAATGACATATTTATGTCCATTTTATGTCTTTTTGTGGTGCATCTTGGGGACAGGATTTTTCCTTTTTTTGCCGTAATCAGTCAATCACAGAACAGATACCTTTCCACATACAGAAATCACGCATTGATGCTGCCTGATTGCAATATATTAAAATTGAAATTACCCTCTGGTCTGCTGTATGAATTATATTAACTGATCCTAAATACACAAAAATGCAATACAATAAAATTCAGAGAATGATAAGTCACTGAGGTTCTTCCATATTTCATAAAGATTGGATAAAAGTCTGAAGTTTACTTACCAAGTGTTTATAAATGCTAAGACAATTTTTCAAGAAAATCAGTATAATATGCTATGTTAAGAAGACATTCCTCTCTGACATTTCATTTGGCAGCTCTAACCACAGCCTGGGTAGAAATCAATTTGCAGTAACTATGAATTGCTATTTAATTTGGGGGCATGCACAGCTTAATTGAGAAAGCGTGTTAAAAGTCAACAAGCCAGAGTCACATCTAGCAACTTAAGTTCCCTACAGCAAGCCCGTGATAATCCAAGGATCAAACTGTAGCGCCTTTGTTTCAGTAATTAAGTGTACAGTGCCAGCAAAGACCAATTTTGTTCACATACTGAGCTCCTGCAATAGAAAGCTGCATGAGACTTTATATCGAGATAAATGTGTGAATTAATTTCTGTAATGGTCCAAGAGAGATTCTGCAGATTTCTGTTACTTTCTTAGATACTCATATGTCTGAAGGAAGGTGCATACATCAGTACATAAATATTATTCTTCTCCAATTGCCTGGGTCTTTTCCATTCTGATAATTTCAATAACTGTATATGGAACATGAAAATAAGCCCCTACTTTTTTCATCTAAACATATCTATTTAAGCAGAAAAAATGGAGAACTGTGTATTTGTGGAACTTTAATTACAGTTTATCTGCATGGAACTGTGTTTGGGATCATTTCTTTTTTTTCTCCAGAGAATCATACTAAAATGCATTTATTATAACCACACTCAGCTGTAGCAAATCACTTCATTAAGGAGCAAAATAATTAACAGACATCCTGGTCTTCCATGGGAATGTCTTGATGCAAATCCATGTCTCACACATGGTCTGCATCTGAGGGTTAGAGGAAAATTGCAGAAAAGCTGGCAGGACATTGGTTGTGTTGGCATTATTACTACAGGGTTTCTTTTCAGATTTTGAATTAATGAACCCCAATACAGCAGCACACACAAAAAAAAAAAAAAAAAAAAGGAAAGGATCATGGCTTGAACCCTGACAGATGGAATATGGAGGCAGCTCAGGAGAACTTGCCAAAAAAAGTGCGTGCGCATGCATGTGTGTGCACAAAGCCTTTATAAAATTAAGCAATCTTTTGAAATTCCTCCACTTGAGAAGCTTCAAATCAAATATACTTTCATTTCCCAACGTCAAGAAAAAGTTGTAACTTTTTAGAATAGCAGAATATGGAACAGAAAGTCTCTCATTCTCACACAAATAAATATTAATTTATGAAAGACTAGGAAACTCATTACACAAATATTAATGAACAGGGAATCAAACACTCTAGGTCCTTCCATAATAGATAGAAAGCTAAGCCTCAGTTGACACTAATCTGCATAACTCCAGTAGCTCATAGGAAGCTACAGCAGTTTACACAAGTGAAGAGGATCTGAACTTTTGCTTCTTGTGTCTCTATTGTATTCTCCCTTTGTCATGGCCTTTTTACCTTGCATAAATATGTGCTAATTAACTTTAATTAAGATAATTGCATCATAGCTATTCTCCTCACACATAACAATGGTATTAAAAAGATTCAGCTCCTTCAGCTTTTGCTAACGATGCTAGTTCACATAAAGAGTAAAGCAATATTGCCAGGTCTGATAACAAACTCTTTTTTTGAAAATATTTAGAAATTGGGTCACATCCTGAGGTAAATGAAGGTCAAAATCTCAATTTTTTTCAAAAACTGAGATATAGCTAAGTATATTCAAATACAATGGTGAAACGTACATTAGAACAAGTAACAGAAGGAAATGACAAAAAATGACAGTAATGGTGAAAGGCTTTTTCCAATGGATTGCATTTTGACTAGCACCAGTAACAATCTCATTTGGTCATAGATGTGTAGACGCACTGTTTTTAACAGGTGTGAACACTGTACAGGAATCAAATAGAGCAGTTCTGTTGGAAGGGACCTACGACAACCAGGTAGCCCCACTGCCAACCTACAGGCTGCCAAAATCGTTGCTCTAAACAGGCAGGTGTGTGGGAAGCAGCGCTGAGCCGTCTTTGGGCTCTGCTCCCTGGGGCTGCTGGAAATCCGTTCGGGCTTCATTGCAGAGAGCAGTCTCCGGTCTGATCTAATGTGCTTTTGCTCCAGAAAACCATTTCATAGCTACGTGCTTTTGCTGTAGCTGCTACTCCATCAGCAGAAGTATTAATAAATAGGAGAGTGTTTAGAGCTGGCTGTGCTGGCTCGGGCTTGCCTGTTAGCAGGAAAATCACTGGCTGTTGGGTTGGAGCAGTTGCAGAGCTGTAGAAATGAGCCTTAGCAAGAACCATTCACCTTCAGTCTATAATTAGTAATATGCAAACCTCCTAATGACTTCCATTCCTATTTATATGATTAAGCAGTGCAGCGATCCTGCATTACAAAAGGGGTCCTGCACTGTACTGCAATTCCGCTCACTGCTTACTCAGTTTATATCCCCTCTCATGCCCTTAGATATGGATTAACTAGACCTATGGATGTTTCTGCAGAACACAGCTTCAGCAAAACCAGCAGTGAATTAATCACTGCAGCAACATAATGTGGCTTGGCACAAGTGTATTATAGAATTACATTCTTGTGCTATAGTTAAGGCCTGTCAGCAATTTCATTGTCAAGTCCTATTTTTAGCTGTTTGTAACTTTTATGAAAATAATAAAAGCATTTACAGTGCAGGCTTAATCTGTACAATATTTTTTTCTGAGAAATGCAACGATATACATTCTATATGTGTATGTCAGTACAAGTAGTTTCTTCATCTGCATAAAAAATCCGCTGACTTGTTTCCTTATATTTTTCTGTTATTTACTGTTATTCTCAAATGCATTCTAATAAAGTTGCAATTTATTGCAAAACTTTCATAGTGACCCCGTAGTATTAACGTAAAATATTGTTGTACATGGACTGCAGAAAGCTAAAAATTCACATAGTGCATTATTGTCAGTGATATAGGCGAGGTTAAGCTGATGATTACTGATGAAGACTTTCCCATTGACTTCACAGGTGAGGAACATAACCTGGCAACCTTAAGCCTCATTAAGAAAAGTTTTGTTGTGCCAATAAATAAGAAGGCTCTGATTCCTTTCCACAAAAATGCAATGTAAATTCAGAGTAATCCATGGAAGAGCTTTGAAGATTTCGGTATCTAAATAGATTAAGAGTCACACGTTCTACTTGCTTTCTATACAAAATAGTTGTTACCACCTATTATGTGTTAAATGACAAATTGTGTCAAATTTTGTCATCAATTGCATCTATGGAAATTCAAAATAACTTAATGGATCTTGAGGGACTGCTATTGATTCACCCTGGTGTAACAGAGAGCACAGTTTGGCCCCTCTGCCTTGAAGATGTAAAAGCATTTTTCATGTGACAGTTGAGATTACAAAACTAAAGCCAATTCACAACTTGTACACCTAGACACAATTCATCTATATATTGTTTTCTAAACATAGGCCTGCTTTTAAAGGTGGCAATTACAGGTAATTGCATCGCGAATAGTGACATGTAGCTTAATTATAAAGCCCTTCCCTGAGAACTGAAGACAGAAATACATGGAATAACTTTTTATTTATTTGCTAACATATTTGTTTATTTATTTTGAGCTTTCTACAACTGCTTAAACCGACTTCATCATGGCCTGTTCTATTGCAACACTGATGGGAATGTTTATTAATGGTTACTCAATTATGGAAAGTCCCAAAGATCATTATAAATGTAAGAAACTAGGATAATTAGATTAAATGTCAAATACTGACTTTATGCTTGATAATGTCCAAATATGCAAAACGTGCTCAAAACCAGAAGTTCTTCATACGGGAAGTTCAGCACATTTTTAGGCTAATATTTGTTACTGAAGCAACTTCTAAGCCTAGGTGACCTCCTCAAACGAGTTTCATTAGCTGACAAAGCTTTAGCTGCAGTCTGCTCTCAAATCTTGGTATAAAAGTCACTGCAAAGACGAGACTTTGCAACAAGAAAGAGAGCAGCAGGTTAGCAGCAGAAAACGTGCAGCGGCATCAGTTTGTGCTAAAGCATCTATTCTGATTAGTTGCTGGCCAGGAGCTCCAAGGTATTTTTCCATTTTAGCAAAGCTTTTTCTGTTTAATACCTTTTCTCTTATTAGTGTACAAACAAGGGTAAGTTTGGCTCACCAGTTATTTCCCCTCAGATTTTTGTAACCATGCTTATCAGGGAAAGTCTTGCACACCTTCAGTGTTTGGCTTTCTTAGAGCTGCTCCTTTCCATTACAACATATAACTGGATAGGCCCTAGAAGGACAGTAAGAAAGAGACAAGACCTACTCAGTGTCAGCAAAGTTGATGCTTGAAGCAAAATTACAGTTTAGATTTCTCCATTGCCCCCACGCTCCCAATTAAACACTTGATGCTTTGTGGTCTTGTTAGAGCATGCTCGTTTCCCATAGGCCCAGTGAGGTTACCTGGAAAATTTGGGGAACCAGCTCACAAAACAAGCGAGTTCTGTGTATTGTGATGAGCTTCCCCTATGTCTCCTCACCAAGCTTCTTTTTTAGCGTCTTCCTTGTGATATTTTTTTACCTCCATGGTAGCTTGAAGCACCCAAAGCTGGAAGCACACAACTCGCCATACCGATGAAGAGGTTGCGCTGTTCAAACACAGATTGAGTAGGCAAGAGTCAACTGATCAAATCATCATCAAATGATATTGCAAGAGTCAGGGATTCACACACCAAGGGCCGCAAGGACAGGAGCAAACTGTTAATATTGGCTAATTTCAGCAGGTTAGACTGAGGACTGGAGGAAGCCTCCTTCCTCAACACCACCAGGCACCACCGAAGCAGGTACCTAAATAGCACAGCGGGGTTGTGCGGACGGGCAGCCAGGCTGCACCAGCCCCAGGCGGGGTTCTGACCGGAGCCCCCTGCTCCCCCCACCGCCAGGGCAGGAGCTCCTCCAGCCGTGGCTGACAGGGAGCCGCTGTGCCAGCACCACCACACCTGAGTTTTGTCCCAGCCTGGGACCTGGAGGGTCCCAAAGGAGCAGCAGCCTCAGGCGGTTTTGTTGGGGTTCAGCAGCCTCAGTCCTGCTGGCACTCATGGTCTGGTTTATCTTCTATGGCAAGAAACACTAAGGTAGTTAAATAACTTTGCAAGCAAGTTTAAGGAAACTGCTAAACCTGTTTGCCTAGATAGGAAAAATGTCACTTTGAGGAGAGTTACACATGGAGACAACTTCCATATTACTGTCATTGAAGGAGCCTGTGTGAATGCCACAGTATAGTTGCAGGAAACCATTACAGCCTAATGCTGGTACGCGGGGCTGTCCTGTCATTTTGTGGAGGATGAAGATCTATATAACTATATTTTATCTAGGCAAAGGATGTGCAGGCACCCACTGTGTTGGCAGCCCTGTACATTTTCAAGTCATTTTTTTACCTACATAACTAATGCAGACTCTAATTCAGTGTTCACAGATTTTCATCAAAACAGCAAGTGCCTTGCACTACAGAGCAGCATGGAGCAGTCAGGCAAATATCCTAATAGAAAAAGTG
Source organism: Caloenas nicobarica (assembly GCF_036013445.1). Classification (NCBI taxonomy): domain Eukaryota; kingdom Metazoa; phylum Chordata; class Aves; order Columbiformes; family Columbidae; genus Caloenas; species Caloenas nicobarica. The sequence continues at coordinate 6,255,009 of NC_088256.1, forward strand.
CAACTTCTTTGTCTGTGCTGGAGAAACTTCATTTCCCATACCTTAATAAATGATTTTTTTACTTTATTTGTGCCCAGAGGTGGAATCAGTTTTAACACACCACAACTAAAAATCAATCCTCACTCTGAAAATTGTTTTTCTACATATACACAGACATATATATATTTAAATATATATAAGCTATACCATATGTATATAAAAGATACACATATATATAACATCTATAATATATTATACACACACATATACATACACACACACACACACATCCACATCACTCTGTTTACTGGTATGAATGAACTCCATTCTGAAATCATTTCTTATTTTTTTTCAGCACTGTAACCCTGTGGCAGTCAATTATCTAATTTAATTACCTGTTGGGAAGGACAGCCCCTCCTTGTAACAACTCTTACCTCAAATATTTATTGGGAAATTTATTTCTCCAAGTAGAGTTCTCCTAAAATCTCTACTTTATAGAAAACACACAATTCACCACTCACAATGCACTTCCTCATCCTGCTGATAAGTCTGAAGGCCCCTGTTAGAACCTTACTGCAGTCGTCAGATTTCCAGCTCCAAAAGCTCTATTCCAGTTAGTGTCTTCTATAATACAAACAGACGGTATTTCATTTTTATGGTCATTCTCATGGCCTTCTTGCGATCTTTTCTAGGTCTCCTGCAGCCTTACGGAGATAGAGTAAGAAGAATTATATATAGTATACATATTTACCACTGATTGATACAGCAGTACAATGATACATGCTGTTTTGTTCTCTTTCAGAAAGAGCAATCAAATCATTCCACATTAGAAAAAAATTACTGTGATATCACAGAGTTGATTTGTTTTGTCCATTTTTTTTTCTCAGTGGCGATAGATTTGGTTGTCAGGTTCACCAGCTGAGGAAGAGGACCTGGGGGCCTTGACAAGAATGTCAGAAAATCATTTATGTCACTGCTGTGCAATGGAAGAAAACTCCTGTGGTTTCCACAGTTTTAAGCCCATGTAATCTATTACTGGCCCAGTGTGGAAAAAAAAATCCCCACGAAAAACCCCTTCGGGGTCCATAAGGAAATCTTCAGCTTTGCCAAAAAATGCCTCCAGGGTTGCAGTCTGTGTTGTTGGTGCCTAGCTTGAGGGAAGAAGATACGCATCGGTTTTCAGTACTGTTAATATGGCATTTTTCATCATCACATAATCTATTCATAAATCCAAAACAAATGCTCCATAATTTTTTTCCATGGCTCGAACAAAAAGTAACTCTAAGCACTGGAGCAGACCTACTAACGAGAAGAGATGCTGCACATGTAGCATGACCATGAGGTCATCGTAACCAGCTACCTGGATTCAGCTGCTGAACTGGCCTAATTCTGTTCTTGCTGGAGTTGTTTGCTGGTGGGAAAAAATTATACAGACAAATATAGACGTACACATTCACACATGGATATATAGATAGAGATATTTTAATAATAATTTTAAAAAACCTTCTAAAGGATCAGGATTAGCACCTCACAGGTGATGAAGAGCTCATTATCGGGATCTCAGCCCTTAGAGCACTCCATCGCCTGTCTGGCATACAGCCAAAAATAAGTATGTTGCCTGGGTAAGCTTTTTGAGAATATTAATGGCTTTCATAGTCCACATCACACTGGATTCATAACTTCTCAGCGAGTGGGCAGACACAGGTATTTCTCATTTAGCCGCTCCTTTCACAACATGCAGCACTATCCCCCCAGGCACAGAGGTGTCAAGCCAAGGGCAGTGCTGCCACAGCCCTGGCAGTTCACGCAAACCGCCTGCTCCTGGTCCCAGGAGGCAGCCTCAGGAACAGGGATGCTTGCTGATTTCAGAGAGATGCTGATGGAGTTGAAGAAGTAACTCTGGGCCACCCAGCGAGACGAGATGGCTGTGGCTGGGGCGCGTGTGGTGTCCCCGCATCCCCCAGCCCTGCGCTGCTGCTGGCACAGGAGCTGCCGTGGGGCGAATGGCTGAACCGCGGCGAGGAGCAGCCTGATTAACGGTTTGCTTCTTGTTCCGCTTTATGAAGGAAACGCAGGAGAAATACAACATCCCTTTTGTTTGCAGTAGACAAGTGTCCTCTTCACAGAACACACCCAGATAGGAGCAGTGGTCTCCCAAGAGGAGCCACTGCAAAGACGGGGACAACTTGCATCCATGGAGAGCCCAGAGAAGGGTCCTGGGTGGTGTCTGGGGACACCCGTACCCACCTGGCTGTGCAGTCAGAGCACAAGCCCCAGTTTCCTCAGCAGTAATAAATCAAGGTAAAAATACATACAAATTGATATATTAATATATAATTCATGTACAAAAGCAATATTCAAAGCAAAGTGATTTCAAATTGGGTCCATATTTTTGAAACACCCCGTAGTATTTTAATTCGGATTGATGATGTCAAGGCAGTACCCCTACCTCCCTGCTTCCCTTTCTGAAGGGAAAACATCAGAAATGGTACTTTTGATTTCCAATTTTAACCACAGAGCCGTACAGATTTCAGATGTCTGTGTTTTAAAACTTCAAGAAAATACTCCTTGCACTTGTTTGTCATGCTTGAGTGTACTGTGATTTGAACGAGAGGAGATATTAAAACTGCCAACTAATATATTTATTGTAACAGCGAGGAAATACAAGATAGATATTTTAAGAAGATAATATATGATAGGCATTATAAAGAGAGAATTATAGAGAACTGATATTAAACTTGGTATCTAATGGAAGGGGGGAACAGAATATACAAGTTAGAGTTAGAACCCCACAGCAAACGTAGCTATAGCCTGCTCCACCAAGCAGCAGTAATAGCAACACATGGACCCAAGTTCTTTACTGGCTTTTCATAGTTCATTAATAATATCACAAGTCTTGAAAAGGATCCTTTTCCCAGTGTGAGAGGAAATCAGTTCCCTTGCTGCACTCTATCACAGCGCCTCTCTAATGCATTATTTCACATTTACTTCTTCCCTCTCGCACCTCCAGGGTAACCAAGCAAAGGTGGGTTTGGCAGATTTTCACCCTGCCTCACAAGAGGGAGATAATTATGATTAAATTCCTCACTCTCCCAGCTAAGTTTTTTTTTTACGTAGTTTTTCTAATAATAATTGGGTCATCTGAGAATTGGATTTCCACCCCCCTCTCGTTTCTAGTAACCAGAATCACTCTCTTTTTTTCACCCAGAGTTAACCCCCTGGAGATGGAAAAGGTTTTCAGTTGAGGTTTTCACTTCCATGTAAGATTTGAGCAACAACTGGTGAGTTAGCTTTGACGGGTGTTAAAATATCTTGGAGCAGGCTGAACATTCGTATTGACTAACTAATACATGGACAGAGGGTTTTAGAACTGATTGCTTTTCACTAAGTGTTTTAGAAGGAAGTAGAGAAAATGTGCTACATTATCAATTTCTTGCTAATCCATTTTCATGTACAATAGTCCATGTTCATCTAGTTTAACTGCTAAGCTGTCAAAGACCAGAATATAGTGAAGAATGTAGTTATGTGCTTATTCAGAAGACTGAATCTTGCTGTTTATTGCAGCTGCGTATTCATGATATAATTAGACAGAAATAACAGCTTTTGTAAAACTTAATAAATTCCTGGGACAGTCCTAATTGATTGATGAATATTTTTCTACCAGCCTGTCTGGTAGAAATGCCTTTTCAAAACAGGGAGCCTTCAAATTTGCAATTATCAATGTCCCCTTGCTTCATCATTACAGTTAAATAGTATTAATAAATACGAGACAAAAAGATTTATCTTGTAATCCAAATACATTATTTGCTGTGTCTTATACCTCACTTATGAAACAGTTTTCAGTCAAACTGTTCAGTATACAAAGGATGCACGATGAGACCCCTTTTAGGAGACAAAGCTGAAATTAATTTACCGCAAATGCTTCATCACTGCATTAAATATATAGTTGACAACAAGCCAGTAGTGCCTGATCCTCCTACTGAAGGATGTATCATGGTTTAAAAAGATGAAACTTAACAATACTGGAGTAAATGCTGTTTTGAGCATTACAAAGTTAATACAAAATGTTTCATTGTAGAGATAGTCCATAGCAGGCCTCTCAGTTTGGATGGAGATGTACAAATAAAATTCAAACATACGTAGATCTATTTTGCCAGAACAGTAATGCATTTCTCTAAAGACTAAAACCCTAGAATTTCAGGGCCTTTCACATGCATGCATAACAGTACCAAAGCCACCTCCTTCCAAAAATGCTGCATACTCATTTCTAAGAAAATACATATTCTCTTATACACCAGCACTTGCCTCTAATGTAACAGCCAATTCCTATTTGAATTGCTAATACCAAATGTACGTGTATTGCACGGTATAAAAAAAGATGGAGAGTTATCACCAGGCAAAACATCTCTTGAGGTTTTGCTACTTTTGGAATTCTGCATGCCTGTGCCGAAGGCACCCAGCAGTCAGTACAGGGTCTTCTCCCAGATACACTGAGGCCAACGAAAAGATGTGGTTTATCTGCACTGCACCTCCAACGTGGCCCTCGCTAGATAGTGGAAAACATCTTTCTTTTCTCAGGGAGAGTTGACCTTTTCCCTGCTGCATGAAACCCCATTCTGATAAGCAGAGATGAAGGTTTTTCCTTCCATGCAAAGGTAGAACAGAAACTGAGAAATGTAACTTACTTCAGCACTGTGCATTACTAACTCCTGTCTCAACTAGCTCTCAGGACAGGTTGTGGAACAACTATTTTCTTAGCTTCGTAGGAAAAAGTTTTGGATTTATTAGCTATCTTTCACTTCTTTTGCTTTAGTGCAACTAATGAGCTCTTATTATACTCTAAGTACCTCTTCTAACCCAAATTAGAAGTTTACACTGTCAAGTCATGTGGAATGAACTGAACCATTCTTAAATTTAAAGAGTACTAATTAGTTTTTAACTCAAGAACAATAAAAAATAAGAATAGGCTTCTTTGAGCCCTGTGGTGTAGTTTCAGACCCCCTTAAACTTCATTTTGCTTGTTTGGATTTTCCTCTTTTGTCCTGATTTTGGTTGGTATAGTGATGTGTTTTGAATTTAGGATGAGAATAATGTTGATAACACAGGGATATTATGGTTGTTGCTGAGCAGTCAAGGACTTTTCAGCTTCTCATACTGGCTGTCAACAAGACTGGCAGGAACTGCACAAGGGGTTGGGAGGGAGTGAGCGAGTGGCTGCGTGGGGCTTGGTTGCTGGCTGGGGTTAAACCACAAGATATTTTCAGGGTTGATCGAAACAAATTACTCCTATGTGCTTACACAAACCATGCAGACTATTGTCTTCATTCATTAATGCATGGATAGATGAGAGTTACCATAAAATCATTGCAACAAAGCACTACCTTTGTTTTTTCTTTTTTTTTAACTTCATGCATTAAATGACTAAATAATAAATAAAATTGTATTTCACTTGTATGTGAAAGCAAGGGGGAAAATTCTGGTCCTATTTATGCTAATTTGAGGCTTGAGAATTATCAATTAATTCAGTCCTATGCATCTAGATTATACATTACCATAGCAGACTCATTTTCCCTTTTTACTATCAAACAGGCTAACACCACACCTAGCATGAACCTACTACCTGAGCTCCAGAGCTCTGTTAAACAGAAACTTATACCAAAGCCTTAAAAAAAACCCCTTAAGATAGAAAGATAATTCAGTGGGTGTTTGCACTACACTAACATTTACTTTATTCACTTGTATTTTTAAAATCAGACTTCACTCAGGAATATGAAGAATTTTCCTATTTGTAATGCATAATAAAGCCATGTCAAGGAAAAAGGACAAGAGAATGTCAGTAGTCCTTTGTTTTTATTTCCTTATATATTCAGTACATTTAGTTTTCCAGATAAGCATTAAATGGATGTACTGCATTTCAGAAATCCTTCACTTATTTTTACATTAGTTGAAGTTATGATGCTCTTAGCACAATTTGTGGTAATTTTGTTAATACCAAGTTTTACTGCATTACTCTGTAGGTCTTTTGTCAAGTCTGAGGAGCCATTTGCACAATTTCATCTAGGATTTTCAAAAACAGAATATAAATATATTTTCCACTTTAAAATAAAAAGAAACAACACTATATAAAAAAAAAAAGCGCTAATCCTACTCAGAGTGTAGCAAGATCCTTGTTTAACCTTTACCTGCAAATAAATAACCACACAACGTGTCCTGGCCCCTGCTCTGGGTGCCCAGGGCAGCAGGAATCCTGCACTCGGGAGCACGGCCAGCAGTGGGAAGGAGCGGGATGGCTCCCACACTAACCCAAAGTCCAGGACAGCCAAAGCTTCCAGAACCTTTTCATTTACTGACTCACCAAGAAGTGTTTTGGCCATCTGCTTCTGTTGGCATCATCAGGAACACACCGTTTGTACTGCCATACAAATCAGGGTCCAAGGATCCGCTGGACAGGCTGGGCTGTTTGCTCACAGCAGCTTCAGGGTTCTCTTGCCTGTGGCTTGAAAATGTAAACACCAGAGCCCACAACAACATTTTCACTGAAATCCTACTGTGAGAATAAGAGGTGCCAAAGTAGACCCATAAGTCATACCTTACTGAGCTGATGACTACCCAGATATTTTACTATAGAAATGTATTTATCTGAATAATGAACAATTAGATTGATGAGGTTTATTTCTCACTTTTAAAACATGTTCTCTCTTCATAATGATCATCTAAGATGGTCTACATTTGTGCACTGCAATATTAGCAAAATTACTGTGATCATTTTAATTTAATGAATCGGAATGCACAAACACCTGCCTTTGCGCTAAGATCTCGGCATTTGCAACTCACAGTGAATGGCTGCAGGTTATCAGACACGTCCAGCGAAACAGTGACTGCAGGTTACATTTGCAGGTTTGTGATTTACTGAAGGTATCTCATTTTCCCAGCTGAGTCCAGTTATGACAGTCATGATAAATAACCTTCCGCTGTTTGTACATTTACTTCTTTGGAAAAGGAGTTGGGAAATAGGCCTGGGGTACTTACATGAATAGGAAAGTGAGCATTGTGCACCCTGGGGAGGGGAGGAGTGGGGGTGTACAAGAAAGAGAAACAGTTTTATAAATTCACTGAAAATCTTCCAGCAGGCAATTTAAAGGTGAGATTCCAAATAGGATAAGATTCTGGAAGTCCCTGCAGCATTGTCTGTGTTTTAAGAAAGAAGTTTTTCTTAATACGAAAGTCTGAAAATATTTATTTCTGCTCTATTTTCTTGTGCATCTCTGACTGTCTCCAAACATATTTGTCTTCAGTCAGATCATCATAAACCTTTGCCTTGTAGATGGCAACTCCCTGCTTAACACCACTGCAAGTCAAGATTGCCTGATCTTAAGGAGAAGAAAAACCTTGTTTTTTCTTTTTCTTTTCTATCAACAGTTTCTTTATTTCAGGCCCACAATAACACTTTTTATAAAAAAAAAAATCAGTATCATTCTTTCATAATTTTTCCTAAGATAATTGGCTTGTTTATCTCAGACAAATCACTTGCACTGGCGAGAAGCTGTCCTAGGCCCTTGGCTACTGCTCACCAATAGGTGTTATCATCTCATAAGTGGGCATTATCAGAAAGCCAGTTTTCACTAGACTGTCCTGATATTTCACCATTTAAAAAAAAAAAAAAAAAGAGACAGGTTATTACCCATAGCCAGGACTTTCTGCTCCCTGCACTATTTTGTTGATATTCATTCTGTATTTCTATACATTCCCCCTGAGCATTGAACTGGAAAATAAAACTGAAGCTATTATTCCACTCTATAAAAATAAAAATCTCACATGCTGAGCACTCATCCGGCCTTCATAACTCTCCCTTGGTTTTTCCATGTTGTGTGATTGGGTGCAAGAAAACAGCTCAATTATCTATTGGACATGGGCGCTAATGAGGCTCAGTGCACTCTGAGCTAATTGGAAGGAGAAACCCAATGTTTTAATGATTGCAGTCTTAATACAGCTAATAACCAGGATGGCAGCAGAATTAGTCAGTGCCACTCTTTCTATGCTTCCCATTTTGCCCATTCTGGCGTGTAAATTCTTCCTTATTATTACTTGGGGCTGGCTGCCCTGTTAATGAATGTGATTTCTCTAGGTTAGATGTTTATGAAAATGTCATGCCACTATATGCAAGATGCGGTCAGTGAAATGACCCTCCTTCTTAGCAAAATTGTTCAGTCTGAGGGATTCATAAAAAGCAAGACTAGTGGGAAACGGAATCAGTGGTGATACTCCAAATTGTCCTGGTCACACAGAGCTCCTGCAATAATTGTTGCTAGGTCCTGTTTGATTTCTCTCCTAAGTCCTGGACCAATGCAATTAGTGACAATATGAACATTAATTGACCTAACCATTGAATCAGAAAGGCATCCCCTGAAGAAGGACTGTAAGAGTGACAACTCTGGAGGTAAAACTCTGACATTTCTAGTTTGTGTTTCCACAAGCAGGTAAGCAAGTGAATGAAAATTGGACTGTGTCACCAAGTGTAGATGTGCCATTAACAAGCCCTGAGGAAATATTTTCTAGGACCATCAGCAAGTGTGTTTTATGCGGCAAGCAAGCTGCCATTCCGGTGAATTCATGGCTTTCGTACATAGACAGGAGAATTTCTTGTTTACGCACTGCCAGGCTGTGTCCCATTCCCAGCTGTGCTCTCATACCTTCAGAAACACAACTGACAACTCTTCTGCTCCAGAGAACTATTCTGCTCAGTTTGTTCACTGAGGTACAGTGGCTGTTGTCTATGAGGAAAAAAAAAAAAAGGTGCTAATAGCCTATGCAGTTTCTAAAGGCTGGGAATTTTGACATAAACTTTTACAGTTTAACCCGGAAAGAAGAAACCTAAAAAACACAACAAAACAAAAACAAACAACCAACCAACCACAAAAACCAAACCAAAACAAACAAAAAAACCCCAACAAAACAAAACAAAAAACCCACAACAAACCAAAAAACCACACACACACACAAAACCCCACAAAACAAAAAACCCCAAACAAACAAAAAGAACAAACAAAAAACCCCACACACAAAGCTGTCATTCTCTTCAAACTGTATTCTATGTGACCTATTAAATATGAGCAATTGAAAAATAACTATGTATAAATGGTAACAGCTGAGCAAACCCAAGTTAAATGTGTGACAGTGCCAGACAATCTCACGCCTGGGGAAGGAAATGGGGTGTGGGAAATTCTTCATGCTCAGGAGTGGACACAACCTGCTGGCACCAAGCACGGGGGCAAAGATCACAAATATGCACATTCACTCCATCTTCCTCTCCTGTAGCAGGGCACAGGCACAGGCTCTGAAACCCAAGACTTCTGTCACTGGGGGGAACAAGGCAGAGAAAAGCCAGGAGGAGAGGCTGGTGCTGGCAGGCAGCAGCTGCAGACAGTGAAGAACAGATTTTCCACACTTACACAGACCAGGGAGTTCCTGCTCCAGAATCGGGGTGGTCACAGCAGCAGCTGCTACAGCTGAAGTACAGTGACAAGGTATAAACAAGATGGAAAATTTGGGTGGGTGGGTAAAGCCAAAGTAAAGACACCTGAGGCCAAGTTGGCTGCCAAGTTACATTTGCAATGACTTGTCAGCCAGAAGTAGTGCCCTGGGCAAAAAGTAGGAAAGAGTACTCCCCATCCTGCAATTCCAAATATGTGTCAGCCCCCACTTACTCTGGTTCATTTAGACCTAAAACAGGGTATTTAAAAGCAAAAGTCCATTGCATGTCTTTGTAGAGGTATGGAGGTAAGAGGAGAAGCCATACCCTTTTCTGACGGCGTTTCAAACCTCACTCCATCACATTGACAGAGATTTCTCTGTTCAGCTTCAGCCAACTGGACAGGGAAGGAAAAGCCTCTAATTTCACATAAATCCTAATAGAATATCACAGGATTACATTACCATGACTTCAGTGCAGTATTCTAACTTCAACATACGATTGTTTATGATCCGCCAATAAGGAAGAAGAGATCAAGTTCAAAAGCACTCATGTTACCTTTCTCATTTACTTAGAAAGGACTTTGTCTTCAGTCCAGGGAATACGTTCATTTAGCTGTTTTCTTGGCCACCAAGTGTGATTATTAAATAAAATTATTGCAATGGTGGGAATTCACTCATGCAGTTTATGAAATCAGAAGTGCAGTAATGGAAAGAAAGCAAAACTCAATCTTTAGTTTCTCAGCCCCTGTTGTTCCTTTAGCCATTACCATCCCTAGGTTTCAATTCTCTCTAACTTTTTTGCACGTCATCCTCTTTTATTAACACTCTGGGGTATTTTTATATTATAACAGTAATTTATGGTAAAATACCAGGCTATTGGTCTGAGGATGGCTATCCAGGGAACACCAAACACTTCTGGCATGTTTTTCTCCCTTTACCCCTTTTTGTCCCTCAGGCAGCACCTGGGTGGGGAATTCGTCCCTTCCATCTCCACCAGCTCATGGACTCAGCTGAATACAAGTTTTCACACTACTCAGAAGAGAAGCTAAATTGCAATGTATCAAAATCCCCTGGCTTTAGTAATATAACACAGTAATAAATAAACTCAACTCCACTCTTAAATTCTATTTGGACCATGAGACTGTGTACCAAATTCCAATATTGATGTCTATTTATAGTCACCAATTTCTCATCATCAACTCTCAACAAAACAGATTTTAAGGAACACCTTAAACATATATATACACAATTGTGAGGGTCTGAGGTGGGGCTTCACACATACACACACAAAAACCCTTATTTTTTTTTATGGCATATCTATTAGTGCAGCATGTGATTTAAAGAAGTTCTTGCAGCTGTCTAAGGCTGTGGTCTTTGAGATCTCTGCTAACAGGATCCTACCTCGCTGCTACTTTATTTTAGGTAGTAGAGCTGAGACAGCTTAAAATCAGTAGAGGAAGATGGTAGTCTGCTGGGCGAGCTTTCTTCAAAGACAGCGAGCTCTCTTCAAGGCCAGCAGCTTGCAAAACAAAACCTATTTTACTAAAGTCATGAAATAATAATAAACAACCTCAGAGACATTCAAAATTTTACCAGTGTGTGCTTTCTCCTCAGCTGTTTTTGTTTCTTTTCTCTGGCAGTTCTCAAGATGTGGATATAGGAAAGTCACAGTGACCGTGGCAAAGGTCAGTTCCCTGCTAATCTCAACATAATCCAGGTTAGAGCAGCCCCAGGAGCAATGCTGTGCACCCTGGCTGCTCATCGCCCTCCAGAAGCTGCACGTTAGCCAGGAATGGCCAATTCTCATTATAATCCAACCTGCCCTTCGTGGCAAGGACGAAAACGGGCACATGCAGGGCTAAAAGGAGCTCTAGTTTGGGAATCTTAGACTCACAAAAGCAGGTAAAATAGCAACAAGAAACCTGAGTTCCTGTTATTATCCAACATGCCTCTTTCAGAAACTGGAATTAAAACAGAACCTCTTGATTCCTAAGGACAGGTCTCTAATAGTAAGCTGCAAATCCTTAAGGATCTCTAAATCAGCCCTCATGAAAAATTATTTGCTCAGATTCACTTGCAAACTTACCCACCAGGCCAGACATCATTCACGCTCGGGCTCACCAGAAGCCTTGCAAAAGTATTAGCTCACTACACCCGCGTGACATTAAAACCATTTGCAGATTCCACTGACAAAATTATTTTAGTGGTCAAGACAAATGAGCGCTCCTAACCCACCTCTGCGAAAAGCCTCAGCCCACATAGCTGTGGCTTCCTAACTGGCAACATCAGTTGTTTCGAGCCTTCGCTCTCCGTAAAGTACAGTTAATTAGTATGTTGCAGATTTTCTAAGAAGTTCAGTCCTTTTAGGTCTCGTTTGTGGTTCTGTTCAGACCCATCCACACAATTTCTGTTTCCAGGGCAGCAGCTCCTGTGACAGTCCCTGCTTGTCCTCCGGCCGGCTCCCAGCTCAACCCCCATCACCAAGTTCCTTCCTCAAGTCATCAGCCATTTGGCTTCTGCTGCCCTTTCTATTCTTCCCTCCCAAACTGCCTGTTTTCCTTCCAGAGTTCAGCTCGTCAGTGCTCTTCCAATGTGTGGTCAGGAGTGGGGCCAGAAATGCCTCTTCTCAGATTTTTGGCTCCACGTCCAGAGCAACCCAATGGCAGCAGCTGTTCCCACGCCACGCACCAGGCAGAGCGCACGCAGCCCATCGGGGGGAACCACTGTGCTCTCCTGCCCACCAGCTCTCCACAGCTCCCACACATCTGCACCACACGAGGCTTAGTCAGCTTTATCTGTCACTCTTTACGGATGGTTTTAAGCATTTGAACACGCTTCCACTGTCACACTGATAACGTGGGGAATTTTTCAGGTCTAATATCTGTCCTGTCTTGTAATTAGGCCATTTGGAGGACTGGACGATCCCATCTCCACCATCCAGATGGGTTAATGGGGGTTTAGCAGTGGGGCTCCTGCTTGCTCAGGAGGGTTCAGCAGCGCTTACTGCCAGCCCCTGCCCACCGCGTCAGCAGGGCCTGGCGCTTCCTTCCCTCTGCCACGTCACGGTGCTGAGCAATTTCCACGATGCTGCTGACAGGGCCCAGAGGAAGGGGTGGCCCAAGACAGGCAGCAAGTGTTTTTCTACCCCTCAGCAGTGCGAGCAAGAAGAGGCAACGGGGCTTGGGCACTTCTCCTACCAGCCAGTCGCCCTCTGACTGCGAGACAGCACTTGGAGCAGATGCTTTTCCGTCACCAGCTTTGCCATTGCCCTGCCCTTTCCATACACGAAGCACATCTACGACTTGTAACTGCCCTTTCCATTGGATATTCACACCATCAGCTTCAGACACCTACTTTAGCTGGCTAATTTAGGAGTCTAGGTCCGTCTCATTGGGTACTAACAACAAGTTGTAATTAAATGACATTTTTTATGCTATATTAAACTCTTTCAGTCAAAAAATATCTCATTGAAAAATCAGGAAATAAGTCCCCAAGGCTATAATTATCCATCTGCTTTCCTAGAAACTTTAGGCAACTGCAAGGAATTTTAAAATAATTTTATATAGGATGTCTCCTTCTGTCATGTCATTCATGACAAGCACCAGACTACCTTTCAGGTTCTTGGAGAACTCAAGCATAGGTATTGGTTAGTGACCAAGGGTCCCCAGCCAGCAAAGGCAGCAGACTCCTGCTTTCCCAGGTGGCCTTTGGCTAGATCTGCATGCTAACACTGAGCTGCTCTTCAGTGGCATAAGGGTCCATCATGGGGAGGACATGGTTACCACTTTGAACAGGCAGATGAGAAAACAGTTGCCAGCTGATGTACAATTGAAAGTAAATAAACATAACCAAATCAGTTCTGGAAAGCGTAGGAGATCAAAGTGAGGAGGTTCAGTTTTGGGGGAGGCCAGTAGGAAGATTAGGATTTTTCTAGCATCTAGACAGATTTTCACATGACCACAACATCCTTGTTTTAATTGAAAGCTGTAGAGAACTTGAGTTGGAGCAACTTGTCCCATTCACACAGGAATGCACGAAGCACCCCAGTACTGCTTGGGAAGAAGCTGGAAGGCTGAGGAGGGAGCAAGTTAACAGGTTTTAGGGTGTTTAAGAACAGGTGAAGTTATCCAAGTAGCCATAGTGTCTCTCTGCATCATCTACATAGCCAAACCCCTACAGCAGGCAGCAGCAACATTCCCTCCCAGGAGCAGCCCAAAGCTCATCAATAGCAAAGAAACCACCACCCTGGGAATGGAGCAGGAGCAAATTCAAAAGACTGAAGCAACCAGAACTGGGTCAGTGACATCTGAGCACAAAGCTGCTAAGCCTGAAAATGCTTCCATTTGTTCAGTGGCAAGCACAGCGGAGTCCAGATGTTTAAATTCAATTCTTTAGACAATGAAGATGACAGCAGCTACAATCCCCCAAAGTTGCTTTCAACTTTCAACACTATACTCAGGTTTCAAAAAAAAAAAACCACCAAACTTCAAAAAAAAGAAACTGTGCCTCATTTCCTATTATGCTTTACAGTTACACAGCTCACTCACCTCCCAGCAGCAGTCACTTATTAGAGCTGCATTATAGCAGGTTTTCCATGATTGGGTTTAGGGCAGTGGGTGATCATTAATCTTTGCTTTTTGGTTACTTAGCTCTTAGTTCAAACTTAAGTCAATACAGATCATTTGTTTCACAAATACACAAGTATATCAAAATTAAGAGTTGAACAGCCCTCACTTGACATTCTTATACTAAAAGTTTCACTGTTTAGCTCCAAACACAACTAGGAACTTTATAAATAGAGACTTAAATGTTCCTATCAACTGAAGTTAATAAAAATCATGAAAGATAAGCCGTTACCTTTTGGCTCAGGATGAAAATTCTTCTAGTTATTTGAAAGATAATTCCATTTTCACATATCTTCGTGACCTCTTTGCTGTACACCTCTCCAGGGGATGTCCAGTGACATCAAAGCATCCAGAAACTGCTGAACTTTCCTCGCACAACTTTCTGGGCATAATCGCAGCCTATAAAAGCATTGGAGCTGCTGCCACCTACAGACAAGTGTTAAACACAAACAAGCATTTGTTGCTGGGGAAATGGAAGCGCACACTAATGTGAAGTATACCTTTAATATTCCCATATAAACATATTGTTTACCCCACCATCCTTAATGCTAGGCTTTGTGCTAATGAGCTACAGTAAAAGTTTATGTCACAAATCAGAATCTGCTGAAAACATCCAACGCCTCACATACTGGTCTTTGTGTTGTCAGAGCTAATGGAAAATAAAAATCAAATTTCAGTTACATATTGGTTACTATGCTTGGCATGTTTAATCCATAAAGCAAATGAATTACTGTGTTTTAGCCCTCTCAAATAACCAAGTATGGATTAACCTTTGGTTTAGATTTAAACATGCCTGAATCTTGTTGTCTAAGGACTTAGCAGGACAATGTAACATTTTTTTGATTGACCTGCAGTAGCTGTGCATAGATTATTTAAAAGTACATTACAACCTCTCAGGAAAAAAAAAATCAACTACTGCTGTACAATAAGGCAGCAATCCTGTCCTTTTTTCCTTGCATATTATACTTGTCTCATCTAAACACATGCAGAATGCAGCCAGTTACAAGATGAAACAAATGCAGTTCTCAATATTATTGCAAGACAGCACGAGAATAAATTTCACTGTAATTACCACTGCTGGTATTTCTGTAATGTGAAAAGTGATGAATGAGTATCTACTTCATATAAATCATTGTAAGATTATCTAAAATCACCTAATCTAAGTTTTTTAAAAAATTTTTCAACCTTTAATTTTCCTTTCAGTGTATATTAGGGAGTCAGAAGGTAAAGATTCTCAGCGATTGCTGATCTTGATTCCTGACTTTTCACAGATGCTGAATATCTAATACTATAACCAGGTTCTTGGGATCTGGGGCCACTTTAACATATGTAAAAATAAAATCAAAAATATCTCAGGTAGGGCACCCAAAATCCAAAACTTCACAAATCAGAGGCCATGTTTAAAAAAGGCCCTCCTTCTTTCGCCCTAGGACAGAGAAGTGACAGATCTCAACCCTCATCTTTAAAAAGGGAAAAAAGGAAGACCCAGGGAACTACAATCCCATCAGTCTCACATCTGTGCCTGGCAAGGTCATGCAGCAGATCCTCCTGGAAACTCCACTAAGGCACATGGAAAAGAAGGAGGTGATTGGTGACAGTCAGCATCGCTTCACTAGGGCCAGATCATGCCTGACAAATTTGGTGGCCTTCTACAACGGGGCTACAGCGTTAGTGGATAAGGGAAGAGTAACTGACATCAGGTACCTGGACTCGTGCAAGACATCCTTGTCTCTAAATTGGATTTGATGGATGGACCATTCGGTGGATAAGGAATTGCCTGGATGGTCACACTCAAAGAGTTGCAGTCAACGGCTTGATGTCCAAGTGAAGATCAGTGACGGGTGACGTTTCTCAAGGGTCGGTATTGGGACTGGAGCTGTTTAACATCTTTGTCAGTGATGTGGACAGTGGGACTGAGCGCACCCTCCGCAAGTGAGCCAATGACACCCAGCTGCAGGGAAGGGATGCCATCCAGAGGGACCTTGGCAGGCCTGAGAGGTGGGCCTGTGCAAACTTCATGAAGCTCAACAAGGCCAACTGCAATGTCCTGCATGTGGTTCAGGGCAATGCCAAGCACAACTACAGGCTGGGCAGAGAATGGATTGAGAGCAGCCTTAAGGAGAAGGACTTGGGAGTGTTGGTTGATGAGAGTCTCAACGTGAGCCAGCAATGTGCGCTTGCAGCCCAGAAATCCAACGATATCCTGGGCTGCACCAAAAGAAGAAAAACGAGCAGGGTGAGGGAGGTGTTTTCCCACATCTACTCCGCTCTTGTGACAGCCCACCTGCAGTGCCGTGTCCAGTTCTGGGGCCTCCAACATAAGAAAGCCATGGACCTGTTAGAGCAAGTCCAGAGGAGGCCACGAAGATGATCAGGGGGCTGCAGCACCTCTTCTATGAAGACACGCTGAGGGTGTTGGGGTTGTTCAGCCTGGAGAAGAGAAGGCTCCGATGAGACCTTATTGCAGCCTGCCAGTGCCTAAAGGAGACCTACAAAAAAGCTGGAGGGAGACTTTTTACAAGTGCAAGAATTGGTAGGACAAGGCATAACGGCTTTAAACGGAAAGAGGGGAGGTTTAGATTAGATATAAGGAAGAAATTTTTTACCATGCGGGTGTTGAGGCCCTGGCACAGGCTGCCCGGAGAAGCTGTGGATGCCCCATCCCTGGAAGTGTTCCAGGCCAGGCTGGACGGGGCTCTGAGAGACCTGGTCTGGTGGGAGGTAACCATGTGGCTGGAGGGTTGGAACTAGATCACCTCTAAGGTCCCTTCCAACCCAAACCAGTCTGTGATTCTATGATTGTGAGACACATTTGCTGAGACAAGAATGTACCTCTCACAGCTAGGAGTCAGTTTCTCAGATCTGAAAAAAAGAATAGATCTTAAAAAATAATAATAATAATTGTGTGAGATGAAAAGACATCTTTAAACATGCTGCAGAAAAGATTTCTTTGTCTCAAATTTAAAGGGTCTAGAAATCACAGTCTTGCAAGCTCTTTGAAGAACACTGAAAAGGAAAGGAAATCATGAATTGTTTCATCTTCCAGTCCTTCTGAAATGGAGATGTGCTTGGCTATGAATAGCTTTGCTTTCCCCCCATTGCTGGAAACATGCCCAGCCTGTGACTTATTCTGGAAGAGCAAGGCAAGAACATCCTGACAGTGTCCTCCTGAAGTGCTTATGTTGTCTGTGTTTGTAACAATAAAAACATTTTTGGTCAGTCTGAGGAACTAAAGAAACTGGAAAACAAACGGCAAAAAAGAGTTTCTCGGAGAGTACATGGCAAGGGGTAAAATACTTATAAAACCATAAGGCAGAGGGTGAAAGGAGTACCCCTGATATTGGAACAAAGTGCTCTCTTCCCTTCCCAGGTAAAACACATTTTACCTGTATGGCTTTTTTACCTGCCTTAAGCTGCTTCCATGAGGATCTGCACCTTCCTGGGGGCATCTCTGTCCCAGTAGCACACGGGCACTCCAGGGACCGCATCCCACATGCCCATACATGGTGGCCCCAAAGCCTTCTTCCCACACCAGGGCCGTGGTCATCCAAAACCCAGGACTTTGCAGTGCACTTCCATGCAAGTTTCTTTATTTTGGGAAGTACCTGAGGTATATTAAAAAAATCACACTGAGCATCAGTAAATGCATAACGTCGCTTCTCAGAGAGCCCCAAATTGTTTCAGCAGCTAGAACTTTACTTTTATAAAGATGCATCTAGTTTCTCTTGGATTAAACCATGCATTTTCCTATGGGCAACCATCTTCTACCATGCAGTTATGACAGAGTTAATTCTGTTATGCATATACTAAGCATACATACAAGTCTGAGTCATTAACAGCACCACATGCTGTTTGTGCAGACTCCATGTGTGTTAAATGCCATATTCAGACATTTCCCAGCACCTCCACTTCAATGCAATACCAGGGGCATCTTCTCTAGAAATGTTTTAGGCATTTTAGGGACATAGGAACCCACCTCATTCATCTAGTATTTTATTAAGTGTCAGGCATGCTCGCAAACTTCTCCTTACTTCAGCTGCCCGGTTACGACAGTTGGAATTCATTTGGGGGACCACACAATATAAATAAAATGTATTATTTGTTACCAGAACATGCCTGGCATGTTCTAGTGTATTTCTAAGACTCTTCTTGTTGCAAACCAATAAAAATGGGCTTGAAAAAGCTCACTAATGCCTGTTACTCTGTGTACAGGTTTTCTGCTGTGACATATCTAGCAAGTTTGGGTGGGCTTTGAACTACTGAAATTTCAAACATCCATCAGCTCAAAACTGTTGATGATCTGCTTGATACAAACATTGACGTGTTCACCATGGGAACCAAAAGAAGAATATGTAGCCAAGCTTCCTATTTATGAAGGCAAGATAGCAGAAAATTTTCCAGATGTGGGGTTCAATCCTTTATTCTTTGTTCAGTCTAGTCTCCCATTGATTTAAAAAGCAGTTTCAGTTATTTAGAAAACACAAAATGAGGATGTAATTGAGGAATATATCATTTAACTACAAAGCAGCTAGCGCTGGCCAAACATAGTCAAAATAAATCTAGAAAATAATTAAGTGAATGAAGAAAATTTTTTTATGCAATAATTTTTATACTACTTATTTCACAGTAACGAACAGTGGGATTATGCGCAGTTTGTGAATTCCAGCTAAAAATAATAAGCGTTTTTAACATGGTGGGTTGGTTAGGATTAATTAGAATTACTTTTCTATTCTGGGGACTGGTATCCTGCCTGTTTCAGGCCTTTTGTCTGGAAACAGAAACCACCCCAGAAAAATCAGTTCTCGCCCAAGATAAAAGAGGTATATCCCTAGAGAGAAAATGGAGAAAGCAATATATTGATGTTACTCCCTCCTAAAGTAATGGTGGAGCATAAGGAGGAGAAGAGATCATGACAGAGAGAAAAGAACGAAGAGGGAATATTTTCTCTAAGAGAAACCTGTTTAGACTAGGCAAAGTGGAAGAACAATATTTGCAGGTAGAAAGCCTATCAACTTGAAAGAAAAAACACAAACTGCGGGCTTAATTATAAATATAATTCTCAAATAAAGCAAAGTTACAGCTAAAGTGCATTTAAAAAACCCAACAACTCTTCCTCCACTACTTCTATTACTAAGGCCACACACTGTGTTTAAAAGCGCTAAGCATCCCTACATTTCACTGCACAAATGATACATTTGCAGGAAAAGCCGGGATTAAATAGCTATAATCCAGCCAGTATAGTGGGTCCTTCTGTGGCAGGTTTAAAGGATATTGACAAAAGAAAGTGGTTAATGAGAGCTGCAGGTGATGCAGAACAACATGAATACCATCTTATTAATTCTGTACCTCTGTCCTTGGACCTGCTGTCACAAAAGGAGAAAAATGCAGTAAGAAAACTGAATAGGACTAGGACCTGTGATTACATGAAGAAAATAGAACAAGTTTCACTTGTATGATTTATCAGCACAGCAACTTTAGTGCAAACTGTATAATATTGGATGTTTTTCTCATATGTCCAGTAGCTGAAGGCACGTACCTGCAGGAGAGTCCCAGGGCTCAGCATAGGAAAGAACAAAATGCAATTCTGTTCTGTGGGATTGCACAGAACTGTGGAAAATGTGGTTCATCTAGCCTTGGGGCTGTTAGAGTGCAGAAGTGAAAATTTATAAAAAAAAAAAAAAAAAGAAAAGAAAAAAAAAAGAAAAATGTAACATTGTTAAAATATCACCTGTTTCTGCAAACTTGGCTCTGTGTGATGTTGCTAACACCACAAGTACAAAGTGATATTTTCTTCTTGATGGGCAAGATGACACTTGCTCAAATTGTACCTAAAATTTCACATGTAGATAAGATAGCGAAGGAATCAAATCACAGCCTTGAGAATATATTTGTAAATATGTTGTGGGTTGTTTTTTTTTTCCCCCCAAGATATTTTCATGTTAATTTGTGTCAGTGAGAAGCACCTTGAATCAGAGCCACCTACATCTCTGTGCTCCCTGTTTGGCAAGCTAAAGGAAATGTCTCAGTGCTAACGGGCTCCAAATTTTGTGAATTAACTAACTTAGCACTTATTTTTTTTCCATTTTCTTAGTGCGTAATTGCATCTAATTGTACATTTTGAGCAAATACACATAATCACATTGTTATGGCATGTAATTACCTAATTGTGATGTATAATTAAGTAAATAGGACAAGAAATTATGCACAACTTTAATAAATTTGTTAAAAAGAAGTTAACCTTTTCTGCAGCTAACAGAAGAAGGCATTTTCACCTCTAATGATCATAATCAGTTTAACATTTTCTACCCTAATTAGTGGGCACTCTGCAGGCATGTCCAGAATATACACATTCAAGCAAAACCCTGGGTGGTGACATTTGTGACTTTTTATATGTATTTGCTATATGCAGAGATAAACATCTCTATGTAGAATTTAACCACCAGTTGCTATGGAAAACATAATATCAGGAGAATCTGTGCAATAGTATATACTAAACACATTCTGTTGATAACCTTAAAAATTCACTATAACTTTTTATCGGTGTGGCTCAAAGCTCGTTATTACTTGCTAATGTACAGACATACGTGTGGTTACATAGTGTTGTAGCCTCTATTTTAAAGGAGAGAGAGAGGTTGCAGGTCCCACTGCAGATGAGTAGCTCACGCACAGTTCTGTGCTCACTCGGTAGTTTACTCGCACGTTAGGCAGCGATAAGGCTGAGCTCACAGAAGTCAGATAAGGTTTGCCACTCTCTTGGCAAGATTGCGGTGGCAGCATCTAAAGTGCTTCTACTGAGAAGAACAATGCATTAACTAAGCTCATCAGGAGCTTCTGCTTCTGGTGTAGTCCCTGCCGCTATTTGGCATAGTAACATAATTCCTATATAGAACCATAGAGTGTCCTGAGTTGGAAGGGACCCACCAGGATCATCGAGTCCAGCTCCTGTCTCTGCAATGACAACCCCACAGTTCACACCGTGTGTCTGAGGGTGTTGTCCAGTCTCTTCTTGAACACTGTCAGGTTGGGGCCGTGACACCTCCCTGGGGAGCCTGTTCCAGTGTCCAGCACCCTCTGGGTGAAGAACCTTTTCCTCATGTCCAACCTGAACCTCCCCGGTACATCTCCCTGCCATTCCCTCGGGTTCTGTCGTTGGTCACCAGAGAAAAGACTTTGGCAGCTGTCCCTCCTCCTCCCCTTGTGAGGAAGCTGTAGCTGCCATGGGGTCTCCTCTCAGCCTCCTCTTCTCCAGGCTGAACAAACCCAGTGACTTCAGCTGCTCCTCATACGGCTTCTGTTCTAAACCCTTCACCAACTTCATGGTGCAGTTTTCTTAACAGGAAAAACTCTCAGTTTAGGAGCAGTTGACAAGAGAGTTTTAT
Source organism: Caloenas nicobarica (assembly GCF_036013445.1). Taxonomy (NCBI): domain Eukaryota; kingdom Metazoa; phylum Chordata; class Aves; order Columbiformes; family Columbidae; genus Caloenas; species Caloenas nicobarica. The sequence continues at coordinate 6,276,463 of NC_088256.1, forward strand.
TTGCTGTCATAGTTGCGTTTTTTGTTGTCCTTGGAAGTCCGTGTATTAACCAATTACATATACGCACTTTATATAGACTCTGTGAGACTAACACACAACTCCTGTATTATTCCTTGCACCTGTGAAGAGGTACTAGCAAATACTAAACCACACAAATCCCTTTCACATAACATAGAATTCAAACTTCTGTATAGTCAACCAACATAGGACTAAAAACAAGCAAAAATGACTGGTGATTCTGAAGAAACCAAAAAGACTTTTCCCATGTTTTTTTGTTTGTATTTTTCCTTCCTGGCACACAACACAGTCATGCCCAGAGCTAGATTAGGGGCTGGCCACCTTCTCAAGGTGGTCTGCAAGACATTTCTGTGAAAGGCTTATCCAGCTCCCTTAGAAAATGTGCAGTGCCATTAGGCAACTCTGTAATACAGTAATGCTTTCTAAACAGGGTTTTCTACATATAGTTCATTACTAAAGACCACACAAATACACCTTTCTGTAACTCCTTTCCAGCTTGTCCTATTGATGTTGACAGTGGCTTTAAGAACAGCTGATTCATATCCAGGCTTTGGGAGCTTTATACTCTTTATGTTTCCTGAAGGCAACGAAACCTCAAATTGCCTAGAAATAAATTGAATCCACTTGTTTAGAAACTACTCTCTATAAACAGTGTGTTTCATTTAGCAAATATTTTGGGAAGATCAACATGGCTTGAACGTTGAAGAAGTGATTTGGAAGATTGCTGTAAACAGAGCAGATATACACACATAACGTTTGACAGAGCAAATATGTGACAGAGCAACATTTGACAAATACAAAGCACTATTCAAGGCATAAAAGCCAGGTTTTGTTTCTCCCTACATTACAAAAATAAACTGCAACTGAAAAATAGCCTCAATTAAAAAAAATAATAATTTGGCAGTGGGTATTTCACTTGAAGAGGAAAATCAGTATGTTACATACAGACTTCGCAGCTATCTTAACAAGAATCGCCACCCTCAATAGAAAGCACGTAACAGAAGTTGTTGGCAAACTGTCTGAACACCAGAACGAAGAGAAGCAAGCAAGCAAGCAAGCAAATAATCTGGGGTGACAGTAAGAATGTTATAACCAACAAAAACACAGGTTGAAACTCACATTCACTTTTGCAGTTTCCAGTTATCAAAACTTGACACCTTCGCTGTCACACCAGTATCCCAGGAAAAAAAAAAAAATTATCACCTCAAACACCTTCACCCACACCATCAAGCACAACTTCTACCCACAACAATTCTTTATCAAATGTCTTTTTTCTTTTTTTTTTTTCTTTTTTTTTTCCCCCCATAATGGTATTATCTCAAACTAGATTGTACTGGGGGGGGCGGGAACCACATACATCATCTGAAAAAAAAAAAAAAAAAGGAGATGGCAACATATCAATGTGGTGTTATGAAAATTGAGCTTTCTATCATTTTATAATAGACTTAGGCCATTACAAAAATTTCCAGAGCAGTTGCAGAAAGAATTTAGCAAGAATATTTCATATAAATATCCATCTAAAGAAAAAAAAATCATATTTTTCAAAGAGACATTCCAGCTGGTCTTTGGAATAGAAAAGCTTAAAGCATTTATACAAGCAATCAAAAGCCATTTTCTAGGCATTGGGCTAACAGATCTTTTGTTTAATAGAAGCACTTTCAAAGACCAGAATTAATCCAGATTTGTTGGTTTAATAAAGAAAAGAATCCAGCTCACTGATTTAATGCACTAGATATACTGCTATGTTCTGGCCATGTGAAGAGCTGTAAATTGGATTTAGTGAACACAAGCAAGTCAATATATGCCAGAAAGCAGACAAGATATCAGTAAACCCACACCAAAACATTAAAAATCACTGCAAAATATCTTAACCAAAAGGCAGTGACCCTGCTTTGCCACATTCATGTAATTTTAGTCTATGTTTATACCTGCCCAGGTGTAAATAGCATTAAATCACCAGCTTTTCGTGCAGGCAGTTTACACGAGCTGAGAAGCCTGTCTCCTCCTGTTTCTCTCCTCAGAAGAAAATGATCCTCTTCAGCAGCTCAGAGTAAAGGTGGAGACGAGGGACAGCATGAGGAATAACCCAGAGCAGGAGAAGAGGACTGGACTGGAAGGAGAGGAGAGAGGTGAGTATGGAACAGGCACATGTCATTACCCCAGCTGGTATTTTGGCACCTTTGCAAGTCCTTCCCTTTCACCCCTCATACACCGTGATCTTAACCTCAGGAATCAGCACAATTTGAAAGGACAAAGCTTGTTGTTGATCATGCTGTTACCACCATCTTTTGCTTTGGTTTTCACGTTCATAAAACTAGGTGGGATGATATCAAAGTCAGAAGAAACAGAGAACCTCAGCTGTGAACCACGGTGTCACATCCTTGTTCCGAAGAACAACCCTTCTGCGCGGCCCCGAGGACACCAGCACCAGGTACACACCCCGCACAAACCCCCTTCTCTGTGCCCTTAGGCAGGCCCTTCTCTTTGCCTTAAATCACCTCTAACAGCACACAGCTTTTTGCATTATTTATTTCAATTCATCCTTGCCAAGAGATCTGTTAATAAAACACACTACCCTGTGGAGAATGTTGCCCAATCTTATTCTCGTCTGATCTTCCTCCATGAAGAACCAGACACATTTGAGCATTATCACCACTGTATCATTAATTTAACAGAAGTATATTTCTGATCATCCATGATATGGAATTTAACCGGAAAGTATGAAATTTGTCTCAAAAATATATGGGGTGCTCTAAAATTTCACAGCTAACACTGTATTAAACTGTTTTGTATACAAGTTTGAATACCTTGCAGATACTTTTTAAGGCAAATTGTAGGTAAGCGTTGTGTGATAACCTTCTTTGTAACGCAGCTTTCCCCCCATGACCAGGAGAACGTCAGCCCACGTAGACGCTCAATTTTTTTTACTCCCTGAGCACACGGGTACAAGGTCCACCAACAATCTCTGTCTGCTCAGTCCTCTCCTTTTTCAAGGTGCACAATTTCAATGCAACAACCCATGAAGTCACTTTTGGTGGCAGCTTCCTATTCTTTAGGAATATAAACACATCCAAGACACAACAGTGGGGAAACTTGCTAAAATTTTAAAAAATCTCCTTTTCCTCAATGGTTGAGGAAATTGTGACTCCTGCGTAAATTGCCATGTCCTCAGTTTCGAGGCAAATTTCAAATAGTCTGAGAATTTCTTACAGTGCAACTTCCTACATCTACAAGAAGTCTGGCCCTCTGAGCTTTCTTATGCATGTAAACAAATCAAATTCACAAAACTAACCTATTGATTATGTCCCTCAACTATATATTTTGTAAGATAAAAATCTCTTATCAGTGAGAGCAAAACTGACTTTTTTTGTTGTTTGTTTTTTTTTTTTTTAAATGAGGATTTCTATACACAGTTAATCTGGGTTTAGATAGTTACATAAACCTCTGGATTTAGGCAGCATGTGCATTACCAGATGTAGACAAAAATAATCTGTATTTTTCTTGCCCTGAGGTCATAAAATCCTCCAGAGCGCTCAGGATGCTTCTCAGAACAGTCATTTCTGTCTCTCTCTTTACCTCAGGCCACTCGGTTTAGCCTTGACCTGTCCCACAGTTAAAATAACTAGTTAAGAAAGTATGTTTAGTCTTTTTTATCCTCTCTGAATTTTTGTATACTGCTCTCCAAGTCTTCTTAATCCTTTTCTTAATCACCAACACCGTTTCTGTACAAGCAGGCGTGTGACTGAACACCGAGCATTTATGCTACCTACAAAGGACCTTCCCAAAACCCAGCAGTTTCATGGCACAAACAGGAATTATTAGCTCTGTATAATGAGAGTCCCCAAGTCATCGAAATAAATTCATAAGGAAAAGCACATTTCCTGCTGAATAAAACACAAATATAATTTGCAAATAACTAAAAGATACATTGGAAAGAGGGTTACATATTGATCCTTCTGCTTCATTTGCACATATAGTGGCATGTATTTACTAGCAATGGTACTTTTTTCCCTGAAGTCTTATCAAAGACGTTATTAAAGGTGGAAAATAAGATGAAAGCCATAGGTCCTGAACCCTGAAGCTAAAGCAGAGCCCCAATAAAAAGCCAGTTCCCACTGAAAATGCCACTCCTGCTCCCCTCTCAGTAAGGAGAACACACCTCTGATAACTGTGTTAGAAACTCAGTAGATCCCTGTGAAAACTAGGGATCTGACTTAGGCTACAAATCACAGGTTTTTAAAGGTGAATAAATCATTTTCTGTGGTTCATACTGGAAAAAAATAACCAGAAATATCTTAATTGTTCACATTCTCTCACGTTCTGTGCAAGGTGTGTCGAGTGCAGTGCTGGCTGACAACTGCAGAAGGCGTCAGCGCAGCTGGGATGGGGAATAAACACATCCATTGCTCACATGCTACATCACTATATGATCACATTTAAATGAACATTTCATAATATCTATATTCTTAAAAACTTATTAGATATTCAGGACATGGGATGGAATAAAATGATACTGTGCACTAATTACCAGATCGTTTACAAATCCCAGATCCCTTTTCTCTCCAGTGACTGTCTTGGCAAATACAGATATGGGCACAGACTTCTTTTTCTATGCTTCTACACTTTATCTAACTTTGCCTTTCATGGGTTCATTGAAGCAATGTTTTGTAATAGTGTCAAATTAGTAGAAAACCTGAGGTATAGCAATTTGACAATGATATAGCTGTCATGACGGTTCTACTTTTTGCTTGTACCTACTCAGGCATAATTAGAATCAAATATCTACCTCTCAGCATTTCTCTTGGGCTCATCCAACTCTGAAAGCTCTCAGGCCATTAAGGCATATCAATTAGTAATGATTTTTTTTCAGCCCCCAGCAGCCACTGAAGCATACATTAAAGGTGATATCTGCAGTCAAAAATTTAGTGTGCACATTTGAGAATATCTACTTTGATGAAGAGAATATTAGCAGGGAAACTCATTTGCTTAAAGTTTTATATCACGGCTATTAAAAATATTTTATTTGCTGAACAAATGTCCAATGAGAACTCCCATATCTGTTAAGTAGTATTAATTGCACACAGGTTTGGAAAACACAGGAATCATTAAAGGATAAATGAGGCTGTGCAATAGCCCAGAAGAGCTAACGTTATCACTTCCCAGGCCGCTTTTACAACCTTCTTAGTAGGACCATTTTTAACTGAGTCATCGTGGCCTGAGGAAAGTTACTTTAATTTTTTTAGTATATCTATCCAATTGAGTAAATGTCACAGAGGCAGCTCATTACAAGCACCAGAATTAGAGGGCTGTCACATTCCCAGGTTAAGTCTGTTCAGTCAGGACTATTTGGAAAAGCGATCCTTTTCACGTTCGCAGTCATTTCCAACCCTGACAGGTCACTTACCTCTTGTTTCAAATGCAACTCAAAAATTAGTTACTTGAAGATCAGACTGCAAAGCAAATATAATTAACAGTATGGACACACATTTAGTGTTAAGGTGGCACTGGAGCAGAAAAATTCCTGTATACAGGAAGCAGAAATAGATACACACCCCTTTCCAAATTGGTTTAGGAATTGCGTTAGCTTGTTCCTTGTTGAATTTCTGTACAGGTAATTTGAAATGTTTCAGTAAATACTGCACTGAAGAAACAGTTCAGCTAATCTTGGCATCAATTTAACCTTCATGCATTTTTTCTGATAAATACATGCACATAATGTGTAATCTAAGGTCACCACGAGTAGAAGAGAGGTTACTGCAGGCTTGGTGTCACTGTTTACAAAGTCCGAATCAGACTTTGTATGAGAAATGGAATTAAGTATAAAAACGGAGGAAAACAGAAGAAAAATGCTGAGGTTGCCTCACAGTGAATCTAGAAACTTTTGATTGCACTTTGCATGCGACTGGAAATCCAGCCCGTGGCTGCTGTTCAGTGGCCGCGTTCTCGTCCTGCTGCAGGTCCTGGCCCGGCTGGTCCTGGCGCGTGTCAGAGCCTGTTGATGGCAGCGGCAGCAGGAGGCTTCACAAAAACAGAAACCAAAGACCTTAAAGGCTGGTGCGGTTCCTATGTGTGAGGGGTTTGCAAGCTCTCTGAAGAGCTAATTCACTGAATTCAAGACTTCTGGACAACCTACTTCGACCTTTCCACCTGTATTTATGTATTTGTAAACACACAAGTACACTGCCCCTCACGGCAAATATCACAAACTGATGAAATGCTGGGAGCAGATCAAAATCACATTTAATCCTGGTAGCCAGCAAGCTTGAGCCTTACTGTGAAGATATAGATACAATTGAATTTGTCACTTCTTTGAGTGGCAGAGGCTCTGACTCCTCCTTAAGTGATATGACCTGTAACGATTTTTGGAATACGAGCATAAGATTCATTTCCAAGTTTCTATCCTACTGTAATGCCTGTAAAATTGTTTCCACTTGAACGTGCTTGACATTAGTCATAAATCTATGGTCAAACAAAGGTGAAGCAGGATGGAAATGCCATATACAACATTCACTTTTACCCTCAGCTGCCAAGAACCTTCTTGCAGTGTAGCTGACCTGATAATCACTTGAAACATTCACATAATGCTTTAATAATCTGTATAATCACTCAACAAATCTAATACCAGGTTTCTCAGCAGGAGTTTGCAGATTCCTTCTCAGCTAGTTGATACATTACATATATGAGTCTTAAGATTTGGTCCACAGATAGATCACATACCTGGTATGACTTTTTCGAATTAAGCCTCATTTCTTTTTCATGTTTATTTTCCTTTGGATCCAAATAGTAGCTCTGGTGTGACTACATATATTTTTATAGCTATATACAAGTTTCTGTACTGATGGAACTGATTTTTCTTTTTGTGTGGAAATCCCCTTGACCAGACAAGAGCAACATGAAAGAGGCATTTCAAAGGATGGCATCTCCTCAATTCCCACCAGCTCTTCCCTCCTGGTCCTTCCTCCACCCCGGGCATGCCTGGCTGGCAGTGCCGGGCACCCCCTTGGCCTTTCTTCTCCAGGAGTTGCGTATTTAAACTCAAGGAGTATATGCATACTATGGACTAGTATCATAAGATACTAAATGAAAGCATATGCGGAAAACAGATTTACAGCTTGAATTTTACAAGCCAGGGTTTTCGCAAATTGTAACCAAAAATGATAGAAAAGTTGAACAAACGTTTTTATACCTCACTGTATGGCTTACACTTTGATACTAATCTTCCTTCCAATCATGAAAAAAAAATATTTCCAAAACAGAGAAGGAGATACACCTCAAAGTGCCAAATAATCTATCTAGACATATCTGCACACATATGCATGCAAGAAATATCTACCACCCAGGCAACAGTCTACACATTCCCTTTTCCTTGTGCAGCTATCAGTCGGGTTTGACCTTTGGTTCAGACCTAAAATCTCCCAACTCATTCATTCTATCTTAAGAAGAGCAACTTCTTCAGGGAAAGAGATGATAATGTATCTGCACAGGCTGACTCTTTGTGCAGTTGGACGGGGGGAAGTGCCAGCATAACAAATTGCTCCTGTTCAAACCCATCAATTCAAAACAAGCATCTGGAAAACTTGACAAGAATACTCAAATGACCCTTGTGTTCTGACAGCTGGAACAGAGAAAGCGCTCTCCGTGAGGGGAAGAAGTGTGCTCCAACTTTTTGCTTAGATAGAGAAACACATAAAACTGTTTGAAATACTTTGCTTCAAAGTTCATTAAATTAAACTTTCAGTGCAAAGTATGATTCATGCAGGCAACTATGTCTGCACTTGCAAATCTGTGGTCAACAGCACCAGAAGCTGGTCACAGCGATTCTCAGCCTGCAAATCCCCTTCTCTCATGAACCTCTTCAGTCCTGTGTAGAGAAACCCCTTGAGTAGGGTCTACTATTAGAGACAGAATTTCAATTTGATTGTCTCTCAGGATTCCTGTTTCGGTCAAAATCTGCACTGAGGGAAAAAGAAAAACAAACAAACAAAACAAAAACCAAACCAACTAAACAAATAATCACTACCATGTGACTTCAATTAATGCTAGTCATTTTCCTGACTTTGTGCTCTGCAGATGAGACCTATTGCACCAAAATACTTTAAACCTGTTCAAAATGCAACAAATTGCTTCTGGAATCTCACAGTCCCAAAATTCTGCTGTTTCTGCACTGCTGCACCATAGACTTCGCTTTACTACTATGGCCCTAGACTGGTCCATAAGCTTGGTTATATACTGTGCATCTGGGATGTGTGAAATCCTTCTGTTTACCCACACTCTGAATTATTCTGCAGGAAAAAAACAAAGAGAAATTGAATAACCAGACCCCCGCTCCCACTGTGCTCAGGGATGTTTTTCTTCAGACCTGTTTCAGGGAAGATTAGTCTAAAGTTCTCTTCTTACTAGAAGATACTCATACAAATAATATTCTGGTCTAAGCTTATTATTTTAGATTAAACCTAACAATTGCCCCAGGTTTTCCGATTGAAGGAGAAAACGGTAAAAAAGAAACAATATCTTCTAGAAGGCACAAGTGTATTTGGATGCTTGAACAGCAGCCCAAATCCTCCCCAAAGTGGACGTGGTCAAAAGTTCTGTATTTATCTTAAAATGCCTTGGAAAAATGTTTTCTAATGTATAGTCTGATATGTTGGAAAAACAAAGGCATAAGCCCTCAGTACTTTTCAGTCATTTGTACAGGAGAAATAGCAGAAGTTCTTTAAATCCCTTTGGTTTTTTTTAAGAAAAAAAAAAAAGTGTTCTGGTTTTAAATCACTTTTGATTGGAAGTAGCTCTGTTTGCAGCTACTCAGTAGTGCATTCAATGCTCAAAACAACAAAGAACCGACACTTTATATATATAGCAGCAAACACTGGACCTTATTTTTTTGTGTCACAAGAAAAATTAACCAAGTTACATTAGAAAATGGGTCACAACAGGATTTGCAATAAACACTATATACAATATCAGCCATTTGTTCAGAACACAGCTGACACACACACAGTTTTCTGGTTTATGCCTTACTTCTACAATTCTAAATTGATTTACAGCCCCATGTGAGACTCATAAAAGAGCTCTAGGCAACTCTATCCTGCTCACAGACTATTTGCAACACTCTGAATTTCTCAATTTGCCCATTTAAAAACATTTTCCCTTTTCCTTCCTTTCAATAACAGATTTCTGGAGGGAGTAGGGAGAGAGAGATGAGAAAGGAGATTTACTGGTTACATAACTTGAGACACAAACAAGTATATCCCCTTCTCCTACTCCTGATCCTAGAGAAACTGCGGTTTGACTGGGGCAATCACTGTTGCCCACTCCCCTGCCCTAGTAAATACCAATCTCTGTAAGCGGCACCAGCATCCTGACCACATGAGTAGGACAACGCAAACGCTGCTGCGAAATGAATCACTAACTTTAATTGACTTCAATTAAAAAAAAAAATCTGCTTTTATTAAGCAAGAAGATTTAGAAAACCAGAGAATTTTTGTTTACACACAGGGGAAAGGTTTCACAAATGGGGGAAGGTTGGTCTATAAAAGAGTCTGCTTATTAAACCCCCTCCAGCATAACGCTTTGATGTTGGTGGATAATTATCCATCTTCCAGGTCAGAAATTAGATGTAGAGAAATGGCACAGAGGGTCCCATGGTGGCACAGGAAATTAGAGACAGAACAAGAACCAGAATTTGCTATTGTGATTCTTGGTGCAATACTCTTTCTAATAAGCCACATTACTCCCCTTCATTACTGTTCTTATTTTACTTCTCTAATGGGAAGATGGTTATGGAGAATATTTTCTGTCAGGCAATGGGCATCTGGAGACCAAATACCCAATTTCACAAACATTCGTTCGTTCAGCTCCACTGCACTTCACTGGGGTTACACAGCAAAAGCTCGGAGTTGACTTGGGCCCTGTATCTACCTGCTTCTCTTGCTGCAATTCACTAATTTAATGCCTCATGATGAAGTAGGTATGAATCTCCACTCCTCTTCAGCACTTTGGCTGGACTGATAAGCATAACTAAGACATATCTATTTCTTGACATTGTGAACACCAGGCTTTCATTTTCCAAATGGAGGCATCATTGCTAGGTTTATTTTAGGGCCTGATACAAGAGTTGGTGCATGACATCATGAGTGATTAATATTGATGGTAAAACTTAATTTTTCTAAGATCATTCTTAGAAGATTTTGGGTGTGCTCTAGGAAATAACTTCATGGTTGCTCTCTCATCCGATGGGTTGGTGGCAAGAGCAACGCAAGCCACCATTGTCTGCTGCCGTTCCTAGTGCCAGCTGCTGGCTGTGTCACAGCACTCCGCAGCGGTGCCACAACAGCCACCTGCACTGCCACACTTCCAAACACAGCAGGGAGCAAAACCAAGACACCTTTCTTTCTCCTTCTTTCTTTCCTGAATATATACATATATATATTTTTTTTTTCTAAGCCGTGTCCATGGTCTCATTCACCACTGACACAAAATAAACCAAGTGCCACGTATTTCTCCTGACAGTAAAACACAGTGTGGCATCAGCTTCCACCCCAGCCCTGCAAACCCAGCGCACGCTCACACCTTGGATGGGTCACGCACAAGCGCGAGTTCCACTGGAGACACTGAAGCTCAACAGCTGCGGGTGGCCACCAAAGCCAATCTGCTGAGGAAGTCACCGTTTCGGGAGCAGAGGGTGCAGCCCAGGGGCACCCCTGTCTGTATCACATCGTGCAGCCACCTGGTCCACCAACAGCAGCAGTTATCTGCCCACCAAGTGCGACCACTTGGATTATCGCTCACATTGCACTAATACACCTAAAACACTCTGATGCTCTTTAAGGAAAGAACCCCTTCTGGGTTTCTACAAAACAACCCTTTGCTATAGAATGAAGTAACAAATCAGATGCAACTGACAATTTTTCTTTTGTGGTTAGTCATGTGAGAAACATGACGATGGTTAAGATTAAAGGCCTTTTTTCCATGAGTCATAAATTTTGTACAAAAAATAGCAATATTTCAGGACTGTGGGTTTTGGGAACAAAATTATAGTTAATCATAGCATAATTTATGTTGGAATGGACCTGTGGAGGTTATCTTGTGCAACTCCTTTCTCAAAGCAAGCCAACTTTTACCAGGGCCTTATCAAGCCTTACTCAGAGCCTCATCACACAGCTTTGCAAAACAGCTGGTCTGTTTGTATGTTTTTCCTTTTAAATGACTTTTCTTGAGACCATATACAATAGCAAATTGAACAGCAAACATATAAAGGCTACTTAGAAGGATCAAGACTCTGTCACAATGTCTAATTTGAAAATATCAACATGACAAGTTTAGGTCTTTTTCTTTTTTAAATCAATTCCAATAAAACTTACGCAAATATTCCAGAAGATTCAGTGTTCAAGAAATGGCAGAAAAGATTTGGAGCTAAAGAGAAAATAAGTAGGAGAAAATAAGATGGAGGCCCAAATCTAATCCTTTTTACCTTGACATCAAAGTTATGTCACTTGATGGGCATCATTTGTAACAGCGCATTCAAGATCTGAATTTTTCTTACTTAAGAAAAAAGATTTATGCTAGCAGTAACTTATCAGCTAGCTTAACGCAAGACACTGTTGTCCTTCAGTATATCACAGGGGTTTTCCTTGATAAAGTAAATCTTTTTCTCTCCTCATATAAAAATAGTTTATTCTCATGACAGTTTCCAGCCAGAAACAAATCACTCCTCTGAGCGACAGCAAAGCTCTACCGGCACATTCACATGCACAGACTGGTCCGTCATGGGAAGACAAGCTCCAGTGAGACCTGGGGCCGCAGACTGGCCAGGCTGACCCTCGGCAGGGTGTCACCTCCAGCAGCGTGGGACCCTGGGCTGGGTGCTGTGGGACAGGTCCTCCGCGTGGAGGTCACCCTTTCCCCAGGCGCAGCCCTTGCTTGATGCTCCCAGGAACCTGCTGTTGGGAAGGCAACCCAAACCTAAAACTGCTCCCAGATCTTTCAACGACAGTTGTTATACAAGTTAAAGTGGTTTATTCTTAACATATAGCTGTATTTGTATTATACAACAATCCCCATCCCCGGTTATTTTTGTTGCGGTCACCACAAAAGTTGTTCTTGCTTTTTCTATCCATCAGACCAAGAGGGAGCTGCATACATACATTGCATGCCTGCCCATGCATTTAAAAGAGAAACATTGAAGGGTAATTATGAAATATCAGATGAGGAAAGACACTCTTGCCCCGGCCCAGTGCCGTGCATGTGCACAGCTGTGCACAGAGCAGCTCCTTGGGAGCAGGACGGGTTTATGAGGAGGGAGCAGCGGATGGCACATGGTCAGGGTGAGGCAGCACACGGGGCACAGAGGCAGTGCCCCGCGTGTCTCTGCGTGCCCCTTCCTCCTCCAAATGACACTAGAGGAGTCAGGATTTTTGGAAGAGCCCAATTGCCATGGGATTCCAAGTGGAAAATTAAATCTCTGAAACCACCTCTTCACCTCTATCTGCCTCAGCTTCTCATCTGTAAACTTGTGAAACTACCATTTCCCTTCTCTGCCTGGGAAACACAGATTTAAAGTTCTTTGGGCAAGAATTGTCTCTAACAATATGTACGTACAGCGCCTAAAGCAGGGAGTCACAGTGTAGACTGTGACCTCCACGTGTTCGTGCTTCACAAAATACAAGAAAATAGGGGGGCGGAGGGTGGGGAGAGGAATGAGGAAAGCCTTTTAGAGTATAAGAGAGAAGTCCAATCTGGCTAATTACCAAGAGCTTCCCATCAGGCTGACAGGCTCCCACCGTGGACGTACTCAGTGGTTGTTCTTTATTTCTGAGCTTTACTTTAATCCCTCCTCATTTCTCTTGTTTCATTTCTAGTCCATTCAGGATATGAATGGTTTTGCCAACTTATTTTTAATGGGATTGTTAGTATCCAGGAAGCCTTGTCAAATAATCATTATACAGCTACTTTCAGGAACCCCTGTGGTTGCTTCCACTTGCTGCGCGTTCCCCCCCCACTCCCCTCACATTAGCAAGGGAGTTATTTTTCTCACTAGGAAAGCGTCAAATTAAAAATCTGTCTGTTTGACTCTATCCTGTGTATTCATCCAAAGGTGTAGCTGTTCTGTCTGGCTGATGGTCCTTTTACATTATTACTTCACCTTTGGCGATTCACATTTACACATTCGCCAATAAAAATACATTTGTAAAACTTTTCTCAAGCAACAAATTGAAGTCTGTCGGCTACAGAAAAACTGTAAACCCATTGCTCTTCCTCTCCTAAATGGAAGAAAGGTTGTTTTTAAATGAGACTTTTAGCCATTTCTATCTAAGAACATCTTACCGATTGCTCAGCTCTTTCAATGGCTATTGCTTTTCAGAAATGTTGAACAATGTGTGTGTTGCTGAACCTCAGAGCTTTGCCCATCTCTCCTAAAGATGCTTCTTGATGTGCAGTATCTTCCTATTTTGATATTTTCTGCCATAAATCTTACACCATAACAGATTTGCTTTTTACATAGTTTCCCAGTATTTCTTTACAGTTCTCTATATAATGAAAAATCAGTATTGCCTCCTACATTATCATTACGGCCAGAAATTTCAGGGGTCCCAAAACCTTTAAAATTGGGGTGTAATAGTGGAGAGCTTGACCAAAGTTTCAGAAGAGCTTAACTCCCACAAGCTGCCATTGGAAGCTGGAAAATTCCAGTGAACTGTGGCTGTTGAGATATTCAGAAAGTTTTTGAGATGTTTTTCTCTCAGTGGACGGACCCACAATTACTCTCAGTGGTACCTTTGCATGACAGAAAGATGATGGCAAATCAGTCAAGTGCACTGTGGTGTGGGAAAATTTGTATTTGCGTTTTTCTGGCAGAGTCAAATATTGATGAGAACATTACTAGCTGGTTGAAGACAGTTGTCACTCACAAAGCGGATAAATCCAGCACAGAAAGGGTCAAGAGACATGTTTGAAGAAGGAGTTTTGTTGCTGTTTTCCTAATGGCCTCACCCAGGCAGAATTAAAATAAGTTTGAAGCTGCTCTGCCTTCAAAGGAGCTGAACCATCTTGGCACCAACTCAAGCTAGGAGTGCAGCTAAGTCACAAAAATACCTTTGTGTGTCTGTTGCTCCCTAGCAGGTCATGCTACTGTACGTACAAATGGCATTATTTATATTCGCACCAGGTCCCACTTAATTAGAGATTGACCTTGATTTTATTTTTCAGTATTCAACAGCCTGAGAAACCCCGATTCATCCTACCCTGCTACATGAAGGAAGGTCAGGTTCCATTTTGTAGCCCTGGATGGTGCACCCTGCATTATGCTTGCGCTGAATTTTGTGCTTTACCAGCCCAGCAGAGGTGCTTAGAGCAGAACACATATAGCCTACTCCAAGGACATGTTTCAAGGTATATTTGTCGGTAATGACAGTACAGCTAATTGCAAAGAATTACATTCTTGACAAACTTCACCCCTTTTTGGGTTGGCAAATCATTTGTGAACCAACCGTGATTACTATGAATTTATTTATTGTTCAGAAATATTCCCCAAATAGTTTCAATGAATAATTTTCAACCTGTTAGTTGTGGACAATTGATAGCTATGAATATTTGCTGCTCATTATTGATGTGGTAAGACTGCTCACCAGGGTTATGATATTGTTACTGCATTTTTATAGGACAACTGCTTTAAAGATGAGAATAATGAATCCTGATATAAATAGTGTAAAGAATACAGAATCCAAGTGAAAATTATCAAGTGAAAAAACACTTCTGTCAAAACTCTTGACTCTGAGATGGTTGGAGCCCAAGAATCAACAAGTCTTAAGTAGTATAGTCTCATAAATCAAAACAAACAAGATTATTTTTGTTCATAAATGTATTGTCAAGAGACTACATTTAAGTATTGCTTTAAAATCTACAGTTCCAGACATCACACAATATTCTTTTAAGTGTGCAAGCTATTGTTTCAAATGCTAAGAAAATTTACATTAGAGCAGAATTTGGTAATAGTTCTGAGAACTCAGAAATATGTGAATGAGTATTTGCAGAAACAGCTCTTCTTGACAGGTTATTGCAATGGCTTCACAAGAGGATTGCCATCTTGTATAACTTAATAACAATGCTGTTAAATCTTGTGAAGTAAGCAAGTGAAAATTCTTGAAGTTTTCTATATATAGTCTCTATATTAACGTTATTAGGAATTAAAACGGTTACAAGGAAACCACTTGTTAAGAGCAACCGGGTTCCAAGTTTCACTTGCACAAGTTGTGGTACAGATCTTGAAACTATGACAAGTTCTTCTTTGAACTGAACCTTCTTGGTGTAACCATTCCACCCTGTTGATCCTAATTTTGTGCTCTTTCCTTTTGTATGGAGAGTATCTGTCAATGAACTATGCAAAAGCACGAGTTTCCTGAAGAACTCTACATTAAAAACCAAGACTGCGAATCAAGCACCCAAAAGCTGGAAATGCTATTAATTCCTCACTAAAGTCCTCCTGTCTGATCTAACTGCAATATTCACTCAGTGTTTAGCCAACCAAAACCAAAATAAACTTGGAGTAGGATGCATCTGGTTAGATCAAGAAATGGTAATGCTGATCCCATTTATAATTACCTAGTACCATCAGCTCAGCTAACTTACAGCAAAAAACGCTAGCCAGTATGTGCAACAAAGGAAAACATGCACTGTAAGGAGGGTTTTGGTGTTGATGTTCCATTGACCAGAACATGAGGTCCCAGAGGGAATTTTTCCCCTGAACCTTCCAACCAAAACACAACCGTGAAATTCAACACTCCAGCAAAATCCAGCTTCTCTGAATGGCAGAATGAATATGAAAGCAGCAGCTTCAGAGTATTTACAGTGGATAACAAAAATCATTTCAGTTAAATTACAACATCTTCATCACCAAATTATGACCTAAAGGCAAGATTTAAACCCAGACAACTCTCCAGTGGATCAGCTGTTCTGTTAAATGAGAACTTGAGAAAATGCTAATATGGTTTATCATACAAAGAAGATCAACTTATAATAGCACAAGGAACAAAAGAAGAAGAATTTAATGGAATTTCTGAAAAAATATTTTGAGGGAACAGTTGACGAATAAAGGGCAACATCAGGAATTAGTTATAATTTCAAGCATTTCTGAATTAAACATGCTACAGTCCAAAAAGCTGAACAAGGACCCCAGGAGTTCACTTGCTGGACACGTAGCTGGGATTTGCCCTAATGCTATGACAAGCGCCACATAATAACTCAAAAGAAAATTAGAAATTTTCAGCAGACATCAGTGTGGGAAACCTGACAAATAGGGCCCAATGCCGCACGCTGAGGGAAACCAAAACTGAGCATCTGTTCGTTAGCTGATCCCTGTCCATCGTGTGCACTGAATGAGGCTGGGGCTCAGTGTCAAAAGAAAATATGCTTATTTAATTAAAATCTCATCATCAGAGACACAACGTTGCACAAGCACCCCTGAATCTCCCTTTTTTAAAAAACCTGTAGCCTTGTCTTTGGAAACTAGTAAAATTCTTTTAATATACTTCTGTGTGTCATTATTATACACAAAGCCATGGTAGGAGGCCTGAGCTGGGAAAGCAGCAAAAATGAATCTTCACAAAGCTTGAATGTCACAATCTCCACCAGAGAAAAGCTTAATTTTACACCTTTCTATGAAACCATCCATGTCACTGATTTCATCTAAGAGCTAAGATTAGGTAATGGAAGGGTAAAGTAAAGCTTTGATGTTTAGATTTTAGGTCTGGTTGCTACAAGCACTGTAAATTGGTTCTTCAATAGAAAAAGGTGAAGACAGACAATGGATTCATCCCTGAACAAGACGGCTAAACTTGAAGAAACCAATGTAAGTGTACTTTGGCCTGTCAAAGGGAGCCATGTGAGGTAGATGGGCTATAGAAATGTGGGACTCACCATACATTAGCAATCACAGAGGCACTCTAATCAGGACTGCACTTCAAACTTTTATCTCAAAGGCAACAAAAAGTGTAGGCTATGTTTGGAGTGAACACTCCTTGATTTCATAGTATCCTAAAACTTCACTCAAGGTTCTTCTGAAAAGGGTAAAATAAAGTGGCATGCGGTAATTGCCTTGACGTCCTTCAGGAAAAATCAATAATGAATATGAGTGAAGGGTCACAAAAGAGAGAGATCTACTACTGGGCTAACCTAGAGGGTTTAAATCAAACTAACTAGATGTGATAAACAGTGAAGTGTCTCTCAGCCCTGTATTTTAGGTGAGCTTAGTTGATTATACTGCTCCTGAGAATGAAGTGCTAATTACATGCTGGCCAAATCCCTGGGCATACCAGGGTTGACACTGCGTGTTTCCCCCGAACACTCGGCTTCCCAGGGCGCTGGGATATGGACCCACGGCATGCCTGCCCTCCCAAGCCCCGTGTCCCTTCCTCCGCAATGACGGGCAGTCACCATCAATTATAGGCTGAACAGACATCCCAAGCAACCAGGGCAGACTGAAAACTCTCCCTGCCTGTAAGAGTGAAGAAACAGTGAACCCGAAGGGGTGAAGGTGAGGGGGGCGAAAAGAGGAAAGGATAACTCTGCTGTCAAATGTATGGGCAGGCTAAGATGCCTCTCATGAACTGCCACTTCTCTTGCCGACGCTGTTTATGCCGGTCCCTAGGGCATGAACGCGCTTCGGAAAGCCTTAACCTTTACATTGGACATGCGAAAGAGTGAGACGTATGACTTGTATTTTAAATTCCTCTGAGAAAGGGTAAAATCATCAAGTGGCACAATTTCATTCCAGGGCTTCACCCTACTCTACATTGAAATTTCATAGAACAAATGTGCTATAACTGTTTGATACTCAGGGTTACATTCAGGGACAAAATATAAATATGGTTAACCAAGATGGTCTACACCTCTTTGACACTTGTACCAAGAGGGAAAATTGCTAGAGATTCTCTTCTCCCTCATTTGCTACTGAGGAAATTCCTCTATGCTTCTGTGCACAGGGATAACTGTTATGCTCTAAAGGAAAAGTTGTTTGCAGAGGCCCCTAATTGATGGTGAATAACACTGGATAGTAATAAAATGAGACCATTTTCCCTGGGTTCAGATACTAGCAGTAAGCCTTCCCTATGAGACCACGAAGCCAATGAAAAGTCTGCTCATTTTACAGCTCAGATACAAACATTTGCTCCTCTGTTTTTCCAAAAATGAACATATAGTCATCAGAAGTAATTGTTTACCAAATTTGATACTTTCATATAGTGTCATTCTGCAGCTTGAATAAGAGCAAATAAGGCAGAACTGTAACACAGGGAGGAGGAAAGAAATTGCTCACAGAATCCAAACAAGCCTTCACTGTACTTCATGTTCTTTCTAAAACACTGCAGTCTGGCTGTGCTTTTTGTACCTTATTAGCACCATCTAAGGGAGGAAAATGGGAATCACCTAAAGGCAGTATACAATCTGTAAACAATGGTGAAATCCTTTCACTGCGTTGGAGATCTGTATCAGACTATTCAACTCAAGAGAAACAAAAAACATATTTGAGTTCTCCATGACTTAAAAAAACCCAAACAAACAAAACCAAACAAACAAAAAAACCAAACACACCTGAATGCACTTATTATAGTGAAAAAAAAAGAATATTACAATATACCTTGCTAAGTGTGGCTTTCTAATTGAGCTTAATACCCATGTACATAAGTAAGAAATAGTGGAGAGTTTTTCCTCCACTAACACCAACTTCCAAATTAACAAAAAAGGTGTGGAATGTGGTGGCTTACAAAAGACTGAAATTATTGAGAAGAGATTGTAATTTTTTTTTTTTTTTTTAAATAAACTGATACGCACTTTGTTGGGAGGTCGGTGGGAGTTGCTAACACCTAACCAGCATAAAAACTAAAGGTTTGGATTAATCATACTGACAATTTGGTATGACAAAGAATCAGCTAATAAATCATCTTGGAAGGCTAATCCAGCTCAGCCGTTGGCTATGCGTGTAGAAACTGCCATCTGGCCACTCAATGGGGCATTCACTGTCTATCTTTAGATCTCTAACTCAGTATCTGAGTTAGGGCTTTTATACTTAGGTAGCTGAGAAAGGGCTCCGGCTGCTTCCCGGGCCAGGCTGGGTGGCTGCTGGACGTGTCCCTGCCCAGGCCATCCGGAAAACCTTCTGCTGTCCTGACTGGCCCTGCTGGGGCCGATGGATTCATGAAGAAATAGTTGAGAGAGAAAAACCATCCTCGAGGAAGACCCTTTGTTGGGGGAAATAAAACAAAAACACGACTGACTTCTGAAAGCTGGTATCTTATTTCAGATTTATGTTTGCTGCAACAGATGCATTGTGTGCTACCTCCTTTCTTCTTCAGTTCAACACTGTTCAGCTGATTACTTATTTTATGTGTTTTCTCACAAATCACCACTATATGTTAGACGAAGTTTGTGCCTTTGTTATCTTTTCCTTTTGTCATAAGCCTTCTGTTTGTGAGTTCTAATGTCTATATTTCTTATGTTTTAAACACAAAAATGCATTATGTATTAAGCTATTACAAATTTTTATAAAGATTCTTCCCTAATAAAATAGATTTACCGATGAACATAGAAATAATTTATCAGAATGCAAGTCATGCTGGCATCTGCTCCATTTGCAAAATAAAGGGACAGAAAAACAGAGAGTGAAACAGCTGAAATACCTACACGAAGGAAAAACTATTAATAATAGGCTCTTCAATGTGACAAATAATTATTAAATGAGATAAAACAGCATCACACCAAAGCCAGAGAAATTCGGGTTAGAAACAAGGCACAAACCTAACAAAGATGACGACCAACCACTGGAGTCCTTTGTCACATTTTATGCTGGGACCTCCATCATGTTCATTTTTAAAGCAGGACATGACATTCTTCCAAAAGCTCTACTCTGCCTCAATTAAGAATTAATTAATCTAAGTCCCCTCTTCTGTGTTATAAAGAAGGTCAGGCTAAAAGATCACAACGATAAAAAAATAAATCGAATCCCTCTCGCCTAGACTGTGAATAGTTTGCCAAATATCTTTTTTCTTATTCAAACATTAACATTTCCACATGCTAACTACTTGTCCCTTATTTACTTAGTAAATCGTGCTTATTGAGCTCCTCGTAAATGCAAAAACTTTATTCATAAATAATAATATGATGATCTATTACTTACATGGTAATTTCCTGTCTTCCCAAAGAAAATGTTGAGAAATTAATTTCCATTTCTAGTACTTTACAATTTTAAATGCAAAATTTGTTTTATGTGCCCACTCTAAAATTTTCTTTTCAAATTAGATATCATAGCAAGCATTCTTTCCCAAACTATTGTCCACAGGATACATAGAGAGAAAAAACCACAGATATGAATGGCATCTGACTGAATTTGTGTAGAAGTCTAAACTTTTGTCACAGATTTTACAGAAATGGGCTCAGTTCAATTTATAGGCTAATTCAGCATCCCTATAATGTAAGGGAAAAGGATGCAGGAGCTTTCACAGCTAGGCAGAAAAGAAAGACTCAAGGAGATGTCTATCTAAGCATCATATTCAATCTTTTGCTGAAAACCAACCCATTAATTTACTTGCTTTCATTTTAGCTGTCCCTATGAACAGATGTGGATTGTAGACCATCACCAAATAAAACAAAATGGCAACAAAATAAAAGTGGAATAGAAAGCGGGCAAAGAAAACAAACACAAGAAAAAAGGAGTTGGTTCAATATGACAATTCAAGTCACCCTCAGAACCAATTTTCACCCTCCACAGCAGCAGCAGGGACACAGCAGCCCAACCTTGCCTTTACTCTCACAGCACCACACACTCGGGTTTTGTTTCCAAAGTCTATTCCACTCAGCAATGTTGTCTGATTTGAAAAGGTGAAGGACAATGATGATGAAGAAAAAATAGTCCAGTGGTATAAAGGTTTACTAATGGCTTATCAGCCTTTTCATTTTCTGAGGCCTCAGCTCACAGCTACCCAGGTGCAGAAGTAAAGATGATGGCAAAGCCATTCTCCCCAGCATGCTGGGGGCTGCATGGGGTGTACATGAAAAGAGCAGATAAGCTGAGCCTGATTTCTAGGAGATGCCATTATCAGAATCAGAACTTGCTTTGGTTTCCCAGCAGAGTGGGGAACACGTGAATTACAGTTTCTATGCATCAAACCCATTTGGCGTCCACCTCAGACAGCATGAATGTCTCTATTCCTTTCACTTGCATTGCCACTGGGAAGTGCCCATCACTTGGGCCAAACTTTTTCTGAAGGTAAACCAAAAGTTTTTGTCACCATATTTTTTGGCTGAATAACTTTCATTGAAGTTCATTTACAGCAGCAAGACTTCAACCAGCTTTGCACAGTTTCGCATGCAAACCCATCATCTTTCCTCCTTTCCCCAAACCAAAGCCCTGAACAACAAGGGGCCAGAGCTCTTCCAGTGCTCCCAGAGCCAAGGACAGCCTCTGGGCTTCACGGCAGCCTGTCTGCCATCATGGACAAGCCAGTCGCTCTCCTAGAATAACACTACTGATTCAGTTACCTTTGCTCGAGTTAAAAAGAAGGTACTATGTGACATATAGGGGCTAATACAGTGGAACAGTTAAGAAAACATACTGGGAAGTCTAAACAATCCAGCAGTAAAGGAAACAGGAATGATTTGCTCACTTCTGTATCCATGCAGGATCTAAGTTCATTACTAGAGCATGTACCTGCTCAGGATGCTCTATGCTACACACTGTATATGATGTTCTTTATGTCCTTTAATCTAACAAAAGGTGTATATTACACTTCCTTTGGGAAACAGCTTTTGTAAAAATACCTACCTGCAAATTAGGAATAACACTGCTAGTGCTATAAAAATAATAAACTGTCGTAATAAGAGTAAGTTGTATTTGTGAATACATTGAAGCTTGATCAACCCAAAGTTCATGCCACAGCAAAGATCTCATTTCCACTGAAAAAAGTAGTAAGATGCTCCTCTACAATGGGCTGCACTGAGCTTTTATGAACTATTTTATATCAATACACAGTACTTTTCAGTAACAGCTTAGCAACCCACATATTGAAACACATCATTTCATGAATCCCCAGATTTATAACACTGTGTTCTCCTGTATACTGACAGCTCTAGCGAAGTTATGCATCTTTACTAATCTGTGCCAAAACATGAGGATTATTGTGAAATTCTGACACCAAAGCCAATGACAATTTCCACTAGTTTCACCAGAGCCAAGTTTTTGCCTCCAATTTTTAGAACTCCTCTCTGTTTCTCTACAGCATCTTTTTTATGTGTGTAACCAGAGGATCAACTTCATCCAGCTAATTTCATGCATCCAACTGCTGTTCAATGAGCTCTGCATATAGTGAAAGAGGCTACCTTAGGATGATTCAGTAACTCTAGCATTCCAGCCACACCTGGGAAATCTTTTTCTCCCTCTCTGTAACACAAAGTAACTCTGGTGTTGACTGAACTGAGAAACCTTGAATCAGTGAGCTAAGGTGAATGTTCCAAAGAGTGTATAAAGCTAAAAACTGTGGCTGGATGATGCCTCAAAAGACTCAGTCCAGCCTCTGTAAGCAAAGCTGAAAACATAAATGCACAAAACCTGAAAGTTTGGGAGTGAAGATTAGAGGTGAAGAGTGCCCTTTATCCTCCCCACCAGCCCCTTGCACAGCAGTGCTGGTGCAGTTTCGTGGGGCTGGGCTGCACAAGGGACACACTTGCCCTGTCTGGAAGAAAGAGCCTCATTCAGCAAGAACATTTATTTACCCAAGGGCATCATATTGTCTAATTCCATTGCTCCAGGGAGGACATTTGTAAGGTATACAGCAACTACATGTATTTTAATAAATAGTGTGAAAACCAGAAAAGGAATATGCAGCAGCCCAAAATTTCAAATAATAAACCTCACACATGTGAGTCCCTGTACAGCTCTCGAATACTGGATTTTCTCTTTGATTTCTTATCTAGGTACTTCTAAAAATATTGGCAAGTACCCAAGATTCTCTCCCAAGAGAGGAGGGTTGTGGAAGCCTGTATGTAAACCACCCCAACCCTAGTGCACACAAGCCACATACTTAGGTTTTTTGCAGGTGCTGTAAATTTCTCCACCGGAGACTGTAGTGCTCAGGAGATACAGCCACACAATTTCAAATCCTTTTATTTGTTGCCAGGATTTATGAAAGTCCCTCCTACACACTGGTTTGAAAGTCAGGCACCTCATCTCTTTCCCCAATTTCTCAGCCATCAGTCTATGGCCTTTACACACATGACATTGGCTTCCTTAATTTTAATTCTGCAATATTCAGTTACCTGCAGAGGGAACTCTGCCGTCACTTCATATTATTTTTGAAGCTTCCCTGTTCATTCACTTTTCTGTTCTTCTTGCTTTCCAATCCAGTATGTGTCACAAGCATGCTGACATGAGCATGTTTCACTAAAGCGGTTGTCTCCAGCTGGGCAAACACGGTGACACAGCTGTAGAGCGGACTGTGTTTTAGATCTCTTCGGGCTCTCCTAATTACAAGCCTTCACAGGACAAGACTGTTTTTCTCCTGAGCACTTAAAAAAGATCTGTTTGGCAAGGAACCCAAGAAGTTACTTGGTTCATCCCAAAGCAGGGCGAGCTATACATAAACTAATTTTAACAGGTATTTATCTAAGCTGTCCTTAAAGTCTAGCAACGAACTTCTCTAGGCAAGTGTAGTACTTAATTACACTTAATATTAGAAAAGTTTTCTGAGGTGTAACCTAAGCATCCCTGGCTGCAGACATACACATATAATTTAAGTCTATATCTTTTCACAGCCCAGTGAAGTATAAGGAGGCTTTTTATCTCTGTGGAACCTTTCTATGTATTCAAAGATGTTGTAAACCCTCCGTTTCCTCTTTCCTAAACTAAAATACACTAGTTCTTCTAGTATTTAACATTTGGTGAGCAAAAAAACAACAACAAAGGTTCTCATCATTCTCATCTGGACTCCCTGGTTGAGATCCATCACTTGTCTTAGAAAAATCTGATAAGGTCCCACAGCACCACAGAAGGTGGAATGAAGAAATCCTGTGTCTTTAACACAGCTCTTGGATCCTCCCCACAGTTACCTTTGCCTTGCCATGGCAAGGTAACGTCAACTCATATTTAGTTTGTGATAGAAAACCTGCAGGCTTGGTCGACCGATAATGTCTAACTAATTATTCCCTGTTTAGGCATTGCACTTTCAGATTTTTGCATCTGAAGTGTACTTTGCATGAGTATTTAAAGACTTGGCCTTATTAATTGCCAAGTAGTTCCCAAATTTATGAAGAATTCTGATCCTCTCCTGCAAAGCCTCTGCAGTCCTTTTCAGTTGTTACAACCTACAAAATGTAGTAAATAAACCCAATTTCAGCAGTCAAGACCTTGATGAAAATATAGAAGTGAACCAGACTAACAACCAGAGCACACTTAATGTATGTCCATGATGTGACTGGGTTATTGACATCAATGACCTAGTTCAGCTTTCAACCAGCTGTGGACAGACACCAGAGTGATTTTGTCTGGAAAACAATCCTTTCTGTTTCAGGAATGGCATTTTGGAGAGTGTCACTTATGTCTTGTGTCCATCCAACAACAGAGAACATTAATTTATCCTGACAAGCAACCTTGTACATATTTAAGGCTGGCACTCTCTCTCTGCAGTCTGCTTGTGCAAATTCAGCCTGGCTGAGTATCACAGTCCTCCTGGAGTATATTTTCCTGTCCTGAGGTCATCTCTAGACTTTTTCTTTCACACAGCTTTCACACTTAGAGCATAAAATACAGGGCTCTTCTCGATCCTGACTCTCTACCAGGTCACAAGGCATTTTCGCCCAATCTTTTAACAGGACTTGCAATATAAATCCCACTTGACTGGTTACAGGGGATCTATTGCCTCTCTCGTTAAGACACAAGAGACAATTTCCCATCCACTTCCACCACATCCAGTTGTAATCTCTGTCACAGAGATTCTAAAATATTTAACAAGAACAACTGGGTTTTGCCTGGATGTAGAGAGCAAAGCCTCATGCAAAGCACAGCCCCTGGGGATTTCCACTGAGCTGAGCTGACACGATGCAGATCACAAGGGAGAGTGCTCAGGACAAGAGGGGCTTTTAAATCTTTTACAGATTTTGGAGTATTTCCTGGGAAGATCCACCAGTGCTCTTCAAGATTCTTACACAAGCTTGGCAGGAAAATTACCTCTGTGTCAGGAGGTTATATAGCAATATCTGTGGATGGGGAAGGAGAAATCACTCACCTCACCCCATTTACTGAAAAAAAATCATCACTAGAGAAAGTACATCAAACCCACTATAGGTAGCCTGTCACAATGTTTCTCCATCTAACTGCCTCTACACAAATATTCAAGTAACTCCATTTTGCTCCACACACAGCAAGAACTTACATGAGAAAGGAGCAGCACAGAGTAGACAGTGGGTTTTGTCACTTTCTAAAGAAATCTTTTTCCTTCTATACTGTCAGTTCAGGCAGAAAAATACATGGAGCGCCATTTCAGCTTTTCCTGATTCACTGCTTAAGGCTGCAGTTATTGTCTCAGGCATTCTCCATCTTTTCCCATAGTTATTGACAGGAAAGGACAAGGAGCTTCCAAAAAGTCATATTTTGCACACCTTGACATGTCTGCCTTATTCTCTGACACAGTCCAGTGTCATCTCTGCCCTTTGAGGCCATTCCTTTTGAACTTTCTTGTGTTGTTCTGCTCTAAACAGACTTCAGTGAAGCTGAAAGCTGCAGTCCCTGAAACTAGATTATTTCCTTCACAAATAATATTTCTTTAATATTCAATCCTTCTTGATCCACTTTTGACACTGAGGAGTCCACTTCTTCTTTGCGGTAGCAGCCATGCTACAGTGTCATCACCGTTGGTGACAGCAGTAATTTACCCCTAAACCGTTTTTCTCTCCATATCCTGCAGTTATGCATTTCTATTTCATAACTGTTCTTATTTGTGGATCATATCTTTGTTCCGCCCAGAGACTTCAAAGCATATTCTTACCTCGTATGTTGTTACTCTAATGCTCAGTAGATACAAATCACTGTTGTGGCATAAATTTTAATGATTTTTATTTTCCCCAACAATTTCTTTCTACCAATACAACAATGTAGATAGTGTTTTACTCGTCCAAAGCTGAATCCTCAGTATCCTGAAATCTGTAGTCAAAAGCAGCCAAGAGCAGATTTTAAAATATGCTGAAAATGGATACATTGAATATAAAGACATTCTTCTAAAGCATGTTTCCCTCAAAACACACATTTTCCCCAGGGCAGGCCTGGCTCTTGCTGAACTCCCACTGTGCATTACACCCACTTCTTGATAGCTTCTTCTTTCTCTCCCACACCTGACCCTTGGATCTTGCTGGTGAGGAAGGAAGCAGCCTTTAGTCAGCCCAGCCTGTCTCGGCAGGTGGCTCCTTTACTACAGCCATCTGCATGCTGTACTGCAGCCAGCCAAGCTTTCTCTTCATTGCCTCTTATTTTGAACACACATCCTTGGGCGTTGGATGTAATTGTGCACTGACTGGTGGGTCTGGAGCACAGACATGGCTTTGGGGTTCCTGTTTGGCTCAATCCATGCGCCCGTGGTGGACCCATGTTCACCAACACGGCAAGAGATTGCTCCATAACCTGCAAAAAAGGTCTCTGCATCTCCAGCACCTGCTGACTGGGAGTTGATGCCAGTTCAGCATGCAGGAAGGCGGAAGCAGAAGGAAAATAGGAGCTGGAAGCTGCACATGTGAAGTAGTGGGACCCTGATAACAGTATTGGATTGCATGCTTTGACAAGTAGAAGAAAAAACGATACTGAGACAGAAGAGAGGAGACAAGTAAATCATATTAAAGGAAGAGAAGACACATTATGCAGCTTGCCTGAACTAATCAGCATTTTTCTCTTCATTTGTATGTATTCTTCAAAAATCCATTTTATTCTCATCTGATTAAAATTACTAAAAAATAAGCAGCTTGGGTTCCAGTACACAGACTGAAAAATAGTTGCTTTGGTCTTTAGCGATCTGCATTTTCATATACAAATGATTGAAGTCTCTCAACCTGGAAAGATCTGTCTTCATTTCTGAGATGGCCCTGTAGTGATTCCTGAATCATCTCCGGGTGTGTTACAAGGCTGGTCAGAGCAGCATGGTAAACAGCCCTGCACCAGGCTAGACTCCTGCCTACACCCCAGCTTGTAACCTGCTGTATTGAGATGCACACGAGTGCTGCGCTGCAGACAGCTCTAATACGGCATTTCTCAAATCATAGACTCATAGAAGCACAGAATAGTCTGGGTTGGAAGGGACCTTCAAAGGTCATCCAGTCCAACCCCCTTGCAATAAGCAGGGCCAGGAGGAAAGCTAGAGAAAGGTTCAAGAAGTGCTCCATTCAGAAACCTGCATGAGCTACAGCTGGGAGAGAGGGATTGAAGAGAGGGTGTAGCTGAGTCCATTTGCAAGGTGAGCACTGATCAAGTTTTGCGAAAATCTGTGTTTTACAGGAAGCTTTCCTTTTCTGCAAGGAAGAAATTCACACTCTACAGTTACACGCTCCTGAAGTGATTTTGCTAGGAGTGATTTTAGTCCTGCTGAAGTCTAGCTGGTTTGATTCATTTCCCCACAAATATATTGATGTGTTGTTATTCCTATCACGTAAGGCCCAATATAAGCAAGTTTGTGCATTTGGGCCCGGTTTGCAATGAGGCGGGAGGCAAGGCTCACACAGCTAGCTCAGCGCTAGCTAACCACAGCGCACAACACGCCTGTCCTTTGCTCTGGAGGCCTCTTCCTAGCTCCGGG
This sequence comes from Caloenas nicobarica, assembly GCF_036013445.1. Lineage (NCBI taxonomy): Eukaryota > Metazoa > Chordata > Aves > Columbiformes > Columbidae > Caloenas > Caloenas nicobarica. The sequence continues at coordinate 6,304,293 of NC_088256.1, forward strand.
TCCTGGGGATTTAAAAGAATGTCTGTCACATCCTGCATTGCAGGATCTCTGACTGAGCACTAGCAGGTCAGATGATGATGGCCGAAGTCTTCAGGAATTTCTTTCCTGCTCAGTAGGGTTGAGCAGACTATCATCTGTCCCTGGAGGATACTTTCAGATTTCTCTCATGCATTTTCTCATTTATTTTCTCAAAGTCTTTGTGCCTCCTAAGATGTGTAATCAACGGGCAAATACTGACAGTAAAATCTTTTTATACGGTGTATAGCTTTTCTGCCTAATTCTTCCGTAGCTTTACACTAAAGACAAAGTTAATAAAATAAACTTCTTTTTCTCCCTCCGAGTCAATAGATGCCTTTACTCATTAGCACTCTGTAATATACCCTTGATTTGCAGCCTCACTAAACTTGAAGAACAATTTTTGTAATACAATTATAAAGTTTGTTTTAAAGATAAAACACAGGCATTTAACCTGTCAAAAGCAAAGTTCAAGGCTGCCGCTTCCTGTATTTCCACCGCTAAAGATAACAGACCTGATCCTGCACTTTTTTTACTTAAGGAAACCTCTTAAGTTTGAACAGGAATTTTGAGTAAACAAGAATTCATGGTGAAACATGGCTTCAAATCCTTGCTACCCTGTCCAAGGACACAACAAATTGCTCTCACATTGAGAGTCTAACAAAGATAAAGGGAAAGGAATCCTCCCCTCAGTCTGGCATCCCAGTGCTGTTAATGAGTTGTAAGGGTTATAGCACAGCCAAAGCACCTATATACCCTCTAAAGGAGGCTGTTTCAGTGGGATCAAGATAAAACAGAATTAAACACTGTCGAAAAAAATCCCATATTCTGTGTACACTGCTGAATATTAACTCAGTGTCAGGTCGAGTACTCACAACCTATTGTAGCTCCCTCCACAGAGGAAATCTCAATGACAATACTCAGTTGATGGCAACAGACGATGGATCTGCGGGCACATCCAGCACAGCATAGTCTTGATTCCAGTCAGTTTTAGCAGTTCTCTTCATTTTTAGACTTTTCACTTCTGAATACTCTCAGTGTCAAACAAGTCAGAGCTTTTCATCCAGATGGCATTTTTCAGGGCACAAGCTATGCCAGCTACAACATTATTTATCTTAGCCTAAAAGTGCAACACAACCAATGTTTATTCAGCTGAGCCAGTCGTATTTCCTTTTCTGAACATCTCGCTTCCATTTGCATACACACTGCAGATACAATCTTTTTTCAATACGCACTAGGGTAAATTAGGATTCATTTAAAAGTGGTGAATTTATACCAATCTAAAACTGGCAAACTCAAAACTGGACTCTACATTTCTAGTGCAGATAGTCTTAGTTATGAACCAATTCAGAACTGAAATTTCACTGTTCAGCTCCAGTTCTCCAAGCTACTCTTTATAATCAGAGTACAGAGTTAACAAATGCCCCAGTTAATTATGGAGTCAATTGCTGCAATCACCATGTATTCACCATCTCTGGTGTCTCTACATGTTATCTTACAGTATTACATTTTACTATTAACAACAGACTATGTAATGAAACCAGAAACTCAGAGAAGAAAACATCAACATAAATAAGCTGTACGGCAAATGGAGAGAGAGGGAAAGCAGTTATGAAAATGCTCTAAAAGCCTGTTTTGTAAAGAGAGCATGAAAATATACTATAATACACCTGCAGATAATTGCATTTAAAATTTCCTCCCCATCAGGTTGCTGAGGAGACAAACACTCTTGAGCTTCAGGGTTCATACAGTCTAGTCACAAGCACCAACCTCAGCTTTTTTTTATTATTTTTTTAAAGAAAGGAAGAGAGAGAAGAAGCCAAAGCTTCAGTCATGGAAGATCTGCCATCAGATTGCCAGAGGAACATCATAAAAGGGCTGTCCAGCGAGAGAAATTAAGCATATCTAACATGAGAAACAAGTTAGGTAGTAATGATGGAGAATTTTTCGTCCCAAGTTAAATTTGACAGTGGACAGCATTTAGAATGAGGGAACAGTTCATTTAAAGGAGGAAGGGAGGGAATCACATAAAAAATGGCAAGACATACACTGTCGATCTACATGTCATCAACCACATAACAATGAAGAAATACTCAGTTTTCCACATGGTCTGGATGTGTTTCCACCACACAAAATTAGGTCTACTATGCACATTGCTGATTCCAAGACTCATGCAAAAGTCTTGATTACTGTCTGCATGAACTAGTGACCTATTTTTCTTATTATAGTATATTCAAAATATTACCAATAAAAGCATCTGCTCCTGCTTTGACAAGGCTCAGCACTCAAACTCCTTGTTCTTGCCATGTCCTGAACCTTATGCAGCCCATTTCCCATCTATTATAGCAAGTGGCACTGCATCTCTCTATCCACTCCCAATCTCTTCTCTTCTCTCCATGCTGCCATCTCTCTTTACCTTTTCCCATGAAACCCTCTATCTTAACAATATTCACCACCCAAACCCACTCTTTTTTCCAGTCTGCCTTCCTGAATATCTACTTACAACAGATACAGCAAGCCTAATTCTGTTTTCAGAGAAGAGTTTGTAATGATAAGCAAAGCCCTATAATGCTTTGTGGATCTAGCTCAATTGAAAAAGCATCCCAAAATTTCCAATTTCTCTTCTTAAAAGTCATGAAAAAGAAACCTTACCATAAGTCAGGGAAATTAGCAAGAAATCTAGTGTCCTTCACTGAGTTTGTTGTCTTTCCAGCATCTTTGGATTACACAGGCTGGATGCATTTCAGGAAAATGACACAGTCTTCTTAATGCAATTACTCTATAGTTGTTGCTAAACATGTAAAAGTGAGTTAAAATTTAAAATTATAGTAGTAGTTATACACATTTAGAAAATCGGCTCTTGCAATCATGAACAAAATATGGCAGCCTCATACTCCATGCCAGCAAGAGCACTCAAGGAAAAGCTATTGTATGAAAGCACTAGTAGAGACTTCTAATGATGATCGACCCAGCCAGGAAACCCAGAGCTTAAAGCAGAGGTGATCCATCTGAGTCCTGCTGACTCTGGAGCTACAGCAACACATGCTGATCTCCTTCAGATTCCTAGTTCCCAACTCCACACAAAACTCAGTGAATAAAGTCTTCCCACACCAAGGTGAAAAACTCCACATTTCCACCTGTGTGCCTGCAGTGGCAAAGCACCACAACAAAAAAATACATCAGCATCACACTGTAAACTTTCCTTTTGCATTACCTACATGGAAGGCTGATGTCAGTATTTGGATGAGAACTTCAAAAACACAGCAGCACAAGTACAGTAATATAGAAAACTAAAAAGGTCTGTGCCACCGATCCCTATAACATTAGGGAAATAAACAGAATTGAGCCGCTTACATAGGTACCTTCAGGACAAAACTCTTTCAGACAAGAAGAATTATTTTTCCATTAAGTACATGTACTTAAAGATAAGAGTAAGCAATTCAAATTAAAGTATCTGCCATACCATGAGAGGAGCAGCCTTCTCTTCACACACGCCTCCTTCCCTTTTGGTTGTCCAGGCAAGTGCAGCCTAAGCTGTCCCAGGTCCCTTGGGCAGGACACATCTCCTACATTGCGAGACAGCGCAGTTGATCGGGGAATAAAGCAAAGGCAACATCTTGCCACTCTGGTTATAGAGCTGAAGCCCATACGAATTCAGACCACGACCAGACCTCATTCAGTTCAGTCCCTGGGAACACACGCTCCCACACACAGCAAATCACACCATTTCCCAAACCCATTTCAAAGTTTATCCTCTTTCTAATTTAATTAATCAGAAAGACATCATCTTGGTGTGCCACAAAGGTAGCCAAGGAGGAGGCCAAAGCTGCCTTTTTCTTTTTCAGTTAAAGCTTATTTAAGAAAAAGAAACCAGAGTTTAAGAATAATCATTGACTTCCCACCCCACTTGCAAATATTACTTTCGACTTTTAGATCACAGTGTGTCATCTGGATGAGCACCTTATCACTAGCCAACAGGGGGAATTCAGCGTTTGTATTTATATTTGCATTTATATGGCATTTTCATACACTGTATCTCAAACCACTGACAGAGCAATGAATCACAGGCCTGGGGAGTGGTGACTACATGCATCACAGCAGCAGCATCACTCAAGTGGTACAGCTGGAAGCGCTTTGGGTGCTAATTAATCTTGGCTGCTACTAATTCACAGAGAGGAGAGCCTGGCCTGACAAATTTGGCTCTGCCTTACAGTTTGGAGGAGAGCTGAGAGAGACAGCATTTAAAAAATTTGCTTTGGGGTTGTCTGACACAGCACTTCATTCAGAGGATGGGACCAGTACAGTGCTTTCAAAAGACAGCACGTGTTATAGCTGCTTGACTAAAATACTATAGGATACTATGGGGTTCAAGTAATTTTTTCTCTTATTTGGGTACACAAATAGAGCACATCTGAACTATCTGGGAACTTAGAAGATCAGTTCATTTAGGATGAGGGCATAATAAAAAAAATTACTGAGTATATTCAGAAGGAAAAAAACCCCAAACAAACACACCACCACCGCCAAAACAACACACACATCACACCAAAACCTCTCAGATTTCAAGAGATACCAAAAAGAATGTAAAGTCACTCTGCCCAGAGTCTGGCTCTGTCTATTTGCAAAACCTGGATACGGCTTGGAAAAACAAAGGGATCAGACTGGAGCGTGTGGTTCGCATCCCTCTTTAATTCAAGATTCAGGGCTAGCGACAGCAAAAGTCTGAGACAACTGGCAGGAGCAGTAAGACCCATCACACTGCAGTGACCAGCCCAGTGATCCTGCAACTAATAATGCAGCCACTTGGGATGTGCAAATAAGGTCGCTTCCCAAGCAACTGCAACGCTTCCATGGTCAGTAGAGCTGCCCTGAGCTGCTAGCAAGGATTAATTGCTGTATTCATGAGAAAGTGAGGATTCCCGCAGGACAGCCCCTTTTATGTGACAGAAAGGAGCAGGGGTGTCTCCTAACAGCCGCCTTCTGTGCCTCATGCCAAAGGTTGCCACATCAAGACCCCAAATAATTCATGTTTCTCATTCCTCATCAGCCCTCTCACTCTGTCCCCCTCATGCCAGAAAACTCAGTTGTACTGCCAAGGCTGCAGACTGCTCTGATTAATTGCTCTCATTACTAGCTAATTTTTTAAATTTCCCTTCATTTTAATTCAGAACTTTTCTCTGGAACCTGAATTGTAATAGGGAAAAAGCAGTAATAAGTATGAAAACAGGGCCCAGTAGCTGGCAAGAAGTGACCACTTCACCAAAGGGAGAAAAATGAGAAGGCAACCCCTCTGAGGAGAGGAGCTAATGAGGAGCAATCACAAGCAAAATGACCTGCTCAGAGGGACCTGCAGACGTGCGTGATGGGTGCTGGCACTTGCAGGAGGATCGGCAAGAAGCAGCATTGCAGAGGGGCCGTGGAAACACCACCTGGATAACCCCTGCAGCCCCTGCCCTGCTCAGGTGCCACTGGAGAGGTCAGAGTAACAACAGGGACTTAACACTAAATGACAGCAGAGGCAAGTTTCTCTATAGAAATGGCACGTTTCCAGCAGGATTTTCTTTGAGATAAGTGAAAAGTAGATAAAACTCCAAGCAATTCTCAGAGGTGAATCAGAGGACTTGCTGTGGACTTACCATAAGCATGGGAAAATAGCAAATATCATTCTCTCTTCACTTTAACACTGACAAATGTACCTTTTGGAACAGAAGGAATGAGAATGTAAACTTGAAAAATTAGGGGAATAGAAATGCGTGTTTTTTCAGAATGGATGAAATGCTGAAGTTACTGAATACAGCAGTCCCAGGCTATTATTCAAATGTGCCAGCAGTAAAAGGGTGCATGATGACTGTTCTCCATAAGTTCAATACTCAAGAAGAGTGGTTTTCTGCATGAGGCTTGAATGCATAGGCTTACACCTCTAACACTATGATTCAGCTGTACTGTGGCAAAATTGAGAATTTTACTTATCTTACCTCACCCTGCCAGATTCTGGAGTCATCCTGTTGTTATAACTAGTGTGTTCAAAGTTTCTGTCTCCGAAATTCAAGGTTCTTAACAACCACTCTTCATTACGGGAAAGAAAGAATAGTGTCTGTGCATTTACTGTTTGAATAATGCTAACAAGATGAGAATCAGTAGAAACAAGATGATACTGTAAATCTCTGAATACATGGAGGCAGATCAGGAAAAAGTTTCCGTTTTCCCCCAAACAATATTCCCACTTCATCACTGGGAGGCATGATTCAAGGCAGCCACCATGGGCTATAGGTATAATACAGCCCTTCCGAGTACAAAAATGGAGTTAGAAAAAACAAACAAGCAAAACAAACACACACACACAACAACAACACAGGTCACGAGTCTAGTACTCCTTTCTGTATAGCTTTTAAAGACAAGAAATACATTTGGTATTCTTCCTGTTGCCACAGAAAAGAGAAATGATACTTTACGGCACAGGCCACATGTAAAATTATTCTAAATTATGATCCAGGAGCACCTAATACAGTGTAATTTTGCAGTTACTAAGTGCTTACTGAACTCTAACGTCAGGACCAAGAGATTTTTTGTATTGCAGAAAGGATACAGTATTCCTGTATTAAGTGAAATGAATAATTAGCTGAATGCTCAGTAAATAGCAAGTTCACCCTTGACCTTCCTTGCCACTAGATGCTTGGTTAGCAGCCATTTAGAGATGCTTGACTAATAATCAGTTCATCTCTGTGTTCAGCCCTCGGTAGCTCATGTTGCCTGGCATTTCTCAGCTACTCTGCACTGACGTATTCTTGTAAAAAGCCTGAGAAATAACATGGACTCAGTTCATATCAAAATTAGATGTTGCTATTGAAAAACAAACTAATGTACTAACTCTGATTCTTTGTGATCGTGCTCTGCATTTCCCAGGTCTTAATTTTTGCCAATTAAAATTAATTCTTTAAAATTCACAGCCCGGAAATCCCATGTTCCCTGGCATGTCAGGTTGTTGTTCTATTCAGAGACAGAGGCAATTCCTCCAGAAAGCCCAGTCTGACACAATCAAATACATCTTGTCAAATCCCAGCTAATCACAACCCTGCATTTAATCACATCAGCTCTTTCAGCTAACCCTAGACAGTACTGCATTTGGGGATTCTTGTAAAGCTCAGTATAACCCAGTATTCAAATAACCCGTATCATAGCTTGTTCCTCAACTTGATGCTGCTTTCTACAATTATGTCATTATTCATTAAAAATTGTGTCATAATTTGACATATAAAGTTTCCGAGAACTTGCTCACATTTTGCAGGTTGCCTGGATAGAGATCAACATCTTGGGTTAAAAGTTCTATTTGCAATTTGGGTATGGTATGAGAAACACAACAGTGTTATAAAGAATGTATTGGGTTTTCTAATGCTAGCTTTTGGACATGTCACTTAAAAACAGTACCCCAGAATTTAGACTCCCATTCATGAGCTCAATAAACGCCTCTAGCCCATCAAGAATGTTCTCAATTTACAAAGCACCTTGATTAATTTTTTAGCTAAAATTATGGACTTAATTATTTCTTTTGTTTGGACAGGATCTAAGATTTAAGTATTAGTGTCAATTGTTGAAGTTGTTTTCAGAACAGGAAAGCTCAAACACTTTCTTCTACACTTTCTTCTACAAACATCACTCAATCCAAGCTTCCACCATGCCGCATCCTTCAGAGTCACCTTGACTCAAGCGTTCCATTATAGCTGCACTGCAAGATATTGCTCTGTCTCATTGTTTTTCAGAGGTATGAATGAGTGGAAGATATTTTACATTAAAAATTTAAACCAGGTGGAATGTCATAGCTGTGAGATGAAAGTAAGGTTGCTTAGAAAGTAACTAGAGAAGATGAGAACGTTATTAGCAGCACTTTAACTCCTGCTTCCCAGTAGCTCTGCTAACCGATCAGCAAAATACAAGAGCAGCAAGCCCTCAGATGCTCTCATTAAAAACTTCCTATAATTTTAACAACATTCAAGAGAGAAAATAATTTTAAAATATCCAGCTATTTTCAATTTATTCTAACCTTCAAAGCTTTCATGCTTTCAAAGAGAAATTCCACTTCTTCTGAGGGTTATTATTTTAAACCAAATATTATTAAATAATATTAAATCACTTCATTTGCAAAGAAAATAATTAGTCACACTACGTGTAAGAAGAAGAGGATGAGTGATCTGACCTTTTAATTAAATGATTAGCACTGGTCAGCAACAACATAGTGCGATGACAAAGGAAAAGTGACCTTTTTATGTCTTCACTAAGAATGTTAATAGGGCACCATCAGCATTTAAATCTTTTCAAATTGTAAGTTATAGAACCATTCACCTCAAAGATCATTCGTAACAAAAACCTTCCAAGTTCAGCAATATTAAGACACGTACAGTATATATATGGAATACATACTCTGCTCAGTACATGGGAGAACAGCTATTCTCAAAAGTGACCAAGAGAAAAAAGGTCAGTCTGTCATATTTTGCTAGTATTTGTCTTAAAGTCTATTAAAAATACTCCCCTGAAGAGATGGACTCTGCATCAGTGACTCCCTGTAAAAGCCATTCTGAAAGTAAGTGACCAAAGTGTTCAGATAGACACCCGGCTACTCAGTGAAGCAACAAAGACTTAACACTGCAAGTGAAAGACAGATTGTAGGGCTTTCTTGCCTAGTTGTAACTCCGCAGTTACAAAAATAAAGACAGGCTAAAAAAAAAAAAAAGGTGGGGGTCTGCAGATAAACAAAATGAAAGCTGGTTTACACACACACAAAAAAAGAAAATGTCTTTTTTTTAAAAATACTTCTCTAATGTTCTATATTTGAAGTATAACTTTCAAATTGAATTAATTCCAGCTAGAACAACAGGTTAAAGTCTCCACGTTATCTCAACCCCAGGAATTTACAGGTTTTGAGTGTTTACACCCTGAATGAAAAAGAGATAAAAGAAAATTGAAAATTACAGATTTTTCCTGGCTTTGTGGGTTATTCCTTAAATAAACGGTACAAACTTCAAGCACACAATGACACTCAAGTATCTGTGAGTAGCTATATAGCAAATAACTCTGAAAAGTATACTACAAAAACTATAGGCTGCTTCTAAAATTTGCTTGTAAACCAAGTAGGTGGCAAGAGTATATCACATGGTGAGCTGCATTTTTATACAGATCCTCTGATCTAGTAATATTCTTTCTAAGTAGCACATCAAATCTAGTATCTGGAATTTTGTTTTAAACCTTTTTCTATGACTGAATAAATCCAAGACTGTGACTTCTGGTGGTATTTTTGGACACACACACAGAGTTCTAAAAGAAGCCTGAAGTGTACCTCTATTTTCTTTGATAATACTCGGCCCTTTAGCTAAGATCAAGGGCAGTATCAGTTCAACCCCTGAGATAGTCTCCTGGGGGAAGCTGTGCTCTGCACTAAAAGAAAAGGCGACTCAATATTGAAACTTTTCCATCATCTCTTATTAATATCCAAGTCATTAAAATGCATGGCCTCATCATGGATCAGGCGGAACTTCTTTAAACCCAATTTATTGTGCCAGCTTTCAGCTGTATGTGGTTTGTACTCTGTGTTTATTTTGATCATCTGTTTTTCCATTCTTTACCGTGTAACAGTGATACACACACACCTTCCCAAGCATGAATACCAGTAACATAACTACAGTAAGCAATATGCACATCTGTATTTTCCCAATACCTCATAGGCTACATTTCATAGTTTTTTTGCTTATCCATTTTCTGCCAACACAGAAATAACTTCTGCTTCATTAGAATAATTTCAAATGTAGGAAAACGTAGGAAAACCCTATTTCATTTTTATTTCATTTAAACCATATTCTTAGAAGTCTGCAGCATATATTCAGTTCTATGTCTTCACAAAAAAATCCATCTGAACACAAAAGTGAAATGAGCTGTACAGCAGTTCCATATCAAAAGAAATCAGTAAAAGCTCTACTTAGCGAGCTCTGTTACATCTGACTTTGAGTCTGATTTCCACTGCATGAATGTACAGCCACCTTACACTGATACGGCATTTTCAGCTAGCATAACACCCAATTCATTGATATTTTGCACTTCTGTAGCTATTTCCATCTAGAGACAAAATTGGCTCAAAAATATAAACTATACAACTAAAAATGCAGAAAGCTTGGGGGATTTTCTTAACAGTCAGACACTGCAGCGTCAGACACATGATACATCTCTAAGTGAGCTCACATTCAGACATTTTGTTCCTCAACTGTTTAACTGTTAGGGTAGTTTTAAAAAAATAAATAAATCTATAGTTCTTGCTATCTTAAGACTAATTTCCCATATGTTGCTTAGAGAATTTGACCAAGATGACAGCTGCTTGCCAGTGCCAATAAGCTATTAGCTTTTGTGGATTTATTTTGACCTCTGCAACAATAATGCATGAAAAAAAGAAAGAATAAATTTACCTCTTCATTTCTAACTTATCAGGTTTTTGTTATCTAACCCTGAAGTGAAAGATATTATAAGCACTTTCCCACATTTGTTTCTCGTCTTTGCAAATCCCAGTGGCTCCACAGTCTCAAATGTGAGATAATCTGTAGATCAATGAGGGCGGATGTAAAACTCTTGCTAAGCCATGTTTTCCCAGCTGGGGGTAAATTCACTTGCCTGTATGTAAAATTTCCTAATTAGAAATGTCAAGTCTCTGCTAAAAGCTTCCAGAAATTGATGCTGAGCTCTACAAAAAGTTAACTATTCCATTGCTGGGTTTTATCTGGCTAGTCAGGAGAAACTTTCCTATACATATTCCCATATATATTATAATTAGGCCTATACTGGTGGAAGAATTAAGCACCTCCAATGTGCTAAACTACCCTGTAAAATGCAGACTCTTTGCCTTGCATTGTTAGGCTTTGAGTAATGAATATCTGCTGGCCTAGGGCCCCTTGCTTATGGAACCTTGATGGAACCTTAAGGAATATCAACACCTAAACCAACTTGCCTTTCAAAATTTCACCTGATGGGATTTTCCGCATATCAGCCATAACATAAGCCCTTTACACCGCACTTGGGATGTGTCCCAGGATGATCAGAGCTCTGGTACTCGCTCAGGCTGTGGGTGCCCATGGAGGGCAGCTGCTCAAGTCACAGATACTGACCAGAGCCCAAGTCCAGTTTAAACAGAGCAATTAGGAAAACCTTTGATTACCACCCTACTCATATAACCTGCAATACTGGTCAGCTCAGAGGGAAAGCGGGGGAGTCCAAACCATGTAATCCGCAGGTTATACAAATGATTGTTGAACAATTTTTGTTAAAACCTGCGGTTTTTTCAGTGCTTTTCTTTATGTCCTTACCATTGGTGATGTATCTATTGAAATTCTGATTTAAATGTGAGACCAGTAAAGATACTACGATACACTCAAAATGAATAACCTGTCCTCCTTTTCATCACTATAACATAGTTATGCTCTGGATGGGTCTTTGCAATATTACCATGCTTTCTAGCTCTCACTATAATTTGAAGACATTTTAGAATAAGGGAACAGTTACGAGTAATAATTTTCCAGGGGTAAAACTCTCTCATTGTTCAGAATGATTTGGTAAAATTGCAGAATGTTGGTATTGGTGGAGCAGGGAGAATAGCTTTAAAGAATTGCACAGAGATACAGTCGCGATTCTATAATACTTCCCAATGGATCCTACTTACGTGTACTAACCATGAGCAAGTTTGTTAAAGTGGAAGTGATAAAAAACCCTTGAAAACATGAACATGGTATAATGCCAGAATCATGGCCATGGCCTCTTAACTAAGGAGTTACGATCGTGATTAAACCTGTTGCCTGGAATCTGAAATTTAGATCGCCTTTGAATCAGTAGAGACAAATTCAAGACACAATAGTCATACTCAGCTTCTTCAAAGTAAAAGCAAATTTTGACCAGAAACTAAATAGGAAAAAGAAGAAAGAAAATGCTAACAAATACCTATCCAAGGTGTTCAGTCAGATGTTTTCTGAACTACAAGTTAGAAAGCAGGACTCGTTAATACAAGTTATGAGTTGATCTTGAAACAGCCATCAACATTTGGCCTAATCCTAACAAAATACTCCGAAGCTGGGACAGCTTTAGCTCTCTCCAGCAGACATCCCAGGCAGGAGGAAGCCCACCGCCACCCCCCAAACTGCCACCAGCCTCACTTTTAACATCCAAGAAACACAGCAAGAAGCCTTGTTTCTGCCTGTTTATCCAAAGAGAAATACTGACATTTCCCCAAACAAAATAATGTCAGAAGTCACCTGCGCTTTTTCATGTATCTGAGCTTTCGCATACAGTATCTGTAATTGCCCTCCCTGCTTACACTGATGTCTATTAAATAACCTTTGTTTCGTTCCCACTTGCAGAGTTCCAGTTATTGCTGTGATTAGGTGGTGAGTAAGTATAGGGCTTCAGGCCTTGAGTGCTGTTCTCTCCTTATGAACAATCACGCGACTCTACTGTGTTCTTTATACAATGGCTGGAAAGCTTAAACTCGTGCTCATTCTCTCCCTATAAAAAACAAAAATTATGAAGGGGGGAAAAAAAAAAGTTAAAGCAGCTTTTTTTTTCTTCACCACACTTTAAGTGAAATAACAGGCTAAAATGTGATGTCGCTACCACAGTGTGAAATGACTTTCAAATAATGGGAAGACATGAAAGTGGATGCCACAAATGATAAGTAAAATGTTTCCCAGGAAGATGGCAGTTTCGTTACAAGAAGCAAAAAATAAACACATCTTCAAAAAGCAAATAGATTTGGACTGTAAACAGGGTCCAAAGGATTATTCAAAGGCTCGCCATTTGACTCCAGTGCTCGAACATAACAAATATCCTTTTGTTCTGTTTCATTCTACCCTTACATAATAGCCACTTACTGGGTTTCAAAGACAAGTAACACAATAATTGGAAAAGGAAATAAAATGGGTTATGCCAGCAGCAGAATTTCCATTTAAGAAAAGGCTACTAAAACCTGGTTAACATGCCCTTAAAGAATAAAAGTTGGACGGCCTCCAGTGACAGTAATTAAGATTAAGGGAGACCCTTCTTTTTGCATCATTATAAAAGCAGGCTATAGTTGCAGCAGAAAAATTTTTAAAAAGCGTAAGGAAGTGTTTCTTCATCCAGTGTATAATCAGTGTGGCATTCGCAGAGCAGGGCATGGTCACCTGCGGGCAAGGCAAGAGACAATAACTAATGTTCCCGTCAGCAGCATTTGCAGACTCACGTCCAGCTCTGGGTGACAGGTGAGCACCGCAGGAGCTGGGAGAGAAAATCCCCCCGAGAACACTGTGTAATAACCTCGCAAGCACCAGGATCAGGTGTCTGCCAAAGCTGGATATTGACGGTGATATTGTTTGCGTCAGTTCTTGTGATTATATTACTGCATGTCTGAGGGTTTGGGTTTTTTTTTCCCCTTAAATAGAATCTTCCCCCAGTCCCAAATAATCATAACAGAAAAGGCTTTGTGCTGAGAAATAGAGAGCTGATGAGTTCAGGAAATGATACATTTGCCTGCTAGGAATAAAATATTTCAGGGCAGGACAGAACCATGGTTTCAGCCTTTTCCATGCCGGGGGGCAGCACCTGCCAGCGCTTCACCCCTGCCAGCCCCCGGCAGCGGGCGGAGAGCCCAGCAGATGTTCAGCCTTTTGGGGCGCCTGGGGATTAAAACGCTGGTTGCCTCCAGCAGAATGAAATCAGGACGTCGTAAAGAGTTGCCTGGTGCTAGAAACAATACGATGCTCTGACTGGTGGCTGAAAGAGCTACCAGGGCATCCCTCTGCACAAGAGCTCACAAACGCGAGTGTGGGGCTCATGGGTGTCTGTGGGCATGAAGCCGTCTGTCACAGGTCTCAGAATTGTTAGTCACTGTCATGAGGAGCCTGATGGAATTGGCTACCCAGTGAAGACAGGTACAGCACTGGTGTGGGGCAGGTGAACTGGGAGAGGAAGCAAATGAGGACAATAAAACCAAAGCCCTAATCTGTGATGGTTAAGGGTGCATCAGCTCCACCCTGCACAATTTTCAAGACTGCCTTTGGCAAGAAATCTAAGATTACTCAAAAAATTAGTAGCCTCTGGTTGTTTGCTGTTTCACGGTTTGAAATCAGTTGAAACCGATGAAAGATAACACCCGTATCATTAAGGTAAAAAAGGACTAGCAAAAAAAAAAAAAAATCCCTTCCTCTCCTTCATCTCAAACCAAAATTCTCCCATGTTCTTCCAGGTACCTGTTAAAATTAGCCATGACCTGTTGAGATGAGTCATTGTGACAGACAAGAGAAAATGCCACATTGTCAAAAAGTACCTCTGAAATGTGCTTAAACTAAGGAGAAAATTGCAATTTGAGGAACTAATTCTCGTTTCTTGCTGACTGCAGTTTTCACAAATTTTAATTAGATATCATTCTCATAATCACTACTGTAATTACAGAGAGTTATGAACTGCTGGAAGCGGTTCTTTATTATTTGAATTTTAAAAGAAAAAAAAGACCTAGAGACAGATTTTTAGAAACCTCAAGTTTCTGTCCTGACAGAAGCCATTTGCTATTTTAGAGCATGTGAAGTCCTGACCCAAACTCAGCTGTGATCGAGTTGCATCTGCACAAATCAGGATTTTGTTTGGCATTTAGCTATTGCAGGAACTGATCCTACACAATGAACTCTTCCTCAAAAACATACACACCCACGATTTCCCTGCAGGTACACACTGCAGTTACTTTCTACTACTAAAATACTGATAATTAAGTGGTGTGCTACCCAGAATATATAGAAGACAGTAGAAGATAACACTGAGCACAATCATATTTGCTAAACACCATTAAATTTAGAAGAGGAGAAAAGGTGCAAGTGTGAGTGGCATTTTGTCCTCTCTGCTAAAATGACTTGTTTAGATTGGATTCAATAACAAACAGAAAACAAACTCATTGTAAGAGATGCCCGATCATCTCCCCTTGCACACAACAGGCTGGATGAACAATAAGGCTCAGTTCACAGAATACTGCAACATATATTAATACTACACATTTCCAGCAACAATGCGGACACATTCTTATTTGATCTAAATCCATCCTCTGGAAACAAACCATACTAGCAGCTTCACCTAGAAGTATAGAATGAGTATTCTCATTAAAGGCTTTAAATAATGGGGGTTAATGAGTGTAGCCTGCCCTCCTACCGTCACACAGACGTGGAGAACATGTTGCAAAAGAATACAACAGGCCCTTTAAACTGCAAAGGGAATTTGACATTATAAAGAAAAAAACCCACAGCTATTCATTCCGGGACTATGAAAGCAGCACAGTTTTTTTTATTTTGACATAACTGTTTTGCTGTTAAATAGAACAACAGCCCTAAATTAAATAATGAAGGTCCTTTGTAGGGTCTACATCTTTTGCTTTTCTTTGCTTTAAAGCCACATGCCTGACTATTAAATAGAAACTGAAAAATCAGCCTCATAGCCACAAGGGAGTCAAAATGTCCAGCATCACTGTTCCATTAATTTTTATTTGTTTCTAGAAAATAGAACTCTATGAAAAATGTTGACTTCTTACTATGGTATTCCATACCAGTCATTTACTCTCAAAATCAGTATGTCACAAGGCAGTTATGTCATATTCTTTTTTTCCTCTTCACCCACACAGCTCAGGAGTCACCACAGGTTGTTTTTCCTCTTTCATCAAAAGTGCAAAGATTCAATCTAGTGACCTAAAAACTTAAGCAAGCCTAATAAGAAAAATGAAAGTCTTTCAAAACAAGGATTAAGTCACTCTAAAATATTAATTCCTCCAACAGGAAGCTTATTCTGACACCAAATGCAAGACACTGAGTTTGATTCAGCACTGGAGAAAACCAGTGCAACGTGTCTCTGCAGCCTAAAATCCAACTTGTTTTAGTGAATTATCATCACTATGTATTATTTGTTGCATTGAGAAGCCTTAGTTATTAAATGGCCCACAGCTGCTGCTGGGGCAACTGTTAGAGCAGGGATCACTCAGACGCAGACCATACTGTCTCGGAGATAAGATTATCTTCCTATTTATGAAAATGTGAATAATTCTGAATATAATTATCCTAATAAACAAAGACTAGAAAATACGAAAATACTCTAGATTATCAGTTGTGAGGGACTATTGTTCTTATAGCTCCAACTCGGTATGAATACTGCTTTTGGAAATAACACACTTTCTTCATTCGATTCCATGTTGGGAAAAATGAGGAACTCCTGCAGTCCAAACACACTTATTTGTTTGTTCCCTTCAAGCCATCTGAGCTTTGGGATACACACTGAAGACTTGAGGTCAATACTAAATACTGTCTAGGTCACCCATACAAGTCCAACATTGTTTCTTGAATAGAGAAAATAAGCAAATAGTTTACTTAAAACAGCTTCTGGGATTTTATTTTTATTCCCATTCCTAAAGGAGCATGATTAAGCAGATATTGTTTAGTGAGTTTTTAAATTAAAAATTTGTGCAGCAAAATATTATTTAACATAGATTTCATAAGATTTCTTTTGAGATAATGCATTAGAAGAAAAACATTATCCACATTTATCCTTTAACCAGAGTTCCGTAGCTCATGCTTCCCCTAAACAAACGCATGTTTTGGCTGTAGCTTTCTATATTCTTACTTTTGTCTGGCACTGTGCTGTGGAGCAAATAGATTGAGAGATGCAGCAATACGCATAACCTTTAGCTTAGCTGTTATCACAAGGGAAACAGTTACTGTTGCTATGGTTGTTTGGTCAAACTGTCACCCCGCATCAACGTTGTTAGTATTCACACTTGATAAAAAGGTATCTCAAAAAAAGAAGAGGGGAGGAAAAGTAAAGCAAAATGCTCTATAGAAGGCAACCTAATTCTCATCTAATCTCTTTTAAAAATCTGCTGTGCTAATGCTAGGCTATATGCTTATCATTGAAATCACCTAAGACTTCAAATAGGGGTAAAGATAAGTGGAAAATAATGAAAAATAGAACATCTGTGTGTATTTTCTCTGATTACAGTGATGTTTAGATTTTTATTTGTGAACCACCCATAAGGTATTTTCAAGGTCAGGAAAATAACGGCTAAAAAAAAGAAAAAAAAAAAGGAGAATGATTCTCAAGTACACCTGAACTGCATTAAATCTCTGTGCTATATGCTCTACAAGCTGAAACCAATCCCACATGAGACTATTGTTTCTCAGCATCTTGTTAGTCCCACTTTGCACATAACCTTGTGAACTCCTCATCTTTCTGAATAGCTACCCTCAGCCCTAAAGGTGTACCATCGACTTTTATGATTAGAGTTGGAAATTTAAATTAAACTTTGTTTCATACACAGCTGTACACAGCAAGTGTTTGAAAGTATTTCTGCAAGGTAGATTTTTAGACACTTCAATAGTCTAAACAGTGAAATACATGAGCCAAAACAAAATTAAACAGATCCCACAACGAACCCATTCACCTGAGCTCAGGTACAAGCACAAAGTGCTTTTTATTCACAGATTTCAGATGAATAGAGATGCCACCCTCCAGCAAGAGCCAAAGAGGATGGCATTAGGAACAAGGCTCCCATTAAGCATAAACACTACAGACCAATGCCTGCTGACGAGATGCTTTTTGCTGCTCCCATTCCTCCTTTATCCATTCTTCACAAAACTACTCAAAGCCAAACTCTGGTTGTTGATCTCTGCTGTGAGGATGTTGAAGTCACAGCATAGCACTGAGATCTGTCCTCCTCACAAACCACTTCTGGTGACAACCAGCTCCCCATGTTTTCATCATGTATTGTCTTTCTTTTTATGGGCCAAGGTCTACAAAAAAAGTGCCTGCAGTCCTGACCCTGTTTGCTTGGAAAATCCAGAACCTCCCTGGTGTCCTTTTGCACCTGTGGAGCTAATGGCAGTGAGTCACTGTGGTTATTTATCCTGCAGGTGTTGCCCATCACCATCACTAGGAAGGCTGCTCACTAACAGCAGACACATGTGCTGCCTTGGTAAATGTCACTGAGCCACCCCAGAAATCAATGTAGGCAGGCAATAAGCTCCAAACAGACTTTTTTCTGGGCAGAAATATTTAGCAAAGACACCAGCTACAAACAGGGTTTAGCCAAAATTATTCTGCACTCTAGCAACACTTAATAAACTGTAGGTTCGATGCACTACTTGAGGATATTATTACTGTACAAACACATAAGAAGAACGAGGATCCACAGCCCACACACACTCACAAATAGAAGAGCCCTCTTTCACTCAAGAGTATCCAGAAGAATTATTCACTTGCCCAGGGTGGGCAAGGGCTCACCAAGGATATGTCCAGAAGAAAATCACTCACCAAGGAGGAAGTGAGGGCTGCCAATCCCAGGAAGTCTCCTTAGATGTTGTCCCTGCTCTCAGGGGCCGGCTCTGTCCGCCGTCCTACTTGTCCCACAAGACCACTCCAAGAGGGACTTCGGTGGGGGGCCCTGTTCCATAGCATGGTCAGATCTGGCTGTGGACATTACGAGCATGCTCCAGAAGCTTGCCTAGGCACGTCCTTGGCTAAGGACCCCCTCTATTGACTGGCAGTTCTGCCTCTCCGGCTCCCCCAGCTGGGGATGGTGCCCCTGAGGAGTCACCGTGCCCCAGAATGGGAGCGGTGTGACTGTTGACATGGACCAAGGTGTGTACGGGAGGACAGGGACAGTGGCGCACAAAAGGTGCTAAAGAGCCATCACCTGCCTTATTGAAAGCTCCGGATCTCATAGAGGGGTGTGCAACTGCCACAGTAAATAAGAAACTTTTCCGCTTAGCAGAACTCAGGCCCCGTGAGAAACCGATACACTCCTATCTTCAGCACCAGTCTTGCTTAACACCCAGATGAACACCGCGCACAAGGGACCAAGAGTGTAATGACACCCTGCGGCCCAGAGACCTCTATAATGAACATCATCAGCTCCTTGGTCTTCATCATGGTCCAAGTCTCCAGAGCACTTCCCTGCACCCAACAAGTAACGTACTGATGCCCTCTGCTCATCCAGCTACCTCTGCAGCAAGGCACAGAAAGTTGCTAAAAGAGTCTGTTTTCCTAAATATTCATTTGCTCTGCTGTCTTCAGGAAATAGGATGCCTGTTTCTGCCCTTCCAGGTATAATGGAGCCAATATTTTACCTGTTGCCTTCATGTGAAAGAGTAAGAAAGGTTGTTTTATTCCATCCTGAGGATAAGGCACACAAACTATGTATGCATATCACTGATTTGTGCCTCTCGCTGCAGACAAACAAGTACACATGTAAATAAAAGTGGGCTTATTTAAAAATCTTGATAAGGTGTTTTAAGACACGCCTCCCTCATTTTACATAGCTAAAACTACTAGTCTCCTACCTCTTCCCTAGAAATTCGTCCCAAAATGGTGGCTTAGTTGCAGTTGTTTCCCACATCAGAAGTGACAGCTATTACTTTGCCTCTGCACATTACTGCAGTCCAGCTATCCAGCTCCTAGGTGAATATAGATTCATACATAGCCCAGTAGTGCTGAAATACAAAAATAAGGCCATTATTAAAAAGGTGGAGGTTGAAAGCTACAGAGTACCATCTTGTCCTGGTAATGCATACATGCTGCACGAGTACTCAACATTTTGCTAGAGTCTTTTTTAGCTCTATCCTAAGGTTCCAGATTTTATCTTGGACAAGTCTCAATCTTGATTACTACAGCACATAAGTTGCCATTTCCATGCTTTGGAAAGCTAAGAGAAAAGTAGGATGCTGACAGTTAAAAATGTTTATAGATTTTGAAGAAGTGAGGGGTAGGCCATAATAGGTTCTCTGGAAGCAATAACAGCACATTATATATAAGCGTAAATAGAATAATTACTTTTATCAGCAGGGTAGGCAAGACTGCCATTTGCTCTGACATTAATGCATTTATCGAGGTAGTGTTCCTGAACTCAGTATACTAATTTATTTTTTACCGTGATTAGACCCCACTGGGAGAGAAGAGAGAAGGTGTGAGATTGACCACCTATCTGATGAGCAGCATTTTCACCAATTCATTGTAAGACGGTTTGCAAAAACATTCTTCTCTCTCTCACACAGTGTCAATGCCACTTAGTAACTCAGAAAAATGAAATGCAAAAGAAGAAATGCATCTGAGACGTGAAAGGAAGAAAGTTCAAGCAAATACCTACTTATAATGCTACTGGAGATGTTGCTCAGATGTATCCATCAGGCAAAAGGGTACAAACAAGCATTTTGTTCTCAGTTCTCTCTTTCTGATACAAACTTGAAACTCTACAGAAAAACAGAAAGCTACTTCAGCTCTCATCAGATCTCAAAACAATTTTCAGCTATAAGAGAACTGTGTGTTGTGGAATACAACATAATAAAACCCAAGTATGATATACTGCTCAGCTTAAACTCTCTCTCTAAGTCTGCCTGAGCTTTCTGTTAGCCGTGCCAAACTGAGGTCTGTAAGTCTCCCTCCAAGCCTTTGCAAGTGTAATAAACTTACTTGGAAGGTAAATTGATGTGTGTGTCTGAGGTGAACCGGGTGGGGGAGATGAGGAGTGTCTGAGCACACAGGTATCCTTTGTGTGCTCTGAAATCAAAGCAATTATAGATCATTTTCTAAGCTAGGAGTCAGCGAAGAATACTGCTGCAGCAACAGGAGGGAAATAAATTAGGAAAAGACAACAACGTAAGAAATGGAAACATAAGAGCAATTATCTATCTGGGGCATCATATAATCAAACGAGGACGAGAAATGACAAAAGCTAAGTCAGCAACAGTGTCTTGAAGTTACTTTATGTATCACGGAACGAAGAACAGAAACAGGCATGAAGTTGGAGGGAAAAGAAGCTGAAACACAAGGGTAATTGTAGGGTCAGGAAAAATGGGAATGAGCTCTGTGCTGTCTGAACAGTGCCATACAGTTACAGGTACAGTTACTGAAGAATGAAATGTTATTAATAAAAAATAGTTGGAGAACTTACTCAGGATCTTCTATCATCTCTCTCTGAACATGTCATTTTTTAGGGGGTTTATTTACTGTAAATAAAAAATAAGCTTTTTCACAAGACAAAGGCTAGATACCTACAAGCTCCATTATTTGCCAAGCTGGAAAATTAGTGCCACAGCTGTTTCAGGACTCTACAAACGGCTCTGCTCTCCCCACCTTGCTGTAGTGGTATGCAGGCAAGCTCCGCTCCTCGTTTAACTCAGCAGGATGTGAACTTGCCTCGGCCCAAAGCTGTGCAGCTGCTCCGTGGCAGGGCAATGCACAGCCCTCTGCCAGCCCCAGGCAGCACGGCTCCGGCCAGTGGAAGATACAAGCACCGTGCAGCACAGACCATCCTCAGCTCCTCTTCTCCATCATTTGCTTTGCTTTGGTTTTCACTGCTCAGCCAGGGACATGCTCCAATCGCAGGGAAAGGGGCTGCGCGGCACCTTTTGGCACCATGTCACCGAATTTTGGCAAGATTTTATCCTAAAATGCAACAGCTTATTCACGTCAACAACAGACACTTTCTAGGTTATCCCCTAAAGCAAAGAAGTTATTAAACAAGCAGCCAGACCCTCAATCCTAGGGTTGCTAACTGGTGGTCGTGGCATTGAGTGTTCTGGTTCCCCCCCACACTACTGTTCATCATTACTACCCACAGTCTTCCTCCATGACAGTTTTTACCAGAAAACGGCAGGCCCGTTCCTCACACTGTTAAAATACAATCATTTTCATGTAGGTTGAAAAATTAAACCAACCTACACTCCCTTTGCAGTACTACGTGTGGGCCAACAGCGTCTTGAACCTCTTGCGTCTGTGACTAATCCCCGCAGAGACTCTTCTCAGGCTGAGACTGAAGTGCAATGCCTTCCGCAAAACATAACAGCAAATGTTAAACTGCAAAGAATTGTTCAAGTTGGAAAAGCTTCTATCAATTTGTGCATAACATTTAAAAGAAAAGTCCTACTTGACTTCACCTGTCAGAGCTTCAGTAGAGTCCAAGGCACAGACGCAGGATAAGCCCACATACAGGGGAGGAATCTACCTGTCAATTACAACAATTTTAGGATTTAGCTAACAGACTATGAAAGGCGTCACAGACATATGCATTTCTAAATTTGCGAAGACACACAGCTTTCACATCTTGTTTTACTCATGATGCAGAAGACAGAAAAATAGCAATGTAAATGGTCACGCAGTCCATGTAGTCCAGAATTTGGCTCCCAATGTCCATAAAAGCAGTTTTGCTAAGTGCTTTTTGCAGACACTAGGTCTAAAGGATGAAAATTGAAATTGTTTAGGCCTAAGCAGAACTAAAGAAGTGTTAACTAAGATAAAATTAATCCAGTAACTTATAAAGAGACAGTGATATTGTAAATTTTACATCACATAGAGTATTTAAATGAATACCAGTATTTTTTAAAGGATGTTTTTCCCTTGACCCATGTTTATTTTGATGTGGCATTTGGTATAATGACCCTACATGAAATCATACCCCTCAGATGAAACTGTACCCCTTCTATTGTGCAGCAGAATGGGACCAGATCATAAAGCAGAACTATCCCTTCACCTTTCAGTTTTTAAAGCGCAAGTCCCAAAAATGAAAGAGATGATTTTGGATGACACGTAAGCAAACCTTGTTATCCAGAATAACTTTTCTATCTAAATCTCTCATCTGACAGGACCGGAAGGAGCCCTTTGATTTTATTAAATCAGGATAGTAGGGGCCAAGAGAGACTCTGAATGAATTCTTAAGATTGCTTCTGGTCAACATGCAAAGCAGATTTCAAGGAGACCTTCTGTTCAACCCTCCACAATAGGAAGCTGAGATATGAGGTAGATACATGCATAGACAGGAAAGACAGCAGAAAGATTCCCATCCTTCAGCCTTCCCCAGACTTTGACGTTCCTTCACAGTTGAAATAAATAAAAAAATTAAAAGAAAAAAAAAAGGAAAAAAAAAATATAATCAATGCAACTGCCAGCTAAGACTTAAAGCCCCGTCAGTAAAACTTGTAGACGGGAGATACCAAGCCTTCCCTAGACCTGGGCCTCTGTTTCTCTTCTCGTTTCTCAGCCACAGTGATGTGCAGCTGCATCTGTCACGGGGCATTACGTTGTGTCAGCGATGTAATGCAATAAGAGCTACAACTGGTTCTGGCACGTAAGAAAATGACAAATCAGTCTAGAGAATTTGAAGAGACAGTTTTCTGGAGGAACGCAGGTGCAGAAGCTGGGCTTTAACAAAAGTTCTTTCAAATGCAGGAAGTAAACAATGAAAAAGGCTATTTTACCCTAAGTAGGTTTTAGAAAATAGGTTTTCTATCCAAATGTTTTGCTACAGCTGCAAGACATGGATTCAAAAACTGACAAACAAGATTTCTTTCAAACTCCAACATGATGTGAATGGCAGAGTGAAACGGACTGAGAATTTCATATCCATTAGGATCACACCACTTTGTTTTAATCAGGAATCAGTGTAGACTATGAGAAATTGTCCAGTCTGTATGTGTCATTGAGTCTTTTGCTAGAAGTTCAACCATTTCATATGTTGGAAGTTGCACCCTCGCATAGGATAAGCAGTTCACAAAGACCTTGGTGAGACTGCAAACCTTTTAGCACAGAGACTATCCTACTTTATACACACACAAATTTAAAAAAATACAACAACAGCAAAACAAACGAGCAAGAATTAGCATGGAAAGGTGAGTGCTGACTTCACCAGCCTGCCCCAGATACTTTTAGTGTATGATTTTTGAACCTCAGTGCAGCCTGGCTCGTTGATGTTCTGCCAGTACTACAGATAATCTTTTGAAATCAAATTATACATGTGCAACATGAATTATGCTTTTGGCTTACATTGCAGCAAAACTGCACATTTTGCATTATATTTTCTATTTTTTTTTTAAAGGAGGAGAAGAGAGAAAGAAAAAAATATATAATTACATGTCAAAACTAACTTATCAGAGATACAGACAACTGCAGACACGAGGGACATCTTAACTCACAGGGAGGATATGTATGATCAGATACACACCTAACAGTTTTTATTCTTGAAAAGTTATTATTGGCATGAAACAATTTTACTATTTTCACAAGACTGCAATGTTGTTTGGAAACAACCTACCATCACAGTACACTTACAGCTAACACTGATAGCCCAGAAGCTTCTTCCAGTGACACATGGTTCCAATGTGCCTATTGTGTTTCTCCTGCATGTAAAACACTCAGCCCAGCAAACACGAGGATTTTGAAGTGGCAAGTAGGGCCCTGTTGTCAAAGATGATTCAGATGTTACTTACATACAAGACTGAGAGTCAGTTATCACCCAAATTTCAAACCAAACTCCAGTTTTGGTTCTTTATTTCCCTCTGTAAAGCATCTGAAATGGTACCTGAGAAATCTCTCAGCAGTGTTGGAGCCTCAGTCACTGCCTCTAAAGTTTCTGAACATGAAAAATACTAGCACAAATAATAAGGAATCCATTGGTCTAACAAGGATTTATTTTTCCACTCCCTGGCAAACCAATTTAATTAAGACCCCAAACCAATTAATAAGCCTTGCTAATAAGACCCACTATCTATTAGCATATGAAGCTAAAGCAATTTCTCCCTGTGACTATTTATGAGAATAGTTATTCACTTGGTAACCACTTCGATAGTAACAACACTAAAAAATATCATTCTTTGAGAACTAAGCGGATGGGAAATTAAATGCTGAGTGGTTTACATTACATTTTTTTTAAATATATATCCAATGAGAATGAAAAGCAAGGGAGAAATTCCTGCAAATAAGAGCAAAAAAGAAAATATGTCCCCACATTTGCCAAAGCCTCTTGAGCCAGCCATGTCCACGCATACTTAGCTAAACTTCCCGTCACCTCACTGGCCCTGCAGATCATAACAGATCCACAAGACACCAGGGTCACAGCAGTAACAGGCACTGCTAAAACTAAGGTCACATTTAAGCCAGTTTTCTCACTGTGCTCACAAAACCCAGTAAATTAAAAAGACTTAATTATCAAGTCCCCCACTTCAAGCAGGAGAGCAGAGAGCACCAACGCCAACTTCACCCACCCGGGACACCTACCGCAGCAACGAGCCAAGTCAAGATCAGCGCCAAGAGTATTTCAAATCCACCCATGTGATACAATTTTGCAAACCTCCCTGAAGGAAAGGATCATTATTCAGGAAACATTCTCTCCCAAGTGGTAAACACAATTTCATTTATCATCTTCTATTAATTGCTGTCTCCAGCCGTCTCGTTCCACTAAGACAAGCAAAAGGAAGTTTCTGGGATGAAGCCCACCACTATGAGGAAATAGAATCAATTAGGCTATTTATTTTTAACTCTTATTTACAGCAATTTCTGCATTTTAATCTCACTGAATCTGATCTCAGGGGAGGAATATACTTCTACGTCCAGAGGAAGCTGCTATGGGATGCTCCTAAATTTGTCCCAGTTGCTAAGATGAGAGAGGCGGGACTGAGTAAATACACAGAGAGGGAGGAAGTATCAGAAACAAAACCTCAGGAGTGAGATGCAAAGACATTTCTCCCAGCAGCGTAACTGTAGCGTAGCTAATGCATGCTGTTTATGCTAGGCTAGTAAAAAGTAACAGAAAACCTTCCAAATCATGAAAAAACAGTGTTCCCAGAGGTTTCTGTGCTGCTCAATGAATTTCTTCTAAACTTCACCCAGAATAAAAATACTGCAACTTATTTGCCATTCCTTGGGAATTCCTGAATAAGCCAACAGTAAAGCAAGGGATGTATAACTGGGTTTACCTGTGATGTACAACACAACCTAGCTGTGAAATTTATTAAGAGATTAGAAAGACTTCTTGAATTCAGCTTTTTCTCAGCTCCCTATCCAGCAGTGATCCACTCCAGCCAAGTGGAGAGCAGCTGTATTTTTTGAGGATCCTTCACAGATGATATTGACTCTAATGCTGGTTCAGTAAATTTCCATTTTTACCTTTGTATGCAGGTGTATGTATTATGTACTTACTTGAATGTCCTTGCTTGGCATAACTAAATAGTATTTCAAGTGACTCCAAACACACTTCTCCCCGTTGGTTCTGGCTGTCTCTGCACTGCTCTGCCGAAGAACGCATGTGAAATTTCAGGAGATTTCGTGCACCATAAAACATCAAAGCTGAACATGAAGTTGGGTGAGTTTACTGTTAATGTGATCTTCCTCTGGGATGAGAGAAAGGGAGGAGGAGCCAGAAAAAATTAAGAGGGTTACCTTATGTTTGGCCAAGTATGTACTAATGGCAAGTATGGAAAAAGCATCCCATAGTGATGTGAGAATCACACATCAGCAAATGACATAATAGTGTGTAAATAAAAACTCTTAGAGGTTTTTATCGGTTTGGATTTTGGTTTTAGTTTTTTTAATCCAGACCATTTCAATGGTTCTGCAAAATCTTGCAACAACAAAACAGGGCGGGTTACAATCTGCAGCAAGGGGCTGGAATGAAGGGGAAAAAGCAGAAACTTCACAAAGCAACTTAACCTGCCAGAAAAGTGACTATAGGTGAGGAAGTATTTACAACAAAAAGCAGCACTTAATACACAAAGTATTTGTAATTCTTTAAAAGTCTAATTTTGTTTAAACACAAGAGTTTTCAAATTCTAAGTAGAATCTTTAATGGAGCAGAGATCCAATGACAGCTTGGCAACTAAAATATTTTGCATATATAGGTAAAAAATCTACCATTTTCAAAAACATGGAGCTTAAAGACACTTTGTGCCTTTTACGATATGAATATCTACTGACTTGCTTTTGATAAAAGTGAACATGCCCTCTTACATCAGAGAGAAATGAAATTTTCCAAAAGTGATTAATCACAGCAAATAAAATCTGTCTTGCCCTTGTGCCAAACAATTATTTCGCTTTTTAATTTACAATTTGATCTTTAAGACAATACTGAATTTTATGGCTGAACTCCAGCTTTAGCCCATACTGACTTACAGAGCAGGAGTGGTATTGTATTTGCCCTTCAGGATATCCATGTGACGTTAACCTGCCTGTTCACCAGTAATTAGATGTGAGGTGCACAGGATACAGAGAAAGGGCAAAAATGAGGCACTCCAAGGAAATAATTGAGAGGTGAAGGGTGGGAGGGAGTAACACAGATTGGAAACAAACTCTGCATAGTTTCCAAGCTATACTCCAGAGGAAATGGTACCTTAAAAATCAGCAATGCTCAGAAATGAAGGCAGAAGGAAGAGGAAGGCCACAGGTCGGTGAGGGTGAGTGAGGAGGTGAGCATGGAGTCCCACCTGGGCCGGCTGTGGACACCTGAACTTGCAGTTATGATGGACTGGAAGAGGCCTGAGAAAAACCCAAACTGTGCATGTGATACAGGAAAGCATTTTTGACAACAAGAAAAAAATTACGCCAATTCTAACATTTCTTATTATACTTTTTCTTTCTGCTCATAAAGAAATTAATTGCTACCAAACCATGCACAATCAGGCAGAAAGTTCTTTCTGGAAAAAGAAAGGAAAATAAAAATTGTTGACAACTGCCAGGTAACTTATTGAATCACCTGCAATGGTCAGTTTCATTTTTTGCTAAGGATTAAGTATTCAGGCAATGTAATTTCCAAAGGTGGAGAAAAGGAGACCTAGAAAAAAACCAAACAGCTACAAAAAACCAGAGAAGACTCACTAATGGATCTCTTAAACTAATTTGTGTCGTCATTCAGCTAGTATTTTAATCATCAAGAACAGCTTCCTCCCAGTGTCCTGAATTCCATAAATCAAAACTAGTTTTAATTAGAACAGTTTCCCAGCAATTTCTTGTACATACAGCTGTGACTTCACTTAAACAAACAAACAAACAAACAAAAAAGGAATAAAATCATACATCCAGCCCAGCAGCAGCACAAATAAAAGACATGTTTTGTGAAAAACTTCATTTTCCTCATTTCTGTTGTTACAGTTTCTGTTGTTTTTTTTCATTAGACACTCCACCACCACTCATCTCCCTAAGGCAAAGCTTACATGAATGTGGTCCTGAGCTTGCAGCACCTGATACAATCAGAAAATTGCTGTTTCTGAAATAGCTCCAGCAGAGAGCAAGAAGCAGCAGCAACCAGAAGGAGGCTGAGGAGAGACCTTCTCACTGTCTACAACTACCTGAAAGGAGGTTGTAGTGAGGTGGGTGTTGGTCTCTTCTCCCAAGTAACAAGTTATAGGATGAGGAAACAGCCTGAAGTTGCACCAGGGGAGGTTTAGCCTGGATATTAGGAAAAAATTCTTCATGGAAAGGGTTGTCAGGCATTGGAACAGGCTACCCAGGGAAGTGGCGGAGTCACCATCCTGAAGGTGTTTAAAAGATGTGTAGATGTGGCACTTAAGGACATGGTTTAGTGGTGGACTTGGCAGTGTTAGGTTTACAGCTGGACTCAATGCTCTTAAGCGTCTTTTCCAACCTAAATAATTCTATGATTCTATGTATTAGCTATAGCCAACTGCCAGGAACCTGGCTAAATACCAGTCTCCTTCAAAAGAACTAACTAGGGAACTTCTGAGGCTTGTTTCTCTGTTTTGAAGGATCATAGTGGCAAACTCCTCCTAAAGGGAAGGGTTACCAGGCTGAGGTGATCACTAAGCTCTCAGAGCTCCTGTAGAGCCGTCACTGCTCCCACTACCTCTGCCAGGCCTCCCATTGCCAGTGCTGCACATCGCTTTGGCTCCCTCTACCCCAATTTTTTGGTGTGCTTCAGCCAACAAGGTGCCTCCGCTGCCACCTCCAATTCCCCACAGAATGTCAGGATGGTACTGGCAGTATTCACAATTCCTAGAATGTCAGTATGTATTTATAAAATAAACATTAAAAAAAAAAAACAGACTCAACCGTTTTCTGTGAAACCTCCTGTTTCTCTGGGACTTGAAAGCGTTAATGCTGTTTGTGTGAAGCTGTACATCCACTGCTACATTTTTGGTTCTCCTCAATGCCAAAATCACTGTTCATAAGGAAAATGAAATTAAAGAGCTCCGTGGTGTAAATATTAATCTTCTATACTATAAATACTTTGATACGAATCAAAATGCTGTCAGATTCCTACAGCAGCTTAGAACACATAACTGAATCCTTAATTCCCCTCCTCGTTCCTCCTGATCCCTCTCAGTTTCACCATGCCATTCATGCTGAACTCCATTGTAAGACTTAGAGGTCCCTACAACTACAGCAGGTGTCCAGAGTTATATGACTTTGGCTGTGCTTGCCGTCTTATCCCCCGGGGAAATGGCAGTGGACCATATCATACAAAAACTCTGTGGGTTTTTTTCTTTTCCTTAGGTAAAGCACAGCTGTTCACAGCATATTTTCCTAAGTTTGGCCTCACCCTGACTGTGAAATCTCCAGTCTGCAAGGAATACAAGGAACAGGTAAACAAGTCAAGCAAGGTCACAAAGCCCAAAATGGATTAGAAATAAAACCTCAAGTCAGCGCCTCAGGGGGGCTGTTGAAATCAGGAGTGCTTCATCTACTTATACTGACGGAAGATTTGTTGCAGAAATACTTATGCTTTCACAAAAAAAATATTTCTGTTGAGTCTCTAATCTGCATTTCAGTCACCCCATCCCAGACAAATGTGTCATTTTAAAATATAATGTATCACATAACTCAATCTCTGCTCTATTTCTTCTCTTACCACCATAATAATTGCCAGTATAATACCATTCGCTTGAAGAAAGTTACTCCCAATATTTATTAGTGTAAAAAAGAGGAAAATCACCCCAAATTATTTAGTTAGAAATGAAAAATACGGGATCTGGAGCTTTTAAATCTGGGATTTGCATCTAGTATGCAGATAAACAAGTGTATGGATGCACTTAATCTAGACCATTATTAGAAATCCGACATGACCCGCATTCCTATCAATGTAACTCAGCAGGTCCTGCTGCAGACAGAGGGAAAGCTGGGAAAGCTATGAATGAGAGCCAAAATATTGTGAAATTGGTACGATTGGTTTTTCCTCCCCTAGAATTCAAAAGAATATTTTTTCTGAAAGGAATCAATTCTCTAATAAACTGAATTATGAACGTCTCATTTACTGGAAGAAAACACGAGAAGAGTGGTTTACGGGAAAGGAAACTTATAAGAAAGGCTAAATTGGATCTCAAATAGCTGTTGTAACTAAGTATTCTTTATTTGGTTTTGATATTTTTTCACTTGTCTCTTGAAAAGTACATTACACAGGAGGAACTGCTGATGAATTTTTGACAGTATGTCTGGTTTCTTTTTTTCCTTAAGAGGCACCTTGTAACATAGTCTGCAAACTTTATATCATAATTGCATAACGGCTCAGATATTTCAGGAATCATGTGCAAAATTAGCCTTCTTTCATGTCCAATCTGAAACATTCGCTGGTTGTCAATACACAACTGCTCAACCAAGGTGCCTTTTTGTCAGCAGAGCTGAGAATAAAACAGCAGGAGGTCTCATCAAATTGTATAAACTCTGTAAGTCCAGTCATGAAGGGCTAAGTCAAAGTCTGACATGGGCCCACTCCAAGCATTTTTTGGTGGGATTTTGTAAACTATGCATAAAATCTTAGACGCTATCAAGCCTCAGCATCCATTTACAGGGCTGTAAGAGTGTGAAGATCATACTGGAGCTGATAAAACTGGGGGAAATTTTTCAAATGTTTTATATTAAAAAAAAAAAAAATCTGTCTTTCAGGAACTTTTCAAAAAAAATCAAAATCTGAACTAAAGCAAAGATCACTCAGTTCTGCTCCACATGGACTGGGATATAAACAAGAGGCACTGTCTGTCACTGGGAACAACCAAACGTGTTAACTGGGATCAGCAGCCACAGATCCTACTTCCTATGGTTTGCAACAAAGTAGGTTTTTGGCTTAGGTTCAAATTCCCAACAATTTCTTTCCTGAAAGGACCAGTGTGTTCCCATGCAAGGCAGCATGGGGACTATCCATTCTGAATGTACTGGTAAGCTCTGGAAGGGATAAAAGCAGCTGAGATACTGCGAACCATTTGGAGACAGCAACAAACTCAAACAAAGCCTGTAGCAATTTGTTTCATATTGGACTTTGACAGAATTTTGAGTTTAATAATTCTCATGGAATTATGGCTTACAGAGATGCTGCAGAATAAGTTCTGGCAAGAACAGACAAGAGCGACCTCCAGACCATCTCCAGGTGCACACTGTTACCCCAACCCTCCCTGGGGTAACCATGCTAGAGGTGCTATATCTTTCCTACAGCAAGGGTTTTAGTGCTCTTCATTTACTTTACACTCACAGTGAGGTAAAAACCTGCACACAAACAGCTGCTACGAGTTCTCACAAATTCGCATCCTACCTTTTCCTACAGTAATGTAATCATTTGTGCATGTACCTGAAGGTAACAGAGACATATGTCAAAATTGACTAAAAGGACCATGGCAGGTGTCACTTTAATTTGGAATTATGGTAGCGAGTTTCTTCATCAGCATTTTGCTAATCATGTTTGTGCGTGTTAGCACTTGCAAGGCTTAAAGACAAGGACAGGCACACGGTCCCTAGGGAACATCTACATGGCTATGTGGTGGGCATCGTGCTATGCTTTTGGGTGTGCCACAAAAAGAGGCTTAAACCATTTTTAAATGCAAAGTCAGAGGAGTTTGCACCACACAGACATGGCACTAGTGCTAGGCAGAGGCTACGAGCTGGCATAGAAAATATTTTTACTTTTTTTTTTTTTTTTTTTCCTTCCTTCCTAAACCTGAAAGCCTATCTTGCTGGTAAGTCTCTGAAACATTTATTCCCAGCAATATCACAGCCCTTTAAAGTGGCTAGTGAAATGCTTTGGTGCAAAAGGCATCAAGGGCGTATATTAACATATATTGATTACCTGTATTTTGAAATGTAAATGTGGTGTGCTCAGCATCTGATAGAATTATGCCAGTAGCAGTCAGTAAATGTCATCGACATTCAATTCTCTGTTTTGAAGCTTTACAATACCCCTATTTTGCAGCTTTTATTTTGATAATATTCATCACATGAACAGCAAACTGCAGCAAAGCACAGTAGGTTCTGTTTCTCAGACTTGGGGATTTCAGAGATAATTTCCCCAGGCAATAAGCTTTTGACAGAGGGTGATGGGGTTCCCTGGCAGTTGTGGCATTGCACTAATACTCTGCACACATGCGTGCATGTCTCCAGCTCCATCTTCTCCCAAAAGTGGCAAGCAGATTCAGCTCAGCAGCACTGCCACCCCATCGACCAGTCCTCCTCTCCTCTGAGAACAACGTAGCAGGTCAGAGTATGTCTACTTAGAATACCTTAAGTGAACTGCTGGTAGAATATATACCACAGGCTGGAAATCCAACTCTTTGCATATGTGTATCCAGTGCTCCTACTCTCACCAGTTTTCTTGCCAGCCAGGAACAGGACTGTTTCGTGCTATCTGGCTTCTGGAGCCCTCCGGTGCTAACTTCTGCCCTGTGACAAGCGCGCGGTGCCTGGTTGCTGTGGCTGCCTCACAGTCCTCACTGCCCAAGTCCTCATCAGAGTTCCTTGCAACAGAGACCCTGATCTGAAGCAGAAAAACTTCATGTTTATGATTTAGCTCTAACTTAATTCAAGCAATGGTACCTAAGTGTGCAACTACCAAAAATCCAGAGGGAAACAGGAAATACTCCTACCTTGCTCTAATTTCTCCCATTTTAAGAACAAGCGGGTTACTGGCAGAAGTTTGAAGCAGGCTAACAGTGCCACCTTGCTTCACACTGGTGGGTGGGCTGTTCCTTTCTAGCCTGTGCTCTTGATGACACAGGGGCACTAATAGAGTCAATACATTCTCTCTTAATGTTCAACAGCTTCAATCAGAGCATCCCAGGACTTGTCAGTAGCAATCAAGCAGTTAACAGCTTGACAGCCAACCTGGTGATGTCCATATTCTCATATACTGTTGAGTAATCTGTAAATTTTCCCTCAGTCCAATAAGAAACTGCCCTTTTCATCCCCCCAGGTAACACACAAACACCACTCTCTCTCAGTCAATAACCCAGTGCTCTTTTGACGTTCTTTTGAATCCATATAGTTAATTAAGGTATGTATGTATATCCAAAATCTATACTGATTAAGCCTGGATTACAGAGCCCTTTCCTTGCTCAGACTGAATAACCGTGCAAAATATGAATATCCAGACAGAGAAAGCTGCTCCAGTTCCTGTGTATTTATTTGGCTTGAGATCTGCCATCAAAGAAAAGAGTGTCATTACTTGAGCACCAGGCCTTAAGTGATAGATTCCAAGTGCATCATTTTTAGAGCCATTAAAGGTTATCAGGCCTATATGGTTGCTAAGATACCATGAATCATGAAGGAAAATATAAGATAATGGTAGGCAGACACTGTGATGTTTATCAGAGTATGTTCTCTGCATCTTTCTTAACAGCATCATGATTAGGATCATTTTCAAGAGTTCCCATCTATTTTCTAGCTAGGTGCAAGACGCAACTGCATTAAGTTGGCAAACATTGTTTATAATTCATATTTTGCCAAGAGTAAATGAATTTGTGGAAGTCAAGATTTGTAATTGCTACAGCAGAATTTATTAATAAGTAAGAACGGGTGTCTGTGTGCAGGTTTCTTTCCTGGCAATTAAATAGTATCTTCAGACTTGGAATGAAATCATCCTTCATTGATTTCAAGTATATTCTGTGATAACACAGACTGTGCTTTCAAAGAGTTTTTAAATTAAATTTGTAGCTGAGGTAATTGCTGTTGCAAAATTATGCAACTGAAGTAAAGCTTTATGCAGCTTTCTTGATATTACAATTTAACTGCCTCTTTTCTAAATCATAAAAGTGTGAGATGACAGATTAGGGCAAAGCATCAGGTTATTACTGAATTATTTCATGTTTTATCTCTGGAAGTAACCTGTGAGAAGCAGAGGGATGAATCTGCAGTGCAATGAGCAGTGCTCACACCGTATCCCACAAAGTCCTCTCTGAGTTCACTCTTCCACCGCTCTAAAATGGTGAAGTCCAAGATGGGAAAAGGGCTGCAAATCAGCCACTCTCTCTGACTTGCTGCCCCCACAAGTAAGACCACTTTTAAGGATGTAATTCTTGAATCGACACACAGGAATAGTCAAACAGATTGTTATTAGAAAACTTAACAGACACTTCTTATCTGCCACACAGGAAACCCACAAAATTTGTGGACAACATCTCCTGTAACTCACCATATGGAGCCACACATGACAACCCTAAAGAAAGTCTTGGAGTCAGCCTCACTGTTTTACAAGGTACTGAAGAGAAGTCTTCTGGTTAGAAAGCAGCTTTTCTCCAAAAGAAATTCTTCTCAATTGAATTGATTTTATGCCACAGTCATTAAAACATCATTCCGGATTATATAGGGTCTCCTGAATTCTAAAGTCTTCTCTTTCTTTTTTTTTAAAGGTGAAAATTTTACATATCCCCACTTTAAAAGGGGGGAAATTAGGCTGACTTTGTGGCAAAGCACTTTGGCTGGTGTGATAGCCGTCAACTGGAAGTCATAGCTCATGTGTAGACCTGATAATCTCACCTATGTTCAAAAGAAGTCTTACTTTGGAAAGGAGCAGTAGAAGTTATGCTATTGTAACATTACACTATTACAACATTGTATCTGTATGGCATTAGAAGAAAGGCAAACAGAAGCAAGACAAAAGCTAGATAGGTGGATTTCCCGTATCCAAGCTTTCAAATAAAGCGTCATCTCAGTCTGCCCTAAGGAGGCCTTTCAATATGATTTGCCAACCACCTTTCCCAAGACAAAAGAAAATACCACTAAGGTGAGAAAAGAGGCTGCAGACACACAGCAAAAGACATCGAGCAGCCCAGGAGATCAGTGACATTATGGTACAACACTTAACTTGCATCTTCTACAAGATTTAAACTGGATGTGCCACAAAACAAGACTAGTGACACCTTCCTGGAACTATCCTCGCTGCGCTAGTGCTTATTTGTTGTATTAGTTTGCAGTTCTGACTCAAAGCAAGGTTTCCCTGTCCTTAACAAGAGCCACAAACAACTGCCTTGTAATCTAAATCTGTCAAGAACACTGGTCATTTAGACATTCATTTAAAAATAAGAACTTTAGTAGAACAGCCTAAGAGAGAGCCACTCGCAACAAAGAAAAGGGGTAGTAATACTTCTAATTTTCCTGGCACCTGCAAAGATGAATAAACATTGACATCTGAGTACTGTAACTTTTTAAAAGTAAATGAGCCTTGAAGATTATCTGTCAGCTAAAATGTACCCAAGGGCTTGCTTTGTAATGTTTCTTTTTTAAAGAATGTTTGTTTTAACATTGTTGTTGCAACCAGCCAAAGAAAAATGTAGAGCCATCATAAAAAATATGAGTAGATACCCAATTGTTAGAGCTGGTTTAGGAACAATCATAGGAGTGATGGACTATGTGACCCAGGAGAGGTTCTTTCCAACCCTAATGATTCTCAGAATTGATTTTCTTTTGTAACTCACTTTCAGTTAGTGCTTTAGAAAAAAATAAAAAGGGTTAGATCAATGTTAGCTTCAATGACACAGTCATTCCAGCTCCTGCTGCATTTTCTCACTGTGGCAATCTCTTTATTTTCTTACTTGTTTGAAGACCATTCTCCACTTCTCTGTTCCTGGTTGTACATAAAAATAAGGGGTCAGGCTCCTAGTTTGCTGACTCCAGAGTTGCATGCAACATTAGAATGAATTAGTTAGCAGAGAAAACTCTGAGTAAACCTCTCAGAGAGTGAGTTAATCTGCCGCAGTTTGGAAGAAGTGATCTTTGCATTCATTATCACGCTTACTAAACAGAGGCACTTCTAGCCAGAATCTAGAGCAGAATTGCACATGAGGAAGAACTTTTTACAATGAGCGTGGTGAGACCCTGGCCCAGGTTGCCCAGAGAGGTGGTGGATGCCCCATCCCTGGAGACATCCCAGGCCAGGCTGGATGGGGCTCTGAGCACCCTGAGCTGGTGAAGATGTCTAGACTAGATGAGCTTTGAAGGTGAAGCTTTGAAGGTCCCCTCCAACCCAAACCATTCTACAATTCTATTCTATGACTCTATATAAAAAATGTGGCTATCAACCCAGTTTCATACAAATTGGTGTTTCCACTGCCAAAACTGGCAGACTCTTAAGAGCAAATTTCTAGCACTTCCTCACTTGTAGTCAGCAGTCTAAAAGCAGGAGAGCACTATATCCCTGCTCCCTCTCCTTTTCAGTCCACTGACGTAATAGTCTGGGCCTAAACAAGAAAAGAAAACTAACCCCAAACTATCCCCCTATACCTTTCCAATGAACTGTTGTTTCTACCTGGTTTTCTATAGTTTCTGTCTTTCCTTTTGGTATCCCATGTTACAAGTTACAAAGGGAGTCAGAAATCATCAGGCTGCATCTACATTATAACATTCATTCATGCTGTAAATCAAACCCACGGCCTGATCCTGCTGTTGCTGAAATGTTCATAATTTGCTGCAACATTCATAATTCTTATTCACCACAGTCTGTATTACCATCTACTGTGTATTGTCCAAATCCAACATGGCAGGAAGACTCACTGACTGCTGCCCTGCGAGTCTTCACCTCCACCCTGGTGTGCACCTACCATGAACCACACTCTCTATCATCTGCCTCATATGAACAATTTACCATCCCAGCACACACTGTAAGAGTTCTAGTCTACAAACTCTCCAAACTTGCTGCTTTACTCACCTTCTGAAACCATCTATTGCTACATCTGTGGAAAAGAAAAAAAAAAAAAAAAAAATCAGATGAATGCTGGAGATATCTCTGTGCCCTGAGTCAAGAAGATTTGGGAGAAGACGTATGGACTAGCACTAACTCATCAGGACTGGCATCTGAGAGGACCACAGTGAATACAGAATAGTTTATGGGCATCCCAAGATCTCCCTTTCAAGGCAGCTGCCCATAAAAAAAAAAGTCTGCCTAAAAACAATAATTAAAAAATCAGAACACCAATGGTTTTAGAGTGCTGTATAGTGGCCTTCTCTAAATTGCCCCTCAGAGCCACCGAGATTAAGCACAGAACAGCCTCCTTTTTGTCTCTTTTTTGAAAAGAAGGAATTGCGAGATGGAAAAGGAAAAACAGAAAGAAAAAAACACCAAAACGCTCAACAAGGCTGAATGTCCAAAATTGAAATGAATAATTTGAAAGATTTGTGACTTTCTATCATGCTGCCTGTTTCTCCTAAGGTGTGAGGGTTTCAGGCACACCAGATGCCTGGAAGCAGCGGGAGTTGAAGGGGGTAGAGGGAAATGAGCTCCCCTAAGCATTCTCATGGCCTGCCGTGACTAGCTTTGACCTGTAGCATAGTGTCACCTGGAAAGCGGGCAGTTTGCTGCTAGAGCTACGTGCTATGCAGCAAAGTGACACATTAACGTACAGACAGTCCAGACCTCACAGTGAAGCAGGAATCATTACAAATTGACAGCACAGATGCACCCACTTTGATATATTCATCCCTGGGAATGCTGTCCTGCTGCTTGATTTGCCTGAGATGCTTGGTACCTCGTTGCAGGAAAGACTTAAATTTGAAAATCCGAGCTGCTGGAGGCAGACCTCTCCCTGGCAAGCCCTGTGGAAATCTCCCTCAGGCAGAGTTAGCAGCAGTCAGTCTCCTCTAGTATTTCTCATGTATCTTACTTTTGCATTTCTCGCTTTAGCAGTTCTCCATATCAATGAGAATGCAAAAGCAAGCTGTACAGACAAAAACTGGCATGTCTGTACAGTAGCAAGGCTCACTATGCTTTTCTAACTGGTTTATATAGCTTCTTATATTAAATGCTAGTACTAACTTTGGTTTGGCTTTTCATGTGTTAAGACATCTCTTCAGCACCAGACAGAAAACCTTAGCCAGACCCCAACCCCTGGCAGCGATGGCAGTGCTGACACCCTTTCTGTGTTGCTCCAACAGCCCATGAGCAGCTGCAGCCCAGGACCTCTGGCTCCTTTGTATTGTTGCTCTTTTCTGTTCTCCCCATTTAAGAGCTCATGCTGAGAATTAGCACAAGAAACTTTTCCCGTACTTGCCTTGTCTAACTCGCTTATCTCCATAGGGTGTCTCATGAATTCCTGCAGTCAGTTTGTACTGTCTAGTATTTGTCTGACAGAATTTCATTCACCTTGTGCCAATATAATCCAATCAGTTTACATTGCAGAACTAAGACTTGCAGTATTTTGCTTTTGGCATGACATCTTTCCATTCTGCCTTCCAGATTTGTCATCAACAAACATTTTAGCTCGTCCAAAGTTACTTGCTCACTGCAAGACATTTACATAATTCACGGCTTTAAGAGCTGTCCTAAATCCAATGAAAGGCCCCACCTTGTGTGATTTTTTCCACTGTGCTATTAATCCCCAGGAAGTTTCTTTCTCTCTCCCTCTCCCACTCTCCCATAACTCCTGCCACTTCTTGGATTTCCATCAACCCATCATGTGGAAAAGTATGTAATACAATTTAAGGAGGTGGCCTGCTATCTTCTTGATTTATTTTATCCCAGTAATACACACTGTTCCTATTGCATTTGCTGTTTTCCAGACAGGCAATTTCTGGGTGACACATGCATGGAAGTAGAACATCTAAAATTATTGCTACTTCACATAACACGGTATTTGGCATGGTCTCACCAATGCGCTGGTGGCCTTGCATGGGAACTAAGGATTAACATGAGCTGGTCCCAGAGATTGTTGTTTTGACTCCCCTTAGTCTACATAAAGCCATCGCCTCACTGACTTTGAAGTCATTTATGATGATGTGTAAATGACAGATGACAGCTTGTACTTTGTCAGCATATTTTTTTGTAAAACCATTAAGAAATTCATTTAATACTTCAAGAATTCCACTATCCCCTTTGATCTCACTTTTCATTTTACTCTTGTAGTCTAACCTTCTCCTTGACTGTTCCCTTGATTTTTATTCTTCTGAGAACAGTATATTTATTTCAATACTGGATCTCAATTACTTTAGCTAACGATATCTATAGCATCCCTTCAAATATCAGTTACCTGCTCCTGCAGATTTTCTTCTATTTCATCAGGCAGTCTGAGACCATTTCATTCTCCCTTGAAGAAATGCAAGATGTTTAGGACAGATTTCTGGGTTAAATCTGAAGGTGTGGTAGGTAGGCATAATGTTCCTGAGCAGCTGGTACCATGTAAATCCTTCAGAAGCATTGCAGAGAAAGTCTGCCCTTTAGCTGCAGATCAGGTGTAGAGTGACTCTCCAATGGTAGTTTTGTTACTAGGGCTGAGCTGCGATTAAAACTGCTTAAATATTTTGACAATAATAGAAAGTTTGTCAGAAGAGTCGAATATTTCACTTAAGCAGTTTCCAAATGAAGCTTTTTGGCACTTGCTTTAAAAGTGGTATTTCTCCCTTGAAAAGAAAACCTATCTACACTTGCTATAGAATTAAAGGGGAAAAAAATAGGGAAAGGATTACATCACATAAAAAAAAAAAAGAGGAATATTCTTTTTTTGACCAGCTGTAGTCCTGAACAAGAAGAGAAGAGGAAATATCCTGGAAAGAAGCAAGAAAAAGAAGTATTTTTTCTGCTTTCTTGTTACTCCAAATCTCTCATCCAAGAATACAAAAAAGATTTTTAGAACTGTATATTTCTTATAGTAGCACGAAAAGCAGCTTTTATTGCGGGCAAAAGACCTAACATGCAAAGTAGAACCGGTCAAAACTTAGAATTTCGGTTGGCCTGAAATACTGACATTGTAGAATTTGTTTAGTTCATAATCAGGGTAAATTGGCCTTTTTCTTCCTATAAGGAACATTTAATAGAAGTTCTCTTGCTCCAGAAAACACTGTGTTTCCAAAATTCCTCCTGATACCAGAGGCTGCTGACTGAAATGTGTATTGTTTAGTTAGTCTCACAGTTCCTACGAACCACTTTTCCTGTGTACCAGACACAGAAGCATGAAGAGAGTCCCAGCTTTTTCAGTTGAGCTGTTCTGGCTTTCAGATCCCCAGTTTTTCGAAGTTATGGAACTATCTTGGCTCTAAGACAACTCAGGGATAGATTTCCTGCAATGTGCTCATTTTGAAAAACAGACATTTGCAGTCATTGAGTCATAAAATACCAACCGTCTGCAGTGCACAATCCAAGAAGTTTGCAGCAGACCACAGAGAGCCACACATCTCTCTTCACTTCTGCTCTATGTTTTACTTCTGAATCGTCCTACCTGTAACCCCATGGGTTCCCATCCTCATCGTTCCTGCCCAAATAAACCTTTCTTCCTTCAAATACCCCCTTAAAAGAAAATCTCAATAACAGCACGCTATCTGGAGATCATAATGAAAATTTAAAAATTACTTGCACACCCAGAAAATTTTATATTTTCAAAATGCTATAAAAACATCAGCCCATGTCCCCAGGAAGTAAAGCCAGCAAAGTGTCATGGAAATCAGCATAGCTAGTCCACTGTACACAGCTCTCTGAATAATTAATCCATACAGAACTCCAATGAAAGAGAAGTTTCTTCTCACTTACCTAAATCTATTCTGTATGCTTGTCTAAGAAGTTATGGACCCTGGAGCATCCAAATATGAACAGCAAATCGAAACTTTGAAATTCACTGGTCTAGTCTTGGGTTCAAAACTCATCGTCTAGAGCAGCTTACCTCCCAAAGGGGAAAATTTTGTCCTTGTAAGATTTTCCACTGTTCTTGACATGAGTTGATTGATGCACTGTTTGCATCTCACACTCAAAATCAATGTTACAAGACAGAAGAGCTAAATACTGATGTTTCACATGCACCAGCTCTCAAAATTATGAAGGAGGAGCTACAATTTGACCCCTTCAGTATCTGAGGGTGATTTTACAAAATAATGTTCCCATTTTCCTGGTTTACAAGATCACTAACTCATAATAAATAGTTTTCAAATTATGAGCTACTGAATGTATGAATTAGCCTCCTCATCACATTCATAAAATGTTTTATCCACAGGGGTTTTCATGTTCTGATTCATTTAGGTTTTGTTGCCTTTTTTCTTTGTTTTTGTTGTGTTGTGTTGTTTTACGTTTGGTTGTCTGTGGTTCGGGTTTTTTTTAATTGCAGACTTTAAATATTAAAAAAAAAAAAAAAAAAGACTAAATAGGTCTTTCCTTACGTGATAGGAGATAAGAAACAGTATAACCCAGTCACTTTCAGTCCACAGCTGGAATATCAAACACACTGTCAGTTTAATTGTGTTCATCACTCCAGTACAATTTCACTATGCAAAAATTTACCAAGAAAGCCAACAATCGTAACAGCTTTGCACTCATTTCTCTGCATCATCACAGGCAAATATATAAACTGATGTGCATTTTAGTTACCTTTTTTATACACCTAAAATTTCCAGTGAAATTGCACAAAGCTTAGTTTCAAATAAACGTCTTTACTAACGATATGCAAACTAGCAGTGCCCCGCTGCCCCCGCACACCGGGGCTCTTTTCAGAGAGAGGGTCTCCAAGGTTCACTGGCTGCCCAAGAGGAGGTTACACCTGGGAGCAAGGATGCAAAGCTCACTCCCACACCCAGGGAAGTTTTAGGACACATTTCCCACTGGCTTCAGTGACATTAGATTGTATACACACTTACAGTAACACTGTCCATGTTCCAAAAAGCCTTTTCAAATGAGGCATCACAAATTTTGTAGACTCGAAGAAGAGTTTCCGTTCTCATCCAAAGCCTATAGGAGTCAAGAATTCCTGATACAGGCTTAAAAAAGAAATGAAAGCACACAGGTTGGAGCAGAGCACAGGTAGAAGCATTGAGAACACCAACTTTGAAAAATACTTTGATTTCAAGGTTTTCATGTCATCAAAGGCTAAGAAGCAACATAAAAATCGGTAACCTGGGAAGAAAATATAATCTCTAGATTTCCATTAAATTGAAAACAGAAGTACAAATCTATCTTTGAACTAACAAATTGATCAATCACCTAACAGCACAATACTGGTTTTACCAGGTAAAATTAACATGAAATAGGGATGATCCAGTAAAATGGCTTAAACAATAAGACATCTTTCTCCTTAATAAGAAGTCCCATAACACACACACACAAATACAAACAACAAATTAGAAAGCCCTACTAGTAGTCCTTCTATTGGCTTTTACACCTTTTCATCACTCACTGATTGCCATCATGCATGTTTAATTATGAGGACAACGATCTGACCAAAGCGTTTCAGCATCGATAATGGTGCAGGCTGCACCGATGCACTCTGGCAGTCCGTCATCTGGTCTGAAAAACTATCAAATAACTATGAGTTACCTTTAAAAAAACATCATGTCTGTTGACAGAAACACTCAGCACTCGCTGAAGTTCTTTCACAGTCTCTCCAGCTCAGAGTTACACACGCCTCCAAAATATCTGCTTGCTATAACAGTGAGAAATGTGGCCTTCGTTCCTACTACTTCTTTCTGTTTGTCATTTTCATTGGTTGAAATTCAGATTAATATGGCCAAATTGGATGCTAGCCATAAGGTCTTTTTTGGTTGGTTTCCTTAAAAAGACTCTTAATTGGTTCAGTCAATTATGAATTATGGGCTCAATACAAAACCACTTGAATTTAAGTGGACAGACTTTCCTTGCCTTACATAGATTAAGTCTTCTACTAGCAAGGGAGTAAACCCAAGCCTTTTCTCATCAACCTCAATTTAAATTTCTACCCAGGTGTGTACCACAGCAGCCTTACCTAGAAACTCGGCAAGTTTTAAAATATTTGCTAAGGAACAGTAAAAACTGGGTTCACATTGATTTTTTCCTTCAAACATTTCAGGAGAGCTCTGGAAGGAGATTAAGTGAAGGAACAAAACAAATGATCCATGTGCTTGTCAGCAGTCATGTTACTGGTTCATTAGCATTGCAAAACTTCTGAGGTCTCATGCTCATTTCTACTGCATTTCTCAGCTTAAATGTAATTTAGAAACTTTATAGGTGGCGCCTGATGAAAACCTATATTTCTGGGTATGCTGTAAGCTTGGCAGAGAAGAATCTATTTGATTTTTCAGAAAACTCAGGGAAACAAACAAACGAAACAGAAAGACACAAACAGTTTGTGTCCCTGCAAATGCCTTTGCTTGTGGAGCAGCAAGTTAGTAACACCCTACACATCAGAGGAGTGCTTGTATAACCAACATAACAAGAGTCCCATCTCGCCTTTGCCCGTCTTCCTTGTAAAACTTAAACTCTGGACACTCTAAATTATTATCTCCAGAACAGAAAGAAAGTCGTGGGGAAACCCTTGGCCTGGACCTGTATGGGTCTGTATGGAGTGGAAGAAGAAATGAAATGTCAAAGTCCAGAAAGCAGAGAGCTGTGGTATGGAAATGAGGGGAAAGAAGAAAAAGAGGCTGTGCTCCTATGGCAGAGGACATGATGGGAAATTTTAAAAATACCCAAAATAAGAAGAGAAGATAAGGTTTGCAAGGCCTGTGTGTGGTGCTTGCAGTCAGTTCAGCCAACTGACTTAGAAGTGATCTGCTAGTTTAATTTTTTTTTTTTTTTTAGACTAAAGTACTTCAGAGCAAGGAATCTTCTTTCTTCTTTATACTGTGCTGAGCACAATGAAGATAAATGCCTTTGTGCCCCTGCGTGATGTAAAGAACAGAAGCAGTAGCTAAAGAAGAGCACCTAGGGCAAACAAGGTGGCTGAACACATTAGAAAAAAAAAAATATTGTCAATATATTTTTTCCTTCTCAGTCCTTAATGTTTACTGTCCAGGGTATTTAAGGCTCGAGTTTTGCATTGACTTCTTTAGGACTGATGACAGGCTTGAAGCTAAACACGCGTTTAGGTGCCTTGGCACAGCAGAGACAATAAGCCCAACACAGCAGAAGATTAAATCTCAACTATAGTCACTGTTAGGATATCGAACTACAGCGTTCGCTTTGCTTTATTGCTAATTTCTGCACATATGTCTGTGATCAGTTTCAGGGCTCTGACATATGCTGAGCGCACCT
This sequence comes from Caloenas nicobarica, assembly GCF_036013445.1. Taxonomy (NCBI): domain Eukaryota; kingdom Metazoa; phylum Chordata; class Aves; order Columbiformes; family Columbidae; genus Caloenas; species Caloenas nicobarica. Next base: position 6,348,274 of record NC_088256.1, read on the forward strand.
GCTAAGTTAGCCAGGGCTGTTGCCTCAAACAGCAGCGGACACTTAGGGCAGGATCTGCCAGGGTGTAAATAAGGGATTCCAATGTCTCTCATGCTGTAGTGCTTTGCACTCCCCAAACAAACACAGCACCATGGGACTATAATAATCTCAGATAAATGGCCTAAAATGTTTTGCAAGCTTGCTACAGAACAGATTCATCACTCTTGCACAGTTAAGCAAATTTATTATTAATTATCCAAGATTTAAATTTCTGTTGTCAGGTTTTTGGTGCTTATTTGCACGGTTTGGGATGGAATACTAGCAGACCACTTATTTACCCGCAGTCACATTTTAATCTATAAAATTATACATATCGCGCAAGAAACTGGCAACCGCATCTGCGAGAGGGAACAACAAAGTTCAAGCAGTCTTTGTCACAGAGCTTGGCAACAGCATTCACACTGTTCCTTTAGCAACAAAATCTCTAACCTGCACTCTCTGCATCTCCCATTGCCATTCACCCACCATCCAATTAATGGCCCGTTAAGCTGCTCACCTGCAGAGCCTTTTCTTCCCGGGCAGCTGCAGCAGAACTTTAATCCCTCTGCTCCACACACCTTAGTGCAGGACCCACATTGTTGTACAATAGTTCCTGACACTTTTTCAAGTCCAAACACATTGCCTCTCCAGCATGTTTTGCAGCATCTTCAAAGAGGTTATGCTTTACCAGATCCTTCGGGGCCTGCCCATACATTAGATTCCCTAGATCGCAACTGTAGTCCGGCTCTTAAAACAACTCCTTCCTTACACCACGCAGAGCTATTCACCATGTCTACTCTTCTGTGTTTTAACAGATTTGTTTTGGCATCGGCCTCTTCTGACGGGTTGGCAATAGTGTGGCAGCAGCACGGCAACTGCCCGTGGCTTGCTCTGTAACAGAGCTTCTTAGCACAAGGAATCTCAAGCTCAAATCTCAAAGACTTCATGGCATTTAGTATCCCATCTCTATATCTGCTTCCCAAAGGTAGGTTCTGGATTGTATCCACAACTACAAACCAGAGATTTTTGTAGGAACTCACACTCTTCTTTTTATTTTTCGATTAGTAGAAAAATCAGAAATGAACTATTTCAGTCATAACCATCAAGGAGCAAGGAGACAGCTTCTAAGATTGGAATATAATTAAATCCAAACCTCAAAATCTCATTTTCACTTTGGACTTGAATCCAATTTTTTTGCGTTCTGGGTACCCATATAATTTTATATTGTCACATGTAACACCATACCCTCAGTCACAAGGAAAGGAATTGAATATTTTCATTTTATTCAGTTCTGTTTATTTTTGTAAGGGTATTGAATATGTGGCTAACAGCACTGAAGTAATTAGCACAGTATATTTTTTTTTTCTTCAGTCTTATTTCCATAATCCTCTGTACACTCAGGGGGTCTTTTTACAAGATTATTTTTTTATTCTTCCATTAAATTACTCCCTGTGCTTACACCTGAGTATACAGAATATATAATTCTAGTGACATATTTCCAACTCAGGCTTTTGAAGCTCCCCTGTCCTAGTGCTGCCAGCAGTTTTTGTTTATGGAAGATTGTAAGAGCCTCCAGAGCATATTACCATCAACATCTGCAAGAGACACTGTGCAATATTAGCCAAGGCATCTTTAATAATGCAAGAAAGGTCAGCAGCCCACAGAATATCACGTTGAATATTGAAGAATTATGAAATCTGCACAGAGAAAAATATTCATAAGTATTGTTTGGGTTTTTTCTGATTCATTTAATGCTAGCAATAGGGGGGGGTGGGGGGGTATTATTTTTTCGTGTATACCAGGAAAAAAAAGGCAAAAAAAAAATTTCTAATCAAATGAGAGTAAGCATGGTTGTACATATATCACTGCTTATATGTCAGTGCATAAAAAATAGTATAGGGATCAAATAGGTAACACACTCTCTACCTGAGATGTAGTTGGTTCCCAATAATTCAATTAGAAATTGCACTGTAACTGCTAGTGGGAAAGGTGGGAGCCAGGGCTAACAGCCACACAAGCTGCCCCCTCTCCAGGCCATTGAACACGAGGAGCTAAATTCCATATTTTGTTCTTCTCATGCCACCAGAGTTAATGTTGCTTTACAACTAACAGGTTTTTCCTGGAACAACTCAGGATGTGATCACATAACAGGGTCTTGACCTTTTGGCTACATAATGCTTTTGTGATCAATAGCACAGAAATTAATGTGTTTATCATATCAGAGCATTTTAAAAATTTCATATATACATTCACTAATTACCTCAAATGCCCATGATACTGCATTTCAAAGTGCTGGTCCAGTGCTTTCAAAATTCTGCACAGGAATAAGTTGAATTAGGCAGTCTGAAAAATCAAAGCCACCTAGTTTCTCCTATTCTCCCCAGGTCATTAATCTTCATGGGACAAATTACCACCGGCAGCTCAGCAGCGTGGCACTGATGGACTGCGGAGACAAAGCTACACTGCCAGAACTGAGAGGAGTATTTGCCTTGTCTCCTCTGCACTTCTGCCCTGAAATTTCCTCTCATTTTCTTTGGCTTTTTGGTGTAAATTATTAGAATTTATAATTTTTCATTGGTCTTTTCTTAGAATTATCCATTCGAGCCCACACTGAACCATCCTCTGCTGACAACTGTATGTCCGCTTTGATTGCAATTTGACAAAGCAGTTTTGCAAGTTTTAAACTGTATTTATTTGCATTCTTCTAGTCTATACCACTCCATATTAGAACAGCAGAACTATTCTAATAACATTTACAACCTTAGAAATTACATAGGGTCCTGGTATAGTGTTAGAGGCAAAATATCAGTGGTAAACTAAGATGCTGTTAGCTGAATTCAGGAGGTTTTGTCATTATGAAAATGTGAGCTCTCATCGCAAATATAACAGCGATGCAGAAAGATGAGTTCCAACTTGACAAAAACAAAAATTTAAAATCCAATTAGAAACACAATACTAAAAAGTCTATTTAATTTTCCCAGACAAATATTATGCTCTTTTCAGTGTGGTATGCTGTATGCGTGAATTACCTCCAGGTTACATTTGCTTTTGTCTGAAAGCTTAAGGGAAAAAGTACACAAGCCTTTTTCTTTAACCTATAGCAGTACAGCCAAAGGCACTGATGAGGTCACACAGTACATAATAAACGATCAGTAAAGAAAATGATGCCATATGTTGCTTTTCCCTCGCTGTACTTAGTTGTCTGGAAAATGATCAACAATAATTGCAGCTAGATCGCATCATATTTTTCTGTTATCAAATGGGGTTAAAAAGTCATGTAAATAAATATACATGAACTAAACAGAAACAGCTGGAAAGTTCCCAGAAGGAATCGCTAACAAACTCCAAGTTGGATGGGCCATGGTAGATCAAGGGATCATTATTAAGATTAAAGGCTTACACCAAACCTGCTGCGAAATTCATCCTGCTGAATTTTAACTGTTGATGGCACAAAATGGAAAGTACTAAATGGTGATATTTATTAATTCTTAAAAAGAAAGGTGACGAGAGAAAGGCTACATTTTCTACATTCCTAATGTACATTGTGCTATTTGCTGAGATAAAGAACTCCGAAAGTACCTCCTATGGAAATCGAGTATTTCAAGCAAACTCTTTCTTGTATTGATTTTTCTGGAGAAAAAAAAAATATTAGCATTGTTAGTGCTTTTGGTTTTTTTTCCAAAGGCTTTAGACCAAATTCATTTTAGAGAAACACACTACAGTGGTGATTGCAGCTAAATCTAAACTCCTAAAAGCAGGTGCTTTTTAACATTGGTGGTTTGACCTATGCTGTTCCAATTGCATTGGACGGGATTATGCTGCTGTGCCTAACAAATAACAAAGATGACAGCTGTCTGAGTCTGCAAGCATTACACAGCACCTCACCAGCCTCGTGGGATACCTGCTCCCTCAATTGTGTTTCTAAACTAAGTTAGAGGAATGTTCTACAAGTCCCCTGCAAACGCGAGGCTCTGCGTCTCTCCCGCAGGGATATGTTAACGGTGTGTTTACACCGCAGCCAATTTCCCTGCACAGATTGCCACCCTCTGCAACTCACTCAGCACTTTCAATCCAAGATCCGTTACCAGCCAAAGAGTCCAAGTGTTTAAAATCTCAAAAATCTCTCTGGGATGTTCTGCAGTTCCCTTCTTTTGAAAGTCAATCTCTTACCTCAAAGAAGACAGCATGACAGTAATTAGTTATACTTGTTGAGAGATTTACATGGGGAGAGTTCCCTCCACATGCAGGCGATGTGGAATTTATGTATATTTGGAAAAATATTTAGACTTCTGTCACGGCTTTGCCGTCTGTATTCATTGGCAATCACACTCCTCGGGCAAAGTCCTATGCTGACAGTGTAAATTAGGTCAGAGTGACATTTGTCCTCTAGGAATGCCAGAAAACCCTCGAACCTGCTGAAAAATAAGTGCATCCTGTAACCAGGAAGGAATACGTTATCACACGGGGTTGTATTTTCAGATGATATCCTGACCACTTGAGCATGCATGGAGCCACATCACATGGTCCTATATCTAGTACTTAGCTTGGCTTAGTCAGACCTTTATCCGCTGAAAAACTGAAGAATTTGACTTTAAGCATTAAAAAAATATTTCACACGGCAAAACTCAACTTTTGTCTCCAAGAAGATGACTAGAGACTGTCACAAGACACTTGCTTTGTGCTTCAGCCAGTTCCCACATTGAGGCCCATTGACAATATTTTGGAAGCCAATCGAAACAGACTTACATTTCTGAGAGCTCGAGCCAAAGAGGTTACATTCTCATCTGGCATATGGCATCATATTTCAATTGGCTTTAAAGCTGCCATATCAACAGGTGCCTCTGAAAGGCCTGATACCTGTGTGCCAAAGAACCAGAAGCTTTAGGAACGTCTGTCGTGGCCCAAAACGGGTACAGCTGAGGGAGGGATCAATTCAGCAACCTGGTCATGGGGTTCAAGATTTTAGCGAAGGCAGAAGTTTAGTAAAAGACAAAACGGGGAAAGCAGAACTTTAATCAGCTGTGAAGAGCAAGATGTCTTTTGTTCTGAAGCTTTTAAAAATGCATCCGTTTCTGTTCTTGTGTTGTGCAAACTCCAGAGCTTTTCTATCTTACTTTAATCTCACAACATTTACAAGCACAGCACATGCTTAGGAAACTTGAAAGAAGCCTGTTCACCAGGTGGGTTTACCTGCAGAAGTCCCTCAGTTCTACCTGTCTGTGATACATTCTTAGAAGTTAAAAATGTTATAAAGTGACAGCAAAGCACCTTTGTGAGTTGATTTGTGAAAATGGTTTCAGTGAATAAACAAATGTATTTCCTTACTCTTGACAGACAGCCTCATTAAGATTTCATAAAAGATCTGCATTATTAAAATCCCTGTTCTCTCCTGAGGAATGGAGGCATAGGCATCTCAGGTGGTGCTACAGTGCCCATTCAATGAAACTTACAATATAGCTGCTATTTTTAAAAAGAACACTTAGTAATAGAGCAGGTGACCTGTTTTTGCAGGATGAAGCCCACTCTTAGCAACAGGAGAGATAGAACCAACCATTTACCTATGGGTAAAAAGAAGACTAATTTACACTAGGAGTCTACCCTGCCTTTCTGTCATGCCATGCTTACAAAGGTATTTTCAGAAAGCAAGAATAAAGTCTAGTAAGAGTGCTTCAATGAGTGTCTTAGGGTTGGCAACTTCTTTTGTAATCATGATAGTGTAGTATGTGGAAAAATAAAGATAAGAAACCAAATGTACAAAACTGTTCATTACCAGTTGTTTGGACCACACTGTTCAACCTGACTCCTTTCTGTAACACATCAGTCTGCTATTATCGTTCTGCCAGATAAACAGGCAAGGTAGTTAAAAGCAACCTGGCAAGGAACCTTTTAACTCCTGAGCACATCATCACAGCAGATACAAGATTTTTCCTGAGGAGTGCAAATTACTCTAGGACTGGTGGGTCTCTGTGGCACACAAGAAGCAATACACTCTACCCTGCATACAAGAGTGATTTTCACTTTGCATGATAACGAGCCTTTTGTGTTTTCGAAGTACCTAACATAGTGCTCTGTAGGAGGCCCACTGTGTTAGAATTCATTAAAGGAGCCAGATCTATAGATTAAGTGAAACGAAATGGTAGCATTTCTGCCTTAGCCTGAAGCTCTCTCTTTGCAGTCCTGAGCTTTATGGGAAGCACTGGAATTAAAAGAACAGTTGTCACTATATCAAGAAATGAGATTTAGAAAAAAAAGGAACTTAATTTTAAAAGCCATTGCTCAGGTGGAAATGGGGCAGTGTCTAGAAATGGATTTGCTGTTAAGTAACATAGAATAAAATTTGGAAATCTCTGGAGGCCGTTTAAGAGATGTGACATTGCAAGTGATATCAAGCTGGAAGTCAGCGCAGCGATGCGGTGACGGCAGGTACGCTGCTCCCTTAGCAGCTCCCTTGAGTCTTAAGTAGACAATGGGTGGTGGTTTCTTCCCTTACTTGCACAAAAATGCCCCATTTTATTCAACCAGCTTCAACAGACACAAACTTATCATGCTTCTGGCTTGCCTCTTAGCTGAAAAGAAATCTCTGGTGAAACTCAAAACTGGGTGTAACTCACCAACCCCACACTACTTAATATTAGTTGGTGTGGGTAAGAGACAATGCAAAATACTAAGGAAACATTGGGCATCCCAATTCATATAAGCAGGTTTTTGTTACCCTTTCTCTTTTGGAAGCAGCTTTATTGACAGCTTATAGAAATTTCATAAAACTTCAGTTCTATTTAAGGAAATGAGAAAAATCGCCACAACAACAGATTCCTATTGCAGAGCGTAAGGAAAGGAGGCGGCCTGAGGAAAAAGGAAAATATGTCTATAAATGAAGAATTGGGACTGTCTGTAAGAACTATAAAGCATAGCAGTTTGCCACAGTAAAATCAGAGAATATTTCTGCTTTCAAAATGGGAAGTTATTAGAGTCTGCAATCAGAAAGAAGATGAAAGCTGCACCAATGAAGAGAAGTGCCAAATTCACACTTGAGAAACTGTAGAACTAAGTGCCTATTAAAAAGCCAGAAATCAGACAGAGAAACATGCAAAGGACAAGGGTTAAGTATCATCAAAGAGAAGGATTGAAAGAAGGTCAATAACTGCTCGGACAGGAAAGGAAGATGAATAGAAAATTGTTCTGGACCACCTCAAACCTCTGTTTGGCAGAAGGGTATTGATGCGATTTGAAGTGACCAAGAAAAATGTGAAAGATGTGTCCTCTTTTCTCTCTCAAAGTGAACCAAAAAAGACAGAAAAGAAAGAAAAGCCAAAGTGAGGAAAACCTCCCTCCAGGTTCCTGGGGTTTGCTTAGGACAAAGGACAGACTTTAAATCGGACACTGTAAAACAGTGCCTTTTAAAACCATCATTTCAGACAAGTGTTCTACAAGTTTACATAATACAAGTCATTGTATAATGACTGGATAAGGAACAGACCCTTCTGTGCATTTTAATCATATAGAATCAGTTTTTACTTTTGACAGAGACATAACTCATTTGAAATCCTTTGAAAAATCCCCAGTAGGTTATCCCGCTTGCCCAGACAAGCTCCAGAACAGCAGGTATCTTGAACACTGCAATAATCTCATCAAGAAAACCAAAGCAAAGACTACACTTTAAAAACTGCTTATGAAAAGCAAAGGGAAGAAAGATATTCTGGTAAGATAGGAAATGAATCTGAAGGATCTCAGAGAAGCTTTGCTCCTGGCACAGGCTACTAATGGAAACTTTGGTAGGTCCCTTATTCTACTCATGCTTCATGTTCCTCACCTATAGAAGAGAGGTAACAGGGTCATTGAAGCTTTGAGGTTTTTGCTTGGGTGCAAACAATTTGGAGCTGTGACTACCTGGTAACACGGGGAAGCACAGTGTTTACTGCAATGAGTCTCCAATGCAGCTTCTTAGCATTGCTGTAATACAAATAAATTTCAATGCTTTGTGGTTTCAGTTATTCTTCCAGTGGGAGCAAATTCTTTTCCAACAAGTAATTTATTGGGATGAGGGTTGTCCACAATTATATCATAGTCTTCCAGACATAGGAAATGGGCAAGAAGAAATATCTGGAAGGGAAGGTAAAACTGCTTCCAGCCTGCAGGAACCTGATGAGGACTGCGGGTGTGGGCCCAGGGTGCAGAAGCCACGATCAGAGCCACCAGCCAGACATGGGAGACAGGGCAAGAGTGTCCTCAGGCCAGGGAGGAGTGGGCCAGCCACAATGAGCTCAGCAGGTCCTTCAGGTCTACCAGGTGATGGATGGAGAGGACAGATCCACAAAGCCTTCCATATCCATTCTTTCAGTTCTCATCACGTTTTGCTTCTACATCCCAACACTAGTTTCCTCACTGAGAAACATCTTCAGCAAATGCAGGCGGTGACCAACGCAGAGATGTCCACACTGTAACAACTGTCAAAAAGGCTCAGCCTTGCTCTGCATACCCTTGGGAAAGCCACGTGACAAAGTGTTAAAAAAAAAAAACAACCCAGAGACATTTTTTGCACATTGGTGTGCCAAACCAGGACAGAACTGGTGGGCAAAGATGGGTTGGTGCAAGGGGCAGCTCACTCAGCCCCTGCCCCATCTGTTATCTGCAGATGACAGGGAATTATGTCCTGTATTTTTTCCATATAACATCTCAAACTATACATTGAAAGAAGAGAGTATGAGAAGATCAAGGAGAGTGGTATTCAGCTGTCAAGGTGATAAAAGCTTGAGATCGGCTAGATGAGCACTGGATTCATGCAAGTACGAGTAAAGCAGGAGCCAGCAGGTAACAGCATGGCCCCAACTCTGAGCAAACTGAGCTCCTCCCACGGTGTAACAAGTGTTAAACTGTGTTTTGACGTAGTTTTTGGAAAGGACTGAACTGTAGGACCTGTGACAAAGTCCCATTACCTCTGGGTTTCCTTTCCTTTCTGACAGGGATGATAGTTTTCAGATAAGTTGCAGTACATGAGAGAGACTTACTTTTTTTTAAAACTTGTTCTCCATTGCAGGAGTAATTGTGATGAATTCTCAATCGGGATAAATACAGCCTATGTGATGAATTTAAGGCGGTGAAATTTAAGGCTGGTAGGAAGACAACAACTGTTGGAAAGCTCCATGAGCAAATGATGGATGAAACTAAGGAAACAAATAGATAGGTTGTCAAACATGCAACCTGACAGCACAACGGGAAATTGATGGCAGCTGTTTCAGCCAGAGACCAGACCTACCACACTGCCTTAAAGCATCATTAACTTTAGTATAAAAGCTATGTGCTACAGAGACTTTATTAGGCAGAATCACAGGTGTTTAAAAACTTGATGAAGTATTTTCTTGACACAAGTGTTCTTGTTGCACACACAGGTGCTGTGAGAGCCTCACATGTACGCCAGAGCGACCCAACGCGTTTGATGTACTGAAAGCATCTGGTGCACTCTGGTAAATGGCCTGCATGGCCAAAAGTGAAAATTGTGTATAGTCAGGCAAAAATAAAGTCCATTTATACAGGCGAAAAGGCCAATAAAGTGCACATATCAGAAACAGTTCCTTCTGGAAGGTGTAGTAAGGGAGGCAGGATAAGCGGTACTGTGGCTCGTGCTTGTAGCATAACATTAGAGTCAGTGATCCAGACAGTTTGCCACAGACATCTCTACCAGCCCTGGTTCCCCCCAGCTATACCTGATGCGCCTTTGTGTGCAGCAGAAGGTGTGCAGGTGTGAAACACTGTGCCACGGCGGTTTACGCTCAGGTCACGCTGCTGTACAGGCATTTGAATGGGCAAGACAGCAGGAAGGCTGCTTCCTTACATATTTAGGAATTCTTCCTTGAGCATTATTCAACTTGAGTTTAGCTAAAAATACACAAACAGTTGATTAATCCAGAGAAAACAAAAAGAAGCTGAGTCAGTGAAGAAGATGAAACTTTCCATAGCAAAGATATGAGCTGTACAGCAAACTTGAGAAGAAATGGAGTCTTGCTTGCTTTGTCAGTTATTTCTTTGGCTATTTTTGATAATATCCTAGAAGCTTTTAAAGGACATTCAACAAAGAGGTCACTTGGAAGTGTTTGCAAAGATTAGGGGAGATCAGGATGCGTTTACTGTGCACTATTTGCCACACACTTGATTCACTGTCATGGAGGAAGAAAACAGCAGAATTAATCCTCACAGAGGAAATTAGGATGATATTGTGCTGGGTCACGTTCCTGGATTATAAGATTTCCACCAGTCTGTCCTGAGTTATTGCTCTGCAAATATTCAACAACCTAATTTGATAGATACTCCGAAAAAAAATTGCAACAGGAAATTACTTTTGTTGTGTTTCAGAATAAGCATTCCATAAAAAACAAGAGGCATTTAGCTTGACACCAGTAAATGCCCAAACCTCTATTAGCGCAGGCTGTATTTCAAAGCAGGTCTCAAATCATTCTGTTGCTATTAACACTCCTAATAAGCATTTTTTTTGCACAGTTAGCATGAATTCTGGTTGGGAGGGTACCCAGGTTTGTTTAGATAGAGGGCTGCTCACACACCCGTCTATATCTTCAAGGTGAACCAAGATGTGGATTAATGTGCTCAAAGATAGAAAAAACTTTTCCTCAGATGCTTTCCCTAGACCCCTTGTTATCTCATAGAACACTAACCCTCAGTCAGGTGCTCTTCTGCAACTTTCACCCTGAAATAATGTGTTTTTCCTTAACTACTTTGCACAACTTCTTGAGAGAATACATGCACAAGTGACATTGCTGTAATAGTTACACAGCTCAAACAGAATATCAAAACACACAGATTAAAGATAGGGTTTGTCTTTCTGCTTTCAAGGTGACCTCAAGCTCCTAATACAGGGTTTTCTAAGCCACCCACACAGGTAAGGTCACCTGCACTTGCGTGCTGTTCATGGGAAAGTAACCCCACTAGCAATTTTCAAATTCCCTCAGGTAACTCTTAAAAGCGATACTTTGGTAAGGTCAACAGAAAAGAATCATTTCCAAAAGCATCTGTCTGGAGCGTGGGAAACAGGCAAATCCTCTGAGTCCTATTATCAGGTCAGATACTGCAGATTAATGGAAACCCTGGCACATTTGATGGGATGCTTCAAACCAAAAGACATACATTAAGCTCATGGGAATTGCATGTGTGTGAAAGGTGTGCGGTGGAGCAGGGAGATGGTCTCCTGTTTCTGGGAAGAAACCAAAACATATTGCTCTTGCGTAACTTTTTCACATCCTTTCTAGCTCCCTCCACCGTATTTGGTAATTCAGCCCTTCCTGGCATATCAGGATTACAGTCAAAAACATTTTGTCACATCCCAAAGGTCCAGGATATTCAACAACCAGGTCATGTTGGGTGGAAGGATGACCCACAGAGCCGGAGACAGGCTGAGAACTAACAGTTTCAGGGCCAACTGACCAACAGGCCAACACTTCTTACCACGGCTATTCTGAAATGCTCAGACGTATCTTATTAATAAATAAAACCAACTTAATAGACTGCTTTGCTTTTATTCACCATGTGAGGTGGCTCCTCAGGCAACACAGGATCAGGAAAGACCATGTGGCCTGTTACAAGCAAAAGGGACAGGGAAACAAAGGCAAGGCCAACAAAACCCTCCTGAGCTGACACAGTCCAAGTACACCATGCACAGTCAGTCTGTAAATCACCCTAGGCTGGAAGCAAGAAATAATGTGAAGAATCAAATGCTCTGGTCTCTAATAAGCTCTGAACAGTCTCTCACAAAAGAGTGACAAGGTGGCAGAAGCTGTCAGGGATGTAAGAACTAAAGGATATATTTTCTACAGGTAGGCTGTCTTTTGTTTTATTTTATGGAGCTCACCATTTTCTGTAGAAAATACTACTTGTCTCTATAAATCTTTTCTCTCTCTTTTCAGTGAAGTTCAACAGACAGCATAAAGGGTTGCAGGAGCTCCCAGACAACTTGCTAGCAAGAGATAAATAACCATAACTTTAAAATTGGGGAAAAAATAATTTCTTAATGATTCCCCTGACAAACAGAAGTGATGCAAAAATACAAAACAATGAAATCAAACATCAACAAAGAACAAGCAGCTTAAGAAGTAGTTATCCCAAGTAAGGTTTGTGACTTGTGCAAAGTCAGTGCCTTTATAACATCCCACTTAGGCCTCTTTTCAAAAATTTTTTTATACTACCAATGTAGCTGGGAACGAGATCTCATTGTGCAAAGCACTGTGCAAACAGAAGAGAAAAATGGCATTTGCCCCAAGGAGGTTAGGCTGTATTTAGAGAAGACAGATGGCAAATGCAGGAACAGAGGCTCAAAAGGCAGCCGATGGCTCACGGAGCAGCTACGCAGCTCAGAAGTCAAACATCTCAAATATTTGCCTGGTGACCAGTGCTTCAGATTTCATTGCTTCCTCAAGTCCTTGTCCTGCCTGCAATGTGACATGCAAATGCATGTAGGATTGCACTGGGCTATATTTTCCCTTGCATAAATCTATAGAATTTCATCCATTCTGGAAATTAATGTAATTCGACCAAACATCCCTGCTCTAAGTAGAACATGCAGATGTAGAATGCATGCAGGCCTAAATTCTTTTAAACTGTTAAAAACAGCACCAAACTCAAGCAAAAAGCCCAGAGAAAACATATCCTACTTCAAAATACTTAAATTAGTTACAGTCATTTAACTCTACATATTCCTGCAGTGCAAAGCAGTACTTATGCTTATGATTCAGATTGCAAACTCCTCACTTTTCAAGACACACAAAATAAATCTGATTGCTTTTGACAGGGTTGTTTGCACCAGTATGAGCTCAACAGTGTAAGTAAGTGGTTCGCTCTTTCCTTTTGGTAGGGCTTTGCTCTGTCACCCATGTTTCTCTTGGTCACTTGTACAACAAAACTGCATGTATCATGGCTAGGCACAATGCCATCAGTTGTGGTGAAACCCATTCACTGTGGAAACGTGGCCAGTTCAGTTCATAAATCCAACCCAGCAGAGCACACCTGCTGTGGTTTCTATGGGGTTCATCTGTGCTTAAGTGTCCAACTTTAATTTTTTGAAGTTTGTGAAAGAGTTAAATGTTGATTTTAGAATATCAGTGTCCTTCCCACTAGAGAATTACATTTCAGCATACCATTATGGCAAATTTTACTAATGTTTGCCTATGGGGATATCTGGGTAATGGCACCATCTGACTCATCATAATGTGATTCGAACTCATATTGCTTTTACTTTTTCTCTTTGCCATTCTGGCTTGTAACAGTCAACAGCAGGCTGAAATTTTACCTAAATGAGAGCATTTTTGCTCAGCGAAAGAACATTACTCTGTGCCATTTGCTTAATAGTTCACATTACTGTGTAGGGAATGCTGCATCCTTAGGCCAAGTTCCTGGCACCCAGTTTGTTAAAAGTTTCAAGGGCAACATAACAGCAGCTTCTGCATGGTAAAAACCTTATTGTCTGGGCAAAATTATGGTTTCTCAGCTAGACTGGAAGTCAAGAAAAAAATCTCAGCTGTATATATATATATATATGGGCAGAGGTAAGTGAATAAAGGCAAGCTATACTCTTGTCACAAACTACTGATGTTTCCTAGCGAAAACAGCCTTTATTAATGCTGTGTTCATACTGCTGGTATGGACTTTGCCATCCTTGAGTTGTGTTTTCTGCAAGAGCTTTCAATGATATTAGTTGTCCAAAATATACAAATAAACAGGAATGTGTTGAATTGCAAGAAACAGAAGAAAACTCCTGAACAGAGGAGCTGAGTCGAAAATGGATCAATGTAGTGGTGACAAGTGAGACAAACTATCAGCTTACTGGAGTGAGATCCAAACCCACGGGGAGCTGACAGCAGTAGTACATGGGCCTGACCCTTCGCGCTTCCTCATTGGAATAAGAGCTGCAGCGAGAAGGGCGGCTGCACTGAGGGCCAAAATGTGATAGCAGAGCCCTGAGCACCTTTGCTATGGCAGGAGGAAGGGCAAGGAAAGCCCAGGTGACAGCTGCTTATGCTCCCGGTGTAGCAGAGCATGTATTTAAGCACAGTATGCTGGAAGGCTGCAGAATTTCCCATGTTTCCAGGACTCCAGCACAGTGGATAGAACCACCAGTAATGTCAACAGCTGAGCTGTGTCAGGAATGTTTACTCTTCCTTGGTGCTCACCACATTTGGAGATTGCCTGGATTGCTTAAATCACACTGAAGCTGCTAGTATACAATCTGTGAAAATAAGACAATTTGCCTCGTCCACACAAGGTATCATGACACAGTACAAATACATTACAGTGTCATTTCAACTTCGACAGAAAGGAGCACCCTCCCTACCTCACTCAGGTTCCTAACTCCTTCACCACAGCCCAGGAGTCACACACAACTGTGCCAAAAGCAAAAAAACAGGTGTATTTGCTGGGTAGGGGAAATGGCTCTGGTCAGGCTGGAAAGAAGTTCAGATTCAGATGAAAAGACACAATATAAAAACCAACAACCATAAAAAGGAGCATGAGCTGCACCACTGAGAACAGAAAGGTATTTCAGACAGATCAGATTTTATGTCCTGTGTTCCATATCCTACATGTATTTCCAGAAGTAAGAGAGACGATAAATCTGCAATAACTACAGAACCATTTGCCCCAGTCCATCGTACTTTGAAAGCTTAAACCAATTGCTAACATGCTTCAGTATTGATCCTAAAACATAGCAGCACAAACTATTTACCTCTAGATATAACTGTTGTTCATGCAAAATGTCCAGGCCCATACTTGCTAAAAGCCAGTCAAGCATCCAGGGAAACTGTAAGTAACAGAACGTATCTTAAGTAACAAGTGTTCTACCTCACAAGTAGATTTCAAAACTACTTATTTATGGCCAGAACTGCATAGATCAAATTTAGCTTTCTCTTCCATTTGTAAATGGCACGCCTTCCAGTCATTATTTCACTATTGTTTCCTGTGGATTTTTTCAACCTACTTATTGTTTGCTACTTCTCATTTGAGAATGCTGCAATTTATATTTCAAACTGCTAGAATAAAGTGTCAACTGCAAGCATCCACCCTTATCAATCCAGAACTCAACTCATGAAAATGCTATCCACCGAGTTTGTATCTCCCATCTTGAAACCAGAGCTTGGCAGTAAGCTGCTACGCTCTCTTGAGTGAATTAGGGCATGTTCTGCAAATCGCTTCGTGCACCAAGGAAAACATCCCTGATCCATGCCAAGGAACCGGGGTAATCGCGAGGAACAGCTGGAAGTACCTGCACCACACTGAGCTCAAGTGCCTGCAAGAGGACATGTAACGTGAAAGCCCGTATGTTCAGACTATCGTATTTATAAGAGTAGGGGTTGTAGAACATCTTTTCATCCTGAAGAGTATTCTGCATTTAACCAGTGAAACACGCTGATTGGGAACCTACTACACGGCACTACACTAGCTGTATCTGCTAGTACTGCAAAGTAGTTCAGCAAAAGAAGCCAAAGTCTGAATTTCAAAGCAGAAAAAAAGTAGTAACATGAGAAAGGACTTAAAACACACTGGAGTTTAAAGTGACACAACCAGATGCATACAAAAAATGAAAAACAAATTCTTTCTGAAGTTCCAACTTCCTTTCTCCCAATAGGTGATCATATTTTTCCCCTGAAAAAGTTCAGGGAACATATTTAACAGAATTTGATAAATATCTTGAATAATATGAGAAAGATGTTAGTTATTGCCAGCCTGTGATTAGCGTCGATATTGATCTAGAAAGCCAGATATTATTATTTTTAGACTACTATAAAGTACTTCAGTGGCTTATCTTGAAATTATTTCAGAAACTGTTTTTATTAATACACATCTGTCTGTACTTCTAAGCAGGTGATAGAAGTTTGATCTTCAGCTTTAAAATCATGAGACCCTTAGTTGCTAGGAAACCAACAAATCTAATTCCTGTGTCTCTTATAACACAAAAATATAATTATATACTGATTCTCTCAAAGAAACTCCCGCTATGCATTTTTCAACTCCTGCTTTTGTCAGTGATTTGAAGCTTTCTTTTGATTCATTAAGGCTAAAGAAAAGGCATATCAGTTATAAAGATATTGGTAAATATGTTAACAGAAAAAAAGATGGAACATTCTTTTATCAGAATTTTTCCTTTCTCTCATTGCTGAAATAAGAAATGACTGAGCAGCAAGTTATAAGGTCTTGAAATTTACTTCTAATATGGATTTGCAAATTTATCTTTTATATTTCATTAGCATGATTGTTGATCATTTCTGGTTCAGAAGATTCTTTGTAGACAATCAATCTAGTGTCTTTATGAAAAACATTATTCATAAACACATGTAAAAGGTCTGTGCTTTCATTACAGCATAACCAGTTAACCATCTATCTATGTGTGCCCATCTGACCTTGCAATTACTGGCTTATCTATATGATGCATTGCAACCGAGTTATTAATTCTACTTCCTTAGACTTTTATACTTTGGCTTGGCAGGTCTACCAGGAAGAATAACACATATTCCATTAATAACAATTATTAGTGACATGATAGGAGCCTGAGTATAATTTTATTCAAAAAAGTGCTATTTTGTCTGTCAACATAAGCAAAAGTAAATACTCCAAGTTCTGGGAAACTAATTTCTTAATTGTATCATAGAAATATTGCTGTACAAAAGAAATAGTGATATTGTACACTTTTATAAGAGAAAGAAAAATTAAATGATATCTCAATACAAAATCAATATCCTCTCCACTAATTATCTCTCATTTTCTCAATGTACGTCAATAAAATACAGATGCAGCAATGAGAAAGAAGTTAGGAGAGTCAGCTTGTTCCCTTCTTCCAGGGTTCTCAAAACTCCAAAAGTCCCCATTTCTGTTTGCTTTGCTTGGGATAGCAGAGGCAACATGCCGGCAGCCGCCAGCCCAACATCACATCCCTCAAGCCTTGGTGACCGCAGCCGAGCCAAGGGCCAACACCCAGACACACTGCGTGTCCTCACTGCATAGAAATGTCCCTTCTGACAAAAAATGAGAAACCTCAATTTGCACAGATGCCTTTTCTTCCCCAGTTTCAGAGCCTGCCCACAGCCAGCCATGCTGGTGCTGCCAGCTGCTGCCAGAGGTGCAGTGGCAGCGCTGAAGGGGAGGCTCTCAGGCCATGATGGTGTGCCGTGTAAGAGCTCCCGGTACTTAGAATTATTTTTCCCTTCACCTTCAACAAAATAAATAAGGAATGATATACAATAAACTGCATTAAAATGTTTAGATTGCAAATCACACACTGAAGCTTAGGAAATGGCAGACACTTATGCTGCCGTGCAGTCTTTAATTCTGCCCTTTCAGGATTATGACATGTTTTTCAAAATCCATGATCTGAACTACTTTTCCAAACACAGAGCTTTGAGCAAGATAAGAGCTCAGTGTTGGAAGATAAGTGCTGGAAAAAATCCAGCATGCATAGAATTAAGATTGCACAAAACTATAAATTTAGATTTTTCCCAGTTCTCCAATTCTTGACCTTGCAATTGAGAGTCATATTTTTAATGTATAACTTTAGCGAATAAATCTGCATATACACAAATGTTGTTATACACATATCTCAAATACACAGACAGATCCATTTTCTCCATTGAAAACGTTTCTCTTACAGAATAATTCTAAAAATCCTTTGCCACTTAAGTAATCCTAAGAGAAGGATTCTACTGCAAACATGTAACTATGCCCTGAAAGCTCACTGTGTACTTCTAAACAGAAAACCTCCATCACTAAAAAAGCATCACTTACCAGAATAACATCTTTCCTTCACACCCGGCAGTTCCCACCATGGTTCTTATGTACACCTCAAAGAAAGCTCTAGAGAGAGTAGCAGAGCTCTGTCGTAAATGGAGATGGAAAAGACTAAGATTGTTTACCTTAAGAAAAAGACGACTAAGGGAAGACATGATGAAGGAACATAAAACAGATATGGAACAGGGGACTTAGAATCTACCTGAGAACAAAAAGCTGAGTGCTTGCTTCTTTTTTTTTTTTTTTTTTTTTAAAAAAAAAGGTCTAATTGTCAGAGACACCCTCAGCATCACAAGCGGCACATTCTCCAGCACGTGCCTTGCTACAGCTGTCAGGTGCATGGGGAACTGTATCAATATCGTGCTTTTCTATTCTAGCACTAATATCTGAAAGAATAATAAGATAAACAGTTTCCTCCACAAAACACAATAGAATATTACAGCATGTATTGACCTTCAGTTCTAGGACTCCGTCACTCTCATCTGAATGTGCAGTGCCAAGAAAGACGCATCTCAACAGGATGAGCAAAAATGTCTGGAGGATGGAAGGCTTAGCCTGGTCCACCGTTGCTGAAGAACACCTGCCTGAAGTGACACCATGACCAGGGCTCAGCAGAAGTGCCTCCGATCTCAAGTCGCTGCTGTCTGTGCTGTATCCCTGTGAGAGCACAGCTTGGATGATCTACGAGTGAGCATTTCAGAGCCACTTACTGCACAGCTGAAACAAGAAGTTTACAACAAGACCATGGAAGTCGCACTAGCCAGTCAAAAGTAAAAAGGAGAACTCAGATTACACAATCAAGCATTGATTTGAAAAATTATTACTACAACTGAAATACAATGAAGGAATAAAACACGAAATTAAACTTCAGCCATCTTCCATTAAGCCACCTCCATTCTCTGCACTGATCATCTGATGTTGCTATTTACCAAAGAATTTAATTAAAAATTAGTTAAAGAATATGGTCTGGAAGGATACACATTTCTAAAGTAGCTGGAATTAACTAAATTAAAAATGCAACAAAGCACACGTGGAGGGTGAGAAGAACAGATGCAGGAGGGTGAGAAGAACAGATGCAGCAAGAAAGAGAGGAAGAGAGAAAGACAAGCAGCCACTGTTCTTATAGTTAGCACGAACATGGAGAGCACAGCCTGCAAGAGGATTACCGACAAGTCACTGGAGCAAATACAGCTTATTAGACTCCACTGTGAATATAAGTCAGGTAAAATGTCTGCAGGTACACTTCAGAAAAGAAATAAAATCTGGGAAGAGAGTTGGGCTCATACACAGTTTCTTTGAATTTTTTTGTTATTAGTAAAGCCCATGCTCTAAAGAAAAGGTGGAAAAGTTTGCTCATTTACCTGCCATTTTAGTGTGGGTCAACATTAAAAATGAGAGCATGAGGCTCCAAAATCATCAATTCCCACTCTTTTTTCTCTGCAAAATTCAGAGGGCAGAAAAAGTTTTAACTACAGTATCATTGCTCCTATCTGTACTTCCCTAGATCAGAGCGGCATGTCCAGCCAGGCCTTTAGAAATTAGCATCTCTGCGAAGCAGGAGTAGCAGTTATCCTGACTTCAAACCGCCTAAACACTTTGTCTTAAAATAAGCCTAGCTGTAACTATACACATAATTCAGACTCTGAGCCTGAATTTAAGCTCTGAACATAAAGCAAAACTACCGCAGTTACCTCCACAGCTGGTCTTTTCCCCCCATATCCATAGGCAACACTGGGAGGCAAAAATATAAAGGTAACAAGAAATGAGGCTTAATAACCTGTATTTCTGCAAAATTCAGCAGGAATCAGTGGTAGTCAGATCTGCAGATTACACCAATGCAAGAGGCAGAGGATGCTTTGGTCCAAGCTGACATAACTACCCTCCATGCCAATCAATTTTGCAGATTTATTCCAGCTAAGGACCTCTCCCAAATGCAAACAAAAATTAATAAGCCTAAAAAATGTACATTGATATCAGTGCTTTTGCACCACATCCTTATGGAGGAGAATGTCTTTGCAGCTTCCTCAGGACTCTCACAGAAATCAATCACTTTCGTTCATTTGAGGTAATGAGTACTTACAGCATCACCTCTTTTGAGAGGGGACAGAGGAAGGGAAGAGAAAAATCAGCAGAAGAGTAAAGTAAGGTCTTGAACCTCAGGCTCTGAGTTTAAAAGGTAGCTTAATCTCCCTCTAAAATAATAGCTCCTTTGGTGCTGTTTAAGGACACAGAGGACAAGAGAATTAATTTGGAAACTTTCTTGTGTATATGATAGATGAATAAAAAGGCTTGTCTTAACTTACAGAGGAGTGTCGGAGTTTATCCACTTGGAGTAGATATACTACTTTTTCCCCCCCGATATTTTATTTTGTGCCAGTACTTATTTTATTCACAAAGCAGTGCTTTAGTTAAATTATGCAATATGGAGAAAAGCAGCCTAAGCTTATACATTTACTATAACAGAAACCATATATAGTTCACCTCACAGAAAATGACTGTTAGAAGTTCAAGACATAAAATAGAAGATTTTTTAATATATTTTGTATTTTATACCTCTAGACATAAAGAGGTAGCTCTAACCAATGGCTTTAGAAAAATTGTTTCATATCCATAGCACTGTCAATAATGACAAACAACTAATCTTCCCTCGATAAATGTATCTTTTATAAGAGCACTTCCTTTTACAACTTCTAGCATAGAAACTGTAAGAAAGAAGACAAAAAGATTAGGTGTAAGCAACCTGACCTAATATTGAAAAACAGATTACTGTTCTCCTATATTATAGAGGTTATAAAATCAGTGATTTCTATGTGGAACAGCTCACAAATATTAATAACGATTTCTTGCAGTAGAAATTGGGAATACAATAAGATGGCCCCTCTAGTCTGAAATAATGCAAGCATGTTAGATGTTTTTCTCTCTCAAAATGCAAAGGTGACTTACAAATTATCTACTGTGCCTCAGCAATAAATTGAGAAAGAAATAAAATTATAACTTGCTACCTGGACACACATACACTTTCCCATCACAATTAATAATGATAGTTTTATTATAGTCCATGTAGCAGCTGATCAATAGGATTTGATACTTGCACAGTCAACAATAGTTCCCGTGTGCTTGCATGATGTCTACTGTTACAACAGGTAGCTTCAGGCTACTGCATTTACCACCTATGGCCCAAAGTCAGGAGAGAAATGTGCTTGTACTCCATATATCACTCTTAACATTTGTTCAGATGCAGGCTAAACTCTCCAGAGCATGGAGTAGAAAGGCAGAACAGGAGAGGAGGAGGGAGAAGAATAAAAGGCAGGTGGAATAGGAGGTGAGATTACTGGAAACTAAGAGGTGAGAATTGCAATTCTGCTACTTCTGGATCATTTTTGTTTTGTGTTAGCTCAGAAGTGCAATTCCATACTTCCTCAGAAGAAACAAACTATAAAAAGTTATCCTCCATCTCTCATAGTGAAAGAAGTCACATGCAGGACTTGGGGACATGACCCAAAGCTATCAGAAAACAGATCCAGATCCCCATGAACCTTGGACACGCATCTGTTGCAGTTATTGAGTCTCATAAGACCAAATTTCTCCCATTCTAGTTTTCATTACATATTTCATTCATTCACCAATCCCCTTTCATCTCAGTAATAAGTCACTAAGAGCAATAGAATGTTATCTGTTACGTCCAAAAAAGAGTGGGTTTTTTTTAAAAAAAAAAAAAGTGGGGATGAGGTTCTTCAGAAGACACTGTGTCTGGATTTCTTGGTCAAATTACATACTAATGTTTGATTTCTCTTTTTATCTTCTTCAAATTTGTGATACTGCACCTAGGATATTTAGGATCTACTTCACAAACATACTAAGGAACTATGGGTGACCATGATCTTCATTTGGAAGAGCTGGTTTGGTTTTGAAATCCTCAAAGACCAGACCCTATAAACCTTACAGGGCATTCCAAAATCAAAGTTTTCCAAATATCTGTCTACACTGAAGCCAACAGCTTCAGTATCTTTAGTCTTAATTTGTTCCTTGGTTTTCACCTCTTTTCTCTAGGACACGTGATGATGTTGAACTAGTATCAGAAAGGTAGTAAGATACAACAGGGTAAAATGCACTGTACAATGTAATATCTGTATTTATATGCAGAGTTCCTATTGTTTTGTGGCTTGCTATCTTGAGACACAGTTTTCTACTACAACGGAGGCTACAAAAATTACAGTAGCTGTAACTTATGCTCAAGGTTGGAAAACGTAGATGCATAAGAAATGATGCTCTGGCTGCTTTTGAAAAACACCTTTTGTCTTTTGCCTCACAGTTTGCATCTTAGGAAGAGTTATTTTCACAAGGCTCTTTCAAACTCTTTAAAGACTATGAAAGGAGGGGGTCATGGTTTAACCCCAGCTGGCAACTCAGTCCCACACAGCCACTTGCTCACTCCCCCCATGGTGAGATGTGGGAGATAATCAGAAGGGTGAAAGTGAAAAAAACTCATGGGTTGAGATAAAGCCAGTTTAAATAGGTAAAGCAAAAGCCATATGTGCACACAAAGCACATATTCCTTCACTGCCTCCCATGGGCAGGCAGATATGTTCAGCCATCCCCAGGAAAGCCAGGCTCCATCACACGCAATGGTTACTGGGGAAGACAAATGCCATCATGCCGAATACCCCCCCACTTCCTCCTTCTTCCCCCTAGTTTCTATATTGAGCATGACATCATACGGTGTGGAATATCCCTTTGGGTAGCTGGGGTCAGCTGTTCCCGCTGTGTACCCTCCCCACCTTCTTGTTGGCAGGCCAGTATGAGAATTTGAAAAGTCCTTGACTGCTCAGCAACAACTAAAATGTGTTATCAACATTCTTCTCATTCTAAATACAAACCACAGCACTATCACAGCTACTAGGAAGTGGATTAACTCTATCCCAGCTGAAACTAGGAAACCAGGACAGTAGGTTTGTTATCCTTTCTGCTCACTGGAGCCTTCAGTCCCTGTAAAACACAAAATCTTTTTCTTTCTTTTAGTTTATACAAGAGAGGAAAATACGTGAGAAAAATTATTATGCTTTTTTTTTTTCCTCCCTCACTCATTCACAGGTACTTTCCACTTTAACATTCTCCCCTACTCTTCCTTAAATATTACAGACGATATTATTCTCAACTTCAGATGTTGTTTTCAATTTCTTGCCTTTTTGGTCTCTCTTGCCTACTCACTCTAATCTTTTACTTCTAACTCTTTTATCCTATATGCCATTTTATCTACTTTTATAGTCTTTCTTATGAGATGCTTTTCACTGTACCCACAATTTAATCACTACTCTATGCTTTTGTGAGCTTTCTACCTATAGAAACACCCACCATCCTTCTTGCCCTTTTATTTCCTTCACTGCTTGTTTTACCTGACCATCTTACTACCTGACCTCTCCATTTTCCATTCTCACCCCTTCTAATTTATGGGCTTGCCTCACCCACTACTTCGCAATTAGCCTTTGGCTACTTTTTACACAGTGCCCCAAAGCACTTAGCTCTAATCTTGTTTACTCTTCCAGCCTGTTAATTCATAAGCCCTTGTGCATTATCCAAAATAATTATTCAAGTGATCACCTCTTGCAATTCCACAGGATGTTTCGCATCTCTGGATAGATAGTTCCACAATATCGGTGTTGCTGAAGCAAATGTATTACATCAGACAACTCCAAGCAACTCATGAAGTCTGTGAGTACTTCAGAAGTGGCCCGTGAGGAGAAGCCCGTGCGGCACAAACACCTACTACCCCAGGTCACCTACTCCATCAGCCAGGGCAAAACCAAACTCTTCTTTATCCACCTAGCAAGGCACTTTGCTGACCAACTATTTTTCCTCAGTCACTGTCCCCTTTTTTTTCTTCCCCACACCCTGCACTACAGACATCAAGTTTTCCAGACTGGAAATATCCAAAGTTTCTCTCTTACTTAGCAAAACATCTCTAGTTTTCAATAGGGTGGGTATGGAAATTAAATCAATTGAGATATATTTTGCTTTAGTTTTACCACTCGATTAAGTACAAACTAGTCTTCATTTAAGTAATGAATGACACAGCATGCTTTTTATACACCAGGGAAATTTCCTGTGCTCTAAAGGCTTTTTCTCCTCTGCAGAGAATCAGAACGAGACCAAAAACCTGGCTGAGAAGAAGGAAAGGGTTGCTGTGAAGGAGGCCTTGCCAGCAGCAGGAAGGCAGCACTGGAATTTCACACGAGATGCACTGGAACTTGCACTGAAACATGGAGCCTTTACATTTCTGATTGCATCCTCCCAGGTTGCACCACTGGGGATAGGTGGACATACATTTCTAGACTTAGTTTGAATTCACAGAGTAATAACATCAGGAATCTTATTTCTCCGAGTTCCTTCCAGAAGGACACAAAACCCAATATGTCAGGTCTGTCTTGAAGAATCTCCTTGCTGAATTACACTGGATCCTTACACACACACACATTATCGACTGCAAATCATCTGTGTTAAATTGGGAGGAACAGGAAACACACAATCAATTGCAGGAAAAGCAAATACTACACTTCAAGTTGCTTTGGTATTGACTTCACCTTTACTGGAATTCAGACGATGTTAAGTCTGAGAGTTACCTCATTAGTGTGACTATTGCAACACAGATCAGTGCCATTTTCTGTGAAGCAGCCAGCTTCACAGCTGCACAGAAGTTGCTGTGCATAACCTATTGCACTGCTAAAATACAAAGGCAAAGATAATGCAAAAAGTCATGATATCTGATCCTTTCCAAGCAATATTTGAAAAGAACCAGAGAGTTCAAAAAAGCTGATCTGTTCTATGGCATGTGACAAGGTGCCTCCAGGACTGCTCTCGTTTCTGGTAACGTGCAGGATGCATAAGTGACCTGGGCTCTCCAATGGGGGATCTGGGAGGGTGTTCAGTTTTACACAGGCTGGCAGATAACATGTAGGCACCAGATGTACCTCTGGATCCTGAGGACATCATACATGTCCTCTGCATCATCTTTGCTAAGGGATGTGTCAGGTATATATGAGGTCTCAGGCTACAGGCAGGGCCACAACAGGGATGATACACCAGAATTGCTACCAATGCATGGATAGCCTAACATCCACCAACAAGATCACATTTCTGTATTAAAGTAGAAGCATTCAAGGGGAGAGGAAGGGAGGGAGGGAGGGAAAGAAAACACAACACAAACACCACACAATAACACAACAAATATTCAACACACACGCTGAATGGTAAGAGAGAGGGTTTCTTTTCTGCAACACAGTATAGGGAGAAAACAAGGCAATCAGGTACATTTGCACTGCACTACCTCACTACCTGCACTAGCACCAAGAAGAAATAATAATTTTTTTATCTTTTTAATTTCACACCTACTATTTAATCCCTTTAATGGGATTTCATTCAGCGATTCCTACATCTCTGGAGGAGGTCAGAGCCGATGATCACGGTGATGCCTTCTGGCCGGCAAATCTAGGAAATCACTGAACCGTTATAGCCTCTCTAAAACACGCAATTAGAAGTACTTATAACACCAGCAGCTGTCTGAGATTCAAAAAGCCTCACAGGCTTATCTGGCTCAGAGAACTAGAGAAACAGAAAACAACAACACCACCACACAAACTCCCCCCCCCAAAAAATACCCCACACAAACCAAAAAAACACAGTTTCCCAAAACTTCTAACAATACAGGTACAAGCTTCACATTTGAGATGACAAGATGATACCCTTGTACTCCTAGCATCATCAATCTTAAAAAAAAAAAAAAATCATTTAGTCATTTGAATAACTTCTAAGCTGAAAGGCTTGCCTAAAAGCTATTTTTGAAGAGGAATGTTTTTGCCTGCTAGATGCAGAAATTGGGTTGGATCAGTTGGTGGTGGTGGGAGGTACAAAATGATATTTTTCAGGGCCGGCTGCAGTTGCCATCGCATGCCTGGCAGTACGCAGGGGGATGAGTGGAGCACCGTGAGTAGTGTCCTATAGCCAGTCCTGGATTCAGAAGAGCAGAGGGCTGTATGCCCTGTGGAAAGAGAACAACGAACAAGAATGGGAATGAGTTCATTCCTCTCAAAGAAGTTAAGCAAAATGCACAGTCCATGCATTTTGGCTGATGGGTTGAACCAGTTTCAGAAGAGGGGAAGGTAGACAGAAGCTCAAACAGAGACACAGTCTGCATAAGCATTTCTCAGGTTAGAACTATAAGAAAACTTTGCAGACACTTGGATTGGACAAAGTTATCACCACCTTATCAAAAACACATAAAAACCAGATTCATCTTAGAGCTACTGCCACTCTTCCCTGTCCCTCCTGAAGAACACCTTATGTTTCACCGCTGCAACTATTTGCTGTTGAAGTGAGGAAACAGCTCTCTAAAAGACTAACAGGTCTAGTAGCCAAGATGGTTATAAAACTTCAATCACTTAAGTTTGCAGAGGAGGTTAAAGGAGTAAATATTGTTGGAGAACACTCAGTCATTCAAGCCCAAATCATCAGCAAGGTTGCCAGCAGAGAGGTTTTCCACCCCAGAAAACCCACGCAGGAATTCAGCAGCCTCCCAGCATTTGGTGATCATGTCAAAACAAGTTGTTTGTAAAAGCTGCATAACACTTTCACTGTGGTGCTGCACTTCTCTCCAGTACACAAATATGTCTCTGTTTTAAAAGTTAAACCCTTCTGTTCCCTGAAGCATTTATTTTCCCACTATTTTGTAGAGGTAACAGACCACTCCAGTATCACCCTCACACAGTGACAGTGACAGTTACCTCTTGCTGACCCTGCAGAGCACCAGGGTTAGATAATAACGACTCGGCTTCCTTTGCAAGTGAGATTTTATGTTATATGCTATACGCAACCTTTAACACACGTTAGAAGGTCAAAGAAGAGGCTGCTCAGAGCAGGGCAGCCTGCAGCAAGGTCACAGCCCCTTAAAGGGGAGAGAGCTCTGTCCCAGGCAGCACGGCAGGGTCAGCCTGGCTCCCAGGGGAGTTATTGGGACTTTTGCTACTGAATCCAGTGAGAAGGAAAAGACAAGAGCATAAGGAATAGGAGCACAGCTCTCTAAAAGGGAAGGAGCAGCAGAAGTACTGGACAGAAAAAAATGACTGGTAGAGAGCTCTGGAGACACAGAGTACTTAGGAAGTACTGTGAATGCAGGTTTTCAGGGGAAATAGAAGTGCCAGGAGGAAATGGAAGAACTGTGTTGAAAAACAGAATGAACTTTTTAGTAATTACTTTCCATCCCTAATAGAAAAAAAAAAAATCAAGCAAGCCACCTATACAAAAGCAAATACATGTGAGAAGGGAGTTATGCTTTAATAAAAATGTACTGGGTAATTTCTGGTTTTGCAAAAGGAAACTGGGACTGAATACACACAGCTCCTTTTCATTATGATCTTACATTGACCAAATAAAAGGCCATCTCACTTATCAGAGCCAACATTTACCAGTAATGCATTTCTATAGTCCAGGCATCAGCACCTTCAATTATTCTTGGTGGTGTCCATTGTTTTTAAAATAAAGTTTTTAAACACTTTGATTTTACAAAGGACAGTATCACAGATGTCTCTGTGCTCTAGAGGAGCTGAAGTATGCACAGTAAGTACCACACATTAAATAGCTCTCTTTATACCTCTCCATTATAGATGTTCAGTAGGTGTAGGCTTAAGAACACACACTGTTTAAAGACAGGGTAAAAATGCCTTACCAGAGGCAGCATTACTATAAAGAAAGAACCTGCACTATTTACCATATGTTAAGATCAGTAATACATTAAAAGCCATCAAGAAGAAATTACATGCAGCCCACATTGTTTTCAATGTGGTTTTTTTATTTTTCCCTTTTTTACCATCTTGATCCATATAAATGATGGACCAACTATAGAGTGAAAATGGTTTCTTGGGAGACATGGGGATAAAGCCCATTATGTGCTGTTGAGTCCCAGTGTGTAAGGGCTGGTGTTATGCAGGAAATTGCTGCAATGTTAAATTTCACTGCAATCCATTTGCTGTGAATTGATGCAGCCAAATAAAATGAAAAAGTTTATTACAAGTCCTTTCATAAGAAGAACTAATCAGAAACCAACATTCACTCAGCTACACACACAAGAGTTTATCAGTTTAGTCTCAGACACTTGCACCTGAGCTAACTCACCAACTGGGGGCAGAAATTTTGCTTCCCATTTCCCCACCTAGAAATCATCTTTCATACTGTTTGAATGATGTCGGTAAAACACAAAAGAAACTGATCCCTTGAAAAAAAAAAATCTGAAGTCCCTGACAAACAGGGATTACTTGCTTCTCATAGACTACTGCTCTTGCACTTGATGTGAACAGAGAAAGAAAAAATACCTCCTCTGGAACTGCATTTTTCCAGACATCTCCTCCATTCATGGGGGGCTTAATGCTTTTAATGGGAAGAGCCTCAATTGAGCAGGCACTCAATACGAGTAAAAAAGCTAAATGAGCAATCTAACAGTAGCAACACAAAGCATAATTCAAAAAAAGGTGCTGCAACACACCTTTAAGTGTTTCAAGCTTGACCCAAAGCTCACTGTGGTTAATGACTGGATTTCTACTTGATGGCCTCCTGGATGCTTTAGTAATGTCTCTCTCTGAATAGGGGCTTAAGGACACACTCAAGAGCCTTGCTGATTTGGTCTTTTATTCAAGTCAAAAAGAGCATTTGGTTTTCTGGTTAGAGAGAACAGCCCAGAGGATATTTGGAAATACCACTGTACACAGACAAGGCAAGATTTTCCTGTAAGTCAGCAAGTCGTGGCCCCTTCACAAGCAGTGCCTGCACTGCACAGACCATCCCTGCTCCTGTTACAGGGAATCACCAGCGCAGTACCACAGCCCCACACTCAGGAACAGGGAGGTTTGGGATCTCTCTTCATTTGTCACACATTAAGGAACCAACAATATATTTTGAAAGCACTGAGGCCACATGTCCTTTTTCAAGAGCGCCTGAGGTTTTTGGCCTAACTCCTTGAGTCCTGGTGATTAACAGATGAAGGACTGCTCTGTATTTATGTTATGCCTAGAAAAAGTACTTTTATGTACACCGCAAGTCAGCAGTACAGCTCCACATTTGAAGAGAGCAGTCAGCTGCTGTCCTGCGAGACTACCCTCAACCTTGCACAATAACATTACCATGCCAAGAGCCATTCTGTGACACCCAGTACTGGCATTTCTAAAAAATTCTGAGATTTCTGAAACTTCTAAAATAAGCTGGCTTCATGGACATTGCATTCCATCCAACATCTGACACAAAACAAGCTGCAGAGAGTTACCCGGGCTCACAGTTTGAGGAGCAGATCCATGGAAAGTGTCCTTCACAAGCGTATGAAGCCAGACACAGGAGTCAGAGGGCTCCTCTTATTCTTTAAGTCCATATACTTGAGATCAGGACCTGCCTCTTCAGACCCAAATGCTTTGAAAAAGTCACACTGCCAGGCATTTAATCAAATTACTGCTTTTGAAAATTGTTAACTCAACATATATTTTCTTCGCTCAATCATGGAAGAATATTATGGGAAAATGGTACATATTCTGTATTTCAGGTTTTTAGCTGGACCCGACTATCAACTTGCTGTTTGTAGATTTCCTCCTTTAATACACCACTAAAAATGACTGTACAATCAGGTCACTTAGTTATAACATGACCATTTGTTTACATGGCATGTTTTAATGAATCATTAATATATTTTGTCAGTACTTTAACTAATCTGCCCTTTACCTTGGTACTTCACAATACACCCAGGCTTAATGGCTCATTAAAATATGCCCTGTTGAATCTTGTGGCTTAATTGATGCACTTTTGCTGGTTTGATGTTATTTTCAGGAAATTTGGTTTTGTTTTCAGCAAGAAAGGACAGCACTAAATTGAAAATGAGCACAAAAGGCCATTTATTAAATGTAAATGTGGGTGTTTTCCTTATGATTTTTTCTAATCCTCCCGGTGTTCAAGATTATGGCACATTTAGATTTAAATTACCAGATTGGTTGATCACAGTAGGAAAGAGAGTAAGCACATTATTTCTATTTTGACAGAACAATAGAAGATTTTTATACATTTCATTAAGCAGAACTACTTAAAAAAAAATTCTCACTGTGTTGCACCATCTTTTACTCACGAACATCCTGTTGAAAATCCAATTAGCGTACACAGAAGGAAGAGAATTCCTGCAGTTAAACTCCATTGCCACAGCAGACATCAGAAGTACAAAACAAAGCTCCAATATTTAAATTTTTCTGTGATCAACCTTTGCAGTGCCAAAAATTTATCATAAATTATACTTTAAATTAGAATTTTTTCTTGTCTGTTTTTTGAATTCATGCGGGGAAAAGGGGAGTACATAAATAAGCTTCATAACAACTCTGAAAGCATTAGCCTATTTGCAAAGAGGAGCTGGTCAGAAAAAATGCTGATGAGGGGACTTTTACCTACATAGCAATATTTGATTCTTACTGATTGCAACAATACATTGTGAGACTGTATTTTTTTTTTCATGGGGAGCAGATTACTAGGAGCCTATCAGTCTCTATTAATTTTAGCATTATAACTGATCAGCATAAAACCTAAATCCCAAATGGATCGGTCACTCCTTGACACTAGAAGCTGCACAGGTGAAAAAAATTATTTCCCTGCGAGTTTATGTTAGGGAGTTCATTTTTCACATATTTTAAACCCGAAATTTATGTACAACAAGAGCAAACACACTGACTGGTCGCTTAAGACACATCTCATTCCATGAATGATAAAAATGTCAAAGCAAGTGGCTAGTAAGTTGGAGGTGGTCAGCTTTACACCTATTGTATCCAGACACAATAGAAGTTCCAGCAACTTTAATATGGAAGGTTTATTTCTAAAATTCTGCCGCTGTTGTTTTGCTATATGTTAAGGTAACACTGGTTGTTACCACTCAGGCAATAAGTGTGTTTCAGAAAACGTTTACTGCAACAGACAACGTTTTCCCTAGGGAAAACTGTCTCAAAAGGAGGTACAGCAAGCAGACAGTTTGGGCACCATGGCATTTTAGTTTAGCCTAATATGGACTAAAGGTCCTTAAAATGACAAAATAAAACACTATGCAATTTGCTTAGGCAGAGGCAAAGAAAGACAACACAGGAAATCACAGATACTTGAAACTCAGTGACAAAAGGGCACAGTCAGTGATTTGTGTTTGTTTTCCTCCTCATTCATTCCTATTGAGCAAACAAGAAAAACGAAACTACAGTCTAATGATTAGGGCACTATCTTAGGCTCAGACTGAATTCCCTGCATTGATACAGACTGCCTCTGTGATCCTTGACAAGTCATATGGTCCCACTGTGCTTTGTTCTCCACACCATAAAACTGGTTATCCCAGTTTCTTCCCCACAGGTGTCGGATGCTCCAGTACTACAGCAATATGGACCATAACTGTAGTACCCAGTGGGACTTAACACAGCAGGCAGTCTTCGTTCATTATCTGCTTTCATCTTCTAATGCCTTCAAAGGTGATACTTTCTTCCGACTGAAATCTGGCATGGAGTCTAAACATAAACTAGGAAACCATTAATAAATCATAGGCAAATTATGTTTGTAGCTGCCTATGTAGAGATGGGACAAGCTACAAGTTACTGCCAGTAACACAATACAAAAAGAATAAAGGCAACTTGTCCCTAAGTAACACTGTGCAGCTAAGATAATATTGTACAAAGTTTGCATTCACCGGAGGAAAAAAAAAATAGCCTGCAAGATCAATTATTTTGGAAATGACACCCACCAAATCACACAGGTGTCACAGAATCTTGGGCACCTTGGGATATATGTGCACTAGCAAGTAAGGCAGCACAGCAGAGGGGATTTGTAAAGTAAACAGCTGATTTTCATGGACAACACCATGCTGTGTGCATTTGGGAATGAGAGGGCAAGTAGCTTGGACCACCCCTAGTCTGATCCAGTGGACAGAATACATGCAGCAGCTGGAGCACCCCTTGCTCCAGCAGCACATCTTCCAGTCCAGCTGTATCACAAAATAATGCAACCTCTTTGCTCTCCAAGACTGTTCTGTGAAGCAAATCAAAGCCTGCAGTAACTGAGAATTATTGGGAAACTCATTTCATAAGCCAGCTTCTGATCTGAACTACAACTTTAATGTAGATGCACCTTCGTAACAGATGAAAATACTTCCGCTGTGGCAAAAGCCAGCCTGGGAACTTCAGTGCCCCAAATGGCATCTTAGAATTATCCCAAAATACTGCAAGGCAACATAAACAGTTTCCAAGCAGTGCAACAATTTGTTAGAACTTGAATACGAGGAGCAGGATTGCAGGTGAGCTCTGACGTGAAAAGTTAAGAAACCACAGATTCCAGTAATCCAGCTGGCACAAAACGGAGAAATTAATTAACAGCATGGCATCCTCCTGCAATGGTGCTGGTCATAGCTTTCCAGTATCCCTGAGAACAACAAATATGGGTTTTGTGAGGCAACTGAAATGGTAATCAGAACATAGTTCACAATCTAACAGTGACTCCAACCTTCAATAGCTTAATAGCAGGCTTTATACCACTCCTACCAAAGCAGAGAGCAAAGGATAAAGTGGGGCCAGAGGGCAGCATGGATCAATGACGAGAATTCCGTTTTCTAACACTGGTGGTTCTGAAAGCTCAAAAAGCCCAGGCTCAGTGCCATTCAGGTAGTCCATCAACACAGAAAATGCCTCACCAAGGTCAGCCAAAATGAAAATATAAACTCGTATCATCGCAGTGTTAATTAACGTCCCTTCAGCTCTGCCCTTCCCCTCATTCCCCCCATGTCCCTGCAAGCAGCTGCAGGGCAGCCCCTTCTCCTGGGCAGCCCCTGTACCTGTTACGCTCCACCCTGCTCCCTGCTTTGAACATTTAACTGCCATCCCTGCTGAATGCCACAGCTGCCATCAGCTACTGCACCCATGTGGGCTCGGATCCATCTCGTACAACCCAGGAGCATTATTCCAGTGGAGGCAATAGGAATTTTTCAGCACAGAAGCCAGCACAACAGAAGAACAGCATGTATTTTACCTAGTGGGCGTATAGCATGCACTTTCCAGAATTCAGACCGTATTTAAAAAAAAAAAAAAAAACCACCACACACCAAAAAACCACCACAAAACCAAACCAGACTTTGTTGAACTTCTTCAGCTAATGAAGTGCACACAGAATACTAAATTGAAGGCACTAGACCTAAAATATTCTGGTTTCCTCTGCCCTCCTGTTTCTCATTAATATGCTGAAAAACAAAGAAAGGATAACAGTCTGTCTATGACACAAATTAAAATTATATATACAAAGCCAAAGAGGAAATAACATACACATTGGGTTCAGCAATTATATTCAACAGGAAGATGAAAAATTGATACAGTGAGAAAAACGCACTACCACATGAGCCTTCTCCTCTCCCCAAGGATAAAACGGGACTTTGAAGTGAATTGCTTCTACAACCAGCATCTATATTCACTAAGGCAGCAACAGACTGACTACCCTTTGCAATTGCAAAAGCATGGAGGTATCCACAGCCGCTCCATAGTCATCATTCTCTGTATTACATGAGCCACATCAAACCACCCCATATCTGGTGACCTGCCATGAATGATGTGGACCTGTGACATGTTTTCCAGATCAATTTTTCCACTAGTGCATCCTGAATGCTTTCCCCTCCTTCTCCTATGAGAGAGGAACTGTCAACCTTAGCTGCCCAGAGGCAATTTGAAAACAAATATTTGATTTAGATTTTTATCCTAGTAAGTCACAAAAATGTCCCTCTGCTCCAACATACCCTGTCTGAATTAAAATCTCTTCAGAGATATCAAGTCATTAGCTTAAGCTTAACATAGCAAGACTTCTCAAATCTTTTTCCCTTTCTTTCCTCAGTCACTGCTGATGGTACAGTGCTACTTGCTGCAATCCATAACCTGGGATAACCTTCAACTCAGACCCTTCTCTCTGTCCCTAAATCCATTGTATGTGTAAATCTTGCAGATGCTCTCTACATAGCAAATTCAGATATGGCTTTTCTTATCAGATCAGAGTGGAAAAGCTCCTTCTAGGCTCCCAACACCTTTTCTCTTTATTTAAACAACGGGGTTTTTTCCCGGCTTTGACAAATGCAATTCTGGCCTTGCTCACATCCATTTGCAATACTTGTGAAAAGATCATTTTCCTACCCCATCACTTTGACCGCATCAGCCATCTTATCTGTCCTTTCGGCTCCTTCTTTTATGTTGCATCAAACAAAAAGCATCTTCATTTTCTAAGCTCTTCCTTGCCTGTCCCTGCCTTGTCATCTCTCATTCTGCATTGTGAAACAGATTGTCATTTCTCTTCAACCAGTGACTTACAACTTCAGCATCCCCTTGTTACAAAAATACAAAAGCAGTTTCATCCTCCCTGCCACTGTGTCCTTCATGCTAGGAAGCAACTCACTTTGGACATCTCCAAAGTTAATTATTACAGTCCCTCAACTCTCTCCACAAAGATTTCCATCCCCTTACAGCTAGGAAATGACCAACCTTGGACAGTTGTATGCTGAGACCTAGCATGCCATCTACTGTCATCACACAGTTTGTGTTCGTCTGGTTACAGCAGCCACTTTCGTCTCATCTTACAGCAACACGTTGTCTGTTCAGTGTTGGTGCAGTGCACACTGCTATCCTCCATAGCCCAAGGCTGGGCTTTTGGGCACAGAGGGAATGCAAATAATTATGAACAAACTTGCTATATTTCTCTGCACGCGGCTGTGCGGCTGCTCACTGAAGAGCCTCAGTTGGAAGCTGGGCTCCAGCTCTGCCGTGGCTACACAGATCCCGCTGAGAACATCTGAGAGCTCCATGTCTTCACTAGTGCAGTCCAGTTCCTTGTAATTTCCTTGGTGAGCGCAAAGGGCTCAAAGGATTTTCAAATCATCCAGTATTGACAAGTAAAAGCTTTTATATTGGAGAAATATGAAACAGCACAGGTCTTGGGCTTCTTTTAAGAAACACATAAGCCATGAAATTTCATTTCACATCATAAGAGTTTTGCTTTTAAAGATCAGAAATCTGTGCCAAAAGGCACTTCTTTGCCCTAGCAACCATTTCCAGGGCAACAGACCTTCTTGAAAAGTTGAAGGTCTTTATGTCTCGCAGAATCAATTCTTCAGAGGTCTTGATTTTCCAACCTTTGCAAGGGATAAATGCTCAGGTAGTTTATTACATGTGCACTGTACCAATTCAGATGAAATTTTATCATTAGAATATTAGATATATCTATAGCAATACTGATTTATCAGTCAGGACTCAACATGGGATATCAAGAACAAAAATGCAGGTTTTGCATCTTGAAATTGAGACTAATACCCATGCCTGTGGACTGGTAAAAACACCATCAAGATATATAGCTTATAGTTTACCAGCACCCCAAGAGTAGATGCAAAAAGAAAAGAGGAGTTTGGGGAGACTAGAGAAAGCACAGAGTAAGGGAAATGCCGTTAGAAAAGCGCAAGAAAGTTCCCGATATTTAAAAGGAAAAATCCTCGCAGTACTTCATTTTTTCTTTCCCAAGAGAAAACAAAATGAACCAGAATCCTGGTTCATATATTTATGTTAAAAATGCTTTACCTAATATACTGAGCTTAGATCTACTCACATCAACTTTCATCTTTGACTAATCATTGTGCTCTGGGCTGGGCGGCAGCAGGACAGGTATATCTCTCCAAAACCTATTGGACAGTAACTAATTTTAAAGACTGGTTTGCAGTCTGTAATGACATGGCTCTTGTATATGCTCTGTATAAATCAGTACAGTCTCACATGCTACACTGAACAAATCAATAAATCACTTATGAGTAACACTTGCAGACCCTTTATTATCAAGTGCCCTTTGAAACACTTCCTACCCCTTTCACATAATATTTCCTATCTCCAGTAGTTACTTGAAAGGTATTTTATCATTTAACTGTCTGTCACATTGGAGACATTTTATGCTTAACTGCCTAGTTGCTAAAAGATCCAAAAGACTTTTGTGAACCCATTTTCCTTCGCCTCAATAGCCTTGAAAATTCTGGTAAAATCAGGACAAACACTGGCATATGGAAGTGTAACTCCAGAGCAAGATCCAGCCTAAGAGTAGCAACAAAATATTACGGGATCTGTCCATTTACTCAAAGCAAATAAATTTTCTAGTTTTCAGTGTAAGTAGTTTATAGCAAACTGCTCACAGCCAAAGAACACACGGAGAATTATTTATCTTACTCATTTGGCAAATAATTTTGGAAAGCAAAGCATTTGTTTATGGTGAATTGGCGAATGAAAAAGTGGGTTTGATCAAATAAGTTATCGATTACAAAGTCAGTTTTAGTTATAAAATCACCTCCAGGTGGATTTATATATGTTACAATGATTTCTGAAAGCAAAGGGATTCACAGATATTCATTGCAATTGCTTGTTTTCATAAACACAAACAAAGCCTCTGCTTCACTATTTCCCATTTCTGAATAAATTCTTCTACCCTTCGCTTTTGGATTTTTTGTCTTTTAAACTTCCTCCCAGCAGTGATAATAGAAAGGAATACATTCTATCCTAAAAGTTATTCCAAATAACAACATTCCTCCTTTTTTTTTAAAGGTCATCCATGCTAACAGCATGTAAATCATCATTCTTTTCAAAAGATCAATAGATGCAAATTCGGGCTAGCTGTATACAAAAAGTGCCATGCATCTCTTTGCTAACGGCACTAAGATCAGAATTTTCAGACGTGTCTATGTGAACCACATGTACCCAAATCTCATTGGAAGTCGGTGGGCACAGCCACTAATTTGCTCAGCAGTATCAGAAATGGTCTCATGTAAACTCTAAAGATTTGTGCTCTTCATGTTCAAGCAATCACATTCTAGTCTTTGAGATTAGCCAACATAGCTCCAGATATATACTCCTGCTCAAGACAGAGGGTAAACATGTTTAGGTAGCTAAACAGGATAGAAATGAGTGATTTTATCTAAATAGCCCAGC
Source organism: Caloenas nicobarica (assembly GCF_036013445.1). Classification (NCBI taxonomy): domain Eukaryota; kingdom Metazoa; phylum Chordata; class Aves; order Columbiformes; family Columbidae; genus Caloenas; species Caloenas nicobarica. The sequence continues at coordinate 6,385,083 of NC_088256.1, forward strand.
CATACTAGAAACTTTTCTTCTTCAGAGAACATCTTTACAGTGCAACAACCAGCTTCTGCTGATGTCTGCTGAGGAATGAGCAGAGAGAAATTGGGAAATATGCATCAGAGAAAATGTATCTGCTTTGGACATCCTCCATTATCAGTTTTTCCACACACTCATTTTTACCTTGTGCTTCTTCTCAGTCCAAGCTTGGGTTCACAAAGGTCAAGTGTAGCTCAGCACAGCTGGGACACCAGAGCCATAGCTGCCCCACTCATTCACCTGGGCCTGCCTGGCACAAGTAATGGGAGGTATTCTTTCAGAAAATATGAGAAACAGAGACATCGAAACACAATAAACAATATAAGAAATCCATGTTCTTCAGATCTGCAGACAATTCTAGTCAATACCTAAACTTCCAACCACCTATCTCAAAGGACAATTGATTTGAAGAGCAACATTAGTGAATCTTTCCACTCTGTTCTTTCCGTGCAGCCAAGAAAGAGCATCACATGCACCTGTGCACTCCAGATTACTCAGATCACTACAGAAGGGAAGGGATTTCCATCACACACAGCAGTGAGAAGCAGATGAAAGATTTTGTTACAAATTTTAATCTTTTAGCAGAATCTAGAGCAACAAATCTGAGCTAAGGCTTCTTTCAGGAGAAAGCAAGCTGTATTCCCTGTTGTAGGCATGACAGACTGGATTTCCACAGCTAATTTAAGACCTGCTTTGGTCCTTACACTAATTAGGATTTTGGCACAACAGCCATATGAAATTTAAAATACTCATATATTTGATCTAATGTTTCAGAAAGAGCAATAGCCATAAGTTCCAAACCAAAACAGGTTCTCAACCTTAAAATCTAGAAGTTATTAATATATTTTTACTAATACATACAGAGGTTTCCTCCTTTCTGAATGGCACAAATTAAAATACTTGGATAAATGCCTAAGGCTTTGGCAGGAATCATCTCTTCCCCAACACTTTGGTAAACTGGCACACCAAAATTCTTTTCTGCAAGGTAATCAGTAATCTTTTGCAATAAGCTTTACAGAACCCATAGAGATATCCTTACATTATGTAAGAATGTATGCGTTTCTAATGTGGCAGTTGATGAACTAGAGTGTGCTGGGATGTGAAAAAAGTATTAATGAGAATGAAGATGTAAGAAATAATGTTAACTAGGCCTTTTCATTACAACTGAAGAGAGCTGTGCATGTGTAAAATGAGTACATAAAGTTTTATAACATATTGCCTGCTCAGAACCTCTAACATTTATAATACATTTCCATTACTACTTGCTGTAAATTGCCTATGTCTTTTACATTAAAAATAAATGGTTCCAGCTAGACAGCTAAAAGGTTTGACTGTAAGCAATTGTAGTTGACAATATCAAAGAGAAAAAGTCTATAACTTTGAGCTTAATGCAGAAAAGAAGATGAAACTTCGCAGAGCTGATCACTAGAGAATGAACCCTGAGCTGTTTTCCATTCCAGCAATGCTTGTCCTGATTTGAGGGGTTATTCCTCCACATTACATTTGGAAAGCAAGAAAAGTACCAGCCATTGTCCTCTTCACTCACCAAAGAGCTGGAACAGTCAGAAGAAGTTTTTAATTTGATTCAGTTTGTCAATAGCAACAACTGTAATCCTCCATAATCAATGCCCACATACAGCACAAAAGGCTGTTAAGAGTTTTACCGGCTTTTATTTTATTAGTAGGCAGGGACCTGACAGTACTTCCCGGAGCTCTTGTTACTGTGTGAGCAAGCTGTCTAGAAGGCAGCCTACCTTTGCTGGGGAACCCTCTTCAAATAGTGAAAAGAGAGAAAACGGAGCTAGCGCACACGTCAGTCCTTGTTTGTTTAATCTCCTCCACGTCACATGCAGCCCCGAAGGGGAGACAACAAGTGGACTAATTGTGGGCCAGACCCTTTATAAACAATGAAGGAAAGTAAGTGACCCCATGCTGTTGAAAAAAAGAATGTGTAAAAACCACACTGCTCACTCATGCCCCCCTAGCTAAGCTGAGGAGCGCTGGTGCATGATGTGCCATCTCTCTTTACTTCACCACGTCAGTCACTTGAAAGCAGGTGGAAGAGTGGCATGCTGCCAAAGGAAGATAAATAATTGACATTAACATAAAGAACATACAGCAGCACTCACGTCAACAGGGAACAACTAAAGCAAGACTTCAGCAGCAACTATGCTCTTGTAATCTCCTTTTATCTTTTGTTCTTTATGGGTGTGACCTAGTTTATCACGACTCCCTGGACTGACAGTGAGTTGAGAAATCTGCAGCAGAGCTGCCTGGGAAGACAACATAAGTCTGATGAAATTTTAGGTGATTTTATGTATTATAAGGTAAGAAAAAGTCTTTCAGGCTGGGAGATCGAATAAATCTTGCCAAAGTCCACCAAAGCCAGGGTTATGGGTCAGTTATACAGAGCAAACTGGCTTAACAGCCCTACCTCCAGGCTCCCTCTGCCATGAGACGTGTCGTTGCTGACCTCAATTCAGAGAGGAACTAAAGATCTCACGAGTAATGGAAATAGATAACACTGAGATGTGCAAGCAGTGTTATACTCCCAGAGCAGTTTCCAGGTATCTGCAGACTAGTGAAAATGTCTGCCTGCTGGAGGCTGGCAGAGAAAAAAAAAACATATTTTCCCTGTAACTCTTGATATTTGGTCACTGCCAAAGACAGGGCAGAGAAGTGGATTCCCCTGTATGATCCCATCTACCTGTTCTTAAAACACTATTCCTCTTTAACAGTACAATTAAGTGGTGTTCCTGGGCTTTTTCCCCTCACTACTGAGTGGGCTAGAAGCTAGTGAAGCAGTTTATTCAAACAGTCGCCTGACCCAAGAGCTCCTGCTCCAAGCAGAGCCTTAGAATCTTTATCCCACAGCAGCCTCACCACTTAGTAATGAATTACCGCATTAAATATCTGAAGGAAAAAGGAATAATCTTTCCAGGTTATGCAGAAATCATACAGGGCTTGGAGTTTGTTTGTTTATTTGTTTGGGGGTTTGTTTGTTTGTTTTTTCTTTACATGGCTGTTAGCTGGTTAAATGCTTATCATGTGACCCTAATTCTGCAAGCATCACCCTGGTGAAGTCTCCATGGAAATTGAAGTCATGTCACATCATGCCTTTTACCTTGGTGCCTGCACACTTCTATATTGAATAAAGGTAAGTGTTTTCATGACTGTTACTGTCTTCACTGTTTGACTCACAATTAGAAGAGGGGTCTGTAATTGACTTCTATTGGATTACACTTTACTGTGCAAAGACAAGCAAAGCCTCGATAACTAACAGGTGAAAGAAATTAGTTTATTCGGCTGCCTACAAGTTTCAAGAATAAAAGTCCTTCACACTTCATGCAGGAGAATGGTGGAACCAGGTTGCATGTCTGCAGCAATCCATTGCTTAGTGTCTGGAAAACTTCTGAGATGCATATAAAAGATAAAATGGGAATGACATAAGTTTAGAACCTAAGATGTGAGAACCATTTATTGCCAAATAATCTCTTCTTGCTCAGAAGAGGTGTAGCAGCGAGGGGGAGCCTTTGATCCATACGTCCTACAACAGGTCAGCCTAAGCTGAGCGTTAAGTAGCACAAGCAAGGGTGCCCCATGGGCTCCCAGGTATTCCCTGTGCTCAGCTGCAGGGACAGGCTCCTCTGCTTTGTCACCTCCAGATTCCCATAGCTCTTGGTCCTAAACCTCAGTGACACGAACCAGGTGCTGACCTCCCTCGCTCCCTGCTGAGTGAGCACGGAGCAGCACATGGGACCATGCTGGTAATCCAAGGTGCAGTTCTGCATCCTGACATGCTTCACAGGTGAACGCATTCTCTTACTTCACAAGAAACTGCCAGTCATATACCTTCACCCACTATAAGCACTGTCAATCTCTAGCAGGTGCCCTGTCATAAATACATATTAATTTAGCAGCAGCGATACCATTTCTATCAATATCTGAATTATTCTCTGTGCAACATTCAAAACGGGAAACACTGAAACTGGGTAATCAAACACTAATACCACAGCAAAATCTCTCAGCCCATCAGCTGCATCTGCACATGCTCTTTGACACCGGATCTGAAGGTCAGGTGTGTGGTGACAGCAGATGCATACGCAGCCCTGAAATAATGTTAAAAATACACAAGTCCTTGCAGTGAGGCAGAAAGAGCATGTGCACATATGTACAACTGCCACCTCCGTGAATTTTATTCCTAGATGAGTAATGCAAACAACGAAATCATAAAATATTCTTTTGGTAGCTCTTTTAGTATTCATAGTGTGCTCGTGTGGTCTAAAAACAATTTAGACTGAACAAAAACTAGCGCTGCTTTTACTGATTCTGATATTGAATTCTTTTCTCTCTGCTATCCCCTCCATGAATACACAGTGAGTCAATCTGGTATGTCTTGATGGTTGAATAAGCTCTTTGATTTTTGAATTATTTTGAGATTAACTGAATTTGAAATGTGTGCTGCATGCAATGTCTTGCTGGCACAAAAAGATGAGCTTTGTTATTGACAGAGAAAAGTTGCAAAGCTACATTTTTCGTTATTACTCTGTATTGCTGAACTTGTGTTCCTGTCAGACTGCTGCCTGCCATGACAGCAGGGGCCACCAGGTTGAAAAGTTCAATTTCCAATATTCTCTCCTGATCTGCCTGGACTTCGGAGAATAACATATCACAATTAAAAAAATGAATCTCTTTTATAAATAATAAAAGATAGTGGGCATTATGTTAGGCTGCTTGAAAGATGCATAATGCCAAGAACGCATCACACTCCACCTAAAAATCCCCATATTTTTATCAGGATAATCTGTTATAGCATCACAAAAAAGTTAACAGAGTTTCTACAAGTTTTCCCCTGTTGGTGCTCGCAGCCAGGATCTCTGAAGAGCTGGCTGACCACCTGAAAATTTCCAAGAACGTAAAAAGACTAGAGCACAGACAGAAGTACAAATTCCTAATGTTACTGTCCCTGCAAATTACTATTAGCAACTGTCATCGAAAAACTACATGTCAGGACTAAAAAGGAGAGTTCCAAAACCGAATGCTGGAAAAAAAACAGAAGGAAGAGTCTCATCAAATATTCCACCAAAACCCAGACACAGAATCTGAGGGGCTTTGCCCTTCAGAAGAAAAGAGGCAGAGGAGCAGAGTGCTGGAGCAGTGAGTTCTCTGCAACATCCCCCAAGCACGTGTTAGAAACACAACTTGTGACAATATCCCTTCTTCCTGCCTTGAAATGACCATGATTTTCCTCTGCTTCCAAGAGCAGCTCCCTAAAGAAGTATCCTTCAAACAGGGTGTTCCACATCTGACCTCTCCCCACAGTCACTGCTAATGAACCGTGGATCCATAACTGCCACATTGGATCTTAACACAAGCCCACGTCAAAGGAGAGGGCTTTAGTCTGTGCCCCAGCAAAATCCAGGTACAGAAACCAGAGGACTCCAAAATAGATCTGAAAGGCACCAGCAAGGCCATTATTATTCAGCCTGAGCTTCACAAGCTTCGAGGTCTGATGCGAGAGCGTGACTCAGAAACTATGGGCTGTGATATGAGGGTGTGAAGTAAAGCTGCATAAATCTTGGGAGTGTTGCATTTCTTGAGAAGTGTGAATTAGAGGAAATTTTCAGTGAGCCCACAAATGTAGGAACCAGAGGAAAAACAGCTTTTTCTTCTCATCTCTTCATATTGCCTACGAGTCCTTTTGTCTAGCCAAAAAGAGCTTCGTCCATAGCACATGCATTTGTAGTTCTCCTACTGATTCTGCAGCACTTCACACCCTCTCTCTTTCTCAGCCTTTGTTCTCTTCATCACCTCTGAGACTCCTCTCACCTTTCTTCTCTCCTGCTTACTCTTTTTCAATTACCCATTCTCTCTCCCTCCTTCATCTCTCTCTTCTTCCTTTTAGTTCCAATTCATGGTGCTTAGGTTGAAAGTGTCCTAAACCATCTAGATTAATTTTCCTTTATAATTTCGAGCCAATCAGTACATACACTAGGTGCTTTTTAAAGACAGGAAAAGAGCTCGTCTCAGAGGATGGACCTGTCCATTTCCAGAAAATCTATGGTAGTACAGTAAGAGCAACATTGCTAATATCACATTTCACTAGCTTCTCTGATGACTGGTGTAATTGAAATAAATTATGAATCCCACATGTGCCACACTAACAGAAAGCAATAAAACACAATATTTATGAATAAAGATAGCAATTATCTTATTAAATCAGACAGTAATGTTATTCTACCAGAGGACTCTTCATCTCACATTATAATCAATACTGATGAGTGTAAAGGAAAGGCTCTTGCCATTACTATAACAAAGTCCCATAGATTTTAAAAGGTAATGAAAGATTTTCTACAGAAAGTAGAATTCAGCAGTTGTAACTGAGATTTTCAAACAATCTCTTTGGCTTTTGAGGTAGAAAGCCTTGGATATTAAGCCAGATTTTGACATCATTGACACCAGTGTCAAGCTGATGTCATTGTATCGACATCAGTATTGTTATCCAGGATTGATACCAACATGACTGGGAGCAAAATCTCAATCTTTTGAAAGGTTTTTTTAAAGGTTGAAAGAATAAGACACAAGATATTTCTGTAGCCCTGTTTCAGCAGGTAGTAATTTTCTAGAGGTGTAGCACACAAGCTTGATTAAAAGATAATGATCCAAAAGGTATGACTATTTCTGGAACAGCTATTTTAGTTGTTAAAGGCAAAAATTATCCCCAAGAAACATGTGCTTTGTGCCTCAGGTCCATGTCTATATTTGGGGACAGGTTTGACCAAGATTTTTCAGAAGCAGTAAGCAATTCTGACACCTCAGTTTTGTGCCTGTTTCCTTAAGATTTATCCTGGTTTTCCAAGAGATGTACCCCTTTTAAAGGTGTTTTACAGAAATTACTTAATAGTTCTAGTAAGCTAAGAGGTAAACGTATTTGTCAAAATTGCGTAAGCTCTATAAATTACTTCACCTTGACACAGAATATTAAACCTGTATTTAACACTGTTCTTCTAAAGAAAAAAAGATATTCTAAACCAAAATAATTATTTTTAAAATTATTTTCTTCTTATTTTTCTGTGAGGGAGGTAGGAAAACGCAGTCATTGACCTAAGCAAGCATTTCCCCACATGGTACCAGTGCATCCATGCACTTATTTCAGTAAGGAAACACCTATTTCAACTTTGAAATACTCCATAACTGTAAATGAACAAGTGGTTAATAGAGGCAACACTGAGTCACGTGGCACGGAGGCACACTTGCTTGGGCTGATGCTCTCAACATTTCTCAAGGAAGGGGTGGGAAACATGCAACAGCAGGTTCCCAAACCAAACAGCACGATTCAGGTCTTGCTGCTGATTTGAAGACTGAGAAGGAATAGGAAGGAGGGAAAAGAGAAGGGGAGCTTGTTAAAAGGAAACGCATTGAACCCGAAGAGGGATTTAGTCATCTAGCAGTTTCTTTTTTGCCAGAGGAAAACGCAGAAATTGTCATGACTGCCTGGGAACACGAGAAAAAGTTTCTCTTAATCAGAATACAAGCTAAGCGTGAGCACCACATTGCAGCCATTTGAAAGCATTTCACAGATCACGTGATATAAACTGGGAAACCAGAAGCTGTCACTACCTGGGCAGTCATAACAGAGAGAGAGCTCAAGGAAATGTATCAAGGTAGTGACATTGCAGTCTCTGCCAGAAACCACGGATGCTGACTCTTGGTAAACTCTTACTCCACTACTTTGTGTGCAAATACTTGCTGCACTCCCCTCAATCTCTCCTCCTTTTTTTCAGTTTACAGCCACCATTATAAGAACAACTCTATGCTTAGCATTTTTGCCTTGTTTTTATTCTCCTCTTTGAAATCAAGGGCACTTTTAGATAACAAGATTCATTAATGTCTCCTACTATAAATTCAGCACAAGCATTTTGACCCCTTGCAGGAACCTAAAATGTAGCTGGTCACAGTCTTAATAGAAGCAGAGCTATGAAAAAAATTCCCAGCAACTTTGAAAATCCTGGAAAAGTCCTCTGACCTCCTATTCTGTTACTTGCAAGTAACAAGCTCAGCCAAAGTTGTCTGACATCTTTTGGAGTTTGTGATTCTTTCAAATAACCTTTTACTAAGTTCTGTGTGAACCTACCCAGATTTACAGCTTTACGATTAAATCACTCAAACCTCAATGGGCTCTGTGTAAAAATGAGGTGAAACCACAATGGCTTTGAGTTCTCCTTGCAATTTCAGCCTTGCTTTGAACTCAATGCACAAAGAAAAATGCACTTTAAGCCCAAGCAAGCAGTCTTTTGAAATCCTGCTCTCTTGGAGGTACAGTAGACAAGCCACCTCTGCACATTACTGGGAGCTTTCTTCTGTCATACAGGGTCAAAAGGAGGGAAAACACATTCTTGCCCTTCTGACTAATAATTTCCATGTCCCAGTTTTAAATATGTGTCCATCTCCTTTGATCAGTTTTCTCAGCCAAGCTCAAAGTTTTACCTTTCAGAAAATTTCGCTTCCTGCAGTCTGATGCCAAAAATAACTCATTGTGAAGTCTTCAAAGCAGCACTCATTTCATCCATGCTTGAGATCTGTCTCCTCCTCCTTTTTTAACAGCCTACAACACCTGATATACCTAAGGAACATACCGGTCATGACATTCATATTCTACATGCCTCCTTCCCTGCTCTTCAATACCTTTGAGTTGTAACAGGCTCTACCCAATTCTGCCGTCTTCAGTTTAGGTTTCCCATTAAATACTTCAGCATTCAAAACTTCAATACTCTCAGCAGATGTCTACAAACAGAGTTTATTCTATAGGTTCCAACACTTCTTTCCTTTTACGGACACAGATAGAGTAGAAGTGTTTCTGCTGGCTTTCTTAAACTTCCACTAAAACTCTAACATGTGTTGATCTAACTTGTCACTGCTGACTTATTCACCTGGATCCTTTTTTCTCCTCCCTCTCTCAAAAAAGCAAGCCTAGACCAAAATAAAAGGAAAGGGTAAAATATTTTCTTATACACATTCTTTCTAGCCTGTAATGAGCTTTGTTATTATTCTAAGATTTTCATATCCTGAGGCATTCTCCAGATCAGTTCACAGTCCAGAATGCATGGAGCCAAATGTAAAATTAATGAGAAATTGTTAATATATGTAGCTCATGATTACAAAGGATATCATTAAGCTAGCCAAGTACTCCAGTAAGCCAGCTAAGACATCATTGTTTTTACAGACATAGACAATAACAGTTGCCGATCTGAAACAATATCTTTAGATATCATGTTGATGTACATGAAAGAATTAGCCATTTGATGTTTCATTTCAGAAATGAGTGCGTAACAAGATCACACTCTTGTACCAAATCTGGGTTCATCAAACTAAAGCCCTTTCTTATAACACAGGTACATTTCATTGGAAGAATCCTCTCTTTGACTTCTACAGAAAAGGCATTCAGTTTGCAAGTCTGTTTTGTTGTGGTTGTTTTACTTTTGCTTTAACTACCAACTATAAGTGCAACCTGGGAACTGAAAGTGAAGTGGTGTTTCTACCCTATTTCACAAAAATCACTACCAATGAGTATTGAGTAATCAATAATAAAGAATTAGTACTTAACTCATGGTTTCATTTGTACATGAAGCAGAACAGAATTCACCTCCCTCTCCCAGAGCTATATTGAGTTTGCAGTGTTAAGATTACCCAAGTGCAAAGTAATTTATTAACAAAGTCTACAGATATGTCTTCAAGAGAAATGTATAAGACCTAAATCTAATACCTTTACATCAGTTACATGATTCCCGCTGATGTGGATAGCTTAAGCTGGAAATCTTAGAGCAAATATGCTAAAAAAAAGTCACACTTTAGACATAAACAACTAAACTGCTCAAAACAGACTCTATGCAAAATTAAACTCTATCTAATCACTTTTTTAGGCTTTATAGATTGTTTAGAAGCAAATTAACTAAGAAGATTCAATAATTCAACATCACATTAGGCAAAAAGTAAGATTCTGTATTTGCTCATAAACAGAAGTGCACAGAATATGATCATGTGTCTGCCAAGAACGTTTCTGTGTTTCAACACGGCCATGCTTTCTCTAGATACTCTAATTGCTTCATTTTGGCAAAGATAAGTTTTCCAAATTAACTTTTACTGACCCTCGCTCCCTCCACCAGCTTCATAATTCTCATCATCGCCTTCCGAATGAATAATGTTTGTTTATTTCAGCTTCTTTCCAGCAAATGCTTTCCATCAAACATCTGTCCCAAGATATGAACTAGCTGGAGGGCATAAATGATGTGTTCACCCTGTTTGCAATTTCTCGCTGCCAGTCTTTTCAACAGTGAGACTGTTTTGCAGCCATGCAGGCGGTATACTCTGGGTGCTTTCTGCAAACACAATTTTATTTTCCAAAGCCCCTATGCTGTTCAACGTACAGCCTGATGTTTTTCTGTCCCACTCCAGTCAAAGTTAAGCCTTGTCAGGCTGGAGCTGTGCGGGTACCAGTCCAAAGTTTGCCCAGCCCTCAGTCAACTCCCATCCAACCAATCATGATTATATTATTTCCTGGAACAGATACATCATTACAGGTAACATGATCACCAAGATTCTTGATGTGGAAGGCTTGGAGTGGCAAGAAGTCAGAGCACAAGAGTGTAAAAGAGACATTCTTAATTACTATGAAATGCTACAGATATTGTGTGTCCACTTCATATTGCATCTGCAGTTCTGGCACTGAAGTACACTCTTGATATAATGATAGAATGTCCCGAGTTGGAAGGGACCCACAAGGATCGAGTCCAACTCCTGTCCCTGCACAGGACAACCCCACAGTTCACATCAGGTGTCTGAGGACGTTGTCCAGTCAGCCAATATCTCTCCCACTGCACTGTGTGTTTACCCAGCTGTGTGCTGGACATCTTGTCCAGGAGGAGACTGCAAGAGACAGTATCAAAGGCTTTACTGAAATCCAAAAAGATCACATCAACAGGCTTCCCTTGGTCAACTACATGGGTAACCTTCTTGTAGAATGAAATCACAGAATCACAGAATGTTAGGGATTGGAAGGGACCTCAAAAGATCATCTAGTCCAATCCCCCTGCCAGAACAGGAACACCCAGATGAGGTTACACAGGAAGGCGTCCAGGTGGGTTTTGAATGTCTCCAGAGAAGGAGACTCCATAACCTCCCTGGGCAGCCTGTTCCAGTGTTCCATCACCCTCACTGAGAAGAAGTTTCTTCTCAAATTTAAGTGGAACCTCTTGTGTTCCAGCTTGAACTCATTACCGCTTGTCTTACTGTTGGTTGTCACCAAGAAGAGCCTGGCTCCATCCTCGTGACACCCACCCTTTATATATTTATAAACATTGATGAGGTCACCCCTCAGTCTCCTCTTCTCCAAGCTAAAGAGACCCAGCTCCCTCAGCCTTTCCTCATAAGGGAGATGCTCCACTCCCTTAATCATCTTCGTAGCCCTGTGCTGGACTCTCTCCAGCAGTTCCCTGTCCTTCTTGAACTGAGGGGCCCAGAACTGGACACAATATTCCAGATGAGGTCTCACCAGGGCAGAGTAGAGGGGAAGGAGAACCTCTCTCTCGACCTACTAACCACCCCGCTTCTAATACACCCCAGGATGCCATTGGCCTTCTTGGCCGCAAGGGCACAGTGCTGGCTCATGGTCATCCTGCTGTCCACCAGGACTCCCAGGTCCCTTTCCCCTACACTGCTTAATTAAGTTGGTCAGGCAAGACTTTCCCCTCATGAAACTGTGCTGGCTGGGACCAATGATTGTGCTGTCATTCAGATGTTTTTCAATAACTCCCAGGACAACCTTCTCCGTGATTTTGCCAGGAACAGAAGTGAGGCTGACAAGCCTGTAGTTGCCAGGGTCATCCCTGTTGCCCTTCTTGTAGATTGGGACAACGTTTGCCAGCTTCCAGTCTTCCAGGATCTCTCCAGATTCCCAAGAGCATCGAAAAATCACAGAGAGAGGTCTCGCTATGACATCAGCTAGCTCTTTAAGCACCCTTGGATGAATCCCATCAGGCCCCATTGACTTGTAGGGATCTAGCTGGAGTAGCTAGCATTAGTACAGTCTTCTGATTTTTCAAATAAGAAAGAGGTGTTTACAGCCAGAAGCAAGCACTTGATATCAATTTCTAGGACACTTTATAGACCATATTAGAGATGCTGGCATTGGTCACAAGACCTTATCAGTATCCAAGAGCATTTTGCTTACCAAGATGGTTATTTAACCCAGTACCAGTGCTTCATCTGGTGACAAAAAAGAAACCTTGGCTCCAGTTCTCCTGCAGTGGAACTCTGATGTGTCAGAGAGGACAAGAGGCTCATGTAGTACCTGGTGAGCCTGCTAATATATCTCATACTGAGAACACTGCATGGCGAATGCAGATTACATGTACTCTAGACATTTGAAAGTTCAAAGTGTATGAACTTAAGCAGGCCAAGAAAGCCTGTGTCATTGCTCTTTGGGAGCTTTTGGCTCTCAGTGAAACCTATCCTAGGACAGTTCAAAATATAAAGCTACTTCAAGGTTTACTCTAGTCAGACATGCATAACAAAATGAAAAAAATGAAAAAAGAAAGGCCACAAGGCATTGATGAAGATAAGTGCTCCAACATGTTTCTTATAGAATCAAGGCTTCAACTGAAAGAAAAGCAAAGCACTATGCAAAAAGGAGTAGAAAGATCATGGAAAGGATGTGAGAAGCCTCTCTCTTTACAGTCCCACCACAGGTGTACAATAGCAGCTGCTAATAGGGACTGTCAAGTTAAAGAAACTAACTGGACAGCATCAAAGCTGAGAAGGAAGAAAAGAATAGTGAATAACAGCAAGCACAGGTAAATAGTGGTACAAAACTGCCATCTACACTTATAACCAAGGACAGCACTTAATGGTAATGAATGCATTAACATTCTCAGGTGATAAGCTCAAGCACTCAGAGCATTACAGCATTTTAACATGTCTTGAGTAGCCTGGTAAAGGAGGAGGACAGGTAGTGCTTCATAAATTAAATCAAATACATTATGTGATCACATTTATTTTTATCTAAGCCTACACCTCTTGAATTTTTTATCACTTTTAAAAAAAAAAAAGAGAAGAATATATATATATGCCCTGCAAACCCATCACTTTGTCAAGTTTGGATTTTGAAAAGCATACAAAATTCACACCCGCTGAGCACATTTTATACCCACATAAAAATTTATTCTGGTAGTGTTTTGCCAATACGTCATCTATAAAGTTTCGTTTAGACATACATACATATATATATATATATATATGTTATATAGGGGGCTAAGGTTTCTTTTCTGTTGAAGAGCTTTTCATCCTAGTCATATGAGGCATGATCTCAGCATGACTCTGCTCATATTTGAGACATAATGTCTTTCAGGTTAAGAGAAGCAGTGACCATATGATCACTAAACTGGATTTCAGTTCTGACTACAAGCTCAGTAAAGACTGTAATTATGCTCTGCACAGTCACACAGAATCACAGACTGGTGGGGGTTGGAAGGCACGTCTGGAGATCATCTAGTTCAACCCACCTGCTAAAGCAGGTTCACCAGAGCAGACAGTACAGGAATGTGTCCAGGCAGGTTTGAATGTCTCCAGAGAAGGAGACCCCACAACTTCTCTGGGCAGTGGGTTCCAGGGCTCTGGCACCCTCAGAGTAAAAAAGTTTCCCCTCATGTTCAGATGGAACCTTCTGTGCTTCAATCTGTGCCTGTCGCGCCTCACCCCGTCATTGGGCACCACTGAAAAGAGTCTGGTCCATCCTCTTGACCCTCACTCTCTGGGCAGGCAAAATTCAGGGTCTGCATGTCTTACAGCGGACGTGGCTACCTGCCTGTCTGTCTGCTCCACCTTGCGATGTAGGAACCCAAAGATCGGGTAATGATTTCACTGGCCAGATCACTTATTTCTGCAAAGGAAGACCGCAGCTGAAGTCTGTGTGGCAGCCTCAGCATTACAGCTCTGCACTCCGTGTTCAGGCAGGTTTAAGAACTAGATGACTCCAGACCCCACACTGTGCCCTCACTGCTGAAGTCATCTCTGGGGAAAGAAGCAATTTGCCTCGTGGCTGCTCAGCACCACAGCTACACCTTACCCCGTCACACCGCCTTCCTGCAAATCTCTCTGGGTGATTCTCCAGTGCTGGGAGAAAGAAAAGTGCCAGACGTATCATTTAACTGCTGTGTCTACACCCAGACAAACCATCACAAAAGCTACTGACAGTGTTGCACGTAACCCTGTACATTTCTGGTCCAGAGCCACAATGCAGCCTTATATCTCTCAATTGAGCATAAAGTATCATCCCCACCAAACAAAAGTCCACAAACTTATACCACAATGTAATAACCAGCAGATAAAAGATGAGGATGCAGCTGCACCTGATGTTAACTTAAGGGGGAGGAAGGAGGAGCGTGGAATATCTTAAAAGGATAACCTGTAGATTTCTCATTTGAATGTAGAGTACAGAAAAATCAGTTGTAAGTGTATTCTGATTATTACTGTAGTAGAAAACAATAACACAGATATGCCCATTTTCTTCTTAAGCTAAATACCTGTCACATCCTGCTTGGTTCTTTTTATTGCCTCACATGTTCTATTTGATTAGCGAGCGATAACTTATGAAAAGCAATTTCAAAGGCTGTGCAGTACTACACTCATTTTTCCAAATGTTGCTTTTAATGGGTTTTGCACACTCTATGGTGTCCTGGGTTTTGTATTAAATTACCATAGAAAGTCACTGTGATACAGCTTCAGTGATCAACTAACACAGATCTGATTATATGATCCAGGAAAAAAAAGCTTTTATGTTTCCTCTGGGCTATGGCTGGGGGGTCTCCTTTCCTTTGCTGTTGTGTACTTTGTACTCCTGTCTGCTTACTACCACCAAGATAGCAATTTCAGAGAATCTACACGGTAGGTAACTTGGCAACACTACAAGTCAGTGAAAATTACCTTCATGTTACAATTTGAATTAAGCTGGATGGATGCATATGAATTCAGGGCTTTAGAGTTAGACCTGTGTCCATGTGTCTCCATTGACTGTACACATGGAGAGTCATTTATCAGCTCTCCCAGAGGCCACATAATTCCCTTTGCACTCCAAGAACAACACGGGGAGAGAGGGAACCAGCAGAGGCAGGACTGAAGACAATGTCTTTCCTTAAAGGGGGACACCATGGCCAGCTCAGACAGAACGTTCGTAGCTCAGCGGAGTTTGAGCCAAGTCTAAGTCCAGATCTGTGAAGAGTCTACCGCAAGGCAGTCCTTTCAAACTCTGAATTAGTGAGAAGACTGAAAATTATCTAATGAATCCATTAGTATTTGAAACTGGCACAGCCAGTTTAAGAGCATGTGTCCTCATTAATTTAAAGCACACAAAAAACTTCATGCTCTCCCTGTTACTGCAGTTTTTCTACATTAAACAGTGCCCTTCCATAACTCATCCCTAAACATTTTCAGATATAACTTTTACAATGGCAGAACAATTTCACCTGGCCAGTTCTTGTGCTCCTTCATAGGAGTGTACTGTGGAAGGGTATATATATATGTATATTAGGTAATTAAATATCCAATTCCAGATTTGTGTGCATAAATGACAAAATAGTTTGAAGCCTAATTTTAACTAGCCCCTAAGAAGTTGCTATAAATCCAAACTGTAATTCTTGAAAAGGGAACTTCAAGCCTAAAGCTAGACAAATTTAACAGCCAGCTACAAGAATATTTAATTTTGCCCCCTATACCTGCTCTTCCCCAGCTGTCAGCCAGGTATCCCTGCCCCATTCCTGTGCACTCTCTGGTCCTGCAGCAGGTTGTGCTCAGGAAGCTGGACTAACAGGAGACAACTCACTTTTTTTCTTTCATTATCCTCCAAGATTCTTGTTTTTTCTTTCCAGAATTTAGTTCAAGGTATCGCACAAGCACTAGTGCTAGAGCAAGGAAGTAGCAGGCATGCTACAGAGGAAGAGGGTCATGACTGATCATTATGGTAATTTAGCTACATTGCCAAAGTGAATGACTAAAAATTAAGGGCAAAATTACTTTAAATTGGAACAAAATCAGGCAAACATAGGCCTTTCGAGCATAGATTCAGTGTGCTGAGAGCAACCTGAGAGACGAGAATGCTTGTAGCTCATTTCCATCAACATCGCTTTGACTGCATGTTTCTGTGGTCTCTTACCAGTGTGAAGTTCACCCACCTCCTTGCTGTAGCTTTTGAGGCTGTTACAGAGGATCCAGTGTATAAATAATAATTAACTTCTGAAAGCAGAGGCTTACAAATGGTATTGTTTGATTTGCAATACATTTCGCTCAATTTCTCTTCCGCATAGAGAATTCTTAAAGAGAATGCTGACAAACAAGCAGCATAAGGTCTGTGTATTATTAAAATTTAAAACACATGCTGCATACACAGAATGTCAAAAGAATATGTTAATCGAGTACAAGTAAGAGTAAGCCAGCTTGATCCGCTCTTAACTGTGATGCTGCAAAGCTGGGGAAATTGCCAACAGCAGAGTTAACTCCGGCTCCTTATAACCGCGGAGGACTTATCCAAACACATTAATGAAAGTATAGACATTTACTCTTCAAACTCATGCACTTCTCATATTCTAGTAGATTCATGCTGATAATTCAGAAAGCAACGTGAACCTTTGAATGTTGCTTTACTGGAGGATGTTGCCAGAACTAGAACATTCAGACTGTAACCCCGGGCTATGGCAGAGCAAGGAGGAAATGAACTTGCTGACCATGAGCTACAACTCCACACAGAGCTTACCCAAAGATGTCCAGAGCAGCCTGCAAAATACCCAGGCTTTGCGTAGTCACTTCCTCCCCATCAGGAACCCAACCAGACGTAGTACACAGCCTTTTGCACACAGTAAAAGCTGTTGCGGGTACATCACCCAGCTTTCACTTGGACAAAATGATTCTTTCAATCCCTCTTAGAAAATAAACTCCAAAATCAGAAGACAAGAAACATTAAAAGTTAGAGGATCAATTCCACTTACTTAACTGAACGGACCCATCATTAATGGCAATTCATATCTTGTCCCTCTCTGTTGCTTTGCCAGAAAACAAGAATTAAAATACAAATTGATTTCTAAGAACTGGATTTTTACTTGCAATAATTTAGGATTAATTAGGATTTCACCTACAGCAACTGAGAGTGTGGACTTTTGTTTCCAACTTGAATTCAGTTCCCACCACTCAAGAAAGAGGCAAGTTCTAGGTGTCCATTTCATTTGCCATATTTCTAATACTCATGTCATCACTTATCTGCGGTTCAAGGCAACTGATCACTGAAGAACAATTTTGATTTATAAAATGAGAACACAAGAGAGCTTTTCCCAGCTGCAAAATGCTTTACTCTTAAAAAAACCAACAGCTGATTATGAATGCCATTCACAGCTACCTCTGGTTTCACTTTACATTCATTCGTTCGTTTTGGAGTTTATTGTTTTGTTTTCATTTGTTCACTTTTTCCAGTAAACCCAGAATAACAAAGAAAACTCAGATTAAAAGAGGCTTAGACCCAAAAGACAATTTGTTGATGTCATTACTGTGCAGCAGCAGAGCTGTATGTCACAAATGTGACCCTCATTGATAATAGTTTATAGCAGAAAGTCACAGATGTGATGGCACGTGCAGCGCTTCAGCCACAAACAAACACATGTCAAAAGCAATTCCATTTCTTGCACATTCATTCTGGGAGTAAATGAAAATGGATAGAATAGCATTTTTGAACAAACACTACAGGGAATTCTTGCTCTGCTGAAGAGCATGGCATGTTCTGTGCCATTTAATGGCAGAATCTGTTTAAATGCGTAAATTCACTGCAAAAATAGTATGTTTTGGAGTTTTTTGGTTTGGGTTTGGTTTGGTTTTTTTCTTCCAAAGCAGAAGTGTAGCACCAGGCAGGTGACTGTCCTTTTGCATTCATTTACATTATATTTACAATGTGCTGCTTAAAGTGGCACTTTACTCCTTTTAACCAAGTTTTCCTATTGCAAGTGCTTATTTTTACAGACTGCATGGAATTTTTGTTAAAGTTCTTTGTTTCCTGTTAGAATGATTTGCTGTGCAGAAACTGGTTTTGCTGACAGTTACTCCTTTCACAGGAGTTCCCTTAAGTGGACTCCGCTGAGTTACTGCTCCTACCCCTGGCGTGGGCTGGGGAAAGATGCACAAAGAGGTATGGAGAATGCAGAAAAGATGTGATCAGCCAATTTTAATGCATAAATCCTTTTCAGACCTCAAACATCTTCCTCTGTTAGCATAAACCATACACTAAGGGAAGCATAAAAACTTCAGTGATTCAGGCCTTAAATGTTACTACTACAGGGAATTTCAACAATTTACTGCTAAAATACCAAGCAGGAGAGCTAATGTAAAGCACAAGCTCAGGGCGGGGACTCCTATAAGGGGATGTGCTGATGAACTGAACTTGTCAGTCCAGCTACTTTTTAAAGGCGAAGGAGCTGGTGCTGCAAGCATTACCACTGCATTTCTTTAAATAGTGTCGCTTTCCCTAGGACTGTAATTCCTTCTTCTCTTTGAATAACTGCCAACAAATTTTTTTTATCAGTAAACTCCATTGTCAGTCAGATTGATATTACTTTTGATAACAGCTTTAAAAAGCAAATACCATTTCATCAACAAGTTTCAATCAATACCTCTAAAATTTATATTCAGAAGACATCTTCACTTTGCTTTTAAACAAATAATTTCATCATAACCTACTTTTCAGTAAAACTACAATAAGTTTTCACATTATATTACAGGAGCAATGGCTATGCAGTTCTAAATAACGGCTGCTTTGCTAGACAAGTCAATGGAAATTGATTTGTTTCAGCCTCCTGTGCTCACACACACAAAGCCTCTGTACAACAACCCTATTGACTTCTGCAAACAGTATTCAACCTTGCATCCTCAAGGACTCATGGCAGAATTTTCAAATCATTTCCCTCCTGTATTGTACCCTATACAAACCAAGACTGCATTTAAATGTCAATCTCCAGCGATAATACTATAAAGAGAGAATTGATCACTGAATTGAAAATCTACCTTATATTGAAACATACAGCCCAGGATTGGATATAAGGAGGAAGAAAATTAAGATGTATTGAACTGCAAAATGAAAAGCACTGACTGTACATATAGTTAAAGGAAAGGGGCTCCAGCACCCTGTCTACACAGGAGAGTTTTGGCACAGGAGTCGCCCTATGGGCTGGCCAGGCTGCCTACCATAAAGCTCCCAGCTGCACACAGAGGGCTCTGCATGGCAGACAGGCCTTTTCCAGGCTGCATGTACTGAATATTTTCTCTCTTCTATAAACAAGAACATTTAGAAACAATTGAAATAAAGCTTAAGGATATTAGCATGGTAGAAGAATTAAGTGCATTGTCAAAGAGACAAGAGACCATATGGTCCATCAGAATCTGTGTTTATAAGCCCTGGAAGTACAAATCAACAATTTTCCTATCCTTTTAATCCTTCCTTTCCTATTTATATCTGATTATCAACTTTACCCCTACATATTTAAATGAAACACATTATTGTTGCCACATTCTACATTTCAGGCACCACTGTAAACAAATACAACTGTGAAAAGTCCATATGTGAATGCCTTCAAGGCTGATGCTTGACCTCAGGTTTTTGAGTTAGTTACCATCTCACATAACTTATCAGTCCCAACTTGTTCTACTCCTTTTTGATCTTTTTTTATATAACATTTAAGAGAGTACCTTTGACATCTGACAGACTCCACCACAGCAGCTTTGTTCACAAACATCACGGCAATGTTTTCACTTACATTTCACACAATGCTGAGTGTCTAGTGACTGTTACGATGTAGTTACCCTGTAGTGTTAAGCTTCAGAGTTATGTATATGATAAAAACCTCAGAAGTGAACACTTGAATATGTTTTATGCTGACTAACCCTCATCCAAAAGTAATGAATAGGTGACTTTTGTCGTTGTTGTTCCTATTATACTAGTGTAAATACTGCATTATTTACTAGCTTACTGAACTAAGTGACATAACAGAAATCTGAAGCATGGGAGAAATCAGTCCTTTTCTACTCCTTCGGTCTTTGCTGGGTGTTCTTTTAAGACCAAGGAAGGAATTAACATGGATGTGTAGTACATAGTGCAACATGGCATTGGTCAGGTCTTGGTGAGACTGTATCACACACAGGAATGGGCAAGACTACAAAACAAAAATGAACAGTTGTCATGGTTTAACCTCAGCTCACAACTTAGCCCCATGCAGTCAGTTGCTCTTCCCCCCAAAGTGGGATGGGGGAGAGAATCGGAAAGGGAAAAAAAACTCATGGGTTGAGATAAGAACAGTTTAATAGGACAGCAAAGGAAGATGATAATAATCATAATAGAATATACAAAACAAGTGATGCACAATGCAATTTCTCGTCACTTGCCCTTTCATTCCCAAGCAGCAATATTTGCCCCTCCGGTCAACTCCAGTTTCTATACTGAGCATGACATGATACCGTAAGGAATTTCCCTTTGGCCAGCTCGGGTCAGCTGTCCGGGCTGTGCTTCCTCACAGCTTCTTGTGCACCTGGTAGAGCATGGGAAGCCAAAAAGTCCTTGACTACCCAGCGTCAAGCAAAACATCAGTGTGTTATCACCATTCCTCTCATACTAAATCCAAAACATAGCCACTAGAAAGAAAATGAACTCTATCCCAGCTGAAACCAGGACAACAGCTGGCAACAAAATTTTTAGTTGAAAACAAGATGTGCAAAGTGTTTCCATGCAATCCTATTGGCCACTGTTTATCTACATTCCTTAGAGCAAAAGAGATCTTTAAACTTGCATACATAAGCATGTGTAATCCTGCAAGGGAGAGGACACCTTCTGGATCACCTCAGCTGGAGGTTGGGCCTTCAGAAACCCTTCTGATCAGATATGTGAATCATAAATCTTTTGACTTTTGACTATACAGATAGATGTTTTCACTGATGCAGTGTGGATTGATATGAAACCACTGCACCAGACAACTTCCATAGATTATTCAGCAGTGCTCCAAGAATGGCTGAGGAACCTCTGAATGCCAACAGAGATCATTTTGATATATGACTAAACTTCCCTTGTCCTTTCTTCCGTCCCTCCGTTTGTTTTGTTTAAATATTTACACATGAACTACCTGACCCTGAGCAAAGCTAAAGTAACAGAGAGACTTGAACTAAGCACTGGTCTTGTAAAAAATCGCTTTAAGGCTTTAAATCTCAGCATGCCTGAGAATAGCCTTCGGATAAGAAGCGAAACCACAGATACAAAACACTTTGGAATACAGCTCTACATGTCGCAGTGATTCCTCTTGATATCACTGAATGTTACTTTGAGATAGCCTTGATTTCTTTTCTTAGTTTCTAACCAGTCATGTTGCAGTTATTTCACAGCAGAGTGATAATGAAGTCCAGCCCAGAGAGAAAACAGCATCTTTCAATTTCTCGCTTCTGACAGCCAGGATACAACTTTAATAAACCAAATTAATAACATTTTCAGTAAATGTGAATGCTCATGTAATACAAAAAATGTTTTTAAAAAAACATTTCCACTGCAGCTGGTGCTTCTTTTCGTCTCAAGGCTCTGCAGGACCTTTTACTTTCCACGGTAATACCACATATAGCAGGTACTGACCCCCAGGTCAAATGGCTGGAACGTGATTAGAATGTTGCTTACAGGTTTGCTTTTTTTCTTCTGATCACTGAATGACACTTGAGGTGCTTCTCCTCTTGCAAACACATTCTTTGTATCATCTCGTCACATATATTAACATTTTGTCTCTTTCTACCTATATTTACTGCTGTATTCTAAAATTCATGTCTTCCTCCGGGTTACAGAATAATAAGTATCCACTTGCTTCTCATAAATGACCTTACAACTATTTAAAATTACTCTTTCCATTTTCTGACCTAACCTTGCCTTTCTTTTCTGTCAAATACTTCATTAAAACAAGAAGTGTCCCCTTTTGACTGACATCACCTTAAGCAATATGTTTATCAACTGGAAACAGTTAGAAAACAAAAGATCTCACAGTAAACCACCAAAGCAACAAAAATCTTTCACATATCAGAAATGATATTTCCAGCTCTGAGACAAGTAAGTGAAGGAAAGGATTCGAAGACCTGTCTACAGATTCAGATTTGTGCGTCTATGTTTAACAAGGAAAGAAGGGAATTTAACAGTGAAGACTGATTATAAAAGCAAAATTAAAGAATTTTACTTGTTTACCTGATTAAAGACATAAAACTTCTCAATCAGTATGTCACTGGGACAGGCATCAGAACAGAAGCAAAATCATATGCACTAAAGATGAGAACCGAGAAGCAAAAGCATCCAAGTTAGAAGTTACTAAAAGGTTCTGAATCAACAGAGAAACATGGGAGCAGTAAGAATGCAAACTTCTTTTTCTTCCCTTTTAAAACTGAGGCTTGATCAGCTTAAGGAAGAAACTATATGGTATGCACTTGTAATAGCAGGGGATGATTAGACATGGACATGGTGATCAAGAAGATCCTTAACAGCCTAGTGTTTGTATGAAGGAAAGATGTTCAGTGTAAACCTGGGAGTTATATAGCCAGACAAGATTATCCTATTTGGTGTGGAGTATTTGCAAGAAAAAACAGGCCAGGAAAGATAAAAGCCATACATTTGTAAGGATTAAAGCCTTCTGCTCAGGGGGAAATAAACGCTGACTACTTTTGGAGGAAAATGAGAGAGAGAGACTAGAGAGAGTTGTTATTTCCAGAGTGTTAGATGCATTTCTGAGCACTCCGGCTCTGACACAGATGGTGGCAGCCACTTCTGAGAGGCAGGAACAGGACATGGTTTGCACTGCCACAAATGAGGCTACATTCAAGAGGGATCCCCAGCAAGAAAGTGTCACTTCTGAAAACACAAACCATCTCCCAAAGGTTCTTACTAAGCTGTGTCATAGGTGTCATGCTAATTCTTCAGCATCACTGTTTCATCAGTGCAGCTAAGAGACGCTTAAGACAAGCACGAAAACAAGAACCTTGCTTCAATATATCTGTCTTAGGAAAGTCCTGGATAAAATGAGTTCTGAGCCAAACTATGTTAAAACAAAAAAAAAAAAAAAAAAAAAAACAACACAAACACACAAACACCAAACAGCTGCCCTGTTTCACAAAGTGTCCCAAAAATGACCAAAGGCAAAGAGCGAAAAATCTTGATGTCACTGAACTCAAATAATTGAGCTCCCTTTATGTTCCAGGGGACAAGTCTCAAACCAGGAATCACAGCAAGAGGCACAGAAGGTGACACAGCAAAAGCTGGACATGGCATAAGCATGCATACTGAAGTTAAGTCTCTAGCCCACAAGATGTTGTCACTGTCATATATACAACATCAGGAAGCCTGTCAGTATATAGAACTATTCATCACAATTTTCTTCCTATATCTCTCTGGGTGTTTGGGTTGGGTTTTGTTTTGTTTTCCATTAAAAGTTCAGAGAAATAAAAGCTTGTCTACAATAGCTGCAAAAGAAGGAGTCTTCAGATCTGAATCTTGTATCTTCAACCCATGTCATCGTGGACCAACTCAAAACTGTTTCACAGCATCACTTGCCATTGCCTGTCGTCTTGAAGAGACTTGTGTACTTGGAAGCTGCAGCAGAGGCTTTCCCTAAAGTCTCAACATTTAGTATTTAATGAAAACATCAACTTTAATTTATAAATTAAATCTTCAGTCCTTGAGTTGGCAGGAGAAAGATTGACACAACTGTAACTAAAAGGATCTCAATGTAAAAAATAAGAAATCACTTTAAAAGAATAGGAAACTGTATGTTTGATTGTGCAGAGCAGACTCTCTGAAAGCCTGGCATGGGTAACACTGTGCCCCACTAGAGCACAGGGTGTAAGCATACACCACTGCTGGGATGCAGCAATCTCAGTCACATGGATGAAACCAGACAGAGAAGGCGAATAGAAGTTGATTAATTAACAGCATGAATATGAACAAGGTCAATGATGAAATCTGAAGCTGTAACTGACAATAACCAGAGGGAAAATTATTAAAACTCAGGTGCACCTAAGCTCAATTTTCCTCACCTTTTCCACAGTGAAAGATAACAATCAATTCTTTAAATAAATCTTAACAACCATGTCACATAGTGAGCTGTGTGTGAACCTTCGCAATAGGGAGGTAGCTTCTTTGTGGCAGCAGCTGCTTCGTGCCATCATGCTGCTAATTATTTAAAACCTGGTATTAGAATTCATGGCACAGTACAGTTAATCAGTCCAAAGTAAGCAACAAGAGCGACACGTCTGGATCTTAGGAAATGGTGAACAATTTGTTCCAATGCTACTTCTCTCCTTCTCTGGGGTATTCTGGCACTGTGACATGAAAAGGTACCTTGCTGTTTCATCCTGGAAATGGCCAGCTCTTCAGAGAGTGAGAACTGGATGCTAATGTTCAAATACTCATGACGAGTATTCTTCATTTATTTTGGCAAGTCTGAACCAGAACACTTTCATAGATGCTTCATACAGCTAGCAAATATAAAATGCAACCCACTCCTCCAAAAACATTAACCCTGTATGCCCACCGAATGCATACAACATCTCACCACCCTTCACTATTTCATAACTTAGATTTCTGGTGTAGATGAATGGAATACAAACTGCCCAGCCGGTGCTGGGCTAGTAATTAAAGAGTTAACAACCCAACCACTAAGAAAAAGAAATAAAATACTTTGTTTCCTCCACTTTTTCACTGTTTTGTAATTTAACATTTACCATGAATTAATTACTAGAAGGCTCCATTAAGACTCTTAACATTTAGACTAAAAGTTCAGCATAAACTCGGGGTCACTGTTTACAGTGCTCCCTGAGCAAGCAGTCTGATAGCTTGGAAGTAACTTTGAATGTTAAAAGATACAAGGCAAGTATAATCAGGAAATGAAATATAAAACTCTAAAAATATCCCCGTGATCTATGCATGTAGCCATGGTGTCTGACAAATTCAATTAAATCTGTCATACATCATTTCTACAATGTTATTGATAGAGACATAGCAGTATTGAATTTTAATTATTCAGCCAGTATTGATCCCACAATAATCGGGTGAAAATCAACTCAGGTTGTCAGTATCTCTAGGAGACAACAGCTATTATCTAATTATAAATCACACTGTGTCATTTGATAAAAGGTTAGGGCTTTCTTTCTACACGTTTTTGCAGTCAGATTCTCATGTATAAATCAGTGACATGATTGTCTGCAAATGCTAATTATTTTCTTCCCATTGAGCATCTATTCCATTACCATGATGGACTCATGAAAGTGAGCTCTTAGTGCATGTAGCAAATTCCCGGAGACATAGCAACAATTAAGGAATTGGGATTTCAGATTTTTTACTCCGTATTGACCTTGAGCAAGCAATTGTAACGCTCACAGGGTTTTCATTTCCCCCAAGGAGAAGAGTGGGACAATATTTGCCGTTCCCACTCTCATAAACGCTCAGAGATTCTCAGAGGAAAGCTGCTGAACAGCAGCAAACTTTCCTTTTCAGCTTTTATGCAGAGACAAAGAGGCTGGCTAGAAATCCTGCAGAGTGCTCTTCTCTCCCTAAATCTTAGCTTCCCTCTGCACCCCACTGCTGCCATCAGGGAACTGGGTGGCTGACACTATCCATCCATTTTCTTTCTCTCCCCTCAGACCCCAGTTTCTCAATCCACTCATGACAACAGGAGGACACATCACCTTGCAGTGACAGCGGTGCAAGGGGCAGGGATGGCAACCCGGGGCCAGGGGCACCCGAACGCCTCACACCCGTGCACAAGACCAGGATTCCTGCTTGCCCGTGCTGCACCCCTTGCCTCCACCCAGCTCGTTTGGCTGTCTTCTCTGTTTCATGGGTGGCAAATGGCCCTGTTTTGAAGCGACTTGTAAGGAGAGATGCAAGATGCCTTCCTGCCATCGCGTGGCTGCCTATTCTCATGCCTCACAATACCAAGAAGCTTATTCTTAGGGGTAAGCAGCGTTCCTGCAAGCTCACGCCATGGCCTCTGGTGAGGAGGCACTGACAGGTGAGAACAGCTACAACATACTGCTGACATAACACAAAACACCCAGAAGTTTGAGGGCATCTGGCATTATTTAGCAGCCCTGAAATAAACACTCAAGGAGATTTCCAGCAGTCCCATTCAGACCTTCCTTCTTCATCCTTTATTATTCGGAAAACACATCCCACATCCAAAGAGACCTTCTATTAAATCTGGTAATTTGGGCCCAGCGGAGGGAGCGCACGTTCCCAAATCACAGAGACAATCCTATAGCAACCAGCTTTTTCCTTTTTTGACAATTTGCTCTTGGCTCAAGCACCCTCCACTGACCACCAGCTGCAGCACTATGTGCAGGCAGAGACGTGCCAACCTATTTACTGCTTCAGAGATCATCACCCGCTTCTTGAGTCCCGCTGAGAGACCCAAGGGCAACCGGTACAGCTCCCCAGGTAAGGCAGGCAGAGGGAATCTTTACACAAAATCCAATAGCATATGACAGACGGTATCCCTGCAGGGTACGTTTATGTATAGGGAAAGAGGGTGATAAAAGTGCCTGATCATTGCTCCCTAAAATACAATGACTTAAACAGCTGCAGTGATGGTCTGTAATAAACGCACCATTCAGTGCCATTCTGGGACATCCTTTTTTCCCCCACACATGCCTTGAACTTTATGATACAGAAATAAGGATAAAATAAATGATCAGCGACAAATGGCCTAAACTGAGAACATGAAATCTGAAAGGGGATGTTAAATATTTAGAAAACTGTAAATGTCCTCCTTTAGATTTGAATTTTATCTGATCTGAAAATGTCACTATTGAGTCAAGGACAATTTAGAGACTAAAGGAATTTTTCAGCTGAAACAGGGGACATTTTGGAAAATCAGGTTCAAATGAGAAACATACACATGAAAGCTATCGCTTGGCACTCATTGCAGTCTGCAAGCCCTGAGTGGGCTGTGGGATTCACTTTATTTTGTCAGTGAACATTTTTACGCTTATACCGGGGACCTCCAAAATGGTGACATTTTCTGCAGCTAATGGATTTCAGAGACTCCACAGGGAGACTGACTACAATCGTCCATTCCCTAATGCTGCCCTGAACTGAACAACCTTTCAGAAAAAAAGGAGTTACATTATTAGCAACAACCTTAGATTAGCACCTAACCTACACAGTTTAGCAAGGGTGAGGACCTGCCAGGGTGCCCCTATTTATGCTACTACCAGAGACTACCAGAAATATCATAGGTTTTAAGTCCTTGGAGGTCTGAGTTCTAGTTTGAAGGGAGAATTGGCATGGAATAACCCAAAGACTTCCTTTCCTTTCGTTTCAGAGAAAGATAAAACATGAGGTAGTATTAAACCTCCTCTAGCTAACCTTTGCAAACCCACTCCTAGCAAGTCTAGGCAAAGTTAGCACTGTGTTCACTCCCAATTGCTTATTCGCTCTTCATCTTCATCCTTTTAATTACCCTAAAACTCTCCCACACAATGCAGTACAACAAGCCACTACAAATAAGAGTAGAAAATCCCCAGTGTGATTCATTTAAGGTACCACACAATTCTCAATGACTTTTCATACCTGAGCCAAATTCAACTCAGTCATCTAAAAAAGAAAGCTGTGTGTCCTAAGGCACTGCTGCCCTGAGTCACCTTGGTTCTTTTTAAATACTTCATTTTATGACTCCTTTCTGTCTTTATAGGTCCTTTCTATTTTCAGTCCTTGCTCTATACCATGTCATTCTCTGTGACTAGTTCTTTTCCATAATTAACCTCCTTTGTTCATAACTACCAGTATTTTTTCCTAATCCAAATGTAACTTGCATTTTTCTTCCTCTTTAGAGTATTCTATGTTGTGCCAAAAACTTTGTGAACAAATAAATATACTGGGAAACACGTAGTCTCAGCAGGGTGTACAGTTGTGTGTTGTTATTCTATTAGCATGAGTAACACAAAGCACAAATGAACCTCCAGAACAGACCTAAAGGAAAATGATGCCAAGAAATACCAGGTTTACCATATGCCATTTTTTCCTGTTCTGCCTGCAGAAATATTTTTCTTTCCCATCACGGCCCAGTTCTACCTGTCCATGTCCAAGCCCACCTATAACTCTGGATTAGACTTGCACACACGTCACCACAGATTCACAGGTCATGGGTGGTGATACAGAAAAGCACTATTTCTTTCTCTGCGTGGTCACCCAGATACCTCAGGTCTGACCTAAGAAAAAAGCTTTGCTTTCTCAGTCTGCAACCTAAAACTGAGGCTATGCCTAGCAACAAGGGAAAAACTGTGTGACAAAACACAGAAGAAAACCTACCTGCTCATTTTGAGGCAAATGCAAAGCTGTAAAGAAACCCATAGTTTTAGCAATTCAAGGGTTTTTGAAAACTCGAGGACCTGTGCAGATTGAAAAGGCTACATGCCTAAAGGCTTGAATTATCCCAGACAAATTACTACACTTTACAGGCAATATAAAAACCTACTGACTGAGTAACGGCAGCTCACAGGTGTACAGAAAATCCGCATCTAACCAAAGGTAAAAATAAAGCAGAAATTAAAGCAGGACTGTGAAGCGTTTGGCTCGGAGAACTTTCCCAGAAAGGCCATCCATCAAATCCTGTGCTATTCATGAACATGGTATCAGACCCATGCAATATTGAACATTTTCTCATCAAGGCACTTGGCATTGTTTCATGTGTCTAATTTTGTGTGATTTTTTTCCTGAAATGTAAGCTGCTATTCAGTCATATGTATTTTAAACCCTTTGATTACAAGAGCATATTTCAATATTCTGTAAAGTGCAGTATCAATGATTTAGAGATTAACAGCACAAATAACACAGACTTCTAAATGATATATGATAATGTTTGGTAAATAACACATGAGATACTACTGGTGCTTTCAGGTCCTACTGTATAATAGTAGCTGGTGTACTTGCCCTAAAAATGCTGCTGCTACATCTCACTATGTCTTTATAACCACCTGTCTTCCTGGAACGTGTGATATGACCACTGCAAAACCACAAAGGTCTCAGAAGAAGTTCTTGAGTAAAACACTAGGTGTGGCAGACCAGAAAATCAAAACAACCCATACTGGTCTCAAGCTGCAGGACTCTAAAACTGTCCATAAAAATCTTTACTTCTTTTTTTTATAATTTTGTCTTGAAGACTTCAGCATTTTTGCCAAAAAGCTACACTGAAAAAAATTTCATTTGTTTCAACAAAATAATCTTAACATTACAGAAATAAAAAGGAAATAGTCAGGAAGCTACTCTGCACTGAAATAAATAGCTTTGATAGAAAAGGTGTGGTAATGTTTGCAACCAGTAGTAGCACATTTTTAAACCAACACCTAACGCATATCTGAATTCTAGTCAAATCTCATCTTTGCTGGTAGACCATACAGGTTTTTTTCATCTTATATCTGTACAATCAAGTGATCTGATTTAATGCAGTACATATTGAACAAGTAATCAGATACACAAAAAACAGAGCCCCACCAGCAAACTAAGTGGCTTTCTGAGATGTCCTTGCTGACAGTGTTTCCTAAGAATTACTGAGAAATGAAGACGACTCACAATGAGAGGCAGAAAGAATTGGCTGAGGTGTTTGCTATAAAATGACTTATTTCTGTCTCTAAGTATTTATCTATAAATAATATTGATGCTGTTCATGGGTTGTTTCCCCTCCCAATGGCTTATGCTGCTGTCACACTCACTTGACCCATTCATCCACCATAGGTGACCTGTGCAGGAACTTCTGCAGTAACCCCATCTTCTCCATCTTTTCCTTATAGATCCACACCAAACTGCAACATAGTGAAATAGCTCTGTCACTCAACTTACAGACACAGCCAGAGATCCAGTTACTCTGAATTCTCCAGGATTACTTTGCTCAATCTGTTTCATTCCAAGGGTGGAGAATGAATCCTTTGCACTCACTTTATTTTTTCTTTTCTTTCCTCCCTTCTCTATGTCGAAGGAAATTAAGCCACATCCATTCCAATTATTACTACTATCTAAAACCTTTCCAATAACAAGGCATATGGACAGCTAAACATGCACAAACTAATCAGCTTTTACTGCCTGATAAAGTGTCACACTTGTCGTGTTCCCTGATCAGCCAAGCTTATTAGTTTGCTGCATATGACGATCACAAATTTGCATCTATTATCCACTGTCTGGAGATTTAAAAGCTTCCTGTTCTGCAAAGATTATCCATCAATGGAAGTAATTCTTAAGGGAGAGAAAATAATATATTAGTTCAGTGCTAGCTTTGCTAGGCAGGTCTTGTTGGATTTATCATCTTAAATCTGTTACATTGACTGAAACTATTGCAGCTGGTTTTATCCAGCTATCTCGGAACTGATTGGCAATGTATTAGTAATAATTGTACTAAATGCTCTTCTGAATCCTTAAGAACATAAGTCAAATAGGACTTCTCTTTCTTTGGTTAAACAATAGTTCATTATGCACTTGTAATATCAAGTAGGTACCTGCACAGATGTGAAGTACCTTTGGGTGGTACAGAGTCTGGGAATTTAAGAAATTGCTTCATCCTGCCATGCCGTTGCCACATCATCCCAGGGCCAGTTCTGGAGGGAGGCAGCAGAGGCAGTAGGATGGGGCGGGCTCTCGCCCCTCTGCACATCATGGGAAGCCAGGAGGCTCTACCTTGCTTATTTAACTTTCGAAGGAAGCAACTAGGGCCTTTCTTATTCTTAATTTTATACCTCAGAGGAATGGAATAAACACGAAAAATCCTCCTTAAAGAGTTGGCTGTAGCTTCTTGTTCACCATCTCCTCCCCTTGGAGTGAGGGAGCCCACATCACCTCTCCTATTCCACTGTAGTCAGTGGCTCCCACTGCCCACAGTTTTGGTGAAGCAATCTGTCCTCTTTCTTCAAATGAGCTAAC
Organism: Caloenas nicobarica; assembly: GCF_036013445.1. Taxonomy (NCBI): domain Eukaryota; kingdom Metazoa; phylum Chordata; class Aves; order Columbiformes; family Columbidae; genus Caloenas; species Caloenas nicobarica. Next base: position 6,416,098 of record NC_088256.1, read on the forward strand.
ATGATTTTGCAGCTTTTTTAAGTTACAAGCCCTTTGTCGTGTCCTAATTTGCAAAGTGCTCTTGTGAGGTTTTGCCTCCTCCTCACACCCCCTCCACAATTTAATTGCCTCATACATTCTGGGATGTTCGTTAAGGATTCACTCTTTCTCTCGAATATTGCATCCAACATGGTCTCTGCTTCAACAATCCACAAGTCACTCTAAAATGTATTGTCCTCTTCATCCCAAATGTACCATTTATCATACTTAATTTAATTTTCAAGAGATTCTAGGTGCAACTGTGCTCACCAGCACATGCCTCTGTGGTGCCACACTCCACTGCATAGCAAGTAACCAACTCTTCGTCTCAAGCATGTACATGCTAATGTATAGATATGCAGTCAATCTCAAAAAAATAAATTACAGATCATCTTTATCTATTTACATATTCCAAGCAGGGGAAGAAACAACTGGAAATCAGAGCCAAATAGTTTATCTTGCAAGCATCAGTGCTAACCCACGTGGGGTTCTATATTGTTGATTCAATCTGGCCCCATTTTATTTTCTTGATAGTGCCAGTCTCCTTTCCTTCTCATTATTGCCTTCAGTCAGAAGTAAAAACAGGCTGATCCTTATTCCAGCCATGAATCAGCAAACAGAAGATAGTACATGAGCATTCAGGCTGGCATCTTTCCTAAAGAGATTAATTGTGGCAAGCTTGCTTGGCCTTCTGCCACTTCATACTCCTGCATAACAATCTCTGCATGGTATTTCTGTTAGCCGTCCTGCCCCTCCAAATGAGCACAGATAGTTAGTGTAGTTGTGCTCCCTAGCAAGTCAAAAAGAGGGAATTAGCTGCCCTTTATTTTCTGCTCAGGTCAGCTAATCCTCAGGGTGGTCAGGCAAGTTGCAGAGAGAATGTCACACAGGAGCCACCCGGGGCAGACAGAGGGGTGAGTCCATTATCAGCGCTTGTACATGCTGCCTCCAAATCCAGCGCGTGGTGAGGCAGGAGCGAGGGGAGAGGGACAATGGGAGCAACAAGGCTGGTGGCTGTACGAGCGTCCCTTCCACACGCCTACAGGAATGGAAAGGAATGCTGAACAGTTAAATTCATTCTCTCATTGATCTGCTCAGAAAGAACAGGTCTACCAATTGAAAGCGTCAAAAAAAAAAAAAGAGGTAGTAACTGGCAATGCAATTCTCAGTTGTATTTGCAAAGAGTATAAAATGGCTGGTCGCTCTCTCCAATTCCTTTCCATATTTTCAAGAAGATATGCATAACCAGAGTCATATTTGAGTGAAATAATGTACAGATTGCAAAGCTCAACATGCTTAAGGTGATGTCTTTCAATAAATATGTTCTGGCATCTAGTGACAGTTATTCAGGCACTGGTAACTTTGGTGCTGTTCATGAATAAACACACCTGCTTGGGCTAACACTGCACCTCCCTTACCTATTCTGGTCTTCACAAATACTGCTCTGATAATCACTGAACCAAATCAAAAGCTGCAGCAATCACAGAGCACTTCTGTGTGGTGGACAGTGGGCGCCAGGATTTTTAGCAAAGGCATGAACTCTACCTAATAGATTTTTTGACAACCAGTAACAAAAAGTAAACCAACAGAAACATCTAGTTAATTCTCAGCTGTCATATACTTCGAGGTTGTGTGACAAATGAAAGAATTTGGAGAAGGAGTAAGAACTTTGTTGTGATAAGCAGTGCTTTCATGCTTTGTAAGATATCCCTTTGCCGAAAATGTCTGTCATTCATAAAAGCAGAGCCATGTAACAGGTGGAAGAAAAGAAATGTTAACTCCATTACACAGGTATATCTGAGTGGCCCAACAAATTGTGCAATAAAAGATCATTATTGCTCATAACCCTTTTCAGATAACTGACCTGTGCAGTTCAAGCACTGCCATCCTTGATCACAAGGGACTTAGTCATGACAAAATTACAGCAATTTTTCTAGTAAATCTCTTCTAAAACACACAAACAAACCGGGATGAACCAGAGCTGCCAGATACTACCATTTTATATGAAAACTATAAAAGAAATCATGTGAAGAAAGTATTGTCTATTTGTGGACCCCAAAAGAGAAAGACAGAAAAACATAATTCTCTACAACTTAGTGACTGGGAAGCTGAAGTGAAAAAGACTTTTGTTGCTGCCGCACAGATCCAAATAGCAGCCCATGCCCTGGTGCCTCACTCCTCTGCTCCAGCAGTTTGTTCTTCACATTGCACTGCCCCTTGAGACTAAGCAACTAAATATTTATAGGGGAAGAACAGAAGTAGTATTTAAAAGAGGAGAATATTAAGTAAGAAAAACAAAACAAACAAACAAAAGACAAAATCTTTTACAAATTAGAAACAAACCACCCCTGCTGTTAAATAGTCTGTAACCAAGGGTACTGTGCCATTCTCTCAGGTCGTTTTCACCCAAACTACTTAATTCCAGGGGGGATTTAGCTTTACAGGTTTAATTCAGCCTGTGAAGGAAATGAAAGATAAGCCATTCATTGAGACCATTTCCCTTTACGGCTCTGCTCATGAGTCTTGAGCCAAGTTCTGCCCTGGAGAAGAAGCACTCCAATCTCTATTGATAGCAAAAATACAGTGAGATATACGTCCAAATTCAGTTGTGAGTATTTAAACCACTGCAAAATAAACTGTTTTCCCAGGAGCTTCATGAAGTAAAATGGAAGTCAAAACTATGTTTTATTCAAGTAAACAAACTGGAAGAGCAGACAATCTTGTTAATGAAAAACACTGAAAATAGCTGAAAGAATAATTCCAAGAGCTGCAAACACGACACACTGTAGAATATGGAGCGGCAGCTGATTAGCAGTCCCGTCCTTATTTTCTAATGGCGTGTAATTAGTGGTTTCTTAAAAAAGATGCACATGGCGTTTCTTCAAACTAAGCACAGGCTCTGTTTACTAAAGACACAGGGCTTCGTTCATATCTCAAAGATGCTGCAATGCCAGGATGTGCCCTTTCTTAAGGCTGTGTTTTCAAATAACTATTGTACCACGTTTCAATACCACAAGGCTCATTTTCTGCAAAATCTTTTAGAATGTCACAGAAAGGAGTCTTTTTTAACATTTCAGTCATTATCTTATAGTAAAAAGGAATGTGTAATACCAAGAGTGTATTTGCCAAGGAAGCTGGCTGATTTATTTGAATATTTGCACAGCTTTTGCAGCAAATCTCCTTCACCGTTTCTTCTGCATTTTCAGAAGTGAGAAAGAAAGAAAAAAAAAAAAAACCAACCACCACACGCAAGTATTTCAGTAGCATACAAATGGAGCAAACAATACCAGCCCCAAGGGAGTGGGGAGTAAGAAAAAGCCTAAAAATACATACACACAGGAAGAACAGAAACCAACTTTTATAACTAAGTAAGGGAATAATTTCATGCAATCATGGACCTTATTGTAACAGAGTTAAAACAAAACTACACAATATAAGATGTCATATGGCTAAAGATCAGCAAAAAGTGTAATAACAGAATATACCTCTCTGGTGAAGAACTTAACACAGTGTGCTAAGAGTTCAGACAGTTACAGCATGAAGTGAACTTAGATCCACATCCCAAATGTCATCTTCCTGTTCACATTACCAATTATCTCAAACCATTAGAAATTTTTTTCCATGCCAATGTGAGCTTTTGCATCGACATTGGAAACGTCACTGTTCATTCTAATGCCTACAACAAAGAGAAGGTGCACATGTGTATCTGTGGCTGGCTGTTTCTTTGTGCAAAGGCATTAAGCCTCCACACTGAAGTCCTCCAGCATGATGGAACTACCACTATCCACATTCTAAGACAAACACTTCAAATGGCACAGAGCTTGCATTTGGGGAAAAGTGACATGGATAGACAGGATTTCAGCTTGGAAAATCCCAAAGAGAATGAAACTAGGAATTAACCTGGGTCTAAAGGAAGCTGAGAATAAAATGTGTTCAGGTCCCATTTTTTTCCCATACCCATACTTAACAAGGCATACCTCTCACCCAAATATTTGTGAGAAAGAAGAGCATGAGGGCTGAAAAGCTTTTGCCTGTCCTGCCCTATTTGCCATTGCTTTCATTTGGAAGGGCCAAACCAACCATTTCCAACTAATTCCAGGAAATACCGTGGGAAAGGAATCAAGGTGAAACTGCTTTGCTCACAGAGAGAAGCAATCAGCCCACCTGGGCAAGCTTTGCTGGGGGACAGCTAGGATTGTACCTGAGGGCTGTCCCTTCCTCCAAAACCTTTCCTGCAAAGCACAGGTATGTGGCTGTACTTGTGACGCAGTTCTTGCCATCTCAGTGCAGGAATGACAGAGGCAAGCAGGCATTCGCAGGGACAGAAAACTGTTTTCTCTTGTACTCCTGCACAGCCATTTAAGGCCAGATTTGATCCCAAAAGTTTCATGCAGATAAACAAGAAAGTCAACAGATCAAATTGTTTTCTTAGGTAGACAGCGGAACAGAAATTAAGAAAGCAAAGCTAGGAGAGAACAGAGCTGAAGGGGAGGCAGCAGAACTGAATGGCTTGGAGTTCTCTTTTACACATTCCCTTTGCAATCTGTATTACCAACATTTCTGTTGAGATATTCTAAAATTTTGCATGTTGTCAGGTATTTGAGGAATCAAAACCTGTCAAAGAACATAACGTTCTATCTAGCAGAAGACTTTATTCCACTGGCAGAAATATGCAATTTTTTAACTTCCTAAATTGTATGCGCAGTAGCTAATTAAATGTCTAACTAAACTTTCACTTCAGGCAGACAGAAAATGCTCTAAAAATCATCTACTGAAGTGATGAAGTGAAGGACAATGAAGTATAGTAAGGGATATCTGCCTGTTCAACCAGCAGAGAGAGACAACTTGATAGGAAGATGCATTGCAGGTTTTTCCTCTGTAAGGCCTCCAATCGTATCAGCCAGGCATACTGCAGAGACCCGGTCCCACAGCAGGAAGAGCTCCTGGGCAAGACACTCACATCTGAAGTCCTGCTGGGCCACCATTTTTTCAACCGCCTCCACAGAAGGGGACCTTCTCTCACCTTTTGCTCCACAGAGCAGAAGCAAAGTTAAAAGGAAAAGAGGCTGCGCTTAGTGACATGAATCAGTGAGGGACAGCCAATGTTGCTGGGCCTGATACTGATAATTTTTCTGTTTTACCTAGGAATGCAATGCAGAGTAGGGCCTGTAGGTACTGCAAGAATAAAATATTTTTGTGGAAGAGACTACTACAGACAAGAAACCACTACCCTTTTCGAAGGTGGAGCTTAACAAAAAAAAAAACCAAAAAATAAAGTCCCACTCAAAACACTTCCCACGCATTCATACATACCTTTGGGGTTCTAGCAAGACTTCTGGAGCCAGAATTCATGAGAAGCAAAGCACCACAAAGTAGAAGTAGAAAACAAATGGATCTACTTAACTCACTTCATTTGTGACTCAGGAGACTCACTGCAATTCTAAAGACTTTCTGTTTGACTCCAGGCAAGTCCCTTACAAGCATAGCCACAAACAAATTTGTAACTAAAATCAGGTACTGCAACCTCACGCCTTGAGGTCCTGATGGGGGACTCTGAATCCTGCCCTTTTTTCCACGTTGGCTGTACAATATCCAGGGAGAAAGACCAGGCCAGCATGAATTTTGCAACAGAATGTTCTCATTCAGTGTGTTACTTGGCATGTACCCAGAGTGTGTGAGGAGTCACAGATAGGAGAACACTTACCTTAGAGACTCTTATTTCACTTAGAAGTAAGCTGGGATCACACCACCTCGACTCTGTGAAGCCAGAGACACTCTGGGCCAAAGCAGAACTCTTAGTACTGGAAAACAAAATTAAAATAAAGACATGAGTCAACTATAAGACTTCAACCATCTTCAGCATCGGGTGACAACTAAGCAGACTTTCAGGATCATAATTTTGCATGGAGCACCCAAACCCTCACTAAGCACCTATCGTCAGCTTGGGCTCCAGTCTCAGTTCTTTGCAAAAGGAGGGTAAACAGAATTTGCCTGTTTTGTGTGAGGCTGTGGAGATAGTGATATTGAAAGAGCATCAGTTATAAGCACCCGTGAAACCCTGGAATCCAACAAACTGAATATTAGCGTAGGAAAAGGTTGTGTTGGCTTAGATATAGAGCATCCTGCTGGTTACAATTATTTCTGGTTTACAATGTTAAAATCTTTCTGTGCAGCAGTACATACATTTTAAGACTAATTCTTTTTAATGACTGTTTGCTTGAAGAGGTAATACAACTACTCTTACTCCAATTACCCATTATTATTGTAACAGTATTAAAAAACTACAATATTGAAAAGCCACAAACTACTCACTCAGTAAACAAAAATTCTTTTCTTGATGGGCAGAGGCTTTCCTTATTTCTCCCTTCATGCAATTGCTTACTGCTACTGCCTCGTTCTTCACAGATATCTTCTGCAGGAAGAAAAAACAAACAGTGAGTTAATCAGGATCTAAATTTCTCTGAGTTCCTGCCACAAGGATCACTTTGTTACTACCCAGATCAGCTGGCCTGATCTGGCCTTCCCGGCTGTGCTCATGGCATTATCCTGCCTAAGCTGCACCTGTGTCAACAGGAGAGCATGTGAAGCAGGCTCCAAGGCACGGACTCAAGAGACATCTCCTGCCTCTGTAGCAAAAGCTGCTGATGGAAAAGATCTCAAGGAGCAGCTCTTGTGCTGTTTGCAGCAGAGCCACAGGTACTCTCAATCAACAGCAGGCAACCAGGCAGCACCAGGCGCTCTGTTAGGACTGGGGGACTTGAATCCTGCTTTTATCATAGAATTAGATACTGCAGCCACTGTGGGCCAGCTGTTTTTGATAAAGAAAAAAGAGGCAGCACAGCACCCCTCTAGGAATACACTTAGCGTGACAAGCTCATTTATTCCCAGCAGTTGTTTACCACTCAGTGCCTTTCCTGCAGCAAGTGAGACAAAAGACAGGATTTGAATGTGAAATGGCTTAAATATTACAGTGGAAATAGCGGGTGGCATCCAGATTCCCTCCTCAATCTGCTGCAAGACTTGTGTGAGACCTTCAAGACCTTTGGCTGTTTGTTTCTCTCCTGCACCTCAGCAGTTCCCTGCAGAAACCAGAGGAACTGGTATGAAGCGTGATAGACTACTAATGACAAGATTAATCTCAGCTATGTGAGATCTCAGGATGGGAAGGGCTAACTGACAGTTATTTTATTCATTTTCAGGAGGGAATTTTCCAGTCTCCCTCCTCCCTGGTAGGATCAACCTACTGGAACCAGTCCTCGCCACTGCTGGCATGACAAGCCGAAGACACCAAAGCTGTGATCATACACGTCATACCAGGGTTATGGCACGCAATGAGTCAGACTAAAAGCTCAGTGATCACAGTAACCCCAACCCCTCACCTCCACTGGCCAGATCCCACCTCTTAACTCACACTCCCTGTAACACCCTTCTACCTGCCACTGACACACACCAGTCCTGAGGAAAGGAAATCTGGCAAAGAGGAGGAAAACAAATAAATAAACAAACAAAACGACACACTGCCAAAACCAGGTAGCTTGTTCAGGTCAATCACTGGCTTCAAGACAGTCACTGGGGTGTGCTCCTAGGATGGAGGAGACAGGGTGGCCTGGGACAGCCCCTATCCCTAGGCACAGGGGACAGACAAATTACACACTTGAAAAGGAACTAGCATAAACCTGGAAAAAAAATGTATTTATAATCAACTGGAGCATATCTGATGCGGGCTGACTGAAATTTTTCCCTCTTTACAGGTGCTCTAGGGTTTTGAGAGATGTGTATATTAAGTAACAAAAACCAATTGAAAATTTCTATACACATCTCCTTGTTGAATTTTTTATTAGCATTCATTTAAACCCAACAAACTACACGGCCCTGGTTTTCAACATCACTTGTCCATGAGGCTCTCCTGTCTCCCTGCCTTTGGCTGGAAAGGCAACTCCATGCCTCGGTGTGTCTAGACCAGGTTCAGCACAGCAGTCCCAAGGCAGCAGGCGTTTGACACCCCTGTCCCCAGAGACCCTCCAAGTCCCTGCGTATTAACGCCACGCATGACTGCATTTCTGTATTCCTTTCACACAATGGATTCATGGAAATCTGCAATTTAATTTCTAAATCAAGTTTGCTTTTTAGTGTCAGACCACCACAAGTAGCACCACTACGCAAGGACTGACTGTGCTGGCAGACAGAGCACACATCTCTGACCCCGCAGAGCAAAGCACATTCAAGTGTTCCCTGTTACTGCAGCCCCGGAGTTGTATGGGAGCCATTATAGACTATATTTATCCTGTTTCCCCAAAAATAAGACAGGGTCTTATACAATTTTTGCTCCAAAAGATGCTTACTTTTTTACATGCACAGCTGCCTGGATGCTATTTAAATTGGCTTATTTTATGAACGGTAACTAGGGTTTATTTTAGGAGAGCAGCCCCCACTATAAGTGGAGGCGATGCCAAGGGGAGCCCACAGGGGCTGGCCCGGTTCCCTGGGGCAGAGCTTCCAGCCTGAGCCGTGGCCCGACACTTGTTCTTATGGCTGCAGAGCCCATTGAGCCCATTTCCACCGCAAGAAACCATCTTCTTCTCCAGCATGCCCTTTGAACAGTACCTAAAATCTCATTGAGGAGAAAAGGGTAATATTTTCCAGAAGTGCAGAGGATATATTATATTTTTATATACCCATACATATCTTTGTATATAGAGATTTGTCATATATATCTGAGTTATTGTGAGACTGGTCCCCCTAAGCATAACACTGAGAGGCACAGGGGTTTCACCAGTCACCTTGCAAGAAATCACATGCTTTGGATATTGAGAAGCTGGATTTATAGAGTTGTTTCATTTTCACCAAGTTTTTCATCTGTTTCATAAAGCAGAACATGGTGTAATTTATTGCTTGTCTAGCACCTTCCATATCAAAAAGATTACAAAAATGTTTCACTGTCAATTATAGTTAACCAGCCTCACTTAAAGGCAGCAGAGCTAACTCTGGACTCACACAAGCTCAGAAGTTCATGGGCAGATGAAAGATCTCAAAGCTCAATTATTTTTTGTGCGCAGAATTCTCATCATCTTCCTTCTAACCATGTCCTTCCCAGGAAGAGGGATCTGAAAGCTGAAGAGCTTAACAAAGACAGCTTGAAAGCAACGTTGTGAGCCAAGCTGGCTCAGGAAAAACACGTAACAGAGCATTTCCGGGCAAGGCACACGGGCAAAAGAAGTGGAAAGCTCTCCTCCTGGCAAATACAGACCAGAACAATGAGCACAGTTACAGTCATAGGATAAGAAAAATTGGCTAGGCCAACCCAGCAGGGAGATTGTTAAATGAGCAGGATCATTTATATTTGACTTTGAAAGGAAAGGATACGACTATCCTCAGCCTGGTGTGGAGATATTTTTATTGCTTGACTTTTACATGAACTTATCAAGCTAGTATTTGCAGAGATATTTCAGTGTTTCTGTAGTGTGTCTGGCAGGGACTTGCAGTTTCTCTATTCCAAGCCTCAGGCAATAATGTCCTGGGTGACGTGTTTCTGGTTGAAGCACTGAACATCCATCGAATTTATGGAATTCACAATGCTCATGTGCTGACTTCAAAATCCATGAAGTATAGATGGCACTTAGATCTTTTTCCCCTAAAGAAATGCTTATTCTTGTTCTTTTAGATGATAGTTGGAGCCATGGACAATACATAATGTTTTGAAGTCTAAGCTTTAATTAGGGAGATAAAGAAACATATCTTCTTTGTTAAAAGGGAAGGTTGCATTGAATGTGTGACAATGAAACTGCTTCCAGGACAACCACCAGAGATGTTCCTGCAAGGAGCTCTGGAGAAGGAAGATAAAAAGCTCACTCTGCACAAACACTGGCTTCTTGCCATCTTTGTACTTTTGTGACTCATTTCCTACTGATTTCAGTAGGAAGCAGAAAACCAAATACTTCTCATCCAGTTTTATCAAAGGCAACTTTCAATGCTAAATCCAAAGTTAGTCGATTATTTAATATTAACAATACTAGGGAAAGGAGATGTACTTGTGGAAACTTATGGGTCTCTTGTCACGTGAATAAAATATTATAACCCGTGAAAGATAATGGACCTTTGAAGCAGGGCTGGTTTAGTCCTCACAAGTGCTGCTGCTAAGAGTTAAAGCAGGTACTTCCTTGTTTAATAGAGTCCCCTGCAAAAATATGCCAAACAAAATACTGTGCCTTGCGTTTGAGAGATGCCCTTGTCTAGCACAGTGTAAACAGCACGATTCAGTCTTCTTCCCTGCCACAAGGCAAACAGCAAGCAAACCCTAAAGCAAGGGCAAACAATCCCAGTGAGCAGCATGATTAGGTTTGCTCCAGAACACCTCTGCACAAATAAAGACAAAGAGAGTGCAAATGCCTATCTCCCTCGCTGGGAAAAAGAAAACACAAGATCTGGCAAACCCCATCCCTAGCGTGCTGATACACAAGGATGAAATGACCCACACTGCAAGAAAATGTAAACAAGCAAAAAGAGGTGCAAAATCTTATATTTAATACTACAGCCTAAGTTTTCTTGACTATAGACTTCATGTTACAGTTTCAAAGGCTGGTGTCTAAGAGAACAAATAACAATATTGTCAGTGCAACCTAAAAAAACTGTATCTGAAAAATAATGCAATGAGAGTTTGGCAAAGGATGAGCTTGGAAAGGTAACCTCTGGGGGTTCTGCTTTTTCATGAAATTTTAAAGATGCGCATAAAACATGTGCTCAGGTTGTGTGCTTAGAATTGTGTGGAATCAAGTAAGAGTAGAAAACAGTTCCTTAGCATTCATTTACTACTAGAAAAAATGAGCACTGACAACCTGGATGCTTAAAATAAGATTAAAACAAACCTGGGCAAAATTCCTTATCTTCCCTGCCTTCCAAGATGTTTACTTGTTCTCCGCCTTTTCCCAGGAGTCAGCCCACTATAACTGAAGGCACCCTGGATTTTACAAAGTTGTTCTTTTTCATACGTAAAATACAAAAACGTACTTAGCATAAGGATTCAGGTTTTCAGGCTTAGGCACTCAACTTTAGAGCAAACAGTTTTGGATGCGATGGTTCAGATTGGCATTTGCTGTTTTATAACACAAATGGGAGTTTCTAGCAGCTGCTGTGACAAGCTCTGGGCAGATCTGCGTGTCCCAGGGTCCTACTGGGACCTGACAATAAACCAGTATTACTATTCCCCAAGATATTGCTTCTTACAGTGCCAGATCTTCCACCCCTGCCTGCTTAGCAGTTTCTCTTCACTACAGGAGTCCCTGTGGTTGGGTAGTCCTTGAACCCAGAGTGATGGGCTGGAGCAGAGGGTATTTCCAGCAGAGCTAAACTGGTGCACAGACCGAATCCTGATGACAAAATCAGCACATATCACTCTGCATTGTGGGGAGAGAACAGTCTCAGCATCCTCAGGATTGTTTAATTCTCACATTTTAATTTCCCTGTTATTCACACTACCCCACCTAATCTTGTAATTATTTACTAAAAAAAATCCAACACAGACACACACACAAATCAAGCCCCTGAAATACAAACAGAATATTTCAGCAGTTAGTGCATCACATGCAGCCTTGCTTTGATTTCCTGACTTAAGGATCATCCAATTTGCTGCAATGCTGCAAAAAATAAACCACTAACCTCATAAAACAACAAAACGAGGACATTTAATGAGTCAAAGACAATATTGTATTACCGAAGCAAAGATTAGAGGAAATAAATTGTTTCTTTAAAATAAATTCTGAAAGCTTACAGAGCCCAAGAAAGCAAAAAAGCCATACATGAAGGAAATACATTTATTCCAACTATAGAAATACAAATGTTATTGGTAGAAAACAGCAGGGCTCTTTGAGACAACACCACTGAATGAAAGCAAGAGAAGCAAAAACTGGATGAAAGAAGAAAGGATGAGACAGATGAAAGAAAAGATGAGAGCTGTGTGAGAAAACAGGAGGGTCATTTCCTTTATCTAGACTTGTGAACTTCACTGTTCAGAAACAAAGGCAGTGACTGTTCTTCACAAAATCGTCTCCAAGGATCTGGGAGCCCATTTGTTGATTTTTTAAAAAATAGTTTGAAGGAAAAAAAAAAACCCTGTATTCTTTAATGTCACTCAGCTGTAGTTCTGCAGCTGGGGATTTCTGTTCATACAATGGCTTGAATTTTTTTCTGCCTAGTTATTTCATTACAACCATAGGATTTATTACATGGTAATTCCCTGAGCTCTTATAAATCTATTTGGTGTGGGGTTTTTGTCTTATGATTCCAGTCTGGCAACAAATTTTCCGTATAAAATTTAATCTATTGTATCTCACTTTTGTATAATCAGATCATTAAAATGCATTGCTAATATGTAAATCTGAGCTAGCCTCATTACCATAATTATGCTCCATAATTATTGAATAAACAAGCATTTTAGAGTTTCTGAAGTCTGCTGAGAATGCTTTACCAGTTTGGGAGTGGCTTTCATTATGTGCTCCCTAGTCATTATTATAAACCTTTGTGGCAATCCTGTTATGTGACTGTTTTAAAAGCTGCTCCTAATCTGACTGGCAAGGTCCAAAGGTTCCTGTGTTGTGAGCACATCCAACAGCATCCTTCAATCACCACCTGACTGCCACACTCCACCCGAATTAGTATTACGGTTCAATTCATAGGCAGGGCTTTGCTCAGGAGCCTCCGTGTATTTTAAGGAATTATAAGCAATGAGTCAAATTCTGCCTTTCCTTCTGGAAGGAGAATTAGTGAGTGAATATCTCTGAGTGTGACATCAGTTTATTGAATGTAAAGTATTCTGAGAAAACACACTCACCAGAGGTTTTACATCTGCACTGCACAGATGCCTGATGAAACAGCTTTCAAATGTGCTGCCTACTGATTATTTTTCTCTATATTTTCTCCTTTTTTTGAGGTTTTTTTGTTGTTGGTGGTGGTGGTGGTGGGTTTTGTTTGGTTGGTTTTTAATATATCCCTAAATGAGGCATTCGATAAACATCAGATCCCCAGCCAATACAAGTAGCTCCACTGAAGCTCATAAGCTTTTGCCAATGTATGGAAGATTCAGCCCATTGCCTTTAGAAAGCATCATGAGCAGAACCCTGCTGACTTCTTCAATCCACTTTCATCTTTAATAAGAAGCACGTCGTTGTCAGAGTAGCACTGTCAGAACACACTGCCACATCTTGACCTAAACAGAAAATGGAAACTTACTGTCTTTGCAGGCCCCAGGAAAAGATATCCGCAACCTATGATAGATGTGACCTTAGAACAAATGACACGTAAATGATCAATAAGTCTTAGCAACATTTGAGTATCCTTGACCAAGACTGTTATAAACAAAAATACCCATGACATTGACCTTTTCTACTTTTACATGAGATTTTGTGTAGGGGACTTAATTAAAGTTTGTCAAAGTGTAAGAAGGTCAATAAGATTGATCCATACAATTTTTCAGAGTGAAAATGAAAAAGAGTATTTGATCTATATATCAGAAAAATCAAGCATAAACAGTGTAGCAGGCATACTAATGAACCTGCAAGCATAGAAGAAACAACTGATTAATACCACCACTATGGCTCTCCAAAGAGCAACAGAAAAAGCAAAACACATACATTGGCAAGGCTCTTTCAGTTCAAAAAAATCCCCAAACAAACAAATAAAGAAACCCCAAACAACCCAAGAATCAAATTACTTTAGTACTTTTTTATAGAGTCCCAAGGCTCATCTGATTTTCTTAACACAAACAAGAGAAAGAGACTAAAAATGCACCATTTCTCAAAGGGTAGCTCTCTTTCTCCACTTCTTTGTAATAACATCCCTCAGCAGCCTGTCCTCTACATATTCAGTCTCTCAGGTCTCCTTCCACGGAAAGTGAACTAGAAAGGAAGCTCAAATTAGATTCAGGCAGTGATGAACATTACCATTTTGGTGAGCTGAAGCTTGTCAAGCTCTCTTATCCTTTAGGTGAACATCACATTACCTGACCACGGGACAAAGATTTGATGTGAAATTACACTTCACTGTGCATTTATAGGACAGACAGACTGTTTTATCTTAGACGGGGGAAGAAAGATCAGACCTTTATAGGAAAGAAAAAAGGATTATTCACATTCACTGACAATAGCATCACCTTGTAGGCAAAGACCAGCACTTTTCTATGTATAGATTTTGTGCCCTTCTGCACAACCTTTTTTTTGAGACCGTTGGAAAGAAAAGTGACAAGAGTAAACATGAGCAAAATAAATCATTTGCTCTTAAGAAGTTCAAAATGTAGGATAAAAAGAAATTCAAGCAATACAAGAAATGCATATTCAGGGACTCATGTTAACCTGGAAATTAACTATAAGGAACTGGTTTGGACATGAGAAATAACTCTCAAGCTAAATTTAAATCTCAATTTATCCCATTAAATCCTGAGTCTATCCTTTCCCTACAAAGGAATTTCCAGTACAGGCAAGCCGGTAGAAGGAAAGATAAGATCAGTACTTTGTTCAGTAGGAAAATCTCAGCACAATGCCAGTCTTAGAGCCCACACCAAGAATGACTAATAACAATAATGCTTTTCATTTCTGTTGGGCTTCTCATCTGAGAATCTGGAAGTACTTTCAAGTATCCATTTATTAAACTTCGCTAATGAAACAATATGTGTAGCATATTTTATGGATTAAAAAAAAAAGGCACATAAAGATTTGGAACTAGATCCCTTTTTTTTTTTAGTGAAAAAGGCAAAATAACACAGTAGTTTCGTGTCTTTCTTGCAAGACTGTTCTTCATGCTGTTCTCTTTTTCTGCAACCTGAATCTCAGATCTCCACCTGTGTTGCACCACAGCTTAAACAGCCTGGATTGGCACCCCTGTTTCCCAGGTGAGAGGCAGATTTGGCCCCACTGTTCGTCAGGTGAGCCAAACTTACTTCTCCTGCCACCTCACAGAGCTCATGACCCCCTGAACAGCACAAACGTAATCCATGGTGATGCACATCTCAAAAAAAAAGCAAAAGCCCCACGATGCAAGAAACCAAACCTGAACCTGCCAGGGCACAGCAGAAAGCCAGTAGCAGCACAGGCATCTCGAAATGCTGCAAGGCTCTTTTGCCCACTCGCTGCCACTGCTCACCTGGAGACAGGTTCATGGTGCCATGCGGCACCCAGCCGAGAGCAGAGCGGGGCAAGGGAGAAGAGCAAAGGGAGAGCAGGGCTTGCCTTCCTTTGGGAGCGGAGGCTGCAGGCTCAGGTCCCTGCAGAGCTGCTTCCTTATCTTGGGGGGCTTGGCTGAAACTGGAGCACAGAAATCATTCAGGGAAAAAAAAAATTAGATGTTCATTTTAGCTTGTGTCCTTACAGTCCCCAGCTCCATTCTTTTCACATGACAAAGGAAGCAGCAAACAGCGGCACAGAGACAGCAACTGGTGACCAGCAGAGGAAAGGAACCTCCTACACCACCTTTGCTGCAGAACAAAATATAAATGGACTCTCAGAAGAAGGATTAGGAACAAAACCTCATTACCTCGATGCAACATTTTAGCTACTAGATCAATGTATTTTAGGGTGCAATTTCACAGGAAACTCAGATTAAGCCTGCAAGGCTGCTGGAAAGGCCATCCCACCCTCATGACTCTGTCCCAGCCTGCATCATTGGTGCAAATTTTTTTTTTTTTTTTGAAACTGTTTGCTTATTGTTATGGGTTTACATTTCAGCTGGGTGGGTGAGCCCATTGGGCTATGCAGCCCTATGAGTGCAGCTCCCAGGCCAGGGAAGCAGCAGGAACCAGCAGCCGCAGCAGCAGCCGTAGCAGGACTGGAGCGGGCTGGCTGCTCCTGAGCTGCCTGGGTGCTGCCTGCGCCCACCAGCCAGGAGTGAGACCGGCGCAAGAGCTTTCCCACGTTGGGGCATCAACTTGTTTGTTCCTCCTCTGCTCACAGAGCTTGTAGGATCTTATTTATCTCTGAAATACTATCCCTGTGTCACAACCGTTTCATACAGCCTGTATGTGTGACAGCTTTTGTCACAGAAGCGGGCATGCAGGCAAACACTATCATCCCATATGCTTCATTTTCTTAAGTGAAACCAGAGTTGATTCATCTGTAAAAATAGCTGTTTTCTTGAATTGCAAATCTTGTTATCACTAGGTGCAGATACACTCAGCCACTGAAGCAAGATGGGGCACTCTTTCACCTTTTTTGGTCAATTTGTCCTGCCAGAAGAACAGAAAAAGAACAGGAGTCTGCCTGGACAAGGGCACTGTACATGGCATAAAGCTGCCATTGCACCTTCCTCCACATCTGTCTGTCCTACAGTCTTCACTTGCGATGAACAGGATGGAGAGAGAAAGGAAAGCGGCTGCATGACACACCATGCACCAACTCACAGACTTGCTAACATCCCTCTTTGGACTTCGATAAGCAGAGTCCACAAAGTCAGTGCATACCATGAATCACATGGCTCAGAATCATGAGCTAGCCTTGTCTTTTCTTCTGCCTTCAACTCAGGATGAAATGTGCTTATGTTGGATACTTACTGACTGACCCTAGGATGAGACACACAGAGGGACCTTCGCAGTGGTCTGGAGACTACTGCAAGATAATGCTCAGAGCCTCAAATTCAGTTTCAAATGCTCTGTTTCACTGGCAATTTCTTTCAGCTGACTGCAGATTTATTTATTGTGGGGGAGAGGAAATGATATCAAAATGAAAAGACTGAAATGACCATTCTGTCCCAGATTTCACCACCTTCTTCCTCTGTGCGTCTCCTAAGTAGCTCCTGAGTGCAGAAGAGCTGTTATTGCACTCTGCACGTGCTTGCGACACTTGACTTCAAAGGAAGAACAGCAAATCCCTCTTCCTGAAGCAGCACTAAAACAGTTAATTACACTAAGCTAGTTAATAGCTTTTCATCATCAAGGCCTGGTTCTTCTGCACACACAGGGACAGAATCCATTTATTTTTTATGTATATCCTTTTATTTATCTCACTCCTACCAGCTGTATGAGAATTTATTCTCTGTCACTGTTCTTAACTCATGAGTTCATTTAAAGTGTGATAGCAGTGGAAATACATTAACAGTTTCAGAAAATAAAACCTTTCCAAAAATGGGATCCAGCAATTTACTTTTACAAATAGAGAATTTACACATTTGCACTTGGCTAAATTAATTAAATCCATATGGGAATTACCCAAGCCATACAGTATGGCACAATATATATGCCGATACCTAATTACCATCAATCCAGGCAGAACAAAGAAGCTAGAAATCTGCCTCAACACATGAGGTGGGATTGGCCAAGGAGCAAGCGCAGTAGTCCCAAGCTGACAGCAGCTTCTTTGAGGTGTCTGGGATGTGGTTTCTCAAGCTAAGACTCTGCTGTAGCCAGCAGAAGTGGATCCCATTTGCTTTCCATCCACTGTTGCATGCATGTCCCATCTTCCCTGCTATGTCATATGTTGCCCATTTAGTTCCTCGATTCAGCTGAAGCCTGAACAAGTTCAGATAAGGTTAGTTTAGTAGTGCTGGAAACAGCTAGTGGTGAAAGGAGGGCTAAGGCCATTTTGGGAAGAGCCTGAGCAGCTCAAGTAACTGCACCCTTGGAAAACCTCCAATCACTTTAAGCCACAAGTTGCTGAGATATCAGAAAAATATCTGGGAGCCTTTTCTCCTCCAGAGCCATGCTACCTCATGTGCTGTTGCCAGGTGAGGGTGCAAGGCCCTGAAGAGCAACAGACTCTTCTCAGTGCACTGACCCCAGGAAGACCCTTCTGTGTCAATGTTGAGCGCTGCAGGGTACCCGTGAGCTCTCAAAGCATCCAGCTCCCTGTTGGTTTTGCCATACCAGCTACATGGCCATCGCTAACCCACATCAGCAATGCTTCTGCATTACACAAGAGCAACAACCACTTCTCTCTTGGGAAGTGAGTTTGCAAAAGAATCATCTTCTTTTAGCCACTAATCGTGTTTGTGAGTGCAGCAGGATGCTGGCAGAGTGCTTTGCCCTCGGCGGTGGCTGCGTCTCGGTGCCCTCAGCGGTGGCTGCATCTCGGTGCCCTCGCAGCCCCCGCGGCCGTGGCACAGCCCTGGGCAGCGCAGCTCAGTTGCAGCACTGCAGCCGCTGCACTGACCCAGCATCAGCAGCTCCGTGCTTCAGGAGATTAAAAAGCCTCAGCAAAACAGACTGAAGTGGTATTTTTTTTCCCATTTTTTCACTAAACAAACGTTCACACTCGCCTTTCTCCTTTTTCCTCAGCCTCTTCTGTGTAATTAAGAGCAGTTAGAAGAGAATTAACCAGAAAACAACCCATTGGATTCTTGGGTAAAACAGCCACTTGGCAGAACTGCTCCTAGATCTTTGCGTGAAACATCAGCTGTTCTTTGTAAATGGTCTTTTGGAGAAAGGCAGCTCTGAGAAAAGAGCTGCAGAGGTGGCACACAGCTCATGTGCAGCAATAAAGACTGGAGGGACAATCTGACAGAAAACTCTGCCAAATTGAAAATACGTCAGGCCTTTCCCCAGAGGCAGTGGCCCAGCTGTAAGGGATGCTCCGATATATGCAAATAAACAAAAGGAAAGCAAGAAGGGGGAAAAGTTAGGAAAAGGCATATACACCCACAATCCATTGTAACAATCATTATTATTGATTTTGCTGCTGTCTTTCAAGGAGGCATCTATTACAGGAACCAATACTTACTGAAATGAGAAAGAAACGCATATGCTTTCCCATAAACACACTGGAGACAATTGTCCATTGCTGTTCATTTCTCGGGATTCAACCACAATCTGGAAATACCATTTCAATATCGAAATTGCTCTTAAGCAAACATGTAGTGGATTAAAAAAAAAAAAAATCTACTTATTCTATTCCTTGTCAAATCAGATCAGCTTTCACTGACTGCACGGAGTAGAAACATTCTGCTCCCACCAAGAAGCGTTCTTGAATAGCTACTCATACATTCCAGTCAATATCCAGGTGAAGGAATCATGCAACATATAAAAGATTATTTCAGTTTGCATGTTTACCTGTCATGTCCTTGCTTATACACTGTTAATTTGATAAAGCACTTAAAAGTCAAATGCTTCTCAGTTTTAAAATTATAGTTCTACTAATCAGCATCCTTTAACTAGAAACTCCTCCATATATTTAAATGAATGAGGCGCAAATGGCAGAATTGATTAAACGGAGCATAAAAGCTTTTTTCTGAAAACGAATTTTGAATGGTTTTCCTCATGTCTCAAAAGTGGCTATAAAAAAAAAAAAGCAAACTTGCATTTTTTTCCCTGTTGTTTTTGGATTAATTCAAAACATGGGCAGAAGTTGTTCCTTTCAGGTAACGTCAATGGAGCTCATTACTGGACTCCTAAGTCTGGAAATCACCTGCTGTGACTCTAACTCGGAAAGAAGCTCATGTGTACAACCTGGACTCTTTCAAAAAGGCTTTTGGCTACATCTCACTCAAAGTACTGCATAGTTTGGACAAAACAGAATTTTCAGCTTCAGTTATTACACAGCTAAACAATATATCTGCCCTCAAAAATACCAGAGAGGTTTTTAGGATCAGCTCCGTGTACCAGGTAGAAGAACAAAATGCAAAAGCATTGTATTTTATTTACTCCAAGATCAGACTCCTGGGACTTTTCAGGTTAAAGAGGTGATTTCTGATGTTCTATTTATATATAATAGAAAATTGGTGCACTTTAGTGTAATTCTTGCTTCTCCAAAATACAGTGTCACTAATGCAGGGCTGATACTAATGCGAAAGTCAGGCTGCAGCACAGGCCCATCAAGCACTACAGTATACGCCAGTTTAAATACCATTACGGAAAAGCTCTAGGGAATTTCATAAAACATAATAGGTATTTTAAAACCATTGTTTTAGAGCAAGAATATTTTTTCTATTAACTAGTACTATACAGTTCAAAAATTTCAAACTAATCTCAAACTATTAAATTCTATCAGCTTTCAGAATCACTTCCATAAAATCCTTTTTAGAGCCAGGGTTAGCCAAAAACCTACTCGAGTAGCTGAGTTTAAACGTATGACTTGTACCATCCCAGTTCCACAGAGCACTTCAGCATGTGTCAGTTTTAAGCACACGCTTAAGGCACCCTTGTGTCAACACCAGTAAGAGTTGTGAGGTCTTTGGCAACGGGTCCTTCTTTTCTTTCAGAGCATTTGGACTATGTTTATACTAACACAGCAATGCAGTTATACTGCTCCCTCTCGGAAGAAAATTAAAATCCCCCTAGGTGTTAGGTGGAAGACACTGCGAACACTACCGAGGGTGGGTTTGTGCCAGAGCGGAGGAGGAACAGCTGCTGTCTCCTGCTGCCCAGGGCTGTATCTGTGAGCCCCGGCGCTGCTGCACAAGCCATTTCCCTCACCGAGTTCCTCACGCCACAGCTGCAGCTTTCTGTGTCTGCCTTCCTGCATATAGAATAGATGAGCCACAGCAATAAAAATGAATCTGAGTTGGGAGCGAATAGTATAGCTTCTAGCATCTAGAAGCATTAATATTTGGGGTTTTACTTTATCCCTTGACAAAAGCAGTCTCTGTTTTGTTTAAGCTGCCCCCAAATTAGCAAGTGATCCAGGTTCCAGGTTCGCCTGTTTTATAGCACAGTGGTTTATCACAACTAAGACTGCATATGCCATTTTGTAATTTAGGAAATGGGAAGCTATGAAGTGGAGCTATACACATCCATATTCCAGTACTGTGCTCAAGCAGAAGAAGCTTGAAACAAGGTTGCCAGTAGACCTTGCGCAAAATTCTATTAATGTGTGCACTTCCACAAGTTTTAAATCATGACAGTCATGATGACATCTGTGCCAGCGAATACGTGGTGCTCTGTCCCACTGTGAGCTTTCTTCTCGCAGGAGCTCAACTTATTTGTGTGCTTCTGTGAAGAACTCCAGAATGTCCTTCTGGATGGCAGGACACAGAGTGAAGAAAGCTGTTAGCAAATCAATCCTAAAGTGATTTATTTCCAAGTGGCAGATACCGAGCGGGCAGCATATATTTATCATTTGGACAAGGCCTTAATAAAGATAAATTAAGAGTATAAGTCTCTCTAAGAAACAGCTTCAGCTGTAGACACATGCCAAAGCTCACTTTGCTGTTTAATTAGACACATATGCTTCAGCTGGGTTTTAATATGGATGATGTTTGCTTTCAGTTATGAATATTATAACTAGTTCTCTAAAACTAGAGGTTGTCCAGGCCAAATAGTGTGAAATCCTTTTGAAATGTTTTTGTTTGCAACACCAATGATCAATGACATTACAATGATCAATGACCAATGACATTACAAATCAAAACATACTCCCAGAGACAATAATTAACATATTTATTATCTGAATAAAGGTATTTTAAAATCTCATTAAAATATATGAGCAATACTGAATCCTTTGGAAGACTCAGAGTAAATGACCAATTTAGGACAATAAGAGCACTGCTTTCAAAGTATTTCTTCTCGTCTTTAGAATCCGAGCACCACAAAATGAGGGACACCAGAGGCAGGCAGAGGAAGAAAGAAGCAGAACAGATTCTTGTTGTTCAAAAAACAGACTAAGCTTTCTTTTGTCTATGCCTAGATAGCCATCCATCATAAAAATCATCTATTATTTACTGTAATTTAAAGTATTTTGTATGCTGTACAGTGTAGTTTCCCAGTTTCTTTGAGACTAACCTAGAGCCAACCCCATCTTCTTGCACAGATGATCTTTCTTTGAAGTCAGTGGGAGCCATGGGAGCACATGGGTCACAGAAATGAGGCTGAACTGCTCAAAGGGATTTAGATACACATGTTCCATCAAAATGAATGAAAAGTAAATGGCCTGCATGCTTGAAAATCTCAATTACTCTTCTGAACTTAATTCAGGGATAAAAGCTCCCTTTGTTCAGCTGCTCAATAGTATTTTACCTATTCGTTTATGCAGAGCTGCCATAGGATATTGTGCTCTGTGGCTATGTCTTTTAGCTTTGTAAAATACAACCACAGCAAACCTGAGGCTAATGTCAAATTCCAGCTATAACTAACTCTATACTATCAACTGACCGTCCACCACTCCTGCCCCACATATGTAACGTGAACCCAGCTCTTTGCTTGCGTACTCTGCCATCAGCCAGGAATAACCTTTCTGAAGTCAAGGGAACCACGTGGAATAAACCCAGCTCAAGTGCAAAGAGAATCACTTCAAAAAACTGGAAAGGAATGTCTGATCTGTGATTTCTCTCTGACTTCTGAACCCATGTTTCCACCGAAGGCAAAAATCTGCCTTAATATTTATTCTCTCAACAGTAAGGTTAGAAGAGCCTCTCTAGAGACATAATCTGCAAAAGCAGCACAGGAACAACCAGCATGTCCGTCTTCTTCTCACTTGCAACTCCTAAAAATGACAACACTGTTGCCCAAATGAAAAGCCAAGCCACCCTGCACCAGGTACTTGCTATCTGGAGAGTTATCACACTTAGCTGTGTGTGATAGATCCCCCTTCTACATAAACTGGAAGCCATATTGACATCAGATAAGACTTCTCAGAAATAGAGAGGCTTGAAAATATATTTTAAAACAGCTTCTAGTGAAAAAGAAGCTTCTTAGTGCAGTCTTCTGGTTTTGTGCACTTTCTCTGACCCCTTTTCAACTGATAAATCCAAAAAGAAATCCACACTAGGGCTACCCATCCGTCTTTTTTGCACCAAGAGCCCAAAATGCTTTTTAACATGATCTGTTTCAGACAATTTATGTAGATAAACCACCCTTCTCTTAGGTGACTGCCTGGTGACTCCCCTCAGCTCTGAGAAATTCATGTTTTCCTAAGCCTTTTAGTGCACCTCAAAGTATGACAAGTGATAATGGCCCTTATCAATCTTTTGTTGTGGCACATCTCTTTCCTTAACAAAGGCTCTGTGTAAGGCTAAAACAAAAAGCTCAATACTCTCATGGGAAAGGGGAGACAAAGGAAAACACAAAGGACGAACTTCCTTGCAAGGTAACAGAAAGAGAATCTAACAATTCTCCATATTTTATATTATCACAAAGCTCACACGGATGCATAAAAACACTTCTACTGAAACGAATGTGAGGATCAACCCAGCCCATCCTGTTCCCTGTATATCACTCATTAGTTTCATCAAGCTTCACAGCAGAAAGGGCTGCTGGAGTGTAAAGGAGCTGCCGAAAAGTCAGGGTGGAATTTGACTGAGGACCTCTACCTGATTCTCCGTGCGAGGAATTCAGTTGAAAGACTCTAATATGATGGATAATTTGCAATTTGGAATTATCAGATGTCATCTGACAGCTTTTTAGCTTTCATTGATATATCTGTGTTAGACAAGTGTAGTAACACAGGTTAGCTATCTTAGGCTAAATATCCGAAGGTAGAACACTAGTAAAGAGGAATTTTTATAAAATCTTTTTTATTTTTCTCCTTTTTAAAAAAAATAAACACATGTTAACAGGTCAACACTGAAATTCTGTGGCCTTTACCTCAAAATGGTATTTTTAGAAATTACCTTGCCCTCACTAGGCAACAGTTGTGGAATGTCAGGGGTGAGACAAGAACTGTAATGCTTTCCACAGACAAAGTGTTTTTCAAGTCAGCTTTTGCCAAGTATTACAAAAGAGTTCTCCCTCCTGCTAAGGCTGTATCTTAAAAATGGTAATCACCACCTGGCATATTCCATCATCACTTAGAAAACTGATGAAATGTGGCTGCACTTTACATTTCGGCAGCACATCAGTGGGAAAGGAATGCATCCATGTGTTAATGTAGGCAGACACATGGAAAGAGAAAGACACGAAGTAGTTTAGAGGGCATTATATAATAACTCTTGGCAAGTGTCGACTTTTTAACAGCAATGGCTTTAGAAATTGGGCAGCAACCCATCAGCCTGCAGGTGCTAGGCGGAGAATAAATTGCTTATCTGTCCCTGCTGCTCTTTCTCAGAAGAGATGCTGTATCGTGTCATTCAACTTGCTGATCTCTTCAGACAGGTTTCTCCAATGACAGAATTTTAGCACCAAAAGTATTGGTTTACTAATAAGGGAACATGTCTTCTCTGAATTGATATTTCTATATGCTGAGCACATAGGGATACCCTTGGGTAGTCACAAGTAGCAACCATTTTCTAATTAATTAATCCACACATCTCCTCTTTCGGCTACATCTGTATACACCAGTACTGACATCAAATTGTCTGTTAACTTCATCAGAAGTATTTCCTTTCCTCAGATTTCCCAGGGGCTGTATCAATACCTGCTTCCCTAAATAAAAGAGGCAGGCAGACGTAAAGTGAGTATCAACTGACTCCCCTGTTCAGCTATCTTCAGTGCAGCCAGCAGTTCAAAACGGTTATTAAAAGGTCAGAGATTCTTCCAATTGACAAGGCACCAAGTCCAGGTGACACTCATCCAAAAGTGCTAATGGAAACAGAGACAGAAATTGGAAAACCTGTAGGAGCCAATTTGACAAGCTCAGCTGAGTAAAGATCCCTGAAGGCAGATAAAGGACTAACATAAACCAATACTTTAAAAAGGCCTAAAAACAAACAGGGAAACACACACATATAGATACAAACGTTTACAGACCAGTATTCAAGAGTATTTGGGAATTATTTTCATGGTCCAGGACTTTAAAAAGCCAGACTTCTTCAATTTGATAGTGCAAGCAGCTGATATGGTTTCAAGAAAATGCAAGTTTCCCTTCTTTTGCCACCTCCATACCCTTTACAACTACACCTTTGCTTTCTTAGTGGAAGAAAAACCCTGTTAGAGGGATCACATTTAATGAAAAGGGGCTGAAAGGGAATTCCGACAGCATCAGATGTCAGGAGTTGATGCCACTCCTTATATATTATTGTATTCAGAAAATCCTACAAGTACTCAGCCAGAGAAAATTCCCTGACTTAAAATCAATACTAAACTAAAGTCCTTTATCCTGCCGGTAATTGCTGTTTGCATGCAAAGCTGCTGCATACGCTTTCACTGGGAGAAAAACTAATAAGAGTTTCCTTATATCGGCAGAGAAACAAAGAACTCAGATGTCTGCTCTTAGCACTTTCGTGCAGGGATGGATTGGGAGGAGGTGGTAATGGTCACATATCTTCCATCTGAACCTGGAGAGCCGTGAAAGTCATGCAAAACAGCACTTTCCATTTCTTCAGTAAGCTGCAAATCTCCAGATCACAACTGCCTGCATAAATTGTGTCAACCCATTGACATGCAATTCCTTATGTATATGCCCAATATATGTAGTTCCTGAAAGGGAATGCCCTATTATCTTAGGGGGGACACTGAGGTGTCAGAACAGAAATAATCACAAATACCTATTTAAAGACAAGTTCTTCTGACAAAATCTGATCCAATTGAAATTAAGAGGGGAAAATTTTACTGCTTCTCTGACCTGCCCACATTGCATGAATTTCAGAAAACTGGCCAGAAAGTATAGTTATTATTTACTCAGCCCTATACCACTGCGGTCATACTGGTTTAATGGTAGGAGTCTTTTCAGAAAACTGCAAAAATATCCAGGTTTCCAGGTCTTGCTTTTTAGTTTTCTTACTTTTTCTTGTTAACACCTGAGTCCCCATGCACAGAGCCCTGTAGCACACCCTGGGTGGGGAGGGCATGCGTACGCACAGCACCCCCTGCGAAGGACTGAATCCCATGCTACTAAAACTCACAAAGTTTCTAAGAAGCATCCTGATGATTAGCTGGAAACATCAGCAGCAGAACTGCTATAGAGCTCCATAGCCTCTCTTCTCCTTCAGGATCCTCTACCAGAGAGCTGCTCAGTGGGGCACAAACCTGCTGAACTAGGAAAGTGGAGACCCAGCAGAGGGGGAAAGACACGCATCTCGCAGGTCGTGAAGCGAGACACAGGCAGGATTTGTTCTACAGTCCAACACAGAGTTCTTTGCATCTCTGTTTCCTCCTTAGTCACTTTGAAATGGAAAAACAGGAAAAAAAAATGTTGTCTATAGAATGTCAAGAGATGCTTGTTCTGTGCCTGTTCTAAGTGACCAAATTTTCAAGGAGGAGAATTGCAGTGTTTTCCAGGCTGATTCACACTTTTCCACTTGCTAATGGACAGAAGGTGAGCTGTGTCATACTGAAAGGCTCCTGCTGTAGAAAGGCCATTCTCATCAAGGTCAATGCATGCAAAAGACATCGACTCTTCATCTACCTCATACCTACTTGCTCTTTTTGCAGGAATACTAGTCCTGCTTGAAAGCATTCAGGCCACCTGACACTGACTCCTCACCATGCTCTGCCTTTGAAATCGACTGATTTTAGTTTAAAAGACAGACAGTAAAAATAAAAAGTGCTGAATTCTACAGATCGCATGTACTCTAAAACTTCACAGGATGTGTGCATTCCATATTGAAATTGCAATCTATCCTCTACAACATTCTCACTTGAGCTGTTCGGTTTGTTGGCTTTGCAGTTGGCCAAATAGTAGGAGGTATTTGATCATCTCTGTTCAAAAGCTTGAATTCTACCTTTTGTTCCCCTGGGGCTGCAAGGCCATTTCAAGCTGTATTTTCTAGCCAGCCTTTCCACAGCTTCTGTAGAAGCATGTGATTTCTACCAGCACCTTTAATGCCAGTGTTGTTTAATCCCTTCCTGAAACACGAAGAAAGGAAATTTAGAAGCAAGTACCTCGATGAATAAAGAAGGAGAATATCCCAATGTCAAAGCCTGAATTAGGTAGTGTGCCTGCATGCATGTTGCTTTGTTATAGTCCTGACTATTAAAAATGGGCCAGTGCACTGCACTGGTGGAATCTGAGCTTGAGAACCTCATGAGCTCTCTCAGTGAATCACAATCACGCAATCCCCTGTGCCAAATAACTTTGTGCTGATGTGCTCTGAAAATGCAGAGACAGCCTCTGCTCCTCGCTCAGCTTGTGTATCACCTAAAGTGGGCTGGTAGGAAAAGTACCTTTTCTCTTTGAATCAAATTACAAAGGCAATTAAGCAATGTCCAAGAAAAAGCCAGGGCATCACAGGAAAGCAGACAGGCCTATGGTCACCCACACTCACTAACTGACCTCGGGCATTCAAGTTTGAGGCATATCTGGTTTGTTTGGGCTTTTTCCCTCTATTTGGCAGAACTCAATGGCATGCTGTAACATTATGCTCTGACGCTCATGTAGGTGACCTGTCTCAGTCTGTGTGGGGCCCTTCAGCCACCCAAAGCACTCAAGAACTTAAGAATTCCCCAGAGGAAAGCTGGGGTTTGAGTCCAGCCCATCTAAAAACCCACCATGACATCTTACACTTTCCCCAGCAGTGTGGCCCTAGGACTCTATTAGGTTTGGAAAGCTCTCCTCTTCTTGATCTGATTTATTATAAGCATAAGTTAGAAATACTTCCCTGATATCAGTAGTAATTCCTTGTAGCCCTGCCCGTTAGAAAATGAACACCTTGTGTGCGAAACAAGTATGAAATGCTTCCAGAAGAAATTCTTCTCTTTGTTGGAGCAAGATGGCATTTCACACTCACAGAACTGCCTGGTGCATTGGGCTATAAAGACTCAGTCTCCTGAGGGGCAAAGCCAAGAAGGGGGCAAAACCAAGAAGAGGGCAATATCAAGTTGTTCATTTTGCATTCAACTTCCTGCACTTAGCAGCTCAAAAAAACAAGAGGCTCTTGCAATTAAAGGCTACAGCAACTACTGAAGCCATTGAACCCTTCCCATGACGACCAATTTGGGTACATACCTTTTCCAAGTCCCACTGAAACCAGTAAGGACTGTATGAACAACTGATGTCCAAAGCAAATGAACCGGTGCCCTCTTCACACAGACATCCCTGCTCTGCCTCACCAACAGTCTCATCTCTGAAGGATATGAAAAGCAGAGATCAAGGCTATGGCACATACGCAGATAAAGCAAGCAGAAGGTTAATTGAGCTTTGCTATCTACATTTCCCACATTGTACCAGATTTTTATCAAATTCATATTAAGGAATGTGAGACAACAAAGCTGAATAGGGGAAGAAATGAAATCAGACCCTGTTGTCTACCCAGCAGCTGTCACCAGACTAGGCGTTTCTTGGAGGAATGGGAAACCTGCTCTGGATCTTGGTCTGACAGGGCATGCTCTGCCACCCCAGAACTTTGCCCTGCCCTTACCCCATTAACTCTGGATCTCTTCATCCAAATCAGTCCTTTGCACACAACTGTTAGCCTCAGTTCTGCCTCAGCACCAATTTTATCTGTTCCTCACATCTCGTCAGCTCGCACCCTGGCTCCTCTCAGCCCTCCCTCTCCTGTGCAGCACCAATGTCTGCCCCAGGAGAGCTGGGTGACAGCCACGGTGGTTTCCCAGCCAGGTGCTGCTGTGGCAGGAGATGGGCCGCAGGGTGGGCAGGCAGGGAAGGGGACACAAAGCCAGGAAATTCTCAGCTGGTGTGCTGAGCGAGTGCTAAACCTTCCTGACAAGTTCACATCCCCAAGTGGATGTTTTCCTTTTGGTTTTGGTTTTTAAATTACTCTTGAATTTCTCATGGCTTGAGTGGTAAGGCATTAATGGCAGTTGTTTAATTAATTAATACTCCAAGGAGGCAGAAGTCCTGCCGTGCTCTGAAGGGCATTTAGGTGTGCTGACCTCACCGCAGTCAGGCAGCAGAACCGAGCAAGGGCCCAGTGGATTTCACGCAGGCCATTTCAAACCAGTACACCCAGCTGAGCTCAGGAACGCAGCGGTCATGCAGGGCTCCTGGCAGCGGCTTAGTGCGCATTTCCCCACATGTGCCAGCCAGATCAATATTCACAACTATACCTTTGACAATGCTGATTTAAACCTGTTATGGATTTCAGGGACCTGTAAGACCCTTGTAAGAAAGAGAAACCCTCGTGGCCTCCCCAGAAATAATTTTTAACAAAGTTGTGTAAGGGCAGGCACATACACCAACAAATCTATGCAGTAACTACTTCTGCGTCTTGCACTGCATTCAGAAAACTCTGAGGAATGCAAGTAGCAACAACACTGAATAACAAATATCACCAGTAGCTCTACAGCAGCCACTCTTGTTAGCTGTCAGGAAGCCAGAAAGCGGCCAGTGAGCAATTCCCCATAAGAAAATACGGGCTAAGGCTGTCCAAAGGGAGCATCGCTCCATCCTGTTACGGCAGCATGGGTTTGAACTTTTCTTTATTGCAGTGACACAATACCACGATGAAGTGGTGCTTCACTCAATTAATTCAAAACTGAGACTACCATGCATATTAATGAGCACCCTAATGAGCATTAATTTTTGATGTTCCTCATTAACGAGCATTATAAACTATGACAAATTTCTGTTTGACTGAATGCCAAAATTTGGATGAGTGGTGGTTCAAAATTGTAAATCTGAATGCTTCCCCAAGGGATTTGAACACCATGCATAAATAGTCTGAAAGCTTGCAACGTCAAAGAGGAAATAAAAATGACACAACCGGCATCTTCCACTGCCCTTCTACACGTGTCAGTGGAAAAGCACCTGTATCTTTCAAATAGACTCAATTTAGATTCAAGGAATAAAAAAGGAAGTACCCAACTCTCAAACAGTAAAAATGGATTATTCCACTCTCATTAAAAGCAATAGACATGTTTTAATTTTGAGAGCTGTGTATGAGTAGAGGTGTTCTAGCCCCTTTGAATTATGTTTGTGCAAACACTCCCAGTGCAAGTCTAGTAAACATGCAGGTTTGTACCAGTGCTGGTTTTGGCTGGGATAGAGTCGATTTTCTCCATAGTAGCTGGCATGGGGCTATGGTCACCAAATAACCCCTCTAAAACACACTCCTGATACGTTTAATCCACTGTTGCATTTTGTTCATTTACAGGTAATCACAGTAGGTTGGGGTTTTGGTTTTGTTTTTTTAATTTCTACCTTGCTTTTCTGTTGTAATTCTATCACAGTCAAGCACCACTTTGAAGACGATTAACATAACACACCAAGTAAGGCTCATCTGCGCTTCTCACGCCTCACCGGTTCAGATGGAACAAACTAGTTGCATAAGATCTGCATTCATAAATGGATACAAAGCACATGGCAAGCGAGGAGGAGGAAAGCTGTCAAGTCAAGGGACCCTCCCAGCTGGGCTTTCACCAAAAACCTCCAAGAGTTCCCTGCTACACTCCACCTTACCCTTCTAACCATCCCCTAAGCATGACATCCCCATCCAAAAGTGAACCAAAATGAGCGCCAGACTGGTATTCATGTCATTATTCAAGTAACTAAAACTGAGGTTTCATAAAATGTGACTTTGAAAAGTTGCTTCTTTTTCAGAGTATTTAAAATTAGCCTCTTTTTTTGTGAGGTTTTTCCCCTTCTTTCCTTCAATATTTTCCTCTAAGCATCACTAAAACCGGCAGTGACATTTTGCTTTGTGAAAATCTGGTCTTGGGCAAGGAAATACACTTATTTAATAAATTTTGAAAATTACATACTTCTGTAAAAGAGGTAAGAAATTCAGCAGTGTTGATATACTCACTCTCCCCCCACAAAAAACCACACATGACTTTCAAAATGCTGCTTTCCATGAAAAAGCAGCTGATCTGTCTATCAGACTGGCCTCGTAGCAGTCAAATACCTGAGGATGGGATTCACTGTGTCCTAAAGCAGACACCCAAAAAGGGTCTGACTGCGCCCAGAGGCGCCTGTCCCCTCCATGGAATCCAGAGAGACTGAGGGACAAAGGTGGGTAAAATGAACCCCACCACTACCATACACCTCACTTTTTTACCCCTTTTCTCCAAAAAGGAGATGCAGACAGATTTTAAGGGATTACACACTTGCATATCTGTGGACCCGAACACACAAAGCAGGTAAATACAGGCTCTGGCCAAACCGGCAGCAGTTACAGGGCTCGGTGCTTGGGAACGGAAAGTTCTGGGAAGTGCCTGTGAGGTGCCGTCTGGGTAGATCACACTGAGCTTGTGTGACCATTGCACTTGATTACTGAGGTACACCAAGGTGTATCTACCCACGTACCTGATGCTCCAGCGCTGGCAGGTCGGCAGGTCCCTCTGGGGGAGCTGAGGGACGGTTCTGCCCAGCCACGGCCGGTTCCCGCCGGTTCCAGCCGCCCCCGCGCAGGCACAGCTGAGCCCTCAGCCAGGCTGGCGGCACCCGGGGAAAGCGCGTTTGGGGAAGGGCAAAAGGGCTGAGGGACGAGGTATTGAGGAGCTGGTTTCCTTGAGAGGAGCTGCAGCCGTGGAGGGCCCATGCCGGAGCCGAGGAACGCGTGAGGAGGACGAGGCGGCCGGGGGAGCCGTGATGGAGGGACCGCAGCACCCGCTGCCTGCGCCGCTCGGGGCGGGGATGGAGCAGCCAAGTCCAGTCTGGGAAGAAGCGTGGAAGAAGCTGCTCTAGTTTTCATCTGCGTTTCTCACCATCCAATCTATTTTTGATTGACAATAAATTAATTTGCCCCAAGTCAAGCCTGTTTTGCCCATGAGAGTAACTGATAAGCATCTCCCCGTCTTTATCGTCTTGTCTTCTCCCCGTGTCCTGTTGAGGAGGGGGAATGAGTGAGCGGCTGGGTGGGCGTCTGGCAGCCGCACGTTACCCTGCAACACCCTGCAGAACTCTGTTTCCTACGCTTCTGTGTTACAGTTGCTGTTATCTGACACCCCACAAAAGCCTTTGCCTGACTACTTCATTTAATTGAAACTCCTCTGGCTGTACTTAAGTAGATTCACTCCCTTTACCGCTCTCACCACTGTTAATAAATTAGAAGGTGGATTTTAAAAAACCACACTACTGGCCTCTTTATATATCAGCCAGTCCTGAATTGCCAGCTGATTTTCTCTGTGATTGCTGACACTTCAGACAGCAGAAATACTTCTGACGCTCAGACTAAACCAACCTGGATGCTTTTTATACCTGTTGAGGATCTTACAGTCCTGTCCCTCCAGCCAGGGAGGTGAAAACAATGTTGGCCTTTTCAAGTGATCCATCACAAATTTTCATTTCTGTTTTCACTTTACTTTCTACTGGTGTGCCTCTGATTCCTACTTTGATGTTGTTTCCAATAATCAAAATAAGAAATCCAGCATCTTTCAAAACTGTCTTCAAATTATGACAGTTTCAGCATCCCAACAGGACAATTCAAAAAGATCTTCCGTTAATACACTGTAGGATTTCAGCACCAAAAAAAAAAAAATATATATATATATTAACTTACAGCCATTGGTTAGGTCAGAAAGGTAATTTGTAATTGGAAAATAACAACACCCTTTTTCTTCTGTCAAAGTGAATGATAACTGACAACAGGATTTTGTAAAATATCTTTCATTAGTGCAGTAGAGGGAAGGTTAGTTTGTTTTTGTTTTTTCTTTGGAGCTGTGGAAAAATTGGGAATAACTAGATTAAACAGCAAACCAAGAAACACCAAGATAAATCAGTTGTCCCAGGTGAATAATGGCACCTTTTCAGTCATTTACTCCACCCTGAAATCTGTCATAAAAAAAGCTTACTCAGTTGTTATTACCCTAAGTTTCTTGGATAACATTCAGGAAAACTCCTTTTAGTAATCTCCCTCACACATTTCTGAAAAGCATGGAAAAAGAGATTAGGCATTACAAAAATCATATATTTTGCCAACTGAACTGGAAATATACTTTTTAAGAAATAACAGATACATTTATACTTTTTTTTTTTGCCCAATTTTTGTGTCTTTTACCCAGTGGCTGGATAGAAGCATGGAGAGCTCTTAAAAAGGCCACTGTGTGCTGCCCAAAAGGGTTTCTTGTTTTCAGATGGACAAAATCAGAATCAGTGTACCCAGCAATGGATGACTATTTTATCTGATCAAGGCATGATTCACTAACTATAAAAACTATGAGAAGGACAGGGAGAGAGAGCTTGTGGAATGAGCAATAAGGGTTCTCCTCCAAAAACAATCTCCCTTTAAGATCCCAGGAAATACCCAATATCACCATGAAATCATCAAAACACGGCTTGTACGTATTGCCTGAAAGTGCCATTAGACATCTCAAAAAAAAAAAAAAAAAAAAAAAAAAAAAAAAAAGTAGTTTTTAGGTCAATTAATGGACTTGTGCCGTTTGGGGCAGCTCAAATGACCTTCACCTCTGTCAACACATATAGGAATCCACCTCTGAACATGCTGAAATTCATTAGTTCACACATCACTTATCAGGTGGGGTAAAAAAAAAAAAAAAGTCCGAAAATCAGACCTGCATTTGTGCAAATAATATCCATAGACATGAACAGACATGCAAGCAGACTGGCTGCTAGCCCAGGTCTCTACTTCCCAATCCCGCCCTCCACAAAAGTGAAATAGTGAGGGCCCCAGGACAGACAATATCCCCTGTCACTCCACGCTTCAAAATAAACCGCTGCCCGTCACAGCATGCCCCAGCAGGGGACAAACGTCCTGCCCAATGCTGCAGAGAGAAAGGGGGACGAGCTGACCTGCTGGCCACCCATGAGCCCTTTCCCCAGGGGGGCAGCTCTGCGGGGTGATGCTGGGAAAGGTGATGCAGGAGCTGCAGAGAAACACGGGGAAATGACGGGAATCACCCGGTGCCTTGGGAGGGGAAAGCAGCTGCTGCTCTCTGCAAGCAGCTTCCTGCGGGGGTTAGCAGTGAGGCACATGTGCAAAATCATCGTAAGCCCGAAGCACAACATGCCCTGCTGTCCTTTTCCTCAAAGCAAGCAAAAGGAGCGGTCCTCTCCCTCCCTTGCCTTCCCAAAGAGCTCAGCACAGCCCAGTGACAACGAGCAATAAGGTTATATATAACTGTGCTGGTGCTGTACAGGTCACACTGGCTTTTGTCAGGCAGAAGTGAAGGGCTCAGTGGTGCGTTCCTCACTCCAAGCACATTCCCACCGAAATCTGCCACCAGGCTGCCAGGGCAAGGACAATGGAATTGGTATCAAAAGCCGCTGTCATTGTCACCTCACCCCACTTAAATACATGTTTACGGGCCACAGCAGAGGTTTGGTCTCGTTGTACTCACTGAGAGGACACAAATAAACTTTAATGGATATTGCCACAGCCCAGGTCAACAGATAAACGATTCTGTTATTTAACATAACTCTCAGAATGATTTCTAAAAGTAGAAACCCACGTTTTATACTCCCTTATTCAGTAACACAAGCAACAGTGAAATTTAGCTTGGCATTGGCTGGGTTTTGTGAGTTAAAGGGATAAACTCCATTAATTTTCTGCTGATAACATGTTACTTGAACTCATTCTATTGTCTGTTTTTCCCTTGCCAAGATCTCCAATTCCTTTTTTCCCTTGCTACTCCTTACCTGTGCTATAGGCTACATAAAATCAAAGCTAGGTAGTAGAATATTTCCTTTATTAAAAAGTTTCTTTTATTGTCTGTTGACAAACTGGGAGTCTGCAACTGCTCCATACAGCCCATTCCATACAAGCAGCCCCACAAGCTGCTGCTGCTTCACTACCAGGGCTTGGCACAACAGGATTGCAAGAAACGTCCCCAAACCGGCATCTGTCCCACAGGTTCCAAATGGTAAGACTATCCTAATCTAAAGAAACACCACCAGACATTCTAGCCCCAATAATATATTTTTACATGACCGGTTTCACGTGAAACATTCTTCTAAGCTAAAAAAGAATATTTTAAAGATTACAACATTCTGCTTTAACATTTGTGACCAAACAGTTGGGCTAGTACATGAAACCGCTGGGAACCAACCCAATAGTGAGTTATCTGGTTTCACTTGACAAGCTGAAAACCGAAACAACCAATTATGTTTTCAAAATAGGTCCTCAAATAGTTGTCTTTTGAAAATAGTTCCCTCACCCCATGACACAGAGCAGAATTAAGAAAGAGCAGCAGCCCTCCATCTTGGCAGGCAATGCAGATAAAGCCACCTTTCTCACAGAAATCTCAAAAAATGAAGAATATAATTTCTGTCTTCCCCCTAGGGAGCAGGACTCTCTGCTAGTAGAGGAGAATGCAGTTTGAACCTCTGTCAATTTGATGCTATATGGAAAATATCAGTTAAGAGTGAGAAACTAATGTAAGGAAAAGCAGACAGGACAGTTAGGGTGAAGAGAAGAAACTATAACAATTTTGAATAGCTCTGAGTGTTTTTCCTCATTTAATATATTTATTCATGAGTCAGGCTACCAGTAAGAGTGTGCTAATGAAAAATCATTAGCTGATGATATCAGGGTAGGAGACCTGATCAATACACAAAGGAGGAATGGAGTATCACACAAGAACTGCAGGATCAAAGCTAAACATCAAGCATTTAAGAACTACAAGGATTTTTCTGTAAAGTGGAAACTCTAGAGAGGACTGAGGAAGGGAAAGACTTGGGTGCGTGACTACAGAAACAGCAAATACAGAGCTAGTATGAATCAACCAGCCCCAGCAGGGACCCAAATGTGCTAATGCAACTCTCTAAGCACAGAGGAAAAGTCAAGACTGAGACTGGCAATGGTTACCACCTTTAAAGTTACCATTAAAGAAAGTCTCTTTAAGCTAAGTGTTATTTTTGCCCCCAAAATGAATGGGTATATATTGACCAAAAACTGACTAAAGACAAAAAGGGCAGCTGGGGGGAAGTATCAAAGGAAAAGTTTCTGGAACGGTCTTCAGATAATAGAAAGAGTAGAAAAGGTAGTCTGAATTTAATACATTTGTGAATGGGAATATTTCATATGACATGAACGGAATTCTCATCTCCTGCACTGGTGGGTGGTCTGGGAAACCCTCCCCAGCCCAGCGCCCCTGTGCTCCAGTGCCGGGAGTCACCCTGAGCTGGATGATGCTGCAGGATTCGGGCCTAAGGGAATTCATCATATTTAATATTAAAGACCTTACTTTGACACAATTTCAATTGACTACAACAAATCAAAGCAAACTCTGCAATAAATGTCTTCATAATGCCTTGTGCTGTAGCTGTACTTTGAAAGTCCAAAATCAATAAAAACAAAATGGTGACATATGTTTGTATTATTTGGAAAGCTAAATGCATGCAAGGGATCTGTCACTGCAGGATTAATAGAGTACAAGATGTTCTGTTTGTTGGGCATCTGATTGTCTTTCTCATAATATGAATTTTGAAATAGCTGGGGATTTCTGCTAGTGCATTTGCAGGTTTATGCTGAATTTCACATTAACAATAAATCATCCTGTATGTATAGTTCTCTTTTTCAATTTACTGCAACAGAACTTCATCAATCCACATAGGGAATAGGGCCATACGCATAATGAGTATAAATCTGATAATAAAATATTAAGTAAGACAACGAAACAAAAACATTTGAAATATTAATACCAAGCCTCTAAAATACCCTTCATTGCCATTCAGCCAGCATTCAGTGTGCACATACCTCTCACGTGTGGGTGGAGTGACAGCAGGAGAGTGCCAGGTAGCTTACTCTAATGACTGCAAAATAATCTACTCGAAATTAAGAAATCCATTTACTGATGCTGTAAATGAAAATAAGATGCATTTTGTTGTGAGTTGAAAGACATTATTTTTACTCTAGTTGGTAAAGTTACCTTTGGCCAAGTAATTATTCACTCCGTTAGGACCTTTTCCACATCCCAAGTGCTTCACAGAATGAACTTGGATCTATTTGTCAAGACTGACGCTGGGCCATCTCTGTGGCTGTGCTAATGAGTCAGGGAAGAAGTCCCAGCACCACAAGGTCCCCGCGGTGCTGGCCAGCTGCGCGGCCAGCGCTGCACGGCCAGCGCTGCACTTGTACTTAAGCATTCCCTTGACTTCAAGCACTCCTTTTCAGCAGACATTGGAATGGATGCTTAAATTTAAGCATATGCTGACACATGCTTGACAGCAATGGGAACTGTGCATATACCTATGGACTTACCTGAAATAAGGACACACACTTTCGCCCTCACCTTTTGGTAACTTCTACAGATACAGATACGGAGGCCCTTGGAATTAATTGAGTCTTGGATTCATTTTTAAATACATCTATATTCAAAACCCATAAGCAAGACTTTTTCAAGATCACATGCTTTTGGTAGTCCACAAAATGCAGCTCTCCCAACCCATATGTCATGCAAATAGGCTCATGAATTGAGTAATTCTCCTTAGCTAACAGGGATCATATTTACTTAACTGATGTGAACAGACAAAGGAAAATACACCCCTTGCTCAATGGCTGCAAAATTTATGGTATTTAGCTAACATAATGTGTTTAACAATTTTATCCAAGTTTCAATCTGGGACAAAACAAATACGTTCACATAATCCCAAGCCATATTATATAATAGCCGTTGCATGCAATAAGTACTTTGAAGTTTTAATTCCTCGTTAAATACACTGTACACATACAGGTTTTTCTTTTTAAATAATAATACGCAAAACTTCAAGTCATTAACAATTTAATAAGCTGTTTAAACAAGAGAACACTTTGAAATACTTGATCTGTGCATATGCCTTCTGAGCATCATGCAATAATTTATCATTTTCACAAATTGCTTGTCAGCTGGACCGAAACAAAAACCACTTCTGCAATTACCTGCATTCTGAAGTCTGTATATAATCTTTCTATCAATGTGTACAGGAAGTATATTGAACCAGATAAAATATATTTTTCATTGAGAAAATATTAATTGGCCTTACCTATGTCATTAAGACGTGGGAAGAACCCAAGGAAAAACCATTCTACTGCCAGATTATAAGGCTGCAGTATCTACATTTTATTTGCAATAACATAAACAGTCAATGGCAATAATGACCAAGTAGAACATACCAGACTTGACAGCATAAAGTCAACTGCAGGACACTGCTCATGCTACTTCATGTTTACAAAAGGTCATCATGTACCTTCACCTGCAGTTGGGGGGTTATTTACTTAGACATCCACCAGGTTCACGTCCTACTTAGGCTCAATTTTTGCTGAAGGAGGGTCAATTAATAATGAGGTTGACCTTCAGCATTGCAGGGCCATTTTAGTTCTCCCTTACTTGAGCTAGAGTTGGGTTAGCATGCCACAAATTTGCTACACTTGTGTTTTAGGAAAAGGACACGTGGGCAGAAATGGTAAAACAATATGTTTTCCCAGCACACAGACAGCTCAGAGCTCCACTTTCCTTGCCTGGGTATTATGCACGGAACAGAGGCTCAGAAGATTCTCTCTAAATCCAGTCACTATTTGTCCCACAGTATTAATTTTGTGATGAATACAGCTGATAGCAGGCCATCAAGTGAACTCTCACATATACATGAGGGAGGATCCACCAGTGACCTGCAGCAAAAACTTCTGGGTACCAGCTTTCCCTTCACTGCCTTCCCACCATAACCTACAGCCATGTATTGTAACACTTCCACTGAGAATAACAGCAGGTTGCATGAATACTGCACCTGCAGACACAGCCAGGGCTACAATTTGACCCTCGGCTCCAGTGGGTGCCAGGGCACGGCCACTGTGCAAACCCAAACCACTGAGCAGTCCGGCTGCGGCTCCAGGATTCTGAGCTTGGGGGAAAAGCTGCACTGTGGAAATTTGATCGACACCATAACTAGCTCCATCTGCCTTTATCACCGAGTATAACCATCCAAGAAATCTGCCCTGCAGCTCTCCCTCATTTTTACAGGTAACGCTTTTACAGCTTTCTATTATGCCACATAGTATTTAGTCAATAGAGGGAAAGTCTTACTGCATTTGAAACTCTAATACCAATCGGCAAGTGCTTCTTACAAAGCCAAGTGACAAGTAGCTG
This sequence comes from Caloenas nicobarica, assembly GCF_036013445.1. Taxonomy (NCBI): domain Eukaryota; kingdom Metazoa; phylum Chordata; class Aves; order Columbiformes; family Columbidae; genus Caloenas; species Caloenas nicobarica. The sequence goes on from NC_088256.1 coordinate 6,454,811, forward strand.
CTACTGTTTTACATTGAGACTTGCATTCTGGTTTTATTGCATTTTCAATTATTTAATGCATATTGTTAAGGTGAAAGAGAACTCATCTAAAATTTGTCCCCATGGATTTCAATATCCAGTTCCCACTGTGGCAGGTGAAACATCCTACAGAAATCTCTGAAAAGAGTGCAGTGAATAGCCTCATTCAAATTCATGGACTTTGATACACTGCACTCACAACTTAATAATCCAGTCCAAGTTCTATTTTCTGCAATAGATTATAAAACCTTGGTTTATAAGAACAAAGTTTAGCCATTTTTAACTGCAGTGGCAATAACAGTGCTTGTCAGGACTTGCTGGTCTCTAAGTGCCCATGCCGGCACCTCGCAATGCTGAAGCATTACATTTTGTTTCCAGAGTCACATTGCTTTGTTTTATGGTACTGAAGTATAAGAACACAGCGCAATTCACCTGTCACAGCAAAGAAATCAGAAAACAACTTGGTTTTTGAAAATGCAGGTTAAGGAAGAACCTACGCATGTCTCAAGCCTCCTTCCTGCAGTTTGGGAGGGATTTGTAAGGTGACTTTGACATTTTGTGAACACCCCCAACCAGGCACTGTGAATAATTTTGTTCATTTCACATCCAAGATCCTAGAGCTTTTCCAACATTAAAAGCATGTACAACTGCATATAAACTTGAAAAAATAGAGCTCTGAACTCTCATTGCCTGCCACTTTAATTGCAGAATTACTACTGAATTGAAAAGCTTCAGAGATCAAAAATGTTCAGTGTTAACTAGGACAGCCATCCAAACCAGAGTGCCATTTGCTAGCAAAGCTAGTGAAACAAAGGAAAGAGAAGTAATTCTTATAATAGAGATACAGAAGCTAACCTGGTTAATTCTGTTGCCAGCAATGAACAATGGTGGTAACGGGACTTGTACGACTGGCATGATAGTAAACAGCTGGGAAGAGAAACTTTGGCTCAATGGCAACAAGAAGAATGGAAGAAGCAACCTTGCACTGTGCAGGTTTCCAGAGCCAGCTATCAACATATGCATGAGAAATGCTACTGGGGACACAGAAACATTTTAATCCCATTCTCTTTAAGTTTGTGGCCCTGGAAAAAATGAGAGCAGGAGTCCAACACTGAATTCAGACAATGCTAATATTTCTCATTATATGATCCTATCATATAATTTGATGCATGGAATCACATAAACAGAATTGCTCTATCCTACATCCTGCAGGTCTCAATAGCATATTCTGGACTCAGTAGTAAATTACCATGATGTCAATGAGTGAATGGCACAAAGACCAGGTGAAGAATCTATAGCAGATGAAATAAAGTGGAATAAACTGCCTGTCATTAGGGACTCTAGCATTTACTTGCAAGGATCAACTTGATTCAAAGCACAGCTGAAAAAAGGTTGCCTTAATGAGGCTGAAGTCTTACTTGTAAGAAATTGTATCTTCTGTGTTTCAGATGCTTTGGAAAGATCTCTGAAGACAATGCAGTGCTTAACAGAGATGCTTGTTCTTAGTTATCACATATATTTTTCTTCTAATTTCATTGTAGCTGATTCACAATGTCTCTGGGCATTATGAACCAGTTTCCACTACGCAGTGTGCCACAATCTCTCATTAATATCAATGAGATACACAAAAGCTTCAAAAACCACTCAGCATTTGGTAGGATTAGGACAACTTGACAAAATGAGCATTGAAACAGCCTTTCAAAATAGACCTGTAACACTTAACACTGCAATTGCATGTTACGTGGTGTTTGTATACCTTCCTGGGTCTCAACCACAAACTTCATTAAATATGACTCCCTACAGAGAAGAAGGAGTGTGCACCTCACCTGCACACATTAGCATTTGGGGGGCAGCTGAGGATGTACGTTTCCTGAAGAAGCAAGGGAGATGACTCCAGCTGGGTTGGGAAGGTAAAGCAAAAATCAAGAGAGACAGCAGCAAAGTACTGCAGCACTAAGGCAGTGACAGCCACTGAACAGATTGAAATGGGCTAGAAAAACAAATGGAAGGCTGAAAGCACAGTGTGGAGCTATGGATCCAGGCCCTTATATAAGAGTTATATCATACAAAGGAAATAAAACATCATCTTGACCTACATCGCTCACCATGCCATCCATTACAGTGGTGCTGCCAGACAAGAGTTAGGACAGATTTAGCCCCATGAAAGTTGTCTTCTCAATGTGAGTATATAAATTATGACATTCTGTCCCCATTTGAACACTCAGGTGGCACTGAAATGGATATTTGTGCCTTGGTCTCACTTTTCCGCCAATATGCAGAAATGGGAATCCTCAGGCACCGACATTCACAAATTAAGCAAACATTATTCTATAACACATGACTACATACTTGGAAATTATTTTAAGGCAATCTGAAAAAAAGCCTACAGGGGCTCTACAGATTTACTGCAAAGCAAAAACAACATTAAACCACAAAACAATGAGAAAAAATAACATTTCCCATATGCTCAATGCGCAAAATGGATATACAGCCCTTTAGGTAGCAATAGTAATAAAGAAAAGTCATCTGGGTCAAATGGCATATTTCTATTTATTATTACCATTATTTAAACTAGACTTAAGGTGTACACAGTGCTCTAAAAACAAATAAAAAACTGGCAGATCCCTTCCCTGAAAAGCATACAATCTGAAGTAAGAGAATCAATGCATAACAACTTTTAAGCTTTTGCAGCAAGAAAAAATGTCACAACAAAAAACAGGTTTCAAAGCTTTTGGCCATGAAATGAAAGGCTAATTTAAATTTTTTTCATTTTATTACAGAGCAAGCAGCAGTCTGGGTTCAGATGGGCTCCTCCACTAACACAGCTGAAGCTACAAACAGGAACATCGCTAATTCAACCAAGCAAACATAAAACAAAAAGAAGCCGCATAAAACAAAAGAAACCTCAGATCTCATTTGTTGGCTGCCAGCAGTGCACTGTATATATTTCAGAGGAGCTCACGTGGAGCAAGACAGAGTTTCAAAGGTAAGGCAAGTCTCAGCTGATCCCCTGCCGTTAAACTAACACAGAGTATTTTATTAACCATGTGTCAGTTATTGCTACAAAAAGCATCAAATCCTGCCTGGGTTTTTTTCAGAGTATTGGCTGGCTCGTACCTGTGAAGGAGACCCATTTCGCCTGTCCATGGCCCTGGGCCAGTGACCAAGCTGCTTTTGGCATCTTCTAAACAGACTTTGAGCCTTCTCCCCATGTCCAGCCCAGTGGGACTGAGCCCAGAGGTGCCCCCCCAACCTGGTGCAGCCCCCAAGGAGCCCCTGTGCTCCCAGGGGTGACAGCAGGGCACGGAGCCTCTTCAACACGGGGACAACGGGTGACAGCGGCGGGGTCTGGGAGCTGGACACCTCTGCAAGTGTCATGTGTTGAAACTAGAGAAGTATATGCAATGGGTACTTAACTGCTGCAATAGCAGGTAAGACTTCACTGAGCCTGACACACAGCCAGTCTTCACCACACCTGGCTGCCTTGCAAGAAGATTCTGTTGCAAGGAGATGAATCATAAACTCTTTAAAAAAAAAAAAAAAAGTTGCAAAAAGCCAAAGTCTGTGTCTCTCATGGGAAATATCTGATGGCCTTCCAAATATACAAAATTAATTTCTGATGCCCCAGAGAGTAGCGAGATGTTAAAGGAAATCCAGAATGGACAGAAATGTTACAGTCTTACTGTAAGAAACAAGGGACATGGACTGCTAAGGACAAAGTTTGGTGTAACTACGAACACGGCATACCTTTCTATGTCTGTGTGACATATATATATAGTATAAAGGTGCATATACTTGCATAAATCTATAAAAACAAAAAGAACAAACTAAAACATCCCTCTTCTGTTATGCATCCATTTTTTCCAATATTTTTCCAGCTTCAATCCCTGATCATACCTTCTAGGTGAAATAAGATATTCTAATCATCAAATTTACAAGACCAAACGAACTAGAAAATAAACAGCATACAGCAATGGCAGTGAATGGTTTTTCTTTGATGACAAAGAGAATGGATACAGATATAGTGACAGCATTTAATTGAGCACCATAGCTCAGAGAAATGTCCACAAAACAGCTGAATGTAGCCACCCAATATTATGTTCCCATGTCAAATCAAAAACTCTTGGTTTTTTTCCCCCCCCAGAGGTTTTTTTATGGAGTGTTCTTAGTATGAGTTAGAAAACTCACTTCTCTCTTTCACTGGCTTTGCCAGAGCTGAATGAAACGACACCATGGAAGGAATATGCCTCAGGTTATTTTCTGCAGCCTTTTTGAATGTTTAGGGAAAAAATACAAGCAGACCGATAAAGAATTTGCAAAAAGCTCACTTCCGCAGTTAAGGAAATACAGAAATGTTCACCTAATGAGCAGTATGTACAATTGCTAAAAGCTGGACCATCAGCCCAAAATGTGCATGTCCACTTGGCAGCTAAGTGGGCAAGACTGACCACTCTGTTGGGATCCCTCCTCTCCTGATCATGGTGACTCTGAAGTGCTCAGATTGAGGCCTGCCTTCCTCAGGGGTTTTTATACATAGAAAGTTACTTTGTGAAAGGACTCCTTATATAAGTGACAGCCACCGTATGAGTTTTCACTTGGGTCCACAGCTACAGGAGCCCAAGTGAGTTTTGATTTTCCCATTGAGCTGGGCAGCCCCAGATGTGGCACTGACTCATCGGGCAGATGCGCTTCCCTCAACGTCCCGCTCCACAGACCTGCGCCAGCAGAGGAGCTCATCTCACGTACCTATTTTTCCTACCACCTTAGTATTAAAACACAGTGCACAAAGAAATAATTTACATTTACGGAAGTGTGATATGTAAAAAAATAATTAAAACATTAGATCTTTCCAAATAAATATGATGTACACAATTAAACTCAGCATTTAGAGTAGAGAAAACGATCCCCTCAGACTAAGCTTATTGCTATGGAGAAGACCAGCTTCCAGGTCTTCTAACCAATTTTTATTATATCATCACACTTTTGTCCACCCCGTTATGATCCTCTCCCCAGCAGCTCGCATTAACCACTCTACACTACTAGAAACAGCCACGTTTATGGGTGCTAATTTTACTTCTCTCAGTAATTTCTTTAATGTTGTGTGTGCATACGGTATCCAGTATTTCAGCTCAGATTTACATAACATTTCTGCTATTTCCTACATGCAAGTGTATTTCTCTGAATTGGATTTCTGAATATAATGCAAGAACACTTTGCTTACAAAAAAGCTTGTTTATTAGCAACATAAAACTGTCAGTGGTTTATGCCCCACTTGTAAATACCAGGCCACATTAACATAAACTTGCCAAATGGAGGGCAGGGGGGAGAGCGGGCTATTTTCCTTGCGATCCTTCAACAGGACACCAAAAGAATAAATAAAAATCAAGCATGATGGGAAGAGTTACTGTTGGTTCCTGTAATTCTCCCTGGCTCCAAAGAGGAGACACATGGCTGGAGGACACGAGCGTGCGCAGCCCTGGCCAGAGTCCCCTTATTTACTGCCTGGAGTCCCAGCCGTGTTTGCCAGCTTGACTTCACTGGAGAATGTGTCGGCTCATCTTGTGAAAATATATTGTCAGGCTATATATTTTAAATGCTGTCTACTCTCCTTGTAAGATTCAAGACCTAATCAATCCTTTATGTTATAACCAGGTGTAAGTCATAAAGGGGTTGTTATTACAAAATTTTATAGAGTGAGGTGCTTAGATACTCATGCAGGAGAGAGGTCTATAAACAGACCGCTATGGCCTCATGTTTTCAGGTACCGGTGTAAAGATTTCTACCTACTGGTCAGTTTTAAACATTTCCAGTTACTCTCAACCCACTGGTTTCAAATTCTAGAGCTGCATCTGCTGCTGGTTTATAAAAGCAAAATTCTCCAGCCACAGAAAGATCCAAATAAGACTCACCAGGATATTTTAACTTGGAGCCCAAAGCTCACCTTTGGCATGCCATAGCACTGAATCTGACTTCTCTCCTGCTGGGGAGAAATGAAGGTAGAAATTAGAGTAGAATGACAAAGAAACCTTTATAGACTGTGCAATGTGTAAAAAGGTCAGATTATAAAGACAGTAATCTACTCTTCAAATGAAAATCTGAATCAACAACAAAATATAGCCGTTCAAAATACACATGTAGAACTCATTGTTAAGTTACAAAAATGTCAAGGCAACAACTAAATTTTTGTAAGCACTTGTGAATTCATACTTATTTCAAGTTAAGACCACTTTTCCCAGTTTAGCTTAAATCACTGGAGTATAATTTAAAATGAGAAGGCCCATATAGATTTACCTAAACACTAACAAGAACAGTTAAATAAATACAATAAGTTATTGCAAAGAATTAAGCTCTTATTTTGTTTGAGAAGCATAATATAATTTTATTTAGTTTAATCAATTATTTGTCTTCCCATTCACTCCCTGCACTGGAGAATCACAGAGTCATTTCAGTTGGAAGAGACCCTCAGGATCATCCAGTCCAACCATAACCTAGCTTCGGCACTAAACCGCGTCCCTAAGAGCCTCGTCTAGAAGCCTTTATAAGACCTCCAGGGTTGGTGGTTCCACCACTTCCCTGGGCAGCCTGTTCCACTGCTTCACAACGCTTTCCATGAAGAAATGTTTCCTAATATACAATCTGAACCTTCCCTGGCGCAACTGGAGGCCATTTCCTCTTGTCCTAAATAAATCGATCAATCAATCAATCAAAATCCCGCCTGAGCATGCTTCAGCTTTGGTTAGAAATTGGGTGCCCCACTTATACAGTAACACTTGGCTTTTTGAAAGTCCTTCCCTTTCCAATTGCTGATGGGATGAGGCCCATGGCCTGTGCCTGACGGGGAGAAGCTGCGAGCCCGCGGCGGCCGTCGGGCAGCACCGATGCCCACGCAGCGCTGCTCGCCCGGCTTGTCCTGCTGAACCACACACCCCAGGGAGCAACCCCAGCTACTTCACTTGCTAAACAGCAGTTCTGGGTGTCTCTGGGTTTAAAACCTCAAAAGATTCCCTAATTAATGGAGTTTATGTGCACATTCTGCGTCTGCAGGCAGGGTTCGAGTGCCCGCTCACAAATTCCCTGCGGTATCTTGTTCTTCTCTCCCCAAGTCCCAGCAAATCTGAGCCCCGCGCAGCAAACCCAGCCTTGGCTGGCATCTCACTCTGCTGGTTTTGTCCCAGGTGACTCTGCCTGCTGTGTAATTTGTCAAAGCAGCTGTAACTCAAAGGATCCAGTTCCCACCCACACAAACTGAAAAAAAAATTTAGGGCAAGACAAGATACCAGGTATCCACAGTGCTATTACTATTATCTTGATAAAATAGCAGGGACACACATTCTGCCTGTCACAATTAAGGTGATAAATGCCTGTTTCTTTGAGGCTTGTTTGAAAGTCAATTATGCAGATTATTTCTAGAATACAGACAGATGGTCTTTTCCCCCATATGAGACAATCAAGTTGAACTTTGATACATGCATAAAAATACTGTAATTTGTCAAGCTCCAATGGGGCCATTTTATCACAGATAACCAAAAGACTATATGGATTTTCGTATTTGCCTCTTTTCGATTAACACAGTCTGTGTTCCTTTTTATTCAGAATTTTTTTTTTAATGGAAGCTTTGCTATGTTTCATCTTGAAGCCAAATATTGATCTTCCAGTCTAGTCTTCAGATTTTGATTAACAGAGAAGGTTGCCAAGCGAGCAGCTTTTTGTTTGTTTTCTGTTAATTCTTTTTTTTATTATTCACTTGCTGCAGTAAATCTTGCTTTTATTGTCCAACCACTGAAAAGAAAAAATGGATTGATTTGAGCACCTAAATAATTTACCATGCAGAGCTTTTTGGAAAGACTGATGCAATGTTGACCTTCATTTTTCCCCCTTCTTCTGTTGACAATAGAACATTTTTGACTGACTTGAAAGGAAAAAAAGGAAGAAGATTGATTTTGACATGTTAATGATGGTTTAATGCAACAAAAGCTTTAGAAAATGGGTGTTTAGTAAGACATGTTTTTTAACAAAAGAAAAATAAGCTGTTCCAAGTAGGAGAATTATTATAAATATTTTTCTTGTCATTTTCATTCTCTATCAGGCCAAATTTCATGCTCCTATTTAAAAACTGAGTTATTTATTTTTTATTCACAAATGTTCTGACTGCCTGAATTCCTGTTCATCGACTTCATAATAGGTTTGCAAAGCAACAAGAATAAATGGAAAGGCTCTGACAAGCATAGGAAAGGATGGTCTGAAACAGACAAAGATCCTGTTTCTTGTAGAGACTTTTCGTATCATTGTGGGCAAGTGACTTGAGCTCCCAGGGAAATACAACCGAGTCCAACACCTAGCTCCAGTCCCATCCAGGGATGCCTTAATCGTGCTTCCAAAGCAATACAAGACCTTATCAAGGGCACAAATATTAACTAACGTTGTAGAGTTCACAACATCTGGAGTCAATAAGAGATGCTGTCTTACCTCTGGGAGGCTGAGTGTTAAACAAAGCAAGGTAAATAACATCTGCCTAATCAAGGAATGTTTTGAGATCTCCAGGTGAAAAGAAAACTTTTTAGATACTGCAAGTCTTCCTTGGAAGCACAACCTAAAGTATACAGTGCAAATCATCGGTAGACAAATGATATGGAGTTAGATCCAGCCATATGTTAAGCCAACAGATATTTAGGTGGAACATTTTACCTGCTTTAGCTTTATGAAGTGTAAGGCTGATTACCCAAGTTCACAAGGAGGCACAGATATCAGAATCACCAACATGCACATTATTTCTGCAGAACGTATCAACGCACGCTTCAAACAACTGCTCTCCTCAATCTACTTGCCAAATACTGGAATTATCTAAAAGTTTCTGTTCAGCACTTTTGAAACCGTGCTTTAAACGACTTCCATTTGCTAAGTTGGGAAGCTGCTCTGATGATATTAACGGTATCAGTTCTGACCCCTCTGCCTTCCAAACAGCAAAACACAGCACAGTGACCTACCAGTCATGCTGGGCTGGGGCAGTTACCACTGACTGCATCAATATTTTTACCACCTTTTCTGTTATGGTGATTGTTTATTATCTCTGAACATGTATTAATAGTACTTCACAGAATACAATGCAGTTACTCCAGATTTTCACTGGCATCACTAATAAAAAAACCTGGCTCCATATCAATAAAATGCTATGTAAAGCTGGCAGTAAATATTCAGTTTTTCCCTTGGGAATGTACTACCTTATTTTCACGCCAATGGAACATAATACCAGCAAGTACTCAGGGGTCCAGTAATTCACGTTACTATACACCTGCCAGATACACAAGTGTACTAGCTCCATATGCTAAAAATTATTTTTGTATTCTCTTAGAATACAAATTAAATTAGGTCATTAGCTCAGTAAGGTTCTGGTCCACCAGTTATTGAATAACACCACAGAAGTAGTGAAAGCTGAAGATATGCCTAACTGTTCTGAACTGGAGCCTAAATTAGACTTCCAAATAGAATAACATATGCCTTAAATGTCAAGCTACACCCAAAGTCAACACTGTCCTTATGGACCACTTTGTTTGTTTCAGGCAGACGCATTTTTTCAGTTAAATCATAATTTTAACACAACATAATCTCTCTTCTAGTCATCACCTACTTACAATCCAAAAAATGTCCTAAGAAATAAGCAAGTCTCGTGTCTTTCAATTATTAACACCTATTATTTCCATTCTATCCAGATGTTCCTGAGACTAGTCGTTTTCCTTGTATGTATAACTTCATATATGCATGGTAAGCAAAAATATATTCTAGGACTGTTTATTTCCATTATTTTCGACACAAAAATAATTACTCATGGTACGGTCTCTGTAAAGATCAAGAAAGCCACACAACAACAGGTTGTACTGACTTTGGACAGTTCAATTGCAGAAAGAATTCGAAGCCTGAAAACCTTCCTGCTGCTCAGGGACTGGCTGGGAATCGGTCAGCGGGTGGTGAGCTCAGCAACTAAAACGTCAGTGTGTTATCAACATTCTTCTCACACTAAATCCAAGCCACAGCACTATACCAGCTATAGGAAGAAAATTAATTCTATCCCAGCTGAAACCAGGACAATGTATTTTTATGGGATCCCCTTGTATCCACTGTTTGCCACAACATGACACCACAGCACTGCATGCAAAATGTCAGGAGAGTGAAAGCAAGAACAACATTCAACTCAGACTTGGAAAAGTACATTGTAGCGCCTTAGTATTTTCAGGAGGGAAAGCACAGAACATGAAAGGACGAGCATAAACTAACAGAGAAAGAATATACAAGACAACAAATGAAAGTTTTTCAGCTTATTTTTAAAAGCACATTGTAGGCAGGAGAGGATGCTAGTCACAAGTGTTTTCAATAAACCAAATTCATTATCATCAAGTAAAGGAATCAAAAAATGGTTGAACCTTACACATCCTTAAAGTTACGTGTTGCACTATTTTCAATTGTGTTTAAGTTTACAAGGACAAATCAGACCTTTGAAACTAACAATTTCATTTTTAAGGGTGTCCTTGAAAGACTGCAGCCATATACAAATAAGTTACAGGATACAAAAGAAATCCACGTAAATAACAAAAATCTCAGGGTGAATGTCAGCAATTGAAAACACACATGCAACAGCTGCAAAATAAATTACTATAGTCAAAGCCACTCCTCAGACTCAAGAGCTCATACGGCAGCCTTTTAAAGGTCAATACTGAAGTCAGTCACATTGGAAAAGAAGTCCAAGATTATGAAATCCAGCGTTCAAATGATTTATTTGCCCAGGGGTCCTTATTAGAAAGGTAATCTCTTTTCTATCACTGTCTAATAACATACCATTACTTTGTGAAGTGCTTTAAAATACCTGGAGTACAAAAGATGATATTTAAAACAAATACATTCTATTCCATTCCAAACAATACATCAAAAAACTGGAAAGAACAGGATAAAGATGTGAATTTTACTGACAATATTGTAACACTCCTTGAGAGAGAACAAACAGCCATAACTCCAAATTTACACTGTAACCACAGGCCATTTTATCACGTGAAAAGTACCAAGTGATGATAATTTCTCGACCGACTTTAATTAAGCTTCTTGGAGACTCTCTCACACACTTCCTTCCTGCTCCCTTTGTTATTAAAAACAAGTGAAGTTACCCCCCAGGTGAATTTTGCCAAGTGCTCATAGTTCCATTGTCAGAACCATGCCTTGCATAATGGAAAGTTTACATGAAAAGTCAAGGTTTTGATGAATGTCACACTTGAAAGCCAATTAAGTGGGCTGAAAGGAAGACACAATTTCCCATTGTCTAATTGCCTCGCAGCACCTTCAAGGTAATAAATTTGTCACATTGAATTATTAATGAGAAATGAATATTTGACTTGCAGCCTTGAATAGAAAGTAGTTCATTATCAGTTGGCATTGTTCCTTCCAAAGAGAGGGGCATGATAGGAGTTGAGGAAAAGGTGTCAGGGAAAGGTTTTCCTCACATCATTGTCTCACACAATGGATACACCTTCTGGTTTAACATCCCGTAAAAATTCCAGTAAGGGGGGAAAAATGAAGGTGCATCTAATTCCTAGCTCTCTTTGGCCTTTGCAGCCTGACAAATAAACTTCCATCTGGATTCTCCAAGACACACTCTTTTACTGTATCACTTCAAACAGAAAGGTTGTAAAATTTTTAGAATTGGCTACATAAAAGTACAAAGAGCACAATAAAGCAGAGGCCAGTTTTAGGTTTATGTGGCTCTTAAAGGCTTTCTGCCTTATCTCCCCTGCAAAGCCTTGTTCATACATGTGGAGGGAGGGAGGGAGACAGATCAGTGTATTTTTTTTCTACTCCACAGCTGCTGAAGCAAAGGTAACACACATGAAAAGCATCCATTTCAGCACAGGGGACTACCATAGTGAAGGACTTTCTGCTGCACATCCTATGCACAATGAAAAAGCTGTAACAAAATGAAATCTAGGTCCTTTGGTGTTAGATCTGCATCTGAGAAGGGAATTATGAAATAGAGTCCGTGCACCTGTAACTTGGCCTTTTTGACGGCTCAGAGTCTGGCTATGTAATGCCTGGGACCTCCTGCGAGTTGGGGACGGGTACACCAAGGCAGCCTACGGTCAGGACGCAGAAGCATATTTTAGGTTGTATCGCCATCGTTAACACGTCCTGCTGCTCCCACATGGTGTTACAACATCCTTGGTGTGGCTACACCAGAGAAGCATCCGTGCAAGGAGCCTGTGAGCACGTGGTGGATGACACAGAGGCGTTCTCTTGCATTTTCTAAATGGAGAAAGAAAAAGAAAAACAAACATTTTAAAAAAAAGGGGGGGAGGGAAATTGTGGGCCACCAAAAATTACTTTAAAAATAAAATTAGAACACTGCAAAATGATGCTTACTCATGGAAATAATTATGGGTCCTGTTTTCTTTTTTCTACTCATAAGATTGAAAATTACAAAGAATAGCCAGAACAACATAAAACAGCCAGTGCTGGTACTGGTTCTCCAAGAAGAGATGGGATCCTGTTTATTCCCTGGATACTACTGTTCAATAAGACATACTACAGGTTAGTGCACCCCACACTTACAGCTTTCTTCTTGAAAGACATCGTTAGCTGGGAGGAGAACCCCTTGCATTCAGAAGTAGGTGGAGGAAAGAGGAGAGAGGAAAGAGGCAATGTCTGTATGGTCATCACAAAGAACTAGAAGAAAACACGTGGAGACTGAGCACCTGCAAATATTCAGCCATCACCTGAACAGACATTTTCTGGAATAGTTTTCATTTCTACAGAAAGAGCCTAAAATCAGCAATTTGAGCCACAGGGCTCCAGTTCACAAATTCAGGAGGATTTGTTCGTAACTCCAAGATAACAAGCCCTTTCCTTTTTAACCTCAAGATCAATAAAATCAGCTTCTTTGGTACCTGACCATCGCAGAACTCAAATGGTCTGCAAAAAGTGTTTTTAAAACATTCTCATCCTCACTTCATACTAGGATTCTCCCGGTGTTATTTAAAAGCAGGATTAATACACACTTAGCAGCTGTTGCCATAAACAGGTGATCACAGCTTATGATTATAAACTCTCACGGAGTGCAGAGGGCCAATAGGCTCCTGCTCTCCTAAATCATAACCACTCACTCCCAAAAGAAATCCCAGTAGCAGTTCGGAGCTCGTGTCACCCCAGCCTGAACTCAGCTGTGGTGATGTAGGGAATGAAAGCGGAGAGGAGGGAGGACAGAGCTCCTGGTGGGACCCCGGGCTGGGAATGCGGGCGGCAATGAGAGGGAACCGCAGGACAGCCAGTACCGGCTTTGCTGCTGGGACTTTACAGCATCACCCGCTGCACGCCTGGTATTGCAGCACATTCACCACAGTGCATGGCAGGGCAACGGAGGAACCAAATGCCAACTACAGAGCTCGCAATTAAGCCACTTTGGGCATTAATGTCGCTGGTGGTGTGGGGCTTGGCTGCAGTCATGTGTAAAGACCAAATCTTGTTCTCCTTGGGCAGAAGCTAAAGTGCTGTTAAGACTCTTCTGAGATGCAACATTTGCCAGAGAGGTTTGTTGATCTAAAGAGGTGCTTGAAGGCCCTATTCCAAATACTAGCATGAGCCCTTAGCAAGAAATCTCTCAGATGCGGCATTTCTGGCGCTTTATCAGAACTCTGTAGAGATGATAATGCCTTAGGGCTCCGGCAGCTTTAATTTTGCAATGAATTTGACTCAGCGCCTTTCATGTATGTACCAATAAGACCTGCAGTAGAAACCTTAGAAGTTAATGAGTAAGACAGGGAGATTTAGAGATTTGGGCATATAATTACTATAGCAACATGTGCTCTTTCTTGCACTACACCATGAGATCTTCTATTAGGCATGCTGCAGTAAACCAAATAAATCACAGGTCACAAAACACAGCAATAAATCCTGCCCCTAATAAATTGCAGAGTAATTAAAACTGGTATAGTATTTACATTTCAAATTCACTAACATCAGAAAAAATTCTGATTACAAGTGCATCCAAAGCAGCCTCTGTAGTGTCTCTTCAACTACTCCTAACATGAAGCCCGGCTTTTCCCAGCAGGGCCAGACATACAAAGGTACTAAGATATAAAAATGTACAGCAGGCTCTTCCTAAGGCTTTATAAAAGTTCCTTGCTTGGTTAGATCCCTAATTCCACGGATATCTGTTAGTGAAATAATCATATGGAGTCCACTCTACAAAAGCCCGCCAAAATGGGCACCTTCATCTAATTAAGTTTTTGTAGAAGAGCGAACAGTACTATTTAAACTGCTTATTGGCAGCTTGTTTTTCCATCCCACCTCCCTCCAGGGCCAATCCAACAAACAACAAAAGGAAAACCTGGTGCAGCCCTTAGTGCTACTGTACCTGTATTGTTCAAGGGCCAGACCTCATACTTCCACCGAGCCTCGCAAACAGAAAATCTCAAACCCCCTCAAAATCTTCTGGGTCAGAATCTTTCATGAGTGCTGAAACAATAAATATGAATTTGTTCCTATAAAACCTGACAAGACAATAGTGAAATACTCATTACGATCCCTGACTTACAGGGCAAGTCAAACCTTTAGTCGTCCTTGTCTTAATATACTCTTACTACAGATAGCAAACAGTTTTCATCCTATTTCAGAATTAAGCATCTACTACAGCTGATACATTGAAATCAAACTCAAGCTTTCATTACACATGCAGTGGAGATTTTATTATTCCATTGCTTTTCATGTTGGCCACCTGGCAGCAGTTATGTACCCTGCTCAGAAACCGGGATGCAGCAATTAGATATCCTATGTCAGACAATGATATTGCTCAATCCTGTGCTCGCACTCAGCACAGTGACTCCCAGAACATCACCAAGCCACTTTTACAGAGCAGCTGACACCTCCCGGCAACCTATGAAAAATGTCCTATTTTGAAACAATTTCGCCTCTGCATGATGTATGTTCTGTTTTTCCTTTCCCCTCGCTCTTCATTACTAACAACATTTGCATGAAAAATAGCATCTTCTTTCTCCAAGAAGTTCATCCACTCCTGCTGTTGCTATTTTTTTTCTCTGCACTTGAACTCATAATCCTCTCTTTGTGTAGCTACAGCAGGATGCTGTGAAAATGACTGGTATCGGCAAAGAGGAGAAAATGTGGCTGCTGATGAGTTTTCAGGAGGAAGGCTGGGTGCTAGTGTTGCCCCTGGTAATCAACACAGAAACCAAATGGGCAGCTGCCAACATCTCAGCCTTTGCCACCCTCAGTAGCAGTTCTGTCAGCGTCACGGCTGTAAGTCAGGCTGGGATTTCTGCAGGCGTTCAGCGCATCCCTCTGCACAGTGTCACACACAACACGGGCTGAGAACCTCTGTCCTTTGTCCCCGGTGCTTGGCTCACAGGGACAGCACAGACCGCCAGAGCCTCTGGAGATACCACCCCTGAGCCAGGCACCTTCATGGGTGTGAGATACAACCAACGCAACACCTTCTCTCCAGCATCCCTGCTCTGTTCAAATCCTTTTGGGAACCTGGTGCAGAGAGCATTTCTCCAACCCACGGCTTTTTGTTCTGCAGAAGTGGCCAACTCTGGCATCTCATCCCTTTCCCCTCTGTGCCATGAGCCACCTGGTACCTGTGCAAACATTCTTCTCCCATGCTGACCTTCACACTCCAAAGGCACCACCTGTGAAACCATCCCAGAATCTCATTCGCTTATTCCAGCCCCTTTTTTAATTCCTCAGTGACAACGAAGACACTCAAGTCACTCCTACTGTCTACTATTGCCCTGCCTTTCCCCTCTGCTGTCAGGACTGTAACCACCAGCTGTTTGCTGCCCTGGACAGTGCCTTCTTTTGGGCAATCATCATCTTTTCATCCACCAGGATTTTGGTGCATGAGTAATGTTCCAGCTTGCTCTGGCACCAGGAACAGTGCACTTAAATAGTAAGCAGGAGTGAAACATGAAAAGCACAAGCATATGCTCATTTCACTCATCTCCCACTGTTTTGCTGGCCTTTAGTCTCTAACCATCAAGCCAAACAATGAAATGATGTTTATGGTGAAATACCAACTATGGGGCTCAGTCCAGTAATTTTTCCTTGTGTAAAACTAATACACAAAAATGTTTCTAGTGTAGAGCTGGAGCATTCAACTTCCCAGGGAGAACGTTATTTCTGCAAGAACACGGCCGAGGAAATTTACCCGAGCATAGAGGGAGCAAGAACCACCTACCTGCGGGAAAAAATTAGCCCAGAGCAATGTAAGTGGTGCACAGACCTTGGGCTGGCCCCCAGCAGGGGCCGAATTTCTCCCAGCGTGCCCATTCCCACGCAGAGATCCAAAGCATGTTGCTATCAAAGTGCCTGCCCCAGAGCATCACTGCAGCCATCAAATTGCTATTCTCTACTTTCCTTTTCCAGGATGTAATTACTAAGATTGCATTATGACTCCAGAACAAAGTGGGGCAAAAAAAAGTCAACAGGAGCTACAGCATGCTGTAAATCCTCAAAAGACGCCCTTGTCAGTCACGCTGTGCCTTTTCCTCTCTTAGGAGGAGTTAGCTGCAGACTACAATGTTTTCTGTCCCTCCCACCTTCTTATCAGGATTACTGTAATCGTTTGATTATTCCTTTCTATGCAGTGGACAAAAACATCAATCATTTTAACCAAATGTTTTAGAATTTAAGTTTAGCTTTCAAAAGGTGGCTATTTCCATGAAATATGTTATTATTCATAATGGCTTTAAACAGAATCTGCTTTCCCCAGACGCTTGAACACAAGTTGAGAGCTCTTTCATCTTCTGGTGTTCACCCATTTTATTTTTTATACACATGGTAGGCTGCATTCATCCAAGCAGCTCTGCAAAATACGAGAGATCCATATACAATGAACCTGATTTACTGAGCAAGCGTAGTCTCCTCAAATCCAGTAATATATGAGTGGCAAAGGTGCGGGGGAGAGGAGAGCAGCAGCTGCAAGCCAGCCACCAGAACAAGGTAAAATACTGCAAATGGAGAGAGAAGAAATGAGGGAAAGCCATAAGCCTGAACATCTCCGTGTGAAGCAATTACGCCTGCGAATTAACAAAGCAATAAAGCAATCATGTGCCTAAGAGACGAACTGCGTCTTTGTCTCTTCAGGTGAGGTGTAATTCCTGCAGCCACAAACCTGCCAGTGACACAGCGCTGGGGGACGCGGATGCACCCGGTTCCATGGGGGTCCGGCCAGGCTGTTCCACTTTGCTCTGCACAAACGCTTTGCAGCTGGGAGGACCGAGGCTGGGACCAGGACAGGTTCCCAAGCGCTCCAGACACAGGCGCGAAGGTAAGAACAAGGCACACAAAGGGGTGCGCCAGCGAGCAGAGAACCAGCGCGCTCATCACAGCCCCGTCACCTCCTGAGAACTTACAAACCTCCACCTGCTTTAACAAAACCAGCTGGGGTGGTGGGAGATGAGACTCCAGCTCTGCCCAAGCCTTTCCAAAGTTTTGCTCTCACTAGGTATTAATGCAATAAACACAAAGGCAGAAAAGATACTTTAAGGAAAATCAATGTTTTTAAGATAAAACATCAATGTAATTCAAACAGCCTGAGTCAACTGCCTATAGTAAATTAAGTTTAAAATTTTAACAAACTGTCATGTAAAACTGGTGGCGTCTGACAAATTGAATTACGATAGTAATACATCACTCACAAAAGTATTATTGATAGTGACAGGAAGATATTGAATTTAAATTATTCATTTTTATTGATTAAACACTATGCCTTCACCAAGAATAGGGCAAAACATCTGACAAACATTCAAGATACATATTTTAGCTCCTGGAATAAAATAGCTGTCAATCCACCCATGCTGGGCTTGTGCATGTTCCCCTGCAGTGGCTCAAGTCAGCATTAAAACTTCACACGTGAAGAACTACTCGCCCACCTTTCTTGAAGGAAACACCGAGCTGCAAAACACGCTATTGTTCTCCAGAGACCATTTCAAAAGCTGTTTCTGTGAAGACGCGCGGGGTGGTGCCCACAGCTCAGGGCACCTCGGCTCTGCGCCAGCAGCCAGATGCCATCACCTGCCACCAGTTCCCTCGGTCTGGTACCAGTAAGGACATTGCAGCTGAAGACTGGACCTTCAAGCCACTTGACAAAACCCATCTGAACTTCATTCCCTGCCAGCAGCAGTGAGATCCTTAAACAAAATGAAAGGAGTAATTGCTTTGCGAGCTGGGAGACTGATCCAAGCCACACTGAGAATACTGACCCCGAGCTGCTCTAACGCACGGGCACCAAGAAGAAAAGTAATCAGGAAACAAAGTCTGGTCAGCTTCAATAACCGACATGCACATTTCCCCCCTCAAACTATTACCTGGGAAAAGTCCTGGCAATTGTAATTTCATTTAAGCTCCCTCGTTTCTTTGGCATACTTCCGTCTTTTGAGGTTTTCATTATGATAGCACTGAACATCATACACGTAACAGGAACATAAATCTATGCCAGCAAATAAGGTGGAAGCAACAGGATAAATTCAAAAACTTCACTCAGTCCAAAAGCAAACAACAATCTCATATGCGAAGGAGGCCTCTTATATCCAAACGTGTGCCTTTTACATTTTTTAGAGACTTTTGGCCACGGTAGCTTACACATGCCTGCAAAATCCCAAGATTTCCCCTACTATAAGAGAGGGAACACGATGCTGAGAGTTTGGATGCGTTTGTGCTGTTAATATTTTTGCTTATCTGCACCATCTTAAGGGCTGAAGGAAAATTAATCAACATACACATACATCTGGGTGATCTCCATGCATGCTGAAGGACTGAAGAGCTGGTGGGTACACAGTCTTCAGCTCCCTGTAGGAACTCACTCTCACAGAGCTTGGGGAATGGAGTCAGCTCTTCAGATATGTACTGGGTAAGCTGCTCATGGGCTGTGCACATCTTTAACATGTACACGAATTTATTTATAAATAAACCTTTCATCATCATAGTGCATTTTCAGTGGATTTGTAGAAGATTTTGAAGTTCTGTTGCCTCTGCCTGTGTCCCAATGTAACTGCACAATGCTACAAGGCCACACTTTGGGCTGAATTATTTGCTTGGCTACATGTCACTAGTTTCATCTTTAAAACGTTAAATTTGCATCCTCATAGCTTGAGCACACATCGTTACCAACAATACTATCATCAGATTAGCCAGCCTTTAAAAAGAAATTCTGTTCTTATTCCAGACTGGCAGCATTTGCGTGCAAGTGCAAATGAAGAGAAGACTGTGAGCTTTCATACATTTAGGATCTCAAGCCATGATCAGTATTCACTTTTGGATAAGCTGATAGAGCAGACCGCTCCCTGCAAGCTGCACGTGGTGAGCCCAGGGCACAAGCAATTCATTAGCTGGCCCCAGGACACACAGACCAACCTGGCGAAAACAAGTCTGGGAGATCGGTTTTGCCATCAGCCAGTGTTTCTTCTTATGTTTAATTTTAATGTTTGATTTTGTCTTCCAAAGGAAGGTATTCGATCATGTTCTGAATTGCCAAGAGGGAATGGAAATGCAGTGCAACAGCTATGTGTCAATGGAATGTTTCACTGGAGCATTAATACAGGACCAGCACGCTTTGTTCTTTTCCCTGGTCTGCAGAACAAGACAGAGGTAAATAAGATCATACTAAAGAAAAACAAACTCTACAAAGTTAACAATCAAACTCGTTTAGATACTAGGCTGATGTATGGGGTTTTTTCGGAGAAAAAACTCTTCACCTGCCTCCAGTTGACACGTTTATTTCTTTTACATGAAGAAAAAGCGTCTTTTGGTACAAAAAAGTTTAGACTACTACCCGGATTATTTGTGTCTATTTGAAATAAAAGGAAATTTGTTTTATAGACTTGACCTTTGATAAACTACTATACAATAAATCCTTTTCATTTCCCTTTCCCTGCTGAATGTGTATTTGGGCCAGTATAAATACAGCAACTCTCAGCAGCTCAGAGAAACTTGAACAAGAGACCACGGAAAATTACTTTGTTCCTAGCATTACTATGCCCTTGTTTAAAAGCCTTCTGTGATCCATCAGAAAAATACATCAAATAAAGAACCTCAATGTTTAAATGATTCACAGCCACTCTACCAAAAAACAATGAATCCAAGATGTTTCGATACCTCTTAACATCCAGTTTAAATGTCCACTTCTTAAAAGTTCTGGTTTTAACACATTTCAGCTATTCAACAGAAAGATTCCGAGCCATTAAATCAAGTGGAACTTCTCTAGTCCTAATCTCCTACCAATATTGCCCAATTCTCCCCTTCATACCAAATACACAGTGGAAACCTATAGGAAAGGCTTTGGATCAGTCCCCAAGGTCTACAACACTGAAATAAAAACTGGGACAAGATTTCTGGATATCTGTGTAAATCCAGAGGCTAGTGTCTGTTTTGTGAGGAACACTGAATAAAATTTAGGTCCCTCTGAGTTCCAGTCACTACAGACTCCCGTCAACCAGGCTCTCCTACTAGCAAAAAGTCACCATATACAGTGCTGAGTTATACCATCATGTTGGTCATGGCAGAAAAACTAGCTCAGGAAACCTAAGAATGGGCAGACAAGGTGTTCTTCTGCTAATAGCTGAATAAGAAAGTCTGTAACTGCCAAGAGGGCTGAGCAATAAAGACGAGATTTGGGAAAAAAGCAAAAAAGTCGATTGCCATTCCTCCAACTGAGAGAAATCTCGAGTTCATTTCCATGGTGAAGAATTTCCAGGCACTTCTGAACGTCTGATTTTCAGCAAACAAATGTGAAAGAGAATCTAACCATTCTGATAACCCCCCTTTTATCTTGTGTCTAGCCCAGAACTGCCTCGCGCCAGGTCTCCCACACTCTTACAAGAGAACAGTCAGCAAGTCCTTCGTCTCCAAGATTGTTTTGCTACTGGCTAGTTAGTATTTTCTGAATCTTTATATTTCAATGAAAACCAGTGAATTTCAGGGAAGAGACTAAAGGAAAATTTTAACAATTTTAGAACATTTTCTTAATTATTCTAACTCTGCTTCTTTTGTTTAGCTTTGTTGTCCTGCACATCTGTCCTATTATTCAGCAATCAATGCTAAAAATAAAAGCAGCTCTCCAGATCCTCAGGAAGTCCTATGCAGATAACCACCATTAAAAAGCCATAAATGTGCTGGCTGCAGCTCTCAGATGCAGAAATGTCCAGCCGAAAACAACCATATAGCCCAGCTACATCAGGGTGCCTCTAGTTACATCACCACACACAAGATTTCTGAGAAAACCGGCTTTATCTTGAGTACAGGCAAGTGAACAAGGCAACGTGTCAGCACTGACCGTGGTTATTTCTGTGCTGCTCCTCTTACCCACTATACGTGGTGCAGACTCTGTAATTAGTGAGTCACACCGTTTGGGCAGTCTGTGTACTAATAACTGCTCCAAATCAAGGCAGAAAAGAATGCAGTACAAGACTTCAGAATGCAAATACCTGGAAGGACCAGGACTGTGTGGCCCTGACACCATCTTTCTGGTTTGCTTTAATCTCTCTACCTTACCACCTCAAGTTTCCTTAGTGTCATCTGTTACTTCTACAGGTGGTTTGTTTTTTTTTCCCCAGTGATAAAAGATTTTCCATCACACAGAGCTATTTCCTAGACAGCAGCAGATGCTTTGTCTTGCACTATGTGCTCTCTGCAAAGTCACCGAGAGCTGTGGGTCTCTGTGCCAATTGGGGCTTTACCTTCACTGCCAAAACCCAGCCCTGCTTCAATGCAGTGTAACTCCCCTCTGGTGCAGACCCGGCACTGTCACTTCATCATAAGGAAAACTGCAGGGAGGCAAACACAGCCCTGACCTCTCCCAGTGAAGATCAGTCCCTGTGTGTCTCTGCCTGGGTTTCACAGCACAGCTGATGCACGCAGAGCTGGCGCAGGGCACGGGCGGAGGAGGCAGCTGCCAGGCTGCTGCCTGTGGGAAAGGACAGCCTGCTTGCTTTGCATTGCCCCAAGAGACCGAGAGGGGCTATTCCAAACCTGTATAGCTGCCTGTTCTGTGGGCAGAGGCAGGGATGTGCTGGGCTGGCACAGGGGACCCTTCTCACAAGGGTCAGACTCCCCGTTTGTGTGCCAGCCCTACACCACTTGTTTTCCTTCCCTCCTCCTCCTTCCTTTTGAAGCTGTGGTCCCTTCCCCAGCAAGCTGGGAACACAAAAGGAGAATAGGAAAGAATACTGCTTCTGCTGGAGATGGAGAGCTGGAGACAGGCGAACGCAAGGCAGGATTTCTGCAAGTCCCAAAACATGATGGGGGAAGAAAGGGGAGCCCCAATGTGGGAAGAGAGACTCCCTATCCAAGCCCTGCAAAAACCCAGTCTCCCTGTAGCACCCTGTTCTTATAAGGCACCTACTCTATTGCCGCGGCAAAACACAGTCCCTGTGGCCAGGAAGCCACATAACAGCCATGCTCACGCTGACAGCAAGCACAAACCACACAAACACCCTTCCTGACAGTGAAAACACAGCTAACACTTATTTAAGGATACATGGAAGGATTGTGATTGGAAAGCACCAGCAACAAAAGACTCCCCAGCCTTCACCGTGTGTCAGCGGCAGCACTGGGACGTGATTTCAGGAGCCCCGAGCTGCGGGGTTGAGCAGAGTGTCCCCCTGGAGCACACGGCAGGGCCAGCAACAGCAGCAACAGCCCTGGCTGCAGTCACCAGCGTGCAAAACGGGGGAACGGGGCTTGCGTTATTCATCTTTCATCCTTGACACCTGCGCTACACACGATATACTTCACCTCCAAGGTAAACACAGCATGAAATTCAAATCGCCATCCGCAGCCTGAGCTGATGAAGCTGCAAGGCCCATCGGGCCAAGCTGAGGATGAGCGACAGGAACTCAGCATCTCACCCACCTGTGCTGCCCCCCCAGCAAACCTTCCAAACAGCTGCAAAGTTCAGCTCGGCGCCCAGCACAGAGGAGCGGAGCAGAGCAAAGCGCTCCCCTGCTGCGGCTGCAGCAGCAGCACTTCTTAGTCCCACCTGCGCTGCCTTTAGGGCTTCAGGTTCAGCTTTGCACAAAACCAACAAGAAAAGCTTGTAATTTAGGCAAATAGGAAAGTGGCTTTGGCCAAGTACAAACAAAACTCAATATTCTCTAGTGTTCTGGCCACATGCTGAGATTTGGCAATTATTACCTAGGAAAGTGCAATAAATTGTTTTGGAAGATAAAATTTCTGGAGATTCTTCCTGTTCTTTCAAAAGGATTGTGTGAAATTGCTCTTGATTCCACACAACACTAAAGACAAGGGAACAGCCAGCACTGCTAAGAAAACCAAATGACAGCTCATCCACTTACAACAAATTCTTATTGCTGATGGAGATACTCATGAATTTAGCTGAAAGTTATTTGCAAATAATATCTATTTCTGAGGTTGTAGTGTTCACCATCATTTCTCTTAATTATTTCTGACACATTCCATAGCATTTACGGCCCTCAATGACACTGGGAAATTAACTCAGTCTTCTTTAAAGAAAACGTGCCAAGCAACAGAATTAAGTGCTGCACATTTGTATTACAGCATCCAGAAATCTGAAGTAATCAAACCAGTGCACGCAATGACATGGTGGGAGCCAGAGTTATATAAACACCTGCGAGGGACGAGGGCATCCTCAGGCAGATTTTGCTCTCTCCAGTCCGCTTGTCTAAGCAACCAAGGGAGCTCCTGAACTTCCAAGAAGCTTAATCAGCCCATGCCGATAGAAAGCCAGTCCCAGCACAGCTTGTGCAAGGGACTTACAGAAAGGAAGAGAAACAAACCCCCCTTCTCAAGGAACTCTCACCCCAAAATGTCTGTCAGCCTGGAGGTGTATGAAAGGTCCAGCTGGCCCAGAATAAGAACAAAATGCCAACCCCTCATTCACTTTTCCTCTGCATTTCCCCACATTCCCTACAAGACAATGGCTACAGAAGGTATTTTTTGATCCATGCAAGAATTCTCTTAATACGATCAGCGGTTCCAGGTAGGAGCATCCATGATGTACTTCGGAAAGTTAATGAAATCTGCCCACCAGAAAGGCTGAGAAATTGTTGTCCTTCAGCTGTGTCATATTTACTCTCCAGGGTTATTTCCTCCTCCAAGCAGCGTGTGGGCAGGAATAGCTTCTCTTCTTATGGCAGCTGCAGGTCCTAACTTACAATCCATGGGCAAATTTATAACAGGGATTTGGTACCAAAAGACAGCAACTAGAAATTAACTCTTGCTCTCTTCAAATTTGCTAAGTTCCTGCCCGCTCCTTTAGGTCTCTAAATCTTACAATGATCCGCTCCTGTGGGCCAGCCTGGCTGGGATGCCAAGGTCTCTGCTGGGGGGGCGGGAAAAATAAAAATAAAAGGCTGCTGCTTAAGCAGGTTTTCTTCAAAGACACTGTTACTCTCCTGAGCAGGTCTCACATTTCACCATCTGGACAGATGAAGCCCATCCCTTCCCACAGCGAGCAGTGGAAAGATGACCAGACAGAAGGCAAGACCCTAAAATATGCCATCTCTTCATGTCCATTTGAATTCAGACTGTTCAGTCTGTCTGTCTTATCTCCCTGCTTTATCTGCAACCTGCAAACATTTCCACAAGCAGATTTGTATGCGCATAGGCGTCTGTTGAAGAGTTGTTCTTCACACACATTTGAATGAAAACAAGGCAACATTATGCATAGATCAGAGACTCTGCAGCTCATCAGCACCTATTAGCACCGAGCAGGAAACTGCAGACAGACGGACACACAGATGCAGCTGCTCCATCATGACCAGGGTGCTGGGGTTCCTGGGCTACACAAGGGTGACAGCGACGGTCCCGTGCTGGTGCCAGGCACTCTGCATCGCGTGGTGGGACACAGCAAGTGGCTGGGAGGGGTACAACATAAATCCATTATACCTATAGTGATAGAGAGCTGCCATGGAGAAACAGGTGTTTCATAAGCATCATGGCACGGTTTCATTAAAATTCACCTTTTAAAAAAAGTTTCAAATGCTGATCCTGCTGAAGAAGTGAGTCCCATGATACCAGGCAGAGCAGTCTAGTTGTCTGGTAGCAGGATTGCAATACCAGTACTAATGTGTTATGAATAGTCTAAGGAAATCCTTTATTCATCAACTCAGAGCCTTAAATAGGTTTCTACAAATAATCTCATCAACTAACAAATGATTTGTAAAGAGGCTATAACTAATGAAAATGAAAAGGGCTAAATTCACAGAATGTTATGAATTGTTCTGATAGCGCTTGATGACACTCGACAAGCAAATTGGCCACATTAAAAATGGATTAAGTCACTACAGAATCAGAAGATCTGGCAAAAGAATGAACGTTGAGAACTCTTCCCCTTTCCATTATTAACTTGATCATTTGATGGCCAAATCAAATCAAACCCATAAATGTGAGCTCTGACATGATTAAAACAGACATGAAAAGGTTAAGAGCTGCTTAACTGTCTTACAATTCAGCATAAGATTTAAGAGAAAAGTGTCACATACGAAAGATTAGCATTAAGAGATAGAGAAAGGGTTAGGCTGGCCTTTTAATCAATATATCAGGCCCTGAGGACAAGGACTTGGCCAAGACATGAATGTGACACACTAGCTTTCTGAGAAAGTCCATAAGGACCCTCCATACCCATATTCCTATTAAATTTTGTCTTTTTGATCTCTTTCTACATCTGCAATATTAAGGACACAATTATTTATCTACCTTTCCAATGCATTAGGAGAAATATAAAATGCAAACCCCCAAGCAATCTTCAGGTAGGAGATGGCAATAAACATCTCCAAAGTACAGGCATCAGGCAAAAGAAAAGCAGAGATTTTAGCATTTTTAATGTATTGACTAGCAGGGAGTGATATCATGGGTGTCTGACTGCAGATGGAATAGCTGCTTCAATTCATTGGTATAACTGTCAGCACTGAACCCAAGCAAAGCGAAAAATGTGACACCTTTCAGCCGAACTTAATAGGAACATAAATGGCTTGAAATGGAATTGCAATCAGGTTTACAATTGAAACATCTAGGTTCTTAGAGGAAATTACTTATTGTGATAACACACAATAAGTGCGATATGAACCAATAAGTCACCAAAGTTGTCACTGTTTAGGAGATAATTTAAAAACATATAGCTTTGCAGGTGTTTGGAAGTATATCATGGATTTTTAATACACATGTCAGCCAGTATTTTATGTAGACGGAAAAATTTCACATTTATTTCAGACTTATTATCCTAAATAAATAATAAACTTTCATGCTGCTTTGTTATCTGATGAGCAAGAGTGTGCATATAAAATAAGAGGCCAGACTGGCCCTTCAACACACCAGCAACTGTTTTCTCTCATTTTGAGCAGAAGTTTACATCTGAATTAAGTAAATCATTAGAAACATACCTGAAAATCAAAGCAACACTTTTTTTTCCTTCTGCAGAAGATCTTGGCACAGAAAAGTTGCTTTAAATTGGGACAGAAACAAGATGCAGCAAAGCTGGAAGAATACACAAGAAATAAGTCGTGTCTAACAGCCCAGAACAGAACAACACAGAACCAACTAGAACATAATCATTCCTGAGTCACCTTTGCCTAAATTGTTATCCTAAAAAAATACTTCAGCATGTAGAATTCCTATCCAGGTAACCTGTTCCAATACTGTGCCAACAAATCCACCTCAGCTTGCCAAGCTGAAACAGTTAGTCTTGTGTCAGGCTCCAAAATCACTAGCTTTAAAAATAAATAAATAAATAAAATTGGGAGTTCTTTCACTTTCCAGCTCAGTTTTTGAACCCTGAAATTCTATATTTCCCAGCCTAGATTGATTGCTTTTCATAATCATATGATCTAGATGCTGGAACTTGGGAAGCAAAAATATATTCTTCTTCCAAGTGTAGGCACTGTTTACTTAATTTCTTGCAGCCGGGGTGGAGGCAATAATAGTCCACTGCCCTTTAACCTCCTGGTGCCCAAAAACTCAAACGAACACTGCCCTTTGCACAGCATTCAGCTGGACTTTGCTGGAGCAGGTCAAGGAAAGGAGCCTTTTGGAAATGGTCCCTGAGGCCCCATCAGCACCTCATTGCCCCCACTTTCCATGGCACCTGCTCTGCTCCTCATTCCTGCCTTTGCTACAGGGACCCATGCAGCAGCAGCAGCTTTACTTTCCCTTTCCCTCCCGTCCTTCCACCTACTTTAAGCACACTGATCCAGCAAGTATTTGCCTGGTCCTTTGCTCCATCTGCTGCTCAAATACCAAACACGAAAAACAGGAAGAACTCCTGGGCTAAAGCAAAGATGCTATTTAGGGTGTGCTGCTGCTGCAGAGTTCACTTGCATTACCGATCTGAAATAAAAGCAAGATGCTTTACAGAGGATTTCAGGTATTCAAGATTTAGCTTCATTTTAATCTAGACACCAAAATCTCAGCGCCACCACCCCCCACTTCCAGGCTGCCCAGCCAGGACCCCCCACCCTCCCACGCTGGTTCTGCACCAACAGCTGGTGGAGCCAGTGCCCAGGCCCCCTCCTCCTCCTCCAACCCTCGTTACCTCTGCAGCGCTAACTAAACAGCCAGCAAGCACCCGCAACGCCAGCTTACACTTGGCACAACCAAAGGCTTCACCAAAACCCACAGACCACCGCACTGGGATGGCAGGGGATGATGTCCCCACATCAGTGCCTGTGCGGGGATGCTGCCACAGGGAATAGGACCTCGTGGTGTTTGCTTAATTGTTCATCCCTTGCCCTATCCTGCAAAACTCAGTCAGCATTAAAATCAGTCAGTCTCCCATCTGTGCAGCAGCCAAGAGAGGAATGAACCTTCCTCAGGAGAAGTTTGTCATTTTTAGATTTAAGGTACCTGCTGGTGGCCACAGAAGCTGGAGGGACTCACTGCTGGGAGCAGGGAAGCAAGTGTCCAGCAAAAGGGTGATGGAACGGGCCAAGCGCTGCACATTCTCCACAACAATGATATTTTGCTAATATTTTTTCATTCTCCATCAGGCAGGCTGCCTTATATATTCTGTTTCACATTTGTTTGACCTGAATAGAAATAAATGTGCCTGCTGAAACAGCCAACAACGCATTGCCCTGGGTCAGTTCAGGACCAGCCCGGGCTCCCGCCGGTGCCCGGTGACACCCCCGTGGCCCCGCGGGATGCCACCCCCCGGACAGGCACACGGATGCCACCCCCCGGACAGGCACACGGATGCCACCCCCCGGACAGGCACACGGCATCCGCCGGTGTGCACAGCAGCCTCACAGGGGCTCAGCGCATGGAAGAGAGTGCAGATCTCAGGCATCCAAATCATGCAGCAGCACCAGGTCATCTAATGGAAATGGGGTTTAGGTAGAGTGAAATATTTGAGGTCAGTTCAGCAAGTTAAAAATTTATTTGGAGACCTGTGAATATTTCCTTTCACCATCTCCCAGTTTTCCAGAACTTGATTCAATGCCAGACTACCTTTGTAGAGATTCTTTTTTTCCTCCAGTTTGGACACATATATTTTCTTTCTTGATCCAGGAAATGAAACAGGGGAGCAGAGCAGGACAGAAGGGATTTGTCGTTTCCTTTCCAGAACACGGCCACACCTCTCACTGACTCCTGGACTTTTTGGTTCACAGCA
Source organism: Caloenas nicobarica (assembly GCF_036013445.1). Taxonomy (NCBI): domain Eukaryota; kingdom Metazoa; phylum Chordata; class Aves; order Columbiformes; family Columbidae; genus Caloenas; species Caloenas nicobarica. The sequence goes on from NC_088256.1 coordinate 6,483,459, forward strand.
GCTTGTGCAAAACAACTTTACCCTTCCTGAAGAAAACCTTGGAGATGTCACTTTTGTCTTCAGAGGAAGAAGCAGCTCTGTACATTTACCGCTTTTCTACTTAACAGGAGTATAAAACAGAGATGAATTTTAGCCACATTTTTGTGTATATATGCTTCTCCTGCATGAAAGGCTGTAAAAGTCACTGCTTCATGCATCACTGGCCTGATCCATCTTACACTGAAATCACTGGGTATATCTCAACAAAACTGGACCCATGCACCCAGCAATTTTCCTCTAACCAAGCTAAAAATAACAGAGCTCTTGTATGAAACTAGATATAAATGGATACCAGACAATAAATCACTGTACTAAATAACAGAAAGAGAAAAAAAATGGGGATTCAAGTCAAGCTCCAGATTTATAAACTATCGAGGTAAAAGATCCAGCAGCTGTGCAGAAACAAACGGGTATGATTGACTGCTTTGTTCCTTTTGCAGATAAACTTTGCAATTGCAGCTCCAGCTAAATAATAATGCAGAAATACTTAGCTGTAAGCACAAAGGGAACAATAAAACAGCAAAACACCGAAGTTACAATGCACAATAGAAGATAGAAGTTGATGCAGCAGGGCTTTGCCTCCTTCATTTGGCAGAGCTGTCAAAGTAGCATAATGATTTAGAAAATAATGAATACGTAACTGAAACTATGTCAGAATAAGCAGGAAGCGAAAAAAAACCATGGTTTTGCTACCAGTCTTTCTCACTACTAATTGCCGATTTTGATAGCTTTGCATTTCTTAGCAAGCAACACAGGAGGCGAAGGGGAGGGAAAAATGTTTTATTCAGCACTCAGTAAGTGCACTACAGCTTCATACTGACATGGCTCTCAGGACAAAAGCACTCCACTGTGCCATCAAGCAACTGAACTTTTAATCCTGCCTTGTCTAAAAAAAAAAAAAAAAAAAAAAAGTGAGATGCCCTTTCTCCCAGTCAAACGACACATTAGTTGCTGTCACCGTTGTCAGGTTGGAGCTATAATGATAGCATTGCAGCCAGCGCAGCCTGCAGCCAAACCAAACAGCATCGGAGAGGGAGCCTGCCAGAAAGGTGCACTCACAACCTCATCTGCCTAGTGAGAGGAATCATGGTTTTTTGCAAGAGGTATTTCCCAATGAGCAATGATCCTAGAAAACTGCCCTGAGAAAACTCCCCGTCTCTTTCTGACCGGTCTCCTTTTTATTCTCTGGGTACAAGTCGTCAACCTTCACATCCACAGCCAGTAACAGTATTTTCCTTGTCAAGCTGAGACCACACCAGGCTTTTTCTGTCACACTCAGCCCATAACAGGCCATACTCATTGTGCTACGTTTTGACACAGTCTCTTGTGGGATGTTTTCAGGCTCCTCGCGCTGCAATCCAGCTTGGACCATATGGCTGAAATGCATGAAAGCTGTAATGTAGAAATCAGCCCATGGCACAGAACATCGACCTTCGCAGGGATTAATTTGGCCCCAAATAAAGGGAGGGTTATGTCCCAACAGGATTATTGTCCTGCCGTGCAATTATTGTTGTGAATAGTTTCATTTAAAGAGAAACCATTTAAAATTTTCATCTGCTTCCCTGCACTCTTTCTCCCAACATTTCCAGTCCTGCCAGGCTGTTTGAACTTGCATTAATAGGCCCCAATTTCTTTCCGTTCTGGCAGATGATGCACTTGCGTGATGTTTGTTCGCTGACAAACCGGAGCTTGCACTTGGGTTTCCGTGCCCCTGGCAAACAGCTGCCCAGGTCCTGTCCCACCGCTAACGAGCCCGCGGGTGCACCGACCAGGCAGGGACCAGCCTCACGTCTCAGCATCCCAACGAGCTGCAGCCCTGACAGCGGCTCGTCGGAGAGCCTGTCCCACCAAAACTCATTAAGGGAAAATAAGCAAGGAGTGCTGGGGAAGGATCTTGTCATTGTTAATAATGTCAGGCCCGTTTCTGCCTTGTCTTTTCATGTTAAAATTTTCAGAAGAACATGGAGGAGTCACACTTGACAGGTCCTAGAGTACCTTTGATATCCTGATCAAACTCGGCACCTACTACTTTATCTCCGGAGTAAATGATCTTTGGAGCTCACATACACATATTAGCATATGTAGCTTTTTTATATCTATTTGATATGTATGATTCTGTTTAGTTGTATATGGATACACAGTTGCCTATTCCTCGGTCTATTTTGGTATCCAAGGTGATTCTCAGGCAAATTCCTCCTAGGCTGGCCTCAAGCACGGCACTTTTCTGCACTATACAGAGTCACCGTGGTTATTCTGAACAGCTCATCGGTCTATCAAAGCATTAGGTGACTCCTGCTAGCCAGTTAAACAGACAGGCTATTTTCCTTTTTCCCTTCTGACAGATAAACTAACAAACATATAAAACATGGAAGTTTTCCTTTAAATTCTCTGTCAGAACAGCCACACACCACGGCAAGCTCTTATATTCGGGTACATTTCTCTCTTGAACCTGAAGCTGCTTTCTCTCTCCTAAAAATGAGGTTTCCAATGGATACCAAGATGGTCATAGTGATGTACAATCCACTCAACACAGCTCCCTGTGTTATTTCCCCAGCTCACATCTCCTGGGCAGCACAAGAAGCACCAGGCTCCTGGAAGGTCCGTCACCTCGCTGCTAATGGCATGACTCCCACCTTTGAGATTTGTATCTCAGACTCCCTGTGAGCCACATTAACGCCCTTGCGGTTTAAAATTACGCCTGTCTGGCCCCACAATCTCTGCCGTACGGACTGAATGTACCAGTGTGGTAGCCCCAAGAACAGGCCACGCCAGTTGCAAGCGCTTGACGGAAGCACTGGCTGGGAACATGCCACACCAGCCTGCAGCACCTTTCCGACGGAACACAAAAACAAGTTCTTCAGTGACAATACTGACACACGGATGTAAGCGTTTCTAGCGGGTGCCACCAGCCCCAGGTGTAACAGCCTCTTCTCTCACTAGGACGCCTGAACTCACCCTGACACGCTGCTGTCCATCCCGCTGCACTCCACAAACAGGCTTCAGCTACTGCGCAGACTATCAAAGAGAAGTTGTGTTGCCAGTCTCCCATTATTTTTGCTGCAGATGTAAAGAAAGGTGGCAATAGGCTTTGTTTTAATGAGCACATGCAGCGGTCTCCCAAGGCGCCAGCCCTGCAGCCCCTGTCTCTGCAAGGCACGCACAGCTACAGTATCTGTAACAAGCCTTTCCAGGCACCCCCAAACCCCAACAACCAGCTCCAGCTTTTGCAGGCAGGTCAGTATAGACCCTGGAGGAGCTGCAGCTTCTGATTTTCTGGTGCATTCAGTGCCCTGACAGAGACAAAAGTTTCACTGAGTTACTTGAGGCCACTCATTTCCTTCACCTTTGTCACTGGAGCTCTCAAAACGTGCTGCGTACAGTGGTGTTTTCCCTTGATGCAGCGATTTGTCCCCAGGGAACTCATCAGAAGTCTCCTCCCAGACCCAAAACAGCACCAAGCACACTAACTAGATTTAATCCAAAACCTAAGGGCTGCATATGGCATTCCTCGCGTGCTGGCAGCTCAGCTGCCCCACATACCCCACTCCATTCATCTCACCTCTGTTGTTCTTTAACTACCAAGCAGCACTTATTCCTGATGCTAGCTGTCCAGAAGTCTCAAATACAGCAGAATAATCTCCCAATCTTGCTTATATTACAAAACAAATTGGAGATATTGAAGTGTGTTAATCCTGTAATTATCATGGTAATAATGAGGCAGTTTAATGATCTTGCTAATTGTCTGTTCAGTGAGACCAGATTGGAAAACACTCCTTACCCCATCCACCCTTTTAATTCTGCTTAAATCAGATGTAACCTGTAAGTGAAGAGTTGTAACTGTGTGTAGCACTACCAGCAAACCAATGTTTAAAAATTGCTGCAGGTCTACCCAAAGGCCAAGTATTATATTGTAAGCAATGTCTATGTGGCCACAGCCAGTAGCTATTCAGCTATGTATTAATTCAGACAAGATTGCCAGAGGAAGTAAAAAGAGAAATAAAACATCTCCGTGAGGACTAAAATTTTGCTTACGGATTGCCTGTTAAGGGTCTTAAAACTACCAGCTCAAATAAGCTGCCTGAAAGTTGTACCTGCCTAATCAACTCCCTCTCCTGTTTATTCTGCTGCAAAGCACCATCCTGGCGTATGTGTGTGCAGCTCAACACCGGTGCTGCCGCAGACACCACAAAACTTCCAGCTCCAACTCATGCTCAACTCAAGGGTAAGTCAGGAGCCCCTACGTGGGTCCGAGACTCATTAAAAATGATCTTTAAAAACAAAACCAATCAAGAATAGGTACACAAATAAGTTATTGTTAGCTACTGCAAAGCACACATTTCCAGCACATCAGCATCTCTGCAGGAGTTGTCATGCGTATACTAATTCTGGAGTAAACTGAAAGTGATTTGAAGCACTGAAGCAGTAATTTACCCCATGTTTACCGTAATACAGGTGATACAGTCATGCTTTCCCTCCCATGGCTTGTTCAAAACCCCACACCTCATCTTTCCAGCACTCTCAGTTATAAAAAAGGTAAACTAAGTGTAACTGTAACAGGTAAAATTTACCAAGCATCTCAATGTGGAACTCCTGTTCTGAGGTTGACACCTGTGTTTCCCATGCAAATGATTGCCTGAGAAGTGAAAAAGAATGAAGCATGGTCTGTTCATTTATCCAAACACACATCTCTGATCTGCTGAGGCAACGGGTAGAACTTCCCCCTGCTACCAGCCATCTCTCTGAGGAGGAAAAATCCCCAGCTCTTAGCCTGCCACTCCAAAGCAAAGGTGACTTGTCACCAAACCTGATAATAACAGTGCTACGAGCAGCCATCCAAAACCCAGAGGTCAGATTTAAATTGAGATTAAACCAGTGAAGCTCCACCAGTCAGAAAATATAATGATTTACAAGCAGTTGAGGATCCATTCTCAGCATCCGGCAAGCTTAGCAGCATTTTGCACAGGCAAACATCCTAACACATGTAGGCTAAAATACCCACTGCTGCACAGACAAAAATCAGTAGTTATCTCTTACTGTAACCACATCGTAATGCTTAGTACCTACCAGAGATTGTTTCTAGTATATTCGACATGCTGCAGAAATAATGAATAGTAATTAGAATTAATCATTGCAAGTTCCAGTACAATTAACAGCAGTGTTTAGTACGCCAATTATTTAGGAACACGGAAGTGGATCAGCCCAGAGATTTTGCTAACCCGCTGTCGCATTTCCGATAACTGTCAGCAGCAAATGCCTGGCAATAACGCACACACCAGCAAGGCAGGCACCAGGCAATGCTTTCCCTGAATGCTCTTCCAGCCTCCGACGACTCGCAGCTCAGGAATTTTCCAAGCCAGATAGACCTTCCGGACACTGAATAAGCCAAAGTGGATCTCTCACCAGAACAGGCCTTGGAATCTGCCTGAGCTGTGAGTCCTGTGGGCAGGTTCCCCAGCGCACCACGGGGTCCTGCCGCGACCGCACATCTCAGCAGCTGTCACCCAGCAGCACCCACAAACTCCTTTTGCTCTGCAGAACACCGCTGCCTGCGCCTCAAAGGCCAGACCCCAGAGCGTACAGGCAAGCACCGCATGTAGCACTAGTTCTTCACGTATTTGAGACACAATTCCTTCCCTCGGGATCACTGTGTGATCTTGAAAGAGCACAGGGCTGGAACACCCCATTAGCCAAGTGCTGAGTGTGGATAGTCTGCTGGAAAAAAGGGCTCACAAGTGAGATAGCTTTCACAACAGCCAGGTAATAAATATACCATACTCTAATGATTTCCCATAGCTTTAAAAAAAATATCATCAGTGCAGCATTTGGCCATGATAGTCATAGCATGCAATCAAGAGCAGGCCTGTAGATAAGCATGGGACTTTGTTAAACCAACCAACAGAGATTAAAAATAAAAGACAAGCTTATCAGGACACAAGCCCTCTTCCCAGTTCTATCTAGTAAACTGTATCACCTCTCCCCAGAGCCCTTCCTTGGCTCAGCAGCACCCGGAGCAGGTCGGCCGAGTGTCTCATGGAAAGCCATCGCCCCCGCTCCCGCCGCGCAGCGGCCGGGGATGGGGCTCACGTGTCAAGCAAGACCCAGGAATGAAAGTGCTTTTACCAGCAATGGGAAAAATATTCCCTTGGCAGGAAGAGGAGGGGTCAAGTCATGGTGCAATCTAATAAATGAGTCTGTGTGTTTTACCGTGTTTCAGACAATGAAGTGGAAACAGAGGAGTGAAGACAGTAGGTGGAATGATCGGTGAGATGAGAATTGAGCACAGGTCCTCGGAAGGGAGATGGGTAAAAAACCCAAGGGGATAAGGCTGAATTCATTTCTCTCACACCTACAACAGATATTTTTATTCTGTGCAGCACATCCCTGAGAGCACAGAGCCATTCGCAGGGGGTCAAACCACAGTGCACTCGAGTCAAAGGAAAGTTATTCAGTAACCTCAGCCAGGTTTTGGCTTAAACTGCAAAGGCCCTTCCTACTCAGCTGTGCAGTAGCCGCTTGCAAATCAGCTGTTGCACATGAAGAAGGTAGCCTAGTGTGAAATTCTAAATAAAATACATATTGATTCCCAGACTTAGTTTATAGCAAGGTATCCACGGGAGACGAAGAGCCTTGTTTTGTTGTTTGGGGTATTTTTTGCTTTGTTTTGTTTTAAACAATTTTACAAGAACCACCACTCCAAAACAAGCTGCCACGCATCAAGTGGCAGATGCAGTATTCCATTTTAAATAAAACAATCATTTGTTTCTCATTGTGCCTTCAAAATTATAAGCTTCCTGATTACTAACTCCCAGTCTTCGAAAACCTCAAATTAAGAGGTATGTTGTTGCCAGCCAGAGAAGAGCAGCAGCTGGATTGTTATCGGCATCATATGATCCTCATCAATATACCAGCACCGCAAATGAACTTGCATGCCATAGATACTTTGGGCCAAATACAGCAGAAACTGCTAGCTATTCCTGAGCTGCAACACCAAACTGTCCCTCTGTCCAACATTTATTGGCCCATCTTCAGTATGAGCAACTGGTGGAAAGTCTGGGGTAAAAACTTTGTACAAATGAATTTAAATCAGAACTAGTATGTATTCTGAGATTGTTCTGCAGCCCCGTCAAATCTCTTCCCTGGCTCTCCACAATAAATCACTCAGATTCCCCATATACTGCACCGCGTCAGATCTCAACAGCGTAGATCAGAATACACAGCTGTGTTTATGTGAAAGAGAAACTAATAAATGAAAAATTATGAGTGGAAATTGAATCTGCTAGATGAATGCTCAGCAACAGATTAACATATGCTGCATTGGCAAAAAAAAAAAAATACTTTAACTCCAGCTTATATTAAATATTGAAATTGCTGAGTTTCCCTCAATGTTCTGCATGTCTTGATATATTGTAAGCAAGCATATTTCATTAGCTGCATATATCCATATCTCTCTAATAACTTTCAAATTCCTGGACTCCTGTCATTTGGACTTATATTTGAAGAGACACTTGAGACCTATAAAAGAAAGAAAAAACCCACACATTAAAAACAATGCGCTTTCACTGCTTTTGTCAGTAGAAACTTTCCTTTGAGCTGTATAATTGAAAAGCAATGTAGTAGCACAAAATATTACACGAGATGAGAAACATTTCAGTGACAGACTCGCAGCCCGCAAACCAAAACATAATGCATTGTTTATCACAGATAATTGCAGGCTTTCCAGCCCATTTTAATCCTTTTGTTACCTTTCAAATTCTCTGTCCCAATTTTAGAGACAGGAAATAAGAAAAAACATTTGCATTCTCTTCTGAAGAATATTCATTATTCAGGGTAACAGTGAGAACAAATTGGATCTTCTGCAGAATACACTCCCCTGCTCATGGTCACTACCCTTTGCAAGATAAGATACAAGACAAAGAACCATCAGAATACATTTGCTTTATTTAACTTTTAGGAAGATCTCACTAAGCCATAAGCTTCTCTGTTTATATTCCTTTGCTTTGAATTAATTTTCTTATTTTAATATTTTCCAAATTAAAGAAAAAAAAAAAAGTCAAACCTTTTCTGTACAGATCAGGATGTGAGGAGGTAATTCAATTGCAGATTTACCCTTCATTTAACTGGAAGCAATTTAAAATGGCATATCTCCATTTTTAATCATTTTTTTACAGACTAAGAGGGAGCATTTTCTGGTGAGATATTTTTCCTCCTGCCTGGACAGCTCTGAAGAGTGGTCACAGTCAGTGTAACACCTGAACTGCTGCAAAATCTACAAGAAGGTCACAAAAGTAATTCTGACACAAATCCTAAAGCCTAATTCAGCAAAGCCGTTCAATGGAGGAAAAAAAAAATATTAAAAAGACAACTTAGTGGGCAATAGCCAGAGAGAATGTCAGCTGCACCCCTGCCTTTGGGTTACTAATTTCATGGACATCAATGCTGATGATGGTTTTTATTTTCATTTGTACCATAGCAATAGCTATTCATAAAAATTACTGAGGACTAAGAATTTAGCATCTAAGTGCAGTACCAGAGACACAAGCACATAAAAGCAGTGAAGGGAAGCAGGGTGGTATGCGATTTCTCTTAAAAAGATGGATATTAATGCCTGAGATGCTATTCCTTCCACATATGTCCATAGCTCGAGTACTAGTATGTGTGAGTGATAAAACTCCTATCATTAAAGTCAATGGGACTACCCACTAGCACTGAATTAAAGTTGACTGTTTACCACCATTTGATATGAGCTGCTTTCTCAGGGTGACCCAGTTTGAACTTTATTACGTATTTAACAAAAAAACTCAGCTTTCCTGCAAAAAGATACTACTGTGCTGGTTTAGTTATATTCTGCAAATCCAAGGGCTAGCTAACACAGAAAAACTTGTGCAAAGTCAGCTCGGTTTGCTGGCACCACTCAGATTTTGTTCTTGCAAGACACCTGCTATAACAAGATTTGCAATGCATTTTTTAGAAGAACACTGGGTTAGATTCGTATCTGCTAACTACAGTGCAACACATGCATAATACAGTGTACCAGCTCTGAAGATTTAGTAAGACTATACAGATAAGCACCCATAGTGTTAAATGAAAAAGACAGGTTTTCAAAATACAAACCTTATGTCTCAAGACACCCGTTATTTACTCTCAGAATTAATGGAAAACTACCAGAAATGAGAATAAGCATTCTCATTAGGTTCTTTCAAACGTATTACTCTGGTTTGCACCTAGGTCCAGTCTTAACTTGCCCAAGGTACAGGGATGTTTGAAGGACAGCTCAGAAGATGATGAAGGACATTAAGTGGCTCAGTCACTGATGTAGGTTGGTAAGGTTACTAAGTAGGCTAGTTTAATGTCTAAAGAAGTAAACTTTAACATGTTCTTGGTCTCCAAAGAAAATGCAGAAGTAGAAGGATAAAACTCAAACCCTTGTGCTTCAAAGGCATGAAACTCCTGCTGCTGTAATGAAGGCGGCACAGCCATGGAGTTCATAGTAATACCTGATCCAGCAAATTTTTCAAGAGACAGAAAAGCACAGAAGACAGCAACACAGAAACACATCAGGATTTGAAGTCACAGCTTTACAGAATTCAATATTAATCAAGTTAAGGTAGAGCTTGCTGTTGGAGATTATTGCTTTCAAGTTGCTTCTGTTGGTGTATTTATTAATTTGGGCCTTTTAAAACATTTTATGTAGAAAACAAAAGATGGATTTTAGACTTTTAGACTATACTCTGTCCTACTTTACTCGCTATTTCTGCTGAGCTGCTAAACTCGTGAGCACTCCAGACTGAAGCTTGTCTGTTCAAAACGCCAAGTGTTGCTTTTGGCAACCAACACCAACGTTAATGCACAAACAAGGACTCTTCGTTTGTAACTGAAAGGCATTATGTACTTCTAACCTGCATCCTCCTGCCCAGGAGCCCTGGGGAACAGCCCGGCCACAGGTAACACCACACGCAGAGCAGCCCTGTCCCTACCCGGTTCCCCAAGGCTCGCTCTCTCCCTGCGTCACAGACAGGTGAATACTGTCCCCTCACACCAACAGTCTCATTCAGCTGACAGGTCCCAAAAGAGGAGCCTCTGAACTCTCAGCCAGGCACTTGCACGGCTGAAATACCAAGCAGCCAAGACCAGGGTCATGAACAGACCGCTCCGACTTCTTCCTCCCTATAAACTGGTTGCGAACATTTCTACTCACTCTAGCAGTACGAAGCTGGAAGTCAAGAGTGAGCAGAGCAATTCCCACTGCAGCTGGATAAACCCTCCCTTCCCAATCTGTTACAGCTGTAACAGGATATATGTGGGGAAATAATGTTGATCAAGGTGGAATAACATTTAGAGCAGAATGTCAGGCTCAGCCACAAATAGATTTGCTTGTGGAAGCAGCTGCTCCATCCATTAGAATTTTCTAATAAACTGTTATGAAGATTGACACCTTGGAAGTAATTAAGTATTAGGTATTTTTAGGTAATTACTGTAGCAATAACATAAGACGTGCTCATTTTCAGAATGAGGAATTATCTGTAGCTCCTGTTGCTGCGCTTCTTTTAATAATTCATAATAGTTTTGACACCAAATATTTTTGATTACTCCAGCTTTTCAACTTTCCAAACAAACTAATAGGAGTATAAGAAAACGTTTACAGTCTGGGGGAAATCCCATCAGTTTCACGTGAGCATGTTACATGGGACTTCTTGGGAAAAGGAGCACACAGAAGGCAGGATGACAATGCACTGATGAACAGCAAATACAAAAAGCAAATACCTTTAAGTCAAATTCCTGTGTAGAAGAGCAGGAAAAACAGTACAGCAACAAAAGTAGCCATCAGAAAACTATTTCTTGTCAACATGCGTGCTCCCACGTTTGTTAGGATACTCAGATGTTGACTGTAATGAAGGAGGCATGTTTTCATACAATTAGTGCTAACAGCTCTTGGACCTCCACCCAAACCAAGCTCCCCACCATCGCCCTTCCACTGACACCTCAACTTGGAGCTCAGACCCGTTCCCCGGTTCTCGTGAAGGGCACAAAGTCCATCCTGGATGCCCACTCACCAGGCTGCACCTACAGAGTGAGCCATAGGGCAAACCAGCCCAGACCCACACACGCAGAAATCAGCAGCATCTCCTCTGGAGCCACACGATTGCAACCGCACATGGAGCTCACGCTACTTCCAGACAGCGTGTTACGCGGGAATTGCAAAAAAATACAAACCCAAAGCTTGAGACAGATAAGCTTGCTATTTTTGCAACAAACTGCCCAGCTAAACAACAGCAGGCTTTCTGTGAGGTAGCTGTGATGGGAACTCAACAAATGGAACTTTTGGTTTTGTTTTGGTTTTTTTTCAGTTTAGGAGAGCTTACCTGGGATCCCTCTGCAGAGGAAGGTTGCCTATCCTGAAGCTATTTTTAAGAGAAGAGTGACCAGGCAAGATTTCAGTGCTGTCCCCTTCCTCCCCGGTGTCACGACTCCAGAATTCCCACCAGCTGCAGTGTCCTGCACCCGCCTCTGGCAGAAGGGCCCCAGCGGGCTGGGACTTGGTGCCTCCAGACCCAGCCAGGATGGGAGCAGCTGCGCTCAAAGAAACTGTCTGGCATTCTAAAAGAAATTTTGAGAATTAAAAAGTAAATTAAAAAAAATCAATACTCATCAATTAGACAAGAAGTCCAAAGTCTAAAAAATGCTACTGAATGGAAAAAATCTAAGGAAAACAAGAAATGGCCTTACGGTAAAAATTTGCTTCAATGGTTTTAAAACTATCTTAGAGTGACTTGGGCCCTTTTATTTTTAGCAAAATCATAGAATCACAGAACAGTTTGGGTTGGCAGGGACCTTGCCAGCCCATCCAGTCCACCCCAGCCATGAGCAGGGACATCTGCGCCAGCTCCGGTTGCTCAGAGCCCCGTCCAGCCTGGCCTGGGATGTCTCCAGGGATGGGGCATCCACCACCTCTCTGGGCAACCTGGGCCAGGCTCTCACCACTCTTGTAAAAAATTTCTTCCTCATGTCCAGCCTGAATCTCCCCTCTTTTAGTTAAAAACCATTACCCTTGTCCTATAGCAACAGCGTTTTGGTTTATGACTTAAATTTCAAGTTATAAATGCACTTTGAACTGCAAATGCATTTTAAAAACCTTTTCAAAACGGGAAATTCACTGAAATTAACCATTTTCCCATAAACAGACTTGGCTTTGACAGAAAAATGTCAGCATAAAACATACCCATCAGCTCCACTCTGAACTGTGGGGCATCCTAACGACAGGATCTCCCTAACTTGGCCTCCTCAGGAGGTTTCTGTAGTGCCCGAGTCCCAGACATCCTGAAAGCAGCACGGTCAGTCCCTCGGTGCTGCTCACAGTCGGATTTACAGCCGCTGCCCAACTCTGCCCTCCCGCCAGAGCCGCTCATCAGGAAAACTCTGACTCCTCCTCTGCAAAGACAGAAGTATTTCTGCTTGGGATGGACAGATAAAGTCAGATTAACTCCCACTTTGTCTTCATTTGCTCGCATCACACCACCAACAGAAACATCTAGCCTGTACCCAACCCCTGCCCAACCCCATTAACATCTGGTTACAACAGGCACCAAAGGAGAGAATAACAGCTCCTCATTTATTTCAAAGTGTTTCCTGTTTTGTTTTTCAAATGCACCATCTGTGCTTCCACCATGACGTGTTAATGAAACACAGCTCTTTTTTCTTTTAAGGCAAAAGAAGTTATTTTAAACGCACTGGTAGCCAGGAAGCTGAACCCAGCAGTTGCAGCCGTGACCATGCGTACGCTTGCGGGAAGCTGGAGCAGCGCGAGGTGACGTTGTATCCGACTGTCACCCTTCCTCTGGGGACATCTCGTCTCCACAGCTGCCAGGAGCTTCTTGGAGAGGGCTGTGCAAAATGCACCCGCAACATCCAGCCTCTTGCACAATTAAGACGTAACGAGGCCAAGGAGATTTTCATATCCACAGATTTCAAAGTAATGGCTGGATTCAAACAGCTGGAATTGAGACGCACTCTCACAGATGGTTCTTATGTTTGTTTTAACCAGCAGACTTTGGGATAAATGTTTCTTCAGGATCCTAAGGCTCTAATAAAGTTGCATTTCCCCTCAGGTCTGTTTTTATTTGCATTTCTACATGAGGTACCTCAGCATGTGCAAGACAAGACAGAAAGGCTTACAAAGTGGATCAAAATGTAGGATTAGGGCACGAGTTGACTCTTTAGGTAAATACACAAAACCTGCAACTAAACTGTGCTTTGGCAAGGAATTTGAAATTTTATGAAATCTCTGTTTGGTGTTCTCTGCCTGTGTGTACTCTAAACAGAAACCCAAGATTTTTATCCTGCTTAAGCAAGCAGTAGAGGTGGTTAAATTCCAAACATATTCTCTCAGACCAAAGTCTCACAAGTGCATCTCCACAGGAGATAACCCAGATTATGCTAACTTCTTTTTCCTCAAATGGTAGTGCTGTTAAGAATAACAGCATTTAAAAATACAAAGTCAAAGACACTGTCTTGGCAAGCAAAAACCCATCAGTGTTGTGCAAAGATGACTCTTATTAAATAGTAATACCTCCATCTGCTCAGAAATATCTTTCTTCTGGGGCAGCCAGAGGAGGAAGGAAAGGAAGAAGAAGGGGGAGTGGGACAGAGGCTTTAACATCTGCCTTTAAAGGCATCGCTCCGTTTGCCTTACGTGACATAGCTGTGTCTCTGAAGAGATGAAAATCTGAGCAGAAGGCTTAAATCTGCCTTTTCCTGAGGAACGGTGCCACAAATTCTGACATTTTTTACCCATAAGGTGAAGTGGTACCAGTTATCATGGGGAAGAGGTAAATAATAATGTTTCATGTCCAGATCAAAAATTAAACAAACTCTGAAAAAGCAAAATGTGGGATGCTGCATGCAAAATTTTATTCCACATTAAACATGAAACAAACCTACTATAAATGGGGAAGAAAAACAAAACAAAACTTGAACTATTCCTGAAGAGGCTTTGGCCATTTGTGGTGCAGTGTTCAGAAATTTCTTATTAGGCTGCTATGGCATTTGTTAAATTATTTTATGGTAGTGAGAATGATTAGGTTTCTTGTGCAGTTATGGGGACCCGAAAGGCACCTTTATTTACCTCATTTATCATGTACAGCAGCATTCAGCTGAAGTGTAGAAGTAAACAATTTTAAACAGCAATACTCTAGCTAGAACACAGTCGTCTTGACCACAGGAGCTTTGGAAAAATGCAGATTTAAACTGTTCACATTACTGTTTTATCTGCATTTCAGTCTGAATTACTAACTTATCACCAAGCTCAGCAATAAAACATGGAGGGAAGATATTAAATATTTATGCCTACAGTACCTTACAAGTTTTCATCGAAATATTAGTTGTAAAACAAAAGCACAACTGTTCCAGCTACCAGGAGTGGGAAAGGCAATACCTAAATCCAACCTAAGAGTGCCACGACCAATTTAGTTTGGAGCACTTTAAGAATTGTTAGCTCAAATTAAATTTGGGTAAGAAAATACTTTGAAAAACTATATTGATAGTACTTCTCAGTCACTCTGAAATCAGAATCTGCTAGAACTGTTAAATTGTTAGCATGTTACAGGACAAAAATAAACTAGGGGGGTGTATCTCCCTACCTTGACTGCCCAGTCTTACACTGAATTACCGTCACAACTTGCCTCAAAGTTTAACCCCAGCGATACCCACTTGGCACAGGCTGCGCTCCCGTGCTGGTTGTACCGCACACAGCTGGGTGCACAAAATCCAGGTCCCCAGCTGTGTCCCCGGCAGGACAAGGAGCAGCCGGCACGGACCTCCGATCGCTCTCTCACAGACGCTGCGGGAGGAGGCAGCGAGGTCCACGGCCCGACACGGCCGCAGAGCGCGGCGCAGCACGGCTGGCAGCCCCTGCTGATGGTCATCCCTGGGGAGGAATTAACGACCAGTAAAGACAACAAGAACCCAACCTCTCCTTGCATTTCATCTCTCTGAGCATCACCGTTGCCCCTTCCGCTGTGCTCAGGCAAACCTTCGCTTTCTTCTACCTCTCCTGCTGATCTACGTGGCATCTCCTGTTTACTTCCAAGGCTCCCACCCATTGTTATTTTTTCGGCATCGTTCAATGTCTTAGGCCTGAACTAGAGAATTACTGGAGAACTGCTCACCCCTGTTGTAGGACAGACTAAAAGCACACCTTGGAAAAAAGGCCTGGGAAAGGGGAACGTTCTAGCACCGCTTTTAGAAATACCAATTCTGAGGTCCACAAGCCCTGTAATTCATGTTGTTATCACTTACAGCTCTCAGACCTTTCCTTGCTCATACCTGCAACAGGTCACTGGTGTTACTGCATTGACCTTCAGTTTATCTGGTAGAGTAAAACCTACCAGTGCTGAAACCTCAGTGTACTCAGGTGCCGATAAGGGCTCTGACTCACCAGAGGTCACCAGGACACCTCAGCATCAGGTCTGTCGCCCCCAAAATCCCAGGTGCACTTTTGGGTCATTGCCCATCAGCCAGCTTGCTTCTCCTGCATTAAGATAATGAAAGGGTAAAAAAGCAAGGTTGTACTTGTAATAAGGAGATTTCCATAAATCCCGTCCACCACTGACAAAAGCAGCAGTGGAAATCCAGAGAAATGACTACCTAAAACCAGTCACTCATTGTCTACCATTGCTCCTGTTAAAGAACACATGCAGAAGGGAAGAAGTGATGTTCTTTCTAGATACACTTTTCCAATACTTGGAATGAGACTTCTTTATGTTTATTTTTACAATCATATTATTATTCTGAACTATCAGCCCCATTTAATCATTTTGTATGCCTTTCTATTTATCCTCCACTAACAATTTTGACCCTCATTGTCCAGTTTCACTCAAATAACACAAAGGGTTTGAACCCAAGTGGCTGTGAAGAGAGAGACTCCAATGTCTTCATCAAGGGAAAAGGAGGTACCATGGACTTTGCCTCTCAGACACGAGAAAATCCATACAAGGGTGACATTAGAGATATCCAAACTGCAGGAAGAAGTCCTCAAATTTACATATACACAGGGGAATTCCAGCAAAATACAAATTCACAGAAAACAAGCCTTTGTGAATACTGCTGTTTATGGCAAATACTGGTTATAGCAGTGAAAGCCCCATTTTAGACTTGGTTAAGAAATCCCTAAGTGCTTTGCTGATTTGGTTTATCTTGTTTGGGGCAGATCTAGACAAGCTGTGCCATCAGACAGACTATGCCCAGCATAGAGACATGAGAGTGGTGTTTTGCAACAGGTCAGCACGCTGCGGGTACAGCCCGGGACCTTCAGGTGTCAGCCAGGTCCAAGGCTGTGCGGCAGACTTGAAAGCAGGGAACAGCAGCAAACAGCAAATTCATTCACTGTGATTTTCGCCAGCTTCGCACACGCACACAGACATTCTGACACGTTAGCCCAAGTCTCCACAGCCTGGCCTGGGAACGATGGTTATAGCAAAGCAGGTACCGCTTCGTACCAGCCCCAGCAGGGACAGCAGCTCTTCATCGTGCTGTCTTCTTTAAGGTGGTCTGTTCAATCCGAAAATACATTTTACAGTAAGTCACAATTATTTTTGACAAGAAAGAAAAGCTTAGTGCCATTTGAAAGAAATAAAGCTGGGCTTGGCTGGAAGAGCTTATTATAAAGGCAACCTGCATGGTTGAGGAGGGGACAAAGGGGGAGACGACAGCTAAAATGGGCTGAAGAGAAAAATCAAAGAGCAGTTGGGATAAATGAAGTGCAACCTCTACTTCACAGAGACTAAATTATTAATTAGTCCTGAAGAAAGCTCTGTGCTTACCTCACATACATTCAATGCCTTAACAGTGGCCACCATCACCGCTGCATTGTACCAGCTCACCACACACTTAGCTGGAGCTCAGGCTTATCGCATTTCAGTGGATTTTAAATACCGCTGCTCCTCA
The DNA here is from genome assembly GCF_036013445.1 of Caloenas nicobarica. NCBI lineage: Eukaryota > Metazoa > Chordata > Aves > Columbiformes > Columbidae > Caloenas > Caloenas nicobarica. The sequence continues at coordinate 6,500,436 of NC_088256.1, forward strand.
AAGGCAATGATACGGGGTCAAGAACATAATACCCATTGCAGAGAAATCTAATTCTGAATCTGGGAAAGTCTTTTCCCACCCCAAAATGGCTTTAGATATTGAAATGAATCCTGCATTACAGCTCGGCTTTGGTCAAAGTAGAAATTCTGGCAGATTTAGTACTACCTTATCAAGTGACTTCAAGGTTTCAAAAAATACATATATTCTCCTAAAATCCATTTATCCAGACAGAATTCAATAGTTACATGAAGTATGCTCATTTAATTGAGATTTGCTCCTAGCATGTGACTCCAGGGCTCTCTCCATCTGCAGCACCCCTCTGACGCGTGCGTCCTTTTATTCCCGCCACCTATCTTCCCCATTCACAGGCCCACTTAAAATCATGTTCAGGCACTTTCCTTTATGCCTTCCCATTCTCAGAAAATTGCTTTTTAACTTGGGTCAGCTTCAATTTTAACTTTATTTTTTAGGAAATGTTTTTAATCTGCAGCAGCCCAGCACTTACATGCCTCATTTTACAGTGCTGCTCTTGAAGAAACGAAGCAAGTGCCCGAGGCCTCGTCACCCCAGAGCAGCCGCTCTGTTCGTGCAACACACTCTGAGACTCTGGGGGAGAAATGGCAAATAGGTTGTAATTTCAGCCCAGGCCCTCCTCAGCCTCCAGCACGAGGCAAAAACGCTGCTTGTTAATGCTGGATTTTAGGACGTGCTCTCCAGCACGCACGTGTCCACAAGCCCATTGGACCAGTTACTATCTCAAAGCATTTTACTCGCACAAACTTGCTGATGAATTAAGAAAGCTAAAAGCCCTTCCAAGAGCTAAGGACGGCCCAGGAGAAGGGCAAGCAGAAATCACCACTCAGCTAAAAGCTTTCAGTTAGAGTAGTACACGCCTGAAGTAACTTGTTCAGTTCAGGTCACCTCGAAACAAGCTGCTGAGAGGCCACAGGAGTGTTGGTGAGCAGGGACTCCACGAGGTGGTCCCACTCCAGCCACAGGTGAGGTGACATGGGGGCTCTGGGAGCACTCACAGACAGCACAGGGGGAAGAGAAAGGTCTGGCAGAGGGGAAACCAGAAAGGAAAACTTCAGAGATCCGGACCGAAGTTTCAAGTCACTGTAAGTGCTGCACATCTCGGCTCGTTATCTTCCTTCAAAGGTTTGCTGTAAGATGCATTAGTATTTACAATACGCTTCTTGGCAAGGGGTATAGCAGGACTGGTACAGAAAGAAAAACGCTTGATTTGGAGCAGCTACCTACCATCCCCACGCCTCTCACCACGATACACCAGCAGAGGCCATGTCCACCTTCTAGTAGAATATATTTAACACGGGTCGCTCTGTGCCAGAGACAGAAGAAAGGAGTCCAGAAGTGGTAACAGGAGAGCAGCCGTGGTTCCCAACCAGCTACTCGCACTATAATATATTTCCAGTAAACATTTCATATCAGGATCCAACAGACAGTGCTCCTCTTTGTTTCAGACTCACAACAAGGAGGTATTCATTGCAAAGAAATAGCACAGAATAAGCACAGATATTAAGAAACCAGTGTTGCATATAAATGAAGGAAGACTCCAAACATAAAACAAAGTTCTGAGTAAGCACGCATTACTAAAGAAAATCCTGATGGTTCTACAAATGATTGAACATAACTGATCTGAGGGTGTAAGCTACAGAATGAACTTTTAAAAGTTAACTAAGAAGTGTTTTAAAGACATACTCTACTGGTTTTGGTTCCTGTAATATATTTTAATGTAGAGGAGCTGATGCTTCATATTTCTTTTTGTCCACTTCCAATCATGGTGCCAAGTGCACTTATCTGAAGGACATTATTTTAATGAAGTCATTTATGCCCTTAAAAATTAATATGTCAGAGCGGTTAAAGTCTAGTGACTGTAACCAAACCAAATAATGTATTATGGAGAAACGTAATGAGAAAAAAATACAGCCTGAAGTCAAGGTTAAGTAGTTAACCTCAGGAAAAAAGTGAGAGGGAAAAGAAAAGCCAACACCGATTATATATCCCCTTGACATGCCATAAAGGATACCATTACATTGCCATCACCCCACTGTATACAGCTGTGAATTGAGATTTTTAACTATCACTGTACTGTACACTGGAGGTATCAGGAGTTTTATCTTCATTTAAGGAGATAAAAAATGATGCTCTTGTGGTCTAGAAACACTCGACCTAAGAGAAGCTCCTTGAGCTGCACAGTACCAGAATTTCTCTGAGAGCCATGACTACAACTCTTTTTTTTTTTCTCCAGTAGAGTTTCATGCAAGCTCAATACATTGCAAAAATATGATGAAACATTCACTCTTCCTGTTCTTTAACCTAAGTCATACAGAGATTGCTCTTTAATTCCGTCAGCACATGAAAATATTTCACTCATCACTTGCATAAAGCCATAATAGGCTGTTATGGCAGCAGCTCCTTAAATTAGAACAGCACCAAGACAGTGCTTCCTGTCTTTAAATATTCAGGTAAAACTGAACCAGGTACATCCCTCCAGCCCTAAAATGCCAACAACATGAGTAGCAAGAATACAAAGTGCACGTTGATATGCTACTACTTAATCTCCTTTCTTGCCATGAGATTTTTTCATTGAATGCCATTATGTGAGTAATTATCATAATAACAGAAGTAGAGTTAGTCCCCTGTGACATGAAAGGAAGTTTTTACACCCAGAGCTGAGGTTCCTCCCTGCAAGTTCCAGCAGATGTGCTGCCTATTTATTCACTGGTGACCTCAGGTAGTGGCAAGGGATTCCCAGCTAAACACGCAAGAAGTTTAAATAAATGAAGAGTTGGAAATCTAGGTCTCTGTCCACATTTCTTAATATCCATCATCCTCCACCCCGCTCCCAATAAACTGACAATATTTTTCTCTCCCACAGAGAAAGATCATGTCCACTGGAACACATGCATAGTCAATAATCTAATACCAGGGCAGTTCACTTAAGCTACTGCTCACACAGGGGTTGACTTCTTCATTATTAGGTACAAATGCTTCCAGACAAGAAAAATATAATCATGTTTGCAGAACCCATCACAGTTATTTACATGTTGTTCTTCTTGGCCCATGGAATTTAGTGGTTTGATTAACTTTTTTGTCCTTTTAAAGCAGCTTAGCAGTCTCAGAGGTGCATCTCCAAACTGGGTTAGTGTACCTCCAGAACATTCGTAAGGTAAAGAAATGTAATTTAATTTGTGATTGAATAAACCAGTCACGGAAGCCTCCCAAGAAGCCTGAGTTTTCATTTCTTTCATAGTAGACATTTAATTATATGATAATTACTTGCAGCTTGCAGCTCAGCTTCTACTTTTATGAAATATAAATTGCACTTCACTCAAAAGTGCAGGATGAGCATTTAAAAGGCTTCATTAAGTAGGTTTTAAGATTTTCCTGACGACTTTCTTTGAGCCATGGAATGGAAAGCAGATGTACCTGTAAACTGAAACTTGCTTCACAGAAGAACAAAGTACAATTGCTAATGTAATACCAGGACAGATGAGCCTTTACAAGAAAAAAAAAAGTTAACTTCTAACAAATACATTTTTTTAAATAATAAACAAAATATTTCTGTCAAGCTGCATGATAAAAGGGCCCAGGAAGGAAGAAGTAGTACTGCCAGCTCTCAGATATGAACAAGGCTCTTTATTCCAAATTTTGAGCGCTTGGAAACCTGAGGTGGTGTCAGACCCGCCCTATCATTAAAGCAGACAGACCAAAAAAATTCAACTCATTTGTAGTTTCCTAAAAGCCCAGAAAAACAGGAATTACAAAAGCAGAAAAATGAAGAAAAATAACTTTACCTGAATTTATGTATTGTAATTCTGTGACTGTTTTGACCTTCCTCTTCATTTTAGACCATTAGGAAATGACCGCACTGGTAATTCTGCTCTGTCACATCTTCATAGTGCCGCAAGCTTGGATCTAGAAAAAAAGGATGAAGACACAAAAATCAACAAAGGGAGAGGTCCTGGCTCCTACAAAACATCATGCAGGCGTTACTGTTACCTGGTGGCCATGCCCATATCACACAGCGGTGGGACAAAGGTGCCATGTGCTGCGGATCCCGAAGGAAGCAGGCAGGCAGAGCAGTCTGCTGCTGCAGGGCTGTGGCTTCTCCATCCCAGGCAGGAGTGCTGAGCTCAGAAAGGTGCCAAGATCTGAAAACTACCTTTTGAACCTCCAAAAGGTGTTTTTCTTAGTTTAGTAGTTGGGTATGTCAATATTATTAACTATATGTAGATGCATTAAACATGAATATGCAAAATGAGATAATAAATTTAGCATACACGACCTGCCTGTAAATTCTGGGAAGAATTTGTTCCTGGAGAAAGTGGAATGCACAGAACCACACAAGTCCTCTCTGCAATTGCATCAGGGTGCCATAGGACAAGCAATCATGTACAGTTAAAATTTGTCTGTCACTTTCAAACATTGCCAAAAAGAAATAACAAGGATTAAAAAGCCCAACAGCTGAATTTTAGTCTTCTGCAGTAACATGACCAACAGCTGACCTGCATTCCCACCAGCACACTGCGCGTCAGAACCTGCCCGTACCTACAAAGACAGAATGCAAAGCCCCTTCTAGCAGCTTTCAATGGTTTCCACCAGCTAGAACAATCAATCCCAAATAAATGTTCTTGCTTAACTGAAGTTAGTCACATTCTGGAATTAAATGTCACTAGTAGCTGTTAACGGAATAAGACACGGGAAAAGAAATTTGCACAAGAATTATTAACTGGTGCATCCCCCTCCCTATAACGATGGTCTCCCAGTGACTTTTGCAGCAGCTTTTAATTGATTTGTTTAGAAGTAGATCTAGATAGTGCAACTGTTGAACTGAGACACCAGAGCAAAAACAGACTATTGGCTTCAGCTGATTTCAGTCATCTATAAACACGTACACTATTTCATAGCAGCTAAGTGTGTTAAGGTTGATATGCTAAACTTAGCATTTAACGCACTGCCAAAGCAGTTTAGTGCTTTTGTGTATTCTATATTTAAGACTGAAAAATTGCTTAAAGTATGTTGTCCAGCATCTTACTCTCTGCAGCAAACCTAAAGGTTGAGCTCAAGTGACAGTTTATTGCAGAGAAGTCTGGTGCAGCCTCCGTCTGCCACGCTCCAGGTTGGTGCCAGAGTGGGGAAGATTAATTCTCTCTGAAGCAGAAGAACACAAAACTGGGGACTTGCCTAGACCAAAGTACTCTTAAGAAAGCTAACCAAGCCTCTCAATTTGTAGTTTTAGATCTGGTTAAACTGCATTAAGTCCTTCTATTGACACTCGCACTCGGAATTACAGTACCCTTAATTCAATTGAGGTTTATTAATTTCCAAGGGAAAAACTAAGCTTACCAAAATGTTAGTCACTTAAATTCAGAAGAAACGACTCTACCCAGAATTGGATGATTTGGTTTAAAAGCTACTTTGGAATAATTTTCTTAAGGGCTCTCATTTAGAGCAGCATTCGCAGACTGCGGTGTCTTTACAGAGACTGCAGTACTGAGCACTCGCATTACCACAGAATCACCTCTGTGCAGTAAGTGAATTCCCTTTACTATGTTTTTCCTTCCTCTGGAGATGATAAACCCCAAAGAGACACTTTTAAGGGCCACTGTGGGCAAGCAGCCCCACAGATGCTGATCTCTACGTACAGTTTGCAAACGGTGCTCCTGACACGCTGCCATCTGGAGTCAGCCACGATCCAGTGCAAAATACAAGAGCCAACACAGGCAGCAAGGTGTGCTTTATCTGAAACAAGCAGAGAGGTTCATCTTTATTTTATATAGTTTACAAAAGGGCATAAAATGCCACGCGATTTCATTCTGAACAGCTTCTTCCATTATCTACTGCAGCACGTAGCACTTAGCAGCTAAATAACAGCAAAGGAAGGAAATTAGGAAGTATAGAGGAGAGAAAGGAGTTGTATTTCCAGCTGAGATGTGAAGCACGTTGAAAGACAAGTGCAAGGCTGCTTCACATAGGATTGAAGATATCTTCTGTACCCTTAATCGCTCCAACACAGCCTGCTGGGGTCAGGCTCTCATACAGATCAGTAACATCTCAACCTGTGAAAATCAGTTTAAAGCTGAAACAAAAGCTGCCTGCTAGGCTGAACCATATAAATATGTAAAATATTTTGTGAGCACAAAAGCTGCGCTGAAGGGCCGTGGCCTTGTGAGCTGCTTGGTAGCCTGGAAGGTCCTTTCCCACAGGGAAAAGGCCACCGAGAGCTGCTGTGGGACCTGACACACTTTCAGCCATACACATTGCCCTGGAAGGGGACAATGACTTGGAAGGGCACCTGTGTGGAGCCTCACATCTCTGGAAGGTCCCTGGGTGCAACAGCAAAGCCGAGCGTTGGTGCATGAGGAGGGACCCCACAGCCACAGCCACCCCAGAGCCAGAGCTCAGGCCCAAGAAAACAAACACGCTATGGGCAAGAATCTCTCCAAACCCACATCTTTCTCAGGTGAAGCAAATGCCCATACTTTGTCCTCTATACCACATTGTCCTCCACCCAGTGTCACATCTCCCCCTCACATCTTCCACAGCTGCTTTCCTGGAACGTGCCTCATGTCCAGAGAGGGAAGACGTACACCGAGAGACAGGGGGACATCACCATCTTCTCTGTCCTGGCCACCCTGCACTGCTCCTGTTCCATCATAGCCCGTGAGCATACAACAAAACTGATCCTTCACCAGAAGGATCATTCAGCGAAACATTTTGAAGACAGTGGGGAGATAAGGAGAAGGGTTATTTTGATCTCAGCTGCTGCGGTTCCATTGAATCCAGCTGAAATTTTGCATCTGCGGCTATTGCACAGTTGAGACTATAGGAGATAAAGTTGTAATTTAAATCAACGATTAAAACAAAACTTCTAAAGAACAATTTTTTATTCTTCCCAATATGTGCTTCTACCTTTTTATCAGTTCAGGGCATTTTTGAAGCCCATTGCAAGGCGTGACACCACACCATTCCGGGGAAGTTCAGCGGCAGGGCCTCAGACAACATCTGCATCAGGCAGGTGCGCGTTGTGCTCCACTGAAGAATGTCCCATTTTTCATAGTTGGATACTGCTGGGGAACCTCATTAGAAACAAAATTACTACCTGCATCAGGTTTACACTAACGTATTGACATCTACAGCACTTGTTAAATGAACCGTAAATCCAATACACTAAAGTCATTTTCAACTGAATCAAATCAGGTTTCGGTCAAAAGAATTACAATTGTTATATACTTAATGCTTGGCACTTTCCTGGTGTCTCCAGCTAGATCATTTCAGACACAGAGAGAAAATTGTAAACCTATGAAAGCGCAAGCTAAATTGGACACACTGCAAGCATACTAAACACGGTGCTAGGAGTTTAAGGATGATAATTGGCTCTAATTGACTAGTTGGTAAAGCTATCCAGGCATCGACGGGCACGCTCCTTACTAATCTGTTTTCAACATGCTGCTTTCTTCTCCTTAGTTAATTTATACTTTCTTATTATAAACCACATTGTTTGCATTTCCTAGAATCTTTGCTTTTTAAATGCTTAACTCTTTGTTCCCCTCAGAAATAATGGCTTTATGGGAACATGGTCCCAGCTGCCGTACATGAGGAAAAGGCCGAGCAGCAGCACAGCCTTCCTCAGACCACGCCAGTCTTGAGAGGAATCAAAAAGCCTTCCAGGCCTTGGGAAGCAAATACACACTCGTGCTGTCTCTTACCCTCACAGCCACAACGGGTCACTTTTTAATACTGATTTAGAAAAACTTGACCCATGAGGACAGAATTAACCCCGTATTTCCTTTTCACTCGGGGATAGATGGTTTCCCAGTAAATCCAGCACGGCCATCCAGTGCCTGGTTGTGGCCATGTGCACAATACAAAAGGGGATGCCAGCAGACAGGACAAAGCCAGCTTCCCTCCGCCCTGCTCCCCCAGCGTACCCCCACAGCTGGTTTAAACAAAGATATTTTAAAGACCCAATTCAAATTCGGTACAGCTATGAATCTGAACTAGCAGATGTGTCCAACTACATTTTCATCCAGCCTCATACAAACACTTTCCCTAAGTGGCCTTAGCTCTGCTTAACTCATTTCCCAGAAATGGAAAAGAGCAAAATGGAAATTAAAAAGGAAAGATGTATGAGCCAGCTCCTCTATCAGCATAAATCCATCCTGGTACCAGTGAATTACATTGACACTTCGTGTCTGAGGAACCTGCTCCTGATGAAGAGTTTATAGAGATTAAATTCATTTACTAGGCCAGACTAAAAACAACCTTCTCTGGTCTCTGGCTATCTAAATCCCAGGCCGATTATTTGTGCATGTTCTCCTCCTCCCCTTTGCTTGGAGCAGTGCTGTCTCCATGGTATTCTCCAGCAATAAAGAGATGCCCAGACCTTGAAGGAAGTAGCCACACAGGAAAAAAAAAAAAAAAGGCCACATTAAATTTATGCAGCCTGGAAACAGTTCTGCTGATCCTGATCAGCAGAAATCAATTGGTGACCTTCTATTACATGAAGAAATAACCTCAGTAGAAAGGGTGGGAACCACTTGCTCGCATTGATGCACAGAGCTGGTGTGTCTGGAGAGCTCAGGCTATCCAGTTGGACAGTGCTTCACACCTCTGCCCGCTTTCCATCTCCATTTACCATTTTCCACAGTGCCTGTGCTGGTTTTGGCAGCCCACTGTGCTGTTCCTGGAGGACTCTAGCAGAAACTCATCCTGCCAGTGTATTCACCTTTTCAATACACTGTTACTCACCTGACACATTTATAGGCTGATGTCGAAAGTGCAGATTGCGCACACAGCGCACCCCATTCCCTTGTCGTTGCTCAAATGCTGGATCTGCCCCTAGAGGGGTGCTTCTGAACCCCCCCACGCCAGCCAACCGGCGGGTGCTTGGGCTGTCACCTGAACCAACCAACACCAGAGCAGGGGCCACGTCTTCAACCGGGATGAGCTGAAACGGCCCAGCAGAAGGCAGTGGGCATCTGCTCAGAATGTTTGCTGTTAAGTGCAGGGTCAGCAGCTCTCTGTGGAAAACAAAGCAAACAGCCTCAAGCAGAGTGACAATAGTCAGAGTGGAAGGTGACACTCACAGAATCACGGACTGGTGGGGGTTGGAAGGCACATCTGCAGATCATCCAGTCCAACCACCTGCTAAAGCAGATTCACCCAGAGCAGACAGCACAGGAAGGTGTCCAGGCGGGTTTGAATGTCTCCAGAGAAGGAGACCCCACAGCCTCTCTGGGCAGCCTGCTCCAGGGCTCTGGCACCTCGAAGGAAAGAAGTTTCTCCTCATATCCAGATGGAACCGCCTGTGTTGCAGTCTGTGCCTGTTGCCCCTCACCCTGCCGTTGGGCACCACTGAAAATTATCTGGTCCATCCTCTTGACACCCACTCACCCTGGGACAGATTTGTTTTTAGCCAGTCTTCCCTTTGATTTTCAAATTCCTTTTTGTCCCACTCTGTTTTCCAGCATATTGTTAGTTCCTTCCTCCCCTGCCAACACGTGTCACACACACAAATTTCACACAGTGTAAGTCCGTTATGTTGCTGCCCTGGATCGCTCCCAGCTTGCACCAGTGACAGTCAGGAGGTGGATGAGAATGACGTGATGCTGCACGAGTGGCAGCAATTCACCACAGCCATCGCTTCAGAGAGGTGGTACATGGGAAGGCTGTGCCCTCCTTACATCAGAGCTCCTACAAACAACAGGCATTGGTCCACAGTCAACACTCCTACATTTTAACTATGGTGAGTTTATCCCCGCTCCCGCCTTGCAAAATAAGAGCGTAGGTGCTGATTAACCAGCTGTACGGCTGCTTGGCACCCTACAGAGCCAGCTACGGTGGGTGCCCACACTGGATGCTCAAAACATTAGTGGGATAACCAGCACTGTAGCTACTGCAAAAGTTACAAACTGGAGATATCCGCTACTAAATACCTAAGCTGCTATAGCATGAGAAAGAATAAATTCTGGGATTTCACTGTAGCTGAGTCTATAACATGTCATCTGTGAACCTGGAGCTGTCCCACACGTTCTCCAGGGGATTAGGAGACCACACGACTACATTGGGCTTCACTTTACAGATGACAAACAAGCTGCAGGGCAAGTGGGGAACAGAGTTCGCAGAAAGCCTGGCCTGATGGGTAAAGGGAAAGAGTTTCAAACTATCTACCAACCAAAGGGCAATACCAAGAGATTGAGGTTAGTTCTGAGCCAGTTACAGAAGCTCAGAACAAGGAGTGGCTATATAAGACTTTTAAAACTAGTAGTAGATCTAAAAATCAAAGCCAATCTTAAAGCAAGTTGTAAAGGAAACACATGAAATCCCTATCATAGTAACAGCTCAGAAAGTTGTTTCAGTGCAAAGAATTCTAAATATAACACAACAAACAAGCTGGTTGATGCTGTCCTGGAAGAGTCAGGATAGTTTTCTTGTAGCAGTGTCTGTACCAACCGCAGTGCAAACCAGCCAGAGCTGATGCATCAAGTCACAATCAGTACAGGAAGATCAAAACACCTTAATCAAACATCTTTGATGGAGGCTTCTGCCTGTTGAATTAGCTGCTGTGCTTCAATTTATTATTTTTGATGACAGTCTTTTTGTCTTCATCCAAACTAATTATGCCTAAATCAATGGTAATGGTAGATTTGGCATTGATTATCCCTGTAGATGCTCTCAACTTAAATTGTCCTTTTGCATGCAGATAATTCCCTTGGCTATCTCCTGCCAGAGCATCAACACCTGAGTATTTATTTAACTAATAATTTTTATGCACACGTCATCACTAGCATTTGATATAAACTACAGGAATACAAACAGCTTCTCCCTCCTATCTTGCCCAGAGACATCAGAAGATGGGCTCCCTTAGCAGCAAGTCACTGTCTAGTATTCCACCCAGAAACATGCACCAAAACTGAGCTGTCTTCACTAGATCGGGTTCCTCAGCCACAGACCTGGCACCAGACAAGGTGTCCAAGCAGATCATTTGTGGAGTCTTACCAGTACAAGACCAAATCTACTGATGTAATAAGCCAGTGTGTCTACATTTGCCTTACTGGAGCGTCAACAGTTCAAAAAAAGCTGGAAAATGTCAGACTTTTTGGCAGAATAAAAAGACTTTTGCAGTTTTTCAGCTCCCTCTCTAACTGTGTGCCTCTCCATGTCTTCCCTGGCCAGAAATAGGATACTGGATTTTGAAAAAGAAGCAAAGCCCACAGTGATCGGGATGACAGCTGGGTGCAACTGCCAGCATAACTTCCAGAAAATTAAGGGGTTAAGAGATCTGTGGCATTTATAGGCATAGCTGTTTTCTGTCTGTTCCACCCCTAAATTAGGAGAAAAAGTTGCCTATTGGAAGCAAAAGGCTCCTACTCTATTAAAGGGAATTACTATTGTCTGCCTTTTTAGTCACATAAAAGTCCTCTGGGTCAAAAATGCTTACTTTTTACAGAGAAAAGCATAACCAAATAGATGCAAATTTTTTTTCTGAGATTTGAAACTCAGAACATAAAAATAGTCTCAAATAGTCCCTCTACATTTGAAAATTGTGTTTACTTCGGAAACAAACAGGATTAGTCTCAGTGACAGATTAATTTGTTTTTTGATACAGAAAAAGTGCTCTGCAGGATGAACACACACACTCTGCAGGCTCCAGAGGATTGCAGCAGCGCATTTCACCTCCAGGTCACTGGTGCAAATTCCATCTGGGGGTAGGGACTGAAAATTTTTAATGTCTAATGGTTGCTCAATGGTCCATGTGAAATGAGTTTTGTGCTTGTGCCTTCACTCTGAGTAACACTACTGAGTGTCCTAGTGGTGCGGCCAAGGACTGGGCAAGTGTAGTGAGCAGCATATCGTCACTAACTGAGAGTCGCCTTTCCATAAAGCAAAGTTTGCTCTCAAGATGGCTGTAATACAGTTGTTCAGTAGCAAAACAGATGATTTCATGGCATTGGGGCCTATCAGCTCATTCCTTGTCACCAGAATTAAATTTGTTCTAAGCGAGTATTCAAGGCAGCATTTATAAACCAACAGTGGTGAATAGGCCATTCCCCTCTAAAAGTTTCTCCTTTTTTGCTATTTGCAGATATGTGGGTTTCTCTAAAGAAATACCTACAGTCCCAAAGCCTAGGAGACTGCAGTTTTGGAGCATTTCCCAATTCACCAGATGAAACACATCGCACCTGGAAAGGTCAGCTGTGGGCAGATGGAAAAAAGCAATAAGCCATTTTTCCCATACGTAGTCTCACACCACCGATAACACAGCCCAGAGGCCTCATTCCATACCCAATATGCATATTAAGTTACTTTTACTCCTGTGAGATAAGATTCTTACTGGATTGTAAAGGTAGAAGGCTACTTGAGATTTTCCAAATTGGAAAACTGTTTTTTAAGGCGAGAACTTGAGACACTTTGTCTTAGGGAGAAGACAGCTGCTCTTGTGGAGGCTGCTCTGAGAACCTCAGCAAAACCACAGCACGACCAGAAGCGCCGCAGCCAGACACCGCGAGCGGCCGCGCAGAATGCGCTGTCCCGCGGGGAAGGGGCGGTGCTGGGGCGGGCACGCAGAGGCTGCGGCGCATTCCCGGCTTTGGGGCCTCCTCAACTCAAGCAGCGCATACCAACATGATCCTCGAGGAACCAAGAGCTGCTCTGAGGTTTATTCTGATCGTTTTCTCCTGCAGAGTCCGTCCTTTCGGCATAGCTCCAGCCATGCCTCTTCCCCGAGTCTATGCACACAGCATGGGAGAGGGGAAGGGAAAAGGAATAGTGCACTTTGCCTGCAATGGGTAGAGGAAGCAAAAAATGAACTCGCGTGTTTGCCAGATGTTGTTCTAATGCTAAATAAAACAAACAGCAGATAGGGAAAAGGTTCTCACCCCTGTTACCCCTGCATAACAATTTATAGCACCTGATTTGGGGGCATTAAACTGCACACACAAAATGTGTCAGTTCTTATTATTCACTGCAAACATGTCACAAGCATGGAAATACACTCAGCAAGGCTACTGAGGCTGATACTGAAATTGTAAACAGCCCATTAAACAGAAGCAGTAAATACTCTAAAGCACTGTAGATCTTGGTCAGTTAAAAAACATCAGACAGGATTTAAACCTGGAAAACTACTTGGCTCCATGTAAATCCCCTCCTTGCAATCCAATCAAACTCCGCACTGCAAGAATTCGAGCGGAAAAACAACCAGGTAAACGCTACACAAGGGCAGCAAATACACAAGCACTTGAATAACTACTGGTTTCTAGATCAAACCCCAACAGTCAGCATGAAAAACAGGCTCCACTAAAAGACAAGAGAGGGATGAAACGCAGGCAGGGGATATCTATGAGCACGCATCCCTGCTCAGAACAAAGGTGTAACCAAGTCAGTTCAGGCTGCAGAAACACTAAAAATAAGGCTCAACTGGTGGTAACTGGTGATTGTGCATTGGAACACAGAAATATGCAGTAGGCAGAAACAAAGATATGCCAGCAAAACAGTGGTAAAAGAAGAAGAAAGCACAACATATTTAGAAATATCATCAGATGACTCCAAGTAAAGAGACAGAAAGAGAACAAGAGCTTTTGGAGAGCTGCTGGGCTGCCAGAAGCAGGCTCAATGCAGCACTGCAGAACTGCCTTCCTTATCCCACCACCCATTTCCCATTTGAATGGATAAAAACCCATCAAAACTTGATTTCTTTGGCTATCAAAAGGAGTGAGAAGACTGCTTGTGCCTGAGAGGCATTGTGCTCAGGACAGGTGCAAACCAGAACTGCAAACCTGTCATGAACTTGAACATCAGGCATCGGCCCCCAAACACTCGGAGCAGCCACACACAGCCCCACAAAAACAGACACAGAAATCTCCTTAAGTCGTGCCTGCGCCCCGCATTACGCCACGTGCTTCAGACCAACATTTAGCTTTAAGTGACTGGTACACTCAGGCTCTTTCTCTCTTCATTAACTGCGTGTACATTCCATCACAGAAGAGCTACATTGCCTTCCAGTTTCTTTCTTTAGAGTAATTCTTTTACTATCGCAGAAGTAATAATGAAGAGGGTCCCAAAGTCTTGACAGCACATCAAATCAAGCCCAGTAGATCAGGAAATCACCTGGGGATGCTCAGAGCTTCGCTACTAAGCACCCTGTTCTGTACCAGGGCACAGCTGGCGCTGCCACAGGGGTCCTGGGGCACCAGTGCTGCCAGACCCAAACCAACTCTTTTTATCAATCCCAGATTCATACTAATAAGGACACTACAGAATCTAAGACCTTATAGATGGATGCACTGCTCTTAAATCCTGCATAACTGGTGAAAAGTTAGTTTACTTGGATTTTGAAGTTGAGTAATAGGCTTAAGTTCCAGCTTGTGAGAATGACCTCAAGCTGAGTAACAGAGACATAATTCCCTCTGTGCTTTTTTAGCCTGACCTAAGCACACCTTTTTTTGTGAGGTTGAGATGTGTGGTGAATCTGCCATGTGGAACCGAGAAGTAAATTTTTCATTTCAAGGCTCCCCATCTGATAGAAATAGCATCTCTAAGGATTTGGTATCTAGTTCATAGGAATATTTTTGCTAACAAGAAGTCACAAACATGCAATGCAGCTGCCCCGTGTAACCCAGTCCACGGACCAGTGCAGACACGGGGACAGGATGGGGACCTGTGTCTTACCACCACAGAGGAAATACCCGAATTGATTTTTGTAGGGCTGAAACTCAGCTGCGTCTCTTGGTAATTTACACTGCTGTCAAGGATAGAAACCACATGCTTCTTTCTTCACCAAAGACCACAAAACCTCATTTACTCCCCTGATTGTATTAGCCAATATGAAACAAAGTAACTTTTAATAAAGAGTGCCATGGCAGAGAAAAATTGATACAATCACAGAGCTGGTATAATAGGATTTAATTCTGCTTCAGATGTGCTAGTTTTAATAAAAAAGGATTGAGCAAATCTAAAATAAATTACACTGAAAGGTCAGGCTTATTGCTTGTACAGTTATGTTAACTCCTCCACAGACATTTTTACAGACTGTATTTATGAGACCTTTTGATTTTCAGAAGAGGTATAAAATACACCTGCAATTTTCCCATTATTTGCAGCAATGTTTCTTCTACAAGTGCCATTTCTCAGTACTTCCATACAGATTTCTTTAACTAGCATTTATAAAAATGATGAGTTATTTATGGGGTGGTTTTGTTCAATTAGTGAAACTGTAATTCCCAATGGAAAGTTAAAGCCAACTAGGAAAAAAAAACAAACACGGGAATTATGATTCCCATTTGTGTGCCAGTGACGATCGTGATTTCTTACTCATTAACTATTCCACTGGCATGTCATTTATTCAATAGGAAGCAAATAAATTACTTATTTTTTATGTAGCTAAGGCCCTGATACTGTGAACTACTCAGAACAGACATGAATTGGGAAGAACTGTAAACACTGAATCTTATTACAGGGCTCTTATTAATATTACAGCAGCACCTAGAGACCCTCACCAAGGTCGTAGCCAACTTCACTCAGCACAGCTGTAACACAAATACCCATTCTAACCCGAAAGGAAACACCATCAACAGACCTTAGCGGAGAGAAAGAGTAGAGAGTCTGCAGAGAAGGCGCTTGTTGGGATCACCAAGGAGAGCTGGAAACGCACGGCAGCGCCCCAGCTCGCCGTCCTGCCGCGCTGCCGCCAGCCCTGCCTGGGCACGCTGACCGTACCAGTCCTGCAAGCACAACCGGGGGCCCTACAAACACTCCAACAAGCTGAAATTACACCGATGCCAGTCCTACGGAGTTCTTGCCATTGCTGTGGCCGCACAAGTCATGTGAACACAGATGTCCTCATTTCTATGTGTTTTTACCCAGCCCAGGTGCACATGAGACCTCGACACTCGGAAAAGGAACTATCGGTTCTGCATCAATCTGGAGATGACACCTAGACACGACGACTCAGTTCTCTATGGCTACCACCAGAGAAATTCTGCTGAATTTGATCAAAGGCACTATTGGAAAGAACAGAAAATCCAATCCACTGCTGGCATCTGTCTGCACCCACACTTTCAGGGAACCCGGGTACAAGCCCATCAGCAGTGGACAGAGGCAAAGGAGGCTGGGCTGTGTCGTGGTACCTAAAAGTAAAATTAAGTCTTGGGTTCACTGTGGAGTTCTGCTCAATAATCTCAAGCCAGCTACGAGTAGCTCCAGAGGCAGGACTGCAATGCAACCACCACAGGCAGCTGTGGGATAAAAAGGACTTGCCACAGCAGCCAAGGACTTCCCCAGGGGGTTTAAGAATCACTTTAATTCCAAAAAATTGATTTATTCTGGTGAAATCAACATGAAATGATTCCCAGCCACTACTATTGAGGAGCAGAGGTGATCACTTGCCTTTTTTTTTTTTTTTTTTTTTTAAACACAGCACAGAGAGTTCAACCAGAAAACTGGCTAAATCTGGCTGCTCCGTGACCAGGACCATTATCAGCTATTGTCTGAAACCAGAAAGCCACAGCTTTGTGCTGTGGGCTATAGTAGTTCGGTTTCTGTGGGTTGGCAGAGGAGATTCTGCAAAACACACACAAAGAGCTACACAGGCACAAACATCAACTTCTTTGCACAGCCGGAGTTTTATGAATATGCACAACAAAGGCATCCTGCAAACACCTGGAAAGCCCTTGACAAACTCTGCTTAATTTTATCAACGTTTTATTTTTGCTGTCAAAAGCAGAAAAGTGTAAGTAGAGTGGTACCTAGAGTACAAAATTCTGTGTTCAACAAATACAAATGAGGGACAGAACATGTCCATTAAAAGAGCAGTGCTTGCAATACAGAAGAACTGTTTAGCTTTGCAGGCTCTCTCAAATACAGTCAAGGAACAAGCCCAGATCCTGGCCAAGGGCAACAGACACTGCCTGAAAGGGGCAAAAGCCAGTTTCAGCCACAAAAGAGCACAGTGAAGAAGGTGAAAGAGGCCAGGCTGTACCAAAAGCCTTCTAGAGAGCCAACGGTCCCTTCGGAAAGAACATCAAATGGCTCTAAGTGAACAGATAAATGCCGTAGTTTTGCTGCACTCAAACTGCAAAAAAACCCCCAACACACAAGAAAAGCGTGGTCTTTTTCTTTTGATGACTATTAGGTGATGAGTAAACTGGAAGAGAATGTTGTTCATTTTTCCATTTGGAAGATACAGCGAACCTTAGAGATACCTCCTCAACTTTCCTTCAATAGGTAAAGCATCTACCAAGCTTTTATAGACCACATACACTTTTTCTTCTGATACCACTGACTCTGACAAGATATCCGTATCTATTCCTAAGATGGAGACACAAACTACAGTCTTTGCACAGGCCCTACCACATACAGCCTGCAGTTAGTGATTGATGTGAATCCTCTGATCTCCAACAGGACTGTTGTGGTCCATCTCACAAAACTGACTATCTTATTTTGTCTTTTATTTTAACAGGCTTCCTGCGAGCTGGGTTCTGCCTCCATTCGATCAATGGTACTATGTCCTCAATCAACTCTTCCCCTTGTTTGGTTTTCCTCCATTTTTAAAAGCAGTGGCCTAAATCCATGAAAGCAGCAAAAATATTGTATTTTCTCAGCTTTTATCACTGTATCTAATTCCCAATGAGAACAATGATTTCTATAGCAACCCTCAAATGAAGGTCTTAAAGCTTTTAAAATCAAAAATAATGTATGTAAACAAGCTGGAAATGCTGATTATCTCAGATCGTAGGCATCTTCCTTCATCCAAAAACAACACAGAAAAAACAAGTACGTAATTTGCTAACGCAGCCTAAGCAAAGCCGTACTGTAACACGGAGGGATCCTGCTGCACTCGTTAGGAAGCAGACTCGCTCCTCAGCGCTCCTGTCCCTTGGCTCCGGCTCAGAACAGCCGGTGAGTCACGTTGCTTCATCCAGTCCAGACCACGAACATCCATTGTGAGCAAGGAATACCACACCCACTCAAAACTGAGAAACAGAGAGTGCAATGGTTTAATTCCAATCAAGGAAAAGGGCAGGACTAATTTCTATGTGATGTGTTAATAGGTGTTATTAGCTCTGTATTATTTTTAGTGTCCTCCACTGATACAGACTTTCTGACCACATTAAGACAGACTACACTCGACATTACACTGAGCCTTTTGTCCAGAAAAAATGCTGATTGCTGAAGAGTGACGCAGTCAGCCTATGTACAATATTCAAAAGGCAGCAAGTATTCAGCAGATCAGGTGGACTTTAAGCCACTTGAATACCAGCATACATAATTTTCCAAGGAGTTTTGCATCTCAGAAAATAGCCATGCAGAAGATGCTATTTACTGATTCATTTTTTTCCACCTACTGCAACTCATTGTGCTCCTGCTTACAGTGAACTATTGCCTATAATCCCTGTTTTCTGCCTCTGCACCCAAGATTAAGGTAAGACTTGAACACTCCTTACTTTGTACACAAAGCACACAAATGCTCATAGGGCTCTGCAAATGGTAAAAATGAAACAGCAGGCAACATGCAGTAAAGCATCTGATGCAGAACGATGGGATCAGTACAAAAATAGAGTCAGCAACACTCTGCATTAGGTTACATCTGACTCTAGAGAGTCCTTAGTAGAGACATTTAGTATATATATTATCAGAGAAGTAGAATTAACATTGTTGGTTTTAAACACAAAGCAACTGTGGCAATTGTGGCAATTGGTCAGTACAGAAAGACCATTAGGGTTGGAGGTAGTTCTGCAGCAGGAAAATTTAAAAAAAAAAAAAAGCACGACCACCAGTACACAGAATATCATAAACCAACTTACAGCAATTGAATTAACGTCTGTGTTCTACCTCCTGCCAGAGATGCAGTCTCCTCATAAAACCATTACACATCTTTCCAGTTCAAATCAGCTCTATTATTTAAATGAAACACTGAGCATCGGAAGAGAACAAGCTCTGCCACACTGTACAGGAACCTTTGTGCTTTTCATATCAGGAAAAATGATTATACAACCATGTGCTATTTTTCAGTTGGTTTTGGCTGATTTCTTACTCAACCATCAAGCTACTATTTTTAAGGATCCACGGAAAGAAAAAGTCACGCTCACCTGCTGGCACGAGGGTCACCCCCTCCCCTGGTAGGAGCCCCACACAGGTCTGATGGGCAGCAGGCTGCCCCCCAACACCATGAGCAGAAAGGAATGTGCACTTCAGAGACACGTCAGTCGCTCACCTGAAACAGGCTCCACCGCTACGCAACTTGCCCAGTCTCACAGCTACGGCACTTTAAGGGACTGTGGAAATAGTCATCTCCTTCAGCCAGTATCAAGTTGAGATGTCATTGTCCAGAGGATGAGCGAGAACCTGAAATCAGCCCTGAGCTACTGAATGGGCACAGCATGGTCATGGCTCAACCAGCACCTGTAATTGAGCAAATTTACACAAAAGGCACAAAACCACAATTAAAACGATTATCCACAAGACAACTCACCACTTTTCAACCAGTCCCACAGAAGATCGGAAGGGCTTCAGGGCCTCTCATCAGACAGCAAACCCTTACACCCCAGGTTTCTAAATGAACTTCTAAAATAGGATGCCAGTCAGTCAGCATTTTAAGAAAATCCTATCAGCATCCAAAAGATAGACTAACATTATTCTTGTGTTTCTGATTCCCTCAGGCTCACTACAAAGTAACTTGCAGCTCAATAAACTTTGACATGTTTTCATGTTATAAAAACAAAGACAAAAAATTTATTCATTTTTTACCTCATGCATCCTAAATCAATAATTGCACCTATTGATCAATGACAAATTCAAAACATTCATTTACATCGAGTACCATAACCTAATAAGAAGGTAACAACTGAATTTGTTGAAATTGATCTTCCTTTTGTTTCCAACAGAAAATCTTCAGGCCCGTAGAATAATAATAGAAGTCTTACTGGACTGTAAACCCTCACTTTGAAGTGGTCTCCTGAGGAATATCCACCTGTCAGGCTAGAGAAAGAAGACACACAGTGAATGCCATTTACCAAACTGCTCAGTGGAATTCAAGATGTTGTGGCCCTCAGCGGTGTCCACCCAATTAACAAATGAGAAGATAAATGAAGGTGACTTTTCAGCCTGTTTTCTTATGGCAAGAAACTGCCATGTAGAAATAAAAATGTCTGTTTGCTAAAAAAAACCTGTCTATAGCTTGACCTTCCTAAAACCACTGAATGCATACAGCAACAACAATCATCCCATGACAATACCAGACAGGATTGCTGCTCCCATTAAGAGTTCTGATGTTTGAAGAGAGCATCTTCTCCAGAAGAGCTGGCAGGTACTGCCTCCAAGAAAATCTTGAAAACAGACTTTCATGCTGGCCAACCACCACAGAGAATGTGAAGTAGTAGAAACAGCTGTGGGCTCATGCTCCGCCTGGCACCAAGCAGAGCGGTCTGGAAGCACCAGAGTTCTTGTAGTGAACCCAACAACTGTTACGCCCTACTATTGAGGACACGGTAAAGCGATCCACATTTCTACTCCCAGATCCTTCTTCCTGGTCTAGGTGCCTCACCTGAAAAAGCCTGAGGTCTATCAAAAGGCACTGTGGGGCAGACGGAATTGTTACCAGTCAATGCCAGGACAAACTGTTCTTCCACAGCTCCTAACTGCCTCTCCTTTTTTCTAGGGGGCTGTCCTGAGAAAAAAGTGGAAAACTGAGCATCCATTTAGGGCACGCACCTCTCTGAGCAGAATAACCAGCATGCCTACTAGTGATGAACAGCTGCAACGACAAAATTCCTGGTCCCTACCATTTTGTGTCTCCAATACTTAAGCTCCTAAGTGTTTTATTTTAGTAACACGCCAGAGGTATGGAGTAACAGAAAAACAGTAATATACTTTAATATATGATCAACATACATTGTATCATACTGTACTAAGAGACAACACAGGCAAGGCTGTCATAAAAATACAGGCACTACTAGTACTTTATTTTAGATTACAGATAATTAGAAAGTTTGAAAGCAGATATGGAACAGCCACACAGCCCCCTTGCATTCAGCTACCACAGCTTGAAGGTACAAGAGCAACGAAAACAAGTCAAACTGTTTTGAACAGTACCCAAGTGCATGGGCCCATCTGTGCCAGAAGTATAATTACCAGAAGACATCAGGTTCATATTAATTTTTATTTTCATATATGTACAACTTAATAAACAAATGTCAGGTTTTAAAAGTTCAGAAGTTATCTTTCAACAACACAATGTAGACATACCTTTGAGGCAGCAAATATTATTCCCATTAAGGCTCTTATGAAAGGATGGATATCATGCAAATGCGATTAAAAAGTACAATACATTTCAAAATATGCAAACCAAATTCAACTTTAACTTTCAGAAAAAGAACATATCAAACATTATAACTGTGACCCACCAAAGCATTTACATACATGCTTGAAGCTAAGTACATGGACTAGATAAACTTAAGTAAAACGTAACAACTGTCAAATTATCTTAACCAGATCAGAACTAGTCAGTGAACAATCCCTCCAATGTCACGAGGGCACATGTCTAAACCAACCACATCATTTTACATTCACATAGATCTCTGCCGACTGCAAAATTCCATATGCTTTTTCAACCTGTAAGGCCCACATTTTTCAGCTTTGGCATTGATTTGCAATCACTGAAAGTACTTAATCCCTCCACTGAGCCTGAGGAAGAGGCGTGCACAGGGAGCGCCTGCACCACGGCAGAGCTGCTGACGCTGCGTAACAGAAGTTACTTCCGTCATGCACCTAGAAAGATTCTGATTAATTTCCATATACTGCACCCCTTGCTTATGGTCTCAAAGAGTGAAAGTTGGGGGTTTTTTAAACCATAACCAGGCATTAGCACTAAATCAAACAAGCAATGCTAAACTACAAGAAAAAATTCTTACTTGGTATTTCGGTATAGTAATGCTACTTACACAGAGTATCTAAGGATGGTCTAATATTACCAGCAGGGATAAAGCTTCATTCCTTATGTCATTATAATAAATTGAAATTAAACGTAATGAAGATGGTCAGCTGTGTGACTTTTTTATTGCCATCACTAACTGATAATTTGAAAGCAATGAATATGTGAAAAGAAAAAGAACTCAACAACTGTTGTGACCTCTCCCAGGTCGTTCCGTGCGCTGCCCAACGCGTGAAGGTGCCAGATGACAACTTTTTCTTTCTTCAAGCCTAATGCTAACACAATCAAATTTTAGGTGTCTATGCAAAAGGAAACAAATTATTTTCTAAATTTCATATCGTCATTTTTTGGGCAACTATCACATTGCCTAAAGGCCCAGACTTTTCATAAGTTTTGTATAACATTACATTCAGTGCTTACAAATTTCTTACAAACAGGATTCCTCACCCAAGAAAACAGTAGTTAAAAACAGGAAGGTTTCTTTACTTCGGTCCACCTAATTTTGAGTCACAGCAGCATATAATTTAGATACTGCTAGGCACATACTGTGTGCATATCTACAACTAGAAGAACAAAAAAGGAAAAGATCCATTTTACTTTAACCCTGACCAGCAGCTGTTAGCAATTTTCTTTAGTTATCACTGTGAGATGTGATGGATGAGAAGACCCAATATGCTGAGGAACCAGTATAGAGGGTACAAGTGCTCTCAAGGACTGTTGTTCAACAGCACATTCAGTTTAACTAGGAACTACAGACTGTAAGAGAGAACAGATAGTTCCTGGGAGCATCTATCATTCTTCAGAGAAACTGTCTGATCAAGAGGATAATATCTGGAAGAACAATTGCATGATCTTTTGCTATGTAGCTAGTATATCATGTCATTAAAGGAGAAGAAAAGTGAACATTAACTCAAGTGGTAACTCAAGAAATCTGCATAAAACAACAAGTTGAGATATTACCATTTGAAGACTTTCCATACACTTTGTAAGACAGAGAAACTGAATACACAAAAACATGCAAGTCAAACCAAACTAATCTACAATAAACAAAACCAGAATACACTTATTTTAAGACTTAAAACATTAATATTCACCTAAAGCTAAACAGAAGCACTAGAATAAGGTCTAGACCTAGCCATGTAATTCAATAAAAATTCAACTGGCTCTTCCAGTCTTTTTTTCCCCTCCTCATTGTACTTGTTTTTATAGTTTCAGGCCATAAATTTACATGGGAGCCAAAAAGCACATGTAAATAAGGCATCTTCCTCTCTCAATAACAATGCTCCAGGGATTTGTGATTATATATGTATGTAGCTGCACAGCCTTCTTCCAGCCCATAATTACATGGGATGTCCTTGTCCCCAGAATAAATCAGGATGTCAACTGCTCCATTACAAAAAATATTTTTTAGAAAGAAAAGACAACCTTCTTTTCTGAGCAGACCTATCCCATCTGGGTTGCATATTCATTTAAAAGCATACATTGACACCCATTGCTAATCTTCTGTCTGAAAACTGTGCCCCATCATTATTAGATGTAGCTCTCAACTCAGATGAATCTCAACAGATGAATAACCTTTTTCCACACTGCAAATCTTACAAACAAAAGCCCAGTGAAATGATTAATAACTTGGTCCTCAAACAAAAGCTCCATTCCAAAATATGAAATCAAATTACTAATCTTTCAAAATGCTCAAGCAAGTCACACACCCATTTTGCCCTAAATCTTAAACACAGACTATCAAGAAAGATTTGAAATTATTCATCAAGCTTACAGAGATTAATCCCAGAAAACTTCAAAGACATTCCAATATATTTTAAATGACATAAAAGAATACAGGCAGAACTCTGTCCTAAGACTCAAGAACTTTTTATAAAGTCCTAAATTTTATAAATACAGAAGGTAGCCGATACGAAGCATGAAATACAAAGAGTTTGAAGAGATTTTTCATCTCAAAACAACTCAAGCCACAGAAGGAAGCAAACTGCACTAGAAGACATTTACAAGTAGCTTTCAAGGGAAGCAGCACGTAAAGCACACTGCATTAATCTAGGCTTGACACGATGAGGGCATGTCTCACTGCAGCAAGGTCCATACCAAAACACCAGATGAGAAACAGAAGATTAAAGTAAAACATTAGATGTCACAGTCACTGTTCTACTGATCTGGGAAACGCAGAGACTCCAAGGTGAGCAGAAACTATGAACCTGCTTAAAAAAGGCCATTCTTGCAAAGTCAAAAAATCATACATTCAACACTTTCATCCCTTCATTAAAATAGAAATACTAAAAAGGAGCACTCTGTAACATATCCCCATTGCTTCTGACTGACACGGTGAATCAAAGGTAAAAGCAGAAAGTTAGTAGAGATCATTAGAGCAACAAAGGTCTTGTAGCACAAGGCAGCACAGCTGAGCAGCCTACCAAACAGAAGATGAATTACTTTGTGTGTTATTTTTTAAAAAAGCTGTTAATTGACTACTTCAGTTTATTAGGCATAGAAAAGTTTTCATCTAGAGATCATTCTGAAAAACATCTCACCTTGTGCTTAAGCATGTATGAAGCCCAGCACAAACCAGTGATAAAAAGGGAAAAAAAAAAAAGTATTTGCTGGCTTTCCTTCCAAACATTTCAGAGAAAAACGTCAATTTAATGCTGACAGCAAACAAGGATGCCAGTCTAATTAAATTTTTTTGTTCTGTCATGCTCCTGATCCTATCTAAGCACTCCTCTGAAAAAAAAAAAAATCTGATCAATGATGAAGGCACAATTATACAAACCTTAACATTCACTCTAAATGTAGCTATGCAAAGAAGGGAGAGAGGGTAGGGAAAACAAAGGTGAAGTATATTTCTCTTCAAATAATTAAGTCAGTTTATTTTCCAGCCGCCATATAAATTTAAAATATGAAACAACAATAATACAGCTATAGAATCTAGGTTTTCTTTCAAAGCAGCAGCATATAAAACATATAAAAGCTAAAACCTCAGCACAAGCTTCAAAAAAACAAGGACTGAGTGAATTTTGCTGAAGACATGAAACTCACAAAATACAGTACACAAAAATACTGGAATGCATAAGATATAAAGCTACACATTTTAGGTAAAGAAAGACATTGTAAAGTATACAAAATCTGCAAAATTAGACCATGGGGCTTGGGAAAGAGTACCATGAATACAAAGAAGTTGGCAATTAATACTTGAAGATGGAGAGAAGAAAGTGGCAGTTTTACAGTCATCATTCAGTTTTCAGATTCACGACTTTACTTTCTTAGCATCTTTTTTTCCAGAGTTCTCAGCAGCCAAATCTGCTTTTCTCTTCTGTGACTAAAAAGGGGAAAAAAAAATAAATTCAACAAAAAGGTGGCATTATTAAAAAAAAAAGTAAATTACTAATTATTCAAAAAGATGATAAGTGACCTCGACGTATTATATATTTCAATTTGGCTTTGTATAATGGGAAGGCAAACAAAACCATTTAATTCTGCTACCCTTTTTCTTTTCTTGACATCATTACATGGTCTCAATGGTACAGGTGCCACACATACCAAAACTGGGTGAAAAGATCAGGACCCTGACTTATACCCAATTCTGCTCTAAAGATGACAACTCTTCAAAATAAAAGAAGCACTTATCATTTCTTCTTCCAGAAACTACTACATAGGGGAGGCACAACAATCTGAGATTAAATTAAAGCAAACATACAATGTAAATATGTAGGTAGAAAGAAATCTACCTCTGCTAAACAAGAGACTCTCCTCAAAAAGAAAAGACCCAAAATACTATGAACTGAGAATGCCTACGTAAAATCTAGATGACCCGCGAATAAACAGATACTTCAGTTTAATCTCTCAACTAATGGTTTATACTAAAACAACCAGTGGCTACAATTATCTTTTTCATTTTCTAAAAAAACATAATTGAATTCTGCCCCCCTAGAAGTCAAGTAAGTGCTGCTAAACATACTGCTGTAACTTTTGCTCCTCTTTTCTTCTTTTCAGCTCTTTCTTTTTCTTCAATTTCCATATTTTCTTTTTCTATTAATGATATGAGAGTATTGCAGCGTCTCTGAAACTCCTAAGGAAAAAGAAAACATCAAATTCTCTAAATGAACTATACAACTCTCTCATTTACATAAATACATTCAAAATCCTTGAATTCCAAAATACTTAAGTTTTCCAAAAACATTCAATATTCATGTACTGATAAGATTAGCTTAGTTATTGTTAATCTGTTTTTACCTTAGTGTAACCTTCTTTACAAACAGAGATTTATTGAAACATTCGGCTTCCCGACAGGGAGTTTTCAGGATTGTCTGTATCTTCCAAACTGACACCCCAAAAGACTGATGTGATCTTTCATCTTGTTTAGATGAAGCAAATTATAGCCTGCCAGCATACTATGCCGGATTTGAGGAAAATAGGTCTTGGAGTATATCTTTGAAGCAGAGAGAAAAGGAATCAAAGCTACCTTAAGCAACACTTTTCTGTGGTACACGGACAAGTTTTTTGTGACAAGACACTGTAGAGCTCCAAACTGGCAAAAATCTCTCCAGTCTTAAATCATTAACTCACTGCTGGATATTTAGTCAAACAGCACCCAAAAAGTAGCAGGCCCTAAATGCTTTTAACATCAAGGTTTCCACATCATCTGAAAGTGATCAAGATTAAATTCTGTAAGGTCATTTATACAATAAAAAAATATTTCCAATACACCTCTACAAGTATCTGCATCGCAGCTAATAACAGTTGGCTTGGTTAACAGAACTCATCTGACTTGGACAGCTTCTTGTGCTCCATCTCAGAAAAAAAAAAAAAAGACCTCTTACCAAATACATAATAGTGCTCATTTTTATTATAATTATTCAATATGTTCTAGCTATACTGAAAACAGCGATTCCATGGGCTTTTCTTCCCAACTAAAAGCAGGAAGCTTTCTTCTGAAGGAAAAAAAAAAGCCAGAAAAATATGTCTTATCTCCATTAAATTCAACGAAGCCATTTTTGAACCACGAGCTATCCTAGAATTACCTAGTAGCATAAATCTCAACCTGCAACTGGTCTATTTGCAATGAAGGGAACAGGTGACCTTTTCATCCAGGGATTAGTCTGTTTTCTCAGCACCTGTAACCTGCATATTGCCTCAGCCATCATGTTACATGATGGAAAACGATGCAGCCTACATGCTTTCTTGATCCTGAACGTTCTGAAACAGTCAGAAATATGACTCATCTTTGAGACATTAAGACCCTCAAGCTTAACCACATCCCTTAAGTTCTATAGTTTCCACAGATTCCTCAATGAAGGGTGCACCATGGCCTTGGGTCAAAGGTGTGTAATTCAGAACGGACACAGAGAATCCTGCTACCACATGAATGTTTTTTGCTAAAAAAAAAAAAGTCTTCAGGCCATTTTTCTCTACAATTCTCTGCTGGAAACATTCCAGCCTCATGCATGTAGTTTTGCAGACAGATTATTATAATGAGTAATTTCTACTACATCTATGTAAAAGAAACCCCACACCACTTGGTACAGGTTCAACCATAAATGAGGGTGCCACATTTGCACCCTAGAATGTGACAGTCCTGCTGGAGCTAAAATACTCTCACTTCAACCCATAAACACTCTCAAATTCTACCCGCACAATAGGTTTTAGATAAAAAGGCAACAAGTCTGAGAAAACTTGAGTGCAAGCCATCCCAAGATACACCGCATGCTCAACACAGAACAACAGAGAGCCTCTGTCCCCAAAACCTATGCTCTATAGATGAATAGAGATGCTAAAAAGTAAGAGACTGAAGTAGAAAGGTGATTGTCAATACATCAGATGCAGTTTCCATCATTTAAGTTTGCATACATGGCACTCAAAGACTTAAGAGCTGTCAGTAAAGACTGACGACAAACTGTTCCACAATAACCATCAGCTAAATCTTTTCTAGTATATGAAAAACCGGTTTGTGTTAAATTCAAGACAGGCAATTAATCAAAAAGGACTAAGAAATAACTTTGATCCTTTTGCCTAAGGCACCAAGAAAAATCCTCGTCTTTCCTGTGGAAAAATGCTCGCCTAAATACATTTATTGAAGTGTACAGGTTGATGGTTAGGCTTTGCAGATGGACTGCTACTCCAGAACAACGTGCTGTGGACAGAGGATGGACTCAAAAGACAATTTTCTCTGGAGAATCACAGCAGCAGCTGACAGTAAGATGTGACATGCAAACAGGTTCCTTCTACACCTACCACCAGAAAGAATCCGCATGATAAATCCTGCATTGAGCTACTGCAATTTCTATACGGCCTGATCCATTCCTTTTTATTACCATAGAAATGCCTTGCACCTTTAGAGATAAGATTTTATTCAGTGTGGCCTGATACTTTTCTCTTTAGGATGGAAAGAGATAAGATGTACTTTGCTCACCCCTTCACAGCTATAAAGACTAGGATTGCACTAAATAAGATGGGAGCACTGAACCAGCACCTTCTGCATGACTGACGGCAGAGATGCTGACTTGGGAGGGAATGCAGCCCTAAGCTCTGTCAACAGGGCCGCGGATTCTTGTATTTACAAAGGAGTCATTTGTCTTATGCTGGGTAGGGTTTGCAGAAAGGTAAAAGAGAACATGCATGATTTATGACTTCCGAAAACAAATACATGATTCACTACTGCCATGTTATTTTGCATTCTTCCTGCGTGGACAGAAATAAAAGAACAATAACAACTAAATTTAAAAATGTAAACCTTTATGCCCAGTTTAAAAAAAAAAAGCACACTACAATTTTAGGCACTCTCAGTCTCTTTGAAAACTTACATTTGGGGTAAACCATCTGGTTTTGGAATAAGTAAATGAAGCAGAATTTTTGTTTTCCAAAGAGAAATCTTCAGAAGGACAAGAAACAGAAATAAGATGGAAGTTAAATTGGCTATTTACATGGAATTCAAGAGACATCTAGTGGTTAGTAGAAAGAAAGTTTCCTCGAAGAGCCTTTTCAGAATTATGATGTCCTTTCTATCTTCTTTCATATCAGTTTGAATGTAATCGGGGGTAATTGAGATCACATGTGAA
The DNA here is from genome assembly GCF_036013445.1 of Caloenas nicobarica. NCBI lineage: Eukaryota > Metazoa > Chordata > Aves > Columbiformes > Columbidae > Caloenas > Caloenas nicobarica. The sequence goes on from NC_088256.1 coordinate 6,529,449, forward strand.
TTTCAGCATTGCAAGAAGTTTTATCCACTTTCACTGAACTTACTATTTACCCCTTCATAAAGATTTATACTTAATTCATTATTCTTAGTATCGAGTGACTTTCCAGCACATTTTTTCATAAAAACTACCAAGCTAGTGCAAAATGAGCCCATAGGAATTAATACTTCCACGAATGTCAGATTATTTCAGAACAAACTATATCGTCAATTGGCAGCTATAAACTACTAACCCAGGGGTGTCAAACTCATTTTCACCAGGGGCCACATCAGCCTCATGGTTGGAGTAGTTACATTTATATAGTCTTAAAAATCACACCGGGCCCTTTGAAGGCAACTACAAGGCTGATGTGGCACCCGGTGAAAATGAGTTTGACAGCCCTGTACTAAACACCATGCATTTCATAGCAAATTAAAACATTTAAGAAAATTAAATGCATGTTGAAAGCAAAATATTATTTTAGCTTTGTATTTTTGTACTGTTCTTTTTCTACTGTGTAATAGCAGAAAAATTAAAAATATTAATGGATAGAATTCTAAGACAAAACATAAGCCAAAAGATTTACTATATTCCCAGTGCCTCAATTTCAGCATTAGACACCACAAAACATATTTCTACACTTTAGCATATGATTCTTATCCCCTTTAAAAAGAAAATTATACTGAACATAAGGATCTGCAAGAAGATTTAAGGTGAATATTTAACTCTACCCCTGACTTAACTGTATGTCAACTAACATTAAAAGTTGAACTACATTTTTAATTTCTAATACTCATTTCTATGATTTACTTCAATGGATTCCTCCACAGACAACTTAAAAGGAACTTCGTAATAGACTAAATATTGGAAGTTTCTCTCTTTACAGACATAATTTTAAGATCTAGTATTACTTCAAACAGACATTTTAGCAAGTAAAGCTTGTAATTCTTTTTAAAGGCTAACTGCTGCACTATCCAGAAACACTTTAATGGCTGAAATATCAAGGAGAAATGGTATCGCATAATTATAAGTAGCACTGGGAAAAGCAAACATTACCACCTGTTCGAACACAGGTTTTAAAAATTTTATCTTATGTTTTATCTATTCTTAGTACAGTACCCAGAACTCTGAAAGAACATTTTCTAAACAAATCCTGATGCCAGGAAATGAAGACAGTAAAGAGTAACACACAGTGGTTCTGCAATTGCCAGACTAAACTACCAAAACAATCCAGATCTGCAATACAAAATTACATTTAAGTTACATGACTACAGCATAGCATTTAATTAGAAATTTGCTTACAAGACAATGGGGAGAATCTATGACAGCTGTGTAAGGGACCACATGCTCCACTCTTACATTGTTTGGTAAAACTTTCAGTTTGCAATAAAAGTAACAGGATATTTATAAGCATAGTCTACCCCTCCATTAATCCCTTTGGGTAACACGGGACTTCAGCCTGGCAGGTTTTCTAATCTGTTTGTTTCAGCTGTATTGTGTTTGCTGTACTAAGGGAAAAGGTTATTAAAAACTATAAATGAGAATAAAAATCGAAGTTATTCTTTCAGCACTTGTTTCCTAGACTCCAATGTTCTGGCACAAATCCAAATTTTATGCGATGGTGCCTAAAAAAAGGAACAAGATACTTCATATAACAACTTAGTCCCCGTAACTGATACCCACCATTGCAGTTCTAGATTTGATGAACCAGTCAAATCTGAACTGAGGAGCATTGCGCACACACTGCCGCAGTTCCTCATACACGTTTTCTTTGTCAAAGCCCATCTTGTGTAACATGCATATCAAAAATCTGTCTTCCTCTTCTGTGTAATTTTTCCCTTTGTTTGTTCCATACTGAATACGCAACTGATGAAAAGGTGCTTTATACCGTGCAATCTGAATGCAAAACAAAAATAGGGACTATCAAACATACAATACTACACTAAGGATTTATTACATATTACTGTAAATTACTGATATATAGTTTTCTACATATGCTACATACAAAGATAGAACTCCCATCCCCAACTATTCATCTTCTGAAAGAATTTGGAAGAAGTTAGCTGCAGAGAACAAAAAACTTGTAACAATTACTTTAGCATCGAGCGCTTTCTTGATACTGATCCTCCGTTGAATTCTTGCCTCTCCTCGTTCAATTTGAGCCATAATCCTCTCAATGTCCTGTAGTTCATTACAACGTTCCCAGAAAACAGCTAAAAATGCAAAGCAGAATTTTTAAAATAAAATCTTTTCCTCTACTCTTACTGCTTTACTCAGTCAAGGTGCTCCAGAAAAAAAGAAAAAAGGAACGAAGTTTGTGATTCCATTAAATCTTAAAAGATTTGCTAATACTCTCCATTTTACTACGCCAGCCAAGAAATAAACTTGTCCAGCCTCTTGAATGTCTTTAAAAGTTAACTATAAGCAAAGGTTTAGTAATAACTGCAATGAAGTTTACGTTCAACATAATTAACTGTAGTCATGCAAAACTGAAAAAAATTACTTTTAATGATAGCTTTTTCTCACAATGGTGAAACAGGTTAGAGCTGCTAGTTCAGCAGTGAAACATTCATATTTCAGTTTTCGCTGGCTGTCTCTAAGGTCAGAGATTACTTAGTCTATCTGTTCTAAAAGCTACTAATTTGTGGCTTCTCCAGTGACATCTTTTAACCAAACTAAAATAAACACAACACTTCAAAGGGAATTTTTGTGCAGCTCTTCCTTTTTAAGCTACAGGGAGAACATCGCAAAGGTAATTTTACGAAGGCATTTAGTAAAATTAAATCCAAGTATGAAAGAGGAAGAATTCTGTACAAATTTTAAAGTACTGTGTAAATACAAAAGACAAAGATACAGCATACTAGCTAAAACAGCATATATACTCACTGCATAAAGAATCATGTTGCCACCATAAGGCAACTTCATGATTCCACAAGAACATGTTGTCCATGTAAATTAACTATGGCAAGTTCTAAATTTTGACCAAGGAGGGACAAAAGCAGCTGAAGGCAGATTTATATGCAGTAAATTAAACCTTTTTAAGACAATTAAGTCCTCTCAATAGAAGCATCATGTACTTCTTAAAGAAAAATATTCTTAAACACATCCAAATTTTACATCTTCTAATGTTAAAAGAACATGTAGCAAAAATGACAGTGATATCACATGATTAAGAAATACATTTCAAAATTTCAAACCTGAATATTCAATGACCTCCTCAGGTGACTTTCCCTCCACCTCTCGGGCAATATTGTCTATATCATCACGACCATATTTCTCATTAGCCTTAATAAACTGGTTAAAATCTCTTTTATTCCAGTTTGTAAAACCCTGTAAACAGCAAGAGATCGAGAAAACATTACCAGGTAGAAAGGAAACATTCTGCAAAATTTTGTCTTATGTATGTGTCATTTGCTGCAATTGGCAATGCCTCTGCAATGTCACATCATTGCAGCAGTTAATGGTCTTTCAGGATTTCCATAAACTAATATTATCCAGGGTTTTTTACTGAATCATTAAAAGTCTAAAGAGTCACTTTTGTGCATCACTCCATATGCATTAGTAAGAGCTTTTTACTCTTCCTTCTTTTCAAACTTTTTACATGGTATTTCTCCAGAGAAAGCAGCTCAGTGACAGGTTACCACGATTTTATTTAAGTCACTCTTCAGAAGATAAAAGCAATAAATGTGTTAGGAATACAGGGTGCACCAATGCAAGTATCATTACAAGGTCTTAGAGTAGTGCGAGTATCTAAAGCAAGAGCTCCTACTTTGGACATTTACAAACCTTGAACCAGACAAACAGTTGGATGAAAGCATAAATGTGTCAAGAAACGATCTCCAGTCCAAAAAGATGAAAATAGAAACTCTATAGCACTGTCACACAGAAAATTTGTTACGTACTGAAGAAATTAATCCAAAACTGAACAACAGTTAAGGGATGCACAAAAACTTCAGCCAAGAATGAGACAATTTAAAGACAGAGAACGGAGAAAACATCAAGAACGAACAGAAAATCAGATGCCTGAACAGCAATTTGTAGTGCATTGAGTTTCTTTCATCACAGAAATACATTTACAAGGAACTCGTCAGTTCTCCAGCTGAATAAGCTCACTACACAACCAGATAGCATCTTTACAAGAAGTCTAATATGCACAATACAAATATTTACTTTTAATCATTAATAGCAGTACTGACATGCATATCAGCACCTGCTATAAAGAGGTGAAATTATAGTCAGACTGTGACCTTGCATATTTCTTCTCAAGATACATTACACCCAATTATTTACAGAAAATTTTCTGAATCAAAAAACCTGTTACTTTGATTCACACCTTTCTCCTTAACAATTCGTTTTCAATAAGCCCACTCAGCAGGATAACAGTCCAAAAAGTCAAGAAAGTAGCCAGTGATGGAGATTCAGTCAGAGTATAAAAAGGAACATGCCCAGCAACCCAAGTGGGACAAAAATCAATGCATGTGACATGTCTTATTCATCTGTGTAAATACCATATATATGTCAACAGAGGCTTGTCCTCTCTGATTCAAACTCTTCTTGATGAAAAACCCATGCAAGGTAGATGCATACACAAGAAACCCACTGGCTGGATTTCTGCAGGTATTGCTGGGTAGTGCATCTGCTACACAAGGCCTTGTCTCAGAAACATCGCAGACATTCAGGGTAGTAGTAGGTGACTAAGACAAACTTGTTCAAGAACAGGAAAGGTCCCTCAAAGCAAAACCAAGAAAAATTTTTGCGTGTTGTGTGCTTTCTTCTTTCTATAACATCAGTGTAGCTTTCCTGTGCATATTTGTCATTATTAGTATTTATATTCCATACTAGTAAAAAAAAAAAATATGGTGAAATACTTCAGCTGGTTTTATTTTACCTGTGTTAGAAGCTTTTCTTTTTCTTCAGTTTCCTCAGTATTCAGAGGCATAGACTCATCTATCTTCTTTTGTTCCTCTTTTTGTACCTGAGCTGCATTTGGGAGATCAGGATTTCTGGGGACCTAAAATCAGGGGTGTCAATAAGCAGTAGTGTGGCCATGTTATTAAAAAGACTCAACTTTTCTATCAACCTTGGTTTACAATTTATAAGCACACGTTAGATCTCGCAGGACTGATATAGTCCACAGCCACAGCATTTGTCATCACAGAACAAAAAAAAACAAAAAGCACCACCCTACATCCTATTTAAAATAACTACCAGAATATTTTCATCAGTATCTACAAAACTGTTGCAAAATTTAAGCTATTATCCTCCAAGACAAGGTGATGTATCAAATACTGCCATTTGTCTTTGCTAGCTCCTTCCTGTCTCACAAGCTCTTAATGCAAACTTCAACTTCACCTGTAAGTAACAAAAGGGCCCTATTCACTTCTTCTTTAAGAAATTTCAGTGAAAAACACTGTAGAGTACATGTAAATGGTAAAATACATTATTCCAACCATTAAATATTGAAGCACTGATCTGTACAACATTTACCAAATGTTTTTTACCTAGATTTGAATCTTACTGCTTAAACCCTTCCTCCCAAAAACAGGACTAGCTTGTCAAATGTACGTTATAATATTGTTATGCCCTGTATCCCCCACTTCTACACACAATGTTTTCGGGATATTGCAAGAGGCAGAGCCTCACCCAGTGTGACCTGTCACGGGTCACCAATTTAAGTGGCACTTTCATTAGCTATGGTTCTGTTCTCTTACATCCAACAGTTTATAATGTTTTATAACTACAGGGAAATACTAAGTTCTGCCCGGTTTACTATAAAGATACACACACTGCCAAAGGACAGACCAGACCGACAACACTATGTAAACAAGGCCAAGCAACACATTATCTGTCCTTCTCCACAGTGACACCAATTTAATATTTGGGACCATTAAACTGTGTATTCCAATTCCATACTGCACAACAGCAAAACATTCAGAAACCGGTATCCACCTTAGACCATATATCACACCTTTGGTTTTGAGGAGAAGTATATGAAGTATCAGAACTGTCTTTCTTTTTTCTACTCTATATTATTGTTAGGAACTCATCACAAAGCTACAGAGATATGAAGTTTTTAATGGATGAAGGAATCACAGGTTACTTTTTCTGTTCCACAGTGGAACAGAAACAGGGGGAATAGAGGGTTTAAGCCAGTTCTTTTACAATGATAAGCACTTTGCAAAAAGCATGACCAGAACGATACGGTTTTTAGTTGCAATCTCGTTTACTTCATTTAGCTCTTGATAAGGTTGCACTAATCTGCAAAGAGGAATACAAATACAATTCACTCATTTGAAGAGGAAAAAAAGCATTACCTTATATCCTATAGTCTTCCGATAATACAGAATTTCTTTTTCCAGAAGTTCAAATAACCGTGGTGGGAAAAACTGGAAATCCTGAATATTTGGTTGTTTTGGAGGTCGCGGAGCCTTCAAAAATACACAGGTATATTAACATTATATAAGCTTGATTTCTGTGCAATTAAACTGCTATAATTCAGCAGTGGCAACCTTGCAAATACATTCCTTTTATTACCAGTCCAGGGCAGGAGCAGGGGATGCAATTTGGGAGAGGAGAAGAGCAAAAGAACAAAAACCCCTCCATACTTGCCAAGTCCTACCTTTGGGACTTTTGGTTCACTAACACGCAGGGCTTCTCTAAAATAAGCATCAACTGCGTAATTAGCTTTGCGTTCTCGTTTTGGAGGCTCTATCCATTCCATCATGCTCAGCTACATGCAGAATAGAAAAAAAAAATTAAAGTAACTGGATGCTTTCCTAAAGTGGCAAAAAATAATGACTAATGTGGCACCACAAAACAGGAATGTATTTTTGCATGGCAAGTCAATGGTTGTGCTCAATAACTTAGATACTACAAAAGAGCTCAAAAATAAGCTAGAAATTACAGCTGATTATAATATGTATTTAAACATATAAAAGATAATACACAAGTAAGGGAGTGCAGTGGCATAGGTAGATCCCTTTACAGTATTCTACTTACTTCAGACACTCGAGTAAGGTTATGAGTCCATCCATCAAATGAGAATGGAAGAACTGGGGCTCTGAATTCTATAATACCTTGTGATACAAATTAATTGTTTCTCCTCTAAATGTCATAATGAATCAACTCTGTAGAGGCTACAACATTGGCAAAAAAAGAAATCACTAGCAGCAAACAATCTTAACTAAATTACTTGAATTAAGTATACTTCAAGACTATGCTGTATTTAGCTGGCTTCTTGTAATGAAATTATCGACAAGAAAAAAAGAATCTTATGTATATACACACACGCCTGCTCTGTTTTCATTAAATAGTTTATTTTTCTAAACGTTTCTTTGAAATTGATAAGAGAGCTGGGTTAGAAGGGCATTGTGTAGTTAGCAGATAGGAGTTCACATTTCTGATTCTGGATAAGACCTTAAGCATATCTTGACTATACATCCCGTACAAAACACAGACACACAGAGGTGACCTTGTGGGACCCCAAGTAACACCTCTGTGTTTGGATGATCCTTCTACGATTAGGTAAATCATTGTACAAACAGTTCATATTAATGCTTGTGACTAAAACCTTCTGTGCAAAAGACTTAAGTCCAAGTTCCATATACAAAATAATTATCAGGCCTGTTTTTTCCTCTGGGTTATGCAGCAGTAAAATATTACTGACTGTAGCAGTATAGTAGGATGCAACATAGTATTTTAGCTGCAGAAAGGAACGAAAAAAATCTGAGCAATATTATCAGATTTTACCATGAAGTAGAACAGCAGGGCTGAAAGCTAATTCAACAAAAATTCAGAACATTAATGCTTCTGCAGAGCTAAGTGAAATTTTCAGTGCCTTCTTACTTCTCTAGAGTAACTTTTACAGTCATAACATTTCTATTTTCGTATGGCCTTTATGGTGGCACCTCTAACATAATATATGAAAGACTTTAAGAAAATTACCTTCTGTTTTTCTCTATAATCTTCACCTTCAAAGTTGTACAAGCTCATTTCTGTGTCCATGGTGAAATTTCGTAAGGAGCTCTCCCCCATCTTCTGCAATCGTTCATTCATTTCAGCTGTCTAAAATACAGGAAGATACTTTTAGGCTCACTCAAGCTGTTTTATCTTTTCTGATAAAAAAATAGCTTTCATCATTATTGAAACATTCCCAATGTCGTCTTCTGCTTTAAACTTTTACTTACGCTTTCCTTGGAAGGAGAGATGCACACAATGCTTTTCAGTTTTGAACAATTTGACTCCAAGACTTTCCATTAAACTGAATTTATTATGCTGTGACATAGCCCAACAACTGTATGATTTAACTTTTAAATTTAAATGAAATTTATGCCCAACACTTTGGAGCTGAAACGGTTGTTCGTTTTTTCCAACAGCTACCTATTCCCTGATAAAGTGCCATAAAGGTTTTGTGCCTATTAGGCATAAAATTTATATCTTTCTAAAAACCCACAAAATAAACCGTGCTTAAGATATGGCATACAGAGTCTGAACTCTGAAAACAGTTATAACTCACTAATTCTGCTCCTTCAAAACTTTCACAGGCTTTAAAATATCTACCAACAGTAACACAGTTGGTCATATAAATAGGTTTCCATAATCAAATTTAATTTATATTCTGTGCATATACATCTAATGTTTGACACGTTTCAAATTCTGTATGAAACTGTTCTCTAACCTTCTTTTCACCTCTTTCTAAAATAGTGGTTATATCTTCTTCTGTCAGCTCACTATCTTTAGAAGCAAAAACATGCGTGGCTCCATGTCGGATCATCTGCAACATTTCATCTTTTGCCAGTTTGTTAGACTGTTGGTCTATGAGCCTTCCTAAAATTGGAAAAAACATGTTGAAAGTTGTAATAAAAGTACTAGTAGGACCACGCAAACAGTGCATTTTTTTAGTTCACTGTCAGAACAAGAAAGGAAAAACAAAAGCGCCGTACAGAAAAAAAATTACATCTCACTTGAGCGGAAAATAAACAGAAATCTGGAACTTCAAGGAAAAAAAAAATAACAATTTTGGATCAAGCCATAACAGAGAAGGTTCCTCAGTCAGATAGTCCAAATTTTATGTTTAAGATCTTATTCCTACAAAGTTCGGATTTTGATCTAAACGTTGAACTATTTCAAGATGAAAAATGACAAAATATTCTGTAATTTAGTACTTAAGATTTTTAACACTCATTTCACTGATTTCAACTCAAACCTCTGAGTATTTTTCCCAGAGTTCTAGTTTCTGTCCCAAAATTTCACTTAGCCCATCTCATCTCTTCACAGACCACCAAAATTGTGACCATCATCCTTTCAGTAGCCCACCCTTTTGGAAATACAACCAACCTTCAAAACTTAGCTTGAGAGCCTTAGTTTTCGACAAACTAGTCTTCCAAGAGCTTCTAAACAGATACACACAAAGCAGTTTTAATGTTCAGTAAATTCATATGTGGTTCTAAGCAGCACATCTATATAATTATTTGTATCTGTCACGGAACGTATCTTTTTTCTCTTTTTAACATGATGAAAACCAAGTAACATCTATTCAGCTGTGGTTTGCTTTTCTCATTTAGAGTTTTAGCATAAGTTTATGCCCACATTACTTAGGAAATTTTTTTTTCAAAAACTTCAGCTAAACAAGTAAATAACACATTAAGAGTTTCTTAGTTTGTTTTATTGTACTGCTATTATACACAAGGCCTGCTTTCTCTCACACTGTACATTTGTACAGTTATTTAACCCATACTTTGAGGGACTGAACAATTCTGTTGCAGACAAACATATATAGCAGTTGATACCTTGTTGTATAACTATAGAGTCCAGTCTCAGTTTTATTTCAGCTCTTTCTACAATCCTCTCTTCAACAGTATTATCAGTGATTAGTCGAAACACCCGTACTGGTTTCTTTTGACCAATACGATGCGCACGATCCTAACAAACATAAATCAGTGAGTGTTCAGTAACAAAAACTCACAAGCAACAGACAGTTAGCTTGCTATATAGCAGAAACAGCAGACTGAAACTACCATATATTTCATGGTTCCTTGCTTGTTCAGAGTATTAAAAAAAAGTAAAACCAATATAGTAATAATTACTTATCTCTGGCTATTACACCTTTAATGTTTGGGTCATTCTATAACAATAAATGCATCTACCTCATTGTAAACGAAGATAACAATGTCTGTCTAGACTGCAAATGGCAAGTGGAGATACAACAGGATATAAATAATGCACATCTGCTCTGCTTTCAAACTAATTCTCTACCTTGACATAGGTATTGAAACTTTGGCACCCCTGGCATGAGCACGTTAATTCCATAGGCAAAGTCCACGCAGCCACAGCTTCAATACCATACGTGGCCCAAGCAGCTACATTAAAGCATCAATAGGCAGCTCACATAGTACAGGTACCATACACAGCAAATGGGGTTATCTGACTAACATGCTAAACTTGTGTTGATTCTCTCTGGAAAACATGAATAAAAATATTATTTTGTCCTCTTAAATAAAAGAAGTTAAACAACTGGCCTTCAAGCTGTTAGTACCAGGATCTTCCGACTGTCCTTTAAACATGAATTTTTTTTTCTGTTTTCACAGAACACCCCACCCCTCCAATCGTGCAAGAAGGTTCATGTGATTTTTATTCCTCATGAAACAAATTACAGACTTGATTTTTTGATATTCAGCACTCAGATTTTAGTATGTTTAACCCAAAGATACATTTTTTTCCCCTTGGCATCATCACTGAATGATTTTACACTTACACAGAAACAAGGTGGATGGCAAAAACATAAGCTTCCCAAAAGGGAGGAATATAAAGCTGCATGCTTTTAATTCTTTGCTATTATTTTGGCAACGGCCCTCTGTTATTCATTTTTTCTTTAAAGACAGAATTAAGAATCATTCTTTGGATAAACAATATTGATACAGTATTTTGAGAGAAGTAATCATATTCAATTATGAAAATCATTAAAACAGATGTTTATGGAGAAAAATCTACAGTTTCTTCAACAATTCTGTTCACACTCTTTTTATTTACTTCCCTAGTTTCTTGGTATTAAATACAAAAGATAAAGAAAAATAACAAAAATGCAAGTTCTGGAAACACTTATACAAAATAGAACAATGACAACTTTAATAAATGAATGTGTATTAGGGAGTTAACTCACCATGGCTTGCAGATCTACTTGAGGGTTCCAATCTGAATCATAGAGAATAACCACATCAGCAGTTGCCAAATTGATTCCAAGACCTCCAGCTCTGGTACTCAGCATGAAAATGAATTTACTGCTGTTGGGAGCATTAAATGTGTCTATTGCTTCCTAAAAGATAAAAAGTGTCATTAAGGTATCAGAGTTTCCAAACAAGCTTCTAGTACGTTGGTGGCTTTTCAAACAAATTTCTTTGAAATTTACAAATTTTTCATAACAAAACCAACTTTTTATAGAAGCAACTGTAGGTCTGCACAGGTAGGAAAAAAACCCCATTGAGTCCACAAAATATTACATTTTTCATTTAGTTGAGGAGCAAATGAGATGTATTTTACTGTGGGCTTTGGTTAGGGAAAACATACACCCTTACCAGCCTTTTTAAACTGTAGCATTTTTGCTTTACTTTAAACAATGACGTAACTACTTACATATAAATGTAAATAATAACTTAATCTGTCAACCAAAGAAATTTCCTATTAACATATAACTTTCTCACCTCTCTTTCTTCATGTGGTGTCTGTCCATCGAGTCGGCAGTATTCGTACCCACGCCACATGCAATAGTCTTCCAAAATATCCAGTAAGCGAGTCATCTGACTAAAAAGTAGAACTCTGGAACCTGACAGAACAACACAGAAGGTTTGTCATTGGTTTTATGGTTTCACATTAATCTTATCACAGAGCCTACTATAGAGCACGAGTTAGAATTCACTTGAAGTATTCTGTACGGTGCCTAACTTACTCAAATAAGTCTGTCTTCTGAAGTTACTTTTCTGGTATTGATTTAACTTCTCCTTAAGACAGGTTGTTTGATAATTTATACAGAATAAATATACAGCTTAAAACCACGGTAAAATAGGTAGCTGATGACTTGCACACAGAGAAACTAATCCTCTCATGAGAAATTTTCTCAAAGACAGCAGAAGGGAGGCTCTGTTCTTCCTTCTACTTCTCCATATTATTAGTCTTCATCATCTTTCCTATAAGACTTCCTTCTCTCCATGTGTTAAGATCTACAGAAAAATTATTTTCAATGAAAACCTCACTGAAAGTAATGAATGCATTCACTAGAGCAAAGACAAGAATGAATCTACGCAACTTTTGAAAGGTGGTTTTACTTACAACGAGCATTTAGATCACTACTGTTGCTAAACAGTACTCACCTTGCTCTCTGAGTTTTGCAAGCAGTTTGTCCAGAACCAACATTTTACCGCTGTTAGTGATGAGATGCGTGTCGGTGGTGTAAGGAGGGCCCGGCTCAGCACCATCAAACAGGTACGGGTGGTTACAGCATTTCCGCAGCTGCATCAGAATATTCAGCAGGCGCATCTTATCCATTTTCCCAGCTGAATTGAGGATATCAATATCCTTCATCAGGATCCTTGTGTACCTGAAGTTTTATAGGCAATTTTGGACAACTCTCAGTTTTTATTTTATATTTAAAACATTAAGTAAACCCTGCAATATCCCAATTACTTATTTCTGGATGTGGGAGCTTGCTTCGTTTTTATAGCAATGAGCTATACTTTTATGAAACTTCATGAAAAGTCTGACTGATAATAAGGATTTGTAAATCCATACCTAAACGTAAAAGGCAATTTGTCTGTGAGTGACAATGATCTGTCATTTACAGGTTCTCCTACACTTCTGTTATAGGACTACGAAGTAGATTAAAGATATGATTTGACTCAAATTGCTGCGCTGACCTGGCTCCTTTTCTCACATCTCTTCTGGGTATGTGGCTCCTCAAGGTTTTATTTTAATTTCAGTTCAGACTTTTACTGGTGCATATATACTTGGACCAAAGGAGAAAACTTGGCATATGTTCTTTCAAATAAAAATAAGGAAAGAAGTTTGTTTTCTTGCTCTCAACCCTTTTCACTATCCTTCCTGAGCTCTTTGTAAATTGGGCAACTTTAAAAAAAGCCCCAATGACAGCTACAAATACACTACTCCATCTGACTGTCTCAATATGCAACTACTAGAAGAAAAAAAAGTGTGAAGAGCTGTAGTGTTCTTTATCAGAAAAGAATCTTACAGTGATGTAAATAACTTACCATTCCCTCTGCATTTTGCTGAGCCCAAGATAAATTTTTACTTCCTTCTTTGGAGGCAAACTCTTTTCTACTTCAGCTTTTATGCGACGTAATAAAAATGGCTTCAAAACCTACACAAATTAGGAGTTTTTCCAGAGATAAATTTATAAAATTGATTGCCTCAAATACAAAATTAACAGACTCAGTTATCTGATATTTATTCAGAACCAACCGATATCTACTGCTGTCATAGCAACTCCTTCAGAAAACTCTGCAAAATGAAGTTGTGCACTAACAAGCTAAGTTCACACATAAATATTTAACACTATATAAAGACCCATAAGCTTATAAAATCTATTTATTACCTTTTAATATAAGCTCTGTCTCATTTCCACTAGCAGCATATATAAAATATACCACCATTTCAAAGATAAGCAATATATCTTGCACTTCCTTCCGATTTGTTTTGTATGTGATGAGAAATGTCTTATCTCATGCACAGTAAAACACAGGTAAAGGCATGCCTTTACTGAGACTAGCCTGGCATGTGTATCAGTATACTAACCACAATAACAAACGGTTTCAAAAAGACCTCAAAATTCTCCATTTTCACGTTTTATGTATAGATTTTTGTCTGCTTCAAACAGTAATGTTACAAAAAGCAGTATCCATAATAGTAAGTTCCAATATTTAACTCATGAACACTCTTCTGGGCATTTCTGTAACTAAGTACCTTCACATTCATCTTCTCAACTTTGAAATGAAGGGGAAAATAATCTGGTTTTGTTTTTTACACTATGTATGCTAACAATGACATATGATTACAGCTTTATTTACTTACAGCATGAAGTCTTTCTACAAGTTTCTGATCACCCAGACAATTCTTAGTGTCAAACCATGAGTCAAAATCCTGTGGTGAGAAACAGCACGATTGGTGTGAACAGTTTATCATCTGTAGTTTTAACAGACACATATTGACTCTCTTTCATTCCAGCTGAGAGTGGCATAAATCCTGAGACAAATAACTTGGAGTGAAAGATAAATCAGTCTGCAATTCTGTGGCAGCTCCACAGCATGTTGTAACATTCAAGTCAACTGAGTAACTCCACAAAATACTATTACTCTGCTTAATTTACAATGGTTTTCCATGCTCATCACTACAGTGTCCAAGTAATGATGGGGCAGGAAGGCAAAGAAAAAAAAAAGAATCCTTAAGTAAATAAAACGGACAACAGAGCAAAAATAAGGGAAGCAAGCAATAAAAGTACAAGAAAACACTAACAGTAAAAGAGGAGAAAAAATACTCAAATTCCAAACAAAAAAAAAAAAGAAAAGGCTTATGCCTATTTGGAAGCATCAGGTTCTTAATTCTGCATTGCTTTCCCAAATTTTGTTCCACTTTGCATAATTCTTTATCTATTCAGAGTATGGCATTTGCTATTACTGGCCTGAGGCTTTATCTGCACAGAATGCACTGGTTTAACTAGGCAGAGCAAAAATGTAGTCTACAGTTAGGTAAGGCACAGAGCTTCTGCTGAATCCAGGCCTTCCACATCATATGTCTCTTACTAGACTGGTCATTCTTCTCTTCTGCAGAAAGCAGCCTGGGAATCAAAACAACAAGAACAAGACTGTACTTCCAAACCTCAACTTACATCTGCAGAATTGAAGACATCAGGTAAAAGAAAATTGAGCAACGCCCACAGCTCGTGGAGGTTATTCTGTAAAGGAGTTCCTGTAAGCAGCAACCGATTTGTCGTCTTGAACTCCCGTACAATCTCTGACAGCTAGAAATACAACAAATAGTTATCATCATCATCATCATGTACATTTAATCATAATGAATTTTCATCATTTTCTGATACCTGAAAACAATGTCAATTAAATTTAAAGAGTGAGCTACCTATGAAATCCATATTTACCACCCAAACCCACTACACCTAACAAAATCTGCTAAAATCAGATGGAATCTGTTGTGTCAAACTCTCTTCAAAGTATCCAATAATTTTGAATTTACCTTAGACTTCTCATTCTTTATTCTGTGAGCTTCATCAATCACCAGGTACCTCCAGTTAAATTTTTTGAAGACTGATTTCTCTTTGATTACCATTTCATATGATGTAACACAAACATCCCATTCACCAGGCATCATAACATCACGGATAAAAGCAGCCTAAAGAAGAACAGATGAATTAATAAACATTTATAAATGTGAACAACATACATGGAATTCAGTGAAACCTATCTCTGCCAACATTACTGATGCACTAAGCTAACATACAAAAGAAGAATCTGAAACATATTTTCAGCAACTGAAAGTTACTGTAACAAAAGCTTTCAATCCTTCGTACCTTAGGCACAGACAGATCATCATCTGCGGCTAGGCAAAACACAAATTTTCTCTTATTCAAAATAAAATATTTACTCTTCCCTTCAACACAATCTTATTTTCATTCCAGGTAACTAGCAACAAACACACTGTGGTACAAATATTATCAGACTTCAAATTAAAACAATCTGCAAAGAGCAGTACAGTCAAATCCAAGACTATAGCCCTGTCCAAATTACCCACAGAACCAGTAGCTCCTCTCACAGAATGAGAGAATTTAGGTTGGAAACGACCCTTAAGATCAAGTCCAATTGTTAATTTAACATTGCCAAGTCCACCTCTACACCATGTCCCTAAGCACCACAGCTACATGTCTTTTAAACACCTCCAGGGATGGTGACTCGACCACTTTCCTGGGCAGCCTGTTCCAGTGCTTCATAACCCTTCTAGCGAATACATTTTTTCCTAATATCCAATCTAAACCACACCTGGTGCAACTTGAGGCCATTTCCTCTTGTCCTATCACTTACTACTTGGGAAAACAACCCCAGTTCCCTCAGCTGTTCATCAGACTTGTGCTCCAGACCCCTCAACCAGCTTCACTGCCCTTTTCTGAACTCGCTCCAGCATCTCGATGTCTTTCTTGTAGTGAGGGGCCCAAAACTGAACACAGGATTTGAGGTGCAGCCTCACCAGCACTGAGTACAGGGGGATGGTCACTACCCCAGTCCTGCTGGCCACACTATTCCTGATACAAGCCAGAATGCTGTTGCCCTTTTTGGCCACCTGGGCACACTGCTGGCTCATGTTCAGCTGCTGTCGACCAACATCCCCAGATTCTTTTCCACCAGGGGGCTTTCCAGCCACTCTTCCCTGAGCCTGTAGCGCTGCCTGGGGTTGTTGCGACCAAAGTGCAGGACCCACCACTTGGCCTTTTTGTACCTGATACAACTGGCCTCAGCCCAACGATCCAGCCAGTCCAGATCCCTCTGTAGAGCCTTCGTACCCTTGAGCAGTAACAGGCAGTTACGCATTATATATGAGGAGCCACAGAACTCACAGGAACATCCAGCTCGTTGACCCTCCTTAAGTTAGAAGACCATCCTACATCTACTTTAAGGCCTTCACTGTGAAAGATGAAAAGCTCTACAACTGAATCCTAGTTACAAGGCAAGGCATGGACACTAGACAAAAGTAGAGAGTGGGAGAAGTCACCTGAAGAAGGTAAAGAAAGAGGTAACAAAGTGAGGGCAAAAAAAGAAGAAAAATGAATAAACACTGTCACAACATAAACACAGAAGAGATCACAACCAAAAAATAGGCACAAAAACCAAAGAGGAAGACAACAGTAAAAGAGGTAAGTCAGCTGTACTTTGATCCCATACTATTATTTCACCTACTGATTTGCAATTTTTCCTCATAGCTACAAGCATATCATTTGGCATTTTCAATGTTAGTATAGTTAAAGATTACTAAAAAATATTGTCATTAAGTAGCTTAGAGAGAATTCCACATCCCCAAATGCTAGTTTTTGACAAATAATATATATAACTTTGAAATGTAGAGCACTTACTCTGGCATCTTTATCTCCAATAAGGCAAACAGCACGTAGTGATGGAACCCAGCGTTTGAATTCATTCATCCAATTGTGCAAAGTCGATTTTGGAACCAGGACCATGTGCGGCCCAGGAATGTTTCGGTAATGCTTCAGATAGCCTAACAACGCTATTGTTTGCAGAGTCTTACCAAGACCCTGCATTGACAAAGAAGGGGGGAAAAGGAATCTACTGAAATTAAATGCCATACAGAAATAGTTTCAAACAATTTTCCCACTATGTAATTCTGCCACTTAAGTTGTTTAGAGCAAACTGCACAGCAAATGCTTGCAATACAATTTCTTTCATTACATTACAATTCCAGTTGTGAAAAATCTAACTGTTGTAGAATGACGCATATACGTTAAAAACTATAGGCACTTTAATGTTGAATTTTGCTCAATAATTACCACAAAAATTCCAAAAGATTACTGCTTACCATTTCATCTGCCAGAATGCCATTAACACCATTTTCATACAATGAGATCATCCAGTTCAAACCTCTAACCTGATAATCTCTTAGTGTTCCTCCTTTCACATCTGTAAATGTAAGATTCCTCTAAGTAGAAAAATAATAATTCTAAGTAGAAAATTTTAATTGCGATCTGCTCAGCTTTTAATTACATCAAAGCAAGCAGAAAACTGCCAATACGATACTTACATGAAGGTGACTCCTCAAATCGAATACACACATTAGATGTTTTTCGACTCTCTGACAACAGTTCTTCATCTTCTTCTTGTTCTGTGCGCCTGTGGCGATAACTGAAGAAAGAATTGAAGATTCCTGTTCATATGAAATAATTTCAAAACACTGACTATAAAAATCAAGAGACAAATCACAACAGAAACAATGACTGATCTATAATGTGCACGATCTGGTACCCTGACCAAAATCATATGCTGTTAATAAGTTATTCCTTATGCTTCATTTCAGCTTTAATTAGAATGGCTGACATGAAGCCCCCTCCTCCAGAGCCATAACTACACTGTGACAACAAGTATTGTGAGTTCTCTAAGGTACTTTTTAATGAGGAACACAAAAATACAACACACGCATCAGTAGTGGCCTTAAAATCAATTACTTGATGACTATACCACTCAGAAGAGTCACATATTCAATTAAAAATAAATTTCAAAAAATTATCAATCAGAAAATGCAATTTCGTAAAGGTTCCAAAAACTAGTTGCTTGTTATGACAAGACCCCTCAGAAACACAACATGCAGGCTATGCCTGCGTTACTGACTAGTATACACAGACTGGTGGAGTGAGGCAACTGGTGCTGAGGATCCACCACCCACACGATGTCTATGTTGTCTTGTTTCACCTTGCTCTAGCTTCACTGTCCCACTGACATGTCCACTAGCAGCTGGAGCACATCAGGTGCATTTCTGGAGTGCATCTTCTAGTTCAGGGTCATGCAAAAGAAACCCAATTCATATGCTCCAAAATCACTCCACAATATGGACCAAAGCATGGTGAGGTGCAAGAATCAGGGAATTTACTTTAAAAGGTCAGAATAATGTTCATGGATGAGCATGCATACACCAACCAGCTTTTACAAAAATTATCATACACCATTAACAGGAAAAGTTCGGGACTTAGTTCAAGCACAATTTCTATGCTGCTAACTAAACAGGTATGTTAAAACACATAATTAGTTTGAAAGCATAAGAAGTCAGAAATAAAAATAAAACATACTCCCCAGCTGAAATCAAAGTCTGTTTTTCATCTTTCTTCATCCGTGGCCGTCCCAGCTTGACTTTCAATGGAGATGTGGGTGATTTTTGTGCTGCAGGCTGAATAAAATGTGCAAAAAGTTCTGTCTGCTTCAGGAGGAATTCAAATCTTTTTGCTCGATCTGATTTCTATTTTCCAAAGTGGGGAGAGAATTAAAAAAAGAAAAATCAATAACTTTTTTCCATTAAAAATGTATTTTTATTAAGAAAATTTAGACACTCCCGAGAGCATTTTTATGAAGAAAGACTGACAACACCATTTGCATACTGTTAGCCAACTCAGAGGGCTACAAGCATCATGAAATAGCTCAAGCTGCTTCAGCTCACAGCTAAGCATGAATTGCTTTAGAGCAGCCAACTGTAACATGTGGTGGTTCAAATGATCCTTCATGATCCACAGCAATCTAGAAGACATGGGAGGACTTGATAACCTCATCCCAGCAACTCATCCCCATTCGAAACTCAAAGAGTAGTGAAACAAATCCCAAACAGTTTACTTGTACAGATTGTTTAAGTCTGCATGTCACACCAGCAACTGTGAAGGGATGTTTTAAAGTATTGTCTGTAAAAGATAAAGAAAACACTAAGGTTCTGACTTATAGGAAAGGATGAAATCCTAACCTTGCTCAAGTCAGTAGCGAAACTTCCATCAGCTTCAAGGCTATCAGGATTTGATCCAAGACAACAACATGGTAGCTCTGCTTTTAGAAGTATGACTAAAGTAATAGATGCACCAGCTCAATGCTGCTTTCAGTCAAGTTTGTGAATTTTGCTGTCAGATTTCAAATTTCTACCATTTCAGTTTTGCCATCTCAATGAGGCATATGCACTTCGCTATACAAACACAGCAAGATGTACATCCTTCTCTACATTTAAAATACATGTTACATAATGAAGAAAAATATTATAAAAATCAAATGCTATCTGTCAGAATGCTATTGTTATCAGTTTCTCTATGACATTTCTAAGCACCATGTAACACAGTACCACTTAAAGCAATTTTATTGTGATCTCATTTATATATCTTGATATAAACTACAGAAGTGAAATTGTAGTTCTGTAAGACAACTTTTCTAAGAAATATACAAAAAACAGAATGCTTTTCTGAAGGTAATTTACGTGCAAGTAAAAGTGCTCTAACAGCAATCACACAAACCAAAGAAAAAGGCAATAAAAACGACCCTGACGTGCAATGCACGATCTTGCCACGTGAGGGCAATGCATTTCTTTAATAGCGAACCACTTACAGCAAACAAACCTCTTTACTAGATCTCCTAGAAAAAAATTACTATTATCCCTTGCATTCATTACTGGATCATTTGAGTAGATAACTTGAAAACCAAATAAACTGTAAATATCAAGTAAAACTTTTAGGAAAATAAATATCGAAAAGGGGGAGTAAAGACATGGATGTTTATGCTCCAATAGGATAAGAGTAAATCCATTCAGAGGATTTGTATTAAACTAATAATACATGATGGTTTTGGCAACCTAATCATAACTGGTAAGGTTCTATACTGAATGCCACAATATACTTTTTTGCCTGCAAAATTATTGGCTGGGTGTAAGCAGCATGCCTTGATAAATAGTAAAGGTCTCGCTCACGACTGCACAATTGATCAAAAGAAGGTTTTTTGAGATCTATTTAGAACTGAACTAACATTCTGATTTAGGAAAGATGCAAATTACCCATGTATTGCTGTGAAATCAAGTTTATTTATTTATTTAACTCTGCTTTCAACAAACAGATTTACTTTGTCTTCTCTTTGGCTAAGAATTAAGTATTCATATAAGTATGTATCAATTTTTCTATGTCTAACAGCAATATTCTTCCTTTGCTTCTATGGTATCCTAACCTTTCAGACTCTACTGTAATTTTAGGCATCTATTTCGCATTAAAGCTTTTAAGAAAAATGCAGCAAGACACAGAGACCAGCTTCAACCAAGAACTTACTAGAAGTGTCATTCAAGAACAAGTCTTGCAATGTCCTCCTGGTTTCTGCCTCTTTGTAACAGACAAGTTACCCTGTTACCTGTCCTCTCCAGCACTACAAGCTCCCTTCATTTGTGTCACGGGCAGACCCTCTTTCGCACTGTTATGGCACATATATTATGTGGCATATCAACATTTAAAACCTTTATATTTTTATATGATGAGAAACTGGCAGCTTCAGTACTCCAAAAAGTAACTTAAGGATGCCTCTGACACGGCTCAAGGGGTCATCAAACAAAACTAGCACAAGACAGATTCAAAACCAAAAGGGGAGAGTTCTAAATATAAAATACAATTGAATAGAAATTCCTTTCCAGAGGAGGGTGTGGGCAACTAAACCTACATGGGGGGAAAAAAGCAAGCAGAAAATTCATGAGGGAAAAAAAAAAAATCCACTGACAAGTATTGAGTATAAAACCCACAGCTTTCAACTCCAGAAATCATGCAGACAAAAACACTCAGAAGAGTGGGGCAATATTTAACAGAACTATCACTCTCTGCTTCCTCTGTTCTCATTGTCTTCACTAAATATCTATGGTTAGCCACTGTGGGAAACACCACACTGGACTAGACATTTAAAGGAATCTTGCTTCGTTTTTCTTTTCTGACACATCCAGTCTGCAATAACTCCTTGTAACTGTGTTGATCTAGTTCAAGTAAACAACAAATGTCATAAAAAGCTGCACTATATTTTGCCATGAAAACACTTACCATCTTCTCTTCATATTCTGGGTCAACTTCTTTTTCAGGTCTAGCTGCCTTTGGAGGAAGTTTGAGTTGAAACGGGGGATCATTTTTCTGGAATTCAAATTTTAAACACTTTATAAATATCGGCTTCTTTATGTACTAAAGCAAATATACAGCAAACTGAATGAACCTACACGCTGCAAAATAAGCATGCTGCTGTTTAAAAATAATTATTTCAAAATGAAGTGACTGCATTAATCATATTCTTTCACCCAAAGCAGAACCTTATATCCATGACGAAACTAAAGTGGAGGTGTGAACAGATAAAATCTAAGTTGAAGATCTCCCTCATCCTCATGCTTATCTCTACAAATAGGATCCAAGTTGAAAGCATTGAAAGAAAGCACTAAAAGAGGATGAAGTTTAATCTTCCACAGAGATCATGCTTCAAATGCAAATTTTGGCCCAAAGGCATAATCCTCTGCAAAGGTGAACAGTACCAAGTATATAACAAAGTTATTTGACAATTTATTTTTATAAATGCATGAGTTTGGCTTTGCGAGGCCAAATTACTATGTTGCAAACAGAAATGTTCTATTCACTTACAGCTTCTTCAATCAGAAAGCAATGTTAGGAGGGGACTACTACACCAACATGCCAAAGAGCAATATGTGTATATTCACACCTCCATTATATTCCTATATACCATACACTCCAGCAAGAGAGACTGTCAATACTAATATCAGGCCAAATCCTTGTTATTAGTGACAAAATACTCCTCCTTAGAGGAAAACAAAATTGACAGTAGGCCATTTCAGATGTCTCACTCATTTCCCCTAGAAATAAATTACATAGATATGTGCTACTGTTGTAGCAAAGTTGTTTCTACTGTTGTAGAAAAAAGTTGTCTGTCTACCTCAGGTAAGTATGAAGTTCCTCCTGGACAAAGTAGAACAACTCAATATTATAAGAATCCCTTTTAAGTACATGTTTTCCAAGTAAAATGTAACAATATTATCTTTCTAAGCCCCAAGGCAGATGGGTCTAATGTCTGTTGTTACTCAGATTTCACTAGAAAAACTTATGGTGGCATACAAATTCAGTTTATTCAGAAATAAGTATTTGTGAATAACGCACTCTGAGTTAAAGAAATAAATGAACTGACGTGTAAAGTTACTGCAGCCACAGCACCATGAAATCAAATCCTACACCTCACCTTCCCAGAGGAAAGCCTCCTTGCCCCCTATTCCTCACTGCAGTGTTTCTGTCGAAAACTGATGCCTCGAAATATTAGAAATAATGAACAGAAGACTATAAAAAGTTGATGAAAGAGACAACTCAAGACACATGCATCCCAATACCCTTTCTCTTCCTCACAATTTACAGGGGAAAAGAATATGCTGTAGTTTCACTAAATGACTATTCCGAGCTAGTTGGGTAGTAGGGATAAACATCATATCCAAACTTGCTTCTGCATAATGTTCTTAGTTATAAAAATCTATACCTTGACAACTATTACATTTTGATATAAGAATACTTCTCCCTTGCTACCAGTTGAACCATGTACTTAATACAACACAGAACCACAAAATATTTCATCAAGTCTGTGAGAGTTTTACCCTACAAACTTGACACAGTGCATCTTCATCACTCAGAGGGCTGACTTAACAGGGAACAGCAGGATCAGCAGAAGCCTCCGTGCAAAAAATTAACCAGAAAAAAAAAAAAGTACTTTTGTTTTTAACCCAGGGAGCTAGCTGGTAACAATCTGCCTCTACCCTAGATAAGTTTTCCATTACAGATTAAACCTGAGATAAGAGCGGCCCCTGAAAACCAGTGTCATTGGGCAGGTCAAGTGAACACCTAATAAACGACAGGGAATAAGAATCGTTGCTGCTTTAGTTGACTTCACTCATGTAACCTGTGCTTTAAGCAGACGCATTAAGAATAATTAAAAGGACTCCTTTTGTGTTTAACTCAGAGTGGAAATACATTCCGAATACTCATTAAATTAAGACACTGTCGTGGTACTTCTGCAACAAGAAAGACTCTTTATAGTGCAGTAATCCAGTGAGAGGGGAACAGAGCACATCAGGTTGCACTATATGCCATTATTATGCTGAGCATATAACTGTATAGCTGTGTAACAGACCTGTGGCCACACGTGAAATGAAATTCCACAGCCTGAATTAAAGCTCAAACAGCAAAATCCATTTTCTTTTTTCCTCCTTTAAGAAATATATTGACCAGTATGGCAGAGTAGCACAATGTTGATAATATTCAAAACTACTCACTGCTTTCAAATTACTTCTCCAGGCAGGCATTTTCCAAACTTTTAGTATGAACTTTTTAACAGTTGACATGCATAAAATTTTGCAGAATAAGTTGTATCCAATACAGAAACTTTTTCCCCTGAACAATCAGGTAATGTTCAGAATTACACTGTACTGTATCTCGTAGCTGTTTGCATAGACAAACAATGAAATAAAGAATCAAGTGCTCTTTTCAAGCAAAAATTGACTTTCATCAATTTGAATTATAATTCTGATTGCATAAGTATTTCTGCAATTTTCTCTAACAGCAAAGATATGGCACACGGTCAACCTTCTTACTAAGTTTCTATAAGCTTCATTCTTCAGGTTAAATCTCATTCTGTTTCCAAGGATACCCGAATATGTCAGTTTCTACATTCCTCATATCTTAGCCTGTAGTCTTTTTAAAAAAAAAAACAAACGAGCAAACAAATAAACAACAAAAACCACCAAACTAAAGGGAGGAGGCTGGCAGCCTGTGCTCCGCTGCGGGGTTTGTCCTGCCCCGGGGCGGCAGTTCAGTGGGCAGAGCGAAGGCTGAAGCTCCGAAGCGCCAGGGCTGGGACAGGCGGTTCAGCCGCTCCGGGCCCTCACCCCCAGGGGCTCCCCGGCTCCCGCTGCCCCCGGCCCGCCCGGGCAGCCTCACCCGGGCCAGGGCAGGCAGCAGCGCGGGGGGCACCAGCGGCCGGGCCGTGCCGGAGCGCACGGGCTGCGGGGGGCACAGCCGGCTGCACGGCACCGGAGCCCGGGCTGAAGGGCCACGACGGCCGTGCCCAGGCTGCGCGGCGGGGAACGGGGCACCCGGACCGTACGGGCGGCGGTGGCTGAAGGGCAGACAGGGGTGGGGCGGGGGTTGTGTCCGGCCTGCAGGGCCGCCGCGTGGGCCGGGCCCCGGCTCTGGCCCGGCCGGGCTCCCACAGGCTGCGGCAGAGGGGCGGGCGCGCTGCCAGCGGCCCGGGCGGCCTCAGGGCCGGGCGGCGGCCTCGGGGCCAGGGCGGCGCGGCTGTAGGAGGCGGCAGCGGGGCCAGGCACGATCGTTCGCAGAGGCTCCACCGCCCGCCGGGTCCCCCCGCCCGCCCCCGGAGCGGTACCTCCTCGGCGCCGGGCTCCTGCGCAGAGGCCGCGGCGGAGGTGCACGGCTGCTCGGCGGAGCTGCACGGCTCCGCGGGGCCCGCGTCCATCTTGCGCGCGGCGGGACCCTGAGCCGGGGGGGCCGGGGGGCGGCCCCACCGCCCCAAACGCCGCGCGGCCCCGCCCCTCCCGCCGGCCCCGCCCCGCGCGCGTCTCGCGATACTTCTGCAGGCGGGCCGCGCGAGGTTGGCGGCGGCGCGAGGCCCGCGCCTCAGGCCGCGCGGGAAACGGGAGCGGGCCCGGGGTCCTGCTGTGGGAGCAGCGCCGGCTGCAGCCCGGTGGGCGCTGTGCCACGGAACCACAGAACCAATGTCGGGGATTGGAAGGGACCTCGAAAGCTCATCCAGCCCAATCCCCCCGCCGGAGCAGGAACACCCAGATGAGGTTACACAGGAAGGTGTCCAGGCGGGTTGGAATGTCTGCAGAGAAGGAGACTCCACAACCTCCCTGGGCAGCCTGGGCCAGGCTCTGGCACCCTCACCATGAAGAAGTTTCTTCTCATATTTAAATGGAACCTCCTGTGTTCCAGTTTGCACCCATTGCCCCTTGTCCTGTCATTGGTTGTCACCGAGAAGAGCCTGGCTCCATCCTCCTGACACTCACTCTTTACATATTTATAACCATTAACGAGGTCGGGGCCTGTGCAGCCTAGGGCAGCCGCTGTATGTCACAAACAGCACTGGCTCGGAGGGGCCTGGACTGGTGCAGCCATTGCTGAGGTTCCTCACGTCCCGCCCGCCTTTCTGATCTCCAGAGGGCAGCCGGCCTGCGCCTCACGTGCAAGGGGCAGGATGCGCTCTGCTCCCCATGTCTTCCCAGACAGGAGTCCCTGGGGCCCTGGCACGGGCATGTAAAGCACGTGGGCTCTAGACCTCTTGTGAAAGAAGGACGCCCAGGTGCGGTTACAGAGAGCTGGCAAGAGGATAAGGTGCTGCACGAGCCAGACAATGGTACAAGGCAGAAAACTTTTGCCTTGGTCGATGTTTTCCAACAGCTTTTACCCACTCATTGACTGCTTCATACAAGCCTTCTCGGACATTATCTTGAAGGTGATGTCTTTTCTTCAGCCTCTTGCTAATGAAGGACCTGTCCTGTCCTTGACAACTTTATACTTGCAGTTCGTTCTCCTTGGCTCCAAACATTCTTGCAAATAGCAAGTGCGTTTTCCTAAGTGTTCCCGGCTTTATTTGAGAGATTAAATAATCTCTAAACATCTGCAGGGCTAAAAGGCACAACTGGAGTTCCCAAAGCAAGAGTAGCTTATGAGAAAAATTTATTTTTTTCTTAATCCATTTCAAATTCAGCAGTGGTTGTGCATTTCATATTGAAAATTGCACTAATGAAGGCATTCAGCGTAGTTACTGTCAATACACGTTTCTGGCTGTCCATGCAAGACATTCAGATGCTCAACTGCTGAGCAGTAACTTTGCTCATCCTGCTAAAGGATTCCAAAACAATCCTGGAGATGGCAGATTTTAAAAAATTGAGAGCTCCGAATCAGCCATTTTACCTGGCGATTACTTACAAAGGCAATATCATGAACATTATGTCCAGATAAATAGATGAAACCCTACCCTTGTAGGCGGAATGAGCAATAAAAGCTTTTTCATTCCAGTAAAAAGCTCGGTAGCCGTTATCAAGATCTTTTTGCATAACTTAACAACTAAGCCAAGCAAATGGGTTATTGCTGTTCACATATACTGCATTTAGAAAGACCTCTGAGACCTTTTTTCCATCCATACGCTGACACCAATAAGGTGCCATTTTGTGAAAAAGTAACTATGAACTGTTTCCATGACTGCCTGATTACTCTGAAACTCAGTATCTAAATTGTGGTCCAACACAGAAGATTGAAACTCTATATTCCCCTTTCCATATTGTGAAACAGCCCCAAAACAGTAACAGTGCTGTTCCAAACTATTTAGCACCCTGTTGCCTTCTGCATCTATTGCATAGTTTGCAGCAAAGCAAGGCCCACAGTGTCTGCAGTAGCCCATCTACATGATTTACTTTTAAAAGCTTTGGGAAGTACATTTTTCACAGCACAACTGAGAAGAGTGACATGTCTGGTTTTGAAGGAGTACTCCAAAGAGCTTTTCCTAGCAGGGCTATCTAGAAAATGGAGCTTACCGTTAGCGATGTAAAAACTCTCAAAGGTGAGAAAATTCCAGTCTATGACGCATTTGTTCTTAGTCTTTACGGAAAATAGCTCACTAACCATTTTTAATATTTGACTTTCCTACTCCAGTTTCAAATGCTTGTAGCTTCTGTTTATGCAAAACACTCTAGTGTTTGTCGCAGCTTGCTTTTTACTTGAAATTCATAGGAACATTACATGCTGTACAAAACATTCAAGCTGCTGCTTTCTTGAAAGATCCCTTTTGGATATTTTTTGCTTGTATGCTTAACATTTGCATTTGGCACTTTGCATAGATGTTCTTAGTTGTTTCCCTTAGACTATGTTGTGCATTCCTGTGGATCCACAGGCTTTTGGCTGAAAAAATCACTTAGTCATGCAACAGTATTATCATGTGGTAATCTAATTAATTCCAAAAAAAAAAAAAAAATCATTAAGTGCTTTTTTGTGCTTACTTCATATACTATTTTTTACTCCTATATTTTCTAGTATATTTGCAAAAATCCACAGATTTTCTCTACTTGTTCTTTTTTTTCCCTGTTTTTGGAAGGCAAGGAGCTAGTTGTCATGTTGAAGTTGTAGATTTAGGTATTGGTTCTTTGTTTTCCCAGGTTTATTACCCCTTTATTTGCAGTCTGCCATACACAATTACCAGGGCTAAATGTGTAGTCTCCCACACCCTAAGACTTCACAGCAATTAGGAAAGCCTCCTCTGCCCAACTCAGAAAGATGGTACATGTCATATTGTATTATGAGAATTATGTGTACTTGTCAGACACAAGAAGAGAAATTGCATATACTTATTCTGGCTGTTAACCACTTTTATGTTTCAGACACTGCTGAAGAGTGTTGAGAGTTGATGAGATACGGATCCAGGAGCATTTTCATTACTAGCAAGGTAAGACTGTAAGATTTTTGAAATCTTGGACTGTGACTACTCAGCCTTTCACAAACAGGGGGCTAATTGTAGTGGTCTTAATTTCTCTAGCAGAGATACACTGGGTTTGAGTAACTTTTAAAAAGAAATCTTAGCATTCTCTGGAATTATTTTATAGGCCAAGTTGTTATAAAAGCCTTTTTTGTGTCCGTTTCTGTGGATGAGTTGTACAGGTACCTACCTACTGGTAAGGATGGAAAGATATTGCCCAAAAGCAGGCTGAAAAAATAAATAGTACATACTGAGAGATTGCCTGTGAAAATCCCCCAAGAGCTGATAAGCTTTAGAGACCAGTAGACCTGTTGAATTCACAAGAACAGATAAACTCAGTACACTTAGTCCGCCAAATCCATACAGGGCCACCAGCATGTGCAAGCGTCAACAGGTTGGGTCACTTGGACCACAACCAAAAAGCAATGGCTATGGCTGCAAAATACAAGTGAAGCTGACAGGGCTGTGTATACACCTGCTGAAAAAAGAGGAGCCCTCAAGGACTTTCTGAACACCTTAGGTGGGGTTGGCCTCCCAACTGTTGCACAAACCAAGTAACGCGGCGTGTGTATGTGTAATCGAGCCGTGTGAGTGCACTGTGTGGACAATTATCTGCTGTTAGCAGTAAAAAACTTGATTCTGTGGATAAGAACGGCTTAAATAATAAAAGATGTCATAAATACCGGTTGCGATTTGTGTCTTCCCGGCTGAAAATCCAATTTACAAGTGACGGTACCGCTGTGAGGTGCCACTAGGTGGCAACACCGACCTGCGCTCGCCTGAGGCCGCCTGGGGGGGTCCTGGATTCGGGGAGGTCCTTGATGTGGTATCTAATGTGAATACTGCTCAGTCTAAAAGCTGACTTGATCAAGAATAAGAAAAAAATATATATAAATCAGATTTGTAAACCATCTTGTACCCTCTGTTGTTTAATTACTTCTAGAACTGTATCATGTGTATTCCCCCAGGATGGCAAAAGTGTCTGGTTAAGGTCCTTGGCTAGGTACAGTCCTCTGACTTTGGGATCTGATCGCTCCCTTGGGCACATGCAGGAGGCCCTCCATCAAATGCCACAGTCCGAAGTCCAAATGTACTACGCTAGTCATTTCTAGCTTAAATGCACTGGTGATAAACCACAACTGTGTAAAACATGTTAGCTGTAAGCAATAAACAGCTTTATAGCTCAGAAACAAACAGGATTTGGGAGTAACAAAAGCACTATCTCTGAGGTGTTTATGAGTTGACTTGCATAGTTGCCACCTTTATACCTACATCAGCCTAAACCAAGTGTGAGCAACCACACTGCGCTAACCACACATTACCCTGACTGCAGTGTTAGAGTCTTGCCTAAAATACTTATTTCAAGTGTTGCTATTCAAATATTGCTTATATTAAACAGTTCTCTTTTCATCTCAGTTGTTAACTGGTTCAGAGTTTCACTGTGACAGGGCCAAGGAATCAAAAATAAATCTAAAATGAGCTCTTGGTTTATGCATCACTCATTTGTAACCCAGGTTTTGCGGAAGATGTCATTTCTGAGGATGTCCATTGCTGCAGAGCTTTGTGGCAGTTGAGCAGATAAGAGCCGTCCAGCCCCCGCATGATGTAGTTCATGGCTACAAACAAGTGATTACCCGATTCTACCTCGGTTACAGGCACAAGCACATCCAAGCAATGCACTCTAATAGGTTTGGCACTAAGTATTCTTATAGAAAGGGGAAATATTTATTTATTTATTTATTTATTGTGGTGCAGGCTTTATATTCGTGCGTCAGTTTTCTGTCTCGAGTTTTCATTTTACCACAGTCTCTGTGGTTGCCAATAGGGTTCGCAAATACAAGACCTCACAGAATGGTTTGTGTTGGAAGGGACCTTTGAAGATCATTTAGTCCAACCTCGTTCAGCATTGAAAACTCTAACAAAATAGCTAATGTATCCTTCGTATCTAGTTCAATGAGCTAATAAATCTATAAATACATATTTTTTTCGCATCTCGTATGCAATATTGCATTTTTAATTCCAGGTTTTAGCAACCAAAGCTTTGCGGTGATACTGCAAAGGCTTTTAACAGGGCCGTATTTCCCAACCACACCGGTTTTTTGCTAAACATTTTTTCACTTGGTATCCACTTTGGTTTTTGGCTGTGTGTTCATTTTCTCAGTGGGAGAGGCACGAACTCTCAGAGTTTGGTAAATTATGCAAGTGAGAAGACTGTCATCTCTTCAGGGATGTGATGAGGCAGGTTTATGTGATCGCATGAGAATGCTTTAATTTACAGAGCCTTATCAGGAACCTATTGCAAAGATACCTTAATTACCTATATGGATACCCTTGGTCCTTTGCAACTTTGAAATGAAAGGTAGTGGCCATGTTTCCGTGTTCCTGATCCCTTGCACTGTTACTGGTGTTTCTGCAGGTGAGTGGTGGGTTAGTTCAAGGTTCTAAAAAGCAAAAATTGAGCTCAACAAAGAGAGTTACTAGTTTTTTCTCAGATCAGCACAGAAAAACAACTCAACTGCCCACACACACGAGGGCCTGTGCCAATGCAGCAGGGAAACAGATAGATGGCAAGATGGAGGGTGGGATTGCAGCCACGCTAATTTATATCAGTTTGAACTACCATAAACCAGACTTTAATAAACAATGTTACAATTGTGTATGCTGTGTGGACTCCAGATTTTGCCCACCTACAAACAATGATGTCAGTGATTCCTTTGGAGGTCATACAATGATTTCTGATGTAATAAGCTACGACTTTGCCAAAACCCGGAGCATTTTGCCAAGAGAGCGCCTGACCGGAAGAGACTAGTTTTGTTGAAAGTGAAAGGCATTTAAAACTTAAATAAATCTGAAGCATACTTTGCTGCTCACTGCAATGGCATCCTTTCCTTCTCTAAGCTATGCAGTGGTTTTGCAATATTGAAAACGTGTAAATAACCTGCCCATAACAGAGACGGAATCTTACAAAATTTTGAATATTTGTGAGTATCCAGCAAGCTGACCAATGCACTATAGCCTTTAACTCTCTTTAATGATGCTTGAAATTCTTTCTTCACAAATTCTCTGCCCAAAATAAATCATTTCTTAAGCAAAAGCCTGTTTCTGTGGGTTTGATTTCACACTGTTATCCCTAAGCTGGTCACAGACTATTTGTAAAAGTAACAGTTCTTGTTCAAAGGTTTTAGCATGCACCAGGATTTCCTTTAAATACAGGAAATGCACAGAAGGATGCTCTAAAGTGCTGCTTCCATTAGCCTTGCAAATATGGCAATTGTATTGCATAAGCCAAAAGCCATCACTTCAGTTGCCACAGGCTTTTTCCTGCTGTGAAAATGCCACATGCTTTATCCTGCTGTGAAAATACTTTTAATCCTGTCCTTTTTATCCATTTTTACTTGTCAACATCCACTCACTGTGGAAAACTAGACTGAACCTGTTATATTTTCCAGAGAACTATCCGTTTCTGCTGAAGGATCCGTTAAACTAGAGTAGCTGGTTTTAGTTTATCCTAGTCCACACAGAATCTGTTTCTGTCTTTCCCCTCTCTCCCCCTTTTTTTTTGCTATTTTGCTTCCCTGACTGCCTGGGCCTTCTTTTCTTCCTCATCCTGTAACGATTCTTCCTTTTTTGTAACAGTCTCAAATGCACAGCTGCCATCAAAACAATTTTCCTTTCCTGCATTTGCATTCTTCACACAAGGCAAACTTTTACACACATAGTTCAGAAATCTGGTCTGCTTGCTGTAACAGTCTCTACTCAAATCATAATTCAAATAAAGTATTATTTCATTTTTCCCTCAGTTACGTAGAAGGGGAAGGTGTTTGCTTCACCCACTGTTTTGCCATCTGCATGAAAATGTCTCACAAGTCACAATGTAAGAGGTAGGCTTCCTAAAACTGGTCAGTAATGCATTTTTTGGCAACGTAAGAGCGGCAGACAGTGTCCCACATTAATTTTCCCGTGCTCATTTTCTCATCACTCTGGAGTGTTCTCTGATCTCAGTAAGAATATTTTAAGGAAGCTGAGACCCATTCTGTACTTCATGACAAGCCTTCCACATTTGAGAGTCTGAAAATAGCTAGGGTAGATTTTTTTCACTTAAACATAAAACTACAGACTTCTTTTTTGCGTCTGTTTCTGCAGGCCTTCCAAACTTCAGGCCTCTCTGAATAGTTTGGAGTAAGCTAGTTTCAGCAAATGCTCACTTTCAGGAGATTAAAATTAAAACGTAATTATAAATCGCTATTTCTGATCTAGAAGAGACACGTCCTAATCTTGATGTCAAATAGATTATTTTGTATTTCTGGCTGTTACAGATTTGTCTGTGTCATATCACCAGAATCCATCAGCTGTGCACAGGTGCATTCCTCCAAATTGCAATATAAGTTAAGCAGCAGACTCTCACATGTGGGCTGAGTAGTATTCATCGTTGTTATATATGAAAAAGGAAGTAGATTTTTCTTAGTTTCTAAAAGTAATTAAGACAATTAGAAATTCTGGCTCTTTGAAAAAGCCATGTTCTCTACTGTTGTATCTCCTCCCTCAGACACAAAGATTATTTGCTGACCTTGAGGGGCCATTGATAAAATTACCCCACAAGGAAATCCTCAGAAAAGGGTTGATACTGATGCACATGTAACAGCCATGACTTGCCTGACAGGCTATGTTGACATCATAAGGTTGTTTATGGGCCTGCAAACAGAAGCCAAAAAGTAGCAGAAGTGCCATTTTTAGTGTGTGTGACAGAGCAAAAGTGCCCAGGCAGAGGTTTGTACCAAAGTGGAGCTCTGTTTGTTACCACCCCCACTTTAGAAAAAGGCAGTTGTACATTTGCAAATAAATACGCTATTCAGAAAACGCCAGCTCTCCCACCAGTTACTGAAGGGAGGCTTTCCTCTGAGCTGCTGGATGCCTGCTGCTGTTTCCCAGAGGAGATCAGTGCCAGAGGCTGTTGGTCTGTTTTCTGAAATGGATTGACACAGTTCTCCTTACGTGTCGTGAGAGCTTTTGGTAAAATTACGTTCTAACTTGTCCATAACAATAAAGGCCATACCCATATGCGGCTTCCATGGTTCATATACTTCCTGGAGCAAAACCACAGCAACGTTCAACTGTCTGTTTTCTTTTTTTATTTTCGCGGTGGCTCCTGCCTCGAAGCAGGTATCTGACCATCGGGTCCCGTTGCCACTGCGTGACCGAGTACACAGCCCAGTTCAGACAGAATATATTCCTCAGTTAGGCAGCACAGCGCAGACATGATCGGCATCATTCTGTGCCAGTGGTCAGGCTCCAATTTTTGTAGTTAATTGTTTAACAACAACAAATGATGTTGCTCTGATGATCTGTGTGCACTCCTCCCTCAGATCTGATTTGTATGGTGAGGACAGGCTACTGAAAGGAAGAGAAGGGGTTGGATTATCCGCCGTGACTTTGCTGAATTTGTCCTTGTGAATGGAAAGAAAGTGAAATATTTGTCTGCAGGAGGGAGCAAAGTGGTAACTGTCAGGAACAGCTGGAACATATATACTGTGTCATGCCTTTTTGTGGTGCTGGGCTTTTCTGCTGGCTGTGGGAATGCTGCAGAGGCACGTTAGCATTTTGCTGAGTAAGTGTGGTGCGAGCTCCATATGTAAACAGGGATCAGTCACTAGATGAGAGAAAAGGGCTGTTCTCCCAGAGCAATGGCTGCCTCTTGCATGCACCCCAACCTTCACAACCCCTGCAGGGTTTTGTAAATTAAATGTGGGGCTAGACTTTGGGAAAAATATATACTTGTGGAAATGTCAGCCTAGGTAACTCTGGTGTCTCTTCCTGCTTTGATACCTATACATTTGTGAACAAAGTTAATCCACCTGATTCTTCCCATCCTCTCCATCCTGATTATTCTTCTCTCCACAGGGGAGCAAGGACTTTCACTACTCTCAACTTCAATCATATCACCACCAGTTGCTCTGCAACATGACAATGGGCAAGCTTAAACAGCATCCTTATTTCTTCAAATCGGTTGCCTGTAGGGTTATGAAGGCACTTCACATCAAATGCCATTAGCCAGTTTGTTCTCTTCTGTTTTGTTATTAGTCAACTGTTGTTTTTCTCTGAAACATCAATAGCTTAAGTTAGGAAAGGAGAGGATTAGACCAGTATTTTCATGACAAGCAGACAATTCCTCTTAGGTATCTGGCTGGCATGAATTGCAGACACGTTCGGGGTCATGCTTACTCTGATCTTTGCTAGCGGCACATAGAAGGTCAGTCTGGTGAGGAGAAACACTCTGACGTGATCCAAATAAAGACAGATTCTTGAAATTTGATTGAGACATATCAGAACATGAGTAGCGTGTACAATTGGTGTAGAATGGAGAATGATTTTACCTTCTGGGGTTTCAGTTTTATGTTTTATATTTTATTTACTTTTGCTTTCTCTATAATCATATTTGCAGCTCATATCCACAAAGGCTTCTCAGTTTATGACTTTATTCTAGAAAGTGTCACATCAAGAAAAAATTTCCATCTTGTCACACTTCAAAGCTTTGCTAAGACTGGCTCTGATCTCTCATAGAAAGAAAGATAATTTTATCCTAACTGCAGGTCATTTTGGTTTGGGATTTTTCAGTGGTCTGTCATTTTTGAGAACATTCCTGTAGCTCTGCCCACAGCAGATGTGGAGAGGCAGGCACCACTGGCTGATGTTATTGTTACCAAGCAAAACCTGATCTCTTTCAAGGTAACTATGCAATATATACGTAATAAAAGCTTAAAAAGCAAGACAAGTAAATCTAAGCAAACAAATTTAATTCTACACTTTCAAACCTTTCAGCATCGCAATAATATTAAGAAAACAATTTTTATTTTTAAACGTTTTTAGTTGGGTTTTGCCAGTGATTTCAGCGTGTGTACTCAAAACATACTTGAAGTCCGAAACTAAATGCTAATGGACAAATGCAAAAGCTGGAACTAAAATAGCACACCCCAGGGGTTTCGCAGAAATGTTCAGCCAAAATCAATTTTTTCTTTGCTCTTCTTTCCCTTTACTTTCCATTCTGTTTCCATCCTCAGCTCACTTTCTACATGTCTTCAATGGTAAGATTTTTAGATTTTTAAAACAAAGACCCTGCCATTCACCATCATGACGAAAGACAGAGTGGTTCAAAAATGTGTGCATGGAGCAAGACAAAAGTGAAATCCCACTTCTTCCATCAGGGCTAGATACCATTTATTTTTAAGCGTGCTATTGTCAAATATATACGTGACACATTATCCACACAATTAAAATTAGTAGGGTAAGAAAACAACTTGCTTTGCTCTTTTAATGTTTGGAGCGCAAATGCCAAGAAGGCAGAGCAGCTTTCATAACAAACCTGTTAACCCCCACATGCTCTGCTTAATTATGATTTCTGGCTTCCTGTATTTCCCCTCAGGCTACTGGCACTATAAGTAAACTGGCACAGATTGTATTTATTCTGAATATGCTGAGCTGCAACGTGCAAGTAGTTCGGCAGGTGTTTCACAAGCAACTGAGCTGTTCCAGCAGCGAGGACAGGAGCCGTCTGACAGAAGAGCGGCAGGGAACAGAATCGGTGTACCCCTCCCTGTCACCATGGCTACCACTCAGCAGGCGTTTTTTGGGCAAAAGTGCCCATTTAAGCAACTGCTGATTTCTTATTACTACCCCTGCATCACCCTCTCCATTGGTCAGGTACAAGTGTGCAGCAGGCCACAGCACTTATCAGATCAGGAAACCAGTCCTGATTCAGCTGGAAAAATAATATCTTTTTTTTTTTTTTTGACTCATTCTTTCCCAAACAGTCAGTCTTCTGATTCAGTTTATCCTGTAGCCACACAAACACACTGTGCCTGTGTAATGGAGGAGATGGCAGAAGAGCAGGGACAAGTGGCTTTAGACATGTGCACTACAGGTGATTTAAGCAGCATTATCGCTGGGCGCAAGCGAAGGTGGAGCCAGAGCTCGCCCCCAAGCTGTGGTTTGGTACTCAGTGGATCCGTCTGGCAGTCCAGGCTCCTCGGCACTCTGTCCGGCCTCCTCCCCATCCCCACTGCTCCCTTGTTGCAAGTGGTTATGCAGCTGCACGTGTGCCTGAAGAATGATCCAGTAAAAAATGGGTACTGTTATGACACTGCAGGGATAACACATGAAGGATATCACAATTCATTTTATTTTGGCAGACTCATGTTTTAAAGTCTTCAGGTTTAAGGCTATCATATCTGTCAAAGAGACACAGTCACACGGGTAAGGAAAGTGTGACTTTCCTTCCCTACCTAAGTCCAGTGGCTGGATGCATCTCTCCAAGGAGAAGCGTTACAAAGCCTTGTTCACAAATCTGCTATTAAACATGTGAGGCTGTTAAAACATCACTGTGGATAAAGGATATATGGAAGTGAGTGAAGGTCGTGGTAGAATGTCAGGCTGGGAATTAAATAATATTGCAAGGCTGCATGAAAGTTACTTTCTGTCAAATAAAAACCAATCTAGAGAAGTCAGAGCACATTTGAAATAAAGTGTTCATGGTTTATCCATTACAGTTTTCATTTATGGCAAGATTCTTTTACGACAAGTGATAATGTAAAGCACTCGCAACAGGGATGCTGTGAGTTTATACGGATTTTTTATATTGTTATGTAAATGTACGTAGGGCATATATTTATATATTATACACCATTTATACTACCTATTATATTAAATACAATAAATACATATTGCCACAACATTTTTGCTTAAAATCTTGAAAAACACAAGCGTGGTTTCTAGTTTGTCAGGTTCGAGCAGTGACACTGCAAGCTGTTGTCAGCCTGCCCTGCTGAAGAGCTGCAGCACAGAGGCAAAAAATCCTGTGAAAAGGTTAAATTCTCACCCGGGCCTGATGCCACTAAGTACACCCTGCAGAGTCAGGCTGCACCACCTGTGCTGTGCCCGCGCAGGGGCATATGAGACTCCTCAGAAATTGTAAAAATTTGTAAAACCTAGTGAAGAATCACTCGGTCCACTTTAAATCTAGTGCCAAAGTTACAAGCAACTTAAAAAAAATGAACACAAGCTGCCTGTCCTTGAAAAGCCAGGAGTTTCCCATCCTGGAGGGAGGCACTAACTCCAAGCACACCAGCGATGTTGTGCACTCTGCGGTCGTATTTTTCAGCTGTGCCAGTGGAACGGCACCTGTCTCCCCGCAGCCAGTTCTGAACGAGGCTGTTCGTAGAAGACCTGCAATGATGTGACCAGCAAACTCAGGTTTATTCGTAGTAAATCCGTGCAGGGGGCGGTGGGTGCCGCAGCCGCCGGCTGCGCGGCGACGAGCCCCGGGCGCCCATCACGTGCTCCGTGTGTTGCATTGTGTTTGCGGCGGAGGGAGGGCTGGC
Organism: Caloenas nicobarica; assembly: GCF_036013445.1. Taxonomy (NCBI): domain Eukaryota; kingdom Metazoa; phylum Chordata; class Aves; order Columbiformes; family Columbidae; genus Caloenas; species Caloenas nicobarica. The sequence goes on from NC_088256.1 coordinate 6,566,881, forward strand.
CGTGTCACTGATCAATGTCATGACTTCCTCCTCGGGCTGGAGCAGTATCAGAGCACAGCTGAAGGAAGCTGATTACTGCTGGTTTCAAATTGGCTGGGAACAATACACACGCACCCGCACAGACACGCACACGAACAGGCGCGCACACACACTCCCGCCGCCCACCCCGCACCCTGGCTCCCGCGTCGCCGCTCCGCGCCGGGGGGGAAGATGAGCTCAGGGGACGTCGTTTGCACTGGATGGCTCATTAAATCACCCCCCGAGAAGAAACTCAAGAGATACGTAAGTGCAGAGGATCTACTGAATTTTTTTTTTTTTTTCCCCCTCGCTGAAGGGGTTTCGGCATGTGCTCGGTGTCTTACTCTGCCTTTGAATTGTCTCGCCTGTTTCGGCGTCTCTTTGGACCAAAACAAAAAGATCCACAAGTCCGTGCACTTACGGAGTATTTTAGTTTTCACCGATATTTTTGTGCCCTTTGGAATTAACCTTTCTTGGCTTGTAAGATTATAATACTTCAGTTGTTATGCAACATATCTTAGGTTAAAAACCACAGTTTCAGTTACTGTTGCTGTAACTAACAGAATTGTAACGGAATTTCAGATGTCTCTTTTCCAGGGAAGGGCAAGAACCTCATGAAAAAAACCCTAATACTTTACATTCTGAGGCTCTGCTTTGTTAAGATGCTCCGTAATTTCTATGACACTTGCTAAAGGCAACATCTGCAGTAGATTTATTTACCAATTTAATAAGCCAGATGCAGTTGCTAGCAGAAAGCTTTACTTTTTGTCTGCGATAAAGGTCCTTGAAGATGCCATGCTGTAAAGTTCCTGATAGCTGAAAGGTGAAGGGGGCTGGTGAGAAGAGGCCAGCGCTGCATGGAGATCTGCAACTGCCTTATGTGCAAAGGGGGCCCCTTGTTTCGTTCTGTATCTGCCTGCCTGCTTTTCTGGGGGAAAAGAAAAAAGGGGGGGGGTGTTGCAAGCATAGCAAACTGTAGCATTGCAGGGCTGCGAGGGAGGCACTGCCGGCAGAAATAAATGACCCTTTAAAAACACTTGGGACAGCATAAAAAATGTAAGCCCATCGTGGGCCATTTTGCATATTCATTTGTGATGGTTCTTCACCAGGCATGTTTTTACTGTTGTGACACTTTTGGAATTGGTAATATTCGTTTGAGTCATGCACTTTTAACCTGACTTAGCCCGGAGCACTGCACTGTACTAGAAGGATGCCACCATATGTGTCTATTACACTCGAGCCATATACATAGCTTACATCATTTGTCATATTCACTTCTGTTTATCAGCATTTTTTCCGGACTGCTGATGTCAGCTTTTTCTAGTAATATGAGGAATAACTGTCTCATGAAGAATGTGGTGGATATCATTTGGTAGTATATTTTTTCTTTGCACTGAAAACTAGGAGAAAGGATAATTTACTGATGTTAGAATTTACTTTTAACTTATTCTAAGCCAGAGTTTCTTCCTTTCGATCGCAGTATTGCATTGAAATGGCTGAATATTTGCTTTGTTCAGCTAGCATTTTCCAGTTTTAAAATAATGACAATGATGTGCCTCAAGGGAGCTGCAAATAAAATACGGATATCTAATTTTTGTTGTATTTTGTAATGAGTGTACTAAAAGCACTGTATAGCAGGCACTAGACAATGTAAGAGCCACTGATTCACCCAGCTGGTATCATTAGTAACTCTGTCAGTGAAGCTATTTTTGATGACTCAATATTCATAAAAGGGCAAAGTAGAGAAAACAGAATGTGATAAAGCTGGATTTGAAAGCCCCCATTATACAGCCAAGATAATAGTCACAACAGGGGCTCTGATCAGCTCACAAGACTAGTTGCAGTCTGCTCTGCTCAGATTTTGCACTACAAAACCTCGGGAAACTGGGTCTGTGTTATTCTTCAAACATCAACCACTAGATTAGCCAGATCTCTGCAGATTAGGCTTTGCTTTCTGGTTAGGAGGCTAAACTACTCCTTTGTCCATAATAAAGCAGAACGAAATCTGCTGCAAGTACAGCAAAGATTAGTGTCCTTTCTTATGTGACTGGTTACACTGTGGATGCTACAAACCAAATAGAAATTGTCTCTAACCCGCTGCAAACTATTTTTTGCCACTTTTTATATAGTTTCACCAGGATGAAGCTTGTGCGTCTTGCACTGGGGTGGTTAGATAGCTCAGGCAGAACCACAGTGACTGCTTAAAAACAACACCAGCTTTAAAACAATGACTGTTTAAACTGACTTCAGTAGGTGTCAAGTGTCAGCCGCTTACAGGAGAATGGCGTTGGCTCTGCTTCTGAACTGACAGCATGCACAAATCCCCAGGCTTTACACCACCCTTCGTGTTCAGCTGGCAAACCCCATGGTCTGGGCTGGAGCTTCCAGGGAGCTTCTCATGCGCTGGGTCTGCTGCTCCTTGGGACCCCTCCGAGGCTGCAGTGACTCGGTTGCTCTCATGGGGTTGTCTCCCAGTTCACATTTTCCTAAGTTCAGCATCCAGCCTTTGTAAGGTCCAGGCTGAGGGTCTCTTGTTTTACACACAGATAAATTATCAATCCTCGATCTAATACAATCATCAAGAAAGTCCAGTTAATTGCAGTGGAATCTGTAGTTAAAGAGACCAGACGAAGTGATGAGTTCAGGTTGTGAGATGTGGAACTGCAGATAGTCTCACTGAAGCCACTGGGAATATTTACAGTGTTTAAAAAATTAAACAAATACATCTTTGAGAGGCTGGAGCCTCAAGACCAAAGTATACCTTCATTTATGCTTGTTCTCTGATGAAAGCAATTAGGTTTTCTGCACATAAACAAGTCAGAATTTGGCTCTAGGTAAGCAGAATGTTAGTTCAAAACTTTGCAAAGCAAAAAGCAGGTGTTAAGAGTCTGTATTTTTCCTGTAATGTCTTACAAAGCTGATGCTCTTAGTAGCACTATTCTTAGAAGTGTCTTATCATTCCCTAACAAAGGTTGCTCTCTTACATGTGCAGGAAACGAACGTGAGATTAATTACCCAAGTGTAACTTTCTGTAAAAACAGAGAGCTTAATGCTAAATGCGGAGAATTCATTAGAAAGCAGAACAAACTTCACTTCAGCAGGGGAATACTCTAATAGCGGTTCAATAGCATGTACAACACTTTTCCCTCTGTCCGATACTTGAACCGTGAGTCTACCACATGAGCCGATCTAAAGAGGCAGTTGTGCAAGGAGAGTATTTGATGCGTGTTCCCCACTTGGTTCCAGCTTTTCTCACCACTTGGGGCTGTGTGGGCTTGAGGGGCACTGGGGAACCCCCAAACTTCTGGGAGAGCTGGGTATGTGGCAAGGGCGAGAGAGCTACCAAAACCTAGGAAGTGGTGAACGTGCAGGTGAAGTCCGTCATGCTCCAGAACAAAAATGCTGAGTTTCAGGCACAGCTTTACACTTAGCCCCATGGGAGGAAAACCTGGCCCCACTGCAGATGTTTGGTATTGTTATTAATGGGTCATGAGTACCAGCCTCTCTAGGAAATTAGACGTCATGGGAGAATCTGCTTCAGGTTTGATGGGTTTCGCAGTGCCTTAGATTAGTGCTGAATACATCCAACCAGGCATTTAGATGAGGCATTCAGAGCCACAAGGGGAAAATTGTTCATGTTTGTTAAAAAAAAAATTAAAAGTCAGAAGGCTCAGGATGGTGCTCTTCATGTATCCCAATTCTGTAATGTCAGCCTTGAACAACCAGCTTTTGATACTTTTCATGTAGAAATATATATGCTCACTGACTGGTAATATTTGGTTTCTGTTTATTGAAGAGGGGGGAGGATGGTTTCATGGCCTAGAAAACCAAGGAATTACTACAGCCAGTGCAAAAAGTCACCGTGAGGAGAAAAGCAACATGGAAGAAGGCACAGAGGATGTCTGTCTAACGAAATGAGAAACTAGTGCCATTGAGCAGACACATTGTTCCAGTGCTGATAAGGACAAGGAGATGGGATTTTTAACAGGCAGCTGTTTTCAACCTGTCCTCAAATCGCCTTCCTGTAGTTTGTCACAGGTGTGAGGAGCAGCAGTGGTAGTTAGCCAGCCTGCCCGCCGGCTCTGGTGAACACCACACCATTTTTTACTTACCCTTAGTGTTAAGTTTTGTGGTTTGCAATAGTAAAGGGCTATGTACAGATGCTCGCTTGTCTGAGTCAGTGCAGCTCCATTTAAGTCAATGCTGCACAGCTGTACCCCAGCTGAAGAGCTATTTTTAATCTTCAGTACTATACAAATTGATGAGGGAAGACCACTTGCTCAAAAAAGGCAAGTTTCCCACTTCACTCGAGTGGCTGGATTCTTCAAACATTATTGAAAATCAAAATTCCTTGTCAGCATCTCTAGAACAAGAGTCCAAAATGGACTGTGCATTAGAAAATTTAGCCTTGCACTTCTTCCCACACTTCTTGGAGTGTCTGGCCTGGGAAGACAAATAGAGTTAATGTGCCAGACTGCAAAAAGATAGTGAAGCAGTGTCCATTGCTGCTGTCTCTGCACAAGTAAGTGCCATCAGAAGGGGACAGCAAGAAGCTGCAGACGGGTGTCTGACTGTTGGGGGGATCCGCCAGAACTCGACCGCAGCACCCCACTGCCAGAGTTTTACAAGATAAGAGAATCTAGGCGACTTCTCCATTTTTAGCTGAAGTTCTGGTATTTATCAGGAGAACAAACGGGAAGTTACCAGCCACTAAGAAGAAAAAGTAAAGTAGAATTATGGAAGAGTTTGCTCAAGTAATAGGAACAAGAGTCCCACAGCAGTGCTGAGGGTGGGTGGCATGCAGAGCGGCCTCTGGGGTAGCGCTGGGCAGAGGACACTGCCACCCTCCCCTAAAAAAAGTCCCCAAGTGCTGTGTGTGGTCAAGTACTTCTTCTGCTGGTCTGGGATTTGGGGGAAGTTTCTGAAAAATAACTACCTGGGAGAAATCTGAACTTAACTTTTTGTCCATAAGCCTTTTTATTTCCAAATGCTTCCTACAAAGCCTCACCTCTTGAGCTCTGTCACCTCCGAACAGAGAGTTAGAGCCACCCTTCATACCCTGCTGGATTCAACATCCCCAACTCTCACTGAAATAACCGAGTTTATTTACCCAATTTGTGCAGGTTTTGTAAATCTAGTTCATAGGCCAGGTGTCCTCTGTGATGGAGAAAATTGAGAAAACCTTTTAGCTGGTTCTAGTTGTAAGCTTTGTACCTATGTTTTTCCTGCAGTTACTTCATTTTCAAACCCAGCATCTATTCTATCTGGTTTGCATATGAAGGAAGAACTCAATTTTCAGAAAATGAAGACTTTCATATAGAAGCTCCTGTGCTGCAGAATACGTGTCCCGTTCTCTGTGAAATCCTGAACAATTTGATCTCACTGGTAAAATAACAGCAGAAAATTTATTTTAGGGAGGAGTTTCCATGATTTGCTTTAAACATTTGTGATTAGCTAAGTGCAAACCAAACCATTTTCCACCACTTAACATTGTTTTGGTAGGTTAAGTACGATGTTTATTCTAGACCATTTTCTTACATTTTAACCATGTATTGGTAGTTTAAATGCAACGTTTAACGAGATAGGCTGACTTCTAAGAAAAAAATTATTTCTAAAAAACACTGCTGTTCTTGGCAACCAGTGTATCAGAATGTTAAGCAGAATAATTTCCCTTGGACTATTTATTTGGGTGGAGCCATAATAGCCCCGAAGCCCCAGTTTAATCTTTGACTACATGTTTTCAGTGCGCAGGAATGTCCAGCTATTGGTTTCTATTCAAAACAGAAACCCGCAAGTTATCAGGTCTTTGCATTCAAAAATAGAGACTTAAAAAAACCATGCTAGGTTGAAACAGAGAAGGAAATGTTAACTTGAGTGGTAATTAAACTAGCGATGTCATCAAACATGTTTTAGAGGGAAAAGCATTGCAAGTGCTACTTCGGTGAACTCTTCGTTGTAGCACGAAAACTATAATATGGATAAACACATTACTTCTACCAATAATGCATTAAAATGCCATGAATGTGTATTATGCCCCTTTGGTAGGTATTTAGAGAAAGGGACAAGTTTACTCCTATAATGTTACTCAGTAGAGAAACAGTCATTTTATTTGCTTTCTCGCCCTTTTCCTTTGAGTTGGAAATGAATTGGTAATGTGATAAGACAAGGAAAAAAGCCATCTTTGAAATGAAATTTGCATGTCAAAACATCACATCCAGCCAGATAAAATAGATTTTCCTCTCTCTCATTTAATTGTTGAATAACTTTTTTTTTTTTTTACTTTACAATATCCTTCAGTTGTGTCAGTTTGTGTTGCTTCAGGGTAAAAAACAAAACAAAACACCACACACACACACACACAAACCCCACAAACAACAAATACATGGCCGTGCACAACTCAGTTTTAGAATCTGCTGCAACTTGGCATTTGTTAAACCAAAACTGATGTCTAGTCTTCATTGCAGAAGAATCCTCCCTTTCTGAGGCTAACTCGTTATTAGCTTCATCACTGGTAGAATGAGACAACTGTTCTTAGAGATTTTGTTATTCCCTTCCCTCCTGAGCCCAGAAACCCCACCTGACCCCTGCAGTCAAAACTGCTTTGTAGCTTCCACAAAAGCCCTGAACAGCACATTTCAGTTATTCAATACCCTTTCCCATAGAGTGTTTTACAGAGAGGCAGTAAAACGTCGTTATTAGTATGAATTTAAAATTACTTAAATGGAGGTGTTAATTTCAATGGAACTTAGATTGTAACCTGAAAGTTTACTTGGTTTTGACAATGCTTTTTAAAAGACAATATTTACTGTAAGCCCTGTTAGTGACAATTGTTATTCATTCTGCCTCCTAAGTCTCAGGGACCATGGATTATGTATTCATATTTCTGTTGGACAGAATAGTGGCCATAACGGGACCCTTTCTAAATTTGCAACTTCTGTAATCTCAGCAGAGCACGGAGTTTGTGAACAATCTGGTTTTGCATACCAGACTCACAAACTGTTTGTAGAAGTTCAAGGATTTTACAGTTGTGAAGCCATTTTTTCAAGCTGACACGAATGAGTTGTGCCAAGGAGAAGCCAATAGTTCGGAACAAGCGTGAGCTATGTTTTGCTTGCAAACTTTACAAACTGTGCAGTAAAACCACTGAGTTTACAGAAGTACTGAGTTTATAAACGCTGGGAAAGCTGCCTGTGTATGCCTGCTGTAAAGCTGCGCTTCCAAGGTCTGCTGTCGATTGCACAGAAAAGCCACCGGCATTCAGAGGTGACTGACTGTGTGCTGATAAAATCACTATGAGATGAGGAAAAGCATCTGAAGAGATGCCAGCTGAGTTTACAGTAGCAATGGAGAAACAGTTTCATGAGAAGTCATACACTGCTTCGTGAAGTGCTCGCTGCTATTCCAGCTACTACATCTGCATTGTTTACTAATATTTACAGTGGAAACTTTGCAAGCTTAAGAAGTTTTATTTTTAATAAGTTCAACATTTTGAACCCATCCTAAGAAAATTATTGAGTTCTCACCGAGGCCTTCAGTTTAAAAATAAGAAGCCCTTAAGTAGCTCAGGGGATTGCTTTTTTGAGATACTTAGGCACGTTGCTGTCAGTGGGACAGGATTTGCAAAATGTTTTCGCTGGGTGCTCCTCTGACTCCAGGCCTGTTTTTACAGGTCTTCACTGGCTAACTTGCCCTGTACAACCATGAGACTGGGACTGTCAGCTGAAAATGGGACTGTTACCCCAGCTTCACTTTGTGCTTTTTATAGTGTTCCTTTTTGACAGGTAACTCCGAGCATCCTATCACCCTGGAGCTATGGGTTATAAAATAAAGGTTAACTGCTTTTGAAAAGTGAGGGAAAAACACCAGATGAATCCCATCATTATTTAGTATCCTCCCAAAACTCCTGCTTTTGTCCGTGCTGAGCTTGAGAAATATTCAAGCTGAAACATCATTAAGACAAACAAACAGGTTGGGGGACAGCCTGACTGGCACAGGAAGAACCGGCTTCATGACGGTGACACTGCTTTGGTTCCCTTGTGCATCCCTCTCCATTGAGTTTGCACACTGGAAACCTGATAACACTGGCTTGTAAAGGGAAAAACAGAAGCATTTATTGACGTGTTACTAGACTGCAATGCTCTAAGTTTTCTTATGAAAAATATGGGTTTTTTTTTTTCTTTTTTCAAATTCACAACTGAAAGTACTGTTGCTATGTTACTGTAATGGTGTGTAGGCTGCTAAATAAATAGAGGGAGTTTAGCCCATGCCAGAAATAGAAAGCCAGGTCAGAGGTGACATTTGGGACATGTTGAGAAAAAAAAGAGAATATATAATTATTTCTTTCCTTCCTATCATTCTCTTCAGTCTCATTAACCCCAGACTACTTAGAAGGAAATTACAACAGAATTTCTGGACATGTAAAAGTACTAAAAATTGAATGCTTTGGCATTCCACTAAGTCTTCTGGCTTTGTTTTTTGCAAGATCAAGTTTGCAAGAGAAACTGGTAGAACGGTGGCTCCTCACACGCTGGGGAATGGGATAGCTACTGAGGGGTATCAAAGGGCACAGGGAACTGGTGAAAATTCACTCTACAAATGTGTGCTCAGAAGGGAAAATCCAACAGAGGGAACAAGCTTTGAGAAAATGTGCTCCTGTGAAGCCAGAAATGGGAAATCTGAGTCCATTGTCCTTTTCAGGACAGGCTGGCAGGTTACAGAGGAGCAGATACACAAGGGTGCTTAGGCTCTTGTGTGAGTAGCCCGAGGTACCTGCTTGCACCTTCAGCTGCCCAAACACCTTTGTAAACCCGGCCTGCAAACATGCTCGAGTGCCTCCTTTGTACAGCTGGGCCAGTTTTGTCCGTCCTCTCCTGCCTGTCCAGACCTCGGCACCACCAGCTCTCGTTTAAGCTCCAGCGGCTGATTCAGTAAATGGTGGGAACTGCAAGCCACTCATATGTCAGCTAACATAGCAGAATTGTAATTAATCTGGAAGATCTTACCCTTAAACATATACGTTTGCTTATAAACAAATTATGAATGCGACACAGTATGAGGCATCTCATTTCTTTGTGAGTTAGGGAAGAAGCCCACAACCATAACCTAAACCAGTTCAGTGCATGCAATCCCATTACAGATTTCTTTGTGGTATTTCTGTAGTTCCACAGATCTGTAACTTTCCTACAAAGAACCAATGTAAATGTGCCCTCTACTCAAGAGACCTTTGGATCTGAGGCACTCCAGAAAATCCCAGATTTACCATAAAACTTACAGAGGATAATTAGAGGGTACAAGAGCCAATGATGCTAAGTTATTCTTGTTCCTAAATTTCAGGAATTTTAAAATTTTCTTCTTTTTTTTAACACTCCTTGAATGGAGGGCTGGAATTTGAATGGCTAGGAGTATTTCCTAACATGATGGATGTGAGTAGCAGGTTTTTAAAGAAACTTTGCTAATTCTCAGCCACAAGCCAACCCCTAGTGCCTTAGACCTTGAGATATGTTCATATAATGTCTGAGATTGTGTGTCAGAAAATGAACGAGTAGTTTAGGATCTATCAGGGTTGTTTATTTAGTTACATTAGGAGTTTGCTGTTGCTACAGTTGGAGACATTTCTTGTTTTCTAGCACAACCAGTATTCAGCCTTAGACTGAAGGCAGGCATGTTAGAGGCTTTCTTGTGGACTTCAAACCCTCATTTGGGCTCTGTCAAATCCTTTACCATTGCCAGAGACTGCATTTATCTCAGGCCCTTAAGAGCAATTATTATGATTTATCTGTCTTTGGAGTGAATAAGATTTTACCAGGCATTTTCTGCACAGAAATCTCCAGCCACGAGCACTGCAGCCTCCAGCATGTTCTTTCCAGGGCTTTGTTGCCCACGCTCAGTAAATTGCCCAGTTTCAACCAGCAGCAGCAGCATTGCTAGATGGAAAGGAGGATGAATTATATCCTCTGCAGTTCTGTTACGTTATCCTCCTAAAGGACCTATTTGCCTTTCGTTATGTTTCCAGGTACTTTGTGCTTGAAATGATTGTCTAAACTTTATAAGTAAACTTGGTTTGGTGACTGGTAGATTAAAGCCGCTTACCCATTAGAGTATTCTGACTGAGCTGCAGTGGGTTCGCTTGTGGTCTTTGTTGCGGTGAACAGCTTGATTGTTCAAACTGAATGAAATTACATCGAGGCAGAAGATGGCAGACACGGCCAGGTTTCAGATATGCTCTAGTTAGCTAGGTGGAGATTAAGCATCTTTACACTGCTGCTTTAAATCCCTAAGGACTCCCCTCACCGAGACACTTACCTTGTCGTGGGTTCAGAGATGCTTTAGTGATACTTGCCTTTCGAGAATGGGCGACACAAGTTTGGGAGGCGAAGAGCCGGAGTGAGCTTGCGCGAAGCGGCAGCCGTGCAGTCCTTTCCAGAACGCGGTGATGGAGAGGGATAGGCACAGAGATGCACCCCGGCGACATGTCTCAGGAACATTTTCAAGCAAATGATTTGCATGTAGTTTAGCGACCTGAGCAAAGTGAAGATTTCAGCAGCGGCAGCCCTAATTCTCATGTGCTCAGAACTTACTGTGCACCCACAGGCAGGTTTCAGTTTGACTCGGTACTGGGGTTTACTGGATTTGGAAATGGAACTGGGATCTCTATATGAGCATATTGGTGTAGACTTTAGTTCAGAGATGGTGGGGTTTTTTTTGAGAAAGCAACTCTTTTATGTGCCATCTATATGTAGGAATAGAAGATAAGGAGCAGAGGAAAGCACTCAGATGTAAGAGCTTGTACTATTAATGGTCATAAGGCCTATGATCATTTTGTTGCCGGGCAGCTGGTCACTTCTGGCTTGCACCTAGGGTTGCTGTGCTTGAGGAACCTGCTCTAAGCTGAAACATGGTCATGCACAATCACTCCAGATCTAGTTCATGGTGCCAGTTTAGGGCAGGATCTTCGTGGTTCCTTGCTGGGACTGGCAAGAAAAGGCATATGACCCCACACAGCAACAGCAGCAAGTAAGTGTGGTGATGTAGCACAACTGAGTTTATACTATTAAGCAGAAAACTTTTCCAGAATAAAATGCACCCATAATGGACAGAAAGGCCAAGTAACATCTGCTTTAATAAGCTGATGGAATTGGGTGGGTGTGCAATCAAACCTGAAGGTTAGATCTGAAGCTTTCACTTGCATTTATCAGTTTGCACAAGTCTGCTTGGAATACCTCTTTGTCTTCTCTGAAAAGGTTTCAGATATAAAGTACTTAGAGTTGTCAGAAAAAAAATATCCTGAAATAGAAATGGCACCTCACGTTCTCTAGCAATACAGGAGCTTAAGAAGAAACCAGAAGCCAAAAACTGCAGTCTCAAATTCTAACCCCTTATGACCATATTTATGGGGAACATTTAAATAATCTGAGCAGTTTCCCCTACATATTCCTTACTACTAACTGCCTTATGACTGGTGGTATCTCGCCTTCATTAAATACTGAACTTGAATATCAGATTTGAGCTTCAAGGTTTCCTCTTTAGCTTTTGTATCAATTGCCTGGATGCAGATCAAGCACAGAGCCATGGTCCTCAGCAACAAAGGAATGGGGAGAGAAAAGCGGAGAGGAGGATTCTGCCTCCAGATGGAACACCCCAGATCTGCCATTATCAGAGCTCCTGGTAGCTCCAGTGTAACTGGGAGAGGTGGTATGTGATATGGGAGGTGCAGCATTTACCAGCTTCTAATTGGAAACTGAAGACAATGAATGAATAAGAATACATTAAAATGTACAACTGCACTTCATTTTGTGTAATGTCTTTTGCACAAAACTTTCTACTGAAAGAGATTACAGCCAGATAGAATTATGGTGAAAAATAAAAGCAGAGTTGCAGAGAAATTGGTAACTTCTTAAAAAGAGTAAACTGTCACTGAAAAATCTCACTTTCTATTTGAGAGATAAAATCTATGCATGGTGCAGCCATTTTTGCTTTGCCTGGCGTAAGATTTGCATGACTCACAGCCAGCAGCCTGCTGAGGACCTAGAAATACATGAGACAAAAGCAGATGCTGGCTGCTGGCCGCTGGCTGGGGAATTCCCATACCATGTTTGAAATGATGATCCTGTTTGATGGGGCAACACACAGAGTGCGAGGCAAGTGATTATGATGTTTCTGCCCTAGGTAAGGTTATTAATCTGAAGGGTGAGAGACAGTCTGAAGGCTGCTAAACACCTACTATCGTCGTAGCAGTCGGTCCCAGATGGTGAGGATGGGTGATGTAATGGATCAAGCAGGAGGAGAAAGTTTTCAAATGGGAGTGTGTAAAATTCGAAAGGCTGCACGTAGGAATGAAGAGTCGCAGTCCTAATTCGAGTACGCAGGCAGCTGAGCAGATGGCCCAGCAGATGAGTTGCTGTGCACCACGGGAGGTGCGAGAACAGGATGGTCATGGCGAGGCTCCCCGCAGAAACGCAGCCCTGCCCTGGGCACGGGATGGGGCAGCACCAGGTGCCGTGTTCCTGACTCCGGTTGGGCCCTCTGTCCCCCATCAGGGCGCTTTGCTGCCTTGCACACCGAGCTTTCCACAACCGCGTTTCATATTGCTGGTGTGCATTACAGCAATTTCCTCCTGCATGCTTTGCCTTCCCTCTCATCCCCAGAAGCGCAGGTCCTTGCCAGTCCCACTGACACTGACGTTACATCTCTAACCTCTCCTCCTGCCACAGGCTGCGGCTCTCAGGCTGAGCTTGCACGTCTCTCAGGGTGGAAAACCTTCCACTTCGGGCCACAGCACAGCCTCACTAGGATGTTTTGGGCTTGTTGCCTACAATTCCAGTTGCTCCAGCAGTGAAGTCCAGTGGCCAGGGAGATTTCATGTGGGCCATATATGACTTCCACCTTCCCTAATAACTGCAGCCCTTTATGAATTTTAGGGAAAAACTTCAGAAAATCTCTAAAAATCCATTCTTTGTTTAAGAAGTACCAGTTTGCACTCGACTTTCTCCAGGGGATCTGTTTTGCTGCCTACTATTTGTGAGACTTTTGGGCTCCATTTGCAAATCACCTATGCAATAATAGCTGGATCCTGGAAAAAGCATCTTTACCACTAATAACTTAAAGTAGCTATTGCCACCTCACGGTCACATTGTGCTGCCGCTCAGCATAACGGTATAAGTAGCTTTTTTTTTTTTTCCCAGTGGTTTTCTAACAAACCTCTGTTAATCCAGAGCAATATATTCATATGGGGAATCCCAATAATCCATGTTTTGTGATACAGCAAAAATCTGTCTCAGTAACCAGTTTACATGTAACATTGATGAAATGACTACCACTCAGTTTTTTCAAGAAGCTTCATTTCCAATGCAATCTACAGGAAAGTTACATAGGTGTATAATTATGCATGAATTCAAATCACTATAATTACACTGATAAACATCTTCTCAGATGTTCCTGGGATGAGTGACATCTTTTTATCTTAAACCGCTTCTGAAGCAATATAAACTTAACTGAGAAAAATGTTCTTTTTCCAGTATCAGAGTGTTCCCATGGCGCACTTATGCCAGCAGGTATGTGGCAGCCCAGCTACGCTAGTAAAACTGCAGAGGAGCCCTTAGATTCAAGCAGCGAGGACATAAGCAGTGGTAATCCATGCTTTCCCATATGCTATCCTGTCAGGTTCCTTTTATCACACTGCAGTCTTAAAAGCATAGTTCAGGTTTTGTGCCTCCTTCATCCTTGGTATATTTACTTGAACTGTGAACAAAGAGATTCTTTCATCCCTCCTATTTTGGTTACAGTGCTTACAAGCAAAGGCACTGAGCTCATCCAGGACTGTCATGTCCATCACAGGTTGGCCCACTGGGACGAAGCAATTCTGTGAGCCCTCAATGAAGGTTGTTTGGACCAAATGGTAGACTAGGATACATGGTTGAGGATATTTCACTATTGGACTTTTAAAGTGTGTTTAGCAAGGAGAATGTTCTGATCTTCCATAATTAAATTCTGTATGTACATCAGCCAAACAATTAAAAATCCAGGTCTATAAAATAAAACTTTCTGAAGTGTCTCTCAGCATAAGGGCTGTGAGTCCAAGTGGAAGCTTTTATGTTAGTGAAAGAAAAATTAAACATCAGTATCTACCCTATTGTCAAGAAGCAGAAGTATGTTAAAAACTATGTTATGCTGGCTCATATTTTTTCTACATAAATTTTTTGTGCATCGTACATGCTTACAGTAGAACAGTTAAATAGGAAGTATTGAAATCTACTATGATTTTTACGTAACTTTTTTATAACATACTTGTGCAATAGAGTAGTTAGAATGCAATTGTCAAACTATGTTTTTTCCACGCTTGAACATTAGTGGCAAAACTGCATGCTGTCTATATTCAGTGCATTGGCTGAACAAGGAAGTCACCTCCAAGGAAACGAAAATTAGCTTTATGTCTTTGTGCAAGTTGACTTCACCAGGAAGAAACATAACGAGGACAAAAAAAATCTTGTTTGCCACCATTCCTCCTTGGTGATGGTGTCAGCACCGAGGTGCTCACGGACCCCGTCCGCAGCCACCTGACTTGTCCAGGGACTGTCCTCACATAGCAGTGGTGACAACAGGCCTGATGTGTTTCTGGTAAAGACACCAGAGGAGCCTCCAGAGCAGCAGAGGGAAATGCCCAAGTGCTGGAAAAACCCCTAACGTGTTGCAGGAAAATATCGTCAGAAGCACTGACCACTTCTGGCATAGGCTCTGCTGTTGCAGATCCCTTTCTGCCGGTAGCACTTATAGCATAGCAACTTATTTGAAAAACTCCGGCTGAAACGGCCAGTTATCACTCTGCTCGTGCAGGGTGTTGCCTCTTCTCTTCCCAGTAAAAACGCTGAGCAGCAAACGGGGTCTGTTCTGGGAACGGCTACAGGTGCTCTCGTTAGTCAGCAGATACCGGCGCCCCAGGGCAGGCAGCAGCAAGGAACGGGGAGGGGGGACACGTCCAACACCTGTTGGTAATCCAGTTATTAAGAATAAATGTTGACTTGACGAACTTCTGGCCAAAAACCTGTTATGTCTAATGCTCAGCTCCTAAGGTCAGGGGTATAACTGATGAGGCTGAGAACAGCTCGGCTGAGTGGAAAGAAGAGCTGCACTATCCAGATGGCTATTTAGCTTCACGAGGTGTTGGCAGCTTTGGCCCTTGGTCTTTTGAAACCCAGGTCTGACTATGTTATATATTTGGCTTACTATTATTCCTGGATTTTCTCAGCTTTTTGGTGGAAATGTCGTTAATTACTAATTTAGTTCAGTGGAATAAGAAAGAGTCTAACTGTGTATGCGTAGTGCATTTAGTGGTTTCTATCTTTAGCTTATAATTGCTCTTTCCTGAATATGATGCTGTTGGGAAAATTTTTAGTTCCACAGTGTCAAGCCGTTAATTAATCAAGGGCCAAACCAGAAGCAGAGCACTGTGGAGAAGATTCTTAAGTATCGAAAGTCGCTGATAGTAAAACCTCTGTGGAAGCGGTTCCTGGCTGCAGCTGAGGAGCTCGCCTTCCAGTTACACGTTCCCCTGGCCGCAAAGGCAGCACTGCTGCTTTTTCCCTGCGCAAAGACGAGGCACAGCCGCCGAACAAGCCGCGGATCTGCGCTCAGCTGTGTCTGACACACCAAACTCTGGAGCAGGACAGATACAGCGGCTTTGTGGTGTGGGAATGCAAGACCCGCACACAAAAAGCCCAAAAGTCTTATGCTCGGCGCAGCCCAAGACTTGAAGGTCTCTTTAGAGGCCTTTGGCTTTGCTGCTTTTGATATATCCAGGCAGGCCCAGCTCTCCTGTGTTTTTCCTTCCTGCATCCATACAAGTGCTTTCCTGGCCTCCTTGGGGAGCTGTGACCCGTGCTAGCCCACAGAAAACCCAAGTAGCCACAAGCTTAGGAAATGGCAAACAGGCAGAAAGATCTCTCATTGCTCTTTCTCTCCCTTGAACTGCAGCTTTAATCACACGTTGCGAACCAGGTTGTGGAGTGGGGTTGTTTTGCCCATGAGCCCTGCTGTGGTCCTGGAGCTGGAGAGGAGCAGAGCTGCCTCTCTCGGAAGGTGTTTCTAACACAGAGCACGTGGCATCTGTCACATAACACCGTGACAAAACGGCGTTTCTAACACAGAGCTGAAGCAATTTGTGAAGCAAAATTTATCGTAGGTATATGTCATGGCTTTTTATTTAAATGTGGATTAGAAAGTATGTATAGCAACAGTCTATTTCTAAAAAACATTGGTTCTTTACCGCAAAAGAATGAAAGTGAAAATACCTTGGAAAACAATAAAGCAAAGAGTGCTATAGCTCTGGTTCTGCAAAAATACAAAAAATTAACATTGGATGCCAGAAATGGCATGGGGAAAGGGCATAGGATTATTTTAGTACTTTGTTCACCTTCAATTTCAAATTCTTGAGTTCTCCTTTTAGCCGTCAAATAGGAATGAGCACAGAATCAGCTACGGAGAAGGAGTCTTGGATTAAACAAATGCAAAATCCTAATCCAGCTGATTTTCAAGGCAATTTCATTATTCTGCTTAATTTTAATAAGAATTGAAATAAACCGTAATGGACAAGAGGCTCAGGTTACAGGAGCAAAATTAGCATTCAGGGAGGTGGACAAAGATGTCCTTTGGCATATTTAAAATGCCAGCAGGATAGTCTTCTACTGGATTTATTGAAAGATGAGTACCCAAATATCCCCACATTCCTAGACAGCCTTAAAACCCTGTCTTCATATTTTTCAATAAATCATTGTGTAAATTTTGTATATTGTAACTTCATGACAGTAGCAATGCAATAATATTAGTAAGCACTGTAGTTCTCAACTTTCATTGAGTAATAAGAAAGTCACAGAATAAAATGTAAACATATTTGATGGGTTTAAAAAAAATGAATACAAAAAATCAGTAAGACCAGAAGCTCTGTAAGTGCCAAATTATTGTTGCAGAAGTATTCGTTTTATCTGTGGGTCATGATTTCCAAGAAACGAGTGAAATATGTAAACACTTCCAAGCATTTGTCCCTTTGGGCACAGGGTGTGTTAAACAACAACAACAAAAAATACCTCATGGACAGAAAAGAATTGTTGGCCAGAGCATTTTAGACAGAAGCCAGTAACATCTAACTTGGTGAAAAAGCAAGAAGAAGAAACTTGCAAATGCTTTTATCACCTGATTCATGGAAGTTCTCCATTCAACTGAGTTTTAAAATGAGGTCTCTTTCAAGTTTAAAGAAACAAACTGGAAACCTTCTTCTGTAGTAGAATTCAAAGCAGGAGATGGTTGTGGTAATTACTGGCAAGCAAAGAGTAAATACTCTGAGAGGTGAAAACCACAGAGCTGGAAATCATGCCTCTGCTAAGCTGGGTCAGATTCTGTGCTTGATTACACTGCATGAATAAATGATTGGAAGACACGTTTCAAGATCTTTTTTCAGAAGTGAAAAAATAATGCAAATTCTTATTTTTGCAAAGCAGAAATATGCAGAAGAGTGTGGCATCATTAGTTTGCTGTATTATTAGTTTAGAGGTGCCCTTTTGAGTAATAAAGATACAAACAGCCCCTTGCTCCCAGGCTAGATAGTAAGATTTGTAAGATTGTATAAGCATCTAAATCAATTTTGTTTCCTATGTCAGCTCTGTGATGTTGTTTTAATCCCACGATAAAAAGTAAATCGGTATATCAAGGATAGACTGAGAATCCATGCTGATAGTGTGAATGAAAACCAGTAGCACCCAGTCTTCTGTTGATACAAACATTAAGTAAAGACACTAGGACTGTTTCATCTAAAACAAGAAGGACATTGTAATGCCATAAAAATCGGTAAGGTTGCTTCTTCTTTAAAATCTCCTGGAACCCAGCTGAGCAAATACTGTAACTTTTGGAGCTGCCTGCTGGCAATAGTAATGCTTCATGTTTCACCTCAAGTCTTCATCTGTCCGATTTCTGCTCTGATTGCACTCAAAAATAGCTATGGCAGTGCCACAGCAAGGATCAAAGCCAGAGCAAAATCCTTCGAGTTCTACCTGGCATAGACCAAGACCATCAGAAACCACAAATTCCAGGCAGTGTTGAGTGCAAAACCAGAAAGTGGCTGAGGCTTTTCTGTCAGTTGCAATCCTTGACATTTCCCCAACAAAGTCCAGTTTGCTGGGCAAGGAGTTGGGTTGTAAAAATCTCCCTTGCCTTCTTTGGAAGCTTTTTCGGTTTTCTTCCACATCTTACAGTCACTCCATCAGAATACTACTCTTCAACATATGGAAATACTACTCTTCAACATATTTCTATAGTTTGAGACATTACATTGTATCATTGTCCTGTTTGGGGCTGGGATAGAGTTGATTTTCTTCCTAGTAGCTGTTACGGTGCTGTGTTTTGGATTTAGGAAGAGAATAATGTTGATAACGCACTGATGATTTAGCTGCTGCTGAGCAGTGCTTATACTAAGTCAAGGACTTTTCAGCTTCCTATGCTCTGCCAGCGAGGGGGTGCGCAAGGAGCTGGGAGGGGACACAGCCAGGACAGCTGACCCAACTGCCCAGAGGGACATTCCATACCATATGACCTCCTGCTCAGTATGTAGACTGACGGGAGTTGGCTGGGGGGCTGGCTTGCTGCTGGGGGACAGGCTGGGCATCGGTCAACAGATGGTGAGCAATTGCACTATCCATCACTTCTTTTGCATAATTATTATTATTATCATCATCATCATCATCATCATCATCTTCCATTGCCATCCTATTTAACTGTCCTTATCTCAATCCATGAGTTTTACCTTTTTTTCAATTCTCCTCCCCATCCCACTGCAGGGGGAGGAGGAGTGAGTGAGCGGCTGCCTGGGGCTTAGTTGCCGGCTGGGGTTAAACCACAACAATCGCTTATCTTTATCACACACGGTATACGTGGGTTTTTTACGTGGCTGATTATTCTTGTGACCTGCCGAAATCAGAAAAGGAATTTTTCCCTGTGTTCACTAAGGCCAGGATGCCATTCATCATCTTCTACTGTGATGCTGTTTTCTTCCTCTGTGGTCTTCCCTCTAAATCAGAGTCTTCAGGAACAGAAGAGGCACTTCCCTTAGCACACCCCTGGAAAACAGATCCCTGGCATTTCGCACAGGCTTCCAACATAAAGAACAAGACAGCATCACCATATGATTCTTCCCAGGCTTTATAAACTATTTTAAAAAATATTTTCTACTTAGGAAAGGCTTTTCTATCTGCAGCAGGATTAGATCAATCATTACACTTTCTCCCAAGTTCACATGTATGTTTGTCTTTTACGGTCTCTCTCAGCCTGCCTTTTAAAAGCCTTCTAAAAACATCAGCACCATTCCAAACAGCCCGCATCTGTGCTACAGCCATACTTACTCTTTGGTTGAAAAATGTCCATAAACTTATGTTTTAGAATCCACTTACTGCTGGCTGATTTAGCAATGTTTGCTTTACAAATCTTTGTCCTGACCAGGGAGTATTTTACCTCCCAGTTGGCTTCATTTGAAGCTAGCAGTGAGAGCGAACATTTTAGTAATTGCATTGACAACACACAGTGTGCTTGGGTTACTGCCTGCAGCATACATGTTACTTTTTACACTGCATCCTGACAAGTCTCATTTACAAACTGCTTCTCTGGAAAACACGGTAAGAAAGAGTCATAAGTGAAGGAGAAGAGTAGGCGTAACTCCGCATTCAGATCTAAATTTGTGTCAAGTGTGGGATGAAATTTAAAATTAGAAAAGATAATAGTTGGGGTTCTGTTGTTTCTTTCCACCTCTTAGAAAAGTAATTTTTGATCATAATCTTTACCTCTTCAAAAATGTAAATTCAAGTGATGGACCTTTGCTAAAGTGTTTCGTGAGTTAAAATTAACCCTGAAAGTTAGCAGGAGGTGTTACTTGTTCTGCATTTATTTCTACTTTATTTTTTCATATCTGACCAGAAATGGGTAGCATGCAAATGACTCCTTGTGGTTTAAACAAATAAGCCATGAAGTCTAAAAAAGGAAAGCAGTTACTGCTTTCTGTGTACAACCACTGCTTTCAGATGTCTCTTTTCTATCTGCTGATGCCTGTGACTATGGGTGCATTTTTGCTCAAAAATTATCTGTGTTGTAGGAGTAGGAGGGATCAGAGGGAGGGATATTACTAGTTTGGTTTTCTCCTTGAAGGGAACTCATGCAGCATCCATCTCCTGGGAATCGGCAAGGACCTGGGGAAGGGCACAAGCAGGAACCTTGTCTTTCCCTAAGAACGTGAAAGATTTGTTATTCAAAATGTCAGTTAATCCGCCGTAGGAAGCTGCAAAGGTTTCAAACACGGTGCCCATCCCTGAATTCCCCTGACAACGTCCGTGGTTTTACAGATGTCCTTCCTACACGCTGTTCTCTGCACTGTTGCTGTGTGCAACATCCAGACAACAAGGGCAACACCTTAAAAGAAAATCTCTCTTCTCATTCAGAGCCACCCTTTTGGGGTATCATGTGCAAGAATTGTCTGAACCTTCGCAGGACGTAGTTTCTCTCCTCTGTGCAACTCTGGCTTTAAGTCTGTAGACAGCACTTCACATTGGCATGTTTTACTGAAAGCAAGAAGAAAACAATTTAATTATATTTTTCCTATTCCTCTTTAATGTATTAGTTTATTTTCATCAACTTTGAGCTTTTGGATTTAATTTAGCTTAGGTCATTTTCAGTTAAGATGAGGCACGTGGCTTTAGCAAACTGTGAATTCTCAGCAAGATAGTTGTGCTGCTCCTGTTAGACATTTTCTTGGTCCTTGCTCTGCTAAAAGGTTTGATGCTTCCAGACTGGTGTTATTTTTCTGGTGGTTTATTAGTCAATCATAAAGGTCTTGCTCTACTGTACTCTCATCTATTTTATTTACTGTGATACATACTTCATGGCCCTCTAGTTCAGCAACATTTCTTTATAGAGAATAAATAAAACAGAAACACACAGAAGGATCAATAACCATTCTCTTTGTTTAAAATATATGTTATCCTCTATATTCGGAGCTGTTAGGCATCCTTTGCGCTTCTACAGGTCTCCTGAGATTGGGTCAGACGTTTATGTTATTAAGAGTTAAGCATTCTAAGATTCAAACTGTTTTGTTCTTCATTTGTGATGAGTCTGGTTTCTCACAATGCATTTCAGCCTTCGGTTTACATACTTGGAAAGTGTTTGCTTAGCAAGTTGCCTTTCTTTATAATACAGTAAAAAATCAAAATCTGTGGTAAATTTTGACTTTTTCAGAGAGCGAGAAGAACTGAAGAAACCCATTGTGCTGAAGCAGCAACACAATGAAGTCTTGCATAAGGAAATGTCTTTTGGTTAAAATAAACGCTAGAGGTTTTGAGACACAAGGTAATTAATTTGACTGCATTCTGGCTTCTTCTAGAAGAGCCTACCCCTTCTAACTTGAAGTTTCTAATTACTGACACAGCTGATAGCAAAGGGACCGCTGCTGCAGGGAGAGAAAGACTGCAAGTGGAAAGGAGGTCTAGAGCTTGAACAAAATCTTTCCCATAACGTAAGAAAATAATAGTGAGAAACACTCTCTTTATGAGCTTTCTGAAACATACGGGTTACGAATACACAGAAGAAGAAAGACCAGTTCACAACATTCATACAGTCCATTAGCCTCAAGTGGATTTACGACGCGTGTCTGACGATATTCTGGCTGGGGGCTGCCTGTTAGCAAGGGAGCTGTGCAGAACCCACCCCTCAGCATCTCCCCTGGAAGGGCTGAGGTCTGACAGCATCTGCGCTGAGCTGCTCTGGGCTGAGCACCTTCTCGGTAGCTGGGAAATGTACTGCCTTGTTGTGCAGACTTAAATTTCTTTTCATAACTATAGGTAAAAAAATAAGTGTGTGATTCAGAGTTTGGCTTTAGGTGACCCGTGGGTCGAGCTGCCGTTGTTTGTTGTTGTAATTTCTATAGTTACACTGGAAGCTCTCTGGGCATTTAGGTATTTTGACTGCCGAAAGCCAGAAATAACTAGTTGGAATAAAAGTGTTAATAGTCTGATGGCTGTGTGTGAGTCATAGCCACAGTGGCCTTTGAGACAAAGAGAGATTGCTCCCAGCACAGCAGTGGAGAGAGCCCTTCCTCTGTGCAGCCTTACACACTGATTGCAGGTCAAATTTAAACTTCCTTACTCAGAACACAAATAGCTCTTCTATCTGTACAGTCCGAGCTCCCGTACCCCAAGATCCCTGTATGACAGAATCATAGAATTATAAATTTATGTTGGAAAAGACCTTTAAGATCGAGTCTAACCGTTAACCTCAGACTGCCAAGTCCACCACTAAACCATGTCCCTAAGTGCGACATCTACATGTCTTTTAATACCTCCAGGGCTGGCGACTCATCCACTCCCAAAGAAACACTGAAGGGGCCATTGCAAGGTTTGCAGAAGCACCTTGTGCTTGCTGCTGAACCGCAGGAGGCTTCTTCCCAGGAACCTCCCGGACAGGGAGGGGTTAATCGTGCCCGCTGGTTTTGCATGGCCCACTTGCAAATCAAAATTAGTGGGCATCCAGCATTCAACACCTAAGAAGGTTTCCACGTACCTCTCATGCACACATTCGTGTACGGTACTTACTCGCCTCTCCATGGTGCACAGCTTTTCCATTAGAAGAGGAAGTGTCCTCTCAGTTTCATGCTACACACAGTGTGTCTGTTTCAAATACATGCCATAAAATAGCGTTTTTCAGAAAGAACACCTTCAGTGTCTTTGAAGTGAGAAGATGGTTAAATAGGAGCACATCACTTAGTTGGAGTCAAGATTCTCACCTCATCTTGCCAAGCACTGTTCAGACTTCGAGCAGCGAAAACAGCAGGGAAACTTGGACTATAGGCCCCAAAAATGCAGGCTCAGTTCCTTGAAGTATTTTAGTTTAAATGAGGTCAATGACTATTCCTGAGCTTGCTGTGAAGTGTGTGCCCAAGTACCTAGTGGAACTGGGATCTAAACTTGGAGGGCAAATGATTTGGTTGTAAATGATTTGGCTTTTTTTGGTACCCTCAGGAGCCACCTTTCAACAGAAGAGTTTATGTCAGGTTGAATTTGGGAGGTTAAATACTGCACTTAGGCTTTTAGACTTGAGAGGTAGGGTCTTTTCTAATTGTGCTAACCATGCAGAAGCCTCAGGATCAAAGTGCTCTACAGTTTTTGTTTGTTTGCACTGTGCTCAAAGAGCCCTTATCTCACATCACTTTTTGTGGGATTCAGCTAGCAAAACCAGTGACTGTGAACTTCACGCTTCTGCTTACAGCTCCTGGCACGATCGCTGCTCTGTAGATAGAGCAGATCGTGTTGAGTTTTGTTGTCAATGTGAAGCTGCAGCCCCAGGGCCTGTGGCATGAGAGCGGCACAGCTTCTTGCTCTGTGGGCAAGCCTGGAACTAGGTCAAACAACAAAAGCAAAGAATTGTTGAATTGTTAGAAGATGTGTGTCTTCCGGAATGGGGCAGAGGGCTCTCAGCTCTGTAGCCAACCTGCAGACCATTTTTTGCAAAGAATTCCAGGAACTTCATGAGAATGCACGTAGCATTCAGGATAATCTAACATTTTTGCTGACATGAAATTTGTCCGTTGCCGTAAGAGAGCATCTCGATGCAGAAGGACCGCACAGTGCCACGGTGAGGGTGCCTATCTGGGTTCGTGTCACAGTGCCATGGTGTGGGTGCCCTTCTGGGTTTGTGTCACAGTGTGACATGGCTGTCTGGGTTAGTGCCAGAGGCCCGAGAGCTTTGGATAGAAAAATAAAGAAATTCTGGGATGCTTCGTGATGAGGAGCAAAACCGTGTGGAAAAAGAACTGACGTCTAAAGCAAATCTAACAGGCTCTCTCTTCTGGGGCTTTGTTTTTCTGGTATAGCAGAGAAACAGCCTAAGTCTACAAGGAGCTGAGCCGCAGTGTTTTGCATCTTTTTTTGGTGTTATTTATTTTGGGACTTTGTTGTCGGTTTTGGTGTGGTAAGACTGTTCTCACACCTACACACTGAATTATGTTACGCCTAGATAGACACCCTCATCGCTGGCCTACTTTGGACTTGCTCACCAAAGTGTGAACTATTACATATACACCATGACCTGACCTTTTTAATGGTAAAGTGATATCAGACATATTTGCATATTTGTTCTTAAATAAAATTCTAGATGTGTCTGAATTGTGAATATAAACATCAGCTCAGGGTCTGCTAACAGTGAGAGCAGGGGGGAAACCCACACATATGAGAAGCTCAAAAGAATCTGTTAACGTGCATTATTCTCCTGTATTGTGAAGACGTGTGGTGGCTCCTTACTGTACAGCAAGCAAAATTGTTGGGTCGAATTGTCGGAATTAAGGTAAGGTGAGAAAAACTAATTACTCAGCCCTCATATACCTTTTGAACTGTGGGTGAATAGATGCCCCATGCTGTGACGGTCCGTCACTGCATTTTTGATGTATGTGACTGGGAGCAGAAAAAGAGCGTTGCATGAAACACTATTGAGCAGCGGCTACAAGTAGTTTCATTCTGGGAGAATTAGTAGTTTTATTTTTAGTTTCAATGGCTCCCCTCATGATACTTCCTCAAACTACTCCGATCACCTTGAGGAAGTTTTCCTATAAAGAGCATTAATTCATGTAGAGGAGTGATACAGCTGATTTTTAGAATAATTTAAATAAGAAGGTAGAAATCTTTGAATAAAATTATAATTTCTTAATCTCATTTTTCTCCAGAGGTACTTTTAAACTTGTTTCCTTGAAATACACTTTCATTAGTTGCTGTCTAATGATTTACCACTAAACAGAATTTTTAGAATAAATGTGGCACTTATTTTTGCTAACGGGGATACTCTGTATCTGTCCATAAATATCTAGGCATTTGTGTAGCTTAATATACAATTACTCATGTTCTTCATGTTACAATTTTGGTATTAAAGAAGTACCATTGTGGAAAGCTTTATTTCCCCCAGCAGGGATTATTTTATGTGATTTGAAACAAGTTGCATTTGAATGGAATTGGAATTCAGTAAAAATGCACAAAAGCATTTAAAAACTTTTAAAAAGTATTTTAAATTAATTAATTACGTGAAATTACCCACAAATAAGCTAGGCATTCTTTTCTGTGTTAAATTTTTCACCCCGTTGTGAACGCATTTCTTTTTTTTTTTTTGTAGAAACATATTCAAATACAAAATTGCAATTTCTTTGACACTACCTATTTAAAAAGCAGTAAGCGAAATACGCGTAGGAGTCAGACCTTTAATGCAGACTGGAAAACTGCACAGTCCAGTACCACTTCCTTCTGCTGTTTAGGAGAACTGCTGTGCACTGAAGCTCAAGGGCATGATGTAGAGGGGAGATTTAGATTAGATATAAGGAAGAAATTTTTTACCATGCGGGTGTTGAGGCCCTGGCACAGGCTGCCCGGAGAAGCTGTGGATGCCCCATCCCTGGAAGTGTTCCAGGCCAGGCTGGACGGGGCTTTGAGAGACCTGGTCTGGTGGGAGGTAACCGTGTGGCTGGAGGGTTGGAACTAGATCACCTCTAAGGTCCCTTCCAACCCAAACCAGTCTGTGATTCTATGTTACCCGCCTTACCATATTATACAACTATAAGTCATGTATGCTGATACATAATAATAACACATCTGAATTCCCTTGAAGCTGAAAACCTGTGAATGGTGTCCGTGCCTAGAAGTGTTAAGTACGTTGAACTTGTGTGTTAGTGCTTACGTTCAACGGGAATGTGACTTGGCTTAGGGACAGCTCTGCTTTTGCTGGGCAGGAAGAGCCAAATCGTGTATTTCTTAGCTGCTATGAAACACACTGATGACCAGAAGCAGCACAGATACAACCACCAGCTGCAGCAGTGGGGAGAGCTGTTGTCCCAGTCCTGGCCAAGCAGTGCCAAGCAGGCAGGGCTGACGCCAACAACAAATACCTGCAGAGAGCTGGACAGGAGGAGACAGGGCTTAGAGCTGGGCTGGCCTGGGTATGGCCTGAGTGTTCACCAGTGCCAGGGCATCCCCAGCTGGCACTGCTTGGAGTTGGGTGAATAGAAAAGTACAAAATTACTTTTTTCAGCCAAGGATCCTGCCCACCAGCTAATATCTGTTCAGTTGTTCAAAGGAATACCAGTAAAAGGCTGAGATCATTCCTACTCCAAATTTTAAGAGTCAGAAGTAGCCAGTCTGCGGGTGAGTCACACAGGAAAACACTAGCACACAAGGTTTGTAAGCAGTGGTTTTGCCTACTGATGAGTAAAATCCAAGAAACAACTAAAAGCTTGCTTTGAGAAGCCTTTGTTTGACGTACATGTTTCTTTAATTCTTTGGGAGCTCCCAACAGTTCTGCCAAATGACAAGAGAGGGTCTAGCTTAGGTCCTACCTTGCCTTTGCCAGCAGTGGCACCGTGTGTCAGAACTGGTGTGTGAAAGGACAGTAATGACAGCTCAAGTACCAAACAGTCACATAAAAGCTTTATCTAGGGCTTAAGGTGGAGCATGGCCTGGTTGTGCAGGCTGGCACTTTTTTACCTGGGAGCAACTGGAGCTCTTGCAAGTGCCATTGCAAATTCCAGTGCACTACTTGTGATTGCAAATTCCTTGGATTAAAACCTGCCTTTTTTGGTTTTAATGTTTTTATCTCGTGCAACAGGGTCGTGGATGAAGGCCATCAAAGAGTATTACAACACCATGTCTGCATCTAGCCCTTTTTTGGGTTCCCAGATGTGCAGGGGTTTGTCAGACTAGGTGTTAGCTTCATTAAGGGTCGAGAAGAGAGCGGTCCAGGGTCTTTCTCCAGGTGTCCCCCCGCCCCAGCTAGTGCCAGAGCCATCAGCCCAGCAAAGGCAATGAGGCTCCTCCTCCTCTTCAGCCAAACAGCGGTGCTGAAAACATCAGACCTGGCAGTGTCACTTTTAAAAGCTGCTACAAGTCAGTCAAAGATGTAACGAAAAAGATGTAAAAGACGGTTAGAGATGCAGCAAAAGCAGAGCAGTCCTCCCTCACCTCAGCCTCGGCGTCTGCCCAGCATCACTGGCTGCGTTTGCAGGCAGAGGAAAGCTGGAGGAGGAGGGGGAAGCTTGCACAACTATTACTTGCTCTCATCATCCCAAAGGATCAATTTTCAGACCATTACCTACTTTCCCACACATGCAGACACATGTACTTCACTGATCTGGGGAGGATTTATAAGTTAGCATCTGAGCAATAACTATCAATATACAGACACCATTTGCTTTAGGGGTTGTTAGTGGTTCTCCAGTAATGGCTAATGCTGAAACCCAGAAGCAGCCCAGGCTCAGTTGTCCTACTGGAGATAATGTACAGTGCTATCAGCTTATTTTTCTCTCAGGCACATGTGAGGTCTTTGGGATCCTTTAAATCTGTCTTCAGCTTAGTCACAGAGCAGAGGCTTTCTCTGTTCTAAGCCAGCTCAACAGACACAGCTATCTAGCAAGCCAGACTAGCCCTCTCCAGCACAATCGCAGGAAGTTATTCCAAGCCTCAGACAAATCCCATTTCTATCTCTGGAAGAGTAAAAGGTCAAAAAACACCAGGCTGTAGCTCTGCCAGCAATAGCAGCCCCAGCCGCCGCAGGGCCTCGGCGGGGCTGAGCCGAGGGGAGCGGGAGCCCAGCACCGCGTCCCGCCGCGGCTCTGCCCGCCGGGCGGGCCTGGTGGCTCCTGCCCGTGTCTGCAGGAGGAGGTGGAGGTGCGTGGGGCTCCGAAAGGGCTTCAGGGGCTGTGTCAATCCACAAGCAACCCCGGGAGAGGGAAGAAGGAAAGCGTAACTACCAGGTTACCAAAGCAGACTTTCTCTGGGAGTCGGCAGAGCCCTCTGATCCCGCCTACCATATTACTGTTGG
This sequence comes from Caloenas nicobarica, assembly GCF_036013445.1. Lineage (NCBI taxonomy): Eukaryota > Metazoa > Chordata > Aves > Columbiformes > Columbidae > Caloenas > Caloenas nicobarica. Next base: position 6,594,766 of record NC_088256.1, read on the forward strand.
CATCCAGCCACATCCCCATCCTCTCCCAGCAATAGGTAGCTTAATTAGCACAAGTCCTGATTAGCTCTTGCTCTCTGCTTGCAGTGTACTAGCAAAACAGGAGGTTTGTGGGGCTCTCTGCAATTCTTTAGCAGCAGCCAGGTGCTCCAGAGCCAGCTCTTCAAGCTGCCCTGGCCCGGCCATGCCCACCATGCAGTGCTTTGGACACTTTGCTGTGGCAGTGGCTGCTCCTGCAATTAAAGCAGGGACACGAGGCGTAGTCTTTCATCATTCCTCACTGTCCTCGTAGGATTTCAGTAACTGCCTCTTCCCTCCTGTTGCTTCACTTACTTTGCTGCTAGGCTTTCGTAAAGATACCTCATAACAATGCATACAATGGCCAGCCCACAGTCTGATGATTCAGAGTGCGATGGGGCTACTCCACCCATAGTAAAAACTTGCGTGTGATTTTGAGAAACCCTTGCCTGAGGAGCTGGGAGCGCTGCTGTGCCAGCGGTGCCCCACTCGTCCCGGGGCAGGGGTTTGCTATCAGTGCTCTGCGGGTTGCGGGGACGTGAACCGCTGGGGATGGAGCTGCTCCTCACTGAGGTTCTACCCACTGAGCTGAAGAGCCCAGTCTTTTCTCTGCATGATCCTCGCAGTTCATTTTTTATTTGTCCTTTTTCCTTCAGCTTTCCTGCTCCTCCCATTCCTGTCCTTCCCATTTTCTTGCCCTTTTCAGGCTCCTCTACTCTCCCTTCATAGCTCTTATTTTAACTTTCCCTTTGAAAACACTTATTATTGCTCTACTTTTGCATTGCTCCAATGACATAAACACGCTTGAAATGACCACTGTTTAAACGTAGCCCTTATCCCTTCTCCTATTGCTACGTGCAAACACCAACAGGCCTGTGATACCCATGTGCTGTCCCTCCTAAATTAACCAGGCAGGAGTCTAAATGGCAGAAGCAGGGAGCAAAAGATTGCCTGCCAAAACAGAAGTGGATCTGAGACTGGTTAAAAAAGAGACTGCAGTGACCTGTAGCTTCTGTGTGCATGTGCAGAGCTACAGAGACCAGCCCTTAGAAGCAATGGTGGCTGATGCCTGCATTGGAGCCGACACCTGCTGGCACCCAGGTACCTTGTTTGGCCTGGAAATGTGTTTTAGTCACTTGCTGAAAAACCTCGACGCTGTACTCCCCACCAGTGCCGGACAGCTGACTCTCCTCCAGGATACCGTGTTCTTTGCAAATAGGGCAGAACTGATCTGCATGGCTCCTGAACACCACATTTCGAGTGAGGGCAGCAACAGGGAAAGTCTTATTTGTTTTTCTCTAATAGACTGAACACTGTGGCTTCAGTCTAGAGCCAAGGATGTTTCATATGGTTTCTTAGTTGTAAATCTGGCTGTCTCCACACCCTCTAAGACAAATGCTCTGAGTAGTGGTTTCTTTGCCTGTGCGAAGGCACTGGCTGTCAAGGACTTGGATTCTTTGAAGCAAGCTGAAAGCAAATCCTTGCACAAACCTACAGTTATTTAACCCTTCTGCGGCAGGGGCAGCGCTGATGGGAGGAGGAGAAGTGGGCCTTGGCTGGGAGGGGAGTGCAATGCCCTCCACACAGGCAGGAGAGCCCCGTGGATTAACTGTGCTCACACATTCAGCTGATCAGGAAATGGTTATATCTCTGGAGAATTTTGAGTTTTTGTGTCTCCTTTGTGGTTTGAGTGGATCTCAGTGTATACGGCTGTCTTGGCATTTCTGCTGTTCATCTTTCTGTCGTCATGGATCTCTCCCATGGGATTAGAAGTAATAAAACACATTTAAAAACTGAATATGAGGTTATATGATTTCAAAAATCAGCAGAGGAACTCCAAGCCAGCCTGAATTTCACTTCAGCTCCCGTTTTGCAGTTCAAGTGGACAGCATTATGTTAACATTAGGATCAGCCGTGCTTACGTTCACTTCCTTCGGAAGCATATGCAAGCACTGCAGACTATGCAGAGGATGCTTTCAGTTTTCAAGTTTTATGAAATTTGGGCTGGGTGAGGTATGATTTTAAGACCAATTAACAAACTCTTCCCATCAGAGGAAAGCAGAATGCAGACTTTGTGGTCATTACTAAGGTCAAGAGGAGGCCCTTTGCCCTGACGCAGCGTGTGGCCTCGCCAGCTGGTTGGGATCACATCGTCCTGGGGAGCCCTGCAGCCTCCGCAAGCCTAGAGCCAGATGTGCTTCAGGTGCCCCAGATGTGCTTCAGATGCTTCCCCAGTTCCAGGGCACAAGGGGAGCAAGTGGGCAGGTATTTAGACCAGGGCAGAAGGCATGTAGGTGTCCATTGCACACAGAGCTGGTGGCAGTGACCTGCCATGACCGAGGGGCTGCCCATGGCGCAGGGGGCTGTGAAGGCATCGTCACTCACAGGTGCTGGGGTGAGGCAGGGTAATGGGAAGCAAAGGGGATGGCCGAGGAGCCAGTGGAGCTCTTCGTATTGCCCACTTTCTTGCAGCCTTGACACAGGAGAGGGCAGCCGGGTGGAGGTGTGACAGGCCCTGCCAGCCTCATGCTTGTGGGACACAGCAGCCTGGGTACGAAGGATCCCTCATTTCTTTACCTGCAGACACCGGGAGGGCGTGGGGAGGCACCTCTCCCTGCAGCAGCATCCCTTTCACCTCTGGGGAGCACTGATTCTGCGTGTTTCTCCAGGACGGTTCATTCGGCACCAGCAGCACGGACGGTGGGACATCCCCACGCAGCAGCAGTCCAGCCTCCACACCTTCTCCTCCCCGGTCCTTTCCGTGCCACCTTCTCCTCCTCCCTGGTCCTTTCCCTCGCACTGGGTGCACAGCCAGGAGGCAGCCGGCAGCCCACACGCAGAAAATCCTGCAGTCACAGGCTGCATCCACGTCCTTACTGCTCCTTGGTGACCTCATTTGCTGGGTGTAGCTCAGAGTGCAAAAACCACAAAAAAAGGGGATAGGGAAGGGAGGAGAAGAGAGAGAAGTTGTTGCAGAAAAGCAGAAATAAACGCTGTAGTTTTGAAAATGGCTGTGGAAAAACCCAGCTGGCTCATTATCCTCACTTTTGTAACAGTAACATTGATCCTATTTCACCATCCCACAAGCACATACTCTTCTGATAGTTTTACGGTTTAAAAAAGATTAAGATCCGAATAAGCTGAACACCACCGCTGCCTTCAACCGCATTTACTAGTTTACATTTACCAAGAATCTGGCTTTTGGTGTTTCATAGATTAGTGTTCTGACAGGTTGAAAAATGATAGAAAGGGAGCTATTACCCTTCTCCCACATTGCTCATATTTAAGATATTGCTGAGCACATTAATTGCACGTTTGTTCCCAGTAGATCGAGCTGAACTTTCATTTCTGAAATCTGTTTTTACTCCCAAACTGTTCCACTATTTGTGGAGTTTGGCAGAGAGTTTTACTCCTGCTGTACTCACAAAAAATCTGCATTACAAAATACTGACAACTGGCCGAATGTAACCCCAAAGAGAAGGCACCTGCTCAGGAAAGCCGGCCCATCCTTTTGCAGCTTCACAGCGGAACCGGCCCCTTTTGCGTGGGAGGGCAGGCTTGCCAGCTCCCTCCAGCCCAGGCTGCCCTGGGGCAACCGCACCACTGAGTCTGTCAGCAAGCTGGGAGCACAGAAGCATCGTCGTGCCATCGGTCACCTCACAGTGGGACAGTGGGGAGGCAGAGGCAGGTGCACCGCCAGGCAGGGCAATGCAGGGCATCCCACCTCAGCATTTTAGTGCAACATTGGGTTTGGCCTTTCTACACCATAGAGACAGCAGGACACGACCCAGCACTAGGTTAGGGAAGCCTGAGTGACACTGATCTGCTGCCCACAGGCCAGCAGGCTGGAAGGTGGTTTGAGGCATCCTGAACTTGCTGCCTAGGTCGTGCAGTGCTGTGGCCACCTGAAACCCAAGCTGTCCAGGCAAAGCTGGTGTTTGGCAAATCTGGGGGATTTCCAAGGAAATAAATCACCGTACATAGCTGTTTTTAATGCTGCTGTGATCAGAGTGCAAGCCTGTAAATATGAAGGGATATCAGAATACGGAATGTTAAGGATAAAGTGTACAACGTGCCAAATGTAATTGTTTTCCTTTTGCAGCCTGTTATATTCAGATGTTGAGGAAATGATTTAATATTTCTGAACATGTTGTGATTTCATTGTTTGGTTCAGCATTGGAAGTTTGAGAAGCCATGCAAATTAAGATAAACATCAAATATACTGTTAATACTTTATTTGCCATACGGAGTTTTTTTCTATAGCAGCGCTGTACAGGGTCCACCAGCCCAGGGTACATAGGTGTCTTCACATCGAGACAAAAGTTGTAGCCGTAACAGGTGACTGAAGATACTTAACCTCTATGTGACTCACAATTGGAAGGACCAGTCTCAGGAGGTGAAAAGAGAAAAGACTGAAGATGAGCCATACAGCTCAGGACCAGGGTGCCGGAAGCCACTGACTTTGCACCCGGGCGCTCATTCCCAGCTCCATCGGGGCATTGTGCTCCGTGGGCTGGTGTGAAGTAGGCAGAGCATGAAACGATACACTGAGAAAAAAAGCGCAGGTCTGCAGAATTTCACAGGCAGCATGGCCTTCCCACAGCGGAGCGGAGAAACGTGCAGTTTTCTCCTAAGCATGGGAAGTTTACATGATGGATGCTCGGATACTCAAGCTGACTTTAACCAGCCGACTTTGGGAAATGCACCTAAAACATGAAGGAAAGTGGAGCTCACAGGATGTTATTTCTTCAAGCCCTTAGCCCTGAAACCCCTGTTCTCTTGAATGAGACACAGGGCATGATGGCAACAAAAAACACATTCTCACAACTCAGAGAGAACTCTTAAACAAAAGAAAACCTGGCACAGAGAGCATTGTTTATATTTTTCCTAACATTTACGTATTTTAAAATATAAAATGACAGGCAGTGGATGCTGCATATTATGAGCCATTTGAGTGATGACCACGTTTCCACAAGCTAAGGAGAATGAAAAAATAATTCTAAAAATGTTTAAAAAACAGCGCAGCCTCCTGTGAAGTGTAAAGCAGAGATTAATATAAGACAGCTTTTAAAGAAGAAGAAAATCCAGTTCTGGAAATGTAACACTGCCTAGCAGAATACTTAAGGGTAAAACAACACAATTTAGTTGATGAGAAGACAGCTGAAAACAGCAGAACCGCAATCAAAATAGGTTTTTAAATTCCTTGGTGTAGCTAGTTTTCCAATATTATACTTTGAAATGAGCAGATGGGTGTAAAACCAGCTATTGAGCACTTACAGCTTCCTTCAGTGTTGTTGAGGTTCAGCTCAACCCTCTCTAGAGCTTGCCTGGGCCACCTAATGTACCCACCAGTAATCTGCATTCATACTTGCATACATGCAGTATAGGAACAGACTTCATCCAACGCGTTCCCCCATGGTTTTCGGTTTGTGTCTTACCACGCACTTAGTGTACTCCTTAATGCAATTGCGATATTTACTAAATAGGTCTGACAAATAACTCTTAGTTTATAATCTGGTTTGTTTTCTGTAAATATTCACCAAGGGAATCTGGCCAGTAACGACTGGCTTTGGCTGAGCATCTGAAGCACACAGCACTGTTTCCAGTGTGAGACTGGAGAGACCCAATTTCTTGAATCACGTTTCTGTGACAAATAGAGACCTTTCCAAATTGCAGCTTATTTAATCATAATTCATTTGTTTGCTGGCCATATCCTGACAGCCCTCGCAACACGCCAGACGCTCTCTGCTCCTGCAGGAGGCCTGGCAGCCCGCCCGTGGCACCCAGCCCGGCCGGGTGCTCGCCCGCTGGCACCAGCAGCGCTGCTGGGAGCTGAATCCCCCACGGGCTCTGCCCCGCGGGGCTGCAGGAGCCAGTCGGTGTTTGTGCTGCACATCAGTGTTTGTGCTGCACGCCGCTGTTTGTGCTGCACGCTGCCGGCCCTCTCCAGGCATGGCCTGGCATCATGGTTTAACCCCAGCCGGCAACTCAACCTCACGCAGCCACTCGCTCACTCCCCCCAGGTGGGATGGGGGAGAGAATCAGAAGAGTAAAAGTGAGAAAACTTGTGGGTTGAGATAAAGGCAGTTTAACAGGTAGCACAAAAGCCGCACACACAAGCAAAGTAAAACAAGGGATTCATTCACCCCTTCCTATGGGTAGGCAGGTGTTCAGCATCCCCAGGAAAGCCGGGCTCTATCATATGTAGCAGTTACTTGGGAAGACAAATGCCATCACTCCAAACATACCCTCCTTCCTTCTTTTTCCCCCAAAATGAGTATTACATCACGTGGTATAGAATATCCCTTTGGGCAGTTGGGTCAGTTGTCCTGGCTGTGCCCCCTCCCAGCTCCTAGTGCACCCCCAGCCTTCTCCCTGAAAAGTACTCGACTTGGTATAAACATTGCTTGGCAACAACCAAAACATCAGTGTGTTATCAACATTCTTCTCATAATAAATCCAAAACACAGCACTATACCATCTATAGGAAGAAAATTAACTCTATCCCATCCAAAACCAGGACACCAGGTTAACAGCCAGGGGGGAGCCTTCCTTTCCGCAAAACAGGGTCTTTTACCATGCCCGACCATGCCTGCAACCACTAGTAGATTTTTGCTCTCTGGCTAGAGTAAATTCCATGTGGAGGGCAGCCTGTGTGTAACCTACAAAAGCCAGGCTAGACCCATAAGGGAGAGTTTATCTTCTGATGTGGTTGATAGAAAGGCTCCTTGTCAGCTCAGGGGTAGATTTTCTTTATTCAGATAATTCCTTCATAGCATGTTTCCATTTTTGGGAATCTCTGCATTTCTCAGAGCTTCCTGTCAAGAGAAGAACCTGGCCCCTTCAGAGCACATGGGAGCTTTGCCATTTATATCAGGGGAGTTTAAATGTCACCGCAAAGGCCAGGCGGCTCCCATGGGACTGATTTCAAGCCAGTACGTAGATCCCAGCAGAGATCTTCAGAGCCTGTATGGCTGGGAGCATGCAGTGAAATCAGTGCCCCACTCCACATGCGTAAATCCAGAGCTCATCTGGATACTAGATTGTTGTTATGATATTGGACCTATTTCTGTTTTTCTTTCTATCTTTGTACATGTGTCCAGAACGGTTGGTTCTTATTTTCAACAAACATGACCTGCTCTCTAAGACAAGTCCTCCCACACATGTGCACCTCCTCCCTGTTTTTCTGCTTGCCTCCTGCACACTTCCTTTCTCCAGGCAATTTTGGGAGTGAAATGAAGTGCAAAGGTCAAAGCTTTTGCAGCATGTAGCCCTGAATTCAATAAGGATGCAAAGAAGAACAGTCCCAGTTTGGCCCGAAGAGGCTGGGGATGAGACGTCTTTTTACTCCTGTGTGTACCAAGCTGGGAGATCAGCTGAGCTGCTGAGCAAAGCCCTGAACACGGGTTCATTTCCCTGCATTGAACCACATTGTTATGATCAGACAAAAGCGTAACAGCGTAAACATTTACAGCTTCTATTCTGATCCTGCTGGCTACTCTGGTTTTCTTCATTAGGTCTGACAGCGTGTTGTTGAAGGGTTTAGTTTAAAAAAAAGAAAAAAAAAGACAAAAGCGGTGTTGTGGTCCCCTACTAAAAGAGTCACTTTGCCCAATTTCCTGTTTATGTTCCTTCTCTTCGGAGTTGTCGCATCATGTGAGCACAGACAGTTATAGATAGGCTGCATGACTGTTGCTGACCTCACGCCACATGTTCGGTTAACAAGGTGAAACAGCAGAATTTCTTCTGTTTGTGTAAAGAATACTGAGAAAACTGCCAGTTCCAAGTAAAACTGAGGGAGAGGGACTCCGATAGCCCCAGGCAGGGTGCAATCTCCAGGCCGTTCTTTCTGCTCTTTAACTGCTTTGCACATCTGTATTTACATCGTGTTTGTGAGTTAGAAGAAAGGGGATTAGCCTCAACTCTATTTCTTTCCTTAGTGAAGCAGGTTTGGAGTCCTTCCATAAAAGCTATTAGTTTAGCAAATTTGCTCAAATTTTGTCCAAACTTCAGTCCCTTTGGTATATACATTTTCCTATACTTGCTTCCAAAAATGACTGAAAACTCCTGTGACTTAGCTTGCTTCAGTCATCCAGCAAGATGATTATACCCAGCATTTGTGTTTCAGGACTGTTGTTCCTCAAACAACCTGGGAGCAACATAATTTTTCTTAAGATCCCAAGGATCCGTGCAGAGCCTTTTAAAAATCCTTTAAGATTATGCAAGACCTTTGGCTTAAAGCCATTCCAAGAAATTGAAGTTTACCTCTATTCAAGATATCTTATTACTATGTTGGTATTAAAGAATTTATTGTGAATGAGTGAGAGAGATCTTAAGGGTTTCCAGACCATTTTACACAAGTAGTTTTCAGTTAACAGTAGGAATCCTTGCATGTGGCATGAGGTTTCAGTGGTGCTTTTCCCACTAAGAGAAAGCGAAGTTATGTTAAATCCAGGAATACCTGTGTCAGTGTGTTAGTTTCTCCTTTCTCCTTGTTTTCAACTCGTTCCTGTAAAAAGCCCAATCCAGCATCCTGAGAAAGCAGAATTATATTTTCTAGCTGCCCTGAGGAGTGGCACTGAGCCAGACCAGTGGTTTTCTGTCTGTTGACCTCTGTCACCTTAAACAGGTAAATAAGGATTTCAGATGGAAAAGTTGCACCATAGATTGGTCGAAGCCAAATGCACAGATGTGACTGTGTACCTGTGGTGTACGGGTAAGCATCCTGATTATGAGAAATGCCTTGTAACTTCAGAGACAGGTATATCGCTGTGACAGGTGAATGAATCACAACATATGCGGCATGTAATGAGTGTTGTCAAGTGCTTTAGGATTTAAAGGTGAAAAAAAGCACTCCAGAAATTTAAGCTGCATCCAAATTGATAATAATAATGTCATTTTAGATACTACACATAAACATGCTGTGAGGGAATATGGAACTAAAACTCTTGGCTAGCTGGCGAGGCTGTAAACATCCTCATGCAAAGAGTCCTGCCTGTAAGTCTTCACTGTCAGAGAGCTTAAATGCCTGCAAAAGCAGTCAGAAGGTGTCATTTGGGGGGCAGCTTAAAGGAATTAGTGTTCCACTGTGTCTGCCCTCAGGAAGGAAAAAATGTGCCAGAGGAGAGGAGGATTCTAGGTGGGAGGAGATCCTTGAATGGCTTTAATCACTTCAGTGCTGTCTTCTGCTGCTGGGACCTCTACTCTGAGCTGCGACCTACTTTACATTCCCATTAAAAGTGAAAAAGACAGACAAAATTAAACAGAAAGGAGACTATGAGGATGCTCACGATGTCCACCCCTGGCTGCCCCAGTCTGATACCCCCCCAGCATCCTGGCTGCTGGGGCTGCAGCACCCAGGGATCCAGGTGGGACGGGGTCCGCCCTGCCCCAGGCAGCCCCAGGCAGGGGCGAGGCTGCCCAAAATCACCTTCCCTGCACCCAAGGCTTTTTCTCACCCTTTGCGGGTTCATTTTGGTGAGGGCTGGTGGCCCACTGGCAGCGCTGGAAGCCGCAGCGGTGGGCGGCCAGCCCGAGGCCAAGGCTGCATGAAGAGCTTTGTGGCTGCCTGGGCCCTGTCCCACCTGGAGGCTTCCTGAGCTTGCACGGATCTCACGCCGCAGCTGGCGTTCTTCTCCTTAGCTGGATTTTTCATCAGTCCTCCAGATCCCTTTGGGCGCTGCTTTATAATGATGCCGAGTCACAAAAATTCCAGTTGCTTCCTGAAAGCGTGTGAGACTGGCTTTACGGTCTTGTCAGTCCCAATGAAACACAGCCAAGCGCAGTGGGGGAGTTACTTTATTTATTTATTAATACCAACTGCGTCTTTTTACCGGCACCCTGCAGATGCTGTCGAGATTGCTGGGCGGCCCGAGTCGCTTGGTGCTCCTGACAAACCCCAGTCGGCCACAAGCCTCTCCCTGGAGGTGCAGCTCTCCGGGGCACGGCTGGGTTTCTGCCCTGTGGTGGCAGTTAGCTGTAATTTTGGAATGACTGATCCTTACGCTTTCTGTAAATGAGCTCAAAGGGGCCTGCACATATTTGCAGGGCAGCTGTTAACAAGAAAAGCTCCAAGCTTTCAGCACCACTGCTGTCGAAAGAAATAATAGAGAAGCCATGCCCTGGCTGACAGTAGGGAGGGTGGCTTATTTATTTCATGCCTATGTCAGGATTTTACTGTTAAATGAATCCACTGAAATATAATTGCCATCCTGCCATCCTTTCTTCTGTGTTTTGTTGCTGTGGATTTCACAGGTGAGGCTTTATCGGCCCAGAGGCATTTCCATTGCACGGGACACTGGGAAGCAGTGAGGTCTGTGATGCTTTGCGGGGACAGCCCGGTCCTGGGTCCTGCCTGCACCGCATGGCCCAGGGCAGGGCAGGCAGCATTGCCAAGCCGTTTGACACATTTCATTCCCCCCAGGTGACATGGAGCCAGGGTGTTCTTCTGGTTTGGTAGGGTTTGTTGTATCTGGGATTAAAGCCAGTGAACTCTTCCCCGTAGCAAGATCTTGTGGGATGAGATGCCTCGTCAGCATCTTCCCGTGCGAAGCTCAGGGACCCATCCAGGGGCCATGACCAGAGCGCCAGCATTTCTTCTCAGTGGGACAGCCCCTTGAGATCCACCTTCCAGGAGTCATGGGGAAAGCGAGGAGAGGACGGCTGTGCTGCTCCCCGTCAGACAGCACTGTCTTGTCGAGCAATTCCTGCTTGTATGAGGAGCAAGGGGATGCTCCGTCACCTTGTCAGCATCCTCAGAGGAAACCTCTAATCAAAATGTTTGTGGGAAGCACAGTTCTCACTTCTTTACTGCTCTATTAAAGGACGGGGGACAGGAGTGAAATGACACGTCTTCATCCAAGCATCTGTGTCCTTCCTCCCTCCCCAAAATGCAGTGGTGTTATTATTAATTTTACTTTCAGAACTTGTTTTCTTATCTTCCACCAGGTTTTTAAGAGCTTAGAACTCCCAAGTTTTGGGGTCACTATGACTTTGACCCTTCGTGCCCAAACAAACCTATTAGTTTTACAAAGAATTTGCGTGTTTATTAAATAGCAGTGACTCATTCTGTTGCAGATGTTTGTATATGTAAAGCACCATAAATATTATGGATTAGGATGTAGACCAGGCAATGGGAATGTGTGTAAGTTAGCAGGCAACATAAGACTCTGGGACTTTTACTCCTTTTTTTTAGTGTGTGTCATTTTTTCTTCAGAAACCACAAGTTTCTTTTTGTGAGAAACAGAAACAAAGGAAACCTCTCTGCATCTACAGGACGTCACTTTAGATGCTTTATTACAGAGCTGTCATTGCACTTACAGTGCAGGAAATTTTTTGGTTAGTGTTTTTAGTCAGTTAAGGTATCTGTATCACCTTGAAAGGAAGAAGGTATTTCCCCTTCCACTATGCACCCGTTGCATCTCCTCCGAGGAAGACTCATGCTGATTTTCTTGAAACAAGATTAATTTAGAGTCATACCGAAACTACCACAATCAGAAAGATGAGTGACTCAATAAATGACTCACGGCTTAGCAGATGGAAATACAGCGTTAGACTGCAGTCTGTCCTGAACTCATTGTATGATGGTCCTTTGCACAAAGCCAGACCATTTGCGCTAGTCTGTGTTGGAAGCTGTTTCGCATGGGAACACTGGTGAGCTGAGAGCTTTTTTTCCACCATCACCGAGCCCTGACCTTGAGAAGACAGAGCTGTCGTGGGCATAAACAGGCAGGGGAAGGGAGAGCTGATGCCTTTCCAGCACTCACAGGAATGCGCCTCAGCATCCAGGTACACACACAATCTGAGAAAAATGACTGCAGAACATTTCTCCTTATATTATCCAGGTTAAATAGAATTACATGGCTGTGGAGGCAGAGGAAAGCCCTAAGGGAGGAGTATTCCTCTCTGAAATTGAATATTTATTGATTTTTCTTTCCCGGCCATAAACCATGAGTTTCAGCCTCTCGCTGCTGAATAAGTGTGTGAGATCTGAGTAGAAAATAAGAGAAACCAGACAGCAAGGGAGACAAAATCCAGGAGAAGTGTTAAACCAGTGGGTGATGGGCCATGAGCTGAGCTGCTCCCAGAGTGCTGCACAGGGACACACTGGAAGGGACAGGCAGGCAGCCTCGGTAGGGAGAGATTTATTATGCAGAGCTGATGGGAGCTGCAGACCTACAGCCACAACTGAAACAGCAAAACCATAACCCCAGCTGGGGGACAGGCTGGGTGGTTTAAGAGGTCTTTTTCATCTCAGGTTTCTCCGAGGGAGTTAACCGAGCGCTATTACCAAGCAATACAGACTGCAGAGCAGAGGGCATCAGCCCTTCTGCAAGGGTCTCGCAGTCCGAGGAGCACGAGCTGCATGGGGCTGGCCCTTTTCTCTTGAAAGAGTGGCACGAAAAGCTCCCAGCAATGCCCTCGGCTCTTTGAACATGAGGATACTTGCTGGGAGCTGGGCCTGACTCCTTCCTGATGCAGGGGCCGTACTGTTCCAACATCTCCGGCTCTGTGCAGGAGGGGGAAACTCTATTATATGGTCTTACTAGGCTCAGACACCAGCTGCTTACAAACCTGTTTACATATGAATTTTTACTTCCTCTTTTCAAGTAATTGACAGGAAATGCTATAAAGTTCCACCTAATTTATTTCCAAAAAAAAAAATGTTTTAAAATTGTTCTTTTTTAAAAAACAACAACAACAACAGGCTTTGAAAAAGTGTGTCTTGAGTGCTGGCACTGCTGCGGGACAGTTATCCCCCAGCTCTGCTGGTTCTCTTGCCCCACAGATGCCCCGGAGCTCAGGGCAGCAGAACCACAGCGTGGAGCAGGAGAACTGTGCCCATGGCAGCGAAGCTGTGCCAGACCTTCTCTTGTGGGATTTGCTGCTTTGTCTTCCCAGGGGAGTTTGCGGAATGAGAGCAATCCCAAATGTCCAAACCTTTGTCCGTCCTCCTGAACACTGAGCTCTTGAACTCTTTTTCAGCATCAGACCTCCACACAGCAGCTCTGGGGACAAGCACACGTCCTGTGCCCAGAGCACAGCTGCAAGGCCACCAGGCGAGGGATTGCTGCACATCTGCCACTCCGTCTGCCTCCCCTTGCCACCCCCTTTGCTCCATTCTGTAAAATGAAGATTATCCTCATGGGGGAGTCATAAGCATTAATTTAGCTGGTAAACATTTTCAAGTTTGTTGGCTATTCTGTGTTTTGTTATTAAAACCAGAAAAAAAAATCAAAAACCCACAGGACAAATTATATTTCAGGCAAATTTACCTTATTTAGCTTGTATGTGCTCTAATTAATTATTTAGATCTCAGATGCTGGGTATTTTATACGTATAAATGAAAACATGGTCCTCAGACGGAAGGTAAGCGATGAAGATCCTTGGCTAAACTTTTCCCACACAGGCACCCAGCTCCCATTCTGGCCTTGTTTACCAGCTAGCTGTTTTATCAGCACATAATGGGTTTGCTCGTGGCCTGTTTTATCTGACATTGCTGTGGCGGAGCAAATGTTCGCATGTAATAGCAGCCCTTTTTAGACTTCACACCACTTATTCAGCAGAAGCAGAAACATCAGATTGTGGAACTAGTTATCGCTTTCTTAGAAATGCTACTGAAACTGAAACAGAGCTATTCCTCTTCTCTTTAGAAGTGGCTCTGGAATTCACAAAGTGAAAATTCAGGAGCAAGAAGAAAACACTGATAGCTTGTGTTGCACAGGGCAATGTGCTGGCATCCGACCAATGCTGCTGCAAACTCTTTCTTCCTTTTGGCACCGAACTATTCCACTTACGAAGGGCAGACGAAAATTGTTCTAGATTTATGTTGGCTCTTGCCTGATTGTAGTTGTGCTTTTCTGATAAAGCCTTCTCTCTAATGCCCACAAAGCTTTGGAGGCCATGTAAACATATCATCATAGTATCACTCCTTCATCAAGAAGGAACTGATTTCAAGGGGCCTCCAAATAAATGTAGTATTTCTTCTGGATGCATAAATCCTTTCTGTACTGCAAGTGAGGACCCTAGGCTGAATCCTCGGAATCACTTCCTGTTGAAGGATAAAGGTTACTCCATCTCAATCGTGGAAGTGCGATCTTTCACTCTTAAATTGGTCCAAATTTTCTTGTAAATTTGACAGTGTGTGCAGCGTCAGACTAAATATTGTCAGATACTATTGGCTCTGATCAGCTGAAATACATTCCTCCTGGCCACAGCGCCACCGCTCCAGCCCTGCTCGCTCCTCGCGTGTCCCTGCCGGCGTTGAGCAGCTTTGGGGGCTCAGAGGTGCTCTTGAACTGGACACCAGAACCCCGCAGCAAACACAGGGACTGGTGCTCTGGCACAGGCTGGCGGCAAAAGCGACCGTTCCTTACACACTGCAAGAAGGTGTTGTGGCAGCACAAGGGTGCGGGTTGATGGTGCACACAGTGCTGCCCAGGGCTGGAGGGAGCAGGGGGCAGAGCTCCGTGCTGAACCACGGGGAGCCCTCTCGGAGCCCGGACAGGTGCTCAGCACCTCGTGTCGTGCTGGCACAGGCACAGCTTCTGGTTTGGGTGAGTGATGGGGAAGGGGAGGAAGGCGCACGCTGCGCTACACCATGTCTTGGTCTGTGGACGAGGGTCATGCTGCAAAGAGACAAAACCAGGGATGGTGGGACGAACCATAACAGGGGAAGGAGGAGGCAGCCTTGTGACTGGTAGACAGTTAAAAGGAAACTACCACGAGCGTACAAATATGTAATACCCTGCTGTGCTCTGTGGTGGGGCTGGGGCTGAGCTGGGCACTGATGATGGGCTGTGGTGGGGTCTGACTTGCAGGGCAGAGGCTGGGAGGTGCCAGGCACCCGCTGCGCTTCTGGCCCGGGGCTGAGGAGCCCCAGCCCCTGCTCCAGCACAGTGGACTGAGCAGTACACGAGCCGCCTGGGTCCCTGCGAGCTAAAAGCTGCTGCTGCCCTCTTGTCTGGCCAAGGCCTGGCACAGCTGGGGTCCCAGTGACTCCAGCGTGCTGCATCCCTTTCCCCTGGGGAAGGGAAACATGTAGCTCACTGCAGGCAAATGCCAGCAAAATGAGGAGATGATATTTGATTCTTGATGATAAAAGCCTCATGCTGAAAGGTGTGCCAAAACCCCTGCTTTGCCTACGCCATGGAGCAGGGCGAGTCCTGTGTATTGGCAATGGCAAACCTGTGAATTTCTCAAAAACTCGGTGCATCGTACACTCAGCATTGTAAAATAAGCAAAAACATTTTGCTAGTAAAGGCACATATTGGTGAAAGTTTCAGAATGGAAATGAGACATTGAGGGGAGACAGTGATGGCCCTAGATATGTCAAGTGGGAGAAGAGGTGCCACTGATGGTCCTTCAACCCTAGCCATGCAGGTAGCGATGTCAGTAGCCGATGCCACTTTCCTTCGAAAGAGCAGAATAGAAAAAAAAAGGAGCCTGGAGAGGCAAGGTGCAAGTGCACTGTGTGTGTGTGGATGTGGCCTGAAGGTACAATGAACCTGATACTAAGAGCAAGCACCCAGGGAAGAGCTGGTCCTGTCCCTTCTCACCCTCCTGCCCCCTTCCTGCTGATGATGGGCTGTGCCCAGGCCAGGCTGGGTGCTGGGGCGCTGGACTGGCACCGCTGCTGTTTCCCAGTGTGTGATGAGGCAGTTTCTGCTCCCTTTGCTCTCCAAGACGGCTTCCTTTGGTGGCAGACGAGGAGCAGCGCTGGCACGGGGCAGCGGGAGAGCTCACCGGGCAGCACCGGCAGACTCCCCTTTGGCCAGGCTGCACCAGCACCCCGCCATGGCACCCACACTGATCTCAGGTGGGGTTGAGTGCTTAAGTGTCTTCGAAGATGGAGTGTCCTTCTCTGGAGACGTCCAGAACGCGCCTGGACGCATTCCTGTGCTGTCTGCTCTGGTGAACCTGCTTTTGCGGGGGGGTGGACTAGATGGTCTCCAGAGGTGCCTTCCAGCCCCCACCAGTCTGTGATTCTGTGGTCTGAGCCTGTGAGTGCTGATTCACCCACGCCGCTGACTCAGGCTGTGCCAATGTAAAGGCTGCCAACCCTCGGCACTTCTCCCTCCCCTCGGCTCCAGGTCCAGCAGTGGGTCAGCAGCACAGACAGGGTATTTGCTCCGGTCCCTGCAGCTCATGGCAAGATACCACCATGGGTTTCAGAGCACGTTAAGATTTGGGGCAATGAACGATGGTTAGCTTGCCCAAGCTTGCGGTATCACCAAAGAGCAGTTCCTCTGCCCCTCTCTGCCCCCCATCTTCCTGCACGTTTCCTACAGCTCATGCATTACCCTTGCAAGAAAAAGCCAGCCTGTTTTCAGCTGTCGGGGGGCTGGCTGCTGCACGGCCCGGCGGTGAGCCGGGGGCAGGCAGTGAGGGTGGCCGTGCGGGAGGTGGAGGGGGAGGTCTGCCCTTCCCAAGGGCAGTGCAGATTTGGGCAGCTCTCTGGCCTTATTTCCCCCCAGCCCTGTTTTCGTGGCTGCCCAGCTATGATAGACAGTGTTTTCTCACACAGCCTCAGCCCTGCTCTCCTCTCACATCATAAGCCGCACTGACCAGGCATCTCTCCATCTCCAGTCTCACAGCGCCAGCCAGATGATAAGCCTGATCAAATTGCGTATCTGCAGGAAAATGGGTTATCAGGCAGCTTCTCAGCTAGTACAAAACCACAAGCAGCAGTGCCACAGCGCTCGCACCACGCCAAAGCCGGCCTTCGCCTCCAAACAGAGGGGCCGTGAGCTTTTCCACGAACTGCAGCTGCAGTTTTCTTTTTCCTCTCACCAGCTGCCCAGGTCGTGCTGAAACTACAGACCCCTTTAGCCTCATGAAAACTAAAATGCTAAGGAAATGCAGGCAGGTACTGGCCCATCCCGCCTAAGGGTGTTGTACCGGCCACCAGGCAAGTAGCCCTGAGCTGGCCCCGGCCTCAGGGCTGAGCTCCCAGATTCCCACAGCTCTGCGGGTTTCATCTAAACAGCATGTCCGCATCCCATCACGTTCCCCCGTGGTTTGCTCACATGCAGGTGATTTCCATGCAATTTCCATCAGAAGGAGCCAGGTGTATTTAAGTTACTGGGCTGGCAGCACTGGGGAGGAGTGAGAAGTGGTTTTGGGGGAGGGTTGGTGGCTCTTTTTGCCTTAGCAGCCTGCCCTCTGCGGGGAAAGAAGCAGGTCTCCTTTAGCTTAGGTCTCCTGAAGCATTTCTCTTTTGCTGTTTAGGGGTGACAGCACGTTAAGGGATGTCACTTTCTGTCCTGATACATCTGTGGGGTGTGCATTAGCCCTGTGTGGCACTTGGTTTGCTGGTGGCAGAGATGCGGGCTCTTTGTGGGACCATATGTGTGAGATACCTGCTGGGCTGTATTTTTGCTGTTAAAGTTTGCTAGTCAGGAAAGTGTTCCCTCAGTTAAACATTTCTCTTTTGTTTCTGTTTCCTTTTGGGGGGCGGGGGGGGAGTGTTCTTTTTTTCCTGGCTCACACAATATTAGGTTTGTCTGAGGTCTCTCAGTAATCTGTTGTCTCTAGCTACTTTCAACAGAGACTAAATCACTTTCAAAACTCAACAGGTCATGAGGGCAAGACCTAATTTTATTTGTGCAATACAATTTGTACTGCACCTCTGCTTCCTGTTTATTCCTGATGTGACCCCCCCCTCTCTGAAAACTCCCCTTTGCACAGGCCGGTATGTGCTTGTTCAGCCTTGCAAGAGCTCCCTCTATATTTCATTCTCTGGTCCCTGTAAATTGTTTTTGAAGAACCTTTTGGTTGCAAGATAGATTAAGGTACTGTCAGGCTGAACAGATTTTCTTCTAGATAAATTTTTGGATTAACGTCGACCGACTGTTGAAAAACTTGCTACGCTGCAAGAAAGTCTCTGAAGTGGTGGTGGGGGGGAGCTTTTTCTTGGCAAATGATTGTTGCTGGGTTTTGTTGATCATTTTAACTGTCACCATGCCCATGGGAACTCGGTGCCAGCAAAATCTGTTGTGCCTGTATTGATCCTAAACCGCACCAGTAAGGACTCTTACATCCTGATGAAAATATCCTGAACTTAGTTATTTTGCCTTAAGGCCAAAGGGTTGGCTGTCTTAGTAAAATGACAGACAGATCCGCTCTTTGCGAAATTAGCGTGATTTTTAATCAAACACAGGTTTACGTTGTTGTGACAGCTCATTTTGCAAAGAGCACTTGAATAAGATTCAGGCAGGGAGGCTGTGGTGGTTGCTGTTCAGATGTTTCTTTAATGAACTTTTAATTCTTACGAAGGCAACTAAAGCAGCCAGTGGCTGTACAGTTATCGCAGGCACCTGGGCAGTGTGTGAGCCCCTGCACCTTTCCCAAACCTTGCTGGTTTGGGAATGATTTTATCCAACTCAGTTTTTATGGAGTTTAGTAAGGGGGAAGCTCCTAATGTCTTATTTCAGCTTTTCCCTGTGGAACAGAGCTTGTGCTGGATTTCTTCTGGCCCTCAGAGTAAGTGTGTTGGCGACAGCTGTAATCAACGCAGAGGCGTTTATACTGTTGATGAACAAAAACAGCTGCTGGGAAAAAAAGGGAAAATATGTTATTTTGTTCCTGAAAAGTTGCATATAGCTTTATAAAGTGATGCTGCAGCTTAGCCCTGCCAGGACTTCATTTAAGCCTGTATGGGACCCATCCCTTCAGTCACAAGGGTCTAAAAGACAGCAGTGCTTAACAGGTTTGGTTTGGGTTGATGGTCACTTGAAGCAGTGCCTGTGTAAATAGATGTGTTTCTAGAAGGTCTGAAAGTTTTCTGTTTCACTTTTTAGCGCTACAACTCCCTTAAGGTTTGTTCTGGGCTTTCAGAAGTAACTGGCAGCTCATTAACAGCTTTTTATTAGCACTGAAAAGCACTGGAGGGAAGCAGCACAGGTCATCTGGAGCCCTTGACTTTGCTGGGCAAAAGGTGTTTTTTGCCAGGTATTAGCTCGGGCACTGCAACAGAGAGTGCAGTCCTGGGTGTTTTCATTTCACAAAGAAAAAATGTGTTATAATCTCTTCTATAGACGAGACAGTGAAGTATCGGATCATTTTGATTACACCGTGCTGGCAGGCTGCTTCTCTTGACCTCCGAAGGGACAACACTCTGCCTTTTTTCCTATCACAAACATGAGCTGATAGCCAGCACTTCAAATCGAAGTCGCAATTTAACCAGCTTATCGAAACGCCTATAAAACTTTAAAGAAAATAAGCATGCGTGAGCCGATTTATATATAATGTGGCGAGCACTAAGCGGGCGCTGTTTGTGCCGTTCGCAGGCATGGCGGAAGCGCTGGTTCGTGCTGCGCAGAGGCCGCATGAGCGGGAACCCCGATGTGCTGGAGTACTACAGGAACAACCACTCCAAAAAGCCCATTCGGATCATCGACCTCAACGAGTGCGAAGTGCTGAAGCACTCAGGGCCCAACTTCATCAAGAAGGAATTTCAGAACAACTTTGTCTTCATTGTGAGGACCACCTACCGCACCTTCTACCTGGTAGCCAAAACCGAGGAGGAGATGCAGATCTGGGTGCACAACATCAGTCAGATCTGTAACTTTGGGCATCTAGAAGATGGCACAGGTAGGATCATGGTCATCTTGGGGGTTGGGAGGATGACCAGTGTCTGGGCTCTTCCACAGCAGCGCCCGGGCTGAGAAGAAATGTGGACCTTGGTGTGGGACTTGGTTTCCTAGAGCTCCGCACAGCACTGAGATGCTGCTAAACCCTGATCTGAAAGTTATCAGGGTTTATTATTATTTCTACCGCTGGGTAGAAATAATAGCTGGCTGCTTGGTCTCAGTTTGATGAAGCAATTCCTGCTAGAATAAGCAGCAGGTCTTGTTTATGTGAAAAGCTGACTGAGTGTTATCTTCTGGGGCTGTTTATTTCATTACATGTCCCATATTCATTTAGTTTGGCTTAATGCAAGACACCTGTTCCAGGAAAGTGTCCTGCAAAACTTGTGCTTTCTCAGGCTTTTTCTGGATGTGGAATGTGCACAGACTTGTGTGTATATGCACATACATAAATCAGTGACAAAAATACTGAGCTGTCTTCATCTATTAATAAGAAAAATAAAGAAAAGGCAGAGGATAGGAGAGTGTTAGAAGTGTGTGTCTAGACTTAAGAGACAGTGCTGCCAGTGAAGCATAAAATTAGCCTGTTTTGCTAGGACCTACACCTGTATATACTCAGTAGGGTGAATTTCTTGGAAACCTTCCAAGAATTAACCACTCCAAGATGGATGCAGCCAGTAATTAAAGTCAGGACCTGTATCATCATTAACTTACCTGTCAAATGAGACAATCAGGCTCAGATAACAGCAATCTGTAGTTCCCTTGACATTTCCAAGGGGCAGATACAGCAGCAATTTGAGAGCTTCATAGGAAGTGAGTCAGAACGAAGTCCTTTGCTGTGATAAAAGGCAGCGCAAGAGCAGAAGAGGGTGCTGATGGAGAGACTGCATCCCAAGGGCAGTAACGTGTTTGAGGGTATCATAGTGTGGCCAGGCGGATTGATTATTCTGCCATGGTCCCTCTGCTGCTGCGCCCAGACTGCTGCTGGTGTCTGCAGCTGCCACATGCTGTTGCCTTTAACTTGAGAGGAGACAAAAGGCTACGGTGAGATGTTTTGTTTTAATCTACCCTGGTTCCTGCCCTGCTTTAATCTTCTCTTCAGTAGTTTATTCTGAGGGGAAATGGGAGTGGAAAGAGCACGGCAGAGCTTCTGTTATAAATCTGGTGTCTGCCCTTTCCCATTCACTTTAGAGACCACCAGGAAAACATGCTGACACAGTTTTATGTGCCAGTACAAACTGCCCATGAATGCAACTTGCAAAGTGGAGCTGGTATCTTTGAGGGATTGGAGTCAATAGCCCTGCGGAGCATTGATGTAATTAGGGTTATTCAGTAACCCCTGTCCTACTGATCTGCCTTTGACACTGAGATGTTGCTCTTGCATTGCTACTTCTGGTGCAGTATTATTTTAGACACAGTTTTCCCAATTACTCTGAACTGAAGGTAAGTCTTTCTGTGCGAAACAGAAAACAGAAAAATAATTTTTTTTCTCTCAAATATATATGCAGACTTCTGCTGGCACTGTGTTGAGGATGTGCATAGGGAGAGGTGATCAGTGGCAGAGAAGCTGAAGCAGCAGCTGTCCCCAGGACAGATGCGTTTATAGTGGGACATGTCTGTTCTGTTGTGCTAGTACAGCGCGGCATTACTTGTAAGACTTACACGTGGGCGATACTCAGAGTATTACGAAGTGGTATTTCTCTCCCACCAAAGATTGCCAGTGTAGACGCTGACAGATGAGAAGTGACAACTCTTGGTGTGGCGGTTGGGAAGGCTGACATCCCAGCTGTCCGCTCCATTCAAGGCCGACGTTATCCCCCAGGAAGTTCGGCAGTGCAGAGCATTTGCCTTGCTTCAGTGTAAAGTCTGGCACCTGAACTTACAGCCCTCATCACAGGCTGCGTAAGCTGAGCTTCCAGCCATGCAGTTGTTGTATCTCTAGTGGTGAACAGCTCGTAAGATCTTCTATTTATCCTGCGGTTCACGCCGATGAGGTCAGGTCTGGGGTGTATTCAGGTCAGGCTGCAGGGCACAATCAGATCCTCTGCTTTAAATCTGCACAGTTCTGCAGGTTGCACATCGCATTTCAAAGAGTTCCTAATTGCTTCAGCTTTTTGGAAGCACCTGAATCCCCCAAGAGCCTGTAGTTTTAAACAAATTACCCTTAAAAATTAACATAAGAAGAGAGAAAGTCTATTAAATGCCATATGCTTTTTTAACTTCAGTGCTACTGTGATAAAAAAAATAATAGTCCCTGAAATGAATCATCAAAAGAAAGACACATCAATTGCAGGAAACTTTAATAAGCTGTTCTGTGTATTAAAATGATTCTCAAAGCCAATATTATATTGTGAAATCAATCATTCTTAATCCTTGCATCTCTGAAAACTTGCTGTGACTTTTGAGGCCAAAACCAAATCTGCTGCTTTCTCTGATTAGTGCACAGAAAGTGCAGCCACAGGTTTACGCAGTGACTCGGCTGTAAACGCTGTCCCCTTGTTCCCACTTAGTCCCTTCCAGTAGCACAGAAGCTGGACAAACAGCCAGGCCCTGGTCACCAGCAGCCTCTGGTCTGACGTGTAAGCAGCCAGACACCAACCTAAGTTGGTGAGACCGCGGCCGGCCCCGTGAGGACAGCTTTTTAGTCAACAAGAGCGGGGCTGGCTGAGAGATGGAGGCGAAGTGCAAGCTGCAGGCAGATGTCAGGAAGCACCTGGGAGGGCGGCTGTCGGGAAGGACTGTCCAGCAGCAGCCCCTGCGCTGGGCACTCGGCTGCCACCAGAAACAGCTGCTGGCTGAGCTGAGAGGGACGGGGGAGCTGGCACCTTTGGGGAGTCAGCTGGAGGAGAGAGGAGGAGGCCTCCCTCCCTGTTTTCATACCAGTTCTGTGTAGGATCTTGCTGCCTTCTCTGGTGAAGGCTCCCAGTGGAGCAGTCGGTCCCCAACCCCATGGGACTTGTGGCCACACAGGGGACCAAGAGGAGTCTTGGGTCGAGTGGCTGCGCAGGGGATGAAATGAAGTGAGGTGGCCATGGGACATCACGGGCACACTTTATCCCATATGCAAGCTGAAACCCTGATTGATTGACACAATGCAGTATAGCAGCTTTTCACTGGAGAAGCTGCTGTGAAAGTTGTTTAGCTGTTTTCATTAGAAAGCCTTACTTTTAAAGATTGTAGTTGTGCATCAAATGTTCCCCCAGGCCATGCCTTGGCAGGCAGCTCCTCAGCACAAGAGGGACCTTTCTTCTTGGGTTCACTCTTCCCTTCTTCCACAGGCTCCGGGTATTGTTCCACATCCCATGTAAACACCTTGCTCCTTCTGGATACAGCCCTTAGCTGAGGGTCCCTGCTGGTCTCCATCGCTCCCCTGTTGCTTTCCTCTCTTCCAGAGCACTCAGGGCCACAGTGGAGCCTGATGCCCCGCGGAGACCCTGTCACTGCTGCCCTCCCTGCACAGTGCATGGACCAGGCTGTTGGCAGGGTCACCCTAAGTGACAGGTTACCCTTGGGTCCCTTTTGGCTGCTGGCAGTTGGATTAGAGCACTTCTGCTCCTCCACCTTTCCCTCGCCTCTGGTTGCTCTGTTGTTCACACCCATCCTTGCCCACTGCTGGGACTGTCTCCCTTTCTGCCTGTTCCTCTGATGGGGTTTTTTTTGCCTCCTTAAATGTCTCTTTATTATTATTATTAATAATAATAATATTTTCTTTTGCCAGTGTGCACAGACCCTGCCATGCCATGGGGATGGTTTGATTCCCCAGGACCTTGCTGCAGCATCACTGGGCAGCATCTCTCCCAGCAAGGGCATCCTGCTGGGAGCAAAGGGAACTGGGAGCATCACATTGAGGGGCTGCCTGGAGGGACTGTGCTCTCCTTGCAGAGAGACACTCTTTCTCCTGAGTGTCTTCACTTTATTCCCCTACTCTGTTCCCACACGCAGTGGGGCAGGCAGGGTCCCCTTGCGCAGGAGCTCAGGGGAGGTGCGATGGCTCCTCCCAGCCCATGCTGGAGGACAGGCACGGGGGCTGCTCCCTCCACACTCCCTTCCCAGCAGGAGGAAATCCCTTCTCAGCTGCAGGGACTCAAGGCTGCTCTTTAATGTCAGGCTCTGGCCCCTGGCCAGGAGGGGTGGGTGGCATTTCTATCTCCTTGGCATGGCCACGCAGCCTGGTGGGGGGTTGCTGCGAGCAGAACACCCCCTATTTCGCTGTGTCCTTGCACTGCTGTTGTACTGTAACAATTTTGGGGGAGCGGGCTGGGGTCTATAGCAGGAGGGAGAAGCCCTCAGTTTCTCCAAGCAATGGCCCCACATTGATGGGGAAAATCACCACGGAGGACAATGATGGTCCACATCTTCCATGGTGATTTTCCCCATCCATGCAGGGCGGAGATTTTTTGGGTTGGTACCCACCAAAGCAGTTATTTTGGCAGCCGGAGATTCCTGCTGTCTCTGGCAAAGGGGAGGGCAGGCACCAAACCCATTCTCTGTCTTCTCACTGTTGAAAGTGGCCATGCATAATTTATTCTACCCAGATGCTGTTGTGGTACAACTTTAATGCACACTGATTTGGTTACCAGAAGAGCTGGCAGGGACCAGGATGGTCTGTTAGGAGCTGGCTGCAGGTCCCTGGGCCCCTGAAGGTTAGAAAAGGGCAGGTCTGTGCTGTCCCTGTCCCTCCCTCCTGCTCACAATGGTTGCCATGTGGTCTGCAGCTCACAGCCTTTCCTGGTGGGATAATCTGTGGCTAAACCCTGTGAGTACCAGATGGAGTTCAAGCCTGTTCATTCCCTGTGTTAATAATCCAGAACGTCATTAATTTCTCTCTCTTATGCATTGTGGCAGTTTTTAGTTGTTTGGCTTTGTTGGTTTTTTTTTTTTTTTTGGTCTTTTTTTTTTTTTTAAATGTGGTCAGATGGTGATGTGAACATGCTTTTCTGAGATCCCTATGGAGTTAGCTTGGTGCATATTTGATCATCCTCAGCTTGCAAGACAGCTCTTGGAGTCCAAGATTTGAAAGCAGAATTACTGTCTGAGCCAGCACAATGAACATGAGAGAAGTTATTTTTCAGATGGAAACACTGCAGCCCTCAGCTCTGCTTTGCAAATGTGAAACCCCATAAAAGCCATTCTTTCCAGATGCTCGCTGCTGAAATCCCGCTGCTATAAGCACCTGCTCAAAATTAAGCAAATGCTTTGCTTAAGCTTGAATTTAAGCATGTGCTTATGTGCTTTGCTGACTTGGGGTCCATCACTGCACCAGACCTCCAGAGCTAACAGGAAGAAGCAGCAGCGAGTCAATACTGGTGGATGGGAAGGAAAGGGGCAGCTCCCTCCCCAGTTTAAAGGGATGAAGTGTGGGGTAGTGCAGGGAGAAAAGATCAGATGTTTTACTCTTCTTCTGAGATGAGGAGGATGATGGGCTGAAGCCTGCTGTGGCTGGTGTGGAAGTCTGGGTCACCAAAGGGTTTTGTTTGTGTACAGTGGTGTTGCTGTCTAACCACCCAAGTCTTGGCAGCTCTCTCCATCCCTCCTGACCTGCTTGCACATACACCTGGCACCTCGCAGGGCTGAGAAGTGACTGCAGTAACCCAGTGCAGTGTCAAGGCTTGTTGCTGTGTTGAGCTGAGGACAAGGTAGAACCTGACGGAGGATCTCAGGACATCACCACGCGGGATCTGACCTGCAGCATGCACACGGATGGTCAGGGGCTAGTTCCCAGTATTTCCAGCACATTCTGGATTTCAATATTAGGGAAATATGCCTTCTTGCTATGCTTTGAAAGCGTGTTTATGCTCCATTTGCTTTTATCAGCAGTAGCTGGTTTCTTGTGTTTGTTTTTGCTGCAGGGTTTTGAATTTTGAAGAAGAGTTTTGCAGCTTTGATTCTGGCGGTGTCTGTGCTTCAGCCAGAGGGATCTGTACGCACTGCCGAGCCCTGCACATGTTGGGGACAGCTGGGGCACCCAGTGAGCACTGCCTGGTCCTTGTGCAGCCCTGGTGATGCAACCGCCATGCAGCAACCTGAAACTTCATTAGAAAAATCATACTCTCTAATTGAGGGCTTATGCTGCTGGCTGAACAGATGCATTTGCGGAGCTGCTCTGCAAAGACACCCCAGGCCCTTCCCATTCCCACTCCACAGCTGCCCACAGTGGGAAGTCTCACTTGCACTGAGGACTTGAGTTTTGAGTCAAAATGCCCCAAAAGCAGGGCCAGAGGCTGTGCTTAGCCCTAACTCTCTGAGCTCAGCCACCACCCCTTTGTCCCACCTGCCCAGCATCCCCAGTTCTAGCGGGGACAGAGAGCAGCAGCACCAGACTTGTCCCTGCTGCCCAGCGATGCTTGGGCCAGATGGGTACGAGTCCCTTGACTGTGTGCTGCCAGTGACAGGCAGCCTTGGTGGTCAGAGGTGAAGCCAGAGCTGAGCAGGTGGCCGGCTCTGTGCAGCCCAGACCTGCTCCTCTCCCCTGCCTGTGCCAGAGCGGGGCACTGGGCTGTTATGCCCGGGGAAGGTGTCACTGAGCACAGGCTCCCCTGTGCCTTGTGGCCTCCAGAAAAGCAGCATCCCTTTCCTCAGCAGAGCCAACGAGCCTCCTGCTGGGCAGCAGCAGCTGCACCGCAGCTCTCGTGGCTTTGATCTCCAGCCTAGAAAGGCGTAAGGAATTTGCAGACAAGGTGCAACAAATCTGGCTACTCCATGAGTGGCCAAGCTCAGTTTTGTCCACCGAGATATAGAAAGTGGGAAGAAATCAATCCCTCGTCACCATTAATTTGAAGTGTTGGAGATTAATAAGTATTTGTGTTAGAGAAGTCCTAAAGAAATACTTGATAAGACAGAGTGCTCTACCTCAGCTCTTTCCTCAGCAGGGGCTATCTCCATTACTGTCTGCAGGAGGCATGTTACAGCCCTGCAGGAGTGGGGGACCCCAGAGCAAGGGGGTCTGCCCCTTCAGTTTGGCAGCTGACTTAGCCAGCCTGGGCAGGGGGAGCAGCTGCAAAATTATGCTCCCCTTTCCCTAGAATCAGTTTTTTGCCTTGGCCCACTGCTGCCTGGGGGTCAAATAACCCTGGTGAAAAAGCAAGGTGGCGACGGCCGGGAGAGGCTGTGGGCCAGGGTGAGTCAGAGCTGTCCCTCAGCCGGGGCCATCCATTCTCTTTGCAGGTTCTGTGGAGAGCTTGTCTCACACAACCTCATCCCCGCAGCCCTCGCCGGCTGCCTCCACCCACGCCTCCCGCATCGCCGATCCCTCTTTCTCGGTTGACCAGGCTGCTGCTGACGCGTTCGCCGTGGAGGAGACCCACAGCGAGTCGGAGTCGGTCTTCCTCCCCGACTACCTCTTCCTCTCCAACTGCGAGTCGGGCAAGCTCAGCCACAACAGGTAGGTCTGGGGTATGCCAGATGCGTTGGGCTGGCGCCACCCTCTGCCTGCCCAGTGATGCCCTGGGAAACTGAGGCAAACTGGTCCTCGAGCCCTGCCACTCGGAGTAGGCTCCTGAGCACAAAAGTGGACCATTGGCCTAATCCAATTTATGGGGGGCTTTTCATAGCACAGATTAGCAATCGAGGGTCATATGTTGGTCCTGGCCCTTTCCAGGGTGAGTGGCTGGGCACCTCCTATATGGCCTCCCTCAAGATGCCCTTTCTGCCTGCTGCTGCCCAAGGTGCTCCCAAAGTGCCCTGTCCCCCAGCACAGCTCAGGGTGGACCTTCCATAGCCCTAGGGAAGGGACAGATTTTGTCCCAATGGGCTTCTTGTTTTGTTTTTTTTTGCTGTGCACTTGCTCCGTTTCAACCAGGAGAAAAGGAAAGTGTAGGTCTTGACCTCTGTCTCTGTGCAGGTGCGACAGCTGGTCAAATTCGGACAGATCTCTGGAGCAAACCTCATCGGACGATGTCTTTGTGGACTCCTTGCAGTCTCAGCCCTCCTTGTACCTTGTACAGCCGTCCAGTGCTGGCACTGTGCACCAGGATGGGGCCCCACTGGCAAATCACAGCACCGTGTCCAGGAGCGTAGACATTAACGGGCCGCCTAGTGATCTTTCCTCCTCTTCTCCACTGCTGGGGACACCGCTGACACCACCCTTTCAGATTGACAAGAGCCAAAATGCGCTGCCCTACGGTGTAACCCAGCTAGACATCCTGTCCAACACGCCCCCGCCACGGCCGCCCAAGCCAACCCACTTCTCAGACAGGAGAGGGGACGAGGTGGGCAGCGGGGCCCTCCAGAACGGGCACGCAGGGATGTGCCGCGCTGAGGTCGCTCTGGTGCCCAGGAGGATCTCCTTGTCCAGCTTAGACAACGTGAGGAACTGGAAAGGTGAGTGCATTTTCAAGAGCCAGCGAAGCAGGACTAGTGTGAGGGATGAAGCTGCCCGTGAGCACAGAGCAGGTGCCCACCTCCAGTTGTGCCTCCCTGTCCAACCCGCTGTGAAATCATACACCGCCCAAAGCAACCTAGAATGCTTGTTTCCAGTTAGTTGCTGAGCAGGATTCAGACCTGTCCCTCACATTCAGCTCCTGCTCTGTAAAAGCCCCTCAGTGTGCACACACGGGCAGCAATTCGTCTGTGATCGCTTCTAGGGTGGCTCAATGGCATGTTAGTTTTCCATATCCTCTCCAAAAAAGAAAGCAGCATAAAAACCAAAATGAAAAGCCAGCCACTGCATCAGGCAACACCAAACTCTCTAGGTTAGAATGTGGGCTTGCACACGGGAAATGCCTTTGTAGCTGTGCTGCTTCCCTACATCCAGTCCTTTCCATAACAGCAGAGTGTCATTTTGCAGCTTAGAGTAAAGAACAGGAAGCCACGGAGACACTGGGGCTGGGATGTAATCCTGGTTGAACCAAGGACTCTGTGTGTCCTTGAGCAAATCCCCTTCTGTCCTTGCACTTCAGTCAGGGTAGCTTGAAAGCCTGCTGCAGAGAGAGGCTCTGCTGCAAAGCCAGTTCTGCTCCGAGCTGAAGTGACTGTCCACTTGTTCCTGAAACACCATCATTGCAAACAAAAATAACTGTCAAAACCCCAGAACATCAAGGTGTCAAAAAACAGCGTATGCGGTATGGCACAGGTTTGTTTTGTGGTGCCACAGAACAGAGGGAGGCAGCTGGAATACCTGGCTGGAAATCGTCAAGTATTATATTTTGCAGTGATGTGTCGTTTTTGATGAGGAAGAAAATGTAGGTTTTTAAGAACAAGCATCCTTTAGATTCCTGTAGTGTGAATGACAAACTGCTGTTTTGGGCCACTAGATCTTCCTCTTAAAGCTCAGAAGCTAAAGCAAGGAGACCTCTGTCCAGCCTGTTTATCAGTGTACAAACAATTCTTGGAAGGTTTCTGGAGAAACATCCATCAGTGGAATAGGTATTCTTAATTATCAGTTACATTTGGTTGCTCTCTGAAAGGTGCTGCTCTTGCTTCTGCATATGTGCTGCTCTAATGCTGGCAGCGTGCTTGAGACAGTTAATGTTCCTCCATCCCAATTTATGCCAAAATGTTTTGAAGAGGATTAAGTGCCCAAATGTTGCGTTCTGCTACTGTGCTGCAAGGTTATCTCTGCCTGACAGGGGGCAGCAATGAATTAATAAGTGCTGCTATTTTTTTCTTACCTTAAGTGCAGCTGAAACTATTTGAAAGGTTAAACTCTAAATTAAAATGTGTTTAACAAGAAAGACTGGAAAAAAGGGAGAAAGCGGCTGTTCCTGACCAGCTCCCAGAGTGAGCCCACTCGAGTTATTTGCTTCATTTTTTGCCCTTGGCAACGTGTAAAAGCTGAACAGATGTAATTAACCCAGTGCACAGACAGCGTGTGCTGGTTGCAGCACCATGAAGGGAAGGAGCCGTACATGTGTAAGGCACCTGTGTCCTGGCATCTACTGGAGCGTTGTGCATGAATGCCTTTTTGCCAAAATAATAAATAAATGTAGCTGTCCCAGGACAGTGAATGTGTCTATCTGAATATATATCTGCCCTAACAGTATTGCTCTGTTCTTGTTTAGCACTTTTGCCTTTTATACTGATACCGCCACAAAGACCTCCAGTTGCAGTGGAGTATTGACATCTCCAGCAAAAGCAGGGGCTCGATTAACATGGTTGCAGCGTTTCAAAGCATTCCCACAGAAAAGCCATTTTCTGCTCAGAAAGTAATTTTCCAGAAAAGGATGGTAGTTGTAAGCAACTTCAGCTGCTGGTCTTCTATGCACTGAATGCTGGATTTCAATATTTTTTTTTGCCTTTTGCTTCAAAAATAAAATTGACCATGACAAATGCCAGCTTGCACAAGGGGACACTGTGACTGGTGAGCTTTTCTCTGGCTGTTTGTTCCCCATCAGCTCGAGCCACTTGCACCACATCAGCATTTCTGGGTGACAAAGAGAAATATTTCTCTCCTACCATTAAGTTTCCCCTTGCACCCTCTGTACAATAACATGTGCTTCCCTGGCACCTTACATACAAGGTTCCCACATAATTTTCCAAACATTAATGGATTAATATTCTCTATAGTCCCTTTTCATATAATTTCTCCAACTTGACAGATGGGAAAACAGAGTGGGACTAGAGCAGGAGCTGGGTTTAAATTTTTGCTTGGTTGCTTGTTCTCCACACTACACCAGTCTTTCTGCCCAGTGGCTTGTGTTAGACAAAGCATAAGTTACAGCTGGATTATAAATAAACACATTCCTTGGTTTCATCATACTTAAAATAGGTGTAATCGCTCTTGAAATGCTACCTATTTGATTCTGGTCTTAAGTGTCACTGGATTTCCTCATTGAGGATAAATACTAGGAGTTATGGAATCTTTATAAAGCTCTAATTATTTTAGGGCCATATGCTTTACTGCAGAATTATCTCTGTAAGGTTGGGCTGCCTCATCACATTTTTAATCACTTTTTTTTTCCTTGCAGCAGACATGGAAGGCAGTTCCTTAAGAAGTCGGGATAAGAGGCTTAGCTTAAATTTGGTAAGTACTCTACTTGCATAAATTTAAAACACTGGCACATGACAAACTTCAGAATGTGAATCATTTCACTTCCTGGTACTCAATCATTCCTCTCCTGTGTTCAGCAGAAGAATAAAAAAAAAATGGAATAAGCACTTGGTTTGAGGCAACTTCTGTGCTGCTTCTTCATAGCCACAAAAAGCCTTTGAGAGAGGAGGGAGCGGGAGGCCACAATGCTGAGCACCCTGGTTTTAAAGCAGTCTGTTGTGAAAAAGGATACCAGTAGACTCAAGAATTAAACTGTTGACCAGCAGCACCTGAGAAAACTCCTTATCTCTTGAAAAAAGGGTCTAAAGAAGCCTATCACTTCATGATCCTGAGGGATATCTCCTCTTTAGGACATAGGAAAGTCTCTGCTCTCAAAGCGCTTGTGATTCAGGGCTCTGCTAGTCCAAAGCTTCCTGGCTCAGCCTTTGACAGACATGGTTATATGTGGTACCATCACATGTCACACAGCCGGTCTTCTGCCTGGTGCTGAACACTGTCTTCTGTGTGGGAGATCCTTTGCTGCTTGCATGTAAGTTCTGGTGGTGGACAACTTACATAATTTCTGGTGTTTATTCTCAGCCGTCAGAAGTAACAGTCTGTGTATCTGCTCTCTCAGCTTCCACATTGGCAAAAATCTAGTTCATAAGATGCTCTCTGTTCAGATGGTTTTTTGTATGAAGGAGCCTCCTCCGTTTTGTAGGTCAAAGTTACTGCTGGGAGAGTTAAGCACAGCCTCACTGAATTTGGAGCAGTTAACCTACTTAAGTCACCAATAAGTTTGTTCCTCGTTTCCAGCAGTGATGTGCGAAGCTCACAAGTGGCCTTCTCCAAAGCTGCAGCGTGCATCTGAACTCATATGTTTGTCTCGTGTCTTTCCAGCTTGGACCTCTTGGAAAGGGTCACATCAGGACCCTCCTGGCCTGAGGCTGGGCACAGATCTGTTGCTAGCTCACCCACCTCCTGGCTTGCAGGGGGTTAGCTATTGATGTATTGACCCGTTTACCTTTCTTTTTCTCCTTTGCTCCTGAAGCCCTGTCGATTCTCCCCGCTCTACTCGACTGCTTCGGACAGCATGGAGGACAGCTACGTGCCCATGCGCCCCAGCACCTCTCCGTCTGCACCCGGCTCCGACTGTTCATCTGACGGCTACATCCCCATGAGCCCCGGCTCAGCCACCTTTACGTTCCCTGTTGTCAGCACTGAAAAACTCACCAGCCCGTTACCTGAGCTTCCCTCAGACCTGGAGCCCCCACCAGTGAACCGAGACCTCAAGCCTCGTCGGAAACGTAAGCCCAGACCTAAAATGCATTTGGCAGCCAGGGGGTCTTGATAGTGGGACACAGGTGACCTCCTTTGATAGTGTCGTTTCACATTTTGAAGTGCTTCTCATCTAGAAAAGGGATTGAAGTGCTGTACAAGTGGCATATAGGCCTGTAGCATGGGATGCGTCTGCAGAGTCTTTTGTGAGCAGAGGAAGAGCATCCGTGCCTACTTTTGCAGTCAGAGACTGGATGGCTGCGTCAGTGTGGTGCATGGGTTCAGATCCACTGACTGCAAATTGCCAAATGGATGTGGCCTTGAAGAGACAGCATACTAAATCCTGCAGCTCTGAAGTACGTGTGCTGCTGTCTCACCAGCTCCCTGACCTTCCTTCCAGGAACAGGACATCCAAACACTCAAATACTCAAACTTGATGTGTGGGCTGTTGGTTAAACCTCTGTTGGGCAGGCGCAGCTGTCTTGGTTTAATTAGGAATTTCCTGCAGATGCTTTTACTGATGGTAATTTTCCACTACTGCTTTTCATGGCATCTCCAAAATCTGGGTTGCACTTCCAGAGGATATACTGGGGACAAAATTCAGCTTTGCAGTGGAGAAATTGCCTAAGCCTAGCCTACATTAAAGCTCTTTGGGCTGCAGAGCCACAGGGCTACTCAGAAATTGGTTCAGGAAATACTACTGTGAAGTCGGGACAGAAATTTAGACCATTGCCAGGAAGCAAAGCAATCTCAGGTCCTTTCTTAAAGGATTTTGGGAATGAGGTGGAAAATGGACATGGACTGGAAAGAGGACTGATCTTGATCTCCACGTGTAGGACCTTTTTGTTTAGAAGAGAACTCAAAACCTGGCTTGACCTGTAGGCTTAACTGGGATCTCCTCTTGAAGGCAGCATACGCAGAGCAGACTTGAGGCAAGCACACGGATCCTGTGGGGCATTTGCTCTCTTTATGCCCATTGTATTTGTTCTGTTATTTTAGGATAAATGACGGGCTTTGCTTTCCAGCGCTGACTGAAGTGGTCATTTGTTAATGATTTCTGTCTTGGTTATATGTCATGTTCTGTGAAATACTCTGTTAATTTATTGCTGTTAATATAAAACTGCATTTTTTTTAAACAGTCTGTACTTTTCATTACCTCTGCTATCGGAAATGTAGTTCCTTTCGTATCTACTTGCAGCACGGCCACCTCCTCTGGACTTGAGGAACCTCTCCACAATCCGGGAGCATGCCGCCGTGACCAGGATGTGGACTGTGCCTTAGTAAGTCAACAAGAAACCTGCTGTTTCAATCTTCTAAGCATTGACATTGTGGAATGGAGTTAAAAATAACTTATCACATCCCACAAGAAACAGTTTCCTGGCAAAGCCCACAAACAAAAATTCCCCAGGGCTCCTTCCAGCACCCCCTGGGCTTTTGTTGTCTATGAAAACCAAGGCTCCCTTTCCACGACAGGCAACTCCAGTGTGCTCAGCATCATGCAGTGATGCTCAGTCTGTTTTGAAGGTTCCTTTTGAAAAGTCTGAATTTGGTCTGCGCTCTGGCGTGGCTTCTGCAATGGCTAAAACCTTTGCATGCCTGAGTCTTTTTTTTTTTTCAAAGTGATAGAGCCATTTTTGTTTCTGAAAATTAATATTGCAAAGGAGAACCAGGGAAGATAAAGATCTACCTGACTTGTAGCCTGGGTGTAGAGTTCTGCACTGCCATACAGCAATTCAGGCTTGATCTGTTGGTGTGACCTTTTGTCACAGGAAGTTAGTTGTGGGATAAAACATGCTTTTGGTCCCAAATCCCAGGTGGTACGAGCAGATGATACTTTTGGGCTCCAAGGGCAGTGAAAGGCTCATCTTCAAGGAACTCACGAGCTGGGTAGGACTGCAGCCTGCTGGCTGGGGGGGTCTCAGCGCTCCGGGGAGAGGCTGACAGGAGAGTCAGCTGTGCTAAAGGTTGCTTGCAAAAGCCAGGAGTTCCCGCCAACCTCCTTTGCATACCTGGGACACTCAAAAAAAAAGTGGTTTTTCACTAGCATGAGTGCCAGACAGGGCGTTTCCACTCCTCTGCCTCAGGTAGTCATGTGGAAGGCAAAAGGGAGAGGAGATGGGCGGTTTCTGAGTTGCAGACCCCTCTGAGCCATACAGTCCAACGCCGCGAAGCCGTTCAGCGCTGCCTGCCTGCCCAGCAGCCCTGCCAGAGCCCTGGGGTCATTAGTGCTGACACACTGCAGAGGCCTGGAGGGTAGCAAGCTCAGAGGGAGTTTGCATGGTTTACATTAACAAAACTAAAAAGGAAGCATGCCCGGAACTAATAAAGCAAAAGGAATTATGCTGTTCATGCTGCACAAAGCGGCCACCTAATTTCCTAATAACTAACCCCATTGTGCTGGCTTGCGATAATTTATTCCCAATATACCTCTGACAGATACGACAGAGATTTCCTTGTACAAGGGCTGAGTCGCAGGCATCCCCATAGCACAAATGGCATGTGTTTACACTGTGTTCAAAGCCAGACAAGTTCTTCTGCATGCACCTCCAGCAACTGATTAATTCACATCAGTCTCCAAAATGTGGATACCCACACAACTAAGTAACTGCCCCATCAGCACATATTGCCTGATGAATAATATCTGTCTCTGTGCCCCTTGTTGGGAGAATTGCTCCAATGGTTTATGCTTTCTGTCATACCAGAGATGGCAAACTTTCACAAATCCCAGAAAAAAATGAATAAAAACCACTCATAGCAACATAGCACATGCTTTCTAGAACTAAGGAGTGGTTTTGAACATCCTCTCCGTAAAAGCTGCAGTGCTAGTGTGAGTTTATTCACCATATGGACTGTGTCAGGCTTTGGCTCCATTTCAGAGCATCTGTAAGATGCTTCCTTAACCTCTCCTGTGTTTTTCTTCATAGCAATCGAATGAGCTTTATCTCACCAGAAAGAGACGGTATTAATTCAGCAAGAATATTTGCCAATTCAGTTTCCGGAGAAGAGGAAGAAAGTTACATTCATATGGTAATCTTCATTTTCACACAGCCATCCTTTGCTTTATTCTGCTCTGTCACATTGATGGAGAATGCAGAAGTTTGTTTTCGAAGAAAAAATGTTGAGGAGGTTTGTCCTTTGCCTTCTGTTTTTTAAAAAAAATGATGAAACGGTTTTAAACCAAAGACACTGGGACCAATTTACAGAGACATAAGGGAAGCCCTTCTTCTGCTCTGCAGAACTCAGCTGTTCGCCCACGAATGTTGCTGAGCAGTTCCAAGAGATCACAGGGATCAGCCATATTTACATGAGAACTCATTAAGGCAAAGGAAAATTAAATCTTTTCACCTTTTAAAAGTGTGCCTTGCAAACTCTCTCAGGAAATGACAGAAAGCCGTTAGTGCACTTCCTAAAGAAACACACCAAATATTGTGCAGAAACAGAACTCCCATTAAAGTCTCATTGCTTCTGCTTTGGCTAGTGGCACTAACCCCACTTCCCATCCTATGAAAGCAGAACATCTGGCTTTGTAGCTTCTTTTTCTTCATTCACTCTGTACCTATATCTTGCAAAAGATAAGAATCTCAGTTTCCTTTGAATTTTAGGTGGAAATGGATCTCAAATCCCTTTGTCTGAGCCAATGTCTACAGATTTGGCTCCATAGCAAAAATCCTGGCGGCAGTGGCTGTGGAAACATGTTGCAAAACCGACTACAATCTCCATGGCCATAGTCTCAAATTTTAACCCACACCTCTGCTAGATCAGAGTCTGCTCAGGAGGGCAGTTCCAGTTGTAACTACTCCCCTTTTGATTTTTCTTGCCAAATGAAACCTTCCATACAATTGTGCACTGACCTTCCTCACTCATGTTCTGCCAGACAAGTCTCCCACCTCACAGTTGTAGCCCTGTTTCCTTTTGGGATCATGTTTTAAGAGCATTAAAAGTTTCTCTTCTTTCCCAACAGGAACACAGACAGGCAACATCTCCATACAGTGGTGCTTTTCCATGGACAAGGAAATCTAACCTTGATTACTTAGCACTGGATTTTAATTCTGCTTCCCCATCCCCTGTACAGAAGGTATGAGTCATTTGAAAGACCCCACGGCCTCCTCTCTTTTTGTATGCTGGGAGGAAAACAAGACCGAGACACAGACTCTGCTAGATGCCCTAAGTATCATGATGAAGCCAGTCATGTTTCCAGCTGACTGCACTTGTGGCAGATTCAAGATTAATAAATGCACTATTAGGGTGACAACAAGGTGTCCTAAGAGTGACTCATAGGGATGCCATTAACAGGAGCTCGGCAGAGGGCACGAGATCGGGCTGGGATGTGCAGCCATTGAGGGCTTGTGGGCAAGCTTGTAGGTGCTTGCAGGATCTCTGCATGCTCTTCCATTTTCATCCAGTCTCCACAAACCCCTTCCTGCTAGTTTTCCCCCAAATCTCTTTGCAGTAACAAGTTTGCAGCTGATGGTAAATTAATGGAGTGAAACTGTACCATCTCTTGTAACATGGAAAAATGTGCATCTTCATTCTTGCATCACCAAAAGCATTTCAGTTTCCTGAGCAATGCTGAGTAAATACATTCTTTGTCCAAAGAGCTTATAACCTGCCAAGGCAGTGGATAGGTACCACTGCAAAGCAACACACTGTTGTTGGTTTGGGCCATTTTATGCCCTGTGTATCATTTTCCCTATCAGCTAATACTCCTGGATGCAAAAGACTCAAGACTCCTAAGCTCTCTTAAATTTAAACCTTCCCTTTAGTTAAAATGCAGTTCGGTTATCCCTGCAGCAGGATCACTCGAATGAGAAGAGAACAGTTCTCTGCATGGAAATAGCCAGAACAGCACGTTTCTCTTGCTCACTGTGCTGGGCTGAGTGACAGGGTGACAGATGGATAATTATAGCTCATGCAGGCTGTAAAGCAATGCGTTTGTCAGCTGATGTCACTGTGAGCTTCAAGGTGAAGTGAAGCAATCAAGGAACAGGGGAAAGGGAAAACAGAAAATCAAGCCAAGTTTCACTAGCATCCCTTGTCAACTCTAAAATTAATACATTGGTTTTTTCCCCTTTCTCTGACAGAAACCTTTTCTCTCCGAAG
Source organism: Caloenas nicobarica (assembly GCF_036013445.1). NCBI lineage: Eukaryota > Metazoa > Chordata > Aves > Columbiformes > Columbidae > Caloenas > Caloenas nicobarica. Next base: position 6,631,714 of record NC_088256.1, read on the forward strand.
AGCAGAGAGTGGACTATGTCCAGGTAGATGAACAGAAGACTCAAGCTTTACAGAACACTAAGCAGGAATGGACAGATGAGAGACAGTCGAAAGTCTAAAGGAAGAAGATTCGGGATCTGGAGGATTTTTTTTTTTTTTTTTTTGCACTGGAACCACAATGTTAATGAAGCAGCTATCACAGTAGAGTTCGAAGGCTGAGAGAGCTGTAAGACCTTTATGGTCTGTAGAGGAATGGCATTTTTAATGGAAACCTTTGATTTCAGCTGGAAATAGCATGTTGAGTGAGTGGTTCACTGATGATTGAAGTAATGCATTACCCCTTTTACTGCCCTTACCAGTAAGCTGCAAGGTACCATTTTCTGGCATGATTCTGCAACAAGTCATACACTTAATGTTAGCAAATCCACTACATGTTGCATTAATCTGGTTAGTCCTGCCTTTTCCCTCTGTTGCATAATTCCTAGTTGCTAAAGCTATTTTCTGATATTCCTACAAATACTACAGGTGCTCAGAGTGCATTTATGGCAGCGGGCATCTGACAGGTATTGGTGACTAATCAACTAAGGGCTAAAATACTGAAACAATAAAAAGAACTTTTTTAATATATAGTGCTTAAGTAAAGCAAATTTTGGAAAATATTTTTCCCCTGGGTTTAAAAGGCCTGACTCTGAGCTGATGCTGTCGGAAACTCAAACCAGGACTCTGCACTGATGGGACTGGAACGCAGGGTCTTTGACCCTCTGGATGACAGTCATCGTGTTAAGCTGCTTCTCTCCATTGTGGCTCACGCTTGTCGCCTTTGTCTGATGTTTTCTCCCCTGTTTTGAGGAGTGTCTTCAGCACAGCACAGCTGCTCCTCTAGCAGGAGGCTGCAGGCACGCAGCTCTTGGCTGGCCAAAAAATAGAAAGGGAATCTGTGAGCCTGTTTCTGCAAGTCTTGGGAGAACTGGCAAAGGATCAAGAATGTTTTCATCTGAACTGCAGAAGAAATGCCATTGGAATTTCTGGTAGCAGTCATCAAACCAATTGTTTCACTAGACCCAGCCCCAAAAGAAAGAGAATTAGGAAGTGCAGCGTGCTCTGAGAGAGGCCAGCAGGCCTGCCAAAATAAAACAATGTGCTTACGCGGCGTGAGGACCTCTGGGTTCAGGAAGCTTGTCTACCTTGGGACTTGCTACAGGCGCTATCTCAGGATCACATATGTGTATAGTTTATAACATTTAACTTTAAAAGCTTGGCTGCAATCTTTATTTTAAGGTGGCGCACGGCCGCCGGAATCGTGGAAGTATGCAGTACTGCCGAGTGGCCCACACTGGATTTGGTTTTGCAGGCTTCGCTCAGGCAGGTAAGTCTCGCTCAGGCAGGTAATTCCCACTCAGCCATAGGAGGTCTGGTCCTGTCAGCACAGCCAGCCAGCCAGGGCCCTTACAGAAATTTCCTCTTTGAAAGCACCAAGTCTCTGGCCTCCCTTCACGTGCCTGTTGCTATCGCATTGTATTACTGTAATCCGACATCACAAAAACGCTGGTTTACCAAACAGAGGTTGTAGAAATGTCGTTGCAGAAACCACTGACATTTCGAGGCTTCTACTTGCTGTGCCTCCTGTACCCGTTTTGCTTCAGCCATTTGGGCGCTCTGGGAGGCTGCGCGACACGGCCGAGCGGCACCCTGACTGGCTGGGAGAGGCAGCGTAGCTGAACAGAAACACCGTTTTTCTCCTACCTCAAGAGAGCTGAAGTGCTTGCAAGTCTCGCTGCTTCTTTAGAGCGAATACAAAGCTGGGGATCCGTGGTGACCGGGCTCTGGTTAGCTACCCTGTAAGAACAGTGAGCTTCACCACCGCCTTTATTGAGTCTGGGGCAAACCAGGCACCCAAGCCTGCAGCCAAAAAGTGTCCTGGACTAGAGCTGCTTGGAAAAATGGGGTTCATACTGCAGATAGCTGACCTGCTGTTTCCTCCCACTCTGCTCCTCCATCCCCTGCCCAAAGCTCTAAAATGAAAATCAACGTTCATAAAAGTTTTTAAAAGAATTCAGACTTTTCCATATAAATCTTGTCTGTCCGGTGTGAAATCGAGTTTGATAAAACCCAGTTGTTTTGTCCTAAAATCGATTTAGGAGAGCTCTGAGCAACTGTGCCCTGGGTGTGGTGTTGCTAGAGGGGAAGTGGGTTTGGGGAGAGGTGGTGGAGAGCTGCGCCCGCACAGAGCTGTTGGAGGAGGTGAGCAGGGAAGGGCCACAGTTACAGACACATTTGCCTTTCTGCTCCGAAGAATTGCCTTTCTTTCAAGGTGTGCAAACAATACATGTCACTGAAAGCTTTTGGTGCATGCTGCAGTACTGAAGGAGTTAAAAGACCAGCAAAGACGTGGAGTGCAGTAGGGAGCAGAACATCCACAAAGGGCAGGTAAAATTATGCTTTGCTACTGCAGATCCCAAATTGCAGTGTGACAGCCCCGCAGCCTGCGATGTGGATTGCAATAGCATCCAAATCAGCTCACATTTGACTGGAGTGTTTATTTTCACGCTGTCAGAAAATCTTCTGAAGTGGAAAAACACCAGGTTATTGAAGACAACTGACTTGCTTGTTATTCTAGTTTATTGTAAAAATATTTAAACTTTGACAAACCAGGCTAATGGATCATTCAGAAGTTTAAATAAGAAAGAGTTCTTTTTTTTACTTTCTTTTCCCTAAAAGGACATAAAGGTATAGTTTGGTGGGGACAGCCCTTAGATCAGAATTGCCTCCTTTCAACTTCTACATGTCCCCTATTGGCCCCCACTGCTCTCTTATCTTGACCAAATGCTGCTCACTGGTTTCTAACTTTCACTTTTTAACTAAAAGCTAAGTTCGGGGCTTTTTTCAGATTTTTAATTTAAGTTGGGTTTTCACTTGCTGTTCCAGGGTCTGTCCTGCATTCTTGTGTAAGCACAATGCACTAAACAGGAACCATTAAAAAATCTTTTTGAAAAAAGTTTTAAAAGCTGAGCAGTCCTCCCCCAAGGCTTTTACCTTTTTGTCTTAGTCAAATTCCACAATGTTCCACAGAGTGTAAAGAGGAGGAGGATGGTGGGAGGATGGCAGAGGCCAAATCTGCTGTGGCCACCGATCATTAAGGGTGTTGGTGTGAAAGGAGCCACAGCAGCCCCAGCGCATGACCAATGTGCCTATGGGAGCCTGCTGGTGGGTGACCAATTTTACAGAGCAAAAAGGAGTCTGTTTAATCAAATCTGTTCTTAAATACTGACCCCTTGGCCAAAAAGGAAAGAAAATCTGTGAAAGCACCTGAAAAACGACCCAGCTTTTGACAGTGTCGTGTCTGAAAATGTAGCCCAAGCAAGAGCCCTTGGTTGGCGCTGGCTCCGGGGTCAGCCACGCACGCTCCTGGTGGCGTCTTCTTTTTGCTGTGGGTCTGTTATGTTGTTATTTGTATGTATTTCTTTAGAAAGTGTCATGAGAGCTGATGCAGAGGGAGGCTCTGCACCTGAATGAGTGTGGGGTGGCCAGTGGTCCCTTAGGAAGCTCTCGTCTCCAGGAGGAACTGGTGTTTCCCAGCTCAGGACATGTCACGTCTTCCCCAGCACCGCTGGGGTTTCTCCTTTGAAATGCAGAGGAGCGCTAAACAGGCAGAATAGGTTTTGCTTAATTGGAAATGTCACTCTGTGGAGTTGCCAGATGAAGCTTGGTTGCAGGACGATGTGGAAAACACACATGCTAAATAGTTTCAGGCCCGTGGTTATTGTCGGGGTGATCAGCTGGGTTCCCCCGCAGGTGAGGGAGCCGGGGTGTCAGCACCTGGGCATGGGAGGGAAGACATCAGAGGTGCCAGGGATCTCTTTTACTGACATTATCTGTGGCCACTTAATGCAAAAGTAGCCTGTGTCAAACACCTGCTTGAAAACATCCTGAGAACCATAAAGAAATCAGTCGGCTCTGAACAACTTTCCTGGAGTGAGCAGGATTTCAGTACTTACTGGGACTTACGTGTGTTCCCGAGGTCTTTACTCCGTTCAGGTTCAATATGGCCTTATTCTGCAGTTTTTCAGTGTCGCACATTGGAGCGAGGTGCAGCAGGACCCAAGACTCGTTCGCTTTTTGAACTAAGCTGTGTTTTCCATTTATAATTCCTTTGTTACTGGAGGCAGCATTGTATTCCTTACTGGCAGACAGGAACACTTTACCTGAGAAATGTCAACAGCCATTTAACTGGAGCCAGGTGTTTCCAGCCAGCTCATTTTTGCCAGCGATAGCCACCTGCTGTCTACCGCGTCACTAACTACATTGTAGGTGTAGATTTTGGAATTGCATTCACTTGAAGGGACTCAGTGGTTTGGTAATTCAAAGACCATCAGATGCTGTGATGAGAATGAAGCACAGGGCAATGCCTTTCCTTTGTTCCCCTGTTCCGCAAAACTTGCTCAGGTTAAAAAAAAAAAAAAAAGCCACCAAAATAGCAGACTTTTGCCATGTCAAAGCCAGAATATTTTTTGTTCAAATAAAAATGGACTTTTGTCTTGTGCAAATGAAGCATTATATGGTTTTTTTGTATTTGTAAATCTGTGGGGAAGCATTAAACAGTCATCTCTGTTGCAAAGGAGTAAGTCATTGATAGAGGGAAGGGGCTCACCTTCCTGATGTTTCATTGTAATTGTTGTATATATTTGCACATTAAGCTGTGTATCTTTTTTCTAATAAATTAATATAAACTATAGCTGTGATCGTTAATTGTTCTGTCAAGTGAAGGTGCTCATGGAGAAAACTCTCACATTTTCCATTTAATGGTTTTTCCGCTTTTTAAACTTCTTACTAAGCTGTGACTTGTTCATATAATTTATTTAGATGCAAATTCAAACAAATTTGCAGACAAATTTCATACACCTGAGCATGAGGAAGTTTATTTGCAGGTGACTCGACAAACACAATACGATGGATTTGTGGCGTTGACTCGTGTCTGCGTTGTCGTGGGGCCGGGGTGAGTTGCAGCCCCAGCTCCTGCTGCCACAGCTGAGGGGCAGGAAGGGGCCGCGTTTACTGACCCGAGACAGAGACCACAAGCACGTATTTGTTCAGCATATGGTCTGGGCTTGGGTACAAACACTGGTTGTTATTTAACCTGATCCTTTAACTGCTCTTTGCTGAGGAGCGTAGTTGCTGTTAATGTAATTTGCACGTGCAGCGAGCTGGGGACGTGGGATCCTTTCACTGTGCGTATCGTGGGATTTTGAAGATGAAACGAGGCAGCTGATGGGAGCAGAGCTGAGCAAGCCTGGCTGCTAACAAGCAGGGTAGTTTGGGAAATAGTTTATTTATTTATTGCTTCAGGCAAGTGCCACTTTTGGATCTGTGTGCTTTGTAATCCTGGCTGGATACCTGCTGTGGTGAATTGAGGGACTTACAGTGCTTAGAGAGCCATTGATGGAAACTTGGCTGCCGGAGTCGAGCAGCACAGACACGTGTAATTTCGATAAGCCTGCGCCTGAGGGATGACACAAGGGAACTGCCTGACATTCTGTGTTCAGTCTTACAGGGCGGGCAGGTCGGATAAACAAAAGGTCAGATGAACAAAAGGTCAGATAAGGTCTGGCTGCCTGTTCACAGGCTGCTTCTATGTCCTCTCTCCAGCGGAGATGGGAACGGCCCTTTCAGCAGGGGGAACTCCCCAGAAAAGTGACCCCGCTCCCCTGCACCAGCTCCCTCGCTGGGAAGCAAGCCGTGCCAAAGCCACCGCTGCGCCAGCCGCAATGGCCCAGCATGTCACCTCCTTGGGCCGTTTCCCAGAGCGGCAGAGGTGGTTGTCACAGAGGGTCCCAGCGCCCAGAGCATCCCTGCAGGCAGGGCCAGCCCGGCCCGTGGGAGCCAATGTCCTCGAGAAACTGGTCCCTGCGAGTAAACGGTGCTGAAACCAAGCTGTCCGAGGCTGCACAAAATTCAGGTAGCTCTCAGGCTTCTCACTCCTCTGTGCAAAGTACTTTGGTGATAATAAGGAGCAAAAACCTGATAGCAAAAAGTCTGACTGTGTAAGCACTTGGTAGAGGTTAGCCTCTCTCACATTCGCGGTTTCAAACCATATAAAACACTGAAGCACAAAGCCACAGGGCAGCCAGCCAGGTGCCAAACCCAGGTCATCTTCAAGGGACGTGAAACACAAACTCCTCCAAAAAGACAGTAATTCCCTATCACCTGGTGCTTTTTGCCTGTTTTGGTTAAGAGTGCAATTGCTTGAGTCTTTTTTAGCCTGCGATGCCCAATAGAGCACTGCCTTAAAAGCAGGCATTCCTGTGTAATCGTGTTCATGCTGGGGACTGTATAAACACAAGGATACAGGTCTTGGGCCACATTTCTGTCCAGATCTCCAAGAGCTTTGGCCAAGGGACCTGCACTTTATTTCTCATTTTTCATGTGCGCTGTGAGGGACACTGACTCCCCCAGGGGTGATGGCAGCAACAGAGACAAAACCTGGGTCTGGGTCTTAGTCCTGCCCTTTCACCAGCAACTAATGCAGGCTGCACACTGTGTTTTGACAGGTCTTAAGATCTGCATTTCCCCATCAAACAGCATCTAAAGCTCCCCTTTCAGTTGTTTAGGGCAGGGAGTGCAGAGGGACTTTGCTCTACCGGTTATACATATTTATAGGAGTGCACTGGGTGTCAGCAGCACCACATCCAGTGCTTAAACACAAAGGATGCGTCTGGCAGAGGCTCAGCCCCTTCCCACCTGGAGAGCTGATCCCAGGCCCTGTTGTAATGCAGGAGCGAGCAGGGAGCGACCCAACCTTTCATTCATTGTCCTGTTTTGTTCTGCTTTGCTATTTGATTTTCCTTTCACATCCGATTTTAGCATAAGCTCGTTGTTATACAGCCCCAACATGCCCAGTTCTGACAGCTCGGTGATCGCAGCGTTGGCAAACTCATCACCGTGTAAGAGCCAGAAAAGCCCTTGCTCTGCTGGTGGGCTCTCTTTGAGGGCTTTAAAGCTTAATGCAATTTGGGGGTGTTCTCCTTGCATGTGTTTGTGGTGTTTGTTGTTGCATGTTGGTTTCTTCATTCAAAAACATTCAGTGCTCAGCTACATGGAAGTGCCTCTGACTATGCCACTATCTAGAGGTGCTTAGTTTTGCTGCTGCTGCTATTTCTTAGCTTCCTTCTGCACATGGACAGCACAGAGCCATGGGGAAGACCTACTCCATGTTTTTCCCCAGGAGGGTTGCAGGGGCACACCGACCCTCTCCCACGTTCTTCCACTGCCGCTTCTCCTGCCAAGCAGCCTGATGCCCCACCAAACCCTGCAGGGCCCCTGTGGGACCCCGAAAATCCAGACTGGCAGGGCCGAGAGATCTTTCCTTGGCCCCCCAGGAGCAGGCAGTGCTCCGTCACTCACATCTGCAGATCTGTTCTTTCAGACTACAAACTATTTATTTTGAAGCACTGAGCAAGCCCAACATACTGACGCTGGCAAATGAAGATCCCAAAAAAGGGTGAGGGCTTCCCAGCAGAAAACGTGTCTGGCCTTTGCTGTATATTTTATCCACGAAGATGAGACAGTCAGCAGGGTAGTAGGCAGGCCGTTTACAGTTCAAAAATAGGAGATGTCATTTTTAAAGGTTTTTTTAAAATACAAAATGGAAGATTCATCACTTCTTTGGTTTTACTTCCTCCACAGTTAGTCAGAAATCGTCAGGAAATGGCACCAAAGGAAATCCGTCCTGTTCTGCCTGGTCAGCACAAGCAACGTGCGCAGGCAGAGGAGGACGGCGAGGGGGGTCTGGCTCTTCCCAGGCGGAGCCGAGTGAGGCAGCAGAGACAGCTCAGGAGCAAACTTGCATGACCCGTGAAGTAAAAACGACAGGGAGACAAAATAAAGATGGATTTCCACAATCAGCACAACCAGAACCTGATTTTTGCACAACATGAAAATTTGGAATAACTCCATAAATGTCAGTAATTTTCTTTCCATGTTTACCCATAGGACAAAAGCTTCTTTTGCCATCCATACACATCTTCAGACTTTGGTTTTCACTAGACAGCTCTGACTGTTAAAGGATACACAAGGCTCACCAGTAGCTGTATTTCTATTGCAGACCCTGCGCTCCTCTCACTGGTGACCACACCGTGACTCCCTCCACAACCTGCAGCTGGGCTGGCTCAAAAAGGGCTCGAATGTTGCTATTTACCTCCAGCCTCTCTGGATCAAGTTGGGGGAAAGGGTTGTTTTGATGTTATTCCATCAGGTATGGTAACCTCTACACTTGTGGCTGCAAAATTGGAGACACCTAGGCGATAGCACCATTTTTCTTCCAATGGCAGCATAATGTTAATCCTCCTAATGACCTCTAGATAACTTTGCTGACCACAGTTATTCACTGAAAAAGTAAAGGAAGGAGTGTGTAGAGTAGCTGTTTTATACTGAGAGGAGGTGAGAAACAGAGATGTGCAGCAGTATGGAGCAAAGAGCAGAGCAGCTGTATCTGTGAGGTTTGTTTCAATCCTGTAGATGAGACACTGCATGGAAAAGGTTAAATAGGTGAACAACCCTAAATTCAATTTTACAGGTTAGTACAAAGTCTACGTCTTTTCTAGAAACAGAAGTTCTTATTCAGAACACTCTACCTTTATTGGTTATTCTACGGCAGTGAGGAAAATGTGCCAGGTAAGGCAGCGAAGCATCATTCGGTAGCTCTTTGCATCACTCCTTAGCTCTCTGACTCGTGCTTCTCAGAGGAGGCAGCCGTGGTCAGGCTCACCCTCAGCCTCTCCAGCATCCCAGAGAGCAGAGCCCGACCGTGCCGGCAGGTCCCCAAGCTGCCGCAAGACAGATAAAGAAAATAACCTTTACAGGGAGAAAAGCAGGTGCATGCCAGCCCTGCAGGTACATACCCAAAGAGTCTACAAGCAGAAAGAGGAAACGGTTTTGAATCGTGTCTTGTGTTTATCAGGGTTATTTTTCCTTACGGGTGCCTTGGATCCCTCTTCCCAGGGAACTGGCAGGTTCACAGAGCTCCGTGGCACAAGGAAACCGCCGAGGTCGTTCAGCGGGGGAAGGCTGGGCAGGTCCGGGCGTGCGGGGCGCGGAGCCCGCGCCTGGCTGCGGGGACAGCTCTGCGTGCCCACCGGCTCTCGGTACAGGGGCATTGGCTTTGTTTGACAAATACATAAGCCGTCACTTTAGCTTGAAAGCCCCGTGCAAGCTCCTTCTGCTGCGCGGATCACGAGGACAAGACACCGAGCTGCTGGCACCTTCTCCCTTCCTAAGCACCCGGCGGGGACTCAGCCTTGTGCCCGGGGAGGGAAACCTGCAGCCTCAGGAGGAGGCAGGCAAAATCACACTCAGCTGGAAGTTTTGCCTATAGATACTGTATCTTAGCAGCAGTCAGTGTGCTTTCTCAATATCCCCTATGCAATTATAAATGGCCAGAAAATACTTTAAAAATCAGATTTCCATGATAACTCTGAGAACCGCACCACAGCCAAGAGGAGTCCTCTGCCTGGAAAACACTGACGCAAAGGCTTCCCAGAGCTGCCAAGCAGCAGCCGGCATGAGACAGGATCAGTAACCACAACCCAGGGTTGAGCAACCTGTTTGTCAAAGCGCGATCTGGCCACTTCCCGGGGCGGTGCTCGCTTCCCCCTGCACCAGCCATCCCAGTACAAAGGGCCAAGGTCAGGGCAGGCGGGGGAAACCCGGCCAGAAAAGCTGCCAGGCACGGGGTGAGACGGTGCTGGGCAGAAGCAAGCCCTACCCTGCTGTGCCCAACACCTGGCTGCTGCTTCCAGGGGGAAATTATGGCCCAGGAGCCCCCAGAATGTCCCATCACACCTTCACGGGAGATTGGCAGAAGCTCTAGGATGTGCACAAGGTGTCCAAAGACGTCAGTAGCTGAGTGGGTGTGAGCTCAGGGGAATACAACTTCCACCCCCCAAAACATCACCTTTTATTTTGGCTGTGAAAGCATGCAAATACTTCCTTCTGAAGATGTAGAGCCTCCCCTTATCTGCTGTTGGCATCGAGCGTGGCCCCGTGGCCATCACCCCAAAGAGGAAGGGGGAAAAAAGGGAAAGTACTTGGTGAAAGAAGGTACTTAGTGCTACTGAATGGCCACCATAAGGATTTTCAGTTGTCATGAGATCTACTTTGTGCCATGATTGCTTTTTTTTTTGTAATAACTAGCCTGAGGAAAACTCTCACGGCAAAGCCAGAGGAGAGATCCTGCGCCAAGGTCTGGGGGTCACACATAACCTCAGAATGAATCTCTGCTGCTGTCAAGGCAGAGAGGAGAAATCGCTGCCTCTGCCTCCTTAAAGGCTGATCTTCCATCTCAACTTGCGAAACCTTTCAGGGGAAGTGGTCTGTCTCTGGCTGTTGTTTGGAGTCATTTTCATGGAAGTCTCCAAATAGATGTTATGCCTCAGTGCTGAAGAAGGCATTTTTTAGAAAAGTAAACGAAGTGCTGTTGCCACAGACCATGTTTTGTTGAGGACGGTACCAACAGTGGATGAAGTTCAGCTGTTATTCCTCTTTCTCTCTTTTTGCTCACTTCTGCACGTGCCCACGGCAGAGCGAAAGGAACCCAGCGTCAACTTGTGCAGCCTAACGCAAAGCAGAGGAGAAATCCAGGGCACAGACCCTCAAGTAAAAGCAAGCCACCTGGATTTCTTTTCACCAAAGGGCGTTTTTCATCTACTCATTGGTAACAAAATCAGTCCAAGTGCTGCTCTGGCTGGCGCTAAGTTTACTGGAGGAGTTGCTACCCACGGTTGCCCCTTCCCAGCCCCTGCAGTGACCATTGCCGAGGTCTGCGAGGTCCAGCTCACTTCTGCCAACACCAAATAACCCAACTCTTGGATTTACCAGAGTAATCCAGGATTTCTGACGTGGGTTGTTCTTCTGTAACACTAGATTAGACACACAGGAGTGAGCCTGAGGACGGCTGGCGAGCAGGGCCAGCCTCCTTCTCCTCCCGGGACACAGCCCCGAGCCCCCAGCTGCCGGACGCCTTCCCCAGGCACTTGCTCTTTTCTTCACAGCCCCGAGGGGCTGCCAGCGAAATAGTGTGTACGGGAATTAAAAAACAAACTCACCTATATCTGTATAAATACTATTTGTATAGTGTGTGTGTATATATATATATAGCTTGAGGACATACATATGTATATATGCTTGAGAAGCACAAGATGTCTGTCTCTCACGCTGGGGCCAGAGGTGTGCAGGGGCCAGCCTGGAGCCGTGCTGTTCCCAACGGGGAGACCAGGGTTTCTATTTCAGTTCTGCCTCGCTGCCCGGTGCCTGCTCTGCTGTGCCTGTGCACACCAAAACCTGAGAGACCGTGTGCACCAGAGCTCTCTGTGCTGCCAAATGGGCAGGGAAAGGGAGAGGAAAGTGCCTGTTTTCCCCGCCACCTCCTCCCGTGCAGGGCTGCCCTGTGGCAGATGTGACCGTCGCCAGCAGCAAGTGCTGTGATGGGGATGCTGCAAAACACACCCGGCTGCGGTGACTTCTGTTTTCAATTGCACAAGGGGGAACAGAAAGCTTCCTATTTTGATATTTTTATTTTATTGCCATTGGAAACGTGCTCTCCCATGCTCTCAATATCTGGCAGGTCTGAGCCCACGTTGTGGCTCCTGGTGCTGGGGTTTAATGTCCTGTTAGGGCAAAGCTGAGGGCGCAGCCTCCTGCTTCCAGCCGCAGGACCACAGCCCTGCCGAAATCCCAGCACTACAGGTGCGTCACCAAGGGCTTAACTGGCCCTGCTCTCTGCGTATGCTTTCTGTAGACCAACATCATGGTCTTCTTTGGAAGATTAAGGTGAGCTATGGATTACAGAAGTTGGCACTTGTGCCACCCGCAATGATTTTGCTTCTGTTCATAGATGACAGTGGTCTGACCTCCCTCATACCCACTCACATGTTGACTGTGGGATTTATTGCAATATTGGTCATCAGTTTCGGTTTGCCACAAGTGGGTACCAACATAGCGGTCGCTGCTGCGCTGGGATGGGAGCGGTGGCACTGACCCTGCGGCTCCTCACCGCGATCAGTGCTGGTGCTGCTGTCCAAGCGTGCGGGCATGCAGCAAGGCAGAGGTGTGAGGGCTGGATGAGCTGGAAACACAGGTTGGCCTTGGTACAAATATCTCCCCTCCAGTGCCCCGGGCTCCTTGGCCCGGGGAGATAAGGCAGGCAGCGGTATCTGGCCGTGCCCAGGCACAGGGTGCTCTGCACCGGGGTGCGCCAGCCCTGCACTGGGAACTTGCCAACACCCAGTGGCTTTAAGACAGAGGGCTCCGAGCCATACTGTGGCTTCCCAACCTATCAGTTTTGCATGCAAGAGGCTCTGCAGTCCCTGTTGTTAGTTTTACTACTTTTTACCTTCTGAAGCAGGCAGACAGCTGGCCATGTTAATGCAGCTGTTTTCACCCCATGGCATGTGGGCTTTGCAGTTGTTGGATGGTTCCTCAGACACCCCGTGGAGGGTGGTGCTCCAGGGCACCTGACACGGCGATGCCCGTCACCCCAGGAACACAGCGATGCCTGTTGCCCCAGGAACACGGCGATACCCATTGCCCTGGGAACATGGTGCCCGTTGCAGCTAATCTTGGGCTGAAGTTGGTCTGTGGTCCACCACTCCCAAGCCGTGACCCGCTGCCTGTTGCACACCAGCCCTCGACCTGCCCTGGGCTGGCGGCGGGCGGCACCACACACAAATGGCTCCGTCGTTGCCTTCACACCCCTTCAGTCTGCGTGACTTTAATTCTTCATAATAAAACAGGAGCCAATGCCTTGCAGAGGAATAAACAGCTCCTCTCTCCCCCTGAGCCTGCCCTGAAACCTTACCATTATCAGCTAATTAATTTGTTGTTGCTCTCCTTGGCTTTTCTGCAGTGCAATCAAAAGCAGGACCTGGTTTCCCGACCCCGATGCTGCTGTGGCCTGGCCGGGTGCCGTGCCCGAGGTTGACAGCGCACACACACCAGTGGCCGCATCTCGTCCCTGGCAGGCGGATGGGTGGCAATGCCATAGCTATCCTCCGTAGCAACGCTCTTCAGTGAAACCAGCTGTTTTATGCTGATATTTTGTACACCCATTCTGACCTCTGGGATGAAAATGGCTTGTGTAAAAAGAAGGCAAGAGGCGAGAAAGGAATGTGACACTGTCAGCTTGGCCGACTTTCTAAAAATACCATGCACGATTCTGTCATCCCCACAGCGGGCACAGCAGCTTCTCCCATCCCTGCCAGGCTGATGGGATCTGATTTTCAACTTGTTTTCCTGTAAGGTCCCACTCCATCTGTCCCCTCCCTAGTAATTCTTGAACCTGCTGCCCACCTTAGTCTCAAGGTATGAATGTCTGGAAAATATTAAGGTCTCACAAATTTTGTGAGAACAGGTAATCAGGCTGAGAGAAAAGAGACAGGCAACAACAAATTAAACCCTGGGAAAAACCTTGATGGGACTCCATGCCTTATTAGACACCAGAAAATCCACTCTTCAGTTAAGCTGTCTCTCTCATGTGGATTTGCTGGTGTTTAATGACATGTGAACTCCCACTACAGCTTTTCCTGTGGTTAGGACATTTGCAATGTGTGGCTTCTCTGATGTCTTATTAGAAAAAGAGTTGTGCTGCAGCCTTGGAGAATCCTGTCTGTCAGTCCCTAGGCACAAATCCATAGAAAGTCATTTACTAGTTTATTTATTAGTTCTGTGGCACATGAAGCTGCTTATCAGACCCAGCATTTTCCCATAAAAACAGATGAAAGGACAAGAGGGAAAGGCAGGCTGTGTATGGCAGGAGCCATCCCATCTCACCCCATCCCACCCCATCCCATCCCATCTCACCCCATCCCACCCCATCCCATCCCACCCCATCCCATCCCATCTCACCCCATCCCACCCCATCCCATCCCACCCCATCCCATCCCATCTCACCCCATCCCACCCCATCCCATCCCATCCCACCCCATCCCATCCCATCTCACCCCATCCCACCCCATCCCATCCCACCCCATCCCATCCCATCCCACCCCATCCCATCCCATCTCACCCCATCCCACCCCATCCCATCCCACCCCATCCCATCCCATCTCACCCCATCCTATCCCACCCCATCCCATCTCACCCCATTCCATCCCACCCCATCCCACCCCATCCCATCTCACCTCATCCCATCCCATCTCACCCCATCCCACCCCATCCCATCCCGTCCCACAGCACCCACTGTGGCACCAGCTGAGGCTCCTTTCTCCACCACGACCGGCCCCTCATCTGTCCCTAGGCATTCCCAGCTACCTTTGTGAACACCCCAGTTTTAGTTAAATTCTTAGTGTCACCAGTATCTTGATTTCGTTCATTTTAACTTGTAAAAAAAAATTGATCTCATGTAAAAAATCCCATCTCCTGGATGACTTTGAATCCACTGTGTTTCAGTGGCATTGACCTAGTGGTTGTTCCATCAGCAACGACAGGTAATGCAAATAAGCATTTCAGTTTCTAAACACTTGTAACTCTACTGTTTGTGTCTACTTCTATTACTCTCTTTCATGATCAGCTTTTCAGAGGTTTGTGAGCACCTCGTAACACAGTGAGATACCTCAAGGGCATTTCACAAGTGCCTTAGCTCTTTTCTCCATGTCTTTTTTTTTTTTTTTTTGCAAGTCTAGATGAAAGGTATGTGCTGGTTTGCCCTTATCTTCTGTTTCACTGACACACTCAAGGAATTGTATATGTTCTGAGATGGAAGATTTTCCATTATAGACTTCAGCAGCTTTGTCCCTATTTATTCATGCTTAGCCAAATGTCTCGGTTTTTGTTCCCATTCATTTATTTGGTATGAAACTAACACTCACTGGGCTGTAATTTCCAGCACTGCTTTAAGCTGATTTTAAACCAAGATTGTTTTTCATTGGCAGTGTTATATGCTTTTGGAGGCTGTGCTGCTGGCTCCTTCCTCTGTTGCCATGGCGCAGCCAAATCAGCTCTCCCTCCCCAAATCCTTCTTCCCAAAACCAGGATGGAAACATTGCAGATGCTCTTTGGTCCACTATTTGTATAATTTTGTCAGGCTGGTGATTCTGGCTTTCTTGCTTCTCCAGGGTTATTGAGTCTGTGGTTTAAATGATCGGTGTTAGAGCAGGGAACAATTCTCCTGGTCCAGACCTCCAAGCTTCAAATCTTACCTCTAAGCACAGCCAGAAAGCAAACAGGCAGCCAAAATGCTGATGTCACTGGCCAGACTAAAAATCCTCCATCTACAGATTGCTTTGAAGCACAAATTGCCTTTCTGCCCCTTTCTCTCCTGCCGCTTATGGCTGCAGCACCTGCACGACACCCTTGCCTTGGCTCCCCAAACAGCCTCGTGCAGAGGGACCCCTGAAGTGAACGCCAAGGTGGTTCGAATGGAACGGATTAGTACATTGGTCAGCCGTCAACCCAAACCCTCTGCGGCGTTTGGATCAGGGCAGATGAGAATTACGTTTCATTAGGTGTCTGCTACACACGCACACAGTTCTGGCAAATAACCAAGGCTCGTCCTGGGACAGTTCCAAAGCCAAAACAGAGCTCTGCCCCCACACCACCTTAAACCGGGATTAATCTTCCAAGCCTAAACTTCATATTAAATTAATCATGTAACAGACCAAACCGCAACAGGTTGAGGTGATTGTCTTACACTGATTACATCATATTGTAGTATTTATTTTGCTTTATCTTTTTAAAAACATTGCATTGTAGCATCAAAGACAGAAGTCAAAGAAAAGGGCGTTTCATGAACCTTGGTTAAATGCTCAGCAGTAAGAATCAGAACAGCTGCTCCACCAAACAGAAACTCTTTTACAGGGAAGTATTTCAGAAATAATACAGAAATATCTTAATATATGTAATTATTGACAGTGATACACGTGTAGGGAATACAATTAGCTTAAGGGCAGGGACTCGCAGTGGGAGCTGGGGGGCTCCTGCCTTTCTGCCTCCCAGCACTTTTGCAACTGTGGCATAACTCCGGATTGTTTTTTCCTTCCCCTTCTTTCTTTTCCTCTTTCTTTTCTCCCTTCTCTAGACAAAGTCAGCAGTTTAGCAGTTCGAACTCCACCAGCAGTTTGAGAGGCAGAAGTTGTGGACGGCCGAGGGGCAGCGGGCTCCGGCGCCCGGCCTGCCCAGGCCACCGCTCCTCAGCAGAGCTGGGCAGAAGGGACGGGCAGAGGAAACGTGACTTACAGGTGACACGAGATCAGAAAACGGGGTGGCTTTTACCAGCCGTACACTGCTGAGCACAAATGTCATGTCTGCAGAGCACACGGAAAAGCGGCATAAAGGCCCTGGGGGTTATGTCCAATTCTATTTCTTACTTGTTCCTTATGATGCATAACATCAGTCATAAATCTTCTTGGAGAAACAAATGGTCCATTTTTTCTGTTAAGCACAATATACGGGCAAGCAGCTGTAGATACAGCTCTTTCTAAGAGTAAATTACCTCCAACCAATTTCTCGCCATTTTCAGTCCAGGTTTGTTTGCACTCTGTACATTTCAGAAACTTTACTGATGTCAATGAAACATCAAGATAAATGGATTTGTTCTAGATTCATGCAGAAATAAGCAAGCTCCATTAAAAAAAAAAAAAAAAGGAAGGATATTTTATGGTTTACTCTCCCAGCAAACTTTTCTCTTTCTCCCATATCTTTCGTGACTCCTCTCTGTATGTCATTCTGTCCTTCCACACACAAATTGAGAGATGAACTCCACTCCTTGTCACTCATCTTTCTTTGCATCTTCGCTTTTTTTCTTGTTTTGTTATTTTCACACTACATTTTGCTATTATTTTTTTAAAGAGCTGCTTATTCAGGCCTGTCTCTCCCTGGAATTCTCTCTGATCCTGCACTAAAAACCTAACTCAGACATAATGCTGAGTTTGAGTTTCAGCCAGGCAACCTCCAACGACAGACTCATGATCTGATCTTTTCGTATTTTGCAGTTATGCAAGGTTTGGATGAATTTGGTCATAGAGTGTCCCAGTTCTGGAGCTGTACTTCTTATCCACGTTTTATAATTCGGACAGAGGGAAAGCAAGACCTTTAAAAGAGACTGGCAGTATACGATGCCCATAAATCCAAGTTGAACAGCAGTGTGTTGTGGGGTTTTTTTTCTCTCTCATGTCTCTGCCGAAGTAAGAATTAGCATTGAAACTTATTCTGGTTTCAGGTTTTTTTATACGATGCTGATGTCTTGTTTCTCTCCCAGAAACCTTCACATCCAGCAGCCAATTTCAACCATGTCTGACAGCAATAAAGATCTCCAAGACACTCTGAAAAACTCATGGAAAACAGGGACCTGAGCAGAAAGGACTCTTGATGCCCCACAGAGAGAAAGTTTTAGAATTTTTAGATCACAATCACAATATTAAAAAAAACCCAACAGTATTTAGCTTGATTTTTATCTCACTTCCATGTAGAAAAACAACAGCCACCAGTAAGGTAGGTTCTGCAATATTTTGGATTCAGTGCTGTTGAGCAGATGGTATTTATTGACAAACCTGCTGCTAAACTGTTTGCATTCCCAGGGCCGTAGGTGCAGCCAGCCCGAAGCACACTCACTGCTCATTACTAAAATACCCATTTCCCTGGAAAACCATCTGTGTCATTCAGTCATGGCAGAGGCCCAGAAACATCCCATTCCCTCCGCCACCACCTCCCCAGCACTATTTATGCATCCACGCCTGGAATATATTTCCTGTCTCCTTTCTGAAGCCCTCACCACCCACCCTACAGTAAACACAGGGGAGCAAGATGAATGAGGTGTAAATTGTACGTATCATCTCCAGTTTTTCATCCTTACAAATGCAAACTAAAGTCCATGGGTGCAGGAGAGTGGCTAAGAGCAAGTCTTGCTAGTGGAGCAACCTAAACTACTGCTTTCACATGAGAGGGGTGCAGGAGAGCGAGGCGGGCAAGGGGTCTCACAAAGAGGTACCGATGTGGTGTGAACACAAGAACCAGCTTCCCCCTGTGAGGTGTGCTGTCGTTCTGGCTGGAGTTTGCCAGACCCACAGAGGCAGCGACCAGCAGACGGGCTCAGGCGGCTCCTGCAGAAACACGCGACACCTCGGCTCACGCTGCTGCGCTGCGGGAGCTGGGCGAGGGAGACACCTCCGCCCTAAAAACACCAACATTTCCTTGTCTCCTTGGGACCAGCGGCGTGTTTGGCACTGGGGAGCTGAAGGAGAGGTGGGTAAGGTATCGCTCCACCGCTCCCTAGGAGCTATTTACATACTTCTCAATTAAACATATATGCAGCAATTTGCATAGCTAATTGTGTATCTTTCATGGTGCCATGCACAAGCCTCTGTAAATACATCTTTAATTTAGGATGATGAATGCACCTTGCCACTCCACCCTAGGGGGTGGTAGCTTCTTCTTCTTTGTCCTTACCTGATTCAAAAAAAGTAGAATTTCACCCAAACACACTCTCTTACTAAGAAAATAAAGTTCTGCATTGCACCAGAAATGTAGATGTGTCTCCTAAGGTGGACAGATGATGGCCCAGATTGGCTTGTCACTGATTTCCTCCTGACAAGAATTCCTTTTCCTTCACTGACAGATTCATAAGACATCAGATGTCTCAATAGTCTCATATCTGCGTAAGTCTGGAAAAGCGTAACAATGCCAGATTGACAATGGATATGAACACAGAGGCTGCCCGGAGAGGCTGGGGAATCTCTGTCCTTGGAGACCTCCGTGCTGTTCTGAACAGGGACCTGAGTGACCTGACCCACCGTTGAGGCTGTCCCTGCTCTGGGGTCCAGCTGTACCAGAGGACCTCCAGTGGTCTTTCCCAAAATACACTTTCCCGTGCTTCTATGACCATAGCAAGTGCGCCCATGGTACGTTTTATGATTTTGAGTAATTCTTTTGAGGATCCCATTCCAGCATAATCTGTTGTCTGGAATAGGAATTACACAGGCACTCTGTTTAACTAATGAATCAAACCAAAAGAAGGCACATCTATAGAGCACCCCACTCAGACGGCCTGCAACCGCTCGCTCTGTGTGCAGGACGGCGGGAACCTGGAGCAAGTCAATGCACTGGCCAAAGAGGGACCTTTGAACTCAGATTTGGGCCTGACTAGCACATGGAGTAAAGGCAGAGCCATAGCAATGGGAAACACTCAACTCAGGCACTTTTTTGCAAAATTTAGGCTTTCTGGAACAGAATTAAACGAGAGAGTCCCTGCTGGGGGTGAAGGTAGCACAGAATATCTGCTGTGCTTCGGCTCACACCCTCACTTATTGCAAAATAGCTTCCCTGTTTAGACAACCCCTGAGAGATGTAGACTTTTACAGTGTGTATTTAATCTTTCCATCTCATCTTTTCTTACTGTTTTGATGTTTCCTCAGGATTTGAAGATTCAGGATCATTTTTTCCCCAGAAACTATGACTCTTAAGGCAAAAATAAGGCAGCTAGAAGTTGTCTGCTGCCAATCCAACTAAAGAGTTTGTAACTTTTTCCACCACAGGAAATGTTCAATATTTTAATAGCAGTCACCATGTTTTAATGCATTTATGCCCTTAGGGCTATAGAAATCTTTCATTCACAACGTTACCCACCCCGGATCATAGGACCGCTAATATTTGCACAGTGTACGGAATGGAAAGACAGACAGCTCCTCCTGGGAGCCGTCCCTGCTCGCTTTAGTTTGTTCTGTTTAATCCTGCATTGGGTCTGCCTGGGATGGGGTTAATTTTCCCCCCAGCAGCCCTCACGGTGCTGTGCTGTGTATCGGTAGCTGGAAAGGTGCCGATAACACACCAGGGGTTTGGGGCTGGGCGAGATCTTTGGAGGGGACATAGCCAGGACAGCTGACCCAAAGGGATCTTCCACACCATATGACATCTGCTCAGAAATAAAACCACGAGAAAGGAGGAAGGAGTGGGGGGGCGGCATTCGTTATTACATTTGTCTTCCAGAGCAACCACTACACGTTCGAAAGCCCTGCTTCCCGGGAAGTGGCTGGACATCGCCGGCTTTGGTTTCCCTTTGCTTCCACACACAGCCATTGCTTTTGCGTTATTAACTTGCCTTTATCTTGACTCACGAGTGCTCTTCTATCTTATTTTCTCCCCCCCACCCCATCCAGCTGAGGAGGGTAGTGACAGAGCATCTTGGTGGGCACCTGGTGTCCAGCCAAGGTCAAACCATTACAAAACCTCTGTTATATTTTTAGACAAGTAATAAGCTGGTACGAAGACAGCCAGGCTGGGAGGACTGGGGGAGCTGCAGAGCCTGCCATTTCTAGGTTGTTTATTTAACCCTGTTTGTGTGGAACCATTAGCATGTGATTGATGGTGGTTTGAAACACTTCCCTGGTAACGGTCCAGCTGCAACGGGCAAGTGTCCGTATCAGAGAAACCGCTGTCACACCTGGCAAAAGCTGTGCCCACGCTCCTGTTTGCTGTCCGGAAAACAGCAAACAAGTGAACACACACCAATGGTGAGCCACCATCCTCCCTCCCATTTTCAGCCGGTCCCATCACCCTGTTCCTGTCCCGCCCAGTTCTTTGGTGTAATTTCAGGCATGCAAGACTCATCTCCTCGAAACCAGGTCAGGGCCAGGCAGATGCCGCCGCTGCTGCAGTTTAACAAGTTTTCAGCCCCGCAATGAAACCTGTTCCCCTCCAGAGCAGCTTCTCATGAGGCTCCTCAGCAGCCTCACAGAGCAACCACACAGCCCAGCCCTGGGCACAGCCCACGGCTTTGGGTTTGTAACCAGAACACGCAATAGGCTCAGCAAGGGACGTCAGAATCTTTCTTTTTACGGGTGTTGCTTCTGCAAATAAAGTCTGCAAGAGGCAAGTTTTCTGAGCTTTTATTCTTCCTCCCCGACCTGTAAGAGAGGGAGTTTCCCTGCAGCACGCAGCGATGCTGTGAGGTCCTGCAGGGACCCACGTCGCTGCACAAGGCTCCACGGAAAAACTCGTCCCGTCAAACACTGGCGGCAGGTCCCGCGGGATCATTTCCACCCCGACAGCGCACGGCCGCGCTGCTCGTCCGGCGGGACCGCGGGAGGCGCGACCGCGACCGACAGGCTTGCGTTTTTTATTTTAAGTGCACAAAAGACGAGGATCCGCTGGCGGAGCCGCCCCGGCGCGGCTGGGCTGTCCCCGCGGTGCCACCTGACACCGCGCGCTCACTGCCGTGACGTCACGCCGCGTCACTGACTCCTCCCGTGACGGAGGGGGCACGCGGGGCACGCGGCCGCCCCGAGCGCGGCTTTCCCGCCACGCGCCGCGCGTGTCCTCCCGCGCGGCTGGCAGCGCGCGCACGCGCGCGCCGCCCGGTGCCGCGCGAGCCCCCGGAGCGGGGCGGGCGCGCGGGGCGGGCACGCGGGGCGGGCGCGCGGTCACCTGACGCCGCGGCCGCCGCCATTTTGTCTGGGAGTGTAAATGTGAAAGGGAAAGCCGGGGCGCACAGCGGAGCCGAGCGGGGCCGGGCGCGCCCAGCCGAGCCGGCGGGGCCGGGGCGGGGGGGCCAGGGGTTCGCCGCCGCACAGGGTCTGCGGGAAGAGCCTCCGTCGCCACGGCGGCGGTCGAGAGGAGCTGGTGAAGGCGGAGCCCGGCGAGGACTCCCCGCTCGCCCGCGCCGCATCGGAGGGGGCCGCCGGCGCCCTTCCCCCGGGGAGGCTGCGCTCCCTGCCCGGCCGCCGAGGAGCCGCCGAGCCGGCCTGTCCGCCCGCCGCGGCGGGTCCGCGCCGAGGATGTCGGGGCAGTCCATCACCGACCGCATCACGGCGGCGCAGCACAGCGTGACCGGCTCGGCCGTGGCCAAAGCCGTCTGCAAGGCCACCACCCACGAGGTGATGGGGCCCAAGAAGAAGCACCTGGACTGTGAGTGGGACGGCGCGGGGCCGGGCGGGGGGGACCCGGGGCCGCTCGCACCTGCGGGCGGGGTCCGTAGGGGTCCGTAGGGGTCCGTAGGGCCGGGTGACCCCGGCCGGTTTGCTCTTCAAAACTTAGTTCACGCGCGGAGGGAGCGAGGTTTGCGACACCCTGTCGCGCCCCGAAACAAAAATATCCCAGCCTTGTGAACTCTTCTTGGCTTACGTGCTCCGGGTACAGCAGCGCCTGCTAATCCGGAACCTGGCGACAAGGTGGGTTAAGCGGTGCGGCTTTGCTGTTGTGAGCGAGAAGTTAAATTTTTAAGCGCTTTTCCCGCCCTTCTGTGCATCGGGTGGAATGCAGCCGTTTAAATTATTCTACCGCTCCCCGAAATATCATAGCTTTCTGTCTCACAGCTCGTGGAAGGGGGTAAAAAGACTTGAAGCGAGGTGAAGGGAAGGGAGAAGGCGCACCAATACATCTTTCCAGAATGAGAGGATGTTGCCGCTGACATTTTCTTAAACTTAATTATATTAAAACTCCCTTCTGCATATCAAAAGATGCAGAAAGCTACCCTTGATAGCTACAAAAGTATCAGGGGTGTTGCTTTGCTTCAGGTTTTAGTAACAGGATAGCAAGTGAAGTTACTGTTTGACTGCTTAAAAGTGCACTGAGTGCTGCAAACCCTGTAGTTGAGCCGTACACCCCTGTTAGAAGTGTGTGTTTCCATTGGGGAGAGGAAAGAAGACGTGAAGCTCTATGTTGGTTTCTTCAAAGTCAAGGGAGCAGGCTAGTAGTTTTGCAGGACTCGTTCAAGTTGATGGTGCTAAGAGGAGTCTGCTGTTGAAGCTTTCGGAAGCGTACTCGGTTATTTTGGTTGAGGATGGCTTGGCTGACACACTTGTATGTATGTATGTATGACACGTACTTGTATGTTAATACAGACTTCTTGTGTGAGAGCTTTCGATGTGGATCAACTAGTTATCAACCAGATATAAATCTCATTTGTTATTGATCTGAGTGAGTGGAATCCAGCTACAGTAGTAAATGTTGCAGCTACTGTGTTGAAATTAAAAGCTTTAAAACTGGGTAACTGACAATTTCTTTTTTTAAAGATATGTTTGTAAAGTTACCTTTGTATCTTGCCTTGTGTTCTGCCTGTGGTAGAACAACTTAATGAGGTAACCCTTGAGTCCAGGAGTGGCAACATAACAGGAAACCAGAAAGTGGTGACAGTTTGCTCAATAGTTTGAAAGCTTCTGAAGCTTAAAAGATATATCGTTTGAAAATATCCTTAAAACAATGTCATCTACTATAAGTTACCCTCACAAAATAAGAAAACGGAAACCTGGAAAAACTCCTAACTTGAGAATGGCATAAACTGAGATTGCCTTTTGACTATCAAATTCCTTTGAATATCTTTTGATACAAACCTGTTTAGAGCTGTCAGTCTCCTGAAGGTCCCCTTCAGTGCCAGATGAGTAATCTGTTTGGGCGTAATTCACTTTCTCAGACTTTGGTCTAAGACAAACAAAAAACTTGTTGTTCTGACTTGGTATCTGAAATAGATGAATGCTTTGGTGGGGTGGGGGAGAAAAAGATATGAAATATGGTGCTACAATATCTCTGTAAGGGGTTAAAAAAATCTCCGTGAATATTTTTCAGTCTTCAATGATTGTACCCAGGTGCTGCTTTTCAAATGCAAGCCTTTGCGTGGCACTTCTTATTTTTTCACTTGTACGTGAAACTTACTTGTATTAAATGCAAGGAGGCAAGATACTAGCTTAAGTACTGTAATCTCTGTAAAAATCACACAAGGTATTTTCAAAGATACAGTGCAAGTACTTTCCAATTTAAGTAAATTATGAAGGAAAACATAGCTTGGATTTGATGCAACAGTGCTAGTTGTACCTTGGTCGCTACATGTGTGTGTCATTAAAAATGCTACACCATCTGGTATTACTTGTAATTGCTGCTCAAGAAAAAGCTTCACCAAGAACGTGTTTTTGAGAGTTGCTGTAGTTGCATCAGGGATTGTGGAGGAGTATCAGTTTGTGCACTCGGTTCAGATTAATTCTTAAATCCCCTTGTTGCCAAGTTTCCTCAGCAAGAAAAAATATATTACAACATCGATATTTATGGGAAGACGTTACACATGCAGTGTGTGAACTAATATTTAAGTCTTGGGTTTTGTCTGGCTACTAACTACTGAGTAGTATACTCATATTTTTTTCTTGAAGAGCAAAAAATAAACCACACACACGCACAAAGAAACCCTTAAGCAATGTCAATGGGAATGCTTCAGGATTTTTTCCTTTTAAAGTAGGTCACGGTGTCATCTAAATAAGTCAGCAGATCTATTTCTGTACTATTTTTTAATATTTTAGGTTGACATAAAATGTTATACAGAGGCTGATCTTTTCTTTTAGTGGAGCACCTTAAAATCTTATCTCTTCTTCCCCAGCGTGGGTTCTGTCACTTCCCCTCAGCCTCTTGAGTTTGGGTTGCAGTGGAGTGGGGCTACATTATGCTTTTGGTGACATATCTCCTCTTGGTTAACCATTGAAAAGCCGTAATAAAAAATAAATACATTTAAAGCTGCAGCCAAGTTGGTAACTGGTAGAGTAGACTTGTGTGTAGACCAAAATTTAGAAAAATACAAACCCTTAAATTAATTGCTGCTTAGACTTCTAAATGAACATGGTAATAAAGGAAAAAACAACTCCTGTTTTAACTTGTGTACAGCCCATTTAAAATGCACAGGGGAGGGGAAAGCAGTTAATGTTACTCATCAAAACTTAAAATCCCTATACGAATTTTGGAAATCTTATAACAAGTGATAATTTGGGCACTATAACATTGTTTTATGTAGCAGAATTAGGCTCTTAATCCTTTTGCTTTGGGAGAAAGTTCAGGTCTTCACCAAATCATCACAAAGTTTTTCCAATAATGTCACCTAATGACTGTCTCAGTTTTGGGTCGTTTTTGTGTCTGCCTGCTCTTTTAGCAGCTATAGCTCATGACTGCCAAGTGAGTGCTGGTGCAGTGTGGCTCTTGCAGAGATACCTAACGAACAAACACTCTTGAACTCTTCCACAGGCAGTAAGGTGTGGCTGTCTTTAATTTGAAGCTCTATAGTAATCTGTGAAGCTTTTCAATATAGGAACTGAGGAAATTTGACTTGAACAAAAATAGAAGTTAATGTTTTTTGTAATCTATAGGTGTCGTTTTTGTTTAGAAATTGCTTAAAACTTTTTAGAAAACTTTATGGGCCATCATCATGTATCCCTGTTTAGTGGGGACAGAATAGCTGAATTGCTTCTGATATCTAAATTCAGATTTAGCTATTATACAAATGAAACTTAAAGATTTGTATCAAATCTGCACTAGAAGAGCACTTGGGCATAAAAATATTTGTATCAATCAGGTGCTATCTTTTAATTAAGTCTTCCAGCAAGAATTGTTGGATTCCTTATGAAACATTGAGAAAGTTTACTGAAGTGGTTCTTCTGTTTTATGTTTTTGGAAACTACAGTGCAACTTCCAAAAATAAACTTTTTTTTTTTTCCCCAAGACTGCTAGGGTTAAGGAAAGTGGTCTTAATTCTTATAACTCTCTTAGAGCATTTTCAGTCCCATGACAAAATGGAAGAAATATGGGAATATTAAACCATTATGGTCATCTTTAACTTAAGTATTTACAGTTCTCCTGAGAGAGAGATTCTTGAATCAAGAAAAGAGTTACTTTCTTATTACTTGAGAGTAGAAAACTGTCAGTTTTTGTCAGTGCCTGACTGAGAATTTTCAAAAAAACCTGATTGATATGTATGTGTGTACATATACATTTCATATCTGGATTTATACATGCTGTTCTCCAAAGAGCTGTAGGGTTTTGTAGATGATGTGCCAGTGTTTCAGGTGAGCTGTGGAAGAGAAATACTCAGTGCTCTTCCAGGCAGTAAGATTTCCACAGCTCTTCCAAGCTGCTTGAAAACCCTTATGGTATTCTTCTGGTTCAAAGCTGTTCAATTTTTTTTTTTTTTAAATTTTTTTTCCCTCCCTTTTCTTCCCTCTGTGATGTTAATGTCTTTCTAAATTCCATTCTAGAAACAGTGCCACAGTTTCACTTGCAGTTGAAGTGATTCCTCTGGGTAATTGGCAAAATGCTTTGAGTTGTAAAGTGTTTATATAAGTAGTGTGATAAGAAAATGAGCATCACTTGCCCTACACATTTCATTCCAGCTTTTGCTGCCAACATGCGTATTACAGTTGCCGAGCTGTCAGTCTCTCAGGTGCATGTGTTCCTCTGTGCTTCCAGATGTATGGTGCCAATGGCCTTCTCCTCCTTTGCTGCCAGCTCTAACGGATCCATGCAGTTGTTTCTACATAGATACTCTTACTGCAGACTTAGAAGAATCGTATTACAGAAGTGACACTTGCTTTTTTGGTTATGTATCTCAATTGCTAGAATTCAAGCGTGATGCTAACTTTATTATTACTGGTTGTAAAATAATATTTTTTAAAATTGCCCTGAGAAGGTTTATTAAAAAGTGTTTTTAAACTTCCATTTTTGCATTACAGTCTTAGGAAAGTCCAGTTTTGGCCTATAAAATGCACTGAGTGTTTTTTCCATTATTCATTCTTCGCTTAGTATTTTAAAGATATTTCATTTGCTTAGGCATGTGTTCTTTGATATTGGCAACTGTGGCTTATGTGTTAGCGCACTCAAGGAGATTTTGAAACCAAAGACCACAATTGTGCTAAGTGCCCTCAATAAAAATTGTCTTGAGGGGAGCCAGTATGTGTTGTCTTCAGCATGTGTCTAATGTGCTCAGGACTTGCAGCTCACTCAGGTCCTCTAATCTCGAGTACAGCTTGAATTAGGCTCTGAGTAGCCCTACATATGTGAAATATTTCATTTGAGTTGCTTTTTTAAATGGTCAGGCTCACGTCATCTCGTAGAAGCAAGTAGCACGCTGGAAAACCTTACTAGCACTTTTACAGAATTATTGGAACCATGGTTTTCGATCACATGGAACCACACTTGTGGAATAAAGCAGTAACATGAACTTCTCAAATGCACCAGAGGTCTATCAACTTCCACTCTGTTACTGTTACTTGACAGAAGACTTCTTTGAGTCTTGTGTACCAAAACAGAAGGCAGTTGCTCCCTTCTGAAGGTAGATATCTGGATGTCTTTTTGCAGTAATAAACCTTAATGATGGCATGATAAGGCAAAGCTTTTTTTTTTTTTTTTTTTTTTTTTAGAGATGTGTGGCTTAAGGGATGGGTGATCAGTTACAGCATTTAATATGGTTGCTAACAGTAGGATTTCTGTTACATTATGTCTGAGCAGCACTGTAAGAACACATTTTATATCAGTCTTAGACATAAGTATATGCGAGGGGTCTCCCAGGTGTTGAGCATCATCTTAGGGTCTACTGGAACATCTGCTGGTAGACCTCAGCTTGAGGGAAGGTGACAAGATTGAAATATCTCTGGAGAGTGCTGGCAAAATATGAATGAAATTAGCTTGGAAAATTTGACTTGAGAGCAGAAAGTTCATTTGTTTTAACCTGCATCTTCACTCCCACTTTCATCTGCTATTTCATAATCACTCTTGAAATTGAAAATCTTCAGTAAAAAATTAGAGTTGCTTAGTGGTCATATGAAGGAAAAGGACTTTGTGCAGAAATAATATTTTTGATAGGCTGTTTGTGTGGTCTTTGACCTCAGCAGATCAATGGAATTTCTTTAACTGTTACCTAGTTAATGTTATAGGTATTGCTGTGTATTGAGTTTGGGGGGGGGGGTGTTGGCTGGTTTCTGTTTATTTGGTTTTATAAACTGAGAGTAGGACTTGTAATAGTTCTGTAATATTTCTGTGCTGGTTACAGACACATTAGTTACATGAAAAATACTGAGCAAGATCTAACATCAGTGTCTTTATGATGCTTACTTATAAACTGATTGGATTTAGGAAGATTTATTTTCCTTAATATGTTTTGAGTAGATGAGGCTGTTGAATTGAAATTCACATTTTCTCTGTGTATAAATTCTGGAATTGAGACTTGATTTATGTGGCATAATTGTCTATGGACTGTTTGGACTTCAAGAAATTTTGAAGTACTTAATGTGACATAGCTGTGAGTGGTGAGCTGTGTCTATCAAATGACTTGCTTTTTGAGCATCTTCACATTTGTAAATACTGAAATATTTTAATACTACTCAACAATATGATTTTGATGCACAGCTTGCTTAAAACTTCTTTTCAGAGCTCTTTGTGCAGTTATTTCTGTGGTTTTGTGTGTTACTAATAAGGATGAAAGTTCTCATCCCAGCTTGCATGTTTTCTACATATTTGGAAACTTTTGACATCAGAATGAAATTAGTAACTTGTTAGAATTTGCATTTTATAGCTTTCTACCTCAACAAGATAATATCTAGAACTCTTTAATCTGTTAAAAGTACTCTAGTAATTAAATTATTCTAAACAGTGATCCTTAATCAAAGGACTTTATGTTCTTAATAAACAGATCTTTAAGATATGTGGGTAATATATTCAGTGCATTAGAACAGATATAAATTCTAAGTGCAGTATTTCTAGGAAGTATTTTGCCCTAAACTATCAAAGTGCGATCTCTAAGTTAGTGTTTAAATTGCTTATAATAATGTAGCCTGTCCTCTGCATACTGCTAACAAGGCAAATAAGCTGGCCATTTCAGTGGTGCCGACACCTCAGGATTCAGTCGTTGCCCAGCTTCCCAAGCGCTGCCCTTGGAGTTCTTGCACAAACCACAGCAACAGCAATGCTGCTCTGCAACCAACAGGCTGCTCACAGGCTTGCCTTAAATAAGAGGCCACAAAGGAAGCTTTTCAAACTCCATGTTTGCTTTGCTGGCCTTGCCCAGTCCTTAAGGTGTACTTTGATCACACCTGAGCCAAATTTAGCTCAGAGAGAGCTAATGTCTAATGTGCCTGTCTTGAGGTGTTTAGAATAGTCCTGGATTCAATTCTTTGCTTTCTTCTCAGCAAGTGTCTTCCCTGGCTTTCTCAGACTTTTTTCCCCATGTAGCCACTGGGGCCCTTTCTGGTTTTGTACCAATGCTCAGGCAGGAGACTTGAAGTGCTCTGTCTCTGACCTCCCGAGTTAATGTTCTACTCTTGAGTTTACAATCACTCTTGGACACAAAGAGCTTTTTTTGTACAAAAGCCTAAGACCTGCCGAGATCCACCACAAAACATGCAGTAGGTTGGTGATTAGGTTATTTTAGCTGAGTGGGAAGATGCGTAGATGCAAATTCTTGCTCTTAATTCTTATAGAAAAGAAAAAGGCTTATTATAGGTTTGTAGCGTCTCGTTTGCTGTCATATGTGCCAGTATTCAGGCTTAGGTCGGAGGTATGGATGTTTCAGCCTTTCCTTGCTTCACTGGTGGTTTTTTTTTTTTTTTTGGTGTGTGTGGTGTGGTGTGGTTTTTTTTGTTGTTTGTTAGATTCAGTGGCTTCAGGCATTGGGCATCCAGAGGGTCTGCACTGGCTTTCGGGCAATAACTTGGGCATAGAGTTTCTACTGGAGCAGGTTATTGATTGATGAGGTATTGGGACTCCATAAAATTATTAAAATGTCTTTGAGGTTTGTATGTGGAGTCTTTCAGTAAAATGCTGTGAATTTGAGAAAGGAATGTAAAATAGCTCAATTGTTTCTTAAAGAAAGAACTGAAGTTAATGCTTCCAGCATCAATTTTCAATGTAAAAAGACAAAATAACACGATGATCATCTTTGAGCATATAACTCATTGTAATGCTTTGGATTTTTTTTCCCCTTTAATTTAGATCTAATACAGTGCACAAATGAAATGAATGTGAACATTCCACAGTTGGCAGACACACTTTTTGAGAGAACTGCGAACAGTAGCTGGGTTGTAGTGTTCAAAGCTCTAATTACAACACACCACCTCATGATGTATGGAAACGAGGTAAGACATTAGTTCTGTTAAAGCCTCTTTGACTGTGTGTTAAAAAAAATTGTCTCAGTCTTAGGTACTTCAATTTTTCAAAGGTCTTTGTTTTCATTTCTAATGGCTGTGAAGTGCTTCTTCAAAAAATAAAATGTTACCTCACTATTTCAATACTGAAATGATGTGTTTGCAATTTAACTGCAGGTATCTGGGTTGGGCTGTGAAGGAATAATGAGTGACCTTTTGAGAATAAAGGCTTAAAAACTTCTGATGAGCATTGCTTCATCAGGCTAGTGCTTATCAGTAAGAGCACAGCAAAAGAGTTGTTAGCACCCCATAAATGTGCAGCCAACCCATTAGCAGATAAGAATACTTACTAAAGGGGGGGGTGGAGGGAGGAATATGGTGACTAGAATATTTGATCTTGCAAATCATCATCCTATGGGCTAAATCTCTTTATGTTGTTGCCATTAACATTCCTCTGAAACAGGTTTCAATTGCTTTTAGTTCACTTAAATTATTTCATCACTATTCATGAAAAGCTTCCTAGACAATAACATGGTGTTAGAAATGTAGTCCTTCCTTTAAAACCTAAACTTTGTCTTGGTCAGGTGACAATTTAGTCCTGAACTTGTGTGTAGTCATTCTCCTAATAAATGACTGTTGGCTACTGGTAATATTGAAAGACTACTGGCAATATTGAAATTATGATTTTTAAAAGTACTGCTTTCGGCCCTAAAAATGCTTTGAAAACTTAGTGTTGCATCCTCTCTCCAAAGCTCTGTGTACTTAATTGCAATGGTCTTTAAAACATAACATGTTTGGTTTTTTTAACACACTTCCCCAAGTTATTTATGTGCTTAAATGGTATTGTCAACAAATGAGAGGCTACAGTTAGAGGATAATATGAAGTAAAATTCACAGCCCTGCGTGCTGTGGCAGCAGGGGGATCCAGATCAAAGATGTAACAAGTCCCTTAAGCCATCCTGGTCATAATCCTCTTTTATGGACTAAAACACATACAAAGAAGCAAGAAAGTCAATAAATGACAATCATAGGAGATATGTGTGGAACAGTGGCAGAGAAACTTTTAAAACGACCTTGCTGTCTTGATGTGTTTGTCTCTTACTCTTGCTTATTTATGGAGCCAGCTATTTGTCTAAACTTAAATGTTGCTTAGTCAGATCACTGCATTAAAATATATTTTTTAAATATATATATATTAATATGTCATTATAAGCCAACTTATAACTGCTCACCACAGTTCTAGAAGAATTATTGTTACTTACTACTTTAAAACTTTTTAAATAAGCCTGTCTCCCACTTCTTCAGCAGCAGTAGAGCTGTGCAAACCTTGGAAGCTTGGATAATATGAGTGGTTTTTCTGTTTAGGGTTTTCCAGCTTGTTTGTTCTGAACTACAGAGTTAACCTAAGAAGCTTCCTCTAGGATTACTAGTCTTTTATTGACAGTCAGTGATATCTTTTTATTTAGTTTAAATTTATATTTTTGCCAGAAAGAATTTTGGGTTTCAGAGGGTTAGCTAATCAGTAGTTTCAAGTTTTCCTTTACATTTTTCCCTTTTAACTAGTTTCTGTTGTTGATAAAGGTTACCAGAAACAGTTACAAGGTAAGTGTAGTTTTCTTGTAACACGCTTAAATGTTTTGACTCTCACAAAAATATTCTCAACTCTTTCTTCACCAACAGCGCTTTATCCAGTATCTTGCATCCCGAAACACTTTGTTCAATTTAAATAACTACCTGGACAAAAGTGCCATGCAGGGTAAGGATCTTTCACTGAAGGCATTGACTCTGCTGCTTTTTTGCTCTGATAATAGTGCCTGTGTTGGTACGTTATAGGAGACAAATGACATTTAAGTGAAAGGGTATTATGATTTATATTGAACGAGATACCTAACAACCAAGAATGTAGGCACAAGGAAAGTGAGATTCTGAGTTACCTAGTTGAGTGCTAGAAATTTGTCTGTAGTGTATATGCCATGTTCATACACAGCTGTAAATTTTAAAAAGTGAACTCTTAATGCTGACTAGAATAAACCTGATGATTGTTAGCACAATGATCTATTTTTGTCACTGCATTTTAGTGTCCCAGGAGTAAATGTTTACTGTTAAGGTGCATGGAATGGTAACTAGGATGTTCTATATAAATAGTCAGAACTCCTCCAAATCTCTGAGAAGTCTTTCAATTGCTTGCCGATGGTAGAAAACATTTTTTGGGTTTTTATGTGTTTTTGGAGGCATTGCAGATAAGCTACCAGTCTTTAGCATTTTACTAGGAATACATTTTTAGTCTTGATTTCAAGAACAACTTAAGAGCTGCTTGGTTCTTGCCTAATATTTTAATGTGTTTATTCTCATAATTGCAACGAATGCTTTCCTAATCTTAGCTAGTTGGGAAGAAACTGTAACATTACATCTCAAGGTGAAAAATAGTGAATCTCAATGCTCTGGAAAGTGCCTATGAAGGGCTTTTAATGCGAATTGATGTAAAATGGACTGGTAGGAGACCAGTTCTTGAAAAGAACTTAAGCTGTACCTCTTCAAGATGTCTAACTTATAAATGCTTAACTTGTAGGCTATGATATGTCTACCTTCATTAGGCGATATAGCAGATACTTGAATGAAAAAGCACTTTCATATAGACTTGTAGCAGTTGACTTCACCAAAATGAAAAGAGGGTAAGACTGTTACTGGTTTTGTTTGGTCTTTCATATTGGCGGGAGGGAGATACCAGTAGTTCTTGGGCTGATCATAGATTACTGTTCCTTTTAGCCCTTTGAAGCAATATAGTATTGTTGAAACAGCATAATATGCCAAGGTCTCTAGGTGACTTGTAAACGTGTATCTTCTGCTCTGTAGGATAGATGGAGTGATGAGAACCATGAATCCTGAAAAGCTTCTGAAAACCCTCCCAATCATACAGAACCAGCTAGATGCACTCCTTGATTTTGATGTAAGTACTTTAAGCTTGGTGTTAGGTAACACTCTCTTATTTTGAAGTGAGAGTTTAATTATACTGTTAAATACTAATTTAATTTCTTATTGTTTTCTACACAGGCAAATCCAAATGAACTAACAAATGGTGTTATAAATGCTGCATTTATGCTCCTCTTTAAAGATTCCATTAGACTTTTTGCAGCATACAATGAGGGGATTATTAATCTTTTAGGTATGTGAGACTTTTTTTTTTTTAGCATTTGAACTTTTGTCAAAGATCTTGAGAGAACTACAGAATTATAGACGATATCTGACTGCAATTTCCTAATAAATTGTCTCTGCTCCGTTAGCATTAAATTATACCTGTCTTGGTTTCAGTGGCAACTAGCATAGCCTTAAATGTATTCTTCTAGGTAGAAGTGTACATCTTGAAACAGAAGTTGAGGTGAGAGGGTGACTGGTGAGGTGAAGACAGAGATGCTATAAATGTGTAGTGCATAGCCTTTGCAATTGGACTGTAAAAGTATTAGTGAGATACCTGGTATTTTGAGTATTTAGTATAGTCACAGTGTGACTGACTTCTGGATTCCCATACTTTGTAGCTGGAGTATTCACCTTTACCTGGTACCTGAACCTGCATGAGCCTAGTAGATAACCTGCAGGGTTTTTTGTTCAAGAGTAATAAGCTCTTAGCCAAGCCTTATAATGACTATTTAAGCAAATTTCTGAATGAAAACATCTGATCAGTCTGTTCTGTTAATACATTAGTTTTACTCGATGAAATACCTATAAGTATATAGAAAAAATGAAGGATGTGGTTGATACTCTGTTTGGTAGGTCAACTCAGTATATGTACCACTTCAGTAGCCATTCTCATGTCTTTTGGATATTGAGCCCACTTACAAACATCAAAATGTATTGATACTGGGTCTATAAGTGTAAATATATACCAGGGATATTTTCAAGCGATAAAATAATTCACCTCATTGCCAGCTAAAAAGATGACTTCTTGAAAATATTACCCATAATACCTAATTTTACAACTGCAGTGATTCACATCCATGCTTAGTAAAGCTTTGCGTTCTATTCTAATGTATGAAATAGAAAAATCAATGTTTTTCTTTTTATTTACATGAATACCTGACAACTTTTGTAGTAACTGAACTTTAAAATCTGAATAGCTTTGAGTTACTCCTGTCAGTTCTCTGAAGCTTGTCTCAAATTAACTTTTATAACACTGTGTCAGCCTTTTGCTGGGGAGTGTGTTATCTTACAAGAGTTTTATTTGCATCCTCAGAAAGATATTTTGATATGAAGAAGAACCAGTGCAAAGAAGGCTTGGATATTTACAAAAAATTTCTAGCCAGAATGACCAAATTGTCAGAATTCCTCAAAGTAGCAGAGGTAAATAAGTCTACATCTGTGGAGAGCATGTAATTTAGCTGTCTGTACTGGTACAGTAGTCTATATTCGTAGTAACAATTTCAGAAACAGGCTAATGTTTGCTTAACCTCACTGTAGAAGGAATTACTCTACAGATCAGGTATTTTAAAGATTGTATAGTATACATTCATTAACATGAAGTGAGATTCTTTTGATATCCTTTAGTAAACTTTCTGAAGTGTTGTTATAAATTTCATGGATGGTCCAAAATGAATGGATGGAATGTTATGGTCTATTTACAGTGCTTTCATTTACTGTAACTGCTAAAAATGGAGAAGCAGTTCCAGTAAACAATGTAGGTGTTTCCAATGCTCCCAGTAAACACTTCTGCAGGAAAAAGTTAGGCTGGATGAACAGGTGCCTTTGCTTTGAAATGCAATTCAATGTACTTGTGATTTCTAAGGTGTGTTCCTAGTGAAACTCATAACAGTTCAGAAAGTTATTAATATCCATTTTTAATATCTTAGTTTTTATGTAACGTTCAGGTATCACTTTTTTATTTTCATTGCCACTGCATGTAGTAATGTACTTTTTCTCTTTTTTTTTTTTTTTTTTTTGTAAACCCAGCAAGTTGGAATTGATCAGGGTGACATTCCAGATCTTACTCAGGTCAGTGTACATATATTGATTAAACCAATTATTTTATTATTTGCATTTTTAAAAGTTGGTGTGTATCATAGTAATTGCTTACCTTGAGAATGTATTCTCTTCTATCTATTTATAGATGGGAAATATGTACAGTGACTTTTTCCATGGATAAAATGTACGCAGTACTTGGTGGTTTGCAGCTCTTACTAAGTTTGTTTGGTTTTGGTTTTTTTTTATTGTTTAAAG
The DNA here is from genome assembly GCF_036013445.1 of Caloenas nicobarica. Lineage (NCBI taxonomy): Eukaryota > Metazoa > Chordata > Aves > Columbiformes > Columbidae > Caloenas > Caloenas nicobarica. The sequence continues at coordinate 6,666,759 of NC_088256.1, forward strand.
CAATAAAAGTCACAGAAAATATTTTTCAAGAACAGCTGTGTTTTATCACAGAGGATTTACTGGCATGTAAGCAACAAGAATCTTGCCATGCCTTGAGGAAAACCTTCTATTTCACTGTAACATAGCATCTTCCAACACACTTCAAGATTGCAGTTATCTAGTTCTGTGAATCATCTCTTTCTTTCCAGTGAATTCTGAATATACTTGATGTTTCTATATCAGCACTTAAAGCTGGCTTTGATATTACTCAGTAGTATGAGCGACATGTGCAATAGAGGTTGTGCACTGCAACGTTTAATCTAAAAGGTGGAATGCAAGGGAACACCTAGTGAGGATAAGTCGAGGGGCAGAAAGGAGGTGAGAAAGATGCTTTCACTTGGTGAACGGGAAGCACCGATAGGCCACAGAAGGGCACAAAGTTGTTCTTTGCAAGTTCCTTCAGTTCATAAGGATGTGGTATTTCTAACCTAGGACCAACCCAACAGGACAGAGGTATTTGGTATTCTTTCTGTAGTGAAGGGTAACTTGATGGGTAGAATAAATGGCAATCTATCTGTCAGGAGACTTCGGCAATAAACTGGAGTGCCTTAGAGGTCTAGAGTACTCAAGCTGTTTAAGTGGAGTCAGTGTGAAACAGTTAACATCAGAATAATTTTGGCTGGAAAAGACCCTCAAGATCAAGTCCAACTGTTAACTGAACTCTGGCACTAAACCATGTCCCTAAGAACCTCATCTACACATCCTTTAAACACCTTCAGGGATGGCGACTCCACCATTTCCCTGGGCAGCCTGTTCCAATGCCCGACAACCCTTTCTGGGAAGTAATAATTCCTAATTTCCAATCCAAAACCTCCCCAGTGCAACTTGAGGCTGTTTCCTCTTATCCTATCACTTGCTACTTGGGAGAAGAGACCAACTCCCTCCATGCTACAAATTCCTTTCAGGTAGTTGTAGAGAGTGAGGAGGTCTCCTGAGAGTTAAATCTGAACAGTTAAAATCTAATGTGTAAACTTTTAAGTCATCTCTAATCCTACACTACTTTCATGAAATTAAATTTCATGGGTTAATCATGTATAAATATATCTACTGTAAATATTTGCCTAAACTTCATCAGTGTCTTTTTAATATGGAAATCAAGTCTAAACCACAAACTTCCATTGTCAGTGTTGTTCATTACTGCTCACTTTCTATCTGAAATCATACGTGTTTCAAAGTACAAATCTCTAATGCTTGCTCCTAGCAATTCATATTAACCTCTTTAAGAACTTCTAGGCCTTTGTGGTAGGAAAGAAATAGGGCTGTAACCAGTAGGGGAAGAGCAGGTAATGAGTGAAAACAGTAGTTTGATGTTTTCTATTGGTGTTTGATCTTAGTGTCGTACTCTTTTGATTAGTACTGTAGCATTCAGCTGTTCTGTATTATGCTAATCAAATTATACTCAAGTCTGAAGTTAAACTTCACTGGCTTTGTGTGCACTTGTCCAGTTAATTGGGTCATTATTATTATTTACTGAGGATAGAGGATTTAACTCCATTTTGTTGCTTTTTATATCTGAAACTTTTGGTGAGCAAAACCCTTTATCTACTGTTCTCACAACATTTTTTTCTAATAGCTATTTTGTTTAAATGCACTTAGAAATGAAAGGCAGTTCTGAGCTGTGGTACTAGATGGCAGCATCCCGTGTATTTTGGCAAATTCAGTGCCACTGTTAAGCACTCCACTTCCATAGTAAATGTCATGGCATTTAATGAGTGGAATAATTGTACATCAATTTAGTGCCACTTTAAAAGAATTTGATAAAGTTTCTTAATACTAGGATTTCACAAAAACTTAATTTTCAACGTGCTTATGTTTCTGAAATAAGTTCTGACGGGATCATGTCCTTTTTTCTGTTCTGGTCTACTATATTCAATTTTTTTTCCAAAAACTTATCTTTACATTTCTGGTGTATATTCTTTTCTGGGATTTGCATATTTCGGAGTTTCCTTAGGCTGCTCCTGACAACAACGGTTTTAGTTCTTTAGAGGTTTATTATCACTGCTGGTCTATAACTGTTTTTATTCCTTGAATCTAATGTTCACCCTAGTGCCACTTTTGCCAGTTCCTATAAAGCAAACATTTTCCTTTGTAGGTGCCCTGTTTCACAATGATGTCGCTTACTTTCTGTTTATAGCTGTTACTGTAGTTCATGAATGCAACTGGGTCATTTTCCTCTGTATGGCTGTTAGTCTGTCAGATGTCTTTGGGTGGGAGGAGGGAGGCTGAGTCATAAAATACAGCTTTTTTCAGGTCATAATGTCTGTATTAGCCCAGGTGTCTTTTCTGACATAAAACTGCTAAGATCTGTTCACCCAAAATTTCATCTCTGATGTCTTCTTGGATGCCTGCAGCAAAGAAAAAGTTTAGAGAAGTTACTGGTTTGTTGGGTTTGGGGTTTCATGGTTGAGGGGTTTTGTTTAGAGGGTTTTAGAAACAATAAGTATAGAATATACATTTCCATGCAGGTAAGTTTTCAGTTTTAGAGTGGCCTTGGAGGGGGAAAAAAAGACTAGGAAAAACTTTCTGGAATTAGGGTATAGTCTCCTGCTCTTAAGATTATCTAGCTGAGTCGTGCAATGCCTTTTGAAAACCATTGTTCCTCCTGCAAGGCAAAACTATAGGGTTTTTTGGTTTGTGTTTTTGGTTGTCTTTTGTTGGTGTGGGTTTTTATGGTTGTTGCTGTGTTCTTGTATTTGGTTTTTACTTGTTTATTTTTTAGGAGGATAGTGTTTTGGTTGTTTTGTTGGGTCTTTTTTTTGTCCCTGATACCTTTCCGGAAAGGTATTTCAAAATGTTCCCCTTTGGGGTTTAGCTGTCTAGTTTAAATTCTGAATTTATTTGTGACCAATTGTTGAGATAACTACATTGTCTTAGCTTACCTAACTCTGTTTATAGGAAGAAGTATCAACTCAGGCCTTAACTTGAAGACAAGCAGTTTTATAAGATTAGAATAATTGCTTTTCTTTGCATCTCTTGTAGCTTGAATTGGCCTTTATTGAATGCAGGAAGCTAGAAACGTGCTCAGTATTTCAGAGAGGAGTTTGCCAAAGCCTTTCATGGTTAATATTTTTCTTCTTTCCAGCAGATGCTCTGGTCTAGCTTTTGCTACAGAAGGGCTAGCAAGGGCAAGCTTGTTTCTGTTCCAAGCAATGCCTATCATATCTGTTTGACCTACTGAAAGTTAGGAAGTGGTAAAAGAGGCTTAATGTCTCTGAAACCTTGCCAAATGAGGAGGGCTGAGCTAGCAAGTAGGTTAAACCTTTAGAGGTCTGTTCCCTTCATCTGAATCTCCAGTAGGATTTATTTCATTTGTTTTATGGAGTATGGACTATGTCGTTAAAAGCCACAAGAGCAATGTGGCTAGAATAGCAAAGCAGTGAACTCTTCCAAAAGTACCAGTCTAATTATTTTGCTCGATGGAGATTGTTTTTATAGGGCAATTTGGAGAAGTCTTACTTCCTACTGTGTAATCAAGTTCAAATTTATTCTGAGCTTTGAAGCTGTTTCCTTTGGTATGGAAGAAATCTTTCTCTACTGGATATGAATATATGGCAGAGAGAAGGCAGTTTATGACTGGCAGTTTATGATTGGCACTTTTTTATTGGTTGCCATAGAAACCAAAGCAGCTCTGGTGTGCCTTAGTCTGTATATTTTAAACTTGTTCTTTTCTGTTACGTATCAGTTAAAGATCTTTGTTTCAGGTACTGAATGGTAGTGTCATGGCTGTGCTCTCAAATGTCTTGGTAAGCTTGTGAGTATTCGTCACTTAAAGCTCATTTAGGATTCTCAAGGCTTAGCTGAGGTGTCCAGTGCCTGACTTCCTGCTGGATTTAAGTGGCGAGAAGCCTGTTTTTTAAATCTTCATTACTTTAAAAACAGCTTAATGTTTGAAAACTTCTCATGGATAATGCTTTTCTGGGGGACAAATCCACCATAAAACAACTTTATTTGAAATGATGTTGCTAGTTTATGATGTTTCAGGCTGTCAAAGTGTTTGGAGTAATTGAGTCGGTTTATTGTGTAGTCATGCGTTAAATAACTACTCAGTCTACAATAGTATTGTTGGACAAGGTTGAATTTGATTGCTTTTTGTATCAAACCTAACATTCTGCTGTAGTCAAGTGTTTCTAATGTAAGCCTTTGTAAATATTGGAATGGAAAGTGAGTGGCTTTTTGTTGTTACAGGGGAAAGGGGATCAGAAATGCAAAGTTTTCATTTTGGTACTTCCCTGAGTTTAAGGGAGTACTGCTTAATCAGCTGTAATTATTGGATTAATCTTAACAAATACTTTTGCCAGAAACAAGAAGGCAACTTGTACACACAGAAGCAGACCTACTCTGGGGGAATCCTTACTTCATGTCTCTCTGGTGCTACTCTTTTATGAGAACCACAACTGGGTAGATAGAATTCAGGTGTGCAGGATGGCAGCAAAATCCAAAGGCACAATTATTGATGTGTGGGCTTTTGTTTGTTGTTAGTAGATGAGGAAACTAATCTGTGTACTAAACAATGATGTGTTGTGTAGAAACAGTGATTTATAAATACTTTACCTTTAGGCACCCAGCAGCTTGCTCGAAGCACTGGAACAGCATTTGGCTTCTGTGGAGGGAAAGAAAACAAAAGAAGTCTCTGCTGCCAGCAGGTGAGCACCCAATGAATTACAACGATATCTATACTTTGTCATCTTCATACTAAGAATTTTCAAGATTCAGTCACTTGGTGTTCTCCTTGAATTTTATTCACTTCCAAATATATGAGCAGTACTTTTGACTGAAGAGTGAGAGATCTCTCTTGGCATGGGCATCCTCCCCTAGAAACTTGGTGAATATTGATAAATGCCTTCATGTAACCTACCTTCCTGAGTCGCTGTCTTGCTCCTCAGATTTTTTTTTTTGCAAGTATCTGAGGATTCACTACCACAGTATTCTGCTAAAAAAGTATACTATATAGGGAATAACTTCTATGTTTTGTTTACTGTTATATGTATAATATGTACAAACTAGCTTTCTGTGCCTCTGCCACTTGAATGGAATAGAATTCCAGTCTAGTCTGTATGACCTAATAGAAAAAAAGACAACTGGTGTGTGTTGCACTTTCCAGTTCCTACCCACTGAAACTTGAGCGAGTAATCTTGTGTACGCATGCTGCTTTTTCACCAGACTCCCTCATTGGGGTGTCTGCTTTTCTGTACCAGAGTAAAGGAAGAAAAGACTGACGTGGAGGGGGAATGACACACAACTAGATAGGGCACTTGATGATTGAATTATAAGTTATGCATACCTGACTGTTTTTCTTAATGAAACTTTTTAAAAATTATTACTCTTTTTAGAGCTAGTGCCCTGTCCAGTGCTGTTTCCACACTTGCCAACACAGGAATGTCATTTAGCAGGATGGATGAGAAAGAAAAGCAGCAGGCGTTGGAGGAGGAACAAGCTAGACTGCAGGCACTTAAGGTACTATATTTTTTTACAACTTTGTATTCTGAGATTTTTTTTTTTTAACCAGAAAACTACGATTGGCTTAAAATAGGGTATGGTGGAAGAACTCTCATCTTAAGAGAGACCAAGACATGAGTCTGTAGGATGCAGGTGTGATGGCTGCTGATATGTGGTGACCCTTCTACCAGGAGTATGATTTGAATAGCAGACAGCTGATATAAATAATTTCTGTTCTTCTTTGGAGTGTTATTTATCTCAAAGATTCACAAAATGAGTATACAACACTTCTAGATTACATCTCAGCAGCTGAACATACAGCATTGCTATTTCGAGACTGATTATTGGTAGGAGGGAATTTTTTTTCCCCATGATATATAGCATATGGCTTTAGTGCATTTCTTCAGTCATGTTGCTCATAATGAGACTACACACTACAGTTCTATCCACGTTATAATTGCTCTTATTTATAATTCTGTAATTTAGTTTAAAGAACAGTTTGAAATAATATATATTTAGGTATATTTTATGGACTTCAAATAACAACACATTTGAAAGAAAGTTAGTGTGTCTGTCTTGCTTGGTTCCTCAAAGCACTCAACTACCTTTTGAGCAGTCCTAGTAACATCCCTCTCTTAAGGCCGGAATCCTGGTCCTTCAGGTCCTTTTAACCTGCTTATAACACTGTTTCCTGAGAACATACAGAATATAAAATCTCGAACAAGGCAAGATTCTTCTCTTGCTGAAAGCTAAATCTCTAGTTCTGTAGTGTCCCAGGTACATGCAAGTGGGGCAGTTGGGAATTTTTCTTGTGTTGCCTTAACATCTCTAGACACACCTGAACGATGAAGCAACTCTGCTCGTGTCATCTGGAGGCCACATTATGGGAGTCCTAAAACTATTTGGAGTGTGAAAATAAACTTTAATGAGGAATGCAGAGTTGAGTTTCATCTCTGGAGTTATATAGGTCTGTTGAAGATTCTTCACTTTCCTGACTTGCTGTAAGGCATGCTTTTCAAATCAATGTGAAGTAGGTTTTTTGCTGAACTGTTTCACTTGAATCTCAGCAAATGTTGTGATGTTGTTGGTTGGGTTTTTTGGTTGGGGTTGGGTTTTTTGTTTTCAGGAGCTGAATCAGATGTCACTGTCCCACTTCTGCTGCAATAGGACTTGTTGCTGCTGTAACGGAATAATTAAATTGGTTGATACAAATTTCATTTTTGGTGTGGGGAAGCTTGCAAGCTCGCTCAACATCTTATTTCTGGAATGTAAGCTGTGTAAAACGTATGCCTGTTCTTTGACCTGTGCTGTATAAATGCAGAGGGTGTATCTAGAAGTAACAAGGGATGTAAACCTAAAATTAATAACAAACTAGATTTTTATTTTGCTAACTTAAGAGCAACACCACATGGGTATTATTAGGATGCATGTCATCAGTCTGACTTCTGAACGTTTTCTGGAACAAAGGTCCAATAACCTGTTTGAGTGACTATGAAGGAGCCTAGAATGTGTAGCTTGACTAAGTGTGTTTTACTTCTAGACAGCTGTAAATAGTTTTTAAAAAAATGATTATTTAAAACCTCAATTCCCACCTTGAATTTTAAAGGCTTTTTAAAAACAAACTCTTATCTCTAATTTCAATCACCTTTCCGTTTTCAGGGCTTTACAGAACAATAACTGTTTTCTTTATTAAGACTATAACTAAAATTTCTTCTTGGAAAAGGTCTTCAGGACTGAGGGGTTAATAAATTAATAAAACTAAAATGCAAACTGTGTACATCATCTTTCAGGAGCAGCGATTAAGAGAGATTTCTGTAGTATCAAATTCTACTCCCACATCAGCATCCCCAAGCACCTTATCAGGAAAAAGTGTGAATACCACTGTAGCTGTTGACCTCTTTGCTGTGCCAGCACCCACAACAAATAGGTGAGAGATACTTCCTTTGCTTTCTGAAGCAAGCAGGGGTTACTGCATTGGCCTGTAGCTTCGCAATCAACTGCAAAGCACTGATCCTAGTTACTTCTCAAGTACTTTTCAAGAATAACCTCTTGCTGATGCTTTCCTGGTGTATTCATGGGAATTTTGGTATCAATCAATAAGAAGCGCTTAATTACTAGTTTTGTTTTCTACCACTATTATTGAACTAGTGAACAAGAGCAAGTGAGATTGGTATGAGTGTTCATATAACGCAAGAATACAAAGCCTGTTACATATCTTCATGTTTCTCTCTCTTATTCAGCATGCCCAACCTTTCTAGTGACCTTTTTGATCTTCAGCCTGCATTTGTTCCAACTGTGCAGAGTACTCCAGCTATATCGACATCAGCAAGCAGTGCCTGGGGAGGTGAGCTGATAGAAATTTTTTTTTTTTAAAAACACATAGCAGTAGTGTCAATATGCAGTAGATGGAATGATGGAGCTATGCAATAAAGGGGAGAGGTAGAAGAAATGTAACTAAAAATGAAAGGTAAAAAATGCTGGGAAATAGAAACTAAGCAGATGTAACTGAAAAGATGCTGGGATAGTATTTCCACTCCATTAAGTGATATTTAATGTATTTTTTTCATTTAAAAGGTGTTATTGACTTCAAAGCTCTTATAACAAAGCTGTCATTCCCAGCTTCTTGGGCACAGTGTTCTCTGTGTACCCTCACTCATCCTTCCAAAGAATGATCTGGATAGATAGCAAAGAAATATCTTAAGTGCTAAAATAAGGCAAAGTTAACACCATTGTGTTTAAGTAAGTGTAAGTATTTTAATAGGTGGAATTGATACCCTTATGTGCTATTTAAAAGGTAGATTCTTGAAGCCAAAAATGTAATATCTAACTTTCTTGACTGATAAATGTTCTGTCATTTTCTCCCTCCCACCCAATGACAATACTAGAATTATTTTCCCTAAATAAAGAGAGTTGTTAGGATTTTTATCTGAAGCTAAGAATTTGTATCTTTAATGGGCTGATCACTAGGTGGAATATTTACAGTTTGACTTTGTCTAGAGATTCTCATAATCATTTCAGTCTGTTTTTCTTTTCCATTATTTGTGCTCTCTATTCTTTCCTTCACTTCTGCATCTGAAAGGTCCTTTCTCGTCCTCAAATGGTTGTGTTGGTTCTCCACCTCATCTGGACATCTTTGACATGAAGCCAGTTGAAGAAGCTGTAAAATCTACCACCCCTTTCATCAATTCTACTTTTCCCTCCAAACAAACAGTGGAACTCTTTAGTGGTAAAAAACCAAAACAAACCAAAAAACCCCAACCTCCTGTAATGTCTTTGCAACTGGAGATAACAACGCTAATGGACTGGGCCATGTAATCTTTTTGTGGTTTGAACATATCTTCCCTTTTTATTAACAAGTGAAAATAGTGCATTAATTCCAGATGTAGTAAATTATGTTTCTTAAAAGTTTTATTTATACAGCTGAAATAACTCATTTTGTTCAGCTTGCCCAACCTAGACATCCCAAGACTTTTCAATGTTGCTGGAATTTTTGCTGATTTCTTTCAAACCACAACCTCCTTTCTCTTTTGTAATGGGGAATGCAGGAGTTACCTGAGCTTTTCAAATTTGTTAAATAAAAAAATCCAGTTTTATTACTAAAAAGTCTTAATTTTTAACTGCAGACTTAATTTTTGGGTCCCCTCTCCCTTTTTCTCTTTTAAACTGATCTTATTTTCTTCTCTCTCTTTACAAAGATGACTTTAGTGGTCATAAACCCACGTATGCTTCTGTGTATCATCCTCTGACTGTTGATGGTAATTTGATTTTTTTTTTTTTTTAAAACTTTCTGGTTTCTCTGCAATGACTAGTATTACTCCATCCGTGTATTTGATTATTCTAAACTCTTATTCTAAACTCTTTTTCAGGTTTTTCTCTTCATTCAGTTCCACCAAGTACCACCTCTTCAACAATTAATGTGGACTTTGATGCTGTTTTTGGAGGAAAATCTACAGCACCAGAGTACAGGACTACAACTGGTAAAAACTAGTTTATGACTAATTTACACCCTACAGGCAACAGTTGCTTAACAATTTAGCACAACTGCTATTGCAGTTCAAAATTTAATAACTTTAATACATTTGCAAGCTGATTATAGGGGTGATGACAAGCGATCAGTTCAATTGTAGTTATTTACTTTAAAATGAGCTTGGGCTAATCTCATATACTGTGTAATAATGGTTTCCTCTCTTTTTGGGGGAATGAACTTTGAACGTGGCCCACTGGATCTCTCTTAACTGGTAAGTTTATGTTGAACTGTTTTCAGTGCTTATGACTTCAGTGTTGGCTCTTGATGCATAATGAGTTCCCTCTGACCTCATTGAGAGGTGTTGTACTTATAAAAATGCAAAACTACTTGTGTGTTTGCTTGAAGAATAGCTGGGTTATGATCTTTCTCTTGGTTGGTGCTATTTTCCTATATGTTCGAAGTCCTTATGAAGATACAGCAAAGGAACTGTTGTGTACATTCAGGGTACTAGCAGTATCATTAAATTGCTGCTATATTGTGTCACAAGAACACTTTGAATCTTTAACAACCTTCTTCCTCAGTTTTAGGGGAGGTTCATCTTAATTTAAAAATATCATCAGTTACTACTGAAGTAAAACTGAAGATTCTAGTAGATTAGTAGCTACTATATAGTATTCCGTAAAAAAATGAGGTTGAATTATGCTGGTCTAAGCCTTAAAAACTTCCAGCATGTTGAACCTCCATATATAACATTTCAGACTATTTAGTGTTCTGTGAAGAAAACATCTCCCTGGCTTATGGATGTCTTTTGTTAATTGCAGTGTAACTGCTTTGTTAACAGTTGCTTTTTTGTTCTTTGTTTAGCTTTTAACTTTCTAGATGATGTTTTGCAACCCACAGTACCACCACAAAGTCAAAGACCCACTTTAGCCAACCAGCAAAGCGGAAAAATTTTGGCAAATGACCTTGATTCTTCCCTTGCTAATCTAGTGGGAAGTAAGTGTGAAGCTTTTAAATTTAACTGAAAACAAAACAAGCTTTTTCATCCCTCCCCTCAAATTAAGAATACTTATGGATTTTGCCTGTTTCTCTTTCCCCACAGATCTTGGCTTTGGAGGAACTCCATCCAAAAAGTAAGGGCATATATGTACTTATTCTTGCATGACTACTTGGTAGTCTCTGGCATGGTTAACTACCACTAATATGGCAAGAGTCTCAACTCTTGAAAGTAATCTGGTACCAAGAACAGCATTGAAACAGTGAGCATGTGGTCAGTCACCAAAACACGGTCAACCTTAACGTTCAAAGTAATTCACTTCCCTTAGTCTTGAAATGGCTGTATTTTTATTTCAGTGTTTTTATGAAGCAACATAAAAAACAAAACCAACAAAAAAACCCCAAACATCTTGCAGTTACACAAAAATCAGTTAATCATTGTGCTGGAAGTACAATAATGATAGTTCACTTTTAACGCAAAACAGAACCCCCAGACTTCATGCTTCCTGGAACAGAGGTATATAAGTAGATAACTGAAATCCTGAGTGTCTCATCCACCCATAGATTTGAGCTGTGTGCATGTATTAAGGCATGCTTTGGTTTTCTATTATGTTGTTGTTACTCTAGCTGTTGACTCTTTGTGAAAACTAATACTGCAGTTTCATTTTAGATCGGATATGCAGTGGACCCAGCCTACAGAGAAAAAACTTACTGGTGGAACAAACTGGCAAGCAAAACCAAGCACATCAACTACATGGAATCCTACTCCTTTACCTGCTATTCCACATATGGTAATTTCTGTATTATTGAAATCACACTTCATTCTAGCAAATGCTGCTCTTCTGCTTGAATTAACTTAAAAAAATAGCAAAGGCTGTCTGGGACATGAATGGGGGCAGAGGCCAATGCTCGTACGATCACTTTGCAAACTGAATGTGGCAGAGATTTTAATATGCTTGGTTTCCCCTCACTGTCAAAGTTATCCGTTAGAGACTTATATCTCAACCAAAAGGCTGATTATTTATCTCAGTTCTTAAGTTCTTTTTGAATTGAAACAAATGACCCCAAACCAGAACATTTCTGATGTACACATTTGAGATGCTGCTACCCTCCTCCCATGCGCACACACATGCGCCTTTAAGAATCCTAAGAATGTGTTTCAAGGGCAAAACTGCTGTTCCTTCCAGTTTTTGCTCCTTTTTCAGTTTTATCACATGAAACACTGCTGCAATCCCTGCAAGGCACCTGAATTATCAGGACAAGCAGTACTTTGGACGTTGATAATGCACAATAGCAACTTCATATTTTTAAGACAGTACAAAATACTAAGGGGAAGCTTTGTAGTTATGTAAATTACACTTTTGTTTCTTGGAGGGATATTTGTAGGCAACTGACTTTTCCTATGCTTTAAAAAGAGATTTTTCATTTATCTTCTATTCATATATATTCATACAAATACAAACAACTTATGAAATACCTTAGAGGGAAGTGGAATGTTCATCTCTGTTATATGTACAACTAGGGTAATTGCCACATTTGCTATGAATTTTGGACTGCTGTCAGACTTTATTTTCCAATAAGAATAGTTTTACCTCTAATGCCTATTTTTCTCATCTTACATGAGGACACTAATTCAAAATTATCAAAGTTGAATAGAATATTAAATCCAGTGTTGGACTCAAAAGCAAAACTCAGCAATTCAGATGAGAGGATGTCTCAATTATATAGCACTCTTATGTGAGACTTCTGAGACCATAAAATTTTTTATCCACTCATGATGCTCTAAAACATGTTACATTTGAGTGCTGATGCATTCTTATTTTTAAAAAATAGATGGCACCTTATCACACTTTGGTCGCTGTGGATGTGATCATGCTTAATGCTTTCTGGTCTAAGCATTTGAGTGCTTTGTGCCACGTATCTGCTCACTTGTTTGCTGGGAATTCCAATGATGAATGCTGCAAAGAACTAGCTCAGCTATGTTCAGTCCTCAGTATTGGAAAGGTCAAACTGTCCTGGCTTGGTCTGTGGCATTTGGAGTACTAACCCTCCAATGTGTGTATCATCTGCAGACTCCTTCATAGTGAAGTATTTTAGCTAGCACTCAATTTTTAATATAATTAGCACTACTTAACAATGCATGGCAACGTGAAGTGCTTGCATCGCTGTGCCTGGGAACATAACCAGTTAAAAGCTATTACGGGCTTAAGATGCTGTTCATTTTTTTTTTTCATATTGTGATATGTTGCAGACATCAGAAATTAGGATGTGAGCAACATTTACCAGACTAAACATCTTTTGCAGCTTGCTGCTTAAGCTGAATGGTCACTGGCTTCCTTGGGGTTTTTTTATGCCCTTCTCTCACACAATGGGAGGAAGAAGGAATATTGCATGATGTGGCCTCTAAAAGCTTTTCACACAAATGTTTATACAAGCAATATACTTAAATCTGGCTAGATTTAGTAAAGCTTATATTTTTGCTCTAAGTCTTACTAGTGGTAACTTTCTAGGCAGGGAGCCTACCCAAGTTAACAGGCATAGTTACTGATGTTACTGTCCTTGCACTTTTTTTCCTCCCACTTTAATTGTTTTAATAAATTAGTTGAGCATCGTTACAGACAGTTATGGTACTGGACTTGAATCCATCCCTTGGTTAGAATTTCCAGTTCTAATTCCTCTTAAATAATTTTTTGTCCTTACTCCTTTTGCTGTGCCAGAATGGAGTACACTATCCTGGATATGTAAGTCAATTTCCTGTAAATACGTTGGTTATTTTAAATATCAAAAAATACATATTTTTATACCATTTATATATATGTATTACTAGTATGCATGAGGCTATCTAAAATACATTAAAATTTTCTTGATTTGAAGGTACCTGCTCCGATCACATACCCATTGACCACACCTCAAGTGCCTGTATACGGAATGGTAAGAAATGTGATGTATTCCTGAAAAACCTACTTGTCTCTCCAGTGAGTTTCATGGCAGGCATTGTTATGTTCAAATCATCCTGCAGCTTACGTTTTGTTTCATAATATCAACAGTGTGTGAAATATGATAGCTTTTTCACAATGTGCATTGGAAGTGATTACTCTAAATTTTATACAGCAAATTTTTTAGAGTCTTTGACTTTACTAGAGCAGTATGTGTGTCTATATATTTATTTTCTACTATACTTACAATGCAAAAAAAGTATCTTCTAGAATTACCTTGAATTTTATATACCCGTTTTGTGGGGGTTTTGTTTTTCTAACAGGTACCTCCTCAGATTGGAGCTGCTCCTTTGATGGCACCCCAGTCAATGATGTATACACAGCCTGGTCTAAGGCCAACGAATCCTTTTGCACCTGTTTCTGAAACTCAGGTGAACTGTTTTCTTTAATCTTGAGATCACATTGAAACTTTAGTCTTGGTAAAAGCAACCAAATGTCTAATGAAGGGCTATGCATGTATTCCTGCATTTGGAAATAAGGGGTTCCTCAGTCAAGAGCAACAACTTTTGCTGGCAAGGAAGCAAATTCAGATGGTGAGACAATGCAAATATAGGAAGTGAGGAAGAAAAAATCAGATGTCGTAGCTAACTCCTTGCTGTGTCAAGGCAAAATGAGAGTGGTGAAGATATGTAGAATTTAGACTTCCTGTGACATTAGCTGGATCCTTGGTTTGGTCATACTGACTAGAGCAGCGGTGAAAGCTTTCTGAAGGATCAGGTGATGGGGAAGTGAAAAAGGCATGGGCAAGAGATCATTCAAGTTGAAGAAACTGTGTACTTCTGTCATCCAAATCTCTGTTGGTCTTAGTTTTCTTTGGGGATTTTTTTAAAGTGCCAAAACCTGTAGTCTTAACTTGCAAGTAACGAGGCAGTTGAACAGATTCATAATTCTAAAACACCGAGAAACCATATGTTATGTAAGTGGCATTAATATGTAATCTCTACTTCACAGATACAGTTTATGTAGAGCCGCCAAAGCAGCAAGATGTGAGAACAACCAAATACTGGTAAAAAACAAACAAACAAAAAAACCCAAACAAACCACAAACCTGACTGAATTTCAGTCTTTCCATGATGTATTCCTGAACAGGGCAACTGTTTCCTTCCCTGTATAATACAATATGATTTTGAATTGCAATGCTTTAGAGATTCTTGTTTATAACAGTCACTGCAGTATGAAGTCATGTTTGTTCACTGATTTTTATTTTTTTTAAACTGATCACCAGAACTGTATTTTATTGAGATTAACTCAGAAGGTGCAAGCTGGATTATCATCTTGAAAGCTCAGAAGAGGGGTTACATGATTGCTTTACAACCTTACTTATTGGCGGATTACTTTAGGAAGTTAACTGAAGATGTCAAAGCTATTTATTCTCTCCGTAAATTCTGTGGCTGTTGTAACCAAGACACAACATAAATGAAGTTGAGCAATAAAATTATGTGCTCTGATAAATATTCTGATAGATCAGTGCTTGCATTATCATAAGGCAAATATTGTGTGAAATCAGACAGCTTTTTCACATTAGAATAGCTTATAGTGATTTGCAAACTTTATAATGTGAGTTTGAAATGCTGTGAATCAACAAGATAAATACATTTTGCATATATAGTAAAAATAATAAATGGCTTCATTGGTATGTCAGTGTTACGCGGCTAGTTGAAAGAGCCGGTCTCTGATCTGGGCTGAAACTGTGATGGAGTAGGGGAAACAAGGATGTTAGAGAGCAGCACGTGCAGCCTCCAGCAGGTGACAGTGGCCACACTTCAATCGAGCGTCTTCTCCGCAGGTGGCATCTTCCATAGCTCAAGGAAGAGCAGGTTTGGGAGCCAGTGGATGTAGGTGTGCCCACTAGCAGCAAGTGGGAGCAATTTGAAAATCTTGTTGCTAACTGCAAAAGAGGCAAGAGATCCAATTTTTTTTTTTGAAGTTGATTAGGTCAAAAGAAGCAAACCTTGCAGTAGTGCTGACACTTGTGAACTGGCAACTATATTGAAATTATCCAACTGTAGAGAATAGCTTGTGCTGCTTTTCTGAAATAAGAACCTAGTTGTAAACCATATAAAAGTAATTATTTTAAAATGTGTAAATAAGTGCAAACTTTTAGATAATCTTTAATGCTGCAGTAATCTTTTTCTTCTATAGTTATTTCAAGGGAAAAATGCTATGTTATGAAATCTGGACTCCTTTTTGAGAGGAAAATCTTTTAAATCAACTAATTTATGAAATACGCTATTCATGATGGGTCAGATGGCTGCACACTTCTGGCATGTCTTTTATATTTAACAATCTTCCTCCAAAACTGAAATCGGCTATGAAAATGCCTTATCTTGTTTTTTTAAATGTCTGATAAAAAGTGATAGTATTAAAAAAAAAAAAGTAATTAATAACAAGTAAATGGAATTGGGAGCAACCTTTCTTCCAGAAGTTTTGTGGCAGAATACAATGAAAAGCTGTGCTGTAAAATGACTTCTACTAATGATTCATTTTAAAGCTGAGTTTTCAAAAAATGGACAGTTTTCTATTGTTACAACAAATAGACCTCCAGAGTAGCATGTCTTTTATCCTTTGGGGAGTCTGTAGTTGCAGAAATATCTCTGACTCTCACTGTAAATGCAAATAGGCCTGAGAATCTTGTTCAAACTGTCCTGCAGAGAGTTCTAAAATATGGCACTGTCTTCACGGTGGGAACAAGCCTTCTCTTTTTCTGTATGCTTAATTCTGTCCAAAGAGTGCAGAAGTTGTATTTCTTAACCCTATGGAAATATGTTTGCCAAG
Organism: Caloenas nicobarica; assembly: GCF_036013445.1. Taxonomy (NCBI): domain Eukaryota; kingdom Metazoa; phylum Chordata; class Aves; order Columbiformes; family Columbidae; genus Caloenas; species Caloenas nicobarica. The sequence goes on from NC_088256.1 coordinate 6,682,968, forward strand.
TGAAACATCTCAAAAGAAACAAAATTAAAAACCACCCCCCAAACCTTGGAATCTGTAGCCACTAACTTCCTGGGAAATGTAACCTTGCAGAAATTTACAAGTCAGAGTGTCTGAATGTGAATTGATTTGAAAATAATTTTGACCAGTATACAGCAATATAATGTTCAAGTTTGAATTACAAAGGGCTTAAGCTTTAACCCACCTTCACTGGGTTGAACAATTGTACAATTTTAAGCCAATGAGTTCTTCAGTGCCTATAGTTACCCTCCATGTGGCACGGGAATAGATGCCGTTTAGATTGGGTCATTGTGTTGAGGGGACTGTTTATTTGAGAAATAGTGAATTCCACTGATTTTGTTCAGCACTGGAAAGTTGAGTTCAGATCAGTACATGTAGTAATAAATGTCTGGGCATTAATGACAGAGCTGAGAGTGCTACAATCAGGCAGTTTCTAGCACTGTAAGCTGTTAGGTCTCTTTCTCATATGAGTTGTATAAGTAATAATCCATTATTTTAATAAAATATGCAAATAAATGCCTGGCAAACAGTATATATTTGTTATAACTTTATTGCAGAGCATTCTGAATATCTGGAATGTACTTTGCTCAGAAATTGATTTAGTACTAGGTATAGCTCGCACTACTTCCGATTTGCTCTGGATTTTAATGGTTCTTTGCAAAGCTGTCTGATACCAATTTATTTAGTATTAAAACAGGAGGAACAGCCACAAAGTACATCCTAAAAACTTTATAAGCGACCTTCTTTTTTAGTCTTGTTCAGAACATTTGATATGTTAAAACACGGCAACACAGCTTTCAGATTTATCCGAATGAAGAAAGGATTGCTTTACACACTTCTCTCTGCACAGAAGCGCACAGGACTGCTTGTTGCCAACCTCTTCCTTGTGCACATATTGGAAATGCAGAGTACTGTGTTCTAAATAACATTGTTCATGCATGAGAAGTAAAAAACCAAGGACTTAGGATGGTGTCAAGGCTTTTATGGCTCAGAACTTGTTCTCAAAATAAACATCTTGAAGACAAAGGTTGTTCTTGAGGGTGACTGCAATAGCCCCAAGACTTGCAAGGAGTAATTGTGACAAGTAAAACACTGAAGAGCGATGTATATAAATGTGACTGCCTCTTTGTTTCTTTCCAACTCGTTTGGTCAGAATCCTGTTCTGAATACTTCAGAAAGCAGGTAACTAAGATGTCACTCCATGTTTGTCTGAACAAGGAGGAAGACTTGAAGTGTGCTGTGCACTTTGTTATTGTAATTTAGTGGGTCATTCAAGCCAAACTGTCGGGACTTCATGCTGCTACAGGGAGGCCGTCTTACTGGGATGTACCTTGAGAGAACTTCTGGGGAAGCTGGAAAGGTTGGCTGGACTTGAAAGTGTACCTCTTTGAAAAAACAGTTTTCTAATCTCTAGATGCAGCTTGACTTTGCCTCCAAGAAGTAACAGAATTGTTTTTTTTTTTTTTTTATTTTGGACACATGTACTAGATAAATCTCTGTTTGCATAGTGGTTGAATACTTGTAAGTAAAAATAACAAATGGACTGAAAGTAAAAAAAAAAACCACACACACACAAAAATCAACAACAAAAATCTTCTGACTACGAGATTGAATACAGGGTGTACCCTCATCTGGGTTTTTTGATGTGTGGCAGGGAGGGTGGGGTTACAATTAGAATAGCATGCACTGTGGATCGGTGCTTAATTTGTACATAAAAAGGAAAACTTTGTTTAGGGTAGTTTGTATTGTAAGGACAACATTAAAGGCACTGTGTATCGGTCATTTATTTCCATTTAAAAGATTATATTTTTGAGCAATGGAAAGTGTACATGTTCTCATTTATACATTGCTGATAGGTAGGAATATAGAAAACCTGTTGCTATTACTCTGAAGATGTATTTTACTTGTCATTGGTATACACATCACTGCATCACTATGCAGATTCTCATGATCATTTATTTAAAGAGACTGTCGTAACTGGTAGAGTTGCAGCAGGAATTGTAACATCAAATCTTTCAGTATATCTCAAATGTGTATCTTTGTGATTAAGTTTTATCCTTTACCAAATGTTTGGCTGTAATTTCATCTTGGAGCAATGACAAAATAGGTGCTGGAACAGATTTCCCTCACCCCAACCCACACTTTATTTATTTAATAGATCTTGGTTTGTATGTTATGTTTTTTTTTCCCATAACAGGTTTGTGCCTTTTATTGGATATTTATTTAAAACAAGCTACTATAATTTAGGTTGTCCAGGCTTTTTTTCAGGTGTATTCTTGTACAGCTGTTCCTTTCCATGAGTTCCTTCATTTTATAAGAATAGGGAATGTGTGGAAAATATACTAGCCACAAACTTGGGAAAAACTTTGAGGGTTTATGTTCTATGACTTAATAATTTTTTAAAATGAAGCCTAGGCATAATACCGGCTGTGATATTTTAATTGTGGAACTTCACAATTTGTTAATATACAAACTGGTTGTTTTATAAAACTGCTCATATCCAATTATTTGATGAAAAAAGTTTTGGAAAAAAATAAACTTTGGCACATGCAATGTGTGTGTGTGTGATCATTCTTGAGTGTGTTCTCAGGCTTAAGGTTTTCTGTAATTTACATTTAATGTAGTATTACAGCTTATTTGAATTATCAGTGTAGCTAAACTTCTTCAGTTGACAAGTTCTCCTGTGGTGCAGTTTTCCTTTGGGAAACAGTGATTGTTTTTTTCTGTGCAGGGCGATTGCACTGATGGCAATTGATGGAGAGGAAGACACGAAGCTGTTTGTATCACACCTGGGTTCACACCTGGGTGACTTCAGGCCCTCCCGGGGTGTTTCATGTGGGAAATGGGCCTTAACCAACACATATTGGGCTTTCTCATAATTTTGTACACATAGAGTCACTATAGCGTAGGAAGTGTAAGGGTTGTTGTTGTTGTAGGTCTGTGTGTCACCATGTAACAACCCCCAAAATCAAAAATGAACAGCGTGAATGGTGATTAATTGTGGAGTGTTTGCTTGTAGGTGCTCACGAGCCTTCTGCTGGCTGTGGGCAAGTCCGTGGTCTCTGGTTCAGGGATGGATGCTTTAGTTTTTCCCAAAGCTGGGTCACTATTTTAGCCACCTCCTTGGTGTAATGAACAGGGGGTAGAAATTTAAACACAGAACTACAGGCCAAGCTTTATTTCTGACCCTTTAGAAATGTTTACTGAAAGTTCTTATGTTTCTCTTGTTTTCTGTATGGCGCAGGCCGGGTTTCACACGGCACCCACGTGCTCACAGGCGGAACAGGCAGCGGCTGCAGAACCCGCTCCCCGCCGGGCTCCCGCAGGCCGGGCTGAGGGGGCGGGCCCGCCCAGCCAGCCAATGGGCGACGCGATGGGGCGGCTGCGCCCCGCCTCCCCGGTCACCTCCGCCCGCGCGTCATCGCGTCACTCAAAGCCTGACAGCCAATGGAGGGGGTTGCGTTGGCGCTGACGTGGTGACGTACCGCACCGCCGTCCCAACGGCGGCCGCGCACGCACCGTTGGTTGCCCAAGATGGCGGCGGCCACCAGCAGCGAGACGGGGTGCGGCGGGGCGGCGGCCGACAAGCGCGGCCCCCTGGGCATCCCCCAGGCGGTCTTCGTGGTGAGCGGCGGCTCCGCCGCCCGGGCCGGGGGTTGGGGGAGAGGAGAGGAGGGGAGGGGGCTGCGCTCCGGCAGCCGGGCCCATCCCCTGCGAGGCGGCACCTGCGGCGGGGCCGCGGCCTGGCGGGCGGTGCCTGAGGGAGCGCGGGCGGCGGGGCGGCCCCTCCGGCCCGGCCCGCGGGCTGAGCGGGACCTGCGGCGCCTTCCCCGCCCGCACCGGCTGTGTCCGGGGGGCCCGGCCCGGCCCGGCCCGCCGTGTCGGCCCGAGCCGGCCCCGCGCCGGAGCGCGCCTCAGCCCTGCAGAGCGGGCAGGGCGCTGTGCCCCGCGGCGGGGGAGCCTTGCGCCTTCGTCCTTTAGTTCTGCCTTGGCGTTACTACTGATACACTTTCCAGCAAACTCAGTTCCCCACTTTGAGCGTTATCGTCTGATTTCCCAGGCCAGCTCACATGCCAACGACGAGCACGTTACGAGCGAGTCTCGCCGCTGTACCCAGCGAGCCGTGGTTCCTCACGGCAGCTCCTCCCGCACGGGGCCGTGTCCGGTTCATCAGCCGATGCCGCCCTGCGCTCCCAGCGCCTTTCCCGGCATCTTCCTCTCAATCTAGTGCTTGACAGTTGAGCAGAACCGCTCTTCAGAAGCGACCGCAGTGTCTGGCCGGGTTTCCTGACTTCTTGAAAACCAAAAAATATGTGTCTTTCGGAAAACAGGCTGAACTTGTTAATCCTACTTTAGAAAGTGACTTACCAAGTATTTAATAGTTCTGTTCGCTGGTTGAAAATAATTCATCGAGTTACATAGTGATGTAATATCAAAATTATTTGTTGCCCGCTCTCTTATAAGCTAGCTCTTGGTGTGCTGTCTTGGTTGCTACTTTATTTTGTTTGATCAATAACTATTGATCGGACTGGCTATACCTGGCTGTGTGGGAGTCATCTTGAAATGTCAGATGTTTGCCCTGAAAGCTTCGTTTACCATGCTGAGATTTCCCTGCACTTTGAAAAGCTATATTTTTCAGATCTGTCTTCATATCTTTACCAGAGCTGTTTGGACTGATCAGGTACAACTGCTATTATAGAAATAAATTGATTTGACTTGCATTTTGGTACTTCCAGGTGTAGTGCTGGTATTACCTATGTGTGTTGCTAGGGTGCAGGTCCTGAACAAATGAGCGCAGTACACTTGCTTTCAAGTGCATCCAGATCCTACTTTTCTCTAAGGTTCTTTTAGCAATTATTGGGGTCTGGCAAATCCTACTGGGATGCAAACCCGTTGCTGCCTGTGGCGACCTTCCTGCCACTCCCTTATGGGAGACTGATGTAGATGCAAGTGAAAGGAAAGGACCGTGGCTTCAGCTGCCCTGTGAGACCCGATCATCAGGACAGAGGAGAACGTGTGGTCTGTGCTGACGCTGTGGTGGAGGTGGCCATCCTGGCAGGGAACAGGAGAGAACCAGCCTTGGCAAACACAGGGAGGGTGTCTGTTGCATCCCTTGTTTTCATGGTGGTAGCTGCTGATGCAGTTCACGTTTGGTTCCATGTCATTCCCTTTTGATACTCGTGTGTGAAGTATCTGATGTGCCGTATGTGCCGTGTGACCTGGGAGAGCTCCGAGGGTTGTGGCTTAGGTCTGTGTTTCTCTTCAGTTCTTCATAACCTTGTGTCTGGAGGTAAAACCCGTTGAAGTTTCCTAATTCTCAGTTTTGAGAGGTGCTCTAATCAAAGGCAGATGTCTCTGCTGAAGAGATCCTTGATGGTGATTTTGGAGTATTTGGATGTAGATGTTAAGACAGGTTTTTTCTTCAGAAAATAGGTTTCTGTTTCAAAAACATTGTATGTTATCACAATGATAAAGAATTCCTGATCACTTGCTTGACATTCCCTCCACTACGGGCTACAGGGGCAGCCTCACTGTCAGTCTTGTCTTTAGAAATGTTTTCTTTAAGTATCTTGATGCAGTAAAGGCTCTTCAAACAGTTCATGGCAGATACCTTTTCTTAGGCATTAATCTGTGGATTCTTGTGCCTCTCCAGATTTCAAGTCATATTAAGCACTAACTCAAGGCTTCACTGGAGTTTAAAAACCAGTCCAAATAGAACTTCCAACCTTCCAACTCTGTTTTCTTTTGAACTTTTGTCCAGATGTCTCCAAATGAAATGCCTTCCTTATTGTGCCTTCTTTAGCAGACGTGTGAGTGGGAGGACAGGGGATGCAAATCTCAAAACGTGTCTCTTGTCATGTTCCCTGTAAATGCCCACAGGTGATGACAGCTCTCCGCAGTGGCAGAGCGAGTGCCTGCAGCCCTTTCTTTGGGTCATCACTCAGAAGATAAACATAAGGCTGCATGGGAATGCTCTATCCTGCTCTGTTTCAGGACTTATACAGAGTGTCACGTGGCTTGGCTTGAAGTTTGCAAAGGCTGTGTTAGCTTTATGGTGTACAACAATGCTGTTTTGTCAGTGAATTTTTTTCCTTAAAAGATAGAAATGAGTTTTGGAAGATCCTTACAGAACCTCTCAGGGAATTCTGCAGTTGAGATGCTGCGTGACACACCGTGAAGCAGGGATCCTGATAGCATTGACACCCAGCTCTGCTACAAAGCTGTTCCGTTCAACGTGAAAGAGGTGACCGTGTCTCAGCCTTGCAGTTGGGTAAGACGCGCGCAAAGCCCAAGCAGCAAGACTTGGAAGTTGCAGTTGAAACCTGGCTGGTAAATCTGAGCCCACCTTGGACTGGGACATTATGCAGTGGGAAGAGATCACCAGTACACAGGGGGCCTGGATTCACATTGCAGCATCTTCATTTCAGGAGGACTTGGGTTCTGTCTTGTCTGTCTGTCCAAGCAGACGTTAGCTGAGGCACAGGTGGGCTGCTGGGCACTATGCAGGGTGAGTTGTTACCCACCTGCTTTTTCTTTCTGTCTTGGGTGATTTACATGAGCAGAACAGTTTCTACAGGAGGAAGTTTCGTTTCAGAACATCCTCAGGCCTCGCTTCTGCAACACTTGTCTGAATCTAATCCTTGGGTTTTTCTGGCTAAGTCTTGTCTACAAGCTTCATCAGGAGGCAGGAATGCTTCTCGTTCCGGTGCCGGTGAGGTAGCTTAGGGCGTTCCTTGGGCTGTTGGTCTGTAATGTGGTCTCTTGGGTTCTGTTGTACCACCTAGATCATGCTGCCTGCTCAAGTCTGCTCTGGAGTTCTTACTTCTACTGCAGATTTCCTTAAGGAAGGTGGGTGACCTCTTACCAGGTTCAGTAATTTCATAGTAAGATTCTTTAGCCAAGAGAGCTTAGGAGTCATAATGGGGGGAACCAGCTATATTTTGGATATTACTTTAGTAATGTGATATAGGCTTTTTTTTCTGATGTGAAACTACTGGAGGGGAAAAGGACAAGCTGAAGAGACCTCTGGTTAGGCTTCCATCAGACTTTACAGAGCTCTAAAGACAAATATAGACAGAATTACTGCAGTGGACGAGTGTGATCATCTTGAATTATACATAAGTAAATGTTATCCAGGTCAGAAATGCGCGGTTGGTCTCTGGCCCGAGGTGTCCCTCCCGAGGCCGCGCTCGTCGCCTGCAGGCAGGTGAGCGGCTTCCTGCCGTCTGACGGGGACACGTGCAGGGTCCGCGTCCTGGCCTGCTCCGGCCTGTGCGCTCTGGCTGCTGTTCCAGTTGATGGTAGGACTGGCTGGAATTGTTCTCTGGAGGTTTCTGTGGCTTCCTGTGACTATAGGAGCAGCTTTTGAAGATAAGCTGTTTACTACCATCCAGCCTGCCTGAGCAGATACCACAGGTTTCCCCAGCTTTGCCTCTTTCTCTGCCACAACATGCTTGATCAGGCCATGATTCTTTTCCTTCATCAGTCTTATTCTAAGTAATTTGTAATCTGATCAACCACAGAGAAGCATTAGCTCTGCTTTACAGATGGGAAACCAAAGTTTAGGTGTGGTCTGAGGATGTCCATCCATCAGCCAGGACTGAAAGCACCACCACCAAGGCACTAGCAAATATGGTTATGAAATCATCCTTGCACCTATTCTGTAGTTCCCTACCAAAAAATGAGGAATGGGAAAGTTAAAAGGTGACTAAGAAAGGAAACAGAATGATTTTGTACTTCACTCCAGAAAAACAGAAGTTTATTTACGTATGAAAGCCCCTCTAGACTTAGCTGCACTCAGATGAGAGTGTGACTGTATCCAGGATTTCTGTAAAACTCATCTAACACTGAGGGTTTCTTTCTCCCCTTCAAGGAAGATGTAGATTCTTTTATGAAACAGCCTGGAAATGAGACAGCAGATGTAGTTCTTAAGAAGCTGGATGAGCAATATCAGAAGTATAAATTTTTGGAACTTAATCTTGCTCAGAAGAAAAGGAGGTAAGTCATAATTTTTGCAGAATTGGGAAATGTTTAGCACAGTTTTATTTTTTAAAAAATAAGTCTATTTTTAAAAAATATCCCAAGAAGTAAAAAGTTTATGTTAGGAGAGCTAGTGTTTGCAGTACTTTGAGGAAAGCCCAGAATTTTTTCTTTCCTCTTCCTAAGAATTACATGCAAAAGAATGTGCAGTATTGCTGAATTGGTCCATAAGCTTTTTAAGGCCCAAAAGTACTGTTATAGTCTCTTAATTTTGTCAGCCTCATTTAAATAAGAATATGGTTTTGTCAGATAACTACTGTATCAAGCCTTTAACTTTTGGTTTGGTAATCTCGTCTCTCTTCAGTAGCTTCAGTCTTGATCTGAAGCTGGGCAAAAAGCAAATTTTTAAAAGCTAAAATCAAAGTTTCAAGTAATATTTCGTTTAGATTAAACTTCTCTCACGGAGAAAGATCCCTCCTGATCTCCACTGGGGATTTTAGCAAAGAGGCGTCTGTTACTGTTCACACGTTTGTTCCAGTCTGGAAGCTGTTGCGTTGCTGTGCTCCAGAAAAGCAGCGAGCCTCCGCGTGCCGAGAGGCCGGCCAGGCCGGAGCTGCGTTGCCTGTACGTGCCCTGTCTTTCACATCTGCATTTGTAAACCTGGAGAGTGTCAAGCTTTAAAATGGAGGTTGGATTGTGTAATAAAACTGATCACTTGTTTAGGAAACTTTGTGTCTCTGTAAAATAATAAATTATGACTGTTGTTAATTCACAGGCTAAAAAGTCAGATTCCTGAAATTAAACAGACATTAGACATTTTAAAACACATGCAGAAGAAAAAGGTAAACTATTTTGAATATCTAATGAGTATGAGAAAAGCTAACTACCTTTCCACCCTAACAGAACACATTGCAAGAAATGTTTTGGAGAGCACACTTAATATGCCTTTATAAATAACAGAATTGTTTTTAAAGGTATGTAGTACTCTTTGAAAGACAGTTCAAAAAAAGTTAATGTTTGTAATGCAAACTTCACTTTTAATAATGTATAGATTGCAGCTTAGATTTACCTCAATCTCTGTTCTTTAGAGACATTTCTATATTGTTTTTAAATAGTATCCTTTTAAAATGCCTTATTCTTGGAGCTCTAACTTTAATGTTGAATTAAAATTATGTAGAGTTCCATCTAAGTTAAAGCTATATCTATGGCAAAAAGCAGAAAAGTGTGCTCTTTACTTTGAGTTCTATGTCTGACATAAATTTCCAGTGAAAATAGCAACTTTAAGTTTTATCATTTGTCTTAAGGATTCCACAAATCCAATGGAAACCAGATTTTTATTGGCAGATAATCTCTACTGCAAAGCTACAATTCCTCCTACAGATAAAGTTTGTTTGTGGTTGGGGGTAAGTAAAATGGACCTTTTTCTGAAACTATTTGAATAACTGACAAAAGGCTTATAAAAGACTGTTGTTTGCTGTTTTGTGTGTACTTCTAGTGGCCATGGGCATAATTGTGCTGGGTGCACAGTTAGCTGTGTCCTGTCAGCAGGGCAAACCTAACACAATGATTTCAATGCGTTAGTGAAGGTTTCATGTTCAGTTCTATTTGGTACCTGAATAGGAAGTCTTCAGAGAATTGTAATTTTGCTGGATTATTCTTTCCAAAAAGCACATGCGTGCGTGTTTTCCTTATAGCTTTGTGGTTCAAATTACCATTCAGTATTACCTGGGATGGGAATGTGCCCAGCAAAATAACTTAGTTTGGCAAGTAGCTTCCCAGCTTCTCTGCTGTATTTGTGTTTAGCGTCTTGGTTTCCCTTTTCATGCATTTTTTTAGGGAAAGATGGGATTTCTGTTACTCGCAGGTACCTGCCAGCATTTGGAGTGGAACTTGTGCTAAAGACTGGTGGGTTCAGAGCTCCAAACACAGATTTCTAAGTACTTAAGCGATATCAGGTTGGGATATTTTGTATTCAGAGGCTTCCTTGTATGTGGAGGTAACCTGCTAATGTTTATTTTGAGACTTCTAAATCCCGGATGTGCCCAGATCCCTGTGTTGGCTGCCAAACAAATCCACTTGGTTAGGACAGAAACTTTGTTGACGTGTGCAGCATCCAGACTGATGGGGCAGTTACTCCCAACCTCTCCCACTTCTTTTCTGTCATAAAAAGAGAAGATTTGTCTGATACCTGTTGCTTTTAGGAGACTGTCTGCAGAACTGACAAACATTGACTTTCATGGAACATCCCATGTTTATTTGTAACAGAGTATCAGAGAAAGTTCATCCTATTAACAGTTCATACAGAAAAGCTACAGGGAAATGCCACAAGCAATTTATTCTATTGAGGTGTTCTTGGCCTTCTGCCTTTATTCGCCTGTTACCATTACCATTACTGGGGAAGCTATGTCGTCCAGTTATTTAAAAGCAGAATGGCTCTGGCAGCTCTGTGCAGCGTTCCCTGGGATCATGACTAGTCAGGAGTACGTGCTCAGGGCACAGTTCTTGAGCGGGACAAAGCTCCTCTGCTGCATCTTCACTTGTTACTGCTCTTTTATCTCTTCCCGTGGTAGCTTCTTACTGAAATAAAGATTTGCAGATTAAAAACCACCACCGCATAGGACAGGACTTTTATCCCTGTTGTATCTTTAAATACCAGAGATCTTAAGGTTAATCTCGAACACAACAAAAGTTGTTTCTGGAGTTCTGTGGCACTTGGAAGGTGCTACTAAGAAATGTGAAGTCTCTCACTTTTCAAATAGGTTGAAAATGAGATACTGATACCTGAAAGGCTGAATGCAGTCCACAGGGAGAGAAATCCCGTGTTCCTTAGCTATAGGAAGAGAACTTTTTTTAAGTCACTAGAGGCATTTATGATTCAGTTACTGAAGTGGTGAAGGCCTCAAGTGGATTCTGGCATTTCTCGTCCTGACTCTTGTCCTGGCCTGTCAGGTCAGCGTCTTGTTAATGTGACAAGTCATAAACGACAGCCTGCTAGGACTTATTCCTTACAATGCAAGGTTAAAAGCTGTTATCAATCTTTCTTTTTTTTTTTAGGCCAATGTGATGCTTGAATATGATATTGATGAAGCTCAGGCTCTGTTAGAGAAGAATTTGTCAACAGCCACAAGAAACCTTGATCTTCTAGAGGAAGACCTGGATTTTCTTAGAGATCAGTTCACCACTACAGAAGTCAGTATCCTTTTTTTAAAAATTTATTTGCAGGGGAAGAGGTGTAAGTAAAGCTAACATACAGGTGATTACCAATTTCCTGACATGTTTTTATCTTAGTCTGGCTGCCCTTAAAATTCCGTAGCACTCAGGAACGTAACCTTTTCTAGGAGTGAAATGGGATATCGTGTTTCCAGTGCTGAGCTGTGTGTGGTTGACGTAGCAAAGCTTGTGTTTGTGATCGGGTTCCTGTAACTCCAGCTGCGCTGGTTGCAAACCCAGACTGGGACTGAGCGGGAAGTGTGATGGGTGCTGTGGGTTGATGGCCAGGTGCCCGTTTACTCTTGCCGCTTCTCTGGAGCGTATGAACGTTGTTCTTTAGGCTGTTGCTGATCAGACCCTATTCAGCTGCCAGGGCGATGTTCTCCACACAACACAAGCCCAGCTGCAGCAAGCTCTGTGCTCGCTTGGGCAGTGCTGCACTTCTAAAAAATTTCTTTGTTACCATGAACCACCTCCAGGGGTGTGGGTGGTTTATTACAGTTTCTACTTAAAAACTGCTTTAACAGTGAGCATAGCCATCAACTGAAGCATTAAATTTAGGCACAATTACTTGTTTTTTCGAGTTGATACATAAGCTTAGTGCTGCAGGAAGTTACGGATGCTTGAAATAGGCGAATACAGCAGATACAGGCAGGTTGGCTGAGGTCTGACAAGAGTAGCTGGAAGTAAAACTAGAAGCGTGTTTCTCTGTAGTACCTTTTCAGAGCTTGTTAAGTAAACGCTATAAATGCTGCAGTTAGTAACAGTTACTAGTGTTCCTGTCTGTTAAGCTTTGCGCCGTCAGCTTTTTCATTAAATTGTTTCTGTATTGACAGTGTCAAGTAAGTGAAGCGTGGCCAACTCTGTAGCCTGCTTTCCCCTCCCCTTTTTTTCTTCCTTTTCTGAATGCAAGAGCTATTTCCTTAATTCCACACCCCCAGATATGGCTAGAGTTTATAACTGGGATGTAAAGAGAAGAAACAAGCAAGACCCTTCCAAAAACAAAGCATAGTTTTGCCAATTTTAAATGTGGTTTCCATTTCCAAATATTTTTTATTTAAACACCCCCAAGTTCATTGTTAAGGGACTGAGTTACTTTAAGCATTTCAGTAAAATATATAAAAATTAATGGTGAGCACCATTTTATTTATTTGTAAACTCGAAATTTGGTTTCATGCATGCATCATGAAATGAATTATTTAAAAAGGCACCACACAGTCCAGCCAAGGACATAGAATTTTGATCAGACCAGTCTGTCATAAATAAATTTCTACCTGAAAGCTTGTCTGAAAAGTTGAGGGGCATGTATGAAATGGAGTCTGCCATTTTAGCAGGTGAAGGTAATGCAGGGGTTTACTTTTTCATCTGTGTATAGCTGATGAAGTTCAAGTTGACTTGGAATGCTGCTGTAATGTTCTGGGAAACAGAAAAAATACAGGGAAGTCTTGGATTTTGTTTCAGTCAGTTAACTGGCAGCATCAATCTGCAAGCATTCCTGGATATCCACTTTGGATAAACTTGGTTTTAGTAGTTATTGGTTAGTTAACTGCCTGTTGCTGAACTCTTAGTACTTTAGGTACAGCCGTTTGTGACTTGTCTTCAGAGAAGAGCGGTGAATGGAGTAAACAGCACAAGATACATCAAGACTGCAGGTGATCTCACTCCTTTCTTTTTCATACATGTGCACACACCGCTTATTTTTGCAAATGCGTTGAACAAGGACACCCAAATGCTGACAGCCTTGTAAACGAGAAACCCCGATTTATGATCCCTTAGACAAGATGTTCAGTTCCAATGTCTTAAGGCTCTCAGCCTCCCAGGTGGTGAAACCTGTATTGGGTAAGGATGGTTTCCTGAAGTGTTACTTCTGGTGTTAACAGTTGGAACATTTTTTTGGTTCTTATGAAGCCTTGCAAGTTTGTTGCCTTTTACCTCTGCAATTTCTTTCTAAAATGAAATGCTCAGTGGTGATGTCAGTGGCTAATATTCACATTCTGTGACTGAGAATACAGGTTTCGCTGTAAAACAAATGCAAATGTTAACTGTTCAATCTTCATGTAAGAAACAATATACCTGTAAATTTTTTGTACTTTTATTTCATGATATTAAAATAGTAAAACTAAACAGTTGTGGCAAACACCTGTTTTTGTGCATCTTTGTTTGAGAAAGTCATGAACTTGATTGGTGATCTCTTATAACGTTTCCTTCCCTTAACTGGGGACAGGGCCATGAAAAAATTCAGTTGAAGCTGCAGATGTCAAAGTGTAGCTGCTGAATGCTGCTGGAATGCAGTGGGGAGTGTGAGTCAGCGCATCTGCATTTGTGAGTACCAGCGAGTGTAAAAGAGCAGGAGCTGCAGGGATGGGCGTAAACCAGGTAAATCCTAGAACCAAGGCTTGGCTCGGCCCTTTCCTGCAGGGCGATACTCTTTGTGCCAGTCTTCGGCTGGAGCAGAGAAAGGTTTAGATGAAATGCATTATTTGACTAAGAGGTATTTCTGTCCCCTGCTGCACTGGGCGGCATGTGGGGCACTCAGGCTGCTTCTCTCTCTTTTCAGAACGTCAGCAACGACAGGAAAGGCAGCTGCAAACACCTCCTGATTTCTCTGGCAATTTTCGGTTTGGATTAACGAGATCCCAACAAGTGAACGCGTGCCCCACCCCCGCTCTGGCTGGTCCTAAGGCAGCAATTGCCTTCCTTTGTTGTGCACAATGGAATGACGAGTTAAGCATTTCTGCACCAGCAAAATAAGTCCTGTGTGCAACTGCCAATGACCTAATGCCGGGGATCGGGGTGCCAGCGTTAGAGCTGGAATTGCTCAGTAGGTTCAAAAGGTGTCTGCCTGGGGGATGGGAGATGGCTGGGGCTGTCCTAACTCTTGGTTTGGGTGTTTGATACGAAGTAAATTAATTAAAAAAACCAAACAAACTCATAGGCAAGAACTCAGGCTTCCCTGTGACTGATCCTCATCCAGTGTTGCTCTGGTCTTTGTTGCTTTGAGCAAGAACAGAGGGTGAGTTTGCAGCAGCTGTTTTAGCAGCTGCGACACCTGTCCTGCTGCTGGTTTTTTTGTTTTATTTTAGAATGGCTGGTGTTTCTATAATTGCAGTGTTTTCTCTCAGCAAGGGAGCGGGCTGGTTCTGCAGATCTGGGCCTTCGCAGAAAAATGGACAGCGGAGTGTTGCAAAGAGCGGCTCTATTGCTGAGCCAGTCCCTGGTACGACTTTCAGTTCCGGCTGCGGCACAGAAAGGGTACAGGTAGTAAACGGGTTACTGAGAAAGAGTGGGGAGGGGGAAAGAAAAAAAAAAAAACACCAAAGTTTCTTTACAAGTTTTAAATTTCACGTTATCACGTAGTAACCATTTTGCTAAATACAAGCATATTTTCAGTCACATACAGACAGCTAAATACAGCATTATTTTCACATTTCGTTACAGTGCATAACAGAAAGCGAGGAAAGTGTATAGTATGCTTTTATTCTGGAGGTTCTGAGCAATTTCAGTCTAACATGCAGATTGTTTTTAATGTGGTAAAGACCACAGAAAGTTAGCCTTTTTTTTTTTTTTTTTTCACTTTTGTCCTAGAGTAAAAGAGCTCCTGACCTTTATCCTGTGAAAGGTATCACCTTCTGATTCTCTAAATCCCTCTTGCACTAGAAGTCAAAGCATTAAAACCAGTTGTTAGAAAAGAATTCTTAGCATATCCTGTAAGTTCTTCATCTTAGAAAAAGCATTCCAAATTTTGTACAGATGAATCTACATTTCCTATATTTTAATAAGCTGTCTAGAAAATTCAAGGAATTAGAAAAACATGTATATAATTTCTCTATAATTTAATATAACCATTTATTACCTCTAAGTAGTTAAGACTGAGTACATTTTCTTCCGTACTGTTCCTCTTTAGAATTACGACACTTGTATTTTTCAATTGAAGATTTACTCCGAAGGCCTGAATGCGCTTACTTATTTAGGCTTTCTGCAACATCTCTCTGGGAGAAGTAGAGGGGAATTTCCAAAACTCATTAAATAAAACATTGGTTGTTTCTTGAAAAGTGATCTTTCTCTGCTGGCCAGCTTCCTGCACAGAGAATTACAGAATTTTACTATTGCTAAAATGCTGTTTGACCCAGCTTCTAAGTGCTGTGTTCCCTTCAGTGAGACAACTCACGACACACCTTGTGAACGGCTGGACCCTGACAGAACCAAGCGGTCTGAGAACGCAGAGCCTGCCCCTTTGGAGCGCGTTTGTCCTGCCTGCGTGAGAACGGACGCACAGAGCTGGTCCGAGCGAACCGCGCTCTCCGCTGGCGTCAGCCCACGAGAGCCCCCGGCAGCCGGGCTGCAACCTTCTCCAGCTCTGCTCACCTACAAAGAGAAGTTGTAAAGGGAATTTTTTTTTTTTTTTTTTTTTTTAAATCTTCAGGGTATTCATACAACCACCACCGAATCTGCCTGGAATTCACTGGGCTGTAGCACAAGGTTTTTGATCCATTTACAGCCTGTTCAGGAGTGACCGGGGGCCCTCAGCAGTGACAAGCTTACCCTGCCCTTCTTCCAGTTTGCTGCCGGTGCCGTCCCAGCAGGTACAACGCTGCTGCTGCTGCTCCCCTACAGAGCCCAGGAACTGAAACTGGTCCTAGAACACTGAAAATAAAAATGTTACTCATCTTCAGGGGTTTGGTTGTTGGTAGGTTTCTTTGTTGTTTGGTTTTGTTTGTTTAGGTTTTTTTTAACAGCTTTAAATACAGAAACCACAGGGTTTTTTTCTTCATACAGACCTGCCCATGTGCTGCCAACTGTGAGAACAGGTTCAAAGGGAGAAATAGTCCAAATTCAACAGCAATCAAGAAGACACATGCTTTTATAGACAGGGTAGCTTAAAAAGCTGTAAGAAGTATTTTCTTCTTCTCTACTTAGAGGCCTAAAATCAAGTCCTAGATGCTTCTTGTGTTTTTTTTACCTAAGCCCTCCCTCCTGCCCGTTAGCAGTTTGGTGTATAAAGCTTGCAAACTTGAATAAAAAAAGTCACTATAGTTTTGTTTGTTTTTAATAGGCTGAACTTGCCCAGTTTGCTACAGGAGCACAGTTACCCTGCTGCACTTCAGAAGCTTAAGTTAAAACTTAGTGGAAGGAAAGCTCAAGTGGCCCATGGCGTTCCCAGAAAACGTCCACCTATGTTTAGCTTCTGTGACACAGCTACCACCCCATGCTGACCAACGCCAGACTGGTCCTCTTTTGACAAAACATGGAGAAAAACAATTTTACTCTTGAGCTTGTTTTCTGGCTTTTCTTTCCACCTGCTCAGCCAAGTCGTGTGCTCCTCCCTTCCAGTGCCAGTTCTCCCACAGATGCCAAGAAAGAAAATGGCCAACAGCAGAAAGTGCTGATGGAAGGTGTTGCTTTCCACACTATTTTACTTCTTTAAAAGCAAATCTCTCACTTTAGGATGTCTGATGCACCTGAGTTAAGCTTTTCAAGTTTTTTATTTTGGGGGGCGGGGTTGTTTTTTTTTTTCCCTTCTCCATTCCTCCTTGTGACCTGGCTGATAAGACACCCAGAAGGTCAGCACAGTGCTGTCAGCAAGACAGAAATGGTGGTGTGTCCCACCTGGATGCAACACCTCAGCCTTGAGATATGAGGACATGGTTCTCTCTTTATGCTCTTGATCACTTAATTCCATGGGAAAGCCCTGAACTCAGGGTACTTTCAAGGTACTCACCCAGGCAGTAGATGCGTAAAAATGCATTGAATAATTACTACTGGAGCGGGAGTTGCCACTTAGAATCCCAGCTCGGCACAACAAGAAAAGCACTATGAGAAGGAGAATCATTTAAATTTTAATTACCAATCAAATGACTACTGTTTTCCTCTTTAAATCCCACAGAATATTCTTTGCTATCGAACCAGGTTCAAGAACATAAGAAAGAAAATTCGGGAGTGTGCATACCATGTCAGTAAACTCCTCCTGTGGAGTTGGCCTTACGAGGAAACGGTAGCTGCGCTGCCTTTACACCTTCCTGGCAATGAACAGCTGACATAAACCAAGATGTCCTCTTTCTTTCTCTCTCTCTGCCCAGTTGTCATACTAATAAAGTATCCATTCTGTGACTTTAATACCCAGCGTGGAGCTATAGATTTACTTAGAAGAGGACATGTACAGTACCCTGGGATGTGCCAGCCCATTCAGCTCTCTGCATACTCTCTCCTGTCTTCTGCAGCCTCTCATTTCTGCTTGTTGTCTCCTTACAACATCTACATGCACCCTCACTCACCCTCCGTTAGGCTTGTAGCCCCCCCAGTTCTGAAAGATTATTTGGAACAGAACATTTCTTTCCAGAGTCTGTTCTGGTGTCCAAAACGTGGGAAGCTGTTCACAACGGGAGCGTGGCTCTCCCTTCTGTCACGCTGAGTTCACTTAGTAAAGTACATTTGGTTAGTAGAGTTCATCACCACTTGCCTCGCTAGAAGAGCTCAGCACAAGCATCGCCTATCTGATTTCACCACTTCTTCTGAAGAGTGCACTACGTTTGGGACAAACCCACTCTTTACCCCTTCCCATCCCTCTTGGATTGAAATTTCCCCCCTTTTAACAAGCTCGTATATATCTCGAGTCAGATCAGTGAAGGCCTTCTCCACGTTAATGGCATCCCGAGCCGAGGTCTCAATGTACTTCATACCATATGCAGCAGCCAGTTTCTCAGCCTCGTGCCTGGTGACTTGTCGCTGTGTGTCAAGGTCACACTTGTGACCTACCAAAACGAAGACGATCTGGTAGGGCTGGACGTGCACCTTGGTCTCTTCTAGCCACTCGTGGACGTTCTGGAAGGACCTGCGGTTTGTAATGTCAAAGAGGAGGAGTCCGCCAACCGAGTTCCTGTAGTAGGCTCTGGTGATGGACCTGCAAACAAGTGAGCCACAACACAAGAGTAAGTTACAGCTGCCTGGGAAAAATGGCAGAGTGAGTTTCACATCGGGTTTTGTTCGTTCGTTTCTTCTGATTTTTTTTTTTTTTTCTGAAGCTAAATGTAGCCTTTCTGAACATACATCTTTTGCTGAACAACACAGCATTACCACCACTCTGTCTACCCTGCAGAATCCAGGGCAGAGAAGGCCATTCAGGCAACATCTTGCCACTTTCAGCTTGCGTTCTGTAGAGCTTGTCATTCAAAAAGACAATCTTGGCTTAAAGACTTCATCCTTGGATAACTAACTTCCCCACCAATTTAATACAGCTCTGTTGAACATCCCCACCACCATTTTTGGACTCTCTTTTCTATCGTGGATTTCTGTATGCCCTTTGCTGTCAGCCTCAAGAGTCCCATCCCCTGCCATGTAAGTTCTCTGAAGACCTTGTCTAACCCATTAGTTTAGAAGCACTGTAACAAATTAAAGGATTCATTTGAAACCAAACTCCCGCTCTCTGACAGACACATAAAAGAAGGAGGCTACAGAGCTGGAAGGCGGATCGTGGGGTTGTAGCTCCTCTCCACACCCCCAGGGCCTCGGCACAGGGACATCCACTAAGCCGGCGCTGTCTCCCAGCCAGGCTGACCGCCCAAGTAACAGCAAAACGATACAACAGCTTCCTGGGGGAAATCTGCATTACTGTTGGTCTCAGTCCCGCCAAACCCTGACAACATTAAACAGTAACCAAAAAGACCTCCCAAAACAGGGGCTGAGAACCGGAGCGCATCTTCCCCAGCTCCCCCGAGCCAGGGCTTCCACGCAGGCAAAACAGCACGTGAAACCAGCTCATGGCGATGGAGTGGAGCTGGGACCACGAGGCTGAGCAGAGCCACAGCTCGCTGACTGCTACACCACGAGGAGCCAAGAAGCGGTAAAACTGTTGTGTTCCTGCAAAGTCATGGATTTGTTCTAAATCCAGAAGCAAGAGTTGATTTCAGTCCCTGGAGGAATTCACAGCTGGGCCTGAACTTTTCTTGCTAAGAAAATGTAAGCACTGCAGCATTTTTACCTTGGGACAAGTGGGGTTTTTTTGGTACATGCAAGACTGTTGTTAGTGGTTATTTGGTCCTGTAGCTGTGTATCTAGCAAAACTGCCCCAAGAAAGGATGAACTGGAGGTCTCAAGGATTGCTTTATCAACAGACACACAGTGATGGGTGAAAATCCACAGCCAAAACTGAAGAAAGCCAGAAGAGGGGAAAAAAGAAGGTTGTCTGTGTTTGGATAATTTCTTCTCTCCCAAGTATCTGGCTGAAGGACAACAGTAGCTCTGCACACTTGGCACGGAGGGAATTAGATCTGCCTTTTGCTATCTAGCCAGCTGCAAACTGACATTGGCGCTTTGAATTCACCCCCACGCTGTCACAGGCATTTCTGCTTCTCCCTTGTGTTTGGTGCATCCGCCTTGGCTCCTCCTGCCAACATCCACAATGCCCCAGGTACTTCTGAAAGACGTGACAGGATCTGAGCTGAACGCTGCTTTGAGGTAAAACTAGGTGAAGGTCTCAGTGCCTTTTCTTAAAGCCTTTTCCACAGACTGTTCTCCTTGCTGGCCTGCAGGAAGCAAACAGTATTGCCTTCACGCTGTACACAACTCCCCGATTGCCTTCCAAGATTCCTGATTTCTCTCCTCCCGCCATGCTCATGCAGAGCACTACAGGTGTTTGCATCTATTTTGGCCAAGTTTTAACAAAAAGGTATTGCGTCCATCTGTGAACTCTCCCCTGCTCTGTACCACAGTGGGATTCTTGCACGCGGGGTCCACGGCTGTCTGGCCGAGTCTGTCCCTCTCAGCGAGGCAGAGCTGCCGGCTGGAAGGGAACAGCTCTTCTGCGGGTGCTGGTACCCAGCTCCGGGGAGCGAGGGCTGCACAGGCTTCGGCTTTTGTTCGCATTACACAACATCACATTTCAGACAAGGAAATCACAGCGTTTCAGCAACCAGAGATGGGCAAAACCTGCTGGATCTGGGAAGAATTCGACCCTGCTCTTCCACATCTCCTAAGCAGCCTCAGTGCTGCCCCAGGCAGCACATTTTGGGCCTTGATCTGGCAAAAGAGAATGGCACATGCTTAATTGCAATTTAAGCCTTGACTGCATGGAAATTGCTTCTAATTTATGGAGACTGAAAGAGCTCACAACGGGGGTCAGGAAGAGCAGAAACGTAGCACAGCTGCAAACCAGAGAATGCCAACAAGGTGTCTTCAAAATTAACTATGGTGGTTTCTTCCTTGTGTGGCAGCTGTTAAACTATGCAAAGCAGACTAGAATTGCTAAAATCAGAGAACTCTGTGAAAAAGCAGAGTTCATTCTTATGACTTTCCTTCTTAAGAAATCCCCTGTGTTATGACAAAAAGTTTAAGGGTTCTGGAGAGCACCTGCACCATCGTGTTTTTTGCCAGTGCTCTCAAGCCCGAGAGGCTTCAGCTTATTCCAGTATTAGCTACATCTTGCCTTTTGCCCAGAAAAATACCTTGCAGGAGGAGCCCGGGAGCTGCTGTCTTCATGGGGCACAATTTGCCACAGGGCTAATGGTGATTTGAAAGGGATATACACAAACCAGCCTTTTTGCCTGTTTTTTTTGTACTTCAGAGTGCACCATAAAGGCACTTGGGTTTGCTCATTTCCCCATAGCTTCTCGCATTGAGGATTTAAGCTTGCGCTTTGGCGAGGGCATTTCACAGCTGCACAACGTGATTTTTTTATGTCCCTCGCTGCTGCTGCCCCTCACGCTGTTCCTGCCTCTGCCCATCGCGGCGGTGCAGCTGCCCTTGCGCTGAAGGTCGCCTGCTCATCACGCCTACAAGCCCAGCGCCGGAGGGGCAGCCCCCAGCACTGAGGGTGAGCGGCCTCCAGGGCCCCAAACTTCCTAATGTTTAAAAGGAAGGAAATAGAAGCAATCCAACAGCTTTTGCTCTTCACGGCAAAGGCAGGAGCGGAGGACAGCACCCAGGGGTGTTCTCTACACACCTCAGCCTGCGATCCAAGGCTGGAAGCTGATGCAACCGCAAGCTAAAGCACCTCCTCCCTCAGCAGAATGAAGCACCAGCTCCTCGCCCCGAAAGGCTGCACGGTAGCAGGGGAAAAACCTGCCAGGGGGTAAGGACTGACTGCTGCACATCCTGGGCCAGACGCCAGCGCCGCACAAGTGAAGGAAGGTGGTGAGGGGTGGAGGTAGGGGAGGTTTCATCTATTGAATGAAACCAAAACATTCCTCAGGCGAGTCATTACAGCACAGAAGCAGAAGCTACGTGAAGCTGCGCAGGGATGTGGAGCAAGGAACATGCTCCCGGAGGGAGAAGGATGAAAGAGCGGATGAGGGTCTAAGGCATGAAAATTACAAACAAACAGGAGGCAGGGAGCTGAGGGTACACTGAAACTCCTTCCAAATGAGCACTGTCTGAGCAGCACATGTCCTGTGGCAATACCAGCCCCCTGTTTAGATGGGAGCGAGCCTGCTCCAACCACGACTGCTGCTCCTACCATACAGTTCTGCAGGAAACTCCTGGCACAGTCCCACACGCTGCCTTTATTTTTCGTCACCGACTCTTCGCTACTATTGCTTAACCTCTCGAATGGTTTGTGCCCGTGCAGCGCTCAGTGTGACGTGCTCCGGCAAGCACCTGTCACCCCTGCACGGCCACAGCCACGGGCTCGTCCTGTCCTACAGACAGCTGGTCTCTGCTGTCGCTGCAGAGAACCAAACCGCATATTCCATTGCATTTAGCGAGCCTCAGCATAACTGTGTGCAGCTGCGAAACATCCTGGTTACTGCCTCTCTGCACCAGCGCAGAGCAGCCGCTTTCCCCACCGAGCTGCACCCTCTGCTGCTCCACTCCAGGCTGCTGAGCACCCCCGAGCCTCAGCAACCCCCGAGCCCCAGCAACCCCCGAGCCCCAGCAACCCCCGAGCCTCAGCAACCCCAGAGCCCCAGCAACCCCCGAGCCCCAGCAACCCCCGAGCCTCAGCAACCCCAGAGCTCCAGCAACCCCCAAGCCTCAGCAACCCCAGAGCCTCCAGCAACCCCAGAGCTCCAGCAACCCCCAAGCCTCAGCAACCCCCGAGCCCCAGCAACCCCCGAGCCTCAGCAACCCCCGAGCCTCAGCAACCCCCGAGCCTCCAGCAACTCCCGAGCCTCCAGCAACCCCCGAGCCCCAGCAACCCCCGAGCCCCAGCAACCCCAGAGCCCCAGCAACCCCAGAGCCTCAGCAACCCCAGAGCCTCAGCAACCCCAGAGCTCCAGCAACCCCAGAGCCTCAGCAACCCCAGAGCTCCAGCAACCCCAGAGCCCCAGCAACCCCAGAGCTCCAGCAACCCCAGAGCTCCAGCAACCCCAGAGCCTCAGCAACCCCCGAGCCCCAGCAACCCCAGAGCCTCCAGCAACCCCCGAGCCCCAGCAACCCCAGAGCCTCAGCAACCCCCGAGCCGCAGCCCAGCGCCGGGGCCCGCGGCTCCGGGCCCTCCCCGGCGGCAGCGGGGTCGCTCCTCCGCATCCACACCCTGCACATCCTGCCCATCCTATGCATCCCACACACCCCGCACATCCTATACATCCTACACGCGCGGCCATTTGGGGCTGGAGACACAACCCCGCTACACGAAGCGGTTCGCTTCCCAGGTGCTTCGGGGGCAACGCTGCAAACAAACAAACAAACGAGGCGAGGGACGCCGGCAAAGGGCGCAGCCGGACCGCGCTTTGTCTCATTCGCCACACGCTCCCGCGCCCCCCCGCACCAGCCGGCCCGGCCCCGCCGGTCTCACCGGAACCGCTCCTGCCCGGCCGTGTCCCAGATCTGCAGCTTGATCCTCTTGCCCGGCTCGATCTCCACCAGCCTGGAGAAGAAATCCACGCCCACCGTGGGGTCGGAGATCTGGGCGAAGCGGCCCTCGGTGAAGCGGCGGATGAGGCAGGACTTGCCCACGGTGGAGTCGCCGATGACGATGAGGCGGAACTGGTACAGCCAGATGGCCTCCATGCTGCCGCCGCCGCTCAGCGCCCGCCCATGCCCGGCCCGCGGGCCCGGGGGCGGCCGCCGCGCCGCTCACCCGCAGGGGGCGCGCCGGGCGGGATGGCAGGCGCCGCCGGGCCGGGGCCGCGCAGCCCCCGGGGGCGGCCCCGCTGTCTGCGCCGCGGCCGCGCCGCTCAGGCGGGGCCCATGGCGGCCGGCGCAGGCCCCTGCCCGGCACCCCCACCCCCGCCCCGTCACCGCCGGCGCATCCCGCCGAGCCCCGGCCCCCGCCGCCGGGCTGCTGCGCGGAGCGCGGGGCCGGGCGGGCGCGGCCGCCGCCTCAGCTGTGCCGGCGCGGCCCCGAAGCCGCGGCGGCGGCGCTGGGGCCCGGCCGAGGGTCGCTCGCTGCCGCGCTGCCCGCTCCGCCCGCAGCGGCCGTTCCCTGCGGCTGCAGCGCCCCCGCCGGGGCCGGGCCGGTGCGGGCTGCGGCGCGGCCGAGCGCGGGGCGCGCAGCGATGCAATGGCGGCCGCTCTGCTGCGCTGCCGGGAGGAGCCGCCACCCCCAAACGCGGCCGCTGCGGGAGCCGCGCGGAGGCGGGGCGGGGCGGGCCCGTGCGGGGCGGCGGGGGCGGCCGGGGGCGGCCGGCGCGGAGGGAGCCGTGCCGAGCGCGGGGCCGGGGGCAGCGGCGCCAGGCGGACCGCAAGGCTCAGCGGCGCAGGCCAAGCCTCACCTTCCTCGGCTCTTCCCCGGGGCGAGGCGGCCGCGCGGGGCGCACAGCGCCTTGCCGTGTGTGAATCCCGAGTGCCATTTCTGGAGAGGTTCAGGCGCCTCGGCTCTGCGTGGGGACATGGTTCCCACTGGCCGCTCGCGCTGGGGAGCTCTGCGCCACCGCCACCCGCGCCCGCACGCCTTGGCTGGAGAGGGACAACGCTGACAGCAAGGGGTCTTACCAACAGGCTCCTGAAACCCAGCATAGCCACGTACACACACACTCGTGTGTATGTATATAGAGTATGTGCGTACAACCTCAAAAAGGAACAGTTACATTAAATACCCAGCAACCAAAATACCACAAATCCTAACAAATCCATTTTCCCTCACTCTGCTCGAGCGGGTTCTTGGCTCCGCAGGGCCAAGAACGCTGCTCAGGAACCCGGGCGGACGCCACGCAGCGTACACACAGCTACCTGGCACTGCGAGCCCCGGGTCTGAGCGAGCTGTCCCGAACGCGGCCGGTCCCACGCGGGTCACGCCGTCACAGCAGCCCAGGCTGCACTCGCCGCTCCGTGGGATTCGGCTGATGCACCTGCCAGAGCAGCGTTCTGATCTCTAAAACGGACAATTAGCATGTATATTATTAAAAACAGTGACTAAAATGTGTGTATTAACTCAAATATATATTAAAAATGACTATTGATGCTTTTTTAAAATTTATGAAAGCGTTGGTGTTTTTTTCTTAAATAAGGATGACTTCAGTAAAAAGAGCTCTTCCTGCATGACCACTATTGAAATAAACACATTCACAGGGGCTATTATATTCACTAGGTCCTCAAAAAAAGGACATTTATATAGCCATGAGCTAGTTAGCCAGCTTGCAAAGTAGACTAGGACATTAGGAACCCTTTCAAGTCTTGAGAAATAAATGGCAAGGATTTTTTTCAATATACTTTGAAATATATGTATTAAAAAATAATAACCCCAAAAGATCCTATTTTAAAATAGAACAGGAATAAAAAAACAGATGAAGCGATCTGCGCAGCAACAGAAACAGTGCAACAGAAAAATATTAAAGCCATAAATCCAAGTTAGCAGTACATTAACCAGTGACTGATGGCCAGCGATGCTTTGTGGGGAACTGTTGCACTTTACCGTACGATTTCTGAGTACTCGACGCCCATTAGTTGGAGCCCACAACAAATTGTGGTTTCTCACATCTGTTCTTCTCTCCTCCTCATGCACTCGCACACGCAGCCGTCCCACCCCCTTTCTTCCACGGGTTTCACGCACTCGAGCAGGCACGAGGCGCTCAGTAGTAACACACCCTGCAAGTCAGCGGCACGTCCAGGAGGTACCTCGAGGTGGAGGTGCCGGGGGACATCTCATGGCAGCGGCTGACGCACCCTGACGTGCGGGGCTGCGAGGAGCCAAGGAGAGCCCCGTGGGCTGGGCTGGTGCCCGGCAGATGCTGTCGTAGCCAGAGGAGTTCCTGGAGCACCAGGGACTGTTTTCCGCAGCAAACAAGCCCGCACGATCCCGTGATGCAGATACTATTTTCATCTTCTCTGAACACAAGCGTAGAGATGAACGCATGCTGCGTGACTAGGCAGCCACGATATTAATTAGCAGCAACTGAGCAGGTAGGAGAAAATGAGATCCTGGGAGAGCCTTTGTTCTGGTACCGCTTTAGAAAATGGAAAACCTGGTGTCTGGAGAATAACCTAGATTTGATGGAAAAGGAGGTTTGTTGGCTGGGGACAGGCCGGCGGGCCCTGGCAGCACCGGTGACTCCACAGGCGGGTCCGGCCCCACTGCCGGCACTGCCTGGAGAGGCCGAGGGGACCCCGGTGCCGGCAGCACCCCCATACAGCCAAACCTGGGTTACAGCCGTCCCAAGGGCTGCCGATGCACACCTGTGTGTGCAGCTCCTGCACAAGGTGAAAAACACCCATGCATCACCACCGGGGTGGATATTTCTTATTTAGTAAATTGATTTTAAGGCAGGAAAACTGAGGCAAAGGAGACATGGGCCAAATGACTCCCTTGTTACCCTGTGCTGCTTGTGGTCTCTAGCCCAGAGCGGCTATGTTAACTTCCTTGCAGTGTTAGAGGACAAAGCCCTAATCAGATACTCAAGATGGGCTTTTGCGAACCCAGTTCCAACCCATTTCAGGCTGGTGCGTGGTGAGTGCCGTGTGCGTTCCAAATGGCAGGTGCTGCTGCCGTGCAACCCTGTGTTAAGAGCCTGGCGCCAGCCTCAGCAGCCCCTGTGGCTCAGGCAGGATGGTTTCAAGGTGCTCAGCTCCTCTCGGGCCGTAGCTCTCTGCCATGAAGCCCAGGCTCCCTGCGGCTGGGCCACAAACAGAAGGTGCTGAGCCACCGTCAGGGACAGCTGGGAGTCAGACACCCCCCGGACACCAGCACTGCCATTCACAGAGGTCCCTCCCTCTAAATGTTTTGCCTGTCAGTTGTAGTTTAGTTTTTCTCCAAAACCAGCCAGTGCCCTTTACACCCCATAGCCGGCAGCTGGAGGCTGAGGCCACATGGCAGCACTACGAGAAGGAGAGTGCATCAGCACCATGCAATTTTAATGCCCTTTCAGTTTCCAAGGATACAAAAAACAATCAATCAGACACCACCCCTCGCTGCAGGGCTGGCTGCACAGGAGCTGCCCCAGACGGCCCATGCCTGTGCCCCAGCCTGAGAAGGTGCAGCGACTGCAACACTGGTGACCCAGAGCACCCAAACCCACAGGCTGACGTCCCCGGCTCTCACAGGTTTTATATCCCAGCCCCACTCGCAATGGAGCTGCTCATCACCACAGATGAACAAGGGTACGCTACCAAACACACCAGAGACCAGCTACTGACTGAACATAATTGTGGGCCACACAGCAGGGCGATGGGAGTGATGACGGGGCTGGCTAACCACACATAGCAAACAATTTATTAGCTAGTTCCAAAAAACATCCCTGCCAAATGAGGCCTATCTGGGAGATGTGACGTGGAGACAGATTACACTGTTGACAGAGATGTGATTGCACCCATGACCTGCCAGCTGATGCATGCCACTGTAAAACCCAGGATAGTGGGAAGGTATTAAGTGAAATGATGTTTATTATTTATATGATGCCCATAGTTAGCCAGGGTGGTGCAGGCAAGCATAAAGCCAAGGGCATCACACGGTGCTCAGGAACTGACAGGCCAGCTGACAGCAGGCACTAGGAGAGTAATTTAGGACTTTGTGAGTAATTGTGACAAGGTGACAGCCTTGGAGCCTCCAACAGCAGTAGCAGGAGGGAAGCACCAGCAGAGCTGAACACCAGGAGGCACGTGGTGAAGCTTCTGTCCCACCTTGGCTTTTGGCTGGGCTCAGGTGCCTTCTGTGGCAGTGGACTTCTGTGGCAGACTGGCAGCCTGCGTCCCCAGGAAACGTGTCTAACCTCCCCCCACAAATGTCAACCTGTTGGCAAAATGCTTCTAGTGGGCAATGGAGTGCTGCACACTGAGGCAGCTCCGAGCTCCCTGCTGGCTGGGGTCCCGGGGTGGCAGCCTGCAGAGGTACCACTGGTCCCCCAGTATCACACCGGCATCAAATGAAAAGCAGTAGAGCAGACACAGGCCTGATAAATGTAACAATTGCTGAGTGATGCCTGCTGTCCCTTTAATGGTCCCCCATTAATACAGGAACACATTACCTAAACCTCTCTCCTACACTAGGTGTCCAGGTTCGTTTTGTAGCCAACAGAGAGAGGCAGGAACATCTTGAGAGCTATTTATCTCACTTAGTTTGATGGGATAAACCATCCTCCACCACCATTGCTCTCTCCCTTGGCCATAGAGAAACAAGGGGCCCAGCACCAAGCAGCTGCCCGACCTCAGCTTGAATTGCCCCATCCCCTGAGCAGGAGGCTGTGCCTCCTCCCAAGGAGCTTAGCACCACCACAGAAACAGGGCTGCAAAGCCAGCCAGGATCCGTGCCGGTGGAGAACGTGGGACAGACACAAATGCAGAGGAACTTCAGAAACAACCAGAAAACCCTCTTGAGTCAACAGCAATGCTCCAGGGCAGTGTTAGCCTTTGCTTTGCAACCTGAATGGACAGGGAAGATCGAATTCTCGTAGAGTGGGACCCACATGGGTGGACATGCACAGAAGATGAGCTTGTCCCTGCAAGTGCCGCACAGCACCCACGCGACACAGACTCCGGCCCCACCAGCCTGCACACACGAGCAAGTCAGCTGGGTTCTGAAAGAGATGAAAAACATTTCCAAAACGTTTCCCTGTGACAATAAATTAAACGTCCGCTCGTTACCACTGGATGGCTTACTCAGATGCAGTTCCTGGTGTCTTATTTCAGATTATGATCACATTAAAATGGTCATGGGTTGGCTGGTCGAAAAAAGGGGGCTCCTATCAAGAGATCATTGTATCTGCCTGAGTCTGTCTGAATTCAAGAACGGATCCTCCACTGGGAATATTATGTCCTTGTAGCTGTTCAGGTCTTCCCAGGAAGGGAACAGGATCTGTTTAGAGCAAATAGGAGCCATTACAATCCGGATAAATTAGTAATGGTGAGTGAGAGAGAGAGAGAAGGAAAGGAAAAGAGGTTATTGTGATTTTTCTTCCTACAGAGAGGGTGTCTGAGCTACTTACACTGCCAGAAAACAGCTCCCTAGCTTTCCCCCTGAGCCCATACTGCTTGCTTACAGCTCAAGAGCTACTTTGGATTGTTAATAACTAGCAGGATGGCATTACAGGTTCCAAGATGCATGAAATCTGATTTCTTTTCCTATTGGTAGCGTCTCAAGTTTAGCAGCAGCACAGGCAGGTCTGTAGAGTAAGAAAAGGCAAAATATTCTTGTGTTTGCTCTGTTCAATGCTGCTAAACACATGCCTTTTTATCAGAAGCTGCAGCTCCTGTTGAGGACCAATTGTGGAGGTCTTTAAGGTGCTGCAGGGGGTAGAACTGTGGCTCTGTGATTTTGCATATTTTCCATTTCATAAAATAAAGGATGCCAAGTAATTCACTAAACCCTGACTGCAGTCATGCAAGAAAAAGGTAAACTGAGCAGCAAAAATGCCTTCATACTCAGGACTCCTTCCTTTCTTCCTAAAACGATTTATTAAAGCAGGGCTGGTTTAGCCAGTTTGGGTCTACAATGGAGGCTGGATCGCCACAGCCCAGAGACCAGTCCAGTCATCATATGATTTCACAGCATTTTAAAAAGCAAATATGTGCCTGCTGAAGTGAGCTTCTATTTCAGGTCACTTGCAGGGAAATGAGTGTACCAGTGCTGTCGCCTCTGCAGCAGGACTGCTACCTGGAGCCCTCCGGCACCAACCTGGCGTGACCAACAAACCCGGCAAGCTCAGCCTCTGCTCCTGCTTGCATTTTTCCACTCCTCTTAGGATGCTGCTGCCTATGGACATCTTCAACCAACTTCATTTAGATTTTACCGACTTAATTTAGATTTTACTATCTGACATGAGGCATTTCAGCTGAGCGAATGGGCAGTTAATGCAAAACCAGAAGGAGCTTGGTCTAGGGCTGCTGAACTCCTGGAGGAGACACTCCCAGCTCTCCGCCATGGCCATCCCTCTCTCAGAAGAAAGAGATCTCATACAAGCCACTAACAGTAATTTCTCCACAGGCCGATGCTCAGCCTCCCAAAAAGTGCAGCCCCTGGGAAAAAGTGGCTGCTCCTGGCCCACCCCACGGGAAGGGACTTCTGTTTCAAGAGCTTGTCGGGAGGATCTTGCGCAGTAGCGAAGCTGCCGAGAGCAGCACGGCTCTGGTAACACGTACCTTCCAGCGTCTTTGCAAACGCGTTTTTGCGTGGTGCTTTACAGGGAGCTTCCCAGTGTCTTCTGACAACCTTCACGACAGCGCACACAGGGACATCTCCTCCCGGGCATCCATTCTGACAGTACCAGCAGGTGACCAGGACACCTGGGGGGTGGAAAGTAGGCAGGTGGAAAAGATTAAGCCATGAAAGATATTAAAATACAAACCAGCCAACTAAATCAAACCTGGTGCTGAATATACTCACTCTTCGTTATCAGGCACTGAAGTGTGTTTATTTATTCAGCTTTTGATACACCAGTCTATTCAATACATTTTCTGACTTAACAGGCCTGCAAAAATACAGTATTTCTTATTTCAATGGATCATGTTATTATTGGCTTTATTTAGCCAGCACAATTTTCTCCACAAATCTCCATAGTACTTCAATCTTTTTTCCTGTCTTGGTGAAGTATAAAGCTGAGCAAATATTTTGTAATGGATAATTAATTCGACCACTCATTTTCTATCTCCTCTGAAACACTCATTCACTGGATGTTGTTCAAGATTCAACAATTCTCTCTTTCTTTTCTTTTCTTTTTTCTTTTCTTTTCTTTCCTTTCCTTTTTCTTTCCTTTTCTTTCCTTTTCTTTCCTTTTCCTTTTCTTCCTTCCTTCCTTTTTCTTCCTTTCTTTTTCTTCCTTCCTTCCTTCCTTTCCTTCTCTTCTTTAGTTAGCTTATAAACTATTTTCAACAGTTGCTGATACCTGTAATATGAACAGTTTTGAATGGACATAGGCCACAGATTATATCTGAAATACATTCTAGACTCTTGCTTTGTCTCCTTTTTTTTTTTCTTCCAATGGTCCTGAGAAAAAGTTATATAAATAAGGCATGAACTCCAAGGAAGCACATTCACTCTCAAATGCAGAACATTCCTGGAAAGCAGTTGCCCAGCTCCACTGTAGATACTGAGGCTTGTATTTTACACCAAGAGGACAGTGCCCAAGGGTCCCAGCCTGTAACCCAGCATCTCCCGGGCCTGCTCAGCCCCCGGGGTCACCCCTGTGCCCAGCACGGGCTCAGTGCCCACAGTCGGCTCCCGCTGGCCACGGGTACCTGCACCCAGGGACGTGAGAGACATCAAATGCATTTACTGTAGGCATGAAGTCTTACCTTCTTACAGAACTGTGCTTAATGCATTCTACCATGAACATGTCAATACAGTCAGAAAACTTTCCATCTGTTTTTATATATATATATTTTTTTTTTTACCAGATACTACCCAACTCATCACCACCACATGCCCACGGGCTTGAGTCTGTTATCTGTAGCATTCACACACTAGTGTCAACATCATAAACCACATGCAAACAGGCCCTTAACCTTATACTCACAAGCTCCTCCACTCCTCCTTATGACAATGAAAGTGCCTTAAATCTTTTTCTGATAAAGTGCTTTCTACGCAGTGAGTGAAACAGATACAGCACAGCAAATGTCACTGCTGCAGATATGGCTGTGTTACAAATGTGCATGCGGTTTGGCAGCATAATCTCTTACTCTGATAAACTATTACATGCCAAAGAAAGCTTCTTAAGTTAATCAAGGCTCAATTTAAATAAACAAGCCACCAAAAGATTAACAAAAATCCTCAATGGAATCTGAAGGCAAAAATAGTCTGTTCAGAAAGCCCTGGGCTAAGTTCACAAAAGCAACTGCGCTGGGGCAAAACTGGCCCACTGACCCCCTTTTTCAGCATCACCAATGAAAAAGATGGTAATTTTCTGAAACACCAACATGAACATTTCCAGCTCCACTGACGGAAACAGCAGTTTTGGCAACATCATCGCAACCGCATGTGCTAATCCTGCACATGAGGAGGAAGAAGAAGTGGAGGAGGAGGATGACTCCATTTTTGTGACGGAGAGGAGTCAGCTGAACCCTCTGGGAAGAGACCTGGACCTGCCCGAGCCAAAGCCCCCAGTGTTACCAACCAAGAGCAGCAGCCCTGTGAGTAACTCCCCTGCTCCAAGCCATTGCTCCGATGAGCAGGGCTCCTCCGAGTAGTTAAATTATACATAGGTATAAATATTCACATGTTCAGCACATAAGCAGGTAAAGGTAATAATTTAGAAACTCTCATCTTAAGCCCAATATTGTTATTTTATCCCACGAAGGCAATAAACGACCAAACCTTGCTGAACAATACATGCCAGGCTGGAGCCCACACAAAGTACCTTTGGGCTGACATGCTATATAGATCAGGTCCTTCATTAGACAGTCATTATTCAATTCTGCTGCTCTACAGACATTCTCTTAGTGCTTTCTGTACTATGACTAGTACATTCCCAAGTATAATACTATATTTTTCCAATTGCTAAACCATCTTCTTTATTTTTTTCCATGAAAGCTGCTGATTGTCTCCCAAATCTTCCATTTCATGAAAAAAGTCTTGTTATTTTAAGTGTGCGTTTTTCCACTCATTTTTTTACAACCATTTTTGCTAAGCTGAAAATTTATGTTGAGCTTGAGTTAAATAAGATCAATACATTAAAGAAGAATATAAAAATTTTCACAGAGCCAAAATCTAGCTATAAAAATACGTCTCCATGACATTTCACTTGCCCTTGGGTAAAACTGGTTCATTTTGACATGACAAAATTTAACACCTCTTCTGCTTTTTTATTACTCAGACCATGCTAAAAATAGGTACAAGGACACCAGTTGATGACTAAAGAAAAACATTCTATTTAATCACAATATATACATCCAAAATAGAAATGACAAAGACGCATTTCAAAATGCATCCACAACACCACTCTGCCACGGTCGGTGTGCCAGACACAAAGCTTCTGCAAGCGACCCGCAAAAAGGTAATTCCAGCCAGGGCCACCTTGCTGACGGGCGACAGGCGAAGGGAAACCCCGAGGGGCAGGAGCCCCCCCAGGCAGTTTGTTCACTCCCCACTTACCTCTCCCACCGGCTCCCAACTCCTCCTGCGTTCCAGCGAGGTTCTGACCTTTCTTTCCTGACCCGTCATGCCAGGCTAACGTGCCTCTGTTTCCTACATCATTGTTTC
Organism: Caloenas nicobarica; assembly: GCF_036013445.1. Lineage (NCBI taxonomy): Eukaryota > Metazoa > Chordata > Aves > Columbiformes > Columbidae > Caloenas > Caloenas nicobarica. The sequence continues at coordinate 6,715,669 of NC_088256.1, forward strand.
CTAGTGAAATGTTTTGCACGCAAGGCATTTCAAAGGTGTGATTAGGCCCATTAGCAACGTAACCGTATTTTACATTTGGGCAGGCGCTTCAGTTTATATTGCACTGAAACGGTCCTTTCACAGAGAAACTTGCCTGAGGTCACTGGGGAAGCCTGTGGGGAAAACAGCCCCTTGTTGCAAAATCCCACTAGCTGCAGGACCATCACTCCTCTCTTTCATATTAAAGCAGAAATAAATTAATATATTGAATTCCTCATTGTTATCCTCCTCAGGTTGCTTCATTTTCTGCTTCAAATAGTCCTCTCTTTCTTTAGATTCACCTTGGATCTCGGATTTCCTCACGTTAGAGACATGTTATCACCAGCGACAAATGCAAAGCTCCCATTCTCAGACTGTGCTGCTGGTGACTTGGAGCAATTCTACATCAAGTACAAAGTGTACCACTTGCTGGGGAATGTGAATAATACCATACTGCTGCTTTAGTACAACTACATCTCTGCACAGAAAGATAATATGGCACAAGAAACAGTAAAAAAACCCCCTATTATCTCCTTTTCCTTCTGCCAGTGTTCTCAGAGCTTAATGGAATTCAAAGATACTGAATATAAATGATTAAATAAAAAAGCAAATGATGTTTCTTCTTGGTCAAAATCAAGTATAGCATCAGTTTGGCATCTTCCATGTCCTCTGTCAGGGAATTAATTAGTACTTAACATTTAACATCTCCAAAGTGCTGTCGGTCAATTGCCTTATTAACCTGACATTTTCCAGCCCCGGGGCTGGTCTCTGTCACCTCGGCGCAGGAAGTTTCCTAATTCTAACGAACACGTTCTATGGCACGAATGGTAGGTTATTTCAGTTTTTTCCTCCCTGCCAGCGAGCGCAGTGGCAGCAATCCCTCGATCCATTCATTGGAAGCCGACATCATCTCCTGCCAAAAGGCCACCTCCTCTTGCGTGGAGTCCATCCAGTCCACAGAGATGCCATAGCTCAAACCTGTCAAGAACAAGAAAACCACACTGGGAGCTACTCCATGCACCAATACTCAATGGGGTGCTACTGTTGCAGGCAGTATCTTAACATAAAAGGTGCTGGCTCCCCTTACCAAGTGGCACCCTAATCACCTCCTGTTCTTCTGCTCATGACCCCCATCTTACACCAGCGTTCAGAATGAAGTCAAGGGAAAAGCCACAACATGCAAGAACCCAAAAGATACCCTGCCAAGGAAAATAACACTGGGCTCAAGCCCTTTCTGCATCTTTCAGAATGGTAAAGAAGGTCTAAAAGGCTTGGGTTTCCCTTTAAAAGATTTTCTTGTGGACAGGGTGGGCTATTTGTCAAAATTCTCTGGCTCTACACTTTGTCTGTATAGGAACCAAACATATGATAGTGGAAACGTGTGCACTTTAATTCCAAATCAATTGTTCAACCAAATGTTCATGTGCTAACTACTTGTCAATGAGATAAAGGTCTAAATTCAGATCACAGCTTATCTTGTAGTTGGTATTTTTACATCTTGAGTATGAGCTTATTCTTGTTGTGACTTCCACTGAATAGATAACCCTCCGGCTCACATGTTAGAGATTGAAAACAGAGAATACACAAGCAAATCCAATAAATATACGTGTACCTGCAAGGCAGACCTTCCAGCTGTTACGAGCCTTTTCCTGATACCCTCAAGGAACAGATACCTTTACTGCTTACAAAAATCCAAAGATGAACATGCTATCTGTTAAAGCCTAGGTGTGGGCTACACTGGAAGCTAGGATAGAATGTTTAGAGAGGGACAAACCTCCATGATGGACAGCTGCACAAGGGGAGATGGTCCCATCTGCTCTTTACATCTTTGACTTAAAAATATTGAAATTTTCCTAACTTCAAGGATAAGTAACCCCATTGAAGCAGAACACTTTCAGCTAAGCACAGGTTTAAGCCCTTCTCTGAACTGGAATCTCATGCCATCAACTCCCAGAGACAGTGACTGTCTTCCAGTGGAGCAAATGGCATCTCTGCTGAGGCCTTTCAGCATTACACCATCTAAATAAAAACAAAACCAAACCAATAACACCTTAGTCTACAGCCAGACAACTCCATTCTTCCAATTTGTGATTGAATTCCAGGTGGTGTACCCTCAGTACTGATTCCCTACCCAATCAACTAGTGTAGTGCGCCCCGTTTCTCAAATATGAGTTACTCCTGCTACCAAAGCGTTTCAAGGGAGGAGGTGATGTGGACAGAGTCACCAGGTGGTGCTGTCCCACATGGCATTCCAGTTGTCTTCATCAGAGCACTCTTCCCTGGGAGAAGCAGCAATATAATGCTGATTTGTAACACCATCTGTTTTCCTGTAACAGCAGGAAAACTCTCCGATGGACCAAGATGATTCTGGAGTTTTGTCGCACCTCAGCGCTGATGTTGGCAGAAAATGTGGGAAGAGAGGGTTGCTGTCATGGTACCAGGGCCCCCTCCATCCTGACACAGCGCAAGTACCAAGAGTCTCACCAATTACTGAGACTCTCCATCAGGAAAATGCTCTACAACTTCGCATTATATCTTATGGCTCAGCAATAAGGTAACACTATTTATTTAATGTAAAGGAAGTCACTTACCTGTCCCGAGGCCCAGCCTGATTCCTCCAAGGAAATGGTTGGTAAGTTTCTCATGATCCCACACAGTCAGTTCAACACAGGCATCCTTTAGGTCCTCAGTATGAAAGCCATCATATACAATAGTGTGATTGAAAACAGGGTTTGTGTCTCTTTTTATGATTCGGGTCTTTTGGTAACTCTTCTTACTGGTGTCTGGAAGCACATAGCTTTGAGAAGAGAAAAAATAAAGCATGTAGTACAGAGTAGCAACTGAGATTTGAATTGTTCCTACAGAGTTCCTCAGTCTAAACAACCCTCAGTTCTGAAGAAAGGAGGAACTGGGTCTCAACATAAGAATCTCTGTAGATTTAATAGTAAATGTTCATAATTCCCAGATAAAACTTTTTTCTTTTTTCCAAGAAAATCCATTTTAAAAGGAAACACTTTCAGAAAGGAGACTACTTGCTTAAAATTTTACATTAAAAAATGGACATTACTTTCACATATTTCTATTTTCATAAATTTTCATCACTAAGAGGGCATTTTAAAATGGTCAGTTAAGCTTCTTGAGCAGCAAATCCTTCTGCGGGAGAACTCTATAAGGATTTAAAATATACAAAAAACATGGTGAGCACTTCTGAGTACTGAAAATATCTCAAAATCTCCTTAAAAGAGTTTTCTGAAATATTTGCAGCACCTTTTCCCATGTAACAGGAGAACTGATGTTGCGGGCTGCAGAAAACATGCACATACTAAATTCTGGAAAAGATCAAAGCAGAATCCAACTGTATGACAGTTCTGATGAGCCCGTAACAAATTCTCAAAATTTGCATGCGAGCCCATATCAAGGCAAAATTCACAACTTCACGTTAACACACTGGGCTGAGGTGCAGGGCCCACGTATTCCTTTCACTCAGATGTTATTGAGGCAAATCACTGAGTGAGTCACAGACAGTGATTGACCAACAGCTTTATCACAGCAAGGATTCTCCTAATTTGGCCACAAGTGAATAACAAGGGCAATGCTCCCCTATAGAGCCCAAAGCAACAGGAAAGGCTTTACAGTATGGAGGCACAGCTAGGCGAGCCTGAGAAAAGAGAAGAAAACGTACTGTTTGGTGGAGGCACTGCCCCAGGATCAAAGCCAAGACCATGCTCACACACTTACCATTTCACAAAGGAGTCAACTCCAGAAGGACGCAACTGCAGCAGGTCCTTGACATCTTTGACCCAAATGTGAACTTCGCCAGAGGGAGGATTCTTGGGACCTGCCATTTAGGAGAAAAGAAAAACGATTGTGGCAGACCTTACAGTAGCTACAATAGCAAAATGACAGGTTTTCTCTCCAGGGACCTGAGGGAGCAGCAACACAACTTCTCTGTGTACTCACTCCCTCGTGAGCCCTGCACCCCTGGCTGCCACAGCGCTGCTACCACCCCACCACACTCACAGGGGACTCCTGACACCATGTGCTGGTGCTGCTTTGAAACAGGAGAGAAGGAACTGCTGGGCAAACCCAACCTTCTGCCTGCCCCACAGAAAGAGGGGCTGTGTGTTGCCGCTACCACATCCCAGCAACCTACAGTGCCCCCAGTGCTCATAACAGCTGATGAGTTGGAGGTTGTTGAGCCCTTCCTCTCTCCCCAACACTTTCCCAATAAATCCAGATGTGAAAATCAGATGTAGGCTGCAGACAGTGTGAGAAGGCACTGCTGGTTGTGCCTCTGTGCTGATCTCTAAGATCCTGCTGTAATGAGATTACTCTTTAACCAGCCCTTAAACAGACAAGGCATTGCAAGTTGCATGCCTGCACATGGGCAACGCTTCCTAATGCACGAAACACATTTTACCTAGGCTTCCTGGAGGGACGTACTTGATAGACAAATTCATCACTCCTCGATGATCCACACCATTAACAGCAGACAGGCTCTGAAACAGAAAGAATTATGGTTGACTACATGACGGATTGTGTAAACATGGCAAGGCAAACAGCTTTTGAGTTCAGTGGAGGGGCACAAACGGACAAACTCTGATTTTGCATGGCTGGGGCAGTCTGTTCTCAGGGCAGCTCCCTTCTTTGTGGCTTTGTTCTCAAACTCAGACTCTCAGAACCAAAAGCCTGAGGATTCAGAGTGAGGCTGCTCTGTCAAACATGTCCAGCTGTCCTTAGTTCTGATAGACAAATGTCCTTTATTTTACGAAACAGGATCTAAAATCAGACCTCTGAAACCAGAAGCATGCAGGAAGCTGTACAGGCTTTACAAAAGGTGGCACCTGAATATTTACCTCTCAAATCTTGTTCAACTGCATCACCTGGTACTCTGCTGTTTCTAAGGGATGGTCTTTATGTGAGTAGAGAGGGAGCCAAAGTCATGCCAGAGTTTCTGCTGATCAGTGTCAGATCACATTTATGAAGGTGTCCCTAAAGATCAGTCACCAAACAAGACCCGAGAAGGCCGGTGTTCAGAGCACTGAACGCTGCACTAATGTGTCCAGGGCTTGTGGGTGTTTTACTACGCTTCCCTAGGTACAATTCAGGCTGTTCTGCTCCACCACACCACCCAAAGACCTCAGAGGAGTCAGGAGGAACTTCTGCCATGCCTGAAGGCTCAGAGTTGGGCTAGGAAGCAGGATTGCAGCTGAGATGCACTTACTCGGGGCTTCAGTGGGTACCAGTTGAGTTTCCTGTTGCTCCAGTCCCAGCTGGCCAAGTCTATTTCGATCTCTCCCAAGAAACTGTTGCGTCCCAGTGGGTCATTGTGCCAAACAGAGAGATTTAATTTTTGGATCAGCAGTACCATTTTCTCTATTTTATACTAGAGGAAGAAAGAGAAATCAGGTTGTTCAAATTTTTCTTCTGTTTCTTTCACAATCCGAAATAAACTACTCAAAAGTTTGAATAATCTCTGAGATGCTCAAACCCACTCCACACATGCACTAACGGACTGGCCCTGCTCTGAGCCCTGATTTTTTTGTCCTGCAGCCATACTACTGTCCTGACAAGGCTTTTCTTGCTGAGCACAGGGAAACCTAGCGCTCCATTTGCCACAGGGCAGAACCAATATTTTTTTTTAAGAATTATTAACACAGGCCCGGGCATTGTTAAACAATCCTCTAGGCTTTGATGAGTAAGATCACACAACAAAGACCTTTCTTATTAGTCCCGTGACTGCGCACCAGGGAAGGGAAGAAGAACATCCCTTGCTCTGGCTGAAGACAGCTCAGGCTGCAGGTCCGGACATCACCCAAATATCACTGTGTGGTTTTGAGAAAGAAATCTTGTGTGCCACACAGACAGGTGCAGAGAAACCTGTAACACCTCTGCCCTCACAAACCCAAGGGGAGAGCAGTGCAGCATTGGCAGGAGGCAGGCGGAAAAGTCTGGCCAAGAGGGCAGGATCTTTCCAGACCTGGCCCGCTAGAGGTGCTCGCTACAGCACAGGTTTTCAGAGCACATATTTATTCTTACCCGTAACACCTCGTTATAAATGGGATTCACTGTCCTCTTCTTCACTGAAGTTTTCCTCTTACCCATTCTAGCTTTGTCTGGGAGCAGGTAAGTTTTAACATACCTGAAAAAGAAAACAAACTCCAGCTGGATATTGTTCTGTGTTGTCAAGCTCTAATAAGTGGGCAGCACTTGTGAATTGTGACATGGGAATAAAAGACCTGGGGATGACTCTTTGAAGACAAAACTAATTTAGAGACCTACTAGGATATTAACTTGGCTTGCATGTGAAGTTATAAATCTCACTGGAGATGGGTGGATGCCACCAACATTCAGAACAGGCAGCTGTCTAGGCAATATGGGAAGCCAGAAAGGTCATATAGCCATTTTCTGAAATGCTTGTAACTATAGCATCTCTGTGCATTCAAAATCAGTGTGAAAATAGAGAGGAGGAACAAGGTGGAATGTCTTTAAATCTCTCTCTCAGGGTTCCCACCCAAGCTCCTTTCCATCATCTTTCAAACTAGAGATCCCTAACCCCTGTACAACTACCATTGTGCCCCTAACAGCACTTCTTTACGGACTTTCTTTCCGTATAGATATGTGGGTTTACCAAAGCGTATTCACCATGGGCAGATCAAGGTTCACATGGATGAAGAGAGAACATATTCCAGTGATAACAGGAACTGCTTTTGTAGTGATCAAAGCTTTCTCAATCTGTTCAAATTTAAGTCTGTCACAACATATTTACTGAGGCCAATGGCTCCAGAACTATCAGCTAGGAAAGTCCCAGCAATAAGCATGCACCAGAAGTCTGAAGGAAGGAGGAAACCATGACATTTTAAAAGAGAAAACATCAGAAAAAAAATCCTCCAGAACACAAAATACAGCAATGTAGAAGTCACAAGGCACCAAAGAGTCACTCACGGGTCAGATCTGCCTTTCTTTTCATCCACAACAGCCAAGTCCTTGCACTGGGACACATGAACCTGGAACTCCCGGTTCTTCTCATCATAGTCTAGAGCAAACTCCACGGTACCTTGGGCATCCACGCTCCCAAAATCGCCACTGTAGACACTGAGCACACTGCCACTCACCTGCCAGCAGGAAGAGCAAGGTCAGTGCCAATGAAATCGGCACCCTCCTGACTTGGTTTCTGGACAAAGATGATAGTCTGAAACGTGCATTCCCAGAAAAATAAGCTGCAATGTCTGTCCTTGTGCAGTATTGTGTCCTTGACACAGAAATGGTACACATCTACAGCTGTGCTCAAACAAGCAAGGGTTGGAGAACCCAAATAAGGGTCTCACAAGGACGTACTACCCTAGCCCAGGACTTAGAAGCACTATTCTGCAAAATGCTCAATAAATGTAGATTTTTCACTCCTAAATCCCAAAACTTTGGGAAATGGAGTCAAATATTACTGAGGGAGGCACACAAGTCTTTTCCCTTTCTCTGTGCTTACAGTACAAACAGCTGCTATCCTGACCCAGTCTCATCACTAAGAAAGAAATATTTTGAGAGAACTTAAACTATCTGTACCTGAACTTGCTATTTCTGGAAGATACAGTCACACAATTGTGAATCAATTTTTAAAATAGGCTAGTAAGAACTATATCAGACTAGAGATACAGGGCAAACTACTACCATCCTGTTGCTTGCTCACAAAATGCACAGAGCTGTGCAGAACAGAAACAGATATAAGCCGTCCTGAAAAGCTTTACTTGGCACAAAGGCACAGCAAAATGGTATTTCTACAGGTACAAATCAGGAGCTAGGCACCCAAGAGTCCCTTGCTTTCCCAGAACAAACTGCATTTGCCCATAGGCCTTGGGGTTCTTTTTTGAGGGCTTTGTCTTTCATTGGTAGAAAGCAATGAAGCAAAACCAGAACACATCTCCAGAAACATGAGAGAATTTTCTATTGCACCAATCGCTTATGATTCCTCATGGGAAAACATAAAAGCTAATGCCATTTACAAAGCAAATAATTAACCCTCTATGCACTTTTCTATGGTAGTCATGAACATTTATCAAAAAACTTTCCTAGTAATTAACCCAATTCTTCTCTGTTTTCCCCTACATCCTTTGGTTCTGAATGTCATTCTATTATAATCAAAAGAATCTGCTAAATATCTCCTCCCAGTCCTTAGAGCTGCATTTACCACCCCATCAGGATACTCACCCCTGGAAAGAATCCTGAGCAAGATTTCCAAGAACACCTGTGTGACTTGGGCACAAAAGGCTCATTTATGGCTCCCAGACTCTCCAGACTAGTAGAAGGACTCATGTGCCCCAAAGTTCAAGGTTTTTTTTAACATATTTATCTACATTCATGACCTCTCCTTACCACCTTTGCTTCATGTATATTCTTTAAATCTCACATATACACCTTGGAGATACCTGTGAGAGTAATATAGCAAATTCAAGCACTTTTAAGCAGCCCCCCACCCCCCGAAACACAGTCTCTAAGAAATCTTTTAAAAATGCCCAACTGAACACACTCAGCTCTTTTCAGCTTTCTTTAGAAGCTGGAGCTCTAAATCATGCTTTTGCTGTCCAACTCTTGAGTTCCCTCGAATTTGTGGATAAAGTGAAGGATGAGCTTGAGAAGGGCACCTGTCTGCAGTCCCAGCTCTTCCAGAGCTGAGCCACAAACATGTCACTTAACAGCTGTGTGCCTCATTTCCCCACCCAGAAACAGGCCCCCCTCTCTCCTGCACACCGCCAGGCTCCAGAGCATCCGTGTTTCGGAGTGGGAACTATCGCTTACTGCAAATCTGTCTAACAATGACTCAGTGGGTCTCTAATTTGAGATGGTACATGGAGACACTTCTTTAACGCAAATAAGTAATTAACCATCACCGTTCTTTTAATAATGTACCACACAGAAACCAACAGGGTACTCCGGAGGCCACATCATCAGTACCAGCCTAAATGCAGCGTCATCGCATCTGATGGAGAAACCCTATCTAGCGAGATGTACGCGTTAAATACCTACCGAGGAGACAGATGCCATGTCGGACGAGTGGCTGCCAATGCTAGGCGTCTTTTTGTGCTTGTTAAACTGGAAGCTGATTTCCGAAGCCGTGTCTGATTCAGTCTGCTCAGAAAATAACAAGCATCTTTAAGCTCCGCCGTGTGAGCACTTTGCAACACCACAGCGACAAGCCAATAGCTCAGCAGAGTCCCATTAAGCAGCGATCAGGTTAGGAGAGTGGAGGAGAGCGCAGGGAGTCTCCCCAGAGGCATTCCCTCCGACCGGCAGCCAACGTCATCATTAACTGCCTCCAAACAGAGCTGCACGCAACCGCCCGGGCTCTTGGAAAGGGCATGGAATAGTGTGGTTTGAGACAGAGACCAGGGTTTGAGATAGGAAACCAGGGCTCCTCTGGGTTACTGAGGGCTTTTTTCTTAAGGCTTTTCTCATTTATTTATGATGTAACCCAGGCATGCCCTAAAGCAAATACCGTTGGGGCCCAGGAGAAACATTCTCATGAAACCTACTGCCACACAGGGGATGCTGTGAATGTGATTCCAGCCATTTCTGGCATCTAGCCTACCTCAGACAACAGGAGAGGAGAGGATCTGCTCAGCTCTTTGACTCTTTCAGGTTCAAGAAACTGATGGGGTATCAAATGAGGTTTATTGTATGCTGTAGGTACAAACAAAAAAGGCATCGAGATATCTTGTCAGAGTCAGGAAAATATAAGGAAGTCACATTTTTGTTTAAGGGCACAAGGAAAGAGGAAAAGCTTATGGGAGGCATCAGAGTACCATCTACTTGCCGCATCTCTTTCATCTGCCATTGAAGCCAACCCTCCCCAAGACAAAAACTGCTATAACAGCTAACATCTTAAAGCTATTTTCAATGTGTTTTCATTTGATGTGTGGGAGTATGCTAACTCCCTCTAGCGGCTAATCTAATTTACTCATTAGCCTAAGGATGTGTATCTTGTTTGCACCACTTTCTCAGTGTAAATTTAATTTAGACTAAACCCATACACATCTGCCTCCTTGTCAAAGAAACCAAACATGCTCACATTTTCATCTCATAGCACGCTGCCCTGTACAAAAGAGCTGTAAAATATTTATAACTACAATTTCACCTTGCGTACACCTCTCGAATACTCTGCTAGACAAAGAGGTGGATGATAGCCTGACATCTAAAAGAAAAAAATTCAGAAAGCTTCATATCAATGTAGAAAGATGGTTATTTCACTGCTTAAATGTCTAAATAAAACGTCTTCATTCTAGCTTTATCTTTTCTCTATAACTCCCTTGAAAATGACTATCTTCATCCCAAAATAACTTGCTTGTAGAAGATACTTGTGCATAAACATGCATGCACATATCACACTTGTTTGGCATGTTGGCCACGATGATACATTCATCAGTGCTCAAAATGCCCAAGAGCTTCTTTCACATTTTCCTTTAATATGACTCACCTTTTGTATCATTTACCATTCTTTTGATAGTTACTATTTTTATTTCCAAACATGAGCCAAGCATTAAATCTAGCCCACTCCACAGACTACTTGTTACACTGCAAACAAGTAGGTGTACCTCTGCAGAGGAGGGTCTCTGAGGATAAATTTTGTGGCTTTAAATATGCTTTAATAAAGGGAGGCTAAAATCTTGGCTGTCCGTGTAAAGACCATGTCACTGAACGGCAATGCACGTGAGACCTGAAGCTTGGAGCCACCATGCCGTGTGACATATGTTGCCGCTCCATAGGACGGGGCACGTGCTTGGCACGAGGCTACTGGATGGGTGGGGACAGTCCCAGGGCGATGCTGCGTGTCCCACCCAGGGGTTGCCTTCCACACCACCCCGAAGGGGACTCTCCGTCCTCCCAAAACAAGGGGTTGGGTTTAAACAGGCTCGATCGTTTCCTCTATGCAGCTTTACCCGTTCTTGGACATTGTCTTCCCAGCTGCTCACCTCAGTCCTGGCAGCCTTGGCCTTACCGCTTTGCTTTTATGCAAGCTCTCAACTGTCCTCTCGGGCTTGCCAGTTTTCACCTTTTGGGGACTTTTATTTGCTTTCTTGGCCACAGAAGCTGCTGCTGCCTTCCTTCAGGCCCCTTTCCTCAGCTGCAGCTTTCTTGAGCTTCTTGATGGCACAGACAGGTTTCTTGGCCACAGGCTTCTTCAGCTTTGCTGCTGCTTTCTTGGTTGCCTTCTCCATAGCTTCTCTTGGTTTCTCAGGTGGAAACCGCCACCATAAAGCATGTCCCAGCTGGTAGCTGGGGAGATCAGTCCAGCAAAGGGGGTCTGCTCTGGGCTCAGCAAACCCAGTGAGCGTGTGACAGGAGCCTGTGGCAGGACTCACGTGCTGGACGCGAGGTCTGGCGCCTCTGACCGCCCCCCTGCCCAGGCTGCCAAGCAGCTCCCCCAGCGCTCCGTGGGGGACCAGGAGAGACGGGTACAAGCTTCTTGCCAACCCTTTGAAGACTTTGTGTTTTTTTGCTGAAGACACTGAGTAACATGCCATCAATTTAGCTGCAGTTTCCTGGCTCTGAATTTAATTTTAGGCACTATAAGCTCTCTAATTTGATGATGAAACAATATGTCATTTTCCTTGCCTGGTACACATGCAGAAGCACCAGGGATGCAGAACACGGGCATAATATATTACCTTCAGGGAATGTAAACCAAAAAGGAGAAAAAAAGATGTTACTCACTCTCTGTGGTTGTGTAAATGTTCACCATGCTCTTTACAAGATTAATGCTATTTGCTCGGGCCAATGCCTGAGCGGCAGGAGAATGATCCCCATCTTCCTCTGGAATACATGAAAAGCCAAATCAACATGGTAAATAAATAAACACAAACGGGCAGTGTGTCAACAAGCATGTGTGTGTGTGCCCCTCCTGGCTTGTTCACTCTGCCTAGAGCACAATGCAGTTACATAGCACAGAGCTGCTTTCAAATCATCAGTGAGCTTTACACTATGATGGGAAATGTAAACACTGGATTAACCCAGTCCCTAAAACACACCAGCACTTGCAAAGAGCTTCCTGTGCAACACAGCCATCTGCTAATATCATCCTGAAATGACTGTAATAATCAGGCAAAAACCCCTGAGAAATAGAAGAATGATCTGGTATAGAAAGGAAATATTTATGTTTACTTGTAGTGCAACTCAGGGTTTTCATAGAAATGTTACATGATGTAGGAAATAAGCCAAGAAATGATACAGTTAAAAAATAAAAATCAGACGAGTCTATGGAAAATCCTCTCAAACAGGTCTTACCCAGGTACATGAGGACAGGAAATTTGGAAAAAGCTCTCTCTTCTCTCTAGGTCTTTGCTTGGCAGAGAGCAGAGCTGTGGGCAATCAGAGCCCACATGTAAAATGAACTGCAATTAACAATAACTTTTGCTCATAGTAACAGTCACTACAAGAGCCCATCAAACCCAGAGGAAGAGGATGATGACGTGTTGATACTATTGACACAATCATGGTCAAGAACACGGTATCAGAACCCAGAGAGATCAGACTCCTTGTTCAGTCCACTTTGGTTGCAGTTTTATATCCAAATTGACTTGTGCATTCCCAAAAGACCCAAAATGTCATTTAAGCACTGACAACCAGCAGTTATATCAAGGTAGCCTAACAGCCAAGGTATTTATTAAACACTTTCCTTCACATTTTATTTCTTCTACTTGTGTCAGTCTTATCTCTACCACCAGAAAGGATTCCTCCAGCCCCACACCTGAAGATGGAGTACAGTCCTCCCAGTGAGTGACACACAGAAAGTTCCTGTGACCTGTTGTAGGCAGTGCTAAAGAAACAGAGGGCTGTCCCGAGCGGAGGTGCTTGCAGGTAAGGCAGGAGGGCTGGCAGCAGGGAGGAGGGAACGGGGCTCTGCCCCCTTTTACACTGGCACCGTGCGACACAAGATTTGTTTCCAGAGCTGTTTGCTAAACGCATTCCACACATGCAAACTCTGCACAAATTGCAATATAGGATAAATAGACAAGTGAAGAAAATGTGCAAAACGCAGAAGGGCTAGGGAAGAACACAGGCTTAGGAATGACTCTGTTGGGATTTCACAGGGTGCAGTTACAGCCCTCAGTACCTGAGTAAACAGCTGAGTCCATTCCCTGAACGGCTTCTCTCTCTCCGGCTGGTTCACTGGCTGTTGGTTTGTCTGAAGACTCACATGTTTTCTCCTCAGGTAGCTCTCCATTTATTTCCATGTTGTCATGAGTGCCCAGATCAGATCTTTCCTCTTTCTCATCATCGTTTTCACCATCTGTAAGCACAGGCTCGATCAGTATCTGCACACTGCTCGCCAAGGAATTTGTTGTACGCTTGTGCTCTTCTGCCACGATCAGCTCGTCCGTAGGCGTCTCTGGCTCAAACGTGCTGCCAGACACTTCTTTGGTAGGCGACTCGACTTTGACGGAAGGCGCTCGCACAGGCAATCTGGATTTCTTGGAGCAGCGCTGTGCCATCTTTTCTTCCTCTGGCACCGGTGGCTTCCCATTGCTCTCACTCAGCGAGTTATTTCTTGTAACCAGGCCGCCTTTGCCCTTGGTGTACGTGGATCTAGGAACGATGGCAATCGAGCCCTTCCTTGCAGGGGCCACATAACTTGGTTCTTCCTCACTAGAAGATAACGTTATTGTCCTTTTGTAAGGGGTTCTTGTTTTGGGGAAGACACCAGGTTTTTCTTCACTGTTCTGGCCTTGCCCAGGCTGCACGGAGAGTGAGCGGCACAGCTTGAACTGCCTGCCGTCCGCCTCCACTCCGCTAGGGGCCTCCGGCACATTCCCCGCCATCGCAGACTCTGCTCCCTTCTCCCAGAAGTTCTTCAAGTTCTTGAAGTGTTCACGATCGAGGCCAATATCCTCCTCTTTGTTACTCATTGATGAGATCGTATAGTTCCCACCTTGCTTCACAGCCTGGCTGCTTTCCCCCTCTGTGGTCAGTGGTTTGGGACTTGCTGGCAGCTCTCTCTTTGCCAGGCTGCTCTCTGCCAGCCCCATGTGATTCACAAACTGCTCGGATCTGGGGGAAGATCTGCTCGGTTTCCTCTTAACTGGTATCTTGCTGGGAGCAAAAGTTTCTTCAGGTGGAGTTTTTGGCCCCACTGTGGTGCCATCAACAGCTTCTCCTCCAGCTGCATTGCTGGGCTGAGGCACAGCATCCTCCAAAAGCTTGGTGGGCAATGGAGGTTCTCTGTGACCTATAACAACAACAAATGCTCACAGACTGTCCAACCACATCACATTGTATTTCCCCGGAAGATCTGGGTTGCAGCTTCTCAAAGAGAAGCCAGGGAGAGTTTCCAGAAACCATCAATATATTCCTAATTCTTGCCCATTTTGAGACTCTAGCAAGCCCCCTTCCCTCTGAAGAAAGCCCTGAAAACCCCAGCCCTTCTCTCTGCAACAGGACAAGGAAAAACATCCACTTAGCTCTAAAGGGTTGCTGTGAGTTGTTGGCAGCTTCGCTTTCGGTTTGACAGCTTTCCTACTGGCTATTTGCTATGTACTAAAAATACACTATACATTCAAGGCAGGGAAGAGAAGGTAATTTGGATCTGCGGATTAAGGAGTTGTGAGCCAAGCACTCAGTTTAAAACGTACTGAGAGCCAGAAGTTTTAGTCACTGGATTTCTTTTCTTGGTCTCTGCTGCCTTGGGTGTAATTCATACAAATATTGGCCACCCATTCTTACATGCCATGGTAAGAAACACTCTTTGTCATTCACTTCTACACACATAAAAAAGCACCTTGTCTCTTGGTGTTTGATGTTGAATACCAAAGACAAGAACCTTACCTTTTCTAGACACATGCAAGCCGTTTGCTGCAGCCACAAAAGGACTTGTTCCAGCGTCACTCTCTGAGGAAGAGACATCATGTATACTGGATCTCTGAATGGAAAACAAACCCTATGAGTGTATATAAACCAGCAAGACTGGGAAAATGTATTCTATTTGAGCACAGACACCAAGGCAAGCAGCCCATGGAGCACCTGCCAGTAGGTACAGCCTGTGGGAAGGTCCAAGGAATAACAGAACAAAGGGCAAAGGCTGTGCCTGTACTACCTTGTGTGATGCAGACAGCGGGACAGGAAGTCTCAGCTTCGGTTTTGGCAAGATTTTACACTCCTCTGCAGTACCGGGAGCAGGCGTGCTGGATCTGTGGGACAAGAGAAACGCCTGAGCAAGGAGATCAGTGGTAGTGATGTGCCTGGTAGGGTGATCAGGGAGTCTTCAACATCATCTCAGTTTTGCTCAGCTACTTTGTCATTTTTATCTATGGATCCAGCACAATATAAGGCTGCCCAGAGCCGATACCTTCTCCATTACTGCTTGGAAGGACTGGGGAACAAGTTAGATGGCCTGAAGTTGGAGTAAGAATGTATCTCCCACTGCAGTCAGTACAGAACTTGCTCAATAAAAGCAGTGGTGTCAACTTCTAGGTTTATTCAGACTTTCTCCTTCTGGGAGGAACCATAGGAAAAGCCACAGGAAGCAGCAGTGCCAGAAGAGCCCAGGAGCCAGGCAGGAGGGAGATGTGTCTCCATGCTACTGCCCAGCAAGGAACAGGCCAAAGGCGTAACCACATTGATGGAGGATTTAGAAACTACAGGAATGATTATGACAATGATAGCTAGGGCAAAACTATAGTAAAGGATATAAATCTTCAGTCTTGGAATATGAGTTAATTACTAACAGCCTGGTAAAAAACCAGAAGAAACAGATATAACAGGCAGTTTACTTGATTGTACCTACCATCTTTGGGAGTGTCTAGTGGTAGCTGCTCTCCAGATGGAAAGATTTAATACGGGAATGCATTGTGCTTAGGGTTGAATGAGAAAAACAAAGCAAGCTTTTCAGGACTTAATCAACCCCCTCCAAAAACATTAAGACCGTTGCTGTGTCAGTAAAGCAGGAGCATCTCAGGCTTGCTGACTCTGGTTCCTTTATTGAGCAATACCCTGTGACTGGCTGCAAGAGGTTTGGAAGTGTTGTCAAGGCCCATATTTAATATTTAACTGGAGCAATTGCCACCTGTGAAGAATGATTCCTCCTTCTGCTGACAAAATACGTAAATGAGATGGGAGCAACAATAAATGAATATGTGAATATTTTAATGGCTTCTCCATAGTCCACAAATATTGAGTGAGGTCACTGATTTGCTCACTGGAGTGCTTTTAGTGGGTGTTTCTGCTCAGTCAGCACAACATGAAGTCCTAGCAAGCCTTGATGGAGAGGGCTGAGCACTAGACACAAAGGCTGGCACCAGCAGGAAATGGGCAGTTTCCTCAAGCAGGTCATTTTGTTAGTGTTGCTCCATGGCAGAAATTAAACAAATAAAACCATAATTACTTTGAAAAACTAACCAAAATATCCTGACATTAGAGACAGCTTCCATTTTACTGACCCCTTATCTGATCATGCAAGAAAAGACCTTTTTGTGGTAAGCACACTAGCACTTAGTTATTAGGGGAGGACTGACATTCTGACAATTCCTGGAAAAAGGATTTTTAAAATATCCTATATAACATATACAGTCTTGGAAACTCAGTTAAAGACCAGGATTTAATGGGTAGCATTCAGTTCCCACTAGAAGCAAGAGCAGCAGCCAGAGCGTTGCAGGAGCAGCGGTTACCTCTCCTCTCCTGCGCCAGCAGCGAGCTCGGCGACAGCAGCGCTGGGGCCAGCTTGGCTTTCCAGACCCATCCAGATGTGCTCCTTGGCCTCATCTGTAACACAACACAGACAATCCAGAAATGACATTTATTTAAACTTGTAATTGTCGGCGTGTTTTGTTTGGGGAAAGAAAAGGCTTGTTAAGTGAGTCCCACCAGAGCAAGCCCTGGGGATTTAACAGGAGCCGGCTGACGGGCGGCTGTGCATCGGGGAGGCCCCGGGCAGCATCGCCCACGCTCCCCACGCGGCAACCGCAGCTCCAGGCCCCACGGGCTGCCCCACGCCTGACTCGTGCCAGGAGCTGTCACATCACTGGAAACCTTTGCAGGACCTTGCCGCGGCTGTCCGTAAAGTTAATCCGTACCAGGATTTAAATTCAGCCATTTCCTGTTTTGACTCAAAGTCATCAGATCTTGGCAAACAAAGGAGGCCAATACAGTTAATGAGGAGATCCCTGTTATTTTCACTGGCACAAGGCTCAGCTATATCTTCTAAGTTCTCAAAGACCCTAAAGAAAAAAACAATAGAAGACCATAACCTTTAGAGTAGCCTGCCAGGGTATAAAGTTGCATTAGACATTTTGCTGGCAAGCAGGCTTTCTTGCTACTGCAAAACTGAAAGGATTAAACTCTCACACAGCCAAGGAAAAATAAGCTTAGTCTAGTCAACAAGGTCTGCACATACTTATTCACACGCAGCTAGGTCTATTTTAAAGAATAAATCTACCTGTTACAAAAACTGTCAGATCTCTTTAGGATATATTTTATTACACAACACAATAGAATCAGAGGTTCAAAGGATTCAGATGCGACATTCGATAATATAGCCTTGCTTGTTATCTAGTTAGAAACCTGCACGAAGCCCAAGAGCAGACAGGTGCGATGGACAGGCTGGGACATCCATGTCACACCGTGTTGTGTTGTACAGTGAGCAACGTCCCCTCTGCTCCAGACCCGAGGGAGGGAGACGCCAGCAGGGAGCTGCTCTGGAAGCAGAGGAACCAAACACAGAGCTCCCATGTTTTCCCTCTGCCTGTCACCGTTGAAAAGACCTCAACAACCAAAGACTGCATTTATTTCTCACCTCACATCCAAAGGCATTGCATCATACTTGCTTTTCACTGACACTTGCCCCTCAGACAGGGCTCCCCCCTCCCCGCTGGCAGAGGCAGTGGGAGGTGTTCAATTCCTCCCATCCAAATCACTGCCCTTCCAAATGGCTCAGCACAGCTGCACCTGGCTTCTATAACCACAAACGAACAGGTTATTAGTACTTTATAATCCATCAAGACAAGCAAAATGCCTTTGCTAACTTTAGGATGAGACAGAATAAGAAGCAAATTCCAACAGAAATTAGTAGTGGTCTGACTAGTTTGACTTGTCCATGCATATATTTATGTACATATGTATACAGCCACTCCTGCTCTAGCGCTTTAGCTTCTTTACTCTTTCCCATCACTCTAAAACACAGACACCCAACACTTGGGGAAAGCGTGGCTGACCGTGCCATTGGGTCTGACTTGCCTGGGTGGGTGCATAAAATGGTCTCTCCTAGAAAATTTTTAGCTCTCATATATTGCACACAAGCTCAAGGAGAAGTTATCACCAAAGTCATCCATCTGTGCTGCTCTGCAGGCTGCAGTTTAAATATATGGTATCTATTTTATAGATTTATATTACTGCTGATTACTAGTGTTTTCTATTATAATCAAAACCAACTGTGAAGACCCTTAGGGATCCATGCAACCCTCCTTTCTGCAGATTAAAACCCTCCTCCAGAAAAGGTCACTGGGCATTTTCCTGTGCAAGCACGAATTTCCACTCCTCCTCTGCCCATTTACCATGCAAAGGGAACGCCAGCAATTACCTCAGTAGGGCTTTTCCATGCAAGAATTTTCTCATTTCGCTCCCTAACACAGTCATCAAAGGCTTAAATCAGTGTCATGACCATGTTACATTGATTTGGCTAAATGAACACACACCCCTTCATCACCTTGAAAGCTGACAAAAGGTGAACGTCTCTGATCTTTCCAGTAGAAAAAAAAGTGTCAAGATGGCAAGCAAAAGCCCTTAGCTCATCTACTGCAGATTGAATGGGAGCTGCATGGCCAAACTGTTTGTAAAGCGCCTCATCCTTGTTCCCTGATGGGCCAAGCGCTGCCCTCACCGGTGCAATCCTCTTGCTGACAAGTCAGTGAGAGAAGTGCCTGCCCTCATGTGTGAAGGAACAGCAAGGTGAAAATATTAGCTGCAGTAGCTTAATCCTCAACCAGTGCTGTGATACGGCAGTGGGAAAAGTAAGAGGAAGGAACAAAGTCATGTTATACCCATGCTTTACCAAAATATGTCTGATAACAGAA
The DNA here is from genome assembly GCF_036013445.1 of Caloenas nicobarica. Classification (NCBI taxonomy): domain Eukaryota; kingdom Metazoa; phylum Chordata; class Aves; order Columbiformes; family Columbidae; genus Caloenas; species Caloenas nicobarica. The sequence continues at coordinate 6,734,736 of NC_088256.1, forward strand.
AAAGAGAGGGAAAAAGAAGAAAAAGAAGTTGAAAAAGAAATAGAGGGCAAGTTCTAAACATAATTACTATAGTAATTTAGTAACATTTGCTTCTTCCTTTTTAAAACAGCATTAACTCACAGAATCACAGCCTGGTTGGGGCTGGACTGCACGTCTGGAGAGCATCCAGTCCAACCTCCCTGTTAAAGCAGGTTCACCAGAGCAGACAGCACAGGAAGGTGTCCAGGCAGGTTTGAATGTCTCCAGAGAAGGAGACCCCACAGCCTCTCTGGGCAGCCTGCTCCAGTGCCCTGGCACCCTCAAATAATAACAACAGATACAAAATAAGTGATGGACAAGGCAATTTCTCATGAACTCCAGCCCTGGGCAGCTGATCCCAGAAGAACAGAGGTCCGGATGGCAGCTCACACTCAAATCCAATTGTGCTGAACAACCAGCCCCAGAAAAGAGAGCACCCTGGTCCCAAACAGCTGATCCCTGAGACAGCAAAAAAGCGAAAGGCCAAAAGCTGAACTAACAAACTAACATGGAACTAACAAGCTGGAAAAGCTGAACTAACTAGCTGGAAAAAACTGGCTCTAGCTCTATATGGAGCATGACAGTAATAGTAGGGAATATTTCACTGACCAATCTGGATGTCAATCTAGGTGCTGTCCTGCTGTTCTCCCTCCCAGCTGCTATTTGCGCCTGCAGCTGGGAAGCTGAAAAAGTCCTTGTTCTCCTTGTCAACAGCCAAAACATCAGTGAGTTCTTACATTCTTTTAATATCAACTCGGAAACACAGCTTAGCTGCTGGAAAGAATAAAGTTAACTCTTGCCAGGCAAAGCATGGGAAACCCAGCATGTTATCACATTATTCTCTTAATAAATCCAAACCAAAAGACCATGCTAGCTACTGAAAAGATTCTAACTACTATGAAGAAAATTAACTCAGTTCCAACAAAACCAGCACAGATGTGAATCATCCCCAGTTCTGCTTTGCACAAATGTTCAGCATGAAGTGCCAGCTCCAGGCTGGTTACATTTGGACTCAGAGCACAGTCCTGCTTGTTCAACAAGGGGCTGATCTGCTCTGCCCTGAGCCAACAAATCTGATTTATCTGTTTTACATACCACCATGAGATTTCGTCTGCATGTCAAACAACACGCAATACATCCGCTTCAAATTAGCACACGGGCCCAAACACAGCCTTGCTGTGGCACAGCAGCCTGGGTACGATTCAGACTCGGCCCCAAAGCCCTTCTTACTTCGAAAACCACATTGTGCATTGGAATTATTCCCATGTAAAAAACTATGCATGGACCATCATTCCCCTCTCACAGTGGGCAAATAGTTGCCAGGAGACGAGAGTCCCCCCACCCCTTTGCAGAGCTGTGGCAAACCCCACCACCCTGGGTCTGGGAAAGCAGCCCGCTGTCTGTGTTTGTCAGACCACACGAGGAACTGGAGGTGTTTGACCCACACACATCAGTTTGGTGCCAGAAATTGCCCTACATCACCCCCTTCCCTGGTTGCTTCTACAACAAGAAATGATACCAGGGACCTCTGACAAACGGACATTTTGGAAGAGAGAAGCTGAAGCAGTTATTTACTCCACGTAGCTGGTAAATACCTTTTGCCTTAGTCCTCTGCCTTAGTCCTTTGGGCCCTGATAATCATGTATTTTTGCTAGTACTGAAAGCTCAGCTGAGAATCCCCTTATCACAACACAAAGGCTGGTCCCCAGCAGTACAGGGAGAACCCCACACCTGACCACTTTTTTCTGGTTCATCACTTTGTTTTCTTAAGATGCACACTAACATACTTACCTTCTAGTTTGCCCTTTTTCCTTCTAATCGATGCCCGAAGTAGATCCGGCCCCTCTAAGTCTTCCTGAAACCGTTTTGCCTTCACTTCCGAAAACCATTCACCTGTCACAAACTTCTTCTTCTTTTCATCCTTGATGGAGCCTTGTATCCGCCTGAAAGGCAATGAGAACATTACACACCAAAAAGATGTCCAAGATTTTGTCTTCCTGTGAGCTTCCTTCATAACAACTGTCTGTACGATTCCCCTGTCTAATACTACAAAGGATCCAGAGATTATTCTCTGCAATCACAAGGGCCCAACCAACATTAAAACAAAAGCTGATTTATTCTTTCTCTGAAATGGGAACAGCACCTTGTAAACACAGGCCTTCACCTCTCAGTTTTTACAAATCCAAATCAGAGTCACCTGGCAAGGAGATTAGTCCATTTGCTTTGCAGCCCTGAGGGTTTGGGAAGGGGTGGGGCTGTTTGCAGGTCTTGCACTTCTCAGTTTTATTTGTCTATTAATCTCTTTATGAGCGGCAAAGCCTTTTGGATCAAATCTGATGCAAACCACGGAAACAAATCATGTTGTTGAGGGGAGCAACCTATCCCTGCAGCATTGTCCCTGGACACTGCTCCTCTCCCTGCTCCTCCTGCCAGGCCCATTTTGGCACTCAAACAGTTAGCTCGCCTTCCTGAGCACAGCTTCTCCTCCCAGAGCTCACTCGGGCACACCCAGGGCTGTTTTTTGGCACTTAAACCTGTCAGTGCTCTGTTTGCTGGCCTGTACTTTTAACCCTCCTCCGGGTATTTTGTCTTTACGCCACGGCTTGCCGGATTAGCTGCCTTTCTGCCGGCACTGCCTCCCACAGCTCGCCCACAATTCAGGGGCCCTGTGAGACCTGAGAGGAAACTCCCACCTCCGTCCAAATCTCAGCAGGAAGAGGGGGCAAAACCCCAGATAACTGTGGAGCCTTGAAGGGTCACATTTGGCTGCCTAAAGGCCAGAAGGCAGCAGGTACAACTGGGCTCAAGCCTCTGAGTTGCACAGCTCCCACTTACATCAGGGCTGCATCTGCCCCGTGAGGGTCTCGAGGTGCTGGGCCAGGGGAGATGTAGGAACATACTTTAATCTTGGTGACACCAGATCAGTGTAATGCCATTGACTTCATTTCACCCAGCAGGCAGGTTGTGTTGGAGCCAAATTTGTCTACACTTGCACCAAAGGTCTTACTGCATGTAGCCATACTGACAGCAAGGGGCACCTGGAACCACCCCAGTCAGGATCTCACTCATTTTGCTCCCAAATGAAAGCCTTCTGTGCAACAGCTTCCAAAGAGAAGTGAAACAAAACTGAAATAATCCCAGCAGTCTTTTTCCCAAACCTCTGCTGGTTTTTCCACAGCAGAAATTTTATTGCATTTCAGAAAAAGAAAAAAAAAAAGAAAAAAAGAAAAAAAAGAGAAAACCTTTTTGAAACTGTGTTTCAATTCAGAGGAGATCGCATGCAGACACATACACCTCAAGTCCAAGCTGCCTGCACGCCACCACCAGTTCTGTTCCCCAGCTCTCATCCCGAGCGGAGGGCGCGGACGCTCCCTGGAGCCTGACGCACAGATACCCACTCCCCCTGCAAGCCTCGAGCATCCCTCCTACGTGAGGCTTACTCTTTTTTGGCTCAACAGCAAGTCGAAGACTCACATCCTTAGCAGGGGTAAACTGGCACAGTGCCACCCACACTCACTGAAATACTAATTTCTTGCCGTGTGCAGTCTGGTGCCAGCTTCCCGAGCCTGGTGCATACTGTCAACCCAGATGGTCTAATGGCTGGCATTTAAAAAGTGACAGCAGCAACAAGCAATCCAACCACCCAGACCTGAGCTCCAGGATGGCCAGTGGCAAGCAAGCTGAACTGAGAGCAATTCCTGGCTCTGAAACGGCTCCCCGAAAACCTTTGGCAGATCAATGTAGTCTCTCATTGCCCCTCTCTGCCTGCACGATGGATGCTGCATACACATCCACCTCAAAGGGAACCAGGGGTAGAGAAAGAAGAGATGGGGATGTAAAGTCTCATTAAAAAATATCCTACGGGATTTCTGTGCTATGAGTGAGGAAAACAAGGTAGCAGTTTCTCCCCTGCTCGGGCTTCTGACACCGAGAAACCAGCATCTTCCTCCATATAGCAGGAAAGGGATGATTTCCTTTGGCATCCCTGAGGGCTGCTGATTAACTCAAAAGGAGAGTCCATCCCTGCAGTTCTACAGAGAGAGGACAGCAGCGACAGCAGGATGGCTGAGAACGCAGGAGGTGCAATGGAAAGATCCATCAGGACCTGAGCAAGAAGGGACAGGCACACACAGGCACACACACTCTGCTCTCTGAAAGAAATAAATAAATCCCCCCAGGGGAAGCTCACGTCCTGCTGTTATCACACTCTCTCTCACCTGATGCGATCCCCATCCTTCTTCTTCAGCTCTGCATCTCTCTGCAGAACCTTCATGAGCTGCTCGTACTCCTCCTCGGTCAGGAAGCTCAAGTCCAACATGTTCCCGTTCCCTGCAATCTTCTTCGGTTCTTCAGACAGCTGAAGCAACGACACACCAGGAACTAATCCAGCCCAGACTGCGGCAATGCCATGGGCAGCCCCCGTGCAGCCACCCTGGTGCGCTGAGCAAGACACGGCTGGAGAAAAAGGACTTTACAACAGCATGGCTTGGGTGCGAGTTGCATTAGCACCTGGACTTGCACTTCCAGGCTCCTCGCTGGCACGTTTCTCTGCACTGCATGCCTTCCCCTGCCAGGAAAATTCTCTCTGCAAAATTATGCTCCTTCGCTTTTCTTCAGGCACAGTCACAGTGATTTGGAAGCCAACGTCAATCAAACAGGCAAGCACGGGAAGGAGCAAGCTCGCCGCCTGCTTTAGCTGCCTCGACAGGCACGAAAGCTCATCTCACCAACAGCAACCCCAGCACCTCTGGCATGCGCGTTCTTCAGCAGGCAAGTCTGCCTCCGTGGAGGTCACGCATCCCTGCAAAGAAATAACACCGAGATGCCTTTTATGATAAGTGTGACATATGGTAACCGAATGTGTACATTGGGGGTTTTTGTTTGTCCTTCAGCACAAGTTCCAAAACAAGCTGCCCTACTTTCCTCCCCGTCCTACAGCTCTTCACATGGTATTAACCTGACCAAGACAATATTTTATTTTAGCCTCTTTCCTACTAACAGGTAAACAGTTGACTCAGCATGCTACAAGCAAAATATGCATATAAATTACCAAACTGCTTGCTTGCTTTTTACCTCCATTCTTCTTTTCTTCACTTCTTTCTGCCCTAAATGAGACCCAGGATAAGCAGCCAACCTTAGTAAAGCAATCGGAAAATTACAGAACAACAACCTGCAAGTGTTATTGCTGCATGTTATGCTATGAAATACCAGAGGCTGCTCATTTTCTAATACGTGTGCACTTGGCTTTATGCTGCACTGATATTTGCTATTCAAACAGTACGGGTGCGGATCACTTAGCGTTTCAACAGACATCAAAAATGGCCAGAGGCTGCAGGGCGTGGAGGAAGAGTAAATCATGTGTTGCTTTACTACTTTATTCCTTTTCCTCTCTCCTGGCCAACTTGAGAGCAATAAGACACCCCTCCGAGGGAGCAGAAGTTCTGATTGTGTCCATGTAGGCAGTTTCTAGCTCATCAGATGGGATTTTTCCACTGTTTCCAAGCCCAGCAGGTGACTGTGGATTTTATCATATTTGGCTTTTTCTCCCAAAGCCACAGCCTTGGGAGTCAGGTCATTCAAAATGAATAAATCCAACTTTCATGGCAAACATGATCGGAAGGGCATCAGGCCCATTCCCTTCCCTAACTGTATCACCCCTACTCCCTGTCTGTCTAATATGCCCCTTTGAGGATGGCAACTGCAGCCCTCCTGGGCCACCTATTTCAGTGCTTTGCTAACTGGCAGCAAGAAACTTCTTCCTATTGCCCACCCCAGATCTCTCTGCTAGATGCCAGCCCGTCCTGTCCCCCACGGGGACGCTCGCTTTGCAGCTGTCCTCACAGCACGTTACACCTCAGCCTCCACGTCAAGCAACCCCAGCTCCTTCAGGCTCCTCAGAACTGGGGTCTTCATCACTTTCGTCGCTCTTCTTTAGACTGTCTCCACATGGTGCATCTCTTCCTTCAACTGGCGTATCCAAAGCTGAGCACAAGCACTGGAACAGGCTGCCCAGGGAAGTGGCAGAGTCACCACGGCTGGAGGTGTTTAAAAGACACGTCGATGTGGCACCTGGACATGGTTTAGTGATGGACTTGGCAGTGTTAGGTTAATGGTTGAACTTGATGACCTTAAAGGTCTTTTCTAACCTAAATGATTTTATGTATTATTCTATTTCAGTTGAATTTTGCTCACTTGTCATCATTTCAGAGATTTAAATTATTTTATGGATGATACATTCCCAAATGTTTACCTTTTTCATAATGGTTTAACCAAATGTTAGAAGAAAGAATAGTCATCTGATCTCAGTGCTTACAAAGATACACCACAGAACACCACATAAAAAGGCTCATAAAAGGAATGGGCATTGTCATAAAAACTTTGTAATTATTTGAAAAAAAAATTTGGAGGAAAGGAAACATTTCATATTCCTTTGAGGCAAGTACGGCTGTTCTTGTCACACTACAGTTACAGCCTTTATCATCCAAGAAACTATTGATACCACCTAAACGGTTAAAACAGAAACAGTAATAAAAAGCCCTGATGAATCTCCACTGGTTAAACCTACGTTTCACCCACACTTGGTTCCAACCATTTACTCTCTCTGGCTCTCAAGCACAATCCTACTTCCATGAATACATTTACGGAAATTTCTGGGACAGATTTTATTTTTAAAAAAAGTATCTAGGGACACAGTTTTCACAGTATTTGCTTCTCTAGAACTTCTATTTATTTTTAACAAACCCATGACGTGGGCTGAAAGTACTTCAGAAAACATTTTCAGCAAAGACGCATATTTATTCATTAGTATGGTAGTCAGTTAGAAAAAGAAGAAAGGCTACTTCTTTGTAAATAGCTTTTTTTTTTTCCTGAGAATGTTTTATCTTACTGGAGTAGTTACATTGTATGGAAAAGGTTAACAGAAACCAAACGGTCACCTCCTCCTTTTGTTTTAAATAGTTAAAAATCAAACCACTTAATGCACTGGCTGTGGGAAAGTGAGCTGGGCCAGGAGACTGCTCTACCTGGGGGTTTTGCTGGCAGCCCAGGAGCTGCAAAGCTGTTGACCCAGGCCTGCAGCAGGAAACAGGGCTGGGAAATTATCTCCCTACGCGCCGTGGCCGTGGGGCTGTCCCCGCTCCCAGCGGAGCTTTTGCAGCCTCTGACGGGTGCACCGTGCAGCCGCATCTTGGTCGCTGCAGAGGCTTGAAACAGCAGAACCCCACCACGAACCACGCAGGCACACAGCCATTAGGGAAAGCACGTTATTTGTTTATTCGGGTCTGCAAGTGCAACAGATTAAGGATAAAAATCAACTGACATGTACAGTACATTATCAGGCAGGCAGACTGCGCTGTACCTGAGCATCGCCTGCTCCCCCAGATTGCTTCATCCCAGAGTTTATGCTCCTTAAGCAGTACCGCGTAACTTTGATTTGCTTTGCTAGATTGCACATAATCCTCTCCTCTCCCAAAGCCTTGTTAATGAACAGTTTGGAGACCATAGGGAAGATGCAGTACAAACACCTAAACTGACAGATCTGTAAGAGAGCCAGGACCCCGTGGATCTCACACAGACAAGGCCACTTTCTGTGTGTCCTGCCCAGCCCTCGTCACCTCTGCAAACTGCAGGGAAGGGAAACACAAAAGCCTTGCAGATTTGTGGGGCAATGATGGGAGCCAGCAGGCAGTGCTGGGGAAGATTTTACCCTAGACTGGGACCTCTTCAGTTCAAGCACATTTATTAGCCCGCTGATGTGAATTGGTTTTGGACAAACTGTGACAAGCAAAAGAAAGCTGCACTCTCCTTCCTTCCTCCCAGTGGGAGACCCCTCCTAGGACAAGATTGCCCTCTGGCAACAGGAGCAAAACAGAGAGTTGTGAAAGAGCAAACTGTTTGAGTCCAGATAGCAGCATCTGCTTGAAGACTGGTGCAAACTGTGCAGGACAAACTCAAGCTGCTCTCAGGTGCAGCCGCAGCGCAGGGGGAGCAGCCCAGCCGGGTCCTGCCACTTGTCATGACAAAGCAGATGAGTGCTATGGACAAAACAGATAAGCATGGCTACAGGACACACCATAAATTCGAGCAGAGGAGAACACTGGATGTCCAAAGGACTTTCTTCCCCCTAACTGCTTTTCTGGGGAAGAAAATATCACAGAGAGATTGACTCCCACACCCAGCCGTGTTGACAAACTCGGGGTGTGGAGGGGGTGTGCACACAAGCAGAGGCATGACCTATCGTGTGCCATAACTATCTCTTACTGTGACAGCTTTTGACTGCTTGTGGTTGCCACCACAAGAAGCAGCAAGTGCTCCAGTCACCAGACAAGATCTGTGGTGGTGTGTTATGCCGCTGTGCAGCTTGTCAAACCCATGGCCCAAGCATGGGCAGAGCAGTGAGGCCTGTGCTGTTCTAACAGCATATTGGGATCTGTGCATCAGATTTTCAGTGTCCAGTTTAAAAATACAGGAAAGGCCACACAGGGTTAGGCTGAAGGTCCCTGTAACACACTGCTTTATCTCCACCGAGGGCTGGCAGCACACAGTGAGCCGTCCTGCGGCACAGCCTCCTGCAAGGTGCAGGGCAGGGACCCCCCGAAGCGGGAGCAACGTCTCTACATTTCACAGATTCTTCTAATTACTTTATGAACTCACATTAATTTTAAGCACTCGCAATATCCTCAAAAACCCCACAGTGCTATGGCCTCACTACGCTTTAAAGGCAAAAGTATCTGCCCTTGTTTTGTTTTGACCTGCCACTTGCTTCATTTTATATCCTCAAGCATTTTATTAGAAAACCCAGTAAGGATTACTCTGCATTTATATACTCCATGTAGCTCATTGTGCAGATCTGTGTCACATCCACGCTTTCTCTTCCAAAGGAAGAAAGGTTGTTGTTTGCTCATTCCAGGTGTTACCCAGAGAGCTTTGATCATTCCCCACACCCTTCTCTGCCCCCCACCTAGCTCACTATAGATCTGCTTAGCAGTGTTTTGGTGCAACAAGCCTTTTCCCAACAGCTGCAAGCTCTGGTATCTTCACCTGCGAGCCTGGTTTTGCAGTGCCAGGAGAGGTGGCGTGAGCCGTGCGTGGCTGCAGCTCCGCAGCCAGGAGGGACACAGGTGATGCCAGCCTGCACACCAGGACAGCTAATGGCTCTGCCAGCCCCCTGGAGAGAGGAGAGCTCTGATCCCCTGCAGAAAAGCTGAGAGGGATACTAATAAAAGGAACAAACCTTCCCTTTGTCAGCTGCTTGGACTGTGCACCAGCGAAGAGCACTGCCGCTCAGGGAGAACAGCAGTTCCAGCGGTTTTGGAGCTGACAGCCAGGGAAAGGGCAGGTGCTGAGCGCAGGTGCAGGGAGACTCCCATTTACACTAACCACGACATGGAAATTTGTGACCTGTCCAAAACTGCCCCTTTCCCTTCAGTAAAGCATCAAGCGTCGGTATGACATGCATTCCCCGAGCACCAACCCCTAGAAGTGAAAGGGCAAATAAACACCAACCTGTCTTCAGCAGAGCGCAACATCCTCTGGCAGGGCACAGACCCGCACTGGGACGCACGGAGCGAGAGCGTGTCCGGACAGCCCGCAGCCTGGAGAGGGCTCATCTCCTCCTTCCTCGGCACTTTGCAGCGCGTTCCCACACATGTGATCAAAACCAGCTGAATTACCAGCGGTCCTGCCTCCTGTCGCTCGGAGCCTGCTGGCCACGCAGGTCATGGGCAGCTGTGCCTGCGAGCCAAAGCTCGAGAAGGTGCAGTTCTGGAGCGCTTTCCAAAATAAATAGTTTGACTAATCCCATGTAGGGTTTCTGCAGCGGTAAGAGCTATTTATAAATGAAGGTGTGTTACAGTCCTCTCACCTGAATTAATATATCCTCTCTCTTAATGTTTTTTCTTTTTATTACTGTGGAGAAGGGTCTTCAGGGAGTTGTTTGATTTTTTTAAGTAACTCTTTCAAACAGTTTTATCAGGTGAAAATTAAATGCTTGCTTAGCCTAGCAGGCATGAAACATAGCCCCTTTTGGAAAGGCAGATGCTGAAGAGGCTACTGCCTTCTTTGTGATGCGTTTTCATTTTATTTCTGGGAGGTTTAACTCAGCTCCAGCTCAAAACAGAACTATGTTAATGCTCTTCATAACTAACCCGGGCACAAACTGCTCAGATGCACAGTGCCAGCTCAGTGCTCTTGCTGTCATCTGCCTACAGACAGGAGTTATCTATAGACCATCTGCAGGGCACTCTAGTCTTGGTTGTGATTTCTCAGCGTGCACCTTTCTTTCCCAATGCAGCACATCTTCCTCAGTGCTGGGATGTGCACAGATTAATAATATACACCACGGGCCAGGCAGATTTCATTGACTAGACACTGCGTTGCATGCAAAGGAAGAGGAGAAATTATGAACTTTAACCTGCCAGTTTTGCAGTCAGGGCCCACAAATGATGGCAGCATTTAACACCTCAATTTCATCTCCTAGGTCAGCGTAGGACCATCCAGACTCACTTCACCCTTTGAGACCTGGAACTGCACATAAGCCCATGTAATAAAGATATGAAAACATCCCTACCCAAAACATAACAAAACCCGGAACAGATTATACTGATCTCACCAGACTATTCATAGCCAGATGAAAACAGCAGATAGCTGGAAAGGCTGCTTGCCTCTGTCCATACCTCTTTATCACATATCCTGTCACAACGTAAGGAAATAACCTCCTTTTGCTTTACAATGTGTGGACACTTCCCAATATCCTTATTAGTCAAGACAGCTCTTGTAGAGCAGGGCAAAACCAAGAGTGGCATTGTATTGAGAATGATGGATGTGGTCCTGGCACCAAGTCATACTGCAGTTCCCAATACATGCTGTAATGAACAGTACCAGAAATACTCAGCGTCAGAACTGCCATACGTGTACAGCGTCCGCGATCACCTTGTGCCTCTCCCTGCCTCATGCCAGAGGATCCAGCCCCAATCTTCCTTCCATCTTACTTCTGCTGCTGTCAGTACCATGAAGTATGCAGAGGTATTGCCAGCACTGTTTTACAGACAAAACACTGACAGCCATTATAATGCTTACAGGTATAATACAATGACATTTGATTGACCTCCTTTACCAGCAGAGAAAGAATAAAAAGCAAACTATAGGATGGTCTTTCCCTTTGGGAGGGATGGGCAAAAAACCAGCATAAACCCTCCTGTCCATGGGGGCTGGACAGTCTCTCCCTGCCCTGAGTCCAGTGCAGCGGCTGCAGCCAGGCAGGGAGCGGAGCAATCCCAATTTCTGCCCAGAGTGGAGCAATCCCAGTCTCTGCCCAGAGCGGAGCAATCCCAGTCTCTGCCCAGCGCAGGCTGCAGGCTGCCCTAGTGCAGTCCCCAAGAGCAATGACAGTCCCAGGCTGGTAACCCATGAGCCGACGGGGCTGCTGTGGCAGAAGGGAGCCAGATGTGCGGGTCTCACTGAGACCTGTGGCAGCTGGACTGATGTAAGTGCTCCCTTTTACACAGGGGCGAGCCCTCAAGGTGCAGTAATACAGGTAGGAAGGGTATTGCACAAACCTCCAAACATCGCTCGCTGGATAACAGCAAGTGCGGTCAGTGTGCCACCTTCACACTGAAATTCAGGTGCTGCTAAAGCAGCCGAGGGCTGCTCCTCTGACCAGGCACAAGGTGACGAGCAGACATCCCCACCTGTGCATCCTGCCTGTGGCCACAGTCACACCACTCATCCTCTTTCTCCCTCTCTGTGTTCACATCTCCCCTCTCGCTGTCATGAAATACATATATATAATACTTGCCTTTTGGTTAGCCAATGCAAAGCAAAGCTCCACAGCATCATAAGAGCTCTTCCAAAGTGCACCATTTTCTCTTAATTTGCAATATGCTACTTGCAGCTATGGGCTGTCCAGTCCATAGACCACAAGCAGCTGCAAGCTGCAAGAACACAGAATATATTTAATGTAATTGTTTTCTGAAAAGCTATTCCACTAAAAGTGCTGTTGCTGCACTGTCTGCAATGCTATTTTGTCTGATTTGTCCCAGCAAAAGGAGAGAGTAGAGGTCTACTGTTCCTACCCCAAAAAATCCTAAGCAACTAAGTCATATAGAAATGGCCTTCAGATGAGAGACAGCTGATAAGATAAAGAACAACTTCAAACAAAGCAGGCAGTTGTGGTCTCCCAGAGCAGTCCATGTATAAATGCATCTGTTATCATCACACAGGGAATGTCAAGGCCAAATTCTGGCAATAAGAGGCTGGTTTAGTCTCACCCATCTCCAGATGCTAAAATTACTCAAGCCTAACTAATCACAGACTTCACAAAGACTTTCCTCTGTTCAGTGAGGGCTGTACATGCCATGATGTGCCGTTCCCACCTCAGACACGACGATGAGCAGCTGGTGCCCACCGATCAGCACCACGAGGGCAGCTTTGGCAGACCCCAGGGGCGGGCTGGAAGGCAGCAGCTCTGACCCTGCCCATGGCTCTTCACTCCAACGTGCATCACAGAACAAAAAATCCTGCTTAGTTCACTGTAAGCCCAGCCTTGGATGTTTTCTCTCGGTTTCAGTCAATGTCTGACATTACATCTCCCAATAACGTCCAGCATGATGGAGAATCTCAGCTGTTTTATTAAAATCTTTTTCCTCCTCCTCTCCCCAGGCAGCTTTAGAGAAGGATGTCCATTGATCAAGAATGGCCCTGAGATGCTCTTGGGCACACAGGAATTGCAGGAATTTATCAGAGCAATCAGGTCTCTAGTCCAGCTGCTTGAGAGCAGCCAGTAGAAGATATTTTAGAAGAACAATACAATGCTAAGCCAAAAAAAATTAGTAAACTCCCCTACTCAGTGCATGTGGGGAATGTGTAACTGAGGAAATGCTCCACTGACCACATTAGAAGCAGGGGAACTCTGCTTATTTGCACTTAGCCTCAGAAATACCACTGCTTCTGAAGAAGGTATGAGACCCAAAATATTACTGAACAGTTATCTTTTGTAAAAAATTATGCATAAGGATTTTTCTCCCTTATGCATTTCTGCCCAATGCAATGTAACTGTCACATGAGTTTTTATCTACACTGAACTCTAACCCATCTCCTCCTAGCGAGGAACTGCATGGGTGGAATTTGCATTATATACAATTTACTTCCTTTCATCCATTTTTAATTAAATGAACCATCCTACGGTTACCACCTAGGGTAAACAAAAGGCTGAGTTTCACAGTCCTAACCAATATTTCCCAGAGCCAGCATCACACACACACACAAAAAAAAAAAAAAAAAAAAAAAAAAAAATCAGAGGAAATGTGTGACTCAGACTCCTTAAGGTCGATAAGGACTTTTACTGGTAATAAACTGGTAATCCAACGCTTTAGTTTAAATATTTGAGACTTCTGTTTATTTCACAGGTGGGGACTATTTGCAGATCTTGCAGGATGCAGCCCATTGTAATTCTGCAGATTGCCAGAACACAAACAAACAAGCACAGCCGCCCGGGACACTGAGAAATCCTCTCATATCCCACTGAACAAGGACGGCCGTGTCCTGGCTGTGAGAGAGGGTGCCAGCGTTTCCCAGACCTGGCTGTGCCTGTCACCCACCCGGCCCCACGCAGGGGGGTCGGCGAAGGCGAAAGGGCCGCACTCCTGCACCACCACCAAGTGCACTCGGCTTTGGGGTGGGGGGCAGAGGTTTGCACTAAACCTGCACTTACATCCTCAGGAAAACACAGCTTTAAAAGAATTTGCAATTCCCTCTTTATTAGTTTGTAACGAGCCCGTTGAGAGCGCTGTGTGCAAGTTGTGCTGTGTTTCTGCTGCACCGACATTTCCATCAGAGAAATATCCTGGTGTCCCAGCTTCCCTCTCAGCCAAGGGAGACACGTCACGTTATATCAGCTTTAAAGGACTCAGCTGTCCTGCTAGCAGTCTTTTGAGATGCCACATGTATGAAGGTTATTCCTAAAAAGCATCTTCTCAGCTGTTATACTTGAAAAGGCAACAACAAATAAGTATATAGTACCTAAAAGTGAGAAATTAGCAGCTTAAAGCTAGAGCACTGCTGGTGAAGGTTATGTATTTGGACTAACCGTCTCCCCATTTGTCACTCATTCATCCTCAGAACCTGGATGTTCTCAGTATGAGAAGGGAGATGGAAGATAAGTTTCAGCTGAATTCAAACAAAGAAACTGTAGGATTGAAAGATGAAGAAAAAAGCAAACACCTATGAGAATTTCTGCCTTTTATTTTTGACCACGAAAAATATTTGCTGACCTCAACTTTGCTTCCATCCAAACGTAATTCCTCCATGTTTACCTCCAGTGGTGACATGTCACAAATTGCTTTCCTGACCCTGCTCGTTATGCCCCAGAAATACGGAACTTGCAACACCTGCCCAGCCATCTGGAGCAGGTTAAAAGCCCTCAGAATGAGAAACCATTTTGTTGGGGAAAAAAACCAAACCAAATCAAACCCAAACAAAACCACACAAAAACCAACAATAAAACAAAAATCCCAAACCAAAACAACAAAAAAACCAACCAAACAAAAAACACCGACCAAACAAAACGCCCTGTTTTTGTAACATGGTGGGAGCTCAGAAGTCAAAACTGTTCGGGGCCCAATACCTTTGTATGCCTTTGCCTGCTGAGCTCGATGGCACGAGGCAGAGTGCGGTGCCAAAACCCACGGGAAACCAGTGCTGTTTGTTTAGGAAACTCTGCAGACTGAGAGATCCTTCCTTCTGGTCAATGATTATTTTTAAGCCTCAGCCACGCCTGGATGATTCTGAAATAACTCAAAAATGGGATGAAGGTAGCTGCAAAACAGTGGGGCGCATCTCATCATTGCTTAAAATGAGGTATATTTGGAAGGTATAATTCCCTCCAGCATCTAGGAAAAGGTTCGGAAACAACCTTCTAAGAAATAATCTCCAGATCTGCAGTTTCTAATTCATGATGCCAAAACACAGAGGGGCCATGTCCAGAGCCTGGGGTCAGTCCCTCACATTATGAAAGGGGAGAAAAATGAAGCTCCAGTCCATCCCTAATTTGGGGTCCCCACCTTCTTCTCTCCTAATTTCCAAGCATGTGCTGAGGCCTGGATTGGTCTGTGCTGCGCCTGGTTCAAGTACAGAAACGCTACAATTTTAGATAAAGCTGGTTTACTTTGTCAGCTGGAGATGCAGTGAAAGGGAGCTCCAGTGAGAGCAATCCCATTACCAATGCTGAGACTTCACCTTGTGTCACTGATCTTCTTCCACGAGAAAACAAATTAATACATGGGAATATTTTTTAATAAACCGGCCACTTTTCTTCCAGGAACAATGCAACTTTCCAATGCAAGCACAGACTCAGTCATTAATTCACTTATTGGAGTCATGTACATGTTCTAGGAGCTGGACGACTTGAGTGGGATAAGAGGTATCTCTGGCACTGCTTGTTACCTACAATAACAAAAAAAGCACCCGCTGCCACTGTCTGTCCCTCACAGTGCTCAGGTGAAAGATCTTGTATTTAAGTGATGTACAATACCCACAGAGGTGAGGAGGCTAACACTGCCAAAGATGGGCAGTCTGAATGCACAAGGAAATTATTTAACTAAATAAATCAGATGCCACACTTATTTCATCGCAAAGGTGCAGTTCTCATATTAAGTTTTCTCTATAGGAGGAAGTTACAGTAGGTTAATTAACTACAGGCATGGCTACTTACAGACATGCTTTAACTAGCACAGATCTGCATGTCGACATGGACTGTCATTTAGTTTAGCTCAAGATAAAGTTTAGGCAAGCTCAAGTGAGAAATCCAAACACAGATTGCTCCAATTTAATTAAATCTCTAAAAATAAAATAAGTTTCAGATGATCATCTGTTACCATTTTCTTGCGCAGACAAGGTGTTTCTTCCATCTGTGCAGCTCCATGAATACTTAGCAAATCTTGCAGGGAGGTGGAGAAGACAGACTTTTTGGATAAGAATAACAAGATCACCTGTACTGTTGAACAATGTAGATTTATTTCTAGGTGCTCAAGCCAAATAAGATTTGGAGATTTTATATGAGCAGTGACAACTATAATTCTGCCCAGACATAACTGTATGATGATACAGTCATGTAAAATGCACATGCTAGTGCAGAGGGGAAGGTGTCTGCCCAGTGACACCACACCACTGACCACTCTGCTTTGCTACGCTCAGCCCGGCGAGCTGTGGGTCTGTGAGGAGGCAGCGGCTTGGGCTGAATCTGCTCAAGCGAGGCAAGTTCATCCAAGCAGACACCCAGAGCAGCTGCGGGCAGCACTCAGCACCCTCCGTGAGTGAGCTTCGCTGAACTGCTGTCTCCATCCCACCTGTTTTCTCCCCTCTAAAATGAATGGTAACATTGAGTTTAACTTGCAAAAAAGTAACTTGATTTTGATTCAAGAGTCACTAATAGGCACTTACATCTCAATGTAGCTTTGCTGCATGTTGACCCCCCCACCCAGACAGCGATGTACTCCTTTCAACTTTGTGGCAAACATTTATTATTGTTCTTTCTCCCCCGCTACATCTCTGAAGTGTAGATAACAATATTGATTTAAGTGCAATCAAAGCGAGCCTGCGGTACAATGAACACTTTGTCCATGCTGTGCCATGCCGTGGCAAGGGCTGCCTCTTTCCCAGGGATGGAAGCCCATTAAAGGCACGTGATTTACAAATTCAGGAGGAAAAAACAAGTTGGCACTTCAATTATAGAATTGTGCAGGAGAGCAGAAAGTTGAGTCCCCACGTAGAGCTTCCCAGATATTCTGCCAAAGGTGGAACAGCGAGGGAGAGAGAGGAAGGAAGGTAAAGGAGATGGGTTCAGCCCTCATAACCAACTGATCCTCACCTGCTGACACCCCCACAGAAGTTCCACAGTGGCAGGACAGTAGATCTCCACCGCCCTGACCATACCCTGTGGTCTGCCCTGGCGGTAGAGACACAGGGGGCACAGAATGGTCTTTAATGTCACTGGGAAGGATAAGCTCCATTGCAAGTGATTTTATTTAAAAATTATTCTCCGCTGAAGAAATCCAGGAAAGACATAATAAACCAAACAGCAGCAGCCACAGGCTACTGTAGCTTATACAACAGCATCGATCACACCAGAGAGCTGGCTGCAAAGGGAGCAGAAATTAATAAATGCTGCTCTTGTTGCCATGCCAACTATTTACAACAATGACGCAGGAATAAGGAAGTAAATAAAACCAGGATGGAGGGGGGGGTGTATGGAAATACAGATGAAACAGCAGGAGAAATCACAGGGAAGTGACACTTCACGTTCCAGGTTTTCACAAGGAGCTTTCAAAACAAAGCAGAGAAGCAATAAACAAAAAGTACACTATAAAGTACCAGAAGTACATCTTAATTTCTAGGACTTTATTCTCTTTTCAAAAGTCTTTCATTTTAGATCTTCTCTGCAACATTGCTACATTTTTGGTCTAATATATCTCCTCTGAAAACCAGCAGCCACATCACAAACCTATTCTTAATAGAAGCCACAAAAAACACACTATGACCAATTGCAAAAGGCCTTGATAACACAATTCACCAATGCAAGATAAAATGTGCTTTTATTTAGGTAGCGGCCCAAAGCCCTGACCAGTCTCATGAGCGTGGTGCCCCAACCCAGGTCCCCGCTGCCCCGGTGCGGCACAGGGCCATGGAGCTGACCCCAAGCCCCAGGACAAGCACGGTGAGAGGCCCAGACACCTCTGCTCGCTAAGGAGCCTCTGGCCCCGGCTGCTGCCCATTTCCCCTGGGTGAGATGCTTTCCTCACCGAGCCTCCGCTGCAGCACACTTGCACCCATACCGGCGCTCCCTGCCAGCACTTCCATTCCCTGCAGCAAGTGTCGAAGTGGCGAAGCCTCCCCGTGTGCTCCCGGGCCAGCCCGGGACCCCAGCGCTCCCGCCCGCAGCTGCTGCGGGACCAAACGTGCCCGGCGGAAGGCGAGCAGGTCCCGGCGAGCGTGTCCCACCGAGGGCGGGCCCGGGAGGTGAGCCGTGGGCAGCGGGGCACGGCTGGCTCCGGTGGCTGCTCGCTTTGCTACCAGCCCCGCGGCTCCTCACGCCGCTGGAGCGCGGCCGTCGCGGCAGGAGGCAGCGAGGGGAGCGGGACCCCAGCCGTGATCTAACCGCCTGCCGCACGGACGCTCTCCCCGCCCGGCCGGCGAGAGAGATCTGGCCGGCGCTGCCGGCAGGCACCGGTGCCGCCTCGCCGGGAGGTGCCGGGCGCCCCGTCCCGTGGCCGAGCCCGGGACACGCCGAGCGCACGGAGCCGGGGCGCTCGCACCCGCCGCCTCTGCCGGGACCAACCCGGGGACCGCCCTCCCGCCACCCACGGGCACCAGGACTGAGCCCGGGACCGACGGAGCACCCGGCGACCCTTACCTGCCCTCGGCGGCGCGGGGCAGCCGGCCGGGGCGGGGCCAGGACGCGGGGGCGGGGCTATCCCCTCGGGGGCGGGGCTATCCACCTCGGGGGCGGGGCTATCCCCGCGGGGGCGGGGCCAGGACGCGGGGGCGGGGCTATCCCGTCGGGGGCGGGGCCGTGCCAGCCCCCGACGGCAGCACTGCGGAAAACCCGGCCCCCGGAACGGCGAGAGCAGGAGGTGGGGCGGGTGGGGTTCAGAGGGCGGTTGGGGCCCCTTTCAATTTTCCCAGTTTTTCCTTAATTTATATTTTGGCTTGTAAAGCCAAGGCAACTAGTTCCACCGCTGGCACAGCTGGGGAAGGACCCACCTCAGAACAGCAGCACAGCTGTCCTGAGCAGTTGCAGATATGGCAGCTGCTGCAGTTTCATCTTCTACAACAGATAAGACTGAAGCAAGACTAGTCACACTTGGACAAGTGCATTTGGTTTCTGCTGTTTGCCTGCTATGTACAAACTTTTTTACATGGCTGTCCCTATTTTAAAGATGGAGAGATGAAGGATGAGAAGTGAAACACGTTGTCCCCAAGTCCAGTTTGCCCCCAGCAGCACTGCTGACCCGTTCACGATCTCCAGCCCTGAGATGAAACCCGTTGGTCTACTCAACAACGTGCTGCTCCTGGGCGATGCTCAAGTGCCTGTGCAAGCCTGAGCCTCCACAATGGGATTAAAGCCTTATTTTGAAAAGAGGGACATTAAGAGTTCAGGACAAAGGAATACTTGCACTGGAGCACTTGCTTTCCCACTGTAAATGCTGATTTCCAGCTGAAGTAAACTAGAATCACTCTAATGATCTCAATTAGCTGACGTAAGTTTAATGGCAGCTGTGCATGTCCTCCAGCTTGGATAAACAGAGAACTGATGAAACAGGGGCAGCTCTGCCGATGGCCTTCAGCTCCTGGGCTTAGACTTTCCAGTGGCACCTTTAGGCTATAAAATGAAGCCCTGGCTTTGAAGGCAAATAGCCAGAGTCTTCCTCCTGACCCTACCATTAACTTCATGTAGCGCCATAGAAATTACTTAACTTTTCTGTGTCTCAGCTCCAATCAATGGCAATAACACTAAAGCCTGTTGAGATCAGTTGGAGCACCGCGTTATTACTGCAGCTTGGCTTGGATGCTCAGAATCCATTTGGGGGTTTCAGCATCAAATTAATCAGTGCAAACTGGATTCTGCAACTGCGGGAGGAATTTTGATACGAGGATTCAATAGAGTACAATATTACTTGGATTTACAACCTGTACTTTGACATTTTTATCCAGGCACCTTAAATCCAGGCCATTACAGCCTATGCCTAATAATCGGTGTAAAAAAACCCTACAACATGCAGTAAACTTCAGAAGTGATAGACATACAGAGTGTCCAGACATCTCTATGAGTTTGAATATCTGGGTGCTGGAGAATCAATGCTCCTGCGTTAAGTAGAGGAAGGAACAACAGCTTAGCAAAGGTTTTATTTTTGGCCAGTTCTGCTCAGTGATAGAGAAAAATGTGACTTGGAATTGAGTAAATACAGTCACATGGGGATGACTTTACAACGGCCTGTAAAATCAATGAAGAAATGCATTTTATTACCGCAGCCAGCTACTCCTATGCTTTTTTTCAACTTTCAGCTTTTTAATGTCTTCATGAGAACAACTGGCAGAAGCCACATAAAACACTAAAATAGTAGGCAGAGGTGGAAAAAAATTGGACTTACTTGCTGATGTCTATTTAAGCTTTTATGGTCTGTATCCTAAAATGAACTGCTGATTCAAGACTAAGGTTTGGCCTATTAAGCTGAAAATACTGGGTGCTGTTCTGAGCCTGGGAGATGCTGGTTGCCACCTGCCCTTACAAGTCACTGAGCATCCCTTGCCATCAGCTGGCACTTCGCTTATGGCCCACGTGCAGCCCTGATGACGTGTGTTCAGGATATTGGCCAAGTGCATAAACCTCCCTGCCTGGGGAAGGAGACCAGACATCCCTGAGCTGGACCAGTGTCTCTGGCTCTGTGGGTCTGGTTGAGGGTTCCCCACTGCCCTGGAGCACCCAGCCCAGGGGGGGAAACAGTGAGAAGAGAGGACTCGGGGCTGTTTAAGCCCTCAGTAGGTTTTAAAACAGCCTCAGGCTTGCCCCAGGACACCAGGTGCTTCTGCAATAACCCTTAGGCACTACTGCTCTCTGCAGCGCTTCCTCCCCTTGTGCCGTGGCTGAAGCGACAAGGGTTTGTGCGTTTGTATTCCAGTGAGGAAGAAAAGTCCCTCCAAACCGACACAACTTTTCAGAGCACAATGGATGAGCCCTCTTTAGATCAGGTGCACCTTTAACTCGGATCAACAGTCTTTTTGCTATTTTGCCTACATTGGGACCTCAGTAAGTACAGCCATAATGCAGCTCATTGTTCTCAGGGTTTTTTTCTTCCTATGCTATCCTTTTACTTAACTCAAACCCCATTAAGCCTAGAGTGTTTTCAGTATTTTTAGCTGTGACTTTCAAAAGGCTGCCAAAAGATAGCTGAAAAATATATAGCAGTGTGATTAATGCTTTCAGTGTTTCTTCATTATTTTCTCAGTGTTAGAGGAACTTAAATGTGAAAGCATGACAAAATCACCAGCAACTGTTTCATTGGGGTTTTCATTCAAATTTTTGCTACCCCAATGGGTGTCTGTAACTTTCCTCCCCAGCTACATAACTGCAGTGCTAAAATCACCAGGAGCACCAAGGGAAGAACACAGTGCTTGTAGATGCCATTTACTTCCCACTGTCCTGTCACAGAAATATTATACTGAGAACAAACTGTCTCTTAGTTTTGTTTACTGGGTGTTGAAATTTTAGTTTACAGCATGCCACAATAAAGAAACAGATAGAAAGTCCCTGTCCATTATTGGAAATGCTCCAGCAGCAAGCCATAAGCATAAATGCAGACTCCAAAGAAGAAAAAACAAACCCCCAAAACCCCAAACAAACAAAAAAACCCAACAACCAAAACACAAACCATGATAAATCTGTGTATGAGCAGGATCCTACTTGCATCTGCAGGAACTGTGAATCTAGGATTGAACAGGTGCAGAACAGCAGTGTGTCTCCTTAGACACATCCCTCGTGAGCCTGCTCCATGTCTTACTTGCTGAGAGAAGGAAAGTCATGTAACAGCCAAAATCCAGTAAGCAAAATTCACTGCGGGTTAAGTGAAGCTACATGGAGCTCATCCAGTTCAAACCAGCTAAGAACCTGGCCTTATTTTATTTGGCACTGTGGACCTCAGTTTTTACTGAAGAAAAGCTGAGCTGTTTTAATCGAAAACTGAGGCTCCGTGCCCTTTCCACTGTAAGGTATAAATCTGTGTTGGTTGGCCGTGAGAATTATGGAAGATTTCTGATACTGTTATATCTTGCTCAGCACTGCAGGCAAGGTAAGAATTTATTATTATTATTATTATTGAATAACAGTTTTAAAAGAGAAATTGGCTCATGTCTCTGAGAACTTTCTGAGAGGCTTACAAATCACATGTCCCAAGTCATGGGAAAGATGTTACTAATTGAGTACAGCAAAGCCAACAGTTTTCACAGGGCCACGTTCATCCCGGCTCCCAGTGTCGGAGTGGGACAGCAAAGCACACGCAGCCACCCGTGGCTCAGGTGACAGGAGGGGATGGAGTCGCACCCAGCGGCTGGGACAAGGTCCAGGCTCAGAGCTGTGGTGGGAAGAGCTGGTTACCAGAGGTGAGGTTTCCCGGTAGAAATGAGAAACACAGGCACCTGTAGAGATGAATCACCCCATCCTACAATAGGGGAGGAAGAGCGTGGATGTCCTTCCTGAGGTGACTCACGTTCTTTCACGAGCTGTGTAAGGAATGGTACAACACGGCCAGGGAGTCCCGCTCGAAATGAGGTAAGCGGCATCTGATCCCAAACCAGACTCCTTTGAGACCACCGGTGGGTTTTAAGGCTTATTTCATTCCAGTGGCCAGAAAGCCAAGTAACCACGCAAAATATGGCGGGCACAAGGAAAACCCTTCTGGAAAAAAGACCTACAAGCACGAGACCTCCAACCATATGTCAGGACTAGTATTGATCAGTGTTAGTAGAGGAAACAGGTCAGAGTTTACATGTGCGTGAGATAAAACAGCATTGATTGTATACTGGTACATACTGGTCTGGTTGCAATACATACATTTGTGGCCATATGTGTCTCGGTTGAGGGCAGTTCTACAACAGTGAAACCACCACAGAAAACAAAACGCTGTGCAGCTGCTCTTGCCACCACTGTCGCCCCAGGTTTGCTGTGCCGAACTGAGGATTTAGGCCAGGCACGTGGTGCCTATGGCAAAAAGCATCCTGAGAAATCTGTTCTCAGGCTTCCAAAACATGCAGTAACCCACAGCTACAGTACAAGACAACATGGAGCAGGAGGTGACTTTTCAAAGAGGCAATTAGCAAAGGTTTACCATTTTCAGACAGAAAAGTGCTGTTGATTGTTAAATGACACTGACATCCCTTCCACAGCCTGGCCCATCCCCGCCCTCGGGATGCTCCGCATGCTCCCTTCACATCAGCAGGAAGCCATCAGAAATACACGTTTGCTGCTAACTGGCTTTAAAAATGCACTATGTTGTAAAAGGAAATAATACAGTCTCTCCTGTTGGGAACACATCCTGGCACGCCTTTAAAAACAAACAAACAATAAATCTTTCATACAGAGGTTTCTTTGAAATATTAGTGAGTTTGCTGCCCTCTTGCAGTCCAAATCACATTTTAAAACTGGATTTCTCTTTGTTTCTGACAGGGTGTCCTGAGTAAAGGCTACACTGCAGCATGGTACCACACAAGGAAAGATAACACAGAGGCAAAGCCGTTTGCAAGATACAAAAAAAGGAATAGATGTTTTTCCGCTTAATGAGGATATTTGTGGTTGCATTAGCCTGCGAGCGAACAAACTCCAGTGAGTAAGAGTGAAGGACAGAGTTACCGACGGGGGCACAACCTTCCCCACCGATGCTGTTTCACCACCAGCGCTGCACAGCCTGTTTCATTGCTCTGCAGGGAGGTACCAGCACCCCAGAGAGCCGGGCCCTTCTGACCGCCCTTCCTGCCTGTGAGATACGCAGCAGCGGGGTTTGTTCATGGATCTGTCATGTAAAATAGGACATGTAAGCAGAAATGCTGCTTAGCAATATGAAACTGCACTCTGCTCCTGCACAAGACTCGGCACACAAACATTTCAGGTCCATAAAACTCCTTGTCACATTCAGCACTGCACATCGTCAGCTCTGGAATTTCCTTTTTTTTGCCACCTATAACATGAACATGCAACATAACCTATTTCAGAATAAATATACTGCAGGCAAAGTTCAAAATTTCAGCCATGTCTGTGCATTATCCACAGTATGAACTCATAAAACACCCTAAGGACTAACTTCCCCAGAAATGGGCGCAGACTTTGGATGTTGTGAAAATTGATACTTTAAAGATGGATTCTTTACCAGTAATATACATGCTTTCATCCAGTCTCTTACTTAGACCATTTTTATGGATTGTACTGTGCTTTGCATCAGACCCTTAGTGACATACTCACTTTGAACTAAAAGTCCACATTTTCCCAGCAGATTTTAAGTACTATAGGTAAATGTCTATCCAGAGAGGAGTCTCCATTGAACTGCCAGGTATCAGTGCGAGAACTCCTGCTCAAAACAAAGGGATTTCAAAACTGCCTCTAACCAGAATTTTAAGAAACAAAATGCATTTGGTATTTAGTGCCTTGATAGTCAGAGCCAAGAAGAGAATTCTTAAGAATAATTCTTTAAAAAGGAAAAAGAAACATCAGCAAAAGATGATCCTTCATTACAAAAAATCAGGACTTCTTTCCCTGTCCCCCTACAACAGAACAGGTGTCCCTTCCTCTCCCCCTTGCTCCTCCCCCAAACCAAGCGAGGCTGAAACGCTCACCTGTGTGTATTCCGGACTCAAAAGGCTGCAATGGGGTTTTTAGCCACGAATGTACACCAAACTTTTGTATTGCAAACAAAAGGTATCAAAATACGTTGTTTACTGAACATGCTTTGAAACCAAAACCAAAACAACAACAAACCCCAGGACTCCGACAGAATTTTATATTATTAAAATATCTTAAAGATGCTCAAATGCATTATGCTGATATCTGCTTAGAGGAAGTATTGCTTTTGCTGTATGTGCCTTGAGGGACTACTGCACTAAATGAGTTTGCTTACAGGAAGGAGATCACAAAGACAGCATTTTCGAAGGAAACAGGAAATATTTGCTGCATGTTCTTTGGAAGTGCAAATTAAGCTTCTACAATGAGGGATAACATATTTAAGGCATATAAAAAATGCCTCATGGATTTGTGCTCAATCACAATTAAATAAGTCCTTTTAAATCGAGCCACTCCTTGTGATGAACTCCCACGTCATTTATGTTTAGCCCTTTGTTCAGTTCATGTTCTAAAAAAGAAAACACTTGCAAAAACGCAGATAGCCTATGAATGGCATTTGAACTGCAAGAGAGATTATATTATTCAAATAAACATTTTGCTAGAAATTATCAACTCATTGTCAACTATACTACTGTTATTATTATTGTTAATACAATGCTGAACAAGAAAAATCAGAAAGAGGCGTTGTCCTGGTTGGCTTTGAAGTCCAAACTGCAAGTAGCAGCTAATAGTTTTTGATCCTTTCCAAAGCCATGTGATGAAATATTCATGGTAGCTTTGTGCTTCAGTAGGGCCATACTGTTTAAAAAAATAAAAATTATGTATGTAATTGATTTACTTTCTGGGTTTTTTTTCTCTTTTAGGGTATATTCGGAACTATTTTAAGACATTTCTGTGCAACCAAAAGGATAGAAACAACCTTCCCTTAAAGAAAAAGCAAACATAAACTGACCTTTCGCGTCATTATTCACCACCACGCCTGGAGGTAAGGACTTAGTGGAAACCATCAATTAGTACACAGTTCATGATAAATTTGACAGTCCTGGTGCACCTTAGGTCAATGTCTCCCGTGTTCAACATATCACGATGATGAAACACGGAGGCTAAACAGCGGCTTTCTCCAGCACGTGTGCTCTGCAGCGTCCTCCTGTCCCCAGCCCGGCTCCCGCAGCTGCTCACACGTGGCTGCAGCATCACCCCGACACCACGGGACTCCAACCAACGCTGCAAACGGTCGTTTGCCAGGTCGGGGTCTTGCTGTCCCAGGAAGGCACTTTAATTACATGTAATTACTGTTAGCAATGTACAACCACTCTAATCCATCTGCTACAGGTCAGTTGTCAGCTGGGGTGTGACCTGACTCCCAAAATCACCATGAACTGAAATCAGCTTTCTCTAGAGATGCAAAGACAGTGACTGTGATGGGTGTTGAGTGGAACGGTCCTGACTGGATATATGACATTAACCTGCAGAACGAAAAGGGGCAGAACAAAAAGCTAGTGCTAATTCAAAATCAGTCACATCAGTGGTGCCAATTAATCAGTCCTCGAGTGGATTTTAAGCTATTATTTCTTTCTGGGGGCTGTCTGCTTACAGATTTGGAAGCTTTTCAGCATTTCATACTGGCTCCAGGAACATATCACTTTACTTATTGAACGTTATAGAAAAGGCCACCCAGTTCGAGCTTTACATCATCGCTGGCACAGCAGCAATGCTCAGTGTTTGGGGAGGAGAAGAGCAAAAAGAGCCCCACTGCACTGCTGATAATTTTACAAACCGACTTGATTCTTTGGGGACATCCGTACAAGCCTGTGGCTTTTTACTTTTACCTTGTGAGAGCCTGGGAATTACAGGGTAGTTTATAAATTGAGATTGTTGCAGCAAGTTGAGGGTTCGGACACGGCACAGGCGAGGAGGAGCCCGGCCCGGGGAGCGGCTGCTGGAGCGGGGCTGGGGGCAGCACCCCGGGGTGCGGGCACAGGGCCCCACGGGTGGCACCGTGGGGTTGCCCTGGCTCGGCAGTGCCCACCAGCCGGGCTGGGGGAAGCAGCCGTGACGCGGGAGTGAGGACGTGGCCACGCGTGGCAAAGGTACGGGACGCAGCCTGGCTGTGGCGGGCAGCGTGCCACAGCTACCGGCCACGGATCAGTGGTTTCTCCACCAACAGGACATGTTTGCACAGCTGCAAACCCCTGCTGCCAGGAGCGAGGTGTGACACGGCTGTAACTGAGCCAGGCCAGGCTGCCCCACTGCTTTTATTAGCTCATTTGCATCAAATTGCTGTGTACAACTGGATTAGACACTTGTTCTTCAAAGGTTACACCCTACACCCTATTAAGATTCATGTGTTTTTCAGATGAAGTCATCTGCGTTGATTGGTTTCCCAGCTGCTGCCATGATGTGCAGGCTGCTGACACTTTCATTTTCCATTACTTGTCTCCAGTTCACACACTCGCTGTCTGCTTGATCACCGAAGGATAACAAGCGCTTCCAAAGAATTCGAACTGATAATACATGGTGTGTAACAAAGCTGCTGGGCTACAGGATCTGAGTCCTGATCAGTTAATGAATAACTCTGGTTGCCTGCCACAAGCGAATCAAAGGCACGACCAAAAAAGTGCTTAGCTTTATCTCAGCTGGTTTTCCACTCTGTTTTTTATTAGAGATAGCTGATCCTCTGCTCGACAACTTCATCACATCAAACCATTGCACTGTCATACTCAGTGTAATTAAAATAATTAAGAAAACTCTAATGAGATAATTAACAAAGCAGGATAGGAAGCATCATATCGTTCTTCCTGAGAATTAAAACCAACCAAACAAGTAACCTTGTCCCAGTACGAAGCTCCTGGGAATCAAAAGAAAAAATCTCATCAAAACCAGGCACTAAGCAAGCAGTCGCTCTTGGCTCCCTTCACATTACCTTGCTCACCTTATCGTACCGCAGCATTTCCAGAACACTGCCCAGCTTTGGGGAATCTCCCAAGGAAAACAGCCCGTCACATCCCAGCTCGAGGAGCTGGTGGCGGCGCTGCCGTGGGAAGCCGGTTGCCGGCAGGCACAGCCCAGCTCCAGCCAGCACCGGGGACACCGCGACACACACACCTGGAGGGGGTGGCTGAGGGAAAATGAGCTATACAACCATTAATTAATAATTAATGGCGTCTACAATTATTATTCTGCCTCCTCAAGAAAAAGGCCACACAGTCTTGCTGAATTTAGGCTCCTTCAGAGGGCAGCCGAGCTGCAGAGCCTGCCTGGACATGGAAAAGCTTCTCCCAGAGACTTCAGTCCCCCCTGCGGCCAGTTATGTGAAGTAAAATGAAAAGGATTAGCGCCCAAGTGAAACTTGGGCAGGCAAAGCAATGCTCAGACACCAGAGGCTGCTTCAGTCTCTTTCCTAAACTGGAGCACACCAAAAGCAAAGAGATTTTAGCAATTCCTCCCTACATGGAGTTGGTAGCAGCTGAAGTCAGCGCTAAGGTCCCTGTGTCCAAGTATTTCCTTGAAACAGTGAGAATTAAAAACTAGCTATATTTTTAAATAATGAGATTGTCTTGCATTCATTTGACAGCATGAATTGGAGTGTTTGAAAAGCACCAAACACGAGCATTGTCTTAACATCTACTCACCTAAACCCTCCATTTCAGGGATGACAGAAGCAGGTGGAAACCATAGAGTTTAGCACAATTGCATTCATTTTATGCCAGGTTTTAATTTGGCACAGTAATCCTAAAATTACATTATCATACCTGTTAAGGCAAGCAGGCACCACAGAAATTATACATTACATGCACTCTTAAGCTGAAAGCATTTTTCATTTTAGACAAGTACAACAAATGCTGCCAAACTCAAGGCACAATAGCACTTAACAGCTTCAGAAACTGTTAACCTATGAAAATGCAAATCATTATTAGAAAAAAGACCTTTTCCTCCAATAAGGTTGACTGACAGTTTAATCTCCAGATCCCCACTGTGAATTTTCCATTTTGTTTTGCTTTATTAGCTTCAATTCTGAAACAACATGGAAAAGAACAAGGGGAAAAAAAAGACATAACAACGAGACTTAATCATATGCAGTGAAAAGGTTATGCAGCCAAAGCAAATGCAAGGGAACAGCAGTTCTACAAAGATAGAACCATTTTGCTGTGATTTATCATGCGGCGGAGAGCTTGCTCTGGTTTTGACACCTGAGCCACAGTGCAAAAATGGGTTATTTGATGGTGGCACTTTTTGTTAGGAAGTCATTCTTTAGCCTGCACCAGCCAGGGCGCTCGTGGTGCACAGCTCGCCCACCAAACCAGGGGGTAAAACTTACCATTTATATTAATAATAACACCATAAGTGCTGCAAATACAGGACTTGGCCTCTCCAACAAAACTTTCCCAGCACGCCCATCACCCTGGTCCAGCACAATCCACAGCAGCCCAGTTCTGGGGCTGGGGCAGCATCATGAGCAGCTGCTTCTCTGCTTTTTTACGCTTTTCTCAGGACAGAAGGCAGGGAAGACAAGGGGAATGTTACCATCAACCCAAAAGGCCCGAGCCAGATCCACAGACGTATCCAGGTGTTTACATTTGCACTGATCTCACATGAGACTTGGATAGCTAAATAAACATGGCTGTGCATATAGGTGTTACAGTTCTATTGCAACGTGTTGTAGACAAACAAATCCCTTCAACTGCAGCAGGCATCAGCTTCCTATAGCTGATACAGGATAAGAAAACTTCCTACGTCTTCTGTGTCTGTCAAACAGGGCAGATCAGATGGCAGAGGTCTTAACAAAATCCCACTCAATTAACTACCTGCCACATTCTTGAGCAACCTAAAATGTCCAAGCTACCCCAACTGCAATAATCCAGAAATGCGGAAAATGTTCAAATAACAGCCCAGGCCATTGCCAGCCCCACCGGGGGTACATTTAAAGTTCTTTGCTCTCCCACATCCCACTTCTGTCAGGTGTGATTTTCTTCGCAGCAGGGAGCTATTTTGGGCAGACCGGCTCAGTGAGTCACCCACTTGGGACAGTGGTTGGGTGATAAAGATCATTTAGATGCCTACTAGGGGGTCTGGCAGGGGACTGCACTTTTGTGTCTGGGCAGTATTTATCCTCTGCAGCTTTACAGGGACACACAATTCTCTTGGATTCCACAGTTATCACCTAGGACAGGACCATTTTCTTAGCTCTCCTCAGACAACGTTCTCTGCATCAGTGAGCCCCAGCCTACTGGAAGCTTGCTTGTTTATTTCCATTTCCAAGCTTTTGTTGTGATTGTTTTTCAGTTACAGCTCCACAATGGTTTCCTTTTCTTCTGTTCCCTTTCAAAGAGGCACAGCTGTCTGCACAGGGGAAGTTCTGTGTCTGCCGACGCTGCTATTTTCCTTTGATGAAAAGACAGATTTGCTCTGGGTTTATGTCGGGCTTGTCTACCTGCTTGTTCACAGCAGATTCAAAAACACACTTAAAGTTTACAGCCTGCTGCCTTTCCTTGGTTGGGAAGAGGAGGAAGATGGAAGGGTACATCGCATCTGATTTTTCCTGAAAACTTTCGGACTCTGTCTCCACAAAGGGCTCTTTGCAAGTGTTCCTCCACAGACAGCTGAGGCCAACAATGAAGGTTTGAAGGTGGCCGCCTGTGGGGAACTGTGTGTAATTTTACAGTAACCCCTGCCATAAGCAAAATGAGCCATCATGCGCAGTATCAGCAAAGCAATTGCAGTGATGAAGGCAGCCTTGGTGTTGGGGGGTGAGTTCCATGACTAGGATGAGTCCATGGGACGTTGTGCTGGGGAAGGAGTTCAGTCCCCTTCCTCTCCCATGAAGTCCTGCGTCCCGCTGACTTGTACAGCCCATGGCTTCTCTGAGGAGCAGGAGAGAAACCATGGCGCTCTGCTGGAAATGCCAGCAGGCACCGTACCAAACCAGGGAAACGGCAAGCACAAGGTTGTGGTGGGAATGATACAGGAAGGGAGTCAAGGTACCTTCAAATTATGGGGCAGTCTAGGGTCATGTCACAGCCACAGACTGGGAGACCAGTGCCGATAAACCTGGGTTTACTAGTGCTTATGTATAAAATAAAAATTCGTACAGAGTCAAAGGGCTCCCCAGGCGTCACCCCTGAGCACGCTGGCAAGGATGCAGACTGCAGCTAGCTTTGGGGTGATGCCTGTCAGGCTGATGCCTGAAAAGTGCTTATGTCCACCCAAAACTGCCAGGGGCACGTCAAGGACAGACTGACTCTCCCCAGCTAGGACAGGGCCAGAACACTGCAGTCCACACTTACTGTGATAAAGATGATGCTGGACACTTGAATGGCTGTCTCTATACATTTCCACTGGATTTCAGTAAGTTTAAAGGAAAAATTGAAAATCTCAAGCGCTCATGAGCACTCCCAGCTGCACCTTGGGCTACCGACTTCAGCACAGACTCACCTATTGAATCGCCAGCATGTGCCTTGACAGATTTCCTTGTCAAAATAGGAGCTATTCTAACCACGTGGAGCAGGGGAGATCTAGCTGGAATTCAGCATAATGCAATACACACTACTTACAAGTTTATCTCTGGGGATGAAGTTGCCAGGTGGCAAGCAGGGTAGAAAGGAGGCATGCTTAGGGTGGCCAAGGCCACTGAGTGTACACCCACCACACTGACCTGACAGCTCTTATGCCACCCTCAGGACAAGGACCCGCGAAGGTGGTGCAGCCA
The DNA here is from genome assembly GCF_036013445.1 of Caloenas nicobarica. Lineage (NCBI taxonomy): Eukaryota > Metazoa > Chordata > Aves > Columbiformes > Columbidae > Caloenas > Caloenas nicobarica. The sequence continues at coordinate 6,765,833 of NC_088256.1, forward strand.
GAGGTGACACGTGAGTCCGTGCTGCTGTGCCATGCCCAGGAAACCCACCTGGAGACACCGGCGAGCAGAGAAGCATGTGAAGGAGGCCAGAAAGCCCAGGTACGAGCCCACCAAACCAGCCCAAAGTGCTGATGCCCGGCCCTGCCACCCTCTAATCACCTGGCAACCACTGAGCTGGTGTGTCGCATTTCGGTGCTCCCCCTTGCCTCGAAAGAGGAAAGCTTGTTGATAAAGTGTTGGCTCTAGGAGACTCTGCCTTTTGGATGGTTAAAAGGAAAAAAAAGTACTTATTTCTGGAGCGAGAGGAGAGACGATATAAAAAAGACCAGTCCAGCACCTGTGTAAGGAAATAGTATTATGCTTTGAGATAATAAGCTGGGCCTGTTCTGGGAATTGAATACAGAGTATATAGAAAGTATATTTCTGACCAGGCTATTTTGAGGTGACAAGCCATGGTGCTCTCCTCAGAAGAGTTTATTATTATTGGTACCTTTATAGTCTTGCACTCTCTGTGAGCTTGAAAATAACAGCGAGTTCACAAATTAACTTTTAGGCAGCAAACACTCCAGCAAAAGCTTATAAATGTTTTTTTTAGACAACAAAGGAGGCTGCGCAATAAGCAAGCAAACTGTAAAGTGCATTTGAAAGTCAACCTAATGATAGATTTACAGACTTAAAGCACATCTTTTACTGTGCTTGTTTGAATCTTTAATTACACTCTTTATGCCCAGCAATCAGATGTGATACTGAACTAGAGAGCTCTATAAATCGCATTATGCTGCATTTGGTGTCTTTGAACAATCACAGATTTACCATCTTTCAGGAAGACAAAGCAGTTGAAGTGCTGCTGAGCTTTGTCAAGTTAAACATGGAATTCTACAGGACGTTGTTAAGTAGGTTTCAGGCCGACAGAAGCAACCCCTAACGTCAAGGCAGCGCGCGGGCGGGCGATACAGCCTGGCCCTGGGTGTGCCTCTGGGCTTCATTTTTTTAATGACTGACACTTCTATTTATAGAGTGAATAGGGAGTTGCTTGGAAAGGAACATTTCTGAATACGTTTCAGTGTACACAGATTTGAGTCACAAAGTCTGTTAACACATGGTTCCTGGTACAGGCCTTTTCCATTTTATCTCGAGATAAGAGTCTTTGCTCCACCCGCGGCAAAGCGGCTGCTGCCGCTGCTGCGCTCTGGACTGCTCCATGGACTGCTCTCTCAGCCCAGGGCCGGAGGTGTAAGCGAGAAATTCCTCGTTGTCCCACTGTCGCTCAACCTTAACCATTGTCAAACCAAACTTGATTTTGCTTTCTGTGTTCAGTTCTTTTCCTAAGGTGACATTTGAACAGGCAGAGCTGCTCCCTAGTAGCAATGAGCTAGAAGCAAAACCATCAGCTGACAGATACCATCTGTTACCTTCACAGGAGAATCACCCCGAATGGCTTGGAAGATGAATGCTAGGGCACACACTTCTGGTTTGACGGTATAAAATGAGCCCCAGGCTGGTAATAATCACAAGTAAATGCTACTGGTGTTCAGTATCCTCTGTAAAACAGGATTGATGGTTGTAATCATTTGCTACGAGACGCGCTCTATAATTGGTAATCTCAGCCCTGCATCCCAAGCTTGAATGGGTGTATATTAGTGCAGAAGTTGTGTTATTGGTTCCTGTTCTCTGGTCAAACTGAGCATTTTACCCTCCAGGAGTCCCGTCATCTTTCAGAGACTTGATTCACAAGAAGCGAATGTAACAGGGAGAAAATATATTTTAGCTGAGGGCGCCTTAAGTGCCAGAGAAAAGACTTCAGTGATGATAAATGAGAGGGAATTAGGGACACACTGATACTGTGGTAAAGACACGGGATCCTGCGGGTGCGTGCTGACCTGCAGTGTGGGGTGGCAATGTTTTCTGCATCTTCTTGAAAACTGCTGTCTTCTGCAAAGGGTCAGTGCTCTGCGAGCTACTAGTCAGACTCCTTCTGGGTATTATGGAGCTGCCACACGCAATCACTGAAATGGATCTGCAGATTGTGCTCATGTTCAGATCTTTTGTGCTCATCCACAGCTAAACGAGAGGAAACCAGCAGCAGCTCCCATTTTAGGCTGACCTGGGGACAGTGAGAACTTCCCATGTGCATTTGGGATCCCTCCATGCTTCCTTAGCGAAGGTGACGCTAAACACTTGTCATGTTTTGGAAGAAACCTGAATTTGAATTTCAGTCTTCCAACATACATGTTCCTTTTCGGACCCTGGGTCACCTGGGCATCCTTGGATGAGACATTTAACTGTTCCAAGTCTTGTCCTCCCCGTCACTAAAAGGCAAGCACTGCCCACCCTGCGGGAATGCCGTGTGAAGTGCTGACAGTCAGAACTAATGAAAAGACATCCTTTATAAAACTTCTGGAGATGGCTCATATAAGAATATAATCAAAGCCTGACAACTTCCCATGGATTATTCAGACAACCGCTGTGCACAGAAATATCTGGCAGGATAAAAATCACCTAAGTCCATAACCCTGATCCCGATAGTAACTGATGCAATGAGTAACTCACCACTTCTACGCTGAAGAACCTACCACCACGTCACACTGGAGACGACGGAGAGCCTGGACATACCTCTCCCCTCCAACCACACCTGGCCAGACGCTGAGCCCCACCTGCCAAAGGGCTGCCCCAGCTGCAGCTCGTCCCTGCCATGGACAGCGTGGCTGCCCTCGCCTGCCGCTGCCACAGCGGGATCATCCGGCACAAACCAGGCCCACCATTTCACCAAGAAAAAGCCACTGACCATTTTAATTGTCCTGGTCCCAGGCACAGGCTCACATCGACAAGGCAATGCTGCCCTCTGTGATGTGTTCTGCCTCTTGCTCACGCGTGGCTGTGTGTGCAGAACCAGCTTCTCCCGTCGCAGCGAGGGGATTGAATTACCCTCAGTCAAATGGCAGGGGACAAACAAAGCAAGCTAGCCGAGCACCTTCCCTTCCTAATGAGCTTTAGAGACTTAGAGAAGGCGTTTTGCATTCAGTAAGGACAACGAAATCTACTGTAAGTTATCATAATTAGTCCTTCAAGTCCTAACCTTTATCCAGTGTTTTTTTCACTATACAAATCAGGTATTAACATTTAAATAAAAATCAATATATTGACCTTGTAATTTTGTATTAGTAGCATCCAACTTCATGGATTAAAACTAGATGAAACCGATTTTAATATCAGTTTAGAAGAAAGCTTTTCTCTTTATTTTGGTGTATTATCTTATTGATGAGTTCAATATGGAAATTTCAAGGCAATCACAAGTCCAATGTAATCATCCTGTATAAAACTGTATGAGAAATATCTTTTGCAATGAAAATATACTAACAACGTATTATCTCCACATGCCCATTTTAAAAAAAAGAAATTATAGAATTAACAGGAAATAAAGATTATTCCTTATTCATATTAGGCCTGACTCCAATGCTGGTAATCAGATTGTTAAATAGTTCCACAAATGCTTTGCTTGTACTCAGTGGAAGTACTCACGTAGGCAAATACTGCTGGGCCCTGGCAAAAGTGAGAGAATCTGGGCTTCTCTGATTCAAAGGTTTATTATTAACAAAACCCTCAGGTGCCCAAACCCCACAAAATGGTTTCAACTGAACAGTCACACCGCTAGTTGGAGAAAGGCACACACGTGATAAAGGAGGAGAATGAAAAAGCTTATTGACGTGTTGATACACAGCTGATAAGGAAACAAAAGCCCACTTAAAAAAAAAAAAAAACAAAAACCAAACAGTTGCGTTTTAGTCAAAGTCAGAAGCAGCATCTGGTCTCTTTTCTCTCCCAACGTCAAGAAGCTTGCAACGATGCTGAAGATATTTCCAATTCTAGCCATCCTTACAGGTAAGAATAGTAAATATTGAAATAGCACTGGAATAAAGAAGCTTGTTGAAATAAGAGAGCAGGTGAGCCTGACTGGCAAACTTGGAGAATATTTAAGATTTATTTCAGGACGGAATGAAAACCATGGCTATGATGCTACGCCGTTTTGTGGAAATCAGCAAGCTGACCACTGACCGGTCGGAGTTTTTTGCTTAAGAATAGAATTTTAGCTTTGGCAAATAAATGCTTTGCTCTCAAGCCAGGAAGAGGCAAAGAGCTCCCACGCGGAGTGTTAGGGGCTTTCAAGGATTTCAAGGTTGGGTTTTCTTACATTCAGCTTTTGTCTCCCCTTGATAACAGTCCTGGGAAATGCTGCCTCCATCCCACCCTCAGCAAAAAATGTTTGGGGATGCTTAACTTTAAGCATGCAAATGATCCTTTGGATTTCCTCAAAGTTAAGTGAGGACGTAATATTGTGTGGAATCTAGGAATTATATGGTATATGAAAGACTATATATTATTCATGTTTCAAGGACATTTCGTTGTGCTATGCTTTATTTTTAATATATACAGAAGCAGACATTTTTAGTCTAAAGCTCGAGTGAGGTGAAACAGCCTCTGTATCCGGTAAAGAAAATACAAGTTAGTTTCCACATTTTCTTTTCATGATGGAATTATCTGGTTTGGATGCCAGAAAACTATTTTTAAATAATTGCTCCTGGTGTTTCAATGTTATCTCTCTCGTACACACATAAACCCCACAGATTTTTGCCTTAGAAATGGAAAATAATTCAGTGTTAGTACCAATACTTTTTGAAACAATGTCCTCTCATTTTAAAGTTGCAGATTTAAGACTAGCAGTGTGTCCATATTGACGGGGCTTTCTGCGGTGGCTTGGTAAAGACCAGCAAACTTGGATTTACTTCATGAGTGTTAAAACTGCATGGGACTTGAGGACTTGAGCAAAAGTGGGCGATTCCCAACTAAGTGCAATGACTTTCTCTGTAGCAAGGAACCCGTCTTACTGTAATATTGATGAGTAAGATACATGGATCAACTATTTTTAACAAGTTATGGTCCTGTTCAGACTAGCTTTGTTCACTGAGTTACTTCTTACTCATGTGTTTTTTTTCATTTAAACCAAAATGCTGCATGTGTGAAATGGGATTACGAGTTTGAAATCGTAAACAGTGAACTAAATGCAAAGCAAAGCTCCCATTAACTTCCGTGATGAGGGAAAGGGCTGCACGGCTCCAGGTCGCTCCATCTGCAGCCAAGAGCTCCATCTTACAATTAGTGATGGCTCTAAATAGCCTCACTGGACAATGCAGGTTTGATAGGTTTTGCCTTTACAATTTTACTAGAGCCAAGCCTATTTCAACTGAATGTATTTCTTCAAAATATACAGCTTCATGGAAACTAGAATGCTTTGTGGAGTTGCTTATGCTAAAATTAATTTATTCTGGAAAACCTTATAACAGCCAGGCTCTGTGGCACTCCTGACTCCACAAACAGAGAATGATAAGGGAAATACGTGGAGCAGATGACTGAAAAATGGATGTTTTCCATAGAATGACATTGTGTTGCAAGACTGCAGCTTTAATCCTGCAAAGAGCAGAAAATAAATACATGTAAACCTGGAAGTATTATTGTGGCAAGAAACTATCATCCCCTGGCCAACTCTTAATTCTTAAAGCTGAGAACAGTGAACTGAGATATCTATAATAATATTACATGGCTTTTGTATTAGATCTCAGCAAGGATTCAGCTCCTGTGAGCTGACAGGACAAGCAGGAGTTGCAGCCAGCACTGGGATCCCATCTTTCCCCAAGGCAGGTTTGACACATTTAGGTCAGTCTCCAGCGATCCCTGTGAGACTTCACATATAATGTACATCTTGCTGTAGTTTGAACCTGCTAGTTCTCATCCTAGCCACTGCCAACATGGAAAGTAGATTATGCCCTTCTTCCTGGCAGTGACATTTTATTATTGAAGCCAACAAACAAGGAAAAGAGACCCTGAAGAGGTCAGACAGATTTGCATATTGTATCAACTGATGAATCTGCAATATTTATGTGGTTAAAAATGTCAAAATAGATTATATTTCCTTTTAAACATTGTTTTCACTCATAGGGCTGATAATTTGAGCAAAGTACTCTTTCAATATTAGTGGAGGTTCTGCTTAAACTCTCAAAAGCAGCACCCAAAAATAAGATGCACAGATATTTCATTGAGAAGAATATTTTGTATTTTTTGCCTCTATCATTCATACAGGCAATAAGCCCACATGAAAATTATTATTATTTTAACATGAAGTTCTCGCCTTGCCTATTTTGCACAGAAAGCTCTGAAAGACTTATGTTTTCCATCACATTAAAAATTAACGTATTCTCCTTCAGAATCTTTAGACAGTAGCTTTAAAGCTGGACTCAGCGATTTAGCAAAACCCTGAAATGCAGACTTATTTTTCTGACAGCTCTAACTTTGTTGCTGTAGGTCACCATTGCCAGTAACTTACATGGAGGACAGAAACAGATAAATACTGTAAGATGGTGCTCGATTCCTTTCATTAATATGGTTGTGTAGCCAAGCTCGACTGGAATATTATGGGAAAGGCCTCACAAGTTATGTTTGCTCCCTTTCTGCTTTGAGCAAAACAGAAAGGGTTGATCACGTTATCGCAGAATTTCTCACAACCCACATAATAAAAGCATTTCCAAAAAGCTTAGTTTGACATTTCCATTGTAAAAGCACTGGAAAAGAACAGCTTCAAGCCCTAATAAACCTAAATAAAAGCAAAGTAATTAGCAAACGAAAAGCAGAGGAAGGTTGCTGGGCTCCAGCCTGGGGAAACCTGACAGTGCTACTGAGCCCGAGACAGAGCTAAGAATGGAAAATGAGACAACATTGTAGGAGACGGTGATCCACAGGAAAGAAAATCAGACATCTAAAGGAAGAACAGCAAAAAGAAAAGGGCAAGAAGGGTGTAAAAGCAGGCTAGATACAGCTGTGAATGTGAGTGCAAGGTGCAGGAGAGCATGGCGAGTGTATAAGAAAGGTTCGGTTTAGCCACAGGCTCTTGGTGAGAAGACAAGTCTCTGCAGGTGAGAACAAGTACGTTTTTACAAACTCTGCCTTTTCAGAATATTATCCATTGTAAGGGCACAGGTATTCTGGGGGATCTATTTCCTTGTTAGCTTTTACCCACTCCCAGCTCGTTATCACTAAGGTTTCCCCACAAAGCCCACGGGAAACTGTAGTGAAAGGAGAATGAGGAGACATCTTCCACGGGTTCTGCGATGACGCAGGGAGCAAAGCTCCCGTGGCTCCCAAGGCTGCCCCGGCTGATCTCTCCTCTCCACCCTTACTGCCCACAGGCCACGTCAGCGGTGTGGTGGTGACTGTCCCTGAGAAGACAGTGAATGTCACCACAGGTGGAAACGCAACCCTCCTCTGTACATACACGAGTTCTGGAGCGCTGGAAAATTTCTTTATTCAGTGGAGCTTTTACAGTGCCAAAGAGAGCCAGCTGCATACCGTAAGATTTTCATTTATTATTAATATGAAGTTACATTTAAGATATCCTTAAGTCCTCAAATAATCTTGTTACATTTGATAGTGTTATCCTCACTACAGACCAGGGAGGCACGGAATGTTGGTGTTCCCACACTAAAGACTGGAGTGCAGTGAAATTTAAGGGCAGATGCACAAAGTTATCTAGGCTCCTAATTCCTACTGGCATGCCTGAACTCCTTTAGAAATGTAGGAGAAGGTGCAAAAGGGATTCAGATGCTCCAACGACTTGCGTGAAGTCACACAGGGAATGTGAAGCAGAGCAACAACCAGGTATCCAAAAATCACACAAGTCCCCCAGCCCCTGGACCATCTGTCTCCCTGTTCGCTTGTCTGGCAGATATTCCTGCCCCCGTGAAGGCTGCTTTTCTGGAGAGATGCCTTTGCCCTTGCAATGTGTCCCTCATTTAAGGGTCAAACAAGAGCTCCTTGACTCAGCCACTACCGTTGCTATCAGGCAGCTCAGTAAGAGGAGCGGTGCACAACAAGTGGGCCGTGAGCATTTTGGCAGGACTCTGCAGAAATTTGTCATAGAAGGAAATCTGCCACAGCAAACTTGTGTTGGTATTTCACGGCATCCCACAGGTACCTTTGTGGCAGCAGAACAATTACAGATCAAAGGCAAATGCTCCCTGCCCTTCCTGAGACCCTGAGAGGCAACAGAGCCAAACCGGGTCTCTCCCCAGGGGTACAATGGGACCGCGTGGTAGGTTGGGGTGTCAGCATGGAGACAGCATCGGGACTGTGCAGGACACCAAGTACTAGACAGCTACAACCACTGCCTGAGCTTCTCATGTGGCTGCAAAGACCTTGCAGAGCAGCCTGGTCTGCCTGGAAGGGATGGGATGTGTAACTGACTGTACGTACTCACGCTGCTGCTCAGACTTCAAGATTTTTTGGTGGGGAAGTGAATCCATGAACCTCACTCCCAGCATAACATGCAGGGCACGAGTTCCCATCAGCTCAGCCCTGACAGGTGCTGAGCAATCAGCAGCACCTTCCTTTATAAGAAGAAGTGCTTATTAGAGGTGTTACTGCATCCTTGGAGATGACCGTGATTTTTTTCCATGCCCTGGTTTTGGGCTTGTGCCTATTAGACAATCAGTCCCTTTTCTCTCCCATCATTTTTATCCTGTTGCTAACATTTTTCTTCAAAAAATTCAAGCCTTCTGCCTGGTGTTAGACCAGTTGCTGTAAAGAGAGCTGACTTAGAAGAGTGTCAAGTCCACATTGATAATATTCCTGTCATGTTCACTGATTTCCTAATAGTATTATGTTAGGAGGTTTGCCATTGCTGATAGAGTTATACCTTCTATTTGGTTCATCAATTATAGCAGAATCAGACTGTCTATAATTTGCGGAAGGTAAGAGCTATACCTTCTATTTGGTTCATCAATTATAGCAGAATCAGACTGTCTATAATTTGCAGAAGGTACAGTATGTAGTGTATTTGGCATTGAATGGCGATAGCCAGTATGTAAGAAATCGCAATTTAACATAGGACAGAATGGCTCACCCTCCTGCAGTGTATTACAGCCACAGAGGAAGACTGTATTGGTGTGAAGTACAAACACTGCGCCCATCCCAAATTCTGACCCCAGCTGAATGCCAGACACACACACCTTGCATGACTAATTGTATCAATAGTTGTTACTCATCATTTGCTTTTTTCAAGTCAAAAGTAGTTTATTAAATGAAGAATTATTCATGAAAGGGTGGTATGTACAGGTTTCCTAAGCTAGTTGTATATAGTACAATATATTATAATTTTAATCCACTACCTTACATCACAAATTTTAATCACTTGTTCAGGTGGGAAGTACGGCACTGGGATGGGATGGAGCCCATCTTCTCTGGATTTTGTTGGAGTCCCTCTGTTTTACTTGTGTTAAATTTTCCATATTGCAAGACAACACATGCAATACATGTTCTGGTCACAACCAAGAGAAATAAGCAGATTGTAGTTGCAAGTATTTTAGAGGGAGAATCAGATAGTTTTGAGAGATCCAGGCAGGGAAAACCATTTATAAGCTGTGACCAGTGATGGGAAAACACCCCCTGAGGATTATAATCATAAAATACTGTGGGTGATTCAGAATATGCTCAAGAAGAACTGGTAAGAGGCTACCGAACGTCAGGGAAACCTTATGGATCAATCCCTTCAGCACTCAGCCCCGGCTCCTGCGGCTCCCAGCGCCGGCACGGGGAAAGCCGTGTGCCTGTGCGGGCTGGAACAGATGCTACTGGGAAAAAACGCAGCTGGTTTTCTCCCCGTCTGAAACTGATTTCACGGTAAATTCACTTTTACACTGCAACACACATACATCTGCAATGGATGATTTGCATTTTCATTAAATAACGTCGGTTCAGTCCGGAGAGGCCACGGGTTGGTGACCAGTCCCGTTCTCCCCGAGCACCAGTGACCCTGGGCTGGCAGCTCCCCGGGGCCAGGAGATGAACACCCTTCACAGCCGCCGTGTGCCTGGGGGCCGCATGTGTGGGAAGAGCTGCAGGACAGGGCTTTACTATTTCTAAAATGCATTTAACAACCCATTCAGTGCTGCATTACTTGACCCTGCATCCTTTTGACCACAACATGGCAATTCCTTACCATTTTGAACCCGTTCACAATAAAATTAACCGTGTTAATGCAAAAACTAGGAATAAAGGGCTGTGACTGCTTGTGGAAAATACGGTTTAAGAAATTACATAACAGAGCTGAACATGAAATTGGATTTTCAACCTCCCTCTGGACCCACAGCAATACAAGGTTGCAATTTCTATTTCAGGCTGGTGGCTTTTCTGAGTTTCAGAAAGGACAGAGTGCCTGAAAGCATGCATGTTTTTCTCTTACTAGTTTAAACAAAAAATAATCTCTTTCTACAAACCTGGCTTTGCCCTGGTTGCCTGGCATGTAGCTGAAGTTTCACATATCGTTCCAAGTAGGAAATACATGTATGGCAATGGAGGAGACTTCCAGCTTTGGCTTTCATTGTTTAGATACAGTAACTTTAAAATGCAAGTCAAAAATATATTTAACATGCTGGTGAGATGATAAAAGCAACTGAATTGAATGGACTGGCACTATACCTTACTGAATACCAGAACAGTAGCTTGCACTTTAAGTGGGATAAAATTATTTAATGTTATGAGATATTTAGATTCTTCTAAAATGTCCGAAATAAATGAATAAACAAACACGCAAATGCTTCCTTATAAATAGCACATATTGTCCCTGAAAAAGTTTGTTGAAAAATCCTGGCTTCATTCAAAATTTGCCATTTTTTTCAGTGACTAAATGGATAACATTTTCAACTTGATATTTTAAAGTACAAAATTTCTGACAAATATTTTGAAGAGACTTCCAATTAAAAAAAAAAGGCAGAAAATACATCTTCTTCTCCCACTGCTACAATTTTAAATATTGCTGACATCTTAGTAAACGTTAGCTGTCTTGATGATGCTGTTATTCACATGGCTGATATCTTCACAATAATAAGATTAAGCAGAGAGGATGTTCTCCATAACAACTATGAGGTTAAAAAAAAACTTGATTCTGATAAATAAAATTTATTTACATAATAGTGAATATGGCCCTTTCTCTCTACAGTGGCAGCAAGTGACAGAGCAAACTGTAGAATGTCAGAATTAAGGGAATTTTATGTCATTAAGATGCCTTTGACCAGAAGCATTAATGAACGTGAGCTTTGAATTACTAGATTTTAGGACATAATATATAACAGGCACAGAGGCCATAGGTACTCTTTTTAAAAAGAATGTTAGTATTTTTCACTGCCAATTACGTTACAGATTTTGCAGTGTTTTGAGATATGTAAGCTCAGGTACCGTCCTGTGTGGTGTGAAATCAGTAAGATCAGGATCAGGACTAGTGCCGGTGTTAATTTAATGCCCCAGAGTATTCCGCAGCAGATTTTACCTTGCCTCAAAGTGAGGCAGTGCTGTCGTTATTTTGCAGCCCTGACACAGATCTGCCTCCTCGCGCTGGTTTTGTGGAGGTGACTGGTGTCTTTTGCTGTTTGTTCTGGTGTTTTCACGCCCCGTTCCACGTTGCCCACCTTACACAATGCTGGCGCAGGTGCTCGACAGTTCAAAGTCATGGCAGTTACACCGGGGAGAATGCAATACCACAAACAGGACGAAAAGGGAGGCAGCGAACAGCGGAATGGCAGGTGTGCGTGGTGCTGCTTTGAAGACAGCGCAGCTATATATAGTGTGCGAATATAGATCTTTTTACTAATTGGAGCCAAACTCTGCTCTTTTCCTGAGAAGTTTCCCCAGTGGAAGTAACTCCCCTCATTTGAACTAAATAATGTAAATATCAACTCAGGGAAAATAGGATGCCATACATATTTTTAACTTTTTCTTCTTGCCATTTATCCCTTAGCAATGTGTCTTTTTAATGATAGGTTTAATTTCTAAATAATAACACCTAGCCAAGGATCTTGAGAACTTTCCAATACCGAATTATCTGTGTTTTCCATGCAGACAAACTGAGGCAAACACTACTTATTCACCCAGGGTAGCAGGGTACATCACAGCCTGGCCTGGTTCATAAGGTGAAGTCTCAGCTCCTGCTAAGATCTACATCTGTGCTTCATTTCATGCTCTGAGTCACTCAGCTGGCCTCGCTGTAAAGAACATAAGTAAATGTTTGAAAGATCGAAGCCTGCTGTTGACTCTGCGCAGGCGAGGCTATAGCCTTGCAAAGCTAAATACAGCTCCTGAGCCTAACTAGGGCCACACCTTGAGTCTCCAGCCCAGGGCACCCACAGTTGAGTAAGGGAAACTATCAGAGACACTGCCTGGCTACCTAAAATATGCCCAGAGCAGAATCCTTGATTGAAATTTTAAATTCACTAGGCGAGTAAAAGGCATGAATGACTGTTACTTGTGAGAGAAACTGAGTTATTGATAGACTTTTCATGAAAATACTATCCAAAAAAAGCCAAGCTTGAAATACTTGCAAACAGTGACATTGACACTGCTTTGGTAAAACTACTGATGGGAAGCTGAGAGGGAAAGTGTGTTAGCAGCAGGTAACAGCAAGAATATCTTCCATTTATTTCATATATTGGCTTTCGCCCTGCCAGAGCCCTGTATTTTCCTCATACCTGTACTACCAAGAGAGTATCACTTAGTGGCTAGGGGCAAGGAGGGTTTCACTTACTGCAAACCACACAGAAGAGGAAGGCGGCACTGCTCCCAAACGAGAAGCCCAGTGATGTCCTCGTACCCAGGTGCACAGGCCTGATGAGCAACTTTGCAAAACCTTCACAGGAGTGAGCACACTCGTGTCATGGTGTTCAGGAACAGCGGACAGGGTGGCAGAGCCCGAGGAAGGAAAGAGATGCAAGAAGAGCGATCGGAGCGCAACTGTGTCTGCTCCCGTCACTCTGAAACCCCAAATTCAGATTACCAGCAGTCCCAGTGCCAGCACAGCTCTGCTGCCCGGCACAAAGCAAGGCACAGGCATGGGCACTGCGCTACCATGTGAGCGCCAGGGGACGGCCAGCCCTGTAAGTGTGGCTTTCCCATAAAAACTACTGAAAGAACAAATTCCTGCCCACGTAGCAGGAGCAGTTCCCGATACTCCATCACAGGCTTTCAGCCCCAGACAACTGAGATCATGGGCTACAGAAGCCACCAGTGCTGCAGGGACACAGGCTGGGGGGCAGAGCATTCTGCTCCAGCCCACGAGCCAAGATGAGCCTGTGCAAAGGGCCTCTCCAAAACACAAGCATTTCTTTTTGCCTAGATGTGATTTTTTAAAATCAAGCCTTATTTAGCACTTAGGTGACTGAGCAGGCACTTAAAAGGAATAACTTCATGGACAGCAGAGGCAACACTCCAATGCAGAGGAACGGAGACCCTGTTGTCATGTCACCACAGTCAGGGTGACTCCCTGGGTGTCACTGGGATTACCGTGGACTGCCTGGGGTTATTTCTGGCACTGCGGTGACAGTCTGAAGAGAGAAGATAAAATAAACTGATACACTGAAGCAGACAATTGTGAGAACACAAGGCAAAGAGGAGACGAGTAGAAAATGATCAGGTTGTAACTGGTGTGTTTGGAGGAAACAATAGACTTCAATCTCAGATTGCCTAATTTTAGGTAAAATTTAGAAATAAGGTTATATTGCATCTCACTGTTGACAAAGGCTTGATATATCTGCAAAATCCGCTGAACACGAGGCACCCTGCCCTTGTGAACAGCACTGATGGTATGGATGGGGAGCTGCATGGAGAACAGGCTCTTTGATTTTGGGGGAACATTTAAAGTCTCATTTAACTCTCAGATCAGCACATTTTTACTCAAATACAGAGTTCCCCGTGTCACGATATTCTGAGTATGGATGAAAAGTCAGTCAGTCATTGTCAAAAGATGGTGTATGTGACAGATGCACGGGGAAGATGTAGCTGGAGATACAAGGTAAGAAAAACATCCCCACAATCTTAAGGGAAAAAAAAGAGCTAAATAGCTTCTATTAGATTTATGCTACTGTGAGACCTGTAATCATACTCTGGATTAAAACCTTTGAACCAGCACAGGACTGAGACAAGCGGAATCAGATGCATAATTCAGAAGTTTCAACTCACCTTATTTTTATTGCATTTTTCTCTACCAAAATTATTCTGGATGTAGCTGTTATTTTTTTCCCACAGCTATTCTAGGTAGCTGAAGTAGCACCTTCTACCCAAAGGGCATCTGAAGGTCATGTCCACACACCAGGAGCCTCTGGGCTGAAATGTGAGCAAGTCTGGATAGCTCGAATTTGGGGCTACATATTTACACAGAAAAGAAAAAAAAATCATCCTGGATCTTTTTAGAGTATAACACCATTTTGAGGTGTGATGGATACAGAGGGACCCTGAGCTGCCTGCTGAACTGGCGTCGTCTCAGCTGGCAGCTCAACGTCCCAGCCGTAATCCATTCCCAGCTCTCTGACTGCAGTGGGATTAAGTCTCACCATGAAGTAGAGGGTACAACGCGGTGTAAATTGAGGTCTAATAATAACTGCTGAAGAGCAGCTACACCAAATGCACTGAGAAAACATGTTTGTTGATGCACTGTAGAAATTATTTACTAATAGTTGAGCCACAAGAACGAAACTGTTAGAACATGAAAGAGCTGCTCCTCAGAAGTATTTTGCACCAGTTAATGTTGCTGAATGATTAATCCTTTAAAGGCTTCTGACTCCAGCCCTTTCTTCTTCTACCAATAAGCAATTGTGACAAGATGTTTCTAGTCATTATTAACATCCTCAATTACCCATGCAAAAATCTCAGTAATGCAGGACACAATATCCCCACTACAGTCTGGCAGATCAGAGTTCTGACAAAATCTGTGAAAAACTGGGGATGAAAAGCAGCATTTGGGGCCAGACTCAGCCACATGACACGCGTCAAAGAAACCAATGCATGTGTGAGCATTTGCTTTCTCATCTAGCTGAGTTCAGAATCTGAGCCTTGGGCTTTAATTAACACTTTGAGCGCGCAGCATTTGTTCTCTAATTAGATGGCAAGATGCTTAAGGGAGTGATGAACACTTTTTTCCCTTGTTATTTTATAAATTCTGTCTGTACTCAGAATTCAAAAAGAGATCGTGATCTCAAAGCAGTAAAGTTGTTAATATCCTCCTTTGCATTTATCAGTGAGAAAGAGACTTTAATTGTTCTTTTTCTAGTAGCTTGAAAAAAACATCAAATGGAAAATGGCTAACCAACCCAGTGATGGGGCCCCGTGAATTCCTGAGCTTTACAGCTCTCCTGGCAAAGTCTGTGACTCAGACGCTGAATCCATCAGCCTAGAGAAACGTCACTGAGGAGGATGCTATAGCTTTGCATCTGCTGGCAGGGGCAAGTGAGAAGGGGCTGGGGGAGGGAAGACGGGTACTGGAGAGGAAATCATGTCCTGACACTGCCCCCTCAGTCAGTATATTAAGGCTACTGTAAGGATTAAGTGGGACATTTTGTAATACATCTTCAAGTACATCTCGTCTTACAATTTTGATATCCAGACGTACCAAGCATGTACAGCAACGTGAGGCAATGACACATGGAGATGGGCGGTGGAAGGAATAGTGACCTGGAAATTATTAATGAGCCCATCCGAAGACTTTTGAAAGATACACATTTATGCAAATTCTAGTACGTATTTGTCCTGCCCCAAGAAGAGAGGAAGCAGATGGAGGCGTGTTTCTTCTAATTTACTGCCTGCTTTTTCACATATACCCTCCACTCCCTAAGGAAGATGATCTTTCTATAGAATTTGTATAAAGAAAACCCGAAGGTGGGTTCCTCACTCTCTGCCAAACATCTGGCAGCTTTTGAAAATCCTTAACTCAGCACCAGCTTTGCCAACTGCTTCCTCTTCAGGCAAATGTGTTCCTCACCATCACACTAGAAGAGGAGCAGCCTTCCCACAATTCAGGCAAAAGGAGAAGAAAAGGAGATGTGATTTCATGTACCATATCCTTCAGAACTGTGGACACAAATTATTTTGTCTCCAGCATCTAGAGTGCATTGAGATTACCAAGATTTTCTTCCAAACGAGTATGATCATTCCAAATTCCCTGTTCCGTTTGTAACCCAGCTCCCCCAAGCAGGTACACAAATAATTGACTCAACTGCCTTGGAAGTTTATGAGGCCAAATCCTTTTCTTGTTTGCAGCAGAAACTGTGACTGTGGAAATGCCAAGTAACTATAGCACTGCCTTAGCCGAGCGGGACGGCTGCTGGCGCCTCCGGCTTTAGGCACTGCCTGCCCCATGGGCTGAATAACCAGCTGAACCCCAAACCTTTTGAAGCTCAGGCAGGCATTTTCTGGGCAATTCAGCTGTTTTGCAGAAACTGTTTTTTCATATTGTGGAGTTACAAGGGACAACATTTTTAGGAGTGATAATCTCTGCTCTTGTTTCTATCAGTTGTTCGAATAGTCATCCCAGGCAGCTGCTCCCATAGAATGTGAAAAGGCACCATTATATAAAAACTTGCATGAGCAACTAGCTGGTAATAAGAAGCAGCGTCCATTATCGCATCCTCAATATTGTTTTTACACTGGTAAATCATCGACTTCACTAGAGCTGCTCATTATTTTCTTGAGGACATAAAAAGTGTATTTTTTTGAGAGAAGCATAACAGATTTCTTTCATAGTTTTTTACGTTCAAGATGTTGCACTTTAAATATATTTCTCACATCAAATTAAAAACGCTTGCAGGAAAAGTCTACCATTGACTAAATTTACAGTTTTCCCATACAGACATTTTAGGCACATTTTAGGTAAAATGGAAAGAAATGTCAATGAGATGTGTGTCTGTAGGAGGAAACATTAACTGTCAGTTGCCGAAAAAGACTTCTATATCTTCAACAGAAAACAAGTTTTTACTTTTGAAACGGATCAGAAACATTTTTGCAAAGATTTTCATTTCAGCTTTTTGAAAGGGACAAACATGAGCTTTTCAAGGACAGCATAAAACCACTTTGAACAAGGGTTTAAAATCCCCATTTTGAGTGTATTGTTTAAAATGGATTATGAATTCATCATCAATTAACTGAAACACGTTCCTCCTAAATGAAATTTCCTGTGTACACAAGCTAGTCATACCTTTGGGACAAGATATACACTCAGTAATTAATTACAACATTATTCAGCCTTTTTGGTGTTTACCACCTTCCTTCAGGCAATAAACTCCAGAGCTAGTGAGATAAGCATCACAGAGGAGCAGAAGAACAGGGAACAGGCAGGAGCCTGCAGAGGAACTGAATGCACTTCCTTAAGGTGTTCCACTGCCTTTATGTTCGTAGTTGAAAAAAAGACCCCAAAACAACAAACAAACAGAAAGATTCTGTTTAAATCCATGAAGAAAACCAATATCCTCTGCTGTGTTAACACCTGCCTCAGATTTAATGGTGTACACAAAATGTTTTCTCTGCATGCATTCAGACAGGATGAGAGAACACAGGGGATTAATTTTTCAGAGTATTGTATTAGGGCTTAGATACATAATTCACTCTGACTTCAGATCAAATATACCGAGTTGCGCTTGCTCCTCTGCAGTGCTCACTGGCATGCCCTGACCGCATTGAAGACTAGTAGTGCCAGTCCTGTTCCCAGGAACACGTGCTATAGCTGGGCTGGCACTCACTGGGTAGCTTCTGCTACTGTTTACTCTCACATAAATCCTAGATCACTCTGAGGAAGACTGGGTAGAATTTAGCCCCTTTTTTTCAGTAATCAGGCCTTTTAGTAGGATATAATGGGCCTGCTTCTCCTCTCATGCTGCTGCAAGTCACACATTAGCTCATTGAAGTCATAGTACAACTTAATTTCACAGTAGTGTGGAGAGCTGATGGAAGCCCTTCTACCTCACTCAAACAGATGAAACTGATGGTGAGGAGATGCAAATCCAGCCAGTCACTGCTCAGATCTATACAGGAACGTCAGCTTAAGAGGAGCCTGAAGTCAGAAGTCACAGTTCTTGTAACTTCAGATTCTTGCAAGAAACAGTGTATAACACTGTTGTTGCTCACACTCAGATAAATATATAAGGAGACAAGTGTGGCCAGTGTGGTTTTGTAATTACAGATAGATCATTTTTTTATGAGAGGTTTGCTTATATCAAACTCCCTATTTTAAACACTCTCCGTCCTTGGGGAACACCAGGGTTGTGCATGCAGACTCTAGATTTGCAATACAGGTCCATCTCTAAACATTTGCAAAGCATAAAATCAGTTTTAAAACCGATGGCATTGCATGCAGCAATGGAAACTGGAGAGCCCATCCAGCCGTTCCGCAGACTTTGGAGCCCAGTATGCCCCTGTGCTACCACTGGACCTCTCCCACCTCCTCACTGCAGCACCAGTTCTGCACGCGTTGAAAATGCGGCAGTGTAGCTGTGCTATGCAGAGCCCTGTGTCCATTGTACCAGGTATTTGTAATCCTGGGACAGGGAGAGATAAAGTCTGGAGGTAAAATTGCACTTGAGCTGAGGCCAAGCTGCAGTACCGGAGCTGCTGGTGCTGTGCAGTCTGGGTTCTGACCTTCATTTCAGAGCCTTATCATTGCACAAAGCAGCTGTACTCTGGCAGTTTTGGGGTGTAGATTGCCTTAAGCTAATAAAGGCTTTCAGATAACATTACTTAAAGACTTCAGTCAACACTGTATCAGGGTGGACAAATAGAAGTAAGAATCAATATTCTTAATTCAAAATGCAATCAGTTGATCTGTAAAGTAAAGCAAATTATATGTCTTGCCTGGGGATCTGCAGCGTACCTAAACACAGAGAACTTTGACCAAAAAGAAGTTTGATACTAGTCAAGTGTGAATGGCATTTCATGGGAGTTTGTGGAGCTTTTTCCTACAAGCATTCTCCAGCTGTTCCCATTAAAAAACATGCTCTCAGGCCTGCTTCAATAAATACATTCACACTGCTGATTCTGGAATACTGTCAGTAGGAATGATGTTAGATATATTTGGCTCCCAACCTGTAATTCTATATAGTTACCTCTCATGTGTTTAAAAAAATGACTGAGTATGCTGGAACCGGTCACTTTGCCTAGACAATAGAGTTTGTGCACGTAGACACTGGGGAATATACTGCCTATCCCAAATATAATACTATCCCTTTTACACAACACTATCATTAACATCTGGGAAAAATAATTAGTGTTCCGTAGTTGTCCACATTAGCTTTGTTCTTTCAGATCTTGGTTTCACAGCAGACCTAGACTGGACAGAGTGTACTCCTATTACATTTACCCCAGAGCAGATGAGACGCTGCAGTTCCTAAGCAGACCCAAGGCCCCAGTCTCAGACTGGCAACCAGGCTCCACAGTGACCACAACTCTACCTCTCCTTTCCGCCAACAGACAACAGGTTTGGGCTTATAAGCTTCCGAGGCTAATTCTACTCCCACACTGCTGTCAAGTACAACTGATGCTGCTGAAGTCAGAGAAACCAGTCAACATTAAACAGCAAATTTTTATGTGGGAGGAAATGCTGCATTCCTTAGAGACATTTACTATGTCTATAATTCTGCAAAACTTTTTTTACTGTTTAGTAGAAGGGGAATTTCTTGATCCCAAATAAGTGCCTCTCCAAGCACTGAATCCAACAGGTATTCGTGACTTCCACCTATGGAATAAACTCAAAACCACAAGATAGTCCCCGATACTGGCTCTGACCCTGATTACACAAACAAGAAGAACAGCATGGTTGCTCTCATTGAATACGTGATGATTCTGCTAGTGTTCTTGTACTGCATTTTTATTGCTTCCAAATTTACTGCCAACAGATCAGGCACCTTGTTTGCTTAAACCTATGTCTTGTGGATTCACTTCAGTTCTCTGTTTGTTAGCTTCTATATTTGGAAAGCTCTGCAGCCATCCACTTTTTGCAATGACATGTCCATTCTTGTCACAATCTTCTACTGAGCCGCTTATTAATAATGTCACAAACTATTAGTGCTTCAATTAGTACCACTATTCATTGTGTATGACAGCATTTTTTCACAGAATTGTCATTTAGTGGTCAATGGTCTTACTTTTGTTTTTGCAAACGCATCAGTCTGTGACTGGAGTATCCACAAAGAACTAGCTACTGTCCATTTACACAATTAAAAAATCCCATTTCTGAAAAGCTTGTCTGTTACAAACCACTAGAAATATATATTCAAATGTACCATGTTTCCATCTCTAGTTTCTCGGGGGAGGGGGCCAGAAAAAGGGTGACATTGTTTGGCTTAATCACAAATCAACTATATTCCAAGTATCAAACAAAGCATCAGGAAGATCTCGTGTTATTAAACTAAAAATTGATTCTTTATCGCAGATCTATTATTATTCAGGAGGCCAATCTTACTCCTATGGAGAGTTTAAGAACAGGATAACAGCTGCAACAAGTCCAGGGAACGCTTCAATAACAATCTCCAACATGCAGCCCTCAGACACCGGCTCCTACACCTGTGAAGTTTTCAGCCCACAGGGTGACGCGGGACAGAGTCAAAAATCTGTGATTGTCAACGTGCTTGGTAAGCGCCTTTCCCCTCTATCACTGCATTGTGGTTTTCTTCCCTTACTATGAAACACTGAATTCACAGCTCAAAATACGCAGGACCAGAGAGAATACGAGAATGACTGTGATAAACAAGGGCCATGCTGCAGGGAAGGGCTCGCTGCTGCAGATTTCGGCAGGGGTTGGGAGGCAGGCAGGGCCTGGGCTCCCTCTGGCTGCCAGACGCAGCAGACCTGACACCACCCCACAGCCACCACCCTTGCTGGACCTGCCGTCAAATCTCATTTTCCCACCACTGGCCTTCAGATCCACTTTGTATGTGTTGGATGGAAGTAATACAAAGTCTGTTCGGGATGGAAGAAAGCAATAGTTCAACCATAAAGAGGCAGGGCAGAAATGATGAAAAGCAGTGGAATGAGACCTCTCACATCCTAGTAAGATAAAAGTTTGTACTAACCCCACCTAATAATTGCTTTCATGTTGAGAATTCATATCCGGTCAGAGTGACAAATCCAAGTCATCTGAAAATACGATTCCAGCATCATTTGCCTATCTGCTAGGGGTAAGAAAAAGACATATGCAAACTCAATCCATGAAAAATTTAAGTACTACTGTTAATTCTCATCTAAAATTCCCCAAACAAATAGAAAATCTTGTAGCAGTTGAGTAAGAGATTGTAATTCACATGAAAAGCAAGAAATGGTGTTCATTTATGCACACAAAACTGGGCTGTGTTCTCTGCTGGCATAGTTCCACTGACAGTACTCTAAAGAACCACAACATAGCTATAGGTAGGAGATGAAAAATAATTGGTGTAAGTGAAGAAAGAATCTTCTCCTGTGTGCAAAGTGAGGAAACGCTATCAAACCCGTATGTTTTTAACGGAACTGTAGTTAATTTATTTCCTTCACAACTGCAGTATACTGAAGAGTCACGCCTTGACCCCTCCCTTTATGTGGAAAAGCTCCTGCTGTTTCCCCAAAGAAAATGATGCTGCTATGTGCAGAATGCTGCACGACAAATAGGGATTGGCCCATTATAACTAAACGAATTGATAGTCTTCATCTCAACACCTCCATAACAATATTTAGCATGCAAATGGAAGAAAAGAAAATAAAGATGTATACCAGGCCATGTACATATATTTAATATTACTGAAATCTTTATGGGAGAGCCTCTGGTCAGATCCATAAACAAGACTCTGGTCTCAGCTGGAAATCTGTAGACGGGGCTCAATTCTTATCACAGCACAGGACCAGAATTTGAGGTGGATGCTTGCGGCCCCAGCTATCTACTCACGAGGTGTCTGTTCTCCTCATTGTTATTTTACAGTCAAACCGTCAAAACCTTTCTGCAAAATAGAAGGAACGCCTGAAAGAGGCCACCTAATCTACCTCTTATGCAACTGTGAAGAAGGATTGCCTCGCCCTATCTACCGCTGGTACAAAATAGACGACAATACCCTCAAGCCTGTGACCGAACAATTTAGTACGTAACTACAGGACTACCATACCATGTTCCAGATCTGGAATTCCACAGTACCAGCCATTTCAAACACTGTGTATCATATAGGGTAGTTAAAATCCATCCTCTTCTTCTGACAGTCAGTGTCACAAAATAATATTTTTACGTATTGAAATCAACTGACAGCTGTTCACACACACAGGACTTTTTTTCTATTTGTTTCAATAAAATCGTGTGGCATGCTAAAGTCTTGGCTATGCCATTACTCCAAATTGTTAAAATGGGAGAAATATTTATGCCTTTACAGCTCACTTCCCTTGGAACTTTGAGGGAACTGATAGTCAGAACAAGTTAAGTCAATTCAATTTGTCATTCAGGTGTTAAGTCCTCCATCCTGAAAATCTTCAGGACCTGTTAGATTTTAATTTGTGAAGTTACACTGACAATAGTATCAATGTGGGTAAAACATCAGTCAGACAGACTGATCTGCAGAGCAGGAGGCTGCTTCTCACGTTCTCATACACTCCTGCAGAATCCAATGGAGTAATTTTCAAGGAAGGTAAATGTTTTTTATTTAAAGAATATAAAAACCCCCAATGCATGAATAATTAGAGAACTCTGTTTCTAATCTCTTAACAGCTCTCAGTATTATCAACTAAAGAAAACGGTTTCCCTCTACAGTGTACAAACATCAAGCTGTACCTGCTCTCTGTTTTTCACAGACCCAAGCACTGGCATTCTTTACATTGGCAATCTCACCACCTTTGAAACTGGGTACTACCAATGCATAGCGAGCAACAGCCTGGGGAACAGTACCTGTGAGCTTGACCTAAGCGCAAAACGTAAGTTTAATGCATGAAAGTAATCACAAATTTGATGTACAACATGCACAGTTTGCAGGAAACTGCTATAACAACTTTAAATCTTACATGCTCTGGAAGAGCTATGGAGTTTTCATCCTGGCATGCCCAGAATTTACACTGATCTAGACAACTGATCAAAGCACACATGTTACATCTCACCTGAAAGACAGAGATAAAGGCAACCTGAATTTCAGAATTTGTTTGCAAGGACTGAAGAGCAAAGGCTTTCAACTCTTGCCAGAGTTAACAGCCTATATGTTTTCCTTAGCCAGGCATAAACATCAGGTTTGTTGGGGTAGGGAGCTAATGGACAAGAAAGGCAGCAAACCTCATAAAAGCACAGTTCTCTCCTGGAGAATCTTTGGCCTCCCTCCTAGAAATACAGCTGTCAGTCAGTTTTTTAGTTCTTTGAAGCCAATGCCTTCTTTCTGCTAAAGGCTCCTCCACTGAATTTCCATGGGACTTTGCTATAATAATACTTTTTACAAAGTCAAGTAATCTTTTTTGTCTTTCCAGATTCGGACAGTGGTGTTGTTGCTGGAGCATTAATTGGAGCAATTCTGGTAGCTGCCATCATTTGTGTTGTCGTCTGGGTCTTAACCAAGAAGGCGAAGAAGAGGAAGTCATCAAGTAATGAGATGCAGTAAGAGATTCTGTTTGCTTCTTTTTAAGACAATTATTTCTGTAAAGCACTGCTGATAATCCATAACAGAAGTAAAATGTAATTTAAATATTTTTTAAAGGTAAATAATATGGGTTTTGAGAAAACCTCCAGAGTGAGAATATTTGGTTTTGTGTGACTTTTAAGCTGTTGCTCTTGTAACCAAAATTGCCATTACCCTTTCCCCTGTGTCTACAGTCAGCTACCACTTACAAGTATCTAAGATACCAAATGTTTTTTAAACACCACAAACTGAAAGTGACAAGCTGGAAAAACAGTTTTTAGTATTTAGAAGTTAGTGGTGACTGCTAATGGCAGGTGGAAGAAGTAAAAAAAGGAATAGCAGCTAAGGGTTGGCTGAGCAAATTTACTGGGATTGTACGTTACTGGTTTTAAACACAGAAGGCTCAGTTCGGTGCTATTTGAGATTACAGGACACATGCTTGGCATACTCAAACAGCAGAAGACACAAGGTATAGTCAACAGAATGGAGCCCAGAATGTCCCTTTTGATCCTGCTCTGGAAATGTCTTTTCCTCTGTGCTTTGGTTGCTCATTTTTCCCTTAAATTGCCAAATCTTCAGGATAGGGATAATCTCACACACTATACAAAACTGTATTTAGCCCCATGATGTTAAATACTGAACAAATACATGCAGTGGAGGCCAGAAAAAAATGTCATGTGGACACTTCCCTGTAGCACAGGTCTAAGATCTCCTGATACAGAATTCTGCTAATCCACACCAGTGGCCGCTCACTCATGCACCTGATTTCTGCTTTCAATTGATGTAGCATTAACATCTGATTTTGTCCTTGGATCCTAATAAGTCTTACTACATTGAATTAATCCACTAGCTTCTGGTATTTTTTACATGTGAAAGTGCTTAAATATCTGGAGTCAGCCTATTATTGTTTTGAAAAGATAAACAGAAATTCATACCTGTTACTAAAATATTTAAATCGATTTCAGCCTTTTCATACCTCTTTTCTGACTGCACTTGAATGAGACACCAGATCTGCACAGAATTTCTCAGAAAGCTCACACCAAGCGGTGTGTTTTGCTGCCCCTTCTCAGACACTGTTTGCCAGCACTGTTTCCCATTCTGCTTTCCTGGTTTAGCATTAAACATACTAAAATCCATTTTATTCTAATGGGATTACTTAAACTAGTGATGCAGATCAGTCTTATTATCTAACACTCTATCACTTTTTGTCTTAGCAGCAGTAATGCTGTTGCCTTCTCAGGTGCTCTTGGAACAGAGTCATAATAACGAGGATGTTACTGTTTAGACAACAAAACCACAAAGACTCATTATTTTGAAAGACTCTAGTGTAGATGAGATTTCAACATGTGAAATCACAATTTCCATCCTGTTTTCCTGCAGAGAAATGGCTCCAAAACAACCGAATGCGGAGTATGTTCAGGTACCTAATGAAGAAAACATTCCTGCAACCACAGTTCCATCCAGCAATGCGACAAACGAATACCCGAGTGTTGATGAAACAGCAGCCTCTGGAACATCTGGAAATGATGAGAAGCAAGAAGCTGAAAAAGAAGTAGCCTAGAGCTTTAATACAGCTTTGGACCCCTTTACACAAAAATTGTTGGCATTGAATTAATATAGAAGCATGACTAAAATGGGCATTTGTATTGTCAATGACTGGACTGGAGACTGAAAAGGGTCTGTTACACACACACTTTGTGAATAGCACAAGATTTAGCCTTCAAAGTTAACCAAATTTCATTTATTATCTAGTCATAATAATGCATAAATATAAAAATACTGTTATCCACATTTATCCAACCTGTTTTGCAAAACTAGTTAGGAAATGGGCTGAAGCATATGAAAAAGTAAAAGCTTTCCAGTCAACTACCACTAATGCCATGTGTATCCATACAGTCTGAACCACAGCAGTCTTCTCCAGAACATGTTGGCCAACCTCATGTTTCCTATGCACCAACAACAATCATCATGGCAAATACACTCCAGTGTTTAAAGGATCTGATTTTGCA
This sequence comes from Caloenas nicobarica, assembly GCF_036013445.1. Taxonomy (NCBI): domain Eukaryota; kingdom Metazoa; phylum Chordata; class Aves; order Columbiformes; family Columbidae; genus Caloenas; species Caloenas nicobarica. Next base: position 6,791,298 of record NC_088256.1, read on the forward strand.
TGTCAAAAGTAAAAAGAAGTTTCATCAATGTCATCAGAGTGCAGAAACATATGTTAAGACCTGGACCAATGAAATCTCGTGTGTCTGAATTGCACTTAAAGCTAAAAAAAAGCCCTGGAAACTTTTACCCTGTTGCTGCATGCCATGGAATACATTTTGTTAATAGTGACCTGCTTGGCTTTAAAGTTCGCAAGACACCAGCGCTGTGTGTTTTAGCAGTTCTGCTTTTCAGTTTAATGGAACCAGCATTCAGGTACCCACTTCAGACATCAATTGACTGGTTTCCAGACAAGAGGAGCTGGAAATCTAAATCACTTGCAAGGCTTGTCGTATAGGCACACAGAGCATCAGATTCCTCACAACACACAGATAGAGCTGCTTTCAAAATTTAGAAATTAATACTGCCTACTAGACTACACCCTAGTTTTGATTGCTTGCGCTGCCTGAGGTGATTCAAATCTATTTCCAGGCAACTGCCCTACCCACTAAACAACGAATTCCTGCTACTTTTCCACCGGTCTCTTTAGCCCAGTGTAACTTCAACTATTTTCTATAGGTAGAAGCATCAAAAGGGAAGGTAAGTAGTGCATGCACACCAACAGCTGACTAATGAGGAGAAAAGAGAATTGAACCACACACACTCTGATCACCAGACACTTGTTCTCTCTGGGCCTCATTTGGAAGATTTAAGCAAACTCGGTTCTTCGAAAGGGCAAAGACACCTCCTTTCAGCACGCTCAAGGACCACGGGGCCCAGGTGAACACATGCAGCCTCAGCAGCTCCCTTCTGAATTACATGAGGCAGATATTCACTGACACAAGGAGACACTAGTTTCAGTCTCATGCACTGCAGAAAAATGTATCTGGCTCAGGGATCTGGAACTTTTTGACGCTTTAGTCTTTTATAAGATCTAATGTTCATAAATCCTTTAGTGACTGTACCTAGCCTGTAAACATCAGTTATATGCAACCGTCATCTTTAAAATAGATGAAGGATACATCTGTGCTAAAATTTTCAGGTTCAGTTCCTACAGCTATCAGTATGGTCAATAGTGACCACAAAAAAAAAAAAAAAAGCCAGCAACATTTAAAGAAGATGTAAGGCATGAGGTCCTAATTAAGACTCAACTTGGATCATCAAGCATGACCGTATTCACTGCCCTTTCTACCCAGTTTTCTGGCTTTCAGATATTTGTCTTTGATATGTGTGTCCTAGTGTTTAGCATCGTTGCAGAGCAAAAGAGCATTCACAGTGCTCTTATAATATCATTTTAGCTAAAACCTGCTTGTGCTGGACTATGAGGGTCAAACCCTTACTAACACCAACACTGCCATATTCTACAGGTGGGTCCTCGCAGTCCTCTCTCCCCAGACCACTCAGGGTAAACCTGAAGTCATGACCTGTACAGAAGTCTCTTGTTAATCAGGCATCTCTCTTACTGACTCTTGTGGCAATTTTCCTAAGCAAAATCCACCAACTCACGTCCTTCAATCTAGGTTTAGAAGCTTACTGAAAATTTCTAACGTTCACACCCAAAGTTTTGTAGGCGTGCAGAACTACAACATTAAGCACGCTCAGTAACAGCAAGAGCAGAGTAATTACTACCTACTCCTGTTTGGGAGCCATTTCTTACCAAAGCTGTTTCCTAATGAGATAATTCCAATCAATTATAGGTGCAAGGGAGACCACAACTTGGCTGACCTTGGCATCATTTTAAAATAATTTCTTCTCTGACATTCCTAAGTATTCTTTCACTCTTGCCCTTCATGGGAAAACATAAACAACTCTTCACAACACTCCTGTAGTTTTATTAGCTCTTCTGAAGTAATCTCTTGTATGTATGTGTCTTTGTTATATTTTTCTTACTGCAACAACTTTCCAACTTTCACATTTCTGCCAACAGCACTATTGCGACTGAAGAGGGGAAGCTATTATAATAATTTTTTAATCTTTCCTTAATCTCACCTTCACAAATTTATCCCCATGTATTCTTTATATAACTTGCTACAGTAAGATAGGAGCTTAGGCTGGTGAAGTTATAATCACCTTCTATAGCTAACACAATCTTCCTGGAACACCACAGGTCTTGCATTTGCTAAAAAAGTAAAAATTGCTCAACTTATGTTTTCTATAAAAAGAAAAAACTATTGAACACAAGTTCTAGACTAATAATTCTTCTCATACCTCTAACCACCAGTATGTAATAGTACTAGAAAAAAAAAAAAAGAAGGCAAAAAAAAGCAAAAATAAGAAGCAAAACAAATTGCTGGGGGTGAGGAGGAAGGTAAGGAAAATAACGTTTATCTGGAATTTCTTAACATACTGAGGTATTTTTTAAGCCTTCTGGCAGATGTTTGTTCTCATTCTGAGTTTCTCTCATGCAAAATAGCTTTCTCAAAAGGATGGGGCACTATTCCTAGTTTTCCACCTATGCTCTTGGCAAAGCACAAGCCAAATTAGGTATTGATCCATGGTGTATAGCTCCAAAACCCTGCAGAGCTATGCAGGATGCTGAAACATTTTTCAGAATTTGCCTCAGATATTCCGACAGTCTTTGCTGCATGGCCCATTTGTCTTCTCCTGAGGGAGTAGGGATCATTCATATGGAAACCAGATATTAAGCCAACATTCAAGCCACCATCTCCTGGGGAAGTGGATTTACAAAGCTACAGAGCTGTGGCAGGGCTTTTTTGCTATACAAAGATCAAGGATGAACACAGAATTTTAACTTCAGCTTTTCTCAATTCAAATTTTCAGCAATGCCTGAAGAAACATTTACTCAGTCAGGTTCTTCCTTCAAGCAAGGTCTGCATGGCCAGAGCTTCCTGTACAGGCCAGTTCTCCCTCCTGCTCTCAATAGGTATCCTCCATGAAATTTAACTTGCCTTTTGCTTTCTAGGATAGACTTCAAGTACTTGGTGAAGATATTTGTTTGGTTTTAAGTTTCTGTCTTGCTTAATAAATAAATTGCATTACCTTAATCCCTACAAGTCAAACTGTAGAAACCGTCATCTTCCAATTCAACCTTTCCTTGCAGCTGAAGAACAAACATGTTCTATTTCCATACTGTGTAACGGATGGCAGGGTTTCATCTGACTTGTTCACATCCCAAGCATAAATCTATGTAGAAAATACTTGTTTTGTTACATGTAAGTTTAATAAAGTTTTGTAACACCAAAGACTGCTGTTTATGAAAGTTCTTTATTTCACACAATTTCATCAGCATCGTTTGTTCAGAAGGTAGAAATCTACCCCACTAGTGTCAAAAATGATCTTACCAACATCAGAACTGAAGGTCACTTTTCAGACTCAGTATCATTAGCTCTGCCTTCTAATAACTTAATACCAGGATTTGCTACGAGTAAATAGAAATTGAACCAGGCTTCCGTTATAAAATAAGATAGGAAACTGCGAGTCAAACAGAATAGAAAAACAAACCTACAGAAGGAGCAAGAGGAAATAAAATTAGATTTGAAGCACATCCCAGAGAAGTATCCAGAGCCATTCATTATATAACAGTGTATTTGCAAAGATAACTCTGAAACTGTGCCTGCACTTTGCCAGCAGTTCAGTGCACTTCATCACATACACGTATTTAAAGATTCAAAGAAACAGGATAACAACAGATAACAACAGAAGAGCTTTAAACACTCAGAGCTCACTTGAATAGACTGAGTAAAAATGGATACAATTATCTAAGTAACTGAGCAAACTACATCCAACAAAAGGAAAGGTGTTGTTTAGAATCATCTGAAGGAGGAGAATCAGTACCTACAAAAAACAAACAAAAAACCACACACAAGGCACAAAGGCTAAGGGGAAAAACAAAGACTCTAGAACAAGCTGCGAAAATAAAATTCACTTTAGATGGTTAAAATGTTTTTGGTCCTGTTGCTTGAAAGAAATAATCCTAAATAAGGTTCTGAAATAGAAGGAATGACTGCATTTATACAGATCATACTGTAAACTGAAAGAAAACTGCAAGATATTGAGAAATACTTTAAAAACCACACAACTCTTTAATTAACAGGAAGTACAAATGGTTGTATTGGCACTGTACTTGAACGCAAGCTAGAGATACACATTTTATTACCACGCTGATGCCCATACACGACATCCTAGTTGAATTACCAAAATACAAAGTCGGCAGTCTTAAACACAAGTGCACCAGGAAAGAGAATCAAGTGAGAAGTCCCCACTAGCCTTCCACCATTCTCTTAAGTCTGGCTCCCAGGCCACCCTTGGCCACTTTCAGTGGGGTCAGTTCTTCTTTATTCTCAATGTGAATACTTGCACCGTGAGAAACCAGCAGCTCTGCCTCCGCCACCCTCTCTTCATCACAGGCTAAATGTCTATAACAAGAACAAGAAACAAGCAGCCACTACTAAACAGTCCAAGCTTATAGAGCAATAATTATGCCTTGTCAAAATGACAGCGTGAATGTTGGAGGGGAGATACATTCTAGAACAAAACCACAGGCAACCAACTACCTACATAGATTCCAAAGCTCACTGTCCAGTTACTAAGTCACTAAGCAACCCAAGAATGTTTCTCCTGCTGTTGTCCTCACAATATTAAGACACTTCTTTAGATTAGGATTTGGCTCTGCAACCAGCAAAGCTAAGGAGCACATAATCCACCGTGAAACTGGAAAACAGTAATCTCTATTCGAAGCAAAAGTGATAAACCAAACTGTATGATGCTTAAAAATAGTCTAAGTAAAGTGTTACTGCAAATGCAGCAAATGCTTTTTTCCATTTGGCATAGTATCTTGAGAATAAATGTGTATGTCCCAGGAAAATACTGGGTTTTATACATAGCTAAAACATACTGCTTGATCTTATTCACGACAAAATTTTGATTCTACTGTAGACAAGGCAGAGTTTTGCCACCAACTTCAAAGCAGCTAAAGTTTTATCCTTACAAATTAAAATTGATCTCTAAGGTAATATGAAACACTGAACTGATTGTACTTAAATCGCAACTTATTGTCCTAGAGAGGTGAAGAAAAGCTTCCAAAATTAGTTCTTGCTTGGCAGGACACAGCAGGCCAGCCTGCAAGACCAGTTTCCTCTGACTGTGATGTCATTAGCTTACTTTCTACCCTCCAGTGGCAACTGAATGTACTGCAAATTATTACAAAAGGTATTCTACACTTTTTAAGCAGATGTAATAACACAAAGTATGTATGTACAGATGCACTTCAGCAAAATACTAAGTATGATATTCTCAGATCATTTTTAGTTACATAGGGATGTGAAGCAAGGGAGTATTTTGAGGCAATGAGAAATGTAAAAAGAAATAGAAGTAACAGTTTCATTTCATAGAGATTATGCTATATTAAGCAAAATAAAAATAACTTACAGAGGAGTATTCCCTTCAGAGTCCTGTATATTAACGGATGCGTTGTAGTTCAGAAGGATCTGTACCATTTTTAGGTTTCCTTTGGCTGCTGCTCTGTGTAATGGGGTGGATTCAAAATGATCTGTTGCATCTGGATCAGCTCCGTTATCTAAAAGCATGATTGCAATCTGAATATGCAAAAAGAGAAAGGGGGGGAGGAGGAAAAGTTAATATAACTATATACTTCTTCCAAGAGCAACACCACCTCCAGTAGCATGGGCAGACATACCTCTTGCTCATTTTTGGAGGCTGCATAATGCAGAGGTGTACAGCCATTCTGATTGACAGCATTTACATGAGCACCCTTGGCAATCAGGGCTTTCACAATTTCATCACGACCTGCTGAAGCGGCAATATGTAAGGGAGTCCAACCAGCCTGCCAAGGCAAGAAAAACCCCACGTTATTCAAATCGGGAGTTTCAGGCAGAAAAAGCCCCACAACAAAGCATAACCCCAGTACAGACTTGACTACTCCACATATTCTTATAACTGTAAAGCAAAACATTATTGATTGTCTCCAGAGAGACAAGTATCACGTCCTCTGACATGCCCGCGTTCAGTGCCTGACAAAAGCTGCCAGCTAAATGACAGAAATAAGTTCTGTTCGTAGAATCACAGGTAGTTTGGGTTGGAAGGGACCTTCACAGCTCATAGATGCAATGAGGAGGGACATCTTCACTCAGATCAGGTTGTACAGAGCCCCGTCCAGCCTGGCCTGGGATGTCTCCAGGGATGGGGCATCCACCACCTGTCTGGGCAACCTGGGACAGGCTCTCACCACCTTCATCATCACAAATTTCTTCCTCATGTCCAGCCTGAATCTTCCCTCTTTTAGTTTAAAACCATCACCTCTTGTCCTATCACAACAGGCCCTGCTAGAAAGTCTGTCCCCATCTTTCTATTTGCCCCTTTTAAGTACTGGAAGGCCACTATAATGTCTCCCTGGCGCCTTCTCCAGGCTGAACACCCCAACTCTCTCAGCCCGTCCTCCCAGCAGAGCTGTTCCAGCCCTCTGAGCATTTTTGTGGCTTCTCTGGCCCCTCTCCAACAGGTCCGTGTCTTTCCTGTGCTGAGGTCTCTAGAGCTGGACACAGTACTCGATAACATAACTGCTACGCAGTTATTCATGGTATCTTGCTGCGCACTTTGCCCCTGCAGAATTAACAGTAGCGCTTTTTTAAGAACAAATAAGAGTGGCAGAAAAGGGTGTCCCAAAGTTTATGCAATCTTTTCTACATCCTACCTTCTAATTAAACTGATGGGACAACATTTCTTTCTTTAAGAATGATCTTTAGTGTGCCTCATAGCAGATACAATTTTTTCAGTCCTTCCTTTAGAACAGTAACAGACTATCTCCTTTGCAAGTGTGAAATCACTGAACCTGTCACCTACTCTGTAATGCCCTCCCCAGTCATGAGAAATCCTCAGGGTACCTCAGATTTGGCACAACATATTCACAGGGATCACGCTGAGATAACAATAACACGAAAAACCTCAACTACAACCCAAACCCCCTTGGTTTTGCAACTCTGTTCGTTAAGAAGAGTTCTCCTAAAATTTCTTGACAATAAGGAAGTTTCATCAAGTCTCATTACCCCCTCTTCCACATAAGCGGCGAAACACTTCAACTTGCCTTTCTAGCGCAGGCTCAGTTCTACGGGCTTTGGTTTAGAAATCACACCGGATACACCGCCCGAGGTGGGGAACGGGGCGCAGCGGCCGCCGGGCCGGGCCGCTGCTGGGGGCACCGGTGCGGCTGAAACCGTCACAGCCAAGGGTCCGGACAGGAACTGCGCAACCGGCCTGGGCAGGCAAACCGGCTCACAGCACCTCCCCAGCCTCCGGCAGCAGCCCCAGCGCGGCCCCTCGCGGGGGCGGGGGCTCCCGGCAGGCCTGCGACACTCACATCGTCCTTGTCGTCCACAGGCACGCCGAGCCCCAGCAGGAGGTCGGCGACGTCCGTGCGTCCCGCCGAGCAGGCCCAGTGCAGCGCGGTGCGGTTGTCCTGAGGGAGGGAGCGGCGGTGAGCGGGGGGCGGGAAGCGGCTGACAGGAGCCGCCTCGCGGGGAGCGGCCCCACAGGCCGCCGGCTCCCGCCCCGCCGCGCGGGGAAGGCCGCAGCCGACTGACCTGGTCGGCCTTGGTGGCCAGCGCCCTGTCGTGCAGCAGCTGGGCCCGCAGCTCCTCCAGACGCCCGGCGTAGGCCAGGTTGCAGATCCCCACGTCGGACACCGCGCCCTCCATGCTGACCGCCGCCTCGCCACCGACCTGCCACAGGGGCGGGGCTTCGGCCCGCGCGCCGGCCAATCAGAGGGGGACCGGGGGCCCAGCCAATCGCACGCACTGGCCTGGTCCCCTGGCCCCTCGGGCCGCGGGGGCTGCTGGGATTTGTAGTCCCGCGGGGAGGACGCTGCGCGCTGCCGCCGGCCGGCGGGACTACAGTTCCCAGGGCGCCCTGCGCGCCGGCCGTGTTGTGCCTCCGTGTCGGGGCGAGGAGGAGGATGGTGACAGCGGGAGGATGGAGTCCGGTGAGGGGCGGCGCGGGGCCGCGGAGGGGGCCGGGGCGCGAGCGGGACGCGGGCTCGGCCGCTGGGGCGGCGGCTGGCGGGGCCGGGGCGCTGGCGAGGGGCCGGGCCCGCGTTCCGCCCGCCTCAGGGGCCGTCAGCTGGAGGCCCCGCGGGCTGAGGGGCGAGGCGGGGCGGCGGTGGTTTCCGTCGTGAGGGGAGGGGAGCGCCGGGGCCCCGCGGCCCGTCCCGGGGGCCGGCGCGGAGGGGCTGGGGGCGGCCTGCGGCGCGGCGGGAGGCGGCCCCGGGCAGCGCTGTGCCGGGCTGCGGCCGCGGGAGAGCCGGGGGGCGGCAGGACAGACACGGGAGAGCCCCGCGCCCCTCCCCGGGGGTCTGGGCCGTGGCGGGGCAGCGGGACACAGCCATGGGCGCCGAGGGGAGCGCGGCTCTCGCCCCTCGGGTCTCCGGGGCTGAGACTCTCGTAGGTCTTCGGCCTCAAAAAGAAACTGTTGGCTCTGTTAGTGCAATGAGTGATGAGTTCGTGGCGGAGAAAGCAGAGCACGGTGTAAGAGGTTCTTTGCAGACACTCTTAAGAAATAAGGTCGCCGCGTTTGTTGAGAGCTGCCCGTGCGATGTGCGGGAAGGTGCCTGTGGCAGCGCAGCGCCGTGCCCCGGCTGCCCTGCCCCGGCTGCCCTGCCCCGCCTGCCCTGCCCCGGCTGCGCTGCCCCGCCTGCCCCGCCCCGGCTGCGCTGCCCCGCCTGCCGTGCCCCGGCTGCGCTGCCCCGCCTGCCCTGCCCCGCCCCGCCTGCCCCGCCCCGCCTGCCCCGCCCCGCCTGCCCCGCCCCGCCTGCCCCGCCCCGCCTGCCCCGCCCCGCCTGCCCCGCCCCGCCTGCCCCGCCCCGCCTGCCCTGCCCCGCCGGGCGGGCTGCCGCTCGCTGGCACTTCTGATCGCTGCGATGTGTGTTTTTACATTAAGTGGTTTTGTGTATTTACCTGTATATTTATACTGTGTATATGTGCACTTAGCTTGAAGAGTAAAACATGATTGTGTTTGCTTTCACCTTCAGATTCTGATTTTTTAGCAGTATATTTCTTAAGATTGGTAAAAAAAGAAAATTATTTTACCTTTATTGTTACACTTGAAAGTCTGTTTTCCTTTTCCAACACGCCCTGCTTTAATTATCTAAAAATTGACTGAATGGTCTTCTTTAATATTAATTATAATTTCTTCTTTAGACTAAATAGATCTAGTGTTGAATAATGGCATGAATACATCTCTTTTCCTGAAATGTTTCATATCTCCAGTTAGGGAAGTAAAACCCAGTCTTGCTAACACTTTTTACATGCTCCCCATTAAGCACAAGGACATAATCACTATGGGTAGCAGTATTTGTAGATTCAAGATCGAACGTGGACACATATGCTGTCGTGCCCAAATTGTTTTTCCTTTTCCTCATTTCCCTGAATCAAATCTTACTCTCACTGCAGCCATGCTGACCTTCTGCCACTGACTTCGGTCGACTGCTTATAATCAAGGTGTCAGCTGTGTTATTCTCTCAGCACTTGCTGAGGATCAAAATAAAACCAGCCAGGGCAGTGGATGTTTCAGTGGCAGAACAGCTTGTTAAAGGAAAAGAGCAAACGCAGCTGGCAGCACCGCTCAGAAGATCCAAACACTTGCTACAGCTAGTTCAGTCTGAGAACTTGAAGTTGTGCATAAAAGAACAAAGGGCCAAAATGGAGTTTGAATTTTGTGTATTCTTGTTCAGTTTTATCTAGGTATGAAAACCAGATCACTATTTTGTCAGACTACTTAGAAGAATTTCCAGAAACTGATGAGCCAGTGTGGATTCTAGGAAGGCAACATCACCTAAACACAGGTATCGTTAGAATGAAAATTCACCCGTCACATCTGTAGAGCACTCGTGGATTCACATGCAACAGCAGCTGCTGATTTCCTTGTTTTCTCTACATGTCTCATGAGAGAAGTTTATTTTTCTCCATCCACAAGAAACCAACCATAAGCAGCGGTATTCATCGTAAAATGAAACCAGAAGTTTATCAATATACTTTCTACCATAATTTATGCAAGGAGATCATACATGTAGGAGAGGCTAGTCAGGTATGAAGCTAGTCACTTCTCAAGAGCAAATGCCTCAGAAATAGATAAATAAATAACTTCTGGGGAATGTTCGGTATTAGTATTTTCCCTTGAGGGTTGATGCCTGCATCCTGTCATTTGCAACTAAAATGATCTTTCAGAAGAAAAATGACAATAATCTAGGGTGTGTACTTTACTTTGATGAAAATAAATATATGACCTAAAAGTCATAGCAGAATGATGTATTTATATATCATATAAAAATAAGATTTCAGAAATGAGTTTTACTCCCTGGGGAGAAGACCAGGGCATCCTCCTGTGTCACATGTCAAAGGCAGCGGCCACCAGCGCAGGCACAGCGTTCAGGACAGCTGGGGTACCACGTGCAGCCTTCGTCAGCTGAAGGGCCTTTGAAAAGCCACAGCTCAGAGAAAATGCAGCAAATAAGATTCTTAAGAATTCTCTGCATGTGTTTAAAAAAAAAGGGGGAGGGGGGAGGGGGGGAGAGATTTAATTGAATTTAATATTATTAACCTTTTCTTAAAATGACTTTGTATTGGCTTTGGAGGTAATGCATAATTTCACGTTGGTTTGCATGTAGAAATTCTTCACCTTTCTTAACTTGCTTTACCAGTTCTTTCCTTAGGACATAGTTCTCCATAGTTGTTTCATTCAAGCTGGGCACAGTCATTCCAAACAACTTGTAAAACTTCATTGGCTAATAATTACTTCATCTTTAGTAAGTTAACTTTAATTAGCAGTCTACAAAAGCTCTCCGTGTTTAAACAGCTAAAAATGTTTTGAGTATTAAAGGTAAAATATATATGAAAGTCAACAGGAGTCTTCCATGCGCTCTATATATTGACTGTACAAGGAAAATTAGAATTTTGCAATTTTAGAAGTTTGTTTTAATAATTTCTTTCCTCTTAAAAATATTACAGACAAATCTAAGTTATTGTTGGATATAAGTGCTCGTCTCTGGTTTACATACAGAAGAAAGTTTTCACCCATTGGTGAGTACGCTGCAGACCGGCTGCTTTGTTATAAATTAGATAGCAGGATTAGTGACGTTATTGTGGACTGAAAAATGACTTCTACAGTATTAGAACATTTTGAGCATCATTTTAACTGTTTATGCAAAGAAAACATTAAAGCCATTAAAAAAAGTGTTTACTTGTACCTGCATAAAATCAGGTCTTCATGTTTGTAGAGCAAGCAGTAAAGTTAGACCAGCAACATGGCACGAAAAGGTCTTGCTCGGTGCCTTTTACCCGTAGTTGTTAGAGATTTTAACTCTGAAATCTTCTCTGTGGCGCTGCGCTCAGTTTAAAGCTCATCCTGCCTGTAATGAACTTTTCTAACAGGAGGCACTGGTCCTTCGTCCGACACTGGCTGGGGATGCATGCTGCGCTGCGGGCAGATGATGCTGGCACAAGCTCTGATCTGCAGGCACCTAGGAAGAGGTGAGTACTGTTACTGAGTGAACTTTTGTGTTGTTTGGAGACCATTTAATTTTTGTTGTAATTTTCCGTAAAAGCACAAAACTTAAATTTATTAATGAAACTTTTTTTGATGCCCTGATAGAGGTTACTAGTGAATTATTCTTGTCTGATGGGGTGGAGTCATGCCAGCCTTAAGCAGTGAAACAGAAATAGAGGGAGGACAAATAGAGAATCCTGTTGTTGTTATTTTATAAATCTTTTTGAGGAACACCCAAGTTGAGGCCAAGGGAAAACCTGCTGCCCTGGGTGCAGTTCTTACCCTTCTCTTTGTTGCTCGCATAGCCACCACATGTTCACACACAGTGAGTGTGTGAGCAGTGACATAGTGCTAGACATCACACAAAGTACTGCACAGACCACTCGTCCATCACCAGCCTGAGCTCCAAACCCCCCTGCAGAGCCCATTAACACAAGCAGTTAAGCCTGTATCAACACCTCACATACTGGGATCCCAGGTGGGTATCAGGTCCGGTCTGTTTGTAGCTGCTGTATCCATTAAATCCTTAGCGTTGGGTGTGTGATCCTTACACTGTTGCGCTGCGGTTTCTGTGGCAGCATGTTTGTGGAGTTACCTGCTTGAGTAACTGAATCCACAGAAGGATTTGTCGACTTCAATAACTGAATCCACAGGACAGAGGTGCAAAGATTTAACTGGAGGAGTAGGCAAATAAACAAATCACCTGAGGAAAACTAGAATATGAATTCATAGTATGTAGCTACTTCATAGTATGAGCCCCGTGTACGCACCTCTGTCAGTAACTGGGAGGTAACCACCTTACGTGAGAAGCAAGAGTGTACATGGCAAAGCTATATCTTGGATTTCACTGTGGGAGAGGGCCCGTGCTGTGCTTGGACTTTGATCTATGGATCTTGTTATCTGATGTATGTGTATCAATCTAACAAAATCTAAACAGAGTGTATAGTTTTAAATAATCTTGGAAGCTCATGTACAGCAATAGCTGCCAATTCTCAGCAGTGATCACTCAGAATATATTTGCAGTTGACATTTTTATTTTATTTTCCCAGTTGTCACAATCTAGCCTGTGATGATAAAGGAGACCTTGATAATAAGTGGCAAGCTGTGACTTCTAGGAACACTAACCAAAATGTAAATTTCAGAGATGAATTGTACATTAGTTTTTAACTTCTCGTTGTATGGCTTTCTACTATCTAGAAATTTGATCAGCACAGTGGAAACCTTATTATTTTTTAATCAATCTAACTTTTTTCCTGTAAGATTGGCAATGGGAAAAACACAAAAAACAACCAGAAGAATATCATAGAATCTTACGGTGCTTTCTAGACAGAAAAGATTGCTGTTATTCCATCCACCAAATGGGTAAGAACACACATCAACTTTTCTATTTTCCACTGAAATTCCTACTGTGTTGAAAGGTTATGATTTGAAATGTGTTAATTCAAAACTTTTAAAAGGTGATTATGAAAGCAATGTATATGTTTATATATAGATAAAAATGCATGGAAATGGTTACTAAGTGTAATAATTCAGAAATTTTATTCACTGAGACCTGAATACATTTGAATGCTAGAATCTAGCTCTTGATAAAGTATGTAAGCCTTGGGCACCAGAGTTGATAGTATTGAAATAGTCATGAAGCTTATTGCTGTAATTTGTGATGAAGGACACTAATATTTGTAATTCTCACTACAGTTTAGAAACTTTTTGTGAAGGAACTAGCAGTCATTAAGATTTGAAAAGAACATAGATTGAGAAAATAATTGTTGTTGCTAAACACAGTTTGCAATTGGTCTTGAACGTATGTCAAAATATTAGTAGGTCATGTGCTATTTAATATATATTGTGACCAGACCCTCTGTGGTCTTTTTTTTTTTTCTGCATGCATGTGTTTTCCCTCATAAAAACAGCGCAGATGGGTGTTGGAGAGGGGAAATCGATTGGAGAGTGGTTTGGACCAAATACGGTTGCCCAAGTACTGAAGTAAGTCCATTTGCACTGGCTCATTCAGAATGTTCGCCCCTGGGGCAGCTGAGGCCCAAGACAGAGATTTAAAGGCCGATCTCCCTCTCTCAGAACAAGGGGTGTGTGTGGCGTGTGTTTGCAAGTACAGTGCAGACCCTGGTGCTGGTACTGAGTTGGGATTGGCTGAGTTCTACATTTTAATATACTAAGATCTGCAAAAAGGCCTGTCCTGCTGCGCCGTCTGCGTGCCCTCAGTGGTGAGCACCAGAGGCAGACATTCCATTCCACAAAGGGCCACAGCTTTGACAGGTCAAGTGCCACCGGGCAGGGCAGAGTGGTGCTATGAAACACCAGAGCGGAGCCATCCAGGCCAGGAGGGACATGAACTGCAGTTGCTCACTGCCTGAGCTGCAGTGCTGCCCGAAGGCTGCTGTCAAAAGCACATGCAGCTCTGGTCTAGAAGGCCCACGTAAAAGAGTTCACTTTGCTCCATTTCTGAGGGGCAGGTGGAGATGCCAGATCTCAAGTGGAGGCCACACTGCAGGTCCTGAGTGCTCAGCAGCGATTCTTCGCAGCCCTGGGAGAGACACACATTCTGGAGGGAGAGAGAGGAGCTGAATTGTGCTCTGGCCTCCAGCTCTTCTCACTTACAAATTCCTCATGGCTTAGTGCTCATGTACAGGTTTTTCTGGCTTATTTTAGACAGCTGACTGCCTGTGCAGCTTAAGAGTGCAGCTCCCTTCCCCAGAGTTTTGGATTTCACACAACTGGACAGAAACCTGTGTGCCATAATGCCTCCCTCCTACCTTTTGGGCGCCGAAAACCTTGAGCTGACCTAGGTTTTAATGCCGAGTCTGCTGCCCACATGTGCACAGAAATAGTTCCTCTGGATTTAGTGGAACGTCTTAAGTAAAAAGTAATGTGCAAAAACTGGCACAGGAATTTTTTCCTTCTCTAGCCAGTTGTGCCAGACACAACGGCAGGATCCCATTGCGGAGGCTGTTAAATGCAATAAAAAGTAATAATTATGTGGTTGAGCTGTTACTGCATTTGGCAAAAGGACAAAGAGGTTTCACATGGTACAGTGTGTGTGCTTTTCTTGGTACCACTCAGTATTTATTTTTCTAAATATATTAAACATTAAATATTCAAAGTAATCTTTTTATTACATGGAGACTTAAAAACAAGTCCAATAAATATGTTTTTCCGAAGAAACAATTTTTTGCTCAAGAACCATCTAATTGCCCTGAATGAAAAGCTACGCTCATGGTCCTAATTATATTAATTATTACCTTAATGTTTTCTAGGAAGCTTGCTTTATTTGATGAATGGAATTCATTAGCAGTTTATGTATCTATGGACAACACAGTGGTCATTGAAGACATCAGTAAGTGAAACATCAGTTCTCTGGTTACATTTTTTTTAATTTGACTCGTAAATTTCCTGAATATATTTAAATATGAACAAAATACTTTTGGGCCATCCCTACTTGTTCCCAGGGTAAGAAAAGGGATAAAGGAAATGCAAGGTCAGGTTTGGGGTGCACAGAGTGATGTAAGCTTTTGATGGCCAACTTAGATACCATGCGGTTTGGGAGAGGATGGAGTTGGTCTGTGCTATCTGAGCTCCTACCCCAGAAATAGAATGAAGTTGCACGATGTAGAAATACAGGAAATTGCTTTTAATACAGGGTTTGCTGAAGAGATGTGCTTTTGTCAGGCAAAGGAGAAACCAGGGGCAGATCCTAGAGAAACAAGTGGCCAGGCTTGATTTTCTGTTGTAAGAAAGGTGGATTTACCAGTGGTATTTAACCACAGCCTGTTCTTATGTTAGTCCCTACTTCTGATTATTTTATGTTCACATCATTGGAGTTGAAGCATTCCCTGAAGAGTTTCTAATGCTGATATCTCTGCTGCTTCACTTCCCTGACATTTTATGGGAAGAGCTTGAAAATATTAATAACACAAGTAGTAAATGTAACTTCAGTCTCAAATTTTTATCCCCTAGTCGTTCATCTCATGTCTCACTAATGTGCCAGCACATTGTCTGTCTGCTAGAATTACTTCTACTAAATAATTACAATTTCCATACCCTGCTCCTTTTGCCTTCAAACAGGAGCCCTATTAAGATGCCTGGCAAAGTAGCTTAATTCATGATGGAGAGGAAGATCTGCTCCGTGTTCCTTTGTGCACTCATCGATTTCTATTCTTATTCCCACAGAGAAAATGTGCTGGTCCCCTCCCCAGGGCAGCAGCGCGGCCCACAGCAGCGCACATTTGCACAGAAGCGCTCTTGGCCGAACTAAGAATGCAGCAGGATTCTGCACAGGCTGGAAGCCCCTCTTGCTTATTATACCTCTACGGCTAGGGATAAATCACATTAATCCAGTATATATTGATGCGTTCAAAGTAAGGGTTTTTTCAGTGATTTATTTTTTATTGTGAAATAAGTTCAGGTATCTATTATATCAATAAATCAATCAACTACAGTGTCATTTTTCTCCCTTTGAACTCTTAGGAATGCTTTAAGATGCCACAGTCTTTGGGAGCATTAGGAGGGAAACCAAATAATGCCTATTATTTCATAGGATTTTTAGGTAAGGAAAAAAATAAACTTATTCCGAATATACCTATGATCTGAAGAGAGGCATTTTTTTGGGAAGGGGAAATAGTAAGCAGTTTAAGCATGAGAACAGAGAAGAAGAAATGAAGAAACATACAGTGAAGAAACAAACAGAGCAGTGTGATATCATCCTCACAGGAACGGAGAAGTAGCAGCAAAGCTTGACGTAAAAATAAGTAATGATATAAGCAAGAACAACACCCTAAGAATTGTTGGTAGTATTTGACAAGCGTCAAATGTCACTGCTGCTAAAATACTGATGATTTTTTTTTCCCTAATCATTAATAGTTTCTAATGAAGGGTGTCTTGTTTTATTATTTTGCTTCACGGTTCTCTTAAATTATTTTATCGGATTTCAAACATTTTCTACAGCAGTATTTTTTTTCACTTTCTTCCATGCCTTCCTTTATTAATTAAAGCAATAGTTAATACCTGGTTCAGTGTTTCAGATTTTACCCCAATTCAATCCATAATTTTCTGGATGTTTTGTTTTTCCTTTGGTAAAATCTGAGCTGTTTTAGACAGACTTCTTTGTTCCAATTTCCGAATGAATGCCTAATGGGATTACAGATTGCATTTGTGATCGTCCTGTAAAAAAAAAAAATGTACTGGACCTTACATAGATAAAGGAAAGTATGTGACAAACCAACCAAAAAATCTACAGTAATAGGTCACAATAGAAAATTATACTAAATACTCTGTGGGAAACTAGTGTGTCAAACTTTCTGATTCTCTTGAGGACCCCCAAGCTAGAAAGTCTAGATACTGGATGTGATGACAATCTAATTTCTATTTTACAATTCTGGATGGAATAAGTACTTATTAAAGTCTCTTGCTTATTACCAACATGTGGATTTTACCCTTCCAGGCAATGAGCTGATCTATTTGGACCCTCACACCACTCAAAGTTTTGTAGATTCAGAGGAAAATGGGACAGTTGATGATGAGAGCTTCCACTGCCAGCAAGCCCCGCACAGAATGAAGATCATGAATTTGGACCCTTCAGTAGCTTTAGTAGGTGTCAGGACGTAAAAGACGTGTGTACTTTATTTCAAAGCAAGACCTCTGTACATTGATAAGGGCAGTAATGCCTTTCCTTGAGCAGAATCAAGATCAGAGAACAGTCTTCCATGACCTGAAATTCAACACGTGGCAGTTCACATATTAACAGCGTTAGGATACATTGATCTCAGGTCAAATGGGGAACTGGCTCTTTGTGTCCCAGGGAGCCAATTCATTTTCTTTTGAAGAGCATTTACCTTTGCAAGAAGTATTTTGAAAGTCAAAGTAAGGAAGTGAATCGGGTTTCCTTGTTTTATTCAATCACTACCATATTTCATGGTTGTTCTGGAGGACTTACTTAACTCATATAATAATTTACAAATCTTTGAATGGAATTACTTGTAGAAGTCATCCAGTAGATATCATAAGGTTACTGTGGTAGTTGATTAAATTAAATCTGATCCGGTGCCAGTGTCCTTTGGTTAGGTTATGGGTGATTGTCATTGACGACACGTTTCTAAAGCTTCAAATAGTGTGTAAAGATCCTGCAGCATCCTTCATGTGTTGACAGATTGTGATTATTTAATACTACTACTGTATGTGTTTTTTCCTTAGGGCTTTTTTTGCAAAGAAGAATGTGATTTTGATAACTGGTGTAGTCTTGTACAAAAGGTAATAATACTATTTTTATTTGCTCTGTATGCAATAATGTATACTTTTTTTTAAATGGAAATTCCCACTACATCTTTCTCTGCATGAAAATCAAGTGAGCCGTAAAAGACTGCAGTAATGCGTCAGGGAAAGCCAATACCACTGAATTGCTGATCAGAGTTCGTTCAGCACTTTGAGCACCACAAACCTTGCCACTTGGAACAGAAGTGTAAACATATACCCTTAAAAAGTTTTTCTCTTTTTAGCACTTCTGTGTCACTGGCTGAAACAGTCATTTACTTAGAAATAAATGTTAAAAGTAAGTTTTAGCTGCTATGTTGTAGCAACTTATTGATTTACTTGCTTCCTGAACATTTTTTATTGTTTGACATAATATATTATTACATGTTCTAATTATGACTGTTAATTCCTGGTACCCTAACAGATCTGATTCTGTAAGTGCTGAATCCCTCCAGCTCCTGCTGAAGTGCAGGACACACAAAAGGTGCCTGCTGGACTTCAGGACATTTCTGTGTGCAGCTGGTATAATAAGCACCAGAAGTAGGAATGTGAAGTAACATCAATATTTAAAGGCATTTGCTAAAAACAAACAAACAAAAAGGCTAGAGAAAGTGATTTGTAAATAACTGAAATATGATGTAGCTTACCTGACTGAAGAGGAGTGGAATTTGGCTTCAATAATAACTTGTTTCTCCTCATCAAAACCTACCCTTCAAAATCTGTTGGGTTTTTGGAGCTGAAAGAACCATCTTTTGTTCCCATTGATCGACAGAAAACTTGAACACAGAGAGGTCCATGCAAGTAATCTTATTTTAAAGGGCGAAAAATACTGTACGTTCTTGGTGTCCGTTTGCTACATGTAAATAAAATTATAGGCATATAGATATCAAAGCTAATTGTAACACCGATAACCTGTAGGGCTGTTCAAGAGATCTGTCTTCCAGGTGTGTTTTCAGCTAGGAAAACATTACAGAGATCTGTGGAGCAGGGATTCATAATGGCAAGTACCTGAAATACCAGGTTTTCACTGTGTGTCTGCACAAAGCCTTTGTTTTTTGATAGAAACACATAATGAAAAATATTTTTAATTAAGCAGACATTTTTCATGTTTGAAGGTTCTTCTGAGGCACCTTTTAAAACTAAAGCATTCTCTCCTCAGGAGATTCTGAAGCAGCAGAGCCTGCGGATGTTTGAGCTGGTGCAGAAGCACCCACCGCACTGGCCGCCCTTCGTCCCTCCAGCCAAGCCCGAAGTGACAACAACAGGAGCAGGTGCGATGCGAGCTGGAACCACGGGCGTGCGGCAGCATGTTCCTGGGTACAGTAATCACGGAGGCAATAACTGTGCTTCCCTCAGTGCCCGGCAATCACCGGGGGGGTTAAATGCCTGAATCTGATGGAGCATCAGACAGTTCTCCAAACAGGCCACGTAACAATTGCTAGCACAGACACGTTACGTCGTTTGTTTGTTTGTTTTTTGATCTTACAAAATACTTCAAAGGACGCATCCCAGAAAAGTGGGGCTTTTGGTTTGTGGTTTTAAGTAAACAAAATGAGGCCTGTCTTTAGATTCCTTTTTTTTTTTTTCCTTTCCAGAACTCATTGAATCTACTGACAAGCTATTTGAATTGGAAGAAGAATTTGAAATCCTGAGTGTATGAAGGAAACTGTGGTGACCCTTCTGAGTAGTGAACATATTACAACTATTATTGCATTGACTTAAATAACAGCCATGTTAGCCCCAAAGTGCCTGAAATTACAGAAACCAGAGCACAAAAACCCAGTAGCATCCAGAACTCCAACAGTGACAGTTCTGTTGTCAGAGAGCTTCCCCAGATGGAAAGGCAGTAAGATCTAATCTGATGACCCTTAAAGGGAACTTGTTTTCAATGTATTTCTTACCTGGAGACAAATGGACCTTTGAGATGAAGGCAATAGTAAGTCTATCACTGGGCTGTATCTTTGGAGAAAGGGATAACCCCACATGGATATTTCTTGCTCTCATATAATGCAATAGTTTAGTTCTTAAAGCAAAACAGTCTTCAGTTACGGAGGATGTTTACTTCTGTTCCCTCCTGTGGGCTGCATTGTAGAAAACAGATGTTGTCTTGTTTAAAAGATCGACTGGATCAGAAGAAAAATGTTTCCTTGTTAAATATTTTAACATGTATTTGAGCAACCACACTTGATTACAAAAATGTTTCTGTAAAAGGAACTATGTCTAATGTATACATTTTGCAATAGCCTTCCTGTTTCTGGGAAACCTGAAGAGGAACAGGAGACTCAAATAGTTGATATATAGATCACAACCACTGTAATCGTTACGATATATTTCACCTTGACCTTAAAATTCAGATCAATAAAACTTAGGCTGACTTTTCTTTTGGAGCTAAAGTGAGTCAAAGGTGGTTTAACTGTACCGTATTTATTTAAAAAAAAAAAGATTTACACAAGTTTCTCTGTTACAGCACTTTATCTGTGCATCTAATAAATTTCTTAAGCTTCTCATAGGTTGTATGCTGCTATATTTTGTTAATTTGTTTGTGTGAACTAAATATAAACCAGGTTATCTTAAAACTTAATATATAGGCATATGCAAATTATGTAATTGTTCTTTTTTGACTCGTTGCCTTTTGAAATCTGTTTTAGTAAAAGTGCCTTAATTCTACAGGTTTATCAGAACAGCCTGTGCAGTTTTATTTCTACAGCAGAGCATCTCTCTAGCAGCCAGAAGAAAAACAGCTCAGAATAATTAAAGGCAAAGATCTTTGAATCCATTATAAAGTTCCTTTGTACTGTCAGACAGTCCCCATTATGGTCATTTTGTCATGATAGTGTAATGGACATGAATCACAGAGTTTTGTCTTCACCAATAAATGACAACATAGAAAAACACCGAATATTGTCTCCTCTCACTTGCAGTTCTGGATCAGGGCCAGTGTGATTTCCAAGAAAATACTTAAGCAGATCATATTCCATCTTGTTTGCCTTCAGCGTTTATTGACCAGTTTGGAAACTATACAGATATAAAAAATATTATTTTCTTCCCCTCTCCATGGATTACCTGCATTTTTTTTTAAAACAAAGCATGACTTCTTAATTAATACATTAACTTATTGTTCATGTAACAGCAATGGTAGCCCTCTCCTCCTCACAGATGAAAATGAAGCCCTTGCTTAGAAATGCTCAGTCTTGAGCAGTAACTGCTAAAAAAATAAAAGGAAGCGCCTACGTTAAAAAAAAAAATCCCTTGGTGGAGCACAGGGTATTTACTCCCCACAGAGCTGTTCTGTACACACTACTCAGAGGGGAGGTCTGGACTCCACAGACCTCTCGATTTTTGGAGACAAACAGGTTTATGAAAATGTGGCCGATGATGAATGGCCGGTGGTTGGAATCCCCAGCCCACGTACCTGGCAGAAAATGGGTTCTGTGTGGACAGCGTGGGGAAAGGCTGGGCTGCTTGAACCTGATGAGATTTGGACATCGCAAAAAACCAGGTTATCGCAAGAGCAGCAGTTCCCTAAAGACAGTGGTGTTTAAAATGCATAAGGTGCTGATCCTGGGTGGGGGGGGAAAAAAAAAAAAGTATTTGCCTGTGTCCGTGTTCAAAAATAAACCCAAGTCCCTGTAGACACACTACCCGATTGACACCCCTTTGTACAGCGCCACGGGAGCCCCATGGCTGAAAAACTTAATATAGTTTGCCAGTCATTTGCACCAATTTTCCAAAAGCAGTGGGCTTCACTGTGTGCACAGTGTTTTAAAATTGCATTTGCATAACCCAAGATGCAAATACAATATGATCTGTCTGTGCTAGGAGAGCTAAGCAGTACATTGGATATTCTGCATAAAAGGATTGCCACTCGGGAGCGTTAAAATGCCTTAAAGGTATTTGGAAAATACAGCCAAAGCATTTGTTGATCTTTCACAATTAGGAATAAGTTAAATGAAAGCCTAACATGTTCTTCACAAATTCTCTGCTTGTCTCCAGTGTGGTTCAACTCTAGAACATGCAGAGCTCTCCGACCTCAATCTAGGAGGATAATGTTATGCATGTAAATAACCATTAAGAGTAAAAATATTATCTGCTTAAAAGTAAACATGTTCTTAAGTACTTTGCTGGACAGAGCTAGAGCCCTGGAACCTAGTAAAGAAATATAATTTTAAAATAATGTATCAGTCTTGCATTAGTAATTTCTTATCAATTTTTCTTAAAGATTTTTAAGCCAAGGTGACAGTGCATTTGCAAGGCACTTCTTCAAATGTCCTGGAATGTCAATATACAAGGACGCCATATGCTTCATGCTAGAGGGGTTGGTAATAACTTTAGCCCAACTAAATGAATTCATTATATATATATATTAGCATACCTTTTCATGGCTTTCCCTCAAAATATACACGGATAATATAATTAGTGGCACTTCTTTTTAATTATGCCCTGAAGGAAAGTGTGACTAGTTAACAGTGCATACACTGGAAATACAATTCTTTAAACTAACAGAAAAGCAGCCCAGAGGAAGAAGTATACAACATATCGTGACTGCAGCAGTAAAAATTTACATCCCGTAACTACTCACTTCTGTGTCTGCAGAAGCTTGTTGCTGTCCAGTAAAGCCTCTACTTTTCAAACACACACAGCCTGAAGAATTGTGAACCGAGTGTGCCCAGGCTACCTCAGAAAGGAAATTCACGTTTGTAGTACTGAAATGTTCCTAGTGGCTGCGTGTCATTCACCTGCGAGGAGATAGGCCACAGGCCTTGAAGAAGACATTTTACCTGGAATATATTTCAACAGAAAGCTATGAAAAATGGTAAAGGTGGTTTGGATTCATCCTCACATCAAAAATTGCATTTTCCACTGGGGTAGCTCTTTAAAGCCAACCGTGGATGAGAGTGTGGATTTAGAACTGATTACCTGTCACTAGATGAAAGAACACCCCATTTGTTTAATACGCAAAGCAAAACAAATTCATCTTTGAGTCTTCCTAGGAAAGTCAGTTATCAACCATTAATGCTTAGTGTTTCTAACTGACCTGCAACACACTGATAAATTTTAGCTAGCTCTGTATTTCATAAGAAAACGAGTCTTCGTTCCCTTTCACTAAGTCAACTACTATTTGCAAAGACACTAATAAAGCATAACTTTTGAAAAGTCTCTTGATGATGACTGGCATGTGCCTTGGACAGAGGAGTGGTGATGTGAGACATCAGTTACTCTTTGGTCTGAATACGGAACTCACAGAGACTTTCTGAGGTAGCCATAAATGAGGGAGGAAAAAACCCCACTGAAGTAAAAGCATAGCACCGTGTTCCATAAAAAAAAAAAATAGAGGTTTCAGAGCACTGGTCTTTTCCTCCTCTGTGTGCCATCAAACTCCTGGACTTGACACTCAATTTTAGTAGAATTCTGGCTGTCCTGATTCACCCATCAACCACACAAAAAACAGGCTTATGAATTTATCCTTTTTCACGTCAGTGATGTCTACTCTCAGGTAACAAAGACTGTTAACATTGCATTTTTGTTACTACAAGTTCTTCATGCACACTTGGCAACGGCTGACCCTTGTTCGAAGCTGTCCCGCTTTCAGAGTTTCTGAGGGAGGAGCGCTGACAAACTGCTGCGACTGCTCAACCGTCGTCAGCCAGAAGCTGTATTTGTTTGCAAAGTAATGGCACGTTCCCCGGGCACCGTTGCATTCGATGAACGGAGTGGCACGGAAATCCTCCAGGCAAGAACCGGGTGAGACGAGGGACTGACCTCCACCTTCTGCACCAGCTGCAGTGTGCTGAAATAAGGATGTCAGTTTAGACCGGTTCAAAGGAATGGAATGGGAGGTAAACAGGGGCGTCCTCCAGCTCCAGTGTTAAAAGGAGCAAAACAGGCGACCACAATGGTACCTTGGCAGCGCCTGTCTGTCCTGTGAGCCAGGGCTAGAGGTGAACAAGCAAAGGAATGTACCCAGGCTGAATAGACAGGTCTGGTATAACGGAAAACCAGCTTTTCACCTGCAGGCTGGGAAAATTTGGAAACAATAATGCTGACTTCATACTTTTCTAACAATCTTACACTAATGAGCTTCTAGAAGAATGCAATGGAAAATTCTACTTTTTCCACTGAAAGAGGGGATTAAGACAATGCTATAGCTTAATTAGCATTTCCACTTTTAAAGGTTTGAAGAACAAAGAATATCTGTGCAATATGGAACTGCTGCATCAACATCACTATTGAACTTGAGCAGTACAGGTGAGAAGAGCAGCTGAATGGGAACAAACTCAGCCGGCAGCAGGCCAGCTGCTAAGGAGTAAACGCACCAGGGCAAGAAGCTACAGGGCCCTGGTTTCCTGTAAGCAACTCACAGAATACAGTCTCAGTCACCTAATCAAAAAGGAGATCTAGAAATGTTTAAAGCTGCCTTTGCGTTAGTGATACTATCCTCACCATAAGGAAGGAGTATCCTATCCACAGGCTGCGCCAGCCGAGGGGACACTGCGGGATGGTGATGTCCTGGCTGTGCACGGCCACAGCCTGGGAAGGAGCTTCACAGACTGAGCAGCGGCTGATGTACTGCGGGATCTGCTCGCTGTCCACCGGCATCATGGGGATGGGCGCAGTGGTGGAGAGCCAGTAGGACTTGTCGTTTCGGCTGGCATAGTAGCACACTTCGTTGATGTTGCAGTAAATAAAAGGCATGGTGCTGAAGCGAGGCAAACACGAGCCAGCAAAACCTGGGGAGGAAAAAAAAAAAAAAAAAAAAAAATCGGAGAAGTAGTTCTATCAAGCATCTGCCAAAAGCTCCAGCTCACACACAGCAGACACGAGTAGTGAAGGATGGGGCAAGTGACACTGTTCCCAGTACAGATTCTGGCCAAGAAGACTCCCACCACCTCTACTGCAACCACCTGCAGTACCAGTGAAGATTGCTCATTTGAAATGGGATTTTGGCTACATTGGTTATGCCTGAGAGAATTTTGTCAGCTCACCAAGATCCTGGTTGTGGGACTTTTCCTGCCCCTCCACGTACAATAAGCTGTAGCCATCCCAGAGCTTATTCATTCCTATGGGACACGGTGGGATTTGGTCTGACTGACTGTGCTTCACCAACGTGTATCCAACACCCACGCTCCGACCCGGCATTCCCGGCAAACCAAGCGAGCCTGGCTTTCCAGCAACACCTAGAAAACAGAAAAGGAGTCACTGTTACTAACAGGCAGCGTGGACATCAGCTGGCTCTATACCTGATTTTGGCATCGCTGTCATTGTGCTTATGTCAGTCTTGTACAATGAGGAGTTTTGATGGTTGTTACATGAATAACTAGACTTAGTTCCAAAACCAGCCATTTCACAGCAGCATCCACCCATTTCCTACCACATTTAATTTTCTTTCCTTGCCCAACAGCTCTGGTGCCAATGTATTAGCACATATCTCACAGTGCAATAATTCTGAGGGTCTCAAAGCACCAACCAAAGCCCAATTCTTTTTTGCAATAGTACTCTCCATGATGATATTCTTTTGACACAGGCCAAAAGTTGTACAACAAATCTCTGGCAGAATCCAAACCTTCTCTCTCTCGCTGTTGCTTTCCTCTACTATCCAACCCTTACAGCTGTGTTCACTGTGGATACCACTTTGCTCTTTTAGATCTTCAAGATGACTCCCACATCCACAAAACAGCAAAACCAAAAGATGTTCAGAACTCTACCAAGGGAAACACCAGCAGCAATAGACAACAATCACATGTGACATAATCCTCCTCACTGAAGATTAAATTTACTTCATTGCAGATACATGACGGAAAATCAGGCACATCGCCTGGTTTCCTAAGGTAAGTGGGTGCTGGGAAGGGTCTCTGCAGAACCTATAGGCAAACAGAGTTCTACTGATCGCTTCTTTCTGATCTGTGCTCCCCAAAGCACAAAATTACCTTCAAATCCTTGTGGCCCTGGTGCACCCGGAGGTCCTGGATCTCCAACCATGCCAGGTGTTCCAGGCAAACCATCATGTCCTTTCAAGCCAGATCTTCCCGGGAGACCTTTTGAACCTGAAATTAAATACAATTATTACTATCATTATTTCCTCATACTAATGCCTTCACTCCTGCAATCAAGTTCCAGAAGAGAAATACGTTGTCAGCAGTCATGCTGAGAGGCCACTCTTCAACAGCTGTGGTTACAAACAACTCACCCCACAGAGGGATTCTACATGATCTGACTGTCTGTTGAAGGATCAAGATGTGCAGCTGAATATTAAACAAGGCTGAAAATGCAGCACTGAGATCTGGGATAAGCTACTGATCTCAGTCTGAAGCCTCATCAGACCTAAGACTCAGGTTTCAATTTGGTGGCTGTGGAAGCATTTCAGTGATCCAAGTGCACGTTTTACCTGGTTTTCCAGCTGGGCCCTGGAATCCATGATCTCCATCAAAGCCAGGAACACCATCTATTCCTGGCAGACCAGGTAAGCCTGCAGGGGCTGTGATTTCTTCTGGCTGGGGGGTTATACCTGGAGCCCCTTGTCGGCCAGGGAGACCTGCACACAGTGCAAATGAGAGTGTAAGCACCTCACAAAAATTTCACAGTTTTGATGATAATACTGACAAAAGGAGAATTAAATCTGCCTTAGTACATCAGCACTGGATATCTTTGTAAAAAGTGGTATGTCAAGCTCTTTCTAATTTATTTCAATCTCTAAGAAACTAAGAGTTCCCCAAATAAGCCCATTCAAGGGAGCTCTGAAATGTTTCCCAGCCCAAAGCATGTGCAATGAAGAACAGCCTTTCAAATCCCCCAGCACTCACCTCGATGGCCCATTTCACCTTTCAGCCCAGGGTGACCAGGGTCCCCCGGAGGCCCATCTTTACCTGGCATCCCCATAAGGCCAGGGTCCCCTCTTATACCTGCAAAGACACACAGCTAAAGATCTCAGGGGCTAAGCACAGGGTCCTGATTCTGCTCCACAGCTGGGGCACTGAGAAACACACTGATGGCAGCAGTGGCAACAGCAGTTCAGCTCTGAGAAGGAGGGGACCACAACCCTTAAGGAACTCCGACCATTTTGATGTCCAGAATGGCTGCAGAGCCTCAACACAAGAATTTTCACGGCTACATAATTACAATTTTTTGAAAGCATTCTTCCCTTCCTTGGGTATGCCAGGGTAAGTGGGGAGTACACAACTTTTCTATTTGAATCTATCTCTATGCACAGCACAGAGGGATGGGCAGCTGCTGGCCTACCAAGACAGCGTACAGTTCTTCACCTGGCAATGGTTCTCTGTCCTTTCCTGGCCTTTGAGCTCTGCAGTTTCTCTGAAATCTTGCTACCAGAGCTCTTGTTTGCAGCTGCCCTCTAGTCTGAGAGAGCAACCTGCTCCCTGCCTTAGCCTGGAACAAGATCTCTTAACTCCTACGATCCTCTTAGCTTCTTGTGGAGACCTAAACCCACCACACTGTGCCTCTCAGCATACATGACAGGTGGGGTAGAACAGCATCTCCAGCCTTTGCCTAGACAGTATATGCAACTGGGTAACTGTAACAAGCACAGCATGTGGACATCGGGAAGGGAAGGGAAGGGAAGGGAAGGGAAGGGAAGGGAAGGGAAGGGAAGGGAAGGGAAGGGAAGGGAAGGGAAGGGAAGGGAAGGGAAGGGAAGGGAAGGGAAGGGAAGGGAAGGGAAGGGAAGGGAAGGGAAGGGAAGGGAAGGGAAGGGAAGGGAAGGGAAGGGAAGGGAAGGGAAGGGAAGGGAAGGGAAGGGAAGGGAAGGGAAGGGAAGGGAAGGGAAGGGAAGGGAAGGGAAGGGAAGGGAAGGGAAGGGAAGGGAAGGGAATCAAAAGGGACACACTGCAGGGAACCTGGAGCTAGCCTCACTTTGCTGCTTTTGGAGTCAGTAGGTAAAACCTGCATGGGCCAAAAGGGAAGACTCAGACAGCAAACTCAGCTGTGCTTACATCTGAATGAGGACTCGTTTCAAAGCAGTCACACTAATCACACAACAGCCATTCCTACTGTCAAGGTGACAGTTGCCAAGCCCCACCCAGACCCTTTCAAGGCAAGATCACCTTTCAATCCGGATGCTCCAGGGAGTCCAATTGGACCAGTGGGTCCCACATCACCCTTAATGCCTCGCAAGCCAAGAACACCAGGGAAACCTGGATTGCCTGTGTCACCTTGGTCAGAAGCTGGGCCAGGGGGCCCTCGTGGTCCTGGAGGACCTGGAAGACCTAGAAACAACAGGGGTAATTAGCACAATCTGCTCCTTGGGCAAAGGAAATGCTGGGTCTATCCTGGGCGTGTCTTTTTAGAGGACAGTCATGGTTCAGGTGTCTATATTTTCAGGGGTGTCCTCTTCCTGAAGGAAAAGAACGAGACTCTACCTGCTTAGGTCTCATAAACTTTTAAATCCTTGTAACCACAGTAATTTAGCTTTGAATTCCAAGCCTGAGCATAGCCCTGGTGCCACCTGATAGCTAGCCTGGTGACTCAGCTGTTCCCTAGGAGAACGAGAGCAGTGGCTTCAAGTCCTTGGCCAGGGAAAGGACTAGAGTCTCAGCCTCTCCGACAAGGCTGTGAGGTACTGCACGGGCACCAATGCCACCATGACAAATCTTTCCAACTATATTTGCTGTCGATCCTGCAGCAAATGCTTCTTATGTACCTCTGAGCAGCAATGAAGCTTTGTTGCCTCCCAGCTCACCCACTCTCCTTAAAAGGCCTTTCTTCATACCTGAGCTCCCATCATTTCCTGGATGGCCAGCATCCCCAGGTCTCCCACGTATGTCAGAAGGAAGAGAAGCTCCTGGTGTTCCTGGCAAGCCAGGCAGTCCCACAGGACCAGGAGGACCTACAGTAAGAAATACAAAGTGAGAGAGTGTACCCAAAGCTCTTCAGTGATCTTCCCAGACATGGACAGAAGTAGTGGCTGAGTAGCATTTATATTGAGGAGAACAGAGACACATCTCAGTACATGCAGGAAAATATTACCGTATTCTGCTGTTCAGGAGAGGTATAGACAGACACTGTGAGAACTATGTAACCAATGGTTTCTCAAACATATAGCCACATTGCAGATTCAACGTGTAGCTGTCAAACTACCATTTTTAGTTAGCTTTAGGAGTTCTCTTTGGTAATTCTGCTGACGATTGACGATGCAACCCATTAACCTGAGCTGCAAAACATCCTGCTGGGTTTCTAGAATGTCAGTATTTACCCATGTCTCCTGATGAGCCTTTTGGTCCAGGGAATCCCGGAGTTCCTCTACCCAAGCCTGGAGAGCCTTCTTCACCCTTTGGACCTGGGAGACCTGCGGGGCCTTTCAGTCCAGCTTCACTCAGACCTAATTAAACATGGTTAACAGAGACAAGAGAGCCTATTTGAATTGCCTAATAGCAGTTAAATTATTACACAAATTGAGTTGTAATTAAAAAAAATTAGCTATTTACTACTCTCTCTGCTGTTTCCAGTAGAGCAACAGAAAGAGATTTGGTGCCTCATGTGCTATTCTGGTTGTGCAGAGTGAATTTAAACAATCTGCAAGATGCTGAGAGAGAAGCGTACGACTGTTCTGGTCTTCCCACAAGCTCTTGCACAAGGATGTGAACAAACCCTGTGGCAGGATTTGCCTGCCAGCCTGTATGCTGTATCTCTCAAAAGGATGCAACATAGACTCAGGCTTCTGGTCTTTAAATAATCTAGTGAGCTATATGCTCCAACATGGACAGACCAGTTTCCACATACCACTGCAGAAGACACACTAAGACACAAGCGGTGAAGGGCAGGGGCTCCCAAGAAAAGCTGCAGGGACACGTTCCTCATGTCACTCTGGTAAGAGGAAACACTAAGCAGCTCTCTCAGATATGAAAATTGTGGAGGATCTATATGCTGCAAATCATTACCTTCCATAGAAAGTATGGGTATCATTTGAGTTGTACACATCAAGATTGTCCATTTTCACGTATAAAATGTCTGCCACAAATTTTAAGCACTGCTTTACAAGATGACTGTAACTAAACACATCTCTTTGGAAAGGTCTTTCTCCACCTCTTTACATTTAGTAAAACACTGTTTGCAAACCAGAAGCACATTCTATTTCATACAGTTAAGAATACAAACCAACCAAACAAACAAACAAAAGAAACAGCAGAAGCTTCCCAAAAGCAGAATCCGGTATCTGATCAAAGATTCTGATTTTACTGATGTCTTTTTCTTGAGCTCCATGTAATTGAGGGCTATAGAAGGCAGTAAGGAAACATGCCATCACTAAGCCCAACTCACAGCAAGCATTTGATGCTGGCCTGCTAAAATCAAACATCCATTAGAAACGGAAGAGTTTTGTGATTTCATTCCACCAGCTTTCCAGCAGTGACATAGTCCTTCAGGAATACAAGGACAACAATCAGCAGAAAAGCCTTTTCACTCCGCAGGCTGCATCCTATTCTTACTGGCATCAAAGAAGAATTTGTTCATGCACATTCAGTATTCTGAGGTTTTTCCTCACATCATAATTAAATCCAGACCCAGGTGAAACAGGGAATTTTGTGGGAAACACTGCTCTCATGATAGACCAGTGTGTGCATTTCCCCAGCTGTGACATTTCTCCTACTCCTTTACCTGGTGTTCCAGGAGACCCCTTTGTGCCTGGCAAGCCATTCAGACCATTTAAACCCGGAAATCCATGAAACCCTGAAGAGACATTGGGAACACGTAAATGAACAAATAAGCAAATAATCTAGCTAGGTGGAAATGTGTAAGATGTTTCATGACGACTGCAACATGTATAAGAAATTTGACACACAGGGCAACACCGTATGTAAAGTTTTCCTTCACACAGGCCCCCTCCATGGAAACTCTTCCCACTGCTCTCATGGGTTTTACTCTCAGTGACCCAAACCAAGTGAGAGCCTCTCCCTTTCCAACCACTCCTCTGCTCATTTCTAGCAGCTGGTGACTGCACCAGTGTTGCCAAGAAATGAGCTGATTTCCCATGCACAGCTGTCCCACACAAACGAGAGCTGCCTGCCTACACTGACACACTTGGCTGAAACACCAGTTTTCTGCCCTTGTTGCTCCCTCCATGTGCACACTCCAGATGTACCTTTAGGTCCTGCTGCTCCATGAGCTCCAGGGAATCCGACAGATCCTGGCTGCCCTGGAGGTCCTGGTGGCCCAGGGGTTCCTCTCAGCCCAGCATTTCCAGGGATTCCTGAAAACAAGTAGAAAAATGTTCCTGTACCATACATCCAGGCTGGAACGGCTCACAGCTTCCATCTTACGGCTGCATTTAACTCATAAGATGGGTGAATAAACTACTATGTAGGTAAAGCTAAATTAGATCCAAATCTCTCCTCACCACCACTACTGGCACAGCACTTATCAAACTATTTACTTGACAGCTTTATTTATTTATAAGTCATAGCAATGACATTCTTCATCATCCACCAAGTGACACACTGGAACAGTTCACATACTGCGTAACTAATTAAATTGTTTTTCAAATAACATATTCTAATAACAACCGTCACTGTTCTCCCATCTTTCATCTCGAGAACAATTTGAGAATCTGCCTGCTAGTTACACCACTACCCAAAGACACTTGTAGTCATCCTTCTGGGTAGGTTTGGCTCTGGAGGGGGAACAGACAGAAGTGTTGCAATGGAAGATTTCAGAGCAGCCTTGCCCATAAGCAGCTGCAAAGAAGTTGCTACTGCTTCTACCTGAGGTCTTCCCTATTTGTTAAGGGAATTCCTTTAGGTTTCAGTTGTGCAGGATTCACATGGTTGACCCACAGGATTAGTCATGACAGGACAAGGCAACACCTTACACTAGTGTCAACAAAATTCCCATCTTCTTGTCAACCTTCTTGTTTAAGCCTCAGCTAAGACAAGCGACCAGGGCTAAGGAAACAACAAGGTGAGGTGGTTCCACAGTCACACAATGAACTTCAGAACTTAGATGCCTAATCCAGTACCTGCTGGTCCTTCTCGGCCAAGATCTCCTGGGCTGCCTTTGAGCCCATTGACCCCAGTGTTTCCTGGGTAGCCTGGTTCACCCTTGGGTCCTTCTCTCCCTCTCTCTCCTGAAAAGATAAAAACAGATGGCATGCTAGAGCTCAAGTGAAACTGCAGGAAGGAGTGAAGAGAATAAGAAATACGTTATGTTGAGGCTGCAGCACTTGTGTCTGCTTAGCCAAGGTCTGGGCTCTGGACTGGACTCCCTTGATGCCAAACAGCAGTGCAGGTTCACAAGCTCCTCCTCAAGAAGTGAAGTGGGACCCAGCATTAGAATTGGGCTGCTCTCAAACATGTTCATTATCATCCAGACTTGTGCCCCACCTGGATTCCAGACACCTCAAGTCTCACTGCCAGGAGAGGGCTAAGGTATTTAAATTTATAGATCACAAAAATACCCAAATTGGGCAATGCCATCCAGCTTAATCTCTAGAATTTTACATTATTGAAGTGAGCAATCAAGGGCTAACTTTACCTGGGAAGCCCGGGTCCCCTCGCTCTCCTTTTGCTCCAGAAATGCCAGGAATGCCAACAGACTCTCCCTGGTCACCTGGAAAAGAAAGACAAGGTGGAAAGGCCATTCTCTAATTGACTGTGGGGAACAGTTTTCAGGGCTGCTCAACAGGCTTGTTTATGAAAATAAACCTTGCCTACACCTCAAATCCAAGGAGCAAACAAAGACAATAGTAAGTGACGTACTTGAGTTTGAAAATGCTTATAAACAGCAACGGATGCAAATTCACCCATGCAAGTGCATGATAAGACAAACATTTATGGGTAATTGCACCACATCCTGCCCTTTATACTTTTGACATAAGGAGATGAGAGAGAAGGGCGCCTCTTGTACTGTCCAACATGCTTCGCACAGTGCCATGGCCAAACTTCCAAGGACCATAAAATATTCAGGCATTTGGCTTGGGACTGGTCTCATCTGAATGAAGCCCCTTACAAGGAGACATGTAGTTTGGAGCCAGTCACTGGAGAGCAACAGACACTTCTAGAACACTCCTCATTCATTTCAGTCATGAATGTCAGGACTGTGTGTACTGAAAGACCACAGACATTATGGAAAATTTCTTACCCTTTGGACCAGGGAGGCCAATAGGTCCTGGGAATCCAAGTGCTCCAGTGATACCATCTGGACCCTGAAAACAAACAAACAAACAAAACAAAACCACAAATTAGCCTTTGCTTTTTATTCTTGTTGTTCCAAGTTTGAGTCATGAGGGATAACAGACCATAAAGATGTAGGAAGGAAGAGTATTCGAAGTGTCATTCAACAATATGAGCCAAACAAAAATAACCTGGAAGTTTTGTAAGGAAAAATCCTGCTCGTTTCTGCTGCTTTGTCACAGAAGCACCAATTAGAACACAGGATTTTCCTGAGAGAACTTAGAGAAGATGAAGATACTTAAGAAGGTATTTACCCTCTCTCCTGGCATTCCTGGAAATCCTACGATACCATGTGTACCCTTCTGTCCTGGCAGCCCAGGCTGTCCAGGTGGACCGGGGAAGCCTGGGTCACCATGAAGACCTTCCTCTTTGCTTGCTGACCCCATTGGACCAGGGAGACCAGGCTGTCCACGGCTGCCTGGGGATCCTTTATCACCTGGGTTTACAAAAGAGTGTAATTTCATTTAATAATACAGATGTACAGCTCATTTGGGCCAACTGACTTGTTACCCAGAGCTCCCCTTTAAGAGAAGGAAGGGATGATGTTAGTTCTGCGGAACAGAGCTTCAAAGGAAATTTGTGTTTTCAAAATTCAGAATTGCTGTGTGCAAATCATCCTAGAACGTGAATGACAGAACAGAAAAGAGTAATACTGCAGGGGCTGTCAAAAGGACAGACCATGCTCAACTGAGAATAAGCACAGTTGCTGAACAACTGATACTGGCAACTAACTACGGTGTTGTGAAATACCTCTAGGTCCAGGGAATCCTCCAAGTCCAGCTAACCCAGGATCTCCTTTGTCTCCTTTGAACTGCACTGCCTGTTCTGGAAGCCCAAGAGCAGGAAGACCAGGTGGACCTATATCACCTCTGTCACCTGAAGAAATAAGAAGTCAGTAAATCTTCTTGCAAAATAATCTAACCGAGAAAGGGTATAACACTAGAAGCTGGCAGACAAAAACAGAGCTTTTCCATGTCTCCTGATGCAAATTCATCAGTAAGTGCTCAGCATCTTTGGCAACCAGGCCAAAGTACTTCACAAGGAAGAACAGAACGCAGCATTTAGAAGAAAACATTAAGTATGCAGATATCTTAGAAGAGCTTCCTAAGTCCCTCTGCTGCACAGCCAGCAAAAGCCTTTCAGCTGTTTCTCACCTTTTTGACCGTGGAGTCCCACAGCTCCAGGGCTCCCTTTTCCTCCAGCTGTGCCAGGAGCTCCTTTAAAGCCGTTCACCCCAGGGACACCCGGCAGGCCTGGCATGCCAGGGAAACCAAGTAGGCCAGAAGAGCCTTTCTCACCTGTATAGAAAAGGTGAGAAACAGAAAGGGAAAATTAGTCTCTTCTGGTATGCTGCATATCCACCTAGCTGAGGGGTAAAGGCAGCATGGGTCCGGCCAGTCCCTCACATCTGAGTAGTAAAACTTCATGGCACAAGCACAGCATGGCTGCTTCCCTTGTGGGTCTCCACTCAGGGTGTTTTCAACCAGCACTTTTCACTTCACCTTTGATAGCTTGGTCCTGCCCCCACTGGACAGCAAAACCCAATCAATTTCCAAGAGAGCAACATGCAGTTGCTTATTAACAGCTCTGCCACTTTCCGCCTAAAATAACACAGAATTCTCCAAGTAACCAACTATAGTATTGATGCTTAATGACCATACAGATTGTAAAATTTTATTTCCCCTTTGGTTTGTGCTTCATCCTCTCCCTTCTATAAATTCCACTGGTCCTCATTTCTCCAATTTTCTTGACTTTCTACCTTGATTTACATGATCCTTTGTCCATAAGGGTCCACGTCCTTTAAGATGGACTTCCTTATGACCATGATTTGATAATTAAATCCATCATTTGTAATTCATAACTCAGCAGCAAAAGAAATGCATTCCAACACTAGTTGGGAAGTCGTTCTCTTCCGACAAGCTGGGCCTAAAATCAGTATTAATGAGGTTATTTTTTTGTGGGCACAGTAATCTCAGGCTATTCCCCTAGTGGAACACATACCTTTCGGCCCAGGGAAACCTGGATGTCCATCTTGACCAAAAGGTCCAGGTGGCCCTAAGAATCCTCTTTCCCCAGGGGATCCCGGAGCACCATCGAGACCTGGGAAGCCTTTCATACCAGCAGGGCCTTGCGGACCTACATCCCCAGCCAAGCCTTTGGCTCCAGGAAGTCCTGAATCAATACAAGAAATAACTCCATAGATTATGTCACACAACACTCGGACAATTTGTGGACAGCTTCCCAAACTCTTTAAACACAGCATTGTTTTTAACATGACAAATGGACCTTACGGCACATGCAGCCTACTAGTAGGCATAAAGCTTAGAACTGCAAAAGCATTAGTCATCTAATAAAAAAATACATATGAAGAGGGTTACTGCCTACATCACTACACAACTGGCAAGAGTGAAACCCCTTATGATGTATCAGTTTTTGTCTCCTTTACCAGACACTCAACTGTAGCACACCAGTCTTACCTTTATCATCACCAAGGCAGCCAAACCAGAATGCGCAGCATCATTAATGTCAGCTTCTGCGACCTGCCCCGGCCTCCAGGTGAACCAGAGATAATCGGAGAGGCTTGTTTTGGCAAGTTTATTTTCCATTTTGGTAGTTAAAGTGTTACTTCCAAGAGCAAATAGCTCAACTAGGGGAACAAGCTTCTGCTTGTGCTGTCACAAAACCAAGACCATATGCACTGTTTTGCTTCTAAATGTTTCAGGATGTTTCTAGCTGAAGCTTTGTAATGGTTTACACAATTTTAAGAAAAGGCTCAAACCATTGAAAACAGAATGCTCAGATCCGAAGGGAGGAAGAGAAGGAAAAATTAGGTGACTTCTGAAAAATGGTACTTGCAGCAGTAGCACCCAATATATGAGCTTTGTTATGCTCGGGGCTTAAACTTTTTGAAGGTACAACCCAGTATTTTTAAAAGCAGAAGATGAAACGGCTGCTTTGTTTAAGAAGGCAAAGAAAATACACACTAAAGATCTGTACATATTAAGGATTTCCTTACAGGCTTCAGGCTTTGCTGCTGTCTGAGCATTCCCACTACAATGGTTCTTTGGTTTCTGGTTTGACTAGCAATAATAAGGGGTATCACCTACAGTCAATGCAATTCTTGTAGCATTAAAAGCTAGGTTGTTAGTCCATGAGCTTTTATGCTACACTGCATTTTCTCACCTTGACAGCCTATGTGAAGAACCCATAACCAAACAGTGTGACATCAGAAATGGAGAGTTGATGATAAATGGAATAGAAACGTGGTGAAGGAAAAAACAGACAAAATATGTAAACAGAAAGAACAAGGGTACCAAAGAAATTAATGATTCAGAGAGACAACAGCAGCAAAAAACGTAATCATTTGGCGCTTGTCATCATAGCAATGGAACGTTTTTAAAAACAGTTGAAGGAAAGTCATATATGGCAAACAGTCCAAAAATGTAAAACAATAAAGAGGCAAAAGCAATGTAATGTTAAAATAAAAAAAAGACTTCAAAACTCTGTGATTTTCATCTGAAATGATGTTACTGCTTTCATTCATTTATTGTCACTGTCCCCCAGCACTATCGCTCTGCATGTCAGAACAGATGAATTATATCACAGACTATTATCTACTAATTGCCAGGTCCCTCTTTGCTTGGTTGTCAAGTCTTGCATATACTGTTATCAAGAAACACTTTAGTCTGTGCAGCTTGAGAGATACTGCTGTACTCAAGTGGTGGGTTTTTTTCCCTTGAAAGTGAAAGGTCATAAAATTCTCTTCTGCCCCAGCGA
Organism: Caloenas nicobarica; assembly: GCF_036013445.1. Taxonomy (NCBI): domain Eukaryota; kingdom Metazoa; phylum Chordata; class Aves; order Columbiformes; family Columbidae; genus Caloenas; species Caloenas nicobarica. The sequence continues at coordinate 6,827,997 of NC_088256.1, forward strand.
AGAGAAAGACAGAAGACCAAAGTGCTTGTTCTGAGAAAGCCAACAATTTTTCAATCAGTCACATTTCAAGCAACCTCATACATTAGAAATTATTTGTCATGAAAATGGGAAATGAAGATCAGTCAATGATACAGCCAGCATGTAAGAGCAGAGATGTTTGAAGTATCGAGACATTTAAGATGCTTTCTCCTGTCTTCCTGCTGTACTTCTTACAGCCTTGGGGCGCCATTTCTAGGCAGGAGGCAAAGGCTCAAATTCTGCACTCTCTTACCCCTAACCAGAGGCGGGAGCTCACCCCTAGCAAACGCCAAATCTCTCCCACAATTAGAATCATAGACTCACTTCCTCAGCACTGCAGCATTCAGCTTAGCTACTTGTCTTCACCAGAAGGCATTACATACCTGGTGCTCCTGCAAGGCCAACTGACCCCACGGGGCCTGGTTTTCCCTTGATGCCAAAAGGACCTCCAGGACCGGGAGGTCCCCGCAATCCAGGGACACCCGAATATCCTGGATTACCCTGTTCACCTTTAATGCCCAGGAGGCCTGGTCTTCCATCTAACCCTGGGAACAGAGAGATGGGAGGTTACAGAACAAATAAAACAAAATTCACACTTTCAATTAAAAAGTGAATTTTAATAAAAGCCTTTGAGTTGCATTAGTTTCTAAGAGAAAACCAGCAAATTGTCACATCTTAGAGGAATGCTAACACAGTATTCTAAAGAGATTGGAAAGAGGAAAGATTTTTGAAAGAAAAACAGTCTGATATTCCCAGATACAAGCAGTATCAGTCCTTACCTTTTGCTCCTGGAAATCCATGATCACCTGTAAGCCCTTTATCACCTGGGAGTCCGGGTCGGCCACGCTCTCCCAGGGCTCCACTCTCAGCACCAAATACATCTCCAGGAGATCCTTTTGTTCCAGCTAAGCCTGAAGCACCCATTTTCCCAGGCAGACCATCTGTTCCATCCAGTCCTGGAAGTCCTTGTGATCCTTGCTCTCCTCGAGGCCCAGGGAAGCCTTAGAGAAAAACAGTAAATGTCACACAGCAGAAGCACAGAATATCCGCTTCCAACAGCATCTCTAACAAAATCAACATTTTAAAAATTTCCATGCAAGAAAAAGTTGTTTGGCAAGTTGTAGAAGATTTCAGTACTGAATTAGAAACAATAATTGGTGACAGAAAGTGATGAAACTATTTAAAACAGAGAAAATATCCTCTTTTTTAAACAAAATAATACTTTAGGAGTATCTGGAAGCTGCAGCTAGTTGCAGCTTTACAAGCTTTGTTTCACTAGATGGCAGATTAGGCAAAAAGGACAAAAAAAGGAGAAAGATGGTCATTTCAGGCTACAGACAGTATCTCGCTACCATGATCAACCACAAAAGCTGCAAAGATGTCATATTCACCACTCCTTTCTTACTCTGCCCTCTATGCCAGACAACTTCTGGCTCTGTGGGACAGAAGACACTGGCAGCCTTGGCTCCAGGACTGGCAAGCACTCTCCCTGCACCAAGCAGACAATGAACTGCACTGCTGTGCAGATGTGTCGCACTGCTCGGGGGTTATGTCATGAAGTCAGTGACCCCATAAAGATGACATCTCCTCCTTAACTGCAGTGAAAGGATAAGAGATTTCTTCAGCCATATCGAGAGAAATCTGATGGATAGACAGCAACCTAGCTTTAGGAAACTTCCCTCACCACCTCTGCTGCTCGCTCTTCTATTTACACAACCATCAGAAACTCCCACAGCTAAATTGAGTCCAAACACTCTGTACAGCATGTCTGTACCACAGTACCACATGGCTTACTACAAGTTTTACACTAAACTTGTAGTTAAACTGTAACAAAGCACATTATGACGGTCTCTGGAGAAACAAATTGTGTTGGTTGTTCTCTTTTCTTCCAGCAGCGATGTCATATTACAGGAAGGTAACAAGCATCCTGAACTTTTCTTTTGTTTTCTTCCAAGCTGCAACCATTTGCTTGCAGAGATTGCATTTGGAAGGAGCACAATTGAGCTCTCAATGGAGTGTTATGAATGTACCAGGCAGAAAAGTGGCCAAGAAGGTTGGACAACTCATTTGATAAAATATTGTACACATTAATTAGACAATAAAAAGAATTCCAGTAACTTCCCTCTTACCAGGTTCCCCTTGCAAGCCTATTACTCCTGGAGACCCTGGATGGCCTTTTGACCCATGTAATCCAGGTTGGCCTGGAATGCCAGGAAAGCCTTTGCTGCCTTTGGCACCTAAGAGTAAAAATGTATTAATAAATAATATTAATGAATGAATAGTGGAAGACAAAAACACCACACAAGAAAATAGGATCAGATTCTTTCTGCAAAGCTAGTGCTGAAAACACTCACTGGATACACAATTTAAGGTAAATAAAGTCTCAAAGCTATGGCTGTTTCATCAGCTACATAAACACAGAAGGAGAGGGTTTGTGTTCAGAGGCTACATGAACGGGAAGAAATGGTGCAGTCATTATGGTCCTCCACGGGATTTAAGCCAGGTCTCTTTGGAAAAAAAAAAAAAGAACACTGTTCTGCCAGTTAACTCTCTGGAATATCTATCACTCGGAGGAGATTAATTAGTAGGTATTATCTTCCTTCAGGAATAAGTGCTTCTTGGCAGCCAGCCAGTGCATTGCAATCAGCTTGTCTCTCTACCTGGCAATCCTGGAAAGCCGGGAGTCCCTGGGGGCCCATATGCTCCAGGAACAACGCAGGGCAAGGTGATACCTAAAACAAAGAAACAAAGAGACGGTCAGAAGAGGAACATTGAATATCCAGATGTTTTTTACAGGACATATCGTAAGTGGTTGTGAGTGAACTTACAAACACTGCTGACTTCTCAAATGTGTAATGTTAAGGAAAAGAACGGAGGGTGGAATAGCAAGGGGTTTCTATTTCAGCCTTACTCTCCAACTGCTTCTTCTACAGTCTGTCGGTCTAAGAAATAACCACATGGCTTAAAAGTTTAATACCAGCAAACAAGAGTCAGCACTTGCAAAGCCCTTTGACTGACTTCCACCTCTCAAAAAAAAAAAAAAAAGGCTCTGTGCTAGCAATCCCTTTTCAGCAGAATGAAATTTATGTGGCATTACCAGAGTTGCTAGCGCATCAGATTTACCTGAAAGATCTCGAACACCTCCAACATTCCTCTTTGTAGGTCACTGGCAATTTGAAGTCACATTCACACAGTTAGAGAAATTATCATCACAAAAGATAATTCAAGACATTCCAATTCCAGAAATGCTTCCAGTTATTTTAAGAGGAGTCCATGCTAGAACTACAGAATTAGCTCCTAGGCTGTAACAGCTGGCATAGCCTTGAACAATCATAGATACACTTCCTAAAAATGAAAATCTAAAGGACTTTGAAAGCTATTTAGTCAGAGAGGTTACATTAAGAAGATGACTATTATGCTAAAGCAAATTTGGGGAAAAGAGGGGTTTTTTTTTCATTACTCTGAACACTTCTATGCACAGAGAAATGGCTGCCTAACTGCACTGTTGCTCAATGTTTGCTAATTCAAATCTGGCATCAACTACAAGGCCAATTAAGAATGAGACAATCAGGTATAACAGACACATTGTTCCTCATTTCCTTACAACTCTCTTTGCAGGATCCTTCTATTTAAGCTCCATTTCCAGACTGACAAGCCAAATGTATTCATCAGCCGTTCAAGACCACTCCAAATTGTGACTGCTTTCAGTCCTAAGGAGGTAATCTGGTCTAAATCAGGCAACGCTGGAGGTACTTCCAGGACAGCAACATGAGTTAAACACTTCTTTTCAAAAAAGATTAACATGTTCAGATGACTAACGAATTTTATTAACAAAAAACCCTGAGTCAAACTATTTTCTGGATAAATCCAATCAAATCAGTGGACTTCTGTATGGATAATAAATCTGGCTCTTTGCTTCCAACACTGACAGTGGGAACGGGGTAAAATTACATAAGCCAGGACAAAAACTCATAAAATAACCCAATAAGTTTTTTTCTGGTGCAAAGTCTGTAAAGATCCCTATGATTTTTTTTTTGGCCAAAACAGCGCTAAGAATTGGTTCAATGACATTCTTGGATTCCAGCTCGGTTCAGTGTGAAAATCTTCTGACTTGGATGCCTGCATCCAAACAGAGACGGAAAAGTCAAGCTTTCGGTTCAGGGTCCAGCCCCAAACCCAGTCAGGATGGGCAGAGCTGAGCATCCCTCTCTCACGGTGACAAATGAGAGCAATTCTGGTTCAACCTCCCATTTCTACCCTCTTTCATTCCACGCTCAACCCTGATTGTTATTATTTCATTATTCAGTCTTCTGAGAAGAAAGAAAAATCCTAATCTCAAATTCTAGCTAGTTGGGGGCTGCTAACAGGTATCAGCTCTGGTATAAAGCAACACGCAAGGCTCACGTGGAAAGTGGGACAGCAGGGAATAAGAGGGAATGCAACCCCCAGGGTGTCTCATCTACTCACACGTTGAGATGCTATGCAAATTCTGAAGGAAACATGAGATTATTTTCTACTTTGATGTGATAGAACCAAAGGTCAGTTCTCAATACATTACTTTTACCTTGATGTAAGGCATTCACTGAGAGCAAAATTAATTTAAAAATTACTATACTCATGATAACATATCTAGACAGAGCTGCAATAACACTTCCATTCTTACACAAAGCCAAGGAGTGCTCTGTCTTCATCTATGACAGCAATTCATCTTTGTAGCCAGCACTAGCTTTAAGAACAGAGCTTCAAAACTAAAATACCCATGATCCAGTTTATGCTTTCAACGGATATGAGCACCTAGTACCATGACTGCAAATTGTAACACACACATTGCTGCCTGCACTTGGGTACACTTTGACAGGCCATTCATTTGTTAAAGTAAAAGTTAAATGCTAGGGACACAAAATAAAAATTCCAGTTCTGGTCTTCTGCAATCCTGTGTGAGCCTGATGCTGAATCTTTATAAAACAAAAAGTTGAGGTTCATCTCCGAGACATTTCCTCCTCAGACACAGTGCAATAAAGAATGACATTTTTCAAAAAGCAAGCATTCAGGGCAGCCACTGGCATGGAAAGGGAAGTTTAATTAATATTTGCATTCATGTCACATGGCTTTAAGGACTGTCTTATGTGACTTTTCCAAAAACGACTCTGTACAATAGTGTATTCTGTATTTGACATTATTAGTCAGCAGTAGGATACCTGAACAATGGATATTTCATGTGAGGATAACTGAAAAACAAATAGGACTGTTTCCTTGTGTGTTTTGCAGAATGATGTAAGCAAGGCTTAGTGTAAAATTTATAAAAGCAAAACTTAGTGTTCCCCTGATACATAATACCCTACATTATCACCGTTTACACAATAATATCCCAGTATCAATGAAATTAAACAGTTATTAAACCATCATGTCAGGCATAAAAGCAAAACAGGCAATCCCAACACTTGAGTAATCTCATAATATCAGGTAAAATCAGCCTAGCTTTTTATAAAATACTGAGTTAGACTTTCCCAAAGCAAGACTGCTTCGCCCTGTATTACTGCACATGGCATTAACTCGAGCACAATTCCTCAGTGGTGTCTTTGACGTGGTAACTTCAGTAGGTTACAATCTCTTTTCTAATGCCTTTCCTCATTTTCACGATAAGGTCTTTCAGCCTGGGCAGTACAAGAAATGATTATTTCTTCCACCCACACACATTTCTTTAATATTAGATGAAACTAACTACATCAAAAGGGCCTTTTAACGTATGCAAATTATTTCCTAGTATGGAGAGAATGATGCATTTGCAAGTTTTCTTACACATCTCTATGGAGGTGCAAATTGAACTGGCTAATGACTTATTCACATTTTCCCACATATTTTGTCTATAGATACTCGTCTACAAAGGACCACTCATTGTCAGCAAAGCTTTGATGTCACATTCATAATGAGCTGGCTTCTGATGTGCTCCACAGAATATCTAGAGTTCACATCATGCACCAAGCATTTTACTTTTACTTATCTTACAATGCAATTTTAATTTAGTGGATTTTGTAAGAGATAATTTACCAAACAAAGATGCAAGCATTCATAGCTATGTATTAGTAAAGCTTTTAGCATTTAGCATGTGACTTGAATTGGAAAAAGAGCTTATGCAGACTGTTCCAGGGGGACGTGAATGCTAGCTGTCTCCTCACCCCGTAACGACACCCAGCATGACACTGATGTGAGGTAACATGCCATCCGGCGTGTCTGTGCAACCTCCCCAGTGCTGTTCTGGGCTGGCTCTCACCTCCCTCTGGGTCTGAGATTCCCCCACCAACTCCTCACACTACCGTGATCTTGCTGCCAAGGTTTTTGAACTCAGAGCATCAGTTTATCAGTCCATAAACCTGTGCAACAATATTATGCTTGCGAATATATTATTGATTCTGCATTATTGGTACTGACTGAATTATAAACCTAGAAGCCTAAATATACACAGAATAGGAAATACACCAAAAATCAGCAGCAGCATAGAAAAAAATACTGTTTATCTTAAACTACATCTAAATGGCTGACATGGAATCAAGACATTGGGACTAGCTCTGTGCAGTCATTTTGTTATGAAAACATCTTCCATAAATGTTTAGATATATGACTTTCCATCCAGCTCAGTTTGAATGCTAAGAATGAACATAAAACATCATACATGAAAAACTATCAAATCTACGTTTACTGGCTTTATCACTTGTCATTACGGTATGCTTTAGGTACACATAATGACATACCAACTGAAGCAAACCGTACGACCTCAGGGAAGCACATCGGCCCAGAGCAGATTGCATCGTCATGACTGAACTCCATACCCACTATGGCAATGCCTTATTAACCGTCTGTTCACATGTACAATGTACTACAGTCTCTTCTTTTAAAAAAAAAAAATATCTGGAGCCCTTCTTATTTCAATAACAGTAATAGTTCTGAAAACTGAGTCAGAAGTCTCAGCTACCAGTGAGTTACTGTGTTTACCTGGACAAGGAAGTAGGTTGTGCTCTTTAAAAAAACCTCATTTTATCAATTTTCCTAACTACCTTTGGTATAAAATGCTTCTCCAGCAATAGTGAGTAGCTCCATCCAACATCCTTAGCATTTGAGTACTGTTCGAGTATTTGTTGCTTATTATCTGTGTCCTCCTGAGCATGACAACTTGAGAAAGCTGTGACTGCTGTGTGAGGTCTGGTGAGCCCACAAACCAGTTTCCATTATTTTAAAGAGGAAACTTTAATCTAATGCAATCCCCTGGCCTGGCTACAACCGCATCAGTAAGTTGAGTGCCATTTGACTGGCAGCAGCTTTGCACCTTTTCAAACTAAGGGCAGACCCAGCAACACCCACCTGGAGGGCCTGGAAGACCTGCTTGTCCTGGAAACCCGTCCATTCCTGGGTCACCTGCTGGCCCACGAACTCCACTAGCACCTGGATATCCAACGCCAGGAGAACCAGTTTCTCCACGATGGCCCTTGGAGCCAGGCAATCCTGGCAGTCCTTTTTCACCTGGGAAACCTAGCCCACCATCACCCTGTGCACAGCAAAGACAGTTACAGCTGGAAATCAAAGAAATGTAGAAAGAATACACAGCACTATCATTTTAACAAATGCGTAGGAGTTTGGTTGGTTCTGTGCAAGGTGCAGATGGGCCTGGGAAGGTACATGGAAACTACTGTAAATTATCCATCATTATTTCAAAATGAAGGAAAACTCAGTGACTATTAAAAATAATATTTTATATTTGCCAAAATGTAAATATTACATATTCTGAAAGACATATACTTTCTTTTTAATCAAAAAGATTCTGATGTGATTTTTCTGTTCTAAGATTTGACTCACAGTTATGCCTACAGTGTCTTTTCTCTCCCAGGACACAACATAAAACAGCATTACAAACTACCCCACTACTGGAATTTTATCTTTTGACTGGGTAGCCAGAGGCGTAATGAGTGCCAATTATTAATCCTGACCGAAACAAATTTGTGCTCAGGGACTGTGAGTTTCTTATGTATTTGGAGACTTACCACAAGGCTAATCAGGACTAGTAAGCCAAGCCTTTATATTGCTTCTGCTCCTTACTTCAATTCTGAAGCACTGCTGCTAAATTAACCAGAACTTACTGGAGGGCCTGGTGGGCCTGGCAAGCCTGGAAGTCCATCCCTGCCAGGGGTTCCTGGGATGCCTGAAGGTCCTCTGGGTGCCGTCGCACCACGGTCCCCACGAGCACCTTTGCCTGTTGCGTAGGACGGATCCCCTTTTTCTCCCTTAAGGCCTGGAAGACCTTGCTGACCAGCCGAAGCCTACACACCAAAAGATAGAAAAACAAGAATATGAATATGCATAGCAAAGGCATTGCTTCTTAAAAATGTAATGAGGACAGGACACAACGACTGGAGCTAGAAACAACTGCCAAAGGGTTTCCTACTGTATACATTACATTAAAAAAAAAAAAAAAGAGGTTTAATTATTTCCAAATGTTTAAATATTTCAACCAAGTCACTATAGCCAAACCCTAGTGCGTAGCACCACAGTGACAGCAATACTGGATGGCATCTGGGAACATTATATCACTCATGATATAACAGGGCCCAAGTATTGAACGTTCTTCCCTGTTACTTGGTGTGCTGTATTTACTGACATGGATAAAGATACTCTGAGGACAAAAGACTGGTATCTTCATGGACTACGATTTTCAAAAGTGAATACTGCCAATGAGCAATGCTCAGCACTTTGGAAAATCCTGTTTGTTATGGTTGCTGTTTCATATAAAACACAGCTCAACTCTCACTAATGTATTTAGCATACAGCAGCTGAGAAGGAGACAGCATCTATAGCACACAGTTTTTATAGCTACGCGCAATGATATGGAAAGACCTCACCATTCCATTTTTCAGGTCTTCTCTCCATGCAGATGTGTATCTGCTTCCCCAGCCAGCCCTCACTTAGGAAGACCCCTGGGTCTAATCCATGCATGCTTACAGCCAAGAAGCCCTGGGATGAGTAATTGTTACTGTTTTTCTCTTGACTGCTAAACATACAGTACTCAGAACTTAATAACCATTTCTCTCCCGTTTTTTATAGGTGATAATTTCTCTACTTTCAGCTTCTTTTCACATACCAGTTTCTGGGTTACTTTTTTTTTTTAATCCAAACAAGTAGAAGAATTTATGCAAAAAATGTGTTGCTTTCACTGCGGTCAGCACCAGCCATTGCACATGGACACTTTTTCTCCTTTAATTTGTGACAACCAATATAAACTCTTCCTGCCTTACCGCAGGGCCTCGCAGTCCTGGTGCACCCACAGTGCCTGGGTCTCCACCAATGCCCTTACTCCCCGGCACACCAGGGCTTCCCGACGGACCTGCTGGACCTGAGATGCCTTTTAGACCAACTCTTGTAACTCCTCCATCACAGGCACAATCACCTGCCTCTCCTGGAAAATACAGTCAACACTCCAAACTCAGTTTCATTTGGATAAAGACGCTTTTCAGTTGCAAGAGCTCCAGAAGCAGTATTTGATTCCATTAGGGCAAAGCCATTCTCCCAGGATTTGATTTTGTGCCTACTCTGTTCAGGTGATGTCAGTGTCAAGCAAGTGGAGCTCAGGTTTTGTCCAGGTTAATTTCTATGCAATACCTGCAACCAAATTACCATGTGCAGCATGAACCTCAGCACTTCTTGACCTCTTCTGAAAGGTTTAGACTCTCCTAAATAGGTGGTTTTAGGACAGATTTCTCGTGGGTTTTTTGGAGATAGTTATACATCAGGGAAAACAAATTTATACTCCCACTCACAGTAAGTTACAATGACCCACATCTGCATATCTTCATATTTCTCTGAATCATAACCGGCCATGGATCCAAATGATCACAAAGCACAGTGATGTCTGTATCATTGTGGCTTTTGTTGCTGGTTCTGTCATGCATCAAGACCCAAATTCTCATTATTTTTAGCACAGAGCAGAATAAAATCAAGTTTCTCCGTCATTTCCAGCCTATATTGCAAAAAGCAGTGAACAAGATTTTATTTCCAAGTCTCATTACGCCTTATGGCTTTAAGGTATAACTTAGCTAATTTTCTGAGTATGAGATATTTATCTGCTTATTTGCCTGAGCAGAGTAGGAAGTAGGAAATAGGATTTTGCTGGCAGTGCTGGGCACAAGTCCCTCTAAATTGTAAAGGCTGTTGGCTCCTTCAATCCATCTCAACCTCCTGTGATTTGTCATAAAGATACTTCCACCTCATCCCTTAGGATATTAACCACATTTCTGATGCCCAATGACTGCTGAAAGGCTCTCTCAAAACAAGAGTCAATTACCTTTGTACCCCTTGGGACCCAAAGCTCCTGGCAGCCCTCTTTGTCCAGGCTCCCCTGGGGCCCCAGGCCTTCCATCCAGGATCGTGGCTGGGAGGGATGAAGGGCCTGTGAGCAGAAAGCAAGCAAGCAAAAGCCATGAGAAGGCCAGATTTCCAGCTCATTAATTACTTACAATGTCCGTTATACAACTGAGAGAAATGGCACCGAAGCAAACTGCAACTGTGGAAGTTACACAAGGAGATGGAACTTGGTTGATACCACAGGCTGCAGCCCTCAGTCAGGCGTTGGCTTCTCGCTTCTCGTACAGCAAAGCAAAAGATCTCACAATGTGGATGCAACAGTTTCATTCCTCTACTGCTCTACCATTGCACTTTTTCAAAGGCTTAACAGCTGGCTGAAGAACTAACCGAAGGGCAATTGACTTAGTTCATGGCAGATGTGCTTTTACAGCTCTGGGAGAAGCAGAGTCTTATATGGATAGAAGTTGAAGGGACAAATCAATGCATTGGTGATGGTGATAATGGGCTATTTCCCTTTCTGTTGGCACAGAAGCTATCACGTAGGAGCAGTGCAACAGCTGCTGCTGGCATGGTAGAGTCATCCTCAGGGCTACCTGCCTTCTGCAAAGCTCCTCAACTTCTCATTAAGTTACTGCAGCTCAAAAAAAGAGACCAAATGGCAAAAAGGTTAAGTGGACTTTCCCTGTCCCTCACTTTATAACTGCAGGATTATTTTCTACATCTCTTTATATGCTGAATAGAATGAAACATGAGCTGACAGTAACAGCAGTGGAAAGTGATCTAGCATAAACTACTGTGTCTGAAAACCCTTCCCCTCAGTGACAGCAGTAAGATGGACTGCTGACCAGCACCCGGCCAATGTTCCATGCAAACAAACCGCAACCATCAGCTAAAAACAGCTATAGGAACTTTACAGACTCTGCAGAAAAATGAGCTGGATTTGACTAGCAAACAGTTATTGACAACAGGACACTGATTTCTTCTCCACAGAAAATAACTTCAGTGATGGAGCCAATGAGCATGGTCCGATGGAGTGTGCCTTGTTTTGAAAGGCTGGCTCTCAAAAATAAAACAGGCTGTTTGAACTCAGTTTATGGCAGAATGGTAAAACGCAAGGTTTGTGTAAAATCAACCCTTTTCATGTAACACTCAATCTCTGAGGAAAACAGAACAATGCATGACTAATTCAATCAGGGTGTCCACACAAATGACCTTGTACAAATAAAATCAGATTTCCTTAGGTCTGAAAATTATCTCTTCAGATATCCTATCTGACACCTGGTACCCAAAATACGTACTCACAAGACTAGACATTTACCCTAGGTGCTCACAAGGTCATGGTCTGTTCTTTATCTAAGCCAGTAGGAGTTGAGCCTAGAACTTCAAAGTCCTCTGTATCATAAATTGTGTCTACATAATCTTATGCTTCGGTCTCTCAGGCTACCACTCTAACAATTATTAGCTGTATTTTCTTACTTCAGAGGGGTGGCTGCTTATATATATACTTAAGGTTGCGAGTTACAATCACAATGAGGTGTCAACTGAACATTTAAGATTTACAGACAAATAGTTCTCACTTGCAAATAAATGAATATATAAATCATTATTTGTCTTGTTTCACTCTGAATCCAATACAAAAACAGATGTTAAAAATATACATACGTGGTGAACCAGGCAACCCTGGTGCTCCTGGCAGACCTGGTAAACCACCTCTGCCGGGACTGCCTGGTAATCCAATCGTTGCTCTTCCTGGTTCTCCCACTTCACCCTTCACACCAGGAACACCTGGAGACCCACCAGGGCCCATCCCATCTAGACAACAATGACACAGTGAGCAGCTCTCCAGCAGCAAACACATTCTAGTATTTTTAATGTTATAAAAATTACTGTTGCGCTCTGAACCGCAACCATGTCAGCACAGAACAATTTATAATTGCACACAAAGGAAAACTTACTAATTTGCGGCATCAACTGGCTTCCATTTACACACTCCTTTAGTCACCCAAAAAACTTCACAGGGCTGCATTCAAGTCCCACTGATCAGTTAGACGATTAACTACATAAGACCGTGGTTTATTTATTTTCTGATTTCCTCTGAGTGAGATAATTTCTTTAGTAGCTCCTAGTTTCTGCATCGCTGCAGGCCAAGACTTCACAGATGACATTCAAGTAAAATAGAAATTTTCAAGTGAGATCTTTAGTGGGACAAATGGGTTCCACCTACAGTGGGTTTCTCTAGCCAATCTGTTAGCTCTCTATTTCAAATACGAATAGCCATTAAAAAAATAAATCTCAAAAACATTTGCTATTATTTAAAATGTAGGAAATGTCCTGCCAATCAACTCATTCAAAATAGAAATCAAACAAACAACCTCCTGTGTACACTGCTGCACCAAATATTCACACCCAAAGACTTACTCAGGCTGTAATTATTGTGGGACTAATTCTGCTCCCATCCAAGTCAACATACATGTTTTCTCTGTGTGTCAACTCTGCCTCCTATGTCTCACACAGCATTCTGCAAACCAGCCAGACGAAGGAGCAGGGACAGGCTTTGCTCCTGTACCTTCACCATCTCCAGGCCACTACCCAGAGCCTTCTCAGCACCAAACACAGAAAACAGCCTGCAAAGGACACCGTTAGCAGCTGCTTTACCTCTCTTCAGACCTGGAAACCCTGGAGCTCCTGGAAGGCCTGGTAAACCACTGATCCCTTCATCTCCTGGAGGACCAGGTATTCCTGGATTTCCAGGGTCACCTGGGCCACCTAATTAGACATACAGAAAAAGGAGGAGGAAAATCTCATGAGAATTTCTGCTGAATGACTCTGTTCAATCAACTATCCTGGTGGCCACTGATCTCCTTGACAGCAAAGGATGCAAAGTCATTAGCAGTAACCTGTTAGTCAAAGTTAACAATAATGGGAAAAATTCCTCCTGACCTGTTAGAGGTCGTTTCAAACTTGACTGCATGTGAAGGAGGAAGAATAGGAGAGATCATGTAATTTGCCCCCTCACCTTTATAGCTTCAGAAACTGTTCCCATCCAGGTCTCATTCAGCTGTGGTGTTAATTAAGCTCATTTTCTCAATGCTTTTCTTACCACATTGAATAATAGCAGAATAACATTCAGAGTACCCATTTTGAAGCAGCACGAGGAAGCCATTTTTCCTTAGTACCCCGGAGACAGACACAGAGGTGGACACACAGCACTTGGCTGTGCTCACACACAGTCAGCCGCCCAGGCACTGCATTTCAGCCTGCCTTGAGAAGTATCACTCTGCAATGTGGGGGTGAAAGGTTTATTGTGAACTCTGAAGTTATAAACATGGGGCCAAATGTATTTGTATGCCAACAATATAGATGTTAAAGGAAAAATAACAAGCGATGGGTCAGAACCAAGGCACAATGTTAGAAAGCGGTAAAATATAGTAAGAAGGAAAGTTGGACCAGAAGAAGTGCTTTAGACGAGTTCCAAAACAAAATGCAAACATGTACCTGAAATGACTACACCTTCCCTGTCAATAACGATAGGAGGGCCTGGGGGACCGATGTCACCTAATTCACCCTGTAGAAGAAAACAGATTCACACCACATTCAGATGGGTGATGGAGGGGAAGACTGCTTGCCAGGAAACAGACTGTCTAGTGGTAGCAATGTCTGCGATCATTCACTGACTGACCATCGCTCTTTGTCTTGGTGAAGAATTCCCTTTTTCCTTCTGCTATTCAGAGTCATCTGCTATCCTGACTTCCTTCCCTCCTGTCTGATGAAGCCGATGGATGCTTCAGGTAAAGTGTTTGCTACTATCCAGCTATCCTCTGAAGGCATCCTGTTACCTCAATAGGACATGCATGTACTATGCGTACTGGAGACCAGTTATCATATCAGCATATTGACCAATAACAGACAGATGACATTTGTTCACCTTGTGGTAAAAGCAAGACAGCTGCTATGAACAAATCCATTTTTAAAAGTGTTGATCACTGCAGCTATCTGTTGCCTTGGAATCCTGAATGTCAATAATAGGAGCTTCCAGGTAAATGGATTCCTCTATAAAATCACCCAGGTAGAACAAGCAAGTTGTGACAAACTGCAGTATCAACCTGCACTACTACTTCTTCCACATGCTCTCCACAGAAAAGTCCTTCAGTGCTTGCCTTTCACGTCTGCCAACCATATACCAATCTTGGTGGTAGATAAAGAGTTTTTCACAGCAAACTACTATCCAACCATTTTCCACTCAGTTTCCAGATGTCTGACTGCCTGAATTGTGAGATACCCAGACAATGTCTGCTATACATTGCCCATCTCCAGTACCAGAAATTGAACATGTTCTTTTCAGGCTTGTCAATACTTGTACATCTGTGATCTAAGCCTTCAGGTAGCCTTGGCAACTATCTTAACATCCACTTACTTACACCTAGTCTTGCCTCAATTGTCCAGTAAATATGGCATTACTGTAAGGATAAAGGAGACCAGAGAGACCACACCTACAATTCTAAGTCATGAAGTTACATGAATGAACATTGAAAAGGTATTAAAATATCTGAGTATTCATAGTTCAGCAACTGTTCATTTTTATCCCTAACTAAAAAGTAAATGAGGAACTGAAACATACTGAAAATTACAGTGATACACAGATAAAGAAGATATTTGACTGGGGCAATGATACTTACTCATTCATGCAAATATCTTTGAAAAAGGAATGCGTAGTATTTTAATGTGAGAAGTTACCTTCATGCCTTCAACCCCATCCAGTCCTGGATAGCCTGGAATACCTGGATGACCCTGCAGAGTCACACACGGGAACATTGTTACACAGCGAGACAATAAGGCAGTGGCATTATTTGTTAGCTGAGACATCTGCAGTGCCTGGACTTGAATCACAAACCAATTTCATTGTCCTACCAAACATTTGCAGAAAAAATAAACAGAAAGCTGATGGCATCAATTTATCAGCACTCGCAAAATACCAGAGCTCCTTTAGGCCTCCTACTGCTGTAGACAACATGAGAACTTGCGAGCAGGCACGAGTGTGTCCAAATCAGGACACCTTGGAGTTCTCAGAGAACTGTAGAAATGGTTGTGGAGTGAGGAATCCAGAACATTATTCTCCTTGTCGCCCACACTTTCCCCTCCACACGGTTCCTCCTCTGACAAATTATTGACACCAAAACCTTTGAAGTGACACTGGGAAATCCAGCTCTCCAGTTATCCATTTCCTGGTAGCATTCTCAGGGACACCAAAATTCCCCTTCTGGGTGTGTGACTGGCAATCTACACAGCAGTGACCTACTGTTCTTTCCTGGGTCACATATTCAACCTGGCCCAGCATGGATTGTAAATCCCACTGCCACTGGAGACAAAAGGGGATATTCCAAGAGCTGTGGAGCAGGGAACCTTACATTTAAACTTGCCTGCGATTCTGAAGTCTTGGACAGCTGTAGGCCCCAAGATAGCCCATACACAGTAGTGTTGAGAAACGTGTCATAAAGGACTTGGTTTTAATAATATTTTTTAACACACAGATATAAATTAGATTACATTGTAGATACCATCACCTTCAGTATATCTTTTAAAGGACATAAATAAAACAAAATATGCAAGAAAGTGACAGAATTCCAGGCTGAAATATGAAAACTGCATTTCTGAAAGTTGCTTTCTTGAACAATTTCCGCTGCTGCATCTGGAAGTGGAAGTGCTCTCAACCACTTGGTCACCCAGGCATTTCCACTTCCCAAAGGGGAAAAGTGGCAGAGTTGATTGTTCCAGGAGGGAACGTACAATTACCAATCCGTAGAGGTGGTCTTCTGAATATGTAGTGATAACTAGAGAGACAGTTAAAGGGATCCAGAGTTCTACATGGACTTTCTAGTTAGCTCTCACTAGTTTAATAAAGGCAGGTGCATTCATCCATCAGAAAACTTGGAGCCACTAAATAAGGAAGTCAGTGGATCTGAAGCAGATGATTTCTGTAACTATAAGCACAGTATAAAAAAAAAAAAAAAAAAAAAAAGAAACTTCACCTTTCTTCCTGGAATCCCATCAGATCCATCCAGTCCCAAAAGACCCTAAAACAGGAAAAAATATTAACTTTCAGAGGCTCCATCTCAGCCTGGTCTTCTTATATCAGGCTCCAAATACCTCAGCACCAAAGAATGAAAAGGTATAACTTTCAAAAGGAGATGCTACCACTGATTTTCCATATCTCCCAAATACTAATGATCATAATTGAAATAATTCAGCAGAATAACTGATAGAAGAAGTCTTAACTTCTTTAGCCATTGTCTTTCTAATCAGCGGTTCAAGTCAAATAAGTCACAGTGTCTCAGCTTACTAGGAAGTCGGGTAGTTTGTAATTATAAAGCCATGAAAATCAGTGCAATCAAAACTTTCTACCTTGACAATTTATTCTGCACATGCAGAACAGAATGCCTGTTGTGTATAAGCACATCTCTGCAGGATCATGGTGGTTTGAAGAATCTAAGGCTGGCATGTGATGGAGTGTGCTGTTAACTCCCACATTCATTGACTAGTTAGACCAATACCTACTGCCAGCTTGTCCACTTCTTCCCCAAATATCTATCCCTGTTGTCTCATGGCTGGTTCTGGCAGTGGTTAAGAGCTCTGTAAAGCTCCTGCAAGGCATCTTTATTATCTTCATTTGGACCTCCTGCAAGCTTCCTTTTCTGTGAAGCTTTCAAAAAAAACCCTGGAAAAACACAGGTCCTGAAGTATCAAGACCTCCACTAAATACTTTAGTA
Organism: Caloenas nicobarica; assembly: GCF_036013445.1. Taxonomy (NCBI): domain Eukaryota; kingdom Metazoa; phylum Chordata; class Aves; order Columbiformes; family Columbidae; genus Caloenas; species Caloenas nicobarica. The sequence goes on from NC_088256.1 coordinate 6,845,126, forward strand.
TGATTTTCTTGGACTGCCTTGTCTGTGTACAGATTTCATCTCACCTTTAATCTGAGGCTTGATTGAGATAAGAACTATCTATTGGTTCTGTTGTATGGCGCTGGCTCCTGTGGCACCCAGTCCTATGTTTGAGACTCCTACATGCTTTGGGAATGCTGCTGTTGATGGAAGGCCCACTTTATGTGCTCAAAACCAGGCATTTAAGGACTTTGTAAAGTTACCTACCCTGCCACCCGGTAAGCCAGGCACGCCTTTTTCTCCTTTCTCTCCAACACCTCCAAAGCCCTGAAGAAAAATGTCAACATTAAATCTGTGGTCTGTTTGGAACTGAATATCTCAGCCCTAAAACATAATGAGCACAAATCCATCTATTAATAGAATAGGGTGCTGCTCTCTATTATCTTCTACATTTAGAAATTATTTCAAATCTCATTTCTTAACAGCGGCTCAAGGGAATGCTCAGAACACCCTTTTTCATTTCTAAAGCCTAAGAATGACACAAAACAAGCATTTTTACACTCAGCATTTGGAAATGTTTGGTGCTTTTCCCAGTCAGCAAGAAAGCTCAAATCCAGAGATAGAACAAGAGGATTTAATTTCAGCGAGCGTTACAGTAGTTAAGCAATTTTCAGGCTTCGATCTTGAAATATCTTATGGTTGTGGTTAAGCTCACACATATGTTCAACACTGCCAGTCTCAATGGGCCTCTTGTGATGCATAAAGCTAAACATGCACATAATGGAACATGTCCAGAAAGGCTAATAACAAACTGTGCTTTGTGCACAGGTTTTTCTTGCACGTCTTTCTACTAAGAACATCTGTATGTTGAAGAAACTGGCAAACAATTTATCTTATTAGTCAGAACTTCCACAAAATATTTATTCCCTAAACTTATCAAAATAACCTGTGTTTACAAAAGGTTATAAGCTGGGAGATAGTTCTCTGGAATCCAGGGATAAATTGTTGTTCTTGATTCATACAGAGAAGATGCTACACATTCCCAAGTTTACGAGTGCTAATGTTAAACAGCCCATTTTAAAACCGGATATATATAGACAAGCAGAAAGACCTGCATGTGCTTTACCACTTTAAAGTAAAAGAATAAAAATATGTTTAGACATCATGGAAGGAAAAAAAATACTATTTAAAAAAAATATATGTGGGACATCAAGAAACACTGCCATCAAGTGGCCACGGAAAGGGTATGTCTACTTGCAAGTCTCTGCAAACTGCAGATTACGTGTACTGAAATGACGGCTGCTTTGTAATGTCTATAGTAGGACAGTATTATCTTCTTTGTATCTCCAGGACAAAAAAATTATCAGATTACAGTTACACTTTTCAAAAAGTCTTGTGGACATGTTAATCAGATTTTCAAAGTACTCTGCTGCCTAGAAACTCCTGTAGAGACCTTGTGAGCCATTCAGAGGATGTTGAACCATCTAACTCACACCAGGCATATATTAATATTAAAAGCTCTTATCTGTCCTTACCGGCACGCCAGGCAATCCTTTTTCTCCAAGGAATCCTTGAGGACCTGGCTCACCCTGACAAGGGGAAGAGGTAAACACAATAAATCACTGTGTCCGTGAAAGCACGACCTTCCCCATCCACTCGTCATGCTCCTGACTCCGAAAGTAAGGCCTTGGAATTTGTTTGTCAGCAAGTATACTTGATCTGCGTCATCATGTGCCAGATATACAGGGTGTTTCAAAAAGGTGGACCCAATTTCCAAGCAGTATATTTCATGATGGCAACATGTTACAGTTACACAAAAATTTACAAATAGTTTAATGTGTTATCAAGTTTTAGTAACATTTTAATGCTTTTTATACCATTTAAATGCTCTATGCCCCCTCTACCTGCTGTACAGACAACACTGAGACAATAGCTGAATTTGTCCCAAATGCCTCTCAAAGTTTCTTCTTCCACTGAGGTCACCAGTGCCGTGACTCTGGTTTTGAGGTGAAAAACTCTATGCCCCACTCCTTCAAGTGATAAGAGTTTCATTCATGGGCAGTTTGTGGTTGCAGAGAGATAGTGATTTCAAATTGGGTCCATCTTTTTGAACCACCCCGTAGTGTAGTCTCAGCACAATGCCGCTGTATGCAACAGACTGTCTGTCATCACTTCCTATGGCTTCAGCGGCCACTACTCAGGAGCTATTGTTCTGCTGCCCTCCACTAATTGCTGATTTTAGGTATCAAATCCAGAAGCATTTCCTTCTGTCATCTGGGGCCAAAACATGCACAGCCCTTCATTGAAAGCAGTGAAATAATATATGATGAGATAGCATAATATCTTCACAATCCTGCTTACAAATTCAAGAGTGAGTCAAAATGAATGGCGTTTGTTTGAATTTCACCTCATGCTAATGTAACTCCACCAAGTAAGATAATCTCTCTCACGACTTATACAGGGGCTTAGGCAAGCTCAGACTGGGCTCCCAAACCAGTCTGTATAGGTCCCAAGTTAATTCAGTATGCCTGAATTTCATGCATATAGAGAATCTTTAACTCGAGATCCATACAGCTTTTATAAAAACACTGATTAGCTAAATATGTATCTCAGTAAATGCCAGGATAACAAAGTAAATCAGATTTCTCTCCTTATTTCAGAGCAGTGTGCATCATAGCCAAAGCAAAAATGATGGAGCTTTTATTTATTTTTCTAAATGGATTTGGGTTTTTTTGCTTCCCTTTACACGATTTCACAGGTCCAACAGAAACAAACTACAGTTCATATATTTTTAGGATTAATGATGAAAATCTTTAAATAGCTTTCAGATTTCTCCTTCTGAGAGGTGTGCATCCTCCAGTGGTCCACAATGCTCTCAGCTAAGAATATATTTATTCAATAGCCATCTGGCAGATTAAAGCAGTACAGAAAAAGATTTTGATTTGGAAATATAAGAGCCCTCTCTGTCCAGTAATTTCATTCAGCCTTGAATGAAGGAGCATTGGAAGGGGGAGGGTTTGTAAAGTGAATTTACAGACCTTTTCTCCTTGCTTGCCTTTTGGAAATCCCATGAATTCCAGTATTCCAGTGGATGGTGGGGGACCTGGAGGGCCAGGCAGCCCCACATCGCCCTGTTGGCAAAAGAGAAAGCTACTAACATAGGCAGAATGTGTTTGATTTCACATGAAAGTGGCTTGTGGATCAGAAAAAAGCCTCTCTAATTATATCCCACATACACAATATCTGTGTGCCTGAATGCTGGCACTGGAGTTTGGTCATGGAACTCAAAGATCAGACTGAAAATTAATATGAACAAAATGCATTAAATCTGTTTCAGAAAGAGTTGTGGCTATAAAACACGGCAAGAAAAAAAAAAAAAAGGCTCAGCTTTTGAATCAACATGAAAACATTCCAGAAAAACTTTGGGGTGATATATGAAAGAAGACAAGAAACAATTAGAAATGTAGGATGATGAGAAGAACCAATTTTGACAGCAGAGTCAAGTCCCAAATTGAGAACTTTGAGAAGGCCTATTATGTCAGTGTAAATTCTCACACATACTACAGGACACCCATTTAGGATAGTGAGACTACAAATGACACATCAGTTGACCCAAAGAATACTATGAAAGTCACAAAGAATAAAGTCAGCAGAACAATTCAATACCAGAGTCCAAAAAAAACTGAAAGAAAGATTCAAAAGATGTCTAAGGAACTCACTTCTCAATAACCATGAAAATATTGCACCAAACTGAGATTTTTTTTCCCCTTTCCCCTCTTCATCCAGAAAAAGCTGCTATCCCTTTTTTGGGTACCAACAGCTAAGGAACCAGGAAGACTCTTTAGCATTTGGATTGCAAATCAGTCCAAGAGACTAAAAGGAAAGGAAGAAAACACTAGAATCTAGCCACTTCCTAGAGTATTGAGATTTGATTGAACATTAGAGTACTATTTCATGCTCTTTCCATAACAGAACAAGTTTCACCCACCTTTTCTCCTTTCTCTCCTTGAAAGCCCAATCCCATGTTACCCTAGTACAGAAGAGAATGATGATGAATGAATAATAAAACAACAGCATCACTATCATCTAGACCCACAGCACTGTTAAAAAAGCCAAAAAACAGGTGTAGAAAGAAGACAGGAAAGGCAGGTACTTACTTTTGGACCTGGTGGCCCAGGGGGACCCATTGGACCCTAAACGTGAACAAGATCAAGATTTTAATTCTTTTGACTACATGAGGATGCACACAATTGGAACAACGCTGGGATCTGCAGTGGTAGCTGAACTTTCATCTCTCGCTCCCAAAGCAAAAGCAACTAATACACATGATGTCCACGCCTTCACGTCCATCACAGACAGCATGGCCCTTTGCTACTGTGGATAACTAACAGCAAACTTTAGTTTAAAAGCAACAAACACGTAGCTCATTTTTACCTCTGCCCAATGGAAACTCTCTGGTAGCATCTTGAAAAAAGAACTCTTTAGCATATTTCATGACGACAAAGGCTCCAAACATGCAGAGGTCAGCATCATTCCTCTAGCCCTGAGATGAGGAGGTGCTCAGAATAGTATAACGCAGTGTTCGTACACAGCACTCCAGGGCTTTCCTGGAGCCCTTATTCACAATTGCTGCTCTGAACACCACTCCAGAGAGGAGCCTTCCCTCTTGTGAGGAGATTAAACTATCTACGTTCAAGTACTCTGTGCTTGAAGTCAGCTGTGCTCAGTCCTTCTAGATTCACACACACTTTTGCTCGTTGTCACGACACAAATACAGACAAGCAAGGAAAACCACCAACATTTTGAACTGTTCTACCAACAAGTGCAACAGCTGAGGTCTCTTACCTGCAAACCTGGTAATCCTATAGGGCCTGCAGCACCTATGGGACCTGGGAAACCTTTTGGGCCCTATAAGAACAACATAGGACAAATAGATAATGTGTAGCACTTACTCCATCAAACCCCAACCAAAGGCAAAGTAAGTCTCAGGAAACATTAAATAATATCCCCTCATTAACCATGTCAATTTAAATACTATAACAATCCATTTCATATTATTAGAATTGTTTTAAAATCAAAGTTACAGAGTTCAATGACAGAAGAAAGTTTGATTTCAAAAAAGAAAACCAGAACAGATAATAGCAAAAATTGAACTTCCTCTACCATAATGTGGATCCACTCAAACCACTACATATCTGGAATTGCTCATGGTACTGGTATCACACAGGTAAATACATGGCCCGCTAATTTGAAAAGTGTCCTTGAGAACCTACTTAATACTCTTTAAAATCATTATTCCCCAAATTAAGTAACTTACAGAAATTCCATCCAATCCAGGAAGACCATTTTCTCCCTAAAAAGTATAAATGCATGAGTAAAAATTACACTATGTTATTGCAACAAGCTATAGGGAACAATAAGTTTTATATAAAACAGAAATATTTGCTGTTAATTAATATTAGATCAAGTGTCAATGGGAAATTATTTTGACATCTGTGCTTCCATATTTATGGAGAGATTCCAAAACTCTGAAGAAATAACAACCATTTTAGAGAAACTAAAGTGGTGCAAAATCCCCCTGTATTAATTGTAAAAACACTGGAAAATACACTATAAAAACTCTCATTACAAAACTACTACAAAATATGTAAAAGCATATCATTATTATATGTAATTATCTGTATTTCCCTTAAACACTGAAGCAAATAAATAAAGATCTATTTAACTTTTACCAATTTATCAGTGTATCTAATGTAGGTAGAATTTTAGAAAAGTTCTTAATTTGGACCAACGAAGTTAGTGTAAGGGGCCTTAAGCGACAGAATAAATTTCTTAATATTTCCAATATTTAATGAAGCACAAGAGGTATTGAATCCTTCGTAGATTTATTCCAAACCTAGTACTTCTGGGGGAAAAAAAAAAAAAAAAATCAAAACCACAGTAAGCTGTTGAGTATTTGTTTCAAGGCAACAAAGAACCAAATATTTTTTTATGCTACCTCATATACGTCAGGATAAGCTTACAAGAAATTCCTCACATCCACGGTTTGACACCGCAACCGAATGGTGCGAGCTCTCCAGAGACACGCCAAGGGCCAGCACCTCCACTGACCAGGAACAGGATGAGCAATGTCCCAGCATCCCAGCATGGGATGAACAACGTCTCTGCCAAGACCAAGCAATTCCAAGTTCTGAGAGCACTCTGTGTTGTCAGTAATTAAGTTATTATGAGGCCTTTTTCACAGCTCTGCATTGGACATACCCATGTCTAACATCACAAGCAATCTAACATGCAGCATAAGCCCTGCAAGCTATAGGACATCAAAGTGTTTCTTGTACTGCATATTCTCCTATGTGATGACAAGTCTTACCTTCATTCCTTTAAGACTGCCTTGTGCAAAAACAGGTTCTCCTTTAAGGCCTTTTGGGCCAGGACGACCCTGATTTTAAAAAAAAAAAAAAAAAAAAAAAAAAAAAAAAAAAAAAAAAAAAGGTCAAAAATAAATTTCTGGAAAAGATACTGATTTTGTGTTGAAAGAATTTATATTCACCATAATGAACAATGAAAACTCCTGCCTCCAGTTAACTGCAAAAGATAGATTTACCAAATTTATTTAAATCTTGATCATCCCATCCAGTTTATCAGAGGTGATTTCATTTAATTGCCAAATTAATTTGAGAGGGCCTGGCTGATCCAAGCAGCTTTTTTAGCCAAAAATGCAATCATATAAGCATTATAAAATAGAAATTTGAGCAGTAGGTGTGAGTAAATCAGTTACTTTAGAAAGCAGTATTTCAGTTTGATCTTATTGCTTCAGTATTTTTCAACATCATATGAACTTCTGTTCTGGGGGACACATAAAAATATCTTAGCACAGTTTAGAAACACTGAAACAAATGGCGTTATTTACACCCCCTAGATGCATTTTCTTCCTTTCCTTCACACATATGTGCAAAGCAGTTCCACTACATGTATAGTTAGTCACATGACCTGTGTTTGTAAGATCAGACTTTGAATGTGAACAAATACTCAAATATTTGTCAAATATTTTAATATCAAGTCAAATATTTTTTTGCTTACACTTCAAAAATAACAATGGAGTTTTATAAAGGATTACAGTTCCCAAAAGGATCTAAGAGTGGAGCTCTTATAACTAATCCTACCCACTTAAAACAGAGAGTATAGCATGGCCTAGCTACTTTCTCTTTCTCTACAGTCAATGCAGATAAACGTGTATCTCCAAAGACAATTCATCCTGAAAGGCAGAGGGGAGAAGTGCTCTCTCAGGTATCAGTCTCTGTGAGAGGGAAGTCCAGGCGAACAGATTAGACATCTCACTTCAGGTGTCCAGTGCAGACTAGACAGAACTCCAACCTGGTAGAAAAGTGTTTTCAAAAGTAAAACACATACCCTGGAAAGTAAATCCTGTTGACAGTCTGAGTTTGAAGCTTTTGGCTATCTTAAGACATGAAGGAAGGCATCCAATATTTGATGCATAGACTTGAATACATGATAACATCCTTTCCTGAATCGGCATCCACTAACTTGAAACGTGCCAGGTGGAAGATGTATGGCACTTCATGGTTCTTAAAAACTTTATCACGGTTTCTTCTGAGTTAGCTTGAATACTGCCAGTGACAATGGTATATAACTTGGTGTGAGAGCATAATGAATTAATGAGATCTTCATTTTATCATCAGAGTGTAATTTCAGTATGAAAATTATACTGAGCTCTAACAATGCTAATAAATTTAGGGTTATTAGGGTTCTTCCAAAGTACTTGGGAGTTACTTTTCCGACAATGGCATGAAAAACAAATCCTGGTTTAGTGACTACAAAAGACCATATTTGAGTTGGGACATACAGGCAGCCCAGGCAGGCCAGGAAACCCATCTGATCCAGAAACGCCAGGACTCCCAGTGGTACCATTGCAGCCATCGAGGCCAGGCCGACCTCTAGGTCCAGATTGTCCAGGGTGACCCTGTGTAAAGGGGAAAAAGAGAGAATGGCTGACAGGATGAATTATTGTATTTGTAATACTGTCCCCAGAAAAGTGATATCTTCCAAATGGCAGCACAAAACAAAAGAAACACACAACTCCCACTCAAGTTCGGTGTATGGCAGACTGCAACAGGATGAGCTGCTTTGGCCAGTGTTGTTTATCCTCGCCAAAGCTTAAACTCTAGAACACTGGCTGCATTCATTTAATCATCATTTTCTCTAAGGGATAATTTTCTGAAGTACATAACTCGTGCATGACTAGGTCCCAAAAAGGCAATACTCATCCCACAGCAGTCTGAAATATACGGCATACAACACAGTGTAGAACAGGACTAAGGGTGCACCTGACACTGGGAATGGAAGTTACTCATGTAAAAACAAGGGCAGACTCAACAATACTGAGCATTTATAATTCCAATCTGCATAAAGTTTCAGTGACTTCTCTTCCTCTCCATTGTGGATTCTTCCCTTTCCTACTTCAACAGATGTTACAGCTCCAGCATCAGGCCACTGAAGCAAAACCACTTTTCTTTTTATATTAAACTTAAAACATTAGGCAACGCAACTGGCAGAAAGACCTAATTAAACTAACAGCATTTAAAAGAAAGTATTTGTAATGGTCAATTATTAATCAAGCAGAATAGAATACAATTGTACCTAATGCTGATTTCACACCTCTTTTGCCCTGATATAGCTCTGTTAAACTGACTAGAGTTTACTCAGCATGGTACTGGTATAAAGGAGATCAAAGTTTGAGACTTCAGTTACTTTTGCTTCAGTGTCATGGGGTACAGGTAGGCAAAACACAGAAAGGCAGAACTGTCAGTCACACTACCCAGGTATGAAGCAGCTCCTTCTATCCTCCTTTTCACAGAAATCAGTTCTGTGGTTCTCAAATACAGCGTTTTGTGGCAGGAAGAAAAATGAAACTTATGGAGGTAGTAACTGACAGTTCTCTCCCCTCCCCGTACACCCTGATCTTGACTCATCCCAAAAGTACTTTTGTTTGACCCCAAAGATTCATCCTTAAGATATGGCATTAAACATGTTATGACTCACACTAGGAAAGTAAAAGTAAACAGGGATAAAGTGGAGATAAAGCAGAACATTAATAATCCTTCATGCCTGACACTTAAAACAAAACACATTTGTGTAGCTAAAGGCCTTCCCAGTCCAAGCCAATAGCATATGCTCTGACCACACTCAATGAGAACTTTGCAGTAATGTAAAGCCTTTTATCTATGGATCTTAAAATGCCTTGCAAAAATGCGGGAATGCTGTAATCTTCATTTTACGGATCAGGAGCTGGGGGCACACAGTAGCAGAGTGACTTTCCCAAGGATGCAGAACAACTTAGGCCATAATTACAGGAATGCCTGAGCTGATCACTGGGCTCAGCTGCTGTTGCGAGGGCCATCACACACTCCTGCTTACTCACACCTACCTCTTCCCTGTGCAGGCATAAGCTCAGGCAGAATGGGTGAGTTGGAGCAGGAAACCAACACAGCAGAGAAATAACTGTTCTGTTTCTTAGCGGGGTTAATTTTCAACCACATGAGTTCCTTGGTCCAGCTCATTTGGCATTTTGTGATTCGTGCCAACAAAATGGAGAGGAGTGGAGAGAGCCCAGATCTGCTCTCTGTCAGTCAATAAGGTGCAAACTAAATGAACGTCAAGTGCGTCTCCACTACAGGATCAAGGCAGCTCACCCAGACAAGTAAAAATTTGAGATTAAACAAGGCCTCAGGACATGGAATGAAGTCATCCCAAAGCATTAGCATCAGGCACCACTGCGTACTGTGTACCAGTTGCCCTGATGACTAAAGTCTGTTTGTGAAAACACCCACACGTGGTGTGCAAGCAGGGACTTGCCAGGCAACTGGAGAAGGCTGAAGCACCAATTTATTGCCACTTGTGCTTGTCTCTTAGAAATTATTTCATTTGGTTCCCAAAGCTGGAACAAACCAGTGGCAACCCAACTTCCTCCATCCATGTGGGATGTCACAGCCAAGAGCAGCGAGTCTCTGAGGGGACAGGCTGTGACTGCAGGGGGACGCCAGAGTGGGCAATGTCTATTACGTCTTTCACCTTGTTTACAGCATCAACAAAACCAGAAGCTGTGTGGGACAAGTGCACATGTATCTGGTTACAGCATAAGGTGACCAGCTGCAGGGTTTAGTGAAGCTGAACAGCCAACATCTGCCCCTCAGAGCCAGACAAGGGGAGCCAAGCTGCTGAGCCCTCAGTGCTGGCCAAGAGCCAGCCCAGGGCAGGCAGCTGACTGGTGGCCTCATATCTTGGGAAACACTTTGGGCGAGACCTCCCAACTCTTGGCCCAACACAGTCTGTAAGTGGCCCAAAACGATTTTGGTATCCTCTCAATGTATGAGGAGGGCTCACAAAGAGAGGATATAAAGTGTGCTGTCCACAGTGATTGCTTATGCGTATTCAATAAATCTGTGGCCCTGTTACTTAATCCCATGGCATCCATGTCTGTGGTTCTCAGCCAAAGCACAACACAGACTGACACACGTGCACATGCCATCTCTTTTGCTTTAGGAAAAAAATCCACAGCATTTCCTACTTTCGAGCTAATCTGCTATCAGAGTTCACAATGTTTTAAGAACCTTACCTGAGGAGATATTCAACACCCACAACTGACTTCCTTGAGAGTTGTAAAGTTCTGGCTTAAATGAGCCGTTTCTTTAAAATATTGATTTAAAGACCTGGTTTGACCTGAAAAACAGGCGCATTCACATTCACCACAGGCGCGTCAATTGACTAAGGTGGAAAAACTTTTACAGGCTTTACTTATACATGGCAGGGTGACTAGTTCACAGACCTGAGCTAAAACAGAGGCTGGAGAGATCACTTGTGCTCTCTGTTCTCACAAAAGGAGACATTCCCTGTGAGACAGATAAGGAAACTTGAACTGTTCATCTAGGCCCTTGCTTTATCTGACTCTTGCTCATACACTAACACCGTGATCCCAAGGGGCCTCCTTTCTAAATCAAGCAGCACAAAGGTGATCCCAACAGGAGAGCTCAACAAATATTTAAAAACAAGGAAACAAATACAATTAAGGCTGAACACAAAACAAATTGAATAAGCACTTTCATGGATTGCTACGGCAAAGTGGCCTTTTTACAGCTGTCACCAAGTGCTTGTATTTCCTCTAGGAGGGTCACAATCAGAACTTTGCCTCTCCATGTAGCTATCGTGGTACTTCTCATAGAAATATTTTCTTCTAAAACTCCTTGGACAGTTAATGAAAAGCTATATGCAGCTCCTGGCTCCAGTTCCAGCCTTTGCCAGAGGTGTCCCTGAACCTGGCCCTATGGGAAAAAATAAACTTGAGTAGGGCTAAGGAGTTGAGGGTTTCTTCTACAGTGTGACACAGAAAGACTAGTAATAAACACATGTAGCTGCTGTATTTACTAAATTAAAGGGATTAGTCAGGCCAGCTGCAACAACATGATCTACTTGCCACCAGCGTTCCCCAAGGGAACTCTGTGGAACACCACTGCCCTTAAGGTCAATAGTGGGATTCCCCTCTGAACCACAGCCTTGCAGTCCTTTGGCCATAACTAAAATATACCTGCCCTCGCTAACATAACTGCATACTATAAAGAATCTCTCTTTATATTTTGATGTTAACTCTTGTGCAGAGATAGCAATATATTTGTACTTCTCTCTTACATGTATCAGCACACACACGCTCTCTCTCCTTTGCTCTGCATTTCACACACCCATATAATGTGTGTATGTTCATATACATTTCACACGCCCATATAATATGTGTATGTTCACATACATTTCACAACAAACCCAGCTACTCCCTACCCTGAAATGCAGCTGGCAAAAGCATAAATATTTTTGGAAGTATTTATCTCAATGTAAACAACATGAATTAGTTTCCCTTCCCATTTTCCTGTCCTGCAGTTGACACACAGAGGAGCCGCAGTCGTGAGCACTTTGCTGCTCATGAGCAGTAAAATCTGCCTCTTTCCCATTCGCCCACCTGCAGAATAGTGTAAAGCAGACAAAGTACATCTGCATATCTTGGAGGCTCTGAATCCTCTCATCTGCCTCCCCTACTCTCTCCTTGGAATGCCTGTTGCTGCCAACTACCTGGCAATGGCTCCTGCTCTATCTCTGCCTTCACTCATTGTTGGGAATCCCCTTTCTCTAAAGCCTCATCTGAAAAAATACCCTGAGAACAGCACGTTCCCACAGTGTGTTCAATTAAGTTAAGTATTATGGGAACAGCTTGTTCTCTTCAGAGCTAGAGATTTGGCTGGTGGGAAAAGAAAAAAAAATAGCAGCAAGGGAGTAGAGCAGGAGAGAAAATAGGCAAGGATGAGTGGAGGGGGAGAGAAGGACAAGGGCCAGGAAGGAACGGGAATCAAGCAAGCTCATTTACAGGGCCAACTGTGCATTTCCAGCCAATCTACCAAAACAATTCAGTTTTTGATAGGAAGTAAGAAAACAGAGCTCAACTGCTGGAGCTCTTAGTGAACTGAGGAAGTAGAGAAGATGAGAAAGAGCATGAGTATAGTCTGAAGGCACGAGGATACAAAAGATGGAAAATAGCACCAAGAAAAGAAAGAGAATTCTAATACCAGAAGGAAAAAGCAGGATGAGCTAAATAGAGAGAGGAAGGAAGTTTGGGGCAATTTCTAAAGCTGGTCCAGCTAAAACTCCCCTGAGGTAAAGTGTCTGTAAGACATCTTTGCAAAAAACACTGGAGAAAACCAAAGCAAAAGAAAGCTGGTCAAAACACTCTAGGCACATAACTTTTGTATGGTAAAGGAAATAACCATTGCTAGAATGTTAAAGCTCTAAAGAATGAAAGAAACAAACAAACAAAAAATCCTGATGGTTAGAGAAAGTGGTTACCATCCTCTGTCATCTGGAAAATGCAGCAATTATATCTTTCCTGTCTTAGGTTTCTGCAAGGCTCAGATCTAAACCAGAACTAGCAGTCAGTGAAGAAGGAATGATTCTCTGGAGGGCCTCGGCTCTAATCACTGTTTTCATTCACATCACAGAAAAAGACGACTGAGGGTGACCTGATAACAGTTATCACATACAAGAAGGTTACTACAAAGTAAATGGGTACAATCTGCTCTCTGTGTCCATGATGAGTAAGATGAGAACTAAGAGGTTTAAACTGCAGAAAGAAAGACTGAAATTAGGCATTAGCAAAGAAGTTAGAGTCCCCATCATTACAAGGTTTTAAGAACTGGTTAGGAAACACATACTAAAAAGGGCCTGAAGCACAGCTGATCATGCCTGTTAGGCTGAGGTTCCTTTCAATTCCATAAGTCTATGATTTTATGATATGGTATTTTCTAGACACAGTGCTGAAAGAAAAGCTTATCAATGATGCAGTGGATCCCCACATAGCTCAGGCTCACTTCCTGATACATATCAACTTCCTGTTGTCCCATAATAGGATCCAAACCTCTTACAACACAGTGCAAGACCATCAGGTAGACTAGCAAACACTGCCATTTCCCTCCAGAGAGCAGCGAGCACTTGCAAGGTACACAATGCATGTGCTAGGACAGTCTCGTTGTGCTTATGTGCTTTTGGTTGTAACATTCTGGTGATTTATTTGTACAGATGCAAACTTACTGGGATCCCGTTGATGCCTTGAAATCCTGGAACTCCCATTGGGCCCTGAAGAAAAAGAGTACACATTATATTTCAATTCATCAATCTGTATATTTCAGTTACCTGTGAGAGTGAAAAGTGTACTTTTCACTCCAGCATTTTCCGTCTTGGACTTTAGCTTTTAAAACCAAAAGGAGGAAATTATCTCATGCAGATTCTCTCTGACCGCAGGGGTCAGTGAAGATAGGAACTGAGCATCTGAGCTTGACTGGGTGCCAAATGAGTGTTGCAGGAATGTTTTAATCAGGCAATTTAAAGTAAAAATACAATCTCCTACTGCACATCTGGGGAAAACAAGATGCCAGGAAAATAAACAATCCAGAATAAACTTAATTCTCAGTGTTAAACTTCACCTTCCAAGAGTTTCAACAGAATTTATGGGGTTTTCTGTCTATACTTGGATAGCACCACCCAGAGATATGCAGACCACTGAATTAACTTCAGACTACTCTTGTCTGAGTTGCAAGTAATTACCAGTTTGTTGGTTTTACTGCTCTGCTCTGGATAGTAGCAAAACAGACTGTGTAAGCAGATCACTCAGCCTAAACTGCTCTTGCTTTGGAGAAGTAAAGTATATTGCTTCTGCCTACTCTTGCACACTGCATTCACTGACACCCACACTTTATGGGTTATTCCATTTGATATGACCTAGTTTATAACATCATTCCTGTTAAAAATAACTGCACCTGCAAAACTGAATTGCAGGTTTCATTTAGTACCCATTCTTTTTGCTTTTCTAGACACCAACTCAGGATCTTCTACACAGGAACCAGTTCCAGATCTCTCTGAACACCCATTCTCCCTGGGCATGTGAAGTGAAAGGTTGTTTGCAATGACGATACCCATTTGGTTATGATCCATCTACCAGGATGGCTACAATGCTCAGCAACTTTAAGAACTGTTTTTTCATTCCAAAATAAAAGAAGAGGATTCTCTGAAGCTACTAATGAAATGCTGTTGTGTCCTTACCCCTGGGCAGATAGACCAAGATTATCTTTATTCGTTCAAAAATATATACAAGGCCACAGATCTATTGCAGGGAGGGGAAAAAAAAAAAAAAGGACAAGTCACTGTTGAGCCTACCTTGTCTCCTTTCTGTCCAGCTGGTCCAGGGGGGCCCACTGCTCCTCTCTCACCTTTTGCTCCTGGCAAACCTTCTGGGCCAGTAAGTCCAGGTGCACCTATTGGTCCTTGAAGCCCAATTGGTCCTGGTCGACCCTAATATACAACAAAAAAATAAGTCAATGCACCATGTTCACAAACTTCTTTGCAATTATTCTATCCAACTCAATGTTTAATGCAATTTGATACCTCTCAGGGTAGTCAGTACATCCTAAAGTTTTCTCTGTACATTCTCAGATAAAGAGTGTTTAGAGGTTGTTTTGGATAAGTCATGAGTAATAGTAAGAAATCTCCCTTTTCCTGGAAGATTTATTACTACCCATATTGCTGTAGGAAGGAACAGGGGAAGACAACAGTGTTTTGAGATCAAACGGGCTGCTGCTTCTTGAGTTTGCAGCTCTATTTCCAAACTGCAAAGTGCAAAAACATCTGGCTTATGCTTTAGATCAAGCACAACAAAAAGATAACACAAGATGCAAGAAGTCCATGGGTCACATGCAGTGAGAAAGCACACGTTAGAACTAGTACAATGGTTGGCTCAAGACTGGCATTGATCCCACTGTGCTCTCCCCGTTCATTACCCTATAGTCAGGGTGTGGATTTTGACTTCTCAAGCACAAAAAGGAGGGTGCGATGACTGAGCACTGCCCGAAGATGGCAGCCTTTTCTACAACTCATTGTTCTACTTGTTTCTGAAACAAGCCAATGTTGAAAAAATTTTGCTGTAGGTGCTGTGATTTTTGATAAGCTTCAGAAGCTGCCTCTTGGCAGGTGAACCCTTAACACGGAGTTCTGTGTTAACATTTTTGTACTTTCTATTTGGTTCATTTTGAGAGATCAAGAGAGTCTAAGGTCCCAAAGCATCAGTAGAAAATGGCAGTTTAGGGCTATGCTTTCTACTGGCAAGACAGTGAGCGGATTACATGAAGTTATCCATGCAAAGAATCAGGCCTTACATTAAAAGATACAGATCAGAGGAAGAAGTTAACATAAAACCCCTCTTCCTTTCAGTTCTCCTCTAGGCTCATGTCCATGGTAGTGTGTTTGCCTTCTATTTCCCTAGCTCCTTAAAACAGCAGAAGGAATGCAGCTCCCTGCTGCAAGTGTTTTAGTCATCTCAGCTGGAGACACGAAGTCCTGACTCCATGCCTTGGCAGGTAAACGACTTTACAGTTAATTAAAAAATGCATTTTTACATGTTAATAATCAAGCAAAGTGAAACAAAATGTAACCGATTTTAAAAATTCTTCTTCTGGGATCATTTTTAGTACCTGTTTGGGCTAAAACACTTCAGCCCCTATTCCATGTTTTTTCACTACTGGAGCAGTTTTCTTTCAAAGTGCAGTGATTTCCCCGTGTCACTTTTTCTGCTGTGATTGTTCCATCCTGGCCTTTTAACTGAGGTCAAGTGCATGTTTTGTATTTCATACCTTTTCTGTCTAGACACTATCCATAGCGTGCACTTCCAGAGGCATATGCTCACATCCAAAAAGGCTTTTCTATTGATCATTTTTAGCTTTTTTCACTCTGGGCTAATTATCAATGGAATCCTTTATATTGGGAACCATACGATCATAACATTAATCCCCAAATCTTCAGTGGTCCTTGGCAACCGTACGCAACAAGGAACATGTTATGGAAATCGCAGGCTTTGCTCTCACTTTCAGTCTCAGCTTTAACTTTTTAATGTCCCATGGTCACAAGCTGTTCAGAGTCTTTCAGGCAACACCTGACCAGCCACCCACCATAGCAACAGCACCCAGGAGTCCACCAAGGCTTCTGGAGAAAACACGCTGTGAATTCCTCACTTGTTTGAACTGCTAACACTTCCGTATGCAATTAGTTTGATCGCCTGGTTAATGACAGTGCTTCACAATGACCGGGACTGATAGGAATTAAAATTTCAAGAGGCTTTTGTCTTGCTCTGCGGCAGGTCACTGTGAGAAACGCATCTAGATGAGACGGTCAAGAGCAGTAACTGCACGTTCTGCAGCTCTCTGACAGGAGAACTAAACACGTTCTCTGGGATTTCATTGGTAAAGCGCTCTCTTTTGCCTTAGTGCCCTACGAGAAAGATTTTAACAGCACTTGAAGATTTCATCCAGTGCCTTAGAGTGTCACTAAACCATAAAGACACAGTAAAGTGCTTCTAATCTCTCTGATAATGTGATTATGCCATGATAATCAGGCTCTCAAGAATTCCTACTGTTTCTTTTGAAGTCTATGTGGATGGAAATCACGTTTTCTATGCTGAAACAAAGGACTTGCCTCCACTGCTAAAAAAGTAGCGGTTTTCGTCCCTCTAGCACTGCCGAGAACTGTCCCAAGATAAAAGCATTATGAAGAGCAGGCACCATGGTGTGCAGGAGCAACTCCAGGATAAAAGCACAATGAGGACTCAGGTTTTACCACAAGGTAAACTTACAGGGTTCAGCCCCAGGTGGAACTACTGTTTGACCTCAGTAAGTTTATCTTGTGGTAAAAAGTTAAGTGCCCAGTCTTTGCAGTGCTTTGGCATCAGGATTGCTCTTACTTATCCAAAGGATAAAAGGAATAAAACATCTTTTAGCAGTGAGGACAAACTTAAACATAAAATGTGGATTACATAAAACAGAAACTACAGTGAATCAACAGAACTGCCTATTTTAAAACTTTTTTTGTTCAAAATATGTAGTCCAGTAGCCTGTAGAAAAGCCATTAGTAATTAAATCAAATGGCATCATTTTGGTTTCCTGGCTGCATGACAACCTTTTTTAAAATGATGAAAATTATAAAATTATATTAATGCCAAGCAAGGACAAAGCCTATGAGCTTACTGTGACTTCTGAATGTTTTCTCAAATGCCCATTAGAATTTCATATATTTGAAAACCATGACCTGCATTCTCAAACACATTTGTGCACCAGGCTTTTATTACACAAGCAGCACTAAATGAGATGCCCGTCTCTCTGGAATGAATATGATGCCGGTAAGAAATAGCATTATTTCTTG
This sequence comes from Caloenas nicobarica, assembly GCF_036013445.1. NCBI lineage: Eukaryota > Metazoa > Chordata > Aves > Columbiformes > Columbidae > Caloenas > Caloenas nicobarica. The sequence continues at coordinate 6,862,877 of NC_088256.1, forward strand.
GTATACCATGGCACTTCCATAGATAATTACAGGATTTTGACCAGTTTGTGCCACAAGTTCAATATGAGTTATATGCATCTCTGTTATGCACTTAGCCATTGCAAACCATTAGAAATACAGAGATGTCTCAGACACCCAGGTTTCAATTCCCAGTGTGGGGTAACCAAGAGGAAAAAATGGCTGGGGTAGGAACCTCCCATTGCTTCTGAATCACCACACTGCAGAAAGCAGTAAAACAAAATGGCCTGAAAATCTACTTTGATGGCAGTGTCTTTCAAGATGGAAAATGTTCTGCAACATGTGCCTTCTTCCCCTCACCTTTTAAATTCATCTGCATCCCAGGGTGTCGTGGGGAAAGGCGGGTATGGTGGGTAATGATGGGGCCTCTAAGGAATTCACTGCTACACAATCAAATACATCACCGTTTCTCTATTGTCCCTACCCCTTTTGCCAACTCTAATACCCCACATAAAATTTCGGCCACTGAAGCAGAGCTGCTATACATAGCATTGCAAATTCCAAACATTCTTTCCCCGCCCCCCCCCCCCCCATTGCCTCTGTGAGCTTGGGAAATAAAGTGTAAATCCATTTGATTTGTCGCTGTGCAAAGGAACATGTGACAGTGATATAGAACCAGTGGACATGCCCCTTATTTCAGGGACAAAAAAATATAATAATACAAACGCCTACTTACTTGGGGGACAGTTCTACAAGTCTCACTCATTATCAAATACTATCTCAGTGTTTCATCACCAAAAAGGACACTGGAACTCACGAAGTTTAGCAGGACACCACTGATCAGGTAGGGCAGAACTGATCCCTATTTCAGTTAGTAAATTTGTAGACTACCAAATTTTAAGAAGCAAAGCATTATTACTTTTTTTCTAAGCAAAATTAAGATCCAGTGTACGAAAACAGAATCTGAATTTAAAGATGTTCAGGTTTTCTCAAACTAACATATAGTTCCTTCTCTATGAGAATTCAGTGACCACACTTTAAAAAAGGGTCTTGTTCACGCTCTCTATTTCTTCATCCAATATTTCCCCCCATAAACAAAGTTTTATCAACACAAAAAATTGCTAGCGGTAAGGATTTACTTCACGAGCAAATGCTTTGTAGTCTGAAGCACCTTACACTCAGCTGATCCCATCAAGGCAAACCAAAGAGCCAACCATTAAATCATTACGGCCCTAAAAATGCATGTTCTCATATACTGCATACACCAAGCAGAATCCAGCTTGGAATTTCCAAGGACGATCTATGTACCTGGTTCCCGTGTTGCCCAGGATAACCTGTACAAGGGACCGACCCTTTGAGATGCTCTTTCGCGCAGACAAATGGCATTACCCGCTTCAATCACGGCCATTCTCTCTGATTGGGGTGACACGCTACAAAAGGCAACACACGATTCACATGGAACTCGGATGAAGTGTCCATAGGTGACTCACGGGTGCAAGGCCACCGCATGTCCATTAGCGACCAGCGTGACCTCGGGCCAAATGCTTCTCCTCTCTGCCCCTGTGTCCTCCCCTCTCCTCTTGCTCAGCAGGATTCCTGTGGCAGGGTTATCTCTAGCACCAGAGTCCTGCTCTCAGCTGGGGCCCCACAGTTCTACTGTAATAATAATAATTACTGATAAAAACCCCTTCACTGTTTTCCTAAATTACAGGTCAGGTATCCAGCGCCTTGCTCACATTCCAGAGTAAGTAATTATTTTCCCTACTGAAAAATGCTTTGTACTTTTTCAAGAAAAGTATTCTTCAATTTTTCTTCTAAAAACTCAGCGAAATTCTTGTTCAAAACGGCTTCTTTATTTCTGTCATATAATTTACTGTTCCCCTACGTGGCTTTTTACCCGCGCAGCCTGAGATGAATACACAAAACTGTACATAAATGCAGCAGTAACAGACCAGAAAAAACATCCTGTGCAACAATGCTGCTTCATTCAGCACCTTCCGAAAAATCTCATAGTTTTTCTTCTTTCTTGGTCTCTGCTTTTTAAGGAAGGATATCGGGGAAATATATATTTTTTTTAAATTTATTTTTTTAAGAGAAGAGACAAATTATTCCTGTACCATGTGAAATTCTTTAATATCATAATTCCTTTTAGAATCTCTGCGTTTAGGCAAAGCAGAGCTCGGCAGGCTCACACTGTGCCTGCCAGGGCTGCTCTGGGCATCTCAGGAGCAACCTCTGAATGTAGTAATGAGCAACTGCAGGCTGGTTCTCATAATAATTTCCAATTTTAGCTCATGTGATAAACTCTATTTTCAAAAAATACTTTTGTTATTTCCACTAAGTCTGACTAGACATGATCACAAGTAGAAAATCTAGGTGATAAAAAAATGTGTGCGTGTATATATATATACACGTATTGTTTTACACCCTATTTTTAAACTGCTTAAAAAAATAATGAAATTTGATTCCATAAACCATTTGCTTCTTGAATCCTGTACTTCAGCCACATAAATAAAGTTGCAACGGAAGGTTTACCACATTATAAACATAGAACTGCATATAAAACCTGCACATTAAAGAACAACAACAACAAATATTTATTTTTAAATTGGATATTTAAATATCTGAAAGCTTTGTTCTTCAGAATGCTTAATTTCCAGTTAACAACTTTCATGGAACATTCTGATCCAATCAATTCCACATATTGCTATTTCTATTCATAGTACTCAAAGAGACCACATACTGTCATCTTTTCCACACCAGGGACAATGTTGGGAGTGACTCAGTGTTAACTCTAAGTAATTATTCCATTTTATACCTCATAACCTTTAAAGAAACTACTTAAAAAAAAAAAAAAAAAAAGGTAAGAGAGTCAAAAAGGATGACTTGAACTCAGGTTGCTTTTTTGCTTTGATGTACTGGAACATCCAATTTAGATAAGACAGCAAGAGCCTGTGGAAAGGCTCCGGGCCACAGAGAACACAGATAACGTGACAGTCAGTGAAAGCCACTTGTGGGCTGTGACACCCATGTGAGATGTGCCGGCGAGGTGACAGCGCTGCACGCCAGAGAGAAGGGGATCCGTGCATCACCCCGAGCGTCAGACAGAATGACATGCACTACAGAAATATAAAGATATTATTCATGGGGATTTTTTAAAATAAAGAACAAGCAGCAGGATTTACAAAGGATGGTGGTGACTTACGTTGTATGTCAACTAAATGAATAACAGTTGTATGAAAATTATTAGTTTAAGCTTATTTTTAAGGAGATACGCTATACATTTGAATGACATTTACTGGCCCTTTTCATGATCATCACTCAGAATTACGCCTATTTCAGCAGAAACTGCACAAAACAGCTGTCGTGGTTTGCAGAGACCAGGTACTGACGAACTGTATCCCAGAGTGGCACCGCAGCACAGGTGATCACCCCGCAATCCCCAACTTACCCACTGTTTGTTTAAGCTAATTGGCTATGAGGCTCAGGTAATACAGAATCATCTGAGATTAACTTTACACGACTTGCCACGGCAAAAGATTTTTTTGCTAGCTCGACTGATACCTTTAGGGCCTTTTTGGTTTTTTAAACTGGAAGGGCAATACTAGGTTCATACATAAACAGAGAGCAATTCACGTAGCCGGCATACAGGACTGACAGCTGGCAGGACTCCTCTGCGATCACACACGTGTTTAAGCCTGACTTAGAGGCACGGAGGAGGTACCAGTGGGCAGGAACCACTCCCACACCTCCTGGAGCTCTGGCCTTACATTACACTCATCAACATGCCAAAAAATGGGCCTTATGTTGAAAGGATGGATTACATGATTATGAAATCTTCGCAAAAATGTTGCAGCAAGTGAGGTCTAACTGACTTCAATCTGCTTATGAACTAATATTTTTTAAAATATATTTAACAAAAGAGCATAGTACAGCCAAAGGTTTGAATGGTTTATGAGATTTTATGGTCTTTTGCAACCTCAGTTCATCTTCTCTCTCCCAAGCCTTTGGTGCCTAATCTCTAAAAAATGTTTTAAGAAAGGCTTTACAGTTCCCTGACCTGTTCACATAGGACAGCAGCTGTCATAACATTTTCCTGTCCTTAACTGAAGGAAGGGCCCTTCTGAATATTGTGTACATCTCTTGACAGCAGCACAAGCCCTGAGCTGAATTTTAATACAAAAGAGTTAGTTATTTCAGAAGAAAACACAGGGTTTCCCTAGGACTTCCTTCTATTTTCCTGATGCAGTACAGGAAAGTAGACAAGGTAGCATATGCAAAGCATTTTTTTTTCCCCCAGAATGCACTAAATCATTTCAGGTGAGAACATGGCAATAGAAAATGACCAAATGGGAGCTCCTCAGCAGTCAGTCCCCAAAACAGGCCTTGCAGTATGTACTACGTGTATATATACACGTATATGCAAAATACGTGTATATATATTGGCTCTCCAACAAATTTGCCAAGATCAAGCATACTATTTTTCACGAACCATTTAAAGGGTTTTTACCTAACTCATTGCCGAGGAAGTTACCACACTAATTATAGATATTAGACAGCCTACAACACACAGCTTTTTCAGGGATCTGCTCCGGGCTCATGAGGAAAGAACAACACGCAGCGCTGTGTTATTTTCCCTTCCACTTATCCCTATCGCCCTACAGAACAACCCAAAAAGCCTGATGTCTTTCTGAAGAACTGTGTAAGTGAACAGCCACGATGAACTTTTTGCTACCTCCCCCTCTGGCTGGCATTTCCAAACTGCCTTCTTCATGGACTCAAGTGACAGAAGATTCATTGTTGTAAAAAAATGTTGTCAGTAGAAAATTAGCTGTATTAAGTAGTGTGCTGAACAAGTGAAATCTTGCCAGTGTCAGGCCTGCTAAGACTATTAAAGGGACATTGTATGTAGGAAGGCAGGGAGGGTTCAACCACATGCTGCAGCCGGACAGACTCCAAACCTCCCCAGGCGCTGCTGTGCCCAGATCTGTTAATTTGCTTCGGGCTCCTCTCCAGTTCTTTCTTTTACGACAAACCCAATTTTAAAATTTCTAATTCCCCTTGCAAGCAGAGGCTGTGAAAAGTCAGCGTTTCCTCAGAGGCAGAGCGGGGCTGTGCGCAAGGAGCTGATCCAGCAGGAATAGACTGCCCAAACCAGCGTTCTCCCAGTACAACCATTCCGCAGCAGACTGGGGGGTTTGTCTGTCCCTGTCGCACTGAGGGGCACAGCCGCTGACTTCCATGCGTCCCACACAGGCACTGGCTGCAAGAGCCCAGGCTGTGCATGGAGAAAGCTGCAGTTCAGCTCTCCGAGAAGGAAATGAGGGGGAGAAACTGAACATCTGAGTCAACAAGTCGCTCTTTCACACCCAGAATGCTCTGTCCGTCAGCCTCTACAGCACCTACCAAGAGCTGAGGGGTTTTGAAAACTGAAGACTGAGGCAAGAAGGAAGGAAATGGGGAACCGGTAATAAAAAGGTCAAAAATACCTCTCCACTAGCTCATAGTTTCTAATATATTTTAACTACATTTGACTGCTTTTCTCTTTCTGCCTGGGAAGTGGAAACCAAGTGCAGTCAAGACACATCCTGCTCCTCCAATAACACAGACATGAGATAACACAGAGATAAGGAATATACCCAGAAGCATGAGACGAAGAGACGGAAAAGGAGTCGCAGAAGCCCCTTCTGCTCTGTGGATGATACAAAGAGCTCTCCACTTCCCCCGCACTGTGGGAACAGAGAGTGTCCCTTTGCACCAGAACCTCCCCAAACATGACATTGAGCCAGTAACAAAAGGAACAAGGATGAAGAAACCAGTAATGAAAAAAACCCACAGAAAAGCCTTGAGGTTTCCATGCATGGAAACAGCTACAGAGCTGTGATCACTCACCTTACATGATGCCTTCTTGGCCTTTCTAAAGGGTCTCATGCTAGAGACAAAAAAATAGTCCCTGAACATTTTACAGAAACTTCACTCACTGCAGCTCTCTGTTGCAGTTTCAGCTACAGATAAGCTATTCCCAGCTTCAGTTTCTACCAGCAGCTAAACTAAGTTCTGAGTCCATTTGAATCCAGGCAATTATCCTGAGAAACTCATGTCCACAAGATGCACCTAAGACCAGCAGTTCAGGAGTATTTTTACAGGAACAGCCACACAGAGGAGAAGAACGCAGACATATACAAGAATAGTTGCAAAAATGCCAGTTAAAGAGTTCTAGCAAAGATTTAATGTCTTCTAGAGAGAAACCACCCACTAATCAGCAAGAGCCAGGAAGAAGTTGAAGGGTACCAGTCTTTAGGACAATTATTTCAAGCTTACCAGCTGGGTTCCCTGCTAAGCACTGGAGTGAATAGGCCTAGTTTTTTCTGGGCTAGCAAGAGCAATGTTCCCTCTCTTTGGGCAATTTTAGACCCAGATCTGGAGTGTGCAGCCTAGGCTAGGCTCATGCATTCCCAGATTTCTGCAACGCCAAATCAAACTCATTTTTAAATCACATTAAAGGGCTGGAGGCGTTTGGTCATTCAAATAAAATAAATATCTGTTTACTTTGCATACATTCAAAAACCTCCAAAATGTTTTCTGCCAGGCAAAGAGTTTTTCAATCAGAAACACTCAGTTCATCAGAGCTACAGAAAACAGTCTTGTCTTTGATGCCAAAGACATTGTGAGTTTCCACTTGATTTCCTACTTCTACTTTGAAGGCGGTTATCAATGAAATGTATCAGTGAAGTAATAACTGGAAATGCCATTGGACAGCAGTTTATCTGAACAGATTAGAGTAAAAAAATGGCTAGATGTGATCTGAGTAAAAAGTGATAATGTAGTGTATGACATATCTCAAGGGAGACTGATCATTTATTTTCCATGGTAACTACTCTAGAACAACAAATTCTCTTAAAGGACCATAGCTGAGGACCATTTTAATGGAGATATCATAATATCACATGAATTTGTTAATTAGCAGCCGTAGCTCTGCTGGGGCTACTACTCCCCTAGTTTTCACACTTCTTATGGAAGTTTGCTGTGTTGCTGTCAACCTTTTCACTGCATTGCGGAAAAACTTAGCTTGGCTTAAATGCTGCCAAGTTATCAACTAAGAGAACAATCTTCATATTTGACAGCTTGCCTTTGAATCTTCATAAAAGTTGCTCAATCTTATTGCTCCTTCTCTATCAGCACATATCCCAGCTATTGATGTGGCTGTTTGTATTAGAGCGATATTAGTTCGTCTTACTGCATTTTGTTATAATCTATACATTGAGGTGACTTGGTTGCAGAAACTACTTAATACTAAGTAAAATAGCATAGATTTATTTTAATATTTAGAATAAAGCATAGCTGTGTTTTTTTCAGGTGCTAACTAATACGATAATTAAATAAAAGGTGACATTTCATGTTTGTCATTGTGTTCTCTGTTTCTGTGAAATGTTAAGTGAATCATTAGAATATGAACAAATATGAACAAGAGAGAGTTGGATCACAAGCATAACACCGGTACTCCAAAAGCAGATTTAAATGCCTGTATCCAATCTTGCCTTCAGGAGTTTCTCTCAATGTCTCAAGCTCTTGAGAGAACAAGCTTGTAAACTGTTGAGATAGCTGAATTTAAATTCTGAAACCTTCCTCTAACTTAGCTTGCAATTCAAGTCATAGCGTAAGCTATTCTGGACCAGGAATCTAACATTGCTTTTTTGGCTCACTTTTATCATACTGGAACATCTAACTGTTCTATTAAATTACACTGTTACACAGAAAATGTGTATCTATAAATTGCCACAAGTAAAAAACCGTTCCAGATAAACAATCTTGTCTTTTATCCTTTGTTCTTAATGATGCATTACTTATGCCCTTTCCCTGTCCAATATCCAGTTTTTATGCTATTACAACCAAATTTTAGTACTTAAGTACAATGGGACTCTGAAACTGGCATCTGATCCATGCAGCACGCAGCTACCTCCAACCCTTACTACCATATCATGTATTACCATTATTCATCTGGCGAATTCCATTTTTTTTTAAAAGAAAGAAAAAGATGAAAACCCACACACATTAAAAAAAAAAACAAAACGGTTTTAGCCACCAGACCATGTTCCACATGCTAAACATTCTGTTTACAAGACAGAAACACAGCAAAAGTTCTCATTATCCACTAAGGTCACTCAGCCCCGAAGGATGCCTCTACTTGGAAGGCAGGCGGTGAAAGTAGGACATTCAGAGATCTGTCCGGTGAGGGGTCAGCGCAGAACAATAGATTCTCTGCAAGCAGTTTCCCCTACATTTTGCCTCCCATAGCCTTCCCAGCATGTTGCTGGCACTTCAGAAAGGCCTGAACGGCTTTCCTTGCACAGGGCTCTGCTAAAAACAAAATTATCTGCTGGAACAGATAATATTAGTCAAGATTTAAAACTCAGATGGGAACCGTTTGCTTATTTGAGATAGCAGATTTAGAACAAAAACTCTTCCCAGGGACCTGTTACACAGGAGAGCTGAGGGGAGTTTTGCAAACATGTAAACAATTCACTTGAAAGGGAAAAAATGGAGTCTGTGAACTCTCATCTACACATTCCTTGGAAATATCAAGACCGAAGCAGGAGGAGTGGAGGATGGCAGAGGCCTGCAAATCTACAAGCATAACATTTGGAGAGATTCCAGTTATCTCTGGAGGCTTAAGCAGAGCAGGTCCAGGCAAAATTTTACTGCAGCACCTGATAACAAGAAGCGCCAGTCCGTCAGTGGCTGGTTTACTAAGCAGTGTCAGAGAGTAAACTGCAATTAGTAAAAATAACTTCAAACCAAAGTCAGGGAGAGAAAAAAATAGAGGATTTTTCATTTCTCCTAGTAAGTGTTGCATATTGATCAAGATAAGGACGGAAATGAACTCTTAACCTACTTGAATTCCCACTGGCTAAGGTATATAGAATAAATGATTAATTCCAATTTTGCCTGTCATCACATAAATTGTATATTTAAGTCCTTGGACATCTACTACGTGGCTGTATTAACACTCCAAAAAGCTTCATTCATTTGTTGGTATAAACTACACTTCCAGTCTGCTTAATCTTTGACAGACAGGTCTCATTGTCCCCAAAATCCCTCGCTACACAATACAACAAAGACTTAACTGAGTCCGTAGGCCTGCCCTGCTACCCACACTGCCCCGCGCTTCCTGCCCATATATCCCCGGAATTCATGACCACGCAGATTACTAAATTACACACTAGACCAGGGATTAAGCCTGGCTCTTTGTACGGGAGCATCTGAGGTCTGGAAGAAGATTCTACCTGTCACGGTCTGTGCTCACTGGGCCTTGACGAGAGGCAGAAGGAAGCGGTGCTGCAGAAGATCACAAACGCTGCTGTGTGATACTCAGCAATCTGTGTGTGATGACAGGATAACCTGACCGGTGCTGCCCTGCACACAGGTCCAGGGAGCCTTACACAGACAATAACCAGCCCGCTATTTCCAAAGCAGCTCAGCAGCTTCTTCCCGCTTAAAATAAAAGGGGAAAACGTTCCCCGTTCTGACAGACCACAAGCCAGATAATGGCCTTCGCTGTACCCAAGCAAACTGAAATGTCTTGGGGTTAGGAATGTATCCTGCAGTTAAGCAAACATACCAACAAGCCAAAGGGAGGGCTATGGGAGCTCATCAGTTGTTTTAAATTAGCTGCTAATCAAAGCTGGAATTGCTTCCGATTGTTTTCAGAATGCTTAAGAGCTACACATCCAAAAGAAAAAATAAAACCAAGAAAAACAGGCTTGAAATAACAGCATAAATTTAAACACCTCAAGGATATCAAATACCTTTTATCCATATGTACATACAGAAGTAACACTGCTTACTCCAAGCTTTGGCTAAGTCTGTTTAGAAATTCAGTAGTTAAAGAATTACTGTAGTCAGGACAGTTTAATGATGGAAGTCAGGAAAAGTCTAAAGAGAGAGACAGCACATTTTACAAATTGTTTGCCCCCCCCCCCTTTTTTTTTTTCTTAAAACTAGTAGGTGTTACCATCTTGTTTGGTTTCCTTCTCTTTGTATGCATAGTCTGACATGTTTCAGGTTTTATTAGTTATGTTGATGTAGCCATACTGGTATGAAAGATGATATTAACATTTCTCATTGAATTTTGCACTCGCTTGGAGCCCAGTGAATATCAGGAATTATCAAAGGCCTGACGCATATAAAGTTCACAGCATAGGCTTTTTTTTTCTTTTGGACAGCAAACTCTGCTAACAAAATATAACAAAATGGAGAACAGTATACCACGATGCAGGGATACTTTGGTTCGACATCATCTAGTTACATCAAAGAGTTGTTACTACATGCCAACATGATGACATGTCATTTTAGAGGAACCAAAACTGCCTCAGATCTGCAAATAGCCTCCTAGAAGCTCATAAAAAATTGCAGCCCTCCAGAAACCCTGGGAGGACAAGCACTGGAAGCGGATCCGGTCTGCACAGACTCAGCAGGGCTCTTTGGAAGTTGCTGCCAGTGCTCCTTTTGCAGCCAGAACAGCCACTGTTGAGCTACACAAACTACTCTAAGCCCTTTCCCTAGAGCCATCAGCTAGGAACAATCGTTAGACCGCTGTTTGAGAAAAATAAGCAAAGCATACTTTACATGAATAGAGAAAAAAGAATCCTCTATTGATCACTGCTACAAACTGGCTTTGAATTTCCCTTGTTCATCAAGTGACTTCAATTTAAATTAAACCACAGCTATCCACAGCAGTGTTTTTCCATAAGATATTTTTTAAAGCCTCACACCATGCTGTATTTGCCTAGTGTGCAATAAACTGTGCCCTCAGCCACACACATACATACCAGCCTCCTTCAGACACTAGATTAAGTTGTTCATAATCCCTGTAGGTATTTGTAATGGCCTATTTTTTAGCCAGCAAGAACAGCAAAACAGTGAATATGATTTAATGCATTCTCTGTATCTGGATCTCTGAAAAGACATTCATTTCCATGGAGTTTTAGATCATACGAAAACTCTAGTGTTTTCCCACCGATACCAATACAGACAAATAATAACTTCAGTGAAGTACAACCCTGATGTCAGAGCCAGAAGAATCAGGCCCAGCATCCATCACCCCTCCACTGCCATCGCTCTTGCCAACACAGCTGATCTTTGCTGGGCTGAACCAGCATCAGCAGCAATGTCCGATATCTGCCACTGACTGGAAACGACAGCTCTGCATCTGCCGACCCAAGCCTAAGAGGAATCATGCCACCAAGGAGGGCTACAGCGTCAAGGCTTAAGCAGAATAAAGGAAAAGGAATCTGGGAAATAAAAGAAAGGAGATAATGGTAAGAAATACAGAGCAGGCACAGCTATACCGTCCACCTTCAGTCTGCAGCACAGACTAGGCAGCACACATGAGGGAGCCCACAAAAGTCAACCAGTCCTACACATAGGGTAGGATGAAGTGTCTCAACTCGTGGTAAGGGAACGGACCCTGTCCTTGCTCCCACTGTGAAACTAAGTACTGTGTATGCGCATGGGGAGCTCTTGCTGGTTGGTTTTTATGTGAATCTGGTGGCCACCTCCCTGCTTTTGCCATTGCTCCAAATGACAAAGCCAAGAGTCAGGCACATGAACGCTGAACGGCAGCTTTGCGGGTGGTCCTGGGCAAGGCAGGCTGCAGGGCCTGGGTTTACGTTTCCCCAGCTCTCACCAAGGATGTGCCCAAGCCCAGGACTTGCATATTGAACACTGGGATTTTACTTGAGTCTCAAAAGCTGCATCGTCTTCTCGTTCCAGAAACATTTTTTTCTTTTGACACAAGTAACCTTGCAGTGCCAAAGCTTTTATCTGTCAACTGGAATAACAGCTTTTTTCTCCTCGGGAGGTGAAATTTAACTATCCAGAAACATTGTCTTTGCTGAATAAATAAAAGAGAAATTCATTTTCCTTGTCCTCATGTTACTAGATACAACTGCAAATGGGGAACCAATCTGGGACTTCTGCTATTCCTCAGATTGTGATTTACATGTATTGAATCAGTATTACTTAATTTGAGGTGAGGTGGTTTTTTTTTTTCCTATCACTACACCACTCTAGTGTTAACAGCTCATACTGTATTTGTTAGAGAAACAACTAACCATTAACACCTACTGTTTTCTTTTCCTCTCCAATGAAGCAACATGTGAAACGCATACCCTTTTCAAAATATCAGCAGCCTCAAAGGCTTTTTTTTGGTATCTCCAAGTCCAGCAGCCTTCCGTGAAAGCAGGAGAGGTTGGATCCCCACCTGTATTTAGCACTTAGCAGGCCAGCACTCAAGAAAGACAATACTATATTGAAGATATCTCACACCACTGACTGTAAATCTACCTAAATTTTGTCACCTACATACATTCAGCCATACAATAAGGGTTAAATGAGTGATCTATCTCTCTTCAAATTAAACAAAAGAATGCTAAAACTTGATCCATGCTCTAATGATCTGAAATAGGACATTCTACAGCTTCTTGAGGCGTTTTTATGGCTCCTTAACTCCACTGAGAGCCTGTGCGCTCTGAGAGCACATTCACTTGGTCACGTACAGGCCCTGTACGCTGCCCCAGCCCACAGCCAGCTCCGGGGTACCTCCCACTTCAACTTCAGTGCTTGCCTGGTCCGGACTGGACCAACATACCCTCAGACTCCTTCTCTGGCTCATGTTCCTTGAGAGTCTTATCCTTCAACATAGCTCGTGTGTATACTGGGGCTCATTTTATTTTAATTATAGCGTGGATCCATTAAACGCATCTTTAAACATCCTTATTATGTCTGCAGGGAACACTAAGTCCAAATGCTCGACAGTTAAAGCAGATGGATATCCAGACCTGCCCTTGTGTCCAGCTACAGTTTGGGACAGTTCCATGTTTTTGTCCCAGCTGTTGTGCTTTTCTCTGAAAATAAGTAAATTTAATGCTCAGAAAAGTTATTTGGTGCAGGATCTTTCCTGTTATTTGTAAGAAGTACAACTCTTCCTGATGTGTAACTGAGGCCCCAGGCCCTGCTGTACCATAAATATTGAAAACAATCATCAGACCAAAGAAACTAGAGTCTTTGCACAAATGCTGCTTTTAAAATGTGAACCATTTGGATGGTGCCTTCCAGTTCTGCTGGAAATAGTGTTTTACCTCCCACATTTATATAGCTGTTACAGGACAGATATATTTCTAATTTACTGGAATAATTTGATTCTTCTACAGAGATGGTGTGTGAAATATCTGTAGTCCTTGTAGTAGTTTGCAAGTTCAATGAAAGGAAAAAGTAATCAAGTGATAAGTAAAAAGTAATTGATTTCAACAAAAACCTCTTCCACAATTACATTTTCTGGTTAGTTTTCAACACAAAAGTACCAGGAAATTCTGATATTTTTACACTGACATATTGAGAGAACAGCATCTCAAATGGTGTGTTGCATGGCAAGAACCATAGAAAATTAAACTAAGCAGACAATTTGTAAATATACTTTTAGTTTAGACTGCAATACAAATTTTATACAGCACATACAACTCTTTAAGCCTACCCAAACAAAATTGGGGATAAAGCAGATTTTAAGAGTACGTACCTAGAACTGTAGGTTTTGTTTTACTTCCAAAGCTTGTGCAAAATATTTGGAAATTAATTTAAACATAGGAAGTATTAGCTCAGAAAGATTCCTCAGAAAAAAAGCAAAGTACATTGTTAGTCATAGCTACATTTCATTAGTTCTTAATCCTGCAAGAATAAGGCTCCTTCGGTTTTGGAATACAGTGGTTAAAACATTAATTCCATAAAGCTAAAACCAAGTCAAACACTATAGGTTTAGCGAAAAAGAGTAAATCCTACTAGTTCTGACAAGCAAGTGGTGCATGCTATGTTTTGGAAACTATCCAAAGTTTGTAACCTGAATAGCTAGTTGTGCTTAGAAAGAATTAAGGTAGGGAGTTTCTGATATGCAGTAGCATTAGGGAGCAAGCAAAGGGCACTGGATCTTAGAAATGTGTGTAACTTTGTTCAGAGGCCATTTCTATTCAAAACTGCCCAAGAACCCAGGCCACTATACTCAGGAGAAACAGTTAATGTTCCTTTATGTTCAGATCTCATGGTAAAGTGAGCAGATATTTGCTGGAGGTGAGTGTGGATCACATAAGCTCTTGCTAGATTTGCAAAACGACTGGCCAGCAGCAGCACTTCCAGCATTGTACAGACTGAGCGAGATTAGAGAGCGCACCCCAAAACCCCGGCAATGGCTTCACACTAGTGCTCCCCAGTCTCTCTAAAACAATGTACAATCTAGCAAGGTTACACATAAACAACCAGCTTTCACTTTGAATAAAACCAGCTTTTGTTCTCCAGATCAGTGAAGCTTTTCACTCACATTTTCGTAGTTTGAAGAACATTAAGGTTTTTGCATGTTTCTTCAAGTGATACAACTGCTAAACACACCGGCAATCAGTGGTTCAACACGGACAAACTGCATTACCCTCTGCAACGTCAGTTCAGGTTTCTTTCTGCCTTGTCAGTGAAACTGTTCTCTCGCTAGTCTCTACTTCTGGATATCAGATTACATATGTACAGTTACCCCTAAAGACGGAAAGGAAGGCTAGATCTACAGCCTCTCTTAAAAAAAAAAAAAAAAGGATGCTATACATAGCCAGTCCACCTGTAAAACTGTGGTCCAGGACCCCATTCATTTCTTTTTTTTACCTAAACCTAGAGTAGCATCACTGAAGTCAGCCAAGTGACTTCTTCATGCTATCAACTGGTTTTCACTAAAGAACAGACCTCCAACAAAGTTAAACCAGGGGAAACTCTGGTGCTTCTCCAATATTTCTGATACTTCTCTGTCTGAGAAGCGTAGGAATGCAGCAGAATTAGAGTGAAATCAAGATCTGGTATTGAATGATATTTTGTTAATCACAATTTTAGAAATGTATTTCTAGAACTGATACTTCTCCATTTAAAACTCTACTGACATATACTCAGTAATTCAGTGAGCTCTTAATGTTTAATTTGGAAAGTTGAAGCAAGCTTTCCTTAAGACCTCACTAAACCCCAGGTGTTCTGGATCTTCCCAATACAACTATACTATGAGGGACAAAGTAAACAGTCTAGTCCATGTATAAATATTTAAGAAGACGCTTGCATCTGGAGCAAAGTGGATCTAACTTAGTGTTCTCTATTTATAATGTAAACAGATTAGTTGCATGACACAGTGTTAGTACAAACTTTCCTCGACTATAAACATTTGCTGATGTATTTCGCCAATAACGTAATGTATAGGAACAGAGGAAGGATTTACTCCGAAGAGCGCATGTGGATAAGGTCCAATTTTGCAACCTCCTCTCACTTGACAGTGCCTTTTCCTGAAGGCTCTTGAGATGAGTTTCCTGTGCCACATGCTCCTTTCTGCTGGCAAAGAGGAAAATGACGCCAGTTAAAAATCACCAGCAGACACCAAGAGAAGATGCTGTTGTGCCTCCTGCATCCCCACACAAAGCAGATGCCACGACACTCGCAATACTCTGCTTGCTGAAGGACTGGCTCACCAGCCGCTTCAAACAAGGACCTGCAAGTCAGAGTTCTTAAAACTAAACAACTTCAAACATGTTCACTAACTGCCTGGAGAAAAGTTTGTTCTGAAGACCTAATCCTGCAATGTCTTGATTGCCCTCGGCTTTTGTCCATGTTTCTGTGTCTTCAGCGAGGCTGTCAATGGTGTTACTGGATCTGGGTCTGACAATGTCAACTCATGCTGAAGATGACACAAGCAATAGCAGGACAAGCAGGCCATCTGAGCTTCCTTCTCCCACAGCCTCTCTCTCTTTGTATTTATATTGCAAGCTTAAATGTCTCCCCAGAGCCCTTCTGACTGTTTGTGATGCTGGGGACTCACATACCCAGAGACTCTCCTTTCAGTACTGCAGTCAGAGTGAAGTCAGTAGCGCAGGGCTGGAAAGCTTGCCCTGTGCAACCTGGTTGTACTCGGCACTCGGTGTGGACCTGATGCTATCTAGCCGAACCAGGGGTGACCATAGAGTATACTGTCCTCAGTGCTGTAGGGAGGAAATAAAAAGGCTCCATGATAACAGGGGGAGTGACAGCGGAAGGACACACTGAATTGCAGGGACATTCAACTGGGAGATGCCATCAGAATGCGAGTCCTTCCCACTCCTTGCAGATGACTGGCACAACAGGCAGTCCTCGGTCACTGTTCCGTCAGAAGAAATGAAAAGGCTACACCTCTCACAACAGGTCAGCTTAAGATCAATGACATTAAGAGATCCAAATCTCACTACTATTTGGAACAAGGAACTCAAGTCTATTCAACTTCAGCTCTGAAAAATCTTGGTCTAAACACACAAGTACTTGCTAAAGACAATTCAGATGGGACCAAGAGCAGCCACAATTTCTGAGGTATTAAAAATGTACTATTTCCTCCCAGAAGAAACTCCTCATTCCTGTGTTACTGTCCTTCAGGAAGAAACCAGTACATTTCCTTTCCCATCTCTTGTATTAATTCTATTCATCTTCCATAAAATCAGATCGTTTTTGAGTGGCCTTGTCATTTGAGACAGGGTGAAAATACCATAATTCTGTCAGAGCTTTTTCGCAGGCAAATTTTCACAGGCCAGAAACACTAACACAGTAAAACCACATTGGCCACAATGCTCCTTAACTAATCAAACAGTGAAGAGGGGCAGCTTCTTTACAGGGGATATTTCTATTGCTGATCTGTTGAGGGGATGGAAAAGCAGCTACGGATCCCATGGAAGAATAAAAGTCTCATAACTCCTGTTAACAGTTTACTTTACATCTGTTCTGAGACCAACATTTCCACACATAAAATAAGTATGTGAGAAATTATTTAAAATCTTTGTTCAAGTGAATCAATTTACCTCTAATATCTCAGAGGATTATTTTAAGAAATAACAAGCAGGACAGGCAGAAAGTAAATTATTTTACCCTGCCATGTATCTTGAACAGGGCTAGTCAGCCTTCTGGGGATGGTCATTTGCCATTCGAAAAGCCAATTTTTCACTGTGTGTGCCCATGATTCAATTTATTTTCTAAAGTCAGGCCAGAAACATAAATTATAGACTTACCAGGAACTGCAACTCCCTTTTTATTAATAGAATTTCCATCTTCAAACAGGACCAGGCTCTCCTCTGAGCTAAAGCCCATCCATGTGGATGTGACAAACATACAAGATAGATAACACTGTATTTGAGAGCAGACCTGCCTCCAAGTTGAACTCTCCCTTCACTGGCATCCAAGCAGGCAGAAGCACATGTCTGCCCAGCTGTGGGCTTTAGGTGAGTCTGGGTACACTTCAAAGGAAAATACCACATCCTCCCATGTAACTTGGAAGGGACAGGTCCAGGTTCCAGTCTGAACCATAAAACTCAGCATTCCTTGCAGTTACACAGCATAACCGGTGCAGGAAGCAGAAGCGGTTGCAGGCCCTCTCTAACAGACATGACTTGCATGAAACGAGCACTGGTGGGACTGGGGAGCGAGCGGTGCCCACACTGACCCGGCGGGAGCCTCTGCCCTGAGCGCCTGGAGACACCCAGACAGCAAGAAATAGGAACGGTCACAAAAACATGAAACGGCTTTCCAAGGTCCACTAAGAATTTCATGGCCATAGTCCGAAGCACTGAAAGCAATCCCTGTTAACATAGCTGGCTACCAAGATAATAACAGAAGCCAGTTGTACCATATGCTTTCCAATATGTAACAACGACAACAAAAAGATTAAAAAAAAATCCTACAAACAGGGCATTAGGCTTCAAGTCAAATATTTTTAATCTATTAGGCTTTACTCATAAGTAACCCCAAAGTACAAAGAGGAAATGTGAACCAAATGCTGAGCTTGTTAGTAAAGCATAAGTGAAAAAAAATTATATATATGCCAGACGGTTCTTATCAGAGGTAAGTCAGTATTCCTCAAGAATCTTTATTTTTGTTTGTCAAAGCTATTTGTTTCTATGTCCAGTTAAAACAGAGGCAATTTAATTAAATGCAGGATTATTTAAAGAGGATTTTTTTTTAAAAAACAAAACAAAACACACTCCTACTTCAATTTCTCTTGTGCCAAGAGATGCATTTGGTGAAAAAGTGTATGACAGAAAAAAAAACCCACTAAAGACTCTGTGTAAACTGCATTTTCCTCTGTAGGTCTTTAAACATTGAAATATCATTGAAACAGACACAACAAGCACCACAGACACTCAGAAGTCATTATGACATTTTACAAAATAACAATAAAAATCCCAAACCCATTTTGCAAGGGCAAGGAAACCACTTTTAAATGCTTCTCCTGATGTGGCACTGCAAGTCACAGCCTGAGAACGTGGTGGAATTGTGCTCTCAAAGAGGAGGTCTGGAAAACATCACATATCTGGAGCTTTCAAAGCAGCCTGTTACACAAGATGGAAGGACCATTCGAGCTTCACCACCCTTGAGGGACACATAGCTTGGTTTTTCCTCCAGGGCCAACTATGCTGTGATACAGTAAGACATGAAAAAAACCCAATATTCCTTCCTTCTCCCTGCCCATTCCTGTTTGCCCATCTGCTAGAAGAGAAAATCTTCACCTCTTTGAAATAACTGAACTGATCAAAAG
Organism: Caloenas nicobarica; assembly: GCF_036013445.1. Taxonomy (NCBI): domain Eukaryota; kingdom Metazoa; phylum Chordata; class Aves; order Columbiformes; family Columbidae; genus Caloenas; species Caloenas nicobarica. Next base: position 6,881,451 of record NC_088256.1, read on the forward strand.
CTCAACATCAGGAACTTGTGTTTGTAGCGACCAGCACACAGAGCTGTTCCTGAAACGTCACCTGAAGGAGCACCCTGCACTGAAACCCTGCGAAGTGTGATGGACACTGTCCTGAAATGCCACATTTACACAGCATGGTCACGCTATCCCAGAGGTGCTACCAACATCACTGATGGGCTCGACCTTGCCCACCAGTGGGTCCATCTTGGAGCCGACTGGGCTCTATCAGACATGGCGGAAGCTTCTGGTATCTTCTCACACAGGCCACCCTGCTACCAAACTTTGCCATGCAAACCCAAGACAACATGTAAACATGGTACACCTGACACATGCTTGTGCAAGAAAAAAATAATGCAGAATACGACACCTCCGTTAACACTGTGAAGGAAACCCTGCCTGCTTTCTGTCACACCACCAGAAGCAGAACTATTATCCACCCAAATGTTCTCAGGAGTTAATGCACATTCTGGCTGATAAAAATGGTTAGAATAGATTAGTTCAGGTTTTAGTCCTGATGTTAGAAAAACAAGTGAAGTTTAATTACTTCACTGCTCTGGAAAAAGTCTGGAGATAACACTTATGTCATTTATTGTTTCAAGAGAAAACATTAAATCTTAGGAAAATTTCCTTTAATGCCCCAGGAACACTGATCCAAGCCGACAAGGAACCACCGGGTGTCCCGTTGCTAGTTTTGTAATGGTTTTGGATTTACAACTCAAGTGCAGCTGGAGTTATACAGGGAATGACCACCTGCTGCCTTGATTTTGCATGCAGACTTTATTTATTTATTTTAATTTGCTGTGAGACAGGCTGGGCTATATTTCCACTGCTAAGGGTATTCCAAACGTTGATATCCTCCAAAAACATTTTGTACTGTTAGGAAGACATGTCCTAATTAAAAAGAAACAAGAACAACCTCTTCTGTTATCTTCTCTTTCACATGTCTCTAAGTTTGGAAAGCAAATATATTCCAGAAGAATTAACTATTTTCAGAGGTCCCTTATTAAGGAGTACAGAGTGCTAACTTTTAAAAGTTTTATTTTAAAAGACTTTTCTATTAAGTCACCTACTTTCCTGAAAATACAGTTAAGTAACAGACTTAACTAAAACTTGAGAAAACATATAACTAAATTCTCACAGAGTGAAAGCACTTTGGAACACCAGCTCTCTCCTACCATATGTTTCTAACTGCCCTGCACTGCAGAACTCCCCCCATCTCAGCTGGGATCCTCAATCATTAGTCATCAGCATAAAAGAAACGCCACAACAGCATCATGTAGGTATTCAGAATAGCCACCACAGTCAGTAGGTATCAAGCAAAATCAAGCTTCACAAAGGAGAAACAAAACCTGTTTAAAAGTTTGCTAGGAAACAGCCATTACCTATGTTTCTCCTATAAGAATATCCTGATTTCCATTCCAGCTGTTCAAAGCGTGCTCTGTGATGACAGGGTAAGCAGTCCTCGATACATTTGAACACACAATAAACAGTGTTGCCAGTTAAAAGATCACTGTGATTCCCAGGAAGGGCAGAGTGAGGGTAAGCATTCCTGCACCACTCCAAATAATCAGGAGCTTGTGTGCTGTCCACCTCCCAGGAAGCACCTGACAAAGAATACAAGTGGTAACTTCTCCACTTTTGAGAGTTATGTCACTGTTCATCAATCCAAACCAGCGATCACTGCAGCTCAGGGTTCAAGTTACAAATCATAAATTCATTATAAACAAAAAAATAACCGTACTGAACAGGATTATTTATGAACCTTGCAACCACAGGGGGACAGGATGTCCAGCTCCAAAATACCTCTTTGGTTCTATGACCACCATTCATTATCTCTAGCACACAGGTACAATCTGAATATATGCTTTATAGAATGACTCTGCCTTACACAGCACGGGCCCTGCATGTACACTCTGAGAGCTTCCAGTTCTTTTACACAACCAGAGATTGCTTTTTAATAATCCTTCAAAGTCGTGCATCACTTGTACTGTGTTTATTATAGATTAAAATGAGACATTTCAAAATTACTTTGACTTTTTGTTTATTAGATTTGGCAACACACTGCTGTGGTTTTGTTTTGTTTTTTAAAAAAAGGACAAAAAAATATTTCAAAAATCCCCCATTATTAAGAACATTCATACCCAGGCTACTTTTCAGACTACGAAATTGTTCCTTTTTCCAAAACAAGTAACTGGATGAGATACCTGGTACAGCTCAAGTATCCCTTTCTTGTTGCAGTTCACACTGTCCCTCCAAGTTTTCTATGCTGGAAATTCCACAGAAGGTCGAAGAGTATGAAATACGTCACTCATAAAGTCAGCTTAACATTAGATAGTTGTGAAAACACGCTTGTTCTATTTAACGGATTTATGACGTATTGGAGAAAAACAACTGAAATGTCTCTAATCAACAGCTTAAAAGACAGAGACTGGCTAACACTTGAGTTTTTCCTCCTATATTTGCAGAATGAGGTTGAGGGAAAAGTTGCTACTCTTCTTTACCTTGTTTTAGCAGGATCTCTCTTTTTCCACACTTAAACTGGGGAGTCTTTCATCCAGGATCTCTCAGAACCTGCCCTTTTGCCGTCAGCCATGCTGCGCCCTCATTCCAACACACGAGCTCAGAGTGCACCATCCCCGCCTACCACTCCCTCCTCTTCCTTAAAGGTTACGTGCTTCATCATTTTATAGCTATTTTTATACATTTTACACTTATAGCCATATTCTTAGCCAGATCATTCTAGATCCTGCATGCTATTCATTCACCTCTTATTCCCACAATGTTCTGTTATTTGAATGCTCCTTTATTTGTCCAAAATAAAGCCATTATTCCTTTTCCTTATTGGTCACATCTCCTGCGCGAGATGCCTATTGCGATAACAATCACTGTTTTCCCTTTCATTTTCTTCGCCATCAAGTGCTTAGGAAGTCAGTCCTTACGTCTTCCTGGACACCAGCAAGCAGTCACAATCCTCATTCACAAGGATACAGCTGCTCCCCGTTCTCCTTGCCTATCATTCATGAACAAGCTATAGCATATTTGCAGCAATCTTGCATTTATTCTAATAATCCTTTGTAATGTTGATGAAGTTTTGTCATAGATTAATATTTTCAGACCAAATAGCCCATTGAGGAAGCCATCTTTTGTTTTCAACTTACCAGACAGACTCTGTCACATAGAAGATCAGGTAACACACTCCAGAATTCTCCAGATCATTTTAAGCAATGAAAGCTAATTTTGAAATAAACTTTTTTGCACCAATAATGCATACATGGCATTGTGATTCAGACTGCCTTTTCTTGTTTGGTTTTTTTTTTTTTCTTCTTGTATTACCTTTTCCATACTCAGAGAGTGCCTGGTTATTTCCATTAAAGGCACAAGAAGTGTCATATACTGGAGTGAAAAAGCAGCATTAACCTACAGTTACTTCAGAGGTCCTACCCTTTCTTCTATAGATACACATGTCCTTTTCTCTTCTGAAGCAGGGAAACAGTCTCTAAACAGCTCTTCAACCTTGCTCACCACGGAAAGTGGAAAAACGTCAGGATGTTCTCTTCTGAAATCTAGAATTTCCTATCAGAAAAAGCTGCAATTCACACCAAAAATACTGCACATTTTTCCCCAAAACCAGGGATTGACAGCTGGCTTGGGGGACCCATGCATTTGGCTTTACTTCACCCTAATTGGCACTGAAGCCTCCTTTACCACTACAAACACAGTCTTGCCTGGTTACCCATCTTCACTCTCTCTGGCTGCGGGCTCCACAACTTCCTGCCTGGCTGTTGCCTAATTAAGTTTGCTTTGTGGTAATCCCTGCTCTCGGCTGTTTTCCTGGCTCATGAATCGGCTCCTAACCTGACTGTCGGCCAAATCTCTTAGAACTGGGCCTTACTCATAGATTGGTTCTGCGCTCCTTCTGTTTCCAAGAGGCTGACTTACTTGAGAGATCACAATGAAAATCTATGTCACACTTTTTGATTACTGGCAACGGAAACTCTTTAAAATAGACTCTTGTTTCTGCAAAGGGCACCTCTTCTCATTTTAAGCAGCTTAAAAAATAATTAGTACCAGGAATATTCTGAAACAAGTACTCTTAATTAGAAGATGGGCAAGTCTTGAGATGTGATGAGAAGAGAAAGGTAGGAAGAAAATGAGGTACTAAAGAGAACTTAACCTGGAGAAAAAGTCTAGTAAGACACAGTCCAGGTGGCAAATCCCATACACGAATGATACAGAATATGATGGATGAAATGCCAATTGGGTAATTTCAAGGCAGGATATAAGTTACCCCTTCTTGTCTGTTAACTGCTTGGAGAGGAAAGGCAAAGTCTTGTGCCATTTCTCAGATGTAAGAGGGCATTAATTGTCTCTTTTCAATTGAGACATCATTGCAGGAATCATCAGACAAAACTCCTATAGCTTTTGTTAAGCAAAAGCCCAACTAGACATTCATATGTTCCAAAGACTCAAGTTAATATTTGCTTTTCCTGTCCTGGGCAGGACACCAGAGAGTTTCTCTTCATACAGGAATTCTTAGTGGTGTTCCTGAACTGCAAGGTGAAGTGGGCGATAGGAAAAAAATTAAGAACATTTGCAACTCTTCACCTACTGTGAATAAATGAACCAGCAAAAGAAACTGAAGGGTCAATATTAGTCCTATTCTAAGGAGTTATATGGCAAGTAAATCACCACAGATTCATCAAACACTCCATTCTATAGCCAAGAAAGAACAAATTTTATAAAGAAAAAATTTGGATATGGGGATGTTTTTACTCTCCAATATTTAGAAAGCAAGGGAGGTTACTAGGAAACTGTTGTTGAAGTCTCTGGTTTGTCCATATGGATCAAATCTGTAGCACAACTTGTCATTTTTGGTCTTGGAGAAAGTGCCACACATACAAAGCTAGAACAGAAGGCCAGTTGTGGCATGGCTCCAAGGAGGGAGGGAGAAGACTAGCCTGGTTCTGTCTTCCCATCTGTCGACATATATAATGTGAAATCAGTGGGAGTGACGCCATGGGCTTCAAGGGGAGCAGTACTTTACCCACCGGATTAGCAATGGCAGCTGTGGCAGCTTGTATAAGCAAGAAATTCTGAAGTATCTATTCCCAGGGCAATGCGCATGCACCCTCAGCTCACAGTGCCAGCGAAAGAACGGAGAGAACCACGGATTACTGTGTCTTCAGATGAGAAAGACGTACCACAGTACAGGCAGAGCAACCCAGCTCTGCCGCTACCTGACTTTCAGTAGTCATCTCAGCTTAAATCCATCCCAGTAACACCTCACTTTGAGAAGCTCAATTTTAGAAAAACAGAGCCTTTTTCAGGCTGGAAAGGAGAAACAGAAAATATATTAACTTAGTATCTGAAACTATATAACTTCTTCTCAGGCTGAGACAACTCACAGCATTGTAGCATGTGGCAAGGTGCTTTTCAAATGCTCTATTTGCTCCAAAAACACTGGAAAGACTTTAAAGTCCTGGGTTTCAATTCACATGAAGCATGATCACTTGAACAGTGATAGATATTTCTTTGCTGGGCTTTTCAAAGCCATCTGGAAGTGCTCTATGGAGTGCAGTTTGAGGACCCATGTTCTGCTTGATCTAAAAGTAAACACAGGCCCCCACTGCAATTACAAAATCTGCTGCCCTTGAAGGCAGATTTAGAAACAGTTGCAGTTCACAGAGTCACCTCAGCCACACTGGTGATACAGCAATGCTACAGTTTCTGTTTGGCTTCCAAAGCTGTGGAAATCATCTTAATGGGTTATGTTTCCTAGAGTACGTTCAGCTGCATCTACTACACATGTCCTTTTGGGCAAACTGCAAAACAAATCACAGAAACATGATTTGCTACCAGAGACTCCTTGGTTATCCTGCTGAAATGCAGTTGTTCACCATTACTGAATTCTGTGACATCTGTAAGCAAGGTAAGACGGGTGCCTGTTCCCTCCAGAAGTCTTCACAAATGTACTTGAGATTATGAGAGATGATGTAAGACTGTACATAGGAACAGGTTTAGTCTTGACACCCATTGCATAAGGGATACTTTCAAATGCAATGGGATCTGGGGTTTTTTATGCTTTTTTAGTCAGTGTATGGTGTGGTTCTCATTAGGGGGTAAACTCAATGTATTTAGGTTGGGTCAGGAGGACATGTACAATAATTGCTTAATGCCGCATTTGGAAAAGTTAGTTTTATTACTTAAAAAAAATCTTGGCAGTCGTTAAAAAAGCAGCTGGCACATAAGTTGTTTGACTTAACTATTACCTCATTTTCTCTCAAAATATTGCCAAAACTTCTTAATGACAGTGAACAGATGGTCAACATTTTTCAACATTATAGATAATCCTCTTCCCAAATCAAACAATGCGATTTCATTTATTTAACCAGAATGGGATTTGAACAACAATTAGACATCATTTACATATATTCCATGAGCAGTATTTCACTAAAGGTGAAAGTACTGCAATACTGTCAAAACTGCAACACAAAGTACAGTTCTCACATTCACATTTGGAGGAGAAGGGTCTGGTTGCTCAGAGCCCGGCAGACAGCAGCCTGCCTGCCTAAGCTGCTCTGCATATCTGGTTACGCTGCCCTCAGCCCACCTTAGAGTTCAACCTCAGGGATCACACAATCAGCTGGTATAGAAAGAAGAATAAGGAAAGGAGAGAAATGGGACCGGCTGATGAAGTCTCTTACTTAGGCATACATAAAAGTCCAAGATCTTTCATCTTCAGATATGACTAAAAGACACAAAGAGATGAAACACAGGAATGCAGGTCAGGACAATGGTTTGTAGGCAATATTTCCAGACACCAGTCAGAAAGGAAACTACAGCTGCTTCTGCTTTACTCAGAAGAAAGTGACCTGAATTGTTCACGTGTAGACAGGAAAGGAATAGAATTGGATGTACTGTAGAGAATGACAGAAATTGGTTATAACCTGGCAGGAAGAATCAAGTCAAAGATGGCATCTAAGACAGCTGATTAAGTGAAAAGATGCTGGTGTTGACAACAGCAAAGAGCAGGAGGAAAAGGAAGACTCAGTTCAAAATAGGACATTGGCTTCTGGCACTGTTGCATCTAAGGTGACAGGGAGACATTTGTAAGGACATGTGTACAGGCCTGGTGAGACATACAGCTGATGGCAGAGGAAGAGAAAAGGAAAACAACTCACTACATTGAGACAGTGAATGAATGAATAAAGAGAAAAATAGAAGAGAGGAACTGTGAAAGCCAAAGGAACGAAAAGTACTGAGGCTTAGCATGTGTACCAGCTGCGAGCCCCCAAGGTTTGGATACGAGACTTTGTTAAAGTCTTTTCAAGGTACACAGTGCAGCAGTTGGACTGGAGGTTGCCTACAACGCAAGTGGAAAGGAAGAACCTCCAACAACAACAGTTGCCGAAGCCTGGAGGTGCAATCAGAGATTGTGGCAAAACATACAAATAGTCTAGGCCAAACTTTTGGGTTCTTGCACAACAGGGAAAAATAGTTGGCTGTACTTATTCTAATAGGAAGGATGCTGGAGAGAAGTCTTTGGATGCAGGTAACAAGGAGAGAAAGCCAGGAACCATGGCTTCACAGATGTTTTAACTGGATGATGAAGAATGACTCTAGTATCAAGCAACATTCCATTCCCGCCTGAATTTCTAACCTCCTTGTCTGAGCTCACACCGATTAGAGAACTGACTCCATCCTGTATATGAATTCAACAGTATTTGCTACTGTGTACTGTCTTGCTTGACCAAGCTTAAACGTATTACAAGAGCCAGCGATGATCACCACTGTTAAATGGCCAGCATTTCTCAAGATACTATAATGCAATCATCGCTCCTTCTCCTGGATGTGAGAAGATCTTTACAAAAATAACTACATAATGATCCTGGTACTACCTCTACCAGGCTGACTATCTAGGGTTAGTACACTAAGGCACCACCTAGAACTGGTTGTATCTTGGCACTGTCAGTTTGAAGGAAACATCAGCATCTCACAGTCTGGTTTGATTTAATTGGTACAGTGGCCATCCTGCAGGCCACGAATATTGAAATGGCATCGCTGTCCTACAGTGCTTGTCAAGCCAGATAGTAAGAAGCCACGTAGAAACAGAGAGAAGTTTGAACCAATGGTTTAACAGAATGTCATCTCCAGCAAATATGTTTGGGTAAAACACTTCTGCCAAAAAAAAAAAAAAAAATTCATTTTGTTGAGTCAACACTTCCAAAGAAATTGTGCTTCATCAGCAAATCCCTAAACTGTTTCAATTAGAGCGTTTAACCAGCCAAAGCAGAATTCAGCAAACATTATTAAAAAATACAAGTTGTAATTATTACAATTTCATAGCAAAGAAATGTCAACCAATCTTCAACAAATTATCACAAGAGAGGCACTCTGTACATCCAGTATTAAGTTGAGTGGATTAGTTCCAGACAAAAGTCAATCTAAGATCTCGTGCCAATGCAACATTAGTTTATGCTATATAACAATTAGATTAAATAATCCAAAGTTCTGACCTCAGGTTATGCTGTTCAGTGCATGGATATTGCATAAGAAATATATACATTATTTGACATGATCACATATCACAGGAAAAAATGAAATATAATTGGTAACATCAAACTCTCCCAATTTACAGCAATTCTACGCTGTAAAGCTGCCTCTCTGTTGAATAATTTGTGGAGCCTTGGAAATGATTTCTAATTTTTTTTCCCTTCGGATCCCTTCTTTTGATGAGGGGGGCGAGGACAGGACTCAGAATTAAAAAATGAAAGATTAATATCAGCTGAAGAGCTCCAGCACATATCGAGCAAAGTTTAAAACAAATCCTAATATTGTTATAAATTCCAAGATAAGTGAACAGGCATCAGGAGAAGGTATACATGCAACAAGGACTGTGCCTGCTAGTTTATCTTTGTGAGTGTTTGAAAGTAGATGACAGTATATAAAAACAAAGCCAACACTATCATAAACAAATGCAAAATGAGCTGCAGAGATGAAATGGTGCAGGCCTTCTACTATTTAGCGCTTCTTGAAACTCTGCAAATAGGGAAAATGCCTTCCTGGTTGCTGCTCACTTATCTGCAGTGCATTTCTTAGCAAGACAGCATGAAATTTTCAAAGGGCATTATCCCTGCCCATAAACTGTGGATTGAACAGTGAGAAAGGGGAGTGAAAGACAATTTTAAACACAATAATTTTCTTCTGCCGGTCCCCAAAATGTTCTTGCTGCAGATCACCCACCAGCCCTGGAACTATACATATTAGAAATCCAGCCTTTCACTAGACGGAGACCAGCATTAGAATTTACATTCACTTCCTCACATTATAATTTAATTTGGTTGCTTTTTCCACCTTCCCTCTTGTGCTTCATAGTTTAATATAAAGCACTATTGTGAAAGAGGTCTGTATGTAAGACTTGTATGCAGAAGTGGGTTCAATAAGTGTACATTTGTGTTCAGACTGTCTCCCTTTGCAAAAAGATTGCATGCACCAGGGTCCATTTGGGTAACTCCACTATCTCCACAGACTTCCTTTCAAAATTGCCTTGTTGTACCAGTTTGAACAATGATATCTCAGCCGGCCAGAAGAACGGGAGTAGGGACACAGATTTAGAAGTCCCACACATTCACCTAGAGACTCTAGCTGTAGGTAGGGCCTCTCATATTCTCTGTCATACTACCTGGCATTTTCTTTGCACAGCATTATGTTAGATTTCATATTAAAGTCACTATAAGTTCTAACAATGCAGTTTAGAGGGAATGAACAACATATCTAAAATTCCTGGATTTATAATTGGCCAAAATCAGTTTGATGGGCTGTTCCTGCTATTACATTTACTCTTGAACTGTTGTATGACCTGTAAGCTTAACTAGATATCTTCTTGTGCACTTAAGTACTAAGAGCCACAAACTCAGTTTAACTTTTCATTTCATCTCTGAGAAAACCTCCAGAAGGTCCTAGCTGGGACCTTTCAGTAAAGGTAACACCTCCCCACTAAGAACTGGACTTCTGCACAAGTCACTGGACTGTTACCCATAAATCTTTACAAGAATGAATTGATAAAGAGGGGCAAATGGCTACAATGTAGCCCAGGAGTTTCGCCATTTAATTACACAGAGCCAGGCTTTTCCTTAACTTATCATTACATACAAGCACCAATTCTGAATCACTGGCTACGATGAAAGGTGCTTCCATAACTGATTTCTTCTTGTGCAGTCTTCACAGTAAATTGGATCACAACTTTACTGAACAGCCTAAAATGGGTACCAGCCAGTATTACGGCTTTTCAAAGTTAATGCTAGCCATTGAGACAATTAACAGAAATGAAATTTTGCTCTTGTAGGAGGCATGCCTCACCGCTCTGCTAGAAGAACTCCCTGAGCGGCTGCTAGACAACACTGTACCACCCTTCCTTCTAAAAAGAATTACAATCTGTTCCATAAAGAGCTGACTCACCTTATAGAGATTAATCTTCTACCAAGCTCCATCTTAAAGATAAGGACATTATACTTGTTTTCTTCTTTCTTTATTTATTTATTACACATGCATTAAAAGTCTATAGCAAAAGCAAGGGCATGAGGGTTCTACATGTCTACATCCCATTTCTAGAAATATCTTTCACTAATCAGCCAGTGGGTCTTAGGCATTTTTGACATTTTTATAGCCAAAAAAATTTTCTTAAAGTATCTGGTCAGAAACAAGTTCATGATGGCTTGGTTTGATCAGAAGTGCACCCAGGGAGGAAGCCATTTAAGGACACTGCCTATATTATTTTCATTGAACTGTCAGCTTATTGTAATTTTCCTTGGGCTTTTTAGCTACTTCTTTCTTTTAAAATGAAAGCTTAGCTTTATTCTGACCTGGTTAATTGTGCAAAACTGACAGCTGAAACATTTTTTTAAACAAAATATGGACTCAGGGCATTGGCAAAGCCCCATCTCCCATTTGCCTGTTCTGAACTTAAAGGTTTTGCAGCAATGGAGGAGAAGGTCAGCAGGAAGCCAAGGAATTAGCCTCAGGCTGTACAGTCTCCCCCACGAAACAAGCTGTGCTGTAGGATACATAATCATACCATCCCCTTTCCCTGTTCAGCCAGTCACCTCCTTATCCTCTGGCATGGCAGGACTCCAGTAGCTGCCTGCAGATGTCCAAGAAGGTGTCAGCAGGGCTCAGAATGGCTTGATGGAAGTAATGTTGTAAAAAGGAAAGATTACCACTTCCAGCAGTCAGTTTACTCCACAGACAGGTCTCAGTAGGTTGGAACGCGTGTTTAAAGGATTGAAATTGCCTACCGATACAGGTCACATAAGAAACAAGCTAAAAGCCAAATGAGTTCTCAGGTCAGCAATGAAAACAGCCTAAAATCTTTGTGACATCTTAACAAAAGAGATGCCAAGAGCTCAAACTGCAAGGTCAACAGTGTTCTGGCCAGTTCAAACAATCAAGTTGAACCCCAGGAATGTAAAGAGACAGAAGAATGATGCTCAGTGCTATCTAAAGGCCAAAGCATTTACAGGATATTGTGTTCCAGCACCAAACTAGGTCTGTTCCTTACTGTATCTAATCACAAAAGGTGTTGAGTAGTTGGCTTTAACTCATATTCTAGGTTATGTTGAGAACTTCCTTGCAAAGTTCTTCTGCTTACCTGTTTAGACATGCGTTCACCCTGTCACATGATGATTTGGAAGGATTTTTATATTTCCAGAGCAAACACATCATCAGTTATCATTTAAGATTTCACGCGTAAGTCTGTCTGCAATTAGGGAAACATTTAAGCCCATGCTGGTGATCATTTCTAAATAGCAACATTTTCCTAAATTCAGTCCTAGAAAGTGATGCCTTTAATTTACCCATACTGTGCCACTGAAATACACAGGAAAAAAAAATATCAGGATTGCTAGTGTTTACATAAGACTTAATTTCTTTTGTTTTCCGTCAGAGGATGACTTTTCAATATGATTTCAACAAGAATAACTGCTTTATTAAACAAGACAACTAGCATTATTTCCCTTCTCCTTAAGCCCTTCCAAGTTAATTCTTCCAAGTACCTACAACACAGCTCTTCCCTCCTTTCATCTCCATAAGCAAAATTTATAAGACTCATTTTGATACATGTTGAGATAGTTCAGAGACCTTAAAAGAAAATATTAAGTACACAGTGTCTGGACAAAAATTAACATCGTAATTGAAGGCAGAGTGAAGTCAGCAGCTCTGCATTACCCTAAGATAGGAAGTAACCAGTTACATTAAGATAAAAGTTATAACCCTTACATACAATCAAAAGAAATTAAAGATTTTTACAGAAAACTTGCTTAAACATTTGGCTGCTTCAAATGCAGACTTCAGAGAGAGGGGCTCTAGCTAAACAAAAGACTTTCTGAAAGGGAAATGCTTTGATTCATTTAGAGTTTTGTTCCTTCATAAACAAACACCAAAGTCAAAAACACTTCCAACAAACAAATAGAAGCAATTACAGTAAGGACTGGGCAAAGTCTGTACTGGAAGCCCACACTGCTTTGATTTTCCTTTTTAATTGTTGTAAATCTACTTAAAAACCATCTGACTTTTTTGAACTAGAGCTCAGATCACAAATAAATGATATTCCATTGAAGACTCATTGCAAAGCTAATAATTTGTAAACCTTTAGAACAGCTTTTGAAATCTTGGCCAGGGACATTTGAAATGCAGCTGGTCTTCATCATTTCTCTTATTTCACAAGTTCATTAGATTGATAATTATACATATTAGTTTGGGTTCTTTTTATTTATTTATTTATATAAAGATTGATAAGAGACACAAAGAGTAGTTGTATTAGTGAAAACAAGCTTACCCGCGCGCCCTTCTCTGGAAAACATTTACATCCAGCGCTGCAATCGCGGCCCCCACATGGTCCACTGTAAGACTTCTTTCCACCCTATTTGGAACCAAAAAAAAAAAGAATATGATAACTATTTGTCAGCTGAAGATCTTTAATTATAATGCTTTGTTTCAGCACTTTTCACCTACGTTATATTTGTTGTGTGAATTTGCTCGGAAGTGGCAAAATATAGTCACGTTCTAACTTCTGCATAACTGGGCCATTTTCAGAATCACCAAACAGACAGAAAAAGTAGGTTTAGAAATCCTTTGAGGACAAGTGAACTTACACAAGTTGGTGCTATTCTGCAAGGTGATGAGTGCTTTCTAGGGCCACTTAACCCCATAAAACTAGATGATGTTTTGAGATAGTACAGCATTAGATTAGGACCACAATCAATAATTAGCACTTGTGCCTCAGCCATCCTGTGTACCCAAGTATCTCTACGGCAATGAGAACTACCAAGACAAATTTAACTTTGTGATCCTTGCATATTTCTAAGAGCAAGCATCTGTAACCCAAGTCACAAGAACAGAGAAACTCCCGGATAAGAGAAAGTGGCATTTTAAACTCAGAATAGATATGCAATGAAGACAGTAGGCAGCCACCGTGGATCTGGATTTCATTTGAAAATATATTCTGAATTTGCTGCGCTAGCATTACTTATTCCAAGGATAATTTAAAAGTTTATGCAAATCTGAAGTCTCTGTATCACAAAGTTAATTCCCAGCTAGCACAGATGGTGACAGTACAGGAAAGTCAACTACACGAGTTTAGTTTAGAGAGTTTGACCCTTTTTCCTCATCAGGCTGGAACCACTGAGCTGCCACAAGCCCTGCAGCACTACTGACAACACCAGAACCATCCTGGAAAAAAGTTCAGGTTAGTGTTGTAATTTAGCCACTCACTAAGAACACTCATCGCTAAGGAAACTTCGTTCAAGTGTGCTCAAGTGCAGTCCCTCAGTTTTAGAACTCAGAATGGAATGAACTTTTAGGTTTCCCCATACCAAGGTGACCAAACTAAGTGCTGTGAAACAAGTTCAGACTGGAACCGAACATTTACTTAATAAAAGCATGCACAGAAAATATTTTTAAAGCCTTTAAAATTTCCTCTGCAACTGCTAGTGAGGAATATGACAAATGAAAGACAATTGATGCAAGGTTATCATGTGCTTTTGAACTTCTTTGCATCAGCTTTCTCAAAGAAAGTAACTAGTCTGACATCACTTGATAAGTTTTCTGCTAAAGGTAAAAAAAAAAAACAAACCCAAACCTCTATATACCCTGATGTTTGCACCGTTTTGCTAAGTTAAACACCTCTGGTTTTAAGGCAGTGTAGAATGAACAGATACTAACAAAAAGCCTTAAATCCAACCTCCCATACTTCCCTAGCCTGAAGGGAACATTATCTCTTGCTGCAAAACAGTCATAACAACCTTCAAGCAATTCTAAGAGGCATCAAGTACAAAAAACCCCAAGCAAACAGTACTTTTGCAATTTTTTTGGGCAGCTTTGTTCTGATGAGACCGCATTAGATATAAGGCTTTTGAACTACTAATTAACATCCTGTGGTAGGATCTAACACAATACTTGAGCAGAACAGAAAGAAGCATCCCAATAGGATATGCAATGCAGGCAATTCTGACCCTAGGCAGTGGGACATAAAAGTAAGCTTAATTCAGTAAAAGTAAAAACAAAACAAACAAAAAAAGGCAAAAAAAGAAGTATCTAAAGGTTATGTAATGGTCTCTAAGAGCATCTCCAAACTGTCTGCTCAGACAAGCAATGATTGACATGAACTTGAACCTGCCATGTACATCAGCAAGGGCTCAGTAAAAACAGAAAATCTGGTCCCTGTCTTAAGGGACACACTGCTGAGAGGTCATTTCTGATCACAAGTGGTAACAAGGCTTTAGGATCTGGTTCTAAGAAAACTTGAAGAGTGAAGTGCACCAAGACATACCTTTTGCCATGATTATATGCATATTTTGCAGTGGAAATTTGTACTCATTGCCAGCCAATGTATACCTCATTCCTGACACTTAACCTTACATTTACACTCTTAGCAGACAGCTTTATGCCTCCAGGGAATCAGATTATGCCTTTGTAGACATTTATTCAACCTTAAATTCTTCAAAGTTTTCAACTCGCAAATAATTTTTTTTCTCCAGATTATTCTTTGTTCCAAGAGTCATTTTCACGAGGCTTTGGGTCCTCTGGTTCTGTTAATTCTGCTTGCCTTCTAGGAGTGAAACTTTATTTCTTCCCAGGTCTGGATTCCCCTGAGGTCACTGCCTTGCAACAGCTGCTGTCTCAGGGCACTGCAGCTCACCTTGGTAAAAATCCCCTGTCCCGAGTGGCAATCAGGTCCTTCCCAGAGACAGAGGTACAGACAAAAAGCAACTCTTCTTTCCATGCCCACTGCTTGGGCTGCTCCCCACAGTGCTGTGGTTAGCAAATACAGTTCTAGCCAAAAATCCCACTGAAGTCAAAAGAAATCTTTCCATTGAACTGAAAATATGTCCCTATTCTGTGTAAAATTGTGTTCACAATGTACTTCTAGGTTCCTTTTCACAGCGTGAGGAGTCATTTTGCTCACTTGTGAATGAAAGCATTTGGAGAGGAAGCAAACCAAAGCCAATTGGCTCCAAACCAGGTGTTACATGTCCTAAGTATTTCATTTAGGGGAAGTAGCTGACATCAGACACTCCAAGGCTACTTAAATAGCATACAGCCATGTGCATAATATTTATGAATACAAGCCATATGTATATGACAAGTCATATGAATAAAGGCTGCGTATAAGATTGTAGAGCATAATGTTCTCCTCTGAAGAGGTTTCCTACATTTTTCCATTCAAATGTATGAATGTATAGGCCATTCAAACATTTATAGATTGTAATCTGAATGTGTAAGCATGGGCCCTTCATATGTTTTCTGTGTATGGATTCACGGAAGAGGTTTTTCCAACTGCTCTGAAATATTTCAGACTGATGAATATGGCTTCTCAGAAACAATAGGAATTAAAGAAATAAAGGTACTAGTTATAATGGTAAGTGCGACCATTATAACTGAAATTAAACTATTTTATTTTCATTGCTTAGAAGTAGACCAAGGTTTTCAAAACAAAACAGAAACACAAAATAGTAGCACTGTTAAAAACACATTCTCTGTGGTTTAAATAGACGTAATATAAACTGAGTAATATACATACTGATTTTAATTGAGTTATTTCAGGTTTACATAAGAATCAGTAGCATTTCGATGTAGGAAAAAACACTTTAAGAAGTATTGATATGAGTGAGAAACTATTTTGAAAGACATTCAAAACAAGAGTCAGTATCAGACCAATATTCCTCTCCTGCCTCTAGTGTCCCTCCAGCAAGCACCGCTGGGCAGTCGATCCCCTCGGACAGAGCGCCATTCGAATCTCTCCATTGACTTCAGCTTGCTCTGGAGTGGGGCCAGAAAGAGTAATGAAACCCAACAGCTGTGGTGCCATTAGAGGTGTCCCAGACTCACAGCCATTCCAGCTTCTCTAGAATAGCTGCAAATGATCCTGGAGGCCTCGCCTGCAAGTCCAAAGACAACTGTACACGCGGCACAGGCCGGAGTAAACCTACCACGGGACTTCAGTGGGAGATCTCCAGGGAGCACAGCTCAGGTGCATGAGCTGGGGCCCAATTTTGCCCCAAAACTTCTGCTCTGGATCAGACTCAACTGCAGAAGGCTGGAAATGGATTGGCTGAAGACAATTATCTCTACCCTCCAGGAAGGTGAACCCACGAGGCAATGAAGGAACATTTTGGGAAAGTACAGCAGCAAGGTTAAAAACATCTTCTTTAATACGAGGAGGTTAAAGTAGCAGCATCGGCAATGGGAAAAACTGGAAACTTCTAGAAAATAATGGACTCTAAGGAAAGCCAGCACACAAAATTGGAGGACGTAAAGCACACTGAAAAAAATAACATGCCTGTGATAAAAAAGGAAAAAAAGATGATGACAAAAAACAAAGTAGAAGAATCTCAGACTTGCACAAGATATGGCAGAGATGAAAATTTTTTCCACAAGACTTATTTCCAGCCACTTCCCAACTCCAGTTAAGGACTGATCCAAGTCCAGAGCAAAATTCTAACAAGAAACTTAACCAAAAGCTGGCAGTGGAACATAATGAAAACTTCTGAAAACTTCAAATAAACATATTTCATATAGTTCAGGATGCTATTATCTGCTGATAAGGAAGTTATATTTACAGTATCACACATTCAGACACCCTTGTACGTCACAGTGAAAAAACTAGTGAAACATAATACCTCTGTTTACTTCGTGAGCTACGTAATGCTGCTGTGTTAACCTTGCTCTTTTTAGCCTTCGCAGCTTTTAGGAAATAAATTCATTATAACATTTATCTTTGCCTATTATTCTTTTAGTTGTTGTAATACAGAATTTAGAGCCCAATTCTGAAAACACTTATCCACATGTACAACTCCTCCCTCTGAAATCAGCAGATTCTACTTTGCTATGCACATGTTAATATCATACATAGTTGCCTTACTGACATGAAAGAGCTTCTTCAAGGCTAAAAATCCTTGGAGAAAAAAAATGATAAACCAAGAACCTCAGCAATCTCTGCACTCAGAAATGGCAGCATGACCCATCAAAGACAGCAGAACATGATGCGGCAAATGGATTCAGTAATTCTTCCTAACGCATGAGGTGTCACTGACAGCTTTGCCAGTTAGAATGTATGAAAACAGTTGCTGAGATTTGTTTGGCAGTGAAATCGTGAACAGGTGAGAATAAAATCAATCATGTCAGCAAAACATCAGATAAAATTAAAATGTAAAAAAAACATTTCTCCCACAAAGAATATCAAGTGCCTGAACTCATTCCAACTTTTTTCTTAGTGAGGCTCCCCCAAACCTTCATTTGATCTGTCTGCTCAGTTTTTTAAATCATATTAAGAAATAGGCCAAGCCTAGGAACTAATAGGATTTTTTTTTCCACCGAACTGGGGGGTGCATAATCAACAGGAAGCAGCACATGAAGTCCTGAGTAACTACCAAAGATAAGGATGATACGCAAACTACCTCACCTGCCATGTCCAAGAACTCATCTGTTTCAGACCACGTCATCAAAGCTGTACACCAAGAGAAAAAGTGACTACAGAGATATTAATGACATGGTATAAGCATGACTAAAATTTTAGCTGGAATACAGTGCACAGTTTTTGTTACTTTCAAGAAAGATGAACTCTGCACAGGCAGAGAGCTTGAAAATCCCTCTGATTAGCAAAGTGTGAGATAAGAGCCTTCTTACTACAGAGCATGATTTATTTGGGCCAGCAAAATGAAGACTTGGAGGTGATGCAGTGACCATCTATACATTCAGCAGAAAGGTAAATGCCAGAGAAGGAAACAAACTTTATTTAAACAATGTTCTGGATACCACCCTGCTGCGTAGGAGCATTTTACACCTCTAAGTATCAGTAGCTGAGCAGCATCACCAGGAAGATCTCTTTGTGGTTAGAGTATATAAACCAGCACTATAGGTGCCTGTCAGGGACAGACCACTGGCTTGTCTTATACTAACTAGTTAGAGGAAAGGACAACAGCAGCACAACAGCAGGTATATATAAGCTTCCATAAATATATGCAGGAGAAATTAAGTTTTTAAGCAGGGGGCAACATCCTTCCAGTTATAAAGGCAAGAGACAACTTTGATGAACAGGTAATCCCCTTCAATGGAGATTGACAGGACACAGTGGCCAGTCTCAGTATGAGACAGGACTCCGTGACTGCCCCTTCTCCTCTGTTGCTAAAGTATTTCATGCCAAAGCATCACCTTCCCACTCAGTCCAGATCCAGCCACTAGCACCAAAAGTATCTAAGAAGGCAAAGCAGTGGAGAAGAAAAAAAAAAAAAAAAAAAAAAAATTGGTGGAAACTGTCCTTTCTACACCTACAAACTTCTATGATTTGCTACATTAAAATCTGGTGCAAGATTGTGACATGCCTGGAAAAGCATTTTTCACTGACTTTAACAGGATTACAGTGTAAAAAATACACACGCAAAAAAATCTCTATAGAGTTTAAATATTAACTCATAAACCACAGATAAAGCCAGACTTAAGCCCTTCCCTCATACCGAGTACCACCTTATTCTTCTTACAGTCCCACAGGACTGATTGGCCTCCAAACATGACAGCAGTAGGAATGTCATATACAGGTTACTCGATGCTAACAGATTTGACTCTGGCTCTGAACAGCTCCATCTTCTGATATTTTTCGGTTTTGTTGATAGGATTACACAAAGCTTTAGATACTTTTTTTTTCCTGAATATTCTATTAGTCAATGAGCATGTAGTTTAGACCAGACAGTTTATTTACAGCTTACATGAGCAAGAACACAACACAAAGCCACAGGCTTATCTTTTACTGCACAAAAGGTCTTTCAAATGGAGTGATTAAACACGAATTTGTAGCTAAGATACTAATTCGTTTTAGGGTTCACTGATTTCTTCAGTTAACTGATGTCCTCAAATATTTTCATTCATTTCATAGAGCTGGCAAACATCTCAACTGGCAGCTGAGACTAAATGATAGTTACTAATAGAAACCAACCCTCCTCCAATTCAAATGACATATGAGGTTACAAAACTTGGAGGAAATCCTGGCCTAGAGAAACTATAGTGGCAAATTCTAACTGAAGCAAATTCCATCCCATACTCACTCCCTGCCAGTGAGACAGAAGTGCTGCTGCATTGAAAATTAGATTTAAAACAAAATAAATGTTAAAGGTCAATTCTTCCACTTCATACACACAGCAAAAATGAACTGATGTCTTGCAAACGATAGAAGGGGTTGCCTGACTCACATTTTTTGAGAAACATTCATTTCTTATCCATTGGGCAGAATTTAGAGATAGAGTTTGCAGACTTTTTAATCACTTCAGTAATTTTCACTCATACTAATAATGTCATAAATTTCTGTGAAGGAAAACATTCATGCAGCAAAGAATATCCAGAGTACAAATTTGCCTGTGACAGCTGCCAAGCACACTATTTATAATATTTGGGGTATACAAATGGCCACAGACCTCACTATACCTGATAGTAGGTTAGAAAATTTAAAAGCAGAGAATGGGTGATTACCTGGTCTGAAAACATAAGTAATAAAATTCCAAATAGCTCCATATGGTTTAGAAAATCAAAAGCTTTATCTCTGCGGCTACACTGAAGGAACGTTCCGTCATATTGGCCAAGGTCTGTGTTACTGGCTGGAAAGTCACCAGCATCAGCCTCATCCAAGCTTCAGCCGGGGATTTCAGTATCCCCCAGTTGTTCCAGCAAACACCTGAGAGGCCAGTGCACTGGACCAGCCGCTTTATATTTGAGTGATAAGCACCAATCCATTTTAAAATACTCAGCATTAAGACAACTACTAAAAAAAGACTGTATGCTATCCTAATTTCTTTAAAGAAGAGAAAGCTTCCTGATCTTTAGAATCCTGTCAGAGATCCTTGTTCTTCTAAAGCAACAGCTCCATAACCAGATCCTATTAGACCGTCTACAGCCTTTAGTACATAACAATACAAATTTGTTTCCTTATTTCTTGAAATTGTCAATGTATTTTTTAACAGATACACATTTAGCCAGTCAGAAAGGCTGTGTATGTGGCTGTGGGCACTACCCACATGCAGCCGAGGATCCAAACTCTTGGCGGGCAGGTGTGGGACAGGAGCGCTGGGTGCCCAGGGAAAGGTGCTCATTCCCCACACCCTCTCGAGTGGGAGGGAGTTTTCTGCATTAACTTCACAACACACCAGTGCTCAGGCAGCACAGGGAAATCCCTGAGATCCATTATCATGCAAATGTGGCATTGCTAACAAGGAAAAGTAGAATTATTGCACCCGGATGTAGGAAAAAATGCTTGTGGAGAATGCACAGTGTCACCTCAGGAAAAAAAAAAAAAAAAAAACCACCTGCATGGTCTGTTTGTTGTTTTAATTTTAAAAGTAACTGCCCATTGATGGTGTTTATGAATCCCAAACCAGTCCATTAGTATGGAAAGAGACAACATGAAACTTGCATAGAAGTGCATTTTAAGAGCCGGTTCACATATTGTTGCAGCACATTACACTGAAAAAGACTAACAATATTAGCAAAGACTCTTTTTTCTTTGCACTACTTTCTATCAAAGCTGGGTATGTGTCAAAGGAAGAAGAAAAAGCATTGCCATGGTTCTGCAGCCACACAGAGCTATAAGCCATACAACCTAAAGTAGCGACTCCAAAATCAGAGATAACTGTGTTATTTATACCATTTAGCACAACTATTTACCAAGTTTGTACCTGCCCAACAGCTTTATAAGACTCACACAACTGTCTACCACAATCCCGTGGCTAAATCCAACACACATTACCAACTAGTGCAGATATTTATTGTACTACAGTTGCTGAGCAGATTAATATTTAGGATACTAAAACCCATGGTACCACATAGTTGGATATTATAAAAAGCATCCATGATGTCGTTGTAGGACATGGGCCTTATGATACATGTTGTGCAGTGTATGTATACGATATATAACACCATGAATCAACCTGAGCCTTTATAAACACCACTAGCATAAGAATTAAAAGTCAATCTTAAAAAAACCAAAATGAAACAAAAAACACCAAACCACAACAAACAAACAAACGAACATAACTTACAAGAGACAAAGCACAGTCTTTCATCAAACAGCCTGCTTTTAGACAGCTTCTCACTTTATCCTTAAATGTCCCTGTGATACATGTAAGATTTCACACAATCTCAGAAGTATGCATATACCACGGAAACAATTTTTCACCAACAGCTGCACTAATTCATTCGTGGACTCAAAGGACAATGCAATTCAAGCCACTCTTCTACTCCTGACAGTACCCTGCAAAAAGCTGTGTAACAGATGAAACACTTCTCTTTTTTTCTCCAAAGCTTCCAGTGTTGTAGCCAGTTTTCAAGTCCAATTATAGATATAAACCTCTCATATTAACATGGATCTTTTAGACCCATCTTTAAAACTGGCTCATCTATTCTAACCAGTTGCCAAAATGGGAGCACAAACTTTAACAACTGTAAAACATTTGCAAGCAATATAAAGTTTCACTTTCAAAAAGAAATCCCATATAATTATAATCCTGTAGAAGACCCTGCTGTAAATTTACTATGACACAAACCATGCCCCTGTCTTTCTTTAAAGGGGGGAAAAAATCTTGCATTCAGTATATTCTGTAAGCACATTGCTTTCCCACAACTGAATTTTCAAGCCTGCGTTTCTATACTCAATATCTACGGAGTTCTGTTGCATAAGAACTCACTCACTAAAGACATTTTTTGAAATGGTATAGAGTAAGGTTTTGGTTTTGAATACAAAAGCTTTTCATTCAACTGCAACAAAAATTAGGAAAAAAATAACTGGAATAACTTCATCCATTTCAGCTAAAATGCTTGTCCAGAGGCTTATATATCCAAGGTGAATACAACTCCTTAAGTATAATTTTATTACCTTTCTGCAGTTTTACATCCATACCAGATACAGCTGGGTCAGTGGATAAGTATCAGCCCTGAAAGTGACTCAGCTCCCTTATCTTGTAAACAGTTCTAACAATTATAAATACTACAAAAGGAAAATCTTCACCAAAAGTAAAGGCAATGCTCGTAGTACTTATCAGCAAAACATGTCCCAGAAGGTAAGCTGGAATGTGTCCATGTGATTCATCCTCCAATTTTACAGACAACACAGACCACCAACTTGGAAAATATGGCAGCAATTTATTATTTGCATCTTATTTTCAAATGCATACTCCCCAAAGCCATCTGTTAAAAAATACTTTTTTGAAATGAAAGCTCCAGAGCTGACAATTAAACAGTATAACCCCAGCAAAACACTGGTAGAAATTGGCAGCACTTTTAGTGATGCTCTTGGCAAAATGCTGATGGATTAAGAAGTGAGGGAGAGAGCTTCATCTGGCCTTCCACTCCAAAGCTTAACAACTAATCTCTCTCTGTATCTTTTGGATTTGAGTCAGAGAAAAAAAAAAAAAAAAAAAAATCTCTGATGTAACTGCCTACACTAGGGGTCAATATAACCTTATGTGTGGGAGACAGCTGGTATAAGGACACTTCACCTGTCTCCTGGGGAGCCAGCAAGGAGTGGGATGAGCACAAGGAAATGCACAGCTACGAACGGGAGGGGAGCCGCTTCAACCAAGGGGCTTTCGAGCCATTTCTGTGCTCAGTTTGGTCTGCAGGCTCAGCTGCCTCAGCCAGCACCAAAACACAGTCCGAAACAGAGATGAAAGTTGTAAAATGGGAGCTACAGCCAGTTAACCATGACTGCACTTCAATAAACAACACTTGCACTGATTCTAGTCAGGTTCCTTTTTCTTTCCTTGAAGGTACTGTTGAAAAAGTACAACTTGTTTAACCAACACCAATCCCATGCAAAAGAATGCTGTTGATTTCAATTATTTCCATGCCAGTTTCTTGCATTAAATTACCTTTCTCTCCTGAACAAAGTAAATCAACTAGCGGCAAAAGAAATCGCCAAAATTCCCATAGTTTTGTTTTCTTTCAACTCTGTGCACATACAGTACACATATCAGCAGTATTCTGAATCTCTTTATTGACTATTACTTTATTTCACTAATGAAAACATGACCTTCCCAGAGCGAGGCTCCACATTGCTATACACTGTTAAACATACCTGTAGTGAAAAAGCATTGAAGGACTCAATTCCACAAGGCACTAAGACCCAGGCCTAATTCTGATACCTCAATGAGGCCAAAGAACACAGCTGAACACCTTCCTAAACAGAAACAAACTCAGACATACGCCGGTTTTCCTCAGTGAAGGCCTCAGAAATAGCCCTCAGGATACCTACCTGAGCACAGAGCAATCCTGAAAGAACAAAAAAAGAAAAAAAGAAAAGTATGCATTACCTCTCTTCTTGCACAAAAGAGGCTCCCAGGAAGGCTGAGCAAAGCACTACACCTGCCTGCCCTTCCCTGCTAGGGATGATTCTGAACACAACATGGAAAGAGAAACCAAACTGCATCATTTCTTCTCCAGGAATAATCAACATGAGCAAGATGAAAACACCTTTACCAGCGTAACAAGCAGTGTTACTCCCAAACACAGGGAGGGAAGTGTGTGAAACCCAGTCTTTTATCACACACCTTTAATTTTAAATAAATATGCCAAGCTGCTTTTAGCTGGAATGAGGCACACGTTTCTTGTGATTAGCCCAAAGGACAAAATAAACTGTTTGGAATATTCCAGATTCCTTCCTTGTCAGGATTAGGAAAAGGTTGCCCTCAGCACTGAATACCCAAGTATGTGCATTTCCATAGATACTGAAAATACCTAGACAGCTACTGCTCTCCACAGCAAAGTGCCCAAATAATCCTGATTTAGCCATAGCCATTTTTATGCCACTAATATTTCCAGAACATATACAAAGAAAACCTCCTGAATCCCTCCCCATGACATGGTATATGGTAAAAACGCCTAGGACTGCTTCAACAACCACATTATTTTGACAAATAATGTGTATTATACAAAAATCCTTATTTTGAGGAGGGAATGCAAGCCCTCCTGTTAAAAACTGCAGTAGTGATTCCAAATCTGCACTAAATAGGCTCACAAAATGCCTTGCACTCAATTTCTTTGTCACATTACCAATAGACACTGATTAAGAAACCTGATGTTCCATCCTTCATTACCAGAGGACTACAGCTTTGAAAATGAAAATGAGTGATGGAGAACTGGCTTTACTTTTTTTTTTTTTTAAAAAAAAAAAGTTCCCATAGCAAGATACCATTGCTGCTGGGAGTCTGTCATAGAGAACGGAAATTATACACAGACGGGTTGGGCATTTCCATTTTATATATAAACAATTAGCTTTGCCTGTATCCCAAATTAACAGTTATGGCTGTGGCATTTGTCTGCTCAGGTTACTAATACACCTAGCCCAGATTAAATTTCTAATAGGATGGCACATGCCAGCTGCAGACAGGGTGGAACCAACTAAGAACCACTCCCATGTGCAGAAATGGTTTAGTTAGCAAAACAGTATGGCCCACAGGCATAAACTTTACCCAGCTTTTCCAGTTCACTTATAATATCTAAATCAAGGTCACTCATGCTTCTTTTTGGGATGGGACAGATAAACAACTCAGGCAACTCATTTTCTCTCACTTAACCTTTCATCCTGTTTTTAAATAGAAGATCTACATCTTAAGTTACAGGAGGACTAAAATGCCCAAACAGCTGAAAGTCTATACAATTATAGTCTAAGTAAAAACATATGCAGCCATCCCCTGGAACTGCCAGGAGATTACCTGTTCTACTACCAACATGATTAACTCTTTAACCTCTGTCTCTATAGCTTCAGCAGTTTGCTTCCTCTCCGTGTACAGTCATTTAGGTCGATTCACTTTGTACTCTCTGATCCTGCAAACATGAGCTGGCTTGTACCCGGATGCCTCCTCACCAACATCCCTGGAGGTTTTGTCATTGACGGAAGCAAGAACAGACTAAATCCATTGCAAATAGCACAGTGAGGCATCCCACTGTGTCCTGTTCATCAAGGCTTCTAGTACAGACTTACTACATCAGCTCTGGAAAGTATCAAGCACATTGTGTGTTCTTGGTTAATAAAATATCAAAAGAAATTAGGGAAGCATTTTGAGTTCCACCTACAAAACACTTCAAAGAGTAGCATCATTGAGAAATTACTCTCCTTTGGGGGAAAAAGCTGTCTGCTACTCTCACATTTGTTTTGGACACCGCACAATGGGTACTTGATGTTAAGTAACCTTTGGGCACCATAGTAGTGAGCATAATTAAGATTGTTTGTTTGTTTGTTTTAAGTAAACATCTTTGGAGCTGCTCCTCTCTCCTCTATCATATTTCTAGTATACTATTTCTATTTTCAGGGAGTGAACTTACCAAGTCAGAATTTGTTTCTCCCAGGAACATACAACTGTCAACTCTTGGCTGCTAATTACTACGCAATCTTGATCGGTCAATTTACCCATTTTATCAGTAGTGTAAAATGCTACCAGGTCAGCTGTACCATCTCAAACCTATTGCACAAGCATAAATGTCAGTGAAAAATCAATTCCTTTATATTAAAATGAAAAATAATAAATTATGCCTACAGTACATCCTTTAAATTGCATTTAGTTCTGCATGCATCTTAAACCAAGCAAACAAATTAAAAAATAGTAAGAGTAAATGCAGACCTGCTGTTCTTCTGTAGCCCTACAACTCCACAAAAGGAAAGTTTCATAAAAGGCCCATCCAAGCAGTAAATGCAACCTAAATGCCCTTTGAAGTTCAGAGGCTTCCCACTTAGTCCCTAACAGGGGTAAATCAGGTGGCAACTAAGAATTTTCCAAAACTACAAAAATACCAGAAATATAAAAAGTAACAGGTGGAAAATGAGAAAAAAGGAATTTTTTATGTTAAAAAAAACAAGAGTATGCATTCGAGATTGATTATATCACCATGCAAGCAGGCTTACATAACTAAACTTGGATTTATTACAGTCATTCTCTTTTCTAGCCACATTTGTAGACAGTAAAGTGACTTTGATGGGTCCTCCTATCATACTGATGATAATAACCATATGTTTCTAAACACAGTTTATCTACAAGCACATTTATCTCAAAGCCCTCTACAAACACAGTGGTGGTCCTGCAAGGCATTTTTCAAACAAGCCGTCTCTGGGGGGAGACAGGGAGGGCAAAAATTTTATCTACTGGAAAAACTACATTTGAGACATTTTTTTCATTCCATATGGAACAAAGGTTAGGAAAAAAAAATCCTGAAAAATTAGTTTTTTCAGGATAAAATAAAATGGATGTTTTTAACATAGGAAGAAGAATTCTGGGCACACCTTTTGCACTCTGCAGCAAGCCCCAGGAGCTCAGGTTTCAGCAGCGTGTGACACCAAGGGCCTGGAGGCCGAGGCTGCTGAGCGGCTGGGAAGACGGAAAAGTAGCCAAGACACCAGGCAGGTTTTCTATAGAGAAAACTTCCTTCCCGGATTCCATCTACATCAACAGGTTCCTTGTGGCCTTTCAAGTTTTACCTGAGCAGCACTCCCAGTGAAAAGCAGCTTTTTGAAACACATGGGGGCAAATAAAACAACTGCCCATCAGTTGGAAGTGAGCAAAAGCATATAACATCCCAAAATGGAAAGGCTGAAGGGGTGCAAGAAAGACAGAACAGCTCCAGAACAGGCAGTGAAGAACAACAAGGGGTTGGAGGACACAAGGCTGGGAATTCAAGTCTTTTAAATAACAGAAACAAACCCCTTTTCATACTCTACTCACCCAGTGCAAATAGAGCTATGGCCAAGTCCGCTTCCTTCCTATCCCCAGCAGAATACTTCTGGGCTGCTTTGAGAGCATCAGCTCCTGCTACCTTCTCCGTTCCCCTAATCCAGCTTTGCTTTCATATAACAGCTTTGTGGGGACCTGATCTTGGGCCACGGAAATTCAAAGAAGTGGGCAAACCAAATGTGCAGAGGAAACTCTAAGCGAAAGCGTGTTTTTTCTGCACTTCTTTCTGCTCTGTAGAGCAGCAATGGCACAGCCCCCAGAAAAGGTTCCTGGACTTTATCTCTGAGCCTGGTTGGACACGTGCAGAACAATCATAGCATCACAGTCCACAATTTAACACAATCACTCAAGACTTTGAGGATTGTGATGTATGTAATGAACCCAAGATGTTAAACCAACCAGCAATTTTCTTGCTACAGAATAACTCCACTTTCATCATACTTACACATACCACATAACATGCACAAGAGGATGCTGTATTTAGTATCAAAGCTGTCAGTTCAGACTGATTTTCTGGGTTGCCCTTCTCGTGTCACTGAGGCTTTGGCTTGCAAGAGAAGGCAAGAAAAATGTCCTTTCATGGTAAAACAACTCTTAGTACTAATTCAGCCAGTCAACCCTTCCCTGCAGGGCAGAACTGATTTGCTTAAGGATTCCTCTCTTGTCTACCCAGGGAGTACATTACTACATGGTTAAGCCAGATGTAAATGAGACAGTAACTTGAGAAACCAAAAAAGGATGTGTTCCACATGTTGGAGAAGACCATTGCTGTCACGGTAATTCCTCTTCCTAGCAACACTGATAAAGGAGAAGTGAGGAAGGGAGAAAATATAAACGGAGGTAAACAACTATAAGACGTCAAAGGAAATTTAAGTAGTTCCATTGTGTAAATGTAATTTACTGTTTGGCCTATTTGATTTCAAGTAACACTTCTGAGTAGAGCTGATGTCATTCTCATCAACTGTGGATGTTACAAACTTCTGCTAAGACAAAATGTACAGTCTCTATTACTGATAATCTTA
This sequence comes from Caloenas nicobarica, assembly GCF_036013445.1. Taxonomy (NCBI): domain Eukaryota; kingdom Metazoa; phylum Chordata; class Aves; order Columbiformes; family Columbidae; genus Caloenas; species Caloenas nicobarica. The sequence goes on from NC_088256.1 coordinate 6,909,727, forward strand.
CCTGTCTGGAACAGGAAAAGACAAAATGCCTTTATAACATTTATCTAGATTAAACAGATCAGAGGAGGTATAGCTTGATGCCGTATTTTGACAGGATGAAAGAATGTTTGCTGAGGAATAGGTACTGATTAAATCTGGGACAATGTGTGCCACAAACTTCTACTAAGGAAACCAAAAAAGGACAAAACATAGAACTGGCAGAATAAATACATCATTTTATTTACAAATATCCTATCTTTTAGTGTGTATCTAGGTTACTAAGCAGACTATTAGCTTTAGAATGATATATTACAAAACACAAAACCAAATGTCCCCGTTAGTACTGGATAAGGGAAGGAAAAAGTGAGACAAAAGGAAACTATTTTTAGCAATGGCTGAGAAAAATATGAAAGGATACTTTTTTGAGAGATCATTATCAAAACTCTGCTAATTGAAAACAACACAAAGGATTAATTTAATATTTTAATTTTCTTTTTTATATTTCTATATGTAACATGTATTTTTTAGAATTTTTGTTTCCTGTATTATTTTATATGTGTGGGGGAATCGAAAACACAGTTTTTAACTTCAGATTGTCTTACAGACAAAAAAAAGGCATATAGTAAGCACATGGAACATCAACTTTCAGATGTCTAGTTTGTCACAGAACCTGATAGGAAATTTGAAGAATTTTTTTTCAGTCTTTACTAAACCATGCAAAGGAAAATCTGTCATCAGAAAGACTAAAACTATCTACAAAACTAGACTGTGGAGTCTGATGCAATTTAGAACCGAAATGCCTACTTAAAATAATCTCCAGAACTCATTTTTGCCAAAGGCATAGATCTTTATCAATAGGTGTGTGCCCTTGCAAGCAACTGTTTGGAATGGTGACTTGTTAAAATGCTTAACCCTCTAATCCCCGTGTACCTATATACTGGATATATACATAACCCCATCTACTGGATACAATAATGTCTAACTGAACACATACTGGCTGGAGTTCTCCTATGGGTGAATGACAAAAAGTGGCTCAGGAAGTAAAAGCAGCTAAAATGAAACTGCAACCAGTTAATGTAAAGAAAGGGGCAGGGCTAAACAATTCTTTGATTCTGGAAGTCCAAGCAAGTAAGTACGTTTACAGAAGTTAGTCTGTAAAATAAGAAAGTTCTTCTGTAAGAACACATTCATTCTGTTCAAGGCATTACCTTGCCCTGTCTTCCCTGAAACTCTCTAGAGCTAATAATGGACAGATGTCAACTAAACGAGGAAAACCAACATGGTGGTGATAAAAATCACAAATTTTCACTAACATCAACATCTTATGACTTGCTTCTATAAACCCTCTCCCTCAAGCAGTCCCTCAGGACTGACTGCATTATTGTGGACTTAGAACTGTTCAAACATGGAGGACCTGAAGGGTCAGGCTTTTCATTTAACTATACTATTCTATGGAACCAGTATCACCAAAAAACTCATCTTCGGCTTTCAAAATGTCCTAAATTGTTCTTAATTTGAGTTCATTTATTTGTTCTTAGCTCTCAGGCATAGCATGATAACAGATGATCTACACTACACGTACAGCACACACCAATGAGACTGAGAGGTGCAATGCAGAAAGCACACTACTAGAATATTATTGGTAATTTAATATCCAACCTTGAACATAATCACTCAGAACAGCAAACCCAACAATTCATGAAAAAGTGTAGAAGGAATGAAGATTAGTGCTATGAGCAAAAAATTTCCTGTCTAGTTGTGCAAGATGCCAGCTCAGCGCAGATGCCTCTTCTGAGAAATTAACACCCACACTATCCCAAACAACTTTTTTCAAGGACTCTGCCAACTGAAAAAGCTTTTTTCTTGCCTTTTTTTTTTTTTTTTTTTTTTTAGTTTTTGCTACAAGCATCATAATAACAGGACAAATGTAAGTAGAGAGTCTAATGGAAGAACAAACAATTTTTCTCTATATTGGTTACTAATTTCTCCTATATGTTTTTGTACCACCTGCCTTGCTGTCTCATGTTCTTTTAGTGTGAAACTCTTAGACATAAAAATTGAATAGATTACAGAATTTAAACTGGAAAGTGAGATAACAATAAAACAGATGACCATAGAGATAAAAGAATCAAACTTCCATTTGCACACTAGTTCAAGTTGTACTGTCTTAAGAAAAGACTACTCCATTTTTTCCTTAATTGGTAAACTGGACTGTAACTTTTACACTGTCTCCAGTTGAAAAATACCATGGTTTGCAACTTGAAACAACAGATGTTCTTAAATAACATTCAGATATTTCCAAGTGATATTGCTCACAGAGAAATGCCAGGAAAGGAACTGTTCCTACCAACACTGGGCCCCCCGGGGACGAGTCCTGCAAAGCGCTGAGCAACCTGTAGAGATTCAGCGAGATGAGAGCCCAGTCAGCAACCCAAGGACCATCTCAAAACCAACAGAAAATGTGTCTAACAATACTGCGGAAAAATCACCATGTTTTACTAAGTGCCAAATCGATACGTACCTGTATCACCCACCCTGGCAGCCCAAGCCTGTCATCCCCAGCACTGAACTGGGACTGGGCAGCACTGCCAGACTTGAGCAGACTGACTGACAGCGATGCCACGCTCCTTCCCCAGCAGGATGCTTTACTGGCTTGGTGCTTGTATCCTGTCTTCAAATCACCCCACTCATCTCCAAACTTCATCTCTTCTGGACTCCAGAGGAGCGGGGCACAAAGGGTTTTAAGTCACTCTGAGCCCACAAAAAGTTCATTTGAGCCCTGGCTTAGAGCTGGTGGTACCAGACCAAGCTGGCCTCAGACAGGACAAACCCTCCAGCTTAAGAGTCAGATACACATTTTCAAGTGCTACAAAATCATAAGGACTTCTGCAATCATCTTGTACCATCTCCCAATTTAATTTCTGTTTGAACTACAACGTATGTTTTAGGAAATCATCCAATCTGCATTTGAGTATCTAAACATGAAAGTTCTACGACAGCACTAGATGCAAAGTGTTTTGATTTAATCGTTTATAATTTCCTGTAAAAAAGGTCAACAAAAATTGGTCCATTGGCTCTAATTCCTAGAGTTCACCAAATCAGCATTTTTTGGGCAAAAAAACTATTCCATTTTTAAACACAGTTGTATTATTAGACAGTATGTTAATATGTATTGAGAAAAATATGTAAATGCATGCATAGGTTTCATTAAACAAGTTAGCATCATCTTGCTTTCAACAGTGTGAGCCATAAATTCCCATCAAAAGTACCACTTCCTTTTTCATCTAGGTAACTCCACAGTACTGCTGCAGATTTAAATTCTAAGGTTTAAATGAGCTTTACTTGTATTTAAGCCTACCAGCATGTAAACCCAACACTAGCCTTTCTGTGTTACACAAAATAGAAACTGGAGTTAACAGCATTTGTGATTATCTGCCCTCCCTCTTTCAACCAAGGCTTATCCCAAGACTTTATTTTTACTCCTTATATTTCTTCATCTGGTTAATCAAATAGGTCCTTCACTGGCCTTCGGTCCCACCGAGGCCACTCACAAATCACCTGTGTTAATTTGCTGAAAAAAGCTTCTGAGATTACAAGCAAGTATCATTCAGGAACAAAAACATGCTGGTTCCATGGAAACGTGAAAGTCAATGAGCCCACCTTGAAACCTGGACACAATGGTCCCTTTCAGAGCCTGCAGCAGAGGGGAGGGACCATGGCTGATGGAGATGTTTGGCTCTTTCCAGTTATTTGCCAGTCAGCTTTTTTAAGGAGAAAAGGCACACTGTAAATTTGCCTTGCACAAGTTCATTTGATTTTGAAGCATATTACCAAGACACTGTTGAATTCCCTCCCCACAAAGCAGCAGCACACAGCACAATGAAAGTCACCCTCCTGCAGCCCTGTCACTTGATTCAGGGTATTCATGCTCACAACTTGACACTTAACAATTCTACAACCACCACCAAGAATGGATGGCCTTCAGGATAATATTCTATCCTAAAGGAGAAAATCTGGAGAAATTTTGTGGACAAAAAAAAAAAAAATCAGGAAATTTAGAATGAAAAAAGAAACCGCTGTCCATCAGAACTGATGTAAAACTGCAGCTGAGCTGCTGGGTGACAGCCAGTGCACCACGTTGCAAAAAGATGGCTAATTTCTTTGTGTTGCACAGTCCTTAGCAGAGATAAGGCTTTTTCGTTGTTGTTGTTGTTCTGTGTTCCGTTTGTCCAGTGCCAGGCAGTGGGAGCCATGCAGGTGAAGGGCTGCCTCGCTCCTGTTGCACAGCCTTCTGAAAGGGTTAAACTAGAGTTTAGATCCGGACTGGAGATACAGTGAATTTTCAGTTTCTTATTCCCTGGAACTTCTGAAAACGAAGGAGTTGAAAGAATTTATACCGTGGAGTAAGAACAATTCTCCTTGCCACAGTTATTTAGGTAACTTCAGATTAAATACATTTGCTTTTTATAAAATTATTTTCTCACCAGCGTTCAACAGCTGCGACTCCTAGAGCGGCAAGATTACAGCAGTCATGTACCTGCAGATGGACCTGGCCATTACCTTGCAGGTTATAATTACAGACCACAGCTACCTCATCCACAGTTTGAACAGACCAGGTGTGTTCTGCCAGGGAACACAACTTGAGTCAGACTCCGCAGACTCCTTTCTTCCCTAGCTCCTTTTTTATTTCAGCTATGGATGGATATGGAGACAGTAAATGCACCCAAGGCAGGGCCATCGCCTTCTTGGGCTCACAGTACACAAACATCCAAGAAATCTATAAAAGCTCTAGGAAATATTCTCTGCTATAATGGTAATAGTTAAAACCCCCAAAACAACCAGCCACAAATTCTGGTTCAGATTCTTGAAGATGTCAAAGCCATTTGAAATCAATTTCAGAAAACAAGATATGTTTTGAAAACCCTGGTTTTCACTCTTACTGTTATTGTTCTCTGCATAGAGGAAAAAACAGCAGGAAAGGCTGAACATCTTTAATCTAGGGAGTAAGCAGCATTAGAATTACAGACCTACAAACAAAATAAAAGCCATTCTAGCAGAGAAAGTCAGTACACAGGAGTAAGAATGCTTCCTACTGCATGCATCATTCCTGCACTTTAGCATTATTAATGCATGCAGAAACTGAGAGTACAGATCAGAGACATTCAGCCAGCCTATTTCAGCAGGACAGCCTACTAAAATATGCACAGGACATTTCTAGGTAAAAATCAGGACAATTCAACTCTATTCAAGCTAACGTTAGTGACCTGGAAGACGTAAAAAGAAGAGCAGATCATTTTATTTGAAAAAACTGCTCATCTGAGCCTGCAATACAATGAAGCAGAGCAAAATTTTCAGCAAAGCTAATTTAATAATTATTAAAATATATCTCCACAATTTCCTTTTGCTTAAAAGCCCTTCACAAGAAAAAATTCAAAAGCCCTTCACAATAGAGTATACGCACTATCACATATCCTTAGTTACCTGTGCGCACACAAATATATTTCTGTTTCAGCATGCTTGCCAGTCACCCGCAGAAGATTGCAATTCTCTGGCCCAGCCACCTTCAGTTATTCCCTAGAGTCAATGGCATGGAAGCGGGCTGTGAGTACAACAGCTATTTATAGAGGTCTTTTCCTTTTAAAAGGTCCCAAGAAAGTTTATTTGTGGTGGATGCCTCTGAACTTTATAAAACAGACATAACTCTGGAGCAGAGCACAGTAATTATGGAGAATTTCTTCAAGAAGTTACTATGGAGAAAAAAATTGAAAACACCTCCAGCTGAAACAAATAATTTCAAATAGCAGCAAAATATAACTTGGAAAACTACGGGGTTTTTTTCCAGCATACACAATCAAGCATCCTTGCTTGAGTGAGTAGTCACATCTTTCACTGTCATTGATGAACAACACGAGGAAGGACCTTCACAGCAGCCACGCTTCTTCAGGCACCCTGTGCTCTGTACCCTTGTGCCCATACACATCTCAACCGGCCGATGCTCCGGGCCCCAGCTCTGAGGACACCTGCAACACAATACAGGCACCACATTCTGCTCCAGAGGAGGCACATCAAGCAACAGTGAGCAACAGCTGCACAGTTCTTCAGTCCCTGGAAGCATCCTGCCAGCAGCAACCTCCACCGCACACCTTGTATTTCTGCCACAGTACGATCTATGAGACAGAGACACGCAGCCCTATGCGGCTGCGGCGCCACTAGATAGAGGAAGCACGTTTGAGATGCCTTCTTTATTTGTACAGTACTCTGAGGTTAAAGTCTCTGAATCTTACTCATTTGCTTTAGGAAAATTACTAATACAGTCTCCATTGAAATCATCATGTATTTGTCCTGACATGAAGTGATTGGAAAGTTGGTATCATTAAAAAAAAAAAAAAAAAAAAACAAAACAACCAAACAACCACAAAACAAAAAAAAGGCAAGCATGAATGTACCTTGCACTATTATTTTCACCTTTCCCACCCAAACTACAATGTGTATTGTGATGATTCTTCCTTCCTCTACCTGCAATTTAAGTAACAAGGTCAATGAAAAGACTTTGAAAGGATGGAATGTTTTTCAGTAGATTACTTAAAGCAGTGTTTAAACAGCTATGAAACTTTCCTTGAAGAAAATAGCATGTACACTTAGGCTTGTCTCAGCCTGACACAACTGGAAACTGGTGCTATGTTAGTGCTTAAATGTAAGGGACAGAACACATCTGCTGCAACATTAAGAGTATCTTCACTGCCACCATTCTAGCAGACTTGGTCCTGGTCAATAGAAGTTTTTGGTACCTAAATAGGCCAGACGGAGGGTTTGATTCGATAACTTTCACTCAAAAAATTATCTTTAGTTTCATGTTCATTCCACAGGACTGCAGGCTGCTGCCCCAAGTCTCATTTCCACTCTCACATATTCCTCTCCCGATCTTTGTGTCTCCCCATTCCCACCCCTTCAGAGCTGGCAATCACATCAGTCTGCTGGTAACCGTGGGTCAGACCATCAGCAGGGACTGGTTTTCTGTCAGAACAATAAGATCATCCAACTCACACTGTAATCAACTGATCCAGCACAAGGGAGGCAGGGAAACATGATCAGAACATCGGGTGGCCCACACTTAGATTGGATTAAGTGCAATATAAGACTGCACTTCATAGAAGACAGGGGATAAAAGGTTTGAATTTAAGTATTAATTGTATCTAGTTCCCTCACTTCGATAGGCTCAGCTCTTTGCGTTATTAGTCTTTCTCTTTGCTGGGTGCACTGGCAGGAGGGGCAAAGAGTCTGACCTCACTTAAGATTTCCAAGTAGTTGTGAATCCTGCATTCAGTGAAGTCAATGGAAACTTCCTGCTGACTCCAACAGAGGCAAGACTGGGCTTGTTATCAAAATGTCCTTCTCAGGCAAGTCCAAATGCCATTTTATCTGGTGATTGAGTATAGGCTGTATCTTAGAGGATTATTTTATACTTTGTGCCCAACCCTAAGTCGATATTTAGACAAAGTACCTTGTGCATGCACCAGAAATTGTATGTGTGTATATATACATACATACACATATATAGAAAACTACAAAAAATGTTCATACAGCCCACGTTTTAAAGTTATGCAGAGGGAACAGCCATGAACAATATTTAAATGTATTTTTGTGAGTATCTTCATGTTTACCAGCATCAAGAGAGAACCTATGGATTTTAAAGACAGACCTCAGTAAACATACTCCATTGTAGGAAAAAAGTCATTTAAATACTCGGCTCCTCGTTTCCATCTCTGGTACTTGTTACACAGCTGCTCCCTGGCACTTGGGATTTCCTCTCAGTCAGCTCTTATCCAAGCACTGGAAAGGTCCACAGCTATTCAGCTCTCAAGATCAGGTATTTTTAACCCTATTCAGGGTTACTTTCTTCATATACTACGAAAGATTTTACATTTCATTTCAATCCATAACAAAAGCTATATAGAGAAGGGAGCTGTGGGTGGATCTGACACAAAACAACTGGACAAACGTGCCAAGGAAGGAGCTGCTGTACTAACCACGCAGCACATCAGCAAGGGCCCAATAACATGTAATGCAGGGCAGCAGTCACTGCATATATGTACTGCGATCTTGTGGTCTTACAAGACTGACCTGTCGTGTGAAGGAACTACTGATGCTGTTCCAAGACTGGAACCAATAGACTACTAGTGCTACTCTTTCCTACATGCAGTTTTAATATGAAGACTACATATGGTAGAGGTGCATTTTTCCAGCAATGCATTAGCTACTAGACCATCAAAAGCACCATCATAAGACAGTAAATAATTACACTGAGACTGACAAACTTCCTTGCCTCAGCTGTTGGAAGTTAAGCCAAGACTAAACACTTTTGTACAGCACTAGTAAACTTTCACCATTTGAATAGCTTTCCTGTTATTATCAAACCTATAAGCAAACAATCCTTCTGACTGAGCATATAACAGGACAGCAGCACAGAGAAGCAGCGGTACAGGGGAGGAATTTAACATGTCAGTTTTGTAGAGGCCTCTCTCAAATGAAGGAACAGCGAGTCCTTGTAACGAAAGCTCCAAAAATGTCATTTTAAGAACAAAGTGCTCTGGCCTACAGTCCTGCTTAACACCCTCTCTTTATAAGCAGATGTTTTAAAGGTTACATTATGTTCTTTTACAAACTAAATCACAATAGCGATGTTCATTAATTTCGCAACCACATATACAAAGCCAACATTTTAGCCCCTTACTGAACCTTAACCTGCGTGTGGATCCAGTATCTTCCAGATAGTGGTTGCAGCCTGTAAAACTTATCCTTCCTGGACAGGGAATATTTAAACAAATCAGACATACACAAGTTCATCGGAGGTGACAAATGCACTCATGAGGGCTGTGGGAGCTGGCTCATGTTGCATGGTTACTCTTGATTATCTCTGAAAATTCACAGTGACCAGGAGAGGTTCCTACAGTCTGGAAGAAAGCAAATGTCACTCCTGTCTTCAAGAAAGGCAAGAAGGAAAATCTGGGGAACTAGAAGCCAGTCAGCCTCATCTCAGTCCCTGAGAAGCTAGTGGAGCAAATCCTTCTGGAAACCAATTACAAACACATGAAGGACAAGAAAATAATCAGAAGCAGTCAGCACAGATTTGTGAAGGGGAAATCATCCTGATACCCTTCTACAATGAGATGACAGGCTTGATGGATGAGAGCAGAGGAGTAGAAGTTGTTTATCTTGACTTTAGCAAGGCATTCAACACTGTCTGCTTTAACATCTTCATAAAGAAATTGATGAAGTACAGGCTAGACAAGCAGACAGCGAGATGCATTGAAAACTGGATCAATTGCCAGGTTCGAATAAACTGAAAATAAAAACTGAAAATAAAATGAAATTTTACTGCTTATGTACATGAAAACACGTGCATGAAGTCGTCATTATTAAAGAAGCTCAATTTAATCCAGGACAGAGCCCTTTGTTTCAATGGTTACAATTTCAACCTGGTCCAATCCAGCTCCAGCTGGGATGAAGGTACCCAGCACATGTGACAGCCAGGTCTCAGGTGTCGCTCCTTATGAGCCAGCCTAGATATTTCAGTTCCTTGTCATCTGAAGGCTAGTAAATAATTTGTTTCACTAAACAGAGAAGCAATGGACAAGCAAAAGCCAGCAAAGGTGACTGACTGAAAAGTGGGCCGTGAGGTGAAAGAAACAAGAGTTCCTAATTCTGATTTCATATCACTTCAAAACTGACAAACTACAACTAATGTCAGAAAGTAAAAGTAGTTCAGCAATCTACCAATCCATGTGTCTTGGGTGCTTCCACTAATTTAAGACAAAGCATAACTTATCCCAAAAATAATCTGTTTTAAGTAATCTCAAAGACATGATACTTCCATGCATCTGACATAAAAATCATCTTAATCATACTTCTGTGAAAGCTCCTGATCAAAAGCAAGTACAGCATCCTAAGATATTGCTGGCACATCGCCTGAAATATCTCTCTTTTCACAGTTTTGCAATTATGCTGTGCTGCTTTATGTTGTAGAAGATAACCTTTAGCACTGTCCAAATCCTTGGGCTGCATTAAAAACTCTTCTCCACCTACTGCACAAAAATATTTTTGGTAATTTACCTTGCCAGAATCCTTCCTCTCTTGTGCAAATGCCTTTTGTAATAGTTGATTTTAGGATTCCAACAGAAATAGTATTGCAGAAATCAGAGACTGCCACTGTAAAAAAAAAAAAAAAAAAAAAAAAAAAAAAAATCGACACGCAGATGCAACGTGAGACTTGACAACAGCTTATACGTCAGCATCAGCACAGTTAGATGTCCTAAACTTGTTTTCCTGGCAAAATGTTTCTCTGTACAGGGCATCTGAACACATTTAGTGCTTAAAGCGTGTTGGGAATACTATACACTTCATCAATGTTAGGCCAACAGCTTTTCATCATCTGTATCACTATTGCCATTGACAGCTGCAGAGTGAAAGGCAGAGGGCAGTTAGAAAAATAACTCATGGTCACGCAGCGCTTCCACAATCAAACCTGACTTTTTTGTTCCAGCTTGGCCCTTTCACTATGACTCAAGCTTGTTTCTCTTACAGTAGACCATCTTCAAAGACTCCTTTTATGTCAGCAATGAGAAGCAAACAAGTGTTTTCAGAAAACAGGAACTGATGAGATGCAAACAACAATGAGCAAACATCTGGGGGGTACCATCTAAAGACACCAGACCACAGTAATTATTCACAGAGAATAAGGTTATTCACTTTCCACCACATTTTGATTAGGCCAGTTCTGCCTTCATTTGCACATATATCTTTTCTGTCTTTAAACAAATATATGGTGTCACTGTTAAAGCAAAGTAAACAGAATTCTGTCAGGGATATCTGTTAGGATTGGTTTTTGTTTCTCCAGTGAGGAATTTGAACAGTATATTTAGAGAAGACAGCTCAAGGATAGTTTTACAAACATGGACATTTTAAACAGTGAAGACACTCCAGGGCCTCTTAAATCATAAAATCTCCCCATTCAGCTCAATGTCTGGACTATGAGAAGAACTGGATGTTCTGTGACTTCTACCTGGCTTGAATGCAGTGGAAGAAATCAAGTAGTTGAAGCATAAGAATACAGGCAAAGGCTCGGGCTTCTTGATCTTTAAGGTAGCCTTGACCACAGACTGAATGACAGCATACCAGCAGATGAAATGTGATGATTATTAACACACACACACAAACTCAAACAAAAACCACACCACACCACCACCCAAACCAAACCCTTCGGATCTTTTAAATACTATTCCTTTGATTCGAAAATAGCATCTCTCCTAAGAACAATCAAACTTAAACATTTCTGCAGCCTAGGTAACATGCACAGGTTGCCACTTCCCTGCCACTATTGAAGAACTCATGCTCCTCCCTTTCACATTCTTTCTTTCTTTGCTCAGCATATGACATATAACACAGGGAGCAAAATTTGTCAATAACAACACTAAGTATCAATGCATATCAGAACTATCAACGTATTTTGAGCTACTCAGCACATAAGCATTTAACTCTGATTTCACTAGGACAGCTGAAGACTCTTACTGGCCAATAACTTCCACATGACTTTGTTTGAATATTATATGTTCTCCCAACATTCAGGTCATTCTTAGACAATACATTTTCAAAAACTTCAGGGAATGCAAGGAAGAAAGAAAATAGACGCGTTTCACCTGGCCTCCTTATTTTGTCTCAGAAAAGATGTATATTTGCATGAAGTATTGGATTTGAATGCACAACTGATGCAAGCAGTCTTTGAAGTCAACCAAGAATACATTTGGCTAATTTTTGCTACTTTAGCCTCATGTTTGTTTTGACTTGCTCGACACTGAGACTGACATGCCCAGAAAAGAATTCATAAAATTAATTGCAGTATTCTTACACATCTTGGCACTGTAAGTTGCAGTATAGTACTGACGCAAACATAGCCTATGGTGTCTAAGGCATTTTCATGTCAGATTAGAGATATAAGAGATGTGTCAATAATCATATTTTGACAGCAGCAGTACTGTCTTCCTGATGGAACTATTGAAAATGAAAGTGTTCAAATCACCCTTTGCTTTTAGTACCTTTGTTCCAAAAATGAGAGCAGAAGTACCCACCTGTACCTGGATTTTAAGAAAAAAAAAAATTGTAGAAAACTGAAAAGAGCTCAATATTTGTAATAATATTTTGATGCTAATGTTTTGACAACATCCAAGTGTCAAGGTTTTAACGTAGGCTGAACTGGCTTGAATGTGCAATCCTGATTTTCTCACTGGATTTTGCCCTTGTTCAGGAAGAACTTTTGCTGCTGGAAGGAGATGGACAAGACCTCTGGCCCCTGCCCCAGCCCTCTCTCTCTAGCACTTGCTCGGAGGGAGGGCAAAGGTCACACAGAAGGAAAAGAGGTTTTAAGCTTTTAGTGGAAGGGCAGATGTGGGCTGGAATTTAGCTGGAAGGAGGGAAAGGAGAGGAGAATGAAAAAAAAAAAAAAGAGAGAAAAAAAATTCAGTGTGTTCACAGCTCTTCCACAAATGCTGAGGTATATCAAACACATTTACAAGACTTTAAGGATTAAAGAAGTTCTTGCTAAAGTACAGTACTGACACTTGTAGCAAAAATAAAGAAAATAACTTCTCCATTCCTATCAACAGATATTGCAGCTCTCCATACATCCACTGTAAAGTCAGCCTCATTCTCATGTGTTCATCCACTGTAAATTCAACCTTATTCTTAACTGCCATACAAGTGCTGTGCGGTTTTCATTTTATACCCCAAGACACGGACTTTTCTTTTGTACTTCAGATCCGCACAGCCAAGTTCACCTTTTTTCATTCTTCCTCCAGGATAAGTAGATGCATTTCCCTAAGCAATTTGACTCTCCTCCACTCCCCATTTTCCCCTATAAACAGAACCACTGGAAACCTTGATGCTCTCGTTTGCAGCTACTGCTGAACTCCGATAGTTTTTTTTAAGAGAAGAACACAAGATGACTAGTAGCCATACATGCAGGATCAGAAAACTTTTCCTAGGGTTTGTCTGAAAGAGAAGGACTGTGACTGAAAGGTTCCCCTTCCTACTTCTGATCTGAGCTTATGTGGACCATTCACTGCAGTTCTGTTCTGCAGGAGCTGGAGCACAATATCCTGCAATGCGGCAGGACGGCTCCTCCCAGACTCATCACTGTCCCATGATACCAGCGGCTTTTTCTGCACATCTAGTCCCGCTCACCACTGAAGAGGAGACAGGTAACAGACTGTGCTTTTGGCATGACTCTCCAAGCCCCATTAACAAAGATGCAGGGCACGGCATATGGAATTTAGGAGAGAAAGTTCCTACATATTCATCTGGAAGATGTGGTCTATTCCTGTATTTATAGGTAACTGTGATGGCTGAAAATATGAATCAGCTGCTTGAGGGCTCAGTAAGGGAGCTATGGTTGCTGATCATCCTCTTTTTGAACATCAGCTAGTGTCCAAAATTTCAGGGGCTGCAAGACTCACATTTCTGGCCACACAACATACAAGAAGGAAAGTTCAGAAGAAAAGATCTATTTTCTTTATAGTCAACAGTAGCTGGTCATAGATTTGTTAAGAAATGTTGTGTGGGCTAACACAAAGTTCTTTAACATGTCTGAAACATGTCTGGTTATGTATTTTACACGTATCTAAATAGCTAAAGAAATACAGAAAGCAAAACCAATGCACTATGGTTCTCTTTCTGATAAATGACTTTTAATAAAGAAATATTACATGTTTTCTGATTCACAAACAAGATCGTATTTATCCTCTTGCTAGCATGCACTTTAATATAATCACTATTAAACCCATGAGGTGAGGGAAATTAACATATTTACTAATATTAAAGCACTAAAATATCCTTACTGACTAGAGGTCTGGAAAAGTATTTTGCAGCCTATTGTTCCTCAAGTTCCTGAGTGAAGATACCACACAATAGTATGACAGAATCACTCAGACTGAAGAAGGAACATTATTGTTCATTTATTTTCTCTACAAGGCCAACAAACATACACAGATTTGCAAAATATCTCAGAAAGAAGCCTTCTGAAGAATACTGCATGAAATATCTATTTTCGTGCACGTGATCAAGTATCTGATTGCTTTGTTAATAATGTTAAATTTAAAAAAAAAAGGAAAAAAGGGGCAAGAGAGAAGGCTCATATAAGGAAGAACACTAATAGTGAAAGGTCACCCACTAAATTCCCCCTTGAAATTACAAGCAACGAGCCGATTTCTAATTAATTCTGGCTCCAAAACTACTTCTGAATTCATCACTGAACACAAATCCTCATTTTAAAGACTGACCATTAAATTATTCCCAAAGGAGAGACTGAGTATTTTAAAAATATTTTAGACAAATGTGTTCAGATGTATTTTGTCTTTGTTATTATGATAATCACCATAACCCCTGCCTTGACACAAAGGAATGTGTATATCTCACAGGAAAGCTGCAACCTTTTGCACCTAACCCTGTCAAAAAATCCCAATCTCAGCACAACTGTGTTGTCATAAGAAGCTTCACCAGAAATGTGAGTGATAGAACAGGCAGGGCTGGGAATTAGCAGGAAGCATTTATATCTCAGTCCATCCTGAGCTATCAGGGGTTCTGATGACTTAGCCTTTCTTCCAGATGAGATAAAAACCAGAGGTCCCGGCATCTGGTGGCCATTAGGAAACCAAAGCGTTATTAGACATTGCGTCCTGGTCATAGTCCAGGACAAACAATTATATTTGGCCTTCTTAAAATTCATTACTGTTTCAGAGAAAATCATATATTCTCCTACCCATTCAAAGGTGCTGTGCAATGCTTAGTGGTATGCTGCAAAACAAAACACTAACACTGTAGAAATCTAATACATTGTGCTCGGCAGTGACATGATGCTTCATCTCTTATTTATTATCTGAAAATGGCTATATTATGTTTTGCTACCTGCATAACTGTCCTGAACCCTCATTCCCCAGAGCAATGGAATGTGGATAGGCTGCAGACCCTGCAATGGGAGCTACAGAAATAGGTCACATGGGTGAAATCCTTTAGCCTTGCCTGAGCACCATTGCAAGGAAAGAAGTGAACAGCTGTACTCTGTACCATCCTTGCTCCCTTTTCTGTTGATCTCTCCTGTATTGCCCCCATCCACATGCCAGCTTACAAGAGTTTTTCATTGCATGGGGGATCTTTGTGTCAGAGGTAAGCATTTACATTCCCTGTGTCAGTCACTCATCTGACCTTGGTGCTCCAAATTATCCCTCTTGCCACTTTCCTTTGGCCCTAAAAGGACTCAGGTTGTTAATGGTCCTTCTCCAAGTCACACCTCAGTTACATGGATAAATTCGCTCAAGGCTAGATTGGCAAAATGTCCTCTCCTTCTTTAACCTTCTTCCAGAGATCAAAAAAGTCAGTGGGAGACACTGAATAACTCATCTGGATACGATGCCAAATTTACCCCCAAAACTCTCTCCACCTGCTGTTACTGCCCTTTGAGATTTCCAAGAGGTGAAAACTAAGCAATAGCTGTATATAAACATACACCCACACGCATTTTTACTTGAATCAAGTATAATAGCTTTGGATACTCTAATGTTAATCTTACCCAAGGATTACAACCTTGATTAATTTCTCCATTTGTAAGAGGCATGTGTAGTGTCCCCAGAGTAAACACTGGGATGTATTTTCTGGCTTGACCAGGTTTCCTGTGTTTTTTTGGCTGTACAGGGGAAGATCTATCCTCAGTATATGAAATAATTTGATGTTTTCTGGAAGAGTAATGCTTCTGTTGTTGCAAGGAAGAGAACGATCCCTTTGGATCGCTGATCATTGGCTCAAAAGATTTATGATCTGAGCTATCACATCAATAATCAGCTTAATAATAAAATACTGTTGCAGAAAGGTTCCTTTTTTATGGCCTCTATTTCCACGCCAGCAGCATAAAGCGCAGCTGTGCTCTGAGCTCGCCATCCTGCCGCTGCTTTGCAATACTGAGGAGAAAGAACAGTTTTTAGAAAAATGACAATTGTTTCCAAGACTTCCCTTAGCTAGCTAATTACCAACACCTTCCTACTGCAATAAGTGATTGTAAATTAAAATCAGGCTTGAACCTCCACACCTCTACCCAGGAAAAAGATTTAGCTCAGGCATTCTCTATGCTTTAAGAGGCAGAGGAGCTGCCATCATTAAACAGAATGAATGTCAGAGAAAGCTGTGTGTACACAGTTTCTTAAACAGCACCAGTGCAATTCCACAGTTGGCGTGATGAGACTGCCCCTTGCTGAGCAATATTTTCCCATGATTTCTTCGGGTTTTGCATGTACCCAGCAGGTTACAAGTCTTTTGGAAGAGGGATTGTATTTTGATTCTGACTTTTCACACACGAGAGTACAGTAGGGTCAGATCTGGCGACCCTTGTTCACAGGTGTGAGCATTATAGTAATAGTAAAAAGGTGAGAAAGCTCACAACTTCGCAAAGTGACATTTCAGAAAAAAATATCACTTTATGTGTGCATGAAGATACTTAAACCTCACAGATTTTTAACAAAGTTAATATAAGTACTATCTGAAGAATATTTTTGAAGTGAAAAATAAAAATACAATTGTGTGCTCTGGACTCCTGGTAAGTGCTACATTTCCTTCCTTTAACTACAAGAAAAAATTCACAGCTATCTATACACCCACATTCATCACACAGAATAACTCCTGTGATGGGTACAAGACCCACAGCTGCAGTGGGAGAAATACAACCAGAGCTAAAAGTTCAGCCTATGAACTGATCCAAACATTAACTTCCTAAACCCCCCTCCAGACGCAAACAGCAACTTCAAACTGAAGAGCAGGGGTTGCACATTGTACGCCCTGACACCCCACAGATTCCTTTGTGGTACAGAATACATTAATAAGGGCAAAAGGTTATTTTCCAGCAAAGTCTGTAAATTAAATTCAAAAAACCAAACAAAAGGTTACATGAGTATTCACTTATCTATGAGCAGTGAACTCAAAAGAAAAGATTTCATTTTGGATTTTGCAAAGATGTCCTAACAATGGAAGCTTATACACCACAGGTACTCAGCAAACAAGGCTAAATTAATTAATATCAAATTTCAGTCAAAGGTACTGACCTGAGAAAGGTTTCAAAGGATTTTTTTTTTCCAAATGAATTTAGGTTTTAAGACCTTTGCTAACAAATAGTACAGAAACTAAGAACACATTTTCTTTAAGTTGATTACTTTTAAAGCATATAGGCTTACAGAGTGGCACAAATGGGAAATAAAGGATAGACTACAAAGTTACCTAATTTATTTAGTTACGTTATCTTATCTAAAGGTATAAGTTGTCTAACTTACTTGGATTTAAACCAGCTACAGAAATATTCCCTGCCTGACATTGAACAAAATACCTTGCATTTGCTGTGTTGGAGGTGTAAAACTTTGCACAGAATTATACATTAAACTGCAACAAGGGACATAAGAGAGGTTTGCTGAGGAAGCCCCGATAAAAGCTGCCCCCTGCCCTCCCCTCCAGGGACACGCAGCCCCACACAGGGCACATGCACAGCCTCCCGCCGCATCACGACAACAGCCAACAGGATTCCTGGCACCTGCACTGCCGGTTTCTCTGCTGGAGTTCCTCACTCCATTTAACAGCCTTTCTCCTCCCACAAAGTCCAGCTCATCCAAAGACACAGAAATTTCAAAAAATATTTAGAGAGAGCACAAACAATGTCTTTTAAAAGCTGAACTTTGTTCTGAACACTTAACTGTGTCCCATGTGCATTAAGCATGACATAACCAACACAGCAGATCCTGCAGGCTAGAAATGTATGATTTATTTTTTCCTGCTCTTCAATCCAGCCCTACCTAAACAGACCTCCAGCCAGCTTGTCAGAGATCCTGACTCCAACAGTACCAGGTGCCAATTGTTTCATACAAAGATGCAAGAAACCCCACAGCTGCCAGGTCTGGGAGAACCCAGTCTGAGGGAACCCTTCTGATTCCCTCACTGCTGCTGAAGCGGAACATCCACGTGTTATACGACAGCTCCCCACATGGCTTAAAAGCTATGGAAGAAAAAAAATGATACTTTCAGGATAATTTTGTTTTCTCCTAGTTTCCTCTAATTTCTAAGATTTAGGGATATAAACTGAGATTTTTATTTTAAGTGAGTGAATGTTCTCATCTTCACATGATTCCAACATCTAAGTTTTTTAAAAAAAGTTCTTTGCAATAAAAATTAAAACTGGATATTCTGCAGGACTGCTAAAGATTGGCATATACTACTGTTAAAACAATAGCATTCTAAGGCTAGTACAATTAAGACTTATTAAATCCTTAGTGCTCTTAAGACCAACCCTCTTGAAATCCTTCAAGAAAAAAAACGGCATCACCTGTATCCCTATGCAATATACTGTATTACTTATGTTTATTTACATTATGCCTTTATAACTTGAATAAAACAAAGTAACGCTATAAAACAAAATTCTGTTGCTTTACACAGATGCTATTTGTCTGGTACAATCTAGACTTTTATGTAATCCTAATTTCTAACAAGCCTCCTGGGACCTCAGTGTAATATATGTAAAGAAAAGCACAAGATCTAGGTAAATTCTTTAGGTTTGTGAAATTAAAACTCAAAATCAAAGTTGCATCCAGATCAATTTTTACAAAAATACCTGAAAGAAAAATTAAAAATATTTTTCCTTTCCTTGAAAATGCACATACAACCCACCAGGATCAGCATATGCATGATTATTTTACAGATAGCTATTATACAAACATGACATGGAGCATTTAAGAAAGTTACATGTAGTCATTCATAAGCAATGTTGAGAACAGAATGTAGGTTTCCCTGTTACTTGTGTGACAAGCAAATCCCCATGTTTTATCTGCAAAATACTAGCTTCCTGCTCTAATCATAAAATATCTGATACAAGTCAATACCCTGCTGCAGTTTCTTGATATAATCAGACAGGAATTAGTGATTTTGGGCTTATCAAGAGCAGAGGTTGTGGTGGATATAAACTGAGCAAGTACAGTAAATTTCACAACTCTGCCAAATAACTGAATGAACTGTAGTGGTTTCATCTTACAGAGAGAATCTGGTTTCAAGGAGAATTTTAACTACTTTCCCATAGTAGCTTTATGATGAACTTATTTAACAGAAGCGTTTTAGTTCTCTTCTGCAACTTTTTCAAGATACAAGTTGATACTAGTGTTACTTTGATACAGTGTGAGGTAAAATGTAAGTAATCAGGCAAAGGACACAACTGGCAATCAATACATCAGGAAAATAAGGATTACTCACGCCAGACACTAAATAAAATTCCAAAAGAAACTGAGTATAATCAGTTCAATGAGACCCAAACGACATACTATGCAAGGTACAGGCTGAATGCTCACTGACCTCAGTTAAATACAGTATCATAGACTACACCTGACAGCACAGTTAGTGTTTTTTGATTGTCTCTACCTTTCTTCTATCACATCCTCAGCTTTTAAGGGTCTTCCAATACACTTTAACTGCCTATCTATAAAAGCAGAATGAAAAAAGAAAGAATACCCATCATCTGACAATTAAACTCGCAACATTCATCATGAAGATTAATCCCGCTCTTATTTTTTTAAAACAAAACCATGCAGAGAAATAAGTGTTGTAAATTAATCTGTAAACTGCAGAAGGGCCCCTCCAAACCAGTACATTGTGGAGCCAGCCTGTACCTGTGCCTCACTGCACATTCCTTGGGAAAAGGAATTTAGGCCCGAAACCTGGTACCCCTCTGCCCTCCTGTGAGTGAGCTCATAACACCGGAATGAAGAGGAGGGAAATAATGTTCTCACTGGAATTTCTTTAATGGAAATTATAAGCCCATAGTTTGATGAAATGGTTGCTGGAATTATTTTGCCTGGTTATTCTTACACAGAACACTTACTACATATAGAAAACATAACTACCTCAGCAAAATTAATTTCTGGTAAATTCAATGGTATCATATAATCCAAACAAAATCTGTAACCAGGATCACTGCACAAAAATGACTGGACTGACCATCTTCTGTGCAGGGAAAACTGTAAAACAATCATTCTAGATCTGGACAGTAGATTAATAAAAAATTTAAGAAACTAACAAAAAAAAAGACCACCCAGGGTTTCATTTTCCTTTATTTCATAAGCTGATGGGTAAGAAAGAAAGGGAAGATGGATCTGGAGAGCTACAGCCAGCTGCAGAACATTTCTGTTAATAGCAACTCAGAATGAAAATTATTAAATTCCTATTACTGTTTGCTGAATTTTGCTCAACATCTACTGTTTTATGAATCAGATTTATGTTTCTGAAAACAAACAAACACAACAAACCACAAACCATTTAAAGTCACAGATTTTTTTTTAAAATACCACATTAGTTTACTTCTATCCAAAATACTTCGTAAATATTTTGGTTTGCAGTTCATAAAGTGTCGCTGAATAGAACTGAAAAGTCTCAGTAGCACTGGAGATCCGATATAAACATGAATTAATTCTACTCTACCCCTGTCAGACTGCAGTTGAGGGCAACTAGCTAGTTTTTAATCTTTGCCACTCCTCTCTGAAACATGTGCAGAACTTGGCTGGGTAGTGTGAAGCTGAAAGATAAAAACCAACCAGACTCTTTGGAAACTTCACAGTAACATGCTATAACATAGAAGAGAACTCAACTGAACGGAGATTCTTTAAACAGCCATAATCAGCTTTTTACAGGTTTGTGCTTTATTGGTTAGAGGTTCAAGCTTTGCAGATCTCCAAAAGCAGATTGTACAAGTCTTCTCATTTATAGGAGAGCCTTAGGGCATAGAAAGCAGTACCAGCTATGGTGCAACACTTCAAAGAAGAAAAGCTACATAATAGACTTATGATCATTATACTAAGTGATATTTTGCATTTCCTGGCTGTAATGTCTGTTTTAATCCAGCGGCTAGAGCAGAGAACTAGGAGGTGCAATCCAGCCCTGCCGTTGGCTTGCCCTACGACTTGAGGCAAAACTTTTTTCACACGTGCAAGACAGTAATACTACTATCAGCCCAATCGCTGACACTGAATCACCATCCCTGGAGGAGTTTAAAAGATGCAGAGATGAGGTTCTTAGGGACATAGCTTAGTGACAGCATTGCATTAATGGTTGGACTCTATGATCTTGAGGGTCTCTTCCAAACAAAATGATTCTATGATTATCTAGCCTGCCACAAAATAACATGGGCAGGCATAGCTGAAGGACATCACTCACACCCAGGTGTGAAAGGCAATATAATAATGCAACCAGTGATTATGTATTTTAAAGTTAAAATTGCAACATATTACTTTGTCGTTTTGTAAGGGCAACAGTGTGAAATGCATGTCCATGATATATGAACTATAGAAAATGGACAAAACAGACTGAATATTGTTGCTGTAACTTTAACAGCCATGTTCATTTCAGGATCCAACCCATCCTGCAACTCTCAGCACTCTGGAGGGTCTGCAAACACATTTTACCTTCAATTGAAAATGTGCTCTGTAACATTAAAAGATATTCTGACCCAGACCCGAGTTTGTACAGTCTCATAGGGCAGTCTTTGCAAAACCTCTGAGGTGATTTTCTGCAGATTACTCGAGGTGCAGGAAGCCCTCAGCTCCCAGAGAGTCTGCTGAGGGCTCCCAACACTCCAATCCATACACTTGGAAATCATACCACTAAGAGATTTTAAGTCAAACCACAGTTTGGAGCTCACTACAATTATCTAGTCAGCTTTTATTTTAATCCTAACACGATTATAGATTCACAGAGATTAAGGTTGTTAAAAGTACCACAGAGCAAACCATATAATCACTACCATGAAGAGGCCATCTGAAGTATTCTGCTTATGGCCACCGACTCATTTAACTTTAAAACCTCTGTGGAGTTTAAAGAGTATTTCCTGTATCTATTTGTGGTAAAAATAGGCTAAGGATCTACCATTTACTTGGGTGACTAGAATACTTCACCTTCATTACAGGAGTGGTTTGAAAGCTTCTTCCCTTCACCACCCTATTAACATCTGTTATCTATATTTTTCTTATGCTTACATCTTATATCTTTTCAAGTCAAAGCAGAAAGCCAAGTACCATCTGTAGGAGATACCACAAGCAGTTTTCAGTTTAAGCCAAAACCACCTTATTAGGTTAAAAATGCACTACTTCTACTTCGTAAAAATGATCATATAAAGCTTACAAGGAGAGAGAGCCATTAAAAACTGTGTTTCAGATGAAAAAAGGTACAAAACCTTTGCTAAATAGCAAGCAATGCATTTGCATTACACCTATTCCCCTAGCGAAAGTAAAAAGCATAAGCATTTCAAAATATACTGGAAATAAAGCACCTTACTTTTGTCACCCAGGACTTACTGCAGACCATCTCAGTCATGCCCACAAGTCCGAGACCACCACACTTCAGTCCTTTCCAATAATAAAGAGTCAGCATGCTTGGTGCAGAACGCTGTACCGTGCAATGCAATACAGGACCTGCCAACCTCACCTTCCAGCTGAATTCGCACTTCACATGTGCTGCAGTTCTTGTAGAAGGTATCTACAAACATACATTAATTTTACAGATAATGCTCCAACTTTTCAACCCCTTCACACACACTTCCACACACTCTAAAATCTCCCAAGGAGGGCTGAGGCTGAAAGCCCTACAGGCTCCTTTTATGGAAAACTCTGAAGACTTCTATAAATTCTTAATTTTCCAAGCTTGCTTTCTGCCAAATGTTTTTGCTCCTGCGGGCTATGTTCTTCCAGTTCAGTTACACCCTGCTTTGCAGATAGGTTTAATCATCAAATACAATGATTCACGTTCCTATTGTTTTGATGTGTTTCCACTATAGCAGTAGTAATAATTCCAAACTGATTTCAAAATACATACATATATATTCTACAGAGCAAGTGATTTCTGCACATTCCTTCACAGCTAAAGTTTGACTGATATAAGGAGAACCATTACAACTTCAGAACAGTCCGGCTTCTCTTTGAGAAAGTCAAGCAATTATTCATTGCATCAATGAATCTGTTTCACTTTGTTACAGTAATGAGACGTGTTTATATATGAATTTCTGGAAAAGTGACTTGCCAGCTTATGAATTCTAAGTAGACTTTAAATTAAAAGTAAATCATTAAGAGTAATAGAGTCATCATTCCTTTTATAACTATATCATTTTCTAAGGAAACACTTTTTGGTTTAAAATTCCTTTTTTTTGAGCTAGATATTATCTCATGTCCACAGCAAGGCAGCCTTACTACTTGTGTGGGCATGACCTTCATTGATAGAAAATAATATCTTCAGTGATTCAAATGAAAGGAAGGAACATACGGAGTTGATTTGAAAACTCTTTGATGCAATGTGAACAGGTAAAATACATGCAGTATTTAAAGTTGGGAAAAGACAAAGCACTGACTTGTCACTATTTAGAGCTTTACAATAATGCCACTAGCAAACAAAAGCATGATTATTTTAATTTTCACTGACAACTAATCTGTGGAGATTTTAAGAAGCACAAGAGCATTTATAAGTCCAGTCCTTGTTTAATTGCCCTTTCATTCCTCCCCGCTCTGCTTTTTACACCAAAATCAACCCCTCCTAACAGTGCTATAAATTTATGAAGTTGGCTTTCAGCTTACTCTGTACAAACATTTTATCCCCATCTCTAGAAAGTGGCAGGTCTTGATCCTTCTGCCAGCCAAAACAAAATGCTAAAGAAACAGTTAATGTCGCTGTTGTTACCTTGTTTGCAACCTCTTTCACCTCCAACTGAAATGGAAAAATGACAAATATGCAAAACCAAAGGAAAAGGAAATATTGCCCTCATTTCTTATAGAAACCTTGACGTATTGCCTCTTCTAGCTAGTTCCAAATTCGTCTGGATACAACACCTAGTTGTTTAGATTTTACCTGTTATACATCACACTGAGATCTTGCCAAATCCTTGTGTCAAGGATGGAATTGTTTGTTCCTATTAGTAATGGGAAAACGAACAAACATTCTGTGCAACCCTCTTAAAAACCAGATTTGTGCAACAGAGATTCCTAGGTAACAGGCACCGACACGTCCTCACTGCTGCTAAGTGAGGCACCAGAAAAAGCCCAATAGGATGAACTGCTGGGAGTCACACCGGCAGCCTCCTGAGACTGTCAAGGCTCAAAGGTGAGTTAGAAAGGCAGAGGAGCTTGGAGCACATTGAGGCAAGGGCTGGAGGCTGCACAAAGAGCAGCAGGTCCCAGCTAAATAGGAGAAAATAGACCCAGGAGGGAATAAGGCAAACTCAGAATACAGTAGGTATTGACAGCACAGTGGACTGAAGCAAACAGCCCAATTTGGTTCACAGTGTTGACTCTCTCAATATGAAAATAACCAAGAGAGCAAGGACTATGCGAACATGATGGTGCTAACTGATAATCCCATAAAAGGCACTGACAAAAGGTTAAAACTGGCTAGCATCTCTGAAACCCATTTCTGTTTCCTCAGCACTGTTTAATACAAAATCATTAGCTTTACAGCATTTTGTAGCTTTCTCTTCCAAGTTAATCTTAAAAGATGCTCAAAAACCAGGTAGCTCATGTTTTCTGATACATAACCCAAACTGTCTGACAAGAGACTAGCTAGATGTCTAATCATGACACTCCAGCCAGCACTCAGCAGCAAAAGTACTTGCAGAAATAACGCAGAATAACTTTATGAATACTAAATAGCTTTTGGATCAATTATGCCCCTTTCAAAAAACACTGCAGCTTCCTATAGATCAAAAAAAAATTCTGATTAAACACCAAGAGCTGGCAATACTTTGACAACCTTGCCTGAATGGATGCTGTGTCTCTGGGAATATGAAGAATAAATAGTTCTTTTCTCCCTCTATGAGTGAGGGAGTTACCAGCAGCTGGCAGTATGGCTGGCTTCTCCAGAAGGGGAAACAAAACACTTCTGCAGGTCACACGATGCCTTTCACACCTGTGCAAAAGGCAGCCACAACCTTACATGGGTGATGATATAAAAAAGCTCTTCAGAACACAACCACATGCATTACTTCATTTCATAGCTGCTGTGACCTGAAACAATATCTGAGTGCCAAATAAAATGCCACATTTTATTCTCACTTATCTTCCGCGCACAGAAAACGTTCAGCAAACAAACAATTCTTTGTTCAGATGCGAGAAAAAGGGATATTCAGCTTTTAATGAAAATTTTCCATAAAATTCAATGTCTTGGCAAGGGCTAGATAATTAGCACCATTATGAACTGCTTTTTTTTTTAAAAAAAGTAATTATCTTTATTTTGCTACTGAATGAGCTGATAATTCTCATTATTTTGCTATAGATTTATTGTTATTCAAACTTGACCTCTGCAGCATGATCACTCTCATTCTCTACATGAATCTTCACTAAGCAAGTGCCTACACCCATGCATCCTTACAGATTAGAAGTGCCTTTTTCAGTAAACACATCCTGAGATTTACAAGATTAGGCTTGCATTTTACATTATTTCTTGAATTCTGTAGGCTACTTCCTCACACAGGTAGCCTTACTACAGATATTACTTCTTTCCTGATAAAGCTCACTCCTATGTGAGATAGAGCTGTAAAAGTCAAGTTACAGAAGGATTGTATAC
This sequence comes from Caloenas nicobarica, assembly GCF_036013445.1. Lineage (NCBI taxonomy): Eukaryota > Metazoa > Chordata > Aves > Columbiformes > Columbidae > Caloenas > Caloenas nicobarica. The sequence goes on from NC_088256.1 coordinate 6,935,359, forward strand.
TTACAAATACTGATTAAAATGGCAAAGAAACAGAAAAATACATTTTAAAAAGGACTTAATGGATAAGATCATATTTGCAGAAACTGAATTGGAAAGTGGAATGATGAGAGCTGTAACTGTGATTTTAAATATCCACAATTAAAGAGCTATTTTTCCCCCTCTGTCAGAGCTCCAGGACAACATTTATTTTTGGCATAAGGCCACTGAAAACATTGAGCTTGGTTCAATTAAGCTGCTCCAATAGAAATTAAATGAAAAGGCATTACCAAATATTTGTGTCATACATATATTACCAAAAAAAAAAAAATCACACAGAAAACCTGGGATATATTAAGAGAAGACAGAAATAAGATCACTTGGACTAGCTTGTCATACACTAGCAGAGCTTCAGTTACTCAAAATAGAACAGAACTGGTTTTGGCACATAGTTTTTATTGGCCTTACTTGGATACTGTAGATGTTCTGCTGAACAAGATACCAAGTGCTAGAAAAAGAGGGTATCTCTAGTTAACCTGCACACTTATTATTCTGCACATGAAGTCCAGACTCATAAAAGCAAACTGAACCCCATCTGAAAGCTCAGCTGTGCCAAGAGAACATGTCTGACAGTAAGTCTTTAGAGTAGCTCCTAACAGTAATTCCTTAGGATAGCACATCCAGACTAGCACATATTCCAGGTGTGCTCAACTAGCTGAAGAGCAGCAGTAAGGAAATAAATGAGGAGTTCTCATCTCAGCTGTATGTCAGGTATGCTCTCAAGTGGGCATGGAAGGACTGCTAGGACTATGATGCAGCTCAGCTGAGAGCTTTGTGAACAGATGAGCATCTCAAATGTCATTGCAAGAGGCTGTCTCTAGACTTTGTGACCACTTTCATCTCATGCTCCACCTCATGTTTACTGACAGGACATCCCGGAAACATCAGCAAAACTCTGATTATCCTTTTAAAAGTCCCTCTACTTATAACTGTATTTTGCCCTGAAGACTGGAAAAGCCTCAGGAGCAGGCAGTGATTACTCAAGGCAAACACCTGCCTCTCCAGAACTGTTCCAACTTTTTGTCGTATTCCCCCCAGCTCTGGACCAATTGTTGTCATTTTTCTTACAGTGTAATCAATGTCTTGAAGAAAGTACTACATTGTTGCCTTGTGTTTTCACAGCATCTTGTACTGACACTTCTGGCTCATTATTAATGCAAATGACTGATAATAAACAATTGAAAATGTGAATGAAGCATAGCTTCTGGAGTGACTTCAGCTGAAAACCATAAGAGGAAACTCTTAGGTCACTCCCTGCAGTTGGTCTACAAACAAGGTAACAATCCCTGCAAAGTAACCCCATGTGTAACAGCAAGTCATCCACGTTTTCAACATTTAGCTCAAAAAAACACAGATTGCATTACAAGACTTATTTTGCACTGCCATTCAAAACATATCAGAACTTATATCCAGGAAAAGTACAAGCTGAGAAATTAGTTCTGATACACTTTAAAATCCTATTCTTACAGGGAGAGGGATGACTACATCTTGTAATTGCGACCTCTGAGTCAAAGCCATCTTTGATACAACTTTATTTAGGATGCTGTCCTGACATGCCAGCCACTGCCTACTAGTCATGACCACAGTGACATTCCTGAAGAATGATCAACAACTCGGTACAATATTTTAGGATTTTTTTTTTTTTTTACAACAGATAGGTTATTGAAATGAGATTAATTGAAAGAAAGATAAGATGAACAAAGTTATAAATCACACCATCTTCAGCAACTCTTAGCTGACTGTCTCTGTGAATAGTCTGGAAGTTTTAGTATTCCTTATTAACCTAAAGTTTTAACCTCATTTTATTAAAATTGTACTTCACTATGCTCAGTCACTTTAAATTATATAGCAGAGGACTATTATGAAACGTTCCAGATCCTGCTTTTCCTAAGAAAGCTCTAATTACTGAAAAAACAATTTCAATCGTTAGTATTTTCTCTCAACAGCTCACTTCATGCTAGAAGGTGTTAGGGTGTGGTTTTAATTCAGCAATACCAGAAAGTCATTTACCTACTACTGTACCTGAAAAGCTGACAAAAAAAAATAGTTGCATATCATTCCTGTTGAGCATGTTTGACCACATTTTTAATAAGAATACTTAAATACATTAACCGCTTAAGCATATAAAGCACTAAAACTAAGTATTTTAAGGACCTGTATCTGATTCTTTTTCATACTTTTAGACTGATAACACAACAAAGATCTTGCTTGTTTTCTAGCTCTCAAGAAAACTGGCAAGAAGACTTAGAAATGACATGTAAATATTAATCTTATTCATTGCAATAGACTTAAGTTGACAAAGTTCCTTTATGGGCAATGAAACATGTCAAGGAATTAACAAGAAACTGACGGCTTAACAGATGTGCTTTCCAACAGGTATGAAGCAAAATGAGAGCAAAAAATTAAAAACCTGCTCTCAGTTTCATCTGCATCAATCAGGAATAATTTCCCTGACATACTGCATGAATTTATAAAAGTTACTGCAAAATGCAGCACATTTGTTTCAAAAACTCTTGAAAATACTTGCTTTATAAAAGTCATTTCCACATAGATTCCACTGCAGCAAGAACACTTGGAAGAACAGTTCCTGGTTTTGTTGAAGAAAAAAAAAATAAAGAAACAAAACTCTTACAGCTTCCCACATTGTCTAATCTTTTAATCTTTGAGAAGATTAGAGCTTGTAACTACCACCTGATCAGGATGATGAAATTCTACTAGTGCAATTGATTATAAGTAGTGCAAAGCAGAATCAAGCCTTTCACATTTATGAAAAGTATAAACCTGTCTGCTATTAAAGCCTTTTCAGAAGATTTCTTCTCAGTTGCACAGGAATATTCTAAATCCTCAAAAATTTAATCAAGAGTTGCAAAAGTAGTAGAAAAACATTGCCTGACAAATCAAGAACCCATGTTTTAACTTTTTATTAGAAGTCTGCTAGAAGTTGAAATAAGGTAAGCACACTTAAAGCACATTATACTTCCATTACTCATCATTGCTTATGTGCTACAAAATCCAGACCACAAAGATTATTGTACAATATTAATTCGCATCACAATAAAACAAAGGGGTTTTTTAAAACTGCTGACTGTACATCAGTTGGACACTTAATTTAGGCTACAGATTTTCCAAAGGACTCTTATTCACTACAGTTGAGTGGGCTATTTCAGCATCCCAGTTGCAGAAAATCTATTACAACATACACAAAAAATGAACATTTAAAAGCCTGCAATCCCTTACTAATCTGTTTAAACATTAATTAGTAACAGCAAGAGAAAAACTGTGCTTATGTCCTAAAATTGTCAGACTGGCAGATCATAAAGTCATTGCCAACTTTGAATTTATCACACAATTACTAATTCATAGTCACAAACTCTGATACAACACTTAGCAGCTTAATCTTTTAACTTCTCACACCACTTTCACTTAGTTATGAGGCGTTCTGGGATGGATCCCTTGTGAGCGAGGATCTAAAGGGCCAGCTTTTAACAGAAAGGTTTGAGAAGAGGCTGAGAAAGAATGAAAGGAAGCCGCTTGCCAAGGGAGATACTGATCACCCTTTCAGGCACACAAAGCTGTGACACTGAATGCAGACGGTCTTCCACCTCAGCGTACTTTGCAAAAACTAATCAAAGTCGAGCAGACGAAAGGAAAGCACAAAGGAACTTCGGAGTAGAGGTGTTCGGCAATTAAAAACAAAACACAAAACTTTCGGAGAGGGGCGGGACGGTGACTGCTTGCTGGCCGAATGATGCCCAAACCCCGACAGGTTTAACCAGGCACGTCCGGGACCTGCACACTTACCCCACTCGCCAGCTCCGCGCCCAGGCAGAGGAGCAGCAGCACCAGCGCCCTGCGGGGAGACAAACGGACGGAGTCACCCGTGGGGCTGGGGGGCACCCAGGGAGGGAGGGGGGGCGCCCCGGCACTCACCCTGCCCGCCCCGGGGCAGGGGCGCAGCCGCGGCCCATCCTCAGGCGGCCGGCGGGGGCTGCAGGAGCGCAGCCCCGGTGCGCGGTGCTGCTCCGCGCCGCCGGAGAAGAGGAGGGCTCGCCGGCGGCACTCGGGGAGGGCACGGCCGGGGCTGCCGCCGCTCACCTCCGCGGTGCGGTTGCTTCGCAGGCTCTCTCCCCCATTACGCCGCAGGACCGAGGGTGCCTCGTTCAGCGCTCGCTTCCCGCCGCTGTCCTGCGGAGCCCCAGTTCCCTCAGGGCGCCCGCCGCCTTCCGCTCCCTGCGCTGCTGCGCACCGTGCCAGAGCGTGCCCGGGCAGAAAGTTTGCGCGGTCTTCGCCGAGACGTCGCACCTGAGTGGAGCCGGGCGGAACGGGACTGAACCGGCTGGGCCGAGCGCCCCTCGCAGCCCCACACCCGCCGCCCGGCCCCTCCTGAGGTGCGACCCGGCACTGCCAGCAGCTCGCCAGCCTCACGCATCGAGCTGCCTCCGCCGGAGAAAATAGTCCGGGGTCCAGCGGCTGCCCGCCCGGTGGAGGTAGGGGGCGGGGAGAGGCAGGCACCCGCCCTTCGAGCCGACAAAACTCCGGCGCTCGGGGTGGAGGCTAGCGGCGAGGAATCATAACCCCCTTAGAGCGGGGCGGCTACCTACCCTGCCCCTCGTACCACATGCGCGCGCCCCCACCGGGGCCACCCGCCCGCCCACGGTGCGGATGAATACTGAGGGGCAAGTAGTCCCGGGAGGACTTGAGCCGGGAGAAGCGGGCGAGTGCGGCAGAGGGGCGGGCGTTGGAGTCGGGGCGGCCGGCGGGAGCCGCCGGGAGGGAGCTGCGTTGCTCTGCCGGGCTATGCCCGCGCCGCAGGGCCAGCTCCGGAGCTCCTGAGCGGGCAGGATGGAGCCGCGGTGGTGGAGGCGTAGCCTGGCAGCCGGCTGCCTGGTGCTGCTGCTGGGGTGCTGGGGGCCGGAGGAGGCGGTGGCGGCGGTGAGTGCGGGGCACCCTCCTTGTTCTCCTCAGGCGCTGCCTGGCGCCGCTGTCCCTGCCGGGCGCGGCGGCGGTGCAGAACCGCGGGGGTGGTTTCCAAGCCCCTTCAGAAGCGGGGTGGCCGAGAGTGGTGCCGAGGGGCCGCCCGGGCCGCGGCCCCTGACAGGAGGCGGGCGGGGGCCGGCGGCGCGAGGCCGGGCCGCGCGGGAAGGTCTCTGGCCGCGCTGCCCACAGGTGCCGCGGTCCCGCTCGGCCCGTTCCGGGCAGCGCCCTCCGCGGACGCGGGCTGCTCGCACCGGCTGTGCGCGGTACCTGCGCGCCGCTGGCACGGCTGGCTGCGGGGAGGCAGGAGGGAGCGGGAGTGCGAGGCGGGGAAGCCCGGGCGAGCTTTGTGCGTGCGCTGAACCCGCTGTTCTTCCAGGACAATGGAGAATAAAAAAACCCCCGCCTGCTTTCCCCACGCCCCCTCCAAAGGACCCTCTTGAAGAGGTGTCTGGGCTCTTTCTTCTGAGCCTTCACCTGCATCTGTAAGTCACACCTGGACGTGGCAGGAGGCTGGAGGCTCGCGGGCATGGTTTGTTAGAGGACTGCGCCTCAGGCTATGACTCGGTTTTCCCGAGGGTTGCATTTCTACTTTCGTAAAACCCAAGCAGAGATGCTAGTGGAGACGGTAGATGTGTGCAGTGTTGCACAGGGTGCACAGAAGGTGGCCTGGAGAAGAATTTTGTTTCTTCTCTTTGGGAGAGGGATGCTGTCCCAGCTTCCCTGGAGTGGCTGGGCCTTGAAACTGAGAGACTGGAGAGGTGATAGTTAACTTCATGTTTTGAAGGTACTTGACTAACACCTTCAGCCCTTAACAAGTGGTGAAATTAACTAAAAGGCTCATACTTTAACATGAGTCAATTTCAGATTTTTACAATCCCTTCCTCTGGCTGTTAACTTTTTAAAAGTTTATATGGAAGGGAAAATGAATCCAGATTACTGTTGTTTAGGGATTGCTCTCTGACTGAAAAATCATACTATATTTTATGGTAATAGATATAGGATACCTTTCTGCTACTCCCCCTTCCTCCAGTTTTGTAGTCAGAGCTGACAAAATCTTATTTGTCTTGAACTCTCCTTTGAAGTGCATTCCTTTACAGCGAAACTCTGTAGACCTTTCATCTGCTGTTCCAAAAGGTGAAGACCAGCTATAATATGCTCCCTTCCTCTTCTACCCCTCCTCCTTACTGTACCCAGGTGTGTACCCAAGTGTAAGTGATACTAATGTGCCACCAGTGCTTTCTGATTTGGAGAACTGATTGTCTCTGTATTGTCTGTAATACTAGTTCTGCTGCTCTGTTAAATACCGCCTCACCCCGGGCTCCCTCCTGTAACTTTCACCCCTCAAGAAGGATCTGGTCAGTCCCACCTACAGGACTTCACTGTTTTAGCAGGGGGAAGTTGAAGATGAGGAGGTTTATGTGTATAAATGTGGCCTGTTTCTTCAGGAAGGTGCCTGAGTAGAGTTTTGTGTGTGCAATTGGTGGGCATCTGTGGGGCCTGGGAAGGGGATGGTGCTGGGCTGAGCCTGTAGGCAGTCCTCTGCCTCAGGGACATGAAGAAAGGAGAAAAGACAATGGTGGAGTTGCTGTTTCTCAACACCACCTTGTGCTACAGCCTCTCCTTTAGGATGAGTCCCCCTGGGGATTTACTACCCCATACTGAGCTGAGACTAACTGAAGACCCAAGGGCCAGTGGGGACGAGAGAGACACCTCTGTTCACACCTATGCAAGTCCCACTGACATTTTGTCAGGGAGGTCTAATGGTTTTCTCAATACTTTAGTGTTCTGGTGTCCTTGAATCTCCTGTGATGATAACACTAAATTATGCTGATCCTTATTAATAAGAATCAGCACTTTGTTTTTCTCGTTGTCACAAAGGGTTGAATTAACACTGTAGCAGTACGCTTGATACACGCTGTCTCTTCTGTGAATTTTGTTTTGGCGCCTTGTGTCAGAATCCTCCTTCTTCCCCCAAGAGGATGAATCTGGTGGGATGAGTGCAAGTCATTCTGGTGTCCTCATTAAAACTATATCTGAAATTGTTTTTCAGCCTCATCATGCACATTTCAAATGCAGAAGTCATATTTTCTTTGCTTCAGATTGTTCAAATAGTGTGTATGGTTGTGTGATCAGTTAGAAGGTGACAAAATATAGCTGAGAGTTATCTGCCAATGTGGACATCATAGGCAAATCCCAATGCTTTACAACAAAAAAAACCCCAAAACCTCATACTTAAGGATGAATTTTATTGTTCAGATTTTATGGCTGGATTTTGTAGCCCATTGTCTAAACTTGGTGAGTAGTATATGGATCATGCTGTGCACTCGTGCAGACTTGCTGTTGTTGCAGAATGAAGTGTGTAAGTACTGATGAACAGTATAAAAGCAGCTGGGAGTCTGAGAATGGTCTTCGGAGTGGGAGAATGAATGAGGTAGAAGATAATGTCATCAGTGCATGGAGTGATTTCAAGTTATAGTATAAAAAAAGGTGTTTTTGTTGTATGCTTTCACTAGAGGATCTGAGTGCTTATAGAGTATGTTAAGGGACAATATTATTGCTTAAGTGCTCTGGTATTTCTAGTATAAATCTATATGTGTATATATATAAGGCAATTAGCTCTTCCTACAAGTAGTATTTTTTTTCTTCTCCTAGTAGGTTTACACTTGCACTGTGTTGTAGAAAAGTGATTGCAAGTCGTGACTGGGAAATCTATTTAAATAACCTTGGTTCCTGACTTGTGCTAATCCGTAAAACTCAGTTAAAGTTAGTGACTGTTTGTTGGTTTATATTGAAAAAAGTTTCCCTCATAGTTAAGGCCTAGATTTTTAGAGTGTAAATAGACTTTGTCAGCCCAAAAGTTATTAAAAATGAAGTAACTTCTGCAATGTCTCTTTTTTTCTTTGCCTTCTGTTATAACTTCAGTTTGGCTGAAAGTGTAGGGATGAAAACAGTTGTTCAAATATGCTAGGCAGGCTGTCAAGATGGGTATCATTTGTGTTTAAGAAAGTAATGTGTTATTCGCTAAAGTTCTCTAAGTTATTTGGGATTTTTTCCTTTCAGAGGTTACCATGTATATAAATACATGCTACCATGTCATTAATTATAGTGTACTTGATTTATGGTTAATTTGTAAATGGTGGTCATCGGTGTTTCTCTGGTTTACCCTAACTATTTTATCATGGTGGTGGTGGTTGTTATTTCCCATTTCATAACTGGCTGTGGCTCTTTCTAGTTATGAAAGCTAGGTCTGTAAAAGCAGAAAGAAATGGATGCTGGCTTTTAGGATTCAAAAAGTATTTCATTCTGAAATTCCGTGGATGTGTCTTGATTAGTCATGCACAAGACTCTGTTTCATAACATCAAGGCTCAAGCCCCCCCCGCTTGCAACTTGTCATTTGTCATGTTTTTTGCTTTTGACCTCTCGTGGCTCTTAGTTAAAGATCTATAGTAAAAGCTGTATCTCAAGGTGTGTTCTGGCACATACTAAAATGCAAACAAATCAAAGAAATCCTGAATGCAACCTCATACATAAGAGCCATTTGGACCATAATAGGATCTTTCGTGGCTATGCGTAAAAAATTATGTATCTTACTCAGTTTTACCATGTGATGGAAATAGACTGGTAGTTCAGTGGAGACTCCCTAGGCTTTAATTTTCCTGGTCATTAATGAATTAATCTACTAGCTGAAAACAATTCTCTAAGTCACTTGCCCTCTTTTAAAGTAGAAAGGAACACTTTCCTAGGATGAAGTGTTACTTAATTTAACAGCAAAGGTAATTTACATATTGATCTTTTTCTACTGTCAATATAAGCAACGACACTTATGGTAATGCAATTAGTTGCTGTTGTTTTTACTAGAACATGTGGAAACTTTTCTATATTACAAACCAACTGAAATCAGTAAGAACATCCCAACAAATCTAATATGCATGTTTTCTCTCTGTGACAAAGTGCAGTCTGTTCTGCACATAAAGTGAATATGTGTTGTGCATTTTTACCTTTCATTCACTTAGATTAAAATGCTTCCTTCTCTAATTGCATTGGCTGTGTAAACTCTCCACTGATATCACCACATAACAAGATATCTAGATAAAACTTACTTGTACGTTCTAGGAATAGTATTACGCAAGTGTACTGAATGGAAAGCAGCCTCTGCCAGTAATGATAATACCAGACAAATTGCTTTGAATGAAGACGCTTTTTGCTTCTCTGTTTTGTAAGGCTGTGTGGACTCAGTAATGTTTAAAACCACTGGAGTGCTTTTAAGTTCTTGCTATATGCAGTGTTTGGCTGTTTGATGCGGACTGCAGACTTTTCTGTCCTGTAAACATTTCTCTCAAGAGTACCTAAAATAAAACTTGTTCAAAAGAGATATAGTGCTGGTACACTTTTAAGATTTCTTAAGCAGCATTCTTTATCCTGCTATGAAAGGTTAGCAATGCAATTAAACTTTATTAAGTATCATTGGTATAGTGCAGCTTCTGAAAAAAGGAAATGTGCTGAGCATCCTGATTATGTAATTGCTAAGTGTGTGGTATGTGGAGGAAAAGCTTCAATGTAATGTGAAATTATCAACAGAATAAACATAGCCGAGCTGAAGAAGAAAGGGTCCTGTTATAAAAAAGAATTCTAATGCTTTTTAAGAAAAATTGCATTGCAGTTGTCTCAAGTCATTCTTGTGGAGCTTAAGTCTTTCTTGGAGAACTTGTGAGGAGATGCAGGAAGCAAAAACTGGGGGATGTGATCTTAATTTTAGAAGAGATGGATATTGGGCAATTAAGTAACTGGAAAACTATATCACTAATCAAACATTTTAGCTTAAACTTGTTAATGCTTTAGTCTCTCTCCCTCTAAAAGGCATGATACTTAAACTGTAATATATTAATAGGCGTGTCTTTAGTCTGCTTGGAAAAACTTTGATACTGTGTGATTCTCACTTATAAAACTCTGTATCTCTGCCATTATTTGAGTGGGGGGCTGGACTAAATAGCCTCCTGAGGCCCCTTCTAGCCTGAATTATCTTGTAAGTCTAAAACTATGTGAGAGTACAGTCACATGCTAAGGTGTGCTTTCTGTTGAGAACTTTTTTCTGTAGTCAAAAATTAATCATAATCATGTGGTTAAATTCGGAGTTGGAACATTCATATTTACTTAAATGTCTCTTTTAATTGTTGCAACTAGTCAAGAAGCCATCTCTTAAGCTGTCAGCACAGCAGCATTCAGAATTTTAATTTTGTATTGTTTTGTGGAAGGTGTCTTATGCAGCATGTGTTTGTATATGTATTATTCTACTGTAATGTAAAAAAAGACAAATAAATTGCAGTGCAAATATTGACAGTGAGTTTTTTTGCACCTGAAGTCTGTGTTTTAGGACTTGGAGAGGAACTTTAAAGCTATGGATTTTGGCTGACTTGAAGGTGATAGCCTTCAAGGCTCTTAGTTATTGCAGCTCTGTGGTTGAATTTCTGTCTGTCTCCCACTTGAATTTGGAGGGGAAGGAAAATAGTTTAGTCTCATTTGTATTTTGTTTCTTTTACCTAATCTCTACAGAGAATTAAAATGTCAGAGTTGAATTTCAATCTCTTCTCTCTCCTGGCGCTGCCGAAGGCGTCCCTGTGTGAAGCACTTAAACTAGAACCAGAAGTAAAACCGGTATTATCTACAAAATGATTCTTTTTGTTGAGGCATATAGCTAGACCTGCAAAACTATTCTACTGTAGTCTAATATGACCTTGCTGTGTGCTAGATAAGCTTTGCTACAGCAGCTCTGCTGAAACCTCTTCTTTCCCTCCTCTTAACTTTCCCTGAGATAAGCAAAGTTCTGTTTGCTTCCCTGGATGACAACAGACTAGTAAGCCTGTTATTACCCGGTTACTTTGCCTACTGAAGAGCCTCTGAAACCCTAGTGAGAAGGGTGCTGAGATTTTTGCTTGCCTATGATGCTATAGGCTGGCAAGTTTTGTGTGGTTACTTTTTTCCCCCCGTCCTGTTATCAACACCTCCATGCTGTTCTTACAGTCAGAATTTTGTTGTTGTTTATGCTTCTTAATTTGTATAGTAGTGTAAACAGTATGATGCAAAAGTGGCGAGTTGGAATGAAGGACTACTTAAAAGACCAGTGCCAGGTGCATTTTTTCATTCAACTCTGTGGACTTACGGGTCCTACTATTTTAATAACTACCTGTTGCTAAACAAATTAACTTTATATGAAATACTTCCTGGTAGTATTTCTCATCTCTAAGTGTTGAAACAAGTTCTGAGTTCATATACTCCATCTTTGTCCTAAACGCTGTTTTCTTTGCTGTTTTCCTGGTAGGCACACTCTTGTCCTTTCCCTAATTTTTTTTTAATGCAAATGAGAGAAATTAAGAATGATGATTTTGATGACATATCTGACTTACTGGTATTTCTCTAGGACTCTAAAAATGTCAAAAGTTTACAGTATATTCAGAAAAATTAATTTCATTACTGTCCATTCTGATTCCTAGCCTCTTTAATTCCTGCATTCTTGGTGAAAATGTAACAAGCATTAGTTATTAATTACATAAAGCTGTCAAGCTTAAGGAACTATTAATTCAGCACTTGCATTTGATTATTTTTTGGCTTCACCTTGTTAGTGATGAAGGCTAATCTTCCTAAATTAAGGAAAAAATATATTGACAACTCATGAAGAGACTATCTAGCATTAGTCTATGTCTATTAAATACAGCATTGATTCTTCAGAAGCAAACTTGTGTCTTTATGCACTTAAATTCTGCAAATGTCCAATAGATAAGAAGAAAATGACCACCCTGCGCAATGAATGGTGGTCTTTCTACACCTTGAAGTAGCAATTATTAAAAACCACAATTAAATATCTTTACTTAGAGCAAAGAATCCTAACCTGACCTGCAGGCAAGGCTAGACAAGCCTTCAGCTCCTAGAAAATTTGATTTCCTGACAAGAAATGCCACTGCAAAAGAAAAAGTTTGGGTGAAGGAGCTTATGAGCTCCATTTAAAAGCCTTTTAAAAATAATCGTTTTTATTGGGCAATAATTTTTCTTGCATCAACTGACTTTAAACCAACCTGTTATACAGCATGACAGCAGAAGCCATTGTTTCTGAAAGGCAAAGTAACTTCTAGCTGTCATTCAGACAATATGAATTGACTTAATCAGAAAATACTTATTCTGAATTAGTTTAAGAATACTTCTCTTGTATGTTGAACCTTAAAGAGTGAAGATACTCAGAAGGAAAAGGTGGCATCTTCACTGGACTGAAAAATAAGAGTTTATATTAGACTTCTTGTATCTCTTTATCCAGTGAGTGTGTAGTCAGATGTGAAGACAAAACCTCGAGGTTTCTCCAAAACCATTACGTTTTAAAATTAAGTCATTAAATATTTAAAACAATAAGGAGAAAATCCAGAGAGCACAAGAAAAGTAGTAAGGCTTAAGTGATTTTTGTTTTGATAGTCAGCTTAACTTCCAGTATTCATTCAGCCCTCTCTTAATTGGGAGAGTATAGTGCCATGAAAATCCAGAAGCCTGTGTCCAGGCAGACAGTGAAAACTTCGATACAAAAGTTGCTGTTTGGATGGGTGGGGTTGTTTGTTTTGTGTGTGTGTTTTGTTTTTTGTTTTTGGTTTTGTGGTGTTGTGTGTTTTGGTGGGGTTTTTTTGTATTTTTGACTGAAGGGAAAGTGTATATGTAGTGTCATTTACTTTCTGATCCGGAATGCTTCTGGAAACTTCTTGGCAATAGAACTGGTGACAGTCTTCCATGCATGTGTGCGCGCACACAAAAATCTTGAAAATATCTTTTTCTGTTCTAAAAGCTTTCAAACCCTTAAAGCAATAGTAGTAACAAAGCGTTAAAATATCTGTCTAAAGTATGAAATCTTTGTGCCTGAAGTGAACATAGAAAATTCCTTAACTTTAGAGTTGAATGAGAAAATGCTTGTTGACAGGTCTAGTCATGCTTGGAAAAATGTGTATTTTAGAACATCAGCATACTGTAACTAAGAGGGAGAATAATCAAATAGGTATTTTTAAAGAACCTTAAATTGCTAATATACTGCAGAAGTAATTGTGGAGGAACAGCACAGCCAGTCATGGCAGTGATGGAAATAGTATTAAACAGCCTGACTAAGCAAATGTGTCTAACCACCAATAAGACAATGGATCACTGTGAATGTATCATACTAAACTTCATTGTAAGCTTTTCAATGAAATTTCATGTTAAGCTTTTCAGTGACTTTGTCTTGATGGCAGAAAAGAGTATGTTGATAATTTTGGTAGAAAATAATTTTAAATAGCAAGGAAACCCTTAAGCTTTTTGGTGGTGTTCAAGAGTATACCAGAGACAAACTTTTAAGTTATCGAACACTGATCCTGAAATGAAATAAATGCTGTTTTAGTGCCGGTTTCTAAAAGGATTCAGAGGACAAATACAGAAGGTGGATGTTTGAAGTGTAAAGATGAATTTCTGAATGCTAATCATTACAAACTGGTAATGAAGTCTGCAGAAATATTCTCCAGTCATACAAGATTTTGCTGCACTTGAACAGCAGCTTTCATTGATTACCAGAAATGTGGTGCCTAAGAAGCTTCAGTTCCTCACCTCAGAACACTGTCATGCTGTCTCTTGTGAGAAGAAAACTCCTGTCCAAACCAATGCGTATATTTGAAATGCTGTGATCTTTTGATAAATTCCTCTAGCTTTTTGGTTCTCTGCTTCATCTGCTTCAGACCGAGCATTTTATTTCATGTTTCATACTGCGATAACAGATACTGATCAAATATTTGGCATTCTTGACATCTGAAATGTTAGCTACAGTTTTACCTTGATAGTTTTTTTTCAGTACTGATTCTGTATTCCATTCAGCTTTGCAGAGTGGAGACTTTTAGTAACTTGACTATCTTCTCCTATGCTTGACTGCGGAGACTAAGCGTAGAAAACTGTATTGGGTTTGCATGGCCAGGTTTTGGTGGCAGAGAGGGCTACAGGGGTGGCTTCTGTGAGAAGATGTCTGAAGCTTTTCCCCTGTCAGTAAAGCTAATGCCGACCAGCTCCAGAATGGACCTGCCACTAGCCAAAGCTGAGCCCATCAGTGGTGGTGGTAGCACCTCTGGGATAACATAGTTAAGAAGGTGGGAAGAAACTGCAGGAACAGCAGCCAAGAGAGGAGTGAATGTGTGAGAGGAACAACTCCTTGGACACCAAGGTCAGTGCAGAAGGAGGTGCAGGAGCTGCTCCAGGCACCAGAGCAGAGGTTCCCCTCAGCCTGTGGTGCAGCCTATGGTGAGACTGGCTGTCCCCTGCAGCCGTAGATGTCAGTGGTGGAGCACAGATCCACCTGCAGCCCAGGGATGACCCCATGCTGGAGCAGGGGAAGAAAGTAAGGAGGAAGAAGCAGCAGAGACAATGTGTGGTGAGCTAATCACAACTTCTATTCCCCATCCCCCTGTGCTGCCTGGGGTGGGGAAGAGAGAAAATCAGGAGTGAAGGTGAGCCAGGGAGAAAGGGAACAGTTGGGGAAAGGTGTGTTTAAGATCCGGTTTTATTTCTTGATATCTTACGCTGACTTTTGGCAATAAATGTAATTAATATAATTTAAATTTAATTAATTTTCTCAAACCAAGTCTGTTTTGTCCATGATAGTAATTGCTGAGTGATGTCTCCCTGTCCTTATCTCAACCCATGAGCCTTTTGTTATATTTTCTGTCTTCTCTCTGGCTGAGGAGGGGAGTGACAGAGCAGCTTTCGTGGGCACTTGGCATCCAGCCAAAGTTATCCCACCACAAAACCATTGCTGGATTTATTTCTCTGAATACTTTTACTTAAATATAGAGAGAAACTTTAAAGTGCTAAAATTCAAGCTTGTCATTTATTGTAGAATCATAGAAAAATGCAAGTATAATCCTCCTGCTCCGGAGGCTAGATTATGTCACCTCTTGCTCAAAGCACGGCTGTCTTTGAAGCATTTGTTCTTGTGATAGTTGCAAGCTAAAAGGATATTCCAACAGTATCTTTTATTTCAAACCTTGCTTGCTGTAGGAATGCAGTTAACACTGTGGAAATGCTTATAAGTAACCTACTGGTTACTGCACGATGCAGAGCACAGATCACAGACTTGCAGCTGGTTATTTTCTTGGCATATGTTCAGCTCCAAATAGCACTCGTGGGAGTTGGTATCCTCCCTAAAACAGGGTGCCTTGGGAAACACTTTCCCTCAGAGAAATTGACTTTCTGGTTTGGAATGTGTACAAATGCCAGGGGCTGTTTTTAGCTCCTGCCAAGCTTCAGACTGAACTGAATCTTGAGTTTTAATAGTACTTGAGGGCTATTTCCTATGAATGGATCCCTCACTTTAGTTATTGTGATAAGGCATTGACACCATGTGTCCCTATCTTTGCCTACTCCCACTCTTTTTAAAAGGACAGAATTTTAGTGCAACTTTGCAAGGAAGACAGCTTACTGGCATACTGACATGGTCAGAGAATCACCTTAACGAGATACTCTAGGTTAGATATGGTTAGCTTGCTACTGAGTAACCCCCAGAGAGTGTGAATAAAATCAATTGCAGGAGAAAGCAGTAACTAAAGCAAGGAGAAACTTACTGCTACTGCTGAAGACTTTCTCTCTTCCCAAAACAAATATTATAGTACTCAACTATTTACACAGCATGCATTGCAAGTGACACTTTGCTTGCAGGTTTTAAGAGGATGGTATCCCTCTAACTATTTTGAAAAAGGAATATTTGGGTTACAGATTTTAATTTATGTCTTTACTAAAGCACTATGAGGTACAGTTTTCATATACTCATATTTTACTGAAATGTTTTTATTACTGAACCTCTCAGGAGGAATACTCCATTGTGACTGTTTCTTTAAAAAAAAAATCTTTTTATGGTCTTGGGGGTCAATAGAGACAAAATATGGAAGAAATTATAAAGGCTTAGACATTAGCTTCTGTTTGAAACAAAATCATAAACTGCATTTCCTTTCCCTCTGCATCCCCTTCCTCTAGCACTGACCAGATTTATTTTGCCTTTCTAACTACTGATACAATGTTAATACTTAAAAAAAACTTGTTGGATTTTACAGTGCTTTCTATAAAGATCTTATCTGTGGTCCTTTTAGCTAGTTCTTTGGCAGAGGTTCAAAATTTTGTTTAATATAGCAAGTCTCTGACAAGTGCAACTCAATTTCCAGAGCATGCTTTCTGTTTAGTGATGATCAGTGCAAACCAAATGTGATCCTTCTCAGGGTAATGTAATGTATAGCGTGTAGATGTGATTTCTCTAGTGTAAGGGAATGAAATCTATTTCTTCCAATCAAGTTTGAGTATTTAATGTCACAATTTGTGTGCTAGATAGAATGTCCTATTTGCACTAGCCTGTAGCTGTCTCTTCCAGCATTTTAAAGGCAATAAAATACACTCAGGCCTCCTTTTGCTTTACCTCTGTGAAATAGTCTGTGGGAAATCACTATTGTGATCTCCATATTGCTATAAGGTCAGTTTTTCATAGCAAGGTGCACCTTGGTATGAAGAACCTCACCTGAAGTGCCAGGTGCTCTAAGACCCTGAGCTATTGCTAGCACATAGCCAGTGCGTTAGTAAATGAACTCGAGACCCTGAGACTGAGGGCTACTCTTTATCTGAAGTTAGGCATGTGAGCTCCTGAACAGGCATCTCAGAGATCCTACTAAATATCCAACTTTTATCAGTTTTAGAGATTTCTGAACCCATGCCTACAAAAGAAGAAAAGGGCCTCCCCAGCTCATCAGGTCCTGATGCTTTTTTTCTTTTGTAAGTGCCTCTGACTTAAGGGGATAGGACAAGTGCTTTGTCTTCATTGCTTCCTTGTTTAACTTGGCCCTCTTCAGTGCCACTTACTTTTTCAACTTTGATTACCTGAGGCTGGAGAGTAGCTTTTTTTTAATTAGTATTAAGTAATACAGAGAAAGTGTTCCCTATAGTGCTATTTTCAGGTATTAAAATGCACACAGGGAGTATACTGATGCTATGGGCTTAAACAAATTACAAACCAGCTTTAACTAGAAGAACCTTTGGGCTATGATACTTGGTCCAAGAACTGAAGGAGAATGGAGCTGATAGTCTCCTCCACCACAAAAAAAAAATCCCCCAGACACCCACCAAGCCTTGAGTTAGGTCTTGTTCTGACGGTTAAGAGGGTGTGTACTACTTTAGATAATATCTCAACATGATAGCACTGTGCACAGCCTCTATTCTTTCAGCATGTATACTTGCTTAATCTTTGGTATTAAAGGAGTGCTTTCAGTAGTTTTAAAATAGACCGTGATGGGGTTGGATTAATCTAAAATGCTGCTCTATTTTGTCTCAAAGGACGATGTGATTTTTGTTCCTGTGTGGTCTGCTTCATGCACTTGACACATGAAGGTGCAGTTTTCAGTGACAAATGACTGACATCCACTAACAGGACTCAGGAATTGAAGCTTCCTCTGTTGCATATTATATGGATGAAGGTGAGGAGCAGGACACTTTCTGGAGAATTAGTCTGGAGCCTGTATCTTTATTCCATTTCCTTAACCAGGAAAGGATTAAAACCAGATTGCCGGAATGAGTGGTGTTATGACTGTGTAATACTAGGCTTACAAGCCTAGCAGACAGTTAGGTCTAGGTTTGTGTTACATTTGGACATGGTTATAGAAAGTAGTAACATCTAACACCTGTCACTTGGGAAAGGTCCTAAATGACTAGTAAATCTTAACCTGTAATGGGTACCATATGGCACTTCTTATTTGCAGCTGGAAAAAATCAGGAAGCCTCAAGAGGCTAGTGATTAGAGACTTATGTGTAAAATTCGAGTAAAACTGAGACTTCCTGAAAAGCAAAGTGGCTTACTGTGTACTGCCACTGCCTCAATGTCAGGTACTTAATGCTTGTGTCTCAATGCAAGTGTTAGTTGCAGAAATGTGTAACTAGACAAGCAAAGATAGAGGCATGCTTAAAGCAAACCATTCTTCTAATTTGCTGTGTATTTGTTTAGGGAGTTTGGTTATGGTCTGCATAAAACCTAGAGGATGGCTTGCATTCAGAGTTCAGCGTTTAGAGCTGAAATGAGCAGTTGTGAAGTGCAGACTTTCTACAGATGTGGTATAAAACTTGTCCATCCCCAAAACCTCCCATTCCAAAACCGAAAAGCCAACCAGAGTTACTTTGTTTAGGCCCTAAACTTAGGGTGTTTCTCTATTAATGCTGTTTGTTTAGATGTTCATGCAGGTGCTGCACTGCCTGCTGAAGAGTGAAGTGTGGTATTTGGCTTCTGTCAGTTCATGAACTTGAGATGAAGTGGACTAGAAGACCACGTGGTAGTTTACATTGTCTTTAGTGCTCTTTGTTTGCACTATTTATCAGGAGGTGTCAAATCCAAACATAGATGCTGTTAGGATGCTGCCTCTGGCAGCATAAAGATAGTGCTTAACTGTGCTCCTATTAAAGGAAATTTTGGCAAATTAATACAGCATGGTATGGAGCTGTTTGGAAATTTGTCTTCATTAAGAGGGGAGCAAAAGTACTTGGCTTCTCAGCTGTCTTCAATTTTAGCTTTGAAATGCTTGTGAGAAGGTTAGAGTTTAATATGATGATTTTGCTTCCTGTGTGTCCCACCTTGTAAAATATACTATGCTGGAGCCTGTTCTTTGTCTTGTAAGACTAACAGACCACAGAAATGTAGGAGTCTTCAAAAGTGTGAGAACTGCCTGTCTGCTTTTCCTTGCCTACAGTTGAGTGCAAGGCTGGCAGCACTTATTGAAGCAGAGTGGCAACAATCATTTTTGAAGATGGAAGGCATTGTAGAAAATTAGAGTGAGCTACTATGAGCTGCAAGGGCTAACTCCGTTCCTTGTACTGCCTGCTTAAAGTTTGCATCCTGAAGAGTTCTCAGTCTTCCCTCTCTTAAAGCCAAGTTTGGAGAAAAGGAGCAACATCTGGGATTGCAGGGAAGCTGACTGAATGCCCAGCCAGGCTCTTGCACTTTCTGTCCTCTTCAGGACAGAATTCCTATTCAGGAATAGAATACAGAAGGATTCTGCCAGGCTGCAGTACCTCCTTTTCCAGGGGAATAACTTGTGTGTGTATTTGCTTGTTGCTTTCATCTTAGTTGTTAAAAGAAGGGAGGTTAAAAACTGTTTCTGCAGAAGCTTCTTCCTGCTGACTCGCAGCCCCTCTGGGGCTTGCTAGGGATGAGTCCTTCCCACTTTGTGTTTCTAGAAATCCTCATCAGCAGTTCAGACGTTTGAATAGCCAGCCCTTCTACTCCTGTTGTTTGCCAATTGAGTCTTTTGTGCAGTGGTAGCAGCTGCTACATGGCAGATGACTTGACCTGCCAAAATCTGGAGGTGAGTGCTTCTATAGATCTTGTCTCTGAACCTTTCTTAGGATCTTCCAGGAAAGGGGAGAGAGATTGTTCCTTGTGTTGCTGTTGCATTTATAGGGAGAAATCTTTATGGGCAAATAGTTGCAGTTTGCAGATGAATGAATATTAAACAAGCTTTTGGGCATTAATTCAGTTAGAGTCTGAAAGTTGTCTATG
The DNA here is from genome assembly GCF_036013445.1 of Caloenas nicobarica. Lineage (NCBI taxonomy): Eukaryota > Metazoa > Chordata > Aves > Columbiformes > Columbidae > Caloenas > Caloenas nicobarica. The sequence continues at coordinate 6,954,933 of NC_088256.1, forward strand.
GTCAGACTGTGTCAGCTGGTCTAAGGACAGATCTGTTTGTGGCAAATATTGCCTTTATTTTAACTAGAAACTGCTGTGAAAGAACCTGTACAGACAACAGTGTTTTAAAAAGCTTTAATTAGTTCAGTTCAAAGCAGCAAAATTCCATGTCATTTTTCTACAAAGTATGGGCAGAAAATTCAATGTTCTATAGAAAAGAGCTCACCTCTATTTCTAGTGGCACAGTATTTTTAACAGACATACTTCTTTAAACTTTTGTAGATTCTGAAGGGAGCTAAGGTTCTCTTTTTTGCGTCCCTTTAATTCCAACCAAATAATAGTAGTCATATTCTAAGAGAATTTATTGATCCATAAACTTTGTATAATCAGAACATTTGTTTGTTGTATGGTAACTAGATTTAGCAGGTGTCTTACAGTTATATTTCATGTTATTACTATAATATAAGCTATTCAGGTGTCTAAATAGCAAACAACCTAGTGCTGGCCCTGAAGAGGAAGAAGGGTTGTTTATCCATCAGGCGTCTTGGTTTTTAAGCTGCTTCTGTTGTGTACTCATTCAGGGTGGCCAGAATTGTGGCTACTACAGCTAAGAGCTTCCTCTACAAGTCTGAACAGATCTTGTATTGTGCAGACTTCAAAGACAGTGCCTCATCAAGTAGCAGGTTAAATCACATGTCAGAAGTTACTTTAAAAAAAAAAAAAGTTGGTCAAGAACTTCTGCAAACATATTTTGACGCTTACACTTTAGGCCCTGAAACTTTTTCCTTAGTATCTTTCTCCTAGTATGTCTAGCTAGGTAAATTGAGGGAGACTATTATATAAAGGTGTATGTAATAATCTTTTAATTCAGATTCTGCTTTATAAATGTTACTGCTCACAAATATAATACTTCAGTGAGAAAAGAACGGCCATTTGGATTACGGAGCTATGATGGCTTTACCATGCCATAGTTGACATCACGCAGATATTTGAATAATAAACTTCTATCTGCAGGCTAGTATTCTTGTTAAGCCTAAAGAGCGTGTATGTGAAATCATAATTAGAACTCACAACAGCAGCTTTAACTCTGCTTGTCAAATCCCCACAAAACCTTTTGTTTTGTGGTTATATTCATGTCTAGGCAAGTGAAAGGAAACTCAGCTTGCAGAAGATAAATGGTGAAATCTTTGACCTGGATGAGTAGTAAATCCTTAGCTAGATAACTCTGCAGGTGTTTTGTTACACAGATCTTGGCAAGCTAATAAATGTGTGTTCTTCAGGACCACCACCAAAATTAAGCTTAATCTTTGCTCGGCACTTAAAGGCTGAATTTCTTTTCTGCTATAGAGAGATGAATAATTGAATCGGAGAGTTTTGCAGGGTTACAGCAGAAAGAGTACTGTAGTCTTGCTCCTAGGGCAAAGGCATTTGTAACTGATGCTTTTTTTTGTTTGTTGGATTCTCTGACTTTAATCAGAGTGAATTTCTGACAGCAGAGTCAGTCCTCATGTTGATGGAATTATCCAATATTTGTTGCCTTTTTTTTTCCCCAATGTTAAAACATTCTTCTGTTCCCGACTGGTAAGCTGTTGTATTTGAATGCAGAGGGTGATGTTAGTATTATAGTGTTTAGGCAACTCCTGTAAGCAGCTAGAATAACTATATGAGGTGCAGGATTTGTCTACTGTGTATAAGCTTTATTCTACAAATAGGTCTTCTGCAGTTGTCCAACAAGTAGTTGCACTACCTACTGTCAAAATTCTCTTCTACCCACCTTAAATCATGAATGAGAGTGAAAGCTGAGACATTGTGATTCAGCTTGGGAGCCTGCAGTTTTCAGTTTCATGAACTACTAAACACTGTTAAACTGCTGCTCAGCAGTAAAGTTGCATGTATTTGAGATGATTAAGATATTGTAGGAGTTCCAGGAAACAAGTTTATTTTACCAAATATGTGGTCTAGAGACAGATTTGGTGAATTGTGAAGTCCTATTTCCTTGTTTTCTGGACTAGAAGGCTTCAAAAACATGGATTTTTAGCCTAAATAACAGTTCTGTGGTTTCTAGCCCCTCTCCCCCTTCCTCTTTGACAGTAAAACCCTGGTGAGGGTGGTGCGTGCTATGCAAGAACTTGAGGGGTTTGATGTACATGTAGTTCTTTTGACACAGGGCATTGTGGTTTGATAGGACTCTATCAGAATGCAAGACTCAGTGTTTCGTTCAGCTTTTTTTTTTTTTTCTCCTTTGGTCTCCAAAGCAAGTAGTACGGTGTTAGTGTTATTACCTGATTTAGCTTGCTAACAAGAATAGCTGGTCACGTGATGCTGGTAAATACTGAGAGACCTGAGGTGCTTGATGATGAATCTAAAACTTAGTATTAAGAGCAAGTGTTCTTTCTATTAGCTTTTTATAACACTTGGAAAGAAAGGAAAAAATGAAGCCTGAATTATTTAGCCTAATATGTATCCATCTTGAAGTTGAGATTATACCTTTGAATAACAGTTATTCATCGCCTGAGCAGCTGTAGAGTTAAGCCTGCTGCAGGTAGTAGAATGGCTCTGTAAATACATCATCCTTGCAGAAGCATTTCTGTTACATCTGCAAAAAAGCATATGGAATTGAATTGCAAGTTTCAGGTTCAGGAGCTGTTAGGGAAGATGGGTTATGTGATGTATGGAAGCCCTCAAAGATTAATTGCTTTTGAGTGGATTTTATGACTGATTCTTCTTTGACCATTCCAGTGAATAGGAGTCTTGCTAAAATCGAACTGTCAATTGCTGCATGCTGTAGCTTGAGTACGTATTAACGTTTTTTTCTAGCCTTTACTGCTTGCTCTCTGCACCTCCCTCACAAACTGCGGAATATTGTTCCAGTTATGCTCCTGTGATCAGAGTGCGTTGCAAAGTTTTAAACTTGCTTTAAAATTCTGACTGACTTCTCCTAGGCAGAGTTGCTCAGTGATTTCTGTGCATCTTCTCCATCCTGGAGGGAATTTTTCTTACCTGATGAGGTAGCTTACAGTGTTGTGGTGTCAAATAACTGTCTGGTTCCCTTCAGGACAACATCTGTTTGTGAAGCTGGTGTGTGTGTGTTAATCCCAACAGATGTTGCACACTGAAGCTTGGTGCTCATTTAAATCTCTAAGGGAGTCTTAATACATTACGGGCCACACCAGCATTTAAAATCAATGGCTGTACGCAATCAATTTTTAATTCTTCTTGCTGCCACTGGAACTGAGCTGTTGAGAAGAACATGTAGTCTGTCAGTACGAACTGCATGTTAGGTAGGTTCAGTAATGTCACTATGCTCTTCTAGAAAGGAGAGGGATTATCAAAAAGGAAATCCTGGATTCTTGATAAAATAATACATAAAGAGGGTGTTGGAGTGAATAAATTGCTCAGTCTGTAAGTGTTCAAACTGTTTGGTTGGTTTTTTTCTCCTCTTATCCAACTGTTTGATATCTGGATTGAGAATTCATTTGTGAGCAATTTAGGTCATGTCAGAACTCTTTTGATAATTTCCAAAGGCACGTTATTGATTCACCTACTGTGCTTCTGTAAGAAGTTGAATCTTTTGGTTATTAATTTCCAATTTGTGAATTTCAAGCTCTTTAAATGACTGGTTTCCCTCCTCACCTCTGTAATTTTCGCATGTAAATAGTATTAAAATATTGTTAAACTCCTATATGTTCAAGTACTTCTATGTTATGCAAGTCCTAATACATACTTCAGTTTGGGGTTTTAGATATTCCCTACACCGGTCCCTACATGCACACAATTAACTGTTTAGTTTCCCTGCAGCTGCATTTGTGTAATGGTAAATCACTTCCGAAGCATAATTAAATTTCCAATCTAAATTTTTTAGGCAGCTGATGTATTGCTTAAATTATACTGTTTCACTTTAATTCTGACAGACTGAGATATAAAGTCAGGCTAACCTACCTGAAGCCATTAACCTGTCCTCTGTAACTTTCATTAACTTGCTCTGAGTAATCAATAAGAGATTCTCTCTTCCTCCTTCATGGTTTTAGGAAGTCCCAAGTTGCTGTTCTCTCCGGGAATACCATTCATCTACCTGGTGGTTTTTAGAAATATTTTATCTGATGCTATTGTGAATGGCAGGTGGGGAGGGAGTAGAATATACTGAGGTTGCCTTGTAACTGACAGCTCAAGGTCTGATGAGAAAGGGGGGGAATGTGCCAAAGACAGAAGGCAGACTTCTAGCCAAAACAAATTTTGAGGGTAACTTGGATGTTTTCACTGATCTGACTGTCACAAGCCTGTAGCCAAGAGTAAGAAGTGACTTTGATTTCAAATATGTACTCTTTTCTTCAAACTGTATAACAAACAAAACCATTCTGTTGGTGGCATAAAATAGTTTTGCTCAGTCCGTGTCAAGCACAAAAGACTGAGCTCATTCTGCAAGAATTATCTTTTGACCGGTAAACCAATACCATCCTTCCTTTTATATACTAATGAAAAGAACTTGCTTTCCCCACGTGGATTCAATGCGGTAGAAGCTGTCAGGAAAATCCTATGAAAGGATTAGTTGGGCTCTAATTAATCTATTAGAGTTTTTGGTTGTGTCTTGCTATGTGGAAGTCAAGGCAATGGCAATGTGTCCTGGTTCATCTTCACAGGTACGTGGTGGGGAGGCAACAGGAATACAGTGGGTAAGAAGAAAATCTGAGCAGTTTCAGTCTTGTTCTTAAAAGCTGCCTCTATTCCTTATCCATCTTTGTGTAGTTGAAAACTGGAAGTTTTTAGTAGGCATGGAGATTGTGACCAGTTCCTAATGATCAAGTCACAACTCACTATTTACATGCAGTATTTTTATCATCTTCCTTGTCAACATAAGACAATGTGTCTTGCTGGCCACAGCTAGGAGTTGAACTACTACTGAGGGCTTCTAGCTGCCAAATATTAATACAAGGCAGGTGACTTGTTCAGTTCTCCGACCTGTAACAAATGTACCAAATGTAACTCAGAGTTCCACTGAGGTTTGGAGTCATTTAGTTTTCCATGTCTTAAAACTCAGTAAGTTACCCAATTTTTAGAACTAGTGATGTTTAAGCTGTTACAAAGGGCAAACTACTGATCATAGCTGTTTAAATCTTGCTCTTAATGTAGATTTTTCTATGCTTGAAATGTAGTCATTGTGTCTGCTTGCTTTGATTTGTTTTTCTTTGCATTAATATGAGAGACAGAATTAAATCTGTGACATCAGAGATCTCTAGCCTGTAGCTGCTGAGTGGCTTTCATACTTGTACTAGCTTGTTATGCAGCATGTATTCTCCTGTAGTGCAATTTTTGTGCCTGTTTTCCCAAGTTAAAAAGGCCTTGAGATTATTGAAAAGTCTAAACAAGAAGAAAGTTTTCACTTAAAATAGGTCATTAACTTTTTTTTTATTTGTGGTGCCAACGTGTGTTCATTTTTTTTTTTTCATGCCATGCTGCAATATGACTTGTAAGTGGCCTGAATTCATCTTGATATAGTACAAATTCTCAGGACTTTTTTTCTTCAAACTGTTTAGTTAAAAAAAAAAAGGTTAGTTTGGAGGTACAAGTTGATGCAAATAAGAAACACAATCTGCCAAATACAGCTTTTGTACAGGAAGATAAGTGCTGAGGGAATACTTCTTGATAAGCTTGTGAGTGAATAGATTTTCCCGGAATTTAAGCCAAAAATTACTACCATTTGATTACAGTAGGTGTTTGAAGGGTTTTCTGATTTCAGGGGTGGGTTTTTTTTTTTAGCTTCCCTTCACCTCTGTCTGTGAAAAAGCGTGTTGCCTTCCTGCAAGTAACACATCTGAACTGGATATTCAAAGCCATCTGTCAAGAAGTGTTCAGAGTGCACCGAACTCTTCAGGACAGTCTAATTGTATGTGTTAAGAGTCTACTCAAAGTGTAAGGAATCCAGTCAGACTATATGAATGACTTTGGAAGACAGTTATAGGTTTAAAAACAACCCACAAACATATTGATTAAATCAAAGCACTTTTTTTTTCCCCTTTAAACTACAAATAGAATAAGGAAGAGAAGCACTTTCTTCAAAAACACATACAGGAACATTTAGACTCATCTCGAGCTCGTTTTTTTTGTTGCCACAGTATTGGTAAGGACACGCTTTATCTTTTGGCATCATATTCACCATTAGTTATTGCCCGCATATGCAGGAAAGGTGCTCCTTTGTCAACTCTTTAAAAATCAGCAAAAGTCAGTCCCTGATTCTAAACTAGCTGACCTAAAGATCACTTCCCTCTTTTCTTTATTTTGTGATGCCCAGAGTCAAGAGGCTGGGTATATGGGGAAGTGCTGGGACTTGAAAGAAAAAGGCTTCAGGGGAGAGGATGAATCTCATGACAGTCTTCTTACTACTTAGGATGTAGCAAAGGTGGAGCCAGGCTCCTCTCATCCTGCATATAGGGTAAGAGGCAATGGGTACAAGTTGCAATGTAGGGAATTCTGGTGAGTTTTGGGGTGGGGGGGTGAAGCTTTACCATGAAGGCAGTCAGATCAAGGGCCTGGAGGGGCTGTGGGATCTCCTTGACTGTAGTTATTCAACATGCAACTGGACAAGGCCATGTGTGACCTACCCTAAGTTGCCCTGCTTTGAGTGATTCTTTCCATACCAAATTATTCCATGTTTCTGATTTCTTTATGAATTGGATGTTTTGTGTAGTTTTCATGCTGACAGGATCACTGTTGAAGATGTGCTACCACTACCCATGTAGCTTTCTGCAGTTTTACTGTAGAGATACGGTAGCAAAGGGTAGAGACAGTGTCACTGTCTAAAAACTCACCTTCACAAAATTGTGTATATCTAACCTGTTTTGTGAAAAGGCAATGTAATCTCAAACTTTTTCCCCTCCGGCTGCCTTTTCTCACTGTTCACCCCAACAGTTCCCATGTACCTGGAAACTCAGGAAATTTCCATTAGAAACATTGTCTCTGGAAGTTGTGAGGAAGACTAAATTAGTTTATTTTGTTCTGCAACCTAAATAAATTCTCCTTATGCTGTGTAGGATCTTGATCAGGCTTTCTGTGTGTGTTATTTTAGCCTATATATGTGTTACCACTACACAGCTTTTCGTAGTTTTTAGTAAGTGCTGATTTACTTCAGTTTTACTCCCCCTGCCTCTTGGAGGCAGCAGAGACTTTCAGGTTGCTCTCACTGTGCTGTCCTTGTAGTGAGAAATCAGCACTGCTGCACAGCGAGGTAGGCAACTCACTGTTCTTTGTGTTAGGCTTGTACTGTGAGGTGAGGAAATAGTGCATATAACTAAGGTTAATCTCTTTTAAATGAAGCTTTGTTAACAAGGTTAATCCTGAAACTGATTCACAAGGAACTTGGTTTTTAAAAATTCACTTTTAAGAGTTAAAAGAATCTGATACCAAATTCAGAGGATGACTGGGATTGAAGGAGAACATCAGAAGGGCATCTAGCCAAACACCCTGCTCCAAACAAGGTCAGCTATGAGGTCAGGCCAGGTTACTCAGGGCTTTGTCCAGTTGCATCTTTGAAAACCTAAACTGGCTAATGAGGTTCAATTTCACTTTAGGAAATAGCTCAATAGACCCATGTTAACTAAGAATTTGTGAATTCTCATAGTTATCAAATGAAGTAACTGATTACAAAAGCCCAGTGAAAGATTGAGAGATGCCTTGGTTATGTTGTGTAGCCCTAGTGCTGTACTTAAAACTCAAAGCTCTACCTTTTGCTACAAGATGCTTTAGTTGATCCTGGATTTGTGTAGCTCCAGGTGAATTAAGCTGATTCTGTGTTTTCAGTCTGATGCTTGGTAGTGTGTTTAGGCGAAGAGCCAGGACATTCCTAATGCCAGGTAGGTGATGGGTCATGTCTCTAAATGCCTCCGATAATGAGATCACATCTGACACACCAACTGGTCTCCTGCTTGACTGAAAATTTGTGCATAGTGTTCTCTGTAGATTACTGGGCAGGGGAGGACCCCAAATGCTCAGCTTTTCAAACTTTTAATTTATGTGCTGGTTTTTTTTAATACAATGCCACATCTGTTCTGAGAACAAGTTGAACCCTAAAGTATTGCAGGTTTTGTGTCTTCTAATGTGGGTCATGGTTTTGACTATAAAGAGGCTAAAAAAATGTTGAGCACATGTATTATATATAGATATTTAAAAAATTCATTTGTTCTAGAAATCTCATGTCTAAACACATCTGCTCATCTCTGAAATCAACACAAAGCTCTAATGAGCATCCCATGTTGGGGTGGGGGAGAAAGCAAATGTGGCATGGAAAAGTTAACTGACTTGAATCTTCTTTGTGTATCAAGCTTCCATATTTCCCTCCTCTGGCCCCTTAATATCTGTTTGTTGCTCCCCTTATGCTATGGACCGTTGTAGCTGACTTGTCATGCTTTGTAAGGGAGTATGAAAGGAGTTTTTTAAAAACCTTTTCTCAGTAATTGAGCTGTGGAGGGAGGGAAGAATTAATTGTGTAGTATTTTTTTCCCCAAAACTATCATAAGTATGCTCATAAGCTTCAGGCTTGGTTAAACTGTTGTGCAAAACCTGACATCTACTGGTGGCAAGCGTAATTGGACTCTTCTCAGTGTGGAGGCATGTGCTGAAGAGCCTGTTTTATTGAAGTTCTGGCCACTTCAGTCATAGGTGTTGGATTGTACCTTGCCCTACAGTAAATGGTGTTTAAGGATAAGTTTCAAAGTCTAAAATTTCTGGGGAAACTGTAACTGTACTTGTGTAGAAGCATAGGTATTAATAAAGGTGGTTGAACTTTAACTGCATCTGCTTTGAACACATGTGTAATGGCTAAATGACAAAATATGTAGGCTTACATTTTAGACTAACTTCTGTAATAGTATTAAAGACTTCATATAGTCTTATGCGGATTAAAAAATTCTATTCTTTTTTTCCTTATATCTTTAAAGGCATGCCATGGATGTACATCTTTATCCAAATGTGATTGCAGTGGAGTAAAAGGTGAAAAGGTAAATATATTTTTTTCTTTTTTCTTTTCTTTTTTTTTTTTACTGGCAGACCAGCACAAACCACTTGAGTCATATGCCACCTTCAGATAACTGAAGCTTATGGACGATAGCTTTTATTTCTTGCCCATGTCTTATTTTCTTTGACAATAGTATGGACATGCACCAAAGAGCATAGCTATTATAACAACTTCAGGTATTGAGTCAGACTGACTCGTCCATCTGATGGCATATAGAATTTCATATCGTTATTTTTCTCAAGAATGTGGAATGATGCCACAATTCTCTCCAGCTATGTGAGAGTAAAAAAAAAAACCAAACAAGCAAACAAACCAAACACAAATTCTAGTAAAATAAAAAGAAAATAGAAAGAATTCTTATTTACTTCCAAGGCCTGCCTACAATAACTAGTTAGTGTGGACGGGCTAAGGTGTGTATTGTACAATAATGGCTATGCTAGTAATGCTTCAGGGGAATTTAAAAACCAGAGTGAGTGTTGGTTGCTTTCCCACTTTCCTTGCATTGCCTGCTCATAAGTAGTTGACACTCACTAATGTGCTCTGAACTTGCACTGTTTTTTACCTCATAACTTGCATAGCTGTATACTAAGATGATTGCTGTTGCTGCCTAGATGCTCAGCTGGACTGTGGAAGTGACGCAATTCAGACACAGCTTTCCCAACATACATAGCTGCCACCCAAGTAAGCAGCTAGTTAATGGCCAAACATGTATTCTCGGATCAGAGTAAAAACCATCCCAAGCAACTAACCCCGTGTGGTTCATTCAGTGCAGCAGGCTGGTTTGGGCTGCCCAGAGAGTGTACTAAGGCCAAGAGATGCATGTTGACACCTCAGAGCTTTCCTGCTTCCATGCAGCTTTGACTTCAGTCTCACCGCATGAGCTCTATATATCTGTGCAGTACTTAATGTTTTATCACCATTGTTTCTTATTGTTTGACAGTTTTGTGGGGTGTGTGGTGGTGGGGGTTTTTTTCCCCTTTGAGGAAACAGGTGCCCAGAATTTCTTTTAGTTACAATGCCGTGTAGATGCATAGCTCGGTACTTGTGTGAGTTGAGCTTTTTCTCAAGTGTAGGAGGCTAGTTGTGAGTAAATTGTGGTTAAATAGTTCCCATGTAACTGCTGTCATGGGGAATGAATGTGATGTGATCACTGCGAGAGGGACAGACTGCCTGAAACATTTCCCCTCTCAGTCTTGTAAACAGCTTGCTTGAGATAAAATGGAGTCGTCTTAAAGATGGTAACTGATAACGAAGAGTTTGATAAGCCTGTCTTATCAAACCACTCACGTATCTCAGCAAGGTTCTAGAAGAGCTTCAGTGCTCCAGATTAGTTTGATGCATTTCAAAGGTGATTTTTGACATTGCATAAGCAGATGTAACCTCAAATGAACAAAAGCAATGCAAAATAATCAGTTGCTGCATTGGCACTATAATGTGCTGATGCAGAATTTTACTATTGGCTGAGGTTAAACAAGGCAGATGTCCAAAATTCAGAGTAATTCTTGATGCCACACCTGCCATCCAGATAGCTCCAGACAGATGAGGTGATTCCTCAGCACTTACTTGCTTTCAGTTCATGAAATTTATTCCAAATTTACACACTTAGTGAAGAACAGTATCCCCTTGATAGCAAACTTTCTGAGTTGAATTTGATTAGCCAGACGTGAACCTTGTTGATGGATTCCTACAGGATCTTCAGATGCAGGTGGCCAAACCAGAGGTATCCTGACACTAGTCACAGGACTATTTCAGGTTTAGTTTGGAGGCACTTAAGCATTAGGCTTGCATTTGCAATACAATCGTAGCAAGTGCAACTTTGCAGAACCTTTCTGTAATTCTAGGTTGGCCTTTTTCTGACTAGGCACAGCTATTTTGTGAATTCAGTGAGGAAACGGATATCATCTGGCTGGTGTGGATAAGGAAAACATAGAAGTAAACGTTCTGGCTAAGTAAAATCAAGTAACTTTTTCCTGGTGATCCAGCTTTCTCTTTATATTATTGTTACACATGCAGGGACTGTGACTCACTTTACATTTGAGTCCTTCAGTGTCATTAATGAAATGGAAATAATCACCTTTCTCTGATAAAGAACATCTCGGGACTGGAGTCAGAGGGAGCTTTTTTGTCCAAATATAGTCAACAGCTGGAGCATATGAGCCTTGTTCAAGGTCAAGGTCTCGAGTGTCATGTATTGTGGGTTTTGTTTCTACTCCTTAACACTGTCCTAGGCAATTTTTAAGGAGAGCTGCACGGCAGAAACTCTTCCACTTTTAGTCTCCAACCTCTGGCCTTTTCTGGTGTGAATTATAGCAAGTCCTGAGCGTATGAGTGGGAAGCTTGCTAACCAACCTTTTGTGTGAAAAGGAATTGGGGAAGGAAAAAAGCCTCCAGTAAAACAAGCATAACATCAGACCAAATATTTATATAACGGTTCTGCATCTTCCTGGAAAATCCTTAGGCTGCAAATTGATCTAAGTTTAATCTTTAAATAAAATAAAAACCAAAAAATACACAAAGGAAAAAGAGCTTCACCTATGCTAAGACTACTTTTTTCCTTTTTTTTTTTTTTTTTTTAAATGTCCGAGTCGTCTTAGGGAAGGGGGAGGATGTGTCTGAGTCACTTATTAAACTGATAGATATAAGGCAAGTTGCTGTCAAGGTAAACTTGCATAATTTTGAGGCATGCTAAAGGGTTTTTTGGTGCTTGTTTGGGGGGGTAATGTCTTTTGTTCAGTTGCGTTTTTTTGGTGGTGCGTGTGTTTTTTGTTGTTTATTTGGTTGGCTTTTTTTTAAGCAGCCCTTCAGAAGCTTGTGGACAATCATGTACATTTTATGTAAAGGAACAATGAAAAGAAAAGCCTGTATTAAATATGACATGTTACTAGTGGAACTGGTTTAATCATATCTGCACACACCCTATTATGTTATTTGCCCTATAATAACAAAACCCTCAGTATTTGATGCATTGATGGATTCAGTAGTTCAGCTCCGTGGAACCACAGGAGTTCTTTGTCACATAATGCTTTCTCTTATAAATTCTTTGAGGGGGCAAGAAGGGCTGTGGGGTTTTGAGGGCTGTTGTTGGTTTTGGTGGTGTTTGGGGTTTGTTTTTGGTGTGTGCGTGGTGTGTTTTTGTGGGGTTTTTCTTTTTGTGGGGGGGTGGTTTTTGTTTCTTTTTTTTTTTTTCTCCAGACTTAAGCTTTTTCTAGAGTCTTGTACAAGACATCAAGGACTGTCTTAAGATGATTAGGTTGATCCATCACATTTTGCCACTTACTTATACACATTTGATATAAGTTTCCAAACCTGATACTGTCTTCATCTCAGCTTTCTTGCAAATATTATCTTTATTCCAGTTGAGTGTAAACTGCTACTACAAGAAGTTTCAGGCTTTTACTTTGTATTTGACACTTGACATTTGGTGTTATGCTTCCTTTTCTGGTGACCTCTGAACCAGGAGTCAAACTCTATAGCTCCTTGCATAATTGGTGTATGGAGAGTATTAGACAAGGAGCTGTTTAAATAATCGCTGCTCTTTGACTCTCCTATTGAGAATGTGATAATGTACTTGTAGAACTACTGGAAGCCAGGCTTACGGAACCTGGTTCTGTACTGGAGAGACAGGAAAAGCCTTGTCAAGTGCATGCAGCTGAGCCCCGCGCTTCTGTTCCACTGTTTCACTTCTGGCCAGCAACCAGCTTCCTCAGCTTCCCCAGCCAAGTCGCTGTCCACTTGCATTAAGTCAACTGAGAAGTGCTGCTTTGTTCAGCTTAGCAGAGCCTTGTGCGTTCCTTTTGAGACTCAAAAGTAGCCTTCTTCCTAAGCACCCTGGCATTCCCTGCAGGATATCCAAATTTAAACAGATCAGGTAAAGGTAATACGAATTGAATTGTAACAAATAGGAGAACTATATTGTCTTACCTTGGGGGGAGCCACAGCTCCTATTTAACTGCTTATGTGCTGCCAGTGATTCTTGTTTAACTCTGCCTCTGCCATGAGCCCTTATAGCATCAGTAGCCTGTTATCTGTTGGAGAATCAAAGCACAGTCAGCTATTTTTTTCAGAAGCCCGTAGTACAATTGCTGACAAAAATTTGTACACGGAAGTTTTCTTCCACTGCTCAGGCCCACCTTAATAAACTTAAATATAAAATGGACAGGGTAAAAATCAAATATATCTAAAATAGTATAATGAAGAAATAAGAGTAATTTAGTGGAGAACTCAGTAAAATTGGTTGGAGCTGTGAGCCGGTGTGCTGTTACTCGCAGTAAGAGTATTAAAACTGAAGTTAATTATTAAGCTGCTAATATGGGTGCTTATAGGAATTGCTCTCACTTTAACTGGAAGAGAAGTGTATAATCGCTTTTTCACTTAAGGTGCTGGATGATGATTGAGTTTTAAATATTGTTTGACGCTTTTGAGATTAACCTCCTTTAATGTTGAAAAGCTAGTTCATGAGTGAAGCTAGCTAAAGAAATAAACATAACAGATACTGCACAAGTCTTACTGGTTTTTATTAGAAACTGCTATGTGTAGATTATTGGGCTGATTTTACCTCAGCTGAAAACAAGATCCAAAGATGCTGGTAAGATTGGCTTGACAGAGACCGGAAAAGATGAGGGGGATGGTGCTGAATCTCAGCTGCTCCAGCTGTTGAAGACTGAGAGCCAAGGGCTACAGCAAGCAAGCCGCATGCATCTTAGTCACCAAGAGGGCATGTACCCCAAGACTGTGGGTTTTGCTTTTAGATGGTAGTACCTGCTGCTGCTGAAATAGGCTTTCATACCTTCCCTTAGCTAGGTTTTCTGGTTTCTCCTCTGGGACCTGTGTGGCCATGTTCAGAGCTGTCAGTGAACTGATCTTGCTGAAAACAAGTTTTTTGTAACTAGGTTAGTTTTCAGCCTGATCTGTTTCTTCATGCAGGTTATGGTGCAGCACAACTGTTTGTGTTGCTGTGATAGAAACAATGTGGCTTAAGGTGGGACTGACCATGTTTTTCACAGTGCCTAAGACACTATTTCCCTCAAAATAACTGCAGATACATTGTTGTTTTCAGTGAGCAGGACTATTGGGTTCTACCCATTCAAATTAAGTTAAATTGATTAAGAAGGTGTTAGTTTTTAAATATGGCTAGTCCATGGCCTTCTAAAGGATAACTTCAGAAGGTGCTGAGTCTACTGTGTTTGTTGATCACAATATAAGGGACGCAACTCCAAAGACTCAACTGGACATTCCTAATACGGGATCTCGTACAAGCTTGGTGCCTGTGATTATGGCAAGAACAGCTTGTAGTATCTGAGCTCTGAAGGCATTTAAGATATTTTGCCTTTGTAGGCAGATTAAAAAATCCGTACTCCTCACGAAGGGAGAATATCTTATTCTTGGACTTTTTGGATGTATATTCTTGGAGCTCTGAGTCTCAGAAGAGAATTCCCTCAGAATGCCCTTGAGATCCCTGTTTCCTTCTGCCTTTGTCATGGTGACACTTAGCACAGATGTGACCCAAGCTCAGCTTTTCTTTACACTGTTGGATGCAAATTGCTAAGAAATAGTTAAATATTTTCAGATTTTAATCACTTTGTCAAGAATAATTACATGATTGGTGTCTGTGCTTCATAAATGTTGACCTGAGCTGCACTAATATGGCCCTGTATTCTGAAAGGTTCACAGGTCTGGTGGCCATTAAACTTCAACTGTTTCATCATACAAAAGAAAATATATTGCACACTACCCAGGGACTTCAGTCTCACTGTGTCCACAATCATATAATGCCCATTTTTGGCACTGACTTTTTAGGAAGACTTTTTAAATGTCCTTTCAGCTTTGCCATGTTCTTGCAAGGCAGCAGGCAGTTTTTCCTGGCAAACTTGTAGCATGCAAATCTTCATGAAAACAGTATAGTATATCTAAGGTGTGCAATAGGAAAAGTCTGGAGACACGAGTAATGTCCAAAACCCGTTCTTGCTTATGAAATCCCTCTATACACTATTGAAGTAGAAGACACTGTTCCAGAGAGCTGGATCAGCTTAGTTTCTCCCCCTACCCAACTTGCCCACATTTCTTTTTCCATCCAATTTTTTTGATCAAAAATAGTGATTATATTGCAGCTTTTTCATCTGTAATTAGTTCGATATGGTTCCCCTGGGAAGTGTCTGCTGTAATCCCTCAGCTGTTCTCAAGCATAGTCCTTCAAATCATCTGTTCATCCTTGGGGGTAACTTGCTAGTAAACTCCACAGGAGTTGCTCTGGCAACAGTTTGCTCATGCCAAGGCTCTCATTGTTGCTGTTCACTTTCAAAGTGGGCTTGGAAAATGCTCATTTCAGTTTCAACAGTGCAGTTTACTAGCAGCATCTGTTGCCTCTTCCATTTCTCTTGCTGAACCATTTGGCCTCTTATGTTTCTTTTTCACTTTAAATGCCTTGGCTTCCCAGTTCTGTGGCTACTTAAAATGGAGACCTCAGAGTAGTTGCATTTTAAAGAACAGTTTTTCAGCCTTATATGACACATAAGGCAAACCCTCTGCTAAAAGTCTGTTCTAGTAACCAGTTGCAGATGTTACTTTCTCTAACAATAATGTCAAGTGTGACCAGACTGACATTAGTAGACATTGTGTAGCCTTGCTAGCACCCAACACATCTGACATGCCTCTTGTATGCTGGTGTGTTTCCTTAGTGTGCAAACACAGTTCTTGCCTGGGCTTGCTCCAAAGTCTGGCTCTGTGTAATGTTTTCCTTATCAGGCACTCCCAAATTCCTTATTCTCTGTCCTTCAGGGACACTCTAACCCTTTCATATCCTGGATGGAGATAGAAACACTCCTCCAGTCCTGGTTTTTCAGATGAGGTAGCATGCCAGCTGTATAGCTCCATGTGAAAGTACAGCCTGGCACTTTGTGTGCAAAAACAGTCTGCACCCTGTCAAACTTAAGCTAGGCTCAATTTAGGATGTAATTCAGCATTTCCACAGAGGAGAAAAAAGAATGTCTATCCTGTATGAGAGTGCAGTATGTGACCTACAGTAAAAGAGGAGTATGTTTATATTTTAATTAAGAGGAAACCAACTTCAGCAGACCAGTTAATGAGCTGGCCATTCCTATCCAAGGAATCCTTCTCAATCTCACTGTGTAGGTAGGATGAAGTACAGTTTAGTTGTTTTCTCCATGAAGTTGCAGCTCTTGCTTGCACACGGCCTTTAATCTCTCCTCTAAAAGATTTTCCTCATGTTTCCAATAAATAGTACAGCAAGTACTGGAAAAGAAGGCAAGAAGAGAAGCCCTGTTACTTTCTCTGAATTTTTTTTCTGACATCTCAGCATCTTGTAAATGTTTTAAATACAACTTACAAGTTCCTGCTCTCCGCAGTGGAATACAGAGCACCTACCTAAGCAGTACAGTGAGAAAATTAGGATTTAAGAATGAGATGTAATACTGCTGTCATGCTCAGCATACAGCTGCTTATAGCAAATAAAGGGGAAATGAGTAAAGCCTTAATGTTACTTTTTGCATCTTGTACTCAAGGCTGCAGTTAGATGCTTCTGCCTGTTTGCAATCCACAGCCTCAGTTCTCTGCTACTGTTGTCTTGAAGATGTGAGATTGCTGGCTTGATTCTTTCACCTAACAAAGAAGAGCTAGGCAGGACCTCCCTAGCTCCTAGAGTCCCGTAGCCGGTAGACTGCCAGATGATAGATGTGGGAGCTACTACTCCCATTGTTGCTGAAGCCGGCGGTGCAAGAAAATAAAAATTCAGGATTGAATGGCTTAAAGCGAACATGCAAAAGCTTGCACAACTCTAACCTAGTGATTAAGTTGTTTGTTAGAGTCATAGGGTTGTTTAGGTTGGAAAAGACCTTTAAGATCATGGAGTCCAACCACTAACCTAACACTGCCAAGTCCACCGCTAAACCATGTCCCTAAGCACCACATCTACATGTTTTTTAAACACCTTCAGGGATGGTGGCTCCACCACTTCCCTGAGCAGCCTGTTCCAGTGCTTTTGAGAACCCTTTCCATGAAAAAGTTTTTCCTAATATCCAACCTAAACTGCCCTTGGTGTAACTTGAGGCCATTTCCTCTTGTCCTATCACTTGCTACTTGAGAGGAGAGACTGACAGCCACCTCGCTACAACCTCCTTTCATATAGTTGTGGAGGGTGATATTTTCTCCCCTCAGTCTCCTTTTCTCCACACTAAACAACCCCAGTTCTTATGAGGAGCAACTGAGGGGCTTGTGCTCCAGGCACTTCACCAGCTTTGTTGCCCTTTTCTGAACTCTCTCTGATACCTGAATGTCTTTATTGTAGTGAGGATTCAAGGTCCAGCCTCACCAGTGCCCCATACAGGGAGATGATTGCTGCCCTGGTCCTGCTGGCCACATGTTTTCCAATACAAGCCAGGATGCTGTTGAGGTTTTTGGCCACCTGGGTACACTGCTGGCTCATGTTCAGCTGCTGTCAGTCAACACCCCCAGATCCCCCTCTGCCAGGCAGCTTTCCAGCCACTCTTCCCTGAGCCCGTAGCGCTGCCTGGGGTTGTTGTGACCCAAGTGCAGGACCCACCACTTGGCCTTTTTGTACCTGATACAACTGGCCTCAGCCCAACGATCCAGCCAGTCCAGATCCCTCTGTAGAGCCTTCATACCCTCGAGCAGATCAACACTCACTCTCAATTTGGTGTCATCTGCAAACTTACTGAGAGTGCACTTGATCCCCTTGTCCAGATCATTGACAAAGATATTAAAGAGAACTGGCCCCAATACTGAGCCCTGGGGAACACAAATTGTGACTGGCTGCCAGCTGGATTTAACTCCTTTCTGCACAGCTCTTTGAGCTTGGCCATCCAGCCAGTTTTTTACCCATTGAAGAGTACACCTGTCCAAGCTGTGAGCTGCCAGTTTCTTCAGCAGAATGCTGTGGGAAACAGCATCAAACGCTTTACTAAAGTCTAGGTAGACAACATCCACAGCCTTTCCCTTATCCACTAAACGGGTCACCTTGTCATAGAAGGAGATCAGGTTAGTCAAGCGGGACCTGCCTTTCATAAACACATACTGACTGGGCCTGATCTCTTAGTTGTCTTGTATGTGCTGTGTGATGCCACTCAGGATGAACTGCTCCACAATCTTCCCCAGTGCTGAGGTCAGACTGACAGGCCTGATTTTTACCCATAGACACTTGACCCTATCATCACCATCATTAAGCTCTAGACAATCAAAACACTCCCTGACACACATGGCTGCCCCACTTCCTCTCCTTCCTTGCCTGTCCTGTCTGAAGAATTGATAACCATCCATTGCTGCACTCCAGTTGTGCGAGTCATCCCACCATGTTTCCGTGATGGCAAATATATTCCGTGATGGTTTTCCTGCTGCACAGTGGCTTCCAGCTCCTCCTTTTTGTTGCCCACGCTATGTGTGTTGGTGTAGCCACACTTCAGTTGAGCTATTGATCCCAGCACCTTTTTGGAGGGAGAAG
The DNA here is from genome assembly GCF_036013445.1 of Caloenas nicobarica. Lineage (NCBI taxonomy): Eukaryota > Metazoa > Chordata > Aves > Columbiformes > Columbidae > Caloenas > Caloenas nicobarica. The sequence continues at coordinate 6,973,385 of NC_088256.1, forward strand.
CCCTAATTCCTATGTGACTGTTCTCAGGTGCTTCTGTGGTTTCTAACGCATCCATAACCCTTGTGACTTTGCTGCTGCATGGATCTCCATCCCCTTCCTCCACTGAGAGGGCAGACTGAAGGAACTCAAACATTGGCTGCTGCCCCCAGGCTTATCTCTAGTGAGCCTGGTTTTAGCCTTTTCCACCTACAAACGTTAGGATGGAACATTTCTTTGGCAGTTCCTGTAGTTTTTATGAAAAAAATAATTGGGGTAAATAAACAGAAGTATTTTTTGTAGATAGGAACCAAACCTATCAGTAGAGTAATAAGGAATAAAGCTTAACAACTGCCTGTTTTATAAGCAGTTATATATACTGGCTCGTTTAACAGAGTTGTAGGAAATATCTGGTTATGTACTTGAAAAATGTACCATTATATATATATATTATATATATATAACCCCAAAATATTTATTAACTCTGGTATTTTCTAAATTTTCTGTACCAATTGAAAACTTAATATTTACTGATTTTTGTGAATCCATGATGTATAAGGAATAAAAGTAAGTATTTTATGAATTTGTAGCTATGCTTATTCTGAAACCATAGGTGACGTTGTTAACTTACACTGACAAAATGTAACATGTGATGGTGTATGGTATTTGTTACACTATCATGGCTAATCGTTGCATAAACATTTACTAAAATATAGTTGCTGCTTGAGAGCTCACAATTTTGGGAGGAGCTGACAAGTGAAAGGAGAAAGAAATATTTTTTTGCTGTCTTGCGTCTGTCTCATTTGATTTAGATTGTAAGCACTTTAGGCTGGAACCTCGTTTATGTTCTGCTTTTGTACAGTCTTTGGCCTACAGTGCATGACCAGGCTCTTAGTTGCTTTTGTATTGCAAATGACAATCTTGCAACTGTGAAATAATAAACAACAGTCATGGTATAGCAGCAATTTACACCCCTCTGAGAGTTTTTATAGGTATTGCAGAAGAGATGAGTTTTTGGGAGAGACTTGGTAACTAATAAAGCTGTGGTTTTATAGGGAGGGGTGTGAGTTCTATGTATTTAAGCAGCACAGGAGAAACAGATGGTTGAATTATTTTGGTGAATAGGTGGCTTAAATACTGGATAAACATCCTATGAAACCTGTTTAAGTGGTGCAATTAAATGCAATCTATGTGTATGATCCGGAATTTCTGTAGATAAGCAGGTGAGATGTTTAATCACAATGTTTGTTTGTCTCTACGGTGACTTCCTACAGAAAACCAGAAAGATAATGTGTTTTCTGAATTTTTCTATTGTAACTTGTGCATTTCTCATGTTACGCTTCCACCACCACCTATTCTTTTTGTAGGGCGAAAGGGGATTCCCAGGCTTGGAAGGACAGCCGGGTTTGCCTGGATTTCCAGGACCGGAAGGACCACCTGGTCCGAGAGGCTCAAAGGTAGGAACCAAGCCACTTGAACAGCATGAAAATGCTGCGTGGTGTGAGCTTGCTTGTAGGCCTGATCCTGAATCATTCCAGAACTCCTGATTATCATTGGCTTAACAGTCAGAATCTTCAGATGTTGGGACATGACACAGATTTTTTGGTTGGTTGATCTGAATAGTCAACTAAAGGAAAAAGGTTCCTCTAAGTTTCCTATTCTTTACCTACATATGTGCCCACAAGTGCTACATGGGTACTTGTATCCTCTCACTAGGTAGTGCAAGTGAAGGTCAACAAACAAGTTTGGCAAGGCACTGCGAAGTAGTTTGGTTAGTCCTTGTCATAATGCACTCCATCGCTTCCTTTACTGATACGCGTGGCTTGTTGGGCTGTCAGCTGCCCAGAGGGTCCCACCACAAAGGTAAACTGTTGTTTGCACCTGGTACATTCCTGGGCCGCTTTGGGCTGGGGCAATGCAAATGAAGGCCTCATGAAACCTGTGCACAGGCAACTGAGGAATGTTCCTTGCTTTCCCTGGAGAGTTTCAGTTTATTTTTATTTGCTACCAAATTACATCATTACGGTTAAATGGTACACTATAGTATTAAAGAGTTGAAAGGCTTCCTCTGAATGCATTGATGTTTAATATACACAAGATTATCCAGAATCTGCCATTTCTTTTGCAAATGCTCACAGTGTAAACTAACAGAAGCACATCAAAAAGAAATAAAGAAAAAAACCAGGTAGTTGATGAGAAAAAAATGAGTCTACACTGAAAGATTAATTGGATATAGCAAGAATGAAACAACAGAGAGGTCTTGGGCTAGAAATTTTGATTATATTTTTATTCCATAAATGCCTTTTCTTCTCAAAATTTTGATATGAAGTTCTTAATTATCTTAATACAAAATAATGGTGCAGTATTGTTCACATTTAAACTTGTATCTCTTGTTTTGCCCATGAGAGGTCACTGTAGGATGTTTGGTGAAGCCCATGAAAGTATCTGCTTATATGTAATCTTAAATATCTTTGATCCTTTTTAAAAACATTTCTTCTAAGTCATGATTTATCAGCTGTAACAAATACTTTTCAATTAGAAGTCCAACTCCCAAAATAAAATAATTTTGCACCCTTTTGCTCAGGAAATGACAACTAGTATAACTTTTACATGTTAAAGAAATATTTTTCATGCTTACAGTTTAATTTGATAGAATGGCAGACTGCAAACTTGAGTGTGGGTTTTTTTGTTTGTTGGTTGTTTGGTTGTTGTTTTCGGGTTTTTGTTTGTTTTTTTTTTTTTTTTTTTTTTTTAGGGTGATGATGGACTTCCAGGGCCTGTTGGACCCAAAGGAATCAGAGTAAGTATTGGTGCAGCTTTAGGGTGACATGTGGGGATTACGGACAAAGACTGCCAGGCATTGAGTGGGTCCTCACAGAAGTGGTGATTTATGGTGGAAAAAGCTTAAATATGAAGAGTAATTTATCTTCTAGCTAGAAGAGATTGTATTACTTGTTACTGGAAATGTAAGATTGCATAACCAACACAATCGTATGTATTGCTTGTATTACTTTGATAAATTCATTAGAGAGAGTAGCTCAAATACTTATTTGATCTGTTTTGCTATACAGGACCTAAACAAATGCCAGTAACTTTGCTTCAGTTTATTCTGAAGTAGATACAGGTAGCTACAGGTTTTGTGCTTTTGCTTTTTCTTTTTGTCAGATCCCTCAGCTAGTGACAATTGATGCATCTCTGACTTCATTGGGACACATCCATTCTCCACACCATGAGTGTTCATTTATTTTTTCCGTGTATCTACAAACTATTACTTTAATTGTTCTGCATTGTTTTCTCTTTGTTTTTGTGGACATTTCCCTGAAAGAAGGGTAAGAACCTTGATGACTGTCTTGCGTGACGTTCTCTTTTTTACAGGTGATTCAGATATCATATAAAATCATAGAATCATTTCAGTTGGAAGAGACCCTCAGGATCATAGAGTCCAACTATAACCTAACCTAACTCTAGTACTAAACCATGTCCCTAAGAACCTCGTCTAAACGCCTTTTAAACACCTCCAGGGATGGTGACTCCATTTCCCTGGGCAGCCTGTTCCAATGCCTGACAACCCTTTCCGGGAAGAATGTCTGTTTTTCTTTACTTATATATGCACAAATAGGTTACATTTAGTAACATCTTGGTAAATCCTTTTGCACATCTGTTCATATCACGCTGTTTAAAACATATGTGGTTAATTTCCTTCTAGGGACCACCAGGGCTTCCAGGATTTCCAGGAACACCAGGACTTCCTGTGAGTAGGAATGGGCTGTATAGATAGAAATCTGTTCCTTTTTGTCTTTCAGGCCCAGAAGAGAATCCTACAAGCTAACTCTTCTTTCTTCTTTTCCACTTTAAAGGGATTACCAGGACAAGATGGGCCACCAGGACCTCAGGGTATCCCAGGATGCAATGGAACAAAGGTGGAATCCCTTTAAAATTCTTAATAATGCAACAATAATATGATAAAGAGCTCTTATTCTCCTGGCTGTAGCCAATAGGTTTAGTTTATTATGTGCATCAGTACTTGCTATTACTGAGTTGTGCAGGTAATTCCAGGGTAATTCAGACTACACACACATCTGAGAGAAGGGGTCATGGTCTGGTACTTGAAACTCAAGTTTTGCCAGAGATTGCCAGCACTAGGACACAACATCTATACTACGTAGCCACTATAGTTAAATTCCTTGTTCTAATCCTTGATTTTTTAGTCAACAACTGAGTGGAGCATCCAGTAATTAGATCATAGCATCTCATCTTTGTAGAAGATTCTTGCTACTAATAAAAACTCATTACTTAGTAGTGGGACTCTTTTGATTATTATTTTGTAATAATATTGCATTGAAAATACTGATTCATTGCATTGAAAATACTGTTGGAAGGAGTCATTTTCATTCTACCATGTTGCCTAGCCTCACGTTACAGTCTTTCCATAAGAGAAGTTGATCTTCTGTAGCACTATGTGTGTTTTCCATCTTTATAGTATAGTACTTTTCCTGGAAGTGTGTGGAAATATCTGAATGTGAAAAGTTCTGTTTCAGTCAGTTGTGAGATTTAACAAACTATCCTGTAGCTTGTTGCTATACAATTTGCTACTCTGGAGTCATAAGCTAACAAAGAAACTGGACTTTTCAGTCAAAATTTGTTTATCTGTTTTTGTTATGTTGTGTTTTGGTTTTGGCTAATAATTTTCTTCATCCCCAAGGGAGAGCGTGGATTCCCAGGCAGTCCAGGTTTTCCTGGTTTACAAGGGCCTCCTGTAAGTAAAAGATTTCTAGATCCAGACCTGTAATCTATGGAAAGACATCTACTTAAATCTGTGAAAGATAAGATAAACATCAGCCTCTTTTTGCAGTTGTTCTTTTAATAAATAAGAATATATTAATTTTTTTTATCGCTTAGGTGTCCAATAAGCATGTGCTAATAAAAAGCCCTTTGAATTATCATATGCTGAGACACTTTGCCACCTGCAGAGAAATACAAATACATGCATATGTATCTGAGAAGTAAGATCTTGATACTGTCATCAGGTACATCTAAAGAGTCTTACTGGTGATTAACAGGGCAGGAAATAGGGACAGTGTAGAGTGTTTTCATTATGAAATATGAGGTACAGCAAAGTGACTGTCAGAACGAAAGTACAAAGAGAAAGAAGGGTTGCAGACAGGATGGATAATAGGAGGCAATAAAGAAATAAATTGCTAGGAAATGGAAATATAGTCCCTTTAATTCTCAACATTCACAGCGAAAGTATTTCTCTAATTCTTCTATTTGATTCTGAGGGTCATAAAATAAAATATTTTCTCCTGTTTCAAACCTTTTCTTAGATTTCTATCTTTAATGCTTACCTGATGGTGTAGGTCTGATTAGTGGTTTGCAAATAACATACCAATAATTAATTTCTATTGATCTTTCTTTAATTTTTTGTTTCTTTTAAACAAAGGGACCCCCTGGTCTGCCAGGTATGAAGGTAAGTGTTCTGTGCTTGCACATTGAAGTACAAACCAACCAGGCATGGGTGTGCAGTGTGATCTGGCATGAGAAACCTGCTTGCTTTTATGCAAGACCATGTGCATCCACTGGAATCTGGAGTGACATTCTGCAGAAAGCTTAGTGTTTCTAGGCCACTCCAGTGCAACTAACTGGAAAACGTGTAGTGGCTTTACTCAATTTTTGTCAGTAGTTCCAGAAGTAGCAGACTGTTTTCTGAAGCTGGTTTCCTTGGGGGTGTGAGGGATGGTGTTTGTGTTGTGAGGGACCAAGTTAGTAAAATGCCTATGAAAACCCAAATGCACCGGTGATCTACCTCTGCATGCTCAGGAACACTACTAGAGGCTAAGCAATAATAACTTAAAATAGCCAATGAAAAGAATAGTGCAACATCTTATGTTCCTTATGGAAATGTGCTTTCTACTGTATAGATTACCACATAAATGGCTTTTTCTCCTAATGTAAATAGTCTCAAAATCTGATTTTGGACCTTAAGCACTCCTTTTATTTTTAAGGGGTTTTTTATTGTATCTTTGACCTATTTCAGCATGGGCCAAAACATCCATTTTGGTTCAAATCTATTTGAAATAAACTTGACCCACAGAATTATTCCAATAAATGTCTGAGAGGACAGCATAACACTGGTACTGGGAAATTGTGACTATTAAGATGAATTGCTTTTCTCAGTTCCTTTTCTTTCCTGTTATTTTAAATATATTAAAAGGCAAGCTGATCAGAATATATGCTTTTAAAATAAAGATCTTCCCTGGAATCAATAACAAACTGCTTCAATATAGAACATAAAGCATGACTGTTGTAACAGCATACTCAGTGTTAATCTTATGAGGCGGGACATTGGAAAAAGCTGAATGAGCCTTTTTTCTCTTGTGTCCTCTCCACTATTTTCACATGGAACTAGAATGTCTGTTTCTTTTGTTAAGCATTTATATTTCAATCCCCTAATCTTTTGGAATTTAAATCTATCTTGATATATGCATATATATAAAAAGAGAGCTTTTAATAGTTGGTAGTGTTTAGCCGTTTAAAGAGTCCTGATTGCTCCTAAAAAGAGCTATTCTTGGAGAATATAGTACTTCTATTAAAAGGTACTGCTAGGGTATAGGTTAACACTGAGTTTCTCAAAGTCTTAGGAGCTACTGTGTGTACTTTAAAGTCAGAATGGTGATAAAGAATTGTAAAATACGCTATTAGTTAAAGTCAGCTCTTTTTCTTCTAGGGTGAAGCAGGTGAAATAATTACATCGTTGCTGCCAGGACAGAAGGGCGACCCAGGATTTCCAGGTCTTCCAGGGATACCTGTAAGTTGTGTAAAGTACTATTAGGCTGTGTTCTGCCAAAAAGAGAGCATGAAAAGAATATACAAAGCACAGTTGGAACATTTGTTGCTAGGGGATCCATCTACTTAGGTGGGGAAGCAGGGCTCACGTTTCATGTACCTCTAGTTTAGTGGCTGGAGGGGAAGTGCTTCCATATTGCTCTTACTAAGGTGAATCACAGGGGCCGGAAAGTCCCCTGATCAGGAAATTGGTATCCAGCAGACAGCAGTACTCACAGTTACTGACTTGCTTCTTTGTTCCCCCTACCTGTTCCCCCTCCCTAGACGTTCTTTGTGTCATTTCTGGAGTTCCCTTCCCTTCTGCACCCTGAGAGTAAAGCAAGAAACATCTGCCTTTCTGGGCTGTAGCCACTGGTTTAGATGGTGGGAAGAGAGTGATGTCTCAGCTGTTCTCCTCATGTTGCACCTCCTGAACAGTGTTTCTGTTCTCCCAGCAGTCTTCTGTGAAAACAACTAGTGACTCCAGGCCCTGTGCTTCCCCGCTGAGCCATTCATTGCTTTAGTGGAAGAACAAGGGGAGCAGAAAATGAGTCTATCGGCTTGGACTGGACAGAAGCCAGAGACTCCCATTTCCTGGTACAGAGAGCAAGCCTCAGGCTATTCTGACCAGACTGAGCCTGTTAGCATTTCTGTTCCTCTGATCTGTGCTTCCCTATTGTCTGTTTCTGGCTGGGAGGAGTCACAAATAGAAAGTGTTTTGTTGTTCTCTCTCAGTGCTTGAAAAAAAAGAAAGCACAAAAGTAGTTCAAAACAAACAAAAAAGCATTCCCTTATCCAAGCCAAAGAGATGTATTGATGTTGAGAGCAGAACACTTCTAACATGATGTATGCTCCTTTAGGCCTTTCCACAAGGACAGATTGGTAAGTTAGTGGTCAGCTACTTTGATTTGACATGTACGAGGTGCCAACTGCTGGGCTTGTTTGACCTTGAAGGTCTAGCTGTTTTTTTCGTACAAAGGTGCCTCTTTCATAGCCTTCTCCACTTTCTCAACAGGGTCCTCCCGGCTCCATGGGAGTTCCAGGTCCAATTGGCCCCCCAGGGCCCCCAGGTTTGACAGTAAGTTTCTTTAATTTGTTACCCATAAAGTGTTAAATGGGGAGTTACTTCTTTGTTTAGTGTTCTCAGAGGTAGGTCAGTAAAGCGCAGAGATCTTCGTAGTCAAGACTTGCTATGAAGACAACACAGCAACCATGCATTCAGTTCACCCTGTGGTGCTGTGCACATTTAAACGTGATATGTTTGAAACAGCCTGATTCCAGACCTCTTTTGCTTTAAATCAGACTGAATCTTTGTGTGGGCTCCTTATTTGTGTGAAACCTGAGAGACAAGATTTAGCTTATTTGGGCCAGGATGATTCTTTCATTGAAGTTTAATACCTGACTGTTTCATGTCATTTGACTTTCTCACTTAAAGGAAGAACTAGTTTCTTACATATTTGTGAAGTTGAATGGCATGAGGAAGAGCTGTCAGGTGCCTTGTCAACGTGGGTATAATGCACAGGTGTCAAAGTAGCAACATTGCTGGTTTCAGGGTTTTGGTTTTGTTCTGGTTTTTGGTTTTGTTTGGTTTTCTGCGAGGTGTGGGGCGTGTAAAATGCTTGGAAATTATTTGTTTGTTTCCTTTTTTAATAGGGACCTCCTGGTCCACCAGGACTGCCAGGACCTAAGGTATTTTCTTTCCCTCACTTATGGTGGTGGTGGACTGTTTTGTTTTTCTTTCTGTTCATTTGTGACTTCTAAGGGCTGATGAGTTATACTTTTTGCAGGGTAATATGGGGTTGAATTTCCAAGGACCCAAAGGTGAAAAAGTGAGTAGGTGATCGTGATGATGTTTTTACTTATTACTTTAAAATACTTATGCATGCCATTTTGTCTTGTATTGACTGTAACAAACTGCAGTTTTCTTGCACATTAGGGTGAACAAGGTCTTCAGGGACCTCCAGGGCCACCAGGACAAATTGGAGAACAGAAGAGACCAAATGACATTGAGTTTCAGAAAGGAGATCAGGTGAGTGGGAAACTGCATCCGCCTGCAGCCTCCATTGCTTTGGCTCGTGTATACTCGCATCCTGCTTGCTGCAGAGGTTCTATTATTTTTTCTTGAAGTACTGACTATGTCAGGCCTGAGTACTTTTCCTTTAGTAGATGGCAAGCCAGTCACATTAGCTCAGTTACTTCCCTTAGTAGAATAACTGTTCCTAAGCAAGTCTCTTAAAGGAAGTTCATAGTAACAGTAAAAGCAGTTAAAATATTCTCATTCCTTGGAACACCCAGACTGGGATTTTCAAAGCTGTCTGGAGATTCCCATTAATTAACCAGCTGTGTCATCTATTGTGAAGAAGTCTTTAAAAATTTTAACTCCTTTTTTTTTTTTTCTTTTTTTCCTCCCTTTTTATTTTTGTCATTAGTGATGCCCCAAGATTGATCTTCCTTGTGGTCTGAATAAAGTGCTTTCCCTGTTTCTGGCCTCTCAAAAGTAAATACCAAGCCATATTATGACAGTAAGCTCAAACAGTTGATTTGATTTATATAGATCCTTCCCCACCCATAAATGCCAAAAAGTCATTGGGAGAGTTGCCATTTCTAAAGTTATTACATTTTTTCCTTCCTTCTTCACTGGGGAACATTTCACAGTGCCATTTGATTCTGGGTGCCAGTCGTAGTCTGAGCAGCACCAGCAGTGATCATAGTTGCCTGAATTTCTTGTTTTTTATAAGTTTCTGTGGTATTCTCAAGTACCACCCCAAGGAATAGAGTTGAGGTAGATATTTTGAGGCAAGAGTGATGAGTGATCATTTTTATGCTCTGGTTGTTTTACAAATGTCACATGGTAACCGAGCTAAACTTTATTAGTTTCATTCATCTGTATTTGGATCAGTTTCTTGCTTTCCACCTTCTTGGGAAATGTGTCAGAGAAGGTGGCTTTGGTATGCAGCAGCATTTTATTTTGGCGGGGTGTAGAACAATCCTGCCCTTCATCTTGATCAAAGTGGTTTGTTACCCTTCCTTTCAGAAGAGAATTAGGCACCACTAAGGCATTCCCTAGAGCTACATCCACTGATACACATTTGCAGTGTGCAGTTGTGCTAGAAAGGTCTCAGTCTCTGATTCTGTCTCTGTTTTACTGAGTAGCAGGACAGAAGGTAAAGAGCAGCATTACATGTCTTTCTAGTTCTAAGAAAACAGAAGGTGACATTTTGACCACACTGTATTTGAAGCAAAATTTCATCTGACTTTATTAGGGTCAGAGTAATTTACCTCTGTCATCAAGGATCTCTGAAGGATTAATTATACTGGTATCGTTATATGAATGTACAAAATAAAAGCATTCTAACAATATTCCTTTCAAAGCACTAAGACTTAAAAGCACAGTCTGAGCGCATTGCCTTTGACCAATATGAACAATGATTTCAAAGTTTAAAAATTTGTTTTTATTTCAACAAAGGTTATGCTTAGTAGTGCGTAATCCGTAAAAAATGTCAACATTGCACTTACTTTTTTGTGAAATACGCAGAAAGTTCTGGTGTGTACCTCCACTTATCATCTCTGACTGAAAAATCGAGCGTATAGACGGGCTTGTAAAAATCTGGGAGGTCTCCAAGAAAATAACAGAAACTCTGCACAGAAACCTTTTGTGGATTCAGCAGCCTATAGCTTTTCTTTAGGTTAATGGTGAAGAGATTTAAGAACTTGTGCAGAAGTGTAACAAAACAATATAGAAACTAACTTTTTAACACGGTGATCCTGTGACACTTTTCTGACAAGACAAACACACTATTGATCCCGATGGCCTCACAACTTCAGCAATTACCAGTAATCTTATTGACTGCTGTTCCTGTAATTTCAGCAGGATCTGACATTTGTCTTTCCCCTTTCCTCTCCTTCTTTCCTTTCTTCTTATTGTTGTATAGCAGCTGCACGTCACCAAACCAGCTGCTGCAGTGCACACAAGAGGCAGTTGTGTCTTAGTGGAGTGAATCACCTAAATAAACAGGATGAGCAGTTAATAAAATGTATAGATACACTTGAAGTTCCACACAAAGGAAGAATAAATGTGATTCATAGTACTTGGAAATCTAAACGACAGGAAAAAATGATTCTATTTAAAAAAAAAATCAACTGAGCTACTAGGGGAGTGATGGAGGCTTTAATCCTCTTTTTCTTTGCCCATGCTTGACAGGGTATTCCGGGTGATCCAGGCCCACCAGGACTTCCTGGGCCACAAGGCCCTCCTGTGAGTAGTCGTCTTTTAGTTTTTTGTGTTGTGTCTGTATCAGAACTGTAAATTCATTCTACTCTGGCTTATGGGCTCAGTTTAAGATGACGTTTGTGTGTCCAGGGTCTTCCCGGTGGCGTAAAAGGTGAAAAAGGTGAGCAAGGAGAACCAGGCAAAAGAGTAAGTAGTTTGTTTAACCAAACATTTATCTTTCCAATCAGTATTATCTTTGAGAATTAAGCAAATGCTGAATTCAGGTGGGGCCATCACCCTCTGGGTAAGAGACTTCTTTTTTTCTTTCTATAACCTGGCAAACTAGTAGGTGACACATCTGGTTCATGAAAGTGCTTCCTGCTATGGATCTCCCAGTGCTTTCTGATGTTGACATGTAGATCTTGGTTTTGGGGGCAAGAGAAACTAATTTGAATGACGTTATCTGATTACATGTGGAAACCTTCTTCAAAGTAGTTGGACTGCTCGGCCAAAGCAGCAGTTTTCTGTTTCCTTTTATAGAGGGTCTTCATTCAGTTTGCTATGTACTGGGTTGCCAAGCAGCATGAAATTGGTATATATTTCAGCTGGTCTCTGTAAACTCATTCTCAGTGGGTTTACTTGTGAGGTGAGTCACAAAACCAAGTCTCTGAACACTGCATTAACACCGAAAGTCCATTTGTCACTTCCCAAGAGACTAGTTCATTTTGTGCTATCTGGGGAGGGGACGAGTCAGGACAGCTGTATCTGGGGAGAGCATGAGTCACTTTGCTCCTGTCTAGACTCAAATCCATCCTGGAATTTAAATATACTTGGATATCACAGCTCAGAAAAGCTCAGGAAGATTATAGAAGTCCTAAGAAATAGGATGAAAATAATATGGGCTGGACCAGCAAGGAAAAGACAAGCTGCCACCAGCTCAAAACATGCTATTTTTTCACTTTCATAGCTACTGAACCCATAGTTTCATCAACATAATGAGCCACTTCGAAAACCAAGACACAAGTCTTGCTCAGGTTAATTGGACAATACATAAGCACTGTTTAGAAACATACAACAGGTTTTCCAATTTCCATTGGAAATAAATACAACAGAAACAAATGTTTGGTATTCTAGATAAAATCCTTCTTAGTTGCTTAGATTTACAGGAGAGCTTTGATTTGCCTTCTTTAAGGAACATAACAAATGAGGCAGATTTACAAAGCCAAAATTCTTGTTGTATTTTGAGTGCTCTTTGAATTGTATTTTCCAAGTTGCTTCTTTCTGTGAAAGTAAATGGGAAACACATAAATTTGCAAAAATTTGCCAGAAGCTTGTTTACCAACATTTTAATTTGGTTTTATTACTCTGAATTCAGGTATGATACATACTTAAGGTGCAGTTTTGCTATTAATTTCCTCTAAAGCTGCCTTTTAAGGCTCTATGTGATTCAGTGTGTCTCAAACCCATTTCAGATATACTCATAAAAATGTCAGTATATGTAATCAAAAAGGTAGTTCTGAAAATTCCAGGAAATCTTAATAGAATTCACGAATCACATTTTGCTCTAATACACTATAGCTATCAGGTGAAACTTAATCACCTGTTCTGGTTATGTTCCGGCAGGCATCCCCATCCATGCTGCTTCTGCAGTGTTGGCAGTAGAGTTCTGTTTGTCTTGCCCAGTTAATGGTCTGGAGTAAAGCAGAGCTTGAACTACTTTTATTGTAGCAATGACAAATCTGTTCAGCAAGAATATATGGGTTTCAGAAGTCAGTTCTTTGGGCAGAATTGCACTTTATATTTTTATTGATAATTTTTAGAAAATCCTGTTTGGTTTAAAGGAGAGTTACAATTCAAACACAAAGATGTTTGTATTTAATTTCACTGGTCACATTATAGTAATTTCCTAATGAAATATGATGTTCTAATGTTTAGAGAGTTAGGATCTGTTTACCAAATGAAGGATTTATCTAGTGTTAAAATAAAGGGAGTTGTTAAACGCAATGTGTAGGCAATAGTTATCTGGAGATCATTTTGTGCTGTATTCGCACAGTATTTTTTTGAGATGTCTCATGTTTTTGCACTCTGGTTTTCAAAATGAAAACCTCCGTTTAGTTAACTCCATTGATTGTATTTGGTTGGTATTTGTCACAAGGACTGCATTCTAGAGTGAGTTTGGTTTATTGAAAAATGGGAAATAAGTAATACTGTTTCCATAAGAATTCTTCACCACTGAGGCATTTTATTTCAATGCATGTTTATGTCTTTGAAGGGAAAGCCTGGCAAAGATGGAGAACCTGGTCAGCCTGGTAGAGATGTGAGTAACCTGTACATTTCTAATCTAAGCAGACTCCTTATAAACTTTTCTTCTGGTATGGAGAAGATCTGAGTGTGGTTATCTTTCCCTTCTCTTTTCTTGAAGGGTTTACCTGGTGGGCCTGGAATAAATGGTGCTCCAGGAAGAGACGGTGAAAAGGTATGCCAGGTTTTTTGTCATTATTGCTATAGTAGCTTGAAAATCTGCTGTCACTGAGTTCAGTTCTGGCTGAGTGTTAATTGCGTTGCCTATGCTGTTACAGTGTTGAGGAATATTTGCAATAACTTTCTTGTGTACTAATGCGCAGTATAAAAAACGCTCTTAATTTCATTGGTAGGGTGAAAAAGGCGACATTGGTCCCCCTGGTCCTCCTGGAATTGTAAGTTGCTGATCTTTTCTTTCTGCATTTAGTTGACAGAGTTGTCTTATCATAGTTCTTGGGTGACTGTGAGACACATCTCCAGGTATATCAGTAACAGAATCAGTAATAATTTCATATATTCACTAATAGAAACAATAGTTTCCTTCTTTCAAGATAGATTCTGTGCTCTAGGATTTGCTAGGTTGCAAACAGAAGGCTAGACTATAAGCTCAGACCAGCAGAGTCACCTTCACTGAAGCAGATTCTAATCATGTTGGCTTGGCCGTAAAAGTGCTTCCTACTAGAGGGGGATCTTTACTGGCATTTTACCTGCTATTTCAGTGGAGCGGGAAAAGCATTTTATCTTTGGTATAAGGTTCAAAGTATGCTGAACTTTTCCTCCCTCACATCTCTTTACTGTTCCAGTGACTCTTTTCTTGACAAGTTGTTTCACATGAACATGAAACATTTACAGGTCATTTCAAGACCGGGCATTGATGCCGCAGTGGGACCAAAAGGTAGCAAAGGATTGCCAGGACTTCCAGGAGCCAAAGGGGAGCGTGGATTCTCCGGTAGACCAGGCCCACCTGGCTTGCCAGGTTCTCCAGGTAGGAGTGCAAGCATTAAAATAAGTTGTATGCTCAAATGTCTGAGTGGATATTTAGCTTCACAGTCTTTTCACACTCATTTTAATAAATGGACTGAGCAGAAGGTGAAGGCAGAAATATTTAAAGCTACCCTTGAACTTAAGGGGTGGTCCTTATCTTATGGGGATAATATGAGGAATTCTGCGTATTTATTGCCCCTGCTGTGGTGACAGAGGATGCTAATCATCAAGGCTGTCAAACAGATACTAGTTTGATCTTAGGGGTGATTTATCTCCTATCACTTACCTGTAACATACGTTATCCATTACACAGATAAAGTATTGTGTACAAGAAGTCCGGTACCTGGCCGTCAAACCTAGTCTTTGCTGTACATTGGCCAGTACTGAAGGAGATGGTCTGAGTCTACAATGGCAGTGAGCAGTGACACATGTATTTGCCTTGTACATGCACAAAGAAGAACATTATGATTCTAATGTTACACCTCGTAAATGTTCTTTTTTTTTTCTGTCAGTACTTCCTTTCATTAGTCCTGTTTTATTTTTTTTTCCTTCATAAACTTAGTTGCTGAGTCTCAGGTCAATTTTTTTGAACAAAAATCTCTCGAAATGGAGAATGTGTATATGTCAAACATGGCACATCAGCATGTAGTTTGATTCCATAAAATAAATGTTATGGACAACCTACCTGGAAATACAGTCTTATCTGTAGCATGTTATTCATCATATGTCACTGTCATCCTTGAAAAAAAGTGATTTAAGTTCTTCCCATCTTAGGGATCACTACTATTGGACCTCCTGGCCCACCTGGCTTACCTGGTGAGAGAGGACAGAAAGGAGATCCAGGTTTACCTGGTGTTTCTATTCCTGGGCAACCGGGGCTTGATGGACCACGAGGACCTCCAGGACCACCAGGTCCCCCAGGGCCACCTGCACCATCAGTTCCTCCTGGTAAGTGATGACCATATAGACAGCAAGTAGAGGAGACTAAACAGCTTTGACATGCTGGTTTTTTTTTTTTTCCCCTCATCTTTTCTTTTTTCTCTTTCTTTTTTTTTTCAAATTCTACCTCCAAAGATGTAGTTTATCAGCAGCTGAAGTCCATGAGATTCCAAGCTATTCATATACATTGTCCAAGTTGCTCCCATTGCAAATTGCAACATTTGTAGGAGAGCTCTAACCCTCAGGACAATTACAGAATTTGGAAATTCAATGGTGTGAGTTGCAGTCTGGCTTTATTATGCCTCTTTCTGCATCAAGTGAGCCCTGCCGTGACTTATCAGTGAGATTCAGTTAGACTAGAGGAGAAGTCTTGTCATACTTGCGGGATCTTTTTCGAACTGACACAATAATGACAGTCCTCCAGGGCCAAGCAGATTTGGCCCAGATGTACAAGATTAAGTATTTCTCCAATTTATGTTCCATTCTATTTAATCCAACTAATGAAAGTTAACATTAAAATTTATGTATAAAGCAGGAGGTACCCACTTTGACACTGTCTTGAGTAAATTTTGCTTTCATGATATGATCTGATACATGCTTGGAGGGGCTATTCTCTATTAGGAGTTGTGATAGCAGGAGAGTCAAAGGAATAATTTTTCACAGAATTCCAGTTTCATTTAATAAATATTCTAGTGTGTAGACCACACAAAAATAGCTTGGGAAACAGACACTTTGGGTAAAGGCTCTTAGCTGCTTGTGTTCCTTTTGAGTTTGGATTACATTGGTGGGTTTTCATTAGCAGTCCTCTGACTGAATTGCCATAATGCTTGGTCTGTGATTATGTGAGTATATTAGAATATCCACACGAATACCAGGAAATACATTTTTGTACTATTTGAATATTTTGTGCTGCTGTCAGTCTAACACAAACTGATCATTAAACCTCTCCCTATTCTCTTTAGGTGAAGGGTTATGTGAGCAGGGGCCGCCAGGTCCTCCAGGAATTCCAGGACAACAAGGCTTTACGGGAGAGCGAGGCCAAAAAGGTACAGTGTCATGGCTATCTTGTTTTTTCTCTTTTTGTTAAAGCTTGTTAAACAATTTGAACTCTGCATTAAATAAGGATAAACAGTGTCTCTTCCCAGTCAAGTTGAGTGCAGGTATTTTCTGTTTCTGAGTAAGAAAGCTGTTTTATTTGGACATGGGATAGTAGCTCATCTAGAGTTATAGCACAGGAATCTCAAAGTGGCTGAGGGTACAACCAGTGCTCGGGCCTAGCATGGGTCATGATTAAAGGAAAATGGAACTTCAGGTTTATGAGTACCTGCCAGGTAGAGAGAAACTAATGCTTTGTAACAGCAGTTCCCAACACTATTTGAAAAAGTTTTATACTTAATTCATGAATAAATTAGACATTTTTTTAATGGAAAACAATGTTGAAATTATAAATGCAAGATTCCTAATTTGAGTTGGTCAATATACAATGAGTTTGTTTGTTTGGTAAGAAAAAGAAAGACATCTTTAATGTGTATCCTTGTTTCCAAAAAGACAATCTTGCAATGAGGATGCTGATATGGGTAAGTGAGAATCTTTTCCTAGCTCAACAATGGACATCTTAGATGACTTTGGGCGTCTCACTTAATTTTGTACACTGTTCAAACAGAAGGGTTTTTTTCTCATGGAGATTGTAAGGATTAATTAGTTAACCTGAATGAAGTGCTTAAATACTGCATTGGTGAATGTCAGAAAAGTCTGTATGTGAAGGAAAATCCTAGGCTTCTTGAAACCTTTTTTTTTTTTCTTTAATGAAATAAGTTTAGCCTATTGTCAAATCAGTGAAACATTCCCAGCATTTTTTTGCACTCTTGGAGCTTAATTAAAGTTTGGAATTTTTATATACATGTTTTAGAGTCATAGTTTGAAGTGTCAAGTACCTACTTTAGAAGATGACTCTTGCTGAGAAAAAAATTCCACATTTTTATTTTTTTATTATTGAAAGCTTCTTTTTGTTTTTGTTTTAATTTATTGTGCACTATCCTAAATAAATTCTAATCATATCCGATATTGGTTGTCTGACTCCTAGTAACGAAAAAGCCTCTGTTCGGCTTTCATGAAGGAAGCCCTCTAATATTTAAGCGATCGTATAATTACATAAAATAGTCATTTTGGACTTGGTATTATAGATCAGTAGCAAGAAAACAATTGCTATTGTGCTGAATTCTTTTAATGTTTTCTAAGATCTGATGCTCAAGTATGCTTTTTCAATGCAAATCTTTTTAGGTGATCCAGGAGATACATGCTTCAATTGCATAGGAACTGGACTAACTGGGCCTCCTGGGGAGAGAGGACCACCAGGACCTCCAGGTACTCCAGGTAAGGCTGTAGTCTTAACTGTTTTGCTTAATATGCTCCATAAAGTCACTTCTCTATCTGAGGATCTAAGTATAATGCTAATGAGATATCTGTGTGTTGTGTACAAATTCAGATGCACAGTTGCCAGCTCCAGTATTTAGTTCATGCATGTCCTGTTTTGCACAGTTGGGGAGTGTTAGGAAGAAACAGGCTGGATAGGTGTAAAAGAATCTTTTTTTTTTTTTTTTTTTTTTTTTTTTTTAGTCTAGTCTTTTCAAAAACAATGCCCTGATCAAAGATCGACTTGCAAACATTCTGCATATTGAAGGTTTATGGTCTGCTATAGATTTAACTGAAAGAGAGAAATTAACTTATACAACTTGCTATTCCTGAACTTGGAGAGGAGCTGGAGCTTTTTAAGTGTGACATATTATGACACTACTGTTTTAACTTAGAGTTGCAAATTTTGTTCAGTTCAAATAAAATGAAGCTCGTCCAGAACTAAAATTTGCCTGGTTTTCAAACAACTTAGGTATTATGCAAACAGCATGCATGATATTTACAGCTTCTACAGTTTTATGTTTTTCTTTTATGTTTTTCTGCACTACTCAGGTTCTCCTGGTTTTCCTGGACCAAAAGGTGAAAAGGGACTTCCTGGATTAACTGG
The DNA here is from genome assembly GCF_036013445.1 of Caloenas nicobarica. Classification (NCBI taxonomy): domain Eukaryota; kingdom Metazoa; phylum Chordata; class Aves; order Columbiformes; family Columbidae; genus Caloenas; species Caloenas nicobarica. Next base: position 6,991,636 of record NC_088256.1, read on the forward strand.
CCTTGTAGGGCCACCAGTAAGTGGTGCTGCTATGTTCTGGTGGGAAAATAGTGCCTCATTTGTCTTGCATGTTTGGTAGATCTGTGCACAGTAGATATGAATTCTTGTCTAATACTTCTTTGTATCTCCATAACTAGCTTGAATGTGTAATTCTTACATTGTGCCGAACTCAGAGAGAGATTCAAAGAAAAACTAACGTGTCTCTTCTTTCCCCCCACCCCCTTCTTCTTCCCGCTCAGGGATTGCCAGGGCCCCCAGGTGCTCCTGGGAGACCTGGTCCTAAAGGAGATCCAGGGGATGTCCTGACTTTTCCAAGAATGAAAGGTGACAAAGGAGACCCCGGCTTCCCAGGACCTCCAGGTCTCCCTGGCATAGACGGCACGCCTGGACGAGATGGACTGCCAGGTCTACCTGGCCCTAAGGGGGAACCTGTGAGTTCCACTTTTTTCTGTTCTTGATTGGACAGATGTTTTGGGAAGTCCTGAATGCATTTAACATTGTGATAAGCGGACTGGCAAAAGGACTTCTTTCTGAATGTGACTAACGCAGTAATTCTCTTCAGTAGATGCCAATCTAGTGATGATATACAGAGATACTCCCTGAATCTGCCAATGCCTCTCAAAATAAGCTGAGGCTTGTCCAGAGTACTGTCAGATGGTCCCTATCTATCTGCCACTATCTATGTTTCACCTATGTAGTGTGAAGAATTAAGTAGCCAGGTTTAGACCTTATCTCTGCCATGTTAGTGAGATGTAGGCAGCTAATGGCCTTGAGACCTGGAAGGATGGAAACTGCCAAAAAGTTTCAAAACAGAAGCAATGAAACATTTTACTGCTTTGCTAGTAAATGTATGTTCCTCTTTCTCATCCTGCTCTTCCTTTTTTCAGGGCAGTGTTGCATTCAAAGGAGAAATGGGTATTCCAGGTGATCCAGGAATACCAGGTCTTCCTGGAGAGAAAGGACTTCCTGGACCTCCTGGTTTTGGTCCACAAGGTTTACCTGGTGAAAAGGGCATCCAAGGTGTATCTGGCCGCCCAGGGCCTCCTGGAGTTCCCGGTGAGTTGGTCTCTGTGTGCTATTGAACAAAAACTGTAAAATCAAGTTTTGTCGTTTTGCTCCAGATAGCTCTCAGAAGATAATGCTGCTTTCAAGCTTTTCCCAAAGGCATTGTAAGACCTGGTATTTGTAAGCTCCCTTTCTGAAGGTCATTGTAGAATTGCAAAGTGAGCAGAATTTGTGCTATCTTACTGTAGTCACATGAGTCACCCTTCTGCTCTGACCTCTAGAGAAGCCTTTCCTTCTCAAATGACTATAGTGGAAATGCATTGTAACTACCATCTTATGCTTCATAGTACTGCAACTACAACAGTTTTTGAAAACAAGGGTTTCCTTGAACAAGTTTGCTTTTGTTACTTTCTTGTCAACTACACAGATCCTGATCAAGTTGTGCTGGGGTTAGCTGCAGAAAATACTATTAATATGATGGTACCTAGGAGGAAGCCAGAAAAAATAACATTTCAAGAAAACTGTCTTAACATTAAACAATGCTTGTAAGTCTATAAGTGCTGTATGGGGCTTATGGGCAGATAGCCTCTTGGGTCAAGTGTTGCTGGTGTTTAAGTTCCGTGTCAGCTTGGGATGTGGCTAGCATCTTTTTCTGCTTAGAGGAAAACAGAAAGGAAGCTCCTACTGAGTGATACATATTTCTTCTTTTTGGTTCTAGGTCCAAAAGGTGACCCAGGCCAGACTATTACAGAACCTGGAGTTCCTGGCCCCCCTGGTCCTCCAGGAAGAAATGGTGACCCAGGTCTTCCAGGTAAAGAAGCAACTATATATCCATGGAATTCCAAGAATTTTTTATTCCGTCTGATTCTTGATAACTATGTTGATTTACTCCTTTTTACAGGAGATCCTGGTCAGCCAGGTCAGCGTGGCTTACCGGGCATCCCAGGTGCAAAGGGAGAGCCAGGTATTCCTGGCATTGGACTTCCAGGTCCACCAGGTCCCAAAGGTACGTTTAGCGCCATGTTACTGTATTGTACTGGCTGGGAGAGTGGATGTAGAGGGTTGTGTCTCTTCCCTTTTTCCTAGCGAGTTGATTTCTGTCTCTAGAATCCTTTAAAAATATATTTGTCTTGAATTTATACATCTCTATAATAGTTTCAGAAGTATCGGGAAAAAAAGCTGCTGAGCCCTTATTCGTCTGTTCACTGTACTGCTCCTTCACAGTAGCTTAGATTTTTTCAGTAAACCAAGAACACAAAAGTAAATGGGTAAAACTTTGAGAAATGATGAATGTTTGTGTGTGAATCAATAAATTATCTCCAAATGCTGCCTCAAGATGTTAATGTTTCCGATATGAACTGTTTGAAATTTTCGTTAGAGCACACGACAAGTCCCAGAGATCCTCTGTGGCAAAGACTGTACAGTCGAAAGTTATCTCAAACGGGTACCCCTCAAGTATGCTTGAACTGGCGCAGCATCTCTTTTCAGAGATTACTTTTCATGGGCCCTAACTGTTCCTGGAAGAGTTGTTCTAATGCTCTCTGGTGTCCTCTCCTCTGCTGCCCTAACCTCCATGTCATGTGTAGGTTTCCCAGGGACTCCTGGTCCCCCCGGAGCTCCGGGTACTCCAGGTCGTCCTGGTCTAGATGGACCTCCTGGCCCACCAGGTTTCCCAGGACAGAAGGTCTGTATTTACTTGCTTAATATAAAACTTCACTTTCTTAGAGGTTCTTCTGCGTCAGTGGGAAGTTGGTGGGCAGGATTTCACCTCTTCTTGTCAGCTTTTGATGGTGGGGGAGTCACATTCTCTACTTGAGATTTGAGTGAGGGTAGTAAAAAAGAAATGAAATTTAAAGATGGTGAGCATTTTTTGCTTTGCTACTTTAACATTTCTAGGAGAGGCTGAGCTTGGAAAATCCCCTTTTAAAAAAATTGTGAATTTGTTATAGGGGGATCGTGGATTTGGAGTTCCAGGGCCACCTGGACCCCCAGGACCACCAGGCACAAAAGGAGTTCAAGGACCTAAGGGTGATCCCGGCTTCCCAGGAAGCCCTGGTCTCCCAGGACAGGCAGGTTTTGATGGAACTCCAGGGCCCAAAGGTAAGGAAAAATCTCCGCTTTTCTGTTCTCTGTTGAACTTTAACAAATGTAGACATGCTAGGAGTCATATGGCAGTTAAATACAAGCAGTGCTGACTTTAGAGCAATTACTTCAGGGTCTGTTTTTCCAAATCAGACACATCCGTGTAAATGGAATCTTGTGTTCTCTAAAGATAAGCAAGCAAGGGAGTAAATACCAATCTGTGGGTCAGTATCTGAAAGTCTATATTCTAAAGACAAATCATGTGAACATGGGGTTAAAACTTTTTCAATAGAATAATTGTCATTTAGATGCACTGTGCTTCGACATGAAGAAGGTTAGCAATTCAAAAAGTTCCACTGTTAATCATTGTCTGTGTTGAACTGCAGAGCATGCCTGGTTTGCCGGAAAGCATCTGTTGAGTTTGATGTGGATGATGACACAAGGACATGTCTCTGTGTAGCCTAGAAATGTAAACGGCATGCATTCCACAGAGACTGAGGACAAATCTCTGACTTTCAGAAATAGCCTCTGAAGTGTGTTTTTTCCTGCGTCAGATCCATATTTGTTTGCATGCAAGGACAAGATTTCAAGTACAATGTGCAGGCGCTCTGCTTCTGAAAGCAAGAATCTCTGAACTGAGTTCACTATTTAACTAAACAAGTGTGTCCTTTTAGGTGACCCTGGACCAAGCGGACCACCAGGACTCCCAGGCCCGCCAGGCATCCCTGGCATTGGTGGTCAAGGTCCACCTGGATCTCCAGGACCTCCAGGTCCTGTTGGCCCCCCAGGTAAAATTCATGTGAATTGTACCCTTAGGTTATTTCTGGCATACACCAAGCAGGGACACAGGACACTGAAGGTCACACTGAACAGACAGGCAAGGCCAGACAGAGACTTCATGTCTATTAGATTGACTATTTTGCCAGTTAAGCAGGCACAACTTGATACATCATGTTTTTTACTGAAATCAGAAGTGGAATTTCATTCAGTCCTGCCATTTGCACAACCTAGAGAGGTCTCGAGGGTGTAAAAGTCCACTTTGGAGAAGACTTGGAGTCTCAGCAGACATTCTAGAAAATGTTGTGCACAGACAGCGACAAAATCTCTGTGAAAGGGGTTTATTGCCTGACAGAAGGGAGCACAATGTCAGTGCAGAGGTTTTGTGGGTACAGAAGAGGAGCAAAGCTGCCTTTAGCTGCCTGTATTGTGCTGTCATTACACTGCTTTCAAAGAGCAAGATGTTTCTTAAATCCCAAAGCAGTTTTCTAGCTTGCCAAACTGTATTCATTGGGTAAGAGGTATTTTTAAAAAGCTTTTTTAGATTGTTATCTAGAAAATTGATTTTTGGTTTGGAAAAAAGCAGACAAACTCAATTCCCTATACAGTGCTGTTTGTCCTCCCTCTACTTACATGGTGAGTGCAAAATCAAGGGAGTAATTCGGGTTCTCCCTGATGTGGTGAGGCGCTTTTTTTAGGAATGGAAGTTAATGTGGAAAGGATGAAAGCATGAGTATTCCAAACTAGCTAGTTCATTATTTTGTACAGAAGATGTTCTCCGAGTAGTGACATGATACTGTTTTAACAAAAGCCTGCCAATAAAAAGAGGTCGTACACATTCATCTTGTCATAAGCCGCCTGGAAAAGAGCTTTAGAATTCCTTTTACAGAAACCTAAGGATCATAGTAATTAGGAATATGTCTCCAAAGGGAGTTTGTCTTTTGTCTGAAATGACTGGTGACTGATGAAGATATGAACTTGTTCCATCTCTGTGCAGAAAGGGTCCATGTGGATGCATGCACATCATTCTATTCACAAAGTTTGTTTAGGGAAATTCCTTTTCCCCTTCATTCCGTGAATGGGCTTGCTGTGCACCAGCTCCTGATGTTTGAAAATGTGTGGCGGTCACCACAGCAAGAACATTCTCTGTGGACCTGAGCATGCCGGCCACTGAAACACTTCAAAACCCATCTGGTTCTTGCCATGCTTCTGTGACTTGGTTGCATTGCATGTTTGTGAGCTACACTTTTTGAATGTGTTTGTGTGCCAGCACTGGGATTGGTGTTGTTCGCAATGCGTGCTGAAAAGTTCCTGGCCAGCTGTAAGACCATGGGTCACAGATTGGTTGATCATGTTCAGATCTTTATGAACGGTGAGCTGAGATTCAGCAAAGCGCTTAACTTGAAGGTAGGCAAGCACTTGAGTAAGTAGGCCCATGGAATTTGACTTCTACTCACATACATAAAGTGTGGGTCATGTTTATTTTTTCACAAGTTTTCGAGTGGGGAGAAGAGTGTGTGGTCGCTGCACCCACGAGCCTTGAGTGTGTCAGGTATTAAGACTGAGGGCCAGCAGGGGTCTGGTCAATGGGGACAGAAGTTCCCTGAGCCAGCAGCTGGGTGCTCTGCCTGGCTGTGCTCACTGTGCTGTCCTGAACCTGTGGTTGCGCTTGATGCTGAACTGAAACAGAAGGCAGTGCAGGTGTGTGTTTTGGGGGGTCGGATGTATTACTATGGGTTTGAATGTTTCATCCAATGCATGTTCTTTTGTCTTCCTCTAACATCTCTTCTGGTGTTAGCCAGAATTTGATTTCATGTGATTACTGATTTATTCTGAAAATTACCAATTTTGACAAATGCACAATTATTACTAGCATTGGTAGATTTGAAATGCTTATCGTTTTGCTCTTAATGTCTGTACTGACTAATCATTGTGGCTACTAACAGCATGGTGGCTATGAAATGCAGTGCATGGTTGAGGGTCCCACTTAAGAAGTCCTTATTACTTGCCTTGCCACTGCTATTTCCCTGTTTTGTGCAGAGTGCCTTACATTCCCGTCTTCCATCCCTTGATTGTTTAACTAAGCTGTTTTGATTCTGTTCCTTTATGCAACATTAGGATAAAGTTTCTGAGGCTCTGTTTTTCAGATAATTTGGAAAATTCTTGAAAGGATTTCCCTGTTCAGAATTTCCTTTCTCTGCACCACCATTTCTTCAAATAGTTTGCAGTAAATTAACTTTCTTTTTTTGAATATGTAACAAATTACTTTAGAATTTATTGTTTTGCCGTTATTGTTCTAATTATGATACAGTCACATTTTTTAAAACCATAAATTGAACTAGAATGAATTTCTATTTGAAAAAGTATCTTTACCATTCTAGATGTGGAGTTTGTCCTATTACTGGGTTATATATTACTTTCTCTTTTTTCTTTTTTTTTTTTTCATGCTCACTGATAAGGACCCCTTAAACACAGAGCATGTGCATCCCTATCCATCCTCTGGTGCTGTTTTTTTCTCTGTAAAGTAAGCAGTTCCAGGCACATGACACCATAGGTGAACGCAGTGATAACCTGTTGCCAAAGAGGAGCATGCTTATCATTAACTAAATGGAAGTCTACAGTCTATGCAGTTAAGAAAACTTGATCTGCCTTTTTGCTGTGCAAAGGACACATCGCAACATCACTCCTCACTTGTTCCCGCAGTCAGAGCAGGGGTCGCTGTTTCACAGTAATCCTGCCGTGTAGTTAGTGATGAGGTTTTGGCACAGTGGTGGTGTCATCTCAGTAGAGTATGGTAGGGCATGTGACATGCAATATATTATTTCTGTCAGTGTAACAATGTAAATTTGCATAATAGAACTAAAAGAATGGGGGGGAAAAAAAATAGAGGTTTTTTGTGTTATAAAGAAGAAGCGTCTTTTGAAAAATCCCTATTTGACGGGATTTACCAGAACATGATGCAGATCAACAAGAAGCTGGTTGGTAGGATGTACTCTGTTCAGAAGGTGTCCAAGCAGTATCTAGTAATGACAGTAAGAAACAGTTGAGAAAAAGCTTGTTCCCCAGTTGTGAAGACAACACTAGACAAGGAGAAAGGGAAAAATAATTTTATTTTTAAAATGTATCATCAATATTTGAAAATACCTCACTGAGTTTCCCGTTTCTGCGTACAGTGGTGGCTGCACTTTGAAAGAGATCTCCAAGTTTCCTTGCAGTCTGGTTTCTCTTAACTGCGTTAGTGTTGTATTCTTTGTACTTAGATCTGTTTTCAGTAACTTTAGGGTAGATTTTTGTCTTTGTTCTAATCTGTGTGTGCTTTATTTTGTTTCCTAACTTAACGACTATTACAACTCCTTACTGCTACCTGTCTCAACTTCCTGATGAGCTCTAACTCGTTGGCTTTTGAACCTCAGGTTCCCCAGGTACTGTGGTTTCTTTACCAAAGCTTTTTCTTAACTTCAGATTTAAGAATAATCCTTTTTTTTTTGTCAGCTACATTTCCAGAGTGAGTATCTTCACTGATACAGTGCACTGGAGGGAAACAAGCTGTCTGCTTGCTTCAGCAGTGCCTTGAGCTCAGTATCATTAGCATTTAACAATCTTAAGCATATTTTGACAATTTGTGTTTTTCTTTCAGGGAAATGTAATGCAGTGCAGGATTTTGTTATCCTTCAAAAATATTCAGCTGATGCTATCTTGGAATGTAGCAAAAGGGAATCATTAATGGAAATATACTTGTAAGAATCTCATAACAATGATAAGACACAAAGCATTCTAATCAGTATTGGCCTTTTGTTGTATTAATCGGACTTAAAGGGTTGTCGAAGAGAGTTGTTGTTTTCCTTTTGAGATTTTTTTTTAATTGCATTTGTTATAAGTTTGTAAAATTTTAGTAATGCTTCTCTTGAGAAGAATACGGCCTTTTGACACCTGGAAGCCATTAAAAAATAAATGGCTTTAGAAGAATTTGAGAGTTCTCATCAGTGCTAGGAATGGACTGCAAATAAATCTTAGCTATTCCTACAGTACTACACCCAGAGACAGCTTTGCCTTATGTTTTGCTAAAAGATTTTGTCTTAACAACATTGTCTAGGGTTGCAGGGCATTCCAGGGGAGAAAGGGGATCCAGGTCCACCAGGCTTCGACGTTCCTGGTCCTCCAGGTGACCGAGGAGCCCCAGGATATCCAGGACCCCCTGGTCTCCCAGGGCCTCAGGGTTCACCTGGACCGCCTGGCCGGGATGGAGTTCCTGGATTTCCAGGTAAGTTCGCATTTTTTACCTGCAGACAAAGACCAAACTGTAGTTACAGCTGGATGCTCTTTATGCTTGGGAATGCCAGCTTGATGAGTCTCAATATTTATCCTATCCATTTAAATTTGGATACATGTAACCATTACATCTCATAGTTTAAAAAAAAAATTGTAACAAAATTTGTTGCAATAAAATCCTTGTCAACTCTCCATTTTTCCCTGTAACTTGATTAAAATATTTTCCACATTATTCTGTTTCATAATTTCAAGTGTGACTTTGATCATCATTGTTATGACACTTTTCTAATTTATTTTGTGATTTATTTTTTTCTAGTCACTGCTACAATTTAGAAATAGAATTTGCTTAAAGGAAATATTAACAAAAGTTATCAATTGGATCCAGAACATAGTTTTTCATATTAATTTCTTTATTCTATGTGTTAGACTATTCGGTTAAGATAGTCTGTGTCGCCCTCTGGAATAGAAATCTCCAAAGTGAATTTTGACAATCTCTGTCTTTAGATAGAATCTTTTGTATTGCCTCCTCTAAAAGCAGTGTATTCCTCATTGTCTTTTTGGCTTTCAATAAATTAAAGTTTGCTTTCAAACAAGTACTTATGTTTTAAACCAGGGAACTAAACTTATTGGAGGTATAAATATGCTTTCTACCAAAAAGAACAGTGCACTGCAAATTTTCTTCCCAGGACTTAACTGTGGAAAACTTGGCACAATTTTCAAGTGTCATTTTATCTGATTTAGGTGTATACAAGAACTGAGTCCTTGTAATTCCCTTAAAACCGGGTTTATATGCATGTGCTGCTTAATAAATACCATATAGATTCAGGGAAGTAAAAGTTAGAGTTTTTGTTCAGAATGACAACGGTGATTCAATGCATTTAGGTGCCAAAGGCGAGATGGGCGTCATGGGAACTCCTGGTCCTCCAGGGCCTCCAGGAGCTCCTGGAAGAAATGGCCTGCCTGGCTTGAAAGGTAATGTTTTGTTTTATCCTCCCCTGAAAAGAAAGCAGAATGCTGTTTTCTGTGTCCTGTGTGGAAAGAGGCTTTGTAATATTAGCATCTAGACCTTCATTACTGGGATCTGCTTAGGTTATCCTTCGGCAGTGCTGGTGTTCAGAATTGCTTTGCAGTTTTGAGCCATAGCATTCAGTCACTCTCTTTTTAATTGATGTCATGAAATGTTAGCTATTTTTAAGACATTAGCTCTGGATTGATGGCATTGAAGTAGGATAATATTTCTGAAGTATGTTGTAAAGTCTGCTTTAAGCAGCAGAAGGAGGAAATCAGTAGCTGTGCATTATGGAGGCATCCAGAATCAGCTCTGCAGGTATCACAGAGAAGCTATCTATATTTTCCCAACTGCCTTCTTGGAGATGAATTTTGAAAGAGTTTGGTAGAAGAAAAACCCACTCATCTCCCTAGAACAAGGAGGCTGTGAATCCAAAGCTGCCGTAGCTGTTGCCAGTTGCACAGTGTGGTGGGGCTGTGGGAGCTGCCTGGTTCTGGGTCACTCAGACAGCTGGGTCCCCTGAGCTGGGCTGCCCGGAGCTGACAGGCTGCAGCACCCAGACACCCCCGTGCATCCGCTCGCTCAGCCATGTTCCAGGGCTTAACGTGCTGTGGAGAACCTTGCACAAAATGACTGATCATTTAGTGAATTCCAACGTCATGAATAAATCATGTGTCCCTATGTAAGAAAAAGCATTACAAATATATTAGCCTACCTTAAGGATTGTATTTTTTTCCCTTTTGTTATCTGTACCTACTGTAGGTAATACTGGATTACCTGGTCCGCCAGGATCTCCTGGGCCAGTAGGACAGAAAGGCATCAAAGGTGAGGCAGGCCTGCCAGGTCCACCTGGAAAAGTTGATCCAAAACAGCTAGGAGCAAAAGGAGAAAAAGGAGAGCCAGGTGTTCCAGGTACTGAACTTTGCATATGGGTCTGGGGAGGTGATTTGTCCTCTACAGGTAACAGTGACCTGTAACTGAATCCATTACAGCTCATTCTTTCTTACAGAAAAAAATAAACTCAGAATACAGAGGTGGCTTAAGGTTCTCTTATTTTAGGCTTTTTTTAAGTGGTTCTATGACCAAGTGACTCTGTATGCTTAGTTTACAATGTCCTTGCTCATTAACTGTTACTATTATTTGGCATACGGCAATATTGTAATAGCACTAAGATGCTTTCAGCAGGATTACGATTCAGTCTTCCAGGTGTTATTCCTAAGGATGATGAGAGATAGTTGTCATGGCTGCTGTGCTGGCTGCATTCTTGCTGCCTCGCAGGCACTTGGGCCTTTGCCCTGTAGGATGGAATTGCACAGGTCATCTGCATCACCTCCAGATTCTCCCTTTGGGTATCTCTGTAAGCTTACCTTCCCCTGCGCTGTCATCTCTGTGTGTGTTTCTACTTGGGAAGCTGGCAACCTGGAAGGTTTTCTCAGTTCATTCGAGTCTGTTTTTTCTCTCGCTTGCTTCCCCTTCCTCCCTCCGCAAGAGTTCTGATGTCTCCTTTGAACTCTAATTTAGTCTTGAGAAGAATAAAAATAATCTGCCCTAGAGAGAACCAGAATGCCTTTCTCTAATGTTGGCCAAGCGATTATTGTGCTAGTTTATCTATTCTATTAATTTCTGTGAAGCCTAGGTAGGATCCTAAGACACCTTTTTTTAATTTCCTTCCCCCTCCCACCACCCCCTCTCTGTTATGTAAGAGCTGTAGAGGGCAGATTTAACCATGCCTGCAGGGCAGCACAATGTTATTGTAATAACCAGGTAGATTTTGTAAAATCTGCTAAAATACCTGCATTACTTTTTATAATATATCAGTCTGAAAGTGTTTCTGGTGTAGCAATACAATTAAACATGTATATAGATAATCTAGATGAATACAGAGAGGTTAGCATGGAGCCTGCTCATCTGAAAAGACAGTCTCTTCTGAATGAAGTATATTGGCATTAGTCATAAAGTTACTTTTTCCTCTGCTTACTTATATTGTTTCTGTTCTGTAGTAATTTAAAACTTTCCAGAAGCAATATTTTTTGTTCTGTGATGCTTTTATTCGCTGAACTCTGGGGAGTTATATTTACTGGAGAAAAATCCCTGTATGGTTTTTCGTTCACCTATAGCTACATCTGATCTTCTAAGTTAAAAGAAAACATACAATAGTAGTAATAATAATAATAATAATAAATGTGTCTTTTTCCTTTGAGGTATTCCTGGTTTGTCAGGACAGAAGGGTTATCAAGGTCTCCCGGGTGACCCAGGCCCACCGGGACTCAGTGGCCCACCAGGTGTGCCAGGACTGCCAGGTGAGTAAACAAGGCCTCAGATGGACAGTTTCGATGTATAAAAATTTGCACACATTTTTATCACGTAGGATTGGGATGTTAATCCAGATATATCTAAGCAAAGCCTAGGGATTTACACTTAAAGCTGCAGCGCAGTTTTGGGATATTTAAAATCATTATCCAATGATAATGAGCATGCTTTGAACTCTTTCCTTCTAAAAGACCCAAAAGCAGTTTTAAGCTGATCCCATTGAAGGTTAGGATGGCTCGAAAAGAGCTTGCTGCTTAAGCAAGCAACCTGACTGCAGGATCTGGCAACAGGACTTGCCTGTTTCATGTGTTTATTATTTATATTATTAGTCATTATACTCGTACTTCGCAAACAGCCAAACAAATGTATTACAAAGGCTGTCTGGATGTCACATCTTTGCTTTCAAGAATTGCAAGTATCAAGAAAACAAATTCTGGCTTGCACTGTTTCTTCCTGCAGCCATAACAATTAATCTGAAATCTTGAATCTTTGCTCACTATGTCTAATATAGGTCTTGCTTTAAATATCTTTTTGGCTTGGGGAATTTTTTTAACCATCCAGGACTCAAACTAGTTTGAGCATTGTAGGTTGCATTTAATTCTGTATAGAAGCTACTGAATACCTGTTGCAGATGAGAAAGAGATAATGTGTTCATTCTGTGGAACAGCTCATGAGAGATCAAGTCACACTACTACTAAATTGTTTCAGATGGTTACTAAATTGTGGACTGAGATTTGACCCATTTCATTAGACTAATCTTCAAAACAATGAAGTTGTTCCCCTGTTCAAATCTTGGCTTGGAACAAACTTGAAGATGTTTAACATTTTGCTACAAAGGGGTGTGAAAAAGCACGTAGGAGCAGTGAGAGGCATAAAGCAACTCCAAATCCGTTGCCTTTGTAATTAGATTACAATCATATTCATATGAGAATGCATGAATATCAGAAACTTTTAATTATTGCCATTAATTAACTAAAACCACAACTTTCCTAGGTATCAAGGGAGACACGGGACTTCCTGGGCAGCCAGGACCAACAGGACCTCCAGGGTTAAAAGGTGCCATGGGAGAGATGGGCCTTCCAGGTTAGTTTCTGTGCTTGTATTTTACTTCATTTTAGCCAGTGTTTTCCTTTTATATAGTATAAAGCTAGATAAACTTGGATGCCATATATAAGAAGATTTAAATGGCAGTGCAGATGGTAATACATAGAACCCTACACACATATTTGTTATAATAGTACATAAGGAACTGGAAATACCCATTAAAACAGAAAATGTAAATAGCAGATATATTGTAAATACATACTATTTTAAAGTGCTTACGAATGTAGAAGCAGAATTATCAACATTTTATATCTTTCATACTTTTCTGGTTTCTCAGACTCCACTTTCTTGAAAGTTCAGAAAAAAATACAATTCTGTTAACCCATCTAGAATCATTTTGGTTGGAAGAGACCCTCAGGATCGAGTCCAACCATAACCTTTAAACCCGTCCAGGGATGGTGACTCCACCACTTCCCTGGGCAGCCTGTTCCAGGTCTTCACAACCCTCTCTGTGAAGAATGTTTTCCTAATATCCAATCTGAACCTTCCTTGGCACAACTTTAAGCTGTCAGAAGACAGACATCAGACACAAGCAAAAGGGGACGGAAAAAGTTAATTCCATTGTTTAGAAAGATTGCTGAAACAGAGATTCCATTTTTCTGAGGATTCCAATATTAAACTGTGCCTAGATACTACAAAGAGATATTTGGATTTGTGTAAATTAAGAATAAAAAAAGAAAGCTTAGAAATATCATGCAAAAAGCTATGACAGCTTTTAGGTAATTGTTTTAGTTTGTTTTTAAGAATAAAAACACATTAGGTATTCAAAGCCAGCCAGTCAATTTGCTAGCACTTTCTAGTTCAGTTGCTGTAATTTGAGTGATTTCTCTAAATCACTGCAGAAGTTTTATTTATATTTACAAAACTCATGTTTTATCTTTTGGACAGGTCCCCCAGGGATTAAAGGCAGCCAAGGAATAGCAGGACGTCCAGGGCAGCCTGGGCCTGCAGGATTTCCTGGACTGAAAGGGGAGAAAGGTGACCCTGGTCTTCCAAGCATTGGTATTCCTGGTCTCCCTGGACCAAAGGTACATTTACAAAATTCTTCAACAGAAAATTCCATGAGGAACTTAGATTCTGTGTTGGTTTGGGTTTTTTTTTTAAACCATAATTTAATATGTATTATGTATAACTAAATATTTATATAAATATATTAATAACAAGCAGGGTTGACTGTGGTTTGTTCTTTTCAGGTAGAAGAAAATATTTCTAATTTTAAAGGGGAAAATATTTATAGATAATCTAGTTAAATGAGAAGATTGTTTACCAGACCTTTTGAGTTGGGTTCAGTTAGTGGCCTAATCTGCACTGTGACACCTGCTGACATTTGGGTAGTTGGTAGGGATTTATACAATTAATATTGTTGTTCCCATGCCTAATTATGTAGTTAATTTAAAAAAAATTAAGACAATATGCCTTTAAAAATGAATCACTAAGGAAATGATACATCATGGTTACTGCTGCTTAAAGTTTTTAAGTCTATATAAAACATTCACACTAACATTTACCTATATCATCCTTTCTGTCACCCACAAAAAAGTAACAAAAAGACCTACAGAATATCAGGCAGCCTTTGCTGACATCTTACAATTACGTTGAGCAGCCTCTGATTTAACAAAACATTACATGATTAAAGCTCCACAGATTTCTTATTTTCTTCTGCATTATCATGGGGTAAAAATCTCTGTCTCTTCTGAAAAAAAAGAGAACACTCTTTTTGTTAATGGAGGCCAGTTCTGAGGAAAGGCTATGATACTTGATGCAAAATTGTAGGGGAAAACTGTTAAAGTCTTTACAATTGCTATTTCCAGTTAATTTTCTGTGTGAGATGGTCAACATTAACTGGATAGAAAGAAAAGTGTACACAATATAATGGTGATTTTTTTGTGATGGTAAGACTGGGAAGACACAAGAAAGGCTTACTCATCATACAAAGACTGGGTTCTTATTTCTGGTTACTGTTTTCTAGGGTGATCTTGGTTTGCCTGGATACCCAGGTAGTCCAGGCAGTAAAGGTATAGCTGGAAATCCTGGTTTGCCTGGATTTCCAGGCAGTCCAGGTGCAAAAGGAGAACCAGGCCTTCCTGGATTCCCAGGTAATTCTGAACAGAATTTTTTTATTTTCCATCTTCGTCTCTACTATTGGTATAAATATCTAAACACAGTGGGTAATTGGTAGAGGGGTGCACCTTCTTTTAAAGTTTCTAACAATTGTTGCTTCTAAGCTTTGTGCTGTTGGAATTCTCACTGCAAGAGTAAGTGTGCGAAGGCATCACTTAAGAGTGCCTTCTGAAGTTACTCACCTGCTCTGAGGGGATGGAGCAGTTGTGTTAGCTAATGCTGTCCACCCCCAACAGCAGCCAGACTCTCACCTTCTCTGACTAACAAAATACACGTTTGGCTCCATATTTTTCCTTCATGAATCAATAAAAAAGTGACATCAGGAAAACTGGGCTTTGCTAATAGCATTTATTGTCTAATAATACCTTCTAAAGATAAATCTCTTTCTGAAACATAATGAAATTAGGTTTTCCGCTCTTCTCTAAAAAAATCTTAATATTGTTCATGGGTATTTGTCAGTTCGTTCATTCTCAATCGATTTTTTCCTATTCTGCATTTGCAGCAATGAAGGCTGTTCTACAAGCATGCGTGAGCTGCTTTAACGTAGGAAATAAGGGAATTTATAACAGTGTAGTCATGGCAGCAGGAAGCTTAGAAGAGAACAAAACCTGGCCATGAACCTGACAGTTTTTTAACGTCTGCTTCATGTCATGCCTGAAACACCATGAAGAGTCAAAACGGTGTATTGAGACACTGCCTTGATCAGGCTCGGATGCTGTTCAGAACAGATGTTTTTCCTACTTCCTACTCGCTTCATGCCATAGGAGTGAGAATCCAGTGTAAATTCTAATTAAGACTATTTTTATTAGGAGCCATTTTCAGGAAAGGAAAAGAAGATTGGGAAAGGACTGGCCAGCCACAGTTTCGTAATGCTTTCACTTTGTTGTCAAGCAGAAATACCTGTCCCTAAAATGGTAATTTCCTAGCAGACTGCCAGACTTGCTGTGCCCTTATCCACAGGCACTCAACAATTCAGAAGACTGAGTCTTGAGAGTAGCAGTAAGGACAGTTCTGCTTGTATGTTTTTTTCTCTGTACTTTCTTTGCTTTACAATTCATCTCCTTGATCAGCTGTAAATCTGCAAAACGAACATAAATACAGCATCCTCATACAAATTAGCTCATTTGTTACTCAGGGCATCTCAGATTATAGCATTTTAAGATCTGCTGAAAAGCCGGTTTTGTGCTTGATTTGACTGAAATGCCTGTACTTTACAGGAACGCCAGGAATTCCAGGACCAAAAGGTATTGAGGGGCCTCCAGGTAATCCTGGCCTGCCCGGACCACCTGGGCCAGTAGGTGAGCATGGGCAGTGCAGCAAAGGTCAACTGCTGCTGTGAAAAACACAATGTGTGGAGCCACTTCCTCTCTGCTTATCTGTATAACATCATGAAAATGTATCTATATATATACGGATGCTCAAACACCATTACACACACTTAGTTCACTGAAATTAAACAGAAAAGAAAGAAGTTTTAATTTTCTCTTGACAGCTTGTGTCTGCTGTCATAGTCATATCATTAGCTATTGAAACAAGAAGTGTTTCAGTATTTACCATTTTTATTTATGTTTAGTACTCCAGTAGTCTAACCTGTTTTTATAGGAGCAAAATGCTAATTTATCCTAAAAAGAAGCATTATATTATTTTTAGCAAACACTAACTGCTTAAAAGGTCACGGGCCTAAAAGCCTTTTCTAAATTGTCAGGAGGGAAGATAGAGAAAAATTTTAATTTTAAGATTACACTGTTGTGAATTTGTTGTTATCTTGTCACACCTTCAGATTCACATGATTGGGAGGCGGGGGAGGTTGCTTTTTTTTATTGCAGGTTAGACATTACTGTGCTAGTGTGTTCTATCCCCCTTTTAGGTGACACTGGTCATCCTGGCCCTCCTGGTCCTTCGGGGGAAAAGGGACAGCCTGGTCGAGATGGTATCCCTGGCCCAGCTGGTCAGAAGGGTGAACCAGGTGAGGTGTCCTTCCCATTTGTTTTCTCCTCTTCACTCTGCATTGTGATGTCCTGCTTTCTCTATTCTGTTTTTCCTATAACTGCCCATACACCTTCAAAGCTACTTCTGGTTTTGCAGCTGCTGAATGGTTCACAAAGGCTGGGGGTGCTGTCAAGCTGCCAGTGAAGCACAGGACAAGAATTCGATCAGCTGTTAGATTTTTATTACCTGACTTCAACATCAGCCCCCTTTCCTGTATTCCATGGTAGTTATATTGTTCCAACTCAGTTACAGAACGGATAAATGCTGTAACGTCTGCCTTAAAGATAGAACCTCAAACAGAAATGCAAATGTATCAACTCCCAAAATCAGAAATAGCATCTTGTGAACGGATGGAAATACTTTTGAAAGTTACTGATGCATTTTGTAGAAAAACCTCTAGCTTTGGTGTAGACTGGTGAGTGAATGAGAATCCTCAAGGAATCAGAGGTTTAGACAAACTGCACTTTCAACATTCTCAGCCTCATATCCCTATTCCTGGAAACTTGAAAGTTAAACGTTCATTATTAACTGAATCTGTTTCTTTTCAGGTCTACCAGGTTTTGGGCGCCCGGGACCTCCAGGACTCCCAGGATTGTCAGGTGAAGTTTCTCTGTTGTTCTTTGTTGAAAAAGTTGAATGTAAAATATATCTGTACACCAAAAACAGAACAGCATGCTGTATGTTCTGCAATAAATGAATGCCATAGCAACAACTAAAATAACATGTGTTTTTTTCTCAGCAGACTGCTTTCAATTAACCAGGGTAATAAAGACACTCATTACTGACTACTGAATTTTGTAAACTAGCAGTTATGCAGACAGAATAAATCCAGACAGGATAATAGTAGATAATACTTGACTGCATTGTGTGGAACTTCACTGATTTGTCTCTAGTAAATAAAGCATTCATACAACAGATGAAAAATGAAGCTGCTTTGAAAATATAGGTGCTTTCTATATTTTCAAAAACAACTTCACAACCTCACCTATGATTTTCCAGTAGTGTTAAAGCTCCTAAATTCCTCAGGTTCATTTGAAAATTTTGCAAGTATGTCTTAACTTCCAGCAGTGTCTCAAAAAATGAAGAAGTTCTTAATATTGACAGATTTCTCCACAGGTGTATAAAAGCTCAGGAAAGCATTGCTTGTAGGCTTACAAACTCAGAGGATGTTTATGAATTACAGCATCACTGAGCAGTAAAGTGAGGCTTAGTAAGAGCTTTTAACCTGTCAGAAACCAGAGCACTTTCTCCTGCAAGAATTATTATCCCTAACTCTTTTCTGAATGTTAGACCAATTTTATACTGTCTCACTGCGCAAATGAGGTGAGTTGTGGCCAGACTCACACCTTCTGCAAGAGAGAAGAATGGCTTTGCAAGTTGACATTTGGAGTCTTTGCACGTCAGTTTGTACCAGTATTCATAAACATGGCTGTTCGGTTTTACAGGGCAAAAAGGAGAAATGGGGTTACCCGGCCCACCAGGGCCCCCTGGACTTCCAGGTCTGAAGGGAGAACAAGGTTTCCAGGGATTCCCTGGACTACAGGGTCCACCAGGTCCACCAGGATTACCAGGGCCGCCTCTGGAAGGTCCCAAAGGTAGCCCCGGCCCACCAGGTGCTCCAGGAAGGCCAGGTAAGGGCATGATCCATACCTATCAACATCTGCCGGTACTTTCATATTTTGCTGGTAGGTTATCAGCCTTTAAACTTCCTCAATTTATTTGATGGATAAGTTCAAGCCTCGTGGCATAGGTCTTCATGTTTGTGGGCAACCAGAGGATTTTGTTGCCAAAAGTAACCACATCTAAAAATAAACCAGTCTCAGTTTCTATTAATTTCTGATACCTGGCAGCAAAAATCCAATGCGCTTAATAAACGGGAGACTCTCTGCATGCTGTCACAGTAATCATCTAGCGAGCACGATATCGACTTTTGAACATCTGATACCTTTGCAGTATTGTCACGTGATCAGCAAATACCACCGCGCACAAAAAAAAAAGTAACAAACCCCATCATTTTAAATCATGAAAATCAAATTCACGCTAGCATCACAGCATGATCAAATTGGATGGCTACCTCTTCACCTCCGTGTCATGTAACATAAGTCATTGCTCCATTGTTCACGTGGCTCCCATGGACTCAGTGCACCATCATGCTGTGTTCACCTTTCCATTCCATGTTTGCGTTTTGTTCCTGCACCAACTAATTCTGGGAATGAAAAAAACACTATACTGAGTTAACATTGCTGAGCAACTCCCTGGCGTGTATTAGAATTTGGTTTACATTTTGTGTCATAGAATGTTTATTTGCATTTGGATACTGCTGTTGAAAAATCTAACTTCAATGAACCTGTCACAGCTCTGGCTCAAGCCTAGTGCTCTATCTTGAGTCCAGAAGCACTTTGCCACCAGTAAGACTCATCTCACCATACCTGATGTTCTCCTTAAAGGAGACTACTTTCAAACCAAGCTATTGCTTGATTACAGGGGTTTTTTTCTTTGCATATTAAGGGAGAACTAATTTTATTTATTGTCCTCAAACTCTGACCTCAGATTTTTCTGTTATTCAAGGATTTGTTTGGAGATAGTTTTGAGTTAGTGTATTTGTAAAGTAGCTGCTACACATGTATTGGTCATTTTTGGGTATCAAGGGAGAGTTTAGTTTTGCAGTACATGCTTGGAAAGATTTTAAGATTTGCTTTTTCCTCCTCCTTGCTTCTGATACAGAAGGAGGCTGTCCCACTGAAAAAGGTTTTTAGAATGGAATTTTATCAAAATATTTTCACTACAACTAGAATTGAATAATATTTGATTATTCTCAATGGCAGTTTGAGCTTTTCTCTTGTGCAAAGTATGCTATGAGCGCATCTATCTGAATTGTGCATTTAAAAAATGAGTCATTATAAACAACATTTTAATTTATAACACCTTAACAAAAATTGCAGTGCTATTTGTCAGTATAATGAGGTTTTCTTTTAGTCCTAGTAAAAATACTTGAATTGTGTTGCAGCCTAAACCTGCTTTTTATGTGACTGGTGTGGAACAACCCAGTGGGTTAATAATTCCCAGCCAGTCACAATTTCTCCCTGGTTCCTATTTGGTTAGTGGGAGGAGGAGTGCATGCCTCCCCCTTTCTCCTGGAGGAACTTACTCCCTGTTGTGCCCCAGGGGCTCTAACCAGTCAGTGGAGCATCCTTGCAGCTGGAAGTCCTCATTTGCTTTTTGCTTTCCACTTTCCACGTGGCCCTGTCCTCCTTTGCCCAGTTGCCCACTGGCAGGTGGGAGTGTGGGACAGGTAATCCCAGCTCTGCTCTGCTTAGACTTGCAGCTGGAGCAAGTGGGATGAGGAGTGAAGGGGTAAGAGATGATGGAATGCTTAGCTTGGCCTTTGTAATTCAAGTGTGCCCAAATAAAGGCCAGGACATCCTAGATGTCAAGATCTTCCAGAGATAATTTTTCTATACCTAGGGTGGTACAGCAATGAAAATTTTGGCACAGGAAGCTGATTGGTCCATAAGAGTATAGGCTTTCTTTATTAAAAGATACTTGTACAGAGGATATCTCCAAACTCTAACAAAAACAAGCAAACAAAAGGTAAACCAGCTAAGCAGCTCCTGATGTGTGATAAATTACCAACTGAGAGTCTGTGCTCTGCTGTAGCACTGATGTTTTTATGAAGCTTCTCATCCTGTTTACACTTCTCTGTATAAATCAGGTGCTTACTGACTAATCAGCTGGGGAGGCAGAGGAACGGTGGGACTCGTTTTGTGCAGTTTGATGAGCATTGGCAGGGGGGAAACAACCAGTGAGGTTCTGCTCAGCCATGTTCTCTCTCTCTTTCTCTCTTTCTCTTATTTCCATTTTTGTTGCATGCAATGTATAAAGCGAAGCATTTGTTTTGCTCAGTTATGCGTGAACTAATGTGGATAAACCAAACTATTATTGCAGTTCTGGTACAATAAGCACTCCAGCCTTTTGTTTCAAATGATAACACTGTCTATTGTTGGGACGCTGATTTTGTAACATTTCAACATAAGGCAGTTAGTCATAAAAGCAGCTGTGTGGCTGTCAAATTACCCTCCTTCTGGGGACATAAATCAAACCAGAAGCTGTATGTGTTTGTTGTTGACTTCTGGGTATATTCTAAGATGAGTAAAAGTGATAAAGTCAAACACAGTGTAGCTCTCTGACTTCAGTTGAGTTACCCCTAAACCAAACGTTGATAGATGGTGTTGGAGCAGATTTGTAAATCGATTATAAAATTAAGCCAATTTCCAGGGCAAGACAACATTGTTGTTACTCCACCTCCGTTTTCATTGCTATGAGTAATAATAGTTTGGTGTTTTGCATAGTGTATGTAAATGAATATTGAGCTAAATCTAAAAAGAAAGGTTTAGTTGAATATGTTAGCTTGTTGATATTTCTAACAATTTTGATGTTTTTCCCCTTGTTCTAATGATGACCTTGGTGAACTCTGACCCCCTACTCCCAGGTCCCTCAGGTTAGCCCCTTAACTCCAAAATAATAACTTAGCATGAAAATGAATGTATATACTTTCGTACTGTCTAAATGTAGATATACTGAGTCATTTTTCAGACATGCCTTTTAATTTGTGGTAGAAAAGTTCAGAGTTGGCTTTCAGACTTTTCCTCCACGGTGCTGTAGGACTGACATTGGACGGACATGGTGTTGCTCTCGCCATGGTGGAAGACCATGTGGGTCCAGATTCACAAGGCTTTTATAAAGTGCCCCCAGCTGCGAAACTTGTTTTAGCATATTTATTCTCAGTGCAGTTGACAAAAATGTATACTGTTTTTCATATTTTTTAAAAAAGCGTATTGCCTTGTCCTCCTATGTTTTTGCTGTACAATTGTGTTTTGCAGCTTGGGCAAATGAAAGTATTCATTTTTGTAACACCTGCTACTGTTGATTTTGGACACTCTCAAGTGGCTTAAATTAGATGCTTCTTTTCTACCAACAGTCCATAGGAAAATTTATACAGAGTAACAGTGATGCTTTACATTCCCAACTTAGAGCACTGTAACTTTCCAGTGCAGACAAATCCTTATTTCCATTGTCGTACTTCACCAGCACGGTAAGAGGACATGAGGAAAGCTCTTCCTTTAATATGTATTTAATGAAAATGAAGCATACAGCCCTCCCCTCTATAACATGAGGGCAGTAGAACACGATTGGTAAGAACATGCTCATTTTCACAAGCTTATCCTAATTTTAGCATATCAGCATGTAGCACAGGCCAGCTCTTGGGAAGATTTTTAACACCCGTGTCTACGTTGAAAATGACTTGGTATTTCTATTTAATAATAATGATGTCCTTAGGTTTTGCTATGATGACTTTCAGGAAGCAAAAAATTGTTAGTTTTTAGCGTGCTGTCCTAAGCACTGTGAGGTAGCAAATGTGGTAGCCCCTGATGTTTGAATCCCAGCTTTATGCAGTCTTGTAAAAAAATGCATGTGGCGTTACCTTTTAATTAAACTGTGGTCACACGAGCAGTAACCACACTTCCAAAGAGGGGCTGCCATCCTGGGTATGCCGAGGAACTTCTGAGTTGCTTCATGTTTTGTTCCACTCTGTGACTGTGCCCAGCCAGAATTCAATAATCAACAAGTATAGGACAGATTTATAAATCATAGCAAAACTTACCTAACAGTGGCAAATAGTTTATAAGTACTTAACAGTAAGAATGAAATGTCCGTGTCATTATTTTTAACAACTGTATTACAGTTGCAATTTAAAATAATTTAGCAAATACGTAAGAAATAGTGCATTGAGGTAAACCTGATGTGTATTTATTGTAGTTTTTAGCTGCAGATTGCATGGTGATATGTTGATATATTTAAATCATTTCACTGACATAAAAGATGCAAATGGCACAGGAGCTAAAATATTTATTAATTCAGAAGCATGGTAGGCACAAGCAGTTTACTGTTTGAAAGAGGACATTTAAATTGTTTTTCTAAGGATGTTATCACATGCCATTCTCCATAATAACAGGTAAATTACCATCTTGGGGTATTTTTATAAAGAAAAAATAATGCCAACAGTAAAGACAAATTCTAAATTTGTACATTCTGCTGTATTTTTGCTTGCAGCATTTTGAGCCCTTTTGATCCATGTCAATGCTGCTTATCATTTGGAAGAGGGTATAAGCCTACTTTTCAGTCCTACAACTGAATTCACAGATAGTTGAAGCCCATACATGATTAGTGGTGATAAGTCCTGCTGTTAGTCACACTTCCCCTTTGCCCAAAGCAGAATTTTGCTCGAGAGTATGTTGTCATTCACAATTTACCTGCATATTTGCCAAGGTCCAGGCCCCGTGGCTTTGAATATTGTCAGTGAAATGGTTACAGAGTCCAAACCCTGTTGTGAGTAGGACTAACCAGTCACAGGCCTCAGCTGTAATGTTAAAGCAATAACACATTCTTTAGTAAAGCTTTAAGTTTGCTGTTACATGAAGCATCAAATTAGTCTTAGTAGAGCCTAGTCACCAGAATAACTTGTATCTGAAAATACATATCGTTGTGTATTCATGTATGGTTTTATGCATGCATGTGGATTGTGTTGTAAATACAAAATATGCTGGTGAAATGGGTTGTTGTGTAGTGTATATGCTGTCATCTGTACTATTTCTAACTAGTAATCTTGTTTTGTACTGTGTGATGTCTGACCCTTCTAACATCGATCATGGGGCTTTGGTGAACTCTGATCCTTCCAGGTCTTCCAGGTTAGACGCTTAACTCGGTCAATTTATTTTACTGCATTGCACGTGATGTAAGAGAAACGGATGTTTTTCCTATAATTCTGTGATTATCTTTTTAAGGACTGTAGTTACCCTGCAGATCATATGTGTTTGCTTAGCATGCTTCAGATGGTAACCTGTTGTTATTTTGCATGCGTACAGTACTAGACAAGTATAAAAGAGCAAAATGAATACAAAAAATCCTTGCATGATGGGATGTTTCTGTAGCTGAAACTGCTACAGGATATGTGTGAAATCCGGAACCAAATTGCTGTTGGTTTAGAAAGGAAAATTTTTGAGGGAATTCTATGCTCAGATTTGCATGCAGAAATACAGCTAATCAAATTTATCCACAGAATATAGACTATGAGGATATCAAAGGAGATGTTAAATTATTTGAGGCTGCAGAAGAAAATCCAGCACGCTGATAAATGTCATTAGATTTGTTGTACTACAGAGCAGAATGTCATAGCACTGTCCTGCATAGAGATCCTTTTGTTAATCCAGTCATGAAATCTAACTTGTAAAATGTTATTGACTGTTGCTGTACTTGCTTACAGTTTGTTTTGCCACAAATTGATAACAGTAATCTTCTATTTGTATGGTGTCATGAAGGTGGGGATCTCATCTTTCAGTTCTCTAAATACCTAAGCTTCACTTAAATCCACTGCTTTGCTTTGGATTAATGTGGCTGTAGCAAAGGGAAAATATTTAAAAACCAGCCCAGTTTTTTGGGATTTACACAGCATAATTCTACTAAAGACAGACAAACCAGCTGGAGGGAGGGTCATTCAACATAAGGAAATTTCTACAAGTCAGATGAGTGTTTAGGCAAGGCAGAATGCTGGGCCACCTGCTGCCCAGCTCTCAGGAGACCGTGTATACTGGGCTCCTCAATACGTATGTCAAATTCTAACAGCAAAAAAGCAGCAATATTTTACATTGTTGAGGCTGGCTTTCTAAAGGAATTCAGCCTGTCAAGATAGCATCTAAGAGATGGTGACTGTAATGCAGGTCAGCAGAGGGGATCTTTGTACCATCTAATTTTGGGTTTCTTGGCTCCTGCTGAAGGCACGGGTCTGGTCACTGCTAAGCTGCTGATGCAGGTGAGTCGCACTGCCTTCTGGAAAGACCTGCTTCCCTTCATCAGCCAGAGAAGGAGCCTTGGTTCCTGATTTGGGTAGTGCAAATAATCCCCCTATTTGTTTTCCTTTTATTTTATCAGCATTAAAATAGAGCTGGGAAATCAAGCCTTTTTTTTTTTTTTTATTAACACTGAAGGCACAAACTTTGGCAGAATGGTTGATATGTACTGATATATGCATATTTGTTCTGCAATGTTAAGGTGCACCAGGCCCAGAAGGTCCACGAGGGCCACCAGGCAATGGAGGACTTAAAGGGGAAAAAGGGAACCCAGGTCAACCTGGCCCACCTGGCCTGCCTGGTCAAAAGGGGGATCAAGGACCACCTGGGCGCCAGGTAGGACAAGAAATTGAGTCTTCCCCTACTTTGTTTTTAAATGCAATAGAAGTGGAATATATTTGGGTGGACTGTGCAGTTTATCATAGTAAAAATAAAAGCCAAAATGTGGTAGCTAACATCTGGCCGTTGTAGCAAGTAAGAGGGTCTTTTCCTTAATTATCCCGCAGTATCCGGGCAGGGTATCTCCATCATATCCCCATGGGAGCCGGAGCTATCAATGCACACGTCACGTTATGGTGTCCTCTGATGGCTCTCGGTGCATTGAGCAGAATGCGTGGCCTCAGCCCTTCAAAGCACTGGTTCCCAGACCCACAGTGTGCTTGTCTGTCCCCCAGCCACCTTTTCTAAATGTTTTTTTTCTGAAACTTCTGAGAGAGATGAGTGAATAACATGAAGCTGTTCTGTTCAGGGGGATCCTGGTCGTCCAGGTCTGAATGGAATGAAGGGTGACCCTGGGGTTCCAGGCGTTCCAGGATTCCCAGGTATTTAACTAGTATTTCAAGTGAAAACCTCCAGACACAGTAACAGCCCCTCAGGGAAAAAGCAGCCTCATTTTGGCCATCTCTGCAGCAGATTTTGTAAGACAGCATGTTCTTTCAGTGTATAACTGTGTGAATTTGTTGTTTCAGGTATGAAAGGTCCCACTGGACCTGCAGGACCCTCTGGCCTCACAGGCAGTCCAGGACTGCCAGGCCCACCAGGTAGGAGTGCTGGGTAGTTTTATTGTCACTTTTGCTCCCTGCCGGTAAAATTTGGTACACAGGTGTTAGGACTGAGCCAGTCTCAGCCAGCAATGAAAGTAGTTAGGTGAACAACAGCTTAAACACAATTCTAGGCTAGACTTTTGAGCCTTACAGGTAATCCTACCATATTTTATACTCTGTATCCACTCTACGTGGATTAACCGCTGCAAGAGCTGTCTGTTGAAGGAGATCACCAAAAGCATTTTTTTGCCTTATATAATATATACACTTATTCTTTGCATCGATAGAGCTCTTGGCTTCTGACTTTGCAATAGAGAATAACAGAAACTGTTTCAAATGCTCTTTTCCACCTTGGTTTATCTAATACTAAGATTTCTCTCAGGTCCACCAGGTTTACCAGGTACCATTGGACGAAGCATTGTTGTCAAAGGTGATGCTGGTCCCCCAGGTCCTCCAGGACAGCCTGGGTTGAAAGGGCCACCTGGATTGCCGGGGCCGCAGGGATTGCCAGGTATGATCCCAGGTGGCTGCGGGTTGCAACATGAGTCCCTCAGAGAAGATACTGAGTTCTGAAAGAGATAAATGCAGGGTCCTACCGTATCCATCCGGTTTAATGATCTGTACCATGAAGAAACAATAGATGAGTCCCAAACAATTTAAAGATGTCTGTAGTGAGATTTCAAGACCTTTAATTTCACTTATGCATTTGTCTGTTCTAGGTCCAATTGGTCTTCCTGGTGACCCAGGACGAGATGGACTACCTGGCTTTGATGGTCCAGCAGGACGTAAAGGAGAGAGAGGTCTTCCAGGCCAACCAGGTACAGTGTTTATCCTATGGAGGACCCTTTTGTGAGTGCGGGCTCATTTTGGGAAGTGAGATTTTTGCTTCATGGGAATAATAACGAAATAATAACTTTAGAATTTGCTTAATGCAAAAATACTACACGCAGCTGAACGTACTTTGGTTTGTAATATTCTTGGAACCAACACATTGCCGGTCTTTGCTGAATAATATTGTAGAGTGCTTTACCTCAAGCTTTTAATGGAATCCCCTTTGCAGCACATGTGGTGCACAGGAGATAATGAAGATAGTAAGAAACACCAGAGAGAGATTAGTAAAATAATTTTAATTTTGCATGGAAATCATGAATGGGGATGAACAGACTTCATAAAGCAGAGAATTTCACCAAAGTCAGAGATCAGGCTACCATACAGCTATTGCTTGGAATTACTGAATTATGATTTGAGGAAAGAAATCAGGCTGGGCACTGGGACGGTTTTCTGAAGAACATGAAACATATTAAGTAGCTATATATTGCAACTTTTGAGAAGTATCAGAATGTAAACAGTTAAAACAGTTCAAAAATCCATAATAACTTTTTTCCTTTTTCTCCAAGTAGCTCTATGAAATCTGCTAGTGTTATTTTAGTGAAAAATGTAGATAATAGCTGTGGAATAACATAGTCTAAATATTTGTAGTTATATCTCCTGATATTTTTGCTGTTCAAGAACAAATGCCCTGTACCTTTCTCAGCCATATCACTCATTCTTGCTCTCATTCAAGGTTGTTGTAGCCAGTTTCCACTTTCTGTAACCTCTTCCAAAGCTGACAGCAGCTCCTCTGTCCATTTTGGTGGGCTTTGGTTCAGGTGTTACAGTAGCATGGCCTAGAGTGAGACATGCTTCTCTTTCTGGCTCTGCCATTTATTTTGTGATCTTGAGAAAGATCATTCAATGTTATCTTATTAAGCCACATAAACAGATTAATATGTTTTGGAACTGAGAAGCTGATTTGGACACATTTCCGTGCCTGTCATGTCCATTGCAGTTGCTATCTTGGTGCCTCACAGCTCTGAATGTATTTAACTTCACAAGACCACTATAACATAGGGAAGCTGCACTGTTATTTTGTAACTAGCTATGACAGCCTCAGTGATTTTACTAAGTTTACATGAAAAAATAATTTGAGGAAGATAGCGTTAGCAGATACCAGGTCCCCCAACTTAAAAGCACCTTAATCACAAGACCATAGTACCTGTCAGAGCTGCACTAGTCCTAAAAGAGCAAGAAATGGTGTTAATAAATACCATGTGTTGTGTTTCTCTTGTGTGAACAGGTTCACGAGGAATACAGGGACCTCCTGGTCCTGATGGCTTACAAGGCCCACCCGGCCCTCCTGGAACAGCTTCTGTTGCTCACGGATTCCTTATAACTCGGCACAGCCAGACCAGGGATACACCACTATGTCCGCAGGGAACAGCAAGAATATATGATGGATTCTCTCTTCTATATGTGCAAGGAAATGAGAGAGCACACGGCCAGGATTTGGGTGAGATTTTGTATGCTCTGTCTTTGAGGGGAAAGAGGTTGTAGCTGCTTCTTCAAATGCTCTGGTTCTCTGAAGATATGAGTGTCTTAGAGATTACTTCAACAGGGGTTGCATACTGAGATCTACTGCCTCCAGAGGCTGCACGTTCTCATTCAGGATGAAGAACGTAAACCAAAACTGAGAAGTTAAGTTTTTCCCACGTGTGACAATTTGATAGCACATGCTGTGCACTCACGGGTGGAGAGGAAGAATACACAATTATTGTTCTCAGAGAATCGCTGTAAAAAGCAATGAAGTGAACATGCTGCTGTCACATTTTGTGTATCTTACTCTGTAGGTACCGCTGGGAGCTGTCTCAGACGTTTCAGCACCATGCCCTTCATGTTCTGCAACATCAACAACGTTTGTAATTTTGCATCAAGGAATGACTATTCCTACTGGCTGTCAACTCCAGAGCCAATGCCGATGAGCATGGAGCCACTGACTGGGCAAAGCATCCAGCCCTTCATTAGCCGGTGAGACAAAGCAGGCTATCGGGTCTCTTTTTCTAATATCTGGATAAATAACGCATCTTTAGCCATGTCATGTTTTGCTCTAGAAAATACTAGGAAAATAGCTTGTTTTAAAGTGTTCATTGTGTTAGGCGGCCTGTCTGTGTTTAGGGACTGCCAGGCTGTAAGAGCTCTGCTCAACCGAGGAAGCAAAGTTGTCAGCAGTGCAAGATCGCCAGGACAGGAAAGAGAATGTGAGAGCCATTAGCTCTGGGCTTAAGGCTTCCACTTGGAGCTTCCAGTTTGTGTTTCAGGGACTGCTTCAGTATTTTACCCAGTGGCTGTCAGTGGAAGTACAGGCAGACTCTGCACTTCCAAATACTGTCTTATGGCAGTTACAAAATATGTGAGAAGCAGAGGTCTAGATTAATAGCTAGTTTTCTCCCTTTGTCTGTGTAAGAATACTTAATAAAACATACTCATATTTTAATATCACGTGTTTCTCTGATCCTTCCCCTGTGCCCAGCTGTGTTGTGTGTGAAGCCCCTGCTATGGTGATAGCTGTCCACAGCCAGACCATCCAGATTCCTTCGTGTCCTCCAGGCTGGGACTCCCTTTGGATTGGTTACTCTTTCATGATGGTAAGAATGGCCTCCTGCTCCAGAAGGGGCTGGTACCCTCTTGTGTCCTCCCCCAGCTGCTTTAGGGCTTTGTTAAAATTACAGGGCTTGTCATTCAAAAGCCTTTACCCTCAATTACTAACCATGGTGGCCAAGATTAACAGTGATATTCCAGTACACAGAGCCCAGTGTAACTGATATTCATGGAGGTGTCTGACCCCATATTATCTCAACCAAGACTGAACAGTGGCTCTTTCTGTAGTTGAATGTTGTGCTATTTAATTTTTAGCACCTACTGTAAGATTCTTGTTTGTGTGTTTGTTTCTTCCCCCGGACACCAGCACACTAGTGCTGGAGCAGAGGGCTCCGGACAGGCCTTGGCATCGCCTGGATCCTGTTTAGAAGAATTCCGCTCTGCTCCATTTATTGAGTGCCATGGTCGTGGCACTTGTAATTACTATGCCAATTCATATAGTTTCTGGCTGGCAACTGTAGAGGTGTCAGAAATGTTCAGGTAAGAAAACCTGTTTCTTGTACATTGCTTTATTCCAGAAAGAAAGCTTTAGAAAACGAATTTATTCTAAAGATCAAGAGAGATTAATTTACAGGGGTATAGGGAAATAATTTGTTTGTTTTCCCCTCACCACCAGTTTTTCTAGTGTTTCCTTGGTAAGCCTTTGATATTAATATAAAAAACTTGCTAGGGCACATTCTGTCTTGCAAGGAGTGGGATTTTTTTAGTGTCAATTCTTATTCACATTTCACAGTACTTTCTCTGAAAGTAGTCCTACTGCAGTTGCTGTATTTGCAGTCTAAAAGATCATTTTTATTGGCTTTTTTTTTTTCTTGCCAGCCCTTTCAATAGAGTCAAATGTCTGAAAAGGTAGCTCACAAACACACAAGGGACAGGTATGAATGGCAAGATCAACTCTGCTTAAACCTTTTAAGGCAGCTGTTCAAATAATCTGTTTTAAAAGTCTTGTGTGAAGGAGGTTTCATACCCTCCATGGCAAACATTTTTTCCAGTACTATGCAGAAGAATTAGGATGACATTTTGGCAGCAAGGAAGCCAGTGGACGTTCTGTCCTCAGCTTCTCTGCAGTCAGCATTCCAGATGGAGTCTCTCAGCTCCTCAAACTTTTTCCCCTTCAACTTGAGTAGCAAAATCATTTTTTCTTTGAAAAATCATCTCATTTTATAGAGTAAATTACTACTGCCCTGTTTGTGTACTGATAAAAGCCTCCTAAATATTCCCAGTGCTGCCAAATTGAAAAATGTGGCTTTGTGGTAAAGGGCTGGCAATGTACACTGTGTTATATAGCAGCAGTAGCCTCTAATTTGGTTTTATGTAACATATACAACTGTGATACTTAATGTGCATTAAATAGTCATCCCTCTAAGTTTTCAGGGTAGTTGATCAGTGGTAATTCACTAGTGAAAACTGCCTACTAACAACTACCATGCACCTTTGAGTTTCTTGTATCTACAATTTTCTGTCTCCCATAAACACAATTTTTTTTTTTTAAAGAATCTTTTAAGAATTGAACTTAACTCTGTGTACATGCATATTACACAAATATATTATATTAGTCTCTCACCTTCCAACCCTTTCAGAATATAAGTAAATAATTTGGTAAAGTCATCACTTAAACACAAGTCTCATTGTAGCAGTATTCCTTAGGAGTTGTTAAACTACCCTTCAGCTGAGAAACCCAAAGGCTACAAAGACCTCAGAAATACTGGCTCAAACTTATAAAATTCACCCTAGGCTCAGTTCAGTAGTTGTGCTACATCATCCGCTAAACTGATCTAGGTGATTGATATCTCGTGTGTGCTGAGACACTGGGCAACACTGAGCATCTGTCACCTGGTGTTGAGGACGTACAGAAAGATCCCTCTTAAGGACAACTCTCCAATACAGGACTAATGCCCCACTTACAGACTGAAGTGTTATCTTAGACTGCTCTGTAAACCAAGGAAAAGCTGACCTAACCTTACCTTTGTGTCTGTCACCAGTAAACCTCAGTCAGAGACACTGAAAGCTGGAGACTTGAGGACGCGTATTAGTCGTTGTCAAGTTTGCATGAAGAAGACGTAACGTCTCGTAGGACGTTTTACAAAACAGTTGAAAATTCCTAAGGTGCACTGTCTTCCAGCTGCAACAATGGTGCTACTGTGCAGAAAGAAAAGAAAAAAAACGAATCCAAACTGTTTTAACCATGCAAATTCAAGTGTACCTCACTTGTGCCAAACTGAGGGTTGTTTGGTACATGTTCAACAACAGGACTAAGCTGAAAGAATTGACCTCTTGGAAACAGAAAAGAACACTTGAGGTTCACAATGGATCCGAAGATGAATTTTTTCATTTCTCTCCCTGTACCAAAATGGCACCTTTTTGATCAACCAAGAGAATAAAGAAAAACATGATGCACTGAGTATGTTTAAAATAACAAGACTGCAGTTTTGAAAAACATTTTTCATGGTGCTACTAACCCTACTGTATCCCAGGTTTTTAATATGAAATTTTAAGCTTATTCCTCTTTGTAAGTAATGAAATGTGTATATTGTGTAAACACCTTTTTAGTTGA
Source organism: Caloenas nicobarica (assembly GCF_036013445.1). Lineage (NCBI taxonomy): Eukaryota > Metazoa > Chordata > Aves > Columbiformes > Columbidae > Caloenas > Caloenas nicobarica. The sequence goes on from NC_088256.1 coordinate 7,023,277, forward strand.
AACTTTCAGTCATTTAGAAACAAACCAGACTCTGATATAAAAATGATATAAATGATATAAAAATGCTTATGTCTAAAATTAAAACATACAGCAGTATTTTATTATGAAATTTGTGGTACAGAGAGAATTTACCCCTCTTACACCAACTTATTAATTTGTCATTTCCTTCCTCGGTTGCCCACCTGATATATTTGGGGAATGCACGATTATTCTGAAGTCATTTTGATCAGGGTTTTAAATGTTGCACACCATGCTATCAGTGGTTTTATTTGTGCTTTGAAATCCCAATTCACTTGAAAAGATTTTTTTTTTAATCTTGTGAAAATATATTACATTATTAGCCATATTCTATATCCTTCTTTTCTGAATAAAAGTCACACTCACATTTTAGTAATCAGTTTGGTTTAACAAAACCTGTTCCTTGGGAACATCCAGTTACCAAAGCATTTCTGCTTATGCTCACAAGAAACCTCTACTCTGAAGTGGTATCCTGCATTTTATCCAAAATAGCATATACGCTAAGAAACCTTCAGAATGAAATACAGCATAAGCTGGTGGAAACTTTCCTATTTACAAATTAATCTTTTAGTCTTATGTGAATTTATACACATCCACAGTGTATTTACAGTATACAGCAACTCTTATGTATAGTTCACATAAGGCCTTGAAAGACGGTGCATGCAGCCTTTCTGATGTCATTGTGTACCAATCCTCCCATGTACGTCTTAGAGTGTCACTACTTGTGCAATAGCTGAAAAGTGATCACTTTTGTATGCATGACTGCTCAGCTTGTCTGGTCAGTGCTGTTTCATTTACCCTCCTGTATAAACAGAGCTCCCTGAAAAAGCAAGACTATTTTTCAAGTGATGATACTTTAATATTTTTGTTGTATATTGCCACCTCCACTATCAATACAACTTAACTTGTGAATTAACACACTGCTTTATACAGGTGAAGTGTATTTGTTTATTGCCTACTGTTAAGTAATTTATCAGGTAATGGCTATTCATTCTTACCTTTCAGTTATCATTGTAACCGTGGAGTATCAGAAATCTCCCTGTTTTGTGCACATTTGAAAAAAACCATAGGACTGGTGACTGACCAGGTGGCAGTGATTTATACAATGAGATTGGTGCTGATTTTAAAGCTTTCAACTAAGTATGAAACTGAAGTTCTTTAGTTTAAAATGCAAAATATTAATAGCTTTCTCTTTTTCCAGTTAGCTGCAGTTATGTATGTTGGTAGAGAGTGGGCAATTCAGCAATGTGCATCCTTCAACTAATTTGCTTTTGGTTTGCTGATGCATATAGAAATAAATGGAACCTGCTGCTACCTCCAGGTCAAGAACTTGTTACCAAAGCTGAAATAGTAAGTTTCTCGTAAACACAAGCCCTTACCATACTGCTGGCTCCTCAGGAGCCTCAAATGACCACAGCAGCCTCTCCCCAGCCCCACAAACACAGAAGAATGGATGCAGAGGTCGGGGAGCACCCGGAGGAAAGAACTCTTTCCCTACCAGCCTGTCTGGTGCTCACCAACAAGTGGTCATCTCTGGGGACCTGGGAAAGGGCAGAATGTGTTTGTTCTGGTAGCGCAGAAGCCACATCTTTCCGACACTGGGGCTTCTGCTGCCGCACATAAAACAAAGCCCACTGAATTGAAAAGACAGGAGATACCATTCCAATCAAAGGTAGAGAGCACCACAAACAGCCGGTACTGCGGCAGCTTTAGGTTCCAAACCTGTGAGATGACTGCAGAAAATGAAAATAGGTAAAGTAGCTACACTTCTGACACACATTTTCTGTTCCTGCAGCTTTCACCCTGACCTGGAGAACAGTCCTGAACCTTTATCAGCTTCAGGCTGAGATTTCTGAACAGGCTCATTTTTACTAAGAGAAACGTGGAATAGAGAGGAAGTAGCATCCTTTAACTGCAACATGCAGCAGAGATTCAAGAGATGCTGGTTTAATTCCCACCACGCATTCTGTGCCTTAGAGCAGGTAAATCACTTGACCTGGTTGATAAAAGCAAGCATGGGTATTATTTTCCTCATACTTCTGGACTGCTTAGACTGTAAGCTCTTTGGGGCAGAAACATGGAGGGGGCTCAAATGTTGGTTGGGGCCTCTAGGTGCTATCCATCAGTATATAAACATTAAACTACAGGTAAAAGCTTGTGTTTCCAGATTTATTATTAATACTAAAAAAGTAAACTGTTTCGAACATGAGAGCTTTAAAATACTCTTCGACACAGGCTAAACATGATCTTTCTCAGAACACCACTTCATCTACAGTGAAGGCTCTTTTTCCTGCAGTTGGATTGTTTTAACTAATCATGTAAAGTCAGTCTATTTTAGCTACTCTTGAGAAGGAACCTGGAAGATAACGATAACTCAGTTAGTTGTATGGGGACAAGTTGCACACTGCAGCCACTCGAGGGCACCACGTCGCCCCCAAAGCAAGAGAACACAAACCCCGAGCTGCTGGTGCCTGTGTGCAGCAGGGACTGTAAGCAAACCTTACTAGCAGGAGCAGAGCCCTACCTTGCTTTGCTCACTGCCCGTTCCTGTTCTTGAAAGCTCCCTGCCCATGGTGCACTGCCATCTGCAACCGGGCTGATGAATGGAAAAAAAAAATGCAGCTTTCAAAGGAATACTAGTTTGCAATTCTAAAACCAGTAACCCTATGGGTAGTTTGTGTTTACACTATTCTAGTGTTAAAGAACAAAGTTCTGCTTAAGACAGGCTTTTCAGTATCTTCCCTCACTCAAGTAAGTCATACTATAATCCTTGACTACAAGGAAAAAGCTTCCTTCAACCTCAAATCCATTTATAAAGTGGGATTTAAACTTCTGAACCCATTCTGCAGTCAAAGTACAGCCTATAAAGCAAGGTGGGCACACAGAGCAGCACAGCAATGGTTTCTATATAACGAACTAGACTACTACATGCAAACTTGGCGCTTTAGCAGCTCTTCAGCATTACAGGATTTTGTCCTCTGCTGTAAAGGTCAGTCCCCTGCATAGTGCAGATTTCCCACATCAAACGCTGGAGGAAGTAGCTATTTTCAAAAGCAGTTTTAGAAGGAGAAAAAGTGATATATTGATTTTGTAAGCAACGAATGCTCAAGTTCTAAAATTTCATCTTCTGCAATTATTTTCTACATACTTTGATATGTAAATATTTTGTAGTCAGCACGCTGCCTGACCTGTACAGAAACGCCATCCTGAGGAACAGCATTCTGCTAGGCGTAGAACTGTGCGACTGGGAGCAGCAGCATGTTTCTAACAGCTCCTTCCCAGAAAGGCTGTGCTTTAGACACTCCAGCACTGCTGCTGTGCACAATGGTGCTGCTGCAACTTGCACGAGAAGCACAAGCTGAAAATCGCACCAGAGCAAAGAAGCAGGACAGCACCACTGCTGCTGAGGGCAGCGATGAGCCCAGGGGAGCGTAGCCGCGTTCTACTTTCAAAATGTAGGGTATCTAGAACTATTAGCCTTGGAAAGAAAGATTATTAACTATTAACCCATTTGACTACTGCCCAAGAACAGCCTCAGCTGGCGGCAAGGGGAAGAGTAACTGGTTAGTAAAGGTACTCACTGTAGCCCAGGGTGGAGCAGAGAACAGTGGCTGAGGCTGCTGTGCCCAACAAGCAGCTTCGGTGACCACTGGGTGTCATTTCCTGATAGTCTGCTATAACCGTAACACTGTTTTAAATAGTTTTACATTAATAACTCAGAAGGAAACCCAAGAAACTGAGCTTGCTGTGTTTCTTTAACAAAAGGGAAGTGGGGGGAAGAAGTTTTTACCTCCCAGATCTGTACAAGCTCAGTGCTGCTGCTCTTCCCCGAGACACGATGCTTCACAACCGTGCAGGACAAGCGAGGGGAGAAACTTCTTTATATTTGCTAAAGCCAAAAGAGGATGCTGGGATGAAAAAAAAAAAAAATGCAAACCAAATCATATTGTTCCCTGGTAACTCTGAAAAGGGGCTTCTTCCCTGCTGGGAACCTCTCTCCTTCCCTGTTATTTGATTATTTGCAGTGAGATGCCCGGTCCATTAGAACTGGTCAATGTATTTCAAAACAAAGACTTTTAATATGTATTCTAGTGCCTGTCTTCAAATTCAAATAGGAAGTCACTTGCCTGGTGTTTCTGGCGGAGGGCTTTCACCATGCTTTAGAGCCCAGAGACTTCTGGCAATGATTCACCCAAAGGGGTTTGAAAAATTAGTGCAAAACTATGTCCTCCACACCACCCTCCAAAAAAACCCATCCTTGAGCAGTTCACACATTTCAGATCCAACCAGACATTCACAGGTCCCTTAAAGCAGCTATTGTGAGACTGTTGCAACAGTCCTGACCAGTGTTTGGGTAATTTTCCCGGCTTGTTAACTGCTGGTGGGGCTGCTCCTGCCTGTTAACTGCTGGTGGGGCTGCTCCTGCCTGTGTGAGCAGCACTGCTCTCTTCCCAATACAGGGGACGTGCTCTGAAATGAGGCCCCGAGGAAAACCCTGTTCTTATGGCAAACTTGACTTTCACAGGGACTTGTTTTAATGCGCTGTTCTGAGTAACAGGGTAAGAATTAAATCAGGTTTTTTTTAAAAGAAAGGAAAGTCTAATCCAAGACATTCCACAGTAATCACACACACCGATGGAGATCATGTACACTCACATCTATGGATAAAAACCGTAGAGAATTGACACATCCTTTGTGTCAGTAAGGAATCTGAGAAGACACTACATTTTGTTGGTATTTTCAACTTAAATTCAGTTGTTTTTGCAAGTGAGTGCATTACCTGAAATTATGAGATATCTATATGGGTTTTGGTTTTACATACTGAGACCTTACTTAACACCTACCAAACCAAAGTAATATTAATACTATAAAACTTAGAACAGCAAGTCATATGTGTTCCCTTCCACCCTGAACTCTGAAGACAGGAACCTGAACCTGTTTGATACAACAGTGCTAAAAAGTCCTGCCAGGGCTTGTAGTTTTTGATCATGAAACTTCCATACCCAGTTATGGACAAAGTCAAGAACAAAACTGCCACACTCTCTTGCATTTAAAGCAGAAAAAGAAAGTAGCAGGCACAGATATTTTTTTTCATTCAGAACCTCAGTTACCAGCCCTACGAATCTATGACAAACTGGGTGTTTTTCCGTGCGTTACCTTTTGCATTCAGTGGCAGAGAGAATTGCACAGACTGGGAATCCCTCCTCTGAAATACACTAAAAGCTCCAAATTGTCAGGGGGACACAGGGTGACAAAACCACTGCAAGAGGAAAGCAGCCGCAGCAGGAGGAAATGCACTTCTCACAGACAAAAGAAACCAAAACCCAGACACGGAGCTACATGAACACGTATTTACTGCAAGTAGCTCTATGGAAAGCCAAGTCAGATAAATATAAACACTATACAGAGCTTCAAGCCAGTCTCCCAAAACCGCAAACGCGATGTGTTTTACAAAGAAAACAACGTAATATTTACAATGGAAGACAAAGCCAGATCAATCAGCTCAACTTTAAAACAGATCTGTGAAGCAGAAATAGCAAATATAATGAACAGTTTTAACCATATATGTTTTAGTTTGTACAGACAATAACTGTCCAATATCAAATTAAATTTACAGGACAAACATTGTTCTATCATTGGTATTTTTGTACTATACAGCAGCATAAACGGGTAGCTGGAAGGTAGTATATATAGTGATATGTTTTACATCATCTGAAAATGTTCTTCCAGCACAATACTGAATAAATTAGTTGCTGTAAACTAAGAGATTCAAAAAGATTGCATATTTATTATGCCGTACCTATTAGTATTTGTACCACTATACTTGAGGTTACCCATTTACTTATTTATTCAGCATTTATTAAACCAGTGCTGTATATTGTACAATGGCAGCCTCGGGGTCTAATATGAAATAACTATGTAACAAATTTCTTCAAAACAACCTTTTCCTTTCACATTAAATGTTTAGATCTATCTTCATCCAAATTTTGATTTCTTAGAAAAAGATGTAAAGCTTTATAAAAAGCTGTCTACATATTGCATTATTAATTTGTGAGACCAAACAAAAGCTATATGGCAAGACAGTATCCTGGTCTGTAAGAGTGGTCGTATTTTTAATTAGTGTATTTTTAGCAGCAACAAGTAACTGTACCAACTTCTCTTCCAGAATCAAAAACAGATCTGTGCTTTTAAACCCGGTAGCAACAGTTTTTCCTGCCGCTAGACACTGTGTAAACTGATCAGTACCATGTTTCCAAAAAAACAAAAAGTCTTCATATTTCAGTGACGTGTACATTTTAATACTACTCCAAACCAGCTTTGGGTACACGTCACCGCACAATCCCAGCTGACAGCGTCCGATTTGTCACACCGGCAGCAGCAGCCGTGCCGGGGTGCGTGTGGGGCCAGCACCCCGGTGCAGCCCGCGGGTCGCCAACCACCGCCGCACGCTCCGCAAGCTCAGAGCGGGGCGAAAAACCTCAATTAATTCCAACCAAAAAAAAAAAAATACTCAGTACGAGAGCGAAGCACGTAATGGTAGAAAAATCAGGGCTTGTTTTAAAAATCTCCAACTGTCATTGTTCGCGTTTCTTTAGGTGGGACAAAGACAACTGAGGAGCCTACATTCTACTTTTTCTCCATGATGCCAGGAAGAAAGAACAAAAATAGTCTCAAATTAAAAATGGGGCTTTGGTTGGCAGTAAGATCAATTAGGGTGGTTTCCTTTTAAAAAGCTACAGCTGACAAATATAATGCAGAAGTCACAAACGCTGGATACGACTCTGCAGTTCTCCATTTGAATGCATGAACAAAAACCTCATTTTACACAATTCGTATTTATAAACAAATATCTTGAGGGTAAGAACAAAAACAATCTACAAGACAACCAGCCCATTAATCCTACTTTGTACATAGCAAAATTCTGAGCAAAAAAATAAATTCGGATTAAGCTCTGACAGACATTTGATTTAAAATACTCTAGCCTATGACCAAGAAATACCTCTTGTACCATAAAAGCAAAACCTTAACCAAAAAAAAAACAAAAAAAAAGAAGCAGAAGAGGTCTCTGTTCCTCAGGGCAGTTCAGTCCCACGGGGTCAGCCCTCCCTCCCGCCCAGCCACCTGAAGAAATCCTGAACTGCCAATATATTTCTAAATAATACATGTTTTAAGCTAACCACTTGTTAATGTACCAGAGAAGCAAACCCATGTTAAACAGACAATCAGAAACCAGCTTTGACTTCTCAGAATATAAGTTAAAAAATCAATGGGAGAGGCAGGAGGAAGAAAGGGGCGTATGGGGGTCTCCTATTAGCACTCACACTGCCTCCCAAATAGAGATGACACGAAAGACCAAATTCCATCACCAAAGCACAGCTATGAAAAAAATCTCAATTCAAATTAATTCAACTGTAGAGAGCCGATGTCTATGAAAAAAAAAAAAAATTAAAAGGATGGGTGTCTATGTCCATGCTGGTGGAAATGAAAGTAGCCGGCTGGAGCTGAGCTTTGCTTCCAAAAGCACCACACAGTTCCTGGAGTTACCAGCAGAAAAGTCTTCTCTTCCAACAATGGTTTCCATGGCAATGCAGTCAGTCTAGAAAGGAGAAGGGGAAAAAAAAAGTCAGTGATATTTTAAAAGCAAGTTTCATGGTGAAAAAAAATGTTTCATAGTGAGAGAATACAGGGAGCTTATCCATTGCAGAAGTGACAGCAGCGGGATGCAGAACACGGGTCCCTCAGAGAGGGAGGTGGCACTGCCAGATGACACCGGCTCGGAGATGCCGAGCCATGGGGAGAGCTGCGAGGTCCGAGGCAAGGACCGAAGAGCCGCTGCGACCCCAGCACTGACACTTCACTATCGATATTTCACTTCACGAGACCTCGATCCTCCCGAGGTGCCGGGTGCTGTGCAGAGGCTGCTCCTGAGCAGGATGAGCACAGAGCGGTTCTGGTCACATAATGAAGGTTGTGGCAAACACTCGCATTCACAGCCGGCGCTGAGCTGCGGAACAAACCTTCCCTGCAACTCCAGCTCCAAACGCGGAGCAGCCAGTCAGGACAGCTGCGCCCCCAGTCCTCAGCTTTTCAGGAATAAGCTTAATTTAGTTATGATAAGAAGCACCTCAGAGTATAGTTCTCTCTTTTTTAAGAAAGCCGCACTAAAAGGCAACACAAGGTACGAAAGCACATAGCTATGGCAGACAGCACTGCCAACTGCTGACAGCAAAAACCAGTGCCTTCCAACTGGCTGCAAAAGGCAAAATACAAAAATGAGGGGAAAAAATATATATAACCTGGTGTTAGAGGAAGGTACAGTGGGGTGACAAGGCAGAAGTGTTCACTGGAGAGAGGATGACCTCAAAGCTGAACACACCAGCTCTGAAATGAACCCTGCACGTGGCCAAGGTCAGAGCAACTCAAAAAGTTCCTGACACGGAGAACTCTGATGAGGGGGATGCCAAGACTTTCTGCAGCGGTGGGAACACAAACCAAGGAACGTACAGAAAGTCACTTTTCAGCTCACTACAAACCCCTTCCAGTCCCGACAGAGCCAGCGTGAACACCCATTTCCAGTCTGGAGGCGCACGATCGGCCACATCTCTGTGTCACACTGTCTGCCAGGCCCAGACTGTCCCCTCCCAACAGACCCGTCCTCTCGGCCAAGGCTGAGGGCACCATCCTCTGCAGCCAGGTGGCTTTGGGCACCCTCTTCACGGTTTGACGGACAGGGCTGCGGCACGTGTTTCCCGACATTCCAGGGAAGAAGGACGCAGCAGTTGCTAGCTGTTGTTTCTCAACGAGAGCAAGGAGAGATTTAGTCTTCAGAGAACATCATCTAGAGAAATGTAGTCTGCTTTTTTCCCCCTCAAAGCCACACAGCACAAGCTCTCTCGCTGCTCTGGGACAGCTTGCTGCCGCTGAGAGCTGCTGCAATACGGGGAAGGCTTGGTTACGAAGGCCGGTGCTGGCAGCACAGCACGCTGGAACCAAAGAAGGGGCTTCAGAGCTTGGTCCTGCCCATGCTCTTCTGCAGGGTCACAAGGAAATCAGTTAAACCTCGTTGTAAAGACAGTGTCGTGCTTCACTGCCTGTACCACAGGAACATGCTGAAGAAAACGTGACCATCTAAAGAACAAGCGTTACATATATATTAACGCAAACCTGTATGTTTACTTACATAACCAATCATAAAGTATGCACAGACCAGCTCCACCCTAAGTTAAAGAAGTTCTGATTTCTGACCAGCTAAAAATAGTATCCCTTCAAAAGAAAAAGAAAAAAGAACAAAAGAACAATGCTAAGCTGAGCTGAGCTGCCCTGAGCAGCCCGGCCCCACCAGTGCCCCCGGGACAGGGGGGTCCTTTGGCTCCAGAGAAAACTCCCTTTTATCCCTGCACAACCCACGCCAACGTCTGGGTTGCTGAGTTTCATTTTGCAAATACGGAGTGATTTAAAAAATAAAGTAACTTGGTTTTCCACAATTCGAGACATCCAAAATATACCCGTGACTCAAGAATCTCCATTTGTATTATTTCACAGACATAAGATCATTACAAAACGCTATTGCTCGTTACACGCAGAGCATGATGTGGTTAGTGATGGCTTTGTTTTCACAAAAGCCAAATGAAGCTATTATTTTTTCCTCTTCAGAAGAATATTGTTTTGTTGTAGGACCAAAGGATGAAAATACGCACCACAGCTTGCAATGAATCACATCTCAACGGTGCATGCAAGTCAAATGTTGGAACAATTAAGACTTCTATATTAAACTTATACACAGTAAAAATTAACATTTATCAGCATCCCCCCACCCTTTCCTTGCTGTGGACCTATGAGGTTACATAAAAGGAATTTCAAAAACTGTCTCTGCTTTTGTCAGGACATTTTTCCTCCACGCCTAACACACAAGGCACACCTGAAAGCTGCTTGACAAGTTATTCTAATCTCTCCAAGCATATCCCCAAAACATTTAGAAGAGCAGAGGCCCAGTTGTTTGCATCAGACAATCCCCATGTGGCAGAACTCGGTATTTATAACTAAAACTTTTTGAGAACTTTCATAAACTTACACCAAATTACATTTAAGATACTTGGTGGGCAAGGGGGCGAGCTTAAGAGAAAAAAAAAAAAACCACAAACCTGCTCAACTCTTTGATTCTTTGAACAAGCCTGGCATAACCGGGAAGGCAGCACGATAACCAATTCCAAAGCAAGCTCACCGGTAACTCCAGCCAGAGCCCAGCCTAGCACAGATTAATGTGTAAGAAACCAGGAGCAAGTATCCTCAACTCATCTTCGCTACAGCTTATAAATCCCTGGAAGTCCGGGCCAAAACACAGTTTTAAACCAGCGCAAAGGCAAGCTCAGGACTGCCCCATGGCGCCCCCCTTCCCCAAACTCTGTGCTTCTTACACATCGTCCCACCAATTTGTCCCCCCTTCTCCCCATGATTATTAACCTTCGTCATTTTTAGGTTAAAACAGAATTGTGGGAACTGGAAATAAACAAAAGGGAGTTTCATGTCAATGTTACCTACAAGCTGTTAACAGTCTCATAAAGCCTTGAGTCTTTCAGATAGGGAGCTAGTGGTTGTCACCGCTTCTCTAATCCCCTTGTTAAAGCTGCAAATTTCAATATTGCAGTTGGAGCAGTACAGGTGGCTGATGCCCTGAGTCAGCAGCTCTTTTTTGGGATAAAAGCATCAAGCATTTATGTATATATATGCATATATAGATACAGATATATTTGAGAGATACATATGTGTTCACATGTATCAGTATCTGATAGAAAAGGCAAAAAAGAAACTTGTGAAACTTGACCACATTAAAAAAAAAAATTCCCTCTGAAATCTAAGACAAGACGGAGATCTTGCCAGATCCCTCCCACAAAGCGTCTGCAGCCACCACGGCTGGCGAGGGCAGCACTGAGGAGCCCAGCCCTGCCTCCAGCAGGACCACGGCCACAGAGGCCCCCAGGTCCCCAACCTCCGGCACCAGAGAGATCCCACGTCACAGCCCGCGGCGTGAGCGGGGTCTCCAGCACAGCCGGGACGGCGGCCGCAGCCTCACGTGCACACACACCATGGGGAAAGAGGTGCAAAAAGGGTTTAATCAAAGCCAGAACAAGGCCAGTGTCTGCTGTGCCACCCAGAGCTGATTTGTGCATTTCCACCTCTGCGGTTCCTCACCCAGAAGATCCGTAGGAAGCGAGCAGGGTCTATTTAGCGAGGCTCAAGAGCACTCACGCATTAAGCTCCTTGGTGGCTCTTCTCTCCACACTTGATCTTCCATCTTTTGACTAGTCAGTAGGTGAAGGTAAATTAATGGAGGACATGAGGTGCTCAAAAAACACAACACAGCTTCTGGGAAGCTGGATGATCTTATTTCAAGTTTGCATAATGTAAGATTCATCAGCCAACAATTCTCTATGTTAATAGCACAAAAACGAGAATTGCTGATCAACAATAAAAACCAGATCAGCATTGCACTATGGATACCATACAAATGTATCTGACTCAACACTGAACACTAAAGGAAGCTGTCAGAGAAATGGATGAAACCACTTCTGAAAGGAAAACAATTGGTGAGATGTGAACGAGCCGGGCAGAGCAGAACAATGCTCGCGGGGCAGCCCTCCCCCTCGCGCTTCTCAGAACACGAACGCCACCAGATAGAACTCAGTGGCCAGATCAGACACGACAAGAAGATATCTCAGACGTCTTTCACTTGTAGTGTAAACACGCTGCTGTTCCTGGACTGTCACAAGCTCTTCCAAGAAAATCTGCTCAGCCTTCCAAAAAAAAAAAAAAAAAAAAAGAAAAATATCTGATAACTGATCATTACAACAAAACAAGCAGCAAAAACCTGAACTTGAAAAAAACTCTGCGCTTTTGAAACAGCCCAGAAATACACTATTCCAAGTAGTTTTCATAGCAGCCTTCTGTTCATTCAAACTTCGCCTCTGTTAACAGCTTCTCCTCAAAAGCTTCAGCCTTGATTCAAAGTTAAACCATACTGCTTCAGAATGTTGAGAACAATACAAATTCAACTTCCTATGAACATTTAACATGGAAAACAAGTCCAGAAAGCATCCAAACATTTTCACAGATCACCTCTTAAAATATATGTGCAAAGTTTAGGAAATTACACCAATGCTCTCTCCATTACACAATTCTATTTAAATTCATCGGTTTAAGATGCGATCAGATTGTAAAACTACACACAGCTGGTCGAGTCTTTCTGAGGAACAATCAGAGGAAAAGGATCGCAAGGGCAGAAGAGAAACTAAGAGGGCAAATATCTAAGATAGAATGGCAGTGTGCCACTGCTAAAAAACGTTTTGTTTAAAATTGAGGAACACACAGCAAGTGCTCTGCAAGGTTTCTACGCAAACATAATCTATAGTTTTATAAAAATTAGGGGGAGAGGATTAGATTAGTTTTAATTTATTAGATTGCAAATCCAGTGTGTTCCATTTGAAAAAGTATCAGATGAGAATATATCCAATTTACACTTCATTTCCTGCATCTGAATTATTCAGGTCATACAAGTCAGGCCCTTTGAAACAAACTGAGAGGTTTTAAGAACATAGCAGACACGTCCTCTCAAAGAAATCCATTCTAAATAATATCTGTTTTTACAGAAAAGGCTTCTACTGACATAATTCTGCAACCGATTCCTAAAAGGATAAAAGCTTTGCTTACAGAAGATAATTAAATGATTAAAATCTCCATGTCAAAGACTAAGACAGCTTAAAGCTTTCTGGAGAACACTCCTGAAGTTGCCCATTTCCTGAACTTCAGGTTAGGGGGAAATGGGAGTTAATCCAACTTGTGCAGATCAAAAGCAGCAGAACAGCCCTAGATTTTCTTGTGCACATGGTCACGCGCAATATTCCTGTTGTTCAGGAAAGCACCGAACCCCAGCCCAGCCTCAGGACACAACATGCGTGTCCAAGAGCATTTTGCTCACGCCCCGACAGGATTACATTTCAAGCCTCCCACCTGGCACACAGGTCAGGAGGAGGGAGGTAATTTGCCCAAATACATTCTTCGCAAATCAAGAGAAATTTTTTTTAACCCACGTCTTTCCAAATACATCATTACGACCCTATGTCATTGTCCTATTTCTTCAAATTCTTATTTTAATGGTGTAGCTTTAGACCTTGCTAGAGTCAAGTGGTGTTATTTGAGAAAGGCAGAATTCCTTCTTAATTTGCACACACAGACACCAAGTCTGCAAATACAAATCAGAAGAACTGACACATTTGCTGTGGCCACTGCACACGCAATTACTGTACCTGGGAAACCCAAACAAGGCCCCGACACAGAACGCCATCCTTGTTTGGGAAATGGGTTAAACTACACACTTGCCATTAAGTACAGATTTCATGGACTTTCTTCACTCAACAACAAACTAATGATGCTTAAATTGAACTAATATATATATTTTACACCCACAATATTCCTGACTTTCCACAAGCAAAAAAAGAGCAAAATTTGTTTTAAAAACCCCACCTTTTTAAGGCCCACTTTTCATTGGATAAACTATTTAAACACAGCGACTGGTAACAACACATCCCAGTAAATTAGATTCCTTCCTCAAGCTGTATTTCTAACATTTAGAAGACAAAGTTACCCTCACAAATAATCTTTATCCACAATCATTTGTTTAAAATGTGGTTCCACTATTCTTAGTGCTTCACAATTTCATGAGCTAAAAAAAACCCTCCCAGGCTTTAAGATCATTTTTATTCACTTTGCAGAAATGCCTTATCTTTCGCAACAGTAGCTTTTCTCTTGTAATAAACTGGAGCGTTGTTTCCAGGAAGGCCTTACACACGCTCCCTCATCTCATCTCTTTTACTGATACTATTCCTAGAACTAGGAAACTTGCACGCAGTTTTGGCAGGGCCCGAACACCAACTCAAATTGCACCGGACTGCTTGACAAGAAGTTGCCAGGGGTTTTTTGGGTTGGGTTTTTTGGTTGTTTGTTGTTTTTAAACTAAACTTCTATGACAATATAGTGCGACAATACTAAAAATTAACTTCTTTCCCCTTAAAAACACACAGAAGTTCAAAATTTCACATTTTCATGTTGCAGAAGAATGAAAAAAAGTTCTGCTTTTTCAAAAGCACTCATGGTAATTGTATAAGATACCACCACTGACCTCCTAAACTGCAGGAACATAGGTAAATTTTAGCCAAAAAAAAATCTTGTTTGTGTGGCTTCTGACAATAGCACCTGCTACAGTTCACCCCACTCTCATGACATGAAGTCCCAATAGTGAGGATTATCTTTCCTGCCTGCACTCTTGCCGTAAACTAGATGGTAAAAACTGTCAGGAAACGAATAGGAAAGAAAACAGCTGCGCCAAATACAGGCGCAGAACAGCACACACGGCTCTGTGCCCTCGGTCAAAGTGGGCTTGGGATAACTGGAAGAGTTTCAGAGCAGTGCAGAAAGACTCCGGAACGGTGTGAAACAGCTTCCCAGCAAGGGACAGCCAGGCAACACAGACCGTTCCGCCTGCACAGGAGTATTAGGATGCATCAGGAAATTTTAAAAAAATATTATACCACAGGTCCCTGCTGCGTGCAGTACAGGGAGCCTCTGACAGGACACCGGCCAAGTGCACGGCAGAGGAGGATACACCATCTAGACAATCCTGAGGGCATGGAGAGAAATGATAACGGTCATTATCTCTCACAATACACAAACCAGGGGCTGCCAAAACAAGCCAGTATGGAGCGGGGTCCAAAACATCGAGAGAGGTCTGCATGCAGCTGTGCCACGGGCTGCTGAGGGTACAAGGAGTTCACACCGCACCAAAAAGAGACTGGAGAAGTACTTGGTTTAGAGATCCGTGGAGGATTATAAAATACACAAACCACATCAGGCTCAGGAAATCCACCAAGCTGAAAAAGAAAGGGAAAAAAAAAAAAAAGGAAAAAAAAGACGCTGGGTGTATGTTTCTGTGGAATTATTACATGTGCCTGCCCAGCTCTTCTTCTGCTGGGTGGTGTCTGCTTGCAGGCACAGGTCTTGGGTTTGGGTGAGCAACACTATTCTTATAAACACAACTCAGAGAAAGGACAGTGTCACTCGTGACTAATGAAACAGCTCCCCACCCTTCAAATCACCTTTCCTGGTATTTCCTTTCTACAGAAGTTTTCACACATTCTAATTCATCCCTTTGCTCTTCCCAACCCCTTTAGTCACTGACCTGAAAGCATGTAGCACTACCTTTTTCTTTCACCTCCATCACCATAAATGACTGTCAAAAGGTAAAAAGTTACTACATGGCCACATACTCAAAGAGGTACACCCTCCTCACCCATCCCTTCTGCCCATGCGTGCCTGCACAAAAAAAGTACTTTGCTATCAGCCACTACCTACTTCTACATTTTCTGATTATCACATTAAGTCTGCGTTAGTATTAGGATACCCAAACCCCTGGCTTATGCAGGGGAGGAAGAAGGGTTCAGATTCCATTGCACACGTGAAGCGAGGTCTTCTCAAATCACAGCACATGCACAAGAGCCAAGGATGGGGCCTCCAGCTGCCAGGAGCAGCCCAGGAGCTCACAATGGGCAGAGTTAAACCGTGTCTACACACACACACAAGTTTTAATCAACAGTGTACAACTCTTGTTTAATGTTTACCTTGCAGAACATGTCAACATTAATATTTCAATCCCTTGTAACCTCAACAGTGAATCAAAACTCGCTGCTGCCACCACTTCCAGACTCCCCCGCAACCACTACAGTGTCTGTTCAACCTGATCTACCAACATAGAAATAAATTAACTTTCTCCTGTCAAAGCTATCGTTTCGCACTCCAGCTTCTGCAGAGCACCGCAGCGGTGACGATCAGGTGCCAGCCAGACCTCCCCGTTCAGAGCTGGACTGCAAACGCTCCAACCACGCTGGTTACAAACTCTAAAGGTGACACACTGCTGCCTCCTTCCCAACACTAGAAGATGGCCCGAGTCCCAGAGGTGCCACCTAAAAAGGCCCTCCAAAAACAAGGAGGAACCTGTTGTCGGGGCAGCTCCATCATGCAAGCTGCTTCTGGAGCAAAGTCTCACAAAGAACAGAGGATGCAGGTCCATGCGACGGTAACTGCCAAGGGATGCTGCACGGGGTGATGCTGGGCTCTGGTACGCACTCCTGCACCCCTGCTGGCACCAAATAGATCAGTCACACAGCTGCAGGAAAACTGACTTACAGAAAGGAAAAAGGAAAAAATATATATCATCACATTCCACATCTAAAAGGGAGAAGTAAACATTGGGACATGCTCCTAACTCAGAGATACATGTTGGCCCACATTCCTCTTACCAAGATTAATATCCTGGCCAGTGTTCTGACATTTACCTCATCCTTTTCAAGTCATTTAAACCATTGCAACCACTGTATTTATAGCTCGCTACCTTCCATCGCTCCCTGCCGTGTGCATACCCTCCCAAGTGCCTCTACCAGCTTCTCCTCCCGCAGCCGCGCTCCGGCAGCCTTTTATCTCTGCCAGGCCAGCTCTTATCTTCCTCTGCCCGTGGCAGCAGCCTTGATCCTTATCTTACTCTCCACCCCAGCACATTAAGTTTCATCCATCTCTTTAGTTTCATCTTTTAAATTGTAAGCTCCCCAGGGCAGAGACCAACATGTTTACATTTGTGGCATGGTAGAGGAGACCTTCATCCTGCCTACCTGGTCAGGTTCGACACAACGAGCAGAGATCACATCTGGAGCTACAAGCTTTCATTAACAGACTCGGTCTTGTAATAGTGTCTGAATGACCTCAGGATCAAGTCTGTTCATTTTTTCAACTCACTTCTAACTGATTTCCTGTTCACCACAATCTGCAATTTAAAAGCAATGTGTTCTAAAAAACAAACAAACAACCCATCCCCCCCTAAAAAAAAAACCAGCACAGAGTTAAATATAGAGGGCAACTACCTCCCAAAGCGTCTCCCATCAGAAAAAGCAAGTATTCTGGAAGCTTGAATTCAACAGTGATGTTACTACTGAAAACCCAAACAGCTTTCAATTTTTTCTAACAAGACTAATTAAATAAAAAAAAAAAAAACACAACACAAAAACCAAAAAAAAACCCGAAAAAAACCCCCACAAAACACAATATAGAGCAAACAGTATCTTTTTGGCCCCCTAACCCATACTGGTTTAGACTTATGAAACTTTATTGTTTTAAACTAACAGAACTTAAAGCATGTTCCTCCATCTGTATTGATGGATGTTTTTCCCTGCATCCAGCCGGTGCTGAAGAACGTCCTCGGCCAGCCCCCTGCAAACAGGCTCCGTTCCCTTGGACCGGCAAAGCAAAGGTGCCCAGGCCTGAGGAGAAGCCCTTTGGTACCATTTGCTGGTTTCTCTTGGCCATTTCGGCTCAATAGTCGATAAGATGCCACAAAAGTGGAACCAACACCTGTCAATAGCTTAAAGAAGGTTTTCATACCAATAGAGTACAACGTGGCTCACATTAATAGTTTTTCTTGATCTGGTACACAACAGCTTCTCATTTATCTAAAGCTGCATCTGCTTCACTGTCAGAACTCTCCAAACTCCCGGTAGCCTAAGAGATACGTGTGAAAAGAAGCACCAGTTCCCCAAAAATAATTCAGGCTCAGCCCATCCAGCATCAAAAAAAATTACGCTGCAAATTCAGCTGTTCAGCCCAAAACGCTAAAGCAAGCAGGCTTGCCATGCGTATGGAACAGAACCGCACTGTTCGCTGGGGAAGGAACTTACCATTCTTTAGTGGCTTGATAAAATTAGAAGCAATTTTACCAGGTTTTTTGCACGCCTTTTGGTATTATTTCCCACGATTTTCAGAAAAAGAAAAACACATTTTGATACCCTCAGTCATTCCAAGAATCCTGTTCTACTAAAAGGGAAACCTCTCTACAAGTAGGTAGCATCTTTATGAGCGTTTCATGCCCTAGCAAATAGGAAATACTATTCTTACCTATCTTATGCCCTAAATAATAATTCAATTCGATATTTACATAAGTTCATTATATACACATGCTATACAGTGAACACATGCACTATTTGCCTTTTAGTAGTAATTTGAAAGTTTTCCATTTTCTTGAGTCACATTAAATTGTATCATCGCCTTGGAATTAAAGCCAAATCTGAACTATCTTAATTTCAGTATAAGCCATCTCTGTCAAAACCCTTTCTTCTCATGAGATTAAAAAAAAAAGGTTACACCTTACACTTAACTCTCAAATCACTGGCACGCAGCACACATGTACACACACACAAGCAGCCTGAATTGTTAGCACCCAACCACACAGCTAAATTAACAGAAAAAGACTGTTTTGAAATAAGCAACTTTTGCCCCTTAAGATACAGCTCATGACTTAACCAGAGCAGAAAATTCTTGCTAATAGTCTATGACACTGCTGCTTTTGGGGTAATACTACATCTGAAGCAAAATCTCCACAAATCCAAACACTTGTATGTTCAAGATCATTTAGATAAGATACTCAGCAACTCCTCTGAAATGTTTTTGATGAGTCAGGCTAATTTACCTTTGTCTTCCCACTGTCCTCAGGTATGTCACAAATCCCTACTGATCAAGGTTCTCAACTAGATGGAAACCATCCCTAAGCTGAGTGGCCTTTACAGAGATGCAGAGCTTGATTAAAATGAGAACGTACTTTTTGCTTGTCCCCACGCCATTGCTGTATCCTGTGAGACGAGGCAACTTGATCACTAGATTGTTGTTAATCTGCAAAAGCTAAATGTGGAAAAAAAGTCAAACAACAATTTTGCACGGTGGGCCATAGGACAGCTCTCCAGCCAAGTCATTACATACTGTTTAAGGATGAGTCTCAAGATAATGCCACATTTTTACGACAAAACAGCAGTAATAATACATCCTCAGGCTCCAGAAAACTTGCCTCTCTCTCACCTGCCTTTCAGATTTATCACTCCTTTGGGTTTAATCACTTCCTTTGGGTTGAAGAATGCCACATTTCATCACAACAGTACTTAAAATAAAATTGTAGAGTTTGTTTCCTGCTTTGAATCAGAAAAACAAACTTGTTAGCGCAATCGACATACTGGACACCATTCAGCATGTTTTCGGGAGCACCACAGATGCACAAACAGAGCACACAAACACACACCAAGGTACAACACGGTACTATAAGCTCTTTTTAGTGCCATCCAAAACCTCAAGGCATAAACCCTCCTCCCAGCAATCGAGATGAAATAAACTTATTAAACATCCTTTCACCAAAAAAAAAAAAAAAAGAACATATACAGAGAAAAATAAACAAACCCCAACTCTACCTACTGCCACCACGCTGCTGGACACACAAAAAAACCCCTAAGAAGTAGCTAGTGACAAACCACCCCAGTAATCCTGGGTTGGAACCCGGCGCTGGAAGGAGTGAGTTACCGCACACCTCCTGCTGCCCCCACCCACCGGGGAACAAGGGGCCCTCAGACACCAGGGGAGGAGGGAAAATGGGAATTTTGAGAGAGAAAACTCAGAGGGTAATCCTGCATTTAGGATTTTAGCCAAGAGTCCAAAAAAAAAAAAAAAAAAAAAGGCACTTTGAATCGGTACTGATTTCTCCCACAACTCCCCGCATCCTGCGGTGGTGCCTTAACCTACACGACAGCTACAAGCAGAAAGTTTTCAATTCCAAACGACGTATGCAACCATAAGCTTCAGCTATAGAGTCTGGAAAGCTGATTTCCAAAAGTATTTCAACACTGACTACAAGTGCGTGCTCCCTCTCCGTGTCAGGGAAACTTGCTCGTCTCACTTTCTCACCCAAGGACAAGTAAAACCCAGCTGGTTCTTGGTCACGTATGTCACCATGAGCTCACTCCCCGCTGCACGGCAAAGCTCTGCCTTCAGCAGCTCTAATACCGCCTGGGAAGTTTCCCTGGGTATTCTTAAGCAGAGCTCTAAGTCACTCAAGACTGTTCAAGCGGCATCTGCTACAGTAAGATTAAAATGTGGGGGTTTGGGGTTTTTTTCTTTTTTATTATCCCAGCATTACTTCAAAGATGTAGGATACATAGCAGCTTTCAGATGTGCTTCAATCGGGTTCTTCAAGATATTTTTAAATGGGCCCATGCCTTAAGTATTCTGCCAATGCAAAAGAGCATCAGTTTGAAGCAAACTTTTAAACACCACTAGTCTGAAACCCAAAACAGGCATTTGTTTGCCTGGCATCCCGTAAACTGTAATTTACTATATTAGTAATAGCTAAAACTTCCAGCTTCTGAATTTCTCAAAGTGTATATTGTTCATTGTATTCTTCAAGATTTTGCATTTGAAATATACAAGTTACCATAAAGGATGGGGACAATTCAGAACACAAGTTATGCTTTACAGCTGCAGTCGTTCTTCCCCTCAGCTCCCCAAAGCGCACACAACACTCTTGCCCCGTCTAGCACAGGACAAGATTAAAAAGGTGAGGAACATTTAAATTATAATCCTGCACTTTAGAGAACTTCTGAAATAATATCTTAGCATAATGTTAGAGTATCAGGTAGAGATAAGATTAAAGAGTGGGTGTAAAATAGGTGGGCCGATATCAAGCTGAACATTACATTTACTCTGAAGAGTCTGTTTTGGTTTTGGAGTCCAGTGTATCTTTGCAGGTTTAATATTTCTAATTAAGTCTGAAGAAACTCTTATTATACAGGACCTATTATGCAGTTTATTACCGCCCCATTCTCATTATCCTCCTCAGTTTCTGCAAGGTCCAATAACAGGGTATACATTAGCTAAGCCCTGTTTGAAGTAGCTTTAGTGTTCTGTACTCCTAGCACAAAATTTCATGACTCAGATTCATGTAATCAAAACTGCAAACCGCTTGCTTCAATATTGTGTAACAACTTTGTGACGAAACTGTTTTCCTAATGACCTCCTTACACTTCAAGCATTAAAAATCAGAACTTCATATTCTTTTTAGCATCATTATCAACATGCGTACAACCTGAGCTCAATTTTGCCCGAACCTAAAAATAAAAGTTTAATAACAAGTCAGGCCTATTTACCACTCCAAGTTAGTGCCCTCCCCCTCCTCCATCCATGTCATGAACAGAGAAGAAAAAAAAAGTTTGATTCACTTTAGTGAATCTGAACCAGAAGTAGCTTGGGAACTACAGAGAGGGGGCAGCGATGCATTGGAAATCACTCTACAACCCTCAGCAGTCAGGAGAACGCGGCTGAGTCACAGAACATGATATTCCATTTATGCAAACAAAAACAAAAAAGCAAACACAAAAAGGCAAAGAATCTCACGTTGAGAACTGTTTTCCATTCAGTAAAACTGCAGTTTATGGAGAAGAGGTGAAGTTCTCTACCTGATAGAATGTAATAAATAAGGGATAGCTCCCTTCTAGGAGGTAAAGTGTAAACACATCTGCAAAATATTTTCCTTAAGAATGGATTAAGCCACAGAGCATTTTTCAGGCAAAAAGACCAAAAGACTGGGATGCAGAGGGAAAGAAAAGACAGCACTTGGTTCTGCTAAAAGTCTCTGAAAGCATTAAAAATATCAATTACACACAGGCACACTGCACCTCTTCAGGATACAAGAGGTTTAAACGTGAAGCTCTATGTTCACTATTCCAAATGGAATGTGGAAGTGGTTTTCTGGATTACAGAAAAACTTTTATAATATCAAAGTAAAAGCTTTATTGCTGTAGAAACTGATAAGTTGTTTCAAGAATACAGGCTTCTCAAATTACACATGCTATAACTCAGAGACCTAATTTACTATGTGAATGAAAACTGGTACCTTCAGAATCAAGAATTTTAAGTCATTACTAACAAAACTATATACAGCACCAATTTACAACACTGTACGCAAGTTTGGCAAGCTACTTTTAGCCTGGACTGTTTCAAAATCTGTTCACCCCTCCGTGAGCCACCTACCAGTAAACAAAGTCCACACCCCACTTGCCCTCCTATTATACACCAGAAATATTTTATCCTGTCTTTATATAAAACTCCTAGGCCTTGTTTTGGAGCAGCGCTTTATAATTTTGTTTTTTCTTTTTAGGGCTAGAAAGAAACCACCAAACTAAGCTCTTAGTATTCTTATGGTTAATTTCCTGCCAATGCCCATGGTTTTATGCACAGAGTTTCTTTCACTTCATTTTAATGCATGCTTCACTTCCAGAAAACTTCAATTCACCCCAAAAACCAGCAGCTCTAAGTCTCTTGCCCCTCCACAATTTGTAACAGACAAGAGAAAACCCCAAGCACAGGGCTCTAGGTACTTTGCTGCAGCAGTAGTAAGCAAAATGTTTAAATAAATACAATTTCTAACCATATTATCTCTTGAAAAACATTTTAAATGTAATATTTACAGTACAGCTGAAAAGAAATAATCTCTCATTTTCTCCATTTTGTAGTAAGTTTTATTTTATAACAGATTGTAGTCATATGAGGGGAATAAGATCAAGTAGGAATTCTGCTGGTTTGGGAGGTGGTTTAACAAAAAAACAAAACAAAACAAAAAAACCACAACAAAACAAGAAAAAAAAAACCCTACAATTGGCCGTGGCAATCAGTGTGCCTTTGACTTAGCAGACAAATCTCTGAAGTGCCAAAAGACTAACTCTGGAAAAAACCACTTCTTGGACCGGCAACTTTCAACGTCTTCTAAATTTGATTCCAACCAACAAAACAAAGCAGAGGAAAAAAACCACCGAGGCAAACCACAGGTTTCTGAGCAGCCCCGAGCAGTGCTGCCAGACTTCGAATGGCATGCGAGCTGAGTCAGGCTTAGACCTTCCACGCAATTTTAAGCTCCTGCAGTACCTTCTGCCTTTAGACACTTAGTTTTAAAGTGAAACTAGAAAAAAACCCTATCATTTCAGCATTTAAGATGGTAATTAAAAATATAAAAGCCAGTAGTAGCCTGCCTCTTTACTGCTTTCTCTGTTGACAGAGAAGTAGACAAATATCAATGTCCAACAGTGATTAAATATTTCCTCTTAGTACTCATCAATTATTGACTACACACACATTTGCAAAGAGAGGAAAACATCATTTCCAACACATGCAGTTTTCTATCAAGGCGGGTGAATTCCTGTAAGGAGTTCAGTGGGTCACTAACACCAAAACAAGGATTAGAATTCCAAAGTCACAGTGCAATGCAGTGCCTGCACAAACTGCTGTTCAGTCAGCGCACAGCCGAATGCCACCGACGGCTAATTCCTATTTTTTGCTCCCACCATGAGAGCAAAAAGCTTAACACATGAGTACGAGCGTCTCCCCTCTTTCCCATATTCTTCCTCCTCATCCCCAACGCTTTTATTTTTCACGCACACCTCAAACTACGCGACCTTAGGTTTGGTCAGACCACTGCTCACACGAAAGCTCGCAGCCTCCCCTCCAAAGTTTCAGACCTGGAAGACACCACTCAGAGCCTGCTCGACCTCTACTACAGGTGTTCCTCACCTGCTGCGCAGAAGACAGATCCCTCTGTACAGCAAGGAAGGGTTAAGCTAAGCCCTGGGCCACTAGTGAGAGGTAAAGGTGGGGGCATGGGCTTCAGGAGGCCCCCACAGGCAGGTCAGCCACCAGGAGATGTTTTCTCCAGAGGACACAGCATCCTTTGGAGAGCAGAGCTCAAACAGAGCACACCAAACCTTCAGGGGAAGAACAATGAGTTCTGTTCACCTAAGATTCAACTAAATAAGTGTGGGCAGAGTTGGACATGAAAAACCCCAAAACATGCATTTCGCCTACAGCCATTGAAAGAAACAGATCTAAGCCCCAAATTTTGATGTTTAAACCCAATTTAGCAATTTTCAGCTTTCCCTATCTATGACACAAATTACAAAATACCAAGCTAATTAAAAAAAAGCAAAGAGTCATCTAGTTATAAGAAAGGAAGCAGGAGAAAACAAAAGCAAAGGGAAGAAAAGAGTTACCATAACCTCAGGACAAGAATTCACGATACAAGATTAATGTTTATATTAGCAAAATTATTTTATAAAAAAAAACCAATGCAGATGACAGTTTGATAATAACTCTAACTGCCTACAAGAGTCACATAAATGCTTCAGGCCAAGGACCAGGTTCCTTTTCATCTTTGTTCAGCAGCTAAGATATTGCACTAAGAGACTGCTCGTACTAGACCACCACAGATTATAAAAATATTTACCCCACTCTGAAGACCACATTTTAGTATTGAGAACCTAATTCCTACAGTTAAGCAAGCATGAAAGGAAAGCGCTTTTTAAGTTACAAACCTTTTCTTGCAGCGTTACACTTCAGCCCATCAGATCTGCTGAAATCTATGCTCACGTAAGCTCCACCGTCCAAACCTGAAGTACCATTTTGGAGATGGCAAGTTGGCGCTGTAGTACTTGCCTCACAGCTTATGGGGTCATCGCGTAAATTCAGAGCGATGTAGTTTAAGCCATTCTGAAATCCAGTTGAGGTATCCCTGGACATTTTGCTTTCCTGACCATCAGAAATGTTTTCATCTGGTTTTAACCAAACATTGTCAAATGAGGCAGAGCTGTGTCTTTTGCTACTGTCAGTAAAGAAAGAGGAGGAGGTTGTCACAGTCCCAGCAGAAGAGAACGTTTCGGAGCTGTGTCTCCTCCTGCCTTGAGGATCGGCTCGAATCACTTTCGGTCCCGTAGGAGGTTCGGTGCCAGGAACAGAGAAGCTACTGCTACCGGCGTATCGATCAACAATGCACAGTCGATTCACTATGGAAGAAGGGCTCTCGATCTTTACACCATCGTTGGATTCGGCAGAAAACGGCCGCGGTGGCGTTGCTGCCATGTTGAATGTCATCTCCGTGTAGTCATCAGTCCTGTTACTTGCGGCGCTGACACACGCCGTACCAAACGAAAGCCTCGCGTAGTCAGGATTGGGTTGGTTTCTAGGAATCCCGGAACTTGCATAAATGGAAATATCTGTTAGAGAGTTGGACAGTTCCTTCGCTGCTTTCGGTGACTGTACGTCCAGGTCAACACTCATGTAATCAGAAAGTGGGGACTGTCTGTGGTCACTGCTCGAGCCTAGAGATGATGGTGATCCTTCTGCAGATAAGGAATACGGTGTATTACTTGCCTTTTCATTAAAATCAATATTTATGTATTCCCCAGGACTCGCTGGCTCAGGTGGAACTGTACGATCATACATTCTTGGGATAGTATTACTCCCTCTTGTACCGAGGGGGAGTCTGGTGGGCCTAGTAGCCCTGTTCTGAACAAGTCCTTCCTCTGAACCTTTCACCACCGGCAATTTAGAGATGCCGTTAGCCAGAGCTTCACTGCTGACCCCTTTTACATTTTCTGGTCCACCATACAAGAATTTTCCAGGTGAAGACATTGGAACATACTCACTGTGGTCACCATTTTGTCCTGATAATGCCTTAAAGCTTCGGGGCAAAGAAAAATACGAACTGAAACCTTTGGAAACAGAAGTAGTGTGAATATAATTCGAATCACTGGGGTGCTTTGGAGCCGAATTACCAGGTGACATATCCATATACTCGTTGTTTGTGATCTTCTCATTACTTCCTTTAGAAATAAATCCAGTTAACGGACTCCGTACAGGTGAAGAGCTGGCCTTTGGAAACATCATCATATATCCTCTGGAGTCAACCTGAGACGGTGACCATGAATTGTTAATCTGCTTTGGAACAGACATACTTTTGGGAGTCATTGGCAAATAATCGCTGTTGCTGGATAGAGAAGATGCAACTCCTGGCATCATTGGCATGTACCCATCATCCCTGGCTTTACTCCTACTTTGGTTGCATACAGAATCAAGGTTGGTGTCACTGTACTCCAAGTCATAGTTATCTTTCGATTTTGGTGTTTCAGAGTAAAGTAATCGCCCATGGCTTCCTGCAGAATCTTCATCTAACGAAGCCGCAGTTTGTGTCGTCTTCTGCTGCACCGCGACCGAAGTCGGCTTTGTTAGAGAGTAAGTTCTTTTCCTGAAACACTTTTCAGCCTCCATATAATCATCTCTTGAGCTATCGTCTGCCTGCTGCTTGCTCATGGACATGTACTCACTCAGGCAGTTCTCCTCTCTGATGGGTGGCGTGTTTCCCAGGGAATCCGGTGTATTACTCCTGACTCGAAAGTACCTGAAATCACCAGGGCTGGAGCCGTATTCATCAGAAGAGATAAATCCCCCATCACTTGGGGAACCACAAACGGATGAGCTAGAAGGCCTGGTCAACATGTCCGAAGCAGAGCCATGGCCACTACTGGAAGAAACGCTGATGGGACTTGTAGTGGAGGGAAAATGAGAAACGGGCAGCGAAGCAGACCTGGTGTGGTAAGATGAGCTGAAAGCGGCTCTCACGTACCTTCCGCTCCCTTCTTGCCGGCCCAAATTCATCCTTGCGGTGTTCAGGTGGATCAGACTCCCAGTCACTGACCTAAAAGGTCTAGTCATGGTTCCTTCTCCTTCGCTGGATGTTCTGAAGCGATAGGAGTTGTTGTTTTTGGTGGTAGGAGGAGTTCCTCCGGCAACGCTCTCAGTTCTAGATCGTCTCTGCAGGCCCGTCTGGCTGGGGGGCAGGTTGCCCAAGTGCCTCCTGGTGGTGATGAAGGAGATGGGATTGGTACCGCTACCACCACCAGAAGACT
Organism: Caloenas nicobarica; assembly: GCF_036013445.1. NCBI lineage: Eukaryota > Metazoa > Chordata > Aves > Columbiformes > Columbidae > Caloenas > Caloenas nicobarica. Next base: position 7,049,931 of record NC_088256.1, read on the forward strand.
GGCTCTTGCTTCGGGGCCTGAACTCTGCAAAGGCCTTTAGAGCTTTCATGGTGTCCAGAAAAGTCTCGTGCATATTCTGGGCAACCACTGAATCATCCACTTGCATCCAGAGCTCTCCAGGTCCAATGGAGGCAGACCTGCCCACTTCGATGAAGAAGAAGTTCTCCGAGTGTCCGCAGCGGCGAATATTCATCAGCTGCAAGTGGACAGAGGGCACCTCCGAGTTCAGCTTGACGAGGTGGATGGCTTTGCTGGAGAGGCACAACCTGTACACCCCGGTAAGGTTTTTCGTTTGCCCCAACCCTTTGGGCTTAACGTTGACCTGCCACACCTCCTTGAAGACAGTGCCAGGCCGCAGGGCAGCCCCGTAGTGCTCATCGTCCTCGTCCACCTGCTGGTCAGCCTGGTCCTCCTGCTCCAGGAAGCCCCTCTTGCTCTGGCTCATGAGCTCGCTGATCGCCTGGTACCAGGCCTCCTGCTCGGCCTCGTTCTCAGCCACCATGGCGAAGTACTCGTCCTTGGTGTACAGGGCGATGATGTGCTTGTGCTTGGCGTCCGCCCGCCGGCTGACGGTGAAGCACTGGTAGAGGGGGATGACCCGCTTGGGCGGGGGGCAGCAGAGGGAGGCGGCTCCGCCGGCCCCCGCGGCCCGCTGGCTGCTCTTGAACTTCTTCTCGCTGTCGTAGTACTCCAGCCGGGCGGGGGCCAGGTGGCTCTCGGCCCGCAGCACGAAGTAGCGCTTGTGCCCGTGCTTCTGCTTGCGCAGGTACCCGCACTTCCTCACGTCCTCGCCGGCGGCCGCCTGGACGCCGCGGCCCGCCGGGAGGGGCTGCCCGCCGCGGCCCGCGGCGGGGGCGGCTCGGGCCGCCGCGGGGGCGGCCTCCGGCGCCGGGCAGAGCGAGGCGCTGGGCGAGCGCCGCAGCAGCAGCAGCAGGTGGTGGGGCTGGGGGGACGGGCAGCGCCCGCCCTCGCCCGCCGCCGTGTCCCCCTCGCCCGCCGCCGCGCCGGGCACGCCGGGCTCCTGCTGAGGCGCGGCTCCGCCTCCCGGGTGGCGGGGGCCCGGCTCCTCCTCGCCGCCCCCGGCCGCCGCGCCGCCGCCGCCGCCGCCCGGGCCATTCATCCCGCTCGCCATCTTAGGGGCCAGGCAGGGTCCGGAGCGCCGGGGAAGGGGTCCGGGACGGGCAGCGGGAATCCGCGCTCACCGGGGAAGCGGCCCGCGCATGGGGAGCAGGCGCTGCCCGCGCGCCCACCCGCCGCCCCCGTCCGCGCCCTCCCGGCGGCCGCGGCGCGCCCGGCTACTCGCACTCACGCAGGCGGCCTCGGCGGCACCACGGCGAAAACATCACGTGACCCCGCGGAGGGCGGGGGCGCGCGCCGGGAGGGAGGCGGGGGCGGGGCCCCGGCCGGCGGCAGGAGGAGCCCCCGGCGCCGAGGCGTGCGGGGCGAGGGGGGCAGCGGGGAGCCGGCCGGGCGGGGAGCGAATAGAGAACCGCGGCCCTCCCCCAGCGACCCAATCAGCGGGCGGAGGTGGTGGGGAGGCGGGCCTCGCGGCAGATCGGCAGCGCAGCGGGCCAATGGAGACCGGCTGCAGCACCGGGCTGGCCGCGATCTAGCGGGGTGTTTCCTGTGCTGGAGACGGGTGAGTGGGGAAAGAGGCGGGGCCGACGCTGACTGGCGGGGAGGGGTGAGCGGCCGGCGCGTTAGCCAATCCGCGCCTCACACACACAGACAGGGCAGGCGGGGGCGGGGAGCGGTGCGTATTTGGCGGCGCGAGTGAAGGGGAAGGCGGGGGCTTGGAGAGATGGGCAGCTCCCTTGGCCAATCGGCGGCAAAGGCCCGTCCGATGAGAGCTGCCGGCTGACGCTGCCAGCGCCCAGCTCCTTTTCTCCGAAAAGGACGGCCCCGATTGGCGGGCGGGCAGCTCGGCGCGGGGAGGCCGGGCGCGCGGGGCGGTGGCGGAGCGCGGGGCGGGAGGGGTGAGCGGGCGCGCGCCGCGGAGGAGGTAAACAACCCGGCAGCGCGCGAGCGACCGTTGGAGCCGGGTGCAAAGCCCGCCGTGCCCCGCGGCCTGCCCCGCACTGCGCTCTCCTGCTGCTGCTGTTTCAGTTTTGATACACTGCTGTGTCACCTGACAGTTGTCATGGATTCGGCATTGCCCGGTGCCAGCCAGGCGCTGTTCTGGCACGATTACCGACCCGCGTTACCGCGGCGGCTGCTCGATCCAGCGTGTGATCTTGGGGCTGGGGGATCCCAGCAGGCCACGGACATGATCCCTCGATTTTAGATCAAAATACGATGAGTGGGGAGCAAAATCCTTCCGCGTTGCAGTCAAATCGTGAATGGACGTGTACTGTGAAATTCTCTCTCTCCCCGCCCAGAGTAACCGCTGTATTGTTAACACGCAGGGCTGGGCGTTAGCAGATGCGCCACCATGTAAGAGGGAGCGCTGGACAGTGTGGGGCCATTTCTAGCCCTTCACCTGCCTCCGTAAGGCTTTCTTCCTCAATTATTTACTTTGCTAGCTCGTCGAGTGACCCAACGGAGCATTTAGTTGGCACAGAAGCCACGGGCAGGAGCTGCTCACCTGCCGAACTGGGTGTCGCGGGCGGTCGGGAGCTTCCCCACCAGCGCCGGCCCTGGCGCCTCCTCATCTTCCATCAAAGTGCCCCTGCCAAAGGGATATTTAATTTAGGAGTCTCTGTATATCAGTCATGTAAGTGTCAAAATAATATTTTTGCCGTAATATAAAGATCATTTCCCTAGCCAGTAATTCTGACCGCGTGTCTCTTCACTTGCTCTCCCTTCTGTCACTCAGACATCATGTACTTGATTTGCTTTCAAGGTCATTCTTTGTCCACCTCAGCTATCATTCATTATTTAGATGACAAGTCTCACCAATCCCTGACACCAACTTCGAGCACCTACTTGTTAAATTTTTTGAGAACTAGCTCTATGTTTTCTTTAATTTTGCCTCTCAGCTGTGAGAAAAGATATTTTTTGGAGTCTCCAGTAACTCAATGTGGAAGCTGGCAGGCCAAATATTGTACTTACCATATTGATTGTTAATGCCTCATTATTTTTTTTATACTACTTCATTCTCTGATCTGTTCACTGCCTGCTCGTCATGTGTTTAAAGTGCAATCTTTTTTTGTTTTGTGTTTTTACAGCATATAACACAGTATGTTCTTGTCCATGATTATAGCTCCTAAGCGTTATGGCAATACCATGAATAAATTGTAACTACAGAAATGTAATTATTCCCAAAACAAGTATTATAAACACTAGGAAACTAAATTTAGTTTTTAAAGAACTTCAAACATGTTAGTATGAAAATACACAACTAAACACCCCAGTAACGTTGATTCTGTCATGCAATGTTATCATGCAGTAGCTGTACAATTATATTGTTGATAGGCCCTGGTAGAATTACGCTTGTTTTTGAAGATTTATTCCTTTTATTTTTCAATCTTTTCTACCTGGTTCGTCAGTTGGGTAGAGCTGAGATTGCTTGCACATTTCTATGTATTGTTTGGACTTCTTTCTATACTTTTACATAAAAATTTAAAGTGATCGAAGTTCTAAATCTGTTAAAGCCTTAAAACTAGAGAGCAAGGTGAACTGTGTTCATTGCCAGCTCATTCCAGCTGGTTGCTGAAGGATGCATGTGGGAGGAAGAAAGGAAACAATTTGAAAGAAAGGGCTTGGTTTTTCTGTTTTGTTTATGGGTTTTTTTAGTCATCAACCTCTGGGCATGCTTGACAGTAACTATGAATAAGCTGTCTCTGTATGTAAGAAGAAATGCATCAGTGTTTTCTGGTCTCTTTAAAAGTCTTTTGCTCTTACGTTGCACTTGCAATGTTTTTGCTGGGGAGCTGAGAAAGCAGCGTATGCATAACTCAGTCATGTAGAATTTTGGGGTGGTGAACACGCATGATCACACCTGTGGGTAGCTGTGAAGAACGGAGGTAATAGAAATGGATTTTTCTGATGGGCCCTCTCTGGCCTAAAAAGCATGCTTAGCCTTCCTAAAAACGTAAACTGTTCCTCTTTTCCTATGTGACTATTAGGAAATACTTCCGCAAACTGTGAACTAATCTTTAATTTGCATGCGCTTTCTCAACTTTCATTAGTCAGAAGAATAACTAATGTATCTCTGTTCAAATAAATGTTGTTTAGAGTATTTAATGCAGTTATTGAATCAAAGTTATTGATTTTCTGTAGTAATGGTTTTTTTGTAGGTCATATAAAATATTTAAGAATACCTGTTAGCATATGATGTCCTCTCATTACTGAAATCATTGTCTAGATATGGGATAGGATCTAATTTTACTATCTTTTATGTCACAAATTATTGTAACTTTCACAGCTTTAGTAGGTTTGTGTGTCAGTGTTTCTCTGACTACTGGTCTAGCACATAGCCATAGTTTACTCTGTAAAGCCAGTGCCCCACTGTTAGATAGAGTCAGTTTTATATTCTTCAGCTGAGTATGAAATTCTTCCTTAACTATGCTTGCGTTGTCTTCCAGCAACTCTAAAGGGAAATCAAGAATCCCCTCTTTGTGTCTCTTGATCTTCACCAGACTTGAAGAACCTGTAGTTCTTAGAGCTGGAGGTATGTTTGCTTTGTGTTTCATTTATTTGCTCTTTCTATCCTACCAAGTGTCTGCATGAGGTAGGCACTGTAAAAGACCAGAAATTTGAAACCTTTTCATTCATTGTATTTTCCACAAGTGGCTATAATGTCTATAATATGAAGTAATTAAGCGATCAGTAGTCATATGGTTGAGCCAAATGGAGGGCCAGATATGTCATCTGCTGCAGAAGTGTTGAGGGACAAGTAATGGGTTCCTGGAGGTGTCCGTGAAATTCCACAAGGTTAAATGGTTTTGGACACAATGTTTCATGATTTATTGCTCATTTCTTCTAGTTTCACCAGCCTACATTATGTCCATCCTCAGCTGCATCTGCAGGGGTAATTACCCAACAAAAGACAGAAAATAAATAAGTTTTGTTGAGTAGTAAAATACAGTCATAGGTCAGTCTTATACATGACATGTTCATAAAAAGGAAAGGAACTCCAGGTTACCTCTCTGTGGAAAATTAGAATTAAAATAGCCCAGAAGTATTATATTTACCAACCAAAGGATGTTGAGTGAAAGGTAAGCTTCCTAGTTTTTAATTTTATGTGTTACACTGTTTCACTGATTATAGATTTGTATACATTTCTAACATTTTTATTAACTATTTTAACTTAGTTGACAAATTAATGTAATTCTTCATAATATATAGTTATGGCCCAAACTCTTCCTTTAGAAGTCTCATTTTATCCTTACACCTCCAAAGTAGCCTGCTCTCATTAACTTCTTAGCAGTTCTGTTCTCAGTATGGACGTACTGTGATTTTTACAAGAGGCAAAGTCAGCTCACAAAATCAGATAGAACAGTGGTTTTAAATTACTCAGTGATAGCGAGGTTATTCTGCAAACGGGGGAGCTTCCCCATTCGTTTTATGTCAGTGGAATGAGAAAATGAAATGATTGTGACATTTCTTAACCAAGATCTAGAGGACAAAAACGCCCTCTGTTTAAGGCATGGATCAGAAATTCTAAGCTGTTGCTTTAGTTTGTGGCAGGTTTGCCCTATGTCCTTGGGCAAATCTCTCATTCTATCTTGTTCGTCCATTCCTTAGTCATTAAATGGAAATAATAATTCCTCCCTTTATCAAAAGAGTGGTTTTGGAGATTAAAATCTGTTAATGGCTGAGAACCTCAGACATTATGCTATCAAGGGTTATATAAAAAACACAAAAGCCAACCTGAGGGCTTCCTTTATCCCTACAAATGCACAGAATCCACTGTGTCAAGAGTCCCCTAAATGTGCATTTGCCAGGGATGAGCTACATGAGCTCTTACTTCTCTCATCCAGGCCTTCCTTGCTGTGTTGAAATAAGATACCAGAACCTTCACGGCACTTATTATGATGCTCATTTATGTAAATGTATAGATTTGAATTGAAGATTTTCAGGCACAAAGATTAAAGGCAGACATATTAAAGAGTTGCCCAATTTAATTGAGAGGGAGCTGCGGGTGCTCAGTGCCTCTCTGGTAATGCAGATCTGGTTGTTTACTTGTTCCACTATACGCCTTTCACCATCTATCTAACCCTATCACATAATTGTCTACAGAAAATACTCCGACGCTTGGTTTCTTTACTGTTTTGTATAACTGGGGATAGTGTCACCATGCAGTGAAAAGAACCACAGAATGCTGGTTTTTAAAGGCATATGCTCAAATTTGCAGAATGTTTTCTCACTGGATCAGGAACGAATAGTAAGATTAGTCTGCCTGTTTGTTTTCCTCTTTATGGGTTGTTGCTATTTGGGTTATATAGTGATGCTAGCTTTGGGATTATGTGAAATATTATGCAACTACTTTAGTGAAAGAAACATAAATGTGCCCTTTTATGATAAGACAGTTTTTGGCTGTATGTCCAGGTCAGTAAGATATGGAAACTATTAGAGCAACCAGAATTTTATTCGCTAATTTCACAGATTGTCTTTGGAGAATAGCAGGGTGGAACAGAAATTAAAGATACCCATTTATAAAACTGGAAATAAAAAGCAGTATAATTAGTGTCAGTTTTCAAGTATTAATGGTAATGACTAGACAGGACTGTTTTCATAAAGGAAAAGCTTTTTTTTCCCCAAATTGAGTGCAAATTAACCTTTCCTATTACCTTCTTTGCTAGTACCACATATCTATCGAAAAGGTGTTATATATTGATTAGCCAGCATGTCTTTAATTCTCTGATTTTTTAAAAAAAATTAGTGAAAGTTAAAGGAAATGCCCTCTAGACAGTATATAAATGAGAAATTTCAACTTAGGCTGGATGATATAGCTTCTGCAATTATCATTTCCATCCTCACCTGTAAAAATGCCTTAAGTTAAAAAAATAATAATTTTCACTTGGGAAGTTGCAAGTAATTTGTGTTTTCCTTTCCCGATGGAGGTTTCTTTAGCAGTAAAGGTAGCAAATAGAAGGTTGCAAACCGCATTTGTGTGTTTGTTTTACTTTCTTTTTCTGATAAAAGCTTCAGTCCTAGAGTGTCAATACTTGAATACCAGTGGAGGTCAGATTGTTTTTAACCTGAATCTCTCCAGCAGTATCTGTCTCAGGAAATGGGAGTGCATGTGCTTGTCTTAACCACAGCCATGCTGAATTGACTATTACATAGGCAGTTTTATGCGGTGTAATTTTCCTTTAGCTTCTGTATATTTTTTGATTGTCCAATTGACAGACATTGTCCTTCCTTTTTTTGGTATAGGAGAGAAAGAACTCTGTGTCATCTGTACAGCAAGATACATTTAATTTCTAATCTAGTCTTGGCCAAGAAAATAATTTTCTGAAAATAATTCCTGTGGAATCTCTTAATTGTATCTCAATTATTATTCTTTGTTATGTAATGGCATATATTTTAAATGTTTGTGAACAACCGATTTAGAAAAAAAACTGGAAAGCACAGTTGTTCATTCACTAGCTATTTATTTGGATTTCTTGTACTTTGTGATAGACGACCATGTAGAGTTGGATTTTGTTAGAATTGTGATGTTGTATAATGGAGCAGCAGATGATCACCTGAGCTTAAGCAAAGTATCCGAAAAGATCAGCTAACTTAAGAGAAAATATTTTAAAGAAGGAATCCTGGCATGTAGAATCCTTTCTGACACAGAAGCTGGTAGTCCCGCATGTTGTTGTCTTTATCAGCTGAGTCTGAGCTTCCTGTTGGAAAAGTTGGGCTGGTATCTTTGACCGAGAGCTCAGAATGCCTCTACTTGTCATATAGAGACAGCATAATTGACTTGTGAGGATATCAGACCTTCTGTCAGTAAGAAAAAAGTATTGTAACTTCACTATTTTTTTAAACAAATTTGGCCAATTTGCATTGCAGAGGAATTGCCAGCTTAGGGTAATGTTTCAGTTTTCTTCAAACAATAAATATCTCTGGGAATTGCAGTAGTCAGTGCATGGAAAAGGCAGGGTGAAAGTGCCTTTGCTCCTCGCTCTATGGAGCCATTTTTACACATGCAGGAAAGGACAATAGTGGCTTGGCACATGTTTCTCTTACTTACACACTATTATCTAAATACGGGTAGCCCATGCGAGATAGGAAAGGAGTGGTTTATGTCTCTTCACTCTTACTGAACTGGGAATGATACAGGTTATAGTAAATGACACTACTCCAAAAAACTTACCATTCTAAAGCACAAATGCCTACAAAGAGGTAAACTAATTGTGTAGAGCTCTGCAAGAAAGCATAGGGTGAAGGGGAGAACAGAGCTGCTCTCTGCCTGGGTTGCAAAGGCAGTGTCTGCAACAGCATTTTAGGTTTGAGTTCACTTTTGAAGAGGTCAGTCTTGGAGTATGCAAACTGAATTCTTTTTTGATGAATCTAAACCAAAAGCTGCATTCCAGGAGCATAATCATAATGTGTCTACATTTGTGTTTTAGTTTGTATTAGAAGTTAACTTTTGAAATTAATTTTTCATTTGTTCCTACTCACCGGCTTTGATTCGCAATGTGTAGCAGCTTTGGAGTGCCCTAACTGAATTGCTTTTGGATGAAATCAGACCAAAAGCTGTGGTACAGCAGGATAATGATGGGTTATCTGTTCACTGAACCAGCCTAGAACTACTGTCAGGTAAATTGCAAAATGCATATAGCGTGGACATCAAGTTTTCAACACGGACTCTTTGCACTCCACATCTGCTCTACTGTTCAGTATTTGTTGCTAATGCAGACATAGCTGTAATGCACTCCAGCTCCTAATGAACAGTTGATCTACAGGACCAAATTAAAGTTAGTGTAAAGTAAAACCCTGGAAATCCATGTAGTATGGACCCTGCAATCCTGGAACCCCGGGGGTTCGGTTATGTGAGGAAATCAAATGCCCAGGATAAGGGAAGATGAGGGTTGATGTGCATCCTTTTTTAATATTTGTTCAGGATATAATCTATCTTGGGCTGATGTTAACCTGTTATTTAGAGTTGTTCTGTCCAGACAGAAAGATAATTGAAAAGAATGTGTAATTAACCCTACAGGCAGGGGGGAAATTGGACTGCTTGGCTTCAGGTTGATTCTAATTGGGATTATAATAATCACACAGATAGAGATAATTGCTAAACAGTGATTAGAAATTTGATAAATGTGATTAGACTTTGTGAGAAGATAAGAGTAAATTGAACTGAAGTACAGAAATGTAGACGGAGGCCAGAGGAACACCCCAGCCACTACAAGGGAGGATCGGAACAGGCTTTGACGTACAGCAGAATGACTCTCCGGAATTTTAATACTGAATTCGCAACAAGTGAGTTTGTGGACCAAGAAAATTTGCAAGATATTATATTACCTGGAGGTATTGGATTGGTACAATATGTAGATGATCAGTTATTTGGCAGCAAGACATACAGAGATTGGTTTAAAGATACTATTTGTCTATGTACTGCTTTAGCAGAAAAAGGTCACTGTACATCACTTTCTAAGCTTCAGCTGTGTCAGCAGAAAGTAAAATATTTAGAATTTAAGATTAATAGGCCCAGAACAGGTCCAGACTATTGTAGAAGTACCTCGACCAGTAACACAGAAACAAGTAGGCAGTAAGACACTGCAGATCGTGGATACTGGAGTGCTAGAGGAGGTCAGCAAGCCATGGACAGAAGCTACCAAGGCAGAGGAAGTAGAAACTATACACTGAGGTCCAGAGAGAGAAGCAGCTTTCCAAGCTATAAAAGGAGCTTTAACTTGTGCTTCAACACTGGGATTGCTGGATTACTCCAAGTCCTTTGAGCTATTTGTGCATGAGAACAAAAGAGTAACTGGCAGAGTCCTTACTCAAAAGCTAGATCCACATCACTGCCCTGTGGCTTATTACTCAACTCAACTGGATCCTGTAGCAGCAGGGAATAATTCTTGTGTTCGAGCAATAGCAGCAACAGCATAAAGGAACCATAAAAAGGAACAGACCATTAGTCCTGGGTCACCCAACAACCATATATGTTCTGCATGAAGTAGAACTGATTCTTAAACATGCTACACAGACATTGTCCCCATAAAGAGCACATCATTATGAATTAATGATTTTAAATGCAGATAACATTACTTTAAAAAGATGTAATGTTTTGAATTCAGTAACTTTACTGCCTGTTGCTTCTGATGGTGAGCTGCATCATGATTGTGCTAAGGTTGTGTTCCACTCCAGCCACCTACGGGAAAATCTGCAGGATCAGCCTCTAGAGAACTCAGACATAACCCTTTTCACCGATAGATCATCGTACTCCGTGAATGGAAAACAACACACGGACTATACAGTGGTGAGAAACTTAGAGCTACTTAAAGCAGAACCTGTACAACCCTTGATAGTGCCCAAGGGGCTGAATTAAGTGCATTAACAAAAGCAGCCTGGTGGAGGCATAATCAGTGGGTAGCTATTTATATTGATTCTAAATACACTTTTGGAATGTGTCATGGAACGGCTATGCTATGGAAAGAACAACAGTTCCTTGCCTCGGTGGAAAAGAATATTTCTAATAGAACTGAAATCCAAATGCTGTTGGAAGCTGTTAAGCTTTCAAGGGAAATCACTGTGGTACACTGTCCAGCTCATACCAAAAGCTCCAACAAAATTAAAAGAACTAATAAAATTATTCAAACTTTCAGTCGGGTAGGTTTGAAATATCCTGAAGTTTTAGGAAAAGTATTACAGGATATTGGAAATACCCCTCACCAACCTCTATGGTTGTCATCAACAGGAATAGTGTTTGGCAGATGCTCAGCGATAGCCAGGACCTTTGTCTCCACTAGGACCAGCCTCTTAGATGGAGATGAACAAGTTACCCAGTTTGTATAAGGGCTACAAAAACATCTACAAAAATGTTTCAAACTTAAAAGGGATCATGCTCAGTGGTACCAAGCCACCCCTCCAGAGATACAGGTACATGATTTGCAGCCTGAGGATAGAGTTTTAATAAAAGTATTTTCCTGCAAATCTGAACTGGAACCCAGGTGGGCGGGACTGTATACTGTCTCACAGTTTTTATTTTGCTGTGAAGGTGGCAGGGAAGGAAGCTTTGATCCACCGCTCACATGTTAAACACCTACCTCAGGATCATTTGGTAGATGAACAATGACCCGTGACGAAAAAATCTACCACAATCGCTACTTTGGAGACATAAAGCATTTGAATTTCCAAAGGACAAAGGTGTTATGAATTTGTGTTATTTGTTTCCAGAGCTACTTGTACATGGGACTTCGCAGCCACCTGGTTAAGCAGGCTTTCTGAGGGTGTTAATAAGGGGTTTCACCCCTCTTCGTAGAAATATCACTCTTACAGGAGAAATTATGGAAATTTTACGTGTGAAGTTACTAACGTTCACTGTGCTTACTGCACAAGTAAAGGGAATATCTAAATTTGTACAGCCCCATTACGAGTGGAAAGAAAACCTCTGTTTGAACTTGTCACAAACCACAGTCCAAATTATTAAACAGACTAACTGTTGGATATGTATTCACCTCCCAAGTCACTTAGCTTCAAGCATTCCTGTTAGGGATTTCCATCGAGACCACATTGACTCACGACAATGGGAGGTGACAATCCCAGCAGCAAAGAGCCTCATACCTGTGGTACAGAGGCACCTGGGCAGGTGAGTTGGGCAAGGAGGGCGTTCACTCGCTGCCCTGGGTGTGGACTTGTCTCCATTCACTCCCTTCCTTTAAGCTCCTGCCTTCAGTCTGTCAGCGGGATACGGGGTCCCCGTGGTCTTGGCTTTTTTGTGGTGGCTGTTTCTGTCTCAGGGAGGGCAGCGCATGGTCCCACCAGCCTCCTTCTCAGAATCCCTGATGCTCCTTAACTTTCTCTTCCTCTCACAGATCTGCCACCAGGCTGAGCAGATCGCCCACCTGGTCACCCCTCCCGCAGCCTTCTCACCCCTGCCACCCGTGACCAGGGACAGGCTGAGGCACGCCCGGCAGCCCAGCCCTGCACGGCGGCAGGTTGTTGTGGGAGCTGTGTCTGTGTCGCAGGGGACACAGCCTTCCGCCGGGTGGACACCGCAGCCGAGCTCCCGGCAGGGTGACGACCACCAGCCGGGCTCCCCCGGGCAGGGGTCACACGGCGCTTCCCGCGCCAACCGCCGCGCGGCTCGCGGCGCGGGGCGGGGCCTCGCCAGCGTCTCGCGAGAGTTGCCGGGCCGGGCGGGTCCCGCGCAGGCGCCGCCGCGAGCCGGAGCCGCCGCTCGCTGCGGGTCTGTGGGAGCTGTGGGTCGTCAACGCCTCAGCCTGCCCTGCGTACGGCGGATGTGTCTTGTACGTGCGAGATATGTACTGAAATGTGTAGCAGGACGGTACGTTTTAGAAAACACAGATAATACGTTGTTTTACTGTTCAAAGTCATCAGCAATAGGCGGTTGCTTTTGTGTAAAAATGAAATATATTAGTCTTGCTTAATTATTGCAAAGCGAAGTAATGCTCAGTAGAACATAACGCGCGTTGGCGCCCCTCACAGTCAGTGCTTTTGAACTCCTTGAGACGTTGCCAGATGTAGGGCAAGATGCAATCTTAGCTGGTCGTTCCAAGCGTGGGACAAATGCAGCCTGACCGGTTCCGAGGAGCTCGGGATGAAACGGTGACTCAGAACAGGCCTCTGAATCATCCAGGCGGGGACTCTGCCACCAGCCCTTTGCCAGACGGACCACGTTCCCTCCCGTGGCCCGGCAGCTCCTTGCTGGCTCGGAACGGAGCAAAACGACCATCACGTTTACATCCAGCCCAGTTTCCCCGACTCCTCCACTTGCTCGTGGAAGGAAATCACGGCTCTTTGAGGTTTGCTCATTAATATAGTGCTTTTAATATAGTTCTCAGGAAGGATGGCGTGATGACCCAGTACGCCTTACAACTTCCATACAGAACTTTGTGACCGTCAGGTGCCTGGTGTATTAAGTGCGTTTTACTGCTCATTTGCAGGTGGGTGGGACAGTGTACTCATTTGTCAGGTCTGAAACTAAGCCTTGTTCCTCAGGCATTCACTTTTCATCCTATAGGAAGCAAATCTGTCACAGTGAGAACATACATCAGCAACACTTACATGGCTTTGAGTTTGATTCCAGGCAGATTTGGCAAGGCTAATAATCACCAAGTAACATATGATGAAACAAATCTGAGTTTTTGGTAATTATTTTAAAAATCCTATGTGTTAAATTTAATAATTTAGGAATAGCAAAACCAAAAAATCAGCTGATCAGCTAAGTAAGCTCTGCAATGACTTAACAGATTCAGTCAGCAGATTTTACAGATGAACAGTGATTTACCTGTGAATAATTGAGATTAAAGGATTCATTTGTTGGTATTAGATCAGCTAGCAATGCAAAGGTCCATTGTTCTTAATGGTTAAAGAGGTTAATGATTCTGGTAACCTGCTGGGAATCAAGCATTTAGAATTCCTAATTTGGTTGCAACAGTAATTCTATATGAAGGCTGACAGTGAATAGTATTTTTTTTTTTTCCTGGTTTATTAAGGAGGAAAATCTAAAGTAGATAGGATAGCGTTGTTGTAGTTGGTCATTTCAGTGTTAGACATCTATACTTCTGTAGTGAAATTTTAAGAAAGTTTTGCCTGAACGGTGAACTCAAGGGACAAGTTATGCACCTATAAATACAGGAGGAAGTACATGAGGAAATACGAGTTTGGCCCGTGGACTGCTTGGGTAAGAAGCTCCTCACCGGCACAAATATAGATTGTGCAATCTAATTTTAAGTATATAACTTGGAATTCCGTTCTATATAATCCTTCCACCTACGTTTGTTCTTCAGGAAGAGCTTTCACAGATCCATAAGTAGTTTTAACAGCAAATGAAAATTTTTACAAAAGAAAATAATCTATAATAAAGCCAGGAAAAAAAATATGTTGCAATAAAGTGAAACAACAGGAGATTATCACTGAGTATTTGCTCTGTCCGCTGTTATTCAGTTGTCAGGGCTGTTCTGTTATTCTTGTTAATCTTTTATGCTTGCCAAACTTTATTTTCTATCACTTTACGAAAAAAAGAATAGACGGAGTAATAACTGATCATAATTATAAAAATTATTATGCAAGTGTGTTTTTTAGGAACCTAAGAGTCATTTTGAAAGATACACTCCTCTGGTGTAGAAGGTAAAACTGATAAAGCTGCTGTGGGCCGTCCCTGCGACTGGCACACCATGTGCGGTGCACGAGGGCTCGTCTGCTGCCCTGGAATTGTTCACTGTTGTGTAGAGCTCTGACAAGAGGCGTTATCTATAGTGCCCTTTTAAGTAATTGTGGCATCGTTTATATGATTTGGTTTATATTGTACTTAATACATCAGTACATTCAGCACTTCTTGGTACTGATGCTTCTTGCAGAATAAGGTCGTTTTACCCAATACCCATGGCTTGATGTGAGTGATAGTAGGGGAAAGGAAAGAGTGTGTGTAAATGTGTTGTATCAGTGCCAAACCAGTCCCTTAATGCCTTTCAGGGCTTCCCTTACTACTGTGCTTTCCCTCATAGAATATTGTGTTACTTAGTTCAATGTTGTTTCTGTATATTTGTACAATATGCAGCATAATGACTATTACTACAATATGAGGAATAAATAATAATACAGGGGCAGCGTGTCCCTAAATTGTATTTCATACTAGATTAGAACAGGCTTACTTCTCTTTTTCATAAAGGCATTTGATATATTTCAAAATAAAGTACTTCTTCATTTTTTTTTAATTAAACCTTCTCCAAAATTTCTATCCTAAAACTCCTGAAAATAAAATGTACAAGGTATGCATTTGTATTGCTCCATTTCGTTGCAGTGTATTTCTCATCTCCAGGCAGTTTATAAAGAAGTAATGTTCAGCAGATTTCAAAATCTTGCCTAACATTCTGCTATTGGTTCTTAAATCAGATTCTGAAGTGTTCGTTTTCCAAATCTCAATTATTTTTGCATCTTGCAAAGTGAACATGGGCTTGGATGCTAATCCCTTTATCATAAAAGCATTGCATGATGTAATGGAAATGTATTTCATATAGTCTTACAAAAAATTATGTCCTAAATAAGTTTATAGCATTAATTGCTATGTTTGTTTGTCATTTAGATGGGTAGATACAGAACAAAATCAAGGGTATACATGCAAGTTTCATAAATAAGTTTAAAGTGCAACAGATACAAGTGCAACAGATAATACCCTTATGTTTCTTCTTATTTACATATTCAAATGTCTCTTGTTAGCTTGATAATAAGTAGTTAATAGTTGTTAAATAAGTCAGACTATAAACAGGTAGCAGGGAAGTATGCAGAAAAAGTCCTATTTGATGGGATTCCTTCATACAGTGATTACACATTTGAGGGATGTTGGCCATAATAATTTCTCTAGAAAATAAATGAAATAAAAATAAATAGCCATAATATTTCTCTGAAAAATAATTCAGTGACATTAATATTTTAGTTTGAATCACGACATGAACACTTGCTTGTTATTTAATATGGTGTGATTAGAAGGCATGCTAAAGCCTTCTGAATGCCTAGTAAAATAGCGGGATGTGTCAGATGGTCTGAAGAAGACAAAAACACGGAGACCCATTATGAAAAGGTAACTAGCATACTTTTGGGAGAGGGGAGCCAATACAGGCGTCATACAGGTGGAAAGAACTCAAAATGGCCTTAGACCAACACTAATTCGGTATAACTGACAAGTGGATCAGGTCATTGTCCTTCTCGTTCCTTCTCTAAAGTTCAGTACTTTTAGACTGCAGATTATTTTTCCATGCTTCTCTGCGAACCCGCATGAAAGCAGAAATACAGCTGTGCGATTCAGAGAAATCTGGCAGTTCCTTCTAAGATGTCTCTTGTGGGTTTTTTTTCTCCAAAAAGCATCAGGATGATATTGTTGGCTAGAGAGACAGTTTGCATTAGTGTATTTTTCTATTGAGTTTCTAGAGTTTTCATCTATGAGTTTAAAAATATTTATACAATAGTAAACCACTTCATTTTTACACTGTGTTGCAAATACACTGAGTCTTGACATAAAATGTAAATGGTGTGAGTTATATTTAGATGATACGGACTAAAGAATATACCACGTCCACTGCAGTCATTATAAAATTAACAATATGGATTCACACACACGTATACATTCACTTATATACACACACACTACAACTAGATGTACATCCAGTTTAAAAAAAAAAAAAAAAGTATATAGGGCAGACAATCAATGAAAAACAGGTCCGTACAAGTGAGTCACTTGTTTAGAATCATGGTAAACTTAGAATCACTGTGTCCAGTCAAGTAAAGCAGCTGGCTTAATTGTGTAAACCTGGTTCTCCATTCCGCTGCAATTAAAAAGGAGAAGACAAAAAGAAAGTAAAACTTTTGCTGTCTAAATTTTTAATCCTTGAGATAGTTAATGAATTAAGAGCACAGCTCAACTGATTGTTAAATATACTCCGAGCTTATTAAACTCAGGCTGCTAACCCTAAAGTTTCTCCTTGGCTGAGGGAAAAAATGTAATTCACCATTCACACTGTTATAATTTCTTTCATTCTAAAACCCAGTTCTTATTTGGGGATATTAGAGAAGGAAGGGCTAGTCAGATATTTGCTCAGATATACAGTGGCTGTTTTTCTTTCAGAAAGTTGCACTGAAGTTACGTGCAGTATTTGAAGATGTACCCAGGTACTCTGTGTGCAACAGTTTGAAGCTGACTCAGAGCAGCTCAGTGCAAAAAACCAAAGTGACTGATCTCTGTAGAACCGAGGCTTTGCAACTTTGCTCTGAGTCATAATGACAGCTCAGAGGGCCTAGACTTAGTACAGAAGTAAACAGATTTAACCAGAGCACTTGCTTTCAAAACATTACTTCTGGTTCTTCTGTGAGAATGACCTTGGTCACACTATTTAACACCAAAGTGTCACTGATATGCAGGGTAGTTTAAAATCTCTAGAAGACTCTCAAAGTGGAATCTGAAAAGTTAAGGGAAAATGAAGAAAGAAAGAATGAAAGAAGGAAGGCAAAAATATTTACCTACCCATTAAAAGTGCCACACATAAAGAGAGTGGGAGCAATCATTTGTGCACTAGCAAGACTGGAACTGAAAGAAAAAAAATTGAATTGGTGGCATTAGGGTGTGTAAGGGAGATCTTTAATAATTTGCCTGTTCTTGACATATTCTTGCCACCCTGAATTAGTCTCTCACGTTCTAGGATTAAATAAATAACCAAACTAGTCAGTAACGTTAATCTTGCTTTATTCAGCAAATCTCTCTTTGTGTTAAAAAATTATGGTCCTGTATCTCTGCTGCTATCTTACGGGTAAATATTAGCACAAGTTGAGCCGGCATCTCTTCTGGAATGGATAAGCGGTTGCTTCAGGCACCTCCGGGTTGTGGGAGCAGATCTTTCACTCAGTAGCACTAGTGCGAATTTGGAGAAGCAGACCTGACGTTAATGATCTGCAAATTAAATATGGAAATAACAAATTACTCCTGATTTGCTCTTGTGTAAGTAAGAGTAGTATTTGGCCCTATATATTTATTTCAAGATGATAAAATATATTGTAACCATTTTGAAATCTTTACTAGAATGGGTCTGGGCATGTGTTTGTAGGCAGACCCAAGTTTTTATGCCTGTCCAGGATGGCCGGCCACGATCTGGCTCTGACTCAGAAGCATTAATTCCGTGCTGTCACAGAACTCAGAAACCCTCTGTGGCATCCAAAAACCAGACAGGTATGTTAGTGTGATTCTGCGCTCAGACTAAGAAGTCCAACCATTCTACAAGGTTGTTTAGCATGGGCACTTTTAAAATCCAAAGTTGGTTTACCTCAGCATAATGTACAAGCAGCATGAGTTCAGGTCTGCCAGTGTGTCTGTTTACTAATGCCCACTATCCACATGGAGGGCATCTTCACTAGGGAACAAGTCCTCCAGAACAGAAAAGAAACTTAATATAGAACTTGTAAACATGAATTATGGGTATCTAAATTAATAAATTTAGTCATTAGATAATGAGCCGTAGCATTGGGTATATTATAGGGCTCGAGGTAATAATTTGGTTTGTTACATATATACTACTACATCTCTAATGAATATATATATATATTTAGGTATTGATAAATAGTTTAATAGAAATGATATCTCATTTAGTGTCTCATTTTATATAGGTTGCAATTGCTGCAATAGTGAAAAAAGTAAATAAATCTAACAAAACACCAGAAATGAGCAATGCCGAATGTCCTGTTCTTTGAGTCACCAAATTAGCAAGAGGTAACATGTTAATCACTTTAAGAAAGCTAATAAGCATGTTAGTTTAAATTCTTTTGTGTAATATCTCAGAAACTAAGCAGAGTTGGGCCTCGTCTGTACTTGAACGGGATATGTGTAAGAAAAATTCATCGCATTACGAGAAAGGATGTCAGTGGTTTAATAGGTTTCATCAGGATAGCTGAGTCAGCACTGAGGTCCCGGCTGCTGCGGTGCTGAGGGAACGTTCTACTGTTGGAACCGGATCCCAGATTCGTTCGGTGGTTAGGTGAAAATTTGGATCCGTGGTCTGTGGCATTACATTTAGGAAAACTTTTTGTCTCGAATTTACATCAGTATCCTTATGACAACAATAAAAAACGTGCAAATTTTGACAATCAATACAGTATTAAAGTAATATCAATATACTTTAGTTATTATTGTTAATTGCTTGATACCTTTTCTTTTGTCTTCAGCATAAGCCAGTAGGAGAATACGGTCATCATTACAGTTTCTCTGACTTATTTCTTTGCTGCTGACAAATTTTTTACTTGTAAAAAAAATTAAGAGGAATGTTGATAAAAGGAAAATAAACAAACAAAAAAGTAAATGTTCCTTGTATCAGAGCCACATTGTAGTCCAGAAATTATTATTGGTTTTGCTAGATTGAATTTGATTTTTCCTGTTTTTCCAAAGTTGCTCTGAAATCCAAAGGATTTAATTTCTATTGATGGTTAGCTCTGTCACTGATGTAGCTATCAACCCAGTTGTTCGAACAAAAAAAGGCAGAGGCAAATTTGAGGCATCAAGTATCTTCAAGTAACATTGAGATTGCTGAAAGTAAAAGAGAAAGTAAATTTCTGAAGCTGGAAAATAAAAATTGCATGGTAATTTTCAATATAAAATATTTTTCTCTATTCCTGTTTATTTTGCTCCTGTTGATTAAATCAAAACCCTTTATCTTCATCTTGAAAACTCCTGTTCCTAAGGGATGGAGAAACATCCTCCACTGTTTCATCACATTTCTCTATCTTGAACTATCGTTCCCTTCATAAGAAATTATGGCAGATTCCTGAAAGAAGAGGTCATTTATATTTCTTTAAAGATAATAGTGTTTACATCCTCTGCACAGTGTTTGCTCTATTATCTGCTGTATTTCCTGTTGATGTGAGTAACTCAAAAGACTACGCATGTAATACAGTGTATAATTAACCATTTCTGGAGTCGTTACGGTTTCACTCCTTTGTAGTCGTTACTGGGATAATGGAAACACTTTTTCAAATACAGTAGGGAAAGCCTACCTTCTTGAACTCTGATAAGAACCAAATTTTTCACAAGAAACTTCGAAAACATTTTTTACACCTATGGATGTTTATATGCAGTCTGAATTTTCTTGTCTAAATTCTTGTGCAGAAACTGGTGCACTTTATTTCCATAGCTGTTGATGAGTTTTGAGGCTTGCTGTCAAACTGATAGAATGCTAAAATAATTGGTAATGATCTGTCTGTACAAATTGAAATATTTGTGCATACATAATGATCCTTGCATGACAAATATTAATATTAAATTAGTGAAAGTAACATTTTTAAGAGGACTTGGATATTTAGAATTATAAAAAGGAAAGATAGTAGAGTTTTTTGTAAGTGGCCTTCATTTTTCTCTCTTCCCATCTGTTTCGGATTTCATCTGTAGGGGATAAAGGGTGCTAGAGCCTGCCTGTCCAAGCAGAAACAAGTAAAAGTGCCGCATATTTAATGCGCTTCTCTAAATTTTAAAGCATCTAATAGAGCTACTCTTTGCCAGAAAGGGCAAGAATTTGGCCCTTTGGCAGTGTCTTTAACGGGAGAGACTCCTCTTGTGTACATTACCTGACCGAAAGGTGCTAGAGTGCACTGTTGAGTCAACACAACTGTTCTGGCTTGTTTTTTAAATATTTGCAGGGAGTTCACAGATGATTAGCTGACAACCAACAACAGACTCTATAAATGTATTGTTTAAGAGAATCCTAAGCTTTTGACTCACACACAAGAGCAAGGTTTTAGAAGAATAACAGGGGCACTGCGTTCATGGAGCAACCTATTGGGGTGGAATGCAGCCAGCTGTAGTCACAGAACAGCAGCAGTGCGCTCCAGAAGGTGACCGCTTTCTGTAACTTAGTAAAATATTTCAGAAGTCGCCAGAGCAATTTAATATAGAAGCACAATTTCTTAAAATAAAAAAAAAAGTGTCTCTTTTTTATTATCTTAAAGTTGGATGTTTACGCCGAGGCACCTCTTGTCTAATAATGTATGTGGCCCATCTCCACTGGCTGTATACAACAGAGATAAAGCCATTGGAAAGATGCTCCAGAGAAGGGAAATAACAGCAGCTATTACAGTTTCTATTGCTTCACAGCTGGATGGAGGTGAGTGGGTACGCAGCTCACTCCCGCAGCAGTCTGTAAGTCCCTTAGCAGAGTATTTGGAATACCCACATTTTTGTTGCTAGTTCAGTGATGCAGGTTTGGTGCAGAGCCACACTCAAGCTGTTCACAAGTCGTGTATGAATCAAGACCTATGTATATGTTGGTAATAATGACATACAAACACATACAATGCTCATGACTGTAGGGCATTAGAGCAAAAGGCAAATGGATTTTTTCGTTGTTGTTAATCTTAGTCATTTTAGGGGCAAATTCTGCCCAGTCATTTGCTAGTTAAAGGTCCATAGTACACAGTCTGATGTTAGAGATGCATATACTCCTACACATAAATAATTTTACAAAAAATTGGAAAAAGTTCTGAATTGTGAAAATATGTTAATATGTAAGAATCCCATTGTAGGCTTTCTGGGACAGTTTTTATTCAGGCAAAACAGCAACTGAATGGTTTTCTAATCTTCTGTAGATAATAAATATGAATAGTTAAAAGAGCGACTAAAATCAGTGTAAACTAAACTGTAAACTAAACTAAGATCAATAGAAATAATTAAACTAAACAGGTAAAGAATCTTGATTTCTTATTTCCTTTTAGATACTATGCAAATATGGACAAGGCTAATTTTGAGAGGGCATCTGTGTGTCCTGTTAGGGAGATCCCTTCTTGTCCACTGTGGACATATAGAGGAAAGGGCAATTATACCTTAAGAAGTGTACTTAATTCACAGAGATGCTCTGCTTAGCTGAAACATGCTGATAGGATCAGTGCCTCCAAAATCTTTAAATGCATTTTATTACCAATTACTTTTCCAACAGTGCATCAGCTGTATCAAGTGCTATTTGCCTAATAGTGAACCAATAAGTAATTTATTGTCAGTTAACAGAAAATATTGGTATTTTAAAGGTTGTACTTATGTCGCATTCAGTCACTGGAATGAAAAAAAATATACCAGGATGTTTATAATTGATAAAATACAAAATATCCATATGTACTGTAAGGGAAAAACTGGACTTTTGTTTTTACGGAAAGAGGATACAATTCCCAAATTACAATAATATACTATTGTCCCTCCTCCATTCTGCTGGCAAGTAATGATCGTTTCTCTTTGCATACAAGTTGGTAACTTTGAAGATGTTGTTTATGGTACTACAGAGGCAAATAGTGTTTACAATGAAAACCTTTAGGCTAAATTCAGTTGCACATGTTTTTAGTTGTATTTTAATAGCTTCCTTTTTGTAATTAACTGTAAATAGCACTGGTTTAGGTTTAGAAAATGTTATGTATTTTTCTTGAAATACTTTTCCTTTTTTCTTTGATGAAGGTATGTCTTTGCTTGTAACTAAACGTAACACTGTATATCTTCAGTTTTGAAAACTAAAATAGTTAATACATTTATTAATCATGAATTGAAATCACACAGGAAGAAAGAAGTGATCCTGATAATTTTTATTTTCTTGCCTGTCTTTTCTAGAAATGGAAAATAACATTTATCTGTTGAATTATTACATTTCTGAAGCATAGGAATTCATCATTCTTGTTTTCTTTTACTTCCATGTCAATTTAGCAGCAACAGTAGGACTAAACAAAGTCAATCTTTTGATATATGAGGCCTAACATTTATTGAATAGTCCGTCACAATTCTTTGTTCTACATCAGCTGCGATTCTGTATTTTGTGATCTCCCACCTAAATGTTAACCAGGGTTAGTAAGGTTTAGTTCCAAGATCAGATGTGATTGAGTCTGTATGGGCAGACTAGCAGGAGAAAAAAGATAGACGCGCTTGATAATACCTGATTGACTCTTTTGCTTACATTGATTTTGTTTGTGTCAGTATGTACAGAATGGAATATCTATTCACAAAGTAGATAGTTACAAATTCCAGAAGGAGAATGTGTCTATGGCTAAAATACTTAAGAAGAGTGTTTTAGTGAAGCTGCTACACATCTAAATGAATAATACTTGCACCTACAATGTGCTGGAGCACTGCATAGAGCAAACAATGATTCATTCTTTTCTAATACACCTTTTCTTAAATAAGGTGATTCATATCAATACTTCCCTAGAGGAATGCACTATATTTTTGTTACTGAAACCAGACCGTAAGAGCCAACAGAAGATCTTTCCTGTTTCTCTTAAGACAGGGCTCTGTAGGAGTTTTTGTTGTTGAATAGAATACACAAGTGAAAGTTGACAAAAATTTAAGTGCCGGTCTGATTTAGATTCTTAGCTGACGGAAATGCCATTTGCTTTTTTTCAGCAGGGACATACTAGTGAATGAAGGATAACAGATTCTGGGAGTTAGGCTTGAGAGAATGAAGAAAAAAAACAAAAAAACCCAAGACCATCTTCCAAGTGCTGCGATGTAAGGAACAGAAGCAGTAAGTACCTTTTGTGTGTCTGTTAGTGTCCTACCACAGCTAAAGGAACAGTCACATTGCTCCGTGTCTCATTGCTGGTTGCTACAAGGCAAAAATGCTGTTCCCTCCAAGGGCTAGATGAGGCACTGGGTCTGTGATTCCTTTCGCCTTTAACCTAGAAATATGGTTTATGGGTAGAACATGCCTTGTATTTAGTTCTGTATCTAGATTCAAACACTGCCAGGTTCATCATCTCAGTTCATAGTGTACTTTTTTAATGTTCATCTTGCAGGCTTTTGGCAAGGTGTAATGCTCCTTTCAGTTATCTTTCCCATCTTGAGTGTAACTTTTGCTTTGAGCTGTTACTTATTATTGTGCCCAGTAAGTAAATATTTTTTCTACAAATAATAAACTGTTGTTAACAAAAAAAAAAGAAGCACAAGATCACTCTAAAAATGAAGAAGCAAAGCTTATTTTCAAATACAATTTTGCTGAATATGCACTTTGTCTCATGTTTATATTCTCGACTTTTCCCTATGCAATTCTCTACATATATTAGTGGGGTGGTATTAACTTTGGAGAGGTATCAGTGTTATGGGAAAGGAATCAGGAACAGATGATTGAGAGCGCGTAATTAGAAGCAGCATTTTTTCACAAAAGAAGCCAGTGTGATATCTGCTCAAAAGATAAATACGTGCTTGTCAAGTAAGGCTAGCCTTGGGTTTCACAGACTTGATGGCCAGCAGAGATTGAACAAGACCTTCTACTTTCTAAGTGCTGGAGTTGTGACACACACACAAACAGTTTGATTTCTATAGCAGGAATTAGGAGGTAGGATGTCAACATTTTTAGGCTATTCCATGACACAGAAGAGACTGGGAACATGGAGGCAGGAGCTGATGGGCAGGGACACTAACATTTTTTGGCACAAGTGAACAGTAAACAAGTTGAGCTGTGACATTAGGCTGCCCTCAGTACACACCACAGCTTAGCTTTTCTTAGAAAAGCAGTTGGGTCTCAGTGGAGAAGCCTAGTAACAGTTGCGTTGAAAGCCTTGATCTGCCTTCTTGCCTACAGAAGTATTTCCTCTGAAGGACCTTAGGGTGTATGAGAAAGGTGACTTGAGAAGCTAACAGGGTTGTTATGTTTGCCCTGCCTCATCTGTGAGTAAATGGAAGGTCTCAAGGATGTTTACGTGGTGCTGTGCAGTGCAGAGCTAGCTCAGGTTCTGAGAGCAGTGCAGCTGCATTAACAGAGCACTCTGCTCAGGCTTACTGGGTCAGCAGCCTTTGCAAAATAGCTGTACAGCTACTTCGCTATACGTTGCACTGTGTAAACTTTCCCTATAGCCTCCAGTTCCAGTATAGCATAGGTAGTGGCAGGTATTTCTGCAGTGCTCTACATTGTACTGTGGGCAAGTCCATGGTTTCAGAAAATCAATTAAGTATTAATGTAATATGTTGTTATTAGATTAAAAAAACCCAAAACCATGATAGTTCCATTGTAAACTGCCCAGCATTCCTGAGTTACTGTTATGATGGATGATTTGAGTCACCTTAAACAAGGGTAGGATTCTGTTTGGTAAATTGCCAAACTGAATTCCCTGACACTCCAACTAGACTGCTTCTGGCACCTGAACTAACCCTATAGGGTTAGAGTGTTTCCGTGATATATTTCAGCCTACAGGTCAGATACCCTGTCATTTTGACGCCACTCTGATTTTATTAAACTACGTACCTTGTAACTGAGTAAAATAGGATAATAAAACATATAGAAAATATTCTAATTAACTTGCACATGTTCATGTTAAGCTTTTTCTAAGATTTTTTTGTTGAATTGTCTTACCCTGAATGACTTCCCACACTCTGTCTTCAGTAGCTAGAATTGCTTTTTGTAAACTAATACGGCATTTTGGAAATTCTCTAGTCAGTCACATAACATTCAAGTGCAATGTACTGACCTGTGCAGGATCCCAGCTGCTAACTGGTGTGTAGTAGTTATGGCCAAACTAAAGTCTGTCTTTGAAAGCTGTCATTCTGGTATCCAAGAGAAAGTATGCATAATGTTTCCCTCTCTTAGGATAATAATACTACTAAAAGAATTTTTTTTTAAATGAGGGTGGCGAGACCTTGGTCCAGGTTGCCCGGAGAGGTGGTGGATGCCCCATCCCTGGAGACATCCCAGGCCAGGCTGGACAGGGCTCTGAGCAACCTGAGCTGGTGCAGATGTCCCTGCTCATGGCAGGGGTGGACTGGATGGGCTGTGAAGGTCCCTTCAACCCAAACCATTCTATGTTGCAAACTCTACCAGGCAAATTAATAGAAACTACATAAAGAATGGAGTAAGTTCACACAGTAACGAATATTATATATTCAGAAAAAGTCAACTTTTGTCACAAATCTGTTGGAATCACTGAGCAGGTGAATGAGAAAAAAGTTGATATACTCTATTTTTATTTGTAAAAGCCAATTTAAAAAGTCACACACGTCGAAGGCTCCCATAGAAGTTAAACTTTCAGAGGTTAAGAGGGAAGATCCTCACTTGGGTGAATAAGTGGTTAAAGGATAGACGAAAAATCAACAATCAGTTTTGACAATGGGTTTTGTAGCTGCAAGAGTATGTGGCTCATTGCAGTCTAACCACCTGATTATTTATTCAGGTTTTTGAGTATGTTTCACATATTTGTGAGAGACAAGGCCTTTCTGAGATTTCAGTTTCTCAGATTGAGGGGAATTAGACTAGAATTTGGAAAAGAAGTACTGCTCAAACTTTACATCCTTAGAGTCACGGAGGAAAACTGACTCAAGCCGTTGCAGTAATAGTAATTAAAGTATCATAAATGAACTTCAGTTAATCCTGTTTTTTAATTCATTTCTAAAGCTTCATGTTGATGAAACACATTAAGTCAGGCCAATGTAACAGGAGATTGAAAAATCCAGCAACAGAAAAGCAACTGAGAGATATTTTAACCTTACTATAACTGTGATTTAAGGACATACATAAACATGAATATAATTTTTAGCTGTGGATTGAATCTGTGTACTAGACCACTTTTTCACAGAAAAAGGATGAAAAATTGCAAGCACAGGAGAATGTATCTTCTTTTTTGTACTGCCATGATAAGAGTCTCAGCGAATACTATATAGTTTAATATTGAACGAATATGAATTGGTAATACCCTTATTAAACAATATTTGAGATCAAAAGAAAGCCATAATATTTTTAGGATGAACATTCCATTAAAAATACCTGATCCAGGTTTCTATTACTGTTTCCAGAACAAAAATGATAGTGATTACATATCGATTGATTTGGAATCCCACTTCCACAACAGGAGAAATTTTGACCAACTAAATTCCTAAACTTACTGCAAGGATCCAAAAAAAGACTCTACTTTTATTTTAATATTCAGTTGCCTTAGAGCTTCAGAAAATGTGTCAAAATAGAGGAGATAATCCATGGAGACAGGGAAACTGGTAAGCAGCCGGCTCCAGGACTAACAAAAGGGGGTACAAATAAATGAACTGTCAGTGGTAAGCAGCTTGTGCTGGTGCTGTACAGCTGGGCCACCAACGCATGACACACATGACATTTTTAAAGAAATCCAAAAAGCTGGCTGGCTAACCAATGTATATTCTCTCTCCTGTGTTTTCCAACATCTTTTCACAGTTCATCATTAAAGTAAAAATAATGGGATGTCTAGGATGTCGCATGATTAAAATATTATTGGCATTCATATTGTGGTATGCTTTACTGAATGGCCTACTGAGGCTTTTGGTGTTTCAAAAGACTGTTTAGGAAGCAAAGCCATCCTGATTTAAATTTTCAGTCTTTCCTGCATAGCGTGGGTTATACCTGCAATTGTGTGAGTTGATCTAGTTCTCCTCATGTTTTTAAGAATTTAGTCTCCTTGGCATAAACGCAGCACATTTTTGGGAGAGATATCTAGATAGCTGTAAGCCTGCTAGAGCTAAATGGATAGTCCCATGTGTGTTTTGATGTAGCCTCTTCTGAAGCATAATATGTAATAGTAACACTGATGGATTACTTTCCAAAGCATTTTAACAATTTTTGTCTTCCATTTTACAGTTTTGTGATCATATTTTCTAACATGAAAAACTAGGTAATTTTTGCAGGTCATCAGTTTATTTGTATGCCATTCTACTCATTCATACTTAACAAGTATGGGTTTTGCTTGTGTGATCTGAAAGCAACATGGAAATTAATCTGATCTGAAAAGACAAAAAGCATTTCTCCAACATTTGCTTAAGTGTCTTCAAGTGCATTACTAAGCCAAATGGTTAAGATTAAGGCATTTCCTACTGTATAAGAACTTAAAAGGCATGCAGTGCTAATTTACAGCCAAAATACTACTTTACATGTCTTGAATATTTTACATAAAGAAGAAATGCTTCAAATGTACAGAATGTTACAAAAGGTGTTTTCATGGATAAGCAGGGCAAGAGCAACGCCGGCATGGCGTGCCGCTGGATATTTGTGCATTGCTTGCAGTACCACAGGTAGGGCTGGGTTATCCCTGCAGCTGGGCAATATAGCACTCACTATTCAACCATTGCCACCCTAAAGCCAGCTGTGTGCGCTCGTTAAAAATGATTCCGATTCATTACCGCACAGCCGTTTTTTGAGGCCAGGCAGCATGTCTGCGTGTGGGAGAGGTGAAGTCGGGTGGGGGAAGAGGGAGTTCCGTGATTTCCCTTTAACTTTGGCATTGTAAACACAGCTCGGTTCTGCAGACTGATTTCAGCAGGCAGCCAATGTCAATGCTGACGTTTTCAATCTCTTTCTTTCATGTCGTATTAGTGGAAAGTGACCTGTTGTGTTTGTGGAAGCTCTGGAATCCCGCGGGAGAAGGCTCACTCGGCACCGTGGCCGGCCGCCAAGTACAGCTTGTTCCGAGACGCGGTGGTGCTGAGAGGTTGCGTTATCCGCTGAACCGCAGTGTCGGCGTAGCAGGAGGTAGGTTAGACTGTTGATTAGCCGAGTTGTTACGACCAGCTTACCCCCCAGGGTACATTGCACCACTGCTGCCTGGCTCGTCCCCTTTTCTTCTCCTTTCTACTTACGTGTTCCCTCGCATTCTTCTTGGGGGTGGCCACTACAGACTTCAAAATTACGCCCTGTTCCAGCACTGCACTGTATTCAGCATCTATTTGTGTACACCAGGAATGGAGGGCCTTCATTTAGGAGGAATAGTTTCTTAACCTGCTAAATTGTTCAGAAGTCATATGTTTTGTTCCAGTGATAACAAATGCTAAAAGTGTAAGATACTAATTTGTTTTATTTCTGGTATCCTATTTCTTCGGCCTATTTATGAAGGCAGCAGTCCTAATATCATCTCATACTAATAAGAATATGATAATAAATCCATCTAATCAATCGAGAATAATGAAATAGTTTAGCCCATAGGAAAGGGAAGTAGCTCAAATAAGTGTCTTGAAGATGGAAAAGACATAATGTGTGCTAAAAATACAAATGCATTTGTATCGTTCCAAGAATTTCTGATTAACGAGAGCAAACAGAGCAGACTAGGATTTGCATCAAGAGGACTTGAGTACTAGTAGGAAAAAAGGTACTTCAACCCACCAAAAAAGTGCGTGCTACAGAAAGTTGATACAAAACAAATTGTCATGCAGATTGGAGTCATCTGATCTTTGTCCAAAGCTCCTAACATCCAAAAGGTCTCATGGGCTCACTTTTATATTCAGTCCTCAAAGCCGTGACTATATTTTGTGCTGCTGGGAAAGGTTTGGGACTTACAAAACCCACTGAGGGGCCCTCATCATCCTCTGCAATCTCTGGTGCTGCAAGACCATGGCTCCAGTATATGTTGATATGGTGTCTGTGTGTAAAATAAATGAGGAAATACACTAGAATAAACTGGGTAAGGTAAGCAGATGGCTGAAAAATCTGGAGTTGAACAAATCTATGTTAAAAGTCAATATAAAATAAAAGTACTGAACATGTAGAGTCGACTTTCAGAGCAAGTAGAATGAGTATTTGTGTAACATGCAAATAAATGTGATTTATACACATTTATGTGTAATATAAACTTCAGGACCCAGACAGAAGAGAAGAAAGGCCTAATGTGAAAAGTATGAGGCAGGCTGGTATGCCGTTTTAAGGAAGAACTGATGGTCTCAGAATTGTTTTTACAATTTTACAGAATTTTTACAGTTTTTGGTTGAATGTCTGACTTAAAGCTTAGGGAAACTCACATGAGTTTTTTCAGTGGCTGACCTAAGCATTGTATTCATCTTTGTTCACGTTAGCGGAAAATACTAGATCATGAGCTATAGGTTTCAGTTTAAAAAAACACCTTTGCATTGTTCACTTCTTTACTACTTTCTTAAATGAAGCAGTAAAAATTATGAAAAGAAGCTGGTGAGCTTTAAGCAGTGTTAACATATTTTTCATACTGTCTCTGTATGTCACTACATTATTATATGAGTCTGGTACATTGTCTACTGGAGATACATTTTTTGAGGATGAACATGACTGGTTAATATGAGGAATATTGTCAATGATCGAATATAAAATTAAGAATTTTAAGTATTATCATCATTGCTGCATCCTGATCTGAGTCCTAAATATTTACTCATATCTGCACATTGCTTTATAAAGGTGGGTAATTTGCCGTGTTGGAAACTTTAACAAATATTAAAGAAGAAGGATGACAATAGACATTTTTTAAAAAGAACTAAGCAGCAGAGCAACTGAAGCTGTCAAAGGCTGCAGGATTACAAAATTTGTTGTTTAAATTCAAGTACATTAAGTGCAATAAGGAAACATATAGAACACTGAAATAATAAATATGTTACATTTTATTATTTTTCAACTATTGTGCAGATTTTAACAGACCACATAAAGTCTGCAGAACCTGCAGCGCTGAAGACTGTTTTGCAAAGCACATTGTAAATGGGTTGAACTTTGATTTTTCAGGGGACCAATGGCTAGACACGTTAAAATCTCAAGCGAAGATATTGTATTAATCTGCGATTGTAAGGGTATATTTATTGTGTAGCTTTAAAATATTGGCCTCATGTGCTCTGCTGAAAATGGAAAGAAGTGAACACATCTTTTGCAAGTGCTGTGTTCCACACTCATCAGAAATCTTATAACAATGATATTGTGATTTTGTCTGTGTAAATACAACAGGAAATGCAATATTAATAAAGAACTGCTTCAATTTAAAATTTTAAAGAATACATTATGAGATGCAGTGTGAGTAAATAAGAATAGAAATTATAATCTATCTCATAATTCATTTTTATTTTCAAAATAGTGATTAAAATCAAACAATAAGGTACAAAACTAAATCTAGCAATCACGAGTCCGTTGTGTTTGAAAGAAGTGTGAGCTGACTCTGACGAAGTTTAGTGAAGAATGGAATGTACAGACAACCTTGAATTCTTTATTTTAATTTAGTTTCGTTTGGCAGTGTCATGGATTTAGTTCATTAATTGTAGTCTTCTTAAATCATTGGGATGAATTTCTCTCAGTCTTCCCTAAAGTGTAATACAGCCCACTTTGGGGTGTGGAGGGAATGTCTGTAAGACTCACACACAAGTACCCAGGATCGTGTGCACAGAATTGGACCAGCTGAGGGGTTTCTGGAAAATGAAGGTTGAGCAAAAAGAGTGTTTCTTCAGGTCTGATGCTGCAGCCACACTTGGCATGGGACTTGCCTTGAAGTCATGCACATTTTTATGAGATTTCTTGCCGTGCTTTTGCAGACTGCAGAGACCTAGAGAAGCATCCAAACTTGCATGTGTTTGGATGAACTAAACTGTTTAATTTCTTAAGCACTCAAACTAGAGGGACAGGTTATTTCTGAATTATGGGAAGCTTAGATCTAAATTCAAATGCTTATAATATTGAATTACCTCATGTGTGCATTAAAAAATGCCTGGGATAGTGTGCTTAAAGACAAAATTCCTTATGATCTCAGTCTTACATTTTGATAGCCCTTGGAGTCACGAAGACATATGGTTGGTGAACTAAGGGGAGTTTCCAGAAACACCCGGATTTACCGAGTCCTCCCATATGTCCTTGCAGACATTCCCGGTGATGATCGGTGATGTCCCTGCTGCCAGTATCACGTACTCCACTGAGCTGCCTGCCTTATCGCACCGTCTTGCCAAAACCCCCTTGCACTGTGCTGTGCACAGTCTGGCACTTACTGAGGTGACACTTGGAAACAATGTTGATATGATCCAAGAGTCTAGCCAAAGCCCATAGAAATCCTCATATTTTGGGTTAAGCTCAGAACCAATTTGTGTTCTAGTTTCCAACCTGTAAAATGGAAAAAATAGCACCGTTCTTCCAGATTTGCTTCTATCCTTTTTAGATCGTATGTTTTCTTGGGCAGGTATATTTGTCAAATATTATCTAGTGTATTAACTGCATAGTACCTGTGAAGAGTTGAATTCCAATCTCAGTTAGGTCTAGACTTTATGGTAATAAGAAATGTTTTTACTAGAAGTAAGCTGTAATGTATTTACAAGCTTTATGTCTCTGATCTCTTCAGTCAAACACCAAGTTTCCACTCAAACTTTGAGCGTGGTCATAACTGTACTGTGTGATCGTTACACCCACTGTGATGTGCTTATCAGCAATCTTCGTTGTAGTTATGTGTACTTGCTTTATTTTTTTAGCTGTCTCTTTCATCTTTCTCCAGGCTTGCAGTACGGTGACCATTTCTGTTTTTATATCCAAGAGCAAAAGCTAAACAGGAGGAATATGATTAAGGATTTAGCGTAAACCTGTTATATACTGTGTCATAAAACCTGTTACATACTGTGTCATTAAAAGCAAAAAAGTGCTTCCCATGAATCAGAACATTTATGCTATTAAAATGAATAAAAGTACAATAGAATTCACAGATTTACTTAACATTTTTAAAAGAAAAAACATCCAGTTCTCTGTAGAGATAATGCCATGGGAACCAAAAAAGAGGCATTTCATCTTGTTAATCACAGATGTTATTATACAAATTCTTGTATCTAATTTTCTTGGTACAAAACTGTATCATAATGATTAAATGCTAAAAGCTTTGTTAAAATAACAATAGGGTCATCCTGCAAGCTGATACCCTCCCACTTCACAGATGAAAAGGGCAGATACTGAAGTCTGAAGAATAAGCACAGCTCTTATTCACAAAAAAGGCAGATTTTCAAAATGGATTAAATAGATGAGACCTCATCAATATGATGTTCCTCCAGCTTCCTGCCTTCGATACTGTGATCTGTCATGGCATCACTCCAGTTTCATTGGGAATCACCTCTGTGGAGATGTTGCCTATTCACTGTGCTCTGCTGGCTTCGGTAACTGGATCCAGATCTTTCCACCTTGCCAACAGAATGATGTTTAGTTCATTATAGCAACACTGATACAGTGGAGGGAGCAGTTTTCATATATACATACGACTTCATAGCTGGGCTTGTTTATGTTGGAAATTAGTAATTAAACTTAGTTGAGTTTTTGAATGATCAATCCTTCAAAATTCAGCCTCTATCTACCTATAGTTGCTCTTAATTCAAAATGTTGGCATGTGTATTTAGACATCTCCCTCATTGTCTTTTTCTAAAAATGTATTGCTATAAATCACTTCACCATTCTGTCAAATGAAGGACTATAATACTTACCTTTTCTCAGCCGAAGCATAATTTGGGAAGCTTAACTAACACTCCACAGTGTTCTTTGTATGACAGGTTTTTATTAGAGGTAAGAGCCTAAAGAAAGAGTTAAGTATGAAACTCTTGAGTGATTAAAAAAGCACCTTCGTGTGGAAAGGACTGTGAGGGCATAAATGAACTTACTCTCATTCCAGTCTTTTAGTTGCAAGGGGCCTCGAGCATACCACATGCTTTTTCACTTTTAGAGGCTATCTACGTAATACAAATTAAAACCAGGTCGTGCCTTTTCTTAGAACCTCTGCCAGGCATTTATTTTATAACTGTCAACTTTAAAATCATGCTTTGCTTTTACTGATGTCTTGATGGAGATGGAAGAAAAGAGTGTGCTAGTGAACTCTGGTTACTTGAATTAAAAGTGTTCATCATTTGGACCATTTTCTGTCCTGCCAGTCCCTGGCTGACCCTTTTACGTGGAGGTAGGGCTGGGGAACAACATCAGTCTAGACAGAAGAGGCCAACAACTAGTTGTCCACTCAGGTTTCAGATTATAAATGAATAGTGTTCAATTTCTCACAGATGTTTGGCAGCCACTGTGCTTTCACTCTAATTGCAAGCAGGATTTCTCCTGCCTGAAGAATGTAGTGACCAATAGACATACGTAGATTCCATCTGCTGTGGTTTAGATTTTTCAACTAGAAAACAATAAGTTTTTAAAAGTGAGATCACTAGGATTATAGTCTTACTAAATATATTAAATTATTCAGACATGGCACAGCTTCTTTTCAAGTTTAGGGGTTGAGTATTTTTTTCATGTAGAATGATATTTGTCAGTAGATTGGGTCCAGGGATTAATTTAGTCCTGTAAATCTAAAGTCAGATGGTATCTGTAAAGGCTCTTCAAGGATTAGGAAAAACATAAATTTAAAAACTATATATATGCCCAGCCTACAAATAAAGGAATGTGGGTTTTTTCCCTATGCCACCCAATTGAAAAAATGGTAATCTAAAAACTGAGGCATTGAATACAACACTCTTAATTTCTCTTCGGACACTCAGAGCTTCACAGTTGCCAATAACCATGTCAAATTACCAAAAATGTTGTAACTCAAATTTAAAAGCACATCCCTTTTTTTTCCTGTATTAGGGAAGAATCTGACTTGACAGCTGGGTGCTTAAAGGCTTTGACCTACTCTGAACATAGGCAAAGGTCCAGGTTGTCTCCATCTTCTCCCAAATCATGAACTGAAAATGAATTCACTTAATGTTAGCTGAAGTGAAAAAAGGAAAGATAATACAGATTGAATATTTTTGACTGAGTGTCAAAATATCATGCAATTTGCACAGTAGGGTGGTCAACAAAAAAATGATGCAAGAATGATGACAGAAAAAACAGTCCAGTGGCAAACAGGATAGTATATAAGGAAAATATTACAGGTTAAGCCTAGGATGAAGCAGTTTTATTCTCTGTATAACTACAAGCTGATATTCTTCTGTTACTGAGCATCCCGATGGCTCGTTATAGTTGTTTATTTACTTTATACTTCAAAATATACAATGAGAAAATTATGAGAAGCATATTACTTCCTGTAAAGTTATCACAAATGTGAAAGAACCCAACCTTCCAAAACCCCATAGTGGCCCTTAAGAGGGATTCCACTCTTCGAGATGTATGAGCAGGACAAACAGGAACATTGTGTGTTAAAAAGGAAACAGAAGATGTAGGCTGGACAGCAGGAAGCACTTTGTGACAGAGAGACCTACTAGATTGTGCAATAGTCTCCCAGAGTCAGTGCTAGAAACAAAATCACTTTTACATTTAAAACATTTAGGAACTGATGAACAAAGTCCGCTGGAAATACAAGGAATGGACTATCATGCCTTAGCAGAGCAAACAGCTGCTTCTTTCTTGAATTATCAGGGACTGTCATTTATTACTTTGCACAGGAGACATCACAATACGTATAGCTGAAGTTTCTAGATACTATCACAATTCAAATGACATTAAAATAATACTGTCTCACTAACACTGGGAAATGAAAACAAGGGTAAGAAATTCAAAGAAACTCAAAAAACAGCTGTTCACAGTCAGGGTACTATGATACAGGATAAGAGCAGGTCTATAAGGCATAAAACCAAGTCGATGTCTTAGCTTGACTTCTCTCTCTCTGTCATTGTTTGAAAATGCTTGCATTGTAACAGAAAACAGGAGAGCTTGATTTAAAGAAGGAGGGTGATCGTGTTACTGACTTTTTAAATTGTAGAGGATTTTCTGAAAGGACAGAAGTACCTGAGGAAGATGTGGATGAGTGGATGCAGAGGACTGATTGGAACTGGAAGAATACTTGAAAAAAATCCCAGCACTTATAAAATCACTTTTCCATACTTACATACTATAATTACCTATCTGTGATTTGTCAACAAAGGAATGAAAACCTCTCTGCTGACCTCAGTTTCTGGGAACACCACTCAAAATACACATTTGGAATGGCAAATGCTTAAAGAATTATTCAAACAACAGACTAAGAATTATCGTGCCAGAAATATGTAAGGTTTCTTTCATCATTTTCAGTTATTTAAGTCAAGGAAAATCACAGCCTCCACAGGTTTTCGAGCTGCATACAGACAGAAATAATGAAATAAGCGATTTCTGAAGTGTACCGTTATTCCATTTTCCAGCTTTTACATTTATGCTTCTGAGCCAGGGAATGCCACACGTTCCCAGCCGACATCTGGCTGAAGGGCCACATGTCCAGTTCATTTGGAGCTCTCTGGGTCTTGTGAAGCTTTCAGCTTCCAGAAATGAGGAGAATGATCTCAGCATACAAAGCTAAGTTTTGGAAAAGAACTAAATTACCAAGAAGTTTTAGCAAATAGAGGCAAATGATACAAAGGCATCTAGGAGTCTATATTTACAATTTTAGATGTTATTTGAGACAAAGCATATCATAAGTTATATTAAAAACATAACAGGAGGAATGAGGATGTATTTTGAGGAAGGAAAACTTCAGGTTCAGAGAATCTAATGAACTTGCCTTTGAGCTGATTTTCTTCAGTTTCATAACTTTTATCACAGATCCGATCCTGTTCCCATGCAGTACAATGTTAAAAAGCTGGCTAACTTCATAAAAGCAGAGGCAATCTAGCGGTTTTGATTTAATGGCTTGATTAAACGAATATGGCAGAATATATACATTAAGAAGTAGTATAAAGTTAACTTTCTAAATCTGTATTTTTGGAAGTATTAATTCGCATTTATCCAGCTGCGATGTGCGTTATCCTTCTGCCACTGAATTCACAGAGCTATGACTCCTATGAAGATGATAGATGATGGATGAGCAGATACTGTGCGGAGCTGGAGGGAGCAGAGAATGCTACATCATCTTCCTCAGAAGTGCTGACTGTTGGGATTGTGTCAAAATAACATCCTGTGAAGTGACAACTTCATAACACAGAGGAGAAAAACAAAAAAATGTCTCCTAATGCAGTAAGATCAAGAATCTGTTTCAAACATACAGTGACATTTCTTCATCTTCTATATATATTTACTGTATGTTATATTTAAGTTGCCAAGTATAAAAGCAAGAGCAAAGAACTTCCTAGGTAAAATTTTACTGTAAAGTCTAAACAACAAAAAATACACAGCTGCAGGCATGGAAATTCGATTCTTTCTTTAAAGGATGTCTTTCCAGTTCTAGTAAAAAATTACAAGCTATCTATAAATATGAAATCAGAACACTTATCATAATAATCAGTATAGACATAAATTGATATTTCTTTTACAAACGTCTAAATTTTTTTAAAAGACTCTGATTCTCTAGAAAATTATATAGTTTTTTAGACAAGTAACGTTCCTGTAGAACATTTTTCTCTTTTTGTAGAACCTGTGTTTTTTCAATCTATGCTACATTTTTTTAGGTCTTTTCCACAAATGTCCAACTTTTGCTGCGACCACAAAAGAAGCAAATATTTTATTCCATAATCTTTTGGTGTTATTCCTTAATGGACCAATTAGAGAAATTGTTCTGTCCCATTTGAAAGTTACAGGTCTCTTCCTTTGTAGTAAAAAAATCATTAGATTATTATCATTGCTTCTTACTGAACTTTTCCCACTCTGGAAAGCTAAGGCAGATAGCTCAGCAGAACTTTTGTAAGGCCATTGATGGATCCAGGCAGGACTGGAAATATGAAATTCCTGGGTTTTGCTACTGTACCCAGACCACTAGACCACATATTTTTATGTCACGGAAAATTAAACCCAATTACTTTGCAAGATTTCTCAATGTGTTGCTTCTCTTACCCTGTTTACATTGCTCTTTGCTGTGGTAAAGGTACAAGATTCAGATTTTAGAGTTAAAACTCAGCTTTTAATGAATCTGGAAACTGAAATCTTTTGAAGAATAATACTTTTAAACCCCCAGTATTCAGATTACTGCCAGATCAATCAGCATTTCAGCATGGGATGATATTGTTTTCTTCTAGCAGTAAGTAGCCCACATCATGACTTCACCTCTTAAATTTCCTCAAGAGGTTTGTTTTCACTAGAAATGCAGTTTTTCCAAGCCATATTCAACTTAACCGTATCATAATTTAGGAATTTAATTTGTTCCATATTCTTGCAACTGCCGCTCTCAGCAGTTGAATGGATGGCACTATTTTTTCGAAGCTTGGGAGCGTAGAATTTGTTTGCTTAGGCTTTTATAGAGTTGAAGAAATTTTTTTTAAAAAACGAATCCACTTCTGTGTAAGTACTTAGGTATATGTGTGTATATATATGTGTATATACACATATATGTGTATTTTCTCTTAAAAAATAACCTGATTAATTTTGTATATTGTATTTGTATTATCAAGCAGATAATGCCCCTAAGAAAAATCCATTGCATGAAAAGAATTTTTTATGTATGTGACATAGGCATAGGCAGCCCGTTCCACCCTTGTCACAATAGTTTCCTGGGCAGGAAACACGTCACAGGTTTTCTGGGCCATTCAAAGAAATGCCCCGAGCTCCGTAGTATCTCAGTATTTGTTGAAGCAGCGATGGTTGAGTGAGCACAAAGGATATAATGGTGGTTCTAGGACAGCCTCGTAAGGAAGGCATCTGAAGTGCTTCGTACACTGTGCTTTGCTCCACATGTAGCTCAGAAAGAATTCAGAGGATGGGTGGAGGTGGACATGAAGGAAAATGAAGTATCTGGGGAGAGGAAAAGAGGAAAATGGTAAGAACAAGGAGGCTGGAGACTGGAGTACAAGAAGGTAAGGGAACTTAGAGGAGAAAGGGGGGAATGTAGGCACAGGAATGCAGGAGGGGCAGGACGGGGACCTCGGGGCTGTGTCACCCCAAGGCAGGTGCATTGTGAGCTGCACAAAGTGGCTGCCAGGTTGGGCGCACGTCTCGGGGTGAGCAGCCAGCACCAACTGGTGGCTTCATTGGTGCTGCTGCAGCTGAAGCAGAGCGAGCCAAAGGAGAACGGCAGTGAAAAAGCCCCTTTGTATCACCCCTGCATTCCGGGCTGATGAACTTTGATGCAATAACGGACTGTGTCATGCCCATGTGAAGAGACATCGCTCCTCCATGAAACACACCCATTTCTGGAGAGGCAACATGAAATTCAGATTGCATTAAGTGCTGCAGAATGTCTTTTGGCAAAGAAGTGAGAATGCTACATCAGACTGAGGGTAACTATGTTAGAAGACTGTCTCAAAAATTAAATATGGCTCAAAAGTTATGGAAACTTTATTAGTTGATGGGGGTCTTTTTTATTTAAAGCAATATATAGCAGTTCAGGACTGATTCTTTCTGTTAGGTCCAGGAGGATGTTATATTGTTTGTCTTGTAAAAACAGCTGCTGCCTTTGTGCTTGTGTTCAGGAAACAGATAACTTTAATGATTCACGCCTCTTAACATTTATATACACGAGCTGTATTATCAAGCTCCCTATAGCTGCAGCACTCACTCACATGTTGGGCTGTAGTCCAATATGGGATGCAAGAGCATGTATGATAAATTCTGAAGATTCTGTTAAGTCCAAAATTATTCTTCCTGCTGTGGGGATGCAGTAGGAAGGGAAAGAGCTTTCCCGTTGTGCCACAGAAGTACAGAATCACTTCTGGCTGCAGCCCTAGAAATTCTCCTTCGCGGGAGAAGTGCAGTGCAGGACGAAATGAGGTCATGCTTTCATCTCCCCCACAGCCGCCTCGTTCTGGTGTGCAAAGAGCTGCAAATAGGGCTCTGCATCCAAAGTGTGTAATGGGGAAGAGGAGGGAGGAGTGGAAAAATAAGGGAGAGGCAGGAGGAGAGTTTAGGACCCTTAAAACCTCCCTCAGGAAGAGAGTTCACAGCCAGGCAGTCTTCTGAGAAGAGATTTGCTCCGTGGTACTCTTACAATTGCCCTTATAGCAGCAGGAAGTGCGATGATTGAGAATTGGAGTACCTCAAATGCGAACCTGTCTCTTAGATTGATTCTTCTATTGCTTAAATTAATCTTCCAGCTACATTTTATGAATGAAACTAGTCACCTCCCACTTGTTGCTTCTGCACAGGACAGGAGAGTAAATGTATTATTTTTCAAGGTGGGATGGCAGAAGTCCAAACATATCTAACAGAGGAAGGAAACAATCTTATCAGCCTTTCTGGCCTGATGATAAAACCATAGAAGGAAATCATTCAGCTTTAAATGAGGAAAAGGAAGTCTTAGATAAAATTTAGAAGCTGCCTTGGGAGTTTTCATATCACATCAATGAAAAAGCCACATACAATTAACCAAGCATTCAGGTCTGTATGAAGAGCTGTATTTGTGATATCCAAGCAGAATTATTTACAGTTTTTGATAAGCTTCTTTACAGTGGATCAGTTGACATTTTTCTGGCCTGTCTCCTTGGTCATATACCTGTTATCTAAGCTCTTCTTTATGGACAAAAAACTGCAGCAGCCATCCTGAAACACTTTTGTTCTCCATTCATTTAATGGATTGTAGTCTTTAGTCACCATTACATGCAGTATTTCAGCATCCTGCTCTTGTTTTTAAGAAATCTAATTATTTCTGTTCAAAGAAAATAATAAACACAGTTACTCGTTTTTATGTACCTGTTATCTCTACTGGCAGTGTGTCATGCCATATGAAAATATTAGTTCAAGGTAGCACTAGCTCATGAATCTCTGCAGTATACCTTATTTGACAAAATAGACATATCCAGTGCCTCATGTTTTTTCCAGCAAAGTAATCAATCACACTGTGATTGCTGTGATAACAGAAAACAGTCATAATCCAAATTTAATTAGTTGGGTGTAGCACTATTGGGATTGTTAAGGTAGTTCAGAGTAGTTGGGGAAAAAGATCCTGGTTAATGCTGAATACCTGTATCTTCCTGCTAAATTAATTACAGTTAAGGGTGTTCATTTAGGCTTATTTTACAATAGTGGTATAAGAATAAAATTGACCGAAAATAAAACAGAATGCTCCACAAAGGCAGGACTTTCAATATATGGGTTATATTTTTTAATGAAATTCTTATGTTTGAACTTGCATAAGAAACTTGAAAGTTGGAGCAAGCCCTTATGGATGCAGAATGTTGCTTTCTCACTGCTGAGACAAGCAAGCAACTTGAGTACACTGATAAAGCTGGATTATATAAATCAAGTGTCAGTCTATGCATGCTTAAAATACACAGAAAGCAATAATCAACAACACTGTACTCAACTGAGTGTATCTTCAGGGTAAAATTGGCTCTCTGTGAAAGCCAGAAGCATATTCTTGCCCAACTCTCTCACTTGCAAACTTGGTCATCTATCAGACATTGCTTTGTTATTCCAGAGGATCTGGTATATTAAATTTTATTTGGATGTATTTGATCTCATCATTCTATTTTCAGTTTTATAATAGGTGACAACTGCAGTTACCATTATGGGCAGGAAGTTTGAAGCGTAATTTCTTTTTAGGAATTGAAATATTTTTCTCTGAAGAAATGGGCAAGTTTTCTGCATGTATGTAGTAGTAAGTATATGGGATAGAGAATTGTATGAGATTCCTTCTCTCCTGGAATTAATACTGTGATGGGCACCTGAAAAATGCCCCAGACAGCAGAAAATGTGCTGCTTTCATACTTAGAGTTTTTCTGTTCCAATCAGGCTAAAATAGAATTCTGGCTGTTCTACCTACTTTATTGTTTACTTATTTTAAAGCTTCTTGTTTTGTTATCATGGACCCGCTATGTGGTTGTCAAGCCTGATTTATCAGAGCCCTGTTCACTGTGACCTTTAAAGTACAGCATGTTACTGGTGCAAAGTCAGTTTTCCAGTAACAGAGAAATGAATCGGTTGACATAGCCGTGGCCTTTTACAGTTGCAGAATTTATGGGGTCACAGGCTCTCTTTGTGCAGTTGGGCTGTAGGTCAGTAATACATGAGCTAAGTCCAATCGCAAAATGTCTTTTTCTGTCCTGCTACTGCCTGTTACAACAAGAAGGGCGCTTTACATACAGCGGAGGTAGAAGTATAGCCTTGAGCATCCACCAAAACAAAAAGAAAACCATAAGCTCTTACAGAATCAGCAGAATAGTTGTTTTCTGTCTGTCAAAATGCGATAGTCATTTTGGTTGCTGGTTGCTGGTCATTTTTCAGACAAAAGAGACAGAACCCAACATCTTCAGTCATCCCATGCAGTCTCCAGTGTAGTCAAAACAAGCTTTACCAGAATGACAAATGCCACAGACCTTGGTCCAGTCAAGTGATTTCTTCTGCTCTAACAAGCCGCTATAAAGTATTTATAACTTTTTTTGCAAATACTGAGACTGCCTCCCACTTCTGGTTGTCTGTAATTTAGAGCAGGACTCTAAAATAGAACGGGGACACATATGGGCAGTCTCCAAACAAGCTCATATATATGATAGATGTAGTATAGAGAGGATCTTTGAATTGTTTACAGGTGTAACATTTTGTGACATACATACACATGTATACATATATCCTGATTATTCAGCTTAAATGCTGAACAAGCTATGTCTTTAAAAATAAATTATTCAAAATACTTTTTTTTAAACCAAAACACAACACAAATTACACACTGACTTTCTGATGATATGATTTACCCTAGACTGAAAACCAGGATGAATTATATAACATAGA
The DNA here is from genome assembly GCF_036013445.1 of Caloenas nicobarica. NCBI lineage: Eukaryota > Metazoa > Chordata > Aves > Columbiformes > Columbidae > Caloenas > Caloenas nicobarica. Next base: position 7,091,780 of record NC_088256.1, read on the forward strand.
ATTCCTGGTCACACCAGTTCAGTTCACGGGAGCATCTAGTTGCATTCCAAATATGTTCCCATGTGTTCGTAGTAGAGGGTGATAAACAAGTGGTAGAGAGCAAGACCTTTATGTTAGTGCAGTTGCCTGAAACGCTTAGAAATCAGTGGATTGGAAGCTGTTAAAATACAGCTGCTCTCTGTGTTTTCTTTAAGTTCTGGGTCATTCCTTAAAAGTAGATTTCTTGTTTCACTTGTGACTAATACTGGTGTATATCTGGAGCAATTTCATTGACAGTTACCCAGGGAGAGGTTAGGAGAGACCCATTTATGCATACTGAAACCAACAGAACATCTCTTTATCTCCCAGAAATACTTAACCTCCAAAACGCTTATCCAAAGCGTAGCAGCCCCTCATTTGAGTTTGTTTCATTCCTCTGTGTGCAGTATATTCCAGCTGTGATGTTTTTTCAGGCTTAATACAAAAAGGTAATTCGGACAGGTGTAGCACAGGTTTTAGTCTTCAATTAGGTCAAATTACAATTAAATCTGACAGTAAGAAATAGGTTAATTGCCTTAGACCAAATTTAACAAGACTTAGCCCTTGTATAAAAACACTTACAGAAAAAATATCATTTTTTAATCTACGTGAAGGAGGAGGAAAACTTTGCTTTGTTTTTAATATCACAATAAGAAAACTTTTAATTTTGATCGTTATAAAGAGACGTTCAAATATTCAAGTATTAAATAGTCAATATAAGCCCTAGGTCAAACCTGACAAGGTATAATCTTTTACAGCTAACAGAAGACTTCTTTCTGAGCTGTTCTTAGGAGCAGCCCAGGTAAACTATGGAAGAGACAACAGTCTTTTATTCTCTTTCAAAGATTGCAATTTTGAAGAGATTGCATTTATTTCATGTTTTACTTGAGTCACACAGTCTCACTAATGTTCTCCTCATGACCAGAACCAAGGCCTGACCCAGCATCTGGTTCTCTGCGCTGCTTGTCTGCGTGGGGAATGCAAAGAAGGAACGTGGCAGATGGTTCCTGCTCCCCCGTGACTGTGGCTGATCCACTGGAGGTCTCGTTGTACCACAGGGTCAATCCCCAGCAGTTCATGCTCTGTGCAACATGATTTTCTCCAGAACTTTGATACTTGGTAATCAAGTACGCCCAATAACACACTCCAAAACTTGTTATATAGCCTATTTAATCTTTCACATAATTCCCGAAGTGAATTAAACTGTAAAAAAAAAAAACCCACTTCTTGATAATTCCGATGATTTCTTGTTAGACTTCATCTTACCATTAACTATCTCAGTTGTTTAGAAAGACTGCTTCACTTGTTGGTTTTATTTGAGAAGAACCTACGCAGTCTTTATATGTTGCTAACTGAAATGAAAGGAATAGAAAAAATGCAGGCATTTTAATGTGTCTTCTTGTGGACTTGCACATAAGAAGTTCTGTGATAGGTATTTCCCAATTTATTGCTTCCCGACAATGGTTACTGGAATAGCTCTGCCAAAACATTGATGGGACATATGTGACAGAGTATCTGCAGTTTCAGGAGCTAAAGGGAGGGTCATGTTATTTATCTGTTATACAGGAGAATGTGGCTTCTCTGAGAAAGCTAAAGCTTTGTTTCCCATCCAAGACTCAATCTAGGTACAAGAAAATGTTTGTAATAACATATGAGATTAAGACCATATAAAAAAGGAAGAAGAATGAGAAAATGTTGGTGGAGGGAAGAAAAGGGTAGTTTGGTTCCTCTGGCATGGAATTGCATGTCTGGACTTTATCTCGCAAGCAGGTTTGACATTTATACTGTGTTTATCTCAGTGTGGCATCAGAGATCTGGATTTCTGTCTGTGTGACTATAGGCAAGTCACTTTGCGCCTTTGTGCCTCCATTTCCACCATAACCTCGTATTTGTCTTCATTTAGAATTTAAGTTCTGTGGGGTTGGAAACCATGTTCATTTGTGCAGCCCCTAAGGCATAAATCTCAGACACAGCCTCTGCATATTGCTGAAATACAAACTTCACTATTTCTGTTGTGACCCTAAAGAAGCCATTTGATCTTTTTGCCTTTATTTCCTCGACTTTAAACTGGGACAGTAACTCACAAATGGGTTATGAGAATTAACTGATTAATGCTAATGAAGTATGTTTAGTTCCTCAGAAAGCTTTTAAGGACAGCAAAATATTGCTGAGGAAACGACAAATGCATTCCGTTTGCTTTTCTTTAATTCACATGCGCTATATGGTTGCCTTAAAAAAATGCACTTTTGATCAATGACATAGAATAGTCCATCTCATGGCAGAAGTTTGTTAAGTGGTGTAGCTGGTGTGCAAGGGCAGCGGAAAGAGGACAGAGCTGTGCAGAAGTTTGCTTCAAGAATACCAGGAATTTTAATGATTTCCTGTGTCAGGTCTGAGCATCCTCCTCTACCATTTGGGAGTGATGCTGTGTAAACAACAGCAGAGTAACCTTGGAAGGCTGTTGAGCTCCCTAAGATTTAAAAACAAACTAGTATGTAGCTTTTCTCAAACCATACTCTAGAAGCATACCAGAAACCTGTTCAAATTTCAATTAAGAACATGAAATAGCGGTTCGTATCAAAATCTGACTCATTTTAGCTCTGTGAGGTATTGAGAGCTGGGCTAGTGGTCTAGTGGTAATACCACCACAAATTCACAAGGAACCATTCCGTCTTTTGTTCTCCCAAGTAACCGAGAATTAGGGAACCTTGCTACATACAGTGTAAGAAATTATTTTGAGAGGCTGACATGAAAGGGTCAGAAAAGCCCGTTTTTCCCAGGAATCCATTAAATAAAAAGTGAGAGAATAAATAAAAGGAGAACCTGCAAGCTTTTAACACAGACCGAGGATAAAAATCCTTTTTTCCAAAATGTTTTTCCTAAGGAGTGGTAATAAGCTCTAACTGTGGATAGAAAGCTTCCTCAGAGATGTTGGTGAATGGCTGGGTGATTTAGTTGATAGTGGGAGTGTATAAGTAAGAAACCAACTAGATGGTTTTTAATTTTAAAAATGTTAATTTTCATCTTTTTACAAGATTTAAGGTCCGGCTGGAATTTTATTATTTTTTTAACTGAAATTACTTTGCAATTTATATGACTCTGTTGTCGTCAGATATGTATATACTAGAACCAATAGCTTTTCAGTGATAGAATGTTCCATAAAGGCTTGTAAAGTCAGAAGTATTCCATTTTTGTTTCCAGTTTGCATGGCAACAGGAAACTATCATGATATATTGATATTTGCGTGTGTCTGCATGTATGTGCATATAGGGAATTTAGATATACAACAGCCCTGGAGGGATGCTGAATGTGTTCAGACTGAAGAAGAGAGACAAGCTGCCTGACAACTGAAGAAACAGCTCGTTTTATTCTGCGCAGGCAGGCAGGAAAGGGAGTGCGGCATAAGCAAGACATTTCATTTGTGGTTGAATCCACAGATGAGCTATTGTAGAAAGTATTCTCCAAAACATGCTTACATGAGGGATGGGGCACGTGGTACTCATTAGGTTCAGTACCAGCAGGGCAGTTTTATTGCACAGAAATGTTAGGAGTTTGAAAGCTGCAGACGTGTTTCAGTGTCAGAAGGCTGGGAACTCACAGAGCTCCGCACCTTCTCAGAAGGCGCTCGGCACCTTTTCGCTTTGGCCGGTGTTGTAGTTGGAAAGACTCAAAGCTAGAGACGATGTTTTCTTTTAATAGTCAAACATGCTGGAAAACAAAGGAGAGAGCATGCCGCACATTCCTCCGGAGTCAGTGGTTTCTGTCTCTGTGCAGTTCCGATCACTTCCAGCCCCTTCGGCAGGGGAGGGAGGAACAGCCCGTGTTCGGGTCTGGCTCTCGTTCCCCCATCAGACGGGGAGCGATGCCCCTCGCGTCACCGCGCTGCTTCTGCCGTGCCCAGCCGCTAACTGCCTTCTTGCCTATTAGGTGATGGGTTAGCAATAAGAAAAAGAAAGAGATTATTAAAAAAATGTAATATTTTTTTAAATTGGGTCTTTTCCTGGCATTTCGCTGATTAGATTTACACTTTTTTATCTAGATGGTACCTAGAAGGTTAGTCAGTGGAATGTTTAGTTGTATTTATTCAGATACATTAGATCTATAAAAACGTGAGACAGAAAAAATTTAAGTATCCATTTATCTGAAAATGTCAGTAATTAAATACGAGCTTGGGAAACGCAATGCCCAGTGTTTGTACAGTATTGTTATTCTCAGAGCATCTTTTGAGCCTTAGTGTAACAACCATTCTGAAAAATGTTGAGCGCCATTCTTTGCAATTATTTTTCTGCAACAGCTTTACACAGCGAATCAAAATTATTTTAGAATCAGTTTAACCAAATTAAGAAGGTTAAGAAAATGTATTAGTATATGTTGGATTGAACACAATATTTCAGCCTTTATTTGTTTGTTTTCTGCTTTTTACCTTTTCTCTTTTTTTCTGGACTGTACATCAATGGAAAGCTACATTTCCAGGTCTAGACTTTGTTTCAATGACTGTCTTTCCAAAGCAGGGAGAATAGGAACAATAATAAAAATACAATAATAAAAAACAGAGAAAACTCTCCACTGAGCATATAATTTTGCCTCCAGCGTCAGTGATTCCTGATTGGATTCATAGTGATGAATGGAAAAATCCCTAACTAATTTAACTTTTTAATAAAATTCCTCTTTCAGATTTCCCTTTATCTTTAAGCTATTGCTCAGGAGAGCATTCTGCAAGACAGTACCAAATCAGCATTTAATATATAACCTTTTAGTTGTTTTCTAATTGTTTGGTTTTACATATGGATTTAATTTGTTCATCTAACAAAAGTCAGGATAACATGAACACAAATGATTTAGCAAATATGCAAGATTGTGTTATAAAAAAAAACACAACTACTGTGCTTGCTAATAGGAAGTGCCAGGGGCCCTCCCAACATGAATTGTTAATTACTTTCTTCTTCTGCTACCATAAAGAACTCATTAAATGCCAAATTACTTCCCTAAACAATGAGTAGCACTGGTTGCTCTTTGGCCTGTGTGCTTATTTATTAAGAATTACAACTTCCTTAATTCATACATAGGTTCAAAGGAAGGGGAGATCCAACAGTGAAGCTATTTTTGAGTCAGTTGTGGTGAAGGAAAACGTCAAAAATATTCTTTAATGATGAAAACGTTAGGTGATGAGGTGATTTTTGCAGATGGCTCCTCCTCCCCCTTGTGCTTTTCCACCTTTTCTGGGTGGCCAAGATCTCCTCAGCAGGCGAGAGTGGGTCAGAGCCCATTGCTATGTTTGTAGTGATTTGCATCCATCAGAGTTCAGATTCATTTGTCATTCTAGTCCTTAAATCTCAGGCCTGATGTAGTCAGATTATTTCATATTTGAGCACCTTTCTCTGCCTCTCAGCAGATACTGTCCCATACAGGAATTTTGTTGCTGCTAATTTTATTTATTCAGTTTAAAGCCTCTTCTAGTGATCTTCACTTTGAGATGACTTCTCCAGCTCATCCCTCATAAAGAAAAGCTTTAATGTGGAAACCTCCATAAATTCCTCTGTAGTAAACACTGACCCACATATTTCATTTATTTCTCGTGCTTCCATCATTTAGTCAACAAACATTCTCCCGTAGCCTTCCAGCTTCTTATCTTTGGGAAAAGTCTTTCCTCCAATATCCTCAGGAGGTCAGTTTTCTCCCTTTTAAAATCTTTTTTGGCTTCAATTTCTTAGGGCTTGTGATCTAGCCTGCTAGAATGTTTCTTTTCTCTCTCACCGCCATTTGGAGGCGACTCTAATTTTTGGAAGGTACCTCAAAGCTTTTCTTGATAGGACTAATTTAATTTAGTCTCCGATGAGTTGTTTTTCAACATCTGCAACTACCTGCCCTTTTGACTGTTCTCTTTATTTCTTTTACACCAGTTTTTCTGCAGCGTTTGTGAAGTCCCCGAGTTCTGTGGGGCTGGTGTCTGGGGAGCGGCCCCCGGGCGGAGCACACGGTGCCCAGCAAGGCAGAACTCGGTCATCGGTCTTTATCTTCTCGAGGTGTTTCATTCTTATTGCTGGATTATAATGAGATGAGCGTGGAAGGCACCTGCACGGACTCTAGAGCTGAAAGAAAAGCATCTCCTGTTTATTCTCCATTAAGTCTACAGGATCCTACTGTTTTCCTGTTGAGGATCCTCTTCTCTCCACATGTTTTCACATGTCTCTCTGGACACCTTTCTTTTGTTTCTGTGGCACTCTAGTAGATCTCAACCTCTTAATTTTTTATTTCTTTGCTCCTTTCTCTTGTTTGGGTGACTTAGTTTGCTCCAGGGACTGTCTTTCAGACCTTGACCTTTCTTCCAAACCCATCCTGACTTTGTCGCTGCTGTCACTGCCCTTGCCTTTGTGCTTTTTGTCTTTGCTACAACTCTTCCCGAGATGCTTCTAGAAAGACCGAGGAACATTTCATTGGGAGATACAGTGCACCCGTGAAAGGGGCACTGAGGAATCCCGTCGGGAGTGATGCCAGCCTCTCGGCACAGGTTTTTATTCACTGCTGGCTGAATGCAGCTGTGTCAGGTTGGAGGAAACATCAGAGAAATAACCAGCAAAGGAATTTAAGGAGAATTGAGCTCGTGAGATGCTTCAATACTCTTTTAATAGTCTCGTCTTGCCTTTTTTTATGAGCATGTGGAAAAACAACCCACATTGCAGCACTCCCTCCCTGTCAGGACAAGAAAACAACGGGACAAAAACTCTTGCTGGAACTTTCCTTCAGCAGCATTTTCATCCCATTCCTCCTGAGGGCAAAAGGCGTGAGCTGCGATGTCTGGGGACAACCCGTCCTGTTGCATCAGCGCTGTCCCGGGGGGACACAGACGTCCCCAAGCTGGGGACTTTGCTTTGTTCCCCGCAGCCCCACCCTCCTCCCCAGCTGAAAATCAGATTTTTTTGCTGACTGCCCAAGTCTCCTGCTCATGGTTTAATATTCATTTTGGCAATTTGCCTCCAGACATATCCAGGGATCAGCACGGTGGCCCTGAGGTCCAGCCCCATCTGGGGTGACAGAGTTTGTTTCCTTTGACAATACGGATTTAATGAACAGGCTGCCCAGCGCTGGGAACTGTTTCCCTCAGATTGCTGCAGAATAAATGATGGGACGTTTTCCAGTGCAATGCTGCCACCTCGCAGAATACCACTGTAAAACTCCCAGCCGCACAGCAGAGTGGCTGCATTAAGCAAGGCTTGGGAGGATTATCGAATTAAATTGGTTGCCCCTTCCAGCCTTCCGCCAGTAGAAATCGAAATTTAAAAAAATAATGTTAAAACAGCATAGTGGGCTTCGCTAAAAACTATAAAAGCAAAGAAACTCATTGTTAAGGCTGTAGCTTTATTCTAGGCTGCTATTGTGTTTAGGCAGAGCGTTGCGTTTCCGAAGGTTTTCTGTCTGGGAGCGGATGAGCCGTGGGGAGTCGCACGGACCGCGGAACGGCCGCGGATCTGACGCCTCCAGGTCGGTTCTGCTCCAGCAGTTCCCCTGGTGAAAGGGAAACGCAGCGCAAGCTTGTACCAGGAACATCGCCTCCACCAGCAAATCCTTCTACCAGACTCGGGCAGTTGGTGTTTACTGCTCCCTCCTCCCGGGGACAGCATCATCCTCCTCCTCCTCGTTTCGGGGAGAGTTTGTACAACTAAAGCTTTGCTTTAATCTCTGCTGGATTTAGCCAGATGCAGCAATCTCTGGAAGGGTTACGTGGGTCTCAGGTCTTCTGCATGCACATAGCTGTGATTTGTTAATCTGGAAATGGTTTATTCAAAATTAAAAATAAAACCTTTGAAACTGCTTTGCTGGAGCTGCTTTTGACTGTGCAGTGGGACAAGCACCCAGGCTCTCGGTCAGATACAGCATCAGGCACCCATGGCATAGGTTTTAGGCTAATATGTGGCACACCAGGCCTGCTTTAATTAAATTAATTATAACAACCAAAAAAAAGCATTTCCAATTTAAATATTTTGCTATCTTAATGACATGATTTCTCTAAATATTTAATATATAAATATATAAAATTAAATATTAATTTCCAATACATTTACAGAACCCATTTCACCCAAATGACCACAGAACTATTTCCTTACCAGGGAATCCCTTTTCTTTGCATAATTCCCAACATCATTACAAATGTAAAGCCTTTCTTTTGGTACACCTCTCAATAATAAAATAAATTTGTTAGGCTTGAGGTAAAGAACTGAAAGACCTTTGTAGCAACTCGTAGGATTTACAGAGATTTTTAAGCTCTTTGGGGCAAACACGGGTTTGTTCTCACCTGGAGGAGGCCACAAGTGCACCCCAGCCAGAGGAGTGCTGTTAACAAGTGCTAATTAATAAAGCCACCGGATTATCGTTGACCTTCTCAAAGGTGGCAGAGGCCAGCGACGCTTCGTGGTGCCGATCGGAGCTGAAGTTCCCAGGGGTTTTGTGCCCCCGGAGCCGCTGGCCGGGAAGGGGCTGCAGATGCTGAGCAGCTGTGACAGCTCCAGCCTGGAAGAAAACTCCAACGGTAGCGGTTCAGAGCCTGAATATTATTACTATGGCAACAAAATAACTCACCTTAAAATAAAACATGCAGCCTCACATGTTAAGGGAACAGAAAAAGAAAGATCCTATTTTTTTTTTTAATGTTTTTTTAAACTTCCTGAACTCATGACCTATCACCAGACGCTCATGCAGATTAAAAATAACGCAATTTCTCTCAGTGATGAAATGAAACTGAACACAACCGGATCTCCAGCCCTACAAGAAATGACGCCACCAATGTTATAAAACGGGTTGATTTACAACCCCCGATACCTTTAGCTTTATATTAAGGGGAGAGCGGGGTCCTGAAGTCATCACTGCACAATTACCAGGAATAGCGTGTTGTTCTGGGCTGAAATAAAAGCAGAACGAGAGCTAACACCCTGGTGATCTGTGCCGGCCTTTGTGCCCCGCTGTGCCTCCCAGGCTGGGACAGAATATCTCCTCGCTCGCTGACGTGGATGATTTTCAATTAGATGCAATGAAGGAAATATCTATTTTTTTAAAAATAAATGGACACAAGTGTGTATCTGAGCATCTTTTTTGTCTTTAAATGAAATTTCCTTGCATACGGGGAAGGATAACATTAATATCTCCTTCCATCTTGCGATGATGGTCGCAGATCTTTCTTTTTGTTGTTTCCCTCACCTGAGGTTTTAAGGGTGACAGTCATTTCCCACGGATCGCGTGCAGAAGATGTTTGGCTTCGAAGAGCAGCAGGGAGACAAAGCAAACTTGTGTTCTTCAGTTAATTTCTCTGGTTAGGAAGAAAGCCAAAATCAAATGATATTTCCACATTAAGTAGGAGCAATGGGTGGAAATTCAGTGTTTTATCTGGAAATGCCGAACACAAGGCCACAGGAAAGCCCAGCACGCTGTTTCTGCCCTGCAACAAGCCCTGGCTGACCCTGCACAAAAAAAAAAAAAAAAAAAAAAAATTAAAATTACCCGGTGGTTCAGCCAGGAAGGAGAGACCTGGTGACATTTGATTTTGAGATCATCCCAGTGATGCGCTGCGAGATGCTGATGTTATCCTGAAAATTCAGACTTATCCCCAGGGACTTTGCTGATGATTCAGATGGTACCTGGTGCTCCCGCGGGCAATGGCAGAGCCGGAGCCGGAGCTATTTTGAGCCAAGCAAAGAGGCAGCCGGTGTTACACAAAACCCAGCCGATCCGTGTGCGCTGGGTACCCAGCACCCGCCTGTGAACGCAGAAATAAGTGCTGAAGGCTCCGCAGAGCCACAATTTTTCCTGCTCGTTTGGGAAAGTTCAGCCCGTTCATAAAAACCGAGGCAACCCTAACAGGAATCATCCGCAAATGTGGTCTGGGCTTCTAGTTTTTTGCAGGGATGAGCTGCTGGAAAAATAAATATATTTAATAAAGCACTGCCTGGATACTCTGCTGCTTCACTCGGTTCCTCCCAGGGGACAACAAGGAGCAGCGGGAGGGTCGGTGCTGCAGCCCTTCAGGACCCCGCAGCATCCCTGACTGAGCATCGGGCACTTTTGGAAACAGATTTTTTCCAAACGAGCTGTTTTGGTCTCTGGGGAAGAAACGTGTCCAAAGTTACGGCTTGGGGCCCTGGGGCTGCAGAAAAACTCTCCCCTTTGACTCCTCTACAATTCACACTTTTATTTGGGAATAAAAGTTATCCACCAGCACCCACGCTGCTTTCAAAGCACAGTAATAATTTCTGTAAAAAAGGCTTTTTCTGCCCAAATGGGGGGATGCACAGCAGAGCACGGGCTGCAGCAGGAGGTGGCCGCTGCCTGCGGCTCCATGCGGATCCAGCGCCATGTGCAGCAGCATCCCTGAGCATCCCGAGCTCCCTCCAATTGTGGATTTTAAGCCAAACCTTGGGAAAAAAATATAAATGTCAGGTTCCTTTTTTTATTCACTGCCTGAGCTTTGGGTATATTTGGTTGCTAAGAGTTTCCCCTGAAAGCAAGAGGTCTATAAACACATTTTCTTTTTCAAATGGGACCAGGAATCCTTAAGCAAGGACCTCGCAGAGCTTTGGCAGGTGGTACCGAGCTGGGGGCGAGAGACGTGGCGGGACGAGCTGCACGTCCCCACTGCCACCCACCCCGGCCACCCTCCTCATCCTCACCCGCCTTCCGTCCAGGCCTTGCAAAGCCCAGGGGCTGCACAGATGGGCCTGCTGCAAAAAAAAAAAAGGCCGTTCCCAAGGGTGAGACCAGAGAAAACGCTTTTCTGGGGCTGGATGTGGAACCTCGTTGCTTGTCCACCTTTCTTTGGGGTCACCGGGACAGCTCTGCTGCTTGCCGGCTCCGGGCTCAACTGCTAAAGAAATGTTCTTGACCTGATGTTTCCCGTAGCGTAGTCTGTGCTTAAGAAAGTAATTTAATCAAAAGATAAAAAATAAATGGAAAGGTGCAGCAAAGAAACAGTCTGGATTGGGTGCTTCTTGAGGAGAGGTACCCCAAGGCAAAAAGAGGCTTTGGCTTTTAAACCCGCAGAATAGAATATAATTTAGAAGTTAGTTTGGTTAAACTTATTCTGCAGCAGGCACTGAGCGAAACACAGGCTGGAGCGGCCAAACCGCGGCTGGGGACCCACCGGCTGGGGCCTGTCACCGGGACTGGGGTCCTGCTGTCACCGCTGTCGTGTTTTCCAAGGTGAAGTCTAAAAGCAACAGCGTTATCCAGCGATGCACAGCTATGAAGTTCCAGATTTTTCCCTGAGCGCTCTCTTAATTATGGGGAACGAAGAACTTAAATATTTTTCCTGGTACCCTGTGTGTGTTTTGCCCTGCAAGTCTCACTTGGCGAGAGCTTTGCACTTGTTTCAACAGCAACAAAAATTGTTTACTTCCAGCCGCTTCTTTCATAGCAAACCAAGGAGAGTGGTTTAAAAGAAATGAGGTTATCTGGCATAAGAAGATACTCCAAAACAACTGATGAGGTGGAAAGAAAAGGTACAGCCCTGACATTAGTCTGGTTCAAGTCACTGCATTGAATAGTTGGGTGCCCTAGTAATCGTATATAATTGAGTATGTCACGTTTTAATGTCATCGACACCGAGTCCAGATGCTGCCTCTCTCCTTCCCATCAATATTTCCTTGCAACACCGCATTTCATGGCATTTTATGCAACCTGTGGTCATTCCAAGAAGAAAAAGGAGTAGCTGGAGCATTTTCCCTGCTCCCCAGGGGGAGCTGAGCCCCAAGGAAAATTATTTTCCGGCATTAAAATGGGACCAACTCCAGCTCTGTTGGTACCCGCAGTCCCGTCCCCACATCCCTGTCCACTCGCCCCTGCAAGCGCCCAATGAGGAAAAGTCATCCTTAGCTGCTGCAGGTTTAATTACTCTCTCCTCTGGAGCTAATTAGGAGTGTGGTCCATCCAGAGGCCGTGGACGGAGCCGTCCCTCCCGCTCGGTGCCATCTGCCATTGCCATGACCCTGCCTTTGCTTTTCACGCCTGGCTGGGCACGATGGATGCGCAGGGTAATGGGGCTATTTCCCCCCGCGCTGTGTCTTTGGAAAGGAAATTAAAAAAAAAAAAAAAGGTTCAAACTGCTGCACACTGCCCTTTTCCTTTCCACTTTTTAAGCCTTTCAGCGTACAGTTTTCCAGCAATTGGGAGGAAAATTGACCTGAAAGAAAGAAACAAAAAATCCGTCTTATTTTTTAAACAAAAAACTCTGTGCCACGCAAGCAGCTGCAGAGAATTTCTCTTCCAAATGGGTGATGTAATGGCCTTTGTCAGCCAATGCTGTTGTGAATAAAAACCTCGACCCTCAAAATCATCCAGGGTTTGGACGAAACTCGGGAGGTTCCTGGTGCGAGCGAGCGCCAAAACGCGCTGGAGACGATGGTTTTGTCATGTAGAACTTGACTGGAGATGGTGAGTCCAGGGCTCGAACTGGGGCAATCACCAAACCCGCTGAGTTTTGCACCCACCAGCCTCACTGAGGGAGAGAACAGGGGTGGGGGGACCTGGGCCCTGGGGACAGCTGGGTGCTGGACATCAATTCGGGCTTTCGGCATCCACCAGGGAGGCGCTCTTGTTTTAAGAAGTGTGACCTACAGCCACATTATATCTTTTCAAAAATCTATTTTTATATATATATTTATATCTTTAGATCAATCTTTGTTATTGTCGTGGTTTGATTGCAGGGTGACAATAAAACCGTGGCGGATGTATTGTTAACCTCCTTTCCCCCCCTTTCCCCTTCAGCCCTTCCCTCTCCCCGCTTCCCACCAAGGACAGGCGACTGGGAGGGAAAGAAGGACAGAGAGAAGAGAGTTGGAAAAAAATAAAAATGTTTTACTAATGCTACTAATAAAAATAGAGAAAATAATACAAAATATACAAAACCGATCTTGAAAGTCCCGGCAGCTGCTCCGGCAGATGTGGGGCTGGCACCCGAAGTCCTGGACTGGACTCTGCAGCCAACCGGAGCTGGATTCAGTCTGTCACTGGGCCTCAGTTCGCAGGAACAACTCGCAAGGTCCTCTCCCAATGTCGGCCATAAGGAAAAAAGGGACGAGATCCTTGTGATCCCCCACTTTTATATGAAGTATGACGTGAATGGGATGGAATACTTTAGTTGGTTGATTTTTCAGTTCACCTCCTGCTTGCACATCTCACGGGATGCATCATTATCAATGACCTCGCATTCCATTGCTATGTCTACCAAAACATGTACCTAACTTTCAGGAAAACTGCAGTTAGTAAGAAGACTTTAGCTGACAGAGAAAATTCACTAAAAGAGAAACCTGTTTTTAACAAAACCAGGACAGTTATATATAAATATACTATACTGCAACATACTATAATAATATAATACTAGATATGCATATATAGTTAATATACTGTTATCTTTATATTAATATAATATTTATGTTATATATTATAATATGGTAAATATTAAAATAGATAAAAATATAAATACATATTGAAAAAATATATATAACTATAAATAAAAAGCCACATCGCTGGGCACGTTGCTGCTCTCCCGAGCACACCCCGGGATGCTGCTGAGGTCGGGTGTCCCGACTCGGGTCCCATCTGGGGAGGGGACGGGTGCCAGGGACACGGAGCGAGGGCAGAGCCCGGCAGGTGACAGCGGGATGTGATGTGTGGGACGGGGCTGGGCAGGAGAACCGGGGGTGGTTTTGCTGTTCCCACTGTTCTGATGCTCCTGGTGGGATGAGCTGAGGCCAAGCACGGAACACAGAACAAACTGAAAAGGCTTTTTCTTTTTTTTTCCTCCCCAACAGAAAAACCTGCCTAAACAAATGGAAAATCACCAGCAAGTGCCAAAGGCAGATGCTCCCCTGCAGACCCCAGAGACCCTGGGAATGGGTATGTCCCCCCCTGGCCCAGGGGCTCCCGACTTGGGCAGCGAGTGAGTTGGAACTGGAGGTGATAGTTCTGAATCATGTTTATAAAGTGATTTTAAGTTACGAGTGGAGGTTTCTATTCAGGTGCACGAATTGGGAGCATCTCCCGCACATATTCCTCATCCATGTCCCGTGATGGCTCCAAGCCAAATAGCACTGCGAGATGTCCAAACATGCACTTGGATTGTGTAAGATGTGCGTAACCCACCCCATGGCTTATAAAAGATGTATGGAGCAATTATTATCCGCTTCCTAAAATATATTTGACTTTAGAGAATGTGCCAGTGAGATGCCTTCGTAGACCTATTTTAATTTATTGATGTGCGCCGTGGCCGTCACCGACATCCCCATCACCGAGGCAGCAGGACAGCGTGGCCATCCCGCCGGGTGCCCGCTGGCCAGAGCCCACGGGTGCTGCCGTATCCCGAGGGAACGCAGCCTGCCTGCCCGAAACTCAGCCCTTGGTCCCTGATGGTGGGGACCGGAGGATGGGGACACGCAGACCCCAAGTTTCCATGCCGAGGAGGCTGCAGGGCAGGCGGGGAGGAGCAGCCATCACCCCGGTACCTGCTCCTGCTAACGGTGCCACCCACCCCCCACCAGCTGATTTACCTCAAACCCATGATCCAGTTCTCTTTGCCGTGCAGCTACAGGCGAATATTCAGACATGACCACCACCTAGAGGCTAAAGCACTAAGTGAAGCCATTTTAGAAAGGTTTATAGCCAAGATGGGCCAAAAAGGGGGTTGGAAATATTTCAAGAGCCCAAATTGAGCAGCAGTGGGAGCTGGGGACCTGGACCACCCTCCCCCAGCCCACTGGTGGCAGCACCAGGCCAACCTGTCACCCTGGGGGGCACTTCAGGAGAGGAGTTTTGCAAAGGGCAGAAGAACGAGGGGTCCCTTCCCTCCCGTGCATCCTCCCCTCCATGGGGGGTTCAGGAGGAGCCCGTGGTTCAGCTCCCACTGAGAATGATTCCTGGGCACACGCTTGTCCAAGGGGACATCAGCAGTGGCTTTGGCTGCGGAGAGGTCCAGCAGCCCCGGGCTTGGCAGGACACACAGCAGCTCGCCAGCCCACGGTCCCTCGGTGATGTCCCCGCTGATGTCCCCGCTGTGTCTGTCCCCACCACCAGCCAGAGCATCTTTGCGCCCAACAGCCCCACCGAGTCGCCTTCCATGAATTTGTCTAAGCGCTTACTAAACCATGATGATTTTTGGGATCTGTGTGGATCTTTGGGATCTTTTGGGATCTTTGGGATCTGGGCAATGAGTTCCGTGGCTTTAATTACACATCGTGTGAAAGATGTTCGTTTTGCATCTGCCACTCGGTAATTTCATTTGGTGCCTCTTTGTTCGCTTTGTTTTCCAACGCAAGAGCCATCAACCCCTGTTCGCCCTCCCCGTGCCACTGCACGAGTCTGTACATCTCCCTCCTCCTTTCTTCCCCTCCATCTGTCAATTCTTTGCAAGACAAAAAGGGCAATTTATCTAATCTTTGCTGATATATAATGTGCTAAAACTCCCCTTTACCCTCCAACAGATAATTACACTTGTTAATTATTTTAATTACTCCCAATGTAATGGGTCAGGTATAGAGGAGGATCCCAGTGAGCTACATGGGCACAAACACCGAGCAGGAAAGTCAGCGTTTGCTCCAAAGAGCTGTGTTGATATAACCAGTCTATAACAGTGAAGCCGGAGCAGTGAAAGCTTGGCTTAAATTTGCAAAATTCTGTTTGTAGCATGGACAGATCTATAGGAGGCGGCCTTAGGGGAAGGCCGATCTGGGAGGATTTCCCTTGGACTGGACTGTCGAGGCCATTTCCATGCAAAGTGCAACTGCGACTTGGCCATGGAGTTACAGCCGGCACCTCTGTGATGGGTAAATATGGTTATATGAAGGAAGAAATCAAATCAAGCAAACTTTGAGCCCGGCTGGAAAGCTGAGGCTCCGTCCTAGGCTTAGCGACAGCCTCCCACTAAGGACAAGACTTGCGCCTTGGGGAACGGCGGCCCCATATCGGTAAAACAAAAAAGATGATTTGTGGCCTGGCGGAGCAGCGTCTGCCAGCGCCCTCGTAGCCAGGACGAAACGCACGAGTCGCCGCAATCTGAACCTTCTCTGCAGCTTCTTTTATCTTACCGGAGCGGGGGAAAACAAACAGAAGAGAACCAGAAAGCTTTATGGCTAAGATGTCTCACATCTGGTTTGAGCTCCAAGAAATGTACTTCCCCCCAACACTCCTCCCGGAATTGTTAAACAAACAAAACCCCAGTGAGTTTTCTGCATTTCAGCTCTCGTGTGACTTACAAGCAGCTTTGACTGTGAATTCCAGGCTGGTGCCTCCGTCCCTGAGGAAGGCAACGCACCTCACTTGGTCGGGGGGAGGCAAAGCCAAAAATCCGTGTCCTGGGATGGCACGTGGGTACCGGCTGGGGACACCGATGCCGGGAGGGACAAGTGGTCTTGACCACTCTATTTTTAGGTTTCAACACAGCATTTTTTGCCTGTGTTATTTATGCTTGCCTCCCCCGCCTCCCACTTTTTTTTTTTTTTAAGAACGTCTGGAAATGTTTAAGATGTGTCCAATTGTATTAGCATGCCTTTGAGAGCTCTGGTGTCAATTGGATTTCCACTCTTGGAGCTTTCTAATTTGTGATTTTATTCCTTTTATATTACATAAGCACCGACTTAATTTCGCTGCTCTCAGGTATTACGTCAGCCTGAAGTTCATGCTAATGCATGTGGACATCACTTAAATAGTTCCCTTTGACGCCTTTGGAATGATTCCCTTGCTGGTGCCATGGGAAGACGGCAGTTTGGTTCCTCTGAGACCTTCTCCTGCCGGCCCATCGCTGTCGTCTTCCAGCTGTGTTGGCAGATGAAGTTAAATCGGGGCAGATGTAGCCATTAAATAAAAGAACTCGGGGCAGATGAAGGGTGCGGGACCACCGCACTTCTCCCCTTCTTGAGTCACCCCAAGCCTAATCCTCATCACGCACCTTCAGAAGCCGGGGACGGTGGCTAAATGAGACACTGATAAGTTCTGTCACCCACCTTGGCGCTCGCTGGTGACCGGCCCTCCTCTCCTTGGGGCACGGGGACGGTCTCTGGCCAGAAGCCACGGTGACATTGTTCTCTCGGAACGTGAGCAGCTCCTCGAAAGCTGCTCAGCGCCGGGCCCGAGGGTGTTCCCAGCTCTCGGGAACCCATCCAGGGCACCGCTTTGCAGAGCGGGAGCCCCCATGCCAGCTGCGCGGGGAAGGAACATCACCACTGGGACAATTAGAAAGAAGAACCATCCATTTCTGTTCAGAAGATTCCATTTTCTTCCTGCTTCATCAGATTAACACCAATGTAACTCCATTAACTACCAGGGAAGTTGCTCTTGATCTGAAAATCAGACCTGTCGGGTTTTCTGGCTTTTGTATGTGGTCGCTTCATTCCGAGGAGCAAAGGTTGATGCTGATGTGCCTATAAAAGCCTTCGTCCTATGTGGTTTGGGGTGGTGAGGTTTTTTTTCCTTTCCCCCATTTTAAATGCATAATTTACTTTTTTTTTTTTTTTTTTTTTTTTTTACACCTTGCTCTGATTTTCTTTCTCTGCTTGCTGATGGCAGCTACGCTTTTCCTCTCCCGTTCCTCCCCCTGTGCTGCTCCAGCACATCGCTGCTGGTGGCCACCAGAAGTCTCAAGATGCTTCCGCTTCAAACCTCCCTCGCCAGGATGCTGAGCAAGGTTTTGCTAAGCCTTTAATTGTTCTAACGAAGCAATAAGCAAATGCTTTCCCAAGTTCTGTTGAAGATCCAGTAAGAACACGCATTATTGAGAGGAATGAGAAGCCTCAATATTTTCTTTAAAATTTTCGGCGATCCTGAAGTCACCTCAGCCCGGTGCTGCGCTAGAGCCTGCGCCACAAGTTCTACCATGAGTCATATTGATGCACCAAGAGAATGATAAAACACAAATCCTAGTGAAGAGCCTTGCTTTGTCCAATGACTCCTACTGAATAAAATTGTTATGATGAGCCCCTTAGCAATAAACATGAATGTGATCCCTCCAGTGTTGCACTAAAACAGGGTCATCGCTCACTGTTGTCTCACCATATTAACCTTGGCTCCATATCCGTACACTCCCAGGTGAGGTTTTTCAAACTACCTCAAACGACAAGGAATATCCACAACACTATGACCAGCAATATCGCCTCCTTTCACCAGGTGTCACTGCAAAATCCAAGTCAACGGCTGAACGTAGATAACTGAGCTACAAGGGCATCTCCCCATTGCAAGCTGTCGCCAAACTCGCTCTAAATCTCTTCCTCCAGATAAAAATATCATCATGCCACCTCGGAACCCTCGATGTCTTTAGACTTGTGAATCTGTTCACTACCTCACATCTTGGAAGGTCTGTAATTGTTATTATTCATTATGATAATCGAGCTCCTGCAACCAATTTTGCTTGCTTGGCAATCCTATCGATTTTTCATAATTGGCACTAGAAGAGGCAAGAGTCTGCCACTTGCACTCTCTGTGCAGGAAGGCTCTCCACATATTCCACCTGAAAGCAGATACACCCAGCTGACCGCTCTCCAAAAAGGTTTTCTCCCTTCCAAACTTCGTCTTTTTGGTCAACCGTAACCAAAGCAAAGCTTGTGAGCTTCTGTGGAGCTTTGATTTAGCGCCTGGACATGAGGATTTGGCAGAAGACAGGCAATATATTCAGTTGTGCAACTTGCTCAGCACCCCATTTCTCAGAGAAGTTGGGAATTGGAGCAAGGAGGTTTGCTTGCAAAGCTCTTAAGCAATTTTCTGTACTTATTTGAAAGAGGAATCTGATTAGAACAATAGTTATAGAATTAAGAACAACTCTTGCCCTGGCGCTAGACGAGGAAGAACTAAACAAAACCAAACACTCAATTGTATGCTTTTGTGTAACAACCTCAGTATTAAAATGGAGAAACATGGCTTGACATACAGAACGACCTCAATTAGCGTCTGACAGGCCGATTATACCTTGGCAAATGGATGAGCCCTTTGCTAAGAAGAAAATACCAACCATGTTCGTAGCGGCTGCTATTTAAATAACCACGCTTGAAACGCTCTGTGATGAGAGGATAAAGCCAAAGAGAAATGGTCCCAGGGTACCGAGATTTGGAGGAGCTCACCTCAATCAGACCCTAAAAATGATTGTCCTGTGTCCAAAGCACACTGCTGGGCTCGTTAGTGATGTTTTCTTATGCAAAAGCAGCAGAAACTCAGTAATTTTTAGGTGTAAAAGTATCAGGATGACATTTGAACTATTGTTGGATCTTCTTCAAACTGGGACATTCAGAATTGCCCTGATTTTACTAAATTAGCTTAAGTTTTTCCAACACTGACCTGTGCACCTGATAGGAAACAACCCCAGGAAGAAAAAAAGCAAAGAAAAAGGCCCCTAAAAACTCTCTCCCCTCCACTGCTGAGAAAGATGTAGCACAGTTAACCCTGGTGCTTTATAGAGCAGTTCTACAGAATAAAAAGTGGTGCAGGAGAAATAAAAATCACCAGTGCTTTAGGCCTTGGAAATTAAATCCACGTTAGAACATCATCCGGTAGCCAGTGCCCTGGGGCACTGATCCCCAAACACACGTTTAACGCAAGACACTGCGCTGAGATGCCGAGTTAGGTTTTGGATGCGAGATCAAATATGCAAGCTCTTGGAATTTCACATCTCTGGGCTGCAAAACAATTTAATGCACAAGATAAGGTCTCTGCATTGCAAACATTTTTCTTCTTATTAAATATATAATGTATTTGGTTATCAGTGTGAAGAGACTTTTATATAAAAGGAGGCTTTAGGAGGAAAATTTGAAATGCCCTTGAGAAAGTTGCATAGAATAGCTGTAGCAACAAACCTGAGGCTAGGTAAAACCAGTATTAAACTCCCATTTGACTACTGTCTAGTCTAGCTGTCATTTCCCAGAAAAATGAAGCTCGCATTAAAGGAAAGCACTTCTGTACACATAGGTGTTATCATGCTAGGAGAAAGAGCCCAAGAAAACATTCTGTAACACGTGTTTAAAGAAGAAAACCATAACAGTTGTGGAAGTCTGCACTTTAACCAGGACTACAATCATCCCAGCATCAATTATTTCAGCCATGAAGGGTTTGATGTAAACGTGGAAGTGTCGAAGCCTCTGCAATATTTCCAAGAGGGAAGAACCCCCCTCTAAATCATAATCAACAGGCACATAAAAGAAAACCAGGCAATACCCTTCAGAATTTATAACCACATCTATAATGCTCAAGGTGTATTGACGAACCGGCACGTTTCCTCTGAAATCATCTACTCCCACGCTGGCTGCTCAGAGGCTGCCCCGAAAAGTCGGGCTTTTTTACCCAACAGAAGACAGGGCTCAAGCTCTCACCACACCACGGCCCAGAGCTCCTCGGGAACACGGCAGCTTCCCGCAGTACATTTGCAGCACAAGCAACAAACCACAATCAGCTTTTGAGGAGTCTTTTTTATTAAGATAAATCCAGCAAAATTCCTAACAGTGGGTACATACAACCAACCTGCCCTTTTAAAAGAAATGTTTGTATTTCATTTAAAAACATGATTACACTTTTATTTATTTTTTTTCAAAACTGACAAAATAAAATTACATTTGGGAAACAACAGATTTCCAGCTCTTAGGTTTTTCATGAAAATAGCTCACCTTCTTTATAAAAGCAACCCACAGAACCACTGGAATGTTTAACACAGTTATTTGTTTTGAGACCTCCCCACTTTAAGAAACCATACAACACATACAAGGGAAAAATTAAAATCTGAAGTCTGTAAGCATGACTTACACAAAAAGGGACACACTGACAGAAGTCAAAAGCTACCACCACTTATTCTTTCCATGTACCATACAAACTATTACAATCACAAAATTTAAAAACAATGATTTTTTTTGTTGTTGTTTTGTTTTGTTTGTTAGGGATTTAATTCCCAAGTAACCGAGATGAAGATGTTCCATAATTAAATTCATGCTAAAAAAACCTGCATTTATAAAATAGTTGATAAAAATATTCCTCTCTGTTAACAATACAGCATGGAGGTACGGATACCAAATGATGGAGATACAGGGCAGGGTGAACATTACTCGGACTTGGCTTCCTTATCATCAGATGCTTCAGCAGCTGGTGCCTAGAAAAATGTTTGGGAAAAATAGAAATATTATTGGTAATGCTAATCAGACTCCATTCTAGCAAGCAGCAAAGAGAGACTAGTTTGCTAGCACAGACAGACAACATTTTATGTGGACAGACAAGAATGCACAGCTACTAGAGAAAACATCAACACAACACGTCAGCTGGCAATTCTAAAATTAAAACACAGGTGAGTATTATTTAATTATTGAGTTAATTTTGGAATGTTAAGTGCCTCCAAAGAGACAGAAGTTGAGAACATATTTTAGATTAATCATATGCTAGGGAAAGTTCAAGTCCTCATCTCTGTAAGTCACAGGGAAGTGTAAGAATTACACGTAGAAGTGCGATACTTGTCTGTTGTCCAAACTTTGGGGAAATCAGTTCTCACCTTTTTCTATAAAAATATCTGCTGTTACTTTTTAAATCAACATACCAAAATCGCAAAGCTCCTATCACAGATCCTTTGAAGTACATTAACCCCATATTAATTTTTAGCAAAGAAGCTCCCAAATTAGTTTTAAAAATGAAAGGACAACCCATTAAGTAGATAATGAAACTCAACACATGAAGAGGCATCACTGTAAATCAAAAGCACCACAGGCTAGTCTGAGCCTAGAGGGGCAAAGGGAGCCTGTAGCAAACGTTGTGCTTCTACTATCAACACGAGATCTGCTCGAGGTGGTCACCAGGAGCCGACCCGAGCCTGTAGCTACTCCTGGCAAACAGCAGCTCTTGGGTGAGGAGCTGATAGAGTAATAACCTATAAGAAACAGGCTCGCAGATCAAAAGACAAGACTGACTTGATTTCACAGATCTCTCGTTGAATTGTTCAGAGGCGAATTGTTTTAAAGAATTGTGTAAAAACTTAAAACCAGATTTCTGGCCCAGTCCCAGCCCGTGCTGAGCAATCCCGCAGCCCAGAGAGGACACGCGAAGCCAGCTCGGGGTTGGAGAGCAATCTTACTGAGCTCTATTGTTCCCCAAATATTCTGCATCGCACTTGTGCCAACCCCAGGAGGGACACCAGGACAGCCCAGACCACCTGTGGAAGGGCTCTGGCGTGCAGCAGGAATGATTCGGAAGGAGAACGCTATTCTTGAGGGCTGTCCCTGGGAGCTGCCCTGCACAGACACCGCAGCTGGTCTGTCTTTATAGAATGGCAGTAAAAAACACCCCCCTCTGACAAGGAGGCCCAATCCTTATCTCCTGCAGATGTATTATCAATACATCCATGTTTATTCTTGTGTTTACTGTAGCTGAAGTACCTCATTAGTTTTGGTATCTCCGTTTTCAGAGTGGTTTTCTTCTTTAGCATCCTCTTGTTTAGTTTCATCTTTGCCTTTGGCTCCTTTCTTCCCTTTTGTTGCTGCCTTTTTGTCCTCCTTTTTATCATTTGCTGCCTTTTCTTTCTGTTAAGAAAACAGACCACGATAAGGTAAACACTAATTTCCACCTCATACATCTGCATACCCACATTCTCAACTCCAAACCCATCTACACGATCTGCTTCTCCACTGAACTTCTTATTGACAAAGATGAGATGAAAGTTTCTAGGGAGATGTGTTTTCCTTCTGTTCTGTCCTGAATGTGCTACTGGGAAGTGCATAATATAAAAGCAGCCATGGCCAGGGTTAAAAGAATTCCAGTTTTAAATAGGCATTCAATTAAATTAGTTAAAAAATATTGGAGTTGAACTGGCCTGTATTTCTGCTGTGCTGCTGAAAGGCATACCACAGAACAAAAAGAACATGTACAACCAGTGGAAATACCACAATACTTCAGATGTGCTATTAATGCCTATTTAGAAAACTGCAACCAAGCTGTAGTCAAAAGACTTTCTCCCTTCCCTGCCAGAAATATTCCTTCCTATAATAAACCATTTGTGTGATAGACAAGCTGGGCGCTCAGGAGCATTGCTTCAATAACGACGAGAGCTTTCCATTTATTACTCAAGTGCAGTTTCTTATACGTGGATCAGGATAAATCAAAACAAAACTTGATGCTACGACTTCTGTAGGAATAGTTTTCTATATGGCAAGGGCAGAGCCTGACCCAATACAGTAACAACCACGACTCTCCTCAGTGTCACTCCCGAGGATCTGCCTCTTGCTGCTCTAAGCAAACAAGCTCAGTTCCTCGCTTGATTAACCTAGCTCCAACAAAGGAACCAGAAATATCTGCAAAGTTACTACTCACAGGTAAGTGAAGATAAACAGATAATTACTGAACATGTGTATACTATTTCTACTCAGAAGATGAAGTTGTCTCAGTGACTGGAAGTTACAAAAAGTATACCTTTTATTTCGACACTTTATTAGTGTACAAAATTAATTCACCTTAAAAATGAGCTGCTTGCTAAGGGTAAACTCAGAGTGTGAGGGGCAAAGTCACCTGTTTCTTCAACGATGCTGATGATTAAAAATTCACCCAAATCAACACCAAATCCTATAATAATGCAGAAAACTTACGACAGGAGGTGAGTAGCACTGGAATGGGTGAGGGTCTCTTTCCTCTCCCCAGACTGACCTTGCTGAGGGATTTCAGCCCACCTGGGAACTCTGCTACACAGTGTTCAGTCCCCGTCTCCTGTGCTGTGCCCACTCTCGACAAGCCTCTCACAAGGCCTCACTTATCACAGACCTGGAGTTCTCTGCAGGCCCACTGTTTGCTGATAAAGCCCCTGTTTTTGAGGAGAATTCACAGAAACTGGCTTCCACGGCCAGACTGAGCGGAGGGAGTGTGTCTGGCCGTGCACAGCTGTGAGGGAGGGTCCCGAGGTCTCTGCTCTGTCCTGCAATGTCCCTGGCTTGTGGGGACAAGCTAACAACTATTCTGTAAACCCCCTTCCACAACCCAGTGAATCCAGGGCAAAAAATAGCCAAGGAGATACTGGTTTTTTTCAATTTCCAAGTTTCTTCCATCCTCTCAGCTAGTTCTGAGCTAATACCATTGTATTAATTTTCCTGAATAACTTTTCTATATAGATGGCACCATCTACAACATCAGGTGCATAGAGTGTTTCACTTTTTTTTTTTCCCCCCACCTCTTATGTTTTTCAGTACAGGTAAGTTTAAAAGGTGAAATCTATCCTGACAACACAAAAAACATTCAAAGAACCTGACGGTGGCAAAGTTAAGCACTGAAGGAAACAAGAATTAAAGATGCCGGCACTATTTTTATTACATCCCCTTTTGCACAGATGTTGATCCAGTCTTTGGAGCTCTGGAGAGCCAAAAATGCAGCTCAGGTATCCTGGCTTCAAACCAGCACTCCAGAAGTAAGAGGACCAACACTTTCCCAGTCCAACTGGGGGCAAGTTTTCATCTTCTGGAGTTCTGCTGTGCCATATATACCTGCAGCGCCTTTTAAACGTACAGCAATGAGCTCCAGGCTCCCAACCCATCATCCCCTTCTATACCTAAAGCATCTCGCCCGCACTTTCCCCACGTAACCATCCAAAACCACAACGGAAAATGTATGATGGGAGCAGGCTAAAAAGAACACTAAAGTTTTGTTGCTTTCTTTTCCAGCTGCAAAATTCTAATACAATCTGATTATTTACAGATAGATCTAAAAAACACCAAAAGCACTGCAAACTGTGACCACTGGGGAAGTTTGTGAGAGGAAGGGACTATAAAGAAATACCTCGTGGATTGCAGAACTGTCCCCTTTTCAATTCCAAACTGTTGCACAAAGCAGCTTGAAATAGTTTCTTCTTTAACTACACTGTCAGATATGCCAATATTTTTGACATTTCCAAAAATATCCAGCTTAAGAAAACGGGCATGTAGAATTTTATCTCCAGTGATTAAAATCCAATAAACAGATAACTTACTGAAGAGATTGCTTTTGAATGAAAACTTAGTAAGAAACGGTAATTAAAAGCATGATTTTCAATGCCTTCTCTAATTGAGTCTCTGATCTCTATTCAAAGCATCGTTTTCCCAACAATGCATTATATGAAACTTCAGAACAGCCTTGCAAGGCAGGCAGTAAAGCCTCACCATAACTGATTAAAAATCTGTTCAGTTCACCACATTCCTTCACTAGCAATTGGAAAAAATTATCTTTATATCTTTCACATTACTTCATCTCACATAATTCAATCTTAAATCTTTAAAGAAAATTATGAAAAACCAAAATGGTTTGTCATGGATGTTTCTTACTCCCCTATAAACAGCTTGAGAAAGAAAATGCTAACTTCAGTTCAAGAGATCTCCAACACTTACCTTAGGTGCGGCCTTTTTGGGCTTTGGCTCCGGTTTCGGCGGAGCAGGTTTCTGTACAAAACATACATAAGAAACAGATTCAGATGAATGTTATGAATGTTTTAGTAGTATGTTGATAACTTTTGAGAACTATTCAAACAAAAAATCAGTTCAGAGCTGTCTGCTTAACTCTGTAGTGTAAAGGAATAAATGTCAGAGACGGATCAGAATGTTTTGTTATCCAAACCCACGTTACGGTACAGATGCTGACAACAGTATTAAGTAGATCATTACTGCGTCTGGGTGTCACCGTCCGCTGTGAAGGCAAGCGTGTGTCAAAAATGAACAGCATTAACATTTGGACATAACTCTACGTATGAATACACATCTTAGCTTTCACTAAAATTAAGTACTTTCTTTTTTAAATAGCAACCATTACCCACTTGGCATTTCCAAGCTGGTTTAAAAAAGGGCTGGGTGCACTAAGCGTCTGTAGAAGAGGATGCCGAGAGCCTGTTTAAGGCTGTGACTTTGGGCTGAACCCTACCGCGTGACACAGATTTACACCCTCTACGTCTCAGTTTACCCAACAGTCGGGCCCGCAAAATCAATGGGCAAATTACAAGTCTAAGGAGAGAGCAGGTAATTTATAGAGCTATGAGCAGGTATTTGTATGGAGAAGACCTACAGAGAACAAATGCATCTTGAAATCAATATTCCTTGACTCTGGATACTCATGTGTCCAGACTGAATTTTAACTAAGACCTATGTTGTATCTCATGTAAGATGTCTAGAAGGAAGCCTGTAATGTGCTCATAGTCAAGGACTAGAAACATAGAATAGGAATTTTACTTTTAAATATTGCAATACCCTAACCATACCTGTCATAATACTGGTGGGAAAAAACCCAACAACCCAAATGGTTTCTAACTGTCCCCCAGAACTTAGCATCCCATGTGATGTAGTATTAAATGAGTAAATAAAGATACTTACAGCAGATAGTCTAGCTGACCTTCTCTTTGGCTGCGTAAAGAAAGACGTGTCACTAACGTTGAGACAGCATACAAAGCAGTGCTTTCTCAGAACTAAACCCCAGAATCGCGCAGCACATACATCACGTCACGAAGCGCCACGCAAATTCTAAGAATTATGAAATTACAGGCATTATGGCGATGACTTCCCAAACGCGCAGCTATGGTCAGTAGCTCCCACTCTGTGCTGTGATGCTTTTACCCTATTGAGGTGGTGATAAAAGTTTCTTTATTTCCAGGAACTGCGCCATTAAGGCTCTGTCAGGCTGCAGGGGACATATTCCCCTTGGACAGCCGGCGTCCACCTCAGGTGAAAGGCCCAGGGATGGGCCTGGGGACCTCAAAACCAAACCCCTGAGGGACACAGGTGCTGGGGGGCCTCGTCATTTCTGTGGAGAACCACAGCGGGAGCAGGGAACAGTGGGGACGAAGCAGCTCCTACCTCCTCCTTTGCCTCTCCTTCAGCTGGAGCCTGCAAGGAAAGCGAGAAACCGAAGTGAGAAGCCAGCACTCAGGGGAACCCAGCGGGGGAATTCCCTCCTCAGAACCCTAAAAAGCGTGAGGGGAGCTCCACGGCGGGTCGTCCCTCCCCTTCGCAGACTACAACTCCCACAATGCCCCGCGGCCGCCGCCATCGCGCCGACGCGTCCCCGCCGTTTAAAAAGTTCCCGCCAAATTACCTCACACAACAAGGTCGCCGACGGCGCCGCGCAAGGACAATGACGGCGGCGCGGAACCCGGCGAGGAACCGATCGGCGTCCGCGGGGGCTTCGACCCGGTCCCGCCGGTCCCCCCCGCCCCGCCGAACGGCGGGGCGGGGGGGACCGGCGGGACCGGGTCGAAGCCCCCGCGGGCGGGCGGGGGTCGCAGCGGGTGGGGGTCTCAAGGAAACAGGGGGGGGCCCACAAAGTTACTAATTATGGTGGTGAATCCCTTCCCCGTCGTGTCGCTTTTTTTTTTTTTTTTTTTTTTTTTTTTGCCTTCAAGGACAGTTTCAAATTCTGCGCCGCCTAATGGCTCCAAATTACCATTGCACAACCATCTGGTATGACAAGAAGTGGGAGAGGAGGGAGGGAAAAAAAAAAAAAAAAAAAAAAAAAAAAAGAGAACAAAGGCAAACGCAGGAGAAAGAAGCACCGTTTAAACACAAATCCTCCCCGAGGGGTGACCCGATCCGCCTTAAAATGTTGCCCGCGGGGGTTTGGGGGCGTTTGGAGAGCGGGTTTTTGGGCGGCGGGCGAGCGGCGGCCCCGCCGTGCTGAGCCTGTGTTCTCCACAGGGGCAGCAGCAGCACTATGGCTGTTTGTAATCCAGCATGGAGACACCGCTCAGCCTTCTCCTCTGCAAACAAAACAGCCCGAAGTGAACTCGCGGCTTTGCACCCCCCACCCCAGCAACAACCCAACCCCGCCACCCGCACCACCAACACGCCCCAACCCTCTCCCCCTCCAGTCCCAGCTCTACTTTAAAGACGGGCACGAAAAATTTAAAAAAAAAAAAAAAAAAAACGCAAAAAAAAAATTAAAACCCACTCCACATACACACGCGCGCGCAAAAAAAAATTTAACACATAATTTTGCAAACGCCGCTTTAATCTCTCCCCTTCGTTCCCTATCTCTCCCCGTCTTTTTTTTTTTTTTTTTGTACTTACCTTTCTTTTGGGCATAGTTGCACCTTAATAGTTGATTGCAAAATATATAGATAGAGATATATATCAAAAATAAATGCAACCACCAAAAAACTGTTTCAACCGTTCTGCAAAATTGCAAAAAAAAAAAAAAAAAAAAAAAAGATGTATAAGGGACCAAGAGTTAATTGCAGCAGAAACTGAACAAAAAAAAATCCCCCCCTCTTTATTGCAAACAGTAAAATACACCAACACGCAACCAAACTGCATGAATGGGGAGCGCGAGATGGGCCCAGCCGCCGAGTGACGGGCGCGGCGGCCAATGGGAGCGCGGGGAGCCGCGGCGGGAGGCGGGGCGTGGGGCGGAGGGGGCGGGGCCTGGGCCGTAGCGCGAGAGCCGCTGGCGGGCGGAGGGACGGCGGCTTTACGCTGTCTGCGCAGCGCGGCCGCCCGGAGCGCGCTGAATACGGCGCCGCGGGGAAGGCCCGGCCGGCGGCCCCAGCTCGGCCCGCGGCGGTCGGGGGGGGCCACGCGTGGAGCGGGGGCGGCCGCTTCCCCCTGGCGCTTTTCCGAGCGGCCTCCGCGCCACGGCGCGTCCTACCCCGGTCGGCCGCAGATCCCCATCCCTCCCCCTCCCGCCTCGTTCCCCCCAGAGGCCGGGAAAGAAACTTCCCCGAAAGTTACCACAGGCCGCAGGACGACAACATGGCCGCCTCGGCGGCGGCTCCGGCCTGGCAGCCGGGGCGGGCGGCGGCAGGGGCCCGGGGGGAGCTGGGCCGGCCGCCGCCGCCTCTGCGGTACCTGTTGGAACGGGGCCGCGGAGCCCCCGCTCCCTCAGGCGGCCGCGGGAGCTGCGGCCTTTGTCCAGCCCGGCCCCGCGGGGCGAGCACGGGGCGGAACTGCCCCCGGGCTGGGCAGCAGGGCCTTCGGGAGCAGTTTTGTCTCCGAAGTTGCGTTTTGGTGCGTTCCATCGCAGCTTTGTGGACGTGAGATCTGGAGCTGGGCCTGGGAGTTTGGGGTAGGCCCTGAGGTGAAGGCTCAGGCTTGTGTGTGGATTAGGGAAAATGTGCTCGTTTCCAGCATAGCTAACTGCAATTTCTGACAGGGTTTCCACCATCTCTCCTGAGTATTTCTTTGGGGAAAGCACAAAGTGTGTATTAAAACCACCTTTAGGACCGGCGGATTTTGCAGGCAAGACCTAATGCAGGAGCTACTGCTCTGGGGTGTGACTGTTCCTGCCAAAAGCCACTCTAATCTCTTTCTAAAAACCTACAATAAAGGAGATTGTGCAGTCTTCTAGATACGCTGTCTCAGAACTCAACTGCCCTTGAAACCACAAAGTTTTCCCTGTGTCTGAACTGTGCTTTGGTTGTGGATGTAAGTTTCTTTGCCAAGTGTGTGGCAGATACAGAGAACAATTAACCAGCATAAATTTACATTGACATTTTGGATACTTTTTCACCTCACAATATCATATTCTCAAACTTCATTTTTCTAGGCTGAACAAATTCTCACAGGTTTCATGACCTCATAGGCCTTTCAAAACCTTTTATCATCCTTAGGCTGCTCCAGGCTCTTTCCAACTTTGTGTTCTTCCTCACATCTATATCCAATAATCAGGTCAATTAGGTAACCTATCTCAGTGTGGCGTTTGCTGACTCTGCAACAGCATCACCATGTTGGTTCAGATTCTTTTTCTGATCCCTTGTAATTCCCGGATCCCTTTCAATGCTGCTATCTGAACAGCTGTTACACTTCTTTTTGACAAATTCATGGTGACTTTTTGATTTGTCACTTTTCGCACTCTTGAAATTCTTATATGTTAATAGTTCATTATCTTCCTGGTCTTTGGAGTTAAGCTGAGCAGTTTTCCATCCATGGGTCCACCTTTCTCCCTGTTCCTCTAGTCAATGTAGAACCATCAAATGCCTTTTTTTGTTGTTGATACATGCTAATTATTCAAAAACGTACATGAGCGGCCTCCTAAATACTGGGGAGTGTATTTTCTGGGCACTGCCAACCTTAGTGTAACCACAGAACCAACTTCACGTGAGTTTTGAACATGAGGAGATTCCACCATGGGATCTCGGTTGTCTCGCAGCTGTCACGGCTGTGCTGTTCAGACCTGAGACATTTTATTCCCTGATTCATTCGTCTCTAGTGTGCAAAGAGTTCAAAGGCAAGGGAAAGTAGGATTCTGTCGTAGTGCGCATGGCAAGTAATATTAATAGAGACATTTTTTGTGGCAAAATATCACGAAACACGTTTTCAGGTTATGTACCTGACTTTTAAAGTGTCCGTCAGCCTTGTTTCATATAACTTTTGGGATGAGGGGATTATTGATCTATAGAAGATGTTTGTGCTTGGTGAATTTTATAGTTTGTCCTAAGTAATTTTATGGTTTGTCCTGGGTAAAAATTGATTTATGTGTCACACTCAATATTGACTGCAATAAAACTTTCAGTGCTTGTTAATTTGGGAGCACAAGGGTGTAACTGTTGATTGGTTCAGGATTCTCATTGAGTCTGTTCATCTTTACTTCAGTAAAACCTTTGGCTTAGCTACAGCTTCCTCCCTGATAGTAACGGGGATGACTGCAAGCACCAAAGTAAATGCAGACTTTTATTAAACACAAAATACAGCTAAGAAGAAATTTCAATCCATTACAGTCAGGCAAGCTGACTGTCAGCAGCAAGTTTGTATTTTAGTTATTTCTTTCTTCCCGTTTTGGTTCTTTGAAAGAAGATGTAATTTGGAAAAGCAGTCAAAACTAAGACCACTACTAAAATGAAGCCAGAGAAAGCACAAAAGAAAAATCAGTTGGCAGCACTGTCTTTTATTTGCCTTTTTCTGCACAATTCTCGCAAGGTGTGCACTGCTGTAAGGGTCTCAAACGCGTGGTGACTGCCGTTACGGTAACAATTCTCTCTCTTCAAAACCAGGAGGTTATGGTAGCGCACGTGAGAAGAGAAAAGTCTGAGGACCAGCAAGAGTCGTGTGCGTGGGCAACGTGTTGCCAGTTCTTGGCCTTGCGTGGAGTCCTGTCCCAGAAATGGGGAGACACCTTCACTGCAAGGTCACACAGTGGCAAAAAATGCAAATGTCATACTGGGATGTGTAAATAATATAATCTGCAAAACAGGAGCGACATCCAGGCAGATTCACCTGTCCAGAAGCAGCTGCTCCCATGTGAGTTAGTTGGACTCTTGCCATCGGCAGAGAAGAGCAGGCACCTTCGGGGCTCCATTCTAGGACAGATGTGCAATCTGGTATTAAAAACTAGAAAATGCATTCCCTCACCTAACAGGAGGAGATTAGTAACAGGTTTGGTGACTTCTCAACATAGAAATAAGTGGAAATGTCTGTTATAACACAGGAAGACGAGGGAGGCGGCAAGGCCAGAATACAAAATTGCGACGGGAAATGTCCAGTGTCTCTATGTAGCCCGCACAGATGTTACATCTGAGTGTAAATGATTACACACTATTAATGACTTTTTATGGAGCAGCTGGTCAGGGAAGCCATGAAAGGAGAAGCAGCTCTTGATTTGGTTGAGGGCAGCAAGCAGGACCTAACTAATCATTCTTTGAATCGGTGACCATTACATACTTGAGTGTCACCACTCTGATCAGAGCAAGAAAAGCCAAAGAAATCCCCTCTTGTTCTTAATTTTGGAAAGGGGAACCCAATAACAGTGAGGCAGCTTCTTGAGAAAAGCTGAACGTGGTAGCTAAAAGAATAAAAGGGTTTTATGCAGCATGGAGACATCACATTGGAAGCTCTGACCAAATGCGTATCACCTGTCAAAAAAAGCACATAGGAGGATCAAACATGGCTATAAAAATGGCTAAAAAATCAAACGTGGCTAAAAGGTCAGACATGGGAGGCCATCAGAAACAAAAGCCATCCTTCAAAAAGTTGGATTTTCATTTTAATGAGGAAACCAGAAAATTTTATAAACAACTGAAATGCAGAAATGGTGGTGTGAAAACCAGAATCGGGGACACAACCAGCAAAATGACTTAAAAAGCATAGTAAGTCATTTTTCAGTCTTGTCAGGAGCAGGAAGCCTGAAAGACATTTTCTAGAATGAATCGACTATTGAGATATAAAAGGAATATGTAGAAAAGACAATACTGGAGCAGACAACCCAAATTAGGTTTTTTTGCATCTGTGTTTATTGTGGAGGAGGCTGAGGAAGTTCCCAGACAGGAACTCGCAAGCTCGCCTGAGGATCTGTCTCGCGCTGAAGCATCGGTACGGGCTAGAATAAATCGACAAAGCGAATAATGACATGCTAACCACTGCCAGATGGTCCTCGCCGCACCCGCAGAAGCGTGCGAGCCCTCCTCTAAAACCGGGTCTGCACAAAACCTGAGGAGATATCCCATGTTACTGGCTTTTCACATCCTTTCCTGAGCAGGCTCCGCACCTGAGAGGGTTGTGACTAAGTAAACACCGTGAAGTTTTACAAAGCCTTTAGCACTTTTTTTTTTTTTTAACAAGTCTTTCCAACAGCCATTTGAAAATGCCCAGAACATGAGAGGCAAGCAGGAGAGCAACCCTGTGAGCAAACCCTTTGACCGAAGCTGACTTGGTCCTAGGAAACCCCAAGACCTCTGCCGCTGTGAATTCACGGGCTGTCTCCAACTATGTCAAAACTTCTCTTCAAACAACGGCGCGGAAAGCGTCACGTATTGTTTGCAGCTCCACTTCCCCTTCTTTCAGCTGGCTCTGAGCTCACAGCATGGAGGAACTGCAGGTTTCTTGCTGGATGGGCTCAGGGAAGGCAGGATTTAGCGTTCAGAACACAAAAATGTGTTCTGTCCAGCCCAGGTCCTGAGTCAGTGGGAGGCAGGGACCAGGCCAGGCTGTTGGCAGACTTGTGGATTGCATCTTCTCAGAGGGCAGCAGCTCGCTGAGAATGCCCAGTTGAACAAACGGCCCTAAAACAGCATTAAAGGAGTTATTCTGTTATTCTGTATTCCTGTTATTCTGGCTGAAATTCTGGTACCTGTAGTGTTCTGGGTACTTCAGGGTAACTAAGTGCACGTCAGGAACACGTGCAGGGCTCGGAAGAGCCAGGGCTGGCCAGGGGCTCAGGGCTAGCAGGATGGTTGGCCAGTCCGGAGCACAAGAAAATGAGAGATTAAACACTAAGGGGGCAGTTGTGCACGGGCAGAAGTCAGCAGAGGGATGGGAAGGTGTCCGGGGCAGGGAACGGTGACAATCCCTGTGCCAGCTGCTGTAGCTGAGTCCTGTGACACTGCTGTTGCTAATCATGTCAGCCTGGCTGCGGTGCAGGCAGCAGCAGGGAGCTGGAGCAGGGTCTGGGGTCCGGCTGCCGATACCCAGCACTGGCCGAGCAGGTGGCCCTGGCAAGAGCATAACCTCTGCTGAGGTCTCAGTGCCGGTGCAAACGTAGTGCTGGAGCAGACACATAGAACCTCCAGCTCTTGGACTAGTTGGCACCTCTAGCTTCAGTTTAGTGGGTTTTGTCTTTTTTTTTCTTTTTTTTTTTTTTAATGCATAAGGTGTACTTTGCCAAAAATATTTGAAAAGGTTGCCCGGCCTTTGTCTTGGGTAAGGATTGCACAGCTGCCCAGAGCGATCCTGGCAGGTAGTTGGCTTTAATGCAAACAAACCTGTAAAGTGAAACAGCTGGTGCAGAGGACCCACACGACGTACACTGCGCAGCTGCCGCAGTGCGCTGTGTGTGTACCTGGAGTCACCCTCCAGCTTGGTTTCATCCAAATGCCATCGCACGCGCCCGCTGCGAGGCTGCTCCCCACCGCCGGCTCGTCACAGCGCGGGACCTGCTGCTGGGAGGTTCACTTTGAGTGTGCACTGCACATCCCAGCTCGAATCCCCGGGTCAGTTTTGGGCCCCTCACGCCAAGAAAGCGCTTGAGGTGCTGGAGCGAGCTCAGAGGAGGGAACGGAGCTGGTGAGGGGCTGGAGCGCAAGTGTGATGGGAGCGGCTGAGGGAGCTGGGGGTTCATCCTGGAGAACAGGAGCTGAGGGGAGACCTTCTGATCTCTGACCTGCCTGAAAGGAGCTTGGAGCCAGGGGGCGTCAGGCTCTGCTCCCCAGGAACAAGCGCCAGGACCAGAGGAAACGGCCTCAAGTTGCGCCAGGGGAGGTTGAGGTTGGATCTGGGGAACAATTTCTTCCCCAAAGGGCTGTGGGGCACTGGAACAGGCTGCCCAGGGCAGTGCTGGAGTCACCATCCCTGGCGGGGTTTAAAAGACGTCTAGATGAGGCTCTTTGGCACATGGATTAGCGCCAGTGTTGGGTTATGGTTGGACTCGATGACCTCGATGGTCTCTTCCAACCGAAACGATTTGGTGATTGTGTGATTCCACGTCACAGCCCGCGCCCCTGCCCGCACACCGCTCCTCTGCCGTGAGCCCTGCGCCTTCGCCCCACGGGAAACCCCGCCCTGACAAAGGCACCGGCAAACGCAGGGGGAGCTGCTCGCTGCCCCCGTAGCGCGCTCCCCCGTTGCCCTCCTCCCCCTCCTCCTCCTCCTCCTTCCTCCCTCCCCCTCCTCCTCCTCCTCTTCCCGCCGAGGCGCGGGCCGCTGCCGCCTCTCTCCAGCAGGGGGCGCGCCCGGCCGGCAGCGGCGGGGCCGCGCGGGCCATGGCGGCGCTTGCGGGGCCCGGGCTGGAACCGGGGCCGGGCTGGAACCGGGGCCGGGCCGGCGGGTTCCGCCCCCGCGGCCGCACTGAGCTGCTCTCACGGCGGGGGAGTGTTGGCAGCCTCGCTTTGAGCCGCCTCTTGCCATTTAATATCCCTAGGGATGCGTGTGGGTCGGTGAACGCCCGAGCACGCCCCGAGTAGGTGCTTTACGTTGTGTTTTATGGAATACAGGTACACAGTACAGGTAATCAATAGACAAAAAGCAATTAACACTGAGCGCCACGTTCTGTGCGCCGTGGTTTACTCCCTCGTGCACCCACTGCCGCGTCATGCAGAATTCACAAAATCACAGAATGTCCCCAGTCGGAGGGACAAGGATCATCGAGTCCAGCGCCTGTCCCTAAATTCACACCGTGTGTCAAAGGAAGCAACGTGAAAACCAAAATAAATGCTTCAAAAAAAAGGGTATCTTGCCTACTCTGCAAAAAAAATAGAACGTTTTCAATCGAATAGCATCTACAAGGAGAACTTTCTGAAAAACATTTGCCAGTTACTCAGATGCAGACACTTATTTTTGCCTCTACCAGAAAAACAAAACAAAAAACAGCAAAACCAAATGCAAACAATAAACCAACAAAAAACCAGCTCTCCTATCCCGCAGGTCTGTATATCACAGTATATTCTGTATGAAAACATGGAAACTTGGCCTTGCTCTGTTTCCAGTTGAGGAGGAGGAGGAGAAGCGGATGTCCTGGGCTTCCCCAGGAGTTGTGGCAGGACATGGGTGAAGTCAGGGGACGCTCGGAGTCACCGTTTGCCGCCTGGCTCCGCTTATTGGCCGGTTTGGTAGGCTGGGGTTGGAAATGAGAAATGGATTTCTGATTGAGCGCTGAGAGAGCTGAGCTGACATTTCTTACCGATCACACGTTCCTCCATGTTAGGAGTTCTGGCAGTTCTGGATCGTCTTCTCTCACCATAGTACAAGTGCAATCGGAGAACGGAACCTGGCACGTTCTCATGTTACTGGCCAAATATTTGCGACTGAATTCTGGATGCATTTCTCTCCGTGGTTACAAAGCAGCTGTTGAGCTTCTGGAGCACATGTGCTTCCTGACCCTTTGTACAAGAGCGATTTTGCAGTTGATTAGTGTAATATCTTTCATTGCGAGATTCTACTACGTTTTTTAAAAATAGCTTAATTTTCCGGTGCTCAGAAGCCCCCATCCTTGTCTGTGGTTTAAGAAAAATGCAAGGGGTTTTTTTGCCATTACTGGCAATATTTTTATCTGAAACCCCCGGATGACTCTGGGGTGGCCAATCCATTGGGCTCTGCATCAGAGAGCAGTTACGCTCATGCTGCCACTTCCTCAGTGTCGCGGCTTCATAATATATAAAATAATGCAAACCAAAATGCAACTGTTTAATTTTTCCAGCAATAAAAGATGCCGCCTGACAAGATGGACTTGTACAAACACAGGCTACAGCAAGTGCAGGAAGGAATTGAGGAAACACCAACCATCACTGAATATTATATACATATTATTTTGTTGGCTGCACAAGAACAAGAGATTTTCCTCTTAGAGGCATAATATCGATTTGTTCAGTTTGTTTGAGGTTTTGGCCTATCTTGAGAAGGATAATTAAACACTTCACAACTGTTTAATAGAACAAAAATAATACCATGGATTTTATATGAGTAGCCTGGGAATAGAAAACATGGTGCTTTTCTGCCAATAGAGTAGAAAATTTACTATTATGGGTCAGGAAAACCTCGTCGTTTCAATAATACCCAATTCGTGTATTGCTCTTAACTCAATAAATCTTCTTTCATGAAGATAAAATGCTTTCTAAAGTGCACTTTTGAGAGTAATGATTACAGCAGGTTTTTAGTAGGCAGAAAGACAAGGTGCAGCTCATTCAGAATTCCAGCTCAGAGGAGCCGAAGGGTGTTGCAAAGAGGAGAGGAGGGCAGGCGTCCCGCCAGCCGAATGACCGATGAGCCCAAAGTTCAAATAAATCATCTTTCCTGTTCTCCACCTGCATTTTTTCGTTCTTTCTGATAAGCCGTGGTATCTACCTCTCATGTTCCTTGCCATAAATCTGATTACAGACCGGCACAGAGCGTGGTGCATCAGGGGAAATGGGAATTATCAGTGCATTTCTCAAGCAGCTGTGAAAGGGGCTGTACAAACAGATCTGAAGAAACATTCCTTGAAGAATTGTAATCTCCTGGACTTAACTCAGTTTGTTTTAAAAAGATTAAAAAGTACACCATTTATTTTATTAAATTTTGAAATTCCCTGAACCAGGGAATTTTGTGTACCATCATCCTAAATAGATTTTGGTTTATTGCCTTTTCAAAACATACATAAATCTCACGACAGTCTCAAAGATTCAGGTAAGTATCATAAGTAATATCAAAATCAGGCATGTCATCCTCCAGCTAGTTTCGTTCTTCTTACTATTGGCAAATTAATAAAATGAATATAAGTGACTTAATTCAGTAGACCTTTTAATTCAACAGGCTTTTAAAAAAATCATATAATGATAGAATAGTTTGGGTTGGAAGGGACCTTCAAAGGTCATCTGGTCCATGTGTGTGGTTAGAAAATCATAATTTGAAACAGGAAGGCTTACTTTGGGAAAATAGTTTCAGAAATACCCTTCTCCTTTTTGCCAAGAACAGAACAAACATCTTTATTTCATCTTAGCTTGTACGTGGTAAAATTTCAGCTTGCTACGTTTATAAGTATTTTTCTGTGAAGTTGCTGTCAGAATGTATACTAAAATGTAATTAAGGTAATATTTGGAGTAACAGAGGCATGTGGAAGGCAGGTGCTGAATATAAATTTCCCGAAGCAATGTGTCACCACAACTATAACAGTTAAGAACTCTTTGAGGTCTCATCCAGTGGTTCTAATTAATACAAATGATGAAATACATGAAGTCCCTGGCCGTGGTACAGATGAGAGCAGGCGAGGGAAGGGAAGCAGAGGGTGAGTGGGAAAACCCACGGTAGCCGTAGTGATACATGGCTTTTTTATGCTTTGTGTGGATGATCCTTCACAATAATTTTGGGAAGGCGAAGAACTCGACTGGATGCCCAAGCAGTCTGTCTTTTGGCATGGGCCGACGCGTCACTTGGCCGGTAGCTTTCAAGCTGGAACTTTAAAAGGAAAGTCTTAATTCTAAATATCATTGCACAGTAACATCTGCGCACCCCAAACTTCTGTCAGGCCTCCAAGCGACAGCCCAAGGCTCCAGCGTCCCCGGGCTGGCGAGGGGCCGCCGGGTGCCCTCACACGGAGCCGGGGAACCGGGCTCCCCTGCTCGAGCGCAGGGATGGCGGGTTTCGGGGCTGCCCGGGCACGGCTGGGTCGGGCCCAGCCCTGAGGGGACGCGGCCGCTGCCACGGCAGCCCCGGCCCCCGCCGCGCCGCTCCTCTCCCCGCTCCCTGAGGCGGCGGCCCCGCGGCCCCTCCTCGGGGCTTCGCGCCGCCGTGACGCGGCCGCCCCCACCGCGCACGTCTCGCGTGGTTCGTCGAGAACTCGGCTCGCCCCTTCTTTCTTCTTTTTTTTTTTTTAACCATTTTTCCCTCTTCCGGGCCGGGCGGCGCTGACTGCTGGGCGGGCAGCCCAGTGAGCGCGGCGAGGCGGGGCGAGGCGAGGCCGCCCGCCGCCTCCCTCCCGCCCTCCCTCCCGCCCGCCGCCTCAGCCCCGGCCGCGCCTCGCCTCGCCTCGCCGCGCCGCGCCGCCCGCACACACCCACCCGCCCGGCTCCGCATCCCGCCGCCGCCTCGGCTCTCAGCATGGTCATCAAGGTCTACATCGCCTCCTCCTCCGGCTCCACGGCGGTAAGGGGCGCCCCGGGAAAGTTGCACCGGGCGGGAGGCTGGGGGCGCGGGGGCCGGGCGGGGTGCGGGCTCCCCCCGGCTCCCCTGGCCCGGGGGCGGCGGGCGGGGAGGCTGGGGCAGCCGCTGGGGCAGCCGCTGGGGCAGCTTGTAGGGAGGTGTGTGTGTGCCGTGCTGCCGCTGGCCGTGGCGAATAAAATGTCATTTCCTTCGTGGTTTCGCAGCTTGTTCTGTGAGTTCTGTGTCCCCCCCGCACCCGGGCTGGCGGTGCCGGGTCTGAGAGGCTGACACGCTGCGGCGCCCCTCGTCCTGCCATGGGAAGGCAAAGCCAAACATATTTTTTTAATTATTATTCTTGCAATTTATTTCTAAATCGTGTCACCCATCACGTCAGCATTAGGTTTTGATGAATTTATTCCTCTTACGTGGAGCGATTAATAGTGGCCGGCGCGTGTGGCCGCTGTCCGAGGAGCCGCAGTTTCTTGCCTGGTGGGAACACCCGCGTTTTGCTTCTGATGGCCCTAGTGCCATGTAGGCAGCGCTCGGGCAGAAGTCAGTGTTTTTCAAAAGGAAAATGAACCAGCAAACGAAAATTTTTGTGCCGAGGTTCAGATGTAGCTCAGAGTGGTTAGTGTCTCCAAGATCGTTTGGTTTCTGTTTGGTGTGTGTGAAAGATGCTCTTGAATCTGAAACCCGGGGGATTTTGTCGCGCTTGGTATGAATGTGCTGGAGAGCTACGAAATGCCAGTCTTGGAAAATGCCAGCTATTGCTGTTAATGGTCAGTGACTTTTACCGCAAGCAGATAAAGAGACTGAGCCGTGGCTATGTGATGACTTTTCATGCCACTGTTAGGCTGTGTGCTTCACAAGCAGGTTCCCAAATTTTCACAGGACAGTGATATACAAGAGAGAAAAAAAAAACCAAACCCAAACAAAACACTGGATTCTCCTTCTCCAGTTCGGTGCGGTCACTGATCTGCGATCTTCAATAAAATACCACGTTGATAAGCTCTGCCATTGACGACTGTGATGCTGGAACCCCTCGTTTAGCTCTAATGATGGAGGCTGAGCCCTGTCGCGGTGAAGTGCAGACAGTGCAGGAGTGTGGACCTCGCGTGTCCCTGCCGTCGCTCTCTTCCCATGTCATTTTTGCTAATCTTGATGTCGATGCCGACATGGACATGCTGGTGCTGATTCTGAAAAGCAGATGATTATCTGGAGACTCTTCAAATCCTGAGTAATTCATTCATAAGGGGGAGGTCCAACAGGGTTCTCCTGGATTTATACAAAACGATCATCTAGAAGGAAAGAAGCAGTCATTAGCAAACTGAAAAAGTAATTCTTTCTTTCTAATACAGCTGTTAATAGGTTTCAAGTTGACCGATTCGGTTGCTATAGATTTTTATCAGTGACCTCTTGAAGGCAGTTATTGATTTCTGCCTGTGTGGTGATACTAAGCTCCAGGGATGCAGCCACTGATCTCGATCCTGACTATGTTTTCCTGTTTTTAAATTAGGTTTTTAGTTATTACTTAGTGGTTTCTGCGATGCTGCCTCGTCCGTGTGTGGATTGTATACATTACAAGGCTCGATTCTGACTTACTGCTGCCTTTTAGGCTCCTTTGTGCATCCTGGACTGTGGAATTTGGATATAGCATTGGCATAGTCTGGTTTTGTGGAATTTGAGCATAACATGCACATAATTGCCAGTTTTATGACATATATATATATACACATATACTCGTGCCTGTGTCTAAAGCTAGTGCAGCTCAAGTAATCTTGTGGTAATGAGCAGGACTTGCACGTTCTCGGTTTACTGAGTACACCGAGGGTGTTTCTGTTGGCAGGGACCAGCCAAGTACCTCACCGGGTGGCTGTTTTCTTTCTGGTATAAGAATTTTAATCGATGTTTCAGACTAAAGCCAGAGGGGCACCTGTCGGGAGGGAAATGTGCTTGCTGGGAACAAGTAATTTTTGTGGGTCTTAAGCCCTTTTGTGAGACAGGCTTTGCTCGGAGGACCAGAGGAGCCTTTCTGGGTGCTGAATGTGAAATAACCCACTTGGGGAATGGAAAATCCACATCAGAGGAGGTTGTTACAGGGAGATGGAACCGAGTCAAAGCTGTTCCCAGCAAAGCGACCGAACTGGCTAACATCAGCCCTGGAAGGGCTCTCACTCCTCCTTTGTATGGTCGGTGACACCCAGCACTGTGTTATTTTGGTTTTTTTTTTTAAAAGGCTAATTTGCTTGAGTAGAAGCAAACCAGAAATAAGTATAAAATCTCCTCTTTCCTACAAAGCGTCTGCCCCATTTCTGTAAGCCGGTGAAGCTTTTGTGAGATCAGGAAAGCGTCGTCTCCCACCGAAGGGGAAAGGGTTGGGATTTCTTCACACCTCCCAGCCTGAGGCTGTAAGTCTTGGAGGCTGCCCAAATTTTGTGGTCTTCTATTGGCAAAGTCATACTTTCTTGTGCAGTATAATTTCCCACACCGCAGCATATAAAATGTTTCCGCAGGGCACTGTTCTCCATAAAGTTCCTATTCAGTGGTATGTATCTGTGAGGAAAAAATATCATATGAAGCTCATGTCTAAGCAAAAGCATTCGACAAGTATGTTTCAAGGGATTTGGGGTGAAGTTCACTTAATTCCCGTGTACGTGTGTCATCCAGAGTCTGGGCATGGGCGTTACAGCGGGAAGTGTGGCTGCCGAGCTGCCCTCCATGGGTTCTTCAGCATGAGTTAGTGCTCAGCGTTATCTTTGGTGTGTTTCATGGGTTGCAAAGTCCTGTGTTTGTACTCTGGTAAAGGTGACTGGCTTGGGGTGGTTCGTTGCCGTGGTTTCCATAAGCAGAGATAACTGAATATACTGGAAGTGTATAATTAAAGACTTAGGCCAAAATATGATGATTGCAGTCTTGGTCTGGCCTCCTATTTGAATTTCACCCCAGAAATCATAATGTAGTAGTTACGGCACCAGTTTTCTGCTGTATTTTTAAGTCTTGTAGGGAAAGACGCCCTTTCTCTGTCGTCTTTCTCAGTGTGAATGTTGTCCTGGTGAGTTGTGGGCTGGGCAGGGACACACGGGGGGGTTGTAATTACGAAGATGAGCTGTAGGCACCAAACGTGGGGACACGCACGTGTCGCTTCTGTCCAGGAGTCCTTCTGCCTAAGGTACAGCTGAAGTGAACAGTGTTACTTACTGTGAGACAGCGTTGGAGGCTACGAACGTAAAACGATGGAGGCAAATGCCGTGTTCAGGATCACCCAGGCGTTGATTCAGGCCGGGGCTGTGCAGACTGTGAGAGTGATTTGACTGTAGACTTGTATTCAAATCCTCAAGAGATGAAAGGAGGAGAGGCCAAAGAGTAATTAGACTCTTGCTCCTGGAAGAAAAAGGATACAGGGAGGGAAGAAGCTAAATTGCACAAGTCCAGTCTGTGATTGTCTCCATTAGGTATTCTGTGGGGTTTTTTGGGTAAGAGATTACCCCGTCTTTCCTGCAGCACCAGAAGCACGCCTGTGCAGTTGGATTACCGGTTTTATTGATCTCGTGTTGAAAGGAGCCAGCTGTTTAAATTCTTTTCGGTCTTATGAGTGTCCATTTGTTGCCAACAACTGCACCAGTCTTTGACTACGGACTTTGTCCGAGAGAATTATGTTCGTTCGTCCGCCGTCCCCTCGCAAGCTCCAGGAGTGTGGGTGAAACCTGGAGGCCGTGGCTGTGGAAGTGCCAGCGCTGGGGACGCTGGGCTGGGCCTTCCCGAGTGCCACCAGCCCCGTGGTCCATGGAAACGGCTGCAGCGAATCCCTGGTGTCTCCTTGGAGCCAGGCACTTCGTGTTTGTGGTTTACAGCCCGTGCTCCCATCTCTCTGAGCTCTCCCCCCTCGCTTGTTTTGATGGCTGCGTGGGTGGTTTTCCTTCCTCGCCTCCTGCGGCGACAGCAGACATGGCAAAAATAAGATGATTTCCGGAATCGGTGTCAGAGTCCTGTGTTACACATCAGACTCGCTGCTGTTTAGGGATGGTTTTAGAGAAGAAAGGAAATTTTAGTTTATTTTTTTCATTTGCAAAGTTAGGGATGTGGAGGCTTTCATGTTTTTCTTGTATTGTTTTCTTGCTTGGGAAAGGATCTAGGTCTTCTGCTCCCCACCCACCAGGAAACAAAGAGGAAAGTGGCCTGTGGTCTGAAGAACAAACACTTGCTTGCAATTGCACTGACTCTTTCTTTTCCCCCACATAACCCAGTAAGGCACAGGAGCACCTTCTGGTGCTGCTGGGGATATGTAGCCAGTGGCAAGGGCCTTCTAGGGCACTACGGGTTGTAGCTGAGGGACAACAGCTTTGGAGAAGAGCAACTGGAAAGGAGCAGAGTTGTGTGTACCCACCAGCTCTCGTCCCTCTCAACAACTCGGGGCTTCGCGAGGGCTGGTGAAGCCGCTTCGTCTTTCCAAAGCGACCTCCAGCAATGCAGCTACTGGGGAGGGCTCTTTGCATCCGGTGTTTTTCTCAGTGTGTGTTGTAAGTGTGTTTGTTCTGCAGTCGCGTTCAAGGTTGCGAATGTGTTGTCGGAGCCCGGATGCGCGTGGTCACGTTTGTCATTTCGGACGTTCTGGAGCTGCCACTGAACTTCCATCAGTCTGGATGGCTCCGGGTATCAGTGCACTTAACGTGAGAAGAAAATAATGATACGAATCTTTTATAAATAGTCTTGTAATATGGTGCAAATTGAGGTAAAACCCTGGATTATGGGGAAAATAAGATGCGTCCGTAGTTTTAAAAACAATCTCATGAATGTATGCGTCTCTTTGTGGTACGTAGCTCATGCAGTTTATGTTCTGTGGGTGAGAACTGACTTGTTGGTAGGCTTGGTATTGACTTTTAAACTCGTCTCTTGTGTAAACATAATATGCATGAAGTACTTTTTTGGGTACCCAGTGTTAACCCAACTTAATCTCTCTCAATAAAATGGTATGAATTGTTCTGAATTAGAGCTCTCAGGATGGAAGACAAAATATGCAGCGCAAATCTAGTGAGGCAGTTAGCTAGGATACGTTCCATCTGCCTCCTGGCTTGTTTTTTAAAAGTCATTGCTCCAAACTCTAGATAAGTCAAATGTTTTTCTTAAGATATTATATTCAAGTTTTTCATAGAGCCAGAGTTTATATCAGCTGCAGTTGTTGCAATAGTTTAAATATATCAAAATAAAAAACCCCACATTCTACTGTGCTGAAATAAAAACACTTTTCTGACAGCATGAGGAAGATGGGAAATTACAGTCCCCAGTTGAAGGTGGGAAAGCCTTTTTGCTGAGAGTGTCTGTAGATTGTATCTGCAGGTATGACAGTGTTTATTTTGAGATGGTGCATCAGGGTAATGTCTTTCTTGGGAAAAGCTGAATGTCCTCAGCTTGCACGGGCTTTGCTGGGACCCTGAACCGCAGCCCTTAGTGAGATACGATCCACACAGTGTCATGTCAGTGCTAAGCACTCGTGCTTTTTTAATAAATATTTGCAGAGTTGAGCAAGTCACTTTTCTCATCCTGAGGCATTAAAGTTACACACAGAAAATTCCTGTGGAAGTCAGGGAATTGGCATGTGTGTAACGAGCAGAGGATGCCAAAAACAAGAGTCTCTGCAAGGTTATTCTTATTCCTCCCAGAGGAGAAGGAA
Organism: Caloenas nicobarica; assembly: GCF_036013445.1. Lineage (NCBI taxonomy): Eukaryota > Metazoa > Chordata > Aves > Columbiformes > Columbidae > Caloenas > Caloenas nicobarica. The sequence continues at coordinate 7,135,919 of NC_088256.1, forward strand.
CTGAGGAGGGAGGGGACAAATGGAAGTAAACAAACATTGATAGATTTCATCTGTTCAAGCTTAAAACAGAACTAAAACATTCCCCTATATGAAAAAAAAAGAAGAGCCAAGGATGTGTCATGGTCGTAGCTGGAGAAACTCTGCCTCCCATAGCTGTGCTTTGTGCTCCCTGACCCCTGAGCTGCTGAGAACCGTTCCTGGCACTAACCAGGGATCTGGGACCCCAACCCAACCCACAACTGCTGTCAATATTATGCTATGCAAGAATGTTTCTACTCAAACATGAAAACACAGTGTTAACGACATTTGATTAATCCTAGCCATATTCAGGGGAGACCTTCAGTTTGTGATTAAATTTCAAGTACTGTTGTTGGTCAGATATTTAATCAACCCTGAAAGAGCTTTAATTGTAACGTTTATCTTCTGTTATTTGTCGCAGAAAAAAGCCTCCATCCAGGAGCATGTCCTTTCCAGGACAGCACCTCCTCCTGACTGTAAAGGCCTATTTTCTGAAATTCAGAAGGTAGTAAAGTGTTTAAGCCACCAGAAGCAAACATGAAGGGTTAACCCCAAACTGCAGACTGACCAAGGCAAACACTGGCTGGATCCAGCTGAAGTTTTCTTTGTATCCTGACTTAAAACTTCTGCCTCTTGGGCTTAGTTTCCCCTGTGAGAAGTGGATGTGGCGATTTGGTTTCTTTAATTAGCTATCTGAAGTTTAGTTTTGTTTGGAGCTCTCTTTCCATACGTGAATGCTGCCTTGCTTTAAATTCTGAAGGCACTCAAGCGTAAAATTTTAACTATTACCTGTCGAGGGACCTATTGTTTGAATTGCTGTGGTGTCAGAGTGAAGAAAGGAGCCAAAGGCAGCAGTGGCTTAAAAAAAGGATCTCGGGGAAATCTGGAAACTGTCCTGTGCTGGACAAATTGATGTTATTCTTTGTTAGACTCTTTCCCAGCAGCCACATGGCCAGAGACAGAGTGCGGGGAAGAATTGATAAATACACGGTTGACGAAGAAACCCGTGCCTCACGGCTGAGCTACCTGGAGCAGCCACTGAGCCTACAAATAAGGGTCATCCCCTAATACTGAATCCCTCGACTTCCGGAAAGTTTTGTACAACCTTTGACCAGGTTAAAAATCCTATTTTTTCATAAAGAAACTAAGCAGCTGTGGGTTAAGAGGAAAGGATTTCCCCCCCCCCGCCTCTTTTTGGCTTATGTAATTGATTCCATACCAGTTATATAAACTAGATAACAATCAAGACTTTGGAATATACAGGCAGCTTTTGCAATAGGCAGAAGTTATGAGGAGATGCCACAGAGATCAGTGCTGTACCCTGAGTGATCTGGGGAAGGTACGAGGTGACGGGCTGTTGGTGAAGTGAGTGTGCCCAGGCGGAAAAGTGGGAAGAAACAATCATCATCCTGGTTTAAAATAACCAATACTGGTTAGCAGAGAGGTCTTGGAGCCACACTAGGTAATTCCACTAAAATATCCTGCTAGTGGTCAGAAAAAGCAAACAAAACGTCAGAAATTTTTAGGATGTGAGAGGGCAAAGGGGGGAAAAAGAAACAATGCCACTGTATAAATCTGTGCTGAGTCTGTATCTTTAATCAGCTGGAATTGTTGTCTTTAAATGATATTAAAAAGTGAGAAAAGATACTAAGTAGGGTGAGGTGTTCACTGTAGAGGGGATGACCAAATAAGGTCGAATTCTGCAGTTGAGAAATAAAGAGCTGCAAAAGTACAAAAAGTGGTCAAATCATGTCAGGTATGGGAGAACAAGTAGGAAGCGATTAATCATAACTTTTCCTAATGCAACAACCAGGGCAGAACACGTGAGATTAGCCTCTGACAGGGTTGGAATAAATGAAATACTTTGTTTAACAACATATAGTTTAATGGAGAAACTCATTTGCCAGAGAAAGTTGTGTATAGCAAAATTTGCGTGGGTTCAGGAAGCAGTGAGACAAATTAAGGGGGGAAGTCTATTAAAGGCTATTAACCATATTAACCATAACTACTACACCTCTGACTCAAAACTGCGGATTATTGGACTCTGGGAAAGTATAATGTGGCATAGCCCTCAGCGCTCAGTCTTTCGGTGTGTTCTCATCTGGGATCTGTGGCCGGTGGAGTAGGGATCTTGGGGTGGGCAAGTGTTGGATCCAACCCCATAAAGCTGCTCTTCTGTTCTTGGATGAACTTGGCTCTGCTCCCAAAATTGTGTTGAGAGTTTCCACTTAAGAACGTGTTGTCCAGGAAAAATGTTGGATGGAAAAGAATAAAGGATATATATGTGTGTGTGTGGGATGCGATGGTTTGGTTTTAATTTGGTGGTTACTACAAACGCCTGCAATTGTAAAAGTATTAGAAGGCTCTGGACATTTACGTGTAACTAAAAATTTCCCCTGAAATGTAAACAGATTCTGCATCTGTTTTATTTTCAGATATACCAATGCGACTGAAATTGTACCTCTCGCTGCTTTCCAAACTCTGAGATGCTGTGAGAGACCATAGAAATGACAGGAACTGTCTCCTGTATCTTAGAAACCAGATGGGGTGGAAAAGGCAGAAGTTAATAATAATTCTCCTCTTGGTTTCCATCTGAACAACTGCCGGTCAGTTCAGGAGCTGAGGATGAGGCTGAAAGAAATGTTGTGTGAAGCCATTTGTTCTGCAGTAGTTGCAAGATAAACACTGAAATCTCAAGGTCTGGCCATTGAGTAAGACTTTGCACAGGGCAGACTTGCCATTAGATCTTCTATTTTACATAGAATGAAATGCACAGTGGGATCCAGATGGGAACTGGGGTGTTAGGAACTGGGGGTGAGCATGAAGCAAGTTCTCCCAGGTGACACAAATCCTTGCCGCCCAAGGTTTGGGCTTGGCTGTGGCTGGGGAAAGGTTCCCACTAATCCAGGCTGAAACTTCACTCTTTTTCTGGGCTCTTGGGCAGGCAGGGAGATGTGACTGAGAGCTTGCAGGAGTGAACATGGCTGTTCTTCATGCAGCTCACCGCCAGGCACAAACTCAGCCTTTCTTACACACAAAATGACAGCAGGTGAGTCCAAAAACAACGTGGGTTTGCAGCATGAAAAGCAGATGCTGACATACATCAGGTTTAGACCTAGGTAATAATAAGGTAGATGTGTCAGAAACCTCTGCTGCCTTAAGCATAGGTCAAAATAAATTGGCAAAGCCCAATGTAAACAGAAAACAGGCAGCCTCTGTGGGAAAATAATAATAGTTTTCACATAAAACCACATTATTATGAGAGTAGTAGTTTCCAGGCAGGTTTCAACAGCACCTCTGTGTTCACCTCATGGGATGAACCTTTGGTTGTGCGAATGTGCCTGGGAGTTTTGCCATGGACAGGGTTTTGCTCCTTAGGAAATACTTAATGCTGCTTATCCAGCATCATTCCTGTGCACATGTACAATGTTCAAATGTACTCGGCCTGAGCAGCAGCTGCAGAGCAACTGTCAGAACAGGAGAGGAGCAGAATAGCTCCGTGAATGAATTAAAAATACATCCCAAAACCTTCTCAGTGGACATGCATAGAAATGAAGTTCAAGTGAAGCTGATTTAAGGATAATAGATGTAGAATTTTTTTTCGTTTCCCCCTGGGCAGGAAATACCATACATGTGAGGAGACGTAAAAAGATAAGAAGGGACAGGTTTGCAAACTTACTTGTTAGATAATCCTGATTAAGAACTAGAAATTCCTTTCCACCCCGTAATGCAGATAAGCAAGTCTCATGGTTCTGGTGGCGAAGTCCATGAAACTTTTGTACTTGAAAAATCTTTTCTCTAAATTTCTGTTTCCTTTCATCACAGTAAAATGTACTGAGAGGTAGCTGTGAAAACCTCTGTTTTACCTGCTGACTGCTGAGGTTTGCGTTGTGCATTCTGTGAAAAGATAAAAGCAGGTCCATAAAGCTGTCTTGGGGAATGTTCCTTCCAGGAATGCACACCTGGATAAACTGGGGAGCAGCTGGACAAACCGCTGTGTCTTCCACATAATGATTTGGGACCAAAATTAGCAGCTTGCAAGGCGTTAGGAATAGCCATCATCTTACACTGCCGGTCGCAGAGTGTTAGGCTGAGACCGAAGAACATCAGGGGAATGAAGCTATTTTGGCTGCTCGCCCAGGCCTGGAGAACTCCATCCTGCAGCAAATCAACAGTTGGGGGACCTAATCTTTTAAAAAATAAAATGCAGTGTGTATGTTTCTTGGTTTCTGATCGTGGTATGCGGATGCTAGCTCGCACGGAGGCAGAAGGAAGCTTGTGGTTTAAAAAAAAAAAAAAGAAAACAAAATAAGATCCCATGGTGACAGGAGTGATCTAAAAAACTTAGAAAAGAGAGTGGGGGCTTGTGAAGTGGCCTGCAGGTCATGGCCGTGTCGGTGGCCGTGTTGGTGGCCATCCCTGCCGCCGAGGCGCGGGCAGCATCTGGATCAGTGACCGTGGTCCAGGGTGGAAGGTGGCACTTTGCTTCAGGGTGCAGTGGATGAGAACAGCTTGTTGATGGGAAGGACCTTACTGTGTTGGAAAATGCTCCATTTTTTATTTAATTCTTGTCAAGAGTGACTTCAGGATGTCCCCTTGAAAGCGAACCCCCAGGCCTTGGCCCTCCCGGCTGTTGCAAGCACAAGTTCGCCAACTCCTGGATTGCTTCAGCTACCGCAAGAGCGATAAACTGCCAAGTGGCCAATTCTGCGAACTTTCTATTTATCTCCCTCCCTACCCCCGCTTAAAGACACAGCCTCTGAAGTTACAACATTTTGTCCAAGTCTGCACTAAAATGAAGAGAGTATCTGGGGCCCCTGTGGTGATCTGTGCTTGCAGTGTTACTTGGGCAAATTAAGTGGTCACAAAGCTCGTGCCGATACAGGTTATTCTCTGCTAAAGCTTTCGTCTCCAGGGTGCTTTGGTGTGGCTGTGCTGACCTGCTGTTCTGCCTAGCTCTTTTTGGAAAGAGGAGGAAAACTTGTATATAATCCATAGTTTTTCTCTTAATCCCCTCTTCCTTTCTATTATGATATTTAGTTATTTTAGTTCAGGGAAAAAAGATTTATTCTTGTGAAAAACTTATTTGATTTAGTTTTAGAATAGCAGTCATCAAAAAAACTCTTTTGCTAAATAATGTCTGTGGTATATGAGTTCTTCGAAATAGGAAGTAAGATCAGGAGCACCTGGATTTAGTATAGGATCCCTGAGGTCATATTGTATTTCTTCTTAAAGTAGTTTTTTATTTAAAGATAATAAATGCCTGGCAGTGAAACAGCAATTAACGCTGTAAACTTTTAGTCTTGTCAGTTAATTTAATCTCTCTGTGTGCTAAACCATACAGGAAATAAACCTTCTTTTTATAGGAAACCACGGGAGCCTCGTGCAATACTTGTCTGTGCTTTTAACTCCTTTCCTAACCCGGGTTCGTCTCTCATCAGACAAACAAAACAAAAATTGTTTTTCCTCTCTGCTCTCTTTGCCATACCGGGCTCCTCATCGCCAGCATAAACCCACAGATTCTGAAAAATAACTACATTAGCAGCTGTTTCAATAAACCCCCCAAACTGCAGCCCTGTGCTACGGTGCGTCTTGGTCCAGGGCTATTTTCTCAGGCTGCTTCGCTGGGAAACAGGAGGCAAGTGCTGCGCAGAGCACGGAGACGGGAGCTTCAGGGTGGAACGAGGTGGGACCTGTCCTGTTTTAGTTGACATAACGTGACAGCCACCGGTTTTTATCGGATGTAGTTGCTGCCAACATTGCACGGACTTCTAAGACCTGTCCTGGGGCCTTCTTATGAAAATAAAGGAGGAATAATTCTGGCTTTCAGAGGGAGACTGGCTGAAAAAAAATGGACTCAGAACCTGACACTGGTGGTGAGAGCCAGACTTTCAGGACCAAAGCCCTTCTGAAAGTTTTTAGAGCAAGCAGTCAGGTTGTCAGTGGCATGCTCAGTGCCTTTCCCCTTGTTTTTCTCAGCCACATTGCGAACTTTTGATATCTAGCAATTTGTTGTGTTCTGGAGAGTTTTCTGTGAGTCACGCGATACTGAGGCTGATAAATGGTGTGCGTTAAATCACGTTATAGTCAGTGCTTAAAGCCTGTCTGTGTGGCTGGGCTGGGGTGTATTTGATACTGTTTGTACAAACAGCCAGAAATTATCCCTAACCCAAATAACCAAGTGGATAAGCTGTGATTTGAAAGAATAATTATTCCTGCCAACTAATAGTTAGGAAAGGAAGCTCTGAGAGGCGAAGGGTGCATTCAGAATTGTTCAAGGAGTCTGATGGAGGCGGCTTAGACTTAAGAAGTGCTCCCAGGTCTGGTGGTGGTGGGACACCATCTCCTCCCTGTGGGGGTGGACCAGGTGCAGCACTTAGTACCGGTACTAACCTGTAAGACTTTGTTGGTGTACAAGCAGGAGCGTTACACAAGGATTCTTGAAGCTTGCAGTTTGCTCCCATTCTGCCTGAGCTGTGCCAGACAACTAACCGTGTGAGCGTCAGTAATGATAAATGAGGGAGAATTCAGAAGCTGTGACAACAGGTTTGCTGATGGATTTCTGCTTTCCTGCTGACTGTAAACCTCGCTCAGATAAGTGGAATTGCTGGAGATGCTCTGGCTGGTACACTATGAGTTCATTCCAGACCCTGGGGCACTTTTTGTTAAGCGGGCGCTGGGGTTTGCGCTTCCTTCTCCTGGGTAGGATTGGAAGCCTGGCGATTGCTGCAGGATAATGCGATGTGTGTTTGCTTCCTTCATCTGCTTTTCCTGCTGCTCTTATGTGTGTGATGTGCAGGAATTATCTTAGTTTTACACCGGCTTTTGGGAGGAGTGGATTTGTGTGTTTTTATTTGACCCTGTGCAGAGTTTGGATGCTGTGACTAGACGCACGTTGGAGTCCAGGGACATACAGGCTGCCAAGCTCCAAGGCTGCTGCAGAAAACCACTGTGCGTAATAAATGAGGAGTTCATATTCCGCTGCTGCTTATGCTTTGTGAACGGATAACCGAGATAATGGAGCCAGTATTCCTGCAGTCGGAAGCTGTCTCTCTGTTGGTTTTGGACCAGACGAGCAGTTTTCAGGCTTATAAAAGTCAAATGCCACAAAATTGACTTAGAAAATTGCCAAGGGTCAATTTATTTTGTATTGTCATAGTGGTGTTTTCCTTTTGATTATGACAATTCTGGGTGCTGCGATGGTTTCTGGATGGTGTGAGTGCACATGGAATCATAGAATAGTTTGGGTTGGAAGGGACCTTCACAACTCATCCAGTCCGACCCCTGCCATGAGCAGGGACATCTGCACCAGCTCAGGTTGCTCAGAGCCCCGTCCAGCCTGGCCTGGGATGTCTCCAGGGATGGGGCATCCACCACCCCTCTGGGCAACCCGGGCCAGGCTCTCACCACCCTCATGGTGAAGAATTTCTTCTTTATGTATCATCTAAATCTACTTTCTGTCAGTTTAAAGCCATCACCCCTTGTCCTATCACTACATGGCCTTGCAAAAAGTTCCTCTCCAGCTTTCTTGTAGGTCCCCTTTAGGTACTGCAAGGCTGCTATAAGGTCTCCCCGGAGCCTTCTCTTCTCCAGGTTGAACAACCCCAACTCTCTCAGCCTGTCCTCCCAGCAGAGGTGCTCCATCCCTCGGATCGTTTCTGTCACCCTCCTCTGGACTCTCTGCAACAGTTCCATGTCCTTCTGATGTTGGTGGCCCCAGACAAACAAAAATCTCATCTCTTGATGTACATAAGGGGTCTGTGTTTGGGGTTTGACTGATGGTCCCCACAGGCACAGAACATCAGCTAGCGAGGCGACGTGCTCAGGGGTGTTGGCAGGCCACAAGCGTCACAGTTTAAAAATCCAAATAATATATGGTAACTATACATTTTGTATATCCGAAGCTCTTTTGTATTGAAGTTCTCCGTTTTAACCATGTAGCTCCTTCCTCTGGGAGGGTCTCGTCCAACCAAAATGTTTCTATGATTCTCTGAATGTGTTTACAGCTGAGGAGACACAGGTAATTAGGGAAAACCTTTCCTTAAGGAAAGTGAAACGTGACACACATGCATGTTTCTTGTAGCACAATGAGTTAGTCCATATTTGTGATAAAACCGTGAAATAATGTTCCGTATTCCTTCTGTACTTCTAGTTTTTTAACAGGCAGTGGCTGTAGAAGAGCATTGGCATCCTGACTTCTGCATAACTTTGATTTGGCAACAGTGACTCTTCTCAAGCACTTTACAGAATTAATAAAACCATCTAAAGCAGACAGCAGAGGGTTGTTTAATTTATTTTTTTGGTGAGGATGCTGATATCCTGACTAAAGGCATGTTGCATCTGCTCTGCACAGTCATCCAGAACGCTTGTGAGTTTAGTGCATCGCGCCAGGAGGCTTGTGGCTGAGCCGGGCTCCGTGGCAAACCAAGCAGGATGCTGCTGATACGGTACGTGAGCCTTGGCAGGCCAGGAAATGTTAATGAGCGACTGAAAAAAAATATTGGGGAGCAGCCAGTGAGGAGGAGAGTTAAAGGGGAATGCGCAATGTCACCCTCCTTTTCCTTGCAGCCAAAAGAGAGAAAGATTTGCTTCCGAATTTGGGGGCATCAGTAGGAAAACAAGGGGGTTTTCTGCTGACAGAGGACCATTTGCATGTACTGGAACAAAATATGAAGTTTATTAAATAGTTCTTTTAATAATTGTCTTCAGGTGTTGCCAGTGATAAGATGTTCTGTGCTAGAAACCAGGTAGCACCGCAATGGTCCTTGACAAGCAGGAATAAAAGGATGAATGGATTCATCCCCCCCACCTCCTCTAGTGCTTGGATATTATCTGTTAAGAGCAGAATTTGACCTAAGCTGTGATAATATGCTGATCCTTAGGGTACCCTGATAGAGAGTAAGCTTAAAACATATTAAAAAGTAATCAAGCCTTCATTAGGCAGTGCTGCTACTGCTGTTTGCCAGAAGCTGGGAAGATATAAATAAGGAAATGTTGCTTGTCCTCACACTTGACTAATGGATGAAGGAATCTGCTTTTGGCCACTGCTGGAGGAAAGTAGCTAAACAGACATTTGATGCGATGCATCGAGTCAGTTCAGACCTATTTATGGCCTTTTAGTATCTTTCTTATTAGAATTTGACTGTAATAGAGCTTTGGTAGAATGGGCTGTGTTGGATGTCTGACACAAACCCAACGGCATTCAAAAATCCCACTGCAACATTAAACTCTAATCCTGTGTACTTTTAAATGAAAGAATTGATACCATTTGAGTCTGAATATTTTTGACTGTTCATACCATGAACAAAGGCGAACTACCTGTAGATTTGCTTCTGTCAGCTGCTCGTGTGATTATGCCCACAACAGGATCAAGGGGTTGCTTAATGTACTCCAGCTTTGCTAGCAGGCATCTACTTTTGTAGGTACCAAGTGACAAATACCCCAAATCACCACATGATGTAACTGCAAAGAGCCTTTGGAACCTCATTTCTGAGCAGTTGCTTTCCATGGCGATTGCACTTGTACTAATTATTTATTAATTCCTTGAACTTCCACAGCAAGTCAGTGACGTGGTAACTGGGAACCTGCTGTCCTGGGCTGCGCCCAGCAGAGGAGCCGGGCCTGTGGTACAGCCTGAGCTTTGCAAAGCAGGCTAAGGGGACTAAAAGCCAAACTCCTGCAGGGGATTTTCTTCTCTTGGCAGCCCGTGTCGAGGAATAAATAAAAATAAGTGTGAGTTGGGTCTGTAAGTGCCTTGGGCTGCACTGAGAGTCCTGATCCCCAGGACTTTACTACATGGAGGTGATATTAACTTACGTGTTAGGTTCTTCTGGTAGGAAAAAATCTGTTGAATGCACTGGGGTCTCTTGACTTGGGTTTGGTTGGTGTGGGATTTAAGAAATTTTTAGGCCTTGTGTTATTGGATGAGTGTACTTACAATGGCATTATCATCCATAAGAGAAGCTTTTATTTTTGTTTTCGTGAATCAGCTTTTCCATTTATGTAATTTTCTATGGTTTCTGGAGCAAGCTGTGGTTTTGTTTTGGGAAGTACAGACTTTGTTCTCGCGATATTCTTGGCTGTGCTGCAAAACCTGCTCTGTGGTGCGGCGCCTTACGCCTGGATAACGCCCCGTCTCTGGCAGACCACATGCTGCCAGACGTGATGCAGCCTCCAGGTTCAGCTGTAAAAACCTTTCACTAGCCTGAGTTTTTTCCCCCAACCCTACTCTGGTGGGTTTGTGTCCTTTCACCCCAGGACGTTTCTCTGCTTTTAAAAAGTGTCTTTCAGAACCACACGTTAGAAATTAGTCTCGTGGGACGTGGTGCTGATGCAGCCCGGGGTTGGTGGGTGCCTGGTGGTGAGAACCACGTCCAAATAAACAATTTTGAAGCTTTTTGGGGCAAACCACATCAAGAGAGGGCTGCTGCGTGCAGGTTACGTGTTGATAGACCATGGGCTTTCCCAAAGGGCCCCAGAGGGAGAGAGTAAGTACATATGGAGCCCATCTGGATGCTGTCTAATTTATGCAAAAAAAAAGCAGCACAAGTTCAGCCTGAGCTTTCCCAACCCTCTGTGTTTGATTTTAGGTCACGTAAGTTCATGGTGGTTTTGCTGTATTTGTCCTCAGTCTCATTACTTACCCACCAGAAACCAAAATGGGAGAGAGAACGATGACATTACGACGTGCAACGCTCGGCTTAAAATAGCCAGAACAAAGAAGTGGTTTGAGTTCTATAATGATAATTGCCCAGACCTAAAAATAGGGAGATGTTCCACCAGGCAGAAGAAGGAAGAATGAGACATGAACGGCTGGGAGACTCCTCGGAGACGGTCTGCAAAGCTCTGATTCACTGCTGGAGGTGCCTACAGGTTTCCCACCCTTTGACCACCAGCACTGCCAGAACTGGCGCCTCTGAATTTTAAGCTAATATGAGGAGGGGGGGAAAATTCTGGCTTATTCATATGAATAAAACCAACAGAAACATTTTATGCACAAAACTGGCTCCTTGACTATTACAGTAAAACCGGAGAAAACTCTGGTGGGGGCCAGGAGCACATCAGAGAGAACAAGCTTAGGGGGGCTGTCAGGAATCCATGACATTTAAATCTGTAGCTGAGCTGCCGGGATGTTGAACTCCTACAAATTTTGTTGTACTGGGAGGCACAATTATAAGCGTTTTGCAGCTAATTTGCAAGTATTAGGAATTCACATGAGGATGGCATTATCACTTTGGAAATTAGATGAGAAACATTAAAACAAAGTGAAACAAAACAAACAAAAAAGCAACAACCAAACAAACAAAAAAAACCCAAACCCATACAAACCAACAAAAACACACTTTTTTAAAAAAATTTTTCCAGAAAAGTGTGCTGTGAATAGCCACGGTGCGCAGCTCAGCCCTGCAACCAGTGACTTTGTCCAGCAGCAGCCCGGCATTCCTCCTGCTGCCCTGTTCCCTCCAAATGAACAGCTTTTTGGGGATTTTCACCTCGGCGCGGCTGGCTGCCACCCGAGTTTGCTGAAGATTTCTCATACTGTGCTTTTCCCATTTGCTGTTTAGATTTGAGCTTATCAATCTTCAATAGATACTGAACCATTTGAAGAACGAATCTGGCTACAAATGGCAGCATCATCTGGGGATTTGAACTTGTTCACCTTTCTGCACAAAGCAGGTATCCCCTATGATTGAAAGAATTACCCCCCTAACGCCGAAACAACTTGTTTAAAATCATCAGTGGCTTAAAATACAACCGCTTTAAAGATGTAGTTGCTTTTCCTTATGTAGAACCCAGAAGGCTGGAACTGGAAATGGTGAAAAAAAAGTTTTTAAAGCTGGTTTTGTCTTTAAACTACATGGAGAAGTGTGGGAGCTCTGGATATGTGCTCTCAGCTGTGGGAGGCAGCTCAGGCCATGTGTTCTGCATGATGCTATAAGTGATGATATAACCATGCCTGGGAACTTTACAGGAAATCGCTTTAAAGTTCTGTTAAATCCTCACAGCAATGAATGAGCCATTTAATCTCATCTCTTGGGAAAAAAACCCCAACAAAATCAGTGTTTTTTCCCCGCAGGACCCACAGAAATGCCAGCGGACGCCCCGTGCCGGGTGCCAGAACAGCAGTGCTGCTGCTGCCTTATCGGCTCGGGGAAGTTTGTTGTGTGATCAGAACAGCAGCGCTCAAACCATAAACTGACTTCTGCTTCCAGTGCCCCATAAATAGATTTCCAAAACATGTCTATTGTCCAACAAGGACTTTATTTATAAACTGAAAAAATAACAAGAGTTAAACAAAACCCCCAAGCCCCTCTTGGCCAGCAGTGCAAACTAGACTGTTTTGTATGTGTATACCACATAAGCTTTGAAGTTGATGTCAATAAAGCATTTAAAGCAGCTGTTTCCTTGCAGCGGGAGGCTGTTGGACAGTGGGCACAGTCTGGGACGGAGCATCGCCGGCTCGCGGGACCAGGGTCCTGCAGCATCACCCCGTCTCCTTTCTCTTCATTATCCTTTAGTTGACTTCTGGTTTTTTTTAATGAGTAAAGATTTGGAGGAGAAAAAAAATTATTGAGTCTGAAATGTTGCAGCTTTTTCTGGGAAGTTTTCAGCTCCATTTTTGATGGTCTGTGATTTGCTGGAGAATGCCGCCCATCTCTACTCTTGGCAGCTTTGACGTCGTTTCTCTTGCGTTACTGACGTCATCCACTGATGCAAGTTAGATCTTAGAACAGTAAATTTAACTTCTGACGTGTATTCAAGTGAGGGACAATAATCCTAAACCAGTAATTTCCATAATGTTACTGTATGCGCATGCTCTGTTGGAAGCTTAATGTTTCATGATTGGCTTGTAACTGGAAAGGAAAAGAATCGCGATGTACAAGGATGTCTTATCAAACTGCTGGAAGCATCATTTTCTAATTTTGCTTGTACAGATTTTGTATGCAGAAGATTATAGGTTGGTGTACAGCACTTGCTGTAAAGCTATTTCTGTCTTTGGAACAGACAGCGAAAGCCAAACCCAAGTGAAAATAGGTTCATTTCGTTAAAGGTGAGCAGTGGGGAGCTCCAGTGGGACGCAGCCCTTGCCTGGAACTGCTGACTCCTGCCTCCACCCACCCCTGCCCCTGCCATCCCTCTGGCTCCAGGGATTTTCCCCTGTTTCCATCCATTTTGCTCATTCCCATCTGCTCCTCTTCCCTCCCTTGCAGCTGTCTGTGCATCCCTGTCCGGGATTTTTCTGTCGTTCTTCTGTGTCCTTCCCCGAGTCCTTCCGCCTCACCAGCCTCGGGACCCTCAGGACCTGTCTCAGCGTCGTTGCTGTCACCTCCCCGGCTCCCGCGCTCACCGTCTGCACGTTCCTGGCTCTCCGCTGTGCTCTCTGCCCTGCAAAACGTGTCAGGAGCACTCGGTATAAACAAGGATTTTTGTGTTTGCAAACTGCGCTTAGCTGCAGCTAACAGGCCAAACCAGCCTCAGACAGGAGGGGTGTTTGCACAGGACGAGGTGCAGTATCTGGAAAGGCACTGGCTGGTGGCTATGCCCAGTTAGGCAGCTGCGGGAGGGGTTTTTTTTTGGGGAAGCGAGTGCTGTGTGTTGACAGGAGCATCCTGAAGAAAAGCTCCTCGCTCCTTCCCAAACATGGGCAGCAGGAACCATCTTCCAGGCTCCTGGCCCGCGGAGAGTGGACGCCCTTTCAAGCGAGACAAAATACCCTGAGGCGGCAGCAGACGTCTCTTGCTCTATTTTTGGCGCTTCCCGTGGTATTCCAGTGCCTGAGATTAACAGAAGTTTTCTAAATAAAACCCCATAAAATAAAGACGTCTGGCAATTCCGTGTCTGCTCTGCCTGGCCGTTGGTGCCACGTTTCTCTGGAGCATTTAATGCTCTTGTGTAAGGACTTGTTACCATGGTCCGAGGACTTGTCTGAGGAGCTGGCAGGAAGATGTTGCCTCTTAATCATCCAACTCAGGGTTTTTTTTTTCCTTTGGCGAGAAAACTAGGGTTCCAAACTAACGTTTCTGATGCGTCACCACCAGCTCCTTGTTTTTCTTTACCGTTCTTTAGAGAATTACCTCCTTTGACCACAGACAGCAAACTGCCGCGCTTGCCTTCCACACGGCGCCTTTTCTGGCAGAATAAATAAATTTCCAGCTTTGCTAGCTCTTCATAAACAAGCAGAGAGCGTTACCCTCAGTGATAGCCCTTCAGAGCTGCGGTCATGAACTTGGGATCTGGTTGTGCTACCTGTAGCCGAAAAAACAGCCAAAAAGACTGTCCATATTCCAGGAAGCTACGAGAGCAAAAATACAGCAAAACGGGCGATGTGGCAGCACACAGAGAGATGTTTTGCATACAGACGTCTGAGAGGAAAGCTCTATTTGAGTTTATCCTGTGAAATAATGGCAGCATAGCGTAGCCAGCGGCATTTTTTCATGCTGAAGAAGCATCTTAATGGCTGAGATAGTCCAGCCCTGTCCGACCGGGTGCTGCGTGCAAAGGTGGGGAATGGGGAGTCTGCCTGGGAAGGGGTTGTAATCTAATAATAAAAATTATTTAAAAAATAAAGAGACTCCTCAGGAGATCAAAATGCTAATTTCTGTCAAACTCAGAGCTCTTGTTTTACGTGGCAGAGTGTATAGCTTAATAGGAGATTGGGAAAAAGCTTCGTTTTCTTTTTTTTTTTTTCCTAAAAATTCTGGGACAACTCAAAGTGCGTTTTCACTAAGCAGCCCATTTTGGGCAAGTTAAGGACTCAAGACTAATGAAAACTAGCTGGATCTGTAATTTACAAATGGTGGGAAATAGTTAATTAAAATTAACTAGTTTGTGGAAAAAAAAATTCCATTTATTCCCAGGTCAGTATGTTGCCTTAGATACTGACCACTGGCAGAGGAGTTTACAATTACAAAGACCTTTCCCTTATTTCAGTCCTAGAGAATAGTTCATGAAGGAAGTGCTTGCTCCTTTATTTTTTTCCCCCTTTATTTTTTTCTCCTTTTTTTTTTTTTAACCTCTGAGCTGTATGACATGAGGGAGAAAAAATTCCCGACTGCTCCTTCCTGCTGTGACCCCCGTTATTAAAAGCAAGCAAAGAAATCTCTTACCAGTATCTCTTCCCCAAGTCTGCCGATCAATGTTTTTCTATACAGCCTGTGACATGAACTATTTCCTCAGGCTGGTATTAACTTGTCCATTTTTATTTATTTTTAGCCATGATGACAATGAGCTGATGCCCAGCAATATTCTTTGGTTTAAGGGTACAAAGGTATTTGCTAACCAAGTTTACCGGCTCCTCTGCTGACATTTTAGGGGGAATTACGTTATTTTTTTGCAGCCCTGGGCAGGCACCTTTCTCTCTGGGTCTCCTCTGTCAGGGGGGCAGGACTGATCCCTTTGCACCCCACTGAAATAGATGCAGGGGGGATCTACCCATCCATGTTCTTTAAAAGCAAACTGCCCCACCAAGATCTAGTTTAACCCAGATTCTCGTGCAGCCAGCAACGGCGGCTCCAAAAGAGCTGCTAAAACCAAGTCTATAGATGCTCAGACTGCCAAGGCACGGCTGCCTCCTCTGTGGAGACATGGGGCTCTGCTCCCCCAAAAATCCCCCTTCCTGGGCGGTGCTTTTCCTGCAGGAAAGCCTCACTCCCTCCCTCCAGCTCGGTGTCCCTGGGGAGGCTCAGGCTCCGTATTTGGCTCTGGGCTGCCGTGCCCTGACCTCGGCGCGGCCGCTCGCCCGGAGCTGCCGCTTTTTCCTTGGCCGTATATGGAGAGGCTGCTCGGGGAAGCTGAATTAGACCTGGCTTAGAAGCACTGCAACATCTGGACGGAGCGCTGCTTTTGTTGCACTGAGCTTAATTAGGTTAAAGCCAGGCCTTGGACTGGTTTTGTAGTGAAGGGAATAATTTGAAGAGAACAAATTTCCCATTAAATCCCATTTTTTTATTGTTTGCCAAGATGCGCATGGTTATAATTTCCTTTATGGTGGTAAAGTCATGCAGAGGAAGAACAGAGCATAAGCAGAACATCTCCGTATCAGGAGCTCAATAACTCACATATGACAGTAATAAAAACCACCTTTCCTGTAAAAAGCCAGCACAGTCTTTGCCGCACGGATCCTGCTTTTCACTTGGGTGCTGTGTGAGTCTGCAGAGAACGGGCAGCGTGGGGTGAGGGATCTCACCCAGCCTGTGCTGGAGGCTTCTCGAGACGAGCAGGGGTGGGCGATGCGGGGTCTCCAGAGTCTGTACCTGCCGCTGCTGAAACCCAGAGCAGAGGAGGTTTTTTTGTTTTGTTTTGTCCAAATAAACATGAGCTGAAATGGGTTTGAGGTCTTAATGGTGACTCCGTGAGATCTCTGTTGGGAAGTCCCCCCAGCGAGGTGCATAGCCAAGCCAAGGCTCAGGTATGACTCTTTAGAAGGTATTCTTTTATTCTAAGAATTTTCATAACGCTTCTGTTTTCAGCCTGTTTTGCACCCCTTTGCTTCCTCACTGAACCCTGGTATTGCATGATCGGCAGCAGAAAAAATGGTTTGACTGATTTTGTTTGCTTTCTCTCCCCGCCTCCCTCTTGTGTGACAGATTAAGAAGCAGCAACAAGATGTCTTAGGCTTCTTGGAAGCCAACAAAATTGAATTTGAGGAGAAGGATATCGCTGCCAACGAGGAGAACAGGAAGTGGATGCGTGAGAACGTCCCTGAAGACAGCCGGCCAGCGAGCGGGAACCCGCTGCCGCCCCGGCTCTTCAATGACAGCCGCTACCTCGGGGTAAGGGACGGCTCCAGCTCTCCTCCCCCTCCTCTTCCTCGCTGCCACAGTCTGTGCTTCGCTGCTGGGATCAGCGAGGAAGGACCTGGCCAGCTGTTCGTTCACGCGTGCGAACTGGGAAGGGTGTGAAAGGTGTCAGGCATTTACCCTCCTCTTGGGCTTTTAGTAATCATTGATCTTGAATATTCCAGTTCTGCCATAGAGGAGAGATTTAAATTTGGACCTCCTGATTCTCAGATCATTGTGCTGCTTGCTAGAATGAGCCTACCACCACCTTGCAGTGTGTATCTTTTTTTTTTTCCCCTCTTATGGCTCCAAAAGTTCACAGGGATTTTAAATTCTCAGTTCACCATGATTGTGAACTAACACTTCACAGAAATCTGGCACTGTTGTGCCAGCTTTATGTTCTGTAGCGAGTTCAGAGACCTGTCTACGCGGGGTTTGCCAATATGTGTGGATCCCAGATCGCTCTGCAGTCTGTTCGTCTGCCAAAATAAGTGCTCACATGAAGTGATGTCTGCCATGACCATAAATCGGTTTTCTGATCCTTCTTGGGATCAGCTTTTGTGTACTGCTTGCAAAGCAAAAGCTGTTGCGGTCCACTTACTCTGTTGCCTTGAACAGATTAAAACTCACATTGCAAATACAATTCCTACTTGTAATTATTTTAATGCTTGATCAAAAGTAAGTTGCCCTGCAGCACTTCTACTCAGCAGGCCATGCTTGAATGCTTATTAGATTAACTGTTAATTTTATTTTTAAAACTGAATATCTTCTGAAAAGAGCTTACAGTACGCATTCCTCTGGTGCCATGTGTTGGTTTCTAACTCATTTTTCAGTCTGGTCCTGACCCACAAAGTCTGTAAGTTAGAACCTGCCAGTTCTGGACCTTTGTGAGGTGATTCTGTGGCCATTGAAAGAAATTATTCTCAACGTGCCAGGATTTTTTTTCTTGCTTGTAATAAAAGCAGAACTTGAAACAATATCCGCAGTGAGCTCATGTACCGCTAGGCTCTCACAATTTTACTGACTGTGGTTGTGACATGGAAAAAGGTTGGTTTGGAGCGACAATTGTACTGATCAATAGTTGTCTGCAGCTGAAAGCTGAGAAGGGACTAGTCACAAAGAGCTGAAAATCTCTGTTCAGTTACCTCTCTTTAAAACCAAACAAAAAAAAAGGCAGATATTTCTGTACCAGTGGGAAGTACAGCTGCAACAAGATCACCTTTCTGCCTCGGTGTACCAGAGCTTTGGGAGTGCAAGCAGGTCGCTGTGCATTGTCCTCTATCCGTGAAATGTTGCCAGATTTCTGCTGCTTCGCTGCAGCCATGCAGCAAAATGGGGCTTTGCTGCGCAGCAGTGTGGGACAGGCAGAGAAAAAGCTGGACGCACCTAGATCGGGATGCTTGCTGATCAGAGGTGCTTCTAATGTGTCCCCAACTGCAATCTGTGGCAGTTCTGAATACAATAATTCTGGGGAGAGGGGTATAGATGCTTCAGACCAGTTCCTTCTAGGGTTTAGTTCACCCCCCAAGTTTTGGTTGATGTCAATTTGTGTAGCTGGATTCAAGTTACAGTTGAGCTTTCAGGAAAGTAAAAGTTAATTCTGTGCCCAGACACTTTAACCTCTTTATGTCTTTATCTGATCCATCTCGAGCGTGAACTTCCCTGTTCGTTTCATCTGATGCAGCGTAACTGGCGGAGGAATGAGCAAAGTGACTTTTATTGGCCTGAGCACAGCAGGACGGCTGTAACCGTAGGTGCTGTGCAAGCCGGCATGAACCCTGCTCCTGGGTCACGAGCATTCCTTTCCTGGTAGATGCTGCAAAGCAAACTGCTCTAGGAAGATAAATAACCCCTTTGTTATCAAGCAGCCCCAGTGCTGTCAACAGACAGGCTTCAGGGAGGATTTAACGCCATCATCCACATTTTTATCAAACTAGCACCCGAATGCTACCTGTACAAATCGAACAATAATCTGACATCCCTGATCTCTAGGCAGCTTGAGTCCTCTGCTCCCTGGACTTTCTTCTATTCCAGCTGCACCAGTCTCTTCCAAGAGCTGCCCCTGCTCTGAACACGCTGCTGTTTGCTGACAGCGTTGGCCGTTTCTTAGGTTTTTGTATGCCAGGCAGGCACGCGGAGCAGCGTGCCCGTAACGGCAGCTCCCGCCCCGACTAAAGCCGAGCCCGAGCCTGCTCGGAGCTCCTGCCTTGCGCGGGGGTTCCTCAGCCAGCACTCCTGCATCGAAACATTCCCCAGCGGAGCTGAGGGAAGCTCGTGCTGTCACTTCAGTTAAAAAGAGAGAGAGAAGGAAAGTCACAGGACAGATACGTGCTGTGTTTGGAAATGGGAGCGAGGGAAGGATGTGGTAACTTGGGCAAGGGGGGACTTGCACAGACCTGGGTTCATCTGGGCGGCGCTTGGCAATGGCCGGTGTTGAGCCACGCTGGGGGCTTTTCGCTTGCTCTGTCCTAACTCAGCAGACAACTCAGGTGTGGTGTTTGTGTACAGCTCTGCGTTTTGCCTCAAATATAAAAAATGGCAGAGAAGGAAGTGTGGGTGTCGTGGTTGAGACGGACAAATGACATGTGGGTATTTCTTTTATGGTTTCATTGTTTTTACCTCAGTTTTCTTGGGAGGTGGCTGTGTGTGTATTTAGAGCAACTGCAGTGCCCTGAGTACAATGAACACTCCCACCTGATTTCTGTCATTTACATAGACTGATCATTAATGGGTAAGGATGTACTCTCAGTTTACAGGTTTAAATTTAACTTTTAACACAGGGGTGTCAAGCTCATTTTCACCAGGGTCACATCAGCCTCACGGTTGCCTTCAAAGGGCCGAATTTAATTTTAGGGCTGTATAAATGTAGGAGTAGTTACATTTTACCTGTTTTAACAGGTTTAGGAGGTAATGTCCATGGTTGCGCAGTTGCTGTTACTAATTAGTGATTAGTGATGACGGCTGGGGACATCCGTGTTTCTGGTGAGCAGGTACAGGCTTGGCCTGGTCCCGCAGGGGGGACATCTGTGCCAGAGCAGTGACAACAACCACCTCGCCATGGACACTGTCCCTCTGGGAAAGGCAGAAGCACCTCACAGCAGCATCTTGTTGCTACAGATGCTGAAATTCCCAGCTTGGCGCTTCTCAGACAGCACAATTTCTTATGGGATCAGTTTTAATCATAAATACCTGAGGTGACGCTCTGAATTTTGCGTTTGGCCACAGGAGGCAGTTTGCTCGGGACAGGTTGGGTAACGCCCCAAATTGAGCTGCAATTATTTCTGACAATTCATACTTCTGTCTTTTGTTTCCCCTCGCCCCCATCTCCTGACTCCCTTCCTGAAGGACTACGAAGCTTTCTTCGAAGCTCGAGAGAACAACGCCGTATATGCATTTCTAGGCTTGACTGCACCACCAGGTTCAAAGGTACGTGTGTACATTGCTCACAGTAAACCTAAATTTTATACCTTGTTTTTCTCTGCTCATAGTAGGATATTTTACATGTTCTGTGGTTGCCCCAGTCAATCTGCCTCCTGGTCTGATACTCAGTCTCCAGAAACTCACCTCTCAGGCTTCAACATGCTGTTGTTACGTGCTGGTTTATTTGGTGGATGCTCTGTTTCCCAGAGGGAACCTCCTTCTACCAGAGGAACTCAGTGTTCAGTAGAGATGCTCTTTTGGTATCCTCACTGTGGAGCCACCCTGCTCCTTTTTAAGTTAATGGAAAAGCTTTTGTTGCTTTGGGAAGAAGAGCTGGGTCAAGTTCTTCACTAGTAATAATTATGTCTTACCATTGGAATTTTTTTTTAATCGTACACTTTGGGAACAAGTGAAAGAGTAGTTAATATATACACTGAAGAACGCACAAGAAATCTAGATGAAAAAAATTGTCACAAAACCAAAGAATTACTTCAATTCAGTCAATAAACTTAACGTGAAGTTTTGATGATATTTTTGTACTAGAAAATAGCCTTGAAACCAGAGTCACTTTTTGAAATAATGTGCTCTTGCTTCAGAGTAATTTTTTTCCTCCGGCTTGTTATCTGAAGCCTTGTTTTCCTTTGGCAATTATAAACTGGGTTGCCGCTTTGCGGATGCAATGAGCTGGAATTCGCCTTTTGATTTTGATAGGATAGGACAAGCCTGCTTTATACGTTTCGCTTGACAGCAGCAGGATCCTCCAGGTCACTTCCAGCTTTCTTGTTCCAAGGGATAAACATCCCGTTTCCTTTCAACTTTGTAACCTTTGCATAAGTGACCTTGTACCCAGCGCATTCTGCTGTTGGTCTGACTTTTGGTAGATCCATCCCACAATTACACGATGTCAAATCGAACTGATGCCTGCTGCTGAGGAGGACACACCGATTTGTAGATGCTGGAATTATTGGCATTTACATAGCTGTGTACAGCTTGGATATGAGATTGTAATTAATGACTTTGCGTCTGCTGCATAAAATGGAAGGAATCTGGGATCAACCTGTGTGCGATTGCAAGAGAGGACCTGGATGGTGAACCTCCATCAAATGTCATAGTGAGAGATTTGGAAAACTGAACATAAAGGGCCAGTATTAATTTACTGAGCCCTGGTGCTTTGGTTTGTGCTTGAGGCACAAATGGACCTACAAATCCTGGGAAATGCTGGCATTCAGTTTAAATATCCCCACTTCAGGTGATAGGGGTTTTAAAGAGACAGGATTTTGTGAGTTAAAGGCTGTGATTAATTTTTTAAGGACTGCGAGCATGCTCAGTGAGGGGCCTTGAAGGAGAAATAAGTATGAAAGCAGAATAGTGGCAAATCTGAAAAGCTGAGCCAGGTCACTTGCAGCACCACACCCAAGGAGATGGAGTTTGACCTTCAAGACCAACAGGTTACCAGATTCTCTGAGTTATTTGTACCCTTTTTCCTGGAGATAAGGGAAGTACCTCTCCAGTTTACCACTGCTTGTTTTGAAGATAAGTACTTTGTCCTGCATTCTCTGGGGGGGAGGGAAAAAAAAAGCGCTGTACGTAACTTCTGTAGTTTGCACGACTGGTTAATGGAGTTGTTACAAAGCCAAGGGAACCATCTCCTCTTTGTCACCGCTCAAAGAACCACTTGCCTTCTAGAGAATATCAGACATCCTGTTTCGTTTTTCACAGGCTTTGTAGTGCTTTTTACTCCTTGCTTTATCTTTCACCTGCCTTTTCTGCCATGAACCGATAGGATGCCCTAGCATGAGCAGCGTGACCCGTGACAAGCGGCTGGAGGAGCAGAGCGCAGCCCGGGGGCACGCAGACCCGAGCCAGGCTGTTCCCACGGGCCCCAGTTAAAAGGCAGGAGGATGCGAGGCGCTCGGGCCCAGAGCCAGGAAAACCCAAACGATCCGCTGCGCTCGAGATAACGCAGACACGCGTGGTGCTTCCTGCCGTCTCTTACAAGTCTCAGGAATTCCCTTCTTAGTCCTTTCTCCTCTTGTTTTTTTCTTTGTTTAGCATGCTGGCTCATGTTCACAATGATATTCTTGAATCTCTTCTATTCAGTA
Source organism: Caloenas nicobarica (assembly GCF_036013445.1). NCBI lineage: Eukaryota > Metazoa > Chordata > Aves > Columbiformes > Columbidae > Caloenas > Caloenas nicobarica. The sequence continues at coordinate 7,158,237 of NC_088256.1, forward strand.
TTTCTACACACTCATCAAAGCAAACAAGTCCATTACATAAAAGTCGAGGTTAGCAGATGTTGAACTTTTTTCCTTTAAAATAAACCCCACTGTCCACCCTGAAGTGCTGCAAACTGTGACTGTCCATCCTTCGTAGGTCGTGTTGCTGCTAACAAGTAATTAATCTTCAGTCAAAAGTACACTTGCAGAAACCACCTTCAGAAAAAAATTCCTCTTGCATTTCTTCCGTTGTCATTCTGTTCCCATTTGTGACCGTGTGACAAAGGTTGAAAGGAGACTGAAAAGTGCAGGCGGTTGTTTTTTAATGTTCCTTCCTAACCACTGAGAATTGGTCGACGTTTGTCTGGTAAACTGCTTCAGCTGTTCCTCACCTCAGAAGCTCCAGAGGAATGTCTTTGTGTAGCCAAAGGGCACCAGGGCTGTCCAGGTCCCTAAATAGTTCTTGTGTCCTAACATGGAATGAAAGATAACTTGTTATATCTGATCTTCTTTGGTTTTAAACTTTTATGGTCAAAACTGGCTGTGGGCACAGGTTGGAACATTCCTGCAGGTCCTACTTGAGTTAAAGGCAGCACCGTGTGGGACTCGTTTTATAACGTCACCGTAGGCAGTGGGGACTTTGCTTGAGCTGGGTTCAGTGCTGCTCAATTCGTAATCACTTACTGCTGCAATTTTTGTTATATTTTGGTGCCTAACACAGGTATGTGTGAGTTGTCGCCTTTCATAAAGCACTAATATTTGTAATTCCATTCTGTTTCAGGAAGCTGAAGCACTGGCAAAGCAGCAAGCGTGAATTTCAACTGCCTTAAATGTTCGGTAAAGGGAATTTCCACAGCTTTTTATAAAATAGTACAATTGTCTCTGCTTCAAGAAATGTAGATGTGATTTCTAAGGTTTGATTGGTGCTTGCAGCATTCACTGTGCATAATGCAAATCTGACCACAAGATCAAAATGTGAACATACAGGTAGGGAGCACGGAGTGAATTATTACAAAGTTGGAAGCATAGGAAACTGAAACAATTAAACGTGAATAATTTTCACGTGGTTTAAACTGTCTTGGCAATTTGTCCATTTTGCGTAAATTTCAAGAAATTATTTTAGTACTAATAATACAGATGGGGTTATACCTAGAGATCCAACTATTTAAAATATGGAAAACAAGCATCTAAAACCTCGTCAGATACAAACTTTAGTGCCTGAGTTGCCTCAAAAATGTTACTGAATTACAAAGTAATTTTCCAGTGTCTTTTCTGGTTTCAGATGAAATTGTAGGTGGTATCATGTAGTATAGCCATTGTAGTCACTTCTGAAAGTTGTGTTTGTTCTTTTGTAGAATGGATATTTAAGATTTGTATTGTTACACACTGTACAGATGGTAAAAAAAATGCCATGTATTTCTCATTTAAGCGATCTGTGTGGGCTCTTTTGACAAAGAAAAAGGGATTTGGGGCAATGGGCAGCCTTTTATTGGCAAGTTCATTGGAGAGCTGCCTACGCATGACTTGAGGACGTGGCTGTGTGCGAGATTTCCTGCACCTCAGTGAAGTATGCGCTAATTCCCAGGAAATGTTGCGAATAAGCCAAACCGGCCAGAAATGGCGTTTCCTTACCTGTGTAAGGGTGAAAGCCTTTAATGTATTTCTCTGCAAAAATACCACTTCACACTGCTTATAGCATTAGGCATCTTACCACATGTTCAAGTCGGCATTAGATTAATATAGTATTTTTTCAAATGAGGAAATAAATGTTTGATTAGCAAGAAATATTGTAGTTAAGCAAGACTTCTTTTTTTAAAGTTTAAAACCTTTTTTTTTTTGCATTGGTATTGCCATATCATGAAGCTATTACAGGAATTGCGAATTTATTAAAGTGTCTGGTATTGGTGAATTTACCATGTGCAATATTAACCTGTCCTCCTAGTGCTTGAGATAGTCTGTATTTCTTGGCCATATTCTGCAAAAATACGAATAATTACAAGTGCCCCGAAGGATAAGAAACAGGTTTTAAAAGTGTGTGGGTAATTGGAAATGCATTTTGCACCACATAATGTACTTATTCCCCAAAAGCATAAGAAGACAGTAAGAAAGATAATTTAGTCCTTGCTGTAGTTAGAGGATCATTCTAAGAGCTCTGCGCACACACATTTTGATTTTCTTTGCTTTATGAAGACAGAGGAACAGGTGGTGCAGATCAGCAAAAGGCTTATCAACGCCACGCAGTGATTTTACACCGACGCTGTAAAACACGTGCAATGCTTTTGAAATACTTTCTGAAACGGATTACAGTTCATCGTTTTGAAGTCTGAAATTAGGAACAGGATAAAACTAAAAACTTACATTTACAAAGATCTTCTAAAGTGCAGTAATTAAATACTTTCCTCACCAACGTTTCTCTGGGGCTTTTGGTCTGTTCATTACAACTGGTGATTTTATCAACATCTGTTAAAAGAGAAATGCAGCTGTGGCTGGAGAGCAGCTCTGCTGCTGGAGAGCTCGCGGTGGAACTTCCACGGACATCCAGGTGAGCACGGTCTAGCTTGGAGCCAAGTTCGTTAAAATTACATTTAATCTTTTCTGATTTGAGAGTCTGGGAGTCAGTTTGAAGCTCATGCTTACAAAAGCCAGCACCCTATCCAAAGGCATAGGAGCAGGTTAATGTTGCCGTTCCTTCACGATTAACACACGTGTTTGCGCTTTTTCATTAACAAGCTTTATCAGTAATTACTGAAATTTCGTGAAATTTGTTTTTTTGGGGATGGAAGTTTGGTCGTGTTTTAAATCCAGTGTCCGATTTTTATTATTCACTATGATTTCATCTTTTTGAACTGAGGTGATTTTTCTTTCTTAATATTGGCGTAATCTTTCTCTGTGTCTAAACTCCTGGTCAAGTTTTTGAGAAAGTATGTAGGAATCGTGAAGTCTGGTGAAAAAAGTGGAATGTGACACACAAGTCACTCTGCTCACGCCAATTTGCTGCGTTTCCTGTGTAAGGAAAATCTGGTCTAAGTTTTGTGAATTACAGTCATTATTTTGGAGAAGCTGTAATTGAAAGTCGCTGCCAAATTCTGTCAGTTCAGTGACCCAAAACATTCTGAAATGAGGTCAATCTCTGATTCTGACGGTCAAGAAAATTGCCAAGTTTAAGAAAGCAAAGTCACTTCCCTCGTCTGGTCCCCCGCCCCTCCCATATGGTAGCGTTCAAACTGTATCAGCATTCCTGAGCGGGCTCTGGTGGGCCAGACTGAATTCTTTCTTTGTCCAGGGAACAAGGCACCAACACAAACTGAAAAAAATACCGAAAATAGCTCTTTGTTGCACGACTGTGTATAAAACTTGCATTCATTTCGATGCAGATTTTGCATGAATTTAGGAGCGTGTTGCCTAGACGCTATTTTTCTGTTTCCCGTACCTGTGTTGGGTTAATGATGGGTGCAAGAACTGAATTGGTTCACTTTAATTTTTTTTCCTATGTAGAAGGCAGGCATTGAGGATTTAACCTGTACATTAACCATTCCTGTATCATCCAATAAAATTGTTTTAGAATGCTTTCTCACACGATTTGACTTGTTTGCATGATTTGTTCATGGTTTGAAGCAGTCCCGTAAGCTGAAAGTAGTTTTCAAATGAAAATACTGCTTTATTTTAAATCTACAGGATCTATACAAGGCAAACCTAACACATCCACTGCTGCTGCATGTTGAGTCTGTTGGGTTGGATCTCTCACCTCTTGCAACTAATGGGTTTTATTAATAATTACTTAGGATACTCCTACCCAAAATAGTCTCTGGGAGTTTTGGGGGGTTTAGGAGAGCACCAAACACCTTCATAATTAACCTGCTTCCCCACTTTTCCTCCAGGCAGTTACAAAGTGAGAGCGGACAGGATGCTTCTGCTTCACCTCCTGCCCGTAGAGCTTGCTGAACACTCTCAGTTGCTTTTTTTGCAACGTGTAATTAATTAGCTTTATGCTGCTCATAGCAGGGGATCAATGTTATTTAATATTTGTGTTGCCAGAGGGTGGTGTAGGATAAATTTTTAAACTAGAACTGTTCACTTTTTACCTTCTCCATTTGCCTGGTAGATCCAGCAGGTAAAATCTTTTCAGTTTTTCAGGCTGAGGTTTTGTGCCACCTACAAGATTTGTACAGCTGCAGCCAATGCGTTTTCAGTCCTAAACCACACAAGGATTTGCCTTAATCCCAGACTTGAAGTCACCAGGAACTCAATTATTTGCAGAGTGGTTTGTGAGCAGGTTTCTATTTGTAGCATCATTTTTCTGTGCAACTGAGGGCCATCATTCCATTGCTGTCTTAATGGTGTTTATCACTCGTCTCTCACACTTGCCCTTCTTCAGTGTCTTAAAAAACGGTCCATAATGTAAGATAAGCTAAAAGGGCTTCTAATGCCATTTCTGACTAGAACTAATCCCATTTACTTTCCCTGTATATAGACTTCATTTGTATAACCCAGAAAAATCTCTGGTTTTCTTGTTTATAAAAAGTCTTAAAATACCAAATTGTTATTCATTAACATTAAACTCAATACAAATTGTTTTCAAAAACCTGTCAGAAAAGCAAACTGCATGTGCGCATATAATGTTTACTTGCTGTTTCAGGTTATAATGGTCTGCACTGTAATAATAAAACTTTTCTACCAATTAATGTGGGATTTTACTCGTTTCTCATTTAATAATCTGTCATGGAAAGTTCTGTAAAGTCTGATTACATCATTCAGCTCGTGTTGCACGTATTTCAAATACCAGAAGTGTCTTGCAATACAAGTGTGAGGTGTGCATGGTGGGGTAGGCATCTGCTAGTCCCTTCTTGAGACCCAGAATGGGTTAATTTGAGGGTCAGCAAAAGTAGCTGAGGAAATGAGTGGCTCCTGAGCAGCTCCACTACTGGTAAGAGACTGTGTATATATATATATATATACACACACCTTATATAAAGATCTATCGTGGTTTTTTAAGAGAAAAAGGTATTTCCTAGTCCTGTGCTATCAGGCCCATAATTTGAGAAGTGCAAGAAATAAGACTTATCAACATAATTAAGTCTTTTTCAAAGGACTAATTTATTATTATTTTCTGTGATTTATCCATATTATGTGATCTTGGTAGAACGCTTCAGATGGAAAAGTTCATTCCAAACTATTTTTTTTTAAATTTAACAATTTTGAACTGTATTGGTAAACTTTTGGGAAAATTTTGGGAAATGCAAAAAGATTCTAAAAGTCAACTTAAGGCGCTGAGGTAGATACTGCTGTCTTACTACAGGAGGTAAGGAGCGTGGCATGGTAAGTACCGAGTACTCTGAGTTTTCTGAGTATGCAAAATACGTATATTTAGGATGTTGCAATCACAAAGTATCACCTATAGACAGTAATTCCTTCTCTCAGAGGTTTGGCTAGCGAAGACATCTTCAGGAACCTGGAGACTTGTTTTCAGTCGCTTGCTATAACGCCTAAAAATCCTTAAAAAAAAAAAAAAAAAGAGAAAACGAGCAACATCATTAATAGACCGTCAATTGCAGTGTAATTCCCACATGGCTGCAATGCATTTTTGAGGCCTTTTCCTCAAACCGGAAAAGTTATTTTTTGTATATGCAAACAGAACGCGATCAGATACGTATTTCCTAACCATGACCGTGGCATTAAATGCAAATTAACTTGAAGGCCTGAGCCCAGCCCACGGAGGTAAGTCCCAGCCCCACGGGCCCGGCGGCTCCGAGCGGGCTCAGCCCCGCTCCGCTCAGCCGCGGGCCGGGCCCGGCCGCGGGGCCCTCACTCACCGACTCGCTCGTCCCGCAGTCCATTAACGCCCAACCCCGAGCGCCCGGGCCCGGCTCCGCCTCACCTGCCGTGTGGGAGCAGCCGAGGGGCCGCCGCTACAACCGGGGCTCCCCCGACCCCGCTCCCGCCGCTCCGACCGGCCCTAACGCCTCATGCCGTTGCTGCGGCAACCAACCGCCACCAAGCGACGGAGGAGAGCCTGCTCCGCCTTTCCCATTGGCTGTTCCTCTTGTCAGTCAGAGCGAAGGCCCGCCTCCTCGGGTGCTTGGGCCCGGAGATGGGCACCGGGGAACCTGTCCCGCCTTCTCCATTGGCCGTTCCTCTTGTCAGTCAGCGCGAAGCCCCGCCCCCCGGGTGCTTGTCCCGGAGGGAAGCGATGGCGGCCGCGCTGTTTGTGCAGCGGGCCCGGGGCGGTTCTGCCCTGCGTTCAGCGAGCTGCCAGCCCGGCGCCCCGGCTAGTAGAGTCCAGCGCAGCGGGGAACGGCCCCACCGCCTGGAACGGCGGCCGGAGCCCTCCGGGTTCTCCCCACAGCCTCCTCCGAGCCTGGGCCGCCGCTCTCCCCTCAGCGCTGGCGCTCGTCCCCGGCCCGAGGCCGCTGCGATGGGCCGGCCCGCCGCTCTGGGCCTGCCCTGGGTGTCCGTCCTGGGCTGCCGTGCGAAACTCGGCTGCTTTCTGGTTTTTAAAAAAGAGCACTTTCGCAGCCCAGGTGGTTCCTTTCGGCTGCAGAAAGAGCCGTGTGGGGCCGGGGGGTGGCAGCGGAGAGACGCGGGTCTGGGGGCCTTGGGTTAAATCTGTCGGAAGAGGCGGCACCGAAGGGCTGAACGTGGTTTTGGGGTAAAGGAGGAGCTGGTGTGCAAGGAGGAGCTTGGAAACTCGGAGGAGTCGTTCAAGTGAAGTAACTTGCTGTTTTAAATGGGAAACAAGAGTTGGAGCAGCTCTGTGTGAAAACCACAAGAAAACCGCAAACGAGATATTTAATGTAGTAAACTTCTATTTCACGTTTATATGCACATAAAATTCATAATCTGGGCTGAAATACGGGACTTCATTTACATGCTGCTATAGTTAGTGCAATATGGTAATTGTGCACGGTTATAGCACAATGCTGTATTATTTTTTCACTATATTATATAGTAATTATATTAATTTTGCTTTATATGTTCAGCCTCAGGATTCAGACATGTCTTGCTGCCTTTTTTTTCTAACTGCAATCTGCTCTCAGCTTCTGAAATAACTTTATTTTTTGTCTTGTTCTGATTTCACTCTTGTAAATTAGGGGGTTTTTAGTAAAATCTTTGTGATTGGAAGTTATTAATTTCCTTGAATATTGATGCATTTGATGTCTGAGTACAATTGAAATGAAAGGTGACTTGTTTTTAATCACTCGAGACTAATTACTTAACTTGATTTCTTCCTCTCTCTGTTACTTTTGTTGAAACTGCTGCACAAACCCCAGGGCTGCAGCTGGCACTAATTACAAACTCAGTGAAGGAGATAAGGTTTAAAACCAGATGGAATTTGAACCACCCTGTTTCCTGTGGGGTTTGATCCCCTCCAAGACAGAGGCACGAGTCCTCTGCTGAAGCCACAACCGCATCTACTAGTGCAGAAATTAGTCATGTAAGATGATTAAAAATAATTTTAAACCACCTTTAAATATGAAATAAGTTTTATATAAATTCACTCGGAATAAAAATAACCTTCATTCTGCCTCCATAAAAATGAAATATTTTGTGAAACAGAGGTGAAAAGCAGCGAAGATGAATAACTTTAGAGACTCCGTTGGACCTGTATGGCCATAGTTACTCCAGACTTTATGTTAATTCATTTCTAATGTGCATCGTCACTGCCAAAACATGTTGAATGATGGGTTGCAATCAATATGTTGCTGTAATGTTATCTTTACATTCTAGTTTTATTTTACATTTGTGTCTCACTCTTATACCGAACAGTCTTATTTCAGAGCTTTTGTCTAGCACTTGGATGAGATTCAGCTTCTGTTTGTTGTGGTTTTGGTTTGGTTTGGTTTTTTTCTCTTTTGAGAAAAAGGAGATTCGGGAAAGGCATCGACAGGAAGCTCTTCAGACTGTCTGTGGGCTTGATGTAGCTGTCGGTGGTGGTTTGGCTCAGCGCCTGAGCTCTCCTTCAGTCTCTGTGCAAAGGACACACCAAAAGCACTGTGGGGACATCTCTGACGTGCCATTGAGACAGGTGATTTTTAAGGCCCAAGTGTCTCTGATCAGTGATGAACAAGACAGTCCACAGCTCTCTGGCTGCTGGTTTCAGATTCTCATATTTGTGCTTTACAGACAAATGATATTTCATCAAAATCTTCATTAAACGAGGTTGGCAACTTCTACCCCATCAGAAGAAGGTCACAAGACCATAAATTTAGCTGTTTGTTTCAAAAGGGGAAATGGTGTAACTAACATCACCTCCATCAGTCAGGTGGATGACAGAACAAAACTGAAGTTCTGTTGGTGGAATTGAGGTTCAGTTTTGAACATCCCAGTGCAGTCCAGGCGCCCTGATCCCTCAGCCACCTTTGTTTTTGTGATGTGTTGTGGCCGTTAGGAACTCAGCAGCGTTGCGCCACAAACATCTCAATTCATTTTTTTTGAACATCCCCTTTTAGATTTGCTGTCACTTTGTATTCAAAACTGTGCACTTTTCCAGCGGGATCACTTCTGTTTTAAAAGGAAAAAATGAGGAACTACATCATGTGTATGTTGGTTTTTTGTTTTGTTTTGTTTTTTCCACAGACACAGCAGTGAAGACAGTATGTAACAATCTGTTCTCTTGCAGCAGCCGTAGCAGGAGAGTTCTGGGCAATGCGATTATCCGCCTCTCTTATCCAACTAGGATTGGTAAGTCTAGGCTTTTTCTGCTCCCCTCCGCCCTTTTTTTTTTCCTTATGCTTTGTTCCACAATGTAGGCACCATTAACTTTATTTGAAAGACAGCAGTTCTGCTCAGATTACCATATTTTAGTTCTACATTGGTCCTATGAGCATTTTCAAAGCAATACAGCAAAATTCTTTAGTACATAAGGCTCTGGCTACCTGTGTCCTGTTTTTCAGAAGCAAATGAGACACGCAGCATTCCAAATTCCATTGACGTTCAGCAAGATTTAGACTGCCAGATAAGTACTCTTATCTCTTTCAAAAATGGCACTTGGTTTCCTAAGACCCTTAAGTGCTTAAGAGAATATCGTCCTGCTTTTTGCATACGTAAATGATTCCATAGATGAACAGTTACACTAATATAACTAGGAGAAGGCACAGTGTACTGAATTTCTCCTCTGCTTTGGTCTCACTTGCGCACATATCACAATTCCAGTGTTACCTTCAGCTTCAGGGAGGGAACAGTGCGATTAAAGCTGAAAAAGAAGGCTGAAAGAGAAAAAAGTAAATGGTTGTACTGTGGCAGTGTGTAAATTTAGGAGGGAAGTTGAAAATTTCCATCTCTCAAGTAATGAGAGTGTTGCAATAGCTTTCTGGAAGGAGTCCTGGGATTAAAAAAGTGACCCAGCGCATCAGGTTTCATGGCAGGACAAATGAACCAGATTACATGGTTTGGTTGGTGACAGTTAGAAGCAAAGGAGTAGAGTGAGGAGGATCTTTCTGGTTATATATCAAATGTCATATTAAATTTGCAGAGGTTTCATTTGTGTGGAGAGCTATCTAGTGACTTGCGTGGAATTACTACTCATGTAAGTTGCCAGCAATGTGAAAAGCTTTAATTTTCCTTGCTGTAGGTAGAGCTTTTGGTGTCTTTCAAACTGCATTGCTAGTATGTCATGTTTTTTGGCAGATTTACTGTGTACTCTTCAGTAACACTGCCTCACCCCTAGCCTTTCCCCTGTCTTTCAAAGCATGAGCACACTAGAGGTGTGTGAAGGTACTTGAAATATGCAGAAATTAAAGAGACATTTGAAGAACAGAGGAATTTTCTTCTGTTCATCTTTTGCATGGGTGATGATCTTTTCCTTAGTGACTTCAGGTCGGACTTGGCTGTAAATGGAAATATTCCCATTGACTTTAACAGTAGGAGAATTGAAAAGGAACAATAAGGAGTTGTTAGACATGGTAGATTATTTCGAGGTGTGTTGACTAGCTGTTAGTTATTCACATGCGTTTAGTAAAACTGTGGAGCCTATAGATACACAAGCATACTACTCATCAGTATTGGGGAAGACATATTAACTATTTGTATCTTATATCTTTTAAAAGAACAGAAGTGATATTACAGATGAAGAACCCAGTTAATGTCCTTTGTATATCTTCAGAATGATTTTTTTTGTTGACGTGGTATAGAGGTTGAAATTGTAGAAAAGCATGCACTTTACTGTTTACTAAAAAGAAATATTCTAGAGAAAAAGAAAAATCAGTCTTTATAAAAAGTGCATTGTTCATTTTTTATTACTCTTCCTCTTTGTCCACATGAGTTCGAGGTGCTCTGCCTGTTTGTCTCTCACTCACAGGTCTACATGGAGCTCTGGTGATTAGACTGTTACTCACACTTGTCGTCATGTTGGCCGAAGGCATCTTAAGTAGCCTCATCTATAAAGAAAACTGCCATCAAGAGAAGCCTCGCACATCTCGTGCATCCAAAAAGGATAAAGACGGAATCTGGAGAGAGAAACTTGTAGACAACCCCAAAATTAAAGGCTTTGCTGATGGACCCGAGAAGCAGGATGAGATCTCTGTTAGAAGCAGCCAAATGGAACACAGGAGTGGTCCTCAGTGGAGATCCATAAGAGAGGTACCTGCAAAAGATGAGAGAATGCTTGTTAAAGGAACCGTATCACCGGCTTTACACATCCCCAAAACAGAGCAAAGCGCTGAAGAGATGGATTTGTACAGGTCCTGGTCATGCAACAGCATTTATCAGAACTATCCTGACTTACATATCAGGGGAGACCGTGTTGGAGACCACACGTGTGATTCAGGTTGTGTTTTGGACCATATGTGTGAGGAACTTCCCGATGGCCCCGTTTTACTGTCCATAGATATTCCCCTCGGGCTGTCCCCTCCATGCGAGCATCTTGAAAATCCCCAGATAAAGTCCCTGCCTGCAGATGAAGCTGGAGAAAGGAGCATCGTGCTCTGTGAGGAGCCTCTTTCCAACTCTGTGCTCAACAAGTACATGGAAACCAAAGTGGCAGAGTTCTATGAACTGTTTTTTGAAGAAAACTTGACCAGGTGTGGTTCCGTAACAAACTTCCTCACTTGCAGTTTGATAAGGAATAACCTGAACCAGATAAGCTTTCAGATATCACAGGAGCAGAACACAGAAACGGCAAAAGCCAGAGAAGTGCTCCTGCGCTCTTTAGCTTTGTTTAGTTTGCACAACACTACAAACAGAAGTAGTTTGGAATTTAGTACTCCAAACTTACAAATCTCAAACCCAGCATGCACCAAAAAGAGCTGCAGAGTGGACTTGATGTCGTGATTGCATCTGCTTAGCTGAGGAGATGAATACCAGTCGGATAAGAATATTTCTCTCCAAGGATTAGGTTGGGAATTGAAAATATTTGCACACTACAGACTTTTTCAAATAAATATTTTAATGCTTAAATGGGACTTTGTTAGCAGAGGTCACTGTTTTCTGTTTTCTTCTTTCTAATACAAAGTTTGAAATGAATTTGTCCCTAAAATACAGTCAATTGTATTTTTATAATGTGTGTGTCCTCTGTCTAAGACTCTGGCTGTAATTGCAGTCCTGTACCATCGAATTTTCTTTTGCAATAAAAAAATAAAGATGTGTGCTGGTAGAACTTTGCTGTAAGAGACTGATCCAGCCAGTAAATAAAAAGAGTCAAATTTGCTGGATTTTGGATTAGCTGAAACTCAAGTTTTGGACATTCACATTCAAACTTTGCTCCTGCAAACATTGATCACAGTGGATGAAAAAAATATTTCTTTGTTTTGAAAATCTTGTCAGCAGATGGAGATGTTCAGGACTCTGGATTATTTTGTGTGTATTACCATAGGTATTGACATGAAACGTGAATCAAGGCACTGATATTGGTGCATATGTACGTTTGCACTGCATGGGTGGAGTATGTTAAAATGAAAATCCAGGCGATTAGTTGATCAAAATGGTGAAAGTAGTTAATCTTCTGTAAAAATGTTCTTTCTTTTAAATAAATCCTTACCTCTTCTTTGAAATCCGCTCAGCCTTCTGTCAGTATGTTGTTATTTTCCATCTGAATTTTTAGTAAACGGACTCTGCCTTTATTTCCTTGGAAATGAAGCGCCTGCAGCCTCAGCAAGCGAAGACGACAGCAATGTTCCTGAGAAGGTAGTGCACACTTTCTTCATATTCCTTTGCAAACTTAAATGCGGATTTTGATACGGAGATTTTGTTACTTAGTTTTCAAACCCATTTTCTTTTTCTATTTCTTCACAGCAAGTGTTTCAACTAGAAATTAAAATCACCATGTCACCATTGTAAAATGATGAATAAATGGGACTCTGACCTGGGCTGCAGAAGTTTCCTTCTATAATATTATCTAAGGAAACCTCTTTACTTGCACTAGAAGTAGGGTTTGCCACACCTTTTTTTTAATCCAGCATCTTTGGTTGTTGGGCTTTTTAAAAAAATAATCTCTGAGTTGGCATTTATAATGAGAATATCAGAATGCTTGAAAGAATGCTTCAGAACATCGAGAAGATCTCAATTCACAAGGGATTCACCTTGAAGCTCTTAAGTAACTTACCTTACTAACTAGTTGCATTTACTGCAATAAAAACTGTAGGATGGGGCTTAGAGTTAAAATTGTGCCTGTTTTGGCCTCTGCAGAGATGGAAAATTGCAAAAAAAAGAGTGTACTGGACCCTTAATAAGCTGGACCCTTAATAATTGCTCCTTCATGGGGCTTGTTTTAGAGGAGGAGGAGGATGTGGCTGCTGCTGCGTGTGTCATTGTATGTGGTGTCAAACAGTCGGCAGAACATCACGTGTGTCATGGAAAGGGAATGGAAAGCAAAACTTCTGTGTATCTGAAGATTTTTAACCTTTTCTGATGCTGTGCAGTGTCTCTTAGGATTGGTAGGACTTACCTGAGGTGCACAGCTCGATGAATTCATGTACGTAATATCTGATGGGCATTCAAGTGCAAGTAAGTGGGGTTTAATGGAATGTGGAGATTCAAATTTGAGATCAGAGCTCCAAAATAAAGCATAAAAAAATAACTGGCTGACAATGCTACTCAGTCTGATAGGTGCTCTGAATGAGCCTGTCCAAGCATCGAGCCAATTTAGCGTCTGAGCAGAGCAAAAACCCTGGTTTTGAGGCATTTCCCAGGTTTTTATATACTTGGATTTTAGAGCTGTAGGAAGATGAACACTGGCTGTCTGGAGTTGCCTCCACAGCTGGGCATTCTTTTCCCTCTGCTGCCTTGATAATCCTATTCCTGCTCTTTGTTTCTCATCTGGAATACTCAGCTTTCAATCTTTTATGTTATTTTTGCAGGCAGTCTTTAGTCTGAGGTGGATTTTTCATGATAGCGTTATGGTAGGGTGGTTATTTTCCGACAGATGAAAGAAAAGAGAAATTGCTGTCATTTGGTGACAAAGAATCTGCTCCTGTGTGGAAAGTGATCTGGGTGACCTAAGAAAGAACCTCTCTCTCCTGATTTAAATGACAGGCCAAGGCAATTCCTGCCAAGCGTGTAGCAAATAATTAAATAAAATCAGACCCGTACATGTTCAAGACCTCAGTGAACAATCAAAATCCCCATTGGCCTTAGTGGTGCGAGGAGTGTACGTGATACTGGAACTGGCCCCTGTTTTTAAGAGGATGATAGGAAAAGATGTTTGCTTTTACTATGCCTTGTCCTGATTCCGTATGTCTTAATAATCTCTTTCTCAGTCTTCAAAATCAAGTGAAGAGGCCAAATGACTCCATTAAATTCTGGAGGAGCCCAGAGTGGGCAGCGCTCTGAAGTTTTCCTCAACAGAGATGCAGAGAATAAGTGAATTGAGAGTGAGAGGAAAAATATTCCGAAGGGCATCGGTAACCAAAGGGTTTGCAGTTAACTGTAGAGAAAAGTGCTCTGTGGCATTTGCGCTGCCTGTGATTTCCCCTGAGATGTATTTATAGTTCAAACTACTGTCCTGAAAGAACTTAATTGCACAAGGTTCTTCCTCGGGAAATGTGGAAGTCAGAGTTGAAAGCCAAAGTCCAGAATCTGATCATTTTTCTGTCTTCCCTAGCCCTGGCAAATGCATTAGAGACCTGGTCAGTGTTATGAGAAAAGCTTATCTGCAGCCTTTATTATACTTATATATCTATTATAGCCTGTATTAGAACCTGGTGGAGGCGAGGAGTGTGTAAATAATTCCCGATAGCAGCTATACTGAAACCAGCCGTATTGTGGGTGCAGATGAAGCAAGGAAATATCTAGCAGCTGTAAGGATAATACATGACTTTGTTGCAGGCGTGCTTTTGGGATTTGTTTTTTTCTAATACAAAAACATAAGATGACTTAGTTTTTAGAGTTTAAATAAATGTATAGTTTGGAAGAAGGAGAGGGAAAACAAATCTTCAGCTAATTTATGTAGCTGCTTAGCACAATAATGCATGTTTTAGAAGTGCAAGTGCATGTTGTTAATGTAAAGCACCACAGACTATATTTTGTTACTGATGCGATTTTCCTCATGGAAAAGTATCATCTTTGAACTTTTTCCACCCAGCACTTATTATTCTAGTTTAATCCAAAACTTAAATAACTTCTCAAAATTCACTTATCTTTGTAGGAAGAAAGATTTCTGCAGTGTTGCTGCAGAATACATTTTTGGAGGAAAACTTCTGGGAAGATGAGACAAATACATTTATTATTCACTTAGATACTACTTTTAGTTCAATTTTATTTTAATTGACATGTTTCAATCCATGACATGCTTTGGATTTATTTACATTTGAAAGATACCGAATCGCATTCTGAATTTAAGTGAGTAAAACCCCATCAGCTGCACTGGAGCTGTGCCTGTTTTCACTAGCAGGAAAATATGGCTCGGTGAACTCAAATTACATTGGGGAAAAATCACGGAAAAGGTGTGCTTTTCCACACTGCTGACAGACAGCAGCTGTATTTTGTTACAAATGAAAGCAGTGCCATATTTTACGGGTCAGACACACGTGGCTGAATTCTGGCTGGCAGTTGCGTTTAGCCATGTGCCAAACAATCTGAAATAGGAGGAGAAATACTGGCAGGGAATTTTTGCTTTCATTTCCAGTTCTCTTCCTGTGTTCCCACAAAGAAACGTTCATCAAGTTCTGGGACCAGGACCCTGAGTAAACCGGGCTCTGAAGTTAATGAACCTAATGAACTAAGATTTATAATTAGGATGTCATTCTGCAGCCTGCTCTCTGTGGTCAGTGGTGGGAATTAAGCCCCTACAGAAGGTGACTTAATTTTTCTGGTATCTGTCAGATGTCAGATCTAGTGGTGGTTTCCTTTACTACTTTTTAATTCAGGATTTCCAGAGGTCTACAACCATTTTGCAAATAAATCTCAAAATTCACCTCTATGTGGAGCAGGGATTACCTGCCACAAAAAGGATGCCCAGGTGTGCAGAATAACAGCTTCCACCAATTGCTGTTCTTACATTCTGCAGATTAAAATCTAGAAAGATTGTAATCCAGCTTTCTCTCTATTAGTCACTATGTTAAATTATAATTATGATTTTTTTTTTCTGATTTACATATAGGTTTCCAAAGTGTAGCTATTTGATTTTAATTAACCTAATTTTCTTTACCAGAAGAACCTCACCACTTAATTCCTGCCTGCATCTGCTTTGAGTTAATTTATTTGTGATAACCCCATCAATCTATTGGGGATATAAACCAGCTGCATAGCTCAGCAGCCACTACCAAACTGCCACTACCATGTACTATGTCCTGGCTGCCTGTGGGCTTCTGGGCGGAAACAAAAGTGCTTAGTATTGACCCATGAATCCCAAGAGGCCGAAGATCTTCCATCCTGCCCCATGTAGATATTGCTCCTTCATCTGAGCGCTGTGCTTGGGGAAGGCAGAAAGGTTGGAGGAATATCTGATGTGGTGGAGCAAGCATCAACCAGCACCTGGGTTGTCCAGAGCTGAATTACTGAAACTTGCCCAAAATGTGCTTATTTTTTTCCTTATTTTCCTTTTTTCATTTTTTTCCTTTTTTCTTTTTTCCCTTGTTTTCCCTTTTCTTTACTTTTTCTTTTCTTTTTTTTTTTTTCCTTTTTCTCTCCTCCTTTCTCCCCTTTGTACTGTATCTATCAGGACTTTATTTTGTTTGGGATACTTGTTTGGTGCTCTCTTTCAGGGAGAAAAAATATGGCCCTGCTCTTACAATCTTATTAAATTGCTATTTCTTGGAAACCATCTGGCATCTTGTCACTTCTCCTGGGGCTTTATTTGTTGATGTCTGAGCACTGAGAGGTGGGTGAGCCAGGCGCTGGGGAACGACAACCGCAGCGACCAGAGCAGCTCTGGCTTTCAAACCAGCCCCAGAAGCAGCACCGAGGCTCGTGGGGGATTTCCGTGTCTAACGCTGCTTCTCCTTGAGGGTAAGTGGAAACAGCGTCTTTCCTAAATATAGAGTCAGTTGTGTAGAATTGCAATATGCAGTTAGCTAACGCTGCCTCATCTCTTATTTTTGTAGCATCGTGGCAGCTGAATTAGCCCCAAAGAGAGCTTCTAGTTTTAATTTCTCCCTGCTGTTTACATGGGACGGGAAAACTGAGCTTTGTTGTGGATGTGGAGTTTTACTCATCAAAGCTGAAGGTCTTTGCTTTACATTGAGACACATGGTGTGACTCTGATTTGCTTCTTGTGCCTTCGTTTTAGGCTTTTCTGCAAACTCTCAGGTCCTGCCGTACCCAGCTGCCGGAAGCCCCATGTAGGCTTCCCAAGCTCTAAGGCACAGCAGATGCTCTGAGTTCCCTGGGATATTATAATATGTATGTTATATTTATTATATCTAAATATTATAATATCCCAGGGAACTCTCAGCATATATATAACATAGAAATGCACCCACAGAATATTGCCGACATGTAAGCTCTGACTTACTAATTAGGGGCCCCTTATGCTCCTCAAAAAAATTCTTTTTTTGTGCAATAATATAATTTCTTAATAAGCTTTTTTTTTTTTTTTTGTTCTCATTCCCCATCTGTAGCCACTCCACACTTCTGCTTTCCAGTGCCAAATTTGTAAGATGCACTGACCATTTCTTTACTTGCTCTGTCCATTGCTCAACCATATAGAGCTGGTGTTCCAGTAATTTCTACTCCAAGATGTAACAAAAGTTAACGAAGAAGAGAGAGAGAAAACCCAGACTCACACCTGCTCTCACTTATTGTTTCACATAATAACATTTGTGAGCTTAATGGAACAGGGAACATAACTGCAAACTGATTTCCAAAAAATCTTGGCTTGAAGTTTTAAATTAACGGATTCTGTTTGTTCTTATTCCTCTTTCCTGTAAATTGAATCACAAAAACCTTTGCTAGAACAGAAAATAAAAACTTTAATGTTACATATGCAAAAAATGAGCAAATTGGACTGTAAAATTATATGCCTGGATATTTGCACTGGTGGTGGTTGAATTTTGGTCAGATTTATTGAATATTTATATAGAATAAATATAGCTTAGGAAGGGAGCCACCTGCTTATGTTGACTGCACAAAAAGACACCAAGGTCTGCGCTCAGAACCCGTGTTTGGCACGTGGGACTGAGCGTGGTGCTCAGCAAGCTGATGAATGGGGATTGATTACACTGAGTTGAAGCTACTGAATTAAAATATCCATCTCAGTAATAAACACACAATCTTGAGGAGGCAGAACATGCTCATGCCTGTCTGGGGTAGAAGAAATATTGTGTTCATGTATACTGGATCTACTACAGCTTTATGACAGGACATTTACGGTCATAATTTTAATGCAGGTGGCATTGCAGTTTTCCTGCTGTGATCACTTCTGCTGATTCCTGGGGTTCGTTTTTCTCTTTGGCTCTTGCTTTAATTTGGGATTACGGAACTGTCATGACCACGCACCATGACAACAGCAATATTCAGTGTTTGGTTTGCCCAGGCTTGTGGAGTTTCCCAGTGGGCGGTTGGCAGTTTGGTCTGGGGACAGGAAATGTTGAGTAAACTGGTAGAAAATGGTGAATGAGAGGAATTTCTTCCATCCACCCCTGCAGCTGAGGCCGTGAGGCCAAGCACCAAGGGCAGGAAAAATCTTCGGCTGTGCTTTTGTGAGGGGGGCTTGAAGGCTTCTTGGAAGTCCTATTGTTTTGGGGTCCTAATTAATGAGAAACAACTTCCACGTCATGGTTGACTCCTCATTTAAACTCGGCCTCTGGGTCTCTTAGGCTGACCCACACTACAGCACCGTGACCCGGAGATTTTTTTTTGCACAATTTCAGGACCTTAGTTTGATCATGTAAAAAGTCATGAGTGTTAAAAGTATCGTTTAGTGGAAGAAACCTCATCCCACCGCTTGAATATGAATCTGATTTGCAGTTGTGTGAGTTCTGTGTGCATCTCTGGGAATTAAAAGTTTGGAGTTCAAATCAGAAAAGTAGGTTTTAGATTACCAAAAAGAACAAGTATTAGTTTTACTGAGACTGCAGTTACAGGCTTCTCCAGTTATAGTGATGAAGAAAACTACTAAAGGCTGTTTAGTATACAAGTAATTTAAGCAATTTCTCGGAGTGCTCAAGCTGTTATTGCCAAAAGCAGAATCCAAACAGAAGTTGGTACCAAAATGATTCAAGTGAGACTCAGCCTGGAATTGCCCTACTCTTTAAGACTGTGTTAATTAGGCAGTTGTTCAACGTAAAGCTGCAGTGTGGGTGGTTTGCAAGTCTGCTGTGGGCTTCCAAACAGCAAGAGCAGTATGGAAACTATATGGGAAAAGAGTAGGTGCAAGGCAAGGAGAATATGGATCTCTTGGTTCTTCATAATATTGGTATGGGAGGGTCTGTTTGTTGAAGTCTCTCAGTTTAGGCAAGGTTTAGTGATAAATCTGTGATTTTTCAAGTTGGTGAAATGTTAAGCAATGAACTACAGAATTTGCATCTAGCATTGTATACGTTCTCTGCGGCTTCCTGATGATGAGAAAGTGTAGCTAAAAAGAATGTCTTCTTTTAATTTATTCTTCTTTACTCATTTCTTACTAATATTGAATTTCGTCACTGTAATTTTGTTCAAAGTCTTGTTAAAACCAGGTTTTGAATGAAGTCCCTGATGTTACATTTAAAGCGCACCCTTGCCTGGGCTGTGCGGGGGGCACAGGAGTTGAGCAGCGCATCAGTTCATCCAGCTCCCTGCCACGAACAAAGTGAGTTTCTCGATATATTCATGGCCTGTGATACATTGAGAAAAAAACACTCTATGGCTTTGAATTTCAAGGGGTTTTCCACATCTGCTGTACAGAATAGCTGAGCGCGATCCTTCTCAGCGAGGGAAGTGTGATGTGGGTTGGTCTTAATTTTCAGTTCCGATTCAACCTTCTTGCTACACAGCCTGTCTGCTTCATGTGCTTTCTGTGTTTGCTCGCAGGCTTGCATAGGGATGGAAAGCTGTACTCTTCTGTCCCGGCTTCTGCGGAAAAAGGATCAGTATTTCATGTGCAGTTGTCACTGTACTTATTAAAATGTAATGGAAAGCGCAGGCAATGAGGAGGAGAAACTGAAAATGAAGGTGATTATATGTGAAAATATGAGCAGTTTCCATTCTGATGGGGGAAAAAGAGATTTTGCACATTCATAAATGAGAACAGCTTTCTCCTTCAAGTTTTAGACAATGCATTTAAACAAATGGCTGTTCTGATGTTAGTGGGGAAAAAATCATATTTACATACCAAATGTAGAGATCATTAATACTTTTATCTTTTCACAGTGAGCTGATTAGATGGGGTGTAAAGGTAACTTTTTAGGAGCTTTTCTATATGTGTCGCACAGCTTTTGTCGGAGAGCTGTAAATGTGGTGTGTGGGTTTGTTTTTGTTTTTTTGTTCAATGATGGATGCATTCATAGGGAAAAAGAGGAGTTATAGTATATCCAGAAGTAATTACACATCAGGAAGGTAAGAGAAAAGATTTAACCTATTTCTTTTTGCTCTCGAAGTGAGTAAAGAAAAATAATCTGTTGCCATTGATTAAGGAGTTAAATCAAATATTTTAGCCTAAGATTTTCATTGCAGGAGCCTGAATTCTGGTAAATTCTACTGTATCACACAATACTCTCTTCTTCTGATAGTCTTCTTCATTCCAGCAGGAGCAAGGTACCCGTCGATACAATTATGGGGATCAGAATCTAGCCTGGAAACATAAAAATATGGGAAAACACATTACATTAGAAAAAAAGAAACCTGAAAGCATGTCAATAAACATATGATGAAATGGACTCGCATTAAAAAGTGGTTCAATACTATCAATGCCATTATGAGAGGAACAACAAGTATTATGTTATCATAGAACTTTGGAAAAACATTTTGTCTTTGGCTTTTGGTTTATTTATAATACATAATGAACAGGGATATGTATAAGAATTTAAGGGAAGAAGCAAGCTTAGTTATATAGAACTGCGGGGTAAACCAATTCCAAACAGAAAAATGAGGAGTTTCAAAATCCTAAAATCAAAGTTGAAGGTTCTCACTGCAACCGTCGTCACAGAAAGGAGCAGAAAACAAGTGAGACAATTTCATTTAAAACTCTGCACAGGGACCTGGTTCAGGCTCTTTCCCCCTCCATTAACAGTTTATATCTTTTTCTTAAGAACCACGGTGAGTTTTGCTCTCTTCAGAGAGGTTTGCTGAGTAGCTCAGGTACATAAGTAGGATGTGTATCTCTTCACCTATCAACTTTATTCAAAAAATGGCACATATTTTAAAGTTATCCTCTCTGTTGACCTTCCTCGGATGCTGTCCCAACTCGTTTTTTTTTTTCTGGTTCCATTATCAAATAGATATTGATTGAACGCACAAAACCATTTTCTGGATAGTGCTATTGAGCTCCGCGCTGTGGGTCTTTTTTCCCTCCAAGACACAAGCATTTCATTTTTGGGCTGATGTAAATGTAAGCAAATACTAACTTTCTTGCCCTTTTCCTGAGAATAGCAAAAATGAAAATGGATCTTTTGGGTGCGGAGGGGAATGGGAAGTTGGCAAAACTCCTTTTCCAGGCCACCAAACAGAACAAGTCTTCAAACTCCCAAACTCAGCACCAAATATTTCAGCAGAAAAAGGAAATATGATGGCTTGGCATGTGAGCCCAGGCTCAGAACTGCTTCCAGCTCTGGCTAAATAATTTCTTAATTGCTGTTAGGAGCACCGTATTCCCCCTGCTTCAGAGGAACAAAGATCCTGTCTGCTCACCTCTTCCTTGTCCCAGACCCTGTGGAATTGAACGATGGAAACCAGAGGAAAAGCTTGTGGGATTTCTGCCCTCCAAGTGTCTATCCTGTGGTTTTGTTTAATTTTTTTTTAAATATACAAAATGAGAAGTGGCACCAAGTTAAAAAAGCTTGGTTTGCTAGAAGACTGCTTTAATGAGAGGCGTGTTGCTTTGCTTTAAAGTCAGCTGGTGCGGTAAAAGCACACTATAAATTCAAATTAACCATGGTAAAGTGGAAAGAAGTCACTCCTGGAGTGTGTCACTGCAGCTCTCCCATCTCCCAAAGTTTATCCCCCTCCTGCTTTACAAGTCGGATCAGAAACAGGGAGCTCAGGTGGTGCTGAGAAACCAGGATCCATGCCTGCGCGGTGCTGGATTCTGGCTTTACAGCAGGAAAGTGGGTCAGCAGCTCGTTACTGGCAGCTCGATTTCGGGGGGATTCGGGAAGCTGAAGAGAAACAAACAGGCCATCGATCAGTCCAGCAACAGCCCGCGGCCTCTGTGTTTTAATTACATGTGTTCTTGGCACCAAATTCATCCCTGTTGAAACATCGTCAACTTAAATGAAACTTCAAAGGGAGGAATTTGGCCCAACGTGTGTGGGGTTTGTTTGGTTGTTGGTTTTTTTCCCCTCTATGTTATTTGCAACAGTGTTAGATATATTAATAACTATTATTTTTCTGTCTGTCCAACTTTTCTAACCAAGCTCACCCCGTTTTCAGTGCCGTTTTCACGTAGGGAAGAGAGATGAAGACAACTTTTCCTGTTAGCCCTTGTGACAGGAAGAAGCTTTAAGCAATAGTTGTAACTTATTCCTCCAGGACAGGTGACCTCCCTCCAGCACAGCGCTGCAGCTCTGGATTTCGCAGAAAAAAACTGGGTGCTTTGCTTGATTTACCAAACAGACGTTCCGATTATTACTGTTGCAGTGAAGCCCACCATAAGATTGGTCCATTTCTGGATGGGGCTGGTTTATGTGGGACTGGTTCCATCAAAGCCTGGCTGCTCTAGCAGCAAAGATCAATTTATTTATTATTTATTTTTAATTTTTTCTCCCCTCCAAGAGAGGTTTCTGAGAGACTGGAAGCCCAAATATTTCAAGCATTAGGACTCAAATGCAACTCTTGTCCCTTTCTCAAGCCTGCAGAGAGGTGCAGCTGGTCGAAGGGTGCAGGAGGTGTTTATTCAAGGGAGTATCTGCAGGAGGAACCTCTGCCCGTCTGGGCACGTGGTGCTCCAGGGTGCGATTCTCCCAGCTGGAAACTAAAGGACCAGGGAGGAGAGACAGCGTGAGGCGGAGCGGCTGCTCCTCTCTTTGCAGCAACCCATGCAATGAGAGCGAGCCGAGCTCCGCTGTCTCCACCAGCGCTCCCAACCACTCGTCCTCATTGGGAGCAGCAAGTGGCCAAACCCCCGGGGCAGATGGAGGGGCAGAAACCAGGCTGCAAAGCTGCAGCTGCATCCTAGCTTGGTCCTTGCTGTCCTCTGTCGTCCAAGCCAGCAGGGCCAGGGTCCCCCAGGGCTCCCCAGCGATGCCGCTGCTGGAGGACGCGGTCCTGGAGAACATCAGCTGGGTTGGCGAGGAAGCCCAGGGCAACGAGTCCTCGGAGCACGCGTTTTTCTCTCTGGATTATCAGCATGTTCAAGTCCCCTTTGAAATCACTCTCTGGATCATGCTGGCATCCTTGGCCAAAATAGGTGAGGCATCTTGAGTCGGTGAGAGGGTCTCCATGGGGGTGGTGTGGGCAGGGGCAGCCTTTGCTTCACCCTTTCTGCAACCTTGGAGCCTGAGATAACACGCCACGTCCTAATAGTGTGTGCCAGGCATATTGCACACACGGAAAATTGCTACCTGGTTGCATTTTAGATTGGAAATGGTGGTTTTCCATCTCGAAGTTCACACCTGTGCATGGTGCTGCTGTTAGTAGGAAAAATATCAGGGTTTCCAGGAATTTAATTTAACTGCAGTGCACACCAAGGTGCGAGTTCATCTCCATGAGCTTGCAGGTTGCCCACTGGCATCTTAATCTTAAAATGAAGACTTCTTGGGCTTAAAAAAGGGTTCTCTGTCTGGCCAGCTGCAAGGAATAATTCAATCTGTGTGCAGGGTGTTTTAGAGCTGAAAATAAAATCTCTCTGCATCAGGGAGGTTATCTGTGTAATGACACCATAGAAATTATATTTTGTATAACTCAGACTTTCTTTTTTTTCTTTCTTATTCTACAAAACTGGGCATAGGAAAGCAGAAATTATGTGTATATTTTTTTCAGTAATTGTGGTCACTTCTGTTAAATTACTGCTATATCATTTATTTTGTAGCATTTTTTTCTCTTTTTTTTCCTCAGACAGAAGTCTCTGGGATTCATTTACATCAGAATTTATTTCAGATGGAAATGGTCTTTTCATTTTGCTATTCTGCGTGTTATATGATAAGATCTCAACTTTATTAACGTGCATGAAGAAATAATAATGATCACAATTTTTTTTCTTATTACCCCTATTCCAGGTTGGTTTGTATCAATTACTTTCTTTTAATAGCTCACCTTGAGTACTTGTGGTGGTTGTCAGCATTTCTCTCTAACATTGGATGTTGCACAAGGCTGCCTCATTGGACATTTTTCAGTGTTGCCTTTAGCTTTAAGTGTCAATGATTAAACAATATGAAAAGTGGCACCATTTATAATTAATGAGAATGTTTTTATAATTTTTTTTGATGAATGGAATCTGCATTGTGTTTAAAATTAGCAGTTGCTATTTACATTAGTGCTGAAGATGGCGTGCTAACTAGCTTACATCATAAATAATTCCAAATACTTTTTTATTTATGCAGATTACTTAGTTTTTCTATTTGTGTGTTACCTAAAAATATATCTTTAACCTTATGCTATGATGAAATGCAGTCTTAACCAACAGTAATTTTAGGAAGTTTCGTATTTTTCAGTAAAATTTTAGATTTTCTAGCCAATTTTTGATTGAGCGGCTTCACCTTAATTGTGTACATTTATTACTACTCCAAAGCGCAGCTTGCTGAAGGTGGGAGCACAAGGACCTTCCTCACCCCAACAAGGAGCTGGTTGATGCTCTTCAGCCAGTTTGGGCTGATAAAAAAAATATATATATGCTTTTTTTTTTTTTCCCTGTTCATCCGCTTCCAGGGTTCCATCTATACAACAAACTGCCTTCTGTCGTTCCCGAAAGCTGCTTATTGATCTTTGTAGGACTCATCATGGGAGGAATCATCTACGGCTTAAATGACAAGTCGCCGCCTGTCATGGACAGCGACATCTTTTTCCTCTACCTGCTGCCGCCCATCGTCCTTGATGCAGGGTACTTCATGCCCAGCCGTCCCTTTTTTGAGAACATCGGCACTATCCTCCTCTACGCGGTCGTGGGGACAATATGGAATGTATTTGGGATCGGCTTTTCGCTGTACGGGATCTGCCAGGTGAAAGCCTTTCACCTCCAGGATGTGTCGTTGCTCCACAACCTCCTGTTTGGCAGCCTGATCGCTGCCGTGGATCCCGTGGCCGTGTTGGCGGTGTTCGAAGAGATACACGTCAATGAAAAACTACACATTTTGGTCTTTGGCGAATCACTCCTGAATGATGCAGTGACGGTGGTAAGGACCAGCCTTTGTTCGGAGTGTTTGATGTTCAGGAGAAGGATGGGCTGGTGCAGAGAGGTGGGATCTGCAGGGGTTAAAGGTATCAACAGCTTCTTTTAGCAGACGACTCCTCGTCCAAGTCTCTGGCCTGAGGTCCTGAGAAGCTTTCAGGTGAACAGCTCTTCAACTGTATGTCTGGGGACAGAAATGCACTGGAGTGCCACAGCATTTCCCAGATAGTAGTCTGACCTCCAGAGAGGGACACTGACCCTTCACTGGCAGAAGTCCCAGCAGTGTATGTTGTCATTGCTACATATGGCCATGTCTGTTGAATACGAGGAAGAGATTTTTTTAGACTGGGGATGGTAAAACACTGGCCCAGGTTTCCCAGAGAGGTGGTGGATGCCCCATCCCTGGAGACATCCCAGGCCAGGCTGGACGGGGCTCTGGGCAACCTGAGCTGGTGCAGATGTCCCTGCTCATGGCTGGGGTTGGACTGGATGAGCTTGGAAGGTCCCTTCGAACCCCAACTATTCCGTGATTCTGCGATAACCTCTTGTTAACAGCTGTTTTTCCTCTTTCATTTTTCATCCAGGTGCTCTACAAGCTATTTCGATCTTTCTGTGAAATGCCAACTATCAAAAGTGTGGATGTTTTTGCTGGAGTTGGACAATTCTTTGTGGTTGGGCTAGGAGGGGTTTTAGTAGGTCTTATTTTTGGGATGACTGCTGCCTTTACCACGCGATTCACCAAGGATATCCGTGTCATCGAACCGCTCTTTGTCTTCCTGTACAGCTACCTTTCCTACCTCACCGCTGAAATGTTTCACCTTTCGGGCATCATGGCGTAAGTATGTCCCAGAATCTCAACTGTCCAGGAAAGCTTTTTGACTATTTTACTGAAAACTATCAGAAAAAAAAAATTAAAGTAGGTTTGCTTAGCTGGAAATCTCTGCACGGCAGTGAACAGCAAGTATAAAAACCTGTGGAAGAGCTGAGAGGTGTAACCATGTTTCACCCATTATACAATTGCACATCAATGGTAATTGCTGCAAGTCACAAGCAATCCAGATGACTTCTGGGCAAGCTTCAGATGGCTGGTCGGTTTATGTAGGTTATTGAGGAATGTTTATTTAACTCCATGTTTTCTGTTTGGAAACCTTGAATGTTCAAGCAGTGAGATATCTAGTGGGTTTGGCGGAGCCAGAAGAGGCTTTCTTGGCATATTTTGTTATTTTCCTTGTGTGGCCCAGTCAAAGCTAATGTTTGAAGAGCTGCAAGGAGTAGTTAATCAACTCCTCAGAAAGGTTTGGTCTGAGTTTACAGGACGTCTGTTCTAGCACCCTCCCCCTGATAAGCATGCCCTCCCCTCCAGTTAGCTTTGGGTGATGGCCCCAAAGACCTTATGGTGACAGAGTAAAGGAGTGATGGGGTGGGAACTGTGTATCCCTTACTGGAAATAGTCCTGCTGTTGGGGAGTGCTTTGGAGATGTAACTTGGAGATGCAGATTTAGCACCAGAAGAAGGTCATACACAGCTCACGAGACTGTCCGGCCTCCTGAGTGAGGCTGTTGCATTTTCATGCCCCGTGTGTGTGTCCACCCATCATCTGTCCCCATCAACGCTGGAAATCTGCTGGGCAATTCCAGCCAAATCTGTCAGAGGTATAGGTTTCAAAGGCACTAAACCTGAACCATTTGCTATAGCACAGTCAATCTATACACTCTTCATTTTAGGAAACACTTTAGAGCACTGACAGGTTTTCTTCATGAAGCTCTTGTAGAACAAGGGTATAGCAACATGGGGCAGATGGGGACAACCTGTGTCCTGCAGCTGGGTCCTGTGCTCTATCAGATACCATCTCGTGTGGCCCTGTGGATCAGCAAAGCAAAACTATTCGTTTCTATAAATTCAGCCTTTCCCAAATTGTAATTTCTAGACAATACAGCCAATTTATTTTTCTTTTTACTGGGTAGGTCTTCCAATAAAATCAATAATTATGGGCCAGAACCTTCAATTTTAAGAGAGGGAACTGAGCTTTCTGCTGACCTCGTGCATTTCACTTGCAGAGCAGGGGACAAGAAAAAATAGATGTAATAATCCTAAAGGTCAAAGAAAGCTCACCTTGGAAAGCAGAAACAGATGAAAAACTGTGTGATTCAGTCCTGGTTTCTGGGGACTGATATCTGTTGCACTTGGTTCTCCTTCCTAAACTAAGACAGCTGGTGCTGGGGAATCACAGCCAACTATTTAATATTTCTCTAAAGACTATAAAGTGCACTTAGACTGCATTGATAGCTACAGTGTAAACAACTGTAAACCTGATAATAATGAAGATTAAAAGAAAATTAAAAAATTAAGTCAGATACCAGCTAGACACAGGAATATCTGGGAAATCTATTTTAAAACAAATGACTGCTTTGGATAGAAACCATTTCTGTATCTTGCAGATTTTGTTTCCTTGAATGGTTAACAGGAGCAATATTCTAGCATTACTGAAAACAATTCTAGCTCTGGGAATAGGTAAGAGAAAGCCTATTTATAGGAGCATGAAACAGCACAGTGAAATAAATATGGTACATAATCATCGTGGAGCAGAAAAACATTCAATCCTAATGGTGTCTCTTTCTATCAATCACAATCTACTGTACCCATTATGGAACCCATTTTCTATTCTTTTGAATAATGCATTGTTTCTAAAGCAAAACAATTGCAAAGGCAGCTGATTCCTGCACTGCTGGTCTTATAATTGCCAAATTATAAATGCCTCTTTTATGTATCTTGATTTCAAACAATTCATTTGTGACCAGGGAATACTGTGTTATAAGAAACAGATCTTGGCAGTTTGTTTCTTTGAAAAATAATTTGATTGCCAAAAAAATCAATTCCACACAGTCCACAAAAAATCTGAGAATGCAACTCAATCTGCTAAACAATTCTGCAAGTGTTTTTTGGTTTGACTTTTTTTTTTTTTCTTCCCCTGCCGAGTGGGGGAAACAACTTCGAAGTTGTGACAGAACAGGTCAAGTTTTTTCCTTGTCTGTGAATCTGCTGTGAAGCCATATCCTTTTCCCAAGAAGTGTTCCCAAACCACAGCTCTGAAAGTCACTTGCCCCTAAATACTTGTTGGATTTCTTAGTTCCTGCTTGCAACCGTTTTATTCACTCTGTATCCAGAGGCAGATACAGAAAGAGAAGAATTTATTATTTTCTTTGTAGCCTGTGGTTCCATCTCTGTTACTCTTTCTGGCTCCGTGCTTTATGCAAAGTGAGTCAATCTAAAGAGGATAAATCAAAACCGACCAATTTCAGAATGCTTTAAAGTATTGGTACGTTTTCTTAGGAGATGAAACACGTGAACTCGAAGAACATTAGATGAAAAAGAGATTTGAATCTTGGTCTCATGCTGCTGGGTAAAACGGGATCTTTTTCCCCAGTAAGAGTATCGTGGCTTTTCTGAATCTGACCTTTGGCATCCTGTGCCTTCTCTACAAGACCTCTCCCTGAAGTTGCAATTTCAGACAAACCCAAATGTTTCTTTCTTCTTCAAAGAGTGCGTGGGTTTTTTATGGCAATGAGGAAAAGCAAATAACAGCGTTTTTTTAACTGAGGGAAATAGAGGTGTCTTTGGGTTTGTGTTTGTTTGAATGCAAAGCCCAGTAATCAGTAACTCACAGTGGACAGAAGTACATCTTCATTTGAAAAAGTGGAAATCAAATCTCAGAAACGTGAAGCCATTTTGCTATTGCTGGTACAATATTTAGAACAAAAAGTTTATTTCCAGGTTAAAATGTAGCTTTGACTCTTCAGGCGCTCAGCTTTTTTGACCTTCTAAGATTGCTGGCCTGAAAATGTACTGATGTTAAAAAACTGATGAATTAGGCTAACCACGTGTGCCCTGTAACTTGAAAAACCAACTATTCATGAAAAATTGCAAGGTGGAAATTTTAAGTGGTGCTGCGTGTTTCTGAAGTGACCTTGGATATGGAATATCTGAGGAAATCAAATGTTTCAACTACAAGAGTCTCCCCTTCCCTCAAATATCTTTCATCTGAGCAAAATAGATAATGTGGGCTCCTAAGCATGAATCTTTTCAACCCAGATAGAGTTTGGCAAAGTTAAAGAGCTGAAAACAGTATATTGTGATAGGAAGAGTTGAATGTAGCTAATCTTAGGTATTAGGTGAGGCTATGGTAAATGCAATACATTGTGAGTTGTTTATTTGTTAAAAACCAGATATATTATCTATGTATTATCTTATTGTCCTGGTGGCCCTCCTGATACTATTGGACTAATGTAGGAAGTGAATCCGTGTCCAGTGAGATGTATGCAAACATCTAAGGCTTGGTGAAGCCTATTTTTTTATAAATGACTATGTGTTGATTTAGTGCGCTTAAACAGAAAAGATTGTTTCATTTTCTTTTTCTCAGCATCATTGCTTGTTCCATGGGCATGAAACGTTACGTGGAAGCCAACATCTCTCTGAAGTCTCACACCACAGTCAAATATTTCATGAAGATGTGGAGCAGTGTTAGTGATACCCTCATCTTCATCTTTCTTGGAGTTTCCACCATTGGCGAAAATCACGAGTGGAACTGGCCGTACATTTGCTTCACTGTCATCTTCTGTCTCATTTGGAGAGCACTAGGTATGGTGAAATTACAGACGTATTTATTTGTTATTCATGGGAGTGAAAAAATATGATTCTATTAAATAAGAGAATGTTCCTGCCTTCGCCATCATCCTCTGCTGCTCCCCCTGTACGTGTGGTTATCACAGATGAGAACACAAGGACTGAAATAACCGAGCACACATTTTGGCAAAGAATTTGAGAGCTAAAAAACGTTCAACAGGATTTGTGTTTACAAACCACGGAGCCAGAGCGAACTCAAATTTGATAGACACTTCAAGAAATTGCTTAAATAGGGTAGGCCATGATTAACAAGATGTAGCAGAAAGGAGTTTATTAGCTGTTAATATCTGCCGAGGTTTGTTTTAATAACTGCACCATAAATGCACTTGGAAACTTGCTTGTTAGTTGTGTGTACCTTTGAATATTTCATTATGATTAAGTGGTTTTCTGTTAAATTGTTTGCTCAGATTAAAAGAAGTTCTGAGTAAGTTTGACATTTTTTTAGCTCAAAAATCCTTCATTGCCAGACATAGGAAACATAGTAACGTTACAAAAGCACAACTCTGGCTCTCCAAACACTTCTCATAGCACTAGTATTTTTGAAGTTTGTTTATTTTACAAGCGCCCTTCAGAAAAGCAGAAGTGATGTGGATCCAACTAATTCCCAGTAAAAGTCAATGTCAATCTGTCTCATCAGTTCTCAAAGTAGCCATTAATCTGCAGAAAATAAGATGTTTATCTGTTTGGTTTAAGATCACATCTTACTGATTTAAGGCTTGATGTTTTTTACCTTTCTGTGTATGCAAATGACTGTTGCAAATGACTATAAATTACACCAATTGCTGTGTGACCTTACATCTTAAATTCATAAAGTAGAAATCTTTGAGCGAAAGATTTGTGAAGAAACAACAATTAACACAGGCAGAATACAGCTACTTATCCAAGTTACTGCTTGGAAACTTTTGGAAATTAGAGGGCAAAATTGTTGCTGATGGCTTGCCTTGAGAACACTTATAATCCGAGCAATTTAACCATTTGTTATCACCAATTAGAGTAAATCAATTAATATTTTAATTCAGTTCTCGGAATCTGGCTCTGTATAATTAGGTGAGCAAAGTTTCTGAAGGAAACTCTGGTTTCCCGTCTGGACTGTGATAAGCACAAGGCTAAGTTAAAAAACCAAGAGAATTTGCTGTAAAATGGGCTGCCTAAAATTTCGTAGTTGTACCAAGCCCCCCAAACTGCAGCCAGTCAATGGCATTTGTAATCTCCCAAATCAGAAATGTGTTGGGGATTAATGTTTATCTGGACAAATCAAATGCAAACCTGTTGGACCAGGCTGGAAGAAAAGCCTTTCTCCAGTGGCGTATTGGGAATATACCAACTTGGGCCCTGGTCAGTTCCTCATGATTGGTGTTTACCAGTTCGGTGAAGTTTTACGGTAAAATATGTCATCCAATTATGAGTTTTATCAAATTTCTGTCTTTGATGTGCTTCCATTTTCTTTCCTGCTTTTCAGGGGTTCTCGTGCTGACTTTCTTTGTGAACAGGTTTCACGTGAACACCATCACCAGCAAAGACCAGTTCATTATAGCCTACGGAGGTCTCCGAGGAGCCATTTGTTTCTCTTTGGTTTTCTTGCTTCCTGACTTTCGCAGAAAGAAGCTCTTCATTGCAGCAACAACTGTTGTCATCCTCTTCACCGTGTTCGTACAGGTAAAAACACTCTCAGTGTCATCAGCAGATGTAAAGAATGAGCACAATTTTTCTTTTTTTTTTTTCTTCCCCAGAAAAATAACCAGTACTAAACCATTAGATGGATACAAGAATTTACTGGTCATTAAAACTTTCCCTCCATTAAGTTGTTAGGCATATAAAAATTTTAAATTATTACTGAAAGAGGCAGAAGGTGTGAGAATGTGTCACTCATTCATGAGGTTGACTATCATTTTTCGACTTAAAGCATGTGCCATAGCATTTTCTGTGATAATTTGTCCTGTTGTTGTTCTGGTCCTTCCTTACTGGGGTAGCAGTGGTGAAAATTGGGAAGAATTATGCTGGCACAGGTTTCTCCTCTGAAGCAGTGCTTCCACATGTTTTATGTGAGAGCAAAGCCAACACGGATCAAACTCTATAGGTAGTTTGCTGTTTGAGCAAGGGAAGAACCGCTTGTTGTTGTCAGCCAACACTACCTGAGCTGTGCGGTACCGAAGGTCAGTTCCCTGATCCCAAAGGTGAGAAGATAGAAGATACTAGAGATGCTGCAAAGCCCCTGAACGTGGGCAGCAGGAATTTTAAAAAAGGTTTATGGTTTGCTCATCTCTAGTTTTGGTAGTTCGCAAGTGGGACAATTTAAAGGGACCTAATTTTAAAGGAGTGAGTTCTTAACATTTTCCGAGACTTAGTGCTATTGTATTGGGGCATCCAACAGCTGAAGCAACAGCAGTCGTTAGTTGTTTATCTAAATATTTTGTGTATGTCTGAGATGTTTTCACATGCATGCAGCAAAGCAGCTGCAGTTATTTCATGATGATGCAGCAGGAAGGGGGTTGTTTTAACCCTTCCAGTGGAAAAAAAAATTGAGTGTGTTACTTGTTATAAAAGGAAGAAAAATCAGAAGCAAATAAAGTCATAACACATTTGATTTATTTGCTTCTCATTTTTCTTTTAGAGCTGATCCCTAAGCCCTCTTTCTTCCTGCTTTCTCCTTCTGCCCTGGTGATTCTTGGGTTATTTCGTACCCAGTGGGAAAGCTGCCGCAAGTGGGTGCAGCTTGCACCCACTCGTGGGGTGGCAGTGGACACCTGAACCCCCTGCTGCCAGGGCAGCACTGGTTGTTCGGAGATATTTGGTTTATTATTTAAAGCAGAAATGTACTATTTTAATTTATTTATTTTAATTTTCATTATTAGTATTTATTTATTTAGTTAACTGTATTTTTTACTTAATTCTAAAAAAAAATTATTTTATCTTTTTAAAGACTGATATCTGCTGTGGGTGTTTTTGCAAAGCCCGGTTCCACAGAAAAGCTGTAGGAGCATCTGCAACTTGAGCTGCTGCTGGGGAACATCTGAGAGGGGCCACATCTGTCCCCTGCCTACAGCTGCACAGGGGAAAAGGAGCCAGGGCAGAACTCGGTGCTTGCATTGCTCTCCTTACTAATATGCTTTTATTTCTCATGGATTCTTAACCAGCACCCCTCCAGGTGTATGATGGAGAGAGGTTTTCTCCCCCTTAGGCACAGGCTGAGGGTGTGAGGAGTTTTTGTGGAGCAGCAGCTCTTGGCGTTGCTGTGACATCTAGTGGCAACCGCGTTCTTGCAGCTGTCCGTGGGATGAAGGTTTTGGATGTGTTTCCTTGTTCTTCTCTGCCCAGCAGCAAGTCTTTAAAAGAAACACTCCTTTGGGGATTTATTTCTCCAAAATACACCTTTTAGTTCACATGGCGAAGGTTGTGACACTTGAGGAAGGGATATGGTGGAAAAACTGGGATTGTCTGGTCCTGAAGTGAGCAAGGCTGATGTCTACCTGGTGTGCTCTGTCCCGAAAAGTTAAGAATGGGTCTCCATAGGGCTGAAGAGAGTGGGGTTGGGGTCTGGGAATGATGCTGTGCAGAAAAGCTGCGCAGGAGCTCCACTGCTCAAGTGCGTGAGGTCACAGAATCATTTTGGTTGGAAGAGACCCTTAAGGTCATTGAGTCCAACCATAACCAAAATCTGGCACTAAACCATGTCCCTAAGAGCCTCATCTATATGTCTTTCAAACACCCACAGGGTTGGTGGTTCCACCACGTCCCTGGGCAGCCTGTTCCACTGCTCGAACACCCTTTCCATGAAGAAATTTTGCCCAATATCCAATCCAAACCTCCCCTGGTGCAACTTGAAGCCATTTCCTTTTGTCCTATCACCTGCTACTTGGGAGAAGAGACCAACACCCTCCATGCTACAAACTCCTTTCAGGCAGTTGTACAGAGCGAGGAGGTCCATGGAGAGCTGCTGACCCAGGGCTGGGCTCCTCCTCCTGCCCTTGGATGCAGGGAGCAGAGCAGCTTCTGGGGCTTTGAGAGATAGCAGGTCACAGTGACAGCTGCCGAGCGGCCCCATGGCTGAGTATCATCCCGCAAGAGCGAATTCCTTCCATTTGGCCTCTCTGGAGCCCTCAGGTGTGGGCGTTGGGTACTTGGGCAATGCAGAGGGTTGGGGTTGGCTCTCTGCTTCCCCACGTCCACCTAATCCACACCACGAGCTGAAAAAATGGTCAACAAGTTTGATGTGCCCATGGGCTGAGACCTGCAGGGCAGCTGGACCAGGCACAGATCTCGGGCTGAAAGGAGAGAGCTGGGGCCAGGGATGGGGGAGCATTGTTAGGTGGAGGTTGACAGTTTTAAGATGCAAATGTGGGTCAGAAATTGAAGACACGGTCACTAGGCATGTCCACTCATGCGGAGATTGTCTTGAGTCTCAGACAAAGGTTGTTCTAAGGCAGCAGTTCTGTTCTGCTGGGGCTTCAGAAAATCCTCCCCAGGACTGGGAAAAGGGCTTTTGTGTAACCTCAAAGCTCAACTGGTGATGTCATCTCCATGCTAAAGAGTGAGAGTTAAACAGGGTACGTGTACGGGGCAACCGCTTGACCTTCAGCCATTCAGCAGGAACATAACACCTCTAAAGCCAGACTTAGCTCAGGCTCCAAATACCTGCAGTATTGCATAGCTGAGGCCACCACGAGAATGGGAGCAGGATGGAGTAAACTTAAAAGCTGAACCAAAAGGATATTGCTGTAGGTCAGCACAGAAAACAGACATAAGAATAACAGAAGCAGGTATTGAAGATGGACGGTCAGAAACCTGGGTTTGCAAATGCATCCTACAGCTTCTGGAGTCCTGCTGCCAGCCATGTCGATGGACGCAGGACTGAGGGGTCTTGTCTGAGCACAAACACACTTAATTTTCTTGGAAATCCTGACCATGCTGCCTTAAAGTCCTCTTGTTACACACACTGGCAACCAATGCGTGAGCAGTTGGGCTTGTCCATACGTGGGCCTATCAGTGCATTGTATAACCCAGGAAACTTGGCTAGTTTTGCTTTTCTAACTAGGTTGCATAAGGCTCTTGCCACAAGAAGCACAGTTAATGAGTTTGAGGAGGCTGACTAAGCAATGGTTGAGTTCTCAACACTTCCAGGCAGGCCTGGATATGTGCCACATAGACCAGAAAGTCCTCCAAGGACCTGTGGGCTTGTCTGCAATGTCACAAAAACCTCTTATTGTTCTGCCTTTCAGTGAGGTTTAAAAATTAAATACCATGTTCTCCATCTGAAGTTCACTCTCTCAGTCTATTTGCCTCTGACTTCTTCCATTAAATTGTTAGCAAATATAATAATTGTGAAGAGTTTTTGTTGTTTGCTACAGGATCACTGGTGGTAGAAAAACTTTGTGTGTGCTGTGATAGTGTTGTCAGCATGGGGTGGTGCACTTCAGATGCGTTGTCCCTGGTGGATGGAGGAGCATCCTAGTGGACCTACCAGTGTGTCGCAGTCTGCTGGCCTGAAAACAACCTGTGGGATGCCCATAATGCTCCCAAAGTCAGGAAAGGGCCAAAGGAATTCAAATGTTTCTAAATTTGGGAATTCTGATCACAAAACTCCAAAATGCCACTTTAAAATGAAAACAAATGCAGCTGGTTATCCAGTGAAGGCAAGAGACCAAATTGCATAGTCTCTGCTTCGTTTTTGTTGCATCATTTTTTTCAGAA
Source organism: Caloenas nicobarica (assembly GCF_036013445.1). Taxonomy (NCBI): domain Eukaryota; kingdom Metazoa; phylum Chordata; class Aves; order Columbiformes; family Columbidae; genus Caloenas; species Caloenas nicobarica. The sequence goes on from NC_088256.1 coordinate 7,193,410, forward strand.
TTTTTGAGTTTCATGTTATTTACTCTGGATAGCGATGCTTTTTAAAATCGCTCTTAGCTATTAAAATGACACATTAATTGTTTCTGCAATTAAAAATGTGTTCAACTATCCTCCGTGCCAGCATTTGTGACATTCAGAAGTCATAAACATCAACCACTCCATCATTTTTGCTGTAAACATGTCCTAGAAAAGTCATTTCATACCGAACCCAAACTAAGAAATGCACCACAGCAGCATTTTATAAGTTCACACATGAGGCTTAAAGGATGTTAAAACTCTTCCCTTGACCCTTCCCACTAGGTGGATACTTTGATTAGTAAACTTAGCCACCGGCTGGCCATTTAGGTCGTTGGAGTAATGATCTGTGACATATAATACTCAAAAAGTTAGCAGCCAAATGCTGGCAGAGGCTGAATGCTGGCAAAGGCTGCATGCTGGCACATCTCAAGAACTATCATCGTTTCAGGCGTTTGAACTTTGAACGTTTCAAGCCCCTTTCCATCTGGTGGGCTACAAGCAACAGCAAGCCACAGGCTTGACCTTGAAATTATTATTGGTTGACTTTTTGTGGTCTTTGAGATGCCAGATGAGGAGAGCAGAGCATTTCCCCTCTCTCCCTACCCCCAACCTGAAGTATGTGAGCTCCCATTGTCAGGCTACTACCATGAGCAAACAACATGTTTGACTTACGGTTGGAAGAAGAGAGTTTCTAGCATTGTCAAAACTTCACAGATTTTTATCTTGCTAATAAAACTGAGTAGATGAGAGACGCCGGCTCAAACAGCAGGTCTTGTTCTGGCAAAGAACAAGGTAGCTGTGGCTCATACCCATGCTGGTGATTTTGGTTCCAGTGCAGGAACCACTAAGAACATTTGACGTGAAGAAAAGCTGATTTTTGTCTTTGTCGTTGTGCTGCAGGGAATGACCATCCGTCCTCTCGTTGACTTATTGGCCGTCAAGAGGAAAAGAGAGAGCGCTCCCACAGTGGGAGAGCAGATCCACATTCGGGTAAGTGATGTGTCCATGGACACACATCCAGAGCTCTCCAATATGCTTTGCTGATAGCAATATGGCTCTTCTGAAATGTGGAGTGCCTTCAGGGGCTCTACAGATCTGCAGTTTTACCTGAATCCTCTGCAGGTCAGTCCCTTTCCAGCTTTGAAATTCTATGCAGCTTCCTAACCATGGGTTGTTATTTGCATTGGAACAGCAGCCACTGACTCAACTAGGCTGGTGTTGCATTAGGAGGTGCACAAACACGACAGGGAAAGACAGTCATTCACCCCAAAGTTTATAATGGGACCTAACTCCAGCTTTTCTGCTTCTCTGAAAAGAGTGAAAGAAAATGAGACTTGGTCGCTTTCAGGATTAGAATCTTCCGTATGTTCACCAGTCACTTGACCACCATCAGTTTGGAGATTTTTGCAAAAGAAATTAGGAAAGGGAGGGCAAGGAAAACACCGTATTGGAAGGAATCACTGAAGTCACCATAACCCAAAGGTGGAATTTAGTTCACCTTGCTCTTGCCATCCAAACATTGGCCTTTCTAGTTACAGAGGACTTCTCCACAGAGTGGGTCAGCTCCATGAGAATGCAAGGTCCTCTGCCAATCCAGCTCTGGCCAGGGATTTTTTTGATGCTGTGATACTCTGAATTTAGTGTAAAATAACGTTTCTGAATATAATTGTTTAGACCAAGTCACGTTTATGTAGGTATGGTTCCTTCAGGAATATTTTTGTCTTCTTTTTGGGTAGCTAGAAATAAAGACATTAGGTCTGAGGACATTTGTAAAACCTGTTTGGCATCCTCACAATTAGGTTGTATTACAGGGCTTTGTCTGAGGTTAACAGAACACTTCAATAGGCTGAAGAGGCTTTTCCTATCACGAACAGAGGGTACTTTCTTCTTTTGTTAGTGTATGAATAGTAAATCATCTCTGGAAATGTGTTTATTAGGAAATGTGAGCTGAAAATGGCTAAGTACCAATTAAGTTGAGAAGGTAACAATGCAGATAGTTGGAAACCAGGCACACAGAAGCCAGAAGTGTCTTTCTGCCTCAAATTTATTTCTCTGTCCAGATTACCAGAGCGGGGGCTGTTGTTTTTCAGTCCTCGGGCCACAGAGCTGCTAAAAGCAAATGTGAAGACTCTCATCCTCTACTGGCTGCAAAGCTGAGTGAACCGCTGTGGAATTTTTCTGTCTCTGACCCCACAAGAAAGAGTTATTTTTATCAGAGCTTGAGGAAGATCCAGGGACATCATCAGTACCAGGGTGTGGAGGGTCATTGGCTGTGGTGGAGCAGAGACCTCTCCCAGTTTAGAGATACCAGCAGGAGGGAAAACAATCTGGGAAATCACAGGGATTTAACTTCTAGGTGGAAAAACCAAACTGTCTGGGATTTTTAATACAATTTTAAGCAGTACTAATGTTTTTGTATTAAGCAAGATTTGGCCAATGATTTCATTCAGTGGGAAGTGCCTGGGGAAAGGCAGTATTTATTATTCAAGTTAAAGCATCATTTGTGTGTTATCTACACCTATATCTTGAAGATACAGATCTCTTGAGACAAATTGTCCTCAAAAACCTCAATATGAGCGTTTCCCCCTTATCAAGACCCAATATGCAGGACATGCAATCCATCGGCCATCCTATATGTATCACAGAGAGCAGATGCACATCCCTCTGCAATTATTCTTTGCTCACGCAGACCTGAAAGCAGCCAAACCACTTATTGTGCTCCAGAACCGAGGGATGCGCGTGGATGCCCGGATGGGGAATTAGCCTGACATCCCCCTTCTTGTTTACTGGTGCTGGGTAGCGAGCCGAAAGCATCCCCGGTTTGTCTGCTGGCTTTTGATGTTTGCTGACTGAGTTCATCATGTATGCAATACGTGCAACCGGTGTAAGGCAAAATCCTCTCTTCTGTTTAGTTCTTGGATCATTTGCTGGCTGGCATTGAAGATATATCTGGACACTGGGGACAGTATTACTGGAAAGACAAGTAAGGATTTGCCAAAATACAACTGTGTGTACACGTGTAGAACAAAATGAGGCTGGTTTCTATTCCCTAAGTTACCCCTGTGGGCACTTGAGCCTGGTTCATCCTTGTGGCACAACCAAGGTGACAAAGGGGTGGCTTTTCCTTGGCCAAGGTGCAGGTCACATATTGTACTTCACCCTAAAAAGTCTCCTTTCTCCTCTCCTGTTTTGTCTAACCCTTCTTGTCCAAAGAAACCTGCTGGAAATGAGAGGGCCATGCCCTCCTGCCTGCCTGCCCATGCGGGAGCTGAGGACCCCAGCCCTGTGTGTGCACAATTAATATTAAAAATATGAGCTTGCAGCACTTGGAGGGGCAACCACTTGTGGACTGACAAATTACAGATGATCTCTACAGATTTCTGTAGCAACGTGTGCGGTTTTTGTTAAGTTCTGGTAGATTGTACACACAGGAGAATTTTTTTTAAAAATGCAAATAACATAAAATACACCAATAGCAATCTACCAGGTTTAATTCCTAGTCTGTGTAGACGTGGATGCAGCTAACTTCATGGTGGCTGCTAAATGCAGCTGGCAGGGGTTTTATTGGAAATGCCAATGCTTCAAAATGCCACTAGAGGGTTTGGGAATCGCTGCTGCTGAATCCTGGCTCCTTGTGAGCAGGTTTGCGAACAGCCAACAACAGCCAAACTGGAGCATTGGCATTCAATACCGGTCAGATTTTTCCCTAATGTTGTGCTGCATTTGAGCAGAAAGTGAGAGGAAATGGCTCAAGAGGGAATCTGGAAGTGTTTAAATCTATTGCACCCCTTGGGGCTATTGCGTGTTACTTGTAGTGCTTAGAGTTTATGATAAATCTGACACTTTACGGGGGGGTTATTGTATTTGGCAAAGTTTTAATATCATAGCTTATGTACTGGAGTGCAGAAATAATTAGACACTGACTGTTTGGACCAGTGATTTCTGGAAAGAAGATAATGAAATACAATGGAATATGGGGCAGTCATGGACTGAGAACCTGCAGTCTTGCTCAGGTCCGTTTTGATGCTGGGGAGTCATGGGAGGAGGCTAAGCCGATCTTGGTGTGTTGTGTTTTGTTTTTTTTTTTTTTTCTCTTTCTTCAAACAGATTAGAATATTTCAACAGCAAATACCTGCAGAAGATCCTGCTTCGAGAATACGACCAGCCGAAATCCAGTATTGTGCTTCTCTATGAAAAGCTGGAGCGGAAACATGCCATCGAGCTGGCAGAAGCCGGGCAGCTGGGCCGTGCCCCGTCTCACCCCTCCTTGCTGTAGGTTGTCCCCTTCTGTCACTCCTCCCAATCCTCCCACCGGAGGGAACAGTTATGGAAAGCTTTTACAAACTTCTCTGCCTCCTCTGCTCTTCCCTGCTGGGCAATCCCATGGGAGGAGCAACAGAGCTTGGACAGATGCAAAATAAACACTACTTAAAAATGAGTAGGTGCGTATTAAAAATGATCAGGTGGATGAGCAATCTGCTGGCACTGATGGACAGTTTCTGATGTTGTGCATGGAGACTCAGCTCTATCCCCCACAGAGTTATGCAGAAATGGTGCTCTGGGGAACAGGCACCCTGCACCATTTTTGACGCCTTTATGCTATTATGCATGTTGAAGGGACCCACCAGTGAGAACGAGTATCGGGCTTAGAGAGCAGGCTCAAATATTTGCAAGTCAGAACGGCCGTCTCATCTCTCACAGCCGGTTTTGCTCTGCCACAGCTCTGCTACCCGCTTAACCCCGGAGCACAGGGCTGGCACGACTGATGCAAACACCAAATGCCATTTCTGCCGCGAGCTCCAGCTGCGGGAATCAGCACTCGGTCGTGTCTGCTGGTGGTGGGGTCTCAAAGGGCTCTGGGGACGCACCAGTTGTGCTGCTGTGCATCTTGTAAAATAAGGTATTCTGGTTTTCTTTGCAGCAACAACGACAGAACTGTCATAACAGACAAAAAGTTGGAGGATACTGTGAATCCGGATGTCCTGGAAAATATACAGGAAATTTTGGCAAGGAACCTGTACCGCATAAGGAGAACGGTATAACTCGTCCCACAATCTGTATTTTAGGTGTCCAATAACAAAAGTTATCTCAGTTATCCTAACAGCCTGAGCAGATGTTATGATTATTTACATAATTACTAATGATGTCTCTTTGTGAGCAGAGAATAGTTGGCTCTGTGAAGCCAGTCTCAATTTCCAAGTCAGTGGCACATCTCTGTTTGCAGCATGACAGCTTCTGAAAGGTTCACCCAGTCAGCCTATAATTTCATAAAATATTTTAGGCATCAGTATCCAGAACCAGAAAGGAGGAGCACGTGAATATTTGGGCGTCAGGTTAGCAGATCCAGGAACTGCAACAGCTCCTGGCTGCCTACAGGGCAGATCAGGGATGGAGTTCTCCTCACATTGCATGTTATTTCAAGAGAGCACAGTCAGTGAGCTGCACGTGAGAATTAATCTGCAGAGATTTGAAAACCGCTTGGCAGTTTTGCCATGAAACTAGTACAACTGGTAAATAACATCAAAACCACTTGCTGTTTACAGAATAACTCAGGAATAATCTGTCTGGGGTTTTACACAGCACCTAGGACTGTGCATTGTAATTGCTGCTCACATGGTGGTACATGGAGCCTTATCCTTAAAATCCACCTAAGCCTTTGTTTTACGGATTATGCACGAAATACCAAGTCCTTGGGGATGTGGCTGGTGTGGGCAGCTCTGCACAGAGGGATCAGTCACCCCCTCCTGTCCCTTTGCTGAGTTGAGAGAAGCAAATAGATAAGGCTGGGAGGAAACCTATAGGAATGGTGAATGGGTTGGAGATGAAGGCAACACCTCCTGTTTGTATTTCTGCTGAAATCCAGCCTCACCCTTGTAGCGACAAAGTTACCCCAACTGCCACTGATGTTAGTAGGAGACTTCACTTTGGTTAGTTTACACCTTTTGAAGCACAGTTTATCATTCCTGTTGATGCTCTTGCATTATCTATACATGAAGGTGAGGCTGATATAAAATGTTGGATGGCTAGGCAGAGGTCCTGAGACAGCTCTGGCTGAAGAAACCTCTAATGGACTCATTGCATGAGGTTGGTGTGTCACCTGGACTAGCAGAGATGCATCTCAGACTTGTCATTCAGTGATTACTTGGGCAATTTTGTGTAAAAAAAAAAAAAAAAAAAAAAAAGCAGATTTTAGAGTCCCGTCTTCCTTCCTTGGCTCTTTTTCCCTCCATCCCCACCTCTCATACTCGGGTGGATCAGTTTATCTTCATGGCTAGATGGGATGGTCATGGGGAGTGATGGACCTTGGAAGACACGGGCACAAGTGAAGGGATGAGGGATGGTCCTACCGCAACCCTGGTCTCTCTGGTGCACCATGCAGGGACCGGCGTACAGCAGGCACACCCTGCCTGGAGAGACCGAGCCCGGGGAACATCCGCAGGAGATCCTGATCCTCCGGCACAAGAGCCTGCGGGTGGAAGCGAGCGGAGGAGACGCGACCGGCTCCAGGACAGAGGTAAGAGGGAGCGGGGATGGCTCGGACCTGCAGAGACCGTGTGCAGGTATCATGAGCGCTAGCAAGAGTGCTCTTTGTCGCTGGTGATATTTCCTTTTAGAGATAAATTTAGTTGCCTTAAGGAAATTAAAAAAGTGTCTCTTAATCCTAAATTGCATTCCCATGAGTAGGAGATACTGAGGAAAAAAAACCCAACTCTTGACAAACAAATGAGCCATCTTAGGTGCAGCGCTGTTCAGTGCTTTGTGAACACAGGCTCCTAGCCATGCTAGGAAAGTTATTTACTGAGCAAATGTTATTAATTGGGCTTCAGCCTGTAGATTCAGAGGTCTGTTTTTCCCATGTTTTCTTTTCTGGGAGATTTTGTCGAAGGCCGGAATTTGGTACATCCATTGTCAGCAGTCCAGATGGACTGTAAATATTTGAAACTGTTTGGCGGGGTTTTTTTTTCCTCCTAACTCTTTTGAAAGGACAGAAGCATTATTATGAGCTTTCTTACTTATCCTGGAGATGAGGTTTTTGTTTTTAAAAGCAGTTCTGGACAGACTTGAAGAACGTAAAATAGAAGGAAGTGTTGCATACCGATTCCTGGGAGAACCATTTCAAGTCCGAATTTACTGCTGGCACAGCTCCATGACAGTTCATTTTTTCTGAATTAAAGGAGAAACATGGTAAATACAATGTCTGTGGCTGGTGAAGACTTCCGCTGACTTCTTTGGAAATCATGAGAGAAGCTGGGCAGATCTTTCCCCCTGGAAAGACGAAATGGGCCAGGAATGGTGCACGAGGAGCAGACTTGGTCTTCTCAGTTCTTCCCATCCTCTGTAACTCTCAGTCTTCAGGAAAAGCAATTAAGTCCTCCCAGTATTTTGCTCGCAGACCCGCAGGTCAGCAGCAGTAACTGCTGAGCCGTCCCTGAATTTCACCCACTTCTCTGAATCTTGGGTTTTTGCTCAGGCTAAAGCACCATCCAAGTGCAAACTGTGGTATCTGATCTGGGCAGCGAGACTCCATCGCTAAGGAGAACAGAATGACCTTTTAAAAAGAAACAATTAATTTTTCTTTATTTAGATAGTAATTTTCTACAACAGCACAAGAACTCGGGACTGCCACAGGCTTTCCTGCACTCTGATTTCTTTGTTCAAATGCCAGTCACTGAAGAGCCCACTGAGAATGGCACCAATGCACCAAATTCTGCTGCGTCTCAGCCCTCTGTTCACAGAAAGGTGTTCTGGCTCTTGCAAACGACTTAAAAGATTTAATTTGATCATTTACATGCTGATTGGTACTTACAATTCAAAATAGATAGGCAAGAATATGGCATGTTCCTGTAGAACATTTGGTATAATTAAACTTCAAAAGAACAGCATCAAGCTAGGGCTGATTTTAAGTGCTATGTTCCAGGCTTTTAAGGACATTTGATTGTTAACCCTTGTGCTCCCATTAGGTTCTGAAGTGCATTTGGTAGGAAATTTAACACCTTTGGGAAGACTGTTTCTCCTGTTAGTTTGAATTCTTACAGCTGGCCTTTCAGAGGACAGAATATTTTGGGGCAAAACTGAACAAAAAGTAAATTCACTCTGTCTCTATACTGACCCATGGACGGCGGCTGATGCCCTGTGGGGGTGGCGAAAGGTGCTGTGGGTTGTGCAAAATGCCAGTTTGGTGCTGAATGCTGCCGGCTCATAGGAGTCATTTGTTGGTGATAATTCTACCTCTGTACAGCAGCTACCTTTGTGCAGTCAAAGTGAAGCAGATGTACACACTGAGGGCTGATTCCAGTGACATCTGTAAGGGTGACTCTAAGCCCCATCAGCATCCCTCTGCACCCAAAAGGAAAAATCAGGCATGCTTTGTGTGAGCAGCAGCCTATCTGCTCGTGTTTTAGAATAGCTGCCTTGTTTTACTGCAAACAGAAATGAGGAAATACTGAAAAGTGATGGGATAATGTTCTACGAGAGCCCTGGAATATTGGCACAGCGTGGGAGGGTGAGTGAACACTGTTACTTCACGCTGTAGAAGGACAGACTGAAGAATTTGTCAGCAGAAAGAAGGAAAACTGTGCTAATAAGTAGATTCCATCCCGTTAAAAGCAGCTCAATATTTTAAGTTTCTAGGAAAAACATAAACCACTCAGATTTAGTTTTATGCCAAGTTGACAAGCAAATGGCATTTTTGTGTTTAAAACAGAGATGAATGAAAAATATGCCTAGTTAGCGTCTGTGAATTTTCTAATTGGCAGATCTTTGTAGTCCCAAAGGGAAGGGCTTGGCCTTCCAGGTTTTGAGTCAGCAAAAAAACCCAGACGCTCTCATGCCACACATTTTTCTATTCTGCATTTCACCACGAGATGGAAGCATTACAACTGTCTTTGCAAACCCGACTGGAAATCGAGGAACAAACTTCAAGCAAAAGAGCACCGAAAACCCTCCGGTGCTGGTGAAACACCTGCATGGCTTCTATTGCCAGTCTATTGAAAAAAGCTTTGGTGATGCGTTCCATCGGTTGGGTGTTATGAACTGAGTGAATAATTTAAAAATCTCTTTGGTTCAGTAGAAACACTGCTTTTTCTACTTGCTGGCTGTCTGCATATCTGGTGGTTTGTTGGTTGTTGTTTTGTTTGTTTGTTTTTGTTTTTAGTGAAGTTGCTTAGTCCTTTGCTATTAAAATATGAGGCTGTTGTAGTTCAGTTAGATTAGTCTCAGAATTTATTAGGTGCTGGCTGGTCTTTTCCTCCTGCATCAGCCACCACAAAATAAGGTATGTATGGAAGAGCATCTTTCTATAGGTCTGTGGCTCCGCCGGGCTGGGGAGGAACCAAGAGTGAAGGTCATCTCTCCTGATGGACAATCCACCTCCTTCCACAGTCAGTGTGGAGAAACCAGTGTCCTCGCCAGTACAGTCTATGGTCAACACTTTGGCTTCAGCTGGATCAAACCATCTCTTCTCTCTAAGCTGGGTGGCTTTAGGTGCCTTGAGGGTCTACTGCACTTTGGGTATCTGCCTTTGCTTTTATGGTAAATGCTGCCTTAGAAGCCCCTGCCAAGGAAGGGTTGCAGGATGAATAGGGAAGGCAGAGAAAAGAAGAACAATCCTCATCCCTCCTGAGCCAACGGCACAGGTTAAATGGTTTACGCCAGGCAGAAAAACCTTGGCAAGACTACGAGGTGGCTTCAGATCTGAATCAGAGCCCAGAGGATTAACTCCAAGACTATCTATTTCCAGCAGAAAGCTCACCTTCCTCCACCTGAGGACAAAATTCCTGCCGAAGGCTGATGCTTCCCGGAGCTGGGCATTGCGGTGGCTCTGAACGCTGCCTGGATTTTGAGCTTGCATTATTTTAGGCAAGGATCCAGTGCAGAGTACCTTGGCAGGGAGGTGTCTGAGACCCAGGATAGCTTTTATTTACCACTGAGCACCCAGAAAATCCTTGCACCTGTAGCCAGGCAACTTCGTCCTCTTTTCCTCTGCCAAAACCCAAGTACACTCCCCCAGAAGGAGCTTATTTGGAGCTGCCCGTGAGCCATGTGCGTAAATGACATTCTGCCTTTGGTAATTATGTCGGAGCCCTTTCATGGAACATGCTCTAAGAATGTTAAATGCCCCTGGGAATGGCTTTCCAGGGAGCCGGGCGATGCTACTGGAGCTGAGAAGGCATTGTTATTGAAATGGTCAATAAAAGTGCGAACAAGGGATGGAGGGCAGCGGTCCTCGTTAGGGGAGGGAGGAGAACAAACCGAAACAAAACAGAAAACAGGCCTGGGAGGTGTCCAGAGTTATTTTGGCAGTCTGGGTTTCTGGACCAACGTGCCAATTCACAGCTGCATAAGAGACTTATTCCCAGTTTACAGAAGCACTGAACAATTCAGGCAGCATTGTGCTACCGGATTTATGGTTTGTTTTTTTTTTTTTTTCCTGGAGGGTGGAGATTAGCACTGGAGTGAAAGGACAGGGAGCTCGTTAGTGCAAGCTCGTTACCTGCCTCCTTGGCCTGCAGCCAAGGTGGGGAGCAGCCAAGGTGAGAAATGTCCATGTTCTGGGGATGGGCTTCACCTGCCTGGTCCTCCCCGCTCCAGGGCTGCTCCATCCCATCCCATGCCATCTGCCGAATCGCTCCTGGAGAGCTCAGACCTCTTCCACCAACTCTAAACAAATCAGCATCCATAAATATTTCCTGCCATCTCTTTGGTCTATTTTTAGCAATAGTTCTTGTTGTTTTTCTTGGCAAAACAAATGCAGATGGAGTCCTTGGGGATTGCAAATGGCTTGTTTATGAAGCAGGAGTGTTGTTAACAGACCTGCTCGCGATCTTCATCTCAATGTATTAAACTCCTTTTCCTCTTTAATCACAGAAAGGTGATTCCTACTTGGCGCAGGGTGACTCCAGCCCGCAGCCCAAGCTGTGCCGCTCCTTCACCGGTAAGCTGGGGGGTTCTTCATGTTCCACCAAAGACTCAGATGTTCAGCAGCGATTGCAGATTATTCCACTTATGGTGATGCTAATGCATAAGCTACAATCTTATAAAAATGAATGATATTTCAGTAAAGTTCATGCCCAAATACTTTCCAAAAATTATATTTTTTTTTGCTTGCTAAGCGTTATTAAAATGCATTTTGAGTGTCCCATTAGCAGCACTGTCTGTTTTGAGTATCTGTTACAGAAAGATCAGTGGCTCAAGACCTCATGTTTTTGTAAACCCGAGCTCAGTTTTCAGATAGCTGAAAGCTCAGTTTTCACATTAAAAAAAAAAAAAAAGTTTAGTATCAGTGAAGCCTCACACAAAGTATAACTGGTTGGAACTGTAGCCAGGGTCATTTTAGCCTCTGAACTGCAATGAGATGTTCAATAGGAAACTGAACACTGAATTTTTACGATACTTGGCACAACACCTTTTAGCACCGTCACAGCTGTAAAAGTGATGATTGAAAAGACGCAGTTTTTGTTGAAAATAACGAAAAAAATAATAGTCTCCCGACACAGGCTGAGATAGGTTAAGGAGCTGGGTCTAATATTAACATACAGAGTATTTCTTTATTACATAGGTATTGGAAAAATATCTAAGAAGTAAGAAATTTTCCTTTCAATCTTTTTGTGTCCTATTTCTAATGTTTTCTTCCTTTGTAATTTTACTGAAACAATTAACTGAACACTTGCTAGATAAAGAGCCATAGAGTAGCTGGTACCTTACTAGAGGTTTGCAAGAGCTGATGGGAGGAACACGACTGTGTGACATTTGTGTGTGCATATCACAGACATCTGCTGGGGATGTGGCTATTTTAATCCATATTTTATCATATATGTTTAAACCGCATTCTTCCTGAAGAAAAACATGAGTGTGAGCAGAGCAAAGTGATAGAAAGCAGCATTGCCGGGTGGGTTGTTTTTTGCCCCAGGGACAATGTGAACACAGTGGCCCCCGACATCGACCCTTCCATCATGACTGCATGTACCTCCTCCCAAAAAATCACTTAATGTGGCAAAGTGAAATTATAGGTGCTCCAGCAGGACATCTGCATCTTGAAAAGCTATTTTAAGGTAGTCACTGATATGAGTTTTTGTTCTGCGAAGTTGCTAATGCGGCTTGACTAAAGAATGATGATATTTATCCAGATACGTAACCTGTTTCAAAGTACAAAATAGGTTTTAAATTGCCTTTTTTTTTTTTTCCATTGAAACACTGATCTTTGCCTTCTGTTTTATAATGGAAAAGTGATCCTTGCAGTGGAACAGCTCATCCCTGATGAGCAAACGGCCACCTCAGTAGCTCTCGGTATTTCTTCATTCCTGTTGACCCACAAAGGAGAACATTTCTCATACACGTCTGTGTTTTTCTATTCCCGCAGTGGGGAATGCAGAAAAAGTTCGGGAAGTGGAACGGAGCCGCTCGAAGTCAATGTGTGTCATCCCACCACCCCAGCCCGGTGATACGTCCAGGAGTGAGAAGAAAGAAATGGAGAAAGAACTGACTTTGGAGATGTAAAGGCACAAATGATGACACTGGTGTCCCATTAGGGATCAGACTCCATTGCATGGATGGCTACTATACCTGTAGATAATGTAAACAAGACAAATATTGAAAAGGACTGTGTGGACAGGGCAAAATATCCCGAGTGGTCTGCATCAAAGCGTGAACTCTCATTGCACGATGCTGGGTGTTTAAAGGGAACCAGGGGAAAAGATGCAGAGCTGAGCACTAACAGCGCAAAGTAATGTCTGTCACAAAATCGGTTTGTTCAGCCCGGGAAAACTGGTGAAACTGTCTGCAGCTGCAAGAAAGGATGTTTTAATATCAGATTTTCTCATTAGTCAGCAAGGATAGACTGAACAGCAGGGAGAGTTTAGATTATGTGTTAGGAAAAACTTTATCATCTCAAGGAGAGTTTTATCAGGCAATGGAGTGTGCCACCAGGAAAGAGCAAAAGATCTCTTCTGCTCCTCAGGGTCCTGACTATGAACGTTAATGACATGAAGTCCAAAGTTAAATCATATAGTTAAATAAGGCGTTATGTCACCCCTTTTGCAGGGCAGGTGCAGGTAAACCCCAGGGATAGGACCTGAGGAAGACAGATCCTTCCACATTTGGGTAATTTCCTTTGAAACTCCAGGTAAGTGTTAAAACCTTTGAAATCTTGTCCTTAGCTGAACCCAATAGGCTAAATTTTAGTATTGTAAACATCGACATTTTTCTCTCTCATCCTTTTCCTCTGAATTGAAGGATCCAAGAGTATTTAATCTGAACAAGTGGCTCTTTCTGAATGAAAAATAAAATAAACGGTAGGAATTTGCATACTCCATGATACTTTTTGACTTCCAGAGCCAATCTGTTGTGTGCAGAAATACTCCTTTAGGAGACCACTGCTTAGTACACCGGGGCTTTTGTTTTAAATTAAAGACAAAAAATTGTGTATATTTGTTTGGCAAAGCTGTGGATGTCTCATTTTCATTCGAACAAGCTCCTTTACGGTGTCCTGACATAAGCTGATGTAGTTAACTTTGACTTGAAGGCTGCTCTTGACTGCCCCATTACTGGAAATTCACCTCATTGCAAATGAAAATTGGACCTTTTAGCATTATATGTGTATTTTATGTGTGTATATACATATATATACACATATTTATTGATTTTTTGTGTATGTCCATTGTAATCTTCAGGACCTTTATTAAAATTTTTGTTTGTTTCTTCATTTGATCCATCTTGCCTGGGAGTCACATGGATTCGTCTACACTTTATTTAGAAAACTGCCCATCTTTGAAGATGATGTCATATACATGTACTACATTTCTATCTCAATTAAATATGCTGTGTTATGAAGTTATCTAAGAGTTATTGCCTCCCTGCATCCACAAGACGCTCCCAATGATGTCAGCGGTAGTGGGTGACACGCTATCTCCTTGGCTGTCCGGTTTAATGTCCACAATGTTTAAATTTTCTCCTGAGGTTCTGCACAGTAAATAGCTATAGAAAGATTTACTAACATGAGTCCTTTTTATTCTGTAGCTGGAGAGCAAAAAGGAAAAGAAATCAAGTTGCTTGCCAAGGAGGTTTTAATCAAGTTTATTTTAATCAAGGATAGAAATTTTGTGAATCCCTTGGCAAATGCTTGCTTGTGTTTGTTGTGGGTATTTTTTTCTCTTTTTTTTGCTTCTGGCTTCTGAACTGTCTTGCTTTTGTCAAAAGTATCTGAATGTCTGTACCATTTTTGTCTTGTACAACATCATGCTTCTGGGCATCGGGTACTTCAATAATGATCTTTTTTTGTTTGAGTTGCCCATGACATAAAATGAGTTCTTTGCGATATTTTTACGGGCTACCAAGGACCTTATCAAACGGTGGCTTTTTTGGCATGTGTAGATTTCTTTGTAATACTGTAGTAGGCAGCAGAAACAATTGGAAAAATCAAGACACTTACAGAAAATGGAACTGAAATTTTATCTGATGTGGAGAAAAAGAAAAAAAAAAATTTTGCTTGCATTTTTTTTGAAGTTGTATGTTTTTATCTCAGTTTAGCCCAACAAGAGACATTTAGATGCCAGGATCTCCCAGCTGCTAGCAATTCCAGATGCTGCTGGGCTCCGGTGTGCGGCTCGTGGCAGCGCGGAGGCTGTGGCCGGGTCCTGCCACACTGGCGGCTCCATCCATCCCCATGTCCCTGCGCATGTACCCCGGCCTCACCCCGTGCAGATCCCAGCCCATTAATCCCTTTCTACCCTACCATAAATACCTCCCTGATGTATTAACAATTTGCTTGATCTGCAGAGAAGACAATATTCTGCGCAGTGCATACTTTCCCAGTGAGTCACTCTGCCCCAAATTTAACCTTCTAGATACTATGGATTTTTTCTTAAAGTTTCTTTACAAAATATAATAGCACAGCTAAAGCTTTTATGAAATATTTTCCAGTTGCTTAGTGGCCAAGTCCTCTGACTAGTGTGTATTTCAGCCCAGGATACTTTTGATAATCTTTGCCAGTATCCAGTGTTGGTGGTCTTAAAATTCTACAACTGAGTGGAAAACTGTTAAATGCTCAGGCTTCAGAGCATGCCTAATTAATTCTTTGCAGGGTTTTAGTCCTTTAAAAAGTGTTAAAAAACACGGATTCAGTGTATCATTGAATATTGCATGCTTCTGTGGAAATAAATTGCATCAGTTCGATTCCTTTAGTCGTTCAGAGAGTTATTGCTCTTTGCTTCCTCTGGAAGTTTACAGGAGTCTTTTGAAAAGTTCAGGTTAAAATACGCAAAAGTTGCAAATGATGGGGAGTAGCTCAATGGCAAAGCGAGAGCCCAAAAACTACATCAGAAAAGTCTGGGCACATA
The DNA here is from genome assembly GCF_036013445.1 of Caloenas nicobarica. NCBI lineage: Eukaryota > Metazoa > Chordata > Aves > Columbiformes > Columbidae > Caloenas > Caloenas nicobarica. The sequence goes on from NC_088256.1 coordinate 7,208,760, forward strand.
GATCAAGCAGCTGCATTTACAACTCAGGCTATAAATCTCCCTTGCATTTGCAACTCCAAAAAGTATTTGTGTTCAGCACGTGGGCTTTTTTTTTTAAATTTTTATTTTGACCAGAAAATCATGCTTCTGTTTATTTTGTTTCACGACTGCTTAAGGAGATTATAATGGCTCAATCCTGGAAAATACAGGCAACATTTAAGAACGGGGTGAGACAAATTGAGCTTTTTTCTCTCCTGACATCAAGTGCTGGGGGTTTTCAACCTCATCAGAAACACCGAGGATCTTTCAACATCCAGGCTTATGTGCTTCTTCCAAGAGACATGTAGACGGGAGAGATGAAAAAGGAGCATGTGATGGAGATGAACAGGTGATTATAATTTTAATGCAGAATTAAGGGGGCAGATGTCAATACGGATGTCTATTCCTCTCTCCACACAGTTCATACTGGGGGGTTGCTCTTCACAAAACTGTCTGGGGATGTTGGTGGCATTTTCAAGGCAAAGCTGGTAGTGCTTGGGTAGCACTTGTGGTGGGCTGGATGGCTTTGATCTCCTTGGTTTCTTCTCGGTCTGAGGTTTGTGGAAGCAAGAGTCAAGGCAGAGACCCACAGGAGGTATTCACCCCATCTACCCAAGGAACCACGACGTGGAACGTCTTTCGGAGCACAACAGATCATCAGGGTGAGCTTCAACGCAGAAAGGTACGCAGATCTCCAAAGGGACTCGGGGATGTCTCTGAAGGCAGTCCTGAAATCGCTTTTGTTCATAAAGTTGCAAAAAATCATCCTTTCAGCATGAGAGAAGGAAAATATATTGATCTCTCTACATAACAATTGTTTTTTCTGTGAGCATGGATCAAAACACAAAAAATAAAGACAACTCAGTCTATCTTTCTTAAATTTTTTCCAGAGGTACTCACTCACCCCAGTCTGTCCTCAAAAATTATATGGTTTTTAAACCCCACACTTTCTGATTAGTTCATCAGAAAGTCCTCAGCCCTTTCTAACTGCAGAGGAAGAGACGGGAGCTGGAATGATTTATTGGTGGCTTTCTTGCCCTTTCTTTTTTCCTTCTCTTTTCTTCTTGTATATGTGTGTCCTGTCTATTAACAAGGCTGTGTCCATTGCATTGTATAAAATCTATATTAACAAAATGCTTGCACAAAAGAAAATCAGAAAACTAATTTACACTTTGAAACCGGAATGGTTCTGAATCTTATAATTAATGAAGAAAGATTATTTTTTTTTTTTCTGAAGAGTAAAGGAATGGTTTTTTTCTATTAGTCTTATGAAAAAACATTCCTATTATAAGAATTTTTTTTTTTCCCCTAAGTACCAGGGAAATAGAGAAGCAAGAGTGTGCTGAGGTTAGGTGAACCTTGGCCAAGTGAGGCTGAAGGACTTTTCTCCTCTGGTAGCCCCTAAAACCTGCTGGTGCAGAAATCCAGCACCTTCTGGGCTGGCTGGATGCAATAATGGGGTTGATATGTAATTAAAACAAATAATCAAGCTGAATCGAAGGAAACAGAAGGGGGCTGTAGCTCCATCATGTGTGTTAGCTCTCCCCAGCAAACCTGGATGCTCCCACCACGTGCTGCTGGAGCAGGTGCCCCGTCCCCATCCCAGGCACTGTCTCATTGTCCATCCCATCCAGGAATTTTTCGGATCCCAACAGTGATGAGCCCGTGTGCGGAGCTGTGCCAAGGTGAAGGGAAAGCTCATTGCATGGAGAGATGTTTTGACCTTGCAAACTCAATTCCTATTCCAGAGGCGAAGAATTTGGAAAACATTTGGCTGGGCACATAGCAGCCCACGAGGAGCCAGGACTGGGCACCAGCACTGCTCTCCCTCAGCCACGCTGGGGTTTTTCTGCCAACGGGACCGAGAATTACTGAGGACACCTTCCAAATGGCAAAAGCGCTAACTCGCGAATATGCATTAGCATAAATACAGCAATGCCAAATACAGCTGACTAAAAAGCACACACATAAACGTGGAAGTGTGCATTAATCCCTTTTAAAAAAAAATACACGAGTGCCCACTTTGCATTTTAATTTGATGCAATTGTGGTGCAATCTGCAAAAGAAAGTCCTCGCTTCTGGTATGCTAACCCTTGTCTTCACTGAGCTTCTCCAAGCATTGCCAAAGCTCCCCTGTCAATCGTGTTCAGCTTTGAGATAGAGATCACAAGAATAGATGGAAACTGATTTTTCTTATCATTTCAGACAGGTTTAACCAGTATTACATGTTAGTTAAATGGCAACAGTTTGAAATTACATGTATTGAAGACTATTTATGTGATAGATATATCGAACTTTGTATTTAATCAACCATTTTATGTTCAATATAAAGAAGTCATATCGTTGCAGTGATCGTTGCCTGTGAAGTAACCAGATGACTGTGAGATGGGTATGTTATTGCAGTTCAAAACTATGGAAAAAGGATGGATATGTTGGACTGCCCAGGGATGGGCTAGGAGAGGGTTAACACGTGTAGGCTTGGGATGAGTGAAGGTGATGGGAAGGTTGTCCACAAGCATGTACATACAAACCCATCACAGCAGCAGGGATTGCTTCCAGTGGAGACAGCAGCTAAATGCGGGAGGGCAAGTAAGTGGCTGAGGGGGGACGGTCCATGCTTATTCACACTGAATTACAGGCTCATTTCCCGGACAGTGCTGCCCAGAGAGCGCGGGAGGAGTGGAGCTGCTCGCCCAGGGGCACACCAAGGGTGCTGGTGGGAGGCTGTGTCATGTCAGGATGGTTTCTTCTCTCCCTTAGCTGACTAAATTGTTTGCTTGGAAGAAAAGGGATGGTTAAGCAGGCCAGAGACATCATGTGTATTTTCACTTCCCTGAAAACGGCTTTTGTACCACAGCTCTCCCATTAGATGCACATTCACTGCTTCTTGTCTGAAGGCCATGCCGTGATGTCTCTACTAGTGTTCAGCCCTGCCATGGGGACTGTCATCCCATTATACAAACATCAGAAGGTATTCTTCAATTTTAGCCCCCAACCGAGATGTAAACCTCACCTTTGAGACAGCCACTGGCCCTGTTGTGCAGCTCCCTGTTACCTTGTTCACCCACCACCTGCCCTACCACACCAGATGCAACAACATCTTCTGCTCTCCTTGAGCTCTTGCCCCTTGCAGTCCAGCTCTACCTCTAACTCACGGGGCTCTGGGGTCTGTGGCGGAGTTTCAACCTCACATTATGGTAAGTCTGCAACCTGTCCCACCTTTTCTTTCTACACATGTCAACGTGTGGACTCCTCTGGGCAGGGACTTCTTTCCTGGATCCGATGGAATGCCTCACGCGCTCATGGTCACGTTAAACAAACAGCAGCTCTGCCTCTGCAACAGTGATGAAGAGAGTGCTAATGTCTTATTGAAAAGCTATCCTTGCAATATTTAAGAAAGAATAACACAGAGGATAGAATAAATTATTGTAATTTGAAGCCTATTGTGCCCATAGGAGAAGAGCGAGCGCATTCAGCAGTCCATATGCCTCAACAGTTGGCTCGAAACGTAGTCAAAATTTTACCCAACCCTCTCCAGTTTCCCTAACCAGTGTGCAGTTTCTCTGAGATACCCATATGTTCACAGTTAACTTTAACTATTGAATTCATTCAGCGATTAATTTGGCCACACAAAATCCTGTAGGATAAGGAAGTTAACATCCTCACCCACCCCCCTTTTAGAACAGGTCATGCCTTAGGCTGAGGTTAGAAACTCAGAACATGAATTTTCACAGTAATTTAAATTTCCTCCTCCAGCCTCCTGGCATGTCACAGGAATACAGTTATTGCCCTACAGAAATTATAATTTCCCTAGTCTGGCATCCTGGCAGTGATCTACCGCAGATGCTCCAGCAGAAGACAAAAAAGTTAGGAACCAAATGGCAGCAAAATTCCGTGCGGGAATGTCCTCATCCCCACGAGACACTTCTTCCACAGCAGGCTCGGGCAGCGGGAGGGGTATGGATGCTATATAGTCTGCTCCTCTTTGGCAGCGAAGAGAACATCCTTCTACAACTGCATAGCAAGACTCTTGAGGTATATCGGTATGTACACCCGATTTCAATACTTCTTATCTAGCTAGGTGTAGATCTGCCTGATTTAAATGTGTTTGCATGGGTTGATTGTGTCACTTCTGAGAGCAACAAAATATTTAAGATCTCACCGATGTTTTAATGTTACCGCTTGGATTTCTGTGGTTTCTTTGTGTGAAAGCTACCTTAGCGTTTTGTTCAGAGGACACAGGAGCTGAAGGAGACGCATATTCCAGAAGTGCCACTTCTACACTGCGCTTGCAAGGACATGGCTAAAGGTATCTCACAGCAATGGCTGCAGAAACTGCGAACTCTGTGACATGGTAAAGATCTTCGAGTTCAGATTTGCTCAAGCCAAGCTCAACCTCTTTGCTAATCTCACGCACAAACAGGGTTTTAAAAACTCTGCGCCGTGACCTGCAGGTTCTCTGCACCGCTCTCCTGAAACGAAGAGCCGTGTGTTTATTTGGAAATCTTCCTGCTCTGTCTCAATAGCTATTTGTCATGTTCCTTAACGCCGCAGCTGTTTGGTTACACCAGGTCATCGGCTTTTATTAGTCCTGTCCCCACCACCCACTGAAACTCACACCAGCCAGGAGGAGATTATTATCCCCATCTAAAAATAGCACTTCTCTCGTCCCTCTCTTCCAGTGATCTTGGAAACTTCGGGGTTTTTCTTCTTTTCTGATTTCCAATTCTGCTGCCTACTTGCTGCCCCATGAAGGCCGGCGTAGCCGCCCTCGCAGCCGGGCTCCTTGGCGGCACCGGCGTCTTGTTCTTCCTCGTCGCTTTTGGGACGGATTACTGGCTTCTCGCCACGGAGACCTGCGGTGTCTTTGAGCATGGGAACAGCACCCTGCAGACCGGGGAGGTAAACTCTGAAATCTTGTCTTACTTTGGAAGAATTAAATTATTTAAATATACATATATATTTTTAAATTTTTAAATCTGTGATAATATTTATGCTCATTGAAAGTGACCTGCTAATGTAAAGTGTCAGCCTGAGCTAACTTTAAAATCCAAACCAGCATTTCCACAGTATCTAACATTTTGACTGAAATGCATCTAGGAAACACAAAGACAGCACCTCTGTAATCTGGCAGATACAAGCATTAAGGAATGAAAAGCAAAAATGTAAGAGCTTTACTTGTTGACAGCATTTGCCTCTGAAGACAAAAGGTATCTCCTGATAACTGCCGTTAAAAGATTTCTCTCTCTGTAGTTTCTTCACTTAAAAATAGTTCATATTTTAAAGTGTAGGACTTGGCAATCATTAGCATTAGCAGTGATGTGACTACAGCGCAGACAGAAAACAAAAGCAAACATCAGACGCAGAACAGAGTAGAAAAGAATTCCAGCCTGTCTAACTAGAACAGGCCTATACATTTTAAAATTGAGATTTATATCGGTTTTTAGTTAGCTAGAAATGTAATTTTCGAAGGACAATTAGGTATTTTACTGCTAATTGCTGATGTCACTTGTTTGTGGATCCTTTTGAAAGTTTGATTTTAGCTGCACTTGCTATGAGCTAACTCTGCAATGAAATAACAACCAGATCAGTTCCCTGAGCCACCCACTCTTCAAAAATGTTTTTGCACTGATCAGTGTGTGGTTTCAATTACAAAATGACAGGAAGATCCTTGTTGTGTGCAGATTTTCGGAACTTCAAAGTTCAATCCAATTAGGTTTGATTTTTTTCTGGTGTGGTGAGTCACACTGGGTAAGCATCATGATGCCGGCAAGAAATATTTTCTTTCATTTCAGAATCCCATAATCAAATGTAGGGCACTGTTTGCTTGAGTCATGTTTCCAAATGACTTTCTCTATTGAAAAAAAAGAATTATGATAGAAAAACTGCCTGGCAGAAGACACTGTCTTTACTGTTTAAAGTGGCACGGTAAAACCCTGGAGACGGCAGAGTGTCACGGACGGAGGAGAGCGCTCAGTTTTTGTGCACTTGAGAAATGACAATGTTAATTGTTGCAGAGTTTTTGTTTGTGCTGTTGTCTTTTCAAGTGGAGAGACTAGAGATGTGGCACTGCAGTATATGAATAAGCATCTCAAACATTTCAGATACGCTCTTGGCCAAGCGCTGGTGTGCCTGTCACCGAGACAGAGACACTTCACAAGTGCCGGCCAGAAGTAGGAACCGCTCTTACTCTTTCCTCTCAGCGATTTTATTTCTATTTCACACACTGCTTCTATTATCTCCGTTTCAGTTAGTGGTTTTGTACAGCAGGCTGTATTTTTACCTTCTCTGCCCTTTCTTAAACTGGCAAATCCTGTCCCTTACAGATAAGGATGGTCTTGAGTATCTACCAACGAGCAATTAAATGTGCCATGGATGCACTAAGTCGGAGCCACCAGCCGATGAAGTTTGAGGGCTGCATGTTACCGTTGCCACAGCTGGTATTTTATCTTGAAAGTAGAAGGAGCATCAGGTCGGAGCTCTGGAATTGGTCATAGCTTGATGCATAAAAACCTCGAGAAGAGAAAAAGTATCTTCTAGGACCTCCCCACTGAGTCCCACCTCCTTTCTCCAGTTCAAGGGTCCAACCCCTGCATGGAGTTTCTCCGTCCTCCACAAAATGTAATTTTGTAGCAGTCATGTCTCCTTTGCCAAACTGTATATGATAAAGACAAAATTTATTTTGGCTGCAGTTTTAATCAGGTTTTTTGGTAAATAGTCCATCACTCGACTTTTAAATATCCTTTATTCTGGAAAGACCTCAGCCTTGTGCTCACTGATCTACAGGTTGAAGTAGACTCTCCTAAAAAGGAAAATTTCTCAATATTCATATTGTGGTGTATGAGAAAACTGGTGTGGGCAGAGTAATTTGTCTCTCACATAAGTTTAGCATAACTTCTGGACTCAGTAGAAGGAGAAAAGGAAGGAAACCTTTGGGCTGGCGATTGGAAGAGACTCACTGGGTCTTTTAGAGTTGGTCTTTCTTCTGGGGTTGAGACAGACCTTACATGGATCCTGCAGAGCAGCTAGGACATCTGAACTGTTGCTTTGGGTCACCCCTGAAGTTGCTTACCTGGTAATCAGCCTGCTTCCTGCTGCTTACAACAGCAATAATGTTTACTTGAGGAAAGTGTTTAAGAATCAGAATACACCCAGAGTGCTCTGCTGCCTGGCATACGTGTCCAGCTCTGGTGATCAGTAGTTTAAAAGCATTGGAGAAGAAAGTGTTTTGTGAAGGTCTGCTAGATGATTTGTTGTCAGAACATTTTATAGCTCTGATAGAAAAGAAAGTCAAGGACAACCTCTGTCTCTGTGTTCCTCAACCCCTCCAGAACCAATTCAAGCAACAAATGAAAACCTGTGCAAAAATCGAAAGCAACAACCGTCTAAGCAAAAAGTATGTGTTTCCCATCATGGTCATCCCTGTATCAGCTTGAGCTTTCATTCCTCCACAGGCTGAAACGCTGACAGAGGTCAGGAAGGAGATCCTCACCTTCCATCACGAGGGCTTCTTCTGGCGGTGCTGGTTCTTCGGCGAGGGCCACCCAGAGACCATCTGGACCTTCTGGTACAGTGAGTACGATGCCACCATGCCACATTTGCAGCATTCGCTTGCGGTTTGAATCGCAAACAAGCACAACAAGGGCTCCCAGGGATGAGGAGACAGTTGTCCACAAAAATGTAGGAACCTCTTGATGCCATTTAAAATATCACCTCCAAAATCTTATGGGGTTGAAAAAGAGACTTTAAATAAGTTCTGCAAAGGTTTTAAACACTGTGAAAGCCTTGGCCTTGTGCTCATGGTGGCTTCGGTCTGCTCACAGATGCTTACAAGCCAATGGAGCAGTGTGATCACCTTGTAGGGCATTTGGTTGAAAATAATGCAGGTTCCCACAATAAATTTATTCTGAAGTGATTAAAATTTCAAATGACTTTGCTGTTCCCCAGTCCTTGACCTGTAAAACCTTGCAGGAGCAGTTACAGCCACCATTCAATGGAACAACGTGAGATTTCTCACATGGAAATTTTTTGATAGAAAAGGACAGACTTGAGAGAGGGGGTTTGCTATGTAATTACATTATATGGAAATACATGATATAATATAACATTACCTGAAGTAAAATGACTCTTTCTGATAACTGGCAAATTTGTAATACTTTTTCAGGTATTTATTATAATAGGATTGATCATGGCAAATTAATTTGCTGCTCTCATGGATGTAATAATTAATTCAATAGGTATCCCATAGTCAATTTAGCATGAACTAATGTCCACCTATTATAAAGTGTTCCTTTGAGCTGGGGAACATATTTAAATAAGTGGCCAACCATTAATTAATTCATTTAACATTCATTCTATTACAGTTAATCATGATAAGCCTCAGTGGTATTAATATTGATGGGGCACTTCCATATTAATTGTGCTTTCCCTTCTCACGAACTGGAAGTCTTGTAAGGTGGCTTGTTCTGGTACCCAAATACCTTTGCCCCTTCTGCGTGGTCCGGTACATTTTCTGGAGGAAACCAGCAAGGGGAATATTTACACTGATTTCAGTTGCTCTGTCTTTCATGATTTATGTCCACCTTAGATTCAGGTTATGAAGATGAGAAGATGTATGGGTAGCAGTCTCAGATCCTGTTATATCTCCCCTTTCTCATAATTCTTTTTTTCTTTTTTTTCCTTACTAAACCAGGATTTACTATCCTTCTTTACTCCCCAGCATTCTGCCTTCAGTGAGGGCTTTGTAGGTTTTGCAGAATAAAACATCTGTCATCTGAATACTGTAACTGTGATTTTGCAGGAAATGAAAGCAGTTTTTTTTGTTCTTCTTGTTCTTTTTCAGCCAGCCAAGCTCACCCCAAGTTCTGCATGCATGGCTACCTCTTTCCCTTGCCCATCGCTCTCGGACCTTTTCCCCATCCTTCCTATGACACAACTGCAGGTGGGTTCTGTCCTCCTCCCCCAGCAGCTCCTTTCCCAAGCAACCGGGCAGAGATTTGCCATGTGTGTCAGTGCTGCAAATGCATGTGGCCGAGCATGACCAAGGCTTTTGGAAAGCTCCTTTACAAAATGCCCTTGCTTAGTTGACCGCCCTAAGCCATGAGCACATCGAGATGTTCTCCTACATCTTCTCTCCTCCATAGAGGCCGTGAGCCATGTACCGTTCTGCTGGGTGCTCGGTGCCTGCTTGTGTGAGCAAGGGAGGATGCTAAATCCATCCTCTACCCTCTCCCACCTCCTGGCTGGCTGGGAGGAGCTGGAGGCAAAGATCCAGACCCCATGGGCAAGAAACACAAATAATTTCTGCTGGGCTGCAGGCCTGTGGCAGTCCGGTGTTGAGTCATTTCCAGAGTCTGGCTTCCTGAGAGACCTCTGGTGTTGATTTGTTGCAAGACAAAATAAACAAACACTGGAAAATCAGTTAAAGACCAAATTGTTAGAAGATCCACGTAAGTGACTGACTTATTTTTCATACACCAAATACGACGCAGTTGGAGAGCTCTCCTTTCAACTGGTTCCCTTTTTATTTATGTTTTTCTGTATTTTCAGAGTTCTGTAATGATTCAGCTGCTGTTAGGAATTCTAATTTGCTAAATTAGTGGCAGCAGCTAGAATTAATTCAATGATCTTTTTTTGAAATGAATTGATTTCTTTAAATAGTGTGCATCACTCTGGTGTTGCCTCCAGGGATCCGGGGCAGACATACTGCACAAACAAACATCTTGACCTTTTCCTTAGCCTTTAGCAGTACCTTTTTTTTAAAATTTTTATATTTTTTTTATGAGGAATTAATTAAAAAAAATTGTCGGTAGGAGCATGTGAGGAAAAGCAGATAGTTTCTTTTGCTGTGCTGTGCAGGATTCTTGCCTCAGGGAACATGCCGCACTATAAAATGGATAAGAGGGACCTGTCGATGGCAGAAGGAGGAGTCCGTCGCAAGCTGTGCGCAGCACACATGCGGGTTAAGCGGTGGGGATTTTTCTGCTTAGGAGAAGCAGGCATGACGTCAAGTTTCTGAATGATCTTGCTGATAAACGCACTATTTTTTTCCATACCAAATAAAGAGCACGGGAGGCATCTGTCCCTGCCTGTCAGCCCTCATCAGCTGTCTCCGATGTGCCCATCAGGTCTCGGAAAGATGCTGGGGATGGGAACTGCACCCCAGGGTGCTGGGGGGATCTGCTAGGGGGTCCCATCACCCCCCCACTGTGATCCCTGGGGAGATGAGGATGTCTCAGCACCCACTTTTAGGGCAGTGGGAGCATTGGGCTCCTCTGCTGCACCAGCCCCACCCCAAACCATCTGCAGAGAGCCGATGCTTCTGTCGTTAACACTCATTTTATTGCAAACCGGTCCATCCTCATATGCAAATGATGACAAAACAGGAGGCCGTCCAAGAAGAGAAGTCCTCCAGCTATTACCTGCTCCAGAGATAATTCTGCCTTATCTGCATCCTCTTAGGCTCCCTGAGAGAAATGGGTGACGGGAGGTTAAACATGAAAATGAATTCTGTGGTTTTGGAGAGTTCAAGATACTTATCTCTCCCTAAGTGGCTCTCTTGACAAAATGGTTTCAAATGAGTAAAACGCATCTTCTCTGTATCATTTTTCTTTCAAGTGTGAATCATTTCAGCATTACCCACTTGCTCATGCTCAGCTTAAATCTCTCTAACTAGCACTTCTGAAAAACAACGGGGAGAGGGAGATGCAGTGGTCCAAAGAGTCAGATAAATCAGGGGAACGGGGAGCAGGTATCAGAGGGTCTATGCCTGATGACCACATTGGCCGAGATTTACAGCCATGACTGGAAGAGACTTGGCTACTGGAGATTGAAATGGCAACGTCCCACCTCGCGTGATGATGGACACAAGCTTGCTCAGCTCTGGCTGGCGTGCTTGCCTGAAGTCACAGCAAAACCCCCACATTCAGTGGGTGAAGAGGCAGCGGTTCTCTCACCCTGTTCTCTGACTTGAAATTGAGTATGGCTATTAATGGGAGAAATCATCAGCTCCTGTTTTCTGTGCAGTCCTGCTAACAAAACCCCCACCTTTATTTTTAACCAGGAACCTGGCACCTTCTGTAAGTGTTGATTAAAATGAAACAAAGACATGGTCTGATTCCATCTCTCCAAATTTTCCTATTTTCTCTCCTTTCTTGCCAAGCTCCATCCCCCCAGGCACAGCTAAGTGCAGTGTCCTTTATTCTCACCCCTTTTTGTGGTGTCCTTCCCTGGAAACCTTTCCAACACCTTGCGCTTGTTCCTGTCTGGTTCTGCAGGGCATGACATTCAACCTGAACCTGCACCAGTTCTGGGCACGTTGCCCCCTGCACCAGGCAGGGAGTTGGCAAAGCAGGAGCTCCAGCTCTGCCCGATATGAGCAGCTTACAGGTTATTGTTTGCAGTGTGGCTGAAGCAGGAGTTAAGCATGAAGTGAAGAAAAACACCTTTCCTTTTCCTTTTTAAAATTTTTTTCTTTTTTCCTTTTTCCTTTTTTCCTTTTTCCTTTTCCCTTCTTTCCTTTTTTCCTTTTTTTTCCCCTCCCCCCCTTTTTCCCTTTTTCCTTTTTTTCCCTTTTCCCCTTTTTCCCTTTCCCCCTTTTTCTTTTTTCCCCTTTCCCCCTTTTTCCCTTTCCCCCTTTTTTTTGTTTCCCTTTTTCTTTTTTCCCCTTTTCTTTTTCCCTTTTTTTCCCATTTTTCCCTTTTTTCCTCCTTTTTCTTCCTTTTATCCTTTTCTCCTTTTTAATTTTTTTCATTTTTCCCTTTTTCTTTGTTCTATTTTATCCTTTTTTCTTTTTTCTTTTATCTTGTTTTCTTTTTTCTTTCCATTCTTTTTTTGCTTTTCCTCCATCTCCCTTTCCCTTCTTTTCCTCCGTCTCCCTTTCCCTTCTTTTTGTCCTTCTCCCTTTCCCCTCTCCCTCTCTCTCTCTCCTAACTTTACTCTTTTTGCCCGTGCAGTGTACAGAGGCTTCTGGACGGCGTTCATCATGCTGGCCGTCGCCACCGGGCTGGTGGGGGGGCTGCTGCTGGTGTGCGGGGTGCCCTTTGTCAGCCCCCGCTCCTACAAAGTGGGTGGCGGATTCCTGCTGGCCTCGGGTAAGCTGCTGAGCTGGGGAATGGCATCGAGCTGGGGCAGGGGTGCAGTGGCAAGGGGGGACATCCAGGGATGGGGCACTGCTCGGGGGAGATGGGGGCTCTGATGGGAGCTGCACTGATCTAATATTTCCCTCTCCCCCACTGGAAATAAACCTCTGTGCTTAGTCAAGCTTTAGCAAGATAGTCCTTAGGCCTAAGGAGGCTGGAGTTTGGGAAAAATGCTTTTTCTTTTTTCCTATGCAATGCAGAGGGGCAGAGCCTTTTATTTTAGTGAAGTCTATAGCTGCGTTAACCTTGGGCAGCAGTCAGCCGTGCTCTGTTCCCCTAAGTCAGGCTTTGCATTCGGGACTCTCCCATCGCTGCTGTTAACATCTGGTAGAGCTCAAAACCCGCTGAGTGATGAAAGGCTAACCCAGCGATTCAAAATGGGAGGGCAGGCTTAATAAAACCTGAAAAGATGAAGCGGCAGCACAGCAGGAAAATGAATTAAAGATAGGCATTTATTCATTATTCCCACTGCCATTACAAATGATTCCACCGAATTATCACTTGGGCTTTTTCCTTTTCTATATTTGCAAAGGAATAACCGGCTTAACTAGTAGAAATACTTGATTTATGACAGTGACTCAAACTCGGAAAAAAGCTTTTATGTTACTCGAGCAGCTAAAGGCTGGAGCTCAGCTGAGCCATGCCAGGTGAAGAACTTCATAATGAAGTCAGGCCTTTCTCTGCAAAACCACTGCCTAATTACCGATCCCACGCCGGGTCCTGCTTCCTCACACACGGCATGGATTAAACACAAACCAGTGTCTTTTCTTCCAGGTTGGGCTTTGAGTGTGTCCAAGATTTTTGGGGCCAGAAACATTGATGGAAATCTTTAACAAGAGATGTCCTGACATGGACTCTGGAGGAACTCCACCTAAATTCCTTCCAGTCTCACCATTATTACCTTTCAGTCTTTTCCCCCATTGTTTAGCTCCCTATCCATTTTATTGCTCCCCTCCTAATCCATATCTCCTCCAGATGTGCTAATAATTAACCATGTGATACCAGCTGAGCTGCTTGTTAAAATGAAGCTAGATGCCATCTATCTATTTGCCTAAAAAATCTGGAAGGCACTAAATCCACATGGCCCTACTTGCCTCTGCTAATTCCATTTGCCTCCAGGTCTTCAGATATCGCAGTGAGGGCAGCAAGCCTGCGGGCATCTGCTTCTCTCTCTCTTACATAGTTTAATAAATGCTTGGCTGCTCTTAATTCCTCTAAAGGCAAACTTCTTGCGGTTTTACACCTGTGGATTGCATTTGCTAGACGTCTTGCTATTTGATCTCTATATACCAATGCCCTCTGCTTAGTGTTGGCCACTGGACATGTGCGTGTGTTGAAGTGATCTCTTCTTGTGAGATTAGGGCTGAATATTTGAATCCTCTCTGACGAGACACCGGCTACCTCAGATAAAGCCCTACTTCTTCAAAACTCTCAACTTTCAGCCCCAATGGAAAAACTGAGATCAGTCACCTTCTGACACTGGCAAGATAAGTAAAATATTACACGGAAAGGGGTGTCAAGTGTTATTGAATCACTGTACTCCATTTTTTCACTGTTTTTGCACTTTATTTGACTACTTCTTGATTAAAAGGCTGGGGCATAGAATGTGACACTCTTTAGAAGAGCTGATTATGCATCACATAAACCTCTTGGCATTAGACAAAGATGCTGCCATTTAAATCGGAGTTTGTATTAATGCAGTTTCAATCTGAACAGCAATCATTGTTATTAACTGTCATTAGGAGGAACGAGTTCAGCTAGAAAAGACTTCCTGCTATATTTTCAATCTAATTTTCAGCATTTTCAGCAAAGTTTGCTTAGAGTTTCAGCTGATCCTTTTATTTTGGGGGGATCCTGAACTCAGAGCTCTGGATCCAGCTTGGCACAGGCTTCCTGATGGATTCCGGATGCATCCATCTGTGGTTATTTTCTCACTATCCCTTCTAAAAATATTTTGCACAATTGTACTAAGCAGTAGGAACGATAGATTTAATACTGCTTGAACTCCCCAGCCGTCTCTTTCCTTTGGATAGTAGGATGTGGAGAGATGATGCAGGAGAAAGTGTCTCTTGTCTTCTAATCATGGCCTGCGGGTCAGTGTTAATTAACCTCCCTCGCAGAAAGGATCTCTCCTTGAGGAAGCGTGAAAGCGCTGGCAATCTGTAGAGCGGGAACGTGGTCTGGCAGTCGGATGGCAGGATGGGGCACCACGGCTGCAAGATGCCCTGGTCTCTCAGAGTATCCTTTATGTGCAGCTTTATTCTGTCCAGAACCTCCTGCTGCCCCTTTTGGTAGCAGCCCACGCCGAGGTCATGAAATCACAGCCTTGATTAGTCACTGCAAAGTGATGCAACGTTTGCCACCAAAAGGCTCTAAAGATATCGGTGTACACATGCTGCCAAGAGCATTTATGGTCGACCAGCCTGACACGAGCTCGAGGAGCGACACGTGCCTCTCTGTTGCTGGGGGAATTCAGCGCCTTAGGGTGAAGATTCTTATCGGTCAATTAGATCCCTTTGGGTTTCCTCTTGAGATGCCTTTTATTTTCTGTACTTTCAAGAGGACAGATCTGACCGGCTGCCAGCTACCGTAACGAATGTCGTGCTCAGTGAGTGGTGTTTCTGAGAGCCCTTTCAAAGGACCGGAGCCATCCCCCCGATTTCCTCGGCTGGGTGACGCGGGAAATCCAGCCGGAGCCCGTGTGACATCACTGCTGCCGTATTTGCACATCTCCCTCGCCAGCTGAGCAGTTATCCCAGCCAGCCTGCTCCCAAAAGCGTCCAAGTCACACAAGCAAATAGTCGGCGCACTGCTCTCCTTTGAACATTTGCAATCTCGGATTTAGCTTCGGCTCTTGCAAGGGAGGGGCAGCTACTGACTGGTGACTAATTGTCCCCTTGTTTCACTAGTCAGATGACAATATGATTAATTATCAGTACAATGTCACCCAGAGGGTTGGGTGAATGCTGCATTGCAGCTTCTGGAAACTGTTTGAATTGCTGAGACAACTTTTCTTGTGCTCCTCAGTTTTCTGTGCTTGTGCTCCTCGGTTTTCATTTGCTTTGGACACTTCAGAGCCCGAGCTCAGGAGTGAGCACATGCTTCATCCAGACCTAGGGCAATCGCTGATCTTGCTGTGCTGTCCTAAAACATTCAGACCAGCTCTGTAGCTGTAGGATTAAGTGAAAAAAATGACCTGAGCTCGAGCTGGTGGCTTGCTGAGGGGTGAGGTGGCTGCTCAGGAGCTTTGCACAGGCAAAGCGTGGGTGTACGGTGAGTTTTCAAATCAAGCAGTAAGGATGCATGTCCAAGTGATGCTAAGCAGCTAAAGAAGAGGTTGTTATCAGCTTGCCTTACACTGGAAAGCATAAATACATGACGAACCATGTACAGACTGCACTTCTTGCACCTGCTGTGGTCCTGGTGCTGCCTCTCCAGCATCCCCACTTGTGTGGCACCCAGGGACATGCTTGCACTGCCCTGCAGCCCCAGCATTGCTGTGGCCAGGGGCTGTTTCCAGTGGGCAAAGGCATCACGAAGCCTCTCCGGTGCTTTCAGAGCCACATCGTGGTGTGAGAGGAGCACCATGTGTGCTCAGACCAACCTCTTCTTCAGTGTGAGCCGACTGCCTTAAAACAACGGCCAGCTTTGCTGGTCCTGTGGGTTGAAGTGCTGAATTTTGTGCTCACATTCTTCTTCCCAAATCAAACATCTCCATTTTGGCAATCTGAGGCTCCCCACGTGCAGTAAAGGCTGACAGCTATGGAAGGGCAGCTAAAGGTCATCCCTCAATTTCCTTGTTATTAACATCCTTAAGAGGCAACTAGTGAGAAAGGCGAATGAGTCAAAGTTCAGTATTCTCGTAATTAGCGGATTACACGAAAGTTCACCAGCTTTCTCAGAAGACGAGTCAAAGATTGAGTTCACTCACCTGTCCCGACAATTAGCAGCTATAAAGGTGTCACAAGGATATAAAGCAAAGGAGAAAGAAAAAGCCTGACTCCAATTTACTCACAAGGAAGGTGCAGCTCTCCTGGGAGGGGGAGGTGGAACACTGGGGTTTCTTGTCCTGCAGTTAGAAGTGTACGAAGGAGAAAGATTTAATACCTCACTTCAATTTTCTTGCAATTAGCCCCTCCCCAGAAGACGCCGTTGACCTCATCAGCATTGAGATGGTGTTTCTCAGTTAATTTTTTTCCATACCATCCTAATGACCAGAGGCAAAGGGAGAGAAAGGAAGAAACCACTTGGCTGAATTTCCAGTGGTAGAGACCACAGGGATGCTGAGAGGAGTGTGGGGATGGTCTGGTTTGATAAGATCTTCACTTACACTTACCCAAACCCAACAGACGTTGTGCAACTCAGGGGTGTGTGCTGATGCGAGGTTCGTTTCTTGGGCAGAAAACTAGATTTTTTTTTTTCAGTTTTTCATTTTGCTACCCAAGGCAGGAAGAAATCTGTGCATAAAAAGCCATTTGGGTCTAGCAGGAAACCAAGGTGTCTTTCTGCCATGGCCGAGACTACAAGCCCCAAAAAGGAGGTAGTAAAATGAGACCTGTTCAAAAAATGAAAAACCCAAAATAAAATAACATTTTAAAACAAAAATGCCAAACACTTACTTTGGTAATAAGGGAGTGAAACATCCTGATAACCTCATTATGAAGAGTCTACTAATGTCTAAAAGCATGATGGATTTTAGGCAGATTCACGAATACTTGTGATTGTTCCATGGAAGCATTTTTTTGCTGGGCAGTTTTCAGTGAGCTGCCCTTCCTGCACTTCCACTATCCTTCCTCAGCTTCACTTGCCCTTTTGCTTTTCTTTTCTTGCTGAGGAGATGTTGTAAATCCCAGGGACTCCTTACCGCTCACCTCTAATTATTCCAGGGAAGATGGCTGCTTCCTTTACATTTTCTTGTCATTTTCCCAGAGTGTGAAAATGTTCTTAATTTAGACGCCATGGCCCTGCTATCACCTCCAGTACCTGTTTAATAATAAATCTTTCATACCAAGACGTGGTGCTTCTCCTGGGGCCAAGGGAGGGACCATTTCTCCATCCTCAACTCCTGGTGAGCTCGAGGAAGGTGCCACCCGCTCACGGGGCTTCCCCACACCCTCCTCAGTAAGAAATGGTAGGTTTTAGTCTGATTTTTTCCATAAATGAAGCTTACTCCATCTGAACCATCATGGGGCAATTCAACACAAGCCACCTGCTTCTTTAAAGAAAACTAGGAGAATTTGAAAGTACACAACTGTAACCGTGTCCTCTGTCCCACCAGGGCTACGTTTTTATTTGCATCTCTTATGGTAGGTATTATAAGCTAATGAAATATAAATTGATCTTTAAAAGAGGACTTTTCAAGGTTCAGTTGCTATCTAATTAATTTAATTTTAAATTACATCAGTAATAAAGACTTAATTGCCTTCTTATCAATATATTGTCTTTTGTAAAGGACATGTGACTATTTAAACATGCAATCGTTTTCTTATAGTAGAATAATTGGTATTTTAAGCACACAACTATCATATTAAGTGTAAAATATTTATTTGTGCACTTAATTTCAAGTGGTATCAAAACCTCAATGAACATGCAAATGTTACCGCAGCTGCTGTTTAACTCCTAGCCTGCCTGTCCCGCAAACAGAAGGACTTTTCCATGGAAGGGAGAACGGCTTGAAATAACAACATACGGTGACGTAAAGTATATTTACATGGTTACACCAATTTTTAATTATTAAGATTTAATTTGCAGTCTCGGGGTATAGGAGGCAGTTTAATAGATGTGAGAGCTTAGGACGGGTAACTTCAATTTCTATATTACACGTAGTAAGGACTTTGAGTCCTCTATACAGTCACATAAGCCTAATTTTTGGCTGCAAGAACTGGAGGTTTATAGCAGAGATGCACTTATACCCATTATAAGCAGAAACATGGTTAAACACTGATGTGCTTTCTCTGACTGAGGTTTCAGTAACCACCACCATTAAGCAGATACATCAATGTCAAGCTTTACCCACTTCCTTTGCTTAGCATGGGAGTTGGATTTTGTAGTGTATAAGCTGCCAGGAAGAATAATTAAATATAGTACAAGCTACCCTCGATTTAAAAATTGCAGGGGGAGAAATTAAATCCAACAGAAGCCACAACACATCCACAGGACTGTGTGGTAGCTTGTCAACTAAATTAATTTTGAACTGTTCACGTCTACGATAAAAATATTATAATCTGTGATGTATTTCTTTCATATATGTATGTGTATGTGCATATATCTGTATGTTATATGGCCCCATTTAAAAATAGCAAGCTTCAAGCTGTGAAGTAGCAAGATCAGATATTACTGAAGTGCTTTCAGATCTGTCATCACACCGTCACTACTTAGTTTTAATATATATCAACTTTAAAATGTGCTATATATATTCTTTAATGCAACACAGTAAATAATAATGGGGCCGCTCTAGTTTTTGTCATCTGCTTCACATGGGGGAGCCAGACCTGCAGCCTCCAACCACCACCTCTTTGAATTGTGAGGAAAGGAGGTTCCTATGAAGGCACCGAAGCCCCCAGGTCCAGGAGGTGCCTGTTCGCCACGTGCTTTTCAGATGTGACCGAACTCTTCGTGCAAATGCTGGCCTTTGACAGGTCCACATCTGGAAACAGGAGATGGGGAGGTCTCAGGGGGGATCTGCTGTTAGGGTCACGGGCATCTCGCGAGGCTTGGGGGGCTCCGAGGGGAGTGGACCCTCTCCCAGCGGGATGCTGACCTTGCACTCGCCAACAAAAAGCCTTTATAGCCTCATGATATCAGCTGTTTATTATACTTTTTATTATTCTGTTATTTAGTAGCCAATCTGAGCTTGATATCTGGTGGCTAAGTGCCTTTTCCGCTCTACTATGTGTTATTTTTCTGCAAAATACAATTGTCTGTACTTCTTGCCATGTGTTTTACTGCTTGGTTGCAAAGCTGGGGTTCAGGAGGGGTCACTCAAGACATGGAGGGGAGCTGCCACGAGCTGCAGCTGCTGCTTCGGTGTCTGCGTGGGCTCCGCTTGCCCCAGTGCTGCGGGTGACACGTTCGGTGGAATCAGCAGGACTGGTTCCAGAATCCTTGCATTTCTGGTGGAAATTGGATCTGATACTACTTGGAAGGGTAGACATAAAAAAAGGGAAAAAGTAAGTCTTAGTCTCTCCTTCTTAATCATCTCAGGCAAATCAAAAATAAAAAAAGGCAAACCAACCTGATTTTAAGACAGGCATGCAGAGCTGACCTCATACAGATCCCTGCTGTGAACATGATGTGTTCATGATGGTTTCTCCAGGGCCACATCCAGCTGTAACAGCGAGAACCAGCGGTGAGAGCAGGAGGTGTCCATGGTGTGGGTCACTCTGTGGCTTTCATAGAAACCTGCGGAGCCATGTCATGAATAATAATTCTGCAACACTAAGCTTTGCTGCAAAGGACCTGCAAGGATAGACGGAAATCTGTTGCGATCTTATCTCAGTTTTATTTCTGTGTTTCATGTGCAGAGAATAACGCATCTTTGTTTTTCCAGGAGCCTTATTTCTCCTGCTCATATTTCTCTTCGTGATGTGGAAGGAGTTTGCTGCTGATTTTCAGAAGTACATCCTTCTGGAGAGGAGTGAGAAGTGTCTGGAGGACGTACCTGTCCACGTCTATTATGGGTGGTCGTTCATGTTCGCTGCGGCGGGGGTGCCCCTGGTTTTACTTTCTGGACTCCTCTTCTACCTGGTGGGCAGAGACATTATGAAATCCCTGGAGTAAGACAAATTTGGAGAAGACCTTTGAGAAAATTTGCGATGTAATTGAAATGTCTGCAGGTTTTGAGGACTAGATGGTTTTTGTAGCTCTAATTGTCAGCATAGGTGCATGATCACGCTCACTCTTACGTGGCGGCAGGGATGCAGCACTGAGCATCCAAATGCTGCCAGTCCGAAACCAGCCCCAGCCGAACATCCAGCTTCAGCATTTTTATACTTTGGAGATAATTAGATGTGTCTATGGGGTTTGCATCAGTTTTTGGAACCATTTTTCTCTGCAGCCCAAGGAAGAGCCTTTGCTGTGAAAAGCAGCTCCCCCGGCTGTCAGCAGAGCTCTGCATCCGTATTCAGCAGATCTGGAGTTTTATCGCGTTCCCAGCATCCTTGTTTCTTGTAAAAGGTAATCGAATCTGGCTGTGACAGTGTACACTGTGATGTTTATTTCTGAAAAGCAATTAAGGATGATTTTTTATTTTTTAGCTGGCTCTAATTGACGTCAAAGGACAACCACTTTAATCGGATGTCGGGAAACATGAGAAACTTTTTTTTCCTTAAAAGCCCTGATTCTGAACATACAAATGTAGCTGGACCTAACCTAACTTTCAATAAGTAAAGAAACCAATTTCTGTGGTATGAGACCTAACATGAATTAATTAGTATTTCTTTACAGCATCACATTACTCTGCATTTAGTATTATCCCTGGATGCAGTGTCGTGGGGATTTGCAACCCAAAAACTGAAAGATAGTTAGAGTTGGGGGAAAGAGAGTGGGAACAAGAGCACTATTATTTTTTATTTTATTCGTAATGGTAGACCATGGGACCTTGTTGTATTCTACAGATGTAGCACAAGAGTCAGCTCCAAAAAGACAAATTATATACCACATAGATACTTCTAAATTCTTGCAATTGCTCAAGCGTACGTTGTCTGGCAGATTGTCAGTGGTCCTATGAAAAGTAACACCCGCTAATTCTACACCAAACTATTGAGATATCGAGGTGAAGTAATTTATACTGTATATGCGGAGGTTTGTAAAGATGCTTGAGAAATGACAAAGATCTGATGTTGTCATGTTTTTCCGGCTGGATCTTGATGCTTTGAAGTAGTTTGTTGGGCCCTTGCTTGCTGAACTCATTCGCATAAATTTTAAATCAAACTTCCTAAAAATGCACGCTGTTCTCATGAATGTCGTAGTTTGTGCTAAACATATATCTCCCAAGCTTTATGTCATTCTATTGACTCAGTACAGTTAATTAATAATGGAATGTAAATCTCTTCTAGAAAGCAGTGAAGATTGTTGGCAGTATAAAAATGTTTGTTAATGCTTTTCCTAAATTATTTTTTAAGTCTGGCATTTCTTTCCTTTTGGAGCAAGTTCTAATTATTCTTTTACAAGATTCATGGCATATAGAGAGTGAGAAATTGTAATTCCCACATGTAAAGATTAGTTCTTTCATATGAATAACAGGCTTGGTCTACAGTTCTTAAGCAAAATTCACACTGTTTTCCCTTAATAGAAATCTTGTTTGAATAGAATTGCTATATACAGGTAATTTTTTTTTCCCCCCAGTGAATAGGTGTTTCATGACATTTACAAATACACAGATATTTCAGTGTTTTATTTGGCCATTCTGAACTTTTTTTTTCTATGATATCGCCTTGGGTTATGCCTGTGCCCCATCAGTTCCTCAAGTGATAATTTTTCACTATAAATTCCCTTTGAATATTTTTTGTCATTTAATTATCTATTCAGTGTAGAGCCGAACACTTATGGTCACAAAGAATAAAAGTATATAATCCAGGAGCAGAAGAGGTCAAGATTTACAGTCACTTGCCTTTCACTGATCCCATAAAACAATCCAAGCATGCAGAAATGATGATCCCATAAGAGACACCAGGGCAGAAGAATGAGAATGCAGCCAGAAATCCATCAGGCTTATTGATATCTGTGAAGCTGGGGATCCCTGAAGTTGTGAATATAGAAGTGAGTTTTATATCATAGAATGAAATATTTATTAACTTTCTCCATCTGTTCTTTAAAAAATTTAGTTTAATGTCATCAAGGCATTTATGGAATACATTTAGCTTAATCATGCATTCATGCCTTAGGGAGTAAACTGTCCCTGGAGACTTACTCATTCTGGATCAGCTCTAGAACAAGCAGTAGTTTAAAAATCCATCATTCTTTTGAAAAAACACATTACTTTGAATCATTCTTGAATAGAGTTGTTTGAGTTTGTTTTGTTGGTGGTGGGTTTTTTCCTTTATTTTTATTTTTTAACCTCTGGTATTGAGCATACTGTAATAGCCACAACAATAAGGATACAGAGAATGAGATTATAGACTCGTGTAACTAAATTAATTATTTCCACTGTTAAAGTGCAACTTTTGTAGCCAGCACAAGTGTTAACCAAACACATCATTTCGGTGGCTAAAGAGACTAGTTCTTTTGCTCTCAAGTTTCTTATGGCAAATATAACTCAAGCAGACAAAATTTTGTGTGAGAATCGTTGTTTCTGGAGGCAAAATCTCAAAAAACAAGCTAATGGACTCAGTGGTGGGGTTTGAAATTGCAGATAGCACAGTCTCTTTCATCTGTTGAATGTGAAGAAGTTTGATGAAAGGATATTATGGAGTAGTGACAAGGACCTAATTCTGATCCAAGTTTTGTCATTATAAATCATGAGTAATTCTGAAGACTGCAGTAGACCCTTATCACTGTTAAACATCTGTAAGTCAGATCAGAACCGGGACTAATAAATACATTCAAAAATGCATAATTAGAACAGTGATTTCACATCACTCTGATGAATTTTAGTCAAGGATTTCTTCAAGGATGCTTTTCTCACATTAGCATTTGACGTTAGTAAGCAATGAATAATTCCATTTTTTCTTTCCAACATCTGGGACACTTCCTGCTTTATTTGCTACTTACTGAACACTCTGCAGGAAATATTAATGAGTTTTGGGTGTTAAAATACAGGCCATGTGGATGATGCTCAGGAGGCAGTGTTATATAGTGGAGGCTACATGTCCTGAGGTTAATAGGCTTGATTTTGGTGAACTAAGATATTGGGTCATTTGACAAACCTGTGGGAGATATGGGGATTTGGGGAGGTTACCCAAAAATCAGGCTCATGCAGCTCCTTCGTTCAGCTGTTCTCTTATACCAAGGACACAAAAAATAATTATAAAGTTATTCCCCTTGGTCAGATCAACTTTTTTACTGGCAATTCAGAAAACCAGCATACAAGGCTGCCCTGAGGATGGGAAGGTGCTGGGTGATGGACAACAACCCTGAGAAGAGATGGACCAGGAGACCAGCACATCGTGAGGACATCACTGCTCTACCCAGCTGCTTCCTCATGCCACTGGAGGCCTGGAGGTTTTTCTCTTTCTTGGTAAATTATATGGTAAAATTCCATATTTGAAGCAGTCTGCTGGCTCCTCAGAGCATCCTGCAGGGAGACCCGGGCCGAGCACCAGAGGCAGGAGAGCTTCCAAAGGAGGACAGAATTCTCCTCCTGTGTAAGTGTGAAAGGACATTGGCAGTTCAATATCTGGTCAGAAAGGTGAAAGCACCTTCTGCTATGGAAAATAGGTTAATTGGAACTTAACCAAATTAATTCCAGCAAGGTGTACAACAGCCTCTCTGAGATTGCTTGCTTTGACCTGTCAGGTCTTACAAAACCTTCTGCTTTTTGTTTTTGTTT
Source organism: Caloenas nicobarica (assembly GCF_036013445.1). Lineage (NCBI taxonomy): Eukaryota > Metazoa > Chordata > Aves > Columbiformes > Columbidae > Caloenas > Caloenas nicobarica. The sequence goes on from NC_088256.1 coordinate 7,232,406, forward strand.
GGAAAAATCCACCAGTGTTTTCACTTTGGTTAGATATGCCTCTACTGCCTTGGTGGACTCACATGATGAAATGTGGAAGTCTCACAGAACAAGTATTTTCCACCTGAGCTGCTCCCCAAGGCTCCCTATGTCAACCAGGCAGTTCATCCTTGCAGCCAGCACACAAAATTCAATGGAAAAGTGAGGTGCTCAGGCTTTACATCCCCATGGGAGATGACAACTGTGGAAGATTCCCATGGCCCCTGTCCTGCAGGCTTCCATCGGGTAGCCCAGCCCTCATCCTGCTGAGTCAGCACCTTCTGAAGCTCCTCTCCTCCCTCATCCTAAACAAACACTGCCTGGGAGGTGCTGGTGGGAGAGGGCACAGATGCAGTGCTGCAAATTAAGACACGAACAAAATTAAAATAAACAAGAAAATATAAGCTAGCTCCATGCTTTGTACATTACCGCAGGATTAAGTCATATCAGCCAGAGAACATTTTACAAGAGTGCACAGCACCTCAATCCTATAATCAATAAGCTGTACATGCTGCAGCACAAAGAGCTCTTATCTGGAATACCACTTTGAATTAAGTGAATTTATTTAATCCCTGATGCCTGCAGAGCATCAGTCCTGTCTTCTGGGTTAATTTATTTATTCCGGTGATCTATTTTTAGTCTTTCAAGTACTTGACATTTTAGAAGCCCAAATTCTTTTCCCACTTCCTCAAAAACCCCAAAACGTGAATTGGAAAAACTTTATTTACAGAAATGTATTTGTTTTCGAATCTATTCACCACTCTCTCAGGAGCCAGAGCCCTGTTATCAATACTAATAACTATACACTAAATGGACCAGGGAAAGCTCCTTTTCACCCTGCTTGGCAAAGCCTGTTTCTAAATCAGTGCTGGACATTCAGCGATCTTCTCTCTTTCTTCTCGTCTCTTTATATTTTCATCTCTTTATATTTTCTTCTCTTAAAAAAAAGGGGGTATATCCAAGATGCTGTGCTGCATTTAGTTTGGGAATCGTCACAAGTGCAGGTGATGCTCTTACCTTCTAGAACTTGATATTTCCAGGTAGGATCACATGAACCCTTGGCTGCCCCAAAGGAACCAGCGGTTTAAACAGTGGAACGATGTCAATGCTTACTGTTAAAAAGAAATAACAAATTAAAAAATAGTCCACAGCCACTGCTATGATGTTGTAGTAGCGATTATTATCAGAGCTGCAAAGAACGGTCTCTAATTAACCCAACCAGTAGGTACTAAACATTTTGTTATGGAAGAGTAGATTGAAGCTTTATAAGCTTTAGGATCTGCAAAGACGAAAAGAAGTCTCACCTGACCTTGGCTGACTGGATTAATGATGGCTTCATAAAAGCTACAAAACAATAAAAGTAAAGTAGCGCAAAGGGCATTTGCGTGAAAAACACAGGGTTAATTATATTTTCTCTCTTTATTCTACAGTATTTCCCTGTGAGGCTTCCATTTAAAAAAGCAACAAATGCAGGGAAGAAAGAACCACTCCTAGAACAGGGATATTACCGTGGTAAAATACATTGCATGTCCTCAGAAATGTTTTCATAGAGTCACAGAACGTAATTGTTTTTCCATTTTAGATGCTGTAAGAAATATTTTGTACTTTTCTTCTATTTCAAAACCACTCTGTGGGATAAGTTGTTCACCAAACCATTCAGAAATGCTGCTCGAATAACACAGGTTGAACTGGCTGCTTTAAAGTCTGAAGATTTTATTCCTGATTAAACCTCGTTGGTTACATGCTGGAATAATTGCAGTGCATGGTGAATAAATGCAGCTCATTCTGAAACAGAGCACCAATTCTGAATCTGTCCCTGCCAAAAAAAAGTAGGGAAATTCAACAATTTAGACAAATTAGTCCTGCTGTTCGTTGAGGTGGAGCCTTCCCATCAGATCATCTCATCCGCAGGCAGAGATGCTGCTTCTCCAACCAGAATCAAGGTCATTACCTCATAAGTTAGCTCAAAAATCCAACCATTAATCAAATTTACTGCATTGCTCTTGCATCACATCCCCCAAATAAATACAGGGCAGCTCTGTCAGCCAGGGTGGGCATACACGACCACTTTGTTTTTATGCTTTCTTGACAGTGTTATTGCCTCTAAGCTTTAAAAGAGAGAATCCTGATGCTGGAGGAGGAGAGAACGAGTCTGATAGGTGCAACTAAATGAAGTTTTTCAGTCACTCTGAAGATCAGCAGATAGTTTGAACTACATCTGATGCTGAAGTGACCCAGGTTCGGGTGAAAGGCACCTTACGGGTGCCCTCAGCAAGGCAGACAGTGCTTCTCCCTGCAGTTTTATTCCTCAAGACAAGACTTCTTCTACATCTTTCCACCTGCGTTATGAAAATTCATGCTATACTAACACAAACACATGCACAAACACACTTTGCACATTAAATATATATAAAATGACTGGCTTTCTCTGCAGAGAGCCTCCGCCTGTGCCACAAACACTTCAAAGGCTTCAAAGCAGAGGTGCCTGCAGCGAGGGCTGGAGCTGGGAGCACAAGTGCCGGTTTCAGCTGACACCGGAGGTTTCAGGATCTTAGGGCATGAAACATTTTTCACTCGTTTTAAATTAATTTAATTGGAAAAAAAAAAAAAAAGAAGGAGAAATAACTTGAGATATTTTTGAAGGTGTGGGTCTTTTTCTTAAAACTGGAAAATGCCATTTTGAGACTAAACCTGCCTGTAAGTAGATTTTTTAAATGAAAATATCTTCTGTTTCAGAAGGGACTGCAGAGACGTAGTTTTTGCAGCCATTTTAGAGAGGAGGTTTTTCTTTTATGGCAATCCCACCACTGTTTCTTGAGCGATGCTTCAGCTCCAGGGCGGGCAGTGGCTTCAGGCTTCTGTTCTGGTACCACTTCTCTGAGCTAATGCATTAGTTCTGCAGGAGAAAAATAGGCACTTTTAGTATAACACAAGCCAACAGGCTGTCTGTTGGGTGGATGGGTTTGTTGTACATCACAGGGAGGAGATGAGGGCTGCCAGGTGGATATAAACACAGTTTTATACCAGGATGCAGCTCCCTGTACCTGGCAACCACCTGAACTCGGTGCTGCCCACATAAGAGGGATAGGCAGGCAGGCAATTCTGCATTTATTTACATCTTTTTTTTTTTTTTTCTCCTAATGAAAGTGCTGAAAGAGTAGAAATACCTTGCTTTAGATAGTCATGGCATGGGAATCGTCTCAAATATCTGCCTATTTAGCTGCTGCCTCCAAGGTAACCCCCACACTATAAACATTTTAGCAAAGAATACACAAGTTTTGGTCCTTTCTCTCTTTCTCTTTCTTTTTTTTTCCTTTCTTTTTTTTTTTCCAGGTTGATGGACACTCAGGGAAAGAGGAGGTGAGTGACCTTGGTTTTTTGGATGCTTTGTAGTGGGACAGCTAAAGATCTGCCCAGGACACATGGATGCTTGAGGAGCTCAGCAAGGGCAGTCCCTGCAAAGTAGACACCACAGTGGAGTTTCCCTGCACTGACCCAAAGCAGCTCTTAAAAGGAGACAATTGATGCAAGCCTAAACCCATCATTTAAATAAAAATATAACCATTAATATAACAATAAGTATAATTAAAAGAGTGTGAGAATGAGCGTGCGAGCATCATGGAGCATCATGGAGTGCAGTGCCTCCCTGACCTGGTCCAGGGCTGCACCCTGCGGTGCCCATCACAGGGAAATGAGGACCTGGAGCTCAGCTTTTGTGATCGGCAACCACGTTATCTGTCATTCTATCTGTCCACCGTAATGCTGTGTACACGGCCTTTTAGGCCAGAGCCTTGGTTAGGGAAAATCAGTGGAGCATCACGACTGCATTGATTTAATTGATCGAGAGCATCGGGCTCTGCCCAGCGTCTCATCTCCACTCCCAGGCAATATTAATCAGTGCAAAAGATAAGAGCGCGTGCTCTAGTTGCAGGAGGAATAAAAAGATTTCTTCCCTAGGACTCCAAAGAGTGCCTTTGGAAAAGAAAAATCGTGATAGTGTATTTTTCCAGCCCTGGCTTTGCCAGCTCAGCCTGGGAAGGTCCCTGCAGACCCTCTCGCCGGCGGCGCTGCGAGGAGCTGAATGGAGTTCAAGCAGGTACAGCCAGGCTGCCACAGGACTGGGGTTTTATCCACCAACTTTTAATTATTTTTATCTAAAAATACTCTGGAAAATTGCAGACGGGTCTCTAGCCAATGCAGTAACTGAAATTTGTAGAAAAGACGTAAAAACTTCTGGTTACTGGATTTTGGTTTTTTTACTTTAACAAAACTTGAGCGCTTCCTAGAGTGCAGTAATGACATTAACCATTATAAATGGATATCCAGGATAAATGAACCCATAAAGTCAGGGGAAGGCCTTGTTTGGGCAGCAAACCTTCCTAAACACTTCAAATAACTCGTCAGCCTGGAGCCACCGTCCTTGCCAAACTGTTTTACCAGAGGGCTGATGTTCCCATCCCATCGGTGAGCAATGCACAGATGGGTTCGGTCTTCTAAAAATCAAATCAGACTAAGAGTCTTTGCTCGCTCCCTCAGTGTCCTTGCTGAGGTATCAGTGTACTCTGAGTTTCTATGAGCGATAAAACATTATCACGGCCCCCTGCTGAACGCTGTTTTATCTGCCCTGGCTTGAGACCAGCCAGGAGGGCACATGCGGCCTCAGCTCTACTTTTAGCATTAACCATTTTCTGAGGGTGAGTAAATACACAAGGAGCTTTCACCTTCCTGTGTCTTGTCTTGCACCCACAACCAGAGCACTTCTGGGGCTGGTGAAGGGGAATTTGGCCATCGCTTTCCCGCGGGAGTGGAAGGGATGTGAGCTGCCGGTGGGATGGAGAGTTTGGGAACAGCCTCAGCAAGAGCAGGGCTGGTGCCTTTCTCTGCCTGAACGTGGTTCTGACCTAAATTAAATGCAAAAGTAAAACTCAAGGCAAAAGCTGAATCACTTGCCTAATTTAGCAGTGAAATCATAAAGTGAAGCTCTGCAGTACCTGGTGAAGGGTGCAGTGATTTCTAATTATGGATTATACAGCTAATCAGTACCAATCAACATTTTATGATCTTGACTTAATATTTAATATAATGTTAATTATAATTGCTTTTGCCACAAACTGTGTCAAATACTAGGAGTGATTTCCACTCCCGGCGCGCCTTGCGATGCTGGGTGGGCTCTGGGATGGGGGCTGCTGGAGGAGGGAGCGTCTCTCCCCCAAAATCCCACCCAGCAGCACCAGCCCACCTCCCTGCTCACATTCCTGCTCACTCTGCCTAGAGTTGTGGTGCTAATTAAGTGGTGCTGAGTCTCAGCGTTATTAGAATGGAGTTTTTATCTCACAAAGTACCTTCCAGCTACAAACAGGGCAAGTTCATTTAATTAAAAATAATTTTAGTGTGAGTTAATGTGAGCACAGTTCAATGACTCTGAAATATGTTTAATTTTTTTTTTCTTTCACAGTCTAACAAGAGGCTGCAAAAAAAAAGAAAATCCAGATAATCTGGAAAATGCATTCAGGCCATTTCTGTGCACTTGAACCCCCACATTTGCCTGTTCTGTTTCTCACACCTTTCTTCCAAAATGCTATTTGGGAGCTCTGTCATTGCAGAAGCTGGAATGTTTTGCTCAATGAAAGCACAATATTTGAAAATATTTTTTTTCCCTACATGGCTCTTTTTGTTTTGTTTTGTTTTTCCCTTTTATGACCTAGAAAGATGCAGAGCTCCTGCCATTCCCAGTGGCCATTTACTTTATGATTTTCAGCATCCCTGGGAGATACTTCTCAGGAGGGGCGCTGCTTGCTCAAAACATGTCCAAAATTTCGCAGTGAGAGACTTATTTAGGCAGAACACATCACCTCCAGAAATCCTGAACCTTCACTGCCACGCTGGGTAAATCAGAAGCACTTCTGAAATTCAGAGTGTCCGATTAAAACAGAACAAGGAAAACTGAGCAGGATATTTTATAGGAGACATTGCTTGGGCACAGGGACATGTTTTTAAAAAAAGAGGAGCTGTTTTTCTTGCATGTTACTTAATCAAAACCTTTAGTGTATTTTAAATTAATCCTTTTTTGACATGAAGCTCATCAGATATATAAAACTGAAGGTCTGCAAGAGCAAAATCCCATAACATGAGTCGTGAGGGGACGGTGAGAGCCACAGCAATGGGTAGGTGCCAGCAAAGTGCTTTTTTCAGCCTCAGGTTTTTTTCTTACCCTTCTGTCCTTCTGTTGCATAAAGTCCCCTATGCCTGTGCAGTCTCCTTGAAGCCTGTATTTCAACTCTTCAGTAGCAAGGCAGAGTGAATAAGTTGAAGTGATTCATTAATCCAGTGAATTTCACCTTTTTTTTCAGTATTCAATTTCCTTTGATGGATTCATTATTCCCAGTTATTTGCTGAATAGCTTTAGTAAATAGTTCTCTGGCTGTAGATGGATGGTATTTTGCTGTAATTATTTAATGGTCAAAATCTAAGCTCTGCTGAATAAGTACAACTGCTCACGTAAGTTGTGCTGATACTTTTTTCCCTGCTCCAGTCTCTAAGTGTACGTGTGACATTGGCTGATGGGGCCACCAGGCTGGCAGCAGATCAGGGAAATGTAAATTAAAAAAGTAAACCCAAAGAAAGTCTAGAATGTTTAACAAAATGACTAACTCTCAGTTACACAATTTCAAAATATCCCAAATACTCTAAAAATACCAGAAGTACATTGCTGGGCCAGACACTTGATTTAACTAACCTGCATATTCCCGAAAATCCATTTCCAGCTGGGCTTGGGCTCTGGTCCCCCACCTCATCTTGTCCTGAGATCTTCTCTGGGAATTCTCTCCTCTTGCAATTAATAATATATCACCTCCTACATAAAAAAAAAAAAAAAAAAAAGGGAAAACAACAAAGCTTGAGATAAGAGACAAGGACCTTATAGCTAATAGCTAAAGCCATTGACTTTCAAATGCATTTATTTTCCAATATAAATCTACTGTATTGCATCCTTGTTTACTTTCTCACAGCCCACATGAATTTAAGTTAATATTACCATAAAGAAAATTAATTCCATCCCCCGCCCCCATGCATGGAAACACCTCCCATCAGAGTAACTTAACATCACTCACGTGGTAACGTAGAGTAATTATACCACCATAATACCTCTGGTATCACTACACCAGGGACCGATAGGTAAAGTCCTTTCATCCATTAAAGATCTTATAACCTCTCGTTACATATGTAGTTACTCATGCAGCTCTATTCCCAGAAAAGGTTAATTAAAGCCCGTAATTCCGGTATGAGCCGAATGCGCCAAGGGTCAGGCAGGAATTTCTCCTGTTTGCAGCACATGACACTTCACTTAAACAAAAATTAACCTCCCAGAAGGACTCAGAAGCCCAGCCTCTCTTTCCGAAAGGAGATATTTATCACACCTTCACCCTCTGTTCCCCATTTAAAACCCTGTTCAAGACCTGGCACCCACTCTGGTGACCCGCAGGGATGTGTCATGGACTGACGGCATCTTTCCATTTCTGTGTATAATAATTCCTGAGACTGACCAGACAGTTTAGGGAAATTGAGTCTTTTCTCCCTTAAGGAGCACAAGCCAGGAGTATCCAGACCTGTCCATTCTGGCACTGAATTTTTTTTTTTTTTAATTTAAGTGTCTGTCCCACCACCTGCCTGTTCAACCCCATAAGAGGAGCATCGTGCAGTGATCGCTGTGCTCTTCAACCGGGGGAGAGACTTTATCTGACCATCTTTAACAGGCTCACCTATTTGTTGAAAATATATAATCAGTGAAAACGGCTAACGAACGTCAGATGCGAACAGCTCAGTGCCTCTTTTAGCGCATCCTCCCTCAAATAACACTGCTGCGAGGAACGTGGACTCGTAGATCAACCATAACCAATATATGGAAGCTGTTTCCATGGGAAGGGTTTGAGGATTTATTTACGTATTTGTGCGGCATGAGAAATGAAAGGGAAACATTATAATAAACAAGAGAGTCCTCAGAAATATCTATACACACAGGCACGCACGTGCCGACAGGCACGCAGGTATTTAATAAAAAATAGCGGAGTCGGAGGAGCCCACCAAGCTTCCAGCTCCGTTTTAGCCGTCGTTCCTGCGTGCCGGTGGTGGAGGGAACGTGCGGTGCCTGCGATAAGCGCGGCGGTGCCGTTTGCCATCAGTGCTACCTAAAAGCAAATGGAACTGGCATAAATAATTGTGCTGTAGAAAGCCTTTCTGTTGCACCTTGCCTATCACTGACAATTTACATATCTTAGGAAAACCTTTGTCAGCTTCTGTCATTTCTGCACTATTATGTGCCTTTCTGGATAATTACCAGTTAATGTGAAAAAGCAGATGGAAAAAACCTTGAAATTTCTGATAGAGAATCCTCAAACCTCTCCCCTTATCTGTGCACAGCAGCTTCCTGATTTCAAAAGAAGTTTGAAAACCTTTGTTAAAAATGTCCCTGATTCCCAGTTTGAATGAACCAAATGACATTCAGCTAAAATTATTCAGCTTTTTCCACAATTAAATTCCATTATCGTGAACTGCCAAAGTAAAATGGAAGGTCTCTTAACTAATGTGTCGGTTGTTTGCTTGTATTTTTCGTTGTGCGTATTGTATAAAGCTGTGTGAAGTAGAAGGAGGATAAACAATAACTGTAATTTTGCATCAATGAGTGGGGCATTTTCAGACCCTTCATTATGGGAACACACTGGGGTTGGTGGCTTTTCTCTTTTCCTTTTTTTTTTGTTAATCCTTTTCCTGCAAAACCCCACTGAGGCTGATTGGATATTTCACCAAACTTAAGGAGCAGTGATGGTTTGGTTTTTAGTCCCAGAGATGATTTCTTTATGCAATCCCCGCATACCGTGAGCACTCGGCGTTGGGCAAGCACAGATGCTTCTCCTCTCCCTCTAATGAAGAGGCAGCATAGCAGTACACAGGGGAAATAATTTCATTTTAAAAATACCTTTCCCACAAGCAGGGATATTGTCCTTGCGTTTTCTTAGTTGGCTTTTCCCTCGTTCTTCTTGCAGATTTAAAATGAAGAGAAAGGCAGCACAGTTTGCTCATGTGCCTGATGGAGTAAAGCACAAATAATCCCTAAAACCACGGGGCAGCCGAACTTGCCGTGCTGCCCAGCTCTGATGAACATGGGACTGTTATTTCTGTGAGCTTTCATTTAAAAATAAATAGGAGGAAACTTTCTGATCACTGATGACAGGGATGCATGGTGGGGTTCTCTGTACCGAATGCATTGAACAGGTTGATGGGCTCGGGCTGAGTTTTGCTCTGCAAAGTGTTCCCTCCTTCGCAGGCTGCAGGGAACATCCCCATGCACTCTGCAATCATGCACTACTCAAACTATTTTTCTAAACACTGGAGATTTTTGGCCTTCGTGGACCCTTTGGGCAAATGCACATTTGCTGAGAGGTTGCGCAGGAGACTGCGAATTGCTGTAACTCCATATTGGATGATCTGTGCAAAAATTGTTCTCAAACCAAATGGAATTCGGGTTTAGTTTTGCCCTTACCTTGTGGTTACTCACCAGAGACAGAGGTTTGCACAGCTGAAGGTATCAGAGTGAGTATGCTACAATGGAGAAAAAGCTGTTATTTCCTTTAGAGAGTACAGAGAACGAGAGCAAAGATGTGTTAGTGAGGGTCTGTATAATGGGAGATAAAGTAACTCGGTGTCATGATGTTGTATCAAAAGCTCTATAGACTAAGGCCCTATAGCTCCCTGTCTGTCCTGCTGGTTTGTGTCGGTGGTGCTTCTCTTTCTGACTGGCATTTAGCATCTACATCCCCACAGAATGACATTTCACATACTGATTGAAATCATTGTCTTTTATGGCAGAGAAAGTTTGTTCTTCAAAGGAAAAAAAGATTAAAAAACTGCTGTTGCAAACAGTGATGAAAAACAGATGAATAAAAACAATCAAAAAAGGTTTTAATTCCATTATTTTCAATTAGTTCTTTAATTTGATTTAAGTCATTTGCACTTGTTGCTTGTTTTACATCTCTTATTGTCCAGCATTTTACTTCACACATCTAACAGTATTAAATCAAACTGTTTTCTAGTCTTTGCCTTCTTTTGAAGCCTCTTGAAAGTCTAAAGCAGACTTAAAAAACCAGATATTAAAAGCAAACTTTCATCTCTCTGCAGGTTATTTGTAATCAGACCTTTCTCATCAAGGGCTCGTTTCATATGTGTTTGGGATCTGGGAATTATTAAAACTGCCAATCCACCTTGTTTTAAATATTTCCCAGGCTTCAGTGTTTTGAAACTGGATTCATCAGCTGGTGTGGGAGCCGTGGTGCTCCTGGTTGTAGGTACTTGCATGTAGTAACGATACAATAAGTCTACATGGGCTTTTATTTACATGATCTCAAATTTACAGACTCCTATTTATTCATTGCCTGGCTTTGAATGGCTGGTGGCTCATGCTGAGGACTGAGATATAAAATAATCTATTATTAAAACGACAATAATGCTTCCCCGTTGTAAATTGCCAAATCTTGCTGTGTATTTTGGAGAAACTCATCTCAGCTTCACAGCTGAGTTACTTTCTCATCTCAACTGGAAGCTAACTAGCATGTTGTGCCAAGGAAGAGCTTTATAAATCTCCAGGTTAGCATCTCAGCAGCTTCTTTAATAAAAGGTACAGTTAGGTCTGATGCCAATTATTGCTTAGACTTTTTCTTTTCTTCAGCTCCTCTTTTGCAGTTAATTTTTGCCATGTTCTTTCCCACATATCCTACTCACTTTTCTCAGGTACATGTTTATTATCTTGTTAGCATTTGAATATTCTTACATACTGCTCATAATAGCATGACTTTTTTTAAGAGATGGTGTTTCTTTAATGAGATTTTGACAGATTAGTGCCTTCCTTGAACCTCTGGTCCTCACAAAAACTCTAACCCTTGTCTCTTGACCTCTCATTGTCCCTTAAAAACTTCTAAAGTTTTGGGTTTTCTACCAGTGCTACCCAACATGCTCAAAAAAGAATGAAAAAAGGTCACCCTCTCATTTTCAGTTTCTATTCATTTTTGCGGCACTTCGTTTTATTTGTAGCACTCACTATTTGCTCTTTCTTTTGCATAATGACAAAATGAAAAGACCCATTTTGTAGGTTGTAGGAAGGAAGTTCCTTCTAAAAAAGTCAATGTAAGAGAGTTAAGCAAAGCTGAGAATTTGCCAAAGGAGAGTTTTTCATTGCCACTGCCTGCATGTTTAACACACACAGATTCACCTACATTAACTATCGATCATAATGTTTTAATTCTGAATAAGGATAGGACCCTGGACTACTACTACTACGATGACGACGGTGGTGGCGGAAGAAGAAGAAAGTGCTGAGTTAGTTTTCCCCTTTCAGAATTAAAAGGCTTTTCAGAAAAGTCTTCATTCACATATAGACTAGGGGTACCTCTGCCTCGGCTGTTTTAAATGTGCTCAGTCATGTAAGAGGAATTAAAGTAACGGCTTCAATGAGCTTGATTGGCTTCATCATTACAATTTTGTGTTCAAATTTTCTGCTCTCAAATGTGATTCCCTTTGCCACTTACAGATCCCACCAAAATAGTCCCTCCTGTTTACATGCTGCTCCCACTCAGTGTGTGCTTACATTCATTTGTGCTCTTAAAATATAATACCAGCAAATATATTCTTTAACTCAAATATGCTAACAAGAGTATCACAAAGCAACACCAACCAAAACCACACAACTTCATCAGTGTCTTCCTTTTGCCTTAGAGATGCCATAACCACAGGATTACAGGATGCCGTAAAATTCTTGGTTAACTCCAAGAGTTTCGGAAAAGATCACCTGAGCTTGAAGGAGTTAGATATTACCATAGTGACCAAAACATTGGTGATGGAGAACCCTGGTGCCATTTTGAATATACAATTTGATGATAAAGAACTGTTTTTCTGTAACCCCTTCTTATCTTTTCTCTCCACTCCAGTATACTGAGATAAAGCCTCAGCAGCTTAACGCTGCTCATGTATTATACGTTGTCTCAACACTTTAGGGTTGATTTTCAAAGTACCAAGTAATGCGGATGGAGACCACTGATGGTCACCTCTGCAGGCACCAGTCTGCCTTCTGTGTCATCTGATTTTACCAAAATGACCCCCAAAGTATTTAAATACTTCAAGTTTTCACCTCTTTGACACATCAATACTGGAAGGCAGAGGGGGGCAAAACTGTTTGTGAGCAGCCCCTGGACAAGCATGGTTAATTGCTATGCTTAAAATGACAATAAATCTTCTTTAGCAAATCAGCATTGGGATTCACATCTGCGAGTGCTTGCAAGTAAGCAAATTTTCAGCAGGATTTTAAAATTTTCTAGTTTTAAATGAAGGAGATTTGAGTCTAATTATATGTCAAGAAGGTGCAGACACATTGTAGACACAGTTGTTTGCATCTGACTGCAAAGCTGGGATGGGTCTGGAGGAGGTGAGGCACAGTCTCACTTTGGTGGAAACATCCAAAAATTCAACTTTGTCCCCCAGGTTAAGCTCACCAGGAGCAGGCAGGGTAGGTACTTTTCTCCTCTTGTGTCTCTCTTAAGAGGAGGTGTCCCATCCAGAAAGGCATTCCCGGGTGGGTGGACATCCCGCTCTACAAAGGAGGAACATTTCAAAGCAAAGACATCTTTATCTCAAAGGCAGCATTCCCTCTTTGATCTCTCAATGAATCAGGCCGGCTTTGCTCTCCTCAACACCACCTCAAACAGCACCTCACTCCACAGAGGAAAAACCTGGCTAGATGCAAGACTTGGCTGTTTTAAAACACATTTCCCTGGCAAGAGCAAAACTGGGTATTTTACATTGTGGGAAAGAACCCTCATGCGCCCACCTCCAGACCCTTTAATTCTCTCAGATCATGCAATTGAAATTTTTAGATATTTTTTTCCCCATGATGGAAGGAACAGTTTAACAACCACAGAAGCCATTGTGCTGCTGCAGAGAATGTGCTGTCACAGGGGGTTCGCCGAACTTAATTCCACCATGAGCAACACAGAGATGTTACCTTCTCCTGAGACATCCCCAGTCCTTCTGTTTCATTACTGCTCCATCCATAAAAGGGCCCCAACTGTGGCCTGTTGTTTGATGAACCAGGGATCCATACATCCTTTAATTTTCCTTCCTCCATACTCCTTCCCTGTGTTTATATGTCATATTCAGTAAAGTCTCTCTTTTATTGAACATCTGTTTGGTACATAGCAAGCTTATTCAAACTCGGCAGGAAAGCACCTTTACTCCAAAATAAATTAAAACAATGTATGTGCCTCTGGCCAATAGATCATTGGATGGGAGTCATGAATGTACTTTCATGGATATTTGGTGGGAAGTTTATCATTTAAATGATGAAAATACAGTACTTCAACATATGGATCATTCAGAACTACTCTCTTTCCTTTCCAGTTGAAGAACCATTGTGTGTTTAGAGGAATTAGATAAAATTAAGAATTTAAACTGGGCTGCTAGTAAAAGCTATTATTGAAGAGTGGAAATGTAAAAGCATGATGCAGGGATGCTGTCTGACCTTGTGATGTACAGGGATTAAACCAGTTTAGTTTTAGGTGGCACAAACAGTGAGCAGAGGGAATTAAAGAAAGAATTAAAGAATTACAACAGAAATTAAAGCACAGGAAACCCCTCTGTAAGGGATACTAGTGACCACATAAAATTGGGATCTTAACATTTTGTGTCCTCTCTGTTGTTTTATTCTTATTATCAGAGTGGGTCCAAGCGGCCTTTTTGATGGTCTGGAGCGGACCACTGCCAAAGTTCTAAAATGATTTTTTCACCCTTTTCACACACTATCTGTGATAATTTCCATAAAGAGAGCTGTTTTCTGCTCTGGAGAGGTGTGCTGTCAGGGGAGTCCTTCCACTGCTCTCAAAAGCATATCTGAATTCCTGAGGCAATTTCACTGCAGAAAACTCTCAGCACAATTATCAGGAAATAAACACAAGTGTGTTGATCTCCAACAAGGGGCTTAGAGTAATCAAGGAATTCAAGATCATGTTTCTGATTAATTGCCAGTTATTAAGACACTTTTTGGTATTTGATAGGGTGAAAAAGATCTGCCACTCTTTATATGACCAGTTCATACCACTGTCAGCCTCATGACATTGAAACATAAAACATATACTACAGCAGGAGTTTTGAAGCACACATAAGTAAAATTTCCTGGAAAGTAAAATATATTTTCTGGCCTGAATTTTCTGCTGCCCACACTGTACAGACATTGAATCTAGACTCACTGAAACTATTCAATAAAACATCATCTTTTTTTGGAATTAGTTCTCCAAAATTTCTCACAAAAAACATGTAATGTGAGATTTCTAAGTTATGTTTGTCAGCTATATTTAAAACATAAATTATTACCTTGTGTTCTTTTAGAGAACTTAGTCCATCAGAGAAGCAAGTTCACTACAGAGTATGTCTAGTAGGTATAAATATATACTTACATATATAAGTATAAATAAACTGTTACCATGGAAAGACAGGTAATGGCACAACCGGTTCATAAAATCACATGTCTATGTCAGGAAGAGACCTGCTAAGGATAGAAAAAAATATAGAACCGTAGAAACATAAAAGAGATCACAGGCAGAAGTGGAAAATACACATGGTATTGTATTTCCCTTTTTAATGTGCTATAATTTCTAAAAAGCTATAGGTCAAGTAAGATTATTATTTTTTTAAATAGAAGTACTTCACCCCAGTCCCCTCCTCCATGGTTTCCCCTCCCCGTGGGACCCCAGCCCAGTGGGACGCGGTGTGGGGAGACAAGTCGGGGGGCCAGCACCTCCATCCTACTCCCAGGCTGCTAGAGGAAATTCCAACAATTTTTGCACCAAAACAAGAGTTTTTACTAGAAAAGTACTGCAATTTCAGCCCATGTTTCATTAATGCTCCGCTGTAAAATTGTGTTTGTCTCTTGAATACAATTCTGACCATGAAAAAGCTGCTTCTCTGGCACAGATTTTGCATCAGACTTATTGTCAGAGGCTGCAAAAACCACCAGCAGTGTTTTAAAGAAGACCTTGTCTAATAGTCATCTCTGCTGCAATCACTTGCCTGAGAGCAATCACACCTCTGTGGGGCAGACACTTAACAATCTATTATATCATAATTGAGTTTGGCCATGTTTACACTGCTTAATGATGATGCGTAAAGATTAATTTACCTTTCCAGTCCAGTTGCAAGAATGTGCTGCCACAGTACCCCATTAAAAATGGAAATAGCAATAAAATCTCCAATTATTTTATATTGCCTTAAGTCTGTCAGAATTCATCATTTTATGCACTGTTACTTTAATTTATTGGTTTATCATCTATTGATGTAGTAGCAGTTATTACAAGTCATTCTGTATATGTTTTTAAATACAATGATAACATCTTCTATGGAGAAACAAGCCATGATAATACCTTATTTACAGTTTGTCAATTTAAGGAAGCCAAAGAAAGCTAAAGAATTGCTTTTGACTAAAAAAATCTCTCTCAGCCAGCTAAAACTGAGTTCCTCTGACTGTCATTGGAGCTTAAAATTAAACAAGCCTGTGCTCTTCAGTGTGACCCTGATGAAATGAAGTGCCATCAGGATGAAGACAGAAACACAGATATACAGGTTAATCTTTACACTTTGATTTTCTTGAAATATTTATTAGAGATCTGAATATTGATTAAAGATCTTGGCTCTGTTGCAGCAGGAGACAGAAATTGGTAACTGGCTTTTGAGCACACTCATTTTCTCATCGGTTTTGGAGGGCTGGCGGTCTGGGAGCTGTGCACAGGTCACTTGCTCAACCAAGTGCCATGGCCAGAAAAAGTGATGGTCGCATCTGCTGGAAGGAACTCCAGATGAGTCCTTCAGCCTAGAACAAAAAGAAGTTCACCTTGATGCAATTACGCTGCTGGGAAGATCTAATTTATGTTTGAGCTTTCAAGAAAGTGAAAGAAGCTGCTCCTGGCAGAGGCTTTTCCTTCTCACCTGTGGGGTCCTGAGCTCTTTTTCTTTCTGGTCTGGGACATCTCAGCAGGGTCTAGCAGGGCTTGGCTCGGGACCTTCAAGAGCCAGGGCAGGATGGAGGTTAGAGACTTTTTCATGGCCCCAGCTGGGATAGGACCTGCCCCCTTAAGCACAGATGTCTAAATTTGCCCAAAGCACCTTCAAAATACCTTGGAGTAAAGGAGTACTGCCAAGTCCAGTGCCACGATCCCACGTATCTAAGTGACAGTGACGAACATCTCCAGGAGCCATGGTCACCATAGCTGTGCCAAACCTTCTGTGTTCGACAGAAAGGACATAATCTTTAGAGAAAAGTGCAACATATATTTTGATTCTCAGTGGTTATTTCCCTCCTTCTCTCACCTCCCGCATGACAGAACTTGTGCTCCCTTCTCCCGTGATTTTGTACACGTTATTTGTTGGTGTAGCTCGGATAAATGGTTCAAAATTGTCACTTCTAAGTTCCTCAAATTGTTCTCCCATAAAGCTGACATTTACTCCACACCATTTTGCACGCTGAGGGAGACAGCTTCCCAGCTTCATCCCACTTCTGAAAAATCTGATGAACAATTGTGTTGAGTGTCATAACAGTGATTGAGAAAGTCTTGAAGAAAGGAGAAAAATACATACCGCACAATGCAGGCTGATTTTGAAGCAACATTTGACACCAAGCACCCAAACTTCACTACCCGGCCACCATCTCGCCACCCACACCCATCCAGGTTCAAGGACTCCTGTTACTACAGTTTGGGAAATAGAGACCGGTTTGACTGAAATATGATTAAGCTTCATAGAGACGTAGAGGTTGGTGCCATGTTCATGTTCTCCTTGAACGGAAATCTGGTTCAGAGGAGCCCATCTCCTTTACATTTGAGTGAAGCAAACAGTGACTGTACTGGCATCAGCACTCTTGTAGGGACAGGTTTCTTCTCCTGTCTTCTCCCTTCCTCCATCACCATTTACCTTGTGCTTATATGCACAATTCTTCTGGAAAAAGAAGGGGAAACCTTAAAGTGTATTATTTATATATCCTATGGAGCATGCACATGGGCTGCTTGCTTTATTTTTAGGGGGCTGCTCCCCACAGTCACCTGTTTTTTGCCCAGGGATGTCAGCAGGAGATTTCGAAGCAGGTCAGGCTATTTAACAGAAATATCTCCTAACAAACTGCCCATGTTTCCACTCACATTATTGTCAGTGGTTTATGGGGTCATAAGCAGCGGTACACAGGCAATAAACTTTTTGACCATTTGTCACAGATTTTATGAGCCGGTTGGCCCAGGTGTCCCCACAGGGCGCACCCAACCAGGGCCAGAGGCTCTGCAGAGCCATGGGCATTACTTACCCCAGCATGGGCGGCACCCAACACCTTACCACAAACTGGAAACCATGAAAGACGCCTCTTTTTATCCAGTCCATGCCTTTTTTCCCCACTTAGGCAGAGTCTAGCCTGTTCATTGAGTGTGAGAAGGCACCCAGAGCTTTGGGGCCACGAGATGGAAATCTGCCTGGTCCCACAGCTCTCAGAGCATCACTGGGTAGATACTGGTGGGAACATCCTGGAGTTTCTCTGTTCAGACCTTTCTGTAAGGAGTGGGTGATGTTTTGGCAGCACATCCCTGCACGGTGATTAAAACTGGGACCTATCATGAAATAATGAGTGGGGCAATGGAGGAAATATAAAATGCCAGCCACGGTATGCACAGTGGGGTAATAAATCCAAGGTGAAATAGTAAATCTCCAAGGAGTTACAGAAATCCTGATAGATACCCTGGTGGAGGTGCATTTATTGTGGAGCACTACAAGGTTTTTCTCTTATCTCTAATTTTATAGATCTGTGCAGCTGCAGCAGTCCTTGGATAGGGCACATATTTGAAAATACCATAAATTTCACCTCCTGTTTATTTCAGATTCATTGGCACTCTCTGTCTTTACTATCTCCTGGTATTTTATGCCTCAGTACTTGGGGAAAAAATGCTTTGTTTGCACTAGATCTAATATGAAAACTCTCTCTGACATTTAAACTTTAGTATCAGTTTGCCTACAGTGTTAATATCACTGAAAGTGCTTATATGGATTAAATTGCCTACAGTATATAATGCCAAAATATGAACATAGCACATTTACTGATTCAAGCCCTTAAAAGAATTATTACCATTAAAATATTTAAGGTCACCTTTGCAAATGCAATAAATCAGGACGATATCAAACAGAGAGCATTTGAAGCTCCTGGACTGGAGTAACCCACTGGGAAAACGATGGTTGATTCATTGTTACACGAAGAGTGGGGTTTGGGGACAACCTTGGGGCTCACAACTCTGTGTACATGGGACCAGGGGTGTCTACCTTGGCATGGGGGGATGAGGGATGCTCTTCTCTTGGGTGTCCCCAGCATGAGACATGACCACTCTGCATGGTGGGTCTTATCCAAACTTTGCTGTTGCACAAACTCTCAGCTTGGTTCCACCAGCTCTGTAGGTCTTGCAGAAGGAAAGAGCAGCAAAACCTCATTTTTGTCTTTCAAGTCAGATGCAGCAGCTCCATGTGCCCCTGGAAAGCTGAACCGATGAGTAAGAAGATGCCATTTCCATGCATCCACTTTTCTGTGCGGAACAGCGTCTTCATGCAATGAGTCCAGTTCTGCAAAAACCCTTATCGAGGTCAACACAATTTACTGATAATTGAAAGCAGTGGAAAGTTTTGCTCCAGTGAGAACTGGCAAATCAAGCCTGTCAGACAATTCTCAGGGGGAAAAAAAAAAAAAAAAAAAAAAATCACCCTTTATTATGCTTTCATCTTAAATATTAGGATTCAGCAATTTTCCTGAGAACAACAACTGTGTAAAACTTTAATCTTTTGAGAATGGATTTGGACTGTAATTGCAAAACCCAACATCATCCTCCTGCACCACATTCCCTCTCTCTGAATATCAGCATTTACTAGCACGTTATAAATGGGGGATACGTTTGCATTTGGTTATTAGTCATACTTGTATTTTTTTCCAGGTGACTGTTTTTAATGTTTAGCACAACATCCGTATCTACAGTGGCCCATCATAATTTACAGCACGAGGAGACAGAATAAAGTTCATCATCATTTCCCGAGGCAGACTAGTACGCTCAAAGATATGACTTTCTTTTAAAATTCCACACAAGACATTAAATGTAATAATTGATCAATGCCTCATCTATAAAAAGCTTGCCAATGTGAACTGGTGGGAGGTGTCTCAGAGCTTTCCAAACCAACGGTCAGTGCTTATCTAACCAGCTCTGCAGGTACGTTGTTTTAGAAGGACTTATATATAGTCATATATTAAAAAAAAAAAAAAAAAAAAAAAGCTGAAAGAATTTTGGAAGAGAGACCTTATAGATTAAATGCATAATTCCTTACTTGTGCTGGTTGGCAGTTCATTACGCATGCAGCAGAGCGCAGCAGCCCGTGTTGCCGGCTGTCCTGGCGTTCCTGTTCCGCTTGACAGGCGATTCCTTTCTTCTTCCCACTGCTGCTAACATCTGTGATGGGGGCAATTAAACTAACAGTGCTTATTAAGGATGGGCACTCTTGTTAGTAGGTATTTCCAAGCCAGCTTGCTACTGCAGCTCCACGAGCAGAGGTTCTGGAGGCTGTTCCCACACACCCTTTGCATTTTGTGCGTGAATGCTAGAGGGCATTCCCTCTGTTATTGCCAGTAAAATATTCTTAAAATTCGTATTTTTTTCTGGAAAGGGGAATGGGCAACCCACCTCTACTGCATTGTGGATTTCTCTCCAACCCCAGGTGTCTGTTCCTTATCTCAGAGGGATGCAAATAGTGACTGGTGGCCCCTTCCCTGTTGTCCCATCTCCTTCTGCTCCTGCTAACCTGCACTCCCACAGCTCTCCCAGATGCACTATTGGCTCCTACTTTTCCAAAGAGAGTAAAGTTTTCTGGTTTGCTCATACAATCTTTGGGGAAACCTGGTGCTCAGCTCCCTGTGCTCTCTCTGCCATCCCCCAGGCTGGTGTTGGTCCAAATCATGGGACCAGGCGCTGTGTAAATGGGCAGCAAGAGACATTGCTGCCACAGCTACTCACAGACCAGGTGGGAAAAAAATACAGAAAGACAGATAAAAGTGAAGTGGGATGGTTTTCCCAAAGGGTCTTTCAGATGAAGATGACTTGTTTGCACTGGCCATTAGGTGACAACTTAACACCTGATTTATTGATTATAAAATACTCTCCAGTTAAGGTAACCTGGCCTTTCCTCTCAAGCTTGGAGACTTAATTTAGGCACATAATCTATTTTCTGCACTGCAAAGAGACTGATTTTTGGGAGTGCTGGGCATACACCGTTCCCATTGACCACAAGCAGAAACTCAAGACTGCAACTGGGGAAACCAGGCAATAATGTTTGTGCTCTTCTTTCCAGTTTTCTCATGGAAAGAGCAGAATTTCCTAGAAAATACTATAAACCCTAAAGAAACTCTGCTGTCACAGGCCAACAACAAATAGCTCCTGAGCTTCAGCAGATGCTTTGCAGCAGGGACAGAAGCCAAGTCTGACCAAGTCTTTGCATCCCTGGACTTTCGACTGCTCTATCCATTAGATTTAACAGTTGGCTAATACATCTGATAATCGAGTGTGTTAATATTTTGCAAGAGTGACTGACAAGCAGATTGTTGTCAAATAAAGGATCCATCAGGCTGAGGATATTGAAGTTGACAGAGCCCAATAATTTACAGCTTTCTCCTTCAGCTTCTCATAATTTACGTTCCAGCCACTGAAGGGAAACCTGCAACCAAAGAAAATTGATGGACTCATCATCCAGACATGACACATATGAAACTTCAAATTGCTCTTTTATACATGTGTTGCAAAGAGGAATGATCAATGGGAACTTGTAAACTCCTCATTCATGGGAACCCTGGTGAAGCTGCACCCAATCTCTCCACTCCTGTACTTTGCTGGGACTTGCTGATGTACTCTGAGTACTTTCCATTTAATATTTACTCCAATCCAGTGACTTAATGATAGTGCAACTACTGAATCTAAGCTATTAGTTTATATTACTACAGGACCTTAGTCCCAAGCGGGTGATATTTTGGTAAAAACAGAAGACAAGAAGTCTCTCTGATTCAGCCCATCTCTCGTTGATTGGATGATCTCACCAAATGGAACAACCCAGATGCTTACGTTCAGGCTCAGGCTTATGCTTCTTACTAAAGTCGTGCCTTGACAAATTGGAAGTTTCTCTATTGCACATCATGACCCCTGAATGGTTTCTATTTACCAAATATACATGGAAGT
The DNA here is from genome assembly GCF_036013445.1 of Caloenas nicobarica. Taxonomy (NCBI): domain Eukaryota; kingdom Metazoa; phylum Chordata; class Aves; order Columbiformes; family Columbidae; genus Caloenas; species Caloenas nicobarica. The sequence goes on from NC_088256.1 coordinate 7,253,741, forward strand.
TGTTTCCTTTCAAATTCCGCAATTCATACCTGTAATAATGGAAAAACAATGTTAAAAAAAAATTTATCCTGCTTGAGGAAATCAAGAGTTATTTGTATATATGGAAAAAACCCAGCAAACTTCCAGGTATAAAATGTCATTACAGGGACATAATAGCAGTTTACTAAAGGCAGGACAGGGCAGGGAGTGAACGAATATAATAAATTTTTAAAGGCATTATATGCACACTGTTTTTTAGAATTTTTGTGCCCAAATTCATTTTTACAATCTGCAGATTTATCTGAGTTGTGGGTAGAAACCTATCTCAAGCTCCAAAGTGAAACTTGGTGTTGACACTGGGAAAGAATTGAAGTTGGTGTAAATGCAGCCAGGCTCTACTCGAAGTCTCCATTGGCTTTGGAGAGAAGCTCAGGCAGAACCTAAAAAAAAAAGAAAAAATAATTAAAAAAAAAATTTGAAAATATTTACCTAAGAAAGGCAGTCCAGAGAGAGGCAGAAAAATCACTCATTTGCTTCAGCAGTGGAATAAAGTGGAGGGAATAAAGACTTTGCTTGGCTTGCCAGCCCTCAGCTTGGCAAAGTGCTTCAGTATATACAGAAATGTGCACGGGTGTAAATATACCTATTGACCTTAATAGGACAATACATGTGTTTAAATAACCCCGGGCTGGAGTACCTCACTGAGCTGAGCTTTAATATGTGTTTAGGTTTGTTCATGCTGCCTGGGGCTTGTGCCAAGGTGTGCTTGTGCTCATCACATAGAACCGCATGAACCTATTGGATTGGGATGTTTTACAAGTTTGCCTTATTTTAACTGTGTTACTCCACTCATTGTCTCTGTGGTAAAATTAAATTTATTTCTTGGGACTTTTTTACCTTAGAAAAGATCATGTGGGATAGAAAGCCCAGCTCATCATGTGGAGAAGTATTCCTACTGTCTAAACACATAAGTCAGCAGAAATAATAAAGAAAAGAAACATTTTTCTGAAAAGGCAGAATAAATGCCAGTCTGACAGTACAACACAGTACCCATAGGGGCACGGTATATTATGAAAACAAAAAGAGGAATTTGGAAACAACGTGAGTGTACTTGGAAATAGTAGATATTTAACATTTATTTCACTGAGCAATTTTCACTTTACCATGCTGATCTACACCAATAGCCAAACCAAATCCAGCTGACCTCAAACTTTCAATACTGCACATCTAAGACATATTTTTAATAAACGCTAGACCACATTTTTGCAGTACTTCAAAAGGAATAAAATTTTTTTTTATTATTTTTTAGAGAGCAACTGAGGTGAACCTGCTTCAAAAACATGGCAAGCTTCAAATCAAATACTGCAGTTTTAAGAAATCCATTAACCATTCACATCTAAAACTCATCCTTCAACGCTTTGCCCTATAATGCACATTGTTGTCAATTTTTGTCTTATTTACCCCTTGCTAATAGCTAGGCTAAATTCCAAGAAACTTAAGACAATTGCGGTGAGATGCAGATCTAACATTTTTCAAGTTGACAGCCAACAGTTCTGAGCTTTTAATTCTCGAGACGGAAGAATCTCTAAATCCTGCTTTTGTAATTCACCCAGGAAAACACATCAGAGCCAAACTGCGTCTGTGCAGCCTGAGTAAAAATGTTATTGTTTGATCCGAATTGTATCTTTCTTGGCAGATCTGTAGCGATTGATCCTGGCTGACACTGGTATTTTAATATGAAGCCGAATACTCAACAATTCTTGATAAATTAGCATCTGTATTGTAACCGTAGGCATTCTGTCCTCAGCAGTATATCTTAGGTAAAGGTTCATTTAATTTACCCCTTGTTAAATTTTAAACAGCTATGCCAAATTCCACCAGACTTGGCATGTGTGACATGACTAATGACTCTGCTAAACTTTGAGTCAAAAGCTTCGATTTTGAAATGCATCATCTTTATGTATTTGCCCCTGAGCAGCAGCAGTGCAGAGTGAAAAAATAAATAAATAAAATTATTCATTTTACTCAGGTTTGAAATTTAAGCAGCTAAAACACAACTCTAAAAGTCGTACAATATTTATGCATGAATTTGATAAGGGGTTTGTGCTCAGAGCAGAAAGCATGAAGGGTCAAGGATACTGACAGCACTAGGGATTTTCCTCCTCCCTTTAAGAAGATAACACGGATGAAATAGCCCCAAAATGTTTGCTCAGATACTCTGTGCCACGGCGCAAAGCACGTGCCTCGGGGCTGAGCTTCATCCAGCGCGGATCAGGGTGGGTTTGCCTGAGCCTCACACCATCCTTCTGCCCGTCTTGCTTCTCTCCTTGTCTTTCTAGTCCTTGCGGAGATCTTGAGCCACCTATTCTGGTTGAATATTCTTTGAACGGAATTACTCATCTTTCGTCCCAAGCCTGATCAGACATATGTGTACCTAACCATTGTGGAAAACACAGCCCTGCTATCTATCTGCCTTGTGATCCTTCCGCTTGTATTTATGTAATACTGACTTTATATTCACTTGCAAATCTTCCTGTATGTAAGCCTCCAGGCTATGCTTAAGTCTCAGATTTTTTTTTTTTCCTGCATGATACAGCTAATATGTGGCCTTCTTTGTTCAACCATACAGCAAACCGTTAGCATTTTGAGTCTTGAAGGAACCCTATGGACCTCCAGAAGCCAGCCAGGCCAGTCTTCTGCCCACAGCAGGTTGCTGCAGAACTGGCCCAGTCAGGCTCTTAATTTTTCCCACCTCACCCAGTTCAATGTCGGGAGGTCAATAGTTTTTAAAAAAGCAATTTTCCACGTTCATCCAAAGAACCCTACAGAGATGGGAAAAGTGACTGGGTTCTTCTTTAAAATATTCCATAATATTTTCCTTTCTTGGAGTGGCTACAGGAAAAAAATGACACAGGTAAGATTTATGATGTGCACCAATTAATATTTTCCTCATTATCTTCTTGTACTATGCTAATTGCACCCCTGCATTTCTACCCATATTGAAGTTTGTTTTCATGCAGCACTAACACAGATCTGCCCCAGGCCATAGCTAGAGGACCCATGTGCTGCAATACTGAAAAATAACTAATCACACCATTTTGCAAGTGAACCGTTAACTGCTAACATAGGTTTTGGTCCAAATCCTGTATTTCTGAGACACTTCATATCAGCTGTTGGAGACATTGGTTAGCATTTGCCTTATTTCAATACCATGAGTTGTGTTAATTTTGCGTGCTTTACCCGTTGGACAATTTAGTATCTAGAGAGATTGGACAGTTTGTTGGTTTTTTTTTTTCTCCCTGTGTTTATGCAGGTCCATGCTTGTCTGAAACATCTGTGCAGTGCTGTTACCACGTTTGCAAACACAGAGGTTTAGTGTTTCCTGGAGGAGCAAACTCTAGCTTCTATTTCTATCATATGGTAAAAATAAAACATTTTCAAAATTTATCTAAATTAGAGAACGATTTTATAATGAAATATTCAGGAACCTACAGAATTATTTGCTTTGCCTTAGAATGAAATCAAACCTTTGGTTTGAGGGAAAAGAAAATCAGGATAAATCCTTTACAGAGCAGAATACAGCTCATTGTATTTATCTATGAGAAACTTGCCCTTATTCCTGGCCTTTGCAGGAGACCCTGTCTTCAAAAGCTACCAACTCTTGCTGACTGCACAGCTTGGAAAATGGTGTACAAAAATTAATACATTGTTGAAAACCCACCAGCTGGATGCCTAGTTCACCTCTGGGACTTCCTTCCTTTGATGAAAAATAAATATTTACAGTTAAATAAAACCCTAAATGATTTTTGAATAATTCTTTTGAACAGCAGTGCTACTGTACAGTGAAAAGACTCCAAAAAATAGCTGGTTCATTTTTTTTAACTTTAAGGTTTGATGGATCTACTCTCAGTCCAAGATAAAGTACATGTAGGCCAAAAGGTTTGAAAGGTGAGCTCTGATCTTAGCATAGTTCTCCATCATCAGTTAATAAAAATACTTGGCAAGGTATCCAGTATCTGTTGGTCTGTTCCTTTCCAGAAAGCTGCTTTCATGGGGCTGATCCAGTTCCTAGTAAAATCATATGGGAATTTGGTGCCGCCTTGCTGCAAATTTTATGTATGAAATAGGAGAGAAAGGGCTGAAAGTTTCAACTGGTGCAAATCAGCATCGTTCTGTTAAAGTCAGCATTTGGAGTCCATTTCTGGGTATTTGGAGTTTATCAAATAAACTTCTCATTTCCTTGAGAAATGCCAGGACTTCGGAACCAAATGAAAATAAATCTGGTTTCCGCTGAAAGCCAGCATTTGTCAAAATAATTCTTAACACAGTATTGCGAGGTGCAAAAATATTTAGGTACCATCAACTATGCCTTGGCTTGCATTATACCACAGAAAACACAAGCAATCCAATTGATATTAATACCTTTATTTAACCAAATATACTGCTGAAAGAGTGGTTATATTTGCCCTTCAGCTCTAGGTATGTTGGCATAAAAATCAAGAAGATTAACTTCTTCATAAACATCTAATTTAAGATCTTAAAATCCTTAATAAACCTAGCAATATTGAATAGCTTTCTGTGGTCTTCAGTAAAACACAAGCAAAAATAGCCAATATAATGGTTCCCAAGCTCAATGAGTATTCATGAGTGAACGAGAAGGATGCCCCATGGCATCGGTGATAAACGGTATGAAAGACTTTCTGCCACTGCAGTGAGATGGCTCAAGGAATCAACCATGAGATAAAAACTGCAACATCTACTATTTTCCTCTGAAGCAGTTGTATCAGAGATTTTTTAATGGCTTTTACTGACCAGAAACATTCATGGTGGCTGGGTACCTGTTCCTGATAAACAACCTTTGGTCCTACCTATTCTTCACTGAAACTGCCATAGGCTTTCTCTCCAGGAACATGAATGTTTAAGTTGGAAATATTTCTTGCTATTATAGACAGGCTCCCTCTCCTTATCTCACAGTAGTGTATTCTCGTAGCAGAATCATCGTTAAATGAAACTCAAAGATGAATCATGAAGAAAAGGTTAAATTTCACTTCCTGGAGAATTGGAGGACTTATATATTTCTTACTGTTATGTTAAATGACCAAGATTTTATACAGGTGGTTTCTGAACAGCATTTATGGATCTCTGAGAGGTCATCGGACTTGCAGCTTGTTGGGTATATAGATTGTTTGTAAAATAATTGCTGGTTTGAAGAATTTATAAAGCTCCTGTCCAAGAAGAGAACCAGGTCGTGGGTGATGAGAGTTAGATATGGCTGTAGGGAACCACCAACAGAACTGGATCTAACAGGAAAGCTGACCAAAGGGATGGAACTCCTGCTTTGCGTCTTGCTCTCCCTCCCAGCATCTGGGATTTTGTGTTTCTCTGTTGGACACTGGAGAATCTATCATCCCAAAGACAATACCCATCATCCCAAAGACAGTGCCCAGACCTAGTTCTTATTACCGTGGCCAAAGGCTTGGATTATCTCCTTATTTAATTACATCTATTAAAGACTTGCCTTATAACCTGAAAACGACATGACTACATGTTTTCCAGGACGAGAATGGCACAGCAATCTTGGATCAGCTCATAAATACTGCATACCCATGGCAGGATCTTGTGGCAGGCAGGTAAGGTGGGTGAGCATGACTTCGGTGCCCATCATCACATCAGTCACATCATGGCATCACTCTCTGTCTGCACCAGGTACAAAGAGATCAAAACACACCAGCAACATCATCTTGGCAGCAGAATAACAAATATTAAACGTTTTCAAATGTTATTTTTCAGCTAAAGGAGATAGCTGACCACTGACTTGTTCTGTCAACATGTCACATGCACTAGTGTCTCTCCAGGACTTCGCCCTGATGGTGACAAAGACCTTTGCCGTTAAATGCCAGCTGAGAATCTGGTCAACAACACTCATGGTTTACATTTCTTTACATCCATGTCTACATGCTGGACATGTAACTCCTTGGGGTTTTGCAGTTTTTTTTCCCTTCAGGTTGAAGCAACCCGGTTGAACACATGTAATTTAAAATTCATATTCAGATTAGTACATATTGCTTTCATGCACATACATATATGTACAGGCAGACAACATATAATGTAAACGTGTGTGTGTACTGGAGACAAAAGACACTTGTAAAATATATGTAGAGTTCAATGCGCTCTTGCACAAAAAAGAAATTTCCTGAAACAACACATCTGAAATACCCTTACAGATGTTTCTCTGCATTACCAAAAAAAAAAAACCACCCCAAACCCTGTCCCCTGAGCTAAAATGAAAATTGATTTTGAAAAAAAGCTGAAGGATATGAGTGGATCATCATAATTGGATCAACATGCTCCAAAAGCTTCAGGCTACTTCGACTTCATTTCTCAGCTGACAGCTTTCTTTTGGAATTCTTCAAACCAAACACAAATGGTTTGATTGCAATATGTGAAACATTTGACCATCATATCCTTGACAGTCAGTCCGCTGCAGGGGAGATTTGATAACTGTTGTCAAATTCATAACAGCCAGTCTAATCCAAAGAACCAACAAAAAACCACAGGAGCTGCTTCAACAAAACCCAGAGACTATATTAATGTAAAATGACGCCATTTACAGGGAAAATATAGAAGAAGGCTGTATCTGGTCTTTTCCAAACAGTGTTGTAACAGATCTTATTGGTTCTTAATTGGTAAATACAAATTAGAGATGTTAAAAATCCACTTGTTTTTCCATTGAACTGTCATGTGAGAAGTCAAAGTAGTGGTAACAGCTGATAACTGAGCACGTGCTAATTTACGGGCAGCACTGTCTGGGTAGATCAGAGCTAATTTTTGTTCTTCCCCCAAGAAAGGGGGTATTGCAGGGTATATATCAGGGCGACTGGCAAATTTACACAACTCAATATAATTTCCAGTATTAAATGGATGAAAAAGAAATATGAAAACCATGTAAAAAATTAAAAAATAAAACCTAATAGTATCTTCTCTGTTTATTTCTATGACAGGCAGAAGTGAATACTGCAGCACTAATTGGCAGAAAAGAACTGACGGCTATCATGGAAAAACTAATTACTGCATGTCAATATTGTGTTAAACATCTAATAAGAGCAGTTTTAGTAAGTACATGCTTTCTAAAGTTGAAGCTTCAAGTTCTTTATAAAAATTTTATGGAGGATTTAATTCATAGTCCTAGAAACAGGAGAATGGAGAAAATGTACTAGATTCTCAGAGTTAGAAAGTATTGCAGACCTGGAGCTTGTTATTCAGCAAGTAAAAATTAATTTTAAAAGCAAAAACCTTTTCGCCAACAGATCTCAATCTCCCAGTCTCAATCAGAGCCAGCTACAGGGCAAGTGATAACTATTAAACAAATCTCTCTCCGCAGAGAAGTTTCCAACACTTGACTATACCAACACCGAGCTTCTGCAAGACACATGATTAATCTCACTCTTCACTGCAAGGATTGTACTCACAGACTTTCCTCTTGCACTTTGTCTCTTTTCTCTTTGGCCATACCCACAATAAACATATTTACTCCAGAGTTTTCCCTCACACAATATCACTCACCAGTGATATGATCACCACCCACCCTCCTTCTTTTATCTCTTTCTCTCTGAAAACTCAGGAAGCAAAATGGAGAAAGTGTAACGACTATGCACAGTTCAGTGTCCTGCAAAATTAGAGAAACATCTGGAAGTTGTTTTTGCTTGAGAATGATTTCTAACTGACTAAATGGTCTCATCTGTGCTGCTGTGTGGGCTTATCAAAGATAGAGAGCCAACAGTACTTGCCCCCTCCTACCTGAAATACACCACAAATCATATTCCGAGGGTTCTTCTAGATCCTTAAATCCTTTGGATTTTTTTTCTTTCATTTAGAAACAGCATTCATTAAACAGCTATAAACCTAAATTAAAAGAAAGCAATAACTGCTGATTAGAGCCAAAAACAAAGAGTCAATAGCTCAGCATGAACAACGAGGTAATAGAAAAATATTCCAGATACTTCCAAAAGAGGAGTTTTAGCATAAAAATCTTACCTCATGGGAAAAGAGATGTTATCTGAGCTGGAATTCCATTTGAACAACTGGGATTAATAAACCTGCATTCTTTAATTCCTCCTTTAGCTCTAACTGCCAAGCATTTTTCATTTCTAGTCTAAACTGTGGTGCAACGTTACCCCGTTTGCTCCTACACAACCCGCTTTGGGTGCACATCCTCAGCCAGGAAAGGACCCGTTTGTTGTTGGCATCTTGCAGGTGTCCTGTCTTGCAGACCCATCTGGATGGGCTCCTGCAGGGGCTCCTGATTCTTCCAGATTGAAGATTAGGACTGTCAAATGTAAATACAATTAAGTTTTGACATTCCTTAGAAATTTCAGCCAAGAATATCACCCAGGATGAAGGATGGTAAGGAAACAGGGCTATAAAAACTAATTTTTTTTTGAGAAGGCTGCCTATATTTAAAAGCGTGTAGCCAAAAATTTGGGATGGCAATGTTAAACATTTGTGCATAGGAATATGACACAACTATTTTTGATGTGATAACATTGAGAAATAATTTTATTTTGGGAGTAAAAAGAGATTTGTGGGAGGAGCCCATTTTCTCTTATACCACTGAGCCACAAGGCTGGAAAGCTCTGCATGCAGATTCAAGTCTAGTGTTTTCATAATCCATCTTCATCAGCTCTACTGGGTATATTTTCCCTCTTTTCCAATACTCATGTTGTTAGCAAGATCGTCTTCCCTCTTTGTCAAATCTCCTTACTCAAGTTACTGTGGGATCAAAATAACACTTACTGGCTTGTCTGCACATGTTGGAAATCTATTTGATGGGCATTGCAGGAGACATGTTTTCAGGTGCAATAAGGTGGGAACTTCTGCCTGGATGTATAGGGACAATACATTGACTCCGCTGCAGAGTTTATTCTTAGCAGATGGCACTAGAAAGCATGGTGGTGTGTTTCTGCTCTGGAAAGGAGTTTTCTTCCTAAGCGAATGTGATGGCTGTGTGAAAAGCCCCAATTTAGACCATGTGCAGAACACATTGCTGCACCACATGAAAATTGTTACCGTTTGAGAGCATTTTGTCATCTGAGACTTCAGGGAGCAGATGCAGCACATGACTGGGACTGCTCTGCAAAAAGATGTACTGACTGCATGATAAACAGAGACCAGTAAAGGGTACCTGGAAGAAACCTGAAACTTCAGAAGACAGAGAACAAATGAAAAGCAGAGGTTGTTTTTCATTAGAAGTCCCAAAGAAAAGCACCGTATCTCACTGATAACAAAACTGTCTGAACAACAAAATGGCACATTTTGGTAGATTCATTCTTGGGCTGGTAGATGAGGAAGCTTATTTGCATTTCAAAGCTGGCCCATATTTTGTTGGTAGGCAGTAAATAACACAACATACATATGTATTTGTTGCTCAAAGGTAACAGAAGATCAGATCAAGATAAGGCATTCTGCTATGACTTCAGCTAGGTTGGGTGGTTTCCCCCTGGTTTCTTGCAAGATGTCTGGGTGTCTGGCACCGTCTGAAATTCCCTGCACCTGGAGCAGCTGGAGATGTGAAAGGCAGCAGTGGGGACGGCTGCTGGGTACCAACGCCTCCATCTAACAAGTCTGGGTGCAGAAAGATTCCCAATGTCCCAAAGCCCAACTTGGGGCTGTTCTCTCAACAACAGCACAGGTGGATGATTATTTATCCAGAACAATTTATCACTTGCATTCTAACAAAAATAAATTAATTTGATTATAAACTCTGGTATGAAATTAATTATGCTAAATCCAGACATTAAATGCAGACCTTGAGAATCCATGATTGAAAAGCTATGAGATACAATATCTCTCTTTTTTTGCCTAACAAATATATATAGTTATCTGTATTTCTTCTAGCTTCACTTAGTTTTTCCCCTACTCAGGATGTAAAATTGATTTGTTGCATTGGAAAATAAACAACAAAAAACAATTCTTATCTTAGTTTGGTTATATCGCCATGATAAAATCCATTTGTCATCAAAAATAAGAATTCCAAACATGTAGCACTCAGTGTGAAAAAAAAAGACTGCTAAAAAAATCTACCAAAAATGTACATTTAAAAATCTTATTCTGGAAAGACAATTCATAACACAAAGTTTACTAAGGTATTATTTAAGGTACTCGATAGAGGTGGATATGACTTCAGGTATCACGGGAGCCTGAGCAAACACTGAGCAGAAATTTAACAAAAGCACTTTAGGTATGAACTCAGGACACTTCTTTATTTGCTTAACCTGTTTGCACCACCTCACAAAGGGCTTTGGGTTATTACGATATTGCAGGTGCAGGATCTGGCACACATAGCACAGACTCCTCCTCACTTCTGTTCTCCAACCCTCAGAAGCAATTTGGTCTCTGCAGCTCCCTCACTCAGCGAGTATATATAACATTGAGAAGAGAAAGCCAGGTAACCCAGAGAAATGGATGCAAATAAAATAATTTATCTGGAATATTAACATACCTGTCCTGACTTTTGTTTTGTTTTGTTTTCAAATGAAAATAATACTTAAAAATTATTAAAAAAAAGAAAATACACATTTTAGGATTTTAGGAAGTAAAAGCAGACATAACTTGTGGGGAGGAAAAGGAAAAAGGCAAATATCCAGAAACTGGTACAGTACATCAGTCATGCAGCTCTTAGGGGAAATTATTACAATAGATATCAATGATAACTCCCTCCAATCTTACTTAAGACTGTGTTAAAACTGTAATCTGTATACATAGTGGGAACATCCTATGAGCTAAAATAGCAGAGTTTTGAAGCCAAGGAAATTTAAAATCTTCGGAGAAAGCCCTGATGGCTCCAGAGGTGGTCTCAGCAGCCACTATGGGAGCCTGTTCCTCTATCCGTAAATTCTGGTATTTTTCTTTAAAGTCAGAGGAAGTTAGAAACAACAGACTTCAGGGGAAAAAAACCTGTAACTTATGGACCCGCCCTGTATTTTCTGTTTTGTAAACTGAGAAATTAATTATTCTTCCTTATGCCTGTGTCTGTCACTCATCTGTACTGTGCCCACCTCTTCCATCCTACCCCACTGTTGCCTTGAGCATTAAAGAGGGAGATATCAGCATCTCATTTCACTGTAGGAGGGACCTTATTCATAAAGGGAGAAGTACAGGAGGGTGTTAAAGCAGCACAGCAGAAGCCAAGACACCTGCATCTGTCAGTAAGGAAGGCTGGAGGAGCTGGAAGCTTCTACCCAAGTGGGAATAGTTGAAAGTGTTGATGCATCTGAATAGTTTTGCCTATAGGAGCAACCGTGAATAAATTGGCTGAATTCAACTGCGTGCTAACCTGTGTGAGCCTAACGAGGCTGTTGTGGTTGATGGACACCCCTTGCCACTAACCTGAGACCCTTTGGCTGAATTTCAGACCTTTGCAATGAATTCAGTGCCGGACTTCTAAATGCTTTTATTTGAGGTAATAGTATCAGAATCCAGCTCGTTGTTGCCCTTCAGTAGCAGCTTTCTGCTGCTCAACAGCTTGAGTTATATTTATCAGCCTTTCACAATTACTAATTTTGCATCCTTGTGGCAACATAGCTGGTGTTATAATTACTCTTTTAGGGTATTAAGGAAAGATCATCCAGAGCATGGTCTCATTCCTAAATTTGTCCATTAAAAAAATAATATAGGAGAATATTATTAAATAAGTATTACTTAATACAAAACAAATGAGTTAATCCTTTTGCCTTGAACCTTTCATACATGTATACGGTCATAAGTATCTATTTTGGCATTAAAATATTTTCACCTCTGTTGCTGCTCCATGAACCAAACAGCGATTGCTAAGAAAGACCCAGCACAAGGGACAGCAGACGCTTGGTCTGTGAGCACTGTAAAAAACATACACACACAAGAAAAAACACCTGATGCAAAACAGAGGGAAAAAAAAGCAGAAAAATGATGCTCACCACCTCTGCCCTGTGCCATCCCACCATCCTCCCTTTTGCTCCTCCTGCCACATGACTGGGGAACATTGTTTTTGACAGAGAGATATTGCTTAAATGCTGAGAAGGGTCACAGTGAGAATGCAATTTAGAAATCTGTAAATGTGGAGCATACAGACCTCCTTCTTATCGTATATGTCTCTTTTCCTCACCACTTTCCTCACTATATAGGAGACCTAGTAAGATGAGGAGATCCGTGCTGATTGCAAAGATACAGACACAAATACACACATATCTATGGATACACACAAGACATATTTTAGTTTCACAGATCTGATCTGCAGGCACTTATTTTAACTAAGAATTTCCAAATGCATTTTAACCCGAATTAAGAATTCCCTAATCCAGATTAGCAGCAGAAAGCAACCTAAGGATGTAATTTGAAAGGTAATTTTCCAAAGTAAAGGCCCCATTGCACTGAGAGCAAAGTAAAGGGCTTCACTGTAAATGAGAAAGGATTAGGTCCACAGAAAAGTATTGCTATAGCAACAAAACAATTTATGAGAATATGTATAACAATGCCAGAGCCACAGAAATGTGATGGGAAGAGGCTCGTACACAGTTTAATAACATCACACTTCCCTTTATAATAACTAACACATTGAAAGGAATGAGTGCACTTTCGTTTTGTGATTTTGTTTTTAAACTCCCTTTATCAACACCATTTAGCAGCTCTCAGTCACACACACACAAAAATATATATTGCACCTGTCCTGCTCAAAGAGAAGATCGGTGTCATTACCAGATGCAATCCCACGTTAAAAGGCATCTCCCCGCTGATGGATAACCAGGGCTTGATGAAGCTTCTGTAGACAATTCCCAAACAGCCTGTTAAGACCCTGTGTGGAACCGTGAGCGATAGCGCTGGGTCACAGCCATTCATCACAGCCATCAGAAGCCCTCCCGTCCTGGTAGGCAGCCACTTTTAATGTATGTTTTGCTAATTGGAAGGTGTACCGGTGGCCTGAAGTCCCAGCTGAACACCTCTCCCAGCTCTACAATGGCTCAGGAAAAGCTTTCTACATCTTGCTTTGGAAGATTGGCTTAAAATTTTGAAAAATTTATTATCGTCACCATTTATCCTTTAAAGCTATAAAAATCCGCCAGTGAAAACCCCCCAAAAGGATTAATGCATTGCCAAAGCACTAATTTTATTCTTCATTATCCCCCCAAACTTACATTTGAAACCAAAGCTCCTGCTCTACAGAGAGCCATAGCTTAATGTATTTCTGTATGTAGATCCTTGACAGAGACCATTTTTCTTGCCTCTCAGGTGGCTCGTATAGTGAGATTTATGTCCATTATGCATAAATTCCTTACTATATTGCTCCAGCATAATCAGCAGAAAAATCTGAGACAGCACCCACAGCAGCCACAAAACACCAGAGACACTTGGACTCAGGCCACCTACTTCAAGTCGCAGGGACTCTGTTCCCATTGCAAATCAGAAGTTTATTGTGGCCCCAGCAGGTCAGGGGGACGAGGAGGGTCCTCTCGCCCTGCTGAGCCCTGGTGTTGTCCTTGCCTGGTCTGAATGGAAACGTCACCACCGAGCAGGACAGCCCAGTTTAGATACTAAGCCTTTTGTTAGATCTGGCCTTGAATTTCTGTAACTAAAAATTAAGTTAAAAAAAGAAAATCAGTTTCGATCCCTAACGCAATGTCAGCATCATTCTCTCTGGCTTATATATATTACCTCTTATTTACACATCCGCAAATCTGACCCCGTGAACCTCTGGCTCCTTCCTGCTCGGTGCTGGAGGACACACACAGGCTTTTCTCAGCATTATTCCCTCTTGCTGCTCCCTGCTTCCCAGGGCTGGGTTCAAGACACATTTATTTCTCCGTGCTCTGCCTGATGAGCTTTCACTCTGTACAAACCACCTGCCCACCATTCTGTGCCATTAGATATTTTCATCTCCTTTGAATATGTTCTTTAGCTGATATATAAGGAGAATGAAATTCATCCTAGTACTTCCTTTTCAATAGGCAGGGTGCAGTCAGGAGCCATGGGAGACTCTCAACTTGAGACCTCACAGCCATGGCTGGTGCCACCACCCCAGAGACGGGACCTCAGCCTTAACAAACACATGCAGGACATTCAGAATGAAGGAAAGGAAAAATTGAGAGTCAAGCTCACCTTCAGCTCTTCTCCCTGGGACAGGCAGGAGACACAAGCAGCCAGGGAAAACATCTCCTGCATCTACACTTTGCTTCTCCAGCATGAATCTGCTGAAGGTGGCATTTGGGGTGGGATGAGGATGATTCCCCCAGCACCTGTGCCACATCTCCTGCCCCACCGTCTGCAGGTCTCTGCTCTCCCGGGAGCTATTGCCTAAACATGGCGCTTCGGGGCAAAACCAGAGCATCTTGCAGGGCTCACAGCAAATGAAAATTGCTTTTATAGCCATAATGTATATTCAGAAAAAAACCCCAAATAAGGATTGACTTCCTGGTAATTGTGGAGTAATTTTTCCGTATTCTAGCCCAAATACAAGGCTTTTACAGTCTGGTGTCTGTCTTTGCCATTAGGTTGCGAGAGCTCATATTGCAACAAAGTCCTTCATTTTGCAGCACAGATACATACATAAAATCCTCAGGCCCCTAAATCAGCGAAATCCTCCAGCTTCATTTTGAGAGTAACTATAGTCTTCAATTAGAGTTAATATAAACAAGCAAGTAGTAACTATTACATAGGGGTTTTATCTATCTGATGTATCCTGGTTTCATAGCATCAGCGGAGTTATCCTGCAAGACCCAAAGGCTCATAAACATTAGATGAGCCGCGTGCAGTCTTTGGTATGCAAACGGGGTTGTTCAGGAGCTATTCCTGATTTACACTGCAGTTGATGAAGAAATAATGGTACCCGAATTGTTTTTGGCTTTTTCAAGACTTTTAAAGGTTATTTATCAGCAAGATTGCCACTACATCTTTACAGATATCCTTAGTTTTGCTGACTGAACAACCATAATTTAAAAAAAGATGAATTTCAGGCAATAGGAAATCATCTCAATGTAAATAATTGCTGTGGTAAACAGGATTCTCTGCTATGCCCCAGGGAGGCTGTAAAGGCCCATGAAGCAACTGTCAAGAGGGATGAGAAACTGCACCAGACTTTGGCTGTCTAAAAATTAGGCACCTATTGCCCAGATGATTGTGTACCACAGGTAATGAACACACCCCTCCAGAAGATGAGTCATTCCATCTCTCAGCTGACTGTTGAGGAAGCCTTGGTCTAAATTTTAGATGATTAAAGTTGACGAAATGAATCTCTGTGTCCCTTAATTAAAGCAAGGTGTTTGAGAGCTGGACTCGGTTTCTCACACAAGGCCAGCCGAGTCATTCAAATTGCATGGGCTGCCTTTCAATTTCTGCAATTCCCACTCCTGCCTCTAGGAAGACCGTCCTTTGTATTTTGATTGAATGTATTGATTTATATTTATTTATTAGACCTCTTTTCTTCCCAGAGGTTCAGATCAATACCAGGTCAATGGTGGCATAGAACAGCTATCGCGGCTGCCTGGCCGCTAAACAGAGGAAAATTCCCACTGCTCTTGTTACTGTAAAAACAGAGAATACGAGCTATCCAGAAAGTCCATGAAAGTATCAAATCAAACTGCAAATTCAAAATTAAGCTTGATGAATTCTGTTCAAATACTGTATCATGACAATTAGGTGCTTCTGGTTTTCCATTTCAACTACGCATTGAAATAAAAGCCCAATGTTCCACATGGTTTTCTTCTTCACTCTCTGCTCTGAGGGAAACACATCTCTGTCCCCATCCCCTCCCCTGTCCTTACCCTACGACTGCACCAGTGATCAGCAAAGCACCCACAGCACCCTCTGGAAGAGCATCTCTCCCCGGCAGACAGCAGCATCCACATCCAAAATATCTAAGGATGCTGCAGAGGAAGGAGAGGGACACCCACCACGGGTCTGGCGTGCAGGACACAGCCAGCACGTACCCCTGCCCTGCCCAGGGGACACAGGGGCAGTGCCACCACTGCCCGTGCCAGCGGCATAACACGGAGCAAGGACAAGACCACCTGGACCTTCATCCATACAGCAAAAACACATTGCCCTATGGTTCAGCCTCCTCATAGCCCAGATACGAGGCAGAAATTTCACTTCTGCCAGAAAACTTTATTAACATAAATCTTTTAACCTGTCTTTTCCACGGATGCACACTCTGCATCACATTCCAGCCTCTGCAGCCTTAAACACCTTTTTTCCCTGGCACAGGCTCACTACCAAAGACGACTTGCAGAGTGTTTAAAGCCTCCTCTGCCCGGGGAATGTGGGTTTCATCCTCCCTGCAAGCCCCTAGAGGGAGATATGACCCAGATTTTAGGAAGAGACACACAGAGGAGCCCAGCATCGGCTCTGACATCTCAGCTGCGAGCGGGTGAGCCATGGTGGAGGGATGCTCCGGGTCACCGCTCTGCTGTGATCCCTCCTCATCGCCTTCGGGATGCAGTGTGTGTGTGGTACCCAATAACCTCCTGGAGAAGCCATGGGCAGTGCTGGCCTGATCTGCAAGCAGCCAGAGAGGATGCAGGAGGAGCCCACAGCGCAGCACATCCCATGATGTACCAGAGCAAACACTTGGGGAGAAACGTATGGAAACAGGAGGGGATGGATGGTGGGACGAGCAGTCCCCAGCCAGCCTGAGGATGTGGCAGCTCCAACTTCTCCCTCCAGGGAAACTATGGCTATAGTAGCCTGCAATGTGCCTTTCTTTTAACTAACTGCATGATGGTCCCCTTTATCTCCTTTTTCATGATGATAGCAATACCAAAATTTGAATAAAGAAAAATGCCTGTAAAATCCCACAAAAAACCAGGACTAGATTATTTTATTGTCCATGCAAATACACTGATATCATGAATTCATGAAGATAAAATACATGGAAGATTAGTCTGAACTGCCATTTTCTTAAAAATGTTTCTCATTTCTTGGTTATGGCTATTTTTGCAAATTTCCCTTTCAGAAATCACATTTCTTTCAAATCAGATCATTGCCCTAGGGTTGTTGACCTTTATTCCGCCCATCTGGAAAACAAATGAAGCAGGAAGGATAACAATATGAGATACTAATCAGAAGTGCTGTTTGTTTTTTTGGAAGCTTGATTTCCAACTTATATATTTTCCCCTAAAGGCACCACCAGCAATACACTGGATAACTGCTCTGCAAGGAAAACCAGCAGCTTGGCCAAAAGTCTTTTTGTGGTGTCTTATCAGTGGTGAAAAGAAGAAGAACAAATTCAAATGAATAATAAAAACGAATGCTGATTTAGCTGCAACGGAGCGGCTCGAGAGCCAGGTGAAGTACCTTAATATTGCTACTAGAGCCTTGTCATTCCAGATTTGACCCAAGAAGTTTAATGGGTGGTTAATTAGAGTGACAGGCAAGGACAAAACAACCACTTATCCTTAATTTTGGTCAAAGAGATGTAACATAAGAATATTTGTAAACAGAGTTATGAAAAATCAGTATGCATGGGAAGGGGTTTGTTAAGATGGGAAAAAGAAAAGCAGCCAAACACCCAACAAGACAAATCAATTTGGATTTGTTTTTCTCACTAAGCAAAGCCAACTTTCAAGATGCGGTTGCAGATGAGCAGAGCATTTTCTTAGACCTGAAGAGGAATTTGTTAATTTGGAGGATCCGAGTCCCATAGTTCTAACCAGTGAGTTTATGAGTTCAGTCATGCTGGAAATAAACCTGATTTGGGGGAATTACAGTAAAGTTTTAAATTTTTTATTATTAGAAATCTGTGGGCAGCAAAACCAATAGTTTTTAGGTAGCTGTGTTAAAAAGGGAATAATACATTTTAGTGTTCCTCAAATACTATTCTTTCCTCAATAATCTCATTGTGTTTTGTGTTTCTCACCACAACATGCCACCCAGGTATTGGATTCGCCTTAAAACCCCGTGGCAAAACATCACCAAAACACCACGCAGCAGCTGTGGCTGAGCAAGCGCTACCTGGCCATGGATGAAGAAAGACGGTTTATCTAAAGAAAATAAGACTAGAGCAAAAAAAAAAAAAAACAAAAACAAAAAAACCGATTTGGGGAGATGAGCTCAGCTGCCTGTTTTTACTAAAAGGGGCTGAGCCAAAGGGACCAGCGATGGTTTGCAGGCACCGATGGAGATCGACGCCGAGTTAAAAACATGCAGCTCTCAGGCTGCAGAGCCATTATGTATGCAGCTCCTGTGCCAGCACACAACCTTGAATATCAGAATCTTCTTTGATGATAAATAGTATAAATGGTGGCTAGGACACCGAACTGCCAGGGGATCGGTAGTGTCCCCCCGTACACGCCGCTGAAGATGAGCAGAAGGGCTATTGGTGCAGAGTCTCCTCTGAAGGACAGGCTGCTCATATCCCATAATAGTAGATTCCATTTAAAAATAGCAAATGATAGTCAGAGGAATAATAAAACCTAGAAAATCATACCAAACCCCAGCAATACATCAAAGCCATTTTAATAGCTCTTAATACAGTCGCTGACATAGCTACTCTACTTGCAAGGCTGAAGGATGGAACAGGCAGAGGTTTCTGGTTTTACATTCATTTCATCCTAAAAGTTTCTGTTGCTTCTTGCATGTAAATTATAGATAATGATTATACTGACAAGAGGTTGCACTTAGCTGGCTCCGCTATGAGGTAAAATTGCAAGAAAATACCTGGTTGAAAGAACTTTTCTCTTTTTTTCCCCTTGGAAAAAAAAAGACAAGCTGCAAAAAGTTAATTGCATACAGCTTCTTATATCTCTTGGCTGGCTACTGAACTGATGCCATAACTCAGTGCTTCTGGATACTAAGAAAGGGAATGTTATTTGATGTAGTAGGGGCAATCCCATGCTTATCAAATCATCTTGCTTGCCTGTAAAGCTAAGCTCCAATTTATGATGTTTTATGAAGCCGCAGATTGTGCTAAGGCTATAAAAATTGGAACTTAATATTCAGGAATAAAAATGCATAGAGTACCATTGAAGTGACTTTTTTTTTTTTTTTTAAAGGACTCGTATCCTCCTTGCATTAAATACAACCAGAGAGTGTGACAATAATGGCATGCTGTCCACTGGAGAAAACACAAGGCAAACAGCACAGGTTTGCAATTGCCAAAATGCGGGTATTTGCTACTGCACACGTATTGAGGCAGAATGATGGGTCACATAATAGAACAATGGCTAATAAAGCACTGTGCATCTTGTGGCCCTTAGCAAGTTTATTTTCATTTTTAAACATTTTTCCCTCTGAGAAAGCACAGAGAAGTCTCCCAGAGCACATCTGCCTGCCAGATAGATTTTTTTTTTTTTTAATTCAACTGACCAAATGCACAGGAAGAAATTGAAAATTTACATGCAGCTGTTTTGAAAGCAGTCCTTCCATTCACTCACCTGAAGAAAAGAATGAGATTCCTTTTTTTATATGCTTGGAAAATGAAAGTAAGAGAGACAGAATATTTTCTAACCCATTCCTGCACCCTTCAGAACCACCACTGGATCCGACACACTTTCCCACCACCTTCTCTCACTGATCTTTTATTATAGTCATTAGGAGAAGACACCCATCTCCTTAAATTATATCTTTAAGGCCCTGGTGGAGCAAAGCACATAAATACCTGTTAAATGTTAGACACCTATTGAGCAAAACAGTTAAGCATTCACCTAACTTCCAAAGGTGTTCATATGATTTAGCAGCTGCTTAAATTATTGCTGTAGATAGATGAGGTTATTTACATGCTTAATGTTAAGTGCACAACTGATGTGATTTTCTAAATCAAGGTGGAAAATTCTTAGAAAAAAAATAAGAAAGCTAGCAATTATACAAGAATTGTTTAAAACATCAGTTGATTTTTACTTTGAGATTTTGGGATCTAATTAAGAAGCAGGACTGATGTGCTCAAATCTGTCCTGCTGGCTCCCAAAGGGATTTGAGTACTAACTTGCTTAAGCTTGTTTGAACAGTCCAGCCTTGATCATTAAAAGGCTGAGCTAATGGCAGATGTGGGCACCACGCAGTCTTAAGGAATCAAATGACTTAAAGCAGTGCAACACCTGAAGTCACTTTTAATATGATTTAAAGATATAAAAATGTTCAGTTCTCTTAAAATGTCTGAAGGGTACGCACAGATAGCCTCTTCAGGAGCAGCCTGTGCTGGGAAGAGCTGACTCCCCCAGCTGCTCATTAAAACCTGCTTGCTGGAGGTTTTGAATGGATCTGTTGGCAAAGCAGTTCGAATGAGCACTTTAATTCTCTTCAGGCAAAAAAAGGAGGGGAAAAAAAAAAAAAAAAGATCAGCTGGGTTAGCAGGAACTGGTAATTCAAACAGTTTAAACCAGAGAAGAATGAGGAGCATGAGCACGTGGTCCTGGATCAGCCGGCACAGAGGCAACCACCGACGGGAACGATGGCATCAACTGCCCCAAGCGGGTATCGCCTCTGCTGGCATATACACCCTATTCCATTCCTCTTTCACATGAGTCAATCATCTGTGTACTTAAACTATAAGTATTCACTGCGACATGGCCCCAGAAGCACTTAATATATGATTTTCAACAGTACTTCCTCATTAAATTATTATGACAGAAATTGCACAAGATCCAGGGGACATGGCATAGGGCTCAGGAGACTGAAACCTTCAGATCCAGCATCACTGCCTATGACTCTTTATGTGACCCCAGCAAAATTGAATATACTCCTTGAAGCATAACTACAAATCTGCAAATAAAATTTCCAGGTAAAATCCTTGGGGAGAAATCCTGCCCGGGGTTGCCACCTCCTGGATGAATTCCTGGCTCTTCCTTGCAAGCTCATTTGCACCAGGTTGAAGGTCCATCTGTGGACACAGAACCTGTGCACGGCACGAGAGGTGTTTGGGGCCAGAGGGTTACTTCTCAGTAACAAACAGTGTTACTGAGCAGGTGTCACAAGTATATTTAAGGTAATATTTTTGTTTCCTGCATTTTAAGATTTGTGATACAGCTGCACAGTCAGCATTTGCAATCTATGATTTCCTTCACTCTCTCTCCGTGTGCTTCCCTGGATCTGACAGGGCTAGTAAAAAAAAAAATCTAATCCATGCTGAGGCAGAAAAACTGCTCACTAAACCACCATCTAAACCAGGAGGTTTGAACCCATTGAAACTCTATTATATGCTTGAGTAACTCCTGGAACAATAGAAAGCTATGCATGGTTATGTAGGCAAGTACAAATATGCAAGGCAGATGTTGTCCTACTGTCACACAGTGAAGTCTCATCGCCGACCTGCATACCATCTTCTCTAGGATTGTCCATTTGAGGTGGTCATGCCGGGATAAGATGGTGATGATGCCTCCTTAAGTCAGGTCCTCCTGCTTATTAGGTGTTCAATTTGACCAAATGTAAACTTGGTACAAAAGCAAAAACATCATTGATGGAGCATCCCTGCAGAAAGAGAAACTAAAGCTCTAAGGCTAACTCAGAGAAGATAGGCTGTTGATATTAGTCCAATCTACAGTCAAAGGGCATCTCATCTGATTTCCATTGGATATAGTTTGCTCTAGGTTTCCAGAAAACTAATCATATATGCACTTTCACTCCATTTCTTCGCTTTGTTTTTCATTCCTCTCCTTTTAGTGAGAGAATCTTCTGCAGCAGATGACTTCCAATAACAAATCCCCACCACCGCTTCCTTACTTTGAGCAGATTTTCAGCTCACGTAAACTAGCATAACATTATTAGATTTCAGTGGAAAAATACCAGTGGATAACAGCTTCGGGCTTCAGCCTAGATAAAAATTTTCAGTAACAAATAGTAAATATGGATCCATTTGACACATTTGGAACAAGAGTCAGCTGTGCAACTTCAACAAAACATAAAGGGGGAAAGAGAGAGGAAAGGGCTGAAAGAAGTAGTGGGAGAGATTTGGGGTTAAAATGTCTCTTGCATCTGCTGTTTTCAAAAAAACCTTATAATTTACACTTCACAGTTTTCTAGCAAGCACATTGGATTGTCAGACTTAATAATTTTATCAGAAAGTTGTGGCTGTTCGTGTTTTTCTTAAAGTCTCTGCTCTCTTGAGACAATGGAATTAATATATCTACATGATCTCCACTGACCTCAGCTCTCTTGCTTAAAAAAAAAAAATACAGACCTCAGCTTTTCAGAAAAAAAAGCTTTAAAATATGAACCTTTAAGGACATGGAAAAAAAGAAAGCAAGTAACTGGCTTTTTCTTTTTAAGCCAAAGTCCTAATCTGGGGGAGATCCGACTAATCATTCCTAAGCACTTGACGATGGGGATTTCTTACACCATGTCAGCAAGCGTAGCATTGGAAAGGCAAAAACCATTAATAGTAATAATGTCTCTAAATTCCCAAACAAATTTGCATGGGTATAGCAGGAGATATTGCCACCCTTTTCTATAATGCATTATATATATAGTTTATACATTTTCACCTGCAAGTCATACAGACCATCTCTCTGCCTGCACATGTAAGTGCAAACTGCACAAGGACACAAACTCAGAGTTTGCGTGAGCTCTGTAAGGAATAATGTTTTCAGGCTCCATATTTTCTCCTATTACCTTGTAGAAAGGATGACTGATGGTCACACCAGCACTGCCACTGGTGAAGCAACCGTCACGGATGTAGAGCTCTGACCCGAGCGTTCTCATCCTAGGGAAAGAGCCGTACAGAAACGCTGCACAGGGCAGAGTGCCTGTGCCACCTTGCTGTGGTTGCAGCCCTCTTAAAAAAACAAAACCAAAAAAACCCAAAAAACCCCACGTCCAGCATCTGTGATTAGCAAAGAGCAATGCTGAGCACAGAATTTACGCAAGCTGTTTCCTCAAGTAGTTCGGATGTAGCTCACATTATTCTTGGGTAGAGAAAAACGATCAGGGAGGAGATCCTGGCGTGTTTTGGTTTTTAGTCACTCTCATGTCTTTTATTTCAACTAAGGAATGAAGTGCGACTGCTCATCGGCGCTGTGTACATAAATATACATATCATGTAGTTACACAAACGCCTGCCTGCAACCCCTCAATAAACCAGAAAAGCACTACCTCCATTCAGGTAGTCCATCATTTTAGAAACCCAAAGAGTTTATAGAAACGATTGTCAAAGACCCCATCATTTTGCAGTTAGTATAATTAATAAGGTGTGCACAAAATCTAAGAGTGTTTTAACACGTTTGCAGTTGAATTGCATTATTGTTATGTTATAATAAAAGAGAGCCACATGTTAACAGAACACCAGGGACCCAATCTGATGCAACTGTTAAACATCAAGAGGAAAATCAGAGGGGAAATATCAAGTTTCCTTTAAAATAATTTTGGTTTTCAAGAGCTGTGACTTTTTATTTAGTAGATTTTGTGAAAGAGCTTCTGTTTGTAAAAATTATTGGGTAGTGTTGGCTGTCAGAAAACACAAACAGGCAATTAGTGCAATAAGTAGAATGATACAATGATCTCCTCCTGGCAACCTCCTATCTGGAGCCAAGCAAGGCCCCGATTTAATAAACAATTAGGCATGTGTTTAAGTCCACAAGATCATCCTAGGTGTCTACTCAGACTCTTCACACATTAAAGTGTGTGCAAGTGGTTTGTAAAAGTTCAGAAATGTCTTGGGGAAACAGTATTGCAGGGATGGTCAATGATTTAGTAGTGATGTGGCACCACCCAAAAACCATTTCAGAAAGTCTCCTGGAAGTTTAAAAGAGTCCCACATGCAGTTGGGATTAACTTTAATGGATGTATTTGGTCATCTCAGAAAGGCTGTTTATTTCTGCGTCTTCCTCCTATCCACCTGAATTCCACACTGCATTTTCCTACTGAGTCTTGTTGGTGGAGATAGCTTGCTCTGCCATGAAATAACAATGAGTTTCAGCCTTTGTAGAGAATGTGGGCTTATGGTCTGTGGAAATACATGAAGGACAAAACAGCCCTCACAAGAGAAATGCGATTAACTGCACAATGTCACCCAGTTATCTTCATTTCTTCCACTCTATAAAAATCAATGGACTTAATTTCTTACACGAAAACCTGACTATTGACATGTTCTGAAACTCCTCTCATTATCTTTGCACCCAACCTACACATCATCTCCTGCACATATTCAGTCCTTAAAGTTACTCTGATGGACCCAGAGGCAGAAAAAAAAAGCACAAACAACTGGTAGAATTAGCTTTCTTTGTGATGCTTTACTGTGTTTTGGGAATTATTTTGAGAATGAGTGGGCAGGTCCAACACACGTGGCACTCTGGACACCTGCCTCACTATTGCTCCCAAAGGACAGTTCTCTCAAGCTTGTTCCCAGAAAGAGGGGTTGTTGTGAGAAGCACGCATGAGGGATGCTGAAAGAGATATTTGTGGATGGATTATTCTGAAACTGAGCTGTTCCTAAGGAGTTCTCACAAAAGGGGAAAATTCCAAAAACTTCTCAGCTATTGATGAAAAAGTGGGCAAAATTTATCAAGAATAAATGGTGTTAAGAAGGATGTCCTTTCTTCCTCTCTGAATAATGCCTACAAGTAAATCTTTCCCTAACACAAGTTCACCAAAGCCAGGACAGTTATTCTGACTGGCACCTTGTGTGTGCCAACATAGGTCTTGGTTTTTATTCAAGTTGAAGGAAAGCACCAACACTTAGATCTGAATAATAACAATAACGGCAGACTCCTTGCTTCAGTGAGTTCTTATTAACTTGAAGTACTGAAGAACCATCTTCTCAAGTCTATTTGATCAGACTGTTATACCTCCTAGAGAGGTAAATCCAGGAGCAGGGCTCTGCATGACCTTCATTAGCCGGGAAGCAGAAGGTGGGCTGACTTTTGTCACCATGCTCCTTCCCATCTCTCTGATTTGTACATACGAGAAGCTGACCTAACTGGTTCACCCCGATTGTAATTGAAGCCTTCATGTTAAATGCAGGAGTACTTATAACCTACACTTAAAAAGGATGCGAGTCAGGCAATGAGGCACAACACTTAAACTCTGCTCATCTATAATATATATTCCTATGTATAGAAAGCATGGACAGTGTCAAATGAAACACACAATTAGTCCCCCTCTAACAGTGAGCAGTTCAAACTGTAACATCATGCCAACCGTGATTAAGAGTGATACAGCACATCATCATTGTCAACACTATTCAACCAATGTAAACCTTAGTTAGAAATGTACTTGTCAGAGAAAAATGCGCCTTTGATTTCTATTACACTTTCCCCAGTAATTGCTGTCATCAGTGGCAGGTTATTATTACAGTTGAATAGAGTTTCAGTAATTACTTTTGCACAGATTCTAACAGCTTTTAGATTGAATGATATTCTGACAGTTTGAATACTCTTGACAACAATTACCTTTTTCCTGGTTAACACTGATTCAGGAAAATTAAAAATTAAATCTGTTCAGAGGAAACACTTATGTATGGCACTAGTAAGTGGGTTGATACAAAAATGTGTAAATTACAGAATGACTTAGAATAAAAGTTCTTTTGCTCTTCCTCTTATGCTTTTTTAAAAAAAATCAGCACTTAGGGTACATGCAGTACATGTTGGTTAGATTACCAGTAAATGATGTGAAATAATTTAAGGCACTTCTAAATCCACTTCCTACTGATCAGTTTGAAATGGAGAAAACAGTATTATGGAGGAAGGCTTGTTGCTTTCACCCTAATTTTTGTCTTTGGTAACAGTCAGATAACGGCTTTTGGCTTTCAAACCATTATTCTTAATATCACACCACCAGATTATTTAAAAAAAACCAAAACAACACCAAACAAAAAAACCCCAAACCACCAAGAAAACCCCAAAAACCACACAAACAAGCAAACCCTCTTACAGTGGTAGCCCAGAAAAAACTAGCATGTTTATTATTTCTGAAAAATTTATCTAATATTGCAGCGGTCATAACTCAAATGGCTTGATTAAAAAAAATGTCTCACGCACAGAGCTCTCCAATTTAATTTCCCTCTTTGACAGCATAACTGGCCTTGTGGATAAAGGAGATGCAGTCAATGTGATACATCTTGTTATTAGTGAGCTTTTTGATACTGTTTCACATGACATTCTTATAATAAAACTAAGAAAATATGGTGTAGAACTAGATAAAATTACCATAAGGTGGAGGGAACAATTGGCTGAAAAACTGCTCTCAAGGAGTTGTTATCAATGGTTCACTGTCAAACCAGGAGGAAATTTCAGGTGAGATTCCTTGGGGATCTGTCCTTGCTCCAGCTGTGTTCAATATTTTCATAATGACTCATTTAAAGGGAAAAAGAGATTAAGTTTATAAAATTTGCAGTGTTGGGGAGCTGGGATGGTGGGAACCCTTGGGAGGTCTGCATCAAAATCCAGGAAGATATTAACAGTTTGGAGTGATGGCCTGAAATTAAGAGGAAATTCAATAAAGCCAAGTGTAAAGCATTACAGAGAAGAAAAAAGGAGAAATCAAATGCAAATTTTCAATATTTCTTTTGCTTCCATATTTAAAAGTACCAAGATATCATTTTTATGATATAGACTTCAAGAAAAAAGAAAAATTACAAGACTTATGATTGGATCATAACAAGTGGTGACACTGAATTAATTGGAGAACATTCATTGTTTGTTACCTTAGTTTCATTGGCTTGGTTAAAAGGGATACAGCTACTCTATTACTGAAGAAAGAGAGTTATAATAATAGGAGTGGATGAAGCCTCAGCTCCTCCTCCACAGCCCTCCCAGCCAATGCACGTAGGGATGTACATCATTCAATGTCTACGGGAGATGCTGCTCTACCTATGGAGACTGTTGCAAAGCTGCAATTGAGCCTTTAGCTTTTGACACTAGTACCTGACTCTGATCTATGTGTGTATTAAATATCATTGTCTTTTTTTTCCTATTCATTAGAATTATAGATTTAGTTTATTGTTATACTTTCCATAGAGCCTTCTCTTTTTATTAGCATTGTACAATCTGCACAAAAGCAAAATTTAGTCCTTTCAGGGAGCTGAAAGGAAGCAATCTTTTACATGACAAATCCAACATTATCATATGTAAACCTCATTTGCTATGTAATGTCTTCCTGTTTCCAGTTCATTGATCAAATGAAACCTGTTTTCACATTCTGGTAGGCAGCAGTATTCTCCAACTAACATAAATGGTACTTTTAGAAAAAAAAAAAAGAAAAGAAAAAAGATGTAAAGCTAGAAAATATTTTACACAAAGATTGGTCCAAAAATATCTGGATTTCTGAAAGAAAATATTTTCACTACACTTCTCAAAAAGTTTTTTTTTTTAAAAAAAAGGTGGCTGAAGTCTGCAGCTCATATAAAATTTGTTTTGTCAGATTAGCAACCACAAAGTAACTGTTTAATCTTTCATAAAGTGAGGAATTTGACCGGAGAAAATGCTATTGCATTGCTCTCATCAGCCCCGGGAGAGGGCTGTGGCTTGAGGGACCATCCTGTTCATGTCACAGCTACAGATGTCCCCAAAATGACAAACCCACTGGATCTGACACAACACAGCTGTGAATTGCTGATAGCAGAGATAGTATATTAGTCCCCTATTTAGTGATGGAGTACCAATATCTTGTTTATCATCTTCAAGCTTTCACTACTATGCTCTTTCTTTTAGAAGAATATATTTCTGTCCCACAAAGCGATATTGGTGAGAACATCTCAACACACTTATTACAAATTCCAAGAAAATACCTTGGCCATAAAATGCCCTTCGTATGTACAGAAGATTTTAGAAGTTTACAATACAAATGGCCTCTAGTGGAAGATGTCTCTGCTCTTGGCAGGGGGTTGGAATTAGATGACCTTTAAGGTTCCCTCCAACCCAAACCGTTCTGTGATTCTACCCAGAGCGAGGGTAAGCCACAAGTCTACTTCTAAATTAGAGATGCAACATAACTATTCACTTAGAAGTGATATGACAAAAGTGTCTTAGCTACCTTGAGATCAGACTACCTAGCTATTAAAAATATATTTTATAAACTTTTCTAAAGTAATTTCTTCTACACAGCTGCCTATGCTTTCGCTTGTCTTGCTTCAGAAAAAAAAAAAAGAGTGAAACTATCCCAAAGCTTGCTTTAAAATTGGCCTCAAATTATGCCACAATCACCTGTTGTTTCCTTGTCAAGACATTAGGCCATCTACTGCTTTACCCAAGCCGAAATTGTGCAGCGTATTTTGATAGAAACTTGCCTGGTAAACTACCACACTTCATTGTGTATTAAAATAACATTTGTAATGCCCAACTACAGTATTATAAACAGGTGTAAAGGTACATAACCAAGGACAGTTCAAATTACAGCTTAATTTATAATAGACAACACTTCTGAAGATTCAAGACTAATGTTTGTAACTGAAAGACACTGTAAATTGTTCTAGTGTTTTTTCCACACAAGGAAATCTATAGCCCTGAAAGAGTAATAGCAATAAAGCTCCTCACAGGTTCCAAGCATATTCCTTTAGAAAAATATCTGGTTTTTTAACTTCCATTTAGGCCCAAGGCAAAAAAGACTAAAAAAAATACCCAGCTAGGGACTCACTAAAACCTCCTTTGTGGTATTTGCATTAACGTGGCATGAAAAGTAAGAAAACACCAATGACGTTTGTCTATGACACAAAGTAAAGCAGCATCACCGACACACAGGAGATCAGTCACAGTAAAACCACAGTAACAGAAAAGGAATTAAGTGACAAAGAACAAACTTCAAGGTCTCACCCTCTGCCCTCAAGATAAACTTTTGGGCTGGGTATGGGGTCTCAGCAACCCCAAGTGATGTGTGGACAACATCAGAGTTTGAGACTCTGGTACCACAGCTTCAATTGCAGAGAGCAAACAAGCCAAACAAACCCGATATTAAAATGAGAAAAACTGGTAATTTAAAATTGCCGCCTACATTCCATTTCTTTTTGACCTCAATCCAAAGCCTTTGTAAGCCAAAGAAAATACAAGCTCACAATTAATGAATATGACCAGTTAATGGGTCCATTGTGAAACAGCTTTTAAATAAAACAATAAGTTAATCTGGGACAAAGCAACTAACTGGACTGAGGCCAATTTCTTTTAAGCACAGGTCATGTTATGTTAAAATAAATTCCTTTTAGCAATAGTTTCATCAGGACTATGCCATTCCAGAGGGAACGGACCCAAAACCTCTTATTGACAAATAACTTAATCTTGGTGCATCTGGAACTATATTTTCTTCAAATAAAACTAGTTCACAATAGGTGGATTTGTTGTTTTTCTCAAAAAAAATGTTCCCTGACAACTTCAAAACCAAATTACACATACAAAAAAAAAAGGTCAGTTACAAAGCTTTTTAAAAAAATCCACAGAGTTATAACAACACAGAATGTCTTGCTAAGAAAAATAAAACTGCAGCTGACTGGAAGGAAAAGAAAACAGAAATAGACAACTCCAAAATGTTTCTGAATAGCCAGGTTGCCAACTACTGACAACTGTTAGAGCACGCAGCATGAAAATCTGTAAAACACTCCTGAAAAAGTAACTCCTTATCTGCTTCCTGCTATCTCATAGCTTCACCAGAATTCAAATCACGGTTGCAACCCAATACCATCAATACTATTTTAATGCCATTCATGCAAAATGAAATTGCTAGATGAGGAACAGGGATGGCAGGAGCATCCCTGCAGGGTACCATGCTGTCCAACGGCACTGAGCACCCACAGCTGTACTGCCCTTGCCAACCCCCAGTTGAGGACCAGTACATCCCAGTGACCCCACTCACCCAGGCTGTGCCCAGTGGAGCTCTCCTTGTCCCTCTTCTCTCGCTCCCAGCAGCAGACACTTTCCTCTCCCCATTCCCACAGCTGATTGCAGCTGAAACAAAGACTCTCCCAGGTGTTTGCCATGAGATTGAATAAACAAGTTGCATTTGTGACCTTTTGAACTGCATTAGAAATAAGTAGTGAGAATTATAATAATGACTAGTTATCCTTCAGGATTCCTTAGTCGTAAAATCATCACTTTGCCTAGGGCATAGTTTAAGTGAAGGCACTAAGTGTGCTGATCATTTTTTTTTTAGCATCTAGTGTGCCAGGAGTGTCTGATTAACAGCTTTCCATCCCTATTCAAGCATCTTTGTTAGGAGTAAGTCTTTGCTCTTTTAGATCCTGATCCAAAGCCTTTCAAAGTAATAGAAAAGTCTCCTATTGATGGGAAAGGGGGTGCGCCCTTGCTAATTGTTCCTTTCACATTACAGTGAAAACAAATTCTTCAGCTTTCATTTTAAATCCATGAAGTTCACTCCCTTGATGTTTTGGATGTTTTTTTAAGTATACTGATGAAGAGAGAAGGGAAAGGGAAGGACAAACCCCAGGACATAGCGCTGTGCGTAGGCTGCAAGCATGGATGCTATACAGACCATGCCGTAACGCTTGATATATTGCATGGCTTGGAGTTTACTATCCAGAACGCCTCCAAATGTTGCAGGGTTCAGCAGTTCACAGTATGTGCTACGTTTAAAATACTTGTTGCTCGCCGGCAGACCTGAGCACAGAACGCCACTTTGGTGCTCCCCAATGGCTGCTTACTGTGAATCATTTGTTTCTTCCCAGGAAACTAATTTTTTAGTTTCCTGTTCTCCCAGACTGAGGTGTCATCTCTGTTCAAGGCAGAAACATGGATGGAGAAAAGTGAAAGACCTAGAGAGCATGCAGACTTTGGTTTGGGGTTTCTCCGTGTCAAAAAATGTTCTGAGAAATCCCAGGATTCTTGTTGAATATCAAGAAAGGTGGCTGGTGAACTGAAATGGTGAATTCGGATGTAAATTAAAAGTTAAGCACACGTGTTACTGTGATAATAGAATTTTACAAATACCTTTTAAAAAAACTGATGTAATATTTTAGAAAGCTGAGTTTTAGCTGGATACAATATAACTGCAGCTTTGCAGGACCATCTCCCAGGATGGCAAATCTGGGAAAAGCTCCACGATGGGGGATAACTAAAGGCTACCTTTAAAACAACTAATGCCTTTGTCCTGGAAAGGAGGTCAACTGGCTGGAACTAACAGATATTTCCATTTATATGTTAAAAAAAGCCTATATAAACACAATGATACAAATAAATACAGATCTATAAGGGGGGAGAAGTAGCAGTAGCACATTACTGATGATGTGGGGAGCCAGGAGAGAGCGTAGTCAGCTGAAGGAGTCCCCAGCCTGTATGTTCGAGGACAGTAGACTGCTCTGGACAAACCATCCGTCCCACCATGACATAAGTATGGCTATTTTTGGCAGAAGAAAGAGAATTCACAGCGAGATAAATATATGAAGTGCAACAACAGCCTGGAAACATACCTTTAAAAAAATGCCTTCTTACAATAAAACCATTTTTCTTCCCTCCACAAAGAGGAATTTCACCCCGGAGTTGTTTCTAAAAGGCGCTAAAACATAACAGATGAATGTTGCCTTGCATAAGGAACACACACTTGCATTTAAATCACTTATATTTTACTTTTTTATGATGCAATTGTGAATTGTGTTATTTTGCATTTGTAATTAGAGGTTGAAACAGATGGTAAAGGCTTGGTTTAGAGTGATGTACTGGAGTAGGCAGCTCTGTGTATCAGGTCTCCTACTCCACCAAGTGCTGAGGATGGAAAACCTACCAGGAGGTGATCAAATAGCAAAGTGTTTGCTGCACATCAAACTGTGCTGAAAAGTACCGGAATGGAGCTTCTAGAAGGTCAAGAAGCATTTGCGAAAACCTTTTATTTCTTTTCCAAAAAAAGTACTCTTACATCATTCTCAGTACCATGCTCTAATTTTGGCATTTGGGGTATTCAAGTTTCAAGAGGTCTAACACTGTATAATCAATACAGTGGGAAGAGGAAAAAGATAACTAATGTTTATAAAGCAGCATAAATGTGTTTTAAAATCATCTTGGAGGCTGAGGACTCGAAGAAGAAGCTGGCACAGAGACCGAAGTGCGCAGAGGTCTCTCACCAGCCCGTCCTTTTACTGGATCAGTGAAATCGCATCCACCCAAACCCGACACTGGGGCTGCTGCTTTGGTTCATGGCCTGTTGCAAAAGGAATAAAAAGCTACTAATTTCTGAAGGCTGTTCTTTATGCAACTATTTAGTGATCTCCATTCATTTTAGCACACCGATGTCCCTGTCATAGAGGATCTGCTGCAGATTATTTGGTGGAGTATAATGACCTTTCCAAAGGTCTGACAAGACACCTTACAGAATTGTGCTGCAGGAATACATTAGATCTGTTCCAAAGCCCTGTAAACTCAATGAAATGACCCAAATTTACTTCTGTGACTTTTGTATTGGATTCTTAAATTTCTATTTTGTGTTACCCTATAGGTAAAGAGAATCATTGCTTGGGGCAATGTCAAACCCATCCTAAGATGCAGTCTCATTGTTAAGACAAAAAAACCCCCCAAACAAATGACAAAAATAAAGGGATAAGGCATCTCAGCAGCACATGCAGAAGCAGCCAAGTTTTTTATGCATGCATTTTTGCTCTGAACAGCTTAGTTTTATACAATTCAGTTAAACCTAGCCAACATCAAGCAGGGGATCAGTAATTGCACAAATATGGTGCCTCTACTTGTATTTGCAAATTCATGAAACAATCTCCAGATTAAGAGAAGACAAACTCAGGTCGGAAAGCTCACAGCACCATACTGTTATTGCTTGATGGCAGAAGCAGCATAACTACAAACCTTGTCAATAATTTGTTTTCCACACAACCTCTCTTATAAAACTAAAAATGCTTCAAACAACAAGAAATGTAAATTCACATCTCTGCTATGAGACAGAACATTTAACCTGTCCTTTGAGAAACGTGAAAATGCCACTTGGTGAGTGTTGAAAGCTTAGCATCAAAGCTGGAAACAACCCTAGAATTTTTATTTTCTATCCTGGGTGCAACCACAGTATACTCTGGGCATCAACACTTTTTAAATAGGTTGAGCTAGATCCAGATTTGTGTCTGCTTCATTATAATCTGAATTACATTAACATCAAGAAACACCACAACAACCAAAAAAGCTTCAAATTTTAAAGTAGCTGAGATCAAGTCTTCAATTTCTTTGGACTTCTGGAGATTCTGCTGCTAAACTGATTTTTCTAAGCCATCAGATGATTTAGAAGAGAATTTGCTGCTTGCACTACAGAGCATTCATGGTTCTTGGGTGATTTCTGCCATCATAACCACATCATCATCATTGTTTCAGGAAGACATTATTTTTCTCTCATTCAAAGTACTTTTCTGTTTTGTTTATGGTTTTTGTTTGGTTTGGGGTTTTTTTATTTGTCTGCTTTTGTTGCTGTTGTTGTTTATTGTGTTGGGGTTTTTTTTGAAAGCAAGTTTGCTGTAGATAAAGCTAAATCAAGCTAAATCATTCACAAATGACACGATATTTAAGCAATCTCACAAACCAGAGGAACTACATAACTGGAAAAGCATTAACTTCTAAACTACGAAGTCGTCATCTTGGTACTGTTTCTAGTGACAAGGATGGCACACGTATTTTTCCAGAATCCTAATAACAGGACCATGAGCCAGCAATCCTTTCAAACCCAATCAGCAAAATCCCTCCAGAACCACCCAAGTTCATTATTAAGTCAACCAGATGAGATCTCATAATAACGAGCTCCTTTAAGTTTTATCCTTTTGCTACTTTAATCTGTTACTAAGATTTTACAATGAAATACTGATGAGGACAGACAAATCTCTTTTGAAAACCACACCATCCATTACTCACTGAGAGCTAAATGTTAGCTAGCACATATATCCTTTTTAACTTGAATATTCAGATTCTGTGAGTCCCTGCAAAGAACAATGATAAAGATCCTTTTGTGTTTAAAAGAGGATGTAAAGGGTTTCTCTGACTTTGCTGTGGTCTTTGTGTTTGAGTCCCTCTTACAACGGCAGCCGACTGCCTACCCCAAAGGGTTAAAGTATCTTTAACTCTTCCAAACCTGACTTTTCCCTAAGTAAGATCTTCAAAAATCTAATTCGGGTTTTTAAAAATTCGTTTGTTGCACAGATATTGATAGTTCTTAAAATTGACTAGTTAAAGGATGCTATGAAGCCAGTGTTAGGCTTCTAAAATCGGAGCTTAGAGGCGCTGGCTCACATTTGAAGGCTGATTTAAGTTAACCTTCACTGAGATTTTCTTCTATAACTCGTGACTTGGTCTGCCAGTACATTTTGTTTTGCTATAGGATGTCTTAATACTTGATGAATGTAAGAGGATATTTCAGTACACTTGTTGCATTTCTCAAAACAACTTTTAATATTCAATGAATAAAACGTCTTAAAAACTATGTCTGATTGCAGCCTTGGATGTCATAGAATCATTGAATAGAATCAAAGAATCATAGAGTAGTTTGGGTTGAAGGGACCTTCCAAGCTCATCCAGTCCACCCCTGCCATGAACAGGGACATCTTCACCAGCTCGGGTTGCTCAGAGCCCCGTCCAGCCTGGCCTGGGATGTGTCCAGGATGGGGCATCTCCCATATCAGTGAACAAGACTCTCAAGTACAGATCATATTTTGCTACCATAGTTAAGGTCAGGGAGTAAAATGTAAGTTATTGCACTAAATTACTAACCGTAGCCTCTTCGATGAACGCATAGATTTATGAGGAAAAAAAAAACCAAACCACAATAAAAACTAACAAGAGGAGGCAAGTACAATCACATGTTTTCTCACACATGCTGCTTGAGCTGACAAAATTTACAATTTTAGCTCTTTCAATATTGCTAATTGCTATAAGGAGCTATTCATAAACTGTATTTAGCACAAGGACGTGTTCTGCCAAAGAGCAAGTAGCATTCACGCAGAAAGGTCTAAGCCCTTTCTGACTTCTGGCAGGTCATTTCCAACCAAAAATGGAGCAAAGCTTTTAAATGCATGCATATCCGATAAGAAATATATCTCTCATACTGATTTCCAGCCCTGAAATGGTATCTATAGCTGCTACCTTCAATGGCTAAATGATTGTACTGTAAACTTCTGCACAGGGATGCGGTCTGCCATCATTCACCCACAAGAATCTAAATCTGTAAACTCAGTGTTTTAAACCACTACAGGGTCAGGATTGCTAGGTGACAAAGAGTCATGCCAATAATATATGGTTTATATTAGTTAACAGGAATATTCATTAAACCAGCTTTTATGATAGCTACTAATTTTATCTAACCTATTAGGCTGTCATGAGGTTGATTTTTAATACTTTTCAGCCTGACTTTTTCCTTACTAGCAGTGCAATATTTACTGAATGCTCAGATTTAAAATGTCACTCTAGATGCAGTCTTCTCACTCAGGTTTCTTCACATTTTTTTAAATACAAAATGGATATGAAATAAACAGATAATAAAATCTTCCTATAAATAATATCTGGTTACTGTCTTTTGGAATAGATATGGACAAAGAAAATGAACCAGAATGCCATAGGAACAAATTTTCTTTGGGGAATTCATTCGCATCTGTTCCTGTATGACTACAGGAGGAATTAAAAGAAAAAAAAAAAAGAGAGAGAGAGAAAAGAAAGGAAATATGTTTTTCAAAAAGAAAAATGGCTTCCTCTGATCTTTAGCTGATGGTTCTGATGAGTTTTTATTCTACCTGACCTGATTAGGCCAATTCTAATAAAGAGCTAATGAAGAAAAGAGAGACTCATAGTGAAAATTAACTCCTTTCTGGAAAGGAGATGAGTTTCTGAAAATAGTCATACCTGGAAAATACACTTGCCTGATTCTTTGTCATTCTCCGAGTCATCCAATGTAGGAGCTGGGCTTATCTTCTCACCCGGGAATTGGGTTTGGAGAAGAATGAGAAAGTATGGATTATTCTGTTTACAGAACCTCTTTGTACCCTAAGTGTGGTTTCAATTTTCCCTTTGAAATTTAGATCAAACAATGCTGTCAGCATCGATTCCTTTCTCCCAAATGCTCTACGCGTAGGCTGGGCTCTGCAGGCAGCTTGTGGGACGTGGTTTTCGATAGCGCTGAGGTGGAAATACCGCTTGGCTTTTAAGGCCTGTATGCATTAAACACAATACAAAATTACAGCATATTAGTAGAAAAAAATCAATGTAGAATCATTGGAATGATAACTAAAGAGCACTAAGCCATGGAATGCAAATTAATAGTATCATGCCTTTTATATTTTATAATTAATCAACCCTACATTGGCTTACATATTTTTTCTTATTTGTGCAAGAGCAGGCCTGATCCAGAACCAGAGGAAACGACTTGGGGCTCTTTTTGACCAATATCGACCGAATACACAGCAGGCTTCTCAGGAATGTACTATGCAACTGTGCTCTTTAGTAAAAATATATATATGGATAAAAGTGGACGAGAAAGTATATAAGACTTTCTGCAATATGATGATATTGTTAACTTCTTAGATTTTTCTATTTCTGCTCTTTATAGAATGGAAAATGGTGATGTAATTCTGTGATGCAGAAAAACGCCTTCCATTAAATAGATTAAGATGATCAAGTCTGTTTTGCTTGAATTTCTATAGCTTCAGTGCTCACCAACTAGAAAGCTTGGCCTGATAACTGTTGAGTTATTTCAGAACTATTTATTTCAAAGTTACAAGGCTTATAAAGGTTTTTAAGTTATAAATTTCTGTTTTTCTTAAAGCAACATCTTTAAAGATATGCAAAGAAGGATTTCTCAGCACAGCTCAGAAATGAGTCTCAAGTGATTTGCCACTTCTGAGTACAGAGATTATTTGCTATTTCAGGCAAACATTTGGAAAAAAAAAAGTGAAAAAATGCTCATTAGGAAAACAACACCAAGAGTCTCTGTAAAACGTATTCAACCAACTTACCTGATTTCATATTTGTGCTTTTAGATCCTGGAGCATGAGCAATATACAGCATTTTAAATTTAAGGACAACTGCAAAAGTCATCAATTTAAAAATGAGGTTTTAAATGGTTTAGAATAAACCTCCAATCAAAGGCCCACTAAGACCATATTCCCAAAGCTAAAGTTATTACTGCTGTTTCTCAGATTGCTATACGTTCTTTTTTTTGAAATACTGTTTTGGGTCCAGTATGGAAATATGTAGGTTATCCTCACACAAACAGATACTTAGGAAAACAGATCTATTTACGTAGTAGATGGATATATTCACAGGAAATGTTTGATAGATGAACACAGAGATAACATTTCTCTGTTTTGCTGGTATAACTGCTATGTGCCACGCATAGAAAATTACCTCTCTGCAAATAATGTATATCTGACTTCACCTTTTGCATATTGATCAATCTCTGATTCGTAAATACTTAACCGTGTGGAAGTATATGTAATATGAATAACTTTACTTCAAACTTGCATGTCTTAAGCCATATGTTCACTGATATCTGAGCATAAATCTAGTTAAATTTGCTATCATATACCACAGATCAATAAACCCTACAGTATTTCAGAAACGCTGAATGTATATTACACTTGATAGCTTCAAAGACACACTTTTTCAGATATAATTATTTACAGATAGAGCCCAAGACCAGGAGATAACCTTAAGCTTCAGTAACATTAGCACTTGCAAATAATCATCACTACTGTATCACTCTCACACTCCATAATCTGTTAACATATGTCTACATTTTATATGTGTTTAAGTAGTACTTTATATGGAAATGTTTCGTTACTGCCCGCAGCAACACGTGGCATTTCTTAAAGAACATTTCGGCACCTTTTAACATAGTTTCTTCAAATGTCTTTCTAATTGTGAGGATTTCATTCTACAAATGTTATCACTGCTGAAGCAGATTAATTTTCTTAACTGCTTAACATGCATGCTCTAGGCACTTCTGCCAAATGTAAAATATACAGTACAAAATGAATATAAATAAACTACTACCAGGCTATTACAGTTCAGATTTAAAGCAGCATGGTTTGAGATAATTCCATTTTAAGACTTACGAGTCATCTTATTTTGGTATCCTTTAATCTAAAACTTTTGTTTGGCATATAAGGCAATTTTTCAATTAATTACTATCACACCACTTTCTCTAAACCAAATCGTGATGTTCTTAGTTACCAAAACAGTGATTGCTGGTGCAGAGAGTGTTTAAGGTGGAATGTTTCGTCATAATTCTAGATTTTCCAAATCTCAACCAATTGTGATTTTTTTTTTTTTCCTAGTTTCTGTCTGATCAGGCATCTTCTAAAACTGCAAAACACCCAGTTGGGTGGAGAGACCTCCAGGCAAGTGCCAATGCAGAGAAGAAAGTAGGAGTTCACTAATACAAAGGGTCCTGAGCCAACTCACCACCAGCTCACCATGGTCACGTTCAAAGATATTTAAACTAGTGACTACCATTGATGCTTTTGTTATATTGCATTCAGATCTCATTTCAGCCTTCTAAAAACAAGGGATCTGAATCTATCTGGGATGAATGGCTTTCAGGCCAAACCCACTTCTGTCTGTAAAACTCAGAGCAAGCCTAGACTAACTTTTAAAGAACCAAAAGCAGATGAGAGGAATCCGAGCCTCAAGGTGTATCTGGTATCTAGTTGGAGATGTCATGAATCTCAGGAAATCATCATCTGGGTGTATCCTTCCAGCATCCTATTCACCATCCACTCAGGCCTAAATAGTCTGGCCTTTAGGGAGACACGGTATTAGCAAGAGAGGTGTTCTGGGTTAAGCTCTAAAGCACAGATATAGGAGCAGGAGATACGAACACCATCACCATCCTCAGCCTTGGTGCACACAGGTTCCATCATTTGCTGACATTCATGTGAGTGATATAAAGATTAATCCAATTACATAAAGCTCATCCAGATGGCTGGAAGATAAACCTGGTAGAAGAGCACAGCAGCCTCATCCCGACCCCAGCGCAGAAACGTCCATCTCAGCCCTTTCTTGCTGCACTGCCCACTCGTGCCCTTGATGCATCCATCCCAGTTGGAAAACTGCACAGAAATTTCCTTTATTGAATAATGAAATAGTACACAGCAATCTTTCTGATAGGAACAAGCTGATTTCTTCTGTGAGGTCCATGGAATGTTTTTGTTTTGAAGCTAGGAGAAATGCAGTTTTCCTGCTGCAAGATTTGGTACTGTTACTGCTGGAGAGATGAGTCATTGTTTCTTTCCTATATATCATCTAAGTACCTATAGCTGTCTCTCATCTAAACGTTAATTGTATCCAACAGAAAGACTTTAAAATAATACTCTGTCAATAACACTGTTATTAATCTTTCTTGATAGGCATGGATTAAATATTTTGAAAGAGCAGAGTCTAATACTTCCTACAGAACCTGCTTCAAGTGTTAGTGCATCTATTTTTGATCAAACCTGCTTGTAAAGTCTTCACTGGCTTTTTTTACTCTATTTTTCAAGAATTCCCTTATTGGTAACTTTTGACAAACTATAGTTACTATATGTGTAATAGTAATCCATACTTATTTGGACCATAGCCCAAGTTTAGCTGTTAAATTTATATTTTCAGATTGCTCAGCAGTGCATTTTATTGCCTTTGCCCGGTGCAGCTGGTATCGTAAGACCCAATGGTATCAGAAGGTTACAGTGTTGGGCTCGGTTTAGCTGTCTAAAGATTTTTATTTATGCCAAAGCTACCTCTGTCTTCCTAAACAACAGCAACACGAATCATTTGGCAGCAATTCCTTGTTATTGGCCACGCACCTACCTGAGACAAAGGGAGGCAGAAAGAAGAACCCGTGTGTTTGAAGAGAAAAAGAGACAGAACAGCTTTGCTGTGATGTCCCACGTGTCCGGGGGGCTGGATGTACTGCGGCAGCAGTTCTGTGCCAGGAACACCTCAGCAACAGGTGGTGGGAACTGTCCCTTTGATGGACCTGGCTTTGCTGGGCTGCCCAGAAACATTGGGAAAGTTTAAAGCACACACAGCCCACTTCGTTTGAAAAGAGCAAATAACTGATCCAAAGGCTGAAAGCCTTTTTTTTTTTTCCCCCTCTGTCATCTCCTTTTTCTCTTCCCCTGCTGTTTCTTCAGATTCAGTCCTTTTGTTTCTTCTCCTTCAGACATCTGTCCTCCGCCTGGACCGCTGTTCAGAGCAGCTAAAGTATATATATCCTACCTTATGTACAGCATGCTTTGATAGTTCACAATGAGACACCAAAGCTGAAATAAACACATAGCTGGGAAAGAAAAAAAAAAAAGAAAGAAAGTTAAATCCCTACTTGAAAAACTATTTTGTGTTTTCTTATTTCTTAAAGTTATTTTTAAGTGTTTAAACCAGACCAATTATAGTCAGAAACTACTTCACTTAATCCATTCCTTTATCTCCTGGGAAAAATCACCAAAGCAATTCTCAAAATGTTTAAATCCCACAGTGTGCATAAAAGCAGCAAGTAAATCTGCTCCTTCCCAGGCAAACCTTAAGGATTTTACTGACATCTTTAATTAAACTAGCAAATAGTTCGGTTTCTCTTGTATTCTGACCAATACACTGTCAACAAGCAAGAAAAAAAAAATGAAAAGAAGGATTTGTACTGAAAAATAGCACCAGAAACATTTGTATAATCATGATCATGGACTGGAACAGGAATGTAATCAGGAGTTATTAAACATTATCAACTACTTCCTGGCAACATATTGCTGGATAATACTCCTGTAACTACAGTAAACTTAGTTATGAAATAATTAAACCTGAAAATTGGAGATAGAACAAAAAAAAACCCCAAATGTATGAAGCGGTGCGAAAGAAGAGTGTGTTTATCACTGTGAATTTATAAGGCTGGATTTAACTCCAAAAGGGAGAATTGTGCAGTTGTTATTAATATTAGATCAGTAGCAAGCACAGATGGCTGCAAAGGAAGAGTTCTCCAATCCATCCTACCATCTCCACCCTGCAGCACTTGTGGAGGAGAAAGCAATACAAGAGTAGAGAGCAGCAGAACTGGGAATTTAATTTTTTTTTAAATACAGTAGACTAAGTCTACATCCTCATATGTCATCAATAACATTACTGGTAAATTTACCTGACACAGATTTCAAACATGATTATACAAGCTCATTTCAGATGTAATATCCAATGCCACTGGGCAACTTGTCACAATCTCCTGTAGCTACCGTCCCCTTACTTTTTTTTTTTTTCCTCCTGCATGAGAAAACTGATGTTCTCAGGGATGAAAAGGTTTTCATTGCATGAAAAAGCATGATCCAAAAATCCCGCTCTCAGCTCTGCAGAAGAAGGATTTATGATGCTCAACTAGCAAAGATAGCAATTAGCTGGAATACTCAAGAGCAGAGAGCTTGACAATCTGTGAGTTATTCTTTTGAACTGGGGCAGCAACTCATGCATAAATTTTCTTGTAAACAATTATTACAGGAATGCACTGTAAACACAATTAATCATCTCAAGGTGTTATCTCTAGGTATTTTCCCCACAGATTATGTGCCACTTGCTCAATAAATCAAATTTTAACATAAAGACATCAATAGGTGGTATTATTAATATTCCCATTCAACCAAACGTGGTTGGGTAGAAGCTAACAAGCTTTGATTATATTTTGAGAACACAGAAAATATTACATAAAATAGGAAAAAAGAAGACGTGAACTGTGAAACTTTGAATGAAAATAGGATTAAGGGGAAGCACATGAATCAGAACATTGGCTCAGATAAAATATGAATACTTTGTACTTTAAAATGCATTTTCACTGATACGAATTGGAAATAGTATAGTACGTCTTGTTAATAGGAATATTAAGTTTTACATCATCTTAGATAGGTTCTTCTTACAAAACAGTATTTACGAGAGCCTTACAATAATAGGCTGCTTAATGTTTCCATAAGATTTCTTCTTATGATATATACCAAACACATTTTCATCTATTGTTTGTAATTATCAGCTGGGGATTTGAGTAGCAGACGAGGAACAAAAACATTGAATTCTGTTTCATCTCTTACAGTCCACAGTGCACTAAACAACATGCACTCCAGATTGATTTGAAAACCGCCCTTTCAGAAGCCAATCTCCA
Organism: Caloenas nicobarica; assembly: GCF_036013445.1. Classification (NCBI taxonomy): domain Eukaryota; kingdom Metazoa; phylum Chordata; class Aves; order Columbiformes; family Columbidae; genus Caloenas; species Caloenas nicobarica. Next base: position 7,295,678 of record NC_088256.1, read on the forward strand.
AGATCCCATTGGAGATGGTGGTATGGCCCTTGGCAGGAGTTGAGAGGAAAGGTGGTTCAGAAGAGAAGGGTGACCAGGCCCAAGGGAGCATCAGATGGGGTAGGGGGGAAGAATGGAGGAGTTGTTGGAACAGAGAAGAGGAAGGACACAGGAGGTCGGAGAGCACCAAGGAGCGTCACTCTGGCCTGTCAGCTTTGAAATAGTTTGCAACATGGGGAAGATGTAAGAGGCGCAAAAAAGAGGCTAACAAAAACTGCCCATAAGGGTTTTGCCTCCAGGAGAGTGGAAAGGAGCAACATAAAGGAGCTACCAAACTGGTTGGAAAGGCAGAAGGAAGAGAAGTTATAAACATCTGCACTTTTTGCTCAGTTACCTTCCAGCCAGCATCATTATTCCTGTTTACAAACAGAAGACATATTTGCTCAGGCTTCTGCCACTCTGCCCAAAGCCTTGTGCAGCTGGTGACACAAATACGTGTCAGCCAAGTGAAACAGGCTGGGAACTTGGGAGAAGGGGACTTGGGCTTTGGGGTTTCAATGGATTTGGATGATTTCTGAGCCAGCCCCTGTGGGAAGGCTAGGGGTGATGCCTGAAAGCAGATTCTCTGGGATGTAACACCAGAGTTCATGGCCTCCACATTGTCTTCATGTGTGAAACCAAAGACACTGCAGGAAGATCAATTCCAGAATTTGCATCTTCTCAAGTTCCTCTGTTGATGGTCCTTTGTTGGTTCTCACTCATCTGTGGCTCCGCACCAAGCAGATTCATTCAATAGCAGGACGGTCAGGAGAACAGGAAGTCAGGGTAGTGATTCTCTTTTTCCAGACACTTTTCAGAGATTAACACATTGTAGTCTTGCCTCAGATCTCCATATATTTTGAATCGAGGCCATAGGAGATAAATGCAGATGTTTCAAAGACTTTTCATACCAATCTGCTCTATTTCCTAGAGCTAGTTCATGGCAGTGACCTGCACATCAGAGGCCATGGTCTTCAAGATTTTAACAAGTTTGTACACCTCTTCTCTTCGAGATGCTGACCACTTTATGACCACAATGCAAGGTATCCATTTTTCTCTTCGTTCCCTGAAGCAGGATGATGGCATGTGGCCAACAGACAAATCACACTAAAGTATTGGCTTGATGGTCCCACAGATTTTGAAACTGATAGTATTCAACAAGGGTAGGAGTCCCAAATGTATTGAACTGTAGAGAGATTTATTGATTGATAGGGACAGCAAAATAGCACTGCTCGATAATTATTTAAAAGATCAGGAAGTCACCTTGATATATTTTTTCTGGGGTGTTGCCAATTTTTATTACTGTCTGCTCCTGGTGTACTATGTAGACCTTAAGACAATTTGGTGTCTGTAAAACTATCACTTGCAAATGCAACTGAAAATCAATTAAATGCATAAGCACATTTGAGTGTGCTCAGAAAAAGAACATATTTTGAGGCATTTGTCCCTTTTTATGCTGATGATAGTCCTTACACAGCAAACTTTATCTAACCCAACACTGGCAAATGTAAGGGAGGCAGCTGAGATAGTCCATAAAACACGAACAAAGGGGAGCAAAATATACTTGATGAGCTACCTCAATTCACCTTAATAAGTTCTCATCATGGCACTATCTGGCATTACTAATGTGCTGCACACCCATCAGCACGAAGCAGTTGAGATGAGTTTTCTGCTTATCAATGGCTTCTTTTTCTTCTTGTGTCTGGCAAATTTCTAATAGTGGATGATTTCCTGTATGCATATCCCATTTATGGTTTGTAGCACTGTATTATGATGAATTTACACTATCAATGAACATTGCTGAAGGGCCTCATTAACTTGTGCAGGCGGTGAATTTGTATTTTTCAAAATGCCACTCTTTCTCTAAAGAAATCTAGCTGACAGTGGCAGTCAAGTACTTGACTGGTTAATAAGGCAGCTCAAAGGAAACAGCTTCCCTTCACTGCGAGTTTTTGTCCTTGTTTAATTTCTCCTCCTTTCTCGACAGGTTTTGAGGATGTGCGAAGATAATATATTTCGGTTTTTAATCTCTCAGTCCCGCTGACTATGATGATATAAACAAAAGCAGAAACACAGAAAATTATAGAGATACACTTAAAACAGAACTGGTAATAAAAAACCTGGGGTTCTGGTGGAGATTTTACTCAGGCAGCTCTCTACTTGGCATAATTAGGAACTTTCTTCAAATCCTGTTAAATCCCGGCTCTGATTTTCTATGCCTGCAAAGTGAACAAGATAATCATGCCCATAATGCAGGGCCTAAAAACCTGAAGTCATCAGCACCCAGCCCTCCAGACAGACTGCAACCTGCAAACAGTTCAAAAGCAAGCTTGTCAGACTAGCTGCGACATATGGAGCCACAACGAGAATATTTCCAGATATAGGAAATACCAAGCATTCTGTAAACAGAGTGTGCTTGGGAGTATTTTTTGCAGAGATATTTTTATGACTGGTAAGTTGCAAGAATCTGTTCGCAGTATCTGCGCGCTCGGTTGCCACCTGTGTTTTTCTCAGCAGAACGTGGTTAACATGCTTCCAATGAGATTTTTGGGTTTTGTTTGTTTTTTGTTTTTTTTTTTTAATCCCACATTATGCCTTCCAATAGCTCCTAAAAGCTTTGTGGAAGCTGCAGAGACTATGTAGAAATCATGTTCCTTGAGTACGACAACATCTAGCTATCAGAGATCTTTAAACATACCTAGATGTCGATGAAAGGCGTTGCGGGAGGGACCTCCCTGGGGCTGGCGCTGCACTGTGCATTACGAGGAATTTTTGGCACTCAGGTCAGCAGCACTTGGCCAGACCAGTCCAGGGGGAACACCCTTCCCACAGGACCACAGCAACTCAGGGCCACTTCTCCATCATCTCGGAAGGGTCAACCCGCTGTGGTCTGTGTTGGGTTGATAGCAGGGTGATGGAAATGGGATATACTGAATATTTTATATAAGTCTAGTAGGGCTGGATGAGGTCAAAAAGATATGCAGGAATCAGGGCTGACACTGCAGAAGAGACGTGCTTGGCGTTGTGTGTGCCATATGGGCAGCAGTAAGCACAAACAGTGAGGTCAAGCCTGGGAAATGGCAGCAACAGGCAAGACAAAACTATTTTCATTCCATCGCAAACCCCAAATCCTAACATGAAATGGGTATTTTTGCTCTCTCTGCTTAAACACGTATGAACACATATATAACAAATATGTCTCTCTACATACACACATTCCCATATAGATGTAGGTGAAATAAATCTGTAAAACATGAGAAATGACATCCACAAAGGTATTTTTTTAGTAACATAGAAGAGAAATGATTGACAGAACAAAGCATATGGAAACGAAGAAGAATCTAACCCACATTTAGATCTAAGAAAAAAATATTTGCCTGAAGGGAAAATATTAATTAGTTTGTCTACATGCAAGATAAAAGTCTGGAAGACATATCCATCAAAAGGCAGCAGAATAAACAGCAAAATGGAAATTATTTGTAAATTGACAGTAAACTTGGCAAACATTGAGGGGGTAAACAAGTTATTTGGCATGCAAAGCACTCAGAAATCACAGCCTCTGTCAGGAGGCATCTGTGCATATATTCACTTATTTGACAGAAATTAACATTTTGCAGAAATCTTTGTTGCATGCTAAAGATTTCTTCACCCTCCTTAATTATTTTAATTGCTGCTTCAAAATGTTCCGTATAAACATGAAAAAAGGCATTAAAATCCACCAAGTCCAGTTCTACGTTATCAATAACACACAGTATCTCTGTACCAGAGTTTAACACAAAAACCTATCGAGACATAAAATACTCACATAAAAGATCCACATTTGTTTTTTCTTGGTTGAAATTTAAGATGTGAAGACATTCTCAATGTCCTTTCAGTATAATGAAAGGCTTTAAAAACAAAACACTGTTTCACACACAAATGCAATTAAACTAACTGCTTAGAGGCCTGGAGTTATGGACACCCTTGTTTTTCCATTATTTTGGGAAAACAGTAAGAAAAACAAGGTTGCCCAGGCAGGTGGTGGATGCCCCATCCCTGGAGACATCCCAGGCCAGGCTGGACGAGGCTCTGAGCAACCTGAGCTGGTGAAGATGTCCCTGCTCATGGCAGGGGTTGGACTAGATGATCATGGGTATTTTGGTGGTAGGACAAGGAGTTTTACCTTGTTTTGTACTGAAAAAAAATGCTGATTCCCCAAATTACACCAGACTCCATTAGGATAGCAGTGGTACTTCAGTGTTGTTTATAGCCATGAATTTACGCAGGAAGTTACATTACAAAGTCAATGCAAAAATGGTTTTTTAAAATAGAATCCGTATAATATTTTCTGTGAAATGTAGACCCACATATTGCACCTGACCCCCAGTGAGTATAAATTTATGTAGTTCAAGCAACCATTTGATATCAAATGGAGATGTAACCCTTTACGCTTACACATCATTTCTCTTTATGACACTGAAGCCATAACATGTATCCACCAACAGTTTGCAAAAATGAAGTAGTCCAGAAAAAAATCATAGCTAGATAGTGCGAGCTGGCTCTCAATGCACCAGCATTGCCAGCACTGCCAGCACAGTTTGATTAAAACAGCAACAGCAGGAAAAGCTCATTCAAACAGATCCAAGCACTGAAGGAAATCTCATGTGAGCCTAGATTAAACTCCCCACTCCCCTGCCCAAAAAAAAAAAAAAACCAAACAAAAAAAAACCTGCTAAACTTAGCCAAATCTGAGACAGTTTGTTCCTTTTCATTAAAATAAAAAGCAAGTCAAATACTCCATTTCCTCCAACAATCCCTTTCCAGGTCAGGTTCCAAAGCCAAAATGTCTTGTTTTCTGCATTATTTTTACATATTGTAACATCAAAGCGATCTGACTAGTTGTTAGGGTGGATGCCCGCAATTCAAGTCATTCACAGCTATGTGAGGGCTGTGGTTTCTGCAACTCTAACAACAGCAAAGCCTTGGAAAACTTTCAAAATGCCTATGCAGCTTTTGATATCTATTTGTGATAGTTAGCAAACAATTTGGAAATGCAATATTTTTAGGAAAAAGTCCAGAAATACAATGTAAGAAAATAAAACCAACATGAAATAAATTTTTAAAAAATTTTTTGTACCTCCATGACGCGTCTATAAATACTGAATTGTAGTAAGTTTCTGCTTAGCCTCTGCTTTGTGTAAGACAAATTTCTGCAGGTTCAGTGGCTTTGACCATGAGGACTTTATGATGACGCTTTCTGAAGGAGCTTAGCAGGTATTGTGGGGAGCTCTCTGCACAGGCACAAACATGCACATGGTTGTACGTCACTCCATGCAACTCTTGTGAAGGCAACTCTTGCAAATGACAGCAAACACTCACTCCTGACATTCTTTGCCCAAAGGCCATGTGAAGGGTTCCTCCATTTCATCCAAGAGCATCTTTTCTCTGCTCCTAGACCATAAGCCATCGCCTCTTTCAAAACAAAACCACAAAACTTCCTTACCTTCAGACAGAGGCTTGAGTTACAGACCAGAAATATTCCAGGTGAATCCACAGGAAATCCAGCATTATAGCAGCACCTTCCCCGAAGTGGGAACTATTCCCTATGTGGATTTCCTAAAATAAAACATTATTTGTTGAGCAACAGAGTTTTTAAAATAGCTTAAAACAACAAAAAGACTGCAGACAAACCACATCTAGTCCACCAGACACAATGTCCATTACACACAGCTTCTCAGATCTGAATGTGTCCTCAGTTGTCTCAAGACTGCCAGGTTTGGGCACATGTCTTCATCCTGGAGACATCCCAGGCCAGGCTGGACGGGGCTCTGAGCAACCTGAGCTGGGTGAAGATGTCCCTGCTCATGGCAGGGGTGGACTGGATGAGCTTTGAAGGTCCCTTCAACCCAAACTGTTCTATGATTCTATGTTCCTGAATACCCTTAGTCTTGCAGGACTAAGTCTCCTTTTAACTATTTGCAATTCTGTCATCTGCTGAGTCCAACGTTCACAAAACAATCATTTCAGCTCCACAGGAGTTGGATTTAGGACCTTCTGCAGTTACCTGGGACTAGCTGTTGTCTTCTGCTATTGTCTCTTGAACTACAATGATGCTGTCCTGCAAGAGCAAGTCTATCTTATTTATTAAAGCACAACTAATATGCTTGGCCTATGACAGATCTGAATACCCTACAGCCATAGGAAAGACCCAACATTCAATACAGCAAGAATCCATACATACTGTCTTTTCCACTGACCTTATAGGGCTTTATATCACCCATGTCAACATCCACTGGCTGACGGGGAGAGGCTTTGTAGATTTGAGTGGCGAGATTTCACACCACCACAAAGCAAAGCCTAGAGATGTCAACAGGCTTATGAATTATTTAGAGCACTTTTCGCTAATAAGTTTCAATACACAGGTACAATGAAAGCTATGCGTGATTTTGCCTCATTTAAAAGAAAAAGGGTTTAAAGAATTCTCCAGACTTTGTCATGTGCAGTCAGGAAAGATTGTGGAAGAAGTTGGAATATTTTTTTTTCTTTAATCGAGAACATATTTCATCGTATAAATTTTGCCTGGGCTTCTGGCTGTTAGCTGGCTCTGTGCTGCTCCCTGGGGACGCTGTTCCTCTACCAGCACTGCATGGCTGTGGCTTTACATGCCCAACTCCAACAATACCAGACAAAAGGATGAACTTTAATTATCTCATGCAAGACTAGCAGCTACCACTTTTGCAGGAAATTCAAAGTTGAGAGCTCTTTGCCCTAGGTGTTTAGAAACTGTACAATGTTCCTATTAATCTCAGCTCCTACTATAATTTGAAAGCATGAAAGTCTACACATAAAATAGTTAAATCCCATACTACAGCTAGACATAATAAAATCCACTCCTTCTAAACCTTTGTTTAAACTAAAGTTTGTGGTTGTGCTCTTCTGAGATGGTCTAAAGGCAGAAGACGGGTAAGGTTTGCAGGGAGTGTTTAAGTCTTTTATAAGCTCAAGCAACCTAAGTGGAATGAGACGGACAAGCTCGCAGGCACACAAGGACACACACGCTCTAAATAATTTATAAGTCTGTTGACAACTCCAAGTCATGCCATGTGTTATTTTGATACTTTACTGTTCAAATCTACAAAGCTCATATCTGTCAACTATCAAGCTCTTGTGTGCCCCAAAGCTTGTTCATTTTTTCCATCTATATCAGCCGGTCTAACAAAAGGTCTTACCTCACCCTACAGATTTTGCCTCTTGGATACAATTCAGGCTTCTTAATGTCATCTGCCTCTGGTCACTTTTCCACCTTGGCTGGTTTACATCGCCCATCCGAGTTGTAAGAAATAACTACTGCTACGGGGCTTCTGTAAACTGCTATATATATAAAATATATACACAAAATACACAAATACTATCAAATGTATAATGACTTAAAACAGATTAGGGTTTTCTTTTCCTAAGCAAAAATATCTTAAATTCACAAAGGAAAGATTCATATTAGTGTTTATCCTTTAAACATGGGAAAGGAAAATATTTGGAGAGAAAATCTCTTGAAGACACCACAGTTCTTTTGTATCTTTAGTTTTCAGACTGTCATTCACATTGTTTCTCCTCAGTCAGCTCAACAGACTAATTCTATTTAATCCTTTTCTTTTTATATGTAAAATGATACAGTTTAATGCTCCACAGTTTAATATCTGTGAAGTTTTATCTTTATTTGTTTGGGAAATTTGAGTCAGATACTCACCTACTGTAATTTCCAAAGAACAAACAAATGAAAAAGGGCAGTCCATTTTCATGCAAATCCAGCCAGCTGTTTAGCTCAGGCTGCCCTTGCCTTCTGATGTGAGGATCTGCATAAAAACCAAAGTGGAGATATGATAAAATATAAAAGGCTGACAATAACATGCAAATCGAAATCAGTCATTGGAAAACTGTGGACTCATTGTCATCAAAAGAATTAGGTGGCAGAACAAAACAAAAGAGCCCTACTGATAAAAGTAGCTATGGCACGATGGCTTTAAAATCTACAGATTTCTTATACCACAAAGAAAATTGAAATTAAACACCTCTCTAGACTGTCTGCTTTTAATCTTTTCCTTCTGAGCTGCTTCCTGACATATTGTCTGTTAACTTTTTATCAAAGGTCATTTATAATCATGTTTCAGAGATAATATAAAAATAAAAAATGCATTTATTTCCTAAGTTTTAATCAAGTGCCCAGAAAAAAAAATATACTAAAATAAGCATCTGAACACTAAGCAATGTAGTCCAGATACACTAAAATGTTTAGAGAAAATATTAGTAGCCCCTTATATTATCAAATCTAGAACTGAATTTTTGGCTATAATTTTGCTCTCATTTAGACTTATAGTTAAATCTGATGATGAGTTTTGGGCGGTTTTGTGGCTATACAGAACACCAGCAAATCCCTGAATTCTGATACACAATGAGGTAATGATGGTGACAGGGGTGTCCTGCAAGCAAAGTGTCATTTCGCTATTAGTTATACATGAGAATATCCCCCTGCTAAGGAAGCCAAGAGAGTACTTCATTAGTTTATTGGAAGACTTTTCTGAAAATATTCAAAAAAGTATTCAGATTGGTCTAAAATTTTCTTATGAAACTATTTTCTTCCTCAGAGAAAAAGATGGATTTCCTATGAAATGTATTTTCACTCCAGAGGAATAAAAACACCTTCCTAAAAACTGTGAAATATTTTCATAACTAGGCCCCCTTACATAAAAGAACTTAAGAATTTCTGTTTGAAGGTGAATAGGAATAAATTTAGTTTTCACTTTTCTTTGTATTGGTATTCTAGGTCTGCTGATAGGGATTTCTTTTTTAAAAGATAACATTAAGCTACTTGGTTGCAAAATACGAACAGGTAAAATGAAGACAATGAAAAAAGAGTGCAAACCCCAGAAAACATGGGCTTTTAAGGATGCCGGTAAGCCATCCTTAAACCATCCTGCTTTTGGCCCCCAAGCAGTAAGCTCAGCTCACGCTCGCTGTGCTGCTCAGCTCTGGACCCCATCACCGCTTCCCAGTAAATTTGGACTCTATGCAGTTTCCCAGCACGGTACATGAATCCCTTCTGCAGTTTCCCTGTTTTCCCATGTTTTCCCTGTCCTTGCACCCTCGGACACACCAATCACATGGGACGGTGCCTGCAAGACTCCCCGGCCGTTGCCCATCGCTGCAGCAAGGCTGGTCACTCAAAGTGGGAATATCGGCCACCTCACAGGCTGCACATCCAACACAGCCTTTCCTTTCATGTCAATACATGCTTACATTAAAAAACAGGCTAAAAGATTGCTAATACTGCATACCGAAGCACTCAATAGCTAGGAAATTATAGAACCAAAGCTCCCTCTGCAACTTTAATTTGGCCCTTGCCTGTCTTTGCTATGACGTAGTTGTTAATTACTTACTTGCAGACAGATTTTTTTTTTTTTTCCAGAGATATCCGTGCATAAGTCTCATAAGTGCATTGGAGTGACTGTGCGTGGAAATAAATCAAGACTTTTATTTTGCTGCTATCTGTCACTGGTGGATATGCAGTGAATGAGTTGAAAGAAGCCAGAAAGAGAAAAAATTGTGTCATCATTTGAGACCATGTCTGTGTGCTGAAATGCAAATCCCATTGCCAATGCTGAACGAGCCTCTTTGGGTCCCCAAGGCAGCATCGCTGCATCAGCACGGCTGATGAGGCTTCGGTGGCAATCACGCATGTATGCTGCTTTGAGGACCAAGTCACGGCACCGTGACACCCAGCATGGCAGCTGCTCCGCTCCAGATGTGCAATAAGTCACTTAAAACAAACCGTCCTGGCAGCAGCATCCATTTGCTGAGGAGTTATCAGGGCTAATTCCCAGGAACAAGCTAACCTGGGGTAGCTCAGCATCTGCATCCTCTGATTTATTGGTGCTTTTTGGAAATACCTTTAGTCTCAGTGCCTGATTGCATATGTGTAAAATGGAGACAACCTGTTCTGGGATACACCTCTAATACAATTGGCAAAGATTACTTGATTGCAAAAAGCCACGATGAGAGCATCAGATGAAAATCCATGAGGAAAATCCAAAAGTTTGGGTGGTGGTCAGGAAATAAGAGATCACAAGCATGAGAAGACTGCAGTTGCTGCCATTTGAGCAAATTTTAGTGCATACCAGGTCACAAAAGCCAATATTGTAGGATGCACACATATAAATATAAATATGGCTGTATTAGATTTTTTTTTTTTTACTTTTCAGTGCATAACTTTACTACCTTTGTACAGTTTTGCTATCTTTCATATATAACTTCCAGAACAACTAACAAGTCAATACTTAAAGGTGTTTAACCTGCAGGATCATACAACCTTCCTTCAGGTTGGGTGTGTGTCACGAGGATGGGTGGGTGTCACGAGGAGGGAGCCAGGCTCTTCTCGGTGACAACCAACAGTAAGACAAGTGGTAATGGGTTCAAGCTGGAACGCAAGAGGTTCCACTTAAATTTGAGAAGAAACTTCTTCTCAGTCAGGTGATGGAACACTGGAACAGGCTGCCCAGGGAGGTTGTGGATTCTCCTTCTCTGGAGACATTCAAAACCCACCTGGACGCCTTCCTGTGTAACCTCATCTGGGTGTTCCTGCCCTGGCAGGGGGATTGGACTGGATGATCTTTTGAGGTCCCTTCCAGTCCCTAGCATTCTGTGATTCTGTGATTCAGTTCATCAGCAAAACTGAGACCTCTAGACTCGTACCGCCTCCTGTGCTTATAACATAATCTGTGGCAGTGGAAAGATTTTGTACATCACCCATCACTATAAACATGGAAAACATACAATTTGCCAGTGTTTGCACAAATATTCAGCACAGAAAAAAATAATACTCAGTTCAGTGGCTTTCACAGTGTCCCTGAATCAGCAAAGACGTGACCTGAGAGCAAAGGGAAAAGGGAACTGTGAGGAGATGGAGCAGCTTCAGTGCAGATGGACTCAGGAAGTGCAAAGAGATCTTTAACATGCGTATAAACTAGGCCACGGGAGGCTTTTTTGACAAGAACAAAAAAAAAAAAAAAGAAAAAAAGGGTGCCAGAGTAACTAACTACCTGCTTCAAAGCCCAGAGGAAATGAAGCTGCTCAGGAAAATTATTGTAATTTTGAAATCTGTGAAATAACATACTTTCCCACAATCTCTTAAAAAAAAAAAAACAAACTTACTCGTTTTAGCAGAAACTTCTAAAAAAAATGCTTAATGCACAGCTGGCATAGAAAATATCACCTCCAATATTTGAAGCCTGCCAAAACTCCGGGCAGATTTGAGCAGGGAGTTAAAACGCAGAGAGCTGGGCTGTAACCGCTGCAGAGGAGACGCTCCAGGAGTGGGGAGATAAGAACAACTGTAAGTTTTTGAAGGTGGGTTGTTCTCAGCCCTGGTGACTGTAGGATATCTCTGGCTGGTTAAATCTGATTAGGACTGTGAATGGCTTGATCTTTGTCACTCAGTACAGAAATCACGCTGCTGAGGGTTTTCCTGACGGGGATGGAGAAGGTTGATGATGGTGCCCTCAGGCATGGCGTGGATGGGCTCAGGAGGACAAGGAGCCCAGGAAAGCAAAGCCTTGGTGCCCCAACACCGGAACGAGAGTCAGGGCAACCCCTCCTCCGACAGCCTGGGAGGAAAGTAGAAACGAAAAAATGATTAAAAATCAAGGCATATTTTGGAGATGGCAATCGTGTTGGAGGGAAGGATGCCCTTTCCTTCTTGATGATCCTGGAGGACCATCTCATACCTGACCAACTTCCATCTCTTCTTCTCTGATTTGTCTTTGTGGAAGATTTACAGCTCTTTCAGATGCTGCAAGTCAAGTCATTAAGTTTGCCGTAGTAAGAACGAACATCAACTTACTTGAGCACAATTATTTTATTGAAATTTGTTGCCCAAGCCAGGATTTCAGGAATCATGACTCAAGCCTCAGGAAATAATGAAATTAGCTCCAAATTCAAGAGATTTTAACATAAGCGACAGAGTCGTGGTTGGTTTTTTTGTTTGTTTTTTTTTTTGTTTGTTTGTTTTTTTTTTTGGCTTCTGGTTTATAAAAGCCAAGGTCATTTGAAACCAATGGACAAGCAACTCATGTTTTATTTTTTTAATGGAAAACAGAAATTCCCACCATAGCACTGCTGGTCTCAGCAAAGAGGGCTTTAAACAGCTGGTGAGTGTGGGTGGTGGTAACGTCACAAAATCCGAACCTTGAACTTGGGCACAGTACAAACTAGTTCTCATGCCCATGTGCATTTATCCAAACCCTGCCAGGCACCAAAAATCACTCCTGTTAGCACCAATACCTTTTGTGACACACAATATGGTTTGTTGGTGTTGCAGAAACATCTCGAGGACTCGAGGGGACCAGTGACCCTTTGTGCTCCGTATGGTATAAAAATATTTCAGCAGCAGCAAGAAGGTACAAAAATGCTCAGCCCTGAAAATAAGTCATTTAGCAGTAAGTACATTTTTCTTGTCTTTTAGCACAACATGAAAGTTTTGTGTCAGTCTTTATCCTCCAGATCTGTTCCTAATATTGTCATCAATAGCAGAAGTTAGTATTATACCATTTTAAAAGAAAAAAAAAAATTCAACTCCTATTTTGAACTTTTAAATCTTTTCCTATGTGCCAGAAAGTAAAATAACTAAAGCTTATCTATTCATGCATGTGCCTAAATCTTCAATGCATATATAAATTTAAATCTCATTACACTATAACACACTGCTTTAAAAATATGGATACATTTTAAGAGCCTGCTACACACTTTTATCAAATAGGGGGACTTAATTTTTATTTTTCTTCCACATAAAGCCAGTGAAATCCCGCATGTTAATACTTCAAGAAAATAAACTTGTGTAAAGATTTGCCTATCCAAAGTACAGTATAATTTAAATTTAAATCCCTTAGAAACCCAAAGCACTGTGTTTATAATACGAGAACAGCGGGCAGTCATGCCCTTGACTGGAGGGCATGTCATCTAGTCCTCTCCTTCTCTGCAAAACCATCAGGCTGGCAGTAGTGACAGATGAACAGCTTACCATTAATTTCTCCTCTTTCATGCCTTCAATCCAAATGGTGCATATTCTCCACAGGGAGGCATCAAGGTCTTTGCCTTTATTTCTCTTGCATACTCGCACTGACTTATAAATCAAGTGCAGATAAGAAGAGAGGGCAAATATCAATCTTTTTTTTTTTTTTTCCTGGCCAGTGCCCACTGGCACACTACTGAGCTTTGACTGAAAGGTTCTTCAAATCTTTATGCGATTCATAGGCAAGGGAGAGCTCCGTGAGGACAAAACAACAAAGGAAATTTGAGAGAGAGGATTTGTGTATCTTGGCTTATAAATTAGAAGCCTCCTCTCTGCAATGTTTAAATATGGGTTACGAAAAAAAAGTATCTAAGTTGTTATTACTTTATTGAAAAAAATCTTTGTGGAATATAAAATAGGCAGCGCTTCTTTGCATGCAGCCACTTGAGCAGCTCTAATCAGAATGTTGCATTTTCCCAAAATAGGCTTTCTTTTGGGGGGCATCTCTCCTCTTTGCCACTGAAGCAATTCAACCCTACAAAACAGACTGGCTTTTACTATTATTTTGCAGCATTAATGATTAGTTATTGTCTCTCTGAAAAAGAGGAAAAAAAAAAGATATCTTATTTCAATTTAAAATATAAAGGGACAGATCTACATCCCATACAAACCAGTGTAGCTATATGGATTCGTATGCAGCTTTGCCAGTTGACACTAGATGGAAAATTGTCTCGCAATGTTTTTTAAGTACAGTGGAGAGAAGTTTACTAGTTTATTAACTAGATTTTCTTTGAAACTTTGAAAGTTCAAATAATAAAACATTTTTTTAAAGACTAAGTTTCACAAACCATCGTATTTTACAGTGATTTGGGGGGTTCATTAGAGACTTACGTTCTAATTCTGTAACAAACCTGCCAATGTAATGAAGGGACATGGATCTTCCTTCTCTTGCTCCCTTTTTTAAAGTGCATTACTAGAAGAATTTTCTATTCAGTTACAATAAATTGATCTTGCATTTAAAACATATATTAAATCATTGGTGTGAGTGATGCAACATTACTACATGTCAAGAAAAAAATCTATATTATGATAGTTGTTGACGAATGATAATATTATTTTCCGGCTAAGCATGAGGTGTTAATGCTGCTAAATGGCTGCAAATGTTGACGTTAAAGGCTGCCTGCTGGCCTTTTCCAGGTGACATATCTAGGGATTCGGGGCTATTTCATTTTCCAGCCTTTTTTAAGGCTTCAGGCCCCATCCATAAATTACAGCTGATGACAAAAGTGGAAGCTAACAGTGGCAAAATTAGGCCCACAGGCAAAATAATTATATATACAGCCTTTAGCAGTGAGGGAGAAAGCCATCAATCAGCCCCCAATTATTCACTAGTTAATCAGCTCTGCCCTTCCTTTATTGAAGGGTTACAGTGTAATTAAGTTGGCAGCATCCTTTTAATTCATCAAACATACAACACATGGCGGTGTTTGCTGCAATCAGGGGACAGCACCTTTGTGTGCCTGACCCCTGGCACTGCTCTAGGAGAGGAGGCAAAACTTCCGAGGTAAGAAAAGACGATTTGTGGGAAAGCAGAGCAGCGCCCGGTGCGGGGCCGCTGTGGGGGGTAGGCCGGGCTTTAGTAGCATCTCTGCCTATCACAGGCGTGATGAACACGTGTGTGCATGTCTAGAGTCATAGAATCGTTTTGGTTGGAAGAGAACCTCAAGATTGAGTCCAGCCATAACCCAACCCTGGCACTGCCCCATGTCCCTAAGAACCCCATCTCTGCATCTGTTCAACCCCTCCAGGGATGGTGACTCCACCGCTGCCCTGGGCAGCCTCTTCCAATGCCCAACAACCCTTTCTGTTTTCCTAACATCCAAGCTAAACCTCCTCTGGCAGAACTTGAGGCCTTTTCCTCTCATCCTATCATATGCAGGAACTTGGTGTGTGCCACCACCCCAGAAAGCTTGTGGTTAATCAGTTTATTCCTGTATTGCTTAGATCAGGGGGTTCTAGACTGCAGTATTTGTGGATATAACACCCCACGCCCATATTCCCAGCAATTCTTCTCTGATAACGGGGCAGCAGAGCCGAGCATCGTATTGACAGTGGACCACGAGAGACAGGCTGGGCACTTCCAGGCCACCCGAGCAAACGCAGCCGATCTAGACATTTCCGCAATAAATTATTTTGTGGAAATGAAGTTTAAGGAAACAACAAAAGCAGTTATTTAAAGGCAGTATGTAGTTTTGTCTCCTATCTCAGGTTAATGGAGTTAGATTTTTATATTATACAGCAGATTAGTATTTTCAGTGGGTTTTTTTGCCAGTAAGGAAGTATTTGGACATTGATTTTATCTCACCAGTAATGGAAATGACTCAAGACATTGCACTCTTCCATCCACACTAAATTTTAACATGTTTATGCATGCAATGGCTATGGCTTCTGGGTTTCTGTGTAAACCTAAGTAATGCTATATATTGTGTATCTTTTGTCTCCCTCTATTTACCTGATCATAAATCTGTTTTCTTGACACATATACTTCCTGCTCACGGCATCCTTAGTGATGTTGAACGTCCTAAGTGTCCTTGCTCCCTTGCGCAGAATAGATATGGAATTATTTATTCATAAACAAGCCCTGTGTTTCTCACCTGCTTGTAATAATGAAGTTTCATATAATATTTGGCTGTACTGCATGATGCGGACAAACAAGCCCAAAACCCTCAACATCTGAAAGCACTGGGAATCTCAACATTCGGAAGTGTTGTTTTTTTTCACAAAAATATTTATTCCTCTGAAATGAAAAGTGAAAGAGCATTACGCTGCTCGACACTTTAATGGTTATGTTACCTCATTTGGGCTGACTGAGGTCAGGCCTCACTCCTGTCCACAGCCCCAGCAGCAAATCCCTCTGGACCTTACCCAACTCATTTGCACATTATCTGGACCCTCACCAAAGGCTTGTGATGATGGGCAAACATGAAAGTTAGATGCGCTTTGTGCTCTTCTCCCTTTCAGTGTTTTTACCCTACCAGACACCCCATAGTACCTCAACTTTGCAATGTCCCATGTTCTCTGGAGTTGGGAGCTTGGATTGAGAGAAGAAGGACAGAAGGCAGGAACATTTTCTTTCCTGCCCATCTTAGCAATATGAGTTCACCCAACAGCTAAGGGAACCTGATAGTCTGAAGTCACTTTGGCTTTTTTGACCACTAAATATCCATTTGGATGATATGCTGCCATCTTAGTCTAGGAATCAGCTTAGTTTGCCAGATCCTTTGGAAGAAGACCTCTCGCTGACATCCACCCGCAGAGATTTCCAGTGTCCATCATCTCAGCTGTGACTGTTTTTCTACAGGAGATTAAAACAAACTGAGCCACCAAATGTCAGTATGAGCTACCAAAGAACCTGTCCCCTCAAATAAATTTGAATAAAGTTGTATTGTGGCAAACAAAACACTAAATTAGTATTTAACTGTTTGTCTCCTGGTTGTACACACACATCTTTTTACTCTTTGGGATTTTTTTCATTACAGAAACTCGGACTGCACAATTTAGATCCTGCATTATCTCAATAAGTATCATCTTTTCCTAAAGAAAAAGCGTGCCATATTGCAGTCAACCTAAGTCATAACTCAAGACAACACAATCATGTCATAATATAATTTTATACAATGAGATTGTATCTGTTGTTATTGAGGGTCATTGAATTCCGTCTGCCAGTGTTATGTTATTGAATAGGTTCAAGTAATAGTTTGTGCTGATTATCAGAAAGTATGTTTAAAAACTGTCACTGTGTTTATATCCTTCAGGGTTGCATTTGAATTATGCAGATAAACAGGATCAAGCATCAATGTGATGAAGTACAATTCTTGATAGAAACCGCAGAATAAAGTTTACACAAAGTTTTCTGGAAGAAATTACTTTGTAGATGCTGACTCTGTTTTAAACATAAAAAACTGGATGTACATAAAGCACATTTAGATTTCTTGACATAACACATACAGTGTGCTCCCAGATGAAAAACAATGACTAAGAAAGAAAAGCTTCATTGTCCCTTGTGAAAAGTTACACATGAGCAAAAATAATTTTTTACAGGTGTATTAATTTGAAATTTAAAAATATTCAAAAATTATTCAAACCCATCAGGTCAACGTGATCAAGGAAAGCATCTTTTGTGGACAAAATCCATGTTAGGGTAAACTGCCATCTGCAGTTTTTAACTATGCAATAAAAATTTCCTAACAGTGAGGAAGAATGTAAACCATATCATCTTTTTTCCTAACTACCTAATTTTTCCATTTTAATATACAATTTAAAATTCATTGCATCTTGGTTAATTAAATAAATTATCCATTTGGAAAAAAGACAATTCAGTGTGCTTACTAGAGCTGAACACAACAGCGCCAGTTGCAATTGTATATTTTGTTTAATTTGAATAACGTTTTGTTTTCATGTATTTTATATTGAGAATATTTTAGTCATATTCCTATGAATGTGTTCACTTTTTCATGGGCAATTTTTAAGTAACAAGATAATGAGCACTAAGGAAACCCATATAATGTGCAAATTTATTCTCTTGGCTGTTTGGCTTTGATAATATACTACAGTATAACCAGAAAAAGCACTAGCCCTCCCACTAGGTTTCCCGTTAAGACACTGCACTTTGGTTAAGGACTTTATTTTTCTTTTACTGGTAAGAGATATTACCTCCTTCTTCAGCAGAATTTGGAGAGAGTCTTTTCTAATTACTATTTTCTAGTGATAACTGTTTTCCTAAGAATAAGACATTATAAGATATTGCATTGCTCAGAGAAATAAAATAAAAGAGCCAATTAAAAAAATTCAGTCATCTTCAGGTTTTATATAATCAAGAATAGATCTCGGTTAGGGTAGACTATCACAGTCTCTTTCTGGATATTCATATTTGCTTACACAGAACACCAAATTAATTCAAGTGCACATACTAATAGTTCCCATGATAACCTTGAATCTAAATACGTTTTCTATAGTAGATATATTGAGGATAGAATGGAATTAGAGGGCAAAATGCCTTGCAGCGGCCCAGTAATACATGACTCCTCTTTCCTCATTTCAGCTATCCATTAATAGTCTAGAAAAGAGATTATTTGGAATAGTTATGGAAACACAACTATTGCTCAGCCTGGAAAGTATATATTTGGAATAATTCCTGAACAATCACACAAGTACCAAAATGGATACTTTTGCATGGTTGATGAAAATTACATTATACTTGACTTTCTAAGCGTGCAACTTGAAATACTATGCAAGGGAAAATAAACTTCTTCACAGACAAATGCAGAAGAGGAAAACCATACCAAGGTGTGGAAGTGAATTATTTTCGTTGATGAGCACGGAAGGTGAGACGTGGTCCTCACCGTTCTACGTCACACCAGCCAAGCCATCACAGCATCAAGCAATTCATATTTCAGAATTACAGACATCAACATAATGTGAGTTGACAGTGAAAGGAGGCAGAAAACTTTGCATTCTCCTCGTATAAATTGAAAGAGAAATATTAAGATGAAAAACTATGTTACATATATAACATGACTGTATGGCTGTTGAGAGAGGATTTTTCTTTGCATTCACACAGCAAGAATGTTTCAGCCTAATGCATTAGATTCATTTGTTTTGTTGAGTCCAGCTAATGGGATGAAGACAAAGTGACTTCCAGGCAGAAAACCTTGTTAATCAAAAACAATTTGGGCCTCTTGTACATGTTGTTCTGACTTTCCGAGTGGGAACTTCCATTTTTCACAAGAAACACATATGCATGCAACAAAAAACTACCACAGATTGCATTTCATTTTTGGACAGCTAGTCATAGACTGAATGTGTTAATGGTTTTAGCTGAGATATCACCTATAGACAGATTTTTTTCCTCCCTAAAACAAGAGCCCCTTATATTTGTGAAAGACTTCTTTCTATTTTAAGGGTTATTTCCAAGATGTACTTATAAATTCATTCACTTCTTGACATCTTTTGCAGAAATTTGTGTAACCCGATTGTCTACTGGAACCCAGGTTCATATCCTGGAGAGAAAAAACCCTGAAGAAAATAACCTAAAACTCTGTTTAAAGCAGAATAATTTTGCATGCTGTGGATACTTGTGGTACAATCCAATCCTTGATGACCAGTAGCTTGACAAGTTTAATACATTATCTTAAGAGACAAGGTGGAGGACTGTGCCACCACTGAGGCAAGCATGAGAATGGAGTAAGTGGCCGATAAACATTTTGATCTCTTTAGAAACGTAATCTTTTCCACAAATTATTAAAATTGCAAACCACAATAAAAGACATGCAGGAAGAGAGACTGTTAATATCAAAAAACCCCCCCACAACAATAAGTAATGAAACATTCTAATGTTTGCGAGTGAGAAGTAAATGTAAATTTTCCAGAGAAATTTGTTAGAAGTAAAAGCAGAAAGGTGTCAAAGGCAATATCTTGCATCTGTGTGAAATGCCTAAATTAATGAATTCTTCATGGGAGCTTTTTTTATTCTGATTAATAAATCTTCTCTTACCACTATATTCCAAACAAAGCCATTAAGAAAAGAGCCAGGCTATATTTCCTCCTTTATCTGTTTACATAGCCCCCTGCCTTGCTCTTATGTTGTATTTACATTTAATTACAAGGTCAGAGTTAACACCTTATCATTGTTATCTATTCGACGGCTAACACTTCACTTATGTTTAAAAAACAAAATTTTCCTGGAATTATACATCTCTTAATATATGGGAACTAGACACCACCAGCTCTGAAGCCCGCCATGTAGTTGGTGCTGTGAGTTAAATTCAAGCAGCACACTTTTTAATAGCAAAAGATGCACATGCAGGCTACCTACCAAGTCTGACGATATATATCTATATATATATATATATATGTATGTATATACTTTTTCAGAACACAGTACAGTTTATCCTTTGCTGTCTGCAGTAGCTCACAGCACTAAATCTCTACCCCCTTTTACATACCAGTGTCTGTATTTGCCTTAATTTCTCTTGGTCTTTGTTCTTAGGAACAAGAGAGGCTGTTCTAAGGCAGGCTGGTGTTCAGCAATGGCAGGTTTAACACCAAGCCTGCTTGTGTCCTTTTTTCTTTGCAAATTCAGACAAACCAATTGTCAGACTGTGCATGTTTGTCTGAACATACATGAAACTCCGTTTAGTCTGGAGGTTTATATCTCCATCTGTTTATGCTTCCTCAATACTGGGTTAAAATCTCAGAGCAAAAGTAAAAATCTACTTGAAGAGGGAATAAAGTAAGTTAACAGAAACTCTTGCACAGTTTCAAATGAATTATTAAATCACCTTCTGGAGTCCACAGAAAGAAACCTGAAACTGCCCTCGGGATTTCAAACTCCAGTGAACTTGGTTAGTGCTTTGCATCCCTAAGAAGTCTTGTAATCAGACCAAGGGGCGGCTTTGTGGATGTTTTTCCTTTTTTGCACCACTCTAGTAAATACATCTCTTTTTATCCCACTTACTTTTGTTTGCATGGTCCATGTATTTCTTTATCTGTGTTTTCAAATGCTGTTAAACTCCTCTCAGTATTTCTGAAGAAAGTCTGAAACTCAGTAACTCTGTATTCCCGAGGCAACCTGCAATAACAACCAGCGCAGGATTGTAAAGGATACTTGGCCAGGAAAGGGACTTTGTTTCTAGTGGGCAATTGCAAACAACAAGGGAAATATTATTTTTTAAAATTAAGATAAATACTATAATGGTGTACTATTAAAAATAATGTGCCCAGCTTACACAGGCCTAAAAAAAGAGGCCACTATCAAGTTTTCTCTCTTTAGGGATATGTTCTTGTTACCAGTGCAAGAACATTAATCATACTGAGACTGCCTGTTGCAGTTGCAGTTAAAAAACGGTCCCTTTGTCCCCATCCATCCTGTGCCCTGGTGCTGAAGTCCCTCTTCATCACACGCGCCAAGGCTGCCGGCACCGCCGCCTCCCAGCCCCTCACCAACAGCCACTTCATCGCCTGGATACAAAGAGCGGGATGAAACTTCTGCTCTCCTTAATCCCGGTACTTTAGTTGTTATATCATCCCCAAACCCCTGTACGCATCTGTAAACTCCATCCACCCCGCTGCACCCGAACCGGCTGCCTCCTGCACGCACCTCTGCCCTGCCCAGCACCGTGCCTTACACAGGAGCTCCTCTAGAGCAGTACGAGGCTAATAATGGTACAGGGTTAGACCAGCTGGAGGGGAAAAAAAACGAGAGATGAGCACAAAGAATTGCATTTCTGCAAGGAGACGGTACGGCACATTGACCTCAGGCACGCAGGTTATATGAAATCCCACTGACAGCGCAGCAAGAACAGACTCAGGTTTGTGGGTCAATATGTTGGGGCAAAATTGCTGTGGTAAAGCCTGTCGTACACCTGCATCATTCTCATTTAGCAGGTGGGCCTCTGTATATAAAAGAAAATAAATAACTGATACTGAAAGGATCAGTTCTGTCCTCTATTCTACAGGTCACATTACTTATATAAGTAAGGCAATGAGAAAATAATGACATGCAATAGAGTTAAAAGTGAATGCCTTGATCCTTTTGTTGTTTATCAGTTAACAAAATGACATTATAGAGATGCTTTATGTATTTATTGAAAGGGGAGAAACATCTATCAAAGCCCATTTTAGCTATTGTTACTGCCATCAGACTTGTTCTCTTCTGCCATGAGCTGGAACAGGACTGTCAGCGAGAGATGACTGATACAGGCAAATGATTTTGCATCGTTTGAGATACATTCAGAAATATAATCATACCCAAGGTCAAACATTAGAAAAAGGTTGGGCATTTGGGGCAATGAAAGCAACGCTGTCAGATATTGAAATCTCAGCAGGAGATTCAGCTCCATTAAAACTGAATACACAATTACTTTCAGCTTGCTACTTTCCATGCATGTATAACTAGTTTGTTCATCTTGGTGCCCCCTGTGTTAGTCAGAAAAGGTAAGATTTGAATATTTTGAGGAATGGGTATGATACTCCATTCACAGGAGTCTACATAAGTGATAAAATGACTATATAACATATATGCAACTGGTGAATCACTTCGACAATTGATGTACCTTGAAGAAGCAGACCTATGAGACATAAGTAACTGGCTCTACCCAGGTATCTGATGAGACACTTCTGCTCTTAGAGATGCCCGACCAGCTTCAAACAACAAATATTTATGAAAAAGTCATCCTCTTAAGGCATGTTTCCTTCAAATCTGGGCTTTTTATCTAAGGGAGAGCACTAGCTCAAGTTATGGTTCAGGCATTTCAGACTCACAGATCAGCGACAGTCCAGTATTTTGTGATCTCAGGATCAGGCTGAAGAGATAAACCTTCTGATCTTGTCTTAGAGCCTAAATAATCCTAGTAACACTGGGGAGATTTCACATTTTTATGTGCTTTTTTTTTTTCTGGGATTTCTACATTGGAATTAAAAAGTAACCTTAATATTAAAGTTCCAAATTTTACAGAAAAACCAAAAACCTAGTATTTTTCAACTTACATTTCCACATTATTAATGCTAAGAAATTGCATATAAGATTGAATTATATGCTCATAAAGTTTCTTGTATTGAACATAGACACCACAAATCTTTAGTTTATCTTATCTGTGTAACACATAATGCCAGGAACATACAAATAATTACACCTAATCTATGTTTTTGACACGTTACCATGCAGAGTTCAGCCAAATTTACCTCTAACAGTACTCCCAAAATTTCTAATTCTCACAGAATTATTCAAGAAGCAAACATTATTATTAAATAATACAGATTAACATCAAGTAGTTTTATTATTTACTGAAATTATAACAAAAAATGTCCATGTTGTCCTCCTCAACTATTCCAGTATGATGAGCAGTAAGATACTCATTTGCATTTGTAGCTGCAAATACCAAAGAAATGTTGGGAACATCATTTCCCTTTCCCTGCTAAAGCATTTGTTCTCCACCTGCAAAGACTGCAAGGCACTACGCTAAGAAAAGAAAAGAAAAAATCTTGAATTTGGCGTAAACAGGAAACACTATTCCTTTTTTCTTTTTTTACAGCTTTCTAACCATGGTGACGTTTGCCTTCTGTCAGTCAAGGTGCACCTGGACCTGCTGCAACCAGCTTTACCACTAACAGAAAATGTGTCGCTTATTCATTTACTCTTAAATTCCTCAACCGCTTCTGTCCATAAGCATCCTAAACCTGAAGTAGCAATAGAAAAGATGGCATAAAACTTTATGAAATGACCTGTGTGAATTTTTATTTGTTTTCCTGTGCCAATAATAGAATCCTCTCTAGCTGACATATCCGATTTCATATACTTGCAACAGAAATTACACCAGCTGTAGGAACGTGTCGTGCCACTTACTGGAACTAAAGATATGCCAGGGCAGCACTGATGGCTGGGGAATGTTCTCCAGGCCAGAAGCCACAGCACAATGTGTTATGAAGATGTGATGAACCTGTGTGCACTTGAGTGCTTGATTTTGTAACCCAGTTGGGCTAATGCAGGTTTTTTTGCCTCTCTGCAAACCTTGTCTCTTATGTGCTTTAAAAAGAGTAATAAAATGAAAAAATACAGCCTGTCACAGCTCCAGGGTTAATTACACCTTTCACATCAGCCTCGTCCCCCAGGGAACACGTCTGGGGTCATGGACCCCCAAACATCAACTCTCCCAGGTGGGAACCTGCATCGTTCTGCCTGGGTAACACAGTGTTAAGGCTGAGCATCCCTTACAGTCCCCTGCAAACCACCCTCCTAGTGCCGACACAGTATTTCTTCTCAAAACATCTTATTACATGACACAAAAATAACCATAATGTATAGTTCTGCTCCTCTAAAGGCAGAAATATGTTTTTGAGAAACATCTTATACAAGAACAAACCAGCCCAGCCACGTTACCCAGCAGCAGCATGGGAGATACTGCTGCACGTTCACCTTTCTTAATGCTCAGCAGTCCCTCCAGCCACATGTCCTGACCCAGCCCCATCCACTTCTTTCTTTGTGAAGCCACTTGAGCCAAAACAACACAACTATTAAGATATTTAACTCTTCTAGTTGGTCAAAGCTTTCTGTTTTACAGCAGTTCCTGGGGCCTCAAGTCCTGTGCATAGATTCGTGCACAGACATGTGTGTTTGTGTGTGCACATGTGTGCACATACATGTGAAGAAGAGAGATCACATAAAGCATTGGTAGAGCAATCTTTTAAAATTATTTTTAATTTTTTTTTTTACTGCTCCACATGTCCATGGTGTCTAACACATCTCAATGGTCTTTGAAGTTTCCATGCTTTCAAGGTCTCACATCTGTCACGCTATCAGTAGCCTGCCACAGATGAAAAGAATATAATTATGGATTTAGTGTAATCATTGATTTCTGGGCTCCAAACCATTCAAAGAAAGGTCACAAGTCCACATGGCTGCCCCATAGGAAAAGGATTTGCATCTGACTATTTTATTTAGCTGAAGACACCCCCAATTAAACGTAGAGACTTCTCTTCGGGCTCTGCACCTGAGGCAACTTGAAGATGACGGATCAATCTTCCCCATGCCAACTGTGCCGTGTTTGCACCACATTGACACCGCTCCCACCTGTTACGGGCAGGAGCAGTGACTTTTTGCTCGATATCCCCCCCCTTTTATTTGCGAGGCAGCATCTCCCTTTGGAGCGCTGCCACGGCAGACGTGGAGGACGTGCATCCGAGGAGCTGCACTTTTGGGAAGGTGGCAGAGCGCCAGAAGATTGTGCCTGAAGCAGGGGAGCTGCTGTCAACCCTTCAAACATTTAACTTACTGCAGTTTGCAGAGATCCGCAGTGCAGATGTAAAGACATAATTTTGCCCACAGTGTTTGGATTAGCAGTAAATCTACTAATCCAACACAATATCCAAGAGGGCATGGCTAGATCTATGGGTTCATAAATTCACACCACTCTTTTTATTATTCTGGGCCCCAGATGGTTTCGAATGGGCACGGACATAATGAGATCTTGGAAGACATTATTATATTCTTAGGTCAAAATTCTCAGTCCAATCCCTTTTATCAGGCTCAGAGCCTTTGTGTCCCTGAAGTGCTAATACTTTATGCTGATTGACTATGCAGGCTTCGGTGGGAGTTCATGTTATTTTTGATACAATTATTATTATTGACAGCAAAAACTCCACAGAAAAGATCCCCATTTTATATTACTTATAGTATCAGACTGCCTGGAAAATACAATGCCCGAGACCTTCATTGTAATTATGTTTTCATAACAAAACAGATGAGAGAGGAAAAAGAGGGCAGGATAAAAGTATTATTTTAGTGACGGGGAAAAAAAGTATGAGCTTGATCATAAAGACTAGTGAGCTTTATAAATGCATCTTTGAACTGAGTAAGGCTTTTTTTTTTTCTTTTTTAAAATAAATGGTTCTTTTGAACCTGGCAGTTGTAAGGAAGTGAAACAGAACAAACTTTGAAAAGTGTGCTTGTCTGAGTCTCCTTACACCCTATCTGGCTGAGAGTACAGGTGGCCAAGCACAGAAAGTTCCTGCCAATTTCTAAAGTTACACTTTTATCCACTAAACAAGCATCCTGATCCGGGTTACCAAACAGGGCACTCAACAGGAGCCTCGAAGTGCACATATTAAATATCACTTATTCCACAGCCTGGGCCATCCAGCTTAGTAAAGCTTGATCTAATACTTTTTCACTCTTTTCCTGTGCTCGCTGGATTTTGGGTAATGGACCTTCCCAGGAGACTGGTCTCAGAAAGTATCTTCTTGTAGAAGAGTTGATGCACATGCTTCTGTTTTAAAAAGCACATGTTCAGCACATTTCGTTTTTGTGAAATGGAATATGGTTTAAGTTTGTTTCAATAAAAAAAAGAGATTCTGCTGGAAGGACTTATGTCAAAGTGCAAAAGGTTTTATACACAATGAACGTTTTTTTTTTCGTTTCCTCTTGAGCACCAAAGAGGAGACACTAAAATGAAATTTTTCTGCCACAATAGCAATTGCTGTTTTACATACGGAGAATCTACAAGGCAGCTTGTTATGAATTCTCTGTCTTTGTATTTATTTTGGATTAGACTGATTTAATCTAAGAGTCACATCAAGGAAGCCAGGCCTTGTCTTTAATGAGAAACTTAATATGTATTCACAGTAAACACTTAAAATGTCAAAGTTTAATGGACAGTATTCAAAGGCCGTGATTATAGTAACTATGCTTTTATATCAGCATGGCTGATGAGGAGTAATTCTTCTAAAGGCACTCTTCAAAAAATCAAAATAAAAGTTAAATAATTTTAAAAATCCCTATAGTGCATCTTAATGCAAAAGAAGAACAGTCATAAAAACCTACATAATCAGAGGATTCAAAAATCAAGCCTTGGCAATGACTATCAACATGAAAAGAAGTGTGAATTTTACTAATACACTGCCAGGTACCAGTGAGCTCTACGAACAGAGAAAATTTGTATTCAGCCTTCTTGTCCCCTGAGCCAGCGTCTAAAGCCACGTCAGCATCAGCCTCCGGAGCTCAGCTGCTCCCTGGTCTGTGCTGTCATCTTCCTCCAGGTCCCCCCCCGCAAGGGGACATTAACCACCTCCATACAGTATATAGACATATGCATCCCCAGGAGTAATTTCTTAGCACATAATTTAAAAATTCTGCATAGCAAAACTTAACAGAGGAACCTTATTCTTTCTATGGAAATTTTTTTTTTTTTAGTAACTCCTTGCACTGTCTGATCCTTCTTTTGTCCAAAGACATAAAAGTTTCCTACATTTCCATATACACTCCATGTCCATTATATCACAGCCTATTTGCAGATCTATGGTGGACACATTCATTTTCTCAACAAAATTTAAGGAATGTACATATAGAGGTTTCATAAAGACCCTTACACATATTTCAGCATAATTATTGTTCACTGAAACAGAAGGTGGAATAGCTGTGGTGTGCCTGAGTGAAGATCTGTCTTGATGGGGAAGGAAATGCTTCATATATTAGTCACAAAATCAAAGCCTGTGACACCATGATGTTTATCAAAAAGAAGAAAGCCTGTTCGAACAGGATCAATTTTTGTTTTCAGTCATGGGTATGTCTACCAATTTACAGATAATTCTATTTAATTGCATTTAAAATAATTAAAACATGTCATTTGTACGGAACCAAAAGCTACTGTTTACTCATTCCATTCCCTACACTGAGAAACTTTCACTTTGGCAGCAGAGCTGAACTTTAAAAGCGAATTATGATAATTTCATTCATGCATACTCAGAAAGGCACCAAAACAGATTCAGAGAGATCAAAAACTCTGGTTCATGTGGATTCAGTCAGAGTAACCAGCTAACGTGATGCCATGCTATTTTATTTGGACATGTGGAAACTACAGAAATAGTGAAAAGAAGAGAATTTCTTCAAGTGTTATTACCATATGGGATCACTTGAGGAAAGTAAGTCATTAATGCATATTTACTTAATTTGCTGACTAACCTTTGTGTATTTGCTATTTCTTTTCTGTTCCATGTCTGCCCCAGTCTCAGTTGCCTATAGTTGTTAAGGGAAAACACACCACAGACAACCTACAACCATGGAATTTTCAGAATTCAGAATTCTTAGAGAACACTAAATGGTACAAATGTTAATTGGTTCTGACTTATTTTGCTCTGCAGTATGTATCCCTTCTCGCTTTGTTGCCAGCTGATAAAAGGATATAGCTCTTTGGCAATGAATAGTGACAGTGGTGGAATGGCATGAAACCATTGCCGTCATATACGTAGACCCTGATTCTCTGCTGATTAAATTCAGCTGCAAATCAAATCTGCCTCTACTGAAGTCAGGGGTTTCTGTACCTAGGAAAAGGTGAGGTCCTTATACTGCACTTGTAAGAAAGTGTTAGCCCTAAAAGTCTGCTATTGATACCCATAAGCCATAGCAGCCACTTAAAGAGATGTGGCATCGATTATCTGTCGGGTACATGCTCAAGCTCTTGACTCAGATTTTTCAGATAACAGCAGAAATGAACAAGCCTTTCATATGAAGCATGCCAACAAGTTAAAAAAATAGAAAGCGTTGATTGAGCACAAGTGATACATTTGTGGACTCCACAAAAAATGCAAAAGTAAACAAAAAAAATTACTACTGCATTTTAGTATCTGGACTCAAATAGAATGATGTTATTATGAAATAACATACATGAAAATGCTAAGAAGTTCAGTATCTAAGTATGCTAAGAAGAAGTTCAGTATCATCTTCAATATTAAATAGTACATTAAGTACATGCAAGCAGAAATTCTCCAAATAACCTTACAGCATTCGTTAGTAGTTGTCTTCTCAAATTGCAAATTTCTATTTTTCTAATTGCTGTATTTACCTTGATTTGCATTTAAGGAAAAAAAAAATCCAGACGTGATTGTCCTTCACCTCTCTCCATTTTTTTCTCCCAGCAAAATCCAGCAGCCCTTTAGACATCTCGGAGCCACGGGGACACGTCAGAAGCCTGGACGGTCCTTCCGCTGGTACCTCGTGCCTGGGGACCAACCGAACAGGGTGTCCCTCAAGTCAAAAGCAGGAAGGGGCAGGTCAGCCCCTTCACTTGCACCCTCTTGCTGGGCTATTTTGACTTGCTGAAGATCAGCTACTCAGTTTAATAATGTTATCATATAACATCATGAGTTTAGATCCATGCCTGCTGTGTCTGCTTTCTGACGAGTCAGAAACAAAAGTAACAGGAACCTGTTTTTCTTGCATTTAATATGTTGGGTCACATCCTTTGCTTAGTTTTAGATCACAGAGATTACAGAATTATCTCTCTCTCCAAAACTTTGAATCATTTTCCCACACGTGATATTGTTAACATTGCTTTCTGGCCCCTTTTCAAATGGTAGTTGCTGAATGATATACACTGAATACTAAATAAAATGAAACTTTAAATATCCTGTGCTCTGTCTTTGTACCATTCAGCCTTGGAATGTCCTCGTTCTACATGTTCAGAAGACAAAAAAGTCCTTTTAATTAGTACGTAAATATATAAAGTCAATGCTATTATAACTTTCGAAAAGCTGCTGATGGGTAAGAAAAAACTTTGCTGGGTGCTCCTGACACTATCAAAATAAAGTATCGCATCAACAGAAGGTGCGATAAAGGGTAGCACAAGAAATTGGCTCGTTTCTGATTCTAGGATCTATTGTTACGTGGTATGAGAAATGGATGGAAACCTATCAACCCAAACGCTGAGATTATGCAAAGCTGACTGATGCAGCTTGAAGAAAAGTGACAGAATAAGTGAGATGCCTTGCACAGTGCCCAAAAGGAAAACATTAGAAAACAGATGTATTTTCCAATAAAGCAGATGACTAAAAACTATTGATTATTGAGATCAATTTGAATCTGGATTTTCTCATGAGAGTTGCCATTCTATGCATGGTACTGAAGATGGATGAACAACAGGGCAGCTGTTTTGGGGGGTATTTCGTGTTGCAGATTTGTTCTTTGTTGTTGCTTTTGCTTGATTTTTTTTGTCTAGATTTTTTTTCTTTTATGATTCCATCATTATACCAACCTTTTGTTGTTCTTGCTTTATTCACAAACTGCAAGCGCAAGAAAAGTAGCTCAAAACCACTGTTCAGCCTTAAAAAACAACCCAACCCTTTCAGGAAAACCTGAAGTTTTGACATGCTCTAATTTACAGAGAGTTACTCCTTTGCACAGCTAAAGACCACCAGGATACAGATATATTAGAGTTCATGTCTCAGTATTTTGCTGTAGGTAGCTTCAGGTATCTTTCTCTGGCCAAATTTTGCTCAAAACAAAAACAAAAACCTGCCACATCTTCAAAACTATCTGAATTACCAAAACTGGGGCGAATTGTGATTTTGATGCCATCAGGCTCCCTGCTGATGTTTGCCAGGAGGACATCAAAAAAGTAAACCACTTTTTTGTGCACATGGACATAGACAACACACAGTACACAGTATTCCCATGTATTACTGCACAGATGATGCTTGTAGCCAAACTCTTCTATGTTCATGACAATTTAAGTATTTCAGCATTTCCATTTTGCTGTAAGATTTCCAGGACCAGGTTTTCAAATCCAGTTCATTTAGTGCTCCAGGACTAAGTAGAGACCTATACCGGACTGCCAAAAGCCAGTTAGCACTCCAGACGCCTAGGATTGCTCAGAGTGGTTCACATATGGACAGCTCAGCCATTATGTATCTTTTGCTGCTTTGTCTTCAAAATGAATAGTGCAACTTAAAGCTTTACAGTGATAAGAACCTGTGATTGTCCCCTGAAACCAAAGACCTAATCACCGAGATGCAGCAATTCATGTGTCTTAATATATGTACTGACATATACGTGTATATCTGACTTGCAAAATTGACTGGGTGGCTAAATTTGATTCATTTGTTTATAAAGAAGGCAATTTTGTCTGCAAAGTTTACTACAAGCACATCATTGTTTTGGACGGTTTTTTTCCTTTCTTTCTTTCTTTTTTTTTTCTTTTTTTACTTGCTAAAAGACTAAGCATTATCTACTAATAACATGAAGATGCAGAAAAGAAAAGGTCAATTTAATTGGAACTACTATTTCCTGAGGTTTAAAAGGAAAATGTTGAAGCTAAGATGACATTGACAAATTGCTACTATTTATTTAAATTGTGTAATGCAATCTACCAGTAGTTCTATAATCTGCATGTTTGAAGCAGTTGACCCGTCCAACTAATGCAAACAAATTAGCCTCCCGGGTACTAGCTATATCCTATAAGCCATTAAATATCATAATCTAACATCATTTAATACACAAACTCTCTTACTTAAAGTGTTATAGTGAATATGTGTTATAAAAATCACAATATGTGGGGTCTAAGCACAGTAGAGCCCAGGTCAGTAAATCTGTCATTTCTGTCATCCAGGCCAAGTGAACTCCACGGTGACATGGGTTGGATTTCACCGTGGTTCCCGTGCACGCCGAGGTTCTGCTGGCAGATATCTTCATTGCCCTGGGATTAATTCCCTCTAAAGTCCAGCGCTGGTTTAAATGTTTTAGTTCAATAGTTCCTACCACTAATATATTGTACAAATTTCATTGCAATAAGTTAATTGGTCTCATGAAAGTGTTTGCATACTAAATATTTCTAAGAAAATTAAGGCTCTAATGTGCCCATTATGCACAAGTTAGAAAAAACTCATTATTTCTCACTGATTTATAGAAATGTTAATCCAGACACATCACAATTCATGCAAATAAACTCACCTGAAGAGAAGGGGGCTCTTTGCCTGAGTAAAATATGAACAAAAACCGGCCTAATTAATAAAGCAATAGTTCCCACAGGAATCCAATTCTGGTGTTTTGTGAAGAGGGAAAATTGCCTGTTCTCCAATACAATAAATATACCCGTGAGAACATACATAATTATTATTTCATCACACTGAGAGGTCTGTTCTGGAACAGATCCATGAGTAAAGTCCACCCAATGCAGAAGCAAGATCCAAAAGACAGGTCTGAGGGCTGCCATGTCTTCCTCTAGATTTCACTTGCCCTTGGATCAGTCCTTAAAAGATTGGCTTGTCAATAGGGTTTCATAAAAGCGAGGAGATAGACAAAGGTAGCGCAGAATGATTAAATCAATCAGGAAAGTAATAGTCCTATAACCAAAGGAAAGTCAATAGGTTATATATCACTGGCAGACTATAAAGTCGTTACAGGAGCTTATGGGACTGGGTCGCACAGTTTATTACCTAAGAAAAATCTCATGGTTGCAGTAAATAAAACGTATTTTTAGCATACTGATACCAGAAGAGCAATCCTTTACATGAACTTTTCTGGAAGATAACTAAGCAACAACATCAAAAATAACCCTACAAAACTGAATCCCCTTAAATTACCAAACCACATGGAAGAAGATTTTTCCCAGCTGTTACTGAACCTCCTTCTTATAATCTGTGTTTTAGGTGGAAAAAATACCCTATAAATTTATGTTCTTATTAAGAACTGAGCTGAATCTCAATTTTTCACAATGAAAAGAAATAGATGGAATAAGTACCACCTATGGAAACTGCAAAAATTAGGTGAAAAATATAAATTTTTCAGAAATTTGGTGCTGGAGTAAGGATGTTAACAGTTTCACATGCCTGGTTGGGAAAAGCACAGTGGATTTGAAGAGCTGTCTGAAGAGATTTAATTTCAATGAGCATAACAGATAACAACAATGAGCTGAGCAAAGTGCTCTGATTCAGAGCACATGACCTTCCTTGGTAGAGCCATCAACAACTGCACAAGACCTTATATCTAGAAATACAGAAAATAATTCCTTTTCATTTTAAATATCGCTGATCAATAAAGCACACAACCAAAGAGATCTAACTAAATCTGACCACAAGACCCTGAACTCTGCCTCCTGCTGCAGGAACTGACAAGGTGTTATGTTTTTAACCATCAAAAGTGGTTGTTTTTTCACTACAAAAATTATCATGTATTTTCCTTTCTCTAAGAAGTAATTAAGTGACTCATGGATGAGATCCAGAAAATCGATACTTGACAGAGGTAAAAACAATGATCAGTGGATTGTGATTTTAGTCTTTTTTCATGTTCCTCACCAAGTTTGGAACTGTTCTGGTTCTTAACAATCAGCTTATTGTCAGCTGCTAAATATTAATTTCTCCTGACTTACTATCTTTTAAGATGAAACTACACTGCAAGGTGATTTGAAAGGTAAGTGATTCAACCTTTTCTGAATGCTGGTTCAAAAGAATATGCTCTTTAATACCACCAATACTAGCTGGTGGTTGCATTTTCCCTTTCTATAGTGTATTGCAATGACTTGAACATGCATTAATCATAATATTACCTTGAAAAATCCCAATCACTTTGCAGGTTAATTCAACTTAAAGTTAGGATTTACAGAGAAACATGTACAGAGAAACAAATCTGCATTAACGTGAATGATAACATATGAGGTATTTTAAATGAATAGTAATTGAGATTTAGTAGGATGATAATACGGTAATTAAATATCAATTGTTTGCGCAGGACCACTTATTGAGTTTAATAAGTATGTAAAAGATATTCATCTAGTTGTCATGCAATTACCTCATTGAGGGCGAGTGGGAATATGTGCGTGTGTGTGTGTGGGAAGAAATCATGAAATGCAAAATTCTGTTTAAATTCTGCATTAAGGTTATGACAGAACTAAAAAAAAAAAAAGGCAAAAAAAAGCTCTTTTCTCACCTCAAGCTACTGGGATTACTGGGATATTCTGATAGATGCAGTGAGGTGAGCTGTGATGGGACATGTACAGAGGTGTCCACGGGAAAGAGAGCCCAACTGCAATAAACCATGGCAAATACAGCACTTTAAACATTACATTGTTAAAGAACACCTGGGCATTTATTAGAAGATCTCCACCTAGCTAGGTATCAATCACCATACTTAACAAATGTCATTTAGTGCTCTAAAGAATTATCTGCAGTTTTACTTGCCATGGGCTGCCATTGCATGAAGTGCTCAATACACGAGAAGGAAATCTTTGGTCATTTCTACGGGATTTACACATTGATGAAGTTTTCTGCAAGGTTATTGTGACAACTTTACATGTACTCATCAACTTTACCCCTCCATAAATAAAAATAGACAGTTTTGTCCATGTGTCATAATTTCAAACTGTCACATTTTAGAAGCGGGAGATGGGGTGGTCCCCACATTTTTCTTGTAAGTTATCCATCCTTTCTGCAACAAATTTGGAAGCAGTGCCAATTTTTTTATAGCTCAGAGCAGTGATAAAATATTAACCATATCATACATATTTTTTCCACAGCTCTGGGTGGAAAAAGGCAACATTTTTATGTTCCCGTGTTTACGCAGGCATTAGAAGCAGAGAAAGGTGGTAGGAAACTTGAGTTAACTTCCCTGCTGTCCAAGGGTGATGGAGTTCACCTGTGTGACTCCCAGCAGGACTTTGATGAGCCTGTTCACAAAAATTCACCAAAAAGAGGATCCCTCGTCTTCCTAGCCGGGCGGTCTTACAGTTTAACTAGCCTTTTTATTCAAAATCTTTGCTGCAAAGTAAGTTAATTTCTTCTTTTCCTAAGCCCAACAGGGAGAACGAGATATTGACTTTTCTGCCGAACGAACCCAGCTCGTTCAGCCCTGTCTCCGACCTACTGTTTCTGAATCTTTCATCATTTTTGGTCCTCTTCAGAGCTCTGATTCCTGCACAGCATCCTTAAAGAACGCTGTTTAAAAATGGATGCTGCCAAGCCCGCAGCAGCACCAAGAGCCTGCCCTGCCCCCAGGCTTCAGAAAAACATTAGAGGCATCTTGGAAAAATGTTGTAAGTGCAAATAGAAATGAATAAGAATAAGGAATAGCTTTGAAAGAAATTACAGAGAACAGTGCTTTTTCCATCACCTCTCAGCATTGCATTATGATCCCCAGATTTAGGAGAGGAAGGGAGAGAATGGGGAGCAAAGAAGTGTTTTCTTCTTTCAAATACAAACTAATAGACAAGCAAAAAAGCTAAGTATGTAGAAGGAAGGAAAGAAAAGATGAGCAAGGTTAAAATCAGGGCTTGGAGAAGCTCTGTACAGAAAATGTGGTTATTTCGGCGGTATTGCAGCAGGGCAGCTCTGCTCAGCCTCCCCAGGGACCTTCCTCTCAGCCTCTTTTGTTTCTCCCAACCATCCCCGCAGGCAGACTTCAGTGCATCCAAGTTCTGAGCCACGTTAATTAATTAAAAGGAGAGAATAATTAATGTAGCAACTCTTTTTCTGGTTTAGGCCATCAGAGAGAGGGTGGGAGGGGAAGCAAGGGCAGATGCACCTGAAACCAAGCTCTTCTGGTGATGCAAAGCTGCTGCAAACCCAATGAAGAGGTAAGTCCAAACAAGATTAGCATTGCTCTGCATCCCCACAAAGCTGCAGGATACTGGCAAGTTCAATCCACAGAAACAGCAGAGATGGAAACCTTTGTAGCAGAGAAAATACTCTCTCTAAATATTAGTAGTTTCTGCAGTACCATAGCCTTGAATATGTTGATGGGTCACATCATTTTTGCAGATCATACCATTAGATATTGGGAAGATTTGCTGTACCATATGGGCATCCTTATTCTCTTTCAAATGATCAGTTGTTGAGAAGAAGAAAATAGAGTTGTGTTTGGGGGAGAAAAAGCAATATGCACTGAAACTCAAAAGCAGGCTTGTGTTTGAAGTGTCACTTTTTGTTTTTATCACCATTTTATCACCACTAAGGGAAAGTGCTCTGCAGCATACAGAGAGCTGCCTCATTCGATAACATGTTAGAAGCAGTCTTTTTAGCGTGGAGATAGAAACAAACAGGGGAAAAGGTAGAGGCAGATGATTAAATGGACTGAAAATCCAGGCTGACACACGAGGACCAATTGAACAAAACAGGGGTCAGAGGAAAGGTACAAGAGCATGAATGAGAGCTTGAATTATCCAGCTTAAATTCCCTCTTTTCATAATACACCACTGGCTTATGTCATTGGATCACCTTGATTTCTTGTCTCTGTTCTGCAGATTGTGGAAACATTCCCAATTACAAGCCTACAAATTAATATTCCCATGATTTCAGGCTTATTCAGCAGCCCAAATTGGCTCTTCCAGCACCATCACCACATCTGCGACCATATAAAAGCATGTTGTTGACCCAGACCACTGGGCCAATTCTCTGAAAAGATTTCTTAGGAGAAGTTACACTCTAATACCTCTAAACCTACTTAATTTATTTTTTTTTTCCATTTGAAGATCACTGACCTGGTGCAAGAAAATATTTTCTCTCCACAGGAGCCAGACCTCTTCCCTTCCTGTGACTTTCAAACCACCAAAACTTTGAAGAATTACTGTACATCTTTTCCTACTCTCCAGATCAACTAGTTCCTTACCCAGGCAAACCCCCTACTGTTTTCAAACTATAAATAAACACTATATACTTTAAAATTCTCAATTTATATTTATACCTGTGTGTGTTTTACAGATTTCTCTCCCAGCCCACTAAAAGCATTTATTTTTGCCAACCTCTTGAAGCAACAATCTTTAGCTCACAGGATTAAAACGAACAAAATATGATTTTTACCCTTGATTCTGCTGTTCCTTTAATATTGCATCTGCGTGAAGATCCCACACACCTCCAGCAAATAAAGGCGCGTTTCTAGGTTTGTCA
Organism: Caloenas nicobarica; assembly: GCF_036013445.1. Taxonomy (NCBI): domain Eukaryota; kingdom Metazoa; phylum Chordata; class Aves; order Columbiformes; family Columbidae; genus Caloenas; species Caloenas nicobarica. Next base: position 7,331,931 of record NC_088256.1, read on the forward strand.
CAGAATGGCAGAAAGTTGAATTTCCAGCTTGTCTGATCTGTACTCAGCTGCCGTACTGCAATTTGTAAGGGCTTTTAAGTCATTAGGTAGATATTTACGTCTCTAGTATTCTAGAGCTGAATGGTCCAAAATTTTGTGTGCCATTGACGTCAAGTTTGATGTGATATTTCATTACGATGGAAAAATTCATGACACAATACAATATAACAAGCTGGTTTGTCTGTTATATGCACATGCTGAAAACATGCAAAATGCACATTCCTCAGTCAACAGATGCAAATAGCTGGATCAGGAATATTTTTTGATTTTAAAAAATAGTATACTTACCTCCCCAAACAATTTTCTTCATTGCCTCAAATAAAGTTGAGAATAGCTATAATTAAATGGTCCCATGTCCCCATACAGTGTGTATGTTTTCATCAGTTCTGAGCCCATTAAGTACAGGTTGCAAACTATGTGAGCCCATTAAGCACAGGTTGCAAACTGTGTTTCTAAACCTAAGTTTTTTACAACTCAGAATATACAGATTAAATTATTTATACAAAAGAAAACTAATACTAAAGATATTCTGCTGCAGAGACTGCATTTTCAAATTAGTATTTTTCTTAGGATATATTATCTCATACAGAGATTTTTCTTAGTCCGAACCTCATCCCCATTGCAGTATTTTTTCCCATGCTTTGACACTGTTTACCATGGTAAAACATTAGGACATCGATGAAATAGCATAAAGGGATAAAACAAGAAACTCTTCAACTAAGAAACTTAAATGAAGTAATTCACAGTGAAGAAGAGGAATAGAAATTTTGCAGATAAATTATTTGGAGAGGATGAGCAAATCCTGCTCTGAAATGGTCGTTACAGATTCCTCTTGGGCCTTAACAAAAACAGCACTCTTAAAGTTTGAGGAGTTGCAGTGTTCCCTGGATGGACATTGCTGGAACAAAGACTAGCAGACGTGGCCTGGCGGGGGGCTTGCCATGGGTCCCCCGGGGAGGCCAGGCTGGAGGAATGCGTCAGGACACCCAGGAGCCACGGTGGAGGCTTGGGGTCCACATGGTTTCTCCAGCTTTTCCCAGCTGGTGCAACCCCCTCTAGGTTATTCCATACTTCTAAATATTAAAGATGGAAGCTAACAGCTACCCATGGGGTAGGCTCATCTTTCTTCTATTCGCATTTACAAAATATATGACAAACATACTCCAAAAATTAAAAGGGGGTCTGATCCTGACTCATTAAATAGCAGCGCCTAAAGCAGCAGATGGACTGCAGCTACGGTACTTCAATGTATTCATTATTTAGGCAGTAATTTCCTTTTCCCTGAAAACATCTGGCTTCTGATGCTCAGGGGGAAAAACAACATGATCCAAAACTGGTTTTAACTATAGGTTCATCTTCTATGAGGGCAGGTTAAATTCACAAAAGAGTAGAAAAAAGGACAGAAGTGTATTTACTATTTTAGAGGATGGAACAAGATACATAGTATTCTGTATAACATGTTTTAAGTGATCTTGTGAGGAAAGCTCACTGGATATGTTTTTTTCTTCCCTTGGGTCTTTAGTGAGAGCAGAGCTGTACGAGGAACTGAGGCTTTGGAGAATCCCATGCAGTGGGCTCAGAGTGTCACTGGTCCCCAACGATCGTTTCCCCGAAAGATCCCAGCACTGACGGGGACCCACACACACTCCTGCTTCCGTCAGACCCTTCTCCACAACACCAAACATTTCTTGTAAAACTTGCAATGTCTGCTCAAATGTAGGTTTTTCAAAAACAGACTTTTATAAACATTACTGCTGAGAGAACTGTGTCAGGAAGAGATATTTCACACATCAGGAAAGAAAAATCTCACCCAATAAGACAGGGATGTACGGCATAATAGCCTTAAAATTAAACAATAGTTTTCTAATAAGTAATCTCTAATGCCCAATATATTTTACCTTTAAATAAATGCAAATTAAATTCTTGGCAAACTGGGGGAACATGAACTGGATGATGTCCTGCTAGAAAGCAGAGAAGAGGGAGAACTTTAAAAGCACCTTACTTCTGTGATGGTAGCCCTTAAAATCTCTCATAAAGATCTGTAATTTAAGAATTACCAGCTGCCAACTAGGTTACCCCGACCAGAAACCTGACATCACCAGAATTCAGCTGTAATTGGAACAAAGACAACTCTCCAACTATTTACTATACAGCAATAAAATAGTCAACAAAGCCGCACTAATCAAACTGTGAAGCAGCTCTCACTAGATGACTGTCTCTGCATGAATAATGCACTTTTACATGTTTAGGTTTAATTAAATGTAATACATAAAATTTTCCTGTAATGAATATAGGTATCCATATGCCTCTATTATACTTGACTTCAATAATTCATCCATTTTTCTCACACCCACTCATTTGGACAATTTATCATCTTGTCAGACTACTAATGCAAGTCATTTATGTGAAAAGTTTTGATAGTAATTTACAGACTGGGATAATAATGCTGCCACCGTAGATATTCTACACTTTTGTAAATTTGTATCAAATGCTACAATTCTTAACCACAAATAGAAGGAAAAACAAATGGCATCCTGATACGACGAAAGGATTTTAGGAGGGTTTAGCACTGGATTCTCTGATTATCATGTCATTAACATTGCTTTGCGTAATGAAAATTCTACTTCTTTTACCCCTTCCCAAAGCGATGTTTTGCTCCTTTTTTTTTTTCTTTTTTTTTCTTTTGGTTTTCTTGGTGCATAGCTGATGGATTCTACACATTTTCAGTCTCTGGGCATTGGGAGACCTGGCTACTCTCAGACTCCCAAATCTGGAAACTTGAACTCTCCAAAAGAGTTTATTTCCCTTTAGCAGAAGTCATCTACTACTGCAGAAAAGTTCCACATTTACGCTTCCAGTCCCTGCAAGCTCGTGTTTTGCAAACCACCTGCCCACTTTGTTTTGCGAGCACAACTGCAGACACGGGTCCGACCTGCCTCAGCTCCCACCCCTCCCCAATTCTGCAAAGCAAGGAGAATCACACTTCCACACTTCCACTCTGCATGCCAGCATCTGCAGATCTGATTCCACTCTGTAAATAGATTATATCCAATATTTATAAAAAGATTAAGCTAATCTGACATTTAATTAATGGAAACGGCAATGTTTGACTTTTTATTTTAATAAGCAACACCCTTTGTTCCCACAGAAATCATTACTAGCAGAACATTAAGGAAAAAATAAGCCAGAAAGATTTAACAAAAGGTTCCATTAAATTAGAGAGTAATAAACAAACACAGCCAATTTATGCATCGGAATCATTAAATGTGTATCCTCTCCAACACTTTCTTCACAACTCGCACTTAGGTCTGCTCCAATTGATCTGCAGGGAGCAGTTACCTTAATTATGAAATGAAACACCTCTGCTAATGCAGTCTTGGAGTCGTGTTCGTTTACACCCCAGACATGTGGCTCCGAATGGGCTCCAAATGCTAATTCCAGCCAAGACAGACATCGGGGTCTCTGACGTGCCGTGCTCAGCATCCCGTGACCGCGCTGCCTACCAGGCACCTCTGGGTTTTTTTCCTCCCTCTTGCCCTTGGGCTGGAGATAAAATGCAAGAACTCTTTGGTCCAGCTCAGCATGTACTTTTGAATAGTTCATTCACAGGCAGCCATTTCTAGGAGAAAGTGTTTTTTATCTGATTATCTGCCCTCATTGTTAAGGCTTGTGCCTAGATGTGATGAGCCTTGCAGGAAAAATTAAAGAAGATGTAAACAGTAAATGCAGACATTTTGCAACATAGCTAAAAATAAATTGCACTACAGGCAATTATGCAAGTTTTACTGGATACATTAAAAAGACATTAAATGCACAGCTGTTTTAAGTGTCTTTTAAGCTGATAAATTAACTGTCTAATAAATTGTAAGATTTGTCAGCTAATAATGCTATTTTATCTGCTTTAACATATGCCTTCCTAGTTCATGAAGCATTATTGTAAGTGCCAAAAGGAGATAATGTGCATTTTACAGTGTTATGTCTTAAGTGGAATGGATCATTGGCCGTGAAGAAGTGTGTTAATAAATCTCCTAGGCTTTGTTAATTGCACTCAATGAAGTGTCACTGTTAAAACACAAAAGATGTGATAGAGAAAGCTGAACATAATGTCTTTCAGTTTTACAATTAACAGTTCACTAGGCAAATCGACCAAAAAGACCATAATTTGTTGAAGCCTTATTAACTTACATTTTCCTAGTCAAGGTCATAATTGTGAATGGCTTAAAGCTATCTTTTAATGCTCATCAAGAAGAGTAACCTTGCTGGAGAGAATGAACTTTTCCGTTTCTCACTAGCACTTATCACTTGCTTTGCAGGTAGAAGACAAAGCTAAACTTCGTTATACACCCGTCTCTTTCAGTCATTCACCACCAATAAGTGCCACTCTAAAAGGTGCAAAACATGACTTTAAACACCTTTTCTCTACAGCAAATAAGTGCAAAAAATGGAAAAAAATACGTATTTTTAAGAACTGTATAAACCTACCAGAGCAAATGTAGTGCAGAGAGGAGACTGTTAATTTAATTTGAAGAACTATTCATCGTGATTTGAGGTTTGGGGTTTTTTCACTCTCTCCTGGAAACTGAATTCAGCACAGAAGAGAAAACAAATAATCCAACACACTTAGCAAACCATTATCAAAATTAAATATAATCACTAAATACCCTTCATGAAGAACTATGCCCATATTTTTTTATTAAATATTGGTTATTGAACGTATTAGCACTTCACAGCATCTCATCAGATCAACACTACTGGCCTTTTTTGCAAACCCTTCCCACTTAAGACCATTTTGCGATAAAGTATCTTCTCCAGCAGGGTAATCAGAGTAAATACCAATAATGTTGAATTGGCACACATGAATACGGATATATGATTACCATCTCACTAATCCCCATGAAAGAATGAGAGCACATGATAGAAGAATAATGACCAAGTGTTAATTTAAGTCCATGATTTCTTCCTAAAAAACCCCTCAAAATGCAGAATACAATGATTTCATGGAAATTGTCATATATTTAAGTCTCAGGCTACAAACGCTATCACTTGCCATTGATGCAACCATTACATTGTGCTGTATGACTTTAAATGAGCTCAGCACTGGCTGCTTGATTTGCCTGATAACAGCTGTAATACTCTTCCATGACGCACACGAGATGTTAGAATATCTATAAAATACATATTAATAAATCATTCTGCAAGCGTTAAAAATAATGAAAGGCACCCAGCGCTGCCGTTACTAGGCTACAGGATGCCACCCTCAACCAGGCAGTGGATCAGAGCTGCTTTGGGTCTGACGGAACACATCCACAGCCATGGCTGGTCAAAGAGAAGATGCTCCTGACTCCAGGACCAGGGTGGCCCTTGCAGACAGGTGGAGGAAGATGCTGGAGGACCAGGATGTGTGATGCCAGCACCCAGAGCACCAGGATGAGGATGGGTGCGGGTGGGTCCATGTGCCATCTCCATCAGCACCTCCAGAGGAGGAGATGCTGCAAACCCACTCATGTGGATGCAGGAGGGAGGGGAAACGCAAGTGGTTCAGTGCTTTTTTTCCAGCTAGAGGTGCCTGCCACACCTCAGCTTTACACAGTGCTGGACAACATCTACACATTCTATGATTTTTCTTGCTCATTTCAAAATTAAGCATGACAATTTTCACCTTTTACCCTGAGACACACTGAGGGGCTCAGATTCCTGGGTACCAGGTACTATCCAAACCACAAAGCTTTACTGCTAACAGCCATGATAAATAACACCTGCCAACAACCTGGGAATATTTCTTCACATTTCTAATGAAGTTGCTTGAATTTGTTCAAACTCTTAAATCTTTTTTATGAATGCAGAATGAGAAGAGTCACAGCTCTCGAGTCTAGTGCCTGGACATCATAGGCAAATATATCCAGAAAATGACAGTTTGGGATTACTCTAAAAGACTGCACACGCACAAATCCTACAGAAAAAAAGCTTCTATCAGAAGATGAAGACAACTCCTGACTTTCCTGTAAGCTTGCCTTTAGTGACAGGATCATTTAAACAACCAGCAATGTAAGTGTATATTGCAGAATACCTACCAAAAAAATATTTTCAACTCCTTCCTGTAAACATACACCCTAGAAACCTCTCCAGAGAGATAAAATCATCCAATCAGGAAAGGGAAAACAAACACAACATTTGTGTCCAAGCAAAGCAACCCGTGCTTGCACTCCATAGCTGGCAATGAGGCCAAAAATTAACCTTAAAAACTGTGCCATGGATAATTCTGCATAGTGCATAATTTGCTAATAATTTATAGAATCAGTGCAAAAATTAGACTAAAAATTAATGGAAAACACTATCTGGTATAAATATATATGTACATGTATGCATGTGTAGAGTGAAATATAAAGGTATGCACATAAATAGATATGTATTTCCAGCTCACAGTTACTCCGCAGCTGACAAAAGCAATTTCAAGAGATCGTATTGGAACCACTGACACCAAGACAACGCAAAATAGCTGAAACACTGTGTTTTATAAATAAAGAGATTTCTGTTTGTACTAGAACAGCTCAGCTACATAAAGAGTAATAGCTGAAGAGAGACATCCCGGAAAGCTGGAATACCTTTGAAAATTTGAACATCAGACCATTTACAATTGCCTCATTTTCTCCACATGCATATCAGTTAACGGACAGGGACAGGAACACATGCAGGAATTCAAACTCTTTCTGCTCCAGCATGGGGAAACCCTGCTCTGCTCCCACCGGCTTGCATCCCCTCCTACAAGACTTGATATTAATATTAAGGCTCAGGTTTTCCCCAAGCTGGGCTCCTGCTCTGGTGGGATCTTGTATTTGATCTCTCAGGGACAGTCAGCAAAATGCTGTCCTACCACCCAGGTTCAGGTAATTCCCACACTTCTTACAAGTTGCTTTCTCATTATTTTAAAAATCAGAATTATGAAGCCTGTTATTTGTCTTGGTGTGTTATTTCTAGAAATGTATTAGCAAAAACGCCTCAAAGGTTTACAATTTGATTTCATGTGTAAATCATGCAGGCACATACCTGTCATAAAAAAAAATGCAAACTTTGCTCAGTCTGAAGTTTCATACCCTGTTTTACACCATCCAAGTGGTCTGTACAGTAAGATTCAGATATCTTTAGAATAAAATTGAGTTCAGTTTGACATAATAGATTTATATTTTTTTATGATTCAATTTGATGAAGAGCGATAGATTCTTCTTCATAGATTGTTAGTATGAAACCAGATGAACACAGCTGGTTTTGCCTCGGTAAAATGAGATCCCTTTAAATCTCAAATACAAATCGATGCTTTGAGAATTACAATGGGAAGGTCTCAGCCCTCCTGTATTGATCCAAGCCCCACAAACAGGCTTTCAAAAGACATACAGCACAAGTTTTGTAGAACTCGGCTAACCAGTCTCCTAGAAAACACATCATAATTCATACCCTGGCCCCAAAACATTTATCTTTAGTAACACGATTTCCTGAGATAATACTAAATTACTATTCTGTAGCTTAAAAGAAGGTTGCATGATGAATTTCCTGGTACAGTATCACAGCACACTAAAAAGGATTCTGGAAACTACATTTGAGTGGAAAGGTCCCTGTGACTATTTGGGAACAGAGTTGGCTCCCTGTCTTCAGAGATACTTGTGCAAGAGCAAACAAAGCAAACTTCGAGGTGTTCTGCTCTACTATTTTTTTTCCTTTAATTTGGCTTCAACAGTTCTTAAGCAGTTCTTAAATCACCCTGAGTTGAATTCCTCTAAGTCAAGTTTAAAGAGAAGAATTACCATCTGCCACGGTTGGTTAATCGGGAGCAGCATACCACAACACATTCACTTTTTATTAAAACAATAACCCTTCATTTACTAAATTTTCTGAGATCTTTTCTGTGAAGGCACAAGCCATGTATATCCCAAAGGAACTACTGACACCACTCACAAAAGTTAACTAACTTATAAACAAGCACACGGATGCTGGTTCATACCATGTTGCCATATCAGTTTTATAACCCTACACCTATACCAGTGGTTTAGTTCAGAAGCTCAGAAAACAATAACATGTGATTCAGATAAACAGCCACTCCATAAAGGCAGGGAACTTTTAGAAAGTGGAGTCACCATAACAATAGTAAGATTGTAAAAATAAACCTTCTGCTAGTGTTAGTTTGGGGGAAAAAAAATACACTTGAGAAAAAACAGTAAAAAGAAAAAAATCCCTGCACACTACCAGATTAGCACATGTGAATCCAGAGAAACCTGAGCGTTGACTTAACCAAGCATGGCTAAAGCTGGAACAGTAGCAAGAAAAGAGATTGCAATTTTCTCAAAACTGCGAACAAAAGATCTGAATGCTGGCAAAAAAGCAATGAATCCTCTTCATTCACCGAAACCAACTAAGTGGTAACAAATTGTGAATTTCCAGTTGGACAAAATTGGCCAGGAATAATTATGTGAGATGCTAAAGGCTGATTTAACTCTTTCTTGCGGCATCCGAAGGGGGAGCGGTAATGGGCGTCGCACGCTGGGACCCACGCCACGTTACAACCAATTTACTTTCTCACCGAGAAGTTCATCCTGCTGAGAGAGCAGGTTTCCATAGATAAAAGATGGGATCTCAAAACAAATTAAGGCTACGTGAAGCATGCCTGCATTTCACTGTAGTAAATTCTGCAGCACTTGCCTGTTGGCAAGGGAAAGCTGTTATGACTTCAGCAGATACAAATCTGAGATATATTAAATAAATGAAAAAGCTGAAGTTACTTAACCAAGCTCTGTACATTGGAAGGAACAACAGTGGATATAATCTTTTCTTCCCCTAACATTTCAATCCTTCGTTATTTAATTTAGCGAAAACTTTGTGGGCTATTTAGTTGGTAGGCAGAAGAATAAATTTTTTTTTAAAAAAGTACTATTTTACTTGGAGATGACAAGGGATGTTTTTAACATATTTTGTTACAGATCATTATACTAAAGTGTGGGGGGTGTATTCCACAAGTGTTTTGAGATACTGTCGGATTTCACATTTAAAATGTTACATTATCAGTTTCTAATAAACATTTAACAAGAAGTACAGATAAGGAGAATTTTTTAAAGAGCTGTATTTTCTGAGTCATTTTGTTTACAAGCTGATTGTTTTGTATGCATCTGTTTGAAAGCACACTTTGTTTTGATCCATCCTTCTCAGCCTTGGAGATAGGAAGAAATACTGAAATTATTTGCAAATGAGAATCATCATCTTCACATTCAGAGACTGTAGAGCAGGCAGAGCAGAAATTGCTAATCCTAACAGAAATTGCTCAGCATAGGCATGTAATTAAATTTCTCTCTGAAAGAAAAAAAAAAAATCTTACTATTTGAAACACAAGATACCCAAGCTTAAAATGTTGGCCAAAAGCTATTGTAAAAATCAGACCTCTGAATTATTTTCTGTATCATGCCACAGGCCTGGATTTAGGGCTGTAGTTTCTGAAGACTGTGTTTTATTTCTTTTGTTTATTTCTTTCTCTTCCACAGGGGTGATGACTGCCCTCCAACATAACTCAGGCACCGGTTTCTCTCTCAAACTGTGGTAAACTCATTTGCTCTTGGACTGAAAAATAGTCTATAAATCAATCATTGGTGCATTATTACACTGAGTATAATATAATTACAAGTTAATTATGATGTAATAATTATTGTATATTCCAATATATTAAGATTATAATAACTATGTAGTAATATAATAATTGCAAGCCAAAATGCCTAAATAGAAAAAAATCTTGTTAAAACATCACTCTGCAAGCCCTACCTGCCCAACTAAAAGCCCATTTCTTCCAAACCCCACTTCTAGCAGCATCACTTTCTTATCATCCCATAGTACATAGGCGGGTGTTACTCACACCTTCAGTTCATATAGGTGATTTATTAGGAATGTACTTGCCAAGGGAGGACGGTGAATTTACTTTTTCCTGATTATGGCCCATTCTTTAACAGCTCAGTAAATATTTTCCTCATGCCTTTAATACACATTTGAAGGATAAACAACCCAAAGGAGGGAAATCAGTCAGATGAAAAAAGAAAAAGGCCAAGCAGTTTTCCATCATATTGAGTATATATTTTGGGAGCAAATAAAACAAACTGCAAGAATCACTGAAAGAAGAATGCACAAATTTGAGGGAGATTTGGCTATTAGTCTGCTCACAAACCAGGGCAAGCAATCTCCAAGCCGCCTCTTCACTAGACTTCAGGATATATGTGTGTGCACATTCAAAACACATAGGGTTATAAATAAAAGAAGGGATTCACTGTTATTTTCGATAAGATAAAGTGGAACCCACCTTTAGTATTTATATAGTCTCATAGTATTTTAGCACTCAACATCTTTTCTCAGAGCTGTGCTGGTGCAGTCAGGTGTGCAGGGAAGACTTAGAGCTGGGAACACCTTGCTGAGGGGTTCATAGACCATGGAAAGGTGTTTTCTTACCATATCTTGGGAAACAGCCTGTAACACCTATCCTCCTTATCTTTTTCAAGCCAGAGACCTGACATTTACACATACAAAAAAAAAAAAAAAAAAAAAAATCACAGCTTCTACCCATCACCTAAACTTACCCCATTTCAGGAATTTTGTTTATTAGTAGATATTCGCAACAGTAAGAAAAACTATAGACCAAATGTTTTATTGAACTTAACCACTTCTGAATCCGTCCTACAGGGTTTATATTCTCTGTTCTTCTTAAATCTCACCACAAAAGTCAAACTTGCCTCCTTTACACCCTGGCTGGATCAGCATACCTACTCTCTCATCCTCTTCTCACTTTTTGAGTCTTTCGAAGCCAACAGCATTTTGGTCTAAGCTGTAAATTAGATATGGATATTGGAATCATCCTTCTTTTTGTGCCAGTTAAAAATAATAACCAAGTGCTACCTTCACATGGACTGTTTAAAAAACTGTGGTTAGAGTTTCATGGGGAATTTTTTAGTTCCTTATTCATTCCACCAAAGCCAGAAGATTTCTGGTTCAACACCAGGAACAAAGAGCCATACCAGATCACTTGTTGGGTTGCAACCTCCCTCAGAACTTTATTTTCTCAGAGCATAAGAACAATTTATAACATCACAAAGCCTTTTATATGGACACTAATAAACATAAAACTCATATCAAACCCTCTGTCAGGCTCCACAAGTAGTAGCAGCAGCATGTTTAAAATCAGAGCTCAGGTGCTAACAACAGTTCTTGACCCTTGGGTCTAAGCCGATGAGGAACATCAGCCTATCAATCATTCAAAGCTGTCATTTTCTACTCATGTGCTTGCCATAAATCAACACCAAATTCAATTCAGCTTCACTGGTGCTGTTGGAAATGTGAATCTGGATTAAGCGCAGTCCCAAACCTGACCCGCTCCTCAGCTGCCAGCCTGCTCGCTCCCTCCTTTTGCCCCACTTGCCCAAGATAATCTCATTTAAGTAGATCGTTGTAGAGGGTAACGTAGCTCTTGTTACCTTCTGTGGGAATTTCAGCCGCAAAGTGTTTATAAGCTTAAAAAACAGAAGGCAAACAAGCCTAACATTCACAACAGAGCTTGTAGCAGACAGCAGGATTTACCATGGGTATTAAGGAGATTTTGGCGTGCATATGCTGACACCACGGTGTGCAGCCTTGCTATTCCCTTCCCAGCAACATCGAACCTGCAGCATCACAGAACTGGAAACTGCATCTCCCTTTGTTTCTTTCTGAGTGGCCATAGTGCAAGAAGAATTGCAAGTTACTAAAATATACATATATATGTATATATATATTTTTTTTTTCCTATATTAGGTTGACATCTCGGTGTCAGAGATAAAGCTTCCACTCCCCAGATGCTACACCCGCTCCTGCAGCACACACTGCGGAGGGGGAAGGTGGCAGAGAGCCAGCTGGATCTCTCATCCTGACAACATATTTTTGCAGATTATGCAAAACCGGCAACATTTAGCTTTAGAGGAACATCACAGCTGTTCCCCTATACCCTGTCAATCCCAGTCTCAAGCTTGCAACAGGTTTCATTTAGTAAGAGCACAAAGTGCTCCAAAAGTGTTGCTTTCCACAGACACGGCCACCTCCAAGCAACGTGAGAAGTTTAACAGCCCTTGAAGGACAACACCAACTCTACCAGCCAACAGAGATATCACAGGCTGCCAGTGAAGGGACCAGCCCAGAAAACTGATTTTTGTCATCACAGCAGGTGCTTGTGCCAGATTTGCTTCTTGATGAATTATACAAAAAATACAGTATCAGGCAAGCTTCATCCATTCATACTTGTGCAAAGGGATCACTCGAGACCAAGAAGGCTCCTGCTTTCACCCAGATGCTGAAGTCAAGGAGTCCTTTGACCACAGAGGCACCTCTCTGGCTCTGACCAAGCCAAGTGAGGCTCCCAAAGAGCATGGAACATCTCTGAGGAGATAAAACAGGCTTAGAAACCTAGTAGCAGAAGCAGGAAGACCCAACGATGCACATTTGAGAGGATATTTTAATTTTAAAACAGGAAGGAGCATTGCACTTGGTAGTACACAAAGTCTTATAATGCCTCAGTCATCCATGATGTGCAAACTCTGGTTTGTGGCTCATTTTGGACCAAGTGCCTTCACGTGGTTCTAAAACTGGACTTTTACCCATCACCAGGATGCTAATCTGCTTGTTAATGCATTACTCCTAACAGCAGTACATAATTTTTCTAACGTATTTCTAAAGGCTCGTATGGGAAAGATTGCTTGTGAAAAACTTGAATATTAAGCCCATAAATAAAATTAAACCTGACATCTTATTGCACGATAAACCAAATTGAGGTGATGCTGAATGCATAGGTGTTTTCAAAGGATATGACCACACAGCATAACATGCAGCGTTTAGAGTCTCAACGTATATCCAAACATCCTTTCAAATTAAAAAAAGCAAAAAAGTTTCTGATCCAGCTAAACCCAGTTGCTACAGAAACTTGCACCCCATATGAAAGCCTGTAGACCTTCCCAGGCAGAAAGAAGAATGATAGTTCCCACACAATACCAAAAAAAAAAATTAAGGTAAAAATTGTAGATTAAAGTTAGGTCACAGCCATAGTTTGCTTAAGTGTAAGCTTGTCATCTTACCTCAGTAATTTTATTTAGACAAATTTGTGCAGAGGGAAGGGGGGCCAGGTCCTGCTGTGCTACCTGATGCTCAGCTCAGGGTCTCCAGCCATTCTTGCTGACACGGCTGAGCCTTCATGCCTCTCATTGAATTTTTTTTTTTTTTTTAATTGCCCATTAACAGTATTTCTAGATTTCTGAAACAAGCTACAATGGGGTCCCAGGTTTATGGCACATTACACGATACAGTGCTCAGCTGTCCTGAGGGACAAGAACATCAGGAAGAGGACGATATAGCTAAAACTATTAAACCACAGTTAAAACTTCATTGATCTTTCATCCTTTTTTCTTTACATTCTAACAAGAAACCTATGAATAAATAAGAGCTATTGAAAGATTGAAAAAGGCTGAAGGACTTGAAGCTTTGTTGCAGAACTTCTTTCATCAAACTCCAGAATAAGGACAATTGCAGCCTCCTGTGCTTTACAGCTCTGAGTAAGTCTGGAAAAACCTACAGTTGCTACAAAGCATTTGAGTGATGTTTATATCTCAAATAATGGGTTTATTTTGTCTTTGACGGCTAGCACCAGTCAGTAGATAATGGTTGCTCCAGAGTAACTACTGACAAATCAGAATCACACCAGAAGAGAAGCAAGTGGCTACAGATGGGCTCTGCTCACCTGATAACCATAACGCAGGACAAGGTTTGTACTTACGGTAGTATCTGTTTAAGGGAAACCTCAACATCCTCTTGAAGTTACCTTTTAATTACTGTTTAGGTTTGATCGTATTACTAATGACATGCCTGGGATTTGTTTGGTGGTACAAAGAGACAGAGCTGTATTCATTCATGCGTTCCAGCTGTATTTCATTGAGCGATGAATTTATCAAACCCCATTCAATGGAAGAAGGGTTAGATTTAAATGCCAGAAATGTAATAGTTAAGTGAAACTGCGGCAGTTCTTCAAAGGTATTCAAAGAGAGCAGCCGCAGTGGCTGTGAAATGAAGCATTACACAGAAAGAAGGGGGAGGCTGCACAAAGGTTTGGTTTCACTTGCAAATTTGCAGGATTATGGATGTCCATGGCAGAGGGTTGCGAACAGCCACCTTCGATGGGCAAGGGGAATAGTGAATTTCTTATCACACAGACGTTATTTCTTGGATCTAGTCTTCACTGATATTTGCAAAGATTTTCATAGCCTCTTCATCTACTCACATTGAAGTCATGGTTTTAAAGTAATACAGAAATATTTATTTTATTATAAGCTGCGAGGCAGGTTGTCAGTTCCAGTTTGCCCAGCGGTGGATGCCCAGGAAAGGTGACGTTCAGAGCCAAACCTCAGCAACAATACCCCACGCAGATGATTTCAAATACCTGCTATGAGGCAAACAAACACACGAGCCTAGAAATCTTACACTAAATAAACGTATCAACTCAACAACAGCCAGCATGAAACACTAGCCTGACTGCTGTGCACTTCCAATACACATCAAGGTGTGTAGGAGGTCCCAGTGCAATAATTTTCAAAGTTCTGTGTAGAGCTGGTGTCAAGCGCATTTTTCCAGGGAAAGAAGTCTCTCCCCTTTATTTGTCAAAACACAACCAGTACTGAAATGCCCTGCAAGGGGATTTGAAGGGTTAAATACTTGTTTCTGCTCAAATATGTTACAAAAGCATTTGAAGCGACTGTCTCATGAAAAGAAGGGAGGTGGTCTTTTTTTATTTTATTATTATGGAGAGTTGTTAAAACTAAAAATTCCCATATACTCTCACTTCCCTTTAGAGGCCTACTGGGGTTGGCTTATTCCTCTGCTTTGATATGCAAATGGGCAGTTTGCTTTCCTGCGGGGGACTCTGGCCCGTGTCCAAGGAACACAGAGGAGATGTCCTGTCAGGAGAGCAGCCTGGCCACCTCGAACGGGCTTTGGGCAGCACCGAGAGCCAAGCTTGTGTTTTGCCTTAAAATTAAAACACCTTCCTTAATAGTTTTTCTTTCCAGTATAAAAGTTTACATATTTACCCCGCTAGTCATCTCCGCTGGCCAATAGCAAGAAAACAACAGTTTAGCTGTTCCTTTTTGGTCAGCGCGTTACTAAAATTGTATTCCTCTTTTGAAGATGCTGTTTATGCTGCCCTTCATTTGTATTAGAATATAGGTTATTTAAGTAACATTTAAACCACTCAGCTGCGATGAACAGCCATATTTTTAGAAATGTGATAAATTTATTTCTCCTGGGCAGTTTTCCCATTACTTTTCTATCTGGCCTATTTCGTGGGGAAGATACAAGGGAAAGTGCGTTTTAGTTTCCATTTCCTGGTCCCTTTAAGTTCCACCCTTTCTCACTTTCTTGTTTTTCTGCCTTTTCTTTTCACTGACATAATGGAATACCTATAAAAAAAGATTAAATGGTACCATAAAGTTTTATTAATGCCTTACATCATTGATATCTTCTCTGTATTGATAGTTCCACTTCCATTATTGCTACTTAGGCATTTAATTAGTGATTCATACAGTATGTTGTAAACTACAGTATTAGCGTTAACCATCTACATAAAAGCTCCCATTATGTAAAAACTCTTCCCAATATTGTAATTGGAGTATAGTTACCCACTTTAACTGACTTGAATTAGATTATTATAGATTAATTTATAAAAAGTTACTTGTAAAGGACATTGAAGATCATGGAATATTAAGAGTGGAACTTCATTACAATACAATGGACTTCAAGAACAATGGCACTGTCTGAGTTTTATATAAATCCATTACAATCTTCTTCTAATAGGAACAATAACTGTTTTATCTGGCAACTCCGTGATACTTAAGGGTGGAAAGACAGACTGTTAAAAAGAAAGAGATGTGCAGAATTAAAGGGAGGATGTGTACTTAAATCCTGGATAAAGCAATAGAGAGAAAACGGGGAAACAGAACTTGGATAAGAGCTTAAGATGTAACATAGATGTTTAACATGGAAGAAGTGCATGGAAAGCCGTATTATTCAGGGGACGAAGGGTAAATACTACAATTGGTTAAGATTAATAAGAACTCTGAGGAAAGCACTGACCCAAGAGGAGTTATTCCATATTTATATCACAGTAACCACAAACAGGATTTGGGACGTTTCCTCAAAAAAGCTGTTCACATTTTTATCTGCCTTCTCTCTCCTACCACCACCTACATTATTCCACTTGACTCATGAAATGACATGGTCTGGAGCATGACTTTGCTGACCTGGCAAATTTGCATCAAGCCAAAGAAATATTAAGCTTAGGCCACAGTTTGGCCTTGGTGCAAGGGAAGAAGTCAGAGCTCCTGTAAAAGGCATCTTCCCACATGTCACCTCCATGTGCCATTGTAGTACTAGGCAGGAGGATGCAGAAGCTCTTTTTATGTCCCAGCTCCCTACTTTGTCCTTTGTATCCAAGCCGCCCACTCTCTGCCAAAGCCAAGAGATCAGGAGGTGAACAGATACCAGTCTTCTCTTTGCTACTGAGGCATCCCCCTTAGTAAGGTTTCTCTACTGGATTTGTAGAGGCTTGGCACCATTGAGCAGCATTGAAAGATCTCAACAAGCTCTTCGATTTTTGTGGCTGTGTTTAACTGTAATCAGCCCAGAATTCAGTATGTGCAGAACCATTTTTCCTCCACAGTTTTGCCCTTTTCAGAAGAACATCACTCCCCGCCCCCTTCCCGCAGATAACACAATAACATTCTCTCAAACTTCCCAAGTTAATGTTTATGGAGTTGATTTGACTGATTGTTCTACACCCCCTAAGTATTTGCCTGCCTTCCAAAGAGAGAGGTTTCTCCCCATCTTTCAGATTTAATAGGCATGTTGTGCCATGGGCTACGAATACCGTGCTTGATACCTGTGTATTTGCAGGGTCTCTGAATAGCCATGCTGCATTTCATCTGGGAGGCACGAGCTCCAGAAATCATTTCACTGAGTTCATCAAACAGCCCATCTAGCCTTACTACCACCCGATGAGTACTATTTCACAGGCAGCATTGCTGGGCACGGTACAATAACAGCGAAACTAATGGTGTTTAGAAATGGCACAGAGCTGGAAAATACCAAAACTACAGGGTGAAGAACTGTTCACCCCAAGAGCAAGCTCAGGAGAACGTCCCATGGCAGCACAGGCACCACTGACCTACACATCTGCCTGCAAATTCTCCAACTCATCTTTGACACGTGTAACTCCTGTTCCTCATCCGTTGGACATCTCTCATCTTTCTGAGATTTTTACGCATGCACAGCTTCTGCTTCCTTCAGGGCTTTTGGGCTTTTATCCACAACTTGCTTCAGACCTCTTAGATTCCCTTTGAAGACCCCAGCTTATCTGACTGTTTTAATTAAATCCTCATGATTTTCTACTCTTTCTGACCATCGCTCCTGTACTTACATGGGGGTGAAGCTGTCAGTCAGTAGGAAAGTTGATTCAGTATGTGACTTGGACCAAACGGGCCAAGAGAAGCCTATCAGGCTTGCCTCAACTCTCTGTGCTGATTTCCCATATAATACCGAGTCAGGTCAAGGCCTTGGACTATAGCTTTTATCTGGCTTTAGACCATCATGCACTAAAAAATATTTATATTAAAAGGATGGCAACTCCTTCCCTTGGCACAATGAAACTTTCTAAGTCTATCTCTTTGGGATATACAGCTTCCCTGGGAGCTGCTCCAGGATGGCAGATCACGGATGAAAGCTTCAAAAACAGAAAATAAAATACAGAAATCATCACTTTCCAGTCAAAGTACCAGATACATATCTTCTTCAACATCAACCTTCACCACCATGTACAAAGAGAAAAAGCTCTGAGGTGTACATACGGTTCTGGCCATAGGAACCACATTAGAGAAAAAAAATCTACAGTATGTAGGGTGTTAGTTATAGAGGTTAATGCACAGCTGGAACAGGACCAAATACAGTGTTAACAAGGACAGCAAAGAGAAGGGACCAGGTTGGAAGAGCACTCGTCATTTCAGGCTACTCCAGAGCCATAATTAACAACACACGATGTCCCACTGCTAATTTCCCTGCCCAACAGCCTCCTCTCTCCTATCACCTTTTGTCTGGGCTAAGCAAAGGCACTTCCACTGCATCTCACTGTAGAGATCTCTTTTCTTAAGCTGATTTAAGAGAGACTTTATTCCATCTCTGACACGTCTCAGAAACCAAAGCTTTGTTTTTATGAAACTAATCTGAAATCTTTCCCATTCCCAGCTCCCTCTTTGCTCTGCATTTTCCTTTCCCTTCCTTCAGCTACTTCAAAACCATATATTTCAAAAAATCTGAGCGCAATACAGAGAACACAACCCAGCTCTGACTGCCCGTACTGTTTCTGCAGTCTCTCTCCAGCCATAAATTTTGTAGGAGAGCGATAGAATGCAAAACACATTAGCAGTAACGCACCAAAATCCCTGCGCTACAGGATAAATAGGAAATGCAACAGCACATTTACAATTTTGGCCAGCGAAGTACAGCACTATTCATTGATCTCATTAAAGGCCAATCTACATTCAGGGAAGAATAAGATTGATGAGTTGTTAGACTCTTTAAACACAAAAAAAGTTACTAACTACATGCGTGTGTAAACAGCCTAAAGAGGCACGAGAGTTTCTCTGCTGCTTTAGCCTCATGGTGATAATCTCTTTGCAACGTGAGCACAGGCCGCCTGTCATTGCAAGAACTGGATGGGAATCTGCTCTGCCACTTCAGAATAACCAGTGCACAGATACCAGCAATATATTTAAATTTTGTTTACTCTGGAAATTTAATTCTGCATTTAATTCTTCCTTTGCCAGAAAAGAAAAATAACTTTTGTTTCAATCTTTTTCTCTTCTTTCACTAAGCATCAAGCAGGTCTAAACTGCAGCATCTTCACTCACGCAGATTTCAACCCAAACATTGTGGGTGCCTCTTCCTGGGAACCTGAATCTTCATCTTGGCTCTGCCACAGCCTTTACCCTCTTTGGAAAATTATTTTTGCCTCTCTATTCTCAAGCTTCCACAGCTGAAAAATGGGAATGAAAATACTTGCACAGCTTTGAAGACCAGAAATGTAAAGCACTCCATTGGTGCAAGGTATTACTGTGTTGATGATGATGAAATAAGCTTTCATACATTGCTAAATTATTCAAGAACATCCACTATGTTTTCACCCCTGGCAATCCCAGAATGCACCTCAGTGCCATTACTCTGCGGGGAACAGCAGCATTGAGTAAATGGCTCTGAAACTCATATATTAACCTCACTTGGTGGCTGGAATATTCATTTCTTTTTGAGTCATTTCGAGCAAGAAAAGAAAATCTTCACTCTTAGAAATCATCTTTAGCTGACACATTAAGGAGC
Organism: Caloenas nicobarica; assembly: GCF_036013445.1. Lineage (NCBI taxonomy): Eukaryota > Metazoa > Chordata > Aves > Columbiformes > Columbidae > Caloenas > Caloenas nicobarica. The sequence continues at coordinate 7,351,419 of NC_088256.1, forward strand.
AGAGCTGAACAAATAATTTCCAATGAATAATGTGATGAATTTATTTTCCTTTTCTCTGTCCCCAAGCAGACTGGGATTTCCTCAAATGTATTTGTTATTCAAATGTATTCAACAACTACCCTTCACAGTGTTTTTCTTTTATGTTTATTGTGCCTGAATGTTCACAATATCCTCCTTTTCTTTCACTTTCAGCTGTGGGGTTTGGCTTAGGGGTTTTGGGGGGTAGGTGGTAGGGGATTGCTTTTATTAGTCATCCAGGACTATTTAATGGATGAGGAAACATCAGATTTGCAATGTCTTTATAACAGATAGAGTTAATGATGGATGATGGATGTGTGTGCCTATGGCAAACACCCTGCCCAGACCTAGCTGGTGCGTTAACCGGGGGCTCTTGGGGGATTTTGTGGTGGCCTTGGTGGCTGGCACACGAAGGAGCAGGTGAGACACAATGTATGTTAAACACGCTGTCCAGGAGCTGTTACTCATGTATAATCTAATGTGCAGCATTTCAGCAGATCACTGCAACTTCAACTACCAAGGCACAGACTCTGTGACAGAAGGAGAGGAACTGCTGAGGATTTTTTCACAGTTTGGACAGCCTCTTAATGTGTCAAGAGAGACGTCTTGTCAAGGATATTTTCAGTTTCGTTATTTTCTTTATTCCAAGCTATGGGGATGGCACATTTTGAAGCCATCCTAATGTATTAGCAAAAATATGGCCTTGACTGTTATCCTTCACTCTGCTATAAACCTGGCAGAGGACACTTCCTTTTTCCTGATCTAAGTTTTCCCGTATAAAAGATGGATTATGTCACTTCATGAGATCTTTCAAGACCTCCCAACCCAGGTATTATGGTCATTTATAGATATGTAGTTAGCTAAAGGAAAGACTTCCCAGCAATGAGTGCCCAGAGATGCATTTCTCAAGTTCAGCAAGTAAATCAAAGCCATATCTTGTACAGTCATACTTAAAACAAAGTCTGAGCACACGCTGCAGATATTAGCTGATTTTAGTGCCCTCTGACATTTTCTGTGATGGTTCCTCTCTGTACCAAGAAGTACAGTCTTACAGATTTTTTTTACTGTGGGTTTGCTGCTGAAGACACTGACTATACAAAGGGAAATAAAGCAGGTAACCAATAAACTGTGATTGTAGATAATCTGTGAAATATTAGTAGGCATCCTCAACTATTAGCAGAGAATTACCCATTACCAAATTAATAAGTAAAACACAACTAGACAAAAAATGTTGCTATTACTTGTAAGGCTGTGCTTTTTTCCTATTGCTTCTTTCAAAACAAGGCAGCCAAATTTCAAGATAAAATTAGAGGTTGCTTCTTATAGAAAACTGCTTCTGCTTTTAATTAAATCAGAGAGTCTCGAGAGCCAGCCCTACCAGAATCACTCTGTTGGGTTAGTGCTACAATTGCCCAACTGGCCTGTCCCAGCAAAGGGGACTTTGCAGGACTATCACCAAAATTGCCACTTTGGCAACTGAAATGAAAATAATTCAATTATTTAACTGAAATAAAATATTTCAGGTCATTGCTGGCCCATACTCAATGCAGTCTCCCATCTCCAAATGCTGCAAGAAAAGCCAGACCTGGTGCTGACACAAAGACTTGCAGTGATTGCAGTGGGTGCCAGGTCTGGCTCTGCAAAAACATGCACTTGGTAAAAGCTAAGCCAACAGTTTATTTCTCTTTCTGACCCCCTTTCCTTTCATTTCTTAAAAGTTATGTGGCATCGGTCAAGTTTATCTACATGGTTTTAGCTTTCATCAATGCACTTACAACAAAGCAGCCGTCCAGGAATACTGGGGGGCTCAGATCCGGTGCTATGGCCATGTGCCCCTGAACCTCAGTCACATCCTTAACGAGCACCCAACATCCATGTCAGCAACCTTGTGAAATATAGGTTTACATGAATTTTTCAAAAACATTTTCCTTATCGAAATAAACAGAAATTTAAAAGTGAATCCTTTCTGTCTTTCTTCCCAGCCTCCATATCTCCAAAAGCCCGGGGAGTGGGAAGGAAACGTTTCTTTCAGTGAGATACTTATGTTTCCCCTCGCCTTTGAATTCTTAAAAGAAGAATATTGTTTCATACTCTTCCAAATCTGCTCGCCCTTCCCCGACTCTCACCTTACCTTCTCTTCCTCTTTTTTCTCGATGACTATTTTCTTTCTTCCTCACTGTTTTTCTTTCTTCTCGTCTTCTCCTAGCTCTGCTCCTCTTGTTTCACCATCTGGTTCTGTTCTCCTTATCGGTCTCCTTCCCTCTGCCACAACCCTCATTTTCCCCCGCTTGTACCTTCCCCGTCTTTGTTTCTCCTCGCCTTTCCACTCACTCCTTTCCTGTCCTATTTCCCCCAAGGTTTTCAAAGTGAAACCCCGCCAGGACCAGTTTTCCCTTCCTGCCTGCTATTAATTGAGCATTTCATGAATTCTCACTTTTGGTGGTGGCTTTGCAACTTTCTAATTCACTGGTAAATGAGACGGGAGCGGCACCAGACTAACACACAACTAAAAGCCAACTAGCCTCAGCCAGAAAATTATTCTAGCGGATGAAAGTCACAGTTCCCACTGCATTTTTCTTTTGTATTTAAGCACTTTCTTTTTAAAATTTCTTTACCATTTTCCGTGCTTCTTGAAGGTGCAAGTTGGACTTTAATATACAGTTAAAAAAAAAAATCTTATCATGAACCTTTATACATATTCAATGCTGAAGCAACAAGTAACTAAATTGGTAGCCTTTTTGTTTTCTTATCACGTGAATCTATTCCTGAATGCTAACAAGCAGGTCTTTATATACTTCGTCCACTTGATAATAGACTAATAATCTTATCATGATGTTTTCTTGAACTTGAACTAGGTGTACAAAGTTAAGGCTGGAAATATGGGAAATTACTAAATTATATAATATTGCAGAGATATTACAAGGAATTTCTTATATTTCGCAGCGAAATATTGCCAATTATTGTAGCTGTCAATTTAACAATAGGCTTATTCACTATGGTGTTTGATTAATGTGAAATTATTCAGTTGGCTACCTTGTAGTTGGCCTATTTTTGTGTCCAATTAGTATGCTAATAATGGTAATTATGTTCTATACTGCATGTCTCATCACCTAGAGGGTTTTTAAAATGATAAAATAATGAGAATAAACAAGCTGATGCTGACATTCACTGGGCCATTCTAATTACTTACTGAGAGCACACTAGGGAATCAACACTCAACCAAAGAAAATGATTCTTGCTTACTTTGTTAAAACTACTTTTTTCAAAGAGCATTAATAGTTTGCTGCTGTTTTCTTTATTACAAGGGACTGCACTATTTTCCCTTTTATTTGCCCTGTTAATATACAGTACCGGGAAAAAGAAAAAAAAAATTATAATCAAATTATGTTTGACTGAAGTGATAACTGTTTGCAGGGGGTGTCAGAAAAAAATAAACACAAATAACTGTGATTGCTGAATTATACACCTTTGTAATGGCTACCATTTATTTCCTCGCTGTGTGATACACATACCATCACCTTTCTCATTGAGAGAACATGGCATTTTTTCAGCGTGCCAGCATCGCGTGTGATGGAGAGATGCCAGCTCTATAGCCGGGGCGGGCTCCTCACCGCAGCCCGGCCATGGCGCTGGCTCCGCTCCTTCCTCCATCCGCTTCCCCACACTTACAGACCCCTCAAGGTTTGTGGGGCTTGTTTTTGTTTGGTTGGAGGTTTTTTGTTTGTTCGGGGTTTTTTTGTTGGGGTTTTTTTGTGGTTTGTTTGTGGGTTTTTTTGGTTTTTTGTTTTCTTTTTTTTTTAGTCTTTGAATGTTTGTAAACATTATGTCCTACAAAACCTATTTTCTGATAAAAGCTTTCACGATGAGAAAGGGGCATTATCATAATCAATAAATAATAGCACAAGCACTTGTTTATGTTAGCAGCCGGTTTTAAAACAATGCCTGGAATCTGTGTGTAAACATGTCAACACCAGAAATATATACACGGCGTTTGAAAAAACATCTATTTCTTAGTTCTCCCTTCTTCAGCAGTAACAGTATTTCTACTCGCTGGCTATTCCAGAAAAGTTCACTGAGGATGGGACTCAGAGACATCTGTTGCACTAACACCAGAATACAGAATCAGGATTTTCCAGTTTCAGCACAAATTAAAACAGAGTTAGGTGCAGAGGGTAAAACTGAGCAAAGCGTGTGGGAATTTTGAATCCTTTATGTATCAAATCAGGATTTATGCATAGTTTCAAAAAGAAAAAAATGTAAAAACATTTAAAAGTTGGTGAGAAATAGCATATAATAAAGAAAAAAATATTTAGAAAAATCACTATCACGGGTCCAAGGGAAGCTGTACAAAAAATTCAGGTAGTCAGAGGAGCGTAAGGAAGCCGCAGAGCTGACGCAGACAAACAGACAGCTTGTCAGGGATGCCCCAGCTCTCGGCAAATTAATTGATTGTGCAGAAGCTGGATGCTGAAATACCTCCAAGGTCTGGAATCCAGGCTGCCTTGGGAAGCCTATTTAAAACTATGAGCTGTGATTAAAAGATTGTTTGAACATAAAACCCTACAAAGACAATATAAAAAAGAAAAAGTAATATAAACAATACTGTGTGTTTATATGGATGCTAATATTTTACTTCACATACTAGTGAGCTTTAAGACCATCCATCACAAAGCCAGGCTGGGGCGATGGTTGTAAGCACTGTTTGCCGACGCGGAGCAGGGGCTGGTTTTAATAAAGGATGTAATATGTGACATGTTAACAGGGAGTCATTTGTGCACCATATATTGGTTACTCCTTTCCTGTCATTTTGAATTATGTCTCAATATATCTTTCTTGTTAAAGTAACTAACTACCGGCAAACAAAAAGTTACTATAATCTAGGAAAAATAACAAAAACTGATTAAGAGATAAGCTATTCCAAAATGTATTTTCTTTGCAGGATACCAGATACATGTTTAACTTAGAAACACAGTTGCAGTGCTAAACAGAAAATCTTTAGATGTGTCTGCTCTCCCTCTCCACCTACTCCCAACCTGGCAGGAAAATTGTACCCTCATCTCATTGAATATCGGCTCAATTTTTTTGGTTTTGGTGAATAATCTCAAATGTTTATTTTCCACCCCACTGTACCGATGGTCATGCAGAAAGTCTGTACGCAGCCAGAAGCGTGTTTGAAGAGTCACAGGAACATTTTGAATTGCTCTTTGAATTCTGCAGCGTCCCTACAGGTATGGGAAATCTTCCTGACAGTTGTTAATTATTTTGGACAGGATTTTTTTTTTTTAAATTGCAGAATGGCAAGCTAATGAAGAAAAGGGAAACTCTGCAGATTTATTTGAAATCGGTAGTTATTTGTGCCTTTTGTCCATTAGGGAGATTACCAGCAGTATTTATGCCACGACTGCTAGAGAATTATCACTTTAATCAGTTCTTGAGAGAGACAAATTCAGAGCAACATCTTCACTCTGAGGTATGTTGAAAGTGTCTAATGAAGAGTTTAAAAGAGTCACCAGCATCAAAGATAAATGCGGTAGCCTCAATGGCAAATATATTCCATAATCTTGAACTGTTTTAAAAGCAACACTGCATGAGCAAGGAGGTAATTTTAAAGCAACAGCTGGTAGCCCAGGAGCTAATAATTAACTGCTGTACAAAGGTGATCTGGATCAACTCATCTGTAAATCCTGTAACTTCTAGGAAGAGAAGAGTTGTTATAAATGACAAATTATGTGAAATTGCATATACCTTCTATTTGACGGTAACCTCAGCAATTAACATCTCACAGTAAATTCTAGGGCAATATCTTTGATTTAGCATGCAATTTAACACAATATACGTCATTAGCTTTGTGAGGTTTTGCCAAATTAATTAGCCATTAGGAAGCACAAATAAGTACATTCAAGTAATAATAAATATAAATGTGTATATTTGTATATAATGCTTATGGATATATATTATTTATGCAAACATTCTTCTACTATGTACATCTTTGAGGAATTGGGGGAAGATCACAAAGAAGGAAAATCTTGCTCCTAACTTGTTAAAATCTCAAGGTTCCACTGAAAATGTAAACTATTATTGATTTGTAGCTATAGTGAATTAGATTGTTCGATATATCATCCAAAGCCACAATAGCAGAAAGCTGCTTGCTTTTATAGATACAGTTAGGTTGGAATCTCATAAAAAACCTGCAGAAAATGTGAACTGAGTAGTTCTGATACTTTAATCTCGGCAACTACAAACCTGAAGATTGATTTGCAAAATCCAGATTGCTGTATCTCAGTGTTGGTGACTGCTGTAAATTAGGGGGTTTCTAATACTAGCTCACAAAAGTAGTTGGTAATGCTCACAGCCACACTGCTGATCACTATTTTTGGGGATTTTGTAAAAAGGAAAGCTGCTTGTTTTTTCTTGTGCAAGGAGAGACTTCAGGGAAAAAAATATTTTCCTTTTGTTACCCAAGGGTGAGGTTTGGGGGCTTTTTTATTACTTAAATTTGCAATGCTATTATCAGTTGAACTTCTGAGTACTTTTTCAACTAAGGTAGGCACCTCCATATCTTCCCGTAAGTTTGCTCCCTATTAACAATTTCCCCTAAGTAAATAACTTAACAGATTCCGGGGGTGGGGAACAAAACAACCACACACCACACTAAAACCAGACACCTGACTTCTGCAAACAGCCACCTGAACAATATTGGGCTGTTCCATCACTTTCTCAGCAAAATCCCACTATCATGCATCTGGAAGTCAGTCCTCTTTAGGATGACTACACAGGCTTGAATTAATCTTTCTTGCTACTGGTGAGCATCTCTTTTGGAGACATGGGGAAACACCTGAATTTAACACCTGCTTAACTTCTCTCAATTGAACAGAGATGTTACAATAGAGAGACGAGTTCTGCATAGGGTCGTCTACATCTGGGTTTTCTGCTGACCTTCTGCACACGTAGGGACTAAGTCAAAGGCAGAAATAATGTTTTGTTTGTTTAAATCAGAATTTGGGTAGAGCAGGACAACGAAGTACAGAGTGATGTGGTCCTCATCCCCTACAACCACTATTGCAAACTGCAAGCAGTCACCCAGCCATTTGTATTTTATGTCATTTTAAGTCTGGCCTCTCATGTATTTTTCCACTCTAACATCTGATTTCCCAGCACATGACATCAGCAAGAAGTAGAATAGATAAGTATCTTCCACCAAAACATAGTTCAGTGACCTAAATTACATATTCAGCAGTGGGAACGTTGCGAGTCCTAAATCTCACAACCATCACTCTGGGATCAAAGGCTACTTCTGCTACAGCAGCACTTTTGGGATGAGCAGCAATTCCTTCCTGAACTCAGACTCTTCTCTGCTTCCCAAGATCAGCCACAGCAGCATAATCGAGAAGGCAGCACAGAAACAAATAAATTAGACAAAAGCCACTAATTAATGTAGGTTACAAGGACATTTCCTTGTGCAGGAGTAAAACAAACATCAGGACGTTATGTTCCTTCTCTGGGTTGCTGCTTTTAGAATTGTAATTAAACCATAAAATATACTTTTCTATGTGTATTAATGTATAAATTCATTCCTCATTTATCTGCACCTATACTGCTCACTTCAAAATGCGCAGCATATTATTACACTTAATCACTTCATTATTAGCTAGCGTTAGGTTTTTCTCCTTTCAAGTCTGAAGAGGTAATGCATTAAAAGTAAAGCTTTCAATGGATGTGAAAGACTTAAGTTCCAAGCCAGTTTTGCAATGACCCAACAATCTGAAAGGTTTGGACACATTTAGGGCTGTCACCAACCGAGTCACCGGGTTTCTCACCGCTGCACCACACCAGCAATGTAGAAGGAGGCTCAAAGTTACGTTGCCTAATCCTGGTGATGGCGTTGGTGGATGCCCCAGGAGATGGGGCTCCAGGTTGACCAAGCAGCTGTTTTCAAACCCAGGGCTGCAGCCTCTTTGGGCCACCAGCTCAGTAAAGCAGACAACAGGACATTGGTCTCTCCCTACCATGGGTTACAGACTGCTAGCCCATATTATAAACACAGCAAATGCATCTTTTCTTTTGCATGGACATGACGCAGACATTGGCAGACCCCCGTTTCATCCCTCAGCCACCCTCCCTGTCCTTTGCTTGACCAAACATCTTGTGTGTAAAGTCACTCCAAAACGGGTGTAAGCAGTAATAGAAGGAGGTAGAAAAGTAGAGTCAACACTGCTAAATACTGGGAGATTGACTGTCTAACCATCCACGTCCTACACTCAGGCTCAGGGTAAAAGCCTCAACAAGCCAGACAGAGAGCAATTTAGTTTTTATTTTCTTGAAGATTTGTTTTTAAGATCCTTCTGCTTCCTTGCATGTTTCATCTTGGTTTTATCTTGCAGGGAAATGTTTGCTCAAATTAAGAAGTCTCCCACATTACTGCTCAGCCCTGAAACCCAAATATTCTCCCCCCCCCCCGACTCCTCCAAATCCACGGTAATTAATTACACAGTTAAAACACAACTGTCGTTCCTTTGCTGGAAACAATCAGCGATTCCTGCTACCCAGTGCTACTCATATGCATCATTTCAATGCCAAAAGCTCCAGCCTATTCTTGGCTGGGAATGGCTTTGCCAGGGGAAGCGCCGGTCCCCGCAGCATTCCCTGCCAGAGTAATTGGGGCCAGGCAGGGAGTACCCCTGTGCTCGGAAGCCTGGGTGCGCACATGCCACTGGAAATAGAAAATAAAATGTTGCAGCCATTAGTGAGTTGTCATTAATTGTTCTCTTGGTGAATGAGGGAATATCTTAGAGGAGAGAATTCCCACCTTCTCCCAGTAATAATTATTTCTGCCTGCCTGACAAGGCATCTCAAACTGGGAAATTCACACAGAAGGAAACAAATCTGTTTTATTTTGAGTCTTGTTTAGGCTTGTGTGGCATTTGAAGTATGTGCCATGGAAGTGGGTTAAATGACAACTGCCAGCAGTTTTATTCCCTGGCAATTATTTCTCACACACAGGCCTTCTGGCGCATGAGAAGCACTTGGATAAAACCTATTTCACCATTACAAGAAAAACATTCACAGCACTGACAGCACTCAGACCCCCTAAAAACACTCCCTGTCCAATCTAAAGCAATCTTAAACTGAACTCAATATCATACAGCAACATACGTGTACACAAAATATACAGCAGTTTAACCTTAACGATTTTAATAACCAACCACAATTCCAACCTCCATCTCAGTTTTATATGGAAGGTGTTTGTAACCTCCAGCTGAAAGTCAAGATAAAGAGGGGTTGTTGTCGTTGGTTTGGTTTGGTTTTCTGGGACGGGGGTTGTTTTGGTTTTGTTATTTTTTGTTTGGTTTTTGTGGGATTGTTTTTGGTTTTGTTTTGGTTTTTTGTTTTGGTTTTTGTTTGTTTTTTTGTGGTTTTTTTGGTTTTTATTGGGAGAACCCTTCTCACAGAGATTTGGCATTCTTTAATCATAGTTTATCAAGTGGGAAAGGTCAGACTTCTGTCAGCTTTCTTGGAAGGTGATAATTAAAAGAATGACATCCATGGCCACAGCTGACCTTGCACACTAGTTGTCCGTGGGCTGTCTGTAATATTAGCAGAGCAAAAAGATCTACAGGTAGCATCCTAGCTGGCTTTTTCCTCCAACAAATACAAAACACAAACTGCTAATAAATGCCAGTAATGTAAAAGCCCCATGAAATTTTCCAGAAAGATCCTTTCCTCCCATAAATGTTTCACCCTAAAAAAAAAAAAAAAAAAATCAAATAGCAGGTGGAACTTCATGGCTTAGAAGTGCAAAATCTCACCTGTGACCATCTGCTTTAACTAACCCTGGACTGGGGCATCCAGAAATATATTATTATAGTTGCAGGGCTGCTGTAAGCTGGATTTCAGTGAGCTGCTGGCCAGGCTGCACGCAATGAAGGGTGTCTAGCATATGTCTGAAGGACGTATGTTTACAGCTATATTGAATATTGATCTATGCATACTTCACTGGCAATAAACTCCATAATACGTAGTTGAAAATTCCAGCTCATACATCCTTTCCGTGAAGGCTCAAGGGCAGGAGGAGGCCTGATTGCCTCTGTGTGTGTGAAATTTCTTCACGTGCATCTCAAAGGAGTTAAATAGGGCACGATATATGATCTGCCCAGAGAAAGGGAAAGCAAAGAGCAATTCTGCAGGTTAAAAGCTATAATAGGAACTATTTTGTATTATGCTATGTATCCCCAAAATTTGAAGTGGATGTGCAAATACAAGTATTTTTTAAATATAACATTTTCATAAGTGATTAAAGAACTACTTGGAGAAAATTAAACGAATAAACTAAACACCCCTCCCACACACACACACAAAAAAACCCCAAAACCAGAAGCTCATATAAGAAGCTACTAAAAAGAAATACCAAGTGTTTTGACTTGCAAGTTTATGAAGAGATCACCACAGCTGTGTATTGATGTACAGGAAGCCTGAAGGAAATCGGAGAGTCTTTTATACCAGTTATGCCACTATAGCTCAGAAGTTACTGTATAACTAACTCTTCCTAAGCTGTCATTTCTTTGCCCTGTGAATCAGTACTAATAAATGACAAGAACAGCATTGACCAACTTCAATCTCTTATCAAAGGCTAATGGATGTGGTGCCTCAGGTGTCACTTTGATGCTATTTTTCATCAAAAATAGTAAATTACGTAAAATCCTGTAAATGTTCTTCTTACTGCGGGGGGTTTTATACTTGAAGAGGTTGTCGATCCTGAAGTCTTGAGAGCCCTTGAAAGTAAATTAAGACATTTGTTTCCATACTGACAAACTCCAGTCATGATTTGCATACTTCTCCAGTAAAAGGAAGAAAAAATTCCTTATTTTCTCTCCAGTTCCCCAGTGCAGCATCCCTTGTACTTTTATACCAACTGCACATCCAAAAGCAGAAAGCAGGACCCTGGGAATGAGACCTAGTATTTCTTGAATTGCTTCTTTTTTCCTCTGTGGGTCTTGCAGGAAACAACATAGAACTCATCAAAAATACACACACAGAAAAGGGACCTCTGCTGACTTGCATTGCAAATTCATACACTGTCAACATACTCCCATCAGCACTGAATTATCATTCAGTTGCCACTAAAACAGTTGAAATTACAGTTTCCCAAAACCACTGCATCCAGCCCCTTTCAATCAGTACAACAGACCACATGTCCCTTCCTCACAAAAAAGTTCATGTTCCCCCTCAATGATACTTACACCTATGACTATATTGTTCTCTAATTTATTTCTGCCCAAAGAATTCTACCTTTACACATGAACTCAATTAGCTTTACAATTAATAGCAGACCCACCCAAATGAGATGTGCCACTCCTGACCCCCTTTTGCTTCCAGCTCCACAAAGAATCACCATCCACCTTTTCCTTCCCTGAAACTCCACCAGAACAATTCCAATAACCAGATTATAATCTTGCCACATATCTGGAAAATAGGAACAAAATTGTTTCTGTAAGACTTAACATTTCTCTGAAATTATTGCCCTAGAATATTCCATCAACACGACTCTCCTTTCCAACACTAAGTTCAAAGTTTTTGAAACAGAATGTTAAAAATATGACTTTACAAGGAACAGGATGAGTTCTGGAGAGGATATAAGCAACTAACCACTGAGTCACACCCTCCTGCCTTTTGTGAAAAACTGAAAAGAAAAAAAAAAAAGAAAAAGAAGGAGAAAGCAAATGCTGGGAAAAGCATACAGAAAAACAAGATGCCTAATTCTTCCCTTAAACCACCGTGTTTAGGTTCAGGTCAGCCTCCAGTGGCAGTACACGATGATGGAACAAGTTGACCTTCTCTGGCATAGACATGATTTTTCAAGCAAATTAACCTTTTTCTCACCTACAGACAGAACAACAAAAACAAAACAAACAACCCATAAATCAACCAGTAAACCTGTTATTTTAAAAAAGACAGAGTAGTGAAGTAAATTCTTCCAATATGCCCTTACATCATTCATACAGACAGAAAAACAATTACAAAGCAAATCAGATCCTTTCTTTAATTGATTGCACTCAGAAGTTCTTTCCTCAAGAAGAAAAGTTGCCAAAAAAAGAGTCAGCCAGCATTTCAATTCTGGGCATCAGTGAAAACATAACTGCCTCTGGATTATTGTTTTTCTTTTCAGCAGTTTCTACACTACATGAAATACATTTAAACCTTCTTTATTAATCCATTCCAAAATGAAGCTTACAGATATTGGTTTGGGTTATTATACACACATAAGAGGTCATGAAAAATACAACTTGTAGTTTTGGGGATTCGGGTTTTTGTTTGTTTTTAAGTGGGTTTTGCTTTGTTTGGTTGGTTTGGTTTTTGGGTTTTTTTAAGCAGAAAGCAGAAGATAAATACAAGATGCCTCTCCATACCAAGAAAAAAAAATCTAGAGCAGCATGAGAGCTCAAGAATGCAGGTAGGAAATCCACTGTGGGCATTGGAAAGAAGAGTTAGAGGAAAGCAGCAGGTTAAAAACCAAACTGCTCCTGTCACTTCCATGATTGACCTTGGCCATGCCCTTGTGCCGCTGAGCTTCAGCAGAAGCTGGAGAAGAGACCCTACTTTGTATTATGATGGTAGCTCCAAAACCCTCGTAGACACAGACTAACTGAAGTAAAACCTAATTAAAGTCACAGGAAGCCTAGAATTTTCCACATTTAGCACAAAAAGCAAAGTCAACCTATGCTGCCAGTGAGGGTTGCACTTGTTCAGTTTTGAACCATGCATTAATTCAAAGCTTTTGTCCCTATAACCTGAGTCTGGTGAGTTCCAGTCCAGCTTTCAGTTCCTCACTAAACAGTGCTGGAATATTGTCAGGCTCGATTGCCCCAGTTTCAGCCCCTATAAGATTGCAGTGCCATGTTCACCACCCCACAGGACCTACAGCAGCTCAGCAAGTGTAAGGCTATTGGGAAGGAGGAAAACTGGTTGAAGGCAGATTTCTTCATCATTTGAAATTACCTGAGTGCAAAAAGTTATAGCAAAATTGTAGCCCTAATTAAGAGTGCTGCTCTGTGAAAAGGCTGAGGCTCCCACCCCTCTGTACTTCAGAGGCCATGGAGATACAGCTCACATCCCAAATTACTGAGAAAAATCAGCTTTTCTTCCCATGGCCCTTCCCTACAATCCAAAATAAAATTTCTTATGATCTGTCCAGTCTCTTCCCGTCCTTTGCCCAAGAATTTGTTTTCTTTTACTATTTCATCTTTTTTCTAGGTACAGCTTCTCCCCCCTTGTCTTGCATGTAGCCTCTGCAATTGTCTCAAAATCTGCCTTGAATTGCTTGTTCTTATCTTCTAATTAAAAAGATGCTGTGATCTGGATTTAAATCCTATTGAATTACCTGACATAAAGTGGTCTAAAAGAAACTACAGCCAAAACCAGAGATACATTTACTGTGTCAAGTACCTGATTTCAGACCATAACCTACTTTGGCCAAGTTGGATGTTGAACTAATGACTAAACAAATACTCAGACAAAAGCCACCAGAAAGTGCTAATTCTTCTACTGGATAAAGTTAATAATGTTGAGGCTAGGTTAAAGCCATGGCAGAGATACCTTTTTCAGTTAATGGACAATCATTTAGTAGAATATAAATTTTAAAAATTATAGGGTATCTTTTGCACTAAAAGCTTTAGTACTCAATATAACTAATGATAAATTAAAGCTGGCCACGTAAATAAGCAAGATGTGGGGTGATCTGATTTTGCATTTTACTGAAAAAAGTGACAGATTAATCAATTCAAATACGCTACAGAAATATTTGTGAGAACCAACATTTACAATTAGAACTTTCTCTGCCTCCAAGCAAATACTATTTTTTGTGAAGAATACTTTTTCAATTTGAACTGAAAAAGAATGCATACTGCTTGCAAATTTTGACTTCAGATTAGATGCCAAAAAGAAGGGGGTTACGTTGTTTTCATTTAACACAATAAATTTTCATTCTTTTTGTCTGCTGCCTTTCTGGCGAAAAAATGCAGTAGGTGGAAGACAGAAAAAGCAATGAATGTAAAGACATGTTTTCATGTTGCACTTTATAAAAAATTAAATACTCAGATACAACATTTACTGTGCTTGAAAGTGTTTCTTGAAAGCACTTGGCATTTCAGTTTTATTTTCCAAAATGTACATACTCAGAAATGATAAACAAATATATGTAATCATTCAATGGAGAGGAAAAGGAACATTACATGAAAAAAGACTCCCAAAACTTAAGCTGTGACATTGATGAGGTCACTTCCAGTCAATATTTTATTAGATGTGTTAATTACACATGATAACACAAGGACTAGATAAAGATATGGAAGAACAGGAAATACACATTCAGAAAGTTTCAAAACTGATACTACTTCATATGCATTTGTAATTGATTTCGTGGTTACAAAGAGGTACATTTAATGGAAGTAGCCATCTGTAGTTTTCAGGAAATATTTTACAGGTCTGGAGAAGTCCAGGGCTCATCTAGAGTCCATTTCAAGACCTTTGTGTTGATTAACATGTAGACTTCACAGTTATTAATCCAAGTTGGTTGTTTTTTTCCAGGAAATTTATGGAAGTACCTGCAGTAGTTGTGCTGAGACCCATGTCCCAGTGACTTTGGCAAGTGCTGCCTTTCCCCCTCCAGTCTGTGTAGGATGGAAGTGACTCTTTATTACTGATTTATCTGTCAAAGTGCTTCCTGTGCAACTCACATACTGCTGCAAAGTTAAACCCTGATCTAGTTAGTTCCCAAAGCAATAAGTTAGATGGGACAATGCAATATTTTATTTTCTTTTTTTAATTCCACTCTAGTATGTTCCAACCGAATGCTCCACTCATTCCTTTCCAAGGAACACAGTCCACGATCACATCTGCTCATGGCAGGAGCTGCAAAAGCCTTTCACAGGAAGCCTTGTGCCCCATGGTTAGTGGTGGGAATCTCCAGTGTTCCTACTGTGTATCTCCCCCACACCCAGCAAGAGAACACCAGTGGTGCTCCTGCTCTGGCCCCCATCATTTTTCCCATTGAATTCACCCACTTAGATCTGGACACCAGCTCAGTGAAATGGTACAGCTGGAGCCCAAAAGGCAAGAGCAACACTCCTAATTTAAGAAAAATAGTTACAGTTGTGACAATTGCTCAGTTGCTCAAAATTAGGCAGATGGTTAAATGTTCAGCTGAGACAATGTCAAAGTGAGAAGCTAAAATTTGGAGAGGGGAAGAAGTTTTAGAAACACTTGAGGATGTTGTGAAAAAAAATATTTCCTTACTGTGCACAGTCCTACAGCAGGTCCTGGCTGCAGGTATTATCCTCATCATCTGAAGTCTGGAAAGATGGTGGCTTTTTGTAAGGAGGAACTCTTGAGCAAGGCTTCTGTAACAGCAATTATGACTGGTGATGCAGGTGTGGGGGAGAATCAGGACTGCAGTCTTTAGGGATTTCACTACGATTAATGTTCAACCAAGACTTAAAGAACAAGTAGATTAGATTTTAGCAGAGCAAAGTTGGGAAACTAAGTGCAGGGTGAAATTCAACATGATAAAGCTGGCGAGAGAAAGGACATGGAGGAAATAGAAAGTGTTCAAAGATAAATTAATGTATGCCCAAGGGTTATGCATACCACCTCGCAGTAATTGCACAGGGAACGTTCAAGTTGTTTTTTCTATTTTATTTTTAGTGCCAGTGTGAAGGAACAGAGAAATGTAAAAGTAATCAACAGTGGAAAAAAAAAGGCAGACACGAGTTATAAAACATCAAATACAGAGCAGGATTGGAACAATTGCATAATGAAGTTGAGAGCATAAAAAGTGATAAGAAAAGCAAAGGCAGCAAATGAAAGGAAACTTTACAGGGAGGTAAAATAAAATTAGAACAGTTTTCAGGTACAGTGCAGAAAGAAGAGGCTGGAAAAGCAGTCCAGGCATCTGCCAGAGCAAAGGCAAGATATTATCCAAAGAAGTGACTGTGTTAAGAGACTGAATTATTGCTTTATGATTCGAAAAGTAACTGAGATTTAAACCATCTCATGGAAGACGACAGCAGGGAAGAAATAAATCCCAGTGTTTTCTGTACCGCTGTTAATTAGCGTCTCAAGAAACCTTCCAGGCAGCATAATGATGGCTGCTGGGCAAGCATCTGCAACAAGCTGACCTGGTCCCAAGGACAAGGTGACACAAATATGACCCTTTGCCAAGAGGTCTCCTAACCTCAGTGAGCTAGGGCAGCCACAACCACCCGGCAGACACACACGGACCTGCCAGAACCAAGACTTCCTACGGCAAGTCCTTTCCTCAGGAAGGCCTAACATGACACAGGCTCCAAAGAAACAGCCTTCAGAGAAGGCAAGAGAGATCTGGAGAACTGGCACAGAAATTAAATTGCCTTGCTAATTCATAGCCCAGATGAGAAGGAACGGAGTCTGCATTTCACTCTGAAGTCATTAAGTTCATCCCTGATGGAAGACTTCCAAATTCATGGATGAAGGCACATAACCCCACAGGTCAGATAGATGTTTCCTGTGTCCCAGGGGACACCATGCGTGTAATAAGGTGCACTACACAAACACTGGCCGTGTTGTTCTTCCCAAGCCAGAGCTCTTCACCACCAGAGCCCAGGCAGAGCTCACCAGAAGGCGGGCAAGCTGGCAGACATACTACATCCAAGGTAACCTCCACCTCCTGGTGTCTACCATCAGCTGCACCCCAGCCATGGGGGAAATTTGGGATGTTTTGTGTTTTCTTTTGAAAACAGCTCACCTGTTTTAGTTGACCAGTATTTTCAGCACAATAGAGCTTGAAGGAGACATTCTCCCTGAATTTAAGATGTTGTTTCAACCTTTCCTTTCATTCACATAATCTCTTCTATTAAAGTAACTCTTCACTGAAGTAGATTCACAAGCAGCTAAGACTGAGTCATTGGGACTAAAACACTGACAGAGATTCAGAAGCCAACCAGGGATTAAGAGTTTCAACAGCATCCCTCCCCAGATCAACCTTTCTGCCCAAGTCTAAAACAAGTATTAGTGCTTTTATGCTCTTGTCAGGTAGTAAAGGCATCAACAGGAGATGGAAAGAAGAAACAACAGAGAAGTGTTAGGTTTGGTTCACTGTGCTTATTATTTGACTTGCAGGTGGTGGTCAGGCTCTTTGGCCTATAGATAGAAGTATGTTTTTTTCTTTTCCTGTAAAGGGCTAATTTAGTCATTGAGAACACAAGTTTACATTTTACCTGTCAAACTACCACAATAGGCTCAAATATGATTTACATGTTCACCAAAGCAGTTCTCTGAAGATCCCCATCCCTCCCACTGTGCCCGCCATCACTTGCAGGGATGGAGGATGCTGAGCCGGCTCTGGGAGTTACGCCCAAGTACAGAGTGTTCTCTGCAGTTCTCCCAGCAGCAGAGTAGGACACCAAACTCGTTAGCATTTATATCAAGTTGCCTCAGTTGTACTTTGAGGCTCAAGGTTATTTTAAAAATTAGAGAAACATCCTTATTTTTAAAACCAAGATACTGAAACATTTCAAAGACAGGAGAATCATGAAGCTGCAGATATTTCATGCTATATGTATCTTTCTCTGAAGTTGTAAACAGCAGGTCATGTGCTTTTCTAAAAAATTGAAGCTACCTGGTCTGTGAGCTCTGGATCTTCCTTTCTGCTGCCACTAGAGGGAGAAACCTATTCCTGGGATCCCATAGCTTCTAGGCTATTCTTGGAATATAATACAATCAGAAAAATATATGTTATATGGAAAAAACATTTGTCCGTTTGCGATAAGCGTGCATAACACAAATGGAGAGGCTCTAAAAATAAAGTAGGATAAATATTTTCTCCCCTTCCCTCGAATAAACTCTAATTACAATCCTCAAACCTTGTGAATTTAAACAGTGCTGCAATTGTTCCTCTTTGCTCATAATACAAATCCTTCTACTGTGTTTGCTCCCATTGCATCCAGGGCAGGGGAGGCCAAGCAGGAAGAAAGGAGAATACTGGGTTTCTATGAATATAGGAACAAAGGATGTTTTGATGTTTTCTAGTGGCTTAAACTAATTCTGATTGGGGAAAAACAAACAAACAAACAAATATATATATATATTAGCTGTAAGGAACACTGGAAATCCATTCTGGACTGAAAAAATCCTGAAGTAGCATCTAAATAAAATAAAAATTCTAGAAGTCTGGATTTACAAACCCCTCCTTCAGTTGAATTAGGATAAGAAAAGGAAAGACTAAAATTGATGAACACTTCTTATGTCACTATATTTTAAACACTTGACCTAATAATGATTGCTTTTGATAAGTATTTATAGCGGTGACAAGGTTATTCCACTGACGTGGAAGATGCCTGTGCAAAACAGTTTCAAACATTGGTGCAAAAAATGTTACATGAAATCCACCATCCTTCCCCAAGTACAAAATGTCTCTGTCTCAGACATGCTGAGCAACAACTGAAATGTGCTTTCAAATATGGGCTGCTGGTGGCCAGCAATGAGCAACCAGACCTGGCTTTGTGACACAGAACAGGACAGTCTTAGAGGGGAAAAAAGGCCATTTTCCCAGACAATGCAGCAGTTTGCAGATTCGAGGCTTGACCACATTCTTTCAGGGATGCTCATCATCCTTTTTCTCTACAAAAAGGAGCAGCAATATTGAATCTCAAGGTCATGAAGAAGGAATCTTTGCAAATCTTAGACTTAATTGAACTGCAGGTGCAAATAATGCCACATTCCTAAAGAAAAGCTTATCCCCAAATTACTCCTTCCTATCCCTTGAAGGCAGTTGCAAAGGGGCTCTGTTAACTAATCATGGAATAATTTTGTTTGGAAGGGGTTTCTGAAGGCTCCCTGGTTGA
Organism: Caloenas nicobarica; assembly: GCF_036013445.1. NCBI lineage: Eukaryota > Metazoa > Chordata > Aves > Columbiformes > Columbidae > Caloenas > Caloenas nicobarica. The sequence goes on from NC_088256.1 coordinate 7,370,306, forward strand.
ACTCCCTGTTGAAAACAGGGCTAACTCCAAAGGCAGAGCCTCTTTCATTCGAGCTTTGAGTATTGACTTCTTCACTTGCAAGGACATGCTGGTGCCTCACATTCAGCTTCTCCACCAGGACCTGATATCTTCACCTGCAAGGCTGCTCCTCAGCCAGTCTCCAGCTGTACGGTTGCACAGAGTTACTCCAAAGCAGGTCCGGGACTCTGCATTGTCTGGGATGACCTTCATGAGGGTTGTCAGCTCATTGCTCCAGCCTGCCAAGACCGTGTCGGAGGGCAGTCCTGTCCTTCGACTTATTGACTGCTTCCCCCAGTTTGATGTCTCCCTCTCAGCCTTTTCATTTCTATGAAGCCACAGATCCCTTAGGTATGGTGCCAGAAGACTGGCTAAACCCACACAAATAGGAAAAGCTTTCCCTAGATCATCCATCCCAACCTCCTTCTGCTGCAGCCAAGGTTAGCAACTAATCTCTCCTATGTTCACAGTTTCATCCTAAAGAAATTTAAATATCTTGCCTACACATAGTTGAGGCGTTGTTAGCTTAGGCATTGTTTCCTGTCAACATATTCAGCCTGAGCTCTGCCTCTCCTCACCATGCACTGGACTAGGAAAACCTCCTTATTCTAATTCTCATACAAATAATAAAAATAACCTGAAATGAGCAAACCAACTGAAGACTTCCACCTGCAGAGGTTGGCACTGAGGCATGGAGAGGGGCAGCACGTCCTCCCCTATCAGCCGCACACCTGGGGAGCCAAAGCATCGAGTAAAACAAGCTTTTCTTTTCCTGCTGGTTTATTTGATGCTTTTTCAGACCAGCTGCAAAACCTCCCTCACTGAATGTGAGGTCATTTCAACACTGTTTCTGTAAGAGAGGCTGGAAACTAAAACTGGTGTTAAAAGTTCTAACTCATCACCCACCATGTCTGCAGTATTTTGAGGTTGTCATTATTGTGAGGATGATGGGGTCTGGGATTTCAGGATTTAAAAGCTGCAGCTATATTCGTTCCATCGGAAGGATTTTCTTCTCCTTCAATGATTTAATATCAGTAAGCACAAGACAACATTCCAGATTTTTTCCTCTTTTGTGTGTATGTGTCTATATACACACACATATATATAAAATAGAAGAAATTCCACAATAAAATTTCCTTTCTGAAAGGATTTCCACCAGCCTTACAAAGTAACAGCACATGTAGTAAGTCAGTCACTGAAATGTTTCCTTTAACCGCAAAGTTTGTGTCAAAATCTGTTCTGAAACAACTCTACAATGTGTACTTCACATAACCCTGAATTACATGTTAGGCTACATTTTAAGTATGAAATATTAAGTGAGATCATAATAGTTAAATCATTCCATTGTCATTCCAACACTAACTCAGGTCGGCAGAGCTCGTGCTCAATGATGTCACATTTATACCTTGCCGCAGTTGCGAGCAGAGCCCAGTGCGCATAAATTAGCTTTGATCGATGAAAAGTATTAACATTTCTTATTTTTACCTTGGAGCACACTTTGAATTATCAGTCGCTTTTCAGTGGTTTAAAAATGTGTATGGGTGAGTTAAGTGGCAGGTTAAAATATACTGCAGTGACAAACTGCAGATGCATGGTCAACGTGCTGGAGGCTAAAGGGACTGGAGGCAATCAGCTGCACTTCGACAACGTCCAAAAAGACCCATCCAATTTTCAGGTTGGAAAGACTATCAAAGCCCAGCCCTGAAATAGCAAGGACAGCTGTAGGATGGATTTCACCGTCCTTCCACGCATTAAATACCACCCCACTTTGCATCAGCTCCCACTGAAATAAATAACTCAAGAGCTACGCAACATAAATAACAGCAGAACGGTTAAGGAAAAAAAAAATTGTCTCTCCATCTTCTAAAAACAGCTTCCTTTTGGCTAAGTTGTTCCTTTACGTCTTTCCTTGAGAAAGTGGTGATGAACAGAATACTGATGCGGAATCACTAGCAGAGGCTGCCTCAGGAGCATCGTTAAGATGCACATTTCTCCTACAGCCTCCTGTTTTTCAAGCAGAGGGGAGGGTATTTTCCTTCACCTTTTTCTCAAGGTTGGAGCAGCGACTGCCTGCTCCCTGCTCTTCCTCATCTATTCAGTTCTCCAAGCCTTCTTTACCCAAGATGCGTCTCTGCTCAGCGCTCCTCAGACTGGGAAACTGCCCAAGCTTCTGAGCTCCCATTGGAAATCCAGCACAACCCAGCACTTGCTCTGGTCTTGCAGGGATCTGCCAATATGACCTACAGACACTCGTGGGTGGGAAGCTGCATCTAACCAGTCTTCAACAGTCCTTCACTGGGCCATCTCTTAACTCTGTGCCATTAATTCTTACATTCACAAATGCAACTGTTACATCCTGACCAGGGTGAAGCTGAGGAGCACCCATCGTCACTCTGCTCCATTTCCAAAACAAAGCTGTGTGGCTCCAGTGAAGCTCTCCTCACATCACCATGTTTCACATCAGACACACTGAATTCATGTAAATAAGGTCTACTACACTCTTTTGAGAGCTCTCCATGGTTTGCCCCCACATCAGGAGAAACTTAAAGTCAGTTTATGTCCTAAAAAAAAAAAAAAAAAAAAGAAAACCAATTTCAAAGGCATTTGGAGGAGGACGTTGCCGTGCTCTCCTCCCACGAGCTAAAGCCACTGAGATCTGCAATGCTGTTGGGATTTCATCCAGAGGCTGTGAGAGGATGGGAGGTTTGCTTTTCCATACAATATCCTGAGCTCCTCTGGAGGAAGAGCTTGGGCAACCAAAATACCTTATTGTCCCACATCACATTTTCCAAATTCCCTGAAACATACTGAATGGAGAAAAAAAAACCAAGTCTGTGCTGGTGGTGGTGGGGAAGGGAGTGACAGGAGTCCAAGGCTGCACTAAGCATATAGTTATAGCCAAATAAATGGACAAAAGGTCAAATCGAAGACTATCCAAAGTCAGGGTTTATTTCAGGACCCCTTCTTCTATCACCACAGCCCTTTTGGAAACAAGCTGTTCCTGCTATTGCTGGCTTTGGACAAAAAGCATACTGCTGCTAACCTCTTACATAAAGTGAGCAGATAAACAGCTGAATTGCTGACCCCTAATGGCCTTTTCCCTGGGATTTGTGGGTTTGCACAAAGAAGCCAACATTTTACATGCAGCCCTCGATGGAGTTTGGAATTGTGCAGAAACAGTGTTTGGAGTGCACACTCTTAACCCAATTGTTTGTGTACAATGTTCCCGCTCTCTGATGCCAAACACTGTAGGTCTCCAGGTTATTTTTGATTTTTTTTTTTTTTTTTAAGCTGCTTGGCCATATGCAACTTCGAAACCCTGTATATACCTCCATTTCCATTAACATTGTGATATAAGTACAAGCCTGCAGTCAGGGACATTCCTCTTTGTTACAGTGCGGCCTTTTTTTTTTTCAGCTGAGCACTCAGAGCTCCACAGATACGAGCTTCAAAATTATTAAATACTTCTTGGCTACAACTGTGCACATTTTCTGTGACTGAATGCAAGGAGCAGTCAGCAATATACATCAGGTTTATTTTATGAGTGGGAGATATTTAGCAAGAGCAGCTGACTCAGCCTGAGTTTTGAATAAACAACTCTCTTCATCATTCCTTGATAATTGATTAACAGATTTTTTTGGTACTTCTGTCAACTGGCAACATATATAAGATATCCGTAAGGAATTACCACTTCCATTTGAATGGAGAACCACGGGCAAACCTCTGGCACAAGGTGCCACGGGGCAGCGAAACAGCATCTTTCCATTAAACCCCAAGCTACGCCGACACTGCCCAGCAGCCTCCACCTGTCCCCATTACAACCATTAAAAATACTATGATAAAAATATGCACTGCAGCAGAGTATTTCAAAGACCACACACTACCTGTTACCAATACACCCTTTTCAAGCATCACCAAGCAATCGAGCCTCGCACCTCAGAGGATGAGAAAGCACAAGTGATCCAACAGCCCAACTGGTGTATTTACACAAGCCAAGGATGAAAGCACAAACTACTACAATACTCGAATTCAACAATAACAAAACAGCATTCAGGCATAACAGTAGGCACAAAAACGACTATTGTACATTTGGTTTTCAAACATTTGGGCTCTGAGCTACTAAAAACTACAATATAAACTATTCTGTGCTCTTCAGCTGTACTAAATCCTACCTACATGTTTTTGTGCTAATTCAAAGATGTACTAATTGTTGTGAACACACAAAGTATTACCTGGAATAACACTTCAAATGCAAATTAAGAGCTCTGTAAAATTATTGTAACGCAAGAGTACCATGGTTTATTAACAGCAGATTTGCAAGGTTAATTTTCAATTATGTATTTCTTATTAGTTTCCTAGCTGTCTTGCTATTATTAAATTTAAAGAGGAAGGTACTTTCAATGTGTCCAGCCTCTGTGGCATTATTACTGATAATTATTCCTATTTTCCAATTTGTGTTACTCTCGTGTCTTGCAAAATTTGTAATTAATGAGCAAATAATTAGAGCAGCACTTACTAGAGCTGCTTCAGTTAAAGCTGTGTCAGCTTTTGCATTAGGATCCCCATTTTTCAAGGGTTTATAACTCAAGCATAAAAATTCACTCTGTGCAGAGCCTTGTCATAGGAGCTGTCTGTTGAGCATGAGGTTTTGGGTGTAAGTGTTTCTAAGCAGCACCATTTGGTTCCCTTTTTAAGGGAACCAAATCTTAAACTTCCAAGGACATTAAGTTTACAGGTCTCCATTTTTTCCTGCTCCAATGTCTCTGAAATAAAAAGATTTTATTTTAATGTGAAGGCATTCACCTTTAAAAATGTGAAACAAGATGCCTCAGCATCTCCAAAGACGAGAACCAGGTTTTTAATGCCTGATGGTCATTAGCTTTACAAAATAGATACAGAAGAGAGCTTGACACTCAGGGATGTTTGTGCTGATCCCAACAAGTTATGTGTTCATGCACATACTCAGTTAAGGCACATGAGTGGTCCTTAGGAGTCAACAGGCCTGGCCACGCTTTCTGAGATGCCCACGCATTCACCGTCCTGATTCAGCAAAACAAAGTGTTGCTTTTGATCTAAGTTTTAGGCTGTCCCTATTCACTGCAAACTGTTGTCCACACACTTGGAAAAACTCAGCGTCACAGGATTCAGTTCTTCAGGATGCTCACAATCCAGTGGTCCGTAAGCCCACAGGGCTTAAAATGCTCAGCACCTTCTTGGGGATGTGCCCAGCATTATGCAGTGTCCTGTCTGGTGCCAGTACAAAACTCACCACAAAATTGTCCCTTCTCTTTTGCCTGGAAGAAGAAATCCCCAGGGGAAAACCAGCAGATTCCAAACCACAGAGTTCGCTGTACACCCCATACACTTTGCCACAAAATAAAATTTGAAAGCGACAGCTCTAGAAGCAAAGATTCCACAAAATTTAGGCATTATCGGAGAGGTCATCACAGCTCCTTCCTCTAAACAACCTACATGGCTGGTCATACATGATACACTGGATGCACCACTTACCACTGCCTGGTCCTCCTGCAAAGAGCCTTGGAGCTGTCACCTCGCTCCTGGGAAGCCACTCGTGGAGGTGTTTGACCCAAATACCACGTTTAATTAAAGCAAGACCACTGCAGTTCAGCAAGCAGAGAGTAGCAACAAGTCAGCAGCACTGTGCACATCAGATTTAGTCCATTCCGTTTAAACTTTAGACAGCAGGGTGGATTAAGACATTTCCAGCAGCAAAAACACACACCAAAAAAAGCCGGTATTACTGGGAAACACAGCCAGAGATGAGACAAAAACAGAGAACAGCAGGTACTCCCAGTGTACCTTTTATTTACTCTCCTTTGACTACTGTCAGCTGAGGCTCTTCACACCCTCGTTTGGTATAATTATCTCCTCATGTTTGAGTTAATTTCTAATCAGGAGAACCCATTTCTTTATCAGTCAATCCAGAGCCACAGCACTGGAGCCCTTTGCCACATTGACTAGGAGGGTGCAAATATACCTTCTCACTGGTGCCATCCTCATGACCAAACCATATTTTATAATATAAGCCCATTTTATCATTAGCAAGCCCACCAGTAATTTGTAAACCTCACCATGTTACACAAAGGCTGCTGTCTTTATTGCTGCAAAGCACATATGCAGAGCCTGGCCCAACTACAGTCGATGTTTTTATTTTTAATAAACCCTTGCTATATAAACCAACTGTTCCTCCTCATTTTAGGTGTCTGTCTTTCAGGTAAATATTTCCTCTTGCTGACCTACTGTCATGAGCTTCCCCGGTTAAGATTAGTTTGCTAAATTTAGTCAGAGGAATCTTTATGTGCTGATATTCCCCAGTTGCTGATGGCCTCACATTTTGACTGTAACCATGGTGCTGCTGGATTTATCATGGCTGGATGGCGCAACGTGTACCTCATTATTCTTTCCTGGCAGCTTTGTATAGCTTTTATTTAGCTGTAAAAATAATTTACATGTCTTGAAAATCTGAATTAAAGATAAAACAGAACTATGACATCGAGGGCAAGATTTTATGCAAATTTATTTATAAATATAAATCACATTTAGAATGCAAATAACACAAATGTCTTCTACAAATCGCCCATCTCTTAAAGAAATTAATTCTTTATTTTTTTTAAAGAATAATACCTTAGCATTATATATGTAGTTGCAATGTGAATGGAAACTCGGTAGAAAATCCAAAGTGAAATTTGGGTACCCGACGTGTCCGATGAGATCAGTTATGTGACAAAGATTTTTTTCACTTCTGTGTCACTGACTTGAAACGGGCCCAGGTCTCCAGCCTGTGGCACTCCCCATCAGCTGCTCCCATCAGCTGAAATTCTGGCCGCACTGAAGTCACTGGCAAACCCTTGGTTGGCATTACCAGGGCCATGATGTTCAGCTGTGCTGAGGGATGTACAGGAACCACAGCAACATCACAAGTCCACCTCATAGCGATCACGTACCCATGTCACACACACAGCCCAAGTGCCTGGTCTGAAAGTTCAGTTACTCAAGTATTCCAAAATAACAGTTCTGGGAAAACCCAGCTACTTGCATCTAATTCCAATACACCCAAGCATCATAAATCCAGGTATTTTTATCATCTTTTTGGATTTCAGAATGGTATAGAAAATATTTTTCAAATACAAGCAATGCGAGTTCTCCTGAGTATAAAGCTACTTAGAGCAAATAATTTAACGGTAATTATCTTGATTTCAAAATTACTTTACAATTTGAATATAAATATAGCTTAATAAAATTTCTTTTGAAGCTTTTGACAGTTCTTCTCTGCTCTAACCTCAGCTTTTTCCTTTTAGCCCCTTCATGTGCTTGGTTATTTTAACATTCTCTCCTCTTACACAAGATCTCTGCTTCATGTTTGTGGGAAAAAAAATCAGTGGTTGTTTTTTTTACTTTCTAATAAAATAATCCATGTGAGGTCTCAGCTTTGATCAACAATTTTAGTATAACACCCCTTCGACTTGGTTGAAGCAGCATCCAAACCACCTCAGAAATCTCCATGCTTCCCATCCTTCTGCCACGCTGAATTTTCCACTGTGTAGTCTTATTCTCACTGCACTTTATCCAAAAAGAGGATGGAGAATTGTTTCCTAAGAAAAAAAAAAGAAAAAAAGGCATAAAAATATTAACTGCCCATAGCCTGCTCTGCTTCCATGTTGAGGCCAAATACAATCCCATCATCCTAGATACAAAAGCATCCAGCTGCATTTCGGTATGTCTTGCAGAGGACTCGTGGACAAAGTCAGTTATCATCCCAGACATATTAAAATAGTTATTTAAGCATTTCATAGGAACTGACGTGCAATTTCACTTTGCCTCTTGCCTGCCACACCACGTTGCTCAGCTTTCTACACAACCGGCCGGAGTGAACCACAGGACAAAACCCTTCCCCATTTGCATTTCTCCTGCCTGCTGATCCCAGGCAGTGAAAGTCTGCCTACAGAGCACCTAAGGAGCCTTTTGAGTCTCAAAGAGAATTTTTAATTATATATTTGGCCATTCAGCAGCCAACAGTCTGATCTGGCCACCCACATCTCTAAGGACTTGGTAAGAGTTAAAAAACTCAAGTTCCCCCCATGACTGTTATCACATCTGCTACTACTTGAGGAGCATCCCTACTTGCTTGTGAAAACGGATAAATGATCCTCTGGAATTCACCAGGTTGGAAACTTTCTGTCAGTGGTTTAACCACCTCACAAAATTCCTTAAATGAAACATAAATTTTGGTCAAAACACAAGTAAAATGGATATTCTGGTGGATTAATACTGAGGACATACTTCTAATTTTATACATTTAGTTTGTCAGAAGTATGATACCTTTTCTAGCCAGTTATTTCTTCATCATCATACTCAGAAGGTGTCGTGGTGTTGTGGGCAGAATAGAGTCACATTCCCCCAAACCACATTAATCCTGATATTTGCAGGGTAGCAACATCTTCTGTGAAGGGTGGGAGAGCGATGGCTGTGGATGTTCAGCATCACCTCCTGGCTGGCACAGGACCAAATGCATCCATCAGGGCATCAAAATGATGGAGAAGAAATGAAGAAATGAACAAGAAAAAAAAAAAAAGAAGGCAGGTGTATGAATGAGAAATGTCGTAATTAAGAAAAGCCAAGTTAACTGGAGACTGGTTTAACGAATACAGAATAGTTTTACATCTCTGGAGGGAATAACACTGTTACAACCTCAGACAGGGCCCGAGGCCCCCGTCACCAGGAGTTCATGTGCTCCAGTCCCTTCGCAGACAATTGGATTTAAACACATGTTTAAGTACACGGCTGAGCAGGGACGGTTTGTCAGATGTCTATAAAAGCACAACCTTCCATTCTCCCAAACCATATGGGTTTGACTTCCCATATGGAGTGACAAAATAAAAATATATTCTAAAAATAGCTCTCAAAAAATGCACTGGCTGAAGGCTGCTTCCTGTGCTACAATTTGATTAGCCTTGTGTTTTATTTCTTCAGCAGTGATTTCAATTTATCTCTGATTTGGAGCATGAAAAGCTGCTTTTATAGTTGTAAGCAGAGGAGAAAAAGGCATCTGGGAAACAAATATAGAGAGCTCTTCTGGCTTTATAGGAGCTGCAGGAACAAGTAAAATGATTTTAGAGCAGCAGAAAACAAAGCGATGCTGGGAGATGATCTATCTTTGCAATCTGTATTTAAGTTCCCTGTCAGCCCCTCTGCGAGTGCAGAACATTACATATTCTGTGCAGCTCCAAAGTAACCTAAAGGAGCCAAAAATTGTCAGTGCAGAGATCCCCTCAGCGGAAGGGATCTCTGCCAGCACGGCTCCCGCCCGGCTCGTTGCGGTGGCCACACGTGGCTCCTGACAGCTCCTTCTGTCCACCACGATGAGAGAAGCCGCTTCCTTGGTGTCGTGGCGTTGATGGATAATATCGAATGCGAACATTCCCATTTGGGCTCTGCTGTAAGTGGCTTCTTATAAATCATATTTTTTAAAAAAAAGGAAAAAAAAACTTGGAATTTTTAAATTCCTTCCCCCTTTAGCTCGTTCAGTGAGCAAACCACCAACCAAGTACCCATGGATCTCAGACACATGGTGTGAACTGTGGGGTTGTCCTATTGTGGGACAGGAGTTGAACTCAATGATCCTCGTGGGTCTCTCCCAGCTCTGGACATTCTATGATTCTGTGATCTTCTGGTGGTATCTAAGACCTGAAGCCGCTGTCTTTGGAGGAGGGGAAGGATGGAAGATCACTCTTGGTGGGAGCCTCCTACCATCAAGTTCTTACTTGAAGACTTAAGAAGTCTCACAGCTGGGCTTAACAGGAATAACTTTCTCTCCGTGATGCTGGAAGACGCTGGGGAATGGCACAATGGCACAAGCACATCAGCATCCATCAACAACAGTTGGATGTCAACTAGACAAAGGGCTGACGAGCCCTATAGGGGCCATGGGGGGTTTGTGTGCTTGTTTTGAGACTCACGCAACAAGGTGTCTCAACAAAAATCCTTCGTCCTTTGGAATCTGCTATGGAGCTGCTGGGACTCCAGAAGTTGCCCATGGACGCTTGGGCTTCGCTGCTCCCTGGTTAAGGTTGCTGCTTTAGGCTGAAGACAGGGATTTAACACCCACCCCTACTCCAGTAGCAATGCTTGCATGGGAAGCTGACATTTATTTTTCTGGGCTACACAGATCTGCCCAAACCGTACCCATCCTCGCTGCTTCTGAGAACCCAAGGTGAGGTGGCTGCTCTGGTTAGAGACATATTATAAATTTCTCATTATTTGTATCTTTTGCCAAAATAAGTAAACAAATAGATAGACAGCAGATAGACAGAGAAGTAAACACATTTGTGTTCAGCTTCCCAGGATGATGGAGTAAGTTATCTCTTGCTTTTCCAGCATTTCGGTTTTCCCTCATCCATGAGTTTGCTTGGTTTTATGCAAATAATAAGCATGGATTTCCTGCAGGCCTTGATCGCTGCTTAAATAATGCACACTCTGGGAGAGCTTTCTGTGTTGCTGTGGCTGAAAAAGTGAAATAAAAACTACAAAAATTGTGTTTGCAAGAACACCGTGTCCCTCTCCTCAGTGCGGGAGGGGGTAGCAAGCACCAGTGGGCTGGGATGGAGGGGGCAGAGCAGCTCCCGGCTCCTGTCCAGCCCAGAAGACGTGAATGACCAGCGAAGGGCCAACCCCTTCACCAGCAGTCTGCACCATCTGGGTACCTAGAATGAGAAAAAACAGTCAGACCAGTGGCCAGGAACCCCACTCTGGGCACCAGTCAGGCTCAGAGCCCCAGCATCTGCGGCAGTTTGAAATAAAGTTCTTTTATTTTATTTTTCTCTCTCGTGCTTATTAAAACATCAGGAATGAATTTTCCTATCTGAGCAAAAGCTCTAGATTTACCCTTAAAAGAAAATGTTATAGTATCTAAGAAATATTAAAACCTGAAAAGGGAAATCCAAATACATCCAGAGTGGGAAGAAGCTGAGCTGTAAGAGCTTCGGAAGAGAAAAAATTAGAAACCAGCTATTCTCTAAAGAATTTATAGAGGGAAAAAACAAAAACAAACCCACAACACTTTGGAAACAATTATTTACAAAGTTCAAAGTATTTGGCACCCTTTGCTTTGGCAAGATAAGGGGCAACAAATAACATCCACAGTCACAAGGACTTAGTCCAATTTACTTCTGTCAGCAAAACTAATTTTACAGAAAATACATTTCTTCTAGGAAGAATATTTTTCTTGCTACAAATTCATTTTTACATTGCTAATAAGTCTCTTAGCAGTAGATTATAAGTGCCTCTTAAGGCAGGAACAGGCAGGTCGCCCTGAGCGCAGCCAGCGGTCTCCTCTCCGGAAAAAATGTGATTGAAACAGAGGAGAATTTCGCCTGAGGAGGTTCACTGCAGGTGTTTGTTGCCTTGTCTGTAACCTGCACTGTTACAGAAACTGTTAATAATTATTATATACTGTCAATCTTCAGAAACATGATCTAGGACTATTCCGACCTTTTTACATCTAGAAATCATAGGGCATTTTCAGGGCTACATGCCCAGAGAGTAGAAAAGAGTCCACCTACCCGACAGGCTGTGTAAGGCCCACAAACCTTAAAAATTTGTTCAAAATGATGCAAAAAATTCCTGAAACAACCTAAATGTGACACCTGCTGAGCCAGGTAAACCCTTTAAGGCAACATAAGTTCAGAAGAATTTAATTTCAGTAAAAAAGTGATGGAGGCGAGACGCAGATGATCAAGCACAGCCCTCTCCGGCTGGTACTGATGGGTCCTGAGCTCCCCAGATGCGGCACATTTTCCAAGGAGATTCTGAAAAACACCTGGATTTGCTCTCTGGAGATGAACAAAAGCTGGATGGAGGCAGGAAGACAAGAAATGGATCTGGGAGACAAACAGAGAACTAAAACTTTTTGACACCTCACCGGGACAATCTGAAAAAAAAATACCGTCTCTTTGTGGATAAATGCAATTGTATCAACTCTACTTGCCCTTGGCACCTCACCTGCACTGTGGTCCTCTGCCACACACTAGGACTGGGCTGGGAATTCATCACTTGTGCAAAGAAAATATTTAGATGATGAAGAAAGAGGATCAGCTTCCAGCTTTGGGTATTCTGGGCAATTCTCTGATCGATTTGTGCATAGAAATTTCACTGAAGGACAGAGATTAGAGGTGTCTATGGCCAGTCCAGACATTATAAGAAAGCATCTGACCAAATTACAATCTAAATCCTGCACCCAGAAAAGGGGCTAAATTCTTTAAACCAAGTTATTCCATTTTAATTCCTACCTTTCCTCAATTTTTGTTCCAAAGGCTTTGTGGCAATTCATGTCAAAGAGCTAAGTAAATATTTTCTTGCACTGTGTGGAGGATGATGTCAGGCAGTGATGGAAGTGAAATACTGACTTTGTATAACTGTTTGTACCTTGGATAGAATTGACTCATTTTGTGAGATTATAGAAAATGCATTCTGTGATTATATATTCCCCCAGAGGCCTCGTGGAGGTGAGATTATGCATCTCGCAATGTTATTTTACCAGGAAAAAAAATGGACTAAGTAAATAAAAGATCTGCAGGATGTGACTTCATCATGCACTGTTGACATCTGCTTATATGATTTAAAGGATGTTGCTATGAATATCATAGTTGCTAATGTAAATGATGAAGAAATCATAGGTCAATCATATAATAATAAATATTAGCATAGGTTTCCCAAGGCCAGAAACAGCTGAAATGGTAATTGGGATTATGATTTTACTCTTGAATTATGTGATACTGAAAACACTTTGGTCGCTGCTGCTTTCCTGGAACTGCTCCATTAAAGCCAAGCAGATGCACTCTCCAAGGTTTTTTTATTCCAAGAAATAATGTCACCTTCTCACAAGGATTATTTTTCTTGCAGGTAGGCACCCACCTCACCCCGTACTCTGCATTAGGTCACGGTGTTAGAGGGGTGCGTTGTGTGGGATGCAGCACCCCAGCTCTGTCACCCACGTCAGATACCTCAGGGTATGGGAGAAAAAGAGGAAAAAAGCCTCATAACTGTGCTGCAGCCACAAAGCATCTAACCTTGTCCTCAACCGCAAGTCGCTTCCCTCTTAAACACCAGAATAAAGTGCTCTCAAAACACATTAACGCAATAGCTGATACATTAAATTTGATGAAAGACCGGTCCAAACAATATGGTTTAAATTGACAAAACACCTGAAGCTCATGGCACTATTTATGACACCACTGAATTACCCTGGACACAGAGAAGACAAACCAAAAAAAAAAGTGGCTGCAGCTTTAGTGTAATTCATTTTGGGGTTATCTGGCAACACCTTGTGCAGCAAAAAAATCACCCCAGCCAGGCTGGTGCTGCAGCACAAATGCTTTCTTCCAGAGGATGAGGGGGTTTATAGTCACTTTAAAGCACTAAATGTCATTCTTCACCTGCTTTCCCAGCTCTGCACAGCCCTCCCTGCCACAAAGGCTGCTTGAATTTGTCCCAGACAGGTCTGAAAGTCAGAAGCTGCCACGTGAAAATATTTTCAGTAATAGGAGTTGCTGGGTGATTACTGTATTACCTGGGGATTCCTGCCAACCGCTGCACATCGCAGGCTTTGGGAATGCTCCTACTTCATATTTTTACAGGGAAAAAAACCCCTGCAATACAATCCCGTAATGCTATCTGAATATTGTTGGGCTGTTTTCCTTTAATGCTCGTACATCCCCATAGCTAAGCAGTCATGTTCTAGCTGGTGTCGAACACTGAAACACTCCGTATGAAGAAATCCGGATATGCCACGAGTATTTTAGTGCAGTTACACAAAAGTCTAAAATTAGGTCATAAATTATATAATCTTGCAAGGAAACAAATTTAATGACTATGCCAAACCAGAGATAAAAGCTGAGGAAGGAAATAGCATCTTTCTCATTAAATATTAAGGATCAGATCCTTCAAACATTTCCCAGTGATGAACTCTGCAGGAGTTTGGCATCTGTATTTGTGTGTATTCTATAGAATATGCTTATACATCATATACAAGTGCTGAATGTGATTTATGGAGCACAGACACATAGTAAGTATATTTATAATGCATAAATATATTCCATCAAGAGCAGAGAAGGTGATTAGTGACGGTTTCCTAAGAGGTTTAATCAGATATCGTGATGGCTTATTTCCAGTGTTGCTCCAAAAGCGTTTTTCATTACAGCGCACTGAGAAAGAGCAGGTAAAGGCATCTTTTTTTCACACTTACAGCAGCAGCAGATATCATAGACTCAGACACCAGCTCTGTGCACCCTCGGTGGGATTCAAGAACCCTGTAAAAGAAGAAAGATCACCAAGTTATAACAATGGATTTGAAAATTCCCTGCAACCTTTGAATCTCTCCCCCTAATGGTACTGTGCTGTATCCTTTCTTCTAACCTTACACAAGACAAATCTGATTTGATCTATCTAAAATAATGCAGGGGTGAGGTTTTGTGCAAAGTCCCTTAAAGGTTTTAAGTGATTCCCTTGGGACCAATGGCCGGTGCTGATGTCCCGAGTATGTTAATGAGAGGGAATGAGAATCTCTGATGGAATAAGCCAGATAGTGCTCCCATCCTCGCTGTCGTCAAAGCTGCTCTGATAACCATGTCCCTTTTTTCAAAGATTTGAGTCATTTGTGGATTGACTATATAATCCTTGTGCTGAAGCCTGGGAAAACTGCTGTTGATGCCCTTGGCAAATTCGTATCCTAAAAAAAAAGCATGAAAGAGTGTACCAAGTAATTTCAATTCCATAAAATATATTAAATGCAGCACACAGGTATGTAAATGGGAAACTCCATAACTGTAATTTGCCCATTTAGGGCCTGATCTAAAGGCTATAAAAGTTAATTTGAAATCTTTTCATTGATTTTAATGGCCTTTAAGTCGGACCCATATTCAGCGCACATCATGTTTGTTTCAGTGCAATAGTGTATTTATCCAAAACGTGAATTATGTGGATTATAACACATACAGATTCACTGCTTAATGGCCAAAGCTTGTGAAATTTATTGACTTTAGTAACGCACATAAAATCTAAAAATCAAAAGAAAGTCCCAAATAATGGTTACACTTTTTAAAAGTGAGATAAAAAACAAGGAGGCCTTCTTTTCATTATATACTAACACAATCTAAATGTATTTTAAGCATCATGAAATCCAAATGGAATTTCTCACAATTCCTCATTTCTGACTGCAGCGGTTCCACAAAAAATTACATGTAAATGATTCAAAACCTCTCGAAGAAACAGCTTTTTTTTCTAATTTGAGGAGAAGGAAAAAAAAATGCTCCAACTCAAGCTCAGCAAGGGATAACAGTATTACAGTCGCTGCATGGAGAATTTAGCCACTCATAATTCTAAATCCTTCTCAAACGCATTATTGCTATAAGGTGGCTAATACCAGCCTCTACACAACAGGACTCCCATAGCATTAACCATGAGAGATAGGCTTCCAGAAAGAAACTATAGCAAAGTAATTGTAAATCTCTAATGATGCATAAAACCAAGCTGAATTGGTCCGGAATTCTCAGCATAAAAGAAATGAACCATCAGAAGAACCAATTCTGGTGGCAGTATAACATACCCCGGTGTGGAAACTGTTTATGGTGTTTGCTGCAGTGGAAATATTCCTACTAATATGCAAGCAATACGAATTCATTAAAACAGCGCGAATGCTGCAAGTTCTCATGAAGCCATGTGTGACATTAAAAACAAATCATTAGTCAAAAGAAAACCTCATCTGTACCAAAACAATTCACCATCTTTCTCAGTCGTAGCCAGTTGTCCATAGGATGAATTCAGTGGGTTCTGCTTGGTTTTAAATCCACCTTACAAGACTTCCAGGGTGACGCCTCACCAGACTGGGCTGTGTTGGAGCTCTTACCCCACCAAGACTTCACATCCCCAGGTGCTCAGTTGAACCCAGGCTGTCTACATGGGCAGGAGACCTGCCTGAAGCCCTGTCCCCTCCCTGTTTCGCTCAAGAGCTGTGCTGGGATCTCCAGCGGTGGCCTTCAAGGGCACCAAGCCATGGCCAGGGCTGTCCCTGCTGGTGTGCCAACATAAACCCAAAGCTTCCCATTTCCTTAGAAGGTTTTGTCAATTCCCAACTGGATAAGCATCTGAGAAAATATTTAAATCCATAACTAATTATACCATTGAATTAATTAATCATGCAATCCACAAACTCTAACAACGAACCTAGCTTATTCCAGAAACCTCAGTACACAAACCTGGACCTTCACCCGTTAATCCATCACTGTCCAGAGACAACTTGCTCTAGAAACAGATTAGATTGATTATCCGAGAGCCCAGAAATCACTTACTCATGCACAAGTGAGGCACCGCACATTTCCCCACCCAAGAGCTTCAGCGTGGCCATAAACACGATTTTTTTTGAGATGAGATGCCAGTCTTACTTTTGCATCTAGAAGATCTACGGCTTTTTTTTTTCTTTTTTTTCTTGTTTGACACTGCCAAGAGGTATTGCATGGGATGATGCTTTTCTAGCACCGGGGCATCTGTCCACCGAGAACTAGATTGACAAGGCTGAAACGGTTGGGTTTATTTGTTTGATCATTTCACAACTCTAAGAGCCAGACATCTGAAAGCTTGGATACATCATTGCACAGTGTCAAAATCAACGAAGGCACAGATTTGAAATCTGCATACGTGGACAAAAATAGGGCGCATCCAAAATCAATTAAAATTTCTAGGCACTACCTAGAGAACAATATTTATCAATAATAAGCATGCAATGATGTATATCACATTTAGTGCACGGTTTTTAGTGAAGCTGCAGTTTTCAAGTCTTGTATGTTGGACTCTAAGGCTTAGGAATGACTTTTCATTTTGAAAAAGCATTTTAAAGAATGCTCTTATATTAAAAAAAAAAAAGTCACTGATTTAAAGTCAAACTAAAATGAAGTTAAATGCAAGTGACCCACTGGGGCTTTCTATGCTTGCAGTTGCAACTATCTGCATCACATACTACATATACAGTATAAACCATACCATAACTATGTATAGGTTTTACAGCCTTATCTATAATCCTTGTGGAAATTATGGGATGAAAAGGTAAACAATTTTGGGGTGAGGGCCAAAAAAAAACCAAAAACAAGCATTGATCTGACTCAGTTCCTACTGCAGTTAATGAAATTTTCAACACTGACAGCAGTAGAAAAAGTTAGGATAAGGATAAAAGGTGAAGAGATTGATTTTGCCTATTAAATATCCTCCTTGTACATACATATATGTATGTATATAACAATAAAGGAATGGAGGAACCGATGAAAGAGGGGAAAATCTCTCCAGGCATAACAAAGAAATGAACTAGTTCACACTTACAAATGTCATTGGTGAGATGCTGGCACTGTGACCATCTTTTTTATTTACTTGGGAGTGAGGGCTTTTACCCTGTAAGCAACTTTTATGGCTGTTCATTTTGGGAAAAAGTCTGAACTACTTGACCCATTGCCCTGAGGATCTCACAGCAGTAAGTGCTACCCAAGATACTCCATCTAACACCTCTATATTCAAAGGTATCTCCATTTTTTCCAATCAAATCAGAGCAACCCTAATTAAATTTAAACAAGAAGCTAAAGTGAGATGAATGGTTTATAGGTGCTTCATGCTTCCCTACATCGATTAATAGATAAAGAATTCATACCTCCACCGTATTAGTTGACAAACCCTGCTATAATTTATTCCTTGTACATGACGATCTGCAAGCACGGTGCACTTGAGTAGGGACTGAGCTCCAGCTCCCTCTAAATATATTTTGTGCTGGTTGGCTGCACCTACCAGGTATTTACATTCCACAGATCTTGTCCTTGTATTCGAAGTTTCTCAACGTGGTTTTCATTTTAAATTAAAGTAGCAGTGGTTATTCTTGCATAGAATGCCATTATTTGTGACTCAAGTTTGCAACGCGGGCCGTTGCAACTGGACCGCGCCATTCCTTGGTGCCCAAAGGACAACTCTGCTGAGTTTTATTTTCCCTTTTGTTTTCCCTGACATTGTCCTGTATATTGCTCTGCTCTGTAAGTGAGCAGCAAATGCAATCTTCTTTCACATCTGGCTGACATTTTGCTAGAGCTGTGCATTTACCACTTCAAAATCAGGATCTTTAACCCAAAATCCTGACCACTTCTAAAGCAGAGCATGAGAAGAAGATATGCCAAGGGCTGTGCCAGGGACCGTCATCCAGAGACGAGCTCCAACTTTTGGAGATGGCACTGACTGAGCTTATTTTTAAGCCATTTACTTTTTAGAATAATGCATTTCAGGTTCAGCTATGAACCAGCAGCTGGCAAGAGATGTATACGAGGTTTAATCTGATTCACCGATTATTTTGCAGTTCAAATTTTGCAAGGGGCATCCAGCCCTTGAGACGGATATCCCTGTGTCAGAAAAATGAAAATCAATAAATCTATTCAGAAAAACATAATTTCATTTTGCTTCTTAACCAGAAATTGAGATATACACATTTCTCCCTCTCTACTCTTCCCTGACTTAGATATATCCTGTGTTATATAAGTAATTGTTTTGAACCCTCTCTAGGACACAGTCAGAGACATGACTCCAATAACACATTATCAGTAAAACAAAGCAAAACAGTTTCATGTCCCTGCTGGGTTTGTATATACACTCTTAAATGAGCAGATTCTCCGGTTATTCACCCTGATCTGGTCATTGTATGCTTAGTCACAGCTGTCACAACAGGTGCCCGAGCATCCTCCCGCTTCGTGGCACTGTGTTTTCTCTCTAGTTTGTTGTCAAATTCCTCTGCTGCCTTTCTCTGATGGCTTTGCCGGTCCCTCTCTGTCTTTTCCCAGATTCATCTTTATAATTACTTCTGAAATCATCCAGGGCTCACTGACTCTGGACGCAACAACCCTTCATCTTCAGCATCAGTTGTTCTTTACAAGTTGATGTTGTTCATTCCATCACACGAAAACAGTTTATCCATCAACTTTGGCCATGCTTTTCTCACCTGGACCTTTCTCCGTCTTTCTTGATACCTGCAGTGACCACTTCTCCTAACTGCAATGCACAACAGTGTGTTGCAGAATATATTTTGGGACTATGTAGCATTTAGAGGCTTATTCCTCCACTAGAACAGATTATCTGCCCCTATGCAAAACCACAGCAGGAGCCTCCAGTGAGTTGAGGATTTCCAGATGAGGTCTTGCCCAATGTTATATTTAACAAGAAAATTCCTTGAAATTAATGTTTATGCCCCAAAATATCATCTCTTCACTTCTGTTTCTCCCTAATGTCCTTCGACAGTAGTTTGGGGTTCCCAAAATTGAGTGCAGAACTGCTCCCCTTCCGTTCCACTCCTTTTGCTCCAGATTTATGTACTGCATTTTCCCACTAAGCTTAGCACTCATTGGGGATCTTTTACTGCTGAAAAATCCTGTGAGTTCTTAAATTATCAGCAGTGTGCTACTGTTCACTAATAAAGTTTATCTGATGCAACAGCATATCAAACATTTTTAGTTCTTTAACAAATGTTTTCTTAGCTGGAAGCAAGTCTTGTCTGATACTAAAGTACCTCCAAATAAAGAGACACTTTTAAATGATTTTTTTTTTGCTATTGTCTTCAAGGAATATAGTGGAGGTTGAGGGCAAAATATACACAATTCAACCTCTTGTTTCACAGACATCAGAATTTAGAGCCTGATTTCCAAAGTGCTATAATCCATCAGTCCCACTGAATTGCAAAGGCTGGTGGGGGAGAAACTAGACTGAACACCAGCTATGTAACCTGCATCAAAGCCCTGAAGCACTGAAAAGATTGGGCCAAAACATTAAGGCAAAAGCTTCCTACAATTTAACTTCAATAAAATTACACAGGAGCAAGGAATATACTCAGCTTTTGATTCACAGAACAAAGATTCAGTACAGTA
Source organism: Caloenas nicobarica (assembly GCF_036013445.1). Classification (NCBI taxonomy): domain Eukaryota; kingdom Metazoa; phylum Chordata; class Aves; order Columbiformes; family Columbidae; genus Caloenas; species Caloenas nicobarica. The sequence goes on from NC_088256.1 coordinate 7,390,273, forward strand.
CTAACATCATTTAATTTGTTTTCTCCCTAAAAACCCATAGTTAGGGGTTAAGACATGCATTTATATCTCAGGTTTCATCCATTTGGGATTGAAATTTTTTTTTCCCTAACTTGCCCTTACAGTCCTGTTTTCCCTGTCCTACAGCACAGTATAACATCCCTACCACACTTACAACTGCTTGCAGTTGAGAACCAAGTATTACAAAAATCTTTAATGCATTGCCACCATTTTTAATGCAATTTATTAGCTGACAACCAGAAGTAGACACAGCGTTATGTATTCATCCAGATTTCTGTTGGTCACCTACACTTTAAAGAATTCATCCTCTGTATTGCTACACTTTTCAGTTCTTTGGACATATTAATTAACATGCTTAGCTAAATTGACTTAAATTCTTGCTGCCTTAAAGGTGAATAGATAATTCATTCCTCGCTTTCTTATTCTCCCTCTTTTCCCAGATTACTTTAAAAGTAAATTAATAATTGCTGGTGTGTGTGGCCTGACCCTTCCCAGGATGGGAAATCTCCCAGGCTGGTGTTTGATCACTTGTTAAACTAGAACGGGAGCAGCTCATGTGCCCTCCTATGGTGCAAGTCTTTCTGAATGCAGGCACATACTGCTGTCAGAGAAAACATAAATCTACAATTTTTTCTCCCCATCTCGTTCTAATTATTTTAATTTTTTACCAGAAATCATTGGGCAGAATAAAAGAAAGCTGGGCTGCTGTCTGCAGAGCTGCAGCTGACCGGCAGGCATCACTTCTCCAAAGGTAAAAGGACACAATCACTCCCACGGGGCAGAAATCAGGAGTTTCAAACCAGCTCCCCATTTTACACGGTATTTCTATAGCTGTAAAACCTTCATGCTCTGTGTTATTAACCTCTTTCTATTCAAGGATCCAGAAAAGGTGGCTGTGTCAGCTACCCAACCTGAAGTTCAAGACCTTTATGGGTAAGGCGACATTTTAGAGCATAATAACTATATAAAATCCTTATCAAAGATTGTCAGAGAGTTGGAATTACCAGTGGTTATCAGTCAATAATTGTTAGAGTAACTGATGGGTAAGCGGTAACCCTTCACATGCAATTCTTCTGTGGGAATGAGAAAAGCAGCTGGAAGGAATTCATAACAAGACCCTCACAGAGCTCAGAGAAATGTGATGTATAAACAGATTATTATTTCCTGTGGATATTGATGACAAATGAACTGGATTTGGTATGTCTAGGAAGTATCACCACACTCAAAGCCATCTGAACTCCCCGTGGCTCAAGGTAAAAACCTCTTTTGTAACTTAGGAGAACTTGGCACAAAGAACTAAATATCTGGGTCACTAGAAATACAAAAAATTAATATTCCTCTTGCACACTTTTCATTTAATAAGTCTTTCCTGTGGGTTTTCAGCATAATAAGTCACTGATTATTGCAAAGAGTGCTTTACAAGGTAGATTAATTCATAAAGGAGAAACAATAACAAGTGCTAAGTAGCCAGATAAATAAATAAAGTGCAAAGCCTGTTGGTCACCTGGTTGTAAGTCATCCCCAGGGGACTCCCATGTCAGTAAATCAGCTGCTCAGTGAACACTACCAATACCTGCACTCCTCTTGCCTCATCTTTACCTATCCCTACAGCTTTATAAAATATGAAAAATCCTCATAGAAAAAGCAAAGATAACCGATACTCCATTCCTCTGTTGGAAGTTAGATAATATATAGCAAGATGATAGCTAATTACATGAGAAAAAATATGCAAAAAATGGCTTTTCCATTTAATTTAGAGAAAATTATTCAGTGCCTGGTCACTCAGTCCAGTGTAATAAACAGCATTCCTAAAAAGAAATCAAAGCAGGAAGACTAGAATACCCACATTTATGGTTAAAGAGAGAAAAGGTTGATTTTTGGATAAACTGATTGTAGCTGTGAAATTAATCTTAAAATACTGTTAAGGGCATGGGCCAGGTGTAAAGATATTACCTGGCTTTTCACAGTGCTTCCAAAAAGATTAAATTCTAATGAAAGACATTGAAACAAGAAACACGCTTGATGCAAACAAAGATGGAAAAAGAGCCACCTTCCTCCTTGGCACATCTCTGGTTCTTCTTCAGCTTAAGTTATGTCAGGTATATGTCAGGATATTTATGCAGAACATAGTTTACCAAGCCAGTCAGCAAAGCAGAAGTTTGCAGCTGGCTTTCAAGAATTACAAACAGGGGAAAACTACGCTAAAGAAACAATATAATTCCCCATGACCTCACCTTGAGACTAGACACGTGAACTAGCTTGGATGACAAAAGATTTTGCATCATTAAAAATATTTAGGAGATGGCAAAGTTATAGTTTATAGCCCAAACTCCCTGCAGTGTTAAACTGTATAAATCCAAAATAAATGTTGCTTCATATTTTGACTGTACATGGAGCTACAGCATACATGCATATCTTAGCTTCTTTGATGGTTTTTAACATCAAGAAGGGTTCCCATCACACTGTGAAGATATTTATTTGCACCGGTCTCATTTTATCTCTGCGAGACATGCCCTTTGCTGTCCGCAGCCTTGGAAACTGAAGTTTAGATGTCTGCCAGAAACATGCCATGAACATCCAAGCAAGGAAAGCTAACAGCCACGTCGGTTTGCAAATATATATTTCTCCCATTTCTACTACCAGAGGAAGAGAAAAAGAAAAAATACATTTATGCAGGAAAATATTCATAGAAATCATAATCTAAGCAGGGGAAATGCTAAATTCAAGAAATAAATTAGTCATTTATAGTATGGACTTAAACGTAACCTGAAATGTGCTATTAACTTATTTTATACTGCACATCTCTAGGGGCAACAGCCACATCTTCCACTACAGGACTTGTACAGTCCAATTTAAAGCACATTAATGGTATTCACCAAGCACCACCACTGTAAGGTGGCCTTACTGAGCAAAGTCTGAGCACTGATGATCTTGGATAGAATATTTTCCATTTGTGTGAGAACCTTCTTACAGTAATGTACAGCTATCAGGCTACGTAAAAGCTGAATTAGAAACCCCAATTTGAAATATGGTATTTCAAAAGTAGCAAGGAGCCCTTCCCCTCTCCGGAGATACCTGGTTTCTCAAGCAAACGGATGGATTATAATGAGTCATTGTGTGTTATTTTCCGGTTGTCAGTGACCCAGTTCCCATGCTGTCTGCGATACTGAAATGGGAAACTAAAGCTCGGGGTAGATCTCCAGCTGGAATAACGCAGCCCTGCTCACCACGCTGGTACCCGGTGGGCTGGGAGCATCTCCCCATCAGCACACAAAACTCACTAACTTTCAGTTCTTGGCTTGGAAAACATGAGAAATGCCTTTCCATCATCAACCATAATTTCCAACATCAACAAACAGGTGAGTAGGAACATATTGACAAACATGAATTTTGGGGTGACTTCAATAACAGAGATTTTCTTGTTTGACAACTCACAAAGCTGGGATGGGTTTCTGAGAAGAATGTATAGATTTCAGTTTGTGACCTGGGACTGATTACATGATGAAGTTCAAATGGCTGTTGACATACGGATTTTTTTCCAGGGTTGTTTGATTATTAAAATTAATATAAGCACGCAGTAAGAATATTCAAAAAGAGAGCTGCATTCTGCCTTATTATTAACTTCATAAAATATTTTTTATTTTCTGAAAATTACATATGTTGCACACTGATGATCCTTGCAACGTCTCACACATTTATACATCATTTAAATCATACGTTATAATTTATAGGCCAGTTATTTTATTTTCATGTCAATCATAATCAGAAGCTGTATGAAAAAAGCTTAGATTAGGTGAAACAGATTTTTCATGGTAAGCTTTAATAAACTAATGACGATATCATAAGACTTATCACAGAAAAACCTGCCATCTAATAATAAGCTTTTTCCTGTTTATTTATACGTTCCACCTTGTGTTTGTTTGTAAAAAGATAATAAATACAGCAGAGTTAAACACGTTTAAATAGGTGAGTCTGCACTGGATAAAACCTATGACACAGAGCTGCAGATTTATCTAATTAGCGAAGAGTGGATATTGAGATTTCAGCCTTTTTTATTGCAGCACACAACATCTTTCTGAAGAGGGATTTGATGTTTTGTCCAAATAACTCCTGTAAGGTTGGCAGGGTGAAGACGACCACCCAAGCCCTATCCCAGCACAGTTTTGAAATGGTTTTGCCCTGGTGCTGCCTTTGCAGACACTTCAGTACTGGTGCTGTTGGGTCAGCACAGACAACGGCACACACAGAAGCTGTGCTCAGAAGGCAGAAAAATCACTGTAATTTCCTCCTGGGTCTGTCTTGCCCTTATCCACCAGGCTGGAAGCTCCTGGATGGTGTCCTATGGCTTCCAGCAGTCCCTAGAGCACACGCCTGAGATAGCGGTGGTCCTGCTACGCAACCACCATTCAAAACTTAATTTTAATTCAACATTTTTATTTACATTTCCTTTCCTGTATTTGTCACCCAGATCTAACCAAACCTCACCGGGTGGGAAATGAGCCATCGGACAATGCAACCATGAACATGGCCATATCATCAACAAGGTTTTCCTCAAGCACATGGCTTGCAGCACACATCAGACAGAGTTAGCTGGGTGCTAGCTGGCATTAGTTTGCGTTTGAATTGCTGTCAAGCAGCTACATTGTCCCCATAAAAAGGTTATTCTTGAGGCATTCTGAAACCCAAAATGTACCCACGTCCTCCAAATCCAAGTCAGAATGGTCATCCTGACTGCTCCTCTTGAAAACCTCCCAGCACAGATCAGGACAAAACACAAGTCCCCGACTCCTGGAGGATGAACAAACACAACAGCTCCTCTCTGCTGGCTGCACATGCCATGGTGGTTAAACGCTGACACTACTTACTGCCTCCCTCGTACATGGCAGACCTCCAGCAGCTGTTGATAAATGTGGTTTCAGGATGGGCTCTGTTAGATCACAGATATTTGTAGTTGTGAAGGCACCTCCTGCTGAGATCCAGCCAACCACGGCCATATGGATCGGTGGGAGCACCGCTGGTGACACATGCAGGGGCCCTTTGGTCAGATTTGGCAGCACAGCTACCCAGCAGCCCTCCACATTGCATAGAGTCACCTCCATAAATCACTCACTACCAGGCATCTCTTCAGCAACCTGGAGGCCGTCCAGCTGGACCACGGGCACAGACCTCCACCTCTTGGCATTGCAGTGGTGGGCAACCGTCACAAGGCAGCTCGGACACCATGGGATGCTAAATACTCTCCGTGGTAAAGGGATGCTCTCAGAGCAATGCAGGGCACCAGCTCAAATAATCTCAAGCTCTAAACGAGCCCTTGGTCTTCCCATCACCCTTCAAGCAAGCATAGGAGAATGAGTCCACCTCGACTGACACCAGCCTTTCTGCACACAGAAACCCAAGTGCTTGGGAAGGAAATTTACCTCTGACAAAGAAGAAAACACCTCTCACACTTGCCCCTGCCAGCACTTTTGCTGCCCAGAGCAAATCGTTGCTGTTGTTGTTGTTGCAGCTTAGCCTATATGATTTAGAAATATCATTTGCCTTCTTCCCCACAGATGGCAAACTCTTTGGTTTCTGCCACCACTAAACATACAAATAAATCATCAAGATATGATCTGCTAACATATTCAAAATTATGTTTGGCCTGAGTATTTTTTTTTTAGCTTCAAACATCAATTTCATTTTGTAATGAATACATGCTTCATCTCATAACATTTCATTTTTCATACATTTAGCAAAATTGCTTAACTGATACATTTCTTCCAAACCGGCTTTATTTCTACCCTTAAAAAAACGCAAATCAAAGACTCACACACTTATATAACGTGCAGAATTCCCTACTGTTGGTTCAATCGCTAGATTATAAAATATTCATAATATCCATATTTTTTCACAAAATGAACTGGGTATTCCAACTTTTTAACACAAATCACGTTAAGATACACAGGCAAAATTTTACAGGCCCCTCTGTGCAGCTATTTGCATGTGTATTTGCTCCCCTCACTAAAGGAAACCTCCCCAGCACCCACCCACGCACGCCTTATCGGAAACACCGGTGAGGCACATCCAGCCCTCACTTCATGAGCTTAATGCCCTTTGCAATTCTTGTCTGAGCAGTTGTTCGCTGAAGACAAGAAGACTTATTTCTATTAATTCCCCGCATAATCCACCTTATGAATTTACACCTCACCTACCCGCACATTCAAGGACCCAGAAATACAAAATATTTCCTACTGTGTTTTAAACCCACATCCTCCTGGATACAAGATAAGAGCTGAATAGCTTTGACACTGCACTGGTTTCATATTCACGCGTAAGTTATGGATACAGCAACAGATCAGCACTTCTTTGTGCTTCTCATTGGCTCTGGTTCGCTGCCTTAAACTGCGCCTGAGTCAAGGCCACGCTTTAATGCCATAGACGCTCTATTCAAATACCAGTATGACCACATTTTAAAAGCCACCCTGTACCACTTCATTGCCGCAGATGTCCTTTACATCTGGCAAGGGCCGTTTCTCTGCATGTCAACAGTAATTCAGTTTAACAGCTGTCTCTTTTGACAAGCTTAGTGTCAGACTCTGAAATGACAGGGTGACAGTTTTCCTTTTCTTTAACAGAACATAGTGCAAATTAACTGTTTGAATGCAGGATCACTGAATGCCTCCCGAATACAGTTTTCAGAGTCAACTAAATAGGATTTAGGAACTGTTGGTATTAACATCCGAAGCTGAAAACCTTTAGGGTCTGACAAATCAAGGCACTTCACCTGTAATTGAGATTCTTACCTGAAATCTAAGAGTTCGACACCCAGAAAACCTTAAATTGAGTTGAAATAGACGTTGGAGGTAAACATTGGGAATTAGCAAACTGGAATGAGAAGTACTTTTCCTGCATTGCATTAATACATGAGAGAATTTTCTGTATATTTAAAGTGTTTATTAATATAAGCAGCTAATGGTATCGTGTGACTCAGCTCAGCTTTCACACGGCACGCTGTGCACACACATTTTCCACAAATGTCAGACGTACAAAAGCCCCTCAGCACAATTTCTCTAGGACTAAAACTATGCCTGAGACAATACTGTACATCTTAATGATTGAAACCTTTAGCATGAAAACAAGCTTATGGACAGTAACAAAGTGCCACCGTGATTTATGAATAACCAGTAAATGCTACAAAGATGCCACTTAATTCTGGTGCAAGAGTGAGCTGTATGAGGCTGGCTGTATTAGGTTCACATAAAAGCAAATTAAAAAAATATATATAAACATTACACTACACATATTTAAATGGCATACTGATGTAAGTTGCATGGTGAGCCATGTTGTTGTGTTTAACGTTATGCCCTGGCTGCCACAATGAGGAGGAAGAAGGATGTTTCCCTGATTTGGTTCTTGTTCTATTGAAACCAATGGCAGACCTCAAAGCAACTGCAGTGGGTCTAGACTCCAGCTCACACAGTTTATGTTCTTTTAAAGAACTATGAAAGCCTTTCTGCTGTTTGTTCCTGGGTAAGCAGTTACATCTAAAGTACGAAAAAAACCAAACAACAAGAACAAAACAAAAAAATCCATGCAAAACCCCACAAACAAAAAACCACACAACCAAAAAAGCCCTCAGCAACAACAACAACAAAGGGCGTTAAAAGAATGGTACAGAGAGCACAACATTTAAATGCCATTAGTAATTGCTTTTGTTTGCTTATTTATATGTTGCTGTAAGTATTTGTATACGCTACCCATTGCCATAGCATCTGGGCACCTCAAGATAATTAGAAAGATTCACACTCAAATGCCTATTACTATCTCTAAAAGGTATGCCCACTTACACAAGCTGAAATGGAGATTTCTCCTTCCACAGTCTCATAATGCAGCCAAGTTCTTCCTCTTTTATTCAGCTCTTTCTAATACACTATCGGTCATGACCTGCAGAACAAGTCACTTATTGCCAACCACTCTATAGCCAGGTCTCTCACACAGTAAAACTTGCGAGTCCCTGCTCCGCACAAAGCATATATAATCATTGAAAATACTTAACCTCCCTAAATCTATCATATGCCTGATACACTAATAATTCTATAACTTAAGCTAAACACAGTACTATTCAGCTGTAAATTTTATGGCTACCATCTCCACCTCTTATGAAGTGTGAAAAGAGGCTTCATATCTGTCAGTCTTTGCTCAGAAATTACTTTCGCTGATTACTTAAACTTTCGTTAAATAAGCTTTCCACAAGCTGTAAAAACAGAACACAGTAGGGAAAAAATTGGCTCTCTTTTAAAAGTGCTGTAAAGTCTCTTTTTGAATGAGTAATTAGAAATGTGTAAACTCTTTTATGGATATGTGAGAAGCACACACAAAAAATCTGACATCCCATGCAAGTATTTCTGTGTGCTATCAAATTTCATTGTATTTCGCAGAGACCAAAACTATACAGACCCAAAATACACATACATTAGTGGACACGGGTTATTTGCCAAGACGGAATTTACATACAGTACAAGTAAAATATCCTAATTTAAATCTACGACAATGGATACTCACATTTTTAAAGAGAAATCAGAGTTGTTTGTCTTTCTGCTCATATTTATACAGATTGCAAAGCTGTTGACAGGGCACGATTTGAGCTGGGCCTTTCCCACTGCTTACTGTTATTTTTATTGCCATTGTCAGCTATCTTTTCCGTATCAAGAATCAAGATGACATGAAGATGTCCTGATTTCCTGAACCCATATATGAAGACAAAGAGACGCCATGCTACCCAGTGGTCAGGCAGTGGGGATACTCTGTCCTCATCCCCTTGAAAACTCCCCCAAATCCTTAGTGAAGCCAACGCACTTTTTCATCTTAATTTCCCCCCAGCACACACAAGCTGTCCATCCCAAAACCAAACTCTGCAGATGCTCTGCAAACCCCGTGTACGTTCATTGCTTTGGGTCCCTCTCCTTGTCCTTAAGACTCACGTTATTTGTGCTGAAAACCTGCTTTGTCTTTGAACCTCATGATCAGCTCCGCAGCAGGGGGCCAAGTATCTTTATCTAAAAATAAATTAAAGAAACCTATAGACAAGGGGGAGATGGGTGCTACCTCTGCGTGATCTCCCGCCTCCCTGGGAGAGAGGACAGGGCATCTCGGAGACACCGAGCTGGAAAGTCTCCCCCCTCCAAACTAGTAGGATGTTTGCTTGAAAAGTCGGTGGATGTCACGCTGTGTACACGTACTGTGCACTATAAATAGTAATGTCTTCTACGCTCCTCTCCATGGAAAAAAACGGCAGGAGGGGAAATAGTCTCAAATCTGTGTAGTTTTCAAGCCAAAGAGAGCCAGCCTCATTCCCTGCTTGGCGGGGGAGCCGTAGGTAGGGGGTCTGACCCTCCAACCCCACTGAGTCGGAGGAGCCAGAGGAAAAAGCAGGTCCCAGATAACGAGCTGGCAGGTCCCACAGCCCCCCTGGGAGCAAACCCAGCCGTCTCCGAGGAAGGCACATCCTTACACATCGCTCCTGGCTCCCCAAAGCGTCCCTGCTCAAGGGGAGCGCGCCCCAAAAAGCAGCTGCTGCCCCTCCGAATCCTGCAGATTTCCAGCCTGGAAATGATGCTGAGGACTCCCACGGAGAGCAAAGAGTACCGCACGGTGCGCTCCCTTCTCCCAGCAAAGATATTAGTGCCATTATTTTTTTTTTTTTTTTTTTTTTTTCATCCCCAAGAGGGTGATTCAGACCCCACCTGCAAAGTTCAATAGCCCTGGGGATGGCAGAGCGATGCCACCGCTCTCGCTCCCCGCAAGTTCTCTGGCAAAGCACTTGCAGGCACCATTTTGTGCCAAGTCTCTTATAAAACCGAAAACGGTGCAAATGTTTTCGAGCAGAAGAATAAAATTATGAGAAAGCGAAACGCTTCACATATCTTCAGTGGGGAGAATGTATTTAGTGCTCCCAGCAGCTATTAGATGGGGCTATATAGGCAATTTATTGTTTTGTCGATACCTTTTATTTTGATTTAATAACTTACAAAACCTATGGTCTATCTGTAGCACAGGCTCAACTTTCTTTACACAACCCCACTTAACTTTCAAACACTTTAACTTTCAGGTCAAATCTCTGTCATATTGATAAATGGGTCTATTTAAATTTTTATCACTGAAGAATTCTCTCTGGTGTCTTTTTCACTATCAGATTTCATGCACAAAATAACAGGATACTTATTTTTTGTTATCCACCACACACACACAAAAGAGTCACTACAGAAAGCACAGATGTGGTGGTGAAACATCTGTAATTTGTCTGCAATAGTATCACTCCTATAGACATTTCATACAGAGAGAAGTACAAGTGTAAAAATACATAGAAAAGCCTATTATAGGCTATATATGCTAACTACAGACTCTCCTTGTGTTAACAAGTAAGTCGAAATATTTTACCCTCGTGAGGCATTACTATACATGATATAGAAGCCCCAAGTGAAGTTTAATCTTATTTGGCTATCTGACTACTACTTCATTAAGCAAACTACGAAAAACAGCTGCAAAGTCAACAAATTTTTAGATACTATTGTAAATAATCACCTGGTTTTCCTGCCAATAATCAGGACCAAAAATATAATCCTTATAGCCCTAACTATGCTAGATATGTTTAACCTTTACTTTAAAATGGTATTAAAAGCTGAATGCTGTGGCTACTGTAAAGATAGTAAAAACAGATACTGTGAGAATATAACAGTGTTTAATGACAAGCTATAAAGAGTTCTACTGAAAGAAAAGCAAGAGCAAAAAAGGTTAAATAAACAGAAACCACAGTGCTCCCCATCTTTCTTACAGTAACTTTCCATAACTATAAAGCAAAATTTCTGCTATATATGAGTTGATTTCCCAGATCTGTGCATTAAATATTTACTTCTAACTATAAACTTATGCGAGACCCAAACAAAAACTAATTTGCATTATTAATGATCCAAGAAGTGTGATGCTTAGTCCCTTAAGATTCATAATAAAGAAGCAAATGCTAGAGATTTACTTTCTTTTCCATTTTAAAAGGTAAGTTAAAACGATAAAACTTATTTAATTAACAGAGACTCTATTTATGAATTAGTTGTTTCTGCCAGCAAGAATGTTTAAAAAAAAAAAAAAAACCAACCTGTCTGAAATGAGGCTGAGACTACAAAGAGTCCATTTTCGGCTTGGGAGTCTCAAGGGAAAAATCAAAGAGTTTCTTTCTTTCAACAGTTTGGGTGAGATGATATTTTGAGATGTTGACAGCTGCCAAACTGCAGAACCAATGAAGAACTACCAAACCAAAATCTTTTTTATCTTTTTGAATTTTTCTCAATATCCAGCTCAATTGCCTTCTACAGCTCACAACTGAAATTTCTATTTGGTCGGAAGGTTTTTCCTCTCCTTCGATGATCATGTCTACTTCTTTGGGCCAAAAATGAACCCCGTCTCTTCTAAAATTAACCATAAATAACAGAGAACCATTATTACTACCTTTAGTACTGTTTGTATTATAATAATGTATTAATTGCCATCCTTTTCTTCCTTCTTATGTGCTCAGTGTGGAACGAAATTCTAATGGTTAATCATCTTAATTGCCTCTATCACACTGAATGCTCTCATTTTGTTTACTTACAAGATATTAGTAAAACAGAACTAACCATCTTTGCTCTAATAAACAAAGTAGAAGTAAAAGCCAACATTTAAAACTTGCTTTCTGTTTTTCTGACAGAGCTATTTATTAGATTCAAAACAAGCCAGCCTTTAGTAAATAATAATTGTAATAATAATAACAGCAACAACAATGCTTTCCATACAGCTCACGCTATTCTTCAGTTTTCATTTTCTTGCTGAATCCTGTTTCCACTGCTCAAGCCACCCCTTCATTGAATGCGGATCTAACTGGCCAGCCCTCAGAAGTAAAGCGGGTGTCCAGAGGAGAACGGTCTTGCTCCCTCAAGTCACCAGGTATTTTTCTTTTCTGTTTGAGCCTGAATAAAAAAAATCCAAAGCCCTGGGTGCCTGACACCAAAGTGTGGTAGAGGGAAACTACTGGGATGGTGTTCTGGCATTAAGGTGGCACTAGAAAGGGAGAGTAGATGGGCAGTGAGGGAGCAAATCCTGTTGAAATATGATTAAGTGACACTGAAGATAAGGAAATTCCTCCTTTAAATGTTGATTAAACATAGATTTTTTTTTTGCCTCTAAATTATAGTTACAGATCATTTTGTTTCTGTGAGTGAATCATCGTTCTCAGCATTACCAGAAACAGGTTTTATTCTCCCATTTCTGTACCTGCCCACCTCCACCAAACCCAGCCCTCCAGTTAGCCAGCAGGACAACCTGCTCAGGTGGTGGCCCTTCACGGTGTTTCATCTCATCATTTCTATAATTTTCTCTGCCTTTAATTCAGCCTTTAAATTCAACAGGATCCCTGGTGGAGGAGGGGGAGGACAGGAAGGGAGCGAGGGATGGATGAAGAGAGGGAGGAAATACCTTGTGTCTCCTTTTGGGCCAATCCTGCGCATTTTACTGAATTTTTCCACAATTATAAATCCAAAGGGTTCCTCAAACACGTCTCCAAGGTGTGCTGCTCACTCTGCTCCAGCATGAACCAGGAATGGAGGGGGAGAGGGAAAAGCAGGTGTGTGCAGACAGGGCTGGTTGCCTCCAGAAGAGGAGAGCTCTGTACCAACCCAGCAAAACTAACTTTATACTCAGATAAATATGTACCATTCTCTGGATAGCAAATCTAGATTTATTTTTCCTTCGTGTGGAGAATCCTGGTTCATGCCTGTTGCCGGGATTGGGCATGTGTGACGTGTGGCCATCTAGTATTGCTTGTGGCCAGTCAAAAAAAAAAAAAAAAAAAATCACATAACCCACTGCAGGTTTAAAATATAATTTAAACCTGTCAAGTCTCATAACTTCCAAGAAGGCAAATTTGCCATAAAGAGAATGGTTTCCACTTACTAGATTTTATATTCAGATCTCTGGCATGCAGGCTTGCCACCAAAGAAGTCTTTTATGCAAGCACATAATCAACGGAAGCCTTCATTTTCGCTGCGGTTAGATTTAATGTGATAATGAATATTCCAGTGTCAGCTCTGGGTAAACTCACGGAGTTTCACCTCAGATTCCCTCCTTTAAATATCTCACACAGCCACACGCTTGCTGAGTGGTAAATAATTCAGTAGCACCAGCAGAAGGACACCTGAGATGTGTTCAAAATGCAGACGTCCCCGCCTGGCTCATGTCCTGCCCCTCATTCCTCCTTGTAAACAGCATGAGAAGCGCAGCAAAGAGCATTAAGGCTTTATTACCTGTTTATATCTGCCCCTTGCAATGGAGAGCAGACAGAAAAAATGCATGGCTGCAGCAAGGTGCCCATGGAAAAATCACCTCTGGGTGCGGCACGGTCACCCATGCAGGTCCCATTGGGCTCACTGCTGCTCAAGTGGGTTGACTGGGACGTAGAAAGTCTGAGCACGGAACCTCGGTGGTTTTGTCCCAAACAAAGGCCAGAGACATGAGGAATCCATATTTCCTCACTGGCAACATTTATTTTTATTATAATTTGCAGAACTACTGATGATATTTTGCATTCACTTGAGAGTCTCTCTGCAGTTTGCAAACATTTATCCACCCTGTATGAGGCGAACTCTTTGATGCTCATTTTACAGATGTGGAATGCGGCTGAATTAATATTACTGTGAAAACCTTTGCTGCCAGATTTCCCTGCCTGTGTCACTGTATTTTACCCTTATTACCTAAATAGGGCTGCCTGGGGGAGCCGCTTTCCAACATAATTCTAGGAATCTGCTATTTCTTTGGGCTTTTCACCGATTTTGCAGTTATTGGCTGGCGTTTTTCCTTCTTTTTTGCCAGTTTCAAGTTTCCGCTCCGACACCAAATGCTTTCCTCTTTTTCCACTGCTGTTAACACTAGGCAGATCAAACAAACACAAAAGTGTTTTCTCAAAAAATAATCATTAAGCATATCGTGCAGTTTAGTTCAAGTGACAGCTGAATATTTGTTTCATTAATAAGTAATTTGCAATTAATTCGTGGAGTCATTTCTAAAAGAACATTGTGATGTTTCCATGGTTTTAAAGTGGCAAAACACTAGTCATTTTTTGACAAAATTTCAGTACAAATTGCTCATATGCATCCACTGGAAAAATCCAACCTCTCGTGAGGAGCATCCCCTTGATGTGGGAACACAGCTCCCATTACTGTTAGTGGTGAGGCACCTACGTAAAATATGCAAATAACTGCAGTATGTAGGATTTGAATTTCAGGTGCATGGGGGCTCCTGCTCCTCCATTCAAATTGTTAGTAACAAAATTACTAAAGTTATGGGTTTTTTTCCATTTAAGGCTCATATACGACTCTTTTCAATGCTGAAAGAATAACAAAATCTCCAAGCCTACGAAGGTGAACTTCTGCCTGGGATGGAATAAGCACCGCTTGCATTGACATTTTATTAAGAATTAAATAGCAGTTTACCACCCTTCACAATGTTCTTTCTAACCTTGTGAACTGGCACGATTTGCAAATAAACAACACAGGAAAATGTCTTTAATCCCAGACGCCAGCACCACCTCCAGTCTAAAGCCCAGGACCTGATTGATACCTGACCAGCAAACACTAAGGACATTTCTAAGCTACAGAAACAGTCACATTTTTGCCATATCACCTTCTCAATAACCTTCCCCCAAAATTATAGGTTAGGGAGTTGTCTGTAATCATTAACTGCCTGAAGGAGAGAGACATATTACCAAAGCAACAAACCTCTAATCAACAGAGTGGGCGCAGTGCAGAAGAGAAAAATAACTCCTTAACAAGCAAGTTGCAATAGTTAAAAAAAAAATAAATCTGATTTGCCATACATAGTTAGCACCCTGCAGGTGCAAAATTAAAATGTTGTAAAAAGTGAACATCATAAATTTGTGCCTATTTGGGAATGTAATTTGCTAGAATTATGCTTTTAGATGGAAGTGCTTACAGGTTTTCATATTCAGCAGCAACAGGATCAATTATGTTAACAAACAGATACAGCTCTGAACTGACACAGGGAGCTGGTAAAAAAAAAAAACCAACACAAATGTTTGGTTTTAAATTAGAAATAAAGAAAAAAAACTGAAAAAATGCCCAATTTCAAGCTATCCTAAATGAGATTAATAGATTGCTAACTGGAAAGCCAAGTCCTAGACCCTTTTATGAAAGTCTTTAACTGAAAGGGCTTTTTAATTTGTCAGAAAGATCAGCTTAAAATTTGTATTTAAAAACTTGATGAAATGTCATAATCTGTGAGCTAAAAATTAATAAAAGTTGGATAAGAGAATCTATAATATGTGGCAAGAAAATCTGAAATCAATCAGCTATTTTGTATCTTCCACCAATACACTGTGCTTTGCTACACAATGACTTCCATGATAAGATGTGGCTTTGCATTGAATGCAATTTTCAACCTACTAGGTTGATCCAGTTTCCACTGAAGTAAATGAAAAGATTACCATTGACTTCAATGAAAGCTGGATTAGGCTCTTCACATTCACAGTGGGGGGGAAAAAAAAAATCTTAATGATTATTTATGCCAGAAATTCCAGTGTAAAAAGCAAAATTGGTGCAAAATTGGTGATGAATTTGAAGAGAAAAATGAGCACAGTGGATATAAAATATGATTCCACTAAAAATTATAGGATTACTAATTATTCTGAATAAGCTTATAGAAATGCTATAGATATAATTAAATGGCACAAATAAACTTCTAAATCTAATTACAGCAATGGAGCGATGATTATACAGTTGCATTAAGAGTTAAAATAAAACATGATACCAGATAAATGGGTGTATTAGAACGGCATTATTAGATTTTCTTGCATTTATCCACCATCAAGTGTCACCAACCCTTGAAGCTAAGGACAAATAGAAGAAAACAGATAGAGGAGAAAGACTGAGTTCACTTGCTAAATATAGCCAGTAACATCAGGTATTTCTACTAGAAAAAAGGAGAGGTACCAGCTACCAATACATGACTTGCATAACAAATTAAAATTCTTATTCAGCTCCACCAGAATTGGCAACTTCTGTAAGTACCAGACCATAAAAGAAGTAAAACTTGAAAAGGATTTACTGCATAAAATTGAAACGTCCCAGACAAAACACAATATACCAATAAAGAGCCAATTATTGCAACCATCAATATTCAGCAGAGGAAAAGATATGCAGATTCAATTAGGAAAAAATACAGTCATGCCTATCGTTTGGCAGAAGAGCATTACTTACAGATAGGAAAAGGGACATTCGCTTTATTTGTATGTTTCAATAATAATTTGATACTTTATCCATTATGTCAATAAATTAACATTTAGAAGAAACAAATACATGCACAGTGTCACAGTGAGTCTCTTCCTGCTTTAAAATAAGTCATCCCTCGCTTTGCTTTCTCTTGTCCCTGAAATCCATGTTGACTTAAAAAATATATACAGCACGTATCAGGTGTGCCAACTTTTGAAACCCAAGGGAAACATTCACCAATTGCCAGAAACTTGCTTAAATCACTTACAAATTTACCTGGTTTTACAATTCGAACATAAACCTGACACAGCTTGCATGGGTTTTTTTGTGAGAATTCACCTCTAGGGAATTGGTAAATGCTTCTTTGGGAGGTTCCCTGTTAATAAACACCTGCAGCTTATCCCTATTTTGCAGTCACAGGCTGGAGAGGGTTTCAGTTTATAAGGTCACACAGACTATGTCTGCCACCCCAGGTACAGTTGGGCCATTAGCATAATAAAAAAAAGCAGAGGAAAAGAAGAAAGAAAGGGAAAAAAAAGAAAAAGAAAAACCCCAACAAACTAAAAATAGCCTTTTATTCTGCTTTTGCTATAATACTATAAAGACCAACAGAAACATCCACATGCTCAGCTATGCCTTGGCTAAGCAAATCTCATAAATGTCTGAATTTCCCATTATGACCATGATTTCTAGAGGGAGATGAAATCTTTACCTCTCTCTAAATTGATGGGAGTCTCCCTCCTCCCTTCAAATGCCAGAATATGGAAGTAGGAGACTATCCCTCTGAAGGCGGTATTTTATAATACTCTGATGAGATGCCTTTTGATTTAGGGTTTGCATGAAGGGAGAAGAAAAAAAAAAAATCCATGTGGTCTGCCAGCTCATCTAACCCAACTTTAATCACTTACTGTGTAGACAGCTATATCTGAGCTAGTCATCTAAAATCCCTTTAAAGTCAATGGTGAGAAATAGATGTTTTTAGGATGCAATTAATTGATTGGAAGGAAGAAAGATCTATCATATATGGAAAAAGAATTGTGGCCCAGAGGGTTCTGCTTTTCCTCATTTACTTTACAGGGAGTTCACACATCTGCATTGTAGTAGTCATCCAAAAGAGGTGAGAAGAATATCACCAATCTCGCCTTTTTTTTAAAAAAAAAAAAATCTCTTTTACTGTTCCTCTTCCCTTCTGTTTCTACACCTAGTCTCTCCTGGGACATTAGTTCAATTTTTTACATTATAAGCCCATTAACCCCTCAAGGAAATAGGTTCATTCATCTGATGGTAATGAAAATTTTAAGTCAGAGGTGACCACTCACCTGAGCCAGAAGAACTGACCCATCACGTTTAAAGTTAACGGATAGTTTCACGACAATTGTCACAGAAATATTCAGAATTGCACAGATGAGAGAAAACTGCCTACCATTTCACCACTCTCCCAAGGACCCCTGGGCTTTCCAGCCCCCAGGACTCTTGGTCACATCCAAAATTATGATGGTTCATATAGCCTAATAAGCTGGGCTGTGATGATTTTCATGAAGACAAAGAGAAATATTCTCCCTCAAGAGGACGTGGTATATCTGTTGGCTTGAAAACATAGCAAACTTCAGGGAGAAGAAAAATTAATAATAATAAATTTGTCTTCATCAAGTAAAAATCCAATAAAGTCAACTTGAAATAAGATTTGCCAGACTTGAATATTGTGGAGACCGCCAAATGCCTTTCTTTTGCCTGATCTACCACCCAACGGACAGCCCTGTGTAACTTTGTTCTGCTTTTACAAGCTGGTGAACCAGCCTATTTCCTCTCACCCACCAAAGAGCAACCATTGTACTGAAGATCTTTGAGAAATCCGCCACACACTCTGACATAAGGGAGTAAAGTTTTGTTTCATGTTTTCCTTATGCCAGGGCATTCATCTTCAAAGTGCCTCGCACGCAACCGGGGAGCCTTAGAAGTGGATCAGGGGCGATTCAAAGAGCTTTGCATGGAGCAGGAGGGGGTTCCTGTTCAAAGCTCCGGCTTCGCGTCTGCCAGAGAAGAGCAGATTCAAAAACCGAAGAGGTCACTTCACCTACCTGTAGTGGGATCTCATATTCAGAAGACTCCAACTAAAAATAAGGGATATTTGGACAGTTTGATAAATGAAAACCCTCTAGGCGATGTTCTTGCTCATGCTCCCGCACACACAGACACATGCAGAGCGATGTCCCCTTTAGAAAAACAACCCCAAAACTGCAGGAGACATAATGGCCTCCAGAAAACTTACTCACAAATTTGCTCCATCTATAGCATCCTCCTGGTTTGAGCACAAAAGTTTCCAATGAGCTGGACCACCACAGACCTCTGATCACACCATCTGAAACAAGCAAACTAGAATAAGCAGATATTTTATATATGATAGAGTGGTAGAAACACTGATTCCTTGCAATTACCCAAATTGATGCCATATAGAGGAAATATTCTACTTTGTTCAGAAATTAGAATTACCTGTTCTGTGGTTGGACCCGGAAGTCCCTGGATAACATAAGGGCTCTCCTAAGACGGATATTGTCTAAACACAGAGTAATACAGAGCTGCTTTGCCTAAATTTATAATTTAAATTGGAAATAAAGAAAAGTATGGAAGAAAGTATTGGTCTCACTTAATGGATAGACAACTGAGACAAGGAGAGACGCAGGTTCATTTCAGAACTTTCACAGGCTCCTTTGACTTATATTGTGGTCTCATTAAAATCTGTAAAGCCTTTGGGTTATTCTTTGTCTGAAAGGCACTTCACATATACAGTTACATTAATACCTGTAACATTTTTTTTTATTAGAGTACCTGGCTTTGTTTTTCTTTTAAACTGATTTTAAACATTGCCTCCATTACTACATGCTTAATTTTGCTGCAGTGCTGACTGCGGTATTTCAGATTCAGTGTGCTTACTCCAAGTTTGGTTTATAACAACAGGCCAATATAGATCAGAAACTTACTGTCTGATTCTACTTTTTATGTAACATTTGTGTCTTTTTCAGATTTTCCAACTTAGTAAATGTATTATTCCTTTAAAGAACCTGATCAAATATATTAGGATCTGGGAGATAATCCCAAGATCTTAACTTGTTTGTAGAATTATGCGTGTACTGCATATACTCTGTAGTCACCTATAGTTCAATTTGCTGCAAGGCATCTCCCAAAAAGAGCTGACCATTTTCACACCCTTTCATCCCATAAGGCTGCTAGAACACACACTATGCTGTACGACCTGCTTCCAGATGGTTTCAAAGCCTGTATTTGCAATGCATTTCCTTTTTCCCACATTTTATTCTCACTTCCGCTACTCTTGCCGTGACCTCACCTGGAGCAACGAGGCTGCAAGCCTTCCAGAGGTCTTCACAGAAAGAGCGATTGGTTTATGCCCCATACGTTTCCCAGGTTGTGAAACAGCATAAAAGTAGAAATGAAGAGCCTCATACTATTTTTTTCTTCCTGCTGTGTGCAATCAAGCCAGAAAGTATCCCTTACCCAGAAAGAACCTGCAAATTCCCTCGGTGTACCTGACCCACCAGCAGTGATCCACGGTTAGGACCATTTTCCCCCCATCTGTGCACATTGTCGGTGCTGCGCTGGCTCTTCTCCTGCTGAGCTCCTCCAGCGGGTCTGGAACCCTGCCTGTCTCCACAATGCCTGGGTTGAAAGAAAAAATCCTCAACGTGAATGGAACACAAACCTTTGCCGTGAAAATATGTGAATTATTTTTCAAGGACTTCACTTTACGTATTGCAGATTTGACCCCGTATATCTGGGAAGTCTGAAGCTGAAATAGATTTAACACAGCTAAGAAATAATCACAGGAAAGCATTTTGGATTCAGCCAAGTATGAAGTAAGGCAGCCTGTTTTCTTCAAATAAAGCTGACGCTACCTTTCATTACATTCAACTACATCAATTAGATAGAGCTTTAATGGAAAAGGATTAACAAGTACAAAGGTAAAACAAACAGCATTACTGCAATGTCCAGTAGGACGAAATGACTTCCTGATGCGGTAGGTATGATTACAAAATTACCGAAAAAGAAAGGAAGGAAGGAGGAATAGAAGGATTTAATGTACCTTGCCCAGATTCACTGCAACAGCAATGTGAACACGGGACATGGCAGCACACATCTTTTGGAAATTAGCCCGCATGTCCCCACGCTGAACCTCATTGCCAGAGCTCAGATCTGACATCTTTATTTCTGTATTTCCTATTTACTCCTAGCCAGAAAAGCACATTTCATAAATGCAAATTTTTAGATAATGTTTGTTTGTTTACATTTCTTCAAATTGCATCTGTACTGTCCCAGATCATTGCAAACTATTTATTTCACTCTACTTTTATCCACATTTTCATTTGCAGGATATGTGACAGTCAGCTCTATATTCCTTAAAAGTTTCATATCAGGTTCTTCATATGCCTAATTTGGGCTTGATTCAAGGCTGGGATAAATCGTTACAACTCAGATGAAGTCAATAGGAGCACAGCGACTTACATCAGCTTTGTGTCAGTAAATACCGACAAGATTGATCTCAAACTTTTTCAGAACAAAAGATTTTTGAAGATGGATTAAACAACATAAATGCTGAGCTGTTTTGCTAGACTGCAAATGGCATAACACATGCTTTGTGTGACATCTCTGAATTATCCCTTCGTGGTAATGTTGACATTACATGGTATTGACTCATGGAAGAAGCTTAAATACCCTTTTAAGTTTTCAGGACTCTTTGACAAAGCACTATTTCATTAACAAAATGTTAATGGAATCTAGGAAGTTTGAATATACAGTATAGCCTGATGGTTTCAAGAAGCTCTGTTCACTGACTAAGAGATGTGACTGCAACAGAACAGTGTAAGTCTTATTTTTAGGCCAATAGAAAAGGGAGCTTCTCAAGCAGGACAGTCATCAGTGGAGAAAAGAGGACCCAAGTCTACTTCCATAGGTCTGTCTTCAAGATACGGCTGTTAGAGGGCACTCCTGCAGCTAGGAGATTTTCGTCAAAATTTTGATGTAACTAAATTAAAAATAAAAGAATAAGGCTCTTCAAGAATAAGCAAATGAAGTCCTGAATGGTTGCTACCATAATAATGGTCACAGCAGAATCAGCCAAGTTTAACTATGACCAGAGGATCCAGGTGAGCTTCCAGGACTCAGTTTTCCTACTCATATGGAAATGCAATTACCTAATAAAAGAGAAAGGAAGAACACACAGAACATTGCTCAAAGGTTTCTTGGAGAATACCATAGGTTTTGGTAGAAAATAATTTAAAGAAATTATAAACAATTGGAATTCAGGGCAATTAAAGGAAGAAAGACATTTCAATCCTGACTGCAAAGTATTGTGCTCAGCCAAGGACACTGAACTTTGTGATCTCGCTGGGGTCGTGAATTTTCCACATGAATTAACAGATGCCCATTGAGCTGCAACAACCATGCAGGATTTTTATCCTGGCTGAAGATCTGCCCCATGATGTTCGCATCCCATTGCCAGGAAAGCATCTCCCACCCGCCAGATAACATTGGTCAAAGCCCTCTGTGAATAATCGCTTTATAATGCCAGACACTCACTATGCAGGGGGTCACTGGTAGCAGGGTTGAAAAAAGGACATTCGGATCTAAAATCACAAGCCTCTATAGTCAACACTGGAAAAATTAGCTCTGTCTCAAAGGCTCTTATAGACCTAGGAGGATCAACACGTTCAAAGAACAGACTGCCCCAGTATGTTAGCAAAGGTTAGGGAAAGCTGAAAACCTTAAGGCCTTGCAAATCAATCTCTGTACCGCACAAAAGTTTCTCCTCTTCCAAACCTGAGAGAAATGCAGATTGTATTTATCATACTTTTAAAAAAACCTCTAATCAAAAACTCTCTCTCTGTCTTTTGAACAAGACTACAACGCTCCAGAGACACCAAGACAACTGGAAGGCAGAAGTTCTGCAGAACAGGCATTTTACTTCTAAAACTCCACTTCATCCCCCTTGTGATTACACAGATTTCTAGTACCCTGTCAACTCAATATATTTACACTCGTTTTTTTAATTCAGCTGCCACATTTAGCCGCAAGTGCTGTGACCATAAATTAAAAAAAAAAACCCACCTTTTTAAAAATCTCCTCAACTACATCTGCAATTGCATTAACATAAAACTCACCAGATGCAACGGGCATTACATGGTAGGATTTTGCTTTCCCATTCATAGGAAGCAGTTGAGCTGAGCTGAGCTATAGCCCACCCTCCTGCCTCCCACTCCGGCACCTCTCCCACCAGCTGTTCCTCAAGGAGGATGTTCATTACTCCAGAAGAAAAACACCTGTGTAGTATCAGGCACTGCTGATTTTCTTGAGGTAAGAGAGTATTTACCATCTCTGTAGTACAACAATAGGAATCAGCCTCTTCTTTTTTATTCTTATCTCTGGATGGGTCTTTAAGTCAAAAGATTAAAGAACCAAGAAAAGGTATACAAAAACTGATAATCCCAACGCAGAGACCTTCCAATCATAAATACTTGTCATTCTTAGCATAATAAGAAACTTTCAATAGACTGTTCTGTTTCAGGCACATTTAAGTATCCTATAGAAAGCACTTTATGCTGCTATCATTCCTAAAGAACTTCACATGAGTTTGGATCCATCATCATTCATCATGTCAGCCACTCTACGGATAGTTACACACACTTTGTCTGCTCAGTTTTATCAAATAGCAAATTATTTGTATGGTGGGTCTCTCCCTTTTTGGATGTTCAGCAGCCTGACTTCAAACCTTTCACTCTTCAAACACTTTTACATCTGTGGGATTCGTAAGTATCCCTATGTAATCAGATAGAGAAAATCTGAACTTGTCGTGAGAGAGAAGGGGAGAAAACTGGTGGGCAGCATATTGCTGTCATCATCTAGTGTGCAGTTTTAATCCCTTTTCCATAAATCACAAAATTTTTGGAAGACTCAACAGAACTGGCTGTTACAGAAAGCAGCACACTCTGGCAAATCCCATCAACAGCAGAGTACCCAAACCTGAGCTGTGGGGTTGTTGGTGAACAGAAAATACAATGAATTTCATTCCATAACTTCTCCTGAAGTGAGGTAGAGAAAATTACAGTATTTTAACAGGGTAATGCAGCAGCTCAACAAAGCTTCAGCTGTCACCATGGACTGGATAGCTTCATGCAGACAAACTGGCACTTGGTGGGAAGAGCAGCAAAGGTCTCTGCAGACACAACAGAGCTCACATACAGGAGGCTTCTGAGAGGAACAGGCTAAAATTTTAGTGGGAAGACGGAGCCGTGGGGTGTTTGGTGCCAGCAAAAGACTTCCTGACAGCAAGCAGCAAGCACACCCCAGTGTGCGTGCGGTGTAGCTACAAAACTGAGCAAGAATCCCCAAAATAGCTGTAGCTATATTCCTCCTCTCAACCAGGGAGAAGGGTCTTTATCAGAGATGTCACGGGGCTCTCCTGAGGGTACAAAACAACCTCCTTGCATCGTCATGACGATAGGTAGCACGAATTAACTGCAACCCACAAAAGTTTTCCAAAATGCTCTCCCTTCCCATAAATTATGTTGTGTACTATTTATATACTTACAGATATGAAGGTGTTCAAAATACCCACTTTTCCAGCTTGCATAAATCACATTTTAAATACACATGTGTAAGCACATGTATGTTTTAAATCAACATGATCTTAGTTTTTGTACCTTCAGTGGAAATCCCCCCCCATTATTGTCAAAGCTACAGTTGTTAATTTAACAGTTCTACTGCAAATAAAGGAAAAGCAGAACAAATACGTAGCCTAGATTTATTCAAAATATTGTATAGGTTTCCTCTAAAATGTCACTTTATTAGATTTTATACAGCACTTCTCTCCTCCTCGATGACTTTTTGCTCTGTAAAAGCTGTGTGAGAGGCATGGTGTGAATCAGAGCAAGCCCTGGTGCAGGGAGGAAAGGCTCCCACCGCATCCAGAGCTCTGGCCATGCAGCACAGCCACCCTGAGGCCACGCCAGCCCCGTGGGGCATCTGCAGCATCAGCCCCACCAGCTCATGCTTCAAAGAAACAGAAAAATGGGGAAGCACCTGCTCAGGACGTGGACCCTGGCGGGGTGGTTTGGGGTCTGCAGCTCCTGCAAGGCTCCCTGGCACATGGCCACCCCCTTGGCCACCTTGGGTGTCCCTGGAGCTGGAGGTCTCCTCCAACCTGGCACCTTCATGGGCACCGGGGGTCCCAGAGGTGGTTCCCATCTTCAAACATGTCCCTTTGGAGCACTTCAGCCACCCGTTCAGCACAGTAAAATATCCAAACCATTTAATGAGGCTTTCAGTAAAACAATTCCTTTGAAGTCCCTCAGACCATGACAGCAATTAACTCAAGACCTATCTTCACTTTTGTTGTTTTACTAACTCTTGTTCAAGATCAACAACATCACTGATGGTGCAAATTATTTCCCTGCATAAGCAGTAATGGAATGTGTCTCACATCCAGCCGTTACACTCAGCTGGCAAAGGGATCTGATTGCAATTACAGTCACAATGTGTAGTTTCATCAACGTCCCTGGGCTCATCCTGATTTTTTTTTAATAGCCTCCATTTTGCAGATGTAAGACCATAAGGCAAGTCATTGTGTTTACTATTGGCAGCATTTAGATATGTGACCTGCTGGCACCTATAGATGAGACAGGTAAGGATAGGATCACAGAATAATACATACAAAAGAGGTCGGGAACTGTGGCTCCTCTGAATAAAACTATTCCCAAGCACATCCCACTTCAGTATTACACATACATGCACACATTCAAAAACTTTTACGCAAATGTACGCAACGTGCATTGTTTGCATTGCAAGTTATTTGTAACAATGCACACTGAAAAGCAAATATGGCATCAGAGTATAAACAAATATAATTTTTAAAAAGACAAAAAAAAATCTGAAATATGAGTTTCTCACGATTAGAAAATGAGAGAAATATGAAATGAGGAAGACAGCAAGCAATAGATACACAGCCAGAGATCGTTAGTCTAAGAACGCCCTTGGAAGAAACTTTTTCAAGGTTTTCTGTTTGGTTTATTTCCGTTTCTGGTGGGGGTTTTTATTTGTTTTGGGGTTTGTTTTTAAAGCGAGCAAGAATGAGGATAAAAAGAAACTATTTCCCCACAAAAGGGCCTTCTACGGACCGTGCGGGACGGCCGGCTGGCTCCAGCCACCAGGCCGTAACTTCTGCCGTGGGGAAGGCCTGTGAGCACACACATCCTGTTGAACAAGGTTCAAGACAACGATTCTCACCAGTGACAACACAAATGTCATGGGGAAAACCAAAGAACACCTGAATCCTTCTCCTTGTGTAGGTCTGACGATGCCACCTGCATCCTATACATTAATCTGTTGGCCAGGATTGCATCTCCAGACCTATAAGGTCACAACATTGCACTATTCCAAAGTAAAAAAGACAGGAGAAATAGTCACAACCTGGAATTTCTATTCTGTGAGAAATTCTAATCTTTTCACGAGTGCAGAAGGGAAAGGAAATCTTAAAAGATTCCTGCAAAATTGAAGTTATGAAAACATTTTATGGCAATGTTACATTTAAATAATACGCAGATGTGGTCTGAAAATGTTAAAATGATCCAAATGTAACAAAATATAAAATAAAGCATATAGTAAACATGAGAACTACACTATAATAATAATAATAATTAAAGCCCCCTGGAACCTGAACGAATTAAAACATTTCAGTATCATCAAAACAAAACACTTAACATCATACCAACAGAGGTGAAAGTCAAATGACGCATTGGAACACCTTTTGTCTCAAAACTGATTGTAATCAACAAAATTCCTATAGAAAATTTCATTTTTACTCAAACTGGACTTTGGATTCAGAGCTGTTTGAACATGCTTCGACTAACTATACCCAAGAAAATTGCTGCCATCCCGACCTCCTCTGCAAAGGTGATGCAGGCGAATGGAAGAGCGTCGCTCATTCTTACCGAAGTAACGCCTAAGGCCTATGTTTGCTATAAAATTGGTGGTCTTGGCTTATTTCTCAGCAAAGATGATTTAAGGAGAGGTAAAGCGAAGCTATTGTTAGTGAGACTTTCTTACTCTAAGAAACCATACTACAGTGCATTTACTGGTACGCTATGAAATACCATAAATCATTCTGACAACATGATACTTGTCAAAATAAAGGCTTAAAATACATCTTGGAATAAAATATCCTCAATCTTATTTATTTGTTTGCTCATTCATGCCATTTGGCTTTTCTCAGTGGGTTTCCCAATCGTTAGGGTGAATTAGTGAGATTCTGCTGTAAAAACATAACCATGTGCATATTCGCAGGCTTATACACACTGAATATCTGCATATAGCACTGTACAGCCACTCAACAGAACTAAAAATAAAGCTTTCAAAGGCCACTTTGGTTTTCCTGCAGTATTTTTTCCCTTTTCCGGCATTTTTCCCCCTCCCCCCTGCCAAATATTTCACTAATGCTCAATGGTGGCACGGTTTAAGGGAGTCCTGCATGGAAAGCTCCTTCAGCTGCTTAGCCCAACAGCATAAATTTGATCTCGTAATTAGTATTCAGCTCAGCATCTTGGATAGAAACCAATGTTACAGCCAAGAGGTGGTTTAAATCACATAAATCATAGATCAATGACAGAACTCTAAGCACTGGATAGATTACAAAAGTAAGCTTTAGTTAAAAATAGATTAACCATTTCCCTGCAGGAATTCCTTCAAAAAAGCCCTGAATATAAAACAAATAAAATTAAATCTGATAATTTTTTTTCTAATGTGTGTATAGACTAGATGAATTGTTCTTTCCCTTGACAGTTACACACTGATTAAAGAAATGTGTTAACATGCTATTTCAATGGAAAATATTGTAAATTGTGGAGACTTTAATTTTTTTTAATGAGCCTTTAATAGCCAGAAAGAACGTACCAGCAATGTTGTGTACAGCAGGTTTACAGCGAATACCACAGCAACTAGCAGATACTTCTTTAGTTGCTGTTTTTATAAAAAGGGTAAAAATCTTCCCTAGGCCAAGAAAAATATTTTCGAGAAGTGTTTTTAAAGTATTTCATGTTTTAAATTTTAGCTAGTGAAGTGCCCATTTCTAAGAAGTATCACAACCCATCTGCTATTCTGATTTAAGCGCCCATGGGGGTACTCAGCATCTTGAAGGACTGTGCCCAAGATCATCAAATTGTTAAAAGTTCAGTGGAAGAGGAAATATGGGGCTGAATCTCTTCCCCTTGACTAGGGAAGGAAAGAGGCTTTGGCTCCTGAAATCAAATTCTCTGCCGTTGTTAACCAGCATTACACCAAACAGGGGTGTACCAACAGATGCAGACTCTGCTGACCAGGAATCCACCCTGCAAACTGAGAACTGCAGAATACAAATTAAAAGTATGTGCTTGTGCCTGTATTAATTTACCGTGTTTTCCTCCCATGAAGTCAGACATTATTGAAAAGGAAGAAAAAAAAAGAACACCACCACTTTTCAGCATCTGAAGGAAAATTTGCATGTCTGTTTTCTTAGTTGCAGCATTGAAAGTGAGAAATGCCTTAGCAGCACCTCAGCCATTCCTCCGGCCAGAGAATTGCACAGTTCCAAGCCATCGCAGCTGGAATAATGTGCTCGAATTCCCCTCCTTGACTGGCAGGCACACAGGAGGAAAAAAAGCCTTTTAAACACACACAGTCCGAGGCAGTTCAAGCAACATCAAACAGATGAAAAACATCAGGCACCCAGTCCTGCCACCTCATATGCCCTCTTTATAATCTCCAAATGCAGCTTAAAATTAGTTAGAAAATGATCAAACAAACTGGGAGAAACACCAAATTTCCTTCTCCTGGACTAACAAATTTTCAGGTCTCCATTTGATCAAAACATGGGAATTCACCCCAATAAAAAGTTGCACAGTTCTTGAACTGGTAAATAACTGTTATAGGCACCATATAATGAAACCAAACTCCCTGAACACCAATATCTAGATGTATAATTGACTTCCCATAGATCACAAAAAAAGTTACTATAATTCTTCTTATCATATGTAGACTTTTAAAAATATATAATATCATTTTATAGGCATTTACATTTGTTTTCAGATACTCTAGCTCCATCAAGAAAAACATTTTTAAACTTCTTGTGCTTTATGGAAATTACTACTAAGAAGAAATAAAAAAGCAAGCTGCTCGATGGCTATTTGAGGAAAAACAGTCAGATTTCAAAACTGGCACTCCGTGTGATAGAAGACTGCAATATATGCAATCAAGAGACAGATTCAAACAATAATAACTAGCACAGGCTCCAGGGCATAGCAGAATGTGTCATGTACTTCAGACCCCATCCTTTAAACATCAGCCCTATGAGTAGTTCTGTGGAAAACAGATCGGACTGCTCACGTAAGTATAGAGTAGTCATAGAAGGAAGTTTTCAAAGGCTCTACATTTTCTAAGGTGCTGAAGAATGCATACCAAGTTTAGTAAAATTAAAAAAAAAAAAAAAAAGAGAGAGGAAAAATAATCTCCTGTAATAAGCCGAATTGTCAGAGAGATGTCAGGGTTAATTTTTAAAGGCACATTTCCCTCCAGCAACAATTCTCTTTAATTATTTCAATGTGAAACACATTATCAGACATGCTCGTTCCCTGTTCTCAGCTCGTAGTGCCTGACACCAGAGAGGTACAAGATGTTATGACTTCACTGATGCTCACACACACGGGTGCTGGGTACCCGCTCCGTGCCAGCCCAGAACACACACGACAGCCTTCCAGCGTGTTTGGGTGGGAATTTATCTAGATTTTTTTTTTTTTCCTGTGGGGTTTAATAGTTGTGTGGAATAGATACCACAGATCAGGCAAAGTCCAGTGAGAAAGCTGCTGGTACAACGCAGCACACGGAGCTGCTGCAGGACGTGGTTGCAAAGAAGTTAATGAGAAACACTTCATATTCCTCCCAGGTAGTAAGGGACACTGTTCAGAGACCCAAAATAAAATATCATCTCAAAAATACGAGTGACAGTGGTTTAAAATGTCAATACGCAGAAGAAATTTTGATCTAATTAATCAGTTCAGCACATTTGATCAAGTATTTCAGACGGTGAAGGTGAGTTTTCTGTTTTCTAACACAATTTCAAACTTGAGAGGTGTGTATTTAAGGTTCTTAAATATGCAAGAACTCATACCCATCTATCCAACCCTCATTTTGGGGCAAGGGAAGACTGATCCTTTTCTTGAGAAGGAAGACTGGAAGGGAAGAGGCTTTGGACCAACTCTACCAGATCAGTTGTAATCTAATGGCTTTTTTTATACCACCTACAGTAAAACCCACTATATAGCTAGTCGTAAGATTAAAAGCTTTTCAAGTTGCTATCTTGGGAAATTTCTTCCAAGGAAATTACTACAAAGCCTTGTTTTAGTGTGTTCCCCTACTGTGCGTCCTACTGTGTTTTTTTAATAAGGAAAGTTATCCATCCATAGAGGTGTATCCTGTTCTCCATGCTTGAGTGTCTAACAGCAGGCACATACAGTAGACACTCTGATGTTTTGCCTCTTTAATTTTCACTCCATAATGTTGGTGCCTGGTTTTCCTGACTGCACCTTCAGAGTGGTTTAATTATGGGCGTGCACAGAATTTTGAGAGGGGATTTTCAGCAACAAAAAATTCAGATGTTACGAACAAGTTTAATATATGAAGATATTCAGAATTTTTTACCATGAAATAAAATCCCGCTATGCAGTTATCACAGGGTGGAAAGTGCGATAATACAACCAAGAGAAAAAATACAAATACTTCATGACTAAAAAAGAAAAGGGTATAGAGATGCTTCATTTAGTCTTTAAAAGATGCTTCATAAAGATATAGAGATGTTTCATATATATAAAGAGATGCTTCATATGGATAAAGAGATGCTTCATATGGATATAGAGATGCTTCATTTCAGTCTTTGAAAAGACAACTGGATGCTAAATATGAAAGTATGGCAGATACATCACCATGCTTTCAAGCAAATAGGACACAGTCACAGGTTTCTACACTCAAACTCCCAACCAGCCAAAAATAGCTCACGACACTGAATTTATTGGCCCAAGGATCTTACCACTGATTTTGATGAGATTTTTTTTAAACCAAGTCAAGCAGCTCCCCAATAAAAGGTTACCTTACCACTCAAATATCAGACTTGAACTGTTTTTTTTTTTAATAATAACAGGCCAGGTACCGGGTTATAAATGAGCACTGCTCCATTGGCTTCAGACAGGGTATGAAAATTGATTCAATGGAGCACCATCAGTTCTCACCAGCTGAGTATCTGTCCCTCTAATCACAATTAAAAAGATTTCCTTAGTCAATTAAAGGCTCGAAGCCTTTACTCACTCACACAAAATCCCCGTTGAAGTCGGTGCTAACAATACATTCATTTAAATCTTAACAAACTGCAGCGCGCAAACTGCCTGGTGGCACCGTTAGTGCTATATATTGAAATACGCGCTCCTGCCATCGACGGAGCAATACGTACTGTTCCATACTGTCTCACGTGGCCCAGGATAATACCTGACTCCCCTCCGATTCTGACACGTTTCTTTAGTAACTGACAAAAAAATTAGCACATTCATTATTTTTGCTAACAGGAGTATGAGCTCTATGAAGAAAACATGTACCTATGCTGACAGAATAGGAGTACTTTAATTTCCAAATTACATACATAAATAAATCAAGCCATATAACCTGATAAATGAAAGATTATGAAAATAGTAATATCCTGCAAAATCTTGAAAGGCATCATAATTCCTCAAACAATTATCTTCTGTCATATTTGCGAGTAGCCCATGTAGTTCAAGAACGGAAAATACAAATGTGCTCCTTTAAAATTCATGAAACCACTCATTCTGTCATAAAAGCAGGCATCTTTCATGGCTACTTATTTCACACAGTCTCATAACTAATACTGACAGATACTTGGAATGCAAAAAAAATGAGCACTGGACAAAGAATATGAGCTGCTCAATTCTTACATTTTGATGCTTAAAACAAAAAAAAAAAATCATATTTTATATACCCTTACAGAATTTCTGGTATAATTAAATTAAAATTTGTAGATAAAAATGAGATTG
This sequence comes from Caloenas nicobarica, assembly GCF_036013445.1. Lineage (NCBI taxonomy): Eukaryota > Metazoa > Chordata > Aves > Columbiformes > Columbidae > Caloenas > Caloenas nicobarica. The sequence continues at coordinate 7,421,705 of NC_088256.1, forward strand.
TACAAAGACTGGTGCTATACTGCTCCCAGGATTGGGCTGTGCTGCATCCATGACAACAGGATGGAAGGTTGCTTTTAATACTATTATCTTACATACCCACAGCTGAATGCTAATGCAGCTATACTGAGGAAATCAAGTTTCAGATCTGTATCCACTGAACTTACATCCACTAGGCAGGGAGTTTAAAAGCCAGGCTAGCATACAAAGACTAATATTATAGCTCTGTCAACTCCCCAAAGGTCAGATATTTCAAAAGGTAAACACAAATATTAATTGTCAGCTAGTTCTGTACTGAAGACCAGAACTGAGGCAAAAATCAGGTTTTGTGACTATAATTTTCTTCCAATTTTATTTTATAAAATGGAGGCGCAGAAGAAAACAAAGGTTAACTCAGATCAGTTTATGTTCTGAGCACTGACAGATGATGATGCTGTTCCTTACAAACATTAACTCAGTAAGGGTTGTAGCTGTTTCCTTCAATGAAGGAGATAGAAAATGTGTGGGAAAGCAGCTGGGCAGCCTTCTTTTCCAGAAGGTACCGATCGACCCATCTTTACCCTGGCTGGGGGATGTAGGTCCCGATCCCAGCTGGCCCTTTGCCTGCAGAAGGAACCTCTGCTCTACCCAGAGGAACAGCAAGTTCTCCCACAGGCACCTCTGGACCTGCCCAGCCCCTTCTACAGACATTGTCTCCAACTTCTCAGTTCCTCTTGTTATGGATATGAAACCAGAGTTTGCTAGAAAATCATAAAAAAAAAAAAAGCAAGTTACATTTTTGGGGGGCAACTGACAATATTTCCCAAATAAAACATTCTGAGCTATCTTCGCTGGTGCCACCAAAATCTAAACAGTTCAGTAAGTCCCCAAGTGAAGAAGTCTTCTAAAGCCTTGTTCTAACAGAAGTGATACTGTGTGACTGGCAACACTGATCCATCTTGCAGAAGGTGAAGACAGCCTCACAACACTTCAGACTCTCCTTAGCGCACAGGTAATTTTCAAACATATTATGCTATCTATTTTTTCTTCTCCAACCCACTACACTTCTAGATGGAGAACTATGAACTATTTGAGCTACTGACCACTTTCCTACAACAGGCTGTAACCCATTGTTACCCAAATCCAAGTTATTTATAAAACATTGGCTCATACGCTGTCATACCCTGAACGATTCATTTTTATGTGCAGTTTAAGGTTGCTGCAAGAAACTCTTGCTCTTTTATGCTCTTGGTCTGTCTCCTATCATAGTCAAGTGTGTGGACATTCTCACAGGTAAAAATGCCCCATTTTTTAGTGAACGCATTCTCAGAATTACCATACATGAAATAAACATAATAAAATAATTAATATAGTAAAATAAATAAAGATAATAAAATAATCTGAACCAACTGAACTAAAATAAGAAGAGGCCCTTGTAGTGAAGGCTTCTCAAGTCCACCAGGTGGAGACCAAGCCAGCTATCATGGAAATGAGGGTTCACTCACAAACCCCAACAGAACTACACTTCCCAAGGGGTTTTTACCCCCATGCAAAGTACTTTGTCTCTTCAAAAGCACAAATTCGGTGCAGCAGCAAAAAGACGCTTCATTTAAGGAACAGTAAAAGGTGGCAACAACGGTGGCAACAATGAAAACGTTGGCCTCTAAGTGGCAGAATGACAAAAAGTTGTAGCATTTCACGATATTGTAATTGAAAAAAGTATTAAGTTGTTAGTGGAAGTGTATTTAAGAAAAGCCCCACACATGGATGTAATAGAAAATTAATCCTCGGAGCCCAGAAAGTCCCTGAGGATGTAGAATCCATCATGAAGTTACCTCCTGTCCCAGATTTTCTTGTTGTTTGCCTCTGCTGACAACAGTTGGCTTTTCATTAGAGTATTTGATATCAATTTACTCAGACACTGGGGGCAAAAAAGGATTTCACTTTCTTCATCTGAAAGACACTGATCCACAGAATTATTACTTTGAACAGATGCCAAGGTAAAATAGTGACACATTTTCTAAACTAATAACCACAGGTGGCCACAGCAAATTGTCCAAAGCCTCTCAGGGCTGCCCAGGCAGCCACGACTCTCCTGAATTTCTGATCATCCTGGTACAGACAACATCCCTGAATGCAAAGGTATCTCCTTCTAGCCAGTTCTTGCTGTGGCTCATATTTCTAAACTAGACCCATAAAGAAACATCATCATTTTTAATGCCCTCTTTCAGATAATGCCCATCCTTCTGCAGCAGAGAATACAAGGCAGTAACTGCTCTATTTTCAGATTAAAATCTCTCAAAAGAGGTTAGACCCCATGTTGGTATGTATTAAGAACTAAATTAACTTCAGGCAACACAACAAATAACCTCAGGAGGGGCGTCTACCTCACCTAACTTGATAAAAAGAGTTGGCTACCTTCTGCTTCTGACCGTTTCCAGTGTTGGAACGACCAAGGCTGCAAAGCACCTGGAGAAGCCTCCATCGACCAGCAATGACCCCGTTGGCGCAAGGTTATCACACAGCTTATTCCCAGCTGACTTGGCATCTAGTGAAACCTCTGGTTCATCCCAAAGAGAGCACAAAACTTTGCCCACTTAGAAATGTTTTGTCAGACTTTTGCTCATTTCTTTTTCAAACCTCGGTTATATTAAGGGTTTACCACAGAAACCCTTACAAAAAATGAACTTCCCTGAAGTGACTGGTTCTGCACCCACAAGAGCTGTGATTTAGGTGCTCAGGCCAGAGCCCAGTCACCTGGTAGGAGCCCTGGCAGGGGACCAGCCTTGGCTGAGACATCGCAGAGCTGAGCTCTTCACCGAGCTTCTGTGCACCCAGGGTTAGGCTTAAGCAAGAAGCTGACTTTGCAATTGAATAAATGCTTCTGGACTTGCAGCAAGCAGAGCTTGTGCTTTGCTACAGCCAGAAGCAGCCTAAATTGGATGTCTAAAATCAGACAGCATGAATTTCCTCCTAAGCATCTCTGCATCTTGGTGGAAGAGTGGAAAATGAAGGTGGAAACCTGAAAGGACCAGAAACAAACCCCCCCGTTTATCAGCAGGACACCGACACCACGGGCACATGAGCCTCTGTAGTCAGCACAACTCTGACCTACGATGACTCCTCATGCGCAGCAAAGATCTGTCAGGAATTGGACTATAATAAGGTACAAAAAAAAGATGTTTTTATCAGAAGACTTGGCGATCAAACTGAGACAAGCAATTTATTCCAGCAGAAACCAACACATCACCTGAGAATACTTGCATAGAAGGTTTCTCTCCAAAAACAGAGAGCAAAAGGAAACACAAAAGCATCAGTTATTGCTGTTGCTCCACCTTTTTTAATCATACTACTTTGATGCTCAAATGAGCTTCCTCCCTCTGAAACCCCCCTTTCAGGGCAGGTGCACCGTTAATTTGGTACAAGATGTGAAAAACAGCCTGCAAAACTGCGAGACACCGAGCAGAGCTTCCCTTCTGATCTTCAGCTGCTTCCTGGCCTTCAGCAGAGACTGAACACAAAACGCCACTTTTTGCCCACAGGGAAAACTCTAAACGCTCCTATTTTATCCCGCAGCCATTTTGCAATAAGGACGACACATGAATCCAGCTTCAATCACATGAAAAGCTCTTGTCCTCACATGTGACCCTGACCTGGGGTGGGATCCATGGGAGGGAGAGGGAGTGATGATCCCAGGGGTCCTCCCACCCCCCGGCCACGGGATGCTCCCCGGGATGCTGAGACCCGACGTATGGGGCTGAATCAATTCCCAGCTCCCGTTATTTCGACCATCAATCCAGGCAGGAAAAATGCGCAGCAATTAAATCTGCTCAGACACTGCAGCTGGGAGATTTCGTTCCAGCCTCAGTTTCTTCCACTGAACATTAGACTTGGTACTTCCAGGCAACTCTGCTTTTTTGGAAAATGAAAGAGTAAAGAAATTCAGCCTTTTTTTGTGTTTAAAATAAACAATTACGTTCTGGAAGCTGGTCTGAATGGTTGGAATAAAAATTCTCAAACTAACTTAATACTTCCTGTATTTGAATAATTTGGGTATGCAGGCATATAATAGTTTGGATATTTTTATTGGATGCTTTAAAAATAGATGTATGATTTGGCTACGATTCTTTAGTAATTACTTCAGAAGAATTCTGAGGTCATATTGTTGCTTATGAAAAAAAACATTCTCTCTGTCCAATAATTTTCCACTTGTCAGCAGCTAATGCTGTCTTCAACTGTTTTCATTGAAAATGATCTCTCTCACATTTTATTCTTCCTTAAACAGGTATTTCTGTTTTACCAAGGACACACCAAAAATTATTTGTATTTCTATTACTAATACAGAAGTTTTACAAGACAGAGAAGTTATGGGTGAGATAGTCAGCTGCTCAGGCTTATGCCAAGTACCTTTGAAAAATCCCCTCCATAAACATAACATTGACATTGTTGCAGCATCATAAAATCACAGAGTCAAATCCTGTAAATGTGAAAACACTCAGGTTACTCATCTATGCGTGTCTGCACAGTCAGTCACTTGTTGCTGTGCAGTTCTACCCTTCAACAACCCGAGCTCAGCCTTTCAGTCACATTTCTCTTCCCACTCCTGAAGAGCCTCGGGTTTCGAGAGGTAAACTCAACTCAACCTCCACCCAATGACTTCAGAGGTATTTTTCCCATTTTTTGACCAATTCTCTATTTTTTTTTCCAATAATTACCTAGCAGGCTTTCTCTCGGCGGCATTTGCAGGGTGGAGCAAGGCTTTCCCTCCTCCTCCTCCTCCTCCAGCTGCCTGGCAAACAGCCCATCTGGCATCCGTGACGGTGTTCACTATGTGGGATCTGGCAGAAAAGTGCCACATTACCGGTAGCAATCACAGCCATAAAGAGCGCAACGACACACAAAGAAATGACTTCCAGATTAGTTTTGATTTTGTTTTGTTGTTGTTTGGTTTTTTCCCTGAGATGCAGAGAAAGCGTAGGTATAAAACATCACTTTTTTTTTTTTTTTACTGCAATTTGCAGTGGTAATATTACATGGTTTTGCAGTAATATCTTCAAGCCACCCATTCCTCTCCAAAGGCTTTAACATCACAAGGTCTCACCCAAACTCAGCTCCCAGCCTAATGCTTTGTGGCGTACGATCTAGAGAGCAAGGAGAATACAGTTGCTGTAGCCAAGTTACCCCAGCTGAGAGCTGTTTGGGTTTAATACATACCCTTTAGGATTCCCTGAGTTACTGGGGGAAGGAAGCTATATAAACAGACTTAAAAAATGTGAGCAATGCGTTTTTTTTTTCCCAAAAGCTGCCTCGGGCAGTTATAAGTTACATAAAGTTGCTGCTGCTCCTGTTGTAGTTACGCCGAAGTTATCTAAGGTGACTGGCCTAAATGACAACTCCACACTTGGAAAATAAAGATTCCTAAAAGGGGCCTTTTCATACACACTAAATCAGAATATAACTGACGACCACAAACTAAGACATGACTTCAAAATTTCATTGTAATCATGAAGGTTATTCTAAGATTTTTTTTTAAATATACAAACCATCTATACTTAAAATCAGAGTAATTACTTGTAGATTAGCAGAGACTAAAAGAAACTATTCTTGTTTCCAGTAGTTGCATTCATGGACTTCATCTAGCCTGACATTTGTGTAATAATGTGAATATTTAGCTTTCCTGAGTATTTATTCCCTACACTCATGACTTCTAGAAATCCTTCAAAATTTATCACATTAGCAAGAGAAGATAAAATGAGAGATATTCTGGGGAAAATTACTCCCTTTTCTTAACATTCTTCTTCCCCCCACACACATTCTCAATTTCCCACGCACATTTTTAAGGCACTGCAATGCAAGTTTTCAGGAGCTAAATCTACGAGAGAAATCTAAAAGAAAGGATATTTAAAACAATCAAGACAAAAATAAAAATCATCCCTAACTAAGTAAAATGGTAAAAAGCTGTACATCTTTTGTGTCTTTTCTGAGAGAGAGAGGAATGATTAAAAATGTACCAAGAGCCATGAATGCCATTTTACTGTCATTTCCTTTGATTAACCTTCACCTGACCTCAATCCCTAAGGCAATTTCAGTTTCTTTTTGTTCTCCCATTTAAATTCTTCAGTACACCAGGTGAGTACATCTCCGTCACTACAGAACGTTCACGGAGAGCAGATTGGGAAGGATTTCATAGAAACTGTTTGCTCTGGAGAGTCATTTCCAAAAGTTTAACAGGCACAGTAACAGGTCACATTTACTCCAAAACTGGGATTTTTACAATCCCTGTGGAATTATATAATGACTTTTCCCAGGTATTAGTTAAAACCATACCAGTTTACACCAGAGCGGGACCTTGGTGCTGCTGACCGGTCCAGACTCACCAGCCACGTCGTGTTGGCCGTTCTCACCAACAGCTCTGCATCGCTAACGATGTCTGCTTCCACATGAGTTATAAAACCTAAGTTGGCCACTGAATGGGAAAAAAGCCAGCATGAATAAAAGCTTAAAAAAATAGATTATAAACTCTTGGCAGAAGAAGCAGGTCCATCATTCAAAGTTCGCACAGGAATCTTATAGTACAATTCTTTATTATTTGAAAACCCACTATTTTTCAGTGAGTCTCAAAATCTTGTGGGCTGAGTAGAAATAATGAAATGTTCGCATACTTAGACTCTGTTTTTCAAACTTCAACCTGTATAGTAAAAAAAAGGACAAGCTGGGAAAGGGCAAAAAATATCTACAAAAAACATATAAGATCTGTAAAATATTCCAAACAATGAAATATTAAGGAGTCTGACCTATTTAGTTCATCAAAGACTGACTTAAGGGATGAGTCGATCCTCATCCATAAGAACTGATATGATGCTGAGGCTTCCAATAGCACATTTTTAATCAGGAAAGATACAAGATTCAACAGCCAAATGAAGCCTAGAATCAAGGTGTGTAGTTTTAGCTGTTAGGAACCACCACAAGCCACTGCATCAGCTTACTTTGGGATGAAAAGATACTTCATCACACAGGGCTTTTAGCATCAACTGAAAAACTATTGTATAATGTAAGCAGAAGTTATGGATTCAATGTAGGCTTTGCTCTTCATTGCTGCCAGCCAAATGTGTGATCTGATGGGATCCATAATATCTCAGTTTCATGTTATTCACCCTAGATGAATTTTAGGAATTAAAAAAAAAAAAAAGAAAGTCCCAAACTGTGACATAAAGCATCAACATTTCTTGCAAACTGCCATCCAAAAAAAGTTCGGTTTGGATTGACTATACTGATTGTAAGCAGGAATCATGTTGAAATGTCTTCTGGCGTTCTTAATTTTTATTTTCTTGCTGGCTGTAGATTAAAAAAACGAGAGTAAACACAAACCTGTTGGGTTTCAAAATGCTAAAATCACCTACCGTGGCAATTTCCAAACTCTACCGTTGCAAAGGAGGTGATTCGCTAACTCCGATCCTCTCCTGTCTGCACTTTGACCCTCCACAAACCGGCACTTCCTGCCGGCATGAAGGAGTTGCAACAGGAAAGCCCTGTTACCTCAGTCATGTCCCTTTTCTGATCTTAAATACTTAATAATATTCATAAAACAATTAATATACACTCTTAAAATTCAGCTATCTTCAACTGCGTTCATGCAAGCTCTGCCTTCTTTTCACGTCTAGATCCATCCAGCGAGTACCACCAGCTCCGCATGTGAGACTGGTTTGTCTAATCTGTGACAGATCCCGCAGTTTTCCATTTTACAACCTCTCCGCTGAGTTCTCTGGTAAAATGGCCAGCTCTTGACTGACAGATGTACTCACCTGAGAGCGGGCAATACTTAAATGGAGGAACAAAAGGATCAGAAAATGCCTTAGGGAGGGAGGTCAGGTGAAGGTTAATCAAAGGAAATGACAGTTAGATGGTATGCACAGCCCTCGAGATGACATATGTGTATTTTGCTGGGAAATATTTAACTGTTTTACCTCTATTTAGGAAGAAACCAAAATAAATGCGTATAAGACAAAATGCAGAAGCCATAGACGCCTCTTAGCCCAGCGGAGCTCGCAGTGGTGGGATGCAAACTCGCCAGCTACGAGGTGAAGAAAGCCAAAAGATGACAGCTCTTCATGTGGTTTCACTATTATAAAATGTTTCACTATTGTGAAGTACAACGCAGTAACTGGCGAGCTAGGGAAATTCAATAAAGCTCTCATTTACCTTGCTCCCGTATTTACTCCCAGTATTTAGTGGTCTTCTCTCAAAATGGGTGCTGGAGCTAAGGAGGGAAAACTACTGTAAAGCTCTACAGAAACTCATTTGTGTCTTACAGTGAACTTGGTTTGGCCATGCTCCTGCTTCATTTGCATTTCCTTTCCAGCAATTTTAATATACTAGGGTTTTTACTTTCAATAGTACTTTCAAACACTGGTTTTAAGCTTGCATGCATGTAGAAAGGGATTTTTAAATACACTTGCCTGAAACATTTAATCATTAGATTTATTCCAATATTTGTTCTCAGTTACTTGGGGAATTAAACCAATACCACATGACTTATCAATCACAAATAAGTAACACACCCTGACTTCTGATTTCTAGTTTTGATTTTTAAAATAATAGTCAATAGAGCTCATAAAAAATTTGACAACTAGTTTTTTCTTCTTCCCACAGAATAAAAGGCAAAATTCAGTGAATGAATTATTAATTATGAGTTATTCATCCAGCTCTACTAAAAACTAACCTGTTTCTTTTTTTAGGAATCAAAAAGGTCTTTCAAATATAAGTTGCAATAATGAAATATGGCAGCAGATCTTAAAATGTGCCCTTACCCAGTCTGCAGATACGTAAAAGGTTACAGTATCAGAGTTATTAATCCCCCATCACTCTGACAATTGATTTTGAACACAGTCTGTGGCAGTCTTTATAATGCAAGATCATAAATGTTCAAAACTAATTTATTGCTCCTTGTTCCACCTGGCAAAAATATACTGTCAAATTGAGTTGTGTTGACGCAAAGATGCAGATGAGTATTTAAGTCTTATTTCTATCCACATTCATAAATTTGTTTGCAATACCTGTGTGTGGCTAGAAATGTTCACAAAGGAGGAAAGACAGGGAAAGAGATTATGCTGTCTTTAATCAACAGGAAATACTTGCGCAAATAACAATAGGTATTTATTTTAAAATTAATGGGGAAGAGTTATTATTTTAATTTGTCAGTACTGATATTCTTGGTTTGTTCTCTGTTCCCTGGTATCTGTCAGATTTTCAAATATACACATGTAAAAGCACTTGCTCCATGTGCATATTGACATATATACCAGGCAAGGATTCCCCACAAACCAACAAGGGATATGCAAAACCTTTCATCCTACAGGCTGTTGGTTTGTTTGGGTTTTTTTGGTTTTTAATTAGTAATTTCTAAGCCTGAACCAATTCCATTCACGCTGAAAATTCCTGAATTTGCCTTTTCTGCACGCGGCAGTTGCCACCGCCCCTGCCTGTGCCAGAGAGTACAAACCTCCAAAGAGGGACAAACCTGCAAAAGAGGGGAGGAGGGGAAAAAAAGAAAAGGAGCCACTTTACGTTGAGTTAACACATTCATTTGTAAAGGTGAAGGCTTGTTTTTTAAGGATCAAAAAGAATATATCATGAAGAAGTTTATTTTAAGAATAAAATCCTGTCCCATAGACCAAGCGTTCCATAATGAATGAATTACAAGTTTTCTAAAGCCTCCTACTGAAGCAGGGAACTGAAACAAAAAAAATAGATGGGGAAGAAAAAGAGAAGAGTTTTTCAACATCAAAAATTGCCTATCCAGAAGTCTCCATTTCTCATAGTCTCTAAAGTATCTATTCTCAGTAGAAAGACTAGCCTGTAAAATTAACATTCTTTTCAAAATAACCACATAATACTTCTTTAATAACACTTTTCAATATCACATATTTTACAGTCCAAGAATATAAACTTCCTCTTTCCATTATCTAGGGGCAGAATCATTTAATTGTCCTGACAAGTTTACTCCTTTTGAATTATTATTTTTACCATGATATGAAGAAGGAGAGCTATCTGACTGCATGCTACAACTGCTGCATTCATACTTGTAGACATCGGCATGATATTGAAATTAATTTCCAGTATAAAACAGTTAACGGAATAACCTTAGATAAAGGCAAGTGTAATATTAATTTAATTCTTTTTGTTGGCAATGTTGTAAAGTCCATTGCTCAAGTAAAGAGCACTTTTCTAAGCCAGAGACAAATTAATTTTACCATTCTTCTTCAAATACGAATTTTAAAAGTCAACTAAAGGCTACAACAGCTTTGAAACATTTCAGTGATTGTTTAATTACCTATCATACAGCTGTGAGACGTTGCAAAAGGGAGGGGTGGAGAGAGAAAGGAGAACAACACCTGGTGTATTAGCAATTCTTTTTCTGACATAAAGAAGAAAAAAGGTTTTCCAAGCATTCGGACCAACAAAAAGCCCAACAAAGTCAACATAGATTATTTTTGTCAGTACATTAATGCGGTATTTTTATTCTGGACTACGTGGTTTTATTCTGTCAATAACTACTTTCACTGTTAAATAAAACCACCAGATCTCCAAACATTAAATATATGAATTCTGGCAGCTTTTAAACATTGCTTTTCAGCCCAAAGTTGACGCACACGCTACAATAAGTTGCTAAAGGCACACATGGGGCTTCTTTCTAGGGTCTCGTTTTCTAGGAAAAAAAAAAAGCTCGCTGCGCTTTTGCATGCAACGACACAAAAAGGCATACTTTTGGTCATTCCAAGTCTTAATAGAATTGGAATCTAAAGGCTCTGAGGAGTTCTGATGGCCTTTGACACCCCGGCTTCCAGCGCCTCCGCGATGGCGGTGCTGGGGTAACAAAAGCCCACTCGCACGTACAGTTGTCATCCCCACGCTACATCTGTTGGCCATGCTGTTAGGAAGCGTTGACCCCATCATTTCACCGTAAACACTGCTGAAATCAACAACAACAAAAAAACAGAAATGAAAAAGGAAACTGGATGTCAGAAGTCAGGTCAGCACATTTTACTTGCACATGTGTCAGTAAAGATAGAAGGAATCACTGAATTAAATTAAATCAAAGCAAACCTGCTAATTAAAACAGCTAAAATTATGTTTGTGAAGATGTGTGACTGGTTTCCTGCTTATCTGCAAATAAGCTCCCCCCTAATATAAACATGTTTCTATCTCCACTTCATTTATAATAAGTCTTTAGGCAGATTGTAATTAGTATTTTGAGTTTCTAATAGAAGATCTATTGTGTTACTGGAGACATATTTTTCCTGACCATCAGGATACTTGTTATTTCAGCTTCACTCCCAAGGGTTCTCACCTGTTCTTCTCATGCTGGCCAAAGTCTTGTAACCAATTTGTCTGAATCAAATTGTTTGGGTATGTGTCTGAATACCGTCATCTTCAGAATGTATTGCTTGGAGTTAACCACAAATGAGGGCATTATATTCAACTCCACCTACAAGCCAAACCAGAAATTATTACCAGTTTTGCTTGGATTTATTCTGTAGTCTGCTTTTCATTCAATGTTGAAAGGATGATCAAAATTACCAAGCTAGGGAGTAGAAGAACAGGGTCAAACCAAAAGTTTTGCACAAAAATTACACTATTTACAAAAATCAACTTTTTGTTTCTGTTTTACTTATTCCCAAGTTCACAATGCATAATTTTATACAAACCCAATTACATAGCTCAGTGATTTACTGGCAAAGCTGGCCAGAAGAAATTATCTGGCTTTAGCTAATATGTATGCCTATTTACAATCAAAACAAATCCACAGAAAATTGCAAAATGGCCACAAAGAAAAAAAAAGTCAAGTCGGAAATCCATCAGAATGGATATAGTATGCGAGATGAAAAAAGTCCACCTTACATTATGTTTTCAGTGGATAACAGCTAAACCGTGGTTATGAGTGCAGATCCGGTCTTTCAGATCATGCACTATTTATTTATTCTAGCTTTTAACTTCAAGCACGTACAGAGTTTCATTGGCCTGGAAAGCACGATGTTTTCTTTTTGCCCTTTTCCTAATTTTTTTTAAGGCTTAGTTTGTACAGTAAACAGATGCATGGAGGGACTTCAACAGGATTACTCAGATGTTTACAGTTACCCATGGGTTTGAGCAGGATTTTTAGATTCCGGGCTCTAAGGCATTAGGCCAGACCTGCATGTGCATCGCATCAACAAACAGCTACGCGAGCGTGATCTGATCCTGGTATCTTGAACACGAAAACTGTAACCAGTAACACTGCAATAATGTCTGTGTATTACTTATGCTGACAAATATCTTCTTCTTGTTGTTGAGACATTTCTGAAACAATAAAGAATGCCTTGGGAGGAGCACAGGCTCTTTTTAATATAGTTTGTATAAAGTTAAATTTCTAAGCCAAACATATAAATAAAACATTTGTGATTTTTTTTTAATTGCACAACAAATAATTTCAGATTACTTTATGTATTTTCCCTGCAATGACCACTGAGCACAACTCACAGTCAGAGATTTTGTTGGATGTGGCCCAGAGTTCATTTACTCTCTTACCTCTAAGCAACTGCCTCCTAAAAATACATCAAATTGCAAATATGCTAAACCCCAAATTTTGCTGTAATTGCATGTGCCAGCACTAAGTCCTACATCAATAAGAAACCCCACTGATGTCAGCATGACTTGTGACAACACAAGATTTCCCTCCCCTCAGTACAGCTATAAAACTAGATCCTTGGCGAGTATATTTGAATTATGTGGATTATATATGATTAAACAGATTTGGATTAAATCGCGGCAATGGGCTGTCTTATCAAGAACATACTGTGGTGACCACATTGATGTACAGTAATCAAGGTGACCTTATGGACTTATTACAACTCTGATCAACTTCAGTGGATGAGGATTTTTTTACTCTGCAAAGATCAGGCTGCAAGATGTAAGGAGTTAAAATGCTGCTTTCCTGATGAATAGTTTTCATGCCTTAAAATTAGAATTCAGGCAACAAAGAGCAATCTTTCTTGCAGGGGAAGCCAGGCTCAGCTAAACTCCTTGAGCTCAGTTTCATTCGTCATGATGGAAAATATGGCTGGCTGTGCCTTGTCCTAGCATGCAAAAAAAAAAAAATCTGAATAAAGGAGAATAATGTCTGAACAAAGAAATCCACCAAAATCCCACCCAATTCAAGTTTGCCCTTCATTACATCACTGTATTAGCCCACCTGATTTTTTAAAAATATTCCGAATATTCTATTTAACCAACAAATTCTTGTATAAATGTACGGTAGGGTGAACCATAAATGACAGAAACAAATTTGTTCCTTGCTGGAGTAGTGGGGGGATATAGCTGAGAAAAGAAGTTGATGACACAAATTCTACAATAACCTCCAGCTATCCAGAGCTAAACCGTTAACTCCAAACGCTTCGGACAATTCACAGGCTGCTGCTCGAGCGCACGTTCCTTGTGGAAGCTGATACACATCCTCATATTTAATATGGGTAATATTGGCAACCATCGCGACAGAGGTTGTTGTGAGGGTAGGGAGGAAAAAGACCTAACGGCTTAAAACAAACAAACAAACAAACAAAAAACCAAACAGCACACAGGCTGCCAAAGTCTGGGAGTTTGGCAGAGTAACAGAGATAAACTAATCATCAGCACAGCTTTCCTGCACCGCGGCCGTCTGATTTCTGCGCAGAACCCTGTGCCTCTCTCCCGTGGATTAAGCAGAAGTTCTTGGATCCATATATAATGTGGAAGAGAAAGAGGGAGAAAAAGGGAAAGTAACGGTAACAGGAACACTTTCCTGAAGTTTAATGCAAGTTATATATCAGCAAAAAAAGCTGTTTAGCCCGAGATACCATATAAAAATTTCAAAAGGCTTGCTGGGGGTGGAAGGCTGTTACATAATCTATTAACACTTCAAACAGTTTGCGCTGCACTATCTCTCACACGGACACGTGTAGTAAACATTATGCTCTGAACCTCTAGGTTCACATCTGCATTGAGGGACTTGTGTTATGCAGTCAAGCTGTGGTGAAGCCACAGGTCTGGAACCTTCCTCCCCTTTAACATCCACCCTCCAAATGAGTCCCCCACCCCGTCCTCTCCTCCACCAAGGACATTTTTAGTAAGATTGCTGTGCTGCTAATTACATTACCATGGCACCCAAGTACCACACAGTCATGAGACCTACTTCTTTTAGCAGCCCTTGGGTTTGTAGAGAGGAGTTACGAGGAAAACATCCTTAGGTTTGGAGAGCTGAGGCACAAGGTCGAGTCATTTGTCCATCACCGCAGAAGATGCACGGGGCAGGAAACTGCTCAGTGTGCAGCAGCTGCCAGAATGGATGACGTGCCAAACCAGTTGCATGACTTAACCAACCACCATGCCCTCAGAGATGGTGCTGGGATTCCAAGAGAAAACCTTGAGCAAATAGAGTGAAATACCTGCTGGTCACCTGCACTCCGCAGCCTCCAGCTACGCCACGAGCCCGCGCAGTGGCCTCAGGCTGGACTCATGGCCCCGGGGCCCTGCCAGCTTCCCAGAGTCCTTCCTTGTGGAGTCTTGATGTCTTCTTCTGCCAAGGCAGATGAGATGTTTGGGCAGCCTGGCCCCAGGCAGAGCTCACCCTGCGGATGGGAGCAGTGCAGAAGCCCATGCCAAGCATCACAGACCGTGCGTTTGCTTGCTCTGCAACAAATTTCTGTGGCAAACATCAAGGAACTCAGAATTTTAACAGGGCCAACTTCAGCAGTCCTCTTGTCCAGTCTTGGGGCTGGAGTTGCCCTCTGTGTTATTCAGCTGGTGTTCCCTCCCTATGAGCTTCCTATAGATGGTGGTCTGAAATGAGCCACCATTTGCATGGATGTCCCATGTGTGTCACTCAGGCAACCTTGCCTGAAAGTCGACTTGTCTGAAACAGCTACTCGCATCCCTCGCAGCTCTTCAAGACCAGAGCACTAACTTGAAGAGCTATTTTCTCCATGCTATTTCTCCACGCAGAACAGAAATATTAATTTCCAATTCCTCTCATCAAGTTCTCTCACCTTTTTCCATTTGCTTCCTCTAACAGACTCTTTAGCCATATCTGTGCTACTGTAAGAGTTTGGTCATGACTTACTGCAGCCTGTTGTTTGTTTGCCTATTACTGTTATTAGGTCAATTTAAACCTTAAAGATTTGGGTATTTTTTTGGTGTTGCCATCTCTCACTGTTCTGATGCTAAAACATTTCTTCCTGCATAACTTGCACAGCATTTTCACTAGATAATTATTAAAAAGCAACCACAACAACACTTAGAGTGGAGGGCTCAAGCCCCACTTGTGGAAAGCACACCCTGCCCAGTCCCACCTCCACCAGCAGCACAACAAGCTTTATGATGGAAACAAGCTCAACTGTAGCAGTTTGACAAGCTCGTTAATTTATTCAATTAACAAAAACTCACAGTACTGCTTCCTGAACCTGTAATACACTAGAGAGCTCACTTCTATGATAAAACTTCTTCAGACCTTTGCCCAAAAAGCATGGATGTCATGTTGTCAGTCTGCTCTACTTTACTCAACATGCAATACTTGCGGTAGCAGACAGATTAATTAATATAGATAACGGAAACTGTAGCACATAATCATAAAAGAGAGCACTGAAATCACAAAGGACTACAGCTTCCCCATGGCACAGTGTTGGGGTTTTTCAAGTGTCCAGTCCCTTTTCAACAGTATTTTTAGATGAAAAGTGGTTGGCCAGATACAGCCATGGATAGTCAGTGGTGGAGACAGAGAGAGAGTAAAGAAAACCCTACTCCTGACAATCAGCACCTACACTTTAAGCTGCACAAGAAACAGCTGCCGAGCTGCTCATTAGAGAAGGGATTTGCCAAACACACTCCCTGATGCTCCGTTATGCAAGGTAGTACTCTGTGTATTCTCTCCCTCCACGGAGATGTAGCCTAAAAGCATTCGTATTTAGTTCTCCCATCCCCCTAAATCTTCTCTACAAAGGACACTGTCACCACCAAAGCTCTGCAACAAGGATCGTTTATATATCTGACAACCTTTAAACCCCCAAAGAAAGAGAAAGGGAAGCGGTAAAGCTCTCTGAAGAGCTCTTTGGTGGAACCAGCAGAATTATGAGCAGCAGGAGAAATATGAGTAATTAAGACAACAGTATATCTATATCTTACAGCTGACAGAGGGATGCTGCAAGTTAGCTCTGGGCAAGGTGTTAGCAGAGGAAAGAACTGAGCAGGCTGTTTCTAATGTTCTTGTTGAAAAGCCAGCCCAGGAAAAAAAGGCTGAAGGGACAAGTTCATTAAAAAGAAGGAAGGAGGCTGGCTTAAGACAGCAGTTAGATGCAGACTTGTAAGATTAAAGGAACAGGTCAACAGCTATCTGTAACAAGACAAGCAATCGTTTGGGGAGTCAGCCAACGTGGCAGCCCTGCTATTCTTAAAAGAAAACACTCTTAAATTATCTGTCCGTGGGTTATACAGAAAATTAAAGCTGCGGAATTGCACCGTGGCACAAAACAAAGCAGCAGGGTGGACCGAGGCTGCAGGGGATCAAAGGAGAGGAGGCCACGACGTTTTCCAACGAGCGGCCCAAACCAGTGGCTGGCTTTAGGCGGCCAACGTTCACCCGGAGCTGGCGTGGTGGCCGGGACGCGGCGTCTGCTCCTGCCCATGACCCAACCACCACATCCCCATGCAGGGACCCGACGTGACGGGGCTGTGCCACCCGGTGCCACCAGGGCTGTCATCGCGGCACGAAGGGGCCGCATTCGCTCCCACGCCACGGCTCTTCCGACAAGTGCATCAACTCGATTTCAGCCCTTCCTCCGGCCCCGGCACTCGCCATGCTCCAGCGACTCCCCAGCTGGCAGGACGGCCCTTTGTGGCTACAGCGGCATGGTTTATAGCAGCCCTGAGGCTGTGTTTTCCATCTAGTATATATAAGTGAATTAGTGGAAAATTTGAGCTTACACAAATCACAGAGCCAGCGCACAGTTCGTGATGGCCAGGCAGCCTTTTCTCAGGGCTGGAGCAGCAGGAATGAGATGCAGTAAAGAAACCATGGGCTGCATCCATGGTTCCTGTATTACAGCTTGGGTTTGGAGATGGGAAGTGCTGTTAGTCAAGAGGAAAAAAGAAGGAAGACCAACAGCAGCTCCCATATCTACATAGACTGAATGTATGGCGGGCACAGTCACCTGGGGCTCGCAGCCGAAAAGATCGATGCACAGATATTTGGCAAGAGCAGCCCTCCTCCCTCGCCTCCCAGGCTCCATCTGTGTGAAGGAGGAGATGGGAATTACACAAAGTGCAATATTTGCACTGGAGAAATGGCAGAGGGGTTGCTCCAAATTTACATTACTGTAAACAAGAGCAGCATTTGTCCAAATGATAAGAGCTGTAGCAAAGGCAGAGCCAGAGGGCACCAAACGAGGGTCACCAGCTGCAACTGCTGTTGCCACCCAAGAAGAGGAGCTCCAGGTCTGCAGCAAGATGGGGGACAGGGGAGGCTGGGAGGTGCCAAAAATCTCTCATTGCTGTTTTCAAGTGATTGCCCCCGTATGTCTCTCACAGCACCTCGTACAGCCAAGTTTCCGGCCATGCTCTGGCCGAGTGCCCCCAAAGCTCCTCACTCCTGCTATGCCTTCCTTTATTTGCACCTCCAAGTCCCAGCCCTTCTCAAGCACTTGTGTGGCCCCATCAACAGCAACAGCACTAAATTACCTAAAAGGTACACCTGGAATACATGCTTTATGTCAAAGCACAGCACAGGTGTGTCTCTTTTTCCTTTCCTACTTTCTCAGCCAGTGCCTCCGTGAGTGAGGAATCTTGCCATTCCTGACCATCACTTATTTGGTGTAGAGTCTGAAGCAAAGGGTATTCTTGCTAGAGGCTATTCTTTGCCATTTTCTCTTCTGTAAAGAAGTACATGTGCCTGTGTGAGGAGCCTGCATTGCCCTTTCATACACAAGGCTGAGGGGAAGCCTGCTTTCTGTATATTTCAAATCACAAACTCTAATGGCTCCTTAAAATACACACTGATATTCAGCCCATAAATCAAAATCGATAGTCAAATCCTGCTTATAGATCTAAATCCTTGTTACGCTCTTGTGTAAGACTCCATTATGTACCTAAGGCATCACACTGCCTATGTATTTCTGCTTCCAGCTTCAGCCATATCCCAGCACTGATTGAGAGCACCAGAGTGTGTAGCCCTTAAAAACTCGAAAATTTCTCACTTTCCTGAGCACTAAAATGCATCTAAAATAAGGAAAAATGACCTCCTGTCACTTTGTTGACTTGCCAATGAGTTTATTTACTCACTCATCCTGCAGAGCAATTGTTTCAAGGAAATGCAAAAATGTTTAATATTCCCCAGCAACGCCAGGCAGAGCTACCTGAGTCTCACCCCTGTGCCAAGCAAAGACAATCTCAAGGCCGAAACGGCTCATCAGTTGCTTTTCATATAAAGGTGAGCATCTTTACAATTCTTTGGGATATATCTTGTTAGAAAGTGAGCTCAGAATTTCATATTATTATCATATTATAGACAGCATTCCTTTGATAAAGGGTCAAAGATCAGGAAGACAAGAAAAATAAGGAAATAAAGCCCAGCAACGATCAGATCTTCAGCTGGCATAATTGGACACCGAAGTCCACGGAATTGTGTCTATTAGCAGAAGTGGGTGATCTGACCCATATGCTTACCACTTTCGAGTATAAAGATTAAAACGGCATGCCTAACAGCAGAAATGGGTTATATTACATTTCAGAGAGGCTTGGGTTGCCTAAAATTCTGGAGAAATTTGCAGCCTGACATCATAAAGACTTCAAGGCTGTTTACCCAAACTTCTCAATAGCTCTTTCTAAAAAAGGCTGATGAGCAACCATGTTCAGCAACACAGATTTTTAATGTAATCTGTTTATAGTTTTAGAACAATTTCCAGAATAGAACATTTTTTTAAATGTCCTGAGCCTTTAGCATTCTCACTTTGATCATCTCCCATCATGTTATGGTTCAGAACAGAATGTGATGGAGCCAGGCTAACGAATCTGCCAGAAATGACATCAGAAAGCCAAGTGACCTGAAAAAAAAAAAAAAAGTGCTCTATTTGAGCACCACGCTCTTCTTGAACATTTTTCATGGTTTTTTTGAAATACATTTTAATTAATGCTTTAGTTTCACTACTTTTATTTTGATTGCATGAAATCTCAGAGCTTGTTCTTAGAAAAAATTCCTACTGAAAACAAAAGGAGCCTTATTTGACCAAGGGAAGACTGTAGGAGCTCCTCAGATAAAAACAGCTGACAATTCTTTTTGGCGTTGAAGAGTTTAAATAACAAACAGTTTCTTAGGAGGTTAATTCTAAATAATAATTGCGGATTTTGTAGCCTGTGGAAGGGAGGGATTGGTCTTTGGCAGAGTTTATATTACTAACCTGATGTGAGCAGACAGTTGCAAAAATGAAGTGATATCAGTGATAAAAATATTATTTTTACATTTAGGCAGGAGGAATTTCATAGTAGCACAGGGCAAATCCTGCTGCCCCCCTGCATGCAAACAGTCCTTACACGTGAAGACCGGGACTGACATGGCACAACTGATCAGTGGACATATTGACGTGGTATGTATTTACTTTAAATATTTTTTAGCACTTCACATTACATTTCACATATATAGCTTGCATTCCTTTAAAAAACTTTATCTACACAATAGCATTTATTGCCCTTTTAATTCAAGACATGTTAGAACTGGCAAATAAGTCGGTTAAAAAAAAATGTTGCTCTGATAGCCCCCCCGCCCCGCTTCTATCTGATGTAGAAATAGATAATTTCTAGTACTAAAAGTGATTAAATTTGGTGCATTTCCAACTTGTATTTTAACAATGCATTATCTTCTGAATTGCTGCATAAATATTAATAGACAGCCTGATATGGAACTTTTGCCCGTAATGCCCTTGGAGAACTATAATCACGGTGAGTGGAGCAAAGGAGATGAGAGAGCGCACTGAAGATGGTGGCTCTATCCTCCAGCTTCACAGGGCTAGCCCAGGTCAGGCACTTGCCATGCAGCAGCACAGATGAGCAATATCTCAAAGCCTAGACTTTGTCTAGTAGGAGATGAAAATCCTATAGACATTAATCTGCCCGGTATTCATCTGAAATACCACCACCAAAAAAAAAAAAAAAAAAAAGGCGCCATTGATACCAAGAAGAGCTACACTGATTTTTGTCTCCAAATTAGCCAGACTTAATTTTTGACATAACGTCCTTTTAAATTTCATCTGCAGATGTCTGCTATTCTCATCACCTCCAAAATGATTATATAGCATTTATCTATCTGAATGTCATCCTTCTGATACAATCGCATTAAAAGTCACTGTCACTCTGGCCACCGTTTGAAAGAAGCCAAGTCCTACAGACTTCCCAAAGTCATGCTCAGCCTTCTTGGAAACTGGCCAGTTATTTAGATCCATAAATATGGGCTTTGGGGGCTGAAATTTAGGATACCCTTTTGGAAAACCTTGCTGGACAGATTTTCTGGTCCACATAAACCACCTGCTTTCTGAGAAAACGACACTATTGATCTTCATCATTCTAATGCAAGAACCTCTCTCGAAATCCCAAAATACCAGCAGTAAAAAGCACAAGGAGAAACGATTTCTCTCTGACACCACCTATTGCACAGCTGTATTTTGGACACCGGTGGACTATGCTAAGGGTTAAGTTAATTTAACTTTCACCAAGTTAGAAAGCTATGAATGTTTAATCACAAATGAACTCCAGTGGGCAGTTTGGTAGCTCACAGACAAATGTTCTCATTTTTATTCTTTATAGGCAGCGCTCAAATCGTCATAAACCATATTTTAAAGAGGGAGAAATTTCATGAGGGGAGGGAGCTGGTTTATACGATAAAATAAGAGAAAAAGGCAACTTACTGTTTTAAAATTTAAATCCAACAAAATTACCAGAAATGCTGCTGGAAACAGGACGCTGCGAATTCATTATTTTGTTTCAAAGTTAGTTTATCATAAATCTGCCCTCTGACACGTAATAACTAGTAACGTTTCGAAGGTTATTTGATAGTAAGTTCAACAGTGTAGGTGACTGAATGTGTGAGCTGCATGATAATGAGTCCCAGGGGAAATCAGGCTTTAAGATGCAAGGTGAAGCATCCCTAGGCTTGTATTCAAATAGAAAAAACATATTCAAAAGTTTATTGTTTATCTCCTAAGAACATCAAAAAATACACAGTCCTTCGAATCAAATGTATAAAGCACGCTAGAGAACTATTTGCTGGGGGAAAAAAATGCCTGATTTGATCCAAATTCAAAAAAACTAATACCTTGCACACTGAAATGCATAGAGTGATTTTGATATAAAAAGTGGAGGGGAGTATTTTGGTTTGTTCTTTTACAGAACTAAAGGGCACAGCAAGTCAGTTTGCTCTTGCATCAGACTCTAGAAAAAGGAGCTAGAAAGCATTTAAACTAGTTTTCAAATCCTCTGCGTTTCAGTACAATAGAGTTCTTTAAGTGTGACAAATACAAATTGTGCTACTCATCCTGAATTTCGTTTCCAAAGTACGTTGGCTGTAATTGATTAATTCCTAGTGTACAAACTAATTTAAAGCCAATAATGAGAGCAAAAGATTCTATTTTTCAGCCAGGAGGTGTGGGGCACACACCCCACTCCAGCAGGATCATAGAGCCCCACCTCTCAGCTCCTTGCGCTCTTAAATAACCAGTCTGATGCTGCCCTTTCCGAAGTCAATGGTAGTTTTGTCATTAGCTGTGCTGGAAAAGCACGTAAGACACAACTTTTTTTTTTTTTTTTTTTTTAAATATATAAGCTCTCTGTATCGTAAATGCCGAGGGCAGTGGCATTCTAAGGCCATAACCACCCGATCGCTGGCATCCTGCCACCCACCACAGAGCGGAGATGACGGGTGGGGTGGGATGGGGTGGGATGGGGTGGGATGGGATTACCCACACCATGTCCCTCCTCGCTCACCTGCTCCTGCCTTCCCTGGTCACAGCATATTTCTGTACATGGAACGCCTTAAGAGAAACAGCTACTAAAAGTGATCAAACGTGGCTCCTGCTGTTTAGGTGCTACAACCCTACCTGTCAAGCACACCGGTTGCCTTCTTTTAACGTGGTTACGTAGTCCTCTCTGCAGCAAGAGGCTGTTATTTCATAATGCAAAATTAGACTTTACTTTCAATATACCTTTCCATAACCAAAATCCATTTTCTGTACATATTTTTAAATTGTCCTCCTTTTTTAATTCATTACTTAAACTGTTACATACTCTATACTTCAGCAGTGGAAACTTCTGCAGCATATATCTTACTTAACATCACTCTATCAGTACTAACTCTTAATATTACGATGGCTTTTTTCAGAAATCTAACTGGGAGAGGTTTACTGACATGCCAGAAATCTCAGTTATCATTAAAGCTCTAAATTCTATATTGTCAAAAATCAGAGGTTGAAATGCTCTTATCTTGACAAGCTCTAAAATATCTAATGAATGTTTGTTTATTTGCTTACTATATTAGTATATATTTCTGACACGGCCATTTTCCATACCATAACTTTGGGTAAACAACAGCATTTAAATATACACCAAAGGCAAAGATAAATAAAAACAAGCAAACAGGCAATAGTGCTATCTGAAATGCTTTTTACTATTCTTGATGAAGAACTACTACACAAAAGATGACTGAACCCAAAAATCAGCATAATCTTGAAGGTTACAAAGGAAATATATTTAGAAGAGATGGCGAACTTTCTGGGTTCATTCCTTGAGATATTGTGCTAGCCACAGTTCAACTTTTTTAATGTTTACACAAGATGTACTAAGAAAATTAGGGCTATGTTAAAATATGACAGACACGAAAAATAGTTATTAATACAAATATATTAAATAAAAATGGTCTAAACCAGATCGCTCTTTTTTTATTATTAATGTTATTTCTTATTATTCCAGAAAAGAGTTTAAAATGTACATTACTAGACTAAGTTAGTTCTGCCCGGCGCTGTTATATTAAAAGGTGCATAAATCAGTGCGCTCCTTTTCCTACGGAGCACAAAGCTCCTGGTTGTCGGAGGTATTTGCAGATCCTCACCGAGCGACTCTGCTCAGGGTCCTTCCTCTGTGTGGTCTTTCAGAACTGTCGTTATCAGCTTTCTGTTTATTATTGTGCTCAGTTTAAAGGGAATTTGCCAAGTGATCCCTGGACTCCAATCTTTAGGCCTGTTGTCAGGACAAATTAATTTCTGTGGAAACCCACTGTGCCTCAGATACCATCTAGGAAATGTAGGATTAATGGAGTCCCTGTACAACAAGCTTTGTAGTGCAGCTGCTGGGGGAGGGGAGCGACTCTTGGAAGGGAGAAATAACAAAAATAAAGCCCTTGCACTTTGGGTTAGTTTGGGGGAACTTCACTCTTTTTTTTTTTATTACCTCAACTAGCATCAATAATATTCAAAATATAGTGTAGTAACTGAATACGAACAGGCAACTTTTTAACAGAAAGTGCAGTGAATGGAAACTCTATAGTACCAAAGATGAGGGACCTGAGGTCTAATTATCAATATTTTATATTTTACATGCTCAAGACAATCTCTTCAGTAGGTAAAAACAGGATATTAAAAGAAACAGTCTCCTGTGAATCTTAGTAGAAAATAATGAAACTCAATACATGATCTTTTGGAAAAGGGGTATTAAAGCTGGATTTCCTACAGGGACATGTCATTACTTTGTTAGCTGACATTTTAGGCTCTGTTTTTTCAAAATATATATTATTTCATTGTTAAAAAACATTCAACTGCCACTGTTCTTGCAATAAGTATACATTAAAAACGTACTTTCCTGCCTAGAAAAATGAACTAGTTCTTTTTCTTAGTGATGCTAAATTAGAGCTGAATTTAGAGCTGTAACAGGTAAAGCAATGTTTTCCCCTTATGTTTTTTTTAGAGAGAAGAGAAGAGAAGAGAAGAGAAGAGAAGAGAAGAGAAGAGAAGAGAAGAGAAGAGAAGAGAAGAGAAGAGAAGAGAAGAGAAGAGAAGAGAAGAGAAGAGTTCCAATACGTTTTTATTGATCCTTTTCTCATTTTCAAGTGGATGATTCTGCCCATGGTTAGATATACAAGTTTAATATATTACAAAGTGAGAATTCTTACCCTTATTTCTTTTATCTTCAAAAATAAATCAGGTGATAATATACAAGACAGATAGTAGACACACAGGTCCATGTTCTGTATTGTATTATATCTTGTGACTCCCCTGTGGAATCGGTGAGCTGTAAATCAGCCCTGGAGTTTGCCTAAAGTGGCACTAAAACATGTAATGGATCAAAAAACAAAACAAAACCCACAACAACAAAAAACTCCTTTAAGGTCAAATGCTATAAGCAAAATTTTATTTTCTATTTGATTGTTACAATATTAAACTGTTAATAGCAGTGCTAATTTTGCCACAGCACATTTCTAATGCACTTCTAATTCCTTAGAAACTTGGCAGCTGCAGATGCTGTAGCTGCAGCAGGAGGTTCCTTTAACATCTCTCCCCAGTTTTGCAAATACCTCAGTGCCCGCTGCTTTTCCTTTGGAGGGCAAAGGAGGAGCACTGCATGAAAGTATGGGTTTTGTGTGATGCCACATCTTGTTTGGAATAGCATTTATGGAGAAGGTTCATTTTGAGAGATTATTTTATTAAACTCACCTGCATATGAGAACTACTTTCTTTTTATTAAATATTCCAAATGAGTGTATTCTTCCCTAACCAAAAAATTTAATCTTGAGAGACTTTTTATATGCCAGTTTTTACTATTACAGAAATTCAATTAACTCCATAATTATGAACACAATTACCATTGAGTGTTACATGTGATTTGGTGGTGGCAGCTACATGGCACACACATACACTCCCTTGTATGATTTAAAACCTATAGTGGCAATAATCATAGGCAAAAATTCCCGAGGATCATTCTTGTTCTTTGGGTTGCGTGCACTGTTTTATGTATACAAACAAATTTTAAATACACTGTTCACATTTTGGGAATGAAGCATTTGGCTGTAGTAAGGATATTATTTGCAACCAGTGAGCTGGATTCCCAGCTGATGGAAAGTTATCCAAACTGGGATAATTTACCTGGAGCATTAACCCACACCATGAGCAAGCCAAACCCACAGCAAGGGCAATAAATGGAGCCGCAGCAATTTATGCATGGAGGGGAAAAAATAAACAAACAAACAAATTAACTTTAAAAAACCAACCAACCAAAAACCAACCAACCAAAAAACCAACCAAACAAAAAAACCCCACAACACCAAAAAAACACAACGAAAAACCACCGCCACACATGTGGAGGAAGGGAAACTTCATAAAGTAAAGCAGTGGCAATGTGCCGGGTTTTATGCCACATGATGAAGAACCAGGTCAGCAAGAGGCCTAGGGATGTTATTTGTGGGGTTTTTTTAGGGTTGAGATGGCTAAAAGCAAAGTTTAGGAGTACAGTCATCATACGCTCTTGCAGGGAGTTGAAGGTGGACTTCAGCCCTCTCGGTACACGCGTGGCACTTGCACAAATGCCCCAGGTAATGGTCACCAGGCGAAAGTCACCGTTCACTCGCTGTTGTCGCATACTCCGAATATCTGCGGCGTCTCCTTCTTAGATCACTCGCACAATCTCCGCAATCCCTCACGCAAATCTCTCGTCCACAGAACTCGCCCTCGCTCCCCGAATGTCAATACTTCTATGCTCATTTACGTCAGCTGAAGGTTCTGGCCCCACATACTCTTCTTAATCTAATAAGAACCCATTTCTGCTGACACAGCAATATCTACAGTGATCTCCACCTTCACCTTTTCTTCTTTGTACAAGATTTTTCCACCTACAAGTGCACAGGTGGGCAACACTCCTTCAACACATCAATCAGGGCTTTATCAAGAGATGTCCATGGACTCTAAACACACAAGAAATCAGTGTTTTAGTATAATCACTCCTCACGTAATTTAAAATCAGAATTACCCATGTGGTTTCTCTAAATAAAAAGCGATCTGCGACCTACAAATCTGAATTCAAAACATGTTTGTGTGAAACATTCAAAATACAAAATGCAGTTACAGCTCAGTCCTTGGTGGATGCTAGTCACTACTGTTAAAGTATTGCCTGCATTATTTTAAAAGAAAAAAGTGAAGGGTATTATAAGAACAGGGGTCAAAGCATTGCCAAGGGTTAGGTCTTACCAACAGAGTAGAACATTTAAGCTTTATCAGAAAACTGTACATGCAAATACATATAAAATGAACCATAAAATAAGCTTTGTATGGAAATCCATGTCTCATAACAAGAACGGTACAAAAATTTCATAACGTGTCAAGCCCACTGCATATGTACATTCATGATGTCTTCACTCCTGGCACTATAACCACAAAAAAGGTAACTTAACAGCCCTGGCAAGAGTTTTATAATCTTGGGATATGGAACCTGTATCTCAAGAACATGGTTAAACCTGCGATCCTGGCCAGTAAATGAAAATAAGAGGAAAAATGAGAAGACGGCATCAGAGGGCTCGAAGCAGCGAGACCCCAACCCAGCAGCGCTTGGTCTTCGCCATCCTTTAAAGACGCACCAGACACGTCACCGCAAATCAAACCACCATGTGATTTGTTTTCTAAAACAACATCTCACTCTGTGGAAGAAATTCAGTCCTTACTCCTCTTTAATATTCATAAGGTATGGAGCCACATTAACAGCTAAGTTTTAATTTCAGAAACATTCTGACATTTACAAAGAACAGATTCCAGCCCTGCTTTCACACTATTTTTTTTCCCATTATCACTGTTATTACTGGTATTAGTATCACTGTAGAAGCGATTAAGAGGTCCTGGACATCTTATTAAAATAGTCTCAATCTACTTCCCTCCTCAGCATCAAGATATATTGTTATTTGATAAACAGGAACAATCTTTCTGGAAATTAAATTTGAAGTATTGCCTGTTCCTCTCTTCCTTCTGAAATAGAAGTACTTTTGCTGTTAAAATCGCATGTAAGAATTATTCTGAATATTGGAAGCAGAGGCAAAACATATTTACTGTTTAATGCCAAATGCTCCCCAGATCTGCTCGTAACATGGGAAAATTATAAAAGAGCAGTAATGAGCCAAGTCTTCAGGATTCTCGGGGAAGTTAAGGAGAGGGATCCCTCACAGAAGTCAACAGCTTCACTCCTACATCTGTTCACAGTGACCATTTGCTGAAGCACAGGCACACCAGGCTTATGATTTTACAGAAAAGGGCTGGTTTAGCTGCAATTTTGAGAAAATACGTTCTTGTTTATTGAGATAGCCCGGCAGTTTAACTATGTGTGTTTGTGCATCAACCTTTTTTCCGTATTCTGCACTAAACAGAAATTCAAAAGAATCTTAGGCCTAGATTAAATGCTTTCAAAAATCAATTCTAGGCTGGCATAGGAGTTAACCAGTCTGACCCCATGATTACAGACTAAACACTTCCTTAGCAAACTAAGCCGAGGAATATTTTATGTTTCAATGATTATTCGAGATAGTACCACCACATATAAAAATGAGAAACCATGGCAATATATAAGGAAGTTTATCTATGGATATTTGCAGGAGGCATTGAAATAGGACTCATTGAGGGGGCTGGGATATTGTGATATTAAAATACATTAACAAAAGGCAGTATCCAGTATACAACTTATCCAAACTGTAACAATCACTTTGAATTTCATGTACCATTGCTAAAAAGAGAATCGTACAACCTAGTTCCTACCCGATTACACTGATTTTTTAACCTCTGGAACCTTAATATCAAGATACAAGACAGCCAGTAAGATATGTACTTATTCTAATGGCTAAAGAGCATCTTCCAAACTACCTTGGGAATGATGCAAAACAGTTACAAAATACAATTCTTCAGCTCCATATTCCTGAGGACGGAGTGCATACTTAATGCCCAAGTACTAATGTGCCTTGCAACAGCGTTTTTTTCATTCTTACTAGTGTCAATAGCAGTGTAACCCCAGAGCTTTCAAATAAACGTTTGCATTAGTTTGATCATACAAATGTGCTAGCCAGTAATTAAATTCAGTTTGTATTTTTAAGGTGATATTCTGCACAGAGCCAAACCGCACTGTATTTGTATCCACCACCTCTCAGTTCTGGGAAATCCATAAATTCATTTGTCAAAGGTAAAAATACTCACGCAAAATTCCTTCTAAATCTTTTTAAATGGTTTGTTCAAACTCTTGACATAGCATTTTGCTCTAAACAAATTTCTAGACAACCCTGTGATTTTCCATCTCTGAAAACATGCTGTTTCCCCTCCATGAAACTAGAACAGAGGGTTTGAGAGAAAGGAAATTATTAAGCATTCTAGTGGGTTTTTTCCAACAAAAACTAAGATAGAGGTCAATGAATAAGTATGTGCAGGCTGGAACTTAAATCCTCTGGGGTGACTGTAGGCTAATTAATAATTAATGCCAGAGACATGGTGTTTGAAATGCAGATGTGATAACTGGAGGCCTGGCAAAGCTGTTCAGAGGAAGCAGATTTGGATGCTATGGGGAATAGGCACTCCCTTGCCGGCTGGCTCTGAAAGCAGACCTGGGTGCAAAGCAGGGCCTATGGTTTAGATTATATTCCCCTCAGCTGTTAATTACCTGAACCTACTTTGAAGTTTTTCTCTTTTTATCCTCTGCATGAAAAGAGATTGGTTCAGCCAAGGGACTTGAAAAAATGATCAAATACATGGAGTAGAGGAGGGGAATAGAACTTCAGATATAAAAAAAGATAAGGAAGAAAAACACTCAGGGAAACACACAGGAACATATTAGGAACTGCATGAGTGTGGCTCGATGTTTCAACCGAGTTGTGCTGCTCTAAGTTATTTCAGCCATTAAGTAAACCCCTGTGCGTTTTATGAATCGACTTGTTAAAAGGAATCTCTCGCTATATGTATATAGTTTACATTAATTATTTGATGAAAGTACCATAGGTGATTTCCTCTGCTATTTTTAATTCAATAAAGTCATTTAAAGCTCCTTATGTTTGGGGCTATTTAATGAGGTGTGCAACATTAACAGAATCACCAATGAGCTGTTACTACAAGTGTTAGGATTTTTGCAAAAAGCACTCATTTTCACGAAGGAGAGAGACAGGCACAGCTTGGGGTCCCCACTGTCACTGAAAGGAAAGCGGGGAGCAGGTGCCTCCCAGCATCTCAGCCCCTTGAGCCTCTGGGCGGGGGGACCAGAGGGCGAACGCACCATTTTCACAGCAAGTGGGGTGACACGCTGAGCCCGGGTGCAGGTGGGGATGGGGAGGAAGGGTTGGTGGGGAGGAAGGGAGGGTTGATGATGGAGATGAAGGCAGCGAGGATGGCGATGCTCCCGGCACCCCTGGCCCCGCCGGCATTTGGGAACCACACAAACGCCCTCCAAGCGCAAGGAAACACCCCGTTTATAAAAGCGGGGAGCTGAGGGGGGTGGTACCTCTTGGGACATCGCCGTCGGAGAGAAAGGCGTCCCCAGGGTGCGCGGGGCCGGCCGGGCCGGGCCCCCCGGGGAGGGTGCGGGGTCCGCGGGCGCAGCCGCCCCGCTCGCCCGCAGCCGCCAGGTTCCCGCAGCAGGAAGGGGCCGCTGAAGTCTCCCCACCCGTTTTCTTTGTGCAATAACAGATCGTTCCCTTTTCAAAGCGGCTCCAGAGACTCTTTTTTTGACGCTCTTCCCCACTCGTTAGAGTCCGTCTGTTCAAAGGCTTCCCCAGCCAAACTTCCCAGCAACTTCACTAAAACCTTTTGAAACGTGGGGACGGGGGGCAATTTCTTTTTTTTTTTGGCTCTTTTTTTTTTTTTTTTCTGGAGTACAGTAGAGTGAAGCGATCACTCATGAAGTCAGGGCTGGCTGTGTTTAAAAATTAATTTGAAAATGCCTGTCTTCAAGGCGCAGGCGTCTCGCATTTGAGCTTATCACCTTGGCATCTCGGCACAGCTTCTCCAGCTGATGCAGAGAGCCTCTGCATCCCACCTGGTCCGAAAACAAACCTTTTAAAATCCAATTTCTCGGCACCATATTTAACCATGACGCAAAGGAAACACGGAGCCTAATACGTAGATGTACACCTGCATTATGTTCTCGCCCCTTCGAAGGGTTCATTCCCAATATTGCCGGGTAATCCAGCCTTGCATTGTTTACCTACAGCTGAACAAAGCCTCGAGGTGAGGATGAAGAGTCTGTCCCGGGGCGGGACCGCCTTCATCTTGCCCAGAACGGGCGTGGGAAGCGCACCGGTGTTCGCGTCACAGGC
This sequence comes from Caloenas nicobarica, assembly GCF_036013445.1. Classification (NCBI taxonomy): domain Eukaryota; kingdom Metazoa; phylum Chordata; class Aves; order Columbiformes; family Columbidae; genus Caloenas; species Caloenas nicobarica. Next base: position 7,452,036 of record NC_088256.1, read on the forward strand.
GTGGGGTGGCCCAGGGAGAGCCACGCCTGGGAGGGAGAGGGGCTTTTAATGAAACCATAACATTCGAACAGTTTTCTATTAAATCCTGCTAATTTTCTAGGTGAAGGCTGTGAAGTGAATGTGAGGAAGCATTAAAAGGGAATTGAATTTGCATTCCTTATGCTACAGGCACATGTTTACATGACCTTTAAAACAGAATTAAAGCTGTATCATCAGCAGCTGTAGGCAATTCACATTACTAAGGCAATCAAATCAGAAGGCTAAACTAACTATAAAACATAAATTAAACTGATAGAGAATCATCCTAATTCACTAGGTTTACTTGCAATTTACTTATCCGCTACTAGTAATTTCTAAACAGTTTGGAGAAGAAGCAAATAGAACAATACTCGAAGGTGGCACTTAAAAAAGGCGGTGTCCTAGGGGGAGAGCCGGCTGTCCCGGGGCGGCGGTCACAGCCCGGGCACGGTCCCCCCGGCGAGGGCCCGTTCCCAGGGGCGCACGAAGCGCCTACGCGCCGGTACCTGAAACCGCTGCATCGCTAAACCCCCAACTTGACTGGGTCGGCTCGAACCTCTCGGAGTGCCCTTTTTGTCTGGAGGACCCTCATGCATACCGTTTATTTTCTAAAACATGACATAACTCCATGTCCAACAGAGTTCGCGTTGTACCGCTCCCTTCTGCCCTCCTCCCCCGTCCCTAAGAGGGACAATTTCCACCTTTTGAAATAAAATAAACCAAAAATCGATACCGCTGGTGATTTCATTAAAAGTTTGCGGGGTGCATTGCCCCGGCTCTGCTCCACCGTTCCCGGGCGGAGCGGGAACGGTGACCGGCACCGGGCGTCGCCCCCGCTGCCCCGGTAAGGCCCAGCCGCCTCCTTTCCCCCCCCGTGCCCCCGACTTTGATTTATTCCTATTTCTTTCTTGCAGGCGGCGCAGCCGAGGGGCTGCCTCTCCCCCTTTGATGGCGACTCTCCCGTGTGCGCTTGTATTTCTCCTGGGGACCGCGCTGATTTATTGCCCACCCGCCTCCCGCTGAACTCCCCCCGCCGTGCCCGGGACTCCCCGCGGCTCCTTCGCCCCGGGGAAGGCAAAGAGAGAAAGGTCCAGGGAAGGGGTGCTGCAGCCTCCAGCAGCTTTAACCGGGCTCCTGGAGGGAAGTGGTGGGGGGAGAAAAGGTGCCAGGAGATGCCAGGGGACCCCGCACGCTGGGGGAGAAGCGGCTGGAGATGGTTCAGCTTCCTTCTGCGGGGCTGCGGTCACTGCTGCGGGGCGGGGGGGACACTGAAGCGGAGGCAGATGGAAGTGAGGGGAGCAGCGGAGCGTCCCCGCTCCGGCATCACCTGCCCGCCCGAGGTGCGCCGGGGCCGGGCAGCTCCGCGGCCCCCGGAGCCTCGTCTCGTCCCGGCCCGGTGGAAGCGGGGGGCGGCGGGGGGCACCCCCAGCCTGCGGGGCATCCTGGGGAGGGTCCGAGCTCACGCGTGGGTAAAGCCTTTGTCTGCTGGGCGGGCTCAGCAAAACCTACGCTGCCTCATGTCCCTTTCACACTTCCCTGCGTCGCCCAAGCGCGGCTCACGAAGGAAACATCTTTTAGCAACACAGCCTGGCCTGAAAGTTCAGACTTAGTAATAGCCTTGACTGGCGCGATCTGCGTGAAACGGGGAGTAAACTTTCCACCAAGCCGTAAACATTTCGTCCGTGAGAAAACAAAGAATTAGCAGTACCGTCTACGTATTTATAAATGTAAATTTAGGAATTACGAGGCGCTTCGAAGTGCAGGAAACGTTCATATCTCCCTGCAGAATCAGCAGCATCACTGGATGCTTTGGACGCTGAATGGTAAAGCTGGAAAAAGGTATAGTTTAAAGATGATAATAAAACCACATTTAAATTGTTTAGTAAGATAACAAAAAACAATGCAGGTATTTGTCATCCAAGGAACAGAGCTATTTGTCTTCAATGTCTCCTTAGCCAACAGAGGTTAAATAACATGCCATTTAGTGTGTTTTCAAATTCAACCCACTTTCCTTTGAATATGTCTGAGCAGAAATCTGTCCGTTCAGGAATCGTATTTGAATTATTGCTAGAATTTAGGCAGGGTGGCCTCTGACTTGGCGAGAGAGCTGGCTCCTGTCCCCTCTCCCGCACAGGGGCCGTGGCTGTCCATCGCTGACCGCATCGCCCCGTTCGCTGGGAGTGAACCCACTTCGCAAAAAAAAAAAAAAAAAAAAAAAGAAAAGAATGAAAGAAGCGCATTCTTGTCATCACGCCTGTTTGCATGGCACGGTGAGGAAAGTGCCTACGTAAAAGGGAAGTGATCCGCATTGTTGTGCAGATCTATTAACTCCTAACGTGACCTGCAAGCCGGCAGCCGGTGCAGGAGCCGCCCGGGAAGGCACCGGCTGCAGCGAGGACCCTGCGCCGGAGCCCACCCGCCCTCTCGCCACTCATATTTCTCGATTAAACACAACAAAACCCGACATTTCAATACGTGGATTTAATAAACGGCGAGAGCAGTCCCACGGTAAAAATGTGCACTTTGCAGAGACTTCCCGGAATTTTTTTTTTTTTGAGCTCTACTGCAAATCAACCAAATATTCCAGACAATCCCTGCTACGAACCAACCCAGCTAAAAAATAACAGTGACCTGAACATGACGTCGTAGCGCACAAATGAACGACATTTTTTTTCCCCCAGCAAGTACATTTTTCAAATATTAACAACGTGGAAAAAAAATCATCATCATAATAGGCGATTCGAGCAAAGGAGCGAGGAGTCGCCCAAAACGCTTTGGAAACGGCAGCAGTTAGAATACAAATGCTATTTACCTTGTGATTTTCTCTGCCCGGGACTGGCTTTATTGTCCCTCCCTAAGCCTGGCTCCGGGAGCAGGACCAGCCCAGCCGCAGCAACGCTCCCTCCGTGCCGGGCTTATTACTAACGGGCCGGTCCTCGGAGAGATTTGGGGGGGACTGCATTCATTCTTACATTAGGACTATTTTAATTTGCAATCTGTCAGTCCATCTCCTGGCTGTGGCTCTGAGATGGCAGTGTAGCTGCGGCTCTCCCTCCTCTCTCTTTGCACAGCGTTTACTCAACGTTCAAGAGCAGCCAACAGAGACCAAAAAAAAAAAAAAAAAAAAAAAGGAACTAATTGAGCTTGTGTCGGTATTGGCTAATTTCTGCTAATACTTGGTAAATTCCTCTTTTCCTCCTAACCTTCCCCCACGCAGGTTAGGTTTTCACAAAGCATCTCCGGAGATCCAGGAGCTCTGCTGATGGGTGGCTGGGCTTCAATGTTCGTCCCAGAGCCTCGATGTACACAATGAAAACCTTAACTCCTGGCTTCAGAAACGGTTAAATTGCCCTTTCCCAACCCCCACCCCCCGTTATGATTGACTCTGTTTTTAAATTTGCACTTGTTCCCACCAAGCGCAATCTAACTCGTCCTGTCTCTAAAGTGAACTTGTGCTGAAGGTGAAGTTTTCAATATAGAGGTCATGACACCGAGCCACAGCTTACCGCTCCGAGCTTCATGCTGTATTAAACACAATCAAAACGAACCCCTTTTAGACCTTTTTTTTCCCCTCCCGCAGATGAACAATGAGAAACAAAAAAAAATTCTCTAAAATATAATAATGAAATCAGTTCTGCCACCATAATATCCTCCCGCTTCTGGGCTTGCTCTCTCCGAGGTCCTCACGGAACCGCTCAGAAACTCGCACACACGAGCCCCGCGATTTAGTTGAAGCTCCGACAGAGGAACCCGTGGGGTCTGTGCGGCAGAGCCGCCCCCGCCCCGCCGGCCCCGCTCCCGCCGCCCACCGCGGGGACGGGCCGCCCGAGCCACGCACCGGCTGACCCCCCGAAACCGCGGGTCCCGCCTGTGCCTCCGCCGGGCGAGGGGGACTCGACACAATTACAGCTCCTTCACTTCAAAGAGGGTTTTTTTTCCTCTCTATAGCGACTTCTAGCTGCCCCAAGACGGTAGGCTGCCTTCAGCTATTGTGCGATCTTTTTCATGCCAAAGATTTAGCAGAGGGGGAAAAAAAAAAATAGATACTAAAGCGAGTTATTTGTTGTGGAAACGCGGGTCCCTCCGGTGCGGAGGCACCCAGAGCCAGAGGGCTGGAGCGAACGGTCCAAACCCAGAAACTTTTTTTTTCTTAAACTTTAACGGTTTTCAGTCTATGAAAAATAAGTTACAAATTCTTGCAACAGTAGCTTTGCATGTACTTATTTTTCTCCCATGTCCAGACGGGGTCGTCTATTGAATAAGGCTCTTTTATTCTGCATGGGGCAGGGGATTTGTGGCCATGGTCCCCCTTTTATTCCTCTCTCTATGGAAACCCAGATCATGGGGAGAAATATGCGAGGCTGAATAAAGAAAAGCAGCAGAAAGGACCGCTTGAGAGCGGCATCTGTTACACTTGGGAAGTTAGACTGACAGGAAAGAGCTAAAGAAACCCTCTCCAGCAGATTAGTTAGAACAGCAAGAAGATTTAACTATATGCAGATAAAAACACTTTAAAATACACCATCCTCTCCTATAGGCGAGATGAGAGTCCCCTCCGTCAGGAGCGGAGTGCCGCGGAGCCGGGCTCTGCCTTAGATACATTTGCAACAAATATTAAAATGGGACGTTCGGGGTTTTATTTCCCTGCTAGAGACTCTGCCTTAATTAAACGCCGCATCTGAACATCTATTTTCACGGGCAATGGGATTTGAAAAATTGTTTCGCAAGTTAAAGTGCAAATTAATTTTAAATAATTTAGTTACGTTTTTATACAGTGCGGATTTTTTTTCCCTTCCGCAGGCTCCGGTGATATTTATTTCGAGAAGCTTGTGAAGGCGGAGGGGGGGGGGGGAATGGAAAGAAAGAAGGTGAAAAAAAAAAAAAGAAAGAGGGCTGCTAATATAACTCCTTCTCCGCCCTCCCCGCCTTCCCCCGCGCCTGCGGCGGGCTCGGCCGCGGTGCTGAGCGCGGCTGCTCCGCTCCAGACCCCGCCGGTAGGAACGGGGCTCCCAGGGACATTTTTCATCCCCTGCCCTCTCCGCTGACCCCCCACACACACCGCGCCCCCGCTCCCTGCAAACTTTCTTTTTTTTTTTTTTTTTTTTAATTTCTTTTCCAAGTTGCTCCCCCGCCCTCCCCGGGGGCTGCGGCAGGCGCGGAGTGGGCGCGGGTGCGCAGCGGCGGGGACGCGCCCGGGGACCCGCAGCCTTGGCGATATATCGCGATTTGCCTCCAGCAACGCACCCGCGCTGCTCTTGAACGGGCAGCGCTGCCTCTGCCCCCCTCGCCCGCCGCACCCTGCCCGAGCCCCGGCGAGAAATTATTGTGATTATTATTATTATAATGAGGAAAGCGATGCTACCCGGCTATAAAGGAATCAGAGGAGCGCTCTCACCTTATTTATATCTATTTTCTCATTTTCTTGAATTTTCTTCGGATCTGTCTTCTCAGAGAAACTAATGCCTTAATGACTTTCTGGTAGCTGCAAGCCTTCTTTTATTTCTGCTAAATATATGAAAATGTATGCAAATTTAAATCAAGCTTAACCTAGGAGCTCTTGCAATATATTTAATGGAATTTCAAACCAATAAGGGAACTCTGATGCAGTCTTCTGTAAGTGCAAATATAATTACGCAGCTAGGTTACCTCCAAAATTATGCAGGGAAAGGTCATTTTTTAACTCGGGAGCGGTTCGGAGGTGCCGGGGGTTTGGCTCTCCCCGCCCGAGCCCCGGCCCCGCCGCGAGGGGCCCCGCAGCCGCCCCGCCGGGGCTCCGGGGGAGCGGGGCTGTGCCCACCGGGCCCGGAGGAGCCGGGGGGCGCAGCGTTCTCCCCCCGACCCCCCGGGGGGGCCCTGGGGACCGTACACGCCTCTTCCCCCTTGATTCTCCTTCCCCCCCTCCCCCGCTTTTTTTTTCCCTGCAGCCCGCGCTCCAGGCGCGCACCGGCGGCGGTATTTCGTGTTGCAAACTTTGAGGAGGCACCACCGGGATGTGCTGACGGGGAGGCCGGAATGCGCCTTTTGGGGCTTTAAAAAAAATTATTTTGTTTTTGTTTGTTTTTCTGGGGTTTTTTTGTGTTTTTTTTCTTTTCTTGCTTGGGGTTTTTTTTCGTTCTCAGCACGCCCCGCGGGAGCGCACGGCTCGGGGCAGGCGGGAGACGCGCGGCCCGGGGCCGCGGAGCAGCGGCAGCCGCCGGCGCAGGGGAGCGCGCACACTGCGCACCGCGCACACTGCGCACCGCGCGGCGGAGCCCGCACGGACCGGCGCAGCGCGGGCAGCGAGGGGCCGGGGCTGGGCTGGGCCGCGCCGGGGTGGTCCCGCAGAGCTGCCGCCGGGGCGCCGCCGTTTAACTTCTGCCGTGCGCTCGCCCGGCGCTAATCGCTCCCCATTTAAGCCGTGCCCCGCGTCCCGCCCCCCCCGCCCGGCGCGGAAGGAGTTAAGTGGCGGAGCCGCGTCGCGCCCGGCCCCGGTGTCGGCGGAGTGATTCACTTCCTGCCTCGGGCCCCGCGCGGCTCCCGGCGCCCTCGCCCCGCCCTCCCCGCCGCGGCCGGCCCCCTCCTGTCTCCCATTGGCCCCCGCGGCGCGGCCCCGCCGGCCGCCCGCCCCTATTGGGCGGCGCGGCTGCCAGTCGGCGGTCGGTCGCTGCCCGGGCCGCCGTGCCGGTGGATGTCAAAGGCTGAAGCGGCGGCGCCGCCACAGTATAACTCGTGGGGGCTGCGCGGCGGCCATGGCCACAGCCGCCTCCAACCCCTACAGCCTCCTCGGCTCCGGCTCGCTCGCCCATGCGGACGGCGCGGGCATGCAGCAGGGGAGCCCGTTCCGCAACCCGCAGAAGCTGCTGCAGAGCGAGTACCTGCAGGGCGTCCCCGGCAATGGGCACCCGCTGGGGCACCACTGGGTGACCAGCCTGAGCGACGGCGGGCCCTGGCCCTCGGCGCTGGCCGGCGGCCCGCTGGAGCAGCCCGACGTGAAGCCGGGCCGCGAGGACCTGCAGCTGGGCGCCATCATCCACCACCGCTCGCCCCACGTCTCCCACCACTCGCCCCACGCCAACCACCCCAGCGCCTGGGGGGCCAGCCCGGCCCACAGCGCCTCGCTGGCCCCCCCCGCCGCCGCCGCCGCCGCCGCCGGGCAGCCCCTCAACGTGTACTCGCAGGCGGGGTTCGCGGTGGGCGGCATGCTGGAGCACGGCGGGCTGACCCCGCCGCCCGCCGCCGCGCAGGGCTTGCACCCGGGGCTGCGGGGCGAGGGCGGCGGGGAGCACGGCGAGCTGGGCGGGCACCACTGCCAGGACCACTCGGACGAGGAGACGCCGACCTCGGACGAGCTGGAGCAGTTCGCCAAGCAGTTCAAGCAGCGGCGCATCAAGCTGGGCTTCACCCAGGCCGACGTGGGCTTGGCCCTGGGGACCCTCTACGGCAACGTCTTCTCGCAAACCACCATCTGCCGCTTCGAGGCCCTGCAGCTCAGCTTCAAGAACATGTGCAAGCTGAAGCCGCTGCTGAACAAGTGGCTGGAGGAGGCCGATTCCTCCACCGGCAGCCCCACCAGCATCGACAAGATCGCGGCGCAGGGGAGGAAGAGGAAGAAGCGAACGTCCATCGAGGTGAGTGTCAAGGGCGTGTTGGAAACGCACTTTCTCAAGTGTCCCAAGCCGGCCGCCCAGGAGATCTCCTCGCTGGCAGACAGCCTGCAGCTGGAGAAGGAGGTGGTGCGGGTCTGGTTCTGCAACCGGCGGCAGAAGGAGAAGCGAATGACCCCGCCGGGAGAGCAGCCGCAACACGAGGTGTATTCCCACGGCGTGAAAACGGACACGGCCTGCCACGACCTCTGACCGGGGGCCGGCGGGGCAGGCAGGACTGCGGGCAGCGCGGATTTTCCGCCGGGGCTTTAACTGATGGTTTCCGAGAGGCGGGAGATGCGGAGCGGGGCGCTCCCCCGCTCGCCGCCTGGGCAATATTTTTTTTCCTCCTCCTCTCTCCGACCTTTCCGCTGATCAGTACACGGTGTTTACTCGCAGACAAGGTTTGTTTTCGGTCTCCGCTACGACCAAGGAAAAAAAAAAAAAGGAGAAAAAAAAAAAGAAAAACCCACGGGAAAATGAAAAAAAAAATTTAAAAAACGACAGAAAAGGAAAGACAGATGTGTGCCTATGAATAACCTTCCAGCGCCTTGGTTATATCAGCTGTATTTCAGGTGAATCTGTTTTACAATAGACTAGTTTTGCATTTTTAAAGACTTATATAGCGTTTTTAAATGTCTGAGGTGTTTTACTACAAACTGTACACAATATTTGTGACCTAATTTGTACCGAATTGACCAGTCAAAACGTTTCTCCCTTCCCCGAGCACCGGCAATGTCACCCGGCGGGGCCGGGCGGCCCGTCCTCCCTCCGCTGCCCCTCCGAGGACACGGGCATCCCATCCGCGCCCGCGGAGCCCCGCGCAGCCCCGCGCAGCCCCGCGCAGCCGGCTGCCGCACGGACGGTTGTGAAGAACAGGCTTATTTGTTGCAGCTTTTCCTTTGCAAGAACTTCCCAGCACCGTAAAACGGTCGGGTTACAATCCTGGCCTCCTCCCCTGCTCTTTTCCCAAGGAGAAAAAAAAATGGTATTTATAAGAGATTTATCCGAAATTAAGCTTCAAACAAAACGATGGCATTGGCCAGTCCTTTTCTTTCCGAAGACGAGTTGGGCTTTTTGATCAGCGCCAGACTGAGAGGTCTGTAGTAAAACACCTTTATACTTCTGCGCTTTGGCTTCGGAAATCAGTTTCTCTGTTATTTTGTTTCTATAGTGAAGAGGAATGAGGTGTTTCATGAATTTCTGGGGGAGGGAAAGGAGGCGGGGGGGGACAGAAAACGCCCGCATTTGGTTCACGCTGAGTTTATTCCGCGTCACGGGGAGATGCTGGATTTGTTGAAAAGCTTTTCTGAAAAAAAGAAAAAAAAAAGAAAACAAAAACGAACAGGGAGAAAAACAAAGAAAAAGTCACTAAAATGCTAGAACCATAACCATTTTTTCGGCACAGGGAAGTGCTGAGCTGTAACCACCCCTCCCCTGGCCCGGCCGTGGATGTGCCGGACACGGGGGTGGCCGACGCCCCCCCACCCACGCACGAAGGGGAATTGCTGCGTGTGCTCACGGCCAAGTTCACCCGCTGCACTCGGGGCCACCGGGCGGGACTGGGCCGGGCTCCCCCCGCACAGCCCCTCTCCCTCCCCGGCCTTCAGATTTTTTCCTTTCGACATTTATATTTTTCAAGTATTTTTCAGTAAGCGCTAAAAAAAAAAGAAAAAAATAAGAAAAAAATAAACTCGACACTGAGGACCTGCCTATTTCTGCCAACTTTATAACTGTACAGTTTTGTATATTAAACGTTTTTTGGAAGTTATTAATTTAAAGAAAGATCATTTAGTTTATTCATTTAGTAACTGATGTATAATAAACGCTATTTTCATTAAAGGTTGCTTTTTTCAACTATTTTATCCAAAATTGCCTATTGCAGTTGCCAACAATTATTTATTTTCAATAAATTCCGCATTATGTTTAAGAAAAAAGAAAAAAGTTTCAGAAAGAAAAAAAAAAAGCCTAAATGGGTGTCGGAAATAGAAATAATAACGAAACACACGAGTCGCTGTAACGTTTGGTTGTCGACCAGTTTTAGTCAAGGGGTTTATATTGACGCAATATTTTATTGTTGTAAAAGGAAAAAATTAAAAAAAAAAAGTTTAAATAAACATTTTTACAAAAAGAAAAAAGAAAAAAAAAAAAAGAAAAAGATGACAGATCACGTTGCGTTGTTTGTGCGCTGGCCGGGCCGGGGGTGCGGGCAGCGGGGGCTCTGCGGCGAGGGGCGCTGGGTCCCCCCGGCCTCGCCGCCCCCCCCCGGGCTCCCCCTCCCCGGGAAGGGCCGGGACCGGCCCGGGAAAGGGGGTTCGGGGGGGCCGAGCCCGGCAGCGCCGTGCGGGCCGGTTACACCTGCCGCGCCGCGGCGGAAAACGCACTTTTTGGGCTGGAAAAGGGGTTTTGCGGGCGCGGCGGGGCCGTGGGACTGTATATATAGAGTGTATGTAAATATTTTTGTGTACATATCTCTATAATGTGTATCAGTGTGTGCTGCAGGCAGCAGCACCGCGGCTCTCCGCGCCGCCTCCCTCCCGGCTGGTGCCAACCGGGCTCCCCGCAGCCGATGGGGACCTGGCTGGGGTTCCCCCCCTCCCCGAGCAGCAGGAATCGGGGCACGAAGGGAGTTTCTTTTGTTCCGTCCTTCTCTCCGCTCTCCCCCCGCCCGGCCGCCGCCACCGGGAGCGGCTCCTGCGCCCCGACCCCCCGGCTCAGCCCCGGGCCGCCCCCCGCTCCCCCTGGGCGGGAAGTGGCGTGTTCGGGAGGAACAATAACAGTTAATCACATCTAATGGGGTGAAACGGGGAAGCTCCATCCCCGGCAGCCGGGTCGGGTGAGGGGAGGAGAGTGGGTGCTGGGGGGGAAGGCAGGAAAGCAGCAAACTTCACGGCATCGCCAGAGAAATGGCCTTTTATTTTTTTCTTTCCCCCCTTCCGAAGCTGATCCTTGGAGAAAACAATAGCCAACCCTTCTGCGAACAGTTTAGGGGAGGGGAAAATTACCTTTAGGAGTCCTGAGAAGTGACCCGAGTGAGCAGGGAGCTCTCTTGTCTCTAATAACCCAGCAGGCACCTTCCCACACCGGTTACAACAAGCACACAATCCTGTACCTGTTAACGAGAGGGGTTTGGGATGTAAACAGTGAGCGATGCTTTGTTTCTTAACCATAAAACTGATTTATTCTTTGTAAAGCTTTGCAAGCTGCAGCACGGGGCAGACACCACGGTGTTGGGGACAACCAGCCTGTCCCTGTCCCTGTGCTGGGGCAGCAAAGCCTCTGCAGCAGGACAACCTGCAACTGCTTCAGAAAGGGTCACGACAGAACGAGAAGGAAATATAGCCCCAAAATCACATTTCTGAGTCTACTCCAGAAACAAAACAAACATGCACTGAGTAGCACGGGTAGCAAACCAGGAGTAAATGGCTGTGGTTTGTAAACAGCCCCAACTAAGGACACGGAGGAAAAGGTTCATGTTGGAACGCACCCTATGTGGTCATGCCGGCTCTTAACATGCAGGGTCCCGAGAGGTAAAGCTCTTCACGGCAGCCCTGGTGTGACGAAAGGACAGAAGGTGTTTCACTGAAATGAGCCTGTTTCAGAGCCCCTTGGCTGTTCTGTAAATACAACTACAGCGAGGGCTATGTGTTATTTTAAACCAAATTATGATAAGAGGCAAAAAGAGATGCAACAAAAAGACAAAATCATGTACATTTATAAACAGAAGTACTTCAAAGGCAGCGTGAAAGCTCGAAAAAATAGGGAAGGAGAATTTCATTTAAATAAAATAAAATCTCTGCTCGCTATTGCCCATAGATTTCAGTATTCCTGTGAGCAAAAGGAAACTCTTTTGTGCCACCTAATGTTAAGCACAGATCACTGTTGTCTTCTTTGCTGCCCATCATAAACCGTGTGCGCGGGGAGGCTGCAGGGTGCTGAGTGCAGCCAGGGATGCTCAGCACCCAAAAGTCCCACCAAACCACAGGCAGGAAGAGAAACTTCAGCTTCACAGTCACAGATCAGGTTACCTTCTGCCTTTAGGAAATTATTAATAAAAGAACTCAAGAGGGGGTGGAAAGAAGCAAGACGTGTAATCATAGGAATGAGAGACTCCAAATTTGGTCTTTGTAATAATAAATTAAATCCCAAATGAGCACATCCAGACTTTATATAAGCTGCCCACCAAGAAGCATCTATCTCAGCAGCTTCTGCAAACCTCTGTGCACACAGCAGCTCCCTCAGCTCTCCTCGAGCACCCGTGTGGCCTCTGCCTTTGCACACACGTGTCTCCCAGTAAGAAGAGTTTACCTTGTGTACTTAGCAGCCATTTGCACTAACGGAAGATACTAATTTAGTATGGAAATATCTCGCGCAATCCTTTAAAGAAGAAAGGGCTGAAAGAAAGCATTTCTCTGATAACAATGAAAGACACTGCTTTTGTGATTTTAATGGAGAGAGTTAAACATCTTTAACAAATTTTGAGGCTGAATCTCCTTTGCTTTTCATGTTATATGAAACTGGAGGCTTCCTTCCTATTTAAATTTCAAATATTCTCAAGCTGTGCTCTCCTCCACTCTGGAGAGGGCCAGGATCACAGGAGGGCATTCACTTGAAAGCAAAAATCACTACAAGCAAGCAGAGATGCTATTTCACTTCATAGTGGTCTTTACAGATCATTCAGAATATGGACCAGTCAGTTCATACCTAGACTACATTTGACCAAGAGGCTTTTAAAAGCTCTCAAAATTAAGTATTTTGAGTTTTTCTTTCTTTGTTTTTAAGGAGTGATTCCATAGGTTCAGGCAGAGCAGAACTGGTCCTACTGGGCCTGGATCAATGTATGACAATCGTTACTGATTTTTAGGGCAGATCCATGCGTAGATGGAAACACGTTTAAAATGTAAGTCCTTCCCCCAGGAGCTGGGGAGCATATGGGGCTGGGGGAGGATGCTCTTCAGGCAAGGGTCAGATCCCAAAACCTGGACACCATTTATCACTTTACTCACTAGAGCAGTTTCCATGCAATTCAGTGAGCTCCTCCATGCAAATGAAATTATTCATTTGTGTCCCTGCACAAGCTCATTCAAGGCTCCATCCTAGAAGAAATGTATATACAAGATTTTAGGCAGGTGACCCGTCCCACTGAGTATTCCCCTAAATACTCACAGAGATCAGAGCCTACATTTGTACTCACTTTCCCCTTTTTCTAGTGTCCTGTAACCAAGAGACTGGAAAGGCTCCACAGCAATTACATATTTGGGATATGCGATAGCTGCAGTTAAGATCTTTACGACTGATTGCAGGATAAAATTTACTTCAAATGTTCAAGAGCCCATTTTTAAACCCCGGTCTTTCAGCTGCTTTCCATTATATATATTCTGAAGAATCAAAAGCAATTAGAGCATACAAAGTCTAAATAGTAAATAATTTCCAAATCAAAACCATTAATAAAGTGATAAGTATCTATTTTTGTTAGCACTGTGAGATACAGAAAAGGCCGAACTAAATAACTTTTGTTTTAATGCAATGAAAAGAAAGCCAGACCTCTGTGCTGAGGAGGTACATGAGAAATCTTGCCCCAAATGCGTATTTGGTTGAGTTTTTAAGATCTGGGAAAGCAGAGTAAGCAAGAGGATTTAAAACTACCATTTTACATGGTGATGTTAGTGGTGCCACAGTTTACACACGCTTGTGAAGGGATTTGTCCATGGATCTGTGACTTGCTGATTCACAGCGAGTGCTACGTGCTACACCGGCTTGTAAATATTTGTAGAATCATGTCTTTAGCTGAAATGGTAAAACAATATTAAATCTTGGAATGGGATAGAAAGAGAAGAGTGAGGAAGAGCTGTCATTGGCAAAAGCCTGTCAACAAGAAGTTAAAAAGCTAATGCTAAATACCATATCTGCAGGCTCTGGTTTTGTGGCGCTATCGATTGTTGGGTCCCGGCTCTGCAGCTCCGTGCAGCTCCGATCAATGTTCTGTGCCGAAACCACACCAAGGCGTCTGCTGCTGCAAAAGTATTTTTTTTTAAATTATGGATATTTCAAGCAGTGACTGTGAGAAGCTGGGCAGCAGCCCCTCTCGTTCCTGCTGCTATTAAGGAACTGAAAACTCTGCTCCATTATTCTGCCACTGGATTTTATTTTATATATTTTTAAAATTATGCCAGTCCTTGACTTCTGCACTTCAAGTACAAATAATATTTACCCTATGTAGAAATGCCATTTCTTAACCAAAGTTGTTTTCTTTTTTGGCCATAGCATGAAGTTTTGTTTTGCATATTTTATCTTCAGACTTTGTGAAGGAAAAATAAAATACAAAATAAACAGAATTAACCCACAAATCTTACTCACCAGAAAGTGGCTCGGCAGGGGGGGGGAATGACAATGTCTGAACTCCTCCTGCCATGTCGGCTGGAGTGCAAATGGAGGTAACATGAGCTGCTCCCTGTTCAGGGCTTGTACTTCTGTCTAGATTATGGGATTAGCCTCTGTTACATCTATCTACAGTTAGGAACTTGTGATCCAGCTAAAGCAGTTTGAAAGGTGCCCAGCAGGTGCTGGGGGTCCGACTCCGCAGCACAAATTCTGTGCAGTTACTGGGGAAAAGCAGGGGCTGCCCTTGTGCGGCTTTCCAAGGCTCCATACTGGAGTGGGGGGAAGGAAAAAAAAAAAATCCTGCCAGAAAACACTTGCACATGGAAAATTAGCCACAGTCCTTTTTTTTTTTTTTTTTTCCCTCCTAGATCCTGAAAATGGAGTTGCTAACACATAAATACAAATGCTGTCACACCTGAGGTTTGTGATACTTTGCTGCTCCTTGCTCCATACAGACTGTATGGACACAGTGGATCTCTTAAGAAATGCTAATTCAGTGCTGGAATTCTGAGTTTGCAGAAACTGTCCTGTAAACGTCATGGGAGATTACTAAATCTACAGGAAGATTACAGCTCTGCATACATTTAGACTATTGATTGAAAACTTTATTACCTTTGATGCAGCTTCCTCACGAAGGAAGCAATTAAGGCATGGGAATTCTGTCCACGTAAAGCTTTTGCATGGTTGAATCCTTCTGTACAATCCTGGTTTTCAATAGAGTAGGTGAATCTCTCTGTAGATGACGCTGCATAAGCCCAACACGAGTGCAGGAACAACGTGGCACTTTATAAACATGAAATCCTGCCCTGCTCAGCCAAAACTTCTCATAACTGCAGCAGAGAGAGGATGCAACACACTCAAAATTATACAGCCATGATAACTTTTTAAATGGAAAAAGTAATAGTATAGGTTTTACTATCTTATGTTCTTCATAGTAAAGCTGTAGTACAGCCTAAGGAAATCGGCCTTTGTAACAAGATCTACAGAGAAATGAATAAATGGTAATGTGACTGGCAATGGTTTTCTCAGAAAAATATGCAGTTGCAAAGTAAGATAGTTGTAAGGGGATTAGATTTTGAATACAAAGCTGAAGTTCAAAGATTTTTCAGGACAGTATACGAGCAAATTAAAAACCATGATTTCTGAGCTTTCAGTTCCCCATGGAGGAGAACACTTGCGCCTGAGCATCGCTTGAGCCTGCCTGAGCTGGACCTGGGGAAACCGTGGCCCCTGTCCTGCTGCGGACACCCCAAGATGGGATTCAGACAAGTACAACACAGGGTCAGTAAGGTCCTGGGCTCCCCCTGCTGTGATCTGCGCTCTTCTGCATCTGACCCCATGGAGCTGGTCATTCAGGTCACAGAACTTCACTCCAGAACCTGCACATCTAATACTCGGTGCTGGCTCCCAACCCTCTGTGCAGGGGCTTTTTTTTCCCGGGAACAAGCATTATTGAATATCTCCCAACACCACTGCTTGGACAAAAATAGAGTGTGGAGCAATTCAAACCAAATTCAGTAAAAGAGAGCACCCGTTACATTATCTTCATCCTAAATCCAGATTAAAAACTAAAATCTGCATTGGTTTATGTCCATTTCCTATGCTGCACACCAATTTCAGATGACCTCCAGCTACCCCACATCTGAAGCATCAAACTCACTCTGAACCTTTCCTGCTCAGTAACATTCTTCATCCTTGACTAGAAAAGACTTTTTGCTGTTTTATACAAAATAAAGCACATCAAATGAAAGAAAACCGAACAACTACTTTAACAGGAAAGTCTTGAGGAGCGGTTTCTTAATCTCCTAAAGAAAACACGAGCACAATTCATTCTGAGTTGCTGCTACCTCTTGTGCGAATGGAAGGCAGGACAAGGTGGGAGACGTGGCAGGAGGAGGCTGGACACCCAGCGTGGCCACAGGAGAGTTAAAAGGGATGAGGCCAGTGGGTGCCCATTTCCACCCCCATTACAGTGACTGTCTTCAGAAGAGATTTATCTCATGCCATTTCTTCCTCTTGCCCCAATCTAAGCCACAAAACTGTGGTATTGGAATTGTAACGCCTCATATATTCTAAGGAAGATAATAGTAAACTGTGCTGCTTTGACCTTTTTGGGATTTCTGCTGTTTGATTCCCTCGCTGCGGCCATCCCTCGTGTTCGCAGCGGTAACTGGTGGGGATGCGGTTGCAGCAGGGGCCAATCCAGCTACAGAATATTGAAAAGGTTAAAGTCTATGTTTATGAGTCTATTAAATGTTTACAGGCTTTCACAGGCTATACCAGGCATTAAAATTATGATATCTCATTCTCATAACAAACACTGTAACGAGAACAGAAAATGGCAAAGCACAAATCCCTTCTGAAGGCAACATTTGTAATGAGAGTACAAAACCAGCACAACATTAATTCGCTCCTTTGAAATAGTTAAAAAGGAAGAGATGACGCCATGAACCTAAACCACACGTAACACGACATAGTGACAGATCACCCAACCAGAAGGTACCAGCGACCCACCCCACCCATCATCCCATCTCCAACACTGACCAGCAGCATATGCTCCAGTGGAAATTAGGAAACCTAAACAGAGACCAGATGTTTCCAGCAATCCTCAGAGTTTTTAAGCTAAAATGCCAAAAATAAAACTTTTTGAGACTACTGGCACAGAGCCATGCTGCTGGGGACACCACTCCTGTTCCCACCAGCTCCTCAAAGCCTGCTCAGACCACCACAAGCTCTCTGCTTTGATTTTACACATAACAGTGAGTTTTATAGGCCAATTAAACACTGCACATATTTTTTCTTTGTATCTATTCTAAATATATCGCATCTTACTTTCACTGTGTGTTGTAAGATGGCTAGAGTACATTAACGAGCACCGATGGACACGAACAACTTTTACCTTGCTCAGCCAGGCTCCCAACACACCCCATGTCCCCCAGCTCTGGCTGCGTTATTAGTTGCTGTTAGTTAGTTATTAGTCCCCAATAATAGTTGCTGTTATTAGTCCCCAAGATTCAATCCTATGAATACATGGGAGCAGAGTTTTGGTAACACAAAAAGGAGCGGATGAACTGAGGGCTTCGTTATTCCTGAGCAATTTTACATAAGAAGTGATGAAGCACGAATTACTTATTAGTTTTCCATTCCCACATCCTATAGTTTTGGCCAGGGCGAGGCAACAGGCACCAGCCATACCATCCCAGCAGCTTAACCCCCAGCAATGTTCCTCCGGCACCACACGGGAGAAATTTAAAGGGAAATCTGAAGCCAAAAGCTGCTGCTAGTGATGGAGAATTTCTCCCCAGAGTGAGGGGCAATGCAGGAGAAAGTAATGGAGAACCAGATTTCTTTGAACTGTCAGGGATGGTGATATCAAATCATAAACAGACAGCCAGGCACATGTAAACACACAGAGGATCAAAGGAGCCAGAGGAAGGGCAGGCTTGGAGCCCGTCCAACAGGTGCTCACCGTAATTTGAAAGGTCCTCCAAAAAATGGGACACCAGCAGGCTCCAGTTCAATGCACCCCACAAATTAGCAGGTTTTGATGGTCAGGGAGTAGCCAGAAACCTCAATGGAGGAAAAAAAAAAAAAAAAAAAATCTTTCTGCCCTGTTAGCAGGGTCTACGCTTCAACGTTTCTCTCAGCAGCAGAAAGGTGAGAAGGGCTACTGAGAAATAGTGTGGAGTCCCTCAAATCAGTGAAAGTCACAAACTTGGTGGCTCACGGGGCTGCTGTGGACAGCCCTTTCTTCCCAAAACAGTCTGTATTGTGGTATGACCAGCTATGGACTCTCAGAACTTCTTCAATACCCTTGTAGTATATCCACACATACTGGAACGCCTTTAACCACCACCACACTTTTGGGGAACTACCCTAGTTTTGCACACAAAGCTGTCTACAAAATGAGTCCATTCTGATGACCCGCAGTCCTCTGCTACTTCCGACTTGCATTTGAAAAGAGATGCAAGACCAGGGTTAAAACACAGAGAGGAGAAGGCAACACACATCAGCTTTACCTGGAAGATCCTGATGTTGTGCGACTGATGTTGCACCAAGAAATAAGAGCACTGGGTGACTGCAGAGCTCCTGATGATTGTTGGGACCTGGAAAGGTGATGGAAACTGGGTACAAAGGGACCAATGATGGGGATAGTCAAATGAAAAAACATTTGGCCAATAAGTTACAAGAAAATATCTTTAGGAAGGGCCCCAAAAGGACTATTAGCAGTGTTCTGCTGACATATCCCTTCAGAAACAGCACGATATGCCTGGTGACTGAGAAAAAAAAAAGATTAGAACCCCCTACTGCCACTCCTCATTCAGATAAGCTCACAAACATTGAACGTGTTACAGAACAAACAGGGACAACCCCAGTGGAGCCCCACATCAATATATGGGATGAAGGGGAAAGAGCTTATGCACCAACTCATGAGGCTTGCAGAAGTCAAGTAGTGTTTATTTAAGGAAACCATCAATATGAAACAAATCCCACCAGCTCAGAACAACGCTCCACGAAGTCTCACCTTCAAGAGTTACCGGCACTGCATTTTTTTTGTAAGATGCAAGAAAATCAAAGTTGTTGTGGAATAACTTCTCTGAGGATGCATCTTTCTCATCTCTTGATTAATATTTGGTTTATACAACACACTTTAAAAAACCCCCTACCCTAAATAATACCCAGAACTGGTTTCATAATGAACCATCAAGGTCTATTCCAGACTATGGACTGGTTGAAAGTTTCCTTTGTATTCTGCTATCAGAGATGATACCTGATTTACATCAATAACATTGTGTCTGGGGCCTTTTGGAGCTGTTGTTCCTTAAAGACACTCTTGTGGCATCATGTCACACTGTAACACAAAGGCCAAGAGCCACCAAGAACTGCACTCCAACCCTGCAGCTGGTAGAGTCCTGTAAAAATGAAATTTCATCAGTTTTGAAGACTTAGCAAGTTCCCCTTTATAACTGATTCAGTTTATAGGTATTAATAACTAAAATCTATTTTATCAACTCAGATTTACTGATTAAAGTATGAGTGAACTGATGGTTCCTACATCATATATCGAAAGAACATATAGATGAATTCATAGAAATATAAGAGTAATTTCCCCTAAAATTCAATTTTCTCCTTGCCAGGCACTCGGCTTAATAGACCTTTGGCTAATGCCCAGTTTTGTAGTGGTGATACCATTAAATTCTTTAAAGAATGGGTCATTATTGTTGATGAACTTATAAGAAAAGTCTCGGGTGCATTCAGAAAAAAAAAAAAAAAGAAAAAATAAAACCAAAACCAAACCCAACTACACACGCACATGAAAAAAAAACACTTGAAAAAACAATATTTCACTCAGCAGGGATCCATCCCATCAACTTTCCACTAATGCTGAAGCTCCCATCACTGCAACAGAGCTGTTTCTTGGTGTTTAAGGACCTGGGGATCCAAATAGTCTTATAGGTCTTAACTTAACCCCTGTAAAACTTCTGATTGTCACCACAAATCGCTGTATTTACACGTATATTTTGGCAGAAGAATAAAGATAATGCTCCTTTCTGATAATTGTAAACAGATATCCATTCACAAACAAAAACTCCCAAATAACAACCTCGTATTCTCGTGAGCTACTCAAAAGACTGAAGAAGAAACTTCTGTTTAAAAAGAGCTCTGAAAACAGAACACGCAAAATCAGTAAATGTTTGGGTTTTTTTTCCCTACTATTACCTCAAACAAATTACTTGAGAAAATTGCACTATTTTTTCATTTTACAATCACTTCTGATCTGATGGTTGCTAATGAAAAGAACAGGTCATTAAAATGGCAGTTATTACAAGTATATGAAAAGTAAAAACAAGACATCAAATATAATGATGTAATTGATATTTATCTTATGTTCTGCTATACCACTAACATGCCTTTTTATTTCTTTTGTAATAGAGTATTAAAAAACTATATACATAAAATATAATATGCTGCAAAGGATTAAAAACGTAGTGTAGGCATCAAACCAAGATTACTATCACTTAAACAGAAATAAACAATATAAAATTAACTAATATGCAGTACCCAGCAGGGACTGAGATACCTTGACAGGAGGAACTGGGCGGGTGAGGAAAGGCACGTGGTTAAATCCGTCATTGCAAACCTTACGTCCCGAATGCTTTATGAAAACCAGACTTTAAAAAAAAAAAGTCCCATAAGGTTTCACAGCCATTTAAACTCTCTCACAGGAATTCAATGTTCTTTCTTGGACCGTGTCCGTCATTTACCTTCTGTGTTGGAATATCATGAGATACCCAATTAGGGCCAGGTTACTGAGTTACTTCATGTAACACGGGCAGTTTCTGAGCTTCTGTGATGCTCACGCAGGTCTCTGCGATCCTGCACCCCCCCTGCAGTAAATCCATCATCACTGAATGTAGTAATCACTCTCGTATTACAGAAAAACAGCCTTTACAAATTCATTTTAAAAAATAAAATCAAATCCCAAAGTAGGAGTTTTTTTTCAAAACAACTACCACTCCTTCCCATACCCTGAGCAGAAAATTTGGTCTCAGTTCTAGAGCACAAATATTTTTTTTCCGTAACTTTTTTTGGGGTTTCTCTGAGCTCTTCCACTAAAGCGTGGAGAAGTGCAGCTTGACCATTGATTTTTATCATCCTGCTTGAATGTGAAAGCATAAATGTAATGTATTCCCACAGCAAATCGGCAAATATAGTGGTGTGAATCAAGGTGATGAGGAGAATACAGCGGGGTACTGAAGACACAGGGCTTACGATTAGCCAAAAATTGTACTTTCGTAATGGTGCTTAACACCGACGCGATGGACCCGAGCAATATATTGTGCAAACATCTGGTTCTGCAGCAGTGAGATGGATCACGTGGATGGAGGATCAAACCCAGCGAGGCTCATCGCTCTTCCACGGGGGACGCGTGGCCACGCAGCCAAGGCGCATCTTGCTGCTCGCGCTGGCTGCTGATCTATTGATTTCGAACTGCTCCGACCCCCCCTGTATCTGGCTGTGGATGCAGAAGAGATGAAGCAACTGGGAAATCAGCAAAGCAGCAAGCTCAGCAGTGCAAATTGGTAAAAATTATTTAATACTGGGAAGCTGATCTAGCCACCCCCTGGTAATACTGTCAATTAAGTGTATGAAATTATTAATTATCAATAATGAATTGTTCGCACGTGTAAAAATGAATAGAGACAATAAAAAGAAACACAGCACATTTACAATGCGTAAATGTTGGCTGTCTCAGAATATTTCCTCCAAAATCCTTTCTGCTTTCATTAAGAAGTACATTCATAAACCTATTTTCTTAGTATTTGAATTGCAAGTCAGCCTAGACAGATCAGAAAGTGCCATGAAGCAAATGTATGCACAGAAATTCTGTCTGATCCAAGAAGTTACATTCCTTTTAAAAAAATGCAACAAAAAAACCCCAACAAAAAACCACAAAACACACCAGAAAAAACACACAGATATACTTAGCAAGGGCAGTCATCTTTGAAAAAGAGGAAACCAGCAGCACTTGGAAAATATTTTAACAAGAGAAGCACATACTGGAATATCCCTCCCAGCGCATGTGGATGTGCTGACGCTTATCAACAGTTTGCAATAACTTTCTTCTCACATTGAGGGGGAAAAAATAAGCCAAAAGGAAATGGTAAAGCCATTCTATAAGCAAAGAAATCTTAATGTCTCATACGTCATTTATAATTAGTTTTAACTAATATTTTTCAGCTATTTCTGGATTAAAAGTGTGCTTCTCTCTGTACCTGGAAGGAGGAGATGTCAGGGGAAAAAGCTGTTGGAAAAAGGCACAAAATGGGGTGAGAGAGGCCACTGAGCTCCACGAATGCACAGAGCTGGGGACAAATCCTGGTGTCATCAGCCCTCCTTCTCCCATGCGCTGCTTTTCCTTCATTCTATTATAGTAATTAACACTTCTTTGCTCTCTAACTTTACCTTTAAAAGGATGGAAACTTTCAAATGCATGAAAAAGCTTTTTTTTTTTTTTGGCTGCATATAGATGGAATCTGGGAGAAAATGCTCAATGTCAAATATTTTTTGGTGATGGCAAAATAGCACAATTTTTGTGGGTATCTATCAGTCTAGGGGAAACACCTTCCCCTAGCACAGCAACTGCTGGGGGAATTGTCTCCTTTGCCGTTAAAGCCAGTTATGGCCTCTGAGATGCAGGAGGGGCCTTGATTATAACACCACTAACAAGGGCATCAGATTATATACTGTATCACAGTGTGATTTGATCAAAATAAATCTTTAGAGACATATTTCCCTCTAGAACTACCTTCCTCCACCCCCAAAAGTTTTCAAAATACTCCCACCTGACATATGCTGCAAGTGTAGTCAAGTCCAAAGGCACAATAATTGTTCATCACTAATCACAATGGCATTTTTTAAACTTATAAATAAAGACCAGAAATTAAGTTTTTTTCAATTTGGGATCATTTTCCACTGTTCACTTAGCTGGTATGAAAGGTGACACTAGTTTATAGGTTAGGAAAGCATTTGGAATGGGAATTGTAGCTAATTTGCATGGTTTTCCCAAGGCTGGGCTTTAGGAGAGCCAGATCCAGCATAAGGGGACATGAGGAGACAGTGATGGGGACAGCACTGGAACAAGGGATGCAAGCGACTGGTCTCCCAGTTGGCCAAGTTTTCAAATCTATGTGTAACAAGTGAAGAACAATGGAAATTGGTGAAAGTACCAGTTCTCCCAGGTGTTTGCCATGAGCCAGGAGAAAAGGAAAGGTTTAATTTCTTCTGGAGTGTGGTCTCTGCTGGCACAGGAGGCCACGGGAAATCATAGAATCATAATTCTGAATAATACGGGCCCTTTCGCATTAACTTAAAAATATCCTCTAAATAAATTGAGTGTAGTTTTGTTTATAAGTCCAAGCCTTCTGCAGCTCACAGCACTGCTCAAGGGGAAGGAAAAACAGCCTTCAGCTGGTGTGAACTGATGGAGCTGGAATTTAAAGGAATTAGGAGCGTTTATGCTTTGTAAAGGTCTGTGCCGGAGTTCTGCTCGGGATCGTATGAATCCCTTCTCTTTCAGGAGAAGGGCTGTCTGAACGTCATTCACATTGCCCTTTATTTTTATCCATTAGACAAACAAAATGAATGATCACATTTATGCCACGGACAGAAAGCAGACCCCACAGGCTATATGTTGTGAAAAGAACTCTTTCTACCCAGCAAGATAATGCTTGAAAAGGTGAATGAAAAGATTTTAGTAAAGAGGAAAATGTCCCTGTAGGACCCTTCCTCATTCTGAGCTCTTCAGTAACGTCAGCCTCACTAATCCATACCTAGCTGTGAGTTCAAATGAAAAATTCATTAACTTTGTGTCCTTTAATTTATTAGGTGTAGCAACACTCCTCATCAGGGGAAGGGCTGAAAGGAGGGGACAATCAGGGCTCAAAGGAGGGGACAATCAGGGCTCTTTTATTGTTTTTGCAAATCTACAGGCTTACAAAGGGAGAGGACCAGTTTGGGAGAAATTACACTCGCCTAATTAGAAGAGCTGCTGTTTGCTCTCACAGGCACATCGAAGCTGACCAAAGGAAAAAATGTAAAATCTACCAAAGACCTGAAATGGCCACGGCTACAACCGCACCAGGACCAGACAGCAGCAGAGACACCTTGGTGACCATTTCATCCCACTGTGGTACAAAAAAAGGGAACACGTTAGGCACAAGAACAACAAAGCCTTTTATAGAGTAATTTAAAACCGAGATCTGGAGTACCTACACCATGGCAGGACTGGATGCTGCTTTATATCCACTACACCAACTGTTGGATACCTCCTATACCCCTGTTATTGTAGAGTGTTTCCTAGCAAACTGCCTAGGAAAGACGAGTTTGCGTGCAGGAACCAAGGGTAAGAAATAGAAAGGATTTTTTTTTTTCCTCTGGAGGCTGTTTCATTCCAGGGGCTCAGGGATCACATCCTGACCCTGCTCTGCTCAGCCGAACCTGAGGATAACAAACCACCCCCGTCTTGTTCATCCTGTCGATACAAGGATTCAGTTTGATTCACAGTAACACAATATTTTGTCCTTACATGACCCTCCCCGGTGTCCCTTCCCTCTCTCTTTGGAAAGGAATAAATAATTATCCTTATTTTCTGCCAGGAAAGGCAGATAGTGAGTGGGGTGAAATGGACTGCAGCCAGGGCAGAGCCACCGCTCCAGCCTGCCAGTCCCAGGACCTATTAGCATTAATGCTTAATTAGTGTTTACATTTTCCGAGCAAAATGTAAACACGTATCTGCACCAGCCAATGCCAGCTGTGATGGGAGAGTGATGTTATCCAAAAGCAATTTCCTCTCCTTTCAAAGGGGCATCTCCAGTAGGTAGGACCATAAAACAGCATCTGAATCGCAACACCTCGTATTGTGCATTTACAAAGCACAGCAGTGAGGTTGTACCACCAGTTATGATGTAAGATCAGTGACTATTTAGACTGACAAGAAAGGCAAAATAGTAGGAAAACAACAACGACAAAATAAAAAAAAGCCACAAAAAATTGCAGCCCCTTTGAGGACACTGCAGCAGCCATATAGGATTTCAATTATGGAAATTCGAACTGTCTTGATGGCCATATGGATATACTCTTCGAAGCAGTAAATTGTTGATACCAAAATTAATTGTTCTCTGGAATGGCAGAAAACTCTGAACAGCTGTAAAAAATGTTCAGAATGAAATCTGAGTCTAGCGGAGGTTAATCTGGGTTTAAATTTCTTTACAGATATTACAATGAAGTTCGGCTGAGCCAGGAGTCCATAAAATCAGCTTGTTTCTCATGCCAGCATCTTGCTTGCAAAAACGATACAGATGCTCTGGCTGGCGGCCCCTCTACCCTCAAAACCAATGCCCTATTTACCCAAAACCGTGTGTGTCCCTCTGTCACCAGCAGTACCTTCCCAAGGCCGCCTGGCCAAATGTCTCCATTCTCGTGCTCCAAGTTCTCCCACCCCAGGGATCATGTAGACAAACAGCTGGAGGAGTCACACATCTGCGGATTTTCTGCTGCGATTACTGAAAAAATAAATCCGCAAATATTCTCTGTCACTGATATTCTTAAAGCCTCTGTCACGTGGGTGTTTGGATGGCAGTTGGTCATGGTTTCATGGAGGATGGGTATGATACGCCAATCAACAAGTGCTTTTTCAAATATTGGAAGTTTGGGAAGTTCTACATCACCTCCTGTATGCCCTACAAGTCAAAGACAAAGCCACTCGGTCTCCATTCTCCCCAGGACACTCCTAGAAGGAAGCCTCAAAATACGAGCAAGTTTCTTGAGCAGTGGAGCTGAAGCAAGACGATTTTTCTGGAGGGGGTGCACAGTCCCCCATTTCTCACTAGCCACGTGCCATGCTGAAAATCAAACGTGACTGTTGATTTTTACAGCCATAGACTGAGTCCCTCTGGAGTGGTGGAAAATTATCATTGAGAACAACCAGAGCTGATGCAAAAAAACCCCACATTAACTATATGTAAGTGGCCACCAGTGTTTACACACAACAGCTATGCAAGGATAGGTGAGATATATAAGGTGCTAATGCAGTTACTTAAAGGAGGGAGACTTGAAAAATCTGTATGACATGTAATCATCTCCAAGGTTGAAGACAATCATCCTACAGTGTTACCTAAATAGTGCATAACCTAAAACTATAGGAACTAATCTGGTTACCTGGCAAGAACAAGAGGTCATTCAGGTTCGAGTGAGCAGCAAGTGAAAAGAGCTGGCAAAACCAAAACCACACCAAAAGCTAAACTAAGTAAGAATAGCAAATAACACAGTAATATCTTTATTGCTTCTCATCGTAAGGTAAAGTTCAAGTTTTCATACTGTGACAAGGAAACCTCTGAAAGCAAAGGGCACCTGGGAATACGAACATTGACACTGTGTCTTAGATGATCAGTTGTAGCGACTTTTCTTGAAATACAGTCATATATATATTTGCAGTAGAGGAATTCCTCATGCAATTACAAACATACTTATGACCCCAGGGCCCCCAAGCCAGCCTGTCACCCCCAAAAGTAGGACACATAAGAGAAGGATGGTGCAGGACTGTCCCCATAGCGAGGTCAGTGTTATTGCAAACTCGTATGCGGGTGCGTGCCACGGTTCCTGGTAAAGCATAAATCACAGGAATTACTATGCAAATATACAATGTATGATTTTTTTTTAAACTGTACTTGTATTCTCCTTTAAAAGCTTAAATTGGAATTAAGTTTTGTGATTGCCTCCCATGCAAGGAAGACTTGAGCATGAAGTGGGGTGCAACCTGTCACTGGGGCACTAGAATAACCAGGATAACCAAAAATCACAAACAGAAAACTGCAAAAACTGCCTTGGTGAAATGCAAAAAAAGTAACTTAACCCAGAAGAACAAAACTATGGGCAAATGCTGTCACCTCACACCAGGAGGAAAGCTTCTGAAAACATACATAACTGTAGCGATGCTTTTTGGAGGTTTATTGCTGTTTGCAGATCTCACCAGATGATTGTGGGTACGATGCCAGTCTTGCCTGCCTAGATAATTTTAATCTCCTGCCTGGCTTTCTCTAATATAATTTATTTTGCAGGGTCCCATGGCCCTGAAGTTAGGTGAAAAGTGCATTTCACAAAAGGAAGTCTGACCTGGAGAAGTTTTACACCCCACAGTTTGCAGGTGACACCCACAGAAGCAGCTCAGTAACCTGGATATTGTCACTCCCATTAACTCCTAACCCTTTGGCAATAACAGCTTCAGGCCACAGCAGCATTTATTTCCACGCCACATCAAGATAGAAAGGTAGATTGTGTGTATGTGAGGGCAAAAAGGTTGAAAATTATTTATTATGAATCATAACTTTGCAAAGGCTTCACGAGACATTTTTGATATTTCTGAAGAGCACCATCTGAGCTCATTTTTGGAATAAAGTAGCTGGCTCAATGATATCTTCATTTCTTGAAGACAGTTGTTCAGTCTCTTTTCTATACTGTATGTTCCACATTAAGTCATTATCTATGCTGTTCACTCCATTAATTCTGCTAGTTTTATTAGCAAAGTTCTGCTGCCTGGTCCTGTAGCAGTGACAAGCATTTCTAAAAGCTAATCTGACAGATAATGACTCCATTAAGTGTTGAATACTAATTGGTTTACATCAGGGGCCTGAAATTAATTGATGTAAATAAATTAGCACCTGAGCATGCATCACCCCAGCTTTGGATTTTCCTAAATACCAATGATTTTTAAAGCTTGTATCTTCAGCAAAACGCATCGGAATATAAACAGACAGGATGAGTAATTAAAATGTGGCAACAAAATAAGACTATCCAGACGAGCTTAACAAAAGATTGTTTACCTATTGATGGAGAGGGTAGTGCCTGCCTGTACAGTCTGTTTACACTGCTCTGACTCGTACAAAAGATACTTTTCTGACAGCTTCCCAAAGATATAATTATCATTACTATTAATAACAGTGCCACTGACCCCCACACCATTACTAAGATTTAGTAAAGTTCTGTGATACGCAGGGAATGAGCGCTATTAATCACAACAAACACCTGCCACCCCTCCAAAAGTCAAGCCTTCAATTATTAATGCAAGGAATTAATAAAAGTTATTTTGTTTTAAAAGGATAAAACCTCATTATTGTGGAGATTTGTCATCAGAATGACACAAATAATAACTAATTTCTAAAGCTTGGGAGAGTGATAATGTACATGTGTGTAGTTTGGGCATGTCAAGAGCAGTCAATAGGGTAGAAGACACCAACAAATACAGTCTATTTTTATATACAGATTTACTACATTCACTTTCACCTTTATAAGGAAAATAAAATCTAATATAAAGCAATAAAAATCTGAGAAGAATCCGCATGTCTTGGGAAAGCAGATATCATTTGGAGCGGTAAAGCAAATTCAGCCTAGGACAATATATGGACAGCGTATGGCAATGTATGGACGCACAGCTCCATCGCCAGGGACCTCACCCGTGTCGCCACGGGGATGGTGGGAAGCTTTGGGAAAGCCACTGAGCTTGATTAAAAGACACCCATTAACTTCAGTCTGCTTCAGATCAACTTTCTAATGACTCCCATCGATTTCAGATAGGATGCACAGACTATTTTTATATGCACTGAAGAACACTTTGTTCCGACAGAGTTATCACCACTGTGAAAACATTAAATGACTTAAAGTTATCCTGTAAAGGACATTAACAAAATTTCCGAAGGCTGACATCATCTTTCGGAGGGAGTTAGGAAACATGAGATTATCAGGAAGAAATTTGCAGAGAAACTTTGTAAGGAACCTGCTGCAAGACTTCTTGAGATACACAAAAGTATTTTTTTATAAAAAATTATTTCGGGTATGGATTTCATTTTAGTGAGCATTCTATAAATTATTGTGAGCGCCCAATCAGGATAATTTCAATGCAATGCTATAATTTCCCAGTATTTGACTAACAATGCTACTCTCTCTGTGTATATACGTATATGACATTTGCAAAGCCAAGGAGGGATGGAAGAATGTTGGATGGTGTTATGGTCACAGGGAGAGCCGGGGTCCTTGTGTCCCCTCCTGCCTGGACACCTGCACCTTGCGAGGGCCCCGACTCCGAAGCAGGAACCCGGCGCTCAGTGCCTGCATGCGTGAAATGCTCCTTTGCAACAGCCACTTTTCTCTTTCCCGCTGTGCTCCTTTAATTATCCTCTTTGATCTAACGCCAAAGAGGCAAGTCATGACAAACAAGGGGCCGGAGCTCCGCACCACGGTCATAAATAACAACACAAGTGTTCCTCATCTCACCCCTCGCTCCTTTTGGGGCCGGGATCGTGAGGAATGGTTCATCCTGCATTTCAGAGAAGCTGCAGCTCCTGGATGGTGCATTTTTCACCAGCCCAACTCCAAGTTTGAGTTTATCAGCTGCTTTTCAGTCCCTGAACCACCAGTGATTTACCTCAATCAGCATGGACCCAATTCCCATGTGGAGGAACCTCTGTCCCATCCCCGAGCCCAGGTCCTCTCCTACAGCAGTGAGCCATTTCTGGCAGTTTCATCATCGAGACATCGTGAGCCAGGGATTTCGCTGGGGCTGGCATCCCCCACAGAGCAGCTGACAGACAAAAGCCTCCTACACATTCCTCATGCACAACCAAAGCTGGACTGCAGGGAACAGCAGAAAAAAAGGTCCTCTGGAAAGTAGCTGTAATAGAACCAGACATTTCTAGACTTGAACACCCCAAGAGATTCCTTATTTCAGAGCTATTAGCCATTTTTAGTAATAAAGGTAAAAGATGAAAGTATTAATAACTGTGAAGGGATATAGGAATGAATAACCCCCTTTGCCACTTACAATAATGCAACTAAAATATAGCTTTGAGTTATTAAACAGCTGTTAAACATTGCCTTAAGCTAAATAATAAGTCAGAAGCATTTAGTAATATCATATTTTCTAGCACGGACTTCCTTTAAAAGCATGCACCCAAGAACAGCGGAAAACTGCAAAGTATTACCTCTTGGATAACAGTAGACAAGTTCCATCATCGTTCAAATAACGGGCCAAAACCAGCTGACACCATTTAAATGCAAAAAAAAAAGCTTTTCCCCCTATGACAAAGCAGCAGAGCCCCTCGACTCCAAAGTGATATCCTCGAGTTAGGGAAAAAGCAGCCACTACCTGCATGCAGGGAGGTTTTGTTGTGGTCCATCCTCTTCCCCACTTTCAAAATGTTTTTACAGCAGCTTCTCTCCAACCTCACCGGTGTGATGATTTTGATCCAGCCACCACCAGTGTAACACTTGAAACTTGTCAGGAGTTAACCAGTGAAAATTAATTACAGGAATAAAACCTCCATGAATTTCCCTTATCACCAGTATTTAAGAATAGTAGATATTTATTAGTCAGTGTAACTGACAGCAGAGCTTAATGGATGCAGTTTTCTAGTAGTCACCATACATACGCTTAATGAGAATTCAAAAGACATAATGAATTAGGATTCTCCTTTTGGGCACTGAGTATTTCTTCATTAAATTCTAATGAACTGGGAAGAGTATCAAGTCTGCTCATGCAGTGTATTTTTACCCTTTTTTATTATTATGTTTAGATGCGTTTAGTTAATCCTCATCATCCTTATGACAAAGAAGTGCTGAAAAACAAGTTTGTTATGAATGGAAGGAATATAAAGACAGAAAAATCGGTTGCACAAATTACGTGAACTTTTTGCTGTACCATACAGAACCCATATCGCCCAAACCAGCTATTTGCTTTTCTCTTCAGAAATTATGAGATGAAACCTCATCTAGCAGTAAGGTTATGGCAAACGATGACGTGATCTCCCTTGATTATCACCTTTAGAAAAGAAACAACTAATTCCTGAAAACTGACCCAACACATAACAGCAGCCTCTCCCCACCCTTAAATGAGGGGGGTTCACATGGAGAAATCCAAATCGCTCATCAGAATCAACAGCAAGTGTGTAACACTGACAAAAATACCACAGGAAAAACACCCATCTCACTGAATAACTATTTCAAGTGCGACCATGACGCCACTTGGATAGTGCCCCGGGACAGAAGAGGTGGCTGAGCCGTGCACACCTGTACCAGGCAGGCCCCGCTCAATAAACCCCAGGAGTTATCAGGTATCTCCATGTTTGGGGGCTTTTCTAAAAGGCATCAGGCATTAGAGAGGAATGGGAGCTCCTGTGGCTTTGGGAACTGGTATCTCTAGAGCCTAAGTTACTATATGTAATTTTCTATAAGTATGTGGTTACTACAAAGAGTAAGCAAGCATTAAAAACCAAACAAACCAAACTGTGCTGGCATTAAATTAAAAAATAAGTTCAGAAGGGCAGTAGGAGGGTGAGAGGGTTTGAAAGAGAGCATGAACACAGCTGCAATAAAACCATGACTTCTCCATACTTCTTCCAGAATTATGGCACAGCAGAAATTAATTTACGAACCATTTGTTGTCACTGTATCTGCACTTTGGGCAAAGCTGCTGCACCCGTGGTTTCCCCTTGCGTACACCGTGGAGACGCCCCCAGCCACGCTCCTCTGCGGTGGCAGTCGCTCAGATGACAGCAGGTCACCTCGTTGAGGAATGGACCAGCTCCTGGCACAGTGACACCACTCGTGCAGACCCTGGCACGCCAGCGTGGCCCCTTAATCGCTGCCTCCCACGTCGAAATCCAGGGGATTATAACACTTCATCTTCTCACTGGCTGTTGGCAAGACAAGCAAAGCAATTAGGCTGTTATGGCAATTTTATGGTGCTTATAAAATTAATTAGCAGCCTATTAATTAAATTTTGTCATTAATAATAATATTATTATTATCTTCTAATTCCTTTTCTGCTCAGGCTCTATTTGCTGGTCTTTTTTTTTTCTTTTGCTTTTTTTGTTCACTTCCAGAGACAGACACAGCCCAACTTTGCTCTCCAGCCCTACAGAGGGCCTGGAGGGGCAGAGCCAGCTTTCCTGGCTCAGCTCAGCTCTTCAGGATGAGCTCCAAGCAGCAAAGCCGCGCTCCGACAGAGCCTTGTGACGGCAGAAGAGCAGAGCTGGTCCGGAGAGTGGACACAGCCCTGGCAGAGCACATGTGGGCTTTGCTGAGCGAAGCCTTCACATAAACTGGAGTTTTAGGTCAAGGGACAAGCTCTCTTGTTTTGGAGACCTGGGATGACTCTTTGGGTTTTTTGAAACAGATGATGCAGATAAAGCCTAGTGATGTGGAATCTTCCCAAGGAGGTGATTTTGGGAGGGTATCATTGCTCAGAGGTTAGGAACTAGAGCACTTGTTCTTTGTGGACACCATCCAGAGTTTTCTTTTGTTTGCTTGTTTGGTTTTTAACTCCACATTGGGAATAATCTTGAAGAAAGAGTTTCATAATATTTTACATTAATCTAAGACCAAAGTGTATTTTATTTGTACACTTGCCAGGATTTTGAAGTCTCCCTCCCAGGCTCCTGTCCTCTTTTAAATTGTCTCCGGAGACTCCTTTGATGCTCCTAGCATGAGAGATCCCACCACCCCACAACACAAGAGATTGTCTGAATTGGAAACTTTCCCAGAACAAGTTTGCTGGTTAAAGGGCTCTATTTGTGATGAAATATAGCTCAATCCACAGGATCTTACCTTCAGGACTCTCAAATTGTTGTCTCAGGCAATATTAACCAATGCTGCACTTGATGTGCTCCTCTCTCTCGTAAGAGACACCAAAAGGCTTTGTTATTGTCAATAAAATTCCAGCTGGGGCTCAGCGTGGCTTTGCCTGCTTTGTCCTGGGTTTTCACTGAGTTTTACAGCCCTGTGTTTAGGGTCGGCTGATGCCATGGACGTATCCTGCGTGAACATGAAGGGCACGCGTGGTGAGGGTGGGGTGCAGGGCGTAGGGGTGCCCTGGCGGTGCTGGAGTGCAGGGTTTAGGTGTGCAGGGGCCGCGCTGGGTTTTGGCATCACGGCGCAGCGCCGGTGGAGCGTTGCCATCTACAGCACTGGCAGCAGCACTGCATAGCAGAGAGCAGGACCCGCTCCCTCCATGCGATTCCATTACTCCATTCCTGGCTGCAGAGGAAAAAAAAATAACAATTTAAAATCTGTTTAGTGCAGGTGTGGGGGCGGTGCACACAAACTCTGTGTCAGGTCCTCAGCTGCACCTGACATTATTTTGGTTGGGTTTTGAGCTTTATACTTCACTCATTGCTCAGAGAAAACTTTCAACAACATTGGAAGTTTAACTTAGGTTTTATTTATTTAAAACTAAATAATGAAACATGTCTGAATACCTCAGGCAGGCTGGTTGCCACCATATAGTGCCTCTTTTTATAAATTCAGACCATATCCCTTGGCATTGATTTCTGTTGAGCGATCAAACCCGTCTTGCTTGCTGCTTGCTGAAATGCTGTGCGGAGCAGCACAGAAACCTGCTGGGGTTTTCCCCAGGCTGTGGGGACCTTCAGATTAACTTTCCTGCAAGCCCTTACCACCAAAAGAGCCAATTGTACTTTTGTTTTGGAAGCGTAATTCCAGGATCTGAGATGCGACATGTCACTTGTGCTGCAGCCGTCATGTTGCTGAAGCCGATGAACTCAAAGTGGCCTCGTACCGTGGCAGGGAAAAAGCAAAAAAAAAAAATCAAACATTAAAACATACTAGTTGGCACAATCATGGTGAAAAATAACATTTGGAACCTATTATAACTCAATATTGTTGTTGGTAACATTTGATATATTGCTGTTATATGTCATTTTAAGAGCGAGTTAAAGGACCACAAGGCTGTTAAAGCATAAAGCACCTAATGTTGCTGCTTAACAGCAAAGTCATCCTTTCAACTGAAGTAATTTTAATGTAGTGCATTGTTAACTCCAAAAATCATGTGTCTTTGCAAGTGATGACCTTTCTTTTCTAATAAAGTCTTCATTTTTTCTAAGTTACTTTCTTCAAGATTAAAGCTTCATCGTACTTAAATAATAGACAAAAAGCCGCCCAAAGGTTATTGCTTTCACATTTGGCTTTGTTGGGCGACTGATAATATTTCTGCCTATTGCTTCACACATCAGGACTTTACTGCACTACATTACTTGAAAAATGAAATTTTGGGAGCCCAAACCAAGCCACTGGTTGTGTTGGCTTTCTCCTGTGCTGGTGCAGTCGATCAGCAGCCAAACACAGCGGGGTGTTCATTGAAGGGAACATCTGGCTGGCCACTGGCAGCACGTCCCAGGGACAGCCCAGGTGTCACCTCCGGAGACAGCCTTACCTGAAGGGAATGCCCCAGCCACAATCACCTTCATCCTTCATTTTGCAACACTGAATTGCACCAAAGGTGGTAATACGATAAGCCTTCATTGGTATAGCGGAAAAATTAAATTTGCCTTTATTATGCCTTTGCACAAATCCTCGTGGAAGACTTGGCTTCTATTTGCATTAAGCAACTGTATTTCATATTGCATTGGTTAATACCAATGTCTTTAGAGGTCATCAAACTCAACAGTTAAAAAAATTAATCTGAGAATTTACAGCAGTTAAATACAGCTAAATAATTAATGATGAGGAAATTGAACTTCCCATTGAGATTGGATTAGGAGCCAATGTGGGACACCGCTGCTGTAGAGCCTATTACCCCAGGGAACCTCCCAGCAAAAAATCAGCCTCTTTATTGCTTTCCATATCACTAATAAAATATGAAAGCAAAGAATACAATGAGATTTTCATATCATATTAATGACCTTCAGAATGCAATCAGACTAGCGGCTCTCACTGAGCAATTTGCTAACATAATATAAAATTGTTAATATGATATGAAGGTCACTAAGACAGTACAAAAATGAGTGTAATGACAGCAACTAACCCAGACCTTTCAGCAAGAAGAACAATTAACTTGCAACTTCACTTTTGCATCTTGTACCTCGTGTGCACGCATCAGGCACAATGTCAACAAGAAGCCACTCAGTGTCGTGAGGCTTGGGGGGCTCTGTGCTCCCTGGAGCTTCACTGGCTCAAACCTGGCAGAGGAAGAGGCACCTCGCAGGCTTTTAGCGCTTGTTTCCCCTTCTGCAGAACTGGAAAAATACTTGTGAGAGGTCCTGCCATGCTGACCAGGTGCCTTGAGCTCCTTGAAGGGCCAGGGCTGCAGTAACGTAAACCCGCTTTCTAAAGGAGGAGATGGACATCTCTAAAAGGCTCACTGTTAAGGAAAGCTTTGATTCAAGGGGATTTATGGGAAATAAAAGAACAATATTTTTTTAACGGAATCGTGCATTTTAAAATTAAAATATTTCAAAGTTACATTAGTCAGTTTCCTCCTGAATAAAACTGACACGTCTAGAATCTAGTTTTAGTAGGCTAAACATAAGAACGTCCAACAGAAAAGTTCTGCACAACTTTAAAATTGAAGACTTTTTAATTTAAAAAACAAAACCTAAACAAACCCAGAAAACTTCACTTTTAAGGCATTCCTCTGAAGCAGTATACTCCGAAACTCCTCTCCTCCCTGGAACCCACCAAAATTTCAGCATACTCAATATCCAACGATAAAGCCATCTACAGTTTAACAACTTGTTTCATGACAGGTCATCTTGTTTTATTAACTTTGGACATTCTGGCTTCATTGGATGCCTCTCATGGCACTGACTCTACAAGGGACCTTGTCAAAAAATCTTTGGAAAAAATTAACTGTGGAGTTATTCTTTCCTCTATTAGAGTTTTGTCTCATTATCCCAACATAACCATAACAAAGTGAGGATCTGATTGAAATAAATGGAAAAGTCTCTGTGAAATCTCTTCTGAACAGCAGGAACAGGCCAGACTAGGGCTTTGTTTAAATACACAGAGCTTTTATACAGGTACTTCAGCATTTTGAATGGCAAATACAGTGGGGAAAAGTGTGTGGGAAGTGATTCTTCAGCTACACAGTGTGCACGAGGGTATCTCCTCTTGGAGACTCATTTTACTGTCTGAGTCAAAGCCCTTTTATATGTATTTTATACTGGAATTGATTGGTATTTAATTAACCTACACTTTATACCATAGTCAATCTTTAATTAAATGCATCTTTAAGCATAGAATTTAGAGCATTACCAGAATGACTTTAAGCGCAGGAAGCATTTTATGTTTTCCTCGTAAACAAGGAACAAGGAATGAAGTGAATAGCTGCTTGAAAAGAGCCTCCTCAGCCAAACACAAAACTGTTTGCAAGGAACCATCCACCTACACAGGGAAACATCCCAACATCTCCTGTTGGGTGCAGGGATTTACAGAGGGTGAACTTCAAGCAGTAGCAATGCTTTGAATGAAGGAGAGACCCTTTCGCTCTCATGAGCAATTTGAAGCCTCAAAGCCTCACGTAGCCTTTGAAAAACAAATTCCAGAAAGAAAAAAAAAAAAGGTATTACAAAAAACTTCCTAATGTAAACTGCAGTGATAAATTTTAATATCTTAAGTAGCTAAATATTGTTGAAATAAGGCTACCTAGCAATGAAAAGAACATCTTCATTATTTTATAATTTGCAACAAAAGCCTCTTTCCATGCGAGCCTGCATCTACTTTCTCTGCAAAATTCTAAGCCTTCTCACAAAAAATAATGCTGAACATGACAAAGTTTAGAGTCAACTTGTTTTCCATTGCCTTGTAATACTCATCCTGCTCTGTTTACCTGAACTTTACTCCATAAATACAGGTAAGCATTGTATCTGCTACAAGGATCGTATCACAAATCTCCTGTGTCAACTTCCCTTTCCCCTCATCCTCCTTCCCTGCCCAAAACCTGATCTCTCCCTGCAAAAATCCAGCTGATTCCTACAGATGGAGGTTCAGATGCTGATGGTGTTATTTGTGCACAGTCTTCCTACCTCCAACTGTTTTCAAACATAACCAATTTGTCTATTCTCATTAAAAATAAATATACAAATCTGTGAGCAGGATCTCTTCCTTTTCTCCCCAAAACAGTGATTCTATAGTTACTATCAATGAATGCCTGTGACTATTTTCACATTGATAAACTGCTGGCTATCTGTGAACAACAAATTGTGGCAGGTGGCTCCAAGGCCACAGACATGGCCAAACCCGGGGGGGCTGCAGGAGGCCCCGTGCCCAGTTGGGGCCCCAACCCCAGCAGCTCCTGGAGCCGCTTCCCCAACCTCCAGACACCACCAAGGTGTTTCCTTTGTGCTCAACCCTTTGTGGCTGAGGGAGACGCTCATTCCAGAGCATCCCAACACCTGACCAGGACAGGGCATGAGTTGTCTGAGGATTAAAGTGAAGAAAATTATCTGGAAAATCCATTCTGTGTGTACGAAACAATGGCAACCAATTTTAATAAATTTTGAACAAGTGATCAAATTTCCAGATTTGGGCAAGCAGAAAGGGACACAAACAGGGTAAAAAAAATACAGGAAAAATCCATTATTTAAATCTATGTTGTTAATAAAATTTACAGTTATTCAGATGCAGTCATTTTCCAAATCTCGTTTACTTTTCAGCATGAATGTTGCTCATTGCACTATACAATGAAAATTAATGATCTAATCTGCTCTGTGATGCAGCGACGGGGTCCAAGGTTTCAAGGATTATCATTTAAATATTTCTTCCCCTACAGCTTTTGTTTTGTGAATATAACCACCTCTTACAATAAATCATATCTAAAGAGAAATGTTTGCAACTGTATCTGGGCTACATTTGACCACCTAATTTAGGGAGTTTGACATTAAATACAGGTTGCCACAAGTACGTGTCTATGTAAATGTATTTTTTGTGTGTCTGACCTGCATCAGTTGGGCCAAGTCCATCCAAAGCGGATGCTGTGAAGGTTTCGGTGGTGCAGCTGGAGGGGAGAGGAACGGGGTGAGGGCAGGAGGCAGCTGGGAGGTTTTGGTCACATCCAGCTGCTCCCAAGCCCTTTGGGGAACCCAGCCAGGCTGTTCAGTCCCTGAGAGGCTCAGCAGTTCAATGCATCCCAGCGCTGTCGCCAAAGAGAAACGTTAATTTTTTAAAGAACTTAAAAAAGCCAACAAGCAAACAAAACCACAACCCCTCCAAAAAAACCCAAACACAGAAAAAACAACTCCACATCCAACAACCTGACCTGCAGACTCATGGCTTATAAGTACAAAAAAACCCCCCAACTATTGAAGAGACCTGCTACAGTATCACAACAATTACTGGATCAGCCTTGATAACTAGATGTGTCTAGGCTCAAAACATCACTTCAAAATGAAGTATCACTTTTTTTTTTTCAGTTAAAGTGTCAAAGAAAGCATGTATTTTTTTTCTTTTTTTTTTTCCCCCCATCTGGAACATAAAATAATTTACCATCTTTAATGCAAATAACTCATTCAATCTAAAAGTTTTCCACCTCTCAGGCAAAGATGCAGTAAAACCTGCACACGAGGCACCTGCGGCTGAACGACGCAGCCGCCGGTGCAGGGGTCCCTGCTCAGCCGCTGCCCACGGGCTCTGCCATGGACTGTGGCTTGTTCAGGTGCTAAAACATACTACATTTAGAGAATATGTAGGAATTTGCTACAGTAGATCTCTAAAAATCCAGAAAAGTGAAGCACAGTGTCATACACCCAATAATTCTTTCCGTTTAATGATGCAATAATGTTGTGTGTGCCAGTTACGCTGCTCTCAGGTTCAAGCCTGCTCACAGGGGTGAAGTCTGTTGGCCAAAAAGCAACATCCATGTGGGATGGAGGTTCCTAAAGTGTAAGTAAAGGCAAGAAACAACTTTCCTTTATCTGTTAAGAGCCCTTAGAGTTCCAAGTTCTTACTTAGGAAATTAAAATTTGTTTTTTATACCAACTAAAGTGAGAAAATAGATACATTCACATGCTGTATTATACTTTCAATAAATCACCTATAACAGAAAGTAAAAAATCTATACTTACATACAGCGATACCACTATACTTCCCCCACCGAAGGAGGGGAATGGAAACTTCCCTCCCTAGCTCTTATTAAAGGCCAAGAGAATGCTAAAGGCTCTGGCCAAGTTCAGAAAAGATTTCCAATATGTTGTCAACTCATAGAAGGAAATGTGAAAAAGTTTCTGGAGAATTCAGATTTGTTTTCTGCCGTTATTAAACAAACCAAAGCACTAGAAGGTTTTCAGCATAAACCTATAAAAAAAAAAAAAAACAACAACAAAACCAACAAACAAACAAACCCCACAAACCAAACAAACAATACCCCCAACAAAAGCAAGACAAAACACCAACCCCCTCCCCGAAAATAAAAACCAACAAACCAACAAAACCCCTACAAGACTTTTGAGTCCAAAAGCTACGTTAAAGTCCACTTTTTTTTTTCCCCTCCCTAGATATGTTGAAGAAATTTATGAAGCTTTCCAAGAAGGTGAAATCCTAGGTGAAGAAGTAATGGAAGATGTAGATCAAAGCACAACGGAGGAACCAGACTTCTTAGACGCAGGCAATAATTCCTCTCCCATGGCCACAAGTGGTTCTTCTGAAGAGCTAACCACACAACAGGGAACCACAGGAAATAAATCATGTAATACATTAAACCCTTATTGTAGTCTGACAAAACATGTACGAAAAAAATGTTAACTTTCTTAGAGATAAGACCAATTCTATTGCAAAGCTCCCTGTGAAATCAATAATGGTTTGGACTGTGTAAGACAGAATACATTCTGCATTCACAATTTATAAAATTACCTGTATAAAATACCACCTCCCTTCCTTGCTGCATTAAACCCTCTGTTTTTCAGAATTACCCGATATACAACAAATCCCAGCAACCTCTCCCACTGGGCTGTGGTACCTTGGGTAACTCAAAGCTCAGCACAGAAATGCTGATGGTTTATATAAACTGGGTCTTTTTCCACAGCGATGACTTGAACTTTTCATTTTGGATTTCTCTGGAGCTTTTAGAATCCATTCTCTGCAATGCTGTGTTAAAATTTCTCCAATGAATAACATTTAGAATATGCCTCTCAAATTGAGAAGTATTTTATACAATGACAGTCAAGATGTTACAGTAAAAGAAACAAAACTTCCCTATTTTGGAAATGTTGCTCTTTTCTAGCCCTGGATTCAATTTTTGGAGAGTTACCACCAAAGTCACTGATCAAGACCAACCTTCTCTTCCCCAAACCTGCACCTCCCAAGACATTGGCAAGACATCATCCACCTTCCACTCATGAACAGGTGAGCAGCTGACACAGACCTTGTGTAGAGGAAGAATATTTTTGTTTGCTTTGTTTTCCTCTAAAGCTGATCACGACCTGCATTGCACTAGAGAGCAGCCAATGAAAGGACTTTAAGTAAAACATAAGCAAAGTTTTAAAATTACAGGTTAAGCTTCTCCTCCACTATGGAGAAGGCAATCTCTTCAGAAAAGTCATCACCATTCACACCTCCCAAATAACCACTGAAAACTTAGCCTGGAAAATCCCTCATGGAAATCCAGGTCTTCTGCTCCAGCCTAAGAAATACCAAAGATGCATTTTCAGATCTATAACACAAGTAACGGAACTTTGACGCTGTGTGCAAGACAACATATTTCAACGTAAATATATAGAAATAACTCTTTTCTTGTAACGTACTTGACATTAAACATACGAATGGTCCTAAACATAAATGTCTTGGCCAACCAAAAATTCTGATTGTTTTTTTTTTAAAAAAAAAAAGGAAGAGAAAGGGGTGGACAAAATAGTACTGGAAATTCTGAAGATGTTTGTAAGAGGTCACCAAAGGCGGTAAAGGAGCCAGAGGAGGAGGGATGACACAGCTGGCTGCCTTCCCACCCTGTTGACTTTGAGCTGTAGGATGGTGAATCCCACCACATCCAATGTATAAACTCATGGTGATGATGAAATTCTCTCCCCAACAACAGCAGCTGTTGACCCATGAGTCTCATCAGGCTCATCACAATCTCAGGCATATTTAGAGTCTGTGCTTTTGTCATTGTAGTAAACATTTTGCAGCTGTCAAATACCTGATCGCTAAGGTGAAAAGAGACCCATTAAATTGTCTTGAGGTATGTTTCTCGGCAATCACCATCCTCTTTAAATGAGAATAGTGTACCAAGCACCTCTGGGATACCAGCGCAGTCCCATAATAAGCATTCATTTCTGGGCACGCTTCGAAATTTTCTTTGTACTATAAAAGGAAAAGAATTGCTCAAGTTTTAAACCCACAAAAGCTCAAATTTCAATATCTTATCGTACTCCATAACAGACTTCTTTTTTTCTCTGAAATCAAAGACCTTTCTAGGTGACAAAATAGGAGACCAGAAGTGAACCCGGGAGTCCTGAAAAATGCCAATAACACCATTTCTGCATGAAAACATTCGGTGCACATCGGTGGGATGTTCTCACAGCTTGCCCAGTGCAACAGGCTCACAGGCTGAGCAGCAACACCAAGAACACCAACGTTACCCTGCTCTGCTCCACTGCTGCTCTCCCAAAAAAGCACCCGCTGGGAAATTCTCATCAGACACCATTCAATTCAACCATAACAAGTCTGAATAAATGAAATTATCTGTCTCTGCGAAAGATTTTGCCATGCTACAGGTGTCAAGTGCTAACCATATGTGATTCTGGATGAGGTACACGAGATTTGGAGACAATCCCTGAGGAACAGTGCAGGTAACCAGCAGGTCATCTCATCCTGCTTGGTATTTGTTGGAAAGACATGGTTCCTACCTCTGTGGATTACTCGACGAACAGAAGCTCTAATTTGTGCTCAGCATCTGGACACAATACATCCATACACAATACCCACTTCAGGGTGTTCAGTATTCTGGTCTACTAATAACACTAGTCTCACTAAAAGTTTCCAAAAATATTATTTTCCTTTACTATGGTTTACATACAAGGAAGTGAAACTGCTCATTTTTTTCTGTTTACTCTTAATTTCAACCTGCTAGCATATGCTAAGCAGAAAATTGCTGCTTTTCTCATAAAACCCAGTCAAAACCTTGTTTTCCCAAGCAGGGAGACAGGGTCTTCTGTAGCCGCCTCTTCCAGGGACAAGCAAATCCAACCAGGCAGGAGTCTTCGATAAAAAACCCCACTCTGTTCACATCACATCCTATTTTCAAACAACATAAAGATGGCTCAACTCATTTTCCTCTGAATGCTGCATTATGTAGAGGTTGAGTGACTGCACGGGTTTTGAGCCACTATTTGCCAACTTACTAATATCAACATGATGATTTAGGAGGAATTAACATTACGGATCATGTACATGAGTAAGTGGCATTCTTGCTTACAAACCCAAACAAGGCAATTTCTAACCAGGCCTAGTACTTTGAGAAAAAAAAAAAATCACAGTATCTCACACAGAAAAGAACCTCCTCTACGCAGCAGTGTATTTCCTCCATTTTCATACAGATTTTCTTAAAAAGACATTTCTCAGACATCCCATGGGCAACTGTTCAACGCTTTCCCTGGCTGCAGCCTCGCATACAAAACAAATCAGTGCCAGCGCACAGGGCACCCGAGCGGCCCTGCTCAGTACGCCCCAGAGCAGCGGGGTTTCGGCATCACACCAGCCCTACTGTGAACCCAACTAGCGCCCACCCCTCCTGCATTTCTATCAATAAACCACAAATATTTATTAACGAGTAGAAACTTAAAGGCTGGCATTAGGTCACGACAAGGCAAGACACCTGTCTTCTCACATAGTCTGTTGTCTGCACTGATGTAATAGGGATAAGTGAATTTTGTAGGTTAATCTTGCTGTATTAACAAAATACTATATTATGGACAAACTCATTTTAATCTAGTTTTGACTTTCAATTGTTCCACTGCTTGTGAAAGGTTTGCATCCCCTAATTTGCAGCATTTGAAGAGCTGTGATGCCCAAGCACCACGTGCAGCGTTTGCACGGCAGATGCAGAAACCGGACAGGATTCCCTCTCTCCTTATGACATCATCTGTGACATAAGCAAAGCAGAAGATGTCCGCGGGAGGAGAGTAAGTGTTTGCAGACACTGAGGGGAAAAAAAAAAAAAAAAAAAAAAAAAAGAAGGGAAAAACCAGGTTTTGGACAAAACAGTAATTATTGAGTATTGCAAATGACAAGCAGGAATCTTATTTACTGGAAATATGTGCTACGCACTAATGTTAGCCCACAGTTCAATCTATGGTAACATGATTTTTTTCTGTGTGTGCCAAGAATGGGTGTAGCAAGGGAAAATAAAAAAGTGGTATTTCCCAGCTTGATTAACTATCTGTGCAGGAGGAAAAATCCCCATTTTTTGCCCAGTCTAGGGTAACAGGTTACAAGAAATGACTAACCACAGAGTTTCACCTGACAAAGAACAAGCGACGATGCTCATCGGCCCAGATCCTGTCTCTGTTAGTGGAGAAATGCCTTTGGAGCCGGTGGCCGCATGTTTTTGTTAAGTTGGAACCTGGGGATTTTCCTCTCCAGACTGGTGCACACCACTCCCCACATGGGAGGCCACCAAACCAAGTTCTCATATTGAGCATTTTTCACACTTTTTCTTCCAGTATTAAAAGCATATTTGTGCAGCTTCTAGAAAAGT
The DNA here is from genome assembly GCF_036013445.1 of Caloenas nicobarica. Lineage (NCBI taxonomy): Eukaryota > Metazoa > Chordata > Aves > Columbiformes > Columbidae > Caloenas > Caloenas nicobarica. The sequence continues at coordinate 7,495,092 of NC_088256.1, forward strand.
AATTATATGCAGAGCTCACCTCACCCAAATTAAAAATAAGAAAGTTGCGTTTAATATTTTCCTTAGAATATCCCAAAGCATAGATGCTCCAACTGACTTCTACATTTTATTTCAAAGTGAAAAGAAAACCTATGTGTCCTGGCAGATCCGCGCTAAAATGTAGCCTCACTGTAGCTCCATATTGATGATTTTTTTCCTAGGAAAGCATCTCAAGTACGACAGCTTCCTTTCAAAACATTGACAAAAATTTCTATGGCTCCTGACTTACAGTGGTGGAAGGTCACCAGCTCGGTTCACACTATTTGAGTCACTTTTCCACAGACGAAAGGTCTCACTGAGCAACTCAGCTTGGAGACAATGATCCATGAAGAGACTCATGGTTTTCCTAGAAAATAAAGTCTGCCTAAATCATTTAAGCAGGAAAATGCCTTCTTCCTTCATGGAAAAAAGTGTCTTTCACGTCCTGTCTTATCTTTGTTATGAAAAAAAATGCCTTTCATTCACGTTGCAGTACAATGATCTGTTCCTACCGGTACCAGACATTCTCTCTCTCTGAGGCCATGTCTCCTAGCATTGGTCTTCAGCATGAATAATTCCTCGGCGCGGGCCTGGCAATGGGCAGAACGCAGGTTTTCTTGACATCTCCACAAAGTCACAGTTCACCCTGGCTGGCTCTGTTCCCTCCTGATAGGTGGGTGAGCTGGATTTGGGAAATGGTGTGTTGCAAGGGAACATGTTACACGAGTAGAGATTTGCAATGTGGTAGCACAGGATCCTACAGTGAGTGTTTCTGCCAGGATCCCGTGATCCATCAGTGGTGAAGCTCTGAGACTTCAAGACACCTCCAGCTGCCCCGTGTCTGGGCATCCTCTGTCCAGACTGGGGCCACCTCCACATGCTGGTGACAACTTAGTGCACACGGACCAGAGCCGCTGGCTGTCACTCTCTGTGGCTGCAGCCATCTCTTCTTCGGTCCCTAAAATTGTCTATCATGTGTTCAGCTTTATGTCCCTCTTCCAAGATCAGCTAGGAAAAAAAAAAGCCATTTTTGGCAGAGCTAATAAAAGTAGGATGGAAATAGTTGGTTAGTTAAAGGTAAAAAGTAATAATAACAACAACAAAAATTTACATCAGTTGGAATCGATTCACATAATCCCTGATATATTTACAATACAACCCAGATAGAAAGGTCCGCATTTATAAAACACCAGGTAATGTACTGACAAAGAGGGTGTGCAGGCACCCTGGTATTTTGATATTTGAAACCTTTAAACTGAAGAGAATTTATATGAAAATGACAGCTTTAGTTCAGCCAGAAACTCAGCACTTGCCAGAGCAAACACGACTGAATTCAACACCACCTTCATGATCCATCATCCCTCTGGCCTTAAAGCACATCATACACAACTACTACAGTGTCAAAACACTAAAAAAGAGCTTTTTCCCAGTAAACCAGCAATCTCCATGCCACTGCAGCAAGCTTCAGGAAACACCATTTTTCAGGGCCAGATTGCAGCAAACCAAAAACTTTTCATCTGCCTAAAACAAACCTCCTGGGCGAGCATCTGTCTCTGCTCATGTTCTCAGTCTCTACAATATACTCAGTTATTTGCTTTGTTTTCATGATATTTAGGATTAAGTTATTACATTTCCAGATATTTCCCAATAGACATTTTCTTAAATAGCTTAGGTTGAAATAGTAATAATCCTTTGGATGGTCCAGCTGATTGTTCCCCTTATTTCTTTTCACTAGGGTAGGTCTGTAAATTAGATCTCTCTTCTCCAAAGTTTTATTGGATGAATGGTTTCATTAATAAGAAAAGAAACAGAAATCGATTCAAGCATTCAAAAGGCTCTGAAGAAAAATAATTTCAAAGTAAAAAGAATTTCGGAAATTTCAAAGCCCAGAGAAGAAAAATTACTTTACTTCTTTTCCATAAAACCTAGCTTAAAAAATAAGGAAAAAAAAATAGAGCAGGTTAAAGAAACTTGCCAAGAAACGCAAAATTTCAGAGTTAGACATGCTGATTTTCTAATGTGTCTTTCCTGATGATGTCTTTTTGGGGTAACTTTATCCTCTAAGCCATTAAAAAACTTTGTCTGAGGTTTTACTTTAAATTTCCCTTTCCAGTTTCATGCAACCACTACACTGCATATGGCTTTTTATCTTTGCATCTCAAACAATCTCTTCCCGTGACACGTCTTTGGAAAACACTTTGCAGGGACACCTTTGTCATACCTCTAGCCTTGTTGAGCATCTACATTTCTGGTTCTCGAAGGTTTTTTGTCTTCTGCTGAGGAGGAATGGTGGCTGCAAGGTCTAGTAAATCCAGAGGTACCTCCTTGTAGAAGAAATGCTGAGATGTACATGCACACGCGTGCATTTCTGCACACTCCAGAAAGGAAAATGCAGAAGAAATGTGTGTTTTATTGACCTCATTGATGAGCAGGACCTTCCCATAACAAGATCTGCAAGCAAACACTTTTGCTGAATAGTCTATAAAGTGTCAGTGGCAGCAAATCATCCTATTCTCAGCTCTGTATAATTTGTAAGGACATTTGAAGGCATGTGCTAGGGCATAAATCATTTACAGTACACAACTGATTCATGTGAAATTTAAGTGAGTTCACTCTGAACTCCAAACAATTACCACTGCGGTGATTTTATAAAATGTCTCTTCCCTTGGGAAGAAAGCATCTAAATCAAGCTGGGTTTCAAGCCACAAAAATTAATGATAGGTATTCTCATCTCATCGTGCAGGAAGCTCTGCACATAAATCCCCACATCAAGATGAGGCCTATATAATTTTAAGCATTACACAAGCCCCAGATTCAAAATTTAAATTAAAAGCTCACCTAAACTAGGAAAACCTCTCTGTTCTTACTGCTAGCTTTTTCACTTAAATAAAAGCAAATACATTAAAATGGCCAGAAAAAATATGGGCTTATAAAATAACGTATCCTTGATGTCATACTGTTCCAGGAAAAGTTTAGTTACAACAATTGTAAATAGCGTGAACTGCCATTCATGCACCTGGCTGTGGTTCAGAGCAAAGCTGGATGAACATGGGCACACAGACTGACCCATCCTCAATCCGAGGACGAGGAATCAGGCGTCTTCTCCTGGGTTACAGCTTCCTCCCGACCATAAACTACTTACGCAAAGGTCAACTGCACAACACAAAGCTCCTCAGCTCTGGACTGAGCTCTGCTGGGGCATCGCTACCACAGATTAAACAGAATGGGGTTTGCAGCAGGAGAGGGTGACATCTTAGCCAATGTTTAGCCAAAAATGTAATTTTAAATCAAAGTACGTTTAAGGGTTGTTATATTTACTTCCAAAAGTATGCATGTATTACTTTCATTTGCATCATGATCATTAGTGGTATATGACTGGCTGCATGCTTAGAGCACATTAAAAAAAGTGTAGAATGAAGATTTTTTCCCTAATTGACTTTAAAATCTACAAGAAAATTTTCATCATTCAATATGTCTAGACTTGAGTGTACGGTGCAAGTTAAAACTTTTTTCTGTGCTTGTCTCTACCATCTAATTTTCAGATATCTCAGGTTTTCACTTAACATAACAGCCAGGGATGAATTTTTGTCTGGTATTTCCGAAGCCGCGCCGGCCAGGGACAAAGCCCCGATCAAAGCCCTCGGAATTACACAGCTGTAAAGCTACTGTAAGTATTTAAAAGGTGTTTCCCCGATATAAAACCAAGCTCAGAACACGTGGGTCTCCCAGGACGGCGGGGAAGGGAGCGGGTCTTCATGCTCAGTACTAACCGAAGAGGCTGTTGGTCAATACGAGGAGCCTGGAGATGCTTAGTGACAACAAATAAATTATCTTCCAGAACAAGGACCATCCTGAAACCCCAGATGGTCAAGCAGCCTCCACCACGCCAGCGTTTCCATCCCAGGGGCTGCCTCGGCAGGGACATGTTGGTGACAGTGCCCTTCCCCAACCGCCTGCGGGCAGCACGACATGGCCATCGGCACCGAGCCCGTGGCTGTCCCAGCCCAGCCAACAGCACCCGCTGGTTTTCGTCTACGAGCAAAAAAAGTCACCTCCAGCTCTGGCCACCGAGACGGCCGCTGCTTTGGCCCCACGTCCGACGGCTGCTGATGCCATGGCGCTTCCCACACCCATCCCAGTCACCGCTCAGGCTGCTGCAGAGGCAAATCCTCAGCGATTTCTAGACAAAAGCAGCAAACCAGGGCGTGCAGCCCCCCTGGCCGCCCCATCTGACCACAGCACCTTCGCTCCAGCTGCACAGCAAAGACCACGCATGGAAAATTGCCAGCAACGCTCCAAAAGCCCACCCCTGCTCCCCTCCCCTGTGGTCCCCTCCTGGCTCCCTGTGACCCCCGAGAAAAGCCGGGGAGCGACAGGAGCTGGTGTCCCACCTCCCTGCCTGGAAATCATCTCACTGAAGGAAGGATTCACCATCACGACATTTCCCAAGTCAAACCAGAGTCACCCACCCGGAGTCAGCATCACTGCGAGAGCCCAGGCTCAGCGCCCACCAGGGGCTGCCAGGAGGGACCCCCCCAAAACACTGGGTGCCCATGGGGGCACCAGCAGCTGGGCAGAGGGCAGAGCACCCAGGTCTGCACCCTTGGTAAGGCGGCTTCTAACTACAAGTTTGATTGAAAGGGTGAATTAAGACTTGCCTTTTTCTGCGGGCGACCCTCGCTGATGATGGTGGCAGGTGGGTGCCCACCACGGCGCACCCCCCAACCATCTTCCCCAGGGGACAGTGCTTGAGGGAGCCCCAAATGTCTGCACTGACCAAACCCTGCTCCTCCCCAGCGCCATCCTGCAGCAAAACATCCCTTCTCACCTAAGCAGAGGATGAAGGAGCTGGTTTGCCGTGCCCTGGGTGGGTACAGAGAGTGACCCAGCAGCATGGGAGGGGGGTCCCACCACTGTCAAGGCTCAATATTAAAATATAATCTGTAAAGAAGAGCTTGAAATCATGGATATGTGCCTACCTCAGCATTAATGCCATTAGAAAAGGTTGGCGTCTCTTGTTTTACAGCCTGGAGCCGAATGGGTCCACAAAATCCTGTAGAGTGAAACCTTCCACAGCACCAGCAACTCGAGAGGATGGCACAGCTCGAACCGTGCAGCAGCTCTTCCCCAGCGCTGGGGAGAATTCTCCCAAAAAGTACACTTCTGCTTCAAAGCAACCTTTTAGAGCTGCTTTTCAATATTAAAAAAAGTATCTTGTCAGGAAAAAAAAGGTAACTGTCCCAGCTGGAAAGACGCATCACAAGAAGGATATTTCAGAGTTCAGTGGGAAGCTTGCTTGACTCAACCCAAAATAAACTACAAAGTCAGCCCCAAAGTATGAGATATCCTATAGCGCAGCTTTCCCAACGGCACCGCGAGGAAATGATGCAGAGGGCACTATTTATTAAAATCAAGACTGTAGAGAATCATCTTGGTGTTACAGGAAATGTTTTGCCAAATGCTAATGGGCTCAGGAGCGTCTCAGACCCAGCCCAACGCTGGGAACTCTATCAGGTAACTGCTACAGAGCGAGTGCTGCTCTTGACTTTCAACCTTATCCCTCTCAGCCCCAACCTGTCCCCTGTAGCAAGGTGACCTGCAAAAAGCAGATCAGGCAGCAAATACTGGTATGAGTCACCTAAAAGGCACTCGAATTATTACAGGTCCTGTATTTTAAAGGTACATTCAGGTATCTGATACCCAATAACCTACACCATAACATCAGTTGCTTTTCTTATTCGCTGCTGTGCATTAAGCCACAGGTAATTTCCTTGTGTGTGTGAACACACCCCTGTACAAACCTGCCCTATTTATTTAGCACAGCCAGTCCTCAAATCATCCATCTTCTACACAGCCTACACCAGCAATCCAGCCAGATGCCTCATCTGGAAAAAATTTATTTTCCCATCTTTTTTTTTAAAAAAAAAAAATAAAAGCATGCTTACAATCATCTTTTATTGATTTTGCTCCATTTTTTCCCAGCCTCATCGCTAGCATCATTTCACCAGCTCTTTATGCGACAACACTGAACGAGGGCAGCATGCAAGGGATGCAGGAGATGCTCATGGTGAAGTTGAGCTTAACCCCACACAGCACCATGGGCTGGAGCCTCCCCGCCAAGCAAAGGGAAAACAATTTGTGGTTTAGTAAGTTAATGAAAACTTCTATTGATCCACTTGGTATTTTCTTTCTCTTTGCTTTCCAACAACTTAAGGCATTTTTAAAAATTAAATACAAAGGCCTTTCCACACTTCAGAAAATTAATCACTTTTGGCATTTATTAGTTATACATTTCTGCTTAAAACATGTTTTGTAATTCATTAAAGTACCTCAAAAATTAAACTCTTAACAGCCCTAGGCCCAAAATATGTTTAAGTAAGAAAATTAAGCACAGTAATAAAGAGTGAAGAATTCTGAAATATTAATTTGGCCTGTAGCATTTCAAATGTTTATTCTCAATAATTAATTTGAAACCAAGTTTACATTGGCCTTCTTCAGTAGTTTGCTGGGAACTTTCAGTTACGTTACTAATTTCCTCAAATTTGCCCTTCTGGTGGCATATTCTATCACTAACAACCATTGCCATTGCATTTAAATCAATTCTTTCAGCTGTTTTTGAGTTTGATCATTTTCCACGAGGAACACAAAATTAGCAAGAGTGCTAAAGGACCCATTCCTGGTTTGGTGCGGGGGAATTCGTTACCTGAAGCTGATTATTAACACCAGGTACATTTTCTGCTCCCCCACCTGCGTCCGAGCTGCACGATGGAAACGCTTATTTTCAGACTGGCACAAGTGATGACATATTTAGTGTCAGAAGTAAACGCATGCGCCCCACACTGAGGCAGCCTCTGATAGAAATAAGTATAAATTGATTAAAAAAAAATCCCATACACCCAGGAGAAGTCTCAACTAACGGGTTGTTACAGTTCCCCCCCCAGCCCTTACAGGACACGGCGACACGGGGCAGCGCTGCCTCTTCATCGCCCTGCAGCAAACCAGATAATATGGTTTTTTTGGTGGTTTTGTTTTGGTTTTTTAACTTGGCAAGGCAAGCTCTGAAATAATTTTTATTCCTAAAGCGTTGTCTCAGTAGCGTGATTTAACAAGAACTTTCCTGTTGTCGAATTTGTCCTGGATGCTGAACCCTGGAGTATCATAGCGTATTAAATTAGAATAAATTCCCTAATTGAAACAGCAAACATGTACAAAGTTGTATTTACAAACACACAGGTGTTTACGTTGCTTTTGCTAGAGTTCAATAGCTTTGAAAGATCGCTAAAAATACACACCTGCTCTATTTTGATCTCAAAATATCTATCTCAGAGATCTGTATTCTGTGGCTGTCGGAGAGCAGGAGCGCGGCCTTCCAAGCCCTTATTTCTGAGGCACGAACACCAAAGCGATCGCACGACGGGAACAGCAAATTAAAAATGACATTAAAATACAACGGAAGTCCAGTACCGTGCTCCTTGCCGCGCACCCTTCGGCCGTGACGGCTCTCTGGAGGCTTCGCACCGGACACAAACGCCGCGGAGCCCCCGGGGCCGCCCCGGCCGCGGCCTGGGCCGCGCGCCGCTGCCGCCATCTGCTGGAGGGCCCGGGGCGCCCGCTGTGGGATCCTGCTGTAGGAGGGTTTGGGCTTGAAAAGACCCTGAAGAACGTTAAAATCATAGAATCATAGAACCATTTCAGTTGGAAGAGACCCTCAGGATCATCTAGTCCAGCCATAACCTAACTCTAGCAATAAACCACGTCCCTAAGAACCTCGTCTAAACGCCTTTTAAACCCCTCCAGGGATGGTGACTCCACCACTGACCTGGGCAGCCTGTTCCAATGCCCGACAACCCTTTCCGTGAAGAATTTTTTCCTAATATCCAATCTAAACCTCTCCTGGCACAACTTGAGGCTGTTTCCTCTTGTCCTGTCACTTGCTACTTGGGAGAAGAGACCAACCCCCTCCATGCTCCAACCTCCTTTCAGGCAGTTGCAGACAGCGATCAGGTCTCCCCTCAGCCTCCTGCTCTCCAGGCTGAACAGCCCCAGCTCCTTCAGCTGCTCCTCATCAGACTTGTGCTCCAGGCCCCTCACCAGCTTCGTCACCTCCTCCACACTCTTTCTAGTACCTCAATGTCCTTCTTAGAATGAAGGGCCCAAAACTGAACACAGGATTTGAGGCGCAGCCTCACCAGTGCCCAGTACAGTGGCACAATCACTTCCCTAGTCCAGCTGGTCACACTATTCCTGATACAAGCCAGGAGGCTGGTGGCCTTTTTGGCCACCTAGGCACACTGCTGGCTCATATTAGGCTGTAAATTATTTTAAAGTAATCTTTTTTTGGTCCAATTTGGTTGTTCTTTTCTGCCTACCTTCAACAAAATTGAGGAAATCAGCACCAGCTTGGAAACTTTTTTAACATATTGCCTCCTATATAGCTTCAGTCACTGCTTTCTTCCCAGCTCAAGGCTCTCCCACTGCAGGAGGCATCACCAGGACCATGATCACCACCACTTGCACCCCAGAGCCCTGGGACTCTGTCTCTGGGCCCCCCCCAGCACAGAAGCCCTGGGCAGGGGCAAGGGAACAACCCGCTGCCACAAAGAGCTTGGTCCTCATTTAGCTCCTTTTTCTTTCTTATTTCAGTTATCAATTTATTAATGAAAACATTTAAAGAAAAATAATCCCCCCCTCCAACCCCAAAAAACCCCAAACGCAACCCAACTGAAGCACTCAAGCCTTGCCCCGGTCGCTGGGTTTTGCCCGCGGGCGGCTCCCTCCTCTGCACGCGCTGCCTGTGCCAGCCCACTCCTGGCGGCCTCAGCACCAGCCGGGCCTGGAAGTGCTTTATTGTGCTCTATGGTGCGAGCAAACATGGTCTGGGAGATGGACTTACTTCAGGCAGCTGTGGAAAAATCCTCACTGTGTATTTGGGCTGCGAGGGTAACTGAAAAACATGGTATCTGTAACAGATTTTGAACACAAACAGCAACATAAATTACCAAATAACTTAAGAGTCCAGATATTGCAATTAAGTTCAACACTATTGTGGAATCATGGAGTAATTTGGGTTGGAATGGACCTTCACAGCCCATCCAGTCCGACCCCTGCCATGAGCAGGGACATCTGCACCAGCTCAGGTTGCTCAGAGCCCCGTCCAGCCTGGCCTGGGATGTCTCCAGGGATGGGGCATCCACCACCCCTCTGGGCAACCTGGGCCAGGCTCTCACCACCCTCATAATCACTAATTTCTTCCTCATGTCCAGCCTGAATCTCCCCTCTTTTAGTTTATACTGAAGTGTCAAGGACAACAGAAAGAGCTTTTTCAAATACAAGGCAGATAAAACCAACGCCAGAGGCAATGTAGGCCCACTGATGAATGGGATGGGTGCCCTGGTGACAGAAGATACAGAGAAGGCAGAATTACTGAATGCCTTCTTTGTCTCTGTCTACTCTGCCGGAGGCTGTCCTGAGGAGCCCCGTACCCCTGAGGCCCCAGAGGAAGGCAGGACAATGGAGGAGTTTGCCCTTGGTTGATTGGGTTAGGGAACAATTAAGCAATCTGGACATCCATAAATCCATGGGTCCAGATGGGATGCACCCATGGGTGCTGAGGGAGCTGGCTGAAGTCATTGCTAGGCCACTCTCCATCATCTTTGCCAAGTCTTGGGAAATGGGAGAGGTGCCTGAAGGCCTGGAGGAAAGCAAATGTCACTCCAGTCTTCAAATAGGGCAAGAAGGAGGACCTGGGTAACTATAGACCGGCCAGCTTCAGCTCCATCCCTGGGAAAGTGATGGAACACCTTATCCTTGGTGCCATCTCAAGGCATATCAAGGATAAGAGGGGCAGTCAACATGGCTTCACCAAGGGGAAGTCGTGCTTGACCAACCTCATAGCCTTTTATGAGGACATAACGAGGTGGACAGATGGTGGCAGAGCAGTGGATGCGGCCTACCTTGACTTCAGTAAAGCATTTGACACTGTCTCCCATAGCATCCTCACAGCTAAACTGAGGAACTGTGGTCTGGACGATCGGGTAGTGAGGTGGACTGCGAACTGGCTGAAAGAAAGAAGCCAGAGACTTGTGGTGAATGGGGCAGAGTCTAGTTGGAGGCCTGTATCTAGTGGAGTGCCTCAAGGGTCAGTAATGGGGCCAGTATTGTTCAATATATTCATCAATGACTTGGATGAAGGAATTGAGTGTACCATCAGCAAGTTTGCTGATGACACCAGGCTGGGAGGAGTGGCTGACACGCCAGAAGGCTGTGCCGCCATCCAGCAAGACGTGGACAGGCTGGAGAGTTGGGCGGGGAAAAATTTAATGAAATATAATAAGGGAAAGTGTGGAGTCTTGCATCTGGGCAGAAACAACCCCAGGTTCCAGTATAGGTTGGGGAATGACCTATTAGAGAGCAGTGTAGGGGAAAGGGACCTGGGGGTCCTGGTGGACAGCAGGATGACCATGAGCCAGCACTGTGCCCTTGTGGCCAAGAAGGCCAATGGGACCTGGGGTGTATTAGAAGGGGGGTGGTTAGTAGGTCCAGAGAGGTTCTCCTTCCCCTCTACTCTGCCCTGGTGAGACCTCATCTGGAATATTGTGTCCAGTTCTGGGCCCCTCAGTTCAAGAAGGACAGGGAACTGCTGGAGAGAGTCCAGCGCAGGGCCACAAAGATGATTAAGGGAGTGGAGCATCTCCCTTATGAGGAAAGGCTGAGGGAGCTGGGTCTCTTTAGCTTGGAGAAGAGGAGACTGAGGGGTGACCTCATCAATGTTTATGAATATATAAAGGGCGAGTGTCACGAGGATGGAGCCAGGCTCTTCTCGGTGACAACCAGTGACAGAACAAGGGGTAATGGGTTCAAACTGGAACAAAAGAGGTTCCACTTAAATTTGAGAAGAAACTCCTTCTCAGGGTAACAGAACACTGGAACAGGCTGCCCAGGGAGGTTCGGAAGTCTCCTCCTCTGCAGACATTCAAAACTCACATGGATGCCTTCCTGTGTAACCTCATCTGGGTGTTCCTGCTCCGGCAGGGGGATTGGACTAGATGATCTTGAGGTCCCTTCCAATCCCTAACATTCTGTGATTCTGTGATCTCCCATTCTTGTCCAGGAACGGGGATCATTACCTGCACACTGAACTGTGTCACTTACCAGTCAGGAGATCAGCCCCACTTGGCTTCACAGTTACAGTTCACATAGAAGACAAAGAGTTCAATAATCTGCAGCAATTTATCAGCTTAAATCCAAAAATGAAGCAGTGTCAGGACACAGAGCTCTGCTACAGCTCCTGAGACCTCACGGGGCAAATTCTGACACACGTACGCAGCTCTGAGCAGGTTTGCATGTCACCGTTTTTAACCTGATTACTCTCATTCATTACCTAAGTGCCTCTGTTTTCAAAGGACCAGACCTTCGCAGGAAAACTATTTCTTCAGTCAAAGCTGAACAGATACCTAAAAACATATAGAAGGCAGATCATCCCACCCTGAAGTAATACATCAATCCTAGCAGTGAATGTATGTTTTATTGAAAGTGTGGCATGAAACACTTGACTGTGAGTATAAATTTGTGAACAGCTCTTGCCTGTGAGATTTTTTGGCAAGGTTTACCAAATAATGCAATTGACAGTACATTTAATTTAGGAATGTTTGCTCATTGGTTTTTATATCTATTTTTTAAAAAAAGGAGTTGATGAACTTCCAAATCATAAATGGATTTTTTTTGGTCAATTATAAAATATTATGAATTTGCAACCTTTTTATTCTAGTACTCAAGGAACTGCCAGCTATTTAAAACTGTACCTTTATCATTATTCACAAAGTTTAACAAAAATAAATACAATTTTGAGGTTGTCTTTGGCATGTCGCAATTCAAGGCAATAGTATCTTTCAGCAGCACAGTGCAAAGAAAAAACAACATACCATACAATGCACTACTAGATTCAGCCTTACAAGGAGAAGAGAACGTAGTACAATGCAAACTTTAATGTCAATATATACAGAGCTTTAAAGAAAACATTTTCTTTTAAAATTAAATGAAATAAATACAATATGATACAAAAATCCACAATATGCTTAGAGAAAGAAATGACAGTTACAATATCTGATAACGGGGACCTTTTGTATAGTTCCATCTTTGAAGTACCTCAGAGAGCATGTAATTCATTGCACACTTGTTTTCAATTAATGCCCGTTCGTATATTGAGATTTATAGCCAGTCACGTGCCAGAAGAGTTTTAGCTCTAATCAGAGTATCAGTGCAAGATGCCAAAGTGCTTGGGATATCATGACAATGCAATTAGCAAATGCTGCTCATAAGCCTAATGCAAAACTCACAAAATAGGAACGCTTTGTCCTGCAAAGGAGATCTACCTCAAGCATCTTTTCAGTTTTCACATTAAAAACCCCCAAAACAGGATTCAATGTCATTCAAACTCACTATTGGTAATAATTAAGATTTGGGCAATAGCTTATTAAGAGATAGAATCAAATATCTTTTAAAGCTTTCAAAAAAAGTTCGCTTTTGTTACATAGGAAAAATCTCAAGAGAATCAGTCACTGATTATTTTGGGGGGAGACTTCTACATAAGTTAGTATAATACTCGTCAGCTTTAGCTACGCATTAAGGGTGTTGTTTTTAAAAAAATTGTATTCATTCTTCTGTTCCTCAAGGAAAATGTAGGCTTATCGACAACAAAATTTGAGAGAGTTTATGTTTAAAAAAAATACACTGAAGTAGAGACAAAGTATTCAGAATGTACTGAACTAAAGGGGTGTTAATGCAGAAAGATGCTATGGTATAAACGACAGCGTAGGCGTGTTACCAACACATATCAACATGTATCAAGAAAGTTTTTGAATAAAGTTTTGAGGAGATTTTTTCTTTTAATCATATAGAGCTCCCATAGGATTACATAAGGACTCTATTATTGCAGCTTCAGAAGACTTCTGAAAACTTGGAGAAAGAAAAACCTGCTCCTCCCTTTCCTCCCACAAGTATTTGCAAACTGGACAGGACTGAAAATTTAAGTGCTACAGAAATACATAAAACCCCATGTTTGCATTGATGCTTTAACCTAATTTCACTAATAAAAATCAGAATAATTACTGTAATATTGTGTAATTAATTTAACTCAATTCTTACAAGCTATCACAAACGTAGCATTTGAGGGCAGAGAGCTGAGTACTGGATGCAGCAATCTGTCACTGGAAATGACCGGTTTATAAGCATATTGCAAGTAACTGCCTATTAAGTTTGCTAGAGGTAATTTTAACTATTGGATAGACGAAGATTAGCTTTGGACAATGAATTAAAACATGGAAGAATTCAAGCTCGATGTGACTGACTTGGGTGAGGTTTTGGATGCAAGGAGAACATTTGAACTGTAGTACAACATAGGCCTAAGCTGGACAGTACGCTTAGACCACCTACACCTTAGGCCCTTTGCGTCGTCAAAGAGAATTTGCTAGTTTTTGGCATAATGGGAAGAACCACACAACATGTTAAAACAGCACGTGAGGCCACACAAGCCACAAACCAGCAGCTTAACTGGATGCACCCCAGTGACGCTCTGGTGTGCGGACACCCTTCATACGCACCACTGGCTGATACCGATGCCGCAGCACAGTTTTTGGATACATAACAGGAATACAATAGAATTCCTCGTTTTTTTAATCAAAAGGATAACTGAAGATGGAAACTGCAATATCCACCAGGTGAAAAACAATAATGAGCTGGCTCCAGCTGCAGCTGATATCTGTGGGCATCTACTCCTTACTAGCACTTAGTTGTAAATGCCACTACCAAATATCCCAGTAGAAGATATTTTGCTGGCAGGAATGGAAGCCTTATCCAAAATATTGTATTATTTAAGATATTAATTAGTTCTCTGGAAATTCCTTCGTAAATATTTCACTTTCTTTTTTTTAAAGTAAATCAGTGAGATAGTAAGATCCTAACTAATTTGTAATCTTGAACTGTGCAGAGATGATATGAAACAATTGACACTAACCTTTCACTCCAGCCAAAAGCATGTTGAAATTAACTGTTCTTCCATTTCAAATATGTAACTGGTTACTCATGAGCAGACCGTGCTACTTTTATATAATTGCTTAACTGAACAAAACCTAAGTTGGAAAAAAAAGGATGATAAATAAGCAAGAAATTCCAAAAGTATCACAAAGATAATAATGAAATACTATATAGTAAGACTGAATGGCAAGTGAACTCTTTTGTATCCCTGCATATCCAAAAAGTTTCAAAGACTGATATGATGAAATAGTCATATTTTTCCCCCAATTAAGGATTAAAATTGGCATACCAGGGTACACTGGCCTGTCAGATATAATCAAAGTGTTTGTCCATATGTTTTCCTTGTGGTAAGACAACTTTGTAAGGTTGCAGTCACTGAAACCTTGCTTTTACCCCAGGAGTACCACTTGTGCTAAGGGCTAGTCATGATATAAAAACAGCCAGGATAACTTTGTTTTAAATTCTTTGCTAAGAATTAGAACATCCATCTTGTTTGTGTACTTCTCCTCTTACCGCCTTTGTGTTGCACACCAAGAACTTAAGTACCTTCAGCTGCTTTTGTGCAAAATGCTTTTAAGGTGCTTATAATGTGGTGCTTCTAAGCAAGCTAAAAGAAAATACCAATCTAAATACTGTTAAATGATTCATGAATAAAACCATTAAAGACCAGCTGCTACCTTATGGGAAAGCTGAAGACAATTCAAGTTCGACATTTTCATTGCATTCCATGCCTTGCATTTTCCTCTATTCCCAACACAGTTTTCTCTACTACATTTCAACCCATGTTATACCTTGACCTTGGCTAAGGGGGCTTTATTTCAACCACTTAATTTTTTTTCTTAGACCGAATTCAAATTCTTCTGGCAGTCATTTGTAAGTTTACAAGAAAAATTATACTGAGAGATTGTAGACAAGAGGTTTACAGGCATTCTTGCTGGCGAAGGTCTTCACTAATGAAAAGAAGGATGAACCAGCTGCATAAGGGGCAGATTTTGTACTGAACAATAAGCTTTACAGGAAGCAGTTGTGTTCTTTGATAAGCTTTCAAGCATTTCAAAGAGGCACCTCGAAACTAGGCACAAATGGCCCCTACAGCTTCCAATATCTACCAAACACTCGAGAAATTTAGTATGGGGTATGTTCTGCGTGATACAAATAGCACACTTATGTTTGCTATATTCATTAAGTCTCAAATCTACCTATATCCATACCTAACTATTTGGCCAGATAATTTCCATCTTCCCCCACCACAACAAAATAAAGCGGCTTATCTAATAGTCCTTCCAATGCCACCAAGTTCTTCACTGGTATAAGCAAAAACCAGCTGGCACCCTTCACCTTTTAAGGTCTGAGTTACTACCACCACTCTTGGCAGCTGGGACAGAATTCTCCTGAGAGTGTTTTCCCTGTCTCAAAATGCCAAGTTCTGCCATCACAGGTGTCTTGTCTGAAACAGGAAATTCTACAACACCAAATCAGTCTCAAATACATTTGATTTTTGGTCATTTGGATTCTCTAACTGCTCACTGTCTAACAGTTAGTCACTAATATACTTAATATTTAAAATGCATGTCATCCTACTATGATAGCACAATTGCATGGTATGTCTAAGACCTTGAAAATACTTTTAAGCTCATCATCGCTGAATGCATTAGTTCCCAGTCTACTAGCAGTTAGCACTGGTTTTGAGTCAGAAAACCTCAAGATAATTCTGGCCCTGAAATGAATTTCCTCTCCATCACAGCATTCAGAAATAGCTGAAGTCCCAACACCACAGGAGAGAGAGTGAGTGAGCACTGGAGACAGGACATTGTCAGTAACTTGTCCATAACTGTGAAATTTCTTGGTCAGAATTCCCTTATCTGGGCACACTGCAAGGCTTATTTATTTTCCCAAGCTACCCCTACACTTAGGCAAATAGAATTTTGCATTTATGTTCTGTAATATTTGTACATGCGGCAAGAGATTCAGATAGAAGCAACGTTCTATAAAAAGCAAATAAATATAAAATAAAATCCACGTACCAAGTTTGTTATTATAAAGTGTCAGTTTTTCTCATATGCCAAACAAACAATATTTGGTATATTCAGTGGAAATGACTGCTGAGAAAACAGCAACATAGCCATTGTACAAATAGATAGATGATAAAAATAACAATTTTTGGATTACCTGATGTTCAAGTCTTAAAGTGGTACCAATGTTACTTAGATCCCTAATTTTGGCATTTTATACACACACTTTCTCCAGCTCAGTGCAGGGCACAATACCATTTGTGATAACAACTAGAAATGCTCGTTTTCCTGTAAAGGCCATTCGTTAACTAGAATTTCTTTTGGGGCACAAGTGATCAAATTAAGTTTCTTGGTAAAGCGCAAAATTGTACATATCTCTTTTGTTTGTATTTTCACATAAACTTATCAGTTACTGGCACCATGCAAACACAGCTCTTCCAAATGAACACTAATTCATTTCACACTGGCACATTAGTCAGCTTTTCATATTAGTAATGAACAAGTTAAATGAATTGAGTGAATTAAGTGCCCAATTACAAAATTAAGAATTTGTCCTTCACAACAGGATCTAAAGGTGTGAAGAAAACTTACACTGACACTTTATATACAACTTGGTCATTGGCAATGGTCCCCTAAACCATTTTTTAAATGAACCCAGCAAAACTATACAGAACGTGAAATAATATTTGCAACAGATCTCTTAAAGGACAGTGTGGAGAAATTCATTATGGTGTACCTGATGTTTAAATTAATTTAACAGATACGGCCTGTAAAACAACACAGTATGAACCTGTGGATTTTTTTTTCTTTTTTAAAAAACGACTTTTACAGAATTCAAGTAGTGTAGCAGGAAACCATAGATGCCTTTTGATCACAGGTCAGGCAAAATAGAGCCACTTATTGGATTTTCCCCTTGCTTCTGTTTGCTAAGGTGTCCCAGTGGATCTATAAGTCTGTTGACGTTAGTTTTTTCATGCTCCGTCGCTGAGCTAAACTTGAGGCTGCAACAGGCTCCAACACTGGCTGAAATGTCTTGTGATTCAGTGCAGAATATGTAGCAGCCATGGCTCCCTAGAGAACAATGAAATACAGAAAAGGCTGTTAAGGTCATTTTTATCAGAAAATAAAGCAATTGAATAGTAAATTCTTAATTAACTCTACGAAAACAAACCCACGACTTGTGGCAGGTCATGCACATTCTCTAAAGTCTGTTCTGAAAAAAACACCCAACATATTTATTGCTCCATCCTTCAGGTTTCTAAGCACGGGTATCTGACATTTCTTTTTCTTTCCTATGTATTTCTTTTACATACCTTAGGCGTAGGAGTAACCTTTAAATGTGAGTCAGAACTAGTATCTTCCAAGCAACACTAGCATCAATTTACCAACTGCAGCCGCTTACATGGATTTTCAGGTCCTGACTTATGAACACAAGGTAATTAAGACCAGCTATCACAGGTCCTTGGTTTTGAATCCAGCAAAACTAATGAAGTCAATTTAAAAGCTGTCTGCATACAGTAGAATGTTTTTGTAGGTCAGAATTACAGAACAAACAGATAAAATACTGGTAGAAAAACTGTAAGGTAGCTTATTAATTTGTGTTAGGAAAGCACAATGTGAGCCAGTCAGAAACAAATCCCAAAAAATTTCTTGAACAAGAATACCTGTGGAAGGCTGAGTCTCAGAAAAGAGTCTTATCAGGTTGCTGTATGGCCAAAGCTACCTTAATCTTTGAAAACAAAACATCAAGAAAAATCTCTTCCTTTACAAATAGGTTAAAAAAAAAATGAGTTTACCAATAATTTGTCAGCTTATGTAACATCAACATGTATATACTAGTGATAACAAAAGAAAGCTGACTTCTTTTCTAGAGAAAAATAATTAGTTCTCCCTGTGACTCTAAAAGTGACCCGATTCATTGCACATCCACCAGCTCAAGCAACATTGTCTTCAGGTGGTTTTACCTTTACTAGATGTGGTGCATCTTGCCTGTTGAGTTGATAATGCGGCAGCTGGTCCCTGCAGGCTATCCACGAATGCTTCAACACTTGCTCTGCTGTGTACCGCTGATGGGGATCTACATGAAGCATATGTGATAACAAGTCCTAGATAAAAATGAAAAATATGCATATGATTCAGTTAAAATAATCTTATGCAGACTTTAAAGCATTAATTATGGCAGCAATGAGAAAAGGAGCCTATTTGGCAGGGATTAACACAATACAAACACACAGATATCAGCAGATAAATTGGATCACTCTGTGCCTTGACACCACAGAAGTCTGAAAACAATGTGTTGCACTATTTAATCAGTATAACAGAGCAAGCCTTCATTGTAAAGAAACTTACTGTTGTTCGTGTGTTTAATGTTTCAGTTTGTTTATTATTAATATAATCTTTAAAAGACTAGAAATCCTATTAAAATTTAGCAGACTGATTTTACGTAAGGAAGCGATTTGCAAACTTCTTTCCTCATTCATACTATACACTTGGGGTCTGCTGACTACATATCACAATTGAATTTGTATATAGTGGTATACTATCAAAGATTTCTCCTTCAAGGAACTATGTAAAGAGCAAAGCCAAGAGAAATGGGCACTTGTTTCTGCCTGTGCAGAAGTATTAGCAATAATCTACTCATTACAAAGTTGGTCAAAAGAAGAGCTGGGTGGGACAGGCACATAACAGAGACAGGAATAGCTTGAAATAAAACAAAATATGAACAAGCTGACAGAATGTTCCCTTTAAGTACAAAACGTTAAGCATTCCTACATATACAGAAGTGAATGACTTGTGCTAAGACAGCATCAGCCAACAAGTATTCTGAATTATTCCTACTAAAATGAACAATTAGTGCAGTTCAGGAAAAGATTTAATATTAATGCCAAGCTTTATAAAAGGTAACACTGGTGACTAAGATGCCTTTATTGCAATAACTTTACAGGTAATAATAGCAAACCACTGTGTTAAAATTGTCTATTTTATGAAGTCCAGTAGATGTTCATTTGAGTACTAGAAAAATACAAGAGGAAAACAAAACACATTTACACCTTTGCTGCATCTGAAACAGTGTCCCAGTTGCCTCCACTTAAAGAGAATTTTCCACTGCCTATCCGTACCAGGATCTCCTCTGGAGTATCGTTAGGACCATTGGCAAATGGAGTATAGCTGTTGGAAGGAAAAAAAAAAAAACAACCCAAACTACTAAATGCCTCGTTATAGGTAAGAAGTTGCAAGAAATTGGTAAAGTCTCATGAATCACTCTGATATCCCACTGCTGACAGAAACACACGATATGCTATTAAATACTTCTTAGATTAGCATTTCATCTTCTAAACTATATTATTTTATTTTCCCCATAACCGTGGTTAATCAAGTAGAATAAATGGGAAATGCAGACTAAAAAGATGTCTTAAGTTAGTATCTTAATAATGCATTCTAATTAGCACAGACTTTCAAGTTAAAGAGAAGTGATTCATAAACACAAATTACACTGGATTACCAGAGCTTGTAGAAGAATCCAAACCTGGAACCCAACAGAATGGCCCAATAAAGCTGGAGTAATATCATGTTTAGGGTATGTACATTTAATCAGAGAATGAGCACAATGTACACACATTTATTATTTGGGGAAAAGCTACAAGTAGTTTTTTTACTTAAATGAGTTTGGGAGGCTTAAACCACAAGATCATTAGTTTTGGAGGCTTGTAACAGTTTAGAGGTTTCCCTGTAAACTGGGTTTACTTTCTACAAATCCTACTGTGATGAGCTAGAAAGAACTAAATTGGCAAATCTGAAAACTGATCTGAATCACTTAAATGCACCTTTTAGTAATGTCAAGAGTATCAGTATATTCTGGCATCTCCTAGAGAAAATAATCTGATATTTTTCTGTTAGAGTAGAATTCAGAAAACCTTTTATCATTCAGCCACTGAGCGCTTCATAGCGCTTAATGAAAGCTTAGAGGCTTAGGAAAGTTAAGAGGTTACAGGCCAGTGTGTTCTACAGCCCCCAGTCAGGCACTATAGATGAGAGAAGCCTTGAACCTACCTGTAAGCTAAGCCTAGTTTGTGTGAGCATTCACTTACAGCTTCCTGTTCCACTTCAGTGTCTTTGTCATTCCGCATTCAAACCAATGAGGTAATATCTTACCTTTTTAAGGAAAGCACGGATTCATGCAGCATGCTGGAATTTGAGGTAAACAAAAAAAGCTAAGAAATATTTCTCACCCCGCCAGCATTGTGTAGAGAAGAACACCCAAGCTCCATATGTCACAGGCAGCATCATATCCCTGTCTCATGAGAACCTATAAAACAGAGTGTTAAAGACTTGTCATATATTAAAAAAACACCCCAAACCAAAACCACTGCACACAGCCTAAGGAAGGGTAAGTCAACCCCAGGACAATTTCAGAGGCTTGATTATTTATTTTTCAATATACAGGTTACAGTAACTATCCACAACACTACTTGTTCCCAGAATATCTTTTCTCAACATTCTCAGACTTACATCTTATTTTTTGAGGGTGGTTTCTGCTATTTTTAAAGCAGGTTTGTTATAAACATATGCATCAGTGTTTAGAAAGTATGCATAAATATATTTAAGGAAAACTAGCAGAATTTTTTAAAGCACTGCTAAAAAGTGTAAGTATTTGATGCATCAAAAACAGTATAGAGAAAGCTCATGACAGTTTAAGATACCTCTGGTGCCACAAAGTTTGCTGTGTAGCATGGAGTTAGAAGCAGTCCATTTTCTCCTCGAAGTTGTTTTGCAAATCCAAAATCACAAATCCTGATAGAATCCGCATTATTTGAATCATCCGTATATAAAATATTACTAGGTTTAAGGTCTCGATGCACTACCTTTAAACAAAGAAATTTTTAAATCTATCATTTAGAAGTTGTGTGTACATTTTTTGTAGGTAACTAGAGAATAGTTTTTATGAATCACAATTTTAATAGACCTGTTAACAGTTCTACATAATTTTCAAATAACAAAAAATTCTAGTTCATGTAATAAAAACGCCTACTGGCTCATAACGCAACCGGAGCTAACATAACCACGTGTCAACAAGCACAAGAGAACAAATATCTGCTGTTTCATAAACTGTAAAAGTAGAGTTGAAAAGGTTTGCCAGAATAACAGGACGAGTTATTTACATTATTCACCTTTGTCATAAAACACTCAGAGATCATCTTCCCTTCTGCCACAAAAACAAGCCAATCAAAGCATGTAACGAGGCATTTGTTATTTTTAAGAAGTGTGAACGAAGCTACGTCACAGAAGAAATTACTCACTCCTTGGCAGTGCAGGTAGTCCACAGTCTTCGCTATCGTGTACAGCACAGCGCTCGCCTCCCGCTCCGAGAAGAACTTCTGTCGGAGAATCCGATCGAGCAGCTCTCCTCCCTTCATCAGCTCCGTGACCAGGTATATGAATCTACCATCATCATATACCTGATGAGAAGTTTAACAAGTGTATACGTGTGTAAATACACATTTATATATAAATATCATCTATAATAAATATAAATATATATAAAATATAAATATAAATAATAAAAATACATCCTGATATATGTGAAAATTACAGACTAAATTGTTCACATAGAAACATAAAGCACAAACAGCAGGGACTAAAAAAAATCCTGCAATTCAGGACCCTTAAAGCATGAAGTATAAGAAAGCTTATGTGTCATTCTGTGAGGTGTTGAGGTAATTGATGGTTAATTTATGACTAGGAATTAAAGTTTTCAGTCTAGGAACTTCTGTTGTAAGAAGGGAGTAGTGCTACCGCTCCCTATCACTCTTCCCCTCCATGGGCAATTTTTAGCTGCCGACACTTTGCATATACAGGACAACACGTAACTACTTTTTCAGATTCAGATTACCAACACATTAGCTACTCAGTTGAAATAAAAGGAAATAGGACATTTCCAGCCTTTACATAATTTGTCACTTCAAGTTCACTAAACAGCATTTAAAAAAAAGTAATATCAGGGCAATGTCATAATTGGAAATACTCACCACTTTGCTATGTGTACTGCTCTCCCAATAAATTTGAAAATGTAAAAGAAATTTAATAAAGCCCAATAAACCCCCCACATCTACATCTATCTACTGACTAGTGTGCAATAAGAGGTAGCAGAGAAAAAGTAGTACATACATCCTTTAAAGTAATAATATTTGGATGTTGTCCGTAACGCATGAGGATCTCAATTTCTTCTGAGGGATCTCTCTTACTTTTATCAATTATCTGCAAAAGATAGCAAGGAAAAACTTGGCTAAACAAAGTCTATTTAAATACAAAAATTCTTTATTATATTTTAACTTCAACAGAATAAAAAAAATGCTAGAGTTCGTTACTACATGAATTAATCATGATTAATTCATCTTCCAGCTTCACACCTTACTGTTTACTCATTTCTTTCACTATTTATGCAACCGGTTAAAACTGTATCATGAATGCAGTCTGTTCTGCTCCAATGGCCAAGGAAAGGCAATGGACTGTCTGAAGCATCGCTTCTTCCCTGCGGCCCAGCTCCAGCCTCATGGATCTTATTTTCTTTTGGGTGTGCTCATCA
Source organism: Caloenas nicobarica (assembly GCF_036013445.1). NCBI lineage: Eukaryota > Metazoa > Chordata > Aves > Columbiformes > Columbidae > Caloenas > Caloenas nicobarica. The sequence goes on from NC_088256.1 coordinate 7,517,736, forward strand.
TCACACAATATTTCCACGCCTCAAGATTGTAATTGCAAAGCCAGTTTTTCAAGGTCATAACTTTACCCACAAAAAAAAAAAAAAGGGCTAAAGAAGGCAATACTCAATGTAAAGAAATGAAGAAAACACTTTTTCATTGCTCACAGCATATAAGGAGCTACAGTAACTAGAAAACTGATGCATTTAAATTTACAAACCTACTACACAATAATTTCCAAACTGCCACAGTGAAATTTATTCGAAGTACCTTTACAGCAAACTCCATATTTGTAGCTACGTGTATACATCGCTTGCAAACAGAGTAGGAACCAACACCAATATCTTCCTTCAGTTCATAGACATCAGTAAACTGTGCGCTGCTTCCATGAAGTTGCTTTAAAAACAAACACATACAAGCCGTCATCTAAAGCAACAAGATGCTCTTTGCTATAATACTGTTTCCAACAGCAAAAGTTTCTTCTGCCTGCCCATGCCGTCTTGTTTGAATTCTGCCTCCAGAAAAACAGCAACTCACTTTCTAAATTTTAAAAATATCCCATGCAAGGCATTTTAGTTATGTACATTTTATAACAGTCTCCCCAGACGAAAAAGAACAGACTGTAAACTCTAAATGTTGGTCAACCTCTGAGATGCCGAAAAAGTTTCCCAAAAAAGAAAACGTTACCTGTACTATTGGCAGTATGTTGGTGAGTGGTGATATTTTATGGTCTTCTACAGCAGTAGTTGCAACAAAACTAAATCCTTTGAAGAGCTGATGTGCGTTCGCACTAGGTGGGACTCCTGGAGAATCTAGTGGCACAGACATTTGATTAGTGTGGTGAAATCCTAGCAAGGCTATTTCTTAGAATTCAGGAGACATACGTTGGAAAAAATATTTTGAGGGAAGGGAAGCAAACACAGGCAACACTAGATATCAGATAAGACTTCTAATCGGTTATCTGCCTTATTTCAATAACACACACAAAAATATTCCCGAGGTTTATCTAAAACTGCAAAACACTGCAGAACTAATGTTTGCACACATATTTTTAGGAAGCAGGTTATTGAAGCACAACACTACTTATGAGACAGAAATAAAGATCATAGCCTCATGTTCAAGGACTGCATCACGAAGAAGAGTGCCTGCAGATTTTGTGTTTCAGTGGTGTATGTGCTGCTGGCAAGGCAGAAGTGAAGCAATACAAGAATATTCAATTAGTAATACTACTGAATAATTAGAACCAATTTTTCCTTATATTATATTATGTGCATCTCTGAATTAACTGTGTGAGATTTCCCAGTAAGCACAGCTTGATAATTCTATGTAGAACCATAGACATTCTCCAAACAAACATGACAAATGGCCTTAAAAACAATTGGATGCAGCAATAAAGAAAAAAATTCACAAAAGAAAACCTGAAGTGTAACTTGACGAATACTAAGCAATAAGTGTTTGCACTTACTGTCTTTGTTTCCAAGTTCAGTCACTTGGAAATTTTCATAGTGCAATAATCTAAGGGATATTTTTAAGACAATTTTTCATAAGCTGCTTAAAACCTTTTGAGATGTCTTGGGAACAAACCTAGTACAGGCCCCAGTCCCGTGCACATTTTCTCCACCCTTTTCTACCATTGAAACACCGTTTTCTCAAGAGTAAAGTCAAACCCAGCATGGGTAAGTGAGAGGAACAGCTCACTGAAAAAACAACTGCAATGCTGCTTTTAAGATTTAAGTAGTGATAGTAATGAACAGGTTCAAGAAAGTTACTTAAAGCAGGTCATTGTTAGTAGAATACTGATCCTAAAAATAATCACTGCTGCAATCAAGTGTAGTTTACTTTTAGTATTAAATACTTCCTCTCCAAATACTGCATGTCTGACTTTAAACCATGACTACAAGCCATAATTCAGTTATTAATATTCTGGGTTTTTTTGTTGGTGAATCGAAGTTTAGTAAGTATTTCAAAGAATAGGAACCCACACAGGAGAACATACTCCTCCCAGGTACTGGAACCCTGTTGCACCCTTTCCTTTTAATTCTGTGACTGGGTTTTTCTCTTGGTAAGCTTGTTACTGTAACGTGAATTTGACCCCTCTTGTCCCACAAACCTCACTCATTTATAACCATGCACAATTACCTTTTGGCGTTTTTGCTGTGAATTCTGGATCAAAACAAAAGGTATCTTCCGGCTTTCCAGAAGCAGGTTTAAATGGGGGTTGAATTTCTCTTCTGAACAGTTTCTAAAGTAGAAGGATAAAGTCAGACAATTAAGAGTTAATTAAATTTGGGTGCTATAATTTTTCCAAGCTGAAGGGTAAGCAACTCAAGTGTTACTGTTGCATTAAAATAGTTTTCTGAAAGAATGAATAATGTACAGCAAGTAGAAAACCACAAATATATATCTGGAAAGATTGAGTTACTTTCATGTACCTTTGACTTGAAATGTTATCAAGAGAGTCAAAACACACAGAGGTCTTTTTCTTTATTCCTCTGAATCTACCGTATCAGTACTTTTAAAACTACAACAGCAGGCTGCTGTTATACTTATCACTAGTTCATCTTTGGGTTATTCAGAAGAACATGGAGCAGCCATAGTGCATGTTACCTTCTATCATCAGACCTGGGTCATTGCTGTTTCGTCAGAATCCTGAAAAACCCACCCCAAAGAGAAGATACGGAATAAAGTCTTTACATTTCTAATCTGGGTCTCAGACAAAGTGCTCTCTCAAGTGACAGGCACGTCCCTATTGGCAAGGAACTGCCAATTCTCAAAGCTCTACTCCAGGTTTTTCCTAATCTACCGAACTAAGTTAGGGGAGGGAAGGGAAAGCAGAATGATGGTTCCTCCTTTTTTTCTCTCCTTTCCTGAACATGCTTTAGAAAGTGCATTGCCCAAGTGATCTCAAATCAGTAACAAGTCCCATTTACAATTAAGGAAGAGAAAATTTAATGTCAAATGCTGTCGCAGCCCCATGTAAAGTTCAGGAAGTTCTGAGAACATTTTCTTGGCATTTCTCTCATCCTTTCAGACTTTTTTTTTGGTGGTTTGTTTAATTTCATCTTCCTGCACACAATGTGTTTCAATTAAAAAAAACAAACAAACACAACTCCCAAAAACCCAAAACCAACTACCACCACCAGGGAAGAGAGACCTGAATTATCCCAAAGAAATAATGAGATTAAATACAGAAGTGGTCATCAACACCACCATAGTGAAATAACTACAAAGTACTGCCAAATATATAAATTAAAAAAAAAAAAAAAAAAGAAGAGTTAGAACTGCAGATATTTCAAAATTCCTTGCCGGTATTTATTTCAATATCAGTCCCTTACAAAAAAAAATAAATAAAAGCAGATAATCAAGCAACAACAACATAGCCTTCTCTTATGAAAAGTACTCACATAAAACAGTGAAGTTCTGCTGTTACTGAAAACTCTACTTGCTAATCAGGACTCTATGGCAGATGCTGCACCAATGCAGCTAGAAAACCACCTTCTCAGCAGTAAACAGATAAACAGAAGGATAATGACAAGAGGCTTTAAAGAAGCAGCTGAGCCCGGCCTTGGCTGGCATTGCAGGTAGTCCCATCAGCACAGCAACATCTTTTTAATCATGTCTATCCCTTTGTAGGCATTATAGCAAAGGAGTGTTTTCAGAGTGAATTTATTCAATATAGAGCATCTTGGTTTTATGAATGTTACAGAGAAAAACATCTCAAAAGCTTAGAGAACCGCAGAGGAAAAGCACCAAGGTGCTTGTTAAAAATTGAAGCAAGCAATCATGAACTCATACAGACTTCTGATCATCTCGGAGCACCAGAGTCAATACTTTGACTGTGAAGGGAATATGACTGATAAAATAGGAATGTGTTGTGGTTAACTAGAGAGAAATCAAAGAGAATTACAGTCAAAGGGAGTTGCTGCACCCTGCATGGACACACCAGACGGGCACTGACTGAAGAGCAGGATTCTGGCACACAGGGAACACCAGCATCCTCCTCCGACTACAAATACTCTAAGAGGCAATTTAAGCTTTAGAATGCCACAACTCTTAATTATTTAAAAAGTAAATGCTCAATTTATAATTAATACTCTCTATACCATAAATACTACAGCTCTGAATGCCAAGTAAGATTACAGTAGAAGGCGGAATGTAACAGTCAGCAGTACTGCAGCGTTTATTGTGCCTTATTCAGATGCAAATACTTATAATGCTACAACAAAAATTAAACACAGCTTTGTCATTCAGATAATTTGTTACTTACATTCCAGTCAACAGTAGAAAAAAAAGGATGTCTCTTGATTTCTTCAACTCCATCTGAACCAGCTCCTGAACAAAGAAAATACCATATTTAACACACTTTGGGGTAAAGTCTTTGAAGAAGATTACATTAAAAATAAGAGTGAACCAACCTAATCTATTTGATGGGTTCCTTTTAAACAACATCCTCAGAAGACTCTGTGCTTCAGGGCTGAGGAACTGAGGCATTCCAAGTTTTGCTCTAAAGGAAAACAGAAAACAAGTAAAAGGAAGAAATGGATCTTACTAAAAATTGTCTACATCAACTTCATCACACAACTTGACATATCAAGGATCTACTTCAAAGTCTTGTAGAGTGTGCACATTTAACTCACCAGCTTTCAAGTTTCACATTATGAGTGGTTAAAAGAAAAAAACCAACCAACCAAAAAATAAAAACCACAAACAAAAACCCAAAAAACCCCAAATGACAACAGAAAACCCAAAACAAAACAAAAAAAAGAAACAAACAAAAACCCAGAAAACCCCCACGAACTAAAACCACACCAGACCAAAACCCTCAAGCCCCTCAAACAAGCTTTATGCTAAAATAGAGTAAAACAATTCTCAGGAATACATATTTTCAAAGATATCTTCATGTCACCAGTAGGTCATCACCAAAATACCTCTACCAGAATCAACACCAGAAGAGACTCACCCAATCCCAAATCACTTGCCCCTGAAGTGATTGCGATTAAGTAATAATATTCCTCTTGAAGTGAAAGCCTCAAGCTGTAGCCCATTAAGCCATTATGTAAAAGCTTACTGACTTTCCTAAGCTGATTTTATGAAAACAATTACACTAAGGCAGGAAATTCTTCTACGGAAGTGTAGCATCCCGTAGAGCTCCAGGTGAGGCCAGTGATCTAATCCACCCGCTTTTACAGGTAATATCACTATAAATTCCAATTGGGGTAAGTTCAAACCATCGTACATTGGTAAGAACAGAGTTTCTCTCTCACCCCCTTCCCTGACCATCACCCCTCAAAAGGCCCAAGGCTCTTGCACATGGTCTAAAGGAAATTCTTTGCTAGCTAAGCACAAATAAAGATGAGAACATGTTTGCCCAACAACTTCACCTACTAATCACCAGTTTACCCAGTTTGTCTTGTTAGACAGCTTCTGTTGCAACTAAGGCAATTGAATATGGAAAATGCGAGCATGTAAGGGCACTCTCCATATACATGTACACAAATAACACCAGATTAACTATTGCTTACAAAATAAGCTGTGCTGGAACAGCAGCAAGAGATTGTAACAACAACATGAGTGGTAAATCATGCTGGTCTAATTCACTGTACTGGTTTTATCTTAATTATACATCTACAATAAATACACAATTTCATCCCTAAGATTTTAATTCCTGCAGATACTTAACAGTAGTTCCCTGTTCTGGGATCTGAACATTATCAGGATGATGGAGGCTTAGCTGTTTTGTTTCTCTTAGCTTAATGCTCTTCAAGTACAAGGAGTTATAACAAGTTGCTAAAACATCTTTAAAAAGTACATTTTCTGACTTTCCAAAAAGTAAGAAGATATACTTACTTCAGTATCATATTCATAGTTTCATTTCGATCTTTACCTTGAAATGGTAGTGTACCAGTAAGCATTTCAAACTGAAAAGAACAAATGTTAATTTAAATCAACACTTCTTGCCCAAATTGCTCAAACACAGTGTTAAGTGTTGTACTCTGAGCTTGTCTAAATTATCAAAAAACTTCACAAATGTAAAATTTTGCTTTCATTGGCAGTTTACATGATAACAGCAGCAAGTGCAATGTAACAATGATGTAGGAATATTTTACATCCATAAGTGACTTCAATTAAAGTAACAAAAATCCCCTCCATAACCTACTTTTACATGGTGCTGTACTATGAAAACAGCAAGAAGAATAAATTCTCAAACAGTATTTTAATTTTAATGTCAATATGCAGTCTGATACTCTGACACATCATGAAAAAGCATAAGTGCTAGTGGTGAATGGCTTATTTCACTCATTAATGGGCTTACTCTTACAAAAATGCAATTAATATTCCATCAAATCAAGTATTCAGTTTTAACTATAAAGTACCATGTGAAATCAATATACAAACTGACTACAACCATTCTAAACTACTAATGGACTACATGTATGATCTTTGTGGTTCCCGATCTGTAATACAGAGCTAAGCAAGTGAAAAATAAAATTTAATCCAATTACTTGCTGTTTCAGTAGTGATTCAGTTATTGATTTCTCTCTTACCCAACCATTCATAATTAGATCTGGCCAAGCTTATTCTAAACACATTAATTGACAGTCCCGTTAGGCAAACGCGGTGTATTTGTGCCGTTAAGTGAGGTGACAGTACCATGAGAACCCCAAAGGACCACCAGTCCGCACTCTGGTTGTGCCCGCGCCTGTTTACCACTTCGGGTGCCATGTACTCTACAGTACCACAGAAAGAATACGCCTTCTTCTCTTGATCTACTGATTCTTTGCTGAGTCCAAAGTCTACAACAACAGCATTACAAGAATATAGCCAGTAAAGAACTTCAGGAATAACACAAACAAACCACAACACACACACCAATATTGCATATGGTATTTTAAAAAAAAAAAAAAAAAATCAAAGCGTTGACAGCTTTTGTTTTCTTTCTTTCAGGAATACTGTGCTATCCTGGATCTTTGTGAAACAAGAAGCTGGAGATATCTAGATACCTCGGATGTTTATTTTACTATATATCACCAAAACCATTCTATAAGTCATATTAAATCAATGGTTAGTCATCAATATGACTACTCAAAATAATAACTCAGTATTTGAAATATTACATATTTAGAGCCTTAGGATAACCAAAAGTTCTTGTTTTCTCTGTTTACTGCCTGCTTTATTCATGCAAAAAACTGGATAAAAGTAAATATGAGTTTCAAAGAGAACCCAGTCTGCATGGTCTAGCATTACTGAATGATTAATAAATAAAATCAGACTAAAAATAATGTTGTTATATAAGACAACATAGTTCTGCATCCTGACTCAAGTTCAGTAGAGTTTGGCATATCTGCTCACTTTACTCCCAGAATACTTTTTTTCTTGTTCGAACGATGCCATTGAAGACACAAATCCTTGTCATCAGCCCGACTCGCAAGAAAAGGCTCTCAAGGTTCCTTTTTTCAAAGGGGAAAAGATCGCTAATCAACAGCGCCATCGATTATTCTTTCCACTTCCAGAAGGAAGCGAGAATTTTAGAATTGACTTGGATTTAAATGTATCATGCAGAATTTTAAGAGTGACACATTTTATGAACATGATTTCCATCACCATTATTCTATTAATTCTTTGAGAATTAAAAAAAAAACCCCACTCTTCTTTTTCCCTTGGAATCTAGTAGCAATATCTATCGATCAAAATATATAATTAAATTTATGTTCCAAAAGTATCACCTGAACTGTAATCTAAAGCTTTCAGAAATTCATCGTAATTTGTATTCTGAATAGTCAGTCTTTGATATATATCATTTCCTAGAATATACGTATTTCAGTTGTTCCTCATAGAACATTTTTCTGCAATTTTACATGCATTTAAAAATGATAATCCAGAAATGCAAAAAAAAAAAAAAAAGTAATGTTTCACAGGTCTTATTGTGCACTGAAATCTCTTTACACCAAAAGCACTTCTGCTTTTAAAAGTCTCACGGTCAGCAGCTTCCAGCCTGGCTCTATAACCTCTTGATCGTCAGCTGGTAAATGGCCAAAACCATCAGATACAGTCTCTGACTACCTGAAATACTTCAACAAAAGTACTTAATGCTATATAAAGAATCAGGAAGGGATACAGATTTATTATTAAAAGTCTGTCCAATAAAAAAATTTCTAAACAGCTAACTACTGGCTCACACATATTCCAGCCATCACTACATATCTTAGGCTTATAACTCAAATCTTATACAGAAATTTGTTCATAAAATACTGTAACAGTAAGTGTTACCTACCTGTTAACTTGATATGTCCTGCTTCATCAAGCAAAATGCTGAAAATTAAAATTCACATTCACCAATACGCATAAAAAGGAATGTTTACATATAACATTTAAAATATAACAGTTTACAATTTTCACCTCAAACTTGTTATTAATTTAACAAGCCAATATTATTTCAATTAAATTACAGTTTTTTTTTTTTTTTACATTTTGTTTGTTTACATAGTCTAACAAAAGTATTTTTAATTTTTTACATCACTATAGTAGAAAATGCAAAGCAACAAGCAAAATACATGTAATAGTGGTAAAATACATTTTACTTTACTTTTCTGGCTTCAGGTCCCTGTATACAATTCCCAAGCTGTGCAGGTGATCCAAAGCAAGGGCCAGTTCTGCGAGGTAGAATTTCACATCTTCCTCTGTAAACATAACCTAATAAGAACTGTATAGATTTACCTTCTGATCTTGTCTTCAGTTTTTAAAACTGCAATCTAAACAAAACAGTCCTGTCTGCCTACATTTCACATTAAGTTTCAGAAGTACCTTATGAACTCATAATTCATGAATTCACCTAACAGAAATTAAATACTAATAAAGGCTCATCATCATATTTACAAAAGCACTACCTGCAATACTTAAAGAAAAACATCAGCAGTTACTGCAAAACATTAGCTAACTTTTAAGGTAATAAATTTAATTGTTATATTTGGTGTTACTGACCACCAGCACTCCTCCTACCACAATCCTATACAGACTGTTTTCCACTGCATCATAAAATTTAGTATACGACTGCTGTATCGGGTGACCGTCTCTGTGAATTTGCATTATTTAGAAGGAAAAAAATAAAAGAAATAATTTCGAAAAAAGCATGCAAAGTAAAACACTTTGGTGAAAATAACAATGACGTGAAAATCTGCAGTGGAAGTTGAAGAACCTCCTCTGCTCTTCTTAGGAAAAGAAATTTGAAGAACCCAGATGAGATACTGAAAAACTGACTGATGTTGCATATAGAGCATTTGAGAGATGCATTTCTAACCTAAACGCTCAACAGATTGCGTCTAATTTCAGATATAAGAACCTGCTTTGGCTCTTGTCATGTTCGACAAATTACTGCAGCAGCTAGTAATCTTTAAATTACTGGAACTGAATTTGCGGTTTAAGTGAACTATTCCTTTGTTTGTTGAAAATACCAGGAACAAGGAGAACAGCCATCTCAACTGCAGATTACAGACTCCTAACAAGACTTAAATTAAAGTAACTGGGCTTATTGCTTTAGTAGTACACTGATCTGTACTTCAAATTGCACATATGCAATCTGTTCCACCGGCAACAGAAATATTCCTAATTTCTGTAATGATGGGTTTTAACGTTGTATGAACAGTAACGCTGTTACATTACACAAAGTTTCACCTTGATTTTCTACAGATCAAGGTTGGTAGTGTTTTTCATCTATACCCAGATGAGCAAGGGGAAACCTGGGATATCACATGGAGCAGCCAAAATGCAAATCTCAGAATGATGGTTTTGGTTTTTCATGACATTGTTGTATCCCCAGTATGTAAGGCCATGAGCTAGTTTTTCAGGTTTCCAATGGTAATCTACGTTCTCTCAATAACAATTTCATCTAAAACTGCTTTCTGTGTCAAATTAAACACGATGCAAGTCAACTTCATTAAATGTTATCAATGAAAACTTCATTACATACTCATCTCACCACTACAGCTGAAACTCTCATACCTGCGTCGGAATTTAAAGACCTCATATTAAACCCAATTAATGTAAAATAATCCTTGTGTGGAAAGTATGAAATGCCATGAGGAGTTTACCCTCATGTGGATTGTCCACTGTCCTTGTTTTACCAGGTACCTTTGAAAATACCTTCTCTTCCTACCAGAAAATAAAAAAGCCTGTTTTGTTGGGGTTTTTTCCTCATCTATAGACAAAATAAGTGTTTAAAAGCCATTACAGAAGGTAACCGAAGTCTTCAAAAAAAACATGTAGAAACTTAACAGTGAGAAAACCTGACAATTATTGCTTCTTCATTCCCAAAGAAATTGTATTATAGTATTATTATGGATAGGCTTGCATCCCTTATTTAAGAATGTTGGACACTTGGTAATTCCAGCTGTGTTAGTGCAAAGAATCGTTCTTCCTGCTATACCAGAATTTCCTCTATAATTAGACATCCTATATCAAAGCAGAGATTGACCTCTTTCCTGCCTACTGCTCCAATAACCCTTTACAAGTCAGTTTGTTTAAGCTTTCAACCTCCATTCTAGCCTCAAGGTTAATTAATTTTGAGCTCAGTTCTTACACGTGATAGCTGTTTTACCAAGATCAGCTTTTTATAAAGAGGAAAACAAAGATCCCTTTAAGTTCCTCCTTCTCTTTCGCCCGTTCCTAAAGTAAAGCTTTATTTTTTACAAAAAGTATATGGGGAAAAAAAAACTAGCTCATGGCCTTACATACTGGGGATACAACAATGTCATGAAAAATCAAAACCAAAACCAAACCAGTCAGATATCCAGTTCTCTCACTGCTTTTCCTATGCATTAGCAATATAAATGTATTTACGCTGATGAAAACACTGAAAAACTCTTACTGTGAAGTTGTTGAGAAATTGCCATTAAAAATTTACATCTTTTATAAAAGGTTTGCAGAATGAAAATAAAAGTCTTATAAATGTGTTCATAATACTTAAGGTAACATATAATAAATATTTGATGATGAATGTTTTAAAAAAAAATGACTGGCTGAATCATATTCCCTCCTCTGAAGCGCTCATTCCAGAAAACAAAAATAGAAATGAAAAATTAAAGTTCCAGTAGTATGCCAGTGTTAGATGAAGGGAAGTGGTCTCAAAAATACTCAATGTTCATATTTTGTGAGATTAATCATTAGGATTTGTGTTACAGCACCATCAAATTTTACAATGCAGCAGAAATCCCATAGGGATGTGGAATTCTAGGAGCACCTAAGCTGACTATGAGCATGAGAACTATACATCCCCTTCCTTTATTGCTAAATCTTCATTTACTTCAATCAGGTTTCCAAGCAACAAAACATTTTTAGACAAAAGAGCTGTACTTTGCAGACACCAAATTAAAACTTAGGCTACTAAACAATACACACTTATGGTTCTTAACATTACAGAATATATTCTAGAATACGTAAAGGAAGTCCAACTAAGTTAAAGACTTGACTATGACAAGGCATATGGGGGAAACAGCTACAGAAGACAATCCTATACTGACAAAAAACCCCAACTGTCTAAAACTGAGTGGAAATAAAATTTTAGGTACTTACCTCTTTGGATAATCGCGTGAATACATCTCCTCCCCTGAGAAAATCCAATATTAAATATAGCTTCCCTTCAGTCTGAAAGGCTTAAAAAAAAATTAAAAAAAAAAGTCAAGAGTTATATCACAAAGATGATCTACAAAACAGATCTGAATGCTTTTACAAGCTGGAAATTTCGGTGAAAGGCAATACTTTTGTTATGGAACTGAAAAAATTCCAAAGCACATGAGGTAATTTATTGAATGATTACTTGCTTCTTCACAGAAGACAATCTTAGTCATAGGAGATCATTAAAATACTGTTCTTTTACTTCTCCTTTGCTAAACAGGGAAACACCGAGTATGTGAATTACTGTCTTTTGGGTTTACTCAATGAAAAGTAAGAAAAAAAATATCTTCAGAGCTTGCAAGAATTTTCCAAATCTTTTATTCCAAGAGAACTTAAAACTTTTATACACGTGTGTATGTACATTCCTTTTTAGCCCTGCGATTTGAAGTTGCTAGAACCTAATTTGGATACTAAAATCGACACTATAAAACTGAGAAATAACAAGATCAGCTACACCTTCAAGTAATGAAAGAAACTGTACCAAAAAAAAAAAAAATACCAACCATAGTGCAGTTTGACGATAAATGGATGATTTACTTCTACTAATATATCTCTCTCCATTTTTGTACGAACTCTATCCCGAACTGAGGGGAAAAAAAAAAAGACTAGTATGAAACAAATGTATTTCGTATAATACAAATGGAGCAGAAATTAGCATATAGAAAGTCTTTGCTGTCTAAAGAAATACTTTTCCTTGTTACCTTATTTGTTTTTAACTTTTAGGTGTCCCACAAAGCACGTGCTTTCAAACAGCAAAACCATTTTGTTTCTTCGTTTCTTATTTTTGTTACCTGCCCCGGCTTCCTTGTTGTCTTCATTTTTTTCCAACACATTCCAATATTTTGTGAAAATCTATATTACCTTCCAGAAGAATGCTCATATCTCCCATCTCTCGGGCAGCTAACTTCAACCTCTGAATTAACTATCTGTATGGAATATATATTTTCTGTCTTTTAAGATTACTTTTTCCTCTTCCACTAGTAGAGTCCTTATTTACACACAGTGGATTTGCACCCATTAAAGTGTCTTCTGAAAGCCAAACCAGCACGTTAGCTTGCTATGGCACCTACAACTAAAGGGAATGACTTCACATTTTTAACCACAGTAGAATTCTAACTTAATGAAAGGAAAAAGGAAAATTGTTTGTGAAATTGATGTGTTTTAATAGAATAAAAAGACTAAACAGAACTAAACAATGCAGTTTGAAACTCTGAAAGAGTACTTTTCACCACATAATTAAAGTTATTTGGCCAGATTTAAAATAATTCTTAAACATGAATTTACAAGTTACTCTTGAAAAATCTACTGTCAGAGAAGACTTATGAACTCACTGAAAAATATTTAAGATTAAAAAAAGCTTTTAAAATTAAGTATTTACAAGACTCAATTGAAGAGATACAGGTGCACTGAAAACCATTTTCTAAAGTTCCAATTCAAAAGGTGCACATACCTTTTAAAGAAGCTTTTTTCAATACTTTCATTGCATAAAGTTGCCCAGCATCAGGACCAATTATTTTCCGTACGAGGAAGACCTGGTAATACAAACCCCATTTTGAAAATTACTGCTAAAACAACCTAAAAAAAAGCATTACTACAACTTTACTTTTAGCTTCATTAACACAGACAAGGAGATAGCACATCCCTGGTCCCATCCCATTCCTCAAAAACTCTGAGGAATAAAATATACCAAATATTCATAGCAAGTCTTTTTGCATGAGCAAGCTTAGCAACCAAACACGCAACTATCACAAAGCATTTGCAAACCTCCTATTAATTTCAGACAGCTTTCAGTGTTATTTCCTAAGAACACACCTTGAAAGGAAGAGCAAAATTGCATTTCCTTAATCAGATTAGGTTACACGCACCACATTACACTAAAGCATTCACATTGCTCATAAACTATATGTTCTTTCCTATAGCGAACCATTTAAGTATGTATTATCAATTAAGCTATTATATAAATGTGGGATATTTCTATATTACTTTCTTGGAGAATGACAAATCTGCCTGCTCTGCCACCTCCTAAGAGATTTTTGAGGTTTAAGACCCAAGTCTGAAATACATAACAGGCTATATTAATGAATTCTGTGAGAATGGCAAGACGAAAGCAAGAAAACCTCATCGTTTAAGATCAAAGCACCTTTCCCTCTGGAATAGCGACTCCAACAGGTTTTTCTACTCTTTCCTTTCCAGAGGAGTTTTAAAGATAGATGATATACAACTTGACATTAAGAAAAGTATAATATTAGAGTAATGCATCACAGACACATGTACCTCTGCTGACTAATATTCTAATTACTAGGCCTTTCAATTTACAAAATTGTTTGGAATATACTCCAGTTTCCAAGGGGTTGTTCTTATAATAGCAATTATTAGTTTTGTATTGTAAAACAAACAAACCAACCAACACCAAAAACAAGTCACAAAAGAATGGCAAGAGCTACCCAAAATTGCCACTCTGATCTTACCTTAGGATTTTCATTAACACTAGATTTACATATGTACTTTGTTAGAAATTATTAAATACTTAGAAATTATTTTAGAAAATATAATCAAGTAAGGTCATCAAATTTTCCATTCTAGAATCAGAAATTCATACACTGTCACTGACTAAATCGTACAGGGTTGGCAGAGGAGTTGTTTTTATTTAAGCTCCGGTTAGAAGAAAAACATGTTTTCAGATTCAGGCTTTGTTTTGCTTAAGTTTTGCCCAGTGACTGACCTACCGCACTACTCTCCTGTGATACGATGTTTATGCTCAAATAATAAAGGGAGTAATTCAAACACCAGCAAATAAGAAAACATCTGTAGATGAATACCCTCACAATTACAAAAGTAAAATATTAATAAGCATGTACAAATACTGCCTAATAACTAGTAGCTTGCGGGAATGTATGGAAGTCATGTACAATTTACAAACTTTAACTAATAAGGACTAAAATAGCTGCCACTGAAAATTAATCAAGCACCATTTATTTAATTTACAGACCAAGTCTCCATAATCCCACATCTTGCGGAGGTGCAATGCTATTTTTTAAACTATCACTTACTCACAGAATGCCTTCCTAATGTCTATTTCCCCCTCTCTCTGATCATACAACTCTATGCAGGTTTGTTCCTGCCATGAGATAGAAAAAAAACCCCAAACCAGCAGAAGAACAGGAACATGGAAACATGTAAAGCTGACTGTCTACTTTCTAGGTGTTTCAAAAGATTCAGTTTAAAAGTCTGGGTTTAAAAAATAAATTAGCTTCTTATACACTAGGATTAATATTTTAACTAATGTGTTTCAAACTAGTGACTAAGCATCTGATTTTTAATTTCACTTCTGCAAAGTGACACCAAGTGGCACATTACAAAAAGAAATTTCTGTAACAAAAAATTGCCGTATTTCTTCTGCATGGTATTTGAATAATTGTTCACTTTGTCTTTTCAGCTGTAGGCCACTTGGCAAATAGAGCAAAATAAAAAACCTGAAATACATTTCCCAGGTTATTTACTTCATTGTTACTTTGGTTCCAGTTCCAAACTACCACAATTGTTCTTCTGTATCTATGTCAATACAGATTTTATATATTGAAAAAAGTCAAATATTCACGGCATGTCAAGTACCATCATTAAAAGACAAATGGCCATCTCCTCCAGAAGTGTCTGTTGACACCACCCCAGTGCCTCCCAAGCATCGATCTCAGCTACAGAAGATGTGAGGTAACCTCTATGCAACAGGTATATTGTCCATTCTGATTCCTCACTAGATGCTGAAAAAACGTCTTGAGGCAGCTGAAAACTCTATTATTTTATTTCAAACAGCCATAGCATTAGGCAAACAGAGCTTGTCAACACTAGAGCTGCTGCATAAATATCTCTTCTAATTCAGCAACAGGTGAGATCCCTGGCTGTTGGTGCTGCTGGTCCCACAGAGCTGCAGATGCCACTCCAGAGGAACCACAAATGTGTCTCTTCAGTTCAAACAAACCATAACTCTCCATGGCAGACCTCTGAAAATGTGCTGCTGACTCACCCCTCTGTCTCTGACACACGCTGGTGTCCTGCTATAAACAGTGCTCTTGGCACCAGAGCAAGACTGGAAAAAAGATTAAATTTGTCAATAACTTCTCAAACGTTCCCAGGGGCTTGGCTACAGCACTGTCTTCCTTATCCAAAAATGTTCTTGAGCTAACCCCTCCCTCCCAGGCTGTCTGGAAAGGTCTATGGCTAAAGACATTGCTTTTCCTCTAAAAAATGCAAAGTCAGAAATGCTGTCATAGTAAAAACCAAACAACAAAAACCCCACATCAGCCAATTGCAAAACAGGATAGATAACTTCCTCCAAAACAACGCAAGTTCCACAAACACACCTACCTGTACCCAGATTTGTTAGGTTTACACCTAATCTTGTATTACAGAAATAAGGGAAGCAAGACATTAATAAGACGAAGCAGGTTCCAAGTGGACATCAGATAAAACCAGAGTTAATTATCTTACCTTTCCAAATGATCCCTGTCCGAGAACTTTAAGTAGTTCAAACTGTGCTGGATCTGCTTTCTCACATCCTTCTTTCACATGGTGTGTAATAGGAATTTCTTTCACACTTCCTTCATCCTATTGTTTCAAGGCAAACAAAAATACAACAAAGAACAGGCATGAATTAAGCAGCTCTTGTTAGAAGTGCATGTAAATTCCCGCTCTTTTCTTTTTGTTTAGTTGTGGTTTGTTTGTTTGTTTTTTTTTTTTTTTTACATAAAATAGTTTAAATTCTAATACAGCACAAAAGAAAGCTGTTTAAATTAAGAGTTTTCTCATCCATCCTCTCTTAAATAACTGCATCTAAAATTTCTAAACTTAACATAAAATTCTCAAAGAATGCTCATTTCCTTTTGTCACAAATATTACTACAAAGACTGATTTTCTTACATGAAAGGAATAAATACACAGATTTTTAAACCAAGTCTAAAATGAATCTTCTGTGCTTCACCTCTGTTTTAGCAGCCTTTAGTTTTCCCAGTTATTACTTTTCTCATCTTTCCCTTCCCTGAAATAGTCTTAATGAAAGCTAAATTGGATTTCATCATTTTAGGTAATTGTTGCTTTTCACAGCAGCAAATAACAAATATGGTCACCCAGTTGCAGCTAAAG
Source organism: Caloenas nicobarica (assembly GCF_036013445.1). Classification (NCBI taxonomy): domain Eukaryota; kingdom Metazoa; phylum Chordata; class Aves; order Columbiformes; family Columbidae; genus Caloenas; species Caloenas nicobarica. The sequence continues at coordinate 7,534,516 of NC_088256.1, forward strand.
GAATATGCCTTATTTGAAGAGCATAAATAAGATATGAATCATCTTAAGAACTCTGCAAATTCTTGCACCCAAGAGAAGCAACACAGCTCTGGGGTGCAGAGCTCACGGAAAGACTCTCCTGTGTGAAGACCTTCAGAAAGCCGAGGGTAATTCTGAGGCAGGTAAAATATTTAGTGTCCTGTTGACATTTTCCTGTTAATCTCATCTTTATCAAAGCTGGGCACAGCAGCTGCAGTTGTGAAAAGACAAACATCCACGGTGAAAATGAATCAGATGACGTATTGCAGCTTTTGTGGTGCAAGAGGAGTTTCTGCGAGCCAAAACAAATGAGGTGTCAAAATAAGCACCCTTGAAACTAAAAACGATGTGCCAAGGCCTACACCAGCAACCTTGGCTGGCATGTAAAAACAGAGTGGCATCCCTCAGCCTGACCACGAATACCAATGAATTTCTTGTACACAGCAAACCACCCAATCACAACAGAAAATCCCATCTGATTTGTGGTACTTGCTTTTAGGGTATCCAAACGATTATTAACTGTCCTATCCTCTCTTTATATCTTCATCTTGAAAGCCTCCCTTAGTAGAGACCAGAAAAAACAGCCTCCCAACCTACCATGCCTTGCTCTCGCTCAATGGCAAGTACAAACACAAGCAGAAAAGGACCTGGCCGCCTGATACACAGTTGGCTTGAGGGAAGAACATCAGTCTATAGTCAGGTTAACTACACAGAGTCTTGCTGTCCACAACCACACATTAAAACTTCTAATCAGCGTTATCAGACTTGATACAGAAGTATCTAGATGAAATTCTCTAGGTGGGTTTATAGAGCAAATAAGGGTAGAAATCTGGTCATCTAGATGTGTACATACTTAATGCAATAATCTTTAAAAAGGAGGCAAACATAAGGCATAGACAGCTAATGCACTGTTAATTTCTTTGTTTGTCCTAAGGGGGAAAGGAAGACTTCAAACTAACATTGTAATATACTCACAAACTGTAGTATACTCACAAACTGTAGTATACTCACAAACTGTAGTATACTCACAAACTGTAGTCCAGCTGTTATTGCACAAGTCCTTTCCCCTCCCCTACATCTCTTATTTCATACTCTTTCTGGAAAAAGTCCCATTTGTTCCGCCTGTTTCCCATGCAAAGGTAGGTATTAATGGATGACATTGTTGAATAACAAAGTTAATTCTTTAATTCACAGTCTAAGCTACTTTATTTCCCTATTTGTTCACAAAAAAACAGCTGACATACACTGATGATACAGTTTATACAGCCCAACTGCATCTCATCCATTTATCTTGTTGACTCTGCACATATGTATTCACAGGAAAGATGCACATATTTTCATTTCAAAAATTTTTTAAAAAATATACCTGGAATTTAAGGGAGGTAAGAACACTAGAATTTCAAGTCATCTGACAACAGATGAAAGCAGCAAGTCGTCTAGTTTTACACGAAGTTGTACAACTGAATTAATGGTTGGTTCTTTCTATGAAGTATGTAAATACTCCACTTAAAAGCCTTTTTACTTCATCATCCTAATTTGTTTTCCTTAACACTGTGAACCTTTGCCTGAGAAAAGACCTTTAAGAGTTCACCTGCTCCTCTTCTTTATCACCCAGCTCAAGTCATTAGCCTCTGACATCACACGTGGTTGCTGCGGAGACTGACACAGGATTTCTAAATGTGAACTGAGGAGAAAAAATGTTTTCCATGCAAATAAAGAGTAATTTGAGATGTACTAAATGAGCTATTTTTTATAAAGTGTTTTACTTTCACAAAAGATGTCTATATAATTTCACCTACTTAACTATCATTAAAGTACTAAAAATTGGCATGACTGAAGTATAAAAAGACCTCTGCATCATCAACAAGAAATGAGCAGGTAAAGAGCTGAACAGATGTATAAGCCAGTTTAATTCTTGTTTCTCGTTTGGCCTTCATGGGCTGCAGATTTGGTTATCTGATTTTCTGCTCTGCTGCTTGAGCAGCAAATCCATTGGAGGGCTCAGGTACCAGCTCCCACCGAGTCACCTTGCATGAGAGGTAACAATTCCCAGCACGTTCGGCAGAAGACAAAGCTCTGCAAGAAATCGGTGACGGCTTCGTGCCACCCATCTTGGTGACAGCTGGACTGGTTGGCAGCTCCGAGCACCAAACAAACACGCTCAGCAACATCCTCTGGTTCAAGCACCGAGACAACCCATCGCTCATCTTTGCTACGTGGAAGATGACTTTGACATTGACTGTTTATTTACTTATGCCACACCAGGAAACGTCCAAGAAACATATTTCTACCCCCAGGAGTTTATTCTCCAAATCGCTTACTTAAAAAGTTATTATTGCAGTACAAAGCAGTGGTTACAGCTGGCAATAAGATCTACTTGATACCTTCTTCCATGATCCTGTTCAAAAATATACGGATATATGTGTGTGGGAAAACAATGGCCAATTCTTCCATGCCAAGTCAGGCATTTCACTGCAAGTAGAATTAGCCTGGAGTTTAGACCAAGATTTACCTGGCATACAGAATACTGATCTTCAGCATCTCCTACATATGCACATCACCAAGGCACTGGGCAAAAATCACACTCAGCAGGGTTTATCTGGGATATTTCTATACAAAAGTCAAATTAAAATACTGGTGTAAAAATTAATTCTGTTCTAAAATAGCAGGAATTTAGTACTTCTAGGTGAATGTACAGCAACTACCTTAAAAAATACAAAGGAGGAACAGACAACAGTGTAATAAAAGCAGCATTAAGCACTCTGTGTATAAAAGGTTCAAGGTTGGACTGAACATTTTCAGAGGGCGAGGGATGTGCAAACGCTTTCTGCAGCACGCAGGATCTGTTTTCCATGAAGCATCGCCTCATGCGGCCAAACCTTCCCAAACAAGGCACTTACAGCCTCTCAACAGCTACTAATTTTCAGAATCAACTCTGAGACTTGGAGCCTTTTAAGATCTGGTCAAGTAAAATCATCGGTTGAAAAGTTATTAAAGAGCAGGGAATGCATAAATTTTGCTTCAAAAGGAAGTCACGCTAGTGAGTGTCTAAAACGAATATTCATCAAATCTACTTACATGGTAGGAATATGGTTCACCTTCCTCCATGGGCTCATCTGCCATTTTAAGGCCATTTAGCTGGAGACGGGGAGGAAGAGGAATTCGGGAGAAGAAAAAGAAAATAAAACATTAAGACCAACAATTTCAAATAAGTAGAGATTGTAATTTGACCAATTTACATTTCAGAGCACACGAATGAAAACTGGTGTTCTTGCTGCTCTAATTTAAAACTGTAGTTTCAGACAAATACTTCTGCTTAGTAGTTACATTTACCATCTCCCTTGTGTATCATTCAACATATCGCTTTGCAAATGCCATTCCATAGTGTTACTTAATTGGAATGAATTAAAAATTCCTTCTTTAAAAGTTACAGATACCATCCATACAAGATGACGCTAATGTAAAATCCTTCCGTTATGCACAAAACCTAAACCAGAAACCTAAAATCTGCTGCTGAAAATTAATTTGCAATTTAAGGATAAAACATTCAAAAGTGATTTCAACTATTTTTGGGCAAGAGGGAGTAGTGCAAGGGCAGGTAGAATGGAGAATACCTACCACAGAACTCTTATGCACAAATATAATTACCCATTTCTTTAAATAATTAGATTCCTCTAAAAATTTGCTTGCATCAGAAGTTATTTCAATATCCAACAAATGGAACCCTCAAACTTTAATGAAGTACTTTAGAAACTGTAGGTCTGTATGCTAAAATATTTGTGGATCAATTAAAAAATTACACTTTTCAGAGGCAAAAAAGTAGGATATGCATCTGGCCAGAAACTACTCAGTGATTTGCTCTTCAACAAGTACAATACTTGCCAGCATTTGCCTACCCTCCTTCACACACTTCAAACAAAGAAGATGTCAAGCCCACGGTCACAGTAAAAATAGCTAAATTTCTAGATAAAGTTATTTAGTTTAAGCTCTCCTTAAGCAACAAACAGTTCAATGCTTTTTAACAACTGAAACGGGAAAAAAATACAGAAATATAAAGGACGTGCTCTTTTTCAACAGGTAAAGCAATGATTAAAAACTGGAAATGCCTGACAAAATGGGTGAAGACAATAATGGATTTTGCTAGCGATAATTGCTAATTTATTTGTATGTTAATTGTTTGCTATCACTACCTTCACGTGGCACTGATCTCGCACAAAAAATACCAACTAGAAAAAACATAAGGAAACTGAAACTACTTTTTTCCTGAAAGCGGAAGTTGAAGCAATTAAGTTCTTAGGCTGGGTAATGACTTTTTTTTCCTTGTACTTCTGAATTTATCTAAAATACACATCTGTGTGTATTTATACATACTGCAATGTGGTATGATTATCAGTATGTGAACTGGTAAGACACAGGACCACAAAGAATCTTAAAATGCCACACAGACCATGCCCCTCTTTAAAAACAAAACCAAAAACTTGATGAACGAGTCAGGCTGAAGGGACAGGTTTGTACAACCCCTACTGTGTCTTCTAAACAAATCCAACCACTTCCAAGTAGAGCTTTTAAGAGCTAAGTCCTAAATTAGTGATTTTGATAAAATTAAATCTTCAGTTCTTAAATTCTCCAATTTTTTATTAAAATACTGGCACTTATTTTTGGACTATCTCCTCACTGAAAAAAAAAATATATATACACATACATACATATATCTCTATACCAAGAAAAGTATCATGAGGCTTTGGTCACTTTCACTCTAAGTTTTTGTTTATTTTAGCCTCAGTTAACACACATACTCTTCACATTAACTATAACCCATCAGTCCAACCCAGTGTTGGCATATTAGGCACGTGTTCATCAGGAATATATATCACACATTGCCACCCTCATTTCTCAAGGCCAAAAATTACTAACCTATTACCTTGGATTCAGAAAACTCAACATACTTATGGAATTCAATGCTACTAATTTGCTACATAACACTTCTTTTTAAGTATTTTTTTTTTTCCAAATTAGATCCTGGGAGGGACAGGACACCCACTACACTTGTTATTGGATGAATTAATTGAATAATACCAAGGTCTGGATCAGAGATGAGCTCCAACCTCATTTCAGACACTCCACTGCCATGCGATTTCTTTTCACATACCACTAGATTACCTTCAAGTGTAAATCAACGTGAGACAAACCAAAGTTGTCCAAAAAACTTGTTTGGACCTAGTAAGAAAATGGGTTTCTACTCCAGGTGCTCAGAAATATGATCCAATTCTTTACTCATGGCCTTGAATTTGAATTTGGTGTGCATTTCACCTTTTCTTTCTTCAAATACGGTCATTTTCCAAGTTGTGGTTTTTTTTTTTTTTTTACTTAAATTTAAGCTCTGGAACCAATACTACCATCCAGAAGAACTGCAGATACACTCAAAACAGTAGTTAAAGTCCAGGCAATCAGTCACAGAAAACTGTCACTGCTGGACTGGGGGGTTTTGAACCCCAAATCATTGTGTTATTTGATGTACGTAGTTCCTGAGCACGCCATGTAGGCGTATATTTAGCTTTCTGGCAAATCAAATATAGTAAGTTATTGAATTTTTATGGCAGGTAATCAAATGTCATCTTAATTAACAATTTCCTATCGTACACTTTTCCCCTTCATTGTTGCTCATGGTTTTTTTTTTCCTCTCTCTCCTGTCCAGTCTCCCTGTAACTACAGAGACTGGGATGTCTGCCAGTTTTTAGTCCAAATAATTTTATGTTCAAGTGCATGAATCTACTTTTATTGCCTGATATACACAACTACACTTTTGCCTTGTTCGTGGAGCCTGGTCACTGTCCATTTAAAAAAAACCCCAAAAAACAAAAAACAAAACTGGACAACAATGAACCTATTGGATTTCAACCCGAAGTCTAGTAGTTTTAAAGAACTAGTAGTTTGTTAGTCATTCGGTACTAAAATTTAATGACAAAAACCAAATTATTACTGTTCTGTACAGTTACTTATACTGGCCAAGTTTCAGCAACTAGAAGTTTCCACTATCTCTTGGATTAGGCAAAAAATAAAAATCACAATTAATGCTTAATTCCCACCTTTATGGAAACCAAATACAAAATTCTGCTTCCACAGCCAACTGGGACCCTTTTTCATAATTTCATCACGAATATTTATGCACAAACATATATAGAACAGAACAATTTTGATGTCTAAGTCACTACTAAATATCTATGAAGGCACAAGTTCAATTCATTATTGAGAATTAGAAAGCATGTCTATTTATAAAGAGAACAGGTGGAAGGGAGAAAGTATCATTATTCTGAAGGAGATTCTTTCATCCTTGAATCATTTTGCTGTTCAGTAATGCTAAACTACCATTAACTGAACATCTTAAATATTAACATTAATTAAGACACAAACTAAACTCAGACATTTAGGCAAACGGTATCAATACTTTCCAAATTAAAAAAAAAATGAAGTTAGAGAAAGTATTCTGCATTATTGATCAGTATAAAAACAACTAAACCCACTATATATATTAAAAAAAGAGAACAAAGTTAAGGCCAGACAACCTGGCAGGTAAGAAACTTAACTCTTCCAGAAGTGGGGGCTGAGCCCCGATCCTCCAATGCCAAACTGTCCCAAGGTAACGCGGCACAATCTGCTTTCTGATTTAAATATAATCGCTGTGATGGATCCCAGACTGTACCCATCACCTTGGGAGAACATCCAAAGGCTTCTGTGGGCTGGTAAAAGGCTTAACTACTCTTGCACATGTTTTCCTGCTGACAACTACAGCAGAACAGAGTAATCCCAGCATTACCAAAGATTAGAACCATCTTCCCCCCTATTAAGGATGTTTTAAGAGTTTCCATGGTACGTGTGTTATGGTTTGGTGGATCTACAGGGTTTGGCCGAAAGCAGCTAGACAAACAGTCAGTAAAAATGTTTAACTACATGGAAAAACAGAAGAAGATGTAAAGCTGGTTCATTCTGCCCTGTTTTCACGCATCTTCATTTAGGCATTCAAGCAGAAATAAAAATTTTACAGAAAAAAACCAGAACTGGCAATTTTACTATCATAGTATTACTAGAAGCAGAAAGAGTCATCACCACTCACGTATAATCTTGCTTGGCTTCAAACATGTAGAATTCTACATATAGATCAACAAAAGCTCCTGCACCCTCTGTGGTTTCTCCTTCACTGCGCTTAATTTGCAAAGTTACTGCAGGCCCAGTCGCCAGACCTACACCTCTCAATTCTTCCAAATGAACACCAGACAAACCAGTTTGCTTCCCCACATACAAAAGCATTACTTTAAATACTTATTTCAAAATGTTGGAGTGGAAGCTTACATTAGAAACCCCAACTATTTCAAAAAGACTTCATAAAAAATAAAAAAATCCTTTAAAAAAAGAAATCAAACCCTGTTAAGACCACATTTGTTCCTCATTTAATTTTGAACTACATCTGCAGAGATTTTGCATCACTAATTTAATTAGCAACACAGTGGCCTATTGAATCTTTTTTCCTGAGATAGGTTTGAGAAATCTGCGGGTTCCGTGCACAGCTAAACAGGTGAGGGGGCTAATTTATATTTTTTTAACGTCTGGAAGTCCCAGCAGGTGGCCAGAGGAAGGATGTCCTGCTGATGGCAGCACCCATGTCAGACTCTGCAGGTCTACGCTGAATTTTCTGCTCACCACCCACACAAATCTCCGTCCCTCAGCTCCTCATACAAAAGGAACAGTCTGGGTAACTCACGCTCTTTTTAAACATACCAAGTGAAAGAAGATAAAGCCATCTACCTTAAAAAACCAAAAAACCAAAAAAAACCCCAAACAAACAAAAAAACCTTAAACCCATAATCAATCACTAGGGAAAGTTATAAAGTCCTTTTCCTGTGGCAAATAAATCACACATTCAGACAGGATAGCAAACCTCCAGCAACATATAATTACTGATTTTAAGAGAACATTTTGATCCTTCCCATTATCAGAGATCAGGGAGAATTACGTGTGTCTCAGACTAGTCATAGCTATGACAAGCCCCAAACCTGGCCACAAGCACAGGGATCATTCAGCTAGTGAAGAACTTGAGATCTTTCTACTACCACCTGTCTAGGAGATGATTTCAACTCCAAAATTAAAGTGCATAAAGCAGCCACTCGTGTTTATTGGCAGATTAGAGAACACTGGAAAAGAGTCAGATTTAAAAACGATGAAAACAACATATTTCAAGTTTTATTCTTAATGTAGTATAAATATTAAAATTCTACATATTGAGTTAACAAATCATACCATTCTTCTGATTTCGGGTTATCGCAAAGTCTCCCCCAAGCTATCCTGCAGGAACCAAGGTGAGCAACCTCGACCAGACCCCCCGCTCCTTTTAGAGACTCAGAATACCAGAGCAGATTTCCAAAACGATCTTCAAAAGCGGTATACCAAACCAGAATTATTACTATTATTGTAATGCAGCACTTTTCAATGCATAAAGACACTCATTGTTTTCCATTTAAGAGTATTAATGTGCTTACTTTTTTTTTTTTTTCTTTTAAAGGCACTTTGTTCTCCTAAATCTTTATAAAAACTGTACATTGCTGCAATGGCTGAGGGCACTCAGTATTGTGTGTAACTTGAACATTTTTTTTCTTAGCATAACACCACCTAATTGTGGAGATTTTCGGAGATGCACAAAACTAGGTAGCTGAGTCATCCACGTCACTGCCAGTAATTACTCAGAGGAGTTATGCAACTCCTAACGCTGACAAAACGCAGTGGCCTTTGATAGACCGGGCTCAGAACACACTTAAGAAGACGGACTAATGGCCCAAATCAAAGATGTATTTATTTAAATTGGCATGCGCTACTGATTAGGTACAACAGCAGCAAAGCTCAACTGATGTACATGCCCTCTGAAGGCTGCAACTTCCAGTGCAGCCCACTTTCCCAGCAGAATACTTGAATTTCTAGTCACTTGGTTGTTATAGCCTTGTCTTCCTCATCACTGTCAGCCAATTAAGCAATGGGTTTCTGAAGTATTCATTTCATAAATAAATATTTGCGTATGAGGTTGGGTTTACGCAACTCACAATATTCATGTACTGCAAACAGCAGGCACTTCAGTCAACTACACTTCTTTTAAATGCAGGAAAGACTACTTCTATCAAACAGGCAGAAAAATCCAAAATTACTGTAATTCTGCCCAGTTCCAAGGATTTTTGAATTTCATTCAGCTTGGTCAATAAAATGTTAATGTTTACTTTCACATTTCTTTGTAGACTGCAATGATATTTTAATAACCTATAACAGTTGATTATAATCAACATTCTTGTACCTACTTTTATTACAATGAAAATACTTCTTAATCCTATATTTAGGAGGAAAGAAGCTCACTCAATATTTGAAGCTTAATCTGCATGACACCAACCCTTCCTACCTGTTCTTAAGGAATTCCCACAGTCACAAAATTGCTTCCCAAGTGGCATTGCCATAGGAACATAAGACCAGACAGGAACAGCATAGCATACAGTCCCAAATGTAATTCTGGGCACTTCAGAGACAACCAATGTGGAAAAAGGGCAAAATAATTAACTCCTGAATTTCTTCCAGCAGTTCACTTTGGTCTTATGCCTTAAAGCATGAAAGTTTGTTTCCTGTCTTCAAGATTGCATTTGTTCTTCACTGGAAACAAAGTTATTTCTAACAACATAATGCTAAACTTAGTCAACAAGCAGATTCCTCAGAGAACTGTTTCTCTGTTTTTTCCCTCCTATGCTGCAATTGATGGACAAATAAGCACTGTAAGTTGGTCTTCAAACTATAGGACAGTTTAACGGGAATACTGTTGACTGTATTTCCAGCAAGTCCAAGGTCACCAACACCTATCAGATTGCCAACGTAAGGTTGTAGTAAGTACTATAGGCTATAATTAATTCTATAAAATTAAAGTGAAGAATCCAAACCAAATTTAATTTCAACACAAAATAAACCTTTGTTAAATCCCCAAACAACGCGAATGTAGAATTCCAACAAGTGAAAAGTACTACACACCCCTGCCACGCACTTAATATAAAGCATTATGGCAACAACAAATATTTGTTAATATAATTTGGGAACTTCATACACAACTTGAAGAAAATGGTTTTGGTATAAATGAAGCCTCAAAACGCCGTGAGCCAAACGTAACACGGACGTAACAAACGTGATGTCTCATTTTAACAAGCACACAACCGCAATAGTTTCATGCAGACCCTATTAAGCAAGTAGTTCGTGTATGGGCTTGAGGAAAATACAATTTAAAGGACTGTTGCAAACAGTTGCCTTCAGATGTTACAAACGCTGTTTCACTGGGAGATCCATCATCCTCTGCTCTGTTGGTTTCAGGAGCGTGACTTCAGAACCAGTCTCCTACAACAAGCTCACGTCTCTTTATCGGCCCAAGATCAGTCAAGTTTTCAAAAAAAAAAAAATCACTGAAACGTAACCACCATCAGCAGAACTACCTGGCTCAGCTGGTTCCCCAGCCTCCTTCTAACTGCCAAGCCAATATTTATGGCAAAATCTGTACACAAAAGCAGCCCTGAACACAACACTCTGAAAGCAGCATCGGCCTCGGTGGAGGGGTATCTGTCCAGTCAAAAAGTACTGACAGATGCACAATAACCACTAATGTTTACACTTCAACTGCAATACTCTTAAGTTTTATTATTTTAACATTGATGTATCACAATATTCTTCAAGAACCGATCAACGGGGCCAAGAAAGTTCTCAGACCTTCAATAAGCTTCATACCTTAACTATTTTTGTATTCATACCTATATTATTTTTACAAACCACTAGATTAACAAACAAGCCTTAATACTTCCGCTGACTTTTTAATCCTTACATGTAGCTTCACTAGCTTAATTAGGATTTCTCTACTATTAAGGTACAGAGACTGCATCAAATATTATTAGATCATTAGAATATTTCAAAGTGTTAAAAAGTCTAGCAGCCACAGTGTAGAAATGCATGTCCAGTAATTACAGTACTTGGAAGTGGAACTCTGTAGACACAGCTATAGAAAATAAATTTTTTGAAAAACCATAAGAAATGTAAAACCTCAACGTTGTATTCCTATCACAAATTACTGGGGTTTTCCTTTATATGTATAATTTTTTTATCAGAGAATAATATGTCAACAAGATTCTTTCCAGGATATCCTTTCACTCTTCCTAAAACTTTAACCTATGCCTGTTTTGTGTACTCTGTACTTAGAGATGAATTTGCTACAGCCTTTTTTACTTATGATAAGAAAGTCCTACAGCATCCTGGAAAGCAAGTCGGACCAGTTTTAAGAAACTTTATTTAGATAACATCTTTTGTGTGTCAAATACACCTAGTCGTAATCTTTTATTTGTCACACTCGACGATACCTGACACGCAATCCTGTGCTTCTGATTTAAAAGTGCAAAACTTTTAACACTCGAGCGTCACGTTCTGCTGATACATGCATTACTACAGCATGGCCAGTTTTACCAATTTTTACTTGCTTATGGGTGCACCTTGAGTGCTAAGCAATACCTCGAAGACACTTGAAGTCTTTCCTTGTTCTTTACAATGCTTAAGCATCCAAACCTCTGCCACACACTCCTGATTCTTTATTTTAGTTGTGTGTAGGAGAGTTATGATATGGTTATTCGAAGAAAAAGCAAAGAGACCTCTCCTAGTGACAAGCTACCTGGATGCCCATCCAGATCAGTACAATCAAATCTGCAGAAGTTTAAGTAACTTTCCACAGGAGCTACAGCCATAAAACCGAGTTTACAAAGAAAACTCCAGAGCTGTATATTAACCGGGAACCGACAACTGTGACACTGACACGGTCAAGAAGGCGACGCGAAGCTCGCCGGCCTTTGACGCTCCGTCCCCACACACCGCCTCGGCTCCCCCCGAAACTCCACACGTGTTCCCGCCGCCTCGCAGCCCGCACCGGGCGGGGACCGCGCTGTGCCGCCGCCTGTCCAGCCCCGGAGCCGCGGCCGGGCTGCGAGGCGGCGGCGGCGGGGGAGGCCCGCGGGGACAGGCCCTCCCGCGGCGGCGGAGGCGGGGACGGGCCGCCCCGGGCCGAGCTCGCAGGAAGGCCGGTGCCGGCGCGGCTGCCCCGGAGGCGTGAGCAGGCCAGGTGCCGGGGCGGGCGGGCACCCCGAGGGAGGCGGGGAAGCGGTGGCGGCGCCGGGATCCGGCGCCGTGGGGGGGGCGGGTGGCGGACACAGCGGGGGCAGCGAGCCGTGGCGGCGGGGCGGGGGGACCCGCGGAGCCGGGGAGGGGCGGGGGCCGGCGCGGAGAGGCCGGAGCCGGGGGCGTTACGGTCCGGCCGCTCCCAGGCGGCGGCGGGGCCCGCGGAGCGGGAGGCAGGTGCCCGGAGCCCCGCCCGGCCCGGCCGCACACTGACCTCGCCGCCGCTCACGTACAGCTCCATTTTGTGGCAGGGCTCCGGCTCCTCCGCGTCCTCCAGCGGAGCGAACGGCACCATGTCCCGGCTCTCCTCCCAGCCGGGCAGCCGCTGCACATCCCCCGGCCCGCGGGCCGGCTCAGAGGCGGCGGGCGGCCGCGGCGGGCCCCGTCCTGCTGCCCATGGAGCGCGGCGGCGGAGCTCCGGCTACTGCTGCTGCCGGCCGGCGGGGGCGGCGCCGCTCTGCGCTCCCCCGCGCACACCCCCCAACATGGCGGCCGGCGGGGGCGGGGCCTGCGCGGCATGGGGATGACGTCAGGGCGGGCCGGAGAATCCCCTGCATGGCGGGGGGGCGGTGACGCACGGAGCCGTTAACGGTCTCTGGGCCGCGCTGAGGGGTCAGGGCTGGCGGAGCGGGGGACACGCCGGTCTGCGCCACGGGGAGGGCTGCGGTTACCGGGCGCTGCCCCCCCCGCTGGAGGGACGGCGGTGAGGAGCCGTGAGGGTGGGGGCGGGCGGCGCGGAGCTGCCGGGGGCAGCTGGGCGTTCCGCCTGAGCCTGAGGGGAGACTGAGGGAGCGTCTCGGAGAGCGGCGCGGGGGCGCTGAAAACCAAGCAAAAGAGGGCAAAAAGAGCGAGCGCGTGACGTCAGTGAGGTGCCTCCCGGCTGAGAGATCGCTGTCCCACAGAGAAGGGCCCGGAATTCCCCTCCCGAGCTCCGTCCAGGGCTGGCGGCGCCCGGGCAGCCCGGCCCTGAGGAGAGAGGTTCTCCTTCCCCGTGAAGGGGCAGAGCGGGGAGGAGGAACAAAAAGTTTAGTTTAGCTCTTCCAAATTCAGTGGTGGCGGGAGATGAAACACAGGCTGGGAAGTGGAAAACCACAGCGTGGGTCCCCCCGGGTTCTCGGTGAGGTGGAAAGCAGGGGGAGCCGTGCAGCGCGGGTCTGCGGGGAGCGGAGCGGAGCAGCCGTTACCAACGCGCGGACGGGCGCCTTTGTTTCCAAGCATGTGTGCGGAGAGAAACACCACAGGATTTCCAAACCTGAGGGGGTAGGAAAAAAAAAACACGGATGAAAAAACAATATTTCTCCATCACTGTTTGATCGTAGGAGATGGGAAACACTAGATGATATCTTTTTAAGGCTGGAAGTCAGTCGTCACACAAGTGTGTACTGCAAGATGCTGTGCGGCTGTAGTCCTTGATCAAATGAGAATGACCTGTTTCGCCAAGCCAGCCATTCCCTGTTCCCTGCTGAAGAGTCGCCCATTGTGAATGCGCCATCGCAGCACCCGCCAGCGGGCACCTCAGCTTTGCCATCGCAAACCTGGGCTTAAAACTCTGCAACGCAACCATGGAAGACAAACGTTTTGACCTGAAAGGGGGAGTGTGCACCAGGAATGTTCATCCTTCAGAAAATAAAAAATTATGCAAGAAAATGTATTAATAGGACCAAAGTAAGCAATACTTAATATCGAGAGAGGATTTATGCCCTAAATATAGAACTATTTAGGCTGGGTCACTTGTAAACATTATTTTTGCGAATATGGAGCTTTTAGAGCAAGTAACTGAGGGAAGATGAAGGGTCAAGGCTCAGCTCCGTGGGTCTTTGGTTCACCCACAGCTCTTTTCGTTTAACCGGTGAGTGTCCACAGGGAGCCCAGAGGTCAAATCTTTTCTGTGAGATGAAATATGTATGTGCTTGAGCAGCGCCATGAGGCAGATCTTAATTTACATATAAAGGAAATCAAGTGAGAAGTGACTTTTTGAATGTGCTTGAGTGCTCAGCAAGAACTTGTGTCGACAACTGGTGTTGCAGATGGCATTTCCCTGCGTCTGGCTTTTCCCATTGCCTCAAACAGTAAGAGATTGCAAACTAGTTTTCTGCATGCCCAGAGTTCAGAGAAAAGCAATAATCAAATTAGGATTGTTATTCACGTCAAAGACTATAAAAAGGGAAATTAGGATATGTGTAGATATAATAAAGACTGAAGAAGAAAAAGTAAATTCAGAATTTCTTTAGGTCTCACAGCCAAAAAAGCGAAAGGTATTCAATAAAAAGGCAACCGAAATTTTAAACTTAGCAAGATCCTACTCCCAAATGGTCTTTTATAGAGAAATAAAACATCAACAATATAATAGCAAGTCATTAATTTAGGAAGACTAAGGCCTTGAGTCTTGGGTTTCAAATGAATATTTAAATATTTAGATATTTAGATATTTTTTGTGTCTTTTTCTAGAGCATCTAATCTAGCCCAGGCCCATGGCTGTATCAGATTTTTTGATGCTTACCTAATTTTTTTTCATTTAAAACTTTCTAGTTTTTCTTCATTTCAAAATGCATTTTGAATTCAAATGTTCTGCAGTTTAATTTCCTCCTCCCCCTCAAACTGAGTGAAACAAACCACCCACTGACACATCTCAGAAGTTGTGTATGGTCAAACGAAAATCAGATCTCATTTGGTGTGCAGTTTTCAGATGAGGATGTCTGATCTCATTTGGTGTACAGCTTTCAGCTGAATATTTTTTATATTCCACTACCTTAGTTTGTTCAGCAGGTTCTGCCCATTATGTTCCTCAGCAGGTCATTGTATGATCAGTGTGACATTATAACCACTTTTTCCTCTGTCAGGTGCTTTTATTAGATGAAGGTTTCAAAGTAACCAGTTTCTAAATATTTATTCACTTTAATTCTATGACATGGCAAAGTTGCTGAGAATGGTCTTTTACTGAGCTTCATAGGGAAGGAATAATAATAATAAACAGGATCTGCAGCTTGTTCAGTGTCAGTAACACAGACTCCGACTGTCGACTTTGTCCCAAACCAAGATTTCTTCAGAAGAATCCTGCACACTTTGTGTTCATTCACCCAGAACATTTTTCAAGAAAGGAAAAATAAATATCATCATCCTCCCCCCAGCTAATGATACTGGAATCCGAACCACGCTCCCCACAGCCAGGACAGTGCAGCTCCACCCTGGAAAGCAAAGCAGAAAAACCAGCGTGAAGCGGGGGATATGTGAACAGTATCTGGTTCAGTGAGATCTCAGGAAAGAAACTACACAAAAAGCAAAGTTTGAGGAAACTGCCCAAGCCAAGACTGAAGTTTTTATTCTGTTTTACTACAATGGAAAAGCTCCTGAAAGAGAACAGGTACAAATTTAGCTTTTGTAGATTCTGTTCAAGGCAGACTATTAACTCCGGTATTTATTGTGAAGGTGGTTTGGGGGGGATACAGTTAATTTCTCAGGGCAAGTTTGTTCCAGTTCACCACCATTTCACCTTTAATCTTTTGTACGGCGCAATTTAACAACACTTGCACAGCTCGAGCAATACAACTCTTTCCTATTGTGTGGATGAATTTACGTGGGTACAAAGCACACTTCTGTTAGCATGACTTCTTCCCAGACGAGAAGGAAAAAGAACTGTCCTGATGCATCAAAAATGTATAGTTGTGTGCTTGTGTCTGCGCCACAATTGTTCCAGAGGAGGAGCTGGTCTGTATTTGGATTAAGTTTACTGTGGCAAAATCTCTAGTCAATACTGAGTTAGTCTGAATACAAAATAGAAACGTTAGAGTCCATATCCCATCCTGTAGATATTGATATTTAAAGAATGCAAATAGAGCTAAGTTTGTTTGTATTTACAGAAATGTGATGTAAAATATAATATAAACAGTGTGATGTTAAACAGTTTATTGTGTGCTTTGGCCCACCCTACAGGGGCAAGAGAAGTCAGTTATGTGAAGAAAAAAGAGGAATCACTTTTGTGCTCAGTTATGGTTCTTCTAAATGTATAAAGTGCAAGTGAAGAGGCCCTTAGTGAATCCCCACTTTGACTTCATGTTTGTATTTCTCCATCTACATATTTTGTCCTTTTGTAGCAAGTTTTTAAAAGCTCACTTACGGATAAAAAAGGAAGCCCATTTGAGATGATGCTCCTAGATTAACACCTTAAGAAAGATCCTTGGTACTTGCTATTTCATTCTCACCATCAAAGCAACACTCTTCTCTCAGGCTATTTTAGGACCACAGGACAAATGTACCAGGAAATTTTGCCACATTTGCCCAAAATGAGCTAAAGAAAGATCTCAGCCATATGGAAAATACAATTCATTTATCTCTGCTGATCATATGCATTAAGTAGGGAGTGAAAACTGCTGATAGGCACTAGATTTTTTGATGCTTACCTAATTTTTTTTCATTTAAAACTTTCTAGTTTTTCTTCATTTCAAAATGCATTTTGAATTCAAATGTTCTGCAGTTTAATTTCCTCCTCCCCCTCAAACTGAGTGAAACAAACCACCCACTGACACATCTCAGAAGTTGTGTATGGTCAAACGAAAAGCTACATCCAGTCAAATTAAAGATCCAGTATCTCGTCTCCAGCCCTGAAAGAAAGAAAGCAGGTACCAGACAGAAAATCCAAACAGGGTACGCGGTAGCTGAGGATACTTCTCCAAAATTTGTTTTCAGCCTCCAGCAGTTCAGGTTTCCTGAGCCAGAGGTGGTATCTTGTACAGAATAGTCTTGATGGATATTTCTTCCATCAATTTGCCCAAACCTTCTTGAATGTTTAAATTTTCAGCAACCATAACATCTCAAAACAAGTTCCACAACTAAACCTTATTGTAAAAATACCTCATTCTGAGCCTACTGCTTAGTTTCATCTGATGTTCACAAGCCTTATATTGTAAGGGAGAGTGATTAATCGCCTTCTTCACGTCATTGGCAATTTTATGCATGGTGTATATCCCACGTCCACATCCTACCGTGCTCTGCTCTGCTTCCCAGGCTGAAGATTCCTGGGCTGTTTAGTCACTTGTAAACGAAGGGTGGGGAGATTCTGGTTTCTCTGCACACATTTTCACTAGTGATTTGGAAGTAAATATAAAATCACTATCAATAATGTGCACAAATGACATAGAGAAAGGAATGAGTAGTCATTAGCTATCAATGTCCTTTGGGGAATGGCAAGTGACTTGAAGTAAATTACAGGCCTCCCGTGAGGATTGGGTGCACAAGCAGCGATCGAGTAAGGAGGAGTTTGATTTACATCCATGAGCAACACCGTGGAGATGGATACTCAGGCTTTGCGTACAGTTTTTAGAAAAGCCACCACAGCTGTGCTCCAACCTCTACGTGATGACTTACCATGAAAAACCCAAAGGCCCAGCTTTACCAAACCTCATTCTAAGTATTCATCAGAAAGAATTTCTTTGGTATTGCAGCTCTTTCCCAAAGACTACCAAAGAGAACTTCAGCAACTGTATTTCTCATTTAAACTCTTAAGGCTAACTGGGCCCAATACAGGTTAGAAAAAGTAATTAAATACTGAAAGAAGTTACTGCAGCAGTGTGCATACACCAACAGATGGCAAATCTACCACGAACAATGGATTATTTATTCATTCATTTTTTTAAACCAAATCTCACATACTTCTGTATTTTTCAAAACTTGCTTCATTATTTATCTTCAAACCTGTTTAATCCTTGAAACTGAAACCAAGCCTGAAAATTTCAACTGAAATTCACAGTGAATTTTGCCTCAGAGCACAGAATAAACCTTCATGATGTTCCAATATGCAAATGTATCAACAATAATGAACACTTTAAGGAATCAATTGCACCCC
Source organism: Caloenas nicobarica (assembly GCF_036013445.1). Taxonomy (NCBI): domain Eukaryota; kingdom Metazoa; phylum Chordata; class Aves; order Columbiformes; family Columbidae; genus Caloenas; species Caloenas nicobarica. The sequence goes on from NC_088256.1 coordinate 7,552,589, forward strand.
AGATCATCGTGATCTCAACTTCAGGGAAGTTTTTGTGACAGTAGAGGGTGTCGCTTCTGAAATGATACAGAGACAAAGATGCTGCCAGTTCCTAACTTTAGCTAGGAGCCCACGTATCATGCCTCAAAACAGTATCCTAATCATCTCAGGTGAAAACTCTTCCCATTTTTGGACGATAATAATTAAATTCCTACTGAGCCATGCTTAGAAAAATGTCTCAGCCTGGAAAATTATATAGGGACTTAGTATGTGTCAGAAATAATTCAGTGGTAGCTGTTTGTGTCTTGCAGCATAAAGGTACTGATTTAAACTAATATATTTAGATATTGTTTACTCCTTATTGTGGAACGAAAGGACTTGACTGCATGACTAATAGGTACATTAGTGGGAATAGCGAGTTGGCCGCTGAATACCGCTTCAGTGATATTAGTTTAGGTCTTCAGATAATTGCTGCAGCAGTCGTACTTAAAGAATCCCCGCTCGGGAGGAAGAGAAATCAGCCTGCCTGCCCAATGCACCGCTGTTCTGCCTTCTGGGGTCACCACAACTCAGATTGATTGCTGTTTCTTCTCCACTATGAGCAAGGTTATTTTCAAGCTATCTTGACTTTGCTTCTGTTCCAATTGGGGCACAACTTGACTCATCAGTTCTTTATTTGGAATGCACATCACTTTTCTGCACTTCATCACTTCTCCTCCCAGTGAGGTCACTTGTTTGTGGCCATTCGATACTGCCTGTGAGGGCCCGTTTCTCAGCCAAACTCATTTTCATACTGTCCTGTGCAAAGAGTCTTGCTTAAAGCCACTGTTCAGCCACGTGTGCGTTTTCTGGCAGTGTGACTTTGAGTTCAGCAGGATATAAGCACATGGTGAAAGCTGAGGACGTTCTGAAATACATGTCAGAAGCAGTAACTGAAGCCCAACTTCTTTTTTCCATTAAAAATGGTGAAAATATTCATAATAATTTCAATGGGAGCATGATCATTCTGTAAGTAATTGCTATCAGGAATTTAATTTAAACCTCATTTGACTGACATTTCTTGTTTGCAAGGTATCTATTTTAGGAACAATGTCTTGCTAGTGTATCTCTCTTCGTCTTAGTCATGACTGATAACAGAATAATCATCTCAACTACTTTCCTTTTCTTTTCCTGCATAATGGCTTTACTGCATTTTTACCTACCAAACATACAAGAATAGAAACAATTAGACAAATAACAGTATTACATGCAGATGAGCAGGTAAGTGGCTAGAAGTTATTGGAAACTTTGTGCTAGGCTAAATGTCGGGCTGAGAAGCCTTTACAGTCACGTTCTGCTCTGTTTAAAAGACTAAGGAAAGATGCAATTTTGTCTCTGAACTGTCCCTCTACCTCATGTTAATACACATGTATTGAATACAGAATCTCTATGTACTGTAACTCCAAACCGCTTGTTACTTATTTTTCTAATTAACTGCTGCTCCCAGCTCAGTCCTGACCGTTCAATCTGATACCACAGCACCAGCAACGGCAGAACTATTTCTCCCAGTCACATTGTGTTTTCTCTGGACAAATCTGAAGCAGCAATTACAATGGCAATTTATCTTAAACCATATCTTTTATACGGGGAAATGCCACAAAATGCTTTTCAGTCGTTTTGTTATCTTATTTTTTCTACTGCTTTAATGCAAGACAGCGGTCATGGGGCAGCCGAATGCAAAGTTAAGAAAGGACATTACTTGCGACTGTTCCCAGTTCTTTGTAATATTTTCTCATTTGCTGTAAATCTATGAGGACAAGCGATTATGAGGAGTTTTCAACAAGCTACTTTGACACTGAAAGAGCTGCTTCTCCTTTTAATGATGAGCTGTCACAGGCATCGATCAGTAGCCGTGGCAGAACAGATGAAAGCAGTAAAAAATGACAGATGAACAGACTTATTACTGATAAGGAGAAAATACAGTCCAGCCATCTGAGAGGCAGATTCTCACAGCTTTAATGGGAGGGCTTTTTTAGTAAATGTTGTGTATCGGCTTCAGTGAGAAATGGGAGCACTCAACGGAGGAAGCATCTAATAGAATGAGGTCAGACTTTTAAAGAACGGCTATTACCCAGCAAACCAGACCACTAGGGAGTAAACAAGTAATCTGTTAACAGCAAGAATAATGCTTGGAGGGGATACCTTGAAAACCCTAATGAAGCTATGAAAGCTCAGCTCCAGCCTGGTGTAAGTTTACAACATTTCATCGGTTAGTGGGGTTTCACCAAGTTCAGAAATATCAGAACTGAGCCCTACGGCTGCCATAAGAAGGTGTCAAAGATGACAGCAGCAAGGAGCCAGGTCTGGATCCTCCTGCTGAAACGCTGTGGTCACCCAGAAAGGGGAAAAGGCAGAGGATGCATCAAAATGAAATTCTACAGCAATGACCTGGCCGTGCTGTTTCTCTTTAAAGCCCGGAGAACTTCGTGAACAGACTTGCTCCTGCTTGAGCAGTGTGAAATGACTTTTTTACCCCAATAATGCCTTGGTCCAAGACTCTGTGCTGCACCCCTGGACCATGCTCTAGGGCTGGTTTTGCATCTTACCTCTTTTGAGCTACAACCGTAGCTCAGCTGATCCCGACCCCGTCACGTACACGAATGGATGCTGAATACCCAAGAGTTTAGAGCCATCAGTGTATCTTATTGCTGGGCAATAAAGTGCTACTTTTATTAAATGCTGGGGTTTTTTAAAAAAACCTTGTAATTCTGAGCATCAACCTTTATCTAATAAAAGGAGGAGGAGGAGCCCTTGATATTTTTTCCTGCAGCCAACACAATCTAGTACCATCTTGGGAAGGACAGCGAAAAGTAAGACTCTTAAAAAAAAGAGGAAGATCTGATTTCTTGATATGAAAGAATAATAAGACTCACTTTTAAAATATGTTAACAGTAATATAAAGAAAAAAAGAAATAACACTGGGTTTGTGTGGGAAGGAAGCATATTTAAACTTAAAATGAATGACGTACCTTGTAATTATAGGAACCATTGAAAGAGATAGTCAGAATTAAAATACTTTAAATAATCACATTGAAATATTAATTTAAAAATTTTAAAGTAACTATAAATGCACATAAACAGAGGCAGATGATAAAAGGCTGAAGTTCAAATTGACTCAAAGAAGGAAGTTAAACGAAAGCTGAAGTAGCCGCTGAGCTCAGCCGCGAGGGCTTTAGCCAGCACGTGGCTGGGTGAGCAGCTCTGCAACTTCGCATTTAGTGCTAAATTGTGTATTTTAGAGCACCACAACTGCCTTCCAGTCATGCTTTTCTAAAGAACATGAACTCTGAGAACTCTTAAAAATTTAAATCAAAACACCCTTCTACATTTTGAATCACCAAACAATGGGTGATTCAGCATAATTATTAAGCTTGCAGCAACAGAAGTAACATATTTCTTGTGTTATGACAAAGTCCTTGTTGATTTATGTGTTTTTATTAGACAGTTATAAAGTATTTTATGGTTTTACAGATATTTTACATCCAGCTATTAATGTTGCTTATTTAGCTTAGTATATGCAAGATGTTTTACTCAGAGATTATTCTATCCATATTAACAGCTACATATAAAACTGTGGACCCATTAATAGTAAGAAATGGCATTTTTTTGAGCAAGGTTGATGTTTATCTGAGCCCAGCCCCCTGCAGTGCCCAAGTCCTGTTACCAAGTTAGACGGGATTTCAATGGGGTAAACATGTTGTATTGTTTTTCTATACAGGAGAATATTTTGCCATAAATATTTTCTTCATAAAAGATTTTTCCTCCATAAAATGTCGCATTGAGCGCTCAGCATTTCCTTCTGACTCCCCTTGTGTCACACTGATAGATTGGTGGAAAGCTCAGGGGAAATGAAAATTGTCGTTCCTGGTTTGTCTGCTTATTTGTTTAACTTCAACCCCGCAGTTCTGGCTTCTCCCAAAGTTGTTTTGAGGCTCCAAGGGTGCTTTTTTAATGCTGTTGCTATATCAAAGTGACACCTACATTTCATTATTGGAAAAAAAAGTTGGAAAAAAGAGAGCTTACCTACAAACCACCTTGGCTGCTGAGTGTGACCAGGCGGGTCCTCGCCCAGGTGCGGCTCCAACGCGGGCGATTAATCTGCACAGGCTGGTGGTTCCTTTTAAAAAGCACCTGCCAAAACAATGGCTAATGCTTTTTCATTTCAGCATATTGAAGTATTCACATGGACTGAGTTATTTTCTATTGACACACACCCCAAGGACCTTAGTCCCTCCTACCTCAAAATGTTTCTGGGCAGGAAATTGTGGTTTGAGCTTTTACGGGGGTCGTTAACCCCCCAAGGGACAAGGAGGTTGATCAGCCCTAATGCAGCCCTAATGCAGCCCTTCTTTGTTTCTATTCGCATCCCACTCTCTATGTAAAAACATCTTCCTTCCTTTTGTTTTATCTCCATAAGAGTGCAGTGCTTCTCAGTTTGTGTATTAATTTCTTCTCAGGTCTGCTGAAAATTACTAAGCACGTCGAGTTCTACAGAAGCGGCTGTTTTGCCTCCAGACTGCCCGTCTTTCAGCTGGCAGCCCTTTCTTAGAGCTGCAAAACCCTTTTTGCGTCGTCCTTCAGATTTCCAGAGAGATTGAGACTCCTTGGGGAGCTCCATTCGTACACGTATCGTAATCCTGGTGCAGCACGAGCAGAAACCTCTCAGCAGCCGAGGAAGGTCAGTGTCAGCCAGAATGTGAGCTGGAAATGCTCAGCTTTGCTTCCCACCCACGCGATACAACATCTACTCCGCCAATGCTGGATGGTTCTTGCAAGACCCCCTGAAGGATACAATCCTTCCTTTTATTACAAACAAGAAATACACATTTATAAGCCTTTGGTTATATTTTAGATGACTAACCAGTTGAAGGAGTCGGCAAAAAAAAAAAGAATTAAAGTTATCAAGTCAGATCTTGGCTAGAAAATGCTGGAGTGACTCACATTATTTCAGGGCATGAGCTGAACCAGTTCAATGTCTCTGTCCTTGAACTAAGAAATACCTTTAGAAAAAGTACTAATCAGTGTAACGTTTGTCGCATATGGAATATAATATATAACCCAACATTATTAATAGATAAAGGTAAAAACAGCCTTTAGAGCTCTCGAGATTTTCTAATGGATTGTATTTGAATTTTTGCTTATAAAAGTCAAATCCAAATCATGGTGGTCACAAACCTTTGTTTTATCTCCATTCTTAATGTATTTTACACCTTGTCTTGGCCTCAAAACAAGGCGAAACTCTGCATTGCCTCAGTGCGGCTCATGCCTCAGGATTTAACTGAATGGTGCTCTTGCTCCAGACGTCCAGCGCAGGGAGTTTGGGAGCCCTGCCTCTCTGACCGCTTCCCCTCGTGCCTGCAGGGCCAGGCCAAGATGAGGTGGCCCGTGTGTCCCTGTCCCCATCCGCTTGCCAGGGTGTCCCCTCCCCTCCTGCCTGCTGCCTGCTTCAGAGCTTTCCCTCTTCCTCTACAAAAACAGCTCACAAAGATGTATGTGCAGCTCTGGGGGCTCATCATACTCAACCAAATCAACCAATATTTAAACATTTTTTTTTTTCCTAGCATGCCAGATGGAGATCATGGCAATTTCCTCTCTTTTCTTGAGACATTTCCTTTATTTAGGAAGCCAAGTGTTAACTGCTGAAAGGCAGTGATCCCCACGTAGAACGTGGCAGCCGCTCAGTAACGCGGGGTCAGGAGGAGATGGCGAGGAACCGCAAAACCAGCAAAAGACATGGACCTTGCTGAGCTGGAATCTGGTCACTGCCTTTTTTTTTTTTTTTTTTTAAGAAAAATCTGAAGTTGTTCTTTAATAACTTGGCGTGGTCGGGGTGTTAATTAGAGCTGTGGTGCAAAGCCCAGGGCAGCAGAGCCACCGGGAGCCTCTGAGGCCGGGCTGAGACGTGGAGCACGCGGTGACTCAGCGAGGGGCCACCCACGGAACCAGCCGCCGCTTCGGCTGCGATGCAGCAGCCACACATGCTTCCCTGCCCATCTATCCCTTTTCAGTTCACACAGAGACCTATGAGTGTGTGTATATAAATACACACACATCATCCATCGACATTCAAATATAATATACTGCCAGGGTTCTGATTTTTTTAAATATCTGAAGGATGTGGTATCTTGGAAACCGAATGCCTTGTGTTGCCCAAATCAATTACAGAGTGAATCAACACATCGCTGCAGCATGGGAGCAGCGAGCAGTCGGCGATGCCGGCTGTCCCTGTCCCTGTCCCCAACCCTGTCCCTGTCTCCAGGCTGGGACCTCGTCAGGGAACAGCTCTGTCACCTCCCCACTATGGCAGGACGCCCAAGCCAGTGGCTACAGCAAATGATTGAATATCCATTATCTTAAATGGCTTCTTCAACTGAAAGTTGATTCAAAGAGGGGGAAAGAATTGAAACATAATATACAAAGGCGATAAGACACTTCATTGTGAATGTTTGCATGAAACCAGGGGGGTTTATTAGCTGATTGTTGAGCCAGGCTTATTTTCTCACCGTTTTTTCTATGTGTCAGACAATAAGCAGCACATACTCTGAAAATTGTCATGTGCGTTCATTCTGTTTCTTGATGAAGAGACAGATCATAGCAGGTGTCAGGTGAGCTCATAGCAGCAATGGCAGCAATAAATGACTTTTCTAAGCAAGCACTCAGGGATTTCTGAGAAGAAATTTTAGATAAATTAGCGTTTTAAAGAAACAAAACTCAGAAAACCATATATTTGAAATGCGACGGTAGGGCATGGAAAAATGTACCCATCCAGTTCTTGCGGCCCTGAGCTCGTGGGAGGCAAAAGGCAAACTCACCCACAAAGGGTTAAAATTAAGGACCCCACCCTGTGCCAGGGGCCCGTGGCAGCCAGGGCACGGAGCTCACCCGGCTTTACTTGGTGAGACCCAAATCCTGCTGCTTGGCAGCCCAGACTTCGTGTGAGCCGCGAATAACACAAACGAGAGCTGAACACGTTCATTTGTTTTAGTTCTCTCAGATCAGTTTTGCTTGTTTGGCCAGCTCTGGGAAAATGCCAAAATTCGAAAAAATGGTCCAAAAATGGGATTATGTAGCTAGGAGTGTGGGTTGCTGAGAGAAGAGGTTGCTGAGCTAAATATTTGGCAGAATTAAGAAAACCAGGAAAGACATGTGGGCATAAAGAAATAATTCAATATTAAATTTCTGGCAGAATTCGTGAAATCTGTTTATAGTTCAGATCACAGTGAGCCATTCACTTCCTATTATTGGAAATAAGGTCTAAGGGATTTTGATTGCAATGGTTTTGCAAGTATTACAGAGTGAAAGCATTAACAGAATATCAAACAGAGGCGGATTTCCCTGCGGTCCCCGTGGGGCGAAGCTGCGAGGCGTGGTGCCGCAGCCGCCGTGCACAGTGCAGGACGGTGAATTTCTGCTCTCAGGTACCATGTCAAGGGCTTGGCTTCCCCAGGTGTGGCCTCCTGGGGCAGTTGTGACTCTCCCACTATAGGCTCCGTTCATCTGTGATGAGGGTGTTTGTGCTCATTGTCTTTTTTTAATTCACTTTCAATTCCTCTCTGTTCCAAGAGCTTCCACGGGGTTTTTGTTCTTCTCCGCCACCCTTGATCTCCACCTCCTCTCACCAGCTTTCTCATCTTTCACACTTTGTTCCGTGCTGCCTTTCTTTCCCTCATTCAATCTATATTCTCTTTGCTTTTAGCCTTCACTCCCCTTTTCCCCGCTGGCCTTGCTCTGAACCTCACACCAGCATCGCTTGTTCAGCAACGAGGGGAAAGAAGCGCCCGTGACACAACCGTGGCCTTGATTTCCCGAACCAAATGTCACCTGGGAAAACGAGACAAGTCCACAGGAGACAGTTCCCACCACCTGCTCCCATCTAGACTGCTCCAATGCATAAGCCTCAAACTGGTAAAAAAGTTCTCAAATAGGGTTTTATTCAGAAGCCAACTTAAGGAGAAAAGAAAACATCCTCTGATTTGAAATTAAGCAGCTGTTTTGGGAGGGCATCCCCCCGGACCCATCCCTGACCCGCGGAGCAGCTCAGCCCTGGCACAAATAGCGACATGACCACGCATCCCTGCTGCAGGATTTTTGTTTGCGGTTTTGGAGAGCGTGGGATGGCTCTGCCCTTGGATCGCTTCCTGCCTTAGAGCTGGAAAACATCTCCTAATGCAACTGGGGAGGGGTGCTGGGGATGGCAAAGCCTGGCTGCTACGGGGACAGCACGGAAACACGGGGACACCCGATAAATAGCAAACACATGCGCTCTGCACGGCGCATATAGTGTGTCACACGGTTTTGCTGGCAATTTATTGATACGGGAGAAACAAAGAACTAGCAGACATGGAGAGACAGATCACCTTGTTTTTGATTTGCGTGGACACGATAGATGGAATCTGGTGCATCCCTCCAGAAAACAGGCGATGCTGCTGCCGGAGATGGGGCTTTTCGCCTGGCTCCTCCGTGCCCCCGCGCGCCGGTTCCCCTCGGAGCGGGCAGATGATGCAGCTGGGCTCCTGCCCAAGTAATAACACTGTGCTCTTGTTTTTCAGGCCTTCCAGACCAAAAGGCAGTGCTGACTCAAGCAAGTGTCAGTGCATGATCCCTTCCCCTCGCCCATCACCGCAGCGTGAGGTCAGCTGTACCCAAAACCCTGCTGAAGGAGGAGGTAACAGACCGTTAGTTGAAAATTCACATTAAACAGGAAAGAGGAGGAGGCTGTTGTGAGACTGGGGTTACTGAGAATTTTTGTTTTTTAAAAAATGTCAAATGACCTTTTTTCAGTGAAAAATTTTACATGGTCCAAGATTATTCCAGATTTCCAGTGGAAAATGACCAAAACCCCAGCTAAAATAATGGATAAAGCCTGATTTTTTTTCAAATCTCCCTGGCAGGCAAACAGAGCCTCCCCTTTCCTCCTCCTTTCTTCCCTGCTGAAATAACACAAACAACTGCAAGTAAATAACCAGAAAACCCCCTCTTTCCTGGTGAGAAAACCTCCTTCTGGCTGAAGCCAACAGTTATGGAATTTTTCAGACCTTCACACACAACAGCAGGACTCCTCAGATGACTTCAGACAATATTTTATCATCTTTTTGACAGCATTTCTTTAACAGGCATTTCTTGCAGAAACATGATGTTCAGAGATGGAAGAAAGCAAAAGGGCCGGAAGGCTCCGCATCGGACTGCAGGTCCCCGGGTGCTTCACTTGAATTTCTGCAAAAAGTTTCCTTTGGGTTTGAACCAATCCAGGAAATTCCGTGTTCCTGAAATGTACTTGTATGTTCTTCATTGGCTTAGCAAAAGTACCAGATAGTGTCTTGAGAAATCCTATTTAGTCATGACTCCTGCCCAGGGCCGAACTAACAAAACAAAACCAAAACCCAACTTTACAACTGATCTGGTTACTTGAATGCTCTGGTCCAACTTCTGCAGATGATCTTGTTAAAACCAAAGTCAAATCTGAAGGCGTCGTTAAGGACAGAGAACTCCACATCGAACCTTTCTAGTTTTATTCCTTTCCATGCACGTTAGTGGAATTTTCATAACTAAAAGTGCAGAGTTAAGGCTGCATTTTCAGTCTGATCTGTCTCCTGATTTCTGAGTTCCAGGTTCTTTCTTTTAAATATTAGACTTATTTTTCATTTAAATGTAATCATTGCTTATTTTCAATTATGAAGCGTAGGGTCAGTTTAAGGCACTTTTTCCCCCTTTACTGCGGTTTTTCGCCACCAGATGGCAATACAGCTCCAGTCACCGTCCCCACTCGGGGTGGGTTTTTACTCAAGTTCAATGTCACCTATAAATTTGTCACTAAATCTTCATTGTCAGGCATATTTATTTGTCTGCTTCCTGCTTTTTTTTTTTTTTTGTCTCCCACCATCTCCTCTGCAGCCACCATTGCAGAAATTGGATGTGGCCTCAGCTTCAAGTTTTGGGTGAATTCAGTTGACTTCAGAACACTGAGGATTTTATTAAGTGTATTTATCCATCTCTGCAGCTGAAGAGCCAGGTGAGCGCAGGTGTGTCTGCACGATCCCTACAGATGAGGCCACAGTGCCACCTGGCAGTGCCTGCAAACAAAAGCAGCCTTGACTAAAGTCAGGATTAGGCTAAACCTCGTTTATCTATCCTTGTTCCAGGGAACCTGTCCTGGACACGTGGCTGGTCTCAGGCCCAGCCTGGCAGGGCAGCACCCACCCACCAATGCCGTTTCACCTGGGATTCCTTACAGTGATTTTTTTCTGGCTGGTCCTGCTCTTGAAATCATGTTAAATTCTTTCCCGTAGTCATGGTACCACGCTGTGAGCTCTTTGGACAGCTCTGGTTTGATTTTCATCACCTACACGTGCTCAAAAAGCAAATCGCCATCGGCACTAATGATTTTCGCCAGATTTCCATCAGCGTGTCAAACCAATGGTGTGGATTGTTGGCTGAGGTCAGAGGCGACAGGATTTAGCTCTGGAGATTTTCAAGGTAGTAAGTGCTCAGAAATGGTATTGTGATTAACAGGAACTGAGAGCACACATTTCTCTTTAAAATAACTAAGAAAACCCAACAGGAAACGCTTAGGCATTGATGGTTCGTCTGAATTAGTCAAAGCTGTTATTGTTGTATGTTAATTGTTTTCATTAGACATAAATTCATGTTCGGGAAAGGGAGAACACTTCAGAAGTATTTCCAGGGACAGAAGGTTACAAGTCATAGAAAACTCTGAAAAGCCTCTCCGTAAACTCCTAAGAAATCAGTTTAAGACATTCCTAAACTCCTCGCAATGACCAGTCGATCCCTCACAGCATCTGTGTCCCCCCAAAGATCCCCCGACGGCCTCAGCGCCCGCATCCCTCCCAGCACGGCCCGAACCAACAAAACCTCCGTACAAGGGCCGGCTGAAGTCAGTACAGGGTCTCTCTTACAGGTTTGCTGCAAAACTCCACTGGGATGTTTTGTCTCGATTTCTGTTTTTACAAACACAGAAAACTCTGTGGGCTGCTGAGAACTGTATGTTGGTTAAAATGCAGTATTTTCTTCTTGGTAAGTCCGTGTGCTGGATGGCAAATGACTCTGCGGCCCAGCACAAGGACAGTCCCACACCTGTGTTCAACCTGTGCGTAAATACAAACTGTCTCGAAGTTCTACCTGGAGAATGATTTTATTTGCATTTGCTGGAGATTCTGATTGCCCAGCGACAGAGTGAAAAGTGACGACCCAGGGATGCAGAAGGTGAAGGTGCCGGCTCTGACGCTGAGCCCTAACAGGAACCGAATTATTGACACTTGGACCAGGACTGAAATTTTACAAGACAATAATAAATACAGAAACTGAGAACTTTGTATAGGAAAAGGAATTAGTTAACCTTTATTTCATTTCTCCATAGTCCCAAACTTGACAGACGTAGAAAAATATCCTTGAGTCTAGTAGACAAATTTACCAATGCTAAATAGCCCTTTACTCTGACCGTTTGGGCCATTCTAGATACATTTGTACAAGCATTACTTCATTTTTTTCCTTCAATTAAAGGTTTTTCTAAACTAGAAACAATAAACTACAGAGGAAAAACCTGATCTAGCAAAGCATGCATATGAAGGTATCTTCCAAAACGTAAAAAAAAAAAAAAATTAGGAAAGCAAAACAACCTTGAGACGCATTTGGAAAACAATTTTGAACAATTTGAGGAAAAATTAATTAACTAAATCCAAGTCAAAGCAAATTCTATAAACTATCTGCAGATAAGTTAAAATATCTATGGCACGACTTTTCACAAAAAAAAATTAAGGCGAAGACCAACATTTTATATAAAAATAGCTGAGCAGGCTTCTAAAGAAGGAAATAAGCATTTCTCATGATGACTCTGTTAATACAAGGTTATAAATATCCTTATATATACAGAAAAAAACCCCAATAGAAACATATGGAATATTTCACTAGGCATTCATCTTTCAAATAAGCCAAGATCATATGTCCTGGAGCATAGTGGAGGTACTTCAGGTTAAGATTTATATTAAGTTCTTTGCAACACATACTGACACAAATAATAAAAATGTAATTTAAATCCTGATTTTCACAGAGAAACTCAGTAATACACTCAGGTTACAGAGCTTAATGAATTGGTCCAGAAATGATACAGGTTTTAAGATAATGAATTATCTTCCATTTTGCAGGCTAAGGAAAACATCCAAGTGATACAATAACGTTTAAACTTTCACAACTTCTTTTTTTTAAAAAAAACCCCAAACTGATAATTTTAGTGAAACTAAAGCAGAAATTATCATGGCAGAAGATTCATTGTCTCTTCATAAATACAGCAGTTTATTTGCCAAGGTCAGTTAGAAATCCCCTCATTATGGGCATTCTAATAAATTTCCAAGTCTAAAAGTTACCAGTTTTGCAAGGAGTTAAACTATAAACAGTATTTGTATGAATGTATTTGACTAAATTTGAAAACTATGTAATCAATATATAGTAAAACATAAAACTGAGAGCCAATAAAATATATTTTAGAAGAATTACATTAATATTCTACATGAAAATACCTTTTAGATGCTAATCTGATGATCGAGTTCAGTGTATCTGTGCACATTATAAATATGCATTTGTGTAGCCATATACACTCAGTAATTGTAGGAATAATCATAAAAATGATAATTTCCCTTGGAGAACAGGATTTTTCCCCAACGCAATCCAGCGGATTTGCCAATGACTTTTTGAACCGTATTTCACACCATCTGAAGCCAAAGCAGAAGCTCTTGTCTTCCAAGGCGTTGACATTTTTTAGTTTATTGTCATTTTCTTGACTAAAACCCCAGCATCTTCATTTCTGCTACTCAAGGGAGATGCCCCCTGTGTCCCCCTCCCTTCCTCCACATTTCAGAGCGAGAAGTGGGGGGGAAATTACAGGGACTCTGTTCAGACCAACCTTGACTACAAAGTGCGGTCTGCATTTCCATTAAACCTTACCTTGCTGCCGATTCATTTTCATTTAACGCTTGCTCACAAGCAAATCACAATTGCTTCTACAAGGTCTTTCTACATATTGTTATGCAAAAAAAAAAAAAAAGCTGAAATAAAATTATAAGGACATATTTCTGAACTGCAATAGCTCAGGAAATGTTAAATACTATTTCTTCTCATTACATTGCTGAGACTCATTATCTGACTCTCTGATAAATTAATTTATGATGTATTATAACAATCATTTAGTACCAGAATAAAGGATAACATCCATTCCTTACAGTACCTGTACCAAAAATCGCACAGCTAACCCATTTACTCCAGCATCCCTCAGCTTTAACAGAAATATTTACTACCATTACTAAGCTTTTCTCCCCAATATCACATCTTTATTATGTCCTTGTCCATAGACAGTGTTTAAGACAAATACGCATAGTACTAAAACAAAAATCCAAGTGAATGTCTCACACTCAACTAAAAAACAAGCACAAAATTGAAGGATGTGTGTTGGAAATAATTTATTGCCTATAAAACATTAAAAATATGTTTTAAGTTCACATTTTCCGTGTGGTTTTAAAGGTGGTGTCATGTTCAGAGGTAGTGTGTGTAAAATGTAATACAGAATTTAAAAGAATTCTTTCCTTAGTTCAGTAATACAGTAAAATGTTCACCAGAACCAAAGCGCTGACCTGAAACCATTTTCTGTACAGGAACGTTCTGAAGCATCTCTGTTACAGAAGAGGATTGTTCATTTGTTTAAAAACAACCACCACCACAAGCCCAAGGTTCTGCCCCGTTTGTGTCTGTCGTCTTTTGACCAAAACGTCAGCTGCTGCCTTTCCGAGACTAATAAATACTCTGTAGTCAGAAGAAAACCCTATTCTGTCACGGAAAAAACCCCTATTTTGTAGTACCGCTTCTTTTTTTTGCTCTAAGATTTCACATTTGGCCAATGTGAAGGAGCTGGGCAGTGGAACTGGAGGTAGGAAATCAAGCATTTGCTTGTAAAATTACAAGCTACAAATTCTTCAGATTTCAGTTATTCTGTGCTGTTCTGTTTACACCTATTATTGTCTTTCCTTATTCTGTCCGTATCCTGAGCCCAGCGGTCTGTACCCCAGGACAGGCCAGTGCTGCGCACCGGCTGCTTCGTACCGTCCTGACTACGGGAGTGCAACAGAGATCCCAGATCGGACGGCTGACCGATTCGAACCAGTAATTTCCACTTCCACAATAAAGGTTTTCATGATACTGTTGGTTTCTCCTATCGTTTCAGCTGTACACTCACAACAGCAGATACGGACTCAATAAGCTGCTTCCCAGTTGAAGACAAAGATACACCCAGTACGTTCCTTTTTGCACCCACAGGACTGCAAAGCCCAGGAGGTGCTTGTCATTTTCAGACTTTTTATTGCATTAGCGAAAAAGAAATACTTTGAAAGATTAAAGTGCAACGCTGCTTCAAGAACCAAGCACTCAAGAAAACTGACAGTTGTATGGTACCTCTGTTCGTGTACTTCTAAATCTGCCAAAAATGCACCTATTAGAATATTTACCATTACTCGCTCCTGTTAGACTTGATAGAAGCATCATCTGCAGGGAAACGAAAAGCGTCACAGCTCCAGGAAAAGGCTTTTGTAGCCATGGGCGAGCTCGCTGCCATCAAAGCCTTTCATTGCTCCCCCAGGAGAACCAGCGCCCTGTCTTGGGTTTAAAGTGTCTCCTCCAAACTACCTTTTCCCACTCTGGTTTCCTCAGAAAGACACAAGTCATCATTCACGTTCTGACAGATGCATTAGGAATAAACACCACCAGGGAAACCATCTTCCACGGACAGAGCAAGTGAGGGCCATTGCAGAAAAATGATAAAAATATCAATATGTGGCACTTCTGCTGCAGCAGTTATTCGAACTACAGAGCCAAACCACTGAAATAGCTTATTTCTGTCATCGTAGCACAACACAATTTAGCTCTGTCATGGAAAGTCTATGCAAATGATGAACTAGCACTTAATGTGGGCTTTCGTTAGTATCCTACAAACAGAGAAAATGCCCATAATCCTAATGCCCCGGGCGCAGAGAGCCACCCCCAGTATGTTCCTTCATCTGAAGAACTCTCAGAATTTCATCTGGAAATGAGCATCCTGGTGCCTGCGCATCAGAACGCGATGCCTCGCTCGTCAGTTACCAGGACGAAGCTGGAAAGGAATCCGCCAAGTTCTCTCCTACTGTTCCAAGGTCCAGCTGATGGGACCCAAGTGACCGGGACTGGGATGTCACCTGCAAAGCTGATGAGCACGTTACGGTGCCCTGACAGGGACAGAAACAACCAAGCCCTAAATGACAAAGCACGTGCATGTGCTAGTCTGAAGTGCGACACTTGGATATGTATTTTCCTGCCTCTCAAGGATGGTTAAGTGTTGTTACATGACCTCACGAGCAAGCGTGCGGCTTTTCAGCCACTGTTGCTGCAACAATTTAAATAACCAGCAATGGTAAGCATTAAGATTTTTGTTTTACACATGGCAGGAAATATATACTAATATACACTAATAAATAAAACACGGAACAGCTGTACAGTGTTATTCTATACAGGACTTTGTTATGTAATTTATACTCTTCCTGAATATCCTGTAATATTGTCAAGTGTTTCAGGGTATGAAAACACAACCACTTAGCTGTTTTTTGTCTTGTCACCTAGAAGACAAAAGGACCAGAGGACACCATGTCCCCAGGGATGAGGAGGGTGCCGGCTGCAGCTGGAGTTTCAGCTGCACATCCTAGAGAAGGGTCCGGCCTCCTGGAGAAAAGGGATCTACAGAATTGCTTCAACTTGGTAGTAGTTCATTCAAAACTAATGCCTTCCATTTGTTCAGCATATAAAATAGAAGCAAGACATAGCAAAATATGAATCATCAATGAAAGTTTTTCTGTAGAAGGGTAGATAACTCAGTTTACCAGAAAATCAAGAACTCTCATGAAGAGTATCTTGCCTTTTGTCATGGGAATTTAAGTGGAAGCAGCAGGAAAATAGGGCCCAAAGAGTGGCAAACAGGTCCAAATAGTGACAAACCATAGTACTATTTTTTTTTTTTATTTCAGAAAAGCTCTGAGGAAACAAGAGATTTCATTGTCAGTGGCATAAATTTCCTATCTAGAGAGAGCAGAAACAGAAAGCGTTGTTAGCCCAGTACAGAAAACCCTTTATAAATGATGTTTTCAGAGCGAGCAGAATTACGGTTGAGCCCTATCTCACATTTGAAGGATAGTACTGGGATCTTTGCTCACAAACCTGAATTAATTTGGCATTGGTGGTCATTTCAACAGGCATATAAAATACTGCTCCTCCTTTAGGCAGGCTCTAAGGACACGTCTGCCAGCCTGGACGTGACATTTTGGCTCTGGCAGTGAAAGGATGAGTAACCTACCACTTACCTCCTGGTTGCACACAGCGTCTGCCCTCTCTCTTGGGATTCTACTCCGAGTTTTAATGCCTAAACTCAAATACAGGCCCAACAGTTTGCTTTTGTGGGGTTGCTCTGTGGAAGAGATGGTAAGAGGTCTTTTGGGAATGAACTGAATTGTACAGCAGCCAGAACTGTGAAACTGTTTCGTTTTCTTTTTTGAAAACTGCTACTCTCCTTTATGCAGCTGGCAGGTAACCATGTTCTTTAAAGTTCCCCATGCCCAAGGACAACACAGAGACAGAAAAAAACCCTGAAACAGCAGAGCTCACTACTGGTTCTAAAATAAAAGGTGGACAAGCGATTAGGGAGGAACAGACCACACTGAGAAAAACCCAAAATTGAGTTAATCCCAGTATTAAAGAAAAAAGAGTGTTATTTCCCCAACATTCTGGATGTTCTGAGCTACACCTTGGACTTCCCACTGCAATCACGGGGATTACTTACTGTACTACATGAGTAAGTATTCACCAGAGTAAATAATTATTTGGCATAAAATCGAAAGATCAGGCTTTTTACCAGACTGTGAAGGTATCTGCTTCAAAAATGCTTGCAGAGGAATATTCAGATTAGAAGTTATAAAGCATCAATAACATGGGCATGCACCTACGTGCCCTACTCAACTGATCTGTGTCTGCACATCCATTTAATCAGATGAGTATAGGGGTTCAATGCCAACGACAGCTGGGGAAGAAGAAATTCATTTCAGCCCCTGCCTGCAATCAAGCTCAGTTTGGAAATGGCACCTGTAACCTGGCAGTTGCCAAAAACTTCATCAGATGGGGCTTCTTCAGAAACAGGTCACATGGAGATCTCAAAGCTCAATTCCAAACACTCCAATACCTTTCGGAACACAACGACAGCTCTGGATTTGTGACAGTGTCTTGATAAAATGAAACAAAGTTTGTGGAGAAACATACAACCAATACTGAAAACCATGAACAGAACTTCAGCGTTTAGATTTGACAAATAAAAACTGTAACTACATTCATAAACCCCTAAATAGTAGGGTAAACATCTAATGCCATTGATATTGTGAGAATAGCAGAAAGTTGTGTTCTGCAGCTATGGGGTTTCCCATATCCATCTAATTTGTTATAACACTTATGACTGTTTCTGTACATTAATAATTTATTGATGATAATTCAAATTTTTCAGTTAACCTTTCAAAGTTTTTTCAGCTATTTTGGTCAGAAAATAGAAGATTCAACAATCTGTAGTCACATAATGAAAAAGACTAGTTTAATTTCAGATTTTCAAAAGGGTTCAAGCACAACTCATAAAAAGCCCGTTATTCTATTTGGATCCCAAATTTTTAGTCCACCTACCTGAGTAAAAAAATAATAAACCGGACTGGTAAGCAAACAACTCTGAAAGAGAATTACCTGTCTGTATCGTGGGACATTTTTTTTTTCCCATTCTTGGATCCCTGCTCAAAAAGACTTTGCTACAGAGCAAGTTATGCTGGAAAGTCAGAAGTTATCCCGATCAAGGCCCAACTCACACCGTTCTTTCATTTACCCAGAACAACATTTGAAATCTCTTGACACTGCAGACTGCAGCCACGACACACACACTACAGTCACCCTTCAGGAAGGGATGCTTCACCTTGGGCTTCCTTTTTTGGACTGAAGAACACCGGATAGCGAAATGCCGTTCTCTCGAAACCTACGTGTTACGTGGGGTTTCCTTTTTGTCAATTGAAAAAAAATAAATCACAAACTGTCTGAGGCGTTTTTCTCTGATAAAGACGACAAGCTGAATGAGGTATCATCAGGCTCTGGGGACGCGTGATTGAAATCCATTTCTTCTAGTTCAGGAGGTAAGTCTGAGAGCAGTGCCTGTAAGTGAAAAATATTACAACGCAATATTAATATGTGTTTTGCATCAGCATTAAACATCTGTTAAACATATAGTGAAAAAACTTTGTTGAGCTTTTCAGTGTTAGTATTGGATGGGAAAAAAAAAAAAAGTCAGTATTGATAGAAACTGAAAGGAAAAACATCGTCCAATATGACATATCTTATAACAACAATTCCAGAAGTAACTTATTTTAGAAACAGCTCAAAACAATTTTTCCCCCCTAAACTGGATGAAACCAAATGATCTATATTCATTTATTTTACTCAGATATTTTTAACATGCAAAAGCTTTAAAACATCTATACCCATGCTATACTGCGATCATGCAGGAGACAGAACTAGATGCTGCATACCAGTGACTTACTTATTTATCTCAAAAATTTCAAGTTTACTTTATATGCAGTTCACATGGTTTTATGAAAAAATTATGGAAAACAACCATAAGCCCAATTTACTTTGGATGTAGAAGTATTCTAAGTTTCTTTCTTGCAAGTTAGTTTCTACTTTTACCCCTTGAAAAATTGCAGATTGTAAAGGCAAAAGGAAAAACATAAAAGCAACAAAATCTCTTCCTAAATAAACGACAGAATGTTACTCATCCAAGGCACGATCCGCCCAAGCATTAAAAGAAGCGCTACGCATCAAATGCAGTGCAGCGAAACTGCAGAAGCCTGGCTTTTTTTCCAAGATCTCACATCTGAGATCTCCCGACAGACAAATCCCAGTCCCTCCGTGCACCCTGGTGCTCTGGTTGTCCTTGGATCAAAGTCACACTTCTCTGTCCCTGTCACCGCCTGTCTAGATGGCAAGACCTTCCCTTGTTTAAAGTTCAGCTTTTCTTTGTCTGTAAGATGTTCTGCTCTAATCAGAATTTGAGCCTCTGGGCACTATGAACAAAATCAAGGGAGTGACAGAGCACAAAATGACAAACACTTCAAGATTTACCTGCTGCTGCTCTTTATCATCTGATTTAATAGCAAGTATCAAACTCCGAGTGAACGTCTGTAGTTCAAAATACTTCTGTTTGTGGTTCTCCAACTCATTCTCAATGAACCGGACTTCTTCATTCTGTGGGGGAAAATTACATAAAATTCTGGAAATTATAAACAGTGCTGCATCACTTTAATGCCACCTGAACACACCTGTGTTAAAACTAAATGGTTTTAGTGAAAATGAGTACAAAGGTGTTTATTATGATTCCTGCCAAAACCAGTTATTACGTAAAGCCAGAAATTCTACAATTGTAGAATTACAGAACAGTTCACGTAGACTTTGGATATGAATAGAGGTTTTTGATAAAAGTAGCATCACGCTAAACTTGCAAATGTATTATATGACATCTAATTTCTCATTATCCTCCACAAGAAACATGTAACAGCAAATTATGTTACATGCAGACAAGGCATTTCAGAATTACTGACCATCATTAAAGCATTACAGACTTGAGCCAAAGTTTACACGAACCTTCTAAAAAAAAGCCCTGCTTTTTATTTTACAAGGGTGACCTCTAATTCCACTTTAAAAGAAAGAAAAACAAAGCCCAGGACTCTTCCTAGAAGTGATCTTGAACAGGCAGACAGCAACTAAATTCCTTTATTACAGCAGGACACTTGACAGAAGAAACAGGGAAAACCTGGTAATTCCTCAAAACTGCCACAAATTAAAATACAACACCCTCTAGTGCAGCTGACATGTATCTTGAAGTGCCAGCTCACCAACCTCCCCAACATCTTTCAGCTGTGGAATAAATAGGAATGTATTTACAAAATGAAGAAATATCAATAATGTGCAGGCTGTGGCTAAAAAGGCATTTTTCTAACCTTTGCATAAATACGTGTTACTGTACTTGCAAATCACTTAAGATAAAAATAACAAACTTCTTAATTAAAAATTCAGATTTGATAAGTACTTCAGTTTATTCCAAATATCTCCTCTCCAAAATTACTGATTAGCATGCAAGATCAAAACGCTAAATCTGTTGATCAGTGTAGAGCTAAAATTAACTTTCTCTGGTTATTTACCTTTGCAAAGATCATGTAACCTAAATAAACAGTTTGCTTTTCAAGATCAAAGTCATGGTGCATTTTTGCAAAAGGTGTCTGCATAGCAGCACCAAATGTGCATCCTTCATAAGATGATAATAATAATAATAATAATAATAATAATAATAACAACAATAATAACAATAATAATAATAATGATGTACACATACAGAAGTTGTTAGCAATGCACAATGCACACAGAAAATGAGCATGTAGGTTCACAGGTATTTCATGTGAAGTGTTGCATTTGCCAAGGGATATCAGAGGCAAGAAAAAAACCCACCCTTGCTTATGCAACCATATGATTAAATAGGTTAGCAGTTTTGCATACAAAACATTCCTTGATGGCTCGTTTTGGTGGCAGCAAATAATTACATAAGCAAATTTCAATAGTGAACTTATAAGATGGCATTTTGGTTTAATGGTGAAAATATATTTTTTTAATAACATAGAACTATGCTCTGATATTCGTGCTAACATCTGCTAGACTGGCTGTAATTCAACTTTAGTTGAAAAGGTGAGACTACATGATGAACTGGAAGGTCTGCAACAAGACTTTAAAAAATTTTTTTTTTTTAATTTCTTCCCCAGAAAATTTACATTTCTTCAGCCAAAGCATTGCTCACCATATTGTTTTAGGTTATAATAGCTCAGAGAATAAGAGAGAAATATTTGGGCTTTCATAAGAAAATTAACAATGCATTTCTTTCAGACAGAGACTTAAAAGTTGCCCATTTAGCAATGCATTATGCTCATCCAAAGAAGAAATTAAGATTTACACAGAACACACATAGGCACAAAGACTAATCACTAATGTCAAACAACAAACCAACAACCAAGGCTCTGCAGGACATGCTGCCACAACAAGCCTTTCACTGTGGTGACAGGTGACATTAAGAAAAGGTCATTCTCTCTCTGTATTTATCCCCCGCTGTCCTTACCAGGAAAACACCGCTTGAAGGAGTATTTTTTTGTTCTGAAAAGATGATCTATTTATGATTTTGGGAACTGATTATCATTAGTAGGACATACCTGTTTTCTAAGATAAAAAACCCATCAGCTACATAGGTAAAAACATGCTCAATATATAACACAAGACAGCAGCTGTCAGGTGTCCAACTTTCCTCCCTCCTACAACTCCTGCTTCGAGACACGACTTCTCAGATCCCCCGTTTTATAATATTCAAGGATTCCAGCTGTCATGTCCCTTCCCAGAGCTGGCAGCATCACACTGCACATCCAAGTGTGCTGTAACGCTCCCAAGAACACTTCTTGCACAAGAAAGAAGTTTTGGTTTAGAGGTGAAATAAGTTGTTCTGGGACACGTGGTAGGAGCTGCAGATGGCTCCAGCGAGAGGAATGTAACTGCTCTGTAAAAATGGGATTTTTCCTGCCTCCCTCTGGGTTGAAATACGGGTGATGTGTCTGTAAATAGGATGAGGAGACGTGACGGAGGGTGTGACGTGCCGTGCCGCACCACGGTGAGAGCAGAGCTGCAGGCTCCCACACGCCTTTGCTGAATTCCTCGCAGTTGCACCTGTCTGCGCTTTGTGGGAAGGATTATCTTGCTTAACATGATATAGCCTAATTACTCACCTTATAATCCAAAAGAGAACTCATTTGATCCACTTCAGAATTACTTATCATATCACTTTCTTCATCATCTATAATTTCTATTTTCTGAAACAGAAGTAAACGGTTCATTCCAAATATTTAAATGCATAGATTAGACAAACAAAAACCAGTCTGTATCTCAAACCAGCATGAAAAGGATGAAGGTAACAGGACCTTTTCCTTGCTCATGAGAAGTTCTGCCTCGTGGAGCCCCCGTTAGATGGCAATCATGCACCTCAGCCACGTGATCCAGGAGGAATCCACGGAAACCCTCCCTGCTCAGAGCTGCTGCCATGCTGACCGGGGCCGTTTACAGAGGAGCAGCTCTATCTCAGCCCACTTTTGGCATTAAGTTGCACATTAAATCTCATTACAGCCTGCAAAAAAGCTGCATTTCATCCTGTAAGGCTTTTGTTGAAGATCTCCTGCAGGGCGAAGGAGGCTGGGGAAGTTTATTCCTCTGGAGCAAAACAGACCCAGGCAAGTCCTGACCAACCTGCTTCTTTCGTAAAAAAAAAAGACATTTCCTAAAAAAAAAAAAAAAAAAAAGAGGTTTCCTTTGGCCTTCTCTGGCCATAGAGCAAGTCAAATGCCCTAACGAGAAGAGGACGCTGATATTAAGAACAGTTCCAAATGCGTCCATAGGGATATTTTCACTCAATTCTCAAAAAATTCTCAGGACCTTTTTATATTGGGTTTCTAAAGGCATCTCAAGCACAGTGTTAAAGGCAAAACTTAGTTGCTGTTTAGAACTTACAACCTCAAGTTTTAAAACATTCACTTTTAAGTATTTACAACTTGCGTGTTCTGTTTTCCTTCCCAACGGAAAGCCTTCTCATGTAAGAAAATGATCTTAAAAGATTATTCTGATAGGAGAAAACAAAAGTTTACACATTTTTAGTGCACCTATGAGATTTTAATTTTTATTCATACCTAAGCTAGATCTCAAAGGGATGGAATAAATCTGAATTAGATAGTGATAAGAACAGCATTTGGTTTACCAAGAACTCAAAAAGATAACTGCACAGATGAAACGAGAGATTTCACTAGAGTTTTGAGAGGGAAGCAGTGGTTGTGTAAGAAGAGAGGTGGTTTTGTTTTGGGTTTTTTTAACTATTTTTCTTTGTTTTGGCAGTCGTAAACATTTATGAGAGTGTATAATAAGTTAAAGCAATTTTAGTATGTTTTTTAGTATAATGTTTAATACAATGCAAGCAAGGTCACACACTGACAAGACATTTTGATGGTTAGTTCTTGACGTGTTATTTTAGAGGTTTCTTCTCTGCAGCCTGTGTGTGTGTCCTGTCAGCCTGCAGACCAGTCATCAGAAATTTCCTCCTAATCACCACGGAGAAACCCTTCAGGAGAGGGTAAAGTCTCTCACTTGTAGTACCCATCAAAATCACAAGTATGTGTTGAGGGTAGGAAGGGGAAACCACATTTTCTGTGTTTCAGTGCCTGACAAGCCAGCTGAAGTGATAATATTTCAAAGGCTTAATGTCATGAGGATCTGCTGCTGTATCGTACCCTGAGTAACACTGTGATTCAAATATTTTTGGTTTTAGACTCAGCTTGAGGAAAGAGTCTCTAAATAAATGCCAAACATTCACACTATCTTTCTTATAATGATACATTTTAAGACAGTAGGGAAGAGATTAGAATTTCAAATAAGAAAAGGGTATCTCTTATGCAAGTCCAATGTATGTTAGCCCAATTTTAACTGCATACATTTTAAAAATTTTGTTACAGTGTTTTCAGAACGGAGTATGAAAAAACTACTCTTATTTCGCCCCCCTCTTATTATATCAAATTCTACAATGCTGGAGTTTGGGCAGACTGGAGAACTGAATTTCTCAGGCATCCTCTTTGCAAACCTTTTACCTTTTGCCATTTTCCATTCTGCATCTCCACGGTACGTGCATCACCAGCCTGAGACTCCGCGTGACGGTATCTAAGGTCACAGCAGGCCACTCAGGTAAACAAAGGAAAGAGGCAGCTGCTCCTATTCAGGCAACCACAGAAAATATGGCCACGGGATTCCAGTTTACGCAAAAGATGCTCATGTATTACCAAAAGAAAGAAAATATTCTCTATATATAGAGGGAAGAGAATCTCCTGTTCGCTTTCCCACTTCAGGTTGTGTATGATTAATTAACACAAATGTTCTCGTTATGTTCTGAGCTATTGTTTAACCTCTGACTGCAAGAAGAGTGCAACTGGGAACTGGAACCATCACCTGTTCATTCTGCAGATAACTTTTAAGATAAAAATTACCCTACCACTTGGGGTCTTCTCTCCTCTTGCTCCTCTCCTTTCTTCTAATTTGAGAGAAGGCAGGCTAAACAAAGGGGATATATTGCATTATTTGCCGTGACTCCTCCCTCTGTCTTTCCTTCCTTGTCTCACCACAGGCAATTAAAAATAGCAAGAACAACTGTGTTTGACTCAATGTGAGTGAGAAAACAAGAAACACCTAAATAAGAAGATACCTGACTTTCTTAACAGTATACAAAACCATTTTCAATTATTATTCTGGGGGTTTTACTCTTGTTGTTTTGCTGTATCAGGTACTTAGAGAGCACTACCCAAGCATTGTGCTTTGCACTCCAGAAGAAGAACACTGGATTGTTGTAATACAGAAATCTGTATAATTCAGTTTCTACCAAATGTGCATAACTCTGTGGTTTAGTATTTTAGTACAGTTTCTTTTAGTGCTCAGCACACTCAGCCAAAGTTCTCACCTAGTAAAAAACACCAGTGTCAGACAATAACCGCAACAGTAGCAACTACGGAGGGTCACGTTAGTGGAAAAGGTATACGTACCACATTATCGGTAGATACTGGATTCTGGTCATCATCTTTGTGACCAATTTCTTCATTTTGAAGAGATTCATTTGTCTCTTCTGCAGAAATAAGTTAGTTTTTCAGATTTCATTAAACTTTTATGCTGAAGAAACATTAGTAGTCTTTACCACTAAATCTGTCACATCTACTAGATACAAAAGCAAAATCATATTATCAATGTCTATTCATAAAAAATACTTTATGTCTTATTAAAAAAGACATCATATCGCAAGTATTTCACGGCAAAGTCATGCCAATTGTTACTTGAAACAACAGAAAAACTATCAGTTACTGTACTGCAATATAACAAAACCTTCCTATTTTTAGGTTCAGGTCGGAATATTCAAAAGTGATGACCTTCACATCAGAGGTGTGCAGAACTTTTTTTTTTTTAATTAAAATAAATTACTACACAAAACATCCTGCATGCCCTGAAGTTATAGGGTACATATCAGAATCCCACCTCCTTGCAGACACCAATTAGTTTTAAACCAAAAGCTGATGGAGCAGATTATTTCATTCCTATACAGCAAAATATTTATTCCTAGTGAACCTCAGCTGCTGTCTTATGTATAAACAAAGTACACACTTGAGAACAGAGCCAATCTCATCCTAAAGTTTAAACCACAAGTACTAGATGATTCCATCAGGCCTATGGGCACTGTGAAAAAACCAAGAACGAAAACCCTATTCCTCCCTGTGATTGTGTTTCTCAGATTTACTTTAATATTCCACATTAATATACTGTTACGAAGAAAATGGTTGATAGAAACAGCAAATCAGGAAATAGAACACAGAGGCAAGACAGCTGTGATAAAAAACTTAATGTCATTAACAGTTAGGCTATTAATTGGAAAGAAACTCCTCCTAAGTTCTAGTAAAATTAGTTCTGAGGGCAGAGCTTGCACTGCAAGGGTCCAACACCTGAAGTGGAAAGGAGGAGCGCGGAGCGAAAGGGCAGGTGTTCACGTGGGACACTGACAGCGGGGACAGATACTGCAGGGGGATGAGATTTAACTGGGGATGACCAACACTTGCAAAGAGAGGATAATATTCAGGCCAGACTATACAGAGACAGTTAATAGTTTTAAATAACTTTTCTACCAGTTAAACACCTCTAAACTGAGCAAATTTGATCTCAAGTTTTTTCAAATAAATTTAATCTGCCACTGGTCATGACTTCAGAGGAAAATTTCTGCTGGCAGCAAAAGCAAATGGGTCCAAATGGGAAAACTGTAAAGGAGGGAGCAAAATACAACCCCGTCGTTATTCTGGGAGAGATGGAAGATGCTCCTCAGGGACTCCGCGACAGCCTGAAGCTCCAGCCACCAGTAACTCTGACTAGCACCACACGACTCCCTACAGCCCCTTCAACTCTTTACATACTCGTCCTCAGCTGATAGAAACTGGCACAGCCATAATGGCCTATACAGAGCTGTGTTCTTTTACACAAAGTATGCATTCAGTTAACATATATTTAAAAAAGATAAGGCATTATGAGAACTTTAATGCTTAATTTTGCATCAGAGTACAGCTTTTTTTTTTTAATATTTACACACTACATTTTAAAAGCAAGTGCCATCAACACTTTAATTAGGTGACTAAAAATATCCTTTCCTTGTCTTTGAGAGTGTGTGGTTTTTTGTGTTTTGTTTTTTTAATAAACTAGGACCAAAAGTTATAGTTCTCAAACATTAAAACAATCACATATCTGTGGCTGAATAGTCCACGTGATTACTGGTGGAAGTATTTTCCAGGAAGTTCACAATAAGCTGAGCTGCAGCAGTGAAACCTACTCCTTTGAACGGGAGAAAGGCATAGAAACAATTCTTGTAGTAGAATAAAGGAGTGAAAGTGGGATTCCTGGACGCTGTGGAAATTCTGTAGTTTTCTTGTACTTTCTTAAGCTTTGACTCTAATGTACTCAGTCTTACAGCCTTATTTCATGAAAGCCTCGTTGAATAAATGAGGTGTTATTCCTCACTTGAAGCTACAGAGACTTCTGACTCTTCCCCTGTCACCATTTTCTTTCAAGCAGATGTGACTAAATCAGTTCCTTCCACACCTCAGGCAAATTGAGGACTCTTAGATTCCGCATCTCACTTGGCTTTCAATCACTTGACCCATTTCTTTATCATCTTATTATCTTTACAGTAGAACATGACAAAGCTATCACGAATTCGTACCCAGCAGTTCTCCATTTTTCTAGTTCTTTAAATTGTTCAGACAAAATGACAAAATCAAGTCTGGCATATTAAGCTGCAACAGCATGCACTAGATCAGACTTTCTTTTAGTTTTGAGAGCAAAGGCTTTATTGATCTTTTCTAATCAGAAGCACTGGGAGCAATTAGCTGAGCTTGCGAGGCTGGTGAACATGCTGAACAGCAGCTCGTTGGCCCTGGGCCCCGAGCACTAACGAACCAGAGGGAAAGGGAGAGATCAATTTAATGTGGTCATGCGGTTCTGGGAGGTGGAGCGAAAGGGAATTAAGTCTGAGACAATTATCACCCAAGAACATGCAATTGACTGAGAACACCCAGGCACCCTGTATGCGCAGTTCTAAGGCTCCGCACGCTCCCCTGCTACTGACTTTGATCTTTTCTGTTGGTTTGTTCTCACTGGTCACAGACCAGACACGCAGCGCAGGCAGCTGATGGCAGGAGTTCTACTGCACTCTGACGTACTGCGGAGCTCTTTTAGCTCAAGACTAAGTCTGAGCTAATACATCTTCTGAATGTCTCTCATCAGTTTAATATCAGGAAAACTAACTACATAGCTCTGCTCAGCTCAAGGAGGGTTTGCACACATTTAGATGGGAATTGTTGGTGTGATTCAGGCAAACGGTAATGGATATTCACGCTGGCTGTGTAGAAATGGCTGGTTAACAGAGAGCATTTTTTAAAACCTGGGAAGTGAGACTCAGACATTTGTACTGTCTGTCCATCTCCCAGCTGCACTAGCAAATTGTCAACTTGTCATTTAACTTTGGATGAATCTGGCAGAAACAGAGGTCTTAAGATAAAAGGTTTCTGCAAACTTTGTGATAACAAAACCAAGAAGAATTCATACAGAGAGAAGAAAAAGACCAAACAGTACCTTCCATGTGGCCAAGGTAGATAATTGTGACTGGTAGACACTCTTTCAGATGTTTTTGAATGTGTACAACAGAGAATCCAAAGCATGCACACTGCACAAAATTAAAAATATATGCACAGTAGTAACTGCATTTTCAAATACCTTGTGAGCTTCCTTCAGATAAGCAGATTGATACTTCATCATTCCTATCATTATCATCCCCCACTTCAGTAGCAGTTTCCTCTCCTGGATTAAGTGCTGATTTAGAAACAAATTCAGATTGATCAGAGAAATCAGCAGGACCTCCTCTAGGGGGTGGGACCTCAATCCCCATTAAACGATATTTCCGTCTTCGATTCCCAATCCAAGTCTTGTAAGAGAAATAAACAGGAATGATATCAGAAACTATAACAAAGCAACAGGCCCACAACCAAGTGACATTAGCACATATATACTACAGGGACAAGAGTGTAGGCAGCAGTTCAAGGGAGGTGTTTCAAGTCTCAGCAAGAGAAGCTCTGACTGGATTCAAGAAAAAAAGAAAAAATAACGCTTTATAGTGAGGCACTGAGACAGTTTGTCCACAGGAGTCTTGGCATCTCCAGCCTTGGAGGTACTCAGCATTTTACTGGATAACATCCTGAGAAACTTGACCTAAGTCTGAAGCCAATCCTGCTCTAAATAAAGAGTGGGACTAGGTGACTTTGTCAGGTCTCTCCACACCTAAATTATTCAACGAATTTAAGATAAGATCTTGGATCCAGGTTCTGCCACTCTGCAGCTTCCACAAGAGGACTAAAGCATCCCGTAACGCAAGGAGCCCACCTGTTCTAGGACTGCCTACAGCAGGGAGGACATCATCCAGGGTGGCAGCTCTACATCACTACACTTTGATGACACAACATAACTTGGCAGAATTAAGTTCAGAGCAATATTATCCTTCAGCCCTCTTGGGTTGGAAGACAAGTCTTTAAGAAACGTTCCTTGCAGTGAGGTATATAAGAGCATTCCGTAAACAGCGGTGGGAGATGAAACAGGTCCAGGAAGGACCAAGGAACTTGGAAACCTGTTCATGATCAGATGGGTATGGATGCTTGAAGTTCATTTTACATCAATAAAACAGTCAGTCTCAAAAAGAGAAAAAAAAAATTCACATTCAAAATTCTCCAAGTGGATCTGTATAACTGTTAACTAACTTGTTTTGTCTGATAAAGAAAAGTCTACACTAAAAATTATTAAAAACTCAAACCAGAGTTTAAAATAATGTAGTGAGAATTGTCTGCAACTCTTCACCTCCTTCCTCCTTCCCTTCCTTTGCATTCCTCAGGCATTTGACTTCTCATCCAATTTCAATTCTCCTGAACAGCTCTTGTACCCAGACACTTTGTTCCATCCAAGTCAGTTCTCCACTGACACCCAAAATTCCTTCTCAAAGCCAGGAATTAATTTCTCTGCCAAGTGCTCTCCTCCCCTTCCACACCGCCTGAACCGCGGCAGGAGCGGCGCTGACAGCGCCGGCGGGACCATCCTCCTTGTGCCGGGACCTGACCACGTGCTGGCCCAGGAGGGAGAACGGTGGCCTTTGGTCACGGAAGGTGTCACCACCCAGAGCGGGCTGGTTACTGGGGTGACAAGTGTGTGCACCCCATGGTTGTTACTGGGTTCTGATGTACGCTCAGGGCTGCAATTTCTGCATTGCTGCAAATCCAACACATCTCTAAAAAGCACGGGCAGTTCCTGGTTTTGAAAACACACGATCATGGCATGGCAAAATGCACAGCCCTTCCAAAAGGTCTGTGTTCCATCAGAGTTTAGCAAAGACATTAAAATATTATAGCATTTTTTCTTTAAAGATACACTAAACAACATTACTCCGGCTTTATTTCAGAAATACCCGTGTTGTTTCTCTTCCCTATCACACTTTCTTTAACTACAGTTCTGACAGCACGAAAAAGTTTAGTAAAAAAGGTTTTGCTTATAATACCTTGATTATCAAATTAAAAAATTAAGACATTAACAGCAGTCCCAGCTACTAAAGACAGGTTCATGCTGTGCCAGCTTTGAAAAACAAAATATTTTTTAAAGCTGAATCTTTTTAACTAGCTAAAAGATGACATGCTTAACACTGTTTTTGGCATATCATTTTCACTGGGTGATATTTGCTTTTCCAGCTCGTTGACTCTCCTCTTTGAAGAATGCAAAACAGGTACAGAGAGAGCTACCTAGATAGTTTTGTGTGTTTTTTATACTTTGGGAAAAAAAAAAGAAAAAAACCCCACACAAGTGGCCCCTTCCAGACCCTTCATTTGTAGTTCTAGAAAAGCAGCATTTATCTGGACAAATCATGAATTTCCTTTAGGAAAGATAATAATAGGGAAAAATGAGGACATATATTTAATTGAATTAAAACAAGTGACGTGATATGTATATATAAATATTTTGCACAGTTATATAAGCTTACATAGATATAAAATGTTATTCTTTATATATTATATATATTTGTTCAAGTGTATTATCTGATGTATATATATTAATATATACTTATAGCTATTTCACATATGCTACTTTTTTTTTTTTACAGCACAAATGGAGGAAGAGTTGCTAGTTGCACACTACCCAGAATTCAAGGCACAGTGAAATCCAAAGGCAAGAAAGCACAAGAATTGCATGTGAAGAGCTGTTTACAGAAGCGTCCATCAGCCAAGCTGCCCTGGCTGTGCAGCAATGCTGCCCTTCACCGGAGCCTCCCTGCCGACTGCACCACTGCTGCGTCCTCACACTGACCTCCAGAGATCAGCCTTTCCTACTGAAGAAAATGCAGGTTGGCAGGTAAGGAGAGAGGCACGTTAAGCTGTGCCTATATAGATCCCAAAACAAATTTAGGACAGATCCCCCAGAGCACATGACAGAAAATCCCTGTCCTACAGCAGGGACACGCACACTGTGCCTCAGAGAAAGGACACCAGAGCACTGATGGTCACACACATCCTGTAACATTAATTCACCCTTACAGAGCAGCGGCTGGTGCTGGACCAACCTCCACCTAATTCTTGCTACAATTCCCACATCTGCCATGTAGCAGAACCAGAGGCAGAACAGATACTGGTAACACCACCAGCTACTATGAAGAAAATAATCTTCTTGTTCATTTGCGTGTGTATGTTCTAACATAGGTAATGCCAGAGAGTCTTCAGGAGTCGATCAGAGCCTAGTACACCTGCCCTGAAAACAAAAGCGTTTCAAGCAGATGCTATTGAAAGACGTGTATGGAACTTCACACTGTCATCCTGCGTGTGCCAATACAGGTGTTCTTAAGGGAACCAAGTAAGGGAGGTGAAGCACGAGCAGTCTTACTGTCCTGTGAATAGAGTATTTCACATCCAGGAGTCCACTTTGAGGTGCTGTCAGTGGAAACAGCTTCACCTTTCAGAAAGATAACTGAAGAGCTTGGAACATGTGGAGAAGCTTTGTTCTCTACAGAGAAAAGAGCAATTCTTTTCAGCCTCCAAAACTACAGTTTCGTTTTTTCATAATTCACATTTCTCAAGAAAACAAGCAAGTAAATAACCTGACTAGTGTTCAATACTGAAAGTAACTTTGGTCCCATTTATATATACTAATCCAAGAGAGACCTTCACAAAAGAAGAGTTCCAAATAAGGGCTCCACTTCCGTAGCAATGTCAGAATGGAAAGAAAGAGGTGGAAAAAACCAGGACAAATGCTGAAAGGACTAGTCACAATTGTCATGCCCATTTTGAGGGAAAGGAAGACTCCAACCACGTTTTTGTACTGACTGCAAAGACAGTTGGAGTGTTTTCCGAAGAATGGAAACACTCAGTGAATGAGACAGCCCCAGTTTGAGAGGGACAATGGATGTTCTGTAACTGGGAAGACAGTGGCAACAACTGATGCTGTACTCAACCTCCCAGCCTCTGGAAGAGTTCTCAGGAATCAGGTTGTCTACACCAAACCTGTACTTTCTAAGGCAATCCTTCCTCAACACCACCTATACAGACTATCAAAGTGACCCAGAATTCTTTGCAGTACGCTTTGCCCTATAGCACATCTCAACTCGGCTTCAAGACAGTCTGGTAAAATACTTTTTTCCTTTTTTTGAGCGTATTCTTTCGTATGTTTACAATGGCTTTTTCCTATAAGCATTAATGAGAAATATTTCCCCTGTATCTTCTTAGAAAGGCTTTTTTTTATATCTTAATAGCAATATAAATAGCACTTTTGAGGACATCCCTAAAAAATGTAACACTTTTACTTAAAATCTTATTCAAGTCCAAAGAGAATGTCAAACGGCTCGTAGTGCTACTTCTGCTGCTGATCAACAAGACTCTTACCTGAGGGCTTTCTTCTATATTTAGACTGCAGAAAGAGCAAGAGAGCACTTCCCAACATGGTCATTCATTATGTAATATGTGAAATCTATTTCAAGCTTCCTCATGAAATTTTTAAAGGCTTTCATCTGTCCTATTTTTGCTTCTGTGACAAGATAGGGGAAGACTCCAGATTTCTTACCCGCACTATTTCACAGTCAACATTTAATTCTGCAGCCACAGCTTCAATTTTCTCTCTGCAGACTGAGCCCAGGCTGGTCATGCCATTGTCCCAGTATTTCTTTAGGGTAGCTAAGTCTCGGTCACTAAATTGTGTGCGGTCCTGTAACTGTAAGATAAAAAAAAAATACTGTTAGATTTTAAAAAATTCTGCTTATGCTGTTCATTTGATTTCCAGAGGTCTTGCATACAGTAAGACACACACGTTATTTCCTGTCTCTATGGCTTTTCTTCTCTTTTAACTCTCCCTTAAGAATTAATTTTTTTAAAGTGTTTTTGGTTTTTTTTGTGTGGTTTGGGTTTTTTCTTTTTTTTTTTTTTTTTTTTTTTTTAATCCAGGGCATTACTGAGTTCCCTGGGATTTGCTTTAAAGGCAATGGCAGTGCTAACTCAAGTTTAAAGCACTACAGCTTTGTTTCTACTCCACCTGATTTTTAAATTTGTTTTATCTCAGTCTATAAGGCCTTCCTGAAAATGACTTTTCTTCTTCTTGTGCTGTTTACTCTCTCCACCCAATTTATGCAAATTATTCCTTAAGGCTTTTCAAGTTTCTCACCCTCCCCCATCTAAAGTTCTTTTATCTTACTGCAAACTACAATACATGCATAATTCAAAGGATTCTGAGTTCCTAAAGGGAATACTTTAATGTTTATTTGGTAAGCTTCAGAGTTTAAATTGGTTCCACTGTTTATTTGAGAGCTGCCTAAACTCAGTGTGTATATTTCTCAAAATACGTGATAGTGGATTACTGATATAAGAAGTAACACTGAGAAACAAATCCTAGACATCCTGTCACTCCTTAAGCTGTTGTGGGCACACAGCATCATTCGCCAGCAGAATTCACAAGCTTTATCAGAATTTTTTAGCCCAGAATTTTAACTAAAATCTAGTTTGTTTATATCAGCCGATGTTTGTCATCTCTCCTGCCATTAGGAGTACATAAATGCAACAATAAAGTCTGCACTAGGAAGTTGTAGCCACATGTGCTGAATTTGTAATTATTTTGACAGTTAAATCTTTTAAGACATAACAATGATATCAATATCTGAAATCTGGGTTTGCTTGTTTAAAAATTGTTAAAGGTTAGAATGACATAACTTTAAAATGGAGTAAAAAGACATTTTGCAGAACTAGAATAATTTGAAAATCTTATACAGTTACCAATTTCAATTTTTGTTAATCTTTAGAATACTGTCACCCTTGCAATCAGAATATTGTCATCCTTGCAATTTTCTTATTTTAAAAATTACTGTTTCTGGAAATGTTAGACGCACTGGAGTGTTTCCTTAACATACGAATATAAAATAGGGGTATCAAAACCTTGCCTCCTTAAAATAACCCCAGGTGGTCCAGTAAAAAACAAACAAACGAACGGTTATATTCAAATATGGTCCATTCCTAACTGTACCAGGCACTCAGATTTTTTGTTGGCTGTCATTTCACACATTCAAGTACAGAATTAGAGAGGCAGTGTCCCCTCCTGCCCACCAGCAGCTGGCGGTTCAGGTGGGGAGCCGGCTCCGCCACGCGTGCTGCCCACAGCAGCTCACACCAGGCGCACTCCCAGCCACGCTCCGGCCATTTGAACCTTTAACAAGTCCAGCTGGCACATTCCCAGGCTGCTCTCAGCTGAGCAGCAAGGGGCAGTAAGTGGCCTTCACCCCTGGAGCACCCTGCTGAGCATTCACCCTTCGCCGATGCTGGTTTTCCCTGAGCTCCTCCAACCTACAAGCCATTTTCAAAGAACGAAAGCATAGTTATCTCCTGAATCGCCATCTCCTTTTATAGCTGTTGGTAATACAGACTGTAACTTTGGAAAGCGATGGGAAGAGCTCGTTCTTGCTCTGCACAGGGAGAGGCAGCGAAGCGCTGAGGGAAGTCAGAAAGGAACGTGACAACAATACTCAAACCACACAGAGAAACAAGTCCTTCTGGCCTGGCCTGCCTTCCCGAACGCAGAAGGAGCTCAGGGCAACTTCACCTTCTAAAGTATACCAAGCATTTTTATAAATATCAATAAACAAGCAACATTTGCTGTTGGTTCTGGAGAGTTCATGCTGATAACACTGCTGCAACAACCCACCACTCACACAGCTTACTGCAATCTGCACTTACCAGGAAAACAAAATAGAAAATTTATTCATATTTAATATGCACAGCTTAAAGAAATCCCCTGGAGCGTGGGGTGGAAATTGCCCTGCCCCAGCAAGGGGCGAAATAAGAGACGCAAAACACAATATGTTTAATGTTACTTCAGTCGTACGGACGTAAAGACCCCAGTCAGTGGTGTCTTCTCTCACCTCATTTGTTGCAATGGGCAAATTAGAACAAAAACCAAAGAAAGTACAGGTGGTGCTGGAGTAACTTCAGATTTCTGCTTGCCACATGATTTTCCAGTTAGGTAAGAAAATGCACCTTCTTACTGAATGAATACAGTGCAAGAATACTCTAATTGAAAAGCTCTGTATTTGTGATAAAGGATCCCATGTTAGACAAAAGAGACACAATAACTGACTATAGACAGAGTTACCAAAGGGACAGTACTGCAGGAAGGGTGCAGTGGCTGCTCAACTTTTACTTACTAAATAAAAGGATTTTAAGTGGAGAAAGCAGTGTTTAGTAAAGCCACCTGGCCTTCAGAAATTTTACAGAAAGAAGCAGTGTGATGTCTTTTCCATTTTAGGTGGATATATATTAATTCCGATGATCTACTACAAATGTTTCAATAAAATTCTTATTAGATAAAACACCATTCAATGGTTTTCACCTCACAACTGCTATGTTATTTTGCTACAAGACAAGGGTTGCAGCGTCAGCCCCAACAGCTTAGATCAAAGATGATGTTTTAAAGTTAAGGGAACTCTCCTGTAGCTACATTCCCAAAGAAGTCTTTTGCAGCCACTTACTGTGGAAATGGAGGAGATGGCGGAGAATTTAAAGTTTTTGTTCTACCTCCTTGTCAAAAATAACCCCTAGTGTTTCAGGTGACAATATGTATTTTTACTTTTTTGTCACTGTTAGTACCACACCAGGTACTTGATCTTTGCACTTGTTCCTGAAGAGAATCATGCTGATACAGATTGCAGGTCAGAGAAGGAAATGAACAAGATTTTTCAGTCAACTGATATGAAAGAAAAAACAAAAAAACCACAACATGCACCACATGAAAGGGTCCAGAAAGCAGGAACAAAACCAAGGGGAAAGTCAAGTGCATGTAAACACAAGATGGTATGAAAAGCCAGGTCCCCCGCAGGGTTGAGGAGAGCAGCCTCACCAAGATGCCTGGCTCCGTTTTTGCCATTTTTTCCACCAAGATCAGCACCGAGTAACCTAATGAACACAGCCAAGGAAGCAGGAAGATGAAGATGAAAGCACCATCTTCAGGAAGGTACGTCTGGCAGCGAAGCGATGACGGTAATACAGCTCCACGGCCTCTCAGGGAGCACAGAGGAATATCCACCGTCACAGGCTCAAGGCTCAGCCCTTAGCTCACTAGATGTGAATAACACTTCAGCTTGTACAAAGTCTAGATCCAGATTACCTGCCTGTGTGTGACTGACTGTGCCATATGCCTTTGCTTGAATTTCTTAGGGAAATCACAAACTATATTCAATTACAGGATCATCCCCTTGACAAAGGTTATATGTAAATTCGACTCCTGCATTACAAGCTGCTCAAAAATTACATCCTGCTTTTAAAAAAGCCCATGACTTTTGTGAGAAAATAAAGCATAGAATTTTTACATTGAACATATAACTGCACTTCCATCAATTTAGTTAATAACTTCCTCATGCTCAGTATCATCAGAGGAACTGAGGAAACAAAAGAAAAATCTTACAGTCCTACAAATATCGTAACACTGATGGTTATGCATCAGTTAGCATAGGAAAAAATATCAAAAGATAATACTGAAGAGTGTCATATTTAGCTCGATACTTCCCATAGCTCAAGATGAGCCAGTAATTCAGTTCATATTTTTATTTCATTATAACA
Source organism: Caloenas nicobarica (assembly GCF_036013445.1). NCBI lineage: Eukaryota > Metazoa > Chordata > Aves > Columbiformes > Columbidae > Caloenas > Caloenas nicobarica. The sequence goes on from NC_088256.1 coordinate 7,589,014, forward strand.
ACTATGATAAATACAATTCTCATTTCCTCCCTTCAGAGCCATTGCTTGCTGATTCAAGGCTCAGCTTCACCCTCACAAATATTAACTGGTGAATTCTTTACATTTACCAGTTCTGTTGCCCACAGTTTGAAAGGCAGAGAAGCTGCTTCCAGCAGAAAACAGACTATCAACTGGCCATGGAGAGCAATCCTCGGGAGCAAATTGAATCAGCAGTTCCACCGAGCCCTGGGTTAAACCCTGCTTATCCCCTGACCTCTCAAGTGTAATAACAACATTCGTGTAAGAGATGACCCAGTTTATTACAGACATTCCTGGCACTTTGCCGAGTCTGTCATAATATCCCCCATGCGTGCAATATTTGTGGTGCAAATCTAGTGTCTATAATTGGTATGAATAATTGCATTGCAGTGGAGTGTCCTTATCCTGCCTTTTATCAGAGCCTGCTTTTTTAGATCCGTTTTTATGCATCAGTTGAAAATGTTTCAGGCCCCATGCACAAAAGCTATATGCAATGTTCAGATTATTAAAAAAAGTGAAAAAGTGAAAGAACTAGAGCCTTAATATAATGTAATAACTATTGCATTTATGCAGCAGCTTGGCACTGGACATCGTTAACAAAAGTTATGTTTATTTAAATTGCAGTGAAATCATATTAAATCAACAGTTCAGTTCTGATGCTCTGTGATGAAATGTTCCAAAGTAATGGCTATTTCTAGCAAACAAACCTCTCACAACAAATTTTAGTCACTACCGCTCACATGGAGAAACAGTAAATCTCACAGAGTAAGACTTTTTTTTTGTACATTTAAAAGGTTCTTTAAAGTTTAGTAAAAAATAAAACAGGACAAGCAGTGAGACTTAGCTCTGATACTCTCTGAAAATCCCAGTATGCCATAAACTGGAAGAACTTCTTCCTTAAAGTTACTCTAAATAAAGACGTCCAATCTCCTTGTGAGCCTGTCTGAGGCCAGCTTCATTAGATACCCACTCGTACACTGGAACTAATGAGTCCGTATCTGCATCTCCAGACTTTTCACGTTTTTAAAGCTCTCCACATTCCTCCACTCCCTCCGAGTCATCTCTTTTCAAGTGGGAAGAGATCTGGCCCATGTGGTTGTTCGCCATGTGGCTGTTCTGTGCCTTTGATCACTGTCACTGCTTCTCTGTTGTATTTTGGGAGGAATGGGAAGATCAGAAGTGTGCACAGCATTAAAGGTATGAACAAATCCTAGATCCTTCTAGACAAGCATTGTGTTATTTTGCTTTGTTCGTCATTCCTAACGATGCCAGCATTCAGCTCTCTGAACTGACACTACTTAATGTCTAACTCATTTTTTCAGAGGACTTCCAATTCATATCTCAGGATCTTATTTGTATGTAATATTAGTTATTTCTGAAGCAGACATTCTACATATGTTGCCCCTTTCCCATCTGCACCATTTATTGTTATTCTTACTTTTCAGTTTCTTATTTCTTGGTTGCATTTCCCATACATAAACTCTGAAGGTTTGTATTATCCTTTAACACTACCAGGATTTTTAACTTCATTAAAGCTACACCAGATTACACGTTCCTTCAGTCTGTGGTTTTGAGTTCAGGTTTCACAACCGCCACAAAGCCAACCCCATTTCAGTGGTTCCCAGTCTCCCGCTACAGACCCAGTCCTGCTGTCTTGGGTAGACCCTGATGCGCATTCAGTGTCGTTCCCCATGCAGTAATCAGAAGCATCTTTGAAAGATTTGTGCTTCCTCTGGAAGGCACACTGCACCTATTTCTACCCAGGAACACCCCAAAGACTCCCCGGCCAGACATGATTCTCCCCAGCAAAAAAAAAAAAAAAAAAAAAATAGAAGGCAGCTGGTATCTGTAACTACCGGAGCAATTCAGAGAGCTGGTTTCCAGACACTGCCTTTCCCCAAGTCTCGGCAGTTCTCATATCACATGAGCACGTGGGTACCCACCACAAGATACCTTCAGCCTTCTTAGGACAAAGATGTGTCAGCCTGAAGGCCCCGAGCAAAGCAAACAGTTAGGAGGGAGTTGCTACTGCCAGCATAGGGCAGAAGCTGCAGCAACAAGCTGCAGAAGGGGTTTGGAAAACAAACTGCAAACCAAATGGCATCTGAAGGCACCTTTAAACTATTACTGCTAATGTATTCTTAGTGCAAAAACTCTCAGCTTTCTGAAAGAGAGACTTTTTGTGTCTTTTCCCACTGGTTAGGTAAGCTTGGAATTCGCTCTGATGAAAGCAAGACTGATAAATATTTCATAGTACCACAGCTTGCAAAGAGCCGGAACTGCTTCAACACTCAGCCAAAATTACATCTATTCCGTTAATATGCATTTCTAAACCAAACACAGCTAAGAAGAAGAAAAAAGGAAAAAAATTAAAAAGATATATCAGTGCAAAAGAATAGCCTAGCCAAAAAAATTAAACTCTGAACTCCAGCCACTCCATAACTCCATGAACTCTCCACTCCATAATTTTCAAAACCAACCTCCAACCCACACAAACTAACACCTTGCTCATCTTCTTAAGATTCTGAACTAGTTTGTAAAATAGTGAATGCTCAGCTTCAAAGTAAACTGATTTTTAGACAGCAATTATCATGATTTTTACATAATCTATTAATGTCTTCCTCACACTAGAGTGGAAAGTCTGCTTTTCCAATTCCTGGACAGACATGACATTCTTTCCAGCCTGCAGGATCACAGCATACAATAAGCCTAGGTGATTTGTGGAACTTAGGTAAAGCATGTTATATATTAAAAAGATGTATTTTGTCCAAAATGATAAGACTTGAAGGACACTATTCAAGAAGGTATCAAAGCCATCACTACACCACAGTGCTGCTCTAGGTCTGGGGAAAATAGAAGCCCAGTGTTCCCTTGAAACCTTGCATGAACTAGCCCAGATGTTAACACGAAAGACAACTGAAGTTTCATTTAAAATCCCATCCAAAATACATACTGTACATTTAATGTGATTTACTATTCCTGCTTCTGAAGGGCAATAAGCAGAAATAATTGTAAGACCTTAATCTGCTATCTTCATGACTTCGTGTTTCAGGCTTCATATCAAAGGCACTAGAACTGTTGCTAACTAGAAATTAAAAAAAATAAAAAGAAGCAAAACCAAACCCCTGCTCTCCCTCCAAAATAAAACTTCGCAGCTAAGCCAGGCAGAGCTTACCTGGAGCCAAGACCTATATGGCCAATGCCACTGTGCTAAGACATCAGGTGACACACAAGCTAAGCATAGTTAGTATACTCAAGACTTAAATGCAAGGACAAAAGTGAAGATACTTTCCCCCTTTTAATTCTCTTTTAACCAGTATCTTCACTTCTGTTTTTGAATCCTTGTTATCCTTCCACCATCCTGTGAAAAACCAAAAATCAATGCAGTTGTAAAGGCCAATGCATTGCACACACGCCATGACAGAATACAGAACTCTGTAATTTCCAAAGACATTCTCATGAATAACTAAGAGGGCAATATTTCTAGACTAATATTCATTAACAGTCAGGATTACGTCATCTTACAGCATAGCTGAGCAGACTAGAAAGTGTTTCTGCAGAACTGCAGAGTTTTTATTTCTCTCTTGATGCAGTTGAAGGACAGGGCAAGGAAAACAAAACATCAAGGCAAAAGATTAAACATTCAGAGCATCTAAAAAACGATCTTCTCCATTTTAAACAAATACAGATTAGCCTTTTTACTGTTTGAATGGCAGTAATTGCCATAATCGCAGTCCTACAACTCTATCCATTCTATTTCTGTTCTCTCATGTTCTTTCTTCAAAAGAATTTCACATTTGAGACTGAAGTTTCCTAGGAAGAGCTTTTTCTCTTTTTGTTGTCTTACACCTGTGTGTATACAGCAGTTTTAGAATGCCAGCGCCTAAACTTGTCTCCTTAAGAAGGCTGATTGTGCATTCAAATCGGAGAAGGTACATCCACAGATCTGGAAACAGATGTTGCCAAACTGGACTCTATTAACCAGCGGTTTTTATGCATTTTATTGATTAAAATGACACAGGATTAAAGGTCTAAGGAAAAAAAAATCCATAATAACCATTCTTAATAAACAGGCACTTCCACATCCTCGAAGGTTTTGAACTTATTGCAGAAATTTGTTCTATAGCTTGTGTTAGCATGACCACGTGCCTCAATAACGGATCCTGTGCTAGAAGGCAGGGAACAGCATCGTATGGAATGACCGACAACAGGATTTGTATAAATTACTGGTTCCTCTGGGAGATGCTCTTATAAAGTGTCCTCTATATAGTCAGAAATAAACAATACTGCTAAAGTCTGCAGAAACTAGAGGTGTGCTACAGTTGAGACCTGGCAAAAATCCAAGAGAAAACATAATTAATACAATGGTCCTTTCATCCCTACTTATTCGGGAGATGCTACCAAACTCACAGCTTTTGAAGACTTAACAGAAGGACTAAAAACACCTAAAAAAAAGAAAAAATACTGGGTACAGCAGGAAGGAGAAGGCAAGGAAAGGTTCTTCCATTACTAAAGCAGCACGCGTTGACACTGCCAGTTCGGTGGTTTGGGGGGTTTGCTGGGATGAGCTCTGTCATCCCGATAGCTGTCTCCCTAGTTATTGCTTCTGATATAGCTGGACTAATACGTAACAGCCTCTTGAAAGCTTGGCTGTACCACCCACTTGGCAGGTTTAGGGTGTATTTTCATGGTAAGCAAGCAGAATCGACCTGCTCTTCAAAGAGAAGATTGCAGACTACTCATGAATGGAAATGCTGAACAAATGAAAGAGTTGGATAGAGGTATTTTCCTGACAAAACCTGTTTCTTACCTCGTATTATGCTTTGGAGTCATTTGTGAACTGAGGACACCAATGTGGCTGATTCTGCCTAATGTAAAATGACATTTTTGCGGATAAAATAAGATTTGAGAAAGTTACTATAGATAGCATGGACTGATTCTGTGCATGTGCACAGAGTAACTGTAGAGGGAGTTACTCTCTCAAGTATCTGCTTGTGTCTCTCAGTTAACAACAATTTCACTTTCATTATAAAAAATGTGTTCTGAGCTCTGAACTCTTTGTCCTTATCAAAACAGATGTTATATTGCAGTTAACAGCACAATTCACATACTTGACTCAGGATCATGACCTTGACCTGCTTTTAAAGATATACATCAATTTTATGGTAACTAAACCATTGTATCTGCAGAAAATGTTTGTATTAGTGAAAGTATTAATGGAAAAATAATGAAAGCCCCATACCACATAAACAGAATGGACATTTTCAAAAATACAGTTAGATAAACTTTTCATTCTATCACTTGATGCATTAGATATGTAAATGGAGATATACTCACTGCTCTTTTTCTGGAACAACCTGTAATCCAAGGCACAGTAAGGTTTCCTGAAATCTGTAGAGGAGAAGGGGGAAACAGAACAGAAAACAACAGCAGCTTAGGTTGCTATGATAGCTAAAACCGAGCAGCTTTCACAAGACTTCAATATTGTGCACTCAATTATGATAAGAATGTCTTTAAAACAGGTCAAGATTTAACAGCAAAACAAAGTCACAGACTTACTGTTGTAAGACTAAAACTCTAACGACTGTTTCTTTGGGTGAGGGTAAGATAACACATTGGCGACTTAGGTGTTTCTGTACTTTTGCTGTCTCAAAACTTGTGTTTCAGAACATAAGTTTGCACTTTCAATCTGTCACAAAACTGGTAAGATTAAGCAGACTGGAGTCAGCCAGGGCCAAGTGTCTGACAGAACTGCCATCATGTATTTTCCAATTATATCCATTAAACTTTCAGAAAAAAATACTATCACATTAGTAACTAGGCTATTCAACGTCAGATGTTAGGGATTTGCATATTAGCAGAAAAACTAGGAACTTAGGCTTGAGAAGGAAGAGGAAAAGGTATGAAGGGGAGGTTAGCTGCCTTGATTCCCATTGCTTCTCCATCATTCCCAGAGGTCAGACTTTATTGAATAACATTCTTGGACTCTTCTCCCTGGTCATCCGACATGTGTCACAACTTGGAATATTTTAGGCTTATTTAGAATTCCATACTCATCTTCTGCTGCAGACAAGCTATGCTTGGGAGATTAAACATAGTTCTTAAGAGATTAATCAATCTCAAATCATTACACGTCCTATACGTGGGAATAAGAAAAATCTGTGCGCTTCTGCTGACTGTATCCAACTATGCTAAAAGTTTTTGTATTTGGGAAGTGCTCTACCAATGAATCCTACAGCATGAGCATAGCCAAATATAGAATACCTGGTACAGTTTGTCTAGTGTGCAAGCACTTAATATACTTTTGTTCTTGAAGCTTTTAGTTGGAAGTGCTTGGAGGTTACCTAAGGTTAGGTGCTTCCTCATTACAGCACACAGCGGGTTGAGGAGGGCTAGAAATGAACACCCTCCCCTCCTAAGGGCAAGTCTACATCAGCTTTTGTGTCTAAAATATTCATTTCTTAGCTGCACACACATTTCAGAAACTCTGCACAAACAAGTTATGTCTATTACAATTCTGTAACCCCCACAACAGCATCGCCCACAGAAAGTGCTGTGAATGCGTCCTCAGTACCCACCCAGATAGCTTCCCTTCACCAATTTAAAGTGGGACTACAGAAGAAAGTGTTTTTCTAGGCGAGTAATGCAATCAGTCTGGCAGAGCATTAAAGGGTTACAAACATTACATTAAAGGAAGACAAACACACACAAGTTCTGACAGGTATGATGCCAAACACAATCACATTTATCTCAACAGAACTGCTTGAAAGACAACATGCACAGGAGTATTCTAAACTGGTTATATTAAAAAGGCACAACAGCTGGGGTTTTTTTGTTTGGGTTTATTTTTTGAGATGGACAGTTGTCCTGCATCCACAGGTGTAACTCCAGTCCTAGAGCACCAGCGATGGCTACTGTGAGTTGCAAAATGACAACCTGAAATTCCCGTCTCCGAAAAACTATTGTGTCTCAGAAACAGTAACTCTGGCAGATGCTAGACAAAATTCAAGGTATTGGAACACTCGTCTGTTGCCAGGTTCTCCCCACTCATGCAGCTGGAAGTATTTCATCCCAGAAATAAAGCAGAGGGATCACTATGGCAAAGGTAACTCCGCTTCTGTTACAAGAATGAGTGTCAGGAAAGATTTTGTCCAAGTGTCTCCAGAGAAGATCATGTGGCTTACCCTAGCAAAAAACTGCGCTTCCCAAAGTTAGCAAGAAAGTCCTCCTCTTGCCTTCAAAAGTCACCAGGGAAGAAAACAAATCACTTCAAAACATTAAAAAAAAAAAAAAAAAAAGAGCCCAATTTCTTTAAATAAAGCAAACTTGCAGCTCATTCATATAAAGCAGCATCCCTAAAGGGAATCTTAAAAAGAAATAAATATATATTATATTACGTCTATATCCCATTCTGATGTACTGGTTGCAAGGCTTAGGATTTTCCCTTGAAGAAGACAGGGCTAAATTAGATAACTGTGCTTCAGTGTGTATAACAAAGTAACTAAAAATACACATACTTTCAACAGTATTTTTGTCCCTTGGGGTTGGGGGGAAGAAACCAAGACTAAATCATGATTCAGCCTCAAGGACCATCAAGAATAGCCTCTCCAGTTCAATGTGCTTAAAGCCAAACTAAGAAAAGTAAGTAGGTTGAACAATTTGTTTACTGAAACTGCTCAGGCATTAAAATTGATCACTTTATTAAATTTACTCTTAAGTTACACTAACATGGATTAAATTAATGAGTAAGGAACCTATAACTAATTGCTAATTAGATACCAATGTATGACAGTAATTACTTCATCAAAACACAAATCACAGTCTTGACCTGGAAGAAGCATCTGCTTGGATGTTTAACTACTCCAGTAATCATGTAGCTCAGGTTTAATGTGTTTTTAAATTTAGGAAGATTTCCCTAAGTTTAAGGATTTTCATTCCTATGCTGATGGATAAATTAGCTAAACATGGGCAATAAAATTAACAGAAACTGGCTACATATGAAAGTGTCATCTTGCATAAGTTTAAAAGAATACAGACAGACCCGTTACAATAATCTACGTCTCTGGAAGTTTAAGATACAAATATTATTAAGCTATAAGTGTTTACATGAAATAGCAGTCGTACTGGATGTAATTTTAAGGGGAGGACTTGGGAGTGGGGGTTAAAGTAGTGCAGAACTAATGGTTTCGACAAAATTGGTTATCAGCCTAGCAGAGTACACTATTTGTTATACTGACTTCGAAAGCAGTAGGTGAAATTTTGTCAACGTGATGAAATGAGCATTGGAAGTGCCACTGTCATGCAGCAATAAGTAAATTAACAGCAACCTGCCCAGTTTTTCCAAGGTTTAAAACTCTAGAAGGACAAGGGATGACACAGGACAAGAGCTCCTTCAGTCCAAGGTGCATTCCCAAAGCCAAGACACACAGGGTGTCTGAGAGACAGGTGTGGAAGTCAAATGGGGTACAGATTATTCCTCGCTTATCAAAAAATGGGTACGCTACTATAACAGGGGAATAAAAACCAAACAACAAAAAAAGAGAGATCTCCCTGTTCTGATCCATATCACACCACACAGAAAAAATGTCACCTACCATGAACCGTTCTAGCTGCTTAAAAAGGCTCTGTCCCTACCCTCTAAAAATCCCAAATCAAAGATATTTAACTTTTCATTAAAAAATTCAAAAAAGTGGTAAGAAATAAATTTCATTGATATTTTTTCAAGAGTGAAATAAAGTACCAAGGGCACACAGGTGGAGGTATAAATAATATATTTCACTTCATTAAACTTATGAAAAATTTTCTTAACTCTATTGTATGCACTTTTGCAGCTTTACAAGCCCTTTACTGAAGAGATGTGCACATTTACAGCTTTTCTTCTCCTATGAAACTGAGATGTCAAAAGTAAACAGCACTTAATGAATTTTATAACTCAAGTGAGAACAGTAATAGGGAGAACAGGATACAAACAGCTCATCTGAAGTGCTCAGCTTACAAAAAGGCCATAAATAAGAATTGCCGATGTCCCATCTATTACATAGAATATACTCAAGAGTATATATGCTCCTTGAACCTCATGTTTACCAAGAAAAGCAATAATTCTGGTGAAAAGTGGCACTTCCTTGGACTAAAAAGCTTTCTTTCAAATCCTCACGACATAGGTGCACGTTAGAAAACAAACAAACAAACAAGCAAACCATAACACTTTGCAAAGTATTGTTCCCTACATTAGTCAGGAATGCACAAGAAAAGATGGTACGTTTACACGCTTCGCTTCCAGGATAAATTAAAAAAAGTAATTATAGGCAAATGCACAAAGGTAACACATGCAGTATCACAACCTGGCAGTCTTAAGACTTTTAACTCAGTGTCTCTAGACTATGCTGTGCCAGATGCCATAAAAATCCATGACCAAAAATCAATTTGGATGTGTCCTGCACAACTATCTCTCCTCTAGTTATAACAAAAAAGTTTTTTAAAAACTATGTCAGTGTTGTAGCTTCTGAACATCTTTTAGTTCTTCAATTATCTGTGTTTCCCCCTCTCAGTATCACTGAAGGGGTTCTATTACAGAATAAGGAAATCACGGAACTCAATGTAAACCTGATATTTGGATTAGACGCTGTGGAGAGGAAGAATGTTTGCTCACTTATTATCTCCCACCATCTTAACTACCTTGCAGGAGATCCCAACCCCTAACAGAAAACAGGCCCAAGACATTGGCAACTGGACAGGGGGTACAGGCAGCGCTGATGGAAGGGCTAATCCAAGGCGACGCTAATTAGGACAAGCAAATGTACAGCTCACAAATGACAGCATGAGCCCGTGTCCTGCCCTGTGCCGCATGCGAAGCGTATCTACAGAGGAACAATCAAGCATTAGAGAAGTTCCTTTTCCCTGGGATTCCTGTAGCAGAGACGTGGGCATGGACTCAAGAAAGTCTTCTAAACTTCTCCAGCACAAGGCTGTCGCTGTGACACGTGCTGGTGAGCCACATCAGGACAGCACAGGCCTGAGAACGCATCAGCGATCGTCAGGATGTTCCTCTTATAGCCAGAGTTTACCTGTTGAATCCATGAAGCCCACACAGACCTTCAATATATAACTACTCACTGCAGCCACATGCTCGGCTGCACAGGTAAGTGCTGCCACACTATAGTCCCACCTGCACTTGTGTTTACACAGGGGTTATCTCTATGGAAAGATGTAAATGGAGCACAGCCCACAGAAAGAGGAACCTATTGCTTATTAGTTGCAAACTTTCAAAGCAAACAGTACTTATCTGCAACCTTGTCTTTAAAGTTTGAAGGCAGAGATAAACTGACGGATTACCTGATAATTATTTTGGTTTTGTGACAGCCTCAGTTGACTTGAAGATGTAAAATGAGGAGAAAAGGTACTTCTTGATGGGTTACCACTGTTATATAACGTACTGGATGTTGTATGTAAGGAGGTCCGTGCAGGCAAGTGGTAGTCTCTGTTATGATACAGAATATTGTCAGGCACATCCCTGGCATTCGCCATCTGTGAACTACAGCTCATGTTTCTTCCTGGCCCAGACGAGGCTGCACTTTGGTTCTCTACTCGAACAGAACTGCTGCTTTCACAGTATCTTGAATAGCTTTGTATTTGCGCTCCCATGGATGCCAGCTCTTCTTCTCTAGCGTACTCGTCATCCACATCTCCAGTCTCCATCGCGATGGACAGACAGCTGCCCTCCACCGCGCAACGCTTCTGCATCGCACTCCCTCCCACAATTCGTTGAGGTTGATCTGTAACCGCCAGAGAAAACACTTCACGGATTTCCAGGTTTTGTGTGCTACAAGCAGGGTCCCTGGAATTAGCCCTTTGGCCAGGGGGCACATGCGACACGAGAGGTGCGTGTTCCGGTTTTTGTAACCGTTGACATCCCACAGGTTCAGCTTTACAGGGTCTGTGGCAGATCATGGGTTTCTGAGGTAACACCAACTCTGCGGTCTGGACTGAGGAACCGCCATAGCTTTTTTTAGTGTGACTATATATGGAGTTCGCAGAATTCAGTACGCTTGTTTGCCTAGATAAAATAATAGTCTTTTCCCCTACTAATAGGGAAGCATTTTTACAATGTGGTACTTGTCGTCCTAGAGGGATGTGGTGCTGCTGCTGAAACTCTGTATCACTTTTTCCTGGTAGCCGTGGAATAGAGGTTTTATGGATTTCCGCCATTGAAACGTTTGTCTGTTTGGTAGATCCTTGCCTACCAGATGAACTAGCGGGACTGTATATACCAGTAACTATCACATCATTATTAGAAGAGGTCCAAGAAGACTGCTGGCTTTGGGATCGAGCAATATTTACCACATTTCTAACAGCTGCTTCTGGAGGTACTGACGGAGTAGTAGGGACAGTCCCTGGGGGAGTGCCGCCAGATTCTACAGCACTCTTGCTGCTCATCTTCCTCCGCTTATTGCCAACCCACGTCTGCAAACAACAAACAACGACAACAAACACAAAACAAAGCATTAAATAAGCAGAAAAAAATAGGTAATTCCATTTTTAAGCAGATCTGATGAAATGCTAAGTGTTCAAGTTAAAGACCTAAATTTACAAATACGTAAATCATTTACTGATTATGCAGATTCTGAACAACACAGGGTGGAAATCCATTACTCTCATGCTTGGGATTCATACACTAATACACATGAGAACTCCAGTCTCAATTCCAAAGCCCCAGTTTCTCATAAATCCTGAAACTATATCATGCCTCCTGTCCTGAAGTTACTCTTAAGATTTATTTAATTGACATCCCTGTGACTAATTCCCCCAAATTTACGTTTTTAATATTTAGTACCTTGGGATGCAGAACCATCACTGAGGTATGTAACTGAACTTTTGCAACCAAGTAAACTGAGAGATATGACCTTCAAAGCTGCCTTGAAGAGAAAGTGCCAATTCTTGAATTTAGATGAGAGGAAGAAAAAGGAGGACTCTTTCTGTCAGACAATTACAAAACAATTTTGTGAAGTATTTAGACCTACGGACTAAGTTCTCCTCTGTCAGCTGCACAAATCAAGATCTGATGTCAAAACCCACTTTTCAAAGACACGGAGAGACCAGATTAGGACTACTGGGATTAGATTCCAACAGAAGTTTGCTATTATGGGCATTTCCAGAAGTGAAAATGATGGTATATGTTTTTGTGTAAAAGCAGGGGAAAAAAATGAAAAATGCCGGTACTACAGCAGTTGTGCGCAGGTTAAAGCATACTGCTGTTTTAAACACACAGGAAGCCTGTCCTGCAAGTAACACATTAAGATACAGCTGAAAGAACTGAAGGGGAAATATTAATTTCAGTATTTGAAGAAAAAGAGTTAATCTGGTGGAAGCACCACCCAACTGTTCCTGGCAGTTTTCACGATCAGAGAGACGAGGCCTGCTCAATTCTTTCACCATGGTATGTCTGTACTGAACATGAGGACCTAAGCGAGCAGCATGCACGTGCCAAAGAACAAAAAATAAGCTTTTGCATCTGCTTAAGCTGGTTATAAAAAAGATGAGATACACATATAGAGATACAAAGATACAGTTTTCTGCACCACTCCGGATATCATCTGCTGCACACCTAAAACTAAACCAAAACAAGGGCTCAACATTCAGCAACTCAAACCAGTTGATTTAATCAATAAACTTTCTGACCTCACAACAAGCAAACTGCACTGAGGACCTGTCTTGGGTTCCCATTTCATCATATGAAAGAAAGGAACACCTGCTAAGGAAGCAAACAGATTTCTCTGCAGGAAAATACACATCCCTGCCACACAGAAGTACGCTTAAGTTGCCATTCCATTCTATCCATTTTTGTTGTCAAATTTTATAAAATGTCTACTTTGAGGCATGATCTATTGCATGCAATCAAGTCTGTTATTAGCGATAATTTTTTTCTTCTCAAAAGCAAGTTTAAATACACAAATTATAGCCCTAGGTCTCAAGCTTCTTTCCTTTATTGCACAAAACAAATTTAGACAACCAAATTTATTTTTTTCTAATTTCTGCTCAGTCAGTAAACTTTCAAGAAAGAAACTAGAGATACTGCAAATTTTGGGCCAGGAAAAGAGATTTCAGCCCCAACCTTTCTAACCGTGTAATACTAAAATCTGGAGTTTTTCTCATGGTTTTCCTGAAAAGAAATTCATTCAAAAAAATCCAAATAATTTACTAGCAGTACTATTCACTTGGGATTAAAGCACAGTTTCATTAGGCAGCCCAAACCAGATGTGCCACAGCTAAGGAGTCCCATTCTCCTGATCACATCCCCAGTGTCTTGCTGCCACCATTTTTAACCAAAAGCACACACCTGAATGATCAATGAGTGCAACTCTTCAAAAGGCATAAAACTGACTTGGGAAAAAAAAAAAATAAGAAGAAAAGAACACACATTTTGGTGAGGTTAGCAAATTTAACTGGGTTACTCTGAAACTGAATAAATGCAAGAGAAGATCAGCACAAGACGACAGACAGGAGAGAATGAAGAGAGAAGGGAAGCAGTACAAAACCTCCCATTTTTAGCACTGTGAGACATTACCTAAGAGAAGAATTATGTGAAACTACACTCTTAGACTGAAAGGGTAGCTCCAAGTTGTTACCAGCTTGATGGTCATGGTATTAATTTGGGATGTGACAGAGCAGCCATTAAACACAAAATATCCTAAGAAAAGGGACATGAATCTTTGCTTCAATCAAGTTGCCCGACTGGTAAGTTTGGGGAGCACTTTCACTAACACTGGAAGCATCACTGAAATTCTTAACTTCTATTTAGGATGAGAAGATGTTCCCAGAAGAAAGCAAAAATCCAAATGCTAAGAACTTTACCTGGGATTTAAGAGACCCTGATTTTACATTCCCAGTTTGAATCAGGCAGAGCTGGAACTTCAGATTGTCCTGCAATCCAGATACACACACCAGAGCAGACTGTGCTTGGCCATTAGTTTTGACCAAAAGCTTCACCCTAAATCTGAATATCAAATCATAAATAGGACTTTTATATTTTCCAATCCAGCTCAAGATTGAAAAACTGGTTGTAGTTCTATGGCACAAAGGTATAGAAATCCTGATTTGGGGAACGAATATATTCATAGAGTTATGACATTTGAATTATAAGTCACATTTAGGGAATCCATGTTCTTATTACAGTCATATCTGCAAGCGCCAGCTGCAACTCAAGTATCATTTTGCTAGACATTGAGCAATGAAGTACTAATCTCTGCTCAAGAGTTTTATAGGAAAAAGAAAGAAAAAAAGAAGAAAAAAAAAAAGGGAGGGATTAGGAGAGGCAAAAAGGAGGAATGTACAGAAGAAAAAGGTAAGGTCATAGAAACACGTGACAAATGCTGGGTCTGTTTCCATTGCACTTCTCAAGTCAGGAGAAAGTACGTACTGCAAGTGAGCGCTCAGTAAGGAAAGAAAACTGAAGGAAAAAGGTCATGATACATTATCGCAGTAAAGGAAAGGGAAATATGAAGATGGAGAGTGAATGAAGACTACAAGTAGAAGAGAGACTGGCTGCCTCCTCTAGGGCCTTCAATCGAAATAAAAATAGAAACCCAGGCTCTGACTGCATCATCAGCATCCAGATTCTTGTTATATCTGTTTGTCTGTTGCATGGAGTCTGAATTTCTGGCTGACTTTCAGGACTTCTCAGCACCTAGAGCTGAGGAAGGAAGTTTTAATATTTCCAGAGTATTTTGAGGAAGGGGAAGCCTGGTAAGATTAGGGAGCAGAAGGGGTCATTACTGTCAATATATCACTGGTATACCACTTCAAAAAAGTCCTAGGCTAGTCTTACTTCTTCCTCTTCAGTGTCCAGTGTTGCAGCAGCTCCTGGTAGCTCCATCACCATTGTTATTTTTTCAGCTAACGCTTCATGATTTCTATTTCTGCTCCGAGACAACAGCCATTTTGCTGTCTAGTGTTTCACAAAGGGATTATTATTTCCCTTCCCATGGAATTCACAGACTTCGGAAGAGCTCCTGTTCACAGTAGTGACATTCTTCTTTTATAAGAAAAGAATGTACTCACTGTAAATAACCATGAGGGAGCACAACATTTATGATTATGATATGGAATACAAGTGAGACAGAGTATCAAAAGAAATCTTTCCACCATTATTCCCCCAAATACATTAGGTTATAGCAATTAGTTTAACTTAAGAATAGCTTCCTAAAAACATGACCTTTCTTTGATACAATACATTGCACAAGGTTTCTATACAGCAATCTAATCAGCAATTTAATAAAAAACAAACAAACCCCAAACCAAAATACCATCAACAAAAGACAAACAAGCAAAAAACCCAAACCAAACAAACATCAGTCACTCCCTGTGCAATCCAGGCCCCTGCTAAAAACAGCAATCATGTGAAGGCATTTCAGTGAAAACAAACTATAAACAAGCTCACTGGATAAAAATGAACATGTCACACAAGTGTACTGAAGTCTGATTTAAGACAAGGACGAAGTAAGAGGCTCCAGTCCTCTACAGAGATTTTACACAGAGAAATGAATGTGTGCAAGTTTAACATACAAATTTGGAAGGCCTCAGTACTTACCCTGACTACACTGAAGTCCAGTTTAGTTTCTTGTGCACACTGTAATATGAGCTGAAAGCAATTTTTACTTTGATTTGTCATTCCATTTTCATAATAACGCTGTAATATCCTTTGTTGTTCTACAGTAAATACAGAACGCAGATTCATCTAAAAATAAAAGAAGATACTCTGAAAATTTGTATAAAAACTGTAATACTTGTAGAATGCACAGGCTCTCATTTATGTTTGTTGTGATAAGGCTAAGTGTTGACTTGTTTTCTTTACCGAGTACTTTACCAACACTTTTACTTACTTTCCAAAAAAACCCTGTTACAGTCAATAATAGTGATTCCTTTGTGAGAGACTCAGGTTGAACAGGTGAACTACATGTTTGGAACAACACTGACAGCCTTTCATAAATAAATATCACATTGCGTTGCTAAGTCCAAGAGCCTCTAGTTTCAGACAAAGTTTCTCCCTTAAAAAAAAACAGGCATTAGGCAAAACAGAATAACACCAGCGGCTCCAACAATATCGGCAGGTTTGTTTCCCCTTCCCTGCCAAGAAAAGAGATAAAATTTGAGATAAAGCAAAGGTTTATCTGTTTGGCACGAGTAAAGTTTCCATGGCCTCTGAGTTCAGCAAATCCTGCACTCCCTTATGGCTGGTCATGCTACTCCTCTGCTGTGTCAGCAGCAGCGTTTCCCAGCTGCAAAGTCACAAAGATCAAGGACCAGGACTGGGGACAAACTCAAGGAAGAAAAAAAAAAAAAAAAAAAAAAAGAGAGACAGAAGGGCTTTAGGGCATTGTGGTTGTCCAGCCCACTGTGATGCTAGTGCAGTAGTATTAACATGGAGGGACCACCCAAATCCCGGCCTGTGTCTAGAAAGGTTCGAGCTACTGTGAAACTGTACCCTGAGGCTCTACATCAGGCTGGCTTGGAACAGGCAAACAGCTGAATGTTACCAAGTACAGAACAGACTCCCTAATCACAAACTGAAGTTTTACGCTCTTGTTATTTGGTCTATGCAGGCAAATATAATCCTCTGGTTATATATAAGAAAAGAGCTGCAGCACCACAGGATTCCAAGAACGGGGCCTTATTTTGTCCCAAACAGGAGGCTGCCAGCTGAGACAAGCCAAGTGCTGGCCAGGAAAAACCTGCATCAAACTTCGTGTCTTGGAAAGAAAAAACGTCACCAGCCACTAGTTATTTTTATCACTTTCAGCACATGTATCAAAATAATGCAGAACAAGCTAAAGAATAAGAAGCCATATCATCACCTTGCAGGAAAATAAAAGGAACAGGGGAACACTTTGTAGCTACCAAGCTTGTAGTTACTGTTTTTGGAAATTTCAGATGGAAAGAAGACTAGCAATATATTTAACCTTTGCACAAGAACTGCTTCAAGTTCAGAGCAAATAAAATTATTAAGTGCTCAAAAGCACGAGCAGACACCCAACTCCTTTCATATTATTATAATTGAGATCATTATCCTATGTAACGGTAACAGATATTAGACTTCAACAAGCCTCTATAAAGGAAAAGCACCATATACAACAGGACAACATCCGATTTCAGACTCCCTGCCCAAATCCACTCACTCACCACCTACTCATGTCACCAAACTCTCTCCTCTTCATCCCACTGTGATCAGGCAAACTCACTGATGTAGGGTGAAGATGAATATCCAGAATTTGGAGTACAATGCTTGTAGGCCAGAGCTCTCACTTCAGAGTTTACTTTCCTCTGTATGTCAACAGATGGTAGAAAAATCACTAACTACCCTGTTGTAAAAATTACAGTTTTCAATAATACTTAAAACAGAAGATGACTTTTCAATCACATTTTTAACTCTGTTCCTCATTCTTATCTACCCTCTCACTCCAGTGCATTAGTAAACGCAGCACTACCAGCTGCATTAGAAGTCAGGCTTTGCCCAAGTTGTGCCTCCCCCAGAATGTCTGTTCAGTCACAGTCAGAGCTGAGCAAAGGAGATTCTTGCTCTGAATACTGTTTAAAGAAATTTATAGCAAGCAACAGAGGAGACAATTATTAGCCCATTAACAAATCAATAAAGTTAATAAAAATCTACTTTATGAAATTAAGAGCAGACTTCAGATCTCCCATGTGGATATGCATGACAATGCAGCCACCAGCTGATTTATGCTACTCTTGAAGAACACGTGTTTGTGATTCTTCTTCCTCCTGCACAATTGGTAGGACCCAGCTTACACTTTTGTGTCTACTGTTCTTTCAGTACCAGTGGTCCTGTTTTATTTAGTTGAGATCAGTTCCCACAAATGACCTCATCAGAAATAGTTATAAACCTTCTATCTTTCCAGATCCAGATGATACCCATGATCCAATAGCTTCGGCATTTCTATACATAGGCTCAGCAAAAAGCAGCAAGCTCTGCAAACAGCTCATCAACTGCAATAAAGACTCCTCCAATTGCAAGATAATTTTCTCTTGATCTTCAGATAACCTCACATGCATTGCATGAGAGACTTGGCCTAGCTAAGCTCAAAAGAGGTCATGGTCTGGTTTAATAAACATCTCACTTTTGCATTTTCTTTTAATCATTTGTAAACTACACTTGCCAACCAAAACACTTATAAGATTCTTTAGTAACTTCTACCTTGAAGTCCAGTCAAGTGCACCTCAGATATTCTTACATTTTCTAATACGAGAGATCCCTGGCGCTCAGTGGAAATACATACAAACGAGAGAACTTACAAAGTGCTGACATTACTAAGTGTTACTACTACTATTAGTACCAAGGGAATCAGTAGATCATACACTTTCATAGTGGACTCAGTATTATTCAGAACAATCGCAGTACCTTCAAAGGAAATAAACTCCTTCTCCCCAACTTGTGTCTACAAAGCAGTCCAGTTTCTTTCAGGATTTCTCACCTTTGTCTTGAATTTCAGACTCCAAGTTAGAAATGGACATGGATTTTTATCATAATTTCATTTTGATCTTGACTTGCCAAACTCAGAAAACACGCATTTGAGCTTTTGGTAAGCCAGGTGTCCAGCTGGTTGGCAATACATTGGCACTGAAAAGAGAGTTTGTTACAAAAATGAACTCTGTGAAATTTACTAACTTCAGGCAAAGCAATATGCAAACTGAAATTCCATGAACAAGTCTTTTTTTCACTTCAATAAAAGATAGGGGTGGCAAAGCGGTATTTTTAAGGATTCGACACCTGCCCGTTCTGACAATAAATAATGCAGCTTTGGCCAAGTATGTTGCTGTCTACCTGACAGTGCAGAGAACAATCTATTACAAATGAAAAAGCAGTACTTCCTGCAACCCTGCTGTGTCTTAGGCCAACTAACATCATTTAACTTCACTCTGGCCTCCTACTCCTCAGCCTTTTGTAAACCTATCAAGACAGAGATGTTCTTCTTCAATCCCTTTCTAAACTGAATATTAAAAAAAAAAAGAAAATCACAGTAGCAGAAGAACCCCTTTGCTGTGTGTGGTGGTCCAGGAGATGTAAATGTAGTCCAAGTGCAATGTCAGGGGCTGGGGACACACGAGAGATGGAGTCTGGGAAGCGATGAGAACGAAGGCAGGAAATGCGTGCCCTTCAGTTTCTGCGCATGAGCCTCACGAAAGACAATCGCACCAACACACTGTGACCTGTCACGCTGACTCCTCCTCAGATGAGATGAAGGTTCTTCTTACAGCTCAACTTCTTCAGACTTCTTTAGCTGCTTGACCAGCTTTTTCCCCACAGTATCCACCCTCCTTCCCCTTCTGTGGCAGGAGCGAGCACAAGTGGAGAGGGGAGAATAAGGAAGAACTAAAGCCGAGTTTTCTTCTCACACAGAATATTTGCTTCATGAAACAGGTACTTGATGTAAGACTTAACCCACGTGTGTGCCTGAAATGCCCAGTCCTTCCACTCCAGTTACTTTATTCAACATCCAAAATTAACAATCTCTCCAGGGAGACCTGGTGAAGCCCAGACATGTATTTTTAGAAACTAGTGAAAACAACTTGGTGTCAAGGAGCACCACAAAAGAAAGAACAACAATAAGAAAATAGGAATAATGCTGTGTCAGTGAATTTATGTAAAAAGAAAATAAATTCAAGAGTTACTTAGCTGTTCTGCATTGACTACTTGAAAAATCTGGAGGCAAAAAAAGACAAAAAAAGCAGCACAAGAATGAAAAAAAAATACATTCTGTGGTGCGAATTCTGCCTGCAGTGTACAGCATTATAGCCTTAGTGTCAAAAAGTCTCTAAATATTAAGATTGCTGAACCAAGTAAACTTACTTGCAAGGTGAGTCTTCATAGAATACTACATTAATACTAATTAATCTAAAGGTAGGAAATAAAAATGATATTCCTCTCCATTCAAGCAGTAACAGAAACAAGTCTTGTATGTGAAAATTAATTAAAAAAAAAGAAAATTCACTCAGAGTACAAGTCACCACAAAGCAACTAAGTGTAGAAATCTTTACACGATGAAACACTATAAAACTGGTAGTGATTAACGCACAGTGATAAAGGGAACAAGCAGTTCCTGAGAGGTGGGTTTTTTTAGCCTCAGCACCAAACAAGCACTTGTTTGGAAAAAGGTTACCTTATAAAAGCCTGTAAGCCTACTACTGTTTTAGTCTGTCCATTCATAACAGGTACAATATGAAAATCAGCACACTCCTCAATTTCTTTTTTTTTTTTTTTTTTAATTTCTCTCCACAGTCCTCCATTGGTACAAATTAAAAAAAACTCTGCGCCAATATAAACCTGAGACAAAACTGTAACTAAAATAAGATACTACATACATAAATAAAACCAGACTGCAGCAGTGACGCTACTACTAGAGCTTTAGAAACCTGAACTGCACCAGCAATCACCTAATTCAGTTGCCATGTCCCAAATGCTCACGATTTTTTGCACACCCCAAACGGAAAGAAAACAACCAACCAGCCCCCAACTTATACACCATGTGTGGAGACACCGGATGTACATCAAGCAACAATGTTTAATAATCTGAATTTGTAGGTTACTGCCTCCTTCCTACACAGGCCAAAATAGTTACAATTACACGACTGTATTACACAGACCAGCTTGTAAAACTACATTTAAATATCTATGATTCACAATGCAGTTGCTTCCTTCTCCACTGCATATAGCATTTGTAACATTGTATTACAGTTCTACCTATAAAATTCAGCCTTTTATTAGGGACAAATTAAACAGCTCTCAGTAACTTAATAACATAATAACCTATGACCACAACCCCGCAGGCTTATGCAACCCATCCTGTTTTATTCATGCAACTGACACTTCTGACTTCAGCTGGATTAGCCACATTTTAACTTCGGCATGTACACAAGTGTTTGCAAGACCTATGTCAGAAAAAAAGAAAGTACTAAAATGCAGTTTTACTCTGCAAATGTAATCCGCTTCAACACTCCAGTTAGGAGGATAAAGAAGTACTTTTGGCTAGTTACATATGATCTTATTTATAATATCAGAAGCCCCATGCTAACCAAATGCAGGGGAACAGGGTTGGGGTTTCTTGTTGTTCCCCAGAATGGGGCAACCTCACGTACAACACAAGCACATCCAGAGGCCGAGACCTCTCCCGGCACCACCATCGCCCCACAAACCGCACAGCCGGTGCACTTCTTCCTCCTCATTCCCTTTCAAATACTTGAGGACTAAAACGTGACAGGAAAACGACACCCCATTCAAGTGCCACCATGACTGGCTGTGTTTGGCACTGAAATAGGGCCAACGCGGCCTTTGAGAGGCAGAAGTCCTGAGGGGAAACAAGGTTTGAACCGCTGTGTAACAACCCCCTACTGCTGTGCTTGTGTGGGGCCCGCAGGCCTCACACCATGAGGCAACGACAAGGTTTCCTCTTGCCTCTCCCCAGCGGCGCCCCCTCAAAGCCTTCAACTCCACCAGCGCAGCCTCAAGCCCTACCCCTGCACCGACCCGAGGGGCTCACAGCTCGGGGAAGAGGAAACACGAGATAAAACCCGCGCCGGTGACCGCCCCGGCCCCGCTGGGACCCCCCGGCGCTGCCGCCTCAGCCGCCGCGCGGGGCACGCGCAGCAGCGCGCACGCGCTCCCTCCAGCGGGCCCCCGCCCCACCCCGCTCACGCGGCGGCGGCGCGCGCAGGCGCAGTGCGGCCGAACGGGCGCAGGCGCAGACGGGCCCCGCTCCCCCCGCCCCCCCAACAGCGCGCCGTGGGCATGCGCACAGCGCCGCCAGCGGCCGCCCAGCGCCTGCTTGTGCGGGGCCCCCCCGGGGGAGGCGCAGTGCGCATGCGCGTCCGAGGCGGCTCGGCGGCCGCGAGCCCGCGCGGCCGCCCTCCCCCACCGCCGGGCCGCCGGTGCTGGGGCAGCACCAGCATCAGCAGCATCAGCAGCGCCAGCGCCCTCCTGCCCCCGCCCGCCGCGCCCCCTACGGCCGGGGACCCAGCCCCCCCGGGACAACTGATGCCCGCCCCCCGCCCCCGCGCGGCGCGCCGGGCTTACCGTGCTGTGCGGGGCTGGCGCGGGGGGCTCGGGGCTCCGGATTCAGCCGGTTTCGGCTGGGTCGGTCCCGGCGTCACACAATGAAATCAGCGCCTCCGATCATTAATTCTCATCATGATCGTGACGTCAGCGCAGACAGCGGCCAATGGCAGCGTGAGATCAGCGCCGG
Organism: Caloenas nicobarica; assembly: GCF_036013445.1. Classification (NCBI taxonomy): domain Eukaryota; kingdom Metazoa; phylum Chordata; class Aves; order Columbiformes; family Columbidae; genus Caloenas; species Caloenas nicobarica. The sequence continues at coordinate 7,611,279 of NC_088256.1, forward strand.
CCGGGACAGCGCTCGCCCCCGCCCCCCGCCCGGGGGGGCGCTCGCTGCGGGCCGAGGGGCCGCGCCGGGGAGGGCCGGGCGGGGGCAGCGCTGCCCCCGGCCCCTCAGCGGCGGGGCCGCCTCCTCAGCGCACAGCCCCGGCCTCCCTCACGGCCGCCGGGCTGTGCCGCCGTCCGCCCGGGGCAGCTCGGCCCCTCCCGCTCACCTGCCCCGGGGCGCTGCCGAGGTCAGCGGGCCGCCCCGCAGCCCCCCCGCAGGCAGGGAGCGGTGGGCGTGCGAAGGGATACCGGCGTTTTCAGAAGGAAATAAATTCATAGAATGTCCTGAGTTGGAAGGGACCCACCAGGGTCATCGAGTCCAACTCCTGCCTCTGTGCAGGACAATCCCAAAATTCACACCATGTGTCTGAGGGCGTTGTCCAAACGCTTCTTGACTAGTAAGCTAAATAAAATCTACAATGTTTTATAACCTTTTTATCGTGCTGCTCTCGGCAGGCAAGTAGGTGTGCCTGGTAAAATCTGAAAAGCTCCAGGAAGGGTCAGGATTTCAATTACTTGAAGCTCATGGCAGCCAAGAAATAAACTTTTTATTGCTTGGCGCGAATGCGTTTGGTCTCAGAAGAAAGGAAATGTCCATCTCTTCAGGTGGGCAGCACAGACTTGTACCCTCGTGGAGGTTGGACGCCTCCTCGCCTGTGTCTTCTCCACACTCTGTGGTTATACAAACACCACAACACAAACTACTACAGGCTCGTAACACTGTGTTACTACAGGAGTGCACAGTACAACCAGGTGTATTGGTGCCAGCCCTCTGTTAGGCTCGGTTTCCCATCCAAAAGGAAACCCCGTCAATGAACAAGCGAGAAGTTCGATACTATTCGTCTCTACTGACGGATTATGTGATGGAAATCATGTAAAATCATTATTTATTGCCTCAGCTGTAGGAGCACTAAGAAGTCTGAATCAGATTTGAGGCCTCATCGTGTTAATTACAAAGCCTCTAGATACGCCATGTCCCTATCCTGAATAGTTTACACTATAAATTGCAATGCTAAAATATTAAAACAGGCAATTAATTTTGTGTAATGACTTGAATCAGAACTACTGGTAAACATTTCTGCAGGACTGAAATAAAAGAATTGTTACTGGTTATTTTTAGGCAGGGAGGAGAAAAGTGCTCAATGCGTATGTGTATTTTAAAATTACGGTAAGTATATTGTTTAAAGGTTTTAAGACTGACTTCTGACATATTTAACTCTGTTTCTGGCCACCTGAAGTTTTTTCTATGGTTTTCCACGCAGCAGCAAGATGTGTTGAATGATGTCATCCACAAATAAAATACATCTTTCTAGAGCATCCCTTAGTAGTTGAATAGTAGTTCATGTTCTGTCGACATTGTAATTACATTTCCTTCACCACTCTGGAAAGTCAGTTGATCAATTAATAAAGCTTAATCTGAGCTAAAGATCTTGGATTACCGGAATCATTGCCGTAAAGTGCCAGTCTTAATGCACATCTCTCCTGGAGTAGCTGATGTTGAGATCTCCACCTACTTCTGGCAAATTTGGATAATATACCAGGTATATTGGTATGATATTTCCTTTATATCTCCCACAGTGATCATGTGGTGCAGAGGGAATTGGATGAAGGAGCTGGGCCAGCTGAAAAGATGATGTTTTTCTGGCTGGGACTGGTTACATACTGGCTCAGCCCGTTGGTGGAACTTGCCTGCTGCAGCACAGTTGCTCAGTCCAGCACAGAAAACCAGTGTGAGGAAGCAGCTGAGGATGAGGAGGAGGAGGAATCCCTTTGGGTAGCGGCCCCAAGAGTATTGGATTAGACATAGCGGTAAACACCCTGACTTTAATAACAGGAATTTATGGATGGTCCATGTGTTTTAAACCCTAAATCTTGTACTATGCGGCTTCTTCCCGTAAATATCTTGCCTTTCTCTGTGTGCTGTCCACACTCACCTTATAAAAATTAAATAGAGCGACCATAAAAACCCTACGCCACTTCTAGAGAAAATAGTGGTTTGGAATTCGTGATGGAATGACTCCAGAGAATTTTGGTACACTTTGTTCTTGCATTATCTGGGGATTGGGAGACAAAAATGGTGAGACAGTCTCTCTAAAATCCTTTGAAAAAGCTACACTGATGTTTGATAAAATATAGCTTATTAAACTCTTTTTAAATGTTGAATAATAGCAATATTTCAAGGGCTCTTATCTGACTCACAATGGGCTCACAGGTGCTTTTTTATAGTTTATATCAAAAAAGTGATAGAATCATTCTTAAAGGAGACATCAGGTGTGTATTTAAGTTATCAAAGAAAGCAGTGTGCAGACTTGTGACCACATAAAAGGTTTATAGATCACAGTAACAGGAATTTGTCTCAGGGTAAAAGGCAAGACTAAGAGCTTAAGAAACGTCTATATCCAGCAAGAAGAATATTGAAAGAAAAAAGAGGTAAAGTAAATGTGAAAAAATATATTCATGGTCATGGTAGGAGTGGGATGGAAGAAGTGTGCTCAATAATACATACTTTACAATACAGAAGAGTAAAATGAATGTATAGGTTAAAAACTCTGCTGCTGTTTGCAGCAGTGGAACAAGCTCCAGAAAGAACTTCACATTATTTACTTCCTTCCCTGATATTGCCTCTCAATGAGACAAACCTTGCAGGAAAAACCACGGCAGGATGAAAAAAACCAAATATTCCTCTACTGCAACCAGATCCACATGCTTTCTCATTCATTAATAACAGATTTAAATTAACAGGGGCTGGCAAATTGGTCCAGTGGTTTAAACAGTAGCCCGGGACGTAAAAGGACTCCTTACATGAGGGAATTAGCATCAAAGTGAGAGTCTCTGATGTAGCTTCTTTGTATTAGGTCATTAAACTAATTAGCTCAGCTTACTATTAGTTACTTAGCTCAGTATGGGTTACTGCTTCTGCATGGCAGAGAAAGCGTTTCTCAGAAATACCAGCACTGTGCGTGGGTATCGCCGGTTCACCGGCAGCACGGGGTGCGGCTGTCCCACCGTCCCCACGGGGGATGTGGAACAGGTCAAGAGCCCAATTTCCTATTCCACAGTTGGGAACTCAGCTATAAAATCACAGAATTCTTATCATGTACCAAGATCTTCCACCTTTTTCCAGCAGTTCATCCCATTTTCAGGTTTTTAGCAGATTGGGGAGGTAAGAGAGGTCTCTGTAACGATGCCCCAGAACAGAGGAGCTGACGTGTGACCCCAGGCGATGAACCTGAACAATTTTGGTCATGCAGTTTAGAGCAACGCCTGCTACTTCCATTTCTAGGCTTTCTGTTCAATCTAGAAAACACTAAGAAAGGCAATGAGGCAAAACCAATCCACTAAACAGAAGCTTCTCTTAGGACAGCTTCACTCAATTCATTATGCTGTTATTCTGGTGATGCCTTAGAGAAAAAATCTCAAAGCCAGACCTGAGGGTGACCTGACAGGTCAGTGGTGTTTTGGAGAAGGGTGAAAGCAGGGTGGAAAGGAGCACGAGGACTTCTCACCAGCAATTTGTGTTGCAATTTGGTGTGATGCTGCCTGATCTCATATGAGTAATTTGCCCGTGACATTGCTGTAAGGCATTAAATTGTGTAATTAAATAGCATCAGCCAAAAGAGCATCACCTCATTGGATCTGTCCCTTTGTCCCCAAAACAGAACAGCATTGAACTCATGCTTTGGTAACTGTATAGGAGAATCCAATCTTGAAAACTCTGCAGTTAATCTAAGTGCTTGAACATCCTCCCATAAGGAAATTTTTGCTCATATTCCTTCTGAATCTTCAATAAGTTAAACCCTCAGAAGAGATTTCCTAAACTTCAGGCTCAAGACTGACCAAAGCAAACCCTCTGCTAGCTCCTTCGTCAGAAAACTATAGTAAGAGTTTTCTGAGCAGAGTTCCTCAGCCAGTTCGGATGCTTTGTTTCCCCAGCTTCACTACAAGAACGTTGCATCTGACCATGCCAAAAGCCTGGCTAAAGTCAAGATATATAATATTTACAGCTTCACGTCTCCACAAGGCTCATTATTCTGTCATGACGGAAAGTTAGATCAGTTTGACGTTATTTATTCTTGTGAAATCCAAGTTGCCTGTTATTAATTTACTTGTTTCCATCAAAACGTGGATGCTGCTCTTTTCAGATTGCTGCTGTTGGCATTGCGCAAGCGTAGGTCGCTCCAAAACACAAGGCCTTTGGTTTAGTTGCTGGCTCTTCCACAGATTTCTTGCTTGATGAACACTTGAAATGACAACGATGCGATTTGTCTGTTTTACGGAAAGGTTGTAAAGACACATTAAAGATTGGGAGCCACAGGGGCGTAATGAAAGATCTGCTAAATCAGGAGGTTCCTTGTGAAATAGTGATGGAGGAAGGATAACACTATGTAAAACTTAGTAAAAACGTTAAGATGGAAAATTCCATGCAGCACCTTTTCTGCATCTAAGAACGCAGCCAAAATTAGTAGTCTTACGAGATTTACAAATTTTCTGTCTTCTTTGAACTTGGTTTTGCCACATTAATTAAAATTAGTTGTTAATCCTCACTCAGTGTATAAACAAAGCTCCCATAAACTGAATGTGCAAGTATGTCCCTTCTGCTAGTATGCAAAAACCAGCTGGTGCTTGTGGAAAAAAAATGCAAAAAGAGCCTGGTTGTGTATGTATTTTAGGGATTTGTTCCACTTTTTTATTTCTTGGCATATTTTTATGAAAATCAGGAGTGCTGTTTCCTTTCCTTTTCATTACCTTTGATAATTTTTCATACAGTCAACCATGAGAATTATGAATTTGAGGAACATATAAAAATGCTATACATCAAAATTTAAAAAAAAAGAGGGAGAAAATTATTGAATATTTATCTTCCACTCATTAATATTCCTAGCATAGAAAGTTTTATAGTACAAAGAAAAAGCTAAAATAATTCAAAATATAAAAATTAAAACAAAGCCAGTAAAGACAGGAGGAAGCAAAGAACCAGGGAGGGAACCCACCATTTTTTTTCCTGCCTATGCAATTGACCTGTTCTTAGAAGCCTTTACAAAGTAATCCCATATTCTCCTGGATTGTGATGCCTGTTGTACAGAATCCACCAGTTCACTGTTTCAGACTTCATTATCACAGACTTCCTGAAAGGAGGGGTATTTATTTTCTAAAGTAATAAAAACTTATACCCCACAACCAGTAAATCTTTTTGGAGCCGTTCTGTTTCCTTTAGCTGACTTGGCTTTCTTGGCTGTCCAGGCCAGGATGCAGCTGTGTTTTTATTTTGAGTGAACTCTTCAGAGTTTTATTGCTTTTCAGAACATTATAGAAACTTGCTCCATTCCTACGGTTTTCCTGTGTTTTTCCTATGGTAACATTCTCACAACTTTCCTTCTGCTGCTTGAAGTATCCTAAGTCCAATCTGGACATGCATGGAACAAAATGAGATGGGTACGGTTCTCACCTTGCTCATGCGGACGTCTGTTTGTGACAGCAAGTATCAGTATAGATGGCCTGGCAAATCCATACGGTCCCTCTTTCGGTAATTTAACACCCCACTACAAGCCCAAATTCAACTGATAAAGTGATTCACCTAAAGGTGATGCACAGCCAGTTCGTATTTCCCATGATTTTTTGGAAAAGCAACTGAGAAAATGTTGAGTTGGAATCTTCAGAGCATTTACTAGGTTAGGCAGTGCGCTCCTTTCGATTGGTTTAATATTTCTCCAGAGATTCAGGTTTTCCCGTTTGCTCAGGTCTCCCACAAGCACACATTCATCTGCTCCTTCTTTTCTAACTTTTGTGGTACATCCACTAAAGCTCATGCCTATCCCCCTTGTCACCGGCTCCTCACCTTTATTCTGTACCCCTGACTGCCTTGAAAGGGCCTGAAAAGTGTTTTTTCCCCCTCTAAAAATAGGATAAGCACAATGGTTGTTCTTAGTCCTTGGGAATAAAGGAAATATCCATCATCCACTAGTTTCTTCACACATTTCTCCCTGGTTCTGTTATCTTGTTTGAATTTAATCAAGCTGACTTTTCTCCTCTGTCACAAGCCAAAGTAGGGGAAAGAAATGAAATGATAGAATGTAGATTAGATCTGATTCTAAAAGATACTGTATCATAAAAACAAAGATGAAGACAAAAGCCATGAGATCAAGAATACAACTAAAATAGCAATACAAAGCATCCCATGTTCCTCAGTAGCTCCACATTCCTGTTGAAGAAGAAAGGTGAAAATCTGAGGGATTCAGAGGGGATTTTTTGAAGTGGAAGAGCAATGGTAAACCTGTTTACCACAATCAATTCCTGCAAGGAAAGCGGGGAACTAACTAAAGCAATATAAAACCCACTATGAGCCACTTGGACCTCTTGCTAAACCCGTATCCCTCACATGAACTACATGTGTTTCCAAAAGCATGCGATCAGCTAAAAATGCCAGTTCTGGCACCAGCAAATCTAAGAGCTGAGGAAATCCATGAGATGGTTTCCATTCGTGCTCAGTTGATCCATCTGTCAGTTTGCTGGTTAGGGTTCAACAGAAGGCAAAGCGTTGCAGCCTCGACTGCACAATCCCGTAATTCATAATGCAGTTCCTCCACAACTGTCCTATAAAGCATGCATTCCACACTATGAAAGAGCGCAATTTGTAGGCTGCAAAACAAAAGTGTTTAAATTCTTCCTGAATTGTCACTTCCTCAGTTTACAATTTTTTTTAACGTGAGAATAGCAGGAGTTTGGGGTTTTTTTCCTGGTCTATTGTAAAACACATTTTCAAGCTTAACTATTTCATGAAAATGATTTTCTTGTGAATATTTCTGAAAGCACAGCATGATTTCTGAGGTTTTGTGTGACCAAGTGTATCAGGTGAAGTGTCCTTCTGGGGAGAGAGCCATTGTCTTTTGTAGATAAAATATCCTGCTTTGTTCGATCCCATAGCATCACATATATTTTGCAAAAAGACTGTGTAAGATTAAATCTTGTCACAAACTGCTATCGCTCATTAGAAAATGATCCTATTAAGAAATATGTTTATGAAGTAACCTTCTGTCTCTCTTTCAGATAACAATAAAATTGAAGTATTGATGGTTTGATACCAAATAATTTCCCCTAATACTAACCCTGTCATTTTATCTACATACAGAAGAATTTGTTTAAATGCAAATTACTTGTTTCATGAAAGAAGACAATCATTTCAAAGCTTTGCGGGCGCTTTTCTATTAATCACTATTTGCTAAAACAACCTCTTTAAAGGAAATCCTCCTTGTGGTAGGACTACATTATTGTTTCCAATCTGTTTTACTTCCTCCACACACACAATCTTGTTTAATCTCAGTTCAGATAAAATGGAATGATGTAACATTAAAGGGAAGATTTTTTAAGAGGAGCGGAAGGTTATATACTTTTCCCAATCGCTGCATCTATCTACTGGCAATATAGTTTGTACTGTGGGGTTCCTAATAGATGCTGCTTCTTGAATAATGATATCCAGAAAATGCCTTTTTATCTCCCTGGAGTTAAGACAAGATGCCAAATCTTTTTGAGATAGAGGCCCAGCCACTGCCACACGTTTGTTATCATCAGGCAGTGCTGCTGTGGTGATGCACCTGAAAGCAGCATTTGGTGCAGAAATAGAGTCGTTTCCTTTTTAAAGCAAGATAATAATAGAAAAACACAGGATAAATGTGTTGGATCATATCAAAAGCCTTTTTAGCCTAATATCCTCTCCCCAACAATGCCTGGCAATAGATGTTTTGTGTTAAAGAACAGGAGTAACTCACATATGGAGTGATCATTTGTAATTCAAGCAATCAGTATTTTAGATGGCAGAAATACTGCATTTATTGTGGTTTAATGCACGAAAGATGAGCCGTGGGAATTTGAGTTTCCTGACAGCATCAATGTATTGCTTACCAGGGAATTTCCAGCTACGAAACCTTAATTAATATTAATCATCAGTGTTTATCAGTATCAATAACTAATCTTAATAGCTGTATTTTCCGATGATGAATATGTATTTCATTATGTATTTAATGCATTTCAGACGTTTGATTATAAAATAATAACATATTTTACACTCGCATGGACATTTTGATCCATTTTGTCCCCAAAGTCTTCTGCCTTAGGAATCCTGTCGCTTCATCCAAAACTATTATTCATCACTCATTCTCATTCCACCTTATTTTTTCCATATAGCAAATAGAATCAAAGGTCAGAAAAACACTGTTAAACTTGAGAAGTAATTCCCTATTTATGGGCTTCATGTTTTAATAATCTCATTAATGTAACCCTTTATTATCATATACATTTTAGGAGAATATTTTATAGTACTTGGAATGACTGTAAGTAAAAATAAGCAGCATTACATTGGTGGGTATGTCAGTGTCAGCAACAGTGAGTCGTGCTCTTTTATTCTGCAGTGAATAAAACCAGGGCAACTCTGCATTGCATTAAAGGGAGTCTTATTTACTGTCTATTTTGTTCTGAAAACTGACTTTTCCTAAATAAATGCAGACCTTCAAAAAACACACTAGCACATGCAGATGGTAATATGTGGAGATGGATGTGTAAACTGCTTCCTCTCCAGTGGCACATACAGCAACATGTGTAGTCAGGCCACTCTTAAATGCAACGGACACCTGTGGTTTGGAGTATTTTGCCCTTCCAGCATGTGCTCAAATGCAACATTTTTGAGTCAGAATAAGGTCAGCACCACCAATGCTCATGATCTCCTGCTGGTTAGTCAGCTCGTCCCTCAGTTTTTCCCTAAAAATACCAATAGAAAAGTCACACAAATGTGTATTTGTAATTAAGCATCCAACAACTTGGGTTATTTGAGTACATGTATGGATAGATGGATAGCACTGATTTATGTCAGTGTCTTAGCTCACCTGGAATGACTTGAAAAAACTCATTTAAAATAACAATTTTAATCCGAAAAGGTTCAATGGCACATAGAAAGAGCAGAAGGACTTACATACTCTTGCCTTTCTGAAATCTTTCTTCTCCCAACCCTGTGGCCCAGGACCCTTTGCCATCACCCCTCACAAGGCACCTCGGTCCTGGGTGTGAGACCCTGCCCTGTGGGGAGCACCCAGGCTCCTGGTCTCCAGGGAGCAGCCACCTCCACTGTGCCCTGACACATCATCTGAAGAGTAAAACAAGCTTTTTGATATAATATGGGGGAAAAAAATAGTAGCTGTTAGCAGTCTATTTCAATTAAGATCCAAGAGCAGAAGCAACCTGTCATGCTACGTAGCTGATGGATTTGCTTAGTGGGCCTAAATCACTGTGTTTATCTTGGATTCACAGCTAATGAAAGGGTGCAGCGTGCTGCAAGCCATGGAGCTTAAGGTCCATTAACTAATCAATTTCTAACTCTGGGAATTGAAAAAATGGAGAGTGAAGCAGTGGTCAGCACAATATCATACTTCTACAATTTCAGAGGAAACAGTTTTTCAACAGCAACATGTGAACTGGACCACAAAGGAGATGTCAAATATCACTTTGTTTGTGGGGTGATTAATGTCTTGAAGAACTAATGTGCTTTGGAAGCATAAAGCATGGAAATAAATAAATTAATAACGATTGTCATCCGTCAGATGTTGCAGGTACAGCCCAGCAAACGGTGTGTCCCTGATGCTTTGCAGTAAGAGAGATATCCTTTGTATGTCTTAAAAAAGCAGGTAGAAAGGTGGCTTTGTGCCATACTGCAAACATATTTTTCCCTGAGCTACTTGATATATCTACAGACATGGTTCGATATTGTGCAGGTATGTCATTGTAGCTTGCAAAAGCAGCAGCATAGCACCATTCCCAGGTTAATTAGCTGTGCCCTTCAGCAAGGATTAGGAAAGACTTGAAAGCTGCTAAAGCCAGGGAGGATTCAAGAAAAGCAAATAGCCCAACTTCTGTGGCAGACTCTATTGCCAGGGATTCAACTTAATCGGGATCTGTGTCAGCTGCATTGATAGGCCTTCATGTAAGTCATTTTATTTTAGGTAAACATTTGCAAATGAACTTTTTGTATTTATAGCGTCATTTGGGAAAGGAAAAAAAAAAAAAAAGGAATATCTTACCGGCAATATTGTTATCCGAACTCTACAGAAACATTTAGACCTTTCAAACTAAATGTCAAGTTGTTCCTATTGAGTCAAATTCTTGCAAATTTAACCTAATTAGCATAACCACTTTCCAAGTCAAACCAGGTCCTTATGCTTTGCTTAAGTGGTATTAATACGTGAATATATTCAGACTGACACAGCTCATCATTTTATGCCTGTAGGAAGAAAAGCAGAAGTTATGAGCCCAAAAGATTTTTTACTCCAGGCAACAAAATTCTTCATGGATATAAATGTAGCTTTACTATGATAATTTTTCATACATAATTATATTATTTTCCTAAGCCAACAAGAAAACATGATCCAGCTGAAATGACTGTAAGAGAAGGGCCACAACTGACTGGGAAGGAAAACTCAAATAGTAGTTACTGCTGTTTAACCACAAGACTGGCACAGCAAGCCCATAAAAGGTGAAGACTTGAGTTCTGGAAGATGGAAATTTGATTCTGTATTGTTTTCTAACATTAATCCTCTCCCTGTCACACGTGTATGGTGCAGAGACGGCTCCCTTAGGCTCTGGTTAAAACACTTTTCTCTCGGTTCCTGAAACAGAGAACTCTGAGACTTACTGAGCTCAGGCAGTGGGTAGGCAGGTGTGGTGCCACAAACACTTGCCCGGATTTTGCATCACTTTATAGGTGCTACACTGGCAGAGCTGTGCACAGAACACGAGGTTAAAATCAAGCCATATTTCAGAGCTATTAATGTGATACCACTAAAATTGTGCAAAGGGGAATGTTTGTTTTTAGCATAAATATTTTATTTCCCTGGGGAAGATTTCAAAGACATACATGTGTGGTAAGTTAAAGAATTTGAAAATACTATCTCAACAAACAGGGTCATAGCCTAGGCCAGCAGTGACCTGTCCTAAATCTCATCAAGGCTAATCATTTGGATTTGGTACAAAAAGGCAAAATCCTTCTGTCAGTCAGCAATATGACTAGACCATTGCTGGTTGCCAAAAACCCCATCAGTTTAGGAAAGACATCACACCACCGTTCTTATGAGACACACTGCTTGTGCAGACAAGTACTTAAAATCTCATTTTGTACTTATAAAATGTATTTGTGTTGAAATAAGTCTGTTGAAAAGTTTCAAATTATTCTTAAATGAAGGAGTTGAACCAAATGTCCTACTCATTTGAAATAAGAGGAGAAAGTAGCTTGTTTGTGCTGGCATAATGAGAGTAGAGATGAGCAAGCCTTTGGAAAATAAGTCTGCTTTGATATTTTTAGAAAATGTCATTTAACCAGGATACAGTACTCTATTTTTGAAATCTTGTCTCTGACAAATCCTGGCAAAATAGTAGATTAAAGTCAGATCGTGTGCCTGGAAAAACCAGCCAGCAGCTGGGTGACCAGCCAGTGGGCTGTTCAGATTCTTCTCGGCAGACGCTGCATCCTCCAGCACTGCGCCCGCTGGGTAAGTGTCCAGAACCTAAATATTCAAATATCTTTGCCCAGCTGTCAGCGTTGAACGTGTCCTCAGTAGCCACTTAACTTGTATCCATGGCTCACAATAAAAGCTTTAAAAAATTTAGATAGAAAACCATGCTTCCAGCTCCCAAATGATCTGTTTAAAATACTTGGGCAGCATTTAGATAAAATACATAGATAATATACAGTGCAATTACAAAAATAATTGCACTGATGAAATTAATTGCCATATAAAGTTTCCCTTTTCATTAGGTGTCTCCAACTATCGGCTGTGAAAGACTTTTTTCTTTTTGTGACAAGGTGACTTCAGCAATTGAGACTATGGGCTGAAGTATTGCCAAGGAGCCTTGCCAGTAAAACACCTGATTTGGCACATGTACAGATTTGAAATTAGATTTTTAATCTGAAGAGTTCTTTTTGAACATTTTCATTCTGTTTTATTTGGAGATTTGGAGTTGAAACAAAGGACTTGTCTTAGGTTTCTAAAACCTGTCCCTGATAGCTCTTTCCACAAAATTTGTTTAAGCATTTGAATGAATGTGAAACAAGCCCAGGCTAAATCTTGCCCAGTTAACTTGAATAAAGCAAGATTTGCAAAGAAACTCTGAGCCTATGGAGACAAAAGTATAGCAAATGGGAAACTAGGCAGTTATAAAATCACCAGAGGATCCTTTTATTCTTGAGATCACAGCTGGAAAGATTACCAGAATGTGGTTCACAATTCCTGCGGAGTTTCGTTGCCAGTGGTATTTTGATAGCAAAAAACCCCACAACTTTTGCAGTCTAGTATTATATATTTAGAATCTTAGGGAAAAAAAGCTTTCAACGAAGCTTTCAGCCTAAACTATTTTTAATCCTAGCTTTTTCTGTGAATAAATAAAAATATGAAAATTAATTGTGCTGTGAAAAAACACTAAAACAGCTTTTCCTCTAGGAGATTATAAATATCTGTATATATCGGCAGAATGTTAAATTAACATGAAAAATGTTATGCTAAGTTTCACGATGATGTAGTGTGAGAAAGCAGTGATACAACAAAATTGGTACGCTATATAAAAGGTGTAAGAACTTTCTTAGAAAGATACATGATTGTAGAAATACAGGCATTTATTAAAATGATATGATGCAAAAAAAGTGGGGGATGTGACACTTCATCAGTAAAATATGCAGGCAGCGTTAAACATAAGCAACTGTTTTAGTTTAGGATGCAATACGAATTTATAAATAATAGATGGAACTAGTATTAATAGTTTTAAGACAGATGAATGAAATCAATATTTTTTCTAACTCTTTCAAATTAATTTATGACAGCTGCACGGCTACTCCCCTTCACCAGAGAGCTAAGAAAATGTTAAATGGGTAGCTTATGTGATGAAAAGTTATTATCTCAAGATCAGCCTTGGAAGAACACGGATGAAAAGTGAGATAATATTGGAATATATGGCTTAAATTTTTAAACCTGAGGTTGGTGCTGCAGGTGTGAGAGATGATGCTGTCAGCCAGCACCTTTTATTCCTCTCTGCTGCTGCGACTGCTTGCGTGGCTTCAGATTCACATCACATGTCCCAAATCAAAAAGGAAATTGGTACCAAGTTCAAAGTCAGTGGGAACTGGGGTGATGAGCTGAGTCAAGCAGCAGGAGCTGTGGACTTAGCTAAACCTAGGGAGAAGTTTTTGAGCTACATTCATGATGTTTTATTTTAATCTCCCTAATAATAAAAAGCAGACCCAAGAAGGCAGGAGGGCTGGAAGCTGAAACCAGTCTGAAAACAGAGTGAAACAATCACTAAAATCATTGAGCTCTGCCAGACAGAAGGCACAGGGCCTTGTCTACAGGGGCTGTGAAATACGAGTCAAGTTCTTAACAGGTGTCTTGCCTGTCTCACCTTTTCACAGCCCTGGTTCGCAGTGCTAACCACCTACCGAGAGGTTTTGTAGCCGGAAATGTCTGCTGCTGCTACTGCACTGAACTTAAAAATAAAACCACAAATGACTCAAACTGCAGGAGATGTTTTCCTTCAGAGAAAACCTTTGCCCTGCAGCCATTGGGCTGAATTCGACTGGGAAACGAACAGAAGCTTGAGGAACAAAACCAGTAAAACTCAGTGACATGGGGAATTGCTGATGGACGTGTGATGGATGTGCAGGGCTCCAAGGGCAAGGCTCAGTCATGGTCATATCTGGGTTAAAAGAGTCTTAGCTCCTTTTTTAGGCTTGGGTATTTTGATACTTGCACCCATTAGGGAGCATTTCTAATTATTCTTATAGGCAAAACACAAGCCCCATTAAGACAAGAGCTGAAAATGCAGGTTGCTCTCACTCTGAAGAGTCTGTGAAAGAGAAGATGGTCTCCTCATGGAGACCTGAAAAAAAAAAAAAACAAACCTGTTCCGAGGACTTGGAGGACAGGGGTCCTAAGGAAACACTCAGTCATTTGGCTATCACCAGAAACTAGAGAGCATTTGAAGAATCGCTATAACTGCTGAAGACCCCTGAAACAAGGAAAGATGAAAAGGCTATTCCCAGATTTTAACGCCAGGGCTGGGGATGGTCTTTGTTGGCTGAAGAACATTTTGACGAGACTGTCCTCTGACATCTGGCTGCAGAGCGGTCAAGACACTTGACAGAACAGGGGAGACACCACGGATTGGGAGGAGCTGCAGATGCCTGGGGGATTCTAACACTTTTTGGTACAAACAAGGCTTCTGGACGTCAGGTCTTTATTTTGGAGCTGAGCTCACACAATTTGTGGCTGCAGGAGAGTGAGACGGCAATGAAAGCTGACCCTGAAGCACAAGCTACAGAGCTTTCCAGTTCTTGGTAATTAGTTTATACCTACCCCTGCTTGATTGGAGCATGTATTGTCACCTTCTAAAATGGTTTCAGGTTGTCCAAGTGCGTTTTTAAGAGAAAAGGAAAACATGACATTGTTTGCTTCCCAAGCTCTTTAAAAATAAACCTCCTATTGCATGTAAGAGAGAGCAGAGCTGTGTGGAATGGAGAGAACGGAGGAAGACTCTTGACAAGTGAATTACCGGGGGAGAACTGGTTGCTAATGCGACGGCTCCCAGTTAAGAGCAAAGAGCGTGTTGCTGGGATGTACCAGAAAACACGACAGGACATTTCACCGTCCTCTTCTTGGTCTCTTTAAATGCCAAAGCAAGTTAATTTGGGGAGACAGGCTGAAGGGAAGAGACCTTTTTATTCTGCATCCTCAGTGTTTTACTTATGTCCGTATATTGCTACAGAGAGGATCAAAACCTCCCAGCTCTGCGTTTAAACCCGATGTTTCATCCACCAGCCATTCACAGACTTATCAAGGGCAGTCTAGGAAGCTTCACGTATTAAATTCCCTGAAGTAAACATGGTGAAGGCTGCAGCAAATGTTTTGATGTTAGGTTAGTCTGGCAGGTATTACTGGCCTACATTAATTTTCTTTTTCTAGCTTCTAGGTTATTATATCTCTTTTTCTGTTCACAATATTAAGGCAACACAAAATTTGGCTCTACTCACGCGCGGGGAATATCTCCGTAGTCACTGCACAGCCAGTCCTCCAAGCAAATATTTAGTCTAACTAAACATCATGAATGAAGGAGCTATTGGAGTATAAAGTAGGAGCATAATCTCTGAGGTTTTAACCAAGGCATTACAAAGACCTAATAATAGCAGGGCTTTGCAGAGATGTTAAGATAAAGAAAAAGCCATCTTGAGAATGCCTTCAAGAAAAGCTTTGCCTGTCTCCAGCCACTTGGCAACGTGAAAGACAAGCCTGGACCGAAAATCACACAGAAAAATGAAGATGGCATAATAATCGTTGTTATAATTTTAGGAATCTGACATTCTCCTTGCCAGCACATCCTGAGTGACCCCATCAGATATCTCTGCAAGGCAAAATGACTCTTTTAATATTTAAGCCCACTTTCAAATATTTCTGTAAGGCAAATTTTACCATGTGATGATGGAGAAGAAGATAATGATGAAGTGCAGAATAATAAAATGTCTTTTCTCAGTGGAGTACTTCTCCACATCATTGGCTGGATTCCACACCAGTGCTCTCCTGTATGAACTTGGGCTTGTCTCTCCTCTGCCATCGGAGTGAGTGAGTGTCCCTCAAAGGCAAAATATTCCCATTTGCAATGTTGCTGGACTGGTTCCTTCAAACAATAAATGTTAAGCCTAATATACAGACCAAGTTCTCTGAACGCATGAGGAAAATCAACGGGCAGTTTTCTTTCAAAATCTGCTTTCCAGCCAGCAAATAATGAATAACAAGGGAACCTGGTATCAGTAGTTTGGAAGTTTTATTACTGTTGTCAAGTTTCCCATTATTATTGCTTTTTTCCAAAGTAATATGGTTTACCTAATGTAGTGAGAAGCAGATGGTTTATTGCTTATAAGTGGTTATATGACTCTTGCAGAGGAAGTATATTGAACACTTTTTCTGTTTTTATCAAACAAATATTTGCCATTTATTTACTAGAAGAAGGAGAAAGCCAAGTATAATTTAAATTGTATACAAATGAATATGGATATATAGGCAGGAAATGAAACATATCGTAGTAATAAATATTCTAGTATTTAGTTGTCTTAAAAGAAAAGATGCTAGAGTTAACAGCCACTCAGATTTTTGAATTCATAAGTGGAAATACTTTAGGGCCAAAAAGAGGAGTTATGAAAATGTAGTCTAATCTATATAATACCTACATAATACAGGCCATTGATCCATGTGTAATAATTTTGGCATCACACTGACAATTTCTGCTAAGATGGAACATATTTTGGAAAGAGATTGTCCAGTTTTGCCTTCAGAAATTCTCATGTTGACCCTGTGACTGTTGATACTATAAGCCCCGTGTTTTAGGAAAACCAGATTAAGATGGTGAATTCATTCTGGGCATAGAATTGTCCGCCCAATGCAACAGGATCCCCTCTGAATGTAACAAGCTGCACGCGAAACTCAAATAGACTTGCTGCGACATATTTTCCTGTTTCTCCTTAATTTAGTTACCCTATCCAGTCAATTCTGAATTTAGCAGAGCTTCATAGTTATTCTCAGAGGAATTCTTTGCAGAAAAATGATAACAAAGGATCTTTCTGCACTTTTTCCCTGTTTACCACCCTGATGATGGTAAACTGAAGGGATAAATCGTGCAGATGAGGCACCTGTATTACCTATCTCTCTAAAAGTTAAGCCTTACCCAAATATCTGTATCCTCGTGACGTTTACTCTTCTGCAGGAGGAAGCTGTGGCTGGTTCTGGTGGTACAAGTCTCTGTATCAAAGCATCTTTTTCCTTGAATGGCAGAAGCATATTTGACAGGCGCTTCTTCAAGGTACTTTCTTCTTGTATCCATCCTTTGAAGATTGTCACAGCGATTCTCAGGTTTGAGCGTCCCTCTCATTTGGGGCTGTTTGGAAGGCTGTAAACATGTTGGAGATATTAGCGAGCAGACAATCCTGTTTCCCTTAACATGCTCAGAAAAAAACATTCGCAGTCCCAGTCAAAGCAACACCTAGTTAATCTTCCATGGGAAAAAGTTATTCCTGTTGTGACTTTGCAGTGTCTTCACTGAAGTAAATGAATTTATATTAGGGAAGAAATACATTCTTTATGTTAATGTTTTTGGCATGATTTTAGATACATTTGAAATTTACACACCTGAGGTACATTTCAAACTCTGAATATGGCTGCAAAAAGTGATCATTTTTTTTCCAAGAGACATGTACTTTAGAGATTGCATCTTATAGAAACCACTATAGATATCAAGGAATTGCAACATACCTAAAGGGCAATTCCTGAAAAAAAAGAAAAAGAAAAAGAAAAGATGATATTATGATAAAACTGATGGTGAGATAAGGTGAAATTTGCATTGCCTCTGTCCATACTGTACATGTTTTGTGGCTAAATAGAGGATGTCGGTCTCAAAAGATGTCAGAACAGGAGCTTCTGTGAACACTAAAATACACTAAGAAAAAAGTGGTGCACAAAACCACTCAGCAATGTCAAGACATATTTCTCAGCAAGTGATTATGAAATAATTTCTCCATTATCCTGAAAAACTGAATATTTATTGCATTTTTGCGATGTTAGCCCTGATTTCCAAACCACGCGTTAAGGGTTTTTTAATACCAAATTAATGTAAGATATCATATGTTACCACTAACATACATTAATAAAACAGTTATATCACCTAATGGAGCATGAAAAATATATAAATTTTTAATGAAGCTCCATGTAAAAGCTGGAACAGTAGTGCAACGCCTCTGAGTGAATGGCAGAGAATGAGTGGATTTCTGTGAGGAAGAACAACAACAACAAAAAAGACCGACTATAAAGTGCTGTACCAATAAACATCAGCGGTAGAAATCAAGCGCTTGCTTCCTATTTCATAGAGCAGAAGAGGGGGAGGCGCGGCCTGTTGCGCGGAGCGCGGTCCCGCCTGAGGCGCTTCCCGCCTGAGGCGCTTCCCGCCCGAGCAGCTTCCCGCCCCGCAGCGCCCAGCGGCGCCAGCAGGTGGCGCCCCAGCACGGGGAAGGCCCGGCCCTCGGCAAATGGCGGCCCCGGGAGCCCCGCAGCGCCGGGCCGGGGAGGAGGGAGGATAAGGGCTAATGTGGACACACTTCCTTGCACCTGCTGGTGCATGTAATCTCATAGAATTGCTTTGGTTGGAAAAGACCGTTAAGGTCATTGAGTTCAAACGTTACCCAGTGCTGCCGAGTCCACCTCTAAAGCTTGTCCCTAAGGTCCTAGTCTACACATCTTTTGAACACACCAGGGAGGGTGACTCGATCACCGCCCTGGGCAGCCTGTTCCAGTGCTCAACAACCCTTTCTGGGAAGAAATTTTTCCTAATATCCAATCTAAACCCCCTCTAGTGCAACTTAAGGCAATTTCCTCTTGTCCTATCACTTGTTACCTGGGAGCAGAGCCCGACCGCCCCTGGCTCCAAGCTCCTTTCAGGCAGGTCAGAGATCAGAAGGTCTCCCCTCAGCTCCTGCTCTCCAGCTGAACCCCCAGCTCCCTCAGCCGCTCCCATTACACTTGTGCTCCAGCCCCTCACCAGCTCCGTTCCCTCCTCTGAGCTCGCTCCAGCACCTCAAGCACTTTCTTGGCGTGAGGGGCCCAAAACTGAACGCGGTGTTCAAGGTGTATGTTGGAGAAGATACAAGATATGGTCACTTAGTATATCCAACCTGTTTCAAAACCGGAAGGATGGATCTATTGTGTCACGCTAGCTGGGAGCTGGCAATGGTCGTCTCCTTCCCTCACAGCCCTCGTGTGGGCTGCTCAAAGCACAGGAGACCTCCAGCTCTTCCGAGCCCATATGAGGACAGCCAGAATCCAACCCTTCAGCTTGTAAACTCAGGTAACACGAAGATTTATAACTGAATAGGAATGTCCGTTGATGCCTATCACAAATGCAAGCTGGGGGTTTTGTTCCTCATAGCACAAGCTTTATTGCTCTCATACAAATTCACCACAGGCAGTTTTCTTGCCCTCCATCTTTGAAATGCAAGAGTCTTGAGAGTCAAGATGCAAAGAGGAGATTGTGTGAAAGCAGCATCAGGCAGAACCTAGCTTAGAATAAAACTGATCAAAACTAGTAATTGAGCTACATTCAAATTTTTCAAAAAGATTTTTTCCACAAAAAGCAGCTGTATAGGACATGAATATTGCATGATAAAAAACATTAATGACAACCAAGAGTTCAACAGTAATTTCCTTAGAGATTTTGCTTATATTTCCATTAATAATATAGATTATAAATGTCCTAAGTTAAAACATTAGATACCACTTTTTCAGGGGATTCATTACTTATTTAACCTGAAACATCATGCTTATGTTTTCCATAATGGCTATCAAATGGCAATGTCAAGATTTCCTTCAACTGACCTACTTGTAAAGGACTTAGTCCACTACATACACTTATTTCTTCATCAAAGAATGTGGGGATAATGGTTACCAAATGCAAACTGCAAGAAATATATGATTGCTCTAAGTGTTAGTATACTATGTTACCAGGTTTGACCATAATCATTAATTGCAAAGTTATCACTGGCCATGAAATACACAAGAACATATAACTGCCTCCCACGGTGACCATGAAAATACAGAGAATGATGGTTTAATTAGTAATCCCAGAGATACGAGGCAGTGCTTAAAAGCTAAAGAACTACCAGCATTATTGCTGTGAAGAAGGAGGGACTCAAAACCTTTCAACCAGTCTGTTCAGCCTTAGGCCTTTGCTGTCACAGATGATAGCAGTGGTTATGCCCTGAAATCACCAGATTATTTTATATAGGCCTTTGAGAACAGCGTTGCATCATATAGTGAAAGTTCTGTTTCCTTTCTCTGTTTCTTTGGTCTGATGCCTATGTAGACTTCAGTCAGAAAGTATTTCTCATTTACATGACCTAGATAGAATAATAGTGAGAAAGATGTTCCTTGATCTTTTTTTTTCTCTTGATTTGCTGTATTCAGCCTGGAAGAAAAACACAATCATGGGAATGCATTGTTTCTTTTATGTCGGTATTACGAAGCAATGCCAGGTAGATTGGGGGATAGATCTAGGCAGGAGCCTTGCAATAAATGGGTAGAAAAACACATCGAATAGCTTTAGGGATTACACAGTTTTGCTTATTCTTTAAGAAAGTTCCTTGTTTAGTGACTTTTCAAACCTGATTTGACTAGAGTGACCTAAAGCTGACAATAACTGCAAGCGAGGTGATTTAACTCTAGCACAGCTCTGTTCAGAACTGCGTCAGTAATAAGGATGATAGCTCAGTGCAATGGGCGCCTTATTCCATGATTGCTCCTTTCAGAGCCGTTACCTCAGCTGGAATATGGGAGAACCTGTATTAAAAAGGGCTATGAACTGACTTCAGCTGTGGTTACAGAAATAATCTGAACACATCTTGACTCCATTTGGCCTTATCTATTGCTCAGCCGTACCCATTACTGTGCTCCGTCACAGGCTCCTTTTCTGATCTAGACAAGGCTTCCCATGTTTCTGTGACACGTGTGTGTGAAATTAATCATTCTTGAAAAAGAACAAAGCAAGAAGCAGAGGAAATACCCAGGCACATCAACTGCCACAAGGCACATACTCATGAGATAAGTTAAAGCTCTGGGTTTAGAATGATTCGTGACAAACTACAGCTACGTGCACCAATCTTTGCAGTGGATAATGAAGCTGAATAAATCATCTGCTAAGGAATGAGAGTTACCATTTTTAACGACTTTAAATATTTTATTCCGAGAAGAAGAAAAAAAAGTAGGCAGTTGTTCAGAAGGTTGTAGATTCCCAAAAACCAGACAAACTGTGACTAGTAATAATAAAGAAAAACACAGGAGATTATCTAATAGTCAAGGTCTTTCAGCTAAATTATAGTTACTGCCTGAACTAGCACCATGGTGGTGAATAACAGTATGAATAAAGGAATATGCAAACCATCTTTCTGGTGAGGAGCCTCAGTAACAGTACATGAAAAAGTTTTTGAAAGTTCTCATTCTGAAAATGGAAGTACTGATTCCAAAAAGAATAGTTTTGGGCATCTTTTGTCATGTAAGGACAATTAAAATGAATGGCAGTATGCCCACTGACATTGATGGGCTTTGAATACAGGCTTATCCTCTTTCAAAAATATGTCAAAATATATCAAAAAAAGTCTGCCAGTCAAGCACGAGTAGGCAATGTGAGACAAAAGGGCGTTCACAGAATGTCTGTCAAATTACAGGAGTTAGGGAAATAGTCCAAACAATCAGGAATGAAGATTATTTCATGTAATTGTGTCCAAACACTAAATTCATCCACAGCATAACTTACCTTGAATTATTCCATGCCTACATTGAACTTAAAGTAATTTAAGAGAGATGATCATTGTGTGAAAAAGAATTTTAAGAAAGCATAGCCCCAAAACAAACAGCTTGTACAGGTTCCAATAGCTAATGGAAATATTTACTCTGCGTATCTCAGTTCTAGTCCACTATTGCCTGAAAAGAGAAGTACTGTGCATTTGAAATCTTTGTCATTAATATGTCTCTTTTAAACAGTTATTTAGACAGAAGTAAAGCTGCTGAAAGTGGTCTCCCAAAACTCATAGAGGGAGCTGACATGCTGTTCAGCTGGAAACAACCCTCTTGAAGGAGAACTGATGTGAATCCTTTTGTAAAGGAGATCTGTGCACTGAGCACTCAACATACATCACAGAATACTAATCACACTGCTTCCCAAAGCAAAATAAAATGAGAAAAGGATAGAGTGCATCACTGAGCTGAGAATGGTACATCTCTTTGGAGACGTTTCAGGTGAGGCAGGGGAAGGATGCCTGTCTGTATCCTCATTTATATAGACTTAAAGAAGAGCCCTGAAATGGTATAGCATAAATATTCCATTTGTGTTTTATGTTCCCCCCTGTGAGAAAGAGGGGACTGATCTTAGCTTGGGTAAATGAACCCAGGCCTAGTGAGGCAGACCTGGTAACAATATCATCATCTGCTTACCCCAACGCGCTGGTGGAACTCGGAGCAGTGCAGGAAGAAAAGGCACAGATGAAAGATAGCTGACAAGAAAGGTAGAGCTGCTTTGTTCTGTCTTTTTTTCTGGAATCAGAGTTTCTCCCCCTAAGGTAGAATAGCGGGGCTGCACAATGGATCAAACAGAAAACACGCGCCTCTTCAACCCCATGATGCAGAACTTGTGCCACATGAGGTGCGAAGAGTCACAAAAGGGTCCAAAAAACACTGTTTGGTACATCTCATTAAAATGTTTCACCTTCATCTTACGGAAGGGTAGTAAACTTCAGTATTAGGAATATTAAAAACATGTTTGTTCTTCCTAATGAAAGGGAGAGATTGACTAATGGTCCCAGTGCTTTAAATCAAAAGACTTGCTATACTTGTCTATATTAAAGTGCTGTAGTAGTAAAAATTGACTCTTCGATGCTGCCATTCTTTCGTTATAAAATAAACAGCTCATAGGAGGAAATATATTGACTCTGAATGTGGCCAGAAAAAAGAGTTTTCTTCCAACAGTTTTTTTCTTGGGTAAGACTTTTTCTACTGTGACATTCTGAATTACATGATTACATAGTATAAGACTCCAGCAACATTTTGTATTGTAAAGATGGAGATACTCAGCATTTTGCCAGATGCCAAGTGATATTCTGATATTTCTGTCTTCTCTTTAAACTGAGTGACAGTCAGCATATTCACACTGAAGCCAAGACAATCTGCTATCAACTTACAGTACCAATATTTTCCCCGATGAAGATCCCAGAGCTAGTCAGAATAAAGCTCCTTAAAACTCGGTGTCTGGAATAGCTCCAGCTTGGATTGCTTTCTGTGTAATATAATTTATTTTTGTGCCAGTCTAATAAGTAGATCAGCGGGCAGAGGCTGTGGTAAGTCAGTCTGTCCGTACTGCACCATTTCCCGGTCTGTGCTCCAGGGTGTTGCAGGCTGTGTGCAGTGGGGGAGGTGCCAGCGCTGATCAAGCAGTGTAATTTTATACATTACTGAATCAGTGCGGGAGAAACCTGGAGGGACAAAGCATCATCTTCTCTTTGGACTGCACTGTAAAAATCCTACAGCTCTCTTAGCCCAGCCATGCTCTGATACATTTTTTTTTCTCTCTCCTTTTTCTGATTTTGGTGTGAATGATAAAGTGATCTGATGATGGCTCTCGTTATGGAACCTATTAGCAAGTGGACGCCCAAGCAAGTAGTGGATTGGATGAAAGGTATGGTCATTTATTGTCATGTATTGTCTGTACTTTGGATCCTTGCAATTTAGGTATCTGCTCTTGTATTCTTTGTTTTGGGAAGAGTTTATTCAGTTTTAATAATCTGTATGCTGCTTTGCACAGTAGTTTTTAAAGACACAGCTGAAGAGAGAAGCTGTTTAAGCTGTGCAGCATGTTGCTGGGATTTCTGCCGAGAACTGAGTAGGGATCAAATGCATTTGTTGGTAAATGCAGGCATAAAGTGTTTATGTCTCGGCTCCTTTATGCATTGCACAGTGTAACGTTATTATGTTTGGTTGCTTTAAATTTGCCCTGATTAGCTCTGTTTTGCTCATATCAGGTGATCTGATGCAGTGGCTGTGCAGCACTTGTGTGTAGTTTAGGGTACCACAAGCAGCATGAGGTGCCAGTGGCTGGACTGGGGGCTTCTGCTCCTTTAGTGACATGTCCTGATTTGTTCAGGCTTCCCAGCCGCTCTTGCTCATGCCGCCGTTGTGTCCAGCGCATCTGTGTCCCTGAACCCGTCCCCGTCCCTCGCTGGCACCAGGGCTGAGCACGGCTTTGTCAGGGAAACTCTTTTCTTGATAACTTGACAGGAATGATGATTTCCATGCACATTCGCAGTTTCACAACACAGCCATGAGCTGTGACATGTTTTGCCTTACGATGCTCGGCTGTGCTGCAAACAGACTGGGTTGGATGGGAGGGTGAAGAATTGTTCGTGATGATAAGTGATGACAAATCTCTCCAGAGTGGGGAAAAAATGTATTTCCACAGTCGGATGCATTAGCATTTTTATATATTACTACTGATGAGCTGTCTGTCTTACAGAAAAATAATTTCTGCTCGAAGGGATCTCCATTATATAAGGAGAAGACATGCAAATTTTGTTTGTACCTTACTCATGGAAATTATTTTTGTAATGTGATTACTGAACTTACTGGAGGGTTGAATTGGATGCCCACTATAATATCCTTAAAGCTTTCAAAGTGTTGTGAGTAATAAGAGAATGGCTTAATTTCATTTTGCTGAAGTATGTCTTCATATTTAACTGAAATTGGGCTGTTTAGGTGCTCATCAGACACATTACGACTATGAGCAAACTGTTCTTTTACAAGCACACTCTATTATGAAGCTGATGGTATCTAAGGGAATGTGTGTAGTTTGTCAGGTGTTTGTGAACTCAGCTTAATTGGAAGGTCTTAAGCAGGTCATCAGGATAGATCCAGAAACCATTAGATATGGGATTGATTCCCATACTCCAATGTCATTACTTGAAGTCAATTCCTAATTTATGTGCAGAGGAGTTTTCTGATCCACACCTTTATTTTCAGTATGTAAAGATTTAAAAAGTGGACAGATCATTATGCTATTTTAGCTTATGACTTGAATTATAATGTAAATTAAATGTCAAAGTGTGTATAGTACTTGTTGCTGAATTTAAAAATGCTTCCTGCTACTTTTTTGTCCTTTTTCATGTAGACCAATTACATCTTGGGTAACATTAATCCATAACATGTGTAGTGCATAGCATGGGAAGCAAGAAGGTCATACAAATAAAAGGTTCAAACATATGGAGTTGCCTGTCAGTTAAATTTCTATACAAGGACTACGGACTGCATCCATAGGGACGGCTGGGGGAGAGCATTGCGAGCCGTGTGCCTCTGGGCTTCAACAAAAATAGGGATAGTGCAATGCACATTGAAGTATTCACAAGATTGGTATTTTCCTTGGTAACGAGTGCTACAGATCCACAAACAGTAAAGCTGCTTATTTGATGATCTTTACCATGCTAATATTACAACCCCCTTCTTTTTCATCCCAGTGTTTACCTTCCTAAATGTATATTTCAGTTGTAGCCGAAGAAAAGACCTAATGTACACAAATGGAAGCATAGCAGAATTAGTTTAAAGCTACTTGTGAATCCCTTACTTTACAAAGAAATGCCCAGTTGTGGCCACTGCTTACCTGTCATTTACGTATATTCTGTATGTCAGCTCCATTAGTTATAGTCATTCTGCTAAGTAGCTCTTAATGCATTAGAGGGGCTGAAGGTCTGCATGAGCGGTAATACTCCAGTGATAAGGTAGATTTTATGTATATCTGCTATACTGAAGAGTACACTACTTTGACAGTGTTAAAAAGTAAAGACATTTTAGAAATATTGCCGTGCTATGAATGTGGAATATCACCTTTGCTATAGAAAGCAACATGTTAATAAATGATCCCCTCTCTTGGGAACACATTCAACTGGAATTCAACTTGGGAACTGCACCTAATGGCATGGACAGTCTGAAAAGGCCATGCAGGTCTTTAGAAATTGATTCTTGAGGCTTATAGAGGATCTAGAAGTTAAGACTCTAGATACCTGCGTGTTAAAGAAATTGTCTTTATACAAAAATTTTTTGTAAAGCTTAGCAAACATGCACCAGAAGGCACTGTGGTTAAAAAAAGTTTTCAGAGGAGCAGAAAACATCAATTGTGAAGATATTTTTAACAAGAGTTTTTAGTCACTATTCTTTTTTTTTCCCAATTAAAAAAAAATTAGATTTCTCTAAATGGTTTTCACTTCAGAAAATGAGCAAGCATTTCTCCTGGTATGTGCCCATTTCTTACATAACTTAAACGTTTTCCTGGGGATATGTACTATGAACCCAAAAGGCACTTCAAGAGAAAGAACTTTGTCTTGCTCCAATTCCATTGTGGCACTGCTGGAAAACAAATAGTACCCATAAAGCTTGCAAGCACATCAATAGTTTTCAAACTTGCTCAGTTTTTCCCTTGATTAATTTTAACATACTAGCACAAGTAAGTGACAAACTACACTTCAATATTTCTGTGTGTAACACTTCTACCTGGAGACTTGGAATGCGTTTTGGCCCAGGAACCCTGAATTTACTGTGAAACTTGGTGATGCTTTGCAGTTGCAAACACATCGTCAGAGTGAGCGCTCGGAAGCCAAAGGCCATCTATTCTAATATGCGTGCACTATGGAAGGTAATCCCGTAAGGAATTTGTGGAATTTTGGGTGGCAGAGGGGCAGTATGATGACTCCTGATTCTTATTTGCACTTAGAATTAATAAAAGCATGATAGCTTGTGTGCTCATTTTAAGTGGAATTTAAAAGGTGTTCTCTGTACTTTCTCAAATAGCAGCATTTAAGATTTTGTACTTCCTAAGTGAAGCAGTTTGCAAGTAGGTCATTTAAAATGTGAACTCATTTACAGTGAAGTGACGCCTTGTTACAAATAAATACTAACTTTTCAAAACAATCCAACGAACTGAAATGAAACACAATGCAGTGAAACAGAGCTGTGACTTTCAGAGAATGGAATGTTAATAAACAGCTGAAAATTAAAATAGGAAGGCAGTTATTTCTTAAGTACCTGTAAGTAATAACTCCACATGGAATCAGTTATTCAAAGTCTTGGGGACTGACGGTGAGGTTTGTTTGCCAAAACAGCCTGCAGTGGAGGTTTCCCTCATAATAAATGCTCAGCTTCAGGTACTCATTTCACAACTGCAACTCGTTTTTTCCCCTTTAAATCTAGAATTTCGCCACTCTCAACAGGAGATGCAGACATGAAAAAATAATAATTAATTCAGTTGGTAAACTGATTAACTGTGCTGCACTGATCCTGTGCAGAATAATTATATATTTAGCTGAAGGGTTTTCCTTAGCATGTAATTCCCTGATTTCAAGCTGGCTCATAGAAGAGAAAGGAAAGGAGGGAGGGGGAGATGAGAGCGGGGAAGCTGATGACGTGAGTGGACTTGTTAGCATTCATGTCACACAGGGCTCCGGCAAACCCCTTCTCCGGCTTCTTTTGCTTTTCATTAGATCACTACCTGTTCTGTAGCACTATGTCATAACCAGGGAGTCTCCTCCATTTATGGAACGTAATGTATGAAATCTTAGAGTGTACTGGAGACACAGCTAAATGTTATGATCTACTGCAAAAGCAGCATTATAGGCACTGAGCTGGATGATACTTAGCTTTCTTGATCCCCCTTCGTGACCTTAGAATCCCATAATGCAAGAACTTGACTTCACAAGATACGATTTGAAGCTTGAGTAGATAAACTGGGTCATATCTTATTTAGAAAAATGCAGGTTTTATAACATCTTTTCAGTTCGTTCTGAAGACAAATAGGTTTTGAAGAGAACTGAGAGCCAGATGGCCTCAGAATTAATGTTGAATTTTCAGGCAGTTGTAAAGTAAAGCTTTCAACATTTTCCTTCTACTCTGAGCAATTCCAAAACTGAAACAAACAATTTACTGCAAATATATACCCATTCTGTCTTTACCAGCTTTTTACAAAAGGCCCATTCTTTTCAACCCAAGAGGTTAAGATACTAGACAGAGCTCAGAAGACTGGCAGGGTAACAAAGACCCGCTACCATCATCGCTTTTAATTCAACTTGTGTACCACTGGCAGCCTGATAGATAACGAAACACTTTGCTGAGTCCGTGACTCCATTTTCAGCCTTCCCAGTAAACACGCAGCCGTAGTTAGTGCCAGGACAAGCTGACCCACAAGCTGAGTAGCGTATTGTACAAAGACATCCATATCTCAAGTCCAGCTGTAGTATTCTATGGAAATTATTTGGCTGAGGTATTTCTGAATCCCCATCACTATTACCTCATTGTTACTAGGACCTTTTTGAGGACCAGTTAGAAACTGGTCTATATATCTTCCACGAACCGACTGGATTAGCACTGTCTTCATAAAAGATTTCAACAAAAATTACCAATTTAATGGTCTATATTTATTATCTGGAGACTTAGGGATCTATTCTAAAATTTCCCTATCTATAAAGCAGATACATTCAGACCTTTTAAGTAAATGTGATTCTTCTTGCAGAGAAAAATCTGAGCTGAATGAATGTCTCTCAAGTCATATTTATCCAGCGTAACTAATCTTCCAGGTCATTATGTAAAGAAATTTATTTTATTGTCTTGAACCTTAATATAGGCAGCCAGACACAATTCTGATGCATTGCTGTGTCTTGTAACCTTTCCATATGTTCTTAAGACACATTATGCAAAACCCCCAACTTTCTTCAGATTCTACCATTATGGGGAGAACAGAGTGGAAATGCAACTTCAGAAGAGATTTCTCCAAAGAAGAGAATTCTCCAAATCTCTGTTATTTCACAATGCATCATATTAGGAAGCAAAATTCAGAATAAATTGGATTCTGTGGGTGACACTTTCAGATCATGTTAAATGAGTCACTGAATGTCAAGAAACTGCAAAGATACTGGATCCTGCTGAGCAATAATATAATTCCATGGTTTCTTCCTAGACATAATCCTGACAAGGCTTTCTTGCCCTACTAAATCCAGAGTCTAAATTTTTCCTTGCTTTGGCAGGAATGACACCAACCCATGTGCCATAAAATCGAGAACTCTGGGTGTCACACTTCAGAATTACTTTTACAAGTCTCCTAAATGTTCACTGTGAGTTAGATGCTTCATGTGCTTGAGTAAAGAAATGTTCCTACCTAGTGAAATTTCCATACATCTCTTTCTGATGGGTTTAATGTCTTGCATTTCTATTTGTAATGAAGGAAGAAAACTCATGAGCCACAATAAATATTGCAATGCTTGCATATGCCAGGAAAGTAAAAAGTGTGTTACAGTTTGTCCTGAGGTGTTTTGCAAAATTATTTTAGCACCTACAAAGGTTTAAAAGCTAAAAAGGAAAAACTTGTCCTTTTACTGTCATTCTCTCTGAGAACAGCTGTCCTGCCATGCTGACAGAAATGGAGGTTGTGGTTCTGCTGGTGGAATTAGTGACATTAATTAAATGAAGCATTGTACTTAATAAACTATAGTAGTATAGAATATTGCTAAGCAATACATACATTCATCCTCTCCTCCAGAATAATTTTGTGGATATCTTCTAAATGCTTCTTTTGTAGTTCAGTCTTTTTACTAAACATGCAACTTTCCCCTGTTTCCTGATGCCATTGTAGGAATGACAGGAGTTGGAAAGATGGAGCTTCATGAGTTATCATTATAGGATTCGGAGAAAGGAAAAAAATTATAAGGTTGTATTTTTGAAGAGCTCTAGTGATGAATCAGAATGAAATTATTTCTGATTACCTAATACTCAAGCAGCTCCCAACAAGTATCCTTGTTGACCTTCTATAGTGATGCACTCAGAAGAATTCAAGTCTAATGCAATGTTTGGTTTTTCCTACTTGAATTCTCCAGCAATTGTTTTCCAGTAAAAATGAATTATAAAAAGACTGAGGTGCATGTCAGTTATAATGTAGGTGACATGTTTAAAATAAAAACGTAGCAGTCAGTAATTTTACAGAATACATTCAGCTTTATTCTCTACAAACATGCCCACCTTTTTCATTCATCCAAAGCCCAGAAAACCTCTATGGATCTCAGGAGTCCTCAAACAGAAATTGTGTCTTCTGTAACTATACTGAAACTACTACAGCTATAGAAAGGATTAGTTTGACACGTCTGCTTTTTACTTTACATGCAGAAGTACCTCTATTTAAGACAGACAGTAGTGTCATCAGTTCGACAACTCAGACACAGCAATTATCGCTTGAACGAAGAGCATGTTAGAGCTCTATCTCTCCACCAGCTTCCCCTGGTCTCTTTTTGTCTCTCTCCTCTTGTTTATCCTTATTATTATTTTTATTCTCTAGCAGTATGTTTCCTGCCTTTTTCATAATCAGGTAGAGAGTGAGCACCAGACTGCGAAGTAATTCATTCATTTTACGTTAAAAAATTTCTAACTCAACCCTTAAATATCTCAGAGAGAGTTGCAGTGATTTGGAAGTGAACTGCATTCAAAATCCAGAAGGCAATGAAGGGAGAGCAATAGGAGAAAAGAATGGAAGAAACAAAATAGGGATGATAAAATCTTTTTCTCCCTTTTCCCCAATATTCTCCAGTCAGTGTCCAGTCCTGTGCAGGAGTTTTTACTGTACTGTAGTACAGAGTTGGGGGATATGCAAAATAACACAAAGTTCAGCTGCTGTACCGTACTGTCTGTCCTGAAATGCAAATACTTCTACTTTTTCAAAAATTTATTTTCAAAATAACAAAAACATGTCCATACTAATCATTAGCAGATAACAAAAATGAAGTGAGGTATATCAGAAAGTTTTGATCTTAAGCTCAGCAAACTGGGGGTACTTCTGTATGTTGCAGATACATGCAATTCCATCAAAGTATTCTTTTATAAATAAATGGTCACCATTTCAACAGCGTCGGATGAATTTGAGCAAATTGAAAACCACCTGCCTAAAGAGCCTTAGCACAACTTCTGGTGGCTTTAAGGTGCAGCTGGGAGATGGTAAATATTGGTGTTTCATTGATTCTACATTGAAATCTCCTGTAAATATCAAGGATGCTTCTAACTTCTCTTTCAGAGAGTGAAATGTTGCTTCCCTGGAAGACACAGGGGAGGTGGTTCAAGAATGGGATCTGTTTATGTAATTCTTTGCAATGGGTAGGAACGTATCTTATACTAGAGAGGGATGTGCTGCAGTGGGCACATTCCTAAAACCAGGGAAGACATGTAGGCATCTGTTATTGATCACTCAGCATGAACAATGAGCTTGTGATGAAAATGGCCTAAATTACAGAACAGTAAGGAGATATTTTAATTGCTCATTGCCAAGAGATTTTAATTTTTCATTGCCAAGCCACACTGAGAATTTTCCTTAGTTATACAGAAAACAACTTTATGGTTTATAGAGGTAAAATACATTCAAAGCAGAGAAAAAACACTTTGAACCTTGTGTTTGAATCACATAGTTGGAGAGAACAGGCAATGTAAGAGAAGTTCAGAACGAATAGAAAAGTTTAGAATATTTGCTGCTTGAATGTCTTAAAAAGAAATGGATCCACTTAGTGCAGTAGCTCAAAGGTGCTGTATTTTCAAAAATAAATTTTGGAAAATGGAGAGAACTAGTGAATAATCGATCAAATATGCAAAAAAATGATTAATCGAAATCATAAACCAGGGAAATTATAACCATAAATAGAGAGGCAGGAAATTCTCTCGTGGGAAATAGAAAGGTAGATAAAGGATAAGTTTAAATAATTATAGTTTTCTTAGGAAAATGGAGGAAAACATTTCTTGAGACTTTCAAAAGTGGACTTAAAACCACTAGGAGATGTGCTAAGGAAACGGTCATGCACTGAAAGAAAGATGCACTGGGGGATCTTACGAGCTATTTCTTGTTTCTCTGATCATTATCAGTAGCTTTTGTGGTAGCAGCAGAAATCATTATTTGCATATCAGCAAGTGAGGAAATACTTTAACTAGAAACCAAATTGCTCAAATGATCATTCAATGAAAGTGTTTTAATTCAATCTCTGAATCATTCCAAAAACCATCAATATCACTTAGAATGTGAAAAAAAAGCTTTCCTATTCTCTGTTTATTGTGGGCTGCTCTTTGCATCTTCTCTCCACTGTGAAGTTCCATAGATTTTACAAGTCTAAAGGTAGTTTTGCAGTTATTTCAATAATAAGGTCACCTTTGTGAGGTCCTCTAGTGTTAAAATAGCGTGCTTTATTGTTAAAATATTATTTTTTATTTCTTATTTTCTTCTATGAAAAACTTTTTCAGTAAAAGGATGTTGATATATGAGGAATCCTGGCATTTGGATTGAATTAATTCCACATAACCCTTGGCATTTTTTCAAAGGCATTGGTTTTCAAAGGTATTTAAATACCCCATTAATGTCTTTGACAGGTCTCCAACTTTCATGTCATACGTCCAGGCAGAAATTCCATGTGAACCAAAGCTGTTTGGTTTTTCTATGTAATGTCAGGCTGCCCTGCTGATTGCAGAGTGTACAAAATGATTCACCCCAGTGTTTACTTTTTTATTTTAATATCAATGTCATACTTGATTTTAATAGCTGGAATTCCCATAAAATGATAGACAATTTTTCAATATTTGCTTGCGAACTGGTAAGCTGCCACGCGAAAGGACAATGCCACCAGCAAAATTAAACAGTATGGTTTGTTCTCATAATGAAGCAAACAAAAATGGCGAAAGAGCAGAGAGAAACAAACTGCATCCATGGTTAATCCTGGTAGGCATCCAGGCAAGCCTGAGTTCATATTATCTGTGCAAGCCACACCTGGGACTACTGTCCTCAAGCTGATGGGAAAGTTTCATGAAGAAGGCCACAATTATATACAAAATTCATAAATTATATAAAATACTAACACAATTATTGTAATTTTCGAGCAGTTCGAGATGTACCAGGATTAATTATGATGTGTCTATCAGACCATCGCTAATTCTTATGGAGCCAATGGCTTTCTCTACTTCACAGCTACCATCCCCAAAGCATGATAATGAAGCTCCATGACTAAGCATTCCCTAAAGGAAAACAGAATTTACATTTTTTGGTTTTGGTGCGCAGAAAGAATACAGATTTCTCAGAAAAAAAAAAAAGAGCCATTTAGTGGATATGTTAAAATATTGGCCTACTTCTTATTCTAAAAAAGTACATTTTGAAACAGGAACTGTGATTCTTTGGGGCGTTAAAAACAAACACGGTTTCTAGATTGCATCCAAGAAGTACAGAGGAGTTTGAAGGTAAGATATTTCATGCTCTTTCAATCTGAGGGTCATCCTACCACTTTCTGTAGGCAAGATTATTCAGTAAATTTGATTTACAAGTCTAGATGACCAGTTGTGCTCTGAGAGAAATTCACATGATGCCTCAGAGTTATTGGAAATTACATATTTGAAGAAAACTTGTGGTCTTCCCTTAAGGTCCATCCCACCATCTCTGTATCTGTACTAATCTTAGGAAAGGGACATTATCTGAGATATGTACTGAAAATGTAGACATTCAATAGTATTTATAGGTGATAGATGCACTATCATCTGTGTTGCTTTCAATCTGAATGACTGTCAGTACCACTTGTACAGTAAACCAGAACAAGAAGAGTGTGTTTCTTTATTAGTTTGAGCTCATATTAGTGGATCTTGCATACAGGTAAACCTGGTCCACAAGTCAGACTAGTAAATGAGACACAACTATGTAAAAATAAATCCATTATTACAGTGTAGCATTCTTTATACAGAAGTGTCAGTATATCTTGGAGACTGACTAATCTGGGTAAGGTAATAAAACTGATCAAGCGGTATAATTAGGAAATATTCTCAAGAGACATTTTAGATCACAGTACAGTTGTGCACCGCTATATTATCTTTATTCTCTCTCTTTTTTTTAAATTTAATATTCATAGTGATCTACCAAGAGTTCTCTCGACAGAACCAACTAGCAGCCAGCAAAGAAGCAATGTTTATTAAAGCCATGCTTATTTCCAATGTTCATTATCTTCTATTTTGCCTCTGTGCAATTTCTATTTCCAGCTCCTGTGTTTTAACTCATTGGTTTGACTAAAAAAATCGATAAACACTCACAGACAAGGAGGATACTAAAAGGAGTTGAAAAAAACCCTACCTAGGGAACTGTTGAAAGAGGATATAGTAGTCTAGTGCAGTTATGGGCAAATGCAAGTATGACTTCTGATAAAAAATACACGGGCAATTACACATCTGCAGTTGAAAAGTACTGCCTATATACAGATGCACTGGCACTGGTTTGCAGATACATCAGATTGGAAACACATACACTAATATAAAGTTAAATATGATGTTTATGATTCAGAAAATTATCATTTTTCTACATCTGTTTTAAACCAATTCATCATGGTGACATTTCTATTTTTTTGCTGATGAAAGTACATGTTCATGTGGTCTAAACTGGGTTTCCAAGAGACTTAGGTGATGGAAAGCTGTCAAAATGCTTTGAAAAACACTGTTAAAACTTGTACACTTGTCTGCTCTTATTGAAAGTGGGTAGGTAGATTGTACTGTCTGCTCTCACTGTTTGTGCTGGGTGGTTCACTTCTGCTTTAAACAACAATCACAGTTCAGTCCACAGCTGGCAATTCAGTTAAGGATAACATTGTCCTTGTGCAGCTTTTACAACAGAGTTTAAAACATCTGACATGAGAAACACGATGTAAATGTAGGATCATTATTAGCATCCTGCCTCTTGTGAGGTTCTTTTTCAACTCGTAACCAGGGACAGAGCAATATTTACTATAAAATAGTAATGGCAACCTGATAGACATTGTGGACTATTAACTTTTTTTAGGCTCTGGTGTGTCCGATATAGCAGTATTTCAACACAAAACTCTGCTGTTGCATGGTTCAGGGAATTTTTGGATTGCTAAAGGGAATGCCCACAGTGACAGACAGAGTTGGTAGGGACTGAAAGAGATATGAGAAGTTCAAGTCAAGTATGATGCCGATAAAGGTTCTGAGCTTTACAGGTAATAAGTATTTTGAGAGCAACAACTCTTAAAAGTGACAGGCAGACACGGTGAAATGCAGAGAAATGGCGGTTATTACTGGGAGTGTCTGTAGCACATACAAGTTCTAAAATTTCATTTTGGGTGCTTGCACTTTAGAATCACAATTGTTGTTCCACCATACAGGGAAACTGCTCCAGGACAGAAGATCTGGACGGCAATAGCTTCGTTGGAGAAACCACATCTTCCAGATGGAAGCGTTTTTTCTGCACATATATAACTCTGTGATGGTTTAACCCATCAGGGAGATGATCAACATTATTCTCATCCCAAATCCTAAACACAGCACAGAAGCCCATTAAACAAGGGGAAAATTTGAAGCCTCTTGTAAGTCATATTTTCTGTGTTTGGATTTGAAGTGGTGAGAATTAAAATAATGATCTTGACTATTATTATTAAGTAATATGAAATCGTTTGTCTGAAGGAATAAATACGATTGGGCCTGTGAAGGTTCAGACATCTGGTACAAGCGTATGGGTTGTGAATCATCAGTCAATTGTTACAAAAATACAAAATACAAAAATACAAAAATCTTTTAAATGATAGAATTGAGGCCTTCAGGAGGACTGCTCTGTGTAGTTCCCTCTTGAAGGAAAGCTCCTTACTGTCCCTGCTGTGCCTCGCAGCTCTCCAAAAGCATACGCAGTGCTTGTCAAGTTACAGACTTCACTTATTTTGAAACATGTTCAAAGTAGAAAATAACTTACATATCTTTTGTCAAAACTAATTTTCAGAAGATGTTTTATGTCACACTGATTTTTGTGTGGTAAATTGTCTTCTCCTCTAAATGTGTGTATGTTGTGGATCCATATTGTGCTGCAATGTCAAGACTTGGTATGAATTTGCTTAGTACAAACATAGTAATCTAAGTCTTGGTACAAAAGCTCAGGTGTATACCTAGGAAGTGTAAGAAGCCTAGTGAACAGGGGAAAAGGCAAATGAGGTGACGGTTCTGCCGTGGTCCCTGAGTCTTCCCTGCCGACCCTAGAGAGTCACTCCTGTGGCCACCCTTTCCACTCCTTGTGCACTTATGGAGCGACCTGCTTGGCCAAAGGAACAACCTCTTATTATGAGCACGTGCGGCATGAACATAACGAATCTTCATTCAGTAATCCGTATATCTGATGGTTTTTTACCTAATGATACTGTGTTGCGTTATCCCCAAGCCATGATGGAGGGAACCTTTGTGTTGTCTAAGGCCCAACAACCCTTACAGGTATCATTGATAGGTCACATACTAATTCATGCGCAAGTATTAACCAGGAATCATTTATGGAAACAAAATCACATAGTCCGGTCATCATAAGCCAAGTACTTTGTGAACCAGAGCCTATGGGAAAACATAATATTAATTCTCTATTCCTTTTTTAGTGTATTTGGTTTCATTTTTGATTTGTTAAGGTAAAACATCTTCACAATTTATTCAACAAGTATGACTTGCTGCAATCTTTGTTATGCTAGTAATTTAAGAAAAAAAGCCTTGGGCTGCATAGTGTTGAGAATGCCTGCTGTTTCGCAGGTAGCTGTCAGTTCAGCATAAGGAAATAGCTAATTATTTTTAGCAGGTCAGTCAGGAAGAAATCTGAAATTCTACAGAGCTGTTAGAAATCAGTGTCCATTGACTTTAGCTGCAATTTGCCACTGCAAAAATACGTGGCTGAAAAAGAATCTATCGGTAAAAAGGCGTACTGCCAATATTTAACAATGTAATCTTATCAAGCTTGACATTAAAGTAATGCATGCAAATTAGCTTCTTGATTTGCAGTAGGATGAGGCAGAAAAGGATGGTGAGGAAAACAAGATGATGTGAAAATAAATCAAAAGTATGTTGGTATATATCTTCTTGCTTGATGTAATAAAGTTTTTCTACAAGAAAAGTAGATAAGAATTATAGAAAACTTCTCAGACACAGGGCAAGAAATGCTAAGTAATTATCCTATGATTTATTCTGTAATATATTTTTAGAAAATATTTATTAATTTTAAAAGCCTTAAATTACACTTGGGGTTGTCAAATCCCTTGGAATTCAAAGGCACTTAAATACTACAGTCTATTTACTTATGGTAAAAAAAACGCTGCTAGATTAAAAACTCAAAAAAATCTATAAAAACATTAATTTCCTCTATCATGTGGTGCCAAAACAAATTTTAATAAAGTGAAATATTTTACTATCCAGTCTACTTTTTCCAGTGTTAAATACTTGGATATTTCATTTATTTTGAAGGGTGCAACAGGTTAGGTACTGTTACAATGGACTTTTTAGTAATGACAGCCTATATATAGAAACAACCCCCCGCTTATATAGAATGATGCCTCATT
Organism: Caloenas nicobarica; assembly: GCF_036013445.1. NCBI lineage: Eukaryota > Metazoa > Chordata > Aves > Columbiformes > Columbidae > Caloenas > Caloenas nicobarica. The sequence goes on from NC_088256.1 coordinate 7,648,311, forward strand.
CTCCTCTCTCTCCCCGCAATGTAAAGCATTGGTACACTTTCACTACAAAACATTGTGTCCAACTGTGAATGGATTTGTGCTGCACTGCTTACAAAAACAATCTGGTTTGGAAACAAAAGGAATTCTCCCTTATTAAATGTAAAATAAAATCCACTTTAATTTTTCATATTGGGTAATTAAAACTACTTTATTCACCCACAGGTGACACTGAATGGCGCAGTCAGATCAGTGGGACTGCTTCTAGAACATGGTGCTGTTTAGTGTTTTACTGTGTCCTTGAAGGAACAAACTCAACAAATCAATAGCGTTTGGTGGAACTGAAGTGCCCCAATGGCAAAAACACTTTTTTATCTTTTTGAAAAAGAATTAAGGTAAAATTTGTAGACTTGCTGAGCCAAACTCTGCGAACTCCAACACCTATAGGCTTAGCTTGGCTGTAATCCCAAAACAATTTTGGGCAGAAATTCTTGACTCCAGCAAACTCTCATTTAATAGTGGCTTTACAGTTTTACTATTTTTTTTTCAGCTGTATTAGTTCACATTTTCACTGCTTCAAGAGAAGATCAGATCCTCAGAGTTAAACTTACAGGTTAAACTATGCATTAGGCACACTTTTGTTATTTAAATATATACTACCTGAACATTCCTCTTAGAAAGAAAAACTTTTTTTTTTCTTTTGAGTGTATAAATGGAGTTTTCCAAAAGTAACTACATTCTAAATATGCCTTAGGTTGCTCCGGTGTCAAAAGAGATGCAGACACAGCAAAAAAAGAGAGAAGTCAATTCAGTTAATAAAAATGATTAACTGTGCTGCATTGATTGTGGACTGACGACACAGTTTAAGGTTTTTCTGAGCTCGCAGTTCCCTTTATTCAAGTTGGCTTGAAAAAGGAGGGAGAATGGGAGGTACAGCAGGGGCGCTGGTGATGTGAATGGGCTTCTTTACATTCACATCACATGGGGCTCTGGCAAACCCCTTTCAATCTTTGTGCTTTTCATTAAATCACTACCTGCTTTGTAGCAGCTTTTTCCTACCAGCAGTTCTCTCCCATTTCCATAACACGAACGCGAGCGATGTGCAAAGTATCACCGTGGGATTGACATGCATACAGGCTTCTTTGATGTTATCCTTAAAAAAAATTTACATCAGCATGAAATTCGTAAAGGAGGAGGAAGAGCAGGATGAGGAAACATCAAATAAGACAATTCTGGAACATTGTGTTTGAACAGGCAACTCTTCTGGAAAGATATAGCTGGGTCTTTGTGATATACGTCATTACCCTGTAGAAAGTGTTGGCCTAGAAGGTTGATCCTTTTCAAAAACAGAAGATGCAAAGTTCAAACAAACATCGAAACAAACCAAAACAATCTTTCCTCAACCAGCATGTACGCTAAGCCAAGAAGCGTAGGCACCACCAGGGAGAATTACAGCAAAATGAAGAATATTCTGCCATAGAACCATTCAAAAGCTCTGTCATCATCTTTGTCAAAACTCTTTAGTCTTCCTTTTTAATACCCCCTTTTTGCAAGGAAATACTCCATTTTTAGGCAGAAAATTATTCTAACAGGACAGCACATCTCTTCAGCCAAACTGCCAGTATTTCTTTGTGCACTGAGAGTCTAACACGTCATCACAAATTCCAACCTTGAATTCTGAAACCAAAACAAGTATTTAATTACAGACTTTCATACATTTTGCCTGGGGTGCCAGCCTTTAGATGGCAGCAGTAACTGAAACCCTGGGGCCGTGGGGATGGGGAAAGGAGACACATTTGAGATCTTCCTGCCTCCTTTGAAGTGACACAGTTACACTGGTGGCAAAACAGAACCAGGAAATTTCATTCTCAGGGCAAGGATATCGGGTCGTCTTCATATTTCCAGTGAACAATATTTTTTCTCACCATCAAGAAGGTGAAAACCATGGTTTCTTTGGGCATTAATTATAGGTGTGGAACTTCCAGAAATAAAGCCATGGGTGATGTGCAAAAAACACAATTATTTCAGGGATATGTTGCTTAATATTGCTCAGAAACTTCCCACTTTTCTCATTCTCTTATCTCCCATCTTAAAATGTGGAAGCAGAGAACTATCTCTTCATAAACAGTCCTGCACTCAAAAATATTTGTTTTAGCAATTTAATAGATTAAGAATACTAACTTTCTTTTGAGTTCTGCACTGCACAGACCTTTAAGACAAAAAAAAACCCCTACACTAAGTGTTGGGCATTAGCTGAATACATAGAATTTTCTCATTTCTCTCTTGGTACTCTCTGCACTATAGATTTTAATTAGTTTATGGATATGTAGAAGGCACTGTTTTTTCGTGTGTTTCAGTTCAAAACAGGCTACCCATCCTAGCTCTTTTTAATTGAAAAAGTACATATAATATTTTTTCCTTTTGCTGTAATAAGTTTATTGGAAAAGACTGTCATTTCACACAGACTCTAGCTGTCTGTCCCACCATGTGATGATGCCTCTGAGTCAGAAGAAAACTCCAGGCAATCCCCAGCGTATCTTTGTAAGCTTTACGATACCTCTAATCACAGAACAGACTTTATAGGAATTTCCATCACATCTCTCCCTCTTGATTCTATTTTTTCCTCGCTGATGTCATCTCACATATTTCCTTCGCTCTTTGTAGGCAGCAGGGGAAAAGAAAAAGAAGAGCGAAAAATTCTTCTGTCACTTTTTTCCAGGTTTCTGCCATTTGTCAGCCCTTCCACTAATGGTTGTTACAAAATTAAAAGGCATAGTTAGAATGTGGAACACTAACATATTACATCTGAGTCAGAAAACTTTCACTTCAGTTTTGATTTTCTAACCAACTGCTCTATTTTAAGTGTTTCATCAGGAGAAAATGAAAGCAAGCAGTTAAGGGGGGGATAAAAAGGAATACAATTATAAGAAATTTGATTCTGTAAGACATTCTTTTTGTTGATTTTACACAGATAGACTTGCAAGGGCTCATTTCTCGGTACATTTTGTCTCAGAAGACTGAGTGCTTCGAACACGGGAAGCAGCATCCCAGCATCCCTAAATGCGAACTGATGTTTGTGTTCTCTTCCTAAAATGTCTGATCTTGCTCATCCTGAATTCAGAAGCTGAAATCAGTCTTCTTTGGAGATCAGCTGAAGCTGGATCCACTCTTGTGATTGCCAGTTCATGAAGGTCTTTGGAAATACACAAAAGTCCAGCCAAAGTCACACAATTTTTCCATTTTCTTGGACCAAGGCAAGAATGTCATCAAAAGCAAAGTCTGAATGAGAACAGAGCCTAATAAAAACGTGTGGTTGCTCTGATAGGCAAACACATAAATTATAAATGGGATCTCCACTTTGCAAAAGAGGATTGCTATTATAAGCGTCATAAAAGTGATACCGAGAAGCTCTAGGGAGCAACCAGAGCAGAAATCAATACCTGCAGCAAGTGGGCTTTTATGAAGGGAGCTGCTAAAAGAAATGACAGGAGGGTCACGAGGGGAGACCCAGTTAAACAACTGCTGTACAAAATAACTTGGCTGTGCTGAGAATCAGAAAAAAGTGGATTTCATATATCAGAGAACAGCACCTCTCAGAATTAGCACAGTACCTGGCCTATTGGAGTTGGACTTCTCTGGTGGTTCTTTTGGGCACTTGTGGTTGTCCCTTCTAAATAGATGACAACTAAGTGGAAGGTCAGATCAGAAAAAATGATAGAATATACTTTTCTGTAGAGGTTTTACAGATCCATCTTTTCCTAAATCTTAGAGGCTTCCAACTGACCATATCATTATCAATTCTGGAAGAAAGCCAACAGATTTGAAGGTAACCTTTGGTATAATTATAATCTGGTTGTATGCTCTTCTGTGAAACTCCGGCTGGGAAAAGAGTCTTTTTCCTTCAGATACATCTGGCGCACTGTTGTGGTCAGTAGCTTGTACTGTGTATCTACAACTTCTTCGCTGTGGTGTTAATCCTTGAATTAATTTGGTGCAATTACGAACATTTATTATACAATTCAAACAAGTACTCGAACAAGTACGTTCGAGTGTCAAACCTTTGCAGATGGGCTCACGAGCCTGAGTTTGGAGCATCTGGTTATCACTGTATTTTCAGCAGTTGTGGAATGAGCGTGGTTATTATTTGGTAATACATTTACTACAAAATACAGATGGTGAGATCCTCAACACAGGTTAGGGTCATCCAAGGGAAATATGTTCTGGAAGCTTTTCTGACTGCAGTCTTAATGTGAACTGGATCTTTAATTGCCTCATGTTTTGATGTTGTCAATTTTATGTAATGTATGTAGTCAAGAATGATACCAGAATTTGTATCTCTGTGAAATTGTCCTATAACTAATAATAGTCGCCAGAACCTTTTCTCCCTGACAGCTAACTTTAGCATTTTACAGCCTCCTAATATTTCTTGTTCATATTTAATTTCACAATTATGATTTGGCCAATTTTCAGAATATAGACTGTATCTTTTTGCATGAGAAATTACCTTTCTCACCAAAAGAACTTTACTCCAAAAAAATACCTGTGATTTAAGACTCTCCTGTGGCATTTGGCTCATCTGCCTGGAAAACAAAGGTTGGTTTTGCTTACAACTTAAATTCCCGGTAATCATGTTACCAGTTTGGCTTACAACTTAAATTCCCGGTAATCATGTTACCAGTTTAACTTTTACTGAATTAATTTCCATCTCAAAATCAGTCTTTTTTCCTTTTTATTATTTTGCTGATTGGTTGGTTGGTTTGGTTTGTTTGATTTTGTTTGTTTGGTTGGTGGTTTTTTGTGGTGTTTTGTTTTGTTTTTGAGCTTGTTCTGGCTGTTGGCAATAATTCAGTGATGCTTCAGACATTATTGTTTATTTTTTAAATACGTTTGTCCTTTAGGAAAAAGAAATTGAAGATACATCTCATTCTCTAAACATTGTAGGTCTAAATGTTAAGTATGACAGCTGAAAGACCTCTTTTTTTTAGTTTTATGCAGTTTAAATTTGAATTTATTTAGATGGTTCCTGACCAGTTAATTTGTTTTGACAGCTCTCAGGGTCACATTTAGTTTATCCCCATAGGTGCCTTGTCTGTAGGAGAATAAACTGCATTTGTCTCATCTACTTGCCTTTGATTTCTGTATTTGTATGAATGACTACAAAATCATAAGAAATATGTTATATAAAATGTAAAATAGATTACATTAAATGTTTGTACTTCCCTAAAGTGTTGCCCGAAAGATCCCTTGATGGACAACAGGACCACTGAGTCTAGCAAATGCTGAAAACTTCTGATGTTATTACACCCTTAAAGGGTGAACATATCTTCCTTTATTTTATAACTACTCTCAAATATTTTCATAAAGGGGTGTCCAATTTGCCTAAAATGGTGATACTGTGGCACTGTGGGACATCAAGTTACTCTGAAGAAAGAAAATGAGAAACCACATGGACTAATAGCAATCCAATTTAAATATGTGTAGGCAGAAAGTGTTATGCTTGCTCCTTAAAACTATTAAAACCCAAACTAAGCTGCAAGGTTATAGAAGATCTTTGAAAAACAAGTGCTTGAAGATAACATCTTCTAATATCACAGCTGTTTGTAAAGTAAAAGTAAATAATAAGTAGAGTTACAGGAGCCCAGACATCTCATGAAGCTTGTGCCAACAGAAAAAGGGTGACTAGAATGGACTGGGTCCACACAGTAACTTTGTAAAAATATATTCATATATTGATTAAAAGCAAAACAAAATGGACTGAAGTCGATTTACCATTCAAAGTGGTATTTTTGATACCGTGTATCTGGAGTCATTCAGCCACTGCACGCTGCAGCCTTTGCTGGTACTTCCAGCTGTGTTCTTCTGTACAAAAAGAAGTATCTTTCCCTACGACAAACTGCACATCAGCACACGCTATGTAAATCGCATCCACTTGAAAACCTCTTTCTACATGTAGGAATATTCAGCAAATCATCTCTTTTAATAATGGGTGTCTACAGCTGCCAAAGAGGTCTGTTATCGGTCAACGCTTGAAAGATTTCCCAGTGTCTGCAAAGAAGGACTCCATGAGTTTGAACATGAGTGTCGGTGACATTGGGAAATACAGTCAGAGTAGAACATAAATTCGAATTACATGACAAAAAAGGCTTTAGCTCATAGCCCTTCCAGCAGTTTTCTTTAAAACACTTCAAGAACCCAGCCAACTAGTGCTTCCATCTGTAGATAAGAAAAGCTGTAAAGAAGTTTAAGAAGTATGAGTCCCTGAAACTTGGTGGAGTTAAGGATCTTGCTTACACAGAAAACCTGACCTTAATCTCAAGTTCCCCCCAGCCACACACAAAGTGAACACCTTTCACTTGTAAGCTGGAAGCAAGAGCGTGTGGACTAAATGAAGGACAATCAGTTCATATCAAGATCACCGGGGCAAGCAAACCAGCCGGACTGCGCGCCTGCGTCTTCCAAGGAGAGGAAAAAAAGACACTCCAGAGGATTGATGTATCTGGCAGTTTTCCAGAATCAAGAAGCTAGTAAAAGGAGTAACATGTGCCAAAAAAGAGAACATTAGGTAAGTATTAAGAATATTAAAAGCAAGAGAAGCAGATGCGTAATGCGCGACTGTGGAGGCTTCAACGGGGGAACAGTGATGGATGAGATACTGAAAGCGTTGGCTGCAAAGGACAAAAAAAGCAGGTTCTTCTAATGAATCTTTAGGTTTGAAGGCTCTTTACAGGCTTTCTGCTATTCATACTAACACTGACGATACTGGTGAAAGCTTGAAATGAGACAAGGATATTCCCAGGGAAATGATACTGTCCTTTGGTTCATTTGTCTAGTACGTTAGTGGAGATGGAGAGTTATTGCAACCACTGACACAAAAGCGACAGCTATTACAGGCAACTGTAATATTTACATAAAATATCAAAGGGAGGAGTGGAAGCCCACAAAAGGAGGAAGGGAAGAGGTGGAGCTGCGGAGTCTACGCTGATCTTTTTTGTCGACTTTCCAGGTCCAATCAGTGAATGAATTCTGAACAGCCTGGAGTTCAGCAGAGGAAAGACTCATTGTCTTCTCTTAAGACTACAGAAAGAAAAGCATGCAGGCTGGCATCTCAAACATATTTCCATGAGAGATGCTGTGCACGAATTATAGGAACACACACCTACTAGACTTCATTTGGATCTTTTGGTCTGACTTGTTAAAGCTTTCACAGGTTATTTAAATTCAGCCCAATGGGTTACATGTGAAAATTGCTTGCAACAGCCCTGTCACATCATAGTGGCCAGTCTCAACATGAGGTAGTGGCCAGCATTCAGTAACCTGAGCAGGGCTGTGTGCCCGAAATGTGTTCCACAGGTAGCACTACCATTATTATGCATTATACCAATAGCTCTTCAGGATTTATACAATTATCAAGTTATTCAAATTAACTTTTTAAAATTAAGTCTACTGGAAATAAATGGGTCAATTATTTTATTTCATACCTCGTTGGCTTCAACTGTGTTTCTCTTGGTTTCTAAGGCAATTCATGAAGAGAGAAGTGTGGATGTTTTTGGCGATGGCGTGAGCACATGGGGCAGGACAGCTCAGGGGAAGGGCGGCGGGACAGGAAAATGAGCAAAAGTGGCATGACAGAGCCTCAGGTCAAGTGAGTCTGAGCTTCCCCGAGGCTTCCGCCTTGTGATTTGGGATTGAATTTTCAGGGAGGAAATTCAGACTTGTGTCTGAGGAGGAGGATGTGTATATATATATATATATATATACACATTAGCAGAAGGAATGCCAATGAAGCGTAAGGGCCTGAACTGTTCTCAAAATGAGTGGGGAGAGCAATGGAATGTGTGGAGGGGCTTGGACGTGGGCTGGAGCAGTGGGATGAGCCGCTGCTGCCAGTAATGTATACGTATGTGCCTATCTATTTGTATACTGTGCTAAATAGATTTATGATGGAGCCTGCTTAGGAGGAAATAATTGCAGCAAGTGTTTATGCGGGATGAACGCTCGCTGACATGAGTGGGTGTGACAAACAGATGCAATGTGGTGAGACTGAACACATATTTGTGCAAATCTGCGTGAACGAGATGCTGCTGTTGTTTTCCAAATATTGATGAGGAGCTGCTGAAATCAGAGTAGTCAGTCACATCGCTTTGTCTGTTGAGTTTCTGAAATGGAGCACAGATTGAGTAAGTACTGGCTGTTAAACAATAACAAACCCCGCACTCTCTTATAACCTCATCTGCACCTTGATTTCCTACCATAATCTTCTTCCCAACAGTTTTATATGCCTTCTGCCAAAAGGAGCAGCTCACTGAAGTACTTGTAATTTCTCTCTTGGATATTATAGACTAAAAAAATACCTATATTCAGCCCTAGTATATTTGGTATGTGTCTGTTTTTTCATAAATCAAGTATGAATAACTCTATAATTACCTAACGTCCTAAGAGAATGTAATGCAATAATATTCCAAATCACATTTTAAATTCCATCTTTGTTGTAAATTTTTGTGTATATAATTTTCTAGAAAATGATGATGTATATTCAAGTTAAAACCATATTATTTTTAGCTGTTGAGGAAAGCATTGGCCCATTATTTTCCCTTCCTTTTCTAGTTCCTCAGAATCTACATGCACTGCAGTTAGCCTTTTGTGATAAATAGCTCTGCAGAGAGTGAAAAGCTTGCTCATTTTCTCGGATTTCATCTGCAATCACCTCACAGTTGTTTGGCTGCAGGTGCAGGAACGTGGAGCCGGTTCCCCCTGCACTGCGTGGGCGGGAAAGCGGAGCCGCCGGACTCGCTGCGATCGTGGCTGTCGTCACTCAGGTCACCCCTCGCCATGGGATCTGCCATCGCCGTCCACCGCGCTCCTGATTCCGCGGCGCTCTCTGCAGCTTAATATGCGTGTGTTTGTGCAACTACTGATTTTTTGCTTCATTTCTGCTATCAGAACTCCCAATTACTCAGGGTAATTGAAAGGTGATTTTGTCTGGTGTTCTGGCAACATGGTGTGATATTGGAACAGATTTTAAAGTCATTTTCCCCTGGAAAAGTAATGACAGCTCTTGCAAATACAGAAGCTGTTGTAGAAGGTTTGAGGGAATTGAGCTGGAACCTGTGTCAGAAATGGGTTGTCAGTTTTGTTTCAACCTATATTGCAATTTCACTGTTTAGCTCAGATAAATTCGAATCAGATTCAGTCCATGCACACTGCCATTTTTGTTTCACAAATAGGTTTCTGCTTCCAAGACAGGATTTTTTTCCTTAAAAATAAATTAAGTATACTTCAAACATGAGAGCTTAGGAAACAATCATGTAGAAAACCAAGTATTTTTAAAGTGAGTTGGGTATTAATAGTCAGACATAAATCTCTTTTTAACTGTAACACGTAGTATAAATGTTCCAGGACTGACTCATACTTTGTATGCTCGCCAAGAATGACGTGAGTAAATATATCCCAAGGCCAGCTCTTTTCCTCTACCCTATTGTTAACTGGCATTTGATATATTAGAGCAGCATTCATCACAGCACTTCAGATAAGGTGCTGTCACGAGTCCAGTTATATTTATTTTAAATTTTTTTTCAGACTGTCTCTTTCAGCATTGTTTACAAACTGGAACATTTGACATGAAATAAAATAGTGCCATGAAATTTCAGGAAGGTGTTGTTATTACAGACACTCACTTAAAGTTTCCATGTTTTAGCATTTTTTCAGCCTATATATATTAATACCTCAGCAGTAGTGAGTTTTTGAAGGTGCAAATGCCATAGAGATTGAAAATAAGTTTACCTCATATTTAAGATCCAGAAGATAATTCAAGAGCACTGGTACTACTGTTCTTTGAAGTACTTGGGTTCCAGGAGCTAATCCTGGGCTGGGATTTAAAACGAGGTCTGAGAAAGACGCAACTACTTCACAGAGGCTTTTGGGGCAAGATGAGTGAAGTTGCATGTTTTAAGTTCCATTCATTATGTGGAAGTAAAACCAAAGCCGCATACCCGAAAGATTTAATTGTTAGAGAATTCGTAAAAGATTTTCTAAATTCAGCATTTCTAAAAGACTAGTTACAGCTTCAACATTCCTAGCATACTGTATGCAAGGCAATACTCTAGTAATTTGTTAGGTAAATTATTGGTACAACATCTCTAAAAAGTATTTATGAACAAAATGAAAGCAAGACCTTTGTAATTTCATTTTGAGATTATCGCAGTTCTGGTTTGGGTCATTTGAAAACAAGCAGTGGTTTTGTTTTGAGCATTTACTAAATGTAAAAAAAAAAAAAAAAGGGCAACGGAATGCCAGCATGTGAAAATAAAGTGTTTGAACCTTATATGTAATTCTTCTAAACTTCTGTTATTTCACAAGATAGTGAGATGGTAAATCCTACTAAACGCCACAAACCGTGATGTCAGTTCCCCAGTTACTGCAGCGGGTTTTCAGGTCTCTGGGCACCAGACAAGGAGCTTTTCTTCGCATCTCCAAAGCCCGAGCCGCACGGCCGAGCTGCGCCTTGAGCTGGGACGTGAATTCCTGGATCAATGGGTGGCAGCGCTTGGGAGCAGCTGGCAGCCAGTGTTCCAGCGTTGGACTGGAGGAGATTTGTCTAACACTCGAAAGGAGTCTTGGGCTGGGGGGAAAAAAAAAAGGGAAATGGGATCAAAAGCACGATATCTATTGTTTAAATAGGAGCTTCCGAGGCATACATATAGCAGGTTTTAAATATTAATCTTGTAGCCATTTTTTTTCTATGTAAGCAAAAAGTTTATATGTCAGAACTAAACAAACAAATAAGGGTCCAAATGAGTAAGGTGGAGGTTGGATAGGCAAGCTATTAATTTGATATTCATATGAGGGATAAAGGGCTATTTTACCGTAGGTCTTGGAATTTTAGAGGAACACGTTCCATTGGCCCAGTTTACATCCTGGTTGGAGCTGGAAGTTGTTCCTTTTTATACAGATAACTTTATCTGGATGTGATTTTTTTGTTATCTTGCTATAGAAAGGGGAATACGGAATTCGAGAGTGAATTTTGTAAGAAAATAACATTCTCAGGGGCTTGTATCAGCAGAAGTGTTTCCAGCATAAAATCCTGCTCTCTGCTGAAATTGATACATAAGTGAAAAAGCTGGGTCTGTATCAGAGCACCTGCCAAGAGTCCTACCAAGAATTTCTATTGCAGTATTTTTTTTTATTGGCGAAAGTGTATAACAAATAGCTGCTCAGGTCTTATCTGCAGATATTCGCTGATATTAGGTCTGAATTAGGGTTATATAGGATTTAAATGTTGCTCACAAAGTATTTCCAGATTTGGCTGTGTTGAAAATCTTCCAAACACAACACAAGGCAGATTCTTTACTGAGTCTCCAACCATGCTGCTCAGAGAAATAACTCTTACAAATCAATCTTCAATGGTGTACAAACTGTAAAGCTAAAATAGACAAATGTAACAGTTTAAAATGCTATAAAGAGTGTTGTTGACAATATCTACTTCTGATCATTTCAGCTTGAATATACTGTTTTTCTAAGGCTAGTCTTGGCATTAGGGATTGCTTTTGTCTTTTTTTAGTTTTGTTTTTTTGCTGTCATTTTTGGGGTTTTTTTATGTTTTTATTTTGTTTTTTAGCATTCCATAAGCAATCAGTGTAATGTAAATAAATGAAATGTCTGTAATGAAAACTGCAGCATAGTGCACACAAATCCAAAAATAATTTCAGATAAATCAGCAGCCAGCAAAGTTAACTGACCCGCAACAACTGGCTTGGTTCTGTCATTCTAGATGGATTTTAAGCTCACTCATTTTATTTCTAGGCTATGTTGGGAATTAAGACTGCAGCCTTGGTTTCCTTAGTCCTGAAGCAGAGTTCTCTACCACCTGAAGTAGAGGAAAGTTTTAGTAGCTTACAGTGGTAGTAGTTTTACATCTTTCCTATGCATTGATCTCTGGGAAGTAATTTTACTTTTTCTAATCAGAAAGTCATCCTCTTCCTCCGTGGCCATTTTTTGCCTCAACCCTAACGAATGACAACCAGCTCAGACAGTCCTGGTTGTGATGTTGTTCCAGTCCTGCCAGTGTGAAAAAAGAACGTCTATGGTCTCTCATGTGGAGTGAAAAATTAGTTTGAACAGCACAGTGGCTACAAGTTTCTCTTTCTTATTTGCTTGGCATCTTATTCTTACATTTTTGCATTCATATCTAACAGTATGAAAACATTTTAATTATTCAAGAGGTTCAGTGAACGCCAAGAGACTCAATGAAATCTAGTTTTGGAAGCCTAAAACTTTTTTTTTCTTTTTTTTTTAAATATTAAGAACAAAAAGCATCCAGTTATTAGCGTTCAGTGATTAGCACTTCATAAAACTTACAAATTTTATAGCATAAGCAGTTATATCCAATTTGTTCCTTCATAGTGAGCGAGGATCACCACATTGGCTCAGAAATTCAATACAGAGAGCCGAGCAAAACTCATTCCCAATCAGCAAAGTGTATTCCTGCTGATTTTTGTGTACGGGGTGGGGGGAATATTTTGGGGGAAAGAAGAATGAGAATAATCTGCAAATCCCTCAATGAAGGACAATTTAGCTGAATGTAAATATAAATATACACATTGTGCTGCTTGATAGCCACAGCAACAGTCCCAGATAACAAACCTGATTTAAAACATTAACTGATCGTTAGAAGCTTCATCAAGTAGGACCCTGAATGGCAGATGCTGACCTATATATTTTCTGAAAGATCTCTCAAACTTGCTCCCGGTGAGGGGATGGCGGTGATGCCTTAATGGCTTTGTGATTCCGGGAGTTATTCATGCTCCAGTTTTCCCCTCTATGTTCATGCCAGCTGTGCAGCACCAGCATTCTCTGATGGGGGTTTTGAACAACAAAATTTGTATAAATGTAGGTGTATTTGAAACAGAGTTCTATTAAAAGTCCCTAAACGGGAGGAAATGCATAATCTTTGTCTCATTTTTTTTTTAGTTTCTCAATAGATATAAACTGAGTGAACACAAAATTTAACTAATTTTCATGGATTATGGTAGTTTCTCTATAAATATATTAAAGTAACAAGGGAAATGGTTGAGTTTTGAGTAGTTATGCAATTGTTCCAGTTGGTACTTTTGCAGAGATGATTACAGAGAAATTCTAAATGAAATGTAAGTTTTTCCTAGTCTCTTTTTTACTTTTAGCTTCTTATTTGAGCAAATGTTCAGGCTGTTAAAGTAGTTTGAAACCAAACCAAAAATGTGAATTTTAGAGCACACTGCAAACTGTTTCAGATATGTGTTGGCTAGAGTCTGAAAGGCTTGAAAGAGGGTATTTGCTCATTTTAATGCATTTTCTGTGAGTGGACTTAGCCAGAACATAAAATATGAATTTAAAAATGTACTAAGATATGCAGAATATCAAGTAGAATAGTTCTACTTCTGCATGTTTTTTAAAATTCAAGCCATTTCTGGCAAAGCTATAGAAAACTGCTGAGTTTTGTTAAGGAAAGCAAATTACTTGGGCAGTCGTTGCAGGGAAAATGCGTAAAAATGAATACGGTTTATAAGCAGTATTTATACTGTTAACACTCAAAAATCACTCTTGCTAAAGTGTTATTAGCTGAATCAGACTTCCTTATTTTTTCAGTTAAGAGAGATTAATATATTTTCATTATTTGAGTTCTTGAATTACATGTGGGATCAGAATAAAGGCAAATAAACCTAGCACCCATTTTATGGTTTTGCCCCCACAGGAGAAAATATTCCTGAACCACATTTATTTGTTCCATTTTTTCTACATACTCAGAACATATTTTACCCACTATGAACTAGTATTCATACTACACATTGTTTCTCCTGCCTGCTGATAGATTTTTTCAGACCGTTTGGCTGTAAAACACGTAGTGTGGCTCATATTTGTCTGGGGTGAATGTAGGATTATGTATTTATTGCTACTGGAAACAACCATGTATTTCTTTTGCTGATAAAACTTTTAATTGTAGCCATCAGGCACCCTGTTCCCAATTTGGAAGTGTTTCTAGTTAAAAACATATGTTTAAAGATGCCTTGACTGCTTCCACTTCAGAAGCTGGAATAGAAACTTTCTAACTGTGTAAATACAACTGTCTTTGAGTTGCATGTAGACTTGTTTACTATGCCCATTCATTTTAAAATAAAATTTTATGATAGAAAGTTTACCTTTGCATATTTTTATTGTCGGCCTGATTAATGGAAATTATTGATTATGCTGTGGAAAGAGAAAAATTAAATGTTTCGTTATTGTGAATTATCTACTTTGACTTAAAAGCAGAAAAAAAAATGGTTGTAAAAATGGATTACCTGAAGGAAAAATTATTTTAGTGTTTTGTAGTGTGTAAGTGACACAAAGTTATATTTTACATAACAAAATAATTGAATTAATTAATTATTAATTAATACATGGCATTTATTACATACATTTATTATATACATTCCCTTGTTTCTGGTCAAGATGTGAGAACTGAAAAGATGGAATAATCTTGAAAAAAATATCATTCCTGGCATATAAATGTGATGAAATATTTGTATTTAATTCTACAGAAATACAGCAACTTGCAGTCATTGAGTAATCGCCAACCTAATGTTCATAGTTGCACCCCTCCCGAAGGGCTCTGTGAACGGGATTGCACTCAGGCTGATCGCATGTCCGCCGTTTTTAAAACAAAATCCCAAGCCTGTTGTCAATATGCTTAAATTTACCATGAAACTTTGGAATATTTTTAGAAGTCGGCATGTAGCAAAGTGTGAAGACTCTGGGAAATTTGATAATTTCAGAGGATTTGCGGGATCTGCAAGAAGAATCAGATGAAAGTAGTAGTGGGGAATTGGAGTCAGATGTAATGAAAGAATTTAGGAAGAAATAGCTTTATGGAAGGCTAGTGGGAAGTTATGAGTGAAAATAACAAATAGTGTGGGGAGCTTTGCCTTCACTTCAAAACCAGAGAAAGACGGGAGTCCTGTATAATTGGTATTTCATGGCGGCATTAAGTACCATTTTGGTTCTGAGTGCATGGCCAGCAGACATCTGCAGGCAATTTTGGCAAATTTGACTGACATTTGTGTCCCATGTCTGAGGAATTCTGCTGGACATCAGTTTTAATGCACAAGCTGTAAAACATTATACTTTGGAGAATTCCATGATTGTGTTTATGCAACATTTCCCACCAAAATAAGGAGCACTATATATAATTTACCAAGTGCCTCATTAGATATTATATTGCTCTTTTCTGTGCTTATTCAGACATGGAACCGAGCCTAGTTTTGTTTTGAATACAGTAAACTCTTTCATTTTCCTGCTGAGATATTGACTTTTTTTTTTTTTTAAAGCTGGCATGAAGTTAGTTTTAGGGATGTGGCTGTATTTCAGATGAATGCCATAAGCCAGTTTTAGATCTCTCTTTTAACATGGAAGTGTATTCAGGAAGTGTAAATAATGAGCTTGCTAATAATATAAGGGGAAGCTGATTCTCAGGCTGATATACCTACTTCTATTAAAAGTTTGAATTTAATTTTTGAAATCCTGTTTAATTATAAAAGATGACTTGCTGATGATAAAATCCCCCTATCAGATCAGCTGGAGAAATGTCAGCTGCAGCAGGAATGAAGGGCTGACCTTTCTCAGGTGCAGACCTTTGTCTCCATTAGGTGGTTCTGCCCAATCTCTTTTTGAGAGGATAAACTCTGGCTGTTTCTCCCCATGAGGGGTGGGTAGGGGGGCTGTTTTTTGGTGATAATGGGAACTGCTCAGGTGTTCCTTTTTAATTACTAAGTGGTTGCTTTGCTCAACTTACACCAGAGCATATAGAGGCTTGGAGTAAACAGACATAAACACCTATATTATAGAAATTTCAATTTCTAAGCTGGTTTAAGCACAAAGCTACTTTTGGTGTTATAAAGGGTACTTTATAAAGAGAATTTTTTTTTTTAATGTAATACTTTTAAAAAGTACCTGTTTCATTTCCAGCAGAGCACTACATATATATGACCATGAAGATACGTATATGACCGTAAAGATTGTACTGGTGAGTTTGAGAGCACTGAGGAATTAATTTTGTTTTCGGTGGGTGCTCAGATCTGTTCATAAGCAGAAGCCCTGTTTTATATGTTCTCCGAGCAGAAGAATATATAATTTTTGTGATGTTTAAAGATGGGAACAGGTATGTTGTGTTAAGTCTTGGATGAGATGTTCACTACAATTTTCTATTTTAAATGCTTTCAGTTATGTTTCATAGTCCTAGCTGATGAATAGTGTAAAGTAATTCTAAGAAATATTTTGGAAAAAAACTATGGAAATATCAGTTTGGTTTTGGTTAGTTGCAGCATCAGGGTTGAGTACTTTTGCAGGGTCTGGATGGATTTTGATAATTTTGATGCATACAAATAATATGTAATTTATTGTTATTTACAATTATTTTTTATCTCTTCAGTTTTGAAAGTGCATTTTTCAATATGCGTACCTTCACAGATTTATACCATAACACACGCTATTATAGAAAAATCTATTCCAGAATTTTTGAGATGTGAAATGGATAAATGTTCTTGATCACTGCGTTTTAGACTTGTATATGTTAGTTGCATATGCATTATCTAGTAGCATCCTTAAGCGAGAAACTAGCCTTAATAATACATTAAAATCATCAGGTATTTCAACTCAAAAATCTCTTAAACTTTCAGTTCTCTGTCTGAATAAAGTTCTCTGCTGCTTTGTACTCTAGTGACAGCATGCTATGTTAATTTTAACTCGTCACTACTAACTATGAGTTTGTAAGATCTGCTCTTTTGATCATATATGATACCTCTTTGATGTTACTGAAACTTTAGTGTTTGTAGAGAAGATATTTTAAATAACAACTTAAAAATGTAAGTTCCATTGAAAATGCCAGTTTTCAAAGCAGAGCGACTGCAGATTTAATTAAAAAGAGTAACTTCATTTTACCTGGGGCTATTGATTCACCGTGCCCTCCCTCACACAATAACCTGTTCAGCATCCAGTTCTGGGTAGGGATATTTTGCTTTGTTCGTGGGTTTTCTTTTTCCTTTAAGAACAAGAGTGTTCCCTACAGTTAAAGTCATTTACTGTGGGAGTTTTCTGGCTCATATCACGGTAGGAGCAAGAAAGGGGTCAGTAAATTTTGGTTGAAACATGAAACACTCAGCTACGGCCCTTCTCAAATATTTCCCGTTATTGTTTTTGATTGCGTGATGGAAGTTTTATTGTAACTTTGTTTTAAGATTTTGAATTAAGCTTGGGTTTTTGTGTGTGTGTGGACAAAGGGGGATAAAGCTCTGATTCATTACTGTGCTTGTTGATGCTTATGAAAGGTCATCTGTAAATAACTCTCTAATTATTGCAGCCTTCTGGCTGGTGTATGGTCTCCCTAGAACGTCACAGCTCTTTGATGCATTTCTTTATTTGGGGAAATCCCTTTTGAAGATCTGGGCCTCAATCCCAACCTCCCTGGAGCATGTGCTGAGCATTCTTGTCCATTTGTTAACACACCTTTTGCTGAAGCCTTGGACGTCTGACTGAGATAGTGTATGTAACTGGTCTTACTGGTTCTGTTGTTATTTCATAAACCTTTACTCTTTACCTACTTTTAGCCTCCTGAGAAAAATATCTGAAAGTCTCAGCTACTTTAGAGCAGAAAACTGGCATTCCCGATTCAGTGGTTGGTTCCTATTCGTTATTGCATTTTTATCTTGGTAGCAAACATGCACAGTTTGTGTTTTTAGCACTGAGGTTATGCATTTGAGATTAAATGGGTGAACAAAGAAGGCATAGCAATGAGACTTAGAGGATATTTGGCTTATAACTGGGGATACTCAAATAATTCAGCTAAAGAGAATGAGCAAGCACCCTTCCCAGCTTTTTCTCTTATTTAGAAAATTTGGATTTATTTTAAGTAACATCTGCCAATGACGTTTGGGTTTGGACATTTTTTGGGTTTTTTTATGGCCTATATAGTGCCAGCACTGCTACTTTTTAGATGCTTTTCTGCATATTAACTATGACATAATGGTGTTTTTCACAGATATTTCAGGTGAAGATTATTATTATCCATGCTTTAATTAAGAAGCTTGGATAGTAAACAATATTCTCACAAAAACTTAGTCACTCATGTTTTCACACAATATTAAACTTAATAGGTATTATGTAATTAAATTGAGTAATTAGTTACATAATTCAAAACTCAAAATTTAATTGTTTAACAAAAATCATTATCCCTCTCAGTAACAAGAGTGTAGCCATATTCCATTTTTTTCATATTTAGTACTTATTGTAATGCATAGATTTTTAGTATGTACATTAGCAAATCTCTGCTGAAGAGCAAAGATCATAATTTTACTGTTCAATGAACACATAAAATACAGTTTTATATATGTTTAGATGAATCTCATTTAAATTAGATTAATTAAATTCAGATTAATACAATTCAAGAAGTCCCCATCTCCCTGATTGTGCCAGGAACAACTGTATGGAGGGGGTTGCTGTGAAAGGAATCACTGTGCAAAATATGCCTCTCTCCCCTCATTTTCTTTCCACAGGGTTAATTTTAAGCCAGATCCTGTCATTAATCCTCTTTCCAACGTGGTTCTCTGCCCGTTCTTACCAGCTCAACAGATGGGGCGTGGATTCTGCAAGGAGGGAAGGGACCTTTTGAGTGATTTTGCTGATGGAGGAGAAAAAGTTGCATAGATTCTCTTGGAGGAAATATTCTTCAGAGTTTTTAAAATCATAGCATGACAATACCATTTTGAAAGAAAAAAAGTGTGGGTTTTTTGGGTTTTTTTCCTGCACTTGAGTTGTGGGACTATAGATAGTTATGTGCAACTCAGGCTTGTACAGATCCCCAGCTGTTGGAGCAAATTATTAGCGTAGCATAAACCTGTTAGAAAGCTGAGAGAAATGCCTCAATAAAATATCTAACGGGTTTTTTTAATACTAGGCTTCTTGCGTGCACAGATTGGTGTGGTCTGTACATCTATCTGAAATTTTTAAAGTACAGCAGAATTGCCTTTGATCACACCTCGCTGTAATGTTTGCTGCTTCTTGCTAAAGATGTGAATTGCCTTGTGCAGTTCAGCTTGTCAGCTTGATTTCTGCAGGATACCTGCAGCCTAATTAGAGCGAATTCAACAGATATTTAAGGACTCTGAATTCTGTAAA
Source organism: Caloenas nicobarica (assembly GCF_036013445.1). NCBI lineage: Eukaryota > Metazoa > Chordata > Aves > Columbiformes > Columbidae > Caloenas > Caloenas nicobarica. The sequence goes on from NC_088256.1 coordinate 7,667,466, forward strand.
ATTTTGTGCTTCGTCAGCAAATGAAAGTTCGAGTTAGTCTGTTTTGAAAAATCAAACTCCAGTCCTAACCTGATAGAAAGCTCTCTCTCAAAGTACCCTAAAACTGCATCACTCTAAGCAAATACTGGATTTATAGTGATCTCTATTTGACCAAAACAAAATCAACCAATCTCCCAAAAAAACACCCCCACAAAACCCATAAAGCCTTGCCCCCCAAAATAACCTGATTCCCCCATTCTGGAGTCTTGAAACAGTTGTTCATCATTTCTGTCTCAAGGGAATCTTGTTGCAGTGGGAGGAAATAATGTTCAGGGATCTTAAAATAAATCCAAATTATATTGGAAAGCACTGAAGAGAGTGTTGTTATTGTAATATTAAGACAATCTTGATGCCATACATACACTTTAACACTATGACGATTTATAAAACCTCATTCTCTTATTATTGTTTTTCCTTCCTTCACCTCTTTCATCATTTCTTCAAAAATAAATCACAGAGTATATTGAATAGAAGTCAGGTAGTTTGGATTATTTATCCATATAAGCTTAAAAAATGCTGAATGGGAGCAGATCCACATGGGCACTAAAACCCTGTAGTCTACTTGTAAGTAAACAGCACAAATACATTTCTGAGTCCAAATACTTATTCTGGCACTTGAAAATTATCTGAATTGGTAGTGATAAATTTGGTGGAGTAAGACAGTCTCTCTAAGATTCCCCTTTTCAAGGCCAAAGCTGCTCTTTGACATTTCAGGCTCCTGCAGGGCTCCCCAAAGTTGACTGAGTGTGGGGGGTTTGCACAGCTCAGAGCCTGCGAGGTTTGATTTCCATGGAATAGTGTTGCTGAAAGGGCAGACTGGGATCTACAAAAAGGTTGAATGTTAAGTCAGGGGAAAAAAATACGAAGATTCTTGGGTGAGCAAGGTGATGTTCATAAAAATATAATCGGAACCCCACAGAAACTTTGGAGCACTAGTGAGAGCACCGCACTTGCTGTTCAGCTCTTTTCTTATGCACCTGATATATTCTTCAGTTTCTTTTGGTTTTTCCTCACTCTGTTTTCTATTTTTTTTTTTCTAAAGCTTGCAGCAGTTGGCTTTATCGTCTTGCAGGTCTGCAGTGAGGAAAAACTGAAGTGGGTAACTACACACAGTATTTAAAAACAGTGATGATAAAATAATAATTATGTGATCAATAAATTATGAGAAGTACAGCTGATGAGATAACAAATCCAGTTAACAGTATTCTGAGATCACTGGTCAGGTTTGTACACTGTGTAAAATCTGGCACCCATCTGCCAAGTACTGTGCCTGGTAACTTGTTCTACTAATGCAAAATTTTCCAGAATGATACATTTGAAAAGATTAAGAAATGGAGTATCCATCATGTCTCCAGGTGCTTTTTCTTCTGTTTAATAACATTCACTGATGGGTTTTCAGTGTTCAGTTTGTTTGTTTTTTAAAGCAGCTAACTTCCATCTTTTTGTCTGGCTTCAACTTCCAGCCAGTCTTTCACTTCTGAAATTAAAGTGCTTCGTTCCTGATATTGTCTGTCTTTGAACAGGTACTAATGAATTGTAGCTGTATCACTTCAGTCTTCTTTTTTGCGAAGTTAAATGAATTGAGGAGATTATCTCACGATGTTCCTCTAAATCCGGTACCACTTTTATGCATCCTGTCTTTTTTTTTTAACATCCTAAAATTGTAGGCATCAAAACTGGGTGCAGTATCTAAGTACCACTTCACCTATGGTACATCACTCCCCTATTTCTGTCAGTATGTTCTTACCTATTTATCTACGGTTCACGTTATGTCTTTCACAACAAATTTATGTCCTGGGGCTTATATTAAGTTACTGGGCCATCTCAAGTCTTATTCAGAGTATCTGATTTCCCTGATGTGTGCCCCATTCTGAAGATACGTCTTACAGTTTGCGTTCCTGAATGTGTGAAATGTATTTGGCCATTTAAAAAATTGACTTATTTGAACGGGTCCAACTTAAGTGATCCGGCTTGTGCTGTACAGTTGCACTAACATCATCATTATTTACATTTTTACCAATTTTTCTGTCCTCTCTCCATTTTATTTGCAGTGATCTTATATTTAATACCAGCAGAATGTTTTTATGAAGGACAGAAAGAAATTGTGGTAGTTGCATGTCAAAAATTAGTCACCTGATAATGGACGTGAATAATGAAGATATATAAAAGCATGGTTCAAAGGAAGCAATGAAAACCTGAGGATTGATATTATATAATAATACAAGAAAGCAATTAAATGGAGTTCAAGAATGGTTTGCAATGCGAAAATGAGGATTTTCACTCTGCTGCAGAAGCAGAAAAGGTGTAAATACAGGATGTTGGAACTGGATATAAAAAGAAGAGGAGACTACAGTGTCTCATGTTATTAAGAGAGCAAAAAATATATGACAGACAATAACTGAAATTAGATATACCTTGGCCTACTTCTCTTTTAAAGATCCATTTCAACATCACCTTAGTACACTTTTTCTTTGTACAAACTTAAAATACATGGTGGGGAGGGGAGAAGAAAGAAAAAGAAAAAAATTAAACATGCTTCAGTCTCTTGGTGGTGGCAGCCTCAGCAATGCTGGGGCTCAGAAGTTTGGACTGTGAAGTCACTACCTTCCTATTTTGATAACTGGACATCATGTATTTTATAAGTTCAAAGTGTGTAATATAGGATCCAGTTTTATCTATGGCATTTTCTCAATTTTTCTCGATATACTTTCATTTTAAAAGAAAAAAAGGCAATCTCTTCACTCACTCTTGCTAACAGATTGATTATATTCTCTTCATAACCAAATTAGAAGGCTTTCTGCATTGTTGCTGAGATGCAATCACGGTTAGACAAGATTCTTTCCTAGAGGTGAAGCTTTGCATAATGTCTCAACAGCGTTATTATTCGACCAGGAATTCCCTGGCTTTCCTTTGGAAGTTAATGAGTTAGCCTGAATCGTGTGCCTGGGAGTGTGGTTGATTACAGAGCTGAAATAATTCTAATGGCTTCTCTTAGTCTGTTGGTAAAAGCAATTGCTGGCTGGTATTTTTACAGTAAACTCAGAGCTGTGAAATGTCATTTTTAAGAAATATTTTGCTTAAAATAACATTATGAAAATAATATACACAAAGAAATGGTGGCTTTCATGCTCTTCCATGATTTTGGCAGGCTATGTTTTGGAGACAATGACTTCGGGACCTTTACTTGGGAGAGACTTTTTGTGAAGGTTTAAAAATTACTTCCCTGAAGGGAAAATGATATGAAGCTGTAAATGCTTTCTAATATTGTAGATCACAGAAACTGGTTCAAAATATTTGTAAAAGACAAGGATGCACCTCTTAAAGATATGTGCATGAAGTTTTTTTGCGGCTGCTCTTACTGAGGCAAGCGGTGCGTTTTGACTCATGTATTTTGACTCTCAAAAAATGAGCAAATTTGGGGTTGTAGAGAACCAGGAATGAAAAGAAAGTGTTGGTTGGTTTGTTTGTTTTTGCTATTTCCTTTATTTCCACCTGGGAAAACCCAAGGAAAAGTATTTTTGAACTCCTGGATGGCTCTGACTTGCAGAAGTTATCAAGAGGAGATTGTGATGGAAAGCTGAGCACAGAGGACTTTGGAGCTTTTCTCACAGAATGCCACATATTTGACAGGAGGCTGAGAAGAATCTTTCTATGAAGATTCCACTTACATTAATAATACTTTGAATAATGGTGTGATGGCTGTAGGGCTCTCCCAGGTGATACCAGAGGGCTTATTATCCTATGGATACCTGAATTTTACTTTACCCTGTGTGGTGATTCTCTTTCAATTAGTCAGTTCCTTCCTTTTATTTATCAGTTATCAGCTGTTTATTAGGATACAGTATCAGAAGTTCTTTTTATATATGCGTGTATTTTCAGAGAAAGATAGCATTTCTCATCATGATAACATGAATTTGCACGTTATGAATTTCTTTTTATACTAGCAGTTCCTTGGCAAATTACAAGTTTCTAGCAAAACTGTATTTAGATGATCTGTAGACCATCATGGCTGCAGCAAAATACTGTCACCATCTCAGACACTATGTTGCTTTGAGTGCTAAATTTGCGCTATGATGCGGACGATGATCCTTCTTTCCTAGACAATATGTGCCTTTTGCTTAATAATTTGATAAATCAGAATTAGATGATAACTCAGATTTAGCCTTTGGTTTAAAGGCAGCATAGCCAACACAACCAGCAGTGCTACTTTGACCAATGCCTCTTAATGCCAGGGCCCACAAAATGCTGATAAGAGTTAATTGGCCTGACCAACCTCACCTGGGGCTCTCACCTGCCCATTGCCCAGGATCCTGGTGGGACCCCAGCCTTGGACCTTCAGTCCCTGCCCCAGCCACAGCGTATTAGTTTTGCTGGTCTCCAGCACAACCTTGGACCTGTGCCGTAGGTAGTTTTTCTCCTGGCTGGACCCTTTGGATGACGTACACTGTAATCTTGTCTCTTATCCTGTCTCCTTTTGGTCTTTACTGGCCTCTTAGGAGCTGTTCCGTGACTTGACTGTAACTGTTTACGGACCTTGTTACCAAGACCCAGTTCTGCCCGTTGTGTTTGGATGTTGGGCTCTGCACCTTGTTGGTGCTGGGATCCCCCTTGGTTCCCAGCTCACCTGCCCTGAGGGAGCAGTTGGCTCTCACTGCTCCCTGACACCTGGGGAAAATAGTAAAAGTCACCCTGAACTACAGCTCAGAATGAGGAAGAAGCTGTAGTTGTGTAGCACTTGTGCAGTTTAAAGGTTTGAAGATTACAGAATGACTTGAGATGAGCCATTTAAAGTTATCAAAACATAGCAGAAAAGTAATGAATATAACTGACAAATCTGTGTTTTCTTCACAGTGCTGTGATTCATATACATGCCAGTCAAGAAGTAAAAGGGTTTCTTAAATGTTCTCTCCTTCTTAGAAAAGTGTATTTTTTTTAATCCCAGGTTCATATCAGCAGCAGATGGTTCCCTCTGGAGTTTCACTTCGTGCTGCTCCCTGCACTGGCTGATGCTTCTGTCTAATCTTCCCAGAGACTTGGAGGAAGAAAGGACTTTGGGCTGGGGATTTCTTTACCCTCTTTACAAGCACAGTGTGCTATAGTGTCTTAGCATCTGTAGTTCTTCCGTCATGCAATCCAGTGCATGTTATATACTCATCATACCACCCTCTACCTGTGCCACCCTTTCCTGGTTTGCTTGCCGTATCATGCAGATATAGAATCCATCGCAGAGAAGTCGAATATATAATATAGAAATTGTAGTATATAAATAGTATATAAATAAAATCCCTATAGAAGATTTAATTTTAAATCATATTTGTGATTCTGTGGTGATTGCATCTTCATACATAGGCAGAGTTTTGAGGTATTTCCACATCTTTATTTCTCATGTGTTAACAGTAAAATCAAGTCACAAACCTCTGCAGCCTGAGTGCTGTGACTGTGGCCCATGTTTCACCTTTTGACTTGCAGTTTTCACGTTCTATTACATTTAGTTTTACTTCAGAATGTTACCTGCAAAGCCCCGGAGAGCTAGCGAGCAAAAAAAGCTCAACAACTTGGTTTGCAAAATTTCTGTTTAAAAGTAGGATTGTCTCCTTGCTTGCTGGAAAACTCAAGTACCAAGAGGTTGCTGAAAAGCAGGACCCTTTTAGCAAGGTCATTACTGTATGTGTTACCTGGAGGTTGACTTGCTCTCCATCAAGTGTTAGTATGAAGCATACATGTCTCTTGATATTTAAAGCAAAATTTAGAAACCTTTCAACAGCAGAGATTGGTATTACAGAGGAAATCAGTGACGTGGAGGAAATTGGTAATATGGAGAACTCCTGTGCTATTGCTTTTGTCCCTCTGTCCCCTTCCTCTCTCGTAGTTCTGTCATTAGAACAAAGAATTACAAAATAATCTCGGCATACATGTGGGAAGCTTCTTGACTGAATTTTAGGCTATCCTTTTTTTCCTATCTTTCCATTTTCGAACCTTGAAACTACCTATCCTGTGGTTTGCTAAGGAGGTTCCCAGCTTCCCTCTTCCCCTTTTTTCTTGAGCCTATTGCTCTGATAACACATTCCCTGGGAACCACTAATTCAGAAATGAAGTTGTATAGCTGAACCCTGAAATTACTTTAGAGATACAGAAATAAATGCAGGTACAAAATAATTGGTGCTTATGTGTTACAATGAATTAAGGGCTGTGGCAGGAGCCGACAGGTCACAGATGAGCTGTTATTAGATTTTCCTGCTGCAGTCATTTAATCCACTCATTTTTCATCCGTTAACAATAGAGCTGCGTTTTGATAACAACTTTAATTTGTCTGCTAATGATTCATTTCAGTACTTCAGTATCTACATCTATTTATGAAGCTGTGGCCTGTACACAGTACAGGAAAAATATTGAAAAAAGAGCATGATTGAGTTTAAGTGCAGTATTCATTATAACCATTTTACGAGTAATTGCCTAATTTGAGGATTATATGCTCCTCTGTTAAACTTTATACATAACATCATTTGCCTTTTGTCTGCTGAGTTGAAAATATAATGTAAAATAAATAACTCTTTACTGGAGGAGATCAGGAGGATATTCTTTACAGGAATTGTGTCTGGAGCATTGTCTGAAATGGAAGTGTTAGCAGACAGTTTATGCAACAAATTGGTGGACAATAAGAAATTGTTACAAGCTGTTTTACTAAAATAATCCTAAAAGTTCTAAAACCAAAACAAATAAAACACAACAAAGCCTCAAATGTGAGATAACTGATACATAATCTTTTATTCAGATATGTTCTAGTACCAGAGAGATGGCAATGGAGACAAGAATCTCTAAAAGGGATTATCAGGTGACTGTCATATACTGGAGACATAAATCTGATTTTCCTGCTATGCAGGTTTGGTAGAAACTCCTGTCAAGAATTAAAGTTACATGAATAAATAAGACACATTGGGAAGAATCAATATGGCTTTTATAAATGGACTCATGCCTCCAAATCTATGAGTTCCTTGTGGGAGCTGCCGAGGATGCGGATAATGGTGTCTTTGGTTGATGGTATTGCACATACATTTTCAGAATGATTCTATAGAGAAGATATCAAAATATTGGGGGAGAGGGGCGGGGAAGAGTTTTTGTGGATGAGTAGTCATTAAAAGCAGCAAAAAAAAGCTAGGCATAAGTGAAGTTTCAGTTTAATGCACTATAACCAACGTGATTACCTGAGTTTTGCACTATGTTAACATCTTCTGCTGGCTCCCAGAGGAGAGAGAGACTCCCCACCTAAGATGGACTTTGTCTGATGTAATAGGTAATTTTTCCCTCAGCACTGTAAGGTTCTCTTATTTTTTTATAAACCAAGGTTTGTTGCAGCTGAATGCTGATAGAATTCACTAAATAAGGACATAAATTTGTTTCCTTGCCTCATTCATGAAATATGCAAAAGGAGACTCTGTCCTTTGAAAACTGAGGTCTCCAGTTTGGTTTGCGGTACTGGATTGTTGCATGTTGTCCGTTAATGACTTAGGCAGGTTTTAGAAGAAAATGAAAGAATTCAGAGTGTGTGTAGTAAAAGGACATTTCAGACTCTTTGACACATCTGATAGGAGATTGCTACAAAGACAGAATTACAGATGAAATTAATCTGACATGACTGCTGTAATAACAGATGAGCATTAAAGAACATTCCCTCTTTGTAGCAGCAGAACATCTTTGCACAATGGCTGGGTCTCTACCAGTAGCGCTTCAGAATCTTCTCAACAGTACAGTCACTCTTTCCAAAATTCCTCTGGGCGTTCTGTCTCAATGTTACAGTTATAAATATCAGCTCTGACTTTAATTCATCATGTATAGGGGCCAAAAGAAACCCACGAGCAACCAAAGCAAAATAATCCAGCAGCCAAATCTACAAGTGTTTGTGTACTGATTATTTTTTTTAGTGTGTGAGACCCGAGGATCAACAAACTTTTGGGGGGGAAGAAATTTTGAAATCACCTTTACATAGCTCCTAAATTTTTTTTTTAGAAAACAACAATAAAACCTTAACACAACTGCCCATCTAATTATTGGTTACTTCCTGTAATTCTTCTTTGCACTCTGAAACCTCGCTATGTTTTTCCTTCCATGGCAAAGCTGAACACTTGAGCAAATGGTTTTGCACTTTCAGGTCTACTTTTGTTAATGCATTTGTGATATTTGTAGTCCTAATAGTTGTGTACGAAGTTTCACAGGCCTGAAAAAGGAGTGTATTATAGTTAAAGTCTGAGGTAATAGCAGATAATTTTCTGTTATATAAGAAGCCCTGCAAACTTGCTAGAAAAATGTGATAACTTGGGTAATCTGTTAAAATTGATAAATGTGACAATGCTCAATTTTACACTGTATTAACATAATGTGATCTGAAAAGTGCCTGGTTAACCCAGAAATTATGCTAGCAACTGAACTGGTAGTTGCGTATATGCTGAATTCAGTGGCAGTGAATTAAATATCTCCTAAGGCACTTGAAACCTGACAAGGCAGAGGATAATTCTTATGAAAGCTTGTATGAGCAGATGTAGCCAGAAAAGAGACCTGTCCCTGTGGGACACCTCACTTGTTATATACAACTGCACTTTATTATTTTCTTGTGTGTAGGTCTGTCATGAAGAAAAACCTGTAGCGCTTGAGATTCTGTCATTGTGTCCTCAGTGCTGCTGTTCCTCCTCTTCTTTCTTCCAAAAAAGTTTCTTCAGATGTAAACCCAGCAATTTCTGATAAATCTTGAATTGAAATCAGAATTCTGGTGAGTTAGGCAGAAAATGAGAGCACCCTCAATACAATTTTTTTTTAACTGAAAATGCAAAAGTGAAAAAATGCTGATGGAGCAGAATGTACGGCATAGAACATCTAGACACAATACCTGTAATTTTTCTGAGTGGTGCTGTGGTGAAGTTGTTCTACTGATTTGCTTTTGAACTTGGAGATCTTATTTGTCAAATAAAGAAAATCCAATATGGCATTCCAGACTTTCAAATAAAAAGAGCAAATAGAAAATAATGAAGGCAATCAGCTTTTACAGTGCACTTCAAGTCATTTGTATTTGTGGCAATATCTAAGCAGCATGGTTTTATCTGACAGGAATAAAGCTGATTATTAAGGAACCTTTGACAGATTTACAACAGAAAAGAAGGAAATCATCACAGATCTTTGCCTAATTTTAGTATGAGTAAATTGAAATATTGAAACTTTAGCTCTCAATTCACTTGATTTGTATTTCTCTTCCTCACCTCCCCATTTAGTGCTGTCAGGGAGTTATCTCTTGGTCACTAGAGTACTTGGGTTCTTCTCTTTTCCACTTCTCTTCCCTGCCTGCTCTCTGTTTTTTCCCGTCTAACTGATGACTCTCTGCGCAGTTAATAGTTCCCAGACGGCATGACCTGTTGTATTACTATATTTCATTCAATATCTACTCGTCTAGTTCTCAAAGTCACACAGTTCTGTTCAGACAATATTTCAGTCTTTCTATTGACACAGCTGTGTGTCAATGAAATATATTTATTGTTAATTTTGTTCATGAGCTCGCTTTGCCTGCTATGACTATGAAAGTGAAAAGGAGCAGTTTTGATGGAATGTGAAAGAAGACAAATTTAAAAAAAAAAAATGTGCAGGATGAAGAGGGAAATATGTCATGAGACTTGGAAGGTAAAGTGGTGGAGGAGCTATGAAGAGTTGGGTGGTGGATTTCCTGAGAGACTTCATGTTTTTTGAGAGAGAGGGAAACCAAGAGTGCTTAAGATCAAAAAGAACAGAGTAATTAAATGATAGTGAGAGTAAAAGTGAAAGAGAAAAGGTGTTTGTGTGTGAGAGAGAACTAGACCTTATGAACTGGAATTGGAACTGGGAGATAAGGTTAAATTTGAGGGAGTTTTTAATCAGTTTCTACTTTTAAGTTCAAGGTATAGGAGTAAATCCAGCAACATACAAATAAAATTGGTTTAAAAAGTTCTAAGCAGCCTTTGCCCACATTTTTACTATTCAATCTCTGTGGAGTAGTGGGGTGAAAGCTCAAAAATCTTCCTGGAAGTCAAACACGGAATGAAGAGCCTTTCAGCTGCAGCCTGATGCTCTTAAAGACATTGCAGTGACCTTTCACATCAATGCTCAGGTTCCTGCAGCTCTGAAAAGACTGTACTTGCCCTTGGGGTGGGTGTACAACTGGAAAATGAGGTGTCTCATTGTGGTGCACAGTTATGGAGATGTAGAAATGAAGAAGCAGTTTATATCTGTTCTGCATCCTGAAATGAGACCGAATCCAGAGTTTGCTCACCTTGTAGTCTGGTTTGGTTTTCAGTTCTAAAAACAGTGCTGAAATGCTTCATATATTTTTGAGAGGTCATAGTGTTGCTTCCTGAAACTTCTCAAAGTTTTTTTTTTCTTTTTTTTTTTTCCTGCCTTTGGATGCTGACTTTTCTGTTGACCCGTCTATTGATCAGAGATTTAAACTGTGCTGAGATATAGAGTCCTGCAGATCTACTGCAGCAAGAGAACTGGTTTTAGGAGAAATATGAAGATGGTTTGGGTTAAAATAACTGAAAGTCAAGGACTGACAAAACTTTCATGCCAGGGCATGACCAAATTTAGGAGAAATATAAACTAGAATTTATTTTTATGAACTTGTTAATAAAGCTTTTGAAGGGTGAATTTTGATGTGGTATTGGCATGCTGTTTTGCAGGGAAAAAAAATGGGAATGCAACATACTTGCAGAGTGGAATTAAAACAGTTTGGCAGGGAATAGAGTGGACTGCAAAAAGGGGCTGCAAATTATACGTCTGCATCATTACTGTGCTCTCAGCAGCCACTCAGCTGCACATTAGTAGAAATGGGAACAGCAATTGCAGGTTAGGAAATAGGAGTTGGAGCTGACATTGCAGGATGCAAATGGAATAAACAGAAGGATAGTCTAAAAACAGGTGCTGAGATAAAGAAATGGTAGTACAGAGGACTTAAACAAAAAAGACAAGGATGTTAAGATGGCATTTGCAAAATGAACAAGAGATGTGTGGGAAAACAAGAAGAGTTAAAGAGCAAGCGACAGAATGTGTGAATACATAATACATAGTCATTTGAATTTCTTGGCATGAAGAATGTGATAAAGATGTGGTAGACCGAGTGGATGTAATTTGCCATGTCTCATTTGCAATACTTGGTTGAATTTATTTTGATTATGAACACTCATGGACTAAAATGCATTAGTGGAACATGTGGCTTGAATGGTGATTATTGCAAATATTGAAAAATTATTTTCAAAAACCAAAGGGCAAAGTGTATGCCATAAATTTTTCTTTAGTCTTTCAGAGACAATGAAGATTGTGGTGCAGGATTAGGTGTTGTGTGTGTGTGTGTGTGCTCCCTTTCAGTTCTTGTTAGAGAGGGTTCAAATTTTTCCCAGTTAATTAAGCCCATGCATGAAAACTGTGAAAAGACACAGGGCCTGTTTCTAGTTCTCACACTGCTCTTCAGTGTGATTTCATGAAAATCACTTTACATGTCCTTGGTTCAGTTTTCCTACTTGTGAAATAGGGAATTATAATGAAATCTGATCTTTGCTTTAAAAAAAAAAGTGCTACATAAGGATAAGGCATTATTATTATTAATAATACATAAATAATATACATGTAACAATACATATACACAATACATACTACACCTTGTTCAGCAGGAAGGTGATTGTAGTGATTGTAACACTGGAAGTATATAAGTATATTCCAGTGTAGATATCTTTCCTTTTTTTTTTTTTTCTTTAGGTGAATTTGGGATCTCCCGTTGCTTTTTGTCTGTTGGACAGGCTTCAGATAAAAGACTTGTCATTTTGCCTAGGTTTAAAAAGATTAACAAAAGAGGTATCCATTCAGTGCTTCTGCCTGTCACTCACTTCTGAGAAGAGTTTTGTCAGAACTGTCTTGAAGAAATGAGGCAGTATCGGGAATATTTTGATCAATATTAGACTTTGAGCAGAAACAGTTTTCTGAGAAGCTGCTGGAGTGATGTATTTAGTTGGCTGGAAGTTACACATCAATATATATTCATTTTGAGAAATGAGATCCTCAACAAGGAGGGAGCTCTGAATTCTGACTGTATCCCTACCTAGGTTGGTTCACCTTCATGCATTTTTAATTAAAATTTTAAGATTCTCTCTGAAATAAATTTCAATATTCTCAAAGGGAATTTACTTCAGCCTGAAAACACTCCTCAAACCGATGTCTCCATGCAGCAGCAACTGATGCTTTGGAGGAGTAGCTTTGAAACATGTGCATGACTATAGAAGCCAAGTAAACACAGGTAAATTTAAAAAATAAAAGAGAGAATGGGAAGTGTCATCTTCGTGCTATCACCTGTTTCTAGTCCTTGGAAATGAAATTACCTTTCCCCAGCTGGCATAGCTGTGCACTGCCGTTTCACACAGATCTCTCTCTGACACCGAGACAAATTCAGCCTTTTTAAGTACAAGAGGAGTTGCATTGACTGTCGTCTTTTCTTCAGAAGCAACAGCTAAATTCAGCTCTTTGGGTTAAAAATGAGTAGTGTGAGAACATGGCAGATGGCTGCTTGCCTAAGAAGCTGTGGCTTGCGTTTGCTGAAAGAAATTGTAATGTGTTGGCATTCATTGTAATTCAGCTGAGCTGGGAGCCTGCCAGAATCAAATCAAAATGTGTTCACAGTATATCCAAAATACAGCACAACTGCCAAGTTTGTAGTAGCAAAATGTAACAACCTGTTTCAGAATGAAACATGAACATTTCCAAATATGCAAAATAAACTCATATGTTGCTTCCAGCCTAGAGTTACCACACCCTTTTAGGGTTTGATTAGGCATGTATACCTGAAAAAAGGAGGAAAAAAAAAAAGCCTTTTCCCTTGATAAGCTATGCCACTGGATTGCTTGTTCAAACATGTGGTTGACCACTTCAGTGGGTCTACCAGATCTGAAGGAGCTGTTGAGGGTGTGTCGTCATTGTGGGACACCTCTTCTGCCAGCACAGTGAACAGAGAATCTGTTTTTCTTTCTCTGAGTGGCATGAGTAAGAAAGAGTTCATGTCTATCTTTTGGATACCTGTGTGTCACGGACAAGCAGAAATGAATCATCATCTTGTTCAATCCTCATCTAAACCACCAGTATATAGCTCAGTACTTTGTATCTCAGCTTATACGCAAAATGCTGGTGACCTTGAGGTAATGACGTTTACTGATGCCCCAAAACTGAAGTTAGATTAGGTTAGTGCATTGTGTGTGTGTTTTTTGTCAGAGAGTGTTTTGTGCTAGAACTTCATGTTCCAAACTGCTATAGGGCTACTTACCCAGCTCTTTGGAGGCAATGACCACTGGTTCTTCTAAAATGGTGTCCTTCTGGCTCTGAAAGGAGAGGTGGATGTACCTGAGCACCTGCTTTTTGAAGGTCCGAATGTGCTCAATAATACAGCTCATGAAGAGAACATTCATTTAAGTACCACCAGTTATCAGTCTGGTCTCCAAGGATTTTTTCCTTCAGTTCTTGAAAAGCAGCTTCTTGACCTCTTGTCTTTCCACACGTAGAGCAAAATCTCTTTGGTTTCAATTCAGACACAGTGTACACACCAACCTGACCTTGCAAAGAGAGACTTGTCGAGGGAAAATGGAAATAGTAATTTCTTTCAGCTCTGTATCTCACACTCATGTCCCTTAGTAGAGCATCGACAAGTGTAAAACAGGCCACTTGCCCTTCTCTTGGCTCCTCACTGGCTGTAGTTCTTCCAAACTGACCCAACTCATCAGTCGTGGTCTGGGGGAACTTTTTCTTGTCCTGATCAGTACCTTCACTGTGTCAAATGTGACCAGTGTTCTCATCTTCCCATCTCCTGAGGGTTTTTTTTTTTTTTTCCTCAGTCAAATGAAAAGCCATGAATTTGAGTCCCTCAAAAGTTATATAGTATTTTCTTGTTTAAACTAATATTTATCTGCAATTTTAAAGAGTTTTATAATAAATTTCTGAAAATATTTTTAAAAGGTTGTGACAGAGAAGACAACATAGAGGTGATGAGACAAAATGAGAAATATTTTTAGCGATTATCTCTTTCTGGAACCAACAACCTACTAGTACTGAAAGGAATATAATCCCTTTACAGGCAGGTGTTGTTTAAATCGTGTCACTGCCTGTCCTAGAGTGGATGAGACATCAAGAGTGGTGCAATTGTCAGTACTGGAAAATGTAAACATGCTACCAAAAGGCATCATTATGGAGGAAATTGTAATAGCACATATGTATTTTATACCAGTATTGTAGGAGACATTAATTCTTGTAGAGGATTTTTCAAATTGGAAGAAGCCTTAAGTGAGGTATAAATCTTCTGTGTGATGTCCTTCCAGAAAGACATGGATTTTAATCTGAGAGATGGAATGGGACCATCTCCAAACCTTTGGCCATTGTGGACTCAATCATGCAACGTTCAGTGCACTCTGGCTTGGCTCCAACAATGCACTTAAGTTGGATTTGAATCGTGCAAATATTCCTGTGCAAATCAATTGGAGGATTAGCAATGCACAGGGAAGTGAGGCAGGCACTTAAGTTCTTTGGATCAAGGCCATGCTCACACAAATCATCGCTATAGTCCTTTCTATGATAAATAATGGCAGGTACCAAGAATAGGACCCTCCAAGAACAGGCCAGAATTAATTTAAAAAAATTATTTTTCAAATAACAGGGCGCTATGAGAAAATGTGCTTGATTCAGTGAGTTATACAGCCTGGCTGCTGTTTCATTTACGAAATTAAATATAAGATACATCTTAAGGAGATTTTCTGTAATTGTCAAGGATTTAACTGATGAGATCTTAATTCCTAGTGCAACATATCAGAGTTAACTTTCTATAACCTTACAGTTTCATCGACCTAGACTTCAATTTCCTTCTCTTCTCCATCTTATTTATATAAAAAGGACCAGCAGACCCATCAGAGACACTTGAGACTAAAACAATTTGTGCCTGTTTGGAAAAAAGACTAATTTGCTCTGCTCTGTTTGTAAAACATTTAAAAAAATTTTGCTACAGTAAATTGCAGCACTCTATTATCAGAGTAATCTTTCATTTACAAGCTTTTATATGTGGATGTAGTCGATCAAAGAGCTTGCTTTCTGGCAGTCCTGGTTTATATAGTTGTTTCTACCTCCACGCTGCTTGTGCCCCTGCAGCTCCTCCCTGCCCTGTCCCCTGGGAACGCGGGCTGTGGTTCCTGGATTGTAAACTGGACTGGAGAACATTTGCCTGCCAAGCAATAACCTTTTCTTCTTTTATTTTTTTTCTGGGCTATTGTTCAGACGGATCGGTTCTGCAGTTCAGCTCAATGTGCAGCCACAAAGACGTTTGGAGGTAGGAGCGAGAGGCAGAGGAGAACAGAAAATTGTCTGCTTTAGCAGCTGAATTTTCAAACCAAAGATGTTTCACACGCTGTTGCAAAAAAGGTTGAGCTTCCCTTCACCTCTGCATGCTTCATCTTCATTTTGCTGAAACAGGCTGATCCGATGCCCTGTGCTGCCATAAAATTACTAATGCAAAGAGGAGGGAGGAGGACAAGTTGTTGCCTCTTTTGGCAGCAGCACAGTCTGGACTTGGCTTAAGCCCATTATGGAGCTGCACCTTTAGGGACACTTTCCATTGGGAAAGACAAGAAATAATCATCTTTAGAAGTCTGGTTAACACATTAGATACTCAAAAAGTAAGAGCTGCTGAGAGGTAGTGAAAAAATGTAGTGGCTCAGTAGTAAGGTAGAGGTATGAAGTACAAGTTTTGCTAAAGAACAGAGAGAAACAAAGTGATTACTGTGCAAAAGTGTCTTGGTTGATCAGGGCAAGGATTTCTGGTGGTGAAACTGGAAACATTGAGAGAGTGAAGTGATTAAATTTGAAGCCCCAAACTTTAGTTCAATTTTTTGGTAGCGTATAAATTCTTCGAATCAGAAACTTGATTAGCAAGAATATCATGATACAGACATGGCAATACAGACTTATAACCAGTCTCCATCTGATTTTTTTGGTTTCGTATAGTCATATTGGAAAGAGAGAGACAAGATCATCAGATTGTTCTCTCTGCACTTAATTAATAATAATTTTTATTCTTTTTTTTTTTTCCAGAGGAGGAGCAATCAGAATAGCAATGAGCCTTTCTGACCCTTAGTAGTGAATTCACTTAGTGCAGTATAACTTACATGACTTGTAAAATAATATAGACCTTGAAGCCCTCTAGAGGAAATACTAATTTTTCATCCTGTCTCTGAAAATGACTAAACTAAGTCAAGGACATTGAATTTTTGTAAGTCATTTTTAACACAGTCACAGGTACTTTGTTTGTGTTTTTTGAGTTGGGATTTGCAACTTCATCATAGTGAACTAATAACATTGTTAGATGTGTCTTAAAGGACATCATAAATTGAATTTTTCCAGTCCCATTGATATGTTTTTAGGGAAAAGAAACACTGTGAATAGTACTGTCAATTATAAAGTTACTCAAGTTACATTCTCAAAAGTTGTTTATATGACAAAAGGATAATAAAGGGAAAATCCAAATTCAATCTTACTCAGCTACTGTGTTTGAGATCAAAATGACACTTTCTTGTTTCTGAAACTCTCTAAATTCTTAATTGGAGAGACCATGAACAAGGTTGGGGTACGATGGTAGAGGTGTCTTATCTAAAGAAGGTATCTTTATTAAAAAACCAAGAATCATGATATACCTTATATGTAAAATATGACATAATTACATGCACTTTCAAATTGAAAGTTATCAATAGTTTGTGCTTGCTTCGAGAAAATCATACACATAGCATTTAATTTCTCAAAGCTAAAAATTAAGTTTGTGGATTTTTTTTTCCTTAAGTTGTGCAATGTGAATAGTGCAACTCGAAATGATTTCACACAACAGAATCAACTTCTGTAATTATTTTTGTGTACTCATTTTGTTTTTTTTGGACTAGAATGAAGGTTTGGCTTGTAAGAATGGCTCCTACTGGTGTCCAAGTTTTGGGGGAGCGGGGTTGTGTGTGTGGGGAGGGCTGGTTGTTGTTCTTGGATCCCTGCTGAGCCAAAGGTGTGCGTCCTCTGGAACAGCAAACAATTCCAGCACCACAGTGACTAAAACTACTCATCAAATCCTCTTATGCCATAAAAATGCATCTGTGCTTCTGGCTGAAGCAAGTTGCTGCCCTTTACCTGTGGAATCCTCTTAACACAGGTGCTGAGCACTCATGTAAAAGCTTTAAGTGTTCTTTTTGCTTTTACTAATACATAGAAGTTGGAAAGAGAAAATCTCTTGGATCCAGGGCGTGCTGAGCTTTTTCCGTGTTTGCTGAGAGAGGTTGGAGTGGCCAGATTTACCTGTTAATGTACCAAGTGATACCACAGGAAAAAACAATTGTAACAATAGGTGACAACAATGAATTTTCACTGAGAATTAGTAATATCCTAAGAAATGGAGTTGCCTTTGTTTCATATTGTGTTTCTAGAAGTTCAGAAAAATGGCAATTTAGAAAAAGCTAATCACACAATGATTTCAAGAGAAAATGTTTTGTAATTATGGAAGTTGCATCTAGTTCACTCTTTCGACCTTTTAACATTATTTTAGCCTTTCCTGCTTTTTTTCTTATCACAGCTATTTTTTTTATACAGAAACCTGTAACTCCTGAATTTCTTTGTATACTCGCTTTCCCCAGTAACTTATTGTTTCTGGGGTACCCTGCCTGAGGTTCCCAGCTGTGTTATCTCAGGTTATGCTCAAAGACCAGAAGCCTGCGGCTCTGGTGTCAAAGTGTGGTGACGGGAACAAACCGCTTCTTAAGTGTGGCTTAAGGAGCTGACTAACCTCTAATGTCTTTCCATGTTGTGGTCTCTGGCATATATGAAAAATAAGCCAGAGTAAACCAGTGGAGACTTTTCTTTTTTGAGACTTTACTGGCAATGGCTGCTGGGGAATGTCATCAGAAATGTTATTTCATATTGTGCTACTTTTGCTGATATAAATTAATTTATCTTGCTCAGTTAATAGAATGTATTGCTCTGGCTTGTTGGGTCCGTGTTGTTAGTGAGTTAATACATTTACCTTTTCACCAAGAGCTCTAAATAGAGGATCTATGGACAGCTTTTATTACTGGCGCCTGACTACTATGTATCTCTTACTCCTTGTCTGAAGTCTTGAGAAAACAGCTTCAGTTCTTCCTGTATGAAGAACAGAAAAATAACCAGGATTGGTTCAAGAGCTGTGTTTTCTCTCATTTATTCTCTGGTAGAAGTGGGCTCTAAAGCTGCAACAGTGTTCAGGTCGAGATGGAAACCGCAGCCCTTCAGTCTGATCCTTCCTTGTCGAAGAGAATTAAATCTCAGGCGCTAGTCCTGACCTACGACCCTTTTTTGCGTGCTGCTGTGTGAAAGATTTAATCATTTTAAGCATATTGAAAAGTAATATTTCAAATCTCAGTGTGTGTGATATCCTGTGGTTTTGAAATGTTTTGTAATCACTTGATTTTTACCTTTTTGTACAGAATTACCAATAACTTTATAGGTTTGTTGGGCAGATTAATTTTTTTAATATGTTGAGTTGTAATCATATTTTATTCGTGGACTTCTGGCTATACAGTTCTTTAGATATATTAAAATTCTTACCAATTTCATGTTACTTCATAGAAGTATTTAATCTTGGATAAACTATGGCCAGATCAAATGGCAAAACATCTAGAATTCAGAATTAAAACACAAAATAATAGTGATTTAAGATGTAGCAATATTTTTCATCGTGTAGCTGAAGCCAGAGGCTTAATCTGTCTTAATCTGATACTGCATGAAAGTGGTCATGAATAAAAATTTCTAGCTCTCATTCTGTTCAATCACAACTATAATAAATTTGTCTGGCATCATCACAAATACTTAGAATAAAAATGGGTAAATGTAAGGAAAGAAAAGCTGCTTTCTTCAGTAGGATTTACAGTTTGATTTCTTCCTTTTGTGATTTCTTCCCATTTGCCTAGTTTTCTTGTTTCACACAGTTTGTATTGATAAAAATAAGAGTTCCTAGCATGGGAAGTTTGTTACAATTAATCACCAATTCCTGACTTATAGCCAAGCTAATCACAGATTACTAGAGCTAATTCCTCCAAACTGCTCAAGTAATGAACCTAATTTGAGATCACCCAGATTTGTAGATTCAACAGGACAACATGAGGAAGAGCTGTGCTCCTGATCCACAGGACTTTCCAAGTTGCCAACTGAGAGGTACTTTCACCAAAGTTTCTAAATATCCCTGAAAAAATCAAATCCTGGCCTTTTTTTTTTTTTACTTGCAGCAATCTGAAAGCAGATTTCCAATGATTTTTTGGCAGCCCTGTGAGGAATGGTTAAGCCTATCTTCTCCTAGGATTTGTATCTTGCAGGTGTTTAAACAGAATATCTGGGAATTTGGTCCTAGACTTATACCAGAAATCGTGTTGAGCAGGAATCTTATTTGTTTGGGCTTGTCAGTATAAATGTCTGCACTGGATTTGGCTGTTCTTTTGATAGCTAGGATTTCTAGTAAAATACGTCAGTGAAGAAGAATGAATATATTTTGGCACTGGAACATCTGTAGATCTTTTTGTTTGGTTCTTCTGTGTCAGCTCTGACCACTGCTCAGTTTTGCGAGCACGAGTACTCATTGACAGAACACGCTCTGCGGGTTCTGGCTGTCCTATTACAGGTTTACTTTCTTTAGGATATTTTGCAGCCATATATATGCCTCGGAAAATTTTGCTTTCTTTATACGTGTTTTGGCCAGGAAGTCACTGTTCCGAGGCATATGTGACACCGGGTGGTTTGCACTATGATTATGAACTGAATTTAATGCAGAGCCCTATTGCAAGCTTGTCAGAGATACTTCCAGCATAGGATTCATTTTACTGAACTTTAAATGTCTGCTACACGATTGTATGAATTTTGCCTGACAAATTACTATTTCTCTCTATTGATTAGTTGAGACAGACTTATCTGTCTCTTCAGTACTTTTTCTCTTCACGTTTTAGACAGGGCCAAGTGGGGCATAGCTCTATTACTTGTACAAAAACATGGTGTGATTGTTTTGTGTGGGGGCTCTTTTTTTTTTTTAATATGTATTGAACTGTAGATTTTTGAAGGTTAATCTGTGGTTAAGACTTTCCTGTGGGCAAGTGCAAGGTGGATAAATCATCAGAAGCCAGAGAAAGGAGCTTTCAGTTATCTTTATTTGTTCTAGTACTTTTGTGTTTATGATCAGTCCCTGCATTCAAGAACATGGTTAATGCTGTTCCTTCTTTATTAGAATTTCTGACCATTTCTAAAATGGAGACAACAGGGGTCTGAAATAAACTCAGCTCAATGTGCTTAGGCTCTAGTGAAGGAAATGATACTTGATTTTCCAATATTTTTCTTTCCACCTAAGAATAGTACCCTTTTATTGGAGGTGTTTGGTTTGTCTCTTTTTGTTTTTGTTTTGTTGTGTGGTTTGGGTGTGGTTTTTTGTTGTTTTTTGTTTTCCCATCAGTTTTGGCAGCAGATTAACAGTTACTGCAAAAACACCATCTTGGAAACAGAGAACTGGAACAGGTGCTCTGAATCACCTATGCCACTACCCTCCAATGCGGGGAGGCAAGAAGACAACCTTATATTAAAAAAGAGGAATGTGAAACCTGATTGCATCAATTATCCCCTTCTAAGCAACTCTACCCCTCGTGTGTGCAGGGTAGATGTTATCTCTTTT
Source organism: Caloenas nicobarica (assembly GCF_036013445.1). NCBI lineage: Eukaryota > Metazoa > Chordata > Aves > Columbiformes > Columbidae > Caloenas > Caloenas nicobarica. The sequence goes on from NC_088256.1 coordinate 7,688,245, forward strand.
AACTGTCATTACTGAACCTAGAGATGCTCACCAGAGCTGTTCTGATACAGAGGTATTTGCTCTTTCATGATGAAGAGATTTTAGAATTTGATTATGCTGGTTCTGCATTTTGATTTGAGTATAAATCAAGAAGATTCTTCTAAATATGGGTATATTTTTGTCCTCTAATTTATTTTATAATGTCTTTGTAACTAATACTGAAAGTTATTTTTTAAATTTTGACATATATATTTCAGTATGTCTGGAATAATGGCTGGGATGATGATCAGATTTGCCATCTCAGCAAATAAGAGAGAAAACTAAGTGAAGAATTGTCAAATGTGGCTTTCTTATGGTGCAGCTTGAAAAGCTTGTATGTTGGCACTTGTGCCAGCTTAACCATCTGCTCTTCCATGCAGTGGGGTGTTCACCTCACCTGGAACAGGTAAAAATAGCTGGTAACAAAAGGAGGGATGTGACCATGGGGCAGTTTCTGAGCCAGTTCACTATGCAGCTGCATGTGTAAAATAAACCTAATGAGGCAGATTCAGGGTCCAAGTATTCTCAGCTTAGTCAGCCTGAGATGTAGAAGTGTTTAATCAAATAAATGGGAGGTAAGAAGTTGCCAGCTTTTGGAGGTTTGCTAGGGCTTCCAGATAATTCTTCAGCCATGCTGCTTCAGAAGTGACTGGAGGCTGTTGTTATATCTTTATCAAGGAGAAAATTAATGAGGCTAAGGGAAGACTTAAATTTTTATTAGCATGGGGAGCTAATAAAGACACTTGTGTTTCATCACTTTTATGGGAAATTCATCTGTAACAGCACCAGTGACATACCTCGAGGTTAAGATTCCTGTGAAATGTGACAGCAAGGAGCATGTTCTTCTGTCTGAAAATGTGAAACATTCTCTGAGCATGACACTTTTCTTCCAGAAACCTCTTTAATGTCAGGTCTAGTTCCAGCAAGCTTCTTGAAAGTGGTGTTTATTACTTCTGTGGTAATACTGCAGTTAAACACCACCTGTCAGTTTGTGAGGAAAAAGTTAGAATGTCTTCCTATTGTTCAGTCATAGGTAATGAAGGCAGAATTGTATGAAGTCATTTACTCCATGTATGTGAATGTCAATTTAAGGGTGGTGGCATATAATTAAATCAAATTTTATAAGTGCAGCAGTTTGTTCATTTGTAATTAACATTGCTTGACACATCCCCTTACAAAACCTTCTCGGATGCTCTGAACTCTTAAAATATTAATAATTTCAGTACAGCTCTTTTATTGACAATATAGTTATATTGGAAAAATGCTGCTGGAAAGAGCTTGTAGTTATAGACCCTGAGGTTATGGGAAAGCCTGTTGCTTTGGCCACACTAAAAAAAAAAAAATATATATAAATTAAATAAAGTTAGTGAGGATGTAGTACCCCCATTGGTTTTACATACGGGATAGAATTTGGGAGGATGGCTTGTGTTGCAGACATGCACAGGTGGCTGTGATGTTTGCCCTTACAGAGGAGGACGCTTTGGAGGTGAGCAAAACAAAAGAATATTCATATGCTTAGGAACGTGCAGCAGATTTTTAAATTTTTGAAAATTATGTCCCTTTTACCAAAGGCACTTGTGGCTGAGGAGATCTGTTATTGCAAGTGAAGCTCTGACCTGTTCTGAGGAGAGAAGAACTGAGGTCAGAAGCTTCCGTCTCCCTCAGCTCCTGCTCTCATGACTTCGCTTCCCTGCGGGCACGGAGGGGACAAAGCTGCTGAATTCATACAGAGAAAGTACAAGAATAGGGACAGTGCGGAAGGGGGAAAAAAATGTGACCCTGGAAATGGAAGCTGGCAGTCAGTGAAGGGAGTTGGAGATATACAGGGTTGTGCTAAGGGAAAAAACAAAGTTTTGTGGCAAGACTTGGACAATCTTACCCAGAGCTCTGAGGTGAATGGGAGAATTTACGTCCAGTAAAGTTCAATCCACTTGGAAGTCATCATTTTTAGTGTCAGCTGGTGTCTGGGAAATAGTCATTCAAAGCACCAATCCTGCTCTGGCTCCTGATGGATCTATAAAGTCAAGTAGCAGAAGTCTGCCTGTATTTGCATCTGAAACTTCCATCTGTATCTGGGTGAATGTTATAGTGATGCAGAGAAAACTCATCTGGGAAGCAACATTTAAATGCGTTATACTTGCACAGTCGAGTGTTTAAAGGTCATATAATGCCAGAATTGAGGGATTATTTTTTTCAGAATGGTCTTAATTCTTTCCTTTTTGTGCGTTTGTGCATTGATGCTGTCACTTGTGATTTTTAATGTAGTTTTTGTATGGAATTTTGTCATCTGGCTACTATACTACATATATACACAATACTGCTATAGATCAGTTTTGTAACAAGTAGGCTTAAAGGTACAAAATCCTGCATGATGCTTTCTAGATTTTAGGCTGTAAACTTTAGGAAAGTTTCCTTCTGAAATGCTCCAAGCTTGGTGTTTTAGAGTATTTTCAAACATATTCCCTTTGCCTTCTTCTGAATTGTTGCTGTATTAAGATCCTTTCCTCCTGGAAGGGTTTAAGAACGAACAGCTGATATTTGAGAGTCACCTTAGTGTGAACACGGTCCTGAGAATTACGCCTTTTCTTTATTTGGACCGAATGATTCTTAAAAAGTTCTTAATGTCATTGACAAAAATACCCACCTGATGATTTTTATTGCTACAAGTTATATGAGAACTGGAGAAGATCCACTGTGCTAAAGCCCAATGCAATAAATCAAAGAAGTTTTCTGATCAAGAACTCCCATGAATCAATGTGGTATTCAATAAAATTGCATTTAGGAGAAGGCATGTGTTCTCCACCTCCTTTTCTCTGTTAGTCAACCAGGCAGTTTCTTCCAGATCTTTCTAGCTTGCTGCTAAATAGTACTTTATATAGAAAACACCACTTGTGGCTTTTTTTAAAAAAAAAAAAAAAAAAAAAACAAAATGAACAAAAAGCTTTTTCATTTTCTGTAACAACTACTTAGACGGAGCCTGTAGATGCTGTTGAACACTGGATATATTTAAGCAGATCTGCATACATAAGCTGAAGGTTGTGAGAGGAGCAGAAGTTTGTGCTGCCTTCCCCAATTAATTAGATAATTTCCAGCACAGAAATGAGTTTCCTTTTTTTTAACAGCAAATACTTAATTTTCCGGACTTGCAAGTTGCTTTGCCTAGCAAGAGGAGCCACTGCTGGCATCATCAAGGTGTCTCAGCCCTGTTTATTTGGAAGGTCGTGTGTGGGGTCCCTTGCAAAAACCAGCAGGAATCAAACACTGTTTCTTTTCTTACAGTTCCAAATCTACTTTGGCAGTTTTCCTCTCTGTGCCTCTTCTCAAAGCACACGCAGTTTCTGGTTGTCTTTTACCTTTTTGTTCCTGTCTTTGCAGTGTTCCTGTCTTTTTTTTTTTTTTTAATCCTTGTCACCCGGAGGCAGGTTCAGTACAATCAGTTTTCTTTTGAATTATTAGATGACCCTGGTGGTTTACAGCTTGACTTGCACTCCTGAGCCGTAGGTGCTGCTGAGGGTGTGTTCCTGTTGAGCACTCTGGTCGTATTATATAAAATATCTGCCCTCACAAACAAGCACAGTCATCATTTGCATCTCTCTTCACTGAAGGACACAGCAGCTTTAGTGGTTTTCCTCCAACATCCAGCACTATGTTTGAAAATTGATTTTTGTCCCTGTTTTACTTTGATTTATTGGTTTTCACAAGCCACCATTCTGCAACCACAGAGATACGATTGTTGTACAGCTTTTATTAGTCAAATGAGATACATTAACAGGAATATTAATTTGCTCTTGGCAGACCAAAGCGTGATCCTTCTGAACAAACTGAGATCATTCCATCGACTTTCAGGTTTTGTCCTTTAGACCCAGATTCCACGGACGCTTGTATCTAAACCCCAAATTTGCTGTTGTGTATGAGCCTTTGTGCAGTTGTGATTTTAGTATTCTGCTATGTGCTTTTTATTTTTAAAATTATTTTAATTGGGAAAAAGTTAAATATTTTCTCAGATCCTTAATTAAAATGGGTTTGATTTTTTTTTTTTCTATATTCTATTTTTTGTCACCCCGCTGTGAGTGGACTCTCATGCCTCTCAGTGCCGAGCTACCAAAGTCCAGAGCGGTAAATGCATTTCCACTGAGCCATTCTTCTCTTTCATCCTAGACCCTAAAAGCAGAATGAGCAACATTGCGTTTTTATAACGGAGCGTATCATTGCATGTACCCTCTTCTGTCAGAAGAGTCACCTCCCGAGAGCAGCCGTGTTTGTGACAACTGAACTGGCGGGGACCTTCCCTGTCTGCCCTCCCGTCACCCCCGGCCCAGCCAGCTGCTGCGTCTTTTCCTCTGGGAGTAATGATGGAGTATGGACAAAACCATCCTTCGGGCAGGAATTTTTAGGATAGATTACAAAACCGGCATAGTTTATGATAAGTAACAAAATCCACTAAAATCCATGAAAAAGGAGAAGCAAATAGATGTTATTTATGGGGAGATTCATGAAAAATTGGAAATGACAGGCTTTTAAACTTGGAAGTTACTTTTATTTTGTGATGGATCACACTGAACAAAGTTATCGTCACCACACTGCTGCCCTGGCTGCATAATTTGTCCTCCTGCATGAAGAGCAACAACCTGTGCTTTTCCTGCTTTCAGCTTTATAGTAATTATTTTCAATATCTTTGTCGGAGAGAAAGGGACAGATCTTTACATAACGTGGCAACTATGTTTGTGCTTTTTGATGTAAAACAAACATGTTTGTTGGCATCAATGGAAAGATTCATTTTAATCTCAGTGGGCCTTATTGCCCACAATATGTACCATCTCTTTTGTGATGTTGGCTCTGAGTTAATACTTAAATCTGATTTTAGCTAGCTCTACAGAGAATTTTTTTATAACACGTTGGTTTGCTTTGTGGTTTTAATGATCCCTTTTTTCTCGATTGTGCAGTTCTTTTTCTGCCTGCTCTCCCTATTTTTTTTTTCCTGCTTCCTTTCTTTTTCACGTTTTCTTGATTTAGGCAATTTCTTACGTGCTTTATTTGCCAAATCAGAGTTTGTAGTCAACATAGCAGAGATGCCTGATTTTCCTCTGCTCTTTGAATAGAAAGAAACTCTTCCTTTCCGTGCAGATGGGATCAGCTTGCTTTTACTTAAAAATGGAAAGAGACAATATAGAAGATTTCTCATAATGGATGTTAAATCTCAGCTTTAAAATAAAGTGTACCTGTTTAAATACTTTTCCTTGAATTAATTTATTGCAAAATGACAGATATATCGGTTAGTTACAAACTGTACCCAAAAGAAGTAAGAATGCACAGAAACAGAACTGTTAAGCCTCTGTGTTTGTTGCCTAACTCTGACACTGTAACTTGGGAATAGTGGTTTAATTTTATTTACTTACATTAAAAAAACAGAGTTAATGCCCCTTACTACTTTATAGTTATGACTGTTAAGTAATTTAAGCCTTATCTGTAAACAGAAATTATATTGAAAATTGCATAAAGAGCACTAATGAGGCCTAAGTGGCTTGAGGAAATACATATTCCATTTGGCTTTGGTGAGTCAAAATGGTCTCATTCTGTACTTCTTCTAATTGCATCTTTGTTTTCATGCTAAAAACAATTATAGTCATGATAATAAAGAATGGAACTACTGCTGGCTAAATTCTTCATAACATCTCGGACTTATCAAACACAAAATTTTACATCACGAGAAAAGGAACAATGGAATACAATACCTAGTGCCTAGGTGGAAATAAAACCAGAGAGCAACGGACAAATATTTCCTTTTTTGTTTTTTTGCTGTGCGTTTATTAGATGCTGTCATGCTATGAGACAGCCTGGTCCTTTAATGATATATTTCTGTATTCTGTTGTCAACTGCTATACTGTTTGCACCATTAAGTAAACGTCTTCTAAAGGTGCCCTGGGGAGCTATTACAGAGCAGTATAAATAATACAAATTTCATATTTTGCTCTTCTGTCATACATTCTCTCTGGCATAAAGGCACGTTTAATACTTCTGGCTACAGTTTTTATAGGATGTCACGTTCTTTTGGTATTTTCTAAATATTTCTGAATACTACAAATGCTTATTTGTGGCCACTGCTACTAAAATTTTAAATTAATTTGATTCACATTTGTTCAAAATTTCATTTCTGGTATCAGTTTCAGTGACTTTTCTGATGACTTTTAGGCAAATAGTCCCTAAAGCAAATCTGGAAGGCACGGGTTTCAGAATTTGATCTGAAATTGTTTCTGAGAGTTGTTCTTGAACAAGCAGGGAAAAGAAACGTGTAACAGCTCTGAATCTCAAACATTAAATAAGAAGTGCAGAGCTTGCAGTAACCAGTTTTCAACCAATCCAAACTGAAACAAACATACCTACATAAAATTATTTGAAATCATTTTAAACCACACAAAAGTGCAGAGAAATAGTCTCCTGTTTGCAGACCAATCCTGAAAAGAGAAAAGGCTTAGGTATTAGTTACAAACTGCTGATTTGAGTCTAAAAGAAAAAAAAAAGTTGGACTTGAAAGAAAAAATGTAAAAATTGGCACTGGGTGCAGCAGAGTTTGTGTAGGTGGTTACTGAGCCTGAAAAAAACTCTCACTAATCAGTGATAGCCACACCGTATGACTTTGAAGAGTCCTACAAGAGGAACACCAGGAAGAATCTGTTTCTATTCATGAGCTAAACTTATATTTAGGTCTCTGTGACATCATAAGAAAAAGATTTTCTGTAATGTCACTCTCTGTGCTTCTTTGTCCTTCCCCCTGGCTCCCTAGTAAGTACCATGAAGGTTTAAAGTTAGTATGAAAATGCTTAAAAATGTCAAAATTAAATCTGTAATATAAACTTTTCTCTTTAGTATTATGCACTATTCTATGTAAGTTAAAGTATTTTTTGCACATTTTCCATAATAGATCTAGACAAGGAATTATACTTGTATTCCCAAGAAACTTCTATATTTATGAATTACAGAATTATGATTGTCTCCATTCTCTGAATGTGCATTGTTTTGTTTGTTTTTTTTCAATAGGCCTCGATGATTGTCTCCAACAATACATAAAAAATTTTGAAAGAGAGAAGATCAATGGCGAACAGCTGCTGCACATCACTCACCAGGAGCTGGAGGAACTGGGAGTCACACGCATTGGCCACCAAGAACTGATACTGGAAGCGGTTGATCTGCTTTGTGCATTGGTAAGGGATTTCTTGCATCACTCTCCTTAATAATATGGGTGTATAAATTTCCAAACCAAAATTGAAATAACGTAGACTGCATCCACAACTATATGCTTGTACATACACAGTGGCTTTGCTTCATTAAAGGACAGACATCCAGAGGCTTCTTTCTGCTGTAAAAAAACCCTGTATATGTAGATATATCTCCATCTTATGATTATACATGATGGTCTTTTAGCATTCTTCCTCTAAGTTTATTGGTCTTACATTCAAATACTGTTGACTAGCACTACTGACATCCATATGGTTCTGTAATTATATGCCATATGCCCTCGTATTTCACTGACATTTGCCACACTGTTCTAACCCAAGTAGACCTGAGTGTTTTAACCATGCCAGCCTTCAAAAGGATGGTACTAAGGAGCCAGAAGGTAATGCTAATTAGACTGGAAGATTGTTTAAAATGAGCTTTAAGATAAAGTCAATTTTAGAATTCCAATCTTATCTAAAGTGCAGATGTATGTCAATTTAGAGTGTTTTGGTTTGTGTCTGTATTGGGTTTTGTGTGTGTGTGGTGGTTGCGGTTTGGTTTTCTTTGTTCGTTTGTTTGGGTTTTTTAGTAACCTGCAAGCATCTAAATGTGGAAGAACACTGTTTTTCATATAACAGGTTATTCATTCAGTTAGCCTTGTAAGAAAGTCTTTGTCAGGAAATTATTTTTTTCCTCTCTTATTTAATTCCTACCAACTAATAAAATGTAGTGTATTAACTTAATTCTAATGAAAAAATAACTTATTGTAGGTGAACAGGCAAAAGGATATTGAAAATAAAGAAAAGTATAATAGTAAAATTATGAAGGTCCCAGTATTTTACTACTTTACCAGGTGTTCTGCTTTTTCACAAACTAGGTTATCCTGTGGGATTTGGATAAGATAAATTGTCTCCAACAGGGAAAGTGGCACTTAGCAGTACAATAGAAAACAAGTGGGAAAATGCACTTGATCTATGAAAAAACAAACAGTACAAAGTAATTTTTATTATGCATATGCTTCTTGGAAGTACCTCTAATTAGAAAACATACTTCATGTAGCTTGATATCTGTTATTACAAACTAACACATATGTCAAATCCAAGAAACACTTTTGGCCTTGATGCAGCCAGACATGTGAACTGGTGCGATCCACACAACCCAACAGACTGGGGTGTTTGGAACCTCAACACCCCGTGATGTTCCGTCAGCGTCAGCACAGTGTCGTGTCCTGACACCGCCAGAAATATCAGACCCGAGAAGTTTCCTCTGGACAAAGAATGCCCTTTGGTCAGGTGTGCCCATTAGGAGGAACCTTGCTGATTTTTTTTTTTTTTAAATTTTTTAACATTTTTTTAAATTCTTGTTTTTTTCTTTTTCTCACAAAGAAGCTGTACTTCTTTGGTGCTGCCCTGCTGGTCTGTAGTGCAGCTCTGCTCTCACTGTGTCTCTTGATTTTCTTTTTTCTTTCAAAGCAGAATGGGGATTTTCCAGCTCCTGGTGTCATTTATTTAGCCTCCTGCCTTTCAGCCTTTACTCTTCCTTTCTTACTCTGTCTCTCAAATGCCTGCTTTTTTTTTCTTTTTTTTCCCCCCTGCTTCTAATTTTTTATCTTGGTGCCCTTTCCATGTGCTTTCTGCTGAGCCGAGTCCCTGCTGCCTGCAGCTCTGCTCTTGGGGTTATTCTCTTGCTTCTGACATTTCTGCACAACACATTCTTCAATTCTTGCAGCTTCTGTCGAGCAAGAATCATGACTGAAAGTTTTGCAAGACTACACATAGTATCTATTTTTAATCTGTAATAACTTATAAGAATTTTAATCTGTGTAACCAAAAAGCATGATGAAGAATTCCTCTTAATTCTTTTAAATAATGTCAGAAAGTGAATGGTAGGAGATCTGATGCTGCCTTTATTAACACCTGAAATACACTTCTAAATATTACCATTTAGTTCTTGTTCTGTCCTAAATCTTGAAACATTAATAGATTATTGCACTAAAATCTGACTGCTGGTTAAGTGATCGGTGAAAACTGTGATTTGGCGTTCATCACTATAGTGGATTTTTAGACTAACTAGCCTAAAAAAACCATAGGGAAGACTTTATTTAAAAATAATTTTTAAAAACGGGGGAGGGGAATCTGTGTTTTGCTTGAGCTGATAAATGGGAACTAACATATAAAAAATTATTTGAATCGGAATGTCTTAAGGAGCATTCCATCTTACCCCTGATTTCCTGAGTCACATTATAAGCAAACTTAATACAGTTTATGGGCAGAGAGAATGCAGCCCCAGGCAGCAAGATGCTATAATAATGTATTAATGCGTTGTGTGTGTTTGTCTGTATGGACAGGGTACATAGAGGACAGTGTAAGTATATTTGTAGATTCATATATGCATATACTAAAAAAAAAAAAAAATCAAAACTTGTTATGAAACAAATTCAGGGCAAACATCAATTGAAAACACCTGGTCTAAAATTCCACAGTGTTCCCAGTCCCGTGCTGGCTGAGCACCCACATCCCATGCACACTCTGTGCTCTTCCCATCTGGATCACAGAGCCGCATTCCTCTTGATATCAATAAATGCCAGCACGACTTTGTACTCTGTGTATTATCCACTCACTGGCCCATGCCAATGAGCATTGATTTTTTTTTTTAATTTTTATTTTTTTTATTCCCCCCCTGCACCTAGATTTGTTAATAGATTTCTGATTGGCTATTGGCAGCGTCCAAGTGATGTGACCTATTTCTTCCAGGCAGTATTAGCAGCATGTTCTGCTGCATCTTCGCTAGCTGGGTTGTGTAACGCTTCAAGAGCAGCATCTCCAGTGTACTGTAGAAATCTCTCAGGTGTTCTTAGGCTTGGTGATGCATCAGGAATTCGGCTGCACGTTGGTCCTGGCTTTAGCTGCAGAAAAGCAATATGGCTTCGGGAAGCCACGAGAAATTGGTCTGTCTGAGCTCAAGCTCTTGGACCACGCTGGAAGTGCCGGTTGCGATGCTGTATTTTCCATCTGTGCTCCCTGAGGGTCTGGCCACCAGCCCACTGGTGGTTTTTTGGGGGGGGGCTGGGAAGCAGCTGTTGGGGTTACACATCAAAACCCAATGTCTCCGCTTCTGTCACAGTGAGGCAAACCGTTACACAGCGTATCCAGAAATGCTGACCCATCGTGAGGGTTCTATGTGCAAGAAAAATCAAAATAAAGGAGGCATCTCCCGTGGTTTTAATTCCCTGTCCTAAGCCACATATTAGCTAGACTCTCAAATGCAAATTATTAAAGGCAGGGAAGGTTTAGTTGTAGAATCTATCACATGTTTTCCCTTGATATGGTTTTATATCCACTTCTCACAAATAAGCATTAAAAAAAGCTGATAATGTCTTGGTTAATTGATTCAAACCACAATTTTATTTCTCAATAAAATCAGAAGAGATGTTACTAGTAAGTACAATCACAGATCATAATTTTTCCTTTGAACGAAATCTGAATTTAGAGCTTTCTTTAACTTCCCATTACACATGAGAATCTTATCTTTAAAAGATACTACACTGGAAGAAGACAACCTGCAGTTGGAAATAAAGAGGTATATCAAATACTTTTATTTTCCCCTGTTTACTTTTTTTACACCTGTGCATAACAGAAGTGGCAATATAGTGATATAGAAGTATATTTATTTTACCTTAAAAATAAAATAATTTAAAATGTTAGAATAATCTGGGTTTTGAAAGGATAAAATTAAAGTCCAAAAGGTGAGAGTATCTTTCATTGTAGGAGAGAAAATACTGGCACTTTCTTGGGATTGCTCCGGGTTGAATTTAAGTGCTATGAAAGGAGAAGTCATAGGTGAGCCATACTTTCAGCTTCAATTCTTTGCCTATTCTAGAAAGACATTTTTGAGTAGTGTTTTAATTATGAAGAAAATTGGGAATGATGGCTATGGGGAAAAAATTCTACCGTCAGTCCATTCTTACTAGTGTGGTCAGAAGCTGCTCTGCAATTATTTATTTGAAGTGACCTAAATAACATGTATGGACTTAAAAAGTGCAGGCCATTTAGAATTTGGACTGTAAATTTATTAAAGCTGAAATATGAATCTGGGTATGTATTGGAGGACTAGTTGCACAAAGGCTGACTCTGAAGGAGTAGTAGAGCCTGGGGAAAATAATTCTTTGATAGACAGTAGAATATATCAGAAAGGAGGAGTATTTTGAGGTCAACATGGGTTGCTGTTCAAACCTATGCAAGTAAATTTAATTTAATTAGGACAGTATTGGAGTCAGTATGTTGTTAAAACCCACACAAATTAAAATATAAACAGTCTAGTGGAAAGAAAGTCTTTGATAATGATTGGAAGAAAAATGAATGTAAAATGAAAAGCATGTTCAAATATAGATTGTATCTAAAGTAATTAAAAGCACTGTTAATTCATAGGCGTTCAGCTAGTGAAATTAGGCACTGTGCTGTGATAGCATTCAAGGAGAAATAAAGATTAGAACATTTCTCTCTCTGCAGTTACTGCAGAATTTAGCAATCCAAGCATGAGAGTTTTTCTACTAGGAGGCAAAATAAAGTCACCTGTGGGTCAACATGTTTATAACAACTGGAGTGAGTTTAATTTGCTCACATATTTACTCCTTTAAAAAAAACCAAACAAACTTGTGTGGGACACAGCTACCAAATATGTGCTTTTTTTCCCCTAATATTTTTCTAACATTTTCTTTATTAGGCATCTCCTGAACAAAATTGCAACATAATAGTATTTTATCGATCAGATGGAAAGCAGTTTGCAATAATTTATTTTACAGTATGCCATGCTGAAGATGAAGCAGCCAGTCTTCCATAGCTGTCTGTGTATTGATACACTTGTTTCTTCTGAATTAAAATTATTCAAGTTTTATTTAAATTAATACTATTTTTAATGGCTATACCTACTGTTATCTCTCTTGAGATCCTTTTCATTCTGCTGATACACTTGTTGATTTGTAAATATTGTGAGTATATTGGGAGGTATTTTTTCTCACTTTACCTGACATGTAATCAAGCTTCATTTTTAACAAATAATTCAATGTGGCAGATACTTATTTCCCCCCATATGTCAGAGGTTATTCAAAGGTAATTATTCTAGACTAAAATCTTCATTTCATATACATATCGATGCTTAAATAGTTGGAAATAAATCATTTTTATTTGAAATGGAATGCCATCTCAGTGAGAGATCAGGAGAGATTCCATCTCCTCAGTATAATGAGGAACAGGGCACATACATTATTTTTGTCTATACAAACATACATGTATCCAGAGAGCTTTATTAATCTCAATTGGAAAAGAATTTCAACTTTTGGCAGTCCAGTACTATTTATTATGCTGTGCCAAACCGCTGAATTAATAGTATAGAATGGATTAGTTAATTATTCCACATATTAGAGAGGATGTATCATCTTTTGCTTAGTCTAATTAGCTGTTTAATTATTTTTTTTAGACTTTCAAATCATGCAATTTGGAAAAATAAACTATTCTGAGGACTGTTTGTTTGTGTTTTATCTTTTTGAAGTCTGTTGCCAATTTTTGCATTTTTAAGAGTCTTTTAGGATCAGAACATTAAGGAAGATAATTAAGTTTGTACAAACAGTTCACAGTAGCCTCAAGTACTTTTGTTCACAGGTATCTTACACGTGTGTGCATAATTGTTTTGTTTTGTCAGGAAGGTGTATATACCAGAAATAGAATAGAAGTTGGCTATGTTTTACTCAAACTTCAGCTGCCTGCACACAGTCCAAAATGGAAAGAGTAGGAGTGAGTGGGCTGCAGGTCAGGTCAGTTCTAGTACGTCACATCTAATTCTTTTCCACAAGTAATGCATCCAATCTTTGTGGTATTAGTTATCTATTAATGACTTCAGATAAATTATTTTAGGCTGTAAGTATTTCTGTATTCTTCCTACTTAAGGCTGGGTTTATGTAAAGAAAAAAAAAAAAGGGGGTAAGATACAAATTTCCTGTATTGACTCCTATTTTAATTCCAGTTGCCTGTAGAGCAAGACGATGTTAACAGATTAATGAGAGGAAAGAGACTTTTTTTTCCTTTCTTTTTGACATAGTTGAAAGATTATCTCTTGTCACACAAGAATTGTTTTTCAGAAAATAGGGAGAGACAGGGTCCATTCACAGTGTTAAATCTGTCCCAAATGTTGTAACTTTCTTCTGAAAATGCATCTATTTCAGTAGCAGTGAGAATGAGGATCCTGACCCATTGCAGGCCAGACTGGTGAATATGCCACTGCAGGAACTACTGCAGGCTAGTGAAAAATCAATGTACTTATTTCCATTTATAAACTTCTTAAATAATCCATTACTACGTTCTATGACTGGTTATGTGTCTGGGTAAACTCAGTGGTATTCTGTCAAGTAATGTTTTATTCCTTTTCATAATATGAGTTACTGTTGCTCACTGGCAGAGAACAGCACACTGCAATATGTGCAATTAAGTCGTATCACTACTTATTAGGCCAATGCAGTGGCAGAAATTTATGCAAATGAATAGGTAGGCTAATTATACGGTGTTGAAATACCACGTGTCTGATGCTATAGACCAGGGCAGGAGGGAAAATACTGGCTGAAATGCAATACAAATCGTGTTGGTACACAGTATAATTTGTGTATATTTCTCTGGTTTAGGGGATGATAATGGTACATTCATTTCTGACATCATTTTGATTTCTTTTGAGGTTTGGATCTGGAAGACAATGTTTTTGTCTGTAATTTCAGCCCTTCTGGATGTTCGGTTCCTTTAAAGCTGATGATAGTGATCACAATTACCACTGCGGATAAGGAATGGGCATTTTCCCTGCGCAGTGGCAGAAGAAAAACCTACATAATAACACCCAGTTTCACTTCACGGTTGTTTCTGCTGAAACCAGCTGCTGTAACATTGCGTGTTACAGCATGAAGAGGGTGTTTATTGCTTCCTTTGCTTTGATTTCTTTGTGTTTCAGAGGCATCCTTCATTGCACAGTAGTCTAATTTGCTAAAACACAGTGCACACAGTGCACAGCAATAAGCAAGAGGCCAGATTCGAGTTTTAACCTTGTTCCCCTGCTGCCTTGCATCAATATTCTGAATTGCTCTGTGTCAGCTCTTGTGTCCCAAGCCGTGGACTAGCCAAGATTTGGATACTTGATTTGTCTGCAGCAATGTGGAGATACGCCGTGGTCTCCTAAGGATACTTACCTGGCCTTTGTGGACTAATTAGAATTGACATATCTAATTAAGTGATATGATTTATTACTTTCCCTAGAATTTCATTGTGAAGTGTGTGGAATAGCTGCTAGGGACATATGAATAAGTTGTGCAGCAGAGGACCCATGTCGTCTTTTTTAAATTGTTTTATTTCTAGACTAAAGGAATTAAAAAGAAAGATGCTTGTAATATTTTTGGTCCTGTGTCATGTCTTGCCTCATGATAAAATGTGTTGCTAGATTTCTACATTGCTTTTGAGAACATTAGGGTGTATTTGATTAAAGCTTGCCACAAAAGGAAATCTGATGAGAGATTCTCATCAAAGCTATGCAAACGTTCTCTGAGATAAAATAGTGATTCACACCTTTATTTTTCTATTTCTGCATTATATTTGTGGGAAACTTTGAGCTGAGAAAGGGTTGATGTTCTCTGAAATCCTTGAGGAACGTGGACATTTAATTTTTTTGCAAGACTGTAAGTACAGGAATAAGAGCCAAGTGTAGGAGTTGGTGTGATCAGGTGAAACTTTTTAGATTGCTCTTTTTTATTATAATACCAGTAGCAATGCTGTCATACAAACCCACATGTACTAAGTAGCTGTCATAGCCTTTTATTTTAAGAATCCCTGCTTTTATATAGAATGCCATAGGCTACAGAATATATTGTCTTCAGTAAATGTGATTTTCACGTAAGTGTTATGTCATGTGGTGCTTAACACTAAGCAACTGTGTCTTTCACTTGTGCAGAAGGGGACATTAATTTGGCATTTTTAGAGATTTATAGCCAAATTGTTTGGATTCATGTGAACATATAAAACAAAATTAGGTACAGTGAAACTTTTATGAAAAGTGGCTTAAGTAACTGAATCTTGACAAGAGCGTTTGGGTGAATACTCCGGATTTTGAGAGCTATGGAAATAACACTGATTGTGGACAGTGCAGAAACACTGGAAAAATTCATAAATCTAGTTTGACAAGTTGTCCTGGGATTTGTCTGCAGACTACACTGAAGGTTTTGTTAATTGTTTATAGGTACGTTAAATTTTGAAACTGATTAAACTTTTCTGTGGCTGAAGATGTCTGTGGTTCTGGGCAGCTCTGACAGGGTAATTCATGGTTCTTTTGCTCTTTATTGGCTGACATAAAACATAATTACTGGTGGTTGATGCAAATCCACATTAATTTACTGTGCTCAGATGTCTGCGTGTGCACTGACTTGTAAAAACAACTCATGTCAGTGGTTTAGATGGTCTTTATCCGTGTTTGAATTCTTCACACACAAGAGGAGGGGAAAGCGAGGGGTGGCAAAACCCAGCTGTTTAAATCCTGGGAACTTTTCAGTTCTGTCTGGTGTTGTCTTGTGTGTTTTGCACACTTGTTAGACCATTACAGACATAGGCTTCATGTTAAATATTTCTTACTGTTGACTTCAAATTACTGTGACGATAAACATGTCTGGAAATTGTTGGCCTGCTCTCGTCACGCAATTTTGAAAAGTTAGCGCTCCATTCAGTAAAGCGTAAAAATACAGATTTCCAAAGTATGCTGTGATTTCATAAAAATGCTGCTAAAACCATCCTTTTAATCCTATAATTAAGTATAAACAATATTATGAATATTTTAAATTAGGTTTGAATTTTTTTCTGAGGCTGTAGATATTTCACTGGAAATGGTTACATTTGTTGCTTATGTGTTTCGTTTGCAAAATGATCTTTCCCTTGCAGAAAGCAATAGATAACTTTTTCTTTAGGATTCTGATTTGAAATCTGTCCTGAGTGATCCAACCCACATTACACTGCACTGGTAGCAAGCACTTTCCCAAACTGGTATAATTTTTACATGGAACCACCAATTCTGCCAGAACTGAAGCTAAATGTCTGATCTAAGTGAACTAGTCAGTGTCAATGTTTTATTTCCAAAAGACAAGCCTATCATTTATTCTCTGAACTTTGAATAATTCACCACTGTTGAAAGTTCTGATTTTGTCTTATGTACTGAATCTCTTACCCTCTGTAATCTTGCATTTCTATCTTATATTTCATTTTAAAAGGTACTTTAAAAATGAAAATATTAGAATCCCTATGATTACCTGTGGGTTTTTTTACACAAAACTATGATTATTATAAAATAGCAAAAGTTAATCGATCACGAGGTTTTTAGTAACAAATAATACAGGTTTGATGTTGAACAGTGTGCTGCACATGTGCAACTTCATTAACTTTTGCCGAGAAAGAAGCAGCACGTGAATGAAGATTAGAGAGTACTGGCAAGGTATAGTATAGGCTTGAGATGTTTTGTCCATGACATAAAGCTGGTGGAGTTTCCCTGGATTGGCAAAAGGAAATCTTTTAGAAGGATTTGGGTGTAATTTAGGTACTTCTAAGAGAGACATGATGTTTGGACAGTTGTGGCGCACACTGGGAACCAGCATTTGCAGCGTGGTGAGCACTAACGTGGTCAATACTTGGTAGCAATTTTTAAGTCACCAGACCATGGTCTAATACATTTTTGGAGGTAATATCTCCTAGGTCATCCTTTGGTCTTGTTTATTTATCACAGTATCCCCAATCAGCATATTCTGCATCGCTTGTTTTGTACACATATGGAAGAGGTCAAGCCATCACAGATGTCTGGCTTATATAGGGTTTTTTAATTGAAGCCATATGCAGATCAGTCCTTACTTGGTACTGAGGGAAAGTAATTGGAAACAATTTACCTTGTGACGTGAAAAGAAGCCATAAAATAGCCAAACTGCCTTCATCCTCTCGGGTCTGGCTTTTGTGCTTATCAGAAAAGCGACGGTGCCACAGCTTTATCTTCCTACGGGTGTTTTTTTTCTGAAAGTTGCCATTGAAGCTGTTAAACATGCACAGATGTCAGCTTGACAAAGGACAAACGGTGTGTGGATGGTGCGGTATGTTCACCGTTTTATGTCAGTGTGTTTGCAAGAAGGTTTCATTATTTCATGCTGATGTAATATTAAGGTTTTGCTCAAAAAATATGAGAAAACATTAAATACATTTTGAAAGGGAGAAAACTTTTTAAATGCAAATTCACTTCCAGGGAGTTTAGATCTAAACTCGCTGTGAAGGCGGAGTTGAGCAGAAACTGTGAATTTAGAAGTACAGTGGGAGAGGAGTTACGAACAGCTCAGGGTGGTGCTCCTGGAGTTCAAAGCTGTAAAACATTCTCTTCCAGATAAAGTATTATTTTAAGCACAGGTTAGGATCAGGCTCTGCTGGTTCTGGAACTGAGGGTTTGTTGCTTCCACAGAAATAAATCTCCTGATGGTTCAGGGGTGGAAATGTCCATGCTCCACTTTACAGCTGAAATGAGACGTGAAATCTCCTTTCAGAGGGAATCTGTGCTTTTCAAAATTGCTGTTCTTAAAACTTTTGTGAGAATGAGTGTTAACTAAACAAATAGCTGTTTCAATGTTTTAGATGATTCCAAGCAAAAAGTAGAATATATAAACCAGCTGATCCCTGATATGTCTTTAGACAATTTCAATATAACAACTATCTTTTACGTCTGGAGCATATATTTTGATCTAGAAAATACAAAAGTTTGTTTTGACTGCATATTGCTTAATAAAAATCTTAAAACTATCATTCTGTAGTCCCTGCAACACACCTTCAGTTTTAGTTACAGTTTTAAATAGATATATTTCTGTTTAATAAACGAGAGAGATACCAAAGCATACTTATTTAGACTATTTAAAAACAGAAAAAAAAATGAAGTACTTGCTGAATGACTAATCTAAAGCCGTGAAGAAGAATATAAGAAAGCCTTAGAAGTTATGAAATAAATAAATGAGAAAATAAAATGAAGAGAAAAAGTATATGGAAAAAATGAAATTAAGATATTCCCTGAACATGGCCAGCAGACTCAGAGTGAGAGTGGCATGATCTTTAAAAATGTATTTGGGTGTATCACAAAGTGAGCATTCTGTATGCTGAAAAAAAGACCAGTGGCCCAAGTCATCTGGGACCAGATGTTGTGTCAAAGCATTTTTATTTGCGTAAAAGTCCCCTTCCTTTACTTGACACTATTATGGCAACAAGCAGTCTACATAATTGAATAGCAGATATCATGTTTTTACACATCTTAACACATCATCAATGTATTTTTTGCTTATGATGTGCTGGATCATATTGTGTGTCTTAAAAATACATTTTAAGAAAATATATACTTCTCTCGCTGATTAGCCTGACAGAGGTACTTGCGTATTTGATTTGTTTAATGTTGTAGGACATTTTTAATGCCTGTGCTGTGTATAATTAATTTACTTTTCTCATACTTCTTTGTATTTTAGATATTTGTACCATAGTAAGATTTTTCTCATCCTTGTACATAAGCAGAAACATTAAGATGTTCCAGCTTATTCAAGCTTAGCCAATTAGAGACAATATTTGGATATTACAGAATTTAAATCTCGTTGACTTCATTAGGATCAAGCAGGCCAAGGTGATTTTATGTAGCATGTTCAGAGACCTGTAGCAAGAGCCACAGCGGAAAAGCTACTTAAAAATGTTTAGGTGGGCGATAAGAACACCGGTTAATTCTTGATCATCTTAACAGTTTGTTCATAAAACCCGTCTCGTGTACAGTTTTAGCCTGGCATCTATTGGATCAAGTCTTGTCATAATGAGTGACCCTTCAGAGATGCCTGAACAGCAAATCTGCGTCGCGTGTCTGTGTCTGCTCTTGATCATCTTTCTTCCACAGTCCTTTCAAGACCCAGACCAGCCAGTTCCTCTTACCAGGTGTCCAGTCATTTGACTCTCAACACTCAAACATAATTAAAAAAAAAATTTAAATACTGTCATCTTAAAAAAAAATCTGTTTTGATGGCTGGACTGATGGTCTTTTTGAGTATGATTTTTTTTAAAGGAATTACTATCATGTTCTAATTCTTATCTGAAATCAGAAACACATGGACTTTTTCGATAAAATTGCTTTTCAAGGCACCTTAATTCACCTTAATTATGCTTGATTACATTTATCCATATCAATTACAATGGAAATGCTAAAGCTTCTCCTAGAAGTTAAAAATATAATGCAAATGACAAGTTTTAAAATAAGGTTAAAATATTTTAATCTTAGCACTATCTACTTAATGCGTCTATTTACAAGATAATGGGAAGGTCGATCTTAGAAGCACTGTGACAAGTTCCAAATTAGAGACTCGGGAGACAAGAAAGAATTGTGACACAATTTCCTCTGAAAGGTAGAGTAATTACGATGGAGGGGAGCACAGAGGGAGGAAAGCTGCGCATAGAAAAGCACTGTTTCAGCTAATGTACTCTAATTTGTTTTATGATCTTGCATATTTGCATAATATTAACATAGATATTAATAAATTCCATACTTTCACTTTTATGAAATGTCATTGTGTTCTGTGCACATAAACTAGATTATAATACTGTAGTCTGACTGTCATAATAAACTGATAGGCAAATGCTATTAAAGATAGTGAGAAGGATTGTTTTTATTGTATAGTGTTGCTAATTTCCTGATTCAGAATGAGAAGAGTTTTTAAAGAAAAAGCCAAAACAAATTTGAACAATGTTGTACCTGAACTGCAGTCCCCAGCCATTAAGATGGAATGCATTTTCTTAATACATTTTATAATGTGCAAAACAACAGGGGCTAGGATTTTTTATATTTTTACAATATATGATTTTTTTCCTTTCTCTAATGCAGAACAAAACAAACTTATTTAGTAAGCCAGACTTCTTTCACAATTTCAGAAATGGATCCTGGTAAATATCAAAATAGGTATAATTTTGTGTGTTAATATACTTTGGTGTGCAGTACAGCATCTCCTTGCTATACAGTAGCTGGAATGGCCATTATAATAGTAATTCCACTAGACATTTACTGCAGATCGATGAGTTAAACTGTGCACAAGTGGGGTCTGTGGTCAGACATCCTGAGAATTAGGTCATGTTCAGGTGCCTCCCTCCTTTCGTCACAGAGTCTGTGATTATGATCTTTACCCAATTAAAACACTACTGTGCCATGACAAGTCTGACACTACACCCAACATGGAGTTTCCTTAATGAAACTTGGTGCTTTTTTGATTTATTCTAACTTTCACTCGGTGTTGCCAAATCTTGCATTTTATTATAATCATTGTTCTTTTTCTAGCATTCAGGAAATGTGTTCAGTTTTAGGTTCTAATCTCTAGACCTGAACTTTTGTACTGAGTCATATGATCACTAGCGGGTTTTTAATTGGTTTTGGATGGAGGACTTTTCAGGCATCACGCGCAACTGCTTTTAAGTTAAGATTGGAGGTGGGTTTGATGGATGGGCTTATGTGATGGTGAAGGAACTGGCTGGATGGCCATGTCTGAAGAGTTAAAGTCAGTGTCTCGATGTCCAAGTGGAAACCAGTGACAAGTGGTGGCCTTCAAGGGTCTGTACTGGACTAGTACTGATCATAATAATGACATAGCAATGGTATCAAGTGTCAAAGGTGTAACTGTTAGCAGACTGCAAGTCAAGTATTTATTGTCTTTTTCCTATCTATATACCGCTCAAGCAGAACTTTCACACTACTAAATATAATACGTTAATTACAAGGTATAATTTATTCCTTCCTTCAGCTGAATTTGTCACCTCTGCTCACATAGAATACCAATCTACGTCTTTTAGCACTTTATCTGAAATCTGTAATAAATACTTAAAGTCGGTCATATTCTATGGAACTGAGGTTTAATACGTAATTTTAATTTAGTATTTTAAATGTTGCAGCAAAATTTGTTTTCTTGTTAAGATAACTTCGAAAGAAGGACTTTTGTGATTTACATGAAAAATTTTTTTTACCTCCTTTAGAAACAGCTACTCACATAAAGGCTATTTAGCTTGTAAATTCTTTTTAAAGAGGAAAACATGACACACCTGACTGAAACACAATGCCTCACATACTTTAACTTCATGCTGTTTTAATAACTTCAGTTTTAAAGTGACATAAAAATACCACTACAAAATATTAATACATCTACCTGATGAAATCAAAGAAATGTGTACAGAGACAAGTATTTTAGAATTAGGTTTCTATTGTGTTTTCTGTTAGCCTCTAAAAAAATACCTTCAGAGAGGAAATTTTTTTTTAAACTGTGTTTCGATGGTTCTCATTCTGTTGAAGTGTCAGAACTATTTATGCTAAAATCATAGTGTGTGATTAATTTTGGATCGTTGCTTCTATCAAACACACAGTGTTTGTCTGTTTTTATCCCTGAAGTGCTAAACGAATGTACGCTATCACCAACCCTGTAATTTCCACTGCGAAGCCGTGGCCTTTGCAGGAGAACGGATGCAGCGATGCAGACAGCCGGGAGATGTGGGATCCCATCTGCCATGTCGTGTTTTCCCAAAGCGGGTTACAAAAACCCGGAGCTGCTTTAGGGAATTTTCTGTCTTGGGGGCCCTGGGCGGATGGGTCGGGAGAGACCTCGTGTGGTGTGGGGTGCAGGTCCCTGGGGGGGACGGGGCTGGTGGGGACAAGTGGGCAGCCTGGAAGGGACCAGAGCAGCTTTCCCAGCAGAGGGGCAGCAGAGCATCCCCCAGAGCTGCAGCACATGTCACAAGTCTGCGATAACTTTAAGTCAATTTATATGTAATCTGAGAGCGGCTGGAAAACCAGCCTGTAGTGGGGAAGATGCGTCTGAAGATTGAGCTTTTAAATTAATTTCCCAAGCCTGCTCGCTGTACAATGGTGCTGGGACTCGGGAAGGTGGCACGGGAGCGGCTTTCTGTGGCACTTCACAAATCTGTCAGCTTGAAGCAACGGGGAAACTGAGCCCCGAGGAGTGGTGGTGGGTGCCCAGAGCCCAGGGAAGGCTGGGAGGGGAGCGGGGCAGGTTTGGGTGCTGGGACACAGTGGCACCTGAGGGGACAAAGGCGCATCCGCTCTGGGGCTTGTTCGGGCTCCTGAACCGTTGTGTGAAATGGAGACTGCAGCTGTGGCACAGCTGGAACAGACATTGTGGGCATTATTCGTGCGTGAAACCTAAAAATGGGAGTATAGCGTGATATTTAGATTGTGGTATTTTAAAAACCTTAATGCAGTGAATTTCATGTAAGATGCTTGAATTTCAGGCAGGGTCATTTCTGTTCATCTCCTCGGTCAGTTCTACTGCTCTGCACTTTTATTTCTCTGGAAATTGTGATGTTTTCAAAATATCACCTGCAGAAAAAGCTGTATATGCATCCATGTTTTTATACATATTTATACAAACATTACGCCAACTAATTACATGAATGGAAACATCAAGAAAAGCTACTATAATTAAAAATAAATCTGGTTTTAGGGTAAGTTAAAGTAATTACTTATGCAATACAAACTATTTAGCTAAAATTATATCCTGTGTCAAACACATTGCAATGAGCATACATTTTTCTACTTCTGTACTCCATGTTATAGCAAAACAATTTCATAATATTAGTATCTTATAGTATATAACTCTATATACTTATATACAGAGTTATATACTTATATACAGAGTTATATACTTATATACAACTCTGGTGGGTGTTTTTCCACAAAAGAAATAAACTTTTCTTATATTGCAGGTATTTCTTGTTCAGCTTGTGATCTTCAGGTGTTAGTGCTTGCAAAAGATTGATTGGCACTTTTTTCCATTGTACTTGTTATTTTTTACCTTACTTTGTGCTACAATAATTTGGCCAATTTTATCTTAGTAGCTAAATTTTTCACAGATAGTAGTTTTATTAGCATAAAAAGCTCATTTGTGATGTTATTACATGCAAGCAATAAGATACGAAAACACCCTAAGCCACAGCTGAAGATTTTTTTCATTCCACTTCTTTGAATATGTAAAAACCATGGGTATTATATTATCAGATGGATAAAAAATGTACCCAGTTTTCCCACTCTCTTTTAAAAACGGAAGTTCAGAGCAAAATGTGTGTACAAAACCAGCATTCTGTGATTCTTTGAGGTTTTTAGCTGGGATTGTGATACAGACGCAGAGCTGGAGGGTTCATTGTCACAGTGTATTTAGCTATTTCTGTGTCTTGGATTTATGATATCAGGGGGAATGAATATCTGTTTGGATGCAGATTTCCTATTTTCAAATTTCCCGTATGCATTTTTAACTACATGGAATATTCATAATGGATCTCTTGCATCATATCTTCCACTCTACAGCAGTAAAAACAACAGTCTTTTTCAGGTGGTTGAAGAAAAAAAAAAAAAATGTGGTATTCTCTTCTGTCTTCTGACTTCTAGTGCTTCTGACAACAGCCACCTGCTTTTTCTGTACTTAAAAAAAAAAAAAAAATCAGCTGCCAAAGGCCCGGGGTCATCTCTCCTGTCTCTTCCCTCTTGCCACCCCACAATAAACCTGATCTGCTGGAACACGGGAAACAAGCATCTGAAACTGAACAGCAGAGGGGAGCCAGGGGATGGCAAGAATCCTCGCTGATGGTTTGAAAATGAGAGAATTAGAGAATGAAACTGTGAAAACTAAAAACTGTGTTTTACATACAACAAACAGATTTATCCTGAAGCCTAAGTCGGTTGTACACCTCACTAACAAGTGTCACATTGAGCACAGCTTCCTCTTGGCACTATTGCTAATGATATCCTCTATAAGAAGTTTTTCTGGCCCTGATCTCACATTTGTGTTGAATTTCTACCTCTTGAATTCCTTCTTTCCAACTCCTGTCATCGAATTGGGCATCAGGAATTGCTGAGCTCTGACCTAAAATATACGACTGAATCAGTCTGTGGCTGAACAAATCAGATATTCTGTATGTAACTCTTTTTCTGTGAAGATATTCGTGCTACCATATGTTACACCCGGTGGATATACAGAATTTCTCACTGTTTGAATGGTGCTTTTATGTGAAGAAGTTTAAGTAAACATTTAATAATTTACCAGTCACATCTTCCTGTGTTGGAGATTTACTGTTACTTTGGCCCTTTCTCCCAGCAATTACCCTTTCTGCAATGTACCTATCAGGCCCATTTTACTGAAATGGAGAGTAGTTTCCTTTAGTCTGCTTTCTGTTCTTGTTAAGCAGTTTCATGACCCAGATTTTGTGATAATTTGATGAATTATGTGGCTAGACGGACAGTATTTGGTGTTGTTTTAACAGTCAGTATTCATTCTCTAAACCCGTATGTCCATTTCCACCTTAGCGTAATTTGGTAAAAATGACTATGCAACAACTTTAAGCACTGTGAAAGAAAAGCAGGGAAAAGAGCAAACCTTCCTGGGTGGTTTTTTCCCTACTGTTGGTATATGAAAAATAATCCTGCGTATGCAGATATGTGTTGCCTGGGCGCCTTCCTGTGTAACCTCATCTGGGTGTTCCTGCTCCAGCGGGGGACTGGGCTGGATGAGCTTTCGAGGTCCCTTCCAACCCCTGACATTCTGTGATTGTGTGCGTGTGCTAAATCAAACTCTGAGGGGAACCGAGCAGGTCGCTGGCTGGGAAAGGCATCCAGTAAATCCCCTTACTCGTCGTCTTGGCAGGAGTAGACGTTGAGAGCAAAGTAGAGCAGTGTAGGGAATTCCTACAGTGCTTTAATAAAAGAAAGATTAGCCACAAAAGATTATGTGAATTTGAGTGAATTATTTAATGTATTTGAGCTGGGTTATCTTTGTGCTTGTTACCTGGGTCTAAGTGGGGAACTGGTTTAGTGATAAAAGGACAGAGACCTGGCTGAAGGAATGTGGATAAAGGGAAAAGGGACTTGTGTGTTGAAAACTTTACTTAGATTCAAACACATCCCTCCCTCAGAATCGGCAGAATGGAAGAAAATCCATAACTGTCCTGTCCTTTTTCTCAGCCAATACTATTCCGAGTGTTTAGCCTCACAGTTTATTCACGTAGCTGACGACACACTGTTTCACTTAATTGTGTATCTTCTTGTTTCCCCTCAGAATTATGGTTTGGAGACTGAAAACCTGAGAACTCTGTCTCACAAGCTGAATGCCTCAGCCAAAAATCTTCAGAACTTCATAACGGGTAGAAGGAGGAGTGGCCATTACGATGGCAGGGCCTCCAGACGACTGCCAAATGATTTCCTTACCTCTGTAGTTGACCTGATTGGTGCTGCCAAGAACCTACTAGCCTGGCTGGACAGGTAATTTACTCTTCTTTTATCCTTTATGGACGAGAATAATTCTTTGGGTTGTTTTTGTTCGTTCTTTTTCTCTTCTATTCTTTTATTCTAATATTAAAATGGCAGTTCTGGAATTCTAGCTCTAAATTTTGTTTTGCAAATTTCTCAAATATTGCAGGCAAAATGTAGTACCCTTTTTGTCAGGAGGGTGGCGAAGTTTTTTCTAGTAATGTTTTCAGGTTCTTTTCAGCCTGATAGGATTTTGTGTGAAATTACTAC
The DNA here is from genome assembly GCF_036013445.1 of Caloenas nicobarica. Classification (NCBI taxonomy): domain Eukaryota; kingdom Metazoa; phylum Chordata; class Aves; order Columbiformes; family Columbidae; genus Caloenas; species Caloenas nicobarica. Next base: position 7,714,090 of record NC_088256.1, read on the forward strand.
TTTTGTGCTGTTCCAAGCTGACATCTCACTGCCACAAGTGGTAATATTGGTAATTTCAGAAAGAAAGGTAAGGATGTAAAGATTATGGAGTTTGAACTGTAGTTCAGCAATCAAAAGGACATGAAAAGCTGGAGTTGAGCAAATCAGTTCAGCAGTTTCAGAATAAATTATAGTACTTGTTTAGTCTGAAAATTAAATTTTCTCATTAGGTTTTTTTATCAAGAGTAGGATTGATGTATTAAGTACAGTTGTGTTGGTTAATGCTCAACAATCAACCACTTTTTTTTTCATTTATAAATTGAGAATTTGATTTAAAGTATCTATCTGAATAAATGTAGCTAAAATTTTGACTGTGGCAAGGCAGAACCCAAAACATAAAATAGCATCAGTTCTGTTTTTCTTTGGAGTTCTAGCAATGGATAGCTTTATCTTGGATCTGAATGCTCTCGAATGTATAAATGGCACATTAGAAATCACAGTGAGAGTGAATCACCCTCCTTTACAGGATTTGTATAATCCTGGTGACATCTTCCTAACCTAATGCCAGCAGTCATCTTCTCTCAGGCTATGACCTTGTCAGTTCTCATAAATTCGACTGGGGTCAGATTCAGCTAGAATTTGGAAAGCCTGAAGAAAATCCAAGTGAGCAGGAAGCTGTTAGTGACTGAGCAAGTGTTCCTTTGCTCTCTGAATTAAGGTGCTAACTGCTGCTGAAGAGGGATGTCGTACTAGAAATACTGTCTTTTCAATGAGCTGTACAAAGGAAATCCGGACTCTTCACAATTATTTGGAAGCTCCTATTTCCACTTTCTACAAGAATGATAACTTCTGATGTTCTGGCCAAAATCCAGTTTACGTCTTTCCTGCAGATGTTGTTTCTTGTTTCAAATGCATATTTTACAAGAGTCGTCTACCTTGCTGCTGGAGATTGTCATGATTAGGTGTTTCTTGTTTCTGTGTGTAGAACTGATCTCTAGATCACACATATCTGCTTATACTATAAACAGGAGTTATAATCCGAAATGCTGTAAAAACTTATCTGTCCTTTGTCACAGGTCCCCATTTGTCAGCGTGACAGAATATTCGCTGCTGAAAAACAACATCGTTCAACTGTGCCTGGAACTAACAACCATTGTGCAACAGGTAGGACTGGTTGTCTTCCCCTCTGAGTCCTCTTCACGCTACTGCTTAAAAATTGCAGTAGTAAAAATGTTGCTAAGCTTTTACTTCACTGGAAAAATTCTTTTAGCATTATCTCTCTGTTCTTTGTTTATTTTTCTTTCTCTGGGAGTGATGGGAAGATTTTTGGACTTTGATTATCCTGATATGCCTGGAGAGACTGAAGGACAGTGTGAAGTTAAAAGTAATACACTTTGCCTTGAGTGGAAAATTTCATGTCAGGTCATCTACCAACATGCAAGTGTTAAATAAAACAGCCATGGTGGGATAGAGCTTAACTACTGCTGTTTATTACAGATTAAAATATGGATGATCAAAAGTCTTTCAGGGACGAGCTCTTACATTAAATACAAATATATCCAGAACCTTTACTGTGGCTCCTTCACTTAAAGGAGAGACAGTTATATGAAAGCTGTTTAGTAATCAACATTAAATATTAATAATATTAAACAAATCAGATATGGAACAAATAAGGGTAGTAGTATTATCATCACTGAAATTCATTAATTAATTGTACTATAGTACAGTCCACAGGTACATAATATTAATTTATCTGGTCTGTAGTGCTACATAATGTACAAATAATAATAGTCTGGCCATGTCTGACCCTGAAGTAAGACGAGAGGTGACACAGGAGTGTAGAAAAATTGACCGGAAATCAGTTTTAGAAATAATTACAGCAAGATTCTCCTCTTGTGAGTGGCTAAAAATACTCATGAGACAAAATAGTGTTATTGGAACATGTGGAGAGGTTAGACAACAGGTGAGGCTGTCTTGGAGCGAAGCAAATGAGAAAGATGAAAGTTTGATAGGAGGGAAAGCAAGAAGGAAGCTCAGCTGAAGCTTTGGTTTTGTGAGCACCTTGGGCTGGCCCTGCCTCCAGCACACAGGGCTCCGGAATCTGCCTCTGTCCTGTGCTGGCAGTTTCTGTGGAACCTCACACCAGACTATCCATAGAATTCATTTAATTTAAAAGGCTTCCTGGAGTAGTAGCATTCTGCAAACTACTTTTTTTTCTCCTTTCCCCAGTTTAATTTTAATTCTTGGGGAAAAAAAGGACTAAGGCTGATAAATATCAGTCTTTATATCTTTATATTTCACGCTGTTATACTTAATTTATAATATTCAGCTTTATTCCTTTTAGAAATTTTGTCCTCTATGCATTTTTGTAGTGCAAAACAAAGATCATTTTTCTCTTTTCTTGGTTTAAAAATTCCTATGTAGGCATTTAATTATTTATGTATTGTTATTAAGCTTTCTCTTACAAAGTGTTTATAGCACTAAGCTATTTTTGATTTACAGACTAAGCACAATGAACCTCTCTACAGTATAAAAAGTTTGGATTCTGATTCTACCCTTCAGCTGATGTTGCACTTTGTGTGAGTTTGATTTTTTCTTTTTTTTTTTCCTTTTCTCTTTCTTTTTTTTTTTCCCCCCCCCTCTGGTCTTGGTGAAAATAGTATAATTTTGAATTGCTGTCTCCCTTTCTGTTGTTCATTTCACTGCTTTTGGCAGATTAAATTTATTTCTTCTCTGCCACTTTAGTTCTTTTTTTCAATTCTTCACTCCCAAAGCTGTCCTGCTTTTGACAACTTCAAAACAATCTTTCTTTTAGCATAAACTCCAAGACATTTCAAGACAAAAAATGTTTAGTTAGTTCTTCAGGTCAGTTACAAATCAAGTTTTGTTTTTTCCTTATCTTATTGTCAGATCTGGGTTGTTTGATAGTCGTCTATTAAGATCTTTTTACAGTATATCAAACTTAGCACCAGAAAGAGGAGATAAAACAAAATTATTCATAGGGAAACAGTTTTGCTGTTACTAAATTTGAGGAAAATTGATGTTAATGTGTGAAAGCAGAAAAAAAACCTAAACCAGAATTGCGGTCTTAACTGTAGGCTAAAATATGAATTGAAAGGCAAAACTAATAGAAACCTAGATCTCAGATCTTTTCAGATACTCCTTGTTTTATTAATTATATAAATTTCAGATATCTAATTTAGTGCAAAAATAGCAGTCAAGTGACGCATTTGGCACATTAAGCAAGGAACGTCTTCAACCTGCAGATTTGTTTTGTGCAAAATTCCCATGCTTTGTGTGCACAACTTACAGCTGCTGCGCAAGGTGAACTTCCTTCTAAATAGGGGGCACTACTATGCAATCTTAGTTTAATATAGACCCTGCTTATGGATCTTCTTGCTGGGATGTACTGTATGTATAACATCTGAGCGACACACTCTTGTATCTAACCAGGAAGGAGCTTTTTTAGCTTTTAGGTCATATTCTTTCTCTGTGTGAGTGTGAAGATGCGATCTTCATTTGAAATTTAAACCAAACAGATGAACTGAAATGTCGAGTATTATTGTTTACATACCATGTAAATGCTACGATAAATAAGCGGTCACTTGTTTACCTGTAAACAGTATCTTCTTGTACTGGTTGTAAGATCATTGATCTTTATTCTTTAGTCCTAGAGGAGTTTTAGACTTGTCCACTTCTGCTTGGGAATGTATTTTATTCTCAATTTTCATATCCCTCACAATCCTACCTTCACTAAAGTAAGTAGGGAAACCATAAAAGAGTAGCATTCTGCAGAAAGCTGCAATGTCCCATCAGAATGTGTTGGTGATAACGTGCAAAAAGAGGTGTTAGAACAGAGCACTGAAATGTTTGAGCTCCCTGTTGACTTCGTTTTGAAGTATAACTCAGCTTTGAGGTTGGCTACCTCTCACTTTTTGCTCTGAAAATGAATCCACCATGTTAACTTGACTGAATTTTGATTTGGCCATGGTCTAGTGCCAAGGCCAACCTGTGGAAAGGGTAACTGGAGTAACTGGGAAAGAATAGGTTTGGAATTTTGTTCGTAAAATGTAGCCATTGGTTAAATTTCCATTGAGTAGAAAGAGCTCACTAGTTTTAGTAGAAATTGGTTTTCTGAATATGTCAAAGATGTTTAAACCTGTGATATTAATAGATGCCTTTGACACATGCATTAAACTGTATGAACAAACATTCTCCAAAGAAGAAGTTTGTCTATGTCTTACCAGAGAACGTTAGCACAAGGCAGGCTACTTTTTTCCAACAAAAGCAAAACAAAATTTTGCTTGTTCTTCCCTTTACTAATGTGTAACTGACATCACTGAGATAAATTCAGAGACCATATCACAGACTTTTGCCCTATTTTTAGTCAAATACTTTGTGTTTAGGATGAAGCATATTTTTTTTTAAAGCTCTCTAGTTCATACTGCAATTGCTAGAAATTGTTGTTTCTTGGTAGATTCCTGTACCTGGTGTACTTTTTAAATGAGCCCTCCTCCGAGCAGGTGATTGGACTACATAACCTCCAGAGGTCCCTTCCACCTGAATTACCCTGTGATTCAGCAACTGCCTTTAAAAACCTGGGGGTTATTTTCAGTTTGAACTTTGCAGACTTCAGCTTTCAGCAGCTTAATCTTACTTTGCTTGCGTTTGCTAAACAACATTTTGTGATCAAACATCTGTTCACTGTTTTCTAAATATAGATTTTGATCGTCTTTACCTTAATTAAACCAAGTAAAATAAGTAACTTCACTGTATTTACCAGTGTATATTTACCTAATTTCAGAGCAATCTTGTTTTTTTAAATGTGTGAATTCCAGAAGAGAGTTTGATTTTTATGTATGCAAGCAATATAGTGTGAAATATAATTTTGTCATGTCCACCATGTCCAATGGCAAGCAACACAAGGTTTTAAGTTCTTTTCCAAGTTGCTTTTTTATAAGGTCTCTGTTTCTTTTCAGTACTAGGCTTAACTCATGCTGTTTTATTGTGCTAAGTTAATGAACTAAATATTTCACAAATATTAGTATTTTTATTTGTTAGTTAACTGTCCTCAAGACTTTTCGTAAAACATTCTTTATGGTATTTGCAATCTTCAGTAGTACTTGCATTTTTTCCTTTCGGAATTATAAACTAAAATTATGAATACAGTGTGGGTGAGCACAAGTCCTACTGACCTTTTCTCTTTGTGAATATTCAAAAGAATGCTGTTTTACTTGCTCAGGGTTAAGAAGGCGTACTGTGGCTTTGAAAGGTAGGATGTTCTGGTTAGTGCAGAAGCTGGCTTGTATATAACACTGCTGCTGTGATTATTTTTGTAATTCTTGTGTTTTACCATTTTACAGAGGGAAACCAGAACGCAGCTACTAATTTTTTTAAGGGTTTTTAAACTCTAAGAAAAAACATTTTTAACATGTCGTCTTGTCTATGGAGGATGTAGAAAGAATATCACTATAACTATTATTTATTTTCTAAGAAAAATAGACCAACATTCTATAAATGTTAGTCCTGGAAGATTTTTTATGAGGTCCATAGTGCATTGCTATTTATCAGAGAAAAATAAATCGCAATGATGTTATGACCTACATATCTTAATATTTTAGTATAATATTGCAAGTGCTTTCAACCTCTCAGTTAAACTAGTCTGATGTATTTAAAAAAAAAAAGGGCAATATGCATCTATTTTGGAAGGAATCCCAAAGCCATTAACATTTTAAATGCTAATGTGATCTTCAATGTGCAACATAAGTACAGCTGATGTTAATTCTGCTCTACAAAACAATAAAATTTCAGTCTTACTATATAAAAGTCCTATATTTTTGACCTGAAGTAATTAAGTTTGTTTAGAATGAAGCTCATATTGTATTTCTAGCACAGAAATTAAAGGAATAATTTAAAAAGGAGCATTAGCTCTGAAGTCAAGCTGTAAGCCCTGCTGTGATCATCTTGTTCTCTTGGTATTTGGAGGGTTAAAGGAGATGGTGAATGTGCTGTTAGATGTATGTAAACCTTGTAGGAAAAAGTGCCTTGGGCATTGCCAACCAAACTAACTAATTGAATTCTTTTTTTATGCTGTAGAAAATAACAGTATGAATACAGAAGAAACATCAAAGGGACACTTGACCGTGAAATACTAATATACATTCTTCTTTGTGTTCTTTGGCACTCACAATCTTCTGATTTTTACTTACTTATTCTGTAACAATATCCTTTAAACCGCATTCACTTAGAAATGATTTTTTCTGTGAAAGTGCCTGCCCTCCAAAATAAACATGACCCTTAGAGTTGAGGGTGGGAGAGTTACCTGTTGGGTACCAGGGCTGAGGTTTCCCCAAAGCAGCACCCAAGGGGGAAGGTTTGGGAGCTGGAGGTGGCTCCATGGAGGGGGCTCAGCCGAGGACTCGAGCTGCTGGGTGAGGAACCATAAAGAGAACGCCAAAAGCCGAGCAGATCACACAGCTAATCTGCTTCTGGAGTCGATAGAGTGAGGATGCTGCAATTATTTCCTGGGAAGTTTGAAGCAATTAGCTGTGGTTGCTGACACGGTCAGGTCCAGGAAAGAGGAAATCTTGAGAACTGTAGGGAATCTTAAGTCACCTGAGGGGATCTTTTTGGTATCTCAGTAAGCTAAATTTTACTTGAAAACTGATTCAAGGGAAAAAGACAAATAAACAAGACTTTAATTTATTTTTTTTAACTTGTCATCCTTAAAAATGTTCTGAAATCCCTGTCTTGCTTTGTAGAAAGCTTTTTTCCAATGTGAGATAGCATTTGGAGATATATTAGTTTCCCGTCTCCCTCCCCCCCTTTTTTTTTTGTTATTAACCATTAATTCACTTAGATGTAAATAACCAGCACCAGTATGGCATTATAAACAAGATTCCTGTGACAAACAAGGCGAGGATCCCGCCCTGCCTGGTCCTCAGCAAGTTTGGTGGTGGCATCTCCATCCTCTCCCTTGCGCGGCTCTGGGACTCTGGCAGCCACGGGATGGGGTCTCAGTCTCCCTGAACACAGGGAGATGCCGGGATACCTCAGAAATATTTTTTTATTTGGATTTTGTCGCAGAAAACACCCCTTTGATGACAGGGAGGTGTCACGGGTGGGTGCTTACCATGTAGGAGTGGGGTGTGACCAAGGTTTTTGGGGGGGTCTCTTCTAATCTCTGTCTGGCAAACTTGAGCTTTCTGTATTTTCCTTTTCATTTTGTTGTAGTAAACTGTAGCTTGAGAGCCTGTGTGGTGATTTGGTGTGCTGGCTGGCAGGAGGAGCCCTGGGGCCTCTCCAGTAGGAAAGGGTCTTGCCATGACCACGTCTTGCTTTATAGAGGACTGTACTGAGGAAATCTTCAAAGCATTAAATAGCGGTAGAGGCAATAGGTATCTTTTAGGAATTTGTATGCTTTGCTTTGTGAAAAGCAGCAAAAAATAGAGCAAACCAGTGTACCAGCGTAGACACACCATGTTTAACATCTTTAGTGTTGCGCTTGTTTTCAAAATATTCTGTTTACTCTTCCCACGCTTTATAATAGCACAGTCTACCTAGTGATAGGTCTGACTCAACTGTCTTCACCCCACAAGACTTGCAGAACAGCTGACAAACATTCTGCCTGCATCATTGAATTTCTGACATGCCAGATTAATTATATTCAATTACTTTTTTCTCACTATCATGAATCTGTCCCCTCTGCCTTACATTTATATTGTTGTTAGTATTGAGCACACGAGTTTAATGACTTTGAAGGGAAGACTAGATCCCTGAGGTTAAACAACCACAAGAGAAGTCAAGTTTTCTACAACTGTAAAGTAACCTTTTGGACATGACGAAATTCAAGAGATCATTTGTCTTTACAGGTACCTCTGTAAGAGACAGTTATCAGCATAGAGCCTTCTTTTCTTTCTCAATAGGAAATTTAAACAATGTGCATTAATTATCTTTGTTTTATTTTACCACAGGATTGTACAGTGTATGAAACAGAAAATAAAATTCTTCATGTGGTAAGTAATCTAAATATTCTGCTTTGGTATTCTCTAATTCTACCTCATCCACTTAAATCATTTAAAAAAAAAAAATTAAAGCTACCATAGGAAAATAAAGTTCCTTAATATTTGACACAACTTCTGATGAATATCAGTTGCTAAAACTTTGTTTTCATATATAAGATCAAATAGTTAAAAAGTTAAAAATTATTCTCAAGACCAGCAGAACATAGATCAGTTTGCATGCTTTGTGACCTCCTGTAACCTACTTGGTGCAAGTTTGTTGTACCTCCTACCAGCCAGACGAGTAGCTGCCCCAGTACTCTAGATTTAAGACTCCAAAGTGTCTTTTTTTGCATCAACATGAAGAAAGGGAGAGACACTACCCACACAATATTAATAAAATATTTTTCCCCCCAATATGATGTTTGTGGATTCTCTGAAGCTTGGAGGGTTATTGAGGATGAAGTAATTTACTTAAGAACCATTCCTACCAAGCCTTTTTACTCTTTCCTACATTGGAAGTCTTTCAAATGTAAGGCTTAAGAATCGGCTTGCTTCTGCTATTCCTTAATTTATGCCTGTTTATTTTAGTAGACAAGGTCACATACTCCCTCTCACTCTCCCTTTCCACACAGTTCCCTAGAGTAACACGCTCTGTTATACCCACAGTTAATTACAAATATATAATTATTGTTCTTAGATTGTTTCAGAAGCATCACAGCACTCTTACTACTGTAATACATGGAATTCCAGCAGTGGATCCATCAGACCTGGTGCATTACGAGCCGCACTGGTTGTCAGACTGAGAACTTTGTGCCTTCAGCACTCAAAAAATCTGATGATGGAGGGGAATGGAAGAATCTTATACAAAGCTATTGATTAGATACTTGCCTTAAAGTTCAAATACTTTGTATTTTCCTGGTACTGACACTAAAATCTTTTACTGACACTGAGATAGAGTTAAAACCTATGGTGAAAGGAAATCTCAAAGGATTTACAAGTTCAGATAAGCTTTTGACAAGTCTAACCAAGTGCCTGATTTTTTTTTACTTTTTTTTTTTTTAAAGCCTTTTACACATATTCTGCTTCCAGCAGGGATTAAAATTTGTTGTAAAATATTGATGTGCTGTTAAATTCAGAAAGCATGCAGTGACTTTGAGAAAAAAGCTTACTGTTGCAAACGAGGTTCTGAAAGGAACTTCTAAAAGCACCTGAAATCTTCTGGGATGTGGAGGGAGTGTGTGTGTGTATATAAATATATATATAGACATGCACACACATATATACATACCTTTTAACCCACTATTCTGAGTATGACTTCTAGAAATACATATTTAGCAGGAAGGTTACTTTTGACTTTTCTACCTGTTCTGGATGGAAGCCTGAAAAGGAAAAAACAAAAGAGAGAAAAGTTTCCATTTTTAAGTATTTCATAAGCTCAGCAGTGAAAGTGTGATGAACCTGAAAGAGCCTGGATCCCAAGGCAGCGGAACTTGTTTTAACTCGAGCAAAATCACTTGAAACTACCTGATCCAGCATCCATTCTATTTTTTATGCCCAAAATACTTCAGCATGTGTTAATGTATTGACAGTGCCATATCAGACATTACTTCCTGACCCGGTGCTGCTATTTGTAAATTCTGCTCAGTTGCTCCTATTTATTACTATCTCAGCCTTTACATTGTTTACTACTGGTGTCAGGTCTGTCTTGTATCTGCTGCTTTTAGAGCAAACTGATATTTGTAATTAGTATAATTTTCTCAAGTATTTTTGTGTTGCTAAAATCCTATATACTTTTTAATTAACTTTCTGAATCATGGGGAGATCTTAAAGGTTCATTCATAAGGATACATTTGATTGCAAACTTGTTTACTGTTTATTTTATTCTGAGGTTTATTTACTGTAAAAGTTTTGCATGTGACAACTGTGAAGTTAAAACACTACATCGGAAGGTAGAAAGTCTCTGGGATTTAGTCTGCATCTAAATTCTACATATGATCTTAAATGTTAAGGCATAAGACAAGGCCTCAGTTCAAAATCATAGTATTTTGATACATCAGTAATTCAAAGCTGGATGAAAGCAGATACTGACAGACAGGGTCAACCACCAGTTCATGTGTAGAACAGCTGCACAAAACATGTTTTGAGCAAGACAGTTTCCACCTCTCTGGTGGGAGAAGACAGGACCTAAAGATTTGTTTAGGGGTTCTGGCCCAAAGCTGAAGCTGCCACATACATTTCTGTGGTTTGGTGACCTCTCGATGCCATCATGCACACCTGAATGGGACACTTTGCATCTTGCAGCTGATACAAAAACACGAATGCCACATCCAGTGCTCTAGAGCGGTGCTTGGATTTCCAAATGATTAACTATACAGTGAATGGAAACATAATCAATAAATTGAGCCAGTTAATTTATTCATAGTGACAACTTTATTTGTTTAGCTTATATGTATACTGTCAAATGAGATATTAGAAATGCTTATGCTTTTGCAAATGCCTGAAATAAAACTTCCCTTAAGGGATTTGGCTATCATTTGCTATAACTAGGGAAAAAGAGAGTATATTCCTCAAAGGAAAATAGATGCATACAGCACAGCTTTGACCAGATGACCATTCTGAAATTCATCTAAATGAATGCTTTCACATTAGGTTCAAATATCTTTAGGCATAGTCTTTTTGAAGGAACGCTTTAAGCGACACCTGCAAATTTGGGAATAAATCCTGACATGTGAAGGCTCCCAGAGAGTGCAGATGAGTTCCTCTCTGACCCATGGCCCCACTCTTTGTCCTTGATGGCAGGTTTAATATGTCAGGATCGCTGTTACAGTCCACGCAATGGATGTTCGTGTGGATTGGCATTAAGATTTTGAGATCTTTAGCTGGGAGGCAGGAGAACCTGAAATTATTGCATAGTTGTAGTGATCTGGAATATCAGTCAAAGGCCGTGTTCAAAGATGCATAAGAATTTTACTTCAGGAAATTGATTAACTAAGGCATTTTCCTGCCACTGTAATTTTTAACAAAGGAAATCTTTTCTAGGTTGTATAATGCAGAATCCACCTAATTATCACTGTTGGTAGAGTTGATCTTATTATTTGGTAACCAAAATAAGTTATTAAATTGATGTGTAAGTCATTTATTTGTTTGATACTTCCCTTGACTTCTATTGTATTTATAATGATACATTATAACAACACAAAAGATGAAGTTCATCAGGTATTTTTTTCAAGTGCGTGTAGTTGGAGTGGAGAAGTTTAGAGTACAGATGTTCTCAGTGCACTGAAAATCTTCTGATCAGAGGAACTGTACATTCATGTACATTTTCTTGACATTTATGGATATCTTCTGCTCCTTTAACCCCTTGTTCTTGACTTTCATATACCTGTAGTTTTTATAATGCTAAGAAATAAAATTATCTATTTATTCTCAGGTAGTTCTCAGAATAGGAACTTCTTCACTAGTAGTTCGAGTTTAATATGAGGAATTATGTTGACTTGTTTTTCTTCGTAGTGTAAAACCTTGTCTGGGATTTGTGACCACATCATCTCGCTCTCATCTGATTCTCTGGTGTCACAATCAGCACATCTTGAGGTAGTTCATCTCACCAGCATTATGCCCAGTGAGGGTTTGGTAAGTAGCAAAGCAATTTAAAGTCTAGCTGTTAGAATATAGAATAAAAGCCTCAGTTCTTTAGGGTGATTTATTTTTTCTTTTTTTTTCCTTTTAATTCATCAATAAATCAAAATATATTTTCAGCAGTGTCCTACTTTTTTGGTGAGCTGAATCAGATTTCTGAAAGAGGTTTAATTAATATTTATCTAAATAAATGGATTGTATTTTTTTTAATTAAAACCCATTTTACCTAGTGCTTCCTGTGCAACTGGTAACTATATGAGCAGTTAAAGAAGTTGTAGTCCTTTGATAGCCATATTACAGATTTTGGAATGTACCAAAGTAATCTCCAAATGCAAACACATACAAATAAAATTAACTAAATATCATTAATTAATGTGCTTTGAAAATTATTAGTGCAAGATATGCTTCTTGGGTTTGCATAAAAATATTTATACGCCTCCCTAATGATTCAGTTCAACTAAAACTTTCAGAAGTACCATCCCAGAAACAAAATAAATCCCTTATATTCGTAAAGCGTTGCTCCCTGAGCAGACTAGTTAGATGTCTGCCGAACACCACAGCTGCTCTGCAGTACTAATGGGTCGCACCATTAAAATTTTCTGTAGAGATTGTAGTTTAATAACTATTTGGCTCACACTTTTAAGTATTGAAGTACCGTTATGTTTCTTGGACAAGGGATTTTTGTGCAGTTTTAGGGTTCGGTGGGTAAGATTTTTATCTCCCCTCCATAGTCCCCTGCGTTACGACAATTCTGATGCTGGTGGGCTGGAGGAGGACACGAACTGAGATCCTCAGAAAAGCCAGAGTGCGAGGTGTCACCGCAGGCACTGCGATGTTCTTGCACGTTCTCCTCAACAGACAGGCTACTTTTCCCAGTGCCATCTCTTATACTGTCTTCAGCTGCTTTCTGAGGATTTTTTTTTAAAATTACATTTATTTTCCCTATAAGAGGAGGAATCCAGGAATGTTGTTCCTGGGCTTGGAGGAAGCACTTGAAGGAGGATAAAAGGGGGAAGTGGGCAGAGAAATGGGTAGCCATGAGGCTCATCTGCAGAAAATTCTGGCATTGCAAATTAAAATACATTTGAGTGTCATTATACATATTGTGGTATGTTTCTCGTTTATAATTCAGTGTGATTTACAAATTTATTTTCATTTCTGTTGGTTTTGTATTATTTCAATATCTTACTCTTTGTTCTGACATTGAGTAGCAATGAACATCATCTGCAAATCCTGTCAAAGTTACAAAAGCATAATTATTTTGAGGTGTGCATATTGATTTGAGAATGAGGTATTTTAATAGCATGAGGAGTTTTGTATGACTATGTAAGATTACTTTGTTCTTAGACTGATTTAGTCAACAGAGAGCATTACAACAGCATAAACCACATTCAATTTGAATTTCATGGCATCACGGGTGCTGAGCCCAGTATGCAATCCTGAAGACAGATACCATTTGCTTGCTGTGCTGCTGCGTCCCAGTGGCCAAATACGTTCCCTTGGCGGCCCAGTTTGGTCTGATTTCTGGGTTGGTGCAGGGGTAGCCAGGAAATAACTGGTCAGTATCATTTACAGCTTAGCCACAAGTTTATAGCCACCCAAACTGCAGAAAGTGGGCACTGCTGACAGAGGACATGAGACAAATACTGCAATCAGAATTGCCTGTCGAGGTTTTCTTTTTATATTTTTTTTTAGATGAAGTGAAACCACGGTGAATGACTGAGTTTCTGTGCCTAATTGTGAAGGCGCTATAACATGTTAGGTTGGAAAGTTCCTTATGATCCATTTTGCTGAGACTGTGTTCTGTTTAGAAAAAAATATGAAAAAGGACTATAAATGGGAATAAAAGACAAATCATGTGAAAAGGGAAAGAAAACGTTAATCAGAATCAAATATAGAACATAGTAATGAATTACAAATGGCTTTCTCGTGATTGTATAGCAGTTTTTTTCCACAGGATCTCTGCTCCATTCAAGAGAAAAATGAGTGCTATTCACTGAATGGAAAGTATTCAGTGTTCCATTTTTATCCTTATCATTCAGTGTAGGGGTTGAGGTCTTATTTACCACACTTCAGCTAAGCTTCGCATTCCCTTGAGTTGCTAATTTCATTGTGAGGGTGTTTTTTATATGGGCTTACCGATTGCTTCACAGATGCCAAGTAATTCATCCGCACACTGTGAAAATGATATTGTAATTTTAGTTTTATAGATAGGAACCTAATGCACAGAGCAATTTGTGTCAAAATCACCAAAAATCTATTTTTCAGGAGAAGCTTATCGTCTGATTTTTCAGAACACTTGTTACCTTTATAGCCTAAGTTTAAAATACAGTCTTTTTGGTTTTAAGTGTAGCTAAGGTTTTCAGAGCTACTGAGAATTCTGGCTTCAGCTTTATTTAGGGTTGGCATCTAGAATTCAGTTATCGGGAATAATATTCAGTTGACTTAATAATGAGTCTTTCTCTGTTTTCAAAACTCCATTTGCCAACCTGCTTTTATTATATGCCTTCTGATTTCTTCACCAAATGAGCCAGAAATCCTATAGACATTGCATAAGCTTACCCACAGATGGAATTAATTTCCAGGTCCAAGTCCATACAGTTAGTACGTAGAGGCAGAACTCCTGCAGGGCTGTGTCTGTGCGTTCAATTGCTTAAATAAATTCTGGATCATAAAGCATTTTTGCAGAGGGACTGTATGTCATTTGATTGTGTACCTTCAGTTCTAGCATTTTCTAACTTTCTGTCCATACTTTTATGAGCTTAATAGTATTTCCTCTTTTTTTTCTCTCTCTCTAAAGTATCTTCTTTTTTCAGTCCACTTTATTGAAAATAGTCCTATCTCGCACGTTCTCCAGAACACACACTCTGCTGGTAGTTTCATGGCAGTTTGCTGGACAAAAGAACTTGTGTTGGGAAGCACACATTTTGGGTTCTGTTCCAAGTTCTGATGACTGTGTTTGCATCCTGATCTCCGCAGGCGTTTGCTGGTCTCCAGAAACATGCTGAGTTTTTTCCTCTCTCTTTCCATCCCTTCCTAAGCTGTACCAGTCACGTACAAATCAAATCGCTTTCTCCTTTTCCATGTATCGCCACTGAATTTTCAGTGGCAAATACTAAAACACCCTCCACATATTTTTCCACATATTTTCCATTTTTTAAGTAACTTTAAAGATTGTACAACACTTTTTCTCCTGAATTGTAGTACTGGGTAGGACAATACCATTGACATCTGAAGGGTACTGCATGATCAGCCTGAATGACATGTCTGGAAGGCAAAACTTTATTTCAAACTAACAACTTGACAAACTTGAAATAAACTCCTCTACTAAAACAGAATTAGACTGTGAGAATCAGTGTCAGTTCTGATTGTATTGGCAGAACAAGAACATGCATATGTAAGTTTTTATGGAATAGAATAAAATAACTTTAACTTCATGATTTGAGAAAATTCCTTTCCTTGGCTTTTAGTTTTTCAATTCTTTGAGTTATTTATGCTGTCAATTGTAGCATGACATAGAAAATTGGATCATTTTTATACTTAAAAATGCTTTTTACAAATAACTTTTCTTCCTGCTTAGAGAAAAATAGGTTTCCACTACAATAATTGTGGTAAATGAAACTACAGCGTGATTTAAATTTTTAGACACTGCACATGACTAGTCAGTATAAGGCAAGATTCATGTCAAAAACGTGATATTTGAAAGATCTACTCCCCCAGCATTTATTACGATTCAAAAGTCCATAGACCAAGTTCTGCATTTAGGAGTCCCAGAATTTCTGACAGAGGCAGGCTAAATGAACCAGGGTTTTATTTGAGATAATGGATATAAAGACCATTCATAGCACAGGAGCATGGAGGCTTTTTTGAAGTTTGGGTTTTTTTGTTTCCTCCTCTCGGATGATCAGAGATTGTCAGTAGCGGAAGATTTTTTCCATATTAGAGTCAGTATTATTTCAGACTAGAATTTTTTTTAATCTTCTGAATTTGTTGTGCTGTACCTATATTTAAAGATACTTCTGCGTAACATGCAACTTTAATCTTCTTTGAGATTAATGATTACTCTTAAGCAGGAGATTCTAAACAGGCAGTCTGTTGGGCTTTTATTGTTTGATTTTGTGTTTTCTGATGTCTGAGGAATGTTTTGCTTCTGGAATGCACTATCACTTTTATTCTGCTTCCATTCATTTTTTGCTGGTTTTTGTCTTGCGACTGAGCTTCCTACTGCTGATATAAACAGTGCAATCTGATACACTTAAGATATGCACTGCTTATATCCACAGTTTTGTTAATTTTTCTGCAAAAGGAACTTTTCTGGTTTCATTTAAGATTTTAAGGGAAGCAAATATTGTGGGAATAAACATTTTTTGTAAGATCAGCTGTATATCACTGCAGAGAAAAATAAAACAACACACATAGACAAGCTGTTAGATGCAAAGACCCTTTTTTATTCAGGATTATTCATCTATGTACCATACAGCTACCCTTTCAAATTGTACTTTTTTTTATGTGGAATCTGTAATTTATGGCGATGGAAGCTAATTTTCCATTTTTACAAGAAAGGAATTGCGAAAGAATACAAGAAGGAAAAGTAGAATATGAAGGCAGCTTTTTTGTGGAAAAACACATGGCTGTCCTAAAACCATTCATCTAATTAACTCAGGTTATTTTTAAAGTCTTACAGAAACCTGAAGAAGTTCCATCACACTTGACATATAAAGGTTCTAGTAGCTTAACTTTTTTGTGGTCCATGGGCTTCTATTTAGGTAGGATTTAGTAAAGGGACTATAAGAAGAATAAACATTTTTTCAGTGCAATGGTTCAGATAAATACATAGAGCTGTTATTATATTGTGTAGTGGCAAATAAATGCATATGCTTCTGTCCAAATTTGATAGTTAAAACAAGGTTAAAGGACCATTTTATGTGTGGGGCAAAAGATCAAGGAGTATGGTGGTTCCCTGGTAGCTTGTCAATAGCCAAGATGCAGGTTTGTGATGCTACAATTTTTTGTGTTTTAAAGGTAGAACCTAAGAGAGCTTAGTCTCTGCAAAATTCAAAGCTGTTCAAATATTGTCTGAAATATCCATGGATTAACCTGGGAATAGTTGTTGACACTTAAAAATACACTGTTGTCATTATAACCTGGTTAATTAACCTGATGACTCTGCAAGAAATTTTTCAAATAAATTCCACTTATAACTGGAAACACCATTTTCTGGGGAACACTCTCTTTAAACTGGGATTTTAAATGGCTGGTTTCTTCCCATATGTTTTCAAAGGTCAGATTTTAATTAAAACCCTCTAAGTCACTCTCTCATTAGGTAACAGTGACAGAGTTACTCAGGAATAGTCAGCTTCTTGATATAACTGCCTGTAAAACATTTCCTTGTTCTGTAGCAAGACTTTCTCCCAAGTGGGAAAAATGCACTTGGAGCTATTGTTTTATATATGATAGATATGTAAAAAATATATAAGTAATATATAAAATACCTTGCATTCTGGACTGTATAAAATAAAAAATAAATATAACTCTTTTTATATTTTTTAGATAACTGGAAACCGTGAAAGATTACATTTTAACACAGATATGTCAAGGAGATACAGTGCTACCGTAATGGTCAGCAAAAAACAATATCTTTCATTATTTTTCTTTTGGGAAAACAAAGATGAAATCTCTGTCTAGGATAGGTAACTATCTAGGCTATGAATCATTCACTGAAATTGTTTATTTTTATATATTTTGTTCTTAAAGTTTAATAGCTAAGATGAAAGAGCAGACAGCAAAATATAGGGTAATTCTCCGTGATTAGTCAGATTCTTACGTCTCTCAGATGACATATGTTAAGAGATAAAATTGTAATTTGATTTTTTTCCAAAAAAACATATAGCTTAATAAGAGACCAAGAATTTTATGAATAAATATGTGATCAAATTTAGCTAGAAGTTTAGAGCTGTGTTCCATTTTGGCCTTAAAAATCTTAGTCTATTGGTTTGTTGAGTGGGGAATGAATCTCTTCAAAACGAGTCGGGTGTTAGAACTGTGATATTAAAAGTGTGGCTGGAGAAGTGTTACCGAAGCCTGTTATGTGTTAGAATCACAGACTTCTGTGATGGATGCACAATGTTGTGTAACGTTCTGGCTAAAAGTTCACTGTGGAAATCCAGCATAACACATACTAGATGGATTTAGATATCTATTAAAGAATTTTAGTGGAGATTCAACATCCCATTTCCGATAAGAATCTTCAGGGATTTTCATGATCTAGTGCTCTGGTTTATGGCTTCCAGTTGGAGATGAGAAGGAGAATCAGATGTTTGTCAGTAACAGCCAAAGGTACGACAGACAACAGAATAGTGAACACTGATAAAATCAAGCCAATTAAGGCTATACTGGAAGAGTCCCCAGAAACTTCTTTTTTCCAACTAATCAAATTTTAGGACAGTGTTTTCGAGACTTCCAAAATCTAATTTAAACTTTTTTTTTAATAGATGAAATAGCTTAAAAGCAGGATTTAAGAAAGTTAAAACTTCCTGAAATTGAGTTAGTTTACCCTGAGGTAGAAGTCATATTTTCTCATGATGGAAAATGAAACCAGGTTACTCAGGGCCTCATTGCGTCAAGTTTTCATCATCTCCAAGTCCGAGATTCCACAGCTTTGCCAACCTCTCCAGTGCTTTATCATCCTCATGGTAAAATTGGAAAAAACAAACAAGCATACAAAACAACAACAAATAAATGTAAATATTCTTTTTTTAATTGAATTCCAACTTGTGTCCCTTGTTTCTCATCATCCCACTGTGTATTTCAAGAAGAATTTGGCTCTGTCCTCTCTATACCCTTCCAATTTAGGTTGTTGTAGAGAGCAATATGATCTTTGTAGTATTTTTACCTTTTTTTTTTTTTTCAATTATCATTTTATCTGGGGGCGAGAGGGGGTGTTTGTGTAAAAACCTAGCCTGAAGATCTTCACTAGTGTTCAGTAATCTGGTTTCTCTGAACAAAATGTTCTTTCCTGTTGCTGGAGGCTCTGAACTTCCACTTTGACAGCACAAGGTGATGCAGAGTTATTGAAAGAATTATGAATCAACAGTACCATGTACCAATTAGATTAATTAGATTTCAAAATGTGATGGATAACCATAGCATATGGAGAGATGTGAAGCTATGACCTTACTCCTGAAAGGCAAGACCACAGGCAGCTGAGTCTCACTTGACATGCCAGGCTCTGTGTGTGCATACAGCTGGGTAGGTATCTACTTTGGTTGTATCTCTATATCTTTTCAGTTGTCTCCTTGCAGCAGAATTCTTGCTGGGCTAATTACAAAGCTCCTGTTAGTTCACCAAGCTCATTTTTCTCCATAAATTGGCAACGTGAGCGCTGGCTCACGCCTCTTCCAAGTTAGGTTCTGCTTTCATTTTTATTGAATCAGTAACTCTCTGAAGACGGGGCAGTTAAGTTTAAAGACTATTCGTGTTCGTGGTTTCAGTTTCAATACTACTTTTATGTCACAAGTAATAAAAAGAGGTCATGTGAAATGTTCAAATACTGAATAGGCACAAGCTTTTATGCTGATGCTCAGTGTTGGATTCTATCCATAAAAAATTGTTTGGAATACTAAAAAACATTAAGTGAGAAAATTATGCTGTTTATAATGGATCTTGATACATATTTGTTTAACTGAGATTTGCGAATGTTAATTGACCATAGTTCCTTCCAGTCTGTTCAAATGTTATGGTCATTAAACTGGAATAAACATACTATTTTAATTATCATGCAAACATCATTTGTTTGTTTCTTACAAATATTAATTACCTTTCTTGCTCTTTTTTCAGGGAATGTATATCAAATCAACGTATGATGGACTACATGTAATCACAGGAACAACTGAAAATGTAGGCTTCCCTGTTCTAAAAGTCTTTTATCATGCACACTTGTATTTTCTGTATATCTGCAGTGCATTTGGTAATATGAAAACTTGCTTTAAATCAGATGACTTTTATTAATACTTTTTTCTTTATCTTTTCTCTACATATATTCTATTAGACTTGTAAAAACTTGGAACCCTTAAAAATAGACATAGGAAAATATCTATGATGAAGTGACTAATAACTAACAATATCATAAAATGAAAATCTTGAACTTTTGTCCTCAACAGCTCTTCAAATACACCTCTCTAATGGTGTTCACATATATGTTCTCTCTGGCACAAAAGTGGTTTCCTTTATATTAAGTAAATTTTTCTCATGTAAGAGCATCACTATTAGTCTAAAATAATAAAATGTTGAATTTAATTTTTGTTCTCTACCTTAGAACATGGGACAGTTCAGGTTCATACAAAAAAGGTATTTTTCTGTCAAAAGAATAGGAGAAATAATGTAATAGGGGAAAAAAAATATGCCTCGGGTGTTTATATTGACCAGAGTAGTCACAAAATTGCAGTTACTGATAAGTGTATCTTTCCTATGAGCAGCCCTTAATATGTACAGTCAGCTTTATGCAGTGACTAAATATTGTCATATAATAATGAATACTTTTTTTTCTAAGAGTTGCTTGCTTTCTTCTTAGAAGGGACAGGGTTTTTTTTTTTGTTTTAATCACCAAATTAATTCTAAAAGAATGTTAGAAAAATTGGACTTTTGAAGATGATGCCTGTCCTAGGATTGATTCACATAAAATGAGTAGCATTTCTATATATAAGCAATTCGTAAAATAAATTCTAAAATAATAAATGTTAAAATAGTTACAATATCATCTGTATGGGATGTAAGAAACATGGGTAGCAGAGAAAGATATTATTTTCAATATCAGATAGGTGTTAGAATAATCTTTGATAAACCAGAAAGTTTGTAAAACTAGCAGTAATTCCTGACAGGACTATCACTAACAAGGGAGAAGTTGTGGAAAGGAGCAAACAGATTTTGGTACGTGAACGGAAGAGAACAGATGATTTGACCATGTTAAAAACCCCAAGGTAGTTAACAATCCAAATGACTATTGTGTGAGGACATATAAAAAACTCTTTTATGAAAATATCCATTCCTGAAAGAACAATATTAGGATGAGTTAGGCACCATTGTATTTTCATATTTTCCATCATCTGTAGTAAAAATACAGAAAAGACCAAGAAAAATATATTATTACTGTTTTCGTTGTAGTCTTAGAAGTGTTAGGCAAATCTGAACCAAAAGCAACCAGAAATGTCACAGCACATAAATCAGTATGATCATAGAAAAACTAAACTGTGACAAGAATAATGAAGCAGCTTCTAAATATCCTTCTTGTAACTTGACTTACAAATCATAACTGCTGCAAACTAATTATTGTGATAGACTTTGTCATAGGACCTATCCCTTCTGTTTTTCACACAGTCATACTGTTTTCATTCCATCTTGGTTCTGCTTAATGGCGTATAGCTGGATAAATCACAAGTTTAGATTTTATAAAGCTAATGCTGAAATGATTTAATGGTGATACCCAAGGAACACAAAAATAGCACTGTGCAGCTAGACAAAGGTGTAAGTACTCACAGGCATACGTCACAGGTATGCTAGCCCATACGGGTAAGCTTCACAAGTGAGAATTTGTTCTACTTGATTTATATATATAGAGCAGTATCGCATAATACAGTTTTTGTCACTCAGTGCAAACCCGTGGAAAGCCTGATGATTTGTGTATCACAACTTAAAATTTGTTTGCTTGTTTATATTAACACCATTGGCAGCATTTAGAAGTCTTAAAATAACTATATGCATATCTTGGGTCCTGAAATCTATGAACGACCCATCTTGATTTTGTTGGAACAGATTTTGTTCACAGATTGAATTACTCATGCTATAATTAATCCACATTTTTACTGTAATTCTAATTCATTTTAGAAATATAACGCAGTTTGTAGGGAAAATATTTATATATTTATAACTGAAATTCACAGGAGGATTTAAATTGACTTAAATTTTTATTTTGACTAAACTTCAGATGTCAAAACTTTTTGATAAGGCACCACTAGAAGAAGTTGCTTTTTTGTTTTTGCTGAAAGTATAATCACATGTGCAGATAAACCAGCTTCAAAGACCTTTAATTTCTGGCATTTCAGCAAATTGCTTTTTCAATCCTTTTGAAGGGATAATTGACCTCAGAGCCAGTGTTTAATTTTAAAAGATAATAATTAGCTCAGCCTCATCAAAGTCAGGAAAGGAGCTAAAAAGAGAAAGAACCAGGCCTTTGCTTTTCCAGTTAACGTCAAGTGAAGTTAAACACCCTGGTGGTGTTGGAGTTTCCTGCTTGTTTTTCATTCACAGTTTAAAGAAACCAAGTTTGTATTCACATTGAATTCTAGAAATACCT
This sequence comes from Caloenas nicobarica, assembly GCF_036013445.1. NCBI lineage: Eukaryota > Metazoa > Chordata > Aves > Columbiformes > Columbidae > Caloenas > Caloenas nicobarica. The sequence continues at coordinate 7,736,056 of NC_088256.1, forward strand.
TTCAGTTACATGTGTAGTCCTGTGCAAAAGAGCAGTCTGCCAGAATTCTGCAAGTTTCCACTAAAAGCAGAAAGTGACTTTGGAGCCAGGTAGTTTGTAGGTAAAATCCCATTTATTAGAGTGCAGAAGGATGCAGGTGGTGGGAGTTGGTATCTGGCTGTAATGACCAGGCACTCGAGCACCAGGTCTGGGCTCCCTGTGGCAGGAGACATGGAGCCCTTAGGAAAGAACAAGCAGAGATGGAGCAGGTGAGGAGCTGGAATGTAGATTGTATGGGGCAGGTTGGGCAGAGCAAGGCTGGGAATGAGCAAGCAGCTTGGAGTAGCACCTGGAGCACACTTGGAATCATGGTGGCAAACTGGCTCTTTGCCCTATTGGCTTGGTTTTCTTCCTAATTCCATAATTAATGGTGTCCCCTACTACTCTCCAGCAGCTGTGTAGACTGCAGACGCTGTGGGCTGGTCAGCAGGTGCTGACTATTGGAGAGGGATTTGACCTCCTCACAGATGAATCTCTTTGGCATTTTATTCAGAAGTAATTGCAGTCATTTTCTTCCCAGTGGTGATCTGGGTTTTGGTTGGATTGTTTCCTTTTGTCATTGTTCCCTTTATTTGTTTGTCTTATATTTTTAAACTCCATCCTCAAAAGGGATGGAAATGACAGATGGGATTTGTGGTTGGTGAAGAATGTCCAGCTGAAGAACTCTTGCCTGGTTCCTAGAAGTCTGGACTGGTACACAGTGAGGTCATGAACAGAAACTTCTACAAGTAAACTTTTTTCAGATGAATCTTTTCTTCCTTCGCATCTGTACCTGGCTGTTGAGCAGTGGGTAGTTTATGTTCTAGGCTGGCTCTAAAAGACATCCATGGATTGAACTAAGTTTTGATTAACATAACTCCTTTTCTGTGAGGAAATTCTTCAATATTAGAGCTATACCAGTCTCTGTAGCTGCAAGTGGCTTTTTTGTCTGCCTTTCTTAGCAGTCTGCTTTCTTGAACAGGGAACTTGAACAGTCACTCAAAGAGTATTTTTCTTTAAGCATTTCTGCATTGTTTGAGATTAGACAATCCATCCTCTCCTCTCTCTGACTCCATATCTAACAACTAGAATAACCATTCAAGCTTGCCCAAGCTTGTCTCCAGGCTGGTTTACTTCCTTCATAGCTAACTTCCACTGTGATTTACTTCTCAAGGTGACCTCTTGGCTCTTTAATTCTTTTCTGGTTATTTTCTCTTGAATTTTGAGTTAGTGTACTCTGTGTACTAGAAGACTCTTGTAAGCTAGTGCACAATGCAAGTAAGTTGCCCTGAGTTCTCAGTTCTTGCTGCTGCCTGCTCATCTCCTGCATGCCTCACAGTTTTGTCTCACAGACTTAAGATCTGGTTTCATTGAAGCATTTAAAATGGTTTGCTAGATAGCAGTTGACTATGTTCAAGTGGGTTTTCAATGGGTTTTAATCCATTTTAACATGATCAGAAGCTTTATTGAGGATAAGGGAGTTCTTCAGCTCAGCCATCCCGAAGTTATGTTGCTTCCTCCAGCATTCATTGTTTTAATTCCTGCTCTTCCCTCCCTCCTCCACACCCCTGATGTAAAGTTTATTATTATCTCTTGTCTTTAGTCTCCTGCTGACCAGTGTAAGAAAATCCATGCTGGTGATGAGGTGATCCAGGTCAACCATCAAACTGTGGTAAGTATTTTGGAAATTCTGCTCTGCAGGCTTTGCCTATTTCCACTGCTAAACAGGTAAAAATTCTTCTTAGAATGTAACTTTGCCAAACTAGATTTTATTTTTGTCTTTTAAAACATGATAACCACTACTCATTCTTTTAAGAAAAGGCACAAGTCGAGTCAGTAACCAGCCCAAAAGGATTAAGCCAAATTTGCATTTTGCACAGCTGCTGTTCAACATCATATTCATTCCATAAGATGATGCCAGGATATTTCACTGAAGTTCTTGAACTTCTCATTATGGATGTGCCAGCTAGTTTATTTTTTTCTCTCAAACAGTATTTTGCATTCTGTTTAATACAGGATTCAGATTAAAAAGGCAGAAGTGCTGTAACAGCCATATATTCTGAATCTGTTGGAGGAAAAAAAATGTAAAGACGATTAAAGTGTTGATAGAAAGCTGTCAGATTTTACTTTTGTGCATTCTTGCACGCAAATTTATTTTTAAGCAGATGAGCAGTTTTATAAAGTTAGTAAAACTATTGACCTGTTTAAAAACACATAAGCATGTGCATGCAGAAGTGTATGCAGAGCCTAAGGTATTGCGGTACATGATTTGCATATGTTTAAACGTGCTCACCATTGCATTTCTGTCACAGCTGTGTGCTGTATTGTGTACTGAATCTATATAAAACCAGGTTTTGTTTTATGTAGAAACGCAGGAATAATATGTTTCTGCAGCATGCAGAGAATTGTATCCTGGCTTAAAACACATGTGACTTGGCTGAAGAATCAATAATTTATTTCTTTATTAGATTGAATTATTTGTAATTGAGCTCTAAATGCCTATTAGAGTGTCTATCTAAAAGCCTATCAGAGCCTCATCCAAGTCTGAATGCTTATATTAATATTTTTCTTCCTGTTTGGTGATGACACTAGCTGCTGCCTCCTAAATGATGCTAATTCCAGTGTTGATGGTTACTGAAAAAAAATACAGTCAAATTTTTTCTCATTACTATCTTAAGTCATAGGGACTGTCTCTTTAAAAAAAAATAAAATTGTATGTTACAGAAGAATGGAAGCAGTGTTGCTGGAACTACAGGTGAAAGTAATACTTGTATTTATTACTTATGAGGCATTGTGACAATGACAATAATAACTTCCTAGAGCACTTATAATTTAGGCATTTAACTTTGTGTTGCTGAACCTCATCTCCAAACACACAGCAGCAAAATTAAGAAATCTGTCATTTGTGTGAGGTGGAAATATGAAAGCCTGACTATTAAAATCTTATGATTAAAGAGCAAATATTTTCTCTTGAAAAGCAGTATAACTTATTCATTTACGCTTTAAATGTTAATGCAGCATGCAGCTCTTATCTATATTAGAGAGGTTGCATGAGTTGTCATAGTTACAAATTGAAATACACATTAGACTGGCTTTCTCCATCAAACATACTCTTCAAGAGACAGATCTGATTTAATCTTTACTCCTGTAGGTTAAATCCTCTCATTGAGCTCCTCAAGAATTGGCTTTCTGGATAGCAACTCTTTCCATGTGTGTTATGACAACAGGTCCAAGGTGTTTGATACTTGTAATCCCTTTCCAGCTAAGGCCACAGTACCAACAGCTGAGCCAAGTGGCATTAAAATATCTTTTCCCCAAAAAAATCAAGTATTAATTATTCATTCCAAAGTTTATAACAAGACAAGAAAAGAGATAAATGGCAAGCTGTTTCTTTTGAAAATGTATTCTTCCTTTGAAATGGCTGGAAAAGTCTCATTCTGTCTTCGCTGTGATTTTGGGAAGTCAGACAGTAGTGTTTGTGTGTCTCGGGGTACATGTCCAACCCTCTTCTCCTCATAGATTGGAAGTTTTAATGTTTTAAGTATCTCTTTGATGTTCAAGTGTGCCCTTTAAGTTACTTCTGGTACATCTTGCTGCAGACTACACTTACCTATGTTCCTTGTTCACCCACATTATTGGAAGTCGTGATGATAAAGATCATGTGTATAATTACCATTATTTCCATTACTGGACTTGAATAATTCAGAGGCAACAGCTCATTCAACTTCTATGTAACTGATATTTTAATACTAGCAAGACCAACTCATAAAATGAGGTGTAACCCATTTGAAGTTAATGACGGGAGGTGGCTGAGTAACCTTGCAGAAGCAAGGCTTGCGTATCTGTGGTGGCCTCACAGGTTTTCCAGAGCTGTAAACTGTCTGGCTCACCAAGTGAGGAGCACAGATTTGCCCTCGCTGGAACCCAGCACTTCATCGTACAGCCTTGGACTCCACAGCTTAGCAAGAGCTAGTAGAAGTAAAATTGTCAAAGGGAATAACACAAAGCAGTTTGAAATGACACCTGACCGAAGTGAGCTTGTTGAGCTGCTTCATACTTCTCATTTCTCTTGCAATGTTCTCCAACCCTTTTTCTTGCCTGATAATTGGTAGGGCCATTTCTACCATTAGTTTGATTTCTGAACTGGAGATGAAGTGTTCATTTCTTCGCTGCTTCCTCCTTTCCTTTCATCACACTTTCATTCCATCTAAAACAAAATTGTAGCAATAGTTTGTGTTGGTTTATAACCAGTTATGATAGCTTGCATTTTCCCTTTACCTTGTTCTGGAGCTGAAAAAAGCAGGGTGTGTGTTTATTTTTCTAATGTATCATTTTGTTCAATTTATTTCATATCAAGCATTTAACGTTGCCCTGTGACAAGGCAAATTATTACATTTACTATACTAAATACTTCCTCAGTAGCAACAAATTTTTCAAGTAGATAGTTTATAATGGATGGAATCCATGGTCTCATGTTAGTTAAAGCATTAAAAGCCTGGGTGATAAAAATACAGCTGTTAGTGTTACTTCTCATTCCTCCTTTTACCTGTTCGTTGGTAAGGGAGGCTCCGTGCTCTCGTAAAACATACACGCAGGTTAAATTATACAATGTAAAGATGCAGAAATATACTTTCTTCAGATACTTGTGTGCTTCAGGGATACTGCGTCCCACAGATATTATCTTCGTTGTCCTAACAAAGACATTTTGTTAAGATTGAAGATTTTGTAGCATCTTGGTAGTCCATCAGGTATAAATCACATTCAACACAGTGTGTTTTGAAACCCAAACTTGATTTGTAGTCTAGATTTGTCTGGCGCAAACTTCCGCTCTTTTGATCTTGATATATTTTTATCTATTAGACCGGAGAACAGGTTTCTCATTTAGGTATTTTCAGGATGCAATCAAATTCGTGTCACACTTTTTTTTTTTGTAAGCTAGATAATTTGAGCACTTTCAGTTTGTCATCCTAATGTGTGACCCTCCTCAACAACCTCTTTGCATATTTAACACTGAGTTACAGAGCTGTATGAGACTACATGAATGTAGCCATTACTGACTCACTGCTTACTCTTTTTAACAGATTTTTATTCATTTTTTATTCATATATAGGAAAAAAGGAAACTAAGAGGACATTTTTATTTTATTTTTTTCCTTGAAAAACAAAACCTGTAATTTCAGTTTAAGTTTGACACTTTCCATCAATAAGTCCATTTTAAGAGAAGAATCATTAGCTGTTTTGAAACTGAGAGTTCAGAAATTATCAAAGGAGAGCAGCTTACAAATTGTATATTGCAACAATTGAAAGAGAGAAATAAAAGACTTACTACATGGAATTTGGTCTAACCAAGGAACACTCTGTAATATAAAGATCAAAGAAAAAATAATAGTACTGTAGGCAAGAAATTAATTAAATCAGGCGACTCTCCACTGGCTGTTAAAAATATTTTATTATTATCCAGTTTCTTTATTTGCTTTTCTGCTTGTCCCTGCTTATTAGCTTTTAATAGCATAAGAAACTTTAAAAATAAGTTATACATCCTAAATTACTGCCACACTAACTCTTTGTTTTCCCCTACACTAATACCAGGCACTAGTTCTGCCAGTGCCTTGTAGATTTTTACCTCCTCTCTTATAAAATTATACCAAAGTGCTGAATGTGCCACTGTATATTTATTTGATTGCAAACCTAATAATTACACCTTAGGTTCCACAGATAGTATATTTTCTGCTGCTCATTTGAAACAGTAAATTTCACATTGTCTTTTTTGTTGAGATGTTTTATATATGGGACATAATACTTTAGTAAGAGAATCGGGACTCTCATGCAGCGAAAATAGGGTAAAATTAAAGCTAAGATAGTAATTAGCCGAGAAACACTTGTTTCTTCCAATTTCCATGACAAGGATAGCATCAAATGTAGAGCAAAGAGAATAAAACCTCTCATAACAAATATCTAGGTGTATGCATATCCAGGATGGAAGCAAAGTTGAATAATTTACTGCCTAATCATCTACATCTCAGTTTACTGAAGAAACTGAAGATTTCAATTGCAAGTCCCTAAGTAAGGATTTTTAATTAATTGTCTGCTTTGGGATAACATTGTATGCTGGGGAAATGTAAGAGGGGGCAAAACTTCCTTGTCGTTACTATGCAATATTTGAAATGCAGCATAAATTTATGAGAAGTAAATTGTGTTAATGTTCGTTCTTTGATAATTTTTCAGACAACAGAAAGGTTGCAAATCCAAACAAATATTGATCCAACTGCCTGACCATCTGTAAAGTATTTGATCTACTTCTGTGTAGAAAACTGTTTGATAAACTAGGGAAAACTGACTTTTCAGAAAACTGAAGGTCATTTAATAGGACAGAGAGCAATAATAATGCTTTTAGTAATTCCTGTTGAAAGCTAGATGTTATTAAGGAGCAAGTGGCAAGACTCCAGAAGTCAGAATGTAGTAATTAATCCCAAATCAACTCGGCATCATAGAGGTGATGTGACTGAAAATGGCAAAGATGAACTTGGAATTAATTTGGAACATGTTTCCAGGAGAAAAAGAGTTTTAATGCCATTGTCTTGACCTTGGCAATATCTTGTCTGAAATACTGTATGATGTTCAGGCCATTTATAGTCGTCAAAGGTGTGAAGTTATACACAAAAATTAAAAAAGTGTAATGGGGGGAAAAAAGAAAATGCATCATCTGTCTGATATGAAGAGAATTGTTTTATGGATTTCAATACTTTTAACCCATCTGGCTAGGTCTGAGACAGAATTCTACTTTCTTAACAGACAGAGGCTGTATAGACCAGACAGAGAAATAATTGTTTAAGGTAAAAAACAGTGTTATGCAAGAGCAAACGTCCATGCAAACACCTGTAAGTAAATCCGAGGTAGAATTTGAAAAAGGTCTGCCTGGGATGGTGGCTGAAGAACTGATGGAAGTGTTACAGAAGAGTCAACAAGTGGATGTAGTCACCCAGAAGGGCTTTTGCATTTCCAACACCTTTGCTTTGTTGTGTAAGGTGTTTTCTTATCTCTAAATCGCTGTGGTTTTTAACTAATATAGTTGCATTTTCACACTTGATAAGGTTATTCTTTGGAATGATGGATGCTATATAAATTCATGATCAACAGCCTAATACCTTTTCAGACTATTCCTTGTCAAATTCCATACTTAAATTAACTGTGTCAAGTGCCCTGGCACAATGAAATAATTTCAGCACTAATTTATTGCTGTTAAGATTTTTATTGAATTAATATCCTAAATGTATGTTTGTTGAATTGTGAATTTGAGTCTTAGTGAGAGCTCATTTTAGATGGAGGTAAATCTGTAAATGTGGTGCCAGGTCACACCATCTGTTTTTCAGCACGCTGTTTGTTGTGAATTACAAGGAGGAAAAGGAAAAACAAAAACTAAACGGGAGATGTCATGAGAATTACAGCTGCTTCTCCCAAAAGATGTCGTTCTGTTTCCAAACAAACTGCCACATGTTACTTATTCTCAGGATTCTGCTTTTCAAAAAGAGGCTTAGTAATGTGTGTCTGCCAGATCTTGCATCTTTTGGGAACCTTGCTGTGTTTCTCAGTTAATGAGAATAACTGTCTAAGATAATGGGAGAACATTTGGTTTTCCATCATCAGTTATTGTTAGTAACAGTTAGGATATTAATAAGAAGAGTGAATCAGCTACAGGTGTTAATGATGAGCTTTCCATTCAGTGACAGAAAGTCTTATGATCTTCCAGCACATTTTTGTCTGATAATAATTTCTGATTTCCATGTTAATCAAACAAATTCCCTTGATTAATTCCCTAATGAGGCAAAGTGAATTATAGACAGAAAATATGAGAGGATGGTAGTCTGTTTCCTTTAAAAAAAAAAAAGTTTACACAAGCCTTTTATTTTTTTTTTTCAATGCAAATATGAAGAGAGGTCACACACTTGAGGTTCCCGTAAGTAGCCAGATGGCTTTGCTTATGTATTTGAGCAGCCTCGAGGGGAAACATCTGTCCTGGTTCACGTAAGGGTTACTGCACTCACAGCAGAATTACTTGTTTTCAGGTGGTGTGCTGTATAGCATGTACTAAATATTTAGAAAATACTATTCTGTACAATTGATTTCCAGATCAAACGCCTAACAAGGAAGTTCTTAAATTCCTGTTTATTGACTTATTAGTTAGAGCATTAACTAATTTTAAGTCAGTAAGTATCAAAGTTTCTCTGAGTCTATTCTTTTTACAAACTCTGTGCGTATCACTGCGGTACCAATTCTCATTACTGCCATCTGACTGTACTTTGGTTTTCCTTTGAGTTATGAAGTAAGACAACAGCAGGCATGGGGCTTTCCACATTCTAGGTTTTGTAGGCCCAGTTTATAAAGAGATAAGAAATAGTCCACTGTATTTCAATATGTTTAGCGGAGAACAATGCACCACGACTATAGTAGTAATGCTGTGCAAAGATGACATAATGACGTCCTTCTGAATTTGTTGATTTGAATGCAATGGGTATCCTAATTGCTTCAGTTTCATTTATTCAGGAAAATACAAAAACCATCACATCGGTCTTTTTTTTTTTCCCTCAAGTAGTCTAATTTTAATGTTAACTTTCATTACTGAGTGAAATACTGTAACCCATATTGTAGAATCTGGTTAACTGAATGTATATGCTAAAATTTTTAAAGGAGAAAAATACCCTTTTGTTGAATACTTCTTACCATAGCCAGAAGCTAGGGATTGCTATGAAAAACTGATTCCTTAAGAACAAATGTCAAAATCTGTCTCATGAACTGGTTTTCAACTAAGATTCTTAATCCACTGTAATGACTTCTATTTTTTTCAAGGATATTTTTAGTAATACAATTTATAATAACATGTCCAAATTCCTAAGAGCATTTTATCATAGCCTAGTAGTAATGACTGCAGACTGTTCTCTAATAGATCTTGGTATTTAATGGTTTTGTCATTAAGATTCTCATTGGAATAATTTATCATTAAATTAATTATTGATCATTTTTTTCTAAAAGGAGCTCATGGAACTCTAAAGATTTCAGCATTCTGAAATTACATCAATCTATAAAAATAAAAAAAAAGTTCATTTTTAATTCTATAATTGAGTAAAACATATATATATAGCCTCTGTCATTTTACAAACAAAGCACAAACTAGAAGAGTTCATTTGCAATGCAAGTTGACATATTTGCATTTGTTTGGCTGTGGCCTGCTTATAATTACTACCAATTTCTGGTTTCCTGTCCCAGGGCATTTTTAGCAAGTTTTCAATAGAACAGCAACATTAAAAATAGAGCTTTAAAAAGCTATTACAATCTTTTTTAGAATTACCACACGTATTGCCGTTCTTTCTGAGCCGAATGTTCACACTTGGGATCCTGGTTTCAGCCCGCAGTTGGAGACAGGCTAGAACCTCACGGGTTGTATCAGAACTTCTCTTCAGCCCTTATAAGAGGATTTTAATTGAAAGCTCTTCAAGGTTGCCTTGATTATTTTTCCTCCACCTTCATATGTAATCAGATATTATCTGCCTGTAAGAGGAAGTAATTATAAACTATACCTGATATAAAATGGCGATATATGTAGACTGCTCTGATTCTGAAATACATTTTTTCATGTTTTTTAAGAGAAGTGGGAATACACACTTTGGTCAGAAGAGCAATAATGATTAAAATGTTATAGGGAACTCTGACAAGTCAAACATAGTCAGAAAGCGTAGCAAATATAACTGCACGTAATAGTTGCAAGTACTTGTTCAGTTACTGCTCTTACATTCCTTAAGCTTTTCATTCTTAACTGTTGATTTTCAGGCTGCTGCAATTTGGCCTCAGTACAGTTGTGTCTGGAGAGCTGCTGTGCCAACACCGCATTCTATTATTTATATTATTATTTAATAATTCCTGTACAGTACAGATCTGCTTGACACTGGGGCTTAAGACTTGTGGTAGCTATAACATTTATGACAGGTCTTTACTGTGGTCATTTATTGCTGCTGTAAAAATCTGCCATGTTTGGAACAGCAAATGGACAGAGGAGTCTAACACAGGTGCAGGAGGCTCAGCTTTTCTGAGAAATAAAATGACTTGCGAAAAAATTTTTGGTGCAGGGCCGGATCCATACTTTGTTTAGCAGAACTATGGGTAGAAAGTAACCATCAGCGTTCAAATTAAAACCTGACTCACTCAAGTAAAGTTTTAAATAGGACATGATATTTAAAAGGGTAAGTGGGAATCTGTCCTGCACCTATTCACTTTCCTCGGGTCGCAAGTCTAGAAATCACGTGTGAAGAGAAGATGCAAATGAGTAAGGCTGGGAAAATCCTCCAAAGTCCTCCCTATAAATATGAATGCCTTGCTGTTCTCTGAAGCTCAGTGTGAACCAGTAACCTAATTGCCACTTGCAAGTGGTTACTCTCTCCAGTAATTCCTTTCCAGGTGGGCTTGTTCTTGTAATTTGAGTTATTTCGGCAAGATCCTTGGAGTATTTCCTGAAAATAGCATGATGAGGCTAACTGGAGGGAATAGGTCAGCCCTTGGGACCAGGGCTGAGCTTGGGTGTGCGTCACTCAGAGTCTGCTTTAGTTGTACCATTTTGCTGTGGAAGAGAGAGATCTCAATCTTTGTGGTATAAGCCTGGTTATCTAGATCAGGTCACAAGTATATTGACAAAAATACAAGCTTTAGAAGTGAATGTTAGCAAAGCCTATAAGCTTTGCAATATACTTCTGTCTATTGGTACTAATTCTATCAGTACTGTAATATTAAAGAAACTTCTTCAATACAAGTGTTACCCATGAAGTAGGGCAAACTAATTTGCCGTGAAGTACTAAGTAGTAGGAATTTCTTGTTTTATTCATAGTGAACAAGTGAATACATCAGTTGCATACAGGAAGGGCAAAAGGATTGCTGAATTGAGTCAAATTTATTCTCCTATTTAAACTAGTACAATTTCACTGATTCCAGTGGTGTAATTTGGAAGAAAGATTCGTTTACGTTTTGGGAAATGTGAATTTTTATGAATTTTATTTTCAGTTCTAAATTTACATATCTGATTTTTCTGATACCAGTTTTTGGTTTTTTCTTGTGTGCCTGTGGAAATACAGATAGAAATTCAGCAGCATTTAAATGTGTAAGAAGCTACTTTTATCATAAACATCTTTATATACCGTCATTTATATTATTATGCAGTTTTAAAACCTCTTCAATGATTTAGGATAGTAGGATACTGTAAATGTTCATTTAAAAAAATACTATAAAAATACATTTTCTGTTTTCATGTATAAACAGTTAATGGTGAATTCGTATTTTAAATAATAAAGAAGAATAAGAAATGTCTCTAAGTAGATTTTTGTGAGCAAAACATATAAAATCCTTTCAGTGCTAGTTTGTGATGTTCTTTTTTATGACTAAGTTTATATTTTATATTTTATATTTTATATAACTTGAGTTACTCAGCTCTGTCCTGGGGCTGTACAGATAAATCAAGTAAATTATAATTTATCTTCCATTAGGATCTTAAAGCTGTTACATATATGTTACGTATGTTGCCACGGGATAGTCTGTCCTCCTCAGCAGTGAATGCTTCAACTAAGGATCCAGACTGAAATTATTTTATGACTCCTAGTCCTCCTCATTTGATTTAAAATGTACAGTGATCTCACAAATTACTAAAAGGGAGAGAATGTTCACTTATGCCTTATTTTGTTGAGAAATGTAACTAAAAAAAAAAATCCAGCTTCAGCAGCATCATTTCAGTCCAACAGAAGCAATGTGACACAGTTTATAAAAACTGCTTATGTTTGCAAAGAGCAGGCTGTAACAGACCTCTTCGATTAATAGAAGATTTCCTTCACATTTAAAGTTAACTGGAAAGCTTTCAAAATTCAATTATGGCATTTTTCCTTAGGTTGGCTGGCAGTTAAAGAACCTGGTAAATGCCTTGCGAGAAGACCCAAACGGAGTGATTTTAACCTTGAAAAAACGTCCCCAGAATACCCTGGTTTCTGCTCCTGCCCTTCTGAAGAATGTGAGGTGGAAGCCTCTGGCGCTTCAGGTAAGAAGGCTCTTGCAACACTGCTGTCCTGGTAAATCCTTAATTCAAGGGAAAACATTAGCATTTTTCCTTCCAGTGAAAGGAACACAGGCATCTAAAAAGTCCCAAATTCCTTTGAAATAGTGTGCTGAGATAAGTTTTGTGGCAACACTAGATGTGTCAATAAGATGGTTTTCCTCCATTTTTCTGGTGAAGCTGGGAGCCAAAGGAATTTGTAGAGGGCAAAAACACTTACAGGTGCCACTATCGAAGGACAAGGCGGCCTGAGGTTCAGTCCTTTGCTTTGACCGGCAGAGGCAACATTGTCTCCTTGTGCCCGTTATTTCACAGTCCATCAAAACAACTTGTTTGTAATCAAGTGTGTTGGACCTTTTAAATTTCAGAAAAAATCTGCTTCTGTTTCACATCTCTCATCAAGTCTGAGTTTTTGGTAGCAGTGCTAATAGAAGCTCTTGTATTTTCTGTATACTTATTCCTTGAAAACCTGTTGATATAAAAAAAAATCAGTTGTGAATGTCACAGCCGGTTCTTCCCACAGCATCAACATTTGTAGTGGAAACTGACTCACTGTAAAAAGGCTGAACTCCAAATATCATTATTAAAGGAAAGTTTTTTGAGCAAGTTAGTAACTATGCATGTTTAAATTTAACGCTACAGAACGTTCTGTAATACGTTTATGCACTTCCATAATGTGGAAGCTTCAGAGTTGTTTCGTTTGGATCATACGACGCATGAAAGTGTTGCTGAATAATTTTTAAATGAGTGAAACAAAGCAAACCCTTCAAGCCTATCTGAGCATATTTCCTCCCTGCAGGGCACTGCTTGAATCTTTCGTTCCTCAAGTGCCCAGCTCCTCCACAGCAACTTCTCTTACGGAGTTTGCGTGATCTCTGCAGCTCAGTTCTGACCCCTGGGTTTCGCGCCATCGCTCCTTGCTCTCTGACTGCTTCTGGGGGAGATGCTGAACTCTTCAGATTTCTCCATCAGAAGCGTTCAGGAATAACATTCTTCTCTCTAGTAGATGATTGTGAACTTCATATGAAGCCTCCAGTGGCAGCAAAACAGAAATTGCATTTGCGACAGGGCTTTCATAGAGATCCTCTCATTATATTAGTACATTAAAGAGTCATAATTCACAAGCAGCACTAGTTCTGGAAGTTTTGTCAGTGTGAAAACCATATGTACTGTATACATGGCACGGCACTTTCCACAAAACATGCCAGTCTTTGTTGTGATAGATAAGTGAAAGTGCACTAAGCTATTTTTGTGGAATTATCAACAGTTTCTAATTTTGTGATGTGTCTTCTCCTGATGACCCAGCAGGCAGGAGCCTTTGAGCATCAAAGGATGCTGCAAGTGTCTTTCTCGCTAGGGTGAGGAATCTAAATAAAAATATAAATCACCTTGGAAAACAAAAAAAGCATTGCCAGTGTTACTTCTTAACAGTAGATTTTGTAATAAGATGTTGAAAACCAACTTCAGGTCTTTTTTAGCATCTTTAGGTCGTCTTTAGTCTTCATGCCACAGAGGTAAGCTCAAGTATCAGGACCTGGATATGTTTCAGGATGCAGTTTTTTGTTTTGCCTGTTTCCCGCAGTTCTCACCTGGACCTAGTATTATTTATTATTCTCATTAATGACTTGGAACTAGCGTGATTAAATTTCAAGATGATACCAAAACTTGTGTTTCCTGGACAGCTGACATAACAGCTTGATGCTGCTGAAAGCAGTGAGCTCACTTCCCTCTCCCCGCTCTTGGCTGCGGAATGTCCTCGCCTTTGTTTGGCTTCGGCATTTTTTAGAGTCTCTAGATCAGTTTAATTCACTGAATTGGTAGGAAGGCTTCTGGTTGGATTTATTTGGTTTTTTTTTCTGGAGTTTTCTACTGCTAATGGATTCAATTGGCTCTCACAGAACAGAGGCTGTCAGAGGCTATCGACGGATTTTCAGAAATAAGCAGAATACAGTCAGAAGGTTTTATACTTATGCAAAAATAACCAGTTGCATGAATGCAGGGTATAGAATGACCAGTTAAGCAACAACCTGTGGAAAAAGTCTCAGTTAAAGTAGATCAAAGCTGAAAACAATTCAGCAAATGTCACAGAAAAAAGGAGAACGTCTGTGGATGTGTTATATTTTATGCTTTGTTACATATATGGATACATATATATTGCTTCATGTGTTATTCCTCATGGTGTGTAAATATATGGATATGTATATGGATACATGTAACACATAGTGAAAAATAACACATGCAGAGCAATTCTTCCGTTCTGATTTAGTGTTGGTGAAAAACCACAACAAAAGCAGTACATAATTAGGGAAGGAACAAAGGAATTAGGGCCTAAGAACTTGAAATTCAGAGGCCAGAAATATTATTTGTTAATTCAGGTTGGTGCACAGCAGGAATTCTTAAAATAAGTTGTCATGTTTTCTATTATTGCTTAAGACACTTATAGGTGTTATTAATATTTTTCCCACAATAGTTATGTTTAAAATTATACCACATAGTGAATTTATGAAGCATTAATGATACAGAATCTGTGAATCCTTATAAAATTTATTTCTCGGTCTTATTGTAGTATTCCTTTGCTGTATATAGTTTCCCTTGATGCTTAATTAACAACAGCAGAATGTTGTTATAACATATGCTGAACATACAATTATCTTTCAGTGAGGCATCATGTCACTCATACCATTTTCTCATTTTGTCTCTAGTTGGCATTATGTGATATTAGATGACTATTTTCATTTTTAAACTCTGTTATTATCTTCCCACTCAATATAAAATGTTTCTTTCATCTGCAATGGCAAACAGTGCTCTGTTTTTCATAAAAGTGAGCAGACCAGAAAATTCACTCACACAAAATACAACATTTATTGTATTTTTTTCTTTTTATTTGCAGAAATTTTCTAATTGGGACAATCCTTCTTGTTACAACTACTTGATCCAGAACATTAAACTTTTTAAAATTCAGCTTGAGATATAGAATCTGTCAAGTGATATGACTAGTAAAGCTTATGTTGAGTGATAATTTTATAATAATTCTTACATAATAGAAAATACTTTTTGTGCTCTGCAACTTTTTAAGTATATTCAGAATAATTCTAGCTAAGTAGCTCATTTCAGATTTTGAAAACCATATGGATTTGGAGAGATGTTGCTTTGTACAGAAAGGAAATTCTGTAGCATCAGAATGGATGCTTGTAGAGCGAAAAAAGGAAAATAACAAGTTGGCATATACCACTTCTCGTATGCCACTCAAGTTAGGTCGTGGTTCATCGTTCAGGTACTGTACCCTCATAGAATTGCTCAGATGAACTCTGAAATTATGTGCTGCCCATTTACTTCACTATCTTGGTGAGAAAAATCTTGGGCAAGGAAAGGGTTGTTACACCTCAGACAAAGAAAATGCAGCAGTTGTGTCCTGTCCTCTTAAATGTCTTGGTGGAGATGGTGAACAGTCGTTTCCTTTTTGTCTTAATGCCACTCATGCTTTCAGCGACTTCTGCCATATTCACATGTATTTCATTGTGTTCTCTTGCTCTGAGGACAAAAATTAGTATTTACACATCAAAAAAGGTATAGGTGTCAAGTTTGAAAAGGTAAATGTGCCTGCTGTTCCACAGCACAACTATACCTATTTGTATTGTTGAACATTTGATTTTTCTGAACAGCAGCTTGTCCAAGAAGCAATTAGTAAACTGTATCACTAGCATGAACAAATCTATTCTGACAAAAAATATACACAGTAGGAATTTATATGGTGAAATGCAGTTACAAAGCCCTATTTTCCCTTACTGCAGGCAACCCATGTAGAAGAGTGTCGCCTGTGTGTTTTCTGTGAATTCGCCCATCAGGGCAATTCTGGAGGTTGAGTTTATTCCTTCAAGGGAGAAAGCAGAGACTCAGTTTCCCATCCTTAATTTTCATACCCCCCACAAAGGTGAGGGATGTCCATGTTCAGGCCTCTCGTCGCTGCACCCCTGGGCTTTCCCAGCCTCCTGCACCTTGTCCTGCTGCTTTTTGTAGGATACGTGGCAGCCATATGTTTATGGTTTTGAGCAGCACTTTTAAAATAGATGCAATATTTAATTATTCCAAATATTTGCAAAACGTAGGCTCAGAATTGCAGCAATGTGTTTTGTTTCTGAAACAGTTTGAATTTTTCTGTTTGGCAAACAATGGTTTCTGAGTGTTAAATGTTCTCTCTCAGTTTTATTCTGACGTTTCAGCATTGCTTAATCATTTTACTGATAATTAGGTATTCTCATTAAAAACTTTGAATAACATACAGCAGGTGCCTGAAGTGTCACTTTTCAGAAGTCTTCTATCAACAAACGTGTTTTCCTTGAGATTTCTTTCAACTGTGCGTGCATTTGCACAAACTTCAGCAAACATTCATTTGTACACACACAAAGTCAGCATAATCAGTATAAGTAATTTTAATGGACTTGAGATATAAGACTTCAAGAATTGGCTATGGCTAATTGGTAGTCCTGGTTGGGATTATATTTACCATTTATTAAAATTACATTTTTGGATTTTGTATGATATCTAAATACTGTTAAACTAATGTTTTAGTAATACGAAAAGACCCCTGTGCTATTTTGCAGATACCCAAACCCACTGAAATTCCATGCCTGATATCACAGATGTGCCTGGAGCTCAGAGTGAGGGAATACAGCTGTGCTACATTCACTCTGAGCTCCACATCATAGAAGAATTATGTTTGCTGGAATTATCTGAGTGATGATTTGGATGGGGTACGTCCATTGAGAAAGGGATAGAAACAGGTATTGTTCCGAAGACATAATGGCCAGAAAATTCTCGGAAAGCACTGAAGATGAGTGTTTTTCATAGAGACGGTAGAGAACATAAGCTGAGAGGGAGAAGGCAGGAGATGGCTCATCTGAGAACAGCCATGCGGCGCTGTATTTTTTTAAAAACTTGCAGCCCTTATACAGGGAAAGTGAACTTTGAGAGCACCTGTTTCGGCAAACTCGGCGGGTGAGCTCTCACAGTTGCCATTTGAAAAGGTGAGAAGGAGAGCCAGTATTGCCTTGGGGAGGAAGCGGGGAGGAACTCTCGGACCATTAGTTTTCAAACATATTTATTGTGAAATAGTGGGAGATGGATGAATTACAGTAAGCTTAGAAAAAAACAAAAGTATAATGCTTGTCTTCGGAAAGGGGAAATGCTGAGGAATTACGAGTCAGTCACTTAATATGCACAAACAGTTTGCGAGCACTTGGAAGATAAGAAGTGAGTGAAAACAACATGAATTTATTATGAGGAAATTATTAAACAGATTTAATGCTCTTATGTGAGCAGTTAAACTGGCCTGGTAGATAGGAGAGAAGCTGTATATCTTGCTCTGATATTAATACCTTTTCTCACGATGTTCTCACAAGTATGGCATAGAGAATTAAGGACATGGGGAAACTGAGATTGAATGGGTAGAGAATTACTGGATAATTTGCCTAACAAATAGCTGTTAATGGTTCCCTATCAAATAAAGGATGTATTATTCAACAGATAGGTGATACATTTGGTTTTGTTCCATGTTTTCCTGGCAACCTGAAGGATTTGCTTACTGAATTACAATAAATCTTCTACTGAAACCAACATTATGGTTATGAACACTTCGATTCAGTGCAAGTATTTCAGAGATCTGTAATTAATTTTTATATTAATGGTATTTAATAGCGGATGTCCCTTCTCCTTACATAAGTGATTTTCTGCATAGGTTAAAAATCTTATTTTGATTCAGAGTTTCAGATCTTTCAGTGAAATGGCTTTTAAATTACTTTCATTACTGGTGTTTCATCAGTTTCTTTCATAGCTAGTCCTGAACTCTTTGGTAAAATAGAGTTTCAGTAGACATCTTTTTGGAAGAAACGTCAGTAATCTGAAAAAATGACTAATCCAAAAAAAAAGGGGTCGAGATTCCTAAAATTACACACATTAACTTTGTTGTTACTAGTACAACAGAAAACATTAATTTGTTCTTCATATGCTTTTTTCTTTTTTCAAGCCTGTAATTCCAACCAGCCCAACAAGCAGTTCTACAACACCAACAAGTACGATGGGCATATCCTCAAAAATGGAGAACTCTGCGCTCCAGGATGTTTTCATTCTGTCTCCTATGTCAGGACTTTACGGCCCCAGGTATTTACATCCTAATGAACTCGAGGTTTTCAAAAACGCTTTGGCTGTCTCATAAAATGTTTAATTTCTCCATAATCTTCTGGCTCACTGTTTTTAGGGATGAAATTGGAATCATGTCTTGTGATGACATCAGCAAATTTGGAAAGTCTGGAATGAAAGGCTCTGAGTCTCCAAGCTATTTTCTGGAGCATGAAAGTGGGAAATACTACACCTTAATTGAAGGCGAAGGCCACCCTGTGGGCTCTGAGTATGAGAGAAGCCGAGGTACAGGAGTGCGGAGAAGAGAAAAAACACCCACTCACGGTAGGCTTGCTTTCTTTGACATTTTTAAATTGATGGAATTTACAAATTGTGCTATTAATACTGCAAAATCCTCAAATATTCTTTATTCGACCATGGTCTGTTGGCTCTGAATACTAGACAAAATTTTCCGTGAAGGAGTAATTAGTATAATAGCAAGCTAACATTCAGGATCTGGAGTGTGTAAGTTATTTATAGATTTATTCTGCAATGCATACTTAAAATTTTGAATTATATTTAAGTTAATATTATTTGAATATCTACCATCTTGATTTACTCAATTTCATTCACAAGCTCTTGGAGATTATTCTAGTTGCAATGATCTGGACTGTTAAACTTTAACGGAGGACCTGAAAAGACTTACAAGTGGTATGGAAGTACCTATAAAGATGTAAGAGCCTCCAAAATTCAGTGCCGTACTAAACAGATATAACTACATGAGTAGTATCTTACTATGCATTTTTTAATACTAGAAATATATGTCAAAATCTTAGAATGGGGGCTGCTTAAATATAAAAGATGCCATTAAAACAATAATAAACTCTGGTTTTATAGCGACATTTCATGTGTATGTAAGTTCATATCAGTGTACAGATATAAAAATGAGTGTGCTTCCATATGAGTGTATGTATCTAGATGAAGATATAAAAGGTACTACTGAAAATGAGTTGATTATTTTTTTTTTCTTATCTGTTAAAACTGTTTTGTTTGGTGAGTTTTAGAAGAATACTACTGAAATACAGCAGTGTACTCTCCATATATTTGTGGTGGTCTTATTTTCAAGGTAGTAAGTGCTAGGTTTTCTTTAAGTTTACAGGCTCAAGATAAAAAAATTTCTTTAAAAAAACCCAAACAACTAATTATATCTGATTTGAAAATGACATTTTTTCTGAACCTCAGAGAAATCAGTGACTCCTCCTTCTGATCCTAACCTTCTGTATGTGTAGGCTTTATCTTTTGGGATGTGTATAAATACATGTGATGCCATCACTCAGTACTTCATTCACCTACTCTGAGACTAAGGGTGTTTTTTCCTTTCTACCATTTTAATAGAAAAAATTTCCTAAATTTTTTTTGCCTTTGCTATCCAGGAAAGGGAAAACCTCTCACAAGCTCAGAGCAGTAAAGAAAATTGTGTCTGTGAAGAGCACAGGTAATAAACACACGCTGCAGTTCAAAGGAGATAATAGCAAAGGCAGTTACAGTGGAAGATCCAATAACTGCTGAAATGGAACACGGCTGGTGAAAAAAAAAATCTTTAAGCACTACAGGCACTGATTCTGCCTGTCTGCCAGGGAAGAGGGTAGTCTCTGGTGCAGGATTTGATATGATGGACGTTATTAAATGTAGTTTCCCGTGACTCTTTCAGTCATTAGTACTTTGAGACAATGCAGCTTTCTCTTCCCCGTTCTCAGACTGGGGAGTTCTCACCACCGTAAATGTTAGGAGAGGGCAACTGGTGGTCCCAGATGCCAAAACAGCTTTTGACAGTTAAGACATAAAAGCATTTTCCTCTGTCAATAAACATTTGCTGAGGTTTTCTCATCCTATGTGAGATATCTATGGTACAGTTCACACAAGTTACCTGGGTTAAGGTTTCGGCTGGAATCCCTTTTGGCTGAGATCAGCTGAGGAGTGGCAGTTTAGTGATTTCTCCTGCTGTTTCAAGCGCTGAGAGGGTAGAATTCAAGTCTGAAAACATGATGGCTGAAAGGATATTTCAAATTATGTCAAGCTGTAGTGATAGAGTGTGATAATCCATCGTAGCTAGGTTTTCCCAACAAAGGACGTCCAACTTGCCAAGTATTGGTCTGATGTTGTCCTCCTAGTAGTTTAAAAGAAATCTTTGCTTAAGTCCATCAAGTAGAGAGATTTTTTTTTTCCTGTCTTAGTATTTTGCTAACTACAGATGGATTTATGGTAAAAAAATGGCAAAACATCAATTGTAAAATGGACAGGATCATGTAAATATATACACTACCTTTTCAGAATAGGGAAGTTTTAATAGAGCTTTGATATTTGTAGGATGTTTTTAGTAACTTGTACAGCCATATGCTTGAAAGACCTGTAACACTGAAGAGTAGGATTCCATCTTAAGATTAGTAATATTCAGTCTTTATCTCCCTGATAAGTGACATCATTTTATAAGAAAATTAGAATGAAAGTTAAATCTTAACTGTGATTAAAATTGGAGCCAGATGGATGTATTTGGCTTGCTTTCATAGATTTATGCCGCATGATGACTTAAAATGTTTGGCTCTGTGCCTAAGCCCAGTAATATGCAAGACTTTCTCATGTTTGATAGACAGATCGGATTTTCTGTAACCGAAAATCTAGAAGGAATTAGATTTTGAAGTCTCGGGAATATGCTTTTGTTTCAAAAACAATTGTTAAACTAGAATATTTTAAACTACAGAGTAAATTAATCTGTCAATTAACAGACTTCCAAATCCAAATTTTGTTCTAGAAAAAATAAGATCTTTTGCACTTTTTGACTTAAAGATGTACATTCGAACCATCAAAGTGACAATATGTCTTTGGTGGAAAGAGAGGATTTATGATCGATCCAAAAAACTTTATGTGATGCTGGAACCAGATAGCCATGGGCAAAGCGAGGGAAAGAAAACTTCCAGAGTCTTTCACAACCTATCAGGCGCTTTCATTATTGGTTGGACTCACACAAACCGCAGTTCAGAAATTCCTGCCATGGACTTACCAGAATTAAAATGATTGTTAGAAACCAGCTTCTGTTGCAGCTAGTAGGTAGATGGATACTCAGGCAGATGAGACCCTCAGTATTAATAATATATGCAAAATGCAAGGAGGCAAATAAAAAGTCCGTTTTCTCAAATAATTTGTGAAAATTAAGCTTGTATCATTGCTGCATTTCTTCTCTTTACAGAAATAGTGCTAACTTTTGTTGTTTATCTTCAATTGTTATGTGCATTCTTATTTTAATATTTTTCTTTTTTGTTTTGTTGGGGTTTTTTTTAATTTATAAACTTGTTTCTCAATCTTTGCCATATTACTGATTCTTCCTTGTGTTTGATTTGTTGGTTTTTTTTTTCTTAAGTAATATTGTGCTTCTCAGACCAAATTTGAGATCAGGAGTTGAATAATACATTTATAGTAGTTTCAGCTGTTAGGCAGAGTGGGAGACTTACATATATTTTCCATCCAAGTAGTTATTCTTCCAATTTTCAGAAAATCATGTTATCCAGAAGCATACTTGTCTTATATACCTGTTTGTTCTTAAATCCTCCTAACATTTTAGTAGCTAAAAAGCTTCTATTTTGGAAAAATGGTGAATTAAAAAACCATATTAGCATACAAATGATCCACAGAAAATACTTTGTCACTCTAACCAACCTGGGGAAATTGATAATGAAAAAGAAACTCTTGTTCACATATAAATTATATAATTATCCTAGAAATGGTATCAAACTACTTTAAAAAATTGCTTGAATGCTAAAGAAATACAATAAATTTAGTCAGCTGGCACATGAAAAAAGGAATCTCTGGCTTTATGGGTCAGACAGAACTTAACCCACAATCTAGAGGGTGCGTTTCTGTGTTTTGTGACAATAATGCACACTGACAAGGCCAAAGTGCTCATGCTTTATAGTCAGTTTTTGGTAGTATTTCTTGTTTAATGGCCTGCAACCATGTTCTCCTCACCCTGTAGTAGCGAATGAATGCTGCGCATTCATATCTTGCAGCCAATAGTGCCATAAAATCATATTCATTAAAACTTTAGCGTCTGAATCTTCTTTTTGGTTGTTGTTACCAAACTGCACTCCATGTTTTCTTTTTAAGGCATTTGAAATTAATGTTCCTTGAAACCATGAGATCCCCTCGTTACTTTACCGTGTGATTTTCCAGGTCAGATAGGTCTTACTGTTTAACTGATAGATATGTGGTGTTTTATTTGTATTAATAATATTTCTAGTTTTACAAAAGCATATTAGTCCATTTAAAAACTGCGTGTTTATTCCAAAACATGTGTTTAATGAGTGAGCAAGTTTTTACAGGACAGAGTTTAAAAATAAATTTGTAATCTGCTGTACAATAACAAGTAATTTCACCCAGGTCAGTGATACTTTCCTTCAGGTCGGTATAGTGAAGAGGAGAACCTGGCATCGTGATGTTTAATTGATCCTGAATGCTACAATTCAGTAACGTCTGAGTGCTGCTAAAAAGGGTTCCCCTGAAGGGTCATGTCATGCCTCTAATTGATAGGCAGTACTTACTCTGCAGCCTTCTATTTTGAATCCCCCCAAATTATATTGTTTCATCTTGAATTGTTTCCAGGAGATTTAAGGCCTGTTTCTATGCCCACTGAGTACAGTTGGATAGGGGAGTCAAAAGAACAAAACATGTACAAGAGGGGAAGCAGAGGTGAGTATTTTTTTTTCTCTGCTGTTCTCCAAGATTTTTTTCTTAGTTACTTAAGAAGCATGAAAAGATGATCACAGGAACCAAATCTATTTTTCTCGAGTGCCACGGAGAATACAAAAGAGCCTGTTTACTATCTGGTTTTTTTGTTTCTATTTCTGAAAATTGAGAAGTTTATTACTATAAAGAAACGTAAACTTCAAGGGAAAAGGGACATAATATCCAGAGATACCTTAATAGCAATCAGTTCTTAACCTTCACAGTTCTAGAAAACAATAAGTGATGTTATAGATGTAAGATAATGTCCTTTGAGACACATTTTGATTGGTATGGATGAATATTTGAAACCAGAGTCAGCAATTGTACTGTCACTGTTCAGACCAGCAGTCCTGATCATTTCCATTTCTATTGATTTCAGTGGAAATTATGAACTTTGAAGAAGCATGGTGATAGCAAAGTTCTTTTTCTCCTTTTTTTCCCCTCTTCTGGAAAGTGATTATAAGACTATTCTTTGAATATGCAAATATGTTTATTATTATGCCGATTGTTAAAGATTCTTAAATACTATTTTTCAGAATCTTTTAGGCACAGTGTAGGTAGCTGAGAGGAGTTCAACTTGACTGCTTATAATACAACAAAATTTAATTATACTCTTAAAAATTAATACAGGGTTTTAAACTAACTATTTCAGTAATCTTCCATTTCAAGAGAAAAATGAATTTCATTTAAGGCACAAGCCTTTTCTGATTTATTCCAAATCTGTTGATTAGTTAGTGCAAGCCCTTGCAATTCACTTGACTATTTCCAGTTTAACAGTTCCAGCTGATGATCTTTGACCTTCCACTGAAACTTTTGGCTGTATTTATATTTCCTTTGTTACAAGTCATACAATGTGGACCAATTTCACACTATCTGTCACGCAAGGACCTGGGTTTGCATCATCATCTTTCCTGGGGCATAGGTTTTCTGCTGAATACTTAGTTTGCTCTTGTTTGCAGAGGAAAGAGCCTCACATGAAGTGGGGAATTAACAAAGCTGACAATAAAGATGCAGCCAAAATGGTTCTCTCTTTGTTTCCTTATACTAATATTTCTTTTTTTCTTTCTTTTCCCTCCAACAACTGACTCTGAGAATTCACTCCTGCGGTATCTGAGTGATGACAAGATACTGGTTATCCAAGAAGAACCTTTGACACAAAAAGACACCAAAAGGGACACAGGTCGTAGGTCAAGAAAAAAGGGCAAAACCACAAGTAATCCAAACTACCCTATTAGTCCATCTGTGTTGACATCTACTATTAATGTTAGGCTTGAACCTGGACAGCAAGATGTCTTGAATTTCTCACTCGCAGAAAACAATACTGTTCCACTTTATCATGTAAGTACATAACAAAAAACGTTAGATATAAAGTACATGGGGAAAACACTAAAATGTTTTCCTTTTAGGATTGATACAGGTATAAAGGCACATGCTTGTAGTTCATGTTTTAATATTGTATTTTATAGTCCAAGAAAGTTGCTTAATGTCAGTATCATGATTAGCTTTCACATAAAACCAATCTAGACAGAACAGAAAAATGCAAAACAACCACCATTTGCTATCAGATGTTTTAAGCAAAATAGTGCTCTTAATTACTCATTCTCACTGAGTTTAGTTTAATTTTACCATATTCTTCTTTCAAAGGTTCATAAGGATCTCATACTCATCCTTGGGTAATAATTATAGATTAGTTTATATGCTTTAATATTTCCACTTCAATCACTATGTCTTATAAAAATAGACAAGCTTAATGGAATTACCGTTTATTTCAATTGCAATACCAAGGCCACAAGCTAGTGATGTGAATTTAATACATTCGGACTAATATTTTGGACTCAAAACTATGGAGACTATGTAAATCCTTGGATGAACGACTGGCCAGTTCTTGTAGCCACCATGAAAAAGCACTAGGTTCTCATGACTGTCAGCTAGTGCAGAATTTCGCTGCACTGATTTGGATGTCCTGGAATCATCAGTAGCCTTTCAGAGATCAGTCCTCAGTGTTCATGCTTCGTATGCGTATACTGCCTTTTATAGAGGCATTCTTAAATTTTGCTCATGGTCCTACCATTTGGGAGCGGACTGTTCTGTTCTCATGACAAGGAGCAGTAGCTTCATAGTATTTTGTGCTCAAACCTTCATATCTTCAGAACAGTTTTTTACTGACAAGAAAAACCCCCTATTTCCTCCCCAGATTTGATACGAAAGGTTTTCAAGGTGTATTTATTTTCTACTCATGGTGAATTTCCTCCTAGAAAGACATACGAGAAAAAGCAGGGTTTGTAGCAAGTTTCTTTGGATTTTTTTTGTACTTGGGGCTGTTACTTGGTGTTTCTTGCTCTAAGCAAAATCTTGGGAGATGATTGTACTTGCATCAAGTCTGAGACCTGAGTAATGT
This sequence comes from Caloenas nicobarica, assembly GCF_036013445.1. Lineage (NCBI taxonomy): Eukaryota > Metazoa > Chordata > Aves > Columbiformes > Columbidae > Caloenas > Caloenas nicobarica. Next base: position 7,761,440 of record NC_088256.1, read on the forward strand.
TCACCTAAGAGGATACGTTTGAAATATAGCCAGCCATTCATCTCCATTGCTGCAAGCTATCAGCATTTGATAGTCTGAAGACCAGATACCTTTTTCTGTCTTCAGGAAATTTGTTTCACTTTTCTATGCCACTTGAAGTTAGCATTTTTTTGAAAGGGTAGAAAGTCTTCTTCCCCAACTTCAGAGAAAGTCAAGTAGTTTATAAAACAAATAATGTGATTGTTTACCAGGAGATGTTTCTTCTCTCGATAAACTCTTACAGAAATTATCAGGATCACAAAGTCAAAGAAAAGGATTTTAAATCCAGATGAAAAAGCTGTAGCTAGTTTACTAGGATGAACGAGACAATTATTACGCAAGTCTGCAGAAAAACAATATTTCATAACTTGGTAGATTAATCAACTGTTTTTAGTTACTTTTTGGAGGAGTATTGATTGTCTGTTGACTCACCTGACTTCTGAAGAAAGGGAATTGGACATAGGAAGTAAGATGCAAGTTGCACCCTTTAAATTAATGGTTGTTGGTTAAGTTCCCAGAGTCAGATCTGTTGCCACAATATTTATTTTTCATCATCAGTGCAACCTCTGTTTAAAGTTCCAAGGCAAAATAAATTTTCTGGCAAATGTGAAATAAAAGTTGCTGTTCAATTTGGTTAAACCAGAATTTAACACTTGGAGTTCATTAAGAAATCACTGAATTGAATCAGATCCGCTGTCCTAACCTACAATGACAAAAGTCATAACTGCAGGGGAAAGTATGAGGAGGCAGATGTTGGGCAACAATCTCACCAAAGGAGTCAGAAGTTGATAATCTTGAAGTGGATATCCTTTCAAAAATAAAAATGGCAGTTCTCTTGAAGATTATGCGCCACATATTCACCACAATTGCAGAACTGAAGTTATATTACCTTGTATGATTTCCATTCTGTCATATGAGCTTTGTGTTCTCTATAGCAGTTTGCAAATCACTCTATACAGAAAAACAAGTTGTTGCACATTGTAGAAATATTATTTGGTCTCAAAAGGCAATTTTAAGTTACTTTTGTCAACTCTCTTCTGATTATAGGTTACAGTGACTAGGAGCAGTTCTTCATTCTGTGGCTTTCCTTGTGTATGAAAAGAAATGCAACTATCTGAAACAGATATGATAAATATGAATTCTAATATGATATTGTATGATAATAAATATGAAAAAAACCTAATGACATAATCTGTCAACTCTAAATGGCCTGAAGGAAATGCAGGAAACTGGAACAAGGTGATATCATGGGAGGATGCAGCAACACGGGTAGACCAACATGCAGTGGTTGGTCAACCCAAAAAGTCAGTGCAGTACCTGTTGCAGAAACTCTATTATAATGTGCAGTAATTACAGAGGACATGTGTAAAGTGATTATTCATGGACTGACAGAGTAGTGTAAGTTCTTTTATCATCACAGATTTTCTGAACAACATTAGACACAGACCTTTGCCATCCTTCAGGAGATAGTCATAGGAATCAGAATATCTCAGGCGCTTATTCAACTGCCTCTGAATATGCAAGAGGAACTGAGTCGACAAATGTACAAGAGTTTCTGATGGAGGTCTTGAGGGTTCTTGCCGGTACAGAATCATTCGTATTAACATCTTTCCACTTTGAATACTGAAAGAATTCTGTAAAGCAAAGCAAAAAATTGTTTGGCATATCTATCCTGAAAGATAGCTACTCAGAATGAAAATTTTAAATATCAAAGAATATTTAATGGCACTTTGATATCCAAAAGGAAGAGCAAAATAACAGATAGTTGTGTTCCTAGGTAGAAACTTAGGTTTTAAGTAGATCATTTCCCTAATACCTAAAGGTGTTATCAGGACTTTCATGAGCATTCTGATATATTTAATTTGGATAATGTGATCTTATCCTGTGAAGAATTCATTCTACAACAAGACTAAGGTTAATCAAAACTTTACCTAGCCAAATTACCATAAACCAGCTTTTGCTACTTTTGTATTAAAAAAAAAAAAAAAATATATATATATTTGTCTGAGGGCATCTTACCTTTCCTTGCTTTTCTAGTCTGTTTTGTTTTTTCTCAGCTGTCAGGAGGCAGTACTGTCAGATGATAAAACTGGTTTGGTTTTGTTGTTGTTGTTTTTCTTGAAAGTCAATACTGCAGAACAGTTATAATCAAATTGCCATTAATTCCTCTATGCTTAACACATGCCCAGAACAACTTTTGGATATAGATCTAAATTTCAACCCAAGTAAATGCTTTGGAAAGTGGAGATCATGATGTTAAATAGCATCTTAATCGGCTTAAGTAAAGGGAAGGTGATACTATCTTGTAAACACACAAGTACACACAAGTAGGGCATGATGGAAAGAGAAATTGAGAAACAGACTGTCACTTAGCCATTGCTTTATTTTCTAAAAAAAAAAAAAAAAAAGAAAAAAAATTAGTCACTTAACAGTAGTTTAAATTATCAGACACAGACATAAGAAGTTTTAGAAAATTGGTAATTGCATAGATTCACCACTAGATTAATGCTTTGGAAGGAATGTTAATTTGGAACCTAAAATTAAACAATTAGACTGATTTCGTAAGTTGCTGTGAGGGTACAGATTTACTATATAAAATGGATATTGAGGTAATGCGATATTGGCAGCATGCCCAGGATATAAAATGATGCATCAAGCTATGTTGCAGTCAAGAAACACTGCCCCTTTTCAGGATATGTTTGTAACTCTAAGTTAATTGATGTGCAGTTCTGTGATGTGTGTCAGAATCTGAGGAAGAATCAATTACAATTAACAAGGCTGTTACAATTAATTATTAATTAACAAAGTATTTCTTAGAACATGACTTCCTATGTTTACTAATGCTTCGCTTCTGAAGTGGTATTGTTTACCAGATTAAGCCTAAAAATTGAGGCATATGTAAATATCACAGAAGTTATATCCATTATACGTTGCTGAAATAGACTATTGGAATAGGCTCTGGGCTTACAGGAATGGAGTTCAAATCTGCATATGTTTTTATTTTGTATTACCAGAGCTCACTCTGAAAAAAGTTAACTTAACAAGTTCATTCTGCGTTTTTTCCCATAAAACAAAACACAAAAACGCTTGAATGGAAAACACTTCCCTTTCAACTGATGTTTCAGATACTTAAAAACTCCAGCAAACTGTGTTTTCTGCTGCTCAGTTACAGTTTGCGCTATGGGAACCAGCTTCTGTCTAAAAGGAATATTGGAGTTCTTATTCCAGACCCCGTCTGAAAATCCACAATGTTGAGCTTTGCGGTTTTACTGCCTCAGGTTTGCATGAGTTTCTGAAGCTCTGAAATTTAATTTGCTGGCTACTACATTAAATTCTCAAATAAGATAATGATCTCTCATCTGGTTTTACTTGGCAATAAATGTTCTGGGCCTATTATCTACAAAGTAATTGGGTATTTTGTTTTGTAGTGTCATATATTAAGAAATTGGGTTATAAACTATTGAATCATCTTATTTTTTTTGTGAATTAGAATCCAGTGTGTAGAACAGACTTAATTTTTAATGAATTTTAAGATAGATTCTTTCATTTGGATACTCCCTACATAGCAAAAAAAGAAATAAATAATGGCTGCTTTAGGGTAGTCATTGAGAATGTTATGGCAGCAGTCACTTTTTATTTTAAAGATTACTTGAAGCATTGTAGTAGTTTAGGTTTAGTCATCGTTTCACGACACTTGTTTAACTTGCTTTTTATTTTCTTCCTGCTGCTCCCGCGAAGTTGCTAATGCATGCCTTTTAGCCCAGAATGATGGAAATGCTATTTAAATGTTCCTGGAGCTGCAGAAGGCAGCTTGACAAATGACATAAAGTTTAATGGTACATGCTGAGAACTAAAATGTGTGCAAAACCAATATAGGTCTGGTTTTTCTGTAATGCATGCGTGCTGGGATGTGCCAGATGTTCCAGACACTTTTTTGGGATGATAAGCAATCTGAGTACTACTGTGATAAGTAAAATAATTAAGATAGTCTGGGGCAATCATATGTATTCAGCTCCGTAGAACTGAAGGAGGAGTCTTTTATTGCCAATTTTGTAGGAAAAGTGCTCGTATTTTATTTTCCTTCCTGGTTTTGCAGGAAGAAACGAAACTGTGCCATCAAGGATGAGAATTACTTTCTTGAGTTTTATTTCCTTTCTCAGTGGCTGAATAAATTCTATCTTTGCTTTTTATTTATGTACCTGTAATACAGCAAACCTTCTTTCTCTACCTTGCAGGTATGTTGAAAAATCGCTCTGAGGATGATTAAGTGGAATCTAGCTGTTCAGAAGAGCTAATAGAAGTCTTTCTAGCTTCTGTGGCTTCAAACCGATTCTGTTTGATTATATTGATTATAAGTTTATTTTGCATTTGTACTGTACCATAAGTGTTTACATGTATCTAGCTAGGACTGTAAGACAGAGTCCTCCATAGCAATGTCCAGTAATATATTTATTTACAGTTCTGTTCAGACATGATTCTCAAAACTACACTCTTAATCTCTAAATAGTTCAACAGGGAAATGGCATTTTACAGTACAAGAGAAAATATAAGGAAATAAACTATGGCTGTCCTTGGTTTCTATGAATAACACTTATTTGCAGTAAAGAGAAGCAAGAAGGCAATTGGATTTGTGTTGGGTTTTAGTCCTGAGCAATTAATTACATAAAGTTCTGTCATATAATGAAAAGTTTTGCCTGTGAGTTCCACTGCACTAAGGAAGCGAAATTGCCATTAAATCTGAACTTTTGGTACCCTTTCTACTCAGCCTATTATGCAAAATGAAAACCATGTATAGGCTCTCTAAGTTAGACCCAACTTAGCTCATGTGTCTGCACAGCACAAGCCAACGCTGGTTTCAGATGTACCTTTTCAGATCCAGAAGCACCCTAGAAATCGGTTGAGCTTACTCCTGAAATATTATAATACTATATCGATATGCTATATATGTATATAACACTGTGCTGCACCTGGATCCAGGTGCGGCGGGTCCATCTGTCCCTGCAGAGCGCTGTGCAGCCGGGGAGCTCAGCCCAGGTGGAGCGTCTGCTTTACTTGTTGCCGGACCTGTTTGGGCTGCAGTCGCACAGGATTTCGGGAGAGGGCCTGGAATTGTGTGTTGAACAGCCTGCAGTGGTCAGGGCTGAGGTGTTTGTACTGGCCTGTGACACCCGCTTCAGCAATTCAACCCTGAGACAAGCTGCTTGTTTCCAAAGGGTTGGGCTACCTTGTTTGTTTTGAATTCTTTAAACTGATAGTTACATTAGGATGCTTTACAGCAAAGCAAATATGAGGCTGTCATTATCCAAACATACACAGTGTTTTCATGAGTAATTTTGCTGTATTCGAGCATATTTAAATTATGTTCTTCTGCAGTCTTCAGACACTAAAAACTACCAATGAATGTTAGCATGTGAAGCATTCATTAACCCACTGTGCCCTCGTATGTAAATTGCAATTTGTAAAGTGTTCTGGAGTCCTTTGCCTCCAGAAAGTCACAATAGACCTAACATTTACTGTATTATATTATTTTAGCAACTAAATTTCTGGCTTGTTTTTATTATTTCTCAGCCTACCAAAAAATGTATTTTATTTCCAATTTTGTATATGTAGTCTAAAGATAAACTTGACAGCTGGATTTATACGAGTCAGCGTTTGTTAATAAGTGTTAGCTACAACTGGTATTATTGCTACCATAATTGTAATATTTATTATCCAGAAGAATGCACCAAATGCAAATTGGTCGGCTCTTTTAAGCTTCTCAGTTTTTCATGTGAAAACACTAAAACGTCACTGTACCTTTTATTAAATAGCATTAAACTCTACCTTGTAATTTTTCTGTGATGAAATAGAATTCTATTCTCTAAACTTCAGTGGATACTTAAGTGAATGTCCACTTTAGGTGCTATACATCTTGTATAAAATTAAGATTGTTAGTTTACAACATGGAATGATTGTTCATTCCATAAAACTCAGTAGTTCTAGATAGTTCATTGAAAGGAAAAGAAAGGAAAAGAAGCATATCATCTGTCTGTTCCAGAAATATATGTGTTTTGTAAAAAACCAAATATCTTTACAAGTTAATATGCTGGTTTTCTTTGACAAAAAAATATAAAACCCATGCATTTCTTTGGAACACAGTATTCTTAGTTTTTGAAGAAAAGAAGAACTTTGTTTTTTGAGGGGATGTGTGGATATTTTTGTTTGGCTGGTTTTTACACTTTTGATGTTCAGATTAAACCTCCCTTAATTTTTTTTAACGTCCCTTAAATTAAAAGAGTGGATTGATGAGGATAAAGGCAGTGTTCAGTCAACATAAAATGCAGTTTATCCCATTGCTGTGATTTGTCCTTTTGGACCATTTTTTGCTTTACTACATGAGATACATTTTGTTAGCTGCAGGACAGTCTTCCTTTAGATACTCTTTTAGAATATTTCTAACCTCATGTATAGTTTGGCATAGCTTCTCTTTTAGATGTAACATTTTCCAAAAAATGGAACTTCCATTTTTAAAAATTTTGCTGCTTTCTCTGTTACCTACTGTGTGCTGACATAACGTTCATAATGTACCACATAATTAAAAATTCCGCGTGGATATTTTTCTTCTGTCGTTAGCTAATTTTCTCACTTGTCATCTTGTTTTTTTCAGCATAAAAACTGAGTACCTCTGAACTATACGTGGATGCAGCTTGCATGAGATTATTTCCTGTGTCTATTATCTCTCCCTTCAACGAGAGTGGAAGAAAAACCTCAAAGGCTGCTTTCGTTTTTAGCTGAGCACAATAATTTTGCAAGTGTATTCGATGGGTTAAACATCAGCTCACTGAGCTAGAGAGAAAAGTAAAGCCCCTGGCAGCAAGGCGACTGTTTCACTTTTGAACAAACATAATGTAAGGAAATGCTCAGGATAATGAATAAGTGAGTTAAGGAAGCAGGAGAAGAAATCACTTTTGTAGGGAATTCAACATCTGAGTATAGAAGAATAGAAGACAGTATTTTATAACAAAGGTAAAAAAATAATTTTTGCATCTGAATTAAAGACATATCTCGATGGAATTAATAGATTGTATTTGACCATTGAGATTACAAAGTCTTAAAATCAAACTATTCTAGTCTCAGAGACCAGAATATTTTAGTCTCTTCCACCAGTAAGCAACAAATAAACAATGAGTTTTGAATGTTTTCACACTATTTCTGCAGTTCAGGTTTCTTTCGTTTTCTGTGACTTATGTGCATTCTTTACTACTTTGGAGAAAATTTTTCTTTTTATTATGAAATCCTGACTCAAGGAAACAATTTTTTTGTTATTAGAAATTTCAGTTAAACAGCAGTTTCTACAGAATTTGCTTTGGGAGAAGATCGTCAGATCTGCTTGTTAGACTGCATAGGCCTTATTGTCCTTTCTTTTCTACTTGTGCAAGTCAGAAGTAGATCCACTAAAATCCCTAGAGCTACATAAATGTGAGACTGACTCTAAAGAAGGCTGATAGGTGCCAGTGACCTGAATTTCACAGAATTTGTGCTTTATAGACTGTGACAGCATGACAAGACTTGTGCCTCCTGAGCCTCCCACATGTCTACTAGTCATGAAAGTGGCCTTTTAGTAAGATGAAGTAAAGTTTTAGTCAGAGATCAAGGATACAGCAATTTGCCTTAACAGGAACATAACACTGTTGAGAACCACCCGCTCAAATAAAAGATTTATAGGGTTGCTGAAATTGCAGATAGTCTACTCCATGTAAGTCATTGTCGATGTTGTATCTGTGCATATAATTACAATTGCACAAGGGAGTTAATTAGCGCTATATGTACACATGTATAGAAATGCCAGTGTGGGGTTTTTCCATATAAACTGTCATAAATCCTGTTATAAGGTTGGTATTTCAAGCTAGGAACTAGATTGTACTTCAATGATACCTTCTTTGGGGATAAAAATTCAGTCAAGTATAAAGTCATACATATGTATGTGTACGTAAATCTGTAGTAATCCCTAGTGTCCATACTGGTTATAATATGTAAGTCATTAATGAGTTGGTCAGGAGCACAGCTTTTTTCTTAATTTAGTAAGTATTGATAAAACAAGGTCATAAATACGTTTTGTTGCTAGCATTGTAATTATATTTAAAATCTTTCAAGTACTTATATCAGCTGTTTTTTCCCTCTCTGTATTCATACAGATATTCTTTTTTGCTCTCTTCTAAAAGCAGTGAACTAACAATCAGTTACAATTTGTGTAATTTAGCAGTAGGTAAATGGTTAACTCACTTTTTCCAAGTATTGTAGAAACATTGTAAAATTTCCCTAGTACGGACTACTCTTTAGTTAACTAGATTAGATTTTTCAATATCTTCAAAAACTAATGCTCACTAATGCAAAAAAAATTAGTGGGTGGTGTTGAAAGAAAGACCTGTTAATAAAACATGGGGCTTTTTTTTGAGAAGTACATTTCACTCTGGTATGTCTTTTTCAGTCTAATATATGCAAGTTCACGATATCCAAACAGTTTATAGTTGTACTAATGGAATATATCTGACCAAAAGGAATCTCAGAACCATGATCCAAGGTGATCAGCCCTGATGTAGCTGGTTTTTGTGCATTTGTTCAGAAGGAAATAAGTAACCGGGCTAGTTCTGTAGTGGTATTGAAAATTTGTACTACAGGTGATGAAAATATGATGGCCAGCCCAGTGTAAACAGCTTTGTCCCATTTGGGAGAGACAGTGAATAAACCCTGATGTGGAAAACACTTTGCTTTTACTTTGAGAGCAGAAAAGAAAGGCCTCTCCTAATTAAGAAATAGAATGGGAAACACTTGAACTGGCTAAATTATTTTTTCCCACTTTTAGTTGCTAAAACTAGAAACACTAGAAGCCAGAGGGACAGGAGAAGAAAACCTTTGAGCCTTCTAGTATGAATAAGTTTTATTTTTATAACAGTGTCATAGGTAGTGCTGCTGTCAAAGTTCTTTTACTCGGTTGGCCACACAATATTTTCTAGGCTGTCCACAGAATTTTCAGGGATGATCAGATTGGTTCATTCATATTTCATAGTGCACTGACAGAAGCAGAAATCTGACCTTTATGCAGCATTTTACTGAAGCTCTTCAAACAGATATTTTGCTGTAGATGTATGCTGTTGTCTCCTACATTCTGCTTCAAGAAAATATGAATATTTCTACGTGGTATATTTTCATTTTTGTAGGGTCTTTAAACTAGATTTCGGTGTATTCTAAGGGGGATTAAGTTTCTTTTAGCTCTCAGGAAAGCCTGTTATAGTCTTGTGTACTCAGTTACTCAACGGGGAGCTTCTGCCTTTGCCTGGCTTCAGCAAAACATGTGGGAGAACTCCCTGTTTTTATGTGTAGGGGCAAAATTTCATTACTTTTCATCAGCTAAGTTCTCTTATTTGAACGGTAACAATCTTTGATACTCCCATTTGCTAGGATATTTTAGCTGAATTAATTCCCAGAACAAGTAAAAGGCTTTTTTTTTTTTTAGTAGTAAATAGTATTTAATGCAGCAACACGAGTTACTTGTAAAATATGTAGCATCCTAATTCTTACAGCAGGTAAGAGACAGGAAAGCCTAAGTGAAAACTTTTAAGTCTGCTCCATTTATGTGGCGTTGTAGATAGTTTTGCCGTGACATGTTCTCTGGCCTGTGTGTGGGTTGAGTGCGGCAACGTTTTATTCAGAACACAAGCACGTCACAGAACGTACCAGCTGCAAAATCGGGCAGAGCGCTCACTATTCTTCATTTTCAGCCCTAGGATCGTTACAATAATCATTATGAAACTTCAGGTACTGTTTTAGTGATCCACTTTTGACTATGTGTAGGCTGTCAGTACCTTCATGTGCTTGATGGTTTGGAAATAAATCTTTGCCATTAATAATCCTAGTGTGTGTTCAACGTGTTCCAGCAGCAGGCTGATTCTCCTTTGGATATAAGGAACATTTTGGATAACAGGAATGCTTAAGAGAAAAGAAGAAAAAGTAGTGGTGTAGAGCAACATGATCCTGCTCTGGGGGAAATGTCTTTCTGATCTTAGGTTAGATAACTAGTCTAATCTTAACAGGTGCAAGCAGGTGACAAACAAGGCTCCTCAGATGTTTTAATATTCCTGTAGTATCATCAATCCCCTCCAAAGTTATTAGTTTTTACGAGGGTAACTTGATCATTAATGGCTTGTGGGTTTTTTTGCCTGCTTCAAGTGGCAAATCATCTGTTATCTATAGTAGAAAGGGCATGGTAAAAGACACTAAATGATTCTGTGTGTGGACATAACGGGATACGTGAAGGAAGGAGGCGGCAAATGGTGTATTTGTCCCCTGAACATTTTACAGCTTTCTGAGAAGCGCGTGGTGCTAGAACATCCCCGCGTTGCAGCCGTGTGGTTGCGCGGATCCAGCAGACTTCCTGCCGTCTACGCCTGCAACGTGCAGCGCAGTTTGTTCTCTAAGTCATGTGTGATTAGATATCCTACAGGGTGCCTAAAGTTGTGAGATTAAAACACAAATATTATACTTCCAAAAAACAACCTGTTTCCTATTTGATTATTCAGAAAGCATGCAATCAAAGATTTTTCAAGTGCAGTTTTCTGTGTTTGTAGAAAAATACACATTAAACCTCAGAGGAATAACCAGTGTAGCATATCAAGTTAGGTAAAGCTATGTTAGTATGGTATTAAAGAAAGTTTTGACAACAGGTTCATCATTGCTCTTAAAATCTTCTGCAGTTCATTCTTCTGAAATTCTGTATTCTATATTGTAATATTTGTCCTTTACACTTCAACGAACTCCCTTTCAAATATTAACAATTTTGCACCCATTGATATTCTAACAAATTTTTAGCTCACTTCTTATCTTAAACAGCTTTGATCACAATTATCCAGCAGCTGAAACTTTAAGTGCAGATGTAAGTTGCTTTAAATATGATTTTTTTATAGTGAAATAACATTTAGTTAGAAACTGAAACAAATTTTCCATTTCCTTTTCCTTAGATGTACAGAATGATTACTGTGGTTTACGCCTGTGACTTCTTTCGCTGCAGACACTGCTAGGTTGAGTGCATGAAGGAAGTATAGTCTTTAGTCGTGCTTAACGCTATTTGTTTTTCTTCTACAGAGAGCAGGGGAAACAGTCAGTGGAGATACTGAAAGGTAATTATTTCTGTGATTCTGTATTTAAATATATACATAATCTATCTATGAATTACATTCGCTTGTTTACTTTTAGAAATTTAGTTGCAATATTTGAGGGATACATTTTCAATGTTCAGCGATACTAGCTTTAATAACATCTAGTAAATGCCATATCTTTCATTTGCTAGCATCAAATATAAATAAAGATTACAAAGGTTGAAAAATATTTCAGATATAACTTTATTAAAAATTACAGGGTGGGGGGAATCATACTACTACAAAGTAGATGATGTTTCCTCCCATTTTTTTTCTTTACCTTTTAAAATGTAGTATTTCAGAATCACTCTGAGGATGAAAAGTATAATGCATGCCCAGTTTGTCCCTTACAGTTGAATTGAATCAACTAATTCTAATGAATAAAATAGTGATTTTTGTCTTTCTTTCCTTTGCAGTTTATCTGATGAAGTATGTTCCTATTCTAGTTGCACCCAATAAGTCATATTAAAAGAATAAGTTTGAAATAACAGATACTTGGGCACCATAGAACATCATAATTTAGCCTAATTTGAATCTGTTAATATGGCTAATTATTGGGTTTTACATCTTTTCATCCTGTATGTGGCCTAAACCTATTTAAGAAACTAAAGCATGCATTGAATATAAAATAATTAATTACAGTTCAAGTGCTACCACCAATCTAAAGGATTTACAATTGATGATGATTTTTTTCAGTGGTATAAACTCCATTACAGCTAGAAGTCTTAGGTGCAACCACATTAGCTGTTGATCACCAAACACAAGTCACTTTGTACCTAATTTTTCAGGATTCTCAGCATTTTGAGCTCTTACACCGCAGTTCATTTCAAAGGCAGTTGTAACAGTCAGAATTTAGGGATGTTTCCACAAACACAGGGTGCTGTGCGTGTTTAAAATGGCATTTAGCAGAACCGAGTAGCGCTGCTATCACAGGTCAAAGTGAGGTAAAGATGGAGTTAAAAATATTTTTTTCTAGGGCAAAATTCTATTTCATTTCATAAAAGACAGCCTTGTCTCTCCATTGCCACCATTGTAGTAGTTCATTACTTCCTCGTCCATTAACTCAACTAAAAATTGATTCTTATTTTTGCAATAAAGTATAGTCCCGCTTGGTGTTTAGTCCCAATTCAGAGCCATAGCAGCATCCAACTTCTATGGGGCAGGGGCTACCCGGGGGGGAAAAAGTGTCTCATTGTCAGTCTCTTTTTAAGTAACAACTGGATTTCGCCTTTTGGTCTTACCTCTTATATTGGAGTATTTAGCACTTTTTTCTGTAAATCTTATGTCTTCGCTGTTTTCACTTAGTCTCTCAGCTCTGTCATGCCAGGTCCTGTTGCCCCGTTCTACCCTCACTCTTGTTTCTCCTTAATTTTTATCACTCTCTCCCTCAGGTCTTACCTGACTTTCTGCTGCAGAAAGAAATTACAGACCAAAAAAAGTCATACTTCTCACCCTTTTTTGTCTTCCTTCTCCACACCCATAGTTCCTTGCAGTCACAAGGAAGAATTGCAGAGGAATGTTACTCTTTCCAGAGCAAAGCATGAAAAATTATTCTGAATGGGTTGCACTTGCTCAGTTTGGCAGGGACGTTACCATCCAGATGGAACATCTTTGGTGGACAGGACACAAGTCTCTACAGGACATCTGCCAAGAGATGTTTTCCAGGGACATACGGCTTGATGAAATTTTGGCAAACTTTCATAGCAAAAGGCTATTCTTTTATATCCTTTTATAGAATGACTCTCCCTTTCGTAATCCTTCTCCCACATATTTTAAATTTCAGGTCCAAAACATGACCATATTATATCTTTTCAATATGTTGAAAAATGTTTATAAAAGAGGCAGAATTATTACCTCTTGCTCCTAATAACCTTCTTTCAAGTGGCTTAAATTACCTAAAATAAAAATACCTCAGCTTACAATCAGCTGAGATGGGCACTGGTAGAAAGTCTTAGTCGCATATAGTTAGGTTGTGGGGAGCTGGAAACAAACTCTGTAGACAGATTCACATATTTGGATGAAATAGCTTTGTCTGCATTAACTGTACAGTTGACTGTGCAATTTCTGTGACATAATTTCATCCTTTTTTTAAAAAGCAAAAAAAAAAAAGCCTAAAAGCAGAAGAAAGATGCTTCTTGCAGGTAGTAGAATGTGCCACCAGCTGCAGGGAATATTTGCCAAAAACACTAGCAGCTGTGTGAGAAACTTGAGACTACAGAATGTTACTATGAATATCTAACTTTCTAAACTCTTCAAATGAGTCGAATGTAAAGCAAGTCTAGCAGCTTTTTTTTTTTTTCAGCCTTGAACAGAACAAAAGCCAGGTATTTCTGCATCACAACACTGGTTTCTTCCGAACTCCTTCGGCACATCCACATCATGTGTTTGGCCCAGCACTATGCACAGGGCTGGACTTTCACCATCCGTGCACACTCGTTATAAGATACTGTCCATTCACATGGTAAATGCTGCCTCTGCCTGACCAACGCAGAAAATCTGAGCTCTACTGTTAAGCACTCTTGTGGCTGGAAAAGTAGGGCAGCCACAGGCAGGTTGCGACTCTTCACTTCCAAGCAGGTGCCATGATTTCAGAAATTACACTCTGCAACTGGGAGGAGAAACACTAAATGTGTATGAGTGTGTTCTGAGGTTTTAGGAAAGTAAACTAAACACTTCCGGAAGAAACAGCTGATCTATTTTCCTTTTTATCAGGCTCTTCTTGGTGACAACCAATGATAGGACAAAGGGCAATGGGTACAAACTGGAACACAGGAGGTTCCACTTAAATATGAGAAGAAACTTCTTCCCGGTGAGGGTGCCAGAGCCTGGCCCAGGCTGCCCAGGGAGGTTGTGGAGTCTCCTTCTCTGCAGACATTCCAACCCGCCTGGACACCTTCCTGTGTAACCTCATCTGGGTGTTCCTGCTCCGGCGGGGGGATTGGGCTGGAGGAGCTTTCGAGGTCCCTTCCGATCCCTGACGTTCTGTGGTTCTGTGAAGCAGTTTACCCTCCTTGTTATTGTTTCACAAATGAGAAGGTGGTAATGGGCATCGAACATGTAGTGGTTGCTGCAGCTTTTCTGCAAACAAACATCTGACTCTATGTTTAGCAGTGTTCACTGTGCTCTTTCATCTTCATTTTACTTTAGGAGAAATTTTTTTCTAGTAATAAGAAAGCTTGACACCTGCAGGTTCCAGACACATGTGCGTAATGTAACCATGATGCCATTCCGGAAACCGTGGGGTTGAAAATCTTCCTCCACGTAGCCAACCACGCAGGCCTGCAAGGGAAACGGAGGGCAGAAAAGAATTGTACCATTCATGCATTGCGCAACTGCTTGTTGAATAAACAGGTTTTGTGACTATTTGCACTTAGTTTCCACATGAAAATACTGCTCAGGTTCTTTTTCGTAACACATTTTGTCTTTGTAACTGTTAATGCTTAAAATCTGTTTCAATCCTGTCCACAGTGGCATGCTTTGGAATTATTTTTTTTTTTTTAGTTGTGGTTAATGATGGGAGGTAAGAAGAGAGAAATATTTTGAAAATAACTTTTAGTGTAGACATTGTTTTATCAGCTTTGCATGTACTGATACACCTGTGCAGCAGCGACTGCAGAACTGTCCAGATGCATCTGAGCTTACTGGCCGATGTTTGAAGTATCAACAGCCTGTAGCGCAGTGCTGAGCTGGTAGCTGAGCCAGATGGAACTGAGAAGGGACTCAATAATTAATTTGCACTGAGAATTTACTTGTTGTGATAAGAATATGTTACATAAACTACGGAGGTTTTAATAACCTAAATATAAATCATGAATCCAGGCAAGGTGGTTAAAAATGCATTCCTGTGACCAGGTAGATAAATCCAAATTCCTACGTATGTGTTCTTGTGAACCAGCCATAAGAAATTTCATATAAGGTACAATTCTTTTCCACATGACTATATTTTCTAAAATGTTGGTCTAGGCCATTATAACCATATTGTTGCACATGCCTTTCCCCTCCCTTAATTTTTTTCCCTTTCACTTCTGTAACAACTATTTTCCTTAGAAGAAAGGTGAGGAATAACTCAACCAAATGTGATACAGATTATTTGAACCAGAAAGACAGCGTACTAAGATTTCTCTGTGTCTGAACTAATTTGTTGTGTCACTTTCACACAGAGAGTTTTCTTATCTAAAGAGAAGAAAAGGTCAGCATTTCTTCTTCTGTGATCTGCAGACCTGAATATTTGATGAATAATTAGATTTGGGGAGGAGTATTTGATAGACACAAAATTTTAAAAACAACCAAATAAAAGAAATTAAGCTCGTATGTTAGAGGACCTGTTCCTGACGTTTCAGAAGATTCCAGCTTTTAAGCAACTTTCAAAAGCCTGACTGCAGACTGCCAATGGTCTGTGTGTCCTAAGACTTTAGTCCCTAGAGGGGAGGAATTGTTTTGGTTGCTTTTGAATCTTAGCTGATCAGGGTCGAGTATTTGAATCGAATTCAAGTGATTGAATCACAACCAGATATTCTCAGACTGATGTGTTCTTAAGAATGGTTTATGTTTCTTGATAATATTAGCACTGTTCATGGAAAATAATAGTTAAATTTCCAAAGGGTCTCTTGTTTTAAGTGCTGTGTTTTAAATAACTTTGGTATGTGATTATATCTGTAAGTATAGACTTGGAAATGCGTAGAGTGCGTGTGTATATGCACTACTTATTCAGATTATTTTTTTCCGTAGTTGTCTGACACCGTTCCTCCTCTCTGTCCTAGATATGCAAGTTCTGCCATTGACCGTCAAGGAAGCACATCCATGAGGAAGGTAATGATCTATAAATGTACTTAAAAAGAAAAAAAATCCCCAACAGTTCAATTCATTGTCATATTCTTAAAAGGGACCTCTGGAGGGAAGGTGGCCCCGAAGGTAAAGAAAATTTTAAAAACTCTTATAATATTTAAATAGTATAAATACTATGATAAGGAGATAGAGGACTAAGATTTTTTCCAAAGATTTTTCAAATATTTTTATGGTACCAATTTTGAAGGCCTTAAATTGAAACTATCTAGACATTATTACTTAGTATTTTGCAAATATTTCATACAAAAGACAAACAACAGAACCTTCATTTATAGAATGCCTATTTCTTCATTGCGACTTAGTGCTTTTTTCACTAGGTAGGTGCTAAGTAACTTTTGCAAGTTGTCAGATGTCGTTCTGCCTCCTGAATACATACAAAGTGAAGCTAAAGACCAGTGACAACAGTGGAAGATGTAGGACTGAATTTCCTGCGGTTTGTGAAAACCTGCAGTTGTGTTTATTGATCTGCCAGCCCCTCACTTGCCTCAGACCTCGGGCTGCTCCCGATATCCTGGTCCTGCAAATAATCTGATACAAAGAATTGGAGGAAATTAGCGCTATGTGCTCTGCGACTTGTGTACTTTGCTACTGAATGCACCGATGGCTGTTTGGAACTTGTTAATGGTTTTCATTAAAAACTCCTGAGGCTCAAACAGCAGAGACACACGCAGCCAGGTTGGCACTAACAAGCTCGGTTCCGTCATCCTGACAGGTCACTCAATCTCCAGTCTCCGGGGCATTTTTTTAAATGCAGGATAGATTTTCCTTCGGTGATCTTGTGACAGCACTCCTACTACTACCCTGTGATTATGTTGAGGTCTCATTAATTTAGCTTCATGTAGCACAGATTCAGTTCTATCACACTTGGCTGTTGTTGGTTTTTTTTCTCCACCATGGTGTTCTGCTTGTTGGGCTGGGAGGGCATGTCTTTGGTTTAACATTTGACTTCGTGTTGTGGTTTTGCGATGAGAACTTAAACGCTGACAACCACAGTATGTTCTCTCTGTTTCCCGTAGCAACTCTGAGTCATTTTGAAGTTAAAAGTTCTGACTGTTTTCTTAGTGTTTACCACAAAGTTAATTATATAATAGCTCCTTTATCTCTCAGAATATGAAGCTTGAATTTTCTAAGTTAGCAGTACTAATTAAGTACTGATTCCTAAGGTATTGCAAGCAGTTCACTTTCTCTAGTTTTCTTGCTTTGAAACCATTGTATGTGTGCAGAAACAAAACATAGTAAAACTAATTAACTTTTGTTTTTAGAAGAGCTAATATTTTCAGCTCTATTTGATTTGTTGTGCTTGTCTTTTCATTATTTTGGAAACTTTTATATTGAATGATGCATACCAGTTTCTGGTGAGTATCCTAATGCATATATCCTCCAGTTTTTCCATTTTTCTTGCAGATCTTAAAATTTAATCACAT
This sequence comes from Caloenas nicobarica, assembly GCF_036013445.1. Lineage (NCBI taxonomy): Eukaryota > Metazoa > Chordata > Aves > Columbiformes > Columbidae > Caloenas > Caloenas nicobarica. The sequence goes on from NC_088256.1 coordinate 7,778,898, forward strand.
GTGAAAACTGTAGTTTAATTATAGGGTTTTATTTTGTCACTATATTTTTTTTGCCTAAATTGTGGACAAATGGGGTGATCTCTGTTTCAGAAACTGATACTTGCTCTGTCCTAATGCATTTTTATACAGAAAGTGGAACACTGAATTCACAGTCACCACAGAACTCCAGCTGGTACAGTATAACTGACCAGTACTGCTGCTGTGGCTTACAGTACATCAACTAAAAACTAACCAAACAAACAAAAAAAACAAACCAAAACCAAAAAACAATGTTGCTGTGCATCTCTAACACTTTCTCACAGACTTACTTTTGGTTTTCATTTTCTGACTGTTTTTTACTACGTTTCCTATAGCACAGGAGCAAGCATTAATCTTTGTCTTCTTTAGTGCTTCAAACAAAGAGATAGATTTGCAGCTGTCAAGTAAATGGAGAATATGTACAGTCTTACAGTGATACGATGCATATACACTCACAGAGCTTGTCACCTGTTAGAATCACAATATTTTGGGGAAGGATTAATACTGTGACTGAGTGGGGGAACAGGCTGAGATAAACCCAGCACAGAAAGCTGCTGTTCTCCGGGCCAGCTCTCTCAGGAGCCAGGAACTGCTGATTTCTGCAAGTCCCTAGAAAATGTCCATGCTGCTCAATGCTGTAAACTGGTGGAATTGCAGAGGGTTGCACGCAGGTCTGTGCATGTGCAAAACACCTCTGCCCTCCTCCACTTGCATTTAAGATAAAACTTTGCCTCTCCAATAGCTGGAGTCCTGTTTTCAGCTGTTGTTTTTCCATAGCGCTTAAGCTGTAATCCTTTGTTAGCCTAAATATTAATTTCAATTATTTTTATTTTAATTATAGCCCTCAGCTCTTTCATATTTTAACATTGTGACATTTAAACGCTTATTTAACACTCCATACCACAGTCGTTAATAAGGACTTTGTGGCGTGTGTTCGCTTTTTGGGCGAGGAGCTGCGGGTGATCTCTGGAGAAGGGACTTGCCTGTGCTCACACCGCCGGTTACGGTAGCACAGAGATGTCCCTGCCACGTTCCGAGGTGCCTTCTTCTGAGCCCTCTACTGAGCTGACTTTACCTGGCACAAAGGGAAAATCCAGAAAATTTAAAAGATGGCCCTTCCTATGCTAACCTTTGTCTGGATCTCCTGGTTTTTCTACTGGTAACAGCAGCTGCAACTTGGTCACGTTGACCTGTCATTTTCCTCCTAACATTTCCACGTTTGAGGTAAATCCTTACTATCTTTTGAGTATTATCCCTGTTTTCAAAAGGTTTAAATAATGAGTTGCTTTTAGGTTGTTCTTAAGAACCTGTAACAATTTTATAATGCAGCCATGAAAGAATTTTTTTTTTTTTCCCCCACCAACCTAACAAATTTGTTTCCTGTGGTTGGAAATAATTAAAGAACATGACTTCAACATGTCATTGAGGATGACTTTACACATTAACTATATAATGTTTGTGGTGGATATTTCTTTTTGAATGAATATTTTTGTAACTATCTCATGTATATTTACAACAAATTTCAAGTACCATTGACTTTATTAGGTCATTCATATGAGTTTATGTCCTTAGTTTTCAAACTATTGCATAACCATTCATGCAAAGAATCCTTAATGATTTGATTGCAATTGTAATTAATAACTGAAAAAATGGGATTTTAATTTGCAGATTTAGCACTGTGGTGTTTTCATTATGAAGTTTATAACAGTAGTAAAAGAAAAACGAGAAAAATGGGATCCTATGATAACTAACCCTAAGATAACCATGGAGATGGTAGTTAATGCTGGCTGTTTCATGTTGCTACTATTACCTGCATTGGTTTTTCATGATTATTTTTTTTTCCTTACAGTCATTCCATTACGCTTCCCTCAGGGTAAAAAGCAGAAAATGGTCAAAAGGTAACTTCTTTGAGCTAACATTTGAAACTAGAAAATGAGACTTCTCTGATAATAAGTGATCTGGATCAAACGCCAAAGTTCAGCCTAATTCAAATGTTTATAAATTTGACAGTAAACATCAAAGTAAAATACCAAAAAAAAACCCCAAATAAATGCATTACAAGGTATAATATTGTTAGACTTGGCAAAATTTCCTCTGACTTAAGCAGAAGAAAGGTAGCATCTGTGTATTCTGCCATTTGCTTCTGCTCTCTTTCATTATCCATGGCCTATTTGAAACTGTTAAAACAATGAACATATGAAAAATATTTACAGCATAATAAATTCATATGAAAGTAAATGGCCAGAGAGCTCTTTTTATTCTGTTTGTTGATTTAGTCTCCTATCTATGAAAATTTTTCTTTTCTTATACAATAAGGTTTTAATACTTTTAAACCTGACCAGGACACAGCACAGTATCTTATTCTAAAAGGAATGAAGTATTAAGAATTTGGTCGTGGAATGTGGCAGAACCAAGGATGGTGTTCTGCAGTTTTCTAAATTTCTTCACTGTTTCACAACTTTAGGACAAATATAATTCTTGTAACAATATAAACATTATTTTGTCACAGAAAAATGTGTAATATTTTAAGGAAATTTCCTACAGAGTCTTTTTCAGGAAAAATGATACCATAATAAAGAGGGGGAAAAAAGTGTTCTTATTGATATTTACAAGGCACACTAAAATTTTAAGTCTTTCAATTAGGATTTATTGAAATAACAATGACAAAATCCTGGTGCTGTGCCTTTAAACAGGATGCAATTAGGTTAAAATATTGTTCAGTTAAATTCAGAATAGAAGAAATCTAAACATGTATTTTTATGGAGGTGGATGATTTTTCTTTTTTATTTGATATAAATATTGACCATACAAATTGAGTTTAAAATTTCCCAGAATTTGACAGGCCTTCTTTTGCTAAAAGCAGTAACAGAAGATACGCAGAAGAAGTTGTGTTTACATCTGTGTACAGATTACATGATACTCTGAATTTCAGATTGAAGGCTCAAGGAATACAGTTTTACTTTGGAATGATGATACCCATCTTAATCAGATAAAAATGAACCCTCTTGATATTAAATAAAACATTTCATAAAACAGGCCTTTTTGTTTCGTACTCGTGCTGGAACTAAAATAGCAGAGCATTGTTGAATTTGGAAATTGTTCATTCAAACTCCTCTCCCTGAAACTGGAGAGCATTTGGCTTGAAGGATTTTTAATTAAAAATCAGTGGTGTATTTATATTCAGTGAGATGCCTCACACTATTGTTGTGTTCTCAGGGAGCTCTCTGACGAGCGGGAGCAGAAGACGGATTTCCTGCAAAGACTTGGGGCACGGAGACTGCGAAGGCTGGCTCTGGAAGAAAAAAGATGCCAAAGGTTATTTCACACAGAAATGGAAGAAATACTGGTTTATTCTGAAGGATTCATCCTTGTACTGGTACACAAACCAGAATGTAAGTATAGCCTATATTTGGAGAAAGCCCAAGTTAAACCTTAAGCTTTATAATTCTTTTGAATAAAGACTTTTTACTACATGGTAGGATATGTTAGTGGCCTGCCACTTTAATTGCCAGGCCTGGATCACTGAAGCTGGAAATATTTCAGTTGAAATTATTTTTTAAAGTCTCCGAATTCCATGCCCCAATAGATGTTCATGGCACTCTTAAAGAAATTAATATGTCGGTAGTTAACACTTTTCCACAGGTGTTATTCATTTGGACTAACACAGCGTTCACACGCAGTGTGGGAAGATCTGTACACCATAACCATTCCCGTTAGTTCAGCATTATGGGAAGCGGACGTGAAAAATCTGAATTCGTAGATGTCTTTATCTGAACGTTATTTTTATGCAGATGTTCCTCTTGCTTTTTGCTGAATTAAGTCTGGAGTTTGCAGTTTCTCGTGTGTACAGCACTGCTCTTGGCAAAATGTTATTGAAAGTCACTGGGCCTACGCTTGTGCAATCTGCATATCTGTAGGAAAAAATAAGGGAGGAGAGAAGCCAAAAATCTTTAGACTGCTGTTCTTCCATTGGTATACATTGAGCCTTAGTGCCCAATCTAAACTGCGTACAGCCCGCTTTGATTACTGATATATTAGTATGTATTTTCCATTTTCTTCAAAAGGACAATTTTACTAATATAATTATTCTCAGTTTTATTATTTCCCTGTCTGCCCCAAGCAGTATTGTTTCAGGTTTTGTGTTGTACATTTTGTTTGTGTGTCACAGTTACATGCAAGGTGGTTATCACTGTGTGTCCCACTGATTTTCAGTCTGTTGTTTACAGCCAAGCCATAATTCATAGTACACTTGCTAATGCTTTTCAAAAATCTGACCGGTGTTAATATGTCTCCTTGCTTTTCCTGGTAAATTACTTCAAAAGAAGCAAAAAGTGGCAAGCGATGCTTCCTAGTTATTACTTTTGCATTTAATCACTGGTGAGCTCGCTGTAGGAATCTCCTCAGTTATTAGTAGCAGAGCAGATGGTCTGCACAACCGTGACTTTAAGAGAAAGCATCCACAAAACAGTTTTAAAATGTAGAGTATATGATGAAGAAACTGAGAATTCTTCTCTGTAGTTGTTAATGTCTTTAAATGCTACTTTAGCTGCTGTATTTGGTGCTGAAAGGCTGTCTGTAATCCTCAGCAAAGGGGAATCAGAATGACTGCAACTCCTTTAAGAAACTGTCGGTTTAGTTACTTCATAAAAATTATTGGCATTGTATGGTGAAGTAAATACATTTTTATAAATAAAAACATTATGGGGAATATGTTCAGTATTTCAATTGATTGGTTGGTTGTTCTTAGTGTAAGACCCAAATGGCCACTGCTCACTTCTCTCTTCTTTAACTCCATGTTCTTCTTCACCATCATTTTTTCTTCTCTTTTGATAGGATGAAAAAGCAGAAGGATTCATTAGTTTACCTGAGTTCAGAATAGATAGAGCAATTGAATGCAGAAGAAAACAGTAAGTAATGTGTCAATTATGTTTATAAATTAAGGGATCACTCTTCGAAGTATACTATATGTAGTTCTGAAAATTTGTAAAGCCTGGGGTAGGAAGTTACACAGAGAACCTTGAAAGCTGTGAATAATACATAATAGATCCTTTTAAGCTTTAGAGTTTGTCTTTATTGTAAAAGATACAATTTAATGTAAATTCCATAAACTCTTACAAAGAATTGGATAATTCTTTGATCAGCTTTCCAGATCAGTTACAACTTCAGTTAGCAAGGTAAAGTAAAGCAAAAAATAATGAATATGTTAGCCAAGAGATGAAACTTTCTTATGTTCAGTATGGTCGAGTGTGCAAGAAAAAGTTTCCATAGGAAGTACCATAAAAAAAAAAAATCATAGAAAAGGATAGTGAATATAATCTCCATTCCCTCCTTTATGGGGGAAGCTTGCTTCCCCAATATTGTGTTATTCTCAACTGCTAAAATATTTAGGTTCCATGTGCAAAATGAACATTGCATTATTGCTACTACTGCGTTATGCTCCTAGTAAAAAGCATATGCTGAGCTTTACCCCCCTTAAGGCATATTTAATAACGGAGACTCATTGGAAATGGCTTGGAAGCAGCGCTGGGATTGGAATTCATAGCTGTCCAACAGAAGGTTTAACAGAACAATCCTAATGCTTTGAGACCAGCCGGTATCTCTTGAATTATTTGCATGTGTCTTCTGTATGCTGCATTGGGATTTTTGAAATTCACTGCTATGAGGAGCTACACAGAATGGCATTAAAGATACTCTCTAACTAAAGCTTTCCTAATTATAACTAAGTATGCTGATGTGTTTTTGTGTGCTTTTCCAATGACTAAATGCAGTTTTGGTCTCAGGAATACGAGTCTTACTACTATGAACAAGTGTACAATAAAAATACTGAAGATATGAATTACAAAAGAGACAACTCATCAGAAAATCAAACCTCTTCAATTGCTTGTTCTTTTCTGGAGGTATTATCACTGTCTGTCTGAGAATTAGAAGACGTTGCATTTATACTTCTATTACTCCTTTCAACTGAGTGTATCCCTGTAGAAATTAAACATGAACTAAGCACTATAAATTCCTCTAAGGAATAAGTAGATATTAATAATGATATTGAAAAAAAATAGAGGAAAAATAGTACTCTTTTGTTAAAATATAAAACACTTAGCAAATTTCAGTGAATTAACCAAAATCAAACAGAAGGTCACTGTGCACAGCAAGAAATAGCTTCCAGAGCTTTGCTTGAAGTATTTGAACACATTTCCTCAGAACATTCTTAGAGAACAAACTCTGTAGGGTATATGCAAAGGAAAAAAGTCCGATTAACTAAAACTTTGCACACTACTGAAAAATGAGTACCTTCAGGCTTTGGATCCTTTCAAACAGAGGTAAAAATATAATGAAGACATTAATAGTATTCCCTGTGTTCGCTGAGATGAATTTCCCTTTGATTTCTTTCTTCACACACTATCATTTATATACTTTCATCATCAGAAAAACTACACCTTACACTGGCCACTATTTTACCTGCTCCTCTGAAAACTGCAGAGAAAGTAAATCCCGTGTTATGCTCACATTTCAGTATATCCCTTTTGACCCAGCATATTCTGGAAAAGTTCTCTTCTCTCTGCTAAACTAAGGGAATCATCTCAGTTGGTATTTTCTTGCCTCCTTTTCAGAGAGGTAGTGAAAGACCAGTTATTGCTTCTTTCTGGTTTAGGATATCATCTTCATTTAATAGTGGGGTTTTAGTAGGTCCTGGAATGTAACCTGAAATTTATTACAAGCTTGAAATCTGAAAAAATAAATCTGGTTGGTTTTTTTAGTCACTTCTATATGATTGAGTCCATTTTAATGTTAATGCAAATGTTAATAAAGCAGGTACCTTGAGAGATAATAAGGACAGGGGGAAAAAAAATTCGTTCTTAAATTTTTATTATTATTTTTGGTAGGTTCATTTGGTTTTAAATTAAAATGGCCTGAAAAGTACATGTAGTATTTTAGTGCTTAAAGAAGTCCAGCTAAAATCGCAGAGTTAGTTTTCTTTCAGCTCTCTCAAAAGCAAAACTAAGAACATTTTGGGGCTCAGCTTGGATTTCCCCTCAAATTTCTGTTATTTTCAGAGCCATCAATGTGAAATGTTCAAACCTGATGGAACAAAAGAATTTGAAGTCTTACTAGAGTAATTAATAGATCTGTGTTTTCCACAGTTCTGTCTGATGGAAAACGTTGTTTTATAGAATGACTGTCACTGGTGCCCACAGTATCCGTGGAATGAAATAGCCTTAAGAAAGCTTTCACAAGAATATATAGTAACTGAATGCATTATTCTGTATGGTTTAATGATTTGCCTCACTAACGCATTTAATGAAGATACCCTGATTATTATACAAATCATGGCATTATCTGAGACTGGTTTAGCTCTCCAGGCTATATTTGGATGTAGAATGACCTTGTCCTTGTGAGAGGAGGTTTCTTGCCTTCACAGTGAGAAACTTGCCATTGCTTTTATGCAATACCTGCATCTTCATGATTAAAAATGATAATACTGTATTAGAAATCTTAGTTATTTAAGTTTGTGTGATGTGGCATGACATCAATATCATGTTATTTTTTAAGACACTGGTAATTATAATGCACCATGATGAAGTTGATCCACAAGACTAAAAATTAATGGAACTATGTTTATAAGATCCCACTGGATCTGTTGTTTGTAAATAGAGAAGGACTCTTGGGCAACGTGTTGGTCGGAGGTCGCCTTGGGTATAGTGATCATGAAATAATTGAGTTTACTATCCTTGGAGAAGTTAGAAGGGTGTTGGTCTCTTCTCCCAAGTAGCAAGTGTTAGCACAAGAGGAAATTGCCTCAAGTTGCACCAGGGGAGGTTTAGGTTGGATGTTAGGAAAAAATTCTTCCCAGAAAGGCTTGTCAGGCATTGGAACAGGCTGCCCAGGGAAGTGGTGGAGTCACCATCCCTGGAGGGGTTTAAAAGGCGTTTTGACGAGGTTCTTAGGGACATGGATAAGTGCTAGAGTTAGGTTATGGTTGGACTCAATGATCCTGAGGATCTCTTCCAATTGAAATGATTCTATGATTCTGTGATTAATTACTGTTAACTAATACTTTGCCTGAACTTTAAAAAATCTCCACCTACTGAAAATTTTCATTGCATAATTCATGCAAATTTAGGTCTTAAATTTATGAGATCATATGCCATACAGTTGGCACTTCATATTGAAACTGTGCAGTCAGAATTCCATATAAAATGTCATTGATATAGTATCAGCAGACATGAAGTTATATCCTAAAAGTTGCTACAGTTTCAGTAAATTTGATTACTTCTTCTGGAACGGACTCGAAGGTTTTGGGAGACAGCAAAGCAAACCTGAGGGACCAGCAGGCCCCGCAGGGAAGCTTCCTGCGCTGCGTTGGCTGCTAAGCAGCCAAAAGGTGAAAAAAGTGATTATTCCCTTCTGCTTGGTGCTCGTCGCACCACAACTGGATTATTGCATCCAGTTTGCAGCCCTCCAGAACAAGCCAAAGGTTAAAATACATGTATCATTCTTCTGCATTATTCGTATTTGTCCATAGATCTAGAATTATCTCCCTGGAGACTTTTCTGTAGTTCTTAATGCTCATGTATCTAAATGATTCCATAATAATAATCTTTGTGACAAACAGAACTGCCAAACATTTAAATCAAAAGTTTCCACAGAATTGGGATCTCTATTTCATAACAATAAAGACCTGTTTTCTTCAGCACATGTAAATATATAACAGTGCAACACATTATTGCAGCTGTAAGTGCTCACCACTGCAGTAAATTATCAGAATATCAGGCAAAAAATATATTAAGGAACATTCATGTAGTGACTAATTATTAAATGTGCCCGCTGTGACTTAGCAGCACAGGAGAACTCCTTTGCATAAGTAGGAAGACCTGCAGCATTTAACTGATTTACCCTTGAAAAGATTCTTGCTCTTTCTGTATTTTATGACACATTCAGGAATTCTGTAACTGAGACAGGAGTCCTACAGAAAATAGCCTTATCTGTCACATAATCCTGATTCACCTTTCCAGCAAGTCCACTCTGTACCTTAATTGAGGTAGGATTCCTGCAAGAAGGTAATATTCAAATACATAATCATATATTGTATCACATTACAAGAGCATAGTGGAGCCAAATTTAAGTTGTTTATCACTCTGACTTATTTTAACTTCTAAAAGGTTGACTTTGAAACCCCAATATTGGCATTTTAATGCATTTAAGTATGTAAATTTCCCATCTAGGAAAATAATCCTATTTACAAGCAGAGACTCTATCATGTGATATTCTAACAGGATTAATCAAGAGGATTAGAATCTTTAGATCCACCACATTATCCTCTCCAATTTGAGCCGATACTTAAATCTCAGAACTGGGAGATGGTTGGGCAAATAGAACGCTACAAAATGGAGATGTGGCACAGAGCATGCTGACATCTCAGCAAAAAATACATCCGTGAAGAGAGTGGGTCATGCTTAGTATAACAATGCAGGAGTATTTGTTTAGTAACGACTTTCTATTTTGAGTATTAAGAATTAAGTTCTGTAAAGGACTTCTGTACGCAGGTATTGTGTTTGTTAATTACTGTATAATTAACAATGTGTCATGTACCACTCTAGTATACGTGTGTGTGCATAAAGACATATACAAAACTATTTCACGTTTCTTATCCACAGCCAGATATCATCTGTTTTGCTAGAGCAGTTGGAGTGGCTGGTACTCAGCTGGCATAAGAGGAGTAAAAAGTTCTACATGAAGAAGGAGACTAAGCATGATAAGAATATTTGACACTAAAATGATATTATACTAATTGGGTAAAAGAAATCATAAACTTAATCAGAGTATACTTAAAACTATAGTTATGTAATGATCGAAAACCTCTTGCACTGAAATCTTAAAATTCAGTAGGTATAATTAACAAGCCTATGCCATCTAGTGGGCATCAAAAAAGTTTCCGCCTATTCAGGATTTCCCATTTACTCTCTATTTTCATTTGCAAAATACAAGTACGTAGGGAGATGAGGATCTGCAGTTGAAATTCTCAATGTCCAGATGCCAAACGATACTTAAATACCTCTCTAGTCTTCTTTTACGGAATTAAGATCTTTTATGATGACCATCTGTGCCAAGGTAAACTTAACATACTTCAAATCTCATGAGAAAGGAAATGGCACATAAATACAGCTCTGCTGTTAGCTTGGTCTTCTGTAGAACTTTTGCTAGTAAAGCCTGTTGCTGGACACATTTGTATTAATAATATATATAAGAAAATCAGTGGGCCCAAGTGAAGCTTCTTCAGCTTTCATTTCTGTCTCTGAAAATTGCAATTAATCATAGTAATCAATAAAACACTCATTTGTATTTAAGCTGTTAATAGTAGAAACTTTGCATTACAGGTTTTTCATAATGCCATGTGTAATGATTCCTAATCTAATTCTTACATCTGCTAATTACCATATAAATGTTGGTATTTTGCGTAAATGTTATGAATGATAGTGTGAGGCGTTTTTAACATTTGCCAACTAATCAAAATAATAGTCTTTAATGCTCTGAGTTTGTGGTTTCCTTGACAGCAAGACTTCTTTTAATTATATTCACACAAAAAAATGTAAAAAATATTATTATTGTTCTTAGCAGTTTTCAAATAACTGCTCAACTGAGGAAGAACTTAGAGATTATACCATATAAAAGCATTAATAAGAGGCTTTTTTATGTGAACTATAATCACCCAGCCTGTCAGATGTTGAGCTTGGTTATACCTCACGCCTATAGTCTGACTAGAGACAACTCAACGTAGTGATGTCTGTAAATACCCAGCCTAAAGTGAGAATCAGACTTTGTCTCATTAAATTGGTAACAGAGGATGGAATTACATTGGCCAAGGGACTGGTGAAGGAATTTAAGTTGGAGGAAGGAGAAGGAATATTTGCAGTGCCCAGAGCAATGTCACTCTTAGAGCCACCTTTTGTCACCTGCTATTCGGTACCTCAGGTCAGTGTAGCCAAGAATGTTGTGTACTATACTACTAATATTGTAGTAGTTACACAAGCAAAACAGTGCCAACTTTAAAAATTAAGTTAAAATTGTTGTGATATGCTTTTGGAACTATTCCAGTGATTTCTAATTTAAGTTGCACTTGTCAAATAACTTCATTCTATAAATTAAACTTTGCATAAATTTAAAATCTCTAAGAGAGTGGGCAGGGGAACCACAAACAACTAGGACTTCTTGAATCAAAAGCTATCTGTGAGAACAAACTGCAATAGCAGTGAAATACTTAGAATTGACTGTGAACTATAATGTAAAAATAAACATAAGGTTTAAATTTAAATATTGGCAATTCTGTTTTTTGTTAGGTGGAAGGCAAGCATTAACTATTAATGACTTGTGTTGATTATAGGAAAAATATAGCAAAGATTAGTAGATTGAGATGGAAAGTACTTGGGATATGGTTGGTTTTAGAGTAACTTGACAAAGCAGTTCCTGTAACTAGAAGTGACTATTTAGAGTTAAGACTATCTAAGGAACTTTTTTACTATCTACTTCCAAACTAAGCAAACCTGCCACTTATACTCCCTAGAACTTTCCATATTGCTTCTGTTAAACTCAAATTGAATGAAGATTATAATTAAGGATTAAAAATATATTGTATCAAATTTAGAAAACATTATTTTATTTAAGTTTATTCAAGAGATCTTACGGTCTTATGGCATTTGTATTTTAAATATCATCCCCAGTTGAATGCAATTACTGGCTCGTTATTCATCTCTCTATTCCTTCTCCTTCTCATTTATGAATGTAAAATAAAATTTGGATGAATTCATTTTCATCTTCAGAATCAAAGTTACAATAAAGATATGAGACAGTTGTAACGCATAAGTTGGCAGTCCTCTATATTTCTTTGAGTAAGACATGAAACAGTCATCTAAATATATGAGAAGAGGTGGTGGGATCAGACTCTTATATCTTTAGCTGATCTTTGGAATAAAACTAACAGATACTCCATAAGACTTCCAAATTCAGCCAAGAAATTTTCAGGTGTGTCGACTCAATGTTATTGAAAGGATTTACATTTCGAAGTCATTCAAGGCCTTTACAAAGTATCAGGCTCACAAATGTATTATAGATGTACTCAGATTGGTCGGAATCCACCTGTAAGTTTATCCGGCAAGAATCAGACTGAAAATTCAAAATGTATTTGAAACCTGTAGCATGCTGAAAAATCATAGAGCAGGTCAGTCTTATGTATTTGTAGACAAACTGAAATAAAAGGATTTTTTTTCTATTCTTTGTACTTATTTTATAGTGCCTTCAAAGCATGCCACCCCAAAATAAAGAGCTTCTACTTTGCAACAGACTGCCTTGAAGAAATGAATAGGTAAGCTATGTTTCTTCTTTATCATGGTATATTCTTTATCATGGTACTCCAATAATTGAAAATAATAGTTCATCTCACATAGAAATAAGACTCTCGGAGCTTGATGTGATGCTGATTGACAGTGTTCTCAGTACTTAGTCCTCTATTAATTTCAGTATATACATTACATTGTGTGGCTCAGTTTGCTGAAATTTTCTGTCATGCCACATGTCACAATTCTGCAAAGGGGTGTTAGTGACATCAGTTGTGTTGGTCTCACCTATGTTTATCAGAATTTGTGTTTGTTAATGGGCATAAAGTGTATCACACTTCTAATTTTTTGTTGATCAATAAATGCTAGAAATAATGTGGCACAAATGTTCTGGTATATAAAAACAATGCATACTACCAAAGCTCATACTTAAAAGTACACCCACATGATAAGATATTGTAAAGTCAGCTCTACTGACAATCCACAGTAACATGACATGTCATGACCTAAAACCAGAGAAAAGCAATGTGAAGCATTTTTTAACAGGAATCGAACTGATGAGATGCATTTATTTTCTGTGCCAGAATTTAAAAAAAAAAAAAAAGTCCCCCCTCCAAAAAAAACCTGAAACTCAACAACAACACAAACCCCAGTAGTAATTCATTTTATTCATCCCATCACTATCCCAACCAGAGGGTAGCACAGTTCAGCTGTTGGCATCGCTGCGTGTCCTCAGGTGTGCTGGGAGGACATTCGGAACTCGGCTGGACACGGCCCTGGACACCCTGACCCAACATCGAGGCTGGCCCTGCTGTGGGTGGGCTGGGGGACTAGGTGACCTCCCGAGATCTCTTCTACCCTAAATTACCCTCTGCTTCTATTTTGTGATTGAGCGATGAAGGCAGAGGTTAGATAAAGGTGGGGAGGTACCTTTGATGCTCAAAGGCAGAGTCAAATATTCTACCTCCTCCTGTTACTTTGGTAATTTGTTTATTTCCAGCTGAGATAAAAAGCAAGGGCACACGGGACAATGTTACCATACTTCAAAGTCTTCCCTGGCGTAGACTGCCGAAGCTTTGAGATTTAGTTAGTTCTTTCTGTTCGCAGACTTGGACACAACTATCTCAGGATAAAGCTGAGAATATTCTTTGGAATAATAATGTCTAAAAATTATGTTTAAATGGAACGTTTATATTCTGTGGCTTACATGGCCCTTCAAGAAAACCTGTATTGATGTAGAAGACTGGCTGCATGAGAACAGTTCAGGCTAGTTCATCATCCACTGATGACGATGATGAGGTTCAGTCCTCAGGAGTATCTTGCTGTGGCTAGCTGCCATTTACAGGATATAAATTTGCTGAAAAATATTTTTCCAATGTTAATAGTGTTCCATTGTTCAGTTGTGTAATGTGACTGAGATTTGTTTTGCCCCAAAACCGACGTGAGGATCTTCTGCTATTTTTAGCTAAGCCTGGTCTCTCCCATGATTTTAGCCACTTGGATAGCTGTGATTTGCTGAAGTGGCATTGATCATATCTTTCTATTATGCCATAAAATGTTCCGACTCAAGGAAAACCAGGAAGCCTTGACATACATTCAATAAACTGCTCTTACAATATTCATTGATTTTGGTACACCGGGGAGCGAGGAGGCTGTCTGCGTGACAGTTTACTGCCTCTGCGCGGAGTCGCAGCTGGAAAGGTGCCAGGATGGATTTTCATATCACGCTGCCATGTTAGTCTGGAATTTATGAGAGACATTTTCCTGACTTTTGAGTCTGCTTCCCAGGGGAAAAGACAAAAGGTGAACTTCCTCTTGAAGTAATTTTTTTGGCAGTGTTTTTCATTCAGAAATGCTGTTCCTGTAGAGTAATTGTAATTCTCTCCCCAGCCCAAATGATGGATGACTGTGCTGCCTCTGTAAAATCCCCGGGCATCCCCTGCAGCATTTAACATGCTTCCTGGAGTTCCTTTTCACAGAAACCCTGTGCAAAATTTGAAATGAGAAACAAGATTCATAGATGAAAAATGCACTTAAAATACTAATTTCAAAAATCTCTGTCTTCCCAGCAAATTGCTAGCCATGTTATCTGAGGAAATAGGGCAAATACTCTGCATGGTCTCTCACATTCCTGCTGTCACCACAAAATTTAACTGGATTTTCCATGCTGACAGAAGGATAGATCTTTCACGCTGAAAAGTAAAGGAGTTCTAATCTGGACAGGAACATAGCATTTCATTATTCGCTATGACAGGAAATTATACCCTTTCTTCAATCGCATTTACCACCAGTTTTTGTTTTTAACAGCTATTTTTATGGTTTCTAACTTCAGATTCGCTGTTTAATAATTTTTTCCACTCCAGAATATTTTAATCTGCCTTTAATACCGCATTGCCATTGAAAGAGTTGTACACCAATAGGTAGTAATTGATTTGTATGTGGCAGATAGAGTTACTCTGCAGCTGAATTTTGCCTGCTGTGTTGCACGGTGCAGACAGACTTCGGTTTGCAAAATTAATGCTCATGCTGTTTTGTCAGGTCTTACATGAGCATAGTTGTGTTCTTAGAAATGAATTAATAATGAAATAGATGAGCTCATCTTTCGCTTGCCACGGTCACGGGGCGCTCCAAGCTTGTTAAAGGCCTTATTTCCCAGAAGTGCTTCATCTATTACCATATCGTGCATAACCTGTTTATGGCTTTAATACTCCTAAGGAAAGTAGCACTGAATTTAATATTCAGTTGTTTTACGATATCTACTTTATTTAAAACTTTCATGTGATTGAAGTATGCAGTGCATTTACAATTTCCTCATGGACTCCAAATATTAAATTAAAAAAAATAGTTTCTATTTTAGGCTGAATAATTCGATCACATTTGATTTGAATAACTGGGTTAACTTTGCAATGTTAATAACTCTCATAAATCTTTTGCATTCATTCCAAAAATAGAACCAATATCTGCTACTCACTGAAACAGAATGATGATTGATTTTGTAGGGGTCACTTCCAATATTTTCCAAGTAAAGACCTGAAAGGTTCTAACATAATATTTCCCTTTACTTCGATTTGCAGTTTGCTTTAATATGAATTAAATCTCTATTGAGTATAAGCAAATTTCAGGGTGCGTATCCTGTGTATTTTTATGTAGGGAACATAACCAAGTTACTCAAGGGTCTCCCTAAACCATCCCATTCATGGCTGAAGTTCATTCAGCTGTCTTCCTTAAATTTGTCACATGTCAGTCCCCTTGACAGATCTTGGCCAACTCAGATGGTGGGCCAGTATTAGGGCATCTTTCACACTGTTAATTTACTTTATAACTAAAAATTTCAGACATACACCCCTGTTAGGGATGTCCCCACTTAAACAAGAGTTCTTGGAGAAGTGAGCAGGAGGGTAATCATGTTAGACCTGTCTGTCCTAATTTAACTGTTCTTTAATAAATAGAGATGAATAAATTATTTAAGAGCTCTTACTCCCCAGTCCCTTAGCTGATGAAAAGCAAGGAGAGAATTATGCAGGATATGAAAGGCACTTTTCAATCAGAAATCCCTGAAATGGAGCTTCCCAATGGTGGTGTAAGTGTAAGTAAACATCAACAGCAGGTTTTCCCCTTCTTCCTTTAGATTCCTAGAAACTTGTTTCAAATCCAGGAAAAATAGTCCATGCCCGAGGCCACTTCACTCCTCTAATTCATTGTTCTCACATAAAAGCTCACAAGTTGCAGCACAGGTAAAACAATTTTCTGATCAGAATTAGCTGCAGGCCCTGGAGACTGGATGAAACCATGATGTGAATGGTGGGGAGAATACTACACTAGAAAGTCCTGGTACAGAGCTGCGAGTCTTCAAAATCTGCTTTTCTTGCCTAGCCACCTAACTCCTCCTTTCTCCAATTTATGGACCACTTACTATAGACTTGTGAACTACCATATCCCCCTCAATACCGCTGATTTATAGCATTACACTGAAGCAGTTCAAAGGAGTTTGCAATACACAACTGCAATTATCCAACACGCAATCCAAATGAGCATTCAGGTGTGAATTCATCCCTAACACGCTGGAGTTAGGATTTGCGGTGGCTTTCTGTACTAGTTGACATTACAAAATTAACTGAATCAAATTCTGCTGTAAATAATACCATTGTGAATTGGTGTAGTCTTCTGGGAGTCAAACAGTTCAACTGCATTCAATACAGCAGATTTTGTGATTACAGTGCTGTAACTCAGTAATAAGTGCACATGCATTACAGTCACATATCATGATGTTATAGTGGAGATACTAAGTTACCACTGCAAAATCTGAAGTTTTTAGTAATAGAAATAAGTAATAGATGTAATTAAATAAGTCAGGTATTTAGCAGTATTGTTATTATAAAGTTATTGTACATATATTCTCTGTAATAAACAGTTATATTTATACAAGAAGATGCTATTTTACTTATTACCGGAAGGGCAATTTATTTCAGAAGTAGCGAACTTTTTTGTCCATCATTGACCAGGACCGGGGGGAGGGGGAAAAAAAGTGCATTTGGTTGACAGAATGAGGTTAAAACAACAATAACAAAACACAAACAAACAAAAACTCCTCCTCCTGTGAATTACACAAAGTAGATGCACATGCAAAGAGGGTATAAATTGCCACGTTTCACTTGTCAACTCTTAAGCTCTCTGGGGCTTTTTTCATATTTTTCCAGCCTGACAAATCTAAGACGACAATGCATTAAACAAGATCAAGACAGTCAGGTCAAATTATCAAATCAGAGTGTGCTTACGGTTTATCCCATGAATGATTTTACTTAACAAATTCCAGCAACTGTGACAAACAAAGTACTAGAAATACAGGCTGCTGAGAGCTGATATATTCGGAGAGATGAGCCCATTGAGGAGACTCTGCTCGGTGTTTTATTTCACTGTGACACATCAGTTAGTTACATTTTTGGGCTTCTCTTGTGCTGAGAAAAATTAAGGCATCGTTTTTGCCCTAACTATTACAGGAACAGGAACCTTTATTCTGTCAAATCAATATATTACCTGTACAACCTTAGAAAATAGTGAAAATAATGTATGTTAGGAGCTAAAACAGGAAACATATTGATTTTTCAGGTGTCCACTAAGAAAGACTGGTCAGAAAGAAGCCAGCTTAAATACAAAATGAATTCTAAATATAACTCTGTATTGCAAAAAATTTTACAGGGAATTCTGGAATCCAATTATCCCACTGATGTAAAAAAATATAATACAAAGGTTTTAATCAGAAATTAAATATAAATTGAACTGAATAAATGTGATGTATGAAACAGATGGTTCAAGGGAATCTATATTTTAATAGACTTAAAAATAACTTGATTAAGTCAAATTTGACTTCCACTTCCATTCCTTTTTTTGCCTTATAACCAAGTGTAGATGCAATCTCAAAAGCAAAGACAGACATATTCCTGCTCTGAAACATTTATAATACAAACCCGAGATGATGTACAAGTGCAACGATTAATTGATGAAAAGATGCAAGACAGACAGGAAATACATAACTATTTATTTATTCTATCCTTTAATGCCTTGGTATTTCATTGGTTTCATTTTAAGGGAAGATTTAACAGAAAGAAATAGTGAACACAGACCCTTTCTTGGATTTATCTATTGTCAGGATATGCCCGTTATTTACTTTTTCACCTGAATTAAATACTTTCTTCAATCTACCAGCCATCTGGTATATGCAAAAAGTTTATCCAGCATTGAGGATATTAGCAAGTAAAACTGATTTGACCCACAGAAACTCACTACTTCCTGACCTGCTCTCTGTGGATTTATGGAACAGTTTTAATTATAACCCTAAAAATAAGTCTTTGACCTATTTTTTTTTTTAATGGCTATCTTCTTGACTTTGGTTTTTATTCTCCTGCACTGAATGTCATAGTTCTCTCAAATGTATGATAACTGAGATTGTCCAAGTTGGTTTGGTTTTCTCACTTGCGCTGTTTCACTGCAGACTGTAGAAAGGAACAGCTAAGGGGGTGAAGGCTGATCCGCTATGAAAACTCCTGTGGCCTTCAATCCCAGAACCTCACAGGGACCTTGGACTTGGCTCACCACCGTACTCAGCAGCACTAAATTATAACAGTCAGCAAACAGAAATTTACTGCATTTATACCATGAGTGGTGGCATATTCTTGTTTTTCATGCAGTGTGTTAGGACAGCAAAGCGAAAAGAAATTGTTTCCCTGCTGTTTGATCCACTTTAAGGTTGCTCCAGTGTTTTTATTACACGATCAGTAAGAGAATGTGCTCCTGACTCTGGACAATTCAATTTCAAGGATGTCTCACTCTTCAGTAGCAAGTTTTGATTATTGTCACAGCTATTTAGTTCATCACTGCCCTCGGTGCCTTTGCAACCATCACTTGCCAGGCCCGGGGACAGAATCTGACTCTTGGAAGAAGCTCTGGGCTGTAATCCCTGGTACCAGCCAGAATTATCTCAGTAAATTTAACTGAACTTCCTACCATGCAGCTCTATTTCATCCTGAAGCAATGGCAACAGTGCCTGTTTGTAGGCAACATAATTAACTAAAGCCAAGTCTGACTTCTTTAGCATTTAAACTATTGAGACAAAGTACAAAACTTACTAATGTATTTAGATGACTTTACTTGAGGATTACCTTTCCCTGCATTTGGTTCATTGAGGTACAGGCAATAAAAAGTAAAGAATACGCTTCTTGGTCCCTTCTAAGTTGTTATATCTTATGGAGATGTTGTAGCAGAGTATCCTTGGGGTATTCAGCACAGATCTATGTGCATCACAGTTAATTTCTACCTCAGATGCAAACCCTGTGGTTCCTTGGGTGACTTCCTCAAACTTGGTGAAATGTGCTGTTTAAGTTGTTTAATTATTGAAAGAAAAGAGATGTTGAAATTATCAAATAATCTGGGGAGATGTCTCCAAATTGTGCCTCATGGGACCAAGATACATCGAGATGTACATGTAAGTTTTCTATACACGTAACTGCCAGAATATCTCATGTCTTTTTGTGATCACATGGAATTCAAAGAGCTATTAGGGGAACAGCTCTATAAACCAAATCAGGCAAATGATCTCCTGGGTTTTCTTCACTATTGCTGCTTGTCAGATGTCACATAGTCTTGCACCACCTGACCTTCAATTAAACATGCACTCGTCGATCCCTCGGGGAGTCCCATTCTGACACAGATTCCCGTTGTCTTCCTGAAGCCTTGACGTTTGCCTACGAGGCATTAATGCAGCATTCAGAACCAAATGGCTGAATTTCCAAGCTTTCCACAGAGAACTTTTTATAACCTTCACTGCCTGTTTTCTTAAAAATGACAGTGGTTTGCTCATCAAGTAAATTCACCGAATTTACGTGGTGTTCCTTTTGAACAGTTTGCATTTCCTTGAAAAAAAACCTGTGAACTGTAAGAAAAGGATCTGTAACCTCAGCACTTCTATAAGTCCTGATTAACCTCAAAAACATTCACCCGTGCTTTTTTAAAAAACACAAAACCTAAAATTGAGATTCTTTTTCTTTTGTCAGGAGAGATTTTATCATTATAAGCCACTGAATGTCATCAGATAACCCTTTTTGTTGTCTTCACAAAGAGCTGAGTCTAAATTGCAGTAAATGAAGTAACAAAGTACTTGTAATTATAGCAGGCAATCTTCATGCCCTTTGAAAGAGAAAAACCTGAGCAGTCTTAGGGAGATTTCTTTCTGCTAATTCCAGATTTGGACATCAAAGCCATATGAGTAAAGCTGATACTCTGTCTATGCTAAGAATATCTGTGTTCTCTTGAAGGTTAATAGTAACATTTTGACTATTATCTATATACACTTCCAAGATTTAAAACCTTCAAATTAACAATGAGCAGCAAGATAAATTTGGCAATAAATTTAAGACAATATAAGTTTCCAAGTGCCAACCACCAAAATGGCTGACTCTGGTTTAGCTTTGAAAATGGTAATGAGTCCTAATTTATCATTGGTGCTTAAGCAGAACCTTCGTTGAAGTCGCTGAGGCATTCCGCTTAATTGCCAAAGGCATATGGGAAAGTATGACTAAAGCTGTTTTGCTCCAATACTAATGAGTTTAGAAATTCAGGAACAACTATTGAAAAAACAGCGAATACAAATGCCTAATAATGAGCGAGGGGATGATGTCATTTCAATTACGGCAATAACGAATGTGCCTTTCAAGAGCAGCAAATGTCAAGTGATCAGCTGTTTGAATGAAATTACACTGATGCGCGCTGTAGAAAAGCTTTTCAGTGAACCTGTTAATACATTTTGAATTTACTTCATGATAAAGGTGAGTTATTGGCATGCTGATACAAAGTGTCTCTGGAAGCAGACTGAACCCTGCAGCTGATCTTGGTAAAAACTAATCATTTCCACTGCTGTCTCCAGTTTGCTGACTTCTTTTTTACTAGTGAAAGGCAAAGCAATATTATTGTATAATTCTTTATATTTTCAATTTTGCAAGTAAATTAAACCCTATAACAATTCCCTGTAAGAAGTAAATGTCGTTGTCCCCTTTGGACACTTAGGAAAGTCATAAGATATGTAGAACGATTTGCTGAAGGCTACACGATGAGTCAGTGTTATATCCAGTGTTCCAGATGAAGATCATGGCTCTGAGCAGCTGCAGAGCGTTGTGTAGAGCAGATCGATACATCCTGAACTCTGCGCTATTTTTAGTGGAGAGCTCTCTCTTCATTTTCTGCCTCCTTGCTGTCTATACCATCTTCCATATATTGTGCTATTAGACCAATAATACATGCACCTGTGTCCCTAGAAGCTTTTATTCTGTTCTATTACAAGCGGGAAAGAATTACACCGAATAGTTTTCTTGTTTTAATCTGCAAAAAACTTGTCCTTATGACACGGTGTGCATTGTTTACTAACATCTGTCCTGAAATCCTTGAAAGATGTTTTGTCAGCATACAATTCATCAATCAAAACCATCATTATTAACAAATGTTATGTGGAAATGTTAAAAAAGGGGCTGCTTCTAGAAAACACTGACATGCAATACCCTAGCAAATTAATGACTGTAAATAACCTAGTCACTTAAGGCAATACTTAAGAATGCATCGCAATCATTACAGATGTCTATTAACAGGGCTTTTTTCTTTGGTTATGTTTCTTTGTTGATGAAAATAAGCTGACTCTTGATTTTCCATTTGCTGAATATTAAGAAGTGAATTTCCTCTCTACGTCTTAGTTTCCTTTTTTCCTGTCTTTCAATTATATATTGTATAAACATCCAGTAATCTTGCATAAAGAAAACTCTGAAAGTATTTTCCCAAAACTAAACTATAATATCTTCCTAATGAATCAAAGAAACTTATTTTTTATCAAACTAATTAATTCAGGGACAAGGAAAGAAACCAAAACATCGGATATAAAATGCAAATATTGAAGTACTTTCAATTTGCCAAGTCTTGTTTTAGAAAGCTAAGATTCTGTATTTTAAAAAATCAAAGGAAAATAATGTTGATATCACAGCTAAACAAACCTAAACATTTATACCACCAGTATCATGAATCTAGCAGACTAGCAGATAACCAGTGGAACACGGTCATAGCCTGTTTCAGTTTTTTGAGTATACAAATTAAATATAAGTTGTTTCCTAATATGGGTTTTCATACAATTATTACCATAACACTACTTAATTTTATAGTATTTTGGCAATTCAGGCAAGTTCTTGAAATTAGTAGAAGTAGCAATCGAAATAAGTGCAATCTGCTCCTTTAGGTAATGTCTCTGGAAACCATCCCACACAAATAGTTTCAGATGCAGCTTAGAGAGGGGTTTGATTCTGCTAAGGTGGAGACAGAGCTGGACGTTCTCTGTCCTACACAGACTATTCTAAAAACTTTGTTTAGCATCTCAGTCGGTATACCTCGCTCTTTCTTGATGATATAAGGAAGATTGATGTCATGATTCTTCAGGTTTCTGGGCAGCAGAATAAAATGCAATGAGTCTGATATTCCAGCATCAAACACGCTCCAGCAGATGCGAACAGAAGACCAGAACTACATCTGCATTGTGTTATATATGAACTGGAACAGCCTCGCTTAAAACTATTAACCACTGAACACATCTGAATCATGATTTTAACAGCCTGAACGGCGCTCAATTTTTGGACTGAGCATCATCTCTGACTTTTCCGAACGTTAAGAATGTGTATGCCCTCACATTTACACTACGTGTTCCTCTAAAATATCTCTCTTCCTCATTTTTCATTGTTCTATTAGATGGATGAATCGTTTGGGTCTCGCAGCGATTGGTTACACCCCTGATGACAAGGACATTCATCCAGATGAAGGTAACGCTTCAGAAATTGTCATTAGAAGAGAGCGGAGTGCACATATGGTCGTTATTTGAACAAAGAGACATCATAACTAACATATTTGTTAACATATGTGCCATATCTTTTAAAATATCAGTTTTCCTAAGAATACATATCCTTTAAGAACTCTTAACGTATCAATATTCATTTGTGCCACCACCAAAGAAAATATTTTCAAACGAGCAATGAAGAGAATGCCAGGTTCAGGGTGGGGAATGTCCCAGGTCAGAGCCATCTGGTGCCATCGTCACCCCAGAGCAAGTGAAGACACCGCAAGCACAGGTCAACCTGCACTTCCGAACCGTTTCTGCAGCTCCTGAGCTCCGGTGCCAGCCTTGCCTTTTCACCATCACCCATGGTGGAACCTGTTATGCTAATGCAGTTAATTTAAACATTGGGGCTCGGCTCTACTTCACCATCGAGAACGAAGTTGCACTTTGAAAGCGTGTGACCAGAAGCCATTTTTACGCACAGCAGGAGCTGGGTGCCCAACCTGCTTGAAAGTTCTTCCACGTATCTGTGTATCTTAGGTACCAGACATATTCACAAATGTGTTCTTACCTTTGTACGCTGATGATATTTTTAAAATATGGGACTCCCTTTCTTGTGGAAAAGCTCACGAGTGACCCCGGGATGTTTTGCCAGCAGATTACTGGAGTGAAAGCGACCAGGACGACACCGAGGGCTCCCTAACCCTGAAGCAGGAAGGCTCTTCCACTCTGGGTGACACCTACCACCGAACACCCTCAGTGAGTTATAGATATTGCATTTGACAGTAGGTTACCAAAAATACCTGTGTGCCTTGATTTGCCTTTCCCGTGTTTTGGAATATTTAATTATCATAAAGGCACAACAAAGGCTTCGTTGTAAGAACGAAATCACTGCTGATCCTCAGGAGCTGAATGTTTCCGCAACAAGCCAATGATAAGGGCAGGAGAGGTAAATGTCTCCTTACATAGATGTGTCATATGACATGGTTTGTGGGATTTGGGAGACTACAGCTAATAATACAAACAGAATATGCAAATGTTGACTTTACTGCAGAATATGGAAAGAATGTGGTGGATGGGATAGTTGGTATTAACCGAGACTGTTTCGCAAGTACAAATATTGGATACTGGATGCTAGAGATTAAGACCAGATCACATTCATGCAGTAATCATGTTTTAGTACAAACATTTTTTTAAGAACGTATCTTTAGAGACAGGGTTTTTTTTTTTACAGTATGAGGCATTTTGTACAATACCATAGTAGAGACAATATTTTCTGTTAGTATCATACGACGTTCAATAGCGGACAAAAGTGCTTCTATTATATTGTGTACAGACAGGTTTGGGTAACTGAGGGGAAAAAAAACCCCAAACATTTTGTATATGAAGAGGCTCTAGTAGCAAATACGAACGTTTCTATTATACGGAACATAGGCTGTGATAATTATTTTGTTTCTAAGCGCAGATAGGACTGTTCTCTATTTTTCTTTCAGATTTTTCTGCAACGTGAATGACATGATCCTCACACAGCCAGAACCAAAGAAAGAGTGACTGAGACAACAGCATCACATGGGTGAAGTTCAGACTGATTTTCACCCATGTGATGCTGTTTTATCAACTGGGAAACAGGTTAAGCCCCTCCCTTTCTGTTTTTCCACTTTTTTGCCTTTCTTTTTGTTTTTGAATTAAAATTATTTGAAGACCAAGCAGAATAACTTAAATAATTTGAGAAGTTCAGCAGTCCCCCTGAAATTCAAAAATCTTCCTGGGTGCTGAAGTTGGTTTATTTTTGGGTTTTTTTTGGGTTTTTTTCTGTTTGGCTGGATTCTTGTCCCCTGGAAAAAAAAAAAAAAAAAAAAAGCAAACCCAATTATGGTTTCTTTTGGGGCCTTTCATGTCTTGAGAGCAAACTGCTGGACTGAGTGTAAACTGGACAGGTCTTCAGGAAACCTGTACCAGTATTACACTGTTCTTTCCAGCAGGAGCTGCTCATGGGCAGAGAATGTGCAAAACAAGAATAGGGAGTGGTTAAAACATAGCACCTGCATAAAAGTTCTCAATGCTAATTATGTTCTGTTTGCAGAGGTTCATATTGTGACATACCAAAACACACACATCGGTCCATTTTATTAGTATGTATCGTATAATGTTCTATAGTAATTCTCTTGGGTCTGTTCAAAACATTGTCTTACAACCAGATGGTTTTGTATCTTTTCAGGTGAATTCTTCCAGTCCATTCCCTGAAGCCCAACATGGTCGACACTTTTCAAGTGAATCAACGTATTCTCATTCTTCTGCCGAGGATTCTCGACAAGACGTAGCGGGAAGCACACACTCGTCAGGGTGCAGGCCTCCCTACCGAGAACGACGCTCGTGGCAGGACCTGATCGAGACGCCGTTAACCAGTTCAGGGCTCCATTTCCTCCAGACTGTTCCTCCTGAGGCGGAGTACATGGGTGGCCGGCCCGGAATGTCACCGGACAGACGAAGACAAGCAACGCTACCAGTACAAAGATGTCACAATTATGAGCAGGACGGGCCTTTCCCTTTGGTGGAATGTCCAAGGGGACACAGCGCTCACAGCCGGCCACAGAAGCAACGTAGTCAAAGTCTTCCCCGAAACAGAGACGTCAGGGGTAAGGGACGTGTAAGGTCCATAGAAGGAACAGATGACAAGCCAGAAGAGAAAGTTCCGCTTAGAAGGCATAATAGTTTCTGTGCAGAAGGTAAGATTTTGGAGACATTCTGGTCCTCTTTACTGCCATTGAAAGCCAGGGCGATATTGCCATTATTGTCAGCAAGGTTTTTGTGGTTGAACTGTTATATGTTGGCAAATTCATCAGTCACTGCACAGGAGTTTGCACTTCAAATGCTTGGATGTAGGTAGCTTTGGGGCTGATTAAAATGCTCGTTTTATCAAAAAAAAATTGGAAGAACGTGTTATAGAGTTACTTTATACATTAATTTTCATTACTGCTTGCTGGTTTTAGAGACTTCATCTGAATGATTAGATTCGTCCTTAGGTTTCTTTACCTATTTTCTTCCAGAAAACATAAAAGAAATTGGAGAAAATACAGATGGTCTGCAAGAGCTATATAAATCTCTGGAACAAGCTAGTTTGTCAGCTTTCGGAGAGCAGCGTCCTTCCACCAAGCAGGAGTTCCGCAAGTCTTTTGTAAAGCGATGTAATGATCCAGTTATCAATGAAAAGCTTCACCACATCAGAGTTCTCAAGAGCACTTTAAAAGTAAGGCTTTATCATTAATTTTGTGCATAAGCAATAAAAACTAGTCAAAGTATAATCTGTTAATGCTTTCCATGGATGAGCCTTTCTTTGTAGCTCTAGAATTAAGTTCTAAAGAAACTAAAAATACTCGAAAGCAAGTATGTTCCAGTTTAAGGAAAAAAAAACCAACAACACACAATAATTATTTGTCCTTCTTTATAGACATCTGGTAGAAAGTGCCAAGGACTAAGCTGCTAAACAGTTTAAGCTGTAATAGTTCCTGAATATGGGTAAAAGATTCAAGCGTCCATAGTAGTTTCCTTACCCCTTTGCATGAAAATGAAAGAAGAAATAAAGTGACGAAATACAAAATATAGCATAAATTTCATTTTGATATGTACTGTGTCTTTCTGGAATTTGATAGGCGAAGGAAGGGGACCTCACAGTTATCAACAGCCTTCTGGATGATCCCAACTTAACGTCAAAGAAGTTTAAAGATTGGAAACTAAAGAACTATGAGTTTTTCCTGGACATTTGTGAGTACAGTGCTGCTGTGAAATCTCAAAACGGAGCCTCTGAACTTGCAACCTCAGCACCTATGCTGACACACACACACTCGTTCATTGAAACTCACGTCTGACAAGACTCGTATCCTGAAAAATTGCTGGGTGCCGTGAAAAATTGAAAAAGACAAACACTGTAATATTTATTGATAAAGTACTCAGCAGTACTGTAAATAAGTTGGGTAAGAGAATAGTGCCACAGGATGCCTACTACATTGCATGATAAGACAATATTATTCTTCATGATTTTTTTTTGTTTGCTATTATCAACCGATGTCCGTATCAAGCTCTGCATTAGAAAGAAGCAGTGCAGAAGTGTGACTGAAAATAAATACCAGTATATTTAAAGTACTGTACTAAAACTAAGCTTATAGTATGAGCTCCTACAATCATTTTATATATTTAGATATATAGAAAGACATATCTATGTATATAAAATGTAACACGGTAGTTGACATTTACTTTTTAAAATGCCCTAAAGTTCACATTTTCACACATTTTTTCTTGAGAAAAATGTAAAATGAAAACAAAGATACACTGGCCACTCTTAGAGATGAACATTTATTTTTGCAACATTTCCAGGTAGTGACCATCTTTGCAAATAAAAGGACAGAGTTATCAAAATGTAAACTCGATCCCTATGGTGTGCCTTAAAATGTACACTGTACATCTAGCAAATAGATCCCAATCTGGCCCTATGGGCATACTGTACATGCCATTTAGGTACTGTGTTTGTAACATACTGTGCCTGCCTTTTAAATGAATGCATAGAAGCAAGCAGGTATGGCACAGAAGTTGAGATATGAGTAGAACAATGTTGGTTGTTCACTAATGCTGCAACTTAAACTGATTTTAGTATAATTTGAAGTATTTCATGGTGAAAGAAAAACTTCTGCGCTGAATATGGTACGTACTGCAGGTTTTCATAGTTTCTTCACTGTGAATTTAAGTCACACAGGACTGTGAGTCACAAAATTCAAAAAAGCTCTGATGCTTCAAGGATAGGAATTAAGTTTAAAAAAATCCTGAACTAATCAATTAAATTCTCCAATAGACTGACATCTAGAGCTGAGTAAATTATTCAAAATTACATAATGTCTGGCAATAATTTTTAACTGTTAGTAGTACATTAGCAAGTAGGTGAAGTTACTCAATACATCATTTGAAAACCAACCTGTACTGATTGGTTTGGGAAGACACACAAGTCACATAGTGTATTTCACTTCCTTGCCTGGATGCGAATGATTTCTGAGAATCAGATTTTAGAGAAAATGCTTGTATTCTTGGGGGAAAAAAAAAAAAAATTGCTCTGAATGCTCCTGAACATAAATTTCACACACCCGTTCACGATTTCCTTTCACTATGCTTGCTTGCATATTTCTAGAAAGCAGAACAAAGGGGATGTGGATACAGTTGAAGACAATTCACTTAAACACAGATATTCACCAATCATTTTTTCACAAGATAAGCCTAGTCATCTCTCATACATCAAGAACTGTAAAATTCATACAGTTCACTATAATATAGGAAAAAAAATTATTTCCATGAGGTCCTAGTATCCAGGAAGAGAGGTAATTATTCCTAAAGCCAGAACTGGGTGACATTCTCCTGTTCAGCCTCCACAAAGCGGCTGTGGTGGGCTGGCCCACCACAACACACTCACTCCCACTCCTCAACAGGACAAGGGGAGAAAATATATAAAAATATTTATATGATTTTAAAATAGCTTTCAAAAAGGATATCAAATGCCACTGTATTATAACTCAAGACAGAAATGACAATTGTCCACCAAGCATATTCAATGAAGTCCCTGGTGAACAAAGAAACAAGATATTTCTCTTCTAAAATGCTACTTATAGATACATCTGAAAATGACAAACATCATTAGGAAGACATATTTCTCAAAAATAACACAAATAGTAAGGAAAATAGACAATCTCAATTTTCATTTCTGAAAGTAAAAAAATACATTTCTGAAATATGAGATAAAAAGTTGAGAGATAATACTTTTGCTTAGCTTATTTTTCAAATCTTACAATGTCATGAATTCCTATTCTCTGAAATTCTCAGAGTCATGAGTCTGTATTCTGCTCTTGAAAGCAGTTCTCATCAAATGTGATTTACACTGAATAGTGAAGATAAATTATCCAAGAGATTCATATGGTGAACTGAGATACACTGGAGAAATTTCCTATAATGGGGTTAAGATCAACTGGGAGAAAAGTTTGCAAGATTGTCTAGCATTGCTTATGCCTTAGAGCAAGCAAAATCTGATTGTTAAATTAAGCAATACAAATACTTTATTCTTCCAGAAACACCAGCTGGCATTTGAAAATAATTTCACAAGACTTCCATCATACTTCTTGCATGTGTACTCAACCCCATACGACAGCCCTTCTCTCCCCACCATTAGTTTCTTCTTTCTGGATCGAGGTACTAATCAAGCTGTACTACAGAAAATAATGTACAAAGTCACCATGGCACAATTATTTGGTATTTCATGACCTTTGAAATAGCTGGAATGCAAAGTGCAATACAGATATCATATTTGAAAATGCATGCACCAAATCCTGCTCACATATTAAAATATGTCAAATTCTCCTGGACCAAAAGGTACTTAAACACACTGCACAAGGCAGCTGAAATTATTATGGTGGTTTTGATCAGATGCTTTTAAATGAGAAATATGAGAAAAAATGAGAAAAAAAGTGAGAAAAAAAAAAAGAGTAAGATTGCTGTTGAATTCATCAAGGGAACTATAGAGCACCAGTACAATACATTTATTAACTTACTAGACTTTCTGCCTGAATACTTAGATAAAACTTGGTTCTTAACATACAGAACTACAGAAAGAGATTTTTTGGGATGTGCTTTATTTATCCGTATCATATTAATGAGGAGAACAAAGAAAATTCTTGTATCTCTTATCTTTTTCTCAAGTAACACAAATCAGACCTAAGACCATCACATACCATATTCCCCATATTCTTTCATCAGGTAGTCTTGTCCTCCAAAATAATAAAAGCACTATTTTTTTTGCAAAAACATAGTGGTACTTATGACCAAGGTGATATACCTGGGGGCTGTTTACATCCTGGTAAACCACGGCTCTTGGCCTCTTGGAGTGGGACAGCTCTGCCAGGTGGAGCTTTTTCTTGATATTTCTCCAAGGGTTTGGAAAAACTCTTCATGCAATTGGGGCCAAAGGGCTTCCAAAGAGGATTGTCTGAAACAATCCTTGGCCTTGCCAGAACGCTGGCCTAAGGCAAGGTCCAGCACAACTGATCAGCAGAACTTAAGCCCCATCTGCGACACCTGTCAGCTGCCCCCAAAACTGTAATACAAAGGTGCCTATCACACAAATTTATTTACTGTTTAAACACTAAATCTGTTAGCATAAGCAAATCTTGTGTCTCTACAGCGATCCTGACTCCCGTCTCTGGACCCAGTCCTAGAGAGATTCTGCTTAAGAGAGCATGGGCTTGTTGGTATTACTGGGCCTCAGCCCTGAAAATACTGGTTATAGTACAGCCGAGTTCCTGTAGTGTCACGTTAGAGAAATAAGTTGGTAACTTGGTCTCATAAAGGACTTTTAATTTTTTCTTTAGTTTTCACAATAGGGAAATGGTGAATTCCTAGTGAAGGCAGAAGGGTGCAGGTTGTAACAAACGCCTTTTTGCTTGGAGTGTAGGTTTGTAGATTTTCCACATATCACATGCCTTAGACCATTGATCTTAAAATCACCATCTTCTCTGTTGCCAAATTATGTTTATTTACCAATAGTACAAAAAATGGGTAATAACGGGAAAAACCGAAGAAGCAATATTATCTGATTAATTTACATCAATTAGAAAAAGTTCTTTTTCTTCTCAAATGTTTCCCTCATTAAAGCTGAGGTTCAGAGGAGCTTTTTCAGACAAGCTACTCTTATCCCAGATGAATCCCCACTGTGCGGCTGAGGCTCTCAATGGGCGTTAACTGGGCATGTGTCTGCAAATCAAATGGAAATGGAAAATACATTATTATTTCAACTGACACTAGTAAATCATATTTTCTTAGTTGATTTTTAAAATTATTTTCTTTACTCCTGTTACATGTAAGCATAACGTTGTACTTCTGATCAGATCCATTCACTAATGTGTAGGCAGGCAACTCTATTCTTGGTATAACTAATAGACGGAGAAGCTTTTTTAAAGCCTAGTTTCTGCGTTTTACAGTTTATACCATACTTCAGCATTCAGAAGGAGGATTACAAATAATATCATTTAAGCTTTTACCAGTTTTTGAGATAGCTGATATACTACTGGGACCTACTCTTAATAAAAGTATTAAAAAATTCAGACAGAAACTGCCTGTCGTTATCTTCAGGCAAAGAACCATATTCATTCTTAATGCAGGCCGGACAGCTTTATTCTATCAGACATATACAAGTATTAAAAGTGACAATTAGGGACTTTGCTGTATGCATTAATGCCACTGTATGAGCAGTATTTGAAAGAAAGGAATGTTGTAAAAATGATAAAAAAGTCGACAAACTGTTGTTTGACCAGCTAGGCCCTCTAGCTTCTGTCCTCACATTTCTAGAATAGTGTTCATTCTCAGGCATTGGTGAGGGTATCAATACAGATCTTTTTACTAACTGTAAATGCATCTGTCCGAATGCTGCAGATTAAATAAGGATGCCATAATATACATATTAACTCTATTGCATCTTTTTCACTAGCAACCATGAAACAAATATGTCTTAACAAATCTTGTTCACTGGCCAAAATATCAGTAAGACCCTGTTACTAGTTAAGACTTCTGTTTTACTGAGAAACAAGGATTTCAGCTTAAAAATCTGAAAAGAAAACAGGTTAGGATATAAGAGAAATGCACTAGTATTAATAAACTTTTTACATTTGACACATACTGTATTACAAAGAAAATATCCTTGTAAGACCATTACTTGCTGGGCCATAGGTGACTTCTGTCTAGTTTACTAAAGTAGCTAATAAAACTTGTATAGAGAGCCTTTTTTAGATAATGCTTAATGTATGAAAATGTATGACACCCTTGTACTATGGCTTGCACTTTACTTGCATTAAACTGTGAAGTAGGCTGTAGTCATGTCTTTGTATATTCAGGGGTTGAAATACCAAAGCGCTAGAGTATCGTCCTGCTGGTGTTCAACCTGTACTGTTCATTAAATCAGAACATGCTGACACAACGTGTATTTTGAAAACCCCACTAACTTAAAATCTTTAGCAAATAACGCTATGGGGTCTCCATGGTCTTTGTTTCTTTGTAAATATAAACATTCTTACTGTTTCGGTAGCAATAGGAGGTTATAAACCAAACTTTCACTAGGACTGTTTTCAACAACAAAGAAATCTATAGCGCCTTGTATAAAAATCATGGAGACTCCATGACCTACGGGCATTTTTTGTTTACAAGCAGTCTGTATATATGTATTAGAGGCAGAACTGTTATTTATCACAAAGTTATGTTGTGGTTGATTCTTTCTTAAATAAATACGTGTTTTCTGTCATTATGAAAAATAAGTATTTTACAGACACCTTGAAAAGTTTGAAGTGTCAAAGCTTCAAATATTAGTAA
Organism: Caloenas nicobarica; assembly: GCF_036013445.1. NCBI lineage: Eukaryota > Metazoa > Chordata > Aves > Columbiformes > Columbidae > Caloenas > Caloenas nicobarica. Next base: position 7,810,983 of record NC_088256.1, read on the forward strand.
CCTTCCATGTTTCAGCCTTGTTTTTTCTAACCAGCTGTGAGATGAACTGAGAGGCAATGGCAAACCGCCTGTCCACGCCAGGGCAAGTGTTGGAGTTATATCACAGTTCAGGAGCGTTCTGCAGCTTTTCTATAATCGCCGTTTCGCTCAAGCGCTTTAATGAGCAGATGCTCTACCGGTACCGTAGCAAAGCGCCTCAGTTCATTGATGCTACAGAGAGAGAGAGAATTAACTGCTCTAGACCAATACAGGTAAAACGAGGTTTCAACCCCTGGATAATACAGTATTTCTTCAGTTTCACGACAATATTTTTAATTTTATACTTGTCTATGTTGAGAGATGATCCAATAGTTTCTATAGGCAATGAACGTTAGGTTTCTTTTTTCCCTCTTTTCAGATGAGTTCTGTGTGAATTACTGTAACCGGCTGCGTTTTTTCTATCACGGATTAACTTGTTAACTTTTTGTGTGTCTACAACGAAAATTTATGAATGGAAAACTTCACTGTGTGTTGCTCACTGGGCAGATACCTCATGGTACATTGCACAGACGTGTAAGTTGTAAGTTGCACTGCAACATTAAAAAAGGAACATATTGCTCTTTTTTCAAAGATATTAACTTATTTAAGAGATATAGTCTGTACATTATTAAAAAAAAAAAAAAAAGAACATTTATTCTTCCTAAATTCAAACAAAGCTTTTGTTTTGGGGGGGGGAAGGTTGTAAACTTTAGTTGTAAATTTGGACTTCAATAAACGAATTATCTGCACTTAAATCTTGTGCTTTTCTGTGTGTGTTAGTGACTGTTAATTAGGGGAGGTGAGGGAACGGCAGCACTTGCCGCTTCCGCCAGCTCCCGCGCTCTCCCTCAGGGGGCACCCGCCGGGCGTGGCTGCGCGCCTCAGGCCCCGCACTCGGTGCCGCCCGCCGGGCCTGCCTGGGCGCCTCAGGCCCCGCACTCGGTGCCGCCCGCCGGGCGCACCGGGCCTGCCTGGGCGCCTCAGGCCCCGCACTCGGTGCCACTCGCCCGCCCGGCTCGTTCCCGCCCCGCGGAGGGGCCGGGCGGTCCGGCGGGGACGCAGCGCCCGCCCCTTCCCGCTCGCCGTACGGGGCTGTCCCCAACATGGCGGCCAAGGTGAGTGCCGCCTGGCGGGGGGGAGGCCGCTGCTGCGGCGGTTCCCTCGGCCCGGGCTGCCCCTCCCGCTCTGGGGCACCCACGGGCTCGGGGGAGCCGGAGGACGCCCCGTGGGGCCTCTTGCCCCTCGGGAGCTCCGGACAGCGCTCCCCCCGCGTCAGAGCCGGCGCGGGCCGCTGAAGCGGCTGCTCCGGTCGCGGGGAGCCCTGGGGGTAGCGGGTGGGCCCGGCGTGCTGGGCACCGCCTTGGGGGGCGTTACCTCAGCGCTTCCCGCGCCGAACCACCGCCCCGCTCCAGCGCGGGGGTGAGGGGCCGGGGTCGCTCCGAGCGGGGGCGGCCCCGCAGCCTCGGGGGCTCGGGTGGAGCAGGGTGGGAAAGTAAGAGGTGTCGGTGTTGCTTTCTCCGTTGCAGAACTTGAGGTGGAAAGAGCTGGCTAAAGAAAGCAGTTAAGTTGTACAGCAGCGGATAAAATAAGTATTTATCTCCCGGTTGTTCTCACAGCTTCTGAAACACCTTCCCTTCCTTACTCGAGAGATGAAATATCAAGATACTGGTTTGGTACTGGCATTGTGAAGTGTGGTAGTGTTATAGCACCACTGAAAACAGGGATGTTAAAATCGCGCTGTTACGATCTAACAGGGTCCCGAGTATCTAAAATATCTTTAATTGTAGAGATAATGTAGTGTCTTTAAACAGGGGAAAATGTGCCTGTAATGAGCCAGGCTTTCGCTCAAATATTTAGTCAGGTTTTCCAGTTTTCGTAGTCAAATAGATGAATATGTTGCTCTTCATGTTCGCTTTTGTGAAGCGTTTAAAATGTGTATGTATCTGCAAAGAAAAAGGATTACGCAGATGAGGACAGCCAAAGGGATGAAAGTGAAGCATTTTAGCACAGTTTGTTATGACACAACCACCTGAAAGAAGAAACCATGTTTGTATTTGCTGTATGCCTGGATGGTCCTGAAGTGGTGTAGTTTAGTACCTAAATAGGAGTGATTCAGTGCCTTTGGTGAAGTGGTGAGACTTCGTGTTCTTTATTATTTACTCTGAAAAATTAATAGAGTTTTATTCTTCTGAAGTTTTCACTCCTTGGGTTACCATCTGGCAGACAGATTTTCAAAACAAATTCATGGAGTATCAGTAAGTTGAAGTGGAAGGATGCTCCATTGCGCTCGCGTGTGGTTTTTTGGGGGTTTTTTTGTAGTTCTCATTAGAGACTTAGAAATAAATACATACCCAAATTAAAATACTGGATTGACGCTAGAAGCTTCTAACAACTGTCACGTCTCATATAACTTCTGGGAAAAATAAAATACTCTAAGTAGACATCAAACTCTCGTGACCAAACCTATGTTTCTTTAATTCACTTGCAACCATACAGGATTCAAAAGCGTAAGCAGGTGGTTCTTAATTCCAGTAATTGCTATGTATCTGTGTGTACTGTTGACATGCGGTTATTCCAAACAGACAGGAGTTGAAATGTTCTCTCAACTGGAAAGGAGATGACATTTTGTCTGATGTCGTGGAGAATTCCTGTAAATAAAACTGAGGTGCTTTTTTACTGAAACAAGAATCATTCATTGACTTGGAGTATCTGCATGTTGAATTGATTAGGGCTTAATTTACCTTAAGGGATGATGGAAGCATCACCATGGCTTTGGACACAAAATCGTGATATTTTAGACACAACTGTTGTTGTCAGTGATTTCTAGCTTTTGTAGGCATTGTAACTTGAGAAAATCTTTGTATAAGACAGAAGTTGTTTCTAAAACGTATGGTATTTTAAAAGTGACTTGTTTAATCTCATATTTGATCAAACACAGCAGAATAGTAAAATCCAGGCTTTACTGGAGTGAGATTTTTATTTCTGCATTAAGAGTCCCTTTTTTGTTGTCTGTCCTAGGTGGCAAAGCTGGCAGCTGTTTCTTCTGCTCTGCCCTTTGCCTGTATCACTGTATATGCAGCTGCAGAAAAGGAATCAAAAGTTCAGCTGGTGAACCCACATCAGGTAAGAATCTTACAGTTTGTTGGTCTTCAAAGTAACACTAGAAGAATCTGCACAATACCATGTCTTTCCGTTGAATTCTATCACCCAGTAAATAAAATACATAGCTAAGTAATGTGCGATGATAAGAATTCCCTCCTAAATAACTGACCACTGTAGCACAAATAAACCACAAACTGTTACAGTAGCAAGTTGGTCAAGTTTTATCTAATTTTCATTATTACATTATTTCCATACTGAATCCAGAAAAGGTAAAAAGGGTGTAATACTTACTGATAATGATAGTCTTTTTCTATTGTACACATTCTAATAATACATTGCATCTTTTAACTATTCTTGCTCATGCTTTTTCCGAAAAAAAGATATTTTTATCGTACTCAGTAATTCTACTTATTAGAACCTATGCAATACTTTCCGTTTTCATTTCTGAAGAATTAATCTGTAGTCACACTTATGTAAAGTAAGTTTGTCAATATTAAAGAGCAGAATTTGAGATAGGGGGTTTGTTTGCTGTGATGGGAACACTAAGGATTTGCAGTCTTGAAAAAAGCTGTTCAGTGTAAACACTAACCAGTGTACAAAACTACCTCCCCGCAGTACAGTTATGCTTTTCTTTCCAGCTTCCTATTTATTGTCCACCACCTCTGAAATCAAAATACATTGAAGAACAGCCCGGTCACTTGCAGAAGCAACTTTCTTCAGTAAGACAGACAACTGGCCGCTATATTGGATGGTGCAGGGTAAGAAATATTAATAACTGCCTCCAAAGTTTCCTACAATTCCTGGCAACGCTAGACCAAAACACTGAAAAACCAGCATACTTCACTCTGGAGTATTTTTGCAGTTCCTTATAATTTGAGATGCAAAACTGAACCCTTCTCTCATTTTTCTTACTGTGCTTATAACGGGGAACACGTGTGTTCTCCCTGTTTTCCGAATCAAAAGGCAGCGAGATAAATAGGTCTCCTTCAGTCAATGCTAAACTGGATCTAGGCCAACCCGCAATGTCAGGTTCAGAAATATGTCTTGGTTCACTTTACAGCAAGAGTTATGTAGGTAAGTTGTTTCTAGCAGAACCTGATGGCGTGGAGGAGTCTGAAATTCCAGGTACAGACCATGGAGTGGCAGAGCTGCTTCCAAAGGGCAAGCTGAAAGACCCATTTAGGTACTTTAGGAAAGACAAACTGCATGTATCCAAAGTAACTGTTAAAGCAGACTATTGCTAACTAGTCATAAAAATACCTCACAGCTCTGTTATGGAATATTGTAGGCATAGAAGAAAATGTCATACCTGTCACCATTCTCTTAACTGCTGATAAATGACAACTTTTCCCTGGCTGTTGTTAGTATAAGAAATTTTATGCTTGTATTTTTCTTTTACAAACGAAGTAGACCTTATTATTTGAAAAAGGCAAAGAAATCAAAATGTATTCCTGTATTTTCTGTAAATTTCAGTTCCATTGATCTGTGAAAATGTTGTCAGTGACTGTGTAACTGAAATGAATTAGTTAAACTCTTTATCAAACCTTTCCTTAATCATCGAGTGTTTCTGAGACTGGCTGGCAGTGACCTCTGGTGGTACAAATTCTGTGTTACTGCAAACAAATTATTTTGGTGAAATAACTCAAGATGACATTGTTTTTCATTAACCTCCTAAAGAATGTGTATTTACTCAATTTATTTAGCAATATGAGGACAATGATACTAATTATAGGCTAGAAGAAGCTTATTTTCTGGATAAAGAAAAACTTGTAATTAAATAAACTGCCAAATTTGAAGGGAGTAATGCAAACTAATTGAGAACAGATCTTAGACCAAATCAATATTGCTTATCTTTAGCAAAACTGAGCACCGTTTTTACAAACTAAAAGACATAGTTTTACTGGGTAAGTCTCTCTAGGGAAGAGGAGATTGGATTTGATAATTGAGTTTTCATATGTTGTAGAGTTGGGGTCCAAATGTTTTGCTACCCTAGAGTTTTGTTCCTGAGCTGTCAATTTTGAAAGTGATCTTACTATATTAAAGAGATTTTTTTAAATGAAATATGGAGGAAAGTCTTAAAAATATAAATATGGTCGTGAAAAAGGGGATAGATCTCAGTGCAGCCAATGCAGAAAGTCACGGATCTGATTTGGTTTCAGTTACATAATATTTCTTTGTCTCATTGTGCTGAGCCATATGTATCAAATGAGTAGTTTTGTACTGAAAACATCTACTTTTGCTAAGATTTGACTTTTTTTTTTTTAGGATGCTTTTGTTTTTGTTAAAAATGGAATAATGGATACAATTCAATTTGGAAAAGGTAGGCAAGTTGCGTATTCCTGAGTTGAGCACATTCTGGTTTTTTTCCTTGTGACTTAGAAAGATGGTTGAGACAACAAATTCTGGTTCCAGGAGAGAGCAAAAAGGGGAATAGTATACTGGGAGATTACAAAATATGCGTCGTCGTATTTCATCTGTATTAACTCACAGTAAACTTAAAACTATGCTTTTCTTTTCCTTTATTAAGGACTAACACTTTACAAAACACAAAAAAAGTATCTTAGTAAAAAAATGGTTAATTTTACTGTATTTTGAGGACCGCGATTGTTGTTCTAGCACAGACTGCAGAGTGTGCACCTGGAAAATAAGACATCTTCATTCATTAACAAAAAATCTAGTCTTAGACTGGTTTTGGGTTTGGATATTCATAATTTCACTTCCATCTCTATTTCTTAAGTGGAAAAGAAAATAAAAGGATTAAAATTAAATTGCTGTGCTTCTTTTTGTGTCTTCTTTTTTTTAATTCTAAGATGCTTATGTTTACCTGAAGAATCCACCACCAGAATTTCTTCCCAAAGTTGGTGTAATTACAATATCAGGCTTAGCTGGCATCGTGCTGGCAAGAAAAGGTAGGGGTTTTTTTCTTATTTTCATTGTTGCTGTGTTGAATATGTAGCAGGTAGTAGTTTTAATGTTTAAAAGACTGCTGAAAAATAGGCAAAAACGTATGTAACTAGTATTAAAAAACAATCCTTCCTGACAAATTGAAGCGATGTTATTAAATACTTCTTCTAGAAGCTGGCTAAGACCTAATAGACAGAGCAGGATTATATAGTCATTTTTATTGGTGGAATCAACAGAAATTGAAAGTGCTTTGAAAGAAAATTGAACTTGTTTTGAGTTTATTTATTATGGGTTTTCAAAAACAGTGTATTTACGGGAGGAAATTGGAGACAAATTAACAGGTAGGGTTACTGAATACAGTGAAAATTAAGGGAATTTAGAGGGAAGATGCTAAAGAATGTTGGCATTTGCTTAAGAGGTACAAGAGAATTCAGCTCGGAAGGCAATTTTTCACAATAGTGGGAAATCTAATTTGGGATTATTCCTGATTCAAGAAACCAGTCTTCAGAATATCAGTATCTCCTGCAAACCTGACTGTACTAAACTGTAATCACACTCTGTTCTCTGCTCCAGCTGTTACGGGGTTAAGTTTGATGTAAACAATAGTTAGGGGTTAAACAATTGCATTCAATTCATACAGCTGCTTAGTTTTACTTTTCAATAGTGTCTAATTATTTGAAATATTTGGCTTTATACAGATTCTAGATTCAAGAAAATTGCTTATCCATTGGGACTTACAACTTTAGGAATTTCTGTTTGTTACCCAGCTCAGTCAGTGGTCATTGCTAAGGTAAGTTTACTTGCATTTTAATATTGAATTAACAGTTAATTTAGTCATAGCATTCCCATTTCACTTAATTCAAGTGTCGTGCATCTAGGAGTCAGAATACACGTGCATCTTCATTAAAACATGTAATGCATCACAGGTGTTAATCACATAGCTGTAAGTATGAATAAAATGACTGAATTTGAAAATGCAGTTGTATAGCCTCTCAAGTTTTAATCCTTATTTCTCAAATAAATGAAGATATTTTTTAATTTACTTTTATTTCAGCAGATAAAATAAAAGCCTTGCTGAACTTGATAGATAAGCAATTTGAGATACTGTACAATTGCGTCTCTTGTTAGAATTCCTTGTTTCCCGATTATGTCACCTTGCAGTTGTCTACCTGAGCAAAATATGTCCTGGCTGTTTATCTTGAAAAGCAGAACTATACTTAGTATTTTGTATGCAAGAACTGTTTGCACACAGTAATTTTCTACACAAAAAGTGAATTGAAAAGCAGGATATAAAGTTTATACATCTCTTCCTTCTCTATAGTTTTCCAGTGTTTCCCTGTTTAGAAAAGCACATATTGCTTCATAAGAATTCTGCATAGTTCCTTGATGAACTTTGTATTTATTGTTTCAAAACTGCACTTTTGTGTCAAATTGGTGAGATAGGAAAATAGGGGTTTTAGGCGTGTTTGGTTCTGAGGCTTCTCTGTCTTTTAGTTAAATGATCCGATTTAAGTTTTGACAGAAAGATTTATGGAACATTATCCTGAAATCTGATTGAAAAAAAAACCAACCACCAAACACCTACTATTGAATCTCTAACTTTCCATCCTGATGAATCGGTTGTTACTGTTACTAATTTTAGTGGGATGTTTTTCTTTGGGATTTTTGTTCTTCCAGAGTACTTCGGAAGATATCTCAAAGACCTGTACTGTGATTAAAATCTTTGGGTGATCTTATATCACTGAACTAATCTGTTGGTTTTGTCTTATATGCACATCAATGAGGGTTATGGTTTCTCCAGAGCCAGCGCGATTTCTTGGCTCATTTATTGTAAGATGTAAATGTCAGGGCTGGGAGATAGAGAGTTGGAAAAGAATGCTACGCTGTCCCTTACAACCTGTCTCAGGCAGCTAAATCCTTGGTTTTTATCTGCTTAAATTATGTTTCACCTTTTGCACAGTTGTTTGTATTTGCAGCTGTGAAGTGTTGTGTTTCTACAGAGCATTTGTAAAGGGACTCCATAGTTATCGCTGTGTTACAAAGTTACTTTTCGAAAATAGAAGGATTTGGCAGTTGGGAAAGCAAAGCACTACTCACTGACATGGGCCAGGGCATGTCGGGGATTTTTCCTTTTGCGTTACTGTTTTTGATAATTTCCAAGAGACTCAGACAAATTTGGAACCTTTAAAGCTGCTGTACCAGTCTATGGTGCAAATATTGCCAAAACACTGTTTGCTGATCAGACTTTGGTTTCATTTTTAGTAGGTGGATGTAGCATGTGGATGTAGCATGTGGATGCTACCTGTGGATTTCTCATACCAGTTTAAACATTATTTAGGATTTGCTTGATGTAAGAGAAATATGTGCTAGATCTTGAAAAGCAGATGATTAGAATGTCTTAGTATGGGGTTAAGCATGTCCTCATGCAAAGAAGATGCATTTCATTTGAAGAGTCTGTGTATCTTAGTACTTTTAAAGCTGTTGTTTAATTACGTTTTTCTGAAAAAACAGGTAACAGGGAAAAAGTTATTTTCTGCAAGCCATCAAACCTATGAAGCTGTGCGATCACTGTGGGCAAAAAAGGAAGATGTCACCAAGGTAGGCTTCCTGAAGTAATGACTAACTCAGAAATTCAAAGGATGGAAGAAGTAAATGAGAATGTCAAGTACTATTCTGCTGATACTGTTTAGGATTACTGATTGCATTAAGTGAGGCACAAAAACCCCTCTGATATTTTGTAAATTCAGTGTTTCACGTCATATTTGTTATACCTTTCAGACACTGATTTTTTTTGCTCTTTTTAAAGAAAATGAAAGTTTCTCAGTTATATTAACATTTAGAAGTCTTTTGCTTTAAATCTATGGTCATTATTTGTATGCAGTCCTCGCCTTGTATTTCCACTGAGTGCAAATTGCATTCTGAATTTTGAAAACGAGATTCAGATAAATGTAGTTAAAATGAAAGCAAAACAAGAATTGTGGTAAAGACAGCTTCTATTATATTTTTTTTGGCCTGGGTGAAGCCTGTTCCCAAACCAATGTATTATTTTTGATTACTAAGATGTTACTATGATTTGTCTTTCCATCTTCTGTTAACTAAGGGTAGCAAGTGTTCTGTGAATACTAAATGCTATTTCAGTCTTGTGTGAGACTGTAGGTTCCTCATCTGTAAATGAACAGAGACTTCCTTGTGAAGGGTCTCAGGTAAAAGCACAGTGTCAGACTGAAGTAAACTTCCTTCCATGTGTATTTGAAGTTACTGTATCTGAACTGTGGGGTTCTTTCATGCATTTTTTTTTCCAGCCATGTCCCTTGCATGCAGCTGACTTCAACATTGCCAGTTGAATATCGTTGTATGATGTCATATCTGAAAGTAATTTCATGAAAGATAAGCTTTCAGACTTGAAATCTTTATTTTGCAATAATGTTTTAAGCATATAGCCATGTGCATTTTTTTTTAATTAATGTTTGGTTCACAGCTGCCACAGGAGTCAAAATCAGTTGCCCAAGAAGATAAGAAAACCAAAGACATTTCTAGTACAAAACCTGAGTCTGCTATTGAGTCAAGATCATTCAACAGAACAGAGTTTTCTCCAGTAGAGTCTTGGAGTAATAAAGACCCAGTGCCTTCATCAGGTGAAGTAAAAATGTCAAGTGTTATCTCAGGGCAACACACAAATCCAATTCAAATTCTGATTTACTTGACTTAATTTTGTAGTTACCCTTGCTTTAACATGGAGCAGACTGTCATAGCACAAACTGTCAATATACACCTCAGAGCCTCAGGGAGGTGATAATTTTCTCACTGTGGACTCTGTCACAGTATCAGAATTCTTGTATATCTGTTGTTCGTTCTCAATAATGTTTTCTTTCATTCCGGATGGCGTGGACTGCATATTGTTACCAATGAGATGGTATCATCAAGTATTTCTGTTAAATACCTACTTTAAATTATCTGTTATCAGAATACCATAAGTACAATTTAAAGGATTACTGCTGGATTTTTGTGAGAACAGCTGATTTGAATTACAGTTCATTTCGCTGTATGGGTTCTTTATCTTCAGATCTTGGTAAAAGAGGAATGCGTGATTTTATTTTGTTAGGTTTTCTGCAGTGGTGTTCTTCGTGCATCTAAAGTACTTGAGATAATCGACTAGATCGTGTAACAGCATACGTAACATACAAATATTTTCATAGGCCAATTGCTAAGATAAATAGTGGAATTACCTGTTAAAGTATAACTAAATTTGTTTTTAAATATTGTTATATTTTGTAGGGAAAAATTCTGAATTTTACTCATCACTTAAACTTGCTTACTTTTTATTGTGTTCTTTAGCACAATGTTTATTTTTCTGGAAAGCAAGCAGAACATATTTGGATAGGATTTTAATATTTTTTTTTCTTTCACTAGAATATACCTTTGCACCTGTATTTTTCCTGATTTGGTTCGTGGAATACTTTAATCTGTTTTTATTGTACATTAGCTTCAGGCCACATTATCTTTAATGCTTTTATGTATTAGAGAGTAGGAGGAAGACCTGCTCTCCATCCACTGCTCTATGCTAATAATTACAACGTGCCTTCATCATCCTGTATCACTTACATAGTTTTAATGAGAACATACGTATCTTGATCATTTGTGTTTGGTAATGCAAAAATAATCAAAATGTGTCAATAAGCTTTTTTTCCCCACAGCTCAAATATGTATATATATATATTTCAATTACATTTCTTTAATATCTCTAACAGGAAGAGTGAAGACACCAAAGTTTAAGCCTGATCCAAAGCTTGTGGACCACGGTCAGTCCAGCCCAGAAGATGTGGACATGTACAGTACTAGAAGTTAAGACAAATCTGCTTACAAGTCTTTGCAAAGTATTACAGATAAGGGGGAGGGAAGAAGGAAAGGAGTAATCATTACAATACACACTCTGTGAGGTATAATTTAATCAGGTATTTTCTTATATCCCAGTTTGTAGTATTGACCATCATAATTCTGTTTAGTGAATAGTTTGTTTCTCATTACTTATAAGCAGTGAGGATTCACTCGTTGTGGTGTCATTAGTGAGACACTGGGAAAATGAGATTTGTCAGTGTCTTCTCACAATGAAGTTTCTCTGTGCCAAGCTTGTTAATGTCACTTCAAAAGGATATTTGAAAATGTAAACATAGCTCCATAGGGCTGGGATATTCATTGATCTAAAAGAAGGTGGCGATGGGTGGGGTTTGCAGAGCCTTCTTTTGTCTTTTTTCTTTCAGCTCTGGACTGAAGTGTAACATCTTGTTGGTCCGAGTACCCTTAAAAGTTGGTTGTTGTATGTTACAAATAACATTAGCTTTAACACTTGTATAAACGAGTCACCTTTTTTTTCATTGCAAAGTCATTTGATGTTGTTTGTCTCTTTCACAAAGGTAAATGGAAGCAACTTCTTGTCCTGCATGCTTCTTGTGTATTTAAATTTCACTTAAGTTGGGAAAAACACACATACTCTAAGACATCCTTTATAGACTATGCATTACTTTTCACATACTTCTACTACTTTGAGGAATTGTATGCAAATTGCTTAATCCAGGAAACTGATACTGTTTCACTTTATATAGAATGCATTAGCAGTATTAAGGAAGTTGGAAACCTCCTGTAGTTTTGAGGTTTAAAGTGCTGACAGATACTAAAAATGCAGAATAGGCAGCCAACTTTTTCTTCCCAGAAGTTTGTATGCAATACCCATTGATCTTGGTAGGATTTCTGTGACATTCTGTCTCTTTCCATAAGAACAACATGAGAAATTGACTAAGTTTTGTAGGATGAAACTTTCAAACACTGTTTTTATCATTGTGTATTTCGCTCCCCTTCTATTCATCCTCCATTTCTCTTCAAAAAACACCCTTATAAGGGTTGGAATAGATCTGGTAGTCTTCCTTGAACACAGTGCGACTTGTTATCAGTACACAATGATAATCACCTGCTGCCCAGAGGTAATCTCATCTGTGTCTACTGTGGCACTTCCCTAATACATAAACTGCAGAGGGACACTGTGCTGGTAGTTTGTCCTTTGATCTGTTGAATTCTATTATCTTTCAATTAATGAAAACATGTGCTTTGTTGTGAAGTTGGGGGGGTGGTGACCGGGCATGGAACAAGGACAAATTGTGCAAACATAGTTTGGTTGGAACTTAAACCTGAAAAGAAATGCTGCTTCATGTGGATGTGTTCTCAGCACTGGGATGCGAAGGGATATTTGCTCCTGTTCTGCATAAGAAGAGGTTTCACAATCTGGTTCCGTCTTCTAAGGCCACTAATGCAAAGCAGGTGTCTCTGCATTGTGGGCAGAGTATTCCTGGTGTCACGGTGGGACTAGCAGAAGCTGTGAGGAGGTTCTGCACAATGGTGCAAATCGTGAATGAGCAAAAGAGTAAGTAAGGCTTTTATGACGAGTCAGAAATAGTGAAGTATTGATATTTTGGAGTCCAAATTTCAGGCAAAGTGGTGGGCTTTGTTATACAGAGTCCAACAGAAGGTGAAGTCAGTGAATGTCAAGTTTAAAGGAGAATTCTATCAGTTAAACTTGCTTGGGACAGATGACTTAGAATTTAATGTGTTTTGTTTCTGTAATCATCTCTTAAGGCCCAGGAAACTGTCAGAATTCAGGCAGCAATTGAGCGATATTAACTTAATCTTCACAGAGCTCCTGGACAAGACACATTTAGTGTTCCATCACAGAGAGAGAAGTAGAAAAATTAGATGGCTGGGCTTCATATACCATTTCCAGGGAAACAGAAGAAGACATAAGGCAGGAAGTGAAAATGAAATTATCATTTTCAAACCCAAGAGTGGATGGCAGAAATTGTATTATCTGTCTCCCTTTGATCAGATTCTGGGTAAAAAACATAAAAGAAAAAACATCTGCTCTACTCCTAAGTTCTATTTAAATTCTAATTCATGTCCTTCAAATGATAAGCTACCACAACAAGTCAACTAGAAAGGTAAGATGATGCGGGTTTGCAAGGATGTTGTAGGGGTTTACTCTGGTGCCATTTTTAGGTACATAGTGCAAAACGATGCACATGAATTAGTCTGGGAGCAGGGAGAGAAGTTGCCTTGGACACTTGTGAAGGAACAAGAGTTGGTCTGGTCCGGTCCTTTCCGTACTTTAAGGGCATTACCACTCAAATCTCTTGCGACAGATGAAAGTGTCTGGTCTGCAGGAAGTACACTGGACACCTCAGTGGTTAGACAGTCAAGAATTAGATGTTTCATACAAGCAGTTTGTGTTACAAGCCCTGATTTTACAGGAAGTTCGTGCTGTAAGTAGACATGATACACAAAACTGTCGTTAGGCTGTATTTCAGTAACAAATCACTCTGTAGGGCAAAATTGCAATAGAACTATGCCTCAGAGTCAAATTGTCATTCAGAAGTCTTAGATTTTCTGGGAGATGATAACTTAAAATTGTTGCTCCCACCCATTCTGATGAACAAGCAGTATGAGGAATACGGTTCTAGAGCAGATAAAATGGTGTCCCTGTGCTGGGTTGGTTCTTGTTGGTGGACGAGAGGAGTGACCTGGTGCAGATCTGTTCCAGGACGGGGTTCGCCTGCTACTTTAGCTTTTTAACTAACTGCTACTTAGTTTAGTTTTTTTTGTCAGTTGAGAGGAAAAAACTAAACTAAACTTTCTTATTCTTTTCTACAGGATAAGGTAATGTTTTGTTTGTTTCTCTATCAGCAGTTTTTGTTTAATATCCCTACATGGTTGAAAAGCTGGGACTAAAATTAGAGACTTGGGTTTTGGCACTGAAACAGATATAGCTAAATACAACTGTTTCCCTATCTGCAGCCAAAGAAAACAGGGCAAAAAAAAGTATGAAAAGTTTTGTATCCTGTGTAGGTGTGTTCTCTGTTTTCAGAAAGACAGTAATCAATCTCTGAGTTTAAATTGTCTGTCCTAGATCATAGATGTATTAGTAGTGGGAAAGAATTTTTTAGTAAAACCTGGAATATATTATAATAGTTCTTTGCTGGCATAAACTTCTGTGAGAGTCAGTCATGTGAAACACATGATGAGAGAAATTTCTAAAGGTACCAAAGAAGATGCAGGTTATTATAGAGAAGTTTGGGGTGTATTTGCTGAAATGAAGGCAGCCCAAGTCACATTACTCATCTGCTCTTGTACAAGTATTGGAATGGTGACTGTGAATCTTTATTACTCCACTGCCAGTTTGTGAAGTGTTTCTTTGTCAGGTCTAACGAGGTGCCTGCCCTCTGCAGTTCACACATCTAAACCTCCATGTTTCATACAATACTCTGCAAATGGCTTGTTCCAGGTCACTCCAAGGAACTGTAGCCACATCTCTGTGTTCATAATTTATCGTAAAGGTGCTATGCAATGGCTTTAAAAAAGCAAATCCAAATCTACATTATGCTATGCTTATGAGTCCTCACTTTAAATATACGTGCCTGACTTGATCTCTTTAAGATTTCAGATCCAGTATGTTAGCCTGTTAAACAATGAAGAATTAACATAAGTACATGGGAAAAGGTGCATTGTAAGACATAGATTTATTATTTTACAGTGAAACACTTTGAAATGCCTCTCAAATGAATCATTAACAGTCACTTAAAAGTTTCTTTCATAATGCAATAACACAGTAACATAATAAAAGTAAGAATGTGTACTGTAATTTTTATATGATTTAAGTTATATATTTGTGAAAAATCCAATGTCTTAAAGAAATGGGTCACATGATATTTTGTAATATATAAATAGTTTTAATGCATGTTTTTTATTTATGGTCAATTGTATTCGTATATAGAAATTTGGAACTTGTTGATTTTTTTTATTTACATAAACCTGATTGTGATACTTTATTTTGTCATATTATTGTGAAGCACCTGAAAATAAAGAGCGATAAGATACTTTTTAAAAATTAAGTTTAACTTCTGTATGTTGTCTCATCTGTAGGGCAAATTGTCAATTCCTTTTCCCTAAAGTACATTTAAGAAGTTAGTTGGCAAACATGACTAAGTCACACCTGTTTCACTAATGTTGGGGAAAAAACTTCACCCCTGAAGTACTGAAAAGTCCATTCCTGGAAGAAATCACCGAAGTAACATCCAGGACATGTTAATGCTCAGCATTCAGTTGTTTGTGTGTCTTAAAAGTTGACAAGTGCTTCCATTTTCTTTTCTTGGTAATTTCTTCTGAAGATTGCTGTAGCTCAGAACTTGGAATAAAGGCGGCTTTTATCCACACTGGAGGAATGACACGTATTGTTAAAAGAACGAGGCAGATAGCAAATATATTTCCCTCAGTATGGCTCCATGATAATCTTCCAGGTAAAGTAATTTGCCAATCCAAGAGTCATAAATAATTTAATACATGCTGTAATCCACAGCGTAACGCCTTAAAAGAAGAAAAATTGTGTGAATAAGTACTGTGGCTGTTTTAATGGCAGATTATCATTGTGATTCTTGAATAACTTAGGAAACCTTGTGAGGATTTTTTAATGCATCTGTATAGCTACCTTGTGAAAGTTTGGAGTGTTTCTGCATCGCATTCATAAACAGAAAATGTATTTTAAATCTAAAAAGAAAGTGGGGTCTTACAAAGTCTATGCTTTTTTAAAAGTAGCATTAGTGTGCACTAGATTGTGTGTAGTTTTTATTCTAAATTGCAGGATTCTAAGAGGCAAAGCTCAGGTACGTGCTGACAGTAAGCTACAATCAAGAAAGACCGTAATTTAAAACGTTCTGGAAGTTATCACATCATTTGTATTACAATGGTATTGATGGGCTCTTCTTGTAGACCTGAGCAAGAGTTCAAACCAAACTGAAATGCTAAGGAGAAGGAAATCTGAAAGTTAGAAAATCCTGGTTTTACACTATTTTTTTAAATTTTATTTTTTAAAGTCTCGTGGGCAGATCTATTTTGTGTTGTAAAAAATGAGTGTATCAGTACATGCTAATAAGGTGGAGAAGGAGAAAAGAAAGGAGAGGGAAATGGAAGTTCCATCACTGCCTCGAAAGTGGTGAAAGGAAGGTGCGTTTGCGGGTTCTGAGTTGGAACACCATTAATCCAGGTCGTAGAATCATAGAAGGTGCAATAAGTTCTGTGCCCTTTCGTTGATGGGCTGTAGGATGTTGTTTTTACCAAAACTACTGAAGGAAATGCCTTGCTGGGATCAGGTAATAGGTCTAAACTGAGGCTATCGTGGGTGTGAGTGTTGGTAACACTTTAGGCTTTATTTGTAGCAGTCCTAACATCGATATTTCTGGGATCTCTGGTAAAGCAGTCTGCTGGCAGCACTGAGAATCTGTTTTATTGTCTGCTGTAAAATTAAGTACTGTTGGGTTTTCAGCCAAAGCAGGATTATTTCAGGGATTAGCCAGGCATTGATTTTTACAGATCCTTATTTATCCTTTGAAAGGTAAAGGTTAAAGTTTACCTTTTGCCGTTAATCTAAGTACATTTGGCATGTTTCCATAAGCACTTAGTTCCTGCCAAATGAAGAAGTCCATGTTGGGATTTTATCAGTTACGGAGAAATTTCGAGCGCACCATCCTAAAAATCAATGCTTGTGCTAACTTAAACGTCGACGCAGTCGATCTTTCACAGACTTCCTTTGGATGGATCCCCATTTATTCCTGTGTAAGTTCTTCAGGGTAATGAGTCAGTCACATAGAGACCATGGCTGATTCAGAATCGTGTTGCAGAGTGAATGTTGGGAATTTATTTAAAAAAAGGGAAAAAAAAGGTAAGATGACAGTTTGACAGTTTGGGAGTGTGCTGTGGTGTCAGTGTTTGTTGCTATTCATCCTTACCGGAAGAGTATTTTCTGTTATTTTCTCAGGAATCAAGATTGCAAAAGAGAAAAGTTAATCAACAAAACTTAATGGTAGGTGCATACAATTACGGGATTCCTTTTAATCAACATTTTTATACTCTTTATCCATGTCTTTGATATGTCTTTAAAAACCATGTATATTCAAGGACCTTTGTCTTCAAAAACATTAAAAGTTTGTTGTCTGTAAAAGGTAACCCTAAAAGTAGAACAGATAAACGCTTGGGACAAACACCTTAGTGTGTTGAAACTTAAGCAAAGTTTTCCTTTAACAACGTTATGTATTCAAAAATTCAGAAATAGCAGGATTAATGAGACATTTTTATGGAACTACCCAGTTGTCATAAAATAAAATATGCTGGGTAAGTTGTGTCTGTTCTAGGTTAATTAGTAATTATTTATAGAGAAGGATGCTATAAAACAAGCTCAAAATCTGTGATGCTTGACTTGCTACAGTAAATAACAGCAGCAGAAAGGAGAGTGGATGCTGCTAGCAAAAACTGGAACATGTTTTACCACTGTCGCCTTCAGGATGTCCGCTCTTGAAGTCCTGCTTTTCGTTCTGTTCGTGGCCAGCGATTCCCTGAGCGCACAAGAAGCTTTAGAATGTGAGACGTGGTTGCATTTGGGGTTTGTAGCCGGTCAGGGCAGGGCTGTGTGTGTCACCTGCCTGGCTGACCCCTGGCAGCGCCACTGCGGCATCGCAGCCCCACGGGTACAGCTTCTCAGGAGATCCGCCGTGTGGTTCACATAGAGTTCATTTTTAAATCATGGGAAAACAATGAGAATGTTGAGAGCTTTGTGTGACAGCTGCTTACCTGTGTCTGCTGTTGTGGAGTGTCTCATAGTTCTTGAGCTCTGTACTGCCAGGAGCATGGTGGGATTTCACACAGACGTAGGTGTGCGTTTGCTTTCAGCTGTTATTCTGTACCTCTATACATTAAAAAGATTGCAATACAACTAAAATACTGGGTGTTCTGGTAGTTTTGAATCATTTTGAGTCAACCTATCAATGTCAAAAGGATGTATTTTAAATGAGTAAGATGGTTTGGTTCTTTTTCAGTAGGAAGAAATAGTCGGTATATGCGTTAAAAAAAAAATATGCATTCTTTTTACAGCAAGTGTTTTTTAGAATTTTTTATTCAGATGAACAGGGAGAAAATCATCAGTAATTAAGAGCATGGCAATCAGAATGCATTGGGAAAAACAAAGGTTATTTCAAATGAGAAGGTAAGTCATAAGGAATTATCTCTGATTCTCTTAGAATATACAGTTATTGGTCAGGATTTTTTTTTTTCTGGGAAGATTTCCTACAGATTTTATTTAGTTATTTTTTCATTACCTCTGTTCTTTACCTGGTAGCTAGCAGTTACTAGTAATTAGATATCACAAACTTGATAGTGATGTAAACCAGCTGCAGTTATGATTTTTCTAATAGAGTTTTGGTTTGTGATTCGAGGAATTTTTTTCATGCTACTTTAGCCTTTAAATTGCCAAAAAAAGTTACTGCTTTAAGGATAACTTTGCATTTATATAGACTGCAGTCTATATAATGAATTTTATTTGTTACAGATCGTATGGGTAGCTAAAAAACTTTAGTGCTGTTTATCTCCTAGATAACATGGTGCCAAATACTATGAGTGATTTTTTAAGTTGTTCTGCATAACATATGATTTATATTTAGGTTGTCTTGGAAAATGCTCCAATGTTGATGCCCTTTTGAGAGAAAGCAGTACAATATATGTAAATAGGTTTGTACGAATGCAAGTCTTGATCAGTGTGTAATCATTTAGTTTTATCTCTGGTTAACAGTAAATGTTGGATCAGATTGTCGTGGGCAGTGGGGAGGAAGGAGGTTTCCATCTTTTGTTGAGATAAAGGCTGCTCATAGCATCGTCTCTCTAGCTAATAATGCAGTAGTCATGAGTTTGCTAATCCACCTGTCGGCGGTGTAAAACCCTTCTTAAAATAGCAAAACAGTAACAGCCCCGCTGCTCTGACACTGCTTGCTTCCTCTCGGCTGCTGAGCGGGCTCAGAGGATCTGCTCTGAGAGCTCTGCCAGTTCTTTCTGGCTTTATTCTAAATGTGAAAAGTTATGCAAAATTCTGCTCAGCTGTGTTGGCTGGTTTGGGTTTTTCTGAGTACCACAGCAGTGCTTGACCTTGCAATGCACAGTCCGGATCTTAATTTTCTCTCTCCGTGTCTCCAGTGGTGTCTTGCCATTGCTTGTTTGCTTGTACACCATAGGTGAAGATTTCAGGTTCCTCTCCATAAATCACAGACTTCAGTGGCTTTGCACCAGAATCTGGGTCAGCTTGTAGCTCGCTGTATGGATGATGAGTACAGCATTCAGTCCGAGTCCCGCACAGGAGAGAAACAGCAAAGAATGACAGATTTGAGTGCCAACCATGGTGCCTTTTGCTGCCTAATTATGGCTGCTGATGGGGAGGTTATTTTTAGACAGCTGTATGCCCGCGAAGTGCTGTAAGCACTCATCTTCTGCAGCGTAATTTACAGCTCAGTTCACACAGTAAAAGGGATGGAGGAGAACTGACATTAACGCAAAACAAATCCTTTTGTAGACCAAAATAAGGAACGATCCCAATGCAGAACACACAGAAAGATTTTCTTAGAGGGTTTGAATCTCAAATGGATTTCATGGTTTTTAGCCTTTACCAGCAACCCAGAGATGACACCTAGTGGAATTCAGATACAACCACACTTAAATTATGTGATAGAAATCATAATAATACAAGCCATACAATTTACTGGCTAACTGGAAGACGGGCACAAAACCTCAGCAAAGTGATTTAACTAGGTAAACCTTCATTTCTTAAATAATTTCAGAATTTCAAAGGTACAAGTCAGTGGAAATTAAGATGTACTACCGTCAACGAAGTATGTCATATGAAACTTGAAATTTCTGATGTAATTAGAAATACAGCCCACTAACAGTATGTTACTGTATTAATAATTAAATAAGTATTTACTTTGTTTTCATTTAGAGCCAACTGCACTGGAGCTGAAGACTTCATGGCCTGCTGGTGTAGTACAGACAACTTCTGTCCTACTGATATTTCTTGTCAATGTAAAAATGAAAAACCTTTTTGCAGATAGGTTCTGAGATTGGTTAGTGGGTTCCCTGAGGGGTCCTGGTGTTGACCCCAACATCACAGGATCTGTATCTCAGGCTATGATGGGGTGAGCTGTGTTGAGTGCACCCTGTGTCTTTGCTTGGATCTGCCTGTTGCTGTCCAGATCTTGGAAACAAACATGGTGGCACTTTCAGCCTCATTTTCCCACAGGGCTGAATGAACCTCAGATTGCTGCCAGGCTTCATTTCAAGTCAGGGCAGACTTCTTGCCCGCATACTTTTTTTATTGTACTGGAAATAAGTCTGTTTATCTTTGTTTCTTCTCACCTTTTTGCAGAAATAAGGATGTTTCCCACCTCTCTTGTTGGTGTCCGGTCAAAACACCTGTGCAATTGTGGGGGTCCTAGAGCAGTGTTTGGAGGGGCTTGGGGACCAAAGCCTCTGCGTGTGTCCTCTGCTTTCGTTTCTGCCTGCGAGCCCAGAGCCCTCTTAGCCCCATGAAACAGAAACCCCCTCTTATGCAGCTGTGGGTGTAGCCCTGTTGCAGAGAAACTCCCGCCCAGGGAGGGAGCACCCACAGGCCCTTTGGTCTCCCCGTGGATTTTCCCTCGTGTAGGTGTCCCGTCTCTTCCCACAGAGCTGGGACCCTTTGCCTTTTCCCTGTCCTGTGGTGGTTAGCCCCATGGCACAGCTGAAAGTGTGAGCACACGGTCCTGCGTGGTGAGAAGCCACCTCCCCACGGATGTGAGCCCCACGCCTCGCCCTGCTGCGTGTGCTCAAGGCTTCGCTATTGCCTGAGAAGCCCTTCCAGGGCCCTATCTCTGCCCACGAAGGACAAGGGCAGAGGCTGGAGCCTTACGGCACGTCCATCCTCCGCTGCGGGGAGGACATTATGGCCGTGCTGCTCGGGTCGTGTTCCCTCACCTTCCACCGTGCTGGGCACCCCAGGGACCCCGGGAGGACACCGCAGCAGTTCGAGTGGCTGTAGACTTTGTGCCGGCTTGTGTGTGCTCTTTGGGAGGAGCTGCCTTCCCAGACAGGGCTGCGGGGGAGCAGCCGGGGCAGGACGCCCAGCTCCGGGTACCCAGCCGGGCTCTGCCCGGCCGTGCCGGGGGGAGAGCAGCCCGCGGGGCTGTGGCCACAGCCCCCCCGAGGTGTGCAACCGTCCCCGGGGTGCCGGGAGCTCCGGACACGGGGCTGGACGGGGCGGGCACACCTCCCGCCGGGGCCGCCCCGTCGGTGCCGCAGGTGCGGCGGGCGCGGCGTCTTTAAGAAGGCGGCACCGCCCCCGCTCTGCCCCTCCCGCCGCTGCTGCCGGGAGGCGCCGGCCGGAGCCGCTGCAGGTACTGGGGGGGGCCGGGGAGTCTTGGGGCTGGCGCCGGACGCCGCCGGTAGTGAAGAGCCCGGGGCCCGGCCCGCGCCCGCCTCGTCCCCGGGCGGCGCCGCGGCGCGGTGCGGGGGCGGGAAGGTCCCTCCCGCCGTGCTCAGCAGCGGCCGCTTCCAGCCGCCATCCGTCTCCCGGCGCGCCGGTGCCGCCGCCTCGGGCACGGAGCGGGGGGCGCGGCTCTGCCCTCCTCCGCCGGGGCCGGAGCTGCCGCGGCCGCCCGGGGTCGGGTTGTCAGCGCCTGCGGGCCGGATCCTGCTCCCCCCGCTGCTCCGGGTGCGCGTCCCCACCCCGGCCGCTCTGCGTGGGGAAGAGCAGCTTTCCGAGCCCGGGGTGCGTTTGTGGCTGCAGCAGCCCGGGGCAGCTCCTTCTGCCCCGGGGGTGCTGGGCGCCAGCCCCGGTCCCACGGAGCCGGCTGAGGTCAGCGGGGCTGGCAGGCGGCCGACAGCCCAGCCCGCAGCAGCGCCGTGCCCTGGGCAGGGCCGCGGAGGCGGCGGGGCGGGCTGGGTGCGGGCGCCCGGGGCACCGGCTGCGCCCAGGCGGTGTCTTGGGCGCAGTGCTGCGGGCTGGGGGCGGCAGCCTGTCCTGTCCTCGGGGCGCAGGCAGGGGGCAGCCGGCTGAGGTGGGCTGAGGTGGGGCTGCGAGCCCGCGGTGCGGCTGCCGCGCTAAGCGGCTGGTTTGCTCCCAGCACGGACGCGTCCGGCTGCTTCTGGCGAGGGTGGGCGATCCCGGGCGGAGCCATGTCCGAGGCTGTGGATCTGTCCTTCTTGTCGGATGCGGAGAGGGATTTGATCCTACAAGTCCTGCAGCGTGATGAGGAGCTCCGCAAAGCAGAGGAAAGGCGAATCAGGTGAGGATGTGGCCGGGCCAGGCAGGGCGCTTGCTGGTTTCCCCGCTTGGCTCCAGAAGCGGCTGGGGCGGCTCTGACGGCTCCCGGTTTTGGGGTCCGAGCAGGCGCCTGAAGAACGAGCTGCTGGAGATCCGGCGCAAGGGAGCCAAGCGGGGCAGCCAGCGCTACAGCGAGCGGACGTGTGCCCGCTGCCAGCAGAGTCTGGGTCGTGTCAGCCCCAAGGCCAACACCTGCCGGGGCTGCAACCACTTGGTGTGTCGGGACTGCCGTTCCTACAGCCCCAACGGCTCCTGGCGCTGCAAAGTCTGCACCAAGGAGGCGTGAGTACCCAGGGACAAGTGGCGAGGACTCTGCACACCCCTCGTGTTCTCTTCCTCCTCCTGGTCACCCCAGCTTGATGCCGTATGGCCAACCTTTCTTAGCCCAGCTGGTCTTCTCCAGCACAGGGCAGCCGTCTCTGCTGTCAGTTCCCAGGGTGGGTACTTGTAGCTGGGTGATGGAGAACTGGGTTGTGCTCCATGCTTGGTCTCCTTCATGCCTACCCTGCTCTTTTTCCTCCCTTCCTTGACTCTGGCATACCGCCTTGGTCCTCACACAGCCTGTGTTTCAAGCACCCCAGGTTTCTTCCCTCTTGACCTTCCCTGTTCCACAAAGCCTATCTCACTCTTGTGTTTGGGGACGTAGCTGGGCCTGTCTTCTACCTAGTGCATCGTCCCTGCTGAGCCACTTGCCAAGCATGCCCGTGGTGCCTGTGCTCTCCTTGGCTGCGGCAGCACCAAGGGTGGCAGTAGGGCACAGGGAGCAGCCCCCCACTGCCCCTCACTGTCCCCCACTGCCCTCCTGTCATGCAGCGAGCTGAAGAAGACAACGGGTGACTGGTTCTATGACCAGAGGGTCAACCGCTTTGCCAACCGCCTGGGCAGTGACATGGTGCGGCTGTCCCTGCGGCACAGGTCGGCAGGTAAGGATGCCACAGTGACACCTTCTCCCGCAGCCCAGCCCCCTGGGATGCTCCAGCTTCCCCTGGTGCTCCTCTGCCCAGTGTGGAGCTGCCTGGGAGCAGCTCTTGCTCCAGCCAGTGGACTCAGAGCAGCGGTCCTCCTGGTGCCTCTCTCCTTCCAGCCAGCAAAAGGGAGACTGTAGGACAAACCCTCCTCCAGAAAGCCCAGCTCAGTGAGCCCAAAGGCTCCTCCACAGCCTGGCAGCAGAGCCCCCCAGCACCCCAGGAGGGGCCCAGGTGAGGGTCCCTGCCACCTCTCCAGCTCTGGGCACCGGCCCCCATCTGCTGCAGGGACAGGAGGGACGCTGCAGCCCTGTTTGGATCATTGGTGGTGCAGCAGATGTCTCTCAGACCGGCCTTCTTGCCAAACAGGACATACCTGTGGTTTTGTTTGTCTGCAGTTTGTTTCCGGATGTCTCAGACCCTCCAGATGGCAAAAGCGACACAGAGTCCATGGAAAACATGAGCCTGGATGGCTACAGACCTAGTCCTGGTGGTGTGGGGGGCAGGTGAGGGGCTCCTTTTGGGGGGACCTGGGCAGGTTGTGCGTGGCAAGGCTGGCCTGGCAGAGGATGAGGACCTTTGTGTGAAGTGTGTTTTGCTCTGTTCAGCTTCCTTGCCTAGTGAGGGAGAGCTGGCTCCTCTGGCTGGGCTGAAACCTGGCCGTGCACAGGCAGGTCCTCTGCCCCGCAGGCTGGAGTGCTCTGCAGAGCTTGTGTGGTTCCGAGGAGCTTGAGGGGAGGTGGTGCCTCCCAGCTGTGCTCTTGGCCTGGGACAGACCTTTCTGTTTCCTCTGCAGGAGAAACTCCCTGGAGAGAGCTGCCCCTCCCAGAGGTGGAAAACAGGTTGCTGCACCAGCAGGACCTGCTGCCTCCAGCCTGACCCTCCCTCTCCGCTCCAAAACCACGCTCTCTGACGGACGAGTGCGTGCTGCTGCTCCGGCAGGCTCAGCCCTGTCCTGGGGCGTGGGGCTGGGAGTCGTGCGGGGTGCGCAGCCCTGCGCTGCTCTGAAGGGACCCTTCCTCCCAAGGATGCCGCCGTGGGGACCTGCAGCAGCAGCTTGGTGGATGAGCATGGAACCATATTCAAGAAGAATCCCCGGCGGGTGGTGAGGCCCGCGGGTGAGAGCTGCTTGGGTGCAGGGGGGACTTGGGTGCCAGCCTGGTGTTGGGGGGCAGCTGCTTCTCCCTGGGTTTTCGGTGCAGGTGGGAGAGGCTGGGGCAGCCTCTTGCTTGAGGGAGCAGCAGGGCTCTGCCAGTCCTGCACCGTGCCGCTGCCTCCTGCCTCACCACCTCTCGTGCAGACTACACCAAGTCGGTGATCGACCTGCGCCTGGAGAACCTCGTAGGGGAAGGTGGCTCTTTGGGGGATCGCAGCAAGTCAGTCCCTGGCCTCAATGTGGAGCTGGTGAGACCCTCGGTGGAGGAGCTGCCTGGCTGGCCGTGCCCTGGTGCTCCCCGTGCAGGCAGTTGATGAGCCTCTTCTTGTAGGAGGAGGAGGAGGAGGACATCGATAACCTGGTGGAGATCCATCGCCAGAGAGTGGCCCGGGGCAGCATGCGCAGCGGCGCCTCCTCGGTGGGTCCCTGCAGCGTGGCCGTGCTCTGCTCTGCTCTGCTCTGGGAAGACATGATGGAGAAGGGCAGCGGCGACAGGTTGGGTGGGAGGGAGGCAGAGTGGGCAGCTGCTGGGGTATGGGGCCAAGAGTTTGGGGTGAGGGGGCTTCCTCGCCTTGAAAAGAATCGAAATGTGGAGACCCAGCTGTCTTCCAGGGAGCTCGGCAGCCATCTCCAGCCATGGAGAGGTGAGAGAGGGGCTGGGGAGGTAGCAGAGGAGGTGTGGGGAGTAGCCTTGCTGCGGACGAAGAGGGACCCACCAAGCGATGCTGCCCTGGCTCAGCCCTGCTGTGTCTTCCAGAGCACACTGGGGAGCATGGTCAGCATCTACAGCGAGGCCGGCGACTTTGGCAACGTTGCGGTCACCGGGGGAATCTCCTTTTCCCTGAGCTACGAGCAGAAGACACAGACCTTGTTCATTCACGTGAAGGAGTGTCGCCAGCTGGCCTATGGGGACGAGGGCAAGAAGCGCTCCAACCCGTGAGAGCTGGGGTTGGGCGGCCAGTGGCATCGCTGGTGGTGCTCAGCTGGGTTGTGGGGTGCCCACCAGAGATGGGAGCTGTGAGTGGGGGTGGGTCTTGGGGAGGCAGGAGGTCTGGGGTTGTCCTGGGGGGTGACGGGGAGTTAGTTGTGGGGAGACCCTGGTGAAATGCTCCCTGCAGGTATGTGAAGACCTACCTCCTGCCCGACAAATCCCGACAAGGGAAACGCAAGACGACCATCAAACGCAACACCATCAACCCCCAGTACAACGAGCTGCTGAAGGTGAGTGGGGATGGTCTGGGGCCTGGCACGCACTTGGCCCAGGGGATGCTGCTGGAGCAAAGCAGGGGATGGATGGGCTCCAAGCCCTGGGGTGGGGGCTCTGCAGAGGCTCCATGTCCAGACACAGCACCCTGGAAGCTGGAAAAAGCCACTGCCAGGCTGGGTTGCTGCTCAGATGGGGCTGTGGTGTCAAGCCCCAGGTGCCCTGGTAGAGGCACAGCTGCAGATGCAAATCTGTGTGTCTCAGCCTACATTCCTGGCACCTGTGGCACCACCCAGAGCAGGGGCCTTCTGCTTCCTCTGGGCATTGTTTTCCATGGAAAAGGCTCCTGGGCCATTGCAGACAGGTTACGGCGGTGGGAAGGAGGGCAGCAGGGCTGCAGAGGCTGAGATAAGGCAGTTCTGGGCTCCAGGGCAGAAGCACTTGGCGCTGCCCACCACGGTCCCTGCTGTGGCCACCACCAGGTGGTGGGAAGGGCTGGCTCTGCCCCCGAGCCTGGCAGCGCATTGCTGAGGCCAGGTGCTCTCTGGACAGGAGGGAATGGGGAGCTGTGGTTTGGTGTCCAGGCTCCCTCAGCCCCGCGTTTGCCGAGGTCTCGCGCTCTGACCACCTGAAGCTTGGTGGGTTGGCAGAACTTCACTTGTGGGATGGCTGGGTGCCATGAGTCCTGGTCCTGGCTCTACATGGGCTCTGAGGACGGCTTGTCCAGAGAGTCTGGGCTCCTGGACCACTGCCCCAGGGCTCTGAGGTTTCAGCAGGCTTTGGAAGGAGGATGAACAGTCTCCTGCATGCATCCATCGCTCCTCAAATCTGTCTTCTCTACTGTCCGAGAGCTGTGGCTGATGGTGTGTATAAAGCCTGTCCCCTGCCTGGTGCTGCCTGCTCACCACTGGTTTTCCTGTCTCTCTTCCCAGTACGAGATTAACAAGTCCCTCCTGCTTGCGAGGACGCTGCAGTTCTCGGTCTGGCACCACGACCGCTTTGGCCGAAACACGTTCCTGGGTGAGGTGGAGGTCCCGCTGGACGCCTGGAACTTCGAGAGCCAGCTGGAGGAGTTTCTGCCCCTGCACGGCAAGGTGCTGGCCCGGCCACCCCAGTCCTCCCTTACCCAGCCCTGCCAGGGGGGTGGCCCTCTGTGGGCAGAGCGGTACAGAGACCTGGTCTGAGAGCTGCCAAAAGGCTTGTGCTAAATCAAATCTTTGGAGAAATGAAGACTCTGGAAGCAGACAGCAGTAGTAAAAAAGGGCAGATCTTCTGCCTTGAGCCTAGCTTCCCTCCTCCTCTGTAAGTTCACTACGTGATGCTGCAGGACTTGTCTCTGCCTCGTCAGGGATTTTCGTTCTGCTTGCTTGATTGCTCTGAGAGCACAGCTCTTCCCAGCTCCCTGCCCCGGCCAGGAGGAACTGGAGAAACAGGGAAACAAGGGAGGGAGATGGCTGTGGCATCATGCTGCGGGCTGCAGGGATGGGCAGCGAGGGCCTTCCTGCAGCTCAATGGCAGCAGCAGTTGCTGCTGCTGGGATGAAGTCTGGTTCTTTAGATTAACTCGTACTGTGGGCTCAGCCCTCCGTGTTGCTGTGGTTTGAGCAGCTTGTGGTCCTAAATAGAGTTTCCTAAGGGAAGTGATTGAGCCAAAGTAGGATCCCAAAGGAGCTGGTCTGAGTCTGAGCTGGTAATACTGGGGAGGGACTGCAGGCATCCGTGCCAGCTAAACCACCTCTAGGAGAAGCCTTTGGCCCAGCCTGGGGAGGTGATGCACGCAGAAGAGCCCATCACCATGTCTGCTTTGGCTTCTCCAGCACTTTTTGAGAAGTCTTGCCTCTTTGCAGATTGGGACAGATGCTGCTGGTCTCCACCAGTACAAGGGAGAGCTGGTTGTCTCCATGAAGTACATCCCATCTTCCAAGCATCCTGGGGCTGGGAATGACAGGAAGGGTGAGTGATGGAGCTCCAGGATCTCTGTATAGGCTGCAGGACCTGCTCGTGGCCAGGCGAGATGAGTCTGGGGGGTGCTTCTTGGGGGGTGCCACTGCAGCCTTCTCTGCAGCACCTACAAGGCTGCTGTGGCTCAGGGCAGACCTGGCTGTCCTCAGCTGGCCCAGTAGTCCCAGTGCTTTTCTGGGGCTGCACAATGCCGGACCATTGGGCCTTGCATGAAGCAATTGTGTGCCTTCATCTCAGCAGGCAGGGCCAGGAAGGGAGGAGGCAGGAGGAGATACAAGCTCCGGATCTGTGCCCGCCTCTGCCGTGAAGGCTGTTCAGCAGGACTTTTCTAGAAGTTAGTGGTGGTGCAAATTAAGGTTGATTAATTCTTGTTGTGTTGGGTTTTTCCCAGGCAAAACAGGGGAAGGCGGTGAGCTCCAGGTCTGGATCAAAGAAGCCAAGAACCTCACGGCTGCTAAATCGGGGGGGACATCAGACAGCTTTGTCAAAGGGTGAGTGTGGGTTCTGGTGCAGGGGGCAGTGAAGGCACTGTCCTCCCTGGCTGCTGCCACAAGGACCTGGGATAGGGAAGGGTCTCTCTGCTATCTGCCACATGCTGCCTGCTTTGGTACCCTGAAAGTCTCCATCTGCCCAGAGCCAAGATGCTCCTGGTAGCAAACGCGCTCCTGGGTTTTGCTTTGTTGAGCGGTCGTGTTGGGAAGCTGTGTGCAGGGCAGGGCTCCAGCTGCTGTCAGATCATCTTCCCAGAGGTCACCAAGCCACCAGGCAGCATGGCTGGGGGTGAGCAGGCTCCAGTCCTTGTCCCCTCCCCTCCTTAGACTGCTTGCAGTCTGCTGAGTGGCTTTTCAGGAGCTGGGGAAGAGACCCAGCCCGTTGCAGACCATTGTGGCTCTTCTTGGGCCATGTCAGAGAAGGTGCGCTCCAGACCAGGTCCTGGGGTGCCGAGGTGCCCCAGTCCCTGGGCCAGAAGGCAGTTGCACGTTTGCTGCTAACCAAAGGGGCTGCCTCCCCCAGCTACCTCCTGCCACACAAAACCAAAGCCTCCAAGAGGAAGACACCTGTGGTGAAGAAGACCCTGAACCCTCATTACAACCACACTTTTGTCTACAACGGCATCAACCCTGAGGATCTGCAGCACATCTGCCTGGAGCTGACGGTTTGGGATCGGGAGCCGCTGTCCAGCAACGACTTCCTCGGGGGTGTCCGTCTCGGGGTGGGCAATGGTGAGGAGCCCTGGGGTCCTATCAAACCCTGGGGACAAGCAGCCTTGCTTGGGGCTGCCTCACTTGTGGGCAGGAGGCTGCTCCGGCACCCACTTCTGCCCACGTCCATCCTTTCTCCCAGGCATGAGCAATGGGCAGGCTGTGGACTGGATGGACTCCACGGGCGAAGAGCTGAACCTGTGGCAGAAGATGTGCCAGTACCCAGGCTCCTGGGCCGAAGGGACGCTCCAGCTCCGCTCCACCATGGCCAAGATGAGGCCATAGGCTGCAGCACTGGCACCGGGATTCAGAGGAGGGCTGGCACCGCTGCTCGAGAGCTGCACAGCCTGGCAGGGCTGCCAAACATGGTTATTTTTTTGCTTATACTTTAATAAACATAACTTCCTCTAAACAGGCTTGGGCAGAAAGTCTTCTTGCCCTTGCTTCGTTTAAAGGTTTTCCTTTTGTCTTAGGCTTTGCACCAAATTTCAGGCTGAAATAGAGTTCTTGTGGACCCTTCCTTCTTCCCCTCCAGGCAAAACACTTTGAACTGGGGCGGGGGGGGGGGGGTTTCCTTCTTTTTTTTTTTTTCTTCTTCTTTCCATTCTTCTTTTTCCCATCCTCTCTGTTTCATAGTCTGCTCCCTCCTTGTCTGTTCCACCCTCCTCCCCCAAGATGCTGCCAGCTCCAGGACAGGGCATCCCTGCACAGCCCAGCCCCAGCCCTGGCTGCGGGGCCGGGATGGAGCCCTGTGGGGTCAGCCAGGGGTGGCTGGGGGCAGCGGCCCCCAGAAAGGATTGGTTTCCCAGGGCTTGCCCTCTGTGATGACTTCTGTACAAATTTATTTATTTCAAGTTAATATTCTACTGCCAAAATAGTTCCCAGGAAGGGTTGCCCTGTGGCTGGTGGAAGGGGAAGCGAGGGGTAGGGGGGAATGGATGCTACTGGCTTTGCTGAGCGTGGGGCAGTTTGCTTTTAGTAAAGGCCTCCTGGCAGCTCCGGCAGGACCCTGGCAGCAGTGCCTGCCTGGCAGAGCTGACCCCAGGTTGGGGGGAGCAGGTTCAGGTTGCGCACAGGGTGAGGATGGTCACAGGGAGAGTGAAGCTACTGCATGAGAGGCTGTTGTGCTGTTCTCTGCCTGTCCTGTCTGCTCTCCCCTGCTCTGGCAGCCCAGCGTTGGGGTCTCTTCTCCCCCCCTTGCCCTGAGGTTTGAGCACAGGGGCTCTGGCATCTCCTGCCATGGTCCCAGCTGGGCTTGAGCCATCCCACCCCACAGCCGGAGGCTGCTCCTGGCTGCTGGGCAGTGGGGATGCTGCTGGCACCTGGTCCCTGTTCACCTTTCTGTGCCAGAGCAGCTGGAGAGGGGTTCCCCTTCCCCTGGAGGTCCTCAGCACCCTGGTCTTCCTCTACGGTGGGCGACTAGATAAGCAGA
The DNA here is from genome assembly GCF_036013445.1 of Caloenas nicobarica. Lineage (NCBI taxonomy): Eukaryota > Metazoa > Chordata > Aves > Columbiformes > Columbidae > Caloenas > Caloenas nicobarica. Next base: position 7,841,134 of record NC_088256.1, read on the forward strand.
AAGGAAGGTGTCTGTCCTCTGAGGCTGGTGGCGGCGGAGGCGGGGGTTTCACTCGCAGGGGTCCCCGCTCTGCGCCCGCTGTTCCGCCTCCCGCTCGCTCAGCAGGTAGGTGTCGATGAAGATGAAGAGCTCATCAGGGCTGACGGGGGAGATGTAGCGCTCACGATCGATGCCCGCCTTGTCCAGCAGCACCGCGTTGAAGTGGGAGCGGGTGAGGTGCAGGAACTGCCTGGGGGTGCAGGAGAGAGCTGCTGGTCAGGGCTGGGGGGGCTGAGCCTGCCTACCCCATGCAACCCAGGTCCTCCGGGATGGTGGCTCCCAGCTCTTCCTCAGGGCTGTGAGCTCTTCCTCAGGGTCTGGTGATGCTCTATTTGGGGGTGTCCCCACATTGCACAAGCCCCTCTGATGCAGCAGGAAGGGGCTGTCTACAAACCCAGCTGCAGCCTCCTGCTTTGCCAGAGGAGTCCCCATCCCCTGTCCCCTCACACAGACACTCGGCTCTCCAGGACAGCCCCCCCATCCACCCTACCTGAGTTCCTCGATGAGGCTGAGAGACAGCTGGTGCTCTCGGATGCGTCCCACCTCATGCGGGGGCTGCCCCACCAGCTCCACGGTGGTGACATGACGCAAGTCCAGCCCGCAGGCAGCTTGCTGTGGAGAGAGGGGCTGGTGAGAGGGTGCTGAGGGAGGGTGGTGTGGGAAGGGGGGCGGTGGGACCGTCTCCTCACCTGCAACATGGAGATCTGCATCTTGTAGTAGCGGTTAGAGGGGTCAGGAGCTGAGATGACGAGGAGGCGGCGTTTCTCGTTGAACTGGTCCAGCAGGCTGGCGGCTGAGTTCACGGCTGTGTTGATCTGCATGGCTGGGGCGAGAGGTCAGCGTGTGGGGAGATGCCATTTCCACCCCCCACCCCCAATCACCCCTTCCCCACCCCGTTGCCCTACTGGGCAGCATCCACTCTGAGCACCGGGCATCCCTGCGGGCAGGTCCCCCCTGTCCCACACCACTTACGTGCACAGAGGGGCTGGGAGCCCGTCCACTGCTGGGTGGACTGGCAGACGCGCAGGGAGGTGCCCTGGCGCTCGTAGCCCCCGTCACACAGGTACTCGCAGGTTGCACCGTAGTTGTTGCCGTCGGAGGTGCAGGAGATGTAGCCGTTCTGGGGAGGCTTCAGGACAGGGCAGCGCCTCACTGCGAAGGGCGAGGTGGGTGAGGGCTGGGGGTGATGGGGCACAGCCCCAGCTGTGGGGTGCAGAGCCTGGAGCTGGTGGGGGGCACCCAGCAGCCCCAGGGGATCCTGCTTCACCTTGGACACGGACGCTGAACTTGCAGCTGGCTCGGTTGTACGCCTGGTCGTAGGCAGTGTAGCGGATCACATGCTCTCCTTCGGAGAATTCTGAGCCGGGCTCTGGGCCCCGCAGCATGACCCTGCACCCAGCAGATGGGTGTCTCCATCGGGGCCCTGGGAGGGAGCACCCAGCCTGGCCCCCAGCCCTTGCCGCCGGTGCCAGCAGTGCCTCCATGCTCACCTCTTGATGATGCCATCGGCAGAGTCCTTCACACGGGGGGCGTCCCAGTAGACGGTGGCAGTCAGCTTGCCGGGCTCAGCTATCCGCTCCCGGGAGTCCGGGCAGCGGATCTTGGGAGGCTCCAAATCTGCCCACAGGGAGGAGAGGGAGTGGGGGAACCCACGGGGGCTGGGCTACCAGAGCTGGGCACCATCCCTGGTGCTCAGTGACTCCAGGGATGCTGTGCACAGCCTGGGCACACCAGAATGCCAGCACAGAGTGACCCAATCCCAGACCAACGTGCCCTGCGCCAGCCCCTGCTTCAGGACTAACAGCACCTTGGGGAGCAGCAGGGACAGGGGTCCCAGGGACAGGGGGTGCAGGAGCCAGTACTGGCAATGGCCAGGTCGGATGTGGGGGTGATACCTGTAGGCACCCCAGGGATGGAGGGTGGCCTGCCCTTGCGTGCCCCAGCAGCGTGGGGCTGGGAGGACGGTAGGGCAAGAATTTACCTACACAGATTGGCTCGCTCCCGCTCCAGCGCCCGTCCTCCATGCAGATGCGGCTCCGGTCACCCTCCAGCTGGTAGCCAGGCAGGCAGGTGTAGTCACAGCGGGAATCCATCTGCACGCCGGCCGAGCACACGTAGGTGCCCCGCAGCACGGCCGGCAGCACGTGGCACCGGATTTCTGGGGTGGAGAGAGCAAAGACGGGAGGGAAGCGGCTGCCCAGCCATGCTAGCGGGCAGAGCACCGGCTGCCACAGGTGCCCGCGGGGATGCCGGTGAGCCGCTGGTGGGGCACACTCACGTCGGCAGTACGCCATCCCGGACCAGTGGCGGCTGGGCAGGCACTGGACAGTGCTGGGACCCACCAGCCGGTAGCCGCGGGCGCAGCTCAGCTCGCAGCGCGTCCCCAGGCTGCTGCGGTAGGAGCCCCCCCGGGGCGAGTAGCAGGTGGCCTCTCCGCGGTGGATGTTGAGCGTGGCACACCACTGGGGCACTGGGGGAGAGAAGGGAGGTGAGGGGGATGCCTAGCTCTGCCATGACTCAGTTTCCCCACGAGGACCTGAGGGATAGGCTCAGGTGCCATTACCTCGGCGGTAGTCCAGGGCAGGATCGGGAGGGGCTTCTTCCACATACACTTCATTGGCGTGGCTCTCAGCTGTGTAATAGCCAGACCCTGGGGAGGAGGAGATAGACAAGGGGGCTGCGTGATGGTTCATGGCAGCAGCAGCACCCAGGTGACAATGTCTCCTTGGGCAGCTGCATCCTCCAACCTCAAAACATCCCACGACTCCCCAGTGAGTGTTCACACCCCCCAGCAGACTCTGTCCTGCTGGTCTTGGGGCTCCCCTCAAGGGTTAAGCTGGGAAGACAGCAAGCCCAGTCCCCTGCGACATGATGTGCGCTGGCACCAGCCCGCAGACTAAACAGTGGCAGGAGCAGCCGTGGTTACGGAAGGAAATGAGGGCTGGCGCAGAGTGGGCTGGCACTGACCCCTGGCTTCGTGCTGCCGAGAAGTTCTCCTTCCACTGTTCCCGTGGCACCGTCCCTGCCACCGGCTGTCCCGAGGGAAGGAAGAAGCTGCTCTCTCCTGCCCATCCCAGCAGAGCTCCTGGCCAAGAGGGGCTGGGGAGGATGCATCCCCTCTCACACCAGGGACGATGAAGCTGCTGGAGGGGCTTGGCTGGAGCTGCTGGCCCCACACCATTCGTGCTGTGCAGAGGGGCCCCTGACCCCATCGATGGGGGAGGATATAATTGCACCATTCTTGCAGGCCACCTTCTGTCCCACACCATGTCCCCATGGGAGCAGCAGGCAGGGAGGGAGCCGACCAGGGGCAGAGGGCTGGCGTCCTTCCCGCGGCCCCTCGGCACAGTGGCGTCTCAGCCGGCTGCGGCATTCCCCAGCACTGAGCTCACGTTTCCGCCGTGTTTCCGCCAGCCCCCGCCAGCGCTGCCCCCTCCTCGCTTCCAGCTCACCCCACCGTGCTCCCCGCTCCGGCACGGCGGGGAGGCTCAGCCCGGGAGGGGACCCCGGGTGAAGCAGCAGCCCCAGCACGGCTGCACTCATCTCCCGTTCCCCCTGCTACCCGTTTTGGGAAGGGGATATCCACCCAGGCTGATCCAAACAGCAGCCCTGCCGTCATGGGAGGAAACTGCATTACAAATCTTTCCAACATGAACTTTACTACAGAGCAGCTCCCCAACGCTTCCCACAAGCTCTGTTAAGTCACCCACTCGTTTCCACAAAGCTTTTCATTCTGATGCCGTTCCCATGCTGCCATGGCTGCCTTGGGGAGTGGAGGGACCTGGGACGAGCCCAGGGCTGGCACACATGAGGCTGGCAGTGGGGATGTGCCAGAGACCAAGGAATGCTTCTCAGAGGGGCTGCCAAGCCCCCGCCAGGACAGTGGGGATATGGTATGCTCTATCCCCACAGGCAGATGTGCCATTAATTGCGATGTTCCCTTTTCGTGCAGGCACTGCCCTTTCTTCTCTCCTGGGGCTAGCTTGCAGCTTTGCCTGTGCTGGGCAGGAGCATCCCCAGCCAGCTGTGCTGGCAGCGGGACCAGGGGCCAGGGACAGGAGCACGGAACGGGGAACCACCCCCAAACGGGGTAAAGGCTTTTGATCCTTGACCCGGCTGCTCGGCTGCAGGGGGGTTTGGATCTGAGCGCTCTGTCCAGGCAAACATCTGCCGGCCGATGGCCCCCGCGGGAGCAGGGAATCAGCGGAAAAGCTGCGCTCCCGCAGGCAGGGGCGTGATGGAGAGGCTGGTTTTCGGCTTCTCTCGGAATGCCTCCCAGCACCCCCCTCCACTCCTCCCCATACCCCACAGTGCAACCCCGCAGGCACCCCATACCCCATAGGCACCGATGCTCTCCCCAGCACCGCCGTACCAGGGCATCCCCTCCTTCCCTTTCTCCCCGCCGTGAGCCCCCCGTTGGGAGAAGGACCCTGACTGCTGCCATCCCCGGGGAGCCCCGCTGTGCCCATACAACCCCAGCTCTCACCTTCGTGCCACGTGGATGACACCAGCCTGGCGAGGACAACCAGCAGGACGGGGGCCGCCTCCTGCACCATGCCGGGGGCCGGGGGGGCCGGGGGCCGGCCAGCCCGCCTGCCGTACTCGGTCCGGGGGCAGCCGCGAACCCCAGTGAGGACGGAGAGGGGGCTGAAAACAGGACAACGACCCCCTCCGTTGCCTTGTAACTGCACAGACGCCTGACCGTCCTGCCTGTCCTTGCTGCCTGTGCTGAGCAAACCTACTTTTCCCTTCTGCTGCCCGTCCTCAACATTCAAAAGGCGTGAGTCAGGCCCAAAGTGATGAGATTGTCAAAAATAATAAATCCCAGGATCACCCGTTTTCCAATGCACCTCCTGCTTGTCCGAGGCTTTAAAAGGTTGTGAGATTTTTTTCTTTGCAAGCAGAAGATCCAAGAGCCTGTTTTGACACAGGAGAGAGCTGAGCCGAGCCTTTGCCAGCCCTGCCGGGCTCCAGGAATGAGGATCCTGAGGGGCCGAGGACAAAACCGCAGGAACCAGGACCCTTTTTCCACCTCCTGCCAGGAGGGAGGGAGAGACCTTGCTGCAGACGGCAGGCTCCGAAACTCATCCAGAGGCAAGTGCTTCCAGCTGTTTTCCAGCTGAACTTCAGTCCCTGCGAGGCAGAGGTAATAAAACGCATTCGTTAGGACCCACCACCCCACGTCCCATGGGGTCGGGTGGGAGTGGACACAGGAGCTGGCGCCACCCGGGATTTTGGCTCTGGCGCACAGGACTGCATGGGTGAGGAGAGACAAGGGATGAACCTGGCATGGACAGGTAGGAGAGTTGGCTCAGCGTGGGGGTGGCGGGGCGGAAACATGCTGCCTGAATGCACTAATTATGTGTCGGCCAGGCCGGTAAGCACACTAATTAATAACACAGCTGTCCTGAGCAGGAGAGGGCTGCCGGGAGGCCACTGCGGGGTGATGCTGCCTAGGCTGAAGGAGGAAGGCTGTGGGGAACGCTGGCCCGCGAGCCTGCAGCCCCCCGCAGCCTGGGGGGGCCCGAAGGAGGGCACAGGGTGCTCGCCCCATGGTGGGCAGGATGCCCATCGCCTGCTGGCATGGCGGCTGTGCCATGTGCCGGGGCACAGGGTGACTGCCCTACCCTCGCCGGTCCTTGTTCTGCAGGGGGACACCTCCTGGGCACGGACTGGGGGGCCACGACGGGCCGGAGCTGCTGGGGCAGCAGGGCAGGGACTGGGTGGCGTGGAACAGGGAGAGGTGGCACCGCGCAGGCAGGAGCTGGCAAGGAACAGGCAGGCGGTGGCACCGTGCAGGCAGAAGGTGACGCGGAACAGACACGCGGTGGCACCGCGCAGGTAGAAGGTGACACGGAACAGACACGCGGTGGCACCGCGCAGGTAGAAGGTGACGCGGAACAGACAGGCGGTGGCACGGGGCAGGTAGAAGGTGACGCGGAACAGACACGCGGTGACACCGCGCAGGTAGAAGGTGACGCGGAACAGACACGCGGTGACACCGCGCAGGTAGAAGGTGACGCGGAACAGACAGGCGGTGGCACCGCGCAGGTAGAAGGTGACGCGGAACAGGCAGGCGGTGGCACTGGGCAGGTAGAAGGGGACGCGGAACAGGCAGGGGGCGCCTTCGCTGGGCGGAGCGACGCGCCTTCGGGCTCACTCGGCCATTTCCGTGAGCGCTCGGCAACTACCGCCTCCGCTCGGGCTCCTCCGGCCGGGCCGGGCGGGGCGGGGGCGCGGCGGGGCCCGTCCCGGCAGGAGCGGCCCGTGTCGGCCATGGCGTCCCCGTCGCGGCGGCTGCAGACGAAGCCGGTGATCACCTGTCTCAAGAGCGTCCTGCTCACCTACACCTTCGTCTTCTGGGTGAGCGCCGGGCCGCGACCGCCCCGCCCTGTCCCGGCCCCACGACGTGTCGCGGGCGCGCCGCCCTGTCGCGACAGTCACGAGCCACAGCGGCTTTTCCCTCTCCCCAGGTGTCGGGAATCGTGCTGCTGGCCGTGGGCGTCTGGGGCAGGGTGAGCCTGGCCGTCTACTTCTCCCTGCTGGACGAGAAGGCCACCAATGTCCCCTTCGTCCTGGTGGGCGCTGGCACCGTCGTCGTCCTCCTGGGCACCTTTGGCTGCTTCGCCACCTGCCGCGGCAGCACCTGGATGCTCAAGCTGGTGAGTGGCCCCGGATGGGGTGGGATGGGGTCCCATCCCCTCCTGACCCACCCTAACCTGTCCTGACCCATCCGGACATGTCCCATCCCACCCCATCTCATCCCATCCTACCCAATCCCACCTACCGCATCCCACCCTTTCTGCCCGCAGTACGCCATGCTCCTGTCCCTCATCTTCCTCATCGTCCTGGTGGCCGCCGTCGTGGGCTTCGTCTTCAGGCACGAGGTGAGTCTGGGCGACCGCTGCTGTCTCCCAATGCTGCAGAGCGAGTTTTCTGCTGGTTTTAACCCAAGCAGATGTTGCTGGAGGCACGGAGGTGCTGCTGGCAGCGGTGCTCAGTTTAGCTAAAATGAGGTTAAAACAACCTGAAGAGCAGCTTGGTCCCTGTAAGGACCCATAAGGTCCCCGTAAGGACAAGGCTGGGCACAGCGTACACCCAGCAGAGCATGCTGCCCCTCTGCCAGAACAGGCAAAGTAAGCCTGGACTTTAATTTCTGGCTTTGATCTATCTTCTGCAATAATTCTTGTAACTAAAGCTACTCCGAGGACTCCTGGAGCAGCCTGCTTGCGGGGAGAGCTGGCACCGTGTGAGATCCTTGTTATTACACACAGCATCCCTGCCGCCACAGCGCAGCCCAGCCTGCCCTTTAATACAGCGTTTAATTGCCTGGGTGGCCAGGGGAATGTCTGGTGGCCATGGCCAGAGTCATTCCTGCCGTCGCTGAGAGGTGACTAATGCGGGACCATGGGTCCCAAAGCGCGGGAGGGGACGGCACTGCTGCAGAGGCCTCTCTCTTGCAGATTAAAACCAACTTTGAGAGTAACCTCAACCTGGCCTTGAGGGACTACAATGTGACCGCGGATCGGCACAGCGAGGCCGTCGACACCATTCAGAGAACTGTGAGTGCCGTGGGCTGGCAGGTGGTTGGGGGGTCGTCCCCTGGGACCCCCTGTGGTATCAGCGTCCCCGTCGTGGTGCTGGGGGGTCCTTTTGCACCATGGGCTTTTGAGTTTGGGAGGAGATGCTGGTGAGATGGGGGCAGTTCCTAGAGAAGTGAGGGTAGGGGGGCTGGGGGAGCAGTGGTAGGACTGAGGGGATCAGTACCCTGGTGTGATTGTGCTTCCCAAACCTGCTTCCCCCTCCAGCTGCACTGCTGCGGGGTGCAGAACTACTCGGACTGGGAGAGGACTGAGTACTTCACCCAGAGGGGCATCCCCCGGAGCTGCTGCAAGAGCCAGGATGACTGCTCAGAGGAGGATCTGAAGGACGTGAGAAGAGCCAAGTCGAAAGTGTTTGTGGATGTAAGTTAAGCTCAGAAAAACCCCCTGCCAGTCCTGGAGGTGGGGAGCGCAGAGCTGGTGGGTGGAGAAGGACTTGCTCTTCTCTGGGAGGCTTGGAAGGAGAACTGCTCTCTCCATGCAGACACCTTGTGGTCCTGGTATCCCCCTGGATTGGAAGGTGTGGAGGAATGAGCCTTCCCTCATGTCTGAGGTCTGCCCCACCTCTTCCTTGGAGGTTCAGGACCAGCCGGACCCAAGTATTTGTGCTCAGGGCCGTGTGTTTGGGGCAAAGGATGAATAAGGAGGTAATTCCCCAGTAAAGTTAGTTTCGGCAGCGCTGGCATCTCTCGTCAGCCGTGCAAAGTCCTGACCCCTTGGTGAGCACAGATGACCTCATCCGGCAGAGACGGCCGAGTGATGCAAGGAGCGTTCCTCTGATGAGTCACCTTGCTCAACCCAAGGCTCCCGTTGGGAGCAGCCCAAGGGCAGCGCTGCCCTTGATAACGCCGCTGGGCTGGGAGGCTGGCTGGCAGCGCTGACAGGGAAATGACTTTGCCGAGGCCAGGCAGGAGGGTGGCAGCCAGAAACCCTCAGCTGCCTGCACAGGAGCATCTTTCCCTGCAGCTGCCGGTGCTCTGGGGGGTGCTGGGTTGTGCTCAGGGGGGGTAAAAAGCACTGGACCCACGTACTTGCTTTTCCTCCTCTGCAGGGTTGTTTTTTCCTGGTAACGTCAACGATGGAGTCAAAAATGAGCGTTGTGGCTGGCATCTCCTTTGGCATCGCGTGCTTCCAGGTAACTCTCCCTTGCTGGCTGGCACAGGAGGAGTGCAGAGTGAAGCTAGTGTGTGTCTCCAGAGGTATTTAATTTCTGTGAGTCTAGTGTGCATACAAAAGGCATGGCCTGTTTCAGCCAGGGAGAAACAGCTATTCTGCACATTCCCCTTGGGTTTAATCTCACCACTGTACGGTCTCCAGTCTCTTAAAACCAGGGCTGAAGCACCAGCTCTGTTTCCTTGAGCCCAGGTTATTTGAGAAGAGCTCCTGTCTGAAACAACCAATTTCAAGAAAACCCAAACGGAGGCTGTGCTGCGCTGGGCAAGCTTCCTGCGTTTGCTGTTGGCCAGGATCAAATCGCGCCTTTCCTTTTCCTACCCACTGACCTTCCTTTTTATCAGGGAGGTATTTTGGCATCTCTTCTGCATGGCTGGGACACTGTGAGTGCCTGCAGATCACAGCTTACACTGGCAGCTCACACCCCACGTGCTGCCTTACCCTACGATTGCTTCCTTCCCTTCTTGCTCCCCAACCTCTCCTTTCCTTTATCCTGCAGGGCATTTCCTGCAGGAGCCGCAGCAGCGGCTTTATCCCGGCAGGAACCGAGAGGCCCCTGCCCCCAGCTCCGCTGCGCTGGGCACGCTGACGCCACGGTGGGGTTTCCCAATGCACTGTAGTGGGACCTGCAGGATGCACAGCCAACCCTTTTTTAGCTAGTTTGTGAGAGCTTGCTGGGTGCTGAGCAGCTGTGGAGCAAGCTCAGTTGGCCTTGACTTTGGAGGGGCTTGAATTCACCCTCCCCTTGGTCCGGCATGCAGAGCTTCAAGACGCTGCTGGCCAGGACCACCAGCTGACCACATCGGCATGGGGAGAAGCAGCCCTGCCAAGATATTTCTCCTGTAATGAGTGTGTCGCCGTGTGTTTCCCGTAACGGATGCGCTGCACTAGGGGAGAGGCGGGAGCCAACAGCCCCTGGCTGCGGCTTGTGCTACCAAGTGCTTTCGGTTGTGGCTGGGAGAGCCTGAGAGCTGGAGCTGCTCCGCTGCGCCCAGCTGCTCGCCCCAATCCCCTCCTCAGTCCGGCTGCGCTCACCGTGAGGTCACCAAGACGTGACTGACACGCAAACGGTGAGCTGCATGCTCCAAGCTGTGAAATTATCTTGGCTGATGCCAGGTTTGGGAATTATAACCTGTTCCTGGCTTTTATTGCCTTTAAAGCAAGCCTTGCTGTGTCGTGTGGCGAGCTGGGGCCTATCATACAAATGTGCCTCTAACTTCACTGGTGTAGGTCAAACTCCTTCAGGATCTGGCCCTAAATGTCTGTACAGGGGCCAGGAGGCCACATTGTGATAACAGTAGCGTGTCCTTCAGATGCTGATGTGAAAACAGCAACCTTGCTTCCCGGCCGTCTTTGCAACAGGGAGAGGTGGCTACTGTTCTCTAGTGACTGCTTAATTGGCTGTGACGCTCCTGATATCTGTGTAATCTCCAAAATTACCATGAAACACTAAATGCTTCATGAAGCAAAATGTAACAGGGTGGGATGTGGAGCATTTCTTGTGAGGAGCTTGTTTGGCTGGTGCCTGCCAGGATCCTCCGCTTCAGCCACTCTCAGTTACACTGAAGCAGAGCATGGCTGCCCGTGTCGTGGTTTATAAATCCCAGTGTTCATGTTTGGAATTTATGAAACTGATGTTCTGGAGCAATTTTTCAGGCATTTCCCCTAAATCACTGCAACCTGGTTTTGGCTACCTCTGATGTGTTTTTCTTTTTTTCTTTTTCAGTTGGTTGGCATCGTTCTCGCCTGCTGCCTGTCCCAATACATCACGAACAACCAGTATGAGATGGTGTAGCTGTGGTCAGGTACGTCTGCCCAGCGATGTGAGCTTGGTGCGCTGCCTCTGCATCCCGGGCTGCTGCCCGGTCAGCACAGCAGCAGGTACCACTTTTGGGGCTGTGTGGGGATAGAGGGGACCTGCAAGACCATGTCTGCTCCATCATTTTAAGCTATGTATAAATCCAGCCCTGTCAACACTTTGCCTTGTGCATTCCAGGGTGTGCTCTCTGCAGCCAGGGAGGATGCCACCACCTCCAGTTTTCCTCTGGACTCTGCTTCCTGAAATCTTCCTTTGAACTGACTGATCTTCTTCTCAACTAGCTCATAGAAACAAGCGCAGCAGCTGTCCTGGTGCGCTCAGGGACTTGTCCTAACACTACTCTGCTGTGCCACCGTGTGGGATAATTAGTGTAGCTGCAGTGGTTACAGCAAACGTGCTCCGCCGGGCACTGCAGCCCCTGGCTCTTTCCTCGGCGCTGCGCTCGAGTGCTGTGCCGAAGCCGACCGTGCTGGAAGCCCCGTGGGACTCCCAGTGCTCATCTCCAGTGCCTTCATTCAGAAAGTGATGCTTTCCCTCAGCTCAGGCAACCCCTCAATATCCCCTCGCTCTCCGGACACAGTTGCTCTCGAGATGGGGCTATTGCCCCATTAAAACACAGCCCTGTCTGCCTGAAGCCCTTGGCTCAGCAAGGTCTCGGCTTGTTGCCAAGCTTTCTCTCATCCCTGGGTTTTATATACTTTTTTATAGTTGTACTTTTAAAAGTACAGGCTGTAGTGATTCTTCGTAAGCTGTAGTGAGGTTTGGTGATGTAGCTCCTGGTGCCTTTACCTTGGTAGGTGTCCTTGCACCGAGTCAGCTGTGACTTGATTGTCAGTATTATATGCTGCTTTAACTCATTTTATGTATCGAGTAGAATTCTTTTGTCCTGAGACACAATAAATATTAAGATATTTTACTCTATTAAACTGCCTTGGCTTTTCATCTCCTGGAAGTTTCTCTGCTCAGGTCACTGCAAACAGCAGCAAGAGCCCCGGAAGGCAATCCACTCACCCCAGGCCAGCTGTAACCTCTAGACCATTACAGCTCACAGTTCTCCAGTGTTCACTGGTGCACTTGTGCTTACAAATACCTTCTGTAATTGAATTTTCTTCGTAACAGCGGTTGGGTAACAGTGCTGAAGCAGAAGGCCAGCAGCCGGGTGGGTTTGTTCAGCCCCATGCAAACATGTGCATCCTCCGCTGACCACCGCTCACTCAGAGCAAAGGGCAGTGCTGCTGGAGCTTGCTGGCATCCCCAGCCTCTCTCCGGGGCAAAAAACATGGAGTTAAGCTTCTGTGTTTGTTTGGTGCTGCTGGTCTTTAGGCTATTTGACCAGCAAGCCTTTGCCTTACGGAACGTAATGCGGCAGTGGCGCAGTGAAGCTCCTCTCATACCCGGCGTGTCAAAGCTGCTGGGAGCAGCTGGGACCTTGGAGTGGGAGCTGGAACCTGGGTCTGGCCTTAGCACCATGGCCACAAGCAGAGGAAGGCTGTCAGGGGGTGCACAGGGTTTAAGCAGGGGTTAACATGCTCTTAACCCTCAGCACACAGGCAGTGTCCTGCTCAGGGCAACTGCAGTGTCAAGGATTTTCTTTTTCCCTCCCACAGCTCAGATTTTGCCCATTCGTTGGTCACAGCTGGGGACAGCTGATGGCACTGGGGTCCTCGGCGCCTCCGCTCCCTCTGGCTTTGGCTGCTGGTTCCCCAGGAGCTCTCGTGCCTGTTTCTGCCTCTGCCTTGCCCGCACGCTGTCACGCTGCACATCGCTCCTGAGGGGCCTGGTGGCACCCCTGAGCTGTCACCAATAACTACTGAACACATCGGAACACGCTGGTACGGAGACTTGGGACGTGCTGAACAACGACCAGTGCTGTCAGGGAGCAAATTAGGGACCTCCGCACGTTCCCGGCGAGGCGAGCGCCGGCAGTCCCGGTACCTGAGTTATGGATGCTCGTGACGAGGCAGCCAAGCAATTAGATCACTTCTCAAGACCCATTAAGCATCACAGACTGAGACTAAAACGACTTTCCATTTTCTTTGCAATTGCTCATACAAGACATTTATTGTTCGCCTCTCGCTGCTTGGCGTGGTGACGATGCACTCGAGCACGGCCTCCCCCAGCCCCGCGGGGGATGCGGGGAGGGGGACAGGCAGTGAGGCTGCCGCAGCCGGGGGGCTGGCACGCTCACCAGCAATTAATCAGGTAAGGACGTGCACATCAGCTGCGTCAGGATGCATCTGGACGGGGGGTGGTGCGGCAGGCGGGTGCAGGGCAGCACCCGAGCGCCAGATGGGTGGGTGCTACACCCTGCCCAGCATCCGCGCGATCCACCAGTTGCAGGGCATGATGATGCGGCAGATGACCCTCCCACCCTGGTAGCAGTAGGGGTACGGGTAGTAGCCCAGGAGGGGCTCGCAGACCCGCCGGCAGTAGCGGTTGGCGCGGCGGCACTGGGCGCAGCAGTAGCCTCGCTCGTCCCACAGCGGGTGGAACTCCAGCCCGTTCTCTGACTGCGGGAAAAGCCAGTGTCAGTGAAGGGGGACACGTGGAGAGGGAGGGGGACATGTGGCCAGGGTACCCTGGGAAGGCAGCCAGGACACCCCAGGAGCATGGACAAGACATCCTGGAGGGCAACCTGGGCACCCCAGAAACATGGCCCAAGAACCCTAGCAACATGGCCAGGGCGCTCCAGAAGCATGGACAGGACATCCCAAGGAGCACAGTTAGGGCATCCCAGGAACATGACGAGGACACCCCAGAAACACAAGCAGGACACCCCACGAGCATGGCCAGACCACCCTAGGAACATGACCAGGACACCTCAGAAGCATGGACAGGACATCCCAGGATCATGTCCAGGACACCCCCAGGGTGCGATTCCCCGCACTCACGTAGTCGTTGACGGGCAGGTCCTCCTCGGTGAGCTGCCGTGCCCGACGCTTGGGCCCTGACTGCGCATCCTTCTCCACCTCGTGTTCGCTCTCCCCGTCCAACCAGCTCTGGTTGTTCACGAGCAGCTCGGGGTCCTCTTCTTCTGTCCCTTCAAGGTCGGCCAGCTCAGGAGCTACGGGAAGAGCCCAGACATTAACAGTGAGGGAGCAAGGGGACAAATGCAGCAACAGGCATTAATGTCTCTACCAAAATTTGATTCTATGGTACAAGAAGAAGAGGAAACCACTCCAACCTGAGCAACTGCACCAGCGAACCAGCTGTGCTCCATTGCCTCCTACTTTCACCAAGCTTGGGTGAAGGGCTGTAGGAGACAACATGCAGGAGGAGAGGGCAGAGAAGACATGGCTTATCCCTTCCCTATGCTCATGGGTGTTGGGTGCCCATGGGTGGTGTTGGCACCCCCTGCACAGGGCTGCAGGTGCAGAGAAGCATGTCCTCATAGAATCACAGAACAGTCTGCCTTGGAAGGGACCTTCACAGCCCATCCAGTCCGACCCCTGCCATGAGCAGGGACATCTGCACCAGCTCAGGTTGCTCAGAGCCCCGTCCAGCCTGGCCCGGGATGTCTCCAGGGATGGTTCATCCACCACCTCTCTGGGCAACCTGGGCCAGGGTCTCACCACCCTCATTGTAAAAAATTTTTTCTTCACGTCTAACCTGAATCTCCCCTCCTTTAGTTTAAAACCATTACCCCTTGTCCTATCATAACAGGCCCCGCTAAAAAGTCTATCCCCATCTTTCCTATAGTCCCCTTTTTTATAGGCCCTTTTGGTGGGCTCTGCTGCTACAGGGGGGGATTTGTAGACCATCAGCAAGTCAATGTGATTTAGAGCAGATTATACTCAGCTGCAGCACCTGTTGGTGACTCAGGTAAGACCCACCCTGACACTAATTTTCTTTGCAGCAAGGTTTAACAGCAGGGACCAAGGAAGCAGAAGGGGGACAGCAGCCTCCCTCTGCATCGGGAATCTCTGATACCCACTTGCTCCCAGGACCATTGATGGCCATGAGCTGCCTGTCACCCTGGGGGGCAGCAGAACAGAGGAAGTTTTCTCGGTAAGAGTTTTTAAACTAGCTCATTCAGAGAGAAGTGGGTTAGAGAGAGCAGGTAATTATGCCGGCAGATCTCCGAGGCCACAACCTCTGCAAGGGCTGTGCAGCGAGCAGCTGGAGGTGGCAACCCCGTTGTGTGATTTAGATGCAGATGTCTGCTCAAGCTCTGATGTTCATGCAGTGACGAGAATTTAGGCGTCCCAGTTTCCAGCAGTGCTGGTTTCTTTGCAGGTACAAAGGGTTTGGGTTGGCGGGGTTTTTTTGGATTTTTTTTTTTTTTTCCTTGTTATGAGGAGGGTGGCTACTCTGCCAAGTGCAGGGCAGTGGGGAGCCAGCAGAGACGAGCACTCTGCAGAGAGAAACTTCAGCCCCTGCTATTACATTGGCCAAGTTCTCTTGTGGTCATGGCCAACATTGTGTTCATGTTTGCGATGTACAATGAGGCAGGAACAGGTTTCCACCATGTTGTATTGGGGCAAATGGCAGTGGGGACATGGGCAGGTGGCAGGGCTGGTCCTGGCGAAGGGATTAATGAGCACTTCGAGGAGGAAGTGGCTCCCTGTACCTGCTATTGGCGTTGGATGGATCCAGTAGATGGTCACGTTTCTGCAGATGTCAAAAATTTTGGAGCTTTTCAGGAACTCCTTGTTCTGAATGGGCTTTTCCCCAGGCACCCAGACCACGGACTGCTCAAAGTAGGTGCTCGTGATTTCTTCTCCCTGAAAGAAGAGTGAGATTTCACTCCGGCGTGGTGAGACACCCTTTCCCCACTGCTGGCTGCTTCTTCTCTTCTTGGCTAACCCAGAGGCACCTCTCCCCTCCCAGAGAGCAGCTGGACTTCATCTACCTTGGATGGTGGTGCTTGCTTGGATGCAGGTGCAACACCCCACTGGTCCTCATGGAGGGACACCCATCATGAGCCTTGTCTGTCCTGTCCGCTCTCAGCCAACACCACCCTGCTTTCTCCTCCCTCTGTTCATCATGCTCCAAGAGCCTTCTCCTGTGCAGTCCCCACCATCTGGAAGAGCCTTCTGGAGTGCCCCAGCTCATTTAAAACCCAAGATTAAAACATCTCCCCTCTGCTTTGCTCTTACTACTTAATTTGTCTCTCCTTCTGCTACTGATTTTGTGATCGAACACTTTAATTTATTCCTCACAGAAATTCTTTGCACGGCCGTATTCTGTAATTTATACCACATGTCTCTGCTGTTGCATTAGTCCATGGTGTGTTTTGGCAGGCACTTAGGGAGGGAGATATATAAAGATTATTGGATGTGTCTGTGCTGAGCTTTCTGCCAAGGAGACGTTGTGTAAGTTGGTGGTGGTAGCCCACAGAGCTAGCCGGCAAATGGCATTTTTCTCTCCAGAAGGTGTCTAGAGCTGTATTTCTTTTTTATAGAGTTTTTCCGTATGGCTTTGGGAAGTCTGAGGAAAGCGCCAACACAACCTGACCAGCCTGAGTTGGTTTTGGGGTGTCTGGTGAAAGCTGGGGGGTTGGGCAGGTGCTGCCTGAAGAACCTGGCAGCGCTGGGAAGAGATGACTAGAGCTTAAATCTATGTTTGTCTCATTGGGTTTTATATTTCAGCTCTCTACTCGGGGCAATGTTCTGTTAAAGCCTGGGAAGTCATATCCCTTTTATGATGGCAGCCGAAAAGATCTATTAGCTTCTTATGGCATAATCAAAGAATCGGTGTCTGGGAATTTGGGTCATGATTCAGGGAAATGTTTCTGCCCACGCTTCGTTTCAAACATGTGTCCTGCTGGTGTTTTATCTGCAATGGCTTCCTTGAGGGGGGGTTCAATCTGCTAACACCCTTTGTCTGGCAAACGTGGAGGCGGGAGGGCTGTGCCAAGGGGCTGTGCCACTGGGGAAGGGGACAGGGAAAGGGGACAATTGCTTTCAAGGGACTGAGGCATCACCCCAGGTTCCGCTGTCAGAGAGGGGTTAAAATATGGGTTTAAACACTGTTTCCATGCATCGTGCAAAGCGTGAGACTCCCTGCAGCAGGATGTGGTGGGCAGAAGTTCAATGGGTGTAAGAAGCCATGGGGCACATCGGTGGGAGAAGGTCAGGATGGGGAGGCGGCCCCAGCCCCGCACTCCCCACCTCCCAGGGCTGTTTGCCAAGTGCTTTTTCTAATCACATTTCTTTAACGTGGCTGCTCTTTTAAATTCATTACTTCTGCCTCATCCTGCTTGAGAACATGAGGCTCAATTCTTGGAGAAAACAATTTGATGGACTTTTTAGAGCCTGCTAATCCTGAGCTGCCTTGTGACCTTTTGACTACAACAGGATTATTGTTCTTGATCTCCGGTATTGTGCAGAGAGGTTTTTGTCTGTTGGCTGTCTAATCCTGTCTCTTTCCACTTGTTGTTTTTACAAGCAGGCCTCTGAAATAAGATCATTTCATGAAGTGATCATAACTCGTTATTTCTTTATTGAGGAGTCTCTGGGAAGGCTGGAGTAGATGGGAGAGCGGCAGGGACAGCGGTCACGCTCCCAACGCCAAGGAAAGGGAGGATTTTGTGGGAAGAAGAAAGGTGTCCTGTTTTATTCACCTACCTCAAGCTCGGGAATCTTGGCCTCTGTGGTCTCAGGTAGGACTTTAGTCTGAGCTTTGATGAAACATTTTTGAAGTCCGACAAAGAAGATGCCAGTTATTCCCTACAGCACCAAAACGAACACAAAAAACAGCAGTCAGGGCAAAGTAGGAGAATAAATAACCCCATTGCACGAAGGGTACAGCTGGATGAGAGTTTAGTTGTATTTTTCCTGTTGATGTTTTTCTGCAAACTCTGTTCAGCGACAGTGCTAAGATGTACTAACAGATTCTCCTAAGGGATATTGCATTTTATGGTTTGGGAGAATTGGGCTTTTTACAAATATTTTAAGGCAGATAGTGATAAAATTTTTATTTTGCTCCTCTTCTCCATATAACTATCATGAGCTCTGGTTATCATAAATAAAAATATGCAGAATAGCACCTGACCATTATGGTTATATGAACATGCAGCACCCGGTTTCTGCTAGGCTATTAGCTGAAAATTTTGCCATATGTCACTGCACAGGGTATTTCCCTACAAATTTTAATTAGGTTTCAGAGAGAGCCTGCAACGTTGTCATGAGGTTTTAGTTCTCTCCAGACAGACAAATGTACTGGGCTGGGATAGATTTATGATGATTGCATTCCTTTGCAAGGGTAAATCCAATAACTAGGTCTTGCTTTTAAGATGTATTTCATTGGAACTGAACCATACCACTATTAAATACCGGTGGAAGCTTTTGTAGACACACATCTCCTTTCCTTTGAGAGCATCCCCAGAGAGGCTGCATATGGACGTGGCTCTCCCTGACCATTCCAGGTCTTGCTCCAGTGACCCCACAGCATCCTAAGGGACCCCATTGTTCCTGCTGCAAGACTGCAGGCAGGTCCCCGGGAAAAACCCTGCTGCACTCACATTTTTGAAGTCATGGATCTCCAGGATTTCCTCACTGCCATTTCCGCTCCTGAAAGTCTCTGTCCTGGCCAGCGGGTCGATCTCCATCACAATCTTCTTCTTCTCACCATGGCTGAAGAATGTGTGCTCCATGTCATAAACCTGCGAGGGCCAAAACAGCACAGGGGTTGGCTCAGCCCCCACCCAATTTAACAGGGTGGGCAGGTGGGCTGCTGCTGGGTGCCTGACCCTGGTGCTGAGCACCCCACCATGGGGCTGCTTGGTTTCTTGCACCCCGGCTCTGAGATGGGGCAATTGTTTGGGTTGTGCAAGGAGAGGCAGCTCCCAGGCACCGGGGCTGGGAAGTGGGGCAGGATGGGGCCAGGCTGTGCGAAGACAAGTGTGTCAAGCCTGGGAGAAGATGCTCATCCCACAGTTGCACCAGGAGCTTTGCCGTAGCTCAGCCTTTGCTGCTGCTTTCTGCGCCACGAGCCCATTTACGTCCCAGGCTGGACTGAAGTCCTGAGCCCAAGGGACCTTGCTTTCCCTTCTGCCTGGCTTGCTTGCTCTGTCGTTCCATCCCTGGATCGCTTGTTCCATCACTGTGTCCCTGTCTTTCTTGCTCCATCACTGCATCCCCAGCTCACTTGCTCCATCACTGTGTCCCCGGCTCACTAGCTCCATAGTATCATCCCCAGCTCGCTTGCTCCATCTCTGTGCCTCCTGTTTTTCCTGGAAAGGCAGAGGTAAAAGCCTCTCTGTGCCTGGAGGAGATCAGGGATTGCCTGCGGATCAAAGACCTCCTCGAGGGCTGCTGAAGAGCTTCAGGGCGTAGCAGCCGGCTTCCCGCTGGCTCTCATCCCCACGGGGAGCCGGGGGAGCAGCCCCGGGGGGAGCAGCCTCTCCCCCTCGCAGGTGCTCGCTGCACTCAGCCAGCCCGGCAGCCATCCAGTCCCTGTGGATGTCTGACCTTACAGGATGAAGCAGTGGCAGATGCTATTTGAAGCACAAAAATGATCCCGCTGGCGCGGCAAGAGCTGATGAGCCTTGGGAGTCTCATTTCCCAAATCAAATGGTGTCGTGCGGAAGCAAAGGGCCTGTGTAAAACTTCTCAAGTCCACAGGGCAGGAGGGAGTGATGGAGGCACGGGGATGGAAAAGCCCTGTTTGTCCCCTGGCACGGTCTTGGAGCTGGGGAAGGAGCACCCTGGTCCCACAGCAATGCCTCAGCGAGGGGCAGGGGCCCTGCCTGCAGTCCCAACCCAAACCCCCTTTCACAGGCCCCTGCTTCTTGCATGTCACTCCCTGTCAGGGGGTTCAAAGCCTCTGAACAATATTTTCATGGAATCATAGAACCATTTTGGTTGGAAGAGACCCTTAAGATCATTGAGTCCAACAATAACCTAACTCTGGCACTAAACTGTGTCCCTAAGAGCCTCATCTCTACATCTTTTAAATCCCTTCAGGAATGGTGACTCCACCACTTCCCTGGGCAGCCTGTTCCAGTGCTTCACAACCCTTTCCAGGGAGAAATATTTCCTAATATCCAATCTGAACATTCCCTCGTGCAACTTGAGGCCAGTTCTTCTTGTCCCATCACTTGCTACTTGGGAGAAGAGAACAACCCCCTCCATGCTACAACCTCCTTTCAGGTAGTTGTAGAGAGCGAGAAGGTCTCCCCTCAGCCTTCTGTTCTTCCTCACCAGTGCCCAGTACAGGGGGACGACCGCTTCCCTAGTCCTGCTGGCCACACTATTTCTGATACAAGCCAGGATGCTGTTGGCCTTTTCGGCCACCTGGGCACACTGCTGGCTCATGTTCAGCCGATTGTCCATCAGCACCCCCAGATGCATCAGCATCCCCCGTTTTGCAACTGCAGAACCGGCTGTGCAGGCAGTAACTGCTGGTTACCTTCACCCCAGCTTAAGAGTTCGGAGAGCGATGTGCGCTTTGGCAGCCATGAGCATCTCCTGTTAGTCAGCAGGAGGCTTTTATCAAGATATATAGCTGTCAATGGATTTTATGTTATGGTAAAGACAGTCTGAAGCCTAAAATGGCTGGAAGGCCACCGGTTTTCACTGACAAAAAGTGCACAGTGCCATAAATCATTTCTAGGAGGGTAGGATCCCGGATGGCACCTTACCTTCGAGTATCTTGCCATTTAGGAAGAATTACTTTTGCCAGCACAGTGGCTAGCAAACCCATTTGGGCTTGGCCAGCTCTGTGCTGCTCAGAGAGCCGTGAGATGTTTTATAGGGCTAAAAATGCACTTGCTGGCGAATTCCTGAAATATGTCCCCCTGCGAGGCCGCGACGAGCCCCTTGTTAGCTGACTCATCGCTTTCGCTCACCCGTGGTGCCGGCCGGCGCGGATGCTGCTGTGCAGAGGGCAGCGCTATGTCCAAGGCCACCCCTCAGAGGAACAAGTCGTCTTTAAAGATTTTTTTCCACTCTCCAGTTGCGTGAAGGGAACTCAAAGGGGTTTTTTGTTATTTAAAGAGTTTAATCCCACTTGGTTTATATTTTCGAGCATTAGGAGCTCCCAGCCTGCCCCATCCTGCTGTTCCCAGAGGACTCC
Organism: Caloenas nicobarica; assembly: GCF_036013445.1. NCBI lineage: Eukaryota > Metazoa > Chordata > Aves > Columbiformes > Columbidae > Caloenas > Caloenas nicobarica. The sequence goes on from NC_088256.1 coordinate 7,861,786, forward strand.
TGGACCAGCTGGAGAAGCGATGTCAGACACGGCGATGTTGGACACCAGGAGCGTCAGCCTGCGGCTCCACCGCGGGAACATCTTTGCTCTCCTGTGACCTTGTGCTGCGCTCACCCACCCATCAGGTGTTGTGGAGGGCTTTCAGAAACACCAGACTCCATCCTCCATCAGGCCACGGGAGCCGAGGACCGGCGCCATGGATAACCCTTCCAAGGCTGCGGCAATGGCTCTGTGCCTCTGGCTCAGAGAAAACCTCCCCTCCGGGGGCTAACAGCCTCTTCCCCCCGTGGCTGGCACACACCCTGTTTTTCGAGGAACAGTAGAGACTTTATAACCGTCTTGGCAGGAGCCTGGAAGCACATATGGCTTTTATTGCTTTTTCTTTTATTTTTGGGGCGGGGTATTTATTTCTACTTGATGATAAGAAGACAAAGTTTCCTGCGAGCAGGGTGCTTCCTCTGCCCGGCGGGAGGGCAGCCCTGGCGCGGCTCCAGTGTGGGACGGGGGGGACAGAGGAGGTGCCACCATGGGAAAAAGGCCACTTTGGCCGCACTTGGCCATTTTGGGGATGCTCTTAAGAGTCAGCAAAACCCACCAGCGCCAGACTGCAGAACGGGGCCTTCTGGAAGAGCGTGAAAACTCAAAGAGGAGCAATGGGGAGCATTGTGCAGGCTGTTGGCTTCAAGGTTAAGCTATTTTCTTTGGGTATGGGACAAAAAAAAAAAAAAAGAGGGTTGGCAGAATTGCCAGGATCTTGGCCAGAGTGGGCAGAGATGCCACCCCCGGCACGCTCGGCCCTTACAGCAGCATCTGTCTGGGGACTTGGGAATAAATGAGCACAATCCAGTTAGCAGGAGCTCCTCCAAAAGCTAATCCGTCTCACCGTCCCCTCACATTGCAGACACATTAAAGTAAGAAATATAATCCATGACAATCAATCACCACTGCGTCCTGGCTTTCTCTCCTCTTTATGCGGTGGCATAATGACTTTTCCACCAGTTTCTGGCAAGATAATTGAAATGAAATGGAAAATATTTTCTTACTTGTCATAAAATTTGCTGCCGGTGAAATAAGAGTAACTTTAACTCTTTGTGGTGTAGCTCCCATCCCCTATAATTGTCAGTTAGGGAAAGAATGCAACAACAGAAAAAAAAAAAACAGCGCGTATAAAGTCAAAGCCAGTTATGAATAATACGAAGATTTTTAAAAGTCCGATGAATACTTGTGGTCTGAGAAAATGCATTTTGTAAAGTTGCCTGGGTGTCGGGGTGTAGTTAGAAGTTTCAGTGAGTCGGGGGATAGCTCTGTCTGGGGAAGCGGCACTCAGAAACGCTGGATCAAAGAGTTTTTACTTACTTTTCTGGGTATTGGATTCCAGAGATATTTGACACCAAAAAATATCAGAATAAGAGAAATGAGCAGCACACTGAGGAGCAGTCCGCAGACCTGGTATCTGGTGCAGGTCTTCTTTTGCCTCTTGGATGCTTCTGCCTAATTAATGATAAAACAGCCATAGCCAGAGGTTGGCTGATGATTCAAGGAGGGACGAGCACACAGGCATATCAGAGATTTATCATGCTGACAAGCTGCACGGTAGCAAAGCAAGCCACAAACTTACGTCCAGAAAGCGACAATCCTCCGGGCTCTCCCGAGCCGTCCCTCCCATGGTCTCGTCCGTGTGCGAGGATGTGGTCCCGCTCTGAGGTGGAGTTACAGAGGCTCTGGGCTGCACGTTCGGCGGGGAAGGCTGGGTCACGGCCGCCCCGATGACGGCAGCCGCCAGCTTTCCCCCCAGCCTGCCAGGCCCCGGGTGCTCCCGCAGCGCTTGCTGTTTGCAGGGCAAGAGTGATTCCCACGCTTTTGGAGACGAGCCTGCACGAAGCTCTGCTGTGTGGTGTCCATCGGCCACATCTGGCATCCCAAATTTTCATTTAAACTCTGCTCCTGTCGCCCCTGGAGCTCTGGGGACAAGGGCACTGCTGCTTTTGGGGGGTAGTGCCTGCGTGGGGGGGGACATGGTGTGGTGGGAGAAACCGGGGTGTGCATGGACATGGGTGTGCACTTGTGGGTGTGCACACACGTGCGTGGGTGTGTGCAGGTGCAAGTGCATGGGTGTGCATGTGCATAGATGTGCATGCACACATGCACATGTGTATGAATGCATGAACATGCACTTTTACATAGGTGTGCATGCACATATGCATGTGTATGTGCGCACACGTACTCACTGTCAGCCCTCAGCAACGCGGTGTGAAGCACCAGCTCTCCCCACGGAGGGCTCTGGCATCCCACACCCGCTTTGTGCTGAGCCTTGCCCCAGAGTCAGCCTAGCCAGGAATTTCCTGGCTTTTTTCTTTTTTTTTTTTTTTTGACATTCAAAAATTTCCATGTGTTGAAATCGTACCATTTCTTCGTGGAAGTGAACCCATCTTAAGAAAGGCTTTCAGAAATCCAGTGTGAAGTTTCTAGTCTGAACAGGATGAGACTCCCTGGTGTAGAGGAGCTGGCATAAACTGTTTTTCCAAGCTGTTTACTCTCATAAAAACCCAGAGCGCATCATGTACTAATTAAAATTGCACTGAAAAAAAGAGAAGAAAATCCACGTCGAGTTTTGCTCAGGGTGAGAAATGGGGGAAGAAATTGCTGTTAGTGAGCACAGTGCTGGCTTCGCGAGTGTGTCGGGGCATCGCTGCCTGCAACCTGGGGGCAAATCCAAGAGGAACAGAAGTAGGAGCGGAGCTGCTGAATAGCTTGAGAAATGTGTTGTGCACGTGTGTGTGTGTGCAAGGGGCGTGTGTGCACGGGTGTGTATCGGATCCCTGCAAAGGGCTTTGGGCTCCTTACGTCGCAGCCCCGCAGCAGCCTCCCCCCACTTAACTCGGTAGCAATCGCTCAGCGATGTAAAACGCACTGAGGGTTTTTAATATTGGAGAGGCCAATAACAGAAGGGAATTATATTGACGAGTGAAAGACAGCAGGTTATTTGGAGGAGAAAAATCGCTTTTTAATGGAAAGCAATCACAGGCAGCCTTTGAAAACATCTGAAAGATTTGGGGAATCTAAATGCAGCAAATCCATGCAGACACCAGGTTTGTCTTTCTCCACTTTTCACCAGCAAGTTTCACCTCTGAAGCTTTTGTTATTCACTGGAAACTGAAGTATCTGAAAGCATTTTCTTTTCCTGTCAAAATTACAGTTTCAAAGGAAAACTTTGGAGCAGCTCTACTGAAAGATGGTGATGATTACAGGAAAGAATTACAACAGTGCCGTTAAGCAGACATAATTGATCAGCATAGCAGCAATCTTCACAATATCCCCCACTCCAGGCACAGGAAACACTGCAAATACCACTCGTAAACCAAATTAGGCATTATTATTTTATTGCTGTTGTAAGGTAAATGTCAAGCTTTTTAATGGCAATCACTGTAACTCCTGCAGGAGTCGGGCGTCTGAATTAGCTGCAAGAGGTGAGAATGTCCCAGGGCTGGGAGTTAATAAAACTCAATGAATATCATCATCCCCTTTCAGAGCTTGGTGAGCGTGCACCCCGGTCCCTGCGCAGGGCAGGGAGCAGGATGAGACCCCTGATCATCACTGCTCTCCATAGAGCGTTATAAATATCCAGCCTTGAACTGCGCGGAATTTGATGGCAGCAAACCCCTGCTGGTCAGGAATGTTTGGGTTTTTTCCCCATTCTCCAGTGCTCAGGCTCAGTTTCGGAGGAAGAAAAAAAAAAAAGAATTTTCCATGAAAAGACAAAAATTTTGGGGGAAAAAGCCTCTCAAACTCTTTAAGATGACAATCAGGTTTTCTGTATAAAAAGCAGTTCCGATGGAAATCTCCCATCAGCGCCAATGAAGAGGGAACAATCACTAATTTTCCTTGAAGCTAATGAGCGCAAGTCTATATGACAGGGGAGAACTTAATCTGATGTGAACTGAGGATGAGAAGCAATACTGATATTAATGTGTGACTAATTGATACCCAGAAGAACATTTGAAATTATTAAAAGGCATTTGATTTTTATACAGGACAATAAGAAGCTCATTGGCTACAACTGGTGCATCCTTTCCGTTTTCTACTTCTTGCTCCAATTTGCCCAGAAAAATCTATCACATCCACAGTGTGGCTTGAGTGTTGCATGAAATCTGTGCGTCTGGAAATGTTATACCAAAAAACTCCTCCCAGACAGCAGGAAGGTTCACTACATGGTGTGAGGGGGGGCAAGAAACTTGCCAAAAATAAAATAGGTCCCCAAACCACTAAAAAGCAGCTCCCCAAAGCAGTGGGGCTTGGGCAGCAACTTCCAGCCGAAACCACATTGTGATTAATACGGTGTTCTTCGTTATAATGAAAAACCCATTAAGGTCAGTGGCAGCATCTCTGAGCAGCACTAAATTGGAACGATGGAGACAGTAAAGTTAAAAATGAGCCATAATATTAATGTGGATAGTGAATTAATTGGGCAATTCCATAGGTAGTAAGTAAATCATACCGTTTACCACGGGACGTGGCGCCTCGCAGCTCTTGCTGCAGGGTGGCAGTGGTGGCAGTGGTGGCAGTGGTGGCAGTGGCGGCACCCGCTCCCAGACAGAGATGGGGCAGCAACAAGGAGCTGCAGCACCTGAGGGGACCCCAGTGTGTGTCCCCCCACAAGCCTTTGCCCCTTAGTCCTACATCTGTGGTCAGAGGTGTTTGTCCCCAAGTTCTGCGGCCGTAGTCCACAGTGTCTGTCCTTTGGTCCTCAGCCACAGTCCAAGGAGTCTGTGCTTTGGTGCACAGCTGTGGTCCAAGGGGTCAGTCCCCTGGTCCTGCAGCCATGGTCCAGGGTGTGTGTGTCCCTTTGCTGTGGCACACACGAAGCTTTGAGCAGGCTGCTGGTAAATTTACAGATGGTCTCTTCTCCTAGTTTGTGTGGGTCTCTCAGGAAAGGCTTCCTCACCCCTGGGAGACACGTGCGGTGCCTTCACTCAGCCCTCAGGCATCTCCTGATGCTTTTGTGTCTCAGATTGGGACCTTCTGTGGGGCAGAGGGTGGTGCTGGCTCTGCAGGGGCATTTTCAGGCACCGCTGCCCCGGGGGGGCTTCAGGAGGAGGGGAAGCCCGAGTGAGGGGTGTGGGATGCAGCTCTCGCCCTGGACCCACATCCCACCTAGAGAAACACCACCACCCTTCAGACCCAGCGCCATCTGGGTGATTTATCCCAGAGCAAAGCATCTGCGTGTGTGTTGGTTGGGTTGCCGGCTCCCTCTCCACTTCCAACATCCTGAGCAGCAAACTGAGAAAAGGAAAAATCACATATAAAAGGAAATTGCTCATTACTCAAGTGGCTGATTACACAGAACCATCTCTGCTTCAAACCGTCCCATTTTCTGTCACATTTGCCAGATGAGAGGACGCGTACCTCCTCTTATCAACTAGTCACATATGGCTTCAGCTGAAGGGAGGTTTCAGTAATTGGCCTATTCATCATTCATTGTTTATCTTAAGTTCACATTGTCGTAGGGAACTCCAGAGACTTCCTTGATTTAAGTTAAGAAACGTAATCATGATAAAACTGCTTGGGGATTTGGACTTCATGCTGGAGCTGCACGTGGCCATGTGGCACTCCAGCAGCCTGGAGCCACAGATGATTATTCAAAGCTGACAAAGCTTTGGAGAGAATAGAAAAAGATAAATTCATGGTGGCCGTTCTGATGGATCTGCTCAGAAAGTTATTACCAAAGACACACACTTCTCCTTGCTCACAACCCATGAAAAATTCTGCTCCTCTGGGCTCAGGGGGATGTCTACCTTATTGCTCCTGTTGCGATTCCCTCGTCAACTGAAGTTATTAACGGCACCAGAGAATTTTATCCAAATGCCAGTTTCATCTTGACAAATAACAAATTCACGTCGTTGTTCTACTAGATGACTACAAGGTTTTATTTCAAACACTTCTTCAGAAATGCTTCCCCATGCACAAAGCTTAGCTCATCTCTAGAATATGTGCTGAGCAGTTTTTATTTTCACCAGGCTTTGAATATCTGTAATGCAAAGACCAAACCCATAATCCTGCATGATCATAAGTCACTTCTCCCAATAAAGAGCTACTTCCCACTGGGAGCGCTAAAATGTAATTGAAAGCTACATGTGCATCAGTGTCACACCGAAAAGCATTTTATTAAAAATAGTTTAAGGGTTGTTAAGATCTGAAGGAATAGTCTACAGCTCCTCTTGGATGTGCAAGAAAGGAAACCAAGAAGGGTCCCTTCGGAGGACTGCGGGGCCTGAATTTCTCCATGTCTGTGAACCCAACAGTGGGAAACCCACAGGGAGAAAACAATTTTTGGCAAAAATTGCTGCATTGTGCTGCAATTGTGAGAAGAGAATAACCAGTTGATTGTCACTGCTTAGTAAACCTGAAATATTTAGTATTAACATATTAAAAAATTCCCACTAATTCAGTTCAGTATGACATAGGCTCCGGTGTTATCTTACTCTGTCACCTGATATAGGTATTAATGTTGTTTACTTACTAAACTGAGTAAAGACAGAATTGAGATTACTCTTGAATGTGACTAATCAAGGAGGAATCCATTAAACTGAAGAATTTCAACACAGTTAATTTTTCTCTGATTGTCATTAAATCTCCTATTGATGGCCTTTGTAATTAATTGCTCTGTGATGCTGCAAGCATCATTTTTCTTTGTCCTCTGAGACCACGTACAGCCGCAACATTCCAGCAGTGGGAGGATGAATACTCTGGAATCTTGGGTGTGCTGGGGTTTCTGGGGAGACCGAGTCTCAGAAGATGGGGGGTTTGCCTGGACGTCTCTCAGTGATGTCCCCATGCAGCCCTTCCCCTGCTCCTCGAGCTCAGCCACTGCCTCTTTCTCAGCTCTCATGTGTACAGTCAAACTGTTCACAGCCCCAGGGTTCTTTTGGAAGAAAAAAAGCAGCTATTTTAAAAATCAATAAAATAAATAAAATGAAGCAAATTCAGCACGATTGCCCATCTCTGCCTCAAACAGAAAGAAGCAGTGGAAGGCTCTGCAGCTCTATGAATTTTGGGGTTCATCAGCTGGTGTTGCTGTGGGCTGGCTCCCCTTCGGATGCTCCTGGGCAACCTGGGGAGGGGCTGGCAGTGCCCAGGCTGGGCCACTCCGGGCAGCTGTGCTTCCAGCTGGGGCACCAGGTGCTCCCCGTGAGCAAAAGTGATGGAGCCAATGCTGCTCAGCTGCCCCTGCTGGGGGGTATATAGGGGGTGGGATGGGTGCAGATGGGGTTTGGGCTGTGCTGCTGCTGGCCCTGAGCTGGCAGAGGAGGCTGAGAGCAGAGGACCGGTAAGAGGAAATTGGGATGAATATTGATGAGAAAGGTGGGAAACAGAGCAGGGAGGAGGCTCTGGGGCATGCAGGTGAGGTGGGAGCTGTGGGGTCGTGGCAGTGCTGGGCACATCAACCAGCACCATTCCTGGATGAAACTGGCACCTGTGATGGGCTGTGTGCCTGTGCTGTGACTGTGGTGGGGTTCTCCTCCTCCTCTTCGTCCTTCTCCTCCTCCTCTGCAGCTTCCTCTCTGCCTCAGCCATGTGTGATGGCAGATGGGCTGCAAAGGGGGGTGTGGAGGGGCGACAATAAGCATATTGGTGCTGATGTACCATGGCACATACTGCTTGCCCATGGGCTGGCTGCTGGGGCCATGGGCACGGAGCTCCTGCCAGGCTGCCTCCTGCTTGGGGACTGTGTCCTGAGGCTGCTGCCTGACCCCTGGCAAGCTCCAGGGCTGCGTCTGGTGGCACTGGGAGCTGCTGTCCCACTGTGACTGGCTTGCTACCAAAATCTGGGTGACACAGCCATTGGAAAGTGCCAGAGTCCCAGTGTACTGATCTCTGGACAGGGCTGTCCCAAATCCTACCCTGGGGTCTGCAGGAGGACCAGCTCACGTCCTGTGTGGTGCTGGGCCATGGCTGGCCCCATGCTGTGCCCTGCTGTTTCCCTGCCCCACAGCTGGGCTGGCTGCAGCTCAGCTCCGTCCTCAACTTGGTGAGTCTTTGCCTTTGCGGTCATGACTGCACACTTTTGCTGTGTGTGGTGTGTCTGCCCTCGCCTTTCATCTGATGTACCCACCAGGGTTTGTTGCAGGGGGGCTGAGCCCACCCTGTGCCTCCCAAAGCCCATCTGCAGTGGGCTGAGCCCAGCCCCATGTACCTTTGGAGCAGTTCAGGCATGTGGAAAGCATCTGCTTTACCTCCTCTCAGGTGATCTTCCCCTCTCCTTTCCTCCTACTGAGGCTCTTATTTTTTTTTCCTAACATTAAGGCTTGAAGCTCCCTCTTGCCCTCCTTCTGTCTTATAACTCTGCTCTCCCCTTGCTATACTAGCAGAGATTTTTTTTCCTCTCTCCCTGCCAAGGTGCTTCCCTTCTGTTGGATTTTTCTCTCTACCTTTGCTTTGTTCCTGCTCTCCCTCCTGGTTCCTTCTCCCCCTTCCTTGCTCTTTCTTTCTCTGTGCCACTTGTCACAATCCTCTCCTCCCATTGCACCTCCAGCATCTCCCCTGTTCCCTGGCTGTCCCAGTGCTGCATCCCCTGGGAAGGTAGATGCACCGCATCTGGCTGGCCTGCTTGGCCATGGGGTCCTCACCTTGGGTCTGTCCCTGGTGATGTCTTGGCTGGCAAGTGGAAATTCCCAGGACAATCTGCTTAACTTTACCATCAGCTATGGTGATTGTTTTCTGCCTTTTTACTTTTTTTTTTTTTTTGTCCTGTGAGAAACTGCTTGCTAAAGAAAGCACATTTTTCTTGCTTACTGGGAGTTCCTGTTTGTCATTTTTATAAATCAGTGTTTATTGGCCTAATTATTGTAAATGCAGAGCCCAATAAAGGTGACTGTGATTGCAATATCTGATAATGAATTTTATAACAAACCTGCTGAGCCTGAAAGCTGCCAGCAGGAAAGACATTATGTCAGGTTAATGACAGAGCGGAGAAATCCTCCTCACTGAGCTTTTTTTCCAAAGCATGAAGGATCTCTGGTGGAGGCTGCTGGGGGTCCTGCTGGGCTGGAGAACCTCAGGCTGGTGGGGTCTGGCCCTCAGATGCTGCACCCCAACCTTTTGGGGCTCCTTCACTTCTTCCGCAGCCTTGCCCAGGTTGGGGGAAGCTTTGGGGATGCTGGATGCAGGGCTGTGAGGAGGTGGGGGTGCAGACACCACACAACAGCACCCAGAGGTGCTTGTGTCCCTGCTCCCCCATCTGACTTAATCCCACCATGCAAATGCTGAATTTGAGGCAAAGCAGCTTAAATAGCATCTGAAGATAGCTCAACCCTGACTGCTGTTAATAGATTAATTAAAAAAAAAAAAATCAATTGAGCTCTGCAGGGGGAGGTTTCCCAATAGAGATGCTGGCACCTGCTCTAACCTCATGCCCTTATGTGTGCCCTGAGGGGGGCAGAACCCCCTTCCTGCTGCCGGCTCAGCCTGCTGGGGGGAAGCAGCTCCCCTGCCTGTACTGGGCCATGTGTGGGGCTGCCCTTTTGTTACCTTCCCCTCCTCCTGCCCATGGTGAGGAGTCATTTTGCTGAGGAAAGTGATGCTGCTCCTGCAAGGCCCTGGGGTTGTGAGGGTGTGGGGGATTTACAGGCTCCTCCTGGGGTCTTTAGACAGGTTGGTGTGACACTTATTACATGGAACTGCAGTTCTGCAGACCTGTCTGATGCTTGAGTGAGGGCGGAGGACCTGGGGCTTTTGTTGCCTGGCCATGGTGGTCTCAGGCTCTTGCTTTGTCCTGGTCCTTTTCAATGCTTGTGATGGTCTTGGTCAGAGTCACCAGCAGCTGCCTGAGCATGGCTCTTCCCCAGGGTTTGGACCTGGATCTGCATTTCAAAGCTACAAGTGTTGGGTTCTGGGCTTCCAGTCGATGTGTGGCAGCCCTTGGCTCTGCTGAGCCCAGGTCTGTCTGATCCCAGAGCCAGCTCTGTCCCGCTGCAGGAACTGGGACACCTTTCTAGACCTGGATCAGACCCAGATGGTGGCTTCACGCTGCTTCGAAGCCTGGGCTTGGAGGGTTTGATTTAGTTCACTCAGCAGCAGCAGAAATTGAGTGCAAAAGAATAAAGACTAGAAGAGAACATGTTTTCTCTTAAATAATGCAGAGAAACACGGGGGAGGAGGTTGTACAAATGTGATTTAGTCCTTTGCCCCTATGTTATTTGCTGCTGGTCACCAGCGTACCCCAGCTGTGTCTTGTGGGGCCGAGGGAATTGCTTGCCCTCGGCAACGTGTGGATGCCTGCCCTGAGCCTTGCCTCCCAAACCGCCAGCAAGGGGCTGGAGCTGCCTTTTATTTTTTTGTATCTTTAATATTTGGTTGGCAGCTGCTGTGTTTGACGCTACTCAATGTGAGAGCAAATTGGATTAACTGAAACATATTTACTGGGATAAGCAGGCAAAAAAAAGTGTGAATGTGTTGTTTGCAGAAACTGGTGTCTGCAGATGGTGGCTGAGACTCTCGAGGGGCTCCTGGTGCATGGGGCAAGGTAAACCCTGGTCTTGCTCTGAGGCTGGGCTGAGACAATTGGGGGGGCTCAGAGAGGGATCCCAAACCAAGCACCAGGTGCCCCCACAGCCCTTCCTCAGCAGGGTCTCCCTGGCAGCAGCATGACCCACTGATTTATTGGTGTTATCTCCCACTCATGTGAGAATGCTAGTCTTCAACAGAATGCTTTCAAGAGTGCAGTCAATAGGAAAGGGACATGGGTACCTAGGGAAAATTTGAAGAGGAATTTTGGGGATGACTTCTGTTTGGATAAATGAGTCCCAAGCACTGTGTATTCATCACACTGCAAACACAGCAAGCTGTGGTTTGGTGTTCTTGCATCAGCTGTGACTGAGCAATGTGTTGTCTGTGCCTGGAAATGACCCTTCCTGGCTCAGGAGGGGATGAGGACATGGGAGAGATGCAGACAGAAGTAGTCCTTGCTGCATGGAGGCAAAGGGTTGAAGGCAGAAGGTTCGTGTCTGTGGTTTCCCCTGCCAGCTGCTCAGCGAGCTGTTAAGAGCATCACCAGGGCGACATCCTGCCCTGCTCAGCCCTCAGAGCACTATTATTTCATTAATCTCATGTCATCTCCTCCTCAGCTGATCCAGTTGCAATATTGCAGAAATAACTTTCTGCAGCTCCCCAAGGAGGAGCAAACTTCAGAGGCCAGGAGAGCTCTTCCCTCTCCTCCCTGCTTGCAGTGGGCTGCGATCCCTAAAGCTGCCAGAAGGTTTGCGAAGTCTTTGATTCCTTCTAACTCTTCTAGTCAGGGATGCATAAAAAGCAGCTCACATGAAAAAAACCACAACCAGTTATTATTATCATCAAACCCTTCAAAATCCCAGGGCAACTGAGCAAGGTCTAGATGAAGAAGTCACGTCCCCATACCAGACATGGAAATGTCACATCGCATCGGCCGATGCCGGCGGATGCTGTCAAGCAAGTGGTGTTGTGGATCATTCCCCATTCTCTTTGTGTACCCGGCTTCCTCGGATGCTCGGCTTGCTTCTCCCCCGAGTTACTACTTGTACCGCATGCTGCTCCCTCTGTTTGTGCCATCCCAGCATTGTGATCCCTCCGGCTCTCATCCAGGAGGGAGCCTTCACGGGGTGCTGATTTGCAGAACCTCATTAGCTGCAGATAAATGAGGAGTCAGGTGAATTCTTACTCCAATTCCTAAAATACTGGTTTAATGCATAATATATGTCCGGGGGTAAATCTCTGTTTCTATTTAAATGTGGGGAAGAGTGTGCTGCTGAATTTTAAGTATGTTATCACAGAAAACAATGCCTGTGCTGAGTGAATGACAAGTCTAATGAATATAGCGAGGGGAGCAGGGCTGGCATCTCCACTCCCTTGTGCTGGTACAGCCTCCATTTGCTGCACAGGGGATTTTTTTTTTTCCCCAAGTATAGTAGTGACAAATTATATGATCAATACGGAAGCTGATCTGTGGTCTAATCTTGCTTAGCCCTGGTAAGCTTGGGATTGATCCAGATCTAATCTTGCTTATCCTGGAAAAGCCCAGGAGCAGATCCAGATCCTAAGTTCACACATCCTGTGCAAATCCAGAACCACTCTATTGATTTGCTGCCGTCATCGCTCAGATTTTGCCTTGTTGTGGGGGGGGTTATCATTGTTATCTACCCCTTGACATGTAACATGATCAAAGCAGTCATCTTGATTAATTGGTGGTAGTGAGCGCCTGGCACCTCTGGCTGCAGGACTGTGGAGCGATGAGGTTTTCTACGTCAGACTGGCACAATAGAGGGAGGAGGTTAAATGCTGGTTGGGAATCGAGGCACCCTCTATTTGGGTTTCACCCGAGCTGTGAGAGCTGCTTTTTGCTGTCGAATGGGGTCATAGAGCCAGGGATGCCTGGAGAAGATGCAGAAGACCCCTATTCCTACCTAGAGCATTCCTTGGTCTCCTCTCAAGCCCTGGAGGACTCCTGACCCTCCACTTGTGACTGTAGTGAGCAGAAGGGCTGTGACGTTTGATGGCCCCCTTACTTTGCTGCATTGCCCTGCAAAAGCTGGTTCCCCCAGCCCCAGGTGCTGCCCACAACGGTGGGCTCCAGCACACACTGCTCTGCTGCTCCTGCGAGTCAAGGGGCTTCTGCTTCAGGGTCTTCCTGCAACTCTAATAACTTCAGGAAGGAAGGAAAAAAAAAAAGCGATTACCTTCTGGGGTGGAATTTCTCCAGCCTTTACTCAGCCCACTGGGGAATTTGTCAGGAACACGGACAGCAGTTTTATTCAGCTGTTCCTGAGTTATATGGGCACAGGGAAAATGGCATGTCTAGCAGCTTGTTTTTCTGATGTCTTTCTTTGCTCTCAGGTTTAAAAAAAAAAAAAAAATACCAGAGCCCCAAAAATCTCTCTTCAAAATATAAAACTTGCCCTTAGCTTAATTCAGTGGAGACTTGAACAGCTGTTCCTGCATCTTGGAGAAAAGAGTCCTCATGCTATTAACACGTCTAAAGAAATCGGATGTAGAAATATGAAGGTCGCCTGTCTTTTAAGAGCTGCGCTCTGTGCCTCCGGCTCTGGGCTGTTGCACGTACTGTGCAGCACCGAGGGGTGCAAATATGTTACAGGAGCTGACTCTGCTGGGCTTAAAGGGGAGGGGGGCTTGTGCTCCAGCCCCATGAGGACAAGGTCCTGGAGTGGGAGGAGGTGTCTCCCATTTTTTTACAGCCCTGTGCAGGTGTATTGTCAGAGGCTGGGCTGAAGAGCTGGGGGACCAAATCCTGGAGATATGGTGGCAGAGCTGAGCTACAGCTGCATCTGCAGCCTGGACCCATATTTTGCAGAGTGCTTTGAGCTGAAAAGTGCTTTAGTGGTGTAAATATAACCTAGAAGGTTCTCAAACACTCCAGCAATGTTCTCTGAGAAAATATGCTGCCTTTCCCCCTCCCCTCCCTCGAATGGGAAATAATTCCAAATTCATCCAAATGTGCTTTTCTAATCAAAGGGGCCACTTTGTACTTCTGAATCCAAGGGGAGGGGATTGGAGCACGACTAAAACAAAAGTCCTTCTCAGTGCTGTGTTTGCGAGATGGATCTCCTGTGGCTAAATCCATCTGTATTTCTCCTTTGGCGTGAGCAAGAGGATCTTCCCACTGCAGCTGGGCACTTCACAGGCTTAGCTGCTGCACAGGGAGGAGGAGGATGAAATGCTGGAGTAGCCCAGGTTTCTATGGCAGTGTGTGCAGCAGCCGCTCTCCTTATCTTTCCAACTTGATCGGGAGAAATTGCTTTTGTCAATTTTAATTTCAGCTGAGCTGAGCAGGATAAACAAAAGGAGGTGCAGGCAGAGCAGATGGTTTGTCACAGAGCACGGAGCAGGCAGGAAGACTGTGTAGCTTTTTATAGCATATAATGGCCTTTCCTTGCATCTAGCTATCCATCACCATATAATTCCCGAACTAAACTGGGTTTGCGCGATCTATGTGAAATACCAGAACGCTACAGCAGGTCTGGAATATTCAGTCTGCAGAAGTTTCAGCAGTGGTTGAAGTATCCACAGGAAAGCTTTCTGCTGGTTGGTGTTGGCTTCTTGTTTGGAAACCCCTGTGCTGGCTGTTTGTCCCACAGCTGGGGCAGGGAATCTCCACTATGCCCAAGGCGAGAGTTCCTTCTGCAGTTTGGCAGATGTGGCAGCATCACCGATGCTCCTTCTTGGTGTAACCAGGATTAACAAGGGGTATATGTCTCAGCCCAAAGTTCTCCCTTCTGATTACACCAGCCAGGGTTGCCTCAGACCTCCTGGTCTGGCTCAGGCAGGTGGCTGAAGCAGCAGAAAAAGGAGAATCTGCATTTCCTTGCCTGCATGGTGGTCTCGTTTACATGGGAGCTTCATTCTCCATGCAGGTGTTGACGGGAGCACAGCGAAGCTGTGCTTGGTGCCAACAATGACCTCCCACCCAATTGTCCTCCTTGGCTTGGGTGCTCCTACCACAGGCGACATTTTGGCAATGGAGTGTCCCCTCATGCTCTCCAGCTGCATTCACCTCCTCCCTCCTCCAGCACCGTGGTCCCAGTGGGGCTGTGTGCTGGCTGGGAGGGTGGCCAGGACATGTGCCCCGTGGCACAGGCAGGGCTGGCAGGAGGCTGCCTGTGCCCAAGCGGCTCTGACACCGCTGCCGTGACACCTTGTCTGAACCAGCTGGGGAGATATGATCTTTCCCGGAGCTGGTGCTCTCGAAGCATGGCACAGATTGGTGGATATTTGTTTCAATAAGAACCATGCCGATGTTTGCAAACCCTTTTAAATTGCTCTCAGCAAGAGCTCCTGTGTCTGGAGCAAAGTCTGCTTGCAGAAAAGCCTGCAGAACGAGGAGGTCTGGGGGGCGGCAGTAGGAGCCTGAATCCCTGCCAGGTTTCCATCCCGCAGAGCGTGTCGGGGCCGCAGCAGGGTTGTGCCGTGGCTGCTGCTCGCCTTTGAACAGCGGGCAGGCAGTCCCTGCTCCGGAACATCCCCATTAAAGCATCCCTGTGCAATTTCAAATAATGAGCAAATATGAAGAAAATCAAAGTATATTTGAACTTCATTAATGAACAGAAAGAGCTAAATGTTTCCAATAAACACTTTGCTGCAAATTTACAGAATATAATACCCAAACCAGGTCTGCCTGTTCCTGCTCAGGTTCTGCAGATGCCTGAAGCTGTGTGAAAACTTCAGTGTGTGAGTGATGGCATCAGCCAGAGCCCAGTGGGCAGAGCCACTGGGGGTGGCTGTGATTCTTGGAGATAGGTGACTTATTCAAAACCTGAGCGAGTGTGCTGCATTTCCATGTGCAGGCAGGAACATCCCCTTGGGGACAGCAGCGGAGGACAGACCACCTGTGCTGCTGGCCTTGATAGCGGCGAGGAAAATGATACCGTCCTGGGCTTGGAAAAAACAGAGTTCAAAGGAGGGTCCTGGGGGGAAAATCGGCTCATCTTAGAGGATGATCCCCGCGGCATTTGTGTGCATTGCGAGAGACCTATTTAGTATTTTCTGATTATTTGTTGTATACGGGAGGCTGAGCAGCAGCCTTGATGGTTATGTGAGGTCCCCCATCCGGCTGTGGGGTTAGCCCGAATTCCCGGCTGTGCAGGCAGGACTGGGGTGCCCAGCCATGGGCTTTGTTTGCGAAGGGCAGGCAGAATTTCAAGGAGCTGTGTTTTTATTCTTCAGGGCTGGAAACTTGATCTGGGTCACGGGCTGGTTGCTCAGGCCTTCCCCATGGATGGATAGGAGGACAGATGTTTGATCCATGCTCTGTGGTGCCGAGTCTCCCACTTGCACCCCTCCCAGGTTTAGGGGTGCCCTGTGTAGGGTGCAGAGGGGCTATGTGGGCAGTAGATCATACCGGTGGCTTTCTCCATCAGGACCCTCAGCTGTCACCCGGTGCCAGCCCTGGCTCCACAGCACTGTCAGCTGATTAGCTTACAAACTAAAGTAAATCATAGTGATAGGGTTGGGGTATATGTTAAGTCTCTGCCAAGAAGTGTGTGTTTTCACGTAGCTTATCACGTAACTCTGCCACATGCTCTAGGCTGTAATTGCTGCTTTTCCCTTTGAACATGGTACTTGCCCTGACTTTGATGATTATTTATTCCCTGGCTGCAGGAGGGCTTGGTGCCCTGAATCACAGCCTTGGCTTGACTGTGTGAGTGTCTAGGGCACGGGGTGGAGAATAAGGGGGAGGATGTCTCAGGAGGACGTGCATGCAAAGCCATGCTCTAGGTGACCACTTTCTCTGGGATCCAAATGTGTTCCGCATCAGTCCTCCCAGTCTGGGTGTCTGGTCCCAGCTCTGCACAGTGTCTGTGTGTCTGTCTCCAAGCTGCTGCCACCTGCTGCATCTCATGGCTCTTTAGCCAGAGCTGGGGTGATGGCAGCGGTGTGTCTTGTCATTGCAAAAGTGGGCTGGCAGTCTGGATGTGGCAGGCTTTGCTGCTACTGAGTGTGTAACACTCTTGCTTAAAAGGCAGCTCCTCTGTCAGGTAGGATGCCATCCCTCCCCAAGTGCCTCCCTTGCTTTCAGAGGTCACTCATAATTGTAGAAATATAGAATTTCCAAAAATGCTCTCAAATAGTAGACCAATGCCTCAGGATCACATCACCTGTAAACAAGATAAACCTAGAGAACAGATGCATCTTCTACTGTTAATAGATTAAAATTATAGATGATCACAAAATAGCAGTGAACAGAAGAAATGCTTAGCTGATGTAAATTACTTTTTCCTCTATTTCCTTCCATTAGCCACTGACCGCTTACTCCAGGCAGAGCTCTGTCCCCAAGAAAAATCGGAGCTGGATGTGGAGCAGCAGGCTGGGTAAGTAAGATAGTGTTCTAGATGGACTAAGGTGACATGAAGTGTGAAAATCAGAGGCACTGTGAGATGTAGGATGCTATCTGTTATATTCTCTCCAATTCTTTAAAAAAAAAAAAAAAAAGGCCAGAAAGCTGCTCCTGTTTGATTTGTTCTCTTTTGTTCTGGGCATTGCTTGCTCCAGGAAGGGATTTGGCCTGCAGACCAGTGAGAAAAGTTTGTGGCATTGGCAGCAACACTGTGTGATTCAGGAGCGATCCCTTAAACGAGATTATTACTCATTTTACCAGGCACAGCTATCCATTATGGTTAATAAAACACTGCATAAGTGCTTCTCAGACTGATCCAAACAATATATCTTGTGGCCCAGCTGCACTCACTTTTATCCTTAGCCTCACATTGGAGGATAGGTTGCCATCAGCAGACACTGAGACGTTGGTCTCTGATCGCATGGATAGCCAAGATCTACCTCTTACTTTCCAAGGGGATGAGCGATGCGAGCTGTTGCATGGGCATGGTTGCCACTTCTCAGCTGTGTCCTTCTCTGAAGGACAGGGTCCATGTTGGCCATGGCTGTGGTGGCACCTTGGCCCAAGGTCCTGGGGGGAGGCAGCTCCATCCTGGGCTGGGTGCTCTGTTCACCCACTCCGTGGCAGGTGGGTGGCCTCTTGAGGGACCACACTGCGTTATTTTGGACTGCTGGAGCCATGGCTGCTGTTTTGGCTGCCTGGAGGGTGATGTCTCATCCCCGCAAAGCAAATGAAGTCCGAGGGCTGGGGAAGGGGAGGAGGAGCAGCCTGGGCTGCAGGAGGAAAGCTTCATCCTAGAAGTGAGCTCCAGAAATTTGTTGCAGAGATACACCTGATGCAAGAGTGGCAACAAGTCTGCCTTCATGTGCTTGTGCTGCTCAGCAGCCTCTGCTGGTGCTGCGGGAGGACAGGAGCCAGTGATCCTGCCTGCGTGCTGGTCTTTGCATCCAGCGTTATGCCTGTTCTGCATGGTGCTGGGAACAGCTTGAGGAGCTCCAGGGCCTGGGACAGCGGCAGGAGCCGGTCCCTGCCAGGACGCAGTTACCCCACAAATAAGGAGCAAGCACCATGCAGCGCGGGGTCACCAACTGCCCCAGCATTGCCAGCACCTGCTCTGTGGTGTGCCGGTGCTGGCTGGGGTCTCTGCTCCAGGCTGTCCATCTGGCATCCTTCTGAGACACCGCACTGGGTTCTTTGCTGTGCCAAACCAAATCCTAGCAGACTATTAATCGCTGGTTTGGAACAGCATCCACCCTGGGTTCAGTTATGATAAGCTGTGCCAGCCCTTTCCCCTGCGCTGTGTCTGACATCGTGTAGGCATTTGAAGAGGCCATAACTACAGAAATTGTGAGGCATTTTCCTAGCTTTTTCTCCCTTCTCTTGTAGGCAGTTATGTGACAAATGGCTTTCCCTGACATTCACATCTCTGAAACAGCACTGGTAGCTGGGCTGTGCTGTGGTGCAGGAGCATCAGGCTCACCGCAGACAGCACAGGCAGGTGCCGCAACATGCGAATCTCAGTTTGGTGGATGAAAACAATCCATGCAGAGATGCTGGGGGACAGTTGTGGTTTTGATGGGTGTATTCTGCCATTTCCCTACATTTGCAGTTGCAGAAGTGGGAAGGAAGGAGGGAAGCATGCTGGCATCAGTGCCTCAACTGCTAATTGCCAGGTGTAGGATACAGGCAGGCAGTGTTTGAAACGTCAAACTGCAGGATGCTGCTAAGTCAATACCAGCGAGGAGCCAGAGCCAGATTGCCTGATGTCGGCACCTTGTTGGGATGGAGCTGGAGCCTGGCCTGCAGGCAGGGGCTGTTCCTCAGCTGGTGCTACACATTTCCATCCACGGCTCCAGAGCTGGGGCAAATCTCGCCAGCTGAGGAATGCTGCCGAAATCTCTCAGATGGTGTTCAGCGCTGCAGCAGGAGGCTGTATATATCCCAGAAATGTGCTCTCCTGCCTGTTGGTGTCCTGGGCAGCAGGCTTGTGGCTATGTAAAGGCAAGCGAGTGTTTGGGAACTGTCAACTCTCTGCCAGTGCGAGGTATCTAATTTCTGGTGGAAGAAGGAAGCATCGCAGTCTCTTTCCCATCCCATGGGGTCAGCAGCAAACAAAGCAGTGTACCTGGAATGAAGAGGGGAGAAAAGAAGAAGAAAAAAATCATAGAATAAGTGGTTTAGTTGTGTTCGTGACTGTTTTGATGTTGCTGGAGCGGCTGTGTGGAGTTTGCCAACCCTGTGTGTTACCTGTGTAGCCATTCAGACCAGAGATACTGCGCTGTTCTGTTTCTCTAAATCACTGTCCTTCCCCAGGTGTCTCTGTTCCCCCAGCCTTCACAATCTGTTTGTCCATGCAAGGACCTGAACACTGAATTAAGACATCCTATTTGTTGCAGGGTACAAAGAGCAACTATTCTCCCATCACCTAGGATAACCTTTGCTGGCAGGCAGATTTCCCACAAAGAGGAGTTTGGTTGCCTCTTAATTCATCCATGGCATTGCTGTCTTGTAAACCCTAAGGCCGTCTGTTCTTCACCTGTGTGGGTAACAGCATGCATTGTTTGTAAATCCAGGCAGGCGTCCAACACGCCATCCTGAAGGTCCACCATGCAATTGTGCGCTGAGCTGCATTGCAGCGCTCCCCTGACTCTGCTCCTGCACATGCTGACGGCACAGATTGCAATTTCCCTGTGCTTCATTTTCTACCCTCCCTCTTCTCTCCTCCTCGCTTTTAATCTTTGCTTAACTTGTTGTGCAGGCAATTGCATGGCATTTAGTGCATGGTGATGTGTGTTTGGGGCCTGTGCTACAAATACAGCTCATTATCTGGAGTGGATAATATTAAGCACTTTTCTCTGTTGGCCATTTGATCACAAGGTTATCCCGTTTGATGGTTTTATATGCTGGAATTGATTGCATGGGAAATATTTAGCCAGCAGGGCTGAAACTTGTGTCTCCCTGCAGGCTGCCAGCTGCAGGTGTGCTGCTGCGCCTGGGGGCCAGGGGGGTGTCTCAGGGGGTGAGGAGCCCTTTTCAGACCCTCAGGTCAGCTTTTCCTGTAAAATACGGGATCAAATCAATCAAGCCGCATAGGTTTTTTGGTCTGATCCTGCGGCCGACAGTGGGTCGGCTGTCTGTGTGCTGTGAGGATGCTGTTTGGTGCTCGATGCTGACTTCAGTGCGGTGGGACTGACTCACTGGTCCTGGTCCTTGCTGCAGCTCCCCTGCCTGGGTGGTGGCACGTCCTCACCCTGCTCAGTTCCAGCCCCTCATCTGACACAGCCAGCAGAGGTGGTTACAGCAGTGGCTTTTCATAACATGCCTCCTGAAAAGTGGCCTGAGAATGAGTGTGCTCATTTGGCAAAGGCTGTTGAGTAGTCGCTGGGTGATGAATGCTGGCAGCAGCCAGGACATGGGCCAGCGAGGCAGGGGGAAAGGCCATGTCGCCTGTAATGGCCACTGGAATCATGCAGCATTTTTTGCTTTCCATCTGAATAGACCACATTGGAAAGAGCGGGGTTGATGATGTTGACTGCCTTTCGCCTTTGTGTTGCCTGGTGCACACTGCCAGGAGCCAGGCGCTGCCCACCACACGCACACAGTGATGCTGTGCCCTGCACTGCCTTCACCTGCTTCGTTCCTTAGGTACCTCCACAAAACATCATCACTTTAGTTCACCCCACTCCCCACATTTTGCTGTCGGGCAGGTTGTATAAATCAGGAGCGGCTCCAGCGGGTTTACTTTGGACCGACACCAGTGCGGGAGCGGAGCCTTAGCCCTGCACCTGCCACTTTTTTAATATAGGCTTTAAATCTGATTATAACTGCCTGTCTGGCTCTGCATTATGTGCTTCATGATTATTCAGCATTATGTAATCTTTGATAAAAGATGCTGCATCAGGAAAAGTGAATTAAACTATTGAGTGATAGGAGTTTATCGAATTCCTCAGAGTGATGCTGTCCTTTCTTTGGCACTTTAACCTCTCCTGTGGAAGGAGTGTGCCAGACGCTGCCCTTGCTAACAGCCAGGAAACCCTGCTGACTTGGATGGAATTGCAGGAGTACAAATAAAGTTAGATTTCAGCTTAGAAGACAGGGTTTTTTTTTTTATAGTCCAAAGACTCAATATTTTACAGCAGTGGTCCCTTATCTGCATTCTGTGCAAACTGCTAACAGAGTTACATGGACAGATGTCTGCAAGTCCTGCGGATGCTCGATAAAGTTTGGCTTTTAGAGGGCTGATGGGCAGAGCTGGCCAGGCTGTTCTCGCTCCAAACCCTCTTGAGAGTGGACACATGTTGAATTCCCACATGATGGGGGAAAAAAGAAGTGTTTAATTCTAAGATGAATATTTTGTTTTATTTTCCAAACACCCCTCCAAATATAAAATATTGTATTTTTATCCTTTTTAGGTCTTCCCTTTCTCTTCACACAGCAGATGTCTGATAGGGATTTTGCTCTGAGTTTTCCTATTTCTTAATTTCCTTTTTCTATGCTACAGGGTGGCTTTTTTTTCCTACTTTGGTGTGATATTAGAAACATTGCTAGGGGAAAAAAAAAAGTACAAATCTAAACTGTAACTGCCAACACACAGATGCTTTGAAAAGCTTTCAAGTTTTGCAGAACTGGATAAGCAAAGAAAGGAAAAAAAAATAAACCTACATCATTTATTTTACTTCACCTAGTAGCTAGAAGGGAAAGGTGCCGGAAAGGCAAAAAACAACACTTCAGAAATGTGAAATTAAAAGAAAGATTCTGAAAAATTAAAAAGATAAAGTTCTTCTTTGTTTAAAACAAATTTCAAAACCTCAAATGATTTTGCTCATGTTTTCTCCAGTTCTGTGCCGCACCTGGAGAAATGGGGTGCTGAGGGAGCTGGGTTGGAGTGAGCTTTGCTCCCTCTTTGTTGTAGTAGAAGATGTGAGTGGTGGCTCGAGTACCAGCATCGGGGCAGGGTACCAGTGGAAGCCTTTGCTATAGGGGGAGGCAGGGTGTGTGTGGAGCCCCTGAAGCCCACCACCCTCTGCAGCAGTGTGCCCTGGGAGAGGCAGGGCTGAGTCCATCCTGCTGCCCTGTCTGTGGGTGATGGTGGAGGCCAGTTTGCCCATGGAGCCTCTACAGTCCAGTCAGGTGCTGGGAGGCAGGTACCTGCCTCGCTGCTTTGCTGGCCTCACCCTGTACTCATCCTTTGCTTTCATGCCCTGCACAAGGAATGTTTAATAAAAAACACCAGGCTTGACAGCCTGCTGATACCATAGTTTTAAATATACATGTTTTAGATCCTGAGATTTACTTTTTGACAGGTACAAGAGAGACAGCTATAAATGCTGGGTTGGAAAGGAAAGTCATTTGCATTAGCGCTCAAACAAAGGGCTGCAGGCTGCACCACTTGCTGTTAATTAAAAGCTTTCCTTATTTTACAGCGTGGGCAGAACCAATACCTTTGTTGCATGCTGCCTATACCCATCAATGAGCCAGTGAGTGACAGGCCATGCACAGAGTGCTCTTGCATGGGGTTTGGCCAAGGAGGACATAAGGACCACTGTGCCACCCACCCCTTCCCTCCTTGTCAGGCCACCATGCACTAGCGCTGGGGACATTGGCAGATGCATCATGATGGGAGTGTTGGGCTTTGGATAAACTAATTGTGTTGCAAGGAGTGGAGCAAAGCTTTTAGATTTCAGAGCCAATGTGTGGCATCTTTATTAATGTGCCTACTTGAGTTCCCTGGGACGCGATGTTTTCTCCTCACCCTAGCCATCCATCTGAACTGATAATAGGACTATTAATCCATTTTGTTGACAGCACTCACAGACTTCCAGTGAGGCAGGAGATGGGGAGGGGTGGGGCTGCAATCGATGCCTGTTTTCTTCCGAAGGGATTCTGTCACAGCCTCTGGCAAACTGAGCATTAGCTCAGGGTGAAGGAATGGACCATTAAGCAAGGTTACGGATGCCTTGCAGCTGGCCAGCTGTTGCCTGGCTACTCCTTGGTCACCTGGAGTGCATCCTGCAGAAAGCCAAGATGCTCTGCAGAAGCCGAACATGCAGGAGACCTTGTGGTTCAGGGTATGTCACACTGTGGATCTGCTCAGCAACCTCTGCCAGTCACTTAGCACCCTTCTAATCCCCCTCTGTGACTATACAGAGGTGAAGTTTCTCCAATTTCAGGGCCTTTTCAGCCCTGGCACAGCATTAATCATGTCAGTGATTTCCTTTACAGCTGTTGAAATACATATATGCAATAAATAAAAAATGCAGAACTTTTATATATGTGATACATAATGAAATATTTCAGTGGAAAAAGAACTAGAGAATGAGGTGTGTTCCTGCCCAGCTTTCACTCCTCCTCGCATCCCCTGCCAGTGGCTCATCGCAGGCGCCTTTATATTCAGACTGATCCTGTCTGGTTTTAAATATCTCAAGCCACAGAACTTTCTCCCTCCAGGGAACCACGTCACAGCCTCATAATTTTTGCTGTCAGCAGAGGGAATTTTTTCCCCTGTGACATTCAACCTAAATGCTCCATTTCTTCATTTCCTGTCATCCCTTCTGGTGATGCCCCTTGTACTCTATTAAATAATTCCTTCCCTCCCTCTCTATTTACACCAACCAGATCTGTAAGGCTCTTAGTTTGTCTCCCCATGGACAGGTCTTAGCCAAGCAATATATATGTTTAAGCCTTTTAATCTTCCTTCAGAAATCAGTCTCTCTGTGCCTTTGATCATTTGTGTGGCTTCCCTCTGAATCGCTGCCAACATATCTGTGCTGAGGGAGCCCTGTGCTCCGGCTGGGGCCACACCTGAGCCCCCCAGCACCTCCATGCCATCCTTGGACATCAGTGGCTCACCCCTTCCCCACTGCCCTTATGCTCAGCAGCCTCCTGGGTCCCCCTCGCTGTTTCCCTTGCCCCAGGCTCTTTGCTGGGGTGTTGCTCTGGTGCTGCTGGCTTGGCTCAGCCACGGCTGCCCCTTCTGCTGTTGGTTTGTACTTGTGTTTGCCTCCCAGCTGCACTCACTCACATTTGTCCAAGGCACAGCTCCTTTTACTGCTTCCTGCCCATGTTTCTAATCTCACTAGGCCCTTTTTGTGTTAATTTTCTATGCTTGCTGGAGCTCACAGCACCTCCCAGTATAGCATCATCTGCCAAATTCATTAATGTGTAGTTTACTCCCTCTTTCCAGGTCATTAATGAGGGTATTAAATGAGAGCAGACCTAACCTAGATCCCTGCAGTACCCCATAAACACCTCCCCCTGTTTCTAATTACCCTTTGTTTATGATCCTTCAGCCAGGTTTTCAATCCACATGGCACAGTTCAAGTCATCAGAATTAATTTTTCCAAGGAAGACTTCGCGAACGCAGGAGCAGAAGGTTTGCCCAGTCGCACCGTCCCCACCTGTCGCCTCCCCGCGTCCCACCCCCACTCCCCCGCGGGTCGCGATGACCCACGCCGCTCTTTCCCGGAGAGGGGAAGAAATGCCTGGCAAAGGCTTTTCTCTCGGCTGCCTTGTGCTCCCGCTCCTCCGGGACCCGGCGGTCAGGTGCGGAGGGACCCCGCGTCCCGCTCAGGTCTCCCGGAGAAAAGGGAGGGATCCCCTCGGGTGTCCTGGGGCATGATGTCGCTGGAGGGGCTTGTGTCCCTGGAGGGGGTGGTGTCCCTCGACAGATGTCACAGGGGATTGTGTCACGGCGGGTGGTGTCTCTGAACGGGTGGTGTCCGGCGGGACGGTGTCGGTGGACGGATGCTTTCCCGGGAGGTGGTGTCTCTAGATGGGGCGGTGTCTCTAGATGGGGCGGTGTCCCGGGCACCCTCCGCGGGTCCAACCAGCCGGCTGGCAGCCCGTGGCCGTGCCGCCCCGGAGCCGCCCAGGCAACGCACCGTGGGGGCCCCCCCAGGGCCGGGCGAGTTCCCCGCTCCGCCGTGCGCGGTTCGGGCCGGGCCCCGCCGCTCCGCGCCGCCCGCGGGGGCCACTAGATGGCGCGGTTGTACCTGGGAAGCCGCGACGCGGCCGGACGGCGCGGCCGGGGCCGGGCGGGGGCCGGAGCCGCCGCCGCGGGGGTGCTCGGGCTGTGCCCGCTGGACGGCTGCACCGGCGAGGCGTCCGCTCGGGGCCTCTGCCGCGGCAGCTCCGCCCGGGTAGCTCGTCCCACTGCGTTCCCCGCCGCGGCGCCAGCTCGCCGCTATCGATCCGCGGGCTCCCGGGGCGGTTTGCCGCAGGGACGCGCCGGCACCCGGCGCCTTTTTTAATCTGGGAGTTTGCAGCTGAAAGGCTCCAAGCTGAGCGCCGCAAGCCGGAACCCGCCGGGAGCAGCACCGCCCCCGTGCCCCAGGCACGGCGACATCTTCCCAGTGCCCCGTGTAATTAGACCACGGAAACGTGAGTGCCGTGCGCTGGGGACTCGAGGTAAGGCACTGGCACACGGACAATGGAAGTTTTGTTTCATTTTTAAGAGAAGACGTTACTACGGTGCTTTCCCCAATAACTAGTAGTGAGCAGCCAGCGCTGCCGCCGCTGGAACCGCCCGGGCGACTCTGCAGTCCCGGGTCCCACGCCGGTTCTCGGAGGACCCTGCCCGGCGGGGTGGGGTGCGGTAAAGCCGGAGCGGGGCGAGCCGACTCCTGCCCCAGAAGGAAACGGGGGCCTGGGGGCGCTCGGGACGGAACCGGGGGTTCCCCGTTCCCGGCCCCGCGGCACCCACCCCGGTGCCCGCAGGGACCCACCGCCGCCCTCTGCGCGCCCGCGGCGCTGAGGAAGGAACCGCCGGTGACCGCGGCCACACAGCGGCTGCCGCGGCGGCCCAAAGCGCCGGTGGGCCCACGGCTCCCGGGCACCGAGCCGGGCTCGGCGCTGCGGGGCTACAGGCTCCCGGCACGGAGCAGCCTCCCCGCGCGGCTCCGCACCCCGCTCGGGCTCCCGGCCGCGCCGCTCCGCGGGCCCCGCCCCGGCCCCGCCCCGCCGGCCGGGAGCACGTCTCAGCGCGACCCCATTGGCAGCGGCGCTGCGCGCCGGCCCCGCCCCCGAGCACCCATTGGCCGCCACTCACGGCCGCCCGCCCCCGCGCCGCCCGCCGGCGCTCCGGACTGCGGGCAGTGGCGTGCGGCCGCCGCAGCGAGCGCCGGCGGGAGCGGGCTCGGCTCGGCACAGCTCGGCTCGGCGCCCCTTGGCTCTGCACCCCGCTCCAGCTCCTGCTCCCGCACGCCATGCCCGGCCCATGCGCGGCGCCGCCGGCTCGGAGCACCTGAGCGGGCGGCGTGGGCGCGGGGGACCGCGGCTCCGGTGCCCGCACCCGCCCGCCGTCGCCGGGGCAGCCTGGCGGGCGCTGCCCGCATGAGGACGGCGGGCCGCTGAGGCGGGCGGCCAGCGGCCGTCGGGGCGCGGCTGGTGGCCGGTGGGGGCGGCGGCGGCGATGGGGGCTCTCCCGGCGCTGCTGGGGGCCGCCTTGCTGTGGGCCGGCGCCGGGGCCCTCGTCAACCTCAAGTACTCGGTGGAGGAGGAGCAGCGGGCCGGCACGGTGATCGCCAACGTCGCCAAGGACGCCCGGGACGCCGGTTTTGTGCTGGACCCCCGGCAGCCCACCGCCTTCCGGGTGGTCTCCAACTCGGCCCCCCACCTGGTGGACATCAGCCCCGGGTCTGGGCTGCTGGTGACCAAACAGAAGATCGACCGGGACCTGCTGTGCCGGCAGAGCCCCAAGTGTGTCATCTCGCTGGAGGTGATGTCCAGCTCCATGGAGATCTGCGTGATCAAGCTGGAGATCAAGGACCTCAACGACAATGCACCCAGCTTCCCCACCGACCAGATCGAGCTGGAAATCTCGGAGACGGCCAGCCCTGGCACCCGAGTGCCGCTGGAGAGTGCCTATGACCCGGACTCGGGCAGCTTTGGTGTACAGAGCTATGAGATCACTCCCAATGACCTCTTTGGGCTGGAGACCAAGACGCGAGGCGATGGGTCCCGCTTTGCCGAGCTGGTGGTGGAGAAGAGCCTGGACCGCGAGACCCAGTCCCACTACAGCTACGTGATCACGGCGCTGGATGGTGGTGACCCGCCCAACTTTGGCACGGTGGAGCTCAGCATCCGCGTCATCGACTCCAATGACAACAACCCGCTCTTCGAGGAGCCGGCCTACACTGTCAGCGTGCCTGAAAACGCCCCACCGGGAACCCCGGTGATCCGCCTCAATGCCTCCGACCCGGACGAGGGCACCAATGGCCAGGTCCTCTACTCCTTCCACAGCTATGTCTCTGAGCGGGCCCGGGAGCTCTTCCAGATCGACCCCCAGAGTGGCCTCATCACAGTGAGTGGTGCCATTGACTATGAGGAGGGTCATGTCTATGAGCTGGACGTGCAGGCCAAGGACTTGGGGCCTAACTCCATTCCTGCCCATTGCAAAGTGACCATCAGTGTCCAGGATGCCAACGACAACCCACCCCTCATCAACCTGCTCTCTGTCAACAGTGAGCTGGTGGAGGTGAGCGAGAACGCCCCGCCGGGCTACGTCATCGCCCTGGTGAGGGTCTCAGACCGTGACTCTGGGGCCAACGGGCGGGTGCAGTGCAAGCTCCTGGGCAATGTGCCTTTCCGGCTCCAGGAGTACGAGAGCTTCTCCACCATCCTGGTGGATGGGAGGCTGGACCGGGAGCAGAGGGACCAGTACAACCTCACCATCCAGGCCAAGGACAATGGTGTCCCCTCCCTGCAGGCCACCAAGTCCTTCACTGTCAAGATCACTGATGAGAATGACAACCATCCTCACTTCTCCAAGCCTTATTACCAGGTCATCGTGCAGGAGAACAACACCCCAGGGGCCTATCTCCTCTCAGTCTCGGCCAGGGACCCTGACCTGGGCCTCAATGGCAGCGTCTCCTACCAGATTGTGCCCTCTCAAGTCAGGGACATGCCTGTCTTCACCTATGTCTCCATCAATCCCAACTCTGGAGATATCTATGCTTTGAGGTCTTTCAATCATGAACAGACGAAGGCCTTTGAGTTTAAGGTCTTGGCAAAAGATGGGGGTAATCCCTCACTGCAGAGCAATGCCACTGTCAGAGTGATCGTCCTGGATGTCAATGACAACACCCCTGTGATCACAGCCCCACCACTGGTCAACGGGACCGCAGAGGTGTACATCCCCAGGAACGCGGGGGTCGGCTACTTGGTGACGGTGGTCAAGGCAGATGACTATGATGAGGGTGAAAATGGCAGACTTTCCTACGAAATGGTGGAAGGAGACAGAGGATTTTTTGAGATAGACCAGGTCAATGGAGAGATAAGGACCACCAGAGCCTTTGGGGAGAATGCAAAGACAGCCTACGAGCTGATTGTAGTGGCTCATGACCATGGAAAAACATCTCTCTCAGCTTCTGCCTTGATTTTGATATACCTGTCTCCAGCCCTGGATGCCCAGGAGTCCATAGGATCTGTTAACCTCTCCCTGATTTTCATTATTGCCCTGGGGTCTATCGCAGCCATTCTTTTTGTCACCATGATCTTCGTGGCAGTCAAGTGCAAAAGGGATAACAAGGAAATCAGGACCTACAACTGCAGGTAAAGACATCTTTGTTTCTGTGCACCTGCTGGGTCTGCTTTGATTTTTGCAGTCATAGTAACTTTTCAATTTGCTGCTGTATACTTGTGGGGGGGAGGCTGGTGGGGTGATGTTAAATTTGCTTTCGGAACACAAGTGAGGTTTGCGTCCCTCTGAGAAAATTTCCTGCAAAGCTTTAAAAAAATTCTTCTCTGGGAGAAGCACAGAAATCTGTGCTGAGTAGTGAATCGACTTAATTGTGTAGCTCGACAATCTGTTGCAGCAGCATCTCTGATTTTACGCGCTCCGTCGCCGGAACGGGGGGAGAACAGTGTTACGGTGGCGTGGCTGGTTCCCCTGGGCAGCCCCTCCGTCCCCAGCACGGCTCCCCGGCCTCGTGAGGGGGGAAAAGCCCCCCCAGCCCACCGCAGCAGACGGGGCGAGCGGCCGCGGTGGCACCCGTAAGCCCTCGCTCGCCGTTCAAAAGAGCCATTGTGCACCCGATGCGGCTCCTCGCCATGGCTGGTGATGGGGCCAAGCGGATAAAATAGTGGTTGAAAATCAGCCGGTTTCCCCCCGACGCGCAGCTCCAGCAGCCGCTTGGGCTGGGAGCGATGGGGCGAGGGAGGATTTTTGCAGCGCTGCGTTATTTTTTGCCCTGGCTGGATGCGTGTTCCCGGGTCCGAAATGCCGGAGGGGAGGTCAGCCCCGCGCCCGGAGCCGCTGAAAGGCTGGTAGGGGAAATCCAGTCCCCTGAATATGTAACAGCCTGGCGATTATTGTCTCTCTTTTACTATTCTCTGTGTTACACAAGTTAGGAGACAAATGCTAACCACACATGAATATCAATCAGATGCCATAAAAGAGCAGCTGCAATGCCTCATAAATGGTTTAATCCTGTTACTAGTGAAATAGCCATGACTTCTCCATTCCTTCGGCACCGAGTCGTTTCAGAGGGGAAGGATGGAAATTAATTTCGCTCTACCTTGGAAACGCATGCTGGCCCCCGGCGATTCTGCGGCGCAGGGGGATGTGCGGTCTTTAAAGTTTTATTTGCGCAGAAATAATGCCGGACGGTTTGGTTTTTACACCGCGTTTTCACAGCGTAAACTCCATTTATAAACCTTTTTGCTCCATGGGGGGAAAAAATCTGCAAATAAAGGTCGGTCTGTGTTGTATTATGGGATGTCTAGCTTCAAGTGAAAGGTAATATACCAGATTTCTTGCCAGCTCGGCCCATTAAATGAGAATAGGACATGAATGGATAAAAATCACATTGTGGTGGTGCCACTAACAGCTTCTCACATATGTATAAGCCTTGGG
This sequence comes from Caloenas nicobarica, assembly GCF_036013445.1. Lineage (NCBI taxonomy): Eukaryota > Metazoa > Chordata > Aves > Columbiformes > Columbidae > Caloenas > Caloenas nicobarica. The sequence continues at coordinate 7,891,515 of NC_088256.1, forward strand.
TTTACTGTGATGGCTTAGGGATTAATGAAGTGCAGTTTAATTAAATAATTGGTCAATAGAGAAAGGACAGCAAAATGAATGCCTGCAGGAAATAATTGGGCTCTTGCATTGCCAAACTTAAACATTTAGGTAAACAAAACAATTAAAGCTTCATCAAGCATTGTTAGAGGAGTCAGCAGCATATAGATTGTTGGCACAACAGAAATCCCTGCCTTCCTCTGATTTATTTGCACGCTCAGGGGGATGCTTGGGCTGTTATCAGGGTGCATCTGAGCAGGAAGAATCAGCTGTGGAGGTGGAGGAGCACCAAGTAGGCTCAGCCGTGGCCGTGACCGTGGGGCACCCTCTCCCCGGGCTGGGTACGTGCCTTTAGCCTTTGCCAGTGCCTTATTTTAGAGGTTCTTCACAACAGCTGCTGGAGAGTCTTCATAAAATGTGTTAATTTATGAGGCACATAAGGTTATATGAGAGCTGTTCGGCTTGGTGGCATTTTCATGCTCAGGCAATTAGCTTTCTGGAACAAGAATATTTGTCCAATATTTGCCTTTCTAGATAAACTGTATTATTTATTCATCCCATTATTTCTGTTGCAGCTATTGGATTTTCTTTTTTTTTTTTTTTTAATGCTGTTATCATAACAAGAAGAGCAGCAAAGTCCTGACTTTCAATTGTGTATTTCTGACTGTGGGTAGCATTTGATGTGCTTTCCTGGGAGCTGCCCAGCACTGAGCACGCACAGATTTGTCTGTGGGGCATTGGCTGGGGCTATGTTGCTCCCCATGGAAAGAGGAGTCACAGTCACTCTGAGCAGAGCACACCCAGTGAATGCAAGGTGCAGTCATATTTGTCATTATTTGCTTGGGTGGTGTTTTACGATAACTTTTTTCCTCCGGTGTTTTTGCAGAAGACAAACAAGGCACTTCATCAGTGGATTCTTTTGATAGGTGGGAAGCAAAGAGGAAAAGAAAAGCAGAGAAAAACAAGCTCGCAGTAAAAAAAAAAGAAAAAAAAAAGAAAGGTCAAAAAGGATCGTTTCTCTTTGCAAAACACAGTTGTCGTTCTCCAGTTTCTAGAAGGCGAATACATTTCCCAGCAGAAAGGGATGTGCATGTCAAGGGGTGAGGGAGGAATAGGATGCGGTTGGAGAAAAGATTTTGAGTTATCAGGTATTATCAGGAGATAGTCAAAACACCAGCAACTTGGATAAAGCATTAATAAACAAACAGCCTTTGGAATGTGAGAGAATAGAGCTTGCCAGCTAGGACTGCTTCTGGGTCTGCTTTATTTACTGCTGTGGAAAATGAACTGGGAGAAAAATCTGCTCTTCATTCTGAATTTTCATTAGGGGACCAAATTAAATCACTTTTAAAATCCTTATTATGCATGGAAATGAATGCAGGTACCCTTTTCAGCTAATGTATTTCAACATCTTCGTTTTTCTCTTCTGCAGGCTGGACTTCACTCCTAGTAACTAATATCAGCAATTATAAGCACTAGAAAATAAGAGAGACATTCTCCCTTCCCGTTATTTTTCATATTTGACCTGAAAACTTAATTCATATGAAAACAGGCTAAAGACCGTGTTGTGCCACCAGACCCAAATCATGACGTAATGTGCGTGACTAAGAAGCCCATATGGAGATGGGGGCCAAGCCCTCTGGGTTTCCGCGTGTGTATTTAGCGGGGCAGGGTTCGAGATGCTCTCAGCTATTCATTTTCCTTCTATCCCCCAGAATCGCAGAATACTCCTACGGGCATCAAAAGAAATCAAGCAAGAAAAAGAAAATCAGCAAGAATGATATCCGCCTGGTACCGCGGGACGTGGAAGAGACGGATAAAATGAACGTCGTGAGCTGCTCGTCTCTGACTTCATCCCTCAACTACTTCGACTACCACCAGCAGACCCTGCCGCTGGGCTGCCGCCGCTCCGAAAGCACCTTCCTCAACGTGGAGAGCCAGAACAACAGGAACGCCGGCTCCAACCACATCTACCATCACACCTTCACGGGGCAGAGCCCCCAGCAGCCCGACCTCATCATCAACGGGATGCCGCTGCCGGAGGTGAGTGCGGGTGGGCAGCCCGTGCCCCTGGGGCATCTCTAATGACTCGGCACGTGGACCGTGGCGTGCGGGTTTGTTGGTGTTATCGGTGCCGAAACGGGGCACCGAGCGAACGGGCAGCGGTGGTTTCCATGTGTGCGACGCTCCGGGGCGAGGGAGCAATGGAGGACAGGCTTGTGGGTTCTGGGGCAGCCCCGACCTGTGGTCATGGGTGGATGTTTCACCCCCAGACACCACAGAGACCCCCAGAAGTGTCCAGGCAGGGATGCTGCCGCTACCGGGCCAGGTCAGGCTCTCTCCGTGCTGCTGGGAGGCTGGATGTGGCTGTTTTGCAAGTGAATTTTGAGCGTGGTGATGCTCGAGGGAAGAGACACTCATTGCCTTCGTCAGAGTTTTTTTTAAAAGGTTGTTGAAAGTGGTGTTGGTGGCTGTTGCTCTGGAGGCAGCGGGTTGTGCTGGGACACAGGCAGCACAGGGTGCCCTGGCGTGACCGCCTGGCCCGGTGCTGTCCCCTCGCCACGCAGGGCTGGGGCGCACGCCCATGCGGGAGGGATGCGCGGTACCTGCCAAAGGCCGCTAAGATCCACGCCATCCTCATCAGGTTCGTCTAATTCATGGGCTTTCCTGTACATCACAGGCATCATTTAATGTTGCTTGTTTGTCTCTCTTTGAATTATTGTTTGGTATTAAGCAAAACAATCAAAGGTTTGTCATGTTTCCTGCTTTGAAGAGAATAACAAAGCTGAAAAAGCAGCTGAAATATTTATGGCTTGCTCTGTTTTGTGTTCAGTGTGCTGGTGTAAATGCAAAATGATGCTGCTGAAGACAGTGGAGCTGCTTCAGATTTATACTTGTGCTATGAAGAGCAGAGCCTGGCCCTGCGGGAGTCTGCAGGGCTGCTGGAGAAGGCTGGTGCCGGCGGGCCCAATACTGCCACATTCGTATTGGCAAAACACTCGCTGAACTCTGGTGTTTAACCTCCGCTAAGGCTATAGACCCAGCTCTCGAGAGATCATGTACTGGCGTTAGCCCAGTTTTGGGGTACTCCCAGCCCAGATGCCCGTCACTCAAAGCAGAGACGAGGCTTTTAGTGACTGAACGGTTGGGAAGGGATTGTTGGGATCTCCGTGGCAGATTGTGGGCACTTGGCTCCTTTCTTCTCCCCAACCTGCGTTCCAAGCTTCTCCTGCCCTGGGGTGTGCTGGTTCCTCACTGTACAGCGTTGCCTTTTCCAGGTTACCTGCTCAGATGCTGTGTGAAGGCAACTTCTGCACCACAGGTGCAGCAGCACGGACCAGTGCAGCCGCCTGTGGCTGCGGGGCTGGGAACCCGCCTGCCTTTGGGAGGGTACAGCAGGGCCGACTCAGTGCTGGTCCAGAGAATTAAAGCTCAATTTAACTTCTGGTGTTGGGATAAAAGCTGTAATAGAGTTTCTTAGCAATAACTGAATGGGAATGATGTGGGTATAAGAACTCATATGTTCTGCTTGCATGTATCCAGCCATAGAGCTGAGTGGGCTCTGCTGCTCCCAAATGCCATGATGGGGAGAGGCTGGGACTTTGCATCCAAGCAGTTTGGGTTAAGCCTGTTTCTGGTCAAATAAAGCAGAAGAGCTGCTGCATAAGCCACCTGCTCCTTGTGCTGTGCCCGAGCAGGCAGAGGGTGGGAAACACCACCTGTCCCGTACTGAAGGATCCCCATCGATGCTCAGGTTTGCCTGAGCTCTTTGCCGAGTACCAGCTGGGGCTCAGGCTGCCCAGTTGTCTAGAGGGCGCGTCCCAAGGCTGTGGGTGACCAAAGCTGTTGGGATGCAGGGGACAGTGGTCCCTGAAGAATTCTCAGCCTTCCTGGAGCTTTGTCCTTTGGAGAAGGGTCTTGAGTGCGTCTCTGGCTGGTGCCTTGCTGAGGGCACCGAGCGGTGGAGCACCCTGTGAGCCTGTGATTCACTGACACAGGCAAAGTTCAGTCATAAAATCCGTCACACATCGGCGTTAGCCAGAAGTGCGTGCTGGCAGCGGGAGGTCTGTGGTGCCGGAGGGGAGGGAAGGACCATGGGGAGCATCATATCTCAGCCGATTAAAGCTAACAGGCAGCTGCAGGCAGAAGGCAGTGCTGCCCGTGTTCCTCCCCGACACAGCAGTTAGCCCGGGGTCCAGTGGAATGGGCTCCCCAAAGATCCCACCGCCTTGTGCACCCTCCTGTGAGGGAGCTGGGACGCTTGTTGCTTCTCCCCGTACCTCCAGCTTGCCCCATTTCCCCATCACTCGTGCAATTGGGATGCGCTACGAAGAGCTGGTGCCTCGCCTGAAGAAATATGTCTCTTGGAACGAGTGCCGTGGACTGTCAGCTTAAAATGTGTCCTCCAGCAGCCCCGTGAGCACGCAGGAGGGCAGCCGAGGGCTCTCCAGTCCTGCTCAGGGACCAGCATCTCTCGGGTGGGTGCTCAGGGAGATAGCAGCATGTCCTGGCGGGGTCTGCTCGGTCCCTGAGGATGCTTTAGGACAAAAGAGCAGGGTCAGGGCACAGGGAGGAGAAATCCCAAAGGGAAGTGTCTTGGAAGTTTGGTTTAGGGTGGGAACTTTTTTTTGGCAGAGAGCTTCTGTGTAACGCTTCCAGCTGTTGCAAGGGAAGTTATCCCACTGGCGGTGTGGGCTCAACTGGCTCCTAAAAATCCTGAGGGTTTGGAGGGTCAGCAGTGACCAGAGTGACAGCCCTGGGTGACACAGAGACTCCACAGAGGAGCATCGCAGCCTTGTACCCACTGCGGCTGTCGCTGCCTTAGCAGGTGCTATTGGTGTGATGATAAGCTTCTAAAGTGTGCTGTTGGTACAGCTCCAGGTGATGAGGATTTAATAAATTACATTCCTGCCCAAGTCTGGAGTTTCCAGAGCCAAACCATTCCCTGCAGTGCATCCAGCGGGACTTTGTCTGGGCTGGTTTGAATCGCCTCCACTGACAAGGCTGGTGTTTCCCCTGGGAGCCTTTACGAGGTGTCAGCATCGGGGACATATCGCTGCTGCTCCACCTAGGAGTGACTTTTCCTGATGGGAAGGCAAAGTATCGGTTGATAAAAGATAAAATCTGGAGGTAAACATGTCGCTGGCGGTGTCACTTAGCATATGATGGTTGTGGCTGGGAGTAAGCGATTGCCTCTGCAGACACGCGCTGTCCTCGCAGCGGTGGGTTTGCATTGGCTTGATGTGTAGCTGGTCTTTAATGTGAGGCTCGTTTACTTTAACAGTCAGGAACGTTGAAATAAAAGTCCCTGAGGACAGGTTGTTTGTGGAGCTTCAGGAGCCGTTTCCTCGGCGGCAGGTCAGCAGTGCCGTGCTGGCGGTTATTGGGTTCGTCAGTAATTGGGTTCGTCGGTGCTCCCCACCTTTCCCTGCTGATCCAGAAAGGATTAAACAGCGGCATCTGCAGGGGCTGCAACCCCACTGTGAGGATGCAAAAAAAAGTTTGAGACAAGCCTTGGAAAGCTTTTCCCTTCCAGTGGGGGCCGGGCTCGGCTGCCGGCTCTGCCTGTGCCAGGGCACGGCTGCCAAGAGAGCATCGGGAGGTGGCAGGGGACATCCGGGGGGGTTCCTGGCCCCGCTGGGGTTCGGTGGTCCCTTGGGTGCTGGGGTACCTCTCCAGGATCCCTGCCTGTGGCCTTTTAGCATCCTCATGTCTGTAGGCAGTGATGGCAAAAAGCGTTTGTGAGTGTCTCTGGTGAACGTGGCTGACAGCGGGAGGCTTGGCCCCCGTTAGCGTTTCAACTTGTTTTGCAGGAGGGAGAGTGGGACATGCTGGAGCTGCGAGGGCATTGCCGGTCAGAGGCTTTGACTCTGCCCAGGGCTTTTTATTTCTTCCTGCTGAGCTGGAGGAGAAGTCAGCTCTGAAACTGAAAGGGCTTGCTGTCAGTTTTTGCATGTGTATTACTGGAAGTTGTACCAGGAGATTAAAAATCAAAATTAATAGGAGCCATTAGGCGGCTTCCTTGATAAAAATGCACATTGCACTGGGGTGGTGTGGAAACCGGTCTGAATGCTGAGCCTTTTAGGATCCCTGGGACACGACTTGCATGTAGAGCAGCCGCCCTTGGGTAACACATGCCTGAATTTTTACTTTGCGGTTTTCAAAGACAGCAATCTGCATGTAATGGCTGCATCCGTGTTTTCAGAGGTGGTTTTACATCCAAAATCTGCAGTGCTTTTGGAAACGGTGCTGAAGCATCATGTGCTGCCCCAGGACGGGGAGCATCCCCAGGGCACGGTGGCTTCTTCTGCCCTGTGGTCTCAGCCGGGGCTGTGGTGGTGGCCGGTCCCCGGCAGGACCCAGCGCGAAAGGGGCGAGGAGATGTGAAACGGGAGCGGGCAAGCCTCGTTTGAGAGGTTGGACATCCAAAGGTGGAATTAACATGGCGGTTCAGGGGTGCCCGACGGCTCCCAGACCTGGGTCCGGCGCTGGGGGGGATCGTGGCTGTGATAATCCGCTGCCTCCTGAGCTGGTGGCCACCATCAGTAAGATGGGGAATTACTGGTTTTAGTGATAATCCTGGTCTAATCCCCCAACCTTGATACACTCCTGCGTAATCCTCACTCACACTGATTTCGTTTGGGCTCCTTGTGGCAGCGGGGATTATTTGAGCGAGCAACAATTGCAGGATAGGGCCCCGGTGGTTCCAGATATGCTTTTTACTACCTGGAAAGCCTCCTCCTTGCTGTAGGAAATGGTTTTCTAAGCACAATGGAGCAATTTTCGTTTCAGGCAGCTCCGGCAGTTTCTGCTCTGGCTATCTGCCGGTGTTAACTAAAGCACATTTCTACAACACACAAAGATTTTTGTTTTGTAAGAAATGAAATCAGCATGGCTGTTCCTCTTTCTCTGTCCTTTCTCTACTTGTCAATTTTTTCTTCCCCTCCAGCTTATCCTCCTCTTCTCCACTAGCCTTAAAAAGCCCCCAAAGTGTCTGTTATAATCACATTTTGTGTGTTACAACCAGAATGAATGTACTCGCTTTAATATGCTGGGTTTGAGGAAATCAGTTTCTGTCTGGTATAACAGACAATTTGTTATAAACCATGCCATTTAGAAGTGAAGGGCCTTGCTTTAGTGTAACGCTAGGGAAACGTCAGGATACATAATTGGAATGGATTTGGCTTGCTTCTGAGTAATACTGTGTATAGAGCAGGGAAAGAAAAAAAGAAAAAAGGAGATAATTTCCAACCCGGAGAAAGTTTGTGGTGCTGAGGCATGCCAGGCTGTTGAAATAAGGCTTATTTTCAGCAGAGATAATAATTAAAGCGATATCAGCAATGATGTTCGACTGGTCGGAAGGCTGATTTCGCAGCGAGCGTTGCCAGTCTTGTTTTCTCCTTGGGAGGTCACTGTAACTCAGCACTTTTTGTGCCTGCGATGCACAGCGATGGGTAAGCACAGGTCAGGGCTCCCATCAGTGCCCTGCATTTCCCTGCCCCTGCATCCCTGTCTGGGAGCTACTTGCAGCTTTTATTCTCTGTGAGGCAGCCAAAGAGGAGCGATGCTTCCAGCTTTAGGTAGCGACTGAAACCCCAAACCTCCCCACACATGCTCTCCCTACTCACTCCAAAATCTGCCCCGAAATCACAAGTCCCATTCAGCAAATCCCTCGGCTTAACTCCTCCCAAAGCGTTTTGTGTATCGCTGCACATGCCCTGACCTCTCCGGGTGTCAGAGGCCAACACGATGGAAATCAGCAGCTTTTTATTCCATTCCGAGGTCAGCCGGACCACATCATACATCTCCTGATGTAACCGCTCCAAGCTCTCTGTTTGGAAAAATTATTTTGAATACCTTGCGACAGAGATAAATGCGTTACCTCCTGTTCACGTTTAACCACGTCTCTCACCGATGGCCACGCTCGCCGGGCTGGGTCTTAGGCGAGCCTGTAGTTCAACACTGTTTGGCTTTTGGATGGATGATACAGGGTTGTGACCCCATCCCAGCACCTCTTTGGGTTTTCCAAGGGTTTTCCAGCCCCTAGTGGGGTCCTGGCAGGGTGGGACCAAGGGGGTTTGCTGCAAGGGTCCATGGAGGAATTAGGGCCGGTGTTGGATGTGGTGGCAGTAGCCAAGCCATATTTACAGTAAAACCCCTTTCCTTTGATGGCAAGACCTATATATAATGACGCAATTATTACATAGTTATGTATTACATACTGTATATTACGTTATATACTATATGTGATATAATATACACAATATTTTTATAAGCATATAAAAAGTGTATATAGGATGATTATATGTTGTACCTGATTATGTAAATAAATATACAATATGGCATATAACTATATAACTAGATATATATAATTTGATTTTATGCGATTAGTTTGGGTTTTGTGGCTCACTTTTACTGAAAGTAGAGAGGCTTGTCTTGTTTTCCTTTTAGTAAATTTGAATTTCTGATGCATATTTCTGATGCCTGTCTTACTTGTCAAGTCTATAGAAACAGCAAACAGCTCCTGCAACTATATTTATGTGGCAGACAAGAATTTTTCCTTAAATTAGGAAGGATTTTTAGGAAGTTTGGGGTTTTTTTTAATTGCATCAAGAGGGTTGTCTCACACACTATTTATGGCCTTTCTTGTAGCAGTTTCCAAATTAGCTCCTGTTGTATTGAGCGATTTGAACTCTGTGGTTTCTCCCTGTCTTTTACTTTGCATAAAGCACACACTGGATGCACAGGCATCGTTAAGGCCAAGTGCAGGTCGCCTTTGAACAGCCTTGTGCACATCTGCTCGGAAGAGCCGTATTTTCCAGCTGCCATCTCCTGAAGTCCCTCCTGCGGGCTTTGAGCCAGAGAAGCTCCTCAGCCAGGTGCCCTCGCGGGTCCCTGGGCTCCTGCCCTCACCGAGGGTGCCCTGCTTGGATCTTTCCTAAAATCCCATTACGGCAAGGGCAGAGCCCTGCCTGCCCTTCGTCCCCTGCCCGCCTCCATCTGCAGGGGCTTTTCCCCAGCACAGGTTGCGGGTTCTCCAGTGATGAACCCTCCATCTCTCCTGGGGACCTGTCACCCCTCTGACGGTGGCTCCTGCCCCCATGCGAGGGCTCAGATTTGGGGACCCCCCGCCTGCTCCCCCATCCCTGCCAGTCTGCCTGCGGGGCTGGGCATGGCCTCGCTTCAGTAAGTGATTAGGTATTGCTCCCCGTAGAGGCTATAGTTGAGTTCCAATCATTCTCTGTTAATTAAAACACAGGATGGTCTTATTTGTAGCATAAATAGTTGTAATCTGTGTACTTATAAGTGTAATTATAATGTAAATTAGAGCGTGCTCCGAATTGGCGATGGATGGGGTGCTCTGCAGGCAGTGCTACCCTTGCAGGGTTGTCTACTGGGGTGCCCCATGGTCCTGGTCCCCACTGTCCCCAGGAGACCATCGCCCAGGGCTCAGCAAAGGGACCTAGAGGCTGCAGGCGGCTCCCAATGTCCCTCTCCCTGCTGGGGCAGAGCTCGCCCCTGGCACCCCTTGGAGGTTTTGCTGGAGAAGAGACCGCAGCTTCATTGCTTCAGTGTCTCCCTCTAGTTTCTAGTCTAAATTTGGAGTGAAGTAATGGCTTCTGTCAGCTGGACAAGTGATTAGTACTTAGCCTCGACGTGACTCCCTGTTTAACACGGAATTACGGAGAGTTCTCGTTAGGCTGGCGAAGGCGTGAGCGTGATGGCTGCGGATGCTGCAGCGGACAGATGTGCATGGCAGGTATTGCACTTCGTGCATCCTCTGATAGAAACCTCAGCACCCTGCAGGTACCCCCTGCCGCTCCTCCTCCTGACGCCCAGTAAATCAGGTAGGTTTGGCATAAATAGTCTAGGTTTCTGTGCATGGGAGCTGTGTAGATGGGATCCTCGACTTGACACCCTGTTGGCCACTGGAGATCTGGATGTGAATCCCTCCTGGTTCTCACGGGGATCTGGAGCTTGTTGGATTATCCTGTTGTTTGTAACGGCAGGTGTATGCCACAGGGCAGGTTTTAAAATTCCCGTGTTGGTGGATTGCATTAACCCATCCTAAGTCAGGTATGTAAAATTCCATTAAGCGAAAACCCTCTGGCATTTTCTCACCCGTGCTCGAGCTCTGCAGGCTACGCTAATGCAGTGCGTTTGCTCATCTATTAGGAGGATGATGGCTTTAAAATAATAACATTTATCTTTGGCAGCGGACTTACAATAGTGCATGCCGAGTACAATTTTGTGAAAGGCTCTGCAGATGTTGCTTCATTCAATCTGGGTCAAAAAGAGTGCTTAGAATCATAAAGGTTAGAAAGAGATCAAATAATTCGGTGGTTTTATTGCTGAATAATGTACTTGGAAAATATCATTCACCATTATTAGACTAAGTGAGTACAGAAAACACAGGACTCAATAGTCATTTCTCAGTATTGGCTGATTATACTGTTTTTATAATGTAGCTAAATTCCCTGTTATTGATTCTAGCATTGATTATAGATCTGGAAATCTAAATGTATGTGCTGGTGGGAGCACAAGGGAGTCGGACAATTAGGGAATTAGGCTTCCGCACCTCCCTGCAGCGCCTGGCGGTGGGCAGCACACCCGCGGCACAGATCGATACTGCTTTTGGGGAGCCGTTGGGGTTTTGGGGAGCTGTTTTCACAACCAGATATTGTAGAAACAAAACCAAAACCCAGGAAAACCTCCCATTTTATGTGTGTTCTTTTCCATGCCTGCGAGCTTATGTAAACTCGGTCACGCAAACCCAGATGGGCTGGGACGCCAGCACCGGGATGGCGGCTCAGTGCCCGGGCCTGCGACTCCTGTCACCTGCTCCCTCCCGGACTTTTCATATTTAGATTCACATCTGGATGCTCTGGCAGGGACCCAGCTTCGGTGACATTTAGTAATCAAATCCACGCGGCTGTTGGCTTAGAAACAGCATCCAAACCTGCGTGCCCGGTGAAACGTTTTTCCAGGCGTTTGCGAGCAGTTCCTCTGCTTTCTCGTTCAGCCTCCCCGCGAATGTGTCCCCTCTCTGGGGTGAAATACCGTGCTTGGGCTGAGATCCTACCCCGTATGTGGGTTTGTTGCAGGGACTGGGTTAGTGAGAGACCAAAGCCATGGTCCCATATGGGCTCAGCATCCCGTGGTGAGCTCGTGGACCAGAGCTGGCAGCATCGCTGTGGGAGCCACAGGCTCCTGCCAGGCTGGGGCTCACTCAGCCGCACGATGGATTCCTTTCTTTGGGGGGGGAAAAAAAAAAAAGACAAATTTTGGAATATATTAATCTCTTGTTCTCTGCACTTAGTTGTTGTCAGCATTAGTATGCCATTAACACATGCTCATTAGGAGGAGAATGATTATACCCTGCAGAATATGGGGGAAACCTTCATTAGGCACTAACATATTGAACCGAGCTGCAAACTTCACTTGGGAAAACTGGGGAAGGTTCTGCTCAGCATCAAGTTTCCCTAATTTCTCCTCGTTGGTCTGATAAAAGCACCTCATCTTCTAGCACGTGCTTTGGGCCAGGGTTGCGGGCGATGCGCAGGTGAGCCTGGGCTCAGGCTGCAGCACTGAAATCCTCGGGACCTCAAATCCATCTTCTCCTGGGTTGAAGATGTCCTCACGGGAGCTTATTTTGGCAAACAAAGAAGATGCGAGCCCTTGTCCACCCTCTAAGGGCTGTACTGCCTCTTTAGCCTTAACAAGATGAAATCTCTGCAGAGCTGGGAGATGCTCCGGGAGCAGATTTGTTGAGAAAGGAGGTGTCATTTCTACATCCTCGCTTTTCACACTGTAACGACATTTTAAGCGTTCATCTGGCCTTGCTGCCTCCAGTCTGAAGCCATAACCTGCCATGTGTGACAGGGCAATTGCTCGCCCCGGTGATGATTACAGCAGAGCCCGGTGTTGCTCCCTTGTTTGCTGGGCTCGAGGCGTGTGCGTGGTGCTCTCTTAAAGTCAATCAATAAGAATAATTGCAAGTTCGGGTGGGGGTGAGGGAGCAGAGTGCTGTAGCAGGCAAATATTTGCAGATTAAGACCCTGTTTACTTGCACATGCCTCTTGCGATAGGTAACAAGGGATGGACAATAAGGACCATATGTGGTATTTAATCAGAAGTTATTCTAAATGGGGTGATTTCATAGATTTCCATGGAGCTGACAGCTGTCCCCTATATTAAATGTGAGTGTACTGCCTCTGTCCTTGCCCCACTGCCCTTTCTGCCTGGGGTTTTGCAGGATTTTACAGTGTTGACGGTGGGGTGTTGTGGTCTTGTCCCCCCTCACTTCTGCCTAGGTGCGGCCAGAAAAATGGTATTTGATGGGCCTGGTTTTCCCGTTGTGAAGGTGAATTGGAAGCGTACCCAGGTCAGGAGCGCAGGAAGCCTCTGGGTGACGTAGCCCTTTCTTCTTGTGCCCGAGCAGGCTCCGGAGCAGTGATGCTGGGCTGGGCGATGCTGAGCTGGGCAGTGCAGGACTGGGGGCTGCTGGGCTGGGTGATGCTGGGCTGGGTGATGCTGGGCTGGGCAGTGCAGGACTGGGTGATGTTGGGCTGGGGGCTGCTGGGCTGGGGGCTGCTGGGCTGGGTGATGCTGAGCGTTGATCTTGAAACCTGATAATGGGGAATTACACCAAAACCAGAGAGGTGAACTGTGATGGAGTTGGAAATGAGGTGGCGAGGTGAGGTAGCAACACGTGACAGGTCAGACTTGGAAGCTTTTGGTGTCTACCAGTGCCTTCATTAGAAGTACAGTACCATCTCCAGGCTTGTGGTGGCTGGACAGACAGATGGACAGACACCCTAGCTGTCAAGGAGGAGGGTCAGTGACCATGCCAGCTTCACCCAACTTCTCCGTGGTTGTTTCTTCTCCAATGTTAATGAGTTCTCCCTCTCAGCCCGCTGTACTGTCCGCAGGCAGAGCAGCCACAGGCTCCATCTAATCACATCTCGCCACACTGGAAACGTGGCTGTGTCCGTTTGCTGGATGCTGCGTGATTCATGTAATCACCATGCGAAATGCATCATTCATAAACTGTTTAGCGCGACCTTTTGTCCAGTAGCACTAATTATTATTATCACAGAAGCCCAGTAAACTAGACTAGTAATTATCAGGGATTTATTTGAATGGACAGCTAAGCTATTCTTGGCAAGTTAGTCAAAGCAGTTGTCATGACAGCCACACAAATGTGTCTTATGAATTGGGTTAATTAGGGTAATTAATAACTGTTGTTTTGCCCTTTTTAACAAGGTATTGCCTAGACACTATCAAAAAATAGCAATTGTACCTAACAGAAATAGTCATCTTCTAGCAGCAACCTTCAAATCACAAAATCAAAGTAGTAAATACCCGTTGGGTTGTTGTTTCACAAAGCAACGTGTCATCCTTCTCCTTGCGCAAAAGCGAGGAGCAAAAGGCTCTGTTGTAATATTTCTGCTGAGCTTCCCCTGCTGCGCAGTGTTATCTGGAGACTGGTCGTCATCATTATTGTTATTATTGTTATTTATTTTAATGCCATGCCACTCCGAGCTGTAGTCACAGAGGGGTCACAGCTGTGCCCAGCTCCGTGTGGGTGGCGAGGGCAGCCTGAAGGTTCTCCTATCACTCGAACTCTGCAAGTGGCAAGACTTAAAGCCAATTTTAAAGTCATGACCATAAATTATCGTTGTTTTCTTGGTGCAACGTCACCATCCTCATCAGTCTGGCTGGTGCCAAGGTGCCGAGTCCTCACTTGGCAGAACATCTGCTTCCTTCAAAAGAAGGGTTTTGCTGAATAAATGGTTTTGGTTTTGTCATGGTTGTTGCTGATATTGAGTAATGGTGGTGACTAAAGCTCTTAATAACCAAGTAGCACCAAAGAGCCTCAAAAAGAAAAAAAACCAAAACCGTGTTTCCCATCCCAGGGAGCTGCCTTGTGGGGGGTTTGCAGCTCGTGGTGGTGACGGTCCCTGTCCCACACCAGTGGGCTGGATGCTGGTTGGCGCAGAGCACCGTCTCCCCAGGGGCTGCAAGATTTGGTGCTGATTATTATAAATGGCCCAAGATTACAGATATGACTGAGGAATATTACGTAAGTTTTGTAGAAAAATGACCTGAATAGATGAGTGAAGGCTCTGGCTGGTTCTCCAGCTGCACCAAGCCCGGTCTATTTATATCACCTCTGGGCTTTCGAAGCCCTCTTTTAACTAAAGCTTATTTGATAACACACATCTTTTAAAAAAGAAAAGACTAAAAAAGAAATGAAGAAGAAAAAAGGGGGGGAAAAACCCTAAAGAAAAACACCTCTGTGGAGAAGGTAGGGTTTTAATGAAGAAATATTTTACACCATTCTCCTACAACCTTAGGGCTAATAGCCTGGAACTGGTACTTTGGCTCCTTAAAAAGCCCAACAAGACAAGCCAATTACGGCCTCTGAAACATTTTTATTTTTAGTTCCTTGTAATAGCAATTCATCCTCGGCTATGGTACATTAACTGGAAGGAACAAGAAGTAGTAAGGTTTTGGCGTCTTTGTAATAACCAAGGGGCTGTGTTTACCAAGCTGTTCATAATGCGGGTGGCTGGCGGGCAGGGGCAGCGGGCAGCGTGGGGATGGAGAGGAGACCCAGTTAGCACCGGAGCAGAGATCCGCCATCCTGGCCAGTGCTTTATCATCATCTATTTCCCTACAGTTTATTCCGGGAGAAAACACGCTCTTGTTGGACTGAATTCCTCAGTTTCCCAGCACCTTGGGGTTCGTGGTGAGGCTCAGAGGGGAGGAAGGGCTCTTCGGAGGGTGCTGGTGTGTCCCCAAGGATGCTGGAGCCAGAGTGGCTTTTTTGGGGACAGCAGGTTTTGAAGGGGAGCCAAACCGAGCTGGGCTTCGCATCCCATTCCGCGCCTGGGCTCTGCACATGATGCTGCGGCTGTCGAGGGTGGCGATGGCACCAAAGCCAGTCCCGCTCAGTTTTTCTGTCAGTCTCATGGCTGCAGGGGAATTTTGTGGGCTGGGGAGCTGCATTTTCCTGCCCAAGTAAGGAAAAAAATTAAAATAGGGGAAAGCTGGTTTTGATAAATAATTTAGTTGTAGAGCAAAATCCCCTTGAGGCTTGGAGTGGGAGCTGGCTGAGGCTATCCTGATTGCAAGCCTTCCCATGCAATTACAGCCAAACAATGTAAATGATAACACGGTGCGCAGTGTTTGCCTCAGTTTTATTATCCGCCGTTGCCGGAGAATTTTAGCTGAAGCCAGGCGGGAGCTGCTGATGCGGAGGTTTCACTGCAGAGCTGGGCAAGGGTGCGTGTGGCCACGTGCTGGGGTGAAACAGTAGTGTGAAGAAGTCTGTAGGTGATATGGGAAGCACTTGCTGCTTGCTCAAAAATCAGAAAAAAAAGGGCTTGCACTGAGACACGCGGGGCAGGGACGAGGTCCCCGTGCACCCGTCCTGCACCCTCTTGCCAGATTTCTCCCTGCTAAGCCACGAAGCGTGGAAATCCTCTGACCACCGCTGTGAGCCCCCTTGCCCGCCGCCCTGGGGTGCCTTGGGGTGTCCCCGTCTCCTCCGGGATGCCGAAGCGGAGTGAGGTGCCCCTGTGGCAGCCGGCACCACCTGAGCCCGGCTGCCCCTTTCGGTGCCCAGCCCCATTTCAGCGAGACCGTGTCCCCCCAGCCGCCCCGGGGCTTGTGCACCCTCAGGGATGCAGCAGTGGGGTGGCCGCCTGGGCATCCCGCCACTCTGATGTGCTGAGCTGGCGGCAGCATCTCACGCCTTCTCTATTTATAGCTCATCTGCAATGATTTTTTGGGTTTTCTTTTCTTTTTTTCTTTTTTTTTTTCTTTTTTTTGTCTTTCAGTGACAAATCTGTGATTTCTCCTGTTCCCTACAAAACGCATCAGTCTGACCTGCTGCTCCAGAAGGTGAATGACAAGGAGTTTTATTTAGCCCTAGCGAAGGGAACACTTAAAAAAAGGTTCCTCTGTTATATTTGTTTTCATCCCTAATGGCAGGAGGCAGGGAAAGGACAGTTCTGAAAGGTTTTTTAACAAATCTGTAAGTCATGCCCCATTACCCTGGGGCTGCTGATTAGATCCAGATTGTTTCTCGCACTACTTAGGGAGGGGTGTAATCCACGCTGGGAGCTGCATGCACAGATCCATTATAAATCTGAAAGTCCCAGGCATAGGTGATGGGGAAAAAAAACCCCTTTTATTAGGTTTATTGCCTATTGTATCCCTACAGGGATTTTTCCTTGACGTATCGAGGCAGCCTCCCTGTGCAGAAGGCTGTGCCCCAGGGGGCTGGCAAGCTCAGCCCCGTGCCCATCAGTTGGTGCCCAAGAGGGAGGTATTACCCCCAGTGCCCCAAAATCCCTCCTGTCCCATCCCTGGGGGGCCACTGGGCGATGCTGTGGCGTTGCCAGCCTCCTGGCTGCTCACGGTCCAGGGAAGGTGTCTGTACACTCTTGCCTAGGAAGCAACTCTTTTGGGTCAGTATTTTGCTTTTTGATTGATTTTGGGGTGGTGGTGTCAAGTGGGTGCCCAGCTGGAGGTGCCTGCCCCGGGTGGTGCTGCTGGAGGGACCCTTGTGCCACGGCCACCAAAGAGCTTTGGGTTATAGGTGCTGTCTGAATGTAAGGCAGGTTTTTTATTACTGCATTTTTGCTCTTCATAACCATACTGTAGATTTTCTGATATGTTGACAAATTCAACCGGGTGACACTATTTGTGGCTTTCAGGAGCGTAATTATGGCTTCATTGTGTGTTGCCGCTCTCAGGATTCAGTCTGGGTTTCTAATCCTATACCCTTTTTTAAAATCACATCACAGCAGATCCTTTCCTCCTGCCTCTGATCCATTTTCAGGAAAAAAAATGAGAAAGCCTGTATTTATTTGAGGAGGGGACAGGAGTTCAGTGTGGATTAGTGGGCATGCCTGTGCCATAATACAGTCTAGTTTCATACTGCTCATTCTGATGAGTGAGGTGATGCTAAAGGATGAACTCTCACAGTGATTTCTCTGCGATGCTTTTTATTTCATCAAGAGAAAATGGAGGCTGGACTCAGTTCCTTTCGGTGTTTAATAATGTCCATCAGAACCAAATGCCTTTTATTTAAGCCGCAGTAATAATTAGAGGGTCGGTGGTGTTAAGCAGCCATGGAGTCTGGCTCTGAGGAATGTTCATTGTGCCTCATTAAATTTGGAATTAGTGCTTAAAAGGTCAGAAATAAATATTCTGTTTATATTTCGGGGATAGTAAATCTAAATGGATGCTGTGTTTGCACATCCTCGTCTCTGCTTGTTCCTGCTGAACTGCGCGAGGCACCGCTCCATTTGGTTTAGGCAGCAATCAGAGCATCTGCAAAAAAGCTCAACCCCAAAACCAACCCTGGTTTCATTGATCAAGGGCAGGAAAATGATCTGCTGTATTACATCTAATTATAAAACATCAATATCACATGCTAAATGCACTTACTTTTTCAGAGGCACTATGCTGCTGGTTTACAGTTTGCAATCTCCTGTATTATGGGCTTTAGCAGTGAGCTGGGATGTAGGGAAATGGCTGCGAAGCGAGATGCCAGAGGTCAGATCCTTTTAGCCTTTATTGAATGCCTCCAGGTGACTGCCTCTTAAATGCTCCTTCGTAAGAGTCAAGTTGCTTCACGTTTTCTTTCCGTCTTGCCTGGGCTGTTGATGCAGCAGAGGTGCATCCCGCTGCCCCTCTCCCACGGCTTGTGCTCCAGTGCCCATGGAACGGGCTGGAGCTGCTGGTGGGGACTGGTGGCCAACTGGGTCCTTTCCAAAGACCCTGACCCCACGGGGTTCTCCAAGCCACAGCTCAGCTGATGGAGGGTGCTGGGCTCCTTGGGGAGCCCCATCATGTCCATCAGCATTTGCTGACTTTCCCCCAGGGTTGGAGCACCTGTGGTTGTTTGGGTAGAGTTTGCACAAATGTTTAACCCAAAGCTTTGGGCTGGTGCTGAAATCTCTGCCCCACACCATGCTGATGCTGGAAAATGGGAAATATGGGTCTGTCTCCTGCTACCTCTTACCAGGCTGTGGCCAGGAGGCTCAGGACCCTCACCCGTGGGTGCAGACATTGCAGATGCCATCAGCAGCCAAATGGAGCTGGTGGCATCGTGGGGACGGAGGAGCAGAGGTCCCCAAGTGGGTCAGGCACCGGGCAGGTCTCCAGCCGCTGGTCCTGGCCCCTGCCCGACGCTCCGAGGCAGCTGTGTCCTCATCAGCAGCCGGTAGCGCAGGGGCTAATTATGCGGTGTCACATGCAATGGAGGAAAATCTCTCCTGACATCCTTTGTGATCCTCTCCAGCCTGGAGCTGGATCTGATGAGTCTCCTGCTGGTGTGCAGGAGAGAGACCAGCCTTGCTGGGCGTGAGAGCACCAGGACGAGCCTGGATGTTCCTCTCGGGGCCACAGGGCTGGATTTTGGGTCTGTTTGGTGGGGTTTTATACTGCACCTGCTCCCAATGGAAAGCAGTCTCAGACTGCTTATTTATTTCCCACAAGGTAAAAGCAGCTTGCTAAAAGATAATGACTTTCCTTCATTGCTGATCTAGACTTCATTTGACCTGGTCCCTACTTTGAAATTTTCCCTGTTTCCCAAGTGCAGCTGGAGTGTTTTTATTTAATTTGCATGAATTCTGTATCACCCACAATATAATTCAAACCGTAAGAACTAAGTGCTGGTGAGGTCTCCTAACAGGCAGCAACAGTTTTATTGCAGATGCTGGAGCCTCTGATTGAGTGGCCCATGGAGAACAAGACCCAGGACACAGGAGGACCAGGAGAAGTGGTTTTACAAGCCCTGCCCTTCCCACCAGGGAGGCCCAGTGGATTTTTTGGGAACGATTTGCCATTTCTGTGGTCCCTGCTGATGCCTATAGCATGGAGGGAAGGTCAGGAGACTGGTGCTCCTGGTGAAGATGCGCAGCTCAGTGCAGAGGATGAGAAGTCGTTGAATGTTTTGAGAGGATTTTCTGAAACCCAAAAGGAGACATGCACATTGCAGCCTTGGAGAAAGGTCCACTTTGTTTTTTAATAATAAAGAGTGACATGCAAGCTTTATTAACAAGGCACGTAGGGGAAAAAGAAAAGGCTCAAGGGATAACCCTGAAAAAGTGGCGCTAAACGTGTCATTTTTATGAAGCTGATTTTGTGAAGGGTCCCTACATGCTTTGGCAGGAGGTTGCAGCAGGTTTACAATAATTTGTAGAAAGATAGAAATGTTTTCACCCTGAAGTGAGAAGAAGGGCAAAAATCCCGAGCTGAGATGCTTTAGAGTCATCTGCCGAGGTGGAGGCTGGCGGTGGGACCGATACCTGTCACTTCGGGTCGGGAGAGATGGGACCAGCTTCGAACAACCAAGGACCTTGCCGGGAGGCTGATGTGTGGACCAGGGAGCCAAACACTCCGTCAAGAGCCTGGATCCAGAAACAGCGGGGAAAGCTGGATTTTCACCTCCACAGAGTTTGGTTTGAAAAACTACACGTTTGAAATTGCTGAAAAGTGGGAAGAATGGGAAAGAGCCAGATCCTGAGCATCCTCCCTGATGTGCAGGGACACGGCTCAGGACACGTCCCCCCACGCTGGGGACCGACCGCAGCCGGCATCCTCTGTTTCTCCATCAGTCCGCAGCCGTGGTTGTGCCTGGAGTCGCCGCAGCCTGCTGACCTTTCCACCGGCACTTGCATTAATTCCCCTTAAACCACCTTCGGATCCTCTGGGGTTTATTTCTGTTTTTAAGGCAGAGAGTGAGCAGTCGTTAGAGCAGCGCCCTGTTGCTAACGGGCCGTTTGCTAACGGGGAAGTCACCCCCCTGGATATCCAGGTCAAGCAGAGTTGTACTGACGTTTGTACCTCTTTTTTTTTTTTTTTTGGTAATTTAGTGGAATTGGCAGTCCTCAACCGAAAGTAACCATTGGGGGAAAAAAATGTTTAAAATTTCCCTGCTGATTGCTCAATTCTGAGTGTGTCTGTTGTTATATTTATGTTGCTAAGGCAGCAGTTAAAAGCACTTTTCAAATTAGGCACTGGTAAGCTGGATGCCGAGCCAGGGCTCTCTCTCTGATGGCATCGACACCAACATGCCTGCAGCTGGAAAGCAAATCCTGAGCCCGGAGGACAACAGGGACTTCTTTCCTCAAAGAGAAGTGCAGGGTGAGACCACAGACTTTATGCTGGGTGTTATTTGGCGCTTCCTGATGTCTCGAATGTGTCGCTTATTTGTAGCACAGAAGGTCTGGTCCTGACAATCGTGAGCGTGTTTTATTTGTGTTACGATGGGCAGGAGATAAGAATTGGCAGCGCCGTTCAGGAGGTCCTTACCATGCCCAGCTCTGGACGTGGAAAGGGGAGGCTGGGCTCAAGGCTGGGCTCCCTTTGATTTTTACAGGAGCGATACTGATCAATGAGAAAGTAACAGTTTGTCTGCTTCTGCCAAAATAACGAAGAAGATGAGGGCTGGCCTCTCGATGATGCCCTTTCATCGGCGCCAGCCAGCCTTACCTTTTCCCTCTTTTTTGTGCTTTGACTTTGTTCTTTGGGCCTCATTAAGAGAAGGAGCGGATCCTTTCCCAATTAAAATGTTGACATGTTGGAGACGTTCTCCTTCCCTGTCGTTTTGCCTCTGTTTGTAAGTGATGGCGCTTCGCAGGATGAACTAGAATTAAATCAAGTGAACTTTGCTTGAATAATGCAAGCTATAAAGCAGCCCTTCTCCATGAAAAATCTCATTTCTTTTTTATTTTTCTGTTCTGATCCCCTAGCCTGCGTGGAGATAACCTTGATGGATAATCCCATAGCTGAGGAGAGGTCTCGTAAACTGCTGCGATGACTTGTGCACCGGCGGGAACGTGCTGGTGCAGCAGGACAGGCAGCCCTTGCCAAGGGTGCAAACCCCCAGCCCAGGGAAACACATTTCCCATCCTCGTGGCCACATCACTCCTTGTCTTGTCCAAAATCTGCAAGTAATTAGCATCAGTCGTGCTGCCTTCGGTGGCACAGGGAATTCACAGCCTGGGAACGGATGCTGTGACCGACCCCGTGGGAGCCCAGGGCCTTGCAGATGGACTTGGGGGTCGTGTCTGTGTTAGTGACGTGGTACGGAGCATCCCAAGCTGGGGGACACGTGGACCAGGGAGTCAGACTTAAATCATGGGTAATTTGCTTGTCAGTGAATGATTTCAGCTGGGCCAGGATCTGGACTTTTCTTTCGGTCAGGAATCAATAGCAAAGCTCCCAGTGGTGTTGGTCGGAGGGGAATTCAGCATGAGGTCTGTGTCTGGGCTGTGGCAGGAGATGTGATGGCAGCACGTGTGGTGTTTCCTCAGCCTGCAGTGGGGTTTTGGTGACACCAGCTGAGCGTTCCCTGCGGGTGGCCCTGCGTGGCCCTTGGCTCCTGAAGCCTGGGCCATGCGGTGTCAGTTCTCTGAGCATGTGAAGCTCTGTGTTGTACCTGTATATATTGAAATTTGCTCTCCGTGTCCTCCCACCCACTTGTTCTGCTCCTGGTTTTTCCAGGGCTGAGATGCACATGCATGGGGATGAAGCTGATGAAGGTGGTGGTGGGTGCAAAGGGGTCTCATGGTGCCGCTGGGCACGGTGATGGGGCTGGGGACATGGGGACAGAGCCAGCTGACACTCAGGGCTTGCTGGAGCTGTTCCCATGTCCACCAGTGCAGGGTGATGGAGGGGGCTCCCCGCCGAGCAGGGATTGCTCCGAAACTGGCTCCGATCCCTCCTGCCCTCCAACACTTGGCTGCCCTCGGAGCCCGTTTGTGAGGCTGGGGTCTCCTGTGGGGCTGCTGGGGGGGGATGCCATGGGTGGTATCCTTCCCCCTGTGATGACAGCACCAGGATTGATGGATAAACACAGACAGGATCAGGCGTTTTCTGTGGTATTTAAGGTCTTGGGCGTCGCATATTTTAAAAAGACACATGTCCGTTTGCTCCTGAGCTCTAACCATCAAAGCCGTCCTGCAGGACTGAGGATGCAGGAACTGCAGGGACCAGTAGTTTGTGCAGTAAATCTCCTGCGTGACTCTCCAGCAGTAATTACTATGTGAAAGTAATAACCGAGCTGTGCCGAGTGCTCGGCCAACTCCCCCAGCTCGCAGCTCCTTGCATGTTTCTCTCTGGGAGGCTCCTGTTTGCTAAATTAGATATTGTGCTGTATTTCAGAAAAGGTCACACTTAACCAACGCTGCCTTTGCTTTATTATCTTGGCAGAGCAGTGTAACCTCTGCTGGGGTACGATTGGATTTCACATTTGGCTCTGCTGCAGCGGCCCCGCTCCCTGCATCCTGCCGTTGTGATTACGTTAGCAGCAGACTCTGCTTTCCTTTATTTATCGAGGCATTAAAGATGCATGCATTTATTTTTACCATGTTCATAATTGCCATAAAAACAGGCCATAGTATCCCAGCGTGGCTCTTTGGGAAGCAGAGCAGCCGTGGGGCCGGGGCGAGGAGGAGCTGTGGCAGCGGAGGCAGGACAGGGCTGCTGGGGCAGGTGACTGTCCCCACTCCTGTCCTGGAGGATGCTGCTGTCAGCCCAGAGGAAGGGGGACAGGGCAGAGTCTGCCTCTTCTGCTGCCCGGGGTGCCTGGTGAGGACAAGGAGCAGCCACCAGGCCAGGGGTGATGCTGGTGGGGAGCCTGGGTGGGATCCCTGCAGATCTGGGGGGGCTTTAGGTGGGTGGACGGATGGACTGGGGTGCTTGACTCATGCAGAGAGTCCTGCATCCTCCTGTGTCCCTGAAGCTCAGGAAAGATTCTGGCCAGGTCATGCAGATCCCACCATGTGTCACCACATGTCTTCTACTGTGGCTCACCATGCATCGCCCACCACATGTCACCATGAAACTGCCGCTGCATCCCACTGTGCAGCTCCCACCGCGTCCCACCACCCAGCTCCCACACATCCCACCATGCAACAGCCACTGCATCCCACCATATGGGTCCCACCTTATGGGTCCCACCACGTACCACCGTCCATCTCTCACCATGTCCCACCATGCAGCTCCCACCATGTCCTTTTTTTTTGCCTTTTTTGGTCCCTGTCCTGCCGCGAGCACCAGAAATCCAGGGCTATGTAATCTGAGGTTAAAAGACAGTGTTTCAAGTGCAGAGTGAGTTAGTGGGTTTTGCTTGCAAATGACAGATCCATTGACTTTTCTCCCCCGCTTTCACTCCCCTCTAACTTTTAAGCATGTCACCCATTGTTTGCTTTTTTATTAATAACAGAGCCCACTGTCTCTGCAAATGAAATGATGTAAAACAAAGAAAAGTGCCCGCATTAAATTCTCTGGCAGGGGATTACCTTGCTGGCATTTACATATCTATGCAATAAATATTTTAACATGTTAATTATACACTAATAAGAAAAATACCTTTTGAACTTTCAGTCAAATTGACACACACGGAACTGAGTCCATCAGGGAATTAAAAGCAATTAGTTTTGTAACAGAGCATGGTCACATTGTTTCTTCTCTGCAAATTGTTCTGTGGTCACCAGGCAGCCTTTTTTTTTAGCGAAAGCTGGTGGAAAGACTGACAGGGACTGGAGTTTTGTGTGCCAGGCTCTCTCCCGCTCGCTGGGGTCTGCCCCATGCCAGGATGCTCCTTCCCTCCCATGGGCTTTTGTCGTGGCCCTGCAAACCCTCCTGTTCCCAGTCATGGGGAAATCAGACTTGTAACCATCTCCCTTTTCTTTTCCTCCTTCCAGACTGAAAACTACTCCTTCGATTCCAACTACGTGAACAGCAGAGCTCATTTAATAAAAAGGTACGTAGGCTCACTTGAAATCACTTGGGTTTGCCCAGCCAAATCCTGATTATTTAATGTTCTTCCTTACTGCGTTATATACTACTTGCTTTTTTAAATATGCAAAACGTTTCGAGAGTAATCATTTGATTTTTAAAAACAGTATTTACTTCCTATTAAGCCCCATTGCTCTTGGTTTGCAATAAAAGCAAGTCTTTTTTCCTTCTTTTTGGCTCCTTCGCACTGGGAAGTGGCAGTGAGTTAGGTGGAGTGCTGTTACCCTGACGACTTTCAGATTCATAGAGTTTATTCTATTTGAATGCACAAGAATAAAATGATAGATTTGGATGGTGAAATCTCCCTGCTGTGTGAGGCGGGGAAAATAAAAAAAAAAATCTCATTTGGGAGCAGGTAATTGGGTTGGATACACACTCACTGTTTTAGTTTGAATACCGAGGCAAAACAGCACTTTGCTCGGCTTTTCCAGGGCTAAAAAGGAAATCATCAGTTCAGTTGCAACCTGGCAATTACCCTTGAGGGAATTTAACCCTTTAGATAAAGTACTGGTATCCTCCGAGCTTAGCAGCGGTGAAGAAATGTCTCGGGGAGGTTAATGCCAGGGTTACCCGGTTGAACCCCCCTGGGTTGTGTTAACCAGAGGTGAGCATCCCCACATGGGGCTGGCGGCCAGAGTTGTCCCTGTCTCCCCGGCTGTCCCCAAGCAGGGACAGGCACCGACACAGCACATCAATGCTCACCAGGAGGCAGGAGGGCTGCAGGGCAGGATGGGGATGCAGGAGATGACCATCAGCTCGTCGCCCACCTCTGTCCCTGCTTCTTCCCCAGGACCAGCCGAGGTATTTGGGGACAAGCCATGCCTGTGTCTGTGCTGATGGCTCTGCAGAAGCCAGCGTGGTGGCAGGGGCGTAACGGAGAGCCGGAACCGGCCCTGAACTATAGAGATCTGATCTGAGCAGTAAAAAAAATCCAATTATCTGCCTGGCTGAGATCCCAGTTGTTTACATCTTAAAAATATAAGGAGGAAGGGAGCTGCGAGTGCATTGTTTAAGCAGCTCGGGTTGAGCTAGCGAAGGGCAGGTGTATTTGCCTGCGTGGCTCATGACGTTTACCGATGCTCAGACGATGGCTTGCCTGCGCCACGCCGCTCCTCGCCAGAGAGTCTGCAGGCATACTGAAAAAAAACCCAAATCTATTAATCTTTCCTCATTCACACCTAAGATAAAGGCAAGCGGCGCTCCCGCCTGCCGCAGCAGGGCTTACTCCGAGGCTGTACTGTTTGGGAAATGCTGCTGCTGCCGATTCCCCGAGACCTGCCCATCTTTCAGAGAAGTGTCAGCCGCGGAAACGTGTCTTGTGGCTGCTGCATTACGGTCTGGTTCACTGCAGGGGAGATAAATGCGTTTTAACAGGGGTTGCCTGTGCATTGTGAACGGCAGCTCCATGTAGGACAGCGTTTCCCCTCGCTTTCTGCCTTTGTCTTATACCTTAAGTACAACGGGTGCCGGGAACGCTGTGCAGACATGTAAGAACAAAAAATATTTTCTGTAACATACTGTGGCATCATTTTCATCCTTTGCCTTTATGAACATGTTGCAGCTCTTCTATCTTTGGTGAGTGAATCTCCTCAAATCCAGCACTTTAATTAATCTATTTGTACTTTTCCTGTGTTGTCTGCCTGCCTCTCCCGCTCGTCTACGTGCACACAAATGAATTGTAGATTTGTAGTGCTTTCTTAACTTAAAATTCTTTGATGTTGCCTGGAATCAAAGTCAGTGGCTTCAACAGGGACATCTTTATTTAAAAGGTAACGTTTGAAGGTTTACCAATTTATATGTATTTCGAGCTCCCCCCTTGTGTGCTTTTGCAAAGCATCAGATGGTAGGTGGTCTGCTTGGTTTCCGTGGAGACGCAAAAGGGCTTTTCAAAGTAATGAAAATCTCCAGCTCTTTGGGGCTTTGAAGCACAGGCTGCTTCTTCCATCAGCGTTTCACACCAAATCAGCCAGCGAGAAAGTTTGGGGTTGTGGGTGCAGGTGGATCCCCACTGATGGGTGTGGATTTCCCATGCCAAGGCTGGTGTGGAAGGAGGTGCAGGGCGGGTGACCCCAGCACATCCTGATGGCTGTGTCTCCTGGGGCAGGCACATCTGGAGATGTCCCTGTGGTTCACAGCTGGGTGTCCAGGGGCATCACCCCTCACAGGGCAGTGGGAGCAGCAGAAGGACCCTGAATGCAGCCAGAAATGAAACTCTTCCATCCCTCCGGCCTGGAAGCTGGGTGCCATGGGGTGACAGAGCCGCTCAGCCCTTGGGGGAAATTTGGGAGCAGTTCAGCCCTCAGGTCTCCCCAGCAGTGACTGTGCTTGCTGGGCATGTCAAAGAGTTCAACTGTGTATCAGCTCTCCTTAAAGCTGTGTGAACTTGGACCTGGAATCACCGGATTATTTTTAAAAATAAGAACGGCATCGTCATCATGAAAAGAAATTCCCATTTCTAGGAAGGCGTTTGTTTTCAAACTTTAAGCAATTAGGATTTGGCCTATAACCTAAAAAATTGGGTTTAGATACTGTGTAACTTCAATATGAGGTAATATGACTTGAGGGAGCCTAGTTATACAAACAGCTTATTTAATGTATATGTTTAATTTTTTTTTTTTTTTAAATCCTGCTTCACTCCCAGCTTCCATCATCCCCACAGCATCCTGGCCCCCAGGCTCACACTGTACCCATGGGCAGAAGCAGCGTGTGAGGTGGTGCGGGCTGGGTGCTGTGTTTCAGGGTGCAGAGGTGCTGAGCAAGCGGTGCCCCTTCGTGTCCCCAGCCCCAGCTCTCCATGCTGGGGGAGCAGTCCCAGCCTTGCAGCTGGGTACTGGGGATGGCAGGGGACCTCTCTGTCTCTGCGGGACACAGGGCTGAGCAGTGACAGTCGTGCCACCACCGCAGGTCTCGCTGCAGTGCTGCGGGGTGGTGAGGACCACCTTGTCATACCCAGTAAGTCATGTCTGTGTCTCCCCCAGCAGCTCCACGTTCAAGGACTTGGAGGGGAACAGCTTGAAGGACAGTGGCCATGAGGAGAGCGACCAGACGGACAGTGAGCACGACGTGCAGAGGGGCCTCTACTGCGACACGGCCGTCAACGACGTGCTGAACAGCAGCGTCCCCTCCGTGGGGTCCCAGGGCCCCGAGCAAGGTGAGCCACCACTGTGTGTCCTGGGGGGCTGCCCACCACCCACCTGACCTCTACATGCCCCAGCTGCTGGCTCCAGTGCTGCCTTGGTGGGTGCACAATAAGAATGCTTAGTGCTTGCTGGGGATAACGATGTACATCAGCAGAGCTCTGGGTAGATTGAAATTAATCTTCACGCCACGCCTGTCAGGTAAGCGAGCAGTTAGGATTATCCCCTGTTTCACAGGCAGAAAACCCAAGGCCCTGAGCATCTGCCTGACAGCGAGTGAGCGGTGGAGCTGGGATTAGGGCTGGAATTACCGGTGTTGTGCTCAGGACTGGTCCCTGGGCTCCTCTCTGGAGCACAGACCAAGCGCCCATCCCCGTGTGCTCCGCTTCCCGTCTCCAGAGCTTGTGTGCTGTCCGGGCAACTTTTCCAAAAGGTCAGAGAAGTGTGCAGGCAATTAGTCAGGCATCCCATGAGGGATTAGCTCAGGCCAGCGGGCAAGGGTTTTGTATCTTTTCCCCTGAAAAGGCGGTGGGGTTTCAGCTCTTACGCATCCCCACATGCAGGGATGAAGTCTGCTGTGAAACCAGACCGGTATTAGCTAGAGGAAAGAAGTCAGAGGAGTTCAGCTGAGCCCAACCCGTCATTTGTACTTGGGCATGAATGTCGCTTTTAATGTCTGACGGATGCAAACATCCTATGCAAACATCCTGTCTTTTTCAATTAAGAAGCCTGAATGCGGTTTGGTGCTCCGGCTCAGGGGAGCCTCGGGGCTCTTGGCTATATCTTGAGATAAGCTGTAGCTGAGGCTCAACTGGGAGCCCCACTGCTAAAAGACTTAAGGATATGAAAACAAAATGCTGTGATTATGAACTGGTCTTCAGCTGTTTAATTCAATTCATGGTAAACATCATTAAAAGCCTTTGTTTTGCTGTCATAAAAGAGTCAAACCGGGGAGAGAGAGTTCTCGCCATCTGTGCTGCTGAATGTGGGGTTCTTTTCTGGAGAGAAGCTGATCGCTGTATTAATTCTCGATAGAGTCTGTTAAATGGCCATAGTTAACCCTGTAAGACTCCGCAAGGAGGGGAACACAGAGGTCACCTACCCATTCCACGCTGCCAGCCACGCTAATTGGAGAGGGATGGCATCTACAGCGGTAATGTATTTCCAGCCAACCCTACTGTGGCCAAAGATGAAAAAAATTAAACATTTATATAACTGTACAGTGGCAGTTTAATTCTCCGCGGACTGGCGCCGTGTCAGAGAATGCAGGCTGATAGCTATCATTTATTATTCTTCTATTACAAAGAAATGCTTTTTCATTTTGATCAGGAGAGGGTTTCCTAAGGATGCGTTTGTAGTAAGGGATGACTGTGGGAGCAAAAATACTCATAATTGATTCCTGTCCTGTTGAATGGTCTGAGCAACATCTGTTAATTTTTTGTCACATTTCTTCAGCAAAAAAGGCCAATCTCAATGGGCGGCAGATAGGGTTTTACAGAGATTTCATTTCTGATAAGTCTGCGTGCTGGCTCTGTTGTGTACCAGATAACAATGCAAATAAGTTTAAGAGGATGAGTTGGAGGCAGAGCTCATTGGAGGAGTCAGATGGAAATAAATATGGCCCAAGCCACTGTAACATGAACTCAGTGAGTGTAAAATACCCCCCCCAGGCAGACGTGCTGGGGAGGCAGCTCTCCTGTCCTCTGGGACCCACGCTGTCTCATGCGGAGGAGCAGGGGGGACTCGCCTGCGAGGTTATTGGGGTATTCATGGAGCAAAGAGAGGAGCAGTGCAGGCAGGGAGGTTAGCAGTTACTGTCACAGAAGCTGAGAAAAAGGTTAAAGAGAATATTTTCTGAGCTGATTTGTTGAGCAGGGACTGCAGAAAATAATCAGGAAAATCAAGACACTGAGATGATGGTGATAACAGCAGTTTCCGCATGATTAAAGCAATGGTTTTGGCATGGTAATTTTTACTCAATTCTGGGTCAGAGCGGCAAGGCAGGGAGGAAACACAAGTTCAATGCCAAGGATGCGCAGGACCAGGGGGCTGACCACTGCTCCGAGGACACAGTCCACGACCGAAGGGCAGCTCATGGCCTCATGCTTTGCCTTCACTCGCCGTCCCTGCCCAAACCGCATCTCACGTAATCCCAGGGAAATGGGGTGGGAGAGTCACTGGGGTTTGCTCGTCGATGTTAATGATCCTGCATGGGAGCCCGGTGAGGTGTCCCCATGGCCAGCCTCTGCTGGGCTTGCTCCTCGGCTTGTAACACTACAAGTCCTCACGAGCGGCCAATTCTCAGATAATTTGGGAGTCTTTGTCTGCTTGGTGGGTAATCCTGGATCTGCCAAGGCAATACGCTGGTTGGCAGAAATCTTTGCAGCTTGGTGGTAGAGGACGATCCCTCTGTGGTGGCACCAGGGGTTTAGCATAGACCTATTTGACCAGCCTTTGCCTACTGACATGCTGGATTCCTGCAGAAGGAGGTAGGCATGGGGTAGGCATGGATGGCTCCAAGCTCTTTTAGTGTTCTTAAACCAGTACATGAGCCCAGCACTGGTGGTGAGTACGTGGCCATGGGAGCCTCAGGGACCTGCTGCAGATGCTTAGGTGGCCTCAGGGCCATCTACCCCTTCGCTGTCCTGGTGCCACTCTTGGGTGGGAGTGACACCAGCTGCCAGTCCCACTGGCAGGAGCCCTTGGTCTTCCTTTGGAAATGACCTAGATTTCCAGAAAAATTGCAAACTAACACGTTGGGTGTTGAACTTTAGTGGGCAGCAGCAGGTCATCAGAAATACCACCTGGAGCTCAGCCACATTGCTTGTTTTGGGAGCAGGACTTCTGCCCAGTCCCTCTTTACCTCAGGATCTTAATTATTGATTATAAATTCTTCAGCTGAAAATATTGCTCTAATTGCTCTAATATGTACCCAATTTGGAGTTCATTATCACCCAGAATTGTTTTCCTTCCCCTGCTAATTGATACCAAAAGGGATGCTGAGGAAGGCGGGCGCCGGTGCTGCTCCACCTTTCGCGATTGCCTCGCTGCCGTTTAATTGTTTGTTTATTTGTGGAGGTGTTAAGCACTGCTATAAGTTTATGTGCACTCCTTTCCCAACGGCGTCCTCAGCTGAACTTCCAAACGGATTTGTTTGAGAACCGGGGGGGTTTGAAGCATCTGTTGAATCTCGGCGACGTTTTGGGTTGCCTGGAGAAGTCTGTTGGAAGGTGGGGGTAAGTCCTGCCGTCTCCCTTTGTATCTTGGCCTATTTCGTCTCAACATGGGGCAGATTTTCTCCAGGTCCTGGTGTAACTTTGACTCAAAGTCCAGCACTGGAGGCAAACGTGATTTCCAGCAAGGGGGTGATGTGCACGGTGGTGCCGGGCAGGAGACCCACCAGCAGCATCGCCTCCGTGGGACAGCGGTGGGTGACACTGGTGGCCGCGGGGGCTTCGCTGTCAGGTTGGAAGCTCCTGATGCCGGTTCCTCCCGGCAACATGGGGAAATCTCAGCGTGAAATGTTTTACAACACTGTTGAGCGCGGCGGTGCTTTTCCCGGGAAATGGCAGTGCAGACCAGATGTTTCGCAGGGTAATTGAAAATTCCATTTTATCAGAAAGCATTTGCTGTCAGAAAGTTTTATCTTTACTTCAACAAAGAGGTTGATTAGATCCCTCAGGACCTGAATTAGCATCTTTGAGGCTAGATACTCTGTTTTGTGATTCAGGTAGTTATTCCTCCCTTGGTTTTGCTCATACTGGGACTTTTTTTTAAAATCCCTTTGCCCTCTTCCAAACAGAGCATTTGTGCAGGTTTGGCTTGTTTTCTTTGTGTGGATGGATACGGACACCTGGATCTGCTTAAATCCTTTCTATTATAATACCTTTTTCACCTTGCCTTGAGCCAGAGCCATTCTTGTACCCTAGAAGTCATAGGAGCTCTTGCCAGCATAGAAATCAGAAAGGAACTATTTCAAATATGTGGTTTTAATGTTAGAAGCAACAGATTTCAAACTTATCTTAATTCCCGGTGCTGGCCAGTATTTTTAACATCAGTTGTAGAAAGAAAATCATTGTCCCAAGGAAGCAGTGACTTGCTGTTTAAGATAAAAATAGAATCCAAAAGAAAATATAAAAGTAATAAACACACACTAATAATAAAAAAGCCAGTGTTAGAAATAGTCACCACAGCCATAAAATAGTGAAAAAGCTCTAAAATCAAAGTGAGAGGGTTTTTAAGCAATGTCAGTAATGTGTCTCTTCAGAGAATTGCTTCTAATAGCGTCACTTCCATTTTTCTGGTGCCAGATCAGCAGTAAAGGTTGGCGTGAAATGTCATCTGGAAAGACCTGATCCTGCATACATTTCCACATTTGAGTAACTTTGCTCACATAGGTGGTTTAATTGTGTCTGACTCTCATAAACTCCAGCAAGACGAAGGGTTCTTTGAATAAAAATGGGTTATATTTAAATGCTTATGTTAAATCTTCTTTATATCATCACACAGTATAGAAATAGGCTTGGGTGTAAAGGAGAGCCAGGCACATGATATTCACTGAAACTTTTCTTGCTGGTTGCATCCCGAATTATGCAGATACATTGTCATTTAGGGGATCAGGTTTTATCTAGAATATTCCAATTGGTTCTTATGCTCATCTCCATAGTATCTGAGTGCATTTCGGGCATGAATTGAGAACACGACTAATGGTATTAACTGGAGGCAAACACAGGTATTAGTACTGTTGATTTTTTAAGCTGATTTCCAGCAGTTGTTCCACCGGCAACTCCCTTTTACTCTGCAGAAAGGCTGTACACAGAGCTGTATGAAAATGAAGACCTAAGTGACATATTCTAGGGCTTTGGAAGCTGGAAATACAGCTACGTTTCTCTGGAAGTTTATACAAATTAATAAAAATACCTACTTTCTTGTATTCATATATGCAGCACAAGACATACAGTGCAACATTCATCTGTGAGTGACAGCACATCCCTTAAGATGGATAAAGGCTGTAAGCTTTCTTTACAGGGCAATGTCAATTATTGCAGCTCTTTTGATTTGTGTATTATTGCACGGATCGCTCAGTAAAGCAGCCTCGGAGCTCAGTGGTGCTCCTGCAGTGACCAGCCTGGAGGGAGCAGTCAGCTTCTCACAGTGCTTTGAAACCCCAGAGAAGGATTTTTATAATGAGTGGGTAAGCTGGGCTTTGGGAAGAGGAGTTGGTTGTCTTACGATTCCTACACTTTTAAATTATTACCTACTGAGCATCTCTGTCAGCTCATGGATGGCTCTGTGCCGGTTACTGATGCTTTTGTACACACAGGCTTTTTAGCAGGGTCTGTAGCAATAGGGCAAGGGGTGATGGTTTTAAACCAAACGAGAAGAGATTCAGGCTGGACATGCGGAAGAAATTTTTTACAATGAGGGTGGTAAAACACTGTCCTAGGTTGCCCAGAGAGGTGGTGGATGCCCCATCCCTGGAGACATCCCAGGCCAGGCTGGACGGGGCTCTGAGCACCCTGAGCTGGTGCAGATGTCCCTGCTCATGGCAGGGGTCGGACTGCATGGGCTGGGAAGGTCCCTGCCAACCCAAACTATTCTGTGATTCTTCCTTAGGTTGGTAGCTCTGTAGTGCTGAACTTGCCTAAGCACAGCTTGGCGAAGTCCTCCCTGGAAACTGGTGGTGGGGCAGGGGTGATGCTGAAGTCACATCCAGAGCAAAAAATGAACACCAGTCCCTTTCTGCAACAGCAGAACTAAGTAGCGGATGTGTAACCTCCTTTGTTTGCTTAAGGAGCATTATCATATATCCCACATTCCTGGCACTCTTTCTTCAGTTTTTAGGTTCCTTCCACCAAAGATAGTTCTTGCCGTGTCTCCACTACTCAGTTTCTCAGTCCAGGGTCACAGGAGTTATAACGTTTAGATCCTCAATCCTTCTCATCTAAGCACAGAAAACACTCACCAGATGTGAACATTTTGGCAACTTTGAGAGGAAAATTAAAACTTGGATCTGTGCCCCGTTGTATAGGTTTGTAATGGATGAATGATCAACCCAGAAAGTTGGAGGATTTCTAGTATTTTATTGTACTTTTTAATGAGATTTTGTCAAATTTAGTTATTGCTTACCCATATTTTTTCCGGGTGACTGGAGAGCAATTTATAGGAGATACGAAGGAGTTATATTTCTGATTAGATAGTTTCAGCTTCTATTTGTGCTTAGTTTTGTTAACTGCTCCTAAACTCCAGTTAAAGCGGAAGATTCACAGAGAAGATCTTTGCCAGGGTTCGGCTGAAGGACGGGGCAGTGCTAACCCTGGCTCTCCCCAAGCATCCTTTTCCAAAACCACCACACAATACTTGGATTTTCAAATATTTCTAAGATAAATAAACAATTCAGTCAGGCTTGCAGCTTCCTCTTCCTTTATAAACAAGCCAAAAAAAGGCTCGTGTGGACTTTTTTTTTTTTCCTTTCCTTTGCCAGTATCCTCTAAGGAAGCCATTAACACTTTCCGTCTCACAGCAGTTAAGACTAACAAAATGGTCAAGGTAATGGCCAGCATATTTAACAGTAGGGAAGGTATATGAATAAAACCTAACCTTCTGCTAACGCAGCAAGCCAGCACTTCCCGATCTCCTCCTGTAATCAATCTACATTGTTAATGACTCTGAAAACAGACTGAACTGCTGGGGCTGGCACTGGGAAACTTGCATTACAAACTAACCATCTCTTATTAACCTTTCAGTGTTTCCTTCACAACACTAATTAGAGCCAAATAAAACTGCTGTTTGTGAAACTCTTAAGTTAAAATACAATTTTCAGAGGAAATATGGTAAACTCCAAAGCTCCTGTTTGCTTGGCCTTTCTTTTTAATTATGATGGAGGATGGCTGTTACTTGTTTAACAGAGGCTTACATGATTAATGCTGCAATGTTACTGTAATTAAAACGGCAAAAAAAGATGTGATTGGAGCCCGTATAATTTAGAGACATCTCTGCATTCTGGTGGCAGAGAAGCTCTAAGTGTTGCAAAGAGGAATCATAAAAATTTATTCTAATTAAAATTGCCAGATTGACTAAACAACAGGTGACTTATGTAACTTGAGCGACTTGCTCTTGGGGTGAGAAATCATCTGAAATCATTGAATTATACAAAGCTGTCTATTATTCTGCTAAATGGGAAAAGTGTGTGCTTACCATAGCAACCTGCATCAATTTTGCAGCCGCTGGAAAATACAGGGCCCTTTATTAAACGAATAATCACCACAAACAGCGTGCTGACCCTCAGCTCCGTGAGCATGAGATATACGGTGAGTTTCGGAGCAGCTTTTTGGGCACAGGCGTTGCCATTGGGTTAAATCCCGTCCCGCTGTATTGAAACACGTGCCTGGCAGCTCGGGGGTGATTGGGGTACGGCGCTGGACCGGCACCTCTGGAGGGGCTGGTGTGAGTTGGGTGTCTGTTTTCTATTCCCCAAAAAAGTGGTGCAAATAACTTTGTCTGCGCAATGAAGGTAAATAATTTGGGTCTCTCTTAATTACGTTTGCATGCTGCAGAGAGCTGTGGGGCAGGGGGCTGCGTCTGCCCTGGGTGCAGGGGAGGGAGCCCACCGTTTTCTAAAATAAGGTGTATATGGGTGAGTGTCTAAACTGCTCTGCTTCCAGCAGGTAACTGCTGAAGGGAAGACATACCACTGGGTTTGTATGTAGGTTGTTTTACTAAATGATCTATGTAATAATATATAAGTCAAAACTCTAATAATTGGCACCAAACAGCAAAGAGAACTTGCGGCTTTTATCTGTCTTAAGGGAAGTGCTGCCACTCAAAACTCGCGAGCGCTATGTTTTATTTCTCATACAGCATATATGAATGTAAGAGAGTAGACATTTTCAAATGGGTCACAGAATTATTAAGGAGTTTGGCAGCCTTTCCTGACGGTAGACGCGCAGGTGTGCGGTGGAGCGGGCTGGGATGGAAGCGGGAGCGCAGGGCTGTGCCAGGCTCCGGCTGGGTTTGCCTTGCCCTTGCTCAGTGATTTCCCTTTCCATCCAGCATTTAACCCCCGCGGCTGTTTGGAAAATACGTTATTTAGAGCAAGCGTATTACAGATATATGCTAGCCACAATGTGTATAATCACGGTAAGAATAACATGGCCCCATTTTTGCTGAGTATCTGTAATAGTAATGATCAGCTTCCCCACTCTCAGCATTAGCTCTCTCAGTGTTTTTATTTTTCAGCAGAAACCCTTTTTTTTTTTTTTCCCCATTTTCCTTATCGTATTTTCACCCTTTTTCAAGTGTGGAGAATGACTTGCTTTGTAACCAGCTTCATTAGCTACTCGCACGTTGTGTTTCATTACAGATACCCAGAGCTGGCTGCGGGTGACAGCACGTGGCAGTGGGTGACCGGCGGTCACCGCTGTGACACTTCACCCTCGGGCAGTGACGGTCACACTCGGGGCAGGGCAGGCAAGTCAGGTCGACATGGGTTGGGCTTGAGGTCTGGGTGTAGTAAATTGGAGGACATATGGGTATGTGGAGTGACTAGCTTTAGTGAAAGCAGAGCTTTACCCTGAAGAAATCCTGGGTTAACGTCAGTCCCTGTAGGAAAAGGAGAAAATTGAACCACAAAAAAAAAAAACCCAACCAAAACCCTTCTCTGAATTGAAGCAATAGGAAATGAAAATTGCTGAGATATACTGTCATGTGGGTAGTGGTGCTACCAACCTTGTGCTGCAGTAATTACCTCTATGCATGCAATTTGTGCTCAGCTACGACTGATTTCCCACATCATCCGGTGCCCAGGCGATATTCAGTCAGTCCCAGCTGGAGAAAATGATCTTGGATTGTTTGGTGAGATTTCACCACAGATGCTACCTTGTGTCTTAGGGAAGCACTCGGGAGCTGTACCCCCAAAACCTCCCTGGCAGAGGGACGAGGGGGCGGATGGTCACAGGAGGGTCCCTCGTTGAGGGGGGGCCTGGCTGCGCGGCAGGGGGTGCCACGTCCTGCGGGTGCTGAGCACCCACAGCTGCTGGGCGTTGGAGACGAGGAGCTTCTGGCGCTTTCTAGAGAGCAGACTTTGCTCTGCTGGGTGTGTGCTGAAGAGGGTAGGGTTTGTGGTGGTTCTTGCGCTGTTTTATGTGAAAAATGAAAGATTGAAGAGCGTTGGTTGGAACTTTGTGAGAAGCCCGAGGAAGTTAGGTGTCTGCATCACTTGCAAACCAAAATATGTCGGGCACTTGATTTCCTCTGGCTGCTTTGGAAGTGTTGGTTTCAGTAACGATACGAGGCTGTGTGAGTACAGCAGACGGTGCTGCCTCATCTGCTCGTTAGCTGGCTTAATAACCGAACTGCTCCCGATCCAGGTGAGGAGTAGGATTTGCCTTGTGAGAGGAATGGCTTTTGCAATTTAACTAACTGCACTTGTGGATTGGGTACACCTCAGTGGGAAGTTACAAAGGGGCAGCTCCAGTTTGGGAAGAGGAATTTGGCTAGAAACCTGGAGCCAAAACACAATAGTAATTCAGTAAAAGTCAGCCAGAAGGATTTTGGGGAGTAGTAGGTGTGTTGGTGGAGGGCGTCAATACATTTGGGGAGGGTCTGGCACACCCAGGTGGTTCCTTGTGTGGGCACTAGGTATGTACCGGACTTTATTCCTTGTTTTTCCCTCTCTGCGTTTACCAGCTGAGTTATCTGTGCCGCTGACATCGCTGCTCAGCAGCACGTTTCAACGGGAGCCGTGTCTTCTCGATGCTCCGCTCTGCCCGTCCTGGCTGCGTGTCCCGAGGAGCCGTCCCCGGGAGTGCGGGGCTGCCGGCTGCTCGCCGCTTGACTTCCACGTCCTGCATCTGTTCTGACAGGCGATGCTTTTGCAGCAGCTCTCTGATTAGTTTTGGTCCCTCAGATGCATTGATTTACAGACCTTTCCTCTGCAATACAGCTTTTCTCGATGACAGTCCATGAAGCACATGATAACTCAGCAGCCTAAATTATTCAGGCAAATTGAACGTGTTTGGCTTGTTCCGAACTTTTGTTTCCTTTCATGCTGTCAGGAGAACAGGTAGCCGTGATGCTTGTATCCAACTCATTCAAGTGCCAGGGAGACACAAAGGACTCAAGTATAACCCATGTTTTACCTTGTTTGTCACTTATTTCCACCTTCAGCTGAGATTTTTCTGGGCACCTTTGTGCCTCATAAAAATGTTTATCTTGCAGATAGGATTGCTCCCCTCTGGTACGTTGCTGGGCTCTGGGAAATCACTTCATCTTGTGCTAGAAACGCCCTTGTAAAATCCAAAGAAAATTCTGTGTCTGTTCCACCCTTCAGCCACGTGTCCTTTTGTAGAAGTATATTCACTCATGCAAATATTTTGCCCCATTAGTCATCACTGTAGGATCCAGGAACCTCACATTAATGAAGACAAGTAATTAAAATGAACAATTCCACCTGCAGTTCCCTCATTGCCTCACCTCTGCTTTGTCAGTCTTCCTTCATTGTTATTGGGTAGATAAGTTCAATTAATTAACTATAAAATCCATGCAAGCCTTTCACTGGGCAGATGTGCCTTGCAGGGACCACTGAGCTATGGCCCCTCAGGTGGAGAGGAGATACTTTGTCAGGGCAAAAACATCCCCTTGCTTTCTGGAGACAGTTCTGCATCAGGAGCTTCTGGGTATAGCTGAAGGCATTTGCTTTCATTCTCCAAACAAGCGTCTGGAGATTTAGGACCTGACTCCAAGCTCGTTGAATCCAGCAGGACTCTATCAGCGGAGACCATTGGGCTTGAAATAGGACCCTCGAGAGATGGCATCCTCGGGGGATGTGCTCTGGACTTTGCTTGAGACATCGATCGTCTCAGCCTGTGTTCAGAAGTGAACTCAGGGAACAGATACCTGCTCCTGAGCATCTCTCTGATTCAGTGAACAAGGCGCAGCTGCTGCTGGAGGATGGAGCTTTGCCTCGGAAAATTCTAGCTGCAAATGAGACGCGTGATTTTAGGAATTAGAATAATTACCCCCTGGAACAGGTTCCCAAGGGATGTGATATATTCTGTATCACTTAGAGTCTTTAAATCACATTTGCATGTTTTTCCTAAAAGCGTGCCTAGTCACTCAAAGTGAAGGACTGTGCTTGAGAAGCGCGGTGTGACAGAGCTGAGCGTCCCCTGGCTTGCAAGGGAGCGGAGCAGGGAGTTGCGGCAGTCCCGCATGGATTAAGCTCTGCAGATCCCTCGAGGAGTGGGTTTTGGCACATCCTCGAGGAGAAATGCTCACGATCATCCCCTTGGCCGGCACTGACTGCCGTGCAGGAATGTGCGGAATTGAGCAATTGGGGGTGATTCAGGAGTGAACTCCCCCAGCCAAAATCTGCCTTCCCTTTCCCAACACACACACAATCCCTTCCTCGCTGAATCAGACACCCCTAGGGCTGAGCAATCCTGGCTGTATCAGTGTTTCCAGGATCTTCCCTCCCACCGCTCCCTAAATGATGAGAATGTTTTTGAAGACCTCATTTCCTGGACTTTCCCTTTTATCTCTCCAAACAGCAAGTAAACGAGCAGCCCTTTAGTTTTTAGTTACTGCTCTGCACCCGATGAGCTATCAGAGGCTGTTGACGACGACTTTTTTTTGTGCTCCTGCCTGCAGGATTTGGGGAGATAATTCATTTGGTCCTGGTGCTTTGTCAACTTTCAGCAGTTGTAATTGCCTAATGATCAGTGCCGATGCTGTTGTTAAGCCTGTTAAAACTTTTGTCCTGCTGAACAGCCAGACTGCGGCTGTCTCATCATGCTGTGCCTGCTGTGGCGGCTGGGGCCGCCTTTGATGCTCCCTCCCCATCCCAGGCTTTGGTTGCTGCTTCCCACCCACCCTCAGCTGCCGCCGGTGCCTGCTGAGGGGGGATGGATGCAGCAGGGTGCTCCCCACGCTAGGGTGTACAAATAACGGAAGAATAACCCCATGGAAGGGCAGATGCTTTGCAGGATGAATCTCCTCTCGCCTGCCCCGGTGCCTGTGTGGGTCCCGAGGAGCCCGGTGCTGGGTGCTCCATCACCCCGAGCCCGTGCGGGGCATCGAGAGATGCTGTCTGGAGGAGGCTATCACTGGTAGGGCATTGCTATTTAGCAACCTTCCTTCCATTTTTGTTCTTCCATCTCTTTTCCACCTTCATTGTGGTTTTTTTAGAGCCCTAATTGGCCATATTTCGTGCTATCACCTTAGCTATGCATCCGAGGTGCCCAACTGGCTGGTGCCGTCTCTCGAAGCTCCCGTCGCTCGTCCTTGCCTCTTCCAAGGCTGTTTCTTACTTAATGGCACACACTGAACATGAGTGCATTACCATCCCTTTTCCAAGAACAGTCTCCATCCACTCTTCTCTCGTCCCCCAGTGCCTCATCCAATTTAATTAATTATACTTAGTATATTACGCATCCTGTCAAAGTTTTTCCTTTCCGAGGTTTAATGGTTTTTTAATTCTAATGCATGCTGCATGTGTAAGTGTTTTAGAAAGGAGGCGAGCATGCAGTGGCAAGGAGGCAGCATTACAGCTGTGTGCCGCAGACAGCCAGGGTGGATCCCTGTGGAGAGGCTCCAGCAGAGTTACTGCAGGACCGCGTTGCCTGCCTTCCCCTTGCATCCCCCTTCTTGTGCTCGGGGTGGAAAACCAGCCTGATTCCCACTGCAGAGGGACACGTTTGGGTTAAACCTGCCCGCTTATGGTCCATCTCGTGCTCCTGCCGCAGAAGCAGGCGCCTGGCCGGCGGCTCAGCCCCAGCACCGGCTGCGTCTTCGCGGCTGCTGCAGCCCTGTGGTGAACTCCGGTGTAATGAACTTGACTCTTCTCCGTGCTCTAACTGTGCCTGAAAGCACCAAATTACATCAGTCATTTTGGCGTTGCTTTATCCTTTTGAAGAAAGGCTGTGTTAAGGATGTGGTGGGGACTAGACTCATCAGGTAATGCTGGCTGGGGGTGGTACCTATCGCTCTTTATTTCCCAGTGACAGTTAAAAGGTTTGGTCAGAAAAGTGGTTCAGGAGGAATGACTTTGTGGGGTCTTATACTTACTAGCACTGGATGTTTCCAGGTAAAACCTGCTCAGACTAAGAGGTCTGTGGGTTGGTGTGTTTTAGTTTGTTTGGGGTTTTTTTTGCCTGTCAGTGTTGCAAAGTGCTTAGGTTTTGAAAATCCAGCTGGGCTCTGTCTGTCTGTCACACCATCACCGGCAGTAACGATGCCGCGGTGCAATTGAACTGACAGCCCTGTGAACCGGGGCCAGGAGCCAACACAACCCAGCCTGACTTCGGGGCAGCGCTGCAGAAACGCGCCTCGGAGAAATGGGAAATCACGGGAGGCTGCACGGGCAGAGGTTGGGGCAGAGGTTGGGGCAGAGGTCCAACGCGCTCCAGCTGCACCGGAGCAGCCCGATTCGGGGAACAGGAGCCTCCTGCCCCCTGTGTTGGAGACATGGGATGAGAACACGTGGCGGGACCCCAGGGCAGCGTGAGACCCCCCCATGTCGGACTCGGCACCAGTGCCCAGGTGCCCATGGGTTGGCATCAGCTTGGCCGGGAGGGCTGGAGCTGTGGAGCTGCCTGCTTTCCCTGCAGTACTTACACAGGGCATGAAAATCGGGTTATTTTCCATTCCCATTGCTCAGCCCTCTCCCCATGGGTCTTCAGTTTGCAGCCCCAGACAAACGCAAGGGCTCGTTCCCCATCTGTCCCCCACGGCTGCGAGGCCAACAGGATGGGATGGGATGGGTTGAGGTAAGGTGGGATGGGACCCCACCTGCCTTGCTGGAAGTTAAGCTTGCCCATGACTTGCAGGTAGTGTATTCTCCCTAGGCTTATAATGAGGTTTTAGATTTGACTCTTGACCTTATAGTAATTTTATGTGTATATTTATACACTATGATCACTCCCTTAATTAAAGAAGGTAAACTTAATTGCCAGAACAGAGCTTCTGCTGAGTTAAACAGGCCGGATTCCCAGGCTTTGCCAATGCTATGATCTCTTCTAGGGCCGCTCTAATCTGTGGCTGGTGTTTTCCTGGCATCGCTGTTACCCCTCCTCGGTGTGGAGATGTAGCCCCGTTTGAGCCCTCCATGTAGACCCGTGGCCAGGGCAGAGCCACAGCACTGTCCTTGTCTGGTGGTAGTCACGATGCCGGATCAGGCGGTGGGTGCTGTTGGGTGCTGGACAATGTAGAGCAGTTTTTGCAGACGCGTCCCCATGGCTGTCCCGGTTCTCTGTGAGATTTTCTGATGCACTTGCCACCCAATGCCGGCATCTTTATCAGGGGACATCCCTGTGCTTCAGAGAAGAGGATCCAACAGCGTGGAAAAGCCCCATGTTCATCCAAAAAAGAGTTAAAGTACAACACCAGAGAGAGGATAATGCTGGGCTCCAGAGTGGAGGAGTGAGAGGTCAATGTCCTGATGAGGGATGGCCAGCAACAAATGTTTTTGGTTTAAAAAAAAAAAAAAAAGAGAGGGGGAAAAATTCCCTAGTTATTTCCCAAGGGTGGGGAACGCCCCATCGTGCTGGGAAGCCTTCCAGCTCCCTCCGCTCTTCAGAGCTGCACCATTTTCAAAAGTACAAAGAGCTTCTCATAATGTTTTGCCTTGTGGGTATGTCTATGATTAATTCCGTGCAAGCATTACTGGTGCAATAACAATACTGGAGGTCCTAAAACTGAAAAAAGGAAACACATTTGGCTCATGCTTCATACACAATCACTTACACTTAAGCTATTGATAGTTGATTGGGATCTGTAGACTGCTGGGCTGGTGCCACTGGGTTTCTGAGCGCGTTCAATGGCTGGAACAGACAGCAAGGCTGTAGGTTTTGGCAAGCTGGAGGTCTCATTAGTCAGGCTGACTGTATCTGACACGAGAGATTCCCATCCACCAAGATGAAGCTCACTTCCCTAGGCTTTGGCTGACGTCCCAACAATATTTACATGAAGGACAACAGAGGATCAGTGTTAGATTAAGGCTGCGAGTTTCCAGTAGGCAGACAGTTAAATATTCTATTGAAATACTCTTTTGATTATTTAGATAATAATGAAGTTTATGCATGTCCTTGAGAAATCTGGGAAAGGCAGTTGTTTTATGCTAAGCATGCAAAGATGTGTTTAATCTTGATAATAGGAGTAAATTATGTATCAGCGTTTATAACCTCGGCTCCTTTATTTCTCACTTGTTGTGTGGAAGCACCAGAAACGCTGCAGTGAAGGCAGAGGAGGAAGAGGAGGGGCAGGTGGGGGTCTCACCTGCATCCCCGCTCCTGCTGGCACCCTGGTCCTCCACATCCCGCGGGCAGAGGATGAGGATGGGTTGTTCGGCTTCCTCCTGGCCAAGGGAAGTGCTGGAGAAGGCTGTGGTAAAACGTTTGCCGTGAGCCCCCTGAGGGCTGTACGGTGGTGGCGAGGGCAGGGATGCTGCTCTGACAGGCGCTGAGCCAGGAGTTGGCCCAGTGCAGGCGGCTGGGAATTGCTTCTTATCTTCCCCAACTGTAATTTCTATTTTGTTGGATTTTTATCAGAATCGTCGAGTAGTTATTTTCTGAGCAACGCCTAGTTTTGAATGGGACACGGTAATAATCCAATTTATTGCTGCCATTGGAATGTGGTTGCCTGGCTGGTACTGCGTTACCCTGACAGAATGCGTGAATTTGTCTGTTTTGGATTTGACAACAGTGGAGAAAAGTAACCTTTGGATTAATTTGCTTTAGCAACTAAAGTCCCATTAAATGGAAGGCAGCTGGTGTCAAAGGCATAAATGGAGACAAAGTTTTGCTCCCAATTGTGGGAAATGTGTTTAAACAGACTAGAAATGTTTCCATCTCTGCAGGGTATAATATACTCAAATGGTTACATTAACATGAAAAAAATATAAGAAAGAGTGTATTTAGGACAATCCCTCTGTATCCAGCGTTAATGAAATTGAATTCCAGTAATGAAGTCAAAGGGTTGTATTCTGCGCTCGTGCAGGCGGCACAGTAACTGCCATTAGCGTTAATGGGAGCCGTGCCTATGAATTACAGAGCTGTAATGGCTGGAGATGGAAAAGGTCTATCGAATCCCGGAGTGCAGGACCAAATCCTGTGTCCTCACATCAGTTGGGATGCTGATGAGCCCAATATTGAGGCGTGAGTAGAGGAGTTTCAGAGGTGAAGTCCCTACCACTCAGGGGCCAGCAAGAGCTCTACGGAACACTTAAGAAAAGGATTAATTGGAGTTTAAATGGTGTGTTCCGCTGGCCCTCTGAATGGGAATTAATTTTGCCATGTGAATGAGGTGGGGATTGGCTCGTGGTCCCAGATAAAGGGGTGCAGCCAGCATTAAATTGCATTCCAGCCCAAGAAACCTCCTGGGTCTGGCTCCGCTGTAGTGCTCAGTGTGCCCAGGCACCAGCTCCTCTTGCTTCAGGTGGTCGCCTGCCTTCCCACAGCCGCTTTCTCATCCCAGAGGCTTTGGTGTGAGAAGCACCGGGGAAGGTGTTTTTCCAGAGAAAATCTTTTGCATCAAATAAT
The DNA here is from genome assembly GCF_036013445.1 of Caloenas nicobarica. Classification (NCBI taxonomy): domain Eukaryota; kingdom Metazoa; phylum Chordata; class Aves; order Columbiformes; family Columbidae; genus Caloenas; species Caloenas nicobarica. The sequence goes on from NC_088256.1 coordinate 7,935,034, forward strand.
TCCGTAGTTTGCCAGGCACCCTGATGTGTCGGTCTTTATTCACGATCCAGGGACCATTCTGCAGAGGGAAGGATGTTATTAATGGCAATATAGAGCAGGAGAAGAGGTGAATGGGCCAAACCCCTGTCTGGTGTAAATCAGCATGGGTCTTTAGCGCTTTTCGAGAGCTGTGTGTATCTGCAGCGGCTGGAGCGAGCCCCATCACATCCCTGCATTGACCATGAGCTGCATTCAGCCATGGGTCCTTAGCAGCAGTTGCCTGATAAATTAATCTATTTCACATCCCTTATTTTGTTAAAATAATTCCTTGCAGGCATTTGCTTTGTCCAAGCACTGTTGACCTTCTGTGTCGGGATAGACAATCCAGGATTAAAAATACAGCATTTTTTAGTTTGCATAAATCTTGAACAATGGCGAAAGAGAGGAAAAGAAAGGCTCCTCGTTGCGGTAAAGAGCATTTGTCACTGTCCCTGCTTATTAGTATCCTCCGAGCATTGTGCAAGGGAAGCCACGCCAGGATTACATTTCTGCATAGACTGGAGATTTCTTATTAGGAAAGGCGAAGAAGACTCTGTAAAAGCCAATAGGTCAAAAATATAATACACTATTCCCCACCTCTTGTTTCCTGATATTATGCTATTACAGGAGATAAAGGAGAGGTACAGAGTCTTAATTTACAAGCAGATGATGAACCATGGCTGGGGACTGTTTGTGTTTTGCTCGAGCTTATTATTTTATCTGGAGCGTGATGCAGTGGATCGCTGCTCCCGAGCCGGGAACAGCCGCTGCCGGGGGGTGGAGGGGAGGTGGGGTCCCTGGAGTGCCCAGGGTGCTGGGTGCTGCACGGCGGCTCGGGGACATGCCTCGCACCTTGCGGTGTACGTTCCCGAGAAAATGAAGGTGCGGGAGTTTGAAAAGAAACCCCGAAGTAGCTGGAAGAGGAGTGTTAAATAATGCAGTTGCGCATTGTCCATGAAAGATGGCTAACCAAGAGTAAACATCAACAGCAGTGTTTGATCCCTTCATGTTTGCTATTTATTCATATTTATTATTCATAAATTCCGTCACAAATGTTAGGCCCGCACCCCAGTGAGACATTTGCATTTTATTTTAAGTTTGATTTTTTTTTCTACCCCCCCCAACCCCTTAGTTTCGTGAACTGAGATTTAATGATTTGCTTTCCCACATCATTCCTGTGCTGGTTCTCCCTGGCTCTCCTCTTCTTGTTTCAGGAAGAGATTTCTAACATGGAAAAGTGATATTTGAATAGATTCCCCTAAGGCAATCAATTTACTTTTAATTTGTCTGGAACTAAGCTTTTCTTTGTTGCAATGAGAAAGGATTGAAACTGCTGTAAAATTTATTAGCTTCCAGGAAGATTTTGAAATGAATTTTTTAATGATCGTGCTGTTTGCTGTACCCAGGAGCAGTGTCATCGTGATTACAGTATAATCATACGGTTGCTGAAGAAACACCGAAATGTGGAGATAAAGCCTGGCTCCCACACCAGGGTCCCCGTGGTACCAGCCCAGGCAGGGGCACATGTGCCCCGCACGGGGCTGGGGGCTCTGGGCTGGGGACGCTCGACACAATGCTCCCCCTGCACCCCCTGTCCCGGGCACGTCTCAGCCGGGCTGCGATTCTTCCAGTTGCTCTTCTCCTTATTTTTCATTTTCAAGCGACTCCTCCGCTCCTTTTCCTTGCTCCCCATGTAATAGCACAAATGAGCTCTACTTACTCACCTCGGCAAAGCTGCTTTGACATGGATTGGATTGAACTGAGCGGCTGTTTGAAAATGGAAACTCCAGGGACTATTGTCATCGCCCAAATTGCACCTTAGATTGTATAACAGCACATGTCATCTGGCCATTTATCAGGAATATTACATTCCCAGGCACTTGCACCTTGCTACGATTTAACTTTGTCTCTTTGGCCAGCGCTGCGATTCCACTGGAGATAATTCAATTGCTCTGAGAGCTGAATGGGCACCTTGTGCACCGGCTTCGTGTTACTCTGCCGCAGGTACGCAGGCTTTGAATAGGAGACTAAAAGCACTTGTACACCCTGGATGTTCGTTAATCCTTGCTTTTAATGAGAGAAGGCCCCGTGCAGGGAGGAGCTGGAGGCTCTGTTGCTCCAGCATTCACCCCATGTCCTCTGCCAGCTCCTTCTGGGCTCCACGTGGCCCCCGGCTCTTGGGCATCCATCCCACCTCCCTGCTCTTCTGGCCACGAGCTTTCGTGGTAAAACTGGGAGGCGCTGAGGTTGCTCGGACCCCATGGATGGGTGCTGTGCTGGGCTCAGCCCCGGGGTTTCACGTCACCTCCCTGCTTCTTGTGTCACTGTGCTGTTGCCACCAGCTTCCATTCCCCACCCGTGACGTGGGCTGCTGGATGGGCTGCGGAGGTTGTCGTCTCTCCCACCAGGTCTTTCTGCAGATGCTGGTTCTTGGCAGTGTGCTGCCTGGCTCGGGCAGCGCAGGCAGCCCGGGCAGCGCGGGCAGCACGGCGGCACAGGCAGCACAGGCAGTGTGCAGGGCTGGCTGACGCCTCTTATTAGTTGCCTTTGTGCTGGTCCCCCGAGGTGCAAGTACAGCAGGTTTGAAATCTGGCGCTCAACATCGGTTTTGCTGTACTTGCTGAGGACCACGTTTTTTCCAGAGGTGGCCGTTGGTTTTATTTTATTTCACATTTGCTATGTGAGAGCTTACGTTTAGCAATGTCATTTAGCAGTGACACATTTTTTCTGCCAAGCCTGACTTCAGGATAACCGCTCACCTCTTGGTGGTGAGGCTTCTGCTGGGATGTTTTGTACCTAGGGAACATTTTAAAAGCCACCCTGCCCTAAGGTGCTCTGAAACGGGATTCTGGATTTATGATGGGTGAAGAAAGACTGGCTGAAAAATGGGCATTGCTGCCGTGGGACCCACGCAGCTCATGTGCCAGACTGCAGGGAAGTCACCCGTCTGTGGCATCTGCGCTCGGATGAGCTGCTCAGCATCTCTCTGCACAGCTTGCGTGCAACACAGGTATCCCTGCACCCTGATTTGTGATGGGACCCCCCCCTCAGCATGCACATGATGTGCTCAGCTTGTTAGAAAGGCCAGGGCGGCTTGCACAGCCCCGAGCCATGGTGTTCCCCTTCCCCGGGCCGTGCCAGCCAGTGGGTCCTTGCCAGCCCAGTGCATTGGGCTCCTTGGGGACTTCTCCCAAGTAGGAAGCGATAGGATGAGAGGAAATGGCCTGAAGTTGCACCAGGAGAGGTTTAGATTGGACGTGAGGAAAAAAATCTTCACGAAAAGGGTTGTCGGGCACTGGAACAGGCTGCCCAGGGAAGTGGTGGAGTCACCATCCCTGGAGGGGTTTAAAAGATGTGTGGATGAGGCTCTTAGGGACATGGTTTAGTGCTGGGGTTAGGTTAATGGTTGGACTCGATGATCTTGAGGGTCTCTTCCAACCAAAATGATTATATGATTCTGTACAGGACGAGGAGTTTTCTCGGTGGCCCGTGCAGAGCAGCACCAAAGCCGCAGGGCTCCTCACCCAGCGCTGCCCCTCCGTTGTTTCTTCCTCCCTTTGCTCCCACCAGGCCCCAGCAAGCAGTAGTTTCACGGCATTTTGCTTAAGCCCGTGCCAGCGTGGAGGTGGGAAGCCACCTGTTTTGGCTGCCTGCCACTCGTCATGTCGTGCATGGTGCGGTGGTTATTACCTGGGCTTTGCTCTTTGCATTAAGAGCGGTTTTTTAGTGCAGACAGTGACATTCGTATTGACTAGGGCAGGTCTAGGGCTGTAAAAGAATTTCCTGTTGTCCTATTTCCGATTGTTAAAGTAGTAAAAACCAAAGGCAGAGCAGTGCAATAAAGAGCCTGTGGATGTGAATGACCATCCTGGGTGCCGTTAGGGCTGGTGAGTCAGACCCCGCCGGGAAGGGCAGCGCCAGGATCGTGCCCGGCAGCTCCCTGCCCGCCTCTGCGGAGGAGGAGGATGCGAAGTGACATCCCTGGGCTCAGCCCGCCAGAGGGGCCCACACTCCTCTGCGCTTCCCTTCTTGGGACCCGGGATAGCTGGGCTGTTTGTGTGTATCAACAGGGCATGCTTGCAGTGTAAAGGTAGTATTTTATATCAACTACAGGGTTAAGACAGTGATGGGTGGGTAGCTGAAGATGCTCATTCTGCCGTGGGGAAGTGGCTGCTGCTCAGGGCTGTGTGCTGGTCCCTGGGTGTCCTGCTGGACAGCCTGGACACATGTTGTCCCCGAGAGCGGGATGGTTTCTGGCTGCGGGACCTGGTCTTTGCAGACCAAGGCTGAGATGTGTGGTGGGGACGGGAGCAGGAATGCACAATGTGCGGTGGAGCTGCCTGATGTCTTCAGCTCTGTGGGTGCCTGGTGACTCCTGCCCCTCTGCCTGTCAGCCTGGTGTCTTTTGTACTTGTTACAGTCCCTTCATAAAATAAAAGATTGAAATGGTATAATTTAATGTAATGCTTTTCATATCTTCTCCTGCCTGCATTTCAGCTGGCGCGACTTGCAGACAAGCGTCTTGGTGTCCAAAGCAAATCATCTGCCCAGCAGATAGGCACCATGCCGGCAGTCTTTAATAAAACTGCTCTTAAAGCACAGGTCCCTTTCTAGGGTTTGAGGAATATTCACTTACAGTGCAGTAATCGGTGAAGTCCTTGATTGGTTTTTAACTGTAAAATGTGCTTGGAATGAGTCAAGGCAAAACAAACATACCTGTGCTCCATCCAGACTGAGTTTTGCCTCGGCTGCGGTGGTCCCATGGATTTGGGGCTGAGCTGATGCAGGGGGGGAAGGTGAGGAGCAGCAGCTCCCCCCATGCTGGACCAGCCAGCCCAGCTCACACCCAGATCTGGCCTTTCATGTTTGCGGAAAGACTGAAGTGATGTGTGCTCCGGCAACGCGCCCAAGGTCACACAGCACAATAAATCAGTGTCTCATCGGGGTTGAGAACCCAAGATATTTCTGTAGCCCCTCCAGCCATCACCAAGTCTTCTGCTATCACAGCCAGACTACACAACCTTGTATGCCTGTAGCACCCTTTTGAAGTTAAGCTGTGGATAAATAGACAGACAGCAACACTTTCTGGGCAATTTTTCTTTTTTTTTTTTTTTTTATTTTGCTCAAGTACTTGAAAGTAGCAGAATCAAAGTATAAGAGCATGGGCTTTTAAATTGCGGTGCAGGTTGTTCTGCATGTAAGGCTCAGAGCATCCTTCTCTCCAACTGCTGTAAAGGCGGCTGCAGAAACCCAGGCCTCCTACACAGCCACCCAGCGCTGCGCTCCGCACCACCGGGGAGCTGCTCTGATGTGGAGAAAAAGATAATGTTTTACCCATAGATTTTTTAATTAATTGGCTTCTTCTCCTTTAAAAAAAAAAATCCTCTTTTTTTTTTTTTTTATTGAGGTCTGCCTTTTACTCGTTTATTCTCTGTGAGTGTTAAGCTGCTCATATTTTGGTGCATTGTGTTATGTGCTGAGAATTTTTATCAGCCGCCCTAGTGCTCGAATGTGGTGGAAATACCAATGTGGCTGAGGAGCGGAGGTTATGCACACAGATGTACAAAGCATCAAAATGAACGGTTTGCAGACGGATGGGAAGCAAACCCAGGCTGAGTCTGCACCTTCGCAGGCTTCGATCCATCAAACTGGCACCAACTGAGCGCGGTCTTATATGGATAATGGCGTTAATGCTTAACGCTGCTTTGCGTGTATATAGGTGACAATAGGAAGGAGCTATGTCTTTGTGTAGGGAAAGATTGTGCTTTATGATGGCTTGCTGCAATGACACGTTCTTATCAAATGAAGGAAAAGTCATAAGCCGAGACTGAGAAGCAGCCAGGAGCCTGCAGTGTTCGGCGGGGGCTGCGGTCGGATGCTCAGCAAAGGCTGGGGAAGCTGAGACTCCTGGATATTCTTTCCAGCTTTGCACTTGGCTGAGCCTGGCTGCTTCCCTGGGCCCCAGCTTGTGTTTGCACTGCAGTCCTGAGCACAGGGCATGAGGGTTTGCACCCAGCTGGGAGCGCTCAGACTTGGGCATGGAAGGGCCTTGGGAAGGATTAAACCACCACTCCATATTTCAGCCCTGTGAAGTGGTGTCGGGACAGCCCTAAGTCGAGAGAAGGGATCTTTATTGCTCTTGTATGAATAAGCCCCAGTGCTGGGGAATGGCACATTTAATCTTCAGTGGAGTGGGCAGTCTTGGAGATTTATGAAGCCTCTGTTGTATGGGAAGCTGGTGGGGATTAAGCAAAAAGTTAAAACATACATATATCCCAAGAAAACAAAAAAGAAGGAACCCCCCTCCTCTGTCTGCTTTCTCCTGCCCTGCAAAATTCAAGCTTAAATGTTACATCAAACCAAGCTTAAAACATAGTGGCTTTTAGTGCTGGTTACTAAACCCAGCAAGTGCTGACTCGGAGCGGCTCGGCACATGGGACAGACCCACTGGGGTGGGTTTGCAGCCATAACCCCTTTCCCCAGGTTTGGTGGTGGCAGGTGACACACACCCTGTTGAACGCTGGACTCCAGGCTTTAGAGCAGCAGAGAAATGGCTGTAATAAAATCCTTCTTGTGAGCCTTGCCTTAAAAGCGATGGCTGTTTGGGGTTGGGATAACGCTGCTCGGGTGGAAGTGATGGGCAGCGTGATGGGCGGGGGCTCCCCCGCCCCGGGCAGGCCGGGGGGCAGTGGGTACCCCCCACTGGGGCTCCCACCTTCACCGTCCCTTGTGTTTTCTCCACGCAGATCAGAGCGAAGGATTCCATTGCAGGGAGGAGTGCCGCATCCTGGGCCACTCGGACAGGTGCTGGATGCCCCGCGGCGCCGTCCCCAGCCGCGCCAAGTCCCCCGAGCACGGGAGGAACGTCATCTCCCTCTCCATCGAGGCAACGGCGGTGGACGCGGAGCCTTACGCAGACTGCAGCACAAAAAGGACCTTCGCCACCTTTGGCAAGGAGGGTGGCGAGCCCCTCGCCGACGAGCGGCTCGCCAACCCCAAAGGCAAAAGAACGGTGGACCCGGCCGCCGGCAGCCCCAAGGTGAGCGGTGCCGTCCGTGAGGCGGGCAACGGCTGCGAGGCTGTCAGCCCCGTCACCTCGCCCCTCCACCTGAAGAGCCCTTTGTCCGGCAAACCGGCGGCACCCTACGGTGCCGGGCACTGCGCCGGTAACCGGGAACGGGAGCCCTTTGGGAACAGTGGCCCTTCCCGGCCGATGGAGGCAGAGCCCCGGGGGGCGGACAGCGAGGGCGGCGGGCAGGAGGGCAACCCGCTCCTGCAGGAACGCCGGGACAAGGACTCACCCGGCGCCCGGAGACTCAAAGACATCGTCCTCTGAGCATCACCCGGCGAGAGGATGGGGAGGAAGAGGAGGATGAGGAGGATGAGGGACCGCACGACTCCCAGCGCAGATTGTTTTTATTGCTTACCAATGGTTCACAGATTGCTGTATTTAAAAAGCTTTCCCTAAATGTATTGTTTATAAATGAAGCTATCGTTAATGTGACAATCCCACGTGTCTCGACAGGCGGCAGGGGTGTGCAGCCGGAGCAAAGTAGCTGGGGTTTTGCTTTTGCCGGGAGGCGGTGGGCGGCGGGGGGCAGAGGCGAGACCCCCCCGGTCCTCAGGAGCGCTGGGTATTCCCTCCTCGGAGTTTACATATTTTTATATCTCAAAACGAAGACAAATTTCCACTCCTGGAAAGAATGGAATGGCAAATTCCTGATTCAGACATCTTCAGTGATCACCCTGGCCGTTTTGTAGTCTAGACAAAATCGCGGCCATTTCTTGTGTGCGACTGTTCCAAATGACAGTCTGGTGAGTTTTAATATTCGCCCAACACGAAGCTGTTTGTATTTCAAGATGTTGCTATTTTGCTATGGACACCCCTGCATTTATGAATCCTTTTGCTGTCACATGCTTATCTGTACTATTATTGTATTTGATATTGCAAATTACCGTATGTCTAGTGATGGCAAAAGGCTTTCAAGCTTAAAAAAAGAAAAATCACAGTCATCTTACTTAAAACTTGGGGAACCTGCAGTTTTCAGACCTGGTGGAGCAAGCGCTTCTTCCAGCCGCCCCCATCGCCTGCAGCCTCCCTGGCTCTTGCAGGGCAGCAACAGGGCATTACGGGAAGATGTTTTGGGGAAAATTCTGCCTGGCTTGCAATTGTCAGATGCACTGTGCTGAATTTTTTCCCTTACCTGTTTCATTTGCATAATTTCAAGGCAATGCATGGAAAGTTTTTCCAGAAGTTGGTGTTTTGTTGTTTTGTTTTTGGTTTTTTTTGGTGTTTTTTTTTTTTTGTTTTTGTTTTGTTTTGATTTGGTTTGGTTTTGGGTTTTTTTTTTTTCCAGTTCCCAAATTTAGATATTCCCCATCTCCAATCATATCCAAGTCAAAGTGATGGAATTATTTAAGAGATCTAAATTATCTTCTCAATTAGACACACACTTCCACGTCAGCATTTCCCAGTTGTGATTATGCCAAGTATGTGTGTGTTTGTATTCTAATTTCTTTCTCTCCCTGCATCATACATAAGTATGGAATGAGCAATAGTGATGTTAATTTAGGGGCAGACAGGTGATATGTAACAACGCTACTAATTCAATTAATGTGCCTTCTTAATGGAGAAAATATTAAAGCAATTCATTATTTTTTCTCATAATTAAAGACTTTTTTGTGTGGGTACAAATTTACTCATATAAAATTGATTTTAAAATTGAGCTACTTTAATAGCCATCTTGTAGAAAGGAGAGAGGGAAGGGGTTTCACAGCTCTCTGCTCTCTTGCAGTGATAATTCCTCAGTGAGGTATAAGTAAGGTAGGTGGATTTCAGTTAGTGTATTATTACTATTAACCCTTCACCAAACAGATTTTCCTACCCTAAATAATGTTTCCTAGAATTTAAAAGTGATTATGGAAGGGAAAACATATAGCTCTTGCCAATGTTTGCTGTACCAGCAAGTTGAAATTAGTGGTTTCTAGAGAAATAGTCTTTCTAGGTCTACATATCATGATAAAATATTTGTTACTTGGATTTATTTAAATTAAAAACGTCAACAAGAAAACAAGCTCCAGTCATTATTATCCTCAAAATAAAATTAAGCTCCAGCCATTTGTTTCTTCAGGGCAAATGGATCCTGCCTGAAGTCGTAGCCGTTCTGAGACAGGTCCACAGTCAGTCTGTTCCCCCTGCCACTTGCTAGGGCCAGAAATTGGGAAAGAACCAACAGAAAACAGTTGTCTAATGAAATTTGTGACACTTCCCTTGCTGGTGTTAAAGACTACCTCATTCAGCTCCCATCCCACATGTTAACGTGATGTCCTGCATCACTCTGGAAAGCAGACCGGGGATTTTCCCCTCCCTTCTGGAGTTTGAGCCCATTTTTCAGGGATATGTTATTTCTGTTCTTGCTGTGTTTCCTGCCTGTGTACTGTTACTGCTGTCATTTATTTCTGGTGTTGTTTTTGTGGGTTTTTTCCTTTTTTTTTTTTTTTTTTTCCCCAAAATGTGTGTATTATTATAACACAAGCAAAGAAGAAAGGGGTTGGCTTGGAGCTGTTGGAGTAACTGGATTTTCTGTAACTGTTAGGCCGGGTTTATTCTGATGTTACATGGTTTTGCCAGCTCTGGTTTTTCTGGGGGGGGGGGCGCTGGGGAGGAAGCTTCTCATGTGTGTTTGCTGAGTGACAGAGCCTGCGATGCCCCGTCTGTCAGATCATCTTGGCTTCGCAGGGCAACAGCCCCACATCACCCCATCATCTGCCCCACCTCCGGCAGCATGGACCCAGCTCCCCCCCTTCCCCATCACAAGGATGGGGGGCGCGGGTCCTCCCCAGCCCTGGGCACCCCATCATCATCCTCAGCCACCCGAAAGCACCAGCCATTAATTTCTGCTGAGCGTTGCCCTCTGCCCGCAGAGCTGCCACCACCAGCCCGGCGTTTCGGATGAAAAATAGATGCTAACTGAAAAGGAAAAAAGAAACAAAAAAAGAAAAAAAAAAAAAGAAACATTTCTCTAATTTACCCAGAGGAAACGTTCCTTGCCACTCTGAATAAAAGCGCAGCCGAGAAGGAATGTGAAATAATTCTATATTAAAAGGGGGCATTAAAGAGGTCAGCAAACCCTTATGCCTGCAAGAAAATCGTTTAAACACCAGTTTTCTGGGCTGACCCGGGCTGCAGCCGGGGATGCTGAGCGAGGGGCCCCTCCCCGGCCCGTCCTTGCTGTGCGAGCCGAGGGGAGAGCTGGAGAGCGGCCCCGCTCCGCCACCTCCTCCCACTTCTGAATATTCTGCGTCTCCTGTCACTGTCCCTCTGTGTCACTTGAGATGAGTTCAGGGCTTTTGGGTAAATCGCGGTCTCTCTTGGTTTTTTTTCCTAGTTGCATCGGAACAGGCCATGCAAAAACGAGGCTGCAGGGTGGGTTGGGGGGAGTTGGAAGTAGGGGGTGTTCCAGATGTCATTATTGTGTTTTTTAGTAACTTAAACCTGTCCTCAGATTTGGTTTAGGAAAAATCGCTGGGAACTGTCGATTTCCTCCAGGCAATCTTGCTCTGCTCCCCTGTTTATCCATTTTATCCAGGGCACAGCGACCGCCTGCGGCTCACCCCGGGGCATGACAGGGGCCCCTCTGGAGCGGCCCCGGGGCCGGGGACCGGGGCGATGAGCCCACCGTGTGCTGGCCCAGGGACCCCTCCCCGCTCCCTGGGGAGCCCCTGGCCTTTCCCACTTCAGGGGCTGCTGGGTTAGGATGATGGAGGGGTGATGGAGGGCTGGGGACAATGACTGACGGCTGGAAAAATACCCCCCAAGCACCATCCCGCTGAGGCTGTTGCTGTTCCTTGTTTGTTGTGAAGCTGGAGGTGGCCCGTGGATCACACGTTGTGCATAAGTGAATTCCTTTTTTATTTTTTTCAAATAGGAAACAATTTGCTTTTGTAAAGAACACTGTCTGATGAATATGTTGAAGTTATTCTTGGGGGGAGGGGGGAAATCTAATTATGAATGGAAACACATTTGTCTGTCATTGGGGAAAATTGATGATCTTGTTACTACAGCTGCTTTTGCAGCTCTGGGTAATCTCTGGTCCAACCTGTGAGTTGCGGTTCCCGTCGAGGAGAAGCCCAGCCGACCATGCTGCTGAGACGGATCCTCTATCGGCATCAGCTGATGTTCAGCTGATCTAAACCGGGATATAATCTTCAAACGCGCCTAACGCAAACTGGTTTCCAGCAGCACGCCCCTCCGTGCAGGGCGGCAGGTACAGTCTCGCACCGAACACCGGCACCTTCCCGTCGTGGGGAGAGCCGGCGGCGGTGGCACCGTCGCGGCTGCCGCAGGCGGGACTGAGCGCGGTACGTCTCGTCATGGTGTCTCCGTTGCAGAGTATATGAAGAATAAATTGTTGTATATGCTGATATGTATGTTATGTACATTTTTCACAGTGATTGAATCATTGTAAACAACGAAAAGGAAAAAGGAAAAAAAAAAAGAATCACCATTCTGTCTATTTTATGAAGATGATAAAGCAGCTTTATTAAATTATTACAATTCTGTTTCAAAATGGTGTACCTGGGACATGGGGGTTTTTTCATCTGATGAAAACTTTGTTTTCCACCTAAATGTGATCTTTTTTTTCTTTTCTCTGCTTTAAGCATCTAATGCATTTTAGTATTAAAGCAATTATTGAATAAAATGGAAAGTAAGTGTTTGGTTAAATATGCCTAAGTGGGTTTGCTTTGAGACGCTCCAGGTGCTGGTCCTGCAGAAGTCCTGCGTGGTCTTCTGGGTGCCAACCCAGCCCTTTCCCCATCTGCTTCTCCCACAGCTGATCTGCTTTGGCACCCGGGAGGCTGCAAACCTCAGGCAGAGCCTTCCTGGCCCTGAGGAAGGGCTCTTGCTGTCCCTATGGGTGACCCACTGGAGGGGGCAGGCTCTGAGCCCCATCACGGCCATGGCAAAGTCCTTCTCCTCGTCCATGTGAAACCGGGCATGGTGCTGGTTCTTTGTGAAAACAGAGCTCCAAGAAAGACAGGTGTGGATAGGAAACACTTCCAGCACACGCTTCTTCTCTACAGAGGCACTTACTGTCCCAGGTTTTTCGGAGGGCATGCTGGAGGCTGTGGGGAGATGGTGAGGAGCATCTCCTGCCTCTGAATTAATGGTCTACTCATGGACCACTCATATGGATGGAGCATCTGAGTGCTTTGCAGCTAGCAGGGGTACCTGTCCTTCCGTAATGGCCTCTGCTCATTCAGTGGCTCCGCTGAGGTCACAGCAAGGTAGAACTGGAAAAAGAGCAACGACATGGGAAGCCCCTTTCCTGGGGTGGGAAGATGCATCACCCCAGATGGCAGGGGCACACAGGGAGCAGCTGGGGTTAACCACACCTGGGTGGGTCCTCCACCACAGTAACCACCCCACCCTCAATAAAAGCTCCAGTAATACAGCAGGGTCTGGATGACCATATGGGGTCAGCTCCAGCACAGGTGTGTGTTGTCATAGGGAACCCTGGCAATGGTTTGCAGCCAGCCCAGCAGCAGGACCCGGGCCTGGTTGCACCCTCGTTAGCAGGTCGTTTGGCAGGTGGGTGAAAGGAGATAAAGCCCAGCTGTGGAAGGAAGGCTGGTGGTTGACTGGGGGTTTCTGGACTTTGTTTCACCTGGGTTGGTTTGCAGCCTGTTTGGGGTCCAGTAGTGCTGCTGCAGATCGATGCCTGTGCCTGAGGAGGTGGCGGGCTGTGCTGCAGCATCCTCAAGCTGTGTCACCTGCTTGTACCCAGAACTGATTGCCAGAGCTGTGCCGGCACTGTGGGCTCATCTCTCAGGTAGGAACTGAGCCTGTTCTGGGGGAATGGCCTCGGTGAGCTGGCCCTTGAGCAGCAGCGGTGGGAGGCAGAGGAAGGGAAGGCAGCGGCTGTGGGGCTGCACAGGCTGCAGTGGGGCTCACAGGGGGGCGATGCAGAGCCCCAGCCCGGGGTCAGGCTGAGAGCTGAAACTGGGCTGCTACCTCCCCAGAGGGAGAACTCTCCTTGTGGCATCTCAGACCAGCTCTCACCCAGAACCTGCGGGGACCCTGTGGGCACTGGGCTTGCTCCTGATTCAATAAACGCCCTCCAAGGCAAGTCAGCTGGCTGCAGGCTCCTGCTTGCAGCAAGCTGGGGGCTCGGAGATGTCAGGTTGGTGATATGTCCCTGCCATGCTCCCCAGCCAGCTGTCGCCGTCCTCTGTCCCCGTCAGCGCACCCCAAAGAGCTGCAGAGTCTCCTCTGCTGAGACAGCAGCGAGCGGCGGCATTGAGGTTTGCATAAATAACTGTGCCAGGAAGGGCTGAGGTGGGCGGTGGGAGGGAGGGTGATGGAGAGCCTGCTGCAGATATGAAAGGGATTCTTCTTTCACGCGTGTCTGTCTGGAGTGGCTGCTGGCCCGTGGGGGTGTGCTAAATCTTGCTGCTCGGCAGGCGGCCGTGCTCAGGGGCCAGATCCTGAGCTGATGCAAGCCCTGGTGAGGCCCCTGGGGCTGAGCTGGCTTTGGTTGGGCAGGTGTCTACCCGGCACTGCTGAGCTGGAGGCTTTGGTCTGTGCCACGCGCGGCTGATAAATATGAGTGGTGCTGGGTGCTGTGGGTTGACTGGGCTTCCCAGGGAGTTGTTGCCCCACCAGGACTGACCCCAGAGCCAGGAGGATGCAACCTGTGGTCTCCTGAGCCCTCCAGTATCCCTAGGAGAGGCTCTCTTGTCTGGCTGTCCCTGCTCTCCCATGGGAGAGAGCTCATGGGGGGGCTGTGCTGCACGCTGGGGTGCAGAGCCCCCCCAGCCCTGCTGTGCCCCCGGCTGCGGTGAGGGGCTCGGACACCAGGACTGGCTCAGTGAAGCCAGAGAGAGAATGAATTAGCAAAGAAAGCAGCCAGCCCTCACTGGGCAAGATTCAGAGCTGGTTCATAGACGCAGATCTCATTTCTGTTTCTTCTGGACGTTCTTTTATATTATATTTGATGTTAAACTGGAATATCTAAATAGAGCCAAATTGGATTAACAAGCAATGAATTATCATACGCTTTGACTGTTAAGCCCACAAAGACAAGAACAAATAAATTGGAGGGATCAAAGGCCTGAAAGCACAGTGCAAAAATATGTATAATATATTTCTGTATAAAGCATGGCTCTGCAAACACAGAGTATTGTGGGTGGGGAAGGGGAAAGGCAGGGGACCAGCTGCTTGCAGCCACTCGCCTTGGGCAGAACCTGGAGTTCAACCTCATTGGCAGCCCCAGCAGACCTTCCACTTGTTTAACTTGCATCTGTTTTTTTGTTTTGTGTTGTTGTCCTTTTCTTTTGATCGTGATGTAACCGAGCGTCCCCAAAGAGCCATCCGAGAACAAACACGGGCAGGTGTACAATTATAGAGCTCACCTCTGCTGCTGTGCTCAACCCTGCACAGCTCCGTGACAGGAACGGGCTGTGGCAGGAAGGATGGCTCTTTGGGGACAAATTCTGGGCTTTAGGGTAGACATCATGCCCTTGGCGGGGGTGTCTGGCATTTTCTGTGGGGACATGGTTGGTAGCTGCTGTGCTGCGGTGTGATCAGTCATTGCAAGCCAATGTTGTTTTTGGTGTTTTGGTTTGTTTGTTTTGGTTTTGATTAAAAAAAACCCCAAAAAACAAACAACAAAACCACAGCAAAACACTACTGTAGCCCTGCTGTAGCAAACCCTGCCGTGGCACTTTCCATTAATACAGATAAAAAATGGAGACATGTGGCAAACAATGTTAACCCCATCACTGATCAAGCTTAAAAGCTTTTCCCAAGAAAAATTGTCTCTGGGTTGCAGTTAAATAATGGGCATGGGTCCCGTGCCTCTTGCTTGCAGGTGCTTCTGCCCAGGGTGAGAGAAGGTGGCTGAGATGGCAGCAGGGAGTCAAAGACAAACATGAGGCTGATCCCTTGCAAAGCTTTAGGACAGAAGAAACTCAAATTTGGCCTGGTGCTTAATGGGGGGTTGGTGCAGGAACATACTGGCAGTCTTGGCAGGGACCAGTCTGTGCTGCCTGAGAGTGATGAATTGTCTTCCAAGGCCAAAATAAAAAGGAATTACGATAATAAAACCTCGAAGAGAGGGAAACTCAGTGTGAGGGTTTACAGCTTCCCGGACAGGAGGGGCAGGGGTTGCTTGGTGGGAGCCCATGTCCCCCAGACATGGAGGTTGCTGGGGGTCAGGAGGGCAGGAGGCTCCAGCATGGCCCCACTCCCCTGCTGTGGCAGATCTGCCCCAAAATCCAGCCCCAAATCTCTGCCCTCCCCCCGGCCCCTTTTGTAGGCACTTCTGCTGCCCGTGCAGGTGGATGCTGTGTCACCAGCGTATTTTGTCATCTCCCATCACTTGTGGCATGTTTTGCAGACCTGAGCCGCCAGCACACTGGGGCAGGGCCCCCCGGGAAGGGCCGGGTGTGGGGTGGGGGAGTCGGGGCGGGGGCTGCAGGGTTGGGGACAGCAGCAGCTCCATCCCAGCCCTGCTATGAGAAACCTGCTACTCTGCTGGTGTCCATTCAGAAAGCAGACAGAGGTGGGGTGGTTTTGACTGGAAAAGGAAAAAAGAGCAAACAACGTTCTCCAGGTTCCTTCCTTCCTTTCTTTTTTTTTTTTTTTTTAAAAACTTTCCTGATAAGGAAAGAACATTATTTTTTAAATTTTTTTTGACTCCCCTCTCTGCCTTTGCTGCACACCAGCTCAAAGGCTGTTCTTTATCTATTTGATTCTCTGTAAAATTGACCTTATTCTCTTTGGAGGAGTTAGGTTTAAGTCACAGGATGAAATCTTGGCCCCACTGAATCAATATCAAATCTCGCATCAACCTCAGCCTGGAGTGGAGATTTTGGCCATGGGGCTTTGGTTCCTCTGCTCCCAGTGGGAAATGTCATCTGTTGGTGGAGGATGTTTTCATCCTCAGCCAGCAAGCTGTTCCCAAGGGTCTCTATTAAACCACGTTGCTTCTGCTGCCATCCTGCTCCAGTGCCACCTGCCCATGATCGAGAGGAGGCTGAAGTCCCCTGCTCTGAGTTTTGGTGGAAAACCTCCAACCCACCTGCCAGTCACCTCCCCAGCCCTTCTCTTGCTTGCTGCCTCGGTTGGGAAGGTGCTCGTAGGTGGGAAGGTGTAGCATGGTGATGGGTGGCCTGGCCGACTGAAGCAGATATGCCTGGGGAGGAGTGAGCTCTGGCTGGCTGCACCATCCTTCCTCAGTTGTCTGTCCTGGCCTTCCAGCCCTGGCACGGCTCTGCAGCCCCTGGTGTCCCTTTCCTAGTGCATGACTCAGGGAAGGTGCCCAGTGCTGGAACCCATGGCCATGCTGGGCGTTCTGGTGCTGCGCCCACTCAGGAGGAAAACCTAATTTAAAAATACTTTTTTTATATATATATTCCCTCCCCCCCCCCCGGTTGCCATAGCAACCACATCCCACCTTTTCAGTGGGCAGCCTGAGCACCCACCGGGGCCATGGGCAGGATGCAGCCCCCGGCAGGGCAAGGGTCCTGCTGGCTCCCCGGCTCCTGCAGCGGGTCCAGGGGCCACAGTGCTGGGGTGGGACGGTGGCAGGGTCCCTACGGTGGCAGGGTCCCTACGGTGGCAGGGTCCCTACGGTGGCAGGGTCCTTACGGTGGCAGGGTCCCTGAGGCAGCCACGTCTCCTCTTCCCGCTGCCGGTGGTGCCAGGTTCCCCCGAGGCAGACGGTACAGCAAAGCTGTGTCTTTATCGGAGTACACTGGTAGCATTCAGCTGCTTTTGAAGTCTCCAAAGAGAGCTGGGATATTTCTTGATCTGCTCTTAAATAAGTCATCGCCACTGCTGTTAGCTCGCATTAAGCATGGGAAGATGCTGGGTATGTGGGGAAAGTCGTGCACAGAGCGGGGTGTGCAGCTGTGGGGTGTAGCCCAGGGAAGAGACTTTGGGGTATTTAAATATTTGATACGCAAAGTTTATTTTAGCCTGAGCCAGATCGGAATTGTTGCGCCCCCGGAATGCTGTTGGGCAGAGGAACAACTTTGGCTGGTTTCGTGGTGGTTTTGCACCTTGATTTCTCTTGGTGCTGCTGCAATTTCATTTCCACGTCACTCCCAGCCCTAGTGTGTCCCCGGCTGCAGGGGCTGCCTGAGCCATTCCCGTACCCACATCTACACATACATGTTGAGGCATCTCATCTCTTTCAAAGGCACAGAAAATGGCATGACTTGCTGGTTTTGTTTGAACGTGCAATGGTTTGCACCCAGATATGCTTTTTCTTCTGGTTCTTTGCTTATGCTTAACTGCAGGAGGATTGGGGTTTTGCAGGAGGCTGAAGCGGTGCCTGGTGTCCGGAAGGTATTTGGTGTTAACAGAAATGTTGACAGGTCAGACTGTGTTTTTTCAAATGCTACTTTTTTGCTTTTGCCCATTCCCCTTGGACTCTCTTCCCACCAGCAGCACCTTTCGCATTTATCTCATTCGAGCCATCTAAGCAAATCTTACCTCTACATTTATTGCATCTTTGGGAATAGTAATTTTCAAGTCAGCTTTCACATTACTCCATATTTGTTACTACTCCTCTGTCGAGGGAAAACCTGGCTCCTTATTAGTTCTCTGCCTGATACAAAACATTTAATTTGAACAGAAACCACCAAGAGAGAGATACATATTGCTTTTCATAACCAAAGTGTCAACATCTTGACCAGACTGTAGCTGAAGCAATCTTTACCATATGGTGGATTTTTATACTTTAACATCACATCTGCATCCCCGCTGCCTCGCCTTTCATTCCAGAGATGCCGTGCTGGTGATAAAAGGCGCTTTCTGCATGTCCTTCCTCAACACAATCACAAAAGGACCCCTCAGCAGATAAGGAACTAAACCAGAGATACAATAGCTATGGCTTCCCACCGGCTTGCTGCTCAATAGCTTTCTGCTATGCAGTAAAAAAAAAAGTAGTAGCGATGAGGGAGCATGAGTGGGGAAAATAAGCCCCTGTAAATCCCAGGGAGGGCATGGCTGCAGAACATGCTGGGAATGGCGACTAGAATGAAGCTGAAACAAGATGAAACTGTGGTGTTTTTTTTTTCCAGATTCCTGGTAAATGGAATGCTAGAGAGCTTCACTGAAGATCAGGGGCTTTCAAAGAACCCAGACTTCTTCTTTAGGAAGAAAATGGGGCTATGTTAGTGTTGGCAAACATGTATTAGACTTGGTTTAATTTTGGTAGGGATGGGTTAGTTGTTAGTTTAAATGCTTGTTTGAAGCCACGGTGCAGCCAGCAAGCACCTGTACCTGCCAGCAAGCAGCAGGTGAAGGTTTTGAACCGTGGGCTGGAGTCAGGCCATGCTGATGGTGGTTGAGAGAGCTCAGAGCATCACCTCTGCTCTCTGCTTGCTCAGGTACCTGTTCTAGCTCCTGGCCAAGGCATTGGTCAGTGCTGGTCCCAAACCCCTCTACCACCTCTCCCCATCCCTCCTGATGGGCATCAGGAGCTTCGTTCCTCGAAGTCTGCTGCGAGCATCAGTTCTCCTGGCAGCTGAATTGCTTGGTGTGCCCTCATTTGGCTACAAATGCCCACTTTGACTATATCAAAGTTGCACAGTCTTTGCCACTAGCTCTTTCTTCTTCTCTAGTGGGCTGTCTCAGAGCCCTGGCCTGTGAACAGGAGAAACAGGGCTCCCATCCCACCCCCATCCCATGCTTCCATGATGGATGTTTTAAGTCTTTTTCCTAGACTCTTGCCTGTCTTGTGGTAAAATACTGCCCCAGGTTGCCCAGAGAGGTGGTGGATTCCCCATGCCTGGAGACATTCAAGGCTGGGCTGGATGGGGCTTTGAGCAACCTGATCTGGGTGAAGATGTCCCTGCTCATGGCAGGGGTTGGACTAGATGAGCTTTGAAGATCCCTTCGACCCCAACTATTCTTGTTTCTACCCCCAGGAGCCTCAAGTCTTGCTCGCCTGCCTTTCCCCTCTATTCCCACATCCCTGGCAGCTTTGCCAAGCCTGTGGATTTTGCTTGGGTACAAGGAAGAATGGGGTTGGGCTCCATCCTTGGTACATGCCCTAAACTCCTGCCTCAGCATTTTGCATGCCGCATAGGATTTTATTGTATTGCTTTAATGGGAAGTCATGCAGCTCTGAACCCCAAATACACAGCTTTGTAAGAGTAGTGGCTGGAAGAATCCACAGATAATTCAGTCCTGCCTCTCTTAAGTGAAATAGGATGTTAATACAATACAGCAGAGAATCACTAATACAATCCTATTTTTATACTAGCACTTTCATGTCATATTAGAAGAAGATTCGACTTTTAGATCTTTTTTAGCAATTTAGCACAGTGAGGATTTCATTATACTGACAGAACTATTGACAAAAAGAAACACATTAGAATTGGGAGGATAATGGTCCTTGGGAAGAGGAAATTTTGCAAGGCTTTTCATTTAAAACTGGACTGGACAACGTAACAGGCACTGTGCTGTGGGGAATAATCCTGCATTAGTAAAGGGGTGGACTAGATGACCTTTCAAGTCTTGTCACAGACTAATAGAAGTCGGAGATGGAAGAGACTTTTAGGTCACATCAAATGCTTCTTCCAACCCAGTGCAAGATTATTTCTTGATCTATTTGATGGTGTTTTTTTCCACTTCTAAAAGTTTCAAGTCACGAAGCTTTCTATCCTAAGGAGTTGTCTTCACACTATTTCACCCAGTAAGTGTGTGCTTAACTTTGCGCACTATCATTAATTCCCCTGAATTTAAGTCTCTGCGGGATTTAACAACTTTAATTGGATTACTCACAGCCTGCAAAGTTAAGCACCTGCATAAGGCTTTGCAAGGGGGAGGTTTAACAGATCTTAGCGTTAAGTTCTTCTCACTTTTCCACCTTAATCTTTATTTTGCTTCACAGTCCTCTCACCTTTCCCTTCCCTGGTTTGGCTCAACCTCTCCTCCTGACGTGCAGACAGTTCTCACCTCCCTGACGTGGGTGATGAAGACCACGCCAACCTCTCCTTGCTGCGACTCCGCAGAGACGGAGAAACGCATCGTCCCCAGCGGCGTGGCTTCTGGCACCAGATCTAAATCGGGCTTGCTCTTGCTGCTCTGAACAATTAAAGCACTTTTTCCCCCCATCTCCCCACTTGCTTTGGAGCAAGAAGAGAAGTGAGTGTGGAGATGCAGCCCGGGACGGCAGCACCCCCCAGCAGACAATCTGGTGAGGTGGTGAACCTCGCTCCCCAGAGCTCTGCGACGAGAGGGGGAGAAACTTTTCCATTCCATCTGCTCCCAGCCTTCTCGACTAGGTACCCGCTTTCCACGCCGAGAGCAGATGTTCCTGCTGGAAATAGGCTTCTCTTCTGAAGTTGGAGCCATCACTTTGCATTAGAGCCTGCAAGCCTGCTTTCTGCCTTATAGTGCTTTCCCTGCTGACAGGGTGTGAGGCACAAAACATTTTAAATGAAGATCTTTACAATTGTGAACATGCTGCAATAAATATTAATGCTAACTTGTTAAATGGCGAATCAGCAATTTATATAATGGCTGGGGATGCCTCTCCTTAAGTGACATGGGGTGGCTGGGTGTTGCTCTGTGTTTCCCAGCCTTGGCTCACCACTACCTGGGTGTCACCTGCTCCCCTCCTGCCCTGAGGACATGGTCCCCGATGATGCCACACCGCATTTGCCACCCTAGGGACTGCAGCACAAGTGGTTTGCAGTGAGGGTTTGGAGCCTGAGCTACTCCAGCAGGCTCCAGCGGGATGCCAGGCATGCTGGGCATTTCTCTGTACGAACTGTCTGTGCGTGTTTGACAACCCTGCAAAGCCCATTTCAGCCCAGCGCTCCAGGTGTGTTTGCAGCCCAGATTCCTTCTTCCTCTGTTTAATTGTCTAGAAGGGAGAGACAAGACCCTTGCGTATGCCACTGCTGGGAGTGGTGGATGAGCATTAATAGAGTTGTCTTGATTGTTGAATAAAAGGCACCTCACAAGTGCAACCTGTTGCTATCTATTGACATATTGCATTAATATGATGGAGATCTGAATAGGCCGATCAAAGCAAACGCTCACGTTCCATTGTTTCCCTGGTGATCTGGGGAGGCTGGAAATAGAGCTTGACCAGGCTTCAGTCCAGCTCTCTGGGTGCCTCTTGTCTCCCAAATAGTTGTGGATTTTCAGAGAGACAAAGGCAAGACAAGTTCCACTTTAAGATTTTAAGCTTGAGTTCATCTGGAGGAGGCAATTTACTTCTCTTTGTTGTTTCCAGCATCATTCATCCCTTCTGTTTGTGCTCCGTAGAGGCTGAGCCTGGGATAATATCTGAAAGAAGTTTCTCTTTCAGGATCTTTGATGTTAGGTTTGTTATATGTATATTTGAAAGGTACTTCTGCGATGACAAAGCTTGGTACTACTCCTGCTGGGCTGATGCGTGTGTGAACCGTGCCAGTGAGTGGCAGTGATTAATCCAACAGCACCGTGTACTTTTGCTGCTGAATGGCTCGCAGTGTGGACAAAGCAGCAGCACATTGGATTTAAATTGGTGACAAAAGGGATGGAGTAGTTTTCCTTATCCTCAGGTGTGGAGGAGGTTGTGGGGGACACTGGTGTGAACCCCATGCCCTGACCAGGCTGTCAGGGATTGGGTCCTGCTCTGTCCTGCTTGGGGTCTTCCAGCCTTCGGTGCCCTGTGGTCCCAGTCTGGCCAAGACATGTGAAATTCATTCTCAGGGTCTGCTGCAGCACCTCAGACGAGCCTACAATCTGAGCCATGAGGATGGGCTGAGTTGCTGCATATTATACTGGTTTCAAAAAAAAAAAAAAAGCTCAACATCTTCTGCAGGGAGCTACCCCCAACCAGGAGGGCTTGGTTGATGCCTGGATCTAAAGCATCCCTCAAATGCCTGCCTTGCAGCGCACAGCTGGATCATTCGCAGGCTCCTGCCAGGCTGCCATTGACTCCAGGTTTGCTCTTTAGCACCTTCCTACCCACAAGCAGAGCACGAGGGTGGCTGTGCCAGCCCAGCTCAGGGCTCAGCTCCACGCTCAGCTTCCAATAGCGGCCAGCAGCAGATGCTGGGGAGAAGGTCTCAAAAACAAGGGCTGAGCTTTCCCATGGCAGAGCCCATCGGCTTCCAGCAGCGAGGGGCACGGGGCCGCCCCGAGCCAGGGCTGGCAGCCAGGCTCAGTAGCCAGCCGATCTGCTCCCCCATTTATATGTCTGGTCTCTTTTGAAGCAGCTTGTGCTCTTGGCTACTGCAACATCTGGTGATAATAAGCTGTACCATGTAATTGTATTCTGTGTGGAAAAGGGTTTCCTTTATTTTCTTTTTTTTTTTTTTCCCAGCTCAAATTTACTGCCTAATAATTTTCTATGCCCAAGGATGGGCTGGGAATGTCATTGTGGCACTAGTGGTAATTTGCAGGGTGTTCTTTTTGCCACAGCCTGCAGTGCTGTAAAAGACCCGACACCCATGGGGATGCACCGAATGCACCGAGCCGGCCGAGGTGACCCAGTGCATGGCCCTGCTGGCCTCTGCATCCCTGCTAGATGGGGCTGAAATCTGGTTTTGTTTGAGAGATGCTACATAAATAAAATCCAGATCTGTCGCATTTGCTGCTAATTGGCTCGTGAGGGCTGCTTGTTTGAATTGTGGAGCTCTCACAGAAATGAGTGACCTTTGGCAGTGGTAATGTTTCCTGTGAAATTCCCAAAGCTCCATATGTTCCCTCGCTCCTGCTGAGAAACCTGCTGCAAGGAGCTGCTCCTCTGGTCTCCCATACCTTCCCCCTGCTCCCCTGGCTTCCCATGCCTTCCCCCAAGCCCTGTACTCAGCTCCACTACGTGTGACAGGAAATCTGCTTTGTCACAGAAGGTTAATTAACGAGGAGCAAAAGTCTGGTGCTCAGCATTGTTAAGAAAGGGCAAGTGAAGCAAAGCATCAGCTCTTTTGGTGACTCCTGGGCTGTTTCTGAGGCAGCATTCATGGCACTGGCACATTTGCAGATGCTTCCTGGGCTGAGCTGCATCCTGGAGAGGAGCAAACACTTCTCTGCAGGAGGAAATCCTGGCATGGCTTGGATGGTGATGTGCAAAGGATCCTGGTGTGACTGGCAGCTGGGACAGTGTTCTGCTCCGTCACTTCTCAGCTTTGCAGCTGATCTAGTCGTGAGCTCTCCTACTGTGCTCCAGCACCCAAATGGGGCTGTGTTTTGCAGCTTTAGTTTTTCTGCAGGTTCTTCTGTTTGACCTGGCTCAGCACACCACCAGCCAAGCAGCAGTGTTGGGGTGATGCGGCTGGGGTGAGGTGGGAAGCAGGACAGCACCCTAAACCTGCCCTGCAGGGAACAGCCTGGAGCTCTGTGGGATTTATGCCGTTTCCCTAGCAGGATGCTTAGCTATTCCTTTCCCATCCATCCTCGCAGCATCTCTTCTTATTATTCCTTATTTGTATTGATTTTTAGTTCACTGGAACCTGAACCGCTTGGTGTGTAAATTGCTGGAGTCTGACTCTCCCTTCTGCGTGGCTCTGTCTGATTTGGGGTGTAATCTCCAAAACCAAATCCCCGCCTTGGTGGGGGGTCAAGCCCCCCGTGCCAGCCCACTTGCTGCCAGCCGTGCCCTGGTGAGGCTGCTCCCCCTCTGCCCCGCTCATCCTCGCAAAACGCCTCTGGGCTCTGCCGCTGGCAGGAGTTTTGGGTGACGCACGCTCAGCCCCTGCTATTTGTGCTCTCAGTTACCCGCTTAACCATGGTGATTTACATGGCAACCTGATGAGGCCTGGCATTTCAGTGCCTTTATGCATTAAGCAGCATCAGCTCCCATGTAATTTAATTGTCTGTATTTTAAACATAAATCAGCAAACTGCAGGCTGGAGCAGAGCAAACTCCTCGCTGGGCACAGCAGGCTGCTCCTGACGACTGCCCCTCCGGCAAGACGTGGCCCGTCCTGGTGTCTCTGCTCCCTGGGGATGCACCGTGGAGGAAATTTAGGGTGTTTCACTGAGATAAGCCTCCCCTTTGGGGTTCCTGATTTGGGTTGCGTCAGTCAGGTCGAAGCCAGGATTCCTGTGAGCGATGGGATCAGTGAGGTCCTGTTCCTGTAACCCGCTTTGGAGCAGACTCTGCAGTTGGGGCTGCCACCCCCAAAAACTCCAAGGAACTTGATGCCTTGAGGACTCCCCTTTCAGTCAGTTTTCTCTGAACTTGGCCAAAGGGCTCAGAATTCATTAGGCACTGTGACTAATAGTTGTGACTCAAACAGCCTCATTTCCTGAGGAAATTGGGCTAACCCCCCCGCTGCATGTTTTCTGTCCCATTTCTTCCCGGATAAGCTCTCATGGAGCTGCTCCTCGGCAAGGCTTTGATCACCCAGAGCCAAGCGTCTGGGCGGTTGGCGAAAGGGTGTTTGGGTTTTATTCCCCTTTCTTTGTGCTGCGGCTCCCTGGTTTGAACAGGGTGAGAGCGCTCGCGCCTGCCGGCTGCTTCCCGAGGCCCCAGGATGTCGTGTAGGGGATGGCGTGTGTGGGAATGGGAACCAGGACTTGCTGATGGGAGGGTGTTTGGGCTGGCGGAGAGGCTCCCCCTGCCCTCCCCTTCATGCAGCCTTGCTGACACCAGGGGATTTCTGCAGACACGCTCCCACCACCGCAGCTGCGTCCCCAATAGCTGTGGTAGGAAGCGTGTGCCAAAATCCTCGAGGGCCGTTGGTCCTGTTGTCCTTCCCATCCCCAGCAGGCAGCCTCTGTGCTGGCCAAGGCCAGGGATGAGCTGCATGTCCCCGCCAGGTCCCTGGGCTGTGGGGGGGCAAACAGGGCGATGTCCCCATGATGGGCAGGTCACAGCTGCAGGCTGAGCAAGCCAAGGTGATGCGTTTCCCAGGCTTCTTGCTGCCCATCCCATGGTCTCCTGCCCGTAGTCCCCACTCTAGGCACTGCAAAGGTGGGAGGCGGGGCTGGGCTGGGGGCTGCTATGCGGCCCCCCCAGCAGCCTCCTTCAGTCCTCATGCTCCCCGCAGCCCTTCCTGCATCCCTGGTCAGCTGCCTCCAACTGCGGGAGCAGCAAGTGTCAGTGCGGTGAATGCACATGTGCTTTGTCTTTGCTAAATGTTTTGCCCTTCTTTTGCAAGCCTCTGCAAAGCATTTTGCAGGCTCTTTGGAGTGTACGAATCCTCCCATGCAGGGTAAATCAAGGACCAGAGGGAGGTAAAAAATAACTTAGGTAAAAAATAAACCTTACGCTGCCAGGCCTTACCAGATGTGTGCTATGCTACAAGTAATATTTCTACTAGGCTGAAGCTACAATAATAAGTAGCTTCCTTATAGCAGCTTTTTGTAAGCCTTTTTGTATGCAAGTGCTCCTTGTAGTGTAGAGCAGCTTCCCAGCAGCAGCAATCTCCTGCAGCAGTACAGCATCTCCACGGACTTTCTGGGGTGGGAAGTGGCTGGAAGGGTGGCAGCGCAAAGCAGCTGCTGCCCGGGCAGGAGCAGCCTTTGGACAGGGTTATCTCAGTGCTGAGCCTGGCTCTGCAGGTGACAGGAGCTGAGCTGCAGGTTTGGTAGGAGAAATGCATGGAGCTGATCACCATAGTTAATTCAGCTCTGTGGCTTTTCGCCTGAGGGGGCTGGTATTTCGGGGATGCATCAGGTGAGCCACGGTGAACCAGGCAGTGACCTGCAGGCATTCACACAAAGAAGTCAGCCGGCTGGGATCAGGACAGCTCAGGGTAGCTGGGAGCAATTTATTCCCTTAACTACATTCACAGTCTGCAGGCTTGAATGGATAGTTTTTTATCTTAGTCTGCCGGTTTTATACCCATGGAGACACTAATTTTCTGTCCTGAACGTAGATCAGCTTGTGCTGAGCAGAGTCACTCTGTCTCCCAGGATGGGCTGGAGGTGGCTCCTGTGCCTGAGACCGGACCTGTGCTGCAAAACCTCTCCTTGCTGCGGCCCTGGCGCCAGCCGAGTCCCTCCCCACTGCTGTCCGTATGGCTGCTCCCCTCCCTCGGTGCGGGAGCCGTGGGGCTTTGCTGTGTGGGCTCTAGACCTGGGCAGGCAATGCAAACTGGCGCTGCTTCACACCCCGAGGCAGAAGGGGCTCTGATGGGGAGCAGGGGGGACTCTGTGCAGCTTGTGGGAGTATGGAGAGCAGGGGACATGGCCCCACACGTGGTCCAGCCACTGCCTGGGCACGGGGGCTGAGGCTGGTGGGGGAAGGCACTGGCCATGCTTACTGCCTTTCTCATCAAAAAGCTCCTGTATAATTTACAACGAGCCTCTGCTGTATGAATATTTTCCATAATGAGCGGCGGGCTTGCTTTCGCACTTTTTCTCTGCTGTGTTTATTTTCTTTGCTTTTATCATGGGTGATACAGTTTTTGCCTACTGCCTGGTCTTGCTCTTCTCCATGTCTTGTGCTGTGGTGCTCCCCGTCCCAGGCAGGCCGTGTCCCTGCCTCTTTGTTGGCTCCTTTTGGAGGCTGGAGCCCTCCTTGCCGCAGCGCAGGCAGCGTGGGGCAGGCAGAGCAACAAAGGGAAGCAAAGAATCCCTCTTCAAAAGGCTGTGGAGGAAAGCAGGTGGCCAGTAAGCGTTGGGTGGGAAGACAAAGAGCTGAGAACAATGGGAGCTTGGTGGAGCACGAACACTCGCCCCTCTCATTGTCCACCCGTCGCTCAGATGGGTCACATGCAGGGGGTGAATTCTGCATCTCCAGAGTCAGAACAGGGGAGGAACAGCTGGAGATAAAGAACTGGGCTCTCGGAGTGCAGCACCTTGGGGTGATTATCACTTGGTGCCAAGGGACAGGGCTCCTCCGAGGTGCAGACACATGCGCAGGGACAGCCTCAGCCCAGCAGCCGTGTGAGTGCTGGGGACGTCTCCATCAGCAGCTGGAGAAAGCTCCAGGCTGCCAGGATGGGGCTCATCCTGATGGCCAGATGCTCAGCAGCAAAGCCAAGAGGCAGGGGCTCCTCAGGGACACTCCGTGGTCACCAGAAGGGAGTTTTTAGCTCCCAGTGGCTCTTAAATGGTGTTGGTGGACACAGGCAGCCTGGGGGACAGGTCCCCTGAGAGAGGAGTCAAGGTGCACTTCAGGTGTTTCACTTGGGAACCTACCTGATGGGCTCCTGTCCTCAGAGGGGCCATGCTAAACTGCTTCTAGGACAGAGAAATGAGAAAGCCTTTTGAAAGATGGCACTGTCAGGAACAAAGTAGAGGAAAATAAACCTCTTAGCCAGATGAATTCAGCAGGTCAGGCATTGGCTGCCAGCAAATGCAGACCTAATGACTGGATTCTTGTCATGTACCAGGCATAACTATTTCAGGGACCTGCTGGTAAGTGGATGGAGGGCAGGGGCAAGTTTTATCTTAGTACACTCATATTCAAAGGTGCTACTGTGCGATTATGTCATTTTCTCCAGCTTTTTCCATTCATCTGTCTGTCTGTGATGAGCATCTGTTTGTGTCAGAACAAGGGGTTGTTGACTGCACTCGAGCGGAGCTGCTTTGACCTGCACTTCACAATGCACGAAGGCTTTTCGCTGTGATGATTAGCTCTGTGGTGCAATATTAAGGCTGTTTCTTCCTCCTTATGTGCCTTTGACAGAGTCTATTAGGTAGGGAGCTTCAAAGGGCCTGCTGGAGGGTCCCGCCGCTGCCTGGCTCAGATCTGCTGCACTTGTTCCTCCCAGAGCAGGAAACCACCCGATGCAGTACAACCATCAGAAACGTGCAGGGGGAGAAGAGGCTCAGGGAAAGATTGTCGCATGAAACTAGGTGCCACAATCTGTGCGGTGAAGTTCTTGATGAGATTAGCCATTTATAAGGGCAGTGGCAATGCCCTGAGTCAGAGGAGCATGTAAGCAAGGGTTCAGGAGGAGATGTGGAGGTGTTTGTAGGAGGCACGAGGTCACCAGGGCTCCCCTCTCTGCCTGTTCTGTTGTTGGCTGCTGCTCTCTTCCAACCTGCAAATCAGCAACTGTTGGGCCTTCTTAGCAGGAGAAGAAACCCAGAAGCTTCCAGACTCTGAAGGTCAACTGTTCAGCGGCTTAAGGTCTTTCAGAGCTATTTCCTGGACACTCCCATAGATGGAAATAGTATTTTTCCTACTCAGTTTCACATTGCTTGGGACTCCAGCTTTCTGGGAACAGTTGGTGTCTTGCATGACCCCAAACATCTTTGGCCTTTCCCATTTTCAGCTCCGCTCCTGGTGCTGCATGGACCAGAGCACAGGGTGACCATGGGCTGAGGTCCCTCTGGGCAGAAGCACTTGCTGAAACTAGACTTGAGCTTCAGCCCAGCTTTTGGACTTGCGTAGCACATGGAGCAGATGTGCAGTGACCTCTCAGGGACCAGCCTTCCCCCACTTATGTGTGACCAGAGAACTAGTCTCACCTCTTCCCGACTCTTTTGGTAAGATCTGAAAAAGCGATCCTTCACTCCACTCCTTTTCTTTGATAATTAAATAAATAACTAGAACCCTTGAGCAAATGAAATGTCATTTCACATTCAGGCAAATACATTTAGGTTAGAAATCTAGGTCAGAATGTAAATTATCTTGCTGCCTTCTTGAAGGTGAAGTCCCTGAAATGCTCTCAATTTAACGGAAATTGGGGATTTCCCAGTTTTTGCAAGCACTTTATTTTCCTTCTAATGAATACAAGGAAAAAAACTTCCCTGAAACTGCCAGGGGATACAATCTATCTTGAATGGCTGTAATATTGTATAATAAAATAAACCTTAACAATAAATGCCTTATGCTCTTAGAGCCTGTATTTTGAACGCGACATGTAGGGTGTTAAATTTGGTGGAAAATCTGACCAGAAGTCAGAAAATCAATTGTGGTTTTTTAGATTGCTGCCTGGCAAAGAGGCCTTTGCTTTGGCGCTGTAGAGCAGAAGGAGCCAAGTGTGCTTCCTGTGTGGGCCAGGACGCAGTGGGACACAGCGCATCTCCAGGTGCTGGTGGCACCTCCCTGTACTGAGGCGTGTGGATCAGGGCCGAGGGCATGGAAAGGTGGAAGGAGAGGGATTTTTCTTTTTCTTCCCAGTGCCTTTCTCCCATCCCCTGGACACTGCTTTCCCCTTGCCCTGCTGAAGTAGACCCAGCCTGCCCAGCTCAGCTGGAAATGAGCCACCAGTGGAAGCTGCGGCAGAGGCGCCGATGTCCTGTGCAGGCGGGAAGGCATTAATTCAGTCTTGTATTTGATAGGAAAAGAAAAACTTCCAGTATTACACTGGGGCTATGACCGTTTGTACAGCAAAAACTACATTAGCACTGTAAATTATTTGTAGGAAAGTACAACCAGGAACATGAGCTGCAATCAGTTCTGGGGAATTCAGCGGCAGGAGCTCTCTGCTCTCACTGCCTCCTTGCTTCTCTTATTCAGGGAATTAAATCCTTGAGTGTTTCTATTTACCACACAGCCAGTGTTTGTTTGTCTCAGTGTTAATATTTCCTTTCTTTTTTGTCTTTAATCAGCTGCAATTATTCAGTTATATTCATGGGTAGCACTAAAATAAAAATAGGTGCATTATGAATATTAAACTCCTGCAAACAAAGCCCTGAATTAGATGATTTGTGTGCTCTGTGTACATAGGTTTTTCTGCTTGGAGTATACAGTGAGACATATATTTTCCCCCTTCCTTTCTCTTTCATTTTCTATATGTGCAGGATGAGAAGCAATGTGAGCTCTGGATGGAATGCCTAGGGAAAGAGAGATGGGGAAATTCTGGATGCCCTCAGAGTATCATCATGAGGTGCTACTCACAGCAGAGTCTGCAGAGGGGAGTCTGCCAAGATGGGCTTTAAACTGCACATCTGGATTGCAGCTGGGAGAGTGGGGGTGGTGGGGAAGTGCCTTCTGCTGCTCTTCCCAGAGAGGAGCCGTCTTGGTTAGTCCCCAGGGCCTGCCCGGGGGGAGCCGGAATCCTTCGCGCCCCCCACCCCCCCGAAGCTGCCGCAGGGTGTCAGCCCCTTGGCATCCCACCTGCCTTTTCAGCAAGTCTGATGGAGGGTCCTCTCGCAAACAGGTCCTTCGGTGTGCTTACCAGAGAGGAATTCACATCATCCATGGCTTTGAGCAGCCGTAGAGTATGGGGTTACACAGGGTGGAAGTTTTTTTTGCTCTGGATCACTAGGAAATTAGTAGGATACCTGAGAATGGAGATTTGGGATCTCTCCCTGCTACCACAATGTGTATCATCATGTATTCCTTTTCATTGGCTGGTCTGGGGAGAAGTTGGACCTGCTGCTGTTACCTCCTACCAGGGCTGCTGCCTTAGCTCCTGTGGAAGTGCTTTTGTGGGCAAAACCAGGATTAGACGCTAGCTGCTTCTTTCTCCTGCCTTAGATTCCTTAGGGTTTGTTGAAGGGAAGCTGGGAGCGGATGCCACAGCCTGGTGAACCTGCCATTGCTCATATCCCATGTCTTGTCTGGATGACTTGTTCTTTACATTTTTAATGGTATTTTGTATTGCTTTTCTTGTACTGCTCCTGGTTATTTTGCAGTATGTGTCTTTGTGGGTGGATGCAATGAATCAATAGCAAATAATAATCTAAGTCTAGAGGGAACAGAGTTTGGAAAGCAACTTGCCATTCACACTTGCTGGAAGCGCAATGAGAAATCACCAGGATAGGGCTGAGAAGAGAGAAAATGACCTGAGAGAAGGACAAGGAAGAAATCCAATCTCTGAAAATTAAAATAGATTTTTTTTAAAATGCTGTGTAAAATTAAACATTTAATTATTTTTCTTTTAGCATCAAACCTTACAGCAGATTCTGCTATAGCAGCTTCCTTGCTGCTTCTGCTGGCTGACTCTCAGGAGCTGGGATGTCTTAGCGACTTCTTTTTCCCGGTACTGCTATAGTTTTCTGTCTTGTTCCTTAAAGTATTGGGTTTGGGAGACTTTTAAATCACACCAGTCAGCTGGGGTGACTGGCGACTTCACTGTTTAAGCCCCTCAGGTTGTCCAAAGGGGAAGGCTGCTCCTTAGCCTGGCTCCGTACAACCCTCGACACAAGCTCATTCCCAGGGCTGTGCCGTTCCCCCGTGAGCTGAAGATGGACTGTGCCTCTCAGGCTGCCGTGCCCTGATGAATGTCCCTGGCGTAAATAAAATCCGTTACAGGGACTCGAGCCGATGTCCATGTTCGTCCCCGCTCCCTCCTGCTGCCCGCTCTACAGCTGGGACGAATTGTCTCAATCTATCACAATTACGAAGACACTTGAACTAAATAACTTCGTAAAGATCCGCTGGGAAAAATGCATTGGTTTGAGACCTTAGCAATGGATTTTATTTACAGTGTCCAGAGAATCATGGAGAAGAGATGAGCTGGGCCATGGCCGTGCTCGGGAGCCCAGCCCCACGGTATGGGCGCCCTGTGCCCTGTCCCCCCACAGCCCTCACCTCCTTCCAGGCTGGGGAGGCCCCCAGGTCCTCATGGAAAGGCGTTAAATAACAAACCACTGCACAGGATCAGAGAGAGGTGTTTAACCCGCCTCTGCTGGGAGGAAAGGGATAGGAGTGGCTTTTAGGGGAATTTAATGGCATTGCCTCTATCCTGGGCAAAGTTTTCCAGACCCCTTTTGTGTCCAGATTGCCCACACCCATTTCCAAAGCTAACATTGGCACCTGAGGACTTGCCGGAGATAGGATCGACTTACAGCAGCATAAGAAATTACCTCCTGTCAGCTGAACCGTGATAGCCAGGTACGGATGCGCTCTTACTCTGTGATCTTTCACTGACATTTAAACTAAGCTGTTTTAAGGATTTAAGAGCAGTCATAACAGGTCACAGCAAAGGGCCAGCCAGCCTGAGCTGCTGGCCCTGGGATGGGCTTTGGCCGAAGGCCTGGGAAGAGCGTAGGAAGAGCCAAACCTGCCCCACCACCTCCCTGAGGGCTCTTGCCGCCCCCAGCCCCGCGGTGGAGCTGGAATGGGGTGGGATGGGATGGGGAGAGATGACTCAGCCCACCAGGGAATTTTCTCCCACTCATTTCCTTTGTTTTCTTGAAGTCAAGCAAATTTTTATCATCTGCAAAATTCTGTGGCAAGATACTTCAAAGCTTAACCCCATGTTGGCCTTAGGGTTGTTTTCTGGTCCAGTTTCTCATGGGCTATGGATCAGTTCTACTGTGGTTTGGAGTGTGTGCATGTGACAGTAGCTGTGTTCCCATGTCCCAGCTCGTGTCTCTGGTCTCAGCAGAGGTGAGGCTCCTAAATACCATGCATTTTGGTGCCTAAACCCTGTGCATACCAGGAGGCTTTATACACTCAGTTAAGACCAGCAAGCGCCCAGCGGATATGGTGAGATGCCCGTTCCCTTCCCACCACGTGTGTTTGGATGTATCACTGCGTGCTGCTGGGTAGAAAACAGGCTGACTCTGCCCTGGCCATGTCTTTGCTGCTGAGCATCCAGGCAGAGTAGCACATATAGGGAATAATAATTTGTAAAAAATTACGTGAGTGGTAGTAGATGAATAAATCATGCTTATTTAGTGCTGTCTGAGGGAATGTGCCCTGCGCGCCTGCGACTCGTCGTTCTCTGGAAGGCAGTTGTGCACGCTCTGTAGGGGATAACACTTGTTCCAAGTACTAAATGCCAATTTGGCTCCCTTCGTTCATTCCCATTTTACTACAATTAACTGTCTCTCTGCCGAGCGCGATTGGGGTGGTGAGTCCGGGCACTGGCTGGATGCTGGCTCTGCCGCGATGGGCTGGTCCTGCCAGGGCGCGGGCACGGAGCAAGTTCCATCGCTGCTGGTGTTTGTTCAACCACTGCACTGGCCCTGCCACACAGACCTTCCTTCCCTTGCTAATTTAAATAGGATAATCTTTGTTTAGCTACTGCATTCAGATCTCTAAATATCATAATTTTGATTGCCTCCCCAGCAGTTTAAAGGATTATATCTGGGTTATTTTTAGCCGAGATCATTTCCTTGATCTGATTTACCGGCTATGCCCAGAAGGAGTTGCAAGCAGGTGGGGTGCAGGGAGCAGCCATGGGGGCTGAGCAGCCCAGACTGCAGCCCAAGCTGGGGGGTGTCGGAGGTACCTCACAGGGTGTAGGTGCAATATTTCCATCTCATGGAGAGTGACGAATTGCGTCATTGCAGCACAGCTGGGCCTGCGGAGGTGGACTTAGTGCTGCAAGTGGTCGCTCATCTTTTGATGAGTTTGGGGAAAAAAACGGTGATATTCTTCACTTCCCTCTCAGAGCAGGTTTAGGACAGAGAGGAGGTGCAGGGCACCCTTTTGCAGATCTATCTGCCTCTTTAGCACCTGTCCTCGCTCCTTTACCCCCACAAGGTCCCTGGGTTGCCTCCAGCCCGAGGATGAGCATTATGTCCCATGCTTCAAAGGCAGCATCAGCGGTACAGCAAGCCCCCTTGCTCCTTTCACCAGGGGATTTAGCTAATGCTCTCTCCAATCCATTTTGCTTCCCTGCAGCTTAGCGTGGATTTTCATCCCCATCTCGTCAGCCCACTTAGGGTGTGCGGCCCTCTGCCAGCCTGGAGGCTTTTCAACCCTGCCTGCAGCCTGCCCATGCTGAGGGCTCCTCAGGGGCTGAGGCAGAGCCGAGGGTGTGAGCACATTGTGGGAGACAAATCCAGAGCCAAGCGGAGGAGTTAAAAAAAAAAAAAATAGCCCATTATGACACGTTTAGGCTCCAGGGACCCTGCTTGTCCCTCCCTCGTGCCTGCGCATCCTGGGGGGACCCTGGATGTAGAGCCCATGGAGGAGCGGCAGCACCAGCTGCGCCATCGGTCCGAGCGATGACTCTCAGGCTGGTGAGGCTTCCCTGGTGATGGACCAGGAGGTCTGGATTCATCAGTCATGTCACATTACATTATGTGATGCAATGCAACATGGCATGACTGATGCAACCCAACGTTAAATGTCATAGAGCAATGGATCAGCTCAAGGCTACGGTAATTTTATGTGCCCATTTAATCTGGTATTTAAAAACAAACACTCATAGCAATCTGCATCACACGCTACATTTTGCAAAATTGAGCAGCAAATCTGTACCAAGCAAATTATATAATTCTGTCATCTCTCAGCCTTATGTACATGTGTGTAAATACTGTAGTCAGGTTTAAAATTGGTGCTCTGACTTTCCTCTCGCCCCACGAGCATCACCAGGGAAGTGCTTGCAGAGTTGTTACAGGTTACGCAGTGATAGGGTCTCCTCTTGTCAGCCGGTGCTGAAGGCAGGTACCGGGGTACATCCCACTTTGCTGTTCATCACTGACGGCTGCCACCATCCACTCCAGGTAAATCAGCCGGGCTGGTTTAGATCAGTCATTTACACTCTTAACCTGAAGATGAAGGTCTTGCCTGAAGCTTGTTTTGAGCACGCTTGCATGAGCTATGGCGAGTGCAGGCATGGGGGTTGAGGCTCTGCCCCCTCCAGCACAGCTGTGCCCACAGCTGTCTGCAGCTGCATAGAAATTCTGTGCTTCCCTCTCCCTCGTGGCCTGCAAACGCATCTGCTGCCTGTCCTCTCATCCCCATGGCGCGGGCTCTCCTGCAGACTCAGCCTTGCCATGTCTTTCAAAGCATCTTGGTGTTTTGAAAGAGAAAAGCCTCCCCTGTTGTTCTTCCTCCCAGGCCTGTGTCTGTGTGGCCTTGGTCTGGCTCTGCTTGGAGGAAAAAAAAAAAAAAAGTCTCCTAAGCACTTGCTTACTCCAGCCCAAATGAGGGTAGCACTTCAACATGAGCTGAATTTTAAGCAGGTACGTAAGGGCTGTCCTGGGATGCTTTCCCAGGGCGGACCTCTCCAGAGCAGAGACCATTCCTCCTTTTAACAGCCAGAGCAACAGTTATAGTAATTAATGTTTCCCCAGCCTGTCGTAGCACTGTCAAATTTTATGATCAAAATAAGCGCTTTGGTCCTTTTGCCTTGTTGTGCTCCTCTCCCGTGTCCCGGCACCCGGACAGCGGCTCTGTGTGAGGGTTCCCAGCCATGGCCTGCCCTGCCCAACCTGCGGGGCACTGATCCAGTGGCAGGGAATGCTGCTTTTCCTTAACGAAATAAAAAGGAATTAAAAAAACATCGAATCAAACCGAAAGGGCAGAGCCCACACGAGGTCTCCCCACACCCGTGGGTGTTTTCTGGTGGTGGGTGCTGAGGAGCTGCCGTCAGCATGGATTCGCACAGGTCTCTGCTCGCCCCATCCCCAGCAGTTCTCACGGTTTCGGTGTTTGCTGGGGTTTGCAGGGCTTACATGTCTACATTTGCAAAACGCGCTCGTGTCGGAACATCACCTTTCCCACCAAAAACGCCCTGTTGAGGTCTGGAGGGGACCAGACCTGGGAGAGTGTGAACTTTCCCATCAAAATTCTTCCTGTGGGGTCAGTGCTGTGTTGAGCTAGGATTTTTTTTTTTTTTTTTCCCTTTAATTTCTAGAGCTGACTGGCAGTGTGCAGCCAGGTACAGATTGGGAACAGGACTGGAGTGAGGCATTTCAGAGAGGCTTTGCAGCAGCCGGCGGCACAGCCAATGTAGCTGTCTGCAGGGTGTGTGCTCAGCAAACCCATCTCCAGGGCTCTGGAGGTGGGTGAAAACAGGTAGATGCTTGCAGCCTCGGAAGTCTGTTTTTACATCTTGGATCAGAAACATGCAATGAAAAATTCATATTTCAGTTCAGATCTTATTTTTGGCTCAAGATCAGAAAAAAAATGTTAAGTGGGGAATCTAATGTGCATTTATATTTGCGTAACTCGCTAGCATTGGAACTGCTTTGTGTCTTGTACAGCTCATGCCAAAGTGAAGGATTTGCTCTTTCATTTTCAGCCTGGGGTGAAATTTTACAGTTGAGATTATAGGATCCTGAAAATAATTGTTGCCCCAACCTTAACTCTTACATTATAAATGAGGACGCATCATACTCAGCATGACTGGGAATTACAGAAATTAAGGATGAAAAAGACCTCATCTTCCAGCCAGTGTAGGATTATTTTATACAGTGTGTTTGATTTTTTTTTTTTAAGGTATCCTCTCCCTTGTAGACAATGACCATTTTCCTTACAGAGCAGCGCCGCCTATGAACGGCTCCATTTCAGGCGAGAAACAATGGTGATGTCCTCATGCCACTCTTCTCCAAAATGGAAAAAACCCCCAGTTTCGTTGCCCCACCATGATATTGTTCTGACCCAGGAAGCTCAAAGATGTTCAGGGCCGAGATGGAGGCTGGGGTTTGTATTTTGAGGGACAGCTGGATACCGGCGCAGGCTGCGCGGTCGCTGCGGGTGCCCTGGAGGCGGGACGTGCTGACGCCTGGGGAGGCACCCTGGGAACCCAGGAGTAAGGGTGCTCCAGATCCATTCCCACCAGTGACCTCCTGGATCTCTCCTTGCCCAGCCCTTGCTTGCCCAGTCATCCTCTCTCCTCCACCCTGGGCTCGAGGTGGCAGTACTGGGGATGTCCCCACCAGGGCCCTGTCGTCCTGCTGGGACAGCACCAGAGGAGAGAACGGATGCAGAGCCACAGCTCTGATGACATTGTTTTGTCCCCTGAACCCATCAGGCCAGATTTCTGTGGTGGAATGAATAACTGGAAGCTGTAAAAGGGAAACTTTCTTTCTGTGCTTTCTTTTTCTCCCTCTTTGCCCATCCAGTCTGGCTCCTTTCCACTCTTCTTCCACTTCTCTTTGTTGTCGCTAAAAAGATTAAACTTGTTTGACCAGGTTCTGAGTCAGCACAGTTGTAAGGGGAAGATGAATGAGGCTCTTTAACCCTGCTTATCCCTCCAAATGCTCTTCTCATGGAAAGAAACACGCACATATGCTCCGGGAAACATTGGTTTTAATGTTCCTTTTATTTTTAAGTCATTCTTTCTCCCAGTCTGATTTCTACTTCTGTCAGATAATGGAGCTGCTCTCACTCCTGCTGCTCTCTGCGCTGAACCTTTCTCTGTTTTTCCACGCTGAAAGGGCTCTCCCTTTCTTCTGGATCTTCTGCAGTAAGCCAGAGCAGGATGCGTGATCCCAAAAGGGCAAAGCAGCTCTGTTCTCTTTTGTCCCCAAAACCTTTTCCCTCTCAGCCCGACTCTCATCTTGATCCTTTTTTTCCTCAGTCCTTGGAGGAGGCTGCTTTCAAAAGCCTTTTATCCCAGTAGTAAAAGTCGTGAGCGTGAAGAGAAATCTGAAATATGATGCAGAGAGACGGGGCTTGTACTGGGGAGACCAGGTTTGGGGTGGGACTGGGTGCTGCTGAGTGCCGAGGGGAACCCGGTGGGGTACACACTGACCTTGGCACTTGTGTCCCCTTGTGAACCACAGTGCAGCCAGACTTGATGTGTCTGTCAGTCCATTCCTCTCGACCAGCCCGACGGCACAGCATTGTGTGGTTCCCGGCTGTGGTGAGCACTGGCAGCACTCGCTCGCACACCGGCATCCCGGTGCTCGCAGCCCTTTGCTCTGCAGGCAACACCACACTTTGCCAGCACCTAAATCCAGGCAAAGAGAATCTTCATGCCCACTAAGAGGCATCCCAAGAAAGAATGAAACTTTGGGGCAGGTTTTCAATCCCCAGCTGTGCTAAGTGCTCCTGGCATTTCTCCTTTTTTTGACAGCCTGCCCCCAAAGCCCACAGAGCTCCAGGAAATTTCTTAAGCTGAAGGCTCGGGAGAGGCAAATATTTCCCAGTTTTCTGTTTGGGGGATAAACAGAAGTAAATGGTGCATCCATAATCCTGGATTCTGCTTTGCAAATGCCTTGTGGTGGTACTGTGTGTCATTCATGTAGGTGACTTTTACAATGAAAAATCCCATTTAAGCCTGACCTTTCACGTTCTGGAACATAATAGACTGTGCAACCAAATCGCATCCTCCTGGCAGGGACACCAGTCAACTGGAATATTAGTTTTTTAAGGGGACATTTGAATTCTGAAAATCCATTTGTCAGAAGTTGTGTTTCTAACTATGGGTCCATTGCGGGGAGTGGGCAGGGGAAGGTTGGGGGGCAGCGTGGGGCAGGGAGGGCGCCCCTAGCCTGCTGACACCACGGTCTGGTGCAAGTGAGCATCTCCTCATTAGGACAGTGATTTGAAATTGGAAACAGGTCTCCTGAGAGCTCTCTCTGCAGGGACGTCTGCTTATCTCCTGGGGAGCAGGAGGAAGAAAGAGCAAAGATGGCAAACAAGGTAGAAACAAGATCTGCTCTCCACAGCAGACACTGGATGATGATGGAGTATTTGGCCTGGAATGGATGGGATGGGGTGGGATGGAGTGAAGTAGGATGGGATGGGGTGGGATGGAGTGAAGTAGGATGAGATGAGGTGGGATGGGACAACATCTTCTTCTTGCCCCCTGTTGCCGCCTTTCCATCCTGTCCCCACCTGGGCTGCGGGGCAGGAGAGGTGGTTCATGCAGGTGGGCTTATTTCCAGCCCAACAATTAATTTCACTGCCGCTTCCCTCATGGGGCTCTTTGTGCAGCAGCTCCCCACGTCAGCTGACGAGGCTGCTAATTCCCCCTGTTCCCGCTGGCTTGCGAGGCCGCTGCGGCTGCTACTTGAAGCATTTATGTTAATACGCTATCAGGCAGCCACATCCCATGGCTTATCATTTTCATCAAGTCTTGGTTTTATGGTTGAAAGGAATTACTTTCAAAAGACCATTACCACCTCCCTGTTTCTCATGGCCTTATGCCTACCTGCTGTTAAGCTTTTATAAAGGCATAATTTTTTTTGTGTAATGCTCATAAAAGCTGCTACTCAAGTCCCATGCTCGAGTCCACTTCCCTCACTTGCTGCCTGGGACTCTGACTCGGGCAGCAGCGATACTGGTGATGCTGCTGGGCAGTGGAGGAGAGAGAAAATGCTTCTTCCCTGGTGAACCCACAGCTCCGCAGGGCTGCGTGGTGATGCCAGTGCAGAGTTAGACCCAAGATGCTTCTGATGGGGATGCCCCAGGTCCTTGTCATGGAGGACAAGGGGACAGGGATGTGCTTGGCCATCTCCAGGCACGGTGTCAGGCAGGAACAGGGCAAGATATTAGTGGCCCCAAGCCCCTGTGGTCCTGAACATTCCACACACAAATTTTGGCACTATCTTTACCTGGGGGTCCTCTCTTCCCTTTGCAACCGAGCTCCTCGCCGCTGTCACTGGCAGATGGTTTCTGTCCCTTGGGCTGCGCAGTATGCTCTGGGGCTGGGGCAGGCATCGCTCTCTGGAGCTGCTGTCAGGGCAGTTTCTCCTTTAGCATTCCTGCCACGTTCGCTGCTACTTTATTTTTCTTTTTTTTTTTTTTCTGGCAAGTTGAAAAGGGCCACGCAGCTAGTCACACCACCTGATAGTCACTTGCCAGTAACATAAAAACTCTTATGCGCCAATATATCAATCAGTCTTATGTGTCAGCCTTGACTACTGCATTCAGCTTCCATCACCCAAACAAAATCACACTGTAGCAGTCAAGAAGGAGGCTAATACCGATGACTGGAGGCATGGCAGGGCATACAAAGCGTGGCTGGGTAGCTGGGTGGCCGAGCCGGCTGCTGGAGCTGGAGAGCAGAGCTGGGGGAGATGCAGGGTGCAGGCTGGGATGGGGATGGCTGAGCCTGGGGTGCTCCCTGCCCCCCAGGGGCAGATGCGGGGGCTGGGGATGAGTGAGGGTGCCCCTGCGTGCTCAGTGGTCCTCAAAGCACTGCGGCACCCTGTGGATTCACTCCACTCAAGAGCCAAAAGCTGCCCATGGTCCCAGGCAGGAACAGCCGTGGTGGCTGCTGTGTGCAGCTCCTCCTGCTTCTTGCCATTAACCTCTATGCCTGCTCCTCCTCTTTGCATCCAATCAGATTAATTGCAGCTAATTAAAAGGAGGTAATGAATTTCAAGAGGGGCACTGCGTGCTGTCGCAATCTCCACCGAGGCTGTTTGTCAGAGCTGTGGTGGGGCAATTGCTCCTTGTTAGCACCCTGTGCAAGCCCAGGGGTTGCTCCTGGGCACAGAGCACGGCCATGCCCTGGCCCCACTGGTCCTGACGAGGGCAAATGCTGTCTTATGTGAGGCCGAGTGCCCGGGAAGCCCCCACAGCCTGTGTTGGGCCAGGCAGGCACGACCGGCCATGAACACTAAGGTCCGAGGTATGTTTTGGATATTAAACATGCATGAAAACTTAACTGTGACCAGGGGACAGTCCCTAGGCCATTGGCAACCTGCTAACGTGATGCTCAGTGACTGCATCCCTCTGGCTTTTGGAAAGGAGAAGTGTGGTGGGGGTACTCTGGGGACGCCCTCACAGAGCACCTGTGGCCCCGGGGGCCGCTGCAAGGCAGAGCTGTGCTGCCGAGGGGCCGGTGCTGCCCCTTGGCTCGGGCTGCGACCGTGCGGGGTTTGCTGGACGTGGCTGCTGGCGCGGGGCTGGTGTCACCCTCACGGCACTGCTGCCTGGGACGGTGCTGGCGTCGGCTGTCCCCATTGTGGCTGCGGTGTGGACGGCCCCACAGCAGCAGAAAGCTCTGGGCTTTGAGTTTCTTCGTATTAAATATTCGAGTGGCCACTGTATCTCCTGATTATTTAATTTGACTTGGAATAAGAGGTATTTGTATTCATTTCCAGAGATGATGTACAGGCCTGATCTTAAACTGATTTAGACAGTATTGTACATCAAGAAAAATGAGAATGGGAAAATCTAATGTATGGTGTTTTTTTAAAACAGGGA
This sequence comes from Caloenas nicobarica, assembly GCF_036013445.1. Lineage (NCBI taxonomy): Eukaryota > Metazoa > Chordata > Aves > Columbiformes > Columbidae > Caloenas > Caloenas nicobarica. Next base: position 7,975,706 of record NC_088256.1, read on the forward strand.
ACTTCACAAACCTGCATGGAATTACAAGTGATAGGCAAATGCTGTCACAAAAGTCTCTCTTAAATGACAAAAGGACATGAAGAATAGCGCTGCTCAGCAGCACAATACAAGTTCCAATAATATGATCACATGCTTCCTTTCAAATAGTTTGTAGTACGAGGGCTTTGACAGATGTCCTCTGTCAAATCTTGTCCTGGTAGCTGGAGATGTTACCGGAGTCTCCGGTGCCCTCTGCCAGCAGCCACTGACATCTGGGGCAGGGAGATGCTTCTCTGGGTGCCTCTGGGTCCCCTGGGCATGTTCACCCCTCCGCATCCGTGCTTCAGGTCCGACTTGCCACTAGGGCTTGTTTTGTGTTTGCATTTTGGCTGTGCCAGGTACAACCCCATATCATCCCCACTGTTTGCATGAGGGGGTGGATCGTGAACCCGGAGGTTTCTGCAGAGTGGAGATCTCTTTGGGGCGGCTTTGTCAGGGATAGCCCAGGTTTAGGAGGGTCAGGGGGAGAAGTGAGCAGCAGGCAGAGCTGGGTAAGAAATGCTGTTCTGCATGTGGGTAGGCAGCGAGTCCTCTCGTTGCACATAGAGGTATATGGAGATATAGGTGCTGCTCAGTCCCAGCCAGCCCCTGGAGCAGAAGGCACTCGGTGCTTGGGTGGGTTGCAAGCCATCCGCTGTGAGAGGTGACATTGGTGGCTTAATAACAGCACTCCAGATCAGAATTAAAGCCCTGGCTGTGGCTTAGCGGGTGCTGTGATTGCTGCAAGGTTTGGATTTTAAACAATCATTAAAGCTGATGTGATAAAGGGGGAGAGGCTCAAGCAGATGCTCTGGCTGGGTTGGAGCACACTCGCCCACCTTGCAGTTTGGTGACTGTGGCATTCAGTCTCATCTTACTTCCAAAATCATTGAGAAGTGATGCTGGGAGCTGCTAGAAAACAGTTGTACTATTGGAAGTGGCTGTGTGCCTGTGGGAGGGATAGGGAACTGATCTTTTCTGGGAATCTCTTAGGATCAGTGCAAACCTTTCCATGGAAGTAAATACGCATTGGACAAGGGCCATATTTTGACCTTGGCTGGATGTGAGGTTTTAATTAGCAGAGCTGGCTGAATAGCACACAACATTTTGCCATGAGCATTGCAATATCTAGGAATTTATTTCAACATTGCTTGCTTCTTTTAGGCTTCACATTTATGAATATATAAATAAACCCACACTCCAAAGCAGGTATTTTCACCTAAGCAGTGTGCTGAGGGGCCTGTGATTTTATTTATAATACTTGCTTTTATGCTGCCTCTTTACAGTGGGTTATAAATACAACTTACACATTATGAAATCCTTTTTCTCAAAAGAATGAGATCCCAGCGCAAAGGAGCTGCAGGGTGGTTTGGGGGGTCTTCGGTAAGTGCTGCAGGGTGGTTTCGGGGTCAGACCTGAATTCACAACTCTCCAACACCTGTTCCTGCAAGGTGGGAGAAGAGGAGCCATTGTAGGCAGCATGGCTGTGCTGGACCATGGCCTCTCCCACCCCACCTCATCACAGCGAGATGCTTGCAGAGGTGTCCTGCTTCTTCCACACAGCATCTTAAAATGCTGCTCAAGGCCCAGGCAGGGGGATTCCTGCGCTGGCCCTCCAGAAAAAGCAGGGGACCATTGGCAGCACTGTAACTTTGAGCTTTAAGGCATGCTTGTTTCTGTCTAAATATATAATAATCAAATGAAAATGGTCTTCCGTTGACTCATGGGAGTGTTCTGTCTTCAGAGTGGCATGGAGTGAATTTAGCCGTTAAGGTTAACGCTCGTCTTCCTGCTATCTATTGAAACTCTGGGCTGGGCAATGCAAATAGCTTAGCCAGTACTTTTAAAGGTCATTGTGCATGGAAAAAATAAAGATCATATAGCGCTCATGGAAATGTCCTTAGTAATCACTACCTGCTCGGGGGAGGAGGGACAAGACACTTCTGGAGCATTTATCTCATCCCGCTGAGAGTTTGGTGACAGGACTTGAATTTGTGGCAGCTTTAGCTGCAAGTTGGCATCCACTACAGTACCTGTGTTTTCCTGGGGTGTTTGTTTGCTGGGTGATGTTGGTGCTGGTCGTTACCAAATACCAGGGATGCTGACTCCAGGCAGGTTCCCCAACACCAAGGCACACACTCCAGTGATGGGCATACAGAGCAGGTTTCATCTGCAGCCCCTTCTTTGGATTTCCTGTGGAACTCCTTTGGGTTCAGATCTTTCCTTCTTTGCCTTCCCCATAGGATGTCTTGCTCCTAATTTATCTAGGAGGTAATTTTAATCCTTCTCTCTTCAGACAACTGGCTACCCCAGCGTATAATTAATTTATTAACACACTAACCTACTTTAAGGCGATAATCACTTTAGGGTCACAGCAGATCTCAACCTGGCTTCATGACAGGGGTTTTCAGAGAAACTAAATTCCTTGGCATCGGGAGGCATCCGTCTGGGTGCCAACCACAGCATCCTCATACCATCAGCCCCGCCTCCCTGCAGCCACCCCGTTCTGGCTCCCAGGACTCACCCCAGTTCCCAGCCCCGCTGCCCAAAGCAAAACCTTGGTGTGAAGGGGATCTGCTTGTGCGTGGGACCAGGAGGAGTGAATCCTTTTGGCAGTGTCCTTTAGTAGTGCCTTCCTCTTTGTCTTTCGCGAGTGGAGCTGCCAGATTGTGACTTCCCAGAGGAGGGGAGGAGGGAGCCGTCGCTTTGCAGCCACTCTGATGTGGGTGTTTAGCACCAGCTCTAATAGCCTTCTCTCTCTGAGAAGTGAACTGTATCCTCTGCTCATTACCACAGCCCTTCAGAGGAAGAAGAGAGAAAAAGAAAAGATCCTATTCAGTCTCACTGTTGCCAAACAATACCAAGTGGCTGAGGACTCCTGTGTTTGTAGTGAGCTTATATAAGAAATAAGCAATAAATGAGGAAATCCTGGTGACCTGCAGTGTGCTCCAAGCCCTAACGTTTCTGGTGCTTGACCGTCCATGTACAGAGCTGCAAAATGAAATGAAAGTAGCTTTTAAAGTCTCTATTCTTCTCTTCTGCTATGAAATTCCTGACTCTCTTTGTTGAGTATGATCTTTGTTGGTGTTTTTCTTTGTGCCTGGAGTAATTTCTGTGTTGAGAGTCTGTTGTACCTCTTCCCAGTGCCACCACGCAGTCGCTGTTCATCCTGACACTGACCCTTCCCGGGAAGCTCCTGCTCCACCGGCTGCCAAGGGGCTGCGCTGAGGAAGCGTGCTGGTGTAGGGGGATGTCAAAAGGGCTCCCTGTTCCCCCTGCCGTAAGCGCCCAAAACCTCCTGGGCTCCTCAGGGACTTCCTGCAGCCAAAGGGAGTCATAAAGCTTATGGGGACGGTCTCTGCCCTGGGAAATTTGGAGGCAGTCGTGCTTCAGGTGAAGGTGGGAGGATGAGTGGGGGATCACACAGGCCAGCCCGTGGTTCTCCCTTTGCCAGGGCTGGAGAGCAGCAAAGTGTGTTGGAAAAGGGAATCCTGCTTTCTGGGGGAGTGTTCCTCAGGTTTCTGTGACTTCATTCTGCGCCATGCAGAATGGATATTAGTGAATACTAATAGATATAATATTAATTATCTCAACCTGCTTGAAGATCCTGAAGAGTTCATGTTTGGGGTTCTGCAAGATGTGAGCTGAGTTATTTCTTCTTGCACTGACCTGGGTGTGCTGAAAGCTTGTCGTGCATGTCGATGTCTCTGCGTTCTTGGTCATCCGTGGGGGTAGCTGGGATTACACTCAGTGTGAGAAGTTAAGCATGCCTCATACGTCTGCACAAGAGCAGGGCTTGCAAATTGTATTTTACAACTTTTTCCTGCTTCTCATCTGTAAACTTCACAGTCAGGGTAACAGATGGGGACAGCTTGGATGTTGCAGATACAGTTTGATGTACATGGACTTCAGCCAATATCCTGTTGAAGCTGAGGGTTGTCTTCCAGTCTCCAGATCATGGTAAATGAATTAATGTAGGCTCTGGGGTCATCAGAAATACTCACCCTGTCCAAGGAGTGATGGTAGCTGGTGTGTGGCTGGAATAAAATACCTTGTGAAGACAGGCTCTGGTCCAAAGCTATGCTGAGCTGTTTCATCCCTGGTGCAATGCTTGTTCTTGCTGGGAGTTTTTCAGGCCTGACTCAGGGAAGCACATGCAGAAAGATAACAAAGCAGTGGAGCTGAGAAGGACTATTCCAGGAGAAGTCTGCATGGCTGCCATAAGACCAAAGCCAAGGTCCAGGCATAAAACATGGTCTGAGCAGAGCAGAGGGTACATTTAATGGCAGTTCACACTGCCAGTGGGGGTGGCCGGATCTTGCCCCTCAGCTGCTGGTGTAGGGAGGTGTGGAGACACCTGGCTCCTGCTCTGGTTGACCCTCCAGAGGAGTCCCTGGGGACCTGGTACAGATCCTCCTCCTGGTTTAGCCCAGCTGGGTGATGAGTTTGGCCTCCCAGACATCCACAAGCCGCTCCACACCATCACAAACGTGGGATATTTCCTACTTTCTGTCACTCACCTGTGCGCTTTAGTGTCTTGGCATCACTCCAAGGAATTACAGCCTGGGTAGGTGACATGATTTATTCTTTTTGTCCATCTGTTAAAGGATGTCTCCTGGGTGTTTGGAGAGGCAAAACTGAGCTTGCAGACAACCTGGCTGTGTGACTGCGAGCTGGTAAGTCATGCAGAGACTGCACCCTGGCTTAGGATGCTGCGGTCGTCCCCAGCTCAGCTGGCAGTGCCCTTGCTGTCCCCACTGGCTCTGGGGACATGGCGCCGTGCTCGTAGTGTAACCTGGCTGTAAAAATTTGGGTCTCTCTCTCTGGAAGCAGAAGTGGACTTTTAGCCCTCCCTTTTCCCCCTCCCTCTCCATCACATTTCCTTGGAAAAAGCTGCTTTAAACTTCTTCCCTGGCTTGTCCTGCCGAGGCAGAGCTCAGTGAGTTGCATCTGCCTGTCATGTCACGTTAGTGTTGCTGTGAGCCACGCCATGACATCCCAAGCAGACTGGCGTACCATGGAAATAAAGTTACTCTATGTGAAAATGGAAAAGTCGTCGCTTTCCAGAAAACAGGCTGGAGAACATCAGCTGCAAATGGGAAGGAAAAAAAAAAACCACTTGTCTGAGTGGATGAAGGGATAGCTTTTAAAAGGCAGACCCAGCTTCCACCGATGTCAATGGAAAGCCTTACACAAACGCTAATGGCTATGGAGTCATGCCCTAAAGCATTATATTTTTTGGGATGATGTCAAATCGTAGTATCTCAAACGAAGCTTTTGTGTTACTATAATAAGGTCTTTTTTGATTCAACTACTTAGGTTAGCTCTTTAGTGAAGTCACCTCACCTCTCCCTGCCCCTGAGAAATAGCTCTCAGGAAACCCGTGAAACTTTTATTGAGTGCTTTGAGATCTATAGGTGGAGTTAGACTATTGGGAATGTATTGTTATCACTCTCACTAGAGAACGATGTGAGGGAGGAAAAATGTTTGTGATTCTTTGGGCTGTTCTGCAGAGGGTGGAAAAAAATGAGTAATTTGTCCCCTATTAATACACTGTGCAATACTCTTACTCTGGAAGAATTTCCCTTGTGCTTTTAGAAACCCCCTGAGTTCAAAGCATCCACCCCCTGATGCTCCAGCCTAAGCTATCTCTTGTAATCTCCACTGTACCCTTTGGGAAATTTCCCCACGGCTTTGTGTACACAAGAGAGACTCTTCTAAGGAAATTTTATTAAAAAAGACATTTTTTTAAAGTGGGATTTAAATAGTAAGCTACATTCTCTCTGTCAGCTTCTCTCTTCATTCATGCATAGTGGATCCTGTTCTTGAATAGATAGCCAACTCTTGTCTGGCACAGATGCATTAGCAATAATAAGGGCAGGTATCTGGTTGAAGAGAATGAAGATAACGCTGTGCCCGCTGCTTCCCAGCTGGTCGGTCACTGGAGTTGTCACTCGGTGCAGTTACCACTCATGCTGGTTGCTGAGAGGTGACTTTGCACTGGAGTGGAAGAGGAGCATCCACAGAACGTCCCCACCAGCCCTACCATGGGAGGTCACCTCTGACTGGCCATGGGGACAAGCAGTTGCAGATGCTGATGGTCCCCCCTCCTTGCAAACCAAGCGCATGTCTGTAAGTTGCATCTCAATTCAAGGATGCATCTTGAAGCAGGCTGATAGTTATTTCTTTTTGTCTGTGGTAGTTGTCGTGTGCAGGCCATATGGGGAGGATACTGAAACTTGTTCAGGTGTTTCCCTGAACTGTTGTCATAATTTTATCATGGAGGTGGCAACAACTGGCTGGATATTATGGATTCGTTTTGCATTGCTCTGATAAATACTGTCTACAGGGTGCGTTGCGACAAATGATACATGTCCCAAATACAGCACTTTTAGAGACAGTACACAACCTGATAATCTCATTATTTGCTACTCCTACACAGCATAACAGCAACATCAGATCAGCTTTAGGTGTTGCTGCAATAGAAATTATTAATAAAAATCAATCTGCTACCTATAATGTCTTTAAAAAGCAATAGAGAACAAGCTACTCCAGACAGCTCTGCCTCCCAGGACTGGAGCCAGAGTAAAATATTCTGCAACTTCTCACCTGAAAAAAGAAAGAATTGGTTTGCATTCAGATTCACTTTGAATGTTGTGAATATTTTATAGTAGTTTACTGGCAGAAAAATGTTGAATTTTCAAGGGCTTATTTGTAAAACATGAATTTCGAGCTTTGAGGAAGATCTGTGTACACCAGGTGCTCATTCTAAGGGCTTTGTGTAGCTGAGCAAGGCTGAGCACCAGTGCTGGGCAAGCTCACCCCTGCAGAGCCTCAGCCACAAGTGTTCACAACCATCTTCCCACGGCATTCTGCAAACCACAGATTTTAACAGAGGTTAACGATTACATCAGGCTAACAAATCTAACTGACCACACATTGGTTTCTGAACTGCTCACTTGGCCTTGCCAAGTGTGGAGGAAGCCGCTCAGCAAAGCAGTTTGGGTAGATGAGGGAGGACTTTCAGGGAATACATTGTGGGAAGCGTTTCTCAAGGCGTCCTTGTGGTATCGTTTGGGTTGGAAGGGACCTCCACAGCTCATCCAGTCCAACCCTGCCATGAGCAGGAACATCTTCACCAGCTCAGGTTGCTTAGAGCCTCATCCAGCCTGGCCTGGGATGTGTCCAGGGATGGGGCATCCACCACCCCTCTGGCCAACGTGGGCCAATATTTTGCTACCCTCATTGTAAAAAAATCTCTTCGTCATGTCTAGCCCGAGTATCCCCTCTTTTAGTTTAAAACCATCACATCTTGTCCTGTCGCAACAAGCCCTTCTAAAAACTCTGTCCCCATCTTTCTTACAGGCCCCTTTTAAGAACTGAAAGGCCACATGGGTGACAACTCAACCAGGGGAGGACAGTCACGGGATAATGCTGTGGGACACAGTGCCGCGCAGTGTTTGGTAGCGTGAATACCAGTTGTCCCTGGAGTTCATCACCTCTGTGTTTGGGTCAGCCTAACTCAAGTAAACATGTCTCCATCACAGCTTTTGTCGTGTGACTCCTGTGCTGGCTCTGGGACTATTCCCAAAGCACAGCCATGCTTTGACCTCCTCCATGCCATGGTTGGAAGTACCCAAGCAGCGAGCGGGAGGCTCTGGCTGTGTCTCCGGTGTACCCTGAGGGTTTAGCATTACTAAGAACCATTTAAAAGCAGTAGCAGCAGCAGGAGCTCTGTATTCATAATGAAAAATTCTTCAGCAAGCAAAGCAGTATAAGGAGATGGAAGGGAGCCTGCCCAGTTGGGAGTCGTTTGCAGATGGTTCTGGTTCGTTTGTTGACTGCTTTTTCTCTGTCTTCATCAGCCACCACTTCCCTTGGCTTAGCAGCACACTCTGAGCACATTCTTTGCTTTAAGCACCTGAGAAGTCCCATTGACTTCAATGGGGCGACTAATGTGCTTGATTAAAGGTAAGTACCTGCTTCAGTGCTTTGCTATATCTGAGGTCTGGGAATAAAAATAAATGGAAGGATCCTCCTTGCAGAGGTGGGGCCTTCTGGGGAAATTTTTACTCTGGAGGTAGAAGAAACTGGTCGTAGGGCAAATTTTGTATCTACATCCCGGTGTCTCTGGTGATCTTTATTTGGGATGTTATCCACACTGAACACGTGGCTCCAAACTGATCTTGGACTGTTGACTCTGATGGTTACAGCTGGACAAAATTTATTTCACTGCTGTGGCCTGGTATGTAAATGTAAGAAAACTATGAAAGTGAGTAACACCCCTCTCAGGGGAAGGTGAAGAAGGCACTATTCACGCTTTTAGTATTATATTAATTTAAAGCTGGGAAATATGAGCACTGCAGAAAATTTGAATTACATTCCTGGCTTGCTGCCTGACCTTGGTCAAGCCCCGTTGCACGGTTCCCTGTGTGTCCTGGATACCTCAGTTTCCCCATCTGCAAGATAGGGAGGCTGATGATATGGGTCTTGCTGTAAAGTTCTTCACAACCTGTTGACAACAAATCTCTCTTTATAGTGGTAAGAGTGGACAGGCTGGATTTTTTTGCTGGTGCAAAGTGCCCCAGCTGTGGTGCCCTGAGCTCCTGCCCAGTCATGGCTGGAGATCCTTCGCTCACCTGTGCTCACACCTGCAACAGCTGCTGAGCTTAATGGGCTAACAGCCTGACGTGGTTTGGTAATCTTTTGTCTCTAATAGTTATGCTTGCTAATTATTAGTATTAATTATGTACAGAGTGGTGTTTTATAGGCAAACAGAAGACAAGTTTTGTGTCCCATAGGATCCATAGTGTAAAGTTAATGATGAGAGAATCTGAGTAGACCCAAAATGTTTTGCAGGAGGAAGAAGATAAGGGAGCCCATCTCGCCTTTCAGAGTACACAGAACATGGCAGGTTGACCCCGTTCACCACCAAGCCGAGGTGGCAGAGATAAAACTGGCACTCCCTGAGCACTTTTTTTGAGGCTGGCTTCATAATGCACCTGGCCCGGTCTCAGAAAGCCGGGCTGGTCCCCTGCGAGGGCTGCGGGTGGGAACAGGTCGGCTATAAACACTCTGCCTGGGTGCCCAGAGCTACTCTCTTTGAGAGCACTAAGTGCTGGCAAGGACCAGGACAACTAATGGGCTACTAGCCTCAGGGGACTAATGGGCTGGCTAATAAGGACGTGGATTTTGACATCGCAGAGCAAATAAGAATTGGCAGGCATTAACCTCAGACATGCCTGCTACCTAGAGAAATCCAAGCCCTTCTTTCACTCTTTGTTCTCTTTAGCATATTAATGTTTAATTCCATTAGGATCAGCAGCAGTGGCTGCTGTTCAGCCTGGGAGCGGCTCGGTCGAGCCTTGGGAGATGCCACTTTTGGAAGGGGGACCCCGCAGCTGGCCAGGTGCCAGGATCAGGCCCTTCCCCGGCTCATCAGCCGGCAGCAGTTGCTAACGCTGCGGCAGCTCCCAGCGTCTGCCTCGTTTGCCTTCCCCTGCTAATTCAGCATCAACTGCTGCTGCCCACTCCACAGGCTGTCTCCTCCCTGACACACAGCTTGTGCCTTTCATTTCTGTTCACTGCAGGGATTTTCCTTCTCTATTTTCTCCTCTCCCTCCTCTGCCTTCACCCCTTTGCCTTTCATTTTTAGGGTGCAATTCCTACATGCCTTCCCAGAGAAGCAAGGTTGCAGAGGCTGCTTCCAGGATGCAAATAGGACAGGGCAACAGCTCCTCACAAAGAAATGAACCATGTTGATTCATCTTCTCCAGCCTCCCTGCTCTCCTCTCCTGGTTAAGTGGCAGTGGCAGCATCAACATGGTGCTCAGCGGTGCATTTCCCTGCGTTCGACCCAGCAGCCCCGCACCTCTGGAGGGAGGATTGATCGTGGGAGGACAGGAAAGCAGCAGACCCGATGTCTGGTGTGATTCCTTACAGAACTGAGAAATCTAATCAGAGTGGTGGTGTTCTATTTTTCTCTCCTTTCTCCCCTTAATGTTTCCCTTTAAATGAGATATTAAAAATAGGAATATTAATTTGGCAGATGGTGCAATTGGGCTTTTGGCAGGAGCCTGCACACTGTGCTGCGGAGCCACAGACCTCCGTCTCCATGCTGGAGCACTGAGCGATGCTCTGGCTCCTCTCCAGGCTCTGCCTTCCTCCAGCTCCTGCTCCCTCCTCAGTGCTGGGAGAGCTGCCTGGGGTGGGGGGAGCTCCTGTGGGTCCTTCCTCCAGCTGCAGCCAAGTAGCTTTGATTTCTGATGGTTCTGAGCCATCACTGAAGGGTGGAGAGCTCGTTTCTGCTTTAATTGGAGCCAGGTTTGATGGCAGTGGAAGCTGCACATGTGTAAACACAGCATTGCTTATATAGGGGGGAGGCTGAATCTGAGTCCTGAGTTTACTGGGGCTGCTGGGTGCCTTGGGCTTTCTGCAGTGTGGGGAGGCACCCTCCTCAGGAGGGTCTGCAGGGGCTTGGTGTATTTGGGCTTGTTTCAGATGTGGCAGAGAGTCAGGTAAGGCATTTCCAGCTGGAGTAATTTTTACTGACTTCTCTGGGTGCTGTATGGTTTTTTTCGTTTGTTTGTTTGGGGTTTTTTGTGTGTTTTATTTATTTATCTAATTTTTTTAGTTTTTGCTGGTGTTCTGATTGGTCTCAGCTTCCCTCCAAGAGGGAGGTTCTGGTCTTTTATTGCTTTTCATTGCCTGAATTTTCAGAAACACTAGAGTCAAATTTCCCTTAAATTTTCTCTGTTGGAGCTTTGACCCAATGCTGCAATTTCACCAAGGGCAAAACAAGCCCTAATTAATCCCTGCATCTCTGTTGCATCCCTTTTGCCCAGCTGTAGCATCCTGTTATTTAGCGTGGCTCTCCCCATGCTGTGCCTGAGACCAACCTCAGTTGCTTGGGGCTGTAACTCCTCTGGCCTCAGCAGGGTCCTGGGAACGGCAGGGAACAAAAGCGGAGTCAGGTCTCGCACTTGTGGTTCGTTTTTCACATGAGTACAAAGGTTTCGTTTTCCAAATCTTTTGGCTTTTTTGTTGTTCTTTGAAGTCCTTCCAGCTTGTCTGTCTTTGTTACAACGTGATGCCCAGATCTGGGCATGCTGCTTCAAACACCAGCCTGACGAGCGCTGGGAAGAGCAGAATAATTACCTTGCTGGGTTGCAGCAGTCTGATGTTATTGACTTCTGTTCAATCGATCATCCCCCCAGACCACTCTCTGTTGTATAGCTGTTTGGCCAGATATCTCCATACAGCCTCTGTCCTTTTGTTTATTCCTTCCTGTGTGTTAATCTTTTGCATTTGTCCTGCTGAATCTCTTTGTATTGATTGCAGGCCACTTCTTTAATTTATCAAGCTCATATTGTATTTTATTTCTGTCCTGCAAGTTATTTGTTCCCCTCCCATCCTGGTAAAATGTTCAGATTTGATTAGCATATCCCTGGTCCAGTTTCCAAGTTGTTAATAAAACTATTGAATTGTATTGACCTCTCAGGGCACTCGGTGGGACCCCACTTAACATTTCTGCCCACTGGACTCTGAACTGTTGAGGTATGCGCACATGTATTTTTAATCAGCAGCACATCTTTGTTCTTGTAGTTCGTCTTATTTACACTATGTAAGGAGCCATATGATGTTTTGATAATAAAAATGATGATCTGTGTAGCTCCAGCTGCCTGCCTGAGGATCTTCCTCATGATAGATATAATATCTGACGTGTTGGTCTCTGAGCCCTTGTCTGTTGATGAACTGCCAATACCAATGGGCAGGATTTCTGTGAAGTCTGAAGTTAGAATATCATATTGCATTGTCAAAACAAATCTCCAAGGCCTTAATCCTCCCGTTCCTCAGACTGGGGGCTTGGATTTCTAAAATCACGGTTGTGTTCAGCAGCTCTCTGGTCCTGCTCTGAGAAGGAGCATCAGCAAACAACTTGCTCAGAGTCCTGTGGACTGTAATTAATCATGAGCATAAAGGTGGGCAGTTTGCAGGGGCTGCTCCCCGGAGTGAGGGGATAATCTGAAGGGTCATGTCCTTGGCACCAGGGTGGGTGGCAGTATCTCACACCTCCTCCAGCTGTTCCGGCCCCTGGGTAGTCTTGTCTTGCAAGCAGACACCCTGCTCCCTTTGTCTTTAGCAGGTTTTCCTTGCTCTGTTGGGGGCCAAGGTTGCCTTTAAGAAAAAGGAGAGGTGACAGTAAAAAAAAAAAAAAAAAAAAAATCATGCTAATTCAGTTACATGCTTCTGACTGCCAGAGCCAGCTTGTGTTTCACATGCCTGCTTTTGGTGACTGTTGCTTGCCAGCACTGGGTACTGCTCCATTTGCGACATCTCCAAGGCTGATGCTTCCTGTGAGCATTCCCTTGGTTTTGATTCTGACAGACACTGCGGATCCCCAGCTCGTGGACATCAGTCTGTCCCTTGACCACTGATGGAAAATATGCTCCCAGCATATGAGAAAATCAAGCCTTAATAAAAATGAATCCCACTGGTCTGGAGGTCATTTTAGAAAAGTTGAGACTAAATTGCTCTGGCAAACTTTGCCCTGGATGGGGTTTGCCTGACATCCAACATAATATTTTTAGGTTTTTGGGGGACGGTACTTCCTCTGTATGCTTCGTTAAATGCCCTTTCATTTTATCCAGCATCAAAAGTAAAAGGAAGCTGATCTGTGATTATTTTGATTTCTCCCTTTCAATCCTGAGAAACGAGATGTTTGCCCCCTTGCCCTCCCTCATCCTCCCCAAGGTCCTGCGGACAGGCCATGGGGTCACCTAACCCTGTGCTGGTCCCTCTGTCGCCAAGGGTGAGTGTGGCTGTGTCCCTCCTTCGCAGGATATCTGGGTGGCAGTGTTCCCTCCTCTGCCCGTGACAGCTCCTTTTCCTGCTAACTGTTATTGAATTACACGTCCTCTTAATTGTCTCCTTTTCCTTGAAGACTAAATCAAAGCAAGTCTTTAGTTTATTAGTCTCCTTGCTGTCTGTCAGAGCTGACTTTTTTGACTGAGCCAGTGTCAGGTGATGCTCCTCCTCCTCTCTCTCCCAGTGACTCTGAAGGAATTCACTCTCTGGTGGTGTTTTAATGCCTCAAAGTTACATTTTGGGGAACCCCTGTGGTTCCCAGCAAGAACTGCTCCCAGTTGCATGGGGGGATCAGTTTGAAGTGAGGGGAAGGGGTGGCCTGTCCTGTCCTGCATCCCTGATGGGCAACTGAGCTTCTAAACGTGTCCAGTCTGAAGCAGAAAATCTGACTGGGAGTGACATGGCCAAAGTCTCTGGTCTATTGGGCAGAAACCTCTCTTCCCACCACCTCCATGTCCAGGCAAAGCTCCTCCTGGCTGGTGCTGTCACCCACATCTCCTCACACGCCTCTTACCGCACCCTTGTCTGAACTGTTCTGCATCTCCTTGGACGTTGCGCATAACCTCCCGTCCTCCTCCCTCTGTGTCACCAGCATGTGATGCCACACTGACAGGTGCTGGTGAGTGGCCTCTTCACTTTCTGCACTAGGAGCGATGGCCATGGCCAGCTCCGTGCTTGGGTTCAGCTTTTCCTACAGATATGTGGTTGGTGGGTCTCCTGGCCCAGAAGCTGCTGCCTGGTGGAGATGGCCGTGTAACCATGCAGGCAGCCTGTGCCAAGCTTGGCTCCTCTGGTGCAGCCAAACTACAGGAAACTAACAGTTTCAGCCAGCGAAATAATGAAGGGCCTTAAAGCCAAGGGGATCGAGATCTCTTTAGTGAGGATGAAATACTGCTCAAGAGCCAAATGCTGTTATTTTTACATCCTGCAAGAGCTGTCTTCCACAAACAGTCTGATTTTCTTCTTTAGGACTCCCTGCAGATCACAGTGGTGATCTCACAGGCTGTGGAGATGCCCTGGATCCAGCTACGTCAGACCTCAGCTGCCAGGATTAGCTCTGAGCAAGAGAGAGACCAGAGGCGTGAAAGTAAGAAACACTGCTCTCATCCTGCCTTGCTGCTCGGGTGGCTCTGATACTTCTGGTAACTGATCTCTGGAGGCCTCTAGAAGAGGGTCCCCCTGCCACCTCCTTTCCCCCACCGCAGGCGGTTTGCACCATCTGTGCACTTGTCAGCTCTGAAGCTGCAGGACCCTCCTTAGAAAATGTGCTCTACAGCATAGTTCTCTGTGCCATAGCAAGAGCCCAGCCCTGGTGACACTTGCACAGGTGCGAACTTCTCTCTCCCATGACAGTAGATCATCCCTCTACAAGGCAGAACCCAAATCTGTAGGCTTCCCTTTTGCCTACCCAATTTGGCCAGCCCTATATAAAATGAGTCATTGTTACTTTAAAGGTCCCTTCCAACCCAAAGTATTCCATGATTCTATACTTGGGTGTTCTCACAGAAATCTGTGGGACTAGTCTTGTGTGCAAGTACAGCTGCGCTTGAGGAAGACTGGCAGAATCTGGCCCACGGCAGCTGACATATGGTGAGGCAATATATGTTTCCTAGCATGTGGATCCAAAAATAATTCCTACAAGGTAGAGTTGCATTGATTGTATTACTGGATTATCAAATGATTAAAGCCATTAACAATCCACTCTTGAGCAATCAACGTAACAATGTTTAGTTGCCTTGCAGTAACAATTAAAAGATGAAGCAATTTGCAATAATTAGGTAGTATCTGGAAAAAGTAGTCCTCATTAGGAGAAGTTAAAAAGACTCTTTCTTATCGTTGAGATGAACCTAGCAGGCCAATTTTGCTCCTCCTTGCCCTCACTCATTCCCCCTGCATTTAAGGAAAACAATCTGTTCTTTTTTTAGCCTTTTATTCTAGAAAAGATCAAAGGGGATCTAATGACTGGGTGACTCCCTCCACACTAGGGAAGTGGTGGGAATCTTGGGACCACAATGCTGGTGTTGGGAGCTCCTTTCCATGGGGAAACAGTGCTGAGTCACCAGGCTGTTTTTCTGCCGGCGGGATTTCAGACAATAGTGTCTCAGCAGTTCCTTTTGCACGGGAGGTTCTCCGCAGTGAGCACTTGTTCAGGCATGTGTCCCTTGCAGAGGGCCATGCATCGTTTCCAGGCTTGCCTGGTCTTGGCAGCCCATCAGGTGTCAAGGAGCAAAACATGAAGCCGACCAGGTTTGGGCAAGGGTCAGCAGCAGACCTGGCTGCTGGAGCAGATGATGTTGTGCTCTCCACATGGCTCTGAAGTGGCTGCACTAATACGTGGAGATGGGCTTGCGTAAGAACTCTTGTACGTAAGAAGAAAATGCATCTGCAAGGCTCAGGAATAGGAAAGCAAAAAGAGCCTAACATTTATGTTTGTTATACTCATTTAGCTGAAGTTGAGTGTTTTTAAGGTCATGAGTTAGGATTTTTGAAATACTTGATGCTGGCTGCACCACTGTCCTTGTCTTGCAGTGGTCACTGTGTTGGTGACCACTGGCATTTGCTTTAAAGGAAAGCTCATCTATTTACATACATTCTTAATGGGCTTTACTGTGTGTCAGTGGCTTGGAAGACACTATTTCCTCATGCAGCGAAAGAGTAGATGTGTCTCTTCTGAGGCCAGCCTCCAGCCACATACTTGGTTGACATTCCTTGTGTTTAGTGCCAACAGCTGCAGAGAAGTGGGGGAAGAGGGATGTGGGATGCATTTTGTAGCACAGGCTGTGTAAGAAACCTGGGTGTGCAAGTCTCGGTCTCCGTGTACGAAAGTCAAAACTAATCCCGTGCCTGTGTGCAGAAGCGAGTAACCATTGTGGAATTGTACTGAGGACCTTCCAGTAACAGGTTTGTTAGATCCATAGCTCATGCAGGGATGGGTATGTTACTTCGCTTAAAAATAATCTCCTTGGTGACAGTCCAATCATCCTGCCTGGACGACTGTGCTCCAGAATGTCAAACAGATTTTCCACCTGAAGGTACGAGTGAAGACGTTCAGGTCAATAAGTAATTACAGAAACCGGGATCTGGCTCATACCCTGGGATTCCCTCTTCTGCGCTGGCAGAATGAGCAGTGGGTCGGGATTTCTCCTGGCCAGCAGCAGGCAGGGTTTTGATTTTCTGCACCACACAAATGGCAGCCTGGGACATGTGTGTCCCTGGAGAAATGCCATCTATCTCCATGTTGAGTTTATAACTGTACTGATAGTGCTCAGGAGCTTGCAGGAGAAATGGAAACAGCTCAAGTTTCAGAAAACCAGCTTGGGGGAGAGTGCATACCAATAGGGTTGCCATGTTTGTCTGCAACTTCTTGAAACGGAAAAATGCACGAGGTGAAATGGCCTCCACCACATTGAGTCTATGTAGCATGCAGAAATGAAAGGAGAGCTTGGGTTATATGATTCCCAGCACCATGTACAGCCTTTAGAGAGAATATGGTGAGGGGGAAGGGCCTGGATTGCCACTGGTGATGCAGCACCAGTATGTCCTCCTCTGCTGTGTCCATATGGAGTACCATCTGGTGGCAGGATGCAGACTGTGCCTTCACGCTTCCCTGGAACACGCAGCTGCTGGGATATGCGTTGCCATTCGAGGCACAAAAATTAGAAATTATATCCGATACTGTAAAGTTGTCATGAACGATATGAACTGATAGGAGCCGATGTTCTTTAGCAAACTACTGCTGTCATGAATAGAAAATGAGAATGGATTGAGGTACGTTAGGACTGTAAGACTAAATCATCTGCAGTTTCTGGAATATTTAGAAATACGAGGATACCCTGAAGGTATCCTTTGCCGATGGGGAAGACTGGAGTGAAAAAGGCACTTAAGTAGTGGATAGACAGGAAACATGCGGTCGCTATGATTATTTATGTAGTCCTTAGACCCAGAACAGCATTTGAATTAAATGATCACAAACACTTCAGACAATAGGACTTAGGTTCTTTAAACCCAGGCAGCATTCTTGTACCTATTGCCCATAGCTTTTTTTGACCTTCAGTATCATGGCTGGAACAGGGCTGACACTAAATGGAGGTTGTTCCACATTCATCATTGGGCAGGTTTGTTCTGTTGTTCAATGAAAAATGAATGTGGATTACAATGCAGGTGCAGCAACCAGGACCTGACTCCATACATCATAGTCATTAGTCAATGTTGTTGGGTGCTGCTTGAATACACCATCCATTTTGTGCCCAAAGCTCACACAAAGCAGGTGTTTTCAACAAGATTCAAAGCTGGGGGGTCCCCAGCAAGCATGAGGCTGGAAGAAGCTGTTGGGTCAGCTGCAGTCCCTGTGGCCAGGGCGAGAGCTGGAGACAGGCTCAGTAGCTTGACCAGAGCTGCCACCCTGGGGTCTGCACGTGGCTGCTCTTGGGGTCTGTGGGGCTCTTGGGCCAGCTGGGAGTTTGCAGACGAGGGTAACAGAGTGGTGACCAGGCGGTGCAGGCAGCACAGCAGAGCTACTTGTGACCTCTGCCTTGGGCCACCTCGGTGGGAGCCCTGACTTGAGCAAGAAGTGATGTAATGTAAAACCAGAGAGACTGGAGGATGTTTTGGTCCTTCTCTTGACTGTTATTCAATATTATTTAAAGAATACTCCTGGTTGCATATTTAGAGGAAAAAATATTTTTCCAGCACTGTCCTCCTTAACTCCTCCCTATTTTTTTATTCAAAAATACAAATGTGCCCCCTCTCCCCCAGGGAAGTGTCTGCTATTAATCCTGCCTCTTAGGGAACCCTAAAGGATCTCAGCCCACCCCAGTGCTCCTTCTTCGCAGAGTCTGTGGAGTTGTGTGTGACCAGATATGCAATAAGAGTGCTGGCACTGGGTTCTGTTAGGTGTTGACACAACTCAGCTCACAGCAGCAACTGTCTTGGGGTGATGGTTGGTGGGTCGAAATCCAAGTGTGAGGCTGCTTCTTAGCATGTGGCAGCAGAATGAGCCCTTTGGTGCTGGACCAGGGGCCTACGGGTGGCAATGGGAGGACCCGCACTGATGGCACTTTGACTTGGGCTCAGCAGAGGTAACTTGGGAGTCTGGGACAAATGTTGCAATTGCCAGTGATGGAACAGTGTTAGTTTTGGTCTGTATTTATGTCACAGGCTTGGTATTCAGACTGTTTCCCAGAGTAATGGACTCTACCGAAATAACTTATTCCTGATTCCAGCAGTGTGCGTGCATCTTTCTGCCTTTTATTCACAAATAAAAGTTATGTGGGATGCTGTCTTACAAACAGAAATATATTTAGTGATTCAGTCAGTGTTATAAAGCATGAAAATGAAGCTCATGTTGTCAGTCAGTGGTATGCTAAGATGTATTTACACCTTTGGTCATAATTTCCTTGCTTTAAAATACCAGGTTCTGGATTTAAAGTTGCACAGGAAGAGCAATAGCACTTAGAGAAGAAATGTAACAGAGATGCTTTAAAGAACAACTCTGTGTGTGTATATAGATATGTATGTAGATATAACATACACTTTGTAATATCTATTTATCTGTCTATAGTAGGCTTTAAACCAAATATACTGTCAGTGCAAGACAGAGCCTTGTACTTTACCGAATTTGTTAGAAATTTTCAAAGTCTGAGAATGTCATACAAGTCCTGAACTGACATCACTTAGTAATGCTGAGGTTTTTATTCTAATGGGGTTAGACACAGACACCCTGCTCTACTGGGCAACGTACAGCTGCCTGCAGCAGCTTACAGTGCTGCTGAAAACTAATAGAAATAGGTTATTCCTGTTTTGGAAATGGGCATAAATTATATCTTTGGTACCATCCAGGAAACCTGCAGCAGAGTAAAAAATTGAGCCTCTGTCACTGAGTCTCCTCCAAGTGCTGCAGGTTTGAGCCTGTCCCACCACTTGTCTGTATTAAAGGTTTCCAAGTGATTTTAAGTCTTGTGCTCAGTTTGGTGCAGTTTTATGGTACTTTTATGCCAAACTTGAAAGCAGTAATTACATAATTGCTAGCAAAATCACCTACAGGGAAAGATTATGAGGTTCCTCACTCTGATTGCTACTTCAGTTAGATCTGGAATGCCTTTCAGGCTGCTGCCAGAGCCCCTGGCCGTACCCAGGTAGACGTGAGGTGCTCCACACAGGTTCTCCCATGAAGACCACCATACTTCTGGCTTCATCCCTGCGTGGGTTTGTACGTACAGCAAGCAGGAGAGGAAAGCTAAGCCTAGGGATTCACAGCAAAGAATGCTGATGCCTGGCAAAAGGAGCTGTTGGGGAGAGACTGCCATGACCAGCCTCCATGTGTTTTGGGTGCGCCAGGCAGACTGCTTCCATGCGCTGATTTATGGTAGCACCACTTGACCCTTCCCCTGGAGAAGCAAAAAGCACACCTGCCCTCTCAGCAAAGCAGAAGCATGAGTCCTGGTGCGTGACCCATCCTCCAGCCCAGGTGAGCTTGCTTGGTAGGTGGTTTGTCATAAATTCTCATTAGGGCTGGTGTTGCCACAATGATGGGTGGCAACAGGTCAGAGAAAGATAAGTCAACTCCTGACTACTCAGTCATATTCACACTTGGACTAATTTCTGGTAGCAATGGCAGCTGCTCAGCAGCATGCAGAGAGCACAGTACGTGGGGAATTAATTAGCTGTGTACTTCTCCCAGGGAGTTATTCTGCTGATGCCCTGGGCAGCGCAGTGATAGCGTGCCTTCTCGAAGCATCAGGGTCAACCCTGCCTTTCTGTTGCTGTAGCAGCTCTAGAGCTTTCAGGGCAGAGTTTTGACTCCATTTCTACATTTTCCTCTGCTGAGGAGGTGAAGGCACCTCTTGGGCCATCCCTCTGGAGGAAGGGGATGCTGGGCCGGTGGCAGCCCTGGCTCCTGCAACCACGTTGCACATCCCACTGAGCTGGTGAGGAAGCTTGACTTGCCTGAGAGCTGTCTGCATCCACAGCAGGAGATTATTTTTATTTTTTCCACACTTGATCTGGTATTTTTACCTTGGGCTGCTGTACAAGTAAGCTGGGAGATGGGCTGTGTGGTGGAGTTGGACCAGAAGCTGGCCAGAGGCCCTTTGCATATGCAGTTTGATGTCTGCTCCCCCGTCCTGATCTATATATAGCTGAGAACTTTCTGCAAATTTGAAATTCATTTTATGAAAACTTACTGAAACTTTGTTTAAATGCTCCCTTGTCCCTGCAGTTCTTGTGGAAAGGTCAGGTTGTTCTCATCAATGCATTGATTATGCATTTCTCCTTCTATTGATCCTGGTTAAAGACTGTCATGATAGGTGTCCTGGTTACTAATCCCTAAATGCATATTTTGAGGATGCAGGAAAAAAGAAAGGATCTCCTAAAGTTATTTTAAGGTTTGCTGGCTTTCTGCACATCAGCCAGTGATTTACCCCCATAGAACAGCCTTGAAAGCTTGGGGAAATGATAATACCTCTGATTTCTGAATTTCTGATGTTAGGTATTGTCCTGGTTTTGTTAAAAATAAGTTTCTCTCTTAGTGAATTTCTCTGTCAGCTAAAGTTTTCCTGCGAACTGTGTTTTCTGAGAAGTTAGATACATGTTTTGGTAGACACAGCAATGGAATGTGAGGTCACTGATAAGGATGGATGCACATCCTGCGAAAGCAGTGAACTGAAACAGGTGACCAAAAACTGACCAACTAAATATTCCATCCCATTCACGTGATACTTCATATAAAAGTGGTGGATCACAAGGATCTCGTCCCTGTTCCTTATGGCCGACATTGGGAGAGGACCTTGCGAGTTGTCCCTGCGAACTGAGGCCCAGTGACAGACTGAATCCAGCTCCGGTTGGCTGCAGAGTCCAGTCCAGGACTTCGGGTGCCGGCCCCACATCTGCCGGAGCAGCTGCCGGGACTTTCAAGATGGGTTTTGTATATTTTGTATTATTTTATCTATTTTTATTGGTAGCATTAGTAAAACATTTTTAATTTTTCCAACTCTCTTCTCTCGGTCCTTCTTTCCCTCCCAATCGCCTGTCCTTAGTGGGAAGGAGAGAGAGGGAGGGGCTGAAGTGGGGAGAGGGGGTTAACAATACATCTGCCACGGTTTTATTGTCACCTCGCAATCAAACCGCGACAGGTATTTAAAGGAACAACAAAGCTTTAGTGACTGTGTGCAGCTTGAAAGGAGGAAGTGTTTCTTCCCATTCCAATTTTGTAAAAAACTATCTCTTTTGTATCAAAATACAGAAGGAAAAATATAATCCCAGTTGAGACTTGTCCACATGTAATTTAGCAGAAACTTTTATGATTCAGCTTCAGCAGCCCTTTACAGCCAGGAGGAGCTGTAATTTCTTGTTACCAGTGCAAGGCTGTGGCTTATCACTAAATCTCCCTTTATTTTACTATGGGGCAAAGGACCCATGGTGGCAGATGCATTTGGCTGAAATATGTCCTGTAGTATCGTCACGGCACTGCTGACTGTCAAGTTTCACTTTCTTACTCAGTGTTCAGTCCAATTCTCTCAGCTTCATTGTGAATTCCTTTCAAGCTGCAGGAGCGAACACAGTAATTAGCATCGTTCCCTGCACAAGCGCTGGAAAAGAGGCACCAGGGAATTGAACTAATATTCCCTCTGTAGGGGCTTCTTGCAAAGCAGTGGGTGGGAGCAGAGGGTAAGGAGCAAAGCTCAACCAAAATCTGCAGCCAAACGTGCTCCAAAGGTTTGGCACAGAGGGGGAAGGAAACCCCCCAAGCTGGGAGGCCAAGCCAAGCGGGTAATCATGTCAGGGCTGTGATGGAGAAGTTCACCTTCACTATATGGAGCAGATAATTTAGTAAAAGCCTGTGGCTGATTATGTCTGAACACAAGGATAGTTCCCAGCGATGCACCTGGCAGATTGCTGCTGTGCCCTGGAAAGCAGGGGCTGGACCCACACGGTGCCAGCTTGGCACACAGAGCTCCTGGGATGAGGAGGAGGAGGGAGCAGCTGAGGAGAGGCTGCTCTGTGACATGCAGTGCTTCAGGTGATGTGGACAGCAAGCATGGTATGGGCTGCCTGACCACACAGCACGGAGATGAAAGGGAAGCAGATGCCAACTACCCACAGACTCAACCAAGTTACCCTGAGACTGCTTGGTTCTAGTCAATAAGTTGCCAAGAAGATGGTAATTGGAGCCATCTTTGCTGTTGTCTGTAGAAGAATTTAATGTGCAAAGACTTTGTGCTGTCCAAGACACCTGAGACCTGGATGGTTGCAAGCAGAATTAACACAACAAGCTTTAAGAGGATGCTGTCAATAGCTGTTGAATCGGAGAGGTGCCGGCTCCAGCGCCGGCTGGCACAGCCCCTCGCTGCCGCTGCATGGGGTGTGCTCAGCCGTGTTTCAAGATGAAGCACTTCTGCAAAGACAACATTGATCTGCAATTTAAATCCGATGTAGTAACTTAAGCATTTTTAAATGCTCTGAATCAATGGAAATTGTTGAAGGCAAAATCCAAATGGCCACATCGCTGTATTGTATAATACCAGTCAAAGGTTGCCTTTTTCTGAGCAAGAGTATCTTTTAACACATACTCAGTCTTCAAAGAATTTTAAATGCTGCAAAATACTTATCCTGGCAAAAGTCTTTAATATGAGCCTTTTTTCTGCCCCCCTTACTAATCGTCAGTGCTGTCACTGGGATTGTGAACTAATCCTTTATGGATGTTTTTCTGCTTCATGCTTCCTAATATTCCGAGAGTGAGTCATGTGCATTGGTGAGCCCAGCCACCAGAAGCAGATCTGATTGAAAAATGCACGGAGATTGGCTGAGAATATGCTCAGGGTCTCCCAGTATCTTTGCCACAGAAGACCATCATAGCAGCTCTGACTGTATGAGCCAGAAGATACCAGATGTGATGGGTATTTAGGATTTGTTTTCAGAGCAAAATTCTGCTAATACTTTGCTCTCCATTTGTGAGTGTCCTGATCAGCGCAAACATCCCTGGAGCGGGCTGGTCAAAGCTCCTGGGTGATGAAAGTCACTGCCTCAGATCAGATACAGGGACTTGGAGAGACAGGGAGCAAGGGGCCAAGATTTGTTATGGTATCTTGTGGGTCCTTCCGCTGCTGAAGCTGTGAATATGTGGGGATTTGCTCAGGGTACTGGACTTGACAGAGGAGCTATAGTGGAAGTGTTGTCTTCTGAAGGCTTGCCTTAAGCCCATGCCCATGTGTGCCTGGGGAATATTCTCTGACACGTTTCTATTTAATATAAAAAAGAAACTCCATCCTTTTGGATTCAGTGACCAACAACACTGTCTGCCAGCAGAAGGCATTTTGGGTGCAGTTTTTCTTTAGCTTTATAACTTGGCATGGGGATAAAGTGCCTTTTTTCAGTTTATTTTAAACCTGCTGCTAATAATTTCCAGACAGTGACGTCTCCTACTTCTTGTATTGTGGGAAACAGTGAATAACTGTCTCCTTTATTTTTCCTACTTGACGTTCCTGACTTTACAGCATTCTTGTGTATCTCTTTCCCAGGGGTAGGGAATGCCAGCCCAGGTAATGGCTTCTTGGATGGGAGCCGTTTCACAGCTATGGTCACATCTGTGTTCTTTCTGTACTGTTTCCAGTTGAACAAGTCTAGAAGCTGCAGATAAAACAGCGCATTTCTCATTTTGAATACAAATACTCTGGGCAGTGCAGATCCCTGCAGATAACCTCCTCCACTGCCAGTACTGACCATTTATTCCCTTTTTAGTTTTGTTTCTATTGAATGGTGGTTATTTCAATAGAAGTTCTTTACTTTCACACCATGACTCCTTAGTTTCTTTAAAGCCCTTTGGTAAGAAGTGTTGCCAACAGCGCTTTGAGGACTCCCATACGTTACACCAGCTGGATTCGCCCCCTTATTCCCACACCAGCGACCCTGCAGAGTGTCTGTCCTGGGAGGCGATGTGGGGAGAGCAGCCTGCTACCAAAACCAGTTTGATCGGGTGCTTACAAATAGGTGGTATCAATGCCTGTGTCTTAGTCTCGGCCTCACATCCTAACTTTCCAGTCCTGCCCAAGGTCAAGAATCCAAGTATGAGGCACTGAGCTGTTCCAGTGGTGAAGACTATAGGTGCACACATGTATACATGAAGATTATTTCCACCTTTAGATTGGAATAAAAATTCTACACGAGCCATTTGGGACTATCCAATCTATAGACATTATTGAGCTAGAATCCTGTCTTCTGAAAAATCCCTGTTGTAAGGTTTTGATTGTGTCTCAGAAACAGCTAGAGGAATTGTATATTAATGTGGTTTATTTTCCTCTCATGGATCTCAGTAGGCACACACCCACATGAGGCTATTCTAAATGATAGTGTTGTTGCATTTGAACCCTTAGTAAAAGAGTGTTTTTCAGCAATTGAATTCATATGTTTAATTTTGATTTTTTTTTTTTGTTTTTTTTTTTTTTTTTTTTTGTTTTTGTTTTGTGCCTGTATACAAATTAAGGTTTCTGCTGGTACAAATATGGCTTTCTGGTAAGCCTGGAGGTGTAAAGCAAATGTTGAAATGAAAACTAGAGCTGTGCAAAGCTGCCTTTTTTTTTTTTTTTTTTTTTTTAAATGAGCTCTGTCAGGCATGGGCTTGAGTTTCCTGTAGCCTGAAATCTGTCCAGAGTTGTACCAAAACCCAAATTACGACGGGGCTCCCAGGCCCCAGCAGCATGGTATGCTCACGAGTGGTATGTGACACACGTGAGAGGAGCTCTCGGTGACAGCAAACTCATTCCCAGATGCCAGCTGCCCCGTCCCATGCTGTGCAGTGAGATGGGACAGTGAAGTTGGGAGTTTGGCAAAAGTCAAAGTGAATTCGTGGTAGTTGTCAGGTTCTTTTGCAGGCACTAGGGATGTTTGGGTGAGGATATGCTCTCTGGGACACTCCTAAGGACCGACTGGTGTCCCGAAGTGAGTCACCAGGATGCCACTTTGTTCCTCAGCACACAAAAGCAGTGTTTATGTGTCTTTCCTCTGGAGATGGGGTTTTGTCCCCAGTGCTTGGTCACAGCAGGGCAGGAGCGAGAGAGACCCTGATCCCTCTGCTTGCGTTAAGTCATGATCTGGAAAAGCAGCAAGTCCTGCTGTATGTCCCACATCTGGATATGGTAATGAGATACCTGTATCTTCAGTGATACTGTTTTAATACAGACACATAAAACTTCCTGCCTTAAGACATGGAATCATCGGTAACTATTTGGGATTACAGTTGAATATTCCTGTTGGGGGAGTTTGAGTCTTAAGGCTGCTTGTGGGATTTTAATACTCTTGTCTGGAACAGCTGGTGCCAGTGTGCTGGACGAGACAGGCAACGCATCTTATCTCCCATTCTTCTTTCCATATATTTTGATTTTTATCTGTGTGAGACGTGTCTGTGTTTCAAGAGATGAGCATAGAGCGAGTTCTCCCTGTGAAGGTTTTTGTGTGCATCACAGAGATGGGAACTGGGTTTTGAGTGTGTGAAGAGGTGCATCCTTCCCAGTGTTGGCACTGACTCCAGTGTGCACGATGGAGTTTCTGGCTGCTCGTGGGAGGGTTTGTAACACACGGTTGGTTGATCTGGGGCCCATGGGAAAGGACACCCGACATAGCTCTGGTGTGCAGCAATAGTGTTGGAGATCGCCGAACTAGGAACTAGGAAAGCTAAGGCCTCCTTAGAGTTAAACCTGGCGAGAGGGGCCAAGGACAACAGGAGGAGCTTCTTCAAATACATGGCAGATAAAACTAACACCAGAGGCAATGTAGGCCCACTGATGGGGTGTGCCCTGGTGACAGAAGATAGGGAGAAGGCAGAATTACTGAATGCCTTCTTTGTCTCTGTCTACTCTGCCGGAGGCTGTCCTGAGGAGCCCCGTACCCCTGAGGCCCCAGAGGAAGGCAGGACAATGGAGGAGTTTGCCTCAGTTGATGAGGACTGGGTTAGGGACCAGTTAAGCAATCTGGACATCCATAAATCCATGGGTCCAGATGGGATGCACCCGCGGGTGCTGAGGGAGCTGGCTGAAGTCATTGCTGGACCGCTCTCCATCATCTTTGCCAAGTCTTGGGAAACAGGAGAGGTGCCTGAGGACTGGAGGAAAGCAAATGTCACTCCGGTCTTCAAAAAGGGCAAGAAGGAGGACCCGGGCAACTATAGACCAGTCAGCCTCACCTCCATCCCTGGGAAAGTGATGGAACACCTTATCCTTGGTGCCATCTTAAGACATATCAAGGATAAGAGGGTCATCAGGGACAGTCAACATGGCTTCACCAAGGGGAAGTCGTGTTTGACCAACCTCATAGCCTTTTACGAAGATGTAACAAGGTGGATTGACGATGGCAGAGCAGTGGATGTAGTCTACCTTGACTTCAGCAAAGCATTTGACACCGTCTCCCACAGCATCCTCACGGCAAAACTGAGGAAGTGTGGACTGGATGATCGGGTAGTGAGGTGGACTGCAAACTGGCTGAAGGAGAGAAGCCAGAGAGTCGTGATCAATGGGGCAGAGTCTGGTTGGAGGCCTGTATCTAGTGGAGTGCCTCAAGGGTCAGTTCTGGGACCAATACTGTTCAATATATTCATCAACGACTTGGATGAGGGAATTGAGTGTACTATCAGCAAGTTTGCTGATGACACCAAGCTGGGAGGAGTGGCAGACACGCCAGAGGGCTGTGCTGCCATCCAGCGAGATCTGGACAGGCTAGAGAGTTGGGCGGGGAAAAATTTAATGAAATATAACAAGGGAAAATGTAGAGTCTTGCATCTGGGCAGGAACAACCCCAGGTTCCAGTATAGGTTGGGGAATGACCTATTAGAGAGCAGTGTAGGGGAAAGGGACCTGGGGGTCCTGGTGGACAGCAGGATGACCATGAGCCAGCACTGTGCCCTTGTGGCCAAGAAGGCCAATGGGACCTGGAGTGTATTAGAAGGGGGGTGGTTAGTAGGTCCAGAGAGGTTCTCCTTCCCCTCTACTCTGCCCTGGTGAGACCTCATCTGGAATATTGTGTCCAGTTCTGGGCCCCTCAGTTCAAGAAGGACAGGGAACTGCTGGAGAGAGTCCAGCGCAGGGCCACAAAGATGATTAAGGGAGTGGAGCATCTCCCTTACGAGGAAAGGCTGAGGGAGCTGGGTCTCTTTAGCTTGGAGAAGAGGAGACTGAGGGGTGACCTCATCAATGTTTATAAATATATAAAGGGTGGGTGTCACGAGGATGGAGCTAGGCTCTTCTCGGTGACAACCAACAGTAAGACAAGGGGTAATGGGTTCAAGCTGGAACACAAGAGGTTCCACTTAAATTTGAGAAGAAACTTCTTCTCAGTGAGGGTGACGGAACACTGGAACAGGCTGCCCAGGGAGGTTGTGGATTCTCCTTCTCTGGAGACATTCAAAACCCGCCTGGACGCCTTCCTGTGTAACCTCACCTAGGTGTTCCTGCCCTGGCCGGGGGATTGGACTAGATGATCTTTCGAGGTCCCTTCCAATCCCTAACGTTCTGTGATTCTGTGAAGCTCCAGCTACTGGCCTGGCAGGTCTCGCTGGGCTCCCAGGGAAGCAGGAATCAGGGAAAATGAGAGCATAGACTCCATTCAGGCACAGCTCATGGGTCCTCGTGGGACTGAGGCATCTGAACAAACATCGCTTTGAGGGGAGAAGCTGGATCCACTGTGCGTGGGGAAAAACAAGGGCAGTGTACAATGGAAAGAATAAGTTATCTGCTTGTGTGTAAGCAACATTCTTTTAGCACAGGAAAGATTCACCTAGGGCAAGAGAAGAAATAACTCTAATCACCACCCACCTGCTCCTCTCAGGCATCCTTACTAATACCTCGCTTTGGCGTGGTGCTTTACCAGCTGTGGCAGACCGAGATGAAGAACTGCAGTGCACAGCTCCTGCATTTACCCTTCTTTCATCCTCCCAGAAATCTCACAAGCAACCGAGCAGAGGAATATTGCAGGGTTCCTGTTTATCCCTGGATGTAGAGTGCAGGTGTGCAGTGCAGACTCACAGCTGCTGAGACAACCTGTGCTCATCCCCAGCTGGGCAAACATCTGCTTAGATGCTTGAAGATGATGATTCTATTGGTCACTTATGTTTAACTCATCCTGCATATCCCGGGATAGAGACATGTTTGTAGGGGAAGGGAACTCTCAGGCCTTAACTGTGAACGTCAAAACCACAGCACTGGATTTTTATTCAGCATCTATATTCTTGCTTTGGCAGCCAAGAATCCGTGCTTATCATTAAGGCAAAATCCCACTTGCCAGCGGCTGTGTTTGTACCATGCACTTTTTAGGGCTTGGAAATGGTGAATTTCTCATGTATTTCTCTGCATGCTTCCCATACTGCTCTACTTTATGCAGTGTCATTCATCACAGCTTAGCACAGGTGTTTGGCAATCACCCATGCCAGTCTGGGGATTGCCGCAATGCCGCCGTCCAGCTCTGTCGGTGCCTTGCCATCCTCCTCACGCCCATCCTCTGGGCTGGTCTGGGAAAAGGCATCTCAGCTGGTTGCAAGAGCACAGCTAAGGGAGAAAACAAGCTGGCAGGTATCAGTTTTGAACCGTTCTTATCTGATTTATTGTGAAAGTCACCCTTTTTGATTTAGGTGGCGCTGATAGTGAATGAGAAAACGTGTTTCTAAAACAATGGCAATGAAAACATTTCTTGTCAGGGACTGTAGTTTATTGTCTTACTGCTTGAAAGGTAAAATATCCAGCAGGGAAGACACTGTGTCATCATAAAGCAAATGTGGATTATACAATACGACACTAACTTCCTGGCTAATGCTCGGAGCAGCTTCTGAGCACAAGTTATATCGAGTTGTTTGTGCCTCGACAATGGTGCTGAACCCCCTTCATCACCCAGGGGTTTTCCAGACCTTGGTTCCTAGACTTAAAATGTGGAACATCTGGCTGTAGTTCCTGTTCTTCATTTCACATTAGCTTTTGGCCTGGGTCATTTCTCCAGAGAAGGATCCCCACAGTTTTGTTCAATACCTCCTTCCTTCTCTGCGTTAGGTGCCCTTCACAAATTCCCTCTCCATTGAGACATGTCCTGGAGTACCCAAGCAGAAAAGCCTTTTCAGAATCAGCATTTGTGTTCGTACTTACTGCTCGAGATAGAGCATAACTTGGGTTTCGCTTCTCGGGAGGAGCTGCTGGTCCCTGCCAGGCACTCGGCAGCGCATCCCACGTCTCTCTGCCCCTCTCATTTCACTGCCCGGGCTACTCTCTCTCATCCTGTTTGACAATGTTTTCTTTCTCCATTTGGCAAGTCATCTCACCCCTCAGCCTTATCATATTTAAATGTTTAACTGCTCTTAAAGCTTAATTAAGAGTAGTAGTGGCAGCAATGGCTGTAGCTGTAGGAATAGCAGTGATTTCTCCTACCTTAAATTTTAATGGTTTTTGTACAAGGCTTTGCAAAAAGGGTGATTAATGGCACCCAGAGAGGCTGAGGTAAATGTTTCTTCATGCTGATTTTTGCCCTTTCTATTCATGACCCCCCTTTCTTGACTTATGAAAAACTAAAAAGTCCATTTAGAAATAATTCTGTGATTATATATATATATTTTTTTCTGGGGTTCAGTAGGTGCTTAATACAGCACTGGATATATAGTGTTTAATAGGAACTGATCTCTTAAAGACCCAGCTCTTGGTGGTCTCCATGCCAACTCAGCTTTGCTTTGAGCAGTAATTACTAATGTTGGTAGTCTCCAAGGATTCAGTGGTTTTGGAGACTAAGCTTCCCTAGGCTAACCTTTATTTTTTTTCATCTTTTGTACTAGGCTGAAAGGAGTAGATGGACTTTTCATTTGATAGAAACACCAGTGTCTGTAGTTTTATTGTTTTAGGATTGTGGAATGGGTCATTGAGTCATAAGATGTGAAACATCTGTTTGCATTTGCAGTGAGACAGCTAATGGGGTCTTAAGACCAAAAAAATAAGATAAAAGAAAAAAAGTCAAAAGATGTGAAAACCCTCAGGTCAAGTGGCAGCATCATGATTATTATCTGGTACTGAAAATATTTATTGTGGCTTGTAATCGTGTTCACCGGGCGGTTAATTAGCAAAGTGTAGACATTGTCACAGTGGTAGCAAGTGAATGCAATTCACAGAAAATCCTCCAAGATAAGCAGCAGACATAAAGGTGATTAAGCTGTCAATAAAGAAGCAGCACAGAGGGAGAGACAAGCAGGTGGATTTCAGTATGTGCCCACAAACTAAACCTATGCCACAAAGCAGAGCAACCATTTACATTGATAATATTTGTACTCCTGCAATGCCTCTGAGTTTTAGCCATGAACCACGATCCCACACTGCACTGATCTTGAGCAAGAAATGCCTCTGCATTAAAGAGCTTATGATTTAAACATTAGTCAAGAGACACTAGATGGGCACGAGCAGACAGACGAGCGTGTCTGTGGTACCGGTGAGGGATGCTCAGTGCAGAACAGGCTGGCCCAGCACGACCACAACCTACCTGCTGTCATTTTCTTATCTTGTAAGCAACATGGCAAAGGCACTGGCATTTTGACAGCGCGTATACTGTGCTGAGATCTTCCCAAATGTTAATTAAGCATTGTAGAGCCACAGCAGTATTGCTACCACCCTCGTTTTACAACCAGGAGATCGGAGGTGGCTCTGCGATGCTGGGTTGGGTAGCCCAAGGCTACTGTGCTGCTCAAGGGCAGAGGTAGGGGATGAACCTTGTTGTCCTCACTGGCACTGCCCTGCTTACATCTCCTGGCTGACTACACAGAGAGATGATTATGAGGTACTTACTTGTATGTCAAAGAATGTGAACAAAGGCAGTAGCAAAAGGAAAACTTCGGATGACAGAGTGAAGAAAAATTATAATAAATTTTTTTGGGTTTTTTTGTTGGTGTTGTTTTTTGTTTGTTTGGTTTTTTTTAGAATTGTAGTATTGTCATCCTGTGTTGGAAAGAGCTCAGATCTCAGGGGTTTTTTTGAGCTATATAGGAACATCTCTGCTTCCTCTTAGCTTGGCATGGTCTAAGATTAGCATGTGAGTGCCTCTGGCTTACAGAGCCTGGCTCTACACATGCCTTCTTTCTAGATCATCAGAGTACTGGGTCCAGGTTTTGACAAGTTTTAGTTTATTGGGCCATTCATGCAGTGATGGACTTCTGCAGAACCAGTACCCTGCCTCATGGTATTTCCCTCCCTAATAACAGGTATTCGGTGTTAAATCTAAAATACTTTAAACAGGCGTTTTTAGGTTGAATCTAGGAAATAGAGTAACCTGTGATGATTTTTATTTTGTCTTTCTGGAAACGTAATATGTTTCCTATGGCTTATGACCACAATTCATTTCTAAGTGATTTTCCCTTGGCCAATTTCCATTTATCATTTAAATAATCGAGCAACAAAGAGGATGAGGTATTCTGCAAGAAGGTATATGACTCTGTAATCATTCTACCTCCATATCCCCTTTGGGGGGAATTATTAGAGATGAAATGACCTTCCTGGCTATCAAGCATTACCACTGTAACACGGATGGATAATATGACATCCCTGACACAGAGCCAAAGATAGGTTGAGCTGAGCATGCTGTACCTGAACCTGAAAATGACAGAGACTTGATTAAAATGAATGTGAGAAAGAAGACCAAGAGTGATGGGAGCCCTCTACTAGCTTGCGGGAGAGTGGGGAATTGAGCTGTGATGTATCGCCTTTACTGTACCTCTCATTTGGGCCATGATGAGGGAAATTTACCACCTTTACTGTCCTCTCAAGGGACCTTGTTTTGTTCTCTTCATGGTCTTTAGAAGGAAATCATGCCTAGGGGACAGAGAGAAAAAGTTCTGCCACCGACATCCTGTGCAGCAGCTTTGCACACCTGTGAAACTCAGTTTCCCCATTTCTCTGGTGATGAATCTCGTACTTCTTTTATATGAACTGCTGAGAGCTTTGGTTCGTGAGTTATAAGTGCGCTCCATCATAAAAAAAACTACACAGAAAAGTCAGTGTCACGCATTACTGTGACTATTTTTCCTCCAGAGAGTCCTAGAGCAGTCAGCAAGATACTTCAGCACTTATTTGCTCAACTTTGGGGCTAAAAAACTTATGTAAGTTTTTTTGCTTTTTATATTCCCAAGATCTCTCTTCGTGCTTCTTGGGTAGGCAGCCATCTGTGGCATGTAACACTGTAGAACAGTGTCGAACAGAACTGAAATTACAGAGTAAAGTCAGGAAAAGACTATGTAGACCCTCAGACCTGAATTTGGCCAGAGCAAATGCGTCTTGCTAGTACTATCAAGACTTTTGCCTTTAAGCAACATATGATGAGATATCAGAAGTGATATAGGGGCTTTAATGGCCCCCAAGAGGATATACTGGCCCATCCTAAGCTTTCTTATGGACTAATTTAGAGTCTTGATAAATATAGAAAGTGCCAAGGGGTATTACTTGACTTCCAATGGTGAGGGCTTTGGTTTTAGTGATGGCTGGCATGACTGTACAGTTATTAATATTATTTAAGCACTATTTTCTCTTTCACAGAATGTTAGGAATTGGAAGGGATCTCAAAAGATCAGCCAGGCCAATCCCCCTGCCAGAGCAGGAACACCCAGATGAGGTTACACAGGAAGGTGTCCAGGCGGGTTTTGAATGTCTCCAGAGAAGGAGACGCCACAACCTCCCTGGGCAGCCTGTTCCGGTGTTCCGTCACCTGACTAAGAAGAAGTTTCTTCTCAAATTTAAGTGGAACCTCTTGTGTTCCAGCTTGAACCCATTACCCCTTTAACGTGGGGGTTTGCAGAGGGAATAGCGTAAGGAAATGTTTCCTTTGCTACCATGTTCCTTTAAATAAGAAACACTGATCCTGGGCTTTCAGGAAGGAAAAGAAGCAGAAGGGATGACCAAGGATTAACTTCCTCAGATGTTGGAAAGCAGGGCCAGAGGCACAGCTCTTGACAGGAGCCATGCAAGCCAATGAATCTGAAGGGAAAACCACTCATCACATTGTGTTCGTGCCATCGGGATGCACTTGCTAAGTATCCTGCTGACAGAGCAGAGAGGCTCTGAAGTCCTCTAACTTCATTTTCTGGTTCATCCTCAGGAACAGTTGTGCAAAAAGCATGATTTATCATGACTGTTATGGTGATCTACCTTGATTTAGTGGTGAAATTACAATGATGGATCATATTTAATTATGATCATTAAAAGACATCAAAAATGTAATCGGCTGTTCATCATATACCTTATAAAGGAAAAAATACCTCAGATTTTTAAAGACTGTGACTCTAGGTGTTGATAAAATTAGAATATGTTTTATTCATGCTGTGACACAGCGTTCTTTCTTCACTGATCTCCTCGTCTGGGTGTTTCACTTCAGAGGCACTGGGGAAGGATTTGAATGAGACTTTAATGAAGTATAAACAACCATGGGTCCTGGTTTAGCACAAGTCGTGCCCCATGTTAGGGAAATCCGTGGGGCTTCATCCACGGGGAGAGCTCATGCAACAACACAAGCTGCAGATCAGCACCCTGGCACAAGTTGTTTGGATTCTGGACATGCAAATATGCCCCCATTTGACACTGATTAAAGTGTAGCACAGTTTAGTGAGGCAACATAAAATACAAGTCAAATGCTCAATAGGGAAAATCTTGTCAGACATAAGGAACAATTGGGATCAAGTCAGTTAGGGCTCCTTGGGCTTTTAATGACCTGTTAGATTCAGCTTTACTGTAGGGTTTTATAAAAAAAAAAAATAAGCGATAATGACTGAAGGGAGCATCATTAGTATTGGAGTGAAATGGCTAATGGCTCCAGATTGCTCACAGGTGTCAGAGAAGAAAAGTTTCTCCCTAGGCAGTGAGCTCTGTGATCACCACGAGCATTAGTATTTGCACGGCAGGAGCACCTATCAAGGTTAATGGAAACGTGGCCCCTTTTTGTTGGGGCGCCGTCGGGATGTGCGTGGAGGAGGGGAAACGGGAAGAGCAAGCTCAGCCCTGGCATCCCCGCCCTGGTGCACAACCTGCTGAGTTTGGCAAGATCTGGGGAGGAACCATATGGTTGAAGGCAAGGACTGGAATATTTGACAAATATTACTATTATAACATGTTAGTATTATAATTCAGTGCCCTGACAGGAAAGGTGAGGTGTGATTTGATCGTGGTCTGTATCTCTCTTTGTTGGCCTCTTCTGCTCAGCAAAGTGTAGGAGTCCATGCAGGGACCTGAACACAGACATATCTATCTGTGATGTTAATGAACATTGGCACCATTTACCACATTGCCTTTGGATCCTTAGAGTCTAGCTATGAGCAAATCAAAGCAGAATATATTTTCTAAGAGGTTTGCTTTGAATCAAAAGAGAATTCGGGAAAGTCCAGTGGCCTCTACTACACAGCACTCCAACTCAGATGATTGCTTATCCTATTTGGCTTTAAAACCTGTAACACATTATTATGCCCCAGTTAACAGATGGCAAACTGAGGACCGAAGAAGATGCGCCCAAGGTCGTACAAGGTTGGGAGACTCACAGGGTATGGAAAACATCTGGTAATTGCATGTTAGAGTGAAGCAACGCCAGAGTCTCAGACTGGTCAGCAGGAGAAGCAGAGAAGGTCCTTGCGAGGTCTTCACTCTCATGGAGGTGCTTGCTCTTGCAGGAGAGGGCGTGTAGCACATGCAGGCGTTTACATGTTGTGTTCATTGAGCAACAGATACAAATCAAATGCAGTGGGACATCACTGTCCCACTTTCTGTTCTTCTTCAGGGTGAGGCTGCGGCTTGTGTCGTTGTGTGGGGCATAAGGGCACTTTGCCCTGCACGGGACTAACTCCTGGGCTGCTTCTGTGTGACGGAGAAGAAAACCCTCTTCCTCTTCTCACCCAGCTGAGACAAGTCTGAGTCATGGGTTGGGGACTCAGGGGGACATTCACAGGGAAGATGTCATCAAGGAAGGGCCATGGCAGTGTGGTGGGGCTGACTCAGATTTCTCCTTTCTGGTTTGAGAGCGTTTGGTTCCTGATCTGCTCACCACTGTCCCTGCCCTGTGCAACAACCCGGGTACCAGCCAGTTTCTAATATGGCAGGATTTCCATCTTCCTGTTTACAATAGTTTATATTCTTACCAAAAGGACAAATACTTATAAGTGCGTTTCCTTCCCTCCTGTGGGCCCGGTGTGCACGTAACACACTTTTTATCTTAAGAGCAAAGTGTTTTTGCAGAGACAATTGAAAGAAATTAAGAATGGCACATCATGATCATTTATATCATATGTATCTCAGAAAGTTCATCAATTCATATTGCATTAGGGAATATGTAAACTAAATGTGCACTCATTTGGCATAGTCCTCAGAGCAATTATTCTTCAGTTGATTTAGTACACTTGATAAAAATAAAGGTTAAGGAGGATGTTAATTTGGGAATTTTTTTTTTTTACTGTTTTTTATAAAGTGTTAGAATGCAGATTAATTCCAGACTTTATAATACTGCATCCAATTCACTATCATATAAAAATAACTTGCATAAATCAGAGGAGCAGGCCTGATCCTTGTGCTCTAAAACTCGCAGGGGATTTTGACATTGACTTCTATAGGAGCAGGCCCAATGTCAAAACCTAGATATAACATGAATTCGTGCCAGACACGTTAGAGCTCTGCTAGGAACATCCTCATTCGAGCATAATAATTTGTGAGAGAGAGAGACACACTGCGAGCACTCCTGGGGTTGGGGGCCCTGGGCAAAATGTTGGTGGCAGAACTAATTCTAGTCTGAGGAAATGAGAAAGCCAGTGTCGTGAAATGTTGTTGCTTCCAAATCTCAGCCCATCAGACTACTGAAGACCTACATTTTTCTGTCCGATTTTGGAGGTGGGGGAGTGTTGGCAGGACGTCCTCAGGAGACAGTGAAAAGAGATAAAACCACTGCAGCTTTTTTTTTTGTTTTTTTTTTTTCCCTCCGAGTTCAAGACAGAGTAGTGAAAAACCTGCCAGTGCTGCCCTAAAATTGCTAATGAAAGAGAGTGAGAGAGGCATTTGCTTCAATATGCTCAGCCAAAATGGGATTTTCAAAGGAGTCTGGATAAAGACATCAGACACAAAGAAATCAGTACCTAATAAAAGAACTTACCTGAGTCAATCCTGCTGATTGGTTTCAATAGCAGACATGTGGGTGTTGAAGCAGAATTCACTGCAGAAATCAAAAAAAAAGAAGAAAAAAAAAAGAAAAAAAAAAGAGAGAAAATGAAGAGGAAAAAGAAAAATGACATGCAAGTAATAGGGAATGCTAATAACACAACTATGAAAGGTTCCTTCCTCTGCAGGGTTAAGGGACTGCTTCACAGCAGCTGGGAGAAGTGCTGGGAGTCTTTTTCCTTAGGAATAAATCAGACATATATCCCAATGTGGATCTGGGGGTGGATGGAGTGAAGGAAATCTCCCCAGAAGAAAAATGAGATTATAAAAGTGAATAAGGAATTACATGGGAGTTATATACGGGAGATTTTACTGTAGAAAAATAGGGTTACAGAGGTAAACCTGTGGCTTAGTTCAGAAAACTCTTATCTGTGGCTTTCTGACTGAGGAATTACACATCTTCGTCCTTTCTTTATTGCTAGTTCCTGTCACCAGTGCTGTGGGGACAAGCCTTGTGCTCCTAGAGCTGCCTCAGCCACAGGAAAGGGCTTTCTGCCCGGCTTCACCCCCATGCACTGACCCCACACCCCTGGTACCTTTGGGGTGTGCAGAGAGCTCATCCTCCCTGGCAAATCTCAGCAGCCCATCCTCGGCATCGCCACCCCCAGGAAATCTGCTCCTGAGGGTGTTCTTAGCAACTGCGTCTGCAGAGGGATGGCAAGTTAGCTCTTCATTTTATCCTTTCTGCATCGCCCTTCTGTTCTGTGCCCAGGTGGGTCCCAGGTCCTGTAGACATGCATGCATAAGCAGGGAAGATTTCATTTTTGCTCCTTTCACAGAGTTTATTTGGATTTGTATATGTAGGAGACTGCTGGATTCATGAGACATGCCAAGTTTCAGACTTCTTTGGTCCAAATCCTGTTGAACCATGTGCATCCAATTCTCCTCCCTCCCCCGTGTCTGTAGGAGTGGGGGAAGCACTGGAACACCCTGTGTGTGCATCGCTGCAAAACAGCCTTGTCTTGGCTCAGGAAATGGGCACTATAATTAGGCACAGATCTTCTGTCCTAAACACAATGATCTGAGAATTTTTTTCTACCATTTGTGCATTCTTGGGTGTTTCTTGGTAGCGCTCTCCAAGTGTAGGATGAAAAGTTTCCAGTGTGGATGGTTGGTAGCTCTAGTCTGCAAAGGGGCTTTTATATTATCAGAAAGCACAGACAGACTTACTTAAGTGCCTTACTTCCATTAAGTGCATTTTTTGGACCAATGAGTAAACCTACACATTTGTACATTTTTGTAATAAGAGGGACATGCTGAGCTGGAGTTCCTGAGATGCCAAATGTGATTTCACAGCCACTGTCCAGATAGGATTGCCCTTTAACATAATCCAAGGAGTTCTTATACACCCAAATTATTCTGTCACACATAAAATGGCCCAAGTAATTTGGAGTGAGTTATTTAATAAACTTTGCCTTGCTGTAATCCATGAACAATTTATGGTGTTCTTGAATTTCCTCATTATTCAATTATTTCTTGCTAGATAAGTAGGATGAATGAGTTGTGGCCTGTCAACGGCATGCAAGTGATTAATTAATTGCACATTTCTTGATGCTGGATTTTAAGTCTATTGGTCGGTTTAATTGGATCAGTAGGTCACATGGTGTACTTATGTTCTCAGGTTGGATGGATGTTCCTCCTTGAAAGATTCTTCCAAGAATAAAAATTCCTGATCAAGCATTTAAAGCAAGCATCCTGGCTGAAACTCCAGGACACAGGCAACCACAAACTCAATCAATTATGTCAATGCTATTGGCATCCCAGAAAGTGAAGTGCTGCGTTGTGCTCATCTTCTTCCAAAAGAGAATTTCAGATTGAGAAAATATCAATACAAGTATTTCTTAATATTCACTTTGTCACCCTAACCCTAATGACTAAGCCTAACCCTAAGCCTAACCCCTAAACCTCACCCTAACCCCTAACCTAACCCTAATGGCACCTTAACCCCTAACCTAACCCTAATCGCACCCTAACCCTGACCCTGTCCCTAACCCTAACCCATTCCTCCCAGCAAGTTCAGTTGTTAAAACACTTGTAAAGTACAAGCTCAATCAAAGCAAATTTCCATGAAAATTATGTACTGCACACGCTTTCGTCCACTCTTCCAAGCTCTCACAGTACCGATATTAAAGCGTTTAGCAACATCTGTCTTTGCACCATGTTTATTTCAGTTTTATATAACCTGAATGCCATGTACGTTCTGGCTATGTCATTAATTTTAAGCTAGGTCAAATTCATACATATTAGATAATAAGCATTTTTAGTCCCCAAATGTGTGCGTTAATTAATTTTATTTCATTCAGTGTAGTTGTCCTTATAGCTCTGTGCTCATTAAAAGAGGTGGTTGAGAATCCTCCTTTGTGCTGGGCTTAATTTGGGTAGAAATCATAAGCGCTGCCTTACAACTTCTCTGTCAATGCATATGAGCTCTGACTTGCAAAAACCCCGTCCTCCCTGCCACTATTACTGACTCAGGAGTCATTTCCAATTCCTCGGTGTAAGCACACATCACTCTGAGGAGACAGAAATTACATCCAAATGAGTAGAAATAGGCAGGAAGACCTAGTTTCATATATTTTCCTTTGGAAAGGTGCGAGTATGTTGTACTGAATGGAAGTACCTATGCTGAAGGAGGTGCTGGAGGTCTACCTGCTCATCTCCCCATCATCCAATTAATTTGTCCAGGGTCTAAACACTGGCAGAAGTGCCTGTCCTCACCGGTGGGCACTGCTGCTGGGTGCCTCTTCCAGCGTGCTTGCCCCGGGCTGTAGGTTTCTAATGTGGTAAACTATAGTTTATAAGCAGGTCATGGGTGATCAAGTAGACCTTGCTGTAGTTGGTAATGATGGTAAGGATTCTGCATCTATTTATGCTTTTTTTGTTGTTGTTTCTGTTTGGTTTTGGTTTGGTTTTTGTTTTGTGTTGTGGGTTTTTTTTTTGTTATCTAGTGTTTATTAGCAGGGCTTGTGTGCCCCAGACTTGTCTTTTTCCTTCTGCAATGTCAATCACTGAATTCTTGAGACCACTGTGTCCACCTGACTGCTACAGTTGCTGTTAATTAAAGCACCTTTTTGTCATTTATTAGGAATTTGTAAATGAATCCTGAAGAGGCTGTTCTCTCAATACATCCTTCAGCGCTGTTAGTGCTGGACATATTTGCATTCTCTCGTGTTCGTGACTTATTTTGGCTATGAGAGAAGGGCTCTTTAGAGTTTTTGATGTGGAGCCAGTATTTGAGATGTTGCATTTATACAGGAGATGTGGATCATCCTCATTTCTCACAGATCACAGCGGATGAAGATGCTCAGCACCTGCTCAGTTTGTGAATATCCTCCAGTGGAAGGCTAACCACAGCTTCTGCCTCCCGTCCCCCCAGTTTTCACTTGCATTGACATCTTTTCTGAGTCGACTAGACATGTAATACTGAATAACACATTTTAGCTTTGAGTTCACTACTTTGAGGTGTGTCTAAAAAATGTATGAAGTGCCAGCCTAGGTCTTGGCTTCTTTGGTGAACTTCTGAAGACGTGATCAGTGAGGAAGCGTTGGAGGAGGATGCAGTCCCAAAGGGAACGTGCCCCCAGAAAGTGATCCTTAGGGAATAAAACAACTCAGCCTCTTCTATAAATGCATAGTTTCTCCTCATCTGAAGAGGTCAATGGGCTCTGCAGTGTGTCCTGATGATCATCAGACGTCCGCAATTTCCTGGCCAAAGGGGGAGAGGCAGTCTGAAACCAGAGGGGCTTGCAGAGACTTCTCTTCCAGCTAATGGACTTTCACAGAAAGCGCCTCTGATGGCACTTCACAGGGGAGGCCTCTTTCTCTAGCCCTCTTGAGGGGTTTTTTTGCACCATTTTTGCAATGCTGATCTTCGGAACTAACGTCTTGAATTCCTCTTGCCTGGTAATGCAGTGTGGTCCTTGGAGACCCCTGGGCCTATTTAATTTCATGCATGTGTAAGATACCTTTTCCCTTTTGGCACCATGATACCAGCTGCAGTCACTTTAAACACTGCCAGTCAATCCTAGTTATCACAATCTGTACAGGGGACAGGAGGAGGGAGAAGATAATGGATTTGCCTTGAAAGCTCATCTAGAAATCCAGCCCTACACAGCAGACTGCCTATGTAATGTATTACTTTTTAATAATGTAAATATATTAACATTAGAGCAGTCTTCTCAATCTTCAGTACCTAAACATTACATCACTATCAAGAGCAAACGTAATTAGATATCATAAATATGAAAAATATCGGGACATTAACATAAAAAGCACCAATAAGTTGCTTTGCTTGTCATGTAATTGAAAAGTATTAAGGGTGCACTCTGCTGTGTGCTCGCCTGGTGAGCAGGGATCAAGGCTAATGCGAAGGGACAGCTCCGGTATGCGGAGCCTCACCCGAAATAACTTCACAGGGACACTGTCAAGGGTTCTTTAGGTCTGAAAGTTAACATTTCTGTGAAGTTGATTAGCTCTCGCAAATGTTCTGTGCTATTTTCTAGTCGGCGACATTCGCTCTTTTGGTTATTTAATGGTATTAGCAGCAGCAAAAGTGGAACCATTTGTTTCAGACCAGGCAATCATAATCCTGCTCACTCTGGATGCTGGTATTTAAATATGTGTGGGATGCTGCTCTCATCCTGTTCTGTAAGATTTTTGCTTTGCAAAGTTTTCCAGTCGCTTGGTCTTCTGCTTAGCACCCTCCAGGTAAGCCTAGAATTGAAGAAATGTCAACCATTTTAAATAAGGTACAACACCAAAATGACATATGAAGATTTTAAACTTCCAGAGCAAAAAGGAATTATTTAGCATGGCTCTACTGGGAGTACAGACTCATGCTGAGAAAAATGGGATGCTTTGAATGACTTTCCAGCAATGAAATCTCTGGAATAGCCCAAGAGGGAAATGTCATATTCTTGTTGCTGGGGTAGATTATATCCACACTAGAAGATATCTCATCTTGACTGGGAGATGGGTCAGTGGTGCTTTCCTAGCTGGTCATACAAAGGGTCTCTTAGGCTGATCAGAGGGTCTAAGTGAGGACCTGGCTTCACGTTATCGGGATGCAGAGGGTGCAACCAGGAACAATGTCTGGCCTTGGAGAAACTCATCCCTCCATCCGCCCTGCACTGTGCTGTTTCTCTGTGAGAGGTTTCTGAAGCATCCGCTGGTTCCCTACAACACACAAACACACAGCGGGGGTGTGTGGGTTATGCCCGGGTTTGCGTGGAGCACTCAAAGTGCTGGGCTGAGCAGGGTGGCCAGGGCTTTCCTGACGAGGAATACCCCGAGCTCAAGCCTTGTCCTGAGCTGCTCAGGTGGTGGGATGTCTGATGGGCCCAGAGTTGCTCGGGCTTGTAGAGTCAGAGGTGGTCCAACATGGGGTGCTCCCCTGGGTGCAGGGCAGCAGCAAGGCTGCCCCGAGGCTGGTGGCGATAGCTGAGCTGGCTGCTTGGAAGCAGTCTGTCACTGACATTTTTTCTATGTTTAGTCTTCAAACCAAGCCTAGAGAAAAGGAGGCTGAGGGAAGACCTTCTCACTCTCTACAACTACCTGAAAGGAGGTTGTAGCATGGAGGGGGTTGGTCTCTTCCTGAGTAGCAAGTGAGAGAGGAAATGGCCTCACATTACACCAGGGGAGGTTTAGATTGGATATGAGGAGAAATTTCTTCACGGAAAGGGTTGTCGGGCCTTGGAACTGGCTGCCCAGGGAAGTGGTGGAGTCACCATCCCTGGAGGCGTGTAAAAGACATGGAGATGAGTTTCTTAGGGACATGGGTTAGTGAGAGTGTTAGCTTAATGGTTAGACTTGATGATCTTGAGGGTCTCTTCCAACCAAAATGGTTCTATGTTTCTATTCCTGGAATTAGTCTCTTTCTAGATTTTGATGCCAGACCTTCTTTCACCTTCCGTTTCTCTTTCTGTACACCCCTTGTTCTCTAATTAGTTGAATTTCCGTCTCTGCTTTGCTTCTCCCTTTGTCCTTTTCTCAGCTCCGTTCTCAGATCTGGCTTTTCTTTACTTTTTGTCTGCCCTCTCATGGCTGGATATTTATTTGCTTATTTTAATTTCTGTAGTGGGAAAGCCTTTCCTGCACCATATCTTGCAGACATCAGAGGATCTTCTTGGCCCCTTCCCGTCCTCCCTGTCCCTGCGCTGGCATTTTTCCTTCTCTCTCTCCTCCTCTGCAAGTTGTGCTCTTGCTCTGCTCTCACTGCCATGGTAACTTCAAAAAGACATGGCCATTTGATATACCAGGCAAAGGAGAAGTCTGCAGGAGTGTGTATGTACATGTCTGTGTGTCAGGGGATGGAACAGGACATCCTTATCCTTCCTCTTTTCATTTTCAGGTTCAAAGCGTTTCATTACAGCTACTGGAAAGAGGCACTCTATCTTGCAGGTGCAGCAAGAGGTTGTGGGACAGGAGCCGTGCGCCCCATCCTGCTGCCCATCTCAAGGCAGGGGATGCTCTGCTGCTCCCTGAGCCCAGCTCCAGGCTCTGCAGCAATGGGGAGAAGAAAAAAACCAAAACAAATAAACAAAAAAGAGTAGCAGTGTCTTAAAATTGTAAAGCATAGGAAGGAATAGCTCTGCTCCTGAGGGGAAACATATGGGGCATTAGGAACGCTTTCCCCAGCTTGCACATTTATACTTGAAAGTTAACAGTGAAAGAAAACAAACAAAACAGCTTCAAACCAAACAAGCCATAGGGGATCACAGGCTGCAGCAGCTGCTGGGGTGAAACCAGCAGTGCGTCGTGGTGGGGACCTGCTGGAGAGGCTCGGCGGCACGTGGCTCACCCTGCATCAGTGCGGGACGAGGTGTTTGGGGGCTTCTGCTAAGTGTTTGGGCTGGAAGTGGGAACGTTGTGGCCAGCCCTGCCCAAGGAGGGGTTTCTCAGGGGTATGGTCCCATCTGAACCTGCTAATCCCTGCCGCCGCACTGGCTGGGAGCGAGCAGCACCCTGCAGCCAGACCTGGGGCTGGGGAAGCAGTGGCAGAGGCTGTTGCTGCAGATTTCATCCCCTTTCCCACAGAAATGGTAGCACCACCAGCACATCTCTCCCCTGCCCTACAGCAAGCAGTAACACCCTGTGTACTGAGGTGCTGTCTGCCCAGAGCCGGCCGTGGACGAGGAGCAGGAGCCAAGGCTCTTTGTGGGTCTCGCAGCAAAGGCTCTTGCAGTCCTGGGAAATACAATTACTGTTTTGGACTGGTATATTTTCTCCACAGTCTCATTTTGAAAGAGATAATGATCTTTTCCTCTCCCCTGGGTGCCCGGGAAGCAGCTTTGGCAATTAGTTGCAGAGAGGGGCTGTGGGAACCGCTCCTGCCTGGGAGCACATGGGCAGTGAGGAGGGGAGACCTCTGCTTCTGCTCCCCTACTTCGTTACCAAAAAAGTAAGAAAATATAGTAACTGCAGAAATGTCTCTGTCTCAAGGACATGTTTGTCTGTCTGGCTGAGCTGCTGGTCAGGAATCGGTCCCACATGCTGGGGAGAGAGTGCTGCAGCCCCAAGCTGCCTTCCCCCGAGGGGGATGCAGGACTGGGGGAGTCTCATGTGCCACCAAAAGTGGGGCTGGGACATGCCCATGGTGGGGACAATGCAGGCATGTCCTTGTCCCAG
Organism: Caloenas nicobarica; assembly: GCF_036013445.1. Taxonomy (NCBI): domain Eukaryota; kingdom Metazoa; phylum Chordata; class Aves; order Columbiformes; family Columbidae; genus Caloenas; species Caloenas nicobarica. The sequence goes on from NC_088256.1 coordinate 8,019,391, forward strand.
CTCACTGCTGGCAATTTCACAGCTGTCTTTGCATGGGGAAGGTTTGAAAGCAGTTTTTCTTCTGCATGGAGCTGGGGAAGAACAAACCCAGTGCTCCACAGGGACCGAGCAGGGGATTCTCTGCAAAGATTTCCTCATATAAATACCCTCCTGTGGCTTTTAATATGGCTGGAGAGGAAGAAGGAACAATCTGGGCCAGCAAATCAAAAACCTGTTTTTCTAATCTGTGAAAAGCAGGTATGGAAAGAATAGAGGGAGGAAAGAACAAACAGTGGTGATCTTGCTGTGCATCTTGAAGGAGCAGAAACAGGTCCCTGGAATGACTCTCTGCCCCACTCACTCCATCCCTGTTCCTCCACGTCTGTAGCTTTGTAGTGCACCTTTAATAATGGCACAAGGGTTGGGGCAGCTGCTAATGAAGCAAGATGCAGTTGAACCCTACTCCCTAATGCGGTGCTAATTCACTCTTGTCCGTTATCTTTATTGTAATAGCATCGTGGCAAAGATATATTAATGAGGAACACTTTTCATTTACATGGCATTATTAAGTTCTTCATGAAAGGGTTTGACCAGAGGCACATATTCCTGCTCCTTGGCTTGTTAGTGGTCATTGCTTTGGTGGGTCCTCACTAGGAAGATGCAGCTTGAGACATGCTGGAAAAAAATGCAGTCCATCTTCTCCAGTACCACAGAGAAACAGAGACACACTCACACAAGTAGGGGCAGGTCGGCCCCAATCCTGGCCATGCCATGATGTTTTATGTAATGTCTGAGTTCAGGTGATGTGGCACATGCAGGATCAGGGCCATGGAAACTCCTTGGGCTTGACTCTGTGTCCTTGAGTAAAGCTGCAGAGCAGCCACGTCCTCAGCTCCCTGGAGAGCTGAGAGATGGGGAGGCAGTCTCGGGGGATTTTTGATGAAAAGAGAAATGAAAAGAGAAAAAGCAGAATGCCATTGGGGTTAATTCTGGTTTAGTTTACACCTGAAAGCATTGAAAAAAGAATGGAGGAAACTTCTAAATGAAATGATGTTCTGAGCTGAAAAGACCTGAAAGTCTATTATTGAAGGCTTTGACTTTTGTTTTTGTTTTTTATAAGCAAATAGCAGAAATGCACAGATATGTTTTGATGCTTAAGCTCCGTTTATTTTTGTTGGAAAGGGTGTTTGGCTGTTTGGTTTTGTTTTCACCGGCTTTATTTTGGAGAGAAAACATCCTGGATGAAAATGTGTGATCCAGGAGGGAATCTGTGAGTCTGCCACCAAACACATCTTTTCAGTACGAAATGTCTCCAGCACCAGAATCCTGGGTTAATTTGCCATTCTTCCAGGGCTACATACAAACTGTTTAGCTGATTAGAGATGTGCAAAAACACCCACTATGGCATACGCTAGTGCTCATAAACTGATAAATAACAACAAACCAGAGGCTGTTTTTTTCTCCCCGGAGCCATTTAGTCTTCTTCACCCCTGCCCAGCTCCAGTGCCTGGGGTAAAAATCAACCTGTCTTTCCCAGAATCACCTTTAACTTTTATGACCTCTTGCACTCACTTTGTTTTCTTGCTGTCTTCACCTTTCCCCTCTGCTCTGAAGGCTCGGCAGCCCCCGGTGATGTTCATCATACATGCAGCAGCCTCAGGGCTTCTCGCAGCGGGGAGCTGGACCAGATTTGGGCACGAGGCTGAGGATATCAGCCCACCTCAGAGGAGGAGACTGGAATAGATGGATTTGGTGTACCCGTCGGCGTGGTTTGGTGGCAGCGTGGGGGAGCTGGTGCACGTGCTCCATCACAAGCAGCCGCGGGAGGTTCTGCTCCCTCTAGGAAACGACAGGCTGGATGCATTTCATTCTCCTTCCCTTGTGGGCATGCATATGTATGAATGGCGCACGCTGGTGCATGTGCGTATGCATGTGCACGGCCAGAGATGGAGAGAGACTTATGCATTAAGCTGTCTGGAGGACTGAGTCATGCCTGTGGTCCTGGGTAGGTGGGAGGACTAGTTGCCCTTTCCAGATGAGGTGGTTGTAAGGAGGAGCAGGTCCCTGAGCACTGCAAGGACAAGGCTGCTCCCAGCCGTGCTGCAGCTCCTGCTGCAAATCCTCAAGTCCAAGAGGACCAAGGCACTGACCCTCTCTGCTCCCCATTTTTTTGGCCACCCTTTGCTCATGGCCGTGAGACCCTGACGGGTTCCTTCTCACAGGGGAAATCTCGCTGGCTGTTCAGATGAGCCGCTTGTTGCTGGAGCAACGCAGAGCAGCCAGAGCAGCCCTGAGCACCTGGCTCCTAAAACACTGCTCTGTCATTAAAGCCCCGTCATGTTTATGATGCAGCGGTGCAGGGGGATGCATCCATCACTCTTCCCTGCTGCTCCCAGTCCCACCCGGCACTCATGTACCCACCATACCTGAAACATGCAGAACCCAAGCTCTCCTCCTCAAGAAAACAAAACCCCATGTCTCATCTCATAGAGCTGGAAAAAAAAAAAAAAAAAAAAAGAAGGATGTTTTAAATTGAACTCATCTTTTTCAAAACTTCCTTTCTCTTTGTCCTTGAAGGAAGTCTCTTGGTTTCCTCTGTCTGGTCCCTGCGAATGAAATTCCTAGCAGGGACACCTTGTCAGCTTTTTTCCTTGGGTTTGAATACAATGTTTCAAATGAAATGCCTTTTTTAGTCTCATCTACTTGATCTACAAGAAGATGGGTGAAAAAATCTATTTTCTTTCTTCTTTTTAGAAGATTTTTTTTTCCTCTAAGTGGCCTTATGGCTCCTTTTTAGAAATTATATAACAAATTGAGGAAATCTGGAATGGAGCTGGTAGTTTGATTTCTTTAAGACTCTCCCTTCTGCCACTAAGACAAAGAAAGGCAGAGTAACATTCAGCAGGCAGGAAAAAAAAAATAAAAATCAAAGTTACCATTTGGCTTTTGAACAAGGTGCAAATTAGTGAGTATTTGTTAAAATTTGAGACAGCAATTGTCTAAGAAAAATATTTTCAAAGAGGAGAAGGGTTTTTTTCTTCTTAAATAAAAAAGCCCCTGAAACCTTCCTTTCTTTTAACTTCAAAAGGGAGCCAGATTGCAGAGGAAGAGAGAAAAAGCTTAAATCTCCTCTGAAGGGAAGCAAGTAACTTAGTCAAAGTGATCTTATTTGTGAGGGAATAATTTTCTGTTCACTTTATTTTTTTTAAGATCGTGATCAAGTGACTTGTATCTTTTTAACTGAGCAAGTGAAACCTCTGCTCTACCTATGGAGAAGTGAAATGGCCTTTTATTTGGGAATGACTGAATTGTCCTGAGACCCACCTGAAAACTTCATCAGCAGGCACCAAGCAGGAGTTTTCCCTCTGGTTTGTGTAGGTGTTTTCAGCAGTACAAGGGTGCATGAAAATGCTCCTGCCTCCCTACTATGGCGTTTTGTACTTGCTTCTACATTGATGCAAATAGCAGCAACACAAAGACGCTTAAGTTTAGACTTGGATCTAAGTCTTGGTGGAAGATAAACGGTGCCTGTCTTGCCCGGGGTCTCTCGCAGTTACTGCATTTACAAATAAATAGCAATGATAAAGAGGGTTTTTCAGATGCAACCCATAGGTATTTCATGTTTATGCAAGTGATAATCTGTGGAAAAAAGATGTCTGCTAAGGGATGTTTTTGCGATTTATCTATGAAAGCTAGTGTCAGCCTTGTCCAGAGTAATATTAACCCTTGTATGCATTTATATATGAAGCATCTGCTGAGTCTTTGGCTGGACTTGTAGATTTGACATTGAACTCCGCATTTCAATCTCAACTTTAATAACGTAAGAGTTGCCCCAGCGCAACAGAGCGCCGATTCATCCCGTAACCGGCTCTGCCAGCGGCCCGTGCCAGATGCTTCGGAGGCGATAGCAGAGCATCATCATACAGCTAATTGGTGGGAACACGTCCTCCCCCTGCCAGCTGGTGTTCATCAGCTATGTGTCCTGCAGCACCAGGGGCTGATGAAAATAGCCGTGTGTAGTGCTTCTTGCCTGCCTTCAATCAGAGGAACACAAACACCCGTGAATGAAACCCCTCATATGGTGGGAATTGTGTTGGTTCTGTCTGTTGATTGCCTGATACCAGGGGATGAAGAGCCAGCATCCGTGATGGAGGTTCAGCCGTGACAATCACCAGACAGCATCAACACAGAGTCCAACATAGGAAGGGTTTTGTTCACTGGTGTTTGCACTCTTCTGATTTCCCTTATAGCCCAGGGAAAGACAGGTGGCTCCTGCAAGTATAGGAAGAGCTGCCCCAGCAAGGGGCTGGGACCACAGCATCTGGCAGGGCAGGCAGGGAGATGCTCCTGCACGTGTAAGTAAGTAAAAAAATAGTAAAAATAAAAGCAATAAAAGAACATAAAGCTGGGAAAAATGTGATATGAGCTGGAGCCTGTGTGGAGGCAGAATTATAAACCCTGTAGCCCAGAGCTGGGCTCTGTTTAGACCTGCCTCTCTCTAGAAGATGAACACTTACCCCTCTTCTGTAGAGCAGCAGAAGCTATTCTTGCAGCTGTCGAGTCCTTTTTTGAAAGTTAGTAAGCTGCATGGTCTTTTTTTTTTTTTGCCTCAATAACCTGCAGCAGAGTCCTACAGGCTAATTATATGTTTCATTTTAAATCCTTTATTTTTTTTGTAGTTCAAATAGATAACTATGTTTTTCTCCCACATCTTTGATTCAGATGGATGATTTGCCTCATTAATTGATATGTGGAGGAGGGGGTCTAGATAGGAGCTATATTTATGCTTCAAAAATAATCTTTTCCCAACTGTATTTTTTTTTCTTCAGTGAATCCTCATATTTATTTCAAAATTGTCCTGAAGTGAATGTCATCAACCTTTGTCCATGAGTTTTTTGCTAGATTAACTAGTCTATAATGAAATCTACTTCTCATCCTCTTTGATTTCCAAGTTTCAGGTTGGTCTGGTGTCAGACTGCACCCAGAAATCTGCTTTCAATCCTGATCTGTCAGTATGAGGAGGAGGCTGCTTGCAAAAACCCGACAGCTTGGCAGAGTTGGGATTTTGGTCGTTGAGGTGAAAATGCACCCAGGAAGAGCTTATTATGTGGAGGAGCTGTAGGAAATGGGTGGGTCCAGAATGGAACCATCCCAGAGCCCAGCCTGGTCCTGGTCCAGCCACTCCGCTGAGTGGCACAAGCATCCCTGCACCAAACAGTGATGGAGTCACCCCTCAGAGGGGAAGAATTTGTGTAGCCTTATCACTTGGCGATGATTGTTTCAGCTCTTCCTGGCCAGATGGAGAAACTTGTGAAGGTCCCAGCCCTGTAAACCAGACACCAAAGCAAATCACACTCTCAGTATTGTGCCACCAGCCAGGGTCTCACCTCCCTTGGGAGTTTTGCAGCACTGTTTGCTTGCTGATTTCTCCTTGTTTTTTTCTTTTTTTTTTTTTTTTTCAACACACTTTGGTGAAAAAAGGGTGTGAATCATTTCTCATGAAAAGCTTCCATTGCAAAAAGTGCTTTTTTTAGGAATGCAGCATCTTTTTAAGTGAAATGCCAGAAATCTCACAAGCTGAAACTGAAATGTGCTGGTTGCAACATTAGGTGCTAACAGTTGGCAAAGCTTGAGTCCCAGTGGCTAAAATACCAGAGAAAATGGCAGACAGCTCCTTGGCTTTTAAATTTGGGCTGTCTCACTTGTGTGACAGGAGGAGAGAGGGTAGGACTCAGCTCAGGCTTGTTGACTGAGTGATTGACACATTTCACGGACAGCTTTTTATGGCTCTCATCATGGTGATGTTCTGATTGCCTCTCCAGTGCTAATGAAGATCTCACGTAATGGGCCTGCGAGGCAGGGAAATATTATTATCTCTAATTTCCAGATGAGGCTGATCCACGTGGATCCATTTGCCTGACATAGCTGGTCTGCGTGACGGTGGCGGTGACGCAGCCCCGGGCAGGTGGCGATGCCTCTGCTCCTGCTCCCACGGTGCAGCCGTGGCTGCACAGGGCTGGGGTCCCTCGATGGGTCTCAGAGATACTCCCACAGCCTCCAAGAAATCCCTCAAGACCAGTGATGTTGTCAGCTGAGAAATCTAGAAAAATGTCATGCCTACAGTTTGCTTTGCTTGAAATTTTCAAATCAAACCAATCATGGGTTTGGGGGAGAATTGTTGGATTTTGCTTAGATCTTTGTCCCCGAGATTTTTTTTTTTTTAATAGAAATGCATGCAAAAAAGGTGCATAACATATTAGTAACAGTTTCAAGAAAACTGGGAGAGGAGCGAGATAGAGAATATTTTGCAAGAGTAGAAATGTTTGATGCTGGCACTAGCTTGGGGTAAGGTGGGGAGAGATGTTTTTGAGAACCATCATTTGGAATAAAATCTTTCATCCAACAGTTCAGGAAAGCCTTCAGATCACCATAATGGCTGTGATCACAGCTAGGTATCCTAACTGTCTGCCCAAATTTCAGACCCAGCCACCTCCTCTTCTGCACCGTGTTGGGGACATACCCATGCAGCAGCCTCGAGCGCAAGACCTTCAGCTACAGCCTCGTACCAGACTCTGTTTGCTTGCTCCTGCTTTCTCTGTTGCCTGTAAGTACCTCCAAGCTGATGACAGACACAAATATTTTATAGGCAGATTTGTAGAAAGATGCATTTTGCAGGTCAGTGCCATGACAAGGACAGCTGGGATGCCAGCTTCTGAGACCAGAGATGAAGCCTGTGCTCTGGTTCCCTTTGACCCCAGCCAAGAAGCAGACTCAGCTTGCCCTCTGGGTGGAGAGGTGGCACATATGGATTTTGATAACTTTCTTCTGTTTAGAGGTCATTTTCCACTTTAAATATTCATGTTCTGAGGGACATTAAATAAATAATGCTGAACTTGTTAAGCTGAGTGGCTTGCAACTTTTGCATTTTGTGTCTTGTTTGCAATCGAGAAGTTATGCGAGGCTGCTAAATACAGCCTGTTCTGTAATTAGGAAAGGTTTTGTTGTTCAGACCCCGTTGTCTGCTAGCTGGGTTTGCGCAAAGCAGGACTGGAATGGTTTGCATACAGGTCTTCAAAACAGGAGGCTCTGATAGCTACAGGCTGGTTTCCTCTTTGGGGGAAAACAAAGAAAAAGGGTGGCCCCACTGCAGTCCTGCCACTCCTGGGTTCTCCTGACAGGGGTGCCAGGATCTCCACACAGGCTTTTATTATGCAGATTCCAATGCATTGCCTGTAGGATCTGCATTAAATGACAATTTGGAAGAAATCCCTGTGGCATGAGATTGAAAAGAAATGACCGTCGCCTCTTATTTTTTCCTCTATTTGGTTGGTACCAGAATATTCCACAGTGTCTTGGGACTTGCAGTTCAATTCAGACACTCATATTTGCAAAAAGATGGTTAATGAATATGAGGTTTCAAGGTAGGAGCCTTTCAGTGACATGAGATTTATGTAGAGACAGTTATTATAGTTTTTTCCCCCCATGCCTGCTTCAGAAGGAATATGAATCACCAGCTGAAGGCCTCCTGTATTTGTAAATCAGCTGAAACATAATGGTGATGTTGGGAAGTTGTACTGAGTTAACTGAGCTACTTCTCAATCTCAGAGCTTTACATAACCCCTTCTTAACGCACTGTTATTTCCTTTATAGATAGACTCATAAATTACTCCTGGTACACAAAATGCGTGGGAGGCTGCCTGTTTGCTCAGCATGGGACCAAGACCTGCACATTCAAATATCGGCAGACAGCTGGAACACAATCTGTGAAAAGGCACTCAGAGCCTCCAGGTCTATTAAATACAAACTTAGAACATCTACCGAGAATTTTATATCTTGCATTACATGGGTAATGCCAAAAAGAATAAGTGCAATACCCCTGGGACTTTGTCAATAAATGTCACAGCAGAACATCCAAAAAATCTTTCTTCTGCAGGTAGGTGGATCGGTGTGCGCACAGGGGGCGTGGGGACACGTGTGGCTATGCATGAACATATATTTGTGTGTAACTATATATTTGAGAGAGGAAGATCAGCCTGTGATAGCTATCTATATAATTTAGTATCTGATTTCATGCTGAACTCTCACCACATTGAGAGAATCGGGCAACGTGTTGCTTTGGGTTCTGCAGTTGTTTTGCCGCAGTCCTATAAAATTACAATGTATACAGAACTCAAATTGTCCTTTATTGAAGTTATTTGCTTCCTAATGTTTGGAAAGCTTCCGTTAAGGACAAAGTTGCTACATTTGCTTCCGACAGGATGCACAACTTACAGCCACAGGTTTTAGCAGACAAAGGAGGTGGTAAGATGCAGCCATTAGACTGATGGGCACAAGGGGAGGCAGGGTCAGGATTACAGACCCCCACTAAAAAGCCTATAGTTCAACTTCCATGTTATCATCCTTTTTCTCTTACTGGCTGAATTCTTCAGTGGATCATTTTGAAACATAGTCCGTGGGCCAACTCTTATCCCAAACCCTCCAGCAATGTGTGATAGCATTTACACTGCTTTCACCTTGAGTAGCTATGCAGACTATACTAATATATTTCAGCTTCCTGTTACCCACAGACAGCGATCAAAATTTGGAAAAATACTTTACTTTGTCTTTAATCTAAAGGCTACCTCTTGATTAAGCTGTTTCTGAATACAAGCCAGATACGTTTCCAGCTGTGAATAAGGCCTAGGTATTCAGGCTAGTCATGTGTCAGATTTGATTAGCAGCATAATCCATTTGGCATGGAAATGATTCACTAACATTTCAAAGCATCTCTGGATGCTAGCGGGTTGTGGTTGTCTGTCACGCAGGAGCTGGTAGGATACACCTGGTTTTTGGAAAAGGGGGAGTCTGATTGTAAAAGAAATAACACACTTGGGTTCTATGTCATAGTGTTGTCCGTAGACTTATATTAAGAGGAGGTGGCTGTGGTGATGCGATCTGGGCTGCACACTGACGAGGCCCCTTAGTTTGGGTGCCCAGGGAAGGCAAGCCAGGGCTGAGTGACGGGAGCTCCGTGCAAGCGCCATCGCTCTGGAAGCGCAGTCCCCAGCTTTTCAGAAGAAGGGATAAGTGACTGGGATACCTCAAACTCCTTTCCACATCCAAGCCAGCACCCAGGCCACACAGAGAGCACCCAACCCGAGCCATTCTCCCGCAGGGCAGCTCCACGAGCTGCTGCGCCAGTGGGAGGTGGGACCCGGTCCCGCGCCACTGCCACGTCCAGAGCGCAGCAGCACGGCATCGCGCTCGGCAGCAGACAGGCTTGAAATACAAACAGCTGAGAAGCAGGTCAAATTCTCTCTACTTCTCCCAAGAAATCAGTAGTTTTTGGGATATTTTTGTTTCTTTCAGGAATAAGGTGTGGTCAGGAGGGAAGAGGAGAGATGTAAAAACAAATAATGCTCTCTGCGTGGCTCTGTTTCAAAGCAAAAAGCCTCTTGTGGGTTAGGCGAGTGCTGGGAGGAAAAAGCCTGTTCTCTTGCCAGGCTTGCTGCTTGTTCACATATGACATGATTTAAGTCGCACCAAGCTTTGTTACCTCGGTGCATCCTTCAGTCACGTGGGGATAAAAGCTCTTGCCTACAAGGCCTATTTGATGCATGGAAAATGCTTTGGGATTTTTGAATAAGAAATGGATAAAAGCCCAAACTAACTATTGCTCATTGTGCTGCTAAGGAATTTTAATAAAATTTCATTTAAGCGGCAAGGATTAGGTACAGTACTGTGTAAAAACATCAATTAGCAGAAGAACAACAAGCAGTCATACGGTTTGAGTTTGTTAGCAGCTCCTGCTAGAAACATTTGGTGAAGTTTTTTCAGAGGCATAAGTTGTCATGAGACCTACAATTCTTGTCTTGATTCTACTGGTAGCTTTCTATTTTTATAGCTGTGGGGGGAAAAAATGATTAATGTATCTGCTTTATAACAACCTATACAGGGTGGGGAAAAAAAAAACCACCACCAACCTTCTTACACTTTGCCTTTCAGTTCTGCAATAATAAATTAACTATCTCAGTTTAAGATGCAATTGTTGTTCCTTTACATCTCCAGACTAATGCATTGTGACACCTCCACTACATGAAATGTGGATGGCTCTTCCTGCTCCCTCTCTTCTAGGTGAAAGCCTGTGATCGCATCGAGGAAACCCTCACCAGCTGCCCGGGCTGGATGTGGCCCATTTCTCTGACAGCAGCCGTGCCTGCGGTCCCCAGCTGTCCCCAGCTGTCCCCGGTCCTGAGGAGGACACGTGGCACCTGTCCCCACACTGGTGTCAGATCTCCTTACCAGCGCCTCTGAAGGGGCCATGTTTCTATTTGTGTGCCTGTGTACCTGCTGCTCTTAACAATTTAAAAAAAATAACAAGAAGAGGGAAATTGCAAAACTCCTGGACCAGAACACAGTGGTGTGCAGGCAGGAGTCGGTGTGTACCATGTGCTGCTGTCACAGATGCTGCGTAAGAGAATGGGAACACACTATCAACAGCTATTGTGAGGTAATGAAAAAGGCCTCTTAAAACAAGTGTGGAAGCACACTGGGAAAAATCCCTCTATTAATTTATATTGATATCCCTAATAAAATTACTTCCCACAAATGTTTTGTGACTGACCCTGCCTTTCCTGGTATCTGCACTAATCAAATCATATTAAGGCAATTGAGCAATGTGTGTGTTTGGTTTTTTTTTTTATTTTGTTCATTAGGGTTTGGTGTGGGGTTGGTTGGTTTGTTTGTTTGTTTTCAAGAGAAAACTATTGCTTGTTCTTTTATTCCACCAGCCTGGCTCTGCAGCCCGAATGCTGCTCTCCTCCATCATGCTCCGGCTTGGCTGGAATGTTCTCTCCTGAGCCGTCTGCTCACCACAGGTGGGACAGTGAGGCAGGACCATCATCGAAACCATCCTGAGCCGCACCACTGCCCGCATCCAGGTCCCTGCACAGAGCTGCTGAGTTTGGACACTTCTAGACTAGAGCAAAATTCCTCAGTCCATCTCCATGAGAACATGATTATTGTCATTAGAAACATACTGTGACAGACAATGTCTCTGCAACACTCCCCGATGAGCTCATGCACCGAACCTAACGACTCCTGCTGTAGCTAAATCCCATACTTGGCGGTTAAGACACCACTGTGTGTTCGACTTCTACCACTGATGAGCAGTCTACGAAGCAGCCTGATGATTTTCTGAAGGTCTGAGATCATGATAACACCACGAGAGTCACAAAAAAAAGATGTCTCCTTTTCCTCCCTCCCATTCCCCACAAGGCTCATTTTACAAACTGCAGCTGCTGAAAATGGAAAGCCCAGTAGAGCAACATCACTACGATGGTGTCACGGAGCTCGGATGCTGCGACAGAAATCAGCAGACACGCTGGGCTCCCAAAGCACTGTATTTCGAAAGACTTTACTCTCCTGCTTCTGAGATGAGTCCAAGGAGTCGACGGCATCACTGCTACGTCTGGTGGTGATGTCCTATGCTCCTGCTGGCATCGTCAGGAGCACACACGGCCACGTGCTGCCGGCGCAGGTGACAGCTGCCACCCCAGCCGTGTCCGTCCCCAGGCTTGGCGCAGGACCGGTGAGTACCCGTCAGCCCTGGCCATTGGGTCGGTGTGCATATTCCCTCCTGCCCCATTCAACCACTGCCGCCTCCTTTGTTGTTTAGCCCCTTAGGAATCTTAACGGAACCCAAAATATTTAATGGGTTTGCTAGTGATAATGTCATTTTAAGTGACATAGATATGATAAATTGCTCCCACACATCACTGAATTTTGTTTCTAAATTTTTATGTATTTTTGATAGGCCAATTTATCCCTGCTGCAGCTCCAGCCTGCGCAGTCAATGGCATTCCACTGGGGGTGAATTTTGTCTGCTATTTACAGTGTGTGCTTTTAAGCAGTGATTGGTGTGACAGTGTGATCTGTACAGCTGTCTCCCTGTATTTATTTTTTTGCCTATAAGGTTGAGATATACTAGCTCAAAAAAACCGCCAAAAACAAACCAAAAGAAAAAAAACGCTCATAGCTTTTCATGTGAATGACTTTAAATAACTGGTTAATGATTATTATTAGCATGGCTATAATGGAACGGGGTTTGCAAAGTTTATGGGCTTGACTGAGCAATTGCACGTAAAGCTGTTGTGTGCCCCTCTCTGACTCTAAACCTTTTCTGAGGTTTTCTTTATAATTGGACAGTGCCCTCTGGGCTCAATCTTACTTGACGTGCCTGACATGAGGTTAGCGGTGGAGCCTCATGCGTGGGGGATGTCTGATGTCCATGTGTGCGGGGACGGCATTGCACAGGTACCCGCTGGGAGCGAGGAGAGCTCTGCGCCACCCCTTTCCTTGTGGGGAGATGAAAATCTTCCCTCTCCAGATGACAGTGGTGACTTGTGGGCAGGGAGTGTTCAAGTGCTCTGCTTGAACTTGTATGGTACTCGTCGGCTTTGTTGGCAGGAATTTTATGAGCTTAAAATGGTGGCTCTCCAAGGCAGCATCCTTTCAGGCTTGTGTGACATGAAGAGTCCCTAAAGCTCTGTTTATAAACCTGGCTTTCTGGGTCTGTCTCTGCTGCTGCAGTGACTTTTCTTCTGCCCCTCTCTGGGTGCCGATCTGTGCCTTGATAGCGGTTTATTTGGTGACACCCCAGGAGTCTCCTGGAGACTTTTGGAGGGAGTGCAGTGCTGGTTTAACCCCCTCTGCTTGGCTTTGCCTTTCTCCTCTTCTCCTGTCCACCCACCCTGGGCTGTCAACCAGTATCACTCAAACAGCAAACTCCCTTCTGACAGAGCGGCTGCTACACAGTTAACATTTTCCAGGACTGAGCCTCCTGAGATGTTTATTCCAGGAGTGTTATCCTGCTTGAGTTACCACCTGTGGTACCAAATAGGAGGAAGGATGGCTGCGTCATGAATACGTTCATGCCCTGAAAGAAGAAGGAATTTGCAAGCCAGGAAATGCTGTGTGTGTTTTCCTGAAGGTTTAACTCCTGAATGTGCTTGTTTTGATGCATTTGAAGAAGGATAACCAGAAGCAGCCTGCAGAGCAACACCAGAGGGGTGTTACACAATACAGCCATCCAGCTATGAGCACCCTTGTTATTCAGTCATCAGATTTGTCCCTGTCAAAGTCCTAGGAAGGCAATAATAGTTTCATTTGGTGTGTTTGTTTGTTTGGTTGGTTGGTTTTTTAAATAAGATGGCGCAGCTTCAAAAGTAGTACAGGATAAGGCAAAGTCTGGGAATACAAAGTATTATGATGGCCATTATTATTAATCACAGCTCAAGTAAACCTGCCTGAGAATTTGCTCTTATTATTTGGTCTGCTTCCCTCTGGTTTATGCTTCCTAAGCAGAGTTTGATTAAAAACTGTTGTATCTCATTTTGCTCACAAGGGTTGAGGTGCCGTGTTGCTGTCACCTGTCTGCAGCCAAAATAATATGACACATCGTGGAAGTGATTGAATACTTGCTACTGGTTTTGATCTTCTTCAAAATATTGTTTTCACTTTATATAGCTGGAGAATAGCTGGCCTCCTGCCGTTCCCATTCACATCTTATCCTTGAACAATGAAAAGAAAATCTGCCTGCAGTAAATGTTCAGTTTATGTCGGGGAATTTTTCCAATACAGAAAGAGAAAGGGAAATAAAGCAGTTTTATGAAATAATGATGCCATTCTCAGATAAACATGGATATTTTTGCTGTTAACTTCATGAATAAGGGGGAGTAGGGGATTCAACTGTACCTGAACTCATGCCAGAACTGCTTGCCTATTCAAAGGTTTTGGGATTTTAGGCTTTTTGAGATTTTTAAAATTTTTTTAAAGACTTTTAACTCACACAGATTTTACTTTCCTATGTCTAAAAGAGGCAGATTTATTACAGGTATAGCAGCATGTCTCTGGCATTTTGATATACATGGGTTTCTCAGGGGCTGATGGATGCAATCTCCCCGCAATTAGCAGCGTGGGGCGAGGTGGATGGCGGTGGCGGGGTCAGCAGGGAGCCGGGCAAGGGGCAGCTCGTTGCTATGGAATGGTTTGTATTTGTCATCGGTTTTGGCGGTGCCCAGAGAAACTTGCTGTTGAGCTGTTTGACTGTTTCCATCCCTGGGACCCTTTTCTGCTCACCCGCCTGCCCTGGCAGTGTAGGTGTCCCAGCCCAGCACCGGCTCTGTGCAAACAGGGATGCAGAGTGGGTTGGTCACGAGTACCATGGTTGTATGAAACACACACATTTTCTAGCATGACTCTGCAAACCAACATCAGCTCAACTACTTTTTATTATTAATTTCAAGCTCCAGCTGCTGCTTTGAAGCATTTTGTTTTGTCATTCTGAAAGCTGCTGCTTAGAACAAGCAAAAGGGAAAGAAAAATGAAAGCAAAGGCCCTAAAACTCATTAGTAACGTAAAGGCTTGCAAGGATGGCTAGCGGTGTCTAATAATCTATCAAGGTGGCTCATTTGTCAGCTATAAAAATGTCATCCCTAGAATTTTCCTAAAGCTTTATAAGGTCTAAGCAGAGTTTACCACTCGTGGTAGCAGCGCTGAATGCGGGCGGCATCACATTGCCGAGGAGAACAGAGCACAGGGCTCACACCGTGCAGCGGCAGCACCGGGAGCATGGGCCAGATGCATCTCAGCCCAAGGGATGGGATGTCCTTCAGTCCTGGCTGCAGAGGAGACAGTCAGTGCCTGGGTGCATTACTTGGGCCAGAAAAAATCAAAAAGCCCATCAGTACATGGACTGACAGCTGGTTTAAGAGGTAGGACCTGCTGCAGGTGTGCCCTTGTGTCTGGTTTCATACAGCATGGCTTGTCACCTTCTTATTCTTGCACGGCTTTGCCTGATCATCTGCATAGCATCAGTGACATACTGGAGAGGAGGAGATACGTCTTATGGATGTGGGGAGAGTGGGAATCAGGCCATTGACTTGTCCTGGTCTTGCCAAAAGGCACTGGGGAGAAGCTGTCATCCTGCCTGTCCTCTGCCAGTACAGCTGCTCTCCTCCCCAGCCGGGCTCTGCCTGGCCATAGTAGGGCAGCAAGATGTGAGGTGGCCCCACGGGAAACAGGGGTAAGCTGGGAGTGCACACACCGAGGGCACGTGGGTCCCACGGAGCCCAGGAGCTGTCAAGCAAACTCATGCTAAGGGCTTCATGACTATTTATCACCAACAGATACTCTCCCTGAGTCTCCTGCAATGTCTCAGTCACCTTCTCAGCCCTATCTTCCAGTGACTTTCCCTTTGTCCTCAACTAATCCATCATCTGGTCCAGCCCCTGGAAACAGCCTGCAGTGTATTTGCTGCTTTAAACCACCGACCTTCAGGCTTTGCTCCCACAGCAGCTCCCAGTCTGTGCTGATCCCTTTTCCATTCGGAGACTGCTGACAAGTTCTGGTTTTGAAACAGCTTCATACAAAACTGGAAGGAGGTCTCAAATCCAGATCAAGCTTAACATCTGCTGCCATTCTCCCATGCAACCAGCCTCTTCCCTCCCGCAAGTTTTAAGCCATTCTTTTCACTCTGCTGCTTTGTGTGGCTAATGATTATACCACTGATGAGGGGATGGGGACAGTCACACAATCACTGCAAAAGGCTTAGAAATACATGTATGTAGTTTGGGTTTCTTTGTGAAATTTGAATTCAAATCCCCACTCTCAGTAACAAAAAAAATAAAAGGGAGAAACATCAGCACTGAAGAGCAACAACTTAAAAAAAAAAAAGTTCAGAGGGAGTCTGGGGTTTGGCTGCCTTTTTCTCCAGACGGGAATCTTGTAGCATTGCCTACGGAGCCTTTCTTCTCTGCATTAGGCGAGCGAGGGGATTTCATTTCATACATCATTTACAATGGCGTGCATCAGGAGCAGAGTTGGTGCATATTAACACAGGGGTGTAGGGAAAGAGTTGGGTTCTTTTAAACTTTCAAAGCATTCCCACCAAGGAGGGGAGCCTGGGCTGCTTTTTCTCTTTCACTCCATTGTTGAAACTGTGTGAACAGAAAGCCCATGAAATGGAAAGTGGAGAACAAAGGCAATGAAAGGCCTGTAACGTGCCAGCATTAGCAGGAGCTGGAGTAGAGCAGGGATGGTGCAGCAGCTGGCCCTTTAAGTCTTGGGAAACTCTTCTATCTCCTCTCTTCACTCTCCTAACTGCTCCTGCCTTCCTTTATATGCGCCATGGAGTGAGTACAGGGACTCCCCTGCACTTGGAAAGAATGGTCAGGGGTTGGGAGAACATGAGGAGGATGTCCTCCTCCTTCCCAACCAGCCCATCTGGCCAGAATAATCAAGCTTTCTTCATTGTACCACTCTTTACTTTAAGCCAGGTCTTCAGATCACTACAGAATGGCCACCCCTTGTATAGATTAAAAAGTCTTTTAGATAATTGTTTGGTTTAAGAATCCATGTTCTTAATTTTAGAATATATTTGGTTTGCCTTTAATATCCTCCTAGAATTTGCAGCCTTAAAAAATACTTGAGAGAACCACAAATTATAACTCACTATGAGCTCTAAAACTAAATGTGGGGAAGCTGATGTTGCCTCATCGCAGGACTCCAGGGACTGGAACTTTCTTGTTCCCATGCATTTTTCTCCTTTGAGAGAAGCTGAACAGGCCACTCTGCAAGAGGGACCAGGAAAGTCCCTGATGCCTTGTGATGGCTGTACAAACACCTTACACCTTCCTCATGGCTGGAGAGAGCCATTGAGCAGGGGCGCGTGGGACCTTGGGCCTTTGTGCATGAAAAATCCTCTCTGCATGCTATCCCTTGCCTTTTCTATGGAAGACCACCTAAAAGGTCTCGTATTTTGGCTAGAAGTGTCTGTCAGACAGCCTTAGGAATAATGCCAGTATCAAGGGCATTTTCCAGGACTGTTGCACTGGGAACATGCCGATTATCTTATCTGCCTGATGCTGCTCTTCCAGATACACAGTTGTAGGTCAAAGGACTGGGAAGAGATTTAAATAGGAGTTCCCATGGCTCCTGAAATTGATACAAAGTCTTTCTTGGCTGATATTAATATAAGGCCTTTCCTGGTTGTTACAAAATTCACCACATCCTACTCTGGTGGGTCACCTTAGTGCTATCTGGTCTGAGGGAGTGCAGAAACAGCAGCAAGAAATGCCCACCACATCTGGGTATGTCTACCTGGATTCAAACACTTACGGGTTTTTTTCAGTAATTGATGTTGAACAAATTTGTTTCCCTGGATTTACAAAGTTTATTTTCAATTAAACTGTTGACTGGTAGTTGCTCAGAGTCTGTTGCTGAACTGGTGATGGATTTAAGTGACTCAGGAGACATTCAGCTTGCTCCAGGTGACTTCTACAAGGTTACAGGAGGAAAAAAAAAGCATGCTGGGTTTCTGTCAGCTGCAAGTTTTGCCCCGTTAGAGTTAGGGAATGGAAACTTTTCCCATCCCTCCCCCATGACTGTGCTCAAAACTCCGCAATCTATTTTCTCTCACTCTTCACCTCTTCTCCTTTATATTGGCTGCTTTGCACCAAAAGCCCCATAGTTACATGCACTTTGACACTTGCATTTCAAAATGCCTGACTGTGGAGTTCTGCCAATACCAGCAATTGATCTGGTGCCACAGACTGGCTTAATTATTCAAGGTCAGTCTCTCTCTGTCTCTTCTTGTCCAGGGAGCAGCAGCTATGGGGAATAAAACTTGAACAGTCTTTAAATTTTAATCATGAACTTTAGTAAGTCACAGATTTGTTTTGCTGTATGTATTTTTTTTCTGTTGTACTTCTTGCAACTTTTCCAGCATCGCCACTCAGAGCATGTCTTTATTGCTCAGTACAATGGTGTGCTTTTGTAAAGCACGGTATTTTACACTGCTATTTAAAATGCATAAGTTGTGTGATCTAAGCAGTTTCCAGTTCACTTTTGAGCTCCTGTAAAATGTATCCCTCAAGGCGTTTGAGCTGAGCAACTAAGAAGGTGAAGGTATTAGAGGTTGTGAAATGGCTTGTCTGCTAATTCTTTCTATGTGCATCTCTTCAGATAAATCTCCTGTGACCTCCTACTACAAGCAGAACATTAGTTAAGTATCTCCTTGGTAATGGAGTGTCCTGAACTTGATCTTATATTATATTAAGGACTGTTCATGCTATCTGGGAACATGCTGGCCTTCAGGGAAGGTAGGAAAGGTGTCTCTGAAAGCACACGAGGTGTGAGTAGCTTCATTGCTGGGCTGATGCAGAGACCCTGGCCCAGTTCTGCTGTCGGTCATGGGCACTGGGTCAGGCTGGAGGCTTATTGGGCTGCATCCCCTTAGGCAGCTCCCTGCCTGCTCGTGCAAGGGGTAACAAGGAACAAAATCCATTTACAGCGGCCTTGGGGATGCTCTGATTTTCATCAGCCCCAGCCCATGAGAAAACAGAGAAGCCTTTGAACCCCTCAGTCCATCGGTGGAACAACTCTGAGAGCTGACAGAGTGTAAGGAATTATTATAATTTTAAAATAATAATAAATTCTCAAAAAGAAGACCCAGAGCTTTGCAAAGGTGCAGATGGGGAGTGAAGGCAGCCAGTGCATAGAGATGCTGACCTGGGCTTGGTGACAGGGTGAGACCCAGACTGTCCAGCGGTGCTGCCAGCTGTTGGGGCCCAAAGGTGACACTTCCTATGCATATATTTTTTTGGGAAATAAAGCCCTACAGTCTTTGCTAATTTTTAAACTCTCAGCCAGATTACAGTATCTCTGTTTTACAGCACCCAGCCATTAGTGAAAAGCACTATGTAAGTCAATTAATGATAATGTCTCTTTCCTTGAGATAAAATAGTTCATTCTTACAAACTGGCCAGGATGCACAGAAAGGCGAGCTGCATGTTGCCCTTGATGGTGCAGGATGAATCGAAACGCGGCTTTGCTTTCTTCCCATGCAGTTGCTGGCTTTGTTGCAGATTTAAAGCAGCACCGTTTGAAGCTTTTCCTCTATAGCTGTGTTATGCTGTTCTCCTTTGTAATGAAAACTTCTCTTTTTTCATCATTTTTAATTTCAAAGTCTTCAGGAGTTAGCTTCCTCATGGCTACATCTCAGGCTGTGAAGACCGGAGTGTCTAGCTATGCTCTTCCTTGCCAACCCAATGGCCAAGGCTCGTTGGCTTTCACCTTCTATAACAGCTCTTGGCTGGTGTTTACCCAGTGCCTTGTCTTACTTTAAAACATATTTCTAAATGTGAAGCCATTTGTTCCTGAGCTGAAGCACTTGCTGCTAGTTTGGGGGAGGTTTGTTTACTGCAGTAACCAGCTTGCTCTGTATGTATTCCCATCACTCTCCCTTGCTATAACCTACAAATCTCTCCAAGTTATCCAGCTCAATGCTGGAGATGGTTTTTGAAGTCTTCTTAAAAGTATAGTGAGTGCCCTTAAAATTTTCCCTGCTTTGAAAGATTCTACCTGGTCTAATGCAACTCCCTATTTTAAAGGTAGGGAATAAATATCTTGGGGATGGCTGGCTCACATACAGCTCCTATCTCTTAAAACATTAATGGTCCATGCTGTTTGATTCTTTTTTGAAAGTACTCTGTTCCTGCTTTGTTTATTTAATTTATTTTCTCTGCACTGGGACTTGCCAAATGGAGTCGTGTCCCCCCCACCCCCCTGCCGCCATCCTTTCATTCACAGAAATCAGTGAGATGTAAATATGGCTCATTTAGATTTAACATTGCCAACTTTTGTTTCAAAAATCAGACATAAGGTCCCTTGAATTTTGAAATGGGTTTCAAAAACCTGTGTTGAAAAACTAAATTCGGAATAATTTCTGGTTTTGCTTTCTGTATTTTGTGCCTTTGAAGGTTCACGCTTCTGAGGCTTCAAGTACAATCATAAAAGCTTGAAACTTGTTTTACTGTTAATAACTGCTGCATCCCCTGCAATCACACAGTTCCAAGAGGGAGCCACTGTAGGAAATGAGCCAAGTCAAATACTGCAGCTTAATAAACTCCAAAGACTTGACAACAACAAATTTTGCTCCTGAAAATTGCCCATCGCTTTGCCTATAGCAACTACTAACTCTGGGAAGACAACATGGGAACAGAGAGCACCATAACTGAGCTCAGGGCTATGCAATAAAAGGAATTACTCCATATTTGAATGCCATGTGTTATGTGACCAAGCCTTTGCTAACTCAAGCTGAAAGCTGAAGATTGGCTTGACCACAGCCCTGAGCACCTCTGACTGTCCCTCTTGCTGAGGGATGGGTGTTTGGGAGCCCCCTCTCCAGCCACTCTCTGGTTTGGGGATTGCAGAAATCAGATTTGATGATAGTAAAGAATTTTTGCCCTGAAGGGTGTATTGACCCTTAAGGGGTTTACGAAAGCTCAGCACTACTTTGTGTTAGAGCTGGTCTTTCAGCCCTGGGGCTGAGCTTGGGCTGTTTGAGCCCCCGCAACAACACCCCCGTGCTGAGCTGCAAATCACTGGGCTTATTATGTGGAGCTGTCTCTCCTATATTAGTGTCATTTTAGCTTGTCCTGTGCTGTGGCAGGTATCCACGGCTGTTTGGCTGGGTATGATTGATGTCGCCTCTAATTCATGTCAAATGGTGAGAAGAGCTGGGGGCAGAGGGAGCTGCCCTGGGCCAGTGCAGGGGGAGTGAGCAGAGGGAGCAAAACTTCTGCTGGTCACATATTGCCGCTGTGGGTTTGGGTTTTTTTTTGCAGCCTCTCGTGCAGAAGGTGAGTAGGGACTGAGCAAGAGATGAAGATGATTCAATGTGTCAGAAATATGGGCTGTTTTTTCTCTGGTATTCCTGCTGTTGGGATATGTTGATGACACCACACAGATGATCAGGAGATGAAGCTTGGGATGGTTGTGGCTGGTCAGCTCTGCCCCGTGTCTGGGTGACATGTACAAAACCTTGCCTGGTGACATCTTCCCATACATACGGTCCATTACTGACATCATCAAGCGACGGAGACCGAAAGCAGTTTGTGCAGGGACTTGGCAATTAGTAACAGAAACATGTACAGGCGAGGGCTTAATTAAACAGGCATGTTATCTGGGCAGGCAGGGCTAGCAGGGGGGTCACCTAACTCCCCCAAACTTCAGTCAGTGCATGTAAATCCCCTTTTCTTTTCTGCCTTTTATGTTTCCTGTTTGCAAGATGTGAGATAGCAGCATAGGCTTGCTGCTTTTCTCCTTTTTTCCTCACACATAAGAGATATAAAAATATATATAATTTATAGATAACGTATATATAAAATCATATTCTGTCTAAATACATGCAGACACACACGAAGCATGTTGCAGAGCCTGTGGGAAATACTGTCTGCAATGGAGTTCGCTAATTATAGCAACTCTAATGGCAGCTTCCCCCCTCTCTTCTTAACAGCAACAGAGATCAAAACCTTTTTTGTTTAAAATATTTACTGTACAGCTTGCAAAGCTTTAATCAACGTAACATGACGTTTCCTTGCAGCAGCTGAGTAATAAATATGCAATTAATAGGGAACTGAAATACACCCATTAGCTGTTTGCAGAGTCTCCACTTCCCCGCTGTAAAAAAATTGCTTTCAGAGCATTTAATGCTTTGCCTACAGTCTCCTGTGCCGCCAAAACATGGGGAAGGCGGCGATCCCCCTGCCTTTTGGTGGGGAGAGGGACAAAGCGTTGCAGAGAAGCTTTGCAAAGTTCGCATTGGAAATCAGCCTTGTTCCCGCTTTGGCAGCCGGGACAAGCGTGGGCGATGCAGGTCGACAGCTCCACCCCCAAGTCACATCTCTCCTGCCCGGGAATTGAGCTTTTGAGACTGTTGATTTTTCTTCAGTGAGTGTGATTCTGCACAACTTAACAGGTCCGGGCACGCTGATCTCCAGCAGCTTTGTGTTCGCCCGGTGCAGGGCCAGCAGCGGGGAGCTGGGCTCCATCCGTCCCTGGCTCCTGCGGAGCCGGGGCTGCAGGGGCGATCCTCCCGACCCCCCAGTGCTCGCTGGAGGGGCTATAGCTCTGCTGGGTTCATACTGCAGTAGCCCATCAACCAAGTTAGTGTCTGCTTTCTATAGTTTTTAAGCTGCTTTTTAAAAAGCTAGTTTCCAACCACGGTTGTAGCACTGTCTGGCTCTGTTTTGGGTAGTAGGAGACAGCATGGAGATGGCTTGAATACCCCTGATAACTAAGTGGTGAACTATATCCAGAATAACCCTCTACTTCAGAGTATTCTCCAAACCCTTGTCCCACAAACCTCGAGATAAACTAGAGCTACAAGCTGGGACAAGAGCCTGAGTCAGTGCAACAGCTCTGGCAGCTCATTCAGCAGCCAACAAGCTCCTCGTCAGTGGGGATGATCACGTCCCCTGTGGCCACCCCACTCAGCACCACTCAGTTGGGTTGAGTGATGCCCAGGCTGGTGTCAGGTCACTGCAGCCCGTACGCAGCCAGCGCACCCACCAGATGCTGCTTCCCAAAAAAGCCACGCCGTCGCACGGGGAGGAGGTGGTGCAGAACCGTGTGCCTCCTAGCTAAGCATTAGCGAAGCTTTTTAATCTCTCACTGTGGGATTTCTCTTTGCTTCAGCATCGCGCCATAAAGTATTTCAGACAAGGTGACATTTTCCATCTGCATAAAGTGCTTGCAAACAGTGTGAATTTAACTTTTATTGGCCTGATTTAGAGGTATGGGACTGTGCATAAGTCTTGGTCTCCCCGCCTATAGTCCTACACTTTACGTGATGAATTAGTCAGTAGAATAAACACGGTATTATCTAGCTGTACACACGTTTGCATCTTCCAAAGAAAATTAAACCTTGTTTAAACGTACAAAAGCCAATGATGGTGAAATCAACTTGGTTATAAATTACCCAAAACTCAAAACTAATCCACAGCTTTCTCAGAGCCTGAAAATGTTCTGTCTCCTGGAGCAGGAAACAAGCAGGATGGCAGCGTCTCACCATGCCAAACCTCTGCACGACACTGTCTGTGCTACTTGGTTCATCCGTCTGTTTGTGTAGGCGGCCGCTGCTCCCCGTGAGGTTTAAGCAGTGGACAGGGCAAGATACCGACCTTACTTCAGTTTGCGCTCCCTTCTCCATGTACTGAGGGAAGAGCAATCCATCAGCTATTATTTGCAGCGATCGACAAATGTTGATGTCTTAATGGCAACTACCATACCTGCAGCTGGGGGGTGATGGAATACAGATAGAGCCCTTAGTACCCAGGCTGGTGATGAGATTTTATATTTCATTTAACCCAGAACATAACATGCTGTAATGTATATATTTGTAACTGCTCCCTCGATGGTCTCTCTGGAGTATTATAAAGATTTATCATGTAGCATTTGGTCAATACTAAATACCATGAAATGTCAGTAGAGCAGTTCTTGGGATTGCTTGAGCAGTAAATAACAGAATCCTACAACATCCAAAAAGAAATGAACAGGTGAGCAAGTAACATTAAAGAAACAAAACAAACCAAATCCAATCCCTAACCTTTAAGAAAGAACAACAAAGCAACGAAAATTTTATTATTAAGTTCCCTTGACTTTAAATGAGACATTCGAATATGTGCCATTTAAATGCTTTGAAAAGGGTAGCTGTTTACATCTAGAAATGCTGTGCCATGGATTTTCGGGCATCACATCAAGTTTTCTCTGTTTTACCTCCATGAAACCCTTGCTCCGCCTGCTCCATGACCCTGTGGCAGCAGCTGTCCCAGGGTTAGGGAGCCAGCACAAACACCGTCTGCATCCTCCTCTCCAGAAACCTCCCTGAGAAACAGCAGCTGCTTCGTGGGAGGTGGGACAGACACCCCTCCCAGTGCTGCCACCTCCCCTCCTAATCACTCCCCAGCTAATGGTGGGAATTGCTCTGAGAAAAACCTCCAGGTTGTTGGTTATTTTTTTACAGGTCAGAAGTTGGCTACTGCTTAAACATATGTTCCTCTTTCCCTGTCTCTGACCTGCAGAATAGCTGCTAACTAACCAAAAGACAACATGGTGAGCCGAGGCTATTAGTGAATAATAATGCCATTTGCAGGCAGCAAAGGCTGAAAGGCTTCCAGAGCAGTTAGCAGTCTGCAGGCATCTCCCAGAAATGCATGAGCAGAGCTCCTGTGCAGCAGCCAAAGAGCAATTATTCTTGGAAAGCACGTCTGCCTCACGCTTTAAAACCTTTTCTAGTGTCTGGAGTCTAAAAAAAAAAAAAAAAAAAAAAGTGCTGAAAGAAAGCAGAAAAACTGAAGTAAAGGATTTTACGTGCTGCGAATGAACGGGACTGCAGGTGTGTGCACCTCACGGCATCCTCTGGCCAGGCCGGGCTGAAAGCGGGCTGAGCAGCCCAGAGCCCGGCCTTGAGGAGGGGGCCACAGGTAACCCCCTCTGGCCATCCCAAGAGCAGAAACGCAAGCAGTGTGCAAAGCTCCTCAAAAATTACCTTTTAAACATGAAATTCAGTCAAGCAGGCTTCTGTTGTGTTTGTTTTTTGTTTTTTGTTTTTTTTTTTTCCCCAAACATCTCATTTGTAGCAGAAGATTATATTCCTACCGGGGTCATTTTGAGTGCAGTATCGTACACAGTTCTGCTCTTTAAAGAACTCGCGCAGATCCTAACAGCTCTCCAGGCAGGAAATCTGGTGGGAACTCTGCTTTCCTGCTTACTGATCTAACGCTGGATCCAGCGATCCCACTGAGCCCATCAGTGCAGTGTCTCGGTAGCAAATAATGATACCAGGAGCCACCAAAGGAGTGTTTTATGGTCCAAACTTGTTAGCTTCACAGAACAGTTATTTTGCAACATTATTATATTTTTTGGAAGATCACCCTGTTGCTTGCTAGTTTATGCCATGTCTTTATTTAACCACTCTGGTGCTATTTTTTTCCTTTAAATTGCATTTTCAGTTCCTACATGAGACTTATTGTCGACATTTTTTTGGTGTGTGTTTTTTTTCTGTAGGCTGTTGTATCTTTTTTTTTTTGGTTCACTTGTTTTAATTGTGCATCTTATTTTAAGTACATTGTTTTATGACATCACTTGTTAATTGTTCAATTATCACTCTCTTTCTCCGCTGCTCTGCAGTGTGCAGTAGCCTTGAAGTGCTGTAAGAGTGCGCCACAAACAGCTGAAAAAAAAAAATAGCCTAAAGACCCAAAGATGCATTGTAGACAGTTCTGCATTATTTAATTACATGTTGTTTGGGAAATAATTAGTAAGAAATTAACTTATTTTTCAGTATTGTAAGAGCCTTTGCAATTCGCCAGCGGTGCTGCCCCAGGATGGGGGCCGAGCTGGAGGGTTTTGCCATTAGCCCAGGCGTGGGTGCAGCTGGGATTTGCACGGGTCAGGGCTGGCAGGACCTGTGGGGTTACGGCGGACGTGTCTCTCTGAGGAGTAACAGCATCTCACACGCCACTGCCATCAGCGTAGGGACTGTGCGCGGCCGTCAGCTGGTGCCTAAAAGGTGCAGGTTAACAGGAGGTGCATTTAGCTGTCACCTCTTCACTCCCTTAGCTCACCTGGTACTACAAGCCCACGCTCCTGCTCTTTAATTTACTCCCACGCCAACTTACCCACAGCATCGTGCCTCCCGTCTCACCTTTGCTTTAGGATGACAGCTCCCCGTTACCCTTTGCATCTTCAAAAAGGTGAGAGTGCCATTGGGCTGCATCTCCCTGTCATCGGCCCTGCCTGAATTTCAGCAGAAGTAATTAAAAACAGACCAAAACCCCAAGCGATGCTGCTGCACTATAGGTGTTATGCCAAGTGCTGTGTCTGTGGACTCAGGAGCAGTCAGCTACATGCATTTTGATGTATGGGTGAAAGGAGCACTGTGGTCTATAAATGCAGATCTATTGAGCAGCTCATTTTCAGCTTGGGAAGATAAAGGTTGGTGTCCTCTCTGCCAGAGGAAGGACCGATATTGGTGTTGTGCTGCCCGAGCAGTGAGTGGGTGCAGGTGTACAGGTGGGTGTTACGGCAGCAGGGCTTTGAGTAGCTTCCACTTGGATTTGTGAGACTAAACCGACTGATTAAGAAGTGCCCAGTTCCTCTCACATGCCCAGCCCAGACCTGTGTGTGACAGTTATCCTCCACGTAGCTGTGGACAATTTCTATCATCTTTTTTATCATGCAAAGCCTTAAAACAGCCTGGAAGCTGGTTTATGACACTGAACTCTTCATTACATAGCTCATGTGCTCCACGGCATGTCCAGGTACAAAAAAGTTTCTTTTACAAAGCCGTATTGTATATTAGTTTGGAAGGGATGCGTGAGTTGATGGCTCGTGTTTCTGTTAGGAATGCAACAGTTCTATAATAAAAACCTGAAAGAGAACTGAAGATGCTGAGATTCAACCTATATCGCTGCAGTATCTCACTTGTTTTACAGTAATTTGATGCTGCCTGAACACAGTAGTCGACCTTTTTTTACTCCTGCTTGCAGGGTAGAACAGCAGGGATGATAAACCTTATGCTTTAGTTCAGAAATAGCGCACATCGGTGAGAGCGATGAGGGTTGCACCACGGGAGAGAGTGGGTTGTGGCAGCTCACAGCAATACTGATTACTGAGGGTTATTATATATACAAGAAAACCATATTGCCTGCCAGAGAAATGGCACATTGGCCTAAAAGCCTATTTACGGTTTGTTTGCTTTTTAAACTCGGGCTCATATCTAGTCTGATGTCCTTTATCTCCTGGAAAGTGTGTTCATTTTAGAGCCATGAATGGCTCAGAGTCCTGAGAACCTGAAATGGTGACATTCATGAGCACCATGATGGTCCTGCTCCACCTTGGACTGGCTGTGGCTGGAGTTTGCATCAGCTGAACACACACACAGGTTGCTGTTCTTTCCTTAAAGCAAAATTGGTGTCTGACAATACCCTAAGAAATCTGTGAAATAGCTGCTTGAGGTGGAAAGGGAAGCACGATGCATGCGTGGAGGGGAAATCTCCTTCTGGCCAGTTGAAAATTATATTTGTGCCCTAACTGGGAAACAAAACCCAAGAGTGGGAGTGACCTTGCATCCTGTGCAGCCCTGCTCTGCCTGGTCTGTGGAGGACCAGCTGTGTTTTTGAGGCAACATAGTTGTGGGGAAAGGTAAAACTCAGCATGAAGATCATGGAAAAAAATAATAATGCAAAACCAGCACAGGATGAAAGCAGCACTTGAGGTCATCTGGGTGCTGGACAGCATCTGCTTTTATGTATACAGAAGCAAACATAGCATGAGTAATGGCTTTGAAGCAGCTATGCTGGATGTTTATTGCACAGAGATGGCTGGGGCAAATTAGAACATTTCACTTTTTCAGCAGGCAGTGCACAATGTGTGTAACTCTCACAGCGACCACAGACCTCAAGAACAGTGGGCAAGCACCTTCCCTCTAGTAAACCATATAATCTCGTTCCAAAACCGTGAAGCCCAGCCTCAGAGATCACAGGGATTTTGCCTGATTAAAGACCAGAATAAATTTTGGGGCCAGGTTGTCTGGCTGTTGTAGCAGCAAATGTGGGAAGGAAGGCCTCGGGCTATTTTCCTTGACATGGAAAACTTACATGACAGATCATTTGATGTGTTGATTCTATTTTTTAAACATTGCCTAGCACAGAAAGCAGAGCTGGAAGCAGCTCAGCCAGCCATCAGCTCTGCCCCACGCAGTCCAACATTTCTGCCTTCCAGGGCAGGAGCTTTGCCCAGTCCCTGTGTCTCTGTTGGCAACCAGCACGCTCCCACACGAGCATGAGCATCTTTTCTCAGGTGTCTTCCCCACCTCCAGCACAAGCTAATCACAATCCCTGTGTTCCTCCATGAACTATTTACATGATCACAGTCAGCCTTTGGCACAATTTCTTGCTAACGCTGTAACGGTAATGGCGCTCTGGTAAATGACTGTGCTGCCACCAGCTAAAACTGTACCGCAAATTACCCCAACCGACTCGGAGTCGGCAACTTGGCTACACGGGGATCAGCTGCAGAACACGTGGCCCCAGATGAGCCCAAACTCTTCTGTGGCATGTTCCAGTTGAAGCATCACATCCCTTTTTTCATAGAAAAGGGCAAATTCTGCTGGAACATCACTGGCTCTGGGGCTCATCTTCCTGGGTGGTAAATTGGGAAGAAAGTTTTCATCCTGAAGAACTTACTGAGCTCTTCTTACATTTTGTATGTATGAAATGAGTCATTCTGAGGAAAGAATTCCTTGGGAGACTTGAAGTGGTGGGATCTCTCTTACTGGTGCTGGTGTGTGAGGACAAAAATGAGTCTGACTGTCAGGTCTTGGGAAAAAGCATGCAGCTCCAAAGTAGGAAAAAAAGAGAAAACTGCACTTTCTTTACCGCTTTACTGCTGATTTTTCTTTCTTTAAAAAATATTTTTAAAAACAAAATTGATCCTAAATCTTCAAGGTTGAATCTTTGGTTTTGTCAGATTTTCTTTTCAATACCAGCTTTTCAGAGCTTGTGGACAGACCTTTAAAGATTACATGAAAGGATAGTGTTGAAGTGCAGAGACAGCTGAGATTCTTCCGGTTGGAAGAATTCTCCAGCCCGCAACTCCTGACAGAGGCAATGGGAGATGGCAGATGGTAGGTGGCATCTTGTTTATCAAAACAAAAACTGTGGGATCTCTTGAGGTGCTGGAAAGCCTGTACAGCTGAAGTGAGAAGTTGCCTATGTGCACTTACCAGCTATTTTGTCTAAACTAAAAACTGCTTCTGTTTGGTGCAACTTGCAGGAAGAAAATGAATTTAGCCAAGGAGAATTAATAGGTAGGATGTTGGTCCTGTGCTGGGTTGGGAGATAAGGTCACCATGGCTGCCATACCTCTTACTATAGCCAGAAAGTTCCTGGTTTAGATGGTTTTGACCCCAAAAGCCACCACTGAGGGCTGGAAGAGCATTCATGCCAGGAAGAAACATGAACTCCACTGAGAACCACAGTTCCAGTCATTTTAGACCACACTTGACCACTTTTTTGATGTGCTTTACTTGTGTTCAGGTCTGTGACATTCAGAAAGTGATTAGTATGGTCTCATATTCTGAAATCTAAGTATATAAAAATATATTTATCTAAAATATTCAGAGACTATTTGATGAGTGAGCCCATAGGCTTTTTTAATTTTTTTTTTTAATTTATTTTTTTTCCCCACCAGACGTAAGTATTGCCGGGTTCTGTAAGAAATGCAGTTTTCATCATTTCTAAATGCCCAAGGCTCTCCCAGTTTTGGTCTAGAAAGGGCAATTAATCCAATTTATTCCTTGTATGCTCCAAACTCCCAAATAACCAGGGTAGCCACAGCAGAAAGATGAGGTGCTCAAGATGCAGCACAACTGTAGCATCCTTGTGGGAGCTACCCAAAAACTGGAGATAAATGCCTCCCACAGAGAATAGTGAGAATTAGTAGGGGCTTCTTTTACAGCTGTGCAGTTTGTGACTGCTTCCCCCAGTGGAAAATATTGAGGTGGATAGGTAGGTAGCAAATTACTCTACATACCAAAGCAGATGTGTACCCGAGCAGATGTGGTCATTCTGTTACTGGGGCAAAGCCAGAGCAGCTTTATGGGTGAGAATGGAGATTAAATTGGAATAAAAAAAGGTATGGAAGGAGAATTGGAACCCTAATGTTGCTTTTTCTTTCAAACTGATCTGTACACGTCACACAGTAGGATGTATGAATAGTAAATTATTCTATTCATTTCTTACTCTTGATGAACAGTAAATTAGTCTAATAACATTTACTGTTCAATTCATTGATTGTCAGAGAGAGATTAGAGGCAAATAGCTTTTAAGTCTTTCCAGCTGCAAACATTAGAGTTGTCTAAAGTTATGATTTTTGACTGTAATTAGCTGCAGCTCTCCAACATCCCCCCCGCTCCATCTCCACAGCGCAGGCGTGCTGTGCCAGCCGGTGATGCTGCAGCGGTGCCAGGGATCCCAAAGCTCTTTGGCAAGGGGAGTTCTTGCAGCTCCCTTGACAAAATAGGTAACAAAAAAAACTATTAAAAAAAACCCCAACACCACACCAAAAAACCAAAACCAAACCAACAACAACAAAAAAAACCAAACCCAAATGGCTTAAGCAAGAATACTGGAGAGTGGAGAATAAACCTGAGACCTGTGAGGCTGAGGGGATATAGGTTCTGCCATGGCATAAAAAAGCCTTTCTGTTCTGTGTCTGGAGGTTCTGAAGTGCTCTTACACAGGAGGACTTCACTGAAGTTGCTCTACCGACACCGGTAGAATACAAGCGTGTGAGTGAGGAGAACAAGGCCCATAAAACACCTGACGAGTCAAGTGAATGTAAGACAGATGCCTGCCTTGTACCCGGTGTGCCTCCTCTTTGTCATCCTCCTGCCTGTGGCTCCAGTTCTGTGCTGAAATTCGGTCCTGTCAGTAGGAAAGTCCTACTGACTATTTACCAGACGGAGAATTACTTGTAGCCAAAAGAAACTATAAACAGCAGAATAATTTCAAATGCTACCAGAGCCTGGAGTTGTTTATTACCGTTATCTACACCTTCACTCCCCTTTTCTTTCACAAGACTAAAGAACTAAATAAAAGCAGACTTCTCTTGATATGCTAGTCAGGTTTTACCACTGTTAGAGACAGGTTGTGCTCCCCGCAAGCTGCAGAAGGGTTGAAATGCAGGTGCTTTGGGGAAATCAAACCTCCTGCCAGCACAAAAGCTCTGCTGAAACCTCAGACCAGCAGAGTGAGGCCAGCAGCGGCCACCTCCACTGCATCCTTGTGAGAAAAGCAGCCCCTGGCAGGGCTGGCAGCTGCTGGCAGCGTTTTTCAGGTGATGCCGCTTGGTCTCAGAAGCTGGTGCGAGACGTCCCAGGGCTTTGGGCACAGAATGTTGGCAGGGATGAGCCTGGGTACCCAGCACTGCTGCTGTAGTCTGGAGCTGTGTGATGAGCTGGTGGGGAAAAGGCAGGTGATGCTCTTGGCAGAGCAGGTCCTGGCTCTGGCACGGTGGGACCTGCCCTGGGATCGGCAAATGGGGCCGGCAGGGGTGCAGGGCTGGGCACGGGCAGCTGCTGGGACACATGGGGCTGGTTCAGCTGCTGGAGATGCAGCTTCTGCTTTCTAAGCATGTGGGCTGTATGCAGCGATAAAATGCCACTTCACATATTTCAGGGAAATTCTTTTCCATCAGAAAATGGAAATCTGTTAAACTGTCTGTGTGTAAATGGTTGATTTTTTTTTTTTTTGGGGGGTAGAATTTTCCACTTGGAAACTGGAAAAGATATTTCACTGACAAAGAACACGTCAGGTTTAGTCTATATTTAGTTTTGCATTCACCTGGGCTGCCAGCATTTTCTGTGAGCGGTTGTCCATTTCCAGGGTCACGTTGTTGGCCTTGCTGAGGCTGACTCATCTCTTGTGTTTGGAGCACAATGGAAGGGGAGTATGGGGTGCAGAAGCTGTGGGGGAAGAACAGGACCACGACTCCTGCAAAAGCCAATGATACCTCAGCTGCAGACAAGCATTAATATCAAAGCAAAATCTTACTAAAGAAAATACTTCTAATTCCTATTTCTCTGAATGTTTGCTCATTTCATTTTTTGCTTTGCTTTCTCTCCTTCCCATATAATGACCCACAGTAATGACAAAATATCAAAACTTGGAGGGAACTGGAGTTGTGATTGTTTGGTGGAGGTTTATTTTAAAAGCTTTACCGTTCGCACCTTTCTTATGCTAAGGTTTTCAAATAGAAATATACACACACCTTAACAACAAAAGGCTATAATGACTGCATTGTCACCAGATAAAACTGTACTAAAAGTAAATAAATGCTGCAGTTTAACATGATTCAGTAGGCAGAGTCCTTATTATTCTTTTAGCATTCAAAGGAAGACTGAATTTCAACATAATATACTCTATGTCTCTGTAGCATCCCTCATCCAGCTGACGCTTCTTTCAAAGTTTCTATCTGCTCATGAATGTAGAGGGTTAAGAATAACCACAGGTGTGAGTGTTGTGGTCACTGATGCATATTTTTAAGTGGTAGGACACAGTGAAGAATCTTGGTTTAAGTGTAATAAAAGTAAGGTCCTGATTTGTTAATGAGGAGCATTGTCTGCTGCAGACACTAATTTCACTACAGGGTGCAGTCTTCAAACTTTTCATTCTAATTAGAATGCATTTCCATATTCTTTATCAATTTCTTCTTTTACTGAAATCTTCTCAAACGACCTTTTTTCTTCACTTATGACTCATCCAAAGATCTTTATTTTTCCCAAAACAATCATTCAGATGCAACTGCATTTTTCCAGTAAACACGTTCAAAAATAAATGACCTTGCCAGCTCATGCCTACACAGTGGGAGAAGGGCATTAGCAGTGCAGAGGCAGCTACTAATAATACACAGGAAAATTAAGTATGGGAGAAGACTGTCTTCTTCTAATTCCTTGAACATTTAATTTCCAAATGCCCTGCAGTGGAATGTATCTCAAGCAGGAGCTTAATGGCTACCAATGGAGTTCCAGCGGTGGGAAAACAAGTCCTGACAGAACAAGGGGGCATTTTGTGCACAGAAGAAAATAGGTTATGTGCTAAGGAGGCACTCTATTCTTTCCTTCAGCC
Organism: Caloenas nicobarica; assembly: GCF_036013445.1. Taxonomy (NCBI): domain Eukaryota; kingdom Metazoa; phylum Chordata; class Aves; order Columbiformes; family Columbidae; genus Caloenas; species Caloenas nicobarica. The sequence continues at coordinate 8,051,883 of NC_088256.1, forward strand.
CTCCACGGCTGTGTCCAGTTCCAATTTTTATAATAAAGTAAATTATTAACTCAAGTTGACGGATTAGTTGGTGTTGGTAATAGGCTTTCAAAATGATTGGTGATATATACTCATTACCCAAATTAAAAAGCCATATTAAAAATAAGGAGAGGAAATGTAGCAGCATTATCAAAGTAATAATTTCTATTTAGTGCATATTTTTCCTGAACTTTGCCAAATGTTGAATTATGCAAGACAAACACTAATCTGAAAGCATTCTAATTAATGATGGTATTTCTTTGCTATCAAATTAAAACCAACACATTCACAGTGCATCTGACTTAAATGTTATTGCAAGTTCTTCACAGTATGAGGAAGATTGTCGATGTGTTTTAAAATATTATACCTGTACCCAAACTACCAGGCTTGAGCCATATTCATCCCTTGTAGAAAAATTATTAATGGGAAAGACTCACGTAACTCAGAGTTCACCCAAATATTTGTTTTGGTATTCAGTACTTCAAGCATCGCAGGAACAAAACAAAACAACCAACCAAACAAAAAAAGGCAAGATGAGTATCTTGACATCAATTAATCACAATGCTTTGTTACCCAGGGTTTGCTATAGTTTTACTGACTAGCAGAATCAAACAGTTGCTTTCACTTTAAAGATGCTTTATAGATGAAAACACATTTACAAAACTTCTTTTGGAATAAAACAATAATCAGGCAGCTAATTAAGCACATTGTAAGTACTGAGATTTTTTGAGTTAAAGACCTGTCCAGGCTGTAACACCATTTTTACTTTGTTATTATAAGCAGAAAGCTAATAAAAATATAATTTTGAAAAAAATCACATTAGTGATTTGCCAGAGTGAATGTAGATGTCAAAGACGCTAATCTAGAGAAGCTGTCAGGTGTTTAAATAGATTTTTCACTGACTTGCCATTCTTAATTACAGCTCAACACCCTGTACAGGTTAAAAATGCTGGGCTCCTTCGGAACAAACTATGAGCTCCTTACCATCTCATCAAATTCTCCTTCACTTCCTTTCAAATGGATCAATCAGATGCCAACACATAACGTTTTTTTCTTTTACATCCTTTCTTAAGCTTCCTTATCCACCGCAATTATATTTTTACCCAAACCTATCCTGAAGGGGATAGAAGAGATTTTATGGAAGAAGCATAATTGGCAATTGAGCTTGCTCTTTCGTAGGTTTCTTTTATGAGAAAAGGTAGAGGTTTTTGTTGTAGAAATTCAGCACTTAAATTAGGGGGTATGCTGGCTCCTTAGTTAAATAATCTAGAATAATCAGGTCAAGAGGGAATAGTACATAGCTTTCATTTAATGTTTTGTATTAATTTTTCAGATAATGTAATTCTACATACTATCCAAATATTCAAGAGTGCATCAAAAAAGAGCTGCAAACCGGAGGACTGACAAGTTGCTAATCCAGCCTTCTGACTGTCACAGGGTGCCATGTAAAAGGGATCCTTTGTTCTTTAAGAGCTGACTGAGTTCCATTAGTATCCATATTCAGAGCCCTGGGCACAATATTAATGCTAATACTGTTGTTACGGAGATGGAAAGCCGTTAAGAATGAACAATAATCAGCTCACAATATCATTGGACATATTCATGCAGGGTGAGATCCGATAGCTCTGAACCTTTCTAAAGAGAAACCGAAAATCCAATTAACATGTTCTGTGTAAACCTCCTCAGCTACTTTCACTGGAGATGACCTTGGGCAGCTGTGTCGCAATTTTGCCAAAAACCTCAATTATGTCTTTAATTCAGCAGCGTTGTTGGGTTTTGCCCAAACAGAAGGCCTGGCTCTGCAGGTTTTTACCTCATGCTGGGTAATAATTGCTCACACAAGTTGCCTCAGCAGCCGTTGGCATCCTCTGTGCCGAGCTCGGACATGGACGGGCATCACCCAGGCTTCGGGCTTGACGCGTCCATGGGGATACACAAGCCAACGAGCAAGAAAACTCTTTTTCTCTCCCACCTCCAGACTCCCAGCTCTCACATGTGCCCTTCAATCATACCCAGGGCACTGCCCGTTTCTGGGGCAGATGGCTGGTGTGACCTGGTGACAGCTAATTGTTTCCTGCTGACGAAGCATGGGGTGAGGGGAGGACGGGCTCCACGTACCCCTGTGCAGAGCTTCGGTCTGGCCCAAGGGGGATGGCAGAACCAGGCATTGTGGCCCAGTTCTCTGGACTCAGGGTCATCCAGCCCATGTTCAGAGGAAAATCTACTCATTTAGAATAAAGGGGTATTGCAATCAGTTTGAATTGGACCTAAAAAAACTTTAATTATGAGTGAAATTTAGTCTGATGGAAAAATAAAAGGAATATTTTTCTTTGGGGCAGGATATGAATTTACCTGCATTAATTGCCCAAGGTAGGGTGAGGAAGTAACTGCCATGAAAGAACTCACGAAGAAAGAATTTATTTTTTGAAGTATTTTACTATCTTGTCCACTTGATATTTTTTTGTTAAGCCAGAATGTAAATGTAAGTTTTCATGGCCCGCCCTCCATATCTCTTTTTTTGACAAGCAGCCTGGAATTAGACTAGCAGATAGTGCATGATGGTGAGCACCCATCCTGGTGGCCACATAGCCCAAGACTCTTCCACTAGGCAACATCATCTGTAGCAAGGTCTGGTCCTAATCACCATGAAGAGAACTCTTAAAGGAGTGAGGATCTTAATGGGAAGAAGTACACTCATTTCCCCCCAGCACAGACAGCTTCTGGGCATAAAACTTTTCTTCTTGTGACCATACAATTCATGGGAAAGGAGGTGAAAGACTTGTCACTGACTGTGCTAATGCCACTGAGATGTTCAACGTGAATTGTAAGTTTTGTTCAATCTGAAACTTTATTAGTGCTGCTGTCAACACAAGTGAAGGATCCCAAAATATAAAGCACTTTAAACTCTTTATTTTCATTTTCTTTTCATTATACTGGGACGAGGCTGCCTTATCTCAAACACACACTTGCATATTTGCACTCTGTGATGGAGAAACAGCACTACATACAGGTCCCTAAAAGTAAACACCAAACTCTCAAATCTTGCATATAATTAGGAAGATTTTTTCTTCATTTATTATTTCCCCCCCCAAGCTGTTACTGCTTGATTTCACTGTCATCTGTGTCACTTCTATGGAAAGATTTTCTCTGTGTTAGCAAGGGAAAATCAGAACAGCCAGCTAATAGCTTGTTACAACAGTGAGGTTTAAGGAAGGGAATAATGAAACAGATCTACTGACAGCACTATGGTTGTTGTACCTCCTCCTTAAACGAAACAGGTCAGGCTCACCCTTTGCTTTGGAAAGTCTCTCTTGGGAAGCACCAGCACAGACCTTGCACCGGATGGACACCAACATCCTTTGAGTACTTTTATCTTTGCTGGCCAGTTGTGTATGCTTTGAGCTGAATACTGGCTGTGACTTCAAACAGAAAAGAAAACAGCTCCCCCTTAAATATCCCCAGCCCAAGACGAACAAAACAAATTCAGTCTCAACTTTATCCTTTGATTTAATTTCCTAGTGTATTAATTTTTGGCCATTCAATCTCATTGATCTATTGAGTCCATCTCAGCTGTGACTTTGATTTGATTGCTTAATTGGCTTAGCAAAGCCTTGATGCATTAGCTCTGTAACGTGCTTACTTGATTTCTGTACGTGTTTGCTTATTCTTTCTTGTAAGATCTATAAAAAGTAAACAGAACTTCTTTTACATAAAATGACAGTCAAACTTAGAAATTCCAGGGCGAAGATAATCTCAGGTATATGCATGCCACTTCTCTACTCCTAGCATAGGCAGAAGAGTTTCATCTTGCCATGTTCAGATCTGGAGATGTTTGAACGTTGACACGTGCCCTTCAGTAAAACTTTCTAGTTTAGCAGATCACTGTCCAGTAACAGGTTGGCTGAGGCACGAGCTCTCTCATTTTCTTCCGATGACTGCTGTGGGGCTTGTTTCTGCTGGTAGAAGCAAAGTAAGTAACAGCCGCCGGCAATATCTTCTGCAGATAAAGTAAAACTTTCTCATATGTTTCGCTCGGGATCCTGCTCTCATTATACCTGACTGAACCAAATCTCTGCTGCTGCTGCTGTGATTTTAAGCATGCCAATGCAATGCACTGGCATTTCTGTGTTTGCTTCATTTGCGTTTAAACAATCAAGATTTTTAATTAAAATGCATAAATGAATCATCCACTAAAAGCCCTATTTCCCATGTTATTTATTTTTTATATCAAACCTTCAATTTGATGGATAAGCACTGTCATTGGTCATTTCTGCTAAAATGATCCCATCAGCAGTGAAATATTTGACAAATCTGATGTTAAATTTTTCATCCCTAGCTTTCAGCACTTGTGGTCCGTTAAGATAAATAGTATGTCTGACTTGTGATCTATTCTTTGAAGCTCTCTGGGACCAGCACTCTGTTAAAGGAGAGGTACAGGTCAAAAGGGTGGTTTGTGATCCAAACAGTGCTTGCCTTGTAGCTTTCTTCATATAGCCAGCAAAACATGTTTTCCTTATGCTTTTTTTTTTTTTTTTTTTTTACCCTGTGACAGTGGCATCTGCAGTCAGCTCAAAAGTTTCTGCTACATCCCACAGCACTTTCCAGCTGGGCACTGAAATTTAACTCCAAGGAAAGTAATTTGTCCCAAGAACTGCATCCTAATATACAGAATAAAGCAGAAAACACACTCTGCTGCTAGTTTCTCTCAGAGGATTGCTGTAAAACTAAACTAATAACAATGCAGCATTCCTTCAAAAACTGAAATCTTGCTCACATGCTAAGAAGCTGTAAGAGTAACAGCATCATCTGGTGGCTTCTGACACAAAGAATGGATTAATTGATTTTTTTTTGTTCTACTTTCATTTAAATTCCTCATTTCTCGGGTGAGGCCAGGTCCTGAAGGAATGTGTGAGAGGAAAAGCAGACAGAAAATGAGAAAAATGAGAGAAGGTAGTAGTGAAATCCTCAGCTATACTGAAACATTAAACTGTATCTGAATACCTCAGATCTTTTTAAAAGGATTTTTTAAAGAACATTGAAAAACACCGTTGTCATTGAAGTCAAGCTTTGTTTAAGGCAATGCCAGATGTGTTTGGGATTTTTGAAGCATACATTCAGAACAGGAACAATGCTGCTAAAGGCCTTGAATCTTAGATAAGGACTGGTATAAAATCTCAACAAAATCTTACAGCAATTCTTTTCCACCATTTCTTTTGTAAGTAGAAACTCAAAACCTTCCAACTCCTCCTGCATCTTCCTTTTGGAATTCTTATTATTGATCCACTTAACTTTTGGAGAGGTGGTATGTTAAAATGAGATGAACACATATTAGTTTGCAAAAGAGTTTCAGCTGTGAACAAGTGCTATTATGATTATGGCTGTAAAACAAGCTAATCCACCAAAGCTTACATGTATGCTTAGTGTAGTACTAGAGGCTGAATCAGCCTGTTTTAGGTATTAAACCTCCCTGACCTAAATGGGCTGAAATATTCCCAGAAGTGTCCAAGGTCCCCAGTAAGAAGTTTACCACAATCCAGATGAAGGAGAAGGGCCACAGTAGCCTATAGAACCCCAGGTCTTCAGGATTAGTTGTCGTAAAAGCTTATTAACAAGGTAACAAAGTGAAAATTATTCCTTCTGGCTTTATTGGTGCACAATGTCTGTTTAACATTCATACAGTTTCTGTCCTATCCTTGGCAGTTGTCTTCTTTGTTGTATTCTTACAAAGAGAGAAATATCAAAACATTAATTTAAGCTGTCACAATGCGAAGGGCTGACAGTCATATAAAGAATTATCATTATGGTAGAGAATGGAGACAAGTTACTAAGGAAAATTAAAGTGACTAGCTAAACAGAACTGAACTTCTTGAAAAATCTAGGATATTGCCATGACAATTTGAATTGCTCCAACTTTTTCTTTTTGTGTTTTTCAGCACTTTCTTACACCGTCTATTATCAATCTGATGGGGAAGAGAAAGAAAAAGAAATCACTTCATATATATTCTAGTTTTAGTGAAATATGTATTTCAAAAGAGAAGATTCATCCTGTACAAGTTTATGCAATAAGATAAATTGCAACTAACATCAATTTTTGCAATTTCCCATAATTGTAGAAGTCAGATTGACCAAGATTACAGCCTGTCTAATCCTTTTTACCAATGCAAAAGATACAGAAATGCTACTTTATCTTCTTCAGAGCTTTTTTTGAAAACAAAATTGACTCCTTTTTAGCAAACAGTATGATTTCTGCAGGTGGTGGCCCAGGGTCTCAAAATGCTTTGTGTATTCCCAAGAATCATTTTAATTATTTTACAGGTGAGGTGAGGAAGAGAGTGGTTAAAAGAAGACAATAACCACTTCCCTCATGTGTTATGCTTTTCATCAATAGCTCTTGGAACACACTGCTATGGCTCTGAAGAAACTGAGAGAATGAGAGTCTCAAGGTGCATGCGCATTTCCATGCCCAGCAAGCTGGACCACTGCAGCCTGAATAGTTTGCTTTCTCCAGTAAAGTGAACCAACAGATTCTTTGTCAGAAGACAAGTTTTCATCAGGAAACACAATGCCTATTCTTGTGCTCTGTCCTCTCATCCTGTGCTACCCAGGTAAGAGGAGAATGCTATGAATTTAACGCAAGGAGTTGGCGAGACTGCATCCTGTCTTCCACACAAACGTCCACTGCCTTCTAGCTATAGCATCTGCAGTGCAAATTAAGTCAGCATTGCAGTGGCTAACTGATCAGACTGCTAATGAAGCATGAGTCCACAAGATTGCTTTATATATTCAACATTTATAATTAATTCTCGTACACATAAGCAATCATTGAGTTAGTTCAGCTAGCACATCAAAAACAGATGAAAAAACCAAAGGCTGAGCAAATCAGTCTTCCCAAGGCAGATGAATGAGAGGCTTACACGACTAATGCCAACAGGACAGGGACACAAAACTCCCCGTGGATGTAAGGACATAAGATCCTTTCTACTTGTTCATCATCCTTACGTGCCTTTAAGCACTGTAATCCCAGAATTAGAAAAGCAGACTGTTTAGAAACACCACAGCCTTGAGGTTGTGTGCATGTTCAGTAGCAGTAGGCACTCAATTCAATAAATGCCGGCCCAAGCCAGGCAGAGCTCTCTGGCCAAGGCCTGCTGTGTCCTCGGAGAAGTCACAAGATGCTCTGCACAGTGAAGTCACACATAAAACATCTGCATAGATCATAAAGATTAAAAAAAGAACAGGGAAGAGCTGCAGATCACTATTATTCTCCAAATAAATCAGACGTACATTAGGAAAGCAGACAACACTTAGAAACATAATAAATGTGAATTGCTGCAGTCACACCAAACATAGCTTCAGTGTCCTAATTGTATCAATTATTTTTGGGATTGTGATCTCAAAGATGTTGAGTTTTACTAAGATGTATTTGCAAATCACTTTGACTCCTACCCGTGAACAGTGTGGATGTGTTTAAGATCTTCTGATCTTGGCCCTCTGAGCCCTCTTTGCTGTGTCCTGAATCAGCTGTCAGAACATTAGGTACTTTAGATGCTCCTGCGTGAAGCATTCAGACAGACCTGAATTATTTGGGCTACTCAAATGGAGAGTCTTTGTATAAGCTGTCCTTTTACTGATCTCAGGGCTCTTACAACCAACTTTACTCTTCACATTTCTCTCTCTGTCTCTCTTTCATTTTTTAATCAGATATGTTTTACTGTGAGGAAGAATTTCACCATTTACTATTGTATTCTAAGAAATAAGCCTACTAGAGCAAGCATTCAAGGTAATTTCATTTTTGCAATAGGAGCTATAATTGAAGAATCATATTTTCAATGTAAGACACTATCTAAAACTAGTCCCTGGTATGAACCCTGGTCAACTATATACAATCCTCTTTAATATGGCCTTTGATAGTATTCGTTTAGCACTCTACTGCAAAGGCTCAAAAAGGGCATTGAATTAAATTAGTTTCCAAAAGAACTGGAATTGTAACAGAAGTCTCTTTCTCTGAATTAATGACAATCTTAAAATCTCAACTGCTTTGAAACAGCACATTAATCCACAATGAAAATGTTTGCATAGCATTTAAAAAATACAAACAGGATTAACAAAGAACTTTGCAAGGACAACATTGATTTGATTTTTGAGACTGAAAGTTCAGTGCCTTAACTTTAAAAAAAAAAAAGGAGAGATTCAGAGAGAAAGGGAATAACTAGGTGAGGGAAAAAAACAACCCCAGCCTCCTTTCCCAAAACACCAATTTTAATATTGTGAAGTCTACTTAGTAGTCATATATCACCATCGTAAATATAAATCTAACTGCTGATTGATGTAGCGTGACTGGCGGCAGGTCTGTAACAGCATTACCCATAATCTTTCCAGCCACTCTTGTAAGGCAGCCTGAGCCTGTAAGAGCCTCCTGTACCCCAGAGCTCTCCAGTGCTCACACCAAGATCAATATCAGCAACTTAACTGGCCCAAGGAGTAGGATCTGCGAGTAAGTATTTTAGGATCTTTTTAGTTATGCAGCTCTACAGCCTCTAAAGGGAAGCACCCAGCTCATCGCCAACACGATCGCGTGCCAAAGGAAGCGGAGGTACTTTCAGGCAGGAAGCCATCCCTTCTGCCTCAGACCTCTGTTTTATGATGGGGTGAATTGACTCCTCCCTCTGTTGACTGTAGAAGATGATTAAGCAACAAGCTTGCACCAGATAATCAGGCTTCAGAAGGCTAAAATTAAATTAGAGGAATCCTACACAAAACATTTTTGGGCTTGGTCTTCAGCTAATCTATGTACATCTAGACCATTCCTCTTGATGGAGTGCATGCTGATTTCCCCCAGAAAAAGTTTTGGCTTTTATAATATATGCAGCATTCTGGATCCAGAAAGCAATGCGAGAAAATCATCTGTAAGACAGAAAACAAAAGGCAGCTGAAAGAGAAGTAACAACTGCCTTGACTGCACCTCCATGAGGATGCTGGTCCCACCTGCAGAGTGTGTTTCTCCCAGAGGCTTGTCACCAGCTTCTCATTTCTTCTTCCTGCTCCCTTTTGGGCTGAACAGAGCTGTAACACCAGATCTGAACTTATTTTCAGCGTTCAAAGAGAGATTGCAGTGCTGCAAAGTGCAGGTGAAGGACAAAGGCAGCCTGGAGTCAACGTGAGCCCCAGGAAGATGAAACAGAACATCATTTACAAATTGTCACGTTTGCAATGTATGGGCTTCAGAAAGCTCATCCTCAAATTGTCACGTTTGCAATGTATGGGCTTCAGAAAGCTCATCCTCATACAGAAGTAGTAATTTCTTACCCTGGACCAGTCCCTGGCTTAATTTCTGCAGCAAGTCAGGACTGGCCTGGTGACCACACTGCTGAATGCGAGATGAGTCTTCCTGCCCTCTCTGTCCTGTTCCTCTCTTCTAAACTTGCATGTCTGCACACACATCTCAGCGCCTGCACCAGGGGACCCTGTTTCTAAAGTGAATTTAGTATGAGATGAACAGGGACTGTTTTGGGAGCAAAGAGCAAATCTCTGCTAAGCCTCAAAACCTGTTCTTAGTAGACTTTTTGATTGCTCCAGGTGTGTAGATGCTCATATGTCTGTATCTCTGCAGTGAAAAAAGTGTGGTAAAAAACGATTAAACACATGAGGAAAGAGGCTTCCATCTAAAAGGTGATTAATAAGACTAGCATTGTTTAGTTTGCAAAACACAAGAGTAAAAGATGGTATAACAGAAGCAGGGAGAAGGGGTTATTTATTCTGTTTTCTCTCAGGAGCAAATATGCATGGAAAGGTGAAGGAAAAATTCTGAAAACATTTGTGCAATGTATAATCAACCCTGTAACTCATTGCTGTAGGACATTAGAAAATTTTTTCAGAAATATTTCTAAATGTATTAGATGCTACGAATAATAAACCTCAGTTACCTAGGTGAAGCAAAATCAAAACCAAACAATCCCCCCAAACTGTAAGGACGGTTTGTCCCCGTCCTTGTGCTTAGATTGGTTAGAGATGGAATTTTTGTCTCCAGAGGGATGGTATTATTTATTTATCAAGTGCATGATATAGGAGTGCTTACTTCCTTCAAGCAGAAGGTTCTGTAGAAGGCAATTAGAAGGGTCAGTAAATGCAGCTGAATGAAGTTATTGCCGATAGATTTCTCCAAGAATACATAAACTTAGTAATGGTCAAGTGGCTCAGGTTTAGGTATTTTGCTCTCGGCCGCTTTTTTTCCCCAATGAACTTTGACTACAGCTAGGTAACAGTCAAGGCTGTGACTGAAATAGGAATTAAATGTATTCATGTCCTTGGAAAGTTCTCTGCTAATCCTGATTGTTTCTATGCACTTGTAAATGCTAAGTAAACATTTTCTCCGTAGATATAACTTATTTTGAGTCTAAAAGAAAAAAACGGTGTACCTCCAAGATTACTCCAAGTTAGCAGTGAGTGGAATCTGAATTTTAATGGTCCCTTCCACATCAAACGATGCTGAAAGTGGCCTCGGCGGGAGTGGATCAGGGCACTGATGTGGCACAGCAGTCCTGTGCCGTGCTGCTGGGGATGCTGGGGGCTGCGCTCCCCCCAGCTCTTCAGCTTGTGTTCTCAGGTCTGGAACGCGCTGGAAAACAGGGAAGGTGCTGCTGCAAACAGAATTAGTACCTGCTTAAAATGTACGTGTATACAGAGAACAAACTGTCTTTTTAAAAGAATTTTGAACGCTACTTTTGGCTGATGAATGGTTTTCTTGCAACTGTCAGGCCATCTGCTTGAAGAGGGGTCTGTACAGTCATGAAAAGGATCTTAAAATATACTCCCCTCATAAACATCTTTTGTTTGGAAAATCCACATGCATCACATAATGCAGTAAATGGCAGCACAAGCTGAACAGAAACATTTTTAAATGCCGAGGATGCAACCTTGGATACAGCTCCCCCCGTCCCCCGCCTCCCCTCTATTAATAAGCACGATTTAAATGCACACTTAGACACATTCTCTCACAGACTCAGATTGGCAGCACCCACCTGCTGGGAAACATGCTAAGATAACTTCCTTGGGTACATCCAAAATACCAAACTGGGTTGTGGGCAGAACAGAAACAGGCTCCTGCAAAGCAGCTCTCTCCTAGATTACATCATTCTCCCAGTCAATTTTCTGCCTACACTGCACCATTTTGTAAGGGGTATGCGTGTGTATACGAAAAAAATAGCGTGTATCCGCGTGTATGCAATCAAAAAGGCAAAATTAAGGGTGTGCAAGCACATATCATTCTAGCATTTCCTAACTTTTGAGAGCTTAGCTTTTCAGAACTGCTTGGTATGTGGATATATACAATATATACAATATATACATATGCACGTAAGCATTTAGTTTGCATGCCTAGAATACAAAACTCTGTCTATGAGAACAGTGTTATGCTTTCCTTACATTTTTTCTGCTTCCTTTCATAATTCGTTGGTCATTTTTGTTTACCTGCTTTTTGTTATTCTAATGTAAGTTAAAATATACAAAATGCTATTTTTCTTTTACATAAAAATGTAATAAAACTTTCTGGCTTTCTTTATAAACAAATTTCAGCAGGAATGTTGATGGGATGCTGTATAACAAGTAAAGAAGAAATACTGTTTAATTATCTTCCATATAAAATCCAATAAAACGTTCTGGCTTTTCTTATTTTTCTGTACTGGGGATTAACATCAGCGTCTTTGTGATGAGAAATCTGCATTCATGGCTCCTCTATTTAGATTTAAATAGGAATTATGGTTCTTGGCATAAAGGGATCTGTCAAATATCACAGCATTTGTGGCAGGTGGTCACTGCATTGCTTAGTACAGACACTGCCTGCTTAACCATAGCCTGAAGTAAACATCAAAAGTCAATTATTCTCTTTGTAAATATTTTATTTATATTTTGGAGGCTAACAAACATCTTTTCAGTACTTGGCTGAGACATTCCTCCATGGATCGAAATCCTACTGAACCTACATTTGGGTGGTTAAAAATGCATTTAGCAATCCACGGATACCAGTGGAACTACCAGTGCATATTAGGCTTCATAACACAATCCAATTGGAAACCTTTAATGACTTGGCTGGGTTGAAGTGGACAGAGCTAAAACTTGTCACGGTTGTTATCACTGCAGCTGCCAATTAGTATGACAATTATGTATTATTTTGCCCAAATCCCTTTCCTCAGTTAAACTGTATCTTGAATATAAATACTGAAATGCTTCAAAAGGAAAAAGAAAAAAGGTGTCTATTTCCTTGGATTTAACATTTTGGGGATGGGAATGCAGGAGGTCTGGTTTAATGCGAGATGAATGTGTGCATAGCAACCCTACAGAGGTAACTCGAACACACATGGAGTGGCAAATGTGGAACAAGAGCTGAGCTCTGAGGGTCAAATGCCTTGAAGAAGAGTCTTGTTCTAGGGTAAACCTACTAAAATCAAATGACAGTGTCTGGCAACAATTACACATACATGGCAGAATCTGTCCCAAAACCACTACCGTGAGGAAAACTTCTGAATATGCTGCAACACATCTTAGATCCTTATTTGAACACTATCTGAACTTTTTGGGCATTAACAAATCAGATCACCTCATTTAAACAATATTATAAAAATAATCAAGTACTTCTGGCTAAATAAGTATATGTTGCATATATTTACCTTAAAGAACCAGGATTTTCTTGGGTATTTACTCCTGACATTCAGGAAACACAAGGAGTACAAAACATTAAGGAGAAACAGAATTCTCTGAGATGGGTCTGCGGGTAATTTTCCCTGCAAGCCTGTTTGGTGGTAAGTTAATTCACTCCCACATTACTGAAACTGCGATGTACTAAAGCACTGGGTGCTCGTTTTCCTTCACTATTTGACTGGCAAAGGCCATCTGTTCTTCCCCATCCATCCACATGCACAGCGTCTATTGTTGTCAACAGGATTCACACACATGTGGATCAAGGCAAGCATGTGCCTCTAAACTGTTTTGATCCCTAGAACATGGATTTTTCATTTTCTTTGTTTCTTTGTACTCACCCACTAATAATACTTGTCATCTGAGAATTCATATTGATCTTGTCATTGCCTTAAAATTGGATGACAATTACTATCTTTGTCAAAATTCGATCTGATGAAATGGCTCCAATTAGGAAGGGAAAAGAAGGAATCCATCACAGCAGGGAACATTGCATTTGGCTTTAAAGTAGGGAAGCTTCTTTTAAAAAAGTAATGTTGGAACAAGCAAATGGGAAAAGGCATAGCAGACATCAGGATGCGAGTCTCAAAATCCACAGAAATTAGCTATACACATGAAGTGAATAGCTATTTAAGTTTTACAGTCCATATCTGTCTGCAAACCTAAGTTAGAGCTACTCTGACAATAAATGCCAGTAACTGTTGTTTTCATTTTCTGCTCTGGTCAGACACACAGTGGCAGTTGACGCCAGCCTTTGTGCGTTTTCAAATCCAGTTCTGACCATCAGTATAATTGTAATACATTATTGGGAGTAGATCTGCCGAAGTTCATGTAATGATAGCAGCATAAATTACATCATTTTTCCAGGTACTGATCTCACCTTGAAACTAAATGTAAACAGGCAGTGAAGGAATTAAAAACAAAAGAGTGAGTGCACTTCCATTGCTATCAATATTGGTGCTAAAGCAAACAACTTATCCCTGCTAATTACAAATAAAATTGTGCTAATTACAGATTTTTTTGGTTTATAAATCAGCCTTAAAAACTAGAGTGTCCATTTGTGTGTGGCTAGGGGTGGAGGAATTTTTTTCCAAAACAAAGATGTTTGTTTCATATTGAGTAAACATTTTTTTCAATTAAAAATACTGTCAGTGTTGTGCTTCTAAGGAGGAAATGAAGGGACAGGTTCCCCACTGGTTTGTAATTCTGGTGAGGCCTTACCTGGGAGCTGGGAGATGCGCGTTGGTGCTCGGCTGTGCCTGAAGGACAGGAAACCTCCACCCACCCAGCAGAACGATCCCAGCTCAAGGCCATTCTTGTGTGGCTTTCTCTGAACCAGGTCAGTAAACGCTGTTTCCTCACAAATAAAATAAATGTGGCAGGAACTAGGCTTTTAGAGTTGTACAATTATGTGAACTCCTGAACACGAGACTACAGAACTTATCTCCCTGAAAAAAATCGCATTTTCTTAGCTACGTGGAAGAGCTCCACCAGAGATTGAGGGAACCTAACCAAGCACACCACGCTTTTAGCAGGTGGTTACTTTCCGAGCTAAAAATGTAGGACTAGCGTGATGCAGAGATGAGTCACCACACCTCACAGAGCAGCAGGCTGTCTGGTAAAAGAAGGTGGGTGAGCTGGCACTAACAGGTTTTCCTCTGGCAAGCTGGATGGACATAATTTTCCTTTCCCGAAATCTTTCTCCCTCCCCTGTTTTCATTAACTAAGCTTACTTGCTGACTCTGACCTACATTTGCAATAGTTCCAGAATTCAACAGAACTGTGTTTCTGGGGAATTTGCTATTTGCTAAGAATTTTAATCCAACCCATTTGAAAATGTTATACGCTAACTGAGCAAACGCAGCAATCCGAAAAGTACACAAAACCCATGCAATTGTCCTGGACTTGTTTGCAACGCACTGCTATTAATGAGCATCTGGGATGAGTACAGTATCTTGTACTAGGGATCTCATGATCTGTACAATAATGGCTGATTTTAATTGACTTTTGCTTCATATAGCAAATCCCAATTGGAGAAGTTCCAGGATGCCGCTAGTGAGGAACTGTGGGTGGGTGCATGTTTTGAAGTGATGGTAAACATTGTGACATATACTGTGTGTACCACATATTCTCATATGCACATTTTGACTTTTGTTGCCTTGGCTTTCACACAGCATTTCTAACATAGACATTCCTATTTGCCAGTTTGAGTGGAAATCTGTTAATATGTGAATAGCGCTCGCCAGCATGTACCACCATTGCTGGACTTTCAGTACTTATCTTCTCCCACTGAACAGCCAGCTCTGTGTGCCCAGGGGTGCTCCACGGGACCATGGCATCTCTGCGAGCAAGACTGGTGGAACTGGGTAAATGAGGAGTGATGACAGCTGCTATGAAAAACCACAACTTTGAGAACTTCTAACTCAGCTCAATATGACCCACCAATTTCCAGTGTAATTAACAGTGCCAGGAAGGCCTCGCTCTTTTACTGCCATGGATTAATTTTTTTCTTTCAAGATATGCTGGTAACTAATGCCAAGTTGGGTCAAGCCGTTTTAGTACTTAAAGCACTATAGGTATTAAAATACCTTTAATGGTCTGGGTCTAAGAGCCAGGTTACCTGTATGATGCATTTTAATGATTAGCAGACCGTGTTGCTTGAACTGAAATTTGTCCTGAATCCACAGCGGCTCTTTGGGAACTTGGACTCAGTCAAGATCTGCACAGGTTTTTTAATCTGACACATTAAAAATTCCCCTGCTACATATCCCATTCTGCCTGGCTGCAATATCGTGCAGCCAATATTAGACAAACAATCTGGTTTTAGGCTCTTTCTAGAAAAACACTTGCATTGCATACAGCAAAGCTACAAGGTATTTATAGGCACTGAAGATATGGGCATCCTCTCCCTAATAATAAAGTGGCCAGAGCACACGGAGGATGCTCTGCCGCTGCTCACAGTCCCCAGAAATGTAGCCAAAGAGCCTCTCATCCCATTTCAGCAGCTCCTCCACTGTACCACTGAAATATTTTTTAAAAAGGAAGAGGGAAAAAAAAAAAAGAAAAAGAAAAAGAGGATACTATTTTCCTCACTGCAGCATAACCACTTCTAACCACTTCTCACAGACACCACCTGGTTGCAGATAACTGTTCGGCTAGATTCATGCAAGAGAGATTTGTGTGCGAGCGCAGTGCGAGGAAGCCAGTGCCAGTGCAACGTAGCTGCTCAAATCTACTGTGCTGAACACAATGAAATAAATTCTGGTGAATGGATGTTTCTGTGAGGTAATACTTCCATCATATCCAATTCTAACATTATCCAGCAAACTGCCTTGCCAGGAGCCTTCTTTGTATTGCAGGAAGCCATCTGTGATGGTAACTAAAATGAGACAGAACAGGATTCACTATGAAACGCTCTTCAGAACTCTGTGGTTCCCGCATTGCCAGAAGCAGCCTCTCTCCAAAGGTGAGGGAGGCATTATCGCCACAAGCCCCAGAACTACCGCAAATGGATGTTGTGCCTTTCACCTGCTGCCTTTCATGGGGGTCCATACAATCTCCACAGCTTTGTCCTTGACCAGGACCATTAATTGCTATGCAGATGGTGGGTGGGACATTGAACACGTTATCTAAAGCCTGAGTTTCAGACTTTTTAACATATCTCCTGGCAGAATGTGCTGATGGTTTTCATTGATCTCTGCTGCTTCTGGTTAAATTTTTCTTTCACTATCTCCAAGTCTCTATCTTCAGTCTCTTTCTTCACCAAACTATTCATTTATTGCTGGATAATCACGGGTTTGTGTTTCAGATAGCCTCTATTTTTGTTCATCTTTCCATTTTATTGTCCACATATTTTTTCTCTGCAAATCTTCCCTTATTGTGCAGTAGCAAGTGGCTATCTGCTAATGGCAATATTACTCCTTGAGAATTCCTTTTCCTTGCATCATCAAGGGTTTAAGTGGAAAGCCTTCAGCACAGTGCAAATTTCACTCCTGAGAATATCCATCTTTTGAGGTAGCTGATTTTAATTAAAGAATACTCTCCCTCTCTCTCTCTGGACTATACTTTAATTTCAGTCTCTATCACAACAGTAGATACTTCTTAGATAAAATGTATTTTTGTCTCTTTTCATCTATGATTATCTGTAGTTCTTAAACACTTGGGGTCAGCAGCTGGTCCCCAGTTGATGTAGTTCAGGAATAATGCTATTCAAAGGAATTAATTCAGAATAAAATTGGCATTAAGTTCAAAACTAGGCAAAACGTTCATAATATTTTGCCCTTATTATATATGTGAGAGTGAAACTCTCAGAAATACCAGTAGTAACAATTGTGGTAACAAACAATAATCTCTGAAATGTATAGCACCTTTCACCTGAGCATTTTAGACATAAATGCATTAAGCTGCTGTCATATGAAGAAATGCCATTATCCTAATTTTACACAAGGGAAAGAAAAAGGTGTCAGGAAGTTAAGAAAGAAGCTGAAAGTCATAGAACAAGAGCTGAACCTACATCCCATTATCTCCTGTTCCTAATCCCCTGAGCACAGGGGGAATCTGTTCCCAAGGGTTATAAAATCGAGGTCTTGAGAGTTCGTGGTTATAAGGAATCAACACTATTCAAACATAAGTACAGTTTGAGTTTCTGCCTCTATCATCTTGCCAAATAATGGCTGAAATAATATCAGTATCATATCTTAAATTGTTTATGCATGATTAATTTGCACAGTTAAACCATTTCCAGATTTCACAGAGAAGTGGTTGAAGCATAGTCCTGCCTATGGCTTTAAAGCTTTACTGCTGGAAAAGAAGCTGGAATGAAACCCTGTCACTTTTGAAGCCAAAGGTAAAACTTCTCATTCTGATAGAAAAAGGATCCTGAACAGGGTTCCTATAGCCACGAAGACACCCCACGACCAATTTGTGCTTCTTCATACGAAACAGTAACATATGTATATATATACAGACGTGTATATACACGTGTATATGTGTGTGGCAGATGTACAGGTGCATATATAGCCACAGAGGAGTCATGGGATGAGTTCAAGCTGGCAAGATGAGGTTGCTCTATTTGCTGCACAGTGAGTGACATGAAGCAAATTGTTAAGTCATTGCACCATCCATTACAGATATTTTTTCTCTTTCATCTGCTTTTTGATTGTTTTAATGCCCATACACAGCCCATACACAACACAGATATGTATCTCTGCTTGGTCATGCACTTATGATCTAAACAGAATTAAATTAAAAAATATGTATGTAGGATAAGCGTAGGAATAAAATGTGCCTTGGCAAAGTGCTTTAAATGGTCTTTCTGCCAGTAAGCCATCAATTTGTGCTTCTTTGTTTTCTCCAAGCTCAGAATAATTCCCATCTGCCTCAACTCGCTATCTAGCCCATAAAGGAAGAAGCCCCTTTTCTGAGCATGGATAAAATAGGAAATAGTTAGTATTAATGAAGAACTGGGCTTGGAATTCTGGCGTTTCTACCACTGGGACCTAAAATAACTTGAGGTCCTGCTATTTTAATTAACTTCATTATGACGAGTCTGCCTCTTGTGTTCACGCACGTTTTTCCAGCTTTTGTGTGTTCCTGGCCTGCCTGTAATACATATGTATTGCCCTTCTTTCCTCTCACTGAAGCTGAAGATACAATCACATCTTCAAAACATCTGGTTTCTAATTTATTATTTTCCCGCATTGCACTGATGGACTTTCTCATTTTTCTGTCAGGCTAACAGTTTGGCTCCTGTTTGTCTAAGATATGTTAACACGCTGTTCCTCTTCTGGGCACTCAGTCAGTCTATTGTGTTTTCTGAAATTAAACACCAGGGATTTTTAAATATTATTTTCTCCATCAGCCCAGGGAATATCCTCTACCTTTACAGCCTCTCTTCCTCCTTTTGTGTTCCATTACACATTTTATGACTCTTGCTAAATTTAGGCTAGTATCTTATTTTTTCTGTCTTCTCCCGATCATTCGCAAGATAAATGGTCGGAGCCTGCCTGGGAATGTTCCCACAGCTGATGAGACACCGACTCATGTGAGGCCAGAGACCAGCCAGGATTCCCCAAAGGAGGCAGAGGAATCCCCACGGAGCTCTTGCATGTCCCCAAGGGGCAGGACGGGCGATGGTGGGAGCCTGTGATGGGCACAGCGAGGTGCTTGGCCTACCCCTCCTGCTCATTTCTGTTCCTCACCTTTGAGATTGGGAAAATCCTTCCGGATATTGGTTCTTTCACCCACCAAATGATGAGATGGGGCAGCCAAGGCCCTTCCATCATTGCATTGCCACAGCTGGGTGATGCTGTGCCACGGAGAGCTGACTCCTAATCCTGAGCCGTAGCAGGGAGCTATATATCCCCAGGATAGCTGGGAAGTTCCAGGTAATCACAATATGAAGCATAATGTGGATTTATATTTGTTACCTTACTTTTCTATAGTACCTCCCAAGAGTCTTCTGAGGCATTCCATTCTTTAATAAGCAGAGAGTGCTCTGAGATTTTTCTAATGAAAATGATATAGGAGCACACTGTTACTATTAAAACTTCTCCCTTTTTCTCTAGGAACTGCTAAAATACATTTACAGTTTATATCCTTTTTGGTGAACATTAAACTTTCTAATTTAAAATAATAAAGTCTGGTTTGCTTTCTTTCTTTCCCTTCTAGTTCAAAAATATAAAAAAACTGTCAGCTTTTTAACAATTCTTATTTTGCTGAGTGATTTTTGGATTTCAATAAAAGTTACACTGTAGTTACAACACTGTGAGATAAGCAAAGAGATTTTTTTTTACAGCACAATTATGGAAATTTCAAAGAACCTTATAAATATCCTACTATTTGCATATACGAGATAAGCATATTTTAGTAATGGTTATGACAGGCTAGCAAGGAAAATGTGTGGGACAGCTATATAGCAAATACATGCAAACATAGACACAGAGAGGGGGTGTGTGTCCATTTATCCAGAAAATCCCATGCTCGGTGGGTGCAGGATCCCGGGGAATGCACAGAACTCCCCAAGAAGAGGGACCACCCCGATCCTCAGACTCAGTTTTCCCACTTGTAGATGCAAGATTAGCATTATTATTTTTGTAATGTAACAAGGCATTTTGGTAGGTCCAGATGGTGTACACTAGGTAGGAGTTAATATGCCAGCTTTTAGTTTTGTTTCCACTTACCAGGGGTAAAAAGGTTGGGTTTTGCCGGGACCTGGGGGTGCAGCTGTGCTGTATCTCGGCTGTCCAGGCTCAGGACCGTGTGCCACAGGGATGCCCGTGGCTTGTGCTGCCTGTCCTACGCATTCTGCCTGCCTGAGCCACCACGTCTTCACACAGCCCTAAGTGTCCCCAGAAAACCCATGGGGCAGCTAAGGCTGGGCTAGGTCTTCAGCACAGGCCCAAGTTTCCACTCAAAATGTGGTGGGAATGTAGCCGTGGCTACCTCAAGTTTTCAAGAGGCTTTCTGAACCGAAATGGTCTGTGCATGCTTTTATTCTTTTGTTTGCGTTTGTATTTTTTTTTTTTGTACGTTGAAATTGCTCTTCTGGTTATGCTTGAGAGCTGCTAGGAAGCTCAGAGAATTAGTGTGGCAATTTTCTCAGTCCTTTGTTGAAAAGGAAGAGTCCACACAAAAAAAATGCACTGGCATTTCAGCTGCATAAATACTGTAAATTGCTGTCAAACAAAAAGACAATTTAACTAAAAGAAACCTCAAACAACCAACCCCCTCCATGCACACTTTTCTGTCCCCATTAGAACTGCAGGTTTCCATTCTGTGGATCTCCCAGCCATCTGCTTGGCCCTTGAAAGGGTCCTTGAGAAACCGAAAAATGAAAACCACTTACTTTCTGAAAACTAATCTTGGCTTCCCGGTGCCTTGCTTTCAGGGGAGTTCCACTCGAAGCTTGATTTCTATAAGTGCAGATACTCAGTATGTCCTGAACAATTAGATGCCTTTGAGGATGTTGAAAGCTAGACATAAAAAACCAAATCAATCAGGAGTCCTGTTTGTCAACTGACACCACTTCTAATGCAAAAAACCAAGCACCACAAAAAATATATGTAAAAACCAAACCGAACACAAAATCAGAAAGCTCAAAGCTTAACAGAAAACCTACCAACCACCTTTTTTCTCTTTCGGTTTTACACCAGACATTTTTCCTACAAGGTTTTCATTAGCCTGCCTAGAAAAAAAATACAGAGGTACAAGTCCATCTTTTCCTTCCCCTGCTGAGGGAGACGACCTTTACCAGAAGCCAAAGTCCCCCACTTGTGCTGCACGGTCAGGGACCCTCAGAGGGGTCCTTGGGGGTTGCTAATGGATTTCCTCTGGCCTCTGGTACCTACAAGTGCTCCTTCCTCACCACAAAATTGGGAGGAGATGGGGTGACAGCAGCACCCAGCCCCTGCAGGCTCTCGGGAGCCCATCAACACCATCTCTGGGCAGAAGATGAGCGCTGGCATGAGGAGTCTGAAGGCGGTGAGCAGGGCTGCGAGCTGCCCAAACAGCAGGCAATTATGTTGTAATTTTTTTCCCCAAGCTCTCACAGCAACCTGTCCCTTCTGTAATGTAGACAGGAAGGATTACAAGCAATTGCTGCCTCCCAAGCAGTTGATATTCACAGGAAAAATAGAAGAGCAAGGGAAGGGGCAGTTTTGCCTCGTCAGCTAATGATCCTTGACTCTCGTCCTTTGTGTTTTTGGTAGCAACCACAGAGAGGTCACACATGAAACTGTGGAAGCGTGAGGTGTCTTTATTAAATATATCAATGGAGTTTATTAAATGGAACATGCGGTACTGGGTAGTGTAAGCCACCGTTGGACAGGCTCGGGGTCACACAGGCCTCCTGCCTTGATGTCACCGGCTGCGGGATTAATACCATGAGTTCACAGCACGGGACTGATTAGAAGGCCGTGTCCCGGTTGGTTTTACCTCTGCCCTCTGCTAAGTCTTTGTTTGCAACGTGAGCAACAAGCTTTTCAGCTCATCACTGAGGTGCCACGTTCAGAGACGAGGCAATCACTTAGGTCTTTCACCACCTCTGGCAGACGCAGGGTTTAAAATTCCCGTCCGTCAGGAGGAGGGCATGGAGGTAGAATCGTTACCTCTTATTGTCCGATTGATTGTTTGGGCTCTGGAAAAGTCTTCCTTTTTGAAGATTTTTGCCTTTTTTTTTTTTTTTAATCTTTCTCCCCCTTTTCTTCTCATTTTCAACCTGCACCAGGAGGGCAGAACAGAAAAGGCTGCTGAAAGACTTTTTTAGCTTGCTTTCTCTCAAGGGATTCTAGTTCATGGCAGAAGAAACTAGCCTCTCTGACAGGAAAAAATACTGAGTTAGAGACCCTGCACTGTAAGGAGGCAGTTTCCCTGTTTGGAGCTACTGGATTGCTTGCACAAACTGGGAAGGGCAAAAGATGGAGAAAGAAAAGAGAAGCTCAGGCTCCACTGAGGGGTGAGGGAATATTTAGTGTAACTCAGAGGCAGGCAGATGGGAGGAAGGGATTTCGCGTGATGGTGGTGACTGCATGATTAGAGGTGACAAGGACAATAGTGCATGGGTATGTCTACATCACTTGTTAGTTGCACGGTGGCCTCTCAGGAAAAAGGCATGTCTCCTGTTAAATACAATACTTTTAAAATATAGCAGTTAGGTCTCTGTAAAATAAAAGGAAGAACAAAGGAAACCAAGTGTGGGGCCTTCCAAATTTTTGGGAGAGACTGTGTTTTTCTAATAGCCACATCAAAGCATGACTAGATCCAGAAAAGTGGGACTAATACAGCTTTAAGTCAACCCTGCACGCATCCAGCTCTGGATGACCAGGGAACCTGAACATCTCAGAGTTGCAAAGTATCTGGTGTATCAAGGCCTGTACGATGGTTTTATCACACTGACCACTCGTACCGACTGCACAAAGCGCTTTGCTCAGACAGAGACCATGCAAACCAGCAAGGAGGCAGATGCAACTGTCTCAGGCAACATCCCTGACAACTCTGCTCCTTCCAGTCCGGTTCTCCATGCTACAAAATGCAGGTTACACCGCGCTGCATGCAGACCCTGCCCTGACAGAGCGGGCAGGACAGAAAGAGGCTGACACTGCTCAACAGTACTCCCAGCTTCGGTAACGTGGATGCCCAATACAACAGCTGGAAGAGTTATTCTTACTCACCCCAGCAAATTCATGTTTCTCTGCTGATCCAGGTCTGGTGACTGGGTAACACTCACTCCTTTATGTGATCCTGAAAAATAAAGACAACTTTTCATACAGCGTAGCTTTTTTCTCCTCTCCAAAGCTTTGGCTGTGATTGATGAAACTGCCTCACATTGTCAGAAATTGCTTGAACTAATAAACAATGGAAATGACTTTATCTGTGCTAGTGCCAGATCCATTCTATTTACAGCTCAAGTTGTCCTTATTTCCAGGAAACCCATGATATACTTTACTACCTGACCCTCACTTGCCATTCTTCAAGTTGGCTATTTACCGTTTTTTAGCATTATGTATTTTATGAACATTTTGCCGTAATTGTTCAGCTATTTGTTGGTTATCAGATTCTTTTATCCATTAATTTGTGAGACCTTTCAGTTGCTATTCAACCGATAGGGAAGCTTTTAACCACCGATGCTGTCAGAGACACGTCTCCCTTCATGCCATGATCTTAGAAGGAAGGAATATAATAATAGTTGGCTGTAGTCATTTGTGGAGCCATTTAGGTGGAATCACCACATCCTTTTTTTTGCCATTCACCTGTACTGACTTCCTTAAAGCTTCATTTAGAAGACAAATTCTTCATATCCTGAGGTTTGTGGGTATTCTGCTACATGAAGTTGCTGCTTTATACCTAGCTGGGCAAAAAGACTTGTTCAGTAAAATGAAATCCTTCACCCTTGTTTGCTCACACCGCTGGGAAGGACACCTGACAATGCAGCTGGGATTTCTGCCACTTGTACTGAGCAAGGAGAGACCTGCCCCACTACCTCCTGCGCCTCCTTACACGGACTGGAGCAAATCTCATGCAAGCCTTATCCTGTGGGAGCTTGAAGCACCTGTAAAGCAGATTCCTGCAGATGTATTTTGACAGAGACAATTAAACCTGCACAGGCCACTGCACATCAGGAGGCCGCAATATCTGACACTCATGTTCAGCACCCTCCACCACTAAGATACAGAAGTGTTTGTGTCACATGTCCTTTTCCAGGTCTGACTCCCTGAGCCATTAACTTAAGGGTCCATTTTGCCAACCTAGAGCTAGATACGTGCCATCTTGTGCTTTATTGAACACAATGGATTTCTAGGAAGTATGACTGGCATGTTGTGCCATTGGCCTTCCTTCAACAATATAATCCAATTCTTCTGATTTCCAGACTAAAGATACTCATTCCTTTTGACAAGGAGTTGTGGTGTCAATAAGATTTGAGAAACACAGACAATAACCTGTAACACGGTGTCTTTCTTTTGTGTCCTTCCTGGCTAATAGAGGCAAAACACACATGAAGAGGCTTCCTGGGTCCAGATATTCCAGCACTGCAGCTGGGGCCAGGGCCGGCTTCAGGTTGACCAAGCTACTTGCTTTTCTGCACCCTTCTCCCACTGCCTAGTGCTCTCTAAAAGCTTAGCTGGAGGACGACTCACTTCAGTGAACATCAGAATAAAATCCTGCATACAATTAAATGTGCCTTACCGTGCTCTTAGCTAAGCAGAGCTGTGGGGTTGAGTAGCTTTTGAATTAATTCCACACTCTGTTTATCAGCAGTCTGGCCTTCAATACCTTGTATTGCTCCCAAATATTTTACCTCTTGTTGCACTAATTGAACCTTTTGTCTGTTGACTTTCAATCCTTCCTCCTGGGCTGCAGCCAAAACTTCCTGTTTGCTGACATGCTTGTTCTTCAAAATTCTTTCAATTCAGGTGTGATCCACATATGATGTTACACGTTTCCTGGACCTGCAGGCTAATTTCTCCCACATTTGGGTGATGTGTATGTGACAGATCACAGGAGTTTACAAAATTCTTGAGGAACTCATGTTAAACCATTTTGTTTCTCCTGAAATATAAACCCAAACTTTTACTAACATTTCTCTGCCAAAGGGCTAAAGAAAAATGCATTTGCTAGATCTATGACTGAAAATCACTTAGCTCCTTTTACTACTGCAGCCATAATTTCTGGCATTTTAACAAGAAGAGGTGATGTTTGCAGAGTTAGAGCATTTAAGGCTCTAAAAATCCACAGTCAGATGCATCTTTCTATCTCCCTTTAATACCAGCCACACAGGGGAATTACACACACTGGGTCATTGCACTGGCACTCCTTGATCCACCAAGCTATTAATAGTGGACAACAATCCTTTCTGGGCTTCGCTTGGGTACTTGCATCGCTTCTGCAGTCTCGGATCAAGCCCTGTCATTAAAGCAAAGGCATTAATCTTTCCATACTCCAACGTATCTCAAGCTCATACTTGCGGGAAGGTAACTCACCCTCATCCTGAGGTGTTCTGACAATTTTGGGAGCCTTTACAGGAGCACATCATTATGTAAGTAAGATAATTATGAGTCCTTCTACTTCTGTATTATCCTTCCACAGTTAGTCAGATCTAAAGTAACCTATTTTGTTTAAGGAATAGGCTGCTGAAAAGCCCAATTTTATCCTGCACGTGAAGCTGAATACAAGAAAACTCAACCGCACTCTCCAGTAATCAGTTTGCACTGGGAATGGGTGTAGAAGCAGGGCTGATACACTCCCTGCACCATAGGAGACCACTGTACACTTTGCCTATATGGCATGCCTTGTAGGAACCCACACTCTTGCAAAATAATAATTTCAATGGTCACTGAGGCACCAGACTCTAATAACAGTTTGGGCTCCCAATAGCTTGTTTTTCATTGCTGTTGTACAGTTCTGCCAATTTATGCATTAAGACACTAATGGGTTTCATATTCCACCCAGCCGTATCTTCTCCCAGGCTCTCTAGTTCCTCCTGAACCCTCATCTCATCTACTTCAAATGCCATTTCCAAGACTTATCTAGTCCAGACGAAATACCCTCTGCCTTCCTGCAGGCAGAGTGCCACATACTGCAGGACTGTAAAGGTCCCTCTGATCCTCCAGAACTTTGAGTTTGTTTGCCCTCAGGACCTTGATTAGTGAAAGTGATTTTTACTGGTACTGACTGCTTTGACTAGATTTCTTTCTAGTTCCTTTTCTTTCCAGGGAATCCTTCCAGCCCTCCCGGCATGTCCTCAACCGTAGCCTATTCTCTCTCTCTGCTGCAGGATCACGGAGCTCAGCCCCATGCAGAGTGCAGTCAGTGGGCATCCAGCCAACCTTAGCTGCAGGATTTTCATCAGAACTGGTCCAACTGGGCTGTTTGCCTAAAGCCACAATCCACTCCACACAAATATCCCTATTTAAAGCCCTAATTCCACAGTGAAAGCTCAGCCTTGAGTAGTAACCAACTCCATTTCAACAGTGAGTCAGTCATCTCTCTCTCATGCTGGTCCCTGTCTCCCTGAATTAACAGTTTGGTTTGTTGTTGTGGGGGTTTTTTGTTGGTGGTTTTTTTTGGTCTTTTTGTTTGTTTGTTTGTTGTTTGGGTTTTGTTTTTTTTTTTTTTTTACCATGATGGGATCCCCCTCGCCTGTACACTTGTAGCTCCTTATACAAAGGAGCATAAGTTCCAGGATATGGCCTGGGTGAAATGGATCATTCCAAATATCTCCATCCCAGTTATCAGGATCACTACTACTTCTCCAATTTGTACTGTACTCAATACGGCCAGTTTAACTGGCAACTTCTGTTTCTTTTTCTCAATTACTTGCTTACTGGAGGCTCAGAATTCAAGTGTTCTTGTTCATCCTGAGTGGCAATGATTTGATTTCTATCCCTGCTCCACTCAGACTCTCACAGCCATGCTCTCATGGACTTGACTGCTGGGTTACCACCAATCTGCCACAAGGAAAATGCAGTCTGATGATGCATTCAGACACCTGCTTCCCTGCCGGCACAAGGCAGATAGAAAATGGCTTGGCTAATATGTCTTTTACCAAATAAAATTGGAGAGACTGACAATTGCTACTTCTGCTCTTGTGCCAGACTATTTTTGGGTATTTACATGTGCATTGACACACCCAAATGCCAGAATCACCCAATTCTGACAGTGGTGAGTCCTTGTTCAGACACCTGGATGGTAGGTGGAATCTTCTGACTACTGATGAGGACTGTGGTGCATGTGTACTATCACATCCCCAGGTTCTTCTTTACATAATTTAGTTTCAAAGGAAAACATTTCTGATCTGCCAGTCCAAACCACTTTTTTTCTAGGGTTAGCTTTGCAAATACAGCAATGGGTATGTAGCTATATTATGTAGAACTAAATGATCATTCTGTGAAGCAGCCCCTAGTTTCCAGCATTTTTCCAGTTTAATTGCTTCAGAACTACCACGTGACTTTGGGCTGGTAAGAGACCCATGATGTAGCTAAGGCATTCATGGTAACTGATGCTGTAGCCAATGTCATTCTCTGTATCATGATGACCCTTCCCATAAATAAGCTACTCCCCTGGCCCCTGTAACCCTTCCTTGCTCATCCAAACTGCACATGTCCTTCAAAAACATGCTGCTGAACATGTGAAGCACACAGAAAACAGCTCTTCCTGGCCTTCCATGGCATAGCCCAAGGACCACATTGCCCTTCCTTGTCTGTACGACGGGGTCTGGTGGCTGAAGGACCATGTGGAGGAGCAGCTGCCTGCCCCATGGCGATGCTATTGCAGTCTGGGGGTCCCTGATGGCACTGGTTTCCCTGCAGGTCTGCATGTGAAAGTCGCGATCTGCCATGCTACGCTGTGGCAGCAATGTTGCTTGTACCATGAAGTACCCTGTGATTTGTGGTGTTATAAAAGCTGAAAAACTCCATCATTGCCATCTTTACATAATTGAAAACCCAATAACTGACTGCAGTGTCAACTAGAGAAGCAGGCAGCACCCTTGGAAATACACATGCACGTTTATGCACACGCGCACGCGCAGCCTCCTACTACCAGCCAGGCAGTGCTGCGTGACTTGTCTTGATAGAAGGCTTAAAATAAATCAGAATTATTTCCAGATTAGAGGAATAATAAAAAAAAACCCACAACCGTGAAGACGTTTCAGTCTAGGCACAAAGAACACAAAGAGAGTAGTCTCTGACAGTCAGCACAGCATATTTTTTTCCTCTGGTCCTTTGCTCTCTGTCCTCCTGCTCCCACAACCTGGCTTAACTGTTTTTTTTCCACCTGATGCATGTGAACAGATAACATTGTAAAGCTGCTGCATCCTCACCAGTGTATCTGTGAATGAGTCACATGTCTGCCAGACTTTCCATTTTCTTGACAGAATCTCAGCCAAGCTCCCCAAACTAATGTGGTTCCTTTCTGAACTCAGTTTCAGCAGCTTAAAATACCCATCGACAGCCACAGCACCCAAGACCACGAACTCTGTTCCTCCTGGTATAACCCGACCAGGCCCTAACCCTACAGATCTTCTGACCCACGGCCGTGTCGTCTGACAGAGTTCACAGCAGAGGATCGGGAATATGTGGGAGCACTGTCCATATTTTGCCAGCTCAAGGGTCTCAAATGCATCACATCTGACGGAGCTGGTGCTCCCACCTCTGTTTGATGGACACTGCTGGCATTTCAGAGCAATTTGAAAAGGTTTTATCTTCTCCAGTGGTGGGGGGACCACTGTAGGCAATTCACTAATTTTGATGTTGAACTATGTGCGGATCCTGCATGATTCCCTCGATGCTTTCACTGGGGACAAAGCCTGGAAGACATGCTGCATGGTAGCAGCTAGCACAGCACCTGAGTCATAGGACATAGAAAGTGAAGGGAAGGACAAGGGAAGAAATACAAAGGCTGAAAGAAAAGCAAAAACCCGCCCCAAACCCCACCAACATCCCCCACTTCAGCTATTTAGTAAGGAGAATTTTTCATTTTTGACTGCTCAAGTGTGCTGCTTTGTTTACCTTGGTTGCATTTAGGGCAAATTATAGAAACAGGCCAGTTTACTTCACTCTCATTTTTAGACAGTTTCACTTTCAGCTTCTTCTGCACAAAAACCACGTTACGATATGGGGGTTGCAAAGGCTGCAGGGAAATATTGATTTCCTCACAATAACACTAAAACAGTTCGACCCAACATTTTCTGAAGGCTTTTACAAAACATACATTTTGAGGGACAAGTTTGACTTGACAGACTTCTTTTAAAGAGAGCTACCTTTCTTGCAGCTGCAATAAAGCTGTTATTTATTACTTTTTATTACAGAAAGAGAACAGTTGATGCTAGAAATTTCTTTTACTCAGGTAAATAGCTCTGAAGTTTCAGATTATCTGGCTATGTGAAAAGCTGCACTGTAACGCAAGAAAAATGTTAATTGTTCAGCTAATTTAAAAAGTCTTAATTATAATATAGAATAATTAATTTCTTTTGATACTTACAACTCAGACACTCCCTTGTATAACTCAGGGGCCCAGAAGTCTTAGCAAATGTTACAATGGGAATTGCTTCTTAGAAAAAGCAGGTTTCCTTAAGGCTTTTCTTAGCTTGGCAATAGTTCTGTATATGAGAATAGGGACTGATGGCCAATAGTATAGTTGGAGATTCCTGAGCCATCAGATCTCAAATGCAGAAGGTCATATGCCACCTCTACTATCAAAAGCATTCCAAAAAAAGACACCAAAGTACCACAGAACTGCGATACTACTAGTGCAAGACTGTACTACGCGAACTGCAGCTCATCTCATCTTGCCATCACAGCTCCAATCACAGACCCCTGCAGGTACCACTGGACTAGGAACTCCAGAGTCAGTCTTTCTTTAAATCCCTCTGCTCCACGGTCTCATCACAGATTTCCAGCCTACTCCTGCCTTGTGAAACTGCCCCGTGTCATGCAGCCAACTGACACTCCAGGAGCAGTTCTGCTCCTCCACCACACACCATCAGCTTTCATGTCCCTTCTGCCAGAGCTGCACTCATGGGGACACTGGGGGTCACAGCTGACCCCTGCGGAGATGAGTGCCTGAGATGGACACAAAAGGTCAGGAGATGCCAAGATGGGAAGGAGGCTTATGCTTCCACTCAGAGTCACTGCAGTGACCTTTTTTCCTCATTTTATGCCGTTTGCCTCAACTACAGAGCCCAAGTCAGCTTAATTCAAGGAAACAGATCTTAGCTTCTTTCCTCTCCATCTCATTTAGCCCAGTGAGCTGGGTGGTGACCGCTGTCACCAGCTGCTCTGACATTCTGGGGCTGGGCTGCTCCTCTTGGCCAGGAACAGTCCAGCTATGAAGGACATGGGCTTTATATGCATTTTGGTCCCTCACATCCAACACCATATTGAATGTCAGTTTAGAGGGGAAAGCTAACAGACGCCCTAAAGACAGCTGGGAAATATTGATTCTACAGATGTTACAAACCTTGAGATTAAGGGGTGGTCGAAGGCAGCAGAGGGCCTCTGGGTCTGCCAAGAAAGGAGTTATTTCTTGGGATATTTGCATTTTTCCAAATTGAGCTAATAGAAATGACTTGATTTGGAGAATGCCTCCAAACAATTGCTCTGTGAGATCAATATCTGTTAACATATTACTCTAGCGTTCAATACACCTTCACTCTTATGTGTTCTCTCTTTCCAGATCCAAATACCAGTGCAAAGCAGTTGCTGGGAAATGTAGCATGCCCAGGGAGAGCCTGCTGACATGAAGCCAGCAGATACTGAAGGTTCATGCTATGCTGACTCTTTTCTTCCAAAAAAGCATTTTAAAAGGATAGATTTCTGAAAGCTTTTGAGGCTCTCAGGTACAGCATCTTAGCCTTAGACTTTGTGAGGCTTTAGCAGCACCTCTATGTTTCTTAGAGCACATTGTGTAATGGGATCCTTCCCCATCCCCTCATCCTCTTGGAGGCTTCTAGAGGTCAAGGCAGGACAATCATACAACACACAGCCATGCATACTGATGGGCACTCTATGGAACTAGTAGTTAATATTACTCATAAATAACAATACACTTGCCCCATTTCAGGTCTTGGTGGAGCATTAATTCTCAGTGAAAGCAGTTGTGGCATCTTATTTCTTGCTCAAGGCTCCAAGTCTCCTCTCCACCCATTCACGTGTCATAGATAAAGGCTGCATTTACATCCTGGCAGTCACACCCTGCTGCACAAGAAGGTGAAGCCACTTTACGCAGGTTAGTTAGTAATGCAAGACCCTTTCCCAGAACAGTAAACCTCCCTCTGACATGTTTGATGGCAAAAGGGGAAAATGAAAATTCAATTACATTTCAAACCCTAATAAAATTCACTTATCTTTCTTCTTTTTCTATTTTAAAAATATACCTGCATTTGCTACTTTGACTGGATCTTCTCCTTCTTAAAATTCAGTAAACCTTGTGTGCATCCTCACTCATCTCCTTCTCTGTGAAGAATTAGAAAGAATTAATAAGCTGAGATACTTGAATAAAATCCTTTTTATTTCATGGCCTGATTTTACTTCCATAAACTCTGCATTTATAGCAACCTCATAAATTACCAACGTATATGGAAAATAAATATTCCTTGTCTCTCCCACTAAGCCTGCAGACTTAGCAAACAGATCTCTCAAAACACAGAAAAAGGAAAGGATATTTTCTTTCCGATTCATTCAACTGGAAATACAATTTTGAGAAAAGCAAAGCAGTGTTTCCCTTTCACTGTTTCCATTTCATTTGGGCTGATAAATGCCTCTGGGACATAGCATTTCTGGTTTCACCTCTTCTCAGCCATCTTTCTCTCTTTCTTCCCCTTCCTCTCTTTCTCTCTCTCTCTCCCTTTTCCCCCCCTTTTTCAATTGGCCTAAAAATAAGTGGCGCCTGGGAGCTGCAGAGTGTTGGCTGTCACAGGGATTGTTGGTATACGACCTTCTGTCTGTAGGATTGGTCTCCTTTAGAAAGTCGTTGAGCAAGCTGAGAAGTGGTTTGACTGTCTTTACTGGTGACATGAACCGAAGGATGTTCCAGAGATGTCAAAGCCCTGTGGTTAGGTAGGCAGCCAGAAGTGAATGATGGGACTTCATTACAAACAGCCCCATCCAACAAAAGCATGTTAAGATTTTGAAAGAAAAGAAAGCCACTGTGAATTCATGTCCTTCTTTCTGCTTCAGCTGGCAGCAAGGCACTGAATTAGTGTGAAAATTGAGTAAAAATTAATCTTTGCCTCATAATCCATTATTTAAAAGGGAACACTCACTCACTATAATTTTCAAGTCACTGCTACAGCAAAGTCTTTCTGAAATCTGTAAGTTTGCCATAGGCAAAAAATAGCAACAGAAGACTAGGTCTTGAGATTTGCTAGAGCACCAGACTCCCCAAGGTCACCCCAACATCTCAACGCTCTTAGCCATTTGTGTCTGATTCCTAAAAATTAACATGGAGATAGAAAGACTGACTTCTTAGGGTGAATTTTATTTACCAGAAAAAAGCACCTGTGCCAGCTGCACCAGGAGCAGAGCCCTGGGCAGCTGCAGCAGCAAACCAAAAAGCCTTTGGTCCCCACAGATAAGCCCATGGCCACACCACACCTGTGTCACCAAAGCATCTGGCTGTGCCCTCCCTGCTGACCCTATGAGGAAATGACAGGCAAACGGGGATCGCACACACCGGCTTCCCCAGCACTCACCTCTGCCAGCCCCAAATCCTGGTGCAGGTGGAGATGTGGGACTCAGGACCTCCTCATGCCTGCCATAGCTTGAGTCGTCACCATGCAGGAGGGTCTAAGGCAGAGTTTGTGTAGTTAGGGTTTATGTTCAGCACAGCTGTTCACTTTAACATCAATTTCTTAGTCTATACCATGCTTAAAATGAGTGGAGTTGTATAAAAGACAAAGCACACAGCTGCGTTCCATTTGTCACACAGCTGCCCGCTGTCCTC
Organism: Caloenas nicobarica; assembly: GCF_036013445.1. Taxonomy (NCBI): domain Eukaryota; kingdom Metazoa; phylum Chordata; class Aves; order Columbiformes; family Columbidae; genus Caloenas; species Caloenas nicobarica. The sequence continues at coordinate 8,084,529 of NC_088256.1, forward strand.
CAGTTTTCCGTGTGATTTTGGAGAGCAGGAATAAGCTTGAGAGGATAAATCAAACAGAGAAACGGTCTTGTGGCTACGGGAACTGATCCCAGATCTTTAGGAAGGCTTGAACCAGGTCACTGAATCTCTCTGTGTCTACTTTCCTTTCTTGAAACGTGGCTATAAAACACATTTCTTGCTTATGTATGTAGATTGTGACGTTTGGTCTCCTGCTAGCTGTCTCGCAACCTGGGATGCCATTCTCTGTTGGGCTCCATAAGATTTAACGTAATATAACAATGTTACTAACCACAAAATACATATGTTACTGGGCATGACACACACACACACAAATCCGGCTCCTGCTATGACACAAGAAAGGACTAGCAGGGAAATTTGTATTTTGTTTCTGCTTTTAGGAAAAAGAAAAGGAAATAAACAAACAATAATGGAAAACTATAAAACAGCAATAAAAAGAATGGAGATTAAACTGCAGCATGCCAGCACTTTAAAAGAAATAAATAGCAAAAAAAAAAAGGTCTAAATTTGTTTCCATTGAGTCTGGAAAACAAATCCAGGATTAAAAAAAAAGTCACAGGCTGCCTAAAAAAAGATATTATAGAAAGAAAAGACTGATGAATACTTTGAGAATGTGTTAACTTTTAAACAGCTTGAATATTCAAATTGGAATAAAAATATTCCTTCAATTAAAAATTATTAAAATTAGCTCAAAGTATTTTTTGGTGTGCTCACTGCAAGAATTTAATAGGATCTAGTACTCAGCAAAGCTTTGAAGCAAAAATAACGTCTCAGGAGCTCATTACGCATTAAATCCTATCAAAAAGCAGGATCCCACTATGAAATTAACACAATTTGCAAATCATTATTGCAGACTACTCCTTCTTCTGCTCTTTTGGTCACTTTTGACTTGAATCTGTGATGCTGTCAAAACCACCACCACCAAAAACTGTTCATGGAAAAATGCGCATTGTATCTCAAAACATCCTGAGCTGCAAACAGCACGGTACGATGGTCACACAGAACGATATACACAGGAGAAGCTGTCAGGAAAGCCGAGAAGTAGAAAGTGAAGTGAACCAAGGGATGTGGATCAAAACCTTGTTTGAGAACTTTTTATACAGTAGGAAATTTTGAACCTTGTGCCTTCCCAGGATTCTGTAAATGTAGTGGTGTAGTTTTCAGTTTTCAGCCTGAGTCGTAACATGGCTGAATTAATTGGTTATTTTACAGGACATATTCTCTCACAAGGATTCAAGAAATATGAATCACTGGACAAAGTCTCCTTTTAATGAAATGCTGGTTCTTGTTTCTTCCTGTCTGAATTGGAGGAAGAGAAAAAAAGGACAATCAATATGGTCTGAAACAGCTATAGCTCATTAAAATTCTAGGCTGTCAATACAGTATATGTCTATCACTTCGAAGGCTACTGAAGTGTTGGTGGTAATGGCACTTTACTACTATATTTGTTAAAGTACTTGTGGTGTCTGCTAAAACTTGGCAGGTGTTGGCTGCCTTCAGTGTTTCTGGGGGCCAAAAGCAGGTGACAATTAAGGGACAGTCATCAGTCTCTTTAACTGTCCTCGCCTAATGTGCAATCCAACGTAGCTGAGTTAGGGGATTCGTCTCCATAGAGCCCAGCTGTTATTTTTAATGCAGTATGTGGAATATTAAACTGTTTATCTTGTTATTGAAGCCATAAGAAGGCTCTTTCATGTCATCATTTCTATTTTATTTTGTTTAGAGTCCTTCATTAACTTTTCATATGAAAGATCTGTAATTTACATCTTCAAAGAACTTTCAAAATGTAAGTTTTAGGAACGACAAGTGCAGTATGTGCGCAGTTCTATTCTGATGGCAAAGTCAAATCGCAAAAATACCATCAAGAATGTTTCTTCCTTTCCTTTTTTATTTATGAGTAAAACACAGGGGATTTCTCTGGGGAAAAAAGAATTATTCTGACTTGATACTAATCAGCACAAACAGAAGGCTAAAACAGTGCTGCCTCTGAAAGGCTAGAGAAGGCTTTATGATGTATGGTCCAGGGCAAAAAACCCAGAATTAATTAGAGGTAGGTTAAGACTAAGAAAATTCTGCATATAAGTATTGCTTTTGCTTTGCAATCCTAAATCTGAGCAGTCAAAACCCAAAACCAATGCTCTCAAACCTGCAGGAGGTTTCATTCCTCCCTATTAGGTCAGGGAACATGGCCTCATTTTCAGACACCTGGGAGCAGAGAAAAACCCTGGCCAGTGCAGTTAAGCCTCATTTCTCTGTTACAGTGTTCAGTCCTGATAAACAGTGCAGCTTGGAAGAGCATTTTACTGGGACATTTCGGCAGCAACCACAGCAGGGTTCAGAAGCTGCACACCAAATCCTTGCCCCACAGAAGTCAGCTCCAACACACTCACCATTCAATAAGGTTTATATTACTACATCTAAGAGCGATAACCCCTCTCAGGTCAAGTCCCTTATTATAAATCAGTCGATCAATCCCCCAGATTGCTAAAGCATTCAGTTCCACCTTGTGATGGTAAAGCAATTAAAAGCTCGACCCTAAACAAATTAGATTTTGTATGTTTGGTTTTACAAATGCTCAGAAAGAGGTCAGATCTTTTATCACTGTTGTCAAGAGGGAGGGAGAGAATCCATCAAGTCACAGAGAACTAATTTACACCACTTGGTGAAAAAAAATTTGAGCTATAAATGGTAATCCAAGTAGAAAGGTTTCTTTCGGTACCAGACTCTGTAGAAGCCTGACAGGCTGCGAGCTGGTACTGGCTGAGGAACCAAGAGAGTTAGGGGCACGCTGGAGAAAAGGGATCTCCAGCAATGACTGGGAAAACCCTGGAATATGGAGTAGTTTGGCTATGTTTGTGTGCGTAACCTGTTATCACAAGGTGGTATTTTGTCATCATCCCCTAGAGCTATACCAGCTGCACTGCAGCTCTGGGATGGCTTCACCACACTCCTCTGCAGGGCAGAGGCAGATGCGCCAATCCCTGCCCACCCGGCATCTCCCTTGGGTGGTCGTGCTCCATTGGCACTCGGTTCCCTCATTCCTCTGTTTGATCCCATCCCGCTGTCTCTCTTGCCTATCGGGTGCTGAGACAAAAGTAATATCACGCTGAGATGAGGTGGTACTGGTGAGGAAGGCAGGGCAGGGTGACTCTGAGAAGACCTGGACACTGTATCCAACCCTTGGGGAGGATACTAATTTGTGCCTGGGTTAAATTTCTCATTAAATTCTCCCAGCAAGTGCACCCAGGGTTAAGAGTGCAAACTGCTCAGAGTTGGGACTATTGTTCACTGTGCTTTTACTCATCAAGGCACATACCTAATGCCTTATCTTTAATGAAAGTCTCTGCATGTTCCTGTACTATAAATAATAATTTAAATATTGTATGTCTCAGCTCCAGTGGCTGAGGTTGAAGTGATCATTTTGGAAAGATGGAACAGCTCTCATCTAAAAATACGTATCTGAAAAACTATTCTGGAAGAAGCGAGACTTATAAATTGATAAATGGGTTGAAGCTGAGATGGAGACTGTGATGAGAGAAAAAATTCAGCTCTCAGAAGGAAACTAAAGAAAAGCAAGAACTGTTCCAAGGCTTTTATTGTTTGAAATTAAGGATTTAAGGCGTAGCACTATAACAACTGGAAAACTGGCATTCTGAAAATGCTGACCTAGATGAGGAGTTTTTGAATCCAAAAAACCCCATCATTAAGGAGACTTTCCACTTCACAAAAATAAGCAGGAAAAATGGAAATGTTTTTTTATGGAAATGTAACTTTGTAGGAGATTAGAGAAGCATGACAGAAACCCAAAATGAGGATTTGGAGGAAGCATATCTCAGCCAGCTAAGTAGCTTTGATCCTAATTGATAGCAAGCACAGATACAATTACTCTCTGCAGTTCCCTCCATATGAGCAATACGGTCAGACACCAACGTGCAGAGCGTAGGAGTCTGTCCCTCCATGGCTCACGCTGGATATATGCTGCCACTGATGACCGGCCACTGCAGGAACAGTTTCAAGAATTAAGCTTTGCAGTTGTACAAAACGATAAGCTTTTCATAAACAAAGTGGTTTTTACCTTGAAATTACTCTTTTCATGGAAAAAATTGAAATATTTCACACGTTCTTCTGAGACTAAATAGCACCAAGTAAAAATAACCTCCCTGACATATTTCCTTTAATAATCCAGTAACATTCTAGCATGTTTTTTTCATATTCCATGTAAAGAACAGAAAACATTTCTCATTTCCATTTGAATTTTATCACTTCACTAATACAAAAGACGTGTACTTCTAAGCATGACCTACCAAAGGTCTTCAAATTTCATAGCGCGTGGACCAAATTAATTGCTTTATTAACGATTATGATAAAACAAGAGTTTTACTTCCTACTTATGAAAACCTATTTCTCTGAGAGCCTTTAAAATCTAAAACACATGAAGGCTCTGAGGTGAAGGCACCCAGTGGTACTGGCACTCCAGATGGTGAAACCAGGGGGAGGGAGGATGCAGAGAAATTCAAAGGTAAAGAAGACAAGAACACACGGAGCCACAGCAGATCATGGAGAAGAATCCACTCCTGTGGTCATAATGAATGGACAACTTTTATTTTCAGGAGCAAAACAACCTCCCCACAGTCTAACTTGAAACCAATTACATCAATGGAGGCGATATTCATAGGGTGGTGAATTCTTTGACAGAGATTCATTCGAAGCACACAGAAATCAGTGAGAAGCTACAGTACTGCAGCAGGTTTTGCTTTAGCCCTAAAACCTTACAGCACTCATCAAAATGTCAGTGCAACTTGGAACGTCATTGGAGAGGTGAGCAAAAAAGGCAGAAGACCATTTTATTGACTCAGAAATCTCACACTAGCAAATGGAGAGAAAGACTGAGCAGGTGATGGAGAGCTCGAGCAGCTTAAGCTTAACTAGGAGACAGAAAATTAATTGCTGCTTGGCATTAAGGTATAGAGGGCTGGACACTGGTAGGAAGGGTTAAAAGTCTGCATTTACCCTGGATTACAGTTCAAGGCAGGAGATTTTTTTGCTGACGGAATGCAGGCTGGAGAGGGAAAAGAGGGCTGATTGATAGGAAAGAATCAAGCTAGTGAAAGTGAATAATAGAGGGGCAGACAGTAATTGTTGAAGGAGATTTGATAAACTGTTTCAGAGCAAGACGAGGAGCAGAGAGTCAAATATTGTGCTGCCACAAAAGCCGAAAGTCATGAAAAGAGTAGAAGTAATGTTTTTTGGCGAGTTTTTTTGCCCTCTCAGGAAACACCTAATGGGGGCCACATGAGAGAAGAATCAACAGGGCTGATTTAAAGTGTGTTAAAAATTACTTTTAAAAAACTCCAAATTATTCCACTCAATTTAATTGGTGAATCAGCAAGACGCATAATAGAATATTTAAGGCCAGGGTGGAGGATTATGAAATGAAGCACAGGGAAGAGCAGGGTTCCCATAGGAGCCCTTTGTAAGAAGAAGGGGTAAGAAAGAAAAGATTGGGAAGGTTTGAGCAAGAAGTTTTTAGCATGCTCTGAAAACATGACCAAAATGTCAGCCTTGAGGAGCTCACTAAACAGTGAAGAAAGTGGAGACAAGAAACTATAGATAATGGGCCCAGACTGGACAAGACAAGATACCTTTGTTAGCTGGGTGCCATGGCAGGAGGAATCAAGAAGGAGGGGCTGGTTTGACGGGTGCCCGTGACTTTCAGAGACCATCCCTGGTTGATGTGTGCCGTTACAAACGTGGCAGCAGGGCTGAAAGGACAGAAGGCTGCACCAGCACCATCTTCCTGCCACGGGGGCTGGTAACTGAGGAAACAAAGAGGACTTGGGCAGTCTAAAGGATGAGGTCACCAACAGCACTGATTTTTTTTTTTTTAACTAAGCAGTTAAAAAGTTGTTCAACCTACTGCTCTTTACCCTTCTGCATGCTATTCTGAGAAAGAGCATGAAGCAAAGAACTTGTTCTGCAGTCTCAAAGGTCTGGGCCCACAGTGCACAGACATGCACATATTCCCATCATCAGAGCTTACCTGTTCATGCTCCAAGAGAATAGAATGTGGGGTTGAACTGAAAGTTTGCTGTTATGCACAACTGCAGGTTCAGTTTCCACTTGCATTTTACCAGTTGCTGGATCATAGTCTAGAACTGTAGCTGGTCTGTGTGTCCAGACATCATCTTGGTGGACTGACACCGAATGGGGATCATGGAGGCCCCCTTTGAAGGACCCCTGTTGGCCTTCCCAATCACACCAAACTCCCTGTGTCCACAGATTAGACAAGATCTTAGAGCTGGAATAAGCTCAAATGTAAAATACTGCAGTTGGCCCCTTCCCAGAAGAAGCTGAATCTCTTTAAAGCTGGCTTTATAGCTAAGCATGGCTGTTCTGCTTTCTCCCCCATCCCAAACGCTTATGGTTGGAAAGACCCAGATCATATACAGCCCTGGATAATCCTATACCTTGACAAAGGTAGAGTAACACTGGCAAAGATAGGATTAAGAAAGAATTGTTTACTCGTTTAGAGTACAGATTGCCTTTAAAAGGAGAAAGTCAGCTGCAGAAAGAATCTCAGGAACGTAAAAAAGCACTGAGACACATGCAGGAGCCTTGCACCTCCCAGCATGTGTGAAATACAAGCAAGTGCAAAAGCAATCACAGATTAAAGTTTGTTTCTTCTCAGTTTGACTGGCCTAAGGGAGACAACAGCAGGATTAAAAAGAATAATACTAATAACAATCAGCCTATGGGAGTAATTTTTAATAAAAATCCTCGGCTCAGGAGGAAGTTCTGGCCTGTATGTGTCTGTGCGGAGGCTCCCAGGAGGGCAGCGGCTGCTGCTCTGTAATCAAAAGGAGCTGTGGCAGGGACACGGGAGAGCACAAGGTCAGGGCTATGAGGGTCTAGGATGTGCTGGGTAGGGGGAATCTATGGTCTCAGCCACCACTGTACTGTGTGGGAGTAAATGCAGAGTACTGGTTTCAACGGGGTAACACTTTCAGTGCATGGGGGAGGCTGATAAAAGCCCTGAGAGCACACAGACTCTAATGAAGGTAATGAACTGTGGGGTAGGGCTTTTTTTTTTTTTTGAAGGACTGCTTAATGAACTCAACTTTTAGATACATCAAGTAAAATATGTAAAATATTCACTACAGGGGTGAATCTCTGAGAGACCAGAAATAGAGATGCTACTGGGAAAACACAGCTGCACCTGAGCCTGCAAAACTGCACAAAGATGCCATCAGAAATCCTGAAGGTACCTGCTGGGCTGTGGCAGGCTCACACAACAGGAGAGGAACACCGAGCCGACACCAGCAGCAGCTATGCCACAATGGGGGAATCATATCACTTCTGTGTCTCATTTTGCCAGTCTAATAATGGAGTTAATCATATTTACCCGCCTTACAATAGTGTAGTGAAACTTAACGGGGTGCTTTGAATTCTTGGACAATACGTCCTATAGAATTACAAAATTATAACAGACTTCTTCTCAAAGATCCTATAGTGTTTTATCTTACTGCAACTGCCATGGTAACTCACTGCCCAGAAAACCTTTGATAAAAATCTCAGTTGTCTGTTGCACAGCTGCTTCTAAATCAATGGTAACCCTGAGTGTCCGTTATTGTGATCAGAGACACCACTTATGCGATGCTTTTTTGATTAATTCCCCAACAGAGCTCCTACCAGATCCCTGTCTATGGGCATTTCAGAACAGCAAATAGATTTACATCCCCAAAACACAACTGATGAAATAGTGTGACTTCAGGGCTGATGAGCAAAGGAAACTTAAATGACACAAATGAACAAGCACAAAAATGCCCCAAAACTAAGTATCGTGCTGGGGGATTGTACAGTTCTTTTTCCTATGCAGTAAAAAATTGCCAAGGAGTTGTTTAAATAGAATACTATCACAAGTATGCATTCCTTTTTCCAGCCGTTGAATACATCATGGTGAATGTAGTCCTGCCTTTTATACTTTTTGATAGTCATTTTTTCAGACATTCAACCAGTACGTGCCAACACCCCCACAGACCTAACCTTCCTTAAAGGAAAATAATGACAAAATTGACAGAAGCTCAAAAACTTGACCCTTCATGTACAAATCCTGCAATTCTGCAAATGCTACCAATCAATTTATTCCTCACACAAAGATGGCAAAAGTACAAATGAAACTTATTTCAGCTTTATTCTAGAACAAGAAGGATAACCTCCTAAGTCTGTAAATGGGTTTTTGTTGTTGTTGTCAGTTTTTTTGGCTTTTTTTTTTTTTTTTTATGGGAGAGGTTTTCCTGTACTGCTAACCCCTTCAAAAGTGCTGAAAATAGAGAAGACTGCACCACTCGCCCAAAATTCACCAGAAAAAAGGAAGAAGGTTAGTCAGCACAAACTGACCCCAATTCTGGATAACGAGCGACCACCAGACAGACAAACTCGTTGCCTTGAGGACTGAGTAACGTCCATAAGATGAGATGTGAGCACAGCAGCAGGAGTTAGGGCAGACCGGGAACAGCTGCCTCAGCAACCGTAACCTGCTCCAACCCCTGCATCCGAGCACCCTGTGACGGGGGGGCGGTGGTGGTGGTGGTGGAGAGGGACACTTTGCTCAGGGTTACATCAACAGGCGAGGAAGAGAGGGCTCTTCAGAGGGCACAGAATAGGCTTTTCACAGAAACTGTGTTTTCTTCCCACATCAAAGCTGCTACTACTCTCCACTGAAACACACTTTGAGATAAACTAGCACAAAGCTCTATTTAAGATAAAGCCAGTAAAGTTTGTTTCAAGTACTCACAGATCTTGAGAAATCTAAGCAGCCACCTTTCCCCAGTCTCCAGGGCAGCCAAGTGGGTTAATGTGAAGAGACCGCTGCAGGATGGCACATACGGCACCACTGCTCAGCACACCAGATGCGGGCGGGCTTTGTCGTGGTCCTCAGAGTCACCTGAACTCCATCCCAGGCAACAGGACTGCTCGTGGAAATCCTGCTTAGCATGAGCAAAGGGCTATGGCATCTGGGCCTTGGCCTTCAGCAGAGAGGCTGGCATACCGGATTAAAAATCCTGGCTGGCTGAGCTGACAACACCTGCTACTGTGTCCTGATAAGCTGGGCTACACAAGGACAATTATAAATGTCTCCAAGACATGTTAGAATACATGTTTTAATTTAATCAGAGAGAACAAAAAAGCACATTAATCACTGCTCTCTTAACAGCAGAGATGTCCAGATATTTGCCAAGATATCAGCATTTTTCCAGAACACATCAGGTACAAAAGGACAACAACAACAAAAAATTACAGCCTTATAGGGGTGGTACAAGGCCAAATTCTACCCCGTGTTTTGCTGAGCAGTTGCCAGCACTGACAGCTGGGGGAAGGGAGCAGCCTGGCAAAGCTGCTAGAAAAGCGAGCAATGAAGGTCTCAGACAAACGCCTTTAGCTTTGTCCATAGTAAAATGACCAAGCGCTTTGACATTCCTTTACACTGATACACCTAACCTCAGAGGACCTTTGCAGGAAGTGTTATCGCTCTTATTCTTCTCTATGGGAAAAGGAGAATTAACAAGAAAACATTCACAGAAATGACAATTGAACACTGCTGTACCAATCACAGAGCTGATCAAGGAGCTTTCTGATGCATGATGCAATGATCAAGGACCTCTCTGAAGCTGGAGCTGAGATATGTCCTTTCCTTACCATTCACAGGAGAGAAAAAACGCTCTCATCATAATAACTTAATTTTGGTTTTTTGGCATTCTGTGCTCTGCTTTAATCACTAGTTGCCCCTTTATAGCACTCACCATTTGTTTTTATTGAGACCACCTCCAGGCTTGTTCTTGATTCTGCTGATGAGCTTTTACAGGGGGGACCAAGTCTGTATCTGTGTATGTGCCTTGAGCAGGTGCATTTAGGTTGGAACCTAAACTGTGTACTCAGTGGAAATGCATCAGCAGGTCCTGCTGCCCAGGGGTAGCTAGGGTGCCGTGTCTTAATATCTGAGCGTGAAACATCTTGTCAAGTCTTCAATAAAATAAAGCAACAGCAATTAAGGGACCTAAATACCATAGAGGTGATGCACTAAAGTGCCACTTTCCTAAAGGGAATGCTGAGACCCCCGCATTCTACTACCCCATGCAGAAAGAAGCAAGCTGAGCTACTATTTGTAAATCCTAAAAAACATCTCTGAAGAGTGCAGTGATAGGTCCTACAAGAAAGAATCTTTAAGAAAGGCTGGTCTGTTATCTCCAAGTGCTAATGTCTCCTCTGTCAGCTACCATGTCATGCTTCTAGACAGGCCTGGATGGCTCGACCATGTAATGTAAAACCAGGCACCTGCAAAAATGTGCCAAGTTTTATGGTGTAGGTGAGCATCTCGACAGGGTTTTGCTGCATAACTCCCTGTACAAAGTTAAACTCCTCAAATTAAGTTTCTTATGACATGAGGTCTTCTTTCCTCTTACTGTTGCTTTTCCCTCCTAATTTAATGCATGCAGCTGAGTTTGGAGTAGCAGAGAAGTGAGTAAAGATGTACTAAGTAATAATCATCTTCCCTAACTGTCAAAGGATTGTTTTTGTTAATGCAAAATGCAGACAATTTATTGATGGAGATAAGCTGCAGAGGCATGATTTTGCTTTACTTTCATAGGCAAAAGAGTAAACAGAGACTTAGATGGATGGACTGGTTTGATCTCAAATGGACAGCAAGTCATAATGATATATTCAACTGAGAGTCTCGACTACATCAACAGCTGAGAACGTTTGGCAGTAAGAGATAAGTGATAATGATCTCCATCATGCATTTCTACGGCACCTTTTATTCTTAACCACTCCTAATATAACGAGAGATTATTTGCCTGTCTTAATCTGGGATACATTTCATGTGGGGAGAGTGGGACCAGTGGGGAGAGGGACTCCACTGTTTAAAACAGCTATAGAGGAAGAAATGCTGAGTGGCAAATGAACGTACACGAGGTTGAGCTTTGATAGCCACCCTTAGATGCCATTCCTGAACTAAGGTCTGGGAGAAGTCCAGCTGAAGTCAGTGAGACTGTTCATGTGAGAAATGATGAGAAGGATTAGGAATAGCTGGAACACACTGATAGCACAGCTTTCTGAAGCATCTTCCTGAGCCTTGGAGTTGGGCATCCCTTGCTTGGGCGATTTAACAGAATTACTAGAAAAGTAAATTCTAACAGGCACAAGATCATGCTGTGTCTCCTTCATGCTGACTTTGGAAATTTAACATGTGTTTGTTGTTCTTCTGACCACCCTCACATACCCCTGAGAAATAAAGAACAATCTCCCCAAGAAATTGTTTGGAGGCACTGCTTTACATGCATCCAGCACACGTGATGCATCTGTGCTGTGGCACATGTTAGCACTATCCAAGTTCATCCGACAGGAACTGGAAAACAGCTTTTCCATTTCAAGCCACAAGGGAATTTAAAGAGGAAAAGGAGAAAGTACAGAAAAAAAACCAGTGCAGAAAGTACAAAATCAATTTATCTGTGTGATTTTGACAACTCAAAATATCCTCAGCTTATTTTACACAATGTTACTCATTAATTTTCTTTTTTTTTTTTTTTCTCTAGGTTGGCAAACGAATGACTACTGCTTAGTCATATTTGATTAAATAAGCTACTATTGTTTCCATTCCACTTCTTACAAAAGTCCGAGGAAAAACAGTACATACAAACAGGCTAGGAGCATATTGGAAACATGATCACACAAAAAGTCTGATGTATGTTTTTTGTGTATTTCTTTTCCTGAATTTTATTTCACAGAAGGTTACCTAAATGGGAATTTATCGGGACAGACTCTTTCAGAAATGCAGGCAGACATCTAATGACAATATGTACTCAGAATGTTGCTTTCCATGTTGTTTGAAAGACTGCATGCCCTGTTTCCCTGAGAATAAGACCTATCCCGAAAACAGGCCCTACCACGATTTTTCAGGATTTTTGAGGATGCTTGAAACATAAGCCCTACTCCAAAAATAAGCCCTAGTTACAGTTCATAAAAAAGTCAATTTAAATAGTGTCCGGGCAGCTATGCATGTAAAAAAGTAACGAGTTTTGGAGCAGAAGCTAATATAAGACCCTTTCTTATTTTCCGGGAAACAGGTTATTTAGTAGCACAGATGTGCTACTATTCACCTATTGAATCACACAGAGATTATTCCTCAGCATTCCAGCTATTGCTTAGATGCCACCCATCTGAGTAACCTGATTAATGCTCCTTACCTTCTGTAAGCCGGCAAAGTCATAGGGGAAGATAGCTGCAGGATATAGAAAGGCTTTGGGAGAAAACATTTTTTTATCAGGAAGGAGATGAAATGGCCACACAGATCTTTGGTCTCTTTGGCCTTTGTTTCTGCAAAAAGTGAAACTCATGACAAATATCACTGAATATCAAATTACTGGAGAGCACAGAACAGCACTTGATCATTTATTGAAGAGCCTTGTAAAATGAATAGAAACTAGCATCCAGAGGCTTTTGCAAGTCATACCAGTATGTCTGGAGGCTGTGTAGCGGTGTGCCAGCTAGAGGCTCACCTCAGTGATGTGCTGGCACGGCCTGATGCAGCCTCCAGAGAAGGCGGCTGGGTGGCAGGTCTGTAACTCGGCTTCCTAACCTGCCAATTAAATATGGAGATATGAATTAAAATATAATTGCTGAACGATAGAAATAATAGGGTAATGATCTTAGAAGTATCAGGTCTTTATTTTAGAGGTAGATTTTGTTGTTCCCCCAAATCAAACTGTTAACGGAAGGGGAAAAAAAAAGGATCTCTTCTGCAAAAGCTAGGCACAAACAACAGATAGCATCACAAGTTTGTATTCTGCCTAGCTGCAACTTAATAATTTCTTAGGTATGTTAGTGCTTCCAAGACTACAAATAATTACCTGTGAAGCTGTGTAAGCAGTCTCTGCTACCATCTAGCTCTCTTTCGCTTGGGAGTTGCAAGCTTTGGCTCTCTCATGCAGGTATATTCTGGGAGCCGGTCCTGACTTCAACTTATATTTAAGCACAATTCTCAGGAAGTTTTTCAACACAACTACCAGAAAAGCAAAGCTCTGTGTTTCCTACAGCCCCTCCACCAGCAGTACCAGGGCGTTGACAGCAGCTGAACAAGCAGCAGCTGTGCTTGCAACAGCCACAGCAAGGAACCAGCGTCCAGGGATGTCAGAGAGCATCAGAGCTGGCAGCAGGCTCCTGCCAGCACCTTTCCCTTCAAACCCTTACTTTATACTTACATTTTCAGCATATGTCCATGCATGGCAAAGAAAAAAAGCTGTTAATACCACATATAAAGCTATGGACCCACACATCTTACAGACTTACAGTCAACCAAAATATTTCTGATATAGTCACATCGGTGCTTTCAAAATGATTATACAGGTCATTTCCAAAACACAAGCCACCCACATGGGAACTGTCCTGGCTGAAGGAATATGTTTCCCGCTCCATTCATTTAGCCTGCAACAGAGTATTTAAGAGCAGAGCCTGCAGATTTCTCTGGGCTTTTCTCTTGGATTATTCTGAGGTTAATACCTAGGCACTGTTAACGAGCAGGCTGAGCACTGCAGCTGCAGGAGAGATGGGAAGGAAAAGGTCAGATGCTCACTCTCATAGCAAAAGCATTTGTCATGTATGGAGCTGAATCCAGAGATAGATGCTGCCTTCAAAATTCCTTAATCTCTTTGAGGAGTTCATTAGTAAAAGGATGTTTCCTGCTTCACCAGGAGCTCAGCAATACAGGGGATTTTGTTCTCTTAACTTTCTACTTCAGCCTCTACTTACTGGAAAGTAAAACCCATCTGCACACTTCTCAAAGATATTAAGAACCTCCTGTTATCTTCTTTAACTGGCTGCTCATCATCACCTCCTCTCACATCACCTGATCCAGTCAGCTTGAAAACTGCTTGCTACCCTGCCATACATCATCTCCCAAACCAGATCTTTTCTAGACAGGGCCCTGAGCAACCTGATTTAGCTGGCCTGCCTTTAGCAGGGGATTTGACCAGGTAATTTCCAGAGGTCTCTTCCAACATAAATCGCTCTAAGAGCCCACCGCTTTGTCAGAAGAGTCAATATGTTCAGGTCATGGTGGCAAGCCCAGGAATACCGACCGACTGTTACACCTAGTCCTAGCTAGTTCAACAACACATTAACTAGATCCATTACCTTGATGTAAAATCTCCCGTAGAAATTGCCCTGTCAGCAGCGAGGGGCTGTGGAGCCTTTGAGAATTCTTTCTGCAGGGGTGCCATGATTATGATCATAAGTTTGCAATAATGATAATGGAGCTAACCATAATACCGTTTCCAACTGAGGTAAGCTATGGATTCGTATAAAATACGTATCAAATTATTTCTAGATTTTTTAAGTTCAGAACCGACAGGAGTTTTTTATTATAATGATTTTGTATTGACATAACAACGACTTTCAGCTAAGCGGTTACGACTGTATATTTCCCTCATGGCCTCCAAAAGCAACGTAAATTGAAATGTACATTAAAAACAGTCAATCTTTGTTTGCTGGCAACATTGAAGGAGAATTGACTGCATTTTTGTTAAAAAAGCTCGTATCTTAAAGTGGACTAAAATGAGGAATCTTAACAAAGTGCCCATTTAAGATTTAGAAGAAGAATCTCTATTTGACTAGATCTGTGGAAGCATCCTTTTGCTCAACAAAAGTGTAAAGACACTCGTTAACATCTTCACAAAACTGATGACTCGATACAAAGCACTGGACTACAGAAAACAAGGACCCAAATACTCTATCCTGCATTAGACCCGACCCATAAATGCGTCACCTGCAACTGCTTCAGCAAGCAAGGAGGACAACCTGTGTCCTGCTCTGTTCTGGTGCCCAGAGAAATCTCTGGTCAAGCACTTCCGTGGAAAGCCATGTTCGCAGAGAATCTGCATGTTCAGTCCTAACATGACGGTAAAAAGAATAGGAAAAAGCTTGGATTGGTAAAGAAAAAAATCCCCCTGGACCTTAAAAAATGTCACTCAGGTAAAGCAAAAAATAGTATCTAAAAGAGCATAAAAGATGAATGACAGGACTTGGCCAGGCCCTAAGGCTGTCTCTTCTGCAAACAAAGTCATCTGTGCAGAAGTGATAGGTTCTAATTAATGAATAGTGCTGGTTTTTCTTTACCAATTACTTATTGATACACCTGATACTCCTCTTTGATAAGCCAGTCTAAATTGGTAATAGCTTTTATCACAGCTGTGAGCAAGCAGAATCAAGTATACTGTGCCTTTCCTTTTAAGTTGTTTAATCTTCTACTGTTACACAATTCTCTGCAGAGTTAGTTTGGAATTGCAATGAATTAAACACCTTATTTTTTATTTTTATTATTTGTATTGTAGTAATGCCTAGAAATCCCACTGTGGACAAGGGCTTTGCTGTTATGTGAATACAACTCTGAACATAGAAAAGGCTGTGTCCCAGCGAGCTTACCCCTGAGCTTTGCGATTGATTGCTTGTATGTATTCCTTCCAAATGTTATCTCTGAGAGAGTGTTTTCTGTAATTTATATCATATTCTATCTTGCCTTGTTTTGCATCTGTATTTGAGGATGCAGTTTGCACAAAGCAGCCAAAAACATGAAGTTGTATTGCTCAGACTAGCTGACAAACTACACAAAGCACTGAGATCTGTGCTCTCTGGAGGATGAAACTAAATTCAACATAGAAGAATAGAAGATTTTCTAACCATGCCAAATAAGTTTGTGAGGTAAAGACCACAGGAAAACAAAAGAGAGACAACAAGATCCTTAACCAGTACACTGGAGCTGATTTGAAAAACTCAATATGCTGTCACAGAATGTGATCATTTCACTTTGTTTTCTTCAGGAAAGAACGAAACTGAAACCCAAAGCAGCAAACAGAGCAAGCAGATTGCTGGCCTTGGAGCAGGGAGCCTCCAGAGCACTGATTAAAGGCATCCGCCCTCCAACACACACAACTCCTCCAAGAACTAAAGATATAATGAATGCCCTCACAACCTATTAGCAAGCTTTGTAATTTGGAACAAGAGAACCCTGGGGCCCAGCCCTGAAAGGTCATGAAATTTCTTAGGCTCAAACTAGACCTAATCAAGGTTTTCCCAAAAGCAAATGCAGGAAAATAATGATTTGTAAGAAGAAAATCTAAAGCAATAACATAAATCTCCCATTTTTTAGAGTCTCCAAGTGTAGCTGCAAATAGTATGTGGCTCTGAAAGGGAAAAAAATCCAAAATTTGGTAGGGAGAAATATAGAGGGGCTTGTTTCTGCAAGGGTGTGCCAATGAACAAGGCAACACCCGTGAAGCCACGGTTTGAATAAATTCTGAATCATGTTCACTGCTTTCAATGCCCATGGGGGGTGCTTGGTCAGTCTAGCCTGCTTTATCCTACCTCTTGTTTTTCTCAGCTGATTTTTACAATAATCTCAAAGAGCAACCCTTTTCTTTGTTAAAAACTGAAGTGGGTTCTTTTATTTTTCTTCGACAGCACCAAACAGTCCTCTCACATGCTTCCTCACGAACAGGGAACACCTTTTCAAACACTGTATTTGTCACTGGTCATATTTTCTACAGCTTTTGCTAATGAAAAAGAATTAAGATGAGCTCACTGGGCCTATAAGAACTAGTTAGAAAGTTTAACAGTTTATGGAAGAAAATATGCCAGATGACAAAACCAAGTTTACCACACATGGTTTTTGACCTTCTTTCTCCCCCTTTTAATATTCAAATACATCCCACAAGGACTATTGGCTGCAAAAGTATTTGCTAATGATACAGCTTAAAAGCAAAACCAAAAATTACAGTTGCCTGCCTACAAAATGCCCTCCTACCGTTCACTTACGAATTTTCCAAGTGTAAGATTTTAGAAATGTAAAGAATAACTGACAGTTTTATATCCATAACGCATTCCTCCCTAGGCACATTTACGGTCTATATAGTGTGTGGTATTTTTAAAAAGTCCCAAGATATAAAACCAGTGACTTAAATACAAAAACGCTCTTTGAGGCTAATGTAGTTTTATCAGATGCAAGGTTTCTATACTGTCTCTTCGACTGTGACCTGTGCTTCGCTTATATTAATTTGTTTGTTGGCCAGCCCTGTTTATCGTGAATTTGGTACTCAAGGTGAAGTTCTTTTTCAGACTCTTTCCACTGCATCATTTGTCTTCAGAGCACAGATTCTCTTTTCTCTCAGCTATTCCACTGACATCTTTGCTTGACTTCGTGTTCTTCTATCCACCCCCCAGGCTATGGCTGCCTGCTTATTTATGCTGTCGGCTTAATTTCTTGATTGATATTCTCACATTCCCCCTGCTACTTACTTATTTACATTGTCTGCTTGTTTCCAAGTCCTGCTTCTTTAAGATCACAATGCTATTTTATTTATGGAAAAGAATCGCTGTTTTCCACAGCACGTTCTTTATGCTTCTGCCACGACCTTCTACAGAACCACTTAATCATCTCAAATATTTCTAAGCTCATAGTGCCGTGGTTTTCAACCCTCTGTGCCTCTTTGGTGGAATTCTCTCCAGGGAACACTCACTAGCTGAAGCAGTGCAATTTTTTCATTATAATAATTATTTTGCACCTAAACAGCACTATGTTCTCTAACTAAATAGAAGGTAAGGTCCTTATGCTGCATTACTCGTGACCTATGGATCTGATTTACCCTTTTCTAGGGTAAGTCAGCAATTGCTCCCACAGTCAAATGGTTTATCCCTGGGTAAAACAAATTGGCAAAGAAAGAAGTACCATATGAGTATATATGGCAGGCTGATGGCAAAAGATGTGACATGCCATGTGGGGAGAGAGAGAAGTGGCTATTCTTGTCTATAACACAAATGTTTTGGAAGGCCTATGAACACATGGAGGTAAATGCTGGCTCAGGAAAGGCAAAATTACTACTGGTTTTAGTAGCGTTACAGTTTCTCCGGGTTGTTTGGCTGCTGAAGGATGAACCAGCGTGTGAGTATCAGGACAGGAATCTCAAAAGACAATCTGAAACTGGGGAAAGCGTCTGGAGGTCCACTTCAAAGGGATTTGGAGATTTAAGGGATAATGATGTATATATGAGTGCTTAAGTGAGACTTACCCTGGCCAACCACTCAGAGAGAGCTTCACCTTGACCAAATAGCCAGAAATCATCTTACCCAAAGTGCACTGCTCCATTTAGCTATTGCCAGGACATTTTCATTACTCTAGCCAAAGGCTGGTCATGAGAAAGGTTGTATCAAGTTCTCTTTGTACATAACAAAATGTACTGCGGGCTTCTAATTAATGCTGTTGTTTTCTGTTAAAATTATGACCTTGCAGCTCCAAACCAACACGCAGAGGACAGTGAGGCTTAGCTCTGCTTCTCAAGAAGAGTGTGCTGCTGCCAGTGCTTGCCATGCCCTTGGGTGCAACACTGGGCTAACAGTGATGACAGGGAGGAGAAAAACACTGAATGTGACTGTTTAGGTAAATTCCCAAGTGTACCATGCATCCCACACAGAATCTTCTTAAGCACTGCCAAATCGAGAACATTCAGAATGATGCCTGAGTGGTATCCAGCCCTGGTTATAGCCAAGTTCACTACATGGTGCACCAAACTCACCTCAACATGCTGGAGACACACTCCCAGGTCTGATATGACATTTAAAAAGTACTTGTGGAATGTTTTGAGATGGACACACTGAGCTGAGGTAGGGAAGCCTACCTTTCCTTCACAGGTGAAAAACATGGAATGCTCTAACAACCCGAAGTTCAGTAAATTGATAAAACAGACTAATTTGTGGCCTTGTTTAACTGGCTCGTTTAATTTGTTGACTGTTAAGAAGTCAGACTGTTTGTTTTGCTCTGGGGTGGAGAGCAGAGTCCAAGTCCATCCTGCTTTTGTACTGCACAGAAGGAGGAAGGAATCAGCAGAGGCCATTCGTTTAACAAGTGGCAAAGTAGTGATGCCACAGGGGGAAAAAATAGATGCAGCTGTGCCTGCAGCATTACTTAATCTTTCTCCCTCCATTGCCTTCAATGAAGATTGAGCCCCAGCCAGCAAAGGAACAGCTGCTGGTGGTTATACAAACTATCATGCCTGAGTCCAGCCCGAGGCTGGGAGATATGTGTTTGGTTTTCTGCATAGCGCCTTTTCATGATTAAAGGTTCACAAAACTATCCTCATTGACTGTGCCCCAGGACTCTGCCTCAGTGCTGGCATGGAGCTGGGGAATGCAGAAGAGGCATTTGTTTTGAAGCCAAACTGCAGCCAACGGTGCAGTAGCTGGGTCAGGAGCAGCAGGGCTGATAGCGCTGCCCTCACTGCGCTGAACGGCCTCGGCGCCTGACGGGGAGTCTCACTTGAAGCTGCTTTCAAAAGTCTGTTCCTCCTCTCCTCACCACCACACTGTAAGCTCTGAACCCATGTTACACTGCATGGCCCAGAATCCTGCTGCCTTCAGCAGAGGAATGCAGGGCTGGAAAGGACTTCCTAGGTTACAACTTGCTATTAAAGACAAGCATTTAATCACAAAGACATCATAATAAAAAGGCATAAATACTCATTTTAAATTCTCAGTTATATAAAGGCACATCCAAATATAAATCACAATGAAAACTTCAAAGAGAGCTAAATTGCCTGATCCAGTGAAATAAATCGGATCCAAAGCAGCCTACTAGCTAGCTGCAGAAATACAGCCCACAAGACATTAATTAATATAGAAACAGAAGGAAAGATTGATGCCAGATTTAAATAGGTGTATCTCAAATCACAATCTGGTCCAATGCATCTTGAGTTATATTTTCGAATGACATGATTAGTGGCAGGGTTGTCCTGCCCAGTTGGAAAATTGTCCCCTGTCATTTTGGCTACCATCAAACTTCAGAGCACTGAGATTTCAGTGGTCTGGTTTTGCTCATTTACCCATGAGCTCATCTGCTCAGACAGAACAGAAAGCTTCCTTCTTCCATTCTTTGATGTAAAATAAAAATGATAAAAATTGACAGCAAAACCCAACTATTGAGAGCCTGCCAGAATATGCAAAAAGGAGAGAAACAGAGATTAATGGATCCCAGCCTCATTTATCCACTTTATATCCTGTTTGGAGGTGGACAGTAGAGATACTGTGGCTCCGCCCTGCATATTTTACCATTGCATTTGCAAGAACACATGACATGATGGAAGAAGCCTGGCTGTCCCTCCATCCACGAGCGCTCCTACTGTTGTCTTTCTGCTAGAAGTGAGTGGCTTCTCTCTCTACTGCAGTGCTCAACTGCTGCCAGGTGACTGTGCTGAGATGGAGAGAGCTCCTTCCGTTTCTCAGTGCACCGACTTGATGTAGATACACCACAGCATGAAAGCACACAGGACTCCAGTTAGCACCAGTTGGAACTTCATGACTGTGTGAAGCAAGAAGAGATCTCCACCGTTTTACTGACACAGGCTTCTCACTGGTCTGCTTTTGGACCCAAGGTGGATGAATGCTTGAGATCAACGGTTTCCAAGTGTCACTGACTACTGATTCCTTGGCGGTAGGTCAGGAATATTCTTTACTTAAGAAAGGGCTTTTTTAGTTCCTCAGGGTGGTAACGCTTCATTCACACCTCATCTTTAATTCTTGCAGCAGTATTTTCTTTCACTGAGAGAGCTCCCAGAGGACCCTCCCTCAGTATGACTAACATGCTTCGCTGTGCTTCAGCACATCATCCCCTGCTTGCATATTTGCCAAGCAGCCTGGATGTAATAAGCGACAGACCCTGTGCACTGGCCCAAGTCTAAGGATGACATGTCCTATTCATCCAAAGAGACACCTATTAAACTTACGATTGTCTACCCTAAGGGGAAAGTACGTTGTACAGTAGTTAGACCTTCAAGAAATCCTTGAGGCTGAGATGCCAGCACAACCTCTGAGCACCTGGGAAATTCTAAATGAATCACAGATGTAAGTCCTGACTTAAGAGAAGTGATGATGAACATGTGGGTGTAAGAGCAATACATTCGTGAGACCCAATTTATAAAAGAAAATCTGGCTTGAACGGAAAACAACCAGTTGGTTTAATCAGATGCTTATTAAAACCTTGTGCATTACCTCTTGGCCATGGTATTTTTAAGATCTTATCCTACAAATCACTGGCACCTTCTCAGAGGTAATGAGTGTTCTTACCTGACAATGAAGCTGGACAGAGGGAGCACTCGGTGACTCTCACAATGAGACTCTAAGAGGGAACGGAGAGATGAGAAAAGCAAAGCCTCAGGCTTGGATGATCAGAAAATCCTGAAGGAGTTCAGATGCTTCTCTGAACCTGTTCTGCCTAGAAATCACAAAGGATCCGCTTCTCTCATGTGATTCACAATATTGTTCTGGTTTCAGCTGGAAACTACACTGTATTTCAGCAGATTTTTCTGCTTCCAGCCTAAAACCGAAAATTGCTAGAGCACAATAAACACTCTGTTAAGTCTGACCAAACTTCTTCTAGCCTCAGAAAAAATATCTATCCTTGCTTTATTAGACCCAATTTGGATCACCCATCTGTTGTCTGAGGGAGTTTGAAAGCTCATGGGTGGAATAAAAAATATCTTTCCGTCTTCTTAACTATTCCATTGGCATTTGCTTACTAGTTTCCTGCCAACCAAGAAGTATCTGAAGGGGACAGCACCTGAAGCTTTTTGGAACTGGTTTTGTTCAAGCTCTACATAACAAGCAAGTGACAAGTGTGTTGTGTATTGTCACCAGCATCTTTCCTCACAAAGAAAAAAAGGCATGTATAGATCTGGAGTTATTTTCCCTACTCCTCTTTATTACTTTTCCTTTGTTCTCTTGCTTATCTATTCCTTTTTAATGCAGAAGATAATACGATTCCTATTCTCCTGGCTTGTGATGTTCAATGCATTTTGACATGTGATGCTAGTTGATGAAATTGGAGGAGAAAAGCTGTATGATGATTTAAAGTGTTATTTTCATGATTGTGCCACTCTTGAGTATGGCACAAAGGCAAACATGACACATGAGCCTCCCAAAGAAAATAATCAGGATGACAGAACGTTAAATTAAAAATTAGACTGTCCTGGTTAAACCAGGATGTCTGGACATCTAACCTTATAGGATTATATCTAGCATCCTTTTACCAGCGACAGTTAATGCTTGAAGGGATTTTATTCTCATGTAATCCCTGCATTGCTTTCAAATCTGCTTGTTTGGGGAGATATAATTAAAACTTATTATTCCTCCTTTCTCTGCCAACCAACTGTCAGAGAGCAGGAACAGAGAAAACAAGATTTCTTTACCAGAGAAAAACCTTGTTATTTTAAAACTAAAACCTCTTGTATCTATTTAATTTCAAATCAAAGGATCACTACAGTCCTTTTCTCTGGCAAAACGTACTGGACATGACAGACACTGATATCAAACCTCCTTTAAGAAAGAAATAAAAATGTTGACAGATCTTTGGGGAAATAGGAGTTTCAGAAATGATCTCTTTCTCCTCCTCCTTTCCCTTTGTTCTGCATCTGAAATTTATCAGCTGGCTTTTGCATACGATGCAGTAAAATAACTAGACAATTACTTTTGTTCATATGACTCTACCTGTGTTTTGTATTTAGTACAAAAATAAGTGTGTTACACGTAGTATAGGCATGTCACTGGATAAAAGTACAAATCCTACATTAAATTTAGGAGGAACACTCTAATGTACATATAGTAGGTATGAGCGATACTGTGCTTTTTAGATCCCTGGAGGAGTTTCAGAGATTTGACAACCTTAAATCCAGGGATTCAGGACTTTTTCATTGCTGATACACTCTCTCATGTCAGTTCAGGTTGATCTTAATACCTCAAATCCAGCATATGAAGGATGGCATCTCTACCAGCTTCAGAGAAGACAGAGAAACCTGCAAGGAAAGCTTTAGGTACTATGTGGCCAGAAAAAATTAAAGCTTTGCTTTTCTGTTTTACTGTATTTAAATAAACTGATAAAGGCAGAACTCAGATACTGGAGGGTAAAAGGTAGCTGGAAAATTTCTAGTGCCCATCAGCTGCATTAGAGCAAACAGACTTTTATTCCTCCTATTTACAGACATTTGTCTTCTCCTCAGTACTGAAGCCAACACATTTCTCCCTCTCTTCCTCTCCCCTCCTGCCCACCCATCCTTACTCGGCACACACTGGCTCTTCTTTCACCCTGTATCCAGAAGCAGACTAAACCCAGCTCAAGCTTTTCTCCTGCCCTAGGACAGCAACACACAAGTGGGTGGCCCCCACGCTAGTCCTGAACTGTTCTCACGTGCTGCTGTTGACTTCCTTGGTAAAGTGCCACAGGAGATGTGGCTTTGTATTTCTGTGACATCTTTCACCCCACTTCTCAAGGCTGACGCATTCTACATAAAACTGTTTTGTTGTGGTTAGCTGAATCACCTCATGCCTCATGGAGTGCTCACAGCTGTGTTGTTAGCGTGATATTAATATTGTCCCGTCCGTGGTGGGCAGGCAACACGTGAGTGATCCTGCCCACAGTCCTCACCTCTTCCAGAGCCACCTTTAGCTACAGGTCTGAGCCATGCTCATAACTGTCTCCAAAAAGCTTGACACGACACCTCTGGAAGTAAATAAGACCAGTCCCCATGTGCCGAGACACTTCTCCTGTATGGGCACAGCCACCCAAGAGTGTCCAGCAGGGTCTCAGTAGCTGCCTGTAGGCAGCTCCGACCCCACCGTTTCAGCACAGAGGGTGCCTTGGGGAGCCCTTGCTTCCCTTGGAGACACGACCGCAGCCTGCCTGTAATTATTTTTCAGCAGATTTCAAAGGACAAGCCCGTCCATTCTTCTAGGAAGAAATCCACCATTGTAAATGATCCTATTAGGTTTGGTGTGCAACCAAGTCCTGAAGCTGAAATAAAGAATGATTTAATAAATAAAAGAGGGTAGTTTGAAGACACGCTCATAGCCACTGAAGGTCAGCGGTAGCAACAGCTACCATATGGCACTATGTGAAGGTGGGAGGGAAAATGCAGGACCCCAGTTATCACTGTGTGGTGTCTGGCAGATGATGGGCTTTCAGTGGTGGTACCGTATCCATCGCTGAACAGATTCTGCGGTTACACACTAGCAACCTTCATTCAATCAGTGAGGTCATAGCAGTGTCACCACCAAGAAACTACAGCTTCTAATTTTCTTTTGATAAGAATTTCTGAACAACAAAAGAATAAAAATACCCAAAGCAATCTTCCTTGCAGAAGTGTGGGTGTGATGATCGCATGGTGTGCATCACTCAGCTCAGCCCCATGATAATTGATGAGGCTGTACTCGTTTAGTACCAGCTTGGATCTGGTACATAAACATCTAGCATTCCCTTTAGCAGCCAAAATTAAACAGGATTTGGGGTTTTTTGAAAGCTAGGATTGAATTCACTGAATACTTCATTTTTTGAAGAACACTATTGCTTCTATAAGTAAAGAAATTCTCAAAGAAGTAAACTTCCTGACAAATCTTCTTTCAAAGAAAGAAAACAAGTAGCTTTTTATTTACCTGGCAGAATCATTAACTAGCAATTCTCAGTCACCCACGGGTGGCTGATTGAAATATCGATTAAGGTCTATTTCCTGCACCACGCTTGTGTAGCAGCTTTGCTGCAGCTCATTTTCACATGCTAAAAGAATGCACTATTTGGGAAAAAATGCAGTACCTAGATCAGGTTTTTAAGTCATTCTAAGGCTAAAGTAAATTCAGCCTGCCTTTTCTAGCTCTCTAGCAGACAAACGCTTGGTTTTTTTCACAGGTTTTAATGTTGTGGTGGAGAGTTTATCTTTATAACATATAAAATCCCTCAGTTCCAATGTGCTAAATAGCTGGCCCAGACACCAATACTACAGTACAGTCTAAGCTATTTACAATTGTTTTGTAGAGCTTGGCTACAATCATGGACGTAACACATTTCACTCTTCTTCATTCCTTCTCGTTCTTTGTTCTTCCCTCTTTCATTGTGAAATTCAAGCCTTCTGTACAGTAATCCAGTAGGTTCATATTCACTTTTCATGAACCATGAGGAGTTATTAGACTGTAAAAGCTAACAACTGAAATAATTGTTCCATTCATCCCAGAAAAAGCTCTTTGGATAGGGGACTATGAAAAATAATCAGGAAGTTTTTAATTAGTTCGTAACTGTAAGTAAAATTTGAATACATAACTTGTTCATTCCCAATTTTTCACTTATGTGCAGTAATGAATGTAAATTATCACTGAGACAGGGCCAAATTCTACTAACCAAAGTTGATAGGGTTAAATAAGTGATTTATGTCAAGGCAGAATTTGCCTGTAATCTGGATTTAAACCAGGTGATATATTCAGGAAAAGCTACTTCACCTTTTGCTTGAACCCACGCTAACCTATCTATGTTGTGATATCGATTCTCCCCTCTTGTTACTTCTTGTCACAGATTAAGTCATTGAGTAGACACCTTTTTATCATATCACTCCTATTTTTGCTATGATATTTTATCTACTTTTGAACAGTAGATACATGCCACGTTAACCCATTGCTGATATCCTTCTATTACAAGGACATGGAATCCTTTCTATTACACAGTTCTCTAATAGCTTACTTTGTTAATAGCCAATTCATTTCAGATAGATTGATACAGCAGTTCCTGATTGGATTTAGTAGCTAGTCAAAAGCTATACTATCCTTTCAGAAATGCAAATATATTATTTCATTCCCGTTGGTCCAGAATGTAACCTAACATATGATTAAGATAACATGAACATCTTTCAGCAGCAATGTGTTTTTGCAAAATGCGTGCTTCCTTGCTGAATTAAAACTCAAGCTGGGTAATCTGCAACTTCTGCTGAAGTAAGCAAGGAAATGTCAGATGGCAGCTGCAGAGATGAGAGAGGGTGAAGATCATGATAACTGAAACTACCAGAGGAACTCGGATAAGAAGTTAAATACAAAGACTGGAATTCGGCCAGCAGATCTAGGTTAATGGCCTTATCCTTGAAGAACTTCATAACAAGTGTTCAGTACCTAGGTTTTTACAGCTCATCTTGCATAGCTATGAGATCACCTGCACTGTAAAGATGGGTTTGTTTCAGGGTCAAAGTCTGAAGCAGCAGAAAAGGACAAGAGTAATGTAGAGTATTGCCAGCTCTGCTCCATAAACCTGCACTGTTCCTCAGAGGTCTCCCACTCACGTACAGTCCAGAATCAAAATATGTAGCCCAAAATATAGCTTCATGTCTTCAAAAGCATACCTTCAAAAGGGAGACCTTATCGCTGTCTACGACTACCTGCAAGGAGGTTGTAGCATGGAGGGGGCTGGTCTCTTCTCCTGAGTAGCAAGTGACAGGACAAGAGGAAACAGCCTCAATTTGGGCCAGGGGAGGTTTAGGTTGGATATTAGGAAAAAATTCTTCATGGAAAGGATTTTCAGGCATTGGAACAGGCTGCCCAGGGAAGTGGTGGAGTCACCATCCTTGGAGGTGTTTAAAAGGTATTTAGATGAGGTTCTTAGGGATGTGGTTTACTGCTAGATTTAGGTTAGGTTATGGTTGGACTCGATGATCCTGAGGGTCTCTTCCAACTGAAGTGATTCTATGATTCTATGAAAAGTCTCAAACAGGGATATTTAAATATAAAGCAAAGTACCAGAGCATGCTAGATCTCAGTTTGCCACTGCCATAGGGTTCAAATAATTACCTAAATACAACACTCATTACATATTCAATTAAAACTTTGTCAACCACAAAAACTTAGAAACACAAACCTGTCCCAGTCTACACTCAACAAAATGAAAAACAGTTAACTAAATACCACCAGACTCAGTGGGAACACTGACATATGTATGTGAGCTATTTTAATTAGACTATACAAGAGACACGCACAATCTGCTCCCTTATGAAAACCCAGATGTAGGCTTAGTGCACACTACACCTGGAGTGAGGAACCCTACCAAGCGCTAAGATTCCTCAGGAAAACATTCCAATAGGAAACCTCTGGAAAAATCAACAATTCTTTCTAAGTCAGTCCAGCCTCTCCAGCATTCACCCTGAAATAACTCTTGCAGGCAACCAGTCAATTACTACAGCCAGCTCTCCTACCTGCTTTTATTTAAAGTGTCAGCAAACACTCAAATATTTTGACATCAGCAGGTGGAAAAGTCTCATTACTTTGCAGACCTAAACCCACAGCTTAATTAGTAACATAAACATCTATAAAGGAACAAAAGGTGAGGGACAGCTTGTTTACCTGAGCTCCCATTAAATGATTGCCTAAATTTATGTGTACTGATCTACCTGCTATAATAGCTTGGCCTCTTTCTCCCATATCCTTCTCTGGTATGGTGCCAGGTTCACAGTGTGGGGATCACACTGAGTTAAATGAGTTGTGTGGGGTGTCTTATCTGCAAAAACACACTTTCCCACTGCTCATCGTATTATGAGATTCATACCAGTCATTGCAAATTTTGCTGACTCGAGTTTTGTGAAAAAAGTAATTAGAGGTAAGTAGCATTACCAACCAGTAGTTTGAGAAACTGCAAATGAGAACACAGATTAGCAGCTCGCTCAAGTAAGGAAGATTTTCAGTAGTGGTGGAGCTTCTGCCTTCTGGGAAAGAATAACCAGATGAAGCTCATTGCCCCAGAGCCAGGGTGGCTGGTACAGGAGGAACGTCTTGCAGCATATCACAAAATTACACAGCGTGAGACAAGCATTTTGTAACTTTACCAACTGAAAGTCACATTTCTTTCTAAAATGGGTGGAAGTCAATAAATTCCTATGGATAGAAGTAGTTAATTGATTTTGCTGCCACCTGTGAGCCAAAGTAAGCCGTGAGTATAATATTACTTACTGGCTTCTTCACACTATTGCGAATATTTCACACAAGAGAACCCTAGACAAATTATTCTAGTCCTGTGTCTTTTTATTGCTGCTAATAGCTTGTTTCAACAAAGAGTCAGACATTCCAAAATTGATGGGAAGAATATTGACATTGGCTTAATAAACCCTTCCAACCAGAAAGAGTTGAACAAAGGGAAATAGTTTACCGTATTCCTCATGGATCTGTTCCATAATTAAGAAGCTTGGGGCAAATTTTAAAGACCAAGAATTCCAAAACATGTGTCACTTTGTAATTCCTCTGATCATTTCTTGTCTCAGTGTAGCCATCTACCATATAATTGTCTTTTAAAGTCTGCCCCTTGAACATATCTTTCCTTGGCAATTTATCTCTGTGCATGTCCTTTTTGATATGCAGGAAGCTCAGATATACTACATACTGATGGCTAAAAGTGATGGGCTGCAGAAATAAAGCTTTAACTCAGATGAAATCAGAAAATCTGGAAAACTATAGTCCCAAGGTTGCTTGAGCAGCTTGTTCCAAGATAAGTGGTGTGCAAAGTTAAGGTTTTAAGACAGCCAGCCATAAGTTTTTCAGATATTCAGAACAGAAATTGTGTTGTCTTGAATTCAACCCACAGACAGCTTAGCACCACTTGACTACCAAAGCTAGACTGATTTTTATAATGAACATTCATATCAGTTGCGTAATAAGATCATATGTGAACATCACACACAATCTTGATTAATACTTATGTGATAACGCAGTAGTGAAATAAGAGAGGTATCCAAGGGCAGAAGTAGGCAAGGGAGGACTCACCCACTGTGATCTGTGTCACACAGTGTGATATCACTCCATCTCGCTCAGCTGCATAAAGAAAAGGAAAACAACACTTTCTTAAAAGAGATCCCGTTTTCCTAAGAGAGGAGTATCCAGAGGACAACAGAATAGCAGCAGGGTCTGTCATGCTGGTTATAGATGGATAAATGCTTCTTTAGATCTTTGTGTGCACTTGACAATGAACCTCAGAGGTGCAGAGTAAAAAAAAAAATAAATAAAAGAAACACAAAGGAAAAAAAGAAAAAACAAACCTTGCCTCTTCCACAATCTTGTAGATAGAGCTGTAGTTAATAAGACCTATGAGAAGATCTTTAAAAATATACCTTTACAAGTAAATTTTTTCTATCCAGAGAATTAATGTAAGATGATAATTTTCTAATCACTTCTTCCTCTGCCAGCCGTTTTGCTCTCTGAAGGCCGAGCCCATGTTCAAGCAGACTGGGATTTACGAAAATCTTAACAAGCACAAAGGATATTTTTCTAAACCCTTCTCCGCTCTGTTGCATGTAGAGTTTTACCTGCCTCGTTCTCCTTTTATTCGCCATCCTACATGATACCTCTTATCTCTCCCGTGCTCGGTCTCTGTGACTGGTCCCTCTCAAAACTCTGCATATCTGCTCGGTCCATTGCCTCAGCTGCAGGGACAAAGCTCTGTTCACTGATATCTCTCAGTCATCAGGCATCAAGTTTAGGACACTTTTGGGAAAGATGTGAGGCTATCTCTTCTGCCTTCTTGTCTACCTGGAATGCAACAGTCAGAAAGGATAACAGAGACATTTGGGATGGGAACAGGAGCCCTCCCACACAGCAGGAAATTGTGCTTATGAATGTTGTCTCACATGGAGGGAGTTACTAAGTTTTTACTCCATAACTGGCTGGGCCTGTCATCACTCCAGCAAATACATAGTGAGAATGGGTGGGAAGACTGGCTTTCAGCCTGATCTGAAAATCATTCGAGGCTGACTTCTAGAGGAAAATGTGGTTCTTGCATGTGAGAAGGGGATATAAAAAGCAAGCTCTGGTGCTTGGGCCGTGCACAGGTCTGAAGCTGTGCTTCCCTAATTTTCACCTCTCAGTGAAAATTTCCTCTCCCTGGGTTATAGAAAACACAGGTCTATTCCGAACAGCTGTTTGTTCAAGAACAATTTTCTTTCAAATTCTGGTGAAAGGTCCCTGTGAAAATTGCTGAAAATTCCAGTACCACTGCCTTAGAAATGGGCTTTTCATAAGCAGGTATCAAATCACCTTGCTATCTTCATGAGACATTGTTCAGTAAATAAACAGGACTGATAATTGACACAAAAGCCAGACATAGCAATTCCAGAAGGTGAAAAAAATTCCTCTGTATCAGCCCTTTGATTCCATCCCAATGCAGCTGAACTCTGCCTACAGAGAACTTCTATTTAAAAATGAGCAACAAAATAGCCTTTTCTTTCCTTTGTACATTTTTCTGCTTTGTGTTAGGGAGTTGTACCGACTTTGTGGAGTCATTGCAGTTACTTGTAAATGATGCATGAAAAGAAAAATTCCTGTCCTTCCTATGCACCAAGAGAATACTGGCAGCTCTCAGCAAACCCAAGTATGCTGCTTGTTTATATTAAATTCAAACTCATCAAGTAAAGATCGTGAATTGAAAGATAATTCTCATCTGTTCAATTATGTCTATTGCTACTTCAAAGGAGACACATTTAAGGGGAGCCTCTCTTTGCCCCTTTACCTCCTCACCAGCCCACCTTCAGGTTTTAAAGATTTTCTATTTAAAGGGCTGGTTTCTAAGCTTAGGGGGTCAAGCTTGGGGAGGGGGTTTTGTAAAGGCTTGGGTGTAGTTCTCTCTGACACCACAGGCAAGAATTTTCCCAAAGACTGACCTCACAACCAGAGAAGCCATTGGCACAGTTGTAAAAAACAGAAAAAGACCCCAAACTCTGCTGTTTTCCCTCTTAAATTCACCCTCTCTTGGTCCAAGCTGTTCTGTATAGGTACTTGATTTTCCCAATAATTAAAGTCTTCATTGGGTAACTACAGGAGTCTCTCATTTAAAAAATAATAATAATAATATGATCCCCTGTGATCTAGGAATACCCCAAGATGTGGTACCTACATTTGGCTGTCTTACTTTTAGACTGTGGCAATAGCCATTTTTTAAAAGGGAGATACGCTGCATACAGCACACTGTCTTGCTCTCATCTACAGCCTAAACCACAGCCTCTGTTGTCACAGCTCTGCTGATTTCAAAGCCCCAGAATTACATCTGCGCTTTTCTCCCTGCCATGCTGTTTGATTAGGGGAAAAGCTACCACAGCTCTGCTCTCCTGCATTTCAGCATCTTTAACACATTACCAGCCAGCTGACAAAGTTACTCTTATGCATAAAATACTCCATCTTCTCAAAGCGGCACATAAAGGGCAATGCAGATTTTTACCTTTTTTTTTTTTTAAATACTTCTTTTTAATGCTTAAATGAGCAGTCTACTCTTTCAGAGACATGAACTGTCCACATTTGGATAGCTACCTTCTCTAACATGCTACTCCATTATACAGACATGTAAATAAATTATTTTTCCCATGTGAATATCACACTGACATTTAATTCTAACTGATACTTCTATATTTATACAGTCCTAAAATTACATTTGGCTCTTTGAAGGCAACCACAAGGTCGATGTGGTCCCCGGTGAAAATGAGTTTGTCACCCCTGCTTTAGGGGGTAAAATATGGGAAGAGCTGGGTCAGAAGAAAGTATTCTCCTGCCACTTGGAGCGAAAAGGAAGCAAGAGACAGATGGCAGCTTTCTGTTCTTTCTGAATCAATAGTGTCTTAAAGCTCCTGGATGCTGCATTCTTAAATCTATAAAGAGGTTTGGAAGTGCCTGCGTGTCAGAGGCTGGCAAGGGCGTACTTGTTTGTGGGAAGCATTCCTGCTCTGGATAGAGTAAGAAAACACCAGGCAAGAAATGGCTGGGACATTTGGACTGTAGGTTTGCAATACTCTGCACTGACCAGGTACATTTAGATTTCAGTTCAGCTGTTGGGTATTAGAGAAAAAGGGCAGACGTATCCCTAACCAAACAATTCATCTTGAAAAAAATCACCCCTGTGAATGATTCTCCATTATTGCTTTTGATCCCACATCACCTTCCCTCTTGCCTCCCTGGGGGTTTTAGAAAGAAAGCTAAAAGAGCACCAGCAGACAGTGATCCTTCACATCCTTCCTGGCTGCTCCACTCCTGCAAGCTGTTCTCCAAAGGGATGTATGGGCAGACTTGGAAGTCAGACACAAAGAAGTCCAAGTACAAAACCCATCCAAAGCCAGCACAAAATACTGCACACACTCATCATCTCGATTCTTCCCCAGCAGACCAGCTCCAGACAGCAGCTATCATCTTCTTTTGCAGTCTGACATAGCCTGGACAGGACAAAACAATTTCACAGAAATCCTGTTTTTAAGATTCTATTTCAAGGTGAGTCACGTTCTGTCTGTTCTGTCTGTGATGTCTGTCCACAGAAATACCCAGTCAGGCTCACGACCCGTGGTGTCAGAGACTGTATGAAAACAGTTTTAGTGAGAAAAGAGAGTATGGAATGATTAAAGGTGTTTGGCAGGAAACTCTTCGCACCTTATTTAATGCTTCCTGCATCATTCGGTTCTTCTGTAGTTCACCAGTTTGGATCTTATCAAAGCCTTCAGTGACTGAAAGCTGTTGCCAGTTCTTGCTTGCTCCAAGTAGCTACTGTGGTCTAGACACAAGTACAAGAAAAATTACCACCTTAATTAGCTCCACTGCTGCTGCTCCATGGTGTTCTCTTTGTCTCCTGAGTCACCCAGAAGCTACAGAGGTCCCTCCCGCACAGACCGAAGTGCAGGCAGAGTGCAGGCAGCTCTCCTGCCCTCACCCCTCCTGTCCTACACATGGAGGGAATTTCAGAAATCAGGCCTCACATGTTGTACCTTCTTCGGGAAAGAAGAGTATTTCAGAATCACGTTCATGCATACACTGACCAACACACATCAAGTTTTATAGCAAGAAAGGCAAATTACAACTTGAATTCAAGTGTACTGGCTGTGGGATAGATAATGGACTTTGAGCTACATTGCTGTCTGTCTAGCATCTCTCAGAAACTCTACATTGATTCACATAATGGAAGTAAGAAGTTCAAGGCTTGCTCCAGAGCAGATCTTCTGGTATACTAACTGAGTTACAATTGCAACAGGTTGGGTTTTTTTGACTGAGACAGCCAGATCTCAAAAGCCTTGCCTTGCAGCTGTCTTTGTAAGTAAAACCAAAGTACTTCACAATACATTTCATTGCATCCATACAGGATTGTTTAGAGCACTTTAAAGACCCAAATCTGCAGTGCTTCTAGTGCAGGGATACACTAAGAAAACAAGATTTTCTAAGTGAGGATGAAGAAGTGACTTTCTGTTTGCAAGAGTTGTGCTGCTTCACTGGGCAAACAGCTCATTGTCTGAGTTTGTATGCTCGTGTTTACTTAAACTTGACATGGTTGATCTCTGTGACAATCACACACAAACATGTACATCAAACAGTGTTTGTATAAAGCTATCTTGACGTTAATTAAGAAATATAGAAAGATTTAATCCAGATTTAAGATGCCAAATTAGTTAAAATGTAGAGTTACGTTTTCCTATTCTATACCAGTTATTGAATAAGGAATCCCATATTTCAAATTTGTATTTAACGTCACCCATTCACATGTACAATCACTATGGACTTATGTTTACAGCAGAGGCTTGATGCCAGACTTCTTAGGTGACATTTATATTTTTGCCAAGTCATTAACCTTACATCAAATTCATTTTCAATCTACTGTACTTCCTGAAGGCTTAGGATATTTGTTCGGTCAATCAGCTCTTGTAAATCACAGACTCATCTGAGACCTGATTGTAGTTTTGCCACTGGAACATATCACAGTCCAAAACATAAGCTCAAGAGCAACACTGCCTTGTATAAGCTAAAGAACGGGTGCTTCAGGAGATAGAGGCTGCAGTTTTCCATTGCTTTTACCTCTAAAAAAGTGTATACAACAGAACTACATATGGCGCAGATTGTAAGACAGTTTGCTATAGGTAGCTGATACAAGGTATAAACTTATTTCAGATGTTTTTAAAGTATCATATATAAAACACTAAAGGAAGTACAGCTATCTGGCATTCTTGTGAAGGCTGGAACATTGGACGTTACGTATAAAATATTTACGAAATATAGTTTTGATGTGTTATTTTCCATGTCTTTTTGCCTGCAAGTGGAAAGGTGGATGGGATTCCCAGAGAGTCTCTTTTATAGATTCTGCTGACAGCTCCACAGATCCACTTCCTTTCAAGCCCTGTTCGTTCTCTTTATAGGGAAAACACAAAACAAAACAGGTACGTCTTCTCCAAATTTTACAAATAAAAATAAAAGGAACTTTGCCTACAGAGAAGTTTGTTTTTAACCATTTCATTGTTATGTGGTTTCATTAGCTCTGGATGCCCTGGAGCACTGGGCACACATAGACAACAAAAAACAGGGACTTTAGCCCTATTACAAAACCTGTCCTTAGCCACCAACACTAAGCATGGCAGTCTCACAGAGCTGTGTTGCTGGTCGGTTTGGATGTCTTTGAGACAATATATGATAGAGAAAACTATATATCAAGCCTTTTTAAAATCTGTACTCCACTCCTTTCATTTGAACCCCCAAATCTCTAATGCCTGGGAAATGTGAAACTTCATGATTAAAAGTAAAAATATCTAGCTGTTCAGTGTGATTTTTTTCTCTATCTACTGTTCTATGTGTCAATCAGCTCTGCTTTTATTAGGAGTTATCAGGGTACTGAGCTTTAGCTAATCACCACTAGGCACCTGCCTGTTCTGCAAGGAGTGGTACGTACTGTCTGGAGAAGGAGCAGAGGGATGGAGGAAAGACTTCAGGCTTCTACTTTGAGCTCTGCTACTGGTTTTCCATATACCATTTGGCAAGCTGTGTAGCTTCCCTTTTCCCCAGCCTTATACTTAACTAGCAAACCAGTTGTAAAAGTCAATGTTTAGAAAGCATTTTGAAACCCATGGATTAAAAGTTTCCAGAAGTTTTCAAACTTTCACCTCCAATAACTACCAAGTATTATTCTTGACTATAATCTGCCTGTCAAATGTTAGAGGAAGAGATAGAGAGAGATGGGGAACAATCAATAACAATACAAAACTTCCACCTCCACACTTTTCTAAATTTATGACCACTATCATGGGTTATGGGTTGTCTTATGTTCATCAGTGTCTGTCATACATTAAAGGTGCTGCTGGAGAATGGCACAATACAGGCAGAGGCTGAGAAATCCAGGTATCAGCCTAAAATCATAATGCCAGTGCTACCCAGAAGGAAGGAAGAGGGAGGAAATACTCCTTCCTCTCAGTTTTAATTGCCATTCCACTATTTCACCAGCTACCCACTGCAACATTAGTCTCAATTAGCAGCCCTGATGGCAGATGCCCTGTTGCATGAGTGATTTATGTCTCACATGCCAACAACTTTGTAAGGACCTGAGTTAGGCAATGAATCTGAAATCTTTGTGCAGTTAAGGAGGCTGACCCACAAGGCATTTTGGCTTTACATAGCTGCTCCTGCCCACCCAATTCTGAATGAAAACACAGAAAAGTTGGTAAAGTTCCCTCTGCAAAGCTCACTAAAGCTGGCAGTACAGTACTGGGCCTCTGCCAGCATCAGTTTTTAAAAAGATTTACCCTGAATCACTGATGCTTGTATGAATCTCTGTAAATAATGGTTTATAGTATTACTCAGGTTTTATGTGTTAGGACAACTGCTGCATAATATTGTTGTCACTACTGAAGCTTTTGCAGAAGTGGAGTCAAGAAAGTGGTCTGCATGTCAGCTGGAATAGTAAAACAGCACCTAATAAATGATTGGGTTTGCATTTTGGGAGTTACCTGAACAAAAATTAAAAAAAAATTCTAAGTAAGTTTTTAAGTTCAGCTATTTATTAGTTACCTTTTTATCTCCTGTTTGAAAATGCCTGCTTGTTTTTTTTCACGAGATCCCAAAAGTTTACAAAAGCAAGGTATCACAAGGCAGCTTGTTTCACAGGTGGATTTCACCTGTGTAGAAGCTCATACATTGCAAAAACCAGCACACCCTGCCTCAAAGCCCAGCAAACAAGTAGGAAGCCCCTCTGTTCCAGGATCCAATCCGTCACAGATGGAACCCAGCCTGCCTCCATCCATCAGCGGAGCCACGCTGATTTTCAGCAGCTGGCAATCTGGCCCCATATGTCTTAGCTGACCAGTCACATAGCACAAATAATGAACAGTCACAGCAAAAGATTAATGAGCTCCAGACCACAAATCACCCATGCAAATGATCCTGGGATTACTAGTGTTTGTGAACAGTGAACACAACTGCAGCTTCTCGCACAGCTTGCGACTGAGCCGCAAAGCCCATGTGAAACAACGTGTATGTGAAAGCCTCAGCGGGACAGAGCCGTTATCACAGGACTTCAAGCCGTAGAGACAAGAGCAATGCATACAAATTTGATCAGGAAATCAAATGCAAACTTGGCCAAAAAAATTAGTAAATAGTAGGTTTGCCAAGAAATGCTATTTTAGGGGGATTGTAAACACTCATGAATTCAGTTTGAATTTGATAAAACTGTTTTGACTTTAATCAATTAAGAAATTTTTCCAGTACATGCAAAATTTTTAACTCTGTTATTTTTCAAGGAAGAAGTTATTATATTTTTCAGTGAGACTTCTACTTATGATTTTAATACCTTATTTTAAAATGGTAATAAAAAGGATTTATCATCCTGGAAATGAAATATTTAATTTTGGGCCAAATTTTTCAAGCATGGATCAAATTTGGATCTTCACCCATAACAGTAAGAACACACACGCTAGATATATATGTATGTACACATGGATGTATGCATGTTTTCCTTTCAGCTGGTTAGGCCAATGAAGTGGAAAAACCCTTCTGACAGCTCTACACAAATATTTCTATCAAAATGGCAAAGCCTTTCCTTCACATCCAGAGCATGTACAAATCCCATTTGTTTTTCTGAGCCTTTGCAGATCCCCAACCTTGTGTTACAGCCCTGTTCTCCTCCTGGCTCTGCATGAGGAGCTGAACAGATCTGATGGGTGTGCAGTATCCCCAGAGGCACCTGGGCAGGTTCTAAAGCACACACGTCTCCAAGCCTGAGGAGCCCTTCAAATCTCTTGGTGTTTGGGACTGCATCAGCTGGGACACTTGGATCCTCTGTGGTAAACCAAGCAAACAATCTTGGGAGACCTCTCTGTCTGACCAGAGCAGAGTGCCAGGGGAGGACTGGAACCATTATTACACCAGGCTGAAGCTGGGAGAATCAGATGGGATCCGAGAGGTTGCATGTGTATGGAGTAAAAATTCAAGAAGAATTTTGTAGTGGCTAAATTTAGATTGTTCCCCTGAGGCACCAACCTTCAGGGATTTCTGCTGTGGGAAATAAAGTGGCAAGTGCCTGTGTATGGGAACTTGCTTCTGCTCTCCTGAAAACCTCCCTGAATGTGCTGTGGGGAAAGACAAGAGAACAGAGAAGGACTGACATTGAAACAAATATTTCCAAAGTCTGGAGCATAATTTGCCCTAAAATTAAGCAATTTGTCATTAGGCGCAAAGCACTGCTTCTGACCTTTAACATCTACAATGTATACATCAAATTAAGTATCTTCTGTCATATTCCCCTTTCCCCTCTTCACTTCAGAAATATTGCACAATATATATGGAAATAATCACATAAAAACCCCACAAACAGTCACAGAAGGTTTTCCACCAAACAGGACACAAACCTCTTGGTTAACAGCAATGTCACAAAGAAGCTGTAAAACCCCCAAAGTAATTTCCTCCTTCTAATTCACAATGACATTAACAAGATCTGAACCCTGACCTGCAGGTGACTAAATTATGTTGCTAAGCAACTACACTTGCAAAAAAGAGACAAAAAAAGGATGGAGCGGTACACGCACACCAGGCTGCTGGTATGGGGTAAATACACATTGTCGGGCTCCCCAGGCTGGAGATCCAGCGTGGGAGCTGGTCCCCCTCTGCCGCGGGACAGGACCGGGGTTCCCAACAGGTGTTATACACTGGTTTGCATGGTTTTTTTTCTTAAGAGTCCACACAGATAGGTATACAAGAACATTGCTACAGCTAAAAATGACAAAATGAAATATAACAGCCATTTTTCTTTGGAGAAGAGGTGCTTATAAATTCACTTCGTCCAAAGTATCTCTCGTTTCAGCAATACATCAAACTCTGCAGCCCCATCAGTCTGAATCAATTAGAAATTACTCACCGAGTAAATTACATTGAAAAGCTTTGATTTGTTACTGGAGTTTGTTACTGTTCTCTTCAATCTTAAAAGACTGAAAGCAAAAAAGTAATAATGTGACAGTGATAGTGAAATGTAACTTTTATTGAGATTGATGGGAACCTATTTGCCACAATATTTGCTTTTAATAATTTAATTTTTCAAACACTGCAAAGAGAGACATAAATATTTGATTATGAAGTCCTTCCAATTTATGGCACATTGGTTTGCACTGGTTGCCTATCTTTTCAACATTTTTATATTCATTTCTAAAAATAATTCTACCAACCATATGTTCATAACTACCTTTTACTTTGCCTTCTGACCGTGTTCTTTTAACTTTCATCTGTTCCAGGTTAGTAACCTTTCTACAAAAGGCACTTGAGGCACTGAAAGAAAACACAAAAAGATGACTCCCTTAAGAAAATATTGTGGTTTTTACAGCTTTGGTTTATTTTTGAATTCTGTAAAAGGGCCAGCTCTTTCTCACATGAAGGTCACTGACAAAACTTAGAGTGATGTTGGTGGGAGCGAGGTTCGCTTCCCTCATTAGCATTGCTTATGGTTACTGTGACTGCTGCACGACTGGAAAGCAGGATTTCATAATTGGTGAAACAAAAAGCATTTCTCAGGCTGGAACATAAAATAATATGTATACCAACAGAATTTGTGTTAAACATAGACAAAGTTTCTAGCTAGAAATATTTCTTTTTGTATGGAATAGATTTGCAGTTGCTGTTTAGATGAGAGGACTTTGCCAACAGCAGATTAACTTGCATGGCTGGACTTTTCTGATATGACAGTTTCTACAGATGGGTGTAAAAAACAGGCGCAAGGGCTTACCTTGTCATTCCTCACCTGGTCTTCAGCCATATCTTAACTATATGGAAAGATATGAGATGAAACAGCATTTATCTCCTGTTGTACTCAGGCTCTTAACAAAGCAAAGACAAACACCACAGGCATTGTTGCTAAATGTTCAGATTGCTGGATTTCCTGTACTGAGAAAGATGCTTTCACTCCTCACTTGACTGGATGCTACCAGCTTCTGCTTGGCTGCCTCAACTGGGTATTAAAGTAGGTCACTTTACAGATGCCAACTACAGATTTTCTGGTAAAATGTGTTCATGTCCAAAGAGCCTTTGTGACACGTTGGCTGCCTTATAGGTGAATTATTATTCCACTTTGTAGAGCTGGCGGGAAGTTCTGGTGCTGGAGACACCATCTCAACCTCCTCTCCCTCCTCATTCCCCAAACCTTACCACTCCTGACCTGATATACTTATGGAAGGATTAAACTAAATGTAGTAAAATGTAGCAGTATATACCAGTAACACCAAAAATTAAGACAAATGCAATCTAAAAGCAATTCTAATGTAAGGTACAGTGTCCTACGTAAATGTAAAATCCTAAGGTGTGTCATTTGTAGAGAAAATTACTCAGAAACTGAAAGACAAGGCACTAGGAAGAGTCAGGTTAAGTTCTTTTAAAGGCTAGTAAGTAGATGACAAATGTAGTTCAAACAGTGCAGGTGAAGAATGAGCCATTATTAATGACCAAGGGCTTTAGTTATTGGTGCTGAATGGAAAAAAAAAAATCATTATATTTGAAGCTTTATACTGGCATAGAGTGGAAATTATATGCAATCCCTGCTAAGTGCCTGATTTTACTGCTAGAAAATCCCTCTGACTGAAATGTACTTCAAAGTAAACTACTTTAGAATTTCTTTGCACTGTTGGATATCCAACCAAAGGTCATTTTCTCTCTCTCTCTTTGTGCATCATTTTAGAAATTTCTTAAGGCTTTTTTTTCCTCTCCTTCTGCAGTTTACATCCATTTTTCTACACTTCGGAGGGCCTAAACTGAAAATTGGATAACTGCGTTTGGAAATGAAATGCAAAATCAGGAGCCTACAGTGATTTAAAATGAAGATGTTTATTCATTGCGGACTTTTCCCTGCAAGGCACTGGTCACCCTCTTGTGCCACTGAACTCAATAGGTGTGAAGGGGTTACAGAGCAGCAGCCCCGGTGGGAGCCGGGGGCTAGAATCCAGCTCTTCCCCTCCTCCCACTCACAGCCCAATTACTCTTCAGATTTACTTTTCCCTACAGTAAATTCCCACCATGCCCAGTAAAAATTCTTCATCAAGGAAGCTTTTTTTCTTAACGTTTTGGGATTCTCTGGCTCTAACAGCTTTCTCACTCGCTCAATGTATTTTTTCCTCTCCTGATAATCAGAGCACTGATGCAGCACCCTGGTTAGAGGCTGAAAGGAGAGGTTCTCGCTTTGGTTTTTAACACATCTGCTACTAGTAACAGTGAGGAACACTTAAAAGGTGTCAGTGTTTGGAGTGAAGCAGAGGGAGTATGGGCCACGTCGTCCTCTTTTGTTACTTCAAGAGAAACCCCATCCCAAACCTTCCAGGAACAGCAAAGCTCCTCGGGACACAAATTGGGGTACACCTCGGGGTAGGTACAGACAACTTACATCTCACTGCTCCGACCCTGCTGCTGCTCTGTTTAGGACACTGTAGAGCAGCCTGAACCTTACTCCAGTTTATCCTGGCTAAATATCAAAGATATCTGGGCACTTTCCCCTCCTCACCAGTGATGTGTATGAGCAAGGGATGGAAAGACATGATTAAAAACCTGTAACAGAACACAGTGCCTGAAGATCCCTGCGAGAGCAGGACAACATTTCTCTTGGGTCTACAAGCAGACTATATAACAGCAAAGCAGCATTAGCTGCTCTGATTTGATAATTGCTTCAAGACTGTCTCTTGGACTGCTATCAAAAGAGCTAATTCAGCTGAAAATTAATGTTGCCAATCTTCTTACCCCCCCTGGAAAAAAAAAAAAAAGTTAGCATTGGCCCCCAGCTTACCAG
The DNA here is from genome assembly GCF_036013445.1 of Caloenas nicobarica. NCBI lineage: Eukaryota > Metazoa > Chordata > Aves > Columbiformes > Columbidae > Caloenas > Caloenas nicobarica. Next base: position 8,125,453 of record NC_088256.1, read on the forward strand.
GTAGCTTATGCAAGCACTAGCACCATCAACACCAGTCCCTGAGCACATGAACGCTCCCTTTGGCAGCCTTCCACACTACAGGCAGACATAAACCTTCAGTGAGAAATCCCATTCCTTTATTTATTTTCTTTCTCTGATGCAGAAAATGGGAAGTAGCTTTTGACCAGCATGTGATCTGAAGGAGAGAAAGAAACACCAGGAAGAAAAGCACAGTTAATGGTCATGAGAAAAGGACAGACATGCATGTTTGAACAACATGGACTGCTGCAATAGATGGCATTATGTTTTTTTCTTACTATTTTCAGTAACAGCAATACGACTTTTGTCTTGCAAAATGGCATCGTGTGTTGCAAGTACAGTGTCCTGAGGCCTTTCAATTTTTTTTTGGTAGAATATGAAGTTGTGCTTACATGGATCTCTCTACTACATTGACAGGAGGGGAAAGAAAGGGGAAAGAAATAGGATGAAAAGAAAAACTCTTCAGGGCAAGTTAGTAATAAAAGAAATGTGAAGTTTTTAAACTGTCTAGGGCATTGGCACTGCACTCAGGAAACCTGTGTTTAGTTTCCAATTTCTGGTGCGGTATGATCCTGACCAGCTCTCTTCATCTCTCACTGCTTCTATTTTTTTTTTAAAAAAACGACATTACTAACCACCTTTCCCTATATATTTGCATTGTGAAGACTAATTTACTATTAATAACTGAGAGAGGTTCAGAAGCACAATGATGTGTGCCGTGCTAGCCAGCAGAAGCTCTTCTATCCCCTCTGCACCATGCTTCATACAAAAAGAGATAAAGAGGTTGATTTCTAGCAGGAGAGCTGTGACTGCTGCAGATAAAGGTTCCCTACAGACTAAAGAAGCACTATTGGAAGGTACTTAGCTCCTTATACAGCCATCTTTATTCTACATAAAAGCATATTTACAGAATTCGGGCTTCAGCGGGCTATGGAGTGGCAGGGAAAGGGATTTGTTTTCCCCTCTTCTCCCATCAGTTTTTCCCCTAAGGCTGATCTGGCTCTATCTCCTGCCCAAGCCATTCCTGGGGACAGCTCTCTGCTCACCTGGACCCTCAAAAAGCCACACAAAACCGCCACCCTTCAGAGTGCCGGCTCATATTGCTCCCTGCCTCTGAAGCCAGTTTTGTTTGCCTAAGAACACTCTGAGTGAATCGTGACTTGAGAGCTGGATTTGTCCTAAAGAAAACCCACGTATCAAAGAACAAACCCAAAATCTCTCTGAGAGACCATGCAATTCTCTTCTGAGTGCCTGTGAGAAGGAGGACAGAGGGTGGAAAAAATCACACACCATGTTTCTAAGTGAATTGGTGGATGTCACTGGTACACAGTGATAACGCAGGTAGGCACCTATGTGGCAAGAACCGCCATCCTCCACCAGCACATATTCACAGAACCCCTCTGTGGGGAAACAGGCAGCAACTATTTTGGGAGCAGGACAAAGCAGCCATCAGTGGGGAAGGGGCTTGTCCTGCAGAAACCCAGGCTGAAAGGGGACCCTGTCAGCCCAGACTGTGGCTCAGGGGCAAGGTAGAGAGATCATCTGGAACTTAATTTGGAGTGAATTCTGACTTCTTCCATTTTCTTCCTATTTCTGAATAATGTAGTTGTCAAAGCCTTTATTTTTTTTCCTTCCTTCTCTCTCTCTCCCTCTTTCTTTCTTTTTCTTTCACTAGAAAACAAAACCAAAGCTAGTTTTAGTGGTATGAAGCTAAACTGAAATGTAGCCACAGCCATGGTAGGGAATTTAAATGTCTGATGGTAGGAATAGTGGCTGGAAAGGTCAGCATTTCAGAATTCATAAAAGTATTTAAAAAACCCCTCAAGAGTTACCTGAAGAACTTGCAAAAGTGGATGCCAAGGAGCCTAAGCAGTGTCCAGACAAGTGTGATGCTCCACCAAACCAACTAAGCATTTGCAAGGACAGACAACCAATTCTTCAAGGTGTTCAAGGTCAGCAGATTGGATGGGGCTTTGAGCAACCTGATCTAGTGGAACGTGTCTCCACCCATGGCAGGGGGGTTGGACTAGATGCCCTTTAAAGGTCCCTTCCAACCCAGGCCCTTCTATAATTCTACAGTTCTTCTGACCTTAGATTAAGCTGCACAGGAACAAGAAGGACATGGAGACCAAAGGTAAGTAAATACACTTTGGTACTTCATAAACACAAACACTCCTCCTCACGAGCTGTGTGTCAGTTCACATTAGGATTAACTTAATTCTTAATTACGATTACACACACTTTGTAAATACAAAATGAAAAGAAATCCACTGCCTGATAAAATATGACCCTATACGCTCTCTCATAAAGGTCTTAATGTAAATCTCCATCCAAACAGGTGAAGCTCAGTGGTGAAATATGACTTTCCACCCTTCAGATAAGGTGCTTTGGAAAGTAAATGCTATCAGCTGCATGGTAGGTTCAGGGGCAGGAACAAGGTCCGCTGCGATCTGTACTTTCAGAATTCTTGGGATAAGCTAATTTCTCATCATCAGACCTCTCATGCCTAGACTTAGTTTGTCTAGTACTGTGGTGTAAAATGGTAGAATTGACAGAATCCAACCTAATATACTAATCAGAGAATTATTTCTGTAGATAGTAACTCTAAACTTACAAGAGTGCCTGGAAAATGCCTTCTGGTTTATGTACACAGAGACTGGATTAAATCCTCTAAAAAAATCCACACCACATTTTAGAAAGCTTCCTGCTGTTAAAGTTTGTGGTTTTTAATTAGAACTATGCAGACATGAGGCCAGACATGCAATGTTCAATAAACCAGCTAGTTTATACATCAGTAATGAGTCTTAGAATATTAATGCAGGGCCTTCAGAAGTCAGAAACAGAAGAGTGAATGTGCAGTGATCCTCACATTACCCCTAGGTGCATGTGAGTAGCAGAGATATTAACAACATCAACAGTGTAAAGTTAAAAAAAAAAAAAATCCATACATGTGGAAATGTATATTTCTCAATGGTTAATATAATCAGCTGCAGGTAGATTTCAGAGGATTATTTCCAATCTTTTGAGAAGAGATTTCTTTTGTGGGCATGAAAAAAATTGTTAATATGTTGCTGCTGTTTTATTCAAGGTGAAAATTTTACTTTAATCACTTTCAAATAAATGCGAAACTCAACCATTACTCCCTTCTAATAATACTGAAGAAAATAGTTCACACTAAATCTAACATAATGAACACAGCATGTTCATAGAGAACTGAGTGTTCTGAGCTTAAATCCCCTTTAATCCATAATTCCTTTGGAACTACATATTACATCCACATGAATACCAAAGAGGTTTATGATTAATGTTATTTTAATGAATAATAAAAGAATTGATGATGATTTACACAGAGTTATTTTCAGGTTTTTTTATCACATAAAGATTTGTTGGTTAGAGACCCTAATATATATAAAAAATAGAGCACTAAAATCTGATTGGGATGGTAATACTTTTGCAAAATCTTCTAAGCAATGTGAATGCATAGCTGAACTGAGCTGAGAATAGCTGCAAGCTCGGAGAGGCCCCAGGTACTCCCTGAACTCCTCCCTTACCCAAGCTGCGCTGGGGAAGCCCGATAAGAGATGCAGGTTCTCAGGAGAAGTGACTTTGCAAGCAGGAGTAGCTGAGCCTGACTCTCACCTTGTGCTGCTTTGACTCCAGGAGTCCTACCCAGTTACTCCTCACATATGGTGATACATGAGATGACACCTGGCCATACCATGCTCAATGAAGAGGAACGCCGGGTCCCAGCTCCTGCCCTTGAGCAAGATCCTCAGCTGTTCTAAATGCCAGCAAGGTCACTGGCAATTAGTTACACCAGCACAACAAATGACAGCAAGTCACAAATGGTGCCATTTCCAAAAATAAGCAGTTAGAGAGCTTTCATGTAGACTGAAGCTGGTGTTTCCCAGTCCCTTGGTGCAGTTACATTACAAATGTCAGGAGGGCTTTTACCGCATCAGGCAGCTCGGATGTGCAGACACAGAAAGCCGTCCTGCAAATGCTCTGCACATGGAGTGGGATTACCGTGGCTGGTGATCTCGAGGGCTGTGGTTCTCACCCCTGCTCTCTGGTACAGAGCTGCGATACCGGCTGCGTCTCACCACTTGCTTTCTTGCCTTCTAATCCGAGGCATTGGCTCTGGCTGAATCTATCTGGCTCATCTTTCCAAGTCAAGAAAGTGAAAGAAGGGCTGTGAAGCAGCGATAGCACAGCATAAGCCTGCATATACTGTATCCAAATAACCTATTAATGAAAACCCTTTGGCAGCTGTTTAAATGCTGTGAGTAGAGAAATGTCTGCAGTCAGAACTCAGTGGGATCCCTTCCTGAAAATGCCATCACCATGTTGTTATAATTAAAATAACGTCCCCTCCAATGCCAGCTATCTTTATTAGGTACCAAACACTGAACCTCTTCCCAAATCACTGGGGTGCAAATTACTTTTCAAGAACATTTTGGGAACTGATTTAACCATAAGCTTTCACACTGGAATGAACTTTCTCAAGGACGACAGTTGTGTTCCTTCCCCCAGACTCTGTGCTAAAGGCTTCCACATAGTTATCAACATCTGGCTGGATGCTGGAGCTGTTTTTCTGGACTTAAGTGTTGGTAGACTCTAGATCATATTCCATAGTGACCTTTTTTTTGATGCATTCTGTCGCTTTCATCAAGCAAAGAAACAGACACCACAACACCTCCCAGAGCAACTCCAAACAGAGGCTTAATCTGGGAAAAAGATTGTAAGCAAGGAACATGGAAAGGCATGAGCTGGACACGAATGCCCACCAAAATTAACTTGAGTAGTATAGTTTATTGTAAAATAACTAATGAATAATTTATTGTAAAATAACTAATTAATCATTCATAATTTCTAGTGTGCAACTGTGAAAGTTATACTGTTGTCTGCTTTCCCACATGCCTGTCCAGAGTTGAGACCTAAGCCCAATCCTGTGTGCTGCTAAAGGCTATCAACCCCCTCCTAACATCAACATTATTTGACAGGATTCATTACTTCAGAAGAGTGTCTCTCTGTAAAAACTGCGCTCCTATTACTCACCATTGGTGTTTGATTCCCTAACAGTTACTCATAGCCAGGCTGGGGACACCCAGCTACTTATTTCTACTTGTTACCTGCCCTGGAAATATCCCTCTCTGGACCAAATGTGGTGAGGCAGAGCCTGAGGTAGAATTGCTGACTCCTCTTCCTTAAAACAAAGACCCCAGAAGGATTCTGAACCTCTAAACATGAACTGGAACAACCCATTTTTTAACTAGATACCTGCTGCGCAAAACAGATCTCCCTTTGCCTTCCCGTCTGCGTTGTTCTTATCACAGGGAGTGTTCCGTGGCTTCCTTTGCTGCAACAAGCTACATACAGGTGATAGGAAGCTACTGGGAAGGGACTTGTGTATGTACACATGGGCATGACGTGCCTTTTGAGAAGCCACAGAGCACCTGAGGCACTGCATCTTCAGAGTGTGCAGCTCCCACAGGTTGCATGTCTCATTAGTTGGTTCCTTGCAGGAAGATCAATGCCTTTAGGTACTGAAAACCACACTACCTAAGTGATGTGGTTTGCACCCTGAGTCCTGGCTTCTCTCTGTTCTTCTCGTCCATTGCTACCTAAATCTCTCATCATCTCTTTGTGCCCTCTCTGTACTCCAGAAGCATGCCTCAGGTCTGCCTCTGTTCACAGAGCTCGTCTGACCAAAGTGCAGCAGATGGTACCACAGACAGAAACAAGTCCCCCTCCCTGCTGCCTACCTACACTCCTTTAGAGGACACAGTAAGCTGCAAACAAACAAGTAAAACACATGCCAGGACTCTCAAAGGAGACATACAATTTGAAGGCTTCTAATCAAATTTCACAGGCTGAACACCCTCAGTGTGTGTGGGAGATGCTGATCATGCCCTACCTCCTTTCCAAATAATCACATGCTAGTGGTGAAACTTTCTCTGTCTCCCTTCCCATGCATGCTGCAAGACTTTTGACAAGTAAATGGCTACTGAAATAACCACTAAGTATTTTAGTAATATGAATTTTATACTCTACAACTCAATATACATTCAGTCAACAAGATAAGCAGCAGAATGAGATCTGGTCTGCAGGAAACAGGAGCGGCTTTTCCTGAAACCAAAGAGAGCTGCTCAATTTACCCTGGATTTTCTGAGGACACAGATCATCAGATTGAAGAATATTTAATATCTGAATATACATCTTCCTGTTTCATATCACCACATAAGTTATTTCGCCCTCTCCTGGTTTTTAAATTACCTCAGTTTTCTAGAACAACTTGGGTACTTGATAAACAAAATACCATTCCTGTGCCTCACAAAATACACAGTGTATATCTGCTAATAAGGTCAAAGCCATCTTTCAGGAACTTAGACAAGCACACTCCAGAATGACTTTTCCTGTTAAAAAAATACCAGACCATATTTTGTTTCAACTAAATGTTTAAAACTCTTGTTCTAAATGTTTAGAACCATAAAAAATACATAAATGTTAAGGGAGACAAGCAAGCAAACAGCCTGTGTGTGTGTTGGATGACCTCATTATTCCGCTATGACCAGCTGGAGAACTGCTGGTTTGCAGCCAGCCTCTCTCATGTCTATGTCGGTAAGACCAACATGGAGCTGGTGCAAGCTTCTGCTGGGTGGACTGTGAGAGGTGGAAAGAAAGTTTCACAACCAGTTTGCTTCTTCCTAAAGGGTTTGTGTCCTTCCCTTTAGAGTAAAGAGCAAGAAACTTCGCTCACTATCTCCTACTAACAAACAGCTGACAACTCTTCTAGTTTCCCACGCACCTGGCAACTCTCCAACCTGGCCTTCCAAACATCATCTGGGCTGCTACAGTTATTGCCAGCTCCAGAAATATAATTTCTAACAGACGAACATCAGAGGTTTCTATTTTATCATCAACATTTCCTGCACTGATGTTTCACCTTCAGTGTTTTGCTATCATCTTTGCCACAATCACGTTTTAGCATCTGCTGTGTCAGCATCATGTTTCAGCATTAGCATTTAACCATCAGCTGTTCCACCATATGGCATTAGAAGCATCAGCAACACAGCACTTAAAACACATACGAGCAAACAAAAAACACTTGTAATTCCTCTCCACCCTTCATCAACCTTTCTTCATGCCATAGCCACCTTTCCCTGGGACAATACCATCCCTCAATCGTCTTTCTAGTTTTGGGGAAGAAATACAATTTGGAAGGAAGAAAAAAAACCAAACCAAAACAAACCCAAACAACTCAGGTCTTCTAGGCAAATTCGAAAGAGTCTATCTTGTGATCTTAATTTCCTCTGAGGTTCACTGAAGCATTTTGAAGGTCCTATGTTATGAGAGCAAGCTAAGGGTCACTGACTGTCTTGCTTTTAATCACAGCTGCCATTTGGCATGAGAACTTCCCAGCAGCAGTGACAGGAATCCTCCTGGAGAGCTGGATTGAATTTCCAACTAGTGCAATCTTGCTAGTATCATTGGAGGACAAATTTAGGACACTTTTTAGACTAAAGTTATTCAAAAGGACCCAATGCATTTTGCAAACTTTTAGTGTGCAGGACAGGTTGGTTGAAATAAGCAATACTAACCTTGGCTGCAACTGCGTGAGGCTTCTAGTTTTGCTCCTCAAGGGATTCACAAAACCATTCAAACAGAAAAGGAGAGTATACTTTCACCTTGATCATGCAACATAGGGAGGTCAACACGGCCTACTCTCTAAATAGCAACAGCTTATACGACAGCTTGGTCCCACCACAAATCCTCAAGACACTGTAATCTGCAGCTATAATCCTTCATATGCTGGACATGTATGTTCTTCTCCTGATGCAGTCTGTCTAGCTGAAGATCAAAAAAGGTCATCCTAAGCCGACTTCGTACAGTGGAGGGCTAGCTAACAAACCTTTCAGTCCATTAGCACAACCATCCTTGTGACTGGGCAACATTTTAGACCGATGTTGAAATGTTGGAAAGGTACAGAAGTCTGGCGAAACTCAGGCTGTCTTTATGTCTGAAGACAATATAGGAGTCTTAGTATTCCACTAGTCACATCATATACCATCAATTTTTTCAGATGGTATTAAACACTCCAGCAAATGGTAGAAAAGTTGGTCATTTTTGGGGGGTTGCAATCTGCAAAACCAAAGGATGATTTAACTCATGACCAAATGAATTTGATATTTGCTTAGCTTAGAAGCGTTAAATCTTAAGTTTGTTCCCAGAGAAGGGTGCCATTTTTCCACCTCATCGTAAAATTTGACAAATGCAAATTTTGTAGGCTTCACTTTGAGTGTGAAATTTTCTAACATGGTGCCTGTTTATTTATAGAAAGCTATAGCTGGCAAGACATCTTTAAGACAAACGCAGAAGAAAAGGAATCAATGAGACATAGGACTTTTCACCACCGTGGTCAGAGTCTAATCACTCCTTCCCATGCTTTGAAGAACAGTCAGTATGAATCAGTAGTTTTCCATATTATAGTATACTGAGGGAAAATGTCAATCTTTGGAACTACTCAGGAGCAAAGAAACTGAACTGAGATTACCAGAGCACCAGAATGCTGACAAATCCCACAAACGAAAGGCTAGCATTAGCTGGGCCTCTAATGGTGTAAATCGTGGTTAGCAATGCCATGGACACCAGTGCCAATAGTTTAAAGGAGAAGGATTAATAGAAAAACAGTCAAAATTTACTCTTTGTAATATCAGGTCTTCAATTATGCAACAATCTCATTTACTTTGATTCAAACTTTTAGACAAGAAAATCTGAATTTGCAGCAGTAAAATATAGTTATCATTAGTTTAGTTGACAATATGCTAGTCTCTAAAGCCACCATTCTCACATAAAGGGTGCATCTGATCCAGATGAAGGTGAAAGGCCCCACAGAGCTGGAAGCGTAGTTTAGATGTGAAGACGTCCAGCAGAGCAACAAGAAGCACCTCTCTGTAAAGATATAGTTCAGTGGAAATTGAGAATTACCATGCAAGTTTTACACTATTAAAAGATGTTGTTACATTCCTGCTAAGTGGACTGGCTAAAGTGAGGGATGGTCACAGATATTCTCCAAAACAAAACCCAACTAGGTTCTGTAGTGACTGCCAGGCTCTTAGCCATGCCTCCTAATGAAGAATTTTTTCCATGTAGCAAGGCTCTTGGAAGACCTGATATTGTCATCATATGGATTATAGGGATTTGCCACTTAAGTGCTTTCACAACCAGTAAATTTCATAACTTTCTGGGATGTGTGTATTTATGGAATGTATGCTGCTGTGCAACATCCCAGTTACTGGGGGGAATCCTAGCAGCATGTTATCAACAGGTATTTTACTTCTGTGAATAGATCTTTAACGAGCCTGAGATTCTCCACACCCAACAACACTTTTTACTGCAGCATACTGTATTTTTCTTCCAGAAAATGAATCTACTATGCTTTGCAGCCAACATAAGCTTTTGTAACCAGCGGAGCCTGCATCTGCACTACTAATCACTCCAACCTTGTAAATCGTAAACAGGTCTCTCACAAAGCCAGCAGTAACACTTCCAGCTGTAATGCTATTAACCTAATCCCTGGTAGTTATTACAGAAACTCGTGACACACAGCTTAGCAGATACCAGAAAATACAGTTTTTCCTCAGTAAAGTTGGAGCTGATCTTTGTATGTTGTAAGCATTATTAAAACCAGCTGAATTAAAATGTTGAAAGTTGAAGTTTCTACAGCTTTGGTGCCAAGATGTAAAAGTGGGTTTTATTAACTTTTCTGGTGCATAAAGATAATGATACAGGGCAGCATGTTACCCACGTGGTGCATTCAGGTTTTAATGTTTTGCATTTAAACCTATACTACAACTGTTTCCTTATATACAAATCAAACCAACCATATGTGTCTTACTGTCTTTTTCACCTTGAGAAACACAGGGCAAAACCATGGCCAAACTAAGTCAGAAGATAACAAAACTTTAAATCTTCTTAAGTGTATTGGTAGATTCTCATTTATTTTGAGAAATTCTATATTTCTGTTGCAATTCAAAGGCATCAAAAAGTAGGTGGAAATAGGACTTACCATAGTGCAACTAAATACGTCTATAAATGCCACAAATTTATATTGATCTAAAAACAAGTGTGTTGAAACGATTAAGTCTCATATGTATCTAGGGGGTGCAAAGATATCAGCCATTTAGTTCTAAAATTACTGTACAGGGCTTCAACAGAGAGGTGTTTCCGGTGGCCTTCCATGGAAACTTTGTTTTTATTGGTTTCTAATGCTTTTCTTCCACTAAATTAAATTACTTTAAACTGAAAGTTCTCTGTTTGCCTTTTTTCTGCAGAACTGTAACTCCCACAGTTATAATTCTTGGCAGTCTAACTGCAGAAGATGACTGGAAGCCTCACAGATGTGATATGAAAACCAAGGATTATCTCAAAGATAAATAACGACACATTCTGTGCCTACATCACTCAGTGATGCTGACTCCACTCTTACTGGGGCCAGCTAGTTGGAAAAAATTTTTGAAGCCCCACTAAACCAAAGCCCATGCAGTACTTTGAGATATATGGAAAGCTATTGTTTTAGATGCAAAATGTAAGATGTTTAATACATTTACTCTGGGTTGGACTGTCAAAGTTTCACTTAAGAGTACCCATTCCACTTTCCATGACTGCTGAGTTGGGTAAGACTGAAGCATAGGAGGTCCCATCTGATTATGAGGAGAAAGTTCTTTGGGGGTGACTGAGGCTGCCCAGAGAGGTTGTGGAGTCTCCTTCTCTGGAGACATTCAAAACCCACCTGGACGCATTCCTGTGCAATCTGCTCTGGGCGAACCTGCTTTAGCAGAGGCCACTCTCCAGAGGTCTGTTCCAACCCCAACCATTCTGTGATTTTGTGTCTGGATGAAGCTCTCACATGAGGAGCACAGTGCAGGTCTCGCTGGCTAAGGGAAGTTATCTTCGAAGAAATCTATGAAGCAACCTACACCTTCTAACAGCTGTAGGATCTTACTCCCCTCAGCATGAGGGACAAGTTGAAGGAAGCAGCGGAAGGAGCAGCAGGTACCTCAGAAGCAAGGTGAACGCCAGTGTGATTCATGCCATGATACAGCGTTGGGAGCAAACCCTGCTCAAAGCCAGAACTAAGACCTGCAAGTATAAATTCATGGCACCACAGTCTTCTAATATTTCATCAGCACCTGAGCTGACAGAACAAATGGAGCGAACACAAGGAAGAGTGAAAAAACAGTGTGTTCAGAGCTCTTTGTTGTGTCCCACATTCTGACTGTTGTGCTCTCTATAAACCTGAACAAGATGTTTTTCTCTTCTGAGAATCAGGCATTTAGTGCTGGAAAGTGGCCCACAGAAGAGGTTTTCCTCCAGAAAAGGAAGGAACATTCTTGTAATTTAAAATTAAAGCGTGCAATTACTGTTCTTTATTGTTGCCAGTTAAAAGAGATTTGCTACAGTTGCTTACATACACGTATAGGAGCTGAAGGAAACCAGCAGATTCTATAAGAAGGTTTCCTCCTGAGAGGTGTGAATTTCACAACAGCAATAAAAATGTTTGCTACAGAGGCAGCGCTCTGATTTAAACACAGACAAATGCTTATTTCCCTTCTGATAGCATTTTCCTTAGTTCTTTCTGACACACATAAATACACTGCTTGGGAAAAAGACCTGGAATATTATTTTAAGATAAAATAGTACAAGTTCATAGTAATTAAGTCAAACTCTTTTTGTATGAAAAGAAGTGAGCAGGTTTCCATGGTAATTCTTTTCTTACCTTTTAAGACAAAGGACAGCTTAGAGCTACAGAATTAAGTCTTTTTCATCCCTTTCTTCTCATGCTTATACAGAAGCTGTTTCTGCTTAAACCATCAGAGGCTCATCTTTTCTGATAAATCCAGCTTCATTATCAATTTCTAATGCAAATTTGCATTAAATATATAATGATTTTAAAAAACGAAGACCTACAAAGAGTTAACAAAAATACTGAGTCCCGATTTTTCACAGCAAAATTATATTCAGGTTAGCATTGAAGGGAGGGTGGGGGTGGCACAAGTCTAACTGAAAGAATTTTACCTAATTATTGAGTTATTCCAAGGTGCAACTTCAGTGAGTTAATTGGTGCTGCAACAAGGATGAATTTGGCCCCATGTAAATTCATCTCTTCTCCATTGTTAAGACAGCTCAAAAGAATGTTTTTATAACCTATTTCTGAATCCAACCATTGTGTTTCATTATGATTTTCTTTTGATTCTGTTACCATGTGAACAGTGAAATACACATAACCACAGCTCATGATCTCAGAATGTCAACCAAGGGGTATTTTGTGCTTCAGAACTGATTGGAGTGACTCAGAGCATTCTTTGAAAGTTCTTTGAAAAAGTCACATGTACATTTAGATCCAAAAATTAATTGGGGATTAAAGAACCAAGAAGCAGGCAAGGGAAAATTTTGACCATCTCAAACTCTATATAAGAACTTTGCTTTTAGAAAACCTTTACTTTAAACCCAGTCTTAATTGTGGATTAGATCCTAGGCGGAAGCAAACTGCATTCATTCCATTGACTAAAATTACTCAATTTTAGTGGAGTTACAACATGCACTAGAGTGAAGCCAATTTATATGAGCAAAAAAAATGGCTCTATGTTTAAGACACTAGTTTGCAAGTTCTCAATATGTGGATTACTGACTGCATTTACATTCTATTTAAATACATGGCACTCATAAATCTACCCTGCTAAGGTGCATACTGTCCATTTACTCTTCATATAAATGTTGATTACTTATTTATTAATTTTGCTGTTAAGTTTCTTAAAGACACAAGCCAGGATTTCTAACTGAGCTGAGGAGCTCATCACAAAGACTGCAAGTGCTGAGGGCTCTGTGTTTGTAGAAGGTAACATGACAGACTCAGTGAAACAATTCAAGAGCAAATGGGAACCTGGACTCCCTTGAGAACTAGCAGTAAAATTACCAGCCTCTTTCAGCTTCCGGAATCTTTACTGTTTGTGACAGTGCAAGAAATAATAGAAACTAGCAAGAATTTCAGATCTCATATTGAATTCAGAGGGATTCTAGTTATAAAGGCATCCTTTTGGTATTCAAAGTGAGTTGGTTCAAAAGTGAAATCACCAAATAACGAGTACTGATACAGGCAATGGCGCTCACTTGATGCTGAACAAGTAGTATAACTGCTGACATAAGGCTTCTGTGGGCTCCTTCACTAGACCGACTCAATAGCTCCCACACAATAAAGCAAAGACCCAGGCTGGGAAATCCCCAGCCCAGCACTGTGCAGGTTGACCAGCGTGGACCCAGAAGCCAATTCTTGCATCGCTGCATTTAAGTAGCAGCGATTGAAGATGATGGCTTTGCCCCGCGTCCCTTAATACTTCTAGTCTTAGGATGAGGTTGCGTGGACATGGGCTTGTTCCCCACACTGTGAGAGCTCTGCCTGGCCACCTTCCATCCACAGCAGTCGTCAGCCTGGGTCAGTCTCAGCTTTGTTCTGAATTCCTACAGCACACACAAATTGCAATAGCCCACAATGACTCCTGTGACAGAACAGAAGGAAGAAAACTGCATGTTTTTGGCCTCTGCTGTCTTTTACTAGTTTACCTACTGCTTCATTATTCTCAGGAAAACTCAGTGCTCACACCAAACTGGGGAAAGCTGAGCTGGGTCACCAGACCTTTATTTTGCAGCCAAAAGGTCACACCATGTTTGCAATCAAATACATTTTTCAATGACTAGTTGGAAGCTTTCCAGGGGCTGCTCAGCTTCTCCTGCTCCTTCCCTGATTTAACTCCTCCAATCTGCATCACTCTTTCTAATACAAAGTGTAAGCGGGATTGTTTTCCTCAGTTTTTTTTTCATGTAGTTACCTGAGGGTTACCAGACATGTACATTAACAAAGAAAGTACAAAAAGGAGAGATGAAAATATTCATGCCTCTTGTGCCCTTTGGACTACAACCTCTCATGTTTAACAACAGCTGTTCTTGACCTGCATTTTGTAGCTTGCTATAAGCTATAATACATGTAGTTCTATGGCCATTTTATGCAGCTGTTGGATGACAGAACCACCTCTAGAAGAACTGATGGGAGAAAGTGGAGGAGAAACTTTACTTCCTTCAGTAATTAATTTCTCCTTAGGAATGCTGAAGGACTTCTCATCTCCACTGGAGAAAAGCAAGCAGTTCAAAACACTGTCAGAGCTGAAAAACTACTGGGGTTGTATAATTCCTGCAAAGAGCAGAGAAAGAAAAATTGCTAGCATTTGAAAGAAGCTGTGAGAGATTTCTGGAAGTGTTTCTGGATCAGGAAAGAGAGACAGATCTGGGATGTATTCAAGACAGATTTCCGAGTGACAGCAAAGGCATTGGGTTGGGTTCAATGACCCGACTATAAAATGAGATGAGTAATACTGCCAGCTCTTTAAAGGAAAGATTATCTATCCCAGCTGTGCTACAGAATCTCCATGTAACTCTGGATGAGTCACTTAAATTCAATTTTCTTCTGTTTACCTGTCCAAAAAATCAGAGAGCAGAGTACATAATTTTCCCCATTCCTTTCCTATTCGGATTACAAATGCTCCAGCGCAAGATTGCTCTTCCTTTACATGAAGTGCCAAACACCAGGTCAGCAAGGTTCTTGCTTCAGTTGGAGCCTTTTGTTTGTAACATAATGCAAATTACAGTAACTGCTCCCCTTCTCCTTCCAGTGCCAAAATTCTCCCACTATTCCAGCTCCACTTCCACATTGAAATGTCATTTCTTCCCAAGGAGGAGACAAGGAAGAATAATTATAGATGGCTGTTATTTTTATTTAAGAGCAAAACCAATGACTTTTATATAACTTTTCTTGAATTATCATAATGTTAGCAGCTTTAGCAAACAACTTAAACCAGAAGAGCTGCCAAATTCTCAAGTGGCAACCCTTGATTTATAAGCTGCAATTATGTTTGTCAGCTGATAACCAGAGACCAGATCAGTTTTCACCAACTCAGTGGACTGGAAGTGAATATTTTATATTACCCTCTACCCAATTTCTTTTCAGGTACAAAGGGCTTTCAGTAGGCAGCAAGTTTTCTAGCTGGAGCAGCAGGAGATGATTCTTGGTCAGCAGGGCAGAAACTGAATGCCTTTGTCATGTGGCAATGCTAAGAAATCAAAAAAGCGATTCTTCTAATCTTTCTAATGCTTAAAAAGGAACTTTAAGAGCTGTTCTCAATCCCACATTTCCACACGCTTCTCTCACTTTATTCTGTACTGTAAACCTTCTTTCCAGGGCTTTTCTACCTCATCAGTATCATTCACTGCCTGATTTTCTGCTATGGACATAGAGGTTGTGCAAACAATCTCTCTTTCTCTTCTTCATGTCTCTGCCTACCTATCTTACAGTCTGGACGCATCACAAGTACCACCACAAAAGAATCCTAGGTATGCTCCAGAAATAAATTAACTTTCCATTTTCAGATAATAACTTCCTGGAAAAAATAAAGCAAGCTATTCTTCCTGTAGTTCGCAGTAAGATTGACGTTCACTGAAAACTACCGTTCATTTCAAATGTATGCCTTTACTGCAAAGAATTGATCCATGGTGCATGCTAGGGTAAGATACCGCTGAAAAGCCTAATTTTGACAAAAACACAGTGGTGAAATTAAAAATGAAATTAAAAAAGAAAGAAGTCTACCAAAAGCAGAAGTTCCAGGATAACAAAGAACAAAGATTCTACAGTAAAATATTCATAAGTGTGATGTCAGCTCTGCAATCTGGAGCAAGTGCTGCTTTTTTGACTTAATAATAGTGAATGTCAAATTCTTCAGGAAAGGAATTTGCAAAGTCTTGGTAACAAGTCTGCTGTGGAACTAAATCGCAGTGCATTCACCACAGTAGATTATCTGTCACTCAAAAAATCAGTACTTTCCAATTCGCCTCTTAGCATGGCTCAATATATAGACACGGATAAAAATATTTACAAAAGCCAAGCATATCCACCAATATGATGCCACTTTCTTAACTGATTTATAACTTCAATCTTCAAAGAGAAGATCTGCAACAAGCAATCTTACACTTGTATGACAGTAATAAAATTATCCGTTTAGAGGAAAAGTATCATTTTCATTGGCCAGATAATACAGAAGAATGAAGAAAACAACAGCTGGATCACACTTTAAAGAGAAGCAAAAAAACCCCAAAACCTACCTAGAGGGATCAAATTCCTAAGCTGGAGAAAGTCAGATAGCCTGGTTCTCATCCCATATAGGCATAAATCAGGACTAAACATGCCAAAAGCCAGACCGGGATGTTAATCACACTGACAGAATTGCAGATGTCATCAGTGGGATGAAGACAAGGAAAGTAGTGTTAATGAGATTAGAGCCCATCCAAATGGTACTACCTCCACACGAAAGGATAATCAGGCTCTGATTAGACAACTCCTATATTATCACTTCAAAGCAGATGCAGCAAAACATGTTGATGGAGGAAACAGAATGGAGCGGGAGCATACTCTCTGATGAATGTGGAAAGAGTAGAACAGACACGTATCAGCACTGGCCAAAAGAAAAGAAAAATGACATATGAGGTAAAGTCAGGACTGAAGACGTCAGCCTTAAAGCAGGTGATGATGGTATCACTTTGCTTAGGAGGCATAACATCAATATGACATAAAAATTTGATTTTGAATGATTTTGACAATCATTCAAACAAGAGTGGATTGGTTTAACTAAAATTTTGAGACAAAGGAATATGGAAAAGAGGGGAATTTAATTATTCTTGTTTTCTGATTTAGTTTTTCTATAATCCTTGCTGAAGCCTAAGTAAGCTGCAAGCAGGGCGTCCGCAGCCTCGGTGGCAGTAGGGTCCTGGAGGAATGGATTGTTACTGCTGCATGAGCACGGCTTGTGTCTGCAAAGCATGGGTTTGCCTTGGGGCAATCACTCATCACAATCATGGAGGGCAGAAATGTCACTTCTGGAGGGTATTACAGTAAACAATGGTGAAACTCTCCCCTGTACAGGAAGGGAGGACAATACGGAGGGGTAGATACAGAAGCACTGGCTGGGAAAGAGCTGGCTAAGACTGGCAGCCACTGATCTGACCAGGCTCTCTGCATTCCACCAGCAGAGGTGATGTGGTGTCTGTGGTAAGTACAGAGGAGGCACTTATCTTAGAGACTGTGAAATGCATCCCCATCTCCACCAGAGCTTGGTAACTCCTACTAAAATCTGAGCCTTACTTCCCACCTGTGCTAAGCACAGCCACAGATGTGCCAGCACATCCATGCACAGGAGGTACAAACACCCAAGGGCTCACTGGTACCACTTGCTATAGAGCCACTGCCACTGAATAGTCATATATATGTGTGCTGCCTATGACCTTCAGTTCCTGTATAACTGCGGTGAGGCTACAGGTATAAACTAAAAATTGTTCCATCCTGCAGTGTTCCTGGATACAAATTGAAAATATCTCCCGTTGTTATTTTTGAAGGAGATAAAGCAGCACACCCCTACAGCTCCCATTCCTCCCTGGTTAGCTGGTGCACTGGGACTTCACACTTCGCTTCACTCTGCTTTAACCACATGTGGTGGTAACATGTCCAACCACACAGCAAAGTACTGGGAGGAAGGGAGATACATCTCATATCTGCCAGCAGAAGCCATCCTTGCATTGCATTGCAAGAAACAGGTTTAATCTAATATTATAACTTGCAGAAGTGCTTATGTCAAATTGGGGGCTGGTTTAAACTCAGCATGGTCCCACTGATTTCAGGGAGGTCACTGAAAATTAATTTGTCTTTTTGAGCATGCTTTGCCAAATCAAGCTGTGGATAACCATTTCCATAGTTTTAATGAAGATATACAACTTACTGCCTTGTAGAGACTTAATTCTCTGGCTGATAGACAGGAAAATCCTTTCAGTGAATTATATCAATACCTAGCTTTTCTTGTATGCTGCCAGTACATGTTTCTTGTAACACAATGGCCAGAACTGTGAAAATTTGTGATATTTGCCAGGCAAATTGGAACTACAAATGATGCTCTAGCTGCAGTCCTTGCTTGGCTGGTAGACCTGAAAAGCCAGACTGATCCTTCTTGAGTGCAGTAAGATGTAACCTTTACTTTTTCACTATATCTTCTTTCTTCAGATCATTTTTGTCATTCAGAGCATTGGCAATCTTTCTGGCTAGGTGAGCACAGAAATGTTCAGGTTATAATATATGGAACATCTGAAAGGTATGACAAGGAAAGGAAGCATTATAAGTATCTCAGAGAGATTACAAGGAAGGGAGATGTGGTATTGTAAGAAGTATTTGAGAGGCAGAACGAGGAACGGATACGCAGTGTAAGGGGATCACTGGCATAATACTATAAAGAGCACTCAACATCAAGGGATGGAAGGCATTCGAGAGATACCGTAAGGAGGAGAATTACTATAGAGAGTATCTGAATGATAGGGCAAGGAAAGGAGATTCATGACATTCCTGAACTTTTTATCATAACTGTGGTATCCATTGCCAGTTGCAAGCTATTCAGGAACAAGTACATTTCACTGGGTGGTGTGGAACTGATAAAAGCACTGAAAAGGCTGTTGGCAGCTTTGGCGTTACTTAACCGTGATGTATGACTGAAAATGTGCTGGAAGAAGCCTGATGTGGAAAGGTGCTGAGCACCTTCATTGAGGACAGCAAGGGACAGGGACAGCCTTTACAGACGTGTTGAGCAGCCACAATTCTACTGAAATCAATCAGACCCACAGGGAGTCACCGCCTCTCAAAAATCAAGTTGCTAATAAATCTCTCTCCACACACATATACATGAGCACGTGCATGTGCACACACACATATATTTTCCCGTACTCCTCCATCTTCCATTGCTCAAATGATAGAAGTGTAACATTTAGCAAAGGCAATCAGGGAAGTGATAATTACCACAGTGGGTCTGAAAATCTTTGGCAGCCCAGAAGTAAGAGGGGAATACACTATATCATGATATAAAGTATATCTTGAAAGACAGTCTAGACACAAAGAAAACCTGCTTTTGATTAAATGCCGCCACATAAACGCATGGGTCATGGGGAATAAACAAGAGAAGTTTGAGACATGCACACACCTGCAGGGCTATGATCTCATTGACATCATGGAGACGTGATGGGATGGCTCCTGTGACGGGAGCGCTGGACTGAAAGGGCACAGGATCTTTAGGAAAGGCAGGAGGGGAGGTGAGGGGACGGTGTCACGCTCTATGTCAGTGACTGGCTTGAGCACACGGAGCTCCAGCTGGGGATGGATGGGGAGCTGACTGAGAGCTTATGGGTCAGGATTAAAAGGAGGGCAGAGACAGCTGACATTATAGAGGGGGTCTGCTACAGGCCACCTGACCAGGAAGACCAAGCAGATGAGACACACTATAAACAGATAGGAGCAGCCTCATATTCACAAGCCCTAGTCCTCATGGGACACTTCAACCACCCCAATATCTGTCAGAGGGACAACACAGCAGGGCATAAACAAACCAGGAGGTTCCTGGAGTGTGTTGATGTTCTTTCTCTAGAGGAGTCAACAAGTAGAGGTGGACCTTATTCTCACCAAGGAGGAGCTGGTTGAGAATGTGAACTCAAGGGCAGCCCTGGCTGTAGTGACCATGAAATGGTGGAGTACAAGATCCTTAGGGCAGCAATGATGGCTCACACAAGCTCACTACCCTGGACTTCAGGAGAACAGACTTCGGCCTCTTCAGGGATCTGCTTGGTGGAATACCACGGGATAAAGCCTTGCAGGGAAGAAGGGCCCAAGAAAGTTGGTTAATATCTAAGGATCGCCTCCTTCAAACTCAGGAGTGATGCATCCCAAGAAAGTACTATTCTGTCCCATCCTTCAAGGCAAAGCAGTGTGCACAACATCGATGCTATACAAATACAGCGCAATGACATTACTATTAATATGTGTGGGTCAAATCACTGTCACCAACACTTGTTTTCTTAGGGCAGACAAAAGGACATAAACATGGTGACCCAAATCCCCCATAAATGATGGTAGGCTTACTTTCCTGGAAAATGCATATGCAGTGAGCAGCAAAATAAAACATCTTGCCTATTCATAATAATTTTTACACTTGCTGTTTACTAAATGATGGCAAGTGGCCTTCTCCACAAATTGTAACTACTTTTCCCTCATGTTTTCACACAGACTACATGACACCTCATTTCTGCTAGCGTAACTTTTGATAGACAGTCTCCTGTGGCACCTTCTTATAGCAGGGTAATCTGTGCCAGTTCCTGAAGGCTTAGCGCACTTGTCAGAGGTAGTTGTCTTAGCTCTCTCCTTTCTTGCACTATTTTGAATTCATTCTCATGCTCACCCTGCGTAACCGCCAAAAGCATTGTATGTTCTTCAAAAACTTCAGCCCATGTGGGGCAAGTCCCTTTGCTTGGCACATTCTCACTGCTTTCCTGAGGGGTTCATTCTGCATCTTTGAGTAGACACTTGAGAAAACCCTGTTTCGGATCTCAGTCACAAGCTGATCTTTTCTTTGGGACTCAATCCCTAAAGATCACAAGAAGGGCTCTTCAAACTTGGATTGGTGCAATTTGCCTTTTTCACCTTTCTTTTGTAATTTTTAAAACTGCTCTTATACAATTCCTTTTGCAAGAAGTGCAGCTCTTCTCAAACCTGAATATAAAATTAAGTGGAAATACTAAACACTGTAAAATGACTGTTCTTTCTGATCAGCCCTCAGATGTGTTCCGATATATCTTACCTCCTGTACAACATAAAATGTAGTTCCACTTGGCTCATAGAAATATCTCTTCATGATAACACTTTCCATAATATTTGACAAAGGCAGACCAGTAAGTCAAAGACTGTTCTCAACCTAATGTCTCTCCAGACTCCTTGGCTTAGACAAGAAGATTTCTGAAGAGCTGTCAAGGTTACTATGAATTCTTGGAGCTATCAAGAAGTAATAGAAAAGTAACGATTTAATATCTGCCCATTAAAAGATAACTGATAAAGCACCGTCTACCATGGCTAGAGCAATCTCCTGCTACAGACAAGTCCAGGTAAGTCTGACTGATTTCAGAAGGATGAACACAGCAAAACCAGAAAGTCTACAGCTAGCAAGCCAGCTGCTGTTGCCTAAGGGAAATTGCCAGTCAGTTAATGCATGGCTATTCGTGTGAGTAAATTACATGTCAAGTCACTTCTGTTTTCATGCTGTTGTACTTTGTAGAACTGAACAATCAGCAGACTGATCTCACCCCAGAAGCAATGCTTTTTGGTGGCATTTGATCTTGAAGAAGACATTGCTGTAGAAGAGAGCTGCTCAAAGATAAGACAGAGTAATCATGATACCAGCTCTGTTTTTTCTACCTTTTAACATCTCTGGCATTCCTCTAGATAAGGCACTGATTCCCTCTTTGAGCACATTTGAACTGAGAGAACAGCATGTTAGGAACTCTTTCGCCTTTTGCTGATCTTTTTCTTATTCTGGCACAAGTTTGTTTATCATTAGCACAAATTATGATGGGTGTCTGTACAATTTGAACAACCTTTTCTCTAACGGCATCATCTCAGTCTTTTTTCTCTCTAAGCTGCAGTTCACTACAAGGGCTGTGACAGCTTTTATGTTTAACAGAATCTTTAGTCTGGCAATCATGATTAACTCGTCTCTACAGAGAAGTGCTATTTTAATAAGACCAACTAAAGAGTTCTAAGAAAATCTTTCCCCCCTCCCTTTTTCTTTTTTTTTTTCGTTTCTTGGAGACTTTTATATATCTAAGAATTAAGACTCTGTAACTAAAGTTTAGACACAGCATATCCAATTCTTCTGTTGGCCCCTTGAAATATTTTGGAAGGTTTCCAGCAGATCCAATTATTTCAAGTAAGCTTCAGAAGATACATTAAGGCCAACATAACAGAATCTGTGAATGTATTCAGTCCTTGCCCTCTTCTGACCTCTGATTTTTTTTCCAAATAAAATTTTTAACATTCTTTTTTTTTTTTTTTAAAAAAAAAAAAAATATATATATATATATATATAGTTGCTTCTGGGGCTCTGGCACTGACATTATTTGAGATGTAAATTTTCCAAAACCTAATGGCTTCTTTAGGGTCACAGTTCTGTTTTGGAGTGATAAGAAATCAGGAAACCTTGTTCCACGATGCTTAGACAAAATCACATATTGCCCTTTCTTAGGAGGCTTTAAAGAACCTTCATAAACACCAGCTTGCATTGCACTAACCTCATTCTCCAGGTAGTAAAGTTGTCATCCTAGAAAGACAAACATTCTCCTCAAAGTTTGAGAAAGAGCAAGACCAGGAAAAGGTAAAGAACTGAAGTCATGCGAATTCTAGAAACCTACTTACCTCCTCTACTACTGCCTCAAATCAGGGTGAATCAGTTCTCATTACACAGAAAAATCTGTAAATTAAAAAATAATTATGTAGAAGGAAGGCAAATACGAGTCTTCATCTCACTTGTCCTTCTTCCCTCCCCCAACTCATAGCCCAGTGCTGTTAGAAGTTTAACCTGAATTGTAGGATTCAGCCAATCTCTGTACAATACCTACCTGGAGGCTCAAAAGTTTCTGAACAGCAAAGCCAGACAGAGGATGAGGTAAGGTTAAGAAAAGCTTGAGAAAGAAAATGAAAGCACAGCAGGGCTCCTACTTTTCAGGTCTTTATCATGCACCATGATGCTATACAGAAAGATATTTATAAAAAGAACATAAATGAAGGAGAAATCTAGAGTTCTCAATAATTCTGTAACTCAATAGCCTGATAAAGTTTTTGTTCAGTTTGTTTTAGTGGAAACCCTACTGAAATTGACCTGAAAGCAATGCAAGGACTGGGGGGATTTTGTCAAAATTTTAGTTTATTCCAATGCAAGCAGCATCCAGCTGCAGCCAGAGTTCTTGAGACATCACAAAAAGATCGATAGTCAGCAGAGGTCTCTGATGTTTCCAAAACGTGGAAGAGTAAAGAAAAGGCAGGAGAAGCTACAACCAATATGAATCTCCTGGTAGGACTGGTCAGCCAGCTTCCTAAAGAAGTTCACTGTTTCTCTGGAACAGGGCGATTTCTGGTCCTTGCCTGTCTTGTAAAATTGTGTTCCCACATGAACAGTGGAAGATAATCACATTGGAACTGGATCAGTGGAGAACTGTGAAAAATGTGGCAGCATTTAAGTTTCTGTTTGAGAAGAGGTATTTACCAGTCTTGGGAGAGAGAAAATAAGAAAGTGTATAATTCAACATTTCTTTTTGATCTGTAAACTACTTTTTTCTTCTGAGTTAATTTGCTCAAAAAATGCACAAAGAGGGAGGGCAAAGCAAAAAGTAAATGTGCTAAAATGTTTCACAGAAATTCAAATGTTTGTGAGGAAACGTGTTTGTTATTCCATGCACAGAGAACATCAGTAGATTTATACACTCAACTAAGTAAGCGAATAATGGCAGAAGAGGTCTTAACACAGGATTAGATTTGAGACAAATTCACAAAACTGATGCCCTTTGTCCATTAAAGAAATGTGATCCACTCTAACATCACTGTGAATGCACAGTGCAAACTGCTAACACGGATGCTGTGCACTGGAGCAAACCAAGGCTTTCAAATATATTGCTTAATCCGGTAAATTACTGGAGAGTACGTTGATGGAACCACACTAATGGAAACACTGCAGTGTAAATTCCCATACAGAAGACATGGCCTGGGGAAATGACAAAAAGACAAGTAATACTCTAAACAAAAACGTTAAAGAAACTGTCTTGGATCAGATTATGCTTTTAAGAAGACAACGCCACCTGTATTGGGCTTTCCATCCTTTTCTTAATAACACTTTGGATGAATATCATGCATGAAAACGCCACATGCAATATGAGCTCAACAATATTAAATACAGAAGGATTGACAATACTGCTAACCTGAGTCACATTCTTTCTGTGAACACAAAGGCCAGCAGCATCAAGGAATGTTTCTCAGGCGATCAACAAGACTAGATGTGGAGGTCTGCTGCTGACTGGGATATTCCATAGCTAGTCACTGTAGGACAGAGATGTAGGAAAAGGACATTTGAAATGCACTGTGTTCTGGTAATTCTCGCTCATGAAAAATGCACCTTTTCCCTAACCCACATAGACAGGAGATGGCAAAAGATCAGTTTTAACAAGAGAAGGATCACCCTGCCTATCCACCACCCATTTGATAGTTTGTTGAGGAGAGAACAGCCCACATCACTATGCAAGGCAGGATCAGGAGCTTCTTGTTCCCTTGCAGCTGAGCCAGTGAAGTCAAAAACATGCTGAATTCTGTTTGTGCTAGATAGACTATATAAATACATGAGCACAACCACTCCTGAGTTCATCATGTTACTGCTCACATTACTGTTATAGAGCCAAAAATGAGATCTCTGGAACATCTGCAAACAAACTTATAAACTGCAAACCTAGTTCTAATATCACCATAACACACTGTATGCAATATGAGAAAAGTACAAATGAAATGTTAGGTGAGAGTGTTGGAAATCAGTCATTCTACATGGTAAATAATTTCTTTATGCTCATGGCTCCCACCTAAACTGACCTTGCCAATCCATCCCACCCAAAGCCAGTCAGCAAACTGAGCACCCAAGTTAAGAACCAAGAAACGTCGGGATCCCAGGTCACATTGTACACCAGAGCTGCTTATTCTTTTCCCTGATGGAAGGAACCCATGGATGACTGTCTAACATCAACACCATGTGACAAATGCTGTGGGACAAAACCAGGCTACAGCACATAAAAGCTCACTCCCTAAGGCACAAAAGAACTGGGTTCAAGCGGATTATATTTGCTGGTTCCATACAAGCCACTGGAAGCACATCACAGTAATCTCCGATTTCTAGCATCTCTGAACTGTTTGAACATTTTAAAAGAAAATAATCCAGGTCCTTGCTATGCTATAATAAACTAAAGTGAAACCTCACATTAAGTCAGTTTGGACTCTAGAGTATTTAAAATCTGTATCCCAATTTTGTGATTTAGAGCTATTTATATGTAAATTTTAAAAAGGGAAAAGATTACTTCCCTATTATTTCCCTTATGATAAATTAGCCTGAATTAGTGATGAATATAAAGAATTAACTCTTATATTCCTTATGTTCTGCCTCATTTACAAATGTCATAAAAGCCCATTAGACACTTTAAAAAGTATGTCAAGAAAAACTAAAATTCTCTACAGAAAACAAAGTAAAATGTTTAATGATATAATGAAGACTCATTAATGTAATGTTTATTTTTAATATTAAAAATTCACAAGAATTGTCATAGCTCTTGTCTTAATCAGATGAGCTTTTGTAAAATTTATTTGTGTTGTAATTTCATAAATATTTATAAATCCATTTTAAAACTTTACTGGTCTTTGCTTTATTAAATACATTTTAAACTTGTTAATAATTGAGGAATACTTTCTCCATGTGTGCAAGCCAGACATTTTACAATGCCGTGTAAACATAGGTGTAGGGAGAGAAACTTAGAGGTAGAACCCTCTGAGATCAACCTTCCTATACCAACCTACTACATGATATAACCTATTTCAGGATATACGCGGACTTGGAAATGGTGTTAAATGGAGACGATGGAGAATCAATCCCCTTGTCCCCACCCCTCCTTCTCCTCTGTGCTGTGGGATCAGCAGTTGTTTTTTCTCCTCTGTGTTTTCCAGGTGGTGGAAGTAGCTGGTCCAGTCATCAGGAGTTTAATGTCTAGCCGGTACTCCTTGATCTATACAAACGGGGCCATAATCTTGCCCTAAATAGCACCTTCCATAAAAATCACCATATACGAGAAAGAAACAATCTATTAATAAGAGATATGTGAGAGTCATCTCCTTCTGGCCTCTTGGCTTAGTGTGCTGTGCTCTGCTCAGAGAAATAAAGGCGTAGTGCAGCAATCTATTTTGTTTTATGCCTGATCTCATCAGAGTTTGCAAACTTCACAAGACTGAGTTGAATCAGGATGTGAATAGAGACTTTCTTGAAAGACAAAAGCGTTTGAGATAGAACTCAGCATTCTGATTTTAATGTATATCTAAATAAATATGGTTTGGAGCCTTTCAAGTGGGAAATAGTCAAACATCCCCGACTACTGCAAAACCTTAAGGAGTCCTTTGGTCCTTTCATCACAGAAAAACTCCCAAACAAGTAACTATTACAGATGAATGAAATTAATAGCATACAATTTGGGTGAAAGCCGGCACAAATTCACAGACCACATTAGAGAACAGGCACAAAACTCCTTTAGTCTTCTCCCAGCTTTGTCACTTCCTACATCTTTACCTGTAGATTCTGATAAATTCCCCACAGTATTAATTAAGGATAAATTCAGTAAACATGTAAAAAGTGCATGGCACAAATGTAAATCTGTGAGTGATACTCACAGTGTTTTTAGAATGATACAATCATAAAATTCTTTTGGTTGGAAGAGACCCTTGAGATCATTGAGTCCAACCATAACCTAACTCTAGTACTAACCCATGTTCCTTAGAACCTTGTCTCTATGTCTTTTAAATCCCTCCAGGTATGGTGACTCAACCACTTTCCTGGGCAGCCTGTTCCAATGCTTGACAACCCTTTCCATGAAGAACATACTCCAAGTGCTATTCACACTAGGCTGGTACTGCCCAGGCTACTACATGTAGTAGCAGAAGTAATTACTCCAGGTGAGCTTATGTATGCAGAAATGCGCAGCTGTGTCATTCTGCACTCAGGTGGACTGTGCGATGACACTGCACTGGGCCACGTCAGCACATCCTTTAAGATGAAGGGCCACAGCACTCACTCAAATCACAGCTCTCTCCATCAACTCCTATACTGGGTATCCAAGTACCACTGTGCTCTCCGCAACAAATATGGCGAAACTTTAAGTTACTCAACAGATCAAGATCCAACAAGTAATTTCCTTTTAGGTCTCCTGCTCATACCAAATGAACTGGAGAGTTTCACACCATCTACTTGAGGTACTTCTGGGCTCCTCCAGCTACCTCAGGGAGAGGTTGCCAGCTCCAGCGGCCAAATCAGCCCCTGCCAGACACAAAGCCAAGAGAAAGGGGCCTGTGTATCTGCATTATTGTACATGGGGCCAGTGGTGATTGCCTTGTTCCCATGAGATCCTCAGTTAAATGCTTGAAATCAGATGGGAGAATTTCCTCTAAAAGGCCCAGCTGCTAATAGCATTCAAATAGACAACTGGAAAATACAAAAACCACCTATACTTTTAAGCTCTTCTGATACAACACAGTGAGCTAAATACCTAGATATTTTTCAGGAGAGCTTTTCACTTCATCTCTATTGATTTGCCATCCTCTTTATGATTCATGTAGTAATATTCATAAACAGTAATTATTTATACACAGTTACGGACCTCTTGAATTTGATTCTCTTCTCACTTAAGCTATAAATATGGAATAAAATTAATGTGAGTCAGAAAAATTAGGACCCTGAAGACTGGAATATATGTAAAATCACTTACAGTCCTCTAACTTTTTAAAGTGATTTTTTACTTTAATATTCTCGTGGGTTGCAAACACTACAGGGGAAAGTTTACATCCAATCAAGACCACATTTATTGAAGTGCTTAAAAATGCACGAAAGCAGTTCTGCTAATATTAAGTTTTCTAAGTCTCTCTCTCCTGGATTAAAAACAAAGCAAGCCCTTTTATCCCTGACATTTTAGCACTTGGAACACATCAAAAAAATGTTTCTTCTACTGCACTGGAAAGAAATTCTAACTTTCTCATCCTCCTGCGTTTGAGGTAAAGATGCTAACACAGAATTTACAAATTGAACTTCTTTGCATTTTCAGGGAGAAAAGAAGAAAGATACAGAATCCAAACATGGAGAGATCTATTCCTATGGGTTGGCATCTAAGACAAAAAACTGGCCTGTGTGCCTTCTGAACCCAGACTTGGACTTTTTTTTTTTTTTTTTTTTTTGAAATTCCAGTTTAGAACATGCACATTTTCTTGGACTCACAGAGTATCTCAATAAATAGCTGTGCTATTTAGGAGGTCAAACTAGATGATCTAATCCCTTCTGGCCTTAAAACTCACAAATCTGAAGAACAATTGTTCTGAGGTTAAGATTCAAAATGGAAGAAACACCTGGTAGGCTCAGGAGACATCACGAGGATTTCAGCACTTCAGTTCAGAGCTTCTGAAATCTTTTCCACCACGGAAAAAACAGACCTGAATCATACTTCTTTCCAGGCTTTTATAAAACACTGAAAACACAGTGCTAATCTAGATCAGAACAGGCTCTCCTGTCCATCACCACTTTGAACTTAACACTCAACTTTGAAGTTTACAAATTAGACATTTCTGGTTTTGCACTGAACTAAGACATACTGAAAACTGAAAAGATGAAGGAATAAAACACGTAGAAAACAATTCTGAGAATGAGACCTTGATGTTCACGCCATAAAACCACAAAGAGAGTATATGCCCATCTGCAGAGATTAGCAGCATTCTGTTTAGCAGAAATCTTACTTTTCAGTGTGTGGCATCAAGGATGACACCATTATATCCCACTCCAGTCCCAGGCTGCAACATTTTGCATGGTTCTAATTCACTGTGACTTTTGTAACGTTTTCATCCAAAGCAGTACTTGCACATATGCAGTTGCTGCTAATCTGTTTCTTTATTATCTTTGCAATTTTATAAATACGAGCTCAACTCAGAAGGACACTCGAAGAGTCTGTGTGTTCCCTCCCCACCTGGAAACAAGTGCTGAGTGATGCTCACCCTAAGTTAATTTTTCAAGCTTTGTAGAGGTTATGTAAATTTGCAGCATGTTCTTCTGATGTTTAAGCCACAATTTGACAACAGCTTCAAAAACTGGTCAAAGAACTCTTCTTACTAGCATCTGCTTGTTGAAATTTATGTAATGACATGGTTGTGTAACACTTCCCATTGATCTTTGGATGCCAGGTGATCACTCAAGCTAAAAAAAATGCATGTGCACACAATGGAAGAGGGGAATTTAGATCTTAAAAGGAATGGAATGGGGGGGGCGGAGTGGAAGCAGTAAATTTCATTCACGTTCTTTAGATTAGTATTTCTAAAGACCCAGTAAAAGATGCAGCCGCAACGGTAACCAAAATCCCTTTGACTATTGTTATTGATTCCTACTGCTGTTCTGGATAAATATTTTGTCTTCCTTATCACAACCTAGAAAAACACTTTAAATTGGGATCCTCAGAACAACTCTCAGTTTAGTTTTTTTCAAGTAAAGCTTAAAGCAGCTCAACTGTTTGTGGAAAAATGGGAATCACTGAGATTTCCTTTGAGGTTCAGCTGTTTGAGAAAGCACTCACTCAATTAAAGCAGAAGGGAAACTGTTTTACAGTGTCTGACATTCAATGTCTG
This sequence comes from Caloenas nicobarica, assembly GCF_036013445.1. Classification (NCBI taxonomy): domain Eukaryota; kingdom Metazoa; phylum Chordata; class Aves; order Columbiformes; family Columbidae; genus Caloenas; species Caloenas nicobarica. The sequence goes on from NC_088256.1 coordinate 8,154,872, forward strand.
TAATGCTTTTGTCACAAATGATGTCTCTTTTCAGCAACATGGTCTCCTTGCCACCAACATAAGGCTTAGTTTAATTTAAAATACAATTCAAAGTTTTATACATGGTGGGAACTCTCTCTGTCAAAACACTCTGCTGAACACAATGGGTGCAGGCTCCTTTCATGCGTGCTGTGTTGCTTTGGAGAAACACAGACACACAGGCAGTGCCCCACAAGTATCCAGAATTATATTAAAGGATAGCTAATGCTACCCAGGAGATAAAGATTGCAGCATATGGATATACGTGACAATGAATAATAGAATGCCGATGTCATAAAAATGAACTGTTTTATTTGATAAACTGGCAAATTGTTACTTCCAAATATATGCATTTTAATTATACTTATGTATAAAAATGTAAATAAATCTGCAATCTTGTTCACCAAGAAATTAAAGGACTTGAGACTCTCCAGTGATAATTTATCAGAAAATACAATGCAGAAAATAGTTTTCCCCCATAAACAACTTAACTTTGTTTTCAAATAGCTGTCTTTTATCACAGAAGTAAAAAACTCAGCATGACTTGTCTAAAAAGCAGCAAAGAGGATTTGGGATTAGTTATCAGGGAGAAAGAATTGTGTAAAATACTGCAGGTGACAAAAGTGTGTAGCAAGACATGTTTGGCTTTATTACTTCTTCAAAGCAAACAGGCTGTATACGATACATATATTAGCAAACCCATTTCAGAAAAAATACATTGCTTTTCTACCGAAAGAAAACAAACAAACCACAACAAACTATTGCTATGAAACTCTCATCCACTTCTCTAGCTGAGTCAATTATTTATGGAATTTCTAAATAATGAATAATGCCTTTTTCTTTTTTTTTTTTTTTTTTTTGAGAGAGATATGGTTTTGATTCTTAAAATGTGCTTGTGTTCTCTATGACAACAGGTTACATTAACTGGTGACCTAAGTAATGCCATACATCATTGTGCACAAACAAATGCTTACTGTTACACCCTTGTGAGCTGACCCAGAGGCTTTTGGGGAGCTCTATTCATTTGCTCTGTGACAGAATTTGGAGTAATGTCAAAACTACTACTTAGTAAAGTGACCTGAATCTCTTGTTTCCAAAATATGGAAAAATACTTAAGAATTTACATTTCACAGCACAGCAAAAATGACAAGCAAAACTACTGTGGATTTCTACCCAAAGAAGTGAGCAACTAATCTATCAAATCCTTCCTTCAAGACAGAGTCAGACTATTGCCTTTTGACTATTTGTGGAGCCTGAATTTGGAGAGGCGCTGCTGATATTGGACTTTCCTGATTGTGTTAACCTTGCAAAGTGGCATTGTATTTCTGTGGATGTCATGATGTCATTTGTCACATTTTCACTAGTAGTGCAGATGAACACACATGGTAGATACTCGGTAAGACCGGGATGACGGGGCAGAACGCTCCTTCTAAACTTTATTTTCAGTGTCTTCATCTTGACTTGACCTGACAGGTGGTAACGGTTCATTTGCCCTTGTTCTTTTTTTTTTTTTTTAATGTATTATTTCTGCAATATCTATTCTGTCAGTGCTCTTACAACTTTTTGGTGTGTTGTGTCCTTGTGTATTTTCAACAAATTCTTAGGTTAATTATTTATACTATTTTGGAAAGTGATGAGATTCTGAAAACTATTGTTATACTCAAAGTCATTGGAAAAGTCAGTATCAGCACCAGATGTTAACTTTTACAAAAAGACATGAATACAGACTTAAACAGCAATTGGCAAAGCTCCAAAGTTTGGAAGCGTGTGGATAATCGCTAAAAAAAGGTGCCCTTCCCAGACCCTCATCTCAACTATTTTCCAGTTCCTTTGCTTTTCAAAATTTGATGGAAAACCTTTTTAGTCCAGGTTTAGCGCAAGATTCCCAATATTACCCACATCTGGTCAGGTTAGTCAAACTGTCAAGACAGACTTTCTAATGGTACTTCAACATTTTCTGTGAGCTGAAGCTGGCAGCAGAGGAGCGTGAAAACACAGCATGACAGGAGAGAAAGTGACAGATCTCTTCCAGAATCCACAGATTCACTCTGAATTTCTGGTAAAATTTCGAACTGGTTATTTCTGTTGACAAACTGGTGATGAATTTCCATGGAGGCAGACAGTTTGATTTAGAAATACTCCCCTTCCACTCACAAAAGGTTTAATTTATCCTTTGTTATAATAGCAGGAACCTAGTATGTCTGACTAAATATATTCTAGTTTAGTTTGTACAAAATACTGCATGAATAACTACAGTGAGTTATAACGCTCACCCTCCTCCAGAAATAAATTACATTTTTAAGTATTTAAAAGTCAAAACTTAAGGACACCATATTAGGTGTGATGTCCTCAAGTTTAAACTACTTTAGTAGCTTTTTAAATTTTTCTGTGGTATACCCTTGTCCATCTGTGCCACTGTTCTGTACCTGAAACTTGTCCCTTAAAACGTTCACCTGCAGGTTCTGCAGGTGAATATTTTGTAAGCATAACTCATGTGTTTCCCATCTCCTCTTTCTTTGAGAGTAACTAATTTCTACTGCTTATTTAAACTGGCAGAGTGCCTGCTTTATTACCAGTTAAGAAATTGTGCACAAAAATGACATCAGTTTGCATAATTATCATGAAATAAGACAGGCTTTTTTAGGGGTAACAATCTGGTAACTTCATAATAAATCTGTCTGGAGCAATCGTAATTACACAGTAACTCATCTTAATACATTTGTATTCGCAGCAGATAAGTGTGGTGATAAGAAGTCCCACTATCATCTGTGATTCACCGAAATGAGAAACTGCATACCGAACCATTATATAACACAATCTCTAGAAATTTCTACCCTGTCTTAAAGTCTTACTGCAAGAGCCCAAGGGTTTGTTTATCCAATCTGGAGAACAGTTTGAATTTTTTTTTTTTTTTCTTTTTTCTCCATAGCCAATGATATAAAATAGCATCAGAAGTAAAATTTCCAGTGTGTGTTAAATTTGTATACATTCAAAAATCTGAACATATGCTCCTTAGTTCAATCAGTACCACCAGTTGTGCATATAAATTGGTTAATTGCCTGTTTACCTCTTAATGTAATAAGTAACTATTCAATGAATACTGGGACATGTACATATACACATCTTTTGCTTCATCCAAATGAAAGACTCTTTGCAAATGTAGCAATATGTTAACTCTGCTTTTATAGGGGATGATGATAAGAACAGGTCTGGGGAAAAAGTCTTTGCTTGGCAGAGAAGCACAACAAAGAAAGGAAGAGTAAAGCTGTGATGTGTTCTATACAACTGAGTAATGAAAGGATGCTCTAAAACTTGTTCCTATGAATGGAAAGTTGAAAGCAGCTGTATAAGCTCACATCAGTGCTGATAAGAACACAGAAGATGAGACAGATTTTACCATAAAAAAGACAAGCAGGAAACTGCACAAGGTTGCACAAAGTTGGTTTGTAGTAAGCATAAAAAACCAAAACCAAACACACGATCAAAAAACAAACCTTCTTAGAGAAGAACCACAACCTCACAATGACATTCCTACCAAGTTCTAAAGCTGGGACTCTAAACTGATGCTGTATTCTTCTTCTACTATAGTCTCACTTGTTGCTGGAAGTGGCTTTTATGAATCCACTTTGTGAGTGGCCACTGTAGCCACTCAACAAATTGTTCTCCTACCTATGCCTTACAAATTCTTCACGCCTGGTCTTCCCTGTCATTTACTTGCCACGTTACTGAAACATATACGGCAGATCAGAAAAATGACACAGTTTGTACCACTGCCTAAAGCAGAAATAACCACACCCAAGACATTCTTGAGAGATGTTTATCCGAGTTGCCTTTATGCATTTGCAGTGAGTGAAAATCCATAACCTTCAGAACTGCTGTCACCAGAAGAAATGTTTTCTTAATGTCTCTTTTAAATTCTCCTTGCTAAAATTTAAGTCTCGTACTTATTACGTATCCACTTCTATTTTCTCTAAGTGTCCCTAGTTCTTTCTCATGTCCTATTTCATCTCTGTTATCAACCCCATTTATTCCTCGGAAAGTTAAACCAAGTTTTTATTTTCAGTTACAAAGCTCAGAAAGACATCCACCCACCTTCATTCAGTTTTGGATGGTATTTAGATCAAGAAAAAACATAACGTAACATTTACATGTCTCACACCAGTTTATAATCTCTGGCACTGCACAGAACTGTCAAAAGAGAGGATACATAGCCTACAAATCCAGACCCCTGAACATGGATTTAGTACAGCAATTCTTAATTGCCACCAAGGTAAGTCTGAGATGATTCAGAAGAGAAGTTCATGCGCAATGAAATGTTATTGAAAGTTGTGGGTGGGGGAACGTAAAGGATATATAGGACTAATATAATGTTGAAGAGAGAATTTAAGATGAGGCTCAGGGAATTAACTCCAGATGCAATCTAATCTTTTATGCCATATAACTAATTACACAGGCAATAAAAAGAAACTAAATTTATTATTTTGTTTGACTCTTTGATTCTAGGATGTGTATAACACAATATTTGGTTCTATTTTCACAGAAAAAGAATGCCTTTTTCAAGAAAAACAAACTTACACTTAATTTGGAGGCATAGAGAGGCAGTGGCAGAACAGTATAACAGCTTTCTTGCTCTCTCCCCAAGAAGTAGCAGGTATCCTCTACTGCAATGAAAGAGGCAGAGATTCTTGACGGTTTGATGTAAATTCCTCATGAATTTATTTACCTTATGGTAGCGGCTAGAAATACTGCACAAGCATGAGGGCCCTATTGTAATAATCTCTGTACACGTAATGATCTCTGCCTCAAAAATCTGTACTGGAGATGGATAAAATAAGTTACAGGTACATAAAACATAAGTGAGACGAAGGGAAGGAGAGGGAAAAGGTTTGCCACCAAAGTGAGTGCCTTCAGTTGGTCCTCGCTCACCACTGTGCATCAGGAGCTTGTCATGTATGTCAAAGACCAAGAGGAAAAAAGCTTTTTGTCAGCTCAGAAAGCAACACATTCTTGGAAAGACAATGATTACAGTTTTCAAACTGAGAAGGAGGGGAAAGAGAAGACTAGTAACTATCTTTTCTGGGCTCCAGCAGTTCACCTTTATTTTGCATTCAGTCCACGCATGGATGTGGTCAATGGTGCAATGCTGCACCGTTGAGACAGTACTAAATTCAAGCTATATTTAGTTTTTACCAAAACCATGTAGAGGTATCACTATAATATGTCTTTTCAAAACTACTGTTTTAATATCAGTTATCACTTATCTACATGCCTGAGCTAACCTCAGCTCTGTCACACCAGTCTCAGCTACTTTTACACCACATTCATAACCAACTCTGCCAGCACTCTTGGAGTTTCAGAATAGGCTCAATCCGAAAAGCAACTTGGCTTAAGAAACTTTCCTTTATTTTTAAATAGCACTGACAAATTCAGGTTACATTACAGAATGTCCTGTTGGATAAATGCAAACTGGGCCAAAGACGCCTCTAGTGCAACTCTGCCAAGCTTCAGATGACACAAGGGATGCATTTAATGTTTTCGTCCTCTATTTCAAGCTGGCATGAAGTCATCATGAGAGCCAGAACTGAGACTGGGTACAGTTTGACTGCTACAAGTAAACCAGCATGACTAAAAGAAGGAAAGAGAAACAACGAAAAATTTCATTTCATTATTTCCTCTCCAAACCCTGAAGCTGATGCTTTTTCTCTGACAGTACCACCAGATTTCTTATGACTCACAAGATGTCATAAGCACGTGGACAAGACCTCTCAATGATCAAATAGAAGGCAAATATGACTGTAGAAACTCCTTGCCAAAGATTACGTAGACTTTCATATAAATTGAACACAACATTTTCAGTAAGTTACAGAGTCTGTTTAATCATTACCATGTAAGTATTTTCCTCACACTCAAAGCTCTGTTGTATTTAGTAGATTTCTAGAGATCTGATTTCAGAAGATTCATTACACAGGGAATGCCCCAATACTAGTTTGTAATATTTCCTGACCTTGTGGTGTTCTCTGACTACTGCCATAGTATAACTACATGATCTCCTGATTCACTTTATTGATTTGTTCTTTACTGTTTTAATGGAGACAAGTGCGAGGGTGCCTTCAATTCCCATATAGCTTCATTAGCCAAGTGTTACTGCATTTACAAGAATGCTTATTGCAGAGCATTCTCATAGGCTTCTGTTGGAAGAAAGATGCCTGGTCACTGCATTTCCTTGGCTGCCACCGCACTGTAATGTCACACACATGGAATTACCAGTCTTCATGTTAAAACCTCAGAGACTTTGGTTTATTTACATGGTGTATATCTGAGACGAAACTTAGGAAAATCCCCTCAAACCTGCCTGTTTGGCCTCCTGTGCCTGCAGCAGGGAAGACAAAGGAGAGTTACATTTCTCTGCTTAATTTAAGTTATGGGCATCCCAGATGTGGGAAGATGCTTCTTATGTCTCCCACCATAAACAATGCTTTTGAAGCACAGAGTTAGACTTTCAAGACCAGTGTCCTGATTTTGGTCCTACAGAAGGTAGAAGAGCATCGATAATCTTGCCAATGCAAAAGGATTCTCAAGAACCACTTCTGGCAACCATGTTTGGGAAACATGAAGGTTGTGACAAATTAGCCAGGGGTAACATCTTCATTTCTTGGCCATCTCTTACCTCTGGGGCACCTGCATTTTCACAGTTCATTGATATGTTTGAGCTGCAGAAAGTAAATTTGACTTTCTCCTTTACCTTTGAAATATTCAAATAGCTGTTGGTAATTTTGTTTTTCAAAATTTCTACATAAGCGTTTATCTCAAGGACAGCATAAAATTATTCAAGTAATCTTAGAATATAGATAGTTCGGCAGTAACTAATTTGCTATCTTTGATACACCAGAGGTGAACAGATTAAGCAAGCTAGTTTGCTATCTACTAGATAAGAGCAGAATGTATTATCATTTTCTCTGATTAGTATCTTGTGCAGGTAATTATACTTCTCCTTTGCACATAATTAAAGTGAAGGTTGATTTCCATTCATTCTTCACAGTGGTAAAATTATCAAGTTACTTCTCAACTAATTATTTTCTGTAGTATAGGAGCATTTCAGATCCCTGTCACATTCCATTTAGCAAACACAAAATAGCTCTGAATAAGACTTATCTCAGCCTGGGATTTTATGCTATTAATTTGTAGGAGAAAAAAATCTTTAGATGGATGCTATCCAAGCTGAAAATGAATTTCATTCCAAAGAATCCAATTGAGTTTTTTTAATCTAGCACTGAATCTTTTGCCTTTTTACAATCTCTATCTTTTGTTTAATTTGTCCTTAATCCGTTCAAGTTCACAACATTTTATCTGTCAAAGATTCAGTGAATTTACTTCTTAGGATAAACTTTTTTCCTAATTTTATTCATTTCATACGATCTACACCTTGATTTAAGGGTCTCATAGTGCTAAATATAGCAGTAATACGTGTTCTTTGGGATTAGTTTTTTGAGATGCAGGTAGAAACACTACAAGCATTGTGATTTGTAGAGAAGGAGCCATGCAGAATAAATTGGCAAGAAATCCCTACATTATCAACACATGCAATTGTTGGCTGAAACCACTTTTTTAAGAGACAATTTATTTTATTTTATTTTTTTCTGCCAGAAGCACTTAAATGACTCTGACTGAAACTACTGTCATTTGCAGAAAGAAAATTTAGCTCCTGCTATTATTTTTCCATCTTTCCATTTAGCATCCTTTTGAAATGGCACTAAATTACATGGTCTGCCCCACTCCTGATGCTTAGATTTTATGTCACCCTACTTCAATGGTTTTTCCCCTTTCTAGCAGTAAGAACAAAACATAATTACTATTACCATTCTGCAGGTGTCAAATTTAAAGCCATCCTTCAGCTGCTACCACTTGTGGCAATTTTTCTTCCGTTGTTCATTGTCCTGCTTGGCCATTGTGGTTCTTTGTTGTGCTTCAAAAGCACAAGTCCTGCACATTATTTTTTTCTGCTCAAATGTAGTTCTTTTCTGCCAATTGGATCAATTTGATTCCATTACAGACCTCTCAGAGCTGGATTCTCCTCTCTTATTCCAGAGTAACTCCACTGAAAATGATCTTTTTCTTGACTTGCCTCAGCAAAAATTAGAGTAGAAACTCCCTGTCCTCTTTATCCCTTTTCTTTTTTTCTTTCTTTCTTTTCCTTTCACAGCACTGAGATGTTGTATTTGTCTGCAACAGTCCTTTATCTGTGGTAGACAGTAACAAATTTCAATTCCCCCCACCTCCACTGCTATATCCCTACAGACATAACTTCATAGCTTGAGATTTTAACATGACCCTCCACATTAGCTTTTGCTCAACTCCTGACTACTGCTGTTATCTGGCATCTGAAGTGCTATGAATTATTTTTCCATTCCTTTATTTTGCTCTGTATTACAAAAATTGGACATGTTGTCTCTAAGATTAGAACCGTTCGTTCTCCTTTCTCCTGCAGCTTTTTGAGTCTGTTCTCATTGCAGTCCAGGCAAGGTGCCATCAAAAGCCTTGAACAATCCTGAGAAGTGCAAGCTGCCTCTATCAGGTCCCAGCTCTATCTTGAAAATTCTGATGTCTGCAAATTATGGAGCAAATCAACCTACTTTCCCTATGACCCCCACAATTTATAACTCACTTATAAATATTCAAAAAAATAAGAACTTTTAATCATGTACAATACTCAATATCTTTTTCCCTCCCCAGTTAATTTAGTGCCAAGAACATTGCTAGATAGAGAGCATGGAAAAATTAAGCCAATTTATCCACAGACAAGATACAGCAAAAGCAACACATACTTCTCAATACCATTTCATCATTATGTTTCAGGGGCAGTCCACGGAGAAACCATATTTAAAATACAAGAGGTAGAGCTTTGTCACCATTCCTGCAGGCACTGATCCAGCAGAGCACTTGAGTACATCCACAGTCTGATTCCAGGGGTACTATTATATGCTTAATTTTTCTCCTGTATTTAAGTGTTTTGCTGGATTAAAGCCACAATCCCTTGATTCTGATAAAACTGGCCAGTACCTGTTAAGTTCTACAGACAGGGTTTTGTGAAGATACGCTTGTTCAGTGAGACATGGATTGTGATCACCAGTTTGATCATGCAGTTGAAATTCACATGTCCTAAAATAACTGTTCTGTTCTGGAGGTAATATCTAGAACTAAAAAAAAATCCTCCTCTCCTGTTGCTCCTTACCTAAGCTAGCCAAAGAAAGTCTTGACCTCCTCAAAATTAATAATTGTATTTTACAGAAATGAAGGAAAATGTCTAGGTTCTTAGAAAATGATCCATTAAGAGCTGAACTCTAAAACATGTTTTGTAACTGGCATTTCAAATGGCTTATATTAATGCTTGAACTAGTCCTTTCTTTGCTTTTTCCTAAGGGGTACTGCATATGTGTCTGATTTTTTGTTCTACAAGAAGTAATTGTGGCTATAGGAAAGTGAAGTGAGAAAATATATTCTACCTTTTTCACACCTGAAAGCAAACTCATGCTATCTGTTTTTTTTTTTTTTTTAACTAAAAATAGGTTTTAAAAGATTTAAAAGATACCTCTCTCAAAAGAATCCTGTCCATGGATATTGAAAGTGTTAGTCATTCAAGTTCGTGAATGAAGGTCCTCAAAGGCAAAAGAGAGTAAAGCTCAAAGACTGAGCACCTGTCTAGGAAAGGAATTTAAATTCAAAGAAGTAGTAAGGCACTACAGGGTCTGCATTACCTGGGCACTGGTGCATGGCCTTTGGTGCTTTGTTAGGATCAGTGCCAGGTTTCAAAGAGCCAACAGCTGAGGCAAAATCCACTTAATAGGCACTCCAATAAGATTAACTATAGCTTACTTCGAGAAAAAAACCTACACTTTCTAATTATTGCAATACTCTGAATACTGTAAAGAGAGAGAACACAAATGAGAATTGTGAGATTGTAAGAATTGTGCTTCTACATCAAAAACTATTGACAAATTGCATCATCTTATGTACACATTTTGTCAATTTGTTAATTGCTGTTAGCAGTGATGATTTAACACACACACAAGAATATTTCTTTGTTGCCTCATTCTTCACAAATGTAATTTTTAAATGGATACAAACTACAGGACATTTGCACAAGTGACCTCTAGAAATTTTGCTGAGTGAAGCAACAGGAGGAAACAATATTAGCTTTCTTAAAAAAAACCCCAACAAAACCAGAACAACTTCTTGTTTGCTTGAAGCCGTTTGACAAAACTGAATATACTGCATTTAAGTATTTCTTTATCTTCTAATACACAGACACAGGGTAGAAAGAAAATACTGAAATATCTGAAGCTATTTTTGAGAAGTTTCAACAATTAAGCATGAACTGAAATCAGTCCTATTCATCTCCCAGATATGCATGTTTTCAGGTAGAAGAGCAATTGTTTCCAACAAATAGAGAAAAACAAGGACCAAGAAAAATGAGCTATAATAATAACCAGTTCTTTTTTTGGAGCTTTTTATCTGCAGATATCAAAACAAGACAGTTTAGTTGGCAAATACAGATTGCAGATCATTGTAACTATTTGTGAATAAGAAAAAAAAATCAATCCATCAAAGAGGGCAGATTTCTGCATGAAAATTGTGCATGGTGTTTGCCATTGTTATCGATCCTGTCTTCCAGCTCTTCCAGACCTGGAAAATACTGTAATAGGTGCGGATCCCTTATTTTTCCTTCCTTTAAACCTAAGCAACTATGGAACCCTAACCTTTTTCTCAAGTATATTCAATCCAGTATTCAGACCAAAGTCAGACTTACACCATCGTCAGTACTGGTACTAGGGTCCATCCCAGGTTTCTGGGCATGCAGTATGACATTATCGCTTACACAAAACTATGCAAACTTACCCAGAGCAAATTCATAAATGCGTCTGTTGCCTAAATTAGCCTGGAATTCAACCTTAACCACAGACATCACTATACCAGGGAATCTAAGCACAAGTAACTCCTCCCCATGGACTTCAGCCCTCATCCCAGATTTCATGGACTGGGAGAAGACTGCAATGAACCTAACTCAGAAATTCTGCTTTTCCAAATCTAATTTAACCTAACCATTTCCCTCATCTGAATCCAGATGATTTGTCCCTGATGAAAACCAAACATTATCTATTATTCCATACTTATACTCACATTTATCCTAGAAAAGCAGCAGTCCTGCAGCAATAAACCTGATTCATAAATACGTCTTTTCTCTGTCCCTAATCCTATCACTAGCCTTAATGATACCCAAGAGAATCCAGAAGAAAAACAGTTGTCATTCATCACTGCTGACAACCTCACTTATCCTAGAGTTCTACTCCGCATAGAAAACAGCATCCAGGCAACTCAGAAATGTCTCTGTTCACAAATTCTTAACTCTAATCACAACCCCTCAACCACCACCCTAGTGCTAAGCTCACCGTACCAGGGAGCCAGTACCTAGAGGGAAGCTGACAGCAGCCTCTCAAACATCATGTATTTAAGATCAGCACAAACTCATCCTGCATTTCCCTGCCCTAGAGAATATAGAAATAAATTTGACTTAGAAATATTCAGTTCCCCAGACTTCCCTTATAGGTAGCTTTCACTGCAACTGAGGGACCATTACTTAGCCAAATACTGAACTTCAAGCATTCATTCCTTGCAGTTATCCTACGTTTGTCAGCCTTCAAAAATGTAGCAATAAACTCAATTGATACAGGTGTGTTTTTCCCCAGCCCATTCTTAGTCACTTCTAAGTGACAAGTAGCAATTATTTCAGTCATTTTTTGTTTCCTGTCCAAACAGAAACCCTAAGTCATACATACTTTCTTTAACTCTAAACTTGAACCCTAATTCCAACTTTAACTCAACTTGTCAACTATATCTGTGTGACCAAGGCAGAGAAGAAAACATATTAGTCATTTGCTTTGTTTGACAAAAGACCTAGAAACCTCCTGGAAATGAGATGTGCTTCTGTGCCTAAAGGAAAAACAAGCATCAATCTTCCCTTACTACTAACATTTTCTTTTACGTCTCCAGTCCATACAGAATGTGGAATTAAAAACAATTCATATATGACTGCTTTTCAAACACTAATCTTGATCATAACCTTTTACTCCAAACTGAACTGTTATTCTGGCCTTTATAGTAGCTATGATACTTTTACTTGCACAAAAAGTCATCTCTACTGGCATTACATGCATCTTTGGTTTCTTCACCTTCTAGAATGCAGCTTTAAACCCAGCTCATCTTCTGTCTGCTGCCTCTACTCCAACTACAGCCCCGAAAAGAGCTGTAACCTACTCTGGGCCATCAGGACAAGGCTAAAAACTGTATGTCAGCCTTGTCCCTGCTGGTAACTGTACTCATTCCTGACTTCTGGGTGTCGCTGAATGACACACAAATGCAATGTACAAATGCATATTTTCACACCTTCAGCTCTACCCCTTCCCTGGTTAGGTTTTGAGGCCACACGGAACACAAGAACAGATGTGATAATTTAATGCTTGCATCTTTTCCAAAGCCCTAACCCTAATCTTCACTAGATATTTAATCACAGCAAGAACTTATGCTAAAACCAACACCTGTTATAAATCCTTGCCAATGCTTGCACTCATCCTACGTTTCTGGGTTATGCAGACTGCAGTGATAAGCTAAATATATAAACCTTGATTTTCCCACACTCAGGCTGGCACCTAGTTCTAACTTTAAAGTCAGTTGTGTGTGGTAAGCAGTACCTACAGCAAATTTACTCATTAGCCACACTTCCCTGTTGACACGTAGGCTCACCCCAGATTTCCAGACTTTAGAGAAATACTAGTTTCTCTACCAGGCATGGCATTGCAGCTGTGTGTGTTTATGCATATGTACACATGTATACGTAGTGTATGATACAGTGCATTTCCGTGGTGGTTTTTCCCCTCATTTATTTCTCAATGCATACCCATAAAGAGTTTTATCTAGTTCAAGTAGACTGAGATGTGAGGTAAAATACTGGTATCCAGCTACTTCTGTGGAGACAACAGCCTCCAGAATGGTTACACGCCTGCTGGTAATTTGTTTTACAGCAGCTGTACTGCTCGGCCTGAAAAGAGCAGCCGTTCCTTGTGCTGCTCCTCTACCAGGACCTGGCAAAGCTGTCTTGCATGGTCTTATAGCAAAATTTTTCTTGGTGGGGACAGGGACTATTCAAGTTTTATAACGAAGGATCAGCTTCCTGGCCTTTCCCAGTGGAAGAAAAACTAGAAAAAGCCCAATGCCTTTCAGCATCGCTTGGTGGCTTTTCATCATGAGCAGGAAAATGCAGAGCTGCTGAGACAATCCTGTTTATCACGTTGTGACTTCTTCACATTTTCTGTTTCCCTGTGATACACGCAATTGGACAAAAGTTATGAGGACAAACTGTGAGTGTCCACCCATTTCTTTACATAGATAACTCAGCTCAGTTACAAAGTTATGGCACTCTTACATGATCATGAATACATTAAATATTCCTCTTATTGAACTCTGAGTGCTGGTGCTCATTATCCTGATGGAGAATCTATTACACATTATAGATGAGGCATTTCTTAAATAATCTTGCATGTCGTATATAACACAAGGAATGTAAACCTAATGATAAACACAGGATATCAAATAATCAATGGAACACTCACACTGAACTCTTCTGCAAACAGTTTATCCACCAGATCAAATAAAAACTATTAATTGAGCAAGTTTGAACAAACACATCCATAACAGTCTTGATCTCCTCAGACAATCTGCAAACAGTTTAAATGAGCTCAGTCACACTACTTCATCTTCACAAAACCTTCCTCTTTGAACCTGCTTGCTGACAGATCTCTCTTACCTCTAGCTGAAGATACCTATAGAATATAAGAATGATAAAAACCAAGATGGAGCTGTTGGAGTAGTCCCACAGTACACTAACGTGAAGGGACACCCCAAGCTCCCCCCGAGCCACGATGTGACCTGCCACCTGCCAAGCTCAGGTGCTCATTCTATACAGAGGTGCATTTACTCATACAAACCCAGGCAGCTTGTGGGGCTTTTGCCTGGAAATTTTCTGAAACGTATTTGCTACCATGACCTACCTGCAACAAGAAAAACAAGAAATGCAAGCAAATACAAGTGAAGCAATAAGCAATAAATCACCACCAAGCCCAGTGGCTCAGTGGTTCACAACGAAAAGTCAGACCAGCTTTTCCACTCCTTCTCTTAAAATTAGCTTTGAATTTTGAACTAACGATTTTTCTTTTGAGCAAATTAATTGTCGGGTAAACCGTCTAAACATCAGGCACTCCACATAGTAGCAGCCAAGGTCTTCTAGAAGACAAGCAAAAACACCTACATGCACCAATCCAATTGCATTTAACAAGTTAGTAAGAAAGCAATCAGCCAAAATGTCACACTAACGGCGTAACTTTGCAGCACTTATGACGTCTCACAGTTCAATGTTTTTGCTAAACTGTATTGAACGACAACAGTTAAAGCCAAAGGACGGGGAGCTGGACTTCAGGTGCAATAGCCTATCTTCTCTGAATACATATCTCACACTCGGGTGAGCGAAATGAACAGAATAATGCTGAAAACATAGCTCACATAGAACAAAACTTACATGGCGTGAGTGTCAATCAGCTCAGGTTATTCATGACTTCAAATTATCAGATGAAAGCAGATTTTTTTTTATGATGATCAGACACATTAAAAATTAATTATTGTTGCCATGTTTTGCAAACTATCATATGCTTCCTGTGTCAAAATAGGTTTGTGTTTCTTACTTCAAGAGGCAGGGGCTTTTCCTGTGACTTCATTTGTTTGAGGACACAGGAAAGGAAGTTTGTGAAATGTCTCTGGCTTCCATGTCATTTCAGAAATTAATTAGCCAGATCTTATAAAGCTTCTGCAAGTTGCTAGAGAACTACCTAACTTGTCAGGATTCACATGCTAAGCACATAAAAATAAATATTTTCAAGTTGAACAGCATGCATAAATTAGGAATCAGTACTGATAGCTATTAAGAACAGGTGAGAGTTAATGGTAGACAACTCAGTAATTTTTTCAGACTGTGTAGATTTTTTGAAAAACCTTTTTTAAAGATAACAGGAGCTGCTATGAGATTTTAAAATGTAATTTCTGTTGTCTACAGCACTGAAGAATACAAAGCACATCTTATTTAAGGGATCTATCACCCACAGAATCAGTATGCAACTCACTCATCATTAGAGTGAAACATTTCAGTTTACTGTCTCTAGGTCTAACTTATTTTCAAAATACTCAGCCTTTCTCTTCTTTCTTATCTTTTTTAGGCTATGTAGAGGGTTGGCTAATAAATAAGGAGCTCAGGCAGAATGATATGAAGCAGAAGAGCAAAGAATAAAATTAATCTGGTAAACAAAGCAAACCTTAAAATCTAAGTAAGACAAAGAAAAAAGGCTACAAAGTGAAAAAACTGAAAAGATGACCAAGCATGTCCCTGAATACTACAACTGGTTGAGTATTTTTCAACAAAAAAAATACTTTTGTGAAAGAAGATATTCTTTTACAGAGAAGTAACAACTTTGTCAGGGTAAATTTTAAGAGTGAAAATACGATTTACAGAAAATGTGGCTTTCTATCCTTTTATGTGAATGGCTTGCGTCTTTGGTACACAGAAAACAGTAAATAAGCTGAGGCTATGTTTTTCTTCACTTTTTAAATTTCTTGCAGCTTTGCTGTCTAAAAAAAAACAAGTACAAGAAAGCAGAAGAAAACGTATTTTTGTAATTGCACATGGTTTTCCAGCAGATGGAAAATGAGAAAAGTTTTCCCCCTTCCTCCAATCTCTGCCTGTCCTTTTTAATTCTCAGACAGGAAGACAGTTACTTCTTAAGAAAATTTTCAGTGAGGTTTTCTCTGAAAATCCCCATGGGACAATTCTCATTTCTACCCAGCTCTATTGAGAGTTATTCTTGTCCCTTGAGATAAGCCTGCCTTGTGTCTGTGCCATGCTGCTTTACAGATATTTTAGCATGACAGATGCTTAAGTCAGTGACTTTATATCCCCATTTACTTCATTGGCATTTTCAGGTACTGAACTCGAGGGCCAAACATCAATTTCCACTTATTTATCAATAACTGAGATTACCATGAGAGCCTTTTCCCTGAACCTCCCTTGTGAACAGCGGGGGGTGAGAGCTGTGCAGGAGTTCAGCCGATACGCCTTTCTCTGCCCCCTCCGATGTTCACAGCTTTATTCCAAGAAGCCTGACATATCCAGGTTTTATCTGAAGAAGAGAAGAAAAATGAGGGGTAAAAAACCCAGTAAGGTTCTCTGATGTAGTGCTCCTTTCCAGGTAGCTACATTGTACTATGATGTAGTGCTTTCAAAAGCTGGCTACTGCTGCCTTAAGAATAAAGATAAAGGACTCACAGAGGTTTCAGATGGGAGAAGTGCAATGGTTTAAACAGCAACAGGTCGTTCTTTGCTCCTACAGGACACGGGAATTTCACAGCTGACTTTACAGGTGCTGTGGAAGCCCAGCACACATTCCTGTGTGTATTTGGAGGTGTCCAGGTCATTAAAAAGTTAGTTTTTCCATATAGTTCCCTATACGCAGGATGCTTTCCCTGGCTAGACTGTAAAGGTATTAATCTGTGTGCCTTAAGGTTCCTTTCCAAGGTATAAGGAGGCCAATTCATATCAGCCAAGGTGGGCGACCTGTATGAATCAGTAACACTGATTTCTATTCCCTTTTTGGTTTTAGCGTATTTAACAAGAGACAACTTTAAAAAATGAACAATAGCAAGTGGCCATACAACTAGTGTATGTTTATATGGCAAACCACTGAGACCAGGTCAATATTATTTAACTCCCAGCAGGACTGAATGGCTTAGGATTGGTGACCAGGTTGTAGAGCTGCAGGAGTGCAGGCAGAGCAAGCTCACAGCTGCCTTCACATCACTGTGTGAATGCACGAATTCCCTGTAACTGTGTCCCTTATCACTGGGGTCTCTGCCCTTTCTACTAATTTTCCAAGTGTTAGCACCTGTTTTCTTTGCATACAAGTACTTCAGAAGAAGGAGAGTCTATTAAACTGCATCTAAATAGTATCATATAGTCAGAGGTATTTGAGCTGGACATGCTTTGAAAAATGGAAATAATCTAAACGCAGTCAACAGAAACAAAGCAACCACCATAGCAGTTCAAGTACAGAAAATAGGAAATTAAAGAAGGAATTTCAAGGTGTTCCACATCAGAAAACTTGTCACCCCTTCAGACTTCCCAGCATGAAGAGAATAAGGGGAAGCCAGCAGAGACTCGGGGTCTGGCACGGACCTGGCATCCTGGTGTGCTGCTTTCAGTGTTCTCACATTTGAATGAGGCACAAAACCTGTTGTATGAACATATAATGATGATGATAATACTTTGCACTTCAAAAGCTGCTTCTCTTATACAGTCTGAAAGATTAACGAATGAGACTTCACAAACCTATGCTAGTTAGCATTTAACTGATCACAGTGTTTACACTGACACACGTCTTTATTTTTGAGAAATAATTTCACTGAAAACTTCAGTAAATTGCAGAGAAAAGGGAATTATAGTCATCAAGGGCTAAATCCTGCCTGTTATCTTCATACCAATTCAGAGAGCATCAGGATTTGGTCCAAAGCATTTCCCATAAGCAGCAGTACATTTCCCAGTTTATTTTCCTTCCTCTTACATCCTCATACACTACAATCTTTTTTGGACTCATTCTCTCTCTATTGATTTGATATCATTATTTCTCTTTCTTCCTCTTGTGAAAGTAACCGTGCCTGAGAAGACTAAAGCGAGATCAGTACTCGAATTGCTTTCCTTGGCTGCTGAGTTTTCTTTTAAGCTGCAAATATTCCAAAAATCTACAGCATATCTGTCAAGCAGAAACCACAGCATGCAAATCAATAGACATGCCTAGGCTGCTAGGAGCGAAACTCTTGACAATCCCAAAATAGAGCTTGAAAACATGTATTGGTGCATGGTGATTTCTTGCTTCCCCCTCAATGACCACATATACTTGTTATCCTTGCTCTGACTCCAGCTCCAGCAGCAGTCAGCTAGTCCTGGTTACAAAATACAGGCTGCTCTTTATTCTCAGATCTAAGCTATTTTAGTCATTGCTGATCTGCAGGAGAATGGCTGGTTTTGGTGGTTGTTTGTTTTTTGGGGGAGTTTTTTGGGTTTTTTTGTTTTTGTTTTGTTTTTTTTTCTCCTGAGTGTTCAGTTCCTCTGAGACATTCAAACTCATTTGAAATACTTACAGAAAATGTAAAGGACAGAGGGGAGGATGGTGCTGTCTGCAGAGACCTGCCAGACTAACCTTGCAAAAACATGTCCATCACAAACACTAATCTTTCTCTGAAAACTAAAGCAGGTGTTTCCTTCAATTTTTCTCCTGTTTACAAATGGTGGCCCAATTCTGTCCTGCTCACTCAGGCGCAAGTCCCAGTGAAATCCCTCTCCCTCTCTCAAGTTCAGAAATGTTGTCTCAGTAGATAGGACAATATGTCTGTATTGACTGGGGGTGACAGGCCTCATTTTCCCTTGCTATCATCGTAATGTCACTGATTAAAGTCAAATAATTTAAAAGATACATCTAAGTGGCAAAACACAGCACTGTGGGTGAACACAGAACCATTATCGTCTCCCAAGTAGCAAGTGATAGGATGAGAGGAAATGGCCTCAATTTGAGACGAGGAAGGTACAGATTGGATATTAGGAAACATTTCTTCATGGAAGGGGTTGTCGGGCATTGGAACAGGCTGCTCAGAGAAGTGGTGGAGTCACCATCCCTGGAGGTGTTTAAAAGACATAGAGATGAGGTTCTGAGGGACATGGTTTAATGCTAGAGTTAGGTTATGGTTGGATTCAACGATCTTGAGGGTCTCTTCCAACCATAATGGTTCTATGATTACAGAACTAGTTTGGATCCAAGAGCAATAAAACTAATGAATGCCCTGTTTACCTGGGCAGGTATGAGCAGTAGCGTGCTAGACCTGCACCTATTCAAGCTGGTAGATGTTTGCCAGCTCTGAAGTGGCAACTGGGTAGAGACATCAGGCTTGGAGCTAAAGAACACAGGAGAAAAGCAGAGTTTTCTGATGCAGCAGCTGAAGTGTCTACGCAATACTGCCCCATGCTCACTTCCCGCTGACGTGTGACAGTGCAGATGTTTAGCCCTCACCTGCCTGCTCAGTGTGTCACTGCTGGTACTCTGGGCAATTTTGCACTTTTGTTTCTAGTGAGTGAAACACAGGTAGAGTTTCCAGAGATTATTCTCCCCTCCGTGCCTTTCTGACATCTATTATTCTACCAGTATAATGAACAATGATGAAACCATGATAGTAAGCAGATTTTAAGTCTGGTATCCTCCTAGCAAAGAGAGCAAAATAAGAAAATCCTGGTCCTTCAAGAAGATGGATGGCAGAAGGGTGGGTCCAAGCAAGAGTAAAATATGAGGGGGAAGAAATTATTCATAAAACTGCAGGTGATATCTTACAGGACACTTTACAACAAACAACAGAAAGATCACCTCTTTGTAAACCACATGTGTAATCTGGTACAAAATAACTTTCTTCGAACCAAGAAATGTAATACTAAAAGGTAAAAATATGCTCAATATGCCTTGTTCAGATAACCACAGAGATGAAAACAGAACTCAAAATCAGAGTGTTTTCATACTATTTTACTAGGAACTGTAATGACAATACTGAACATAACCTACTCTTAGCTGCTCCACCAACAGTGAGTGAAGTTGGGGAGTACAAAGCATGGCCAGGGAGAGACTGCCACCTCTCCCTGGCTACAGCAAGAACCACTAAATGCAGCAGTGAGGGTAGATGCAATTAACGTCCTTTAAAAAAGCTTCAATGGCACCATAGCCTTGCTGAGAGATGAATATGATGGTAAAACCACTAATGAGAGAGCTAATTGATTCAGCAGGTTAGAGCAGTAATGAAGAATCATCTCCTAGATGCCTAAATCAGATCATCTGACACCTGCAGAGTACGAGTGTGGCTGTCTAAAGTAGTGGGCCTGCTGTTAGCCCATTAATAATTTCATTGTTCATTTCTTGCTTCTTAATCTATTTGTTTCACCCAACTTTGTGTATTTGATTAAAAAGCAAAGCAAACAAACAAACAGCCACATGCTCTCTCACTGACACCATGGTATTTCACAACAGCTACCTCTCTTGATTAATGCAATTTTCAGCTACTTGCAATGAATCAAATAATCTGGTATTTACTAGATCTTAAACATTTTTCTTTTCCAAGCTAGAAATGAGGCACCCTCAGGCGATTGTTGTAGCTTTTATATGATGTCATTTTATATACTATTTTATATATTGATTTTTGAAGTACTGTGAATTTCAGTTTTGGAGAAATTTCTCCATATTTCTTGGCGTTACCACCAGTTTTCCTAGGTGGCCAAAGACAATGAATTAAAATTCTCTCTGGCCAACTGCAACCTCTAATCATTGGCAGAAAGCTTGCATGTGAATAATGCCTACCTGGTGAGGAAGAAATTGAACATTTGTGTCTTCCTGCTGTTATGAGGGTGGGTTTATGAAAGTAGAAAAACAACGCAAGTTTTCATCATCGAATCAAAAGCTAAATCAGGTAGCAGCACCTATCAGAAAGTCACCTGCTATAAGACATTGTGGCCGATGTGCACATTTCATTAAGAAATAATTCTGCAGCATTTCATAACCTGGATTTAGAATGCCAAAGTATCAATATCTTAAGAGTCATTGCAGAGAAAGAAGCACAACTGAGAAATCCCCATTGTGTCAAGAATACACTTATCCTTGGGAAGCAACCAAACACTCTTGCCTCTCAAATAAAGTGTGTCAATAAGCACATCATGAAGTACTGACCCTGGAAGGTACCCGGCAGTTTGGGTTTTGCCGAGTTGTTTCTGTTGAGAGAGTTGCTTGTAGAAACTACATACATATTCAGAACAAGTCAGTTATACGGCAAGAATACAGACAAAATTCTCTTTCTGTAAATCCAAATGGAAAAAAAAAAAAAAGAATGCTAAAAATGATCAAGAGTTTCTTGTTACAAAACCTAAGCCATCTTACCATTCAAGTCCAGTGTGAAAAGAAACTATTCTCAAGTGTATTTTGGGGGCAACGCTTACTGCTCTGGAGATCTGACACACTTCTCTTCCACCCACCATCCTACTCCTGCATCTGCCATGAGACTGTCTACTTACATTTTTTTAAGTCAGACCTCTCTGTTTCGTTCAATGTTTTGTATAGCAGGTCTGATTTCTTCAGCTTTTCGAAAATTAAACAATGTATAACTACTCCCCTCTTTAATATGAAAGAAGAGTAGCTGGTAAATGAACCTGCTTCATTAAGGTTTGCAGCGAAACACATATTTTTAACTCCTCAACATCCAACAGCATGTCAACAGAGAGAAATTCCATTCTAGAAAAAAAGCAGGTCCCTCATAGAGCAATTGAGGCTTTGTTAGTGATGGAAATATTTAAATCATCATTAAGTCCCAAATCAGACTTTCAAGCCATTTATCTCTATTCCTACTCAGGGTACCAACACTGGAACATTATTTTATTCCAAGCTTTAGATATACAAGTACACCCGTGTCTACTTTCTACCCATTTGTAAATTAAATGAACCAAATTCTGCTTTTCTTCCAAATCAAAAGGCCAATTGTGTACAAAAGCATTTTCTTGTTGCGACACTGCCAGCTTAAACTGACCCACACCCCATGATGTCCAGCCTTCCCCTGTTCCTGGTACACACTGGACCAGTACAATTGGTTTTGGCACTATATTCTGAACTAGGTCAAGGTATGGATTCGGATTAAAAATAGGCATTTTTCTGGGTTGCTCGTGACCTGTGTCGTTTCACTGATCTGGTTCACCACCTGCACCCCTGAGCAGTTTAGTGTCACAGGGGACAGGGTGACATGGAAATGGATACAAACTGCTTCAGCCAGTACTGCCACCAAAAGAAAAGTTTGTCAAACTACAGCTTTAAGTTACAAACAAAATCCATTTCACAGCTTTTTACTGCCACCCCGGAAGATGTTTTCTCTAAGAACCCAATGTTGATGTCCTATTTACTCTTCAGTTCAGAGAGGTGGACTTTTGTTTCCTTACTTTAGCATGACAAACTATGCTCCAGAGCAATTCCCTGGGGTGTCAGCTAGGTAGGTGAAATCAGCCCATTGCACCTTGAGAGACCCTCACATTCCATTGCTGGTGGTGCCAATTCCTGACCGTGGCAGGTTGCTCTGTATTGCAGTACCATCCCTTCCCTTTTCCCCCTTCCCAGTCAGGCAGATACTTCTTTTTGTCATTGCCCTCTCATATGTCTCCTTTATTACCCTGGTTGCACTGTCATTTATCCAAGCCTGGCCTTTCTCACATATCTTCCAGTTGTCATTTGTAATTTACAGTCACAGTTTCTGTGTTTGGAGGCAGTCAGTCTCAAATGTTGAACATTTTGCTACAGCAAGGTAGTCTCTGCAGGGATACTTACAGCTTCTGCTCTTAGTGCCTTCCAGAAATGTTTCTTTAATAACACACATAAATATTAAAGGAAGAGAAGGAAAATTGGGAGGAAGAGAAGGAGGGTTTTGTTATTTTTTCTGACCCAATTTCCATCCATCACTTCAATTAGGTTCTCAGAGACAGATGAACTTCTGCATCCTTTTTCCCTCCGATACCTTCTGTACAACTCCATATGGATCTTCAAAAAACCCTGTCTTGCTCAACCTTCCCTCCCCGTTCTCTGTCTGCATGAGTGCCCTATTTCTATTCCTTCTTTCTTGGTAATTGTATTCAAACACTCTCTTTGTTCTTTGTTTGCTAACCCGCATTTTTTTTCCTCTAGTCAGCTTATCTCTTTTTTAGTCCTTTTGATTAAAGTTCTCAATTCATTTAGTATCTTTCTGTTTCTCCCCGGTCCTTCTAAAGTGAAACTATAAAGCACTGCGGGGAATGCTTGTATTTACCTCCCAATTCTCTTAGCCAGGCTTTCAGGCTGACTTGTGAAGCTGTATATGACTACATCTTAAAAGTTTCTACTCCTACACCGAGCCGTTTTACTCTTCCCTTCCCATTCTTCTCTGGCAATAGCAATAACTTTATTTTCTACACCCATTGTGGTCTTTCGGAATCATGATTTGCTGCTGCTAAAGTCCTTTCCCGATGATCAGATAAACTGAATATCCTGCACAATTTGGAGTGAACATCTCTGTGAACTGGCAGCGTATCTGCAGCAGGAGCGGAGCGGGGACAGGTTGCTACACTGCGCATTTGCAACCGGCACATTATGTTGCAGTTTTTCACCACCCTCTACCTGAGGTAGCAAGGAAATTGACGGAGTGTTAGACTATAGTTCTCCTTGGATTTGTCTTACATTTTTAAACAAAAACCAGAGGAAACAGCAAAGAATCATGCATCATAGTAAGCTTGGTTTGACTGGGGCTTTTATTGTTATTCCGAATGATCACTTTTATCTCTAACACAGGCAACAGGCTGGTTTGCAGCCTAGACGTGTTTCTACCCACCGCATCAATGCCAGTGAGTTCATCTTTCCATTTTCACTGAAGTTGCTTAGTAACAGAAGATGAGGGGAAAGCATGTCCAGACTGCATTGCAATGTCTTATCTTCAGGTTCATTGAAAAAGATGGACTAATGGATGACCAATGTGAAGACATTGCTCACATTTGAATCTGTGGATCCATTTGATATTCCTCAAGGAGCTTTTAGAATAATATTTTTGTCATATTTCTTTTCAGCACGTATACTTTTATGTGAAAGCCCTTCTAGCGTGCCACATCTAAGTAGTAATTTTTTTTTTATTTTTCTTTTTCCAGTTTCACATGACATTCTGACCACTTTGGTAAACACACAGATGAGGGTTTCCATATTTTGGGCAGACACACTTTGAATAGTTTTTTAGTATCATTTTCAAAGTGTACTTACAGTCCATTAAAAGGACAGGCAATCTTAAGAATTTTTAATAGTGTGGACCTGAAGTTAATAAAGACACAGTCTCACGGATGAGTTCCCTCACTACTGTGATCCTGAGAATGATCTCCACTCCCACAGTGGCTGTATAACATCGTTCAAAAGCAGCACTGCATTAAGGATGTGTGCAGGTGAAATTTTCAATTCGTCAGTTGTGGTCTAAATCTGCAGTTCCTGACGGTAAAGAGTAAGAGCATAATGCTTCCAAAATACATTACGAGACTTTTCATCATCTTTAAAGAAAATTTCCCAACAAAATCCCAAACAAACAAAAAGAAAGGTCATGCAGAAAGGTCAACAGCCACCATTCTTGATCACAAATCTCCAGATTAGATTTAGGACAGAGTCAGCTCAGAACTCTTCGGCAATGCAATCAAAGCTGAATTTTACATCCATGTCCTTCCCTTTGATCTTGCAGTAAGGAAAGCAATTCTCCTCTAATGTCTATCTTTACATGAGCTTATTCCTTACAGATGCTTCTCTTTTGTAGACCAGCTCAGTGATCCAAAGACAACAGCAGCAGCCACCAAAGCCATAAACCTAGGTAGGAGTTGCTTCCTTTGTATCCTGCTCGGCCCAGGGAAATGGGGAATAAAGTCCAGGAGTGTGTCTTTCACTCCCGCAGTGACAGCCCATGGTTGTGCACTCACCCCCAGCAAGGAGATGCGCAGAGGTACAAGGGCAGAGAGAGCAACACTGGCTGCACCAATACCTACCAGAGTAGATGCTGTGTCCCCAGCGTGGGGACAACTTAAACACCACCCTGCACTATCGATAAAGCCAGCTGCAGTTTGGAGCTCTTCATGTATATGTAGTGTGATGGCAATAAATGGCTCAACCCACAGTGTGAGTTGTATACTTCAATCATCTTGTAATGCTACTGTATGAACAATCTTTGCTAGTTCTTGATCCATCCCCTAGTCATGAAAGGCTTCTCCTATTTACACAGATGAAAGGGAGTGACTGGAATAAATACTGAATATATGCTTAAACGTATGAGATATATAACTATCACGAACACAGCTTTTCATTTATCTGTTAACAATGAATAACAAACAGCATTTTTAAAGGATGAGTGCTGGGTTCAGTTTTGGATATATTTTTGTTTTGAAAAGGAGAAATATGTCTGTATATCATTATAGAATACTTAAGGTCTGTGTGAGACTACCTCTTGATCATTAGTTTGCTTTTTATTTTTATGTTTGAATCTTAAGAGAAAATGTGTTGCTGCTCCACAACACTACTTATTCAACATCCTCAAATCCCCAAGGCAAAGAGTTTGGTTAGACACAAGCTAGTACAGTACAGATCGTAATTATACTGAAAGGGAAGATTTTAAAAATTCAAGATTTTAAAAAAGTGATACAAAATATACAGTTTGACTAAAAACTTAGAAATGGATGGTCAGGATCCTACAGGAATACCTTTAAATACTTAAGGGTGCATTATGCAAGGCCTTGCATTATGCATTTATCATTACTCCCAATCTCAGTCTCATTGCAGAAAATACACGTGATAACAAATTACTCCTGTAAATCCTAGCGAACAGTTGATACTTCTATTGCATGTTTCCCTATGGAGTTTTCTGAAATTCTTTAGGAACTATAGCTTATAAGTTGCAGAATGATAATTGTTTTATCTGTACTGAGATTACAGAAGTAGTTTTACTTGATAAATACCTCTGAATTTGGCCCAACGAAGAAATTGCCTGATCTGCTACTGAAACTTAGTCATACCTATAAACCACATGAAATCAAACACCCTTCAGTGCACAGTGTCACTACACACAATTTAGGTCAGGAATTGAAGATACTGAAAACAGCTGGAACTAAGAGGAACAAGGATATTAATGTGATACAAAAATAGCTTGAGTCTGTACTTTCGTCTTTGCCAAAGATTCTTAAATGTCTATGCACACGTACTAAGAACAGAAATGTCTGCAGAAGTTAAGCCAGGTAACGCTCAAAGCTGTGACATGGCTGAAAGAACCTGCTCAGGCACTGGAAGCAGAACTGCCTTTTCATCCTCTGCCATCCAGCACCTAAGCTGTGATCCACTGTACTGCAGGTTTCTCGACACATTCACAAGTATAATAAAAAGAACTAGACCGTGTCCCAAAGGGATGGAATGAAAGAGAGAAAAAAATGTGAACAATAAAGTTCCATTGCAGATACTTCAACTTTTCTGTATTTTTTTCCCCAGCCTCCTCGTCATTAGCAAGGGAGGTTCCCTTCTTGTTTTGTGTGCTTTGTAAATAGTAGCAGCCATTATTTATTCAACATATTTGCCTTTTGTAATGTTGGCTTTAATTTTTAATATTCACACTGATATTCTTCAATAGCGCTAAGTACTGGGGCATATCTGTTTGTATTTATTCATTAGGGTGTTGCTAATTAAATATGTGTTTCATTAAACCTGTTTAAAAAGCAGGAGAAGTTGAGAAGAATGAACATGCTGAAGTACAACACCCCAAGGCTCTGAAAAAGCTTCCACAGCTGAGTTGTTAAAAGTAATGTGGGCAGCAAGAGTGTCAAAAGCACCTAATGTTTTCTGCACAGTACTGAGTTTAAACAAAACGTGTGTGCTAAAGGTAGCAGGTAAAGTTAACATGTATCTGTCTGCTTAGAATATTCATGCCTGGGAATCAAAGTGTCTCTGTTACTTTTCCTCTGGCTGCTCCCCTGGTTGGCTTTTTGCCACATGCATTATTTTCTTAGAAGATTCCTTTACAAAGATGTACAGAGATACATCATGCATAAATGAGCATAAAGCAATCGCCTGCTTTAACTCTCTTTGCATGGTGAATACTAAGGAACTGTTTTTCTTTTCAAAGCCTTGAAGCCCAAGTCCCTGCCCAGCTTCTTACGCGCCACCAAATCTTCAGGGTTGACCTCTGACATCCCAATCCAGAAAACCATATTCTTACACATTTGGATGTTCTGCTGGCCGCGCAGCTGTCAGTACACGCTTTCTGCAGCAATGCAGCCCTGAAGCACAGCACACGCAGCAATGGAACGTCTCAATGATAACCTGAACCTCAGGACGGGTACACGCTGAAACTCAAGGCACAAACCTGCAAGGGGTATTTTACTAGTTTTTGATGCTCTGGCTGGTTGAACTTTGACAAGTAATTCTGTTGAGTTTTGCCATGCGAGACTACACTCACGGATCCTGCCTTCACTGGCTTCCCAATCTAGCGTGACAGCTGACAGTGACAAGTTTTAGCGAGAGATGAAATTTTCTGTTCAAATTTGTGAAAGCTCCTGTACTTAAACTATCACCAAGCTAAACCCCTGGTGCCAACACCACCAGAACAACCTGTTGAATAGCTCAAATCAGATTTCTGGGATACTCATAAAGACAAGTTGTTAGGTGAGTATCTGATTGCAGGAACTGGATGGAAAGCAGCACATCCGAGATGGTAACTGCCAGCTACACAAGGGCCATGTCTATAACTTGGGAGAAAAAGTGTGAAAACAGGGGACTGGCACAGGAACAAATGCATCAAGCTGGAGCACCAGGAATTATTACATGGACTCGGTGTATCAGAGATTTGCAGGAACATTATAGCAATCTGTAGATCTTGCAGTAATGGCACATAAAATGAAAGGATATGCATGGGAAATCACCAGTTTATGCAAAACGAAAGGGTAGGCAGATGAGAAATGTTTCAGAAGGAAACAGAGAGAATGACCTGAGTGCTAGAAAAACTCATATGGTACAAGTCACAAAAATGCACTTGTTAGAAGGAACAATGATGGCTTCAAGAAAACAGAAATAAAAGTTTGAATAAAAGGTCTAGGGCATGAAGCGAGTTAGTTGAAAAGATTGCAAAAAGTTGTAACTGTCTCAGCATATGTGAAGAATGAACTTAGAAGGATACAGTACATTATAATACATACTGGAATGCAAGTAATGATAAACTGAAGAAAGATCAAGAGTGTGCAGAACAGACAGAGTGAAGAATGGCAGAGAACAAAAAGGTTTAGAGATAAACAGAGTTACGGAGCACATGCAGTACACAAAGTGCAAGAATGTCATTCAGCTCCACTGTCACAGCTGTACTGGCAGATGGAAAAATACAAGTAAGATATAAACCAATACACTAAGATCCATAAGGTGTCTCTTCTGTGGCTACAGTGGTCCGAAATGCACTGGTTTATTTCTTTAAAAAACAAAACAAACCACCAGAGTGTTTAATCTCTAAGTACTTAAACACAATATGTTCCATGAACATACAGACAAACAAATGCTTCTCACACATTAATTTACTCTGTTTAGCCATTTATTTCTGTTTTGCCCTCAAGGAATTGGACAGCAGTAGGATCCAAAAGAAAAATCACATGATAAAAGTTGCAGATGATCTCACAAAAAAGGGATGTCTTGGTCTTTATTTGTAGCCAATTGATCCCTACAAGCAGCAGTTGGCTGAGACAGAAGACCAAAAAAATTGAATTCAAATTTGGGCATATTTAACAACATATGGAATGTTTCCATTCAACTGGGAGATTACATTTCTATTATTATTTCATCAAACTTTAACTATCATCTGGGAGAAGTAACTTGTTTTCATTATTTCCATAAGATATTTAATTCTTTTACAGTAAAATATTAATGTTCAGTCATGTATGTTTTCCTTCTGTTCCTCATTCTCTTCAGTTTTTGTCCATTTAAATGTTAAAATGACATAATTAAATAACTTCTTCCTTAGTGTTGAAAAACTATTTTCATGATGGAATAAAATTTATTTACCACTTCATGTGTATTGTACTTTAATAGACTGAAACAGAAACTCTTCCTCAGGACCTTATCGTCTACTGTATACAGAAAAAAAAAAAAAAGGCAGTTTGATAATTGACAGTATTTTAAATGACACTATCTAGGTTTTGATAAGGGAAAGGTAAAAGACTGCTTAAGACATGCTGTAAAATCCTAAAGTCACTTGAGAGTCTTTACCGATTTCAGTGGACTTGATTTTCTAGGCAGAATTTGTGGAAGAATTTAATGAAAAACAGAGAAGTTACTCAGTAGACAAGAAAGAAAGATCATTCCAGATATGAACTAATTATCTTGGAGAGAGATCAAGATAAAGAAATAAAGGTCATCTTAGGAAGAGGGATGAACAGATCAAGTAAAATAGCACGACAAAAGGTTGTACAAATGAGAAGACAATTTTCACTGATGAACAGTACTGAAAAATCTATGGAAGGAGTGAGAACAAAAGGAGGAAAGAACAACTGAAATGGAAACAAAACAATTTCTGCACATCTGTAGGGGTAGCAAAGGAGACTCAGATTGGAGAAGTATAATTAATTCACTAATAGATTCCAGAGTGAGATATTAATAGAATGGAGGAAAGAAAAACCATTACAAGTGTCAAAGTCAACAGAATATTTACGAAATAGAAGGTAAGCAATTACTAGAATGACATCGTATCAATAAAGACAGAGCAAACAGGTGATGAGATCAACGATAATGTGATAAAGATGGTAACATTCAGATAGTGACAAAATAGGAAATTATTTCAAAGTGATAGCTCAAGAAACTGGATGACAGATCAGGAAAAGAGATAGTTATTCAGGAATCATCCGATTCTGAGTATTGGCTGTGTCATTCCTGCATGTCACAGAAGTCAAGAGACCTAGAGGCCCAGTAATTTAACTATAAACACCAGAAATTATTCTTCCATCATTATCACACTAGCAGAAGTCCCTTTACAAGCTGACTGTGATGGCTTCCCAATTAAGACCCGATCTGTCTTCTTGAGAAACTGAAGTAATGTTTTCTTAGACTATTTTTGGATTCTGGTTGACTGTGCTACAGATAACTTTAACACAGAGAGGTGTATTAATTCATCCATAAAGTAACTACTGATAGTGACATAACCTGCACAATAGTCAATATAAATTAATATTATGCAGCTTTCGCGTAACTACAGGGTTTAAGTATTGCAGATTATGGAACAGGGTGCCATAGTATTACTCTAAGTACAGATACAGAACTGAAGCCTAAAAACTTTTCCAAAAAATTAAACACAACAGTAATACATCGTAATCTCATTACAACACCGACTCATCTACCACTGCTTAGTCAATCTTCAAAAGTGCTTATTTCCCCACAATTCATTCTGATTCTTCATCATACTTGATATAAAATTGAAACAATAACCAATTTTGATATCAGTATTCTGAAGAGTATTTATAATTATTCTATATAGTTATTTCTAAAAATCAGAGAACTGTCAAAATAATGTTAGAATTTATCAGTCTTTAGTTATGACAGAAACCATAAAGTCCAGAAGTAGTCTAGATTTGCCACAGCCTCCTGCCAAAATACTATATGGATATCCATAAATTAATTCTACATAAAAGCAAGGAGATCATCCCATTTCTGTTTTGCTGCTGACATCAAACACATGGCAAGTATTAACACTGTGGTTTCCCTCCTGATCAAGCCCCTTCATTCACTTCCCATACAGGAATGAGCAGCCACACTGCAGAACCAGCTCCTGGTCATCACGGGTTTCATTCCAGTGCAGAGCTCTGTTCCTGCAGCAGATTCTGCTGAAATCAGTGAGGATCACACTGCTTGAATAAACCAAATAACATAAATTTTTGCCATTTAGTCAGCCCTTAAAACATCCATTTCTGAAATGTATACTGAAAATCTAGCAAGGTTCCAATAACTGTGTGGCTGAACTTCACACCTCTCGCCACAATATTTTCCATTTTATTGTCTGCCCCATCTCCAAGATTTGCCAGTTATCTTATCTCATACAGAGGCAGCAAATCCTTGAGGCACTCAGCAGAGGTTTTGCTCCAGTGCTTGTAGCACTCTACACAGGGATATCATGGACTGTTTTGGAGACTCTTTAAACTACTAAAGCAAAAGGCTAAAACCAAACAAAACCCCTTCCAGCGTTATCTAGAATGCGTCAATGAACATCTGGATATAAAGTCAATACCTAAGGCTTTAAGCCATCTAAACCATGGGGAAGTTGGTACATAATCACCCCTGGAATCATACACGCAAGACGATACACATAATTCAGCTAATTACATTGAGATACTCCTAATGTGACATGTAGAAACAATAAAATTATTTAAACGCTACCTCCACTGAATATCACATAATATATACCTTCACTTCAGATTCGAGCAAAAATCATTCTCTCTCTCCTTAGCGTTACATATATTAAAATAAAATCATTATTTGCTTTCAATCGCTGGTAGTAAAGATAATATTATTCCATTTTTTTATGGTGGAGTGAAGTGTTTCAAAAACTCCTTCAAGCAGCAGCATCGCTTGTGTACTCAGTCGAAGTGTCCATATCTATCACTTCAAACAGAGTTCTTCCATTGACATATGCCCTGCGCAAAAGACCCCTTCTCATTTTCTGGAAACTGTGTGTGGTGCTTAGTGAAAAACTGTTCACCACTCATCTCAACTTACAAAAACTTATCTAATGTTTGAGCACAAAGAAAAACGACAACAGCGCTAACATGATTTCAGTGCATCTAGTGTTCATAAAGAAATGACAATTTCAAGCTGTCACGCTGCTGAAGAATTCTAAAATTGCTGTTGATGCACCATGTAACCAGTGAACAGGTGCTAGAAATGATTGGAGCGCAGTTCATATTAAATAGAGACCTCTGGAAAAGACACATTCTGCCACGCAAATGTGGAGAGGTTCAGCTGATAACACATATTTACGAATACTGGCAAGCAATGGCAAAAGAACAGGAGGTAGAAAGAAAAAAAAATCTCAGATGAATACAGTGATAGCACAGCAGAAAAACAGACCGTTTCTCCACTGAGAGATTATAGCCACACACTGTGCAGGATGGTCAAACCTTTAATAATAACAATGACAACACAATAAAGACTTCCCTCTTGAAAAGAAAAATCAGCCACTATACTTAATGAAAATCCTGTTTTCCTAACATTATCGGTATCTGAAGGACAATCTAGGTGCTTCGAGATGCCCCATGGCCATTATGTCACAGGAGGTTAAATGGAGTTACCAACTCCTCAGCAACTTCTCTCTTTTTACTAAACTGAACAGCTTAACAGATTCAGCTACAGATACAAAACAAAGATAGCCAAAGGTGTGTAGAAAGCTGTTTTAGCCGGCATGAAAAACAGTGGGAAGCATTTGGCAGGTTTTAATCTAGAACTGAGACTGTCCCTTCCAAAGAAACCAGACAGTTCAATGCCCCTTTTTTGTCTCTACAGCTTCTACTGATCGTTTGACCAACCTGCCTGTGCCAGAGTCACTGTAACGCCGGGGATGGGGGTGTGGAGGGATTTGTGAGGGCTGAAGAGAGAAAAGGTATTAACAGTTAGAAATAAAAATTAAGCAAGCTCAATCAGCTGTTGGAAATGGAACTTAAGTGGCTGATATCAAACACCATCCTGTCACCTCCTTCTCCAAAACACCACAAGATGCTCAGTAAATCTGGCATGTTTGTGCTGTACCTGCTAAAGTCCATGAAAATTGTGCAGAGATCTAAAATGTACCACATATGATCTGGGTGCCACGATTGTGCCACTTTGATGTATGAGTTTACATTAGGCAAACAGGGCAGAAAAATAGCTACAAGGAAAACAAAGATCGTTTCCTATGTTCTTTCCTTGTGTTCTGACTCAGTGTGTTAAACTGCCTCAGACTGTCAGGTTACAGAAGCCAGTGCATGGCTGGGTGGAACACGCAATACCCGCTCACTAATTTTATGTGCATATGGATCTGAAAAAGGCAAAAACCAAATTCCTCACCCTTCTACCATACACAGCCACAACAAGATAATGCTCTCTAGCAGAGGGCGGGTGTAAATTCCACCTTGATCCTCGGTCAGCCACAATATTTTACTCCTATAGTTATCCTAGACTGGACAATAGCTGCTAAAACACTCCTTTCTGAAATCCCCTGATAATGTTTGCCTTCATGACCTCTTGTCTTACTTAATTCCAGATCGTGAATATTTCATAAACAAGCTATTTTCTAATATAGAATTGCTCACCTTTATTTCAGTGGCTGAATCCTCAATCCTGTAGTGTGAGATGGCAGAAGACAGGGAATGATCTGATACTGTGGCAATGAAAGTGCTGGTCAGATCTTGTCAAATTTCTGTTTCAGTCAACTGCCTCTACATAAACTAAATTTACACAACTCTTATTCTTCTAGCCTTTTATAAATGGAAGTAAAACATCAGCATTTGGGAAACAGAAGCAAGTTAACAAATACACCCTTGGGAAAGTCAAGTACTGCCAGCTCCTTCTCCATGCCTGAATATCTCCCCTTTCAGACAACCACAGTGGGTAGCATTTTTCCAAGCCTATCTAAGACACATGGGTTTGACATCAGAAACAACTGTGGAGAATCTAGAGAAGCTTTCCATGAGATCCAGTTCACAAAATGTGTATTAAGAGCTCAACTTCGTAAAGTTCCTGCACACTCAAAGCTTCTGGGTTTGAACCCATCCCTAATGAGACTGAATCCTTCAGATATCCCTTACTACATTTGAAATTTTGTTTGAGTTTAGTAGAAAAGGAAGATATGGATAACACTTTGGCAGAGTAAAGAAATCGAAACAATGTCAAACACAAGGTGTCTGACAAGAACTTTACTAGCAGCTTCTAACTAATATGACAGACATGGGTGACAAAACTCTTGCATCCAACTGCCACATATCAATTTTTGGGTTCTACAGAAATGGTATTTGTTAATACCTTAACTCTCAGGGCACGAGCAGGTGTAGCAAGAAGGATGTTTCTTGTTTCATCCAATGATCTGCACAAGATGTCATAAACTATTCCAATGACTCATGCAGCAGACGGAGGCAAACAAGGATCTGTTAAGACTACTAATCATATTGATGTGATAAAGACAAAACAGATATTGAAGTGGCAAAGTGAACACAAGGGAACACAGTGACCTTAACAGAATCACGCACACACCCCACCACTGACATAGGCTGTCCTACTAATTATATGGATATTTTGCTAACGTGCTGAGATATCAGTGCACAGAACCCAGTAGCTTTGCTAGTTCTGCTTCTCAAATCTTTCAAAGGTCAACATGAAACTGGAAGTAATCTAAAATGTCCTGGCTCTTAACCCCTCTGTCCCCAGTGACATTTGGAACCACACGCTGAACTGAACAGAATGTACTTGTCCATGTCTCCACAGAATGGAGTGTATGAAAGAGCACTTAACATTGACCTATTTGTGCTCCCATTTTAATCAACCAGAAAACACATGCTCATCAGAAACAGATACATCTGGAAGTCCCACCTGTATGCATTAATGTTACAACAAGTTAGGTGTGAATAAGTAATACTGATAACTCTGCAATGGTCTTCTAAGGCTCCACTCTCCCAGGAGACATTAAATGACCATTTTTGGTTCCCAAATTCCCTAGTGTAAGAGATAGATTAGGCTTGGACAAAAGAGGAAGGACAGATGTACAGGAGAACGAGACACCCGAGGAAATATCATGTGTGTTGAACCAGGTGCAGTAAAGCACACAGGTGTGTGCTGCAGAGTGTATGACAAGTTCTATACAAGAAGCGACTGCACTTAAACTGAGAGATACTGTGGTATCTCAAGATGCAAAGTGTACCCTTTGATACACCGGCTTTTATGTTTTTAGGATGAATCCTGACTTGAGTAGCAATCACTTGTGTGCTTAAGTATGACTTTATTTTCAAATGAGGCTTCAAACTTTCTTTGCCACAAGCCTCCCCTCCCTCTCTTTATACTTTATATGCTGTACAGCATGCAATTTTGGTTTCCTGCTGAATTCACACTTTTTATTTGCTTATATATTTCAAGATCTCAGTCAATCATGTTGTCAAAACAGTCTTTTTGTATCATCTACCTACCACCACTTGTCATTAGAGATGTTTAAAGCTCCACTGCTGTAGAGAGTCTGATTTACACTCTGACATCTCCCACACTGAGCTTATTATAATTGTCTATAAACTGCCCTTTCACAAGTTTTAATTAGGAAATAACAAATGGTTCAGGAGCATGCTGTTAGGCAGTTTATTCTTTCTAAATTCAGTATTTCCACTGTACTGTGCTGATCACAATATCATGCTATGCAACAATCATGCTGATTTCTAAATTTTTACTTTAGCATTTAAATCTCTTCATGACCTTTTCCTTTCTACTCCTCCTTCTCCTCAAATACATTTTACAGCTTTCTGAATTGTTCTAGATGCAATATTTCTGAGCTGAAACAGGAATAATCTAAAAATAAGTACTGCACCATCAGAAAACGTTTATTTTATTAAAGGCCCACTGGAGAGGTGGCTTTCTTGGTTACACACAGTGCTCTCTGCATTCTAATACAACACTACAGGCTTACAATTTCATTGAGGACTTTAATAAAAAGTCTGAGATGAATTATTTTGTTCAGTGGCTTGGAGTCACGAATTCCAGAAAGGGTTATATAGTTCAATTAACTAGTCACCACATTGCCAGAGCTTATTTTATACAGTAAAATTAACACTGGGGAAATGCATCTCTAGCAGCTGCTGCAGACCGCAGTATTATATCAAACAAGGTCTGAAGAGATAATCACACAGATCCCAAAATAAACAGAGGAGGAAGTTCTGAAGGTCAAACATGAATACAAGCTTTAGGATGCATATCTATGCATCTCTTGTTTGCAAAACTTTGTTTTCCGTGTCTTTAAATGGAATATTTTTTTAAGGGAAAAGATTATTTGAACCTCACTGATACAACCAGTCCCGCAGTACCTATTTCCTTGAACTTTAGTATTTATAAAGAAAAGTCACAACCTAGTCCACCTGCAATGAGTCACTGCTGTTTTGCAGCAGAACAAAGGCTTCTGAACAGATTCATCACTAGAATTGCCTAACTAACAATAATTCTATTCTAAAATTTTGTTTTCACTGCATAGCACTGATTTCAGCAACAAACGGTTTGAATGGACTCAGGATATTTCTCTAACTTGCTCAGCTGCCATTTCTTATCTGAGAACTGAATATTGTTCAGGTTTGTAGTCCCAATATCTTCAGTACCAGGTCAGACTACTTCAAACCACTGTTACAATTGTTCTGGTACTAAAAGAGCAGAGAAATACGTACTTACTTCAAAAGTCTTTTCCATAATATTTCACAACCACTAGTTACTGTCTTGTGCAAGAAGTTTTTGCACAGCTTGATGTCAGCACACGTGGTGGCTGGGCTCTCCAATGGCATTCAGCTGCCACAGGTACTTTTGGAGAGGAAACAGAGAAAGTATTAGGAGTTTTAATAATTTTGAAGAGTCTTTCAGTTGAGCTTACACTCAAAGACATAAGATATATGCATATATTCATGGAGGAGTCGGCAGCAAGAAGCACAAATGGCAACGAATAACATTTAGGCCTCCATGTTGTCTTTTACAGTGATATTCACACTAGGGACAAGAGCGTATGCATTGCACACCCATAACTTGTCGAGATAAAGATGCTGAAACAGCAACACGTCTTGTCAATGCCTGACGACGTAGAATATTCCCCCACTTGATAACTGGTACTGTTTTCCTCCATGAGGACATGTCTTGGAGTCTGTTCATAAAGCCTAAAATTTGTCTCTATAACGGTCATTTTGCTGAGTTTCTTCTCCGTGATTTTCATACAGCAAAAAATATATACAGAAATACTAATACAATACTTCATTAAACTCACCAGATGGTACTTTCCTTTATAATACACAAAGATGCATTTTTGTGACATATGAAGATAGATGCATTGTTATAGAAGCAGTGTACTGGAGTGCACTGTTGGTCAAACTAAGCCTAACCTGTTGAAAATTGTATTTCTGCATTGTTAGTTCCAATCATTCATCAGCTTGCACAGAAATTCACTGAACATCTTTCTCAAAGGGTTCTTCAGGGAACAGAATACATAGCATGTTTTAAAAACTGATATATTTTGTTTTAATAAAATATTTGGCTTTGCGTACATAGACTGATACACTCTGTCAAAATCTGTTAGATCCCTAGATAACTACATAACACCAGAGCATTATTTGACACATTTTTGAAGTCTACTTTTACTTATTTTTATCTATTATTTTATTTATGTTTGGTGCTAGGCTTTATTTTTATTTATTCACATTTGTTACTTTCAAAGTTTAGTCCTGGCATTTCATCTGTACACACTGTGTACTTTTGGCATGCTCAAAGGGAAACTATTGGGACTGGTACATGTAAAATTCGTACCAGCCCATGTGTCCCATAGGATGTGGATCTAAAATGGTGTAATAGAGTCAGGCTGAGAGAGGGCCAGATTCAACTGTATGCTGAATTACTTCCAAAGGATGGTAATTTTCCACTTTCCAGGAATGCCTTTATGTTGCAGATATAAAGAACTAATTTACATTTCTTCTAGATCTGACTTGAAGTCTCATTTACTTATACCACCTGTTTTAAATCCTGTTTTTGTCTAGGTTATTTTGTGATACAATGTGTTATTATTCTTCTACATAAAATAAATGAGAATGAATATCTCAAGGGTGAATGATTCTATATCAAAATAAGCAGCAGCGAAAAAATATGGAGATTATTTGTTTCCAAAGTCCTAAGGAATAGAAATAATATGGAATTTTACGTTCTAATAAATAACTGATTAGTTACCACTCTTTGTAATCTCCCTACTCTGCAGAATGTTCTGGCAGATTGCGTTTCCCAAGGCAAAAATACAGTTCTAGTTTATAAATTATTTCCTGAATCCACAGGAATACCTACACAGAAGTTACAGGCAGTAAACCATCTCACAGAAGTCTGGAATGTCCTTGCTTTTTACTACTGGAGGTTTTCTGCTCTGGTCTGTTTTGGCAGACAGACTCTGACTGCAATCACCATTTCCTGAATATCTTTCTTACTCTCATTATAGTATGTACGGTCTTTTAGCAGGGAGATTTATTACACTAGCAACCAAACGTTACAAATTCCAAGAGGCAAAATTTTGTATCGTTTGGAAGGATCCATCTGAATCACTTTAAAGGACACAAATGGCCAAAATCCTGTAAATGCTGTAAGCCGAGACTACTATATGAAATCCAAGGCAAGTAAAACAAACTCAAAGGGGACTAGTGTTCAGATACACATGCTAATTTAGACGATTTAACCCGAACAGTGTCACTTGTAAATTTTTATATTGTTCTCTAAGTTTATTCCAGTAATCTGCACTAATAAATCTATATTTTTAATATGTAAATAAATGGAAAAAATTGAAGAAAAGGTTATCTTTTATTTCATTCTAATATTCAGCTGCTTCTTCATATTCAGAATTCATCTTCAATTCCTCAAAATTCCTTTATTATAGGTGAACAATGATAGCTTGACAATGCCGTTATTTCTGCCATATATTACAATAATAGCACATTTTTCCTGTGAATGCACGTATATCTGAAAAGGCCCAAAGTTTCTCTGTGTTTTGAAGGTGCATAGATCAAATTGCACATCAGTTGTAGGTCTGTTCCCCCAAAAGCTTGACAAAGGCTCCGGATATATAATGTACAACTGCTGTCACAGTTGTAATGCCTGCACAGAATACATCAGGCAGATATTTGCACTAGTATTCACTACACGAAACACACTGTTTATTGGGAAATGTATCTGAAAACATAGCTTTTGTAAAGTGAAGAACTTCCTGCCTTTCACTATATGTAAGGCAGAGAACAGATGCACAAACCCATTCCCTCTGTGTGTGCTTTTAATGCTATCAAAAATCCCTTCCAGGAATTCAATTTTCTGAAAGGCAGTAAAAGCATAGAGAAGCCTAGAATTCAGGATACCATGAGAGCACCAAAATATGTTGAAGTCTCTGAAATTTTAATGGATTCAAACAAAGAGGGAGAAAGAAGCAGTGATATTATTTTCCTGTGACCTTTTGTTTTCTTCCCTTGTTTTCCCATTCTGCTGTGCAGTCTCAAGCACATGTAGTCCTAATTAGAGTTGGAAACATTCATGGGGAAGAAGAGCTGTGCCAAAGAACACCACAGAGCTTCAGATCTGGGAGGCTAAATACCCCCAATAAAGTTATAGTTCGATGTCTGCACAGTCTTTTGCAGAGGGATGTGAGTCACTGGTTGTGTGCTGAGGAGAAGCCACATAACAGTGACATTAACCTCAAGTTAATAAGACCTGCTGGGAGATATTTGCTGCAAAGAAAGAGGTAACCAGGCTCTTTCTTTCTGGTTCCAATACGTTCCATGTTGACTTTATGAGCTTTTTCAAAAAAATAAAAGCACAGAAGTTTTGGTGGGCCATGTAAGGAAGTCGCATAGTAGCTAAATAGTAGCAGAAGGGTTGACGGCTGGCTGTAAGGATTGGGACCAAAGTCCTAAATGAGTGACAAATAAGCACTGAAAGGCAGCGGAAGGTGCTAAAATGTCAGGATGTTGAAAACTAGATGGATTATAGAGCCCATCGGTTTTGATAAATAGCTCTCTTGAAATAAAGCTGTAGTACCCTATTGGATAAAGCACTGGTTGCTCTTCAGCTGAACAAACAGGTCAAGTACATGTCCAGGCAAATATCTGTTCTTCAACATCAAAGCGAAAGTTGCAACTCTGCTTCTCCCCTCTGTCAGTTTGCTTTTGGATCCATTTTGACTTCTGCTGGACTTGTGGGATTTAAATTGGACAGAGCTGGAAGGGCCATTTAACTATGTCTCAGTAACGTGTGTGTGCCTCATTCAAAACTAGGTCATTGATAGGACTCATTTCCGATGATTATTTACACCTTCCACAAGGAACACAGTCCTGATATCACTGATTAGGCAAATATACTTGTTCATTAAATAACACAAACACAGAGAAGTGCTCACCACTTCTGTGAGTTAGCACTCA
Organism: Caloenas nicobarica; assembly: GCF_036013445.1. Classification (NCBI taxonomy): domain Eukaryota; kingdom Metazoa; phylum Chordata; class Aves; order Columbiformes; family Columbidae; genus Caloenas; species Caloenas nicobarica. The sequence goes on from NC_088256.1 coordinate 8,194,791, forward strand.
TAGTCTATTTGTCCCGACAAAATAACACATTTCTAAAGCTTCTACACCTGGCTAACTGAACTCTGCTTTCTAGGGGTTTCTATGATACCCCAGCTGCAGTAGGTAAGATTTATAAGAGCACATATTATTTTATACTTATGTCATATATTTCATCCTGAGGTATTTCAAAATGTTAAATTAAATTATAATTTGGACAAAGGTAATTTATTACACCTCTGTAGTACAGCCCTATTCTGTAATGGGATGAACTATTATTCCAAAGACCACAGCAGAGCAGATTTGAAAAAAAAGAAAACCAAACCAAACCAAACAACAACAAAAACCAACCAAACAAAAAAACCCCCAGACAAACAAAAACCACCCCCCACACCACCACACCTGAAGCGACTGTTAACCTAAATGCAGATTAATGTCAACAAGCAAATATTTGGGTTTATAGCTTGCTTTCAGGATTCGCTAAGGAAATCCAAAATAATTTCTCACAGGCTGCTAAATGCCAGTTAGTGGGGGGCTTTTTGCTGTTTTGTTTGTCTTTTATATGAAGAAAGACTTTTGCCTACCTGAGCTAGACCCAGAGCTGTCAGCTGCTCCACAGCTCCTGCAAAAACCACTGAGATGTCCAGACCCCGAGAAGTGTTTTAAATTAATATTTGAAACCATCTGGTCAAGCAAAATATACTGAAGCTTGACAAAAGACAACTGGCAGGAGACAGAGGTATAATTAATTCAATTTTTATACACACACAGAGCCAATATTAAGGAATGACTAGGAAAACCAAGAATTTAATTTCTCTGTTCTGAACTTTCTGCCACTTTGTAAGAATAACTACAACCACTGCTGCCTGAAAATGCTTTCAGCAAAAGCCTTAACATTCCAAATGATACTGCAAATCTCATTTCTGTATGCTTTTTAAGTTGTTTAGCTCTGAATCAGCAGTCTAAAAGTGTGTTTAAACACTGCAGGTAACCATTTCCCATGGAACAAATAGGGAGGAAATCAGGTTATAGCGAGGGCACCCAGCAGGACTCTTCTACTGTCTATTCAGTGTCAATGTGAGCTGATTCCTTTAAGAAAGACACTCAGGGAGAAGTGAACAGATTGTAGGAAACATGTTCCGCATGCAAGAAAGAGCGAAGAGATGGAATACTGGATACTATGAGATAATTATGCACAGGGAAAAAGAAGAAGAATCCGACAGGATAGCAACAGAATAAAAACATTTCAGGAGATAGGAGCTGTACAAACTAGGCTGACTTGCAGTAGCACAAAGCAGATAATAGATGAGCATCCTCTCTTTCCCTTCTGTGCTCACTTACTAATTCTTTTGTGCAAAATGACTGCCACATTGCAAGTTTCTGATGGTTTCTTCATCATTGTTCAGGTGACTAAAATGGCAAGCATTCAGAACTAAATAAGAAACATACTACAGAGAACTGTAAATGTTTATGCATTAAAATAAAATAAACATTCTCAGACTGACCAAAAAACTGATTATGACAGCTGAAAAACTGTGAAAAGTTTGCTGTAATAAGCACAGAAAAACACCTAGAAAAACACTAAGTAGGCATGAGTCTTAAATGTAGGTAGCCCAGTACACCTCTGCATGTGACCTTCACTAAGCTATATGGTGGTTATAAGGAACAATATCTCCCCAGGTACAATCTCATAACACATCATGTCACACAGTACAAAAAAAGCAAGAGCAATCAAATGAGAATTCAGTTAGAGATGTGCTTCTCTGATACCATATCAAGCTGTTTAAATAGGATTCAAATAGTTTTAACAATAATTGTAGCAGAACAGTGCACGTTTAGACTATGAAAAGAGTAGGATTATGTTAGTGATTAATATGAGATACTGTTGCTTTTGACATAGACTCATGAAAGGGGCTACAAAAGTGATGCACAGCCAACAGAAATGACCCAGCAGAATCCCTCCTGGAGCAAACCAGCTTCTTTGGATCCAGCAACAGTACCTGCAGGAGAAGCCCCTGCACACACAGGGACCAAGACTGGAATATCACCATGATCTCATCAGTATGAGTGAACTGAGCACAACCTAAAGTAAAGAAATTCAACTGATCTCTAATTTCAATTTCACTTGATTATTGTGGGTTTGAAATTTCAACTCTTGATGCATTTCTTTTTTAGTAGACATAATTAAAGAGGAGAGGTTGAAAATATCTATTGGGAAAATGTGATAAAAATGGAAGAGGAAAACAAAAGCTACTGACAAACAGAAAAGGCATTTTTTATATATGTGTGTGTGTGTATATATATATTTATCTCAAGCATAGAGCACTGTGCATATGAGAAATAACGGACCTGGGCCAGCTGAGGACTCTAAGTATCCTTTTTCCTTTCCTGCATACGTACAAGAAAAAAACACATTTAAACTGACTTATCCTTGAAACAAACATAAGGCTTCCATGATAGGCAAAAATCTAGTCAAAGAACTTCTTGAACCTTAAAACAGATGACCTCTCCTTGGCCGTTTTAAATAATCAGGAGGCCTGTGGCAAGGTCTGAGCTTTTGTTTATCTTATTTCTGAATCTGCTGCTTCCTTTCTAAAACCTCTGTAAACAGAGCAGCAGCACAAAGCCAAAGAGTGGTTTGAGCACTATGCTGCAATACGTGGCATATCAAGAAAATAAAACCTAATTTTAGACTGTGACAGAGTGAAAGCTATGATTTTGCTAGTTTGCAGCTTTTGCTTTAGGGAAAAGGTAGAGCATCATGGCAGAGACAGACCTAGACAGAATTCTGAGATTCTTCCAGCTAATTCACAAATTCAAGTTATCTCAAGAGCATGAGGATAAGGTAAAATAAAATAAAAAGGGAACACAGTAAATAGTCACCAAGGAAGGCAGCTGCATAAATACCACTACAACCACAGGTTCACATTAAATCACACAAATAAAAGAGGGTATATATGCTGCTGTGACTACAGAAAGTGAAAGGTAAGGGGTAAGTACAGCAAGCACCAGTAAACTTGATATAATGCACATCATAGATTCCAAAATTGTAGAGGTTTTGGAAGAAATGAAGTGAGAGTAAACAGAAACTCTCTGTCTTGCTGAAAAACTAGTCAACAAAATTAGGGAGCAAACGAAACACTCCAGAATGGCTAGTAATTACAGAAGCTCGCAAATGAGAAGTATGATATTCAATCACAAAAAGCCAGCAACAGAAGCAGCCCCTATATTGTAATTGCAGGAAAAGATCATCGTATGTATAATAAAGTAACAAAAAAATTGTGGTAACCAGGTGATCGGAAAGGATTCTATAAAGGGTAATACAAAAGAGGGAGTAATATAGAATAATTTCAGGCACCAAAATGAGGGAGCTGGGGAGAAAGAATGATAAAGGAGTAGGAGGGATTTTATTACATACTTGATAGACCTTTTTTTTTTTTTCCAGTTTTAAAGACTAAGGTAATTAGACACTGAATAGTCATCTAGAACAAAGGTTAAGCATTGGCTGTTAAGACAGAGCAGAGCACTCAAGGTGAACCTATCACAGGTTTGCACATTGCAATAAAAAATAAAAGGAAGGTGACAGAAGACTGGCTTAAAATTTTACAGACAGAAGTAGAATATGAAGTGACAATTCCTCCTGTGGTTTTGTTATTGTTGGGAGCAAGTGGCACCCATATCACTTATGGAGTATATCTTCTTGATACACTTCTAAAAGGAACATAACATAGTGCCATAGCTTACTGTTAATGGAAATATTTTCAAGTATATTCAATAATTAGAATAAAGTCTACATAAGTCAGAAGAACTTTATCTTATGAAATGTAGTTGCTTTGCTTTCCTGCTTGTTATGACATGATTCCTGGAAATGCGATTTCAACCAAATATTCATGTTTATACAGATCAGGAGCTGTACACCTCAGCTCCAATACAGAAGGGAAAATCGATCCCGCATGGAAGAGAATTATTCTGGATAACACCCCATTCCATACATAATAATTCTTAATTTTGTTATCATTTGCACCAGTAAATTACTACTCTTTTAAAATAGAAGATTTTGACATCCTGTTTGCAGTCATATCGTAAAGTATAGGTGTATTAGTTGGAAGAATCTCAGTGGAATCTCAGTACTGTATAAATACCAGAAATAAACAATGGTTCAAAGAGTTTTGTGCTTTGTGTGATCACTCAAACAATTCAGCCCAGTCACTGATCGTGCTTCCAGGCAGTGTCATTTTGTAAAGGGTGTCTTCATCAACTTCTACAAGCATGTTGCACTAACTGCTTTAGGCTATACTTGGGCTCTTTCCTGATGTCCAGAGGAGGGTTTCCTTATTGCTGCTTTTTCTGTCTTTCACTCAAATACAGTGGTATTTGATGGATTCATACTGTATGTCTTTATTAGAAATGTCTGTACTTCCAAAGCTCTATAAAGACTTTCAAAATATCATTAAAATAAATAAAAATATCAGCAAGCTCAGTGAGATTGCCCGTATGTTTTTCAAAGTGTTTCAACATTTTTTTCTAAGGAATCATTTTACTGAATGTAACAGAAATATATGTATACATAATTCATTTTCTTCTGAACATGTACTGGTCATTGAAATGCAACTTATCTTTGAGAGCCTAAATGGATTTAAGTTGTTCTTTCCTTGATGTGTTACAAGGAGATGTGTTTCTGCTGCAAGAATTACATACACTAAACTTCTCAGAAAGTATATATATTTTCATATCTTTTTTTCCTGGAGTCGTGGTTTTTTTGTTGTTGTTGTTTGTTTGTTTTAAAGTGACATATACATTTTATGGCATCATAGGAAAATCCAGGCTGGAAGGGATCTCAGGAAGAGGCTAGTCCAAACTCCTGTTCAAAGGAGGGGCAGCTATGAGATCAGTCCGGATTACTCAGCATTTAACCTACTCATGTCTTGAAAGTCTCTTGGGATGGAGACTACACCACCTCTTTGCACAGCCTGTTTTCTATGTTTGACTGTCCCAACAGTAAAAAAATATTTGCTTTCTGTCCAGTCAGAGCCCTCTGCCCATTGTCTCTTCTCACCATGCACCACTGTGAAGATACCCTTAAGCATCAGAAGGCAGCTATTAGGTCCCATCTAGACCTTCCCCAGACTGAACAAAACCACTACTCTCTGTCCCTCTGCACAGAGCATGTGCTCCTGTCCCTTGACCAGCTTGGCAGTCCTCTGTTGAGTTCACCTGGGGTAATCAACACCCTGTACTGGCTGTACTGGCAGGGGACAAAACTGGGCACAATCATCTAGACATGGTCTAGCAACATCTGAATAAAAGGTGAATAATCATTTCCTCAGTACACTGGCCATTTTCCTGTCTTATTAGCTACGGAAGGTTAAATTGCCCATTTAACAGAACAAATAAAATTGCAGCTACCTTAAACAGGGAATTCCACATGTGGAATTTAATTTGAGTGACTGATAACTAATTTCACCTGCACACATATAAAGAAGATGAGAAGAAAGGCTATCAAGTACAAACCCGTGCTAAAATGCTGCCCCCCCAAATAAGAAGCAGATCCCGAGTCCAACACCTCACTCCCTTGCTAGTGCTCCAATTTAATCCAGAGGATTGCACATGTGAAGAACTGGAGAATCATAGTGGGGGAATAAGTCTCATTATATCGGTAAGTGTGCCAAAAATTTCTTAATAGGGTAAAAGCAAGTGAAAATAGAAAGCTAAAAAGATAAGAGTTTAATGTTTTCCTATGTAAGCATCAGGAAACACAACATGACTATAAAACACAAAGCATACACATTTGAAGTGTGATGCTCCAAGCGCAGTATTTCTGGAATAACAAATTTGGTGAAACCTGGAAAATGACTAGATACATAAAATATCAAGCTGCAAAGTCAGTTAAGTGACAGGTAAATTAAAGTACAACAGAACAAGGACACTGATTTGGTTCAAAATTCTATGTCTGCAGCTAGAATTATATAAATAAATTGGCAGGCAGGCACAGACAATTAATATAGAAGATGACAACAAAACCAGCAGAGAGTTATGAAATCGTGAGTTGTTAATACAATTCTCTGAGACATTTTTTATTTTCTGCAAACTATATTAGGGAAAACTCAGATACAAACATCAGAACACTGACCACGCATAACATACCTATTTGGTTGTGTGATCTTTGAGACTGGAGTCTAACGACTACAGGCAGGAGACCCACTGACTCTAAGCCATGTTCTCCAGTCTGTAGTTCCACAGGTTATGTCTGACCTGTCAGGACAGCTCTGTGACCCATCACCATTCATTTTCCTAACAACTTCACAAACAAAGGCAAGCAGTAGGATGAGGGTGTATCCAATTTACTTTGGCAGTTCACAAGTTTTTCCCAACAAACCTCTTTCCTCCAACCACGGTCAGAAGAGGCAGTCGTGACAGGAACTCTTATATGTTGATTAGGAGATGAGCTAATCTCTGGGTAGTAACCATTACACTGTCATTACACTGGGGGAAAGGGACTTGACTGGCTCTATATGAGGCTGTTCCACCTGCTTTTGCAAGGAAGACTGGAAGACACAGCAGGACTCTTGCATAAACAGCTAATGTCATGAGTTTTAGTTAGGAAGTAGAAAAAAAAAAGAGAAAATAAAATAAAATAAACCAAGAAAAAAGTAGGTTGTTCCACCATCTGCAAGACAAAAGTTGCCACAATGCAATGGGAGGATGAAATTCCCAGCTCAGTAATTTCTTAAATAGCTGAAACTCATTTGCTCGTTGTAGTCCGAACATCATTTAATTACCGTAACAGTACAGAACATGTGGCAGTTACTGACCAAAATCTCCAATTTAATTCTCTGCAGTCCAAATATACCAGATATAAACTGAGAGTGAATTTGACTTCTGAAAGGTACTATATATGCCAGTCTCTGCCCAGGATCCTAACGACTTTTGAGAGCTTCTGTGAGGAATGACTTGAATAAAAGTATAAGGAATCCAGTACCTTGAAGAAACAAGCCTACTTTAAAAGGTAAGTTCTGTGTGCCTTGCATAGGCAGAACTCCCCTAGACGAGTTTCAAATGAGCTGTCCTGTTCCCGCATTCGCACTGCTCTATTCACAGTAATGAAAAAAGAAATGTAAACATGAAAGATCTGTAGAAAGTGTATTTCCTTAGAGATTAGTTTTCCTCTTTATATTTCAGTTTCTTGTTCCATTTCCACCAAGATTGTTTTTTGTTTTCTTTGCTGAAAGAAGTTTAAGCCTGATTGCTTTAAAGAATGCAAATAATCACATATCACTATCCATGATATCTTATAAGAAGCCCTAGTGTATGTAACTGCACTACCTTTCCCAACATTTTAGATCAGAATAGCATGAAACTGCTGTTTCTCATGTCAGAGAGGTTAGTTCTCTTGTGAGTTTATATGAAACAGCTAGTAAAAAGTGACTATTAAGTGAAGCCAAATACACAAAATAACCCTAAGTGGCTAGCATTTTGCTGATAGCCTGTGACATGATTGTGTAATTTACTGAATCCATCCGCTAAATGACAACATGAGCTAGAATTATGTGAACAATTCTTTTCAAATCAACGTCTGCAAATTGTCTGAAAATTGCAAGCAGAGCGGGGGGTGGGAGGGGGGAAACCCAACCAAACAATAACAACCTCTCCCAAAACAAACAAGTAGTTGTTTTGAAAATCCAATTCAGAATAATACTGCCCCGCCCAATTGAAGTGACTTCCCACTCTTCCCTTCGCGTGCTTATGTGTGAATCTACCAGGGTATGTTTCAGAGAAATTACACATGTAGCTCTGGATAGAACAGTTAAAAGTCACAGAAAGTGACATTTCTTTGTGTACTGTACATCAGGTTTAATAGGTGAGATCAAGACCGCAGATAAAATACAGTAAATAAAGGTATAGCAGCATACATAGAGAGACCCAATCCTATAATCCTCACAAAGACTCCAGAACAAAGACATTATTTACACTGATTTGTAATAGAAAATAGCTTGCTTTTTGCTGGTAGTGGTGATTTTTTTTTCCAGCAAACAAGGCATAAACATTTACTCAAAACTGAGTAAAACTTCCTCAATAATTAGAGTTTTTAGTACCTTGTGAGAGCCAAATCAAACATAAAATAAGTGGATGTACCTTACGTGAAAGATCATGTTGACGTTTCCCACTAAGACGTTGTGCCTCAAAGTCACAAAGAAGGTGAGCTAACAAGAATTTTGTACACAGGGCTTAAGTCACTGTTGTTCACCCCCAGTTAAGTGAAAAGTTGCCACGAAATTTTAGATTTATGCTGGTTCTGCTCAAACCCATGTAAACACGGTGGCACAAATATGGGTGGATGTGACCTTTCGTTAATAACAAATTCAAAGCAGGATGAGAGGCTGCACAGAACACCACTGGTCACTCCTGGAGTGGCTGTTTGTGTTCAGAGCCCTGAAGGATAACCAGCGACCCAGGCGCAAGCCTTAGTCTGGGAAGCTCGGCTGCTTTTCCAGCTACTTCATCTGGTCTAAAAGAAGATACCACCTCTTCTTTGAGATTCTGCTTTCCTTATATCATTAGACACCAGCCACGTCAACATTACTCTTGCCAGGCAACAACAAAAGCATGCAAGACACCTCCATGTCTTTTCCCCCCTTCACTGTATGTCTGAGGAGCCGCCGGCCCGCGGGGCCTGCAGAGGACATCTCACGCCGAAGAATCCTCCCAGCAAATTACACAGCTACAACCATCGCTGCAGGGGCAGCTGTTAGGAACTGCAAATCAGGTTGCAAGAGGTTGCAAGAGCCTCCTATCTAATCTTAGCTACACATTACTTGCAGCTCTACTACAAAATACCAAATCAAAGCAAGATGCATGCATTTTACAAGCCTTTTACAGAAGGTGGGTAGGCACCAATTATACTAAGCCATAATTTACACCCGATTCTTGCTGACAGCTAGGTCTGCATTATTGTTGTTTCTGGTCCTGAAGCAGTTATTTTAAAGAATATTCAAAGGTAAGGCAGCAAGCAGTGTTACCCAGGTATTTGACTTGCAACTCGCTACTTCAAATTGACAGATCACACTATGGGCGGACAGAAAGAGAGCTGAACACTGCTGAGTACCAAGGTCTGCCTAGTCCAGGAATCTCTCCAGCACCACCCAACACCACTTCCATTACTGATTTTAAACCCCAAACGTTCTTCAGCTCACAACAAAACCAGAATAACAACATCAAAGATGGTGTAGCAGCAGACTTAAACACCTAAATGTCAACAAAAGTCACAGCTGAGTCCTGATCACCTGCCTGTTATTTAAGGCAGATTTTAAATAAAGTATTTAATTGGTGACATTTCTCGGTGGAGGGTGAGCAACAGAAAATATTGCGCACAATTATTAGTTTGCATTGCACATACAGTTATTCCTCCATATTAACACAGTCGTGACTATTTGAGAAAACAAATTGTTAAGCTTGTACATGTGAAGATGCTCAGGAAATATTTTAAATACAATTTCTATGAGCTCATTTGAATTTTTCGAGTGGTTCAAATATTATTCAAGTTACACTCATCTTATTGGCAACAGAAACAATGCCATGTGACTTATTATTTTAGATTTCTGCATCTAATCGGTGCAGCTGGAAAAGTTAATATTGAATTAACAATTGATCATTAATTCATGACAAATGGTGCTGAATAAATCCACAGAGAAAACAACTGTGAACACTCACTCATCTGGCAAGTGAACACTCACTGTTCTATCAGCAGATAGGGCCAAAATCCGCCTCATAAATTTCAGATCATATATTCGGCTCTAAGTTGCAGATTAATACTGGCAAAGTGGAATTTCATTTTGACACTTCATTTTCAGTGGGATGGTCTGAGAAACTGTTTTGTAGGCTCCAGGACACAGATCTCAAGAGATCTTTTAAACTTGGAGAACCTGACGCTGCGCGAAAGAACAAAATTTCATTTCAGTTCACTTAATTCCATCAGATTTGATTAACATTTCAGGATATTGCTCCTTCCCGTCCAAACAGGCACACCTTGGTGCCGCTGCACGGGTGCTAAGCTGTCCTGCTGAAACCCCTTCTACCTGCTGCAGAGATGCCTCTAACAGCAGCCACCCCTAAACACTCAACCCCACCCCTCTAAGTGTCAGTATTTTGCCTTCAATTTGCAAGTTTAAATTAAATTACCATTTAAAATGCTCAAGCGAATCAGACTTATTTTAGTAAAATTTGTTAGAAAACAAACTGTAGAGAAGAGAAATTGGAGCGAGTAGCCACCTCCACCCACGTGGTAGTGATAGGGAGCTGAGGGCTGACACTTCTTCAGCTAGTAAAGCTGCAGTTGGGAAAGAACATTAAAGTGGACCTTTAATACTACACCTATAACACTTATTTTGGTATAAGATGGCCCTTTTCTAGTTAGGTCACATTTATTCCTGATTAAAAGCATCCACATGGGAAATTATACACAGGACTGTAGCAGTACAGCTGCACCAATACAGCTATATTGGTAAATTGTTTCATTTAGACAAGCGGTACATTCTTTTTTTTTTTTTTTTTTCTGCGTATAATTCCAGTAAAATCAATGTATTATCAAATTTACTTCAGGGGAGAGGTAACTAGACTAATTTGCAATTGAAGAGAAAATCAGCTAAAACTCTACAAGCATGGTGCACTTTGCCAAAAAGGAGGTGTCTAGGGAACTTTTCCTCCAAAGTGGTTCTGAGACAGCACATCCTATTGCTAAAATGCAGAGAGCGCTTGCGGAAGAAAAAAAAACAAGTGAGCACACAGTTGTACACGCAGACACACAAAGATATCTGGAATCCATCATTCTTCTCATAATTGACAGCTAGTTAAAGCCAAATGTTCTCTGATCCAGTTACATTTGTAGTTTTTGGATGTCTTTATTGGCATAAGACCTACAAACACCAGCCGGTCATAATTAGAAGCACATGAACTGGCTGAAATTCAGTTTGCCATTAACTTTCAGACACTTGCATTCAGCTAGCATAATGGCTTTGTGACTTAATCATGTATCCCACAGCATGGAGCTGTGGAATTACATCCTTTCTTAAACCAGTGAGGCATTCTACACTAAATAGAGATGCAAGTGTCTGGGCTTGAGCCTTGCCTCAAGAGAAAAAGCAAACCAAAGACACTGGAACTTTCTCAAAGCTATACTAGTAAACCATAAAATCCGTAAGTGGAGGAGTGTTTCTGCTTGGTGAAATCTGTAACTCAGGTACCCACTGTACGTGAGCTCAGAGGACATACATGAATGAGGTCAAACTGGCAACAGTGATGGCAACCCACAGGAGCATGAGAGAGTACAGAGGGATTGCAACTGGCTCAACCTGTTTGCTCCGTCTTTGGCTAATAGGTAACATGAGCCTCCCTTGTGTTGCTCATCATCACAGAAACCATCATTGTTCTTCCCGTCAGCTCAGACTGCAGCTCAACTACCATTAAGCATGTTATTTTCCCGATGTATTGCCCATAAGGTCAATAGCTCTTTATCCATCCTCTGCCTCTCCCTGTTCTACGAGAGAGAGTCTGAAACTCCTGCATCTTGAGGAAAGCTGGCTTCTCTACTAAAGGAATAAATCTTCTGTGTACAAATGCATTGTACCCTTCCAAATTACAGTAGCTAATTTTGCTGGGCTTTTTTTTGTTTTTGTGGTTTTTTTAATACAAGTTGAACAAAGAATTCCTAGCTTAATCTTTTTTTTTTTTCTTTTTTTCTTTTTTTCTTTTTTTTTTTTTTTAATGTATACCAGAGTGAGCTGCACTTCAGAACTCGCAGGCACAGGCAGAGCATCCCATTGTTGTGGCAGCATCACCCTCCTCACCCAAAGGCACAAAGGCATGTCTGCACTATCCGTGAGTTTACACATGAGCTGTTGGGAGCATTTTAATTCAAATAGTCTTATTCCCTTTCAGAAATAAAAAAGTGAGACACAATACAGCTGCAGCTAAGCTGTCTGCATTCATCAAAGCCACCTACCATTCATTCTGAATAGAACAGTCTTCAAACCAAATCTTGCTCTCATGTGCAACACATTCTGAAAAAGCTTTACTGAAATGGTAAATGAGGGCAAGGGTGCAAAACTCCAAAGTTAGATGCTGATGCTCACTTCGGTGAGAACTGCACAGGCACACCTGGAAGGAAGAATCTGAAACTCAGAAGAGATTACAATCCCCTAATGAAAGACATTACAGAACACTACTTGTATGGGCAATCAGTGTTGCACTAACTGTTGAACATCAGGAGATCATACTGCCTCCATATATTGCCACTGGCACAAGTGCAAACTTGCAAGCACCTGGGAGCGTTGAAGTGCAGCTCATTCTGGTATACGTTAAAAAAAAAAAAAGGCAAAATTAGCTACTGTAATTTGGAAGGGTACAATGCATTTGTACACAGAAGATTTATTCCTTTAGTAGAGAAGCCAGCTTTCCTCAAGATGCAGGAGTTTTAGACTTTCTCTCATAGAACAGGGAGTAATCATAGAACAATAACGTCCATGCTAATTGTTACTACTGACTAACAAATAATTATTCTTATTACTACATCTTAATAAAGCTGAAAACAAGCCATGCAGACTTAAAACCTGGAATTTCACAGTTCTAATGCAGTTCAAGGATTCAGGGGAGGGGAAAAAAAAGAAGAAGGATATATATACACTTATTTCACAACATGACTATATTTCTCCCAAGCAGGACTACCATTGTGCTTGGTCTTTGGTAAGAGTCTCACTGACTTCAGCGGAAGTAGGACTGTACGAACATTGACTGCTTCTGAAAATTCAATGCTATTTATTTACAGAGTTTTCTGCACCGGGTAGCTAGGAGATTTGCACATGAAGGGAAACAGCATCTGCCGACTTTTCTACACTATACTGAAAGAAAACACTCCAGTTCTGTCCTGTAGGAGGTGAAGTCAGGGAGACTAAACCAAGACAAACCAACACCAATAGCTCAAAACCCAGAAACTTGCTAAGGGCTTAAGCACAGTGATATTCTCACTGTACAAGTTATCACTATGTGCAGCTGTAGCTACGTTGGCAACCAGCACTGTGCAATAGTACAAGCACACTATCATTTCAGGTAAAAGCTTAAACTGTATTAAGTTTAGTGAACATTAACAGGTTACAAAGAGAGCCAGATGAGTGAATGCTGTAAGGAACCACATAAATACCAGCAAAAAATGTAATATAAGTTACTGTCGCCTGACCTCAAGAACTAACCATGTTTGCTTGTAGGAATGTTAGGTTATAAACCTCCACAAACTGCTGTAGAGGGACACATTTTATACTCCACCTGTCTGATCCACAATGATAGATTATATATTCTGCTTTCTGTGAGAAATGAGAACATATTGTGACAAAAGTTAGCTGATCCCACCACTATATTTAGGAAAAAAAAAATATTGAAGCAGCACAGAAGCAACCAAGACAAATCACATGAAGGCATCACAATCTAATGAGCAGGGCACTGGCATGTTCTTGGAGAACTGAATTCTTCTCTCGATTAAACAGTAGGAGTGGACTGTTTTGCAAATATTTAATTTTCAAGCTTCTAATTACAGCGGCTGAGTTTTTTCTCCTGAGAAAACAGGTGTTGACACAAGATCTGACAGATCCTATCAACTGGCATTTGCTGGTCTCTTTCTCAGTTGTACAAAGAAAAAGGAAAATGCATGATCTAACCTAAAAGACCAATATTTGGGCTGTGCATCAATAATTTTTTTGATCTGTTTTTGCATGGTGAGCTGTTCATAATCTGGCTCAGTTCTTCCAGAGATGGAAGTTTCCATGCCTGATTTTCAAATGGCGTTATCCTGGCTGAGAAAACCTTCACACATGGGTCACTTAACAGGAAGTAATTAAATACATCCAAAATTAAATCATTTCAGTGAGGGAGTTTTAATCTCATCATCTTCCCTAGGTACATCAAAAAATGGAAATAAAATGCACAGAAGAAAATATGAAGAGGATATTTGTTTACTTAAAAAAAAACCCCTGAAAACCTGTGATACTTCCAGTTCAGATTTTAACTACAAAAGTGAATAAAGTCAAATTTACAGTTTAAATTATATCCCAGTCCATTTGCATGCTCCAATACTGCTAAAATTTTAATGCATTTGATGGCAGCAGGATAACCAGGAAAATGCTACCTATTGCACATTGTTTTGCTGCACTGCCTACATGTAGCTAATTACAGCCTCCCTGCCTTCACTCGAAAATATCTTGCTTTTGTCAGTTTTATTCGCTGGCCTTAATGTAGTTAAACGTAGAGGTTTGTCTGAATTACCATTTTAGTATTAAACTTGTGTTGAGAAACATTAATAGCACTCTGTTATCATATGTCAGTTCCGTTGTTAATAAATGTAACCACTATATTTAGTTTATTTCTGTGTCATGTCCCCCACAAACAAAAAAAAAAAAGAAAAAAGTGCTTATCCACTGTTGCAGTCTATCACCTAAATCCATGCATTCTTTGATTTGAGTACTAATTTTGAAATGCACAGTACTTGCCCATTGTAGTAGCCCTGTTGTATATATTCCTACTGAGATGTTTTTGAAAGTGCATTTTTGGCATAAAGACTAAAAGCTCTTTGTGCTGGTTACGGCATACACACACTAAACCCATTCTTTGTTCATTCTTCTGCTGCAATAACATAAAAACCAGCCATGTATGTTTTACACTACCAAAACATTTAATGGCTGATGAACCTGCCTTGTCTCAAGTTTTTTTCTGATCTTGAAATATTATTATCCATTGCCCCTTCATTCCCCTCATTAGATCAAGAAGACTCTTTTAATATAATCTAGATACTTCGATATCCTCAAAGGAAAGATGATGGCTCTTGACATCAAAGTGTCTCCTGTCCGCATTCCACAACTCCATCTCAAACAGAGGTGGCCCATCCAGCAAGTCCACTGTGCAGCTCCAAGTTGACGAGCTCAGATGGAGGCCATGCTGTCACAGCTATATCGCTCGAGGGATCTGAGCTCTCATCCTTGTAGATATTTCTTGGAACTAGCTATTTCAGAGCTATCTGAAGGAGTTTGAAATGGCACTAAGCCATATGGCATATGTGTTAAAGAAGGTATTTTTTTTCCCATCATATTCAAACCTATTCTCTTTTATACTTAATTCCTTGTTATGTAAATAAGAAATCAGTTCAAGGTCTGTTAGATTATTTGTTACTTCCACAACATTCAAAGGCATGCCAAACTTTGAGCTGAATTCAGCCAGAAGGGACTTTTAAAAACATCTGGTCTGGCCTTTCATGTAACATGGAATCCAAAATACAAGGGCATAAAAGTTAACATCTTTACAACAGGGATGGATTCAGATGATTCGGACTGAACTGCATGAATTGCATCAATTTTTAGCACTTCCAAGTGATGTCAGTCACACACAATTATTCGGGTCCCTGTGGTGCATTACCAGGGCTGATCCTTCTGGGTTTTACAGAATCTAAGTCCCCACAGAACTACCTGCTATATCGCGTGTTTTGTTTGCTCTTCTATGCATTTCAAGTTGTCAATTTTTTTCAGCCCACTGTCTTCAGTAATGCAGAATATTTCAGCTCTAAGTTTACTAAAATGTGGACAATAGGTAAAGGAGAGACCAGGGCTTGAGCCTTAGATGTGGTCTGAACATACAGAATATATCCATGATGTAGAAAAGGACAAAAACCCCCATGAGGTCCAATAATCAGAAAACAATGGAAGAAAATGTATTCTAATCCAAATCTGGTAATTGGTCTGCATAAACCATGTGAATATGATATGAAAAGAGAACTTGCTGAGGAACATGCTTACGATGTCCAGGCACTGGTCCATATTCTTTGTATCCTTGTATCCTTTTTTTATCTACTTCCAGACAACAATCACGTGATTTCTCAGCCTCTTCTTAAATTAGCTGAATGATAAACCAAATGTAAACTTCCCCTCCAATCCCAGGAAGATTTCTAACCCATTTCAAAAGTCTGGCCAGTATTTCTGTATCCCTTGAAGCTCTGACACCAGCACAAGGCACAAAAATTCTAGTGAAAAACTTACTAAGGCTGTACCCAGAAGCAAGATCACTTGCGCACTCACATTTTAAACATTTCCAGCATTTATCTAAAAATCTTGTTTCCTTTCAGGCACAGTGCTATACTGACAGCTCATGTTTAGGGGCTTTCTTATGGCAGCCCCCTGAACCTCACCTGAGTATATCCAAAAATTTCAGGTCCATGGAGTCTACGTTCATTGTTCCCAGACAAGTTACCTTGCATTAGTTTTATTAAAGGCACCCCTTTGCAATTGGGATCAACTGACTAACAAACGTGAATAACTCAATAAAAACAATTTGTCTTCTCTTTTCTTACTACTCCGCCAATATTTGCAAGGCCTGCAAGATTTGAAAAAAATTACATTGACAATCAAAATTACTGAAAATAATATTAAATGTTAGACCACAACTCAGTCCCTTACTGGCCCTACAGTGATCTCTCTGTCTTCACTATTGTTTTTTTGAGATCTACCAATGAATCAATTAAAAAAAAAAAAACCAAACCATAAAACACAAAACCAAACACCAAACAAACACCCAGCTAAGTCCAAGCTTTTAAATCAAAATGTCACGGAGTATTAGAGTTCTGAAGTTCAAACACACAATGTCAGTCAATTTGTCTTTATCAACCTGCCCATAATCCACTAAAAAAAAAAAAAGAAAGATATGCTAAGTGTCTGTCTGACAAGGTCTGTACTTCCAAATAACTATGCTAGTATTAATTAAATTTTTAGCTGCCAAACCTTGCTGATGAACTCCTGAATCAAGTGTTTTGTTACTTTACACAGAATCAATATCAGGCCAATTTGCCTACAGCTTCCTGGTCATTCTTCTTTACCTCTTTTAAGCAAGAAACAATATACGCATTTTCTCAAATTCTGTGATGTTTCTTTGGTTTCCAGCATGGTTTAATTAGTGACGCAGAAAGCTACTCATATTTTTAAAATAGTTCTTAGCTATGAAATTTATGACATTTTTTCCACATTCTCCTTTGATACACATGGCAAATCCTCTATTTCAGCTGCAGCCACAATATACAGAATGGATACCTCCACCTGCTTAATTCTAAATACTGGGCAGATATAAAGTGAACATCTCACTTTGCTGGTTACGATATTCTGACAATCACCCTTATTTTGAACCACATCATTTAATGAAGGACTGGTTAGCCATTTCATTACTTTCTAGCAGTGAATAGCATCTCACAACAGGCAAGATGGAATCAAAGCTGGTACCACCAAGTCTACGGTGAAAAAAATACCATAAATTCAATTTTGGACCTAAAGCTCAGCAACCACGCTAAATTTCTGCTTTCAGTGGAATCTCCCATTTCAAGGAGGGAAGCATACTCAGTATCTGAGACCTGTCAAGATCATCTCAGCTCACCTGTGAAAAAGTCAAGTTTGTGACAGGCAGGACTGAACAGATAATCGATAACAAAGCAGACACTGTTCAGAGAGGGAGATTATTTGCCCTGACTAAGGGCAAAGGACTAAAGGAGACTAAAGGAGAAAGACAATTGGTGTCTAGAGACAGAGAAGAACAAAGGAATTCTACTTTTACGCATGTAGTAATGAAGAGTTTGTATAAAATAAGGAAATGCAAACTTTTCAGATGCATGAAGCAACTAAATCTAGGAATATTTTAAAATGTAACAGGCATGGAGAGTACAACAGGGTAAAGAATCCCCTTTGTTACCAAGGTCTGCACCGCTTACAAATGCGCAAACAACTTCAGACTATAAGGAGGAAATAAAAATGCTCTTGGTCTCTCCAGAGAGGTTGTTCGCATTCTGGCACACGCCTAAAAGGAAAAAACTGCTCGCACAGTCACCTTGACACAGAATTTCTGCCTCACAAGTTCATACTAGTGTCCCTTTTTCTGAGCAACTTCTCTGCAGAGCAGGAAAAATATCTGAACTTTGCAGGCTGGTTTCTCTAGGAGAATGAAGTTAGTGACACAGAGGCTTAAAGTACCCTTGTACACAAAAATCCCCCAAACAATCCCATCTTCTGGGATTTTCAGCTCACAGTCAGCTCTCCGTTCTCAAGGAGGAAATCCAGACCCAGGACAGAATTTAAATTTTGAGTTGGAGCGAAGAATACTTATGCCTAATTCCTTTTACCCAGAATCTTGTATAGCCAAAAGTTAATGGATTCTCTCTAGCAGGACTAAAAATAAGAAGAAATTAGAAAGGTCTGTGCAGCAGCATTGCTTGGCAACACCTTCTGTATCACAAGTATGAGACTGTCAGTATTTCAGTACCCATATCGCTCAGGCAAGCTCTTGATATGATAGGGCTGAGCTCTGTCATCATACACCCATCTAGAGGAGACACTTTTTCAGAGGGGTCTAACAGCTCCTGTTAGTGACTTTTAAATAAAACAGAAATAGATAGATATGACTTTTTTGTGTTGGTATATTTTCAATGCCCACTGCTGTTTTATAAAACTAATAAACTATAGAACCAATGAAAAATTCAAGAATAAAAATTGCAAAATTAAAAAGGTGAAAATTAAACTAATTTTTATCCCAGAAATTAAAATTTCTGAGGAAACCCAACAATGTATTCCACTACTCGAAAATGGAAATGTTTCTGAACTATCAAAAACCCCACAATACACAAATCCTGAATTTCAGCCAGCTTCAGTAAACAGTTTATCAACACTCATTACTCACAGTCAGTGTGCCACTGCACACAGCCTTAACATATGCTGCCTGACACCCAGCCTCCCAGGAAAAAGAGCGACTGCTCTAAAGATCTGGTTACTTAAGCCTGAGAGCTAAGAGACGTAAAGGAGATGAATCTGTAATTACAGCCCAGTTACTATGCAAATACTTCAGCACGTTATCTTGGTACGAAATCTAGGTCTTCCCTTTCAGAACAGTTTCATTATTAGAAACGATTATTGCCTTTTATTCCACCGCTGCGATATTTCATGCATCTTATATAGCACAGATAAGGAGCAAACAAGAACAAACAGCTTTTACCTCTGCAATCCTCACTGGCAGCATCAAAACTTCAGCCCTGAAAGGACCAGAGATGAGAAATACCGAGGGATTTTAAATCTGCGGTTAGCAGAAAGCCTGAATAATAAGTTGCATCTCGTATGTTAAGACTGCAGATATTTTTAATGAGTTCATAATGTTGTAGACAGCTGAACCCGAACAGGTCAAACACACTGTGATTCCTTTTGTCATGCAGGTAGTGAGCCTATAATGGATTGTTAACATATTGTCCTGCCTGTGAGCAGTTTTTTAAAGTGTGTTTTCTTGTGTTGGTATTCTTGGTTGTGCTTGTTTGACAGCGTTAAAACAGGAATTTCACTGAGGAGTACATATTAAAAAGGGTGGTGCTGCCTGAAGACTGCTCACAGGTCTGGCCCCAGTAAGCCCGGCAGGAGGGAGCAACCAGCGTCACCAGGAACGCACCGACACAGACTTTGCTGTTCTACACGATGACTGCAGGTGGGCACCAAGGCTGACACTGGCGAGCGAGTAAGAACGCTGTGCAGACACAACCAGGGTAAGCACACTGCACTGGATAAGCACATCAGACCTAGCTCTGCATAGCATGGTTTTATCTGCAGGGGAGGCAAGCTGCTTTAAAGTAGCTTGGCTGAAACATAATTCAGAAAAGAGAAAAATCCACAGGCAAAGGCTTGCCATTGAAAATGTCCTGCACCTTAGCCACAACTTCATTATCTCACATTCACTGGACTACTTCAAACATCCAACATGTTATTCACAGCTGCACAGTTTTCACAGAATCAGCAGAGAAAGGAAAAAAGATGCTTAAGAAGAACTGTCTACTGAAGGAACTGAAAAAGCAAGCTGTCCTGTGTACTTCATCTAGTCCCTCACATTTATTAAGGAGAAAATAATTTCTCTCTCCTCACGTAAATGGAGCAGATACAGTATCACTCCCCAGAGCACCAGAAGCCACAAGGGTAGCCTAGATTAGGTTTATAGGACTGATGCAACCTGCGCGAGGCATTACTTCATGACTAGAGAGGCTTTTTTAAGTCTGTTTTCTTCTGCTGTTTTTTGCAAAATATTTTGTTTGCATCTTCTGTCATGCAAACACAAGCAGTAATTGTCTGGAGATCTGTTTTGATTTTTTTCTGTGCTGCTGCCACCTCCTTAGATGTAAGCACCATGTCAGGCAATTCGCAAATCACACCCTATTCTGCGAACAAACATAATGGCTGATCGTTAAAGATTGCTACAGTATTTGCTAAAAGGATAATAGAGATCTGGACAAAACATGCATAGTAGTATCTGATACATGGAAACAGATGTTTTTATGGAGTGCTGGATAAATTCACTGTATTTTTTGCATTTCTCTGCTTGCTATCTTTTCTCACTTGAAGCACTGATCTGTATTAGTTTCCAAACAGAGAGCATATTGTTCTACATGTTCTACAGCTCCTGAATCACACTAATTTGTATTACTACATTTTTAATTTAATGATTGATATGTTGGCTTTGCAAACTGACTGTCAGAATAATTCATATAGTATTAAAAAACCCAAGCGTACAGTAGTTTTATTAATGCACCCTTAAAGAATAATGAAACCTTCAGCCTCACTCTAATGAATTCTACTGAAACACTTATGAATGATACTATTCATATGTGCCTGTCCCTCAGGTGGGGAGGAGGGTGAGGGAAGGGAAGGAACATGGAACAAAAAAAGCAAAAATTTCTAGTGATAAAATGGAAACATTTTCTGAAATAACCTTCAGATATTAAGTCCTAGTAGGAGAAATGGCAGCTTCAAACATCCACTTATTTATTCCCCTGCACCACAGGATTATGAAGGATCGTTTCTTATTTTGTTTCACTTAAAACCTCAGGCACAGCTGTTCCAGGCTCTCCAGCAGCACCAAGGCAAGATCTATATACCTAAGGTCAAGTCCTGAAGCCCTAAATCAGTTTTTCAATGGATGTTTTGCTTCAGGGGCAAATACTGTTTCTCAGCCCATATCCATGGCTCCAGAGACTCATCAGCACACTATGAACATGATGCATGTGAGTTCGGGAAGGTTTGAAGCCCTGTGTACAAGTAAAGCACACACAAGACATGTGCAGGATTTGTTTTCAGATGGCCTTGCTATGTGTGGCCAAGGGAGGGAAGGAACAAGATTAACTACCAGCCATTGTGAGGCTCCTTTCTATATTTCTGCCTAAGGACACTGTAGAACAACTTCTGATATTGCACTGCAAAATATCAGTACAGTGTGACTGAAATGCTTTTCTCCAAATATCTGAGGTTTAACAACCTTCACTAAGACAGAGTTATAAAGCACATACCTAGATTCCTACCTGCTGTTAGTGTGTCAGGAAGCATTATGCAGAAAGTGGAACGCGGTTATAGTGTCCAGGCTAGTTCAAGGACAAACTCAATCAATAAAGTTACAAGAATAAATGGATGAGAATACCCCTTCTGAGAATACTTTTCTTCCGGCAACCTGCATAGGACTTCAGAATAAAATCAGAACTCCACAAGAGACACTTAAAGTGAGAAGAGTTGTGTTTTAAAAACACCCAACCCAAACAAAACACAACATCTGAACTAGTAGAGAACAGATCTGTAAAATCCTGTTTGATGACTATAGGAAAGGAAGGATTCAGCCAGTAGCTTTGAGAAGAGCTGACTTCTTCCAAGGCATCTAAGCCCCATCCTGTCCGAGACAGTGTGGAACACAACCTCCAGCACCATAGCACCATGGCCTCTTCTCTTTCTTTCATAACATTTTATCTTCCTCTCAGGTAAGAAAAGACAGAGTTTAATTCCCTTTGGAAGACAGTGAAGAACAACGTAAGAATGAGGAACTGGACTTTTGTTATCTGTCATATCCTAGTCTCCAGAAACTCACTCCTTCAGGGACTTTTGGATTTCTGAGATTGACAGCACACTAAGACCCTCTTTTATAAGAGACGCTAAACATAAGGGGTACCTTACAACTTAATTACATAAGATGCACAAGGAACAGAATTAAGGAAATAACTGATTGTTTGTCCCATGAGAAATTCTAACGTTTCAGTAGCTGGCTACTTTTCACCATCAGTGTTCTGAAACTTAGTATTTAGAAAAAGTGTAACATTAAAATTTCAATATTTAAAGTAAAAAAAAAAGTGCATTCTTGAAGTGAAATACTTTGTATTGAGTCAGTTCAACATCAGGCCATCTTCTCCCCTGCAGTATACTGCCTTGCAGAAGTCATTCGCTTGGCTTCTTGATGTCCATATTTTTCATGGAACAAGCCCACTGCTTTGATCATCCCTCTTGAAATAGTCCTTCCACCCAACACCTGGACCTCACCACACCACTCTATGTGCTGCACCACAGAGATGGGGGAAGGAAATACACCTCCTAGCAGAGTACAGTCACTAACTACAACTCCTCTGAACCAGCGTGCCACAATAAAGAAAACTAAATACTTTATGACAGTTCATTTAACTGAAATATCACATGCAATTCAGACACAACAGGTCCGACAGCCAGATCTATTTCTGTTGTAAACCTTTCAAATCACTTACCTGTGAAAACTCCATCTCTCTCTCTAAATTAACAACCATCATGGAAACTAAAAGCTGTCTGAATCCCTTGGTGAGGAGTAAAGGATGTTGATTTCATTCTGCAGCTTCTGACTACCAGGGTAAAGCCAAATTGCAGCCAAATTTGCAATTGCAAGAGTGGTAAATTGCTACTGATTCCAGCATTTGGACCTGAAATAGGGAAAGTGTTTTCAAAGAAAGCAGAAGAGAACAGAATACTGGCAGTACATTTTAACAGTAAGAAATTTCAGTGCAATTGACTGAAATCCTGCAAAGTTTTCCCAGACACTAAGTAGTTTCTACAGTATTTCAGCTGCAGATGAGGAACAAGAAAAATAACTCAGAAAAAGAGGTGTTTAAAGGCAACTTAAAGCTTTACTCATTTTTTATATCAGTCATGTGCCAGGATGGGTCCTTACCTGGTTTTCTCTGCTTTCTTCCAGTTGGTAACACTACTCAGTGTCTCCCCCAAAGGAGGATTCACTACAATGCAAAGGCTCACTCTGCAAAAAACTACTAGTTTGGTGGGGGGGTGGGTTTGTTTGGTTGGTTTTTTGTTTGTTTGTGGGGTTTTGTTTGTTTGTTTTGGGGGGTTTTTGTTGGTTTGGTTTTGTGTTTGTATGTGGTTTCCCATTTTGTTTTTTCTTTCTTTTTAACTGCACCACAGAATAAAATTTTACCAGGAAAAACATATTTCTCTGCTCTTAAGAGTACATGAGTACACAACACAGAATAAGATCATGAATGCTGTTGTAAGGGTATGCCAGCCTAGGCCAAAGATACGAAATGGGAACCACATCCAGCAGAGTGCTGAGTTCCTTATAATATTCATGGCACATTAGGACACAGACTATTTTTTTTTTTTGCAGAAATGTGCACAGAAATCCCAGCAATTACAGAAAAAGATCACTTGCTGCTCTTTTGGGGTGGTGGAGCAGGGGGGTTGGAGGAACGTCACGGAATGGCTCAGATTTTCTTGTAATTGTCCTGACATACTACATCAATCTAAAAAACACTTGGGTCATGCGTGACACAGTACTGCCAGATAAGAGATGTGTTTACTGGCTCTTACAAAATTTTTGTGACATTACTAGTAAGAATTATTCAAGACGGTAATCCTGATCTATAAAACAAAGCCCAGTGCAGGCAAAACAAAACAGCAACAAAACCCCCTCTGCAATGGAGCTGACAAGCAAGGCAAAGCCCAGAAGTCGTGGTACACAGTTCCCTAGATACGTGATGGGAAGGGGATGACGGGAGGGCACAGACAGTGCAAGGAGGTACCAGCTACTGCACTTGACTGGAAAGCATCTTATTAAGTGCACCAAAAAATGGTTAGAAGTCCTTTACAGCTCTCATGTATTTCTCTTCTGACTGCTGTGAAGTAAGTTCTATTTTAGTAGAGTAAAGCAACAAGCTGTACTGAGTCAATACCATACAGAAACTTTAGAACGGAGCCATGGCATGCTACAGATAGATTTTTTTCAGACCTTGCCAACACAACTGATGCATCCTGCATTCTCGACAGAAAATCAGATGTCACTTTTCTCAGGCTTCTCAAGAGTATCTGCATCATGTCACAAAATTCCCAGTGGAAAAGAATTCCAAAAACAATCCAGTTTATCTGGAAAAAACATTAGCAGATATCAGTAAGAAATAAAGTAAGCAGTCCTGCTTCTAAGTCTTCTCTGTATTTACTGCCTCATGAATTGGAAAAAAAAAACCCCTAACACCCAAAAGGGATGTTTCAGTGCAACCATTAATAAGTACTAATTGTACAGTAGAACTCAGAATTGTTTTAGAAACTACCTCAATTGCTCAGCAGAATATTTTTAGCAGCAAACCTTAATAAAGAAAAAAGAAACCCTTTCCAATGCTGGCAGCCCCATTATTTTCTGATTTAGACCACCTGAACAAAATGTGTTGCTTATCCATGTCTCAGGCATAAAGTAGCCACTGCTAGAAGGTACCTAGCCTTGTTCATAAGGATATTTTTTGAAGGTGAGCAATGAGTTTGTTCTTCATGATCTATGAAATTGCTTCTTTATCAGTGTCAAATAGCATTAGCCAATTTGTGGTTTTGTGGCAGGGGCACTTTTCTATTAAAGAGAGTTAGATGAAGCACTTCCTGCACCTCGGGCTGAATAATTGTAAAATAATCACAGCTTCTGTGAACAGGGGGATGATTTAAAATGGTATTTTAGAGCTTCCAGGTTTTGCTAACAGTTTCTAGTGAACGCCATGTGATATTTCAGTCCTCACCCAAAACAAGAACATATTGGCTTCATCCAGGTAGATATTAGCACCCCCCACATTCACTTCAACCCTGCTGAAGAGCAGTACACATTCTCATTTTCTGTTTGTTCATACCAGTTTTAAACTGTAAATGTATAACAAAGGAGGAAGGAGACTCAGGTTGTTTTGGTAGAAACACAGTCCTTCCGAGTTATTAAAAACTGCCCCTGCCCCGCAGCCTTCCAGAAAGTATACAGCTTGAACCCATTGAATAATTCAAACTGGTTATTACCCTATCAGAACTCTGTTCATTAAAGTGACTTTCAGTAAATGCCTTCTGGTACTCCAGTAGTGCCAAACAAAAAACTAATTAACATTTTTTAAAACTAACCAATGTGAAACATTGTTTCTAGAAATTTTCATTCCAACTCCACTTATCTATTCACTGAAAAAGTGACAAGTGTCACCACATCACCTTATCTATAATGTGTGTACTGTATCTTTTCACAACAACTCTTCTCTTTAACCAGAAAAAGAACAAAGGAAGAAAAATATAAATGCAATATTACTGCTGGATTTATGTGCTGCAGTAGGAATAAGATGAATACACAACTATCGGGCTTGTCAAAGACATATTTGGGTAGTGGCAAACATTTCAGAAAATGGGCTACAGTCTCTTGTCTGTCAGATGATGCGCAGATACAAGTTCAACATTAAAACAAACAAAAAAAATCCAAGATGAAAGCAAAAATGTGAAAAAATATCCAAAAACTCCTAGTGCTTTCAGGGAAATTCATTGCTTTCTAAAGAGAACAATCAGCTCCAAGCACCAGTGTCTCTTTTGCAGCACATTCAGACAGATCTAGTCTAGAAATAACATAGTATGAATACTTCCAAAGCTTCACTAGCCTCACGTTGGTTTTTTTTGGTGATTTTTTTTTTGAACATACAAGTTTGAGGTTGATTCAGTTCTCCTCTGCAAAACCTTTTATTTTCAAAGGTTGTATAGTCGGATTTACAGTGGCTGGTTATTGCAAGGAGAAGGAGAGGGAGGGTGTAATCCTACAAGCCTAGGAAAATTACAAGAATAAATCATGACCGAGACTTTTTCTTTTATTACATTTACTTTTAGAAAAACAGTATAAATAAAAGTCTGCAAACAAGACTGAACCAGAGACCAGGAAACAGGAATAATCCTTTCATCTATTCTTTTCTTATTCCTGTGAAAGCTTTTTCTCTCTTTACTCTAGAAACACAGAACTCTCAAAATCTATTAATATTCCTCGTTTTCCCTAGCTAACTGTCATTATTACGGAAAGTGAGAAATGGCTGTCAAGCTCAAAAGTAAAACCAAGAACATTCTAAATCCCCTACAGCCACACTTGTTCCATATTAGGACATTGCTGCTATTATGGCAGTGAGCAGAGTAAATAATTTACAAAAATAATTAAAAATGTTAATAATTAACAATCCCAAAGCACCCTGGTTTGTGTTTGGTTTTTTTTTCCACAGTTTGTTCTCCAAATGGAAGCAGGGATCTTTTATTCCACACAGTACTTATCAATACCCAGGTCACAGGAGACTAGGAAACGTAGATCACATAGTGTGTATTGTATTAGTGGGAGAACACATTTAAACAGGACAGAAATCTGTACCCAAGTGGAAAAGTCATCATGGATTCATCGAAATGGAAGGTTGCACTCAGAGATATCTGTGTGCTTCCATCCTAGGCACTCAGAGAATAAAGCACAATCTGCCAGTGTTCAAGAACTTCACCCTTTTTGGCTCCAGAGAGCAACTAAGGGAGAAGAAATATAAATGTCTTCTCATGAGAAGCAGACTTAAATACAGTCTGGAATTATTTCTTTAGTTCATATTCCAACTGTAGGGTCAGACTTTAATGATAAGGCCACTATAAGTCAGTAACTTCCAGTCATAATCACAAATTCAGTGCCGCGCAGACATGGCTAGAAATAAAACAGGGTATTTCACCGCTCCCAGCTTTCTGGGAAATGTACTTTTAATCTGTCCAGCTGAAAGCCATCTCATGACATTTAGGGTTGATAATTCTCAGAATGGCTGAAATTTAGGTCTGTTCAGTGCTCTGAACACACAACCGAGGCTGGACCTCCAGCAATACATTTGTTTCACCTCCTTGACAGTTTTTCAAAATAGACTGGCACCCAAAATGCAGAACACTTCTAAATATCAGGCCCTTCTGCTCTGCCAGTCTCACTGAAGTTAAACCTTCCTCCCAAAGACCTTGGAATAAGCCCCTTTACACTTTACCTTCCCTTATTTTCCTTCTCAAGGAAGGACCTCCACTGCCTTTGCTCAGAACTGGCTTTTTTAAATATCATGATTTTGACCAGACTGTTGAGCCATCCTGCTATAATTGTTTTCATGACAGTTAAAAATCCTTATTTCTGATCATTTAAAAGTACATTAGAATTCAGCCCTAGGGCAATGAACAACTGGCAAAAGAGTAGCAGTCCCAATGAAATCTAGAATTTCCTTGTCTTTCTCTCTCTTTCTTTTTTCTTCCCCTGAGTAACCTCTGAGAAGTAGGGTTTGCAAGGAGAGGTAATGTACTTCATTAAACCAAATGGTGCAGCTAGAAGAAGCAGATAAGCTTTCAGGCACACGGTTCCTTCAGGTCAAACATCGTAATAAAATAAAATAATTTTCAAAATATTGCAGAAGTGTACTTATCTCCAGTGATAGCGAATGCGCTTTTGAGCTTTACCACTGTTTCTTAAAGCCTTAATATTTTCGTTTGCAAATGGACGTAGACTCTGTGCAGCACTGGAGCAGATGATTTCTCCATTTGAGTTTGTGTACTAGAAAGAGCATAGACTCAAAAAAACCCAAAAAACCCCTGGTCTGTGCAGTAAACGTCCATTATGTACAGTGCAATGTAAATATTTTCCCTTACAGTATTTCAAAATATTTTCTTGGGAGTCATCGAATTCCTCCCAGGATGTTTCATTTTCATTAATGCATAATCATATGTGGAAACATCTTCTCCAGGGTCATGCCTCAGCCTTTCATTATTGTCACCATCTTTCCATTCACTTTAGCAGGACCCTTGTGAAAATCCTACATTGGATTGCTGAGCCCCAGCACTCCCAGGCTGGGCCCCACAAGGGCTCAGACCCAGTAAATCACAGCAGCCAGAGTGCTGGGACTTGGAAGAGGCTTAATGTTGAGCCAAGCCTAAGAGGTGGAGCAAAGCCTCCCCTCTCCCAGCAAGCCATGAGGGGCTTGTGGAGAGCCCGTGGCACTCAGCAGGTCAGGGAAAGCTTCAGGTCTGCAAAGAACACCTGGAGGACATCCTGTCTTGACAGATATGGAGTACATTTGCTTTTCAGCCTTTCAATCGCCTTCTCTCTCTCTCACAAAATCTGTGTTTTCACCTTCTAAAGAGTTGCTTTGGTATTCCGTGTTATAATGGAACATAGCTGAAGAAATTACAAGTCTTTGGTCTCTTTCTGGCATATTCACTTTGAAAAAGGGGAAGAGAAGTTCAAGTGATCATCTAGAGGATGTGAGGTCTAATCACACTCCCCTTCCTCCCCCCAGGTTTCACCACACTTTGAGGGTATTTTGGAAGGCAGAAAGTGTCTTTTACCGTGCTTTGTGATTTCGGGTGCGGTGTTTCAACAGCTATTGCCAGTTTGCTTAAAGAGAGAACAAAGATGCTACTAAATTCTGATTTTCTCAACTCCCTGAGGCACTGTTGTAAAGTATTTAGTAAGTGACAGCGATCTCATTTGTGACATTCTTACTTCTAAGTTAGTACTGATGATTCCACATGGTGTTAAAAGGTGCCTTGACATACCAAAGGCTCTGTCTTTTAGGCAAAAATATAAAAGCTAGACCTTCCTGCTCTTGGGAATTACAAGCCTCTACACAACTCAGCTGTTAAGGTTGGTATCCTGGCCAAATTCCATCTTGAGCCATTGTCATCCTTTGCCCTGGCTCCTCCCTGAGTCTTACTCCTTCTACTCAGGGGAAGATTAGGCAGTAAAAGCCCAACTCCCAAGTGCACCCTGTCCCAATGGCATGAGTCACAACACTGGCCCCAGAGAGCCCCATGTTTTTTACATCATGCTGAATACAGGAAAATAAAGGGTGTGACCTACACAAATCATTAAATCCTTATTTGGAAGCTTTATAGAACTAAAAATCCCATATATATGGTACAAGGAAGTATAAATACACAACTCTGCTATATATAAACTGTATATAAACATTGTAGTTCACTATTAAAAAAAGACCTATGACTGATTCCAAGTTCATCTGCATATACAACAACTGTGGTTTTGCAGGCTGGCTAGACTTGTGTACATGTAAATGAATACCTTTTGTGTATTTAATATTCATATAGCAGAGAACTCTATGGCTTATAAGTAATTGACAAGACAGTACTCTTCAAAAACTTACGTTTAATATTTTAACATCATAAACCAAAGAGCTCAAAAAATAGCTACTGCACAGAACTAAATGTTAAAAATTATTGTCAAACAAAATATAAAGGAGACCTCAGTCTTCATTTGTGGAACTGAGGAGCATCCTCTTTACTGCAGAATTCTTTTACTCCTACTTCAGCATATGAGTTAGTATTTTTGCACAAATTAATCATATCCTAACTTTATTACCCTAAATCTCAAAGTCATTAAATTCATTCCATAAAACACTCTAATCTCCTTCTTTATTGACTATGCCACCTAAAATTGAGTAAATGGCAAATTTCATTAGCACACTCTTGATTTTTCATAAAGTTCCTTAGTGAAAACATTAAATCTGATCAGGCCCAAGTATAATCAAGTTGAATTTCAGATGCAACTTCCCCCATTGTTTTGGATCTGAAACCTGAGACTAAACCAAAGCTAACATACTAAACCAAAGATAATCTATTGAAATGCATTGTACACATAGGGTACCAAAATTTATGGCAGAAAATCGCAAACACATGGGTTTGCTCCATGTACTAATTCGCAGCTGCTGCTGTAGGGTTTCACCCCCCACCAATAAATAAGTGTAGGCTCCAACAAGCTGATAGGCCTTTTCTCATATTTAGAGCTTTCACCTAGAGAATGACTGTAGAGGTTTGTCTATCAATTGTTCACATTTGGTGCTGCCCTGAACTGATCACCCCTTTAATTAACCACGTTAAACTATCTCCCTGAAGCTTATGATGCTTCTGTTACTTGCCTGTGGGTTTCCCTCTTCACTACAAGGCTGAATGCTTCCATTAAATTTACAGTGAGAAGAAACCAATAGAGGAAATGATGAAGGATATCCCTGGGCTCCATTTGAAAGAACTGCTAAAGAAAGGCTTCACAGCAAAAGAAAGAATTTAATAAAATAGAGCTTTTTTTTTTCATGCCTAGGGAAAAGAAAACATAAAGAATAGATTTACTTTTTCTGTATTTAAAATGTATTTTATAATAGCCAAACAAAAATTGCTAAGCAATGGCACACCACCACAGAGGACATAGTGTATTCACCAGCTATAATATCGTAGTCCCCCAACCTGGTGTATCCATGGTTTCATCTTTGAAAAAGGTAATATTAAAATCATGTGCACGGGAAGAGGTTGGAAACAAAGAAAGGTTTACTTGGATTTTAGATAGATGGACTACATCCTTATCTTCTGATAAGTCTCATCTATATGCAGTGACCTTAGAGATCTACGAAATTTTGTCAGGTCAATATTCATGGCATCACCATTATCTCCTTTAATGAGTATTGTAAATGATGAAGTGTCAAACAATTAACACATTTCTCCTAGTCTTGCACTTAGGATAACACATATTTCCCAAGAGTGGGAAAGAATTTATTTGGCTTACTTTCAATTTGTGCAACAAGGGTACAAATCTAGCCTCAAGAACACCAAGTCTGGTATATCATTACCACTTTCTGCAGGTACACATTTAAAAGTTAGGAAGGCTTCTGCCTGAGCTCACAAAATTCATAATGATGAAGTAAATACGACTATTGGCAAATACGCATTTTTCAAAATGAGTTAGGCATTTCAGCACCTTGAAAAAGTAATGGTGATGAATGGAAAATACACTTCCTCCTTGCCTTCCTCTGAACAAAGACAAAAACTACAAACCTTAATAGCTCTAGGTGAATTTATATATTTGACAGTGGTTAATGCTATATGCAGCCATCAGATTGTTTAGCCAAACATTTTTTCTTTACCAGATGTGATACAGAATAAGCAACATGTGGGAGATTTAGAGCTGGAACAGACATAAGCAATGACCTCTGAAAATTCAGTTAAATAAGTTTACTGGAGCCATGTTCACATTCTGTGTGTATAATTCCTCTAGATAAATTAGATAGTAATTCAGCTCCCTCTAATAAAGTCTTCTCTTGTGCAACATAGACAAAGCAAATTGCAACATCCCTGTTTCTCTCATTGAAAAAAGAGAGTTTGTCCTGCCAGCGAATGGAAACTCGAATGCAATGTGCGAGATCTCAACAGCTGTATGTACCCTGCTTCTCCTGAGGCTCCATCACATGCCACATGCCAGTCACCATAATTAGCGAGAGTTAGAAGGAAAACTGACAGTACAGTTAGGAAATGTACAGCATTATATATAAATAAAAGATTACCACTCCCCAGTGCCCTTGTCTCTTCTAATTCCTGGGGTTTTTTCCACTCCTCAGACCAATAGCAGTGTTGAATTCTGATGAAGCAGAGTGTGGTTCAACCTCAGGCATTTTGTGAGGCAGAGAGCAATTAAGCGGCACTAAAGCAATACATAACAACATATACTCTTCTGGAAAGCAATTGGCTAACTAAAGAGTTAAGCTTGACGTTTCCAACAAACTGTAACTGCAAATTTAAAAGCTTGCTTTACTTATCTTCCCTCAATGTGAAGTAACTGCTACCCAATTCATATAAGCATTTAAATATGGCTTTAACACTAACCTGCCCATACAGTCCATGGAAGCCAAAGGATAAATAACACGCCCAGTACTAAATACATGCTTAAATGTTTGCTGAACAGAGCTTGGATGAATTACAGATCGGGTGATAAGTCTTGACAGGAGAAAATACAGCAGAATTTTCATCCATGGCTCTCTAGACTACAGAATGAAACACAAGCAGTCATATTGTGCCCCCTATAAGAACTAATGAACTCTAACACAGGTTCTAATCTGTCTTTTGTTTCCTGGAAACACAGACCCAGAAAAGGAAAGTCATAAAAGGGAGATACAGATCCAAGATTCTACCCTTCCTTCTGCCCCCAGAGTCACAGGGCTCTCCTGCTTTGCCTTTGAAAAATCACTATTAAATTTGTGCTTCATAGAATCACAGAATTGTTTATGTTGGAAAAGACCTTTAAGATAACCAAGTCCAAATGTTAACCCAGCACTACCAAGTCCACCATTAAACCATGTCCCTAAGCACCATGTCTACACGTCTTTTAAACATGTCCAAGGATGGTGACTCCACCACTTCCCTGGGCAGCCTGTTCCAATGCCTGACAACCCTTACAGTGAAGAAATTTTTCCTAATATCCAATCTAAACCTCCCCTGGCACAATTTGAGGCCATTTCCTCTTGTCCTATCATTTGCTACTTGGGCAAAGAGACCAACCCTCCACCTTGCTACAATCTCCTTTCAAGTGGTTGTAAATAGCGATAATGTCTCTGCTCAGCCTCCTCTTCTCCAGGCTAGACAGCTCCGGTACCCTCAGCCACTCCTCATCAGATTTGTGCTCTAGACCCTTCATCAGCTTCGTTGACTTTCTTTGGACATGCTCCAGCACCTCACTCTCCTTTTTGCAGAAGACAGGGATGGACACAACTAGCAAAGAATGATGTTCAATATTTTTCTGGTTTTATTTTCAAAAGATGTATGGTTGACAGAACATATGAGATGCAGCAAGATGGACAGTGTGCCTAGATCTTTCAAGTTTACAGCTGTCAAAATTGTTAAACTGTGCTATTTTTAGTTAAATTGCAATTTGGAACTGGCATGTTGATTCCACACAGTTGGAGCCTGCTTCAGTGCCAGTGAACATACTTTGATTTATTGCTCTTTTATTCAGGTCAGGAACTATAACCTCAGGATCAGTCAATTCATCGGTCTTAGTGCTCTAGACAAGAGGTGAATGTGGCCTTTAGAATTAAAACTGTTTGTGCTATGAAGGAGAGAACAATCTTCAAAGTGCTGAAACAAGTTTTCTCTAATTAGCTATGACCAAATTTGACTGCAACCTACTGAAACAGACAGCAGGGTAGGAAAATAGAATTGTTCTAATGTTTAAGGGAAATGAAATCTGGAAATAAGGAGTGTGTGTAAAAAAAAGAAAAAAAAACCAGAACACAACGAACTCAAGGAGAAACATTAAAGAAAAAGAAAGCTGAAGGATAATTAATTTTAAACATAAATCCTTCCTTAGATAAATGGGGACTAACAGAATTTTAAGATGGTGCCAGTGGTGCCAGTGGAAACACCCTAAATGTCTTGAAATTAAAATAGAAAACTGTAAGCTTCTAACAATATTTAATTTCTCTCATCCACACAACCACAGTTCAGATTTTACTTGTGTGTTCTCTATGCTTTGATCAATAATGTACCAGTACCTGAACTACAACAAGCAGGCAGCATCTGTACTCAAAGAAAACAAACAAAAAAACCCCCACTCCGTAGGATTGAGGGAGGTACTAAGTAGTCCACTGGAGAACAGAAATAGTTCTCTAAATGACCTTTTTAAAAATTACAGTAAGGAAGTTGGCAGTTACAAAAGGAAAATTAAGAACATAAGCATCCATCGCTCCCAACAAAACCAGCACAATTAATTCAAGTCTTCCTGATGACCTGTGTAATAACAGGAGGCATTTACTGCAATGTGCTAAGTGAAAGAATTGTCTTGATTAGCGCTGCTGAGAGAGAATGAAAAGAAACTTCGTCTTTGTGGAAACCTGACAATTCACTAACAATTCCTCTCAGACTGATGGTGGCCAAGTTTGAAAAGCCTAATGTTATGACAGGTGTCACAGAGAAGCATATAAAAAAGGCTATCTTAAAACAAAATCTATGAAAATATAGCAAACTTTAAAACCTGGCACCATTCCTTTAAAGTGAAAACAATTAAGCACCATTTTAGGCAAAGCAGCCAAGGGGAATGACAGAAATCAAACATTTTTATTTCCAGATTAAGTAACATTAAGAGAAGAAAAACAGAAAACACAAAGAAGAAAACACAAAGAATAAAAAAGATTGGTTCTGCATTGCTAAGCCATAAGGGACAAAAACCAGTGTTGGCATAACATTTTTCATTAAGTACAGCAAAAGTAAAATGTACATATCAGTGTTACACATCCTCTTCTTGCCTAAGGCTCTGATTAAGTTCCCCAAACTTCTTTTGCTCTACAGCTTTTAATGCACCACCACATATTTTTCTGTTATCATTGAACATGTCAGAGAAATATCTCTGCAGCACACTAAATTTAGGTTAAAAATCAAGGAGACAAAGATTTTTTTATTTTCTTACTCAGAGTATTAAAACGGCCACGGTAAAGGCTTTTTTTCTAGTCAACTACATCCATATGTGGGAAATATCAGTATTAGTTTTGTTACAGCACCAGCCACAAGTACTCAGGTGACTCAAAGTAACTGGAGAATTTTTCTTGCATGAGAAACTATCCTGATATGAATCTGACACAAGTGGCATGGTCTCTCCTCACATAAATTCCTTTCAATTTCTGGTCTATACCATATGTGCTTAAGGGAATACAGCAGAGGAAAATGTGGTCTATGGGATTCTAAAGCAGCATATAAGAAAGAACAGTTCTTTAATTTTTCATCTCACTGCATCTCCAAACTGTAAAATGTTTCCTTGACAGAATTCCCTTCCCTTTACAAAAGGCCATAACACAATCCATTAAAACTGCTGTATTCTAACATCAGTCTTTCCAAAGGCAGGAAAATACTACTCCTGCCACAGACATCCAGACTGTTAAAGGCTGAATAGTTGCTGGTACACATATCTGGGTAACAGATGCTTATAACTTCTCCTTGAGTAGTTCTAAAAAGCACCATTCATGGAATCACAAAATAGTTAGGGTTGGAAGGGACCTCTGGAGATCATCTCGTCCAACCCATCTGCTAAAGCAGGTTCACCCATAACAGGTTGCAAAGGAATGCATCCAGGCAGGTTTTGAATGTTTCCAGAGAAGGAGACTCTACAGCCTCTCTGGACAGCCTGTTCCAGTGCTCTGTCACTCTAAAAGTAAAGAAGTTTCTCCTCGTATTCAAATGAAACTTCCTGTGTTTCAGAGTTTGTGCCCATTGCCTCTCATCTTGTCATTGGGCACCACTGAAAAGAGTCTGGTTCCATCCTCTTGACACCATCCCTTAAGCATAAATAAAGTCCCCTTCTCAGCCTTCTCCAGGCTGAACAGACGCAGCTGTCTCAGCCTTTCCTTGTCAGAAAGATGCTTCAGTCCTCTCATCATCTTTGTAGCCCTCCAGTGGACTTGCTCCAGTAATTCCTTGTCTTTCTTGAATTGGGGAGCCCAGAACTGGACACAATACTCCAGATGTGGCTTCACCAGGGCAGAGTAGAGGGGGAGGAGAACCTCACTTGACCTGCTGGCCACACTCTTCCTAATACACTCCAGGATATTGTTTGCTTTCTTGGCCCCAAGGACATATTGCTGGCTCGTGGTTAACTTGTCCACCAGGACTCCCAGGTCCTTCTCCTCAGAGCTGCTTTCCAGTAATAACCATGTGGTTATTACTCCCCAGGTGCAGGACCCTACACTTGCCTTTGTTGGACTTCACTAGGTTCCTTCTCCACCCAACTGTGTGGCCTGTCCAGGTCTCGCTGAATGGCAACACAGCTTTCTGGTGCATCAGCCACCCCTCCCAGTTTGGTATCATCAGAAAACTTGCTGAGGGTATACTCTGTCCCTTCATCCAGGTCATTGATGAACAGGTTGAAAAAGACTGGACCCAGTACCGAACCATGGGGAACACCACTAGTTACAGGCCTCCAACTAGACTGTGTGCTGCTGATCACAACCCTCTGAGCTCTGCCATCCAGCTCTCAATCCATCTCACTGTCCACTCATGCAACCCATGCTTCCTGAGCTTACCTATGAGCATGTTACGTTGTGGGAGACAGTGTCAAAAGCCCTGCTAAAGTTGAGGTAGACAACACCCGCTGCTCTCCCCACATCTACCCAGCCAGTCATGGCATCACAGAAGGAATTTCCCTCCATTTTGTTCAGGGTCCAGGCAGAAGAAGGGCAGTATGTGTAATAGCATGTGTTATAGCGTACACAGAAATAATATAGTGCATATAGATAATACAGGTGTGATAAGTGAACAAAAATTGTTAACAAGCTTTCCTTTGCAAGTATGATTTCCATTGTGTAACACACAATTAGAATTGTGTCTACTTCAGCTCTCTCCAACTTCATGAATTTTGGGGATTCAGCATCAGCAAAACAAGATCAGCTGTTAAACTGATACAGGAAACATCTTTGGCCACCAGCAAGTGACATTTTCCCTGCAGCGTGAAGGAATTTTTTTCTGTTTCAGAACGATGTTACATGCATTTGACTCGCACACATACTCCCTTCACAAAGATACACGGTCCCTGCCAGAGGAACAAACTGCATCTAAAGCTTTCTGATCCCCCTCCATGGGATATTACGGAACAGCTGCAAAATTTAGATTTCTCATGTCCACATACAGATGGCCATGTTAGAGGAAAGCAAGCATGTGCATTTCATCTGTGTGCTCCAGGAGGCTGCCCGTGGTACTCTGACTGCCACAGCTCTACCAGCATATAGGTGGACATTCGGTGGATGATTCATGCCTAACAGCAAAAATTATGGAAAAGCAGAGGTGATTTGTATTCCTCACTAAAACAGGTGAGAAGAAAAAAAAACAAAAACACAACCCACAAAAACCAAAACAAACCAAAACCACACAAACCCAAAAAAACCAAGCCACCACACATCAACTGAGTGAATGCTCAAATCTGCTAACTGTACTTCTGATTGTACCTTTTAACTGACATTTCCGCAAACACATTAGTAAGATAATCATATATATGGCAGGTGAGAAGATTTAGGATTATTTTAGACTTTCGTGGGGAAATCTGTTCTGAAGGCACTAGATTTACATTGGTATGGAGATCAATATAAGAATAGTGAGCCATACACTTCATTTTATATTTCAAAGGATTGACTTTTTCAGGCACCATTAAAATCTTGTTTATGCACTGAATTTACCGTGAAGCAAATGTACAATTTGTGTACTCTGCCAAGCTTAGTGCCACTGAGGTAATGTCTTAGGACAGAGGCCCACAGACACATAGTCTCCTCACACCTACCAGAAAAAAGAAAGGGTTGGTTGTTCCAGTGAGGCTCCTACATTGTGCCACTCCCTGCACAATCAAAGAATAAAGTACAATGGTGTTTGTGACAACCAAAAAGGAATACAGATATTTCATCCTAATTCAGGAGTGTCACAGTGAATTTTATACTATTAAATATATCATCCTCAAAAGAATAGCCTGAGGTTTAGGCAGCCCAATTAGTATTTGAGTGCGTGCCTAAGCAATTCGTGTATGTCCAAGTTAATGTGAGGTCCAATATAACTGTTTTGACATGTAGGTCAGAAATCCAGGACTAAATATTTGCATTGCATTACTGATGTCAGGTCCCCACTAGGCCTCCTGGAGACTGTAAAGCATATACTGTTTTCTTTTTCTCCCTTAATTTCCTTTTCTACGCCTTTCTGCATTGCTAAAATCAGCCTGGAAACAGAATACAGTTAACGAATGTAACAGGGAAAGTCAGCATTTCACAATTAACAAGTCAAAAATATTAATAATATTTTTTTTGGAGGTCAGTGTCAGGAGGCTTTGAAACTTCTGAATAGTAAAGGAGGCTCAGGCTGGCTTCGAAGAGCAAGACAAAACAAAATACCAAAACTTTCGTTGTGCCATATATCACAGTTACTGTTAACATAGTGCATTTGATTTAATTCCAGTTTCACATTTCCTCTGACAGTCTCCATAAAAATCAGTGAAAATTTACTTACTGGATTTCTCATGCCAATCTCCCAAGTGTAGAGAAACTTTTAGACTATGTCTAGAAAAAGATCATTTAATATTATCAGTAAAACATCTCTCGCAGAAGCTAGTAAATAAAACAGTTTCTCCTAATTCTAATACACCATATAATGTGCGAAATCTTTCCTTGGCAGGGAAGCTGAAGGAAACAGTTGTTGTTTTGGGGGGGGGTTGTGTGCGTGTGTTTTTTGGTTGGTTGGCCGTTGGGTTTTTTTGTTGTTGTCTTGGTTTTGTTCTTTTCCCCTCTCTTTCTCGCTCTGTCTCCTTCCTTCAGCAATTTCTCAATTCTTTATGGGCCCAGAAACACCAAAAATGACTCAACTATCTTACCTGACAAAAAAGTCTGTTCTTTATCTCCTAGAGCAAGAAATTAAAAGCCAGTTAT
Organism: Caloenas nicobarica; assembly: GCF_036013445.1. NCBI lineage: Eukaryota > Metazoa > Chordata > Aves > Columbiformes > Columbidae > Caloenas > Caloenas nicobarica. The sequence goes on from NC_088256.1 coordinate 8,233,129, forward strand.
TTTTTCTTTAAACATCACTTAAAGGATTATCTAACTCAAACTATTAGACTTCACAAAAATATTTACAATCATCTTCTGTCAGTAGAAACAGATCATTATTAGTATTGCTAAGAATTTTGTGAAAACATGTTAGCAGTTGGAAACCACTGACAACGGCAAGGAAGCCAGTAGTGCAGTCTATCACAAAATGTTACGTGACACCATCACGGTGTGAGGGTGGAAATAGCAAATAAAATCTTCAGAAAATGTTCTCATTTATAATATCTGGAAACTGGATATAACTGTGTTCCAGAAAGATGAATTTGCTATGGAATAGGCACAGAGCAAGCCTACTGGGATGGTAAAAAAATGGTGGAGTCTAAGCCTGATTTCTTTAGCTTTCCAAAATGAAAACTGCAAACTGTTACAATTGCTATCCATAAATATACCCAGAGAGCACAGATCCAAGCTGAAAAATAACACTGATAGAAGAATAAGTGTACATAACGTGGACATGATTAAGTTGCAGCTGAAAACTCACATAAAGGATTACTGCCTGAGGCATGATGGGATTCTAAAACTCTCTCCTCCCATTAACAATCGGACAAAACATTCGACTAGTTTGAGGAGGGAACTTGATCAATTTGTGTCATCACTTGTACAACCCAGAGGTCTGGATTCAATAACTTTAGAGTAATGATTGATATGACTTTGTCATAGCATCTTCTATCTGGCCCAAGACACATTTCTTTGTGCAGGTCTACCATGACGACCAACCATTTCATGTGTTTAGTTTCAGAACAATTTTTCTTTGTAAAGCATGTATACTTTTCTTTTTAACTGAGTTGACTTAAGGCACTACAGGGACACGCAGGTTCAATATTACGGGGAACAATGTACGGTGAGTTCCACCTCAGGCTGGAAATCCAAAACTGCTCGAAGAAAAATATCCTTTTCAGACTCAAGTCTTGCAACATTTCCAGAGTTTTTCTGCCTTCATTTCCACAAATCTCCATTCCATCTCGATTCACTCTTAACTAGCTCTAGTGTGACAGTCACAGACAGTCCGTGTGTGTCTACACCACAAGGCAGACATTTTATTCTTAATATTTTATTACAGCTATTAAAAGCCATCACAGGATTGGTTTGTTTCTAAGTTTCCACCATTTCCTATTTTAATTATGAATTGTTTAGCTGAACAAAGCCAGATGAAATGAAAAGCACAGTGCAGAAGTAGAGGAAGAACTTTACAATCATAGTTGACAGCTTAGCTATTTATGCTGTAAATGCATCATAAATAATTTCTGAGGTCTTCATACATTTCTGTACTTGGTCTGTAGCAGGCTCATAAATAGATTGATAGACCTTTATTAACCAGAGATATCTAAACCTTAAAGTAAAGCAGTGCCACAGCCTTCTCTCAAAAGTGCAATGCTAGTTATAATTTCCACAGATCTGCTCTTCACAAACAGGTACAATGAACATAGGAAACAGTTTCAAAATGGGAAATACCAGATCGATTTTTCTCACTAAGGATCTCAAACACATGAGAAAAACAACTTTCTAGAGACCCTCGACACAGCCAAAAACACAATTTCAGCCTTCCTAGGACTCTCCCTGTTGTTGTTCCATCTAGCTTCAATTTACCCATCTTTTCCACTCCTCTACTGACCTTATGCCCACTCCCTCCTTGCTGTCTTCTGTACTACTTTGCCTTTCTTTGTCATCAGCTTTTGCTAATGGGCACTCTTCTGCTTTCATTGATCTAGCCCTTAGAAACCCTTTAGCTTTTCTCCAGGTCCTCACCTTTTATTCCTACACCTTTCTTTCTCTCTCCTCCAACCCATGCCTGCATCTCATCCTCTTTCCATTTGTTACCAGGCACCTTGTCCATCAGACCCTGGTCCTGTGCCTCCTGATCTCAAACCTTTTGGCCTGCTAATTACTCTCCCACCTACAGTTACCCAGCTTCTGCATCCTCTAGCAGTCAGGATATACAGGGTTTTGGTTTCCTTCTGACGACCATCAACTTCTACCGACCTGAAGGGCCAAGTATATGAAAGTCCTGCTTGATTGCTTCAGGTCTGCAACAGAATATACTTAATTCCTCTGGAGAGATGTTATACACCGAGATGTATTTCCCCATATGATAAAGGGACAACACTTCATTATTTTAATTAAAAAGTTACCGTAAAAGATAGCATTTTCTGCTTGAAAATTTTTTCTAGAGTTTGGTTTTTTTTCTGGTTTTCTAGCAGAAAATAAAAAAGAGACTAGGAAGAAAAAGAAAGAAAAATTTGCTGAGAACACTGGAATTTACAAACTTAGGTATTTCAACAAAAACAAAGTAATTTACTGACACAGAACAACATACAAGGCTTAAAAGACATTTTGGAAGAAAAATCCATCAAGCGTTATTAAATACAAACATTCTACCTACCAACTCCAACAACAAAAAAGTTCTTCTGTAGCTGTCTGTTATTGGACAACTGCTGGATGATCAAGAATGCAGACCTTTGGCCCTGGCCCTGTATGGCTGCTCTTACGCAGCTCTTTTACTTCATCCACCTTGCGCCTTCCCCTCCCACGTATTCCTGGCCCACAAGGCAGCCTGCAGTATCTGAAATATTCCTGTACTTTCCTAGAGTAGGGACGTGCAAACAGGGTACATCAGATGACTCAATTTTTTTATTTAGTCTTGACAGACAGCCTAGCCCAAAGAGGTACCTGGACAGCTTCACCACAACACAATAACGGCAAACACTGCACACAAATGGTAAAAAGCAGTTGTTATTTAAAGTCTCAAAATACTCAATACTTTGCAGCTCCAAGTTTTTATTCAGTTGCTCAGAAATGGTAATCTAAGTCTGCTGCTGAATCCTTACTGCCCCCCCCTGTACATAATTCGCCTAACTGTACTGCTCTGCAACTCCTGTACTGTCAGATTGGGCTGGGAGCTCGAGCACAGGCTCTCTAGGCAGAGAGGTGATGATCGCTTCACGCGGCACGAGATTTCTCAGCTGTGTCCCCTCTGCACAGAGACTGAGAAAACTCAAGTATGTTCACCTCATATCCTCTAGTTAAAGCCAGGGAGACTATCAACACATTCAGCAATATACTGCTCCTTAGCAGAAATGTTGCTGAGGTTGCAGATTGTATGAGGCAACTTTGTGAACCTTTCAACCACACCTCTTCAGTACTGTCACATACAGTCTTTGAAAGGTGAAGTATGCAAAAGAGCTGAACCTTGGCTTGCACCGTACGTAATTTTGTTCTGGCCCCTCAGGAGTTAAGCAATTATAAAACATGCAGCTTCTGCTTCTATCAGGCAAAAGCCAGGCAAGATGAATCAACAGCATTTACACACTTAAGGTTTTCAAAGTTCTTTACAAATACTAACCAACTGCCACATTGCAAGTGAAATTGTATCGGAACCCAAACCAAGGAGATCAGTAAACAGGAAAAACATGTCCTGCTTTGAACCTTTTCTTTAAAAGCTACTAAGAGTGGAAGGAGTCGGCAAGTAAAGGAACTGTGAAGGAGACACAAATTCAGAGGTAATAAAGGTGATCTGTCCAATATAGTGGAGGACCTAACTGGTGTTAACCAGAGGGGGGGGAAAAAAAAAAAAGAAAAAAAAAGAAAAAAAAAAAGAAGAATGTTAAAACAAGGATCCTGTAAAACAAGGATCCTGGCCAAATGATCCGGCCAAATGAGGACAACTTCATAGAGCATGTGAATTAGATATAATTGCAACATGACAGAATAGCAATTGTTAAGTGTTTTGCAGGTATTAGAACACACAAGATGGTTGTAGAGTAGCCTTAGGTAACAATACTGTGAAGAAATGGGAAAAGAACAGGAAAGATGGTGCAGAACATTTTGTGATCAAAATACTAAGGTCCATGAAAGACATCCACAATCAGAATTGGATACAGCTAAAGATCTTAGTGTTATTTTAAAGGTAAATTTTGTCAAAAATGTTTCCATGAATTTCACAGAAAGAGAAAGGAAAACAGTATCAATAGTAGGGAAACGTCACCTGGAGGTCATTACTGTGTTTCAGGGACTTGGCACAAATAAGAAGTACGAATCTTCCACTTCAGCTGTCCTCCCTGTACAATCTCATCACAGAATATCTTTAAGAGATACTCTCTTTGACAACCATATTACTAAATTAATGCTATAAGAGACTTACAATAACGACTCATTATTTGGAAACAGAAAAAAAGATTTGGACCTAATGTCCAATCACAGAATGATAACAAGCCTGTAATATAAAACAGCTGTGAAAGGTAAAATCAGGAGAGCTATTTAGACAGTACCAGTGAGGCCTCATCTGGAATAATGTATACAATTCCACCCAAGGAAAATAAATTCAACCTGCATTAGTAGTATGTTTGAGGGAATTAAAACTTATTTAAAAGAAGAGACTCCTAGATTGTATAACCCCAGAAAATGAAAGTTGAGAAGGATTTTATGTATTTTCCATTCTTTCTCATCATAGAACTAACCAGCAGGGGAAAATAACCATTTCACCTAGAGGGTGATGCTGGGTTAAGAACAAGTGATATAAATTGGTCATAAACACACTTAGGTTAGAAAGTACAGTACGGCTTTCTAGTAAGCAAAGGGGGGAAAGGGAATAGAAACAGCAGATGCGAAAAACCACAACTAGTCAGGATAATCAATATACAAAAATTATTACATAAACCTGGCTGCATGAGACAGAATTTGATGATCGACAAGGTTTCTGTTGACCTATATGCTTGTTGCCTCATTTCTATCAACCAGACTTTCCTTAACTCAGGTCTGTGCTTCCATGGATTAGATTGAGCAAGAAGAACCCACAGTATTAGAGGAAGCCGAGGAGCCACATGCCTATCCTGCAGAGTCTTACTTATTCACACTGCCAGAAGGATCCATTGTGAATTACTGAGTCATGTGAATTAGGGAGTGAAAAACCAGGCTTGCCAGATGTGCTTTTTTCACGTATTTTGACAATTATAGTTCAGCTTAATCATTTATGATAATACTTCACAATGTTCTAGCAAATGCTCTGGAGTATACTTTGTAAAAAATAATGAAGTCTTAAGTAACATGGCAACTCACTCGGCTTTTAAATCTTTGCTGAGAAGCAGGAGGAAACAGCCAGTGTTTTGAGCAGATTATGGAGAATTATTGTAGTAAAATTAGGAACATTCCATTATTGCTTCCCCATCAGTTTCTTAAGCATTAACTACTGTAAGATTACCATGGTTATACAGCAACAAGACACCCACAAATAAGATCAAATAAGACCATAGTTTCACAGCTTTAAAGGAAGCAATGCTATTAAATTGTAGCATGGGGTTATACAAAAGAAACCATAGGAAAGGAAAAGACTAATAATTTCTGTGTCTACATTCAATTCACTGCTCTAATTCTCATTGAAAGTCAGCTGTCAAGTTCTACATAACAAACTTCTTTCCCTTGATTATCACGGCTTTGCTCAGCAATTCAGCTGGCTGCAAACTATCACAAAAATGCTTTGTTTACTTTAAAAAAATACAAAAAAATATTAACCTAATAGAAATTTTCAAGCCATCTCCTTTATCACAACTTCTGGAAAGGGTTGGATAAGCACCAGAAAAGTATTCATGTGATCTGGCAGAGCTCATTTACGGAAGACACAAAGTTGATATAAGCAGTTAAACATCTTGTGTCAGTAACACTCACACTATCTCAACTTCGAAAAATGTCAACGAATGAACAGTGTCTGTACTTAATTTCAAGAAAATTAAGGAAACCTGTGGCATTCATGGAAATTTGCTATTTCCAAACTTCCTGGTTCTGCTGATTGGCAGCAGTTGCCGTTATAACATAAGGTGGAAAATAGGAACAACTTGCACAGATCTATCATATGTTTCACATTCTGTAAGTGTTTAGGTGGGAACGAGTTATTGTTCCAAAGCTCAAAAAGAGGTAAGAGCATAGTCACTGCAGATGCAAGTCTGAGGAACTCTCCATTTCATAAAATCAGAATCCTTCCAAATGTTGTGCCAATGGAGGCAGTAAACTGACAAGAAATGTAGATCAATGTTCTTTAAACATTTCAGCTTTTCTGATAAGCAAACATTTCAGTCTGTGTAATATTGTCAAACTACAGCTGCAGAGAATTTTGAAGAGGCTCCTATGTACGTTTTAGATATTCTTATTCCTTTCTACCAGAAAAATGTTCTCAAGAGAGCATAACGCCAACACACTCCTGTTCTCATTGCAGTCAGTTCCCTGAGTTGATTGTGGCAGACAGAATGGGCAAAACCTCAAGGAAAGCTTGGAATTCGATGTCGTTGCCTGACTAAGGTACTTCACAAGTTGCACCAGTGGAAACAGTGAGATAATTTGCCCCTAGATTCATGCAGGAAAAACATAACTGACATCGCAGAGAGAGAGAAGATTTGGCAAAGCAGGCAGAAGGCTACAGGCATTACGCTGCCATTAAATTAGCATTTAATCTTTCCTGCACAAGATGCAGCATTTTCCTGAGAAATGTGATCTTTGCAAGATACCAGACTCTGGGATCTGTCAAATAATCAAAAAGCTGATTTCCTGGCACAGAAATATCTTCCCATGAAATGAGACTTTAAATGACACAGAGAAATTACAGGAAGGTAGTGAGAACTTCTTGTTTGACGGGAAGAAAAAATATAAAGAGCTCACACTAAGAGGGAAAAAGAGTCTTTAATATTAAGAAGATACTACATACATGTGAAGGAGACTATATAAAATTCAGATTCCATCATTCAAACTGAGTCCAGAGTTCCCAAGGAGATAAACAGAGTGATGCATCTAAGTCCTGATGGCCTCAGGAAACTGTGGCCCATGTAATGGTAGAGAAATATCAAGTTGTACACTTAGGTCCATGTTCTGCATGTGCAAAGAATAACACACAGATCTGAAAGGCAGGAAGACTTTGCAAATGAGTTGTATTTTGTAGTGTTCTTTCTACATGAAAGAGTAGAGCTCTCAAATTGCTCTCCTTCCATTGCTCATAGTTAGGAAAATATTCTGTAAAAATAAATGACGATTCACTATCCACTTAAATTATTTTCTTTGTATCTTTTCCTTTTCTTTTTACTTTTGTTATCAAAGCCAAGAATAAAGAACAAAGTCTGTCTTAGGTCAGTATGAAAACATTCAAGCTGACACTTCTGGATGCAACAGCAATGACTATTCGCTTTCCAACATGCACTATTTAAAAGATCTGTTTTGATGATAAAAATCAATCTGTATGCTCGTGAGACACCAAGTAGGGGTATTCTCCAGATGGCAGAAACTTCCTATACTTAGGAGATAAAACACAACAAAACAACTAACAAGAACATTATTAAACTTGACACAAGCCAGGAAACAGTAACGTGGCTTGTAATCACTTTGCAATGCCTATCAATATTTTGGCTATGCCTTTCCCAAATAAGAAATTAACCCAGATATTTAATCGTTACTCTTTACAATAGCCAAGATTCATCATATAAAGTAAGGGCAGGAATAAGAGTAGCAACAAGAAAACTGAATTTTCATGTCATATTTCAAAGAGATTGAGCTCTGCAGGTTTCACGAAGACTTCAAGGGAATTTGCGTTACAGTATTTGAGCTCATTACAAGAGCTCAAAATCGAAGAAGATCAGAAATGCCAAGAAAAAACAAAAGATATGTCTAGCATTTTCTAGAAAATCAACCTGTGTCTATGATTTTACATCAACATATAAAATGATAGTAACAACAGAGTCAAACACCTTTGCATCAAGTTGGTTCTAAAAAATGACATTAAAATATTGTGTTTGTGTGCTTTTATGAAAGGTAATAGAGCCTTTGTATTGATAGAAAAGCTCAGCTACGCAGCCTTTCAGCCTTATGGAAACAACAAATAGAACAACATTGCTTTAAAGGAATCTGATTCTATAAATTTCAATGACTTTTTAATGTCATGAATTTAATGACCTTTCACCTGACCATCTTGTCCCTTTTGCTGCACCGCATCGCTATTTTGCACTTCTCTCTCTTGCGCTTCTCTCTGTCTGTTGGTTTTAAAGGCAACCCCAGTTTCTTTCACATCCTTCAGCTGCTCTAAGCTATGGGAGCTGCTCTTGCAAATTTCCAGTCTCCATTTTACAATTAAGAAAATAGATACCCAGAGAAAAGCTGTAAAGAAGATACTAGCTCAATACATTAACATGCTAACACTTCATCTACATGCTTGTTTACCATTATTCAGCAACGAGCAGGAACATTTCAGGGACATGTACAATGAACATAGACATATGACTAAATCAATACCAAAGGCTCATTAACAAAAAGGACCATTTTGTTAGTTGACTGCTATGGCCTACTCATGCCCTGCTGTGTAACAGAGGTCCTGGTACAACTTAATACTCCAGTACAGCCTCAGGTTGCCATGGAAAGCAGTGGAGGAAGGCAGTATGTACACCAAGGTGTAAAATGATACAGGCTTATCCAACAGTTCAACATGAGAATAAAGGTCTCTGAGGTCTTATCTTGTATTGATTCAGCTCTTCATACAGCAGTTAAAGAAAAAATATCTCTTTCTTTCTGGACAAAAATAAAATAAATAAAAATCAAGCAATATTATAGCATAGAGATTTTTGTTCAAGACAGTGTTTACTTCTCTACAGGATTAAGTAGGCACCTATTCTCAGGGAGCAGAGAGGATAACCTGGATTAAGTTTCTTGCTTCTCCTAGTGAGAAATAACTTGTTTGCCAAATACTTTTGAAGTAACTGAGCCATCCAGAAAGTCTACTTGTATTTGGAAAATAGAGAAAAGTGGCAGTAAAGAAAAAGGCTTAGAAAACAAACATACCATCAAGAAAAATAATGTAGTGAATGGCTATATGGGAAATACTTACTGGTATATCTCTATCTGACTTCCTCTGCAAAAACACACTAGGGGCTCATAGATGGGTAGAAGCAAAAAAAAAAAAAAATTCAGCAGAACAATAACAGATACTGAAGGAAACATACATAACAGTAAGATAGTGACAACCACTTTCTCCAGGAGGGCAGCTCACGTTAACAATCAGATGCCTCCAAATTTCTAGCAACACGTCCATTTCAGTAAATCACAAAAGGAAGAAATATGTAAATACTGAAAAACATTAACTTGCATTTCTTCTTTTGATGCAAAATAACAACCATTAAGCCTACACACTTGTTCTTCTCTTGTCTCTAATGGCCAGAAAGGTTGCAATTGTCTTGGAATTGTGACAAAATTTAGGTAATGGGAAGTACCCAATGGTAACAGTAAGTTACCTCCTCCCTCCCTGACATATGGACGAATCTGTGTTACCAGAGATGCTTTGTTCTTCCTATGGAAAGGCAAACTAGACACAGCAGCAGACAACATGGTAATAGCATGAGCAGCACTCTAACTTCCCCACTGCTGAGCATCCTTGAGAAACTATTAATTAGTTAGAAAGTTTAAAAAGGCATCTTCCACTGGTTCCTTTATGAAACCATGTTATTCATCTCAATTAAGTGGAACCCCACAGAATGGCTGTGGGGAGTTCAGCATAACACCTACTTTTTCAGAAGACTTTCTTATTTCAATGCTTTCTCTTCTTTTGTTAATTGCCTAATTCCACCTTTTCCTGACTGCACACCCCCTGGGAGGTAAAGACCACTTAGCTATTTATTCACACAAGAAAAGGGGCTTTGAAAAAAAAAAAAAAGCAGCCTTCCCCTTTTCAGACATTTGACAAATGAGACAATTCATCAGTAATTAAAAAGTATAGCTTTTTAATAGCTCATCTTATTGGCATACTAAAAGGTAGAAGGAAGCAAACAGAAGAGCTTTGGAGAATGAGGTTGTCAACTGTGCATATGTTTGCTCACATGAGAAAGGTGAAATTCTCACATGGTTCATCCTTTCCATTTCACCATCCTGCCAGCTGCATCTGTAATGACTGATTAAACCTCCCAAACCACTCTCATGGGACTATATCAGTTCATGTCTGATGATAGTCAGAAGGATAATTCAATCTGCGTTTGCTACCATTTCTGAAAAGTCAGAGTACCTGAGAGTTCATAATCTAAACATTACCCTTGTGGCTACAAAGAAAGATATAAGTGTATGTTACATTGTCGGTATTACTTTTTGAATAGGAAATTAGCACTCATCTGTTTTAATACATTACTTGCATTCTAACTTTTAATGTAAGGAACTATCTCAAAAATACACCTATACAAGAAAAAAAAAATCTATTACATGGTACTCTACCCTATGACTTCAAGTATAATCTTCTCTCACTGTCCAAGAATAAGAGCAATACTTATAAATCCCCAGCTTCTGGAGTTTGGTTGGTTTAGTTTGGTTTTATTTGTTTGGGTTTTTTTAAAGTAATCACTTCTTTCACAGCTGTAAAAGAAAGAGAAGTTTTAACCCTACAACAAGTAACATACTTAAAAACTTGAAACATATTTCTGTAAAAAAATAACACATTATTTGCAGCTGGTAATTCTGCATTTAATTTGATTTGGATTCAAAATAGTTGACCTCAGCTTTCAGTCTTCCCTCTCATATTCAGTGTTTTCCTATCTCAGGATGTACTGCAATGTTGTTTAGTTTGGATTTCCCATGCTGGATTTGTATTCCCACTAATACTATACTTTCAACTTTCTTTTTTAATGTAGCATTTTTGTATTTATTGACAGGAGCAAGAATTGTAGTATTCCAAGTTCTCCCAAGGAAGAAAGGAACAGTCAGAAAAGTTTCAGTTTTAAGTGGAAATAAAGGTACTGTATTAGGCCACAGTAAAAAAGAAGTCATTTGGAGCAGCTATTAATTTCCAGCCTTCGGAGTATATCACTCAGAAGTCCTTGTTCATTTACAACATTCTTAGTTACCTATCTAAGGTTTTCCAATAACTGATTCCCAGTTTATTAAAGTCCTGCAAAGATTTAGGCTTCTGTTTCAGTAGTTACATTTCTTTTTCCTCTTGAAATTCTTTCTGCTCTTCTAAGGTAATAAATACTATCTCCAAATGTTTAAATAACTAAATAATGCATAGAGAATGTTAAGCTGCATATTTTCACCCAGCCTTGCAGATAAAATGCTCAGAACTGGACATGTGCCCAGATGACAGAGACATGTGGCCAACCCAGCAGCATCCCTGGCCTTTTACCTCTTACTCACACAAGCTGCTCCACTCCCTTTGAGCTACTATTGGACTTTGGTGACCAGAATTGCTTTGGATTCTCTCACCCAGAGACCTATTCAATCACTCAGCCAATAACACAACTGATTGAGAGCTATGGCCTTTTTATAATCTTCATATCCACTATTTCATACCACTGCATAATAGACCAGAACACGAGGAGGTATTTAATCAATTTCAAAAGCATAACTCACTTTAAGGTTCATTAAAAACATACATTCTGCAGTGCTTTAAATATAGAATCTCTGACTTCAAAATGTATCAACAAGATGAAAGCCAGCAAAACCTACACATCCAAGTTGGTGGAGTTTTCCAGGTTTAGGACCGACTTCACAGGTACGTAAATGCCTAACACAATGCAGTTTGTAATATTTGGTGATAGTCCTCATTAAAAACAGGAATCTAAAAATCTTTAAGAAACACTGAAGTCGATACAATAAATAATAGTACGAGGTACACGGAGTCAGTTTGAATGTGTGCCACATGTTTCAGTTGGAACTTTCATCCATCAAAGCCTTTCCTCCCTCTATCCTACAAAAGGTTTCTAAGTACTGCATGGGCCTCTTACATTTATGACATTTTATAGCTTATTAAAAAAACCCAACAACTTAATCTGCTTAGGAAGTGCTAATTAACCTCACCTTGTTAAAGCTGTGCACAGACTTGGCTGTACTCAGGTTTGAGAATCAACTTGATGACTATCCAACTGCAGGTCACCTTGTTAAAAATAGCCAATTGTCTCAAAAATGATGATATGCCACTCAATGGGATAAAACACATCTAAGTCTGAATACTTATTGTGATATGAGTTCTAAAAAATGGTTAAAAATATCCACATAATTACAGTTCAACTGCAAACAAGGTAAGTTCCAGCAATAGCTTTTAAAGAACCTATTGAACATGAACAAGTAATTTTAAAAGCATGAGGAAGTATTTATATTTAAGCACAACCACCGAATTGAAACACATTTACATCATAATATTGACTCTGGATAGGATTATTATTGATAATTTTGCCAGTAGTACACAAATAGAACAACCTTCAATTATGGTGTTAAGTTCATTATTAACCATGCAAATCTAAACTCAACAAAATATGTTTTTTAAATTATTAATTAGTAAATGACAACATAAGTGGCTTTGTATTGAATATAAAACTCTGGAATCAATGAAGCTCTTTTACATGAAAGAAACTCTTGTATTATCTTAAACATCTTAAAAGTCTCAGGAAACTTGCATCAACATTAATCCCAGGCAGATAACATTTTCAAAATGTTCATTGGGTACAAGACATTAATATTTTGCAGGAAATATTTTTTGCTGAGACAAACATCCAAGACCGCCAGGTTTTGGTCTTTGTTTAGTTCTTCTCAGCTACAACTGACTCAGTGGTGATCTAGGGCACTATCTAGAACTATCTGCTCCAACGTCGAGTGCAAGTGCTGGCTGGGCAAAGAGGATATTATCACAGGAAGTTTGAAAACTTCAATTATTGGGGCTTGATCCTGAAATTGGCTTAATTTCTTAAGGAGATTGACAGAATGGGGTAAGCTGATGCTGTTTGGTTTTTTTTAACATGCTTGGACATCAAGCACTGAAGACCCTATGACAATCCGACACTGATCAATTCTGCAATAAACTGCTGTCTTACTGGGCTTGGAGACTCCGAAAATTTAAGGGGAACGAAACACTGAACAGCAATCACATTCCCCCAAAACAATCAGCTTCAAACATTGTCTAAGCACAGAATCATTAAAAAGGGTTCTACTGTGGTAGAAACAGCAGTGGTTTTGCTTCTGCGAGTCAGATGACGATCTGCATGCCAAGATAAGTTGAGAGGAATTTGTATTGTAAAAATCACTTCCCCCAGTATGGATTGGAACATCTTAAAAACAAATAATGTTCTGACTCAGAATCTAAGTCATTTCCTAAAAAGCACATCAAACTACATGAAGTATCAGTCTGTTGCCATATGTTCCCTCTTTCTCTTATCGTGCTCAGAAAAGCAAAAGCATATTAGTAACATGGGAGGTGTCCTACACAGGTGCAAAATAGAGACATGGTTATGAAATAACTATCAGGCCCACATCAGCTTTGGCAACCCTTATGAAAATAAAACATATATGAAAGATGATACAAAACAAGTGATGGAGCCTTATCATAGAGTCATGGGCTAAAATCAGAATCCAAACGAAATTTCAGAGGACACCTATCTACCCCAAAATTACTTAAAATGCAAATGAAACCTAGTTTCTTCAATAGCAGAGAAGTTTTACTCTTCCTATTATGAGTTCCACCAAAGGAAATTAAAACCTTTCAAATGCTTTTTCCAGATTCCAAAGGAATATTTCATTGTTGATAGGAGGAAGCAGTTTTGCATGGCAATAATAGCTGACATAAAATAACTGAAGTCAGAAATGGCAACAGGATCTTCCTGGGGAAAAGTCTGTACCTTTGGAGTATATTTCCCTTCAGCACAACAAAGCCCAGATGTGGGACCTTCAAATACAGTGTATTATCTCAGGGCAAATGGCAAATTTATTCATAGATTGTCTGTGGCTTTTTTTGTTGTTGTTGTTGTTAACTGAATACAAAAACTTGTTTTCCACTTTGACCTCAAATTTCTTGTGTTTATTGCATATTCTTCTGGCTGTTGTTTTGAATATTTTTATTACTCTGAGTAATTCCATGCTGACATTTTTCATGCTCACTAATTGCACTAGATGACTCTTGTGATCAGAAAAAAAAAAAAGACATTCGGGAGAGATTAAATGAACGGAACAATCCTCAGAATCAATAACTGTGCTGAAATCTTCCTACATACAGATACATTCTTTTATAGTGCACAAAATATTTTATCTAATATTTTCATCTTCATTATTGATACAGAAGGTTTGATAAATATGAAAATGTTGCAATTTTTTTACTTTCTGGAATTTAGCATTATGTCAGCTTTCTTATTTTCTCTAATGTACAATGGTTTGAACTGGCACATAAAATATTTCATTAGTGTTGGTTCCAGACCTATGGCTGGATGATAGAAACTTATAAAATGAATTAAGAAATTAAAACGAAAAGACCATACAGAAAAAAAAAATAAAAAGGACAAAACCAATTTGTTGTTGTTGGTTTTGAAATGATTCATAAGTCAATTAGTATAGATCACAAGTTTGTTGGTTTGCTAAAGAGAGCTCTCCAGGCCATAAAAATATTTATATAATGATTGGAACAGCAAATAAAATCCCCAAATGAAAATCATTTCAATTGTAACTAAAAATTTATTAGCCTTTAAAGCATAAATTGGAAATAATCCCTTAAAGAAACATTCCCAGTCAAAATAAAAACTACAACTTTAACAAACCTGAGCTTTCTGTTATTAAAATGCCCCAATTACAACTTATTGTCCTCCAATATTTTTTGCTGTGCATACTACAGAGTAAGTGTCCTGACTCCTGACTCCCCTAATTCAGTTCCGAGACTCAGATGCACATTAATCGCCACAGATAACTGTTGAAATTGCTCTTTTCAGTTTTCCCCAATTTCTAACATAGAGGTCCAGGATTAACCACAAACATCACTGCCTTTCAGTGATACACCACTAGGGAGAGAAAAGCAGAGTATTGTCTTGAAATAAGTGTGCAGGCGTGGAAACGGGACTGGCTTATTCATTCCCACAACTTTACAACATAAATGAAGAAACAACCAGAAATGCTAAGTATTTTATTGCATATTCAATGTTCTTACTGATCTAAGTGACTACAAACTGATGGACATCCCAGACATTTCTTAAAGTGACCTAAAGTAACTTAATGACAACAAAGAATAAAGGTCTTTGTTTTATGTCTCCTCCTTAACATGAGCTACTCTAGCATCACTGCAGTCTCCAGAGCAAGTACAATTCTTGTATGGCATCCATTTTCATACAATTTTCTTGAAGATGGGACACCTACAGAGTTACTAGGACCTTTTCCAACTAGAATAAGGATTTAATTTGGAGTTTTTCATAAATGTGGGCTCTACAAAGATTTTATTAAGGCAGGTGAGGGAACTGCTGCCAGAATCCATTAGTCCTATGCTGGAGAAAGTATAAATATAGCAAGTTAGCAAAATATATTCCTGAGAGAAGAGTGATTTAGCACCAGGAGTGCTCTGGTTCCAGGGACATTAGTCCCATTAACAGGTAGATGCTCTCCTGGAAGGTATATACTCATACAAAAATAATCTAGTTGGAATGCTGCAAGACTGCTTCACGATGCATACGAAAGCATGATTACCTGAAGGCAATCAGGACATTTACTTCAAATATACACTCCTGATCCAAATCAAAATGCTAATGTAAATTCAGTCATTGTACCATACAGAACTGTAAACACTCACAAAATTCAATAGCTGTAGCATCAATGATCTGCAATTAAAAAATGAGAACAAACTGCAAAATCATTTTCTCCCATGTATTTATGTGCAAGTTGCATTGTACCACACGACCAAACCTTATTACAAAGCAAAGATCTAGATATTTCATCATAGTATATTTAGTGACACACCAACAAAATACAAACATGAAGTATTATATAAATTAAGTTATAATCCCATGTTCCTCCTCAGTAGTCTGATTTAAATCTGGAAACTCAGAGTCCTATTAACTACAAAAAAAAGTGATCAGTTCCTGTGCTGCAGTCAGCAGCTCGCAGCTTCCATTGGGACAGCACAATACCTACCACAAATAGATAAGCGTACAGTTTCCAAAGAGCTCCCAATAAACTGAGCTCTTCTAGAAATTCGACTCTGATTGCAAATACAATGTTCTTGTGACATGTTTAGCCTCAGCCATGCAACTTAACTATGACTTCTGTAGAGGTCTATGAATTACACTAGTTATCTTGTGGGATAATGAAAGTAAAAAAAACCCAACCAAACAAAAAAACCCAAAAAACAACCAACCAACCAACAACCTTCAGAGAGGTTGAGACAGACTGGAATTTATAAGCAAATAATTAGAAATGACTAAACGATGGAGCTTAGCTTTAAATGGTGTGAAATTACTTCAGTACTAGTGGAACTTCATTACTTTTTCTGCTTGCGTATAATGGATTTTTTTGGAGTACAGCATCTCTCTTGAAAAGCTCTGAGATATTAAAACATGTTTGATTAACTAGTCAAGAAGCAAAGTAAACAACAGTCATTTTTACAAACTAGTATCCAAATAACTCAGGAGAATAACTGTGAGCACAATGAAAACTAAACAGAGCCAGAGATGCCTTCTAAATATTACAGTAGATGCTTCTGCCAAAATATTGTCAACTAGTACAGATTACACAGTGCCATAATTACAGTAAATGACATAAAATTATTATTAACAGTTTGTAGTACAAAGTCATTCATTATATATTTTTACTAGGTAGCTACACAAGCATATGAAATGAAGAACAGTATAAAAGTGATTAAACTGATCTAAACTTCATATACAACACACAAATTACAGACTCATTTTTCACAAGGTTTAAACTCAGAACATCTGCTATTAAGCAAGACTGTTGGAGTCTGAGAGAAAGGTGTTGAGGCCTAATAATCCATTTCTGTATCAGGATAATAATTTCTTTCAAAAATAAAGCTATGTGTATGAATTTGAATCCCAGGCAAAAGGATTTTGAATCAAAAGCTGAAAAAGCAGTAGGAATGATGCCTTCATAATGACAAGAACTTCTGATATGCTACGAAGTGGTTCTAAACTGTTTTCTTATGTGTCGCCCAGCACTAGGAAAGGTTACAAAGATCAATATACTTTTGTTATGATGGGAATTGGTATCATTCAGCCACGAGTAGTCTTGCACCTTCTTTTTATTCTTTTTAAAAGGAAATAAAGTGCCATGTTGATCAAAATAAGCAGAAACTAATAGCCCCTTAATAAAATATGAAAAACTTCTAGCCGAAGCTTAGAGTAGATTGCATAGATTCTTTACACAGGACAGTTTTGCTTCATTGCTTGGATACCTGTCTCTGAATCTCAATACCATTTTAATCATATGATCCCATAAAAAGTATGACGTCAACTAATTTTCAAAAAAGTAATTATTGTTTCAGTTTTATATGATAACCCCCGCTGCTCCCCAATTATGACGATGTGACATCTAATTTGGACAACGAACCTCTTTTATCTTGTAAGTGCATATGTTGTAAATGCTATACTAGATTTTTCTGTCAATGTGATGAATTTTATCTTATCTGTACCTGTGTATGAATATTTATTTTTAGACTGTCCAAAACATATTATTGTTTAATACTTTTAGCAAATATTTTTCATTGACTTTAGAGAGATTTGATCACCGGTGTTAAATTTCTTGTAAACAACAGTTCCCATTCTGCATTTCATTTATTTAGAGACACATGCCAATACCCTACTGCAGAGGCTCATATAGTGACCATAAGCAACAGCCCTATTTCCCATTTAAATAACGGGAATTAAGACTTATTTACTGTGAGTTAAACGTACATGTGTAACAGATGTATGCATATATGTAACAAGTATATTTGCATAGTTCTGTGACTCACAGATTAAATTGATCTCGGCTTTACCAGTCTTTTTTAAACTAAGTTTTCCTTAATTTGTAGTCACTTCTGCAAACCAGGCAGGACCAGAGTGATGTTTTAGACATGAATTATAACTATGTTTCAAACATTGAATCTTTGTCCAGCAGATGTACACTTAGGAATCAATTGGGTTGTATTTCTCCTTTGTCTCAGCTGACAGTATCTTGTAAGAGAGCGTTTACAACAACAAAGACACTGCTTTCCTTTAGACTATCTCTGCATTTTGGCAATGCTTGATAATATGTTTTGTATCAAACTGAGAAACAAAACAAAAACCCAATTGTTTATTTTACAGTTTAAGACGACCTTAGTCTATTCTCTACTTGCAAATATTCAAAGTCAACCTCATTTCTAAAGATAACTTTGCTTCAACTGAATTCAGTTACAGTGAATGCAATTCAGTCTCTGATTAGTCTATTAGATATATTATTACTATAACTTTGATATAGTACATATAAATACATCTGTTATATATCAGCCAGCGACTTCATCTAACAGAAGTTATCTTGCAAAAAAAAATACGCCTTCCCCAAGGAACACTCTTGTACAGTCACAGTAGTTGTTAAATTTAGGAAACAAATATGTCTGTGACTCGCCATTTCCTTCCTGCTTCGATTTGGTTTATTAAGGATTAAAACTGGTCTTGTATGTCACAGTATATATGCACGACAAAATCTTGCCTTGCACAGAGCTCGCACTATCTATAAGAGCATATACCTGTAAATACCAGTAGTGGGAGGTATCACAAGCACACTGTGAACCAGAGGAATCTGATTAAATACACACACAAAAAAAAATCAGCATGAGTTAAATGCAAATTATTCAGAAAGTTTTGAAGTGCTGCAATCACCTGTTGCAATCTGTTACCCATGAGCAAGAAGGCTTTGCTTCAACTCAGGCAAACATCAAGTCTGTTCTTGCAGATAGCAAATAAATGAACAATAATAGCAGACAATGTATATCAAGTCAGACTATCAGCAAAAACAGAGTTAAGAGGCCAGCTACATCCTGGATCATTTTTTTGTTTGTTTGTAGTGAAGAATTAGTGGCACAAAACAGTGTAGAGAACTGAAGATGTGATTACACAGCTCCTACTACATAAAAATAGCCATGCAAGCAAGTCTTTGAAGAACTGTGTCTACCTACAACCATAATTTACAGAACACAAGTACAGAAAAACCACCAGAACACCTTTTTCCATTTCAACTCAAACTCCAGCTTTTTTAAGCTGCTCACATTTCTCTAGACCACCTTTTCCTGTCAAATAGTAACTTTAAAACTGTGCTCTCAGAAATATGTACATCTAAAACTCTTAAGTTTTACACTTCTATTTTACCAAATAATTCTACAGAAGATCTTAGGCAGAGTACATACAAAAGTACTCACCTATGTGTTTTAATCCTTCCAAAAGGTTCTCACCAAGAAATGCCAAGATAAGAGTTCCTTCGAATTGAGGATATATGTAAGCTGGCTTCTATTCTGACCCTTGAAGAAACATCTGAAGTTCAAGGTTGTTATTGCTCCATTCCAGCTCTTGCCCATCTCTAATACTAGAGGCACCAGATCAGGGATTTTCCTTAGGATGAAAGTTTCTATGAGCAGGCTCTAGTGAACAAATCCAGTCTCCAGGTCCTGTCATTTACTCTGCCTACACAGGTGAGTACTCTTAGAACTGGCATCATAACCACTTGTCAGTTAATTTCCCTGAACAGAGTAGGATAATTTACTCCTGTGAGATGTCAAGAAGAAAAAGGAGGGGAAAAACACCCAACACTAAAACAAAGAATGGTTTCTGTGTGACAGTTCTAATGCTGGCAGGTGAAGTACAGCCAGCAATTTTATGCACTGATTGTCAAAAACAAAAACATGAGAAGCTGAAATTGAAGTGATAGCAAGAAGTTTTCTAGTCTGCAAAAAAACCTTAGCTACTATTTTCTTTTTCATGACATTTTCTTAGTGTTATGTTTTTTTTCAAATGACAATAAAATGTGCATTGACACCTTTTCATTTCCATATAATCAGAAGTTCTCTAAAGGCTTACACTGAACTCTCACTGCTATAATCACAGAGGTGTCAAATTAGCATCCTAATGAATTCTCCATGGACTAGTGCCCTTATGTGTATTCCCCATTCTAATCTCATATCATAATAGCACTACAACTGTGTCCCTACAGATTCCTATGGAAATCATTATGAAACAGTTAACATCATAGATATACTACATTAAATGGAACAGAAAGTAAGAAGCATTGTAAAAGAACAGATTCTGAAAAGTAATTGGTAGATACAGCTATTATATCTGGTGTGTTGTTTATTTTTGATTTCCCGCCCCACCCCAATATTCCCAAAGAAGTCAGTCTCTGTGAAAAAAGCTACATGGCAGCCCCCCAAAAGAACTTAATATGGAAAATATTCAGCTAGAAATTTTTCAAGTCATGC
Organism: Caloenas nicobarica; assembly: GCF_036013445.1. Lineage (NCBI taxonomy): Eukaryota > Metazoa > Chordata > Aves > Columbiformes > Columbidae > Caloenas > Caloenas nicobarica. Next base: position 8,253,350 of record NC_088256.1, read on the forward strand.
AGCACAAAACATGTTAGAGGTTAACTAAACCAGAGTTTAATGGTCAAGTGAATGAGCAACTGAAAATTAGAGCCCAACCTTGTGAACACATACACACTAGTGCACATTTAAACATGAACAACCACCACGTAATGGGTTTCAGGATGAAATGGTTCCACGTAGAGGACCAGAATCAGTACTATGAGCAGCACAGAGTTGTAGGCACATGCTTATAATAAGCATGTTTGTTGTATCAAAAAGCAGCCACAAACAGCAGAAATCTAAAAAGTCTCACCCTTCATTAGGGTACCTGACTCAACAGCGGTGTTATTTCAAACATAAATACACTTATCTGTTTTTCCAAATGACACACAATATATTTGGGGTGGGGGGTGAAATCTGTGTTTCAACTAGTATTTACTAAATGTGGAAAAGACACTTTAAGAATTAGAACTATCCTGACCTTTGGTGGTTCATGATGACTAAATTACTGATGTCAGTAACGTGCTAGGACACGGGCTGCTCTATTGAACAAGATGGATGTAAAACTCTGCAATGGAAAGAGACTGATAAGTCTCTCAAATTCCATTTTACTGTAAAACTTTTGTTTAGTGATGGCAACTACAAACATACCAGAGTGAAATGTATTCTGAATTATTTTTATTTTAATGTAAAAGGAGACTCAACAATGCAGTTAAGTAAGGTTTGCCCAAAATAACACTTCAACTGAACTTCAGATGCAGAAATGGAACTGCAGAGCTCATGACTTCCAACATGGAGCGCATGACAGATTTTACTGCCAAATGCAAATTATTGGCAATAAGACTCGTTCTGTCTTTGTAGGAAAAAATACATTTACTGCAGTCCTCAGTTGTGAATCCCGTTTGAAATAACTGTCTGCATTTTTACCTCCTGCTAGAGGTATGTCACATATAGCACTAAAGAAAAACTGTGCATCTTTCCTGTAGTATAGCAAAAATGTGGAGAGAAATCCCAGGGGAACAGTTGAAGTTATTTTCATTGCAAAACAGGAAGACCAATAAGACACAGTCCCATAAATTCTTATGAAAATCCTACATCTCCATCTCACTTCTATCTAAACTGGCAGTGGATTAATTGCTTACGTCTATCATCTTTTAACAACCTGAAGGAAAAAAAAAATGACAAAACTTTGATTGTACTTATATTAGGAACAGAACAGTGTAGAATAATTAAAAATAAATGACAACCTTGGTCATGACAGAGTCTTACTGAAGGAAAGGTTGAGTCACTAAAAAAAAAATTAGCTTATTAAATTTCTCAAGTGCCACAAGTTACAGTAGTAATGGATAGCATTAATGACAGCTTGCCATAAGAGAGAACATTCTGACAGTCTTTTTGCCACAAAGACTCTGGTGTAAAAGGATTTTTCAAATAATTTTCCAACTTATATCTGTGTTGAGAGCTTAGCTAGCGATGTTAAGACTAGATGGAGATGAAAGCGGTATACAGCTTACATCTGGAGAATATGGTCCTACAACAGCTAATACTGGAAGGATGAAAGGATGAAGTAAATTCAGACAGTTGATAGTATCCAGCCTTCCTTTTAATGGTCCAACGTGAAGTACTCAGGCCAGGCTGCAGAATTACTCGTCATGTAATCAGGCAACAAACTGCTCTTGAAGGTCTGAAGAACAATGGTGTTTAGAGTGATGACACAAAATCAAGGCTGTTGTCTGAACCAGCTTGAAATATATTCAGGCACCCTCATCGAAAAGGGATATTGAGCTTCCTCAAGCTTTCTTCTGGTCTTACAGCTTTCACGTGGTTGACCTTATATTAATTTCATTAACTATGTTGATTTTTATTATAACCTACACTGCCTTGAAAAATGGTCAGTAAAATTTAGGATATTTAGACATTAAACATTTCCATGCACTTTTCTTTGTTAAAAACGCACTTTAAAATTACTCCCCTTTTGGCTTCCAAATTATAAAATACAATGTAGGTAAACTTTCTAAGCTTTTGCATTTCTCATATTGAAAAAAAAAAAAAAGAAGGTATAGATCTGTCAAAGATCTCTGGCTGAACACAGAATTGATCTACAGCTATTTCTATCCACTTTGCCATGAGATGCCACTTAAGATTCTCTAATGTGAAAATACTCCATAAATAACAGTGGCATGGTTATACAAGAAACCTTGAAGTAAAATGATCTCCAAGTGCAATAAAATCTTTAAAGATATATTCACTTTCTTCTCCAAAAGAGCTTCATCTAATTAACAGAAAATGTTTTGCTACAGATGTTGTCAAGTTATAAATTTAAAGTAATCTTGATAAACGGGTTAATAGCTTAATTTCAGTTTTGTAAAAACAGACATTTACAGAGTGTTATGGAATGATCATTTGAACCTATTTTTCTGTTTGTTTTTTTTTCTTACTATGTTGGGGACTCAATTCGCAGAGTCTTACTGTAGCGATTTTAATGTTAGCCTTATTATGACAAGAAAAACAAAACATAAAAGGAAACATCCCTCATAATGACAAAGGAGGAGGATACATATGAGCCATTGAAGCCTAGTTAGAAATCCAATTGGCAACTCATTTGTCAGTGCACTGGCAATAAATTGACCAAATTAGTTTTGCTGTTTCTCTTGTACAGAGAAAACAAATCCAGCTGATGGAAAAAAAAATCACTTCTAAAAACACTATGGCCGTTGAAAACCTGAACTGTTATTAGTAGTCTAGAAAAGTTATGAAAAAGAAAAAACAAATCTGCTAATGTCTTGCCAGTGTTCCCACGAAGGCTGAAATTACCATTATGTTCTTGTATTACTCAGTGAAAGCATTCCCTCTGAAAGCATGTGATAACTATTTGGAGCTACAGAACACTGCCGGCTTCAATTCTAATTTAGTGTGCAGCTTACCTAGCCTCCACATCATTAGTACTTACATAGATAACATTCAATTTAAAAAGCAAACTAGTTCCTCAAAAACACTGCAAGGAAATTGCTGTGCAAGTGCCAGCTAAAGAGAAACAATATTGTGCTACTCACAGGGATTTTCACCAGTGCACAGCAGAGGAGGTGAAGGCACTTTCCTGGGGCTCTTATCTTACCTACATTCTTCACACACTTAAACGACATAAGGTGAAGCATCAGCAATGTACATATTTTCCTGGCAACTCTAAACAGGAACAGACTGCATAGCCTTGTCATGACTTTGTGCTATGTTGCCTGAGATACAAACTCAATTAAATTTTCACAAAGGTCACTAGAGATTCTTAGGGTTTGCTAAGATCACCACCATCAAGACGCTCCTCCATCTTCTTTGGAAGCACAGCAACAGTATCATCACAGCACAATCTACAAACAACTAAATGGGCTGTAGAGACATTTTAAAATAACATATGCCACAGCTCTGAAAAGAGCCTACTTCAACACTATCAGGAAGCTGTAAAGCATTTTGCAAATATTTCTCATCATTCAAAAATTTATATATAGCTTTTACTATTGCCTTTTAAGTATTCATCTTAAATTCTATCATGTGAAAATTGTGAATCTAAGAATACATTTTAAGAAAATATAGTAGCATGTACCTAAGCAGGCAAAGAAAAAATCCACACCATCAAACCATTTGTGAATAAAAGGACTTATTGAATGGAGGTTTATGTCTTGAAACATGAAAACCTGTTAGCTTTTTACACTTCCAGAATATGGTAATATTTTATGTGCTGTTAAGATGTGCTCGTGAATAAAAAATGGCACCACTTCTACTTTGATAAGCATTCCTCCACACAAACTCACAAACACTTCCCTCATATCTGTCCAGGAATCATTATTTTAAAAGATAATAATAAAAAATTGGCACTCTCCCCTCAAAATATTTTTAAAGGAAAAAACAAAAATCTATAAAGCAGTCTCTTTTGCAGACCACAGCAGTTTTACTGAGTGGCAAAGGCTCATTATTATGCACTGATACGCAGAAGATACTACTGACAATTCCCAGAGTGTTCCCTCTTTCATAAACAGATTGTTGATGGCTGATGCATAATCCATCCAAACAGTGCAATAAGAGGCAAAATATCGCAAAATGTACACAGGACAGTCCAAAAGCTAGGTGCCAACACTGCTACAGATAGTAGAACATACATTTTTCTGACTGCACGCAGTTCTCAGTCAGCGGTATTATTTGTGAAGAAACGTAAATTCTCACACCTTGCCAGTAGATTTCTGTGTTTGCAGAGACTTCTCAAGCACTATTGTAAAGAGCATTTCACTTAATTTAATACAGTATTAAACCAAAAAAAATTGTACTGACAAAAGGCTGACAAAATTATGGTGTTTTAATTTTTTGTGGCGCACGAAATAACTCCTGAAAATATACTTCCTTGCATGAAAAATCTACTCAACTCTCCTGCCTAAATGGTCCAAGTCTAAACACCCCAAAAGCTGCAGAACATCAATGCAACAGCAAATAATCAAATACGATGATGCTTTTTGGCCCCAAGTATTATTTGAAGAGAAGTTCTTCATATAGTTTTATTTTACTCTCTACACAGAGTTTTCTAGCATACTGGTTGTCTTAATGTCAACTTAGGTCTATAGTAATGCAAACCACAGATGCAATGAGAGCTGAAGAACTATTTCTTATGAATGTGGCAAGTTTCAGGATTTGTTTTGAAACCAACTGTTTGCCGAGACTTGCAATCCTGAACTGTTTGACACACAGCTAAATAATATCAGTAAATAAATCACTAGCGGTTATTCTAGTGCAAACCTGCAGCCAAAGCTCTCCCGAGCGCTCCTGCAGTCAAGAGGCTGGTGGTGCTCACTGGGAAGCCGCAGCAGTGGGCTGAAGCCCAGGCAAACCCCAGAAGCTCTTTGAGGCCATGTCTCCACCTTATCCTCTCTCACAAAAGGCAAGCTAGCCTCTACTCAGGCATTCAGAGCAGCTCCACGTGTTCTCTTTGACAAAGGCTGCAGATAGGTATCGTGCAGCATTCAATTTTTTTTTTCCGTGAAGACTGGAAACATTTCTAGGGTTGCTGAGAGCGAGGGTCTGGCAAAGCAGAGAGCGAGCAGAGCTGCAGCCAGTGCTGGCGAGAGCAGTGAGCAGCTGGCACAGCCACGCAGATGTCCTGTTGAGAGGACAGGGAGCAAGAATCACTGACACCAAACCCAGTTAGGAAGGGGTCGGCAGGAACAGCGATGAGTGAACAGATCCAGTAGGAGCAGTTGGTAACAAACACAAGCGGGGACACGTGCTCCTGGCCACTAGAGCTGTGAAGATCAGCAATGTAGACAACCAACTTTAACAATGCTATTATCTAACAGAGGAACCACGGCTAGAGCCTGGGAAACTCAGCACCCAGTTTAGCAGCAATAATCCGTGCACTTGGGCAGCCCTTGGCTGACTCAGCAAGACACTCTTCCCCAGCAGCTCCTGTGCTTTCCCAGATGTTTTGAGGGAGAGGACAAGGAGGAGTGAGGAAAAGGAAGAGTCAGGAATGCCAGCTGGAAAACTTTTCAGAAAGATGAATTTTCTGTATTTTTATGTCACCAGAGGTGATGGTTGCTTTAGGACTGGGACATCTGCCACAAGGTCCTCAACTCTCCTCACTTCCTAATTCTGTCTTCAGCAACAACACTAGGGCCAGCAGCTACCTGGGTTGACAGGAAGGCTTTAGGCTGGTCTGGGTCCTTCTTCTGATATACCAGGAAATCTGACAGCCTCTTTCCTTGCACCCTGCTGTGTGCAGTGACATTAACTGAGTGTAGCAGTTAGCCCATCTCAGTAATTTCATTCTCAATGGTAGGAAAAGGATGTAATTGGGATGATAGCCAATTTGGAGAGAGGCTGGGGTAGAGAACAGGAGATGAAGAAATAATTCCCCACCTACTTTTGGTGCAACAGATTTTTCAAAGTGATCTGTTACCATGCTTGCTTCTTCCTCCCCTTTGTTTCCTAGAAAAAAACCCAACAAAACCAAAAAATCCCAAACAAAGAAAAAAGAACAAAACCCCCACAACCTTTCTTCTGTCTTCCACCGTGACTGAATGATACAAAAGCAACCCTTTAATGTGACAGTCCTTCAAATCTTTCAAGCCAAAGCCAGTGCAAGAGTTAAAAGGAGTTAAAGTTCATTCATTTTCAACTTCGTGAGTCAGGAAGCTTAATTACTACAGGTAATACGACCCTTAGTCTAAACTTATTTCTGCTTTATATTCCTGTGACCGTATTTTCAGTACAAGTCTTTTACGATAACATCCAAATATCTTGCTGCCTTTTGCTCCTCAAATATGAAATCTAACCCTTGTTTGTGACACACCAACTTAGATTGTGCAACTGTAATTACATGAGTGGGAGGTGACTAGGATGTCACTAACACAATTTTATCGGTTCGGGTGATGGATAAACAAAGAAAATTATAGAACACAGATAGGAAGCTCTGCTATAATTTTCATATTTTAAAGAAGCGCATAGCCATTACTATCCACAGGCCTACTGGGATATGGAACTTTCCTCTGTGAAATTTGTTGCTATATCACAGAACTGATCTATACTGAAATATCAGCAACATATTGTCATTATTAATAAAATATCTGAATTGAATCAGATTTGCAACTGGAAAAGAGACAACACCTCTTTCCAGTCTTGGAATATTCAGTATGCTACAACTGCTGCTAATGCTGCCTATGCCCTCTTTGTAAAACAAAATCTGGTTGTTTCTTTATTGGTCATATGAGAATTTAATTATAACCAAAAAAATTGCATAAAGCATTAAATGTATGCTAAGTATATTCAATTTCAGCTTTTACAGTTTTGCATACATTGACATCAGATAAATTTGTATCACATTTCTGCATTCGGACATATGCATCACAATTTTTTCCAGTCAAGATATAATAAGGTTACAACCATCTACTTCCCAGACTGCCTTCCTAAGGCAGACAAACTGAAGTTTTAAATTTTTATTGCATTTAAGAGGTTGATTTATTGATTGGGGTGGGGGGGGGGGGAATAAAAAAGGTCAAGTCAATAGCTAAGAATAGTTGTAACAGTGATTTGTGGTGAGTAGACATGGTAAGTGTAAACATGACTGATAAGATCATAAAGTCCAGTACTTGAATATGCTTATTTCACCTGTATTCTTGAAAAGGCTGTAATCTTTGTCATACTAAGTAAATGGCATAGCAGTGCTCTTAAACTTAGAAAGACTCCATACAAAAAACCAAATAGTAAAGTTTTCAGCAGAAGTAAAAAGATGAAGACAAAACTCCCTCTCTGAAGCAAGTTAAAAGCAGTTCAAACTGCTGTAGATCATTAACCAAGGGTCATGCAGCATCAGCTTTCTTAATAAAAAATTGCAATTAACAGGATAGAAAATATCACATGAAAGGCTACCTGCATTTTTCCCTTTGAAATGTGTTTCCACGATATATTTTTTTAAGAATAATTACAAAATTGGACCATATGCTGTATGGAATTCAATTGGATCTTGAACTTGCTTTACTTTCCTGACTGCTGACATAGTTATTACTGGCAGACTCAATGATTAAAATATTCTTGAGAGAGACATACACACAAATATCATTTTTTTTTTTTAAGTAACACATTTTGTTTCTAATTAATTGCCTTATGTCGGTTGATAATTTAGGATATACATAGGACACATTTCCCAATTAATCTCTCAGAACCCTGAAGCAAGAATTTCTTTTGTATATAACAGCTGGCATTATCAAATACATTAGTCCAAAAACCCTCCAAGATACCTTGAAAACAGTTTTCATAATACTTCAAACCAGAAAATACTGTTATTAAAAACAAATAATTTCAAGCCTAAATAATGCAATTTTAGATTAATGAGTGCAATGGACCAACAGAGAACGAACACTTGCTTCTCAAGAAGAGCGCAGTAGATGCTTTTATAGTATCAGAACACAGATGCTGGTGTAATTTACAAACTAGGAAGATTTCCAGCTAAAACAGGCAAAATACACAACGGGCAGTGATAACTTTTTGAAACCCCTAAGTAGTCAGAACTCTAAAAAGTTGTTCCTTTTGGTATTTGCTGTTAAAACTGATGAACAGGGATGACAACAATTGTGGCATGAGAATAGGCTTTATACAGCCTTCCCTAAGTAAAACTCAGACAATTTCCTTGTCTGTAAACAGTAATTTTGGGTAGAGCTAGTTAGGTTTTACCTGAAAAGTGTCAATATGATTATGCCAAAGCAAAAACAGTTAAGTGCTTCTTAATAGAATTTCTATGATGAAATTTCAAATGATGTCTCTCTCTACTCCAGGCCAACACCAGGTTTCTCAATCTTCTGTGTAGCATAAGGCTCTCAGCAGTTTTGAAGATGGTCTCTCAACTTTCCTGCTGGAATTTGACTGCTTCCCACAAGTAAACCACAGAGCAGAATGAGACATACCCGTGCCAAAGGTACAAAGGATGTGATTAGTGTTTGTCATAGAACACGGAAAATAGTAGATTCAGGGTATGATCAGAGCATCCTAATTCCCTGGGTCAGTATGCCGAGCTACTTTGATTCTTGCTCTTGCCATTCCAATGCTGATATTTTTTGTCTTTTGGCAGGTAGAAACACAGTTGTGAAAAGACGTCTACATGGCCATGATTTCACAAGACGACTTTTATCTACCTTAATTTACATCTTAGAATCTAAATGTGAGACTTAAATACACTACAGATACCTCAGCAACCTCAGGTGCAGATGCATCCTATATGGGGAGTTGCAAACTCCTAAATTTCAGGAGACAGAAAATTATTTTTTATCACATATTAGTTGGTAGTTTCCAATTTCCCGTTTTAAAGTCTGGCAATGTGACTTTTTAAAAAAAAAAAAATAATTTATTCTGTTGCTATGGTGACAATTCATCTCTGTCAACCATCAGCAAAAGACCAAGGCACACCTTTCTGCAAACAATTGCAGAAAAACAGTACTCTGTAGACACAACAACTAAGAAATTGGATTAGTTTTGAGGGAATTCATATATACCCTCACAGTAAGAAGACTAAATGATATTTATCTCCCTACAACATCTATTTTTGTCAACAGAGTGCACATAGGTAAGAAAATGCAATCATCTGAACCAAGCATTTGGATGAACATGCTATCCAAAGCCTGGGGAGAGGAGAACCGCTGTGGTGAAGATGGGACAAAACAGATGAAATTTTAAATTAGTTTTTCTCCACTCATATACCATTTTGGTAGGTATGTAATAGTGGAATGCTTGTAACTTTAATAAAATAGCAGGATGGGTAGTAAGTTGAGAAAACTGTGTATTCTGGTTAGAAATCTTTTCACATCATATATTAAATGCCTCCATTCATAAAGCAGCTTCAGAGTAAGCCTGAATTGAAAACTCCCCATTTCTCCTTGGAGAACATGCAGCCCCATTAAGGGCAGAGCTTTGGCTTGAGGTTTGTATCATTATGGTACAGACTCAAATCTCTCACTCCTGCCTGTCACTTCATTATATACTGCTATCCGTGCTCTTTACTTCATTATTTTAGACCAGAAGAAAGGCCATTTAACAAGGCCAACAAGACCATTTAACGTGGCCAAGAGCTTTCAACATTTCAGCAGATTCTCTCCACTGAATCGCTTATTTTTAGCATTTACCATTAAATGTAATCTAGCAAAGTATTTTGTTAGTTGAAGACTTTTTTTTGTATTTCACCACTCTTACGAGTTTTGCATTTCTCATGATTTTAAGTTTAATGTATTTTTCTTTGTAATTATACATTTTACCATGCTTATTCTTGCAAATATTTTGAAGAAATCATCTGACTATTGTTTACACTGTTCTTTATGCTCACCAGTCAGTCATTTTCATTTTCTTTATTAATTCAGCTTAATTAAACTGAGTTACAATGCCATTACTGCTAACAATTTCTTGAACATATCAAATTTCTCTATTAAATGGTTCACTATGCATTACATGGATACTTAAATTCCTTAGGGCATTTTAATATTTCCTCAACATCAGCTACCTCACAATCAAACTTTTGTTTCTTTACTTAAAGTGTATGTTCAGACAACACTGTGATCATTAGTTCCTACATGTTCCTTTTTTATTACCCTAGACTTGTCTTCTTCACAGGATTAGTTCCCAAATAGTCTTTGACTACATGGATTGTTCCACAAACTGTCTCACTAAGCAATGCAGTATTATTGTCAAAAAACATTTTTAATAATATGGTTATCGCAATCAGAATCTCAATGATCAAAGTTCTGGCTCTGTTGCAGACTTTTTTCCTTCTAAATCAGCAATACATTTTGCTATCTGCTTTTCTTAACAGCCGTCAAGGCTTATAATAACTGGATTACTTCATTGTTCTTATCTATTAATGCTTTCTGATGTATCAGCCAAAATACACACTTATTTCTCCGTGATAGCCCAATGCCATCTCACATCAACAGAATTAAAACATTCCTTTGCCTTTTCTTTTTCATCCTACAAGTAAATTTTGTGGTTTTCAGTGTTAAATTGTCAGTGATTTTCCTTCCTGGAGAAGCTCTGATTTCTGTTTAGTAGACTGCATTGGGTATGGTCCTTGCATTTGTTCTAGAGAAAGACAGCGTGGTGGTTTTTGTTGTCACGTTTTCATTAATTCTCATAGGTTAAGAATTACTGGGGCCTACAGTTTGAGTTTCTCTTCATTTTTTCCCCTTTTTTCTTCACATCTAGTCTAGAAGTACGTGCTACATAGCTTAATTTAACCTGTTTTCTCCTCAAAGGACTCCTATGTGGGTTTGAACAGTAGTTCTACAAACATCTCTGTTCCACATGTGTGCAAAAAATCACTCAAAAACCTGACTGTATGCCTGTATCACCAGGAGTTCCTATCACATCAGGATCATCTTTATGCTGTGTTACCAGAGGAAGAACTAAAGATAAAGACAGATATGAAGATGATATTGCTGAGGAGGTGGAAAAACACTGCTGGACAACTCTATTAACAATAACATATATCTGAGTCAAATGGAGGGAAATAAAAGAGCCACAACTGAGACATGATAGGATTTGGGTTTGTTTTGCTTCAAAAAAACCCAGCTGTACTAGAAAATCCAAAGTCAAAATCTTGAAGATGTATATCCAGAGAGCACGAGATCACCTGTTTGACAGTGGAAGAAGCCAAGTGACAACAGATGACAGAGCTTTTCTACTGACTCACAGTATGAGGGGGGGAGGGGGGAGAAAAAAAAAAAATCGACTTTTTTGTCTTATCTGCTACGAAATTAATCAGATTTTCACATTATACTAGTGCAAAGAGCTACCACCTGCGTAATTTCCCAAACTCACTGGATTTTCTTTTGTCTGCCCAGTGTCATTCCTGTTCTGTTCATAGGCTTTGACTGTGTGAGTACATTTTCTCTCCAGAGCAGACAGCCCCCAGCTGTAGGTTTCCACGCTGTGAAGCTGACACCACACAAATCAAGATGTGCCTTGAACTTGTCCTTGAAGTGCTTTGCTTGTGTACTGACCTCTCAGCTATTCACTATAATTTCATAACAAATAAAAAGGGGGAGGATTTTCTAGCACCTTCCGGTATATATAACCAAACCAAATCAGACAAATCTACAGGAGTACTGCTACAATACTATTTAATCACATACTCAGAATCCAGCTTTTGAAAACTTTTTCCACAAATATTCAGGTATATAGGGACAGTACATATGGAAATTGCTGAGATCTTGATGCAATAAATATATATTTGAAAATTTTGCACCTGCATAAAGCACCAGTAAAAACAGATGGCTCTGTAGACATTTACTTCTGTTTGAAGTTCATAGATTCTCATTCTAGACACTTTTATTTTGTGAGACAGTAGTTTTTGAGTGGTTTTATTATTGATTATCATGTTTTGATGCAGAAGGCTGCAGAGGAAAAAGTTAACCTAACTAGAACTAATGACCAGTAAAACTTACTAGCACAGATACAGTCGTGGTCAAATGGCAGCAAGCACAGGACATGAATAAGAAGAATGTATCCAGTTTCTCAGATTGAGTTTTTAAAAAATGTTTAGAAAGATTGATTCAGATCTATTATCTCAACAATATCCCATTAAATGGATAAAAAAAATTAGCACAGCGTTAATATGCATATATACTTTATGAATAAATTCAGGAGAGAAGAAAATAAAAATTATGCAAAAGATCCTTCATATATTTTTCTTCTCTTCAAAGTAAACGTAATACCCTCCTTCTTCAGATAAAGTTAGCGATGTCTTATATTAACTTAGCCTTTTAAAAACAACTGCATGCACTGATGACTGTTTCAATATACTTCCAACCCTCTGTGTGAAACTTACCAAGTAGAAGCTCATTTCCCCCTTTTTTTTTTTGTACTGAATTCTCTAGTTCTTCAACATTTCATGTATTTGTCAAATGCTCTTTGGATTTTACAGTTCCTTCCTTTCCAATGAAAATGTGATTAATTCCTGAAGGATTCAATTAAGATTTTGATCAAAAATCATGCTGTAGGAGTGGGACAAGAAAGGCTGGTGCAATGCCCAAGTAGTGATGATTAGCAATGTTACTGTTACATCTCTGAAACCACAAAGCATTCCAATCCCTGCAGAGAAGGACGAGTATTTTAAAAGTTTAGTATTAATTTATTGCAATGCATGTAATACAATACTTCTGCTGAGTAGATATGAACCAAGTCTTCTTACGATGCCTCTGCGCTGTTTTGAGAGCATACTGCTGCCACATGGTTACCTTGTGACCTCAATGAGTATGATTGCCTTGGCATAACCAAATTTGTACTGGAACACAACTAATATTAGCACTGCCACAACTTGGCTTGACTTTTTCACTTACTGACATCCTTAAACATCCTGGCTGTCATAACATGCAAGTGTTACAAAGCAAAAACCTCCTCCGATGTGTGTTACTGGGTACCCAATTTACCTATTACTGCTTCAGGTGAACACCAGCGATCGCGTTTTCAGTAGTATAACCTGTAGTTTGCCCCTCTGTTTAGGCTATCAACTATCCTTCTCGTTTTTTTCACAGATTAGGTAATTTTAAAAGAGATTTATCCAGAAAGATTGGAAGGTTCCTTACATCAGGCCACAGAGCAGCACATGTAGTAAATTTTTCCCACTGCACAGTAAACTTACAGAAATCTATTAGATAGCTAAATAAATGACTTTAAATATTAAAACAGTAATATTTACACAGATGTACATATTGAGACTTTCTAGCATCAAAATATTGGAAGAGACAGTATCTATCTTCTGACAAGTTAATTAGCACGCAAGACAGTGATTAGAAGCATTCCTAAGAAGTTTCTTTTTTTTTTCTGTAGATTTTAAGGAAAACAAGGCTGTCAAAGAGAACTTGAGCTTCTCAAGAGCTTGAGAAGTGCAAAATAAGAATATAAAATTGAAAGAAAAAAATGTTACTTTTTGAAAGGAGAGGAAAAGTGAAGAAGTAACATTTTTTATAAGTAACTTCTCCAGAAGTCTAATGAAAGGAGATAAAAAAATCTTACAGACCAATGTAGAAACATTTGAGAACTAGATCCAAGATTAAATCCTCAGGCTACATGGGCTCCCATATGATCTGAGTAAGAAAGAGCTGGTTAATTTTCTTGAAAATTGGATTGCAAAAGCTTAACAGCTTGCAGTTGAAGATGACCCACTTTGCATTGAGAAGGCATACAGAAAACATTTAAGAAGAAAAAAAAAAAAAAGGAAAGAAAAATAAATCCTGCATCGGAGGAAACATTATGCTTGACCTCTCAGATGAGAGGATATAAGGAAAGAATCCTCCTCAAGGTAACATATAGTGATAGTGAACTTATTTAATGTGTTATTTTCTTTTTTATTGTTTTTTCTTTTCCTTCTGTCTCAAGTGCTATCACTGCAGCAAACAAAAGATTCATATTAGCCCTGCTGAATTAAAGAAGTGACGTGGCCATTTCTGCTTCTATTTCAACAGGAAATAAGATTTCACATTTCTTTTTCAAAAAAGCTTGGGGAGGACAGGATATGCACACCTGTTATAGCCTTCGCTGCTCTTTCAAAGACACAACTTTCACACATTCAGAGCTCTGCAGCTTTGAAAAATCCCTATAGCCAAATAGAAATGTATAACCTAATAGATCATAGTATTAATGAGGCTTCATAATAGAGTTTAAATCTTTTTTGGAAGAACGCTCCATGCACAGCACCACAGGAATCTTTGAAAAAAAATTGCCATTCAGCTCCAGGTTTTGATTTTCATCACTGAAGATCAAACAGTTCCAAATAACAAGTAACAAACATTTCATCTCCAAACTAGTAATGACCACAAATGTACTGATTTCTACAAATTTTGCACTTGTTCAGCACCTCTGAAGACAAGATCTGAGATACCAAGTCAGCCATATGAAAACTGGAATCAGTGAATCCCTTTGACCTTTCATCATAGGAGGAAATAAATTCACATTCTTCTTAATAGGAACAATAAAACCTATACAAATATTCAGTCAGTACCTTCATAAGACAATTTAATTAACAGGAGTAGCAAAGACCAAACATTACAAAAAAATTTAGGACATCTCAAACTTAAAGCATACAATAATCCTCTTCGCATACTGGTTTAATGATGAAATAATATATTAGCATTTACATTGCAACACCTTATACATCTATAGATCAGATTCTATGTTGGCTAATTGGTTTTCAAATGGATTTAAGTTCAGTTGTTAAATAATCAGTAACTTCATTGCAAGGATCTTAGTTGTTCGGTAGCTCTCTTTTTTTTCCCCCCGTGTCTTTTTTGTTCAAAATTCCATGTCAGTCCTCTCAAATCGTATAAAAAACCCACCTTTTAGAGAGGGGAAAAAAACCCGCAAACCTACAAACTTTCAACAACTTTATCAAAAAAGTTCTTATGTATTAAACACCCACTGGAACAAGCCAAACTAACCTTTGAGACTATGGCATGTTAAATTAAAATGTCATACAGACCTAGTATTATTACCTGACTTTCTACTGACATTAGGAAAGACTGAAAGATAGAATTGCAACTTTTTAAACATAACAACAGGAATTTCACACTTCAAAGGTTTTTCCTCACACTAATTTTCTTACTTGTTTCCACTTATATAAGTGAACATGGGATTATACAAGATCCATTTAGGTTACATCTCATAGTTGAACAGCTGCCTCAAAGACTTAATTAAAACCATTCCAAATATTGTTAGTTTTCAAGCTTTCCAAGAATATTCTATATATGTAGTGCTACCCATAGTTTGTTGATCTGCTCTAGCTGTGATTCTCAACTCTTATTTTTAGATAATTCTTCTTCTATGTACTGAGGTTTTCCATTGCCCTCTTCAGAAATTTATGTATATTGTCTATTTAAATCACTATTTATCCCATATATTCAGCTTTAATATATATAACTGACCTGCAGCTGAAATAGTGAATGCCTGCATTTCTTTAAAAGTCCTGTATAAATATACAGTCTGATTTATTGCATTTAGAATTTATTTAAATGAAACGTCTCTCACTGAAGTTCTTTGAATGTAATGAAGAAAAAAAAAAAGAGGCTACTTCAGTTTTGCATACATAATTAGAAAGCTACTTATATGAATTTGGAAAAGATTCTCAGAGTTATTTTGGGGGTTTTGTTTGTTTTGTTTTTAAATGCTTTTAAAGATTTTTGAAATGGTTAGTTGGAAAACATTGGCCTGCATTCAAAAATATAAAACAGAGTGCATAATCTAAGGAACACAACCTTCATGATAACTACTTGATTTTTTTTTTTTTTAGGTTGCCAAATCAAGTGTGTTTTAAAGCAGGCTCTTGTGAGTGTACGTAATGAAAAAAAAAATCTATTTCAGCAGATATTTTTTCAGGTGATTTGCTTGCAGCAAAACAAAATGCTCTGCTAAAAAGATGGTGGAAAGCTTAACATGTTATTTCAATTAAAAAAAAAAAATGATTATTCTTATGGTTAGAAACCAGTGATTTCTTTATCAGTGACTGAAAAATCATGGTGCTGTTATGCTTCTACCTGTTAAGATAATACTGCATCGGGAACCTTCTGTAATATTACTTGATTGCATAATTATCAGCACCATCATCCTAGGCTTCTACCTAATTATTTTCTCCTACTTCCAGATTGCCATTCCCACTCCACAACATGCAAGAACCCCAACTCCATCTACAGTGTATTAGAGATAAAGAATTCAATACCTTTTAAAACTGAGTAAAACAATCATTCATACCTCAATTGTCTCAATTCTTGAAAGTGTGACATACCCTTTAATACAAATTTCAAGCTAGTTCACTAAGAACTCATCACTTGTCATGTCTACTTTTCATGTAATGAGATTTTTCTTTTCTAAATGTCCAACTACTTTACTTTGTGAATCAAGTTTGGGTCTCAACAATAGGGTTACACATTTTTTTTGTTCCTACCTCACTTTCTGCTCAGATGTAAGTATATTCTGCTGTACCAACACCTTCACAATTGTCTCCAAGCTCCACTAGCAAAGCCGTTCTTCCTTCTCTCTCCTTCCTTTTCAGAAAGCGTACTTTCAGTTCCAGGCATTTAAAGCTAGTTCCTTCAGCTCAATTTAAGTAATATCAGTTTCTCTCCTGTGGAGTTTGGTGGTTTTTTTAGGGTTGTGGAGGGTTTTTTGTTTGTGGGTTGTGTGGGGGTTTTTTTCAATGTTGTTGTTCTTGTTGGTTTTGGTTGGTGTTTTGTTTGGGTTTGTTTCATTTGGGGTGTTGTTGTTTGTTTGCTTTTGTTTCCTTTCAACGTAAACAGAAAGTAGTTCTGAACTGTACAGATTCAAGAAGTCCTCTCTGTTGACACACAGAGACTACAATCACATGGATGCTGTTAGCCCAGTGATCCCCTCACCTGCCTGGGGAGTAGCGTGTACAAGCTGGTTTATAACAAAGCCGACAGCTGTTCTGGTTGTTCCTTTGATATGCTATCAGCCAAGACACAGAGCGCTACTAGAGAGAAAACAGAAAACTGGAGGCACTTTTGCAGCTCCCAGTATGCCATTTCCTTCTACCCATCACCTCAACATCAGCATTCATCCTCTCTCACCAGTATATTTACTACTAGCTAACACTGAAGCATTTCAGATGTTCCTGAAATAACACAATATGTGCATTAAAAAAAAAAATTAGGCCTGTAGTTCTAAGCACTCATCAGTAACATAACTAAGCAAAATTGTTGGTACTCTGTGCAACACTCATACACACACTCCAATTTCACTTTGTTTACTTGCAATAACTGCCGTGAATATTTTAAGCCGTGCTATCTGGATGCAAAGAATAGACAATAATAAAAACATGTGAACCATAGAACAGAGTTTGGGTTGGAAGGGACCTTCAAAGCTCATCTAGTCCAATCCCCTGCCATGAGCAGGGACATCTTCAACTAGATCAGGTTGCTCAGAGCCCCGTCCAACCTGGCCTGGGATGTGTCCAGGGATGGGACATCTACCACCTCTCTGGGCAACCTGGGCCAGTACTTTAACACCATCACTAATTACCTTGAAGTGAATCTTTGAAAAACACAAGTTTCTTTTTATAAATTTCTGCTTGAATTTTAAGACAAGTGAGACAAAGGAACGTCATCAGCCCAGAGTCATCCACTGTCCTACACCATGAAGGACAAAGTGAGACAAATTGCAAAAACTGGATGTACCACACTGATATAAAGGGAAATTTTTTCCACTGAACTTAAAGCATTTTCTCATGAAAGCAAAAACCAAGAATAAAATTTCACAAGAAGAGTGCAGAGCCTTCTAAGCAGGGGAACATAAGGCAATAATTGAATCCGAAACAGCAAAGAAAGATCATTAACATGAATTTAATTTAAGCCCTTCAAGTCTTACCTTGTCTTCCCAGATCTTGATAGTGAAACTCCATCATTGCCCTTTATAGCCAGACTGGAAAAGAGGGGAGAGCAATGCTTAGTACACACAAACTACTACAATTAATAAATAAGAACTGTCAGCAACAAATTACATTTCAATTTAACAACTAAACATTTCAATTCTCTATCAGCAATACAACTGAAATTTAAGCCTGAGGGGAAAATTATTTTTCTAGCTATATAGCACAGGAGAAAAGGGTGTTAAACTCATCCTGGTATCTTAAAACTTGTGTTATAACAGTTTTGGATTTCACGTATTTTCAAAATTTCAAAGTTTACAAGACTTTTCCCAACCAGAAAAGGATGACTCCTGTGACTGTATACAACAAAGTAGCTAAGGTTTTACTTCATGTAAGACAATGGTGTTTGTAAGGGCAATGCAGAAAAGGTCAAGGCTAAAAAACCCCAACACAGTACTTCATGTCTTGTGCAATTATTTATATCCATGAAAAATGAACATAAGCTCCTATCAAGACCAGATGGATCAACTTTCAACAAATACCATTAGACACAACTTGCATCCACTTTGCAAAGTGAGAAAGCCACACTACATTACAAGGAAGTTAAGTTAATGTATGAAGACCCAATATTAAGCACAATGAATAATTATCTTATTAGTAAACATGCTTAAGCCTATTAGCATCAAAGTATAACAATTGCCAGATCATCTAGAAAGCTTTCTCCTTTGTCTACAAACCATTCCACTACTGCATCAACAATAAATGCAAATGACCTCTGCAATTTCTATTCATGCTAAATTAAAATACATCTAAACACTTGCATCTGTCAATTCAGAGGTTTCTTCAAATAAAACCAGAAAAAAATGAGTAGCATAAAAAGTGAAATCCAGAGTTTAATAATTACACATACGGCTCACTTTATTTTGACCAATCAGCTTTTAATAGTTTAGCCTAGTCAGACAAAAGTCAATTAGTACTACTTTAATAGACTAATCATTTTGCATTTAATTGTCATATCAATAATACTGGCATATCCCTACAGCAAAGTCAATAGTTATTACATCAACTAATTAAAATCTGAGTTAAAAGGTAACTCACTGAGTGTTCTATTCAGAAAATGCAAATTCTTAGAACTAAACTCTTCATGTCAGGGGGGTAGGGAAGGTTCATTTTATTCTGTGGCTCAACAAAAAGTGTTGTGTAGCTCACTCATACTGTTAGGACTGACTTTTTGATTGCCATAATGAAAAGAACAGTCAAACAGATGGGTCTTCTCTGAAGTTGCACAAGATTCCCACTGGATAATATAAAATGCTGACAGATACTAAAAGAATTCCACGCTTGTTATTCACTGCAGATTAAAATTTAAACATTATCTGAGCAAGTCAAGCATTTGAACCAATTTTCTTAGCTTGGCATTATAAAATACAATAAATAATCTGTAAGAGGAATTGTTTGAGACCACAGGTCAATTAGTGACCTCAGGAAAAATATTCCTATTTACCATAATGGAATATATAAATGGAATACTACAAAATTGTTCTGTATTCTTCTGCTCTTTATGAATTTGAAAAATCTTTCACAGCAGTATTGTTCTTAAGACAGTTGGAGAATTGTGTAACGGTATTACATGTATTACTTACTGAAAAAAAAACCAACCACACCACCACAAAACCCACACACCCAAAAACCAAACAAACACCACCACAAGACATAGGAGAGTAGAGAGTTTGATATCTGAGTGTTAGTCACAATTGCTGCTTGTTTTTGGCTTTGTTTTGGGGTTTTGTTTGGTTGGTTTTGTTTCCTAGCAGATTAAAAAAAAAAAAACAAACAAACCACAAAACACTAGGATAGCTGAAACCGTAGGATTAATGGTTGAACTCAAAATTTATGGTAAAACTGAAAGACAAAATGCAACAAAACATATAGAAACTTTGTTTCTAAAGGGAAGGAAAACAAAGTAATCAAGAATAAGTATATTTAAATGAATCTATTTGTTAAAAAAAAAAAAAAGAAAAAAGAAAAAGAGGGAGAGGAATAATGCCATGAGAGAATTTTAGTGATGGATGATCAATGATGCTTTTGGGAATACAGTAGTCCGTGGAGATTAAAGGAAATTTTGAAGAGTCTGAGCTAAATAAGTCTGATTTCAAGCTGGATAACATCCTGAACTACAGCAGAAAAGCAGACATTTTTCTTTCACTACAACAGACATCCAAAAAATATACAATATTTTCACAGTGCATTTCTAAATAAATTTTATAAATAATCGTCATGTGCACAGATTCATTCACCGCATATTCATAGCAAATACACCTCAAGCTGCAATTCTAGCCTAATGAGTTTTTAAATAAACACGTCTATAATTCCCTAGGATTAAAAATACAAAATTGACCTTGACGAATCACAGAAACCTGCCTTTAAATACAGTTAGTACATCAGAGAAAAAAAAATACCATTAGCACACACTTTCAAATATGTCTATTCTACCTTAAATATTTTTACATACAGTTCATCACAGATATTTAACATTAAATATAATTCTGTTGTATTTATAGAATATAATTTGGATCTGATAAAACCAACTAGATAATAGCAAGGCAAAACCATCAAGAAGTTGAGATGAAGGGAGAGTCAGAAGAACAAAAGCATGTCATAAGTATCAGATCTTTAATGTTCTACACCATCACTAAGCGTTATATCATCTCTAAAGGTGAAAAAGAGAGACACACAAACTAACAAGTTCAAATCTTTGCAAGGAGGATTGCTATGAATAGAATCTCCATATTCCTAGTACTTCGGCTTCAGGAATATAAATATCTAATAATTTTTAACAGGATTTTTCTAAGGCATTACAGTTTTCACGTTTACATATACATATGTGTATTTGCACACACATACTAAGGTACAGGTAAGCCCTGGTTGGGCGGTTTACTATAAAAATAAATGGAGAGAGAAACAACATTTGGCTCTCTGGGAAAAAAATATTTTCAATGTTTCTCATGCAAAATCTACTAGTTTTCTTCCTGCAATTTATCATATTGTTTTTATGGTTAGAAGAACTAAAAAGCCAATGTAAAAAATTACATTACTGCAGCCCTGGAACAGATTGCTTACAGAAGGTATGAAGTTACTATCATAAGAGGTCTTTTAGGATAAGTTCTGACAGCATCTACTTAGGCTTTGATTCCATCTTGCATCAGGAGACAGACTAGACAGTCTCCTGAGGACCCTTCCAATGCAATCTTCCTGCAGATCCACTTTTCTTCATGCTATGTATGCATAAGAGAAACCAGAGAAAGTGCAACGGGATTTTTATTAATAGCAAATAATACCGATTAAAATAGAATGTAGGAGGCCTAACTATCACCTCTGTGATTTGACTTCTAAACCACAATACTTCAAAGCATGTAACCTCTTCCCTCATGACCTAGTAATGTATTCAGAAAAAACATGCAAGAGCAAGAGATTTATTCCACTTCCAAGACATGTAGTTTGTTGTATGAACCAACTAACGCACAATATATATATTAGAATTAAACCCTGACCACCTCTCCTGCAACAACTTCAGGAAATTCATATCAAATCTGTCTGCTGCAGTTAGTTTTTATGACAGAACTATTACAGAGAAATAAACAGTGTCACTGGTGAAAGAAATGTCAAGCTGCTTTGAATTGGCTAAATAGCATCTGATGTCCTCAAGGATTATAGTGCATTATGACCCTGCCCTGCCAATCTGTTTAGCTTCTGACGCTTCACCATATGGGGTCAGAGCACTGATTTCTCATATAATGCTAAATGACCTAGAAAAGCCTGTAGCATTTACATTGCAAACACTTACTAACATTGCAAAGACTTATGCACAGATGAAAAAGCTTTAACATATGTATTCTGATAGAGTCTCATTATATTACTAAACTTGAATATCCTTATTCCCTAGTGGCTAGGATAACCAAATAAATGCCCGCCTACATGGGTTTCACAATATACATGGCACTTCTCTTAACTGACCTCAGTTAAGAAATGCAGGCAATGTTTCTGATATCACCTTGAGACTTGTACAGTGTAATTTTTCACTGATTGTGGCATTTCATGGAAGTTATCATGGCTTGCTAGGCCAGCAATGCTCATGGGAAAACAGAGATAAAGTGAAAAAAGAAGGAACTCCTGTTCAAGTTTAAGAACAGCATTCTGAGCAAATAGCACAATAAAATGGTCATTAGAAGTAAATAAAAATACTTTCTTGTGATGAACTATAGTATAGCCAAGTAAACAGCTACATACTTATTCCAAGACAAGAAATTGCTCTTTTTTTTTTTTTTGCACAAACTCTGCTATTACAACATTACAATATAAATATCTCCAAAGACAGGAAAAAAAAGTACGCTAAGTTGAGCAAAAGAGAAACAAGCTTTGATCAAGTTTACTGTATGAGTAGATGCAAAGAAACTGGAACAATACAGGAGCAAATATGATGTCAATAAGGATGTCTTCATGCATTCTTTAAACATTCAAAACTCAAGGTTTCAATGGGAGTACTGGTCTAAAAATATCCAGGCTGCAGAACCATACATAAACAATGAACAGAAGGAGCTTTGAAACTTAAAATGTTTTATCAAGATTTTATTTCCTTTTTTTCATAAGATAAATTGGCCTGTTTTCATTACTAACATTGACAAACATATACACTGAACCAACAGAAACATTACAATCAAACAGTACATTCCTTACAAGCAAATAATGATGTTGCTACAACAAACCTTTACATAAAAACTCTCTTTTGGAACGTATGTATGATTTCATCTGGAAGACTAACATTAACATGAGAGCTACGGATAATGAGAAAGCACAGAAGACGAATGGGAGGGGAAAGCAACGCAGGGAAAGGGGTAACAGATCAAAAGGTTAACCATCTTCAGATGTTATTTCACAGTACAGCATGCTAGAACATCTTAAATTAGCAGAAAAAGCTCAAAGGATACAAAGAGGTATGTACTAAACATCCAAGAAAGCAATTTTGATGTGTTTACAGGGCTGTCAGAGGGAGCAATGTCAAATAATAAAGTGGATATTATTTGATTTTATAGTCAGTTACAAGCGAATGTTGGGTGCTGTGTTCAGGAGCAGAGACCCAACCTCCATTATTGTTAATGGGAGCACTGACTTCAGCTAGAATTATAATTGTGCTAGAACTGCAATTATTTGGCCTTCAAATACAAAAGTGCTGAAAAAAAACCCCAAAGATGTATCGAGGACTTCTGAGATGTGGAGGCACTAGAAAGGCTATACCAGGTAAGACACTTCAGCAGGGAAAGAAATTCTCAGCTCCTATTAGAGATTTTTCTATTTCAGGATTACACCTCTTGCTAAGAAACAATTGACTGCTTCTTTTTGTTCTCACTCTTACATTTTTCCTGTTCCTCCTACATCGAAAATGTAATAAAATTTGATTTATTTCCCAGTTTATAAACCTGCCCTACCAACATTCACTTAGCCTCACCAAACCATTACTTATCATACTCGACTTTCCTTTCCTACCTTTTTTTTGCTTAAGGGAAAGGTTGACTAGAAAACAGGAATTCAATTTAATGAGAAACAAAGAAGCGGATAGCTTAGAAATGTTTTGCAAAATGGGCACCACTCTTACATTCCACACAAACAGACAGTAAGTCTTGTAAATAAGGCTCTCACCTGTGATATGGCAGACTCATGTTCACGTCACTATTCTTCCCAACGAACAAATATAAAAACAACCATACTGACCTATTTAGCTCCCTATCTCCCCACTAAAAATGTTATAGATTAGATATCTTCACCTATAATGTAAGAAGCTGCGGTTCGGGAACTTCTCTAAATATTTCTGTATTTAATAGACCTTAATGATTTATTTTTCTTCCAAGAATGAGTCCAGTTCTCTCTGAACCTATGTAAACTCTTCACATTTAGAGCATCCTGCGGCAGGGGGTTCCAAAGCTTTTACTAAAAAAGCCACCCAACTGTTTGCCTCAGGTCCACTCTCAGCTCATTATTTTCAATGTAGGGCCATATATCCCAAGCTGACTATTTGACATATCAGGAGTGTGCCTTAAGCCCCAAACTAAAGAGCTCTTATTCTCTTTAGGAGGCATTCTACTTAGTGTCATTACTAACACTTTCCCTAAGGCAGAGCATGACAGACTAGCTTTGGTCCAGTGATTAAAGCACTTATCAAGGATCTGGAAGAACCTAATAACTTGCATTTTTCCAACAGAAAATATATTTCATTGAACAATTCTCACCCAGCTATGTTGAAGAGCAAGCTTACTTTCCAGCTGCTGGGACAGAGCAATGACTTTGCCCTCATCTCGAGGGAAATTTCACCTTTAAAGTCCATCTCTATTAGAAATGGTACATACTGCCTCTGCTAATGCAAAATAAAAGGACACACCAGAGGCCAGAAGTTACAGAATATTCCTGTGTTTGTATGTGGGAAAAAGACAGTTTCTTAATCTTTGTGTTCTGAAAACAGGCTAGTTACTAAAGGGACTAAACCAGCACACTGCTGGATACTAGCTACAAGAATAGAAGACAGCTGACAATGTTTATGGTATCATCCATAAATGCAGCCAAAACAGTAAAATCAACAATATGTTGCTTGGTTCCTTTAAAGCAATGGGACAGGCCTATCAGGCAATGTCTGCAGCTCTTCAAAGGTTTAAATCCGTTTGCTCAGCAGTTGATCCCTCTTTGAGAAAAAAACTGCCCAAAACAATTTAGAGTTTACTGCTTAGGGACATGATGACAACAGTGATATAAAAGTCTTGTGCAGACTTGAGCTTTCAATGCTGTATTAACAGTGGAGTAAGGGAGACCTGCAGGCTTCAAGACCACTTGGTACAGAACAAATGAGAAAAGCATCCACAATAAAGTCACAAAAACTCTTTGGCTTTATTTTTCTTTTTACTGTAAATACAACAGTGTTAAATATCTACCCACCATTAATTTAACACTGATCAACAGGAAATTTAAAACTGGACTATTACATTCCAGACCAAAAGGGAAAAAACAGACAAGTGTATTTTCCTAACACTTATTTGTTCTGTTGGGGTGGAATAAGATAAAAACTCCACACAGAGCCCTTTTTATATTATCAAAAAAAAAAAAAAAAAAGTAGTGGAATGAAGAATCCTACTAGCCAAAGACATGTTTACAAACAATATCTTGCCTTCCTTACTTCACATAACAACGCTGTACGTGAGAGAACCCATAGAAGTTCAGTCTATTCAGTTGTATTCCCAAACATTCAATATACAAATTTCAGCTCACACCATGAAAAACGGTCAAAATTTTAAGCGAGGTCATTTTGGGTAACAAGAAAACACTCACATGTACAAAACATCCATCAATTTTTCTTCATGCTTTATGCATTTGAAAATACAAACGCACATACAAATCCACATTTTTTACAAGTCTAATTTGTTTAGTCACATAATTCCAGAAAAATATCAGCAAGCACAAATGCCATTTAAAATAGCAATATTCACTGAGAGTATACATAAACAAGTCAGCACCTATTACAATGACAGGAGCTCAAATTGGTCAGAGCTTTGACAAAAATCTGCCTAGACCTTTTCTTAAAATCAAGCACATCTGAAAAAGATCAGAACAGCTTTTAAGCTCAAATGCCAGGTTTTTTGAAAATACACAACAAAGAAAGTAATTTCTGGTATGGAGATAATTGAGAATGACTGAGATCAGAAATAAAGGAGACTTGCAAACAAATGTCTCCCTATTGCACCCTTGCAGAGTTTTCCCTTACGCTCAGGCTTGCTCTCAATCAAGCTATTCTTCAGGGCTTCCTAGGTTGCAGTAAACTGTAACACACACTTTCTTATACCTGTAGGTAAAATATTTCATGTGCTTCCTCAGACGTCTCAGCCTTTGCTGCACTGTAGGTTTCCTGCATGCTCATATCTGTTTTCTTCTTGCCCTAGATTGCACACTGGAAGTTTATTTCTTCTTTAATATGTCCACGAGAAGGAGTAATCTAGCGCCAGGTGGCTCCATCTGACCCTAAGCCAGGACAGGACAAGAATTTTCTCTCTGCCCAGCCACAGCCTTTTACAGGATGCTATAATGTGCAAAGTAATAGAACAGACTCTGTCCGTAATAATTGTACCACATATCTCTTCTAATAGTAATTCAACCAACAGGTTTCAACAGTAAAATGTCATCATAGGATTATAGGATCTAGTTCTAAAAGTAAGAATATTCTAGAAAATGATGCATTAAACAAATCAGAAGTTCTCAGATTATGCAGTTGAATAGGAGGCCAGAGTGAGTAGGTGGCAAAAGGCACAGCTTAAAAAAAATGCATAAAACCAGTATTAAGTACGTTATCCATATTTTATGAATGAATCAATAGGACAGTTTTGCAGTTAGGTGAGATGTAAATTTTGAGTTCCCTTCTATCTTTGATGAGTTATTTTGCAAGATTTTTAATACAGGTTACTTCCAATAAAATAAATAAATAGAAAGAACCCAAAACAAAACCAAAAAAAAACCTCAGCCAAACAAAATCATCCATTCAGAATTCTAGAATTATAGTGCAATAACCATTCCTCCCCACTGTTGTTTACTTGAAAAAATAATTATTCTTCTGCAAAATACAGTTCATACACGCAGAAAGAGACAATGTAAATTGTGGTTCAAGTTTATCCAGTATATAATGGTATTCCTTCCACTTAAAAAGGACACAGCCAAGGCCCATCTGATCTATTTATGCCACAGTTGTTACTACAGCATAGATCACATAAACCCACTGGACATTGTCATACCTTTGCCTCTAGCAGCAAGGTGCTTCTGTAAACGAGAAGTGGCTTGAGCCCAGGACAAGCCTCCACAGTCCTGGACAAATCCAATTTTCCTAGAACTATCCTGCATTCCAGGAGACTAATACAGGGCCACAACCATTACAGAAAGAACAGCAAATGAACTGCTGTGTAATGACAAACATGAGCAATAAACCTGACAGGCTGCAAAATTTTTCCTTTAGCCAAAGAGAGCGGAATGCATTTCATCCTCTAGTTACTCTTTACTGATGACAACAGTAGACTAAAATATTACTAGCTAGAAACACAATTTGGGATCAGCTTGAGAAAGTCATCCAACTCCACCCGTCCTGGTTGACTTGCATTTAAATTATATCCACTTAAGATATTCTCAAGGAGCACTGGCTACACTGAACAGATTTTGCTATAATCTGATATTCCTTCCATTTCCTGAATCACATAAAAGCTGAAACAGCTAGAATCATACAGAGATGGCCAAGCCTGTTTAGATACATTTCATTGATCTTCATCTACTGACAGGCACAAGTTAGCAACTGTCTTGATCATTATTTTTATTTTCTGTCCTGTTACTTGTTTCATCTCTATCTTCCCTCCCATCTTACAATTTTCCACTGTTTTTTTTTTTTTCCCTAGAGTTCACACAGCCTATGGGAAGTGCACCAGCAATAGAATATTTACACATTACATTTGTTTTTTAAAGCTCTCACAGTTAGTGGTAGAAGAATCTCACCTCAAACCTTTTTCAGCATACTAATTAGAAACATTTTGAGGAGCTAGAAGCAAAACCACATTGCAACAAAATTACATTCCAAAAGATTCTAACTTTGAGTTAACTGGTAAAGACATTTTTTGTAATACTGGTAAACATACTCTGACCCTGATAGAGGTCACAGAGATGGCTACTAGTAGGACAAGTCCTTTCAGACAGCAAATGGAAGCTTTCAGATAGACATTGACTTTGAATCCAAAATTCCACGTAATCTGGCTTGTTGTAAGGTCAGCAGAAAGGGTCGCCTCAATCCTACCAGTGTTTTAGCTGGTGCTGGCTGACAGTAAAGGCAGGAAAGTTAATCATAGAGTGTGGAAGACACAGTCATTTTGAATAGACTGCACTAACCTGCCATTATCTATTGGGGCTTGATAGCTGGAAGTTCTGAAGGTATTCCTTTAAAAACTAATGTCATACTTTCAAAATTATAAAGCCTTAGGTATTTGGTCCTTTAGACCTGTTTTGTCATGATGTCCACTCATTTCAAGGATATTAGAAGTTTTCATCTGTCAGCCCCCAAAGAGCTGGTAACATTTTGCTCTGTGTTCTCAGCTCTCACAGAAGTACTTTTACTGGGAGGACCAGGCCTTCAAATGTTTCTCCAAGTTGTTTATCCTGACCATAGGAGTTATTGGATCAACAGTTAAAATCTTGAGGCGATTTTCTTAAATTGCCTCTTCCAGAAAATCTATTTTATTGCCATTCCTGAGATCTCCCAGCCATGGTCGACCCACCACAAGAAGCTGTAATCCAGAGAATTACATGCTTTGTTTCTTCTGTAGGTTTTAAGTCCAGTGAGAAAAGGCAGTGAATTTAATTGTAGACAATCATATCAGAGTGTCAGTGGTGCATTATCAAACGGGGTCTCTTTTTCTTCACACACCAAAGGAGACGAGGCTTTTTACAGGTTTTACAAAAATACAGCACAAAGAATGTTCATACTGGGACTGCTCTACAAGACAATGCGAAATTTGCACTATATTCAGCAATCTGTCATAATTATAATAGCCATTGAGTGATCTAATTATCAGTTCTATCATGGTGTTATCCTTTAAAACCCAAGAAAAATACAAGAACATACTTTAACCCCCCATTTTGTTCTTCAAAAAGGTCTAAACGATCTGCCCAACGGGAGGTCTGATTTACACATTTTCATTGCAAACTACTGTATGTTCAGTTCCTCCATTATCTAACCAGAAGTTTTGTTCTGTTTTGTTGGAAACAAATCTCCATCTGCCTGGAACTTCCAGATATGAAGCAAATAGTAGTTCTGAAAAAAACCTCAAACATATGGGAGTCCCAGACTAGCAGTCACAAACATGTATGTAAGACTAAGCACATGAACACTATGTCTGCTATGTCCAGCATTTGATGTGCACACACTTCAGGGATTTTTGCCCTCCTGGCTATTGTCCAGGGAGTCCCAGATAAGGATATAAAGCTCTATCCTGACTGAAGATAAATATGGACAAGATCAAAAAGGAATTGAACCAGAATCCTTCAAGTACTCCTGAGACTTCCTGACCCAAGCATGAAATAGCCTGGCAGGTAAAGAGTTGTGGTCCTGATGTTGATATTAACCTCTAAAGTTCAGAAAAAGGAGGGCATCTCAGTGCAAGATTCTGATGATTTAAGCTTATGAGAAGACAATACATAATCAGGGTCTTATTATCTGAAATGAAACCAATTCTAAGATGATGATTAAGTGTCTGGAGATTGACCTATGATACAGGTGGATCTTTTCAGAATGAGTTGTTCTGTTTACAAGGACAAGGTGCCTTAAAGAGGAAGCCACTCAGCTCATCCAACTTGGTAACAGTCTCCATTCTTATCTGCCCCATTAGCCCTTTATGTTATGGTGGCTACCTGGTGACAAGCTAGATGGGATAAACAAAGTATTTTTTAGGTCAGTTTTGGAGTCTGGCACCAATCATGCTATTAGACTTTTTATGCAAATGTCCATTACAATACTCAATATTAACTCAGTGTTTCCTTGTACTTCCTTATGTTTATGAACTTTTAAGTTCCAATTGTATAAGCAAACTGCGTGGTTCTTGATGGTGAGGCTCTATCTATTATCTCATTCCTAATTCTGTTGTGTTCCATTATCTTTTTCTTGTTTACCCTGTTGTTCAATTCCTGTTCAAACAGGACCCAACACAGAAGGATCGTGGTCTATCAATGATATTTTTAATGCCAGGAAAACACCAATGGCAAAAGAGGTAACAGCAACCCATCTCCCAAACGGATACAAGATGATGCTTTCAAATCACAAATAAGAAGGGTATGGTTACTGTCTTCAATCAATATTTGTATGTCATGAAAAGCAGCTACTTAATACTTTTTTTACTTTCTTTTTTCCCAGCAAAAGGAAGATAGTGACAGAAAAGATAAAAATTACAAATGAGTAATTTAATTTCTCAGCAAAATATGCTGATTAAGATTCTTGAACTGGAACTTGGACAGTGAATACTAATAAATCTGGAATCCTTATTTGCAGATTCCTACTTAGTGTGTATTTTTGAAAGATAAATAAAACTGGAAGTACTATTACTAAACCTATGAGCAAATTGTAACCATGGTAGAAGTCTCCTGAGAAGCTGAATTTTTCGTGTGATTTGATATGCAATCACAAAAAGAGGTGCAAAATTTTTCCAGTTATTCATTACACTGAAGCTTGAGCGTATTTGTGACCTAAAAGTCTGGTATATTTTGAAGTAAGCTCTTTAGATTGAGTTTTTCATTGATGGAGTTTTGTTTTTCTTTTTTATTGGTTGGGAGTTTTTTGGTTTTCATTTTATTTGGGCTTTTTTTGAGGAGGGTGATGCGGAGTGGATGTTTACAATGTGATAAATAGCTTGTACAAACTATTTTGCTAGCCTGCATAATAATTGAAGAAATCCATTCCCCTGTAGCAAACATGCCAGCTTCAGAATTATTATAATTTATCATCTAGCAGCATTTTAAAAAGTAGGTTTTGATATTCAAATGTCTGATATGTGAACATTTGTGCATCTACTTTTAAGACTTAAGAAGCGTGAAAATTTGGGAGCATACAAGAACAAAGCACTAGCTATACTACAACAACAAAAATGCTCACAGCTTTTGTACTGGATCTCTGAGAAGACCAAAAGTAACCAGAGACATTAAGTTTATTCAATGTCTATGAACTTTTTACTGAAATGCAACCAACTGTTGATTTTCCGTTATGAATATGTTAGTAAACAGAAATACGGCAAAAGTAATTGATTTTCATCATGAATACCGCAATCCAAGCATAACTTCTTGGGTCCTAGATCATGGCTTACATTCCATTCAGTGCCTAAAACTTCAAATAAAACACTAAAACTGATCTGTAAAACAAATGAAATATCAGAAATAAGAGCAACCAACAAACCATCTCACCAAAAGACCAAGAAAATATTCCATAGCTTTGGAAAAAAAATTTAGTTTTAGTCCAGAAGTCACATTCCACCCTAATTTATGATTGACATAAGGAGACTATTTGTCCAAAATTAGAAAAATATGAATTGAAAACTAATTCAATGCCTGCTATGACATGACTAGACGATATGGATTCTTATATATTTCCACAGCAGTTTTGAGACACTAACATCAGGGAAAAGTGATGTTAGACCTGAAAAATTTAAAGCAAACATGACTTATGAAAATCAATAGATTCATACCTTTATGGAATCCAGTACTTTCTAATCTAAAATGAGGAATAACAACAACAAAAAAGTCTAAGAACATAAGAACTTCCATCTGAATTCATGGTTTCATTTTGATTGGCCTTTTAAACATAATTCAAGAAGGCACATAGGGCACTTTCAGAAATAATTTAAACCTGCTAGAAATAACTGACCATTTTACAGCTTGGGAAAAACCAGACAGCAACAATGAAAGTTACTGAGACACTGTTTCCATTAGGCATAAAGATGCACTAAGGAAATTGCATATAATTGTGAAGATTTGAATTAAACTCAGAAGATACACTTGCTTTGAAAGAGAATTTAGAGTATTTTCTCACTTTCTATATAGATGGGCACAAATGGCGAAGCAAAGACCTTTCAGCAGCTTATTATTTTGCTACATAGAAGCAATTTAGCCAACAAGTCCTTCAGAAAGCTAAAGATTGCCAAGATGGGAATTGGGGAAACACCTCAACACTTAATAGCAGAGTTAGTGTAAGGCCCTGTAAGAAATTTAAAATTAGCTGTAAATGGAGTTAAACACACCTGGGTCACTTGTTAGCAGTTTGATGTAAGATGTCTTCCCTTCCTAATAAGCTCTTACCAATTAATATTTATTATTTTGTGTTATCAATCACATATTACAGTTGCAAGCTCCAACAGAAATTTATCATTCAACACTACGTAAAAGCACTTTAATGGGGAGTGCAAGCAATCCAGATTTCTCTGGCCCATTTTTACAGTACAGACCTGCAATGCTCTGTCTAGGGCACAACAAGTGCTGGTCTGAAAGCATCTTGAGAAATATAACATTAATGTTTATTGAACGTAATTACCAGTTGTGCGTAGTTCAACAGAAACTCATTGTCCCTTGACTTTCAAAGTAGGTATCACATCACCAGCACAAACTGTTGCTAGCCAATTATTCAAAAGGATGTGCTGTAAAAGCAGCTGCCTTTCTCAAGGAGCACAGTGTACAATTTTATACCTGATTCTCTCAGACACTGGTACCATTACCCCATTTGAGTCTGCAGTGGTTTGGGCACTAACTTTAGAACATGATATGAAAAACATGTTGCCCTCCAGGCATGTTATCACAATTTCTAAAATTAGGCACTGGACATAACAAACAATACAGCTGTGACTTTGGTGATGCATGGTTTATTCTATCCTTTCACAAAAGGCATGGCCAAGTTGTGTGGAAGTAGCATACAAGGTCTCTAAAGAGATATGAAAAGTTCTAAGAGCAAGACTTTTCTAATAACATGAGAGATGAACCAAAAATCAAGAAAAAAAAACCAAAACCACAGTGCATTCCTTTGATTTTACACATCCAAAAAAAGCCCACGAAAACTGCCAAACAAGAAGAATTTAATTTCCTTGCCATTGTAGACATTCACTCCTGTAGCACCAAGCCTGCTCCTCATATGCTCGCCATACATAGGCACAAAATGCCATTTCTTCTTGACCTCTGGTTTCACCAGAAATTACCTTAATTTGGCCCTGTTTCCTTTACAGTAATACCAGCAAGTAGTTCATCTGCACACATAGATACCACAAAACAAGTAACAGACAAAAATTCACTTAGAATCAACTAGCATACTTTCCACAGGAAAGAACAAATCATTTTTCAAATAGTAAAATTTTCTCAGCATTCAGATGATTTAGCTTAATTGGTTTTCAGCCAATGATTAGTAGCTAAGATTTTTTTCTAAATCCTTCTTCCAGCCATCACAACTTCAATAAAATTCAAAGTTGTGAGGGTATTTTCTGGAAATACATAGTGGAACTGTATTAAAATAGGTTCACATAATATTAGACTTCATTGGCAGGCTACCAGGAAGAAAAAATTACAGCCAGAACATTGTTATTTCAACTACCGTGAATATAACTGGTCTAAAGTCAAATGACCCTCACATACATCCTCTTCAAAAATCTGAAACACTACATTATTCTATGTAACAACATCTACTTGATTTAGACCCGGTCTGGACCTCTGAGCTCAGGTTGACAGGGAAAAACCTATTCCTATCACCTCAAAACCATATTCATAGCACAGAATACTGTCAAGTCCTCCTGTCAGAGCTAATCCTTCAGTGGATTTCAGAAATACAAGAATTTTTAAAATGGATCTCTTCTTAGGGAAGAACATGCTACATGTGCATGTGTTCTGTATTGGAGACCTACCCACTGCCTCCTGACTTTCCTCTGCTTCCATTCTGCATGCTCTGCAAACATTTACCTGTGCTTATTTTTCAAGTGGCTTCTCAGAGCAGACATTCCCTTGAGTGTATTTTCTTTCTTTACCATCACTCTTTTCTATACAAATAACAGATTGCTCTGCTGCTGCCCTTTAAATTTAGAGAAGAAAAATCCCACACCACAGATGTCTGGTGATGGGAGGAGGGTTGTTTCTTCTGCAAACTTGCTGGGAATTCAAGAATCTCCAGTCTTTCTCACTGTCCTCCTTCAGAGGATACAATCCTTGAATTTTGCTCTTATCCTGATGATGGTTCTCGGTTTGACTTATAGACCACTGTTAGAATGCAAGATCATTCTAAACACTCCTGAACTAGTCTGCAGATTTTCCTATATTATTTTTATTAATAGCGCAGTGATAATATTACATAGTAGTCTAGAAGGACTGAGAATTACTGAAGTCGAGCTTCCCATAGAATTGTACCCTCCTCAACAGAATTAAAAAAAAAAAAAAAAAAAGCAATATAACATTATAGGTAATAGAAATAAGAAAAAATGAGGCTGATCCTTTAAAATATTCTGCATTGCTTCCACAATTTCTATTATAAATCAAAGTAAAATTAGATCCTGGAATAAAAATGTTTTTAATTTCACATTTCCAAAATCAGTTCTTTCAACCGTTTCAGGTTGGGATTTTTTGTTTGTTTGTTTCTGGATTTACAACTATCCTAAAGAGAGGTAGTTTCCTAAAAATTCTAGCAAAACTAAAAACAAATACCCTGCCTCTACCACATGTCTGTTGCATGGAAAGTCATAAGGCTTTACAGAGGTAATAATGTAAAAAATAGTCAGAAAATAATCTGATGATAAGCAGTGGAGGAAAACAGCAGGACAGAAATGAAATTGTCACTATTAAAAATAACAACATATATATCAGAGAACTAGATTGTAGTTCGATTATATGGGCCAACAGTTATACACACAGACAAGTCTAGATGCTGATGAAAAATTAGGTGGGATTAAGCAACTGTGGTATAATGTTGTACCATGGTGACATATGTTGACATATCAATGATTCAATTTAATTTTAAGGATTCATTAACTAGCAAAGAAATCAATGTTAAAATTACCTCTACTAACAGAAATCTGAAAAGCACTTTTCACATGGCTTCTCTGCAGATTTAGAACAATCTCTCTGGAATTCATTTTTGATGCTGTGTCTCTTGAGCTAATATTTCATGTTTCTTTCCAATAACACTTCTGAACCACTTCTGAAAGGATACATCCTCTACAGAAAAGCAGCTTCTGACACATCATAGAAAAAAGGATTTATAATTACATACCTCTGTTCACCTCAACCCTCTTCTGGGGTTCAGGAGAAACCATGTTATATGAGAAATATAAACAATCAGATTTCTGTTGCTTAACTTAGGGCTTCTACCACTTTTGCTCAGTAGTCCATCCAACAGCAATTTATACAGACACTGCTCAGAGCTTGGTTCAAAGAAGCCATATAAACAAAAAAATCTTCTGTCACAGAAGCATGTTATTAAAGATAAAATCTGAGTTTTGCAGAAAAAAAACTTATAGCATATATGCTATGTCATTTCTTCAAATACATACAAATGACATTTTTAGCTACAAATTCCTCAGAACTGTGTTAAGCTTAACTTAGTTGTTGGGTTTCTTTGTCTGAACCACACTAGTCCTCCCCACACTAGAACTCCCAGTCATCTTTCCCCCCATCCACATTAACCTATTGCAAAAGTTCTCTCCTCCCGAATGTGCAGATTAAAATTCAGTTTAACAAATACAGGCCACAGAGAAGAATTCCACAAGAAATGACAGAATAGCCTGGAGAGCCAGCTGCCTCTTGAAAATCTCAGAATTGAGAAGAATTCTCTCAAGTTGCAGAATTTCCCATGGATGTCAGATTGTGTCCCTGCCAAGTCCAGAGATTACCCATTTTCAGGGTGAGACACAAAGCAGGTATCCCGCTTGTCAAGACATCTTCCGGACAACACAGGTGTCTTTGTGCAGGAGCACCAGCATCTTGAGAAGGAAGGATGACTCAGATCTGCAGATGCCATTAACCACTACCGAGCAAGCAAGAAAAGTGAAGCAAACACAGACCTATTTCACAGTCTTGAATAACTTTTTTTTTTTTTTTTCCCTTCGGGAGTATTATTTACATTCTTTGAATTTGTTTCTATCAGAATCTATTCTTCAAGTACACATTTTAATATTTGCAAATGTGCGGACATAGACAGTTTAGTAGTCAAGAAAACTGTTAGATTGACTGTTCTGAAGGTGTAAAAATCTCCAGCCACAAAATCGATAATAAAAAAAAAAAAAAAATCAGAAAGCTGAATGTCCTGATTATTTTGCTGAAAAACATTAAACATATTCCAATATAAGATCCTCAAACAGTGAAAACAAGCCATATTTCAGTTGCTAACACTATATAGTCGTTAGTTTCCCCTAAAAGACAAAGATATAAAAACATTAATTTGTGCCAAACATAACAGTTCTACTTTGTGACCTGAAACTTTAAGATGGAAGAAAACAACAGTTGATATCAACTATGAGACATGACTGGCTTTGGCCACCTTAAACATACACACCCAGAGCCAAATCCTTGAGCCATCTAATAATTCTATTTGAGTCTTCTAAATTGAATGTGCCTTCATGTGCTTACAATCAGTTTCTCAGAAAAAAAAATTCTATTTGCTTACTTCTCTTCTTTCACTCCCTGCTCCTTGGCTATATTTTCACATGTGATTCCAGCTTTATGGGGAAAGATGACTGAATAAACTTAACATACATATTGCTATGCACTGCAGGACATCAAGCACCCCTTTGTTACAATAATACTACACGTGTCTTGCTCAGATTTTTTTACCCTAATATACCTCATAAACAGTTAATCCAATAAAATAGAAAATATATGGAAAGACTCAATTCTTTCCAGAAGTTTCAACTCTTTCATTAGCAAAATATTTCTGCTTTGGTTCATCAAAAGTACTGAGTAGCCTGCCAGAAACAGTTGTGAATTTGACAGGAAGGATA
The DNA here is from genome assembly GCF_036013445.1 of Caloenas nicobarica. Taxonomy (NCBI): domain Eukaryota; kingdom Metazoa; phylum Chordata; class Aves; order Columbiformes; family Columbidae; genus Caloenas; species Caloenas nicobarica. The sequence continues at coordinate 8,289,761 of NC_088256.1, forward strand.
CACTCCAGGGAGACTGTCTCAGATTCCCAAAAAGAGGGGGTAAGCAGTTTCATTTTGTAATTATTTTCCTTTAGTTCTAAAACTAGCGCTTTCTTGTTTTTGAGAGAATTTTTCATAATGCATTTCCTTCTCTAGAAGAAGTCAATGGCTTAGTCGATTTCCAATTTCAACACCCTTAACAGTCATTGACTTTTTTGAAAAACAAAAGCTTATTTAAACCTCTGGCTATGATTTCTCTAACTAGTAAAACTGTGGGCAGCAGTCCACACCATAAAAATAGCTTTTCTGCTTCCTTATCCTCTAACCACTTGGTGATCACAAGGTCTGCCGACCCTGCTGTCTTCCTTTGCCTCTCTGTTCTTGAGAAATCTTGGGTCAGGAAGTTAAAAAATATGAGGATTTTCTTTTTTATCATCAGTCATTGTATACCTCTGGGATTTAAGGGACATTAGCTGCAAGCCATACTTTCACTACAGAGAAAGAGAGAAGGCAAACGTCAGAAATAGATGAAGTGATAGAATAAAAGCCAGTAAAGTGCTTTGATGACAAAGGTTATGCAAGCGTGAAGGAACACTTACACCTCTCATCAGTAGGGAGGAAAGGACTTTGAAGCACAATTTAATGGCCAAACAGAAGTCATGAACTGACTGAAAGTTTCAGTTTGGGTATAAAGTAAAACAGTGACAGAATACACAATGCTAGCATGTATAATTGTGATGTGCATTAAAAAAAAAAAAATCTGATAAAGCAGCAAACCTTTTAAAACATGCAATTTTCCTAACTCAAGCTCAGACATGCAGCTATTCAACACTGAATACCCTAGAATCTTTTTCACAAGAGAAGGTAGGCTCTGCTGAGCATTTTACAGGTTCATAAGCAAGAACAAATCCAGCACCGAAAAGCAACCAATACGTGCCAGATTAGCAGAATCTGAAAAAAATAAAGCAATATTGTAAATATATAAAAAATTGATACTACGACTTTTTTTAAACACTTAAAATTAACAAGGCATTCTTTATCCTGCTGTTTCTCTCTAAAGACAATTTTTTAAAATCGACAGCATACCAAATAATGTAAAATAAATTAAAATTATGTATATCGCTCTACATATTTGTCAAAACATTCAATAGGAAATCCTTGTTTCTTGTTAAAACCAAAATTATTCATGTTTCTTTTCTTTAGGGTATGACACTGCTCTCTATCTCACATTTTCCTTCTGGGACAGTACATTCTCTGCTCCCGTATCATACACATTTAGCAGTGTATACGAGACTCATATGACAACACCCTCACCTCACGTGCTGCAAGAGCCCCTTTCCTGATCCAGAGCTCCACGTGCAAGACACAGGCAGAAGAAAACCCAAAGAGAGCTTATGCTCCCCAGCCACATCCTCACCCCCGTTATCCTTACTCCCTTTTCTGGTGCATCCATGTACAATCCCGCCTGCCCGAAACCACACGGACTAGAGAAACTTCCCACAGAAACCCTAAAGCTGTCAGCGAGAACTACTCCATCAGCCCCTGTACCACACCTAAGCAGTGAGGTTGTCAAAAACTGCTAATGAAATCCTTTCCTTCATTTACTGAACACAGTAAATAGCAGATGGAAAATATCATATGGAAGCCACTAAATCAAACACATAATTTGCTTACTTAACAACAGCATGGCAATGAAAAGCTTTGAATACATATATATGTGTGTAACTATGAACGAAGGGAGGAAAAGGACCTTTAAATCATCCATAAAGTTCAGTCTGTGCTCCTGTATTCCAGAGCCTGATTTATAAATCTAATATATAAAATCGGAACCAACTAACCTTCAACAAAATGGAAACTGATTATGTAAGCAAACAAACACCAACAAAAACATACACAAAACCACACCAAAACCAACCAAACACCACCTCCCCTCCCACCCCAACCAAAAAACTCAACCAAACAACCTTAAAACCAAAAAAGGTTGTTGAAGAAATTTTGATCTCTCATATATTTTGTTTCCTTTAACTTTATAGTTGCATTACAGGTCACATTTCTAGAAATAATGAGCTTTCTCAATAAAAATTGCTTTTACTCTTAGCAAAATTACATAAAAACCAAATGCAGATTATACCAACTTCTCTCTCAAGTTATCCCATGAAATAATTTTGATGGATTTTTATAAATTTTTAAGTAATGTTTACTTCTGAAATGCAGGAATAGCTTATGACATTTCTTTGATCTATACTGAATTTTATCTATTTTTATTGTACTATAGAATGCACCTGGTTCATATATTGACATCTTTTGATGTACAGAAGTCTTCATATATATATTTTTTATGCATCATACTTTAAAAAATATTTATATACTGTGTACAGCAGATCACAGGTAAATTCAGTCAGTTGTTCATGAATAATAAAGAACAGAATTCTGATTGAAAACAACTTTTCACATGACTGCATGCATCTAAACCCAACTTCACTTATAGCAGTAACCTGTGTTCTCAGTGAGATAGAGTCTGTATGTAAATTCTCATCTATGTATACTCAGTTCCCTAATATATGTCTTCAAGGTTTTGCATGCATCTAAGATGCACTTTTCTCCCTTCCTTTTGCTCAGGAAATGTAATAGAGGCCACATCCACTGGCATTTCCATTTCCTCTCTGCAAGATGCAGGGAACAAACTAAGTGTCAGCTACAGGTCTTGGAGAGTGAATGACAGATAACCAGGACTTTTGAGTCCAGGTCTGTGCTCTCATACTGCAACATACACAGTTGCTCTTCAACATGTAGCTACAGCCCCATTCCTGTAAAGATAAAGCTTGCCCAAAGTTCAACAGCACTTCAAAGGGACCCGCTCCTTCGCGGGTCACTGGACCTGAGCCAGGAGAGTGTCCAGGTAAGCTTCTCATCTCACAAAGGAAGCACATTGCAAAGAGTTTTGTTAGCAGAAGTGATTAAAAAAAAGAGATCTCTGCCAATGCCTGTTCAGTTGAGTCACCAGGGAAACGAACCCTTGACAGCTGCAATCATCTCAGAAACAAAACAGAACTCTTGCATTGGACTTATTTGAAATTTGAAGGAACGACAATAATGGCAGTTCTCAAACATGGCCATCACCAGGGCTGTGCAAATACCCGGAACATGGGAGACAAAATGGGCTACGAATCTCAGAAGTACCACAAGGAGAGAAAGACACCCTCTGAGAAAGCTCGTGAGATTCAAAGAGAAAAGGAAAGAGTGTCAAGCAGCAAGAAAACTCAAGAGGCTGGAGGGAACCAAAATGATGGCTGGTGTGTTTCCCCTTTCACGGCACGCATCGGCATAACAGGGGGAAATGGAGACTTTCTCGTCTCCCAAAAAAGCATGCACGTGTATCCACTGAGAGAACGCATGGACTTGGAAAAAAGAGAATTTGTGACGTAGTGATTAAAAGATCAACACAAAACTGACCATAGATTATACTAGCATATGCACTTGTACAAAATTCTATACATCATATTTAAATATGCTAAAAATAATTAAAAATGCCGAAATCTTGTATCATGTGCCATACTAAACTTTAATGCAGCTTAACAACAGAGCCTATAGCAAAGACTTTTTCATAACTTCACATAGTATCTTTTGAAGTAAACAAAAAAAGAACATAGTAAAGTTCCACAAGGTTTATCACCACTTTTATGACCTGATCTTATTTTCAACTGTTACCAAAATCTGCTGCTTCTCCTCCCCCCTCTTCTTGGTTAAATAATTAGTTACCATGGCAACAATTCTATTTCTGGTACGGACACCAATTTGTGACATCGACACTAATGCGAAATGTCTCCTCTTTCTGTAGATACATAGGGACAGCAGTGATCATGAAATATTCTTCACGTTGTAAACAACTTCACACTGTTTATGATGACAAAGAATATTAACTTTGGATAACATTGCAGAGCTGTGCAAATAATATAAGAAAAAAAATCAAGATTATTTTTATTTTAATGGAAATGGGTTTAGGTTATATAGAACAAGTACTTAATATTCCTCAATTTACAACTATTTTAACTAATCTGTTTCAAAAAGTGAATCACAATCAAATCTGCAAAGAAGGAATCGGGTATCTCTTGGACTTCCAAAGACAACACAATACGAGGCTTTTTCATTTCAACTACAACATAAAACCTGTCTGGCTCGTGAAAATAAGTTGTCTATAATGCCACCTCAGGAGATTTTGTTTTAAGTGAGTAATCAGAGTTCTTTCATCAACTCCTCTTCCTTGAAGATATAAATGGCCCTCAGAAATATGGGGTGCAAAAGAACTCATGTCAACATTTACCCTCACAGGTATTCCTATGCAAATAAATGCATAGTACTAGATGTATGAGAGCTAGTCCCATGAGTAAGAATGTGCAAGCCTAGCCCTTAATTAGAACATAGCTTCCTGTCATTTAAAAACTATTTCATATGCAGATACCATAAGAGACATCTAAATGAAATAATTTATTCCTGCAATTATTTCAACATGAAAAGGAATGTCAAAGTATGAAACTATGACTGAAAACTGACATGGCTTTAAGGTTGTAAATACTACCCTGTATTTTCAGAATCATAACTGTATAAATACTGTACTTAATTAATTTACTTTTTTTTTGGCAAGGGAAAGGAGAGAGAGATAATGATTGGGAAGGTATGAAAGATGTGGCAAAGAAGAATAATCATCATGTTTTGGATGAATTTTGCATAAGATCTCTCTAAAATATTTAAAGCCTCATAATTTGGGGTATTTTTCTCAGGGTTACCATTTCTGTCTTCCAAATACTTTGTTTTACGTTAGCTTGAATTATCAATTACAGTATTTTTCCTGTAACGTATGTACAGGGATAAATTGGGAAGAGTAAAAAGAAAAAGGAGGTCAATGAGAATTTTTTTAAAAGCACAAGTCCTACTGTTTTCTCAACATATTTCTTCAGAAGCTAAGAAAGTGAATTTCTCTAAAGGAATTACAGACAGAGGAAATGCTGTACATAACCCATTGTAATAAAAGAACAAGATAAATGTGTGTGTGGACTGAAGATATCAAATAAACCCTCATACGATTTTTTTAATAATGCTTTTAGAAGAGCTTATTCACTCAAAACCACACTTCTGCATTAGTTTGATTAAAATGTAGGGAAGAATTAAATATATTTATTTTCAGACATTTTCAATTATGGCTGCAGCAAGTTTCCCATGAATATGTTCCTTTAAGTTCTCTGTTTGTTCTATACCATCAAGTAAATCCCAGCTTATTAGGCACTCACCATTGTTAATACCTATAAGCTCATTAATAAAGATCATAGATGCTACACACTTCAGTAAGTCCCTTTTCGTCTCCTTTGTTACTATTGCCAGCACAACAGGGACAGAAACGTTGTTACACAGAAGAGCAACAGCTGGACTTCACCTTCCCCATTAGGAAGAAATTCCCTAATGCAGACTGTCACACAAGAGGAGTTGGGAAATGAAAATTATTTTCTTTACACGGTTTGAGTAATTATCAAAAATGCATGGCCTTACACAAGTTAAAAGAAAATATAAATGAAACCTAATCATTTTGCTGAAGTATTGGACATAGAAAAACCTTTGACTATCTAACCAGAAAAATCCATAATGAAACTTTCAAATCAAGACTGATTTTTGCAGCACTGTACATTACGTGGGGTCTAACTGTTCCAGTGATCAACCAACAATTAAGAAAGAAGATTAAATATGTAATCTAGTACATACTAGTAATAACAGGACTACACACATTGTATATAGTTGCAAAAAATGCAAGCATGTAAATAACAATAGCTCAATAAGTTTTTGTTCTTTAACACAAAGTTACCAATATTCAGCTGAAAACCATTTTATTTTTGCATATGATCCTTGAGGGACTATTTCAGCTGCTCTCTCTATTATTTGGTTACATTCACAGTGTAACTGACATCAAATCATGACCAGGGTGAACTTGTTAATGAGATAATAATATCAGAAGTGACTACCTGTCCATGCCCTGATGTCCATCTCAGACCTGCAGCCTAACAGAGAAAAGGTTTTTAGAGATACTACAAAAACATCTGTAACTATTCACCAGAAGCTGTCTCTAGGTATTGTTAGAAGGGCATTTTAGGTATTTTGCCAGCTTTTCTAAGAAAAGACAACAGACACAATCACACTGCCAAGTGCAAATTGGCAGTTTAAGCACCCATGACACTGCTGGATGTCGGTCTTACTTGATAACTTTTGTGCTGATTGACCAATTATAACCAATATGACAAAAGCACAGCAGCTTCACAGACCATTAAATTCCTGATTAGGGGGAGGGGAGAAAAGAACAGGGAATTAGGAGAATGATAGAGATATAATATCAAAATTAGTGTGCCTTGCCACAGGAAAGGCTTCCTTGTCAGCTCAATAGTTCTTTCCTCAACCAATGAACAATTAAGTGGAATTAATTATGGTGTTTGTTATCTATTCTTCAGCTAGAACACAGGAAAGGTTTGAGAATGCTGTGGAAGAAGGGGCAATTGGAGGCACGAGGAAGTACATGAGCCTGTTAACACTTCGGGAGAGCTCAGAAAATAAGCAATAGGGTGCTGAAGTGTAAGAGACTAATGTAAAAATTGCGGGAAGCCCAAGTCCATTAGTTCTCCTTAGGCACAAATCAATTTTGTAATAATCTGCCCGCCAAGCACTCTAAGATGTTCGACAGCTAGTTTCAGCTCATAGAGAAAATCCTCTACAGAAGAACATTAAAAGCAGTACTTTCAAATCTAAGTCACGGGACAAAAACACACTGATAAAAGATGCAGACATATGTCACCATGTTCTGTCACACACCTATCTCATTATTTCAGAATTCCATCATCTACCACCTAATTCCATGCTCTGCTAATCATCATCATTCTCACAGAGTGGCCAAGTTCAATGGGTAGCAAACCAATTTTTTTCCCTAAAGAGTTAACGTAATAAAGAGAGGATATGTGCGAGGACTTCCGAAACACACAAGTTTCGCAAAGAGAGAGTCTATGTAGTGAGAAAAACAGAAGGCAGGAGGAGAATCATCAGCAGTCAGAGTAGATGCTGGTATTTCAGAGGCTGGAAAGCCACTTAACCTACAAGACTGAATGCCTGATCATTGCTCCTCTTCCCCGCTTTGTCCTCAATCAATTTGCGTGCCTCTGAGGAAGGCAATAGACAATGAAAACGTAACTATTTGGGAAGACACAGCAAGAATGCTCATGCTAATGGATTAGCATCTCATTGATCAAGTGGCTGAGATATTTCAGAATGATTCATTCCAAAAGAGCCCGACTCTGCCTTGGCCCATTGGGATGCCATTCACAGGACACCGTGGATGAGCAGAGCAAATGCTGAGGTTTTGTACGGAATAGTCTCTGCAAGCTGGAGCCCTAAGAAAACACTGGTATGATGAGTGATGCTAGAATGATCAGATAATATAGAAGCTGGAACAATATGAACATGATAATGTTGATCTTTCTGGGAAAAAGAGAAGCTGGTCAAGGACTGGGCAGATGAACGGTGCCTCTGCGCTTGCTTACCCTCAGCTCTTCTCTCTGCTCACCAGCAGCCATGCTACTGCACCATCCGAAGGACACAAGACAGCCCTTCCGATGCTGCTTTCCCCCCCTGGAAAATAAAAAGACCCCACAACTACACAGGAGTTAGAGATGTGAACAAGCCTCCCAGAAGGTGTTTGGGCCTCTCCACTGATCTACTTCTAAATATGTCTGTATGTGGGAGCTCCTTTGAGCACCTCCCTCGCCACTCACTCTCCAAAAATTCTCAGATATTGCACAACTTGTGTTTACATTGCAGCAGTGATATACTCCAAATAACTTCATTTCCATGTTGGATTATACTAGTTGATAAGGAGCGCAGTGGGGCAAATTTCCTTGGCAAGAATTTAGGTCAAGCTCAATTCTACTAAGACTGCGCGTGAAATATTTATACATGGATAAGGCATATATTTTGACACAAAGAAAACCAGACGCAGGCAAATATCTATGATCTGCCATCTTAAGTGGAGGAATAATAATTCTGTTTCCTTTTGGACTACAGTCTGTTTGACAGCTCCAGCCTAGAATCCACAACACTTTGACACTAAGCCAAACTGTCACTCTGACATTTCTATGTCTGAGGAATCCTGAATCTCACAGGTAAACTGTGAAAGCTGAGAAGCACAGAGTGAAAGTGTGAGGCTCACAACTGGGACAGCAGACAAACTCCAAAGAGTCACTTTGTATGACCTTTGTTTTCTTATAACTGGGGGCAGCATAAAGCTGGGAAAACAGGAAGGAATAAAAATCCACAGAATTTTTCAAGACAGAAGAAACATATGCTCTACATAGTAAGAAAAAAATTACTCATATGTGGTAGACTAGACAGACATTATTTAAAGTGAAAGATACCCTTTATATCTAGATAAAGAATGCAAGAAATACATTTATGTTGTCATTTTTATACACTGTAGAGTAGGCAAGAAAGAACATATTACAAGTTGGAATTTTCCCAGCTGATTTTTCTATTGTATTGGTAGGAAAGGAATATGTATACAGGCTTTCTTAGGGTCAAAAGAAGAACCGAGACCTACCGACCTCTATAACTTTGTTTTATTGATTTACATGAGGTGTTTATATCCTGGCAGCGCATTTAATGCTGTTAACATTTACATATTCAGTTACATCTCACTAAGATGACACTCACACTCTCACTATTCCTTGTTTCTCAAAAAAAAAAAAAAAAAAGTGCCTTTCTAGTTCAATGTATGATCTAGGAAAAGTTTAGTACTTCAAAGGAGCTAACAAAATGTGGCTCAAGAACACCACAAGCCTAGAGGACAAATCACATGCCCTCTCAGAGCTCAAGTAAAGCTGAAGTTCCTCATACAAAACAGAAGCACAAAAGCACATCTTATCTGTAGTGACTCTATCTCATTTGTACAAAATCTTCCAGACACAAAATAGCTTCCACTAAAAAGGAAAAGGGCTCAAGACATTCATTGGAACCATTAAGGATCAGCACTTTAGGAGATATATTTTGTCAAGTCAATTAATCCACTAAGAAAAGAAGCACAATTTGGGGGAAAACACAGCACATCAGTGACTGGATTAAATGGTAATTTTAAGCTATTTGTAAGCACAAATTTGTGCATCATATAAAACCAGAGAATGTGCTCAAAGGCATTGGTTAATATTTTCATGAAACACAGTAGCATTTTGTACTGGTATAGGACCTTTCACATAAGAATAACCAGAAGATATTCACAAAGGAAGGAGAAAGTATATTATCCTTTATTAAACAGAGAAATTAGACATAAAACCACAAAACAATCTAAATCTTGCAATAGGACAGTGAAAGAAGTAGGAACAGATTTATACCTATTTTTTTTATCTGCTCTTCTTAAAACAGGATGATTTTTCCTAAAAACTCAATAAAATTCTGAAACTGCTATACCTGGTTTAAACAAACAAGGCAGTCTGACAGGACTAAATAACTTCCTAAACCAGTATTTTGGGGATTTGAATTTATAATCTCTTTTACTCCAAAAGGACAAGAGGTGACAAGCACAAATTAAGACATGTGAAATTATATCTGAACACAAGAAAATTCTCCTTTTTTTTTTTTTTCCCCTCATGTAAGGGTGGTCAAACACTGGAACAGGTTTCCCACAGATATATTCAAAATGCAACCAGATGCAGTCATAGGCATTGTGCTCTGTCTGACCCTGCCTGAGCAGGGGAGGTTGGACTCAACGATCTCAGGAAGTTTTTTCCAACCTTAGTAACTCTGTGAAAACTTGCATAGATGCAGACAGTCATCTACTTATCATCCCTGATATTTTTGATCCTTGACCGATATCTGGTACATATAATGTGATTAATATAATGTAATGAATAAAAACTGAATGTAGTTTCCTCAAAATTCCCAAATGCCATATCTTTCCAGAGTTGAATTCACAAAAAACAAACCCCAAAACTACAGAGGCATTTAGGTCCAATTTTGTAATCATGTTTTGCAAAGAACATACTTTGCATTTGCATAATCTTGTCCAAGTAATCTGCTACTTCCTACTTAAGATTTTGTATGCAGTGTTTGTACCTGAGTTGGCTTTCCACAGTGCAGTCACCCAACCTTGAATTTTAAAACCCATTTATTCATGTAAGCAGTCTTACAATACACATTTTACAGGGGAGAGCTGCCAGGCATGGAGGAGCTGAGTAACAAGCTAAGTCAGTGGTTCAAATAGGAGCAGTAGAACTACCTGCTTCAACAGTTTAAATGATTGCATGATGGATGAGGAAAGGAAGAGGCATACTTTTCCTTAAGAAGCCATGGATGGTATTGGAAGAGATCGAAAAATGAAATTCCCTACTGATCAGCAGTAGTCCAGTTTCAGGATCCTCATGCTGCTATTCCTCTGTCCTTCAGCATAACCTAAATATCATTTATAAAGCAGAGAAGAAAATACATTGAAAAGTTCCAGGCTCATTAAATTCTCGGCCAGAATGGACAGAAATACTTGTGGGTGAGTACTACTGGAGGAAGAACCTGAACTGGTAACCTCGCATGAGCAGACATATACTTTCCTAATTCCCACAGTTAGAATTTACAATATGACCCAACTTGCTATTTCAGCAGCAGCAACCAAGAACCTTAACTTGCAAACAAATACAGGTATTTTAATACTTACAAGATATCTCAGTTCAACCTGTCTACACTCAAATATATAAACCAAAAATATGTAACTAGGCATGCAAGATCAGCATCTAAATGACTAAGCTCAGCACTTTACTTAAATTAACTTCAAGGAGTGAAGGTCACAGCAAAAGTTTGTTAATGTTTTCCAGAGCTGAGTGTTGGGTGAGAAGACTCTGCTAGGGTGCCAAGCTGTAGAGCTAATTTGGATTATTAGGAGTTGATAAAGAGTGACATTTTGTGTCCAAGAGGCATGTGATAGGAAATGCCATGAACCTTGTCACACTGCAGAGCCTACAGCTGCTCATAATGCTGAAAAAAAATGATGCCAAAACTGTTCCCAGACACACACATACACTACACACACAAAAAATTCCACAGTAATATCTTCAAATAAACAGGTTTTATATTAAAAGAACTATGTATTAGTGGCCTCAAAGTTTAAGACATATATTTTATTCACTGAAGAAAAAGGTAAAACAAAGTGCTCATATGCTATGCCCTTCTTCAATGTGCTTAGAAATACTATACCAATTTATTTTCTAGCTCTCATGGAAGCAACCTCTGTATCTTGAAATGACATTTAGCATTGGACAGAAATGCATGCACGGAGTAGAATACACACATGATTATTAGAACTAATGCTTGCAACTGTTTCAGTTTGTAGCTGGCTATACGCGAATAAATCATCCAGTGCTCTGAAACACGACGTCATACACAAAACAAACACACACAAAAGCTCAGAAAGTATGTAGTTTGTGTTTCAGCCTCTTATGTTCATTATAGCTCAACACAATTAAGAATTTTCTATATTAAAATACAAAATGATTCCAAGTAATTTGTAAATCAAGCTAGGTAGCTGGAATTTAGCAGGATAGTTCTGAGTTTCAAGTCAGACTACTTGTCTAACATACCACATGGATTTATTTTACCATGGGCTGCTCACATAAGACTTCAGTAGGACTATCCTAAGAACACAAATGTGCTACTGGAAAAATAACTTAGAAGCTGTGGATCCACCTTTACATTGTGGAGCTTGTCAACATCCCAACACTTAAGACAGACCAGGCCCACATGACCAGCGACCAATACTTTGCAATTTACCCTAAACTTCCAGTTGGAGAACAGACTCAGGGAAAACTTCAGTCTTCTATAGGCAAGTAACAGTAACTCTACATCATGCACCTTTGGCAAGACCAGTTGAAATCTAGGTGGTTCATTTATCTGGACTACAAAGCGTTTAGCTGATTAGAAGCATACTGGATTCTGCCCTATGTGCCCTATTTTAGGAGTTTCCATCAGTACTAAAGCAAGCTTCTAAATTAAGAAGTAATTTTAATGCTGCCTTTCAAGCTATTATTAGTGTGCTAGATTTATTCCTACACAAAATCTTTATTTTTAATATAGTGTTTAGTAAATGTTGCTATGAAAAGCCTTTAAAGAATCCAATGAATCTTTTACAACAGACTATGCAACCTCAATCAGCTCATATTAAAACATGATTGTTCTAAGTACAAAATGAATTAATATGGTAAAGTTCTGTGTACTACATTAAGTTAAAGAATATTTGGCAGATGTGTATTTATAGCAGAATTACACAGACACATAAATTCGTTGCACAATAAAACGTCTACACTATCAGTACACTGCTATTCTATTGCATTTATGTAATGATTTGTAGTTTCTAAAAGTTGTTAGGCATTCTAAAAGCCAAAGTATGAACGGGATTACAATCTATCTTAAAATTTACTGCATTCAGTAAAGTAACAGAGCACTCAGGCTTTGAAATCATGTACTGCAAAGGCTGTTTATTTTGCACATAAAGTGTTTCAGGATGTTGTATGGACAAAGATATAAGGGTTGCAATGGAACAGACTGCTAAACAGCTCAAATATTAATTTATTAGCTTCCAAAGTCGTGTCCAGACAGCGTACAGAATGAAATAAAATAAATGAAGAATTGGGTAAAAAAAAGTACAAAAATCTGGCATAACTAGTTGACTGTTCTGCAGTTTAGAGTTTGAGTGTTCTAAGGCTGTGAGTTATGTGAATGGAAGATCGATGTGAACAAATGGATTTATAAAGTAGATTTTTTAATACATATCATTAAGATTCTTTCATTTCTCTCCCCTCACATATGTGAAAGAAGGTAAAAGCAAGTAGGAGAGCTTTAAGGAGAAGATACAGGAACAAGAAAGGGAACAGGAAAAGCAGCTTTTTAAAATATTATTTCCTCTCCATTAACCTGCCTAAATACCATGGATTTCCTCCCCTCCTCAAATTTAATGATCATCAAGAAGCAACATTCTTGCTTCCACCTACTGATTATTCTATTTATTCCTTGAATCATGAGCAGAAGAGTACAGTCCTTGTGTTTACGCTGGTCCATCTCCCCTGAATAAGCAAGAACATGAGTCCTGAAAATCAAATATCCATTTCTAAAACAACTATGATAAAAATTCTTCCAAAAAGGCAGCAGACTTAATCTACTGGGGTGGAAGTATCTATAAAGCTTTGTATTTACAATTTTAATGTTGTTCTAACACCCTAACAGTTGGGGGGCTTTTTGGTTTGGGTTTTGTTTTGTTTCTGCACAGGTTGCATAGAAGGCTTGGATATTAACTGCAAGGTAACACTACAAAACAGCAACCTTAACAACCTTTTAATTAGGTAAACACTTTTAAGTAATATGTATTACAGGTGGACATGTTTACAATAGTTTTTTTCAATCCTGAAAACTCCCACAGCAAATGACCTTACATATGGTATAATTTCTATGTAGGTTTTCTGTATTTGAAGCTCAAAAGTGCAGAATAAGGCAGTAGAGGTGTTTCCTGTCACAGTTTAACTCCAATTACAAAGAAACCTGACCACAAAAGTTTTCAGCAAGCAGCTTGCTTTTTTGAGACTAAACAGCAAAATCAGAAGAGACAAGGGACTTTACCCAAAGGAACAGAACTCTAGATCTAGAGTGAGATGAACTAAATCCCAAGTCCTGTATTTTAGCCACAAGAACATTCTTCTCTCTGAAAATTAGTGATTAGTTCTAAATGAAGCATAGTCTTCATTGGGTGATTTTCCATACCCTGCAGCTATGAACACTAATGAGAAAGCCAATTGATATTAAGAATGCTGCGGCTTCTGTAATATGGGCATCTGTGTGTCAGGACCTGAACTGACAGGCCAAATCTTATTATGTATTTCACTGAGAAAACCAAAAGAAATCTTTGCACTGACAGGTGTCTGGTTGGAATCTGATCCGGCACATAAATATCTTCAGACCTCTCAGAACCTAAATAATAAAATTTTAGTGCTTTGCAATGCCAGCACCTTAATCCTTTAATAAAAAGATACTTCACAACATGAATTGTATATTGGAAATGTACTTCCAGTGTAATGAAATGAGGTCATAATATATCTACTATTTAGCTAAACAAACAAGTCTGCATATTTGGAGGCAGTGACTGCATAACTAAGACCCTTAGTAATCCCCTACCTCTAATGATAGGGGTTTTTTTTGAAAAAAATAGATTATTTCTCTAACAGTAATTCCTATGTAGTTGATACTTTCTGGGCCACAGGAAAACTGTGCAGCATTTGTTGCTTCTGTGGAAATAAAACACAGAAACTTTCAAATTGCAGGTATGAAGAGTATCTGGGAGTAGGCACTGTGAATATCTCCAGAGCTGAGCCACAAATGTCTTGCATTATGTACACTGAGATTCCTGTACTGGACACACCAGCTACAGGATTTTTTTTGCAACTATGCTATATCGTAAATTACAAGATTCAGCATATTGAGGTACTGACAATTTTCTTTTTCTTGCAGGAAACTGGGCCAAGTTACAGTATCAAGAAACAGCCTGTTCAGTCACTGAATACTTCTATATGGCAAAGCATCAGCAGTAAAAAGACAGGAAACCTTTTTCCTGCTAGAGAGATTTTCTTTTTTTGCAGCAACAGAAGACCAACTTCCAATGCTAAAAAGAAAATATCTTCAGGCAGAAGACTGTGAGAGAAGTGCCATCAAAAGCCAGCTTGATGGGACAGGTTTCTTGTTTCTTACTAATATGCAGCTACACTACAGACAAAAGCAACACAGATGCTCAGAGCAGTCATATTCATAGAAATTTGTCTAAAAGTACTAATTATTTGCCAGCATACTGTTCCTTCTTAGAAGTGTACGGAAGCCATGAAGCTGTATCAAGAAATCCAAATGAAGTATTTTTCTAACAAGCTTAAGAAGGATCTGCAGAGAAAACATGTGAAAACTACATGCTTAGTTGTCCAGATCATTCTAAAATACATGCCAACTTTCACTGTAACAACAAAAAAGAAATCCAGTGAATATGGTTCCCTTAGCAACCAGTAAAATATTATCTACGCCATTCACATTAACACTATTTACAGCACCCTATAATTAAGAGATACCAATTCACAAAGAGCATACATATTCCTCATTATACAACTTGTTAGCTTTGAAAATTCAGTGATGCTTTTAGTGTAAGTCCTAACATTCCTATTTAGTTCTTTCCTGCAAAAACTATATCCTGCCATTTTGTGCCAAACTTAATCTCCTTTTTGTTTCCGAGTACAGTTCTTTTTCATGACGACTATCAACTCTGTTCAACGGAATGTTTGACATGAATGAATCTCCTTTTTCCATTCTGAACATGCTCTGCATACAAGTGTGTGCCCTCATTCTACTGTAAGCACAGGTAATTCAGGTGTACAGCTGTTTGTAAGATTTCTTTACAAACTCATCTTAGTAACATGAAAATCCTTCTCACTCCAAGGTATGGTCCCCAAGGGATTTGTGGTATTACCTCTGCTGTGCATTTGCAAATGAAGGCATCCAGTTCAGTGGGAGAGACATTTCACCAGTATCCTGATGAGATTAGAGGCATTAAGAAACAGGAAAGACCATTCATAACTGAGGCCAACCAGAAGAGACTGATGTTTTCCATTTTTGGTTTTAGACATCTATTACACAATTGCCTCAGTACTGAAAATAAAGAATTTCATTACCTATACAAGTTATCTGCAGTAGTTAAGAAAGCAGACTTCTTGATTTCCACAAACATGCAAAGAAAATTTTACGAAAACCAATACTTACGGTGAAGTACCACTAATACATTACATACTGTTAAACAACATTAATAACAGCTTACAGCTGTACATTTACTGCCAGAAACATTGGAAAGAAACAAGTAATTCCTCCCGCTAACAACCATCACTTCAGATGCCCCATTCTTAAGGTACTAGAGCCATAGTTCATTGCACAGAGACATTTCTGCTTGACTTCTGATAATTTCAGAAACATATGTAGGAAAACATGAGAAAGAAGAATTGAGTAAACCTTTTTTCCAGTTTCCAAAATTAAAAGATACACTGACATCTGGAGGAAAGTACAAGTGTTGAAATGAAGTTTTTTATTCTCTAAACACTTTTGCCTGTCACTTCCTATTGTACACATAATGTTTGAATGAAAAGAAAAAATACAAGTCAAGCAACAGGAACCTACAGTGACTATATACATTATTACAAACTGCATAGACAAAGATCAGCATACTGATTCCATTAGTTATTAAGAGAACATTGCTAACATAAGGGTTATAAATATTGAACCTCAAAGAATGGAAAAACATTATGTTAATCACATGTTCTTATCGAACAGTTAAAATCAGAATCTGGATGACACTAAGATCTAAAGCCCATACATAAAGAACAATTAATCAAAGCTTGAAGTAAGGCACTGTGAGATTTCCTTTCCAAGGGTCATTTAGGATGCATATATGGTTTTATAAATAGGATGATAAACTGAGAAAATTTTTAAAAATAACATAGTTCTTCAAGCATCTTTTATATGAAGAATATGAAATATATGAAGTATCTATGAAAATATAATAATTAAAATTATATCTATAACCAATACAAGATACTTGTGTGATTACATCTGCTGCTTAGCTGCCTTTCAATATTGATGATAAAAATTGTTCTCTTTCATGCACTTTGAAAATATGCATTTAAAGAGACAGGAGGAGACTAAAGTGTTCAACAGCAGATATGTAGGCGTTTGATGAAACTGGGCCAAGACACACGAGTTTTCTGATCAAAGAGGATAAAACTGAGTTTGGGGGGAAAGAATTGTTGTTAATGAGACTAACAAAAAGCGACACATACTAGGAAGAATCAATACCCCAGAGCAATAGCTTATCAGAGCCTGAACATCTAGAGGAAAAATCAACTCCCCTTTGCTGAGGCTTTATTCTGATCGCATATGTGCCAGGAAGCCAAGTCAATTTACTCGCATGAAAAAGCAAATAGGAAACTAACTTTCCTCTACTACATGTACCAGCTAGATGTCCATTCCAACTACAACACACGACACTGAACAAACACCACAGCTTTTCTGGTAGAAAACTCTAGGTCAATAATGCCCAATGAGGATTGCCTCATAGGCACAGCAAGACCACATTTCTTATGAGAGGCATCACTAGGACTAACTCATTCCATTCACTAGAGAAGAGTGCAGGAGACAATCAGCTTGGACTTCCTCGTGCATGCTTTCTTCAAAATATATTCATTATTTTCTCGTTTAGCTCTATTTAAAAGAAAGAGACAAAATAACCTTCACATTCACAGTAACTTTTTTTTTAAAATGGGCAAATTACATAGGAATACAAGTTCCATATTTTCAACAGCTCTTTAAAATACTTGGCATCTCAAAACAGAGCAAGGAGTTCTCAGCAGCTTCAACCAGTTATTTCAAAGTCACTAGAAGATTGACTTGTTTTTTTCCGGGTAACCTCTATACTCTAAGAGCTCATCAGAGATGGATTAGAAGCAGCGCAAATAGTTGTCTCTACCAAACAATCCCAATCTTCTGTTTCTATTTAGATTTTTCACCTAGACCAACCTTGTATGTGTAGGGATTCACTTACACTTGTACTACATGGATACATCTGGAGCTCTTTCATCTGCGTTTAGCCTTGTCCTTCAAATACAAGTTAAAGGGGCAGATTTACAATCGGAAAAACAATGTGCTTGAACACTAACAGCTTTGATGGAGCAGACCCAGAAGGCTTGCAATATTTCTGCACATGCTTTTATACAGTTATTGGATATCCTTTCTTGAGAAGAATGCTTGACAAGGGACATAGCACGTGTTTCCACTCCCTTCAGGAATTTGATATAAGGTTTGCTAGAAACCACAACAAAGGCAATATGAGTCTATTTATCAACTGTGCAGTGTTCTTATTTCAAGCAAGCAGCTAGGTCATCCCTCACATAGTATGACCTCCATGACACTCTCAGGTGTCTTTTAATAGACAATTACATATAAATCAAAAGTTAACAGAACATAATAATATTGACATAGAGGTGCACAATTCACCTACAAGAGGGATTAAAAAAAGAAATAAGAACTGAAAATCCACTCTTTACAAGCTAAGTTCCAACCTGGCCTTAACAGAAAGTTGGTCTAAAAAAAAAATCACTTCGGTCACAAAAAAGACATGACCAAATACTATCTGTCACTAAGTATCTCAAAGTATATATCAACCTTAAGTATTTACACTCCAAATATAAATGAAAACCTAACACTTCACAGATTAAACGACCTATAAACACTAAACTTATTCCAGAAAATGAGAGTGCATGCTGTATTATAACTCAGTAAGTATGTGTCTTTCAACTCCTATATATGCCAGATATCAAAGTAACAGCAGATCACAGCATAAGCATAGAATAACATTTAAAATGACGCACGCCACACATACATACTACTTTTGTGTTTACTTTCAACATTTTCACATCTCCTGAAGCAGTGATTCACAGATGTGATTCTGTATAAACAACTCCTACTAAAACCAAAGGGAAATCACCAAAACACCAAACAAAATTTGGAATGTAGAAGCCACAGATAGAAACCAAGCTACATTCCCAGACTTGCACAAGGAGCATATTATTGTCTGCCATGTATCAACTGAATTATACTACTTAAATCTACACAAGCTTGATTCCTGTTGCACTGACCCTACTCTGATTAATTTACATATACGTTTGCTAGAAGAATGAAAAACCTGCACCCACCACATCTTTGGTTTGCTTCATTTGTCTGTACCAACATGTAAGCAATATTGGCCCTTCATAGGAAAAGAAACTCATAGGACATGGATTTGCTAGGATCCAACAATCCTCTTTCTCGAAGCCCACTTGACTTACATAACGTCAAGAAAAACAGATTGACAAACCAGAACAAAACCCCAAATTAATCACCATGACATAACCTTAGTTTTAAACATTAACCTCTTATAACTGTATGCATTATGGTAAACATTAAACTTGTTCTCTAAAAGCTATTTTTAGGAAACACATGTACATTCTGGCTGAAATTCTGTACAACCTTAAGCATGCAGCAACTGAAAAAATTAATTAAAGCAAAAAAAAAATGGAGTCTCAGAAATACTGCATCAGCATCTGTAACGACAGCAAAATGGCTGAAAGATTTTGCAAGCTGTATCTGATCCAGTTTGAATTTATTGGCAGAATCTTACAAGCAAGAGACTAAGCCACTTCAGAACATAGAATTAAATGGTTTGGTTTTATTCAATATCCACATAATACTACTTCGAAAAGAAATCCTTTATTCTATTGCTGCTAGAACAAGAGAAATGCAGATTTTTCTCTGCTGGCTGTCAAGAGAAGTCACTTTTCTTTTTTCTTATGTACATGTGCTGTGTGAAATCCAGCAATTTCATTTCACAGGGTGTCTTTGGCATTAGCCACAGTGTAATGTAACTGGAACTACTGAAGTTCATCTGATTTCACACCTAACCCATGCAGCCTCACAAATTACACATTACTTCAATAAAATAAACGTAAATTGCCTAAGTTTTTCTAGCAACAAAGCTCATATTCCTCTGAGTTTTCTGATCAAGACAAGCTTGCCAATGAACACAACACGTGCTTATGCTTTGTAATAAAATGTCGACATAGAACCACAAGATTTTCATGTGGTTTGATATATTTTCCATGTCAAGTTTTTTTGCTTGGTGTTGGTTGTTGTTGCTTTTTTCCCCTCTCAGAAAGCACTGCATAATGACGACATTTAAATATCATATTCATGCAAAACTTCTCTCTCAGTGTTGTGGAAAAGTAACATAAGACCTTCAGAAGTGGAACAAGATTTTCCATCCTTGAACTATGTGCATTCTGTCCATTTCAATTCCTTCAACCAAATGTAAAGAAACATAATTGGAGGAGACTATACAAGAGCAGTTACTAAAGAACAGTGGCCTTTACAGCTTTCAAAATTTTATTTAAAGCACCACTGCATTCTGGATTTTATGATCCCAGCCTCATGCTCCTATGATCTTGCTGCCACAAGTCCTCAACCTGTTCCCACATGGTTTTTATCACTTACCAACTTTCTTCAGCTCTAATGATACATTCATCGCCCTTACTTTTGAAGTCCTGCTCTGTGCCTCATCCAAAGATGCAAATCCCAGCAGTGGTTCAATCTATGTGCAGGGTACTGCAGAGTACACAACAGAAGGAGCATAGATACTGAAAGCTCATCCCAACTAGTGAACGAATAACTCATGCTTGCTCAATTGTTTATGGTGTCTGAGTACAAGCTCTTACCTTCAAGCTTGTGCTAAACATTTCAGGGTAAAATGCTCTGCATAGTCTGGGATCATAAAACCAGAGTACAGATTTGAAAAAGAGGCTATGGCAGAAAACAGGAATGAGACAACTGTACACTGCTCATCTTATGTTCATTAAGGACTATAGTAGAGCACGTTTCTAGAAACACAAGAGAAGCACTGTAGTGAATTCTATCACAGTAATTTCAGTTCCTGAAGGATCTCCAGAAAGTAGTTCCAGCATGGGAGAGGAAGCAGGGAGGGAGGAGTGAAACGCCAAAACACACATACCAGTCGTCACTGACAGGAATAAAAGACAAGATGATCTAGGACATCAAAACATATTAATGTCACAGGACCAAATTTCTACTCCAAGACAGAAATTCTAGAATTTCTCTAGGGGAACTCTGTTTGAAGGATATTAACTGCACAAATCTTTCATTACGAGTCAACATACATTTTATCCTTTAGCCACAATTTATCTTCTTTTTATCACCTCTGTTTTGAAACAATGTGCTTTCCCACTTTCATCTAGAATCTACACCATTAGATACCCAGCACTGCCATACCATTTTTCTGCAACTCCTTTTTCCTCTGAACAGTCAATCAACACCAGAAAACACACAGAGAGATGCAGCATGAAGTACAGCTCAACTATTGCCATTTCAGATGTGAAAAGACAGAATTTTCAGGAAGAACGAACAATACATCAGTAGGTAAGAAAAAAAAAAAAAGAGAGAAAGAAGGAGGTTGTGTCTATTCTCTTACATCTCCCTTTTAAGATGCACATCTTATATTCCTCAGTTGTTTCAGCTTTCACTTCTGGCTGCAAGGGAGAGCAGCTTCACTTTATCACCCACTGGCATTTAGTACCAGCAAACTTTTTATTTCATCACCTTCTTGATACCTACTTCCAGCCACTGTTTTCACTAGCAGTCTGTTCAGTGCTGTTCATTAACACCAACATTAATGACTCAGAACAGATCATTACATTCCTGCTGTATCCCAAAGCACAAAGTCTCTCAGCATCCGGGAATTATGGATGCATGCAGTGGTTAACCAGTAGACACTCCCTCTTTCATAACAAAACGTAATATAAAATCTTCTTCCTGAAAAGCTGATTCTTTATCTGCATCAATATTTTTTCCTATAAATCACAGAGAGACACTTCACAGGAATAGAAAATAATCTTGTGGATAAACAACCAATGCCACTTTGAGATTTGCAGCTCTGCATTTCATGCAAATAAATTTTACTTTTTCTCAATTTGGAATCAACTATTTAAACTCATATTGAAGCACGTTGATGAATTTAATCAGATTGACAGTCTACTGCCTGAAGCTATTAGGAGCACATACATTCGTGCCCTGGGTGACACATTCACTGTTTTTATTATTAGTGTATGATAATTTCCATATCTTTTTTCTAAGAAACTCTCCTTGGACTAAGTAATTGGTAGTTGTTCATGTATGTTTTAATACTCTTCAAAAAAAAGGTTTCCCAACAAATGCTAGCTAGCAGGAAAGACTACTTGAACTGCATTTATTCCTATAGTAAATTTCCCTAGTTGACCAATTAATTACAAGGTATGAGAGTCTTCCTAAAGTCACTTGAAAAAACACCAAAACAAACAAAAAAAACACACACAAAAAACCCTCACAACACAACCTAAGAAGAACAGTTATAGTTCATTGTTCCTGTCTTGAACAGATTCTGCTAATGTACACAGAACTGCTAAAAATGTTATATTTAATATTTCTAGTACAAGGCTTTAAGTCATCAAAACTAGCAAATAAGGCTACATTTTTACACACTAACTTTCCCTCATTCGACTAACACGGATCACTTAGTTGAAAGTGATGGCACAAAAGGTTTACATATTGTGCCTACTTGTAACTACATTAAAAATATAGAGCTCTAGATGTACTGTACTCAGAGAAGCCAAAATTACCTGAGGAAGTTACAGAGCAGCATGACACACAAAATGTCATTGTAAGGAACTGATAACGTTTTTTTAATCCAAAAAGTGACTGTAGTGCAAACATAAAGCTTATATGGGAACAGAAGACAGCACTTGACTCAACTTTTATCAGTGAAGTCATGTATTCTGCAATGTTAATTTCTGTAAATTTGCAGCTCTTCGCTCTTTTTTGCACATAGATGTAAAAAAAAAAATAAAAAAAATAATGGCAACAAATTGGCTTCAACAAGAACCTTTGTAATTGGCAAGTTAGACTTGCACATTTAGAAAAGCAAGATGGTACTCCAGCTACCTGAATTACAGGACTGAATATTCAATTAATCCTTTATTCTCTCAAGCTGTAGGAAAAGATCTTCCCAACAGTATGAAAAGTTTTGGAATATTGAAGTAGAATTTGTAACAATTTCTTCAGATACAAACATGCTGTAGACCTGCCAGCTGTCTGTCAGTAAAATTCAGTCATTACAGGAGTACAAGATATTACAAGTGGAAGAAAGATCCTCTGTTTATGCAGAGCAGCAATGGGATCTAAGTTCTTGGTTTTTACTTCTGCCACTAGGACCATCCCATAGCTTCTAAATAGCTGCAGCTACCAGGGTCATCGTGGGGAAATAAGCATTAGAAACAGTGCTCAAGAAACTAATAGCCATTAGAGGCTTGCATTTGGTTTTGATTAGCTAAAATTTTAATGCATACAGAAAACTAAAGTTTGGAGTTCTGGAACTGTAAAGAAAATGCTGATAGTTACATTTCTAGATACAACCTCAACCAAAGAGGCAATGATATTTAACTTATGCATGATTTTTCTCCTCTTGTGAGTACTGCTTCTTTTTGTCTATGAGTGCTCTTTGTAGAGCTTTCTAGCATTCCAGAAGGAGACTACTTCTAAAAAGAGAAAAGTAATATACTCAAATTTAAGGTATTAAAAAGATGCCACCAGATTAATATAAACAGATGGATCACAAACTAGCAAACTGAGACAGAAAAAATCTTTGGTGGAACCTCTCTTGCATTGTCATAATTACATCAGCACTAACAATTGATAAACAACTGTTTAAGATAGCACTAATGGCAGAGGGGAAGAGAAAGCAAATTGTACAGAGCTTTTTGGGATGTGTGTGGTATAGGATGCTGCCCGATCTAACACCACAATTGGAGATGTTATCTAGCAGGAATTCACAGCATATACATTTGAAACAAAGACTCTTAACTAAATGTTCTCTCCTAACCTAATGCTTCTCATTCAAGTGTCTGTAAAAAAAGAAAAAATACCCAGAGGTTAAGTTAACAAGCTATTTCAAGAAACTCAACAAGCTAAAACATAAGGAGAGACCTAACAGGAGCTGAGAACAGGGAATTAATTGCCTGTTTAAATATCGCAGTGAATTGAACTCACTGAAATAGGCAGTCATTTTAAGCATGACAGCCCACTTTCTTGTGGTTTGTTTGTTTTGTGGGGTTTTTTTCTGTACAATCTTTGTGGTAAAATTCTGAAGTACATTTTTTTTTCTGATACAAAATGTATGGCTGCAGTTATGTTACTTACCTATCCTGTGTTGTCAATCTATTCTGTCTTCAGATTTTTAGCAGCGTATATCATCCTGCTCAGTGCAGAAGCTACAGGAATGAATGGAGAAGAGTGTTAGTTTGTCATGGCTAATTTTTTTTTTCCATTTTTATTTCTTCAGTAAAAACAAAGCAGCACCCAGGAAAATTATTAAAGAAAATATCCCAGAAATAAATTAGTGTCTAAATGAGGTTGACATTGTCAGTAAGCTTAAACAAATTGCAGCAGTTATTCTTGGAAAAACAGTCCTTTACAACAGACAACACATCAGTACAATGAAGAATACACATAGCATGTTGCTGAAGACTGTTTCATTGGCAATGTACACCAAAATAATTTATCAGACATATTACAGTTATTACAAAGTTTATCAGAAACTAAAAATCAATGATCTGTGACTGCTCAAGCTTGCTGTAATGCAAGTCACAAAACATTTCAGAGACAAAGAAAAAAAGAAAAAAGAAGAAAAAAGAAAAAACCTATAGTAAATGTTTCACTAGTATAATTTTAGAAATAGAAAAGGACATAAATGATAACTACTGTAGTTTCTAACTCTAAACCAAAGTGATGCACAGTTTGCAAATAAAGGTACCAAAAAATTGTCCTTGGTGCCTAAAAACTATGCTGGCCTACAAATAACATACAAGAACGAGACTAGGTCCTTTCCCTATGTAATCATCAGTGCTGTGGGTCTTTTCCTTCCTAGATGTTTAAAGGGGCTGTCCCAGATCTAAAAGGATTAACTGTGGTCTGAATGGTACATTCTTGATTTTCTATGCCAGCAGCATTCAGATCTATTCAGATCTACTGCTTGATGTGTAATGGTTCACTACAAACCAAACTCACTTCATTTCTGATAAGAGCTGTAACTGGACCTTGCCTGAGAGTACAATGCCAATGTGTTAATCTAATGTATAAAGCTTCACAACACAACTTGTGTGACATTAAAACAACTTTCCTTCCACTGCATTTTTTAACTTTTCCCATTTGTGAGCAAAGCCTACATTATTCACCCACCTAACATATCATAAAAGCAGGATAATTTTCTCTGATTGTAGAAACATTGGATATCCACAAACAGTGGATAAGGCAAAATATTTAAGATTTCCTGATACAGAAAGGATCAAGTCACATTCCCATATTTTGAAATATGAAGGACATGAATGACTGGCAGAAAGAAATGAAGGAATCCACCTGATAATCTAGATTCTTAATGACACTGGATACCAAGGAAAAAAGTCCTCCTTTAAACATTTTTTTTTTTTTCTGAGATGAATCATTTACTCAATCAGTAAGTTTTTCTAGGAAAAGCTGAGTGTGAATAAGTGAAAAAAACCACATTGAGCAGCTCTATTAATTTTGAAAATTTAGGACTCTTCTCAGAACAATACACTACGTGTATGAATTCTCACGACTATCATAAATCTCCATCTTAATATCTCACTTACTAGAATGATTAAATCAGAATGTAAGCTCTCATTGAAAGATACAAAACCAAAACAGTTTCCAGAGCAAGTGTTATTTGGAATTCAGTATAAACTAAGTGAAGTTGGAAACCAAATACACTTTCGTGACTTAGTGCAAAACTTGCATTTTCTACTGGCATTTTTCTCAAGTTTTTCATACAGGATCTCATTCAACTTTTTAAAAATCTGTATTTTTCTGTTGAGTTCTAAGACCTTAATTTCACTTATAGAGAGAAAAGGACAAAAAGACTCAGCAATATCTGACAGTAACGTGTTGCACTCAGACTCATTGAAGATGGGCTGCCTGACATAAGCAAGCTTCTGAACAACATTAAAAGAACACAGCAAGATCTATTACATTCTGCTCAATGAAGTGATAAAGCATCACTCACACGCATTCTTAAGCAGAGGCATTAATGCTCGACAGCTTACAAGGTACTCTATGGGCACAAACCAGTAAGTTTAGTGTATGGGAGTCTCAGCAAAAGGAGACTACCTGGTTTTAAAAAAAAAAAAAAAAAAAAAAAAAAAAAAAAAAAAAAAAAAGAAAAAAAGGTAAAAAGCTGGCAGCTTAAAGCACTTTTTAAGCTTTAGTGAGAATGTTAATGACCCAAACCAAAATGAAGAAGCCCATAACCCCAGACATTCATTAATTCTGTACAAAATATATTGGCCAGAAATCATTAATGTTGGGAGAAGTTTCTGTAGATGTAGCGGTTTTAATCAACTCTCAAATCTCCTGTAATGATACACTTATGGCACGAGTTATTTTATTTATTTGGATTTCAACGCCATAACAGCAGTTCCCATCTCAGACGCTAGATTATTAATAGAACTAAAAATTATTACAGACCTAATATATTACTTCACTTACAAGGTAAGCATAACTTCTTATGGATATGAAGTCTAGTTTTATGTTTCTGCAATACAGTTCTGCTTTGACAGTACAGCCACCTCAAGCACGTTGCCAAAAACTACCCTAAATTTTGTAAGGTTTAGTGACATCAAATGCAACAGGCTTGAAGTAATAAAAGTGTTAGTTATTTCATATACGCTTCGAAAGACACCTTTTACTACCTCTAACAGTGTTGATATTTTGGAAATTAGAGGAACTAACAGACTTCAGAGCAAAAACCCAACACTGTTGGAAGCATGAAGGGCATAAAGAACAATTAATCAGCCAACTAGCTGCTTCTGTTTGTGGATATGCAAAAATTGTTCATTCTCTTCAGAGGGAGAAAAATAAGATGGAGCTGAAGAAACCCTCCTTCAATTGTATGAAGCCCACGCAGGAGTCAGACACAAATAATGCCTCAAACTCCATGCATATTAACTAGTTGGTAGATATAAAAGCAGTTTTCATAGGTACTTGCACGAATTTTAAATGTGTAAATCCATGCAACTCTTATTGCTTGGTGTAAATTCAGAAGTCTAACCAAAGGTAGATTTGGTTTGCAGGATCTTTCTTTCTAGAAATGGTAGACAAAAGCTGGGAAGAATACAGCTAAATTTCCTGATCTCAACACGAGCTTTCTATAGATGCTCACTTAAATATACATATATATATATCTTCTTTATAACTGTAAAGTATACTGAATTTTCTCTGAAGTTACTGAGACAACATGAGATCTTAAAGCTTCTATTTCATGATTTTAAACTCAGAACTCACTAAAAAAAAACCAAAAAACAAACAAACAAAAAAACCCACCCCATGCCACCACAACCTTGTTTTAAAAGTAAAATGTACTATTAACATGTAAATCCTCAGCTTCAGAATTCCCAGGAAAGTAATGAAAATTCCCTTCTAATCATGCACAGCAACCCCAATTCATGGCAAGTCAAGTGAATCGCATTATCGTATCTTCTGTGCACTACAGATGAGGTTCCACTTCGTAGCAGTAAACAGGAACCAGTGGGCCCCTTCACAGAAGAAATGAATTTTGACAAATGGTGACTGACAGCTATAGTTCTTGTCCAAACAATGAACAAGCGATTTGGGGATCCTTGGAAGAGAATGTCTCTTTAAGTGCAAAGAAGATGGCCTCTTGTGTCAGGCTTCTTTTTTATTTTTCCATGGTCATACTTACAGCTTGTTAAGTGACAAATGGGGATCAGGGATTTTTTAAATTACTGTTCCTAAGAAAGACTTCAGAAAAAATAAAATAATGAAATTTGAATTCAGTTGATAGAGTAAATACATGCTTTGGGGAAATACCAGTCATTTCTGTCAGTTTTTTCCTCTAGGATAAATGCTAAATATTAGCTTTAAGAGAGACAGAAAAAAACCAAGACATTACTAGAGTTTCCTTGGATAGCATTTCCCTAAGGAAAAAGTCAAAGTCTTTCATAATTGCTGTAATTGTTTTTGATGTTGGGTAAGCTAAGTGATAAATACAGGACACAAAACCATTGCATTTTCAAAAAGAAAACAAACAAAACAAACTCAGTATATGCCCTCCAGGAACACATCTCTGTTTGTACTTGGATCAATCAATCTTTTAAAAATTGCTTACTTATTTTTACCTTTAAAGCAAGTGTTTTCATCTAATGAGATTCACAAAGCTGAAGCAGCACCTGGGCTGCAAAACACTTGATATTTGTGAGGTCTTCACCCATACAGGAAAAGAAGCTGGTCCTAAGGCACTGGTGTAACTAGTATGGTACATATGATTATGTCCCATTTCTGAAATCTGCCTTTGACTTCAGGTGTGAGAATCTAGCCCAGAGAAAACAGAAGGATAAGCAGAGCATGAAGGAAGGAATCATCCTAGAACTACTTAGGTTGCAACATGGTAACAGTGATCGACCTCCAGGGAAGCCGAGGACAAAGAGCAGCTCTCCTTTGCTTCTGGAAATCACTGCAGCACTCACACACAAAACGCGCTGCCCATCAGCCTCTCCCTGTGCCAGGGCTCACCCACCCCCTTGGCCAGACTGGGACAGAGGAAAGCTGCCACACCGAGATACTGCCTGAAAACAAAAAGAAAAAGATAATTTCAAAAGTGGTTTGGGTTTTGTTTTGTTTTCTCTAGTGCCAGGTGAGTAAATATTTTTTATTTTCTAAAAGTATATAGCCAAAGGACAGGTGAACGAACTGTACGAGGCAGGATGCGACTACGTGCCATGAAAACAGTCATCTAAGAAATACATGCACTTTTCAGTATTTGGATGACATTTGGCATTTCTTTCTAGAAACATTCAGATTTTCTTCTGTGTCCAACAGCCTTTGCCTCAGAGGGCAAAAAGGGGATATATACAACACAAGACGGAGAATGTGAAGCAATAAAAACTAAAATATAACCTTTAAAAGTAATAAAAAGTTTGGAAGAAGTGACAAAGCTGACAAAATATTCCTATTTTACAGCAAACCAATTCACAATTGGGTCATGATGATTGACTAGATCTAGGCACACCCTTTGTGCAGCTCATCACAAATAGGGCTCCTGTAATTTAGAGTCAGCACGTTAACTTCTCTTGTACCGTTCTTTCTTCACAGAGACAACATCTTTCCTCCCTTCTTTCCAACAATTACAATCTTTCCCCTCCTCTCACCTCCAGAAGACAGCTTGTCCATTAAAATACCAGGACAGTTTACCAGCAAGCAAGTATGGAGAGATGCAACTTTTACAAAGTGAAATATTTTTCTCTTTATTTCATCCAACAAACTGCTAGCCTCTGCTGACAAACTAAAAATAGCTTTGTGTCTCTGCTGGGAATTGTCCACTGGGATTTCACTCCACGTGGAAATTCCAGACTCCCAAGAATAAGCCTCTGACTACGACACAACCTCAGGCTTTAGGGATGCCACTACGTAAGGATAAACTGAATACACTTAACTGGTACATTTTACAGCAGAACTCATCTACAACTTAAAATGTTGTAACAGTAACTAGCCACCATCAGAAGTAAGAGACAGGACCTCTGAACTGTTTATTTGACATTACCAACAGCATTAGTCTAGGAAAGCAATGCAAGCTCCATCACGAGTGTTTTCGCAGTCTCTGCCATTTGTTTTCACTGAATGACCCGCTGTACAATGTTTGTGCCTTGTTTCTTCCACTACATTTCCTTTTCCTGGCATGTCGTCCCAGCACATACCAGGCTGTCAGCTCTGACATCCTAACTTTTTATAATAAGAGGAAGGGCAGTGAATGGGGTTCATCGCAAACACACACACAGAGGAACAATCAGCAAACCCTCTGTACCCTTACAGCTTTTGAGTGTTGCTATCAAATCAGAGACCAGAACTATTGGAGAACAGGTGACATTACTGTCTTTTTCAGGACAAAGCCTCTTGACCCACTGAGGCTTATGTGTTCCCAGAAACTGAAAAGCTGTGATCATAGACGTTTTAACTCCTTAGTGCCTCACTTGAGGAGAACAGGGGCAGTGCAGAAAGCAGGCTGCTGAACACCCAGGCTCGGTGCCTGGTCTGTGCCTTCCTAAAACCACAGAACTAAAGAATTGTAAAAACCCAACCATTTAAAGCAGCAGCATAAAGAACAAGGGCGGTGAATGCGATTGAATCATCCAGGTGTTCTTTCAGTTTGCCACTGATAAGTAAAAGGGCTTAGGGGAAGAAAACGAAAACAAAGCAAACTTCTGTGGGTACAAAAAAGTCAATTTCATTTCCAGGATATTTTATGGCTTTGGGATTGCAAATATTGAAGATAAATGTTGCTACAAATTGAATATTCAAAATTTCTGCATAACTTCGGATATAAAAACAGGTGTGTCAGGATAAAATTTTAACTTCAGAATTCTGAAATGCAAGAATAAGGGGGAAAATCCTGGCAAAATTTTATTTAAGTGTGGATGTCTTACATCTCCAATATTTTTCCTTTCACTGTAAATATATACTTCACAAGCATAGAGACTAACAGTCCACAAAGCGCCTGATTTCAGAATCTGTATTTCAGCTTCCAGTTCAGAGAGATGTTAAACTCGAGTCAGCACACATTATTCAGCGTTCGAAAGGGAACGTGCTGGTCAGCTGCCACTCAGCAGCATCTGACAGCACTGCTGCATGGAGGATTTGTTTCCTATGGCTTCTCTTCTAACCTTCCTTCTGACTTCGAGAGTGAAACTCAATTTCTTCCATTTGAGCTCACTACTTTCAGCCTAGGTGACTTCAATTTCCACTTTAATGAACGTCTTTCCACTGCTTCTCATTAACCTTCCTTTTCACTCGCCAGCTCTGAACTGTCTTTCACAGTCACTGGCTTGTTGATCCAGGGCCTGACCCAGTAAACTTGTATGCTCATGAATAATTTCACTCCTGGGAATAGCCAGGCTGACAGTTTCTCCCAGAAGTTAAATTACCTACATGGATGTGGTGAAATAGATGGGGAGTTTTTGTTTTTTTTCTTACTGACCTTTCAAGTCTTGGTTTTGGCATATCCAGTATTACTGATGTCTTCTGTTATTTTTTATTTTAGACTTTCAGGCTTATTCATTAGACCATAGTGAATAATTTATAAGGCTTAATTAGAAAATATTGCAGCTATGTACACGCTATAGTGCAGGTAAGTACATACTTAGGATTATACAGATATCACAGTTTCTCTGAATTTTAAAAATTTTAATGGAAAACGGAATTGTCCTCAAGTCCATGAAATACAATATTCGAATTTCCAGTGGTATTACACAAAATAAGTCATGCACTGCATGGCTTGTGCATACCTGCCACACATTAAGTACCTGGTGGAATCACACATATCCATTAACACATATACAATGTCCGCATTCACTCTCTGCGAACATTCACCCAGTTAAGCTCGTGTTTTGAATGTTTGTAGAAACAAACAGGAGAAGGAGTGAAAGCAAGATTTGTTTAGAAACCTGAATTCTAATTTGCAGATGTGTTTTTGCAGTATTTAGCCAGCTTTAGTTTTGTGTTAGTCTCCTTACGTTTGTCATAAGCCATTTTATCCAATCTTCTTTGAATTAGTATTTCCTAGTTTTGTAGTTCTTTAACATTTTTCCACTTCTTTAAACACGTTTCCCTAATGTCCCTATGTTCATCCATGCACTTCCACTCATTTTACCTCCAGAATCTACAGCATGTTCCTTCTATTTCGCTCTCTCCATCTTTGTAACCTATTGATCCTTCTACTATTTAACTTAATTTTCACTCTTGGTCCATCACATTTTTCCTTTCCTAAGTTGCTTCCTCATTGCCCCCTGGGTATTTAGACTTTGAGTTCTAGGCAATTTAAAAAAATCTAGTGTCATAACTAGTAAAATTATCCTTTAACATTTTTCTCATTGAATTTAATGTTAGTTCTAACCTTGAACTTAAAAAAAAAAACCAAACTTCTTAAATGTGGATTTCAGGGCAATCTCCCAAGAATGTGTTCATGGAAGTACACATTCCTGCAGAAGTATTTGTTATTAACAATACAAATATGCATGCATGATTTTTATAACACACACCTTTATATGTAAACATTGGAGACACTGAAGACATAACATACTAAAATTTGATTCTAGAGAAATTAAGAAGATAGAAAGCTAGATGGTAAGAATTAAGTAGCATCTCAACGCCTGAAAATTATGATAGCAAGACCAGCATTCTCTGTTGGAAGCTGAACAGAGTGGATTATCTTTACTGTTTGACAGGGTGGTTGACAGTAATAGCTACACTAACATCCCAGAACATCCTTGATCTCATCACTTCACCTCTTTGATTTTACAATGACTGTACCTTCAAAATTAAATATTGCTCTCATCATTGATGCTGTCTAATGTGAAGACAATGCACAGCACAAATCTGAGAGCAGCAATTCAGTGCTGTTCCCCGCCTCAGAAGGCCCTGGTTAGGGAGCTCTCAATAGAGAACAAATCAGAATTAAACAACAGAATATTCAGATACATTTCAACCAGTCAGCTCAATCACATGAAGAGATACTTATGAATTATTCATTCCATGAAATCTGGGAGTTTTTCCAGAGAATATGCCACAGACTAGAGATAGGGTTTATCAACTGTTTTAAATCAGCATGTTTTATCTAATACAATAACAATTTATTTACTGAAGATATTTATACCATCAGAGCTTTTCCAGACCTAATTGATTCTTTTCACCAAGATCCTCTGTACTGGGAAAACCATCTCAAAGAAATTTGGAAAGAGACTACGCTGAATATCTACAAAATTATTTAGATAATAACAGGGTAAAGTTAGGGATCTGTTAGTGTTTCAATTACCAGATTCTTTTTATTTGGAGCTATTCTACAAGGCCATCCTCATTTAAATGATGGCAAAAATAGTTTTTCATTTTAGAAAACAGTTTATATGGTCTTAAATAATCATTAATCACCAAAGCTACAGTTAGGCAACTCAGTTTGTAAATATACCACTTGCATAGACAAAAATCTTAACACAAAATGAAAATTTTAACTACTAGTGTATCAAGAATGACACAAGTATAGACAAAGCATAATTCATTTCAGTATTTTCCCCCATAACCTACATTGAACCACAGTGAGGTAACTTTTATCATAGTAACAAAACAGGAGTAGGTCAGTGTTTACTCTCGCAGATCAGTCAGATTAAGTATTGCCAATTTCAAATTTTCAAAAGTCATGAGACGGACACCTAAAATTAAAAAAAAAATTCTAAAAATGAGATTAACAATAAAACAGTCAATGAGCCAATTCCTCACTTCATGTTCAATGTTAAATCTCTTGATTCCAGAATCTAGTGGTTTAAGACAAAAACTTATGAAAGATAAAAGATACCACACAGATTTAAAAGAACAGAACCATGCTAGTCAGAAAAGCTGGAGTCACTAGTACACCAGCAGTAACTCTGGCTGGATTAGAAGGAAGCCAGGTCCTTGTGCCAGTCTGAGGCCACGGAAATCAGGAGATAATTAGCATTCTTTTTCATTGTAACAGAAGCTAATACAAGAGAGAAACTCTCACAGACTACATTCTGTTCTGATTGAATAGAAGAACTGTAGTATTAGATTTTATATACAAAAGCAAGGACACTTCCTAATTACCTATCTTCAGTTGGCTAAGTACTTAGTAGCAGTGTAAAGAATTCTGCTATAGATGATGTTGGATAAATCACAGCGAAGCAGAAAGCCAGCACAAACTCCTCTGACATATTGCAGCTGTTTAATTGAATAAAAGCAAGCAGATGTTGCTGCAGCAGGTAAAGATCTTCTACCTTTAAAGACAGACTGCATGATTAGAGAATATATTTTCATTCATGTATGTAAGGTTTACACATAAAAATTTCAATTCTATGTGAAATTCTAGCTAGAAAAATTAGCCTCCCTAGTAAAGAGATTTTTTTTTCTTTTTTTAAAGGACTACCAACAGACTAGTGTAAACAGTATTTGTGATATATTTCTAAAAAAATAATTTTAAATCCTTTTAACACAGAACACAATTCCTGCTAACCACTGGCCACAGTTCAGCTGAATGCTAGAGCAACAGGGTGGCAGAATACTAAGGAAACAAGAAGCAGAGTTCTGCCATCACCTGTTGCTAGATACCAGCTCTCCATGCCATGCTCTTTGTTTTCTGAATGCAGCTATTAATAACTTCTCTGCACATGAGTTCTTGTCCACACGTTTCTTGTCTGCATGTCTTTCACCTCAAACAAAGGAGGTCTTATATTTCATTGGCTGGTTGGGGTTTTTTTGGGTGCACTTTTTTTGTTTGCTTGCATTTTGTTTTAATTCCAAAAGCCCTTTTCACTGTGAGGGTAAATGTTCTTCTGTTCCAAACACCACAAGCTACTGTTTTCTGAGGTACACCTCGGAAGTTTTACAGCTTCTGAATCCATCCCTGAACTAATCTGTCCGCACCTAGGACCATGTCCAGGCAATAATTGCGTGTCCTAGTAAGGCTCACTGGTCCCAAAGTACTTGTCTTTTAAGGCAAAATAACTTAGAGAAGGGACAAGATGCAAAGTGACAGCAGATTAAAGAATGATGGAAATTAAAAGTTTAAAAAGCATGAGAAGGCAATTAACCAAAGAACAAAATGATGCTTCTAAGCGTATAGAAGCACGTAGTCTTTGACAGAATCAAAGTCTCCTGGAAAGGAAAAAAAACCCCACAAAAACAAAAAAGACAGCTAGCAAAACTACTTAAAAATATAAGGTTTTATCTTTTTTGTAAAGAGCGTAAGATAAGTGCTGTTTCAACTCCCAATCCACAGTACAGGGACAGAGATAGAAGTATGAAAAAGAACAGCGCTAGTAAAGTTGTGCGAGAATCATCAGCAAGGCTCCAGGGCCAGACTGGATTCCGTGTTTCATTCAGGATCCAAATAAATTGTCAAGATGCTAATAAAATATTCAAATGAACTCTGAGAACTGCAATTTAATAGCTTCCTGGTCTGAAATGAGAAACAGGTCAATAGATTGATCACAGCCTTTTTTTAGTCTTAGGTCTTTCTGCATATTTTACACAGAGGAAAGAATTAGCAATTCTTCTCTAGATTTTCAGGGAATTTTGCTCCTCTACTCACACAGGTTTCTTCTTCTGAAACAGCATGAAGAAAGCACCTGACTTACTCCTTCCAAAAAGCCTGTAACAAGGTCTATCACACAAGTTTGCTAAGGAAAGTACAGTTCCAGATGAGAGATAAGATACCTCTGCTTACTGAAAATGCAGAGAATAGAGCAGCAAAAGGGCTTTTTAAGGAGTAAATGAAGTGACTAAATGTTTGAGTGGTATAAAATTGCACTAGAATAAAATATAGCTGAAGAACCATGAAGGACCTATAGAAGACAGTTGATCATGTATCATGACACAAGTGGATACACAACATTTACAAATGCAAGGTAATGCAGAAATTTTACCTACTTGCATATAATGCCAGATCACAGAATCACAGGATGTTAGGGATTGGAAGGGACCTCAAAAGATCATCCACTCCAATCCCCCTGCCAGAGCAGGAACACCCAGGTAAGGTTACACAAGAAGGTGTCCAGGTGGGTTTTGAATGTCTCCAAAGGAGGAGACTCTACAACCTCCCTGGGCAGCCTGTTCCAGGCTCTGTTACCCTCACTGAGAAGTTTCTCCTCAAATTTAAGTGGAACCTCTCGTGTTCCAGTTTGAATCCATTACTTTCTCAACCAACTATGACACAGGAAAAAGACCCAGACATTGCTGTGAAAAGTCGTTAAGACTATTTACTTCTCCCACAATACTGAATAAAAACCAAAGAGAATTAAATAAGAGATAAAAAAACACCTGGATAAAAAGTAACCATGATACAAGAGAACAGTATAGCCTCCTCTGTAAAAATCCATGTTCTTTTCACCCCATTTTAAAATGATAGCAGGAAGAGAAGCTGGTAAATGGAAATTAACTTCCTCAGATAAATAAAATACAAATTTTTCTTCCTTAAGACTTCAGTCAATCTCCAGTTGAATTAAAGATTACCGTCAAGGACTGTGTTATATCTTATGTATGTGCTAAAAAAGAAGCAATGCATGGCTCTGCAAATTAGGATCTTGATTGTTGTCTGGGCTCCATGTTGTTAAACAAGTTACTTAACCTTTCCTTACCTCAATTTCCTAGCCTTTTTGAGAGTGAAGCTGCTTTTTTTTTTTTTTTTCAAAAACTTCAGGCAGAAACCAAGATGCTGTGATAATTATTAAAAAAATTCATAAACATTTAATTAGGCTGATTCTAAAAGTTATTTCTAAATCTTTAATTCAGTGTAGATGAAAACATCACTTGTAACCAGACAAGTAGAAACCTACAAAAATCAGCAAAAGCTATTCCAGTAACAGAAAGTGTAGCTACATCTTTAAGAATAATTTTAAATGTTTACAGCTTTCATAATCACTTGCACTTTATTTTCAAACTTTTTTAATAGAACATCGACTAGTCATTATCCTGGCACAGTTAAAGTGGGACAGAATCAATGCCCTGTAGACTGTCTCCTCTGCTGTTTGTGATAAACACTGTCTAACAAGTTAGAAAAAATCCATTTTGAGACCGCTTCCCAATTAGACCTGTTAAATGTTTTTTGAATGACTAAATTTTATTTGATTTTACATCTAGATATGTTGCTAAGCTAATATTTTAAATGGAAGAATATTGTGCCATTCTTAGTCACTTTCTTATCAAATTTCAAACTAAGCAAATCAAATTGTAATTGTTTTCTTAGGATTCAATGCAAGTTGTTATGTACTTGGTAACTTTCAACATTCCAGTCACTCATTGTCACAGCAGCAGCTGACCTAGATGCACGCTTAAGAAACCATGTCATTAATACCATGCTATGAGACAGCCTTTTCTACATGTGCTCAATACAAATAATACCAAAATAAAATAAGCAAATGTCAGCAACTAAGGCTAACGCCTGCCCCATTTAATCATATCGTAAAAGGCAATTTTCTTGGAACAGTATGATGGCTTGGGTTGGAAGGGACCTTAAGGATCACGTAGTCCAACCCACCTGCCATCGACAAGGACACCTTCTACTAGACCAGGTTGCTCAAAGCCCCGTCCAACCTGGCCTTGGACACTTCCAGGGATGGGGCATCCACAACCTGTTCCAGTGTCTTACCACGCTCATTGTAATAAATTTCTTCCTCATGTCCGATCTAAATCTACCCTCTTTCAGTTTCAAATCGCTGCCCTTTGTCCTGTCACTACAGGCCCTGGTAAAAAGCCTGTTTCCATCTTTCTTGTAAGCCCTCTAGACTTGACTGGTAAGTTCTAATAGTGTTGTAACTACAAAATATCCAAGTCAAAACAAAGTCTGCTTCAGATCAGTTGAACAACAGATTCTGAAATATTTTCTTCTCATTAATCTTCCACATGAAATTAAAATATCTGTTTTTTCCTTCTGTACTAGTGAACCTGGGAAATGTTCATTTATGTTTTTGTTCAAGCTGACCTCTGTCCTGCCTTCTCTTACCCTTTTAGCCTATATTCATGTTGCATTATCTGTCTGAATCAAGCTTATAACTCTTTCCATTTGCAAATTCACTTAATTATCAATGTAACTTGCCTTTAAGTTACAGATACTTCAGTTTAATGAAACTGTATTTTCACATCTTAACAGTCTGGGTCACCAATTGAAATGAATATTTAGAAAAGCAAGCATACAGAGATGTAGCTAATGGGGTCCTGTCACAAAGAAACAATAATAAACCAACCAACTTCAGTATTCTCAAAATACTCTATTCTCTGGGGGTTAAGATATTATCTTTAAAAAAATTAACTAAAGATATTAAGTTGTTTTATTAACAAAACCAGACTTCTGTGAAATCAGTTATTAGATTCAGAAGAACAGTCTACCAGGACTGTTCATGTCTGTTCAGTATACTCAGAGTGTTTAAAACCTTACGTGTTTCCATACCATCTAAATTACCATTTCACACATGGCAATGACACCAGTTTACACAAAACACATCCTACATTTTGCACCAAATTTTCATGGTTTTTTTTTCTGCTAGCCGTCTTCCTCAATCATTGTCCAAAGTATTATAAAGTGCTAGGATCCAAGAAATATTGTTTTGTAAACCTGAAACCCCTTATAGCTAAATGATCAAATTCTTATGATGAAGTAGAGGGTAAGGATGTGCTGTACCCATTTCAAGATGGAGCTTAGTGTCTTAAGGAAAAATTTTAAATTAAATAAAATTTTAAACCACGGAGAATGACACAGTTAAGAGACAGAATGTATCATTTGGGTACAAAAGGCTCTATATGCAGCCGTACATTTAGCAGGGAGAGAAATTCTCTTGTTTTATTTTAGATGATTATTGAAGTTACACCAAAAATTTACTTGGAAATGACAGAGAACCTGAATTTGCTGCCCTTTGTATCAGACTCACAAGAATAATCTGCATTAAAATCAAACCAAAGGTATTCTTCCCAGATATTTAAGATAAAGAACCATACAGGTTTAGTGTTCAGAAATGACACTTGAAATAATTTTCCATAGCAACTGATGGCTATTTTTGCTATAAATAACTGCTTTCTGCTGCTTGTATTTACTTTTCCTTTCATTTTCTCACATTACTTGAACACAGTAAAAAATCCACATAGAGATTTCTGTAGCCACTGATGACTATGAGATCCTTTGTAATCTGTTTCGAAAAAGGGGACAAAAATTTCTGGGCAAAATGCAGAGAGGACCGTATACTGAAAACAAGAAGGGCAAAAAAGGAAACTTTAACAAATATCCCCGAGCTGTGTAGACCATAGGAACATGCATTTGGGAACGTTGCAGTCAAAGTATTACTAGTTCACAGGAATAAAATTTTTTAGTATGAAATCAAAACAACTTTATTTTATCAGAGTGTCATGGTTTGATTGCAGGGTGACAATAAACCCCAGTAGTTGTATTGTTACGCCACTCTCCCCACCTCCCCTTCCCCCTTCGGCCCCTCCCTCTCCTCCCTTCCCACTAAGGACAGGAGATTGGCAGGGAAAGAAGGACCAAGAGAAGAGAGTTGGAAAAATTAAAAGTGTTTTACTAATGCTACCAATAAAAATAGAGAAAATAATACAAAATACACAAAACCAATCTTGAAAGTTCCGGCAGCTGCTCCGGCAGATGTGGGGCCGGCACCCGAAGTCCTGGACTGGACTCTGCAGCCAACCGGAGCTGGATTCAGTCTGTCACTGGGCCTCAGTTCACAGGGACAACTCGCAAGGTCCTCTCCCAATGTCGGCCATAAGGAAAAAAGGGACGAGATCCTCGTGATCCCCCACTTTTATATGAAGCATGACGTGAATGGGATGGAATATTTAGTTGGTTAGTTTTTGGTCACCTGTTTTAGTTCACTGCTCTCGCGAGATGTGCACCCATCCTTATCAGTGACCTCGCATTCCATTGCTATGTCCACCAGAACATGTATCTGGCTTTCAGGAAAGCACAGTTTGTAAGAAGACTTTAGCTGACAGAAAAATTCACTAAAAAAGAAACTTGTTTTTAACAAAACCAGGACACAGAGTAGCATTTCTTAAACAATTAACAGTGACACTGTTCAGGTCAAAAAAGTTATGAAGTACCAGGTAGTACCAGCTACTAGTACCAGCTATCAGTAACTATTTTGTTTCCTCATTATGGAAGAATGGGAAGAAGCTCTAATTACTGCATACAAATGTTTACATTACTGTGAAAACTGCTAACTACCTTTAATTGCTAGCAGGAATTCATATGCTTTAGGGTAAAAAAAAGCATAAACACCTGTAGCCAATAAATAATTCAGTTGTCATTCTCACACCCCTGAGAAGCTGAACTGCTGCTGACTCAGCATGAGCAAAAATGAAAGTGCTCAGCCAGAAGGCTTCAGAAAGCACTGCTTTACAGACTACGTACGACAAAGTACAATAAATCCATAGGACACGTTATCCTGTGCGTCATTTGCATTTTGAAACATCAGTAAGATCTAAAATGAAGAAAAAACTTCCAAGCCCAGCATGATGATGTTATTTCAACAGCTAAGCCTCTAAATTAACTTGTAATGGAAGTGCTCCTGGTACTAGAAACAAGCCACATTATGGCACTTAAACTTCCAAGACCTGTCTGCTAAACTTTGCTCCAAAACTGCAAATCATGGTATGTAGGTTTTTTTATTGTCTAAATTTATTTAGGAATCTGTATTGGTCACAGTCCCCAGAAAAGTCCTAGAGAAAAGATGTGAGTACACACACACACACAAATCTTGTATTATTCTAGAGCTGTTGGTTGTCTTAACTTTTCGAAGAACACATCTAATTCTGAAATCATTTGTCACTAAAGAAACAACACCCTGAAGAAAGCGGTTTGTCTTTCTTTCAGGAACAAATTAGGTCAGAGCAATGAAGGAGACAGTGAAGCAGCCTGAGTTGGATCTTTAATTAGTGAATGGCTTAGCAAATTAGCTCTGGCTTTTGTTTTTGCTTTTTCCCAGTTCTTTGGGTTGTGGAAATCTGTTCACATGAGAATAACATTACCAGTGAACCATTTGTGTACCAGTGATTACACTGATTGTCTATGACATCCATTTGATGGCGATGCTACCAATCTTGGGAGAGTTTAAATGCACCACAATGATTTCCAGTTTAGTGATGGTTTGTAGCAAAAGCAAGTAAATTT
The DNA here is from genome assembly GCF_036013445.1 of Caloenas nicobarica. Classification (NCBI taxonomy): domain Eukaryota; kingdom Metazoa; phylum Chordata; class Aves; order Columbiformes; family Columbidae; genus Caloenas; species Caloenas nicobarica. Next base: position 8,330,202 of record NC_088256.1, read on the forward strand.
AACATTCAGGACTATTCCCCATCTTCTACCACAGTCATTTTAATGAGTAGCCAATTCACTGTACAAAATGGATAGTGAGTATATGAAAACCAGCTAACGACTGAAGTCAGCCAGACTCATCAACCAGACAGTGTTGATGTCTTACCTCATGTTCAGATGGAACATTTTTCAAATCTTTTTTTTAATGGATATAAATTTCCAGGCAGTTTTCACTCAGCCCATTTATTAATACTGATCATAAATTTAGTTTGGCGCCCTTAATTTGCTATGTTCTTGATTCTTTAGAAGTATTCTGCATTGCAGAATTTACTGCTCAACCAAAGACCTTCAATTTCTGCTACTCAGATGAGTTCTGGCTGTACTGCTGATTAAACATATTGCTAATGTTTCAGCTGACATATTTTCCTGGGCTATGGAGGCACGCATGCATGTGTCTCAGTGGTGATGATTTGTGAATACTTATGAACTGAACCACATATGCACAGTATTGAAAAAACCTGTTAAAATATAAATTGTGAAGCATCAGCACCAATACATTGACAATACTACTACATTAAAAAAAGAGGCAAAACTATGAAGGACATGAACATTCACCTCTGAAAAATTTTGAAAAATATGAAAATAATATGCACTGATAATAGCTAGGGAAGAAAGCAAGAAAAAATAAAAGGTAGGAAAAAAACAAAAATGGAGCTAATAAGCCTGATTATAAATTATAAAGACTGATAAGGAGACGAAAAGCCATTAGAAGAAACAATCTTAGACTAGTAAACAAGTGCAGAGAAAAAAAAATCCATCAAATGGATTTACTAAGGCAATACAGTCAGTAGAAAGACTAAACCAATAAAAAACTACTTAAAAATCTGGACTGAAGTACGATCAGATGATCAATAATCAGTAAATTCGTATAGAAAAAAACAATACTTTGAGGAACATATGCCACACATCCAGGAAAGGAGAAAGGGCCAGTAGCAGCACAAGAAGCTGATATACTGCACGGCTGAGGATCCACAAACGGAAGATCATGTTTTAGATATTTCTGCAGATGAACATGAAATGGTAAACAAAACAACTATAATCATGCCAGAGAAGGCATTTAGGCAACAACTCTGAAATTATTTCACTCTGAGAAGGGAAAAAACAAACAGCCCCCCTACCCCCTCCAAAAAAAACCCCACCAAACACAACACACCAAACCTCAGAAAACCCCCCAAACAAACACATTCTAAAACCTTTGACAGAAGTTCCAGCAGAAATTCTAAAGAGAGGCTTTAGCTCTAAAAATTGAACTACCCATTTCGTTCAGAGGTGGTTGTCATATGAAGAACAACAGAATAAAAACATTCCTCTGCCACAGTTTACAACTGCTAGATAACATATCTTAAATCTCCGGGGTTAGCAGGTTGTCATGAGCCCTATGTTAACAGAAGGAGTATTTTATTCTTGAAGACACTTGCTAATTCTGGAATTCAAACAAGATACTCCAATAAAGTAGAAAAGATCATGAAGGAAAGTTAATATTCCATTGCTCTTTCTGTACTGATTTTTAAGATACATACTGAAACAATAAATAGACAATTAAATCACATCAGTTTTGGACAGATGTATATTCTAGCTAGATGGGGAAGAATGTTGGATTTTGATTAGATTTTATTTTGTTAAATGTGCTTGTCATTTGGCACAATTTGTGGATGTTTAAGGTCAGGAATGACACTGAAATGACCAAATTCAAAAACAGGCTGAAATCACCTTTCCTTCCAGTATCTTTTAATTTTTACACAAAGATTTTCAGGAGCTCTTAGATATTATTTTCTTTTTCTACTTATGTGATCTTGAAGAGTCAATAAAACCTCTGCTCAAAAAAGATAACTCATATTGTGCTCCCCATTCACTCAGCTCTGCAAGGTTTCACAGCAGATTTTTGGTGTGATTTTTGTTTGTTTTTTAAACTACATATATTGAATTCCACTGCAGAAGAGTTTTAGCAATTATAATTTATCCATAAAAAGTGAATGGGGTCATAACCTCCAACTGCCAATGTGATGTCTTTGTGAATGGATTTGGTTTTAGAGATAACTCTGGTGGTTCCTAGCCAGGAACATTTCAAATAGAGCTTTTAAATTAAATTATTTTTCTAAAACCGTGCAAGTTTCTTGAAGGTGTTCAACATTTTAATGCAAACAGACAATTGTCCTCCACTCTGGTAATCAAGCCATTTATGTTCCTGTTTTTGACAAGCTCTCCCCTTTGGTTAAACCATTACCCACTAAGGACAACAGAAATCAGTAAATGTAAACTAAAACTGTTTAGAAAGTTAGCATTCTGCCACACAAAATTAAGAGTGAAAATTAAATGCAAAGCATCCCAAACAAATATAACTCAATTAGGGACTTTTCTTTTTATATATATATATATACACATATATATATATACACATATATATATATATATATATATATATATATGTGTGTGTGTGTGTGTGTATATATATGTGTATATATATGTGTGTATATATATATGTATATATATGTATATATATGTATATATATGTATATAAAATATATTGCAATTAAACAAGTTCTTTAAAGGCTTGTTTATTCTCTTTCAATACATCATAATAAAACAAGTTCCTTCCAGGTTTGTTTCTTGTGAGTGCTAACACAAAACAAACAAAAACCCCACCTGATATGGAGTCTATAGAGATTAGAGATGAACACAACAACTACATAATCCAGCATTTCTGAATGTCATGGGGATCTGAATGTAAATCTGATTTTTGGTCTACCTTGCTCTATAATAAGACAACAAAACACTAGACTCTGCTCTGGAATAGAAGTATTTGTAGTCGAGGACACACCTCAGGGTGATGTCATATACCTTACATATTTCACCTGTAACAGGGAAAGATATAACAGCAACAAATATCCTCTTCATAAGGCTTAGGTAGGTAGGTACATTCGCTAAACACCTCCTTTAAAAAGGCAAGTATGAATGTATCTCTGCATCAAAGTAAACTGACTTTCTAGAAAATATTACCCAACTGCAAAAACACACCCAGATCTGTTAAGATTTCAAAAAGATCCAGCATAAGATTCATTCTACAGCAAAACTCTGCAATACATTGTATCTTAATTGAATGTTTGAGAGGAAATTCATATTGTATTTTATAGTACAATTTTATGCATCGTCAATTAGCAATTGGACCAATTTAAAACTCTGAACCCTTGAAAGCTTCAAGCGCAAAGTAAATGTTGCAGCCTACATTCATTTCATGAGCAAACTGACAAGCAATGCTGAGCCTCTTACACATTCCAGAATGTCTTTTCCATGTTGCTTACACACACAAAAACCACCCCAAACAAACAAATCTCACACAATTAGAACCACCTAAGCCAAAATAAAACATCTCTCAGCCAAAGTACAAAGAGAACCTGAGACATCTATTCTAGAATAAATGGCATTTCAATTAGTGCTTTGGATTATTCATATTTTTATCCTCCAGGCTCTTCTTATACAAGTCCTCAGAGCCACAAACACTCACTATATATGCAAATTTACTGTATCAAAATCTTTATAAACCTGTTCTGAAGATCCACAGGATATAGATGAGCACTAGATATTGCTCCATAACGTAACCCTGGTTTCTGTGTCATACGTGAATATTTGTATCAGAACTAGCTGAGAGAATCAAAGAAGACAAGAATGAAACACCGCAGAGACAGGAAGAATGCACAAATTTACAGCACATTTAGTCTGAGATAGCTTTTGCAAAATAAATCAATACAGTTTAACTATATGTACATGCCAATAATTATGTACTCTTTAATATTTATACATTGTGTGTGATTTGCTCTCCCATAAAGCATTCAAGGACGGAACACCTAGTGACTTTTTCTTGTAATCTGAGACAAATTCAAATCTTCTCAAAATCTAGAAACAACAACAACAAAAAAAATCACTCCATCATTTAAAGAAAATTAGTATGTACATTCTTCATTTCACCTTAGCAAGGGCAGCAAAATAATCTCATACACCAGGAAATACTGCATTACACCAGCAGCTCTCAGAGCTATTAGCAAAACTGCAGCTTAGTTTTCTTTGAACTGACCAATGTATCTGTTTTCTGAATAAGAACAAATGGGAAAAAATGCCAAATCCATTACAGCTATATATTGGCTTCCAGTATTTTCTTCTACCTTTTCATAATGTTTATCAAATGACTTTTTTTTCTTTGTAAACTTGTGTGAGAATAACTGGATGTTGCTACAGTACTTTATTGACATGAAAATGTCAAGTCAAGTAAGGAAGCAATAAAAAAAAAATAAAGAAATATGGTGAGAAATTATAATATGATCTTAGGAGACATCTCACTTCTCTGATGTTCAGTGTTCTCTAAAAAATATAGAGCCAGATTAATGAAAGGTATGAGAAGAAAACATTTTTCATGTATACAATTTTAACCAATAAAAGCACTCATATCCTACCTACTCTCAGTACTCAACAAAATACTATTTCCAGTGTTCATTTCTATATTGATAAGAGAGCAAGTGTAGCTATTTAGCACTTTTTGATATTTAAGTTAATACCTTCCCTGCCTGTGTTTTTACTTAGTAGTCACAGGATCTGGTTCTGTGTGGATACAACAGTACTAACACAAAGTGACACAGATACGTGCATCATAGAATGGAGGAGGAATGAAAATACTACTACGATTGTAAATTGCAACCCCAACCTCTGCAACAACGCACAGGGTTACTAAGCAATTACAAAAAATCTCGGGCTGGCCGTTAGTGCTGTTCTTGCCTGTGGCAGGAGCTGAATCAGTCCCTAAAAAAGCAAAGCGTAATAGCAATCTTGTGTAAGGATGTTCATACTGCAGTACCATCTCTTATTTATCTCAGTCTGTGCCACTGTATCCAGTTCTCCATTTACATTTGTGACTCAGCGTTGGGATCGCGCAGCATCGACTGTGCTTTCTTACAGCAGGTAGCACACTCCTTTCGCACTTGATTTCTGTTTGACGGATATTGTTTGTGACTATTGATGTTAAGCAGGCTTTAGCTTCTTGTTCTCCAGCAATGCTGATTTATCTTTCCCACTGTAGATAACAAGCTGCTCTTTTTACAAAGATGTTCTGTCCTTCTGACGTGGACAATTGAAACATGAGATAACAGAGCAAGAGCTGGGATTCGCAATGCGCTGCAAAGTGACCCTACTTCACAAAGCGATGTTGACACTGGAGCCGCTGGGTCCTGCCACTGCACGTTCTTCTGCAAACATGTGAGAGTTGGTTTTTTTTCCCCAATATAATATTTTCTTTATTTGCTCTTAGGTTCTTCCCTGTTGAGAACCACTGTTTGGCAGGTTTGAAAGCACTTAAGGCAGACAGATAACTTCCTCTGAGATTCCATAAACACCAGTCTGCCTCAGCAGTAAAAACCTCTCCTGCCTAACAGAATATGCAAGACAGAGCAGAACAGGAAGAGATATGGAAAGCAAAGCATTTAATACCTTTAACAGGCACATATATAACTTAAAAAAAAAAAAAAAGCCCCGTTCAAAATAGCATATTCCAAGGAATACTCACAATGAAGAAGCTCTTGGAGACTGAAGAGCGGACTTTTTTTTTTTTCATCTGTAGCCAAATAATCACATTTATCTCTAGTATTTCCTTAATTGTACCTTAAGCCTCTCGCATACTCCTGTCCTTCTCCTCAAGATGTTCTCTTCTCCTTCTCCAGCATACTTTTTGTCATTTGCAATATCACATCCAAAAAAGCCCAAGTTTGCTTCTCTCAACTGGACAGGATTCTTTGCCCTCTGGGTTTTTTTTGAGCCTGAAGACTGCAGCTGGATCATGCTCTCAAGCTTTCTTAGATAAAACCATATCCAGAAACATTTATTATGCATAAGCTCAAATTCATTTAAGTACCTTAATACTCAGTGCTTCTAGAAAATTAGAAAGCAAAAAAACCCACAAGAAATGTAATGTAGCAAAGTGACCAGCACTCATTCTAATAGTGCCATGTTTCATTCAGCGTATGCCAGTTTACTTCCATCTATCTGCAAACTAGAACACCCCACACAGCATTTCCATACAATTTAGCCATGACTATTATCTCCATTTTCATTTTTTACTTGCACTCATTTTTATTTTTCTCTCTTTCACCTAGTTCATTCTATCCAACTTTTTTGAATTCTGCATTTCTTCCTGTTCTGTTCTTAAAGAAGCATTCCACATCCTATTAGTCACCGTCCCCTTTCCACTTTAAATGCAAAGAATCCCATTTCAGCTGTAAAATCTCTACACTAATCTTTACAGCACAAGACAGGCAAATTCTTCTCTCTCAGTAACACAATCCATTACTTACAAACTATTTTTGAGATGCAGAGATGACAGTGAGAAAATTAAATTCTGACATCTGTGTGCTTTACTGTATCTTATCACTTCACTTTTGATTGCCGTCAGTATTAATTTGGTTGTGCTTCATGAAAGACTTTTTTCTTTTATATTGGTATGAGTTACTTCATAAGTTAGAGAACAAGAGGGAATTTCTTCCCTCCCACTCACCCTCCTTCTGTATAGTGCAAAGCACTGTGTACAATTGTATATTCATAACTTCTGTTTAATAACAATATTTCTACATCTGGCCTCAAGATGGAAACTAGAAGTTTACAGACATATAATATTTGGATACAACTTCATTTAATGGCTTCATTCTCATCAGAACAAAATTAACCTTATAGTGTATTTTATTTATGCAACTCTTCATCATTCTGGACAATTTTACAGATCTTCCCAATTTGCAGTAGAAAATTCATCCTAAAGAGCTCCAGTAAAAGGTCCAAAAAAGCCATCTAGAGGTGCAGCCTAAAACTCCTCTTAAAAGAAGGAAAATAATGACCCACTTGGAAAATATCTCTAGCACAATTCATCACACCCTGGTTGAACATAACAGTATATGCATAGAATCTCAAATGGAAGACAGTGTGGCTCTGCTGTATAAGTTAGCTACATTCCTTTCAAAACTTGTTTCATGGGCACAGGCAATAATCAAATAAAAATTGATATTTGTTTATTCATGGTTGAAAACCAGAGCAGAGATTACAAACATGATCTTTAGGACCAGTTGACCAGAAAAGCTAACATTTACTGCAACAGTGTTAAATATATTTCATTCAGTGTGCATAAATGCAAATGCATTTGCATGCGTATTTTGTAATATGCATTAAAACACGATTAACTCCAGAGCTCCATTTACAGCATACTCTCTTATTTTATGGTTAAGGGGTACTCCCCATGAAAGATGACATAGATTTCAGTAAGAGCAAGACAAGGGTATGCATGAAAATGCAGGTTTTTCATTCCTTTCAGTTATACAAAAGCTCACTGAATACTTTTTAAAAGGGTAGTGAATACACCTGAATACAACTTTCCAAGTTCCAATACTTCTGGGAAGCATTAGCTAAAATATTTGCTTAACAATCCAGGAACTGATCTCTCATATTCTGCCACCATTATGTATTAAATAAATAAATAAAAATAGATTAAAAATAGAACAAAATAGATTTGGTGTAACGGGAAGTGGAAATGCCTTTTACATACTCTCTATGGTGCAACTTTGGCAGAAAAAACACTAAGCTTCTTCAAGCACTGTAAATAGAAAAGAATTGTGTCAGACGATCAAAAAGCGGTAAGACGTTAGAGGTAAACTAGATTCAGGTCTTGCTGTTTATCTTCATTTTGGGCAAGCGGTAACTACTTGATTCTTCCTTTCAAAGTCTATCTTTCCAAGTGCCCATGCTGTCGCCCCGTAACTTTGTTGCTGAAATAGTTTTCACATATAATAAATGGTATGTCAGGAATCTTTCCACTTCCCTAATTTTAGCAAAATAAGCACTGTTTCAAACTCTGTAAAAATACTTCAAGAAATTTTATCAAAACCAGTGGGAAAGATTTCCCTTTTAACTGTTACCTAAGAAACAGGTATCTGGGCATGTGATGAGCATGCTGCTTTTTAATGGATAACTTCATGTTCTATTGATGCTATGATCTAATTCAGGAGGAATTTAGAGACTGGAAGACTTTTACCTTGATGAAAATAAAATACAGAAGTCACATCATTGAGAGCAGTAGTTTATACCACTATCTGTTCTACTATTAAAATGAGAAAAAGCGTGTAGGGTATTGAGTCTCATATCCTCTCGTAAAATACACAGAGCTGTAAGAGCCACTAATTTTTTTTGCCACTAGGATTGGTTTACTATTATTTCCTTTTTTTTTTTCCTTCACGTATACAGAAGATTGTGTTGGGAAATGTTTGGTGGTTTGTTCTGGGTTTGTTGTTGTTGTTTAATTGTTCGTTGGTTTGTTTTGTTTGTTGTTCCTTTGGTTTGTGGGGGGTGTTTGTGGTTTTGTGTTTGGTGTTTTGTTTTTGCGTGTGTGGGTTGTTTTTTTTTCTCCAATTACTGAAATTTTCACATGCCTCAGTACCAGTCATTCAGCTATCAGAATCATATATTTATTCCCTCCCCGCCCCCTGCCCCCCAAGAGGTCTTAGCAAGAAAAAAACCTCTGTTTTATGAATCAAACATACAGCACAAAACCGGCACATCAACCTGGTGAAAGCACTGCTAAAAATTAAGGTAGTCAAAGCAGTTTTATAGATGTTCTCCAGTAATAAACACCTTCATAGACACTACATTGAGTCTTGAGTACACAAAGTTAAATAACAGTTAATTATGTAACAAACATTCACTTGAATAGACAGTTCCTGCTGCTGGCTAAAAGCTTTTCAATGCACGGGCAAAACTGAGCTTTGCTGCTCCAAAATAAGGGACTGAAGCTGAGCTAGGGAAGGGCAGCTCCTGCTATAGGAAGAAATGTGAGAGAATGAAGCAGACTGGGAGAGAGAACTGCAGAGCCTTTGTTCTTCCCACCACTGAGGCGAGCAGAGGGTTTCAGTGCAGCTACCGCTCCTCAGAGGAGCAGCCAGCCCAGCACTGCAAGATGGGGAAAAAGCTGCTCTCCTGTATGTTGACCTTTCCCTCTACAGCAGCAGCTCAGCTCTCTAGAGCTCCAATGCAGCCAAATTAGTCGGAAAAACTATTCTGTTGCCCAAGGCAACTGCCTGCGTGACTCTTTCTGTAAACATGAAACTTTCTGTTATGCTCTTTTCTGTTTGCGCGTATTACAAAGTGCACATAGATTCTTGAAACCCCACCATTAAACAGGAGTTCTCACTAGCATCCACTTAACATAAAGATCACAACCATATACAAGACCCTACTATGCTTATAGACATAAAAATTCATTTTTACAGACCCTCATCTGTAGAACCTATGATCATATATTAGAAACTGTCCAATCTGTACTCATAATAAAGTTTATACTCCATTCTTATTTTCATCCAGTATTTAATATTCAGATGTTAGTGTTATATTTATTTTTTTTTAGTTCTGCCTTCCCCATCATCTGTAAACAAGTCATGGGAATAAAAAGTATTCTTTTCCCTTTCAAGCAACCATTTCAAGATAAGCTGTCACATAATAAAAATATTTGACTCTAATAATATAACTTTCAATGCATATCCTCACTTCCAAAATTTCTGAATATATGTATGTTGAAATTGAGCAGTGTGACATAGTTATTGGTTCCCTTGGGAACAATATTCAGAGCTCATTTCAGTTGTGACCTGCTTATGCTGCCAGGGAGTATTAGTAATTTTTTTGGATCTTTAGAGTAGAGGCAGAAAGTGAAGGACAAAGGCAAAAAAAAAAAAAAAAACCACCACACACCACACCTCACTTCACAGATGAAAAACAGATGAGATACTGCTCTATTTCAGAAGATAGTGTTGGCTTTTCATAGGATCTGCCCCATTTTTGTAAGCTCTATTGGAGAGATTACTCTTTTTCAAAGTAAAATATTTTAGGTGAACTATGCATAGAGAAACCTACAGCTATCCACAGCACAACTTACGGTCTCAAATGTCTAAATATGTTTCAATAAAGAAATAATAATGCAAATTAACTTCAGAAGTGATTTTGCAAAATGGATAGCTGTTCAAAATGGAATACATTCACAAATTCTATATAATTGCCTTTTGTTTCCTGACACCATCACCTGACATAGATTAGAGTTATGAAAATTATCCATTACCTTAAGTGTTTCAGTTATCACTTCGGCTTACAATACAGGATTTGCGTACCACTTAACCCAGGACTCCGGCCCTAGGAGTTATGTCAGTACAAACAGCATTTATATATCCTTCCTTCATCTAAATGTGACTTCAGAACTCGATTTCTGATATGTTATCCCTTCAGTCCACTGATAATCACAAAATCCATCCTCCTACACGTAGCTCATATGTATATTAGGATCAGGCTCTCTTTCCAACAACACTTTCATCCATATTATCTTCCTATCAGTTCAAGCAAGGATCAGGCCAGTGAATACTTCTCCACACCTCTTCTTCAACCTGCTATGGGTTATACTTCCCTTTTTCCAGTCTTTAACTCCTCATAGAAGGCATGGCATGCACAGCTGTGGGGTGCATCTGCAGCTGGCTCTTTGTTACAACATATCTCTCGTGTCCATATTCTATCTTGATTCCCCACTGATGGGCACAGCCCTTGTGAGATCTGATCTGTGTACATGCATCTATTATCAAAGCACATATGTCATTTCAATTAGTGTCATTTAATGTCGTCACTCCCTAAGGTATTTATTGCTACAAAACATTTCTGAAGTAAATAACTGTTTTACAAGTGGGAAACTTGTAAGGTCTTGTGAAACAAAAATGCCATTTCAAGACTTCTAAATAGCGGACAAGTTGGGCTTGGAAAGGTTTCAGACCATGCTTGACTGACAGTGTAAGCAGCCCACCCATCACACACATGGTCCCAGGATCACCGAAATGAATAGCAGGGAATTAAAAGGTAATAATTCAAGTCCAAAATTTCTGCTTCTGGAATCTCCTGTACACCATAAGTACAACACACATTGAAATTATGCAGTTTCATCCATGAGATAATTTACAAAAGAAAACAATTTTGTTTATGAGCTGCAGCTTAGTGAATCCTTCTTCAGTTATGATCTGTTTCTAGATCCAATAACAGAAAGCAGCTGACAAGTCAAAAAACCCTGTTTAAAGAAACTAGTTAGATACAAAGGAGTTTTCGTCCAGAGCAGACAATCAATACCTTTCTGCTAACATAGGTTAATTTTTAATACATCACTGACTCATCTTGAGCTTATTAAATTGCCTCATGTTACACGTTTGAGACAGTTGTATTCAAACATGAAAATGAGTTAGGGACAAAAAAAAAATTCCTATTCCTAAAGAGACTGCAAATATGAATGTATTGCTATTAGTTTTCAAAACATCTTTAAGGTCTTCCCCTAGAAGTTCCTGAATAGGGATAATTTCTGATTGTTTTGTTTAATTTTGTGGGTTTGTTACATTAAGTTCTTCTTTGCAATACCTTTTCTGCAGCCAGACAAAAATCTCTTTAAAGTTCGACCTGCTAAATTAATAAACTGTATTTTCAGTTTTAGTTCTGTGTTAAATGGAACTGCATAAAATTTTTATAACACACCTGTAAAACAAGTAGCAGATTGAATATATTCAAAATTATTATTTTCTTTTTGTTTTATAAACACACAGAGAGTTTGTAGCCTATCCTTAAGCACATCCCTGCTAGAAATTAAAGATGTGCCAAATCAGCTCCAAACACATTTTGTAGCCACCAAACTATGAAGTGGCACACTGCAAGATGACAGCAGTAAGGCAGAGTTGCAAACATTGGCCAGTAAGGTATGGCCCTCAGTCCCTGGAGAGGATTATAAGCAAACCAGATTTACCTACCCATGACATAACAGTTCCCACATTCACTGAAATTAAGGAGACTGCTCAGAGAAACAGTGTGATGAAGAATGTGGTAACGCACAATGTCATAGGCATCCGTGGAAGAGCACAAAGAAAGGATACAGAACAATGGAGAGGGGCTTAAACTGAGCATAATATAGAAAATATTTTTTCAATTTTTTATATATAAAACTTCTTTGGAGATCATAACTCATTGGTCACATGTCTTTTTGAAAAAAGTAGTATCTACAAATGTCAAGCTTTTAGGAAAGCTAATGGAGGATTTTAAAAATCATTACAAATCAACTGGCAATGTCTTTGGAAAAATAAGATTATTTAAAGGCAGCTACACTGTGAGGACTTGAAAAGTTTTCTGATTCTGTACAGAAGTAATAAACCTGTAATCTTTTCTTTTAATGCCAACTTGAGTTTCTTGTAGAGTATGGAGCATTTAAAAGAGAAAGGAAACGAAAATACCACAGGTTTGCCCTTTTCCTTATGCGCATGTGTAGCATCTTGTATTATCACATTGAGATGTTCCCAAGGATTCTAGTACTTCTGTGGCAGCGAGGGCACAGACTGTCTTTGCACCTCTTAGTCCTTTTTAGTAGAGAATTAGATATAATGAGGTTCTGGAGTGTGGCATTTACCCAGATATACAAAGAATATTTATACATCCTATTTCATGGGAGGTGGGGGGTTAATGAAAGACAGTCAACCTCAGGCTGAAAAATATCAGCCCAATAAACATGCAGAATAATTCTGCTTGCTTAAAAAAAAAAAAAAAAGCGCAAAAATACTAACAATTCTGTGGGCAACATGTTTACAGTTACAAGGTGGAAAAGAATTTCCCTGTTAAAATTGGACTAGACTTCCAAAAATAATGAGATATTCGAAAATGTTACACATATACAATTAATAAAAATATCTACAATTTCTTTGGCATGCAGTATACCAGGATAGTATATTATTAGAATATCACAAAATGAATCAGTTACAAATAAGAACCTTATTTCCTAGTTAGTTACATGCAGAGCTTTTTCACCTACCTGAAAAGCTGTTGGAGTTTTTGCTGTTGTGGCGGTTTTTTGTTTTGTTTGGGGGTTTTGTTTGTTTGGGGTTTTTTTGGGGAGTGTGTGTTTTTTGGTGGGGTTTTGTTTTTTTGAATGGAAAAATGCATTTCATTCCCCAAACATTTTAAACCAAGTTGTTACAGACCAGCACATCACAGCATTGCAAGAGTACTCAGCTATTTATCCAGCTATTTGTCACTGAACTAGCAAAAAAGGAAAAAGAAAATGCCAGGGAATTCAAAGTTTAAGCATTTAAGTTGGCTTCCAAAATATAGAACCTTTTTTGAGCAACGTAGCTTTAGTAAAATAGTAAGATATAAGGATATAGTCCTATCACAAAGTAAAGCATTTTACAAATCTCGAAAGAAATTGTTATAGATCTCTGTATATTTGGGCAAATAAATGGCACCATAACCACATTTTAATCAAAGTTTTACACAATGCGGATAGAATCTGCAGAAGAATTTCACAGTTCAGACAAAAAATAAGAAAATTATAATTTCGCTCCCCAGTGTTATCCTCTGGGATCACCACTAAGGGTCTCAAAGGTTCAGAAAATATGTAAATGTCAGGGTACAAGATAAACTGGAATCGACTCTTAAAGAAGACTGTGTGCCCAAGAATGAAGACTTGTGTGGTTTTAGTAGTAACGGTAGCAAAGTTTCTGCATGATAAACAATTCCATTGAAAGTCCATAAAAAATTTCCAGGGTAAGTAATCTGCTGATCAGTAGAAACCTGAATAAATCAATATAGACACAAAGCAAACCTCTAAAATATGCAGAGTCAGATTTCAAAAGGAAAATAAACCACCAAAATTATCAAAAGGGAACAGAATATACACATTCCTGTATTCTTTAAAAATAACTCTATATTTATATATAGCATTTGTATGTGTTTTTAAAAGATACATTATCTAACCTAATCTGCTTTAACTTAGCATTGCAAAAATGCTCAACATTCATGTAGTGTTTCATAGATTTGATAACTACTAAAAATTGATCCAAGCTTCAATCAAGGTAAAAGGAGATTCTGTGCTGATCTCTATTAGCTTTCAACCAAGCCTTAAGAGAATTAGCAATCCTCTAAACAGTCATCATTCATGAGTATATGCATAGAGAGTACAAAGTGTTAGCACTTCAGAATGAGCAAAGTTACTCTAATTGAACAGGCCAGTCACATCAATTTTTTTAAAATAATGATTTCATGAAAAGTCTGCTAAGTCAGGCTTGCCCTGTTGCTGAACTAAACTTTAAGGTAACCTTAAAAACTTAAATACAAAGAAAAAGACAACAGGATTGGTGACCTCAAGAATTTCCAAATTCAACAAAAGGTTCTGAAGTAGACTTATCTTTGTAACCCAGGGGCTGGGAAGCTGGCAGCTTAGAGTAATTTTTACCCTAGAAAAGTTCATTTGAAGAGCAGCAGTGAGTCATCAATGATTAAGAATAAACAAGCACGCTTTCCTACTTCTTTCAAACAACTGCTTACTATTAATTTGTGTAGTCTTGTGGTCTAACCTCTAAACATCAGCAGAAGCAGAGGTAATACAGAAATGGAGAAAGAATGCTGAGGAATCTATTATAACCTACTCCAAAAAGGAGATACAACTTGTTTTCATGTACAGCTTGAGAGAAACATCACCCACATTAAGCCTTGATACACACGCCCCTTCAGGAGCAAATAAACTATACGTTTGATTACTAGACATTCTCCCTATATACAAGATGACAGCTGATTAAGACTGTATTACAGAGTTCCAAAATTCAGGTTGAGTAACCGTGGCAAATTGTCAAAAGCAGTAATGAAAGAAGACATATCACTATAATCAAAAGCAACAGGAAATGAAGAGAACTGAATAATAATTATTTGTGATTAGTTTCTTCTTTCAAGGGAAAAAAACCTGACTTGCTGAGAGGTAGTTAAAACAGAAGGAGCAGCATGTGATTCTAGAACTTCATATGAACTGTTTTATCCCAAGTTCAAGCAAATTATGTGGTGTACGAGGTAAAACTTCCTGTTTAATCAGATATAGAAGATATAGCAAAATTGCTGATAGTTTGTATATACGTTGGCCTTGTGTACCATTCAAAATATGCCAGTTTAAAACAGCAAAATAGTATCTTGCATCTTTTTAACCCTTTAGGCTCTTGAAAAGTGTTTTTATTGGAAACAGGAATTCCTTTTTTCATGGATATGCCCTGGACTTCCTCTTGCCCTAATTCTTCCTAAGGGCCGTAACTCCTCATGTACTTCACAGTGGCATCTAAACAGATCACTTGGAAGACGGCAGACCCAAGAGGAGTTCTTAGAAACTCTGATGAGACTTCCATAAATTTACAAGTTGAAACAGTTGAAGAAATTGTTCCACATTTCAAAGACTTTTTTCATGAAGAAAAATAAAGGAGGAAAAAAGTCACATTTAAATATATATCCAGTTTGAACAACGCATTGAGCATCTTCTGGCACATACTGAGAAACTGGGGAGAGGAGGGAGGAAACAAGAGAAACAAACAACCTTCAACAAATATATAGTACTAAAGAAGCAATGTAAAGCTTCGACAACCCTATTAAAAATGTGCCTTGTAGAAAGTGTGAGATATACAGCAATATGAATGAGAATGTGGAGAACTGTAACTCAGTATAACAGGAGTGAACTAAATACTAACTACAGTGACAGCAGAATACACAGCTATGCCAGAAGATATGTACAGTCACTTCCCATCATTTTGGGCCTATGTTAAATTTCAGTCAAGTCAGAACAAACCCCTATACTCAGCAGTTGGGAACACTATTTTCTGACAGTTATATTGGACAAAATACTAAAATATGCTAAGCAGTTTATAGGGAAAGAGGTAGGATGATCTAATATACACCTTCTAAAATACCATTTGAGGTATTTTAACTAGTCCATAACTAGTTTCCTGAGCTACCAGTTCTCACCATATGAAACATTTAAAACACAAGCTATTCCTCCCTGATTTACACCACAATGAACCCTAAGTATTAAAAATCTTCTAGCATTTAACAGAGGCTGAGGCTTGCATCAGTGTGAAAATAAACACTGGGCAGCAATACCACAGGTGATTAGATTTAATCACCTTATAGTGAAACCTTCATGTTTCAGTTTAAGGAAAGAAAAAGCTCCCAATCTAGACTGAGCTCCAACATACATGTACATTAATCATAGCTTTTTTTTTTTTTCAATTTCTTTTGGATAAACAAAGGTTTTAGTTATACAGGTCCCTGTTTCTTCTGTTTGTTTCCTAATTAGAGAGAAATGGCAAGTCTCCCAATCTAAGCTCTTTCCCTCTGAAGAATTTAACAATACATTTGGACAGGCACATATATTTATTTGGAGACTACACAATGAATAAAATCCCATTTGCACTTAACAGAGCAAAGTTTGCCAGAATCCAGCGTGTGAGCCAAGGCTCCGCGCTCTGCTAATGGCAGAAATGGCTGTCCCTGCAGTCAAGAATCCAGTTATGTACTCTCCTCTTGGCAAGTATAAGCCTGGAAACACCCACAACACCTGTTGTTTATTATAAATGGCTCTTTGGAAAATAGACATGGTCCTATTGTGAAAGAAGGAAAAAAAGAAAAAAAAAAAGAAGTGTGTGCATAGGGAAATTATGGAGAGAGATAGTAACTGTGAACTCCTGATTCTGCTGGAAATACTTAACTGCAAAGTGCATTTATATAATAACTTTCACCTAAAAACCTCAAAACACAAAAACTTTCTGTAAAGATAGTTAAAGATTGTTGTTAAAGCAGGTTTACCAAGCAAAATGAGATGAGGAAACTTATGGAGGCCAGGAACAAAGCCAAAAATGTTCAATTCTAGTCATAGGGCAAATGACTAGAACTCTGTTAAATCTGGGCTAACACATGTTGTTCAGTGAAAATTCTCTTGGTATATTTAACCAATATATAACTAAAGTCAGTACTATTTTCTGTAAGTTGTGTGTGATTACTTTCCAGATCCTACTTGCATGAGAATACTGAAACACTACCTAGTAACAAGGATAAGGAATGTGAGCTCCTTAAATGATTATTTACTCAGAAGGAGAGAAAAAAAAAAAAAAGAGTCACTGAAAATCTCCCACAACTTTTACCAGTAAGTACAATGAGTTCTGAGCCTATGGCCTCCCTTCCTACTCTCATTCGCTTAGACTGAGTCATTTTCTTGAATGATTCCCCTACTCTAACCTCTTTGCTGAAAAACAAAAAAATCGCCCAGCTTTTTCTTGAGAAAATCTTTCTGCAGCTGGTATCAGCAACTGCAATATTTTCCCTTTGTCCTCAGATTTTGAGACGATACTTGAATTATGCTGGCATGAATTTTAACTGTATTAATTCCTGCCAGTAGGATACAGTGTCCAGATCACCGGTCCTGACCTAGCTCACTCCTTTTAATGAAATAAGGTCAGTTTCTTTCAACAACTCTGTTTACATTCAAAAATAAGACCAATAACAATTATACTGAAGATCCAATACCAGTTTTTTCTTTTACCTTGCAAACAGCTATGACAGTATGTAGCTTCTATCAACAAACTGAATACCTTACAGCACACAACCTGTTCTCTCAGGGTCCTTGTGATTAATCAAGGTGTTGTTACCATCCTCTTTTAATTGTGAGAACCGAAGGCACAGAAAAGACATCCATATGAAACCTGCAAAGATCCCAACATTAAAAGCAGACCTCCAAAGCCCATCAAATATCCAATCTGTAAGATTTCCCTCTCTTTTGGTAAGTGACCTCAGTAAAAGCAACTTTCCTCTTTTTATTAAAAAGGTCTTGCCATACTTAATGTATTAAAAAGGTCTTATTCCCTTGTGCTCACCCTAGGACAGTGTCTGTCAACCTCAGCTCCCTGTTCAAAAACCTGGAACTCCTACATCAGTACTTTTTTCAGTCAGTTTTTTCTGTTTTTCTTCCCAATTAAACTATGTTTCTCTCACTTCTCATAACCGACAACCAACCATCACAAGAGACAATTCACCCGCCCAATACATTTTTAATAGTTCCTGTGTCCTGCAGTGCACTTGGTGTATATTCCCAATTCTAAAATTGTCTTTGCATTTCTCTACCCCATCATAAAAGGAAGCAAACCTATTTTATATGGGTCTTTTTGCGTAACTCGGCTTTGAGTCCGGCGTCCACATGCATTGACTGAAAGGCAGAGCTGTTCAAAGCTGTCAGCAGAGCAGAGTCAAGCTGAGCTGTGCCATGATTTATGCAGGTAGGGCCAGACCTGTCAGTTCCACTGTCATGACAGCAGGGAGGACCAGAGGGACAGAATTCTTACTGCCGAGATTCTGGACTCACTACATCACATACCCAACACTGATTCCAAAATGACAGACTGCAGTATGTAATTCAAAAAACACATTTTCCTAGCACACCAGCAGGATAAATAAATTGGGAAACAATCTATATTAATATTGGAAGCCTGAGACCAGATTGCTTATTTTTCCCCCATTTAGATTCCAGACTGAGGCTAAAATATTTTGGTTAAACAGAGGCACGTTAAAGAAAAAACAGTTTGATTTATGATTTAAAGATGGATCACATGTATTCTATTATTACTCTTTATTAGCATTTCTCACAACTGTTAGTATCTAATACCTTCAAAACATCAAAACACACAAGGGAAACTGTTGGTATTAATCAATTTCAAAACCACAAGAAAGATTCTTTAACATAGTTAAGTTTCCTTAACATGATCTATTCTGAAACTTCATTTTCTTGGTTCATAAGTGAAATAACCCATGCACACAGGAATCACAGACAACTAAGAAGAGAACAACTGGTTTCAAGTTTCCCAAACCAAGAGGAAGGAAATAAATTCCATCATCATCTGTCCTCTTCCTTATCAAGGGATCATGTCCATGGCAGTTTCTTTTTAGTATTTTGCTTCCAGCTACTTGTTAGGTTTGTCCCTCATCCTAGTACACACACCCCCTGCTATCAGACTGCAACTATAAAATGAAAATTCACTGTAGAAAAAAAGGGTATCTAATTGCTTCCTTTCTTGGAGGTGCATCATTCAGTTCTCTTGTACGGCTGATACAATCTGACGTGAGCATTGTAATTCAATGCATCAATGAGAAAATGTATAAAGACAGCATTTCTGAAAGGGCAACCACATTTTTTTTTAGAATACAAGAAGGGAATAGTAAGTAAACCTAATGTATGTGTTATCTTTATCTTGACAGGAGGAATATATAAAATGTACAACAGCAAGCAATATTGCATATATCACTATACAGGAAAATTTAAGTACCTCTAAATGTGGACAATACTCTGATATCTTGTCAGAGTGACAGACCTGGATCTTAGAAACAGACAACATGGTGGAGTTGCTTTTTATATTTTTAAATTAATGATGTGGAGATTATATATAAAAGCCAGGAAAAAAGTGCTTTGCTGCAAATAGTAAACAGGAATTTCTTATAATTTTTGCTGAAGATTATGTTTCCTATGAGCAATTAAATTTTAAGCCATTTACTCTACATATGGAATAAAACCAAACCTAAAGGAAGGCTTTCTGTCACTAACCTACAAACAAAAGCACTAAGATGGCTTGAGAAATTTATGGATAAAATAAGGAAAAAACCCTTATTCTCTCTTCTTCAGGGATTTCTGAATGATATTGGTCTCAGTAAAATACCAGTGCATGCCATTCCAAACTGGTTTCCTAACCAAAAACCTAAGACTTCCAAAACAAATAAAGCAACAATCTCCGAGACAGGAAGATGTGACTTTTTTTTTCCTAGTAGAAGACAAATTGGTTAAATTTTTCTTTTTCTGGACATGTTCAGTGACATGTTTATGAAAATTAGATATTAAAATCTAGGGACCTAAATCCCCATTTTAAGTGCTACGATTCTCACAGTTCTCAAGAAGAGTCTCTGGATGTTCTGCTTTCTTGAAAAACACCCCAGTAAGACAGTCAAGTCAGTGTTTTTCTTAAGATTATATACATAAATTATATTCAGTCATTTTAAAGAATACAACTACGGGATGCTCTCTACTTATCCTATATTGAAAGCTGCTTATATGAGAACTTCAGATTTTTCAGATGAAGCTGAAGAGTCTGCAAGTATGTATGCATGGACAAGCTGATACTCCACCTACATATACCCAGGTACTCCATCTACATATACCCATTCTCTTTAAATAAAAAAAAAAAAAAAGGTAAACCCAATCTTTTGTGTTTCTTTACTTTCTTTTCAAATAAGCACTAGGCCATGAATCTGCAAAGCAAATGGTCAACTACTATTCCTCAGCTAATGTAGAAAGTCCTCAGCATTTCATTTTATTGCAAATTATAATGATGTGGAAAGGGCAAGTGCCTACAGTCATTACTCAGCCTGATAAAAGAAATCAAACCTCAGTATGATTGAATGACAACACACTCCAGTTCATTTCTTCCTCGGAATCCATTAACCTCTCTTATGAGCGCTCTAACAGATTTTTTTTTTTTATCTAGACACAAGGTTTTTTTATTATCAGTCACTCTATCACATGCTGGTCTAAAAATGTACCCCGCAAACAGCCTGTAGTTAGACAGCTCACAAATTAAATGGCTATCTTGACTAGTGGCAATAAAATATCACTATGGAAAATAAAGAGGTTATCAGTGATAGAAATATAAAATTCAACAAGATACCTGTCCACTGTAATGAAGACTTAAAGCCATATATGATGGGGGGAAAAAAAAATTGACTCTCCCTAATAACTGAAAGCCATGGTTTACTACTTTTGCAAGCCTTCAGTGGCATCTTACTCTGCAAGAAATCCTATTGAAATGAGCAGAAAAATGTACCATGGAGGCAAAGTAGGGGTCAGAGAAGACTGAATAGAAACAAATATTGAACTGGAAAAACCACAGCATTGTGTTATTTTCATCTTCATCAACATACCATGCATCTACTCTAACTAGAGAAAATACAAACTCTATAATTTCAGCTGTAGAAACTAGTGATGCTTTAAATTTATTTTCCTACATAAATTATTATGAACATTGAGCATCTCTGTATTCCTACCTTTTCTTCACCCTTCACACAATGAATACTTTTTTTTTTGCCCCTCCATTATTCTAAAACCAAAGTGAGAAGAGTCTACAAAAAAGTATGCAAATAACCACACAGCTATGCTTATTTCTTAATAATTAAGGGATGGCAATATGATATAGGGAACACATGATGTTTTAATAGAGCAGGAGTAGTACATGAATGGTCTACGCTACTTCTAGTCAAGCAATTTATAATACATTGCGCAGGCCCTATGGGATATCAGAGTAGCTTTTTACAGTCAGTTCAGGGAAGGGAAATAAAAATGCTTTTTGCAGATGTCTGTAACACTCCTCTAGAGTCTTAAAGCGGTATTTTCGCTGTTTATTCCCCCAAAACAAGATTAAAAAACACAGAACAGGACTGAGTTCTCTTGATATTGTTACCTTCACTTTTACTCCCAACTCACCTGCCACTCATGCAGCCTTCAAATCACAGTTGCAAAGCCTGTTTTCCTGGTTGGTGAGTCCGGCCATAAAAGCCCCCAAGAGCTCCAAGGCAGAGAACCATGTCGTTTAACCTACCCTGTTCCCTTGTGCTAGGAAACGAAGGTAAGGATTACTCAAGCTACTCAGTCTCATGGGTTCTGTTGTAGTTTGTTCTGATTTTTTTATTACAGTTGTTCAATGGGCAAGCACGGGAAACAACGTACAAGAAATAATTGGGATTTGAGAGTTTCAAGTTAAAATTGTGGATGAAAGACTGAGCACTATATTCACAAAAAAGCCCAAAACAACAAAAAAGCCACCACTCTCTATTCTTACTTCCAATAGATCCGTTTCTTTAAACCCATAACAGCTCACTTCAAAGCTACGCTGATTTCTGCTTCTCACTATGTTGCATAGTTTCAGCATATTGTCCTTCTTGGGGCCAGGCCACCCCTTTGGAGACCTCCAGCACCACCACCAGCAGACACTGGACACCAATTCCCACTGCTTCACCCCTTATTTCCTCCCCCAAATCAAACCACAAACCACAGTCCCTCAGGACTATGGCAATTGAGTAAACTAAAAAAGATGTAGCGGAGGTACGAGCACTGTCCCCCAGCCATTTATACTGTCATTCAGCGCACTTACGTCAAGTAGTATGCAACTGGGAATATGGACAACACCACCCTGTTGTGGAGCATTTAGCTTTACAGAACTGAGCTGATCCATGGCACTCACCCTCAAGGCTTGGGAATGAGGACTACCTTTCTTATTCACGAACATAGATATAGCCTCGTGGTGTCTGAACAGTAAATAGGCCATTACAATAAGATTATCTAGAGTTATAAATGGTTACCTCCATGTATTTTAAAGGATTTAAGATGCGCAGGAGTTATCAGATGCACAAAGGACCTGACGTTACAAGCTTGCATTTCAAAGAGATCATTCCTTAAAATCCACAGTGGAGAGATTGACAACAGCTTAAACACTTGATTTTGCACTAGTTTAAAAAATGCCTGGCTCTAATAGCATTATAAGCACTAAAACAGCTACCAACCACTGGATGTATGAAAAATCATGTATGATAAAATACAAGCAAAAGTTACAGAATCGAAGTTCCTTAGACATTATAGAGTCCCAAATGAAACAAATAGTATGTAATAAATTTAATTTTCAGGATAACTGGTTTTATAACCTTGCCAAGATTATTTTAAAACAATAAAGCTGGGGGAAAGAATAAAATAAAATAAAAAACCAAGGCTTAATTTGATCATTTCTCCAAATTTCACTTGACTTTGAGCATACTAAAAGGGAAAGAACAAAGACACGAATCCTGATACTGTTTCTTTGTAAAACACAAACAAAAATATTTTATATTAATAATTTAACTAAAATATTCTTCATCTATTCTACAACAAGGAACCCTATGATACTTTTCTTTTTAATGGTATTTGACAATTAAAATTACTCTTCCTCAAAGCACTAAAGATTTATTTGTTTCGCTTGTGCAGGTGAAATTTCCATAAGGAAAATATTTGCTCAGAAAATTCAAGATGACCTGTCTTATATTCCAGAGACAGTGATAAATTTTGTTCATTAAAAGAATTCAACACTTTCTACATCCAGAAGCTGTATTTCACACATCAGTTTTTGATCATAATTTATGCACAGACTTTGCCTATTGCAATAATTCCCTGCTAGAAACAAATGAAAAAGCCTTACATTTTCACCATTGTGGAAACATGTTTGATTTAAATAATACAACCCACACATGCTCCTACCTGTGGCAGTCCTAACATGACTTATGTCCTTTGTTCTGTTTATTTGAATAAATGGAATATAAGAGAGTCATTTGTATCCTTGCCTTTATAAAGTAGTCCTTTGCAAATACAAATTCAAATAAGAGAGTATAGAGCTTCAGATTCAAATAATTTACATAGGAACAGCAATATTATATCAGTGTACCTTAGCCATGTTAAGATAGCAAAGAACACCCCATACGTGTGTGGTTGAACAGCAATGCTAACACCTTTAAGCCCTGAAAAATATAATTCTAGCCTCCTTAAAGAAAAAAAAAATACTAGAGAGATAATAAGCAAGCTAATTGAGCTTTACGATATCTTACTCTATGGAATATATTGCCAAACTTATTCAAGTGTGACGATAGTACCTACTTGTCTCTAAATTATAGCTTTGTGTTTCGCATCACTGTCTTCTCTGTTGCCTCCCTGTTTCACAATCTGACCTCCTAATTTCTATACACCACATGCAGTGAGGTTATTCTCACCTTCCAGTAGAGACAGGAATTGGAAAATGAGGAGATTCATTGAAACAGCTAAGAAACACCCACAAACAATTTCCAGAATCTAACTTGACCAAGTCAGACTTTTTTCCTTCAATCCTATACCATGTGTCAATCACCAAAATAAAAATAAATTTTTAAAAAAATAATTAATGGATTTATTATTTGCAGGAGCAGTATCTTTAAATCACTGGTACCTGATCCACACTTAGCTCATCATAGAAGTTTCTGTTGCTTTAGATAAGTCTATCAGCTAAAGACACAAGACCCTGAGAATATCCATGAGCAAGGAAGTCAACAGATAGATAAAGAATACTGCACAGATTTACCTCCATTCATATCTTCTAACTACTGTAAAAAGAAAATTTGTGTGCAGCATTTCTTTTAAAAGGTCCTGAAGGTGTCTAGCATCTTAAGATCCACTGCCAAATTGTTCTAACAATAGCAGGTCTCTCCCTTAATTAAAATAAACTGGTATTGCATCAGGTTGAAGAAAAGTAATGGGGTAACACACAAATCAATATTCAAAAAGGATGGACTCACCATATATGCATATGTTATGTGCAGAAAACAGTTTCAAGTTTGCACTTTCAGATACTCTTTTCTAGTACTATCTGATGTATGGTAGCATGCCCCCCAAATCTTGCTGTTTCTAATGAAAACAGATTTCACTTTATGAATATATTTCTGGAATCAGAAAAATGTAAAACATCAAAGACCTATCATGTCACTACCACGTCTGTCAAAAGATGATGCAGAAATTCTAATCACAGCGCATTGGCCTGTTTAGCTCAGTTATAATGAGATGAGGCTTTCATCATTTCCCTTTGGAAGCAGTTTCATTATTTGCTGAAGTTCACTCAAGGTAGTTTTGGTCCTAAAAATACGACATTAAGTCTTCTTTTCTTCAATTTTTCCTTGGTGCTCTCAGGATTTATATTTTGTATTACTAAAAGCAATCTCTATCCTCCCTGGGTGTCTGTATCACTCAAGCACTTGCACATGTTTATCCACTGGACTTCTTAGGAGTAAGTATCTCAGCTACTCTAACTACCTATGGAAGAGTTCACATTGAAGCCTGCAAAGTATCCTACCCATTTGGGTTATGTTTGCTCTTTCAGTAAGAACGGAAGCCAAATATCCCTTTTATAGTTTTTTAGTACACTGTCTCTTCACAAAGAGGTGGCAGAGTCAAGAAGTCATTTGGTTAGGTATGGCAATATGAAGACTTAATTGCAGCATTTACCTCGAAGAGATTTCTGATAATGAAAACATGTCTGTCGTGATCTACCATTTTGGTAGTACCACCTATTGCAAAACCTACTGTTCTAAACAGCAACATTTAAAGGCTGCTAACTTCAGCATTAAAAACTTAACAGGAAAGCAGTATATCCACTGGTTCATAGGCTCCACAGCAGACATACTTTAGCATTCCCAGGAGTCACTTTCATATGCAATATCTAGAGAAAAGCTTTGCCAATTGTAAGAGGCTCTCTTTCTTATAATCTGGCTGCTCCCTTTTGCAAGGCTGACTTCATTCTGCCCTTGAAGCATGGTTCCAATATTGTTGCCAAGATGCACAAAATTCATTCTTGTCCTGTATTTCTCTTATCACAGAATTTCTGTAGACAATCTTCAGTCAGTACTGCTGGCGTGATGTCTTTTGCTTTCCAATTAGATTCTTCAGCAACACAAGAAAATACAGCCCCACAGATGAGTCACAGCTGTGCTTATTGTGGTACCAACCCCTATCTTCTGAGGCTATCAGTTGACACAGATACTAATCTAACAGGATATTGGCAATGTGACCTGCAGATATACTGAGCTTTGACTTACTTCTGAAGCAGCAGCAACGTACAAAAAAGTGCTAGTGATAAAAAATATTTTTGTGGAACTAGTGTGCATAAAAACTTTCCATAGACCATTGCCTTGCTGATGCCCTTGAATCTTTCCAGGTTCCCCTGGGCCTTAAGGGAGAAGAGTCTTGACCCAGAAGAA
This sequence comes from Caloenas nicobarica, assembly GCF_036013445.1. Classification (NCBI taxonomy): domain Eukaryota; kingdom Metazoa; phylum Chordata; class Aves; order Columbiformes; family Columbidae; genus Caloenas; species Caloenas nicobarica. Next base: position 8,355,954 of record NC_088256.1, read on the forward strand.
TGAAAAAGTGCTACAGTGGAAGCTTTCCGTTCCGTCCTTAATACAGCTACTGCTTAAATGAGAGTTCTACTTGGAAGCACTTGAAATTCCCACCATACTACAAACCATGTCATGGATCTTGCTTAATACACTACTTTTTTAGTGAAGGCATCTTTATGTTACTTACTGAAATAATACTTTTATTTTGATAGTCTCAATACTCCTAGATGCCAATAATGTCAGAAACTAATTTAATCCAAACCATGACTAATATAAAGAACTAACCATTAAATTTATCAGGGACATTTAACAGCTCTCACACAAAGCGTGTTGTGTTTTGGATTTTTGTTGTTATTGTTTGTTTGGTGGGTTTTTTTGCTTGTTACTTGGGTGGATTTTTTTTTTTTTCTTCAGTTTGTTGTGTTTTGTTTGGTTTGTTTGGTTTTGTTTTGGCTTTTTTTTTTGTGGGTTTGGAGAGGGTTTTGGTTTGGCTTTTTTTTTGTTTGTGGGTTTGGGGCGGGAGGAGGGTGTTCTTGTTTTGTATTTGTTTGGTATTTTTTCTTCCTCAAATCATCATCTACAGATCAGAGAGAAAAGCCTGGTTCCTCTTTAAGAAAAAATGGCTATTTTCATTACTATAGCTACTTTTGTTGGTCTGTAGGCTCTTTGTATAACCCAAGTCATCAGAAGTAATCAGAATAAATCAAATGGAAATTTACTGCTATACAAAGAAAGTAGCTTTGTATATGGCTTTCCACATTTCCCAAAACAACGCAAAGCAAAATGAGTATCAAGAGCAGTAGGAACAGTTCATCGACTTTGCAGATATGTAAGCCTAATATGCTAACGGAAGAAATAGTGGCCCAGACACTGAATGTATTAACAACTTTTAAGCAGCACAACAGCTTCTACTTGTCCCCAAGCATAAGATTTTATTGTGTTACTTGAAACAATACTACCTCAGGACTGTTCTACAACAATAGTTATTAGGAAAAGTCTCAGTATAGATCTTGAAGGTGACCATCTTTCAGGCAAGAGAACAGAGTCCTACTGGCACGTGCAGGAAACTTAACCATAGGAAGTCCTTGGTATTCTCTCCCATTCAGTGAATTTGTAATGTTTCCAATTGAATATCTCTGCCCTTCACGCATATAACTTAATGTATACTCCTTGGAGTATTGAACAGCGCCTTTTTGGGAACTTTGAAAGCATCTCTCAAGCTTCAGGTAGTACTGCAATAAATTATAACTGGCCTGAGAATCTTCAAAATGTACATTTTTTGGCTGTCCCCATCCACATTAAGTAACTGCAGTCTATCATGTCTGTGCCATAGCATCTGAGCACCATGAACAAGTGAATAATTAACTGTAGCAAGAATAGCCAGATTTATGTTAGGAAAAATTTAACTCCTAGAAAGCTCAGCAACACAAGAGATGGATTTCTCTCTTCATGCAACACTAATCTCAGTTCATATTTCCCATGTAGTTAAGACAAATTGATAAAAATGGACATGATTTAATTAAAATCTGAAGCCTTCACAGTACTTGTCTCCTAAATGAAATGTCTAATGAAAAAGACTATTTCTAAAGATTGCAAGCACTACATTTTTTAAAAAATTATTCAATAACCTATGAATAGCATCTCCCTTGTAGCAATAGACATAAACAAGAATCAAAAGTGTTAGAATCCCCTTCTGCAAACACAGATGACATGTTAGCAGAATATTACTCTATAGCTTTACAAAATCCACTCCATGTAAATGCACTGAAAGAAGGGTAACTGTCATTCTCTACTTCCCGAAGCAGTTGCCCAACACAGTGAATAAAGGTAGCTCAATATGTGGCATACTCTTTTCTTCAGCATTTTAATGTCATAAATGAGCAATATCCCAACAATGGGTGTTAGCATTTGTCCTATGAAAATTCAGAACATTGAAATGTTTAGTTTCCCGTCTCCTACCCTGAGGAACACTGAATAAAAACCAGAGGCTGAAAATACTTTTTTTTTTCCCCATGTTACTCATTGTTGCGTGTCAGATGTGAAATTAAATTTCTGTTAGCACACAAACATAAACAGGTGACTTCTGGTTTGTTGCTTTCTTTTGATACTCATACTGACATAAAATCAAGTACCTTGGGGTATGGCTTTTAAGCAGCATATTTTTCAGTTTTCGTCTTTAGTATGTATTGTCTCTTTGACTTTGTAAAAGATCAGTTAGAAACACACTACCAGGACTTTTGCAGAATACAACACGGTGCACATTTACACAGAGAGCATCTAAGAGAATAAACACCTCCCTCTGCCAACACTACCACTCTGAATTTTATATTCAGGTTCAAATGATATCTCCTACAGGGAAATGTGCAGGCCACCCAAGTTAAAGTACGAAGTGAAAACAAAGAAAAAGAGAACCCCCAGCATAGCAAGTCTTTCATCATAAATCACCAGCTACAGTAAGAATGCAATATAAAGTCCCTTTTTATTAAAAGTCTCCCAGCATTCACAACTTCATAACTCCAGGAAAATGCATTTGTAAGAAAACAAGATTATAAAAAGGTCACTAGCGAGTACTTAAGTATGGACACGAAGACTGTTTCAGAGTTCAACGTGAAAACTGTACAGAATTAATAGACAAATAATAGGAAAATTAAGCTGAAATATAAAGCCAGCAATTACGTCTCTCACTCATGTTCATATGCATAAACCAAAAGAATGTCGTACTTAGGCAATACCTACTGGTTTCTATTTCCAGCAAGTGTCAAGCAGAAATTACCAAAGGTAGTGTCATTTTTCCTATCTCAGCTCCAGCTATCTGTTGGCCACAACTGCATCCCTGTTTTCAGACCTTCCTATTAGGTCATCCATATACTCTCTGTGATACATCCCCTGAAATGTTGCTCCCCTAGTTATAGATGGACAGCAAGTGACAGTTTCCATTGATAAACTGGGGTTTTAAACAACATATAAATAGCCAAGGAGAAGGAGTTATATGGATTTTAAAAAAAAAACAACACAAAAAAAACCCCAACCACACCAAAATCACACACAAACAACTGCATTAGCTTCCCAAAGTTGTAAAATATCAAGTTATATTTCCCAGTAAAAGATTTTCCAGCTCTCTTTTTTTCAGACTAAATTTCTCTTTTCACAGGAATTTCCTGCTGTCAAATTACACAGACCCTAGGCCACCTTCTTGGTTCCATCTAGTCAAATTCACATTCAATAAGTTCTTCACTCTTTGTACATGCTGCGTATGGAGCCTGTGCATCTAATTAAGGACACTCAGCTCAGTCACTTGATAATATGGCACCCAGAAGTGCTAAACTGCTTGACCTTAATCCCTAGTAAAGGGCTCTTGATTGTGGGGCTAGTCACCTTACTCAATGCAGCTGAAGTTGATTAGTGCCAAACAGCTCTGACTGAGCTACAAAACCCTTTCCTTTCTGCTTTGTCCCTTTCTCACTCCTCTACACACACCTGCTACAATCATTGCTTTCTGTGGTCACCCTTTCATCTCTTAAAATTCTTTTCCCTCACAACCCACCTCTGAGGTCTCCCCACTCCCATCCCATAAAATCCCCCATCTATAAACTACTTCTCTGCTACACCCAAGCTTTCTTCCTCTCACCTGAAGATTCCCTTCTGCCTTTATCAATACCTTTCAAGCTTTTTCTTACTCCTATGCCTACAAATGAAGGCCATTTTTAGTATCTTGCCTATTATTCTCTATCCACTGAGAAATGAACACATTTGAACAAATCAAGAATGCATGAAAAATTCATTCATGTATTTGTACAAGTCTTTTAAGACACAATTATGAATCCTTGATTTGCCATATTTTTAGGAACTGTCCAATTAATAGCAGAAATCCTAATTTGTAAAAAGCAAATTGACCTACTGTACTGTTGAAGATGGTATCTTTAGTTAGAATGAATTTAGAGTGGAATCCAGAAGGATGTTGGGAAAAAAAAAAGAAAAGACAATATACCATTGGGAGATGTTTTATTCATAGAGACATTGTGAGAAAAGGACTGAAAACACTGAAGATGACTTAATTATAATCTTGAAATTAATGAAACAATTATGTCTATTTCTCCAGGCAACGTATGAACTTTTAACATAGGATGGGGCAGTACTAAGCTACAGATTTGGGGAAAGGAATTAGAAGCACAAACTCTTTCTCCATCTTGTGCCTTCCTGTGAAGATAAAGCAACTATGACCTGGCATAAGTATAAGTATTTCATATATAGGAATGGCCAGAGATGAGCCAGTTCGGAGGCCTACTAGTAAATGTGGTCCAAGGCTGCTATCCAGCAATACCCATAAAAGACCTAATGAAAGGTACTTCTAAGCATTCTTATTAATATCTTTGGAAATATTTGGTAAAAAACTCTAGAGTTGTGATTGTGCTGAAAGCTATAGCACATCTGGCATTAATACCTTCTGCTTTTTACATGACAAACAAGGATATAGTGAGGTGATACAGTTTGACTGGAGCTAGTACGTTCTTCGTATCACTTCAAGACAAAAAAAAGCAGTGTAAAATGATTGACTGGGACACATTAGAAAAAAATTATATATAATGCTGTTGTTGCTTTTTATGTTCCCTTTGTTCATTTTCTACTTATTTGCTGCTGAATACTACACTGATGAAAATGAACTACTGACTTAAGTCAAAACCAAAAATTCCAGCAGTCACAGCATGACTAAAACTATGGAACCTGCAGCTTTGTAACCCAATGAACAACACATGGATGTTCCTTATAACAGGCAACAGGTTGCATTTTATGTTAACACAGGTCTCAGGATTTAACTGGTCTTACTTGAACCGTCTGAAAAAAAAAAAAAAGGTTTTGCCTGTTAAACTACAGCAATGGTCTGTCGACCAGTGCCTAATTTGTTTTAGGCTTTGTACGACTGTGGTGTTACATGTATTCTTACATTCATATATATATGTATGTAACTATTAGAGAGTAATAACGAGTAATTACTATCTGCAGAATTAATTACCTATGATTGTAGTATAATAATGTAATGTAAAAGAATACAGCCATGGGAAAATAGCAGAAGCCCTGAAAGCTTAGGCACAAAGTGGTAAGAAACATCAGACTAAGCAAGCACTGGTCAATTATTGGTCAAATGCAGTGCAACTTTAGGAACTAGGTAATAGGTAAGCCTGGTTTTAGAATTAAAGTGAACAAAGATCAACTGCTCAATATCTGTAAAACACATATGTTAAATTCACATGTGACATAGATTTGCAGACCAATGACACAAGCACACAGCATTAAACGTGCTTAAACATACAGACAGCAACCACAGAAAACTGACTCCCAAGGCAGACCCAGAAGTGACATGGCATCAACATCATATTGCTCCTAGTAAGGAGCAGAAATCAGCCCCCACTATTGATGTTCTCCTTCACATGAAGAGCTGGGACAAGGACAAGTTCTTGTAACTGAGGTTAGACAGTCATATTTTTGATTGCTGGTGCAGACAATTTTTATTTCCTGTATAGCTCACATACCTCACAGAGGTTAACAGCTTCTCTAGCAAAACCATATATGATTACTCTGCTTCAGTTCATGCGCAAGGAAAGAAAAAGGAAAAACAATCAAGCATCCATTTCAAATTTCAACATTCAACATGAGCCAGAAGTGAAATGTAGAAATTTTATCTATTTTCTTCAAAAAGAGCTCAAAATTAAAAATGCATAGCATTATTTTAAGTAAAAGAACATAAGAAACCATCTATTTACTGACTTACACTGTATATTGAACATTTAGGATTTTTTTATTATAGTTTTGGCCAAAGCTAACTGACCTGGAACAAGTAATTAATTATTCTATGTCTTCATTTGCCCATCTAAAAGAAACACTCTCACCTGAAGAGCCTTGAGAAGTGACTTAGATATTTTTAATAGAAGTGCAAATTCATATTGCAGGTTTACAAATTGCAATGCATTTCAAACAACTGGAATTTAAATAAGTTGTCTTTGATCGTCCAGGGAGAATTCTGGAGACTTCGTGTTCTCGAAACTAGATTTTTCAAGTTTAAAAAAAAATACCACTTCAGTAACTATTCCCACTATAATGTGAAGTATCTTATGTTTTTATTCTTTATAAACAAGTAATTTCTTCACTAAAGGAAAAAACCTCTTATTATGCTGCTCGAGGCATGTGATAACAACATAGATGAGTTTTGTCTTTCTTTTTTCATGTTAGGATTTACAACTAAGCAAGATACAGCTTAATGTTTTTAAAAATCATGGTATCATATAGGAAAAGATTTCAGCAATTCTGAAGAGGATACTTCATTTATTACCTTGTGGGGCAAAACAAACAAGAACCATAATGCTCCAGCTGGGCTAAAAATCTTTTCAGCTTTTACTCTGTCCCAGATGTGACTTAGTTTTAAATGGGATAGAAAAAAACCCAGACGATTGTTAGAGTTACCTAAAGACTAAAAACATATAAAGAAACTAGTCCTGCTATTTAAAATACCTCCTACCAGTCCCTCAAGATTTGCCCCACACAGCTAGGTTAGGTACACTAGTTACCTCTGTTAAACAATGAAAGAGTAAGTAAACTATTCATGCAGTACCAATATGACTTCTGTGTTTACTAATCCTATGTCCTACTTCATTTCCTTCACCATCCACCATGTCAGTAGAAAATATGCAGGTCAGTGCAGTTAAGAAAAACTGAATTTATACATGTCTATTTTAAAAAGTCTGTTCTTTTTGAAAGGTATTATCACTCCATCACCTTCACCTCATCTGCAATTTCTGTCACTCCATGAATGCTCACGTACAAACACACTGAACAAAATCTCAGTGTTTCCAAAAAAATGTGAATGGGTGATAGCGCACTGTTAAAGGGCTGCTGGTAAAGGCACAGCTGTACAGGGATGACTGGCAGGAAAATGAGGCCTTTTAGAATTAGGGAGAAAAGTTTTGTCTCTTTTGGCGGGTAATAATTTTCACTAAAAATATTTTTTTAAAGCAATGTCATATTCCATATTTAATGATGTCCCTCACAAACCCAGAACAGTGGAGCTTTGCAGTGGGGGTCTGCATTTTTCAAAAGGACTAGCTGAAGTTAATTCCATTTTAACAGAGTTCTGGAGCAAAATTTTATCAGAGAGTTAATTACAGCAAGCTGAGAATGCCTCCAGTTTAAAAGTTACTTAATCCCTCATGGTAGGACTGTGGGTGCTGAATTTCTTACCCTCTTTCTAAAGCGCAAGCTGTTAAAAATGCTAATTGTCTGAATTCACAAAATTCTCCCTTCGAAGAAAAATAACACTCTTTTGAAAGGCAGCTTTTGAATATGATCTTAATTCTAAAGCAACCTATTTAGAGAAAATGGGATCCATAAATGTCAGCACCACCTGTAGTCTGCCTGAAAATGTGCCTGCTTTCTGACAAGAGCATTGATAAGCCACAGGCACACTAGAACAAACAACTCTTACTTTATCTGCTAGATAAAAGTTGAAGGAGGTAGTGGTTACTAGGAAACTTTCTGTTCCTAATTTGTTTCAACAGAAATCTGAAAATATAAGTATGAGCATCAAACAATCCTAAATAAAATTTAGTAGATTAGCATTTTTCCCTAAGAAGCCAGGACAGTTAGGAGAAGCCTTCCTGGGTTGGATGATAATCTCCATAAAACAGCACAAAAACATGCAACAGTAAAGGCAAATTGTCTTCTGAGTGCATTGTGACCATGAGAAAAAAGCTGTACAACATAGTATATGAGAAGTGGAACTTCTGACAATGCAAAACCCAGTCTTCTGTCTTCTACTTATAAAAAGGACATGCCAGAAACAACCTTCAGGCAGGCAAAACATTTTAACAAAGGTTATGAAATAAGTGTATTTACATAGTATTCCACATGAGCCTATTGGATAGAAGTTATGCTTATTCCAATTATGAAGAATGAAATTTTCATCTTCTTATAACCACAGCTAAAAAGAACAAAGGAGGAATAGCTATAGCTAGTAAAGTCTTTTCTGCTAGAAATTTCCTAGGGGAATTTTTAATAATAGATGTCATTTTTCTACGGGAGTTTCTGTCAATAAGTTGTGATGAAACAAAACGGTGGCTTAAACTCAAAGAAATTAAACACTTTAAAAAAGCCCATAAAGTTTTAAGAATTTTTCTGATCATTTTTGTGATGAAAAGTGATCAAAACAATAGAAAGGGATCAAAATGTGATGTTTCTTATTTTGATTGCCCAGTTCTTTGTCGAAGGAGGATAAGAAAGAGACAAAGAGAAAGGAAACCTTAATTCAAGCAGCACTGGAGTCCCCTGAAATATTCATTACCACTTGAACAGGACAATTTCAATACCGTTTTGCATGAAAATCTTTTGAGGGGAAGAAAACAAAGAAAAGTAAACACACATCACTGGATTTAGCATGCAAAAAGTCAAGTCAATTAGCCATCTAGATCAGTATCCTACTGATAATGGCCAGGACTTTTGAATATGCAAACCATATTGTAGCAGCTTATTACAGTGATTACAAACACACCTGGACATATAGCAGGGAACACACAAAATGTCTCACCATCAGGAACCACTCTCACAACCTCAAACTGGGGAATTGCTGAAAGGTGCTTTTGTTTTGTTTCATTGTTTTCCTCTGCACCGCCTCTACAAAAGTCAATATATCTCAGCCATGCAAAGTCTGGATCATTCATGCAGGTCTTTTTTCAGACTCTATTAATTCCTCTGTGGTTGCAAGGGCTGAGTGAAAAAAGATCTAACCTACAATTTAATACTTCTCTGCACCAGTTCAAGATTGTTTCCCACAGTATGTAAAGTGCACTGTCCAATTCAGCTTCAAATAAAATCAAGCCACAGGACTTCAAAACCACTTCAGACAGATTATTGCAAAGTCTAATACATTTTCTTGATTCTAAGTAAAAGGCTTTCTTTCATTATCTTGTTTTAATTCCCTTAGTGAGTTGCTATTCTTCTGAATCTACCAAAATATTCCAAATTACTCCATAGTGGTTATAAAAGAGCCTTTGAATACTTGTTGATATTTCCTTTCAGATAGCCAGGCTTTTAAATATCTAGGACAAACTCTATTACTGTAAATCAACACAGCAAAACTGAAATTAATTACAGCAAACATGAATCTCGCACACTACAAGAATCCAGGTGGATGCAGGATTAAAAAGATTGACAAAACAAAATATTCATGCATTATGTCTCACCTGTTCACTTTGCTATCAAAAGATGGCAAAGGATGGAAATACAGTTCTATTTGAAAAGCTAATGTTGCTTCTTATTCTGCAAAAATAACCTGAAGAGTATTTTCAAGTTTATTTTTTTTGTCCATGTTCCTATTTGGACTTTTTTTTTTCTCCCCACTTTCTGCATACACCTAAAGCAGTGGCCGCCTAAGTTTCAAACAAGTACTAGGAAGTTAACTGTTCCTGAATGGTAGACAAGACTTTCTTAACCTGCTTTCATTAATCTTATAAATAAAATAAACTCATGTCAAGAGGTTATTTCTATCAGTTCTCATTTGCTCTTTCAATTAGCAGAGATGCCTGCATTTTGCAGGCACCAATTGAGCTTCTGTGATTTTTTTAATTATCTCATCACATATACTCATTAACAATATTGATTTTACCACAAATGAAGCCAAACTCTTAAATAGCTGCTGAACAATTAAAACAGAGGCAATAGGAGCAAAGAATTCCCCTGTCCCAAATGGCCCTACTTTTATTCCTCAACACATTTTAAAATCCATATCATTTGTAGGCACGGCTGAAAAAGACTGTATTGTTTACTCTGAGACTATTATAAAGGACATAAACCAGTGTCAGAATAAGAATCCTTGATTTTGATAGACAAGAAGAGGATATTTGGCAAAAATATTATATATTCTGACTCCAGCTTCACAGACCCATATTTCAACTAACAATCTAGAACTGAAGCAGTGCTAACACAGTACAACTTGAATCCTATGTGATAATTACTGTATCAAGCTCTACAGAAATGCCAGAAACTTACTAGGAGTGATATATTTTTCTGAAGTTTTCCATACAATTCTACTACAGAATGCCTGAATAAAATTGGGAAGACAGGTCACACATTAAAAAAAAAAAAAAAAAAAGAAAAGCAAAACGAAAAAAAACAACAAAAAACTTTATTTTCTAGAGAATTTTTCCATAGAACTGTTTTCTTTCCCTTCTAACTTGGATTTTACACAATATCAATCTCTTCCCTCCTTCTGACATCCCCTATTAGCTGAAAGTCAGATAAAGAGCAAAAGGAGGAAATAACTTCTCAATGTCACCTTCCTCAGCTGAAAGGTCTCACCAGGACATGGGTGAGCAAGGATTGTCTTTCTCAGTATGAAGAGGAGACAGATAAGCAGATGTTTAACACTGAGATTCTTCTACATAGACACAGTCTGGCTCAGACCTGAGACTGTGACATTGCTTCAGCTGCCAGTGCCTCAGAATAGGGGACCCTGATTCCCATCTCAGAATCACCTGTACAGTTTTTGGATTGTGTTACAGTTTTCCATGGTTTCGAAACCAAAATATGTCATATTGCCAATATGAACACAATTGAGTATATTAATTCTTCAATTAAGTAATTGATCGTCTTACACTTGAGTGTCCTCACTTGAGAGAAAGCTTATTTTGAAGCTTAATTCTTGTGGTACAAAGCCAGTTTTAAAGTTCACTTGTTTTTAATGCAAAAGTTCTTAAAAAACAAAAACAAACAAAACCAGCAGCCTAAGAAAATCTGTAACTAATGAAGAAATCCTTAAACATATCTGGTTAAACTAAGAACTACCTTTGGTAGTAAATTCTCATAGATAATGCAAAATAGATATGACCTATCTCACTGAGGAACACTGCTGAAGTACTAAAGAAACTGACAGCAAGGTCAACCTTTTTTTTTTAAAATTTTAAGGGACAAACAAGAAAGATTACCTTCAGCAGTTAAAAGCATTTTTCCAATTAGTCATATATTTATACAAAACTTAGGGTAGAAATCAGGCCTCTCAAAATTCTAGATAAGAATATCTCATGAGAATTACCATATTTCCAGCTTCCATCTGTGAGGTCATTAAAACTCCAATCTGTTCAAAACCAGAAAGTGAGGCCCAAATGGAATTGTCTCAATCCGATTTTCATACATCTTAGAAATCTGGGTAACTATCTCTAATTTAATAACAGTTTGGGTCAGCTATAAATTATACATTCTATAATTGTCAGCCTACTTGCTAGTATAAGAAGCCAAGATTCAGGGTTTCAAATCTTTTTTGCTGTAAGTTATTCAACAAGTGGATATTTGCTCAAGTCCACTTCTGTTTAGAAAAAATTCAATCATGCAAGGGCAGAGAGAAAATTCCAAGGCATGATGCAGAATACCAGCCTGGGTCCAGGAAGCAGAACAGTTGTGCTAACACAGTGTCAGGCTTGGTCTGGTGAGCTCTGTCTTCGCACTCAGTTGTTACTCCGTGGTGTAAATGGCCTTTGAGGTGCTTCTAACTTGTCTAGTTAAAGAGGACAGAGTCTGCTTGTTTAATAGAAGGTGTGGGCTAATTTTTGTGCCTCAAAGCGGTTTCCCTTCCCCCACTCCCTCCCAAAGGTTCAATCTCTTCCTCTACAACTTTTTGGGAAAAATAAACTTAACTGGATTTCTTATAGAAATGTCAAAGCAAAGGTTAAACTGCTCCTGTCTCATTCATCAGAATTATTTTTTTCCTCTTTTCATACTTTTTCTTTCTGTGCTACAAAATAAAGTAGCAGATGATTTGAAATAGCACTAAATGACAAATACAGCAGTTATATTTTCAACCAAAGAAATCTGCAGTTCAATCATGAACAAAACCCCCAACAGTTGACACTAAACATTTTTCCTTACATATCTGATTTCTGACATTCAAGAATGTGACCTTCAAAATTAATTTCCTTTTGAGTCAGATTTTTTCTGTTCCTTCTTTTCTAACAGTTATTAAGTATCTCATAAGCACACACTGTACATCAAAGTAGAGAACTACTATGACATAGACCTTACTTTATTTTTCTCCATTTGTTCTACTTCAAGTTTTCATCTCATCTGATGCATCTGTTTCAAGGTGATGTTCAAACAATATTCTTTCAAGTTAATAAAATTTTCCCATATTTATTTATTTATTTCAAACCAGCACCTGTTATCTCTCAGACTCTTGGTTTTTTGCTGTACCTTCTGTGATTCCACAGCAGCTGACAGGAGTTGAATTTGGCATATCCAATGTTTTAAAAGCAATACTCACCATACCCCATTCTACTTAATTGCACCTAATGCATGAGGGGAAGAGTTGTAGAATTTAGGAGCAAGGGAATGGCATATTTTCTGTAGTTACTAATTTTAGATAAGTTTTGTTTTGTTTTTTTTACTGTTGAATCAAGAAGACATAAACCAGGCCCGTGATGAATTATAGCAACTTATTATCATGCAAATTATTATGAAACTGGACAAATAATCATTGAAAGAGTGGTTCTCTGTGTGAAAAGCAAATTAATACCTCTGCAAACATAAACACAGAAGACACTTAAAGTGTCACTAAGTGCCTTTAACTGCCCACTTTCCATTACTTATTAGAAAAATTTAACTATTTCCAGCTTCTATCTGGAATGCAATTCCAATTACAATAGTAGAGGCAAGCAAGAGAGAAAAATTGTAAGCAGCCAAGTCCAGCTTCTGAGTTTCCTAAATTGTCAAGAATTGAGATCCAAACTTATGACTTAATGACATAGGCTATGTCTAAAACATACATACTAAAGTCAAAGGATTATAAAGAGTACCTTTAAAAACTAGGATATTAAAAGAAATTAAGTGCCTAAGTTCACATATCTGCATAAGATTGGGTGGTTTGCATTTTAGATTTTTTTATTTTTATACCAGGGAAATGATTCACCCATAAGCTGTATGAAAGAAGTAGGTACATAATTCTAGAACTGTTGCCTGAACATACACTCTGCCAACACCTAGCTCAGGAGATACACACTTCTCTCCTATATTCAGCCATCCAGATATTTACGTGACATTTTTACCCAAGCTTTGTTCACAGGAATCCTGGCAGTCATACCTACAGGAGCAGTAGCTGGAATACACTTTGTATTTGTACCCAAAAAGAACTAATGACAGCAAACCTCTTAAATTATACCCCTAAAACCCCTGAATATCTTTCGTTACAGGTGTGCAACATTCTCCATTGTCATTGCTTCTTTCAAAGCGTAGTAAATCCACCACATAACTGTTTTATTCATATGAGCTGGATAAAAATGAAAAACCAGGAACTACAGAGAAAATACAGCTATGCTAAACACTAAAGATACTAGCCCTTACCACACAACATCCCTTGAGAGGGATGACAGTAGGCACCAAGTCCTAACCCCTTCCTATCTTCTTTTCCTCTCTTGATACTTCACCCTTTACCACAAAAGCTTCCTATCACAGCTTGCAAAGCTCAGGAATTGCATAACAAGGACGTGTCTGTAAGAAGGCAGAACTTAAGGATTTATTTCTTTTCCCAAAAAGTGATGAAAATAATCATAATATTTCACTGATGTTTATGGTCTCTGGAAACAAAGTTAGGTTTGTTCTCCAGAGGAAAAAGAGAAGGCAAAGATGCAGTCTTATGAGAAGTCAAATTCTAAACTCAATATTCCACTCGTAAAAAGGTGATGTAGCTACTAATTCTATAAATTGTGACAAAACTAGAATGTCCATGGTCCTGAAGAGTGGGTACAAAGAACACAGTGAGCCTAATCCTCAAAAGCTGACCTGTTCTCATTTATACATAAATATTCCCTATATTCAATACCAATAAGGCAACAAATCCAGCTCTTTGCAGAATTATTTCCAAGGAATTACAGACAAAGTGGGAGGAAGAGGCTTCTCATCAGCAATCATTAAAAATTCCATTTTAATTCTTGAAATTTGAGGAAAACTGGCTCTTGATTAAACCCATGCAGCAGAAGGGCATTACTGGTACAAACAGAAGACTCTTGTACCATTTCAGTAGCCCACGACAGCATGGTGTACTCTTTCCATTCTTTTCTACAAGACAGGGATAAGGCAGAAAAGCAGGATGGTGTTTTAAGAGAACCTTCAGAAAGAGAAGAACCTCAATAGTTTTGTTATGATGGGGCTAAGCACTACAGAGATTAGTTTTACCACAGAGCAAATTAGGAAAAAAGTGATTGAGGGACAGATTCTTCTGCTCTCAGTGTTACATTTATTACCTGCATTTCGGTAATGCCCGTGGGTATCAGTAAGACTAAGACCATGCTGTAGTAGCCACTGTTAAATATTTATGGGCACTACCCAAGGATTAAGACACCCTTGAAAAATTAAAAATAACTTACCTACTCCCAGGTACAATCTTTGAAAGCTGAGTTATCAACATAAAAGCACTTTCAGATACTTGAATAACATACAGAGAAGGGAAAAGTACCATAATCCAGAATAAAAATGTGTTGCTTGTCAGTAGCATTGGCTTTTTTTTTTTTCTTCTCAATTCCTACAACTTTTCCTACTTTTAACTAGGAAACACAAGAGAAAGGTGCATGCTAAGAGACTCTTCATCTTGCCTTCCCACTCATAATCTTAAAATGACTGTCAGAAGATTTTTAATTTCCTGTGCTACAGAGATCAGGTTAATCTTCAGTGATAGGTGTTAACAAAATCCTATAAGCAGAGCTAAGTTCTATGCACTGAAACTTAAAACCATTGACATTCATCATTGGTAATTATTCCTATGCCCAAATAAACCTTTTTATATGACAATCACTACATATGTTAACTGTAAGTCTGAAGTGCATATGTTACTACTGAATTAAAAGTCTTAAGTATTTACAATTTGTTCTGGACAGGTAGCAAGCCTTTTGATTTTAGGAACATCTGGGTTTTTCCAAAATCTAAATCTGACAGTAATATGCAAGAATTCTTGAAGTGATAACCACTCATACCAAAATCCCTAAAAATTATTAGCATGAAGATAGCTGATCAGGTCCAATGAAGGCTTTACATCTCTATGTAGACAACATTCACTCTTGAATTTGTTTTCACTTGTATAGACTAAAGTAGTACCACAGAGTCCACCAAAGCCTCCAAATCTACATAACAATTAAGAGAGACAGATTTCAAAGATGATAGCTAAAAGTTTGTGTAGTGTTAAGTATTTGTTAATAGGTGTATTTTCCAGCCTGGATGTTATCTGCTCATGATATTCTGGTACATTAAAAACATTCACCCTTGAGTTGTTTGCTGATTTAATTTTCCATTTGAACATATACAATGAAGTCTTTCCTTTGTCCTGGTGACTCATTTGTTGCTTCAGATCCACATAGTAAGGTTTCTGTGAACAGTCCCGAATGCAAAAATCAAGAGTACTCAGTAAATAAACACAAGAAAATCGTGCACCACGTATAGATATTGACAAAATTGTTAGAACTGTTCTATTGTCTCTGATGGTGAGTATTTCAAATATTCCTCCTCAGATGCATAACAGAACACAGTTCTGCAGAACCCTGAATAGAATGGGTATCAAGGACCACAAAGTAAATTTCTAACCCAGAATTTTAGTGGTCTCGTTATTATACTAGGTTTGGCACGTGGATTCAAAAGGTGCATCTGTATCAGCATTCTAGACTTTTGAAAAAAATCTCACATTTGTAGCCTCCTTTCGTACATTGGTTGGCATTGCAGAGTGATTTAAGAGCACCCTAGCTGAATTCCTTTCAGATGTATCTAATCCAGAAGATTAACTCCAAGATCACATTTAATGCTATCAAACCACTAATGAACACTCAGTTCACAAACTGAATCCCGTGAAGCGTGCAGAGTGTGGACATCAGGTTCTCAGCACCATCATTTCTGGTGCTATAAATCCTCTTCTACTGTGCTGCATTAATTTGAAAGTCAGCTTTAATGTCAGCTATGATCTCAGTTTTTAAATACATAAATGTTTCTGTGCTGTCATTCATAATGACAAAATGGTGAGCAATGTTTGGGCCTTTGTGCAAGTTCTAAAGGAACGGGCTTTCACTTGCAGAAGAGATGACTTTCCCACAAAGTCAACATTCAATCAGAACAGAAACACATTTGTTTTAACAGTGCATGCAGTTGTTTAGCCAAGAAAGATACATTATAAGCACTTGCTTCTAATCAAGGGCTAGCTTTTCCTGCTGCCCTGTTGTGGTATCTGCTAACTTTCTACAATTTTCATTTCCCTCTAAACTACAAATCTCTGAAGTATCAGCAGCAAGAGTAACTAAACCAGTAGAGAACAGAGGCCACCCACTCTGGTGAGCAGGAATGTTAGGGAAGTTGGCACAAAGACTAGAACAAAAAGCTTTTCCATTTTCTGCATCTCAGCAACAACAAGTTATATAAATACACTAGTATACCCTGATTTTTATCTGCTCTTTCCACATTCACCAGTGTAGGCACTGTTACATCATTTTGTACCACTAATGACTTCCATACATACTGCCTTTGTTGCAATTGATTCTGTGATAGTATAGCTTCTGGCCTTGAAACTAGGTCCACAGTAGAACCCAGATAGCTTAATTTGTCATCACACATACTCAAGCCAACAACATTAAACAAACACAAAAAGCAATGGTTTCAATATGGAAATCCTGGTAACCGATACATCCTGTAAACTTGTACAACTGTTTCTGCTGTGGCTCTCTGATAAATCATACAGTGCGACACTGCTGTGTTAAAGCACTGTAACGGCAGCAGGAAAGAGATTATTAAGGGAATAGATGTCTAGAATCTTCCATCTCTCTGTGGGAAGACTTCAAGCTCACATGGCTTTTTTTGGCTCAATTTTTGAGGTCTAATGTTTTGGTAGTAACCTTTGTATTGCACTCCTCTGCAAAACAAGTTAATAAAGACTGGGGAAAACTATTTATTAGACTGCTGAGGGGACGTTGATTTCCTTTTAGAGCATTTATCAAATTTTTTCAACTGTCTATGGTTCAACGTATTTTGCTACATCAAAGCCAAAGCATACACTTTTGAGTTCTTCATTTACTGCTAAAATCTACATTCTTGGATGCTGAAATCTTTATTACACTTCCTCCAAGGCTTAGGAGTTAGTGGTCTTCTAGCTGTATCAGTACCAAAACTGTTCTAGATGACTACAGTCTGCAAGAATATTTACTGAAATTATTTACTAAGAGAACAGGTTCATTGTTTACACTAGGAAGCATAAATTAAGGCTAAACATTTACAGGAAATCTCTTAATTCCTTCTACCCCTACAGCCATATTCTCAGTCATACATCAGCTCTCAAAACTTGAATTTATAACATGAAATAAAGTTGGTGTCATCTACCGTCACAGTAAAACAGGAGGGTTCACACTGTGCTTTCAAGACAATAGAAATATTCCATTCCAGGTGTTGAGGTTTCCTCACACTATACTTCTAAACTAGCAAATTGTACCCCAGGTGCCCATCTCTCTACTCTGAGCTCATCTCAAACACCTGAGATATATCACCAGATGTCAAGCTGAGAGACACCTAAAAGCAGAAAAATACTGCTCACTGTGCTGAGTGTATAACACAGACCTGTTGTAAATTTTTCGGCTGCTGTTGATTACTCATTAGTACTTCAGCCTGTTAGAGAAAGCACATGTGAGAGTTACTGGCTGAACCTTGTTTCTCAGGGTTACTGTACAGAGTTGATAGACACATTTCCAAAATGCTTCATGACAACTTGTTCCCCGTGCACGAAGAAAATAAAACAATGGATGAAGCAGAACATAAGAATTTCAAAGAGAAAGGTTTTCACCATGAAAACAGATACTGTGATTCCTCCAACTCATACCTAAAATCACCCTCTTATGAGGTACCCAAAAGGATTACATCATTACAGTGACTTTCATTCAAAAGTGCTGAAAGGTTTTCTGCACGACCCAGAACTTCGAAAATCAAGAACTACTTCACATTACACAGCATCTTGTTGAAAAAAACCAAGATAGCAAGAAGTCTTTTTTCAGAGACTACATAAAAGCATAATAGGCAGAATGCAACCTTCCCAGCATACTCTTTCCACAAATTCCAAATAGTCCAAGTCATATATTACTATGTCTGGCAATAACAGCACAAAAAAGCTCAAATGTGAAGTATCTAACAGCTTGATATGCAAGTTTGGCAAAATTAACAGTCAGCATCTTCAATCCACTGTTAAATTGCAAGGTTTATCCTCTTCCTGAGTATTGGTCCCTCTGTGCTGACTGGTTACTATCACCAGAAACCTCTTTCCTTATTCAAAGGCATGCTGATTACACACAAGCTTGATATTAAGGAAGCTAAACAAGCAGCTTGCTGCACTGATTCGTATTCAGCTATCACATTTATAGCTCTACCTCACAGTTTCTGAGGAGCCAGAATACTTTCCACATACTATGCTAAAAAAGTAATTCGATAGACTTCAATCCTTTGTACAAATTAGCTTTCAACCAGCAGTTTTCACTGCAAAACTATTATAACATTTTGCTTTTCCATAGAAAACCAATTCAGTTCAAGCAATAGCTATTCAATAGCATTTTCCAAGTGAGTATAAATAGACACATTTGTCAGTTTGCATGTCCAGAAAGGTCTTTATAGGCTATTAATACATTTCCTACTCTAGGTATGGATTTTATGCTACTTCAGCATGTTATGATCCATCAAAATTCTCACAAAAAAACCCACCACACACAACCACTTGCTTCACTCATCTAATCAAGAACCACCACCACCACATCACCACCCAACTCCAAAAAAAAAAAAAATCCCACCCCACAGCATTGAGGAATGGAGGCAGTTTTCAGTCCTTGAATAAGCAGTAACCACTCATTGAGAAGTGGGGAGAGACAGAAGTTCCTCTAAAAATAAGACTACTTACAGAACAGATAGCAGGATTAATCCCCAGTCATCAAGTACAAAAAAAGCCTTCTAAAAGCATTTAATATACGACCAAATAATATATCTAAACCAACATGCTTTATGCCATGTAGTAATGAAGATCACTCTTGTGGACTCCAACAGAAAAGCCATAAACCTGTACCAAAAATAAATAAAAAAATAAAAAAAAACCCCACAGTTTACTAAAGATGTAAATTAAGACTTAAGAAAGAAAGTAACAGAGTTCTCCTAGTCCATTTAAAGCAGCTATGGACAGTTAATGAGAACTAAACATCTTTATTGGATGCTTTGTTTCAGACTGTCAAATACGAGAGACAATCTGAAGGGAAAAAAACCACTAGTTTTCCTTCAGAATATATTAATCTAATTTATTCAACAAGTTAGAAGACCTACATAGCATTTTCTTATATTTTTTCGTGGTGGCTCTATTACTTTGGTTTACTTGTTAAAAGAAAAAAGAATAACTTAAGGGCATTAGACTTCTTGGTTCTCCTCTTATAAAATCATCTTGTCTATTATAAGAATTACACTCACATTCTCCTAATGTGTCTGAGACACATCAAGAATTTTTATTTAGTTCTTATTCCAGAGGTCTTTTGACTTGTTCTGGTCATTTGCAAACGCTGCCAATCCCTAGCAACAGCCTGCGTGCTGTAAAGATGAGTATTTCTTTTATCATCAGGTTACATTACAGAAATTTAATACTATTCAAAGAATGTGTTTAACACCTTTCAAAGATACACACTAAGAGCAATGTATCGATTATTTTATTTTTTTTTTTTTAGGTTTTAGCTGGTTAGAAAGAGTACATGAAGCATTATATAATTTGAAAAAGGTCACTCTTCTGTGACTTTATTCAAGACTAGAAATAATGAAGTTTGCAAAGTATTATACTAACTATACTTAGTAACAAGTATTATACTAATTATTATGCAGCTTTCTGAAAAAAAGTAAACATTTCTAGTGAATTGAAGTACAGAAGGGTGAAGTAATATGATCAACAGCTCTAAATTCAAGAAATAGGGATTAACAGTTATCTAAACAGTCGTTTTGCTGGTTTAAGGAGAAGAAAAACAAAAACAAAAACACCCACCACACACACACACAGAGTTCCCAGGAGTTTTAGTTAAAAAAAAAATGATCAAAAATGTACAGTACACAATTACTGTATAGGGTGGCATGAACCCAACCATGCTGAAAATGAAGGGTGCGGCATGTGGCTACACAACGCAACTTCTTCCATGACCCTCTCCCATCACCAACACGTAATTGTATGCGTAGAGCCAGCAGGAGTCACTGCTAAGCTGTGGGGTCCTAAAACCTGAACTTTAAAGACCATTTGCCATAGTGACATAAATAAACAAAATGTACCAACATGTAAGTTCTCTCCTCCTACCACCTTCTCAAAAATCTGCTTCACAACTTCCGGAGACAGGTTTTGCTATTACTGTGTAGTAACAGAGAAACAAGGATAAGGATGATTTCAGGTCTGTAAAACTGGCATTGATTTGACATGAAAGAGAATAGTGAAGAAGTGTTTCCAAACGGACTATAGCCACATATTAGTTAAAGGCACAAAGCTCTCCCGTTTGTAGTACTTAGCTTTCAATCACTTAAAAGATTGATAATCTACATTGTGCATGGTAAGGGTTAAAATACATTCTGGAGATACTAAATACATACTTTAGGTCCAAATGTTAAGAAAAATCGACATGCAAGTCACAACAGTCACATTCACTAGTGAGACCTATTTGACAATGTGGAGATCCAAATGAACAGTAAATCCTGAACACAAAGGTATAATGGCTGTAACATATCAATTAAACACTGTGGCAACTGCTCCAAATAGTCTAGTTTCAGAAATCCTATCTCAAAAGTATTGAGAATTGCCATTACAGAAAACCAGAGTTACAGTCCCACAGATCTTCATCAAAAGCTCTTTTTTTTTTTGAGCCAAATTATCTATAACTTTATATCCATTCCTTGTCATGAACATAACCAAAGGACGATATTCCCTCAGAATTAACCAAAAGCAAATCAATCCGGCAATCTGTCATGAATTCCAGTCCTGAGGGCTTACAGATCTCAAAAGTAAGTCATTTTTGAAAACTTAACTTCAACCTTAACAAACAGGTGGTTCATAGAAGACACTCATCCCTTCAGATATCAGCTTATATTTCTTAGGTCTACACCCTTGCACAAGTCAGCAGGAAATCCAGCTCTTCAGATCTACTCTCCAAAACACTGAACTTCCTCCCAACTCTAAGTTTAACCATGTAGCAAGAAAGCAACGATTGCTTCCACCACTCCCAGCCAATTGTGCTATCCAGTCCCAGACAAACTGTGCTGTCATGACCACAGACCTGACAATACTCTCAAGAAAAGATCTACAAAGTAGACTGAAAACTGGTACTAAGACCAGTTGCCTTTAGTTTGTTTGGGATAAACAGAGCTTTAGGCGAGAGATTTTACTGCTGGAACCAGGAAATATACTAAGCTCTACAGCAAACTTTAACCTTGACAGGTTATCTATAGCAGGTTTAATTGCAGTCAATAGCACAACCTATATTTTAAATACAGCATTATTTAACTGTACACTAATATTTAACATATAAAATAGACAATACAAGATATTTATGGCCAGTGAGAGTGTATCAAACCCAACAGACACCAGTGCCAAATTTGATTGGCATTAGTTAACAATCCCCTGCTTTTAAGACAAAAAAGATAATCAAATCCAAATGCTTGATTTTATTTTCAGCCCACAAATAATAATTTTGTAGTATCTGCTAAGCATCAAAAGTGAATACAACCACAAATCTGGAGTTCCCAGAAATACACGGAACACATTTATGCAGCTCCTGAATAGAAATGATGCTGTATTACTAAGCAGTTCACGTTTTTATGTATTCCTTAGTGAATTTTCTGTACAGGCTTCCGTTATCAGAGTGGCAACTCCTGTCTTCTGTTTTGTCTCCAATAACCTGCCAGGATAACTAAATCCACAACTCAGCATGTCTCAGCAACTACAGAATCTTCTGGACCAACATCAGAAGACTGGCATGGCCACAGCTCATGCCTCTTTAATGAAGAGGAGCAAATCTCCAGCACCAGATGTCCAGTTAATCCAGCCTCAGAGGCAACAAACAAACAAACACCAGAACCACCTCCCTGCCGCTCCCCAACTCTACTCCCCTTCCAAAAAAAGGAAAGGAGAAGGACTGCTGAATAGATGTATCTATTCTATTTGACCTAAGTGTGGGGTGCAAATCCTTAAGAAATATGCAAAAAGAAACAAAGTATTTGAATATTGCAGCCTTCATTTCAACTCTTTTAGCCCTCACAGAAGTAACCCACAGCTCATTACATCAATGTCCACATGATTCTATTGTAAATCTGCATTGTTCTTTCATCACGTTCACATGCATCCCTCCAACTGATGTACAGTCCAAATAGACAATCTGCATAAATTACAAAGTTTAGCCTATGAACCAATTTAAACACTGGAACCTTCCTTTAGCAGTGTCAATGGTTGACATACATTAGTCTCAGATCCTCTCATGTCTACATCTAGGCACAAGAAAATTCTCAAACCATGGGCTTTTAACATGCAAGGCCCATTTTGTCAAGTATTCTCAGAAGATAAGAATTTAGCTGAACAAATGGAGTTCCGTATCGATAACCAGTGCAAGGGGAAGGAACATCTGGGAACTGGCTGACTAGCATGTGTATCTCCATGCCTATCCAACAGCCCATTTGAAGATATTAACCTACAAAAGAGGATAACCATTTTCAGTTCTCTATTGACTCATTTAAGTACATATTTTAACTCATTTTTTTTCATGCTTACGTCTTTCTTCAAGAACACATCCCCTGGATTTTCAAGTCTGTCTTGAATAGTCTTGTTGAAACTGTTTTGTTCTGCATAATTACCCATAGTCTTCAGTTAAGAACTTGCCCAGCCAACCCCTTGGACTTCCCCCTTGGCACTTCATGTTGTTTATTTTAGGTTGCTCCCAATCAGACTCTTGGCTTCTGCAAATTCCACATCTAGAATGCAACACTTAATAAGTATTTTATGGTAATGCTGTTTCTTAATTCAAGATTGTGTTTTCTTCTAGCACTATTAGCACTGCAGCTGGGATTCAGACAGATCTGTCAGTTCAACTGTGTAAAAAACAAGGACAATGCAACTCAACTTTCCCCATCTGAAAGAGAAACCTGCAGCTGAATTATCAGAAGCACCCCTTTCATGCAGTGCAAAAGGATATTTAAGATACGCAGTGTTAAAAGGTACATTACAAGATGGACAGATTTTAAAGCCAAAAAACCTCAGCCTTATTATAGAGTCTGAACTAGATACTGAGACTGTACAGAATACCAAAGAACTTTTTGTGCATTTGGACTTTTTTTTGGTGGAAATAGAAGGTCTACATGGGATAATCTTCTAACACTTGACATGCAGTCCAGGGCCTGCAGTTGAAATGAAAGCATAAATAAACTGATTTTAAGCTCCTTTTGCATCTTCTGCATTCTGGGATCAAACACCCCACTACAAACCACAGGATCTAAATTACTATATGTCTATACAATGCTATGGTTCACAGATTCTTTCCAAAGACAAGCATGTTAGCTCAAAACAGTAAACTAACAGCTCCTGGAGCAAGACTGGGTGTCTTTATGTAGCACTCTCTTTCTAGGCTGTGCAGAGCATCACAGGCTACTCTAGGAACTGTGGTGATACTTAGAACCGAGGCAGGTAACATGTATCCTCAATAAGCTCCAAATGACCTGCCTCCATAATGCACATGAGGAAGTTCTTATGTCTTCAAAGACATAACAAATGTTTTCCCCAAGATAGGAAAAGAGGATTGCAGATTTTACACTTTAAAAATAAGGTATAATTCTTTCTCCCAAATCAGTACCATGTAGCAGGTGATACTTAGTAAAAAGTTTTTGAAGCCAACAAACACCTTATTACAGTATTTCCGGTAAAGCATAATTACTTCTACTCTTCTCCAGGGTAAGCACCACTTAAATTTTGTCCACTTAATATAATAGTCAGAAATCAAATAGATTTTTGTCTGTATGAATTGCTCAGTGTTAAAGTAACAGCAAAAAGTTTGAGTGCTTTGATGGCAAAATGCCATATTTCTGAACCAGTATGTCCTAAAGGATCTGTTAAGTGATAACTTATTTTTCAGTGTTCTGAGCTTCTTTAAAAAGTGTTTCATCCATTGTTTCAAAAACATTACTAGAAGCCAGAAAGGTATACTGGAAATAGTTGCAGAGTCAGATCATCTGCATATGCAATGCATTCCCATGATCGTTGCAATGATAATAGGACAGAAAGGAAAATGCTGTAGCACAGAGGAAATTCTTTTTCTCATCAGGATGACAAACTGAGAAGAGTGGATAAGCAATTCTGATTTCAAAAACTATATACTAACTGCACCTAAAATTAAAGAACCTAAATTTCCATTACAGTAAGACATACCAAACGAAGTTCTCTGGATCAATATTTATGATGCAGGCACTAATACACATCTTCTTTAAATCTTTTAGGCCACTGCAATAACAAAGAAATGGTATTTGCTTTCTTTCAATCTTGAAGAGGTATTTTTGGAGATCAGCTGATACATAGTTAATTAATTTTGATAATAAGCTCTGTTTAATATTTTGCCAATGTAAACAGCACATTTTCTGAAAGAAAAAGAATCTAGAGGTTTTGGTTTTGTTTGGGGTTTTTTTTTTTGTTTGGTTGGTTTTTTACATAGACAATTATAAGAACAGCAACAAAAAAATTTATGTTTTTGTCGTAAGAAAGAGCAAAAATATTAAAGGTTTGGGGTTTTTTTGGGTGGTGGGGGACAGATTCTTTTTAATATGGCCTTAATTTGAGGGAGATACTTGTTCTTAAATATAAATATTTCCCTCATCGTTTAATGCAGCCATTAGACTTTTTTGGTAATGTTTGTCAGAAATTCCTGCTGTTTGTCCATTTGAAATACCGCAAGTTTCAACTGCACCCCTAGATATGGATTATTCTGAAGCTCTCTAATTAAAATAAAGAAGGCTTTGAGTAAAGTATTTAAGCCATCGAATGATCATATTGTTACACTTAACCTTTCCCATGAGATCCATCTTCTAGCTACAACATAGAAAATTTAACAACATTTATTATTTGATAGTCATTACTCAAACATATTGTACAGTAGTTTAAGACTGCTTCTACTCAATGAATTAATGAGCAGAAAAAAGTCTTCAATATTAACCGCTTCATTAGTGCACACCTTCGTCCACTATAATGTTAAGGGACTAATGCCATTTCATTCAAAGATATACAACTGAACACATGAATTACTTTCATGCAAAAATGTTATAAACTAGTTGAGGATGACAGACAGTTCATATTGCATAACTGCTCCGTACACGACCGAAAGCTGGGAACATGCAGCTGTGGGTAGGGGAGAAAGAAGGGACCACAGCATCCTATTATATTATTACAATATAATATATCTGCCTTAGCTTTACTGATCATGGAATGACACCATAAATAGTAGGTATGAAAGTTCTTATAATATACTGCAAAAACCCATGTGAACGTGAAAGTGATTTTTAGTTCCCTGTTAATGTCAGGCATTTAACAATCAAGGTAGGATGTGTTAATCAGCATGTTTTCCAAATATTAGTAAACACAGTTCAATCTTTCTCCAAAAAGAGATAGTACAAAAGAAATACACCTTTGCCAACAAAACCAAATAACCACAGAAAGAAACAGAGTGGAGATCCTAGCAATAGCTATAAGAATATTCTTACACTGACAGCGTTATAACTCCAAAAGGATGCTTTTGTTTTTTTCTTTTTCTTTTAAATAGCATTTAAAAAAACACAATTCAAGAACACATAGTGACAAATAACCCCTTTTTAAAACAGTTATTGGCACCTGGCGTGTATTCATTAATAAGTAAGACTGCTACTGAATTCTTAGTTTTATACTAGCTTTGTGTGTTTTCAAGAATAAAAAAAACACCAAACAAACAAAAACCACACATCCCACACACAAAACAGAATTTCATTTCTACTCACAAAAAAAAAAAAAATTGCAACTATGAATGTGAAAGGAAACAAAATTCTTCCCATAAAACAGAGTTATAAAATCAGCTAACATAAACCAAATAACAGATGAGTTATACGAGTAACATAAATTAAGGGTCCAATCTAGTACTCAGAAAAAAAAAATAATTCATAGTAAGAGGTCTTGCTGAACCCAGTCTCAAGCAAAGAATCACATTGCTTTATAATCATTTTTGCATTTCAGAGTTATATAAGTCTGGTGCATTTAATAAATATATCCGTGAGCGCATTCTCATACTGTCACCTATCAGAGTCAAAATTTTCATACGCAAGGATTAACAAAAACTTTCACCTACAGAACATTGTGTAACAAACTGCTTACTGAAGAAAGTCCAGCAAATTCACTGGTGAGAAAAATAATGGAGAAATATGCCCTGCTTTGCATTTTAATCTTGACTCATTTTGAAGAGTTCCAAAAACTCCCCACATTTGCAAAAAAAGAAAATCACCATAAATTACAGTGGAAGATTAGTTTTGCTTTCCGATGGCAAAGCCTATTGGCTTTGGCAATATATGCCCTATTTGCATATGCTGAACACTGTTTCAGTCATCTTTTACCATCAAATACTGTATAGCAATAGCATCAAGAGAGTTATTTCATGATGGAATTCACAGGAACGATGCCAACCCATTTTTTTTTTTCAATGAGGCAAATCTATTGATATTAAATGCATGCTACTAAATTAGACCAAAACTACCACCCACATTCTGGGCCAATTCTTCATTTATTCTCTGCTGGAGTCTTCATCTAAAACTACTTGTCTGATGTAACTGGATGGCTTTCAAATTTCTTCTTGCATCTTTTTGAACATGTGATGTTTGGCTGTATTGCTTGTTCAGTAAGTATAATGACCATGTAGCTGGCTCTCGTGTACTTTAAAGTCTGATTTTGCTTTCCAGAATAATTTGCAACTTTTGTATCTATTGAAAGTTTTCAGAAAATGAACACACCACTACATAAGATCAACTATCATTAATTTTGTTCTTTTTTGCATTTATTTTAATTTTTTTTATCTTCAAAAAAACAGAAGACACATTCTCATTCTGAAACGTCCATTTTTTCTCTCTAGCAATTGTACTTTCAGTTAACAAGTAAAGTGTAAATGAGATGAGCACACAAACAATTGAGAAAAGTTGCTGCTGTGCTCAAGATATTTGAAAACTTTATAAAAGGCAATAGAGGTCCTGACGAAGAAAAAAGTATGAAAATCTGATTAATTCCTTTGCAGTGAGAAAACCACCATACACGCTTTTAGCTACTTATTTCCACTGTTAATTACAAAAGTTACTGTGGAAAGCAACAAATGGTATGTCTTAGATTCTTAGTAACTGTTCAGTATTTAGCAAAGATTTAATCTCATTTTAAATATTTCTACTAAAGGTGTGTTATTTTGCTGCGTTATATTTATTATCCAGAATTTTCTTCACACAGGGTAAGATATATATCTCTCAAAGCAAAATGATAACTGCTCTGTATTATAACAGAAACCAGAGTTACATTATGACAAAAACATTATATCCTTTCATTTCCAGGGAAAAATGAGAGTAATTCATATTAAAAAAAAAAAAAAAATATATATATATATATATATATATATATATATCAAGGAAGATGACATCTATCCGAAGAAAGCAAATTATTGTAGAAAGTCAATTGCTGATTCAAACCCATTCATAGGTATTCTATTTTTACTATCCATAAACATATAATTTCAACTCACCTCAAAACAAAAATAAAGCCACGTGTCCAGATATTTGCCATAAGCTCATTTTTCACATGGTCCATAATGGCCGGGTCAAACATTGACGAAGCTTGAGGCCTCTTCAAGCAGACAATATGATCTGGTGTAAGAACAGAATGATAATGTACTGCAAGATTTTAGCTATGTGCTCTCCAGACAATTCTATGAGCCTGCACTGAAGATTTTCAGGGTTTATTAACAAGTAAACCACATTATAAAATTCAACAGCCACCTCAACACTGTTCAGTAGAGGAGCAATATTCATATTCCCTTTTTGAAATCATGGTAGGTCAAGCAACATAGAAGAAAGAGCAAAGACCACTGAAAAATATTAATTAACAATGACTCAGGAAGTTCACTCACAGCTGTAGCTAGATTAATCTAAAATGGCTAAAACAATTATTATTCTCAGCTGTTCACAATCCCTCTTAAGCTTAGTGCTACTCCATCAGGGACAACTGAGGAACAAGGACTGTAACAACCCAGTTGTTAGTCTAGCATGTAATTATGAACAGCAGTTGGGAATAGTTTACATTAACATCTATAAATTGTGCCTAATTTAGCTGTTCCTGCTGCCCACAGTAGCATCTAAATTAGCAGTTTATTCTCTCAGGTTGATTAACCTCCAAGGTCTGGACTTTTTTTTTTTTTTTGCTTATCCAACAGGTTATCCAGTAGTTTATCAAAGTGTAAAGCAAACATAAGCATTTCACTCTTTTTGTCATTAGTATTTGTCTATTGGCATTATTTTGTTGAAACAGGAATAAAAAAAAATACTTTCTAAGATTCAATATTCTGTGAATCATGTAAGAATAAGATACAGGGGAGGATTTGAAATTACTTTTTAATTTGTTGGGTTACAAAAATGTTAGAAAATCCTGCGATGTTTTTGCAAACATCTTTCACATACATACTACAGGCTGGATTTCCATAAAAAGTCAATTCATTATTTTGTTAGATTTTGCTAGTCTGAATTTGTCCATAAACTGAAAAAAAATGGTTTATCACAGTTCCATCCCTATATTTACTACTGCAGTCTATACCCTTTAACAGCAATCCCCAATAAAGGAACAGGTGGGACTGCAATTAGACTTGCAAAGCAGCACTTGTAAAGAATTAATATCTGTTCCTGCTCCACAAAGTCCACAATTTCAGTTTGAAGTCGGCAATTTGGAAATAAATGCATTTTTGTTTTGCATTGGATTCAAACTAGCAACAAAGGAAGAAGCTCCTCTAAGGCAGTCCCTGGACTTCCACTGAATCTTCATAATCATGTTGACAATTTTTAATCATTCCCCTTGTTCCACTGCCCTGTATGACTATCACTCATCTTTTACTTTATCTCAGCAGAAAAAAAAAAACCAAACATACCACCTCACTCACAGGTATTAGAAAAAGTATTATAGAATCTCTCAACACTCTCCATAGTTTATTTCACAGTAACAGCAGCAAAACTTCATGGCTTTAGAATATAATCAAAAAAGGTAAAAATTAACTTGCAACAATTCAGAAAAATATTAATCCTTTCTAATTTGACCTAAACAACTGAAACTCTTTGTTAACTATGATTTATTAAATAGATTTCTTTTTCAGAATCTTTTCCTTATCTGAAAAGGCTCCTCTTTTAGAACTGTGTTCTGATAACCATTCATCTGGTTCTTTAAAGCAGGCTATTTATTTCTTGAGGAAGACACTTAACAAGGTAGTAGCCTTATTGAGACTAAGAGCTGTAGCATTTAACTTTGGTTCAGTATTATTACCTTCTCTATCAGTTTCATGAAGCCAGTAGGATAATAGATACTATCCTACTTTTATTTTCTACTTTGTTAATAAGTCCTGGATTCATGCATTTTAACTAATACCTCCTCCACAGAGGTGTAGGAGACAACAAAGTACACCTCAATTAGAGCTCTACCAAATAAAAATCTAATTCTTTTCAAAACAGATCTTTAGAGATGTTTTGAATAGGGAAACAAAGATTGCAGTATCTCTCCAATGCACAAATTGTGGAGCGAAATGCAGAACCAGAGACTTCTTAAAAACACACAAGCCTATTAGGTAACTGTACCAAAAGCACAGCCAACCCCTACTCCTTTAATCTTAGTGCTCAAAGGCCAAGGTTGGGAGAGCGCAGAAGGACCAGCTGCCTCCCAAAGCAATAACATGGCTGGCAGCCACCAGCCAGAGCCCTGTCACACAATACCTTTGCTGCGGAGGGCAGAGCTGACAGCAGATTCTACCAGGAGCCCAGATCCTCTGACAAGTTCTTGGCAATGCAGCAGAGCCCCAGCCAAACCAGAGACTCACAGCTGATGAGCCGGGTCTGATTTAAAACCATCTGTCCCGTCCCAACAGTTGGGATGAGTTAACTCTGAAAACGACACACGCCCTGACTCAACAGATGAGACCAGGTGTGAGTTAACTCTGGGTTAATTCCGCGCGGTTATGAGAAGTGAATGACAGACAATCACTCCAGGGGTCCAATTCAATTATGACTTTTACTAAAAGTATGTGTTGGAATACTAGTTACAGCAAATAGTGGCTTGGCAAAAGTATAACAGCAAAAGGTCCTTCTACAAGCAATGTATTGGCAACCAAGAGTAGCTATAATACAAAATTTAACAAGAATCCAACACCAGAGCTTAAGATGATGTTACTCTTATATGTTCAAAAGGAAAAGAGAGAAAGAGAGTGGTAGAAAGGGAAAGAAAACTAAGGTATAAGAGACAGGGAAAGAGAGTAATACATCACCACTCACGGAAGGAGAGACAAAGAAAGGGATATAGAAAAAAGGAGAGAAGGAAAGAGCAGAGAGAAAGGAAGAAAGAAAAGGGTGAGGGATCCAACCACTCTTATGACTGCGCAGGGTGGATGATGAGCCTGTATGATGATGTGTGGCCTCCGGTGTCCCGCGGCGAGGATGCTGGGGTTTGCAGTTCAGGAGCGGTGTCCTCGGGTGTCTGCTCCGGTTCCCGTGGTGAGGCCGGTGCGCGGAGGGTCCTCAGGGTGGTGGGTTCCCTACCAGTGCTATTTTAGGTGAGCTTTTTTATAGATCTCCGAGTAAAGGAAAGTCTGGGGGGAAGGGGTGATTGTGAAAGATCGAGAAGTCTAGACAAGTCCCGGGCCAGACTTGTCTCAGCTTTTCGTGTGCCAAGCTGGACATATCAGAAGATGGAGCTGTGTGCCCTCCAGCACATCCCCCAGCTCCGGTATCGGCTGGCCTGGGCTGTGGCTCGTTAGCTTGTCGTTGGTATGTACATCGCAGTTCATCCTATACTGAAGGTGTCATCTCCTGAATCCTGGGGCTGGAGGAACTAGTTTTGCCACAGTGGTTTTGGCCATGATCCATATCAATACACAACACCATCCACACCTGGGCTAGGGATGCCCCAGGTGACTAGGTCAGGGCGATTTATTTCCTCAAGGTAAGAACATAGGAACATGTCACAAACCAATCTTAATTTCATTTTAAAGTGAACTGGTAATTAATACATAATCTATAGTAAATCTCCTCATAAAACACTATCGCATAACTGGAAATCTGCTCCAGCTAAAGCTTTTCATTTGTTTCCATCTACAGCCCACAAAGAAAATGACTGCAATAGCCCACTTTGGGAAGGACAAGATTAGAGATCAAAATACACAATCTTTTTCCAAAGCAGATAAAAGAAAAATAATATTCTGTGGTCATGTCACAGCATTGAAAGCCAGGTGAAGATAAGGGGTACTAAGAAATTACAAAATGCATCAGAAAATAGAAGCTGGAAAAGGGACAGATATTAGCCCTGGTATTAAATTAATTGACTCTTCCCCTAACCCACAAATAATATCTAGCTTGCACAGAATCAATTTAGTTTCCTCCAAAGGCCAATCTCAGCCAAATTTCTTAATAAAAAAAATAAGGGAAGGAGAAGACAGAAATCAATAAAACCAAAATGAGGCTACTTAAAAACAAGTATATGGAATATTTTTTCCTTGAGTAATTAAAAATTGGAACTCCCTGCCTTAAAACTTAAGTGAAACCAAGAAATAAGGCCAGTTCAAAAAAGTAATTAAGACCTTTTAAAGAATGAGACTATCTCCATAAGTACATAATGTTTTTCCTCTATCTTAAAAAGCAGTAAAGCTTGTATTACAAGGTATAGGTCAACAACTAATGAACAAGATGAAGAATAAATGTTTTTAGAGAGATTCACGCAGCCATTTGCAAAAGGAACAAAAAGGAAATGATGAGCCTCTTAACCTTTGCTGGTTTAGTTCACAATTGATCTGGTAGGAGATAAGAGGTCTATAATCCTTTTATGGGTTTTATCAGAAATAAAAAGCCATGAAACTTGTAAAAATCGTATGCAAAGCACGGTATACTAAGCTCATTAAAGATGAAACAATAAAATGAAAGAAGATCATAACTGAAATATCCTGTAACAGATGCTTAGAGAAAGAATATAAGAAACAGGGCAAATAGGTAAAAAACCTTTCCTTTTTCTTTACTTCCCAGGTACAATCCCTCGTTTTCAGAACTCCTTTGCTAGAGGTTGCATTTGGAAAATTATTTTCAGATGCTCCCAGTGGTCTTATCTTCCATAAGGGCTGCATATAATCTTTTTTTGAACCCGTTTATAATTTTGCCTCTGCAATGCCCAGTGCAAAGACTTCCATGATTCATTTAAATGTTGTATGAAAAAAAGTTTTGTTTTCCCTTAAACTTCCACATGATAAATTTATTGAGGTAGAGATTAGCTCTTAAACAGAACATAGTTTAAATGGCTCAAGTGCTAGGGACAAGAATACTTAGGAATAATCAATACTACCTATGCCAAAAGAAAAATTGAATTGCAGTAGTTTGCTTAAAGACAAAAAGATAAGACAACACTATAGCAGTCATGAGGAAAATAAAAGGTAGTTGAAAACAGGAATGGAATGATCTGTTCTTCATGTCCGCAGTGAATAAGCAATAGGTTTATACTGTAGCAAGGAAGCACAAATCTGAATATTAGGGGCAAAAACCACCAACCTAATAGCAAAGCTAATCAAAAGGACTGCTTGGGATACTTGCATAGTTTCTCTAATAGAAAACTGGATGAGAATGTCTCTGAAATTACATGGATCTCGTGATCATGTTTTAACAAGGATAACTGCAATAAATGACCTCTTGATGTCACTCTTCCATTGTAGTACCATACAATCAGAAAGCAAGCAAGTCTACAGACATGTAGTTCAGCGGCTTATTTCACTCCCTCCATTAGTCTTGTGTTCAGTTTCTGACTCTGTTGATATTACTAGAGAATACTCGATTTTCTCTCCCGCTCAGAAGAAAATACACAGCATTGCAATTACCTGAAATATAACAGACTAACTAGATAGTGAAGGTGCACAGAATTTATGATGGTGTTTATACTCAGTCATATGACCTCATTCAAGTTGCTCTTGCATTAGACAATAGCATCTGCTAGAAACCAGCTTTCTGTAGTCCCTGAATTCAAAATACAGATTAGAGAACAATAATCTAGCTTTTTGACAGATATTATGTGTTTGCCTTCTGGGCAACATCTTACTAGTCTTGATAAAAACTGTAGTTCTCGGTAGGAAAAAAATTCATTTAAAACCAGTGGCCATCTAAATCTAAATTCCTTACTTTCTTACATAAAGTTCAAGGAGTGGAAATGACTAGAATTGCGTATGTTTAGCACAATATGCTCTTGGGTTTTAGCCTTTCTAGCCACATATATTTAAAAGAGTAAGATAATTCTGTGTAAATCAGAATTAAGTTTAAATGGATACATATAGATAAAGTTATTTGCTTGCGGTAAAAGCATGGGTTTAATCCAAATAGGTTGGTTTGGTTTTCATTTCTGCCTACATTTCAGGTCAAGGTATCTCAGAGGCTAAAATTCTTTACAGAGTCCATTAATTGTAAATACATTATCTTAACCTGTTGGTTAAAAACAGGGATACAATGAAACATCAGCTATGATGTAAAGTGGTCAGCATTAGAGTTCATCTTATATTTACGTGCAAGCAGCATCTTTATGTGCACTGATATACAATTGCACAGACAATTCTATTGGCTTTATCTCTGCAAAGCTACAGCTAAAAGTATGCAGCAAATCTCATCGTTCTCATATTAAACGCTCTATATACTTTCCAAACTGTTAGTCTTTTCCACATATTCCAAATTTGGAAAAGTGGCAGAAAGCAGGGAAGGACAGCTCTCTTCTGCAGCAGCAGCACAGCAGTATGGGGGACATCACAGTCCTGGGGACAGGCTTACTGGTAAAAACCTCGCAGCTCCACTGCCAGCAAATATACCTTGTAGAATATTAAATCACGTAAAGGAGAAATCGTCATTCTGTACAGCAATAAAACCAACAACTTTGTACTTTTCTAAAAGTTCTGCAAAAATAGCAACTCTGAGGCAATGAATATCCATTAACTTTTTCAATGGTCTTAGTATCTCCTTGTCTACCAGCTATATGTTTATTCATTATATATTATTTGGTCTGTTATTTTACCTTATTCCATTTCCTATTTCAGCCTCCTCATTAATTTTTATGCACTTTTGTTTTCATTTGTATACTTTTCATCACTTCAATTTCCTAATATTTCAGCAGTCCAATTAGCTTCTTCCATATCTTAATCACACTGAGACTCCTTATTCAGCTATAAATATAATTTTATTACTGCTGTTTTAATGACTAACTGTTATAATAACTATTTTATATAAAATAATTTCTCTTAAAACTTTCCTCATTTCCTTCACTTGTCTCTAATTCATTGCAACTCTCATCATACTTTATATTTTCTTCAGTAGGTCTTATATCAACTTAAAATGTTTCCTATACTAAAAATTAATTACCTGGGAAGGGGGTAAACTTTCACTTTATTTCAGCATAAAGACCAAACATTGAAACATTTCTTCTGCATTTAGTGGACTATCCTAAATGTAACTGTCTTAAAGACCAGGTTAACAAAACACTCAAATCTCACATATATTACTATATATGTATCATTCTACATTATCTTAAACTAGGGTAATTTCTACCTTAAATAATGAATAATAATAATGATAATAATGATAATAATAATATAAATGAAAAAAATTTTAGTCACGATCGTTACACAAGTTAAGTTCCAGGTCTGACAAGGTTTTTTTTCAATGCCCTACACGTTTTCTGAAATACTATATATGATATTCATCAAGAAGTCCCCCCAAAATAATTATATTGAAAATCAGTAACTTGCTCTCTGTTGGCCTTATTAGGAAGCTTTACTGCCTTAACCTAACCTCTTATCAGCACAGGAATGTTTTCCTTGATTTGACGCCTTCTATTATTCTTGTATGTTTGGATAGGTCCATTTTTTTTAACAATGCACAGTTAATTTCCTTCCTACTGTCATCACTCTTCATGTATTCTCTAGAGTTTCATTGACATTTTTCTCATGTTTCAAATTCAAGTAACTGGCAAGATGCTGTCAAACACTGGATGTTTCAGTATTGTCTCAAAACTTTTTGAGACATAAAAATGTCATTTCTTCAATCTATCTTGAACTGTGAAATATTACAAAATTTAAAATGTCAAGTGAAATGTTTGTTCTGTTTATCAATGCTTCTCTGTTTCAGTATGGTCTCTTCTACTTAAGAGTACCAAAGGCAGAATAGATGTCAGTTAAGAAGGATAGAAACCACCAACAGAAGGCCAACAAAAACCAAAGGATTGTACAATATATAAACATTTCACATTAGGTCACTCAATCCCGTATAGGTACAGTATGTGACCCAAGAGTCACCCAAGTCTGTGCTCCAGTCGGTATGTTTCCTTTTCATAAAGTTGGACTCACACTTTTCATATAACACTTCCAAGGTACAGCACTGACACAGATAACTATTCATCCAACCATTTTTGGTTTCCATTAGTAGACTGATATTGACGCATCAACCCCACTGAACCTGAGCTGGCTATCTGCAGAAATTCACATGCATTAGGTCCACCAGAGCCCAGATAGATTGGACTCCTTGTACAAGAACTGTGTGTTAACTCTTTCGGTGAACGGCAGGCATCTCTGAAGTTTCTGAAGTTCTAAAGCTCACCAAGAACAGCAGCTTTTGCAGTGACTGGAACAGCACGAGAAACACTGACATTCTAAATACTAGGATAAAAGACTACATCCAGAAATGTCTGGATTATGAAAGACTTAGATGCAACTGGAAAATAAAAACAAAATTTAATACTCCAGAATTAGTAACTAATGTTTTGTATTTTTTTATCCTCCAAATCCTTCCCACTGTGGAATTTCAACAGGCATTCTAACAATACCCATCAAAAACTTACTACTGTTTTCCCCATAAGCAATCACTGTCTGTACTTGCATTTTGGTCCTATTTCATATTATAACTATGTCCACTCCCCGACTGTTTACGGAGTACCCTTGTCTTTCTGTATAACATGTTCTGCAAAGAATAATAAGATTTAGGAGTTGAAAGTATGCTTGTAATCTTAGGGCAACAGGAGTACAATATAAAATTGAAGCAATGGAAATATATTAATATTGATTTAGGAATGAAACACTGACAATACTGAGATACTTACGGAGAAAGGCAGTAAGCTGTTAGAAGGAATGAAAATAGATGAAAGTTTG
Organism: Caloenas nicobarica; assembly: GCF_036013445.1. Taxonomy (NCBI): domain Eukaryota; kingdom Metazoa; phylum Chordata; class Aves; order Columbiformes; family Columbidae; genus Caloenas; species Caloenas nicobarica. The sequence goes on from NC_088256.1 coordinate 8,392,397, forward strand.
CCTCTCAAATTTATCTGTTTCTAAAGGGAATGAACTTTATCTGTATCCTAAATCTGCTCTGGTACCAAACTCAAAGTATTTCATACTGTTAGGGAAGTTTCTTTTCCCTAGGTTCCCGAAGCAGAAACTTAGGAATGGATACCAGAAATTCTTCTTAAATAAATAATTTACTTATAAGGCACAGCCTAGAGAGCAGCTTGAAGTGGGTGGCCCCACAAGAGAGAGGGACACCACTCTGGGCAATTATACTTTTACAATCCAAGTTTCCCACCCCTCACATATCAAATTGGGCCAATTGTAAAATCAGAGTCTGGGGTCTCCCCATTCTTCATTGGATCTCTTAATTTTTGTCAGATGGGCCATTTCTTATCTCTGCAGGTAGTTGTTTGTCTTTTACCAGCCTGACTGGGCGTCAATTCTAGGTCCTGTCCTTCAGTTGCTATTTTGCACCTGAAGCTGGGGAAAAAAAAGAAGTCATCCAAAACATTCTTCTGTTTTCTGTCTGCTTTTAGACCCACTATTCTGTTACTTTACTTATACCTAGGGCTGTGCCTTCTGCTGACGATCAAAGCTCCCTTATCTTCTAGCTTGAACAGACTCTGGGGCCCTTCTTTGCTTAACGAGGAAGATAGTTCAGAATCTCAATTCTCAGTTGCTTATGCTAAGCAAGTTCTATAAGAAGCAGTATACCAAATAATTCAGTAAGCAAAGGCAGTCTATTCTCTAACAATACGTTTAGAATAACAAAAATTATAATAAAGATCATTCTACTCACAAAATAGAACCTGTAAAGCCATGGGAAGATATTTGGCCTATTCACAGAGTCCTTCAAGAGTTCTCCCAAAATCAGCTCCTACATCTTTATCTTTTTAAAGTCATATCATTAACCTTGTTTTCTGTTATTCTTGTTCTGGATTCCCTAAACAATATCAACTATTTTAAGACAGCAAGCTTCTTATGGCATGTCCTTCCTGGAGACTAAAGTTCTTTATCACCAGACTATACTGTTGTGGAGCCTTGGAGGGGCTACCATGGGTTTGGGCGCCTGTTTCCAGTAAACAACCATAACAAATGACGGCAACAGAAAATCATCACAACAAACTTGTTACAGCAGTATCTTATTTCTAACTGCAAAGAGTCATTTCCTCTATGAGATCGTCTTCTAGTGTTTACAAGACAACAAAAAATAACTGTCCAATGCTGGTTAGATTAAAAGAAAAAGGTTAGAGAAATTTCTAGGCCAAGCCTAGGTAAATATGACCCTTGTATTTCCACTACAGACATCTAGACACTTCCAGCTGTTGAAATTATTACTAAATATATTTACAGTCTTTGTACAATAAAAAGCTTTATTACTTTTACTACAGGCAGAAGAAAAGAGCTTTAAATCTTTAGTTCTGAAGCAATATCTCCTGTCTTAAAAGCAATGAAGCCTTTCAAGAGAAAAAAAACAGTACATTCTAAAAAAGGTGGTTTATGATGTTGTATCTTCATTGCAATTTTGGTTCATATATTTTTATTAAGTGTAACCTTTATATGTAAATGAAATGATTATCTAACACAAAGTACTGTTTTCATAAAGTAGGAATAGGTTTTATGTCCCAAAAGATAAAGCAGCATAAACCAGTCAGGCAGCTCAGCATGTATTTGATGGCTGTGAAATGAACTATTTGATTTCCTATTATAGCCTTAACACTCTGCACTGTACCATAGCCATGAAACCCATGCGATTAGGCAACTAACCTTTCATCAAGGAGTCAAGTAATATAAAGCAAGTTCTGTATTTCTAAAAGGTAAAATACCTCATTTAAAAACCTAAACTTTGAAATGACTCTCACATCACGAAATTTAAAGAGAGAAATGGATATCTAATTCTGAAAACCCAGAGAGAGATGAATGTACTTAGCCTCTAGATCAAATGTGCTTAGTTTATACGTAAAATATTTTTTTATTCTCTCCCTCCCCTTCAAGTGCAGCAGGCCACATCTAGGAATAGAAAGGAAAATTTACACCTTATGCTGCCCACACCACCGGACGGTGAGGCAGGACACAATACTCTGCTCCCCAGCTGGCAGACAGATCTTAGGATGCATTGCGCTCTTTCATCAATCAGGACATGAGATTTCTACACAGCCAATCTGTTGATTCAAAGAAGGGCTTTTCAGAATCAAGGGAAATAAAGGGAGTAAAATTTTGCATTTTAATTTTGTGTACAGCTCTTACACTATGAAAACGACAACTGAAGCCATCAGTACAATCAACAGGTAGCATGAAAGTATTTTGAAGGGGAAGAGAGGATGGTTTTTAAGATCATTTTTTCTAATAGTTCTTATAACAACACAAAGTATGGCAAGCATTGCATAAGCCTTCCTCACTTAAATTTGAAAGCAGGATATGGGCCACCAAATAAGGCTGTATGTCTGTCTTCCTCTGGACAAAAACCGGATCAACACTGGATCTAGTGAGTGATGTACAGAAAATTATAAAATTACCTAAAAAGCTTGCATATCTTTATTTTTCTCTTAAACTACTCTTTGGTTCAGGCACATACAGAAGGATAAAGTTCAGTTCACTGTGGGATCACCTGGAAAGCCCCTGGAAGTGTTAACAGGAGTTAAAGTGGTTAAGAGCCAAAAAATTCAGTCTATTCCAATTGCAGCTGGCAAATTAACACTGACACTGAACAGCTTTTTGGGTAAGCAGCTGTCATAATAATTTTTATTAATAAATTGATGAATAATACTGTTTTGCTCTTAAACAAGGTTTTTTATTCCTGAATCGACAACTCTCAAAAAAAAAAAAGTGATTTTTTTTTTTCCATAGAAAGTCTAGCCATTTTTTTTAATAAATCTGAGTCGTCGCAGTCTATCTGTTATCTCTTTATTGTCTTGTTAAGCAGGTGTACAATACTGAGCACAATGACTCCTCATTAGGCTCTATAAATGCTACAACAACAAAATATATAACTACCACACAGTTTCAAAACAATCCGCTGCTTCAGTCCATGCATTTGTTTGGTTTTTACATTTTGTGGTCTTGGGCATTTCTTTAATTTATCATCATGAGAGAATCTGTCAATAGAGTTATGAAAACAAGATCGGACTGAAGAAAAAAAAATGTATAGATTTTTTTACCTTAGGTGATTAAATCCTCACTGATATTAACATATGACAACCTGTTAGAATGATTTGTAAGTCTTTACAGTTTCATAAATAGCTTTATCTCTTCAGTCCACATGAGGAAAAAGAGAAATAGTATTTATTGTACCTTTCTACCACCACAGCATGGAATATTTCAAAGACTTATTTTAAGTTTTGTAGAAGTCTCTTGATATTAAAGGACTGCAGATACAAGATGATGAAACCTTCTTTATATCTTCTGGCCCCCTGCTGTACATGTTGTTACACACTGTTTTGTAAAAGAACTAGCTCCAATCCATACAAAGGGATGTTTTCCTTTTATTGTCATGCAGTTGTAAAGCTAAAGCAAGCCGTCATAAGTTCATTAAATCATGCTGAATTACTTAGAAATGCTGAGAATGACTTGTAATATGTGATGTTTGCTCTACAAACAGACTGAATATTTATAATATTTAGTTTATACCATGTTATTTATTCTTTAAAAATGACATATTTGGTTTTGTTTTCTTAGGAGAACATAAGGCAAATTATATTAATTAGGCTATTTACATGATCTCCTAACTTGGAGCAGTGAAAGTTGCCTTTAGCTAGCAAATAATTGGAATTACAATTGCTGGAGATATCACAAGTTTTGCTGTTGTTTTTTTTTTAATTATATCAAGCTCCATCAAGTTCTGATACGGAATTAATAGTTACTTCCCTTCATTGCAAGTGTTTTTTTCTCCACACTAAGCCATTCCAGCGTACTCAAAGTCACAGAACAGAAATATATGATGAGAAACCGTAATCTTCCAATTTTATTTCCCAAACCTCAGGTTTACTGGTCTATCCCTTTGGGAACATAATGATAGGGCTTGTCTTTCATAAAGACATTGGAAATAGATTGTAGAGCAAAAGTTACTGTAAGATTTTGGATAAGCAACCAGTTTTGTTAGAAATAAAAATGAAGCATGAAAAATACAGAAAAGCTAATGTAATGCAAATGTATTTTAGTACTGTAGAAAATTTTCGCCAACATGAATATTGTTTTTACTTTGCTTTTGGAAATCAGAAGGGAGGAAGAAGCTCATTAATTCAACATTTTATTTCTAAAACACAGGGAAAACTCAATCAAACACAACAGTTTCTATGACAAGAATAATAAGGTGCGTGCAATCCAGGCTTATATCGGGCTTGATTTTAATTCAGTAATAGGCATCACATGCTTTTAATAAAGCTGTGCATAACCTTTCTTTTTCCCAATCTAGCGGTGTTACTCCAAAAGCTTTAGACAAAAGACTTGAGAGCACTACAAAGTACTTCAGAGGCAGAAAACAAAACTGGTTCCAAATGACCATCAGAAAGAAAGGGACACACAGACATTACTGTTTCAAGGAAAACGCTCTGTCATCTGAAAAGATTCTCCTGTGTCTACCTACTTTAAGCGTTTAGCTATTTCTACACCAGGTAGCGAGTGCATACAAAATTTAAGTGAAAACAGGTATCTTACCCCACTGAACAGAAGAGGCAGAACAGGAAGCCACTGTCACCAGCCTTCCACTTATCAGATCAGAAAGTGCCATAAGATAAACACCTGTAGACTGATGAAATATTTAGCTATGTGGGTAGTTTTTAGGATTTTTTGCTCGTTTCTTATCGTTGGATTTTTTTCAAGTAATTCCAGCTCCTGAAATGACACAAATATGTAAGAGTTTCAGGTTTGTTGGAGGTGTGTTTTACTGATTTTTTTAGATTAAATTTCTACCCAGCTCTAATAGCTGGGAACAAGAATTGTAAAATGTAAGAGTTAAACACTAATGATCAAATACTAGTGCTTGAAATTATTTCTTATTTTAGAACATCATAATCTCAATTCTTTTAAAAAGTTGCAAATAAAAATGTCCCTTCCTAAAGTGTTACCTGTTCATTATCTGCTAATATATCTCCATCCCCAAAAAATCCACTGTTCATGACCTTCACTGTTCACCATCTCCAATTTCATACTCCCACCATCTTTATATAACACCAGAATCTTATTTTCTTACTTAAAATATCCCACAATGCCCTACCTAGCCCCTATGGTTTGCACTGATGATAGATAAGGAGAGAGCATAGAAGAAATAGTTGTTTCGTTTTGGTTTTTTTAAAGAGAGGCAGGAACAGAGTTGTGGGTGTTTTTTGATCAAAATGCTGTCTTTAGCAACACCAGAAAACAACACCCACTTTTGGACCTGTATGTCTATGAATAACCTTTTAAAACCACCATATTATGATGAATACAGAGAAATACACTAATGCGGTTAGTACTGAATGTTTAAAAGTTCTCAGTTTCTCAGATGCCAGGAAGCCATTTAAAGCTTGTCAATGGGCTGGACTAACTATTTCAGAAAATCCATGAAACATGAGAAAAATTGAGCGAAACTCCAGTAAACATTTTAAAGACTTCTGTTTGGTGAACCAAAAATTCAGTTAACTTCTTGGGAGTTACTGTGCCAAATTTGGAGACTAAATTCAATTATAGGGTGAAATGGGCAGTTTTATTTCTGCTTCAAGTGCAAGTTGCAACATATTCTTGAAGATGATGCTGCTTTCGAAGCCTCCATTACATTTTTAAGGAGAAAAATAACTGCTGAAGTTTTCAGTATTTGTTGCCTTTTAATAAAGCGAGTGGCTCAGAAGTAGTTAACAAAACAGGGGCCTATCTTTGAGGTAGGTCACAAAGTAAGATGAGATACAAACTCAGGCATATGAATGCACACAGGAAGAAAACTCATGTTAGCCCTCCAAGCCCTTAGTAAATCCATACCTGTCCATTTAGATACAATAAATCCCTTCTAAAGAGCAGAATTTCATTTTAAACAATACACTATAAAAATGTGAATGTTGTAAATAGACACCGTTCATGACTTTTCTTCTTTTTGCTGCAGCAACATAAATGTTCTTTTTTATCTTAGTCCTTTGACTTGCCTATTCTGTATCTCTGTCACTAACACTGTGTTAAGGAAAAGCCCTGTAAAGCAGTACAGAAACTAAAAGGGAGTCATGGAAGACAAATGACAACATAATCTTAAACCAGAAAAAAGCATTGCTAAGGATGAATGTAAATGGGCAATTTAAATTCTACTGCTCAAATAATACAATGTGACAGAACTTTTGAGATGAGTGACTTAGAGCCACTGGTGGTGAACTGAGCCACAGTTAAACATATAACGCAGGTGTGCCTTTATGGCTGGAGCCCCAGGTAGCAGAATGAAGCACAGACACATGGCCCATGACAGACTTCAGACCCCAGCCACTGCTACTGTAAGACCACCCCCGGTGCGCGAGTCCCATCTCAACTTCTGAACTTATTAAAGTGCTGGGGAGGCAAAGATAGTGAAAATATTTGCACTTATCAAGCCTCTCAAGTTTAACACCTTTCATAGCACTTTGGGAGACGAAATAATTTGCCCCAGGAGATCTGTCAAACCTCAGCTTTTGTCCAAAAATTTTTAAAATTAAAGAAAAAAACTTACTCTTTGAGGAAGGTGTTAAAAAAAACAAAACACCAGCCACTGCTGCCTCAGCCCTCCAGGCTGTAGCACTCAAGGGAGCTGACCCACAGAAAGGAGCCGTCCCTCAGGGTCATGGCAGCTCCTTGGCTGAGGACAGGAGTGCTTCTCGCAGCTCTTGGTGAAGGCGTTTGTGTTTAACTATGGAGCAGAAGTTGGCGATAGGAGTCACACGAAAATGGGGTCAGCGAGGTCTCAATTATCCTTTTTTGCCCACAAAGTGAGGGATATCAAAGGAAAGTCTTCACTTTCCTGTGGCAATTTGAAGATTTGTGCCCTTAGTCTGAGCTCGAAGGGGGAAAACCAGGAATAAATACTTGACCATTTGACTCCAGAAGGTCGATCAGTAGAGAGACTTTTAACTCCAGGCAATTTGCTGTAGACACCAGCCATTTCTTATCATATTGAGTTAATCAGCAATTTCTTTGTTTTTAAGGATTACAGACACTGATTAAAACAAAGCTCTGCTCTTTTTCTGACAGTCTCGCTGCGCGGCCGTGAGAGCACTACCACAGACGTATTTCTGTGAAACAGCATCTTCCCACAAGTGCAACCTCATTTACATGTTAAGGCAAGAGCCCAAAATGTGTGCCCAGCTTTTCACAACATGCATGGAAGCATCTAACACAGGATACTCTAAAAAGACTGAGCAGAGGAAATGAGGTTTTTTTTCCTTGTTTCCATCTTAAAACAGGATTATACAATACCACTTATGTCTTAATGAGAGATTATTTTTAAAGATATTTTAAATGATTGTATTATTTTATATTCTTTCTACTGGGAAATCAAAGCTGACAATGATACACTTGTTTACCTATTTACACGTTTCATCCTCAATTAGGTGACTGCGCTGTCTTCTACACATTAATCTTGCTGAAATTAGACTTTTGGGGAGCTATGACCTTTGTTTCTCTTGTCATTGGGAAGAAAATCAATGTGTTTTCTGCCTTCACGCAGGCATGCATACAAGCACACAAAGTTAGGTACTGGGCATTCTGATGTATTCATTCCACTATGAGATGAAAGAATTAAATTCAGATACTACTAGTTTTGATAAATAAAATTAAGTAAATAAAGAAAAAATCAATAAACACTACACCCATTGTAAGATCCCACTGACCTAAACTTGTAAAAGTTACAAAAAATAATCAGCATTTTTATAAGTGTGACACTTCAGTTTGAAAATTTTATCCTGAATATGCTGAATTACAGTATGAAAAATTTTGAGACAGTAAACAACTTGGACCCATTCTGATAAAAACACTACAAGTAAGCTAGAAGCAGAACCGAGCTCCAGGTAAGATCACTGAGAACCGTATTTGAATGACGTTAGCAAGAATAAGAAAGTGTTTTTTAGTAGGGGCATCCGTAAAATTGCAGCTTAGTAGCCAGTATACTGGCTAGGCTTCAGGAGGAAAAAAATCAGTGTACCTGAAACCTTCTCACTTTTACAAAAGAAACAACATGAAATAAGTCACCAAGTGTGTGTCTGTGCCCCAGACCATATCTGGAAAACAAACACAGTACTTCACTACCACAAGAGGCTGTTAGGAAGGGTGGGGATATTAAATGACTGGGGCCAGATTTAGGGAGACAGAAAAAAGAATGGGCATGCCAAAAGAGAAAAAGCCCAAACCTGACTAGAAGTCTCAAGTACAACAATTTATAACACATGTAAGCAATGTGTTATATGGGGAAGGAATATATTAAATAGGAAGAGAAAGTTTATTTGGACTGGCATGTTCCTCTTGCTGTGTGAAGAAATACATCTGATTTGGTGAGAATTAGGCCTGCTATACTGTATTTTTTGCTCCTACTGCCAATCCGATGTTCCTTCACTGATACAGTTAAAGAGCTGTCACAGGACCTACTTGCTTTCATACTGGAAGTAAGGAATAACTGCTGATACGAGCTAACAGCTGGAAATATGTAAAATAAAAATAAGCTAAGCTACTTAAATCCTTTTAAAGAAAAAGACCTGTCAATCAAAATTTAAACCATCATGCCATATAACCCTAAACTAAAAGTCAGAAGGAATAATCAGGGTGTCTGTTATTTTAGGAAGGTAATGGATTAGAAAGATGCATTGTTTTAAATCAATCATCAGCTAAAGGAGTGGCAATTCCTTAACAATGCCAGGATTGGTTTTGTAAGTGAATAGACCGGCAAAAAGCTGGCTGGGTGCACGAGTAATCTTCAAAGCTTGATTGCTTTTTCTGATAGCTTTAGAAAATTAGTGGATGAAAGCACGTGTAATATATCTGGTCTGAGTAAAACACTTGATGTAGTGTCTTACAAAATCTTTACTTGCAAAATTAATTCAAATTGGCTTGGACATTGAGTACTGTCGCTTGGATTTAAAAATGGCTGGCTGGGTGCAAATGAAGGGTAATGAAAAATGGCAGTGTATCAAGTTGGTGGGAGGTGTCTGGTGGGGCTCTGCAGGGATCACTGTTTGGTCCTGTTTGTTTAACATCTTCATTAACAATCTGGAAGAGGGAGTGAAACAGCATGTTAATTAAACTGACACATGATAATAAGTCAGAAATTGCTTCTCATGCCAGCAGTAATACTTTACAAAAACACAGCATACTACCAAGGTTTCAAGAAAGGTTAAAAGTGTCAATAATAAAGACTTTGCTGGGACATTATAATTGCGTTCTACCTTTTAGAGAAAAAAGTCCAAAATATACACTAAGTGGGAGTCAGAAGCCTACTAGCAATCTCCTGATTTAGAACATAATCGCACAGTGTATATAAACTAAAGTAACTGCAATCTTCCACCAAAGACACACATTCTTTTTCCCCTGACATTTGCAGTGCATTAAATTCAGTGGTAAAGATTGTGTCAATTCTGTTCACTAATCTGATGGAAAACTAGTATTTGGGGAGAGGGTTGTTAGATCAGTTTTCAGTTGTTTCTACACGTGATTGAATACTAAATATGATGCAAAGGAGGAAACAGACGGTCAAGAGGAATTGATGATAGGACTACATTTTTTAGTATCACTCACAGTTACATTGGATTAGAGATAAGATAATCCACCCCCTCAACTATAGTTTTATAATTTTGTATGACAGCCAAAAAATTCAGCATTTTAGAGTACCATTTCCACAATGGTAAGAGAGTAGCTTACTGTTACAACACACTGGATTTACTTTAATTAGAAGTACTTCTAAAAAAACCTCAAATAGACAAGTAAACATGAAGTTGTTCCCTGAACAGTCATGAAAATTGACCAAAAGCTACAGTGAGTCACAGAAAAGAGTTCTCAAAAACTGACTGGCATGCTAGTAGTCAGTCTATTTCTGTTTTACAAACATATAATATAAAGACAGACCTTAAATAACAGTGGTGTTATCTCTCTGCTTTGAATGATTTACAGCAGCTTTTCTAGGCTGGCCCTCAGGCTGCGGTACTGCACTGAATCATAAATGTAGGCTCATTTTTAAAGGAAAGTATGATGTCACTTTCTAAAGGTAAGAAACTGGAAGAGAGCTTTTAAGGTCCTCTTTAACATACCCAGTTTGAATTGTGCCGAGAACTTGTGAAGTCCCCAAGAACATGCCAGAGTAGTTCAAACCTGTAAGAGTCTCACAGTCATAAAACAACTTTCTACATTAGCAGGAAAGGACTGTAAAACAATCAAGAAAGGAAAGCAGAGCTTTGCAGTCCCCACACTAAATGCTGTTGTTATCTTTGTTTTGGCTTTTGGAGGGCAAAGCCCTGTAGTCAGACAGGAACAGACAGACAAGCGACTCCATCTGCGCAATGGAGCTCCGCTCCAGAATGGAGCTCTGGGAGACTCCTCATCTTCATTGAACTGAGTCGGTCATGCTTCTGTTTAAAATAAACATAAACCCGTTAGAAGAACCAGGTAATAGGACACACTGTTTTGATGTCACGTTCATTAGGCAGGTAACTTTCCATTCATGAACTAGACACCAGCCCGTCATTCAGAGGTGTAAAACTTGAATCGTCTGAAGCCAGTAGTTACACTGATGTAAATGAACAGAGATACCCAAATCCATTTGCCAATATACAGTAAAATATGCTGTATATATAAAAGCATTCGATGCACTTTAGCTGCAGTAGAGAGATATTCTCTTGGCAGCTGTTATGCAATACCCCTCAACCTCTCCTGCAAGGGTATAGTGAAAAACCACAAAACATTAAAGGTTGGTTAGGTGTCAGCTATTGTATTACACTTTTCTCAACTAATTTATTCCCTGTGGTCTTGACCTGAATGCTACTGTCTATTAATGGCACTAGTTTTGTTTAGTTAATTCTCTCTTTTAAAGGACTTTTTCTTTTTGGTTTTGCTTTGGGTTTTTTCTTTGTTCGGTGGAGTTTTTTGTTTGGTTTGGTTTTTTAACTCCATCAGTTTGTGAAGCAGCTGCATTGGTCATGAACTACTTGCATTTTATTATACGTACAATCATTTTTAAACAGAAAGAAGCTGCTCATGGGAACACTAATCTTTCCATTATAGAAATAATTAAGCTCTTTTATTAGCAAGATAAAAATCTTCAGGGAACATATGAAAACTAGCAGAGAGTATTTTTTTTAAGAGGAAAAATGATGATATAAACAGACCTGCTAGTGTCTACTAGGCTGTGGCATATGGAAAGGCATACAAACACGTAAATCTTCCACAGGATTTCTTCCATTTGGCTCAGGAAAAAAGGATATTCTACGGAACTTTCTTTACAAAGATATGATGTTAAGTTCTCCCAAAATATTTTCTAGATCTTTTCAATATTGATATGCTTCCTTTCTTTTATGATAAATGCTAACCTGAATGTTCTTATTCTATCTTTCTGTTCTATAATTATCTATAGACTGCATTCATTTACAAAACACACTCTTCCCCAGTTAAACAAACCTACCTGTATTATTATAGATTTTTTTAATTTACTTTCTTTAGGTGTTCTTGTAATGGTGCATTTTATATGTATATAGAACCAAATAATATAGGAGAGTTAGGAACAGAAGTTGCTGCATATAATATTTACATGTAAATGATCTAGCACATTACCACTCAAATATTTATTGAAAACTTACTGGCATGAAAGTGCTGTCCAGTCACTAAGATTCTGAAGCCACAGGTTCACTATCTTGTCTAATGCAGATGAGCCTTCATCTGCATAACAACAGAGCTGGTGTGGCTTTTGAGGATTCTCTCTCCTTAGAGGCGGGCTTGTTTGTTTGTTTTGGTGGTTTGGTGGGGTTTTTTGTTTTGTTTGGTTTTGGTTGATTTGTTGTTGGTGGTGGTAGTGGTTGGGCTTTTTTTGTTTTTGGTTGGTTGGTTGGTTGTGTGTTTTGTTGGTTTTGTTTGTTTGTGTTTGGTTTTGGGGGGCTTTTATGTGCACCATCATATGGGTGATCAGCCTACTCCTCATCTATAGCAAAGCTGAAGATGTAAAATCAATTCGTGGCATGAAACTTTAGAGGTGATTTGTCTCATAGCACACAACTGCTTGTGATACTTGTCAGTTCAGCGAGAAGAGTTTTCAACAGTAAATGATAAGCAATCAGACAAGATCAGAGTGCTTTTGTTGAGGAGAGACTTGCAGCAAGCTTTTCTGTGCTTTAACTGAATTGCAAGACACAAAGATGATTGTATCAGACTTAAAATGCAGATGAGACTTTCAAAGGCATAGTCGTAGAAATGAGAGCAGCTACTCTGTTGATTTGCATCATGAGCTAAACACTGTCTTGGCTGTTATAAAGAATGCTTCCTTGACCTTGACACAACTCAAGAAATAAAATCCAAAAATTCTTTCTATTCCTTTAACATTCAAAGACAGCCCTGTAGACATCCTATGCAGTTCTTGAGAAGGACATACTAATGAAATGACTGAGTTCTAATACAGTCACCATATGAGACAGGCTGTTATAAAACACTATTATCTAACCAGCCAGAATATTTAAACAATTCATGGCAAACTAATGCAATTTGTGCTGCTATATTCAGTGTTACGGTATGTCAGTCTGTGAAAGCAGCTACCAGTGACACCTGCAAGGCCCTGGATCAATTGTGCCCAAATGTGGAGTCTCCAAGGTATCATAAAAAGAAACTGCTATGTTTCATCTAATTAAAATATGTTCTAATAAACAGTAAATTGAAAGAAACTGACATAAAAAGATAAGTCTAGTATAAAACCAAACCCCATTAGCTTTAGGCAAAATTCAATATCAAGTAGTACCCAACAGGCAAAGGGTTGGGGTTCACAATATTAAATCATTAATAGCTGGAATATCCTTTTTCTTAGATTACCTCACTTTCTTTGGATAAGACAATCTTCATTTTTCTGGGGTTTTTTTGGGGAGGCGGTTTGTGTGTGTGTATGTGTGGTATAGATTCCCAAAGAAAAGCTGGTAATGAATCTTTCCCCACATCTAAAGAATGATGGATTTGACTGAGAGGTTCAACTGTTCAATTTATAGTGTCTATACATGCTACTCATCAGAAGTACTGAAGTTTAGCTTGTTAAAGTAATTGTTAAAAACAGCCAAACGGTCAACAGTTTTATATAACCAAAACCTATTTTTTAATGGCTATTGAAAAAAGCCTATTGAAAAAAGCCTATTAAAAAAAAAAGTAAAGCTGAATAGAATGTCTCTCTGAATATTTACTTTTCCTTTCAGTCTCTGAATCTGCACGTGAAATGCAACAAACAGTCATCTTGTGTGCTGGCTGCTGAGGTCAGGCAGATTCTCCATGAAATTCAGCATGATGCAAAACCAATTAAAAAGAGTAGCATATTGTTTCTAATACAGACTAAAACTGACTGTCAGATATGAAAGAGGGGAGCAATTTGTAGAGATAAATATATACCGTGGCTATACAAGAGATAATGTAGTTGTATAAGAATTGAATTTGGTATCTAGACTTTCTAGAATCACAGGCTCAAGAACAGATATAATCCACTCACCCTTTTATCTGTTTGAATCTAATAGACTAAGTTTAGTATTATGCAGTTGAGTATGATGCAAAATCATAACAGGGAGCTTTAAAAAAAACCCTGCTGTTGTGGCACATGTGTATCACAAGATCTTACTTGTTGTCATTTGTTTTCCATAATTTTGTCATTTCAAGGAATACTGCGTGTTGTACCTGTTGCCAGTGTTGTGATTCTCATTTTTCCTTCATTTCCAGCACGTGTGGCATGAAGAAGTTGCTGCCATCCTTGCCATCCCGTGCCATTCTGCTCATACAGCCAATGAGAAGTTCTGTGTGTCTGTCCCTTACATATTCTTAACCAGACATTTCTCTCAGTAAGCATTCTTTCAATCTTCTACCTTCATCTCCAACAGTATGTTACTGGATCTATTCTTAATATCTGATCCCAAATAATTTTTGGTAATTTTATTAAGGATGCTACTTGAGAACCATTTTATCCAAAGAGTACACCAGAAAAAAACACTGTCAAAGTAGTTGAGTCCAAATACTGTGATAAAAATCATGTGCACGTGCACACAATAATGAAAATAATAGAAAAGTCTTCACTGTTGAGACTTTCTATGTGAGGATCACTATGTATGTCACATGAACGAATTCTCAAGTTTTTCACCTGATTCTTAAAGAAAACTTGAGTCTAAAGTCTAAAGACTTTATAGGTATCTGCAGTTGTTAAACACATGCTAATCTTTTCTGTCTGTTAAACAGCATTACATAAAAGTTACTAATATTTAACCAGAAAAAGAGAAAAAAAATTTGGGTTGGGCATAATATTGTGACAAGCATGTATCTCACCCTATTATGCATGCTTCTTGGTGAGCATTCATGAAATACTAGTCAACAAAAATTAAATACATTTTCATCATATGATGAAGTGAAGTAAGATCTTTGCCAGGTAAAACAGGTCATCACTGCAACTCTTCTGCCTGGAGAGTTTTGCAGGGAAAAGTCTAAATACAAGATTTGGAAATGTATCATAATTACAGGAGGAAGAGGTAAATAGAACAAAGATCAAGGAGAACTTGCACGTCTGTTAAATGACTGCTGTTTATTTCATTGTTTGTGCTACTGGTTTCATAGCGTCTGCTAAATGTGAAATTGAGAATTTGGGGCACAGTAATTAAAATTCTGAATGAAATATGCACACACAAAGCAGTATTTTATGTTATGCTGCTTGCAGGCATGTAAACATGAGCATGAAGGAAAAAGGTGAGTTGATTTGGAAATCCCTACCACTATGAAAAAAACCCTAGTCTGTTCCTGCATAGCTGTTGCCCATTGGGATTTTGCTAACTTCAGAACTCCGTAGGAAACCAAAAATTCCTGTAATGAACTAACATCCAGATGAGTCATTGTACTTCTGCAGTGAGCTCAGCACTCCCACTTAACTAGTCCTACCACACCCATGTAAACAAAAGACAACAACTCTTTGATTTGAAGGAAGGAATAGGTATAAACTATACTGGTTTAAGTGAATCTTAAGTGCTGCTGCTGTTGAAAAACAAAAGCATAACTATTAGATAGTTGCTGAAATACTGCTGATAATGTGGGAATTTGTTTTCATAAATAAACTTTCAGAAGTACAGTTGCCATTAGCCTTATATATTTTGGTACTTTTTTTTTTTTTAATGGCAGCAGTAGAATTTTTGCTGTCAGTTAAGCAGCTTCCCTCAGGAGAAGTCCAGAGTCAGCAATACAAGAAAGCATTTGGCACTTCAGTAGTTCTCTGCATCACTGTGTTGACATTAAGGGCCCAGATTTTAAGCACTGTGCTCCCTCAAGTTGCAGATGCTACAACAGTCTCTCCAGTACTGGGCTTTTTCATTGTTTGTGACAGATGATTTCTCAAGCATTGTGGAAATTTGCAATGTCTTTAGAATTCACAAGAGAAAAGGAATGTAGAGTCCAACTCTTCCCATGTGCAGGGTCTAAATGGAAAGGAGAAGACAGAACTTTGACATAAAAAGCACCCAAGCATTACTGTGGTCACTGTGGACTTTTTTATTCTCTGTACTTAATGTGGTTTCAATGAAGAAAACGTCCCTTCCTAGACAGGATAAATATGTGGATTCCCATACCTAATCCATCTAGCACTGTGCAGCCAACAACATAATGCTCCATGAATGCAAATACTGAAAACACCCGTGCACAACAAGAACAGAGGAGTAGAGAGCTTCTCTCTGGAATCAGATCTCCGTACAGACCTTCATGTAATGAAGAGATCACAGGATCTCTTGCCCTAGGACAGCTGGGTTTGTTATCATTTTACATGTTGGTGTTGGTTTGGGTTTTTTTTACTTCCATGTCTCCTGTGCATTTATGTATTAGATAATTACTTAAAAGTACCTTTTATTCTTAATTCTGAATCCTGAAAATACAAGCAGTATAAAACTATACCATTGCCTCAGGTTTTTGGTTCTCTTATAATTTGAATTGCCCCTCTGCTTTGCTGCTTTTCAGAATTTATGGACTTGGCCTCACTGAACAGCTTTAAAGATTTAGTACTTTATACATTAATGTCCCTCCATAAAAGAGATACGAAAGAAAATGATCTGCTAAAAATCAATATATATTCCATATATTAAATATCTAGAAAGATATTGAAAGTGGTATTGAATGGGGAAGTTACTTAAAAATGAAAAAAACTTCTATAATTGCCAAGTACTAAATGAGCAAGGAGAAATTTAAACATACATTATGGCTCACAGAAAAAAGGCAATGGGAGAAAAGCTTGAAATGTACTTTTTCAAATTACATGCTGGATTAAAAAAACTTTTTTCACTAACCTTTGAGAACAGAAAATATCAGTAATACTAATGTACAATAAAAATTGCCAACTGCCCCCAAATTTTTTCTGAAGATGTCATCCCTGACACTCAGATCCTACTGTAATATCTGAGTATTTAATTAGAAATTGTACTACTAACATCAAATAAGGTACTATACTGTCAGTTGGACCCTTTAATAGGTAAAATAGGAGCATAAAACCATTTAGACTTACAAATCAGGTGTATGAACAATGACAGACATGTAAGTAAACATAATTTCCATTAGAAGAGGGTTGAGTAATAAGTCATATGAAGAGTAGCCCCAAGTAGTCTAAAGCCATTCAGCGTACAACAGTGTTTTTCCTATTTCAGAAAGTTTTTATTACATTCCTTGCTGATAAATGTCAGATTAGCATGCATATCCCAACATTTAGATGAGCAACACAATTTATCTTTTAACTTTTGTGCCCTGAAAACTCCCAAGATAATCTTTTTAAATTAATTGCAAGTATGAGAAGTTATTTCAGGAAACACAGAGAGGAAAGTATTGCCACACCACTTTCAGAGAGAAAGATATTAAAGCACTTTCACAGTTCTAATCCATTGGCAAAAGATTTAACAAGAATTAAGATGCAGGTTCCTACTGCAATGGTCTTCTAAAGAAAACCAGAAACTTAGTGGAATTCCTCTGTAAGACAGCTGCTATGAGAGTAAGCGGAATCTGTGCAACCTTAAAAAAATTTATCTTGCCATAAAGAAGTCTAAAGTAATATCAGTGTTACAATTTTAAGGATTATACATTGGCCTGTCTGAAAACTCTGGAATTGCTTCTTTTAGTTACGATAGAATTTCAGCCCAACTATTAAGTTTTTAAATGGTTGGGAGGTACTCTTACAAAAATACATCTCCACCTGCCTTGCCTGCTCAGTAATCTGTGAACTTCAGTTATTATTTCAGACTAAGAAATATTGTAGGCTACTTGAAAAAGTTAATAATTTGATAGAGAAGAGACAGGTACACTCGCTAACTTTGACAAACACGATTAATAAGAAAAACATTAGCAAATGAGAGCACAGTTTTTTTAACCTTTTGAAATCAGAAATTCAAATATTTTCTGGAAAAATTGTGCATTTTGATTGACGATAATGCTTTTTTAATACAATTATGGCAAACCATCTTAAATAGCAATTAAACAATAAAAATCAGATTTAAAAGCAGATTCAAAATGTGATTTAAATTGTTTTTAAGGGGAATTGCTAAGCTATTCAATTTCTGAGTCTGAATAAATTGTTGATTTGTAATTCCAATCTCATTTGCTTTTTTGCTTATCTGAATGATAGACTGAGATATCTTTTAAATGTATTGAGCTGCCTTTTTTATCAAAGTACGTGGAAAGTCACTGTATTTATTCTCTGCTATAATTTAGGATAGAAGGCTAAATTTTCAAAAATGATAGGTTTAATTCTTATTTTCTTTTCCTCCTCAAGCTCATTTTAATAAGTTTTAATCAATTTGATTGATAGTAAAACTGAGACGATATAAATAATATTGTTTTATGAATGAATTCAGCATCTTAGAAATAGTGAATATTTTAATTCTTCTCAAGGAAGTGACTTGGAGTGAAAAAAAAGCCAGTAAAGTGAGAGTCAACACAATTACTATGTTTCAAACACCCACCAAATCAGAAAGGGTTAATGTTATGATTATGGATTTAATTAAAATAACATAATTAAACGTACAGCTGAATTTGACAGAGGAATAACACAGAGTTTCTTACTTCGCATTCCAGAGAACCAGAGAGATGCAAAGACTAGAAAAAAATACTCTTATTTATTCTAAAAATCTTTGGCAGTGAGAAAAGGCCACTTTTCTGTTTTCATCTGTGGACTGGAAGATTGGTTGATTCTGTATAAGGGGATAAAGTTAAGGAGCTGAGGATGTGAAAATGTAACATTCACAAACTTCTAGTTTGATAAAATCCTTAGTTTATCTTTCTATGGCAGGATGATAAGAAAAATTAACATAGTCCAGCAGAGGGCACATCAATGAATTCGTTCTTGTAATGGGAAAATGAAACAGTTCATGCCTTCCCCAAGGCAAGTGGTAAGAATAATAATAATAAATTCTTTGGTCTGAGCATTTCATTAGAAAAAGAAGGTTGCATTTACCTGAAGAGTACATAGGTAAAGAAAAAGCATTAAAAGTTTTATATCTATAGCAAATGAACAGGAGAGGATCATGGCCAGAAGAGTAATATGCAAGAATAGCTTGGATTTAAGATTAAGAACTTCCAAAAAGAAAGTTAATATTTGTATTAATATTGGAGCAGTAAATTTAATTTTACCGACTCTGAAGTAGCAATGAATTTAGTGTTACATTTAATATTAATAAAAACAATATGCAAGAAAGAAGAAAAATATACCTACAAATGGAAATATTAAAAAAACTTTGGCCACAGATTTCAAACTGGCAGGTGTTAGGTCACAGTCTGTCATGAAAACATGTCTGCAGAAGTATGGGAACTGAGATTATTGTGGCTTTCCAAACAAAAAAACTGTATCAGATATTCCCATCAGGAATACTTTCATGTCCTGGTGTAGGAAGATGTATTTGAAATTACTATTTTTGAACAACTGATTTAAACTACTCTTATTAAAATCTCCATGTTTTTAAAATAAAAAATTATATTGATCATGAACAATGTTTTGATAATTCAAAAATCTATTTATTAATATGCATTTGAAATACTGCTACCGATACGGTCAACAGTATGGATGCTCCATAACACATAATCTTTATCAGTGCGCTATATATGATATAGCAAACTTTGACATAGCTTTTAAAGTAAATTGAAGCTGCCACAATCTTTTTACTACTTGGTCTACATAACTACATAAAGCAAACTAAGCTTATCTTTAAACCACATAGAAGAAATGCAGTCTGAGGTATTAGGAAACAGAAGAGATTCCTTTAGCTGTGAATATGTTATAAAAGATAAAAGCAATAATGCTATAAAAGGATCTAGTTTTCAGGTATGTGAAGCACTTTCTTATGCTTTGTTTGTGTTCGTGCTGCTATAAGCTGTCAGTGCCCAGGTCTTCATTTTCCAACTGGCCTCACTTTGACCGTGTTTGTCTTAAGGGTAAGAGGAAGTAAGGAGGTTGTACTAAACTTCTTTAAATTTCCTTGTTAAACTAGTGATTACTGTATCTTGCTCGATGATTGGGTTTTAAATGCAGCTTCTAGTGAGGAGATTAATGGTACACAGTTCAGTACAGCAAACAATCTAATTGAAGTTGAATGAACAAAACAAAAGGAGGGTCAGAATCATTCAATTTCCAACACATTAATCCTTTCTTGTTTTTCAAGAAATAAAATGATTCCAAGCCACAGCCTTTACAATAAAAACAATCCAAATCCTTAAAACCAAAGACAATTAATCACAGAAAACATTAGGACTATAGTGCAATCTTGTCCATATGAATACCAGGCTTCCTCTTTGTAAATATATGAAATTAAGATGTGAAATTTCACAAAATTGCATAGATTGCAAAAAGTAAATCCATTCTGTGAGATGTTTTGTACATTACAGTAAATTAGGTTTTGACAGTACTAAAAAAAAAAAAAATCAACAATAAACCAGAACTTTTGAAGCTGAAGAGATTTCAGAGCATTATGTGTTGAATTACCAACTGCTTCTATTATAGAGTGAAACTTGACTGGGATCCACATTCTCTAAAGGAAGGTCTGAAAACAATAGCATAAGTTTAATTGCTTTCCTTTTTTTCCCCTCCTCTCACACCCAAAAGAGGAAGATCAAATAGTGCATTTTAATGAGGACTGGAGTATCTCTTGAGATACTTCTATAACCTACAGGAATTGAAATAGTTCTGAGTAAAAGAATAAAGTGTTGCCTGGTTGAAAACAGTGACCAAATTCCACCAACTGGGAGAATTCCACTGATCAGTTGTACTTTGTACTTCAGCAGATCTTCTTTAGAGTTTCTTGTCTAGAAGATAAACCTAAATTAGTAGGACCAGAAGGACTTCTTCTCATATCTAAATTTTGACCTGACTTTGCGAAGCAGTTCAAAAAGCTATCTCTTCTTCAACTTTCATACCATTAAAACAAAATAAAACCAAACCTGAAATCCGTACTTGGTACTTGCAACTGGGTTATGTTGGGGAGTTTCTGAATATGATACAGGCGTAACATTAAAAAAATGCAACTAATGACATGAAGGTGCACTAGCATTTCAGCTGACACTTTCATACATGATTTATACTTTGCCAACTAGTCAGATGATTAATCAGTCAAACTATCTTAGCCCGAAGCAAGAAAAAGTGGAAACGTGTATGTCCCCTGGCTTAGAGCTTTCCCTGGAGTGACTTTGAAAGTGTTTTCCTAAAAGGAAAAAAAAAAAAAAGTAACTTATATAAATACAGAATTAAAAACCAAAACAAATCAGTTGAAAGAGAAACCTTTTAATTTTTGTGAATGTTTTGTAAACTTACTGAAAGAAACATACATAAAAAATAAAGGCACCAGAACTCAGAATTGAGGTAAACAGATTTTTGACCTCTAAACGCACACACTAGTCTGTTATGGTAGGATTTTTTAAATGCCACATTTCTGATCTTATTTGATTATTTTTCAGGCTGTAAGGTATTGATTTGAAAATGAAAGAAAAACTAGCTTATATTTGGTAGGGAAATACAGCAATTGAAGTCTGGCAGCAAAAAACCTCAGCATGACCTGCTGAAATACCAAAAAGAAAAAGGACTTGGGGGGGAAAAAAATAAAAGCACACACAGAATGTACAAAGAAAGATAGAAAAAGTCATATTAGCACAAAACTTTCTTCTATTCCATCTAGGAATAAAGTTTTCTAAACTTACATACTGCAAAACAGAAATCATGCCAAGTAAGGTCATTTACTCAGGTTAGAGGAGACAAATAGTTTTCATCATAACAAGCATGTCCATGTTCTCCTATTTGCTGAATATCAAAGCACCCAACAAAGAATGTGAGGAAGGAACGAAGATGATTGTCTCCCATAAAAATGCCTATAGTGAAAAGCTGTGCAAATTTCAGGTAAAAAGAAAAACTCTTTTGACATGGTGCGGCTTCTAACAACACATATCCAATCCAAACCTCAGACTTTTTAAATCAAGAGAGTGGAAAATATTCACCTCTATTGCTGGAAGGAATACTACGAAGAGCCGTTCTGCACATCCAGTGACTATCAAAGTCTCATAGAGAAGAACTGATCGAAGCAGAAACTTTTCCCCATTTAGATCAAAGCTAAAAAACAGCAGTAAAAAATAAGAAAAGCAAGCAAAAAAACCCCTCTAATGCAATGGACAACATACCAACAGAACTGCTAAAAGCATCAAATAAAAATCAATCTATGAGATCTCTAAGAGTCTGGATCCACAAAGTAAATCATTAATATCGTGCAATTTTTGGTGCAAAGATATGTTATGCTCTTTTGCTATAAAAGGTTCCTATGACAACTACTACAGTAGGAAAATGCATAGGGAAAAATTCTGCAGCTCTGTCAAAAACACACATTGAAGTTAGAGCTTGCATCTTATAAGCAAACAGGGAAAAGATCTTCATTACTAGATGAGTTCGTTTAGATTCATTTTTTATGTGATGTAACTTTAATTAGAAAGATTTTTCTTTAATGAATTTAAAGATCAACTATGAAGGAGTGAGATTGGTTTGGACTTACATCAAATACAGATTTAGCTGCTTCCTCATATCTTTGGGGATTGTGAAATGTTAAACTAGTCTGAAATTTCTTTAGAAGTTTTTAAATGTATTTTGGTAACATTATTAATAGAGTGTCTCTAATTACCGGGTGCTTTCAGTGTAATTATGGAAATGTTCCTTGTGCACAGTATTAGTTTCTTCCAGTACTTATAAGTTCGTGCACTGATGTATAACACATTCTAATGCTATCCACAATTGCAACCAGAAGTGGGATGAAAACACATATGTTTTACAGAGAGAAAGAAGATTAATGAAGAGGTCGAACCACACGCTTTTTCCAGCTTAGAAAAAATACCCAGTGTACGCAATTGCTGTGTTTATTTGTACAGTAGTCTCATTAAACTTTCCTAACCTTCCCAGTATCAGCTATTGGAAGATGTGGCAAAGGTTCATCTATGTTTAATGATAAATAGGATCTAGCAATACGTAGTAGAATACTGTGCTAGTTCCTGTAGAGATTTGGGAAATAATTTTTTATCAATTATGAATTTGATACAAACACAAATATCTGCTTTTAGGGTAGCCTTTCCCTTTAGCTCTTATCTAAAGCTTTACTATTTCTTATGCCCACAGGCAAAATAACAATGTTTCTGAAAAAGCCACCATCAAACCACCTGAAGAAGTTGTTTACTTACATCCTGAGTTTCAGCACTGAAAGAATTGTCAAGCTTGTGATTGTTTATTCTGTTTTAGGAAGAGAAGATTGAGTGGAAATGCACACCAGCCTTAATGAATAACCCAAATAAGACTTCTGTTGTAATCATCATGGGAGTTTTTACCCTTTCTATGCACAAAAGGAATTTTTTTTTTCATTTCACCTTAGAAATAAAATACAGAGGAGTAAACACATTTCTATCAAAAAAAGCCATGTATTAGTGTCTGTTACAACCACCAGAAATTTACTCTTGACTCCAATTTCTAGAGAAACTACAAAAAAGGAAATTTTAAAAACGGCAAAAAAAATATATTTCTCTGTATTTATATAGATAGATATGTCATCAGTTAAGATTTTTAAATTCACAGTGGCCAGCTGTGTGGAAAACAATGATCACTGGAATATTAACAGTTCATTTGGATTGTAAAGAACCTGATATTCCAAATTATTAAGAGCAATTTTGCACATGCACCCATACTTGTTTATATTTGAGCAAACGTGCAATACAGTTACTCCCAAGTCACATACTAAATGTGAGACAATGACAGAATTATTTAGTGGAGTGTTTTAAAGGAAGAACCTAGTTTCTTAGTCAGTTATGTGACTACGTTGTTGCTCTCAGATTATTATTATATATCAGCAAGTATGACAAAAGAAGTTCTGCAATCAGTTCTCTCCAGCAGTATTTACATAATTTTAAGGCTCAGTTTTCCTAAATATTTGGCTGAGCAACTTTTATGGAACAGTCATACACTTAGAAATGACTGCATTACCGTGACTTCACAAGTTGTCGCCCATCAAGCCCAACCTGCATTAATAAAGTATATAGACACCGAATAACAATTTAAAATAAAAATTCATTTATTTGAACCATCTTTATGGTGACTTAAACTAAGCATTTTACTTTGTAACTATAGGCAATGTGGTCTATTACAGTTACTATGGATAATCATTCATTAAGCTATAGGAACACGGCTGCCTTACATCGCACACTGATATGCCTGTTAGAATGAAATCACGTGGGAATATTAACATAGGAGGTTATTTATATAAAACCTGCAAGTATTGCACAAGATATAGCTATAGAAAGGAAAAAGGAATGACTGGGAGCTGAGTCTGATGAATGCTTATTTCACCTTGTATACCGATACAATTGCTAAATAAAGTATTCAGCTGGCACCTGAGAACCTCTGCTACATCAAAAAGTTCTAAGAAGGTTTTGCACACTCAGTTAATGCACCTTTCTGATCAGGGGAAGGTGGGGGGATAAATCAGACTGTTATAACTAATAGTCCTTAGGCTGAATCTATACAATGGGGCAGAGATGCTCCACTGCGCACAGCAGAGCCTTAGTCCCTCAGTGCTCCCTGTCTGTAGGAAAGCTCCAGGTCAGGAAGAGACACGCGTCCAACATTCTGGAATGCAAGCAGGGGAGAGGAGGGAAGTGCTCCAGCAGGTCCCCTGGTGGGAACGGCCAAAGGGCTGGGCATTGTCCCCGGTCACTGCAAGTGGGCGCTGGTAGAATAAACACCGTGGAACCAGAACAGAGCAGCAATGCAGGCTGCCGTGTAGCAGCTGAGAACTTTGAAAATGATAATGATAATTATTATTTTTCATAAAACTCCAGAAAACTGATTTCGTAAAAAATTATATTTGAACATTTTTGTCAGCTCTGCTTAACAGTTTTATTCATTTGAACTCTTGATTTGCAGAGCTGACTTTTCTTTGTCCATATGTAGAGGCACAGCACTACAGATTCCCCTCTGTACTGAAGACAATCTGATATTTTACAGAACCACTTTTAGCCCAACTCCCAGATCAATTGTTCTGATCTATAAAAACAAGAATGCCTCTTTATCTTTGGAAGAGTTTAATTAGTAGGAAATGTTACATTTTAAGAAGATAATGTATAATTAATAACTTCAGCAAAGGTGGACAAAGAAGAAAGAGACAGTAGTCTTTGTACATCCTTAAATGCATTTAACATGCTATTTATCTAAAATTAACAATCAAATTGTGTAGTAATAAGTAGGAGAAAAGCTCAAATGGTATCGCTGTTTTATTCACTCATTCTCTCAACGAAAAATTGTTTCACTGGCTGGCTGTGGCTTCTTGCTGTCTCAATTATTTTTTTAATTAAGAGACACACTCTCATGCCTAAGAAATATTTGTCAAAAATTCTTTTCTTGCCATTCTTACTTATGTTGACAAAAATCAAATTATTAATACATTAAAAAAATAATAAATTTGAGATATCTCGTCCAGGGAAAACATTTAGAGGGAAAAAGCATGGCAAATTGATTGTTTTCCCTTTAATGAACATTCCAAAAGTTCAAAGATTACAGATTAAGAAAAGATTCTGAAAAACTACAAGATGCCTTTTGGGCTACCAACAAACGACATATTCACAGTGAGGACAAGAAAACAAACATGTTGACTTCTCAGGCTTACTGTGTCACGTCCCTTCTATATTATCATTGGAATACTTCAGCAACAGTTCTCTAATTTTTGAAGTAATTTGCTAGTGGAATAAATATGCAGGTAGAGTTTCTTCACACTGTTTTGAATGAAGACCCTGAAGGTGTTTGTTCTTGGTATGGATTGACAGAATATAACCCAAAACCCAGAAATCAAACAGAAAAATTATGGTTAAGTCTGGCATTTACAGTGGCATATTGGTTGTGCAACCTTGAAAAGAGCAAGTGTCCTTATCTCACTGGGATCTACAGATGATATAACCTACAGCTAGATATAAGATACATGTCATCTGGACAAGAAGCCAAGTTGTACCTATATTTATAGCTTACAACTGAGTGAGGAATTTATGGAATTCCCCCCAAGTGGCCAATGGTTTTTGTTTGTGGGGTTTTTTTGTTTAGGGGTTCATTTGGTTTGTTTTCATTACAAGACACCTGTGGACGATTCTGTGTTAAGTATAGTGAAGATGTCGGCTTAGCAGTAGCATTCAGACTCTTAAAGACTGTCAATAGCTAGTATTATAGGTGATGACTTTATTCCAGAAATATTTTTGTTGGTAAGAGGCAAATAGGACATTTTGATATAGATTTCAGAGTTTTCAGTGATACGCTGAAAAATGTAGCAACTGTATTTCTATTTTTGTTTGTTTTAAATGAAATGTTTCACTGCCTCAGCCTGTCAACAAGGCAAAAAAGCCAGTTTAAAACACCTAGGGGAATGTTTAGAAAATTTGCAACACAGCCAGTATGAAATCATGCAATGAATTTGCTTCTGGTTCTTTATGCATGCAAAGTAAACATATCAAAACTTTGTGATTTGATAAGTTTAAAAGAATATTTGGATAATTTATTCCCAACTCTTATTAAGTCTGACCATTGCACTTTCAGGATGAAGATTAAAGATTTAAGAGAGGCATAAACACACAACTCTTACCACTCCATTAAAAAAAAAAAAAAATCCAAAGACCGTCTTTCACTCCACTCACAAAACTTTCTATTATTGATAATGTGAACCTCTACACTTCATTAGTATATTACTTAGATAGACTTATCTATTCTATAGAATGTTTAGTATTTTGATCTGGATTTAGCAATTTAAGTTTCTCTCTAGTTTTTACAGACCATGTCATAGCAAACGGACATCTACGAAGAGCCTGACACTGTCTCCAAACATCTCTCTGCAATGATGAGGACAAAATGAGTGCCAAAGTCTGGGATCAAATGAAGCAGTGGTTTCATGGTTAACACTTCATCTCTGCCCCTCCTAGCACATGAGGAGGGTGACACTGGCTGCAGTTCCCTATCAGGTACCTAGGAGGAAGTAATGACAATCTATTTTAGGCATCACAATATTTTTCCCCACCTTTTACAGACATTTGGGTTATTGGAAATTAAGTGTTCTTGGAGAAGTCAGATTTTCTACTTGAGAAAACAAATAGAGCCACCACTAGAATTTAAGTCACAAATAATATGAATTCAGCATTGTGCCCCCAATTTTTTCACTGAAGTGACATTTTCAGATGTGGAAGTTGTTCATATTCTATTTCAGCAATATTGTGTTAATGGAGGGGTTGCTTTACGTATAGTGAACTTAAATGTTTTAGTATAAAAGAATGTTAGTTCCCAGATTTAATTATTGAGCAAAGTTTAAACTAAAATCTACTTTGGAATAATTAATATAATTATTTAATGGCTAAATCTTATGGGTTTAGCCTGAATAATTATCAGTCATTTAGTTTATGTATAGCTCTTTGAAAGCACTTCTCAGTAAGAGAATTATGGAGAGAGAAGCTGGAGACAGTTCATTCATGTTTTGAAATGTAACAATTCGTGCATATCTGATTTTTTTTCTATGTCTCCACTTTTCTGTCATCTCACCTGTTTACTTATATTTCCTCCATTTTATTTGCATCCTACCTTCCACATTCCTTTTTTCTTAGGTTTCCTGGGTTTTGCCCCAGCCCTTCCTTCACAGGTATCATACGAGTTCAGCTGGAGGGCATAGCTATACCATTCCTTAGTGCCTCCATTAGCAGCAACATGCCCAGAAGACAGCAAAAAGTAGTTTCTTCAAGCTAGGCCAATCATTGCCAGAAGCATTGTAGCCTAAAAATCTATCATAATTTACCTACATTCTAATTCTAACCAATTATTAATAAATTATATTTATTTTTTACAATAAGGTAATTTTCACAGAAGCATTTTCCAACTCACATAAAATATGGCACTACGATTCTCAGTCAGTACCACTCTACTGATATGAATTGTTGAATAAATCTCTTGGACTTTGGAAAGCTGCTTCCTCCCCTCAAGCACAAACAAAGAAAATACTTCAATGCAGACAAAACAAGACAATGAAGTAAAAACAAACAAACAAAAAACACCCTCCAAGGATCTTATCAGGAAAAAAGTGAAGTTAAGAGGATTTAAACTATTAACCTTTTCTTTCTGGAAGATTAATTTTACAACTTGCTTTTTTAAAAGAGCCAGAAGCACTGATATTCCAGAAGCTTCAAATCTAAGTAAGTATTTGGTGAGGCAGAGTGGAAATACTGTGATATATGTAAAAAAAAAAAAAAAAAAAAAAAAGCCACAACCAAAAAAAACAGTACATAACTATGAAGGGAAAACAGGGAACTTGAGATGAAAAAGGAAGAGAGAGGAGAGGCAGAGAGAAAGAGATACAGTGCACGTAAACTTTCTCACTTATGTTCTCAGGAGTCATAAATGATGAAGCTGCCTAATTGAAACACCATGTGAATAGAAAACAGGCTAAGTAGATGGGAACAAGGTTCCTAGGGAGCTGGTAGGATCTCCAAGATGAAAAGAACACTTGGAAGAAAGAAATTAGAAGATGTAGGTTGAGAGAATGCATAATTTCTCAACTGTAATATTTGTCCATTTTCAGAAATGTATGCAATTCTTCACTGGAAAAGTATATTCTTTTAGGATTGATCTGAATTGGGAATCACAGCCTGGTATTGTTGATCATTTGCTCTGTTTAAGTGACTGATGTGGTTTATCCACATTCATACTTGCTCATAACTTACACAGTGCCAATCTGAAAACAAAACAAAACAAACCACACACAAAAAAATCCAAACAAAACACAAATGGTATTAAAAACATTAAGTTTGCAAAACATATCCTTGGAACTAGAAAGTATAATTTTATACCATCACACGCTTTCCCCCTCTCTCTCCATATGAGTATTGTCCCCTTTGGTTGTTTATTGCATAAGGTAGACCTGCTCTAGGCTTGAATTACTTGTTCATTTTGACTCTAAGATTTCAGTTTTGTTTACAGAACAAGTTGGAAGATATACAGTAAATAAAGTAGGGTACTGTGGGGGATAAACAATCACATGGTTATAGCACTTGAGAATGGTACTGGGAAACTGGATTCTGTGAGAATTTTAAAAGTAAACTTCTTCATAGGAAATCAGTAGCTCTGTGGTGCTGTTCTTTTTTTCCCCTCAGGCTCTTGACTTTGTATTTTTGGTTTCTGTGAAAACTCAGAGCATTGATTTGAATATATAAAAAACAAACTTTCTGAAATTAGCTAAAGTATTTGACCTCAATGGTTTTGGTTTTTGTTTTCTTATCTGTGAAATGGAAATAGCACCCTGCCATCTCACAGGAGCATTATGAAAACACATATATTAAATTAATATTTGATAAACAAGTATACATTGTGTTGATGGGAACTACATAACAGACAATGAAGTGATTAACAGTTCCTTCCTCAGATCAAAGCCCTAGTGGTATCCAGTAAGTCAGTCAGACGAACAACAGTTAACAATAAGGACTAAATGAAATATTGAACCTCTGTTCATTGGGTGAATTGAATTATTTTGGTCTACAAGACAAAGCACAGAGTTTATGTTAAAAATAGCATGTTTATGTAATTGCACTATATCAGAGTTCACTCACACAAGGAGGCCCAAACAAGGTTGTACTGGCAACATTAATTTTGCTGTGTAATAACTCTCTATGTGCTTACCTATGCCACCTTCAATTATATATTGCAATTTTTTTCTGGGCATATTTAATCCCAAATTACAATTACCTTCAGTAATCACCCACCTTTTTTTTTTATTTTTCCTGGAACTCAAGCAGCAACCCAGCTGCTATTCAACAGCCGTGATCTTCTCAAATTTATTTCATTTGTATTCTCTCTCAGAACAAAATCAAAAGTATTCAATTCCAACTTAATTACCTAAAGGCATTTGTGCTGCAAATAGTTTCCTCTCTTCACATTTTTCTTCTGGTGGCACTGGACACGTGCACAGAGCAGTAGAAACAATTGATTAATGAGCTGATAGTTTCTAACAAGATATAATCAGGAAGAGATACTGTAGCAAGGAGATACTGCCTTCCACTCAACAAACGCATTTTCATGCTGCCCAAGAACAGGGAGCTTGAAATAAAGCTGGGAATTTCTTTGGAAAATATGTAGTCCAGTATATTCCTGATAGAACAAGAGTGTTCTGTATCTGAACATGCCCATAACATTCTCACACAAAAGAACAGCACGTTTTTCTATATAGGAAAATCAAGTTCACGATGCGTAACACCACTTAAATCCTCACTATGCTCTAGTTGTCCAGAATTTATTTGGGAACCTCAGATCATCTATCACCTCACACTTACGTAATGCTATTTATCTTCCACAATATTAAAGAAGCAAGGAAAAGAAAATGTGTCATGTTTCCAGTCCTTTAGTACCAGAGCTATGTCCGTCTACTTCAGTTGTTCTGAACTATTGAATAGCTTTGTCACCAGTACATGATGATGGCTTCCTATAGATCTGATTTTCTGTATAACACTCTGCAAAAATCCAGTATACATCAATTCACATTCTCTTTAACCCTCAGCCTATATTCTGTCCTAAGGAAGGGGAGATTTCTAGGAATAATGTAGAAGAGACACTGAGCCAGCTGAACAGTTGGGGATTTTGCAGTGTTGGAGAGTCTGCAGTAGTTTTGTGTGACTGTTTTCCTCAACATTTCAGTTAAAATGTTTCTTCTTAGATAAAATAAAATATGGATATAATTTTATTTTCTATGAAAGCATAAAGATTTTAATCATAAGATTATATAACATTATGAAAGCATAGGAGTTATCTTTTTTAATTAATGCCCTAAAGTGCAGTTCATTCTTTTTTTAGCACATCACTGGGAAAGTTTGCCAGATAGCATGTAACTTGCTGAGGAATGAAACCATCCTTGATGTTACTACGTCAATTCCACGCAGTGTTCTGAAAACATTTTTTGTCTAGTCCGTACAAATTGCAAACTATCCACATTAAGTGATGCTGCATTTCACAATACCATAAATAAACAGAGAGTGGTGGATGGCTTAATTGAGAGGCATTCAAACAGCTGTAGTGTGATACCCAAGAAGATGGTTAGATGCGTAGACCAAGGGTACCAACAACATCAAATGTAATAGCAGGTATGTGCTAGAGGCAAAACTTAAATTGATCAGTAGGAGACATTCCTGTTACCATAAGCATGCCCCCAAACATAGAAGCAGAAGGGTAGATTGTCTGTGACTATAAAGAAAATATAGATAAGATAGGGCAGCACTGTGGAAACTTTTGGAATATAAGGGATCCGCATAGGAGTAACTGACTTCGTACAAACCTAATTAGAGCAAAGCTTCTGGCACTTTAAACTGCAGACCAAGAGGGAGGTGGTAATTGCACAGAGACCATAAGATGCATGAAAATGGGGTGTTGCATATACCAGGCCACTAGAAAATTCTCCTCTAGGAGTTCATGAGGAACTGCTGGTGTAAATTTTGAACAATTTTGGTATAGTAGCAAAGTTGAATTTTGATCCTACTTAGTAAGACAATTTAAATATCCACCAATAGAGCATCAGGAGTATAAATAAAACAGATTATAAAGCTGGAAGGAAATTTCACATTAAAGAAAAATCCAAATAGTATCCTTGGGAGGGGTGCTACTTAAGTTACAGGGAACAGGTCTATCCATAAACGGGTTTTGTTTAGGTGGGTTTTTTGGGGTTTTGTTTTGGTTTTGTCTTAGTTTTTTGTTTGTTTCTTTGTTTTTGGTGGGGTTTTTGTTTGTTTGTTTGGGGTTTTTTTTAATATATAAAGCATATAATTGCATGTTTTGCAAACTCCACAAATAATTATTGCCATTTCAAATCTTGATACTTGCTGGGTTTTTCAGTAGCTGAAATTTACTTGTGTGCAAATTTCAATTTACAGTAATCCTTACATAAACTAAACAATTTACTAATCTACTGTTGCCCAGGTGTTCCCACTTTGAATTTTTCTGGAACCAGCTCTCTCTGCTCCAACAAAGAATTTAGTGTTTTATGCTCTGCTGTATTTTGTTCTTCAATTAACATTAGGGCTTGGGGTATAGCTATGGCCAAAGAGTATAATAATGAGAAAGATCAGAACTTAGCTGCAAAACTGAGAAATGCTAAAGACAGCTTTTTAATCTCACAGAAAGCTTTTATAACACATGGTTTTCCACATGTGCTATGACAAGAGACACTGAGTCAACAGATATTGTCCCCTCCCTCTGGAACAGAAATTATTTACTGTGAACAAGTCTTGTGTAAAGGTCTCTTCTCACCAGCAGTTACATGTCATGCTTTTATTGATGTCGTCTCCTCATTCTGGAAGTGGAATGGAGTGAGTCAGACTTCTTACAGCTTTTGAATAGATAACAGGGGCCAAATTAGATATAAACTGTACTATAGGTTATGGTTTAATCCATCGATGGATAATTTTGGACTTACTATGAAAGGGAAGAGCCAGGGCTTGACAGCAGAAGTTGAGCTCTCATCCAGATATGAAAGAGACTAAAGGTGGAGCTAACAGCAACTACAATAGTGATGCATAGTCAGAATATGGAAGGAGAAAAGAAGATTAATTTCTGCAGAACAAAACTGATGGATCTTAGATCTATAAAATGAAGAAACCCATATATAAAATTTGAAGATGGTTTGCTGTCACATATTTTAAGTAGTGTGGCTTGATGGTGTAAATTAGTTAAGTTAAAACCCGTGTCCCAAAAATGTCAGATTATATATACTATATACTCAGTAAATCTTGTCACTGTCTACTTTTCCTCCATCTGATGCAAAGCCTTGAAAATATGTATATGTTGAAACACACAGATGTACTTAAAACCTACACAAAATTTGCTACCAAACAAGGGTCATAGTCTGGAAGAAAAACCTTGGTGGATTTTCTTAATCTGTTTTGATGTTTCTGTATCTATCAACTTCATTCAGAAAGAAAGGACTAACATAGTATGACTGAGTAACCATTACTCTAAACATCTACCCCAGAAAGAGTTGCCTCAGAACTTCTTTTGAAGTAGCAGTTAAGACAGCTCATTTGGTTCTTTTTACGAATGATATAAGAATGCAAGACTATAAACAATCTCTAGTAAATATTATTCTGAAGAGATATATTATAATAAGCTGCTTATAATTTTTTTTTTATCTCCCAACTGAGTTGAAATGTAGCAATTCTTTTCTACTCTTACTTTCTCATGAACAGCAACAAAGCCAAGCAACTAATACTCTGAGCAGAAAAACTAACAAAACTTGGCCTTTTGTGAGTTCATGTATCACGCTTGATTTATTCAGCTCCCTCACATCTTTACAATCTATCCCTTTACAATTCCTCAGTCTCCAGCCACCCTTTTTCTCTCTTCTTTTTCCTAAACTCTCATCCTATTCCATGTATACTAACAATTTTTTTTTAGCCTGCTGAATGGCATATGCTTTGTTTTCATTTGCAGCTTGACGTACATTGACTGGTTAGCTTGCTGCTACTTCTTCATTCTTGGAGAAGCATTACCTCTAAATTAATGGCAAGCAAAACAAATAGCTTTGGAGTCTGCACATATCTAAACCAATGCCATATAGGCCTTCATAGGACCCCATGCCTCAGATCTATGCCCTCTTGTCAAATGTGGCTGAAATCAGCTAACACACATAAAACTTAATGGTGGGCTGGTAGGATAAAAAGGGATGAGGAACAAATACAGTGAGCAGGAAACTAAGGAAAAGATTGCATAAGATATAGAAAATCAGGACAAAAAATAGCAGTTCTTATTCAAAAAACACGCATGTAGTGTCTGTTTGATTCTCCAGTAATGTAAATCTACTCAGGCACATATTGAAATAGAATGAAAAGAAAGCATTTTTTGATATTTGTTTTCCTGTATTTTTTTTTTTTATGATTCTCTACTCTTCAAAAATTACCAAGTGGAAAGTAACCTCCCCGCTACCCCACCACCACCACTCCACTTCTATCTAAAGACTTCTTCCAGGCAAGTATTTGAATTTAACCTCAAAAATCCTTTCCACTACGATACTCACTTGAGTCACACAAATAGGACTCAAGTATATGCTGAAAGGTATTTTTCTAAGTATGTGTCTTTCTCTAAGTTAGGATGACATTGTCGATGTTTCTCTGAGTTGATGCTTTGGTCAGATAGTAGAAATCTTGAAGTCTAGTAAAAGAAAAAAATCAGTCCTGAAATAACAGTAGCAAGAGGTATTTGAAGTCTGCTGAAAATTTGCCATCGACTTCTATGAGGTTCAATGTTTACAAATTCACATTGAGATTTTTATTCAGAGAGAATTATAGAGATAATACATTTTTCTTATGCTTATATTCCTGATAAGGGTTTTCAACAGAAGTTACAGTCAAATCCAATAGACTAGATAGTTTATAAAAGGCACTTATTTTATACATCTTCAGAACTATGAATTCTGACTGAACACCAGATGCTAAATCAGTAAGAACACCCCTTTAATGACTGTCAATTGAACAAGTGTTCAAAGTGGTTTGAATCTCTCATCTGCAGACTGGCTGCTCATTCTATTTGATACTAGGACTGTATCACTAAAATTTACAGCAGTTTTCTATTTACTAAAATTCTAGCAGCATTATATTGCTAGCTCCTGAACTCTATCAGAATTAACACCCACTTGTGCTATTAAACTTTAAGGATAGAAACATTATCTTGACTTAAAGTCAGTGAATATTAAATAATACACAAACAAACAACATGTCATTTGAATACCGAAATAACATTTTAATATTTTCTTGGTGATGTGCAGAGCTAGAAGGACTGTATTTTTGTTAAAAGCATTTTGGTATATTCAGGGAACACTGAAGAAGACAAGAACTAATTATTTTACTACTGTTGATACAAAGCCTTAAATATATGCACTTACTGAGGGCAACTGAAAAGCCTGGCAGGACAGAGAGATGGAAATGTAATTTTTCCCGAATCTGAGACACAAAAACGTTCCCATTCTACACAAGGATGGTAAGCAGCCCAACAATCAGACGCAAGGCAGTCTCACCAGATTAGTGAGGTAAAGCCATGGTTCAGCCTTACCGCTCGATTCACAGCGTATGACCATTAGTGCATGACCCGGACTAAGCAGCCAGCCAGAGGCAGGAAATCTCACAGGCAGCCACTAGCAGAAGAAATCTCATTCCTTTTTTGTTTCCCATGTCTACCTCATCTGCCCAGAGATATTACAACAGAAATAATTGCATATGTGTACTTCAAAAATATGTGCTTAGTGCACATAACCCAAATAAGTCACAAGGTCTTCTGTCCCTTACATCTTTCATCTCTAAGTGTGAGAAAGATTCATGTAAATATCAATGAATTATTTAAAAACAATAAAGTTCCAAAATACTTTTATGAAGGTATTTTTATCACACATTTCATAAATGGGAAAACTGTAAGACTTCATCTAACAACAGACAGTATAAAATATATGCAAACATTGTGGAACATTTACCCTAAAGTGACTTTTCTAAGGTCATACAGTGAGAACTAAAAATAAAAAGCAGAAAATTCATCAGTCCAAAATAATCACATCAAAGAAGAATTTTAATATTACATCCCAAAACCTCAAAGTTCTGACAAAAATATTTGAGAAGCATCAAACTGGTATTCTAAAGTTGCATAAACTAAATTCTGAAATTTGTGGTGGGAAGGCATATATAGCATATTACTGTGCAATTTAACTGGGAACCTGTGCTCTGTGAAGAAATATTCAGCAAGTAATTTCTAAATTATTTCCATCTACACTGGAGGGCTATTTCATAAGCTATCATTACCCATTTTACTACACTTAAGTGATAATGCCACCATTCTTCATTTCTGAAACTCAGTTTCATACCGCTCACTTCAAAGTGATGGAAGAAGAATAAAAGCAATGTATTTTCTTTACTTGAACTGGCCAGAGGCACAGTGGGGAGGAGGCTTCATCCTCTCACAACACCAAGTGGAGCTTTTTTACTTGGGACTTACACAAAGAGCTGTGATATTCCAAGACAGTAAGCACATGAAATTTTTGTCCATGTACTACAAAATATTACCTGTATGTCAATAGTTCAGCATTGGCAATGGAAACAATTGCTTAATCTTATCTTGAAAACAGCACATTTCTTCAAAGATAATAATGAGAAAAAGGAGAATATTTGATTTTGGAGTTTCTGCAACTTGTGGAAGTCTTTATACTCAGCCTTTTAAGTTTTGTTGTTTTTTTTTTTAATAATGACACCGCAAGAGGGAGAAAAGAAGAAAAAAACTGAAAATATCTTTCAGTGCTTTGGTAAAAACTGGTCTACAGTGAATTAACTGTGTTTGTTCTATGTATTTAGCAGCTTCTAATTCAATCTATTTCAGTTTTCTCTGTTCTTTAAATGCAGATTGCTGGGTGGTGTAAAAGGGATCTAATTAGCTATAAATACCAAATAGGACCCAAATACCCAAATAAAAAGGATTGTTATGAAAATACAGTGAACAGCTGTGCCATTTGATAGATTGGTTTTGTTTCTAACAGTGCTTCTATTAAAACATCGGAGAAGGCTTTTCAGTTTACATGACTGTCTTCCATTAAAACCAAGCCTGTTCTATACATGAAGGGCCATGAGCAACCATGGAGGAAATTAGCTATATTTTTCTAAAGCAAGAATAAAGTTTATATTAGATTGCATTAATAATAATTTGTTCACAAACAACAAAAGTAGTACTGTAATTGAACGAATTAGTGTAGGAAGTGATCATTACATATTGATAGGGACTAGAAATGTTGCTGTCTGACTTTTTTATTTTTTATTATCACAATTTAAAAAATATGACTCATTAAATTTAAAGCTATTGAAAAATACTAGATGAACGACTGCAGAGTGTAAGACTATGATATGCCTTCTGCTGAAATGTTATCTTGAATTAGAAAGAGACGGTACGAAAAAGCAAATCTTGAGAATTAAGTTTTTCAGGAATAGCACATATTAGTCTATCCTCTGTTTTCAGAAGTGATTGATCACATAGAAATCTGATGCTAAGCTGAAATTAAAAAAATACAAACTCTCACAATATGAAAAAGTGGAAGTTTAAATCAACATAAAACAGTCTATTGGAGCTTTAATTTCCAATGCTTACTGGTATGTTTGACTCCTAAAAGTTTCATCATGCGTGTCTTACTAATGAGATCTGGCTTACACTACTGAAATTGCACCTCAAATCCAGACATCATATAAGAAATCACATAAACAGATTTCAAAAAACACTGGAGTCATAGATCCAATTAACTGCCAGATGTTCTGAGTCATAATCACTCTCTCCATTTCAAATCCACCATCAGTATCAAAACTTATTAAATATTAGTTTCAATCCTATTTGATAAACTGCTTGAAGACTGGATTTTTGTGGTTTAGGCATAAAATTATCTGGAATTGAATGCAATATTGCACATTCTTTCACCAAGCAGGGACTCAATTTTCAAGCCTTTCAGCTAGAGATACTGGTCTGAACTTTGAGACTGAGATTTAGAAACCACTCTGTTGTATAACAAAATTTATATGACATCCAGTCATGATGCTTCTGTCTTTGGTGCCAAACTGACCTTGTGCATCAGCAGAGTGAATTCTGAGTAAAGGTTTGATCATTTATTTTAAAGCTATAATTTCAACACTGAATATAGTGATTTACCTGTATGATTTTGTTAATATGAACAATGTTTTCATACAGTCCAATCAACAGATACCCATAATCACTGATATACTAGGCAATGCTCCTCTAACTTACAGGAAAAAAAGATCCAGAAAGACTGTGAAAATTAAACCAAAATAAAAAGTCGCCATATTCACTTGGACTTCAGCTGTCATAACAGATCGTAAATTTGAGACTTATTCATATGGAAGTTTTCTATTTCTTTTGTACCAGACTGAGCATTTTAAAGTTATGGGAATTATTTTTAGACAAGGAAAGCCCTTGTTGCTGCATTTTTTTTTTTAGCAAAATTTGATATTGGACTTTTTCAAGTATCCTCAAGTTACATAATTACAAATGTACAAAGCATAACCTCTTAATGTATCTTATGTCCCTCTGGTATTTCTAGTAAGTATATATGTGAATATGAGGGCAGAATTTCAATGTAATCAGATCTCACTTATTAGTAAAATGCATAAAGTACAAAGGAATTGTTTTTTGCCTGTTTTAATGGACATTTCTGACAATTTTTATCATTGACAGAGAAAAGGTTTCATTGTTCCATTAGTATTCATGGGATTTACCCACACAGCTCTCCCATGTGAGACTGGAGAAATTTACCCTTGAGAAAAGACATGGTAAAGGTTAATATCATCCATATGTGGGATTTTACTGTAATGCCCTTACAAATACAAGCTGTGGAGGTCAAACCAACCAACCAGGAATTGCAAAAACAATACTTAGATTTTCCCCTTCTAGCTATTTTCTTTCCTGCAATAAATTGCCATTCAGGTACCAGGGGAAGAAAAAAAAAGGGGAAACCAAACCAAACCAAACAAAAAAAAAAAATTAAGGAAGTGCATCAAACTTCAAAACCCCCAAACTGTAATGCTGTAAAGGAACACAGTGCAGCAGTACAGAGGACATAGTATTTTTAAGATGCTCTTTTGCCAATGGTACCCTCAAGATTCTCATAATGAAGATTTTTTAAATTATTTTTGTCCCATATTTTTACAGTTATTACATTATATCTGTATGAAACATCACAATTTTAAGACTGGTTCATGGCATTCATTTCCCTTTATTGATATTAACACTTTTCTAGAGGCCCCAACATGTACAAAATGTCTATGGAACCAAATCAGCTGTGATTAGACTTATAACTGAAAGAATGACAGATACAACTGAAAATGTTATCTATAGTTTTAGAAGAGTGCAATGAAGTTATCCCTGTCTTAGGTTGATATTTGATTTTTGAAAGCTAGCAGATGAATAAAAAGATGAATACTATCTTATAAATGACCTTTCTCTTCTGAATGATCTGCAAAGCCTGAATGTGAAAATATTCAGGGGACAGTATGAGAGTCACCTTTTAATTCATATGTTTAATTACTCATTCTATTATTACACAACTTTCAGAATTATAGACTTGAAATAGAATCCTAAATTTTTTTAATCAAGCTGTAGCTCTTGGACTTATTAATGTATTACTGTACCACTCATGAAAATTCCACAAATTAGACCTTTGCTGAAAATTTGATATGGAAATGAGAACAGCACTTCAGCCCTTGAACCAAACTGCATCGTATGTGCAGTGTTGACAGGGAAACACATGTAGATAGGATGTAAGGAGTCACAAGGAACAACTGCCAAGTAGGTGGATATCCTTTACTTTCTTGACCCCCAGCTGCACTTTATTCTTTGGCATTTTGACAGTACAGTAGGTTAGGCAGAAACTAAGTAAGAGAAAGTTCTGCCCCAGGCAAAAACAATTTGAAAGGTTGGACTGCAAAAGGAATATCAAAGTTTTTCTGCCTTCATAATTATTAGAGAACAGAGGTGGACAACAAAGGGAAAAAGAAATGTGTCTGCTGCTGAGGCACAGCATAAAAAACATAATGTGACACTGATAACAGTGACATCAGAATTTAAAACAAGTTTTCAGTCCAACCCACCCTCCAGCAAATAGCGTTACATCAAAAGTAATCCTTCATCTATCAGCATTTCAGTAGAAACATGCACCAATAAATTTTTAAGTTTAAAACTTCACTAATATCAGCCATTTGGAATAGCTATCTTTAGTCAATTCTGACAGAAAAAATAGCACAATCCCTGCAATCTTACATATATCCCCTTTTTCGTTGCTCAAAACATTGGCTGGTTTGGAGATGAAGTGGCCTTCTAAATGTCATGAAGACATAGCTCCATGGGAGAATGGGCTTGCAAAGTAGGCTTAGCTTTAAGAGTTAGTTATTCTTTCTTCATCTTCTACATCCAAGACAATTAATTCTGTAACATTCTACAGTTGCTGGTTGTTATCTGAGTTACTTGAGAATGACATGAAATAAAAAGTTGTAAAGGAGCAGCGTTACTACATCACAGAATTTTTTATTCAGATACGTATTTCTTAAGGCACTTGGGTATTTCAGATTGTATTTCAAAATTAAATTAAGAAAGCTATCCAGTGCCTGAGAAAATGCTGGGGATTGTATTTACAAAGCCACAGCAAAAATAATAACGTGTGTTTAAAATAACAACAAAAAATTACTGTTGTGCTATCTGAAACATCTTAATTCTGAAGAGATAGCAAGATCAGTGAAAAACTTACACAGAAAGAACGAATTCCCCAAAGAAAAACAAACATAAAGAATATTAATATCTGAAAAGTCACATTCATTCTTCCACAGCCTTTTCAGTACAAAAAGTAAGACAGAGTTTTATAGCACTGCTTACTCTCCTTTGTTCTTCCCAAGCTCTTTGCCTTTTTTTTGGCTTTTTTTTCTTTTTTTTTTTCTAGCTAGTTCAGTGATTAATTTGAATCCATTAGCACATTCTTATGTTGCACAAACCACTTACAAACTCCACATGATCATGTCACAATCTGTATCATTTTAAAAATATTGATACTATTATCAGTAAATTAACAGCAAATGGCATACAAAGTATATAATAGATAAAGATGCATTGAGAAAATAAAGCAAGGGCAAAAATTAAAATTGTTTACTTACAAATTCGACCTCAAAGTGGAAGCTCCATCTTTCTGTGAAAAAATTAAGAAAATATATTTGATGTTGCCACTATTTATTCTCCAGTTTGTACAGAGAGAGAATCTGGAGAATAATTTTTAAAAGTCTACTCAATTTGCATTATTGTTCATTACTAGCAACTGAGAATGTTACATACGGTCTTTTAATTGACACAGATTAATGTTTTATTTAGTATTTTTTTGGCATTATCATGTACCACTTGTCTGATTTTCCAGCACTAAATTCAGTAATATGTTTAAATTTATTTCAACTAATACCTATTTTCAAGTTTCCAGGCAGCATTGCAACTACAAAATTAATTTAATTAAAATAAATGTCGCTATTATTAAAATAATCATTTCCACAAAAAAACCAAAAGATCTTGTCATTTGTCATCACTGACTATGGCGCACATGCTTAGGATGTACTAGTTCCAAATATATATTTTTTTTTTCTAAAGTGACTGGATCACTGAACAGGCCA
The DNA here is from genome assembly GCF_036013445.1 of Caloenas nicobarica. NCBI lineage: Eukaryota > Metazoa > Chordata > Aves > Columbiformes > Columbidae > Caloenas > Caloenas nicobarica. Next base: position 8,433,242 of record NC_088256.1, read on the forward strand.
GGTACACAGATTCCATTACTGGTCTGGGACTGTGCTAAATAAGTATGTATCAGATGAAATGCAAATCTATAGCTATTAATGTGGTACCTGCAAAGTCACTGACAACGAGTGGCTGACACAGAGTACACCCGTTATTAAGCTCTGACGCAGTGAAACAAGAGCGTTCCTGACTTGACAGAAGGAAAAACCATTTCAGCATGAGGACAGCCAAGCATGGGACAAGGCTGCAGCGCAGTCCCCTTGCTGCCAGGTTTCCAGAACCTGGCTGAGCAAAACCTTAAGTCTAATCTCAGCTGATGCTGCTTGGAGCAGGAGGCACATCTCTTGGACTAGAGACCTCCTGGCATCCCTTCCTACCCAAATTATCCTATGATTGTATACTAGAAAATGACACGTATATTAAATTCTTGCATTCAGTAAATAAAAGTGATGTCTAAATATGAAAAGTGAAATGGGAAAACCAGAAGGATTGAAATACAGACAATTTTAAAGTAGGAAAAACCCAAGACTGAAGTATGTAGGAATTATTAGATGACACAAACTTAAATCTTCCACAACTCTGTATAAAACTCTGTATACATTTTATAAATCTGACATTTACAAAGTGATAAAAACTGGAGGCAGTCTAAACTAAATTTATTCCTGGCAGGAGATGACATAAAGAAATGACAGTTGTTTTTTTTTTTAAATAAGTAGATCTACTATATATGTATTTTTTCTACAGGAGAACTGAGGAAGGGTTACATTGGCAATATAGGATTAGGTTCCAAAAATGAATGAATAAGTTCTTTTCTATTTCTGGAATGATATAATGCTAGCAACCTTCAATATCACTCAGCAGCTCTATGAAACAAAATGGATATAAAATTTACAACATGATAGAAATTTCCCTATTGATGGCAACTTGTGTTCCTTTCTTTTGGGACTGTCACAGAAACAAGAAAAATTCAGATAGATGTCAAAAGCCATTTAAGAGAAAACTTTCAAGTCCATTTGGAAACGTAAACTATATTTGAAATGCGATGTAATCTATTACAAATGCATCTCTTGTGATAAAACAAATAAGGGAAAAATACAGGTTGTCACAGGAAGAGATGTTTTTATGGCCCTCTGCACACGTGAGTCATTTCTACTGCAAATACTTTCATTACCTCAATACCTATGGATTACTAACAAACAAATAGTTCTGTGTGAAATTAGATCTTATATAGTTTAAGTACTGCATTTGGATAATGATATGGGATGAACTGACTGCATTATAAAATAGCTGCCTATTTAATTAGATGTGTTCCGAACATTTGGTGTACTTGTATTTTAGTTAATATACTCTGTAGAATCAAAAATACCTTTGTTTTAAATAACTACATAGACTAGAACATTCTTTGCTTATCTGTGGATCAGAGAGATCATATGAAGTAAATATGAGGATTTGTACTATTTCTTTCTTCCGTACTGAAAGAAAATACCAAACATAATTCAGCACGCTGGGAAGAATCAGAGCAAGAGTTAGAGGACTCAGGACAAATAAGTTTGTCTACATTGCACTGACATCCTAGTAGCCCACTAGGATTATTGTTTAAGACAAGACTGGTGTCCTGTACCTCTGTGAGATATAACTTTTCTCTATTACTAACACCATTTCTAAAATGTTTCTAATCCATTTTACACTGTACAAACTCCACGCACAATGTGTGACAATTATACAGATATCTACAACTTAAAAGAAACTAAGTTCCTTTAGAGGAATTACAAGACTTGTTCAAACTTTTTTTTTTCCCTCAGGGTTTCCTTCTGGATTATTATTTTTTTAATATTAGTGCTATTTTTATTAAAATAATTCTTCTTTTTCATTTTAATAAAAATCTTAAAACTAGTACTTCAGTAGTTTTGTGTTCCATGTAGAATCCTCTGCAATTCTTTAAAAGAATTTTACAGTTTAAGAGAGTGATGACATACATGTCAATGGTTCATAAAATGCTTTTAAGAAAAATTGGAAACCCACAGAACAAAAATAAGAACATCCTCAAGTGAAATGAAAAAGCAATAAATTAAAACCTTTTTAGAAGTAATTCTTTTCATTTCTTATTCAGTAAATCAGCAATCCATGGATTTTCACCTGTAAAATACCGCTGCAGGAAATTGCTCAACAAGAATTATAAAGAAAACAGTTTAGTTAATTAGAAGTTGACCAAGTAACAAGTTACTTAGATGACTAAATCCCAGTTTCAAAATAATTTATCCATTTAGCCTGTCTCGTGAAAAATTTATGGAAAAACTCATGTAGATGTCATTTTTGCAGATATGGTTTGGTAGGTTTTTTGTGTGTTTTACCTAATATAATTTGATATTTTAGATAAATAATACTGTATCCAAAAGCTTTTAAAGATTATGTCACCATATACTGAACTGTTCCATGGCTATTGTCAAAGACAGCATATGTGGCAAAAGACATCCTAATGACAGCTTCTAACTAATATTGTTGTCTCCAGAATCTTGTTAAAAAGCAGCAATACAGCCCTTGATTTTTTGAATTATCTATATCATATAAAGTCTGAAATACAGTTTTTCTCCTTTACAAAGAGTCACTTTTATTAATGCAATGGTTATATAAAACATACGTATTAGAAAAACGGAAAAGTGTAAACAACTCTTTGCTTTCAGATTGAAATGTACAGTATGATACAACAAAATATTCCTTCCCTTTCTCTCTAGTAGAAATTTTTTATTGTGTATAGTAAACTTTTTTATAGATTTTATGCTTAGTAGTTCTTTAATATATGGACAGTCAACTTTTAGAAGAAAAAATGATGGGAAATCAAAACTTTTTATAATCATAGACAGCAACTTAAACAGTCCAGTAAACCAGAAAATCAGTGAACAAAAATGGTCAAAGTTCACCTTGGAACTGAACTGTTCATTTGAGAAACTGTAATACTGGGGGTTCAATCAGTCAGTTAAGCTGTAGCTGTTCTACTGCTCCACTTCAAGAAAGAAATTCTAAAAGTAGTCTAGAAACACAGATAATTATTTGCATTTTAGATATTTATCTAAATTTGATAAACGAACCTTGGTAAATAGAAAAGAAACTACCTTTGCAGTTTTTAAGGAAAGTGAAATATAACTTCTCGTGGAAACATCTATCTAATCTATAATTAATATTTTTGTTATAAATATCTATCCCATAAAATAGAAAAGTGATCTGCAAAAAAGACGTCTCCTCCTAAGAGCTTGTCTCTTTTTTATCTATATTGGATAATCAAATAAGACATATTACCTCTCCTTACAAATCTTGCTTCATTTATTTTTTAAAGCTCTAGCCTGCCTTCTATTTAGAGCTTCCATATGCCTCATGAGATGTCATCAAATACTCATTTTTGTTCTCTACCATGTCAGTCAATTTGCTGTTTTGGTTAAAGCAACATTTGTCACATTTATGCTAATGATAAGCCCCTTCTTCCCCAGACACCACTTACTGTTGCCAGCCATGCGAAGTGAATGAGAATTGTGGTTGGTTGCTCTGGGAAAGAGTTTGGGAAGGCAGAGGTCTAGTGAAGCAAGTGCAAGCCAGGATGACTGGGGTGGTAGAAAGCACAACCCAAACCCATTACAATGGCATCAGAATGTCAGCATGGCCACGTCTACTGAGTGTGCTATCACACATGTTTAGAACCGTGATGCTTCTGTGGAATTAAAATAGTGCTGTCCCTTCTTTTAGTGAGCTTTGTTGTTGCTGTTGCTACAGTCTACGTTAGCTTCACTTGGACAGATTTTTTTTTGCTTGGTAAATTCCGCTAACTCTAGGACTTCCATATGCACCTCGTAAGGACTCAGTCCTGGTGTGACAGAAACGTCACAAGATTCTATGAGTCCTCCATTAGTCCTCTCCACTGTAGTTGTCGCAGTCTTAATGCTCATTAGCTTTTAACAAGATTTTTCACCAGTCTCCCTGTCTGTTTGTATCCCAAGTGAGAGTATGTATCTTCCAGTTCATTTTTATGCAGCATACAACACTCTCAAATTTTTGTAAAAAGAAACATAATTGGCTTACTTCCCTTAATTTAACTGAAACCTGAAAAACAGTGCTTGAAGCCAGCATTTTCCTTCTGGAAGATATCCACTGCTTAGAATGAAATGCTGTGCAAGCGTTTTCCAGTTGTTCTTCACACTTTCCAAAAGCTTCACTGTTCTATTTCTCACTCAAAGTATTTCTTAGTTTGTGATTCTTCTGCCCATGTGTGAAATTTCAATTGGATTATAGAATTATTCTCAAAAAAAAAGCATCCCAAACAGAAAGGCTCACTATTTTAGACTTACAATGGAGAAGGAACAGGGGCAAAGAGAGCAACTATTATCTGAAAACTGTAAGTGCTTATATTTGTATATGTATATTTATAAAATAGATATGAAGGCAAGGAAATTGTCACCTATACAGAACCGATTGAAACAAATTGGTTTTCTAAAATGAACTTTAAAATAATTTTCATTATTAGCTTACTGACTAAGTGTAGGGATTTTCTGAAACATTAATAGGAAGGGTACTTGAAATTTGAATTGCATTAAAAAGGCACAAGGCAAAAACAGAAGCCAGAAAAATAGGATAGAAAGACAAAAAAGACATAAAATTAAGTCAGAGAAAATAGCAAACCAGTATGCATAATCTATAAAAACATGTGATGTATGTATTTATTTCTTCCAGTAGGAGGAAGAACATTTTTTTCGACATTCAGTGAAATGCAGCATTTTGTTATGAAAAAAAAAAAATCTTAAACTATTGAGTCATTCCATATCTGGGCATTATCTTGATGGTGTCTGTTTAACCCATTTGTAGCAACTTGGGTTCTACCAGGATTCATAAGGGAGAACTGTAAAATGAGGAAAAAACCAGCACAAATTACTTCGCAGAAAGAGACTTTACAGTAGTACGCACAACCCACGGGCTGTGGTGTGAATGTACAACTTGCTAACAAAACAGAGCTGGGCTCAGGGAGTTGAAGTACAAAGGAGCAAATATCCATAAAATTTCCACGGAAATTATAGTTTGGTTTTATTCTTTTTTTTCTTAAAAGTGTAAAATGAATATAAAGAAAACACTTCAGCATAGGAAATCTTTCAAAGCAGGAAACACTTCTCATTTCATAACCTTCAAAACATTAAGAGTTCAATCATACTCAAACAGAACGGGACAACCAATCACAGTAGATCTGCATCAAACAATAAAAGATAAAATAAAAAGCCCTCATAATCTCTCAAAACAGTAATTTGTTCCATCCTTTATGATGTCCTCTATGCCAAGGCCACAAATATAATACATATTCCATCCTTTGCAGCCTCATCATTTAAAAGCTCGTTAATCTCATTGTTCGTGAGAAAACATCTACAATATCTGGGTCTTTGCTTAAAACCCATTTGATTTTCTTTGACCTAAGCTTACGTTAATGCAGGTCTGCAAGGAATCATCAAAACAAGTTTCTGTGAATACTGGCATAAATTGAAACGAACTCTCTTTGTTTCAGGAATGTCCTAGATGTAATAAAAACATTGTGCTACAATTGCATTACACAAGAACATACATAATAGCTCGCTCATATCTAACCAGTTAATCTTTATTTTCAACAGATGAAAGGCATTGGCACAAAGGCTGAATTTCTGCCAGTTTCATCTTTTAAAACATTCTGAAACCAGAGGAAAGCACAGTAGAAAGTCCCTATCATCTCTCAGTGCCTGCAGACTACCATTGACAAGAACAGAGTTCTACACTCTGTTAGTTTTTTACTACATTCACTGATACTAATAGAACTAAAACATGCTGATTAAAATACATGATTACCAAATAATGCATATTCTTTTTTTGCCAAATAAGGCTCCAAACATAAAAGTTAAAAAAATAGAGTCAGAAATAACTGAATATCCAAATGTACTACTCCCGTCATATGATTAATTAATATTACTTGTACGAAGTTATTTATTTAAATGTATTTATTTAAAACATGTAACCAGGAAATTACCATCAAGATTAAAAGAATTACACCTAGCCTATAGCAACAACATGCTAACATTTCCAGTATCTAAAGGCTAATAATATCCATTAGGGATAAATCTAGGCACTGTGGATATTAGCGAGCAAGAAGCAATGTGGATGTCACTGAAAAGAAAGTGTTTATTATGGATGTAAGGTGGAGAACTTCCTCACATGTGAAGAAAATAAGGCAAAGTGTATAATTAATATGAGGGAGCAAAGAGACTTTTGGGAAATGTCTCCAAAACGATAGTTAAATACATGAAGATACAGAGCAAAGCCTTCTGGCAAGTGCCAAATGGCACTGAGAAAGAAGGTGTCACAGAATGCAGTATTTTAACTAGGCATCTTGAACTTAAGTAAAACTTCTATCTTGAAAAAGGTAATTTTATCAATGAAGCCTTTTTCCTCATGGCGTGTTTGTGCTCCCTCTTTGACGGCCGGTGCTGGGACATCACTCTGTGATACTGGCTAATCTCAGTATGCAAAGGAACACAGCAAGTCATGTGAAAGCCAATAGAAAGGTTGGAAAGAGCTGGCAAGCCCTCCTAACATAAATCTAGTTCAGCTTGGCGTTTGCCTCAGTGCTCAGAGGATTAAAGGCATCAGTTTCTGGTTCCCCTTCTGCAGTCCAGAAAATGATTTCATATTCACACTGGTTAAAATGTAAGTACATCATAGTTGTTATGTTCCCGAATAACACTGCTTTTTGTTGTAATGGTTTGCTTACTTAACAGTTTTGAGTAGATGAGAAAATAATTAGTATAGGTATTCTTATACCAAGAGGAAAAACAAAAAAATCAATATCCTTTTGCTAAGGCCTCAAATTATTTCTTTTCAGATAAATCTTGCTGCAGTTGTCTGTACCTGGCCTTACAGACACATCCTTTATTACCCAGGAATTCCCTTCTAAGCTTTTTCATATATTGTTCAAAAACACTGTCACTGCTTACTCTGTAAATGATTTTCTTCCCTTTCAAGTCACTCTGAGGCCATTAGGAATGGGTATCCAGAGTACATACTGTGCTAGTAGACAAAACATGCTTTAAAGAAAAGCATGGATAATTTCTTATCAATATCCCAATATTAACCTAATTTTTTTAGCTGATATACTGTTGAACAGTAACATTGTGCAATTTCATCTATATAGAATAGACCATGTCCTCTGGAAGTACAAACGAGCGTACTGCCACTGAATGTTGTTTTACATCATCTGGAATATCATTCAGTGACAAGTCCTTAACATTAATAAGAAAACAGCTTTTATGGGCTACTCATGCAGCCAAAAATAAATAAAGAAACAAAAATTTAAAAAGCAAAAAACCAAAACATCCACATTTTTTTTAACAAAGCAGACAAATCCAAATTTAAACATAGATATAAATTATAAAGTAGCATTTGTATAGCATATTGTTTTCTGAGAAGTGGTTCAAAATTATATAAATTACTTATTTTAACAGTATTTTTTCTTCTCCCAATCCTGTTTCCCCTGCCTGTGTTAACATAACCATCACACAATACTGTATTTGAATTGCTTAAAAATTCCCTATTTCAGCTCCTACAACAGGTAACACTCATTATTGAAAGAATGGCTTTGGCATCTACATTTAACAAATCTCTAAGTATAAAACTTAACTATCCTATATGGGGATACTTGACATTTATTAATAAAAGCAATACAATTTATATACATCATTCTGGACATGTTTCAGTCTAGCTTTAAGAAAATGTTACCTATTTCAATCTTGTAAATTCTGCTTTATCTCACAATGTCACCCAGAAGAATTGAGAGAGTATTAAGAAATGGAGTAGGGAGCTCATAAGAACAAATTGGATTTCTAATTTAAAACTGGAATCAAAACCATTATTCAGTGCTGTATTATTTTATTCTTTTGGAGAAGGGCAAAACCTTTCAGCTTCTAAGTTATATATAGTTTTCTGCTTCCCCTCCCTACTGACAAATAAATTAGTTGAGGCAATTTCTCTCCATTAAAGGTTTTGCACTTGACACTGTAATGTGGCCGCTGTTCAAATTATCCTTTAGGGGAGCACTTTTTAACTCAGGGTAACAGAAAGATTTGCATTCGTCACTTCAGTTGGACATCGTTCTTCCTCCTCCCTTCCTATGTCCCATGTAACTCTATCTAATTTCAGCTCAGCCCAGAAAACAAAACATTGTAATGGATTTTTTTTCTGTTAGTAGACTAACAACAAATTTGTGCAAAATTTTTACAAGAGCTTTGTAGGTAGAAATAAAAACTAAACACAGGAAATTTATTCTGTAGTCTGATTCAGGAAGCATCAAATTATACCAGCTGTAATGACAGACAAAGGGGCATGAAATGTGTACAGAGCATGAAACAGATGTGGACAGAAGGCTAACCAATACCAAGCTAAGAAAGTTGTTTTTTCTTAAGAGCTACCCAACTGCAGACTGGCATCTGTAAAAGTCAGACTCATAATATATTATATAATATACAGGGAGCTTGAAAAGAATTACCCTTAGAATGATATTTTTTGAAATGGGTCTTAAAAAAGACGACAGAATTAATGTCATGAATACAGTGACATATCCTGAAAATTCATATATTCTTCATGTAAGTATTAACACCAGAACTGATATCCTCCCTCGTGGCATATTGGATGACCTAACTGTGCCAACCCCAGGCAACTGACCCAGTTGTTTGCTGCTAAAAAAAGATTCTTATGAAGACTTGACTATGAAAGCATGACTTAGCCTCTAAAGATTAGCTGCCAAAACTTTATTTCTTTGATTTTTTTTTCTCTCAATTCTGACTCAGAATAGTAATTTCCTTTCTGTTTGCTATCAGCCACAAAAAGTCAAATTTTAGCTAGTAGCAGCTACAGAGAGGTAGTTGACCTGGTAACTCCTTGCTGGCAGCAAAGACCACATTGACCATGCTGAAAAATGTTGTGTTTTTTCTTTAAGATATACTTTGCAAGGCTTCTTAAAAAAAAAAAATATATATATATAATAATAATAATAAATAAACCACCCCAAACCAAATGTATGATACTCTCACTAACACTATATGCCACAATGATGTAGAAACAAAATAATGATTTTATCAGTAATTAATTCCATTATTAGTGGTTAGATACATGGACATTAACATTTTCCTACAGAAATCTTATCTTTAATAGAGTACCATCCTAGACCAATGAAATACATATAGATTGCACAGTAAATCTACATATAGAAAATTTTACTGCTATAGTAGTTTAGCAATCAGGCTGCTAATACAGAATTTCAGATACTTTGGATACTCCACAGATTTCCTTTCCTTGCTCAGCGACTAACTTAGGTTCAGATGCAGAACATATACGGGTAAATAATTCTAAATGATTTCAACAGAAATTTGCCATCAATGAGCTAGGTCTTCATCTTTTTATAGCTTTTTATGAAGTACAGATGATATCTTTCTTTCTTCCTATATATGACATAATTATACATAATAATATGTATCAATTAATGCATTTATGACTATAAATAACCCCATCCTTGGAAACAAAGGACATAGAAACACCTCAGATCAGCAGTTTCTCACTACAGACTGCAGGGTAGCTATGTGGAATATGATTTCTTGATTGTAATTCAGAAGATGTACCTTGTCCGAAAAGGACTTACTAAACATTTTCCAGTTTCTCCATAAAAGCAGATATCCAAAGATGAGATCAGAGATTCTCTCCAGTTTCTTTCAAAAGGGAGTCCAAGTTAAGGAAATGAATAACGCTTTTGTGTATCAGTCTGAAATACTAACCCCAAATACACACTGTCCACAAAGCTGGTTCCTATTTCCTTCTCTGCAGAAGAACCTTATTCCACTTGACATGTGGGTATATATTGAATAACAATGTCAAGGCTGAATTCTACCTTTGCGTTAAACTAGTTTGTTGAGATTTTTGTTAAAATAAATCACTGCATAAATTCACCACATAGTACAATAAGCAGGATTATATCTTTTGTCTCTATACACAACTGATTACAGTGTTGATTTGTAAGAAATAATAAAGGAAACAAGTTTTGCACACCCTAAAATTACTTGTGTGGGAGTGCAATTATTATAAGAGATATCACATGTATCACACACTGCACTGTTGTTTACCATTGCTATTGTGAGTCTAGTAGGAACAGGTATAAAGATAATTGTAGAATTCAAAAAAAAAAAAAAGGGCAAATATATTACAGTGATTTCACCTATATGACAGAAAAAAACCAGAATGTTTAAAACACTTGAAGCTTTTCTGATATGTTCAAGAAACTGGGACATGAACAAGAAAATATCTTAGAAAAAAACTGCATACTCAATTATTGCTGGTACTTTTTGTAATTTAATTTAAAGGTCAAATGTAAGATAAGAAATGTACACACAGCTTATTAGATTGGGTTGGATTCCTTTCCTAGCCCTCTTAGTTATTTCATGACTATATGAATAGTTGGGAAAATACATTTCTAAAAAAAAAAAAAAATCTGATATCAGATTTTTAAGCAAAATGAATGTTTCTTTTATAAAATGTCAAAAGACAAAATTAAATTCTGGTATCATAGCTGAAAAACTAGAACTCATTTCTTATAAAACATTGGAATGAGCATCTACAATGAGCTTTTAACTACCAATTTATTAAAAAATGTGAAACAAATACCAAATTGTTGAATCTTAAGTGGGATTCCTAAATTTCAATTAATTTTAAAATTGTACAAAACTTTATTATGTGAGTAAAGCATAAACAGTTTGTGAGGAGAGTTCTGGAACAAACACATCATACCACCTTTTTCCAAAATAACGTAAATTAAAATTGGCCTAGAAACATGAATAGATTTTGGAACAAACTGTTTCATTACACTATTAACTCTCATGGATTTTGATGATAATAGAAGTTCAAAGAGTGTTAGAAACCAAGAGATACTAGAGAAGAGATACTGAGAGCTATTAGTGATCACATATTTCATAAGAAGGCACTTCTAGCAGCAAACAAATAATTGTCCTTCACACAAAAATAGTGGCATGTGTAGCCACTACAAATACTCAAGTCAACGGTCAGCTCGATGTTAAGAGATCCACGTTCTTCTGGGATAGCTGCGATCTTTCGGTTTGGAACATTCATTCAGCCTTGTTCCAGAACATCTTTCAATTTAATTTATCCCATTGTGAAAATAAAACTGTTACATCAATAGCAATAAGCTGCAATTCTTGTTAATGATGACAGCAACAAAGACATCAAGCCATAAATACTCAAAACAGTGAAACATTTTACGAACAGAGTTGGGGGGGGGGCGGGGGGAAAAAATAGAAGCCTAATTTTTTCCCAGAATTGACTGAGAATCTTAAGGCAATAGAAAGCAGTGTGACGCACTAGGTGGTTGATGTTATTGCGTTTGAGCTGATAGCTTTAAGATAACATTTTATTTTTTCCACACTGCAGTGAGTATTTTTTTCCATTTGTCTCATTAACTTTTCAAGGTCATCTTTGATTTTTATGCAAGTAGAATTAAGTCCTTGTGTGGAGCGTCAGGCAGGCACTGTTAAAGGAGTCTCAACAAAAAAGACAGTGATCCTTAACGTTACTGTCCCTTATCCAACAGAATGCATGAAGAATTGTATAAGAAAGAGCTGTTTTCAGCGAGTTCTCCTGCAAAGTGCAGCCCTTACTTGCAGATTTCACAGACTGTATTTGCAATACATGGATCTGACCACACAACACAAAACTCTGTGCTACCTTATTTTCAGCCAATTCAATAAAGTGAAATATTACCATTAAACACTAACAGATAACTCTACAAGTAAATTACAAAAGAAACACTTCCAATGAAATTTAATTTATAAAGATTTCTGAGAAGCAAATAAGATCATTTCCAAGTGGTAAACTTCACTATCTTTTGCTAATTGCTCTTGATTTGTTTTAGATTGTTTTGATTTTTCAATTTCAATTAGTATCCTCAGCAAGGTGTGAACTCAGACAGCCTTGTTATTCTGTTTCTGTGCTCCAACAAGAACATTTCTTCATTTTTATGTTGAGAATGCTACTCTGATAAATTACTGAATTATTTAACTGAAAGGCTGCTGACAAAAGTGATATTTTTTCCACCAAGCAGAAACTATACACATTGACACTATGAAGTGGTGTTAAGTCCATTGAAATTGAAGCAGTTATGACAATTTATACAAGTCTGTATTCCTGTAAAGCAAAACAAAATATTCCCTCTGGGTTTTATCTTTATTGATAATTCAAAATTATATGTAAAATCTATAATACAAGAGAAACATTCCACAGGATTTTTTTCCTTGAAAAGACCCCTATGTTCCAAATAGTAGTTCCTTCTACTCAAAGACTCTCCTCCTCATGCATATTCAGGTTAAAGCCAACATACCACACTTAGTACGATCAATCTCACAAAGTAAATTTATCATATCTGTGCATTAATGGTACAGATCAACAGGAGAAGCATATTATAAATCCAAGAATAAAATAGAAATAAAGCTTAAATACCAGTGAAATCTACAGTGCCTTTCATTTACAAGCCATTTATCAGACACAGTGGCTGTTACAAACCATGTGTGAAATTCCATACAGGAAATTTAAAAATACTGTGTACAAAACTTTATGAAAATAAATTTTAAAAAATTAAATTTACATTTCAACTAGAATTTAAACAGATTTTATAGTAATTTCCTAAATTATTATCCAGCACAGCCAGTAATAGCCCTCCTTTTACCAAAATAACGACTTTTTAATATGGTCTAGAAACACCAACTAAAGAAAGTAAGTCTGTCAACGCCATTCTTAATCACAGTTTGGAATCAGACTATGGCAAAAGAACACAATTTCTGAAATGACTAACATCTCTTTGCTGCTTCTCCAAATATAGATGCAGCTCAGTCTTTTCTAAAGCGAGAACTGAAAGGGTTGCAGTACTAGAAGGTACAGTTAACGACCAAAATAGATGGTAAGATACAGTAGAATCCTCTTCAAATAAATATTCTTCATAGCACCCTTTAGAAGTAATCAGCATATGTTTTGTGGTGTAGAGATGCACATGGAGTAGATGACCTTTGTTTTAAAGTCTGTATTAGTCGGTTAGGCAAGCAAAACATTTTAGGTGTCAAGAAAGAGAGAAGAAATACTAATAAAGCCATCCTTTAAGCTCTTAATTATGAAATTAATCATCACTGTTTAATCTGAGAAGGTTTTTTGTTCCATATTTGTAAGCAAGTTGAATTTGGAGATGCAGAAGTATTATTAACAACCATTGAATCCTCCCATTTAAAAGCACAGCATCTGCAAGAGCGTATTTTCAACCTTTATATGCAACGAACAGTCTTTAGTGTTAACAGAAAATTCAGACTTTGATCGAAAGATAAAACCCTGCGCTAACAAGAAAAATGTTTAGATGTAATAGTGATGATGTGAGACCACAGGTCATGGTTTTAAGACAGGTTAAACCACAATCTAAGACAAGCCTTGCAGCAATTCAACAACAATCATGTTCTACTAGCCTTCCAGTTTTACTTCATCAAATCCATTCAGCCCCCAAATGCACAAGTTTTCCTTCAACCTTACTTTATAAAAACACTGTTTGTTACTCTAATTTGTATTCTAATATCTACTGTCGGGTGGTGTTGATCTCAGATACTGAGTAGTGACTGCTGAAACACACATTCAAGAGTAACATCTCAAACAAGGAAACAATCCATTCTTTCATATCCAGACATATTATCATGTAAACAAGAGAAAATACGTTCACCAAAAAGATCTTCAGTTCACATACAGAACACACAAGAACAAACGTGTACTTATAAGAGATTTTGCTGAGGCCAAAGCAAGAGAGAATGAGTTCCTTCAATCAAACTGCACTTCTTGATTTATCTAGAAACCTTTGGCCTGGAACTTGAGAAGAAGATGGAACAATTTTGCTTCTGATAACATTCTTCCTGTGACCTATGTCTTCTGCTAAGTAATTACATGGCCTTGACAAATATGAGTTAAGCAGTGTTGCCATGCCAACCTATGTCCTTCTCTTTTCAAATATTCTACTGATACTAGAGACATTGAGCTTGGGATATACTTCCCACCAGTTGAACTACTGTAGGGTTTCTTTTGACCTCAAAATTATGTTAAATTCTATGGATTTCACTTCATATGATCAAGTATAACTATTAATAATAAATGTATTTCCACTTCTCATACAACTTTTTCTGAGGCAGAACAGCATGAAGTAGCAAATTATGTGATCAACATTGCTGATATTCAGTAATAAAACAACCACTCATCTTTACTGATATTGCAGTGGGGAAAAAAGTAAACAATTTTTCTGGTCAAAACAAATCAATACTAAATAAGTGGTACACCAGGAGTTTGTATTCAGATGATCTCCAGTCAGATGAAAAATGAGAAAAAATGAAAAACACCTGTGAAGCTTATCCTAGTTGCTTTTAATTTCTGGATTAAATCTAGTTAGTATAGCCTTGTAGCCAAGTGAATATGGTATTGCCATTCCCGTGACATGCCACTAGCTCTGTGTTAAACTAAACCACTAAGGCCTCGGGACTTTTCTGGACTTGTCTAGGCCTGCATAGAGACTTGTCTTAGCACATTTATCTGTGGAAAACCAACTATGAAAAACATGACTTTTATCTAGTTTGTTTTAGCTTTTGTTTAGCTTTCTATTATTGCATTGTTTAATGCTTATTATCATATATATATATTTCTGAAATAAATATCTAGTAATAATCAACAGTCACTCCGTGCAGACTAAAATATATAAATATCTAAAATGACCCTAGAACAAAATGGCACAAACAGGAGAACAGGCATGTGATGGCAGCAGCAGCCTTGCAAGTACAATCACAGGATTGTACAATCACAGAGACTTCAGGACTACAAGCAACTCAATTGACTCAGAGGTGCAACTGGACAAAATCAGTTTTAGTAATAAGAAAAATGGAAAAAGCAAGTGTCCAGCATATGTAAAACAAGCCATATGTAGTAAATATGGACATGACATGGAACTCCATACCAATGCAGAAATAACAAGGTACAAAGTATACTATCAGGTTGATGCAAAAGTAATTGTGGTTTTGGACATGGTTTAGTGCCAGATTTAGGTTATGGTGGGATTCAGTGATCTCAAGTGTCTCTTCCAACCAAAATGATTCTATGATTATTGCTATTATCTTCCAGACACATTTAGATTATAAGCCTTTGGTAAATACTCCAGCTTTTTTGCAAGCTGATATATAGCACTTAACATTGTACAGCTTTGTTTAAGGAAGAGGGCTACCCTAATATACCCTGAGAGAGAAGCAAATGTAAGATACATAAACATGTTTTAACAAAATATATGATAGACAAACATATTTTTAAAACATATTTTTTAAAAGATGGCAAACATAAGCAAATATTTTTTGCAGACATCCAGTGGCTAAAAACCTTCCTAGCTGCAAATACTCTTTAGAATCATCTTCTGACCTTAGAACAATCCCCCCCAAAATGCAATGCAATGCTAATGCAATGCAATGAGTGGTCCGAACCCTGGAACACCACAGGGGCCAAATCCAGGGAGCCCAGGGAGCCCTGCCCTGGGGCGGGGCCACGGTTTGGAGGGCGTGGCAGAGGCGGGGCCTCAGAGCAGCCAGTGCCACTGGGCAGGGTGGGGCAGGGGCGGGGCCACGGGGAAGGCGGGGCCTGGCAGGGGCAGGGCTGCGTGCCAGGGCCACGGGGTGAGGCGCGGGGCACGCCAGGGAGGGCATGGCCACAAGCAAGGTCCAGGGCCCAAGGCAGAGGCTGGAGCCAAGGCGAGGGGGAGAAGCCAGCCAAAACATGTCTGGAAGACACTCAAGGAGTTGGTTCATTTTAACCTTTTTTTAAAAGATGAAAACTAGACTCCAACATGGGACACTCTGCACCGTTTCACTCACTTGCTCTGTTTAGCCCCAGATACCATCATGTTCCCATCAAGACTGAGCAGGTGAGAAGATCAATAAAGCCCTGAAAAATAACTTCTCAGAATCTGGACCACATCAAGGGAATCATGGTGGAAGCAGGAGCAAGAACAACACTCAGTAAGAGCCTTGCAACAGAGTCAGTCTTCAGAGCCATTAACTGCAGTGTTTGCTGCATCCATCTGTATTCTGCTATATCGATATCTGCTTTCAAGTCCTCCTCGAGGCCAGACTTAGAGTCAGAAGTCATCAATATCTCTACTATGTTCCTTCAAACTATCTCAAAATACAGATTACAGTGATGTAACAGATAGAACAGAAGACTCCATCAACTTTATCCATTAACTGTATATGTGGAGAAGGAATGTTCAAAAGTACATAGAAATATTAACAGTAAGTATGGTAAATGACTCCGTGCAGAACCTACAGTAACAAGGTAGAAAACATCAGCATCATAGTTCTCTCAGCAGAGGTCACGGGATGCTAATGATTTTCTACACCCTGTGTCCACTCCATAAGCAAAGCCATTGACCTCAGGACCTAGAGGTAAAGTGGTACATCCTGGAATGTTTGTGTATTAAATTTCACTGCATATAATTTGAACAATTAGTATCATCATAACTAAATATATTTTTAGAGTGTTAAGACTTCAATTAGGCTAATAATAAAATCTTGTCTTTCCACATGAAGTGTGTTTCCTTTTTCCCATTACAAGATTCTGCATGTGAAATTATAGAGAATTCATGTAACATATAGATACTTGGATGCAACAAATAGATAACACCAGCAAAGGCTATTGATTATTTAAAAAACCTCTTGGATAGGCAGAAACTTGTTTTACATAGTACGTAGTATAATGCAGGCCTAATTCTCATTTCTAGTTCTTTCCTGGTTTGTATTTTTTTATAAAATATTAGCACTGTAGAATTAATTACTTTAGAATTACGGTAGAATAACCTGCATCAGCTGTTGTTTTGGAAAAACATTACTTCTTGCAGCTGCATTGGAGGTGTTTTAACCAGCACTACCAATAATGAAAAGATATAGGAGAAATTTGAAAAGAATGTTTCTACAGACTAAAAATAGATCGTTCTGGATTAGGTATTCACCTATACATGTAAATAAATCAGTCTGATTTTCAGGCAGGCTTTAAGGGAAATGAGATTAACATAATGCGAAAATAATTCATTTATTCACAAGAAGACACAATTATCATACAATCAGCATTCAATAAACCAAATAAATCAGCTTCTTCATGTTTATATTTAAACAAAGAATTCCATCTGCCAATGATAGAAGATTCAAATTCAATTAATTTATTATGGAACAAAAGATATCATTCTGACGATTTGAAAATCAGGTAAAAGAAAAGCAACAGAACTAATAATGACTCTAATGTATGCTTTGATTGCTTTAGATAGAAATTGCATTATATAAGCCAAACAAAACTAAATGACAGGTTGTTCTACACACTGCAGACCCACGGGAAGCCTGCTTTCATATAGATGCCTGTCTTGTGATAAGACTTTTTGATCTCTAATAAGTTCTAAATGAAGATTTTCTGCATTGTAGTAGCATAGCAGTGTAGGAGTTGGAGCACTGTTGGTTCATAGCAGCCCTCTCCCATATGTAGATTCTCTGGTCCTATACACACCTAGCTGATACTGCAGACTTTCTATAACCTACATGACTAATAGGATCTCTCTATCTGTCGATTTTTACTAAATGTGTAGGAATAGAATGTATTTAAGACTACAGACACTCTTGTGATATTCATCTGTGGACTAAAATGTGAAGAGTAGTTGCAGAAACACACACGTGCAAATAAGATGATCGATCAAATCTAAATTCCTTAGACAAATGAGTCTAAAACATGCAAACAGTTACAGGCTTTGGCTGCTTTGGTTACATTTGATAAAAGTAAATATGAGTGAAAAATATTTGGTAAAATTTTCATTTGCTTCAGAGAGAAAAAAACTGGACAAAGACTACAGAGACTGTAATAAAATCTCTGTGAATGAGAATAGACAAATGAGCTACAATATAATTAAGGCAATCTGAAAGCAGAACTCAGCGTTATGTTCAGGAAAGAAACCTGTCTGATTCCTAAAGAACTTTGATACTAAATGAGTTTCCCAATGTGGAGCTGAAGGAACTGGATCATATTCATCCTATAACTTGTGAAAAAAATGTGATTTTCATAAATGCAAATAATTGTATTAATCATATTTCTTAGCTGTTGGGAAATATAAGTGTGTACTTTTTTGAAATTAAGTCAATTTCAACTGATGGGCTGGGTACAGTCCACCAAAGCAATTTATATGAGCCATCATCTTTTTTCCCTGACTGTCCTTCAGAGAAGGCCACGTATGTGCTGTCGTGGGATTGGGACATACCGAGATTGTTCACATTTAGGCACTGTCTTATCAGATGATGGAGAAACTGTTCCCCCTGCATGGTCCATAAGGCTTTAGGCAACTCCATAGGTCATGCCTTGCTATGACCAGAAGTTTTGAGATTTGTATTATGGGTAACATTTTGTGTTCAAAACAAACCAACAACTTCTGTACACACAGAAAACTCTCCTGTTTTTAACTGCTTTTCAAGAAAGTTTAAATCTAACTCTCCCCTTCAGCAGGGATGCAGCTTCATTAGTGTTGTATACCAAAATAACTGTAGGATATATGCGTATAAACACTTACAATGATGCAAATAACTTCACTATGAGGAAGCACTGAGAAGCATTGGCTTTGTTCTCGTTCTGTAGCAATATTACAAAGAATAATATTTGAAAAGGAAGGAACTAGCGAGGAAGAAGGAGTCTGAAGATTTAATACAACAGTTTCATCATGAAATAAAATGGCATACAAACTGATACAGTAATCCTGAAACCAGCCTGAAGTAGTAATCACAGCTGAATCTCCAATGGTCTGTTTTTAAAGTGGTAATATTCTCTGGAAATGAATACACTAGACAAATATTTCCAGAGTGAATGTCAGAATGTTTAACTGTATATTCTCACCAATAAGCTTCTGTTAGTTAATGTAGAAAGCATTCAAATGTATTCCCATATATTATAGCTGATATGACTGTAGTGACAAGTATATATTCTTAGATATCTCCCAGTATTATTCTATTTCAATAAAAGTCTACATCTAGATATGTTCCATAAAACTGGAGTTCTCAGAGGAATAAGCACGTTAAACTAAGAAAGTTCAGTTTAGGACAAAGATATTTTACAAATTTTCTTAAAGGCCTGGGGACAGTTTGAAAAGAGTAGTTCATGCCTGATGTATTTTCATGATGAGTTTGATTCAAAGTGTTCATGTTTCCATAATGTAAAATACCAGCTAAATTCAATAAGAAGGTCTATTATAACTTCTGTTTTGCTAGATAATACCAAAGAAGCGGTCTACAGAATAAAATCTTCCGCAACTTCATCACATGACTGTTTTAAGTAAAAGAAAAGGTAAGCTTCAGGCTTCAATAAAACATAGAATGGCTTTTCTGAGACAAACCAAAAAGAACTTAACGAAAGATGAAAAATGCTGAATATAGTTTCTCAAAGTAAAACCCAAAAGACTGCTTTTTGTGGAGATAAAAAATAAAAGGCAAAAATACAAAATAAAACAGTTACTTCAGTATTACCATGCACTGTCCTGAAAAGAACCTATCAACTGAAACCAATCACGGCCTTAGGAAATAATGAATCTAAATGTTGACTATGGCAAACAGTCAAGAGAGGCATTTTTGCACATATTTTCTTAATCAGTATTTGTTAAGTTTTATCTGTAATACGTAAGTAATAGATTCTTATAGTTACCATTGCATATTTCATGACAGTTCTGAAAATGTTTGATTTCAGACTAATACCAAGTGTAATAAAATGAATAATAATTTTACACAGTCAATTTTTGAAAGAATTCTAGAGCCTGAGGTCAATCACATTGCAGTTTCCACTTTTTTCTGGCTTTGTTTTTTTCTAGTGCTGAAATTTAATAGACAACGTGCTCTGAACATAGAAATGTCAGAAGAATCTGCAATATAGAAATCTGCACAGATTTCCCTGATATATTTCCTAAACACATACGAGATTTCAGTGCATACTTTAATTTACAAAAACTTTATGGGATAAGTTGATACTGTCAATTTCAATCTGCCATTTCAAAAAATAATTAGATCCCAACATTAAGCAACTAAATTTTTTCCCAAAAAATACGTGTGGAAAGCATTAATTGAAGTTGTTAATTTCCTCACAGGGTCTGCTGTTTTCAGTGTACTAGACTCTCAGGAAAAAAAAAAAAAGAAAGAAAAAAAAGCAGCACATTGGGAAACGTTAAGCTAGTTTGAGGAATATGCTACAAACACAGGCAGATACGCAGAGTTGCATACTGGCGCTTGTATGTGAAACCTCATTTTGAAAAATAACCTCTCTAGACACTTTCCAAATGACCACGTCATAGAGCACTAAGCAGATGGAAGAAGATGAAGGTGAACACCAACTTCTATCTCACACTGTTTCACCTAAACCTGATATAAGGTTTTGGAGTTTATACTTACAATTTCAAAATTGAAATTTCAGTTTAAAAAATAAACAAACATCAAGTTGTACTACAAGCCTATTCGTGTTTCTCAGTGGCACTAGGCTCAATTAGAAGAGTTGGGCCATGATAGACATGCATTAATGGCCTACTGTGACAACAGATAACTGGAAACTGTCATGATACTGCTACTTCCTAACTAGGTTTCAACTTGTTCTTAATTAATGGAATTTACCTGGTAAACAAATAGAGACTCAAGTCTTGGGTATATCTTTATGATCCAAAGTGCAAAATTCTGCCACCGTCTCACAACAATGCCTGCAATGCAATTTAATGATCAGCTGATCTGGAAGTCCACAGGGAGACTCAGAGAGCTTCAGGTCATTTTGGTCCTCACAAAATAACTTTGTTACTTTCTTACCACCTAGGAAAATTGCATGTCTACCGATCAAAACAACTATTAAGTGAATCAATGTGAGCGTTATACTATCATAAAACTACGAGTCATAGTGTTTTAGAAGACCAGAAGATCAACTTAATCCAATTTTAAAAAAAAAAAAGTTAAATTAGATGAGTCCTCCATTGGCTTTTCTCTGACTGTTTGAGCTAGACTTTGTCGCTTTCAGTAGTACCAATCACCAGCATCGAGTTAAAAACTTGAGCATGTATTTGCAAGACAGGAGCCTAAGGAAGCAGTACAAGTTATTTCCTTTTTATTTTTTGAAGTGAAACACTAATATTTATTTTTAGTGAGTATTTTCATTTCTGTATCACTGCTTAGCAATGGAAGCCTAATTTTTTGTTGTTGCAACAATAAAATAGAAATTATGATGATTACTGTAACTGTCATAGTGTTCTCCATAAAATAACTAGCATTTTTTTTGTATTTAAGAGTCTGATATTTCTAATAGTGGCTTTCATGATATCTATGTCTTTCTTTGGGACTGACATGTATTTTGAATGTTATTAAAATACTTACTAATAAATCTGAAATGCTGAACTAATTCCACTTAGTGCAAGATAGATTAAAAAAGCATTTTGCAGGCAACTGGGAGACAACTCTGGACATGCACTTTTTTTCAGCCAGCTGGGTCTGGCACCAGGGTATTTCATTTGATTCTCCTGAGAGAAAGGACCCAGCTGTGCTTCTCATTTAGCACTCTCTGCCAGATGATCCAAAAGAGGGGCAATTCCAGAGAGACTGAATGCTTGCCTTTTCCTTGACTATGAAGTATGAAGTTATACCACGTCTATTCCAGCACAAGGTGTATGTTGCTATTGCCACTTATTCAGTATTTATTATTGGGAAACAACTGTACCATAGCTCAAAAAGCAGTTATTAGAGAGTCAGAAAAATCCCATAATTCTTTTTGGTTTTCTCTCCTTTTCTCTGGTAATTAGAAATGTGCATGAGAAAGAGGCAGATATTTCAACTTGCTTCACCATCACACTATTGCTAAACAAGAGAAATAGACTCCATTCTTCCTCCATCTCCCTACTAAATAAATAAAAAAACCCACCAGACACAAAGAAGACAGGTTCCTGTCATGACCAGTATACCTCTGAATTTGGAGTCTTCATTTGGTGTCTGAAAAACAGGTGAGCTTGAGGTCATTCTGTTCAAAAAAAATAACTTATTTGAAACTAATATTGTTCAGCTAAGCCAAAAGGGTAAAAAAGGTTTGGATAAAGCCAAACAAGGAAGAAATCCCTGTCAAATGAAGATTTTAAATGAAAAGAAATTAAATCAATTCCAACTTTCCATCTGAGCCTGATTGAAAGAAATACTTTTAAGCACCTGTTAGAAAAGAAAGGGCTAGATTCATAAAACTGGTATCAATGGTATGTCCTCCATCAACTCACTCCATAGAGCTATTTCCAAGACAGTGAGAGAGACTCAGCCTCAGTGCAGACCTATGCCTGCACAGATCTGAGCTCACATTTACTATTTCTGGAGAAAGTGCCCTAGGTGGACTATTGAGGCATGCTTTTCTTATTATCTTATACAGAGTTATTCCACCTTGCATAAATCTTTAAGACTTGGAGAAGAGACTGATAGCTATATGCCCCATTTTCCCAGGTGAGTTTACCAAGTTACTGACTTATTCACTCTCTGCCTTGGAGATTATATAAATATTTTATACAAATATATTTGCTGGCTCCAGCTATAAAAATTCAGAAAAATCCATTTGAAATTACTTACAACTTCTTCAACTAGGTAGTAGAATATACACATAAAAATCCACTCTCCAACTGGTTCAGAGAGGAGATTTGGACAAGGATTTTGATAGACAATGACTCTCTAGCCTCCTGAGAACTGAACTTAGGCCTCACACCTCTTGCGTGAGAGCTATTACTTTCCAGGGAAAGAGAAAGAATACCTCTTTTTCCGATAACACTGTGTCTCTAAACCAAAATGTAGCTTTCAGAAAGTTATATTTCAGAACAATTTCAGAAATTGTTCAGTGATTTTAGTCTATATGGTTTTGAGACAATGGAAAGATATCCTCAAATTCGTAAGTTTTCCCCTCAGTTCTAGAAAAAAAAATGATCTTTGAGTTAGTTTGTCACAGGGCAACTTTTCCTGATTTACTTGTATTCTGTTTGCTTCTCACTCTTCTCTCTCTTGCTCTTTGTTCTGCCTAGAATTTCTTCTGGGGGCCAAAATTAGACGATCAGATGTGTGCATTCAGGGGTAAGAGTAACAACAACTGCAGCAATTCATACATCAACTGGACAGTCAAGCAATCTGCTATTTTACGAGTGTTATTGGTCCATAAATACAGATATCCAGTGCCATATTAGATAACCTGTGCTACCTTAGTCACAGGAACAGGTCTGGATGACATTAAAAGTGATGCCACTTTGAGGCAGGAGGTGGAGGGCATTAGCTGCATTTAGGCACCTGATTTGTTCCCTTTCTATCCTTATACCTCAGCCTTGACACCAAAGACTGTAAGAAAGTTACCACTGGTAAAATAAAACAGTGATATCTATTAAAAAGCAACACAATTAAAACCAGATGGTTAAGCACTAAATTTTCAGAGTCCAAATTCCTAAATCATGTGCCAGAGGAATAATAAAAGAAAAAAAAACTGTATGTAGAACCCGGAAATACATGTCCACAATAATACTAAAGTAGCACAGTTGGTGTGTGTACGTGTTTTTATATAAATATATGATAATGAGTGTATTTCTCATATCCTAGGTTTTTATGTTGATTATATGAATGGACTTGCATGCTATTTTTACATTATGAAGTAAAACATTCTCTTACCTGCACTGGCTTAAGGAACCATATGTTTTCATTTACAGTTCAGTGAGAATCTATAAGTTCCATATGCTCTATATTTTTAAATATGAATTTATGTTTGGAGAGCAAGGACACACTTCCAAAGTTTAAATCAACATATCAGAAGCCTAGAATTTCATTATTTAGAACAGAACTGTGGTAGTTATAATCACGAAGAAAGGTCCTAGTCTTAGTATTGATTATTGTCACAGGTAGCTTTGTGAAAGTTATAGAAACCTTTAGCATGTATGTGGCTAGCAGTATGATGTGTGTCACATAAAACAGAGATTTGAATAGCTGCATCTCTAGGCCATCCCACTGGAATTGAAGAAGAGTTTTGATTGTATCAAAAAGATTTTTTGCTAAGAGCGTTGTTTTCTTCTATCAATTCCCTTCACCTCAATATGAAGCTAAGGTATAACATATGCTGTATGCATCATGTTTGCCTGCATATCCATGCATATTGTCACTTTGTGTTATTCCAGGAGTCTCCTGAGCACATGGGAAGTAGAGTTTCAGTGGGTTGGAAATTTATGCTTCAGTAAATGCATTGTCAATTTGATGACCATCTGTAACTTACAGAATTTTGTTTCATACCGTAGCAATGAATAAAGTAGATTTTAGATTTCAGAACAGACCCAATAATATAGACCAAATAATGTCCCGTAAGCCCTATATTTGATGGGTTTTATAAAACCCAAGTATTAATTCATTATCAAGATGAGGCTTCCGTGAGTTGTCTTACTTTGGGTAAGCACATCCCAACACATTTCCTACACCAGAAAAATTAACATTTGCAGACCAACACAAACAGTAAGAGAAAGCAAACCTTCTAGAAGCGCCTGGATGAAGAAGTTAATTGTCTTCATATTAGAGTCTGGAGAAAATCCGTTTTTCATTGGTGGTCATTCAGTAGCCAGAGACACACTCTATCTGAATTTTTTCCTCTGAATGCAGATAAAATGTGGATTTGTACACGAACAACATATATGACAAGCAATTAAGTCATAGGGAATTTCAACTTCAGAAGTAAAACTTCCAAAGAGTCACTAGGGATGAGTGAAAGCAGCATTTTTCAGTTGAGAAAGCATTTCCAGCATGATTTATAGATTTTCTATCCAGCTTTCAGGACATACATATCCCTGAGTAGCCACCATTTCTGATGGCGTACTGAAAATACTGAAAACTTAGGCAAACATGACCACATTATACAGGGACAATTTAAGATCCTAATTGTTTGCCATTGTTTTCTTTATTAACAACAACAGCCACCCTCATTGTCTTCCTAAAATAGGATTTACAAGTAAACAAAAAGATGCAGTTCACCTAATCCGTTCCTAAACCAACTCCACAACAGTTTTCTTCCTTCCTGTTCCCTATGATCTGTGAGGGAATTATACAATATTAGTGAATCGTATTCACTATTTACCTGTCTAGGACAGACATTCATCCTCATAAGAAATGATTTTTCAAGAGGGAAACCCATATTATTTTGTGTATCTTTTCTCTAATATAACAAAATATGGGAAACCCAGAAAAACAGAGTATTTCCTCAGTTGCATTTGCATAACCTGGGAAAATGCCTTCTATTAAATCATTGTTGTTATCTTTGTTACTTGCTCTCTTACAGGCAGGATTTAAACACTAGCATTTGAGAGGGATGCTAATGAATTCCCAGAGGATTAAAATAAAACTACAGTAAACAGAGTTACGTTTCAGACACCTAGCTCTTATTCTCATATCTGTATGTAAAAAGATGACCTGCATTAATATAATTTCCCTCCTACTCCACAGGTTACTATGTTGATTTTAGAGGATTTGTACTGTTTTTACTATAATGACATTGTTAAAATGACACAATACAAAGCTGAAGAGATAGTGGAAGCCCTAAGGAAAGAGCTCATGTTGGAATTTAACAACAGTTTGTCTTTTAGCATTTACACTGAGCAGAAACATTTTAGATTATTTAATTTCTCACTTTGTCAGTTTGCAGGTCATACATATATACTTATGTACATCTATCTATATATACCATGCACAAAAAAGTGCAACTGGCAAGGACTGAAATACAAGTTACACAATAATACTTAAATCTAGTTTTTGAAGTTCTATGCTTCTATTTGTTGAGCTGGAAAAAAAGATATTACTTAGTTCATGTGAATATTCTGACAGCTAAATATGTTTTGAACAAACCATTCAAAACTACTTAAAATTCTTTAATAGAATAAAACATTCTACCATAAAAATTAAACTTTAAAGTATTTATTAGTCTTCAAAATCTGTTTGTATTCCTTGAGAGGATTTTGTGGGTTTTAGATTTCATAGCATTGCTTATATTAGAAAAAGACACTAGTGCTGTAGTTAGAGTGGTTCTATTAAACTTTCCCACAGAATTCTTTTGTTCACTTAAAGGACAATTATTCACTGTTTTTGCTAGGCACTAGATCCAATGTATGGCCTTCACACTATGTAAAATCTATATGCTTCATACCAGATATAAAATGATTAACATTTCCTCATGGTCATGCTTTATAAGAATCCATAATTTTTTTAATACATTGGTATGGGAAAAAAGGTTGTTAGCAACAATTTCTACCAGGATGTAGCAACCAGATCATATGAAGTCCAGTTCTCTTGATTGAAGTGAAAAACTCCATTGAAACGAAAAGGCTGTCACTTGTAGAAAGTATGGATCTGGCTCAGCAGTTGTTGAAATTAAGCAAACACTTGACTTTAAAGCCATCCTTATTTTTATCAGTGTAATTATGCATCACATAACTAGGCCAGGTGTGCAATATTAACAAGTATGTTAACATTTGCATAAGAAAATTTGACTGTGGCATAAAATCTAGACAGATTTTCAAGTGCTAATGAGAAGTATGTATTCCCTGGATTTTATTGCAAGGCAAGCTTAGTGTTATTGAACTAATTGCTGAATGGAAAAATCTCATAAGCAGTGGGAAATGGTGTTTTCCCTACTTTATCCTGTATAGGTGCTGCTGACCTTAGTACAGTCTTCCATGCCCTTAATGACTTTTAAATTTGTCTCACGAGAAATGACCACAGGTATGCCTAAAGAAAGATAAAACTGATCAACAGTTTAACAGAACTAAAATTCTTGGAATATATCAGTTTGTGTATATTCCAGAAAAAGTGGTGAACTATTACAAGTAACAGCACAAATCTTAATTGAGCACTAGACTATTAATGACTGTTAAAATTGCCACTTAATTACTCAAATAATTAACAGTGGCATGCAAACTACATCTGTATAACATTTATATTGCTGAACACACATTACAGTTTTTGTAAATGTGAAGATGCTGAGAAAAGAGAAGCAACCTGATTTTAGTACACTTTATCTGCAAGATCACAGTCCACAAGAATTAACAAAAAAATTAATGTATGGCACTACTTTTCATAGCTAATGTGAATGACTAATTGTAGTAACAATTAAGATGGGAATTCCCCATGCAACTAAAAAAAATTAATAAATTAAACAATTTCTCCTTCACAATTAATGTTTATATAATGTAAGAGAAACTACTGAAAGAGAAGATAAAGTGTGTGGTTTTTTTCTACATTTAGAAGAAATTTTAGAGTTAAGCTTATTGTATTGTACACACCACAGAATTTCCAACAGTACATTTTAAATAAGCTACCATTCTAACACATACAGTTTTGACATTTGGGAGAATATGTTCTGAGTTTCATTGACTGAAAAGTTAAGATTATTGTAAGAGCAGAAAGTAAAATCAAAGGTACCGAACAGTACATTCTAATACAAGGAATTAGCATATCTTACTAGCATTGGCAGCACTGCTGAGACTTCTAAATTATTCAACATCTACAATAAACATGCCAAGTTTCAGTGGAAATTTCTCTGCTTTTCTAAGTTCCTATCTTACCCAATCATGCTTGTTAAATTTGACGTGCAATCGACTAAGATTCTTCAAAAAGGTATCTCTCCAGCTTGCTTGGTAATGCTGTCCCCTTGTTTTCTTACCAAAAAAAAAAAAAAGCAACTTGCATTTGAAATTCATGTCATAAATTCTTCAGTCTTCAGATTTACCATCTCTCTTATAACCATATTCTATCTTTAGAGTCTTTGGGTTTGATGAAACCAGGAGATACTACAAGCAGATCTGTAAGGGCCATCCATTTATTAATTTTAATAAAAGTTATCTTGATCCACAAGGCTCAGACATTTAATTAAAGTCAATGGAAAAATGCAGTAAGAAATCATAGTAAAATTTAATATTGAATCAGCCCAAAGAAATTCAAGAGAAACTAGAGGGGACTGATAAAATACCCACTTGACGGTGAAGGATATATTTCAAGGAGAGAGGATGTCATGAAATGAAGGCAGAGTACATAGGTCCTAGATAACTCATTTACATGCAGAAGTGCTGACAGTATAACTGGAATGGCCAAAATACTCAAGAAGACAAATCTTGGCATAAATTATTTAAGGTCTAGAGACACCGTTCACATTATTCCCCGCTCTGATACTCGTTTTTGCATATATACCCATACTAGCTTTAAACTATTTAAAGTACCTAGTTCAGGAATGAATGCCAGTGTAGGCGTAGCAAGATGAAATTATTGCAGACTCCAATACTCACCCATGAATTTGCATGCACAGCTGGATGACTAAGTTGTGCTGAATTTTTTATCCTTTCACAATACTGACAATGCTGGCTAAGTAACGAGCCCCTGCAGTCTCATTCTTCATCCTCCATGCCTGTCTGTGTTTTTCACTGAGCACTTGCAAAAGACACTCTCATGATCTTGATTGGTTTGTCAAGTCTTCAAGTTCCTGTTTCTCAGGCTTGAAGACCAGATCTTTGCTATCATATTAAGAGCAGTGCAGCACGTGACTGAAAGAATGACAATCTTTCATTTTTGAGGCATTCAAAATATACATATTTCCTCACTAAAGTTAACCCTGTTTTATTCTTAGCCACTCTTTCTAGCATAGTTTCTCAGATAAGAATTAAACTCTTTTGTCAAAAACAGATGCTCTAGCAACTTTTCTGGCAACATTGTTCAAACTCCTTTCTTCTTGGGTTGAACTGGAAGATTGTAATTTATCCAGTAGCATTAAATTCCTAAAAGCTTTTGTTTAAAAAGTTGTCATTGAATAATTTTTTTTTTTTAAAAGTAATTAGTTATATAGAAACCCTGACTTTTCTTGAGGTAATTCATAATCTAAATATAGGCAGTGCTAGTATGTAAAATTCTTCAGTCAACATCAAGTGTGATTAAGAAGATATTTCTCACAACAGTGAAATAGAAGATTACAATCTACATTGGAGTTTGACTGACAATAAAGAAGAAATATTTTATATTCCTCACAAAAAAAAAAGGCTGAAACACAAATATTAATACTATCTAAGACTTCAGTGTGGCTAAATAATTCATAAAAGTTAACTGAATTTTTTTGGTTGGAAAAGGGATAAGATTGATTCAGCAATTAGACAGATGAGTTAATCCCCTACAGCCTCTGAGATGAAGATTGCCCTTTTCCATGACCTCCTCCAATTTGTTCCCTACTAACATACAGATCAGTCAGCAAACACTTTCTAGGGACTCCCTAACAGTTGCTGACCCCAGAATCTCCCTGTGTATATCACAGGGGGAGTCTCCAAGTCACTACCAATTGGAATGATTAATTTAATACATATTAAATCCATATGTACTTATTCAGAGGTAAATATTTTCCTGACCTCTCCAACCACCAAGATCTATTTAAATGTTTCCCTTATACTTTTGTACATTAAAGTTCTTTTGCATTGTCCATTTGCATATTAATCTGTAATGCAATTTAACCTACCATAGAGCTGTCTTGCCCCCAAACATTCCAGAAAATACGAAGTCAAATGCATATAAACTTTAGGAAGTCTGGAGAACAATCAGACAAAATAAAGCTAAGTAAACTGAGGGAAATCAAAACTCTCTCCCATCTGAAAATCTAAGCAAGAAGATATAACATTTGTTTCACTAATGCAAAGAATTTACCCCAATGTCAATATCAGCCTACTGATTTTTTTATATAAAAGACTAGTAGAAAGAGGAATACCAAGAAATAGAATACATAAACATATGCCCTAAATAAGTCTGAACTGTGTGTGTTTAGATTTGCGTATGTTTATGTGCAATTTACCAGCTATATCTATGAACTGTTCTGTTAAGGCATCTATATCCATACATCTTAGGAAGAGAAACAGCTGACAGCTTGCAAAAGTGGAAGCATCAAAAGTAGATCTGGAAGCACTGAAAAAAGTATCTCCTGCTACTCAGACTATGACATACATACAGATGTATCAGCAACACCGCAACATTTTCATATACAGTCCTAATACCCCTAAATAAATAAAAACCCTGATTTCCAGGAAGAACCTATAAAAGCAAGAATTGTTGAGGAAAAACAGAAAATTACAGTCTGGAAACCATGATTATTTAAACTATCTCATCTACAGATTAAGGAAATTTATTCTTGTCCTCTCATACTTAAATCCCCAATTCAAATCCTAAAATTGTAGTCACTCATTCACTTTGTGAAATTCTGCAGCATGGCGAGAACACTCTAAACCCAGAATATTTAAAAGGTAAAAATAATATTAAATTCAGGGCTTTGAGAAATGAAAGAACAGTCTTTCAAAGCACTGGCTGGCCTCAGCTCAGAGGGAAAACTAGAGGAATTAAAGATACAAGGTGCTTTGCACTTGGAAAGATTGTGCTTAAGGGGAATTCTGATACTACAAGCTTGTAACAAAATTTAGTAAAAAGAGAAGTGGCTAAATATTAATTCATATCAGCCAAGATTACAAAAGCAACACAAAAGAGAGACTACTGTGAGAAACATCAATTCTACTTCTGTGAAAATTATCAGAAGGAAAAATAGAACAGCATTAAATTCGATGTGCTGTGTTTCCCACAATTCATTCAGAATCATTTAGTCTGTTTAATAGGATTCCTATACGATCACTTGGAGAATATACTAAGTATGTCTATCTACACAGAAGTATGTTAGTTCAGTTCATTAAATAAACACTTCTCTAACGCACACAGACACAAAACACAAGCATGCATGCATGCATCCCTTAGCTTGGCACAAGTTACTTAAGCAGTTTTTGAGACTCAACTTCTTGCAGTTCTTTGAGCCAATAGCACCATACCAGGTTAGCTTTACAAGTTCTATTTTAATGTATTTTCAGACAAGCAGCATAGGCTTCTTTATCCAAAATTTCTGTAGAAATTAAAACATTCAACCTAACATGTTTATTTTATTATCCTGTATTATTAGTCTATGCCCTAAAGATGACAGTTCCTCACAATATTTTAGCTATTTAACTTTTTTTATGGTTCACACAGACAATTTTTTTTTGCTATTTCCTGGCTTGTCAGTCATATAAGAAAAGGCAGAATAATATAAGAATTAAATAGAGACCATTAACTTGTGTCAAAATGAACACTTTGCAAGAAGTCATAAGTGAAAGCTGTTGGCTAACACCATTAAGCATATACCAGTTAGTCACTAGTGTTCTAGTAGAATTTGAAATTGATTTATGAATTACTTACAAGTGGAAACAAAATAATCTAACACCATCCAAAAATTAGATTGCGTAATTCAAGTAATTTTGTGAGACATCTCCTTTATACTCATTATACTATCAGATGAACTGCTCAGGCTTGGTGTTATATCTTAGCATTCAAACTCCATAGGCCTCTTCAGTAGAAAATGCCATTTACAGGATAATAACCAGGGTGGAAACCTTTGAATCCTTTTAGAGAGTTTGATGTTCAGAGAATGGACTCTAAGGAAGCCATTTTTAACAATTCAGTTCTTGTTTTGGGCTTCTTGATGTTAGATTCACTTAAAGACAAGAAAAATAACAGGAAGAAATAAAATTCATTTATCGATCGAGCATTTGTTTCAAGTACTTGGTTCTACAAGATATTGAAGGTAGACAAAGACCACTACTTTGCACAAAGAAGTGATACAATGTGAACTGAATTAACCTGCAGGATTTTGTATTTAATATGGGATCAGTTCACTGACAAAATCATAATGGCTACATCGGGCTAATTCTTGGAAGTATTAAGTATCCACAATTGTAACTGAATATCCATAGAAGTTCTTCACAAAACCAAGGACATTCTAGTTATAGGGAGCTGCCACTACCACTTACACTAGGTAGAAAATAGATACCAGCTGAGGCAAAGGGGAAAAAAATAAAAAAGGATTCACTGTTTCTATCAAATAGCTGTAAGTGAATTTGGTAGGTCAGTAAGAATCTCTGTTTAGAAGGCTCTTGAAAGGGCAGAAGAACAAATATACAAGACGGAACTCTATACAGTGGTAATATGTTCATTCACATGGAAGGCTTTTCTATTTCAAAACTTATGGTCAGAATCAAGAAATTAATGTGTCTGATTACATGTTCTTATCAAGGAAGAGTTAAATCTTATTAGATATACATTTCACTCGTTATTACTTTTAAATCACAGTAGAGCTAGTACACAAAACAAAGACTTCAGGCTGTTTCCAAGGTGATAAATCCAGAAGCAGTATTACATGTGGCAATAAGTTCACATTGCAGTTCTTTAAGCCTTAAAATCTTCTTTCCTAGAGGATCTGCAAACTCCTTCCCCCTCACACCTCCCTGCTTTTTTTTTTTAAATGAAGGATAATCCAGGATAAGGGCATGCAGGTAGATATTGGTACTGCCAAGACTAGCAAAGACACCTACATGGAAAGAAAAACTTTCAGGAAAAGCTACCTTCTGTCATATAATGCTAAAACCTTCCAAAATTAAAGCAGGTTCCCATCTTGGAGTGGAAAATTGGTGCTTCGTGGTCTTCCCATCAGGCAGATTCTTCGGTGGTTTTATAAATTTTAACGCTAGCCTAATTTTCCTCAACAGCACCTAGTACTTTACGACCATTTTTGCTGACATCTTTGCAAAGGTTATGATTAGAATAACCAATAGATGTACAAAAAATTGTATTGTTAGATACACATTTCTCTATTGTCAGATAAATGTCTGAATATATCACACATCCCAATACAAGGTATATCTAGTTTGCAGGTCCCCAGAAGTCAGACTTCAGCCTGTCCTGTTGCAAGGGGTTCTTACTTTGCAAGTACATCTGACCTCAGTGAAGCTCATAAGGTTCCAGTGACCCATTCCACCATTTGTGTATGTTGAAGGAGCTCATCAGTTAACAATAAACAGCGTGATAGGGCCTCCAGCCCATCTTTGTGTAGAACTACACAGCTATGTGGAGCAGCTGGCCTGAATCCAAGGACAGAAAAAAAGTCCAAGATCCTGCATCCTGAATTACTTGTGCTCTTCCCTGAGTCACCAGATGTGGTAAGGATTGTTGTCACTACAGTATGCAGGGTGTGACCTCAACATGCACCACCTCACAGCTACATCTGTTTACCTATTGTCAGGGATCTATTTAGCTCGTTCCAGAATGGATTGCTCCTCTGCTGTCAATTGATCCCATTTAAAATCAGAAAAGTTCTGCCATTGAACAGGAAACAAGAGCCCGTAGTTTTTCTCATTATATTCTACCGCAGTTTAATAATACAAAGCTTTTATATTTCATAAAATAATGCCATGGTTATCTAATGTGTGTAAAAGAAAGACACCAGCATCCAAAAAATCAAAATGTCCTTGACTGTCTTTCCAGGATCATAAATTCTGTTTTTAAAATATAGTCTTCAAACTTCAGCTTCATTTTTTCCCATGTTTCTACTTCCTAAAACAATAAATGACTAATTCTGGGAGCTTGGTCATGACAGACCAGCGTGGTAAGCAGATGGAATGAAAAGCTTGTACCATAAACCACTTTTTTCTTTTTCTTTTTTTAAATCAAAAGCCTCAAATACTTTTTAGACTGCTTTATTTTTTTTTCTTTTCTGATTGCTTATGTCCTGAACAAATGTTTTTATGAGCATAAAGTGCTGGTTTTAGTGGAAGTCTGGAGGCGTCTGCACAAGAACATTAAGTAGGGTCGTGACCCAAGAGACTAAGGCTTTGATCTAGTAATGAGATCATCAGATATACTCCCAGCAGTGTTGCAGATGCACTGTACAATAAAAAAGAACTAACTACAGCATCAAGAAATGCAGATCTAGAACACAAAGTGATTAGAGAACATGAGGCTAAAGAAACAAAGGCTGAAAAGTGACCCTCATGCCAAGGACTGAATGATTATTACATCTCAAATATAAAAACTTCATTAGTAATTTGCATTACAAATATTATCTTAATATCTATGCAGTACAAAATACAGATTAAAGGCAAAAACAATGCTGTCAAAATCCTAGAAGATTAGATTGCATATAATGACCTATGAAATGTCTTATTGAACTATATCATGAAGTAAATGTATGTATAGTTTTTAATAGACAGCACATATTAGTTTCGTTCTTAATTAAGAAAGTTAGCAGGCAGAAGGTAAATGCGGCTGCACTTATTTCCACAGTAGGGAGATTTTTAAGGCTATAAATTTTCTTAAGGATAGAGAAACAGCTGTGGTTACAATCAGTTTTTACACTGTGAACATAGGAGTTGTATTTATATCAAGAATAATGTGCTAGTGACAGCTCTTTTACACAGTAATCTGTTGGTAATCAGTTGTTGGAACTGTGATTATCCCAAGCATCCTGTTTAAGGGACACTCCTTGCCTGTGTCAACTCATCAATTATCACTTAATAAGAAGAGTTACTCCTGTTTCAGTGTTCAACATGGACAGAGATAAATCCAGACATTAGCATAATGAGGTCTAATATCTCAGTAAAGGGCACAAGTCACTAACTGCTATGAGGCACATCCCATATTTAGTGACTTCTTTAAAGTTTATAGGGGAGTCATAGTCAAAATATTCA
The DNA here is from genome assembly GCF_036013445.1 of Caloenas nicobarica. Lineage (NCBI taxonomy): Eukaryota > Metazoa > Chordata > Aves > Columbiformes > Columbidae > Caloenas > Caloenas nicobarica. The sequence continues at coordinate 8,467,960 of NC_088256.1, forward strand.
AAAGGCGGGGGTGGTGGTGCGTCATGGTTTAACTCCAGCTGGCAACTGAGCACCACACAGCCACTCACTCACTATCCCTGGTGGGATGGGGGAAGAGAATCAGCAGGGTAAAAGTGAGAAAACTTGTGGGCTGAGATAAAGACAGTTCAATCAGTAAAGCAGAAGCCGTGCACACAACCGAAGCAAACCAACGGATTCATTCACTCCTTTCCATCAGCAGGCAGGTGTTCAGCCATCTCCAGAAAAGCAGGGCTCCGTCACATGTAATGGTTACTTAGGAAGACAAACGCCATCACTCCAAACGTGTCACCCCTTCCTTCTTCTTCCCGCAGTTTTACTTACTGACCATGATGTCATATGCTATGGAATATCCTTTTGGTCAGTTGAGGTCAGCTGTCCTGACTGTGTCTCCTTCCAAACTTTTGTGCACTCTCCTTTTTCTCATTGGCGGGGCAGTATGAGAAACTGAAAAGTCCTTGACTGCTTAGCAACAACTAAAACACCAGTGTGTTATCAACATCATTCTCATACTCAGCACTATACCAGCTACTAGGAAGAAAATTAACTCTATCCCAGCTGAAACCAGGACAAGGCGTTCAAAAGACATTTAATTTAGAAAATGCAAGAGAAACAGAATAATTTAAGGTGCTTTTGAAGCTGGGATCTGAGTATTGCTATTTTTCACTTACTAGCCAGCATTTCTGCTTTTGACTTTGTCTGAAAACTATAAAGAAGGGAGATTTCAACGCGCAATTACTCAAAACTGTTTCCATTGCATGCACACTTTACTGTGAAACAGACAACCCCTGTCAGTTATTCTAGCATTTTACTTGTATACATTTCTATCATCTGTCTTATCTTTAGGCCAGAATTTTAAAGCTACTTTAATTAGTGTAGTTTAAGGAAGATTCATCTATTCTTAAATTTATACCTGAACTACCTACATCACGGGTCATAAAATACCAGTTATTCAGGCATTTTGAAAGAGCTGTGATTTATGTTTTATACTGTCTGAACTCAAAAGACTAGATGGGTAACGATTATGTTAGAAACATTAATATTTTTTTCACACACATAAATGGATACTAGTTTGATGCAAAGTACTACCATATGAAGTATAAGCAGTTAATGAAATTGCTTCTTTTTATGGATTAAAAAAATAAGTCAGTCACATATAGCCACACATTTAGTAGCACTCTAGGAAAGTTAAAATTTACATGTCTATGTTGTGTTGCACAATAAAAGATTACTCACCAAGCAAAGGGAAAATTGAAAGAACGCGCTATCTAACCTAGCCCCAAATCCAGCCATAATAGTAGCTTGAACGCACTCAAATGTCCAGTACCAAGACAGAAACTAAGCATCAGTCAATAACAGATATAAGCATCCACAAAAGTGCTCGTGTTTTCCAGCATCTATAACTGGACATTGATTTCAGCTTTGATGTTCAAATCAGGTACATGTCTAGCCTTCAGCAAAGTCTAAAGCTTGTATCAAGATATCGAACTTGTGAGTTTTGCGCTATGACATTTGAGAAAAACATTATAACTCATATTTCTTGGAAAGTAAATTATTTACATTAACTCAGGTGTATAAAAGCACAGTCTAGTATTGTTAAGGAAATACTTAGGCTTCCTTGCTGATAAGATCATTCTACCCTTGCAGAATGTCAACAGCTAATAATAAGCTTTCTCTGTGCTGATATTATACAGAGAAATTCACTTTGCCATCTGGCTTTCTGCAATTTTTATCAAGTCTTTCTAATTAGGTTCAAATCATTGATTTCCATTGTTCCCTAGCTTCTATCTTTTTCAGTACCATTAAGACTGAATCCATTTCTAGTGCATTGCAGTGTTCTCGAGTGGAACCTAAAATGAATAGGATTTTCCCACAGGTTTTCACACCTTACATCTGCTAGCAGAAGTCCTGTCATGCCTGCCTAGTAGTGCATCTAATTCAATTTTTGTTTTATTAAGATAGGAAGATGACCGTTCTATTAACAAAAAAAATAAAATAAAAACAACCTTAAAAACTGCAAATGAAAAATAGACCCAAGGCTTAAAAATTAGAAATCTCTGCAAGAAGGCTGGAAGTTTAGGTTGCTATAATTGTGTTGAACATATTTAAATCAAAGTGGTTGTAAAGACTTTCCTAGGCCAGGCCATATTTCTACATTAGTTTGCTTTTTCTATTCTGCTGCAATGCTAAAGGGATTCATGTAGCACTTCAAGTACAGAAAAAGTTTATAATATCCAAATATTGTTGTATACTTCAGACACAGATACTGTAACCTTCAGGTCTCAGAGCAGAAGGCCCTGCAAGACTATTTCATTTCAACCTTGCACAAAACAATAATTAAACTATACGGTAATTTTCATTATCTTAATCTATAATGAAGACGTCGTCCTTTGTAAGAAAAGTCTTTAGGAATTTGCTTTCATAAGAAAAATTTGAAGACAAGCCCCTTAAAAATTGTATTTCCAAAGTATGCAAAATCCAGATCCGAACTTCCCCAATAATTTAATATGGGAGGCTTGGATAGGGATTAGTTTTGGTTTTAAGAAAAACAACAAACAAGCAAACGCACATCTACACCAACTTGATTTTGCAAGTTAGATGTTGAACACCAATTTTTACATTTTTTAGTAATTTATATCATTAATTATATGCATTTTAAAAATAAAATACAGTAAACCATTTGGAAAGGAGACTAAACCCACCAATTTGGGGTCTGCACAATGAGATCTTCAAAGATTTCAGTCAGAATGACAAGATACACTAGTACTACTCCAAATGTCACTCACAAGACACTGCACTCACGTTTAAGGTCCAAATATATCCAAGACTTCTAGGTTTGCTCTCACCGATGACCAAATAAGCTTCTGGTACGAAGCTGACAAGCTAGGTTTTCCTAGGTACTAAAGTGATACCTTCTCTGCAGGGCAGATTCCTGCAGGGCAGTGTTTTAGTTTCTAGTTGACAAATGAAGGACCTGCCACTGGAACAATATTCTTTCCCTTTCTCCCCCCACTAGAAGGAAGGGCAAAATGTAATAGTGTTATATTTGCAATAATTTACTAGTATATGTCTCTCTCTTGATGCAGTAGATGCAAACAGAACTTTCAGGATGGTCACATAAATTAGTTCAGGTACTGAAGAGTACTTGGAAATTCAGCTGGCAAAACATTTATTTACATTACTTCTAGAACCAAACAGAAGCTACCTCTCACTAAAGCAATTAAGAGCCCTTTTAAAAATTTTACTCTAAGTATGTACTAACCACCGTCTTAGACTTCTCACTCAGTAACTTCGTTTTCACTGAGTTAAAAAAAACTTTTTTTTTCCTTAGTGGTAACAGACAAATAACGTCTGGATGCTTTCACTTAGAGGCGTCTCGTTTTGTACACTCACCTTTCTATTTTTGTACTTACCTATTCACCCTCAGTAACCTTAGTTTTTGTGTACTTCATTTTTAAGACAATTTAACAACTCATTATTTATCCAAGTTGGACTCCTGCTATACTTTCTGTCTCTCTCTCTCTTCCCTTCCACCCATTAAAAGAATTAAAAATAGTGAAAACTGTTGTTTCTTTGCAGCCTCTTTAACCTTATTTCACCTAGTCTAGGTTCACATGAAGCACAACCCATCACTTACTTAAGTTTATTGAAATCTATTGTTTTATTTAATTGTCTTCCCTTCTTTCCTAAAGATCATGAACTCTATTATTTCATGATCCATCTTCCCAAGTTGCATTCCATCAGCTTATTCTCAACAAATTCTTCCCTCCTAATTCCTCTCCTCTCTTGACTTCCCTTTCTTCTCCAATTTCAGCATGTAATTTCAATTACACCTAGTGGGTAAAAAAAAAAAAAAAAAAGCCCCAAACCAGTGAAAATCACTGTAGTCTGTAACCTAATTACACATGTTGTGGTAATTAAACTGAACTTACAAAGCTGCAGTGTAATGAAAGTTTACAAAACGTCTCCAAAACCTGGGCTTCTCTGACTGGGGGCCTGAATTTGACATGCACCATCAGAGCGATTTTGTCTTTTTGCCATACATTTACAGACACTTAACCTCTGTCTGTGTTCTAGGCATGAGTAAGTTATTGCAAGAGAATATCACCTTACTTGTTTTCTTTGGCAAGCTATACTCCTGTCAAATTCAAATATTTTTCGAGATTTATATCATGTGAATTATTCCTTTAAGCCTCCATATGCCAATTACATCATAAGCTTGACTCTGTGCTAAGACCTTCCGTTCCTCTTCCTTATTGTATGCATTTCTCACGTTTCTTTTTTATGTCTTCCATAGCAATGCAGATACACAAGATGTTTGACAGAGTAATATTATTCTTCTGCTTATCCCTTTTATGACACTGTTGTGAACAAACTTCTCTAATTTATAATGCCTTTTCGCTTGGTTCTTTTTATGGATACAAGTGTTATTTCTTGCTCTAGAGGTTGCTCAGCCACTCAGAAACACTTTAGTCATTTTTTTAAACTTGGTCAGAGACATTTTTGATGATTCATTGTTATAGGACTTTTACTTTACTTCATCCTGTGATAATACATTTGAAACATATGCCATTTTCTATCCTGTGCGTAGTTACCTTGCTTTTTTATTTTGTCCTAAGAGATAGCAATATTGCAAATATAATACTAGTGCAGCCAGAAGCCAGTTCCTTGCTTAAATAAAATGCAGGCTAAGTCCACATGTCAGACTTCATAAGTGATCGAGATTCATTAACTCAGGTATACAAGTACTGTGACAGGTTCACACTTTTACTGCAAAGTATGAAGAGTTCTACAGGAGGACTCCAGAATATGCTTCACACATTCCTGCTAGCTTTTATATACTGATAAAAGCATAGCCACTGCAATACAGTTCATCTCTTCAGCTTCTTAAGTAGGTTTTCCACCTTCCAGTGCATTTGCCTATATTAAACTCAAATAGGTAATCTCAGCCAAAAAAAAGCCCACAAGTATTTTACCAGGTTGAGAGCAATAACCTAAAGTACTCCTACAACCACTTTTCTTCAAGATGGCAGAATGAAGAGCCAGGCTTTCATTTGCTAAGAAGCTTTCTTTGCTGTGTGGAAGTCAATACCATATGGAAACGGGTCCTCAACTGTCTTTTTTAATCCATTTTCAGTTTTCCTGCATTTACCATTGTTTTCTTTCTTTCCAATTCAGTTTCCTTCACGACTATCCTACTACCCAGATATTTCCATAAATACTTTACTCACAAAAATGAGATATCTTTCCCCACGGTATTTTAACTAACCCAAACAATTTCGTTTTACCCTGCAGATTCACAACACCATTAAAGAGCTATACATTTTAGATATATATATAAGTACTAAATTCCTATTACTTATCCCACGTCTCCACGTCAATGAAAGTCAGACAATCATTGTGTCCCTACCATGAAACCAGTATTCTGGAATTAGACAAGTATACTTCCACTTTCTATCCCCTGACATGAAAACTATGCTGATGATAAAGAAGAAACAAACCAAGAAGATAATTTGCACAGTCCTTTCTTCTTGCACCATCCATAGTAAGGAGGCACATTCAAAGTCAAGTTCTCTACAGGTCAGAATCCAGATCTGCAGGGTCCACAGCTGGACACAAGCAGATTAATACCTCACAGAAACTCCTAATCTGGGTTGATTAGGAACTACAATCCATTGTGCCAGACTACACACACAGTAGCTCTGTCCCAGAGAGTACAGTGTTCCTTTTATGACAATATATTGAAAATTGATTATACACAGCAGAATTTAAAAAAATATGTTTTCTGTAGAAGATAAATAATACATTGTTCATTAATCAACTTCAGAGTTTTTTCTGAAGATACTCAGTGTTTTCTGGTAATTTGTTAAAACCTACCTTTAAAAAAAAAAATATCCACCGTTCTCACCAAGGGAAAAAAAAAATCCTAAGACCTTAATAACACTTATTACCTATCTCTTAGCTTGACATATACGCACTTGCTGATTGAGTCTGCATAACCTACATTGCCCAAAAAAAAAAAAAAAAATTACACTAGTTAATGATGTGCCTGCCTGGAAAAACTCTGTCCTGTGTGGCCAGTTCTGGCAGCATGACTTGAACTTCAGAACAATGTACTTTGCCAGAAGCCCTGCACTGTAGCACCGTTCCTTCATCCTGGCAAGTCTATCTTATAGTTTGTGGCAAGTAGAGACATCCATATGCTGTTAACCTTTTCAGGCCACTAAAGAACAGATGGGCTCAGATTAGCTGTTGACGAGCTGTTAATGTAACTATCCATCAATGCCTTTAATTATAGTTTTCATGTTTTCAAAACAGTCCATATTGGATTTTTTTTTTAAAGCAGAACATAAAATAAACTGGTCTGTAAACACAGAATAGACCTATAAACACAAATAGACTTAAACAGTGTTCTTTCTCCCCCTATGAAAACTCCATGTGAACATTCAACTGTATAAAATTACCAAGAGCATATTGTAAATATAGGTGATCTTAATGCATGTCAAAGGCTCGTTTGGACCACCTCTACTGAGGACATAATTTTAATCTCCTGTTCCCAGAAACTATGAATTATACATTAAGTAAAAACTCCTATTAAATAAAAAAAACACCTTCCTTCTTAGAAAATATAATTTTAAAAATGCATCATTTTCAGCTTTGTGAAAGAACAGATGTATTTCCATAAATACCTTATTGATAAAAAATTAACTCTGCCTTCACATAGTTAAGGTGTTGCTTTGGTAAACTCTCTTAGGATACTACAGTGAAAGCTATTTCATTTCTATTTTAATTACAGTGAATTACTTGTTAAATGAAAAAAGTCTTACACAGATAACAGTTTCACATACCAAACCTTCTTGGTCCAGGAACCAGTTGATAGCTAATCCAATTTAATATAGTCCAAGCCATTCTACTAGCATGTTATCTGTGCAGATAAATTCCATCAGTCAGATGTGTGCTTTCCAGAGGTGAAGTGACATTGTTTCTCCTGTGTTGGATGCTACACTGCTCACAATTTTTGTGCAGGTAAAAGCAGGTGGAAAGACTAATCATGAAGCTCTCTTTTAGTTATTTACTGTATTCATGCCACAAATCCAGATTTTTAAGATTTTACATGGGTTTTTCTAACAAAAAGAGTCTGGAACAAGCTGTACATTAAAGCATAGAGTTACTGAAAACGCACGCATATTTGTAAAGATTTAGATATGTAAATAAACTAACTGAACCTATAACTGTGAAGCATTTTAATACTATCTATAAGGAAAGGTTATGTTTACTGTAATAACTTTCTTTAACGTGTAATAGTTGAATTCTTATGATTAAGAGTTTCTATTTCTAGAGGAGGAAAGTCTGCAACAACTCTTTGCCACAAATTCACCTCTAAACTCTTGAAACATTTGTATTATAGAAGAAAGACTTACCTTTGCAAGGCGAACAATAACAAGAAGTCATTCTGGGATCTCTATGGTTTTCCTCCACTGGATTACCTGGAATGACAGCAATTTACAGCAAACATTAGGGGTTTACTTCCATGAAAGTAAATACTGGCATATGAAATGATGAAAAGTCTTTGACATTTTGCAGCCTGTATGGGAACGTAGCGGAAGATTTGGCGAGGAGGTTAGTTAAATGTAAATACGCTCAAAGTGACTTGCACCTGTCTGTAGAAAAAGCACATACATCACACTAATTGTTTTACTGGCCTTGTGTGCTTGATGAGTAGAACCTCTGTGTTAGATAACATAGGCCTGTGAGAAACTCTAGGCACCTTATCACTATGTCTGAGATTCCTGCTTTGTTGTGAGAAAGAGTGGGAGGCTGCACCTGTCTGAAGCCTTGAAATACAGGTGAGCTCAGCAGGTCCAGTGATCTTCCAGCAGGGCTGAACTTACCAGCGTCTGCGTCCCCGCTTGTGTCACCTCTGCCTGGGAGCTCAGGTGCGACTTCGGAGATCCCCCAGTAGAGAGGTAACTAAAATAAAACTTGCTCTTTGCAATGCATTCGTGGCCTCTGGCTCTTCTTGCGATGTGCCTGCGCATGTGTACACACAGCCCAAGCCCGTGGTCAAACTCAGAGACAACACTGGTACACATCAGCTGCATTTATCTGCTCAAGACCACAGGACACCGACCTCAAATCCAAAAGCTAAAAAGAATAGCGAATTAAAAACTACTTTTCACGCCTTTCTTCTTACCATAATCTTCCCTCAAAGTCTTCATTCCAAAAAGGAACTAAATTTTTTATCATATATGAATAATTCAAGTAAGAACTTATTTTTGCAAGGGTTGTTTGGAAAAAGGAATACAAATCTCAACTGACTTTGAAAGTTTCGATACACTATCACAGATGTCTTAAACTTAGATAATTAGAGATATTAAATATTCCTTAGCTTTGGATACCTGTAAACTCTCAGTTATCACTAGTGGAAAAACGACACTTAACTAGAGATAAACAAACGTATTTCTTCCTTCGCACTTCTCAATTAAATTCTAGTAGCAGTGCAATGAATATATGGATTTGACATATCCCTCACCACTTGAGAACTAATTAAGCTTCTCCCAAGTCCTTTTTGGCAGAAGTTATTTTGCTACCAATTTAAAACACTTGTAAAATTAAACATATATATATATATATATTTACTCACACAGTGTTTTACCTTCTTACAAATGGCAGCCATTTTCAAATAGACTGGAAGCATTAATGCTCAGGCTGTCATAAACACCTATGACTGTTTTGAATAACGTTGATTTGGCTGTCACAATACATAAAAGGGTCAGTATCTCAAACTATTCAGTTGTATTCAGAAAACATTCTACTTCTTACAGAAAAAAATATTAATGTCTATCTCTCAATACATCTCACCTGTTAATATAACTCAGCTGCTGTGCTCTGAGGTAAGCACATAACAAGAAACATGCTGTTTAATCCAGTTTGATTCAGACATATAATAGTACCTGCAGAAAGACTACAACACCACCACCATTAGCACACTGAAACAGCCTCTATAGTATCTTGAAATGTAATTAAGTGTTATAACACATTGCTATGGTACAGTCCTTTATGGGAGCAGTGTTACAGCAAGTTTTAGTGCGCCATAGTAACTAACCACAGCTCGAGTCTGGAATATAAGGTGAATACTGAGCATGCAGCAACAGGATCATGCAATCATCGTGCAATCAATGGTTTAAGGCTGTTTAGCATTGATCTAATTGCCTGTTCACTCAACAGATGAAGGGACAGTAGGATTAAAAAGGGTAAAAAAGATTGTTTATAATTAATAAAGGCAATGAAACTGTGAGGAAGGAGGAAGGGAAGGGAACAGAAAGGAGGAAACTAGTCTATGGTACTCCTGAATTATTTGGAATGTCAAAATAGCAGACAAACCTGTAGGTATTTTGCCTCAGAGTCTACTCTTAGCAGGGCTCAGTGGAAGTAGGAGGGGGAAAAAAGTAATGCAAACAATGGTAGAACAGTAGAAAATATAAAAAAGCAGATTCGCTCTCTGTATACATACGTAAGTTTGTATACATACATATGTAAACACACGCATACTAATCACATGCTTAAAAATATTGAACAAAACATAAAACTCTCTTAAAATATGCCAATCAGTGTGAAGTGTGGCATAGAACTCCAAAAAATAGTAAATGTTTAATAGGTATTTTGAACCCATTGCAAATATATACTGTCGAGACATGACTTAACAGACTGTATTAACAATGTATCAACCCATCCCAAGGTCTCTTTCTGTCATGGCCCCTGAGCTTTTTCTTCAATGACAGCTTGAAATAAGTTGTAATTTATTCTGATGGCTGTAACTTGCTCCGCATTTTTGAGGCACTAAAACTGTTTTTTGATTAGTGACTATGGTGTATCTTCACCGGTTCTAAAATAGTATTTTAAATGTGTTTGCTGTGACGGCTCTGACAGGCAATAGTGCCATTCATGTAAAGGTCACTGGCTCACTTTTGGCTCTAGATAGTAAAGGCTGAAAGTCACTGTTGCCCAATGGCTATTTTGCACCCTGTATGAAGTGAATTGATGGGTTAGGTCCGGAGCTTTAGTGGATAAATATCCACATCATAAACTATCACCAGAATTGGTGTTACTAGTGTCGTTCTAAGCAGAAGGTCAAGAAGTGAGTTGGCACAGAGAATAAATTGTGTTTGCAAGCCTAGAAGGCAAGTTAAAAACAGACTAACTAGGTGGTCTAGAAAAAGGACTACCCCTTTCCTATATCTGTTTCAGAGCTGTGGGTCCAAGATTCTTAACGAACTAAATTCACTTTCAAAAAGAATATACACTAGGAGGATTTCTAAGCCAAACATACCCTTATTTTGCAAGATTTGTCCAGCTACCTACACAATTGACACGTTCCAAATATATGATCAATGGTGCTATCTATGAGTGCTTGCTTGCTGTTAGAAATATGTGACGGGTTTGCACAGTGATTTTTGCCAAGAAATAATCACTATTGGTAGTGCTTCATGTATTTTTGAACTGTCTTTAAAAATCTGAAGACGACGACAAGATCAAGAATGTTCAGGAATCACGGTCGGTTTCAGCCGTCTACATCAACTAGCTGTTGATAAACTGTGAGATTTATTGGCAACTACAAATATTTAGACTGTTGCAATCTCCTCAATCAGCCTGTACTTTATAAAAATCAAATTAATTGAAATTAGTAAAGGAAAAAGGCGATCTGGTCATTCCATTATCCAGCCTTCTGCCAGCACAAGTTTATCCTTTGCTATGTAATGTCTAAATAATTGTACACATTCTATTGACATCATTTCCACTAAACTTTTTTAAGGTATTTTTCTTTAGACTTTTTTTTTAATGTGTTTTTGTTTAGAATTAGCAAAATTTGAGCTTACAAGATTTGTTGAGAACCATATGTATCCACTTTTTGAACAGCTGTGAATTTTCTGCTGCTCCACTTTCTGACTTTGAATGCCGTGGGGAAAAATTTGTCTGTCTCAGTCTCTTTTTAAAGATGTGTTGGTTTCTAAAGGTGATTTGTAGTATTTGCACCATGCCCTTTCAGGAAGGGTTGCCCTTTTTCTGTACTCAGAAAAACTACTTTTCTGGTAGCAACTGTGTAAAACAAACACTGCAGGTTTAAGATTTTATTCTAGCATTTATTTCACCATGCACAGCTCATCCACGAGGTACCCAGTTTCTTCCAGATACTCGATTATTCAGGCATTTTGTCTGGACAAAGGTGCAAAGAATTACAACTATATATAGTTTTCCAGTCTATTTATACAAATAAATGGATGTGGTCTTTGGTTTTGGGTTTTGTTTTGGGTTGGGGTTTTTTTTTTCAGAACCAAACACTGGTGCTAAATAAGTCAGTGGATAACTGGTTGTAGCAAGACTACATACCCCTGAGAATGACACTCTGCTGATCTTTTACAATCTGTCACTCAGGTTCTTTCTTTCAGAAGTTAATTCTGAACAAATTAGAGCTACTCAATGAAAAGGCTGTTTGACTAAAGTGGAAGCAAAAGATGAAGAAAATGTAACTATGGGTGAATACAGTTTAATACAAACTCTGCCTCTGGTGATATTTCTGCTTATGGGACAATGAGCGATGCCTTCTGCACACCAGTCTGGGATGGAACTGGTGCTTCAGAAAGTTGCGGTTGTCTGTATTTCCTCTGGAACTGGGATAATTAATCTAACAGTGTCCCACGCTAGGAAATGTCTCTTTCCATTGCGGTAGTGTGCTTGCCCTCCTAAATGCAGTTACAGATTTGATAAAGGATCCACATAAAACACCTGCTCCAAATTCTACAGAAATCTGTTAAAAAACAGATAGGCAGGAGAAACAGAAATTTCTCTTTATGCCACATGGCAAAAAAAAGTCAACTAAAATACAAACCTATTATTTTTCAGGAGAAGGCACTAATCTCTAAGAAAGGAGTGAATTCCTATAGAAGAATGTATCACGGAGGCATTTCTAAATGACCCCAATCAAATCATAAACTTAAACCAACTTTAATTCAAAACCAAAACCAAACAACAGAAACCAGTGCATGTTGAGGGGGGTAATTCAGAATCAGTCAGCACCCTGGCAACGTTTAATAAACTGCTAGTTCGATATCCCAGTTGAGGATGTTATTACCATACGGGCACGCAAGAATAATGCTCGCACTCACTCCAAAAAAAAAAGAGATCTCTTTCACACAAGGCTACCGAGAAGAAATAATTGTTTGTCCGGGGTAGGGCAAGGGCTTTCTCAAGGATATTTCCAGAAGAAAATAATCACTCACCGAGGAACAGGTGAGGGCTCTCAGTCCCAGGAACTCTCCTCAGACGGGTCCCTGATTGCAGGGGAGGGATCTGCTCACAGACCCGCTGCTCTGAGGAGTCCACCCCAAGGGGAACTTTGGTGGGGAACCCATTTTATAGTCTGGTCGGATCTGGCTGTGGTCCTTACGAGCGTGGTCCAGAAGCTTCTATGGGCTTGGGCACCTTCTTGCCTGAGGACCCATCTATCGACCGGGGTCCTGCCCCCCCAGCCGGGGGAGGTGACCGTGAGGAGTCACCGTGCCCCGGGAGAGGAGGGGCGGGCAGGGGACGCGACTTACGAGGGACAGCGGGGCACAAAAGGTGCTAAAGAGCCATCAACTGCCCTGTTGACAGCTCCGGATCACATCGGGGGTGTGCAACTGCCACAGAACCACCGAACTCCAGAAGGCGAGTGAATTTATCAGCACCACCTGGGCTCTGTAACTGCCCCCAAAATCGCCAAGGCGATGCCCGCCCGTTCCCCGCTGCCCAACGGGCGCGGAATCTTCGTTGGATTCAAAATTTCAAAGCGCAACGGTCACCTCTGGCGGGCGCGGAGCCACAGGTGCCCTGAGGGCGGTTCGTTTAATAAGCTGGATGAAACCCTAAAAACTGCTCAATTCCCTGCCCATTTAGTGCCACCAATCCACTTCAGGATTCTTTCTGGTGATCATAAACATGTTACCAACCATACACACTAATATTTAACAGAATTAATTTAAAAAATTGCCCAGCTCTTGTACTCATTACCGTCTATAAAAAGAGAGCTATTCAGGTTGTTTACTAACTGACAGGAATACAAAGGTAAACAGACATGTTAAAATGTATAAACAAGCTTTCCTTTGTAGGCACTAAGTTTATTTTAGCAGTGTCAATAAATGTCTGTTTATATGGGTTCAGCAGTAACTAATGCTCACCAGGAGGTGCATTTTAGAAACAAGAACCAGGAAAAAAAACCTCTACAAACACAAATGGGGACATAAAACATGGAGAGGAAATTAAATCTGTTGGGAATTTCCCTTGAATTTCTATAACTGAGTAATCTGGGAAAAGCCCTAGTTTCAGTTTTGTCATAGGACAAAAACCTGTTTTGTAAAAAGATTAGAAAGGTAACCAATTTACTTATTAAAAGTATAAGAAACATGAATGAAAATATTACTGTGCTATTCAAATTTGATTTTAAAGTACAGTTTTATCAGTTGTAAACTGCTATTTCTTAATCATGCTCACATGGAACAGCTTTATTAAAGTATTTTATTATATACTTTCACTTACCTGTTAAGAAATTAATTCTGAGTATTACAAATTGCTTGAGATATTATACATATCACATTTATATATGTACATGTTTATAAAAATTTAATATAAAAATAAAATAATATTTTTATATAAGTATCTTTTTTTTCCCTTCCAGAGGCTGGCCAGGGACTCCGTATGGGGGACAGCAGAAGAGAGTGAATTTCAAAACTTGTTTGCATTTCCACTTCACAAAGTCTCTGCATTATTCTGGTGGCTGCCTTTGACTCTGTCTTCCTGCTAGAAGATAACTGCCAAAAAAAGAGAAAAGTATCAGAAATGAACGTTTTCCAGTCTGCTACCTATCTAAGGTCTCCTCAGTATTCAGAAAGCAGCCAGTGTCCCTCTATTTTCCACAAGGCCAGTTCCCTTCTTATCACCAATTTCAGGGGTTAGGGTTACAGTTAGGGTTAGAGTTAGTCACACCATTAGGGATAGGGTTAGGGTTAACATTTAGGGTTAGGGTTAAGGTTAAGTTTACGGTTAGGATTAGAGTTAGTCACACCACTAGGGTTCAGGTTAGGGTTAGGGTAAGGGTCATTAGGGTTACGGGGATAGGGTTTAGGTTAGGGTTATGGTTAGGTTTTAGGGTTAGGGTTGAGGTTTAGGGTTAAGGTTAGGATTAGGGTTAGCCACACCATTAGGGGTTAGGGTCATTAGGGTTGGGGGTTACGGTTGTGGGGCTAGGGCACTAGGGTTAGGGGGTTAGAGTTAGGGGGTTAGGGTTACGGTTAGGGTTTAGGGTTACAGTTAGGGTTTAGGGTTACGGTTTATGGTTATGGTTTATGGTTATGGTTAGGGTTTAGGGTTATGGTTAGGGTTTAGGGTTGAGGTTTAGGGTTAAGGTTAAGGTTTAAGGATAGGGTTAGAGTTAGGGTTTAGGATTAGTCACACCGTTAGGGTTAGGGTTAGCATTAGGGTTTGGGTTTAGTGTTTAGGGTTAGGGTTAGAGTTAGGGTTAGGATTAGGGTCATTAGGGTTAGGGTCATTACATTTACGGTTAGGGGGTTAGGGTTAGAGAGTTAGGGCTTTAGGGTTAGGTTTTGGGTTAGGGTTTGGGTTTGGCTTAGGCCCTTAGGGTTGGGTTAGGGTTACGGTTAAAGTTAGAGTTGGTGTAGGGTTAGGGTATAGGGTTAGGCTTTAGGTTTGGGTTAGGGCCTTCGGGTGTAGGGTTAAATTTATGGTGCAGGTTTAGGGTTTGGGTTTGGATTTGGCTTAGGGCCTCTAGGGTTAGGGCCTTAAGGTTAGGGTTGGGGTTTGGGTTTGGATTTGGGTTAAGGCTGAGGGCTGGGGTTAGGTTTAAGGTTAGTATTAGTGTTAGGGTTAGAGTTAGGGTTTGAGTTTGGGTTTGGGTTTACGTTAGGGTTTGGGTTTGGAGAGGAGAAGATGTCAATGGAGAAATTGTATTCCACTGTTACTTCTACCAGTGATCTATTATGGTGTATTGAAGATGTTTTACCTTTCTGGACTGTTGGTTTCTTCTCTCATTTTTCTATGCTGAATGTCAGGGAAGCCAAACACCGTATTGTTCCATTCCTTTCTGAATGCAATACAAATCCTGATAGGAAGCCACAGATGTATCTGAGAACAGCATGGGCTGTTTTACCATCCTTTATTGACAAAAATTAAAGTGGCTGCTTACCTTGGTTTTCTGATCAGGCCATTTGTGGTTGAAAGAAGAGGCATCCTCCTTTTGTCTGACAAGCGGTCCCCATTTTCTCCAAGTAAACAGCAACTGGCCACTTGGATTTTCCTGTGTAGTTCTAGCAGGTTCACACTGTGATACATAATTGAAGGTGAGATCATTGCTGCACAGTGGTTTTGAATCTAAGAAACACCAATCATAACAACCCAATAAACGTACTACAAATTGTATCTAGTTATGACCTCCTGATGCAAAAAATAATTCTAAGACTCTGCATCTCTCTGTTGTTGTACATGTGCTTTCGCAAAACCAACTTTATTTGAACAACATTGAATTCACTCCATGAGTCACATGGGCTCTCAGAAAAAGAAGGTGAAAAAGACGGGCTGTCAGAACAATCTGTATGATCCATCAATACAATGGATCTAGCTGACTAGGGGAATTCAAAGAACCTAGTGGATCCAAAATTCAGGGAAACTTTTCAGTGCATCAACTATAGTAGAACAAATCTGCAGGAAAACCTTACCAACCTCATGCAAATCCAGAGGTCAAAACATTCATCCATTATTTCTGGTATGGTGTGAAAAGGCATTGCTTGCTATTCATCATTGCCAGTGCCTGTCTTGTCAATCCCCAGCTCCAGAGACCTGTCTGACAGCAGCACTGCCACTTCAGCTGCTCCCCATCTGTTCAGCTGGATGGCTTTTCTCTATCCTTGAACTGGAGTGCTCAACCCCTCCTCTTCTGCCATTGACAGGAAAACCTGAAACTTTTGCCAAAAATATCTCCTCTGAGCTGTAATTTTTCTATCTTTCTTTACCAAGACTGCTTAAGATAACTTACTTCCATCTTGACACACAGCTCCCTTCAGGACAAACTTCTCAGTGACATTTCTCACCTACCTGCTTCTCTCATTTCCTCTAATCACTCTTATTTGAATCTCCCCTCTCATGATAGGTCTGGTTCTGATGCCTTCGCTGCTGTGCTTTGAAACCAACCACTGGATGCCCGCTGACCAGACGCAACATATAGGTGCTGGTGTGTATTCTCAGGCAGCCTGCAGAGTCTCTAATCAAGATCTCTAAGGCTGGTTCTAACCTCTCCATGGCATAAAGCTTCCCCTCCCAACTACTGCAGTTCACAGTTTCATCTTCTGAGGCTGTACAGTACTTAAAAAGTGCAGACTATAAATTCATATTATTATACATGCCATGTTAATGGAGAAAGCACCTAGGCTTACAGTTCCCAAAACAAAAAGCAAGCAAACAAACAAAAATCCTGGAAACAAAACTCCTCTCCCTAGGACCATTGACACCCTCTAAGACCTTGAAGTTTTGGGCAATTCTCCCATGGTATTAAAGCCTCACTGTCCTCCTGATCAGCCTGCCACCTCTCTCATTTGTCCAGGACCAGTGTTCTCTCACTCGTTCAGACAGCTCCCCAGCTCTGAGAACATGCATTCTTTTCTCATCTGTCTTCTCACAGGGCGATTTCCATTCTTCTAATTTAGAAACAGACAACCTGAGACGATCAGTTTCCTTTAGTTTAACCAGTTTATTTAGCATATTCAATGCTTTACTGAGAAAAATTGTATTATGTTATCTCTTCTTAGTGACTCTTGTATCTGTTCTTGGATAGAGTGTGTGATCTATGACATAGTCCCAGCCAGCAAGTGGCAGATTAAACACAGAATGAGGAATAGAGTGGTACATGAAATTCATAAAATAAGTCTGGATTTATAAATTATACATCTATTCCCCAAATTGTCATATCTCCCAATCTTCTCTCTGCTGTTTGCCAGATTTTCTTCCACCAGTCACTGTCACATCATAGCTTCTCCTTTCTTTTTTATGTCCTGATTAACAGGACATCTATATTCTCCCTTGAGCTCTCTTCCTCCCAGCAAGATTGTTTTCTATATCCCTACAGAGAGCGGCCAAAAAAGCATTTGTGAGACCGAGATGCTTTTTTCAAGATATATTATGTGATATAATAAAAAAATAATACTTTTTCTTATAAACATACCTCCATGAGCACAATTCAAATGCTTTAATATAGATTCCAAAAAATATATATATAAAAATAATCTATTCTTACATCACTTAAAAAATCAAATGTACTTTTTCTATATGTAAGGGAATTCTCATAAAGCAAATATAAAGTATAGAAAATTAAAAAAATGTGATTTGGTTCAGAATGTCTCATTGATATAGACTGGAGGGTTTAGTGGTTCAAGGAAAGTAGTTTATTCTGCCTGTCCTATAGTAAAATCAAATTTTCCGGTAAAAGGGAGCATCTGTGCACAGATTACACAAGTACATATCCAGCCTTGCCCTGGAGTTCAACTTACTTTTTCTAGCACAAAACTGACAAACAACACAAAAAGAAAGCAAAGTCCTTGACTACTACAAGGCACAGTTCTCAGATATCTTCCTCATACTGCTTCGTAGCTGCCAGAATGAGAATGTATCTTAGTCTTAAATACCGAGTTTGTGTAACAGACGCATTTAGTTTATTCCTATCTTTTCCTTGACAGAAGGGCCGTAAATGTGTTAAAACCTCTACTTAAATGCAGCTGTAATGCTTCCATTGTATAACTTATTGTGCCTTAGATATATAACAATCCAGCCTCTGAATATCATATTTTATTAAAAAATGTTACTTTGTACTCAGTGATCTAAAAGCACAGTAGTTCTGCAGCTGGGACTGGTAAAAGTTCTTAAGTACAAAAGGTCATCAAACAGTGTTTTTCCATGTTTCACTTGTAATAGGAACATTGTTTTTAAAGTAAATAATAGCTATGTGTTGATTACAGTTTCAAGTGTCCATGTTGAAATTAAATCTATATTTCATTGTCTGACCTTGAAAAATATTTGGGTTTAGTATCTAGAAGACAAAAGCACTCAGTGCCAAACAAATAATATTTTTATTTTTTTTAAAAAAAGGAAAATTATGAGAATAGCAAGAGTAGCTGTAGCTTAAGATATGTTATGCTGTTGCAAGAAAATACATAGAAAATGCAATAAAAAAATGTCAAACAGCAAAGGAAATCACAAAAATGATGATTGACAGAGAAATTACTTTTACTTTGTTCTACATTTTGTTACTTACACAGGGACACAAACCACTATCAGTGCTTAACTAACATATGGTTTGTCAGGTGGGGCTCGTACTCACCTCCACTTCAATCACCACTGCTCTCAGTGCAGAGGACGGTCAGGCAGGACACTGGGGGTTACGTTCACCTTAAACTTTTTCTAGAGACCATCTGTCTGGGACAAACATTGAAATGCCATAGTTACGTAACTGAAATGTAGGTGGATGCAGTACAGATAATAGCACTTTATTGATAAGATCAGCAAAGAACCCATAAGTATCATAAGCTCTCCTTCTGGGGATTTATTAAATAATATAGAGTAAAATTGAATCAAAATGAACATTGAATTTAAGAATAGAAGATAGTTTGCAATGAACAATTTAGCTCTTGAAAACAATTTTTACTGGTTAAAGTGTATACAATGAAAGATTAAAATAAAAGTAATTCTGAGAGAAACATGCTGGCACCTTCTGGACACATGTAGCATGGATGAACTGCAGATTAAGCACAGTATAAGTGTGCACAGTTTTCCTTAAGCTGTCCTAAAAGATTCTGTTAGGCTAGACAAATGTGTACCCATTTTGGTAATTCCAAGAGGATCAACATACACTTCAAACTGCTTTGTAATCTAGACATTAATACAGAGGGGAAAAAATTGCCATTTAGGTTAATAAAAGGTTGAGTACATACAGAAGAATGTTTGTTATGCATATGAAAGAAAGATATGAGTATATATAGTATATAACACTGACAACTGTCTAGAGAACACAGTTAAAATTTTTAATTTTCAGAAGTTTGTGAAATATTGGTGTCACAACTAAGCGACATTATACACATGTGATGTTAGTAAATATTACATTTATCATCTGACTACCTAAGAAAATTAGTGTTACTTGAAATCTTTAGACTTTATACATTTTAAAGGGAAGAGATGTAATTCTGTAAGAGTTTGGAGGATGTTTTTAACTGTTAAAGATCATTTTCAGTAAGTTAAGTTTCAAACTTGTTTTTGACTTTGGACATCTAATGACTTCCAGTCATTAGGTTTTGCTCTTCTAAAAGCTGTTCACCTCAGAATGGCTTTTAGATCTTTGAATCTTAGGGAAGCAGACCTTACCATTTCCATGGTTCATATGCTTCCCTGAATTACTCTCAAGCTAAGTCAATCTTCAGATTCATAAAACAAGTCTGTAAATATTAATGCCTACCAGAAGCAGTCTCACCTCAGATAACTACCATAGCAGAAGAATACTGGAGAAGCAATGTGTGTTTGAAAATCCTTTCCAGCAAAATGAAAATTTCTAATCCAGAGCAGGAAATAAGAAGAAAACACTTATGAGAAAAGATGTAAAATGGAAAAAGAATGAAAGCCATAAGCTGATTGGAGAAAAACAAAAAAGGGGGAAAGTCAAAAGGAAAAAAGTATAATGTACTAAAAAGATATGATGGACAGAACAGAATCAAGGAAGGAAGACAGAAAAAACAAAAGTATACAGCAGTTACAGAAAACCAGAATGAATAACAGAAAGATGTGGGAAAGGAAAATGAATACACATGAGGTTATATTTCCCTTTTTACAGTTTCTGGAAAAGCATAATGACGAAGTACATAATTAAATGAATAAATGAGTATATAAAAGGGATAAGATATATCAGTAGAGGTCGCGGGCACATATAATCAGATTCACCAAGAGCAACCAAATATGTAGGGCTGGTTCTTAATACGTTCATGCTGAAACAACATGTATTGCCCTGAATTCCTCCTAGGAGAAAAACAAACAAACAAACAAAACACACAACAAAAACAAACAAAACCAAACCAAACCTGGTTTGTATTTATTGCCAAACCCTTAATTTTCATCTTTAACATGTACCATTCAAAAAAGTGATGATGGCCGGCATCAAGTTTCTCTGGTTTCTTATGCACTGGTTTATTTTGATTCCTGTTTGTTGTTGTTTGTGTGTTTGTGTTTTGTCTTGTCTTGTGTTTGTTTTCTTTTCCATTTTAGGTGTTCCATTTACTTTAATTAATCTTTCCTCAGGTGGTCATATCTCGCAAGTGTTTTTAGTGTTTGGCTTTTGTTTGTTTGTTTGTTTTAAGCAAATTTACTCACTTGGTAATTTTCTTGCATGGCTTTCTTGCTTTTTCTCAAAGAAGAGAAGATTAGAGGGGCATTGAGTAGAGTCAGGAGAACTGGGCACTTGTCTTTGCAGCGATATAATTTTTTTTAAATTGGCAATCCAGGGAAATTAAAACAACAACTTCTGCCAAGACAGAGAGAGCAAGAGCATGTATTCTTTCTTCCAGTTTCTGACATGATATGTTCAAATACCTTTCGGTTACAGTATGTCAGTTTGTGTTTCACCATATGATATGACATAATGCAACATGACACACCAATTGTTTTGTGACAGAAATGTAAAGAAAAAGACTGTTCTCCACTCTGCTGGTAAAGAAATCATTTCAAGTAGAGAAATAGCCAGATTTCTCCTAAACGTTAATGCATCAAAGTGTAATGGCCTTGAGAGCTGCCCCATTCCTGGGGCTCCTGCTGCCAGGACTCAGGGATGACTCAGAGAGCTCTGCTGGGAGGCCTGAGCCAGGGCTGACCCCAACATTCTGGTGGGAACTGATTTTAGGTTGCCACTTTCAGGCTTGGCTCCTGTCTGAACCATCACACTAGCTGTGTTGCAGCTGGTGCTGCACCTGGTCACAGGTCCAATTGATCCAGACCTGGACCAAGACACGGATTGACTTCCCAGCCCCACCTTGGACCTGCCTCGTCACTACGAACTTGGCTGGCAGTCACTGAGAGGTATCTGACCTTGGGCAACACTTCACCGGACCTGATCCTGTCCCTCATTCATCGACTGGCGTGCCCAGGTTGACCTCATGGACTGTTAGTCAGACCTGCTGCCATCCCCAGGTGTGCCTGCCTCCTTGCTTGGGGACTGCGGGATGGGGCCCTGACCATGTCACCAGCTCCTGTCCCTCAGGGAGCAGTGGTTCTGCTGTTCCTCAACACAAAATTAAAAGTATTCATTCAACCAGAAACAGTACTGCTCCGTTTAACTCCATAGGCCCTGCTGGTACTTTGCAATCCTGGTATATTTTAATTGTAAATCTTTTAATGTCAAAACATGTTTGTAGAGCCCTGGGTGAGTGGATGACCTTTAATTCCAGACATGTATTATGTGTTCAGAGTGACTGAAGGAGGAATCATTTTCAGCTTCTAACGGCTGGAAATTTCATGCAATCAGTTTGAGTATTAGAATATTAAAGATTTTCAGCAATGTTTCCAGAGATCTAGAGGTTTTGGTCTTTTTTAGGTTTTTCACTTCTATCAGTTAATCTCTCTTCACCAGGTCTACCTGATCCCAGAAGGCTACATCTGCCTTCTCAGAGGCACAAACTCTGGCTGAAGAAATGCGCAGTGTAGTAATGCAGTAACTGGAAGATGTCATCACCTTCAGTTGAATCTATGACTAATTTCTAGATAAAACAGATACCACCAACAGAAGGGAAAAGTACACCAAACCAGTGCTACTTCAGTGTACTGAATTGGCAGACCAGGAATATTTGCATGTATCAATCTAGAACAGGCAAAGTCTCCCACAATACACAGCTAAACGATTCCTGTGGCATATCACAATTTAGCGCACTAATTTGAACAAAGGCATATGCTCTAGAAGCCCTACCAGTTAACTCCAGGTTATGGCAGTGCCAGTATTTTTATAATTACAAGACTCCATTGACACTTTCAGGTAAGGAACTAAAAAAAAACCAGCAACCCAAAACAAAAAACCCAAACTAAAAACTAACTGGGTTTTACTAAGTTAGGCTGTTTTATCTAGATTTTTCAAGTTTCTTTCAGTAAACCTTGCTTCTAAATAAAGCCCACGGTAGCCTAATGCATACCTTCAGGGTAGATTTCCCACAGAAAGAGAATTAAAATTAAAAAGAGCTGAGGAAGTATAATAAAGGAACCCAGAGCCTTGTACTGTTGAGTGTACCAATAAATGCAAAGGAAACAAAAATATTTTTGAATATTTCAATTAATATTTTTTGGAATATGAATCCCAAATTTCACTAGTCTGAAGTCAGTGATATTTCCAGCCCCTTTTTTGCAACTGAGTTCAGTTTGGCTACTGAATTTTTGGGAGGTATAGGAAAGGAACTCCAAGCAGCACTTTTTTTGTAGTCCCTCTTCCCTGGATAGAGAGTGAGGGGATGGGAGCGGAGTGACAATAATCCTCTGTGCAGTTATTGAGCCCATTCTGTCCTCTGTGCTCAGGCACACAACTGCAAAGGAATTTCTATAACGAAAAATAAGCTTTTGTCTTAACTGACTCTTGAAATTCTTTCAACTGGGGAATTGCAACAGTGCTATTAAAAACCAGTTTTATTGACATGACACATTTCCTAGGATAGATCATTAATCATTTCATATTATTTTATCAACAGTATACTTAACATTTGAAATTCAAGGAAAATCCTAATGATACAACTATCAGGAGGAAAGATATGACACTGAATCCGCCTAAGTGGTGCTTCTGCTGTGACTGAGTATTCAGCATATTCAGACTAATACCTATCAGCTAGATTTCTGCTGGTTAGTGTGTATTTATATTCCTTAAAGTATTGTTTAAAAAAAAGGAAGGAGGTCAGCAATGTCATTCTGTTAACCAATGAACCTACTCAGAAGAACTGCCTGAATGCAGAATCTTGCTGTGTTGTCTTCTCACACAAACATATGCTTAATCTTAATATGGGCACCTGTTTTAGCCCCAAGCAACACTGATTATAATGGTTCTAAACCAAAATAACTTAATGAGACAGAGGCTACAGGTTTTACTACTGTTTTCCAAATAACCTGTTCTCTGCTCATGTCACTGGGAAGGGGATTCATTTTAACATTACAATGTACAGAGATTATAAGCCTCTAGAAAACCACTATATTAATGTGTTATTAGCTTAATTAATATCTATTACTTTTGTTGGTCCTGGCTGTTCCCCCAAAAGACTCTTTTGGCAAAATAAACAAATAAATAACATTAGCATTTTAAAGAGCAGAAGGGGAGGAAAGCAATACTGTACACATAAAATGGAGTTTAAGAGGTAAGGAAGTTGTCCCTGATACAGAAGAGAGATTAGCACAGCTCCAGACCCCAGCCAGCAGAGTGAAGCCTGAAGAGAATGAAGAAATGCCCAATAAACAGACCACCAATCTCCTTCCCCTGCAAAACATGCCCCAACTGAAGTACTCTCACACTTGTGACATCCTGGGTATTAAGGCTTGACATAGGGACAAAGAGGCTGTGGTTCTGTCCTGCTTGTTATGTTCTCCCAGATCCACATTGTCTATATGAGTTTCCGCTTCACTTAATGTACCGAATTTAAAATAGACCTGCAGAGTTTTGGTCCTCATGTCCTTTGTTCCAGGGTATATCCCATATCTACTCAGTTCTATCCCACCGCTCTGCTTGTCTCCCCAAAGCTCTTTTTCCTACCAAATCAAGCATGACTATCAATCTGCTGTGGTTTTGTAGGCTTAGTTTATACATGCATTAGTTCACCATACTTCTTTCAGGTTTAATAAAAAACAAACAAAAAAACCTCGAGTAATAGTTTTGTTTGACTGATGGCCTTAAGCTTTCTCAAAAGAAATTCAATTTGAACAAGGATTAAGTGAAGTGTCCATCCCTAAATAATTATTTCTCACATCCATTCTAAATTCTGATTGTACTTTGTCTTCCAAAACATCACGTTTTAAAGCTAGCCCCAACTAAATCACAGAATATCAAAATAAAGATGTTTAATGTAAGAGCATTGTTTTTCTCAGAGTATTTCATGTCCCCAAATGATCTTTTGCAGTACCATAGGAAAAAGAAAAAAGTATCTTGAGAAGTGTCAGAAGTATTGAAGCAAAAATAAAGAGGATTTTTTTTCTTTTGATATTACAGCTGAAGTTTCTAAGTTCAAGTAATTAACTTAGGGTATTCTTGTATCCTTCTGCTGCTTCTTATGTCTACGTGTCAAATTAATTTCATTAAAACACTCACATATGATCATTTTGATGAATTTCTGGCAAGTTAATATATTTCTTGGAAAGGTGTAACTACAGGTTAGTCTTGGTTTTGATTCAGTGCCCAATACAGTCACTATTTATGGAATAGGAAAAATATCAGGTGTAATGAATGGTGCTAAACTGGAATAAAATAAATGGAACTAACAGTTTTGGACTTCTAACTTTTCATGATCTACTGCCTTTCAGTCAATATTTAAAATAAATACCTATCATTCAAATGAGCATAAATACTTTAAGGGAATAGCCAAAAAACACCATAGATTATTATGGAGTGCACAGTTGGTCATTAACAGCAAAAGTTATAGATCCTTCTGAATAGCCACTACAAGATAAAAACAAGCTGATGAGATTGAAAAAAAAATACTACTGCTAAAAATCACAGTAGAATGTCACTAGAGCAAGCCAAGTCAAGGAAGATTATTACCTAATTAATTTATGAGTTCTCAGTTCCTTATACTTGTTAGCTGCCTAAAGTAGCTTCATCAAAGATGTCCTAAAATGAAGTAATATGGAGGACAGTCAGAGGGAAAAACCACTGCTTTTCATGTAAGGCAGTAAGAATAGGAAGTCAGGAAAAAAACCTGTGGTTTTACTTTTCCTACATATGGAAGGGAATGGGCATGGGCTTGCTTTAGAGATATTAATTCAAGAATATTTTCCTTAAATTAACTATTTTGAAATTACCTATAATTGAAAGCACAGATAGTTTTAGGTTTTTATAGTAAGTATAGTATTATAGAAACAGCAAAAAAGAAAATGGTACGCCATACATCTGTTGAGTTTAGGAGCAGCAAACCAAGAGGAAAAGTATATTTTTTCTCCAAAAAAAAGATTCTGTCAGTTAGTGGAAAGAGTGAAGTCCCAAGCAAGGTAATGAGCAGTATTGCTCCTTTAAACATTACTCTGAACATATGAAATAAATACGAAGCAATGAAAAATAGTCTATAGATGAGGCATTATTCCTCCAGTATGCTCCATTCAGTGTGATAGATAATTAGGCAAGTCTCCAAAATTAATACTGAGTTTTAGTTTCTTTGAGTGTAATGGTAGAGATAATATTAATAGAACTCAGTCCTACCAACTGATTCAGCTCCTGAAAATGAACTTTTAAGCATATGGTCAGAAAAGCCAATATATATATGAAGAACAATTCTTGAACAGCATGATAACGGTCAGGAATTACATGCTAGGGCTCACACAACAGAGCTTCTACAGCCATAATTTCAACAAATAAATGTTATGGTTTGACAGTTAATCACACAGAAACAGAATCGGGATTTTCCAGGAAATGTTTAAATTGTTCCACTCAGTTTTTTAACAGTGTGATCCATTTTTAATGGAAGAAATAGCATTTCTTCTCTTTAAATACAGCTGGTTTCTTTATTAAGTAAAATAAAATGGAAACAAAAGAGCTCAAATTCAAACAGGAAACACTACTTACTTCAGGAAAGCACAACATAAAAATCATCCACTAATTCTGGCCTGTAACATACGGACAGTATTAGCGAAGCTTTAACCCATCATTCTTGTACTGGTTTTTTTTTTTTTAAAACGTACCCCACTGATCCACACCAAGATAGTGATTTCTATGAATGGGTTTCATCTTACATTGTGCTGAATTTCTTCTATTTTTCTGGTGTCCTATTAACCAGGCTCCTGATATACCTCTTTTTAACAAAAATGGAACAACAGCACCCCCCTCCAAGATAAAGCGATTATTTTTTCAGAGACTTTCACTGTGAAAATAAATCCATCGAGTATATGTTGTCTATAGAAGCCTAGCCCCCAGTAAAAGCTAATTTGAACCAGGACTAGATAACCTGACAATATTTTTGAACCCTGAAATCAATACGAAGCTGCTAAGTGCAGAGGAAGGAAATGAAGCACAGCGGTCTCTGCTTTGCACATGGTGCTGCACTTGTAACTCACGCACCACGCTAAGATATCTATTAGGTGTGTTACCTCCCCAGGCCTCCTATAAAGACATCTGCAGAAGATTAGTTGTAGCTTTGCCAGGCTGAGTCACATTCTGGAACTGTCCACCTTTCTTTGTTGCATATAAAAGGCGCACAGTGCGACGAGGATCCCAGCTTCAGCGCTGGAATTAACTGTTTGTCTTTACATTTACCGCTGCTGGGTTAGTGCTGCATCCTTGCAGTTTTCTACCAAGTTCATTGAGACTCTGTGCAGACACAGGAATCTGACACCATAAGGTCAGATGAGAATAAGGGACTATAATAATAGGCTGAAAGTATAATTAGATAGTTCCTGATGCACTGCAAATACAATCATTTCTGATACAAATGTTCTGTAATTGGAGAATCATAGAATTAGGAATATAACAAAAATCAATTTGTGCTCAAAAGTATTCTCAGAAAAGGAAGATACAGAGAAGGTGTTCTCACTGAGAAAACTTCCCTGTAGGAACAAAAATCCATCATCTAAAATGTGCTATAGAAATCCTAAAATACAAAAGGACAACATTATTTTTCAGAAAATCTTTGCTGGCACTATGGAAATTGTATCAAAGTTTAAACACTGGTAGGCTTTTTTACTCATAAATGATTACAATAAACTAGAAACGTCTAGTAACATTAAGTAAAATATGTAAATGTTAAAATTATTTGTCACAAAATCATTGTCACCATCACCAGCTATGGTTCAAAAGAAAAAAACCTGACTTTTCTTAATGATGCACTTCAAATCTCCTTGTTTGTTTTTGATATTTTAGCGAAGATCAAGTTTATGTTCAACTTCAGTTACTTATATACTTGGGATTTCTTAAATCAGCCTTATTTTATAACAGCTTTCACCAGCTAGTTCTGCAAAATTGATATTTGGAAGTGAATTTTCAACTGTACTTTTCTTTCAAAATAGAGCTGGTA
Organism: Caloenas nicobarica; assembly: GCF_036013445.1. Classification (NCBI taxonomy): domain Eukaryota; kingdom Metazoa; phylum Chordata; class Aves; order Columbiformes; family Columbidae; genus Caloenas; species Caloenas nicobarica. Next base: position 8,495,286 of record NC_088256.1, read on the forward strand.
CAACTAGGTAAGTTTTGATTATCTCTGCACAAATCTGTGTTTGTTATAGGAAAAACGCATAGTGCTTTTCAAAATCATACCTGTATGCTTAACAGTATTTCCTGGAAAAGTGTAGTGCAAAAAAAGGCATAAAACCTTGGATAAGTCTTTTTACACAATCTCCCTCTTTGTCTTTCTTTTGGTTTTGCTCTTGAGCCTGCAGTTGGCAGCATATTTAGTTCTTCCACTGGGAAATGCAGTGAGTGCTCCAATCTGTATTTATGTAGTATCTATACCCTTTTCATCATTTAATCTGTTTTCATACACCCTTCTCCAGCTAGAGCAACACTGGTGAAATAATTACCACCTTCAGCCTGTTGCAGTCGTTAGAGGTTACTGCCTCCTCCTATCTCCCAGTGGAGCTGCTTGTATAAGCAATTCCTAACCTGTTTCAGTTCCAATCAGTTTGATTAGCAAAATTCTACAATGCATGCTCTATTTGTTAGCTTGGATCATTTAGTTAAGAAGCATACACATAAGAAAATCCAACAGATTAGAAAAAATTACCTTCTACAGGGAATATTGACATGAAGAGAAAGAAGAGCTGTGGGAGCAGCAACTGCTTCAAGCTGGTATGACTCCAGACAGAAGAATATATCTGCACAATGAAATATATGTACTGGTTTATACTTTATAGCAGAACAAGTCTGATTTATATCAGCTGCAGGAGAATAGACAACACCTGACCTAGCATTAAGTTATATTTTCACGAACAGATGATACTTGATCTAGCATAACCTCTTCTGAGACAAAGTTACTCTTTCAAAAACGTTAATAAGTATGATCTGGCAGAGAACATTTATATGAGTTCAGGAGAATGTCTTATCTGGACTCAGCATTTCTGGTCTTTGCTCACTGAAAGCACAGTTAATATCCCACAGAAGTGCAATCTGAGTCCTTCAAAACAGAAGAGTACACCCATTGCTCAATTACAAAAAGAAAATGAAAGAATGAATTTTTCTACCTGAGTGGAAATAGAGCAGGGACAAGAAATTAAATGATTAATTTCTCAGTCTCTGTAGATGTATACAAATGGTGCAGAGATTTAGAGTATAAATTAAGAAAAAGATAGAGAGTAACACTACTGTTTCAACATTGTCTCCAAGTTAGATGAAAATCAAGCTCTACCTGGACAGAAGTATTTTAAATATTTCTATCCATTATTATACACAAGCTGTTTCTTTCCTCAACATCAAGTATATGCTATTTTTAATCTTTATATTAAATATTATCTGAGATTTTTTTCTGTCTTATGTGCAACATTTATTGGCATAGAGTAACTTAGTAAAATTTTTGATGCTAAGTTTGTGAATAATATAGAAGTGTTTACTGTAGCTAGTGTGATTTCTGCTTCTTTTTTTCAGAAGATTTCTGTCGTGGTTTGATTACGGGATGACAATAAACCCTGGCAGATGTACCGTTAACCCCCTCTCCCCCCCATCTCTCCCGTTCGCCCCTCCTTCTCCCCGCTTCCCACTCAGGACAGGCAATTGGGAGGGAAAGAAGGACCGAGAGAAGAGAGTTGAAAAATTAAAAATCTTTTACTAATGCTACCAATAAAAATAGAGAAAATAATACAAAATATACAAAACCCATCTTGAAAGTCCCGGCAACTGCTCCAGCAAATGTAGGGCTGGACCGGACTCTGCAGCCAACCGGAGCTGGAGTCAGTCTGTCACTGGGCCTCAGTTCACAGGGACAACTCGCAAGGTCCTCTCCTAGCGTCGGCCATAGGCAAAAGGGACGAGACCCTCGTGATCTCCCGCTTTTATATGAAGTATCACATGAATGGGATGGAATATTTAGTTGGTCAGTTTTTGGTCACCTGTTTCAGTTCACTGCTCTCACGGGATGTGCATCCATCCTTATCAATGACCTCGCATTCCATTGCTATGTCTACCAAAACATGTATCTAGCTTTCAGGAAAACTATAATTATTTAGAAGGCTTTAGCTGACAAGGAAATTCACTAAAAGAGAAACCTGTTTTTCAACAAAACCAGGACAATCTCTTAGTGTAAGAGTAAGCAATTTTGCACCATACCTATGTCATGTTTTGTTGAATCCCCTTCAAGATCCTAGTGCCCTGCAGCACCTGGAAATGTGCACTGATCTTCTGCAACACTAGTTTCATCTCTTCGAGACTAAAATTGATTTTTCTCAAACTGGCATGTAAAGGTACGAAGTGTAGCCAGTGATCCATAGCTCAAGTGAGTAACAATACCAGCCTCAGTGGTTGAAGAAACAGTAACTTTAAGTCTTTGCAAGCAACAGTGCAAGAAAAAACGGACAGTAGTGAAGAATTTATCTTGTAAAATGCCAGGCAGTCAAGTTGTTTTACTGCTGCTGGAGGCTATTGTCAAAGTTGCTAAGTAAATGATAGAAATAGTTTTCTTTAATTGGAAAGAACTGGGATGCCATGGTGATGTGCTTTTTATAGCATCCCTAACATAAACAGATAAAAAAGGATTTCTGAACACAGATTTTATCCCTGCATGATTTGCCCAATTCTATAGTTCACTGTGAAAGGCTCCAGTCCTCCCTCTCTGGAACTGCTAAATTCAGGAGAAATTCAATGGAGTGCGAGGGGGCTTGGGAGTAACCAGAAATTCCACTGTGGTCATGGAATATCTTGGTGCTCGCAGGTTAGCTTGACGTCATTAAATCGAGGTAGGTAACATTGAAATCAGTAAACGTATTTAATTACTAAACCACAAGTTAGAGAAACAACCATCTCCTCTTCACTTTTCGCTAGATTACATAGCCCAATATCAAAATGTGTCGTCTTCCTTGCGCATTCATCTGATTGACTGGTAGATGCTAGCCTGTGTTCCGTGTTCAGTAACAGAGAGAATTGTTTCTCATTAATCTTGTGTGCTCAAAACTGTGCTTATAAAATTCTGAGAGAGTGCAAATGGAAAATTTGTGTGAAATTTGAGGAAATCAATGTCATTCTTACAGACACAGGAAAACTCTATAAACTGAACACAACTTTGAAGGCTCAGGCTATTCCAACATGAAGTTTGTGCTGTTCTGACAAAATGGTCTGGAAAAGAAATGGGCTTTAGTAAAACACAAAGATGATTTCGGCTAAGATTTTCTTTCTTTAAAACTTTAATGGCATATGTATCTTTTAAAGAACAGATTATGCTAATTACATCTCTTGCTTGCAGTAATTTACCTTTTTAAATAATGCAGCTTCTGATAATCACAATTTCAATGTAAGTGTTGAAGGAAATAACTCCAGTGGTGGATATCACTCCTAGAGTGCTTCAGGCTATAATGCCTAGCAGTTTTCTAATTCACAGAAAATATAAATCAGGATTAGATTTCAGTAATTTGCGCATACTCTGACAGTGATTAGCACAGTTGACCACAACCTTCAGAGAAAGTTAATATAAGAAACTGCACAGACATGGGAATTGTGTCCCTGCTCCTTGGTTCAGAGCAAAAACTGAATTGTCACTGTGATGGGGAGCAATGCTTTGAAAAAGGACCTATCTTGGCAATAACATATCCAGATGTTCCTTTATCTTAAATGCAGCGATATTAATAGACTATTTAATCTTTACTAAAAAGAGAGGTAGTAACACAGTCTTACTTTTAATTTATGGTTCATTAGGTCTATTTCTTAATGTGATTAATGGCATATCACTACTTAAAGCATGGGACATTCATCAGCAGAACTGCGTGCCCTTAAAACAGGTGTTGAGGGAATTTGAGAATGTTACAACGCAAAGTTTTATTATTTCTATAATAGTCTGATATGAGGAATTGCCAAAGAACAAAAACATTACAATCTTCAAATAGGAATTAATTCTTGTGTTTTTTGACACATTTTTCTCTAAACTTGCAAGGCTTTCATATATCTGTATTTGCATAGCATATGATTATAGATGCAAATATGAACACAGCAAAGCTAGAGAATAAGAATTCAAATTTCAAAATTTTCCAGTGCAGAATGTGAGACAACAGGAAAATGGAACCTTTCTTAAAGATGGAAAACAGCTTTTGTCAAGATTTTGACTTCTTCATAGAGGAAATCTGTTTTGAATCTTGATTATTGAGAGAAGAAAATAAGAGATACCAGAGGAAGGAGAAAAACAAACAAGCACACACACCACCACCACCACACACACAGACCACCAAACCAAAAACAAACACAAGGAAAACCTAGAATACTAGAATATAACTGTATAAAATTAACGATTATGTATAATACTGATCTAGAGCACATTCTACATATAATACAAAAATAATACAAGGTATTTCTAAGCATGTCTGTAATTAGATCATGAGAGATCAGTTCTCAAAATTAGTTATTAATTGTACAAAACAACTAATGAAATAACTGTCCACAGAGGACAGTACTGCTAAAACTGAGAAGCAGACCAGATAAGGGAGAAGACTCTGAGGACAAAAGCCCTCAAAATTCTCAGAGAAACAGAAAACAGCCTAAAAAGTAGATAGACAGTCTCATTCCCTAAAATGTTAGGAAAGCTATTAAATTAATTGATTAGAAATAATTGAAGTAGATATTATTATGAGTTTTTTTAAGATCTGTGCACCTAAGAACACTTCTGGTCAGATATCATATTTTAATATTTATACTGCTGCTTTTACCAGGAGTCATCAGTGACTTTTGCCTTACTGCTCAGTTCTGTTCATTCTTTATTTTATCTTTCTTCTCTTTCTGAACCCTGATTGTCCATCTTGATCTGTTATTTCATCTTCTCTTTCATGTATATTGTAAATTCTCTGAAGCAAAAACTTTTTCTTTGTTATAGGTCTGCAGAGAGCCTTGCATAACACAGCCATGATCTACAAATGGGGGGTTTAAGTGATAGCATACAAATAAATGAATAAAAAGGATGTTCATTGCACTTACATCTTAATAGAAATAGATGATTAATGGATATTAAACACTGACCTATTAATTTACAAAATCAACAAAGGAAAATCCCGTTGGTAAACAAATCTTCTAAAAAATATTTCAACACGATCTCTTGAACTGAAACCTCATGGTTCTGCCTTCAAAGGTAGAGCATACTCTGAAAGAATGAAAAAGAAAAAAAAGTAATATGCTGTACTGTCTGTCAAAAGAAGGTCTGTGAATTATGCAGTGCCTCAGTGTCCTGACCACTGTGGAAGATTGAAGACTGACTCTTTGGAATGGAAATGAAAGAGATGTTGCAAAGTTTGACCACAAATAAACATTTTTCGTGAGTCAAATTTATTCAGAACTAGCCATTATAAAAATGTATATTTATACCAGAATGTTTTTTTGGGTTTGTTTGTTTGTTTTTTCAATCATTGAGGGGCTGGTGAAGAAGTGCTAATGTCAGATATTAATAGTTACAGTCTGAAAATAGTCACCTGAATGATGACTTCCAGCCATTCTTTCCATTCATGTTGTGGTAGGAGCCAGAGCCCATTGGGATACCAGGCAAGTCCAGGACTAGGAACCCAGACGTAGGTCAGATCTGCCCTGTTTTCAGCTTCATTAGACAGGACTCTTGATCAGCTAAGGGTCTTGATCTCCAGGCACAAGTCATTCTTACTTGTAAGACAAATAAAACATTTTTTTAATACATTTATAATTTCATTCAGTGTATCACAGACTGTTTTCAGAAGATTGGTGAAAACCAAAACTTTAGCCAATGTATGATAATTGTCCGTGTGTTTTTATCTACCATTTAAGAACACTTTGGCTTCCTGGATTAACACAGTTCTGCCACTGGAAAAAAAATATGTAATTTCTAAATGGTGAAATAATAATAAGGAACAGCAAAATGCCGATTTGGAAATGCAAACGTGGCTGCATCTATATTGTCCTTGTGGACTATGTCAGGGAGAGACCCCTGATCTCTGAGCCCCTTAGTAAGGTGAAAATCATACTAGGGTTTGCTTTTTCCAAATCAGGTAGGTGTCTCAGACCAACACAGTGGGTGGTTTTCTGTGTAGCGTGACATATGCTGGAGGATCTTGATTGCTGTGCAAGAATGTTTGAGAATGACCGATTCTATGCCAAAATGGTATCAGAAAAGCTCTCAAATAGGACTTTTTTTTTTTTTTCATATCCATGCTCTTACTTTTGTTTGTTTCTAAACCAGACTTCTAATTCATCCTTTTAAGTATTTCTAAAATAACAGTATTCCAAAATAGCAATTGTTAAAACTTTTCACCTCCTCCTCAACCACCATACTTACAAAAATAAATTTCATCCTTATTCTCACCTCTGCCTTTGAATATTCTTCTACCCTTTAAAAATTAGTCTTTAATTGGTTTTAGCAGTTTGTCCTGGTCAACATCTGACCAACATACTATTTTAGGACTATTCAGGGACCTTGTTTTTTAATTTTTGTTTTCGAGCAATCAAATGTATTTGTCCTCTTTATGTGATTGCTCCTTTGATTACAGACTGTCTGGTCAAGTTTTTCTCTGACACTACATGAGAAGTATTGTAGAGACAGCTTTGTTTCTGCTGCTAAACATCTGTGCCATGAAAGGAGATTGCCTGGGAAATGAATTAGGCATGAATCAGTTTTTATATCCCCATCTAAAACAAATATGATATAAATCAAATTATTGTTTAATATACTTAATTATATTTTAATGTGTCTCAAGTCACATAGCATATGTCCTGTAAAAAGCACTTGGTTTGGTCCTCTGAACATGTCATGTATATGCTAATGATGAGAGATGGCACAAGTAGTTCTTGCCAGAGTCAGATCCACTGGAAAAAAATTAGTTCCAAAATAGAGTCCGACTCTAAAAACTGTCTTAGTTTAGGTCTGTTTGATTTCTTGTATCATGATCTGTGCCCATCATTGTTCATCCTGTCACTGGGCACCACTAACACCTGATTGCAGTTTTCAAAGGGATTTAATTCTAATAACAGTTTATACAGGAAAAAACCTGTAAATAACTAAATTTTTTAAAAGTATTTGCAGTTCTAGAAAAATGCAAAAGGTACCACATAATCCAAAGCGTGTCTTCTCCACAAATGAACTTGTGGTTTTGGTGAACACTGGACTGTCAGAAAGTGATAAAGCATCTTTCAGTAATAAATTCCTTAAAGAACTGTGAAAAATGAAAAGAAATAGCAGTTTATTTGTAAATAATGTAATAGTATTTGCTTAGCTTGAAACAAAAATGTGGCATAATCCAAATTATTTTGTGGCCTAGTTAACACTGAGATCAGCAAATTTCTGTTACTGGAGTACATGCTTAGTCATTAAAATCTAGATTATGGGCATCGCTAACTATATATACTTTGCCTATATATACTCACATTCAAAAATTTATAGATCTGCACAAGTAATGTCATGTATTCAGTTGGGCAATATTTGCATTTACTAAGCTCTCCATTTTTAACAAGCCTGATATAAGGAACCTGTTAAATGTCTACAATATGTTCACCTTTCACAGTGCATAATAAAGTCAAACACACTCTTACAGCTACTTCATTACAAACATACTGGCAAAGAAATTAAATCTTTAAAGAGTGAACTCATCTGCAGGTGGTGATTGAAAGCATTTTCACATCTCAGGAAAAGAGCATTTTAACATTGCTTGTCACAGACATCCCGTCAGGCCTTCATGTGTTCCAGATAAGACCTTTGGTACAGCACCTTCAAGCATCAGAGCAAACTTTTGCCATTGATTCTGCTGTAGAACTAGATTAATGCACTGTACTCACGGGTTGTTGTATTTAAATGATAATTTTTGCTTGCTTCTTGCTATTCACTGGGAAATAACCAGCTCCATATGACTCATCGTGTTGTGGGAGTTCAATGCCAAGCCTGCTTGCACACAAAAGAAAATTACATAATTATATCAAATTTTGCAAATCAAAAACTTCTTTGTAATTGCCTTAAGATTATTTTATATTCCATTTTCAGAAGATGCTTCCCTGTATAGCTATTTAGGAGGAACATTTATTAAAAAGTTAATTATAGTTTCTTAAAGAATTAAACCGGGCTTTTTGGTTCCTTTGGGTTTTGCTAACCAAAGAATATCTCTGTTATACACATTTCTGAATTTGGGGGTTGTGTTTTGGTTTTGCCCACATTCTTGACAATCTGATTACAGAAAAGTCATTTATTTTTACTGTAAATGTATCTGATCTGTACTTCAGATTTTATTGAAAAGATATACTATTGGGAAAACAAACCAAAACAACTAACAAATGAGCACTGCTGTTCTTAACAGTATCTGAGCTAATTTTAACTTAAAATACTTTTAAATCAACAAAGAATGGAAAAATTGCTAAAGTATTTTAAATAACATGTTATTTCAATGTACAGATGAAAACAGATAGGACTTTCAAAACACCGCTTCACTGAAGGAAGGAAGGGCCAATGAGAAAATTGATTTAAAAAATTAAGTTTTTCCACTTTCTGGCACATTTTTTGTGGGTCTTTCTGGAGTCCAACACTGCCAATCCAGCAATCAGCAACTATTTCTGATGTGTTGCTTCCTAACTTAACTACAGACTGTCACTTTAATCTCTAGAGAATGATACTGCCTAGGAAGACTGAACTGGTAAGTTGAGGAAAGAAACCGAGAAAATAACTTCTAATTACTGTTATGTCAATTTGAAGACTGACTGGAAGCATCAGAAATATATCCTTATTTCTTACAATATAGTTGAACCAAAAAAAGTCTCCACTTCTTGAACCATGGCTCTGCCTGGTTCCTGAAAATGCCCGTTTCAGTAAACAGGATTTCTAGCCTGCATGCAAGTGGGAAGAGGTAATAAAGGACTTCTCATAATTTAAAGATAACCAGTCATAGAGTTCTGTTTGGCCAATTCTAATGCTTCGGAAAACAGGATTTTGATGAGGTTTCCACACCTTCATTTCCTCTCCCTATGCATTCCCTAAAAAGGACTATTACATAAAATACTGACTGAAAGCCTGCCCACACTCTGCAGACTTCAAGATGTTTTATTGCCTTTGTGAACATTCGACACCCTGCTTATATTTACCACCTACTAACAGGACGGGACAGAAAATAAAATACATGCTGTGAAACTCACTGATACTTTCTGCCATCTTTGGCGCTTTCCTCTGCCTTTCCTTGAATGTCCTGCAAAGCAGCTCCCTTTATTTCTCGCTTTTCCCCTTTACCTCCATATGCTCAAAGCAGAGAAAAGGAACAGAATTTTTAGCCTAATACTGTGTAGGTGACAAAATATTTCTTTTCCGTCTACTTTAGGGATAACTTTGAGGCACATTTCATAGCTGCTTGAGAGATCCACAACTCCTCCTGCCCAAATCCTGGCTGGATTCCAGTCTCATAATTACATTCCACCTACTTAAAATTCTCCCTTTAGTTCAAGTGCAATAGTGTGCCATTTTCTGAGCTCTGTTACTTTGCTTATAAACTCCCACTGAAACTGAGGAGAAAGGCAGGCAGGATTTGGTTCACTGGTCTAAAAACATTATATACAATGAACCAATTGTTAAGTAAAGCTAGTGAAACTATTTCCAAAGACTTAGGCTGGAGTACTGCATCAAAAGCCGTTGCTGACCAATTAACATACCGGCCTGTGACAGCATTTAAGCTCCTGTTCTGCTTGACTCAAACTGGTGTGGAATGAAAATCTTTTGGAATCAGGAACTCATAAGCTAAATTACTCGATGTAAACTTTGTAATAGTGTTCCCCCTCTCTGAAAACAATTAAGTGCCTCCATTTTTATTTCAGTGGGGAATTAAAAGTTTCCAAAACTTTGTTTTCCAGGAAAGAGAAATGTCAGTCACTAATGGAATTTGCTTTTCAGATCCTAATATGAATCTTGTTCTTGGATTACATGACTTAAATCTTCTAGAAGTTTTAGGCTTTCCTTTTTTATTAACACCCACCAGTCACCTGAATTTTCATTTGTGCTTGAAAAATATTACTAAACATTTACAATGCTCTGACTCCTGGTCACTAAACACCCATGAAACCTACAGGAAGATCAACCAGTTTAGACAGTAGACGGACTGACATTTGCAAGATAAAAGCAGTTTAACATGAGTTAAATATGAACTAGTAAGGAGCAAGATTTTTCAAAACTACCAAGATATTTTGGTGTTTAAAAATTAAAGCCAGAACAGAGAAGACTCTTTAGTAAGAGGAACAATGGTGGCCTCTTGATGCATATGAGAAGAATGGCTATAACTGGATACAAAATCTAATCTTGGAGAAAGAAAAAACATGAGAACATCAACAAAATGAGAAAAATTATGTAAGGCAGAGTTAAGACAGACAAAAAAAATTAAAATGAGGACAACAGAAAAGAAGGTAAATTGCCATCATCTCTTGCTGACGGTTTCAATTAATTCTTTTCCTTTAGCTTATCATGTATTCGGTGTTTTCTTTTTTTATTATATCCATCATAGTAAAGTTTGTGGTGTTTAGATTTGCTACCAAGTTGACAGAGAGATTTTATCAGTAATTTGCTTTGGTTGCCCGGTGATTGCCAGTTTGTTGTGATATACATTCACACAGAACATATTTGTTTGCCTACTGAGCAGGAGGAATGGAAAGAGGACGGGAAAAAAAAAAAAAAAAAAAATCAGTGTGGACATGGTGACCTCCACTGTGAATTTTACTAAGTGACTTAATGGTTCTTGTGAATCTGTGTGACTCTCATGCTCTTTTAGAAACAGTGTGATAGACCTGACAGCTATACACAGCACGCACCCAAATGACATGTTTTCCCCTTTGTATCAGTGGTATCCTCCCAAGAAAGCACTTTGAAACTTGCTGAGTGCTGAATGTAGAGCTGGCTTGATCTGACGGCTAATAACATGAAACTGGGAGACAGAAAAGCCTGTCTTCAATCTTTTTTCCTCCACCAACTCCTATGCCTTAGGGAAAGTCACTTAACTTCACTAAGAACCTCCTGTACCTGTGAGGGGAAAAAAAAAAAAAAGTCTACTGTTTTGAAAATGTGAAAAATAACAAAAACTGTATATCTGGGGCTTTATGTAATTTAACAAATAAACAAAATACATATTATGGCCATTTTTATGTGGGTATGTACTGTAAAAGCATAGATTGCCAATTTCTGATCTTAGGGACATGGTATGAGGCAAACAACACAAGTACAATTATAACATTTATCAGTGTTCACTGAGCATATACCAAACCAAACTGTACCTACACTCAGTAGTTAGCAAATGCATCATATTAGAAGTTAGAAAAAACATTTTCTGTCAAGCAGAAACTGGTTCCTCTGGAAGTTCTCTTGTGTGGTAGGACAAGCAACAATTCCTTTTTTTTCCTGGACACTACTGAACCTACTAAAACAGTCAAGCTCACTTGCATTTCAGTTGTTAATAACATCTGCATCTGCTATACCTGATCTTCTCTGATCATTTTGTCCAGTGCTAATGTTTTACGTTTTCCTTTTGAATTATTGCAGATGTTTGCCAACTCCATGCAACCTGCAGCTGCCTTTTAAACAAACCACACATTTTTCAGAAAATGCATTGGACATCACAAGAAAATTTCACTAGCAGCAGGTTTTCCAGATGATGAAGAGACAGAATGCTAAGAAAACCTAATTTACTTCTTGTGTGAGGTAGAAGGGTTTTATTCCTCTGGGCCTTTATTCCTGTGCATGCCACTTTGCAAATGAAACGCACCACATGAGTACTGTAGGAAGAAAAACATCATGAATACTAAGTTAGTCATGAGTTGCATGGGAATATAAAATGCTTTGGTTCTAGTTAAAATCAATTTTGCCTTGGAAATAAGTATTGGATTCACTTTCTCTCCCCAAAAACACTTGGACAGATGGAAAATACAGCTGTAGCTGCTGTGCATTAAAGTGGAAAATATACTTATACAAGCAAGCAATCCAGAAATCTTGTTGGTTGTTTCAGTAAAACGCATTTTCATTGTTTCACTGCAAAGGGGTACAGCCTCTAGAATGTATTTACAGACCTAATCTGTGTGATCCAATAAACAAGCAATTCTTTTCCCCCTCCCCATTGCTAACAAGATATAATTGGAGCAAAGTAGTTCCCAGAAGTTCGGAGTCATTAGTTATTATGGAAATATCAAAAGAATGGAGAAGAAATGGAACAGGAGCCACTCATGGCATCCATCGTATTTATGTTCTGAACAGAACTTTTAAAAAATTCTTCATTTTTCCTTTTCAAAAGAAGTCCAGGAAGGAAAGGGGCTATATGAAGTTATAGAAGCAAAATTTTGTATACTGCTGTAATAAATGTAGCAGCTGCTGGATTCTTCATGCTTATCTTTATATCAAGTTAAAATAAATTGCTGATCTAATTTTTTTGGTAACTACTGACTTTAAGTAATACTGACAAGTATTGATGAGATTAGGTCCATTAATAGAAACCAAGTTTCACAATCTTTTGAAGGCCCAAGTGTCTTTGAATATCTTAACCATGTAAAATTATTTCAAATATTTTTCACATATGAAAGTCAAGGAACTACAGTACTTGACAAAGATTTTTAAGCTTTTCGTATGAACTTCTTCACAGTCTGTAAGTAACTGAATTTTCCTATGTTGTAAAATATTCAATAGTATTTAAAGAAGTGATGGTACAGGCGCTTGTCACCTGAAAAAGGCAGAGGTGGCGAATCTGGGGCTGTAAAACTGACTTCTATATGCATTTCCTCAGTACTTAGACAGTGTCAATTGTACCTCTTATCTTCGTACTTTGACAAAATATAAGTACAAGAGATATAACACCATTAAGATTGATATTATTGATCTATCATGATTTAATCAATTGAGAAAGAGAAGCAAATAATAACTTCCTTTGTTCCACTTTCGTTATATTCTAAAGATATATACTGATACCAAAGGTATAGACTGAACATACTGGCTAGGCATTTTCTTTCAACATCAAGTAACTTTCTATCTGACTCGACAATAATCTGGCTTTGCAGTGCTGGGTTACAGATCAAAAATACTGCAGTAGACTGATACTGTCTCACTCATCTGATTCAAAATTGCTCTAAACATTTGATGGATTGCTTTGCACTGGCCATTTTTCCTTTGTTTGCTTGTGCCTGTAGAGATTAGTCTGACAGATATAAAAGTACGTAAATTTGTACCGCTGGTTATTCCAATAATTAATAGATCTGGTATATTACTGTGGAAACGGAGCCTGAATCAGAGAAAAAAGTGCTTCTGCTAGCCACAACTTTCTAACATTTTCATTTCTTTAACTTTCAGACTCTGGGACTGGCAAAATAGCCTTGAAATTTAACATGAATAAAAACCAATAAAAATAAATTACCTCGGTTACTGAATAGGAGAGATTAAAGGCCATAGACAAACCAATATGAACTGAAAGTCTTTATCTGCACAAGTTTTTGTGCAGCCACAGGGTGACTCATTAGATATTCAGAAATGGAAAAACCTACAGAGATGGCCCCTGACCTCATGTGAGGGATTGAAAGGGTAACGTCTCAAACACTGTGACAAAACCAGTTCTGCAACATCCAGCCACAGGAGATAGTAGTAGCAGATGGGACATCACAAGGAGCAGGAGATGGGACATCACGATAAGGTGAATTGCTTGAATTTACTTGTCAAGGACCGGCTGGCTGATACAGGAGGCAGGGGGCATGTCGAAGGACATGCAGCTCTGTGTGCTGGTAGGCCCGGCATGGCACTAGGGCAGAAGACCCCAGAATGGATCATGATCCTTTGACACCCTTTAGGACTCTTCCATCTTTCGCAACCACTCCCCCGGTGAAGCCTGCACAAAAGACTGAAGATTACACAAGCAGGCAATCCATGGGACTATAAGAAGCCCACCTGTACCAGCACTGGCAGGTGCCCACCATCCTGAGGACCACTCTGCCCACCAGGCTCATCATGGGAGCTGAACCAGACACTGGAGGATGCTGCACATCACTGCATCCAGACTACAAACCCCATTATACACATCACAGAGCCGTAAAGGTGGGGAAATCTCTCTCTCTCTCTCTTTCTTTCCTCCCTATATTTCTATTCTTTTGCTTTTGTTTTAATAAGTAATATGGTAATGTAAGGTTCAAAGCCTCACATTTGCCTCAAAACTCTTTTATGTAAATCCTTTTGCCACTGTTTACCAATTGAGCCTAAGTAACATAAATCCTTCTGCCACTAAATCATTTGCCAAGTGGGCAAAGCTGCAAAATAAAAGTCTTTGTTTATGGACCTTAAATATCATGTATACTCCTTTCCATCCAAGGGGACTGACAAATCTGAAGCACCTCTCCCCCCCACCTCTGAGCAGAATGACTTTTTGCCCAGGTTACTTTAGGTGGATAGATAGCGACCAGAGTTCATCAACAGAGCTCATTAGAGGTCTAAAATATATTTGTGACATAAAGGAGAAGAGGTATGCTCTCACAGATCAGGCTTAGACTATATATTGTTAATGAAAATATTTGGTGAAAATTTTCCATAAGCTACTTACGTGTGAATTGTGAAATATGAATAAGGAACCAAAAGAAAATTGTAAGGCATTGGAAGTGAGGAAAAAATGAACTTACAAGATGCAAATTGAAACAGAGTTGGGTATGAAACTAGGACACAAAGCTTGGAAAGAACATTCACCAGCCCAAGAAACCTCCTGCCTACTGCCAAATACTGCAGATTGGAAACACCCACTGTGTTGGTGAACGGAGTGTGCTATAGCACTAGTACATTGATAACACCGATGTGCATTAACACAGCAGGTGCTGTGCAGTGGAGGAATTAAGTATTCTAAGAGTCTTTACTCAGCAGAATCTGTTGCTTCTCCACCTCCCAGCTGTTTTCCTCTTTCGCTGTGGATGTTGGAGGACTGCACAATCTGGTTTAAAGTATGGCAATAGTCATTATCTTTCTATTGTAATTCCTATTTTCTTTTATATTCTCTGTGAGGCTTCTGCAAATCCATCCACTATTTCTCGGCTGCATTGTATGAATCACAGATATTTGCCTTTAAAGATTAACTGAAATCTTCTCGAATTTGCATGCAAACTGCTATGAACTGAGAATACTCTTCTGTTCAGTTTTGTACTTCTGCACTAGCACTGGCATTTTTGTAGTATCTCACACCACACTTTTACTATAATCTCCATTTACCTTATTAAATAATCAAACTGAAGCTAATAACTATAACAAAACACTTATTCATTTCTCTATCCTTTCCTGTACTTTTGATTATTTATATGAAATGTCACATTTTGCATATCTGTACCAAACTCTCCCATAGTTGAATTGTGAGCCTCAGAGCTTTATATTGTATGAAATGTCATTCTTCAGGGTTGAATACATTCTGATAAAATACAGAGATTTCTTTTCCCAACTCACCAAAATACATCCTTTTCCCTGAAAAATCTCCAAAGCTTTCTGTAAATTATTCACTTTGTGATTATACATACTCTTTCAACATATGGAAAAGCACTTGTTCAAACTAAGAATTAGCTGTCTGTTAGCATTCTTTTCTCTAGCTGGATCTCAGGCATATGCACACAGACCCACAAAAGCCCTCCACGCTTTTTAAAATGAAACCGATTTTTCTGCTGTTCTTATGTAAGATATATCAGGAGACTAATGCTTGCAAAGGATCTGGGTAAAACTGCTTTATAAATGTACAAGATTTGCTTGTTCAAGATTGGATTTTCTGTTTGGTAGATTAATATTTTCCAAAAATGATCTGGCATGGAAATGATCACTTTGTTTTGCCTAGTTGAACATAGTGAATAGCATCTCTTGTATAATACTCCTGGGGAAAAATACTGAGATAATGAGACATGCTCATGTACATAAAGTACATCCAGTTAATGTGGATTCACAATTACAAGAAATTAAATTCTAAAAGCTCCTGTATTAAAAACACATCTATGAAAGCATCACAAAGGGCAGAAAGAGACCTCATAAAGGATAAGACATTCATCTAATAATGGTAAGAAATGAGTTATTGGGGGTGGGAATTGGGATGACTCAAACAAATATTATAGTATCAAGTTCTGCCTTAGTCCTCACATGCACCTAGCTCATTGTGTCTGCTATTACAGCACCTGAGTGCCTTCAAAAATCCTTTGGGACATTTTTAGAGCCTACTAAATTCCTGTGTAAAACAAATGGTTAAACTACAGTTAAGTTGAAAGGTGAAAGTATAGTCTTTAAAGAAACTGAAAACTAATAAAAATCATTGCTGTTCAGTGCTTTCTCAGCTTAGAAATTTACTTAGTTACCAGTTTTTCACTTATTCCTTATATACAGTTGCGAATACTTTAAAAATATTCTTCCTTTGCAGAATAAAATCTAAAGTCTGTCCTCCATAGTTCGCTTTCAAGTTTAAGAATTCCTTAGCCTAGGACAACAGATGTCTTACATTTGGGAACGTATTAATGTTCCTGTCCCACTTGCAGAGAGCACTGATTTTAATACTTTGTATTTTTCTGATGCAAAGTCCAATTATTACACTGACTTTTGCTTTTATTCTGCAAGTCAAACAATTTAAGGATATCAGACCTGAAGGTTTGGGTCTACATATGCATTAACGTTGTGAATAATGGCACTTGTGTAACTGATGACAGGTACTGTATCTTTTGGGAAGTGTGTAGAATCTCTTTGCTTAGCATGCTTATTTTATGCAGGAGAAGGCTGAGTGTGTCATCTTCTGCAGATTTTGCCTGCCTAAAATGCATCAGGCAGAGCTCCTGATAGTTTCTGTTGAAAATATGAGTGCAATTTGGCTCAATAATACTATTTCATAAAAGTAATGTGAAATAGAGATTACAATATGTTAGTTTTAAACCTCACTGACTACACAAAGACAACACATTCTCAGGGAGAAGTAGAGTTGCACTTTGTGCATTGAGTTCCAATTTGGACATAAAGAATCTTTACCTCTTTAGTTAGTAACAGTCATATACCATAATGATATCAGGAACAGCCAAATTTATTATCCTTCTTTCAGTTATTAAACAAAGTCTGGCTTGGATTTGGATCCATTTTGCAAGACTCTACAAACATGATTCAGAGCTACCTTACTGCAGGAACTTAAGTTGCACCAAAAACTACATACCTTATCAGAAGGCAGAGTTAATTGTTCTCCCTTCTTGGCATCAACTGTTTGAAGAGCTGTGGTACATAGGAGAGACAGAAATGTGTCTTAAAAACCTTACATTTGAAAGAATAGCATATAGGATTAAATATGATATTGATCACTGGGCTTTAAGACACAGCCCAGAAAAGCCAGATAAGTGAAAAGCTTTAGTGTTCACCCATCTTCTTCCAACCTTTTTTACTTGTTTAGACTTGTTAATGTTTTTTATAGTTATGGAAATTCTGAGACTGCACCATTTTCGTAACATAAAAGGAAAAGACTAAAATGAATGTTTCTCCTTGAAAATTCATCGTGTTACTACTGGGTTTTCTGCTTAACCTCTAAAGGATGTACTTTAAATATTTTTTCAGATAGGTTTTAATAGAAGCCAAACAGTAAAAATGTTCATTTAATCTAGAACATTTGAAAAATGTTTAGAGAACTTTTTAATCGAGGTTTCCACTACTACCTTCTCCTGGCTGAGCGAAAACCTCAAAGTAATTATCATAATCATAGTGTGACACTTTTACCCTTTATTAATTATGAGAGAATAAAGGTGGAGAAAAATCCCCACACCTTTTTCATGTGTCCACGTGTGTTTATTTCTTAATACGTAAAAACTAACATCCTTGCAAGACTGTGTATTGAGTACAATTATTTGAACTTGACTTCAATCAAGCTATAATTGGGGCAAAACATCCTTTTCAAAGTCACTTACTTTGTCCTAAAAGTGATAAATTATAGAAGGATAGAAAAGCAGAACAAAGACAGGAAGGTTTCAGAAGAAATTGCCAGACACCCGTTCTTATACATTTACATAAGAGCAGCTCATGTAGTACTAATGTGGAATTCATGGCTAAATCTCAGATTTAAAAGAGGTCACATACCACATGACAGATTTCTTGTAGAACAATCTTGATAATTTATTCATCAAGATGGTATCAACTAGGATATGACAGCAGGGAAGGGAAGTAGAAACAGAAAGAGCAGGATGAGGAAAGATGTGGTAGAATTGTAATACACTGTACGGTTTTTAGAACAGGAATAGAACTTTATTAGTAGGAGCCAAAATTAAAAATGAGAACTAAAAGCAGGTAAAATAATATAATAAAGGAAACTAATAAGATAGCATTGTGTCATGTAATAATTATAGTGACAAAAAACAGGAGTGGAAGCAAAAAGCACTAAAGTTGGAAAATACAATACAAAAAATAAAGAATAAAGTGAACCAGAAAACTGTGATTGAAGGGCACACAGCAATAAGCACAAAAATGTGGAGAGAATATAACGTACATTCAGGATGAAACATCAGCATAGAAGCACTTGAGGAAATCTTCAGTAGTTCAGATGCAGGAAAAGGAAAGATGTCACTGACATAAAATTGTTGAATGAAATACAAAAGGAGAGGAATAGGCAGTAAAAAATATATATATATTTGTGGGAGCTAAACAAAGATGAAGAATGAAGATAAACAATGTACTCTGTATAAACAAGTGGTAATTAATAGTTATATTATGAAACAGGAAACTGAACAATGACTTGCAGAAATAAACAGAAATAAGCTGCAGTATATTTATTGCATGGGCAGAAATTCTTAGGTTCAGAAACAATTAAAGAGTTACTAAAATTATATATGGTAATATCATCTGTGGAAACAACAAATTAATTACTGAGAAAAATGAAGACATCGTAGTTTTGTTGTACTTCATCTCACCAATCACTAAAATTATGATTTGTAATAGAAATTCTTAGGAGTTCTAGTTTTTAAAAAGGCAACACAGAAACATACAGAATTTGCTACTTATATTGCTCAGACACTTTCTCTAAAAGCCTTTAAAAATGGCGAAAGTGTGCATTGAAAATCCTGATTTAGTTCACTGAAACTTACAGAAATATCTTCTGACTTTGGTAGAAACCAGGTTAGATGATCAGTAGAGACTCACCATTCCCCATGGGAGTACTGACTGAGAGACAGAACACAGATGTATTTTGCCCTCACAAAATGAAAGTCCAAGTCTAGTGGCTCTCAAGACACAACACACTCGCTTATCCTTTAGCTATTCATGACAATAACTTCAGCTAGCAGTTAGCTCGCAAGGTGAGTATGGGGAGCCAGAATTACACAGCTTACTTCCTAGAGAAATTGCAACAAATCTGTTGTTAAGTGTGACTGTTGCATGCTCAAGTTCTGAATAAGATTTTTAAATAGCAATTGAAGACACCACAATGTTGTTTGCTTCTTGGATGAAATAAAAAAAGACCTAAGTTTGAGAAAAATCTTCCAGGTTTTTCTCCTTTATTTCAGAAATGGGCCCCTTTCAACAAAGACCAAATTATTTCTAAGTCCCAGAATGGAAATTGATTCTGTTTCTGTCAAGGTAGATTTCAACAGCCATCGAGAGAAGATAGAAAGTAATACAGTTCTAGTTTTTCATGCCTCAGTTATAGGTCTGTTCTCTTCATGCTATGTGTTTGAACACGTAACTGAACTTGACTGGATAGTCTGGAAGGCAACAAACGAGGAAATTAAGTTCTGGCATAAACATGTTGAAAAAAGTTGTTTTATCCACATCAAGCACTGCCAATCAATCACAATTCAGACACTGAATCAAGGATACACCTTGGCACCAAAGGATTCTTTGAAAACAGAAATTTATTAATAGTTATCATCTCAGAACTAATCCTTTTTTTCCCCTCCATGACATGTTTTTCTATCACAGCCCAGAAAGCCGGTCGTATCCTGGGCTGCATCACAAGAAGCGTGACCAGCAGGTCAAGGGAGGTGATTCTGCCCATCTGTACTGCATCCAGCTCTGGAGCCCTCAGTACAGAAAAGACATGGACCTGTTGGAGAGGGGCCAGAGGAGGCCACCAAGATGATCAGAGGGATAGAACACCTCTCCTATGAGGACAGGCTGAGAGAGTTGGGCTTGTTCAGCCTGCAGAAGAGAAGGCTCCAGGGAGACCTTATTGTGGCCTTTCAATACTTAAAAGGAGCTTATAAGAAAGATGGAGACAGATTTCTTAATAAGGCCTGTAATGATAGGACATAAGGTAGTGTTTTTAAACTAAAAGAGGATAGATTCAGACTAGATATAAGGAAGAAATGTTTTTATTATTAGAGTGGTGAATCACTGGCCCAGGTTGCCCAGAGAGGTGGTAGATGCACCAACCCTGGAGATATTGAAGGTCAGGTTGGACTAGGCTCTGAGCAACCTGGTCTTGTTGAAGATGTCCCTGCTTAGGGCAGGGGGGCTGGACTAGATGATCTTTAGAGGTCCCTTCTATAACCCAAGCTATTCTATGATTCTGTGATTCTATGATTCTATCAATCATCAGCAACAACAGCCTAAATAAGCACAGGTAAATTTAACACAAATAACAAAGGGGAAAAAATGCTGCCTGCTCATAAAACATCAAGGCTTTAGTGAACCACTCAAATACTGCCTGGTGTAGAACACAGAGAAGTATCACAGCAGGAATCCAAAATCTGCAAAGCTATGACATTAGCTGATCAGACAAACAATTATCATAACTCACAAGCACAAAGTTTATCTTCCATGAAAATAGAAACAAGACCAGGAATGTGTTCTCATTCATGGCCCTTATGCATTCCAGGAGATTTATGTCCACCACCACCTAGATAAGGTCAGAGGAAAAAACAATAACTACACTGAAATCAAGAAATTCTGAATTCTTCCAATTGTATTTTTCATGTACTGCTGCAAAATATATATTTTTAGTGAATGTTACAAAAGAACTAGTCAGAGAAGACCACCAGCTAAACACATTTTTAGATCCGTGTACAACTTAGTGTATGAAGAAACATCTAAACAGTCCCCTAGCTCAATGGGACTTCGCACATGAAAAATTGATAGATGCTAAACTAGGGCGAGATTCCAACTTCTCACCTTTTCCAATGGGGGACTAATGCAGGAAATTAAACACTCCTCATATATAGTCTTCAGTTAATCTGAGCAGAAACTGTAAGCAAAATACGAAAGCAAAGTATGCCTAATTCCAGACAATAGTATTGGTCTGGGCAGAAGCTATTGTAATAGCCAAACTGATATTTTCACAATTTAAAATACAACTTGGGTTAAAAGAAAGCTAAGTTAAAAACACTTCAAAAACCTACATGGAACACAGATATTTTCAGACTGGACTGTAAGAACTCTCCCCCTTCCACTGTGGGCACTCTTTAATTAGAAATATTCTTTGTTGAGTTAGCAGACAAAAACAAATGCTAAGGGAAGGAGAAAAGGTCAGCAGTTCCTGTCAGTCTCAGTAGTGTCCCACATTGGCAGCTAAAGTGGCAGCATATACTATGAGCATCACCTTTCCTGCTGTCAGTGAATATAAAATCCTTCAGTTTATCTAAAAATGTTGGTGTTAAAATTGCATAAGAATTAAATACAGGTTAGCAAGATATTGAACTAACTTCAAATTATCTTAGAAAAAGACAATAGATTCAAATGAAAACTTGACACTAATTAGCAAACCTTTCCTTAATATATGCAAGTGAACTATATATTAGTTAAAACCTAAAGTTAAAATAAATTAAGATTATATATTAAAAATATATAATAATCTACATAAAAAGTTAAAATAAGTACTTACTTCCTAAAAATAGCATGCTCCTTAACACCACATCAAAAGGCAAAACTTTGTAGTGTGTCTCTAGAGATTAAAAGAAAGAATTCTGCACAGGAAGGAAAAAAGATCATGACTCCATATGCAGGAAACTAGTCTGCATCAGCAGAGTATACCAGCATGGAAACTGCTTTTTATACAGAGGTGTAAGAAATGTGAAGCAGCATTTTAAGAACCTCTGTAGGAAGGAATCTGCCCCGTATTTGTCCTTCCGTAGTTGTCCATTCCTGCCAACAGGACAAGTCCTTTCCACAATCCCAAATGCCTTGGGTTAGGAGTGTTATACCGCAAGTCATGAAGGGTAAAGGTAGAGCATGAGGCAGCAGAATTATCAGAACTTCTAATTTGATCAGTTTGTAGGGGATAAATTACCGGCAGCAGAAGATATAATCCAAAGCAATACGTCTTCAAATTGCTTGCTTATATTTTGCATTAGTATTAGAAGAAAACATTAAAGAAACAAAGAAACATTTTACTTAGCTGCAGGGATTAGGTCACTGTGATTGCTCAGTATACATTCCTCTGAGACTGGTACCAGTGATACAGATGGTGCGTTCATCAACTCCTATCTAAACTGTTCTTAGTACACTTGATATTCCTGTGGAATTTCAGTCCAGGTGCTTCCACACTTTTTATTATTTGAAGTTCTGTACTAATAGCAGGAACACATTGTGAAGTTGAAGATGAGAGAACAAAACTTCTGTTTAAGCTCTGTCCTTCTAAAAAATGTAACTAAGTATTCTCAAATACAATTGAAGACACAACAAGGCACAATCGAATTATCTGGACAATAACATTAGAGACAAGATGGGCAGCTCCTTTTAGCTAACAGAGCTTGAAATACTTGAATTTGATTAACAGTGCACAACTTGTCAATACGTATTTTGTGATCATGACGGCCACGGCCAGTTCATTCTGCTGATGTGCAAACTGTCCCTGTGTTGCAGAAGCAGGGATCAGGAGTAATACCAAGGGAAAGATGAGTGCTTCCCAGCAGAAATGTATGAACTTTTATGAGCTTGGACTATTGTTAAAAGTTGCCAATCCATTTTCTAGTTCTCATACTGAATTGAAGCCAGCTTTTATGCAAAAGCAATCAGATGCAAAAGTGCTAGCCAAGCAGACACCATGAATATAAACCGAGGGATAGAACAGGGCTGCTGGATGGTTAGATCTCCATTCAATTAAAACTTCTGGATTGTTATACTGGAATTTCCAGTGAAGTGGAATAACATTTGAATTTGGTTGGTTAACTAACTGGACAATCCTCTAGTCCACATGGCAGCTGACAAACAGCAAGCTCGCCAGCATCCTGCTTCCCAACCGCCCCCCTCCCCGGGTTTTCTGTCTTTCTGGAAAGAAAAATGAAAGCGCATCAGGGCAATCTACTGAAAATATCAACAATCATGCATTCTCAAAAAAAACCAACCAGCTCACTGATTCTGTGAAATCTGCATTTTCAGTCAGGAAATGCCTTCCCTGGAAACAATTCCAGAAACCCCAAACTGATTCTGTAAAAGCTGCATTTTCTGTTAGTAAATTGCTTCCCTAGAAACAAGTTCAGTATAAGCCTCTCTCCCCCTTCCTATTCTGTTTCACATGTTGTAGCACAGTAGGAAGTTACGACTGAGGATCACTGCACAGATGTATTAATCTAGATATTTTGTTCCCATAAAGGAACTGAAATATCTCTTTTTTTTTTTTTTTTTTCGAAATTGAAAAATATTTCTTTTGGCCTGAAACCATCTGTCCTAAATAGTAGTGCAAAATAAGCTTTTATATATATATATTTGTGTGTGTGTGTGTGTGTATATATATATGTATACACACACTATATACTAATACAGTAAGAAATGATTTTGCACCTTGTTGGGTAGGACCCAGTTTTATTTTATCCGCTGACAAGCTGAAATTATTTTCCTGGTTGATAGACAAGTATTCACAAGAAGCCCATGATTCAATTTGTCTTTTTGGTTGTCCATTAAATAACCAAAAATATTTGTGTTGGTATAAACTTGCAATAACTCACAACAACTCCAGCTATAATGGGTTTCCTATAGTCTCCAAAAATTATAATAAAGTCAAAATCCATGATCAGTAGGAAGCAAATAAGCTCACATCTTGGCTTCAGAATCCAAAAGGCTTTAAGGTTCTTCAAAAGAATCCAAGATTCTTCAGACTTCTCAGCACAAAGCACACCTAAAATCTTTTCCTAGGTTTTAGGTTTTTGAAATATCCATTTAAGTACAGGCAGTGATCTTACACCTATTAGCCATTTTCAACTATAGTTTTTCTGCTTCTTTATTGTAACTATTAATAGATCTGTGCTAAAGTTCACTTGTAGATTGCTCATACAGAAAGATATTTTATTGAATAATGAGATTATGGTGCTTTGGTTTTGAATACTTGTAGTAATTAGACTTGATACAAGAATTCTCACAGCTGATCAGAGGTGTGAAAGGCATCTTATAATTAAGACCTATGTAACACTACATTGTCTGTACTTTTCAGCTGCTCAGTCATACAACAGACTATATAGTCTATTTAACAGTTTGTCTTGTGAATACCTCATTGCAAGAAAAAAAGAAAATACACAAATATCGTGCATTCTTTATCAAGAAAATGATATTTCTAAGCATTTTTTTCTTGCGATGTTCTATCATCAAATTTGGTGAACAAGGAAAATTGTTGCAGAGATAATACCTTTGCCATTACCATCAAATAGAATATCAGTAAAACCAAAGGACAGCTAACACTTAATCTCTGACAAGTTCTTGCTGGTTTTCAAATGTGATCTCTATGAAGCTTTTAAAATTACATGTATTGATAAGGTGATCTTTGATTTAGCAAGATGTCCCAGTTGCTTTGTATTCTGAAGGATTCAAAATGCAGCACGCCGTGAAATGTGCAGCAATAAGTTATCATTTCGTAGTGATATCAATTGTCTAAAAAGCAGTTATTTATTGTAGTCATTTAATGTTTTCTCACTGTAGGAACTGCAGGATCAGTATACCTCCCTTTATAGATTAATATTTTAACCTTGGGAAGAAACTTGGCGTACATTGCATTGATGTCCAGTTATGTGAAAAGAAGCAGATTTGATTATGGATGCCTAAAATGCATTGATTAATTTATGTGCCATCCATCACTCCTACACTAATATCTGATGCTGAGAAGTGTAAAACCAAATATTTAAACATTTCCACTAATATTTATAGACAAAATGCCGTTTTTCATAAATATTGATTCATTTTCAGCTATTTTTATATGTAGCAGAAGTACCCAAAATGCGTAAAATTCCCAGAGCTATGTTTGACTGTGTAGGTATCAAAATAGAAATGCTTTTCTTAGATCTTCAGTTGCTACTGACTGTGAATACTTTAAACTACAGAAAGGGATACAGACATAAGTTCCAAAATAAGCTTTGAATTTATGCCTTCCAAAAATCTGTGACTTTTAAAACACAGGTGAGAGTTCTACTCCTCAGTGGATAGTGATTCTGGCTTGCAATATACAAAGATGCAAGCTGCATCATGAAGCATCTAGTTAAGAGCAAACACATCTCAAAGATACTGTCAGCTCGATAAAAACTTATTCAGAAATGGTCAATCACACTGAATTATGCTAGAATGGCTGGATAAAAATCCCCAAATTTTTCCATTTATTTTAATAAAGAAACAAAAGTTTCGGAAAACAAACAAAGAATCCTCCAACAAACGAACTAAACCCCAAACCAACCAACCACATACACACAAAAAACCCCACACCATCTGTATGCTTGGTTTTCTTTAGAATGTAATAGTAGCTATTTCTTCACAAAGGTATAGTGTTTACTAAGAAACCTGCTCCTAGGGTAAGCTATTATTACTTCAGCAGTCTCCAGGCTCCAAAAGGAATGAAAATCATTTCCAAAATGCAGGATGTTCATGAAATGGAGAAATGGATGATGATTTTGTGCTACTTACTGCACTTTTGCAGTTGTTTTTCATCATAAACTGAAAAGATTGCACAGACCAGCCACTTGGAAGCAGGACCAGTCTGAGGACTAGGTGAAAAGAGGGGGCTGCCTGACCTAGCAGGGAATAAATAACAGCAAAAGAAGCAAATCTGCTAGCATGGACTATTATTC
Organism: Caloenas nicobarica; assembly: GCF_036013445.1. NCBI lineage: Eukaryota > Metazoa > Chordata > Aves > Columbiformes > Columbidae > Caloenas > Caloenas nicobarica. The sequence goes on from NC_088256.1 coordinate 8,521,175, forward strand.
ATCTGCAGTAGTTTGTTGCCTGGCAAGAGCTGATGAATCCAATTTTGAGAGTATTTTACAGTGAGTTAAGAAGTTTACAAAGGAAAATCAGTAAAAATATTCTTTCCTGTTCTAGAAATAACCTAAAGTCATCACTGGAAATGTGTCATCTTTGATAACCTGACTGGAGTTAAATCGATGGTCAGAGCCACACTAACGGCTGGAGATGGGAATGTTGAAATTTCTTATGGCAAAGGTCTGCTCCACTCTCAGCTTGCACTGGAGAAGCAGCAGAAGAAACGAAGTCTGGAGTATGGTGAAAGGTCTTCCTCACCCACCGCAGCTCAGGTCTGAAACGATCACCAGATAATCCCTCCAGCACATCAAAGTCTCATTTCTTAGGGCACTGACTGAGAACGGTAACACACAAGTTGGTCTTATCATCAGCATTTTGCAATGGCCTAAATTTATTTTTACTGGAATTAAGATCATGGGATGATGGGTAGGACAGTTACAGATGGGTCTTCTCCCTGTATTTTTAGCTGATCAACATATATGGCACAAAAACGTGCAACTTGTTCCACTAATGCCACCAATACAGGGAAAATGCTTATACGTTCACTGCATCTATGTCTGGTTTTGTGCTGGCTTTCTAAAAATTTGGCTACAAGAGGAACATCTTCCTAACAAATGGAATTCATGTGCTAGTTAATACACTGGAGAGTAGACAGAATTTCTACGTCATACAGCGAAGCAGAAAAAAGAAAACCAATCTCAATTTTCTTTTTTTTTTTCTTCTTTTCTGTGCCATAGGACTAAAATTAGCACAAATGTTGTTCATAATAAAAACCTAAGTTTATTGATTTTGAGAGCAATGTGATGCTAACTAAATTGAAAAGTTTTGTTTGTAAATGCTGACTTGTCAAGTAAAGAAACAAATCTTTTTAAATAAGAAATGTATCACTCTTAGAATTGTAATGTCTAATAAAATAAAAACTCGTTTCACTATTACTCTGACTTCTTATTATGAGCTACAATTTATGCTTTATTACAAATCCTCCTAAAGGTAATAAATCTGTCATACAAAAAATTAATACAAAATCTAATTACGTTTAATTTGATTAAAATAGAATGGACTTTGTGTAATCTCATTTAATTCAAGACATTTGTAAAACAGCAAAATTACTAACAATGCCTAAAAACCCCCCACATATAAGGTTATAGACTTTATCGACTGTACCTTCCTCTCCACTATAGGAGAGACGAAAATGGAAATCTCGTGTTCTGGGCCAAATTCTGCCATAGGCAGCCACTTCCTACGCTCTGCTGACCTGGATCTGTGTTACTTACATCTATAGTTTTAAAGGCAGAGAAGAAATAGGGCACAGGGAGGGCAGAGTATTCCTACAACTTGCTATTTCTCTGAAAATGTATGGGAATCTCACTGCTATTTCTCTGAAAATGAAAAAGAATCTCACTGCTTGTCTCATCACATTTGCCTTAAAAGAGTTCCCAATTCACACTGGTAAAACCTTGTCCTTTTCAGGAAAGGAGCTTTGTTCTGGCAAAAGTCAGATGTTCTGTTCATGGCTGATACTGCTGATTTTAATATATGCAGGATGGGACAGTCATGCTCTATATTGCCAACTAAGGAGCTAAATCTTCAATCTGATGGAAGACCACAGCAGAAAATCTGCTTTAAATGAACTCCTCTCGTGTGTTTTCCTTAAGCTGAAAACCCTGGGTACTCACACTCAATGCCTTCAACAGGAAGAACTTTTTAGAATGTTGGTTTTCTCCTTTTGCCAACAAAGATGACTTTGTAAGTCCTCTGATGGTTATTCTCAGAACAGATTCCTCTGAAGAGATTTGGTGCTTCCTTCTCAAAGCGTTTTGCTAATCATGCTTTTAAACACTTAGCTCGTCAAAGAAACTTACCTCACATCAAAAACTTTTTGCATAGGTTCCATGAGTGGGATGACACGGTGATTAGTTTCTATTGTTGACCACTGAACAGTCTTTTCAGCTACTAGTTCCTCATCCCACTGGAAGTCTGGGTTTTTTCCTTTCATTTGTATGAGAAGCTGACTTACCCATCTTACATATCTCCAGAGCAATCTAAGCAAAGGTCTCCTCCCTTTGCTTGCCTTTCTTCCAGTCTTTGTGTGCTGCAGAACTGGCTTTTAAAATACCATCAAAAATCTGTAATTAAAAGAAAACCCAATTTAGTTTTGAGAAAGAACAGACACCATTTTTATAGAGTACATATAAAAACGTGTTCCACACAGAAAAGGTTCAGGCATATTTTTTTAAAATTAACAGTGGTGCTAAGACTTTCTTAAAGATTTATTCACTTCAATGACTCAGTATCTCATGCTTTATTCTCAATTTTTTCTGTGCCACAAAAATCAGGCTGTGAAATAAACTTGGTTTAAGTAGCAAAAACATTATGATTTCACATTTAGCAGCATAAAAATTGCCTTATGTTCAAATTCATGCTTCTCATAAGGTTCCCAGATACCTTCCACACAGCAGCAGTTCATCATCAGAACAGAAAAATGCTCCCTGTGGGCAAACTAAAGCTTCTCATTACAAGCTGTGATGAGTATGTATTAACAAGACGTCAGAACCTGCAGAAACTTTGCATTTGTATTTGGTATTTACTAAATTAAACTTGTGGCAGAGGAGATTATATAAAAATTATTTTACACAGGTTTTTTTGGCGATTATTAGAACTTTCCAACTTGAATTTATATGTAAGTAACTTCCAGCAAACCAAAGTTTTAATGTACTTGCACAAAAAAAAAAGGTCAATATAACTGCTTAAGATAGCGAGTTAAGCGTGGATAAAAAATTAAATTCTGAATGTGTTAATGAGGTTGTGTCACCTACTAGTCAAGTTCAATGGCAAAAACTGGAAAACTACAGTTAATATTTACTTTTGATTCAATTTATATTTAACTGATGGAAATCTGAGAAAAATCTGAAAATCTTAAGAATGTTCAGCTATTAAAAGGTTTCCATAGTAATATTCATGTTCAAATAGATAATAGAAAAAAACCCAAACCAAACAAACCTCCAAAACAACCAAACAAAAAACCCCCACAAAACTGAAGGAAGCAGAAAGTTAGATGAACCAAAAACCACCTTCAGAAAATTAAACATTTCAATACCATCAACATGAAATCTGTCAAAAATACAAATACCTACAACTTTTATTTTAGATTGCTTTAGTTAGTTATAAAAATGAACATTCATATTTTCAAGAAAATACTTTTCTGTAAAGTGCTTTTTTTCAGGAAAATATTTTAACACTTCTATACATAAGATTTATAGTTGTGTCTATATATTTGTGGTTACAACTGTGACATATGTATGCAAAATTGTGAATTGTATAATTTGAATCAATGATTACATTTTATTTAATGAACTGAAGTAATTAAAAATCTAATTGCATCTCAAGGTGCCCTTCTTTGGATAGCATTCCTACAGATACTATTTAATATGATTCCAGTCTTGACATGCCATATCTGGTTTATAAGAATGGCCTTAAAACATTCTGCTTCACTGTTATAGCTTCATAAATGCAAAGAAACCTAAACCACATCAATTAAAGAATGCTGAAAAGAAAGCTTGTTCTATGTAGTATTTCAGACAAAAGGGAAAAAAATGGCATATTCCAGCAACACACATCCACTCCATATTTAGGTAATCTTACCAGAAAGCACAGATCATATCTTCATGCCCATAAAAAAATAACATCCTATTTTCACATGTTTCAGAAGCTGCAGAATAATATATTCGCAAAGGAAGCTGAATAGAAAGCTTGTGTTAAAATACATTAATTAAAAATTGTATTCTGGAAGTAAAGCCTTCAAAACCTGCAACTGTGCATGGGCAACATAGCAATGAATGAGGAATACAAACCTTTTAGAAATATTATTGCTCTGGAAGTCTGAAGATACCATAGTGAGCATTCATAAGACTTTTGTTCCTTTACTTCAAGACAACATGATGAGCATTTCTTTTAACACCTTCCCACATGGATAGTTGAGCATCCAGGCATTTAAAAACAGATGGGATGGAGGAGAAGCAAAAGTCTTAATGTGACCAAAATAGTCATTTTTCTTAAGAGTTTCAGGAGTTCAGAACAATCTCTTTTCTGGTCTGATCTAATGGGCTTGAAATGATACCCAGTACTAAGCTGGGAAGTAAACATATTTTGGGCTACATATTGTAATACACATAGAGGAGCTGGGATGTTCTAAGGAGAAAAATTACTGCCAGAATGAGTTTGCATGCTGGATTTTATTTATTTAGAATGTAACCTTTATATATTACAAGCCCTTTTGTAGGTGGCAAGCAGCATACTTTAGACGTTTCTTTTACTTGAAGAAAAAAACGTTAAACTACATACCATTGAAGTGAATTCTTTGATTTACATGAAAAAATGTTCTAGCAGTAAAGAATGGGTATTAAACATGCATCACTTTTTACATCGCATAATCTTTCACAATACTTAATGTTGTTTAAATACAAGCAAATAAAAGGAACATTTAATATGAAAGCAATTACTGAACTGATAAATGTGATTCAGTAATTGAAAAATACTTTATCTGTCCTTTTTATTTGACCATTATATCAACTACATCAAGATGGCATATGACCATCTTCCATAGGGCGGGAGTGGGAAAATGCAGCATAAATATACAGGAGTGAATATAATTAGCATGCACATGCTATATCTGCCTCCTCTATTGCAATTACTATATTTAGTATATACCTTTATCGTGCATGTTTGCATTTGTTTAGTGTTGTATATGCAAATGCAAAAGTGACCTTTGTTAAAGTTCAGCATCTGGAACATCCAGGCTCACTGATGCTGACTACAGGAGAAAGGCATCAAAAAGAATTAGGCGAGGACAGTATCCTGCTTTATATCACAGTTCTATCAGAGAGAGACATTAGGATAAAATCAGAAAGCTGTTTCTTAGATTAAAGCCAGAGTGTAGCAGGCATTCTCTTCTGTGTACAAAAAGTGGTATTAGCCTAGATGGTTGAACATAAGGTCAATGTACAAGAATGTCCACTCTCTGCAAATACAGTCAGAAACAGAAGCTGCAACAGGCTGTTACCAACCCTCACTATAGTGAAGGCAAATTTTAGAAGTCAGGCATATACAGCCACTTTTTTGGTGGCTTTGAAAACTTCTCTTCTAAAATTTATGGAACTGCACGCATCTGAACTGCCTCCAACTCTTGTGAAAACCATCTTTCAGCAATGCCATAGAGTGATACCCTTCTGAGAAGAAGCAAAGAATATCCAGGTACATTACTATTATATCACTGTTATATTATATCATTGCTGAACCATCCCCTAGAAGGAGGTTCCCATCCACACATGGAAATTCCACTTGATAGGCTTGAAACACCCTCTTTTATAAGCTTGATCTTAAGGGAAGATATTCTTACTGAATTTTCAGGGAGAATCACATTTTCCTAACTCACAAATAGTGTTTATTCAGGAATGCAAGACAGCCCCGCATCCTCAGATAACTGCAAAACAGATGCCAAAAATCACCATTATAACCACGTTTCTGTACAAACAGTAATGAACTATTTGGCTTGCAGAAAAATTATACATTAGCTAGTACACAAAACAGCAACTTCAATGTTATCTCCATAAAGCTGTTACCAAAAGGGAAAACACATGTATATTTTATTTTTTGACATTAAATATTCACAGAATGTTTATTAAGACAAATACATAACCTCATCAAGATGAAAGACTTGGGAAGACTTGTGAATTTTTTAAATCAAAAATAAAAACAATGTTAATAAGACTTAATGGCATAGTTAAATATTTAAAATATGTCTGTGAAAAACTTTTAATGTCTAGATAGCTAAATAGATTTTTCTCTATGAAACAACATCAGCTACCAAAATTTTTTTTGTGCATCAGTTGACTTAATCAAAATGGACTTTTTATGCTTTCTTACAGCTAAGCTCTGTAACTTTTGATGTCTTTATTCAGGAAGATTTCATTAAATGACTAAAATATTTAAATAAAATGTTTAAACAAATCAGTTCTATCAAACTTCAAACTATATTTTTGAAATTTAGATGAAAATACATGAGTAAACAGTAAAAAACTTTGCTGGAAGTGCCTGAAATGCTAATCAGAGTTTTAAATTACTTGATCCACTCAACCCAAGGATGACTACTACCACATTCGTGTTTCTTATGCTTCTTTTGGAAAAAAGTCTGACAGCCAATGCTTCTCACTGAAAAAAAGATGTTCTTGAAGCTGTAAACGAAGAGTTTTGTCTTCACCAACCCTTACAAAGTGGGAGAAATGAGCACGGTTTGTACAATAAGACCATCAGAAGGATTCAGCCCACCAAACTATCATAGACTGATGGAATCATTTTGGTTGGAAGAGAACCTCAAGATCATCGAGTCCAGCCATTAACCCAACACTGGCACTAAACCACGTCCTTAAGAACCTCACCTACATGTACACTCCTACTGGCACGTCTTGTACTTGGAACATGACAAAAGCATTACACTAACCAGATCTTTTTATTTAGCTCTGATTTTACTGATTGACAAAGTGGTAAACACAGTAGCTTGACATATCCCCCAAAACTGCTGAAGCAGTCCATGTCTGAATATAGTTTCAATGTCACTTGCACAGCTTTTGCAAAAAGAGAAAACATCCATGACAATGGAGTGTGTCTAACCATTTCCTCTCAACTGTAATGACATTCTATTAAGAAAATGACATCAGTGCCCATCTTTAAAGTATCAGTCCCTGACCTAACTTTCAATTTCATTAATTTTAAATCCCAAAGGTTTAAACAGCATCCTGTACTTTTGCAAAAACAAAGTGATGCTAGATCGCTGTATTAAACACAGATGTTGCTGATCTGCACAGTGATCCTGAAATCATGTTTTTCATTTCTTGCTCAAGAACTAGTGTGATGTCTAAACAGCTGCTTTGTTGAGTCCCACAGGTAGCTGCAGTTTATTTTGAGAGAAACAATTCCTCTATATAATGTCCATATGTTCCTATTCTTTCAAAGGCTTAGTGGAATTTAGGTAAACAAACAAAAAATCCCACTTCAAACTGCAATGTACAGGCCATCCTCTGCTTCTGTACAGATGCTAGAAAGCCTTCTGTGGAGATGATGAAGTTGAACCCTATAGTAGCATAAAGGTGGTAACTGGGGTAAAAAAATCTCACAATTTATGGGTGATCTTCAGTGTTAAAGCCAATAATGCTAATCTGTGTTTAAAGCCTGGCACATGAGCCCTCAGCAATATTGGGGCCTTCATGTGGGAATTCAGATTGTTGACATATGTTCAGATGAGCAGTGAAAAAGTAGTAATGGACTGAACTAAAACTTTTACCCCATTCACATCTGCATTAGAAAAGTAACAATAGCTCCAAGACAGAACAGCAAGCATTTGAGGAAATGTGGTCAGGAATCTTACAATTCTAAAATTACCTCCTCTATTTTTCTTCAGCACATTGCCACACAAATTGCAAGATAGTATTTATTTCATTCTTAAACAAGTACAAAAGAGGCTCCTATCAATTTCCCCCAGTCCAAGTTTCAGCTCCTACAGTATCCGATTTAATTTCTTACATTACTTTTTTACAATTTTTGCTTGATTTGATTCTTATAGTTGTGCCTTGTCAGAATACCATAAAAAATCTGTTCAATTTATTATGTGGGCAAAACTACTTTGATGCAGCTGATGTTCAGTCCGAGCTTAATTTGTAAGTGATAGGTTAGGAGGTTTGATCTCAGTGCCCATGTCACATCTCAAAACCACATCACAATTTGGCATGAAGGGCAAGCTCTGCTTAGCAAAGCTCTGGATTGACATGTTGGAATGGGTTTGGGAGATACTCCTGGGGAAAGCTTATTCATCTTTTATCACTGGTGGAAATATCCTTACTTCAGATATCTCGTACGGAAAACCAGCATTTTCAAATCAAAGGATTCTTATGGACAACTATGAAATCAGCTTTTTCTTGTAGTCAGTGATCTACGTGTAAGGATTGTTTTTACCGGAGCCAGTCCTCTAAATAATGGGGACGGTTTCCATCTAGCAGTTTCTGGTCCCATAGGATTGAAAACAGAATACAGAAAGGCAAGAACAGTCAGAAGATGCAGGGTGCAGACTTCTGTGTAATCATTAGTTTTAATTTTTTTTTCTATTAAATATATTCCTGTCTATACTTGAGACTGTTGTAAGGCATTAAAACCCTATGTACAGCACACAGATACTCAAATGCCACATTTGAGTATGTTTTTTCACTGCTCAAGAACTGGTTGTAAACATTATCTCAAAAAATTTAGAGGAAGAAAAAAATAACCCCTAAGCTACATAACCCAGTTCCTAAAAATGTAAGAGTAATAGAAAGACCAGTGTTTTTTTCATTTAGGGGATGCGTATTAATATTGAATAGAATTAACCTGTGCTTATATAGTCTATTTTAATTCTTGTATATCACAGTGTTTGCTCTTAGTAGTACCTATTGCAGAGAATAGTATTTAAGAAGTACAGAACCTTTCATTCAGTGCTGTTTACTTGTTTGCTCACGCTGACACCTCCCGATGGGACTCAATGCTATTCTGTTTCCTCATCACATACAGGTTTAGACCAAATCCCATGTTTTCCTTTCACAAACAAATTGAATGTGTTGGAGTGCATCCTAAATGCCAAGGTTTCCACCAAAATCTTCTGCAGCTTCAAAAGCTAAGTATGGCCAGCTAGCTATCACATCTTTGACTCAGCCTCAGACAAGTCTTACTAAAACAGCCGTTTGCTAAGGCTGGGGTCACAACAAACTGTTCTCTAACCACCAGCTTATGCCAGAATGGGGACGTCTTGTGCCCAGAAATGCCATCTTAAATACAGCTTTGTGGGGACGCTAAACTCACTACTTGCAATCACATGATAAAGAAATGCATTCCAACTGCTAAGAGTAGAGAGAGAGAGAACCTTTCTTCGGGGTTGTTTCCCCTACCCAAGAGTGTCCTAACAACTTCGCAAGGAATGGAAAAGCCATTAAGAGTAAAATAACATGAAAAATTATGGCCACAGCGTTAGTAATCTGATACATAACTGCATGTTAGGAAGCCTATATAATTAGCCCATGTCACTGCAGAAGAACCTGCCAGTGGTCTTTGTTTCCCTCATTAAGTGGTTAAAAGAACAGAAGTTATTTAATTCTGGCTTTTCTGACAGGAAGGCTTAAAGGGAGGATAGCTGGAAAGGGAGACATTACAAGGTCTGATATGATGGATCAAGATAAACTAGAATGTGACAATATGAAATACCTTTAAAGTTTAAGAGAACTTTATTTCAACAGCAACTTTTTCTCTGTCTTTTCTACTAATAAATCCATGTAGTAGAAAAGTTATGAAAATGAAAAAAATAACCTACATGTCGTAGCCCATATGATTACGAGGGCAGATTCAGTCACGCTGTTGCCTGATGGTTAGGTGGCTTCCCGAGTGACGTAGCACTCCTGTAAGCTGTGTGACCCTGCCAGGCAGAACTAATCATGAAAAAGAAGATTTCTTCATAGCCCGTTGTGTACAACTGCCACCATTTAAACTACAGCAGCTTTGATTTGCTCTGAGTCACACTGGGATTGCAATTGGGGCTAAGATTTGTACAATATTGTAGATTCCAATTTTAACCTGTGCACTAGTCCTGTGACACAGTTCACTAATTCACTTTGCTTTGCAGAGACTGAATTTTTATTCCTTTGTTTGTTTTTATTTTACCCTTTCCTTCTACAAACTTCCTGTTGAATGATCTCTGATGTTGCCTTCTTGTTTCTGTAAACCTCATAACAAACTGTCTTCAAGCAACGCAGCACTTCTAGGAATCCTGTTCTGCCAGCTGCTCAGCTCCGTTACAACAGCACTTGCAGATGTAATTTTTCAGTGCTTCTCACATGAGCTCAGCTGTACGGAAGGAGATGGGTAAGAGTTATTCCCATGGAACAAGAGGCAGCGAGTCGCTGGAAGAAGCTGACTATGTGGATAATGATCATCTTTGATATTTCTCCATCATTCCTGGAGAGCGCAGCTATCAATCCATGCCTAATCCAGACAATATTTTTCCAACATAAAGTCCCCATATAGCAGGAAATGACAACTGCAAAAGCCGATTTATCCAAGCTGCTCTGCTAACTCCTATTCCATGACAGAATAGTTAATATGCTGACAAACAGACAGCTTAAGGCTGAGCTATTACTTGATCTCATTATGAGCCAGTTGATGCAAGTAAGCAACCCAAGTAGTAAATTGTCATGTAGACAAACAAACTTTTGCAGCACCTAGTAGAAATAGTTTAATGCCAAAGCCAACAAACTTTCATTCTTTCGTATTCTTGAAAAGTAGCTTAGAAGTTGACTGGTGACACTATAGGTTCTCTTGGAATAATTTAAATCAAAGCTTCTATACCAGAGAAATATTTTGAAGAACAGCATTTTACTAGTTTTCACGTATGTTTAAATTCAAAATTATTAGTGACTGATTAGACCCAGTTATATCTATGTCAAAATATCAATTATAGATTGCCTGAGAAGTGCTTGGAGTGACATTTATTCCTGATTCTTTTGCAAAACAACAACACTGTCTGACTCCGTTCCCTTCTAGAAAAAGCAAAGCAGAACTAGATTTTTGTGGTGAAACATCAGCAGTAATACCACAGACTGTCAAAGTCTGTGGGAGGACTTCACAGCAGCAGTGCTGTCTTACTTTATCCATAAGATAGTCAGTTCTACCTGAAGCTTGTAATCTCAAAGAGGAGCAGCTCTCAATTCAAATAGTATGGGCGTTTGCCTACATTTTAAAGCCTTCTCAACATGATACAGTTTTCAACAAAAATGTTTGGTTTTGGATAGAGTCTATTCTGTGGTATTAAATTAACAACAGCAAGTAAAAATAAGAAACCAAATTAGTGTTAATCCTGGAAAACAAATAAAATATTTACCATTTTATTTTTCCCTGGGCATTTCATTGACTTTGAAAGTCAGTCCTTTTTCCTGGCTTCATTTTGACACTTCATTAGCCAGTGGGTCATCACCTTTCGCTCTACTGAGTAGTGGTTATTTTTCATGCCAACACAGATAGAGGATTCCAATCTGATTCATATTGCAGGTAATAAATGGTAATTATCTGCAGCTTTTTTTCTGATGTGAATCTCTGTCTCTGAATTGGATGAACTAAATCTTTGTAACTTTGATGACAGGAGATTAGAGTGTAACCAGTCTTTCTCTGGTGTACTTACTGGGACAAAGACTTAGAGGTTATGCGTTCAATTTTGTGTAATTACTGTCATTTTAATGGTGAAGATGAAAGACGATAGCATATACTTAATCAACCAGATAAGCATATGAAGCTTTTACATTAAAGATTTAATGGAACGACAGACACAGAACTGGAAAACGACAGTAGGCAAAACATGTCCCTCCTGTGACTGCTCATGTTTTACTCATAATGGTCAGGACAAACAGTAAATGCTTCCTTTTTCCTCCATCCTTTTTCTAAAGACACTTATAATGAAAATCAGGGAAATAGGAGGTCAAGAACGACTTCAGGAAATGTAGCTGAATTTCATATTTTTTCCTCGAAAAGACAATTGTGAAAGGTGCCAGAGTAGATGCACTAGAGTCTGAAACTATCCACAGAACCGAGACGACATTGACCACAATGGCATAAGCTTTGTTTTCCCTGACTGTAATGATATCACAAGTAGAAATGGAATCTGCTGTAAGTCATATATTTAAAATACACAGCTTTTCCCTTCATAACACCGGTGATCACTGTGGTGTCTACAGTGTGTAAAACTCTACATTTCCTCACCCTTGAGAGGATCACACACTTAGGACTGGCTCTTACTGGACTGAGAGGCTCAGCATGGGTGTCACATCTAAACCCATTCAGGCTGTCTGGCCCCTCCATGTAGCGCATCCCAGTGGGCTTTTCCTGGTCACACTGTACATGCATTATCACGCTCTGCAGGAAACACAGCAAGCAGAGCAGCTTGCCAGAGTAAAAGCAGTTGATTAGGGCTTCTTGTAATACAGCAGTTCAACAGTTGAGAGGATTATCTGTATATTTTACAGAGAGAGGGAAAAAAGAGTGTTGTATAAACATATTCCATGGAGTAGGAAACACAAGCACGATCCTACAGTCCTGTGCTACAGAGGAATGCTAACACAAAGCTAGTGTAATGCTACCACCTGCTTCTGAGAAGATTATTTCCACCACTCATAAAATGACAGGCCACAAAGTTGTTATATGAAAGGAGATAGCAGGAAGCAGAAATACATCTTTCTTTAGATGTGTATGAAGAGAAGATAGTGATGATTATTGAGACATATGACACAGTTATCGAACTCCAGCTAAGATTCTGATCTAAGTTATACAACCTCAAACCAGGATTAGACTCCTAAACTGAGAAGGAATTTAAGTTCTAATATACAATCTCCTCTTCATCATTTCCTATTGATTACTGCGGATGATGTCCCTTCTTTGCGCTGACTATTATAAATTCCACCTCCTAATATCCTTTACTGCACAGGTACTTACCTCAGAGCTGTTGATCTCGCACCATCAGGTTACGACATACCAAGATGATCTGTGTATCCAGCTCTAAGGTCGCACACACCGTTACAGCACAGCAGCGAATTGGGTTCAGGTCTCCTGAATCCCGTCCTGTGTCCCACTTGCTTGGTCATTTATCCATCAGAAAGCAGCACTGGTAAAGAGCAATGAGTCCAAATCTAATTGGATCATGAAGATGACTGTATTCTCTAGTTTGTACAGGTTAGTCCACTAAAATGGTGATCACAATTCTCAACTATATTTGAATATATGAACTGGAAATGTAAAGTTCTGTCGCTCATTTTACAAGCATATGAAATTTCAAGGGGATACAAGTTCTAATTACCTCTCCTATCCAATTTGCCAAGATAAGTAATAATTTCTACTCTTCTATTAAATGCAGATGTAAGGAGCATGTCAAACAGCTCAAGAGAACAGTTCTCCCCAGGTGTTACACCTGCTTCTCATATATCATTTTCCTCTGTTTCATTGTTTGTGTTTACCAGAAGGTTATGAATAGCTAAGATCTGCCACCAGGGAAGGACATCTCTAAATGATCCTTATTACTACTATTTACTTATATTTCATTAATGGTCCACAGGCTCTACTCAGGATGTAACTTGGCTAAACATTATAGAAACATATGGTGAACATCCCCTGCTGAACATTGTAAGCACAGAAACACATAACTGGCTGGAAAATGCTATACTGGAATGAGTATGAAAACTGGTTGATATATTAGTTCCATTTTCTCTACCTATCCTTACTTCTAAATATTTGTCCACAAAATCAAATTCTAAGTTTTACTGTAGTTGGCATTTAATCTACAATGATGTTTAAAAAAAATAATATTTTTATATATATATATATGGACTGAGATGATAAAAGTGAAGTTTGGTGAACAAATGATAATGTCAAGAGGAAATGAAGTGCTTTGGACTTCTTGATTCCATGTGGAATGAGTTCCTAACCACCATTTTTTATGAAGTTACATAAAATGGTGTTGACATGTTTATTTATACAGAAACAATAGATTTCTTGACCTATTATTAGAAACATTTTCAGCTGTAAATTCTCCCTGGATTTTAGACTCATCAACTTCCCCACAGATTTAGTGGGCTTCAGGTCTGATGTAAATGTTTGGAGTAATCTTCAACAAAAGAGACTTAGTTGGATCAAGTCTGTATTAGACTAAAAGTCCAGGGGCTTTGTAGTCACCATCATTTTGTACATGCTGACAAACAGGACCTGGTACACAGTTCTTGTGAAAGAATAGCACTACTGTAGAATATAGTATTTAGCACAATATTAGTTATTTGCTGCATCTGGATAGATCCTCTAAAAGCAGTGGGACTGAAATCCCAGAGATATCCGAAGGCAAACAATGGAGAGGTACACTTTAGTTTTTCTAAACATCAAATAATTGCAAGATAAGCCTTAGTAAAATATCTTACTGTGTCATTTCTATTTCTGAATGCAATTCTTCACCTTCTGCCATGATAGCTCTGTTTACCAGTGCAGCACTAGTGTTTAAATATCTCTTGTCTGCAACATCTGGTAAGAACTGGAGGGGTTTCAGGCTGTAAACTGTAAAACTCTGATAACAAGACAGTAAGCCTGGCCCAGTGACCCAAAACAAAGGAAGCAATGGATGTAAAAGGGTGATGCTGGGAGAAAGAAGGAAAGTTCTGAATTAACCTGGGATGATTACGCGTTCTGACAGAATGAAGTAACTCCTACTCGCTATACAAAAGCTACATGGCAGCAGAATGGAACAAAAACAGATATAGACTTTGCATGCAGCAGATAATAGAGTATCTTCTCTCATACATGAGTAAGTACAGTTGCTGGAATAAATTCTGCCAACAGCCACTAAAAATGCAAGTAATTAGACATATATTTAATACACCAGATTTAATACATATCCTCATGGAAAAGTCCATAAAGGTATAGCATAAAATTACAAAGGAGCACACATACTTTCCATAAGATGTCATGTTTATTTACAGAATATATTATTATTATTATCCTTATTCCAGCAGCTCCTGGTGCAGCTTTGCACCATCCACATATCATTTCTATTAAAAACTATGGAATAGCTGTATAAAGAAGTGTTTTTTCTGTTTTAACCTCCCAATGCCCATGCTGGCTCTTGTAGTTCATACCCCTTATAATTAGAGGGACTGACACAAGCCATAACCCACATATTACTGGGTTCCACTGGACAGGGATCTCTTCCTTCTCCCAGAAGGCTGATTACTTGTCTGCCTTAGATCTCTCTCTTTCACGGCAGTGCCCTGGCACTGTTGAACAAATTTATGTTACTTATATTGTAGTAACAGTAATACTGCGCTGTGCAAACAGCAGTCGGCTGTGCAGCCCAGCTCATGTGCTTCCCTGGCCTCTGACCAACATCTCCATGTGAAATGGAGTGCAAACAAAAATTGATGCAAGCAACATCAACACACCTCTACCAACTGACCATAGAACCCTTACTGCTCTTACAGCAGGCACTCACGTTGCCACTGCCGTGCAGAAATTGGCCTTGCCTGAAAGCAAGACCTTGACAGGACATGATTTAATATCTGCATGTTGATAGCCTTCCCTATACACTTAAAAAAGGAATACAGTCATCTTAGATAGCCTGTGTATTGCTTGGCCAAACACTCTCAGCCAAAAGAAAATGTCAGCGAAATCCAAAGAAACAGGTATTGTTTTCACTGGTCACTTAGAGAGTTCAAGAGTTCTGAGGCAGATCTGGTCATGGTCAAGATATATCGGCAACAGCTTTCAGTGCAGCCAAGCGCTAGAAGAACAGTACAGTTGATATTGCTGTGCCCTCCAGTAAGCTTTGACTATTCACACCACTTTCCTGATGACACCCAGTAAGGCTGATAGCACACTGTGCTTAATGCTACCTGCCACTCAGAGTCATTCTAAGGTCAGGACACTACTGCCCATTTTTCAGCCTCAGAGTTTGCAACAAAGGACTAACAGGCATTAAGACAGACAAGGCTCATGGCAGCAAACTTGAAAGGCATGGCAGTGAAATCCCAGACTCCTACATATATGTCTCTCACACAGTCACTATTGCTTTCCACGGAGACTCCTAATGCCAAACACAACTATGATGTTTGTACACAACCTATGTGAATACACACACCTTCACAGGCTTGGCTTCCTGGCTAATGGCTCCCACCTGGCTTTAAGGATCAAACGTCACTGAAAGGTCTATGGAAACGCCAAGCACTTACAGTTCTTGCTATTACCCAGTGTTTGTGAACAGACAAATAGACGACCAATACTTTTGAAAGGTAATCTGCACATGGGGAAGAATGAAAGCCTGATGCCGTTACTGTTTTTAAACCAAAGTGTGGGAGCCTGTGGAGAAGAACATAAACGGCCAAAGCAAATTAAGCTTTTGGGGTATGTACTGCCCTCCCAGACTAACAATCTTCCACTCACCCTGTAAATTTTCTTCCATAGTTTTAAATGTTAGGGACTGTTAGCCTCAGATAAATATGGTGTCCATGGTTGTACCTTTTCATGGGGGAAAAAAATAATAATAAAAAAATAAAAAGCACTGCAACTTGTAAGATTCTCTCTCTTCGACTCAGGAATTTTTTAAGCTAATTTGGAACTATGAGAACCTTTTCTGGGTTCTCATTTGAGCAGAGTCTCTAAAAGGGCCAGTTTGTTGTGTTTATTGGAGCTCCATAGTTTGGTTTGCACATTTCAGAAAAAGGAAGTGATGCTTGACTTGATGTAACTGTAATTTGTCAATATTTCAAGATAATGATGGTTGAAATTCTGGTCATCACTGGATCTCAGATAAATTATGTCTGAGAATGTCATGTTATTGTTTGAAAAAGTGGATAGTAGCATCAAGTTCTGAAAGACGCATTAAGTGAAAACAAAAATGATAATTCCCCAAATGCCAGTGTAATAAATAATATTACAGGAAACATTTCAAGAGATTTGAATTGTTCCTCTGAAAATTTCCGTTTGTGACATTCACTTCAAGACAGAGGAAGGGGCTATTTCTGGAATTACTTTTACAAATACTTCTAAACGAATATTCTCAACATATAATAGCCTTCTTCTCCCACAGCCCCTAGAGTTAAAAGGTTTGCTCTCACTCTTCTCCAGAACAAATTTCTGTTACCAAGGAATTCCTTAAGCTTGCTGGCTCATCATGATGGGAATGGTACCCAGGTTTGTGCCTGAAAGGGATTCCAAGAGAGCTATCATGCAGATGAAAATTTGACAGTTGTCCCATTATCAGTGTAATTACACTGATATGTCAATGTGGGAAGAAAATCTGTGTTCATTTGTTTGAGGAGTTTCTTTGGTTCGGCAACTGCCTTCTGATATTACCACATACCACTAATATCAAATGGAATATTTGAGCCTTATTTTTCAACAGGAGTGCACTGTAGCAAGGTAAAATGTTAAGTTAGGCATGTATAAATATTTCTTATGTGAATCTAGTAGAGGATGACTGACCGGCAGAGAGAGAAAAGTCTGTTTCTATAAAAACAGGTAGCATTGATGAAGGCTTCCTCCTCTTCTCTTCTGCCATTTCTTCCCCAGTGCCTTGCCAACATATCTGATGCTGAATTTGCATGGCCTCAGTGGCAAGCAAAACAGCAGTTCAGTCGCAAGTCCATTCAGCCTTTAAACCTCTCTTCCAAAACTGCAAGCAAGTTAGTAGATTCTTAAATTCTTCAGCGAGTATTTTCCCATAAGGCACCAAAGGCATATTTGACTGTTGCTGATTTGACCCACTATCGGATAGTCAGACAAAGACTATGCATCTCGGTTAGGAGCAGATAAAGATCAAACCAAACATCATCTGTCCAGCATTCAGGATCCTCTTCCTGCACCTTTCTCCATGAACAAAGAAAGTCACTTACAAATGCCTCTCAGCCGAGGGACTGAGACTACTGTACAAATGGTTCACTCCCAGCAACCGTCCACCAGTCAGTACGACGAATTCAGCATGTAAGCTAATGAATCCATAGAGTGACGGAGAGCTGCGCCACCGCAGTGACAGACCTTGGGATCCCAAAGCCTTACAATACCAGTTCAGAAGCCAGTTAAGAACAGAGAGACTAAGTTTAAGAATCTTACTTTAAAGTTTATCTTCCCAATTTTCTAGACAAAGAAAGGATGCCCTTATGTGGAAAAGTCTTAAGAAAAACATTGCTGTCCAGTAAACCAGGAAAATATGAATGTAGATGGCTTGGCTTAAATCTCTGTATTCTCCTAAAATATCTTGTTACAATAAAAATAGCTAAACCACTGTAAAAATTAGAAAGCTGGTTTCTTCCCTTTTGCACATTCTTAGAGGTCCTTTCTGCCATTAGCCTTAATGTCTGTTGTGATTATGTGATGTTTCTGTAAATTGTACAAAATGTCTGGCCAGAAGCAAAAACACTGTAGTATGTCAAATAAAACAAATTTAATACCAATCAGCTGCACTAATTGGAATGACAGTGACATTCTGCACTACATTTGAGAGTGGAAATACCTTAAAGACAAGAAGCCTGACATTTGACTGAGATTCCTTATTTAGACTTACTACAGTGTTTAGAAATGCAACCCCTAAAATTGAAAGCATAGGATTCAAAGTATTTTAGCACAGTTACAGTATTTGTAAAATGTCTGAAACCTTTTATACCAGAAATTCTGCTTATGAAAGGACCTGAGCAAGATAGTTCTCTCCTTACTCTGTGAAAGAAGGCTCTCCTTTAACAGCGTTAATGAAAAAAAGAAAAAAAAAAAACCACATGCTTCCTTTGATTATACCTTGAAATTCACTTCTATTTTGTAATCTCAGTTTAAAAGAATCAGATTTTTTTTTTATTCTTTTGTTTTAGAGACCAAGCAAGAAATTCTTTCTGTCAGCCAGCAGAGAGAAATGGTAATCATCTGCCTGCAAGAGTCCTTGCCAGTTTACACACCTTTATAACCTCCTCATCTCAGGGAGGTAATAAAACCATTGTTTAGTTTGAATGGCCTAGCCAGTCTTCTGATAAGGCTAAATGTCAGGTCTGGTGGCATTTTTGTAGTGGAGACACTTGTTTACTACAAATCAATCAACATTAGCAAGGAGAATTGTGTAAAAAAGAGATTATAAGTCTAAACCAAATCACAGTTGATAATAACTATTAACTGGACTAAAAGCTGCTTTGAGATGGAGGCCGTTCTCTTTTCCAGGTAGTATCCATCTCAGAAGACTAATCTATGGTGACTCACAAATGCTAGAAAACAAAACCCATTCTAGATAAAAGAACATTTTCAAAAGTCAGAATTCCAGGAATAAAACTCAGGAATTCTTAGTCAACTGTGGACAGTAATCATAGACCACATTTTGAAGAAATCTCTAGAACAGATACCTTAATTACGACACGAAAAACTGATGCAGAAGACAGCTGTCAACACCTTTGGCTTTCAATAGGAATCTTGTGACTTGCCCCCAGCATAATCCAACATAATTCTCTGAGCATCTAAAACTGAGAACGAAAGTCAACATGCCTAAGATAATGATGTTTAAAATTCAGACCTCAATCTTTCTGCACTTTTCCTTTTCCTGGCAATTACGTAGGAAAAATGTTTAATTAAAAGATGTTAAAAAAAACCATACTCCACAGAGCTAAGGACATAAAAAACTTACAACGATAACGAAGTTCAGAGTATTTCTGCTATGCTAGTTGACCGATGATTAAATTGGTTTGAACATTAGCTATAGTTAGAGCTGTGCAAAATACACTTTGTTTTTCACAAATTACACAAAACTTTTCAATTTCATAGAATTCTGCACTGCGTCAGTTATGGGCTTCATTTGGAGTGCTGATTAAGTAGATTTTTACACCAAAAATGCAAATATATACACATTTTTGATGCAAAACACTCTTTGCTTGGATGCTGCTATGTCTGCTGTGATACTGGCCTGTTTGTGCTCAACAAATTTTTCTGTGTTACTGAAACTTCACAGTACATTATGGGCTCCAAACAGACCCAATTGGGGATAAAGAAAACAGCCTTAAATTTATGCAAAATATTCATAACCAAATGCAAATACTGTTTACAGTTTTCAGTATCTCAGTATAGAAACTCATATTCTAAACTGCAACCAGCTAGAAGCTATATGGAAAACTTTTACATCAGTCTCTGCTGGATACGTATATCATTGTCTTGTACAACAGATTTTGCAAAAAGGCTGGGCTCGGCATTAGGTATAAAAATACTAGCTTTGGAGTAGGATAGTGATATTAGATACATTTAACAACTGACACATTCCGTACGAGATTCATTTTTACTGTGACAATTTTCTGAGAAGGGCATTCAGCCAGACAGTGGACTGTTTCCTCTGGGGGAGACAAAACCTATAGCTAAAGGATTGGATTTTAATTCCACCAACGTTAAATTGCATCAAAAATGAATCCGGGACAAAATAATTATTCACATCGCAGGCTGCTGGCTAGTTATAGACTGATGTAGTCACATTTTGGCAGAACAAGCAATGTCTTCTGAGAAATAGAAACCTCTGCTTCTTTTACCCTTGCATCATTGATGATACAATTCTTGTCACCACTCACTGACATGGCGAACACACATCCTTCTCAGTCCCCCACACATATTTACCTTGTTGTCTCCCTTGCACTAGGTAAAAAGTCCTCCACATTTAGGACACAATGTTCTGTTTCCTAACATGCTGCATCAATAAACTACTGACACTTCTGTCAGCCTCTGGTGGTCAATTCTGCCTCCTCAAGAGATGTCCATAAACCTATTTCTCTCGCCTGTGCCCAACCCAGCCTCACTGCTTCACAAAATTATTCTGGGGAGGGAGGAAGAGAAAACAGTTACATTGCAAAAGACTGCCAGCTTGCAGAAAAAGAAACACAGGAAGTTATATGGATGAGATCTCCACAATAATAAGACCCTTGTTTAGTTCAGTGCCTCAGTAACCATTTTTCAAAGAGCAGAAAAAAAAGAAGCACGTTTTAAAAGTACAAACCAACATGCCGGGCTTCGTTGGGCTGAAGTCTACCTGTATGGCTGCTTCCATGAACATTATGAGGACCTAGTCTCACTGTTTGTTTGCTGGATTTTGTTTCTTTAGAAAATTCTCCCATGCATTCTGTTGGATATTCCTTGCTTTTCCACTCTGAAAATGTGTGGTGAAGATGTTCACTGAAAACTTCAATTTTTCACTCTGCAAAAGGCAGCCACCACACTGGCAACTTGTGGAGAAACTATAACTAACTGAAAGGATACCGGATGAAAGACACAGTGAAAGGAAAAGATTTCAGAATCTGCTCCACGGGTGAAAAAAATCTGAAGTTCAGCAGGCACCTTTTGGTTTAAATGAGGCATCAGGTCCTACCTGATCGTTCACATCTGCTCCTTTTTAGACTCAGGCACCTGCAACTGATCTTCCATGAAAGCAATCTGATTAAAATTAAAATGAAAGAAAATGATGACCACATTGGTACTGAATTATACCAAAATTGCAGGCCATGTCTTCATTAGGAGCAAATGCTTAACATAGGAAAACTAGTATACTTTGTAAGGGAAATAACTTCATGATAACAGATCCATGTTTTATGTAATTTGGTTCCTTGATTATACAATACACTACAGTAAAATATAGTTTTGCTGACACAGCGAATTCACACTAAAGGCTTCCCCTGCCCCACCAGTAGGGACTGGTGTCCCTTACCTGCCTTGCTCAATGTCGTGCGTCAGCTGGAAGTGGCAGGACACATCTCTCCTCGGATGTAACGGTGCTCATCAGCCTGGCTCAAACTGAAAACCAGTAATGTGAAATTAGTGAGCAACAACAGAAACCTGATTAGGTGAACAGTCCTACTAGTAATCAATATCTAAGACTAATCCTGGCATAACTCTTCTGCCAGGTACTTTATAATATGAATAAATAGATTTTATTCAAAGGCCACCATTTTCTAACAGTCCAAGCAAACCAAAGACATCAGAGGCAGTGATCAAAAGATGCATTTTTATTACATTCCAAGTTCTGTTTACTTTACATTTACTGTTTTAAATGTTCCTTCACAAGAAGTTGTGCTTGACCCTCAGATTTGAGTCTGTGTACCTCATAGATAAGTAGCTGCAAGTCTGAGTCACTTGTTGGGCAACACGAGGGAACAGATCAAGAGACCTTTTATCTGCTATGTTAGTTCTTTGCCAAATGCAGGAAGCAAGAACACTTGAAGATTTCACCGGGCAAAACACATTGTGAGCTCAGGGCAAACAGTAACTAAATGAATGGGAGAAGACAACACTTTCCTGATACAGTTCACTGAAACCCATAAAAGTGAAGTTTATCCTTTTTAAATTGTTCCTTTGTGTAAAAGGGATTATACTGCCTATGATTTAGCGCTTCTTTAAATGGTTGCTGCTGGAAAAGTAAGATTACAAAAATGAAATTATTTAGGAAGAAAACACAAGGACAGATGAAAAAAGCCCCCCCCAAAGCACCTGAAATAGTTTTTGCTGAATTATTCAGCACAGCTATGTTCTTGTCGCTTTTTGTAACTTGTGTCTACTCCAGTTTATAATTATCATATTCTGGAAAAATTCCAGTGTAAAGTGGCATTAGAGAAAGCTGTTTTCTAAGATACGCCTGCTCGTTCACGGCATTTCTTAAGTGATTTCTTAGGAGGCTACTCATAGCTGGTATATGGTCCGTTTTACAGAGGCGTGGGTTGAACTTCGTTAGTGAAGTGCTGTGGCAGTAATGCCTAAAGATGACCACTGAATCTCAGCAGGCAAGAAAATAATGGTTACTGTTTTAAAAATGCAATTTAGACAGCTGGAACCCAGTTCTGGCTGGCTGAGCGAGTTAACCCTTCCCCTCTGCCCTTCCCCGCATTGGCACCTTTCACAGCCTGTGCAACAGCATTAACCTGATGGACAAACATGCTGGTGCTTTATACAGCAAATGGAGGGATGAGAGCTGAGCAACACCTTGTGTTAGACAACAAAACTAACCATACACTGTGAGTTTGCTGCTTCTCTTCCTTAATATAGCAGAATTTTTCTCTCTGTGCTACCAATTCCCATGTTTTCTTTTTGAGGCATTTACGTATTTTCATTTTTCTGAGACACCAGCTTTCATAAATCAATTTATAACACTATTCTATATGTGTTTTGTTCTTCTTCATTATTTCTTTCCTATCCTTTCTGGCATAATTCATTATATCAAATGTTGTTTTCCAGTGTACATCACGAAGTTCCATGAGATATTTTTACCAGTATGACTGAGAGCTGAGACTGACAGCTGATTATCACCATTCCACTTCCTTCTTTTGTTGATCCTTCACTATTAAGAAGCTGGATGCTTGTCTCCCACTCCCTTCAGCTGGAGAGAGCTCTTTTTTACCAGTGTATACTTTGAATATCCAGTTGCTATGCTATGCAATGCTATGCTAAAGTAATTATTAAGTTATGTTGTTGTGAATGACCGCAGATTATTCATTTTCATTAAGTGACTTTACTGTGCAACCATAATGTAGATGGTCCAAAAGGCATTTCCATTACATTAATTGACTTCACCGTAACTAGATACTTGGAAATACTTTCTCCCAAACAGAACCTATATCCAGTTTTGTGATAAAGAATTTATAAAATAATTTGTTCTATCAGCATATGAGGAGTATTAAAGAAAGCAACAGCTTTCAATAAATTCATACAATTGATATTACCCATTTTTTAAATAATGATTTAATCATGGTTCAAGATTCAAAACTTATATAAAGTTAAGTACTTATGTAGGCACTGGCAGACAGTTTGGGGAAATGTTTAATATGAAGAAATTTTGCTTTTGATGGAGAACTTACCTTTCATCACAATTATAGATATAGATAACTATAAATTGACATACAGATAGGGAATGATTCTGAAATCCACAGAAAAGCTGCCATTTATTTCACTCTGTGTCAGCCTGAAATCAACAGAGCCAAGTTTAATATGCGTAACCTACACAGCAGCATCCAGATGACTGTTGTACACATAAGCATTACAATAACACCTTAGGTAACTGCTCTAATAACACTAAACTGAAGAGCATTTTGGATGTATGGCTTGGCACATTCATCAGACCTAAAGATGCAAATATGAGCTAATTAAGGCTCTCTATAAATTATACAAGTTATATTTTGTATCTTATCACTACCTAACAAAAATTGACGGGTTTTTGTGTCTATTAGCTCTTGAAGTAGGGTTTTGTTTCTCCTAACACCTGCATTTTAGCTTCTGCTGCCAGTAGGTCATAAGATGCTATAAATTACCCTCATTACCTTAATAATCACAAGATTGCTGAATAAGCTCCATTCCATCATAGCATAATCACATTCCAGCATCTACATCAGGCTTTAAGACTTCCTACTGCTTATGAGGAACAGTAGCCTGAGTCAATCAATACAGAAAGCATTAACATCGTGCAACATATTGAATATGCGATAGAGACACTTGCATAGCATTACAGCAGCAATACCTCAATGATAAACTTATGTATCTAAAGTGAATCAATACAAATCCTTGTTTCAAATAACACATGCAGGTCGTAACAACGAAATGTGTTTGTTATATTTCATCTGAGTACATTACTATTCTCAGTATTTTTTTCTTTCCACTGTAATTCACCATTCACAATTCTACAGGAGGTAGCGCTGAGAAAATGTAAATGGGTTTGCAGGCTAACGACATAAATCTGCTAATGTTTTACCTAGGAGAGAGAAGACAAAATGAATTTGGACCAATTTACCTAGTTAGTACCAGGAACAATTTCTTTGTCAACCTTTCAAAAATCAAGTCGATAACAGCATAATCTTATGCAAGTTTTGCTAGCATATCTTTAAAGACGCTGAAATTAAAGTCAGAATCTAAGCTGTTTGCTCTAGTTTACTAGTTGGTCTAAGAACAGAATCAATGGACTTTCTACCTCCTTCTCATTCACTAGTTGTATATTTTTTCCCCTGAGTGTTTCTCAGCTATAACTAATACCATCTTTTTCTGCTTTTCATTTGATGGTGAGATGTTTTACATCCATAATTTGTCCAAAAATGAAAAGTAAATGGACACAGCTCAAAGCATTTCAAATAATCTGACTACTTTCTAGGAAAAAAAAAAAAAAAAAAAAAGAAGAAAAGATGACAAAAAATATAGCATTATCACCACTGTAAAAACAGTTTAACCCCACCAGTTTACACTTTTCGATTTTACACTTTTCATAAACAGGGAGTAAAATATTTATTTAGGCTCAATGATGCCATGACAACTGACTTATATTGCAATACTATTACTACTAAGCTTTATTCCTAACTGGCAACAATATCCTCTGATGAGATAAAACTCTCCAAGAAAACAAACAAACAAAAGAAACCATCAAACCAAAAGCCTAAAAATTAAAGAAAAAAAAAAAAAAAATCACAATCTCAATCATTATCAGTTTATTCTCAGCTTCAATAATCTTCCCAAAAAAGGCGATTCATTGGGCAGACTGCTTGGACCAGTGTCCGTTCCTCTCTTTCCCCATAAATAACACATTGGCAGGCTTCCTCGGTTCGGCAGCCTGCAAGCCTCATCTTAATTTCTTTGCGCTCAAGCATTTGAGTACAACTCTGGACAGTGAAACGCAATGAAGAACAAAACACACAAACACATTCAGGTGAGATGTAAGAACCCTTTTAGTTTTGACTTGTTTACGCTATCTGAAATAAAAATGAGTTTATTAATGTTTGTAAGTGCATCTCATTCTAAGGAAAAGATGCTATGACTTTCAAAACCAGTCACCTAGGCACAACATAAATAAGCTATATAAAATACTGTGTTACTCTATCTTAGGTACTATTTGAAACTCATTAAATCTTGCTCAAATTATTGTTCACAGGAATTAAAACTATAGCTTATTGGAAGACATTTTAATTAGTTTCATATAAAATACATATTACATTTACACACACATTGCCAGAGATTAAATTAGCTTTTTCTTGGCTTAAGAGAATTTTGAAATATTTCTGGGAACACAATTTTCATTTGGCCTTTCTATGTTACCACAGCTTTCAATATCTTACAATCTTCATTAAAACATAACAGATCCATCCCAAAATCTATTATGCACAGTGCCAAATTCAGGTAGGCAGATTGTTTTTCTGTTTGGTTTCAGTACTACTCATTACATGTAGTGCAAAGGCCTTTTTACAGGTTTGTCATTACTTTTTGCCTTTGTAATCTTCTTTCTCTTCATGGCAGTGAATTCAGTCACTGATATATATATATATATATATTTTTTTTTTTTTTTAAATCTGCAAATATTGCTGTTCTTTAAGTTGCCCAATCCTGTACCACTTAAGTAGGAGAACTCCACTTGAATAGGTATGGAATCAAGCTATGGTACATTTAAATGCTATTTCTTTACATTTACAACTTTGAACAAAGTTTATAATATATATACCTCTGGTTAGCACTTGTTATTATCTCTTCAAAGTAATCCTTTTCCCTTTTTACTACTTCATCAGATAAAGAAGTTTTGAGAAAGTGTGATCATTAACAACTTCTTCCACAATGGAATAGTCTTCTGAGACGCTTCAGGGCATCTGCATCACCGAAGTGCTAAAACAACAGCAGCCTGATACGAAGCTCGAACACTACTGATTCACCTGATAATTATTCAAGTCATCCTTGTACTCTCAAAGGCTGTTAAAAAACATACATTTCCAAGTGTTGCAGGAGTAACTTGTACAAGTCAGAGGCCTGGGTGTGTGCGGTTGCTGTAATGTCAGCGGAGAATCAGAATTAGATTACATCAGATTTGACCAATGTCTTACTGGGATCTGGTCTCGTTTATTTATTTCTTTATTTATTTTTTAAGTAAGGAGTCAGGCACTTAAGAAAGCAGATAAGCATTTCACAGGGCTTTTCAGTCATCTGTGCCTCACAGATAATTTGCCCCTTTAGACTCAGAGATCAAATATTCCAATGGAAAAAGGTTGGGCACGTTGCCCTTATACAAACGTGGCCTGAAGACCTGGCTCTGCTGCTGCTCCGTCGGTCCATGCACAGCAGTTACACCCAGGCTGACGCAAGTGGCTCCACACGCGCCCTGGGCAGGCGGGCTGAGAGGCTGTTAGCATCCAAAAGCTGTGTGACTTTGTTAGTATGGTGCCTGAGATAATATCCTTTGCTTGTCACATGGGTTCCTTAGGTTGGCCTCATTACTACACAACCACAAATAAATAGCTTTCTGTATCTTGCGAACCTAAAGTGGACTAAATTAGTGTTTCCTCACAGCCTACAGGCAAAAAAAAAAATATTCCTTATTTGGATTTTTCTTCTTAATCTTAATTTCACATCTATTGAAAGGGATTAATTATGGCCATTACCCATCAAATACTTCTGAGCCAATCAATTGAATGTTTTAATAATTCTACTACAGTAATATTGAGAGGTTTAAAGTAAAGTTGCCAGGGAAGGGCAACATCAATCGTACCAGTTTGATGGCAGGGCCAGCGACGGATGCCCAGAGCCTGGAGGAGCATCACGGGTCAGCAGGAGAGCACCTGAAGAGCAGCACAAAGGGATTCCAGCCCCTCCAGCCAGTAACTTGGCTTCATCGGGAAAGCAACTGAAACACCTCTGTGCGAACGCATGCAGCGTGGGGAAGAAGCAAGAGGAATTAGAGATGGGCACATGCCTGTGGGGCTGGGAATTACTGTCACACTGTTG
Source organism: Caloenas nicobarica (assembly GCF_036013445.1). Taxonomy (NCBI): domain Eukaryota; kingdom Metazoa; phylum Chordata; class Aves; order Columbiformes; family Columbidae; genus Caloenas; species Caloenas nicobarica. The sequence goes on from NC_088256.1 coordinate 8,548,551, forward strand.
TGCAGTTCAGTCTGTTATGGTGACATCATTAAGTTGTTTACGGTGCAATATACAGGTCTGAAGCTAAAAGTCTGTCAAGTTTCTATTCCATTAAGACCATTTTGTGACCGAGTGAATTAAAGAATTTTGAAAATACCAATGATAGCTGTCTGACTTAAACTGGAATCCAGCCCTTAAAATAAATATGGACCCATGTAATTTGTTTAGTGATTCCCTTTTATTGTTATTTTTGTAAAAATAAAATGGTATCACCATGATTTAATTTTTTTATTATATACTTTTTTTTGATTGTTTAGTTTTTAAAGTGCTCCCTCGAATGGAAAAGGCATGTTTTTTCCCCAAATTCAAGTCAAATATACTTGACACCTTAGAGAAAGAAAAGCAGAGATCCATAAAATGTCAGTAAGCTAAAATGGGAAATAATTTCAGTGTGATAATTTCATATAACATAAACAGATTCTAATGTGATGGTAACTCAATACGTAATAATCAGGATAAACAAGTAAAACATTGGCGCACCTAGCAAATTCATGTTATGTATATCTTTATTACAGTTTTCAGAATACATGGATTAACAATGGCCAGGCTGTGATTTCGTCAAATTCCTATTTTAAACATTTATTACAAACACAAAGCTGTTTAAAAATAGAAATGCATGAGTTTTGTCACTTTTTTTTTTTGGCATCAGGAGTCGTATGACTTCCAAAAGGGAAACCAAATGGTGCATGACAGCAGACTGACTAAACTGTAATAGGTTATTGTTCACATTCTGTGGCATATGTATCACCTCAAACAGTGCTAAAGGAAGCACTACAAGAACAAATCTTTCTCCTTTAACATTCTTCTAATGACATCAGTGGGTGCTGAGCGACAGCTTGCAGGACTGCAGAATTCACAGGCTTACACGACTCCCTTTCTTGTGCACAAAAACAATATGTGATCTGAAATAGAGACACCTGAAGCTGAGGCTTTTGGCTTTATTTGCTTTGACTTATTTACTTATTTACATTTTATGTGCATGCGTGGGCATGTGTGTAGCCACTGCAGAAAAGGAGATGTAGAGGTTTCTTACAATACTTATTTTAAAATGAATAACTTGCAAATACAGTATGGCACATAAGAGGTGGGCTGTACATTGCTTTATCACTTAGCATTTGTTATGCCTGACCTCTCAGCAATTTCAATGCAAACATCAAAGTATAATTCAGCCAAGCCTTTGTTTAATGGCTAAGAAGCAATTTACATATATAGGTAAGTTTGCTCCCACATAACTATTACCAGCTTTAAATATTTACTAGCTATATCATTCTCACTACAGGAAGTACTAAATTCACCCATCAAAGCAGGATTTGCCTGAGGGATGCAAAAGCCGAATGATGCAAAATTTTCTTAATGAAAGCTATAGGAGAATTTCCAGAGCCAAACCTAAAACTCAGCCAGATTGTCATAGTTTTGCAAACCATTTGTCTGTTATGGGATGAATTTAAAGTAGGTCACTGATGAATTGTGGTTTGGATAGAAACCATGCAAACGTTGTTTTTTTACAGCATTTGTCTGAGGTAGTACATATACCACACACAAAAATGCAAAAATATATGGATATTCATAACTATTTGCATATTACTGAAGGGAACTATACGAATGCCTGCATTTTTAACTGAATTTTCAAGAAATAACACAATCTTAGATAACATTTTTCATATTGACCACGGTTCTCTAAAACCAGAACAATTTCTGTAATAGTATTTCTGGGAGTACTTCCTGAAGCTGTTAGTCAATGCCCTCTGAAGCACTAATTTTGTTTTGGCTTTAGCATCAGTTCATAATATGATTAGTACTTAAACCAAACATCACTTACGTGCTGGGAAAGGATATCGAATCACAAACAAACATACATGACAATCTGTGTTGCACTTTTTTTTTTCTCAGTGAATTGCATAAAACTTCGGCAAAAAATGTCTAGTGTCTTTACACTTCTGATCTGTACAGCCAGTAGCTAAGCAACAGAGATGTATATTTGTATATGACATAAACATTTCATTCCCCTGTCAATTGCAAATTTAGTTCAATTCATTGCAAAGGTAAGATTATCTTCCTCTTAAATAAACTAAGAAATGTAAACAGTGTAACATCATAAAAAAAAAATCTCTTCAGTACTTGTAATTGATAAAATGTGAATGCAAACAGATGTGCTGGTATATTGTTAACGTCATGTCTCAGAGGACATATAGTGAAACATAATTAGCAAGAAATTTATGGATGAACCCTCCAGCAATTTTCTTCCTGGGATTACTTGAATACAAATATAATTTAACTGATATATTTCATTTTTAAAAATTAGAAAATAAGGCAAGTGCATTTCTGAAAAAGGTGCTACTCCTCTACACTTCTAGATAAACATGTGACACTTCTGAAAATTAGATCAATAATAAAAACATTAAAAATATCTGCAATTTAATATAGACTGAAAAACTATCAAAAGACAAAGTGACCAGCATCAATTTCAGAAAATATTTCAGACTTCATAAATACGAGCACCCTATATTTACATAAATTATCTTCTAAACTAGTTTTCCTTTGAAAGACACTTTTTTTCTAACAGATATGTCCATTAAATTACATAAATGTTTCAAATATGAAAAAAAAAAGTAGTAAAAAAGAAGCATCAGATGATGTTGTTATTTTGGATTTGCCTTTTTTCCCCACCCCCCCCTCTAAGATTTGGTTCTTGAAAATCTGTAGTCAGCTTTCATGGAGCTTTAAAAAAATATAACCCATGCAAATGAAAAACTCGTGCACTAATAATTACTGCTACAATATAAAGATTCCATTGTGAGCTTTTGAATTTTCCTATATAAAGATTATACCAATACTTGTAAATCCCAGCAAAATGATCATTTTAAAATTTGAGTTCTAATACGCTGTTGATTATAGTACAAATTTAAATAGACATTATGAACTTTATCCTTTTAAACTGGGTCTGTACATGAAGCACACTTCTATAACTGTAAATCTATTAGTTCCATTTTAAAAAGTTATGCTTCAATATAAGGTTGATGATGACCTTGCATGAAACAGAATATAATTCTTTGTATCTCTTACTAATAAACAGGGAGACGGAATCCTGTTCCATGCATCATTTTTTCCTGAAGTACCATAAAACTCTTCAGTTTGATAATAAAACCACAAAGAACCCCAAAGAGTTTAGGAAGATTATTAGTTGACAGCACACATTTCACTAGGCTTCAGTCGTATTCCTATGTTTAGAGATATAGCAATGGGCAAAACCCGTTTCCTTTGAAGACAACTGAAAAAAAAAAAAATTCTATACTAGATTGAAAAGGAGCTGTATCTTTTCTTACAATAATTCGATAGCGTTTACTGTAGTTTGAAATGGTGAGAATTTATCTCAAACTAGTCAGATAGTCTTAAGAGCATCTTACCAGAGAAGCAAAAAGAATGTACTACTGTACAGAGATGCTTGGCTGCAGCAGGTGTGCAAAGTTACACTGCCCCACTATCAAATGCTCCTCCAGAGCTGGCAGTTTGTGCACAGAAAGCAATGTGACACCTCACCTTCCAAATATTCTTTATATAACTTTTAAAAAGTTACCCATAAACCAGGCAATAAAAGTATTCATAATAATCCACCAATCAGTGAAAAGCAATAATAATTTGAGAACAAGTGCCATCTACTACATTGTATCCCGTTTATTTAAGTATCATAGCTGAGCAACCTACGAGTAGTTCCACTGGAACTCCTGCTTAAAATCCTCCATCCCATCCAGATAAGCAATGAACCTTTAGTAAAAAGGATGGTGAAGACTGACCTGAATACCAAACAGACTGTACATTCAACTAGAGTCTGGGGAGAAAAGGGAACCATCGTTTCCCCTCGAGTGGCAGAACATCCACAGTGTCAGCGACTGACCTGACTGCTCACCTGAGGTACCGCAGTGCCGGGGCCTGGACACAGAGGAGAACGGGAGGAGCTGCCCGAAAAAAATCACACTGCTGCAATCACTGATCACTGCTATGTAGTGCTCCAGGTAGAAAACTTGCCCTTAGCTGCTAAATCCTCAGCACTAAAACTCACCAGTAGAGATCCTGCTACATATTTTACCTGAGACACAGAGGAAAAACTCAGAGGCAGTTCTGAATAATTTCATAATGTAGCTTGTCTCTAAAAACCTACACAAAGGTATTTTTAGCGTAATTAAAATAGGACAATCATATTTTTCCCCAAATATATTTATAAAGAATATATAAATGCATAATTAGAAAAAATCCCTCTTTAGATACAATTTAAAACATATTCTGCCCTTGATATCATTTAATTTTAGTAAAATCCTATGCTCTGTTTTATTTAACTTTTTTTAGCAGTGATAAGTAACTATACATCATCATATCACGAAAAGTGTAGATATGTGGTATAACCTACTTGCAGTCAAAATAGCTGAGTCCACCAGGCTTTACATTGAGATAAGATTTTCAGCAACCTGACTTGGGCTGTGTGTTGCTTTTTTATGGCTACAAAAAAGATTCTGATAATGTAGACCAGCTTATCTCTGAATTTATTAACATATAATTTTATTATTTTTTCCTTTCATGTCCAAATCAGAACTTCAAATAGAATCCACAGCTGTATTCTTTCAACAAATTTGTATTTTCTTACCCATATAAAACATAATCTAGAAATCCCCAACTCTTTTCATGTAAGTTGCCAGCTTTAAAAAGAAAAAACAGGTGGGAAAAAAAAAAAAAAAGAACACAATAAAATAAGATATATATCCTGCTGTTTAACACTGTTTACAGATCTTGGTAGCTGGGGTTATAAGATACAGTATGTGGATTTTTTGTTTTTTAGCAATAGCTTTTAAAATACATACTATTTATACATCTTCTCTTTTAATCAATACCAGTATTCCTTTATGATCATTGCCAATTCATATGACACACTCTTTTCAAAGTATATCCATTTAATTGTTAATAAAACAATTCACTAATTCTTTGGCATCAGAAGAATCATACAGCTGCAATTGTTCCACTGTGGCGAGAACGAGACCTTTCCAAAGTTACTCGTCTGTTATCTGTAACACAAAAAGAGGAAAAAACAAATCACCGTAAGATTTGAAACACGGATAATGCAATGTCAAGAGGTTTTCAAACAGCGCTGAAAATAATTTCAAATGATATGTAAATAAGTAACTAGGAGACAGGATCAGAGAAGTTTCACACTGCAGCTGCCAGACCGAGTTCAAGAGTTCTGCAATCAGCAATAAATTACTTTCTTGATCAGAGAAGCTGGGTGACAAAAACATTAGGAGAATCCTGAAACACAATCCCCTTGGAAACAGCACAAAATAATCAAAATTCTGGGCAAAATCTTACTTCATAAACAATTTATGCACAGAAGATCTGGAAAAATACATTTCAAGTTTCATGCGAATGCACTGACCAGTGTGGTGGTGAAAAGCCTAGTAGATGTTACAAGTATAAAAGTGTTAACATTGTTCACTATAATTTGGTACAGAGTCAAAACTAGAACAGTTAAATCATCCCCTTCCTAAGCATTTCCTGATTGTGCAATGTGAACAACTTTTAGTATAAAATATTACACAGTAATTATTGCAATGAATAATAAACATGTCTCTATCACAGGAAAACAATCATGAAGTACCAGCCAGTTTCCTAAATGCCTTTAAAATAAAATTTTTAAGTGATGAATATACGCATTCACACATACAAAAGAGGCAGAAAACTAACCTGCACTTAGTTTTCTGGAGGTTTTGATCTTTCTTTTTTTAAAATATGGTCCTGCTATTTTGTTGTTGGGTTTTTTGGCTTTTTTTTTTTAATGACTGCTTTGGACCTGGTCTCTTCTGTTCTCTCATGTCATATTCAGGTTGCTGCTCTTTGTTTGCATCACTACAGTATCTACACTGCTGCAGCATCAGGGTGTCTCAGTCTACGGCTGGAACTCCTACGTAGTACTGGAGAACTTTAAAACAACAGCCATTTCAGAAGCAAGAAGTCTGACAGACAAACTGCAGGCAAGCAGTCTTTTTCAGCTTTTTTCCAAATGAGCCGTTTTAGCTCTATCTGTTTCCCCAGTATAGCAGACTATAACAGCACATGTTACCGGTACTGCTGGGACAGAGTCCTTAACTTGGGTCAAGGCAGAAGGTTCAAGCATAAAGCATGAGACCTCAACACGTCTGAAGGTAGAAATATATTCTTTGGAAAAGCTACTAACTGAATCACTGCGTTCCAGAGACCAGTGAAAAGGTTGGAACAAAGACCAATATGGGGTCTCATCAATGTATTATATATAAATATCTAAAGGGAGGGTGCAAAGTCACTGCAGCCGGGCTCTTCTCATCGGTGCCCGGTTAGAGGACCTGACACAACTGGCACAAACTGCCTGGGAGGTTGTGGAGTCTCCATCCTCAGAGATATTCAAAACCTGTCTAGACACAGCCCAGGGCAATCAGCTCCAGGTGGCCCCGCTTGAGCAGAGGGGGTGCACAAGATGCCCGGAGGTCTCTTCCAACCTCAATCATTTTGTGATTCTCTTCTAAGCTAACAAAGCCAGAAATAGTTCAAGCTCATCAAATAAGGGTCTGGAGAAGACAAAGAAAGTCACCTCTGGGATCTGTTTCTGGTCAGAGAAGACAGGATGCCTGTGGAGACTGCATAGACTCTACAAAATCAACCTTCCTTTTCCCTGTTCAATGAAAGTGTCTCCAATGCTATAGGGAATGAATGGCTCCTTTAGCAAGATTATTAGTTCTTTTTATAGTTCTGCCTTGCCTCCTTTTCCTAATGAATCTATCCATGCATAAAGTATTCAAATTACCCTAAGTCAATCTGTTTTGCATGGGAATAAATCTCTACATGAGTTGCAGTGTCACAAGGCACTGAAAATTAAAGCACAAAAATGTTGTCTAAAACCCAAGGAGAAGAGTTGTCAACTCAAACGTGCTGCTGTTCCTCTTTAACAGCGAATAGTAAAGCATCTAGTGATAGCTGCTCTCAGTGAGGAGAAGTACCTTCACCAATAGACTTCTTGATATAATTTCAAGATGTCTACTGTTCAAGTTAAAAATAGATTAAGAGCTTAATTGACCTTTTCTTGTAGCTGTGAAAGGTAGAGCAACGAAGGATTAAAATGGAAAACAATGCACATTTTTATATCATAAAATAATCTTCGTCTTTTAGCTAGCTGGATCAAATTTATATGAAGTAAAAATACAATTAAATATGAGAAATCAAATCTGTAGTTCCTTTTTAGGAAAATACTGGGATGTAATTTTGACCATGCGAACTTTACACCTCCACTGGAAGAAATATATGGACTTTGTTATAATAGTAATTACTTGCTCAAGTCTTCTTCCACTCAATATAGTACTAAGACAGGAATAAGTAATATCTACAACATAAAAGACATTTGAAGAGGCGCTTTTGATACATACACATCATTCACCACATAATATGAATCTACTGATGTAAAAAAACAAGCAAAACCACAATAAGCTTAGTGTATAAGTACAATAAATAACATGCCACAAAGTCAACAACAACGACAAAAATCTAAACTGGTATTTTTAGACAATGTATTTTAATTTTATGGAATTCGACAACTTCACCCTTAAGACATTTTCCCTTATGCTTTACATGTATAAAGCATTAGAAAGTATAATCAATTAAAAACACATTGGTAGGGGAGAGGAAAATATTTCTGCAAAAAATATACTCTGCAAAATGTATTTTTCATTTTCTTAATGCTCCTTCATTAGTTCTGTTATTAAAATAGAAGTCTCAATATCTGCAACAGATTTATTAACTTAGCAGCTTGTTATCAACATAAAACTCAGTTATATTAGGGGAAAAATAAATTATATTTTGCAGAACTGCATTACTAAGATTAAGTGACTTTTCCATTTCACTTTCCTCTTATCCACTCTTCCAGGTAGTAACTTTGTGCTCTCCTAATTATAAACCTTAGTTTTTATGAGCAATCAATGGTAGCAATAATATAGATGTTGTGCTATTGAACAGACTAGTCATGAGACTGAGATATCTGATAATAGAAAAAGACAGAGTCTACAAAAACATACCTGAAAGGTACCTGATTATAATTTGTATTATCCTGTAACAACCACAAAAAAAAGTTTTATTTTGACATGTCTTACATTGAAATTGTAAATGTATTAGAAACTGCTACCTTGGGCTCTGTACCTTAGTTGACTACCTCCCCAGGATTAATTTTTTTTCCAGTGAGTTAAAGCATTAAGAGTGTTTCTTTGTGCCTTAGTTACAGCAGACAAATCAAACACTAGACTGATTTTGAAAACGTATTTCCATGAAGACTTTCCTAGAGCGCTCATCAGGAGACCATCTAAATTCCTCCCAAATATAAATAACTGCAGCACCCCTAGATTAGCATAAAAAGACCCAACAACAAAACCACCAAACCACGCAAAACCAACAACCAAACATGACTAGTGCAGATACCTACTTTTTGCCCTTTTTTAAAAACAAAAGGATCAAACATAAATCTATATGCAGAAGACAAAGCATCTAAACATTGTAGGAATGTGGGCTAAAAAAAACACTAGGGGTTTCAGGAATGAGCACTACCAGAACTACCTGGCCTTCTTCGAAGACAGTGGTCACAAGACCTTCATACCTGAACACCATGCATTTTAAATGTCTTCGTTAATAGACGCTATGTTAATCACATTAATAAGAGCTTAAAACAGCGCCAAAATGTTGAATTTGGAAGATGAGTAGCGTACGGCACTGCGTGCTCAGCTAGCGAATGTTGTGCTGGAGCATGGCCCCAGTGAGAAGAGCTCTGAAATGAATTTCTTTTTTTCTTTTTCCCTCCGGACTAACCACCTCAAGGTGAAAGAATTAACCTTCCCACAGCTGACAAGAAAAAAAGGTGTTTAATGCTCAGAGAAGGAAGTTACCAGCTTGAGTAGACTTGGAAATGGCTATATGAAGGTAGAACACTCAGCAATGAATAAAATATTTAAAATTTCATGGTTTTGAAATAATGCAAAAGATGGAGAAATGCATGCTGTAAGGAAATTTGTATGGCCTATACCTTTGGGAATCAATTAAAGCATTTACATAAAATATTCATCTATTCATTCATGTAAAATTTTGTTCACTAAGAAATCCTACTGAAGCACATCTTGTTTTCATGAGCAACCCAAGGGAAAATACTCATACAGTCCCAGGTACTTCAGCACGCACCACAAACATATATAACATGGAAAACAATCAGAAAAGCAAGAGAATTTCCTATTAGCATGAAAAGATTACACAAAAAATGAGTAAGCTGGTCATTTAATAATGTTTTAAATGGAGAAACTGCACAAGCGATGCAAGGAGCAAACACTACCTCTGTGATATTGATGACATCAACATTTCTCCTTTAGAAAAGGTGGAAATCTGAATTGCACTTTACAAGTGTTATTTTTTTTTTTCTGACAGAGATAAATAGTGTCATGGATTAAAATGGGACAAGCTAGAATAAATGTAAACCACCTCATAGCTTGGGTAGCATACAGTTTCCTCATTGAGCCATCTATGCACAGGGAAAACTGAAGCCAAGTTACGTCATTTATGTAACAGCGTATTATCAATTGCTTTAAACAGCAACTCATGACAAGAATTAACTTCATTATTTTTCTTTATTGACTGCCTGCACCTTCATCAGCTTAGCTTACCAACAATCAAAGGTAAATCTTTTTGGAAATTGGAATTGATAGAACGTAAGACAGAAGCAGAACTGGTACAGAGTAGGACAGCAGGGAAGCCCATCAATCTCCAGCACCTCTTTAACAGCTACAGCTGAACACACTGTTCTCTATGTTGCCTGGCCTGTACCTGTGACATTATTAGAGAATACCGACTGAGAAATAAGCTACTCAAGGAAATTAAGAGCTTCAAGACTGTTGTGGGTGTCTAGAAGAAAATCCTTTCGAGAAACAGCACCTTGGGAGAAAATGGCTCTCCTGACCTCAATTCTGTTAAGATTCAGTCCATCTCTGGGAGATTTGATTTCAAATTGAGCTTTCAAAATGTGTGGCCTACGTAAAAAAAATAGCAAGGAGGTAAAAATCAGTTATGAGAGAAATGCAACCAAAATAGCACCTCAGAAAGCACTCTCTGAAATAGGCAGCACTTTCCAAAAGTGCATTATTGCAAATAGATGAAACAAGCAAATAAAACAGTTTTCTAACTGGGTTAGGGGAAACTGTACAGTTATATGTTTTCCTTTAATCTTTTGGTGTTTTAAACACTCATTTCAAGCTCAACAGGCACTCTACACATGCCTGGCAAAATCTGAACCAGACCCTATATAACCATCACACTGTGACATTTTACATTCCTTTGGATTTGATATTTTTGTAATCAAAAATGAGAAAAGATCAAGTGATATGACATCCCTGTTCTCAGCTCAGAATCTCAAATTCTTGACAATCGAACTTAAATGACAGCCACAATGGTTATTTTAGCACCAATTTCACAGAAAACATTGAGATTTCAAGCAAACCTTGTCACTGTGAAGGTCAAATTCTATACAGTCTGTTTTATTTTAGTTTAGGTCCAATCCCAGACTTTTTGTGAAAGCTGAGTGATAACCTGAGCATATACACAGTATATATTGTTATGATGGAGAAAAAGAAACTTAACCTGAGGCCAAAGAAATAGCAGGTGTTTTTCTTGGTGTGTGGGATTTTTGTTTGTGGTTTTTTGTTTGTTTATTTTTTAAGCCCTCAAAACCAGATAGCACATATAAAGAGCCCAAACACGTTAATTAGAAAGGCATCATGTGCTGATCTTTTAATATTTTTAAAATTATGTTATTGACCTGGTTAGTGGGATGTTTACCAATATACTGACATGTAAGAAATGGTGTTGAAGAATAAGAAAATGTTTTAGAATAAGGAAGAAGGGAAAAAAAAAAAAAAAAGGGTCTGCATAGCTATTAAGAAGATTTCTAGGATAGGAACAAAAAGCATTCAAGAGAATTGTCATAGACTTAAAAGGACGTCTCTCAAGACTATATGGTTCCTCCTCAGAAAAAAGTAGAAACATACATATCTCCTGCGCTATCTGCAAAAGTCACAAGTGCAAATATTTTCAGCATAACATAATAAGCCTTCAGGTAAGATAGATTTGCATGTAGATATGTACTCCGTTTCAAAATATTTGCATCAAAAGTGTTAGTCACTTAGATAACCCACAGTACCTTCATTTTAAGAAGGTTCCTGGACCAGCCTACATGCACAATACCTCACTGACAAGGTATGCAGATGTCTGGAATCTTTTTAACTTGCTAAATAAAAGCTGTTAATATCCAAAAGCACGGTAGTACAGAGCCAGGTCCGAAAAATGGAGAACTAAAGTAGTTAAGTCCTGACACAAAGGGGTTTCACTCAGATTAAAAGGGAACAAAGACGTGTCTAATCTTCCTGCTGTCACTCAGACCCAGCTTGCTGGGCACCGTTAATTGTAGCCTTTGAGTTGTATGAAAATGCAGAACATCAGTAGAAAAACTATTTATGTTCTATGTGTTATACAAAAAATGCTTTAAAAATGAACAATGTGAGAAGTTTAAATGTTAAATGACATGTGTGACGACACAACCAGCTCAGTGCAATCCAACTGTGACCACAGTCAATGGGAACACACTAAAAGAAGAAAATCTAATAAATTTAAGTATTTATAGAATAAAAATGAATTTATAAACCCTATTTTCCAGTGATCTGCTTAAAATAAAATTTACTATTGCTTATTCCAGGACTTAAAGATAAAAAAAAAAGCAGCAAAATCAACAAACAAAAAACCAAAACACAAACGCCCCCCCAAAAACCTCCAAAACCAAACCAACAAAACCTGAATTGTCCCAGTGAGTTAAGATTCCTCAAACTTTTAAATGATCTATTTAATATTTTAATTTGACTTTGCTTTCTTTGTTAATAGTATCACTTGGGATATGCATTGAAATCTCTTCCACAAGAGTTGCAATGGAAAAGCCTTAGTTTGAGACACTTGCCTGCCTCAGGGGTTACAAGACAAATCAATCTATTTTTCTCCTTTCCTCCAAGAGTAATTGGCCTTTAAAATTTCAGAGGAAAATAGGCCTTCATGTCAGTACAATGCAGACGCATATACAGCCATTTTCCATTTCTTTTTCAGTTTGAATTCTCAGCTGAGAACTAAACTTATAAAGGTGGGAAAATGAAAAGATGAAGAGGAACGATTGCATCAGTTCAAATCCTCTCCAATAACCACCAGTGCTGTGACCAGCATTTGAGTCTGGAATTCACTGAAACCTGCTATGAATAGCTGTCATTTCCCTAGTCGGTATTTTTTTATTCTTGTTTGTGGTAAAATTTACTTGAATTTTTGTGACAGTCTGTGCCACTGACATTCAATGGAGATTTGTCACAGAATTTAATTAAACTGAGAAGTTATAATTATGGTTTCATTTGCTAATCTCACCACAAAAAATGCTGATTTTTACCTTATGAAATTGCGTTTTTCGAGGAGCAACGGCTATGAGTATCTCTGCAATCCTTACTCTGTGCTACACACACCACCACTTATAAACTCAGTTTCAGACTTTGAACACTGTTAAATTGTGTACAGTAAATCCTAAGCTGGCTAATAAATTGTTTCAAAGCAGTGAAACTCAGATGATAGCCTTCATATTTTTCCTGATTGCTATTAAATGTGATTTGTAAGGCATTACTCCTATCATACCTCTAGTATGAAATTCTCATGCGAACATATTTTTCAGTGCATAAAGATGAGTAATCAGCTAAACTACTACTGATACACAAAACCAACAATGACAACAACAAAGTCAAAAAAAGTCAAAACAACTTGGTCTTTTTAAAAACAGCACTAAAATTCCCTTGAAACAGAGTATTGAAAGTGTACCACTAAACCTTTAATATGAACTTGCTCGCTGGGACTGTGTATACAGGTGTAAAGCAATTATTAGATTTGATATCTGGGTGAACTCGGGTTCCCATTAGAGCTTGAACGCTTCAGTGACCCATTTTCCTTCCAATGCTCCCAGACCTGATCAACTTAATTATTCTGACTAGTGAAACATTTAAGACATGAACATATGATTTGTTTTAAACTAAATGAGACGACTGAAAGTACCTCATTAAATAACACACACAAAAAAAGAACAAGATGCGTGGTGTGATGTGATGTGTCAAATCCTGGAAGAAGGTCAGGTCTAAGTAACAGTAGTAAAGAAACAAAGAGAGACCCACTGCAATAAAACAACGTATATTCAGATATTTCCCCTTGAACTTCTAATTTGTAACCTTTATTGCAACTCATGTACAGTGCAAAAGATATGTCTCTTGAATCAGAAGGGTGAAACAAATCTCAGAGAGTAAATAAACTAGGCATGCTTCAGTAAGGAAAAAACCCAAACCTCAAAACACAGAAAATGTCTCTTCCCTTTCATGACTACACACACACTTAGCAGTTCTCCAAAAGTAAAATTAGATCCTCTAATAAAACCCCTTCCATGTTGGAGAGGACAGATTTGCTGATGTAAAAGCTGTGTTTACTTATTTCAATTGCACCTACTATTTTACTGTTAAGGAAAAGTGTGTAATATTGAAAAAAATATGTATCCGCATTCTGAACAGATTTGGTCTGATGTTAATAAACCGTACTCTTCGTAAATAATGTAATTTAAAACGGCTTCCAAAATGTTCTATTCCCAGCTCCCCTATTAACACTACTGCTCTTACAATGTGTATTTGCTTTGAAAGTCAGTTGACTGTAAGGTTATGAACAGGACAAAGAAATAAAGACAGTAATAGGTTCTGAACTTCAAGTACACAAGCAGCCATAAAGTTAGCATCTTCTCATCGGAATGCATTTGTCCTTAAACAGAATCAAACTGACATCAAAGTGGTCCCCTTGCCCCTTGCCTCCTTTCACTAATGATATGTAATGGCTGCTGAGCCTGCAATAAACGTGTTTATGTCCAGCTAGATTGCCATCATTTTACAATCTAATCTGATAGTTTTAAGAAAGAAGAAAGTCACGAGAGACCAGCACCAGCTTGTGCTGAAGGCATTTCTTGACATCAGCCTTCACTTCGCACTTCAAATGGAAGTATTCGATTTGACAAAACATAGAGAAAGTCAAGAGAGAAGGCTCTTCACCTCTTCTCCAAAACTGCCTGATAGAAGTCAACACCAATTCCTTTACAAAGTTACAATCAAAACCTACCAGATGAAAGTCAAAGGCGAAGCTTTCTAGCTATTTCTTACAATATTTTATTAAAAAGCGGCATAGGAACGTGCTTGCCTCGGTAAGATCACCCCACTCCACTGCTCAGTTTTATCCCTTAGTTTAAATACTGGAAGTTACATCTCCCATGCACAGATGTTTTGTTCCTTGCATAGAACATGAAAGTGATGAATTCAAAGACAGGGGAAAAGGAGAAAGCTCTCTTTTCCATACAGGAATCTATTTCAGAACAGGAGTTAGATAACACTCCTGAAAAGCATGTATTTTCTGCTGTTTCCTGTAAACTGGCTACCGTAGTTTTTCCTCCACATCCCAACAATTGACAGCCCTTGTCAAAAGCAAACAATTTTCCCTGTAGCCTGCAGAAGTCTGGCTCTTGTATTTTTTATGCATCAGAAACAAATTCTCTTTATATATATGAAAAAGCCACTCTGCAATAACTTGTCGTCTACATGTAAAATGAAATATTTTAAATAATACAATAAAGGCAGACCATCTATAATTATTTTTTGATTAAATAAAATATCAGCATTTTTTATTCATGGATAGGTTAACATTTACAATTCAGCATTTTGCAATATTTAAATGGAATTGAATATGCTATGAGAAAACTTAAAACTACATCACTCTTATATGACCGGCTGGCACAGGCTGCAGTCTTCCATGCCCATCTGCACCTTCATCACATAACATGACAGAAAAACTCCTGTCTGAGCCTGGCAAGATGATTTCATCACTACCTGTTACTTCAACACACCCCAACTGAGAATAACTAGATACTGCATGCAACTTTTACTATAAATTAGCTGCAACGAAGGCATGTGCAGGTTATGTGAATGTGAAATGGTTGCTTATTAAAAGAATTCATATAAGAAAGTACTTTAGATTCTACGTGACAGACTCTGAGGTACAGTTTAATAATATTTAGGAACTTCGGAGTTCAATTTCTTTCTTGACTGAGCACAGACAACTCCCTTATGATTTAACCTGAGACCTCAGTGCTCACATAAGGCAGAATTTGACCCTTTATGTTCGCACAAAGAAAAAAAAGTATAGAAGCAGTTAAGGCTGTAAGAAAGCAAAAAGTTTTCATTAGAGAGCTCAACACAGTTTCTATTATTTTTACTACTTGTATCTGAGGAGTGTCATTTTCTAAGGCTTCTTGTTCTATTTCACTAACAACTCAGGCCAGTGGAAACCCAAAATCAACACCTGATCACTCCTTAATCCTGATCTATTTTGCTTGCAAAATCTGCCAGCGGATCCCTTCCCCATCAACATGGTTCTTTCTGACGTATAGCGAGGAGCTCAGAGGAATAAGGCAGGGGGAGCACATCATTACAGCACCACACCTGTGACTGGGATGGTTCCTAAGGACCTGCCGGTATTTGGGGACTGCCTTAGCAGCCCTTTTGCAAAAACTAACATGCCAACGATGTTTAGGTGTACTGTTACTGTCTGCTTTTTAAAAAGAGGTTTAAAAACTCTAGGGCAAAATATTCCTTCCAAATGAGTCTGACTACCTAAATTAATCCCCATTTAGGGGAAGAAAACAAACAAACAGAAAACCCCCAAGAAACCAAAAAACGAAGCACAAAAAAACCCAACCAACCAACAACAACCACACCCAAACCAAACAATAATATAAATGTGGACACAACTCCTTCCAGAAGCAAAATGCCGATATACGCATTATAACGTCTTTCTGAGGTGAAGCTTTTCTACCTTTCCCAGATGCATAATCACAAACCCCTCCTTTACTAAACAATGACCTACAACAGTGTTGATAGACTGTGTTATGCATTATGAGGGGGGCCCTAAAAAGTTGTTATAAACTATATTAGAAGCAAGACCAGGTCTGGCTTGACAGACACTAAAGAACACATCCCGTTTAGTAACAAGAATATGTAAGAAGTTTGCAATGCAAGTTCTAGAAGCTTTAAATAATAATTTCACTTGATTTTAAAGAAAAATTAACAATATAGAGCTAAAAAGAAGTTAAGCTATTCTAACTGACTGAGATTCCTTCAGTTCACTATTTCTACCAAGAATGCTCTTGAGGTCACCAATTAACAGGTGATACCTTCTTACAACTCACAAGTGTTGCACTCTTTGGACAAATGTCAAAAATTGAAAACTAATTGGCATCTTTCAACCTCTCAATACCAGAGGTATAAACTTTTAGGAAATTATCAAGCAATGTCAAGGTTCATGTTGATTGTCATTGTTTTTTCAGGTAGCGACAGATCTTAGTATTGCTTACAAATTTTTAAAAATATTTTGTTAAATGCTTGTATGCTGACTTTTAGTTGAAATTAACTTACACTACAATTCAAAGCTAGGTAACAGATGAACAAGTTAAATGAGAGGTATTTTTCCATGAGATGTTAACTATTATTTTGGTTCAAAAATAGCTATATCCAAATGCTAATGCCAACACTCATAATATGAATTAAAACATTTTTGCATACATGAATGCTAAGAAAGCAAAATTATAGTAATGTGCTGACTACACCAGAAAATGAGTCCTTCATAACTTCAGGCATGACCACCTTCTTTTAAATAACATACTCATCCAAAAAGTTTCTGGCAATAGTCTACAGCCTGTTCTCCTGGAGATCTTATTTAAACAGATTTCTCTCTGCCCCTTTTACCATTATACAAGTTTATCAGGTCGCCTAATCTTAATTAACACAGGACTGCTGTTGATGGACACCTACCTGGCTGCTGACTTCTGCCACGCAGTCTGGCTTCTCTAAGACTTTACTGCCCCTCTTGCTCTCTGAAGAACTCCAGCTATATTGTGTTGGAAAAATATACACTTCTGCAGTCGCACTAAGCAGTGAGAACTGCTGTTCTATGCTTTCAAGTCTCACTTGGTTCCTGCATTGTTCCTGAAAGTTAAACCCCTTCATATCAATTGTTCACAATCATCCTGTATTCTCTGACCTCATTGTCAGTTATTTCCTTAATACATTATCTATCAGTTATTCTTCCCTGACATACTAAACTTAAACTACGTTAAAATTCTCTTTAAGATAACACTGATACCATACTCCAACTTCTATACTGATAATGAGTTGCGTATTTAACTACGAACAGGAACTGAGAACTACTGAACAGATTTATTCAGGGCAGGAACAGAAAATCATCGATGCTTTCTCAACTGTTGCCCAAGCTAGATACCACAAATCCTAGGTAACAAAGACAACCATAAGGAACCCTGTCCTTCACCTTTTTGTTCAGCTAATAAACTCACTAGAGGCTTTTCTCATTTATTTATGTTTTTATCAGCAAGAATTTGTAGCACACCATATAACAGAGGACTGGTTAAATATGTTCCCCCACCTGATCACACTACAGGAGAACATACTTTCTTGGTTCCAGCAGTGATGAAGATAGAAAAAAAGAAAAAAGAAAAAAAAAAAAATAGTATCTCAAATGCTTTTCCTTACTCTCTGAGCAGGAGTGACAAGGTAAGCCCCATTGCTCTTCCTCCTTGCTTCAAGCTCCTCTCCCGTTTTCAGCCTTTTTCATCTCAGAATATACAACATAACTATTACACCAAAACTTTTTGGAGCCTTCCATCAATTTCCTCTCCACACTGAGCCCACTCTACCCATACATCTGGTTTTGCTTTAATTTGTAGGTGAATCAGCTTCATTTTTACCTGCTTTTCCCTCTAAGGATTTTCAGACCATGGTTACACAGCCTTGCTTCCAAAAATTTTGATTGGTATCCACAACATCAGGTAAGCATCGCACCATTCCCCTGCTACTCCATATCTTGAAAGAAAGAGACAGTCACTCAGTTCTTTTTATCTATCCCGATGCAGTGGCAAGAAAACAGCCCATAGCTCATACAATGTGTGTGAATGTAAAGCTTGAAGAAATATATTTATAGTCACTTGGGCTGGATGGAAAGCAGTAATGACACCTTATACAAAGATACTTAGGAAGGCTTTGGAATTTAAATTCTGCTCTTAGCCCTTTTCCAGACTGAAGCAACAGAAGGGAAGGGGAGGGCAAGGGTAGCTTGGCTGGGTATGAGGCAGCAGAAGAGGCAAGAACAGGTCACTGCTGAGACTGCAGAAAAATGAGCAAGTCATTCAGGGACAAACTTTGGCCTTAAGCATCTTCTGAACACACATGACTTGATTGCTAATAAGGATAAAGGTTGTTAGGTAATCTTCACTGTCACATGGAAGAGAATCCCATGTCTCCTCTTAGACGCCTTCTAGCCTTGAAAGTAATTTTCATGCCACAAAAGAAACATTATTTTTCTTTTCAGCTTTTTTTCCCTTTTAGAAATCTAGTTTACAGTACCACTCCAAAACTAGGTTTACCAAACAAACAAGCAAATTTTGAATTTAGGTGGAAGTAAAGAAAGTCAGGAGCCTCTGTCTGGGGTGGGAGAGAATAGAAACCTATACAGATTTTGCTGCCAGATAAAATGATTAGAAAAATACATCCTTAATGCCACTAAAATAACATTAATCCATCGGATTTTCTTTTTTTGCCCAAAGCTGGCAATGTCCTTTAGAATTACGTTTTGCTGTATGTAAACAGTTTTAACTACAAGCTCCTTCAATTTCATCTGAGGGAATAGTTTTTCATGCTTGAACTAGTTTCATCTTTACAAATAACGAAGTGTTAGCGTGTTAATGGTTTACACCTCTTTGCAACTCACTAGACACTGCAGCTTTTTAACCATCACCCACCTCTTCCTTGCATTTCCTTTTAATTTCTAAAGCCAAAGCAATTAAAATCACGAACAGCTTGTCCATTGTCCACCAAGAGCAGAGTGAATCAGATTTCAAACACACAATGCAAAGTGTGTTTTGTTGAATTAAACTTTTGATCCAAAGACACGTTCTCTTTTTTGTTTGTATTCTCTTTAACTAGATGTTCTAACACAGCATTTTCTACGAAACAGGACTGAGACTTTGCTGAACACGGATGATAATTCTTCTTGATATCCAAGTGCTTCTCTTGCGCTAGATACTCAAGGAAACGATGTAAACTTAAAGAACAAATGACACCTTTGAGGCTCTAAAACTACCTTATCACCTGTTTATGTTGAATGAAAAAATCAATTAGCAAACTTCTCGTATTTTCTAATGCAATATTTCAGTTAAAAATAGCATGAAAAACAATAGTAGACAAAAGAGAGCCTAAATTTCAGCTTAACAACCTGACTTGCAAGTTAGCTAGGCTTTGGATAGAGAAAGTCACCTCCACAGGTTTTTTTTTTTGGTAGGGATGAGCACCTTAAAAACCTTTTTTTTAATTCTGTGAAATTTACATCTGTGATTTCGGAATATCCTACTCTGAAGAAATGGGAAAGCAAAGCACAAATGAATAATTTTCAAAAGCTTTAATACACAATTTGTTGCAAAGATTTTTTTTCATTAGGTGTGCAAATCTTGCCACTTATATTCCAAAGGTACTACTGACTGCAGTTTATGGCAAATAATTATTTCATTAAACAGCATGCTTACAAAGGGCCAAAAAAATATCTGTTATACAGAAGGGGAAAAAAAAAAATTAATGAGGATGATAAATGCTCTGAAGTATGTGAAGTATTTTCACATGCCCTTTTAAAATTTTTGACAAGAATGTATTTAAATGCTCTTTGAACAACACAGATGCACAAACAGTAAAAAAGAGTCAGAGTGCTAACTGCAATTTGATATATTGTGTTTGTTTCAACTTAGAGTTCAAAACCAAGCCTTATGTACTTCAAGTCCAGCCCAGTGTGAAACAGCCATAATGTCTAGAGTGTCCAGGGGAAAGAATTAGTAAAATGTCACAATACCTTCAGGGCACAGTAGATCCTTAAGATAGGTAATGATTCAAGAGTTTAAACAGGAAAAGTACAGCAGGGTGCCTTGAAAAAAAAGCCACACCAGGCTGAAAGGTCTAGCAACTTAAGCTTAATGATGAGCAAACTGAAAGGTCACTCTGCATCGTGATCAGCGTATGTTCAGTTACAGCTGTTTGATGTGACTGATGCAACTGCTTTGCAGTCCAGCAAAAGAACTATGAAAGCCGTTCAAGTCACACAGTGCCTCTCTCTCAAAAAAAAAAACCCCCAACCATCCCCTTTTCTTCTCTGGTATCCCATACAGATGATTACAAGATTGTTCACAGAAGGGACCTTAAATAAAAATGCTTTATTTGCTTTGAAGTAAACATATATGTTTATGTATGTGTACATAAACACATTTTATCACTTAGAGAAACAATTAATTATTTCATTTAATATGCAAAGTCTCACTAGAAAAAATGATATAATAGTTAATCTAAATAGCTGATATCCAAGACATACGTAATGACTACATGTACAATGTCTGGAAACTCATAAGCTTTATAATAAACCAGTAAAAATTATCATCTATGTTACTGTTCGCATGTGGTCCTTTGACTATTGATCAACATATGAAAACAATTATGATTTTGAAGTTTAAAGACACTACAGGCAAATCACTTTCAAACTAGTTGTAAATTTTCTTTCTTCCTTAAAAACGCTCTCATAGTAGGGCATTTAAAATAAATCTTTGCCATATGAAATCTGAATTTAAAAAAGTACAGGTCTGAAAATGTTCTCAAAAAATCCTAAAAATAACATTAAAATGAAGTCCCAATAAGTTGACTAAATGAAGAACCAAAATCTTTTTCTTTAAAAAACACTGAAACGGACTAATGAACAATTTTCAATACTTTCTCCAAAACATTTTTGAAACGGATAAGTTAACTCTAGGTATCTTTAAAAAATCCAGCGTCAAATACAGAGTCAGTATTTAAGCACACTACTCGGCCCCGGATATTCTAGATCTAATCCTAGTAGTTTGGCCAGCGGTTAAGCTGTCTTTCCTTCTTTCACTCAGAAAATTGCTTAATCATCCAGTCTGGCTTTATGCAATTAAAGATCTCCCCACCTGTAACTGACGACTGATGTAACTAAACATTAATTCTTATCCTACAGAATTTAAATTTTATCTATAATACTAATATTGATCATATTCAGATAATACACTAAAATAATTGATTCTTGCATCTCCAGTCCCCTGCCTTTGCAAAATTTACCTTTTGTACAAAACACCAAATTAATTTGTACCATACAGCCTCTATATTTCTTCCTTATGAAAGGATGAAAATTCAATTTGTTTTTTCTTTCTTTTTCTTGCAGATGATCTGTGAGATGACTGTTCACATGAACTATAAGGAGGCTGAAGGAGCTGGGCTTGTTTGCTCTTGTGCAGAGAAGGGTCAAGGAGGGAGCTGCAGCTGCCTGAAGGTGCATCACAAAACCTGAGTCAAATGCTTCTTGGTCACGGCAGAATGTAAAACAAGAGACAGCAATCCAAACCTGCAGCTTAAATGTTAGGAAAAAAATTTCCACACTACTAATGCAGGGCAGCACTAAAATGGGTTACCCAGGAGGTTCTGCAGGTTTTTAGGACTTGGTTTGACAAATCACAGTTGATTCCTTCTAGCGTGGTGATATTCCTGCTTCAAGCAGGAGGCTGCACTAGATGATTTCCAAAAGCCCTTCCAAACCTTTCTCACACCCTATCAACTCCCCAATTCTTGGCAAGCACATATCAGGGCTTCAGAAATAAGTATTAACAGTAGTTATTTTTGGCTTGTCATTAGTATTTACATCCATACTCTTAGCAGTTCGAAATGCCAAGGCTCTGGTTGCAGAAATATTTTTCAAATAGGAAAGGGGGGTTTTGCCAATTAATCTTTTCTAATCTGTTCAAAGCTTAAGCCAGAACTCTTCAGTGAGGCTTCTTCATAACTAACTGTACATAATTAAAATAAATTAACATCTATTATTTAGCTTCGTTCTTAAAATAGTTAACATATGCCTGCAGGCTAAAGCATATATTGCAAAAATAAACAAAAGTTAGAGATAGGGGATCTTCACTGCTCTCAGAGGACTCAGTGATAAGATATGGTAGAACTAGGACTCCTGCTGCCTGATGAATTCCTGATTGCACAAAGCTATCCATAATGGTTTGCAATTTAAGAGATGTAAAATATTGTTACTAACATATTCATAACTACAACAGCCATAGTTAGGTACAACTGCACCCCTAACACAGGCATTTAGGAAGTGCTGCCATGGATACGGTGCAAGAGTTCTATGGTTTGGCTATGTTTAGTCCACAGTATTTTACAATCCCGCACCCACGGTGCATGTGCTGGCCACATCGGCACTGCGGAGCAGGTGCATTCCTCAGCGAGGTTGCCTACTCGTTCGATTTGAGGCACCCAGTAGAGAACAAGCCAGGTCACTTCTGGCTTGTGTCTCTGGGTTTCTGTCCAAATCGCCCGGAGGAGCACTATGCATCCAGATGCAGATGCAGTGAACACGTGTACCAAAACTTAAATACGCCACCAAACATCTGTCCATGGCACAGACAGCCCAAGGGACTCGAGTCAGGGCTGCAGTGAGGAGAACAGCCTCCCTGGATTAGGTGAAAGTAAAGAAATAAAACCTCTTCAGACTGTTTCCCATCACCTTGAGCTAAAAGCCCAGCGAGGACGTTGTGCAGGGGCAATGAAGGAAGGCAGGAGAAAAGTGGAAGACTGAGAAAGCTTAGCTATCCTTCCTTAATTATGCCTCAATTTCTGATGTATTTAACGAACAAAACAAAATATTGACAGAACCTGCTCTATAACAGCAAATAAGAATATACCAAGAAGAGCAGCAAGTTTTCACAAATTCTTGAGATGCCACTGAGATTTCTATATGTTGCGTACCACAGGAAAAACGACATGTAACCGAGAAGAGTCAGCATGGAAAACAGAAGGAAATTAAGAAGTTACAAGAAACCAAAGGAAAAACACACAGCACTGACTTCTTTGTGAAACACCAAGACAAAAGAGATTTCTGATATCTGAAATCTGTCTAGGGTTTTGGTGTGGTGAGGTTTTTTTGTAGCTTTTTTGTTTGTTTGTTTGTTTCTTTTCGTGGCATTCTTATAGCAAAGAGTGCATCTGTAAGGTCAGGACTGATTGACAGGTGTCTCTCTAGCGTACGTGGTCTGAAAACATGAAGGACAAGTAATTTCAGCTTTACTTCACTGTAAATATATGACATATGCTAAACTTATAGGGCAGTTTCCAGGAATTAGTAAATTGGTTTTTTCTAAAACTGTTGTAATAATCTTTTCGATTCTGCTTTGAGTTGTTGTATAACTTTCAGTCACCACTGAAAACTGCACCTGCAAAGAAAATCCTTGTTTAGGGTAGAATTATGTTCGAAACAGAACTGAAGACAGGAATTACCAAAAGGTACAAAAGAGTAATACGCTGTCATCTGATATGCCCACAAAGTTTGAATATACATGGGTGCTGAAGTCAAAACCCTAATGAGTCCTGCCCAGAATGCAAACAAACTGATTCCAGGTGAAACTGCATCAAATTCTCCTGCTCCCACACAAACAATATTTGTCTAGTGAGATTTTGTGCCCTTTGTCTGAAAGGCATAACAGGAAAAAAGTCACGAAACTAACAAAACATTATTAAAAATAGCTTTTATTCTGGAAAGTATAAATATTATTTTAAATAGAAAGACTATGCATTATCAGCAGGAAAGCAAAATGAGATACATAAACTAACTTTTATGACAGTAAACCAGCATGGTTTCAGTCTTCTGACTAAACACTTTCCTGTAGCTTCTAGTAAACCTGCTTGTTATCATCGTGTACTATATACGTACATTTACAATGTATGCAATATATTTTATGCATACAGATAAGACATTAAGTGGTGTGCAGCAGCGTACAAGTTAAACAAAGAGAATAAAGAAAGCAGAGAATAGAACTGCCTCCCATATCTTGTAAAGCCATGATCCATGAAGGATGACCACACTGTGTCAACAAGAAGAGTCTGGCCTGTCACTACAAGAGACTATGAGGTGCAGGGACAACATGGCTCTATATTCACTGATACTTAGACATAAAAGTACATCAAACGTGAAACGGACTATGAAAATCTCTTAAATATTTGCAGCTTGTTTTTTTCTCTCAGAGGTTCTTGTGACTGAGGAGCTAAAATGTATCTACTCAACAAAAATATTGTAATAGATAATACGAAACACTGGCTCTAAAATTAAGTGGCTGTTCCTTGTGAGGTAGTATTAGAATGTGAAAGTAAATCCTTTATCTTTCCTTTAAAATAGAGTTGACCAATTCAACCAGAAACCAGTTTTTATTTTATTCTACTGAATATATTTTAAACTTTCAGATAGCATTATATTTGATCTATGCATAGGACTACATACGTTCTTTATTAGAACTCGTATGAAAAGATGTTCTAAACACAGGACACCCAAGCAGCAATCCCCACCTGAAATCATGTGCACTTTTAACCCAGCTGAGAGGGGAGGTGGAAAAAAATGCAAAGAACGATTTATGAATTGAATTTATTTTTTATCTACCAGTCAGCCTAGAGTTGAAACATGAATAACTGATTTAACACTGAAATGGTATTCAAATATTTGACTCCAATCCCCTATTGCTTCTAAATTAACTCAGAAGTCAAGATTATTAATTCTTCCTGACAGAAAATCAAGATTTAATGATCATCTGATAACCCTCAGGAATTACAAAGTAAACTTAGACGATAATTCAGACAAAATAAAATGATTTTACATATATAAGAAAAACATCACGCAGAATGTCCATTTAGGCATTTCCTTTGGGGCAGTAAGTAATTTTAAGAAAATACAAAGCAAAAAAGTGTGTTTCAGTATGCACAGTAAAATGTTTACAAGCAAAAAGGGCACCTTTAGTATTATCTGCGGGCCTTTTACCGTGCTGCTCTCTGGTTAGATAAAACAGACAAATAGAATCCCTCAAACATACCTTCAAAAGAGCCTGTCATAGGAAAATGTATGAAAGAATTTTAACCCAATGACCTTGTTGTGATAATAATGCTTACTTTAAGACAACATCACTTCAAGATCAAGCTGTCTATTCACCAAAGCAAATGAGGCCAGAATAGTGACAATAATGTGCTTTGCACAGTTTTATAGAGAAACTGATTTCAAGTTAGTAAAAATGATGTGCTGCAAGTGACTCTTGGGTTAATTTTTAGCTTTCGGATCGTGTCTGCAGGGAAGTAGAAAAATGTGAAAAATGGAGCTGGAGAAACTAAACAGTCTGTACATTATTTTTTTACCACAGAGCTCTCTTTGCCAGCAGAAACAATTTAAAGCTAAGTACAAGCCAATAATGTTCTATTTATATTTGCCTATGTTCATTTTTATTTTGTATATTGTTTAATATTTATACTTCAAAGCAATTAAAATTGTATCTCTCCAGTGTAGGTACATTGCCTTTCCTTGATGCAAAGTTAATATAAACACAAAAAATTCAACCAGGGTAGCGTTCTGTCTCGCTCCGAGTGAAAAACCACACCAGAAATTCAGGAGCCAAAGTAAGCTCTAAAGGCAGCTCCAGTACGTCCTGGCTGTAACACTAAATCCTGACAGATGCTTTTCTGAAATCCTTTCATTGTATAAACTTGAAATAGTATTTAGAGGTTCCCACTAATCTGACCTGCAAAAAAAATTCTTGCTGATGCCTAATCTCTAATATTTGTTTTACCCTGACCACTTCAGCAACACATGTCAAATGGACAAAAGAGGGCTGGGAGCCATGCCCTACTCTGACATCGACGTGTGTTTCAGGGAGGGAGACCAAAACAGCTGAGAAACATTCCCTGATCTCAGGTACTAACATATAAGTGGTTAAGAAATATTAATTGTTTGAACAAAAGCTAGAGCAAAATCTCAGGTCTTCACCTTCCATAAAATCTGAAGACCTATCAATGTAAAAGACAAACTTTCAAAAAGCACCATTTGATTTTTTTTTTTCCTTAACATTTCTGTACAGCAATTGACAAAAGATTTGGAGACCTTCCTTACATCTGCAGAAATGATGGGTGAAAATGGAAGACAAGAACAGCATTTCCTTTTTCCTTACTGCAATTCTAACTCCTTTAGCATTTTTGCTCTGCCATCATGTATTTCACCTCAACGTAGTTTTATTTTTAACAGTGCATTGCTGATATTGGCAAAGGGCTTCCATATATTTCCATGACGTTCACCAGCCACTGCATTTAATCATCTATATACAGTTCTTGATTTGTATACATCACTCGTATTACGTGGACTGCAGAACACAGACTGAGTTAAAGGTGAAAGCTTCTTTGAGTTGTCCTTCTAACTTTATATGACTTCTGGGTTCCCTAATGATGCCATTCTTATCTTGAAAATCTACTTCTTTGCTATTTTAAACATAAAACTTAAAAGGCACACTGAAAAGTGCTGAATATCTTACGTGGTATACGAGGAACCTGGGAGCTGCAAGAAGTAATTAACTCTCTTTTGCCTTTAAACCCCTCCCTTACTTTATCTTCCCATCCTGCTTTGTCAATTTGAAAAAGTATGTGGAGATACAATCTGGCTATTAAAGAGAGTGGAAGTAGGAAGCTCTAAAAGCAGCCAAAGTAATGATAAAAAACAGTCACTCAGTACCCGCAACCAAAAAGAACGGCCAAAATAATTTATGGTTCAATGTGTCAACACCTTTATTCTTCACTCAACACTTAAAATAAAAGCAAGCAAAGCAAAATGAAAGCTGTTTTTAAAATCCATTTGGTATTTTTATTATTTAGGCTTTAGGTAGGTTTTTTGATCAGTATGAGTTTTCAGAATTACATGCACTTGATCTAATCCTAATAATCTCCGCTGAAACTTCTTCCTCCTGCCCTCATCTCCAAACATCCAGAACTAAATTATGTTATTTCAATGGGCACTGAGCAATGGATTGAAACATAAACAGAATTCGGAGAAGTTCCTACAAAAGCTCATGTAACAAAATGTTAATCAACAAACTCCCAACAGAAAATGCTTTAGACTGATAACCTGAACGTATTTGCATACTAATCAAGTGCCCCTTTAAAAATTATTAAAGCGTAGATATACATATATTTATAATAAAGATCAGTATTACTGTATCTACTGCGTTTGTTATGATTAAGGAGACAAATCCCGTTAGAAATGTTTTAGAGAGGAAGGGCTGATAATACGAATAGCACAAAAAAATTTCAATGCCTGTGCTATATGTGACAGATTTCAGCAAAAACCACCACTTCCCATATGTGTGTTTAGCCATGAATTTGCTTGGTCATTTTGGCAGTGAAGTTCTTGCTACTTTTCTCTCTGAATTCCTCAGTCTCCAAAGCACTTTATTTGCACATGAATCTACAATATGTAATTATTTTATTTGAAGAGCTTCCCTCTAGGATATCTGAACGACTGGAATGCATATTCTATTCACAGCTGTCCAGTACAGATCGGTTCGACAAAGAGTGTTGATATAAGGTGTGTGCATCTCCCTGAAGTTTCTATACATGGAAACTCAGCATTACATAAAGAAATATAAGGAAATGTTGTATTAAATTATCTTTTCCCTTCTAAGAATATGTAGATGTAATGGGGCTGGGTGAGGATTTCAGAGGGAATGATATGAGAACACAACTGAGATGTAGGTTGCAATGAATATGTGAAATAGAGGCAACAAGGAACTACCTGGGAAGTTCAGTGAGAAATATAAAAATACACGGAAGCTCAAACATGCAGTGAATTCAGTCTATAAAGGCAACCAAATTTATGACCCTCTACATTCACAGAACCTGATTTCAGTAATGCTACTAGATGGTAACCCCAGCTCCTGGGAAAACAACATCAGTTGTAAGATTTAAGATCATTTTGACACTTTGAATACAGCTTCTTATACCATCAATGTGAGTGAGGAAAGACAGATGAAAATACAAACATGGGAAGTGGCAAAGCATGCAGAAAAAAATCTGAAAATATATAGGTCAGAGTGAACATGGAGAAAAAAAAGAAGAAATAAATGCAAGTATTTATCTAAGAAAATAGTAATAGGCTACTCAATAGCAATACACAAGCGTCATTCTGTCATCGAGGAATAACTTGGGTAATATTTTCCCTTCATAAAGGGTAAATATCAAAGATTGAAGTTATAAAGGGAACTGGATAAACTTATACAATTAAATATAGGAACTTTAAAACAACTTAATATTTACTGAAAAGGAAAAGTAGACATTTTCTTGAAATATTTTTAAAAATGCTATTTCTCTTCTAAACTGTTTCTATATACAAACATTAATCTATACCAATTATGAAAAATATTTTTGGCTGGCAGCATATATCCTTCTTCTATATCTTACATTTAAATTTGAATGAGGATTAAGGTTATGCCAGCCTTAAGTGTTGGACGATGATGTTTTGCCTGAAAGCTACTTTCAAGTACATGATGTTACAGTTTTTCAAAATGTAAAAATATAGAGTTCATATGTTAAAAACTTCATGCAGCAAATCTAAGCTTTTATGCAGAAGCTGTTCTGCATAGATTCATGAACCTTGGTAAGAGTCTGGACAAGAAGCTTCATATGAAAGATGCTTTGAAACTCTTTGATACCAACTTTCCTGTTTCAGCATATAAATCTTCATGTGCTTTAACTTAAAATTGTTAGCAGTTCATATCAAGACTATTAAAAAACGAGCAGGAAAGAAGTTTTGATATTTATTGTACATTTTGGCAGCTGCTCAGGAGAGCACTGATTAATCCACTCCCGTTCATCTCATGGGGATATAGGCAGGAAAAGAACTCTTTTTTTTCTGCATAAAGCACTAAGAGGATCTGTACTGCTGTCTTTGTTGGGAACAGCTTGCCTTACAGCTCTCTTAAACCAGGAGAGCCACGGGCCTGCTCCTCAAGAGCTTTACACTTTGCAGGCCAAGCACTCGCTCGCCTCCCAGCCTCGCTCTGTTCCCCTCTAAGAGTTGCTGTCTGCAATTTTAAATGCCAAAGTCGTAAAATAAAATAAAAAAAAACCCACCACAACAAAAACCAAATGCTGGCATTTGTGGAAATGATGTAACTGCTGTCTTCCCTGCAGTAAACAGAAGTGATAATGATAAACGATGCTAAAAATTATGCTGTTATGGTTTTAAATTAATGACACACACAAAGCTTCCCTTTAGATTAACATTCCCTAAAATATTAGACCAGTCCAAAAAATCCTAACTTCTTGAATATATTAAAATGCTTACCTCACATTACCTTCCTATGTTAACTTCCTAGGAAAAAACATTACTTCAAGAGGTTTACAAAATATATTGCTGTACATGATAAGAAAAAAAAAATTGAACTCCCTTTTCACTAGAAGGTTCTTTTCAATCTCAATATGGAAGGCAAAACTCTTTGTTTTGAAGATGGTCAATGAAAACTTTGAATAACTGTAACTCATACTAAGTATTACCACAATATAGTCCCCAAATGCATTCCTTACAATTTCTTCATTGCATTTTAATTCCTACGCCCACCCGCTCCTCTGTTGCCGTTGACTGTCCCCTTAGGTGTGCTGGGGCAGCTGGTTTGTGTGGTCACAGTTTATAGCGACCCACGCACGGCTGGTACTGAGCACACCAGTCACACACCCACTCACCTACCAGCAGCCCCAGATGCCAACAACCAATAGAGCAGGAACTTCACATTTCAGAAGTCATTAATATTTTATGAAAAATATTAAATTATTGAATCCATTATTTCTAGAAGATCTGTGACCAAACTGCAGATTCCTATATTTACAGCACTGTATGTACACATACATAAAAAAGTAGAGTTGTGCATACATAAATACACACATACAAACCTAACACACACACTTTTTTGTTCTGCCAGACATTATCTAGTTGGTAAAAAGCTGATTTTATGCATATATCACTACTAAATGATGCTGAAGTGGCTTTTTTTCTCCTTCAGACTATAGGCATACACTTTAGGTTTCTAATAGCAAATTATATTTGACATTTAATTTAAAAACCGAGTTACCCTAATCTAGGGCTCTACTACAAACAACATTGATAAAGCAATGAAGCTTTCTGTAGGACAAACCCATTTTTAAAAATTTAAGATAATTCTAGTCACAAATAATTGAAAATGTAATTTAGAAGGCATTACTTTACATGGTTAATTACAGCAGAACAGTTCCAAAAATGATGATCCAACAAAGTAATAATTTTCTCTCTGAAACATGGTATCAGTAAATAAAATAATAAAATGCAAATTAATACGAGCATTTGAATTATATTGAAAACATTAAACGTATACCAATGTACAATCCAGTCCTGATGCTTAAGCATTACACCTACAAACATGTTCTAGCAATTTATTAAAATGAACTATCTAGACAAATCTACAAAACTTGTAACATGCAGTTGCTATATCCTTAATTATCATAAGAACAAAATTATTTTATTCAATTATGATCACGCACCTCTTCTTAAGCTGAGGATGTTATTTCCTAATGTCATCAGCTGCAGAACACAACTAAGCCAAGGCTTTATCTCAATTCTATATGAATTTTGCACCTCTTTTTTTCAAAAGGAAAATAGAGGGCATGTGTTTAAACAAAATTTCTGATTTAGAAAGATCATGAAAATTCTTTTTCAGCAATTGTGTCCAATCCACCTGCAGCTATTTAGCAGCAGCAGAATCTGTGACCTTATTCCTCTTTGATAAAGGGCACAGAAGCCAAATTAAGTACTTGACCATGTTCCTGAGAAACAAAAGTCTGAATTAACCTAAAAATTTTTGCACCAGTCCCCAAAGTCTGTATCTTTATTTATCTACGGCAGATTGGAAGGTTATCAGTACATACACAGTTGATGCAATTAAAACCTTCTGAACAATTTTGTCTAAAGATCGTTAAAATAATTTCGATGGTTTTACTATAGCTCTGTGGAAAAGAACAGTCATACATGAACCACATAAGAAATTTGCTGTGTTGAGCTACATGGCTAATTTTAAATTGCTAGCGTCACACCTGAAGGTAAATTTTCTATTTTGGTAATGCAAGATGATTTACTCTGGCCTAAAATATGGATTTTCCTAATAATTTTAATTCCCTAGGGCACATATAATTTTAAACTCAGAATATAATCTTCCCAAGGATGTCTGTCCCTGCAGAAAGATTGTAGTCTCCATGTACACTCTAAAGGATTGTTTCATGATAGATTGTACCTGACAGTACTTAGCAAGAATGTCACATATCACAAATATTGGCCAATAATGTGCAGTGCAAAGGCTGCAAATGTCAGTATAATACTAGAGGTATCGCAAGACTAAACCACAGTATCAGAAACACTTGCAGAGATGCTGTCATGATACCATGCCTAGTGCACAGCAGTGCTTTCAAGATAAGTTTATTAGAATGTCTTTAAATACTTAGTTTTATAAAACATAAATACCACGTTCCTGTCTATTTTCATTTGTACATAATCCAGCAAGGGGATGTGAAAGTCAAGATGCCCAGGGGTTTTGCTATAGTAAGTCACCTTGACGACACCAGCACATTTCTGCTGAAAGCAGGAACTGCACAGAACAGCCAAAGCACAGGGCTTGTCTTCCATCGCATTCAGACCCATCTTTTTTACCTCTCTCTCTCAAAGGCCTTAAATACTTTCTTTATTTCAGAATTGTAATGTGTATCTCATTATGGTCACAATCATGTTTTGCTTTAAAACAATTCTTTAAAGAATGAGACTATACTCAAAGCTGCATGAAAAAAGTCAGCTAAGGTATTTCAATTTACTAATTTTGAGGCGTATACTTTTAAAATCAACACTGTCTTAACAACAACTCATTGCCCTTTATATAATACGAATTCTGTTAGAATAAAATTACACATAACACAAACCACTATAGCTTTATCTGTATGGAAATCACTTCCAAACTGAACTTCCCCAAAGACTCCAAAATATACACTATTTTGCTCTTGATTTGGATTATGAATTAAGCAGTCAGATATGAAACTGGACACCACTTCATCAACACACTCAGCAGACCTGAAAGAAAGGTAGTTTCAGATACTTTTCTTTGAAAGCAACTTCAGCTTGCTATTGAAAAGTATTATGAATGAATCTGGAGAGATTTATTTCATTTGGAGATGGTGACAAGTATTCTGCTGGTCACTCGTTAATGCCAATCTTGTAATGTATTACTTCTTTGTATTCAAATTTACAATTTCAATGGAATTACAATACTTTAGAACGCATTATCCAATACCACTGCATAGATATTATTTCAGAGCAAAATATATGAAAGGATGAAGCAGTACAATGTTACTTTCGCTATTTCTAAACTTTGGAGAAAGATGGAACGTGACAAATCAAGAAGAATGAAGTCACTTAAAATTATCCTTTGTTGTTTATAAAATCACGGTCTTGACTTAGTTATGTTTGTGGGAGATAATGATAATTTACGACCAGAGAAATGAGCAACTATTAATTATTCTCAAAGATGCTTCAGACTTATATGGATAAACCCACGTTTTTCAGATAGAAATGTGTGAATATAAACAGCAGATAATTAACAGTAACTAAAAGTATCCGTGAAGACTAATGGCTAGCAGTCCACTCCTGCCAACCTGGATACTAGTTGTACAGGAATTCAAGTAGCAGAGCTATACTCGGTCGACATGAAAAGAAAACATGCCCAGGATAGCAAAGGTGCAAGGTTTATTTGCACCCGAGAAATATTTACTCAAACACATTTACACTTTTCTTGGAATAAACTGGGTTGCGACAAGAAAAGTTACTAACACGCAGCATGGATTATCATAAAAGGAAAATTTACAAGTCAGATAAACTGGAAGTTTATAAACTGATAAGCTGGAACAACGTATCAGATTTCTCACATTGACATTTTGGTTTATTGTTGCATGCAGTGTCACTTTTGAACCAATGTCTGCTTAGGGTCAATATAAAATTCTGTAGCTTCATGAAATACTTGTGTCAGCACAGAATATTTATACATGTGGGTATCTTTATGGATACAAACATACATATACATATGTATAATATGTATACAGACATTTTTGTCTTGTTTTCTGCACAGCAAAAATTACTTTTAAGACCTGCATATTCCCATTATGGAGAATCAAGATGAAGTGAATGATAAAAAGACATGGTAGATTTCAATGATAAAATGTTTTGACATTTACTTTAAAAGTGTTTTACCTCTCACATCTGTAATTTGCACCACAGACAGGTTGTCTAAGATAGGTTCTTAAATATATCAGTCTTGCTCATGGAGCATTTTACTCAGAGATTTGCCTGCTATATTCAAATATTGTCTGCAGTATTCCTATGTATAATGTGACAAAGGATTTCTTCATAATTCCTTCTGAAAATCGCTAGAATCATGGCAAGGACACACTGCCAAACATGACAAGGATCATTGTCACCCTCTATGATTTTGAGGTGGATATAACAAAAAAAAAAGGCATCCAAAAAACCTAAATAATGCAACTAAAGAGAGAAGAGACATGACATTTGTTCCACTGCTAGGTTTTGGTTTTTTCCTTTTGGATTACCATAAAATTGACAACATCCTGAACAAATGAATACGTTACTGAGTTTAGGTTTGCCACTATTCTTTAATAGGCTTGAATTACGAACCTTCATTACATGCGGAACACAATTTTAATTGATAACTGTATCTGCACAGCTACAGAGTCAAACTGGGTTGGAAATGCAGCTCTTATGGTTAATGAATGCCCAGCTGTGGACCATGATGTTTGAGCATAGCTGAGATCACAATCACAACATGCCTTTTCAACAGCAATATTTCATAAGTATCTGTAAAAATTATCCCAGTATAAGGCAAATATTTAATACTACCATTAAAATGCAGTTTGATAACGAACTGCAGAGTTGGGTTTTTTGTTACTTGTTTCTGTTCCCTAAACAGGAACTGTTAACTGGTGTAGAGTCATAGAAGCAGAACATTTTACTTCTGGACAGTTCTGTTTATAACTTTTTAGAGTTTCTAGAACAATCTATTTTTAAAGAGTAAGAAGATAAGTACTGATTTATGATGGAATCAGTGTCATATTTCTAAATGATTCACCAATGATCAGAGGTATAACTTGATACACCAACCTACACCTTCATCCTCCTTTGCAGTGCTGCCATGTGGGCTGGATTTTCCAACTCCCCATCAAGAGGTTTAGAAGTCTGTTCACTTTTTTTAAAAAAATTAAGTTTGTGAAGCTAAATGCTTAATCGCCAAACATGTTCTATTAAATAATTACTTGTAAAGAAGCATAGCTATATGCGTGACTGAGTCATATAAAATGTTACAACTTCTAAACATCTTCAGTCCTTACAGTCAGAGTGAAATCTTCAATATTCATTTGAGGCGTTTGGGCAATATCTAAATCTATATAAAACAACCACTGTCCATCTGAACTCAGAAAAGTCAGGGATTCCCAGTCACTGAGTTTGTATGAAAAAACTGATAACCCTTTCTCGCCCACATACCCATAACTAATACAAAGTCCAGTTTTTGAGAGGACAGTGGAACAACAGATGCTCAGAATTATTTCAAACTATGGGTAATCTGTTATCAAACTATAGGTAATCTGTTATCTTTTTTTGAAAATAACCAGTCCATAACATTTTAGATGGAGCATGCATAGCTATACACATGCATAATTACATGTATAGTTCACTACTTGGAAAACTCCACTTGGATTATTCTTCCCTAATATGAATTGCAGAGGATGTTTGTAGAAAGAGTAAGTAAATGATACACTCACACATCTTCCACATAAGGCTGCGGTTCTCTAGTTTGCAATGCACTATTCTTTAAACAGAACAGTATCTAGAGATACTTTACTACCATTCAAAGTCATATTTTGAGCATGTCTTGTTTTGATATACTGTTGATAGATAATCATTAGGTTTATTTTCTTTCCAAATTCACAGGTAATATACTATATGCATTATGAATTTATTTACTGTTAAATCAAGATGCTCTCTGCTGTTACAATAGCTGTTTAAAACAGCTCACAAGTGAGAAATTTTGTAAGCGCTAAGTACATCAAAACTAATAAAAAAATGAGTACAAAAGTACAAAACCAAAAGACCTCTTATTTCATCAAAGTGAGAGCATTCACAAAGCCAAGCATAAAAGCACATAAAATATGGTGAGAACAAGCCTATACTCTCCATACGTTTTAAGAGATATGACCAAATTTTCAGTCTAGTTAAGTCCTATTTCTTGGCAAATGCTGACAAAATCCCACCAGACTCATGTGAAATCAAGCAAGGCCATATTTTCAGTTAGATTCCCTTGTAAAACCGCAGAACTTCTAGAAGAAAACATGGAGAACATCAAGATTGAATTACTGTTACTGCATTTTTAAAAATAATTTCTTAGAAGTAACTACCTTGTATCTTGAAATATGCAGATTGCTGTCTTCAATATTGGTAACATATTACAGTATCCAGCCTGTGAAGAAACTCAGTTTATGACTTAAGAGCTACTAACTTAAATATTTGCAATTGTGAATGCGTAGAATAAGCCTGCAAAATATTATCCAGTTAAATTACCAGTGTACTGTTAAGTAAATTAATACATCCTTATGAAGGTGAGACATTGAGGAGGATGTATGATTACATTTCTGATGGAATAAAATGGCACAGTCAGGGAGGATGACTCTGTCTGCATCTTGAGGATGTGTAAAAGTTTCTGCCTTAATTTATGCTGTTTGAAAGCCCTGAACTAGTTTTCAAAACTTTATCCTTCAAAGGCATTCTTAATATTCAAAAAGACCTTGCTAATTAACTCCTAAAACTACCTCAAGTCCAACCTGCTTTTCCTGCTCCCTAGAAAAGTTTTAATTACACAGATTAAGCACTGGAATTCCAGCTGTCACCTTCCAATAGCTTGCTTCCTTTTTCAATAAGGTGCTTTTGTGCTGATCTCTCCTTTGCTTTGAGAAGAGCTTTGGACAGGTTGTTTTTATGATTTGCAACTCCATATGACTATTAAAAATGATGTGACAGTATGGAAAGCACATTTAACCAGTTATAGAACATGTAGCTCTTTTCTGACATGTTATGACATCTGGCGATCACATTAGCTTTTACTTAACACAGATAAAGAACTATTTGAATAGCGAAATGGTAGTTACAGAGATCATGGCACTCTCATCACAAGGGTGCATGGTGACAGGACGAGGGGCAAAAGGCACAAATTCCTTCAGGGTTAATTCCTTCTTTAGGTAAGGAAAAACAAACACCCAGCTCCATCATGACAGCCATTAAGCATAACAGCCTCCCCAGACAAATTCTGGAAACTTTGATAGAAATACTCAAAACAGCTTGCAAAGGAAGCAACCTACAGCCCTCCATTCAGCAGAGGGCTGGATCAGATGACCTCCAGAGGTCCCTTCCAGACTAGACTTTCCTATAACGCTGTGCACACACGCATCAGGCTACATACATTACCACCACTGCAGTTCTCTCTCCGTTCTGTGTTACCATATGGAGGAAGATAGCCAGGAGAAGAATATTTTGAAAGGATGAAAGAGATTTTTATCTATGCAATTACAGCTATCCTTACAATATGAATAAAGTAGGTAATGCAGATGAAGCAGCTTCATAGAGATGTACTTAGTTGTGAAAAGGTCTGTTGATCACTTTTCCCAGTCACAGGGCTCCTGTTGTCAGGCTACGTGAAGGGGCTTGCATAAGCATATATGTGCATATAAACTAAGCAGTTGCCTCAAGCTTCCATTTACAGACTGGGCTCTCCAGCTGGGATGCTGAGAATGGGACATTTCCTGGACTTTCTCTGGCCTAAAGCCTCGTGCAGATCACAGGTTGACTGGATATGTCTGTGAGGTAGGTACATGCAATTAGTGAAGGATGGTCATGCCGAACAATTTAAAAAAAAAATCAAATAAAAATCATTAGAATTGCCTACAAACCCTGGCCCAGAAATCATTATTAATACAATAGCTCACACAGAATATGCAGTAAAAATCTAAACTACTCGAATTATATTTTAATCAAGGTCTGCTGTTATTTACTACAGTGTGCCCAGCAGGAAGCGCTTTCCTAGTTCCAGCTCCAATAAACCTGCCAAACTCTGTATGCTTGGGAAATACAGCAATTTGTCACAAACGCCTCCAAAAGCCTTGAAAGTAAGTACATACTTCCTCCTAAATACGAAGAATTCACACAGTTTGGAGTAATGTGAAATTTATCTGGAGTTCAGATCCAGACTAACTCAGCGCTGAAACACAAATGATCCAGAGTCAGGTCCATCCAGGCAACTCTCCTCATCAGCCAAGTATTCTTCCTGCCATCGCCTCTGGCTGACTGAATGAATTTCTCATAACTCAACCAGAACTCTTATTCCCACTTCTCCCACCTTCCTTGCTACATCATTTCTAGCTCACTGTGAACAATACAAATATCCCCCATGCCACTGAACTTCAGCATTACCTTCAAACTATGACTCTTTACAGAAGTTGCTACCAAAATGAGGTTCCCTTGCAGGTTAAAATACACATCGATTAAAATATTACATATAGAAGTGACATAGCCAGGACTTCAGACTGATCACAGGTAACGGTTCATTTTCACAGTGATATCAGCATGACTGGGTTCTGCTCAAATACATGGCCTTGAAAATACTTAATTCTTTCATCACCATCCCTTTTCAACCAAGCTAAAACAACTACAGGTGTTCTCAAGCCAGGTATGAGGGAGAGGAAGGAATAAAGCTGAAAAAGCTCAGCTTTCCTGAGCTAGACCCTTTTTTCTTCTCAGCCAGAAAACATGCAACAACTGGGAAAGAAAAGGGAAAAACATAAAGGGGAGTACAAATCCACAAAAATTAGAAAATGTGGGAATAATTTAAATATTGATTGAAACGTAATTAATTTGGCAGTGAATTAGATGTTGCAAGCTGATACTTCACTACAGCCAGAAAGCATCAGGGGCCCTGAACATAAATTTTTACATTTGTGCAGTGATTATTTCTTTTAAGGGTCAGATACCATCTTCATTTCCTTGCACCAGGGAGGGAGGTGGAAATCGGATCTACATCATATTAAGGAGATGAATTTTGAAATCTGTTTATTTGACATGTAGGACACTTAATACTGCACTAAACTGCTTCTGCATGTGCATAGGAAGAAAGTCACATAGAGAATAAGACCAGTCAATTCTTTATTAAATCTTCACAAAGCATCTGTTTTTCTGATGCATCTGTGTTTAATTTCCCTGTCTCTCCTCAAACAGCAAGAAAGGATCTAAATGCAGCAGAAAAGATCATTCAACACATTTCATGTCACACATGATGTCCAAGTTTCCTATCTGTAAATTTAATGGATTGTTTTCATACCTAATAAGAAATTTTATACGTAAGTAGACAAAAAGCCAGAAAGAATTCAAAGGAACACTGACATATAGGTTATCCCACTTTCCCATTATGCTTAATGGATTATCAAATGCTGCACTTCTGCTTCCAATATAGAAAAAGGAATTTAGAAAGTCATAAGAGATAAACAAGAAAACTTGAAACACTCTGCTTATAAATTACTATGGGGTTTTTTTTTTTACAGAATTTCCTTTACATGTCTAGAATATTTTGTATGCCTACACCAACTATTATCTCATTAAAGGCAGGCAAGGTACTTCTAAAAACTGAAAAGTCGAGATAGTAATATTTATATGTAACATGGAACTGCATACTTACAACTGCATGCTACTTCATTAAGCTCCTATTTTTTTCATCTTTACGATTAAATTTCAGTTACTCCTGCTTTGCTGTGTATAAAAGATTTAAGACTATGAATACAAAGAGTGCAGCAAAGTTGAAGGACCACACCGCTTTTGCAAGTAAATATTACTCAAAAGACAAACCAGTTCTGATTACTGTTTTGTGTTTCAATAGCTCAAATCTTTTATCCGTTTTTGTTTGGGTCTTCAAATTGCTGACAGAGTGCACAGTTGAGTTGGCAGTTGCGATTAAGAGGTCAAACACTGAATTAAAAAGTTTTTTAATCTGCTTTTTTGCTCAAGTACCATTTTAGTGTCATAAGTTATTCATATCAGCAGGAGGTTATGGGTGAACACTACCCCCTAGTCAAAAATACAGAGACAAGCTTCATTATCACCTATTGTTTAAAGTAAATAAATTCAATAGGAGTTCAGATAATCCAAGCACATATATTGCCTTTCAAATGCAATAATTGCTTTCTTTTCCTTCTTCCTAACTATGAGCTCCTCTTTGAATCGCTTAAAAAAAAAAAAAAGTGTTGTTTTCAGGAAAGGAAACCTCTTTTGTCATTACACAAAAAAAGCAGCAGAAAAAGGTACTCCCATGGAAAGAGTCCGTTAAAAATAAAATTATTTCCACAGCATTCTCCTATTATTCACCTGCCAGTAAAATATGTAGAATCATTGTCTCCGTTTGAATGTCTGTTTTTATCTGACTGAGGCTACATGGTCATTTTTGTATTTATTACTGAGTTACTAAGTTTTTTTCCTCCTTCTTCTAAAGCATGTTTTTCTGTTCTCAAAAACTGGGCCACATGCCTCTGAGGAGAAAGTAGTGCATTATTTCATTCCCACCTTTTCTTCTTTTTTGGCATCTCTGAGGCCTGCTATGCCCAGAAGTGCTTCCACTCAAGCTGGACCATCAAATCAATTATCACAGCAGTCTACTTTCTAAATATGACTGGCAATGAATGACAACAGGCAAGGCGAACTTTCAGCTTTGATTTGTCATTGGTAATGTAAATTTTTTTTGTTTTCTCTTATAGATGTTTGTTATAGTGGCAATTTGAGCAAACTCTTCCCCCTGCTGTCTGCAGCTGTGCTGCGTAGGTCCAAGATGAAAAGCTTCACTTTTGCTAAGTCAAAGACACAAGAGAAAATATGGGGTAGGGAACTATTATCAATATAAAAGTTCTCTTTTCTGATGATCTTTTATTATGATCATTATTGTTAATGAAAAAAAAAAATGCACAATAACAAACTTTACCTCTTTCCATTCCTAGGCATTCCACAATTTCAAGATGCAATTATTTTTACTGCTGTTGCATCATTTCACAACAAATCCCCATTTACAGTAATATGTTGCTGGTTTTTGCGGCTAGAATTAGCATGGCCTTGTGATAGTACTAAAAGATTAATTACTGTAGAAAAGCATCCATGTATAAAAGCTAAAGCGTAAGACAATGCAAGCGCACACAGTAAATTAGAAAAAAAAAGGTCTTATTTCTTATTCAAAATCATATTTTGAAATTGATGGTTTATCCAATGGAGACTCATTTATTGTTTTGCTAAGAAGAGAATTAAGCTATATAAAAAATGTTTTTGAAAAACATTTTTAGTGCTTTGCTTCACTGACGCTACTGATTCAAAAACATACAAAAACTAGAGTTCATATTAAAAGCCTGAATTGTTGTTTGGATAACTGATTACATACTATGAAAGTGGATATTAGACAGCAACTGGGACACATACTCAAACTTCAGAGTGCACCAGAAAGTTTGCATTATTGTCAGTATATATAATCTCAGTGGTGGTATAGGAAAGACTGTCTTGCCTATTTTAGTGAAACCAGTTTCAACAAAGCAGGTAATAATTCATTTCTGCAGTCAAGGACCAAGGAAAAAAAAAAAATCTTAACTTAGATGCTCCCAAAACACTCTTTGATTGTGAGTCAGTATCAATATTCTCAAAAAGGGAGGTTTAATGGTACCACCTAGTGGTATCCACTGACATGGACCAAGTGGACATCACATGGACAAGTGCTATGGAAGCTTCCTCGACCCTTCTGCCAAACCCCAGAATTGTTGACAACATCACTTGAACTCTGACTTCGGATGCTATTTTAGCACAAAGCACTTTGAAAGATTTTACTTGAAGAAGGCGATCATGCTTGTTTTTCTGCAGAGCATTCAAATCTTATTATGAAAAGCACACTAGAACTGACTTCCAAACAGGCAATTCTATTAAAAATTATTTTTTCGTATATCCAATTACTTTGACATTTAAAAGGCATGAGGCTACAGCAAAATGACATGTTACACTATTTCATTCATGCAACTTCATGAAAGACTAAGATTGTTCTAGTAGGACAAACAGACTCCCAGCAGGTGAAACAAAAGCAGTATCAAGTGATTGCCATTTAAGAAAAAAACAAACAAAACTCCAAAAGAAACAAACAAAAAAACCCCACAACTTTTTTTTCCCC
This sequence comes from Caloenas nicobarica, assembly GCF_036013445.1. Lineage (NCBI taxonomy): Eukaryota > Metazoa > Chordata > Aves > Columbiformes > Columbidae > Caloenas > Caloenas nicobarica. The sequence goes on from NC_088256.1 coordinate 8,590,048, forward strand.
TACAGATATATTATTACCAAGTAGTTTGAACCTTTCTCCATAGAAAGCCTGCATACCTGCATGGAAGTGTAGAACTGAACAATGCCCCATCATGTCAACTGATCCAGAAGATTAGTTCTCAAAATGGGATTAGACCTTACATCCATTATTCTTGTACCAACATACAGCACTTAAAAAAGAACACTTAATACTGTAATTAATATAACAGACAACTATTAAGTAACTTCATCTGTACATTAATACCTGCAGTACCAGTTTCTCAGATTCAGTAAAAGTACAAATTTACATAGTGTTTTAAAATATAGTTTACCATTTTTGTGACAAAAAAGGCATAATATGAGAATGATGATGTCCACACTACCACTTACTTGTGTAGTCTACAGTTGTAAGAAAACTACTGGTTTGGAGAGTTTTCAAAAGTGTGGTTTATATATTTTTATATATATATATTTGAATGTTTTTAAATAATTTTCCTTTTATGTTTCTGGTATAAAGCAGTGTTTCATTGTGACTCAGATTTGCATCGAAAAGTTTCCAATGCTTTTGCTTAGCCCAGAAAAATGTTAAACCCAGCAGAATGGAATTGCAAGCTTTTCTGTAGAAGGCAAGAAGATTGGCCATGACTGGAACAGACAACAGGCAAACTAACGGCACAAGCACCGGGAAAAGACAGACTCCTCCAAGTGCACAGTAAACACAAATATGGATCAAAACATTTGTAGAAAATAAAGAGGTATATTCAGTTTTGAAGCTCTCTATCTATTTAAAGGATAAGATTTGAATTTGTACAAGTTATTCAGATAGGTTATTCACTCGTCTAAAATTAATTTTAATTGTAAACCAGAATCCAGACAAGGTCATTTCCTCCTTAAACTATAATGGTTCTCCCATTGTGTCCCTTCCAATGGCTAAAATGTTAAAACTTCTGAAATGAATTGTTAGAAAATTCTGTATAGTTAAAGTAATCCTTTTTTCTTTTCTTTTCTTTTAAGCACCTAGTTGTCTTCTATGGTCAAGAATCAAGTTCTTTCTGCAGCTTAATGAAAAATGGGTTTGCTGCTGGGTACTTTAATGCTCTCTCAAGAAAGGTGCTTTCACCAAGTGAGCATGCTACATCCATCAGCAATTTGAAGACCACGTACACTGGTTTCAATGACTTATATCTACCACCTGACAGAAAGACAGTCTTTGGTAAATGATTGATTTAAACTCATTCTTCAGTATGCCTGCAGCAACAACTGCTATTTAGAAAGAACTAATCATTTTCCTGTCAAATAAAATAACATCTACAGATACCTTAGATTACCAGCTGAATCAAGAAAACCTATTGTGAGTTACGGCCACATGTACAAACCATTTCATACTGCATGAAAGGAGGAAAGCAAGGCTTGGAATATTTTGCTTGGTCCTCCCCACTTCCCTTATGCCAGTTATGAATTATGCTTGATAAGATAAATGACTAGTCAAGAGTGAAGAGATGAGCTGCTCCGGAGCACATCCTGAGGCCTGATGGGCTGACTTACCTGTCAGATAACATTGAAAGCAGGATCATGTCTGAAAAGGTTGATCGACCATAGATTTCCCTCTCTAAATCAAACACTGTATGTTTAGCTAAACTCAGTGAACTTCAACTAATTATCCCATCATTACAGTAAATTCATATTGAATAATTTTCAAAAGGCTAAATCCAGAGCCTATGCTATGTATACTTAACTTGAAATACTGATAGCGAAAGCAAGCTATTAAATGAGAGATTCCTTCCTAGAAATTTCATCTGAAAAAAACAGCAAATGCAACCTTTTAATTCTAATTATTCAAGATGAAGGCCCTTCTAAAAAAACCAAAACAAAACCAAACAAAAAACCCCAACAAAACCACAAGAAACACCAAAACAACATTAAAAAATCCATAATGTATATACACAATAGCTATTGTGTGCATATATACATATATAAAGAAAAGCTTATTCCACTAGGGCTAAAAGTGGAAATCAAAAGGTTATGCAGTCCTATACACATCTTATTTTTCAGTACTTTTTGTATTTTATATCAAGTCCTAAATTCATGAAAAAAAAAATTGGGGAACAGCAATTTCACTTAAGAAAAATTACATTATATTCAAATCTACATGGTAAGTCTGGCAAAAAAAAAATCTAAAATTGGAATTGCAGAAACATTTTTGGAAAACAAATTTTTAAGAAACAAAACCATGTTTGTCTTTCAGTTTACGGTAGCAGGAAAGTATTTTTGTTGGAATACAGTATACACAACAACTGCAACAAATGTTACAGAAGAAACAGAAATCTTCTGTGCTTGGTAACCATAGGAGAGCTGTTGTTACAACTCTGCCTTGGACTTCTCCGAATGTCCTTTCTTTGTGATGCCTTGTGCAACAGGCACTCGGGAAAGAACAGGAACCCCAATACAGCAGAGGTGGAGCAGATTTCTGGCTAAGCAGAGAAAACTTCAAGATTGCACTTAAAACAAAAAACATGATGGGAGAATATCTGTCCAATTGATGAGTTCTGTACCTGCTCTTTATAGACTACTATGTTTATTTTTGAAAGAGTACAGAAAGGAGGGAGAAGAATATGCAGCCTCCAGTTCTCTCTGCGTTTCAGAGAGAACCAAAATCTTTTCAAGCTCAGGAGGACCTTATTTCTCCTCCTACCCACAACAATTCTGAAAGTGAATTGTGGCTAGGAGCATAAGGGTCACTCCAGTACAAAGTATCAGAACTTGCACGCACATGTTTATCTTCAACAGATAATGACACATTTGTTGACAACACTTACTTGTCTTTCAAGTACCTTGTTCTTCTGTTTCTGTTTACTATCGCTCAAGATCACATCACTTCAACACCTGCATCAATACAACCACCAAATTTCTGAGCCCACTTTTAGCAAGATAAACCAGAGTGCTCTCCGCATTACAATTTCTGATACAATCTTTACAGAACACCAGCCATTAGAGCAAAGATTTCTGGTGGGTTTTATGGTGTCTGTGTGGTTTTTTATTTTAAATTTCATCTCTAGGTATAGAGACTTTTCACAATTTAAGGCTTTGCTTCCCTAAAAATATCAACAGATTTTTCCAAGTCAGGGATGCTAGCCACACAAGAGAATTGAAAATTGTACTGAAGATGTTACTGCTGACATCCGGAGAGCAGAGTGCACTCCAAAATCAGGCACTGGACTACAAGCAAAAGAATTGCCTGCAAGTCGGCACAATAAATGTGGTGCTTTAAGAGGTTTCAAGTGGAACACAAGCAATTGCTTAGTAAGAAACACAAGGTGCTTTATGTGTTGTTAGTAATCTCCCCTGACCTATAATAATTAGTTTAATGTTAAGTTTTGCTTTCATTTATGAAAGCTCATTGTACTAATTCTGAAAGAAAACAATACTGCAGGTATGCAGACAAAGCAAATATGAAACCATCACAGGAAATTACGGAGTATTTATTGCCAAAATTCTGCAAGATAACAAAAGCTACAAAGGATGGCATCTAATGACCTGTATCTAAAAAACTACCAGTGATAATTCAAACCCAATCTTGATATTGTGTGAAGCTTCAGTGCAAAAAAGAGTCATACAGACAATTTCAGAAAGCTCTCTGAACATCAAATGTTCCTATGATATGCCAGCAAAGCAAAAATCCACATCATTTATGCTATTCTGGAAGACAAACGAGAAAACAACAGACTATAGTGTACTGAAGCTGTTCAGGATATTTTTACCAGCAAATCTATATGTGCATGTGCAATCCCTTTCACACATCATCTTACCCCCATATAGCAAGAGAGAAATGTTTCAGTGGATATTTAAATACACAGGTGCTATTTGCAAATTTGTGGCCTTATTATCAAACAACAAGGTCAGCTATGCATTCACATCAGTCCCTGTCTACAGGCTCACCCATACCTGTACTTGTGTGGAGCATCGTGTCTTCCTAATATGTCTTCGATATCTGACAACTGATACTCAATTGAGTACAAAATGTTTTTATGTTTTTCCCTCTCATGATATAATTTTATCCTCCATTATACTTCACGTGGCCAGAATGACAGAAGTTTTTGCAGACCTTGAACTGTATCTCCATACAGTGAAGAACAATTTTACAGGTTTTATGTTCCATTAGATTGCTTTGTCTTTGAATGTTTCACCCTTTCAACTACTTATCTAACAATAAGAGCTCTAACAGCAATGCAATTCCAGCAAACTGCTAAACCAGCTTTTTAAAAGCTCATACATACCCCTAAATTCTCTCCCGTCGCTGCTACAAAAATAGAACAGACTATTTCAGCTGGAATAGACTGTTTCAATTTCAACTGGAAGACACCTATAGTGCTCACCTAGTCCAGCTGCCTGTCCAATTCAGGGCTGTCCAAGCATCGTCCAAATGCCTCAAACACTGACAGGCCTGGGGCATCAACCACATCTCTAGGAAGCCTGTTCCAGTGTTTGACCACCCTCGCAGTAATGAAATGCTTCCTAATGCCCAGTCTAAACCTCCCCGGCACAGCTTTGAGCCATTCCCAACCATCCTGTCACTGGATCCCCAGGAGAAGAGCTCAGCATCCCCCCCTGCACGTCCCCCCTCAGGAAGCTGGAAGGAGCCATGAGGCCGCCCCTCGGGCTCCCCTACTCCAAACCAGACAAGCCCAAAATCCGCAGCTGCTTCTCCAAGGACATTCCTTCCAGCCCTGTCACCAGCTTCGTTGCCCTCCCCTGGATGCCTTCAAGGACCTTCACGTCCTTCTTAAGATGTTAAACCACAACACAGAAATAGATTCAAACTCTGTTCGCTTAGATGATATGTTGTTACTGCTTTAAAAGAAAATCATGATTGCCTTCAGTGAAGAGATATCATCTTTTTCTGAAATGCATATTCCATAGTAATAGACTATATTATGTCAACAGAAAACAAATACTCAAAAGTCTCCATAAAAATAAATCTACCTTCCTTCAAAGTGGTTGTCCATTAGGAGAAGAAATGAAACTTTTAAGTAAATCTCCTTTTAAGGTTTTTCACTCTAGTAAAGATGATTTTAAAATAAAATATGCTTTTGTCAAACCACCTTGTAATGAGTAGTGTTTACAGGTGAAGAAATTATGAAGCATCTTCGGAATGGCTGACAAAAGCGATAAATTTTTTTTCAGGAGTGAATCATCAGGTATTTTTTTAAAAAAAATTTTTGGTAAGGAAATAATTAGTTAATTTCTAAATAATGGAGTCAATGCCTTGCTAGATTTTAATCAGCCCCCTGTAATGGTGAAATTTAGCTTTTTCTCAAATCAACTTAATTCAAACTCAAACTATGCTCTATGAAATCACAAGGACTTTGTGTCTTCCATCTAATTCTATTTTATCCGTCATTCTTGCAGAGCTTAAAGCTACATAATTTGACAATATCGCTTGATTACAGAAGGGAAAAGCTGCACCCCCTTAAAGTTGGATTATTTCTCTCTTCCTCTTTTATTAAGGGGAAAAAAAACCAATCACATTCTCTCATCTGCTCAGTCTGACTGACAGCTTCTATAGCCTGACCTACGGAACCTTTCAGCCCAAGAGCCTTCACGCATCCCCTGATAAGTGGTGAAGTGAAGTTTTACCTTGGGCATTGTCTCATAAGCCACCAATAATATCACTGTAGTTCCAAGGTCTCCAAAAAAACCTCACTGTAAACACTTACAGAAGATAAGCTCCTGCTGTCAATAAGTCATGTTTCTTTCCCCTATCATTTTAGAAATCTGTGCACTTTAAAATGAAAAAATAAAGTCCACAGAGTAACTGAACATTTTCCCTTTCAGTGTGATATGCCTATTTTTCTTTGTAACTTAAATTTGTGGGGAAAAAATGCCGAAAAGCAGACATTCCATTCCAGTAATCTATTCATGGAGTTACAGACACATATATACCTCACTTATAATAATTTAAATAGAATCCTGTTCAACAACAGAAAGAATACCTAATGCATTAACAGAAAATGGAAGAAAAATATATAGAAATCACAGAGAAAATGAGAACTAAACATAATATAGATCTAACTTGAATAACTCCAGTATCTTGTTTATTTTTAGACATCCATCTGGAAGAGACTGCACAGTACGTATATGTTTTTAAAAGAAAAATATTATGATGCTATGTACTTCCATGAGAGGGTAAAAGAGGATGAGCTAATGCACACACTGACAGATATACTAATTATAACACTATCACAAAATTTTATAGTCTATATCACTTTTTTCCTCAGAAAAAGTAATCAGGAGTGTAATATGCAGAGATCTATCGAGACAAATACAACAAATCATATCAAAGGTTATCTTCCGCAGTATTTTTTGAAGAGGACCAAGCAAAACTAACTCTTTCAAGTTTGGTGTCTTGTTTTTACAGTATATAGATTACCCTAGGATTTGGAATTAGAGTTACTCAAAATATATCACTATTATAATTATTATTAACCTACACCATCAATATCTCACATCTGTTTTCATTCATCATTAAAAATAACTTCATCCTAATTGTGACACCCTTTAAAATATAAGAGTACTAAAACTGAAACAATCTAGCAGTACAAATGTATTACAATTAACTAGCACTGACAGTTTTTAGGATGTGAGGGCAATTTTGGAACTACATATATTACAAAGGTAACAGCTCACCTACATTATGTTGAGGCAATAATGCGCAATAATTAAAAGGAACCATGTGTGCTACAGTTTCAAAAATGTAATGGAGATACTGGCATGAAGTTGTGTTAAAAATGTTGAATGACCAGGTCTCAATATGCTCCCGGAAATTTAAACTTGCCTACAGCACAACAGCAGGAAATGTAATCTGAAAAAGTGCATTCCCATGCAAAGTCAGATCTGTAGCCTTTTTAGCCAAATATATTATGAATGAATGGCCAAAGATGCGTTGGAGAAAGATGCAAAAAATCATAGTATAAAACCTGGCAACACATTGCCAATGCACCAAATACCTTCCTAAAATTATCTTTGCCTAAATTCCTAGAAGCATAAAAGTAATAGAATCGAGGACAAGATGGTATTATAAAATCTATACCCCTAAATTGTTAAGATTTTCCACGTGTAATAAGCTACAAAGATCAAAGTGTGGTTTTTTGGTAGCATGCCTCCAATTAAAAATAACAGTAAATTTTAAGCATAGAAAAAAAATAACAGATCACTTAAAGTCTCATCTATAACTCTAAGACTCGTTTGCTTCCTCAGCTAAGCTACTCTGTTTTTTCACAGGCAAATTTTTCTGTTCAATGATATTTTCTGTTGTCTATCATTGACTTCCATTTTTTTGATCTTGTATTTGCAATAGTACTCTCCAGCTTAGTCATTCATTACAGTATGCTAAAATATATTTTCAATTGCTCTTTGGCATGAAAATCTTAGTAGGAACATGGAAACTTGACCAGTATAATATGCCTTAAAGCATTTTTCCATCAGAAACTATTAATGTTTGTCTAGAAACAATCTTCTGTAAAATTTAAGCTAAATGAGAATTACCAAGTCAGTGAACAGATTAAATATTGATAAACAAGTGTTTATAAGGAATTGATTAATACACCTGAAACTTATTTTCTTGATACATGTACAAGATTTTTTCACTCCTTCAACTATTATTAAAAAAAAAAATAAAGCAATGCCTCTTAAGTCTTTTGCAGAAAGATGAACGTGTCTTTGCTATGCTGCAGGTCACTCAGAAGCCAACATAGCTGTGTTAGATTAGGATGGAATAGAAAGCATCCCTGTCTATAAAATAACAATTTTGACCTAATGTCAGTTAATCTGTTACCCAGTCATACACTGCAACACTGATTTTCATCCCTTTCCCTTCCTTCACATTCATTACGTATATATATTAAAATATTAAACCCAATATGCATTACCTAAGTAAACAGTACTGCAGCAGAAATTTTTTCAAATAGAAGTGTTTCATAATAATTGCACAATAGCAGCGTCAGCGCTGATAAAGAAAATTCAAATGACCACATGCAAATTAAGTTAGCCTTGCATTTCATTCATTGCTGCTCATGTAGCTGGTAAATGAAAGCATGAATTTCTTTCGTCTGTGTGTAAAATTAGTTACTCTAACTCCAGTTACCTCATACAGATGAAGCCAAAAGTCAGCTCTCCATCTCTAGAAATGTAGGACTAGCAAGACATACCTCATTAAAACAGTTTGCAGATTCAGTGTGAAATAAAAACAACCAAACAAAACATGAAAAAAAAAACCCAAAAAACAAAAAACACCCACAAAAAACAGAACCGTAGGTGACTTCCAACTCATACAAAATCCTACCACATGGACTTGGCAGCCTCCTTCTACATGACACTTTTTGAGAGACTAGTTACTATGAACAATTCTCTGGTTCTCATAAAAGCTTTGTTTTAGTTCTTAAAAAACCTATTTCACAGCATAAGACATTCAAAAAGGCTTTTGGAATGCTAAAGGCTTTTAAGAGCTTCAGAAGCAACTGTGCAAAGTCAACTCCCAGAAAAAGAAATGCCATAATACAGACTCTGTACGAACTCTATAGCTGTTCTGGGTACCCGCAGAGTCCTATGATGAAACAGACAAAAACAACTTTAAAGAAAAAAATAGAACAGTTTCAGCGTCTGCAGTAACTGGCAAAGTCCTGCAACTGGCTAGCATAAGCTCAGATGTTATACAGTAAAGCTTAGAAATGTCAGGAGCCTGCAGAATAATCCTCAGTCCTCCCATGTAATTCTCATCACCATCAATGGGCAATGTGGTTTTACTTCAAAAGTTGGCGCTCTACTACGTCTTAAGTTACAAAAAAATAAGAACTTTGTACTTTGGGATTTTAGTTCAATTTGATAAGTAACACCAGTGTTAATTTTTAAAAATACTAAAACTTGAAAAATGTTCTCATACTTTCAGTGTAAAATTTTACATAACACTTTTCCAGAAGAACTTAACGAGAAAAATTTTCATACTATGCTGAAATGCATTTTGAAGCACTTACAATAATAAAAGCAAGAGGCACATAACTTTCCTTAGCCTTGTGTAAGTAATCCAATGCTTTAGATGAATGACAAACTCAGATGTAATTAGTAACAACTACATAGCACCAGTTTTCTGAAGGACATTTTTTAGCGTGTATATACTATTGACACTTCATGGCATATTTTCATTTATTTAGATAAAATTCTTGTCTCATAAAAAAAGTTACAGCTTAGAATCAGATAAAGCAGCAACATATGCAAAGCTTAGAGTTCACAATACCACTTCTCTACATCTTTCTAGTTTACCATTCACGTAAATGTAAACAATCTCATGCAAACCAAGATCAATCTGAAAAACAACCAATCTTCAACACTTGCTCTAGAGGAGGATAATTAACACAGTAACACGGCTGAAAACAGTTATTCGAATATATACAATTCTTGAACTTTTGTCTTTGTGCCCATACAACTATTGGTCACACGGCATTTGCAGGGCCTGCTTGGTCCGTGCAAGCTGAAGGGTGTTGAGAACCCAGTCGAAGCAGGCTGGAGGTTCAAGTCTGCTCTAGTTCCTTTTTCCCCCCTCCCTTTTTTACCACTTCTTCACCCTGCTTGTAAGTAGAATTCCTCTGAAACGCCAAGTAAAACCTCCACATACTACAGCTGTTGCTTTCATGCTAAGCCACCAGAATAACATATTATCTAATATTAGTCCTTTAATTACAAAAATCATTGGCCAAAATGCATACCCAATAAAAAGAGATTACACCACAAATACCTATGTTTATGGAGCTCTCTGGACTAAAGTAATTTGCTAAGACTTGATTTAAATGATACTATAAATAGATTTTCCCTTATACAACTCATATTTATATTTAGCAATAAAAGCAAACTTAAATCTCACAGTAATGCCACGATGGCAAAACCAATACATTTCTCTTTGGCAATCCTTGTTTAACTCATTATTATGGTTTTGATAATTCTGAAGCACTTAGATCATACGCGTAAGTCTCATTAGTCCACGATTCCTGACTGTAAGCAAAAAACCTCCATTATATAACTGAGATAGCAAAACACGCTTTTAAACACTCAGCTTCTCAAAGTAAGATAACAAAAAATTAAGAGACGCTAGCTGAACATAATAATAGGAATATTAGTTCTTTACCACAGGATGTTTAAAAATGGTCCCAATACATTTAAAATACATACTTTTTTTTTTTTTAACTTGAGACTATCATTTTTATAGACCATTATGGATATTTCTAACTTCCTAACACATACTTAATGATAAAGACAATAACAGACTCAACTGAATAACAGCAATCAAGGCTACTCAAACCCCATTTCAGTTGAGCACAAATAATGATCTGTTAAAAGTGCACCTACCACATTTTTGGATTTTAACACTAGTAAATCCTCTCATCAATTCACAAACAGATGTAAGCATGTAAAAAAAAAAACCAATTCATTTACAAAACTGCCACATACAAAATGATTCACAATGCTTTCAGTGAGGCAGATATACTTTGACTGAAGATTTTTATTTGAATATGTTTTAGGTCAACACAGATCCAGCACCCAGAAACCTAACTAACTCTCCATAATTTATTTAACATAATCAATGCAAAGGTAAATATAGAAGTCTCTCTTTAAGCATATCTATGTCTTTAAGCAGAAGACACAAAATTCCTAACACTATAACCTTTTTATTAGAATTCTGATGAACTTGAATGTAAAGTATGCTCCTAATTTATTTTTTTAGAAAGCATGTTTTAAATTAAAGGAAGCATCTGGCCACCATCTGAAAAATTATGAAAAGTCATTAAAAAGTAGTAACATTCCATTCCCTCAGATCTTTTTTTATCTTCCAAGAGTTAAAGAAGTGGTGTCGGCGCTTCAGATGCCTTGCATAAAAGATTCAGATAAGATGTGGGAAGTGAACACGGGAGGTTCATTCTTTCTCCTTCACTCTCCAGGTGTTCTGCTAATATGGAAATAGTAATGACAGCGTAGCAACTCTCAATAACATCAAATTCAGAAGTTCCTAAATTGTGTGTACTATGCATCGCGCTCTGCTGATTTGATTTGGATTTGTGGATTGAAAAATAACCCAAAACTTGTGTACTAACAGAACACATGAAATACTTGATAAATGTACTGTACGCTGAAATCTAAAGCAGAAAGAACCTGCATGCATGTTCCTTATAGCTATGCTTTCCCAGTAGTGAAAGACTACAAGAACTAATTAGCACGTATTATGACTGCAGTTGCAATAGTTTGGATATATAGGAGAGGGCATTAGTTATTAACACTTCTGAAAAAATTAAACTTAAGTTCCACGGCAAAAAATTTGGCAGCTTAACAGAAAGAATCCTAACAGAATAGTTAGCTCTGTGCAGAAATTTGCTTAAACTAATATTAGAGAGAAAATATTCCTGAATCAGTCATCTTTAATAATATCATACCCTAAGGCCAGAAAAAAGGTCAGGGATAATTGGTGTAATAGTAGTGCTGGACACCCATTTTAAACGTGTATCCTGTGATGAATGCCAGCTAATACCATTCTCTATTACCGTTCTCTCATTCCAATATTAGCAAACTTGCAAAAAGCAAGTATATTTTTGGAAGAGGAAGTAACATTTCTGGACACTGATTTCTAATTATTATTTTATAGCTTCTCTATGCTTAAAATCCAGTAGCTAGGAACAATAAAAATACAGTAATAATCTTAGGAGAGAGAAACCACGCAGAAACTTTTTTTCACATTGAAAAGCCTACATAACAAAGAACACATATGAGTACAATGAAATGAAAAACTGGAGGAGGAGGACAGGAATTTTTTTATTACTACTTCCATGACTTGATAACAAAAAGATTTTTACTGAAAAAGTCTACAGTTATAATGCAACCCATTAAACTGTAGCATTTCATTTACAGGCTTAGTAAACAAACAAAAACAATGCAGTTAAACATATTTTAAATGAGTTCTACTTTTCTAATCTAAACCTGTCTGTACATTTCACCAAAATTGTTTTGCCCAGTAGGAAAACTGCGATATTGAGTAGCTCCCCCTGCACAAGGCTGCCGTTATAGACAGAGCCCCATTCCTTTACTGTCTCCATCTCTTACCCACTCAGTCTGACCCTTATTCTTTTCAATATTTTAAAGACATGACCATGTGAGTGCAAATATATGCTACAAGGTACACCAGTGACCTCAGTAAAAAAGGCTGATTGAACAGGTATCTTTGGTAGAATGACATTCTTCTAGGGGAGCTGTAGGCCTGTAGCAATTGGAGATCCGTTATCCAACTGAAGCGATCACCTCCTACGTCCAACCTACTCACCTAAAGGCAGCAGTAAACCATGCCAGTGCAGAGGTTTTTCTTGTGGAAAGTTGTTTTCTGTTGTGTTTGTTCGTTTTTACTTTTCAGTCAAACTGATCAAGAATGCCACTAGCAGTGAAGCTACAGTTTGCTCGTTTAAGTTAAATTTACTCTGTGAAACCACTGGAAGAAAATACAACAAAAGCCAAGTTTTCATGGTCTACTGGTTGTAACCACTGAGAAGGTTGTAACCTTCTATAGTTTTCATTTTCACCCTGAGTAGATGCAAACAGAATAAGCAAGTTTGCAACAAGACAGATCTAGAGCTTACATGAAAATGTACACAAGTGAACTCACTGTACTGCTGAACGTTTTTGGGGGGCATTTTCTTGTTTGCAAGTTTTTTTACTTTGCTTTGGTTTTATGCTTTCTGTAGGGGCTACCAAGTAATTAATAAATACAAAGTAATTAACAAAACTGCAAAAACTAAGCAAGCAAAAGTTGTTTTTTCTCCTCACTAGATTTTAATTACTGATACTGGCAGTGAGAAAGCCATGTCTGACACACAAAACTAAAATCTCTGTCCAAACAGGCAGAAAACATCTATTTTTCTTCTCAGACCATGACAGCTACCAAGACAAGTTCAAGCTCGAACCCTTGCTCTACAAGTCTAACTTTCAAAATGGCAGCAACTATAGCTTTCTATATGTTAAGTATATGTGCTGACTACAGAGAGTGCAGCAAGCTACCAATAATGTACAGAAAACACCTACACTGGGCACCGTGTATAGACCGTGCTATACCATTTGCTGTATGCTTGCCAATCACAAACAAATGACCCAGCTAGCCCAGAAACGCCCCAGTCTCTTCTCCCCATACTTTCATTTACTTTTTCTTTCTTCCACTGAAGCACAGGAGGCATGGAGTTAACTGCCCACAAAAATCTCACTGGATGAAACTCTCTGGAACACTCGGTCTATTGATGGTATCAATGAGAAATCTGTCATTGTCTCTTCCTTTTTTTAAGGAGAGATACGGAAGTTTGCAATAGTGATCCCTGCTTTTTAATGCTATGGTTCACTGCTTAGAGATGTCAGAGCCATATTTTTAAGTATCTTCTGATTAGCAGACAAGCTACTGACTGTATGTCATGTATTATATGCCCCTAAATCACATGAGAAAATTTACATAGTTTATGCCAGATACTTGACTGGGACTAACATTTATTGCCTCCTGTCTAAACTTTTAGCTATTCTCTGAAACTATGTAATAGTTATAGCCATTTCTGAGAAAATTTGGAGTTGCCCAGAGCTTGGAAGTGGATCATCTAGACCTTTTCTCACAGTAAGTTCCCCTAAGTCAAGCAACTCCTCAAACGTAACAGCCAGACCCCACTAGAATAAAAACTGACACGACGACATTTCAAACACAAAGAAAGCGAGTGTGTGAAACAGAAGAGAAACAAAAGGGATTGTGAATTAGCTTTGCCCCTGTTGTTGCAGGGAGGTCACTGGGTTTTGGACTCAGGCTCAGGCATCTCGGTTTGCAGCAGATTGTGCACAATCTTCTCTGGTCCCTGGGAAGATTTTCTTTGTCACCACTGGGTGACAAATCTCTCCTCAAGCCACAACACAAAGAGACCATCTCTCACACTGATATTTCTCAAGATATGGAAAAAACATTTTGATCGAGGAGTTCTTTCAGTTCTGATCAGAGAGCAGAAACAAGCTCTGAATTAAGAAAGATATTGGAACTGTAGCAGAATTCATTTCTTAGTATGAACAAATTATGTAATTTATTTTTATTTTTCCATCAGATCAGGCATATGGCAAATTAAAAATAATTATATACCATCTTTGCTAGCCAGATGAAAGAGGGTAGTAGAACCTGCCTTTACTTTTCTGTTTCTATAAAAAAAAATAATCAGCCAGCATGAATCTAAGCCTAGGTCATTGAGGATCAGGTAGATATACATGGCTTGTTTTATAAAATGCCTCTGTTTGGCCAAACCTTTAACAGTATATAACCAACACAGGCTTCTGTTTTTATGCAAAATAACTATACTATTTCAACTGTAAATATTTAAGACTATTTTTTACTGTAAGACATGTTTTAAAAGAAAAATTACAAAATACAGCATTCTACCATGAGCTCTGATGAAAGTTAAATGCAGAGTAAATGCAATTCACAAAGTGTATGCAACTGGTTTATCATAAAGAGAGAACAGTGTAGAGGAAACACCACAGTTGCTTTGTCTTCTCTCAAATTTTCTCAAAACTAAACTTGCAGGAAAAAATAATTGTTCAGACTAAACCAGCAAACCAGACTAAGTTCACTACAACTGTCTCCCTCAAGAAAGTGAAGCTACTTTATTGTAATTCGACTTCTATGACTAGACGCACTACAGCTTCCAGCCAAACCAGAACATATCTAAGACCTGTATTGGAAAAAGACTATTAGCTATATGCTCAAGCTCTTCTTGGTGTAAGAAGCTAATATTTTTCACAGTGTCATCTAAAATAAATTAATTATACTCATGGTACTAAAGATTGAGACAAGCATACTTTGTGCAGGAATGTTTTAAATGCCATTTCAAGCACAACAGGAACCTTTGTCACCTCTTCGAGCCCATGGTTAGCTGAAGCTAGAGCTATCAAGTTAAAAATCCATGATCACAAATATTATGCTGAGTTTTCACAGTAGCTCAATGACCAACAGTAGCTCAAAGGTCTTCAGTGAAAACTTTTGGTAAATCTTTGCAAAACATCTTTTGCCCACTTAGTTTATGACTGAAAGTTTTTAGAAAGCATCTTACCTTGTGGCCTTGGTGTTCGTTTCCTGCGATCTCTGAACGCTGCTCCTGACTGTAAGGCCTCAAGCAGACTATCCATCACTCCTGTCTCATCACCTTCTGGGAACAGAAGAAAAATAATATTAATCTCAGTGCAACTGAAATCAGACTTTAAAAAGAAAAAAGTAAAAGTGTTGTCAAGTTTACACAACGCCTCCAAATAAGAGATGTATACATTTTAAATGTAATGGATTTTGTCAGTGCTTTAGGTATCACTGTCTAGTTTGCGTATGATGCTCTATTAAGCAAAATTGATGCCAATCCTACTGTTCTTTCAACTCAGAGATGTTATCTTGTGCATTATTTATGACATTTTCAGCATGCAGATAGACAGCTCCTGGTGAATGACTGCTGTTTGCCCATTAAATTCTTTTAAGACTTTCCTGAAGTAGAAACAAGTCATCCCTTCTTGATTTAACCAATGCATATGGAAGATCTGATGAAACTGAATGGCACAAGTAAAATATTGTAGTATTGCAAATATTTTGTATGTTGCCTCCCTTCTTTGTGATGCACTAAATCCTTGAAAAAAAATAATTCTCTATGACATGTGAGAATACATATACCATATGCTACACGTGTAACAGTACACCAGGGATGATCTTAAGGTAAGAGGAGAGAATCCAGCCGTGAAAGTAGGTGGCGTGACATTTCTTAAAACCTGAATTCTACTTCTACTAAATCTTTCTCTTGCTTTTTTCATATCCAAGCTGACCTGTAGCCTTTAAATTGCTGGACTGTATAGCGTATTATGGAAATCTGGGTAAAAATATTATTTTCTTTTTACATATTCAATTCTGTAACTTCCTTTGCATTGCAGTTAATAACACTTCATAGCAGCATTCAACAGTATGACAAATAGAAGTCAAAGAACCGTAATGTTGCAAAACTATTGATGAATGCCTCTTTTTCTGTTCATGTGTCTGTGCTATAACCCAAAACTAAAATGTAGGCTAGACTCAGCAGGTAGGTGGACATTTTATTCGCATCTCTCAGACTTCGAGTTAATGTAAATTTCCCCATCACAGAGTGGGAAGATAATTTCTTCATGCAAAAGATTTAGATTACAGTAAAATACTTCTGACTCACGCTGAGTGTAGGAGGTTAAATGTACATTCAAGGTCTCAAATGTTCAAGTTTGAAAGCAGCTCACTAATGCAAAAGGTATTCTGCCCTGCTTCTCTATTACATTTAGATTTATTAGACTAAATCCAGAACCGATATAAAAGCATGACAATCCTAAAACATTACCCACTTCAAATTTCTACACCATGATCAGTGTAACTACTTGATAAATTTAAATTATACATCAAAGTAATTTAAACTATTATGTATAATATGCAACACATACACAAATTTCTCTCCAGTTGAGGATGAAAGGGAGCAGAGCAAGAGTCGCAACCACCAGAAGACTCTGAAATACCAGTTTTAATTATGCGCCATCTAAACCCCTTAAAAACTAAGCTCCTGCAAAATAAATGAGTAAATTAGCTTCTCTCAATTTACACTCAAATATACAAGGCCAGAATCTTGTCTGAAGAACACAACATAATTATGTGTCTTTGTGGTCCTCCTCATACACATGCTTGTTCATTGATTTATTGTTCGTACTGTATTAAATTTATTTTCTAAATCAAAGTTCTGTGAATACACTTTGTCCAAACTAATACACCTCAAGTTAGTCTGAAACATTTAATGAATATGACTGTACTACACAGAACCAGTTAATATGTTAGCATGCTTTATGCACAGAAAAACTACAATATCATTTGACCTTCATTAAAAACAAGACTTGGCAGAATTTGTTCAAAAAAAGACTAAAATCTTTCAATACTTTATAAATGTTTATGCAGCCTTCCACTTTTTTGTTGAGTGTGCTATTCTACGTGCTAATTACTGCAACTGCTAAAAAACACCCTATTTTTAGAATATCAAAATATACAATATAAAGACACATGAATTAAGGAAGCTCTAGAGCAGAGTAATGAGATTTTTAACTCCTCAAAGTAAAATAATCAAAGTTGTCAGATGATTAAATGGAAACTGGACAAAGAAGTGCATTTTCAGTTAGCCTTCATTAAAATTTATAAATAGAATTCTACAGACATTTCCATCCTTCCCTACAGTTCTTGCTGAGGTACTTCACATATTACTGCTATCTCCTCACATATCACCACCTACCTCCTTGATTTGCTCCCCCCCCCTTTTTTTTTTTTAATACAACGTATAGCAACTTACAGACACAAATCAGAAACAAAGACAAAAACTATCCGAAGTTTCTAACCTGAGAAACTTATCTCCAACAGAAACTGTCAGTGGAAATAAAACACATAATCCTTATTTCTCTTTTAGATATCTTTCATTGTACACAAGAACGGGGGTTTCACCTGGAACAAATATTTTGCTTCCTCATTCTTTCTTTTCCAAGTTGGTCCCAAGCATTAAAGAGACAGTACATGTATGCATACATGCAAAAAAATAATTGCAGTCTGTTTCCATCTTATGACTGCTTCTACATTTCCAGTCATAGTGGTATCCAAGCTTGATTATAGCATTCACAGAACACAAATCACAACGGGAAAAGCCTTTACAACAATCATGGGAATGGATTCTAACAAGAAATGCCTAAGGCAGTGCAATTTCTTTAGACTACATAAAGCAGCCACTGAAAAAAGGTATGACAACCTCCTTCTGTGCTTCGAATCTGTGAAGTCCCAAGAGAGAAAACTCATCCCAGCAGATAACTTCCCAACAGAGGGCTGTTTCCATACAGCAGCAAACAGGGAAACACTTGGGCTCAGTTAGTGGAAGCACCTTTGCAATCAGAAGTGACATTCTAGAATACATTCCCAAACCAGAGTGTGGGAATAAAGAAGCCTAGAGATTTTAAGGATGAAGTAAAACATTCTGAAAGGAATTATATGGTATAGCACAGGCAACAGCAGGAGCAGGAGCCACATGATCTTTTCAATCCACTGTACCTAAAGCATCAATCTGCAACTCCTTATTGATGGCATATCTTTAAAAAGGGTACGTGACTCAATGGGGAATGAGACTGCATGAAACCGCTTACCAGCACTCAGGCTGCTGCAGAAGCTACAGCGCAAAGAACACAAGTCCTGGGTATCCGTAGTCGTGAGCTAAGCTTTTACTTTCGAGTAAGCATTTTTATTTTCAGATGTCTTCTACTGCAGATACAATCTCTACATGTATGAGGAAAACTGTCCTTCTAAATACATAGTTTGGTCATAATATTTATCAAGACAAAAATGTATTAGAAAGCGTACAGTCAGGTATGACTAGTCGGTCTTGACTTTTCTTCATATAACACAGCACATTCAAAAGTTTCGAATCAATTAGTTTGATCCTCATGTAAAGTACTTCCCAAAGAAGGAAATATCAGATAGAAACAAAGTATATAATCTATTTCCAGAACATTATTTTTAAACTTCAGCTTTCCAAAGATAGATCACCTTTCCCAGACTCAAGCCATTCTTTATGTTTTATCCATTAGCAAATGGCACATGGAGATGGAATGACAATATTAACTTTACAGTTGTAAATATTTAGAAACAAGGCAAGAAAAGAAGCATTTTCTAAAAAGGTGAAATGAATTTAAATGTGCCCCGTGTCTGCAATACTTTTGCAGGAGAGACTAAGCCTCCCTTCGTAAAACACAAAACCAAGATTTAAAAAAATAAATGTGTGAAGGACTAGACGTTTCAATCGTGCCTTTAGACAAGTCCTGTTATCACTGAGTCTTGCTTCAGCTTTTTATGTACATCTAAGTTTTCTGTCACCCTCCTTACACAGAATTCTCTCTTCAACAAGTACTTAAGATAGGAAATGTTAAAAAAAAAGTGTATCAAGATGTTTTTCTCTTCTGTGTGCTTCATGTTGCTCGCATCCACTATATAAGAATTTGCATTAAAAAGTTCAAGCAGTTAGCACAGAGATAAATCTCATCAAGCACATCAGGTCTTTCATCCAACACAAAGAGGTGCACGGAGCTGACATTTAACCTCTCTCTGGAACACAGCAGAGAGATGGAAGTGTCTCCACTTTTTCAAATAATTATATGAAACAGCCTGCTCTTGCACTGTATTAGGAGTATATCTGACATAGATGTAGAGCTATGATTCCTCTGTATAGCTAGGTAATTTATTTTAGAATAATCTGTACACTGCTAAAGTAACCATGAGGACTGTGTTATAAAGGTAGAAAACACTTGAGAATGATAAAGAATGTTTACTTTATCTTATTTTTCACAGAGCAAATGTAATCTTTCACCTGCTTCTGTAGCCATTTTCTCTGTTTCAGAGTTCCTCTGAAACAGAAGAACCATTTCAACATGAAGATAAAATATGTCCCTTTTTTTAATCACTGCTAGCACCGTATGAAATGTGACCCTTAAGTTACATTTAGCATCCTTTCTGTTGATATTATATTCCTGTATCACTTCCTGACAAATCTCATCTAAACCTCAAGAAGAGACCCCAACATGCATACCTCCTGATATTAAATGCAAAATAATGTTAGCTTCTACTTATCACTCACATGATTAAAATGAAGATTGAAGCTGACAAAAATGTACAGGTGAAGTGTCATTCTTTTGCTAGCCTGAGTAGCAACAAAAAATATGGTTAAGTCAGGACAACAGGTTCTACTGTCTTATTTTTTAAAAAAATAACTGCTGCTAAAATTTCCTATTGGAAACTGAAATGTGTTTAGTCTGTTGTAGCCTATGAGGCTTTTAAAGTCACTGTTGCTGTTAAAAGAGCCCTGTTGAAAAGACCACACTAGAAAACACGTGTTAGTGTTCTGTTTAGGGACCAACCTGAACCATAAATGACAGATGTAAATAAAATCAGAGCTCTTTCGTAGATTTTACATAAAGATGAGCACATTTAGCTTCTTGGCTTGCCTCTGTTTCAGTAGGCATTCTTGCACTTGTTTCTGTGGTAGTCGCCAGCTCTGATTATTTCAATTTCATGCAAGTTCTTTGTGTCTCTCCTCTAAGCAATCATACTGAATTGCCCTAAAAATAGATCCTTACCTTCTTCAAGAAGCCCAGCTCACTTTCTATGAGATATTTTTTAAAGAAGTTTTAAAATATTTAACTTCTTTTATACTCAAATTAATCTGAGTAGAAGTAATGAAATATTTTAATTTCCTTTCTCCCTCCCCAACTCTCATTACAGAACACAAAAAATGAATAGACATTTGGAAGAGGTTGTCTAACATTGTCTCCAAATGTTAGCTGTATTTCCATGCACTACATAAACAGTCACGTTTTTCCCAGCTCAAAATGTTCAGCACGTTCCAGAGAAGGGATTCAGAAACATAACTTTCTGATTTAGATTGAAAGAACCAGAAATTTGGTTTTACCTCAGCCTTCAGCATATTGTCATCTATCAAAAAGGTAGGATTAAGCATCTTGTAGCAGATTTTTTTCAGGACTTCCGTGATGACTGATTTTTCAGTTTACACTAAAAGGAGGCTATTTTGATTAGAATATAAAACATCTCAATACCCACAACTGTTCTTAAATCAAGTATAAGAACTGGGGTAGCGCTATTGATGGGAAAATGAAACAACAAAATAGCTAAGGCTTTTAAAGTTTCTTGCATAATTCAGGACTACAGAAACTGGTCTTGAAGCTACAATACAGCTCAGCCCATGCATCTAAACCACAATCCACCATCTGTCCAGCTCCAAGAGGCCCTGGGAACACGCTCCTGTTTCTGGACTGTTATCCTGCCTTCCCTTTTGCACCCACTACTACAAGAGTACCTATATATTTTACTGGTACACTTTAATTTTCCAGTCAAGGCAATACTCAGCTGTACTTGCCAAAACATCTTGTACTCTTGTTATCAGAAATATAACAATTGCAAACTAATCTAAGTTAATAAAATGCGTAAGTACTGTACAGCCATTTGGGCAAAAGTTTACAGGAACTTGCCAGGAATTTTTTAAAAATTTGGGCCCTTACTGAAAAAGAACCCAGTCAAATACCACATTAGGTAACACATGCTGCCTACCTGCCTGCTTCTCCAAATGGTTTCTAATTTACACTTGTATTCACATCTTGCACTACTCTGTTTTGCTTTGAACTTTTACATACTTTTCGTAAGTCTAATGTGTGTCCTGTAAAACTTTTCGACAAGACTTTTAATGCAAAAATCAGTACCGCAATTTTAATTGCAATTCATTTGAAAAGGTCAGTTTTCAGTGTCTTTTGGAAAGTCAGTTTCTGTGTTCTCATATATTTGCATTTTATTCATTTGCTAAGTTCATTTTGCATGCATAATAAATATCTTCAGGAAGCAGTCTTCCTCAGCATTTTGCACCAGAATACAATCTCATGACTGTTATTTACTTTTTAATTAAAGGAGAACAAGTTAGGACAGTATGACTGATACGCGAATCTACATCTCCTGTCAGTTTACAAAACAAGGCAAATCCTTGCTTACATACCAATTAAGCTCATTGCTTATGATGACCTGATCTCAGGCTTACATAAAGTTAATAGAATGAGAAAAAAATTGCTTTGTTTACAGACAGGTTATTGAAAATAATTTTTTAAATGCACACGCTTTTTCAGAAAATGTCACAATTGTCAAGGTCTATGTCAGCAGGAATGTATTGAATTGAAATGCATCAGCATTACCTCTGGGGCCTCACATTGCATGGACTTATGCCCCTTGCAAGGATCACTTCCACTCAACCTCAAAACCAGGCTTTAATGTGGATTACTTAGTAATAAATGGGAAGATGTTGCCTCTACATGGGGAGGGAAAGATCGTGCAGCTCAAACAAAAGAAAAGAAAAGAGACACCCTGATATCTAGACAAATGCATCTGTCATCAAGTTCTACAACTCCGTGAAGGGTACATGTCAGTTACAGTACTAAGCAGCTTTTAATTTATATGGTTAGCAGATTGATAAGGCAGCATAAAATCATCAATTATGTTAGCATTAGAAAACAATTTTCTTTATAGAACTGCTTACAGTTGAGCAACTGTTCCGATATTTTAGAGAAGAAACCAGTCTTGGGGACTCACTTTGCAGACGTGGATTTATTGCATATTCTTTTTGTTTTTAAAATTACTATTATTTTTAAATCTGGTATTGACAGTGTTTAAGTTATTCCAAGTCCTAAAACAATTTTAGCCGATTGTACCAATTGATGACTGTCCTATCAGTGTGTGTTTATTTTTATGACACATTTAATGTCAAAAAAGGGAAGCAATTAGTTCAGACTAAACTGCCAAACTTCATTTCTTAGCATGATACCTCACAATATATCCAGTTTGAGGAGAAAAGAGGAAAAAAAAAAAAAATCCTTCAAAGGGTCTTCAGTAAATTTCATTTTGTGAATTAATTTTTTCCAACAGGAAATTTACTGTTGACCCTGATACATCACAGGATTTACCCAGAATCTACCGACTAGCTAAGCCTACTGCAACCACAGAAAACTTCAGTCAAAACAATAATTCTTTATTGTCAGAAAAATACAGAAGGTAGCAGAAACCTCAGCGTTTCAGAAGTAGTTTATAATCTGGAGTCCAACCTTGAATATAAATTTCCTCATTAATACAGATACCTGTTTTGTTACACTGGCACAGACCAAATATTGGTTCTTTGATTTTTCTGCAAAGTTTCTAGTTGATAGTTTCTCATTACTACAGTATTTCATATTCTGAAGAAATATTTTGTTTTTAACTTTTGATGGCTCTCTGAAAATGATCTTTTATGTGGTAAAGCTGAGCATTCTGTACTCTCAAGACAAATTTCACTACATTACAGCTCTCACAGAATTTGACACCAAATGATGTCTCTCTAGGTTTAAAACGTGCATTTCCAGAGCTGCAAAGCTGCACTTTTACCTTTATTGTCCATCTGGCAATGGCTAATAAAATCCTACCACATTTCTCTTTTTGCTTTCAACAAAAATGTATCTCCTGGATACAAATCTAGAAGAAGAGTCTTTGTTTCTGCTGCACATGTTAAAGATGAAATGCAATATGTTTAGAATTTTTTAAATCTTCTACAATAGGTTGCATAACTCCCCAATGGACAGCAATTTTAAGTTGAAAGTCTGGTTATACAACTATGAGAACAACTGAAATCAACACCATAAAGTTCAAGCTAATTTAAACAGATCTCTACATTTGAGAAAAAGGAGGCTTTTATCATTAATATAAATGCTCTTTGGTGCCTTCCAGAACTTTTCCTTTTAAGTATACATTGCTTTATCATCAGCCTCTTAAATTACATTTAAGTACGATGATTCCATTGAGGTACAAAACAGCACCAGCATTTGTAGAAGTGTTATAAAATTTCATTATTCAATACTTCATATGGAAAATTATAAGCAAAAATCTATTATGATATATATTGGAAAATGATCATTATTTAATTTATTAAATTAACGTTACATATACTGCTGTCAAGCAATTGGGGGGGTGTTTAACAGTAAGCATAGACTATAAAGAGATATTCTTTCCTACATAATTTAGGAAACTACTTTTGTGAAGACAGCATCTTAACAGTTAAGTTAGAAATAAGACACTACGAACACAGGAAAAAAAAAATCATTCCACTAAGACAGAATTTAGTCACTAAACTTGTGCTGCCATTACAGTCAAAAAACCTTCCCTTTCACAATAGTTCTACATGCAATTCTCCTCCTTGCTATCTGATTCCTGAACAAACCTCATACCAAAGAAAAAGTTGATCAACTAATTATTTCACAAACGCTTTTTAACAGTGGAAGTTCTAGAAAATATACAAATATAATGTTACATAGTAATCACATTGAGATAAAAAATTTTACAGGCATTTTCAAAATTAACAATAAGAATACTTTCTCCAAGAAAAGGAAATTTGAATTTGCCTAGAAAACTGTGCAAAGTTAACACTTGTTGCTGTTCAGTAAATAGTCCCAAAGAAACCTACTTTTAAGAGAAAATAATCCAATTGTTCCGCCTTTCTTCATCTGTAATTATCCAAACTTCAGTTTTCACGTGGTCTAATAATATTTTTTCCCATTATAAATTACCTCATTAAATCAGTTTACTTGGAAAGTATCATATGCCATATTCATAACTTTGAAAATTTTGCAATGGAAAAATTTGTTTGAGATTCAATTTTAACTTGTAATTTCTAACTTCTCATCCATGCTCTCATCTATTTGCATTTATCTTGAGCTGGTTTCGGCCCTTATTAATAACATTTGCAGCAATTTTGACATTTCCTGCCCTATTCGCAAGATTGCTACAAAGTCCTGCACAAACATATTTCTAAAAATTCTGGGCAACTCATGGATAATTGTTTTGGAAAAGAATAAAAAAACCCCAAGCCTCATCCAGGTTCTATAGATGCTCACATTTAAGCATAAGGTAAATTTCCATCTGTTTTTTTTCCTCTGAATATTACATTTCAGGAAGAGTGCGGCATATTTGAACAGACCATCGACATCAATATGAAAGATAATGACTTCCCAAAGGAATTGTAATACTTGCCTCATTGTCATCCACCACCTTAAACTAATAATCTGTAGAATGCAAATAAACCCCACATTTTCTCACTCCAGGTACCCTATGCAATCACTTGCCAATATGTTAATTCAAAGGACTAAGGTTAAGACATTTAGAAAATAATATATATCTTGTAATAAACTTACTATGGATTTCTGTTTATGCTAAAGGACACAGAAGGAAGACATGGCAATGAGGAAAGCACTGAATCATTAGAAAACTGCAGCAAAAGTAACCCTCTTGAATTGTATCCTGCAACAGTCATCGCAGGTGTAACCATAGTTCAAAGAAACACAACAGAATTGTTGCCCATACTAGTACACACCCGTTTGAATAAATAGCATATGAATTCTTCTATAGGAGTACTTGAAAAGGAAAGTAAGAATATCCATCAACCACTAGCAGAGAGCTTCATTTCCATTATCCTCATCTGCTTTGGGGAGAATGTTAATATGTCTTCAAAACAATTAATTCAATACTAATTGGGACAGAGGAAGCTCATTTTATCTTTTATCCTAATACTGGTAGTTAAAAGGTGATTTTAATTGCCAGAGTAATCAGATATAATGAAGAGCAAAACTGTTTCTGATTAAATAACATTTGCATCAGAATTGCTGTTATACGCTTTTCAGCTCCTAGGAAGCTGTCTTCAGTTCTTTTTTTTTCTCTCTTTTGTTCAGATATGCACATGGAAGCAATGCTGCAAGAATTTTGCAGATGTTAAATCAGATGGAAGTCATGAAAGACTACGTATAAATGTATCATAGCGCAGTCTGCTACAGCCCTCAAAAAAAGGAAACACTGCTGAAAAACAGTTATAAAGAACGTTCTTTTTCCATAGAGCTGGCGAATGCTAAAGAAGAGAAGGGACTGTTAAGCTCTTTTCCAACAGAATTCCTCTTCTTTAATGAGAACAAATGGTTCATGATTTAGACAGTGAAATTTTGGATCTCTAGCTGTGTAGGTAAGTCACTTAAGTCTTTCTGTGTCTCCATACATCACCAGGAAACCAGAGCTACCTAAGTACCTTTCTAGCCTGGGAAACACAATAACCAGATGCATAAATAACAGCAGAGTGACAAGAACACCAGAAAAGAACAAATGTTTCCAAGCCCCACAGCTACAAGTGCGGAGGTGGAGCTGACCACGCACAGCAGGACTGGCCGAGCACAAGAGGCGCCAGAAGGTCCTGCCATGGCTCTGACCACACCACGGATCAGATTTTCAGGCACCACGTAATGGGAAATACGTACGAAGACTTTTTTTTAAATGAAGTTTTAATATTAAACAACACAACTCACTATAAATTGCTTTGAGGCATCATTTTAAATCAACGCTATAAGAAATACACTTTTTCCCTGAGAACAGTTCAAACTTTACTTTGAAAAAAAAAATTAATGCAAATAAGAGTGTAATTCCATGACAAAAAAAATACTGCTCTCAGCCAAATTCGACTAATTCTAACAATTATGATAAGATTTTTTTAAATTGTAATTTTTAATCAGTCTTTAAACTACCACTTTGATATGGATATTAATAAAAACTTCTTGAGCATGTCACAGATAGGGCAAAATGGTGTTAAATTCTGAAAATATTTCTCAGCATTTTTGAGGTGTTCTGGAAGTTGAGTAGAGCATAATGCCTTGTCCATCATACTGCTTTTATATAAAGTCACAAAAGTTGCCTTTGACTTAAGCCATTACACAGCCTTCTCTGCCTAAGTTTGTATGATGCTGTCCAATGTAAAACACTGCGGAGTTCATATGGAACTGAGAGCTTTTCTATATTTTTACATTCGTCTTTATACATTTTGAAATGTTTAGCAGGATTTATATAAATTTAAACATAGTATTTATGTGGCTTCTCAAGTACACTAGCCACTTCATTAAGCTAAAAACACCAAACTTAGCAACCCGGTCTTTAAAATATTGGCAACTCTGATGCTATTTTGTAAGTAGGAATTACACAGGACAATTCTTTATTCTGGCCACGCTGCAGTTTTCTGCTCTCTCAGTTACACCAAGAAACACATATTAATTCCAAAATTAATTAGCTCTAATTAATTCTAATCTGGCTTCTGCAATGGCCAGGAAAAAAAAAAGTTGCAGCTCTGTAAGCAGATAACAGCAAAAAAATACTTATTACAGAACTACAACACTAAAAGGCTGGAAAAATGTAGGGACGCTATTGCTCTGACCTGAAAGACTATAATTTTATTCTTGAAGATATAGCTAGAGAAATACCTGAAAGACAGGTTATAACACCCTTTGGGTGAAAATCACCTTGTCAAAATGACAGCTTGAGAGGACATCTGCCTCCTTCCTCTAAGTATTCTATGTCACATTCACTTAGACAAATTTGCAAACTATTTATATGAGCTGCAATGAGCATACAGAAGTATCAAGAAAAAACAACAAAAACAAAACAAACAACCACAAAAAAAAAAACAAAAACACAACAACAGTTACTTGGCAAAAATGATTAATTTAATATCAGTGTCATGGAGTCCAGTTGGGAGGTATCTATCCCCCCACCTCATCCCACGGCAATAGAGTTGTAATATGTGAAGTGGCTATTTCAAGATCTTTAAATATTGGAAAAAATATTTTAGAAGTATTAAACTAACTTTGTGTTACTGGTTTAGAAACATCAGTTATTTAAATGGCAGTTTCAGTGTATTTGGCCATGTACAGTTATTCACATATTTCCAGTTTCAGCAGAAAATAAATGTAATACAAAACTAAGCTTTAGTTATGTCTGTTGGCAAGAAAAGTGTTTCATGACAAAAAGCAAACTGCTATCAGAATACTGAGGCATCTATTACTGCTAAACAGGGTTTACTCCTCATTTGCTTAAAAAATGACCAGATGTAGACAGGTACGCTCTCACTGACTGAGCTGAAGCAATTTAGGAAGGTGTAACTGCAACCTGCTAGCTACAGCCCTTCAACACAGACCAACTCGCTGACAATAGTATCTAAGTGGCTTCTCATACTTTTCAACAAGTAGGAAAACATGTTGGCGTGCCTTGTCTGAAGTGGTAGTTGAACCTAACCCCCCACAGTGCAACTTCCAGCACACTGGTATAGGGGAGGTGACGATGGGATATTTAGGTTCTTCTTACTACACTCACAGAAAAGTGCCTGTCCATATTGCAAAGGACCTTTTTTTGCCAAGTGACAGATATTAAAAGGTTGGTCAAGTGCTGAAAGAAAAGTCTCATTACACATCTCCATCAGCTTAACTTAACAGAATAAAAGTATTTATGCATCACTTGTATTTAAATTTTATATTTTGTTTATAGTTAAACTGAAATTATTAGAAGAACCTTTATATGGTATGAAATTTAAGTTTGTCATCTACACAAAGCAACAGAGTTGCTCACTAAAACTTACGCTACAGTCTATTCCAAGCAGTGCCACTGCCACTTCAAGCAAGGCCAAAAATAATATTTGTGGTACCACTGCAGAAACTCTCCAAATCAGCCCAAAGGAAATCACTTTAAAAACCACAGAAACCAATCGAATAAACAGCAAAACTCTGAGGCTTTGTGTGTCAAAGTGATGTACACAAACACATGAGAATTCTACAATATTCCTACATAAATTATTTGTTTTCTATCATGGTATTCAAGTTACAGTACATTAATACAAATCCACTTTTAAGACTCAAAATGCAAATAATGAAGGATTGGGAAAAACGATTTATCGCAATCAGCAAATACAAGAGTAAATCTAATTTATGATTTCTTAAAGTATAATTAATAGCACACATAAAATGATCACAGAAGATTTTTCATTAGTAAATAAAACTTGTTTTCACTTTGTACACTTCTTTGTTTTGGCAGATTTATATATTGGGTGCTCATTTTTACCAACTTTAAACTGTGACATTACTGAGCAGAAAAAAAAACCAGAACAAAGTTGTGACACCTGTATACATATATCAATAAAGAGAAAACAGCACTACCTGCTGAAATCATTGTAAACACAATTCAGTGCCACAAAATAATGCTTAAACAGATGATATATTTCTAAGATCTATTGATACAGGTGTAACTGTAGGTTCTAGAGAAATGTGGTTGCCGAACAGGACGGGGAAGTTGGCTGGCAACTTGTTAGACTATTTAGAGGATAAAAAGGACAAGTGCTTTACAGCTGGGTCAGATTAGCAGATATACATGAAGTCACAGAAATTTACAAAAATTGCAGCCTCAAGTAATCTCTTGCGCAATCTGAACTCCAGTTTTACCATGTCTACTTGCCTTCTGGACTCAGAGCTAAAGAATAAACCCTAAATTTTACAACGTTCTGGAAATCTGCACAGCATCAATAGCAAGACCACCTGATTCCTCCTGCTTTCTTCCTTTCCTATTTCTCAGGATGGCCTCATGCAAAATAGAATATTCTCACATCTGACAAGTTCAAAACATTGGTTTTTATCGTGCTGAAATGTCACTCTGTTCTTAGGCTCCAAGCTCAACCAGATTATCCAGCTCCTAATAGGACTGTTGGGAGAACATCCATCCTAACATGGAGCCTCCAAGCCCCAAAAGAAAGATGTTAATTGCCACACTACCTTGATTGCAGAGATGTTTATAGAATGAAATTTACCACAAAGCAAATAAGATAACACTTCTTGGAAGTAAATCCATATTAAAAAAAAAAAAAAAAAATCAATTAACTGCTACAAATGAAAACAAGTCAATAATTCACAACATGCCTTCAAAGGAACATTACACATATTAAGTGGCAGCTTTCCATGGAACTACACAATCAGGAAAGCTAAAGCAAAACAGAATCTTCACCAAAAAAGGGGGTTTGTTTGTTTGGTTTGTTGTTGTTTGTTTGTGTGTGGGTTTGGGGGGTTTTTTTGGTTGTTTTTTTCCCAGCTTTTCAGCTGGACAGTAAGTATTTTTCAAATTGATCAGCAATAGGCTTCAGTTTGTTACTCCTTACTTTCTTTTTCTTTCAACAAATGTCTCTACTAAAACTGATGCCTTACCTTTGTTCATATCAATCAACTGCTGCTTCTTCTTCTGTCGCTCCAGTTTCTCTCGTTCGGCCTTCTCTTTTGCCAATTTGGCTCTCTTCGTTTTCTCCTCCATTTCTCTTCTTTTGTTGTTTTCTTTCAATGCCTCCTGCATTAGATAAAATGAACATGGGTGTCTATATACTGCAGAAAACTAGAAAGAGTAACAAACATCACCTTCTTTGCACAGATGCTATATTTACGCCCAATGGCAGGGTTAAAAAACAGGGACCAGCACCCAGTACTTCAAGCATCCTCAGAAATCTTGGAACAGGAAACTTACAACACTATTTGTACACCTTACCATTATTAGATAATCAGAAGAAAGAAAATTAAAATAGCTTTGCATTTATGGTGAATGAAAAAGCTCCAAATCTTTCAACAGCAACGTTTGTATGTTGTGGTTTTTTTTTCTATTAAGAATGTAAATGTAGCTTAAACCTGTGTCGTGCTGTTAGGAGGGATGCGCAGGGATGAAGCCAAGCTCCCACTATAATGGACTTCAATTACAAGTAATTGAAACTCAGTTACTAAATTTAAGCTACAATTCCTCAAATATTTTTGTTGAAATATCCAAAGCAGTCTGGATCATTTTAACACACAAAACACACCAAAAGTAACGGAAAACAGTTGAATTTATAGACTAAGACTCCGAATCTAAAGTCTCTGAGTCAACAGCTTGTACCAAACGAAAAACTACAAATGTAAGAGAACAACCCTGGATTAAAAAAACCAAAAACTAAACACAGCCATACACCAAAAAACCCACACACTTTCCACAATCTTGTCTCCACATAGTCTAGAAGATACCCTTGCTTTTCCAAAGGAGGTTAATCTCAATTTCGTGCTGTGGTGGGTTGACTTTGGCCGGCACCAGGACACCCACCGAGCCACCCTCTCACTCTCCTTCTCAAGAGAACGGACAATGACTGGCACATCCAAAAAAAAGAAAAGTCCCATCTAAAGCACCTTTCAGATTTATATAAATTATATCAGTACTTGGTAATCCAAGACTCCAAATGCCTCCAAATACAGAACACACATTCAATCCAGAGACAGTGTGCATATGCCATTGCCAGAGTTTATTGAGGTAAATGCTCCTTATATCCCCTTCTTTAAAAGCTGATACTATTTTGCAGAGGTGCTGGGTACCACAGTTAGCAGTGATGTTACTTGCAGCCACACTTGAAAATTGGACCAAGAACTGCAATAGTTGTACCATCACATAACCGATTGCACCGAGAAACACCTTTTCTCTCAGAGAAGAGAGAAGAGAAAAGAGAATTATCGGAGAAAAACCAATGTTTTATCCTTTTTGGTTTTGGACAATTCTGTCTCTGCACATTCAATCACACTTGACAGAGATTTCCTTTTACTGCAAGTTCACAGCCTGTAATAAAAGTAAATGCCCACAATCTTATAAGAGAAAGCAAATAAGCAATGTCATGACTGAACTAGTAGCCCACTAGCCACTGACATACTATGATTAGATCACAGATTCTGTCACATTTTCTACAAGAAAGACTACAGACTGAACTAAACAAGCTCCAGAGTTCCTGTATCTAGAAATTCACTTTGAACCAAACTCTACAAGTCCTAGCTGAAGGGAGATTATAGGAAAATCCAGATTTCAGCCCATAAAATGGCTGGCTACCAACAATGATTCAAAGAAAACCCATTCAAAATAAAGGTTTAACCTTCCTGAAGAACAGTAAGATAACAAAATACTGATAACTGTGTGAGCATCAGGACTCTGACTAAGATGTGTTAAAAGGTTTCAAAGTTTCTGGCCAGAAATTCTTGACAAAATTTAATAGAGACCGTGACAATTACACACAATGCAGTGTACATTAAGTATTTAAATAACAAAATAATACCTCCTGGGTTTGAAATATTTTGCATGCTTCCTTCAAGATAAGGCTGATGGACTATCAAAAGAAAGAGTTACAGAAGTTGTGTGGCATTACACTCCAAAGAAATGATAAATGTGAAAAAAACCCACAACATTGAAGGGATATGGTTATTCATCTGCAATTTTTTTCTAGAGGTTCCTTACACCTTTCACTTCATGCTTCATATTCTATTTTGACAAGATAATCCAATTCTATTAGCTTGTTTTGGATTTTCCTGAACCTGGTAAGCAAGCAAATATGAACTTAAGGAAGTGAATGAGCTATAATTTACTACAACATCAGCAAGCTAATTGAAGATGCAATAACGCAGTGATCAATCTGAAATCACAATTAAGACAAACATGGATTCAAATTATCAAATTATCATAATATGATATAGGAACAAACAGAACGATGAGGCTAAGACTATATGAAACAACCTTGCAGAGATTTTAGAGATATGTCAGATTCCTGACCTAAGACAGCTTGTTAGAACTACGTTAGGTGCAGATGTAAGCATCTGTAGCCTGGAAGCGTCTCCTATGGAAGGGCCTCTTAGACTTTAAATCTTGCCAAAGGCAGTTACTCAGAGCAGGTAATACAGTCTACTGGTTTACGAGAGGTTTTAAATATCTGGGTTAGATTCACAGCCTAAGTACTGTGATAGTCAAAACCCCAAACTACGGCTGGTTTCAAGAGCGGAATGAGGATTCAAAATCCTCACTTAAATATCATAAACTTCCGAGATTATGCCTGGAAATAATGAGATTACTCAGCGGGACTCACTGCCATCAGCGCTGAATAGAGAGTCTGTTTAAAACTATCAAATGGAAAATTTCTAATAAAAGTTTTTAATCCTGTTCCTTTCCAAGATCAGGAAACTCAACTTCATAGTATCCTCTAGATCATATTTTCCTATACTATTTCTGAAAATATTATTTAATCAAAGGCATCACTACCATGAAATGCAGCATCTATTGCTTTTACTCCATCCACAAGGACAACCACGTCACCAAAGAAACAAGTTAGATTTGTCACAAAACAAATCTCAACCCCATCTGTGCTGTCTGGTATTTCTACACTTGCCTACCTTTAAGCATTTGCAAATGCAGTTTAACGTAATTCAGTTTAATTTCTTCATTATTTATTTTTACACCTTTTGGATATCTTCCAAGTGAAACGTCATCCTTACCTTTTATATCATTACTAGAGTAGCTACTTATGAAGCGGTACTAAGAGCTTGTTAATAAACTTGATGAGTTACCGCTCCTATGAGAATTCTTTTCCTTCTGCATCCATCACTTACAAACTTTCCTAGCCTACATCTCATTTCTGATTTGTTCAATGTCATGATTAAAAACCAAAATTATCCTCAGCACTAGCTGGATGTATACACTCGGCTGAGAATTTAGAGGGCTTACAAAAGGGTCTTTGTGTGGGGTTTTGGGGCGGGGAGGAGGAAGGGCTCACTATATACTGCCTGTTAATAAGGACAATGTTTCACTTTTGATATCACCTCTTGGGAAATTTTGCTGGAGAAAATACTTCTTGCTCATTATTCTTTATTTTTTCATAGCTTCCTGCTAGCTAGAAATTGTTATCTTTCAGAGTACATTAAAGAACTGTTACTTTTTGGGCAGAAGGGAGAACCTGTATTCCCAGACAAATAACCAGGGAAAACAATGAATAAATACAGCCTTTCTTTTAAATCACTCCTGAACTACAAACTCAATTTATGCCTTTGAAAGCTGGGAATTTGGCTGGACTATGTATCACATTTCACAGTAAATCACATTTTTATTATGTATTAATTTCTGTACTGTATATTCATTGGTTTATATTATTGTAGCCAATGACCTGCTGTATTCAAGGGACACTTCAACAAAACCACAGAAAAATTGTTCCTGAATCACAGAGCTTGAAATTTACTTTGAAGCACATTACAAGCAAACAAATATTAGAAAGAAAAGGTCTTACAGGTACATTTATGCTCAAGATGCTGAATCCACTGTGGTGAAAGTTGTTTCTTATGAAGGCAACATAACAGATTGTTTCCTGTCTGGTACAGGGCACCAATCTCATACAATCTTCAAAGAGCAGGGTAGTGGTCTCCCAATAAAAAGTGTTGGTTTCCTGATCATTTAATATGTCTTATCATTTGGGGGGGTGGATTTTCACTTTCTAGATCTTGTATTACAGGGTTACTGTAAAAGGTCTCAGCCACACAGCAATCATCGATCAATAGTCAGTGTTGATACAAAAGGGCAGTTTATTTCATAGGTTTTTACAAGAACCCATCTCATGCTGCCAGCCGATGAGTTACTCACATCTGCCTAAATGTTTACTTATACTAGAGTAAAACCTTTTCTCCTTTCCACAAGTGTTTTCTAGGTGAGGGAAACAGTCACCACTGATAAAACTGTCTATCAGATATTTAAAAAAAAAAAAAAAAAAAAATCCCTTCAACTGAAGGAAAAAGCTTCTCTGCATTTCGTAACTATGCCCATAAGTACCTGTTACTGCTTCAAATTTTACCCAACTGTTCCTATAGGCATTGCTACAACATCAGGTTTTTAGACTTAAAATTCACCTTCAAGACTATCTGCATCAAAGGGGGATGCCACAGAGCACACAAAATCTGAAACGTTTAAGAACTGTTTAAGAACAAAGATCATTTCCTATCTAATGCTCAAGTATATATGTCATATGACTTCCACAAAGCACACGACCTGATTAAAAGGAAGTTTGTAAATGTAGGCATGGCAGATTTATTGGACATTTTTAAATACTCTAGCACCAACAGAAACAAACATTCAGGAAGTGGCAGATTATAAAATATTTCAGATAATTTGATATAAACTCTCTGAGACAACAGGTTGAAGTGAAGAACCAGACCAGAAAAGAACAAATAGGCATCTTGCTTCAGGCAACTGATTAATCATTATTTAATAAGAGCCTAAATCTATATCAACCCAAAATGTCTCAGGCTGCAATTGTCCTCAAGGACAAGAGAAATTGGTGTTTACTTTCAATGGAACACTGGACTAAATCGAAATCTAAAACCCATTTTTTCTTCAAAATAGTCCTAAATATAAAAGGTATATTATTCAGTGGATCTATTTTAACTGCAAAAAGAAGAAAAAAAGTTATAAAAACAACTTTATCACTACTTTTGATTCAATTTCACTGTAATCACAGCTCCAAGAATAAATACACCTTTATTTATTTTTTTATTTTCCCCCTGCCTCCAGGCCTGATTTTGAATCATGTTCCATTTGCAAAGCAAAGCCACGCTCAAGTGCTTTACTTATTTCTTGTGATATGCCTGGACTACAATGAGGTTATCAAGACATACAAAATCAAAGTAGTAAACACAGACAGAGGTGACTTAAGTACCAGGAAGAAACTAGTTAAAAGCTCAAAGGTTTAAATATTTTACCTAACATTAGGACTAAATAATAACAATTAAAAAAAAGACTGAGCAAGAAGCAGTACAGCCACAAGGGACAAGATTTCTAACTGTAACAGGTAGAGGGCTAAAGTGATGCAAACTTTATTCATTGTCCCACTACACCCTTGGCTCTATGTTTCTTGCAAAAACAGTTAGAGAAGATTGAGGATAAAATAGGAGCAGGTATAGAAAAACAGAAGAAACAGAGTTTGTGTATTTATCTACATCTCTAGGTTGATTCACTGTACTGCAGCTTAATGAACTGAAATCTCACAAGGAATGTTTGGTGAGATTACTGGTCAGAGGTGCTGTAATTTTATTTGGCTATTTGCACCTGTACGACAGGCAATTTTAATGGAGTCACTTAGACTGTGAATTCTTAAGTACATAGTGCTTTTTTCTCCCTGACATCACAGAAAAGCCAAAAAAAATACTTATTCTCTCTCATACAAAGGCAGACGGATGTTGATAACAACTAAGTACAAAAGATTAATTTGGTACTTAACTGGAAACTTTGTATCTGAACAGTTTTAAAGACACAAAACAAACAACGACAAAATGTCCGCAAATAAGCCAATTTCTAGGGTAATTGTCTGTTGCCGGGAAAAATATAGAAAGTGTTCCAACAGCGATCAATATGTCTCACAAAGAAACTGAGAAAGGTCAGCTACTCTATCAGCCCACACTGCCTACTTATAATTTTCTTTCCTCCTGTTGTTTAGGGATAACAGAATAACAACTTATTTATGTGGAAAATTTTGTTGGAAGAGAAATTACTGGACCCAAAGGAATATCACTGTTCAGCTGATACACTTTGATCAGAAGAATGAAAGATGAAAAAACAACATTGACTGTTCCATAAATTTTTTTTTCTACATATTCTCTACGTCTTGTCACTTAGCTTAACAACTTTGAATGCTCAGACCATGTGGAGACGCATTTACTAAATACTGTTTCTGTCCAACTTACAAAAAGCGAGCAATTAGAAAAAATGACGCATGCATATATTTTTTTTTCTACTTCAAGTAACAAAAAATGGGTATTATTTTCCATTTGATATATGGCACTTCTAACAATTGTTAAAAGTCTTTAACATGAGCTTTCAAAAGACCGGTTCTTTTCATAACATTAAAATAGCTTGATATGAACATTACAAGAAAAACAGCTATCAAGCTCAAAACCTACTTTTATTTTTATATATATAGATAGTTAGATATATAAGCACAAAGAATTTTCTGTGTGACCCGGGGATGTGCCATTCAGAATATATTTCTGATGTAATTCTTTTAGATTAATCTTTTAAAAAAACCCCATATATATTCCATCTTTTCCAAATACACTATTTGTATTGCACGATTCTATAACATAAGATATTCTTACATTGCATATGAAAGGAAAAAAAAAATTGTCATTACAATCAACCTATTTAGTCACTATTGTTGCTTTTACATAGTGGAATCATACGCAGAATCACAGGCTGAGCAAAAGGAAATACAAATAATAGCTGTTGCACTAAGGTAATGGAAAACAAGTCCGGATCGTCTGAAGGGCTACGCACAGTCATGGTGTCTTCATTCATGGAGACAGTCAAAACTCAGTTGGACAAGGTCCAGTGCAGCTTGAACTACCTCCTACACTAACCCTACTTTGAACAGGATGGCAAATTCAATGACCCTCTTAGTGTCTCCCTCCAGCCTAAATTACCTTACTACAATCCTGTCATTTGTCTTGTCATCATAATTGTTCACAACAGAAATGTTAGTAAAAAAACAAAACAAATCCCAGAAGAAGCGATAAGAACAACATTGGAACTTCCAAGATAAAACTGCTAGTAGCAGAAAAAACAAGCTTTATCAATAGACAGACATTAGCCATAACATAGAAGAAGGGCAAACAGGAAGAAACGAGTCATCAATATTTCAAAAATACCTGGAACTATATTTCAGTCATGTAGCAAAATGCTAAAGAAAAAAAGCTAACGGTACCACTTAGAAAAAGCACGCAGGCATTACAATAGTCCAAATTGGACATATTATATAAATATCCATGTTCTAGGGAATATTTGGAGATGCTGTATATCCTCAGTCTTTTCTGATTGCTCCTGAACTCTTATCAGTAGTTATGACTTTTTTTTTCCCCCCCTCCCAGTAAATTCCACAGATTATATAAGTTTTGGTGATTTCTGATTTGTGTTTTTAAACTTTAAGTCTAATGTCTTTTTCCTTTTGGGAAACTTCTCACAGGCATCAAAACGTTGCAGAAAACCTTCTTTCTAGTAATTTTTTCCTTATAGAATATAA
Source organism: Caloenas nicobarica (assembly GCF_036013445.1). Taxonomy (NCBI): domain Eukaryota; kingdom Metazoa; phylum Chordata; class Aves; order Columbiformes; family Columbidae; genus Caloenas; species Caloenas nicobarica. The sequence continues at coordinate 8,627,426 of NC_088256.1, forward strand.
AATCACTGTGCTACAAACTTTTAATGCTTGTCCTAGGCCTTCCTTAAGTGTCTAGAAAAAAATTAAATCCCTAAACAAGAATCTTTATGCCACTAAGTCTACAAGATTGTGCTGTAGTGGATAAAATAAGTCAAGAAATTCTCAAAAGACCTAATTACAATTACTACTACTACTACTACTACTGTATATATCTGAACAAGTGAATTGACTGAAGCACAAATGATGTCAACAAAAAGAAAGTGTCTCCTTAAACTATGTAAGGCTCAGATTTCACTTTTTTATATTGAAGCATTACTATTTAAATTAGCATGCATCGTACATACGGTCCAAGTTCATTTCCTTATTTAATAACTTTTTTAAAAGAAGCTTAGAGAATAAAAGGAAAGAAAAATTTTAAAGACCATAGCATCAGATGGATATAATTAACTATTGAGGTCAACACATAGCATTAGAACAGCATCCTAGCAAGTTATTTTATCCAGTTTCTAAAATTATACAGCAATGCAAGAAATCAGGCCTGCTTTTTCAGAAATTCAGAAAGACTACTTGTGGACTCGATGATCCTGAGCGTCTCTTCCAACCAAAATGATTCTGTGATTCAGTACTTTATATATGATTCAATACTTTATATATGATTCAGTACTCAACACTAATCCAACACTTCACTCCCACAGAAATATTTACAGAAACTCAATCTAAACCTGGAACAATGACCATTTCATGTGTTCCTGGAACTGTGATGTACACATAGTAGTTTCTTTTCTGCTTTTGGGTCATTTCAAAAGGTCACAAAAATATTCCAGCTTTGTTATTAGAAGAGTTCTTGCACTCCATACTTAATTTCTAAGATGTACCCACTGAAATCGTAAAATATCACTTTTTCCTACTGCCTCTGGTATTACTCAGTCACTCCAAAGCAATTCCCCCTGGAAATTTAGTAATAACCCTTGAAGAGCAACAGGTCATCAGCCAGATCTTTAGGCAGTCAAAAGGAAGGAAAATAAATTAAGTAATTGAAAGTATTTTCATTGTAATACACCACCTTGAAAACACTTGCCCTATAGCTCCTATCACCTTCATAGCAGTTGAAATACATACTCGAGGATAGGCTTGAATCACAATATTTGGATATTTCTAGTCTGAAGTCTGTTTCAAGTAGTTACAATAAAGTAGATTTCCAAATTCAGACATCCACATTCGAAAATGTAAGCCTTGGATTTATGAAAAAGTAAATGCACTGAAATATCTCTTGACAACTCTTCCTGTTCTTGTCAAGTCTTCACACAGATGTGCTGGCATACTGACTAATTATAAAAGAACTGGTGATCTACTTATTAAAAAAAAATCATTTCAGTGAATTTAAAATGAATAGTTAAATATATTGCAGTAAAACTTTATTAGAAAGTAAACTTGGTATGAAAGTTATGTTTTAAAGTAGTTATTCCTCCATCACACTGAAAGTCGTTATGATTACATCATAAAGTAAGCCAACTACTGGCAACACACAGATCAGTGAGCCACAGCTCTATGGTGAACAGTGGTATTTCCAAGTGATGTTAATATTCTCTAGAGACACAACGTGACATTCTAGGTATCTGTTTTCCCTGTACATTTCCTATGGTGCAGCAAATTATGGCTTCCAGACAGCCACTAGGAAAGACAACATAAACACATTAAAAAACTTAGCTGTTTAAAATTAAATTCTTCAATTCCTTCATAAAAAAGCCATACCCTGACATCAACCATTCTGGATGACTGGAAATGGTAATATAAGCATCTAAGTGAACTTCACGAGTCCTGTCAGAAATACAGAGCTTATCTTGAAAGTCTCAGCCTTAGCATCCGGCAGCTCTAAGGCATCAGCCAAATTCAAACACAACATGAATGCAGGTACATCACTCAAGTCTCGATTTTAACATATTTGTCAGTATTAGGTCTGTTTGTTGAGAATCAACCAACAACTACTTTTTTTAAAAGAGGAAAAACATACTCTAATTATCCATGTCTGAACCACATTGACAATTGAGTTTGCAAGTTACGAACTGGAGGATGACAGCTATCAGTGACCAACATCTAAGTAATTCTGGAAACATTCATCTAACTTCCTGCCACAGAACAAAACAAAGTTAACTATAACATGAGAAATAGAGAGAATTAAATAGAGAGAAATAAAACTTGAAGAAAGAAGAAATAAAAATATGTATGATATTTTACAGACAGTACTCACCAAAAATAGAGTTCTGAAGTTGCTCAGATCACCAAAGAATTCTTCTATGCTTGTTACTTTGGGATCAAAGGTGAAGTATTCTCCCAAATTTTCGTACAATTTTGTCATGTTGTTGTGCATGTTGGACAATTTTTCATATTGCTCTCGGGCACTCTCAGCAAAGCTGTAAGGTTTTGTTAAGGAAAATGATTCAAATGTAATCCCATCTAACAGTAAAAAAAAAAGTAAATTCAGTACAAAGGTTAGAACTGGAAAATATTCTAGTGCTGTCCTGCTTTCAAATATGACATTCTTCTCTATTAATGTTTACAAATCTGCAAGATCATATCAACATAAGGTGGTGGCACACTTTTCCATTAAATGATCCCTTTCCGATCGTGAAGGTTTGCCATTAACAGACTATACTATCGACTTCATAAGATTTCCAAAAATCTTGGACATTTCTATTCTAATAAATGATTAATTTTGTAAAATACATTCTATGAAAAGACATGCTGAAAATTAGTTTGCTGTGAGAATCTGACTATAATGCCCCTTTATATGAAAAAAATAGTTTTAGAACAATTCATTTGCAAATACGGGAAGGGTGCAAGCTACTAAGGGAAATATTAGTTTGCCTTGAAGCAGGTAAGTTTTAGTCTGGTTTGTTTTTGGTTGTGATTGTTTATATCCACAAAGATACAAAGTCCTAAATCGCTGTTAAAAAACCCAGCTAGTACACGATTAAACTAGTTCTGCTGATACTGAATTGCAGCTGATGAAAGTGTTGTGCTGTACATATCAAAACCCAAGAAAAAAAGACACAAGTTATTCCCTGAACTACAAAAATCACGCAGTCTGGCTCCCTGTGGCTTCTTCTTGAATGACTTGCATGCGAATTCCGATTCTTAACACAGCACAGCTCATGCTTCAACCTTTCCATTCTTGAGACTCTAATTGGAGACTCTGCTGAGTATCACATTTCTAATTACTCAATATCTTTAAGATCCCTATATCTCTGCAAAATAACAACTAACCTGGAAACTAATTAGGGAAAAAAGACATACAGAGAAACTGTATAAATCATTTATTTTTGAGACTAGACTAAATCCAAAAGTGATCCTTCAGAAAATAGTCAACAAATTGCAGAATAAAGAAATTCAGGTGGATACTCTATTCATAACATCTCCCTAGTGTTTGCATACTGTCAAGTACTTAGAAGGCTGCATTTCACAAGCTACATGCAAGAGGAACAAGTCTGAAAATATCTTCCAGAGGCCTAATATTTCACTTGGATTTTCCTGCTCTAACCAGTGGAAAGGTAGGTGAATATTAATTTAAAAATTGTTTTTTTAAAAGTATGATCAAAAACTTTATATATTGTGATTTTTCCTCTTAAGAAACTCATTTTCCAAGCAATCCTTTCTTCTTCATTAGAGCCTCAGTAGCATATAAGAAAAGCTGTATTCTTTTGTTAGCCGATAACGTTCATTTAGAACAGCAAAAAGAAGAAACTACCAAAGTGATGAATTTTAATATATAAATATCGAGATTTTAAAACAGTAATATCTACCTATATGTTTCATATTAGTGCTAACACAGTAGTAATACCTATATTTTCAGTTTATTGAAATGAAGTTTAACCTGCTTGGTTAGAATTTCAAGCTTGGACTGTTGAATCACTCATCTTAATACAAGACAAACTTGGTATAGTTCTGTCTTCAATGACATTTAACTGTACAAAAGGAAATAAAAGTTTAATGGCAAGAATACATTAAACAGGTAATAATAGCACATTACTGAATTATTGAGAACAGCCTAAAAATTTTAGAAAAACATGGCTTGCCTCAGAGTCAGCAGACTACTGTGTTGAACAACTCACAAAAATACTAGGAAAAAGAGATAGAAAGGTATATCATTATTTTTAAAGAAACTACAAATAGAATTTGTATAACTCCATTAATATAAAGCCAAATTAATATACTAAAAATGACTGAAAAGTCTGAAACAAACAAAATCTTCAAATATTCCAGATTTGAAATTAATTATTTGAGACAAAGCTCCCAGAGTTAAATTCTCCATTCAGGTTGCTCATTCAACATGAAAAATAACAGCAGTCAGCACTAAAAAGGAAGAAACAAAAAACCAAAACCAAACCAATACTGGTACTGAAACTAGAACATATTTTAAAGCAACACTGTAGAAACCTATACCATCATTTCAACATTATTTTTTTTTATCTAATAAGTACCAAACTGCAAATAAGAAACACTGTTAACAGATGGCTTGTAAGACAAATGAATGTCAGTAAGACAGATGAATATGATGAGCAGAGAGAACAGAGGGTTTTAACTGTACTTAATTTTGAAGCAAACAAGTCAGTGCTGTAGAGACAATAGTTTCCAGTCATAGATCATGTCATATTAACAAAGTTATTCTTTGTCACACTCTATATGCTTCATACAATCGTCACACTTATAAAATATTAGTAACTTGAAACATCACCTTGAAATGTACAGCTTCGAGTCATTGCAAAGACTTAGTCAATACAACAATCCCAGAGAGGCAAAGCCATACTTGCCTACACTATTTCACACACAAACACACATTATTGAAAAAAATCCAAGCTACCTAAACTTTGCATAATAGAAATACTTAATTCCAAGTTTTCATTAATATAGATTGCTCATTTAAAAACAATAACAACAACAAAAATCACAGAACTATCAAGTGTAAAGATGTTTGTGCAACTAAGAGAAATTACTTTCTTCACAAGCTCGGTTTTCCACATACGCACTTTTTTTAGTTTCTTTCATAACCATAAGAACATTCTAAGCCAAAACTTTAGTGTAAATACTATTATTTGAAAAATAATAAGCAAACAAAACAAAACCCTAACACACTTGGAAACACTCCCCAAGTTCCACATAAACAAAAATGGGCTTGTAAATCTGAATATACAGAAAGTTATTGCTTTACTAATACTAGGAAATATGCCACTGCAACAAGGACAGAACCATCTCTAGTCAGCATTTAGGCAACTTTGTCCATATAATCCTTACTGAAGTTTTGAAATACTTATCTAAGTGGTTATTAGGTAAAGGAAAGTTTATGTTCATTAATCCATTTCCTTTTGTTCATTTTAATACGACTGTAGGTGGCAACTACACAAAACGACCCTGAGATTTTCCAAGTGTCGGGTTTGAATTTTTGAAGCAGCAGCATTTCAGCCTAAAATTTACAGAAGTCTTCTAAAAGTGCTGTCCTATTTCACTGGTTTCACCCTGAGATTAAAAACTAAACAAATCACTGTTCAAGAACAGGTACCATGCAACTCCATAAAATCCTCTGTACGCTATGTGTCTGAAGAACTCTAAAGAAAATTAAAATGCAAACAAATAACAAAAGGAAACTTCATGTCTTTTAAACTACAAAGATACAGGTAAATGTAGACCATTAACTTCCATTGTCCTTATTACTTTCTTAACCTTTGCTGCCGAATTTCAGTTATCTACTAATTCTATTTTTTCCTGTCTCTTCTTCCTGTTAAGAGAGAGGCTGGGAAACTTCCACTTTTTTTTTTTTTTAAAGGATTATATTTATGTGTTTGCATTTACACTTGCTGCCAACTTAAGCTTCCATCCAGTTCTGTGGTTTGCTTGACAATGACGACCACGGGGGCGGCGGGAGGGGAACAAAAAACCACAAACAACCTGCTCGGAAACTCAGATGGATAATATTCTCACTGCAGAAATTCTTAAGTGTAGTGTCAGTATCAGAATACAGGTAAATATTAGTACAGCTGTATAAAGCCAGATGTCCTTACAGAAAATATATTTTCAGTCGTTAAGTCAATGATTTTTACACTTTGCAATATATGACCAGATTACTACAGCTTGCTGGCATTTCAGTGCAACGCCTAAATTAATTCACTTAATTAAGCAAGCAATCGATACAAATGTTACCATGACACTATGCTACCACATTGTGTCAAAGGTAAAGAATAACTAATTACCACCAATAGTAGAATTTAAATCTTCATGTATCACTACCACGGTACTTCCATGCTTTCTAGTGGTTTCTTCCATATAAACAGATGAGAAAAAAAGACCAGAGAAATCAAGGTTAAAGACCTCAAATTTGCTGGAGGGAAAGGCATCACTTCCACCGTAACATCTGCTATGAATTTCACATCAATATATCAATAACTTGAATAATAGTTAATAAAGTACCTGAACACACACAAAAAACCCCCTCACTTGCCCGAAGGCAAGACCTATTACTGTCAGCATTTACAAAGAAAACGAAAGCCAACACTGACAGCTTGGCATTCATCAACAATGAATATGCCACAGTAGAAAGAACATTGGCAATTTAACTATAATTATAAAAAACACACCGATGTTCTGGCAGTTAAGGAGGTCCCTCTCCAGGGCATACAGCGATTATAAAAATGGAATTTAAGGGATGCTGACCAGCAATCTGAGACAATATAACAAACAGATCAGAGAGTTGATGTCTTTGATACCTTAAGAAGAAGAAAGAATGCACTGCAAAACAAAAAGGAGATAGCTGCCGGAAACATTTTAACACTTTCCAAATGCATTTCAAAGACTAAACAGAAGTTCTTTTGACGTACCCTTCCAGCTACTGGTTATAGGAAGCTGAAAACAGGTGAAAGCAGCATTCCATTGGGAGAGTTTTTCAGGTAATGCTTGATTCTCAAAAGTTTGTGCTGATAGAAAAAATTCATTTAACAAAGGCAGCTGGCATTATGCTACTGATGGATTAAGTCCTAATAGAGAACAAAAACACAGGAACAAAAGAAAATGTTTTCCACTGGGACTAGAGATGGAAGATGTTCTAATTTATAAATATACTCAACCCAAAGCATCAATGTATTTAGCATAGTATATAAATAAGCATTATAACAAGGAGGTAAAAAATAGTCAGTATGGGATTTTCTAGGAGTCTGGAAAGAAAAGCCACCTAAACTTATTTAAATATCTGATCTACTTATTTTTCTATTAACTTCAGTTTTACTGAATGTATCAAGGATGGTTATTCTACTATACACATATACACACTATACACATATACTAATATTCATTACAGACAGAAACTGTTCTCAAAAGCCAGCAAAGCATTATTAAAAAACAGAAACATGGCTTCATATGATTTCCTTTCAATTTCTCCATATTAGTCTTTTTAGGTGCATTTCTGTTTGTTTCTACAGTTAGATTTTTATATGACACACTGCTTTTAGATAAAAGTTATAGTCAATCCTAATTTATAACTTAAAATAGGAAAACTGGTAATCCATTTATTATTTCCAATGTAAATCTCTTTTTTTCTCTCAAAATAATGCATTTATTAGAAAAAATATATAGTGTTTGTTTGTTAGCCCTGAACTGCAGATTGATAAACCTGCATTGAGGAGTGCAAAATGTCCATGAACTATATCATTACACAATGACAAAGCTCCGAGCCTTCATAATCCTAAATACTGCAAGACTGAAAATATATATGTCAATGTGTATTATTCTGTGCTTTACTAAATTTACAATTGGAAATAATGTAGCATTCTGTTAGCTATTCCAGACTCTTGCGTACTCATTTACTGTTGTGAAAATCGACAATTTCCATCAGAATGTTCTGTGTCTCAGATAATACAGTTTAATTAAAGCTGGCTTATTAAAATTTCCATGACAAATTATATGTTTGAATGTTTCTCTCCCGTCCTGAGCTGAACTACAGAATTAATGTCAGTTCTTGAAGTGGGAGGGAATGCAGCCACAAATCATAATGCCGCCTTATTATTCTGGAGATACACGTACACACTACAGCTTTAAGGGGAGAGATGCATCTGGAATTTCTCCAACAACTAACATACCAACAGTTGATGTTTTGATAAAATTACAACATTATTAGTTCAACACAGAGTATATAAATTGTAACGATGTAAACCCGATCTATTAATCTTTACTGAGTATTCTTCTATTTTGAAGAAACGAAAGTTAGTTTTACTTCCATTAACTGTCCGTCAACTCAATCCATAACATGTTAGTCCAGACACTGTGGGAAAATTAATAAATGTGCTGAAAAACTGCCTATTCAAAAAGCTTGAAGGTAAAACTGTTGGAGCCTGAAATGATATAGTTGGGGGAGAATTAATTAGGCAGAAAGAATTATGTAAACAATCACACAACAGCTGATTTTTGTTTGTATGTCTTTATGATGGGTTAGATAAAGCATGTAAGAGCAGGATTAAAAAAACATTTGTGCCACTACTCACTACAAATCTTGTGTTTTACTAATATGAATATGTGGATCACCAGATCTGCTTGCAAATTTATTCTTAGGTGGCACTTGACATCCTCAGCAATAAATGAGCAACAAAAGGACATTAAATGTACAGTAGAGCAGACATGAAATCAGAAAACAATTCGAAGACTCTGCTTCCACTGAGCGCTCTGCATTTATACCTAAAAGTACTTTAATGGAAATTCCTGACCTAATGCATATTTGGCCTTCTTCATTTCTCAGTCTGAATCAAGTGTTGAGCCAAGTTGAGCTTAAGTGGGTGAGTGAGCACTGGAACAGGTTGTCCAGGGAGGTTATGGAATGTTGGAGACACACAAAAGCCATCTGGGCACAGTTCTGCAGTCTGCTCTAGATGGTCCTACTTGAGCAGGGGGTTGGGACAAGATGACCTCCAGATGTCCTTTCCAACCTCAACCACTCTCTGATTCTGGGAAGTCCAAATGAACGAGACTTTGGTTACTCTATCCAGATGTAATTCCAGCTTTACCCTCTAAGCTAGATATCTAACGCAACTTCATTCCATTAAAAAATCCAAAATTTACAAATCCAAAACTTACAAAAAAGTTTTACACACTGTACCTTACACAACTATAGCTTTTCCCACTCCAAGCGTGCCAAAATTAAGTCAGATTATGAAAACTGCTGAAGAAAAACATGAAACACTAAGAACAAACCAGTTGTCAGAATCCTCACTATGAACTATAAACATAGTTTTAAAACTACCTTTCTGAATTATTTCTCAACAAATCAAATGGTCGTTATTATTTAAACTTGGTTTTACAATTAAATGGATTATTCTCATCATCAGAATTTCACAAGATACTAACAATTCAGCTAAATCAAATACAACGACCAAATAATTGAGTTTATCTGCAGTGGGTTTGACGTAGGTTCCTATCTGCACTTCAGACAAATAATTGTCTGACTTCACAAAAAAGAACCAAACCCATGCTTCAAACTCATCTGTTAATATAATGTAATTCCTTGACATGATCACCTGTAGTTAAAACCCTAAGCTGACTGCTTGCTAATCTATAGCTATACACTATTCATAAATCAAAACATTTTTTCCCCCCAGGGATTCACTTCTCTACTACTAATATCGAGGAAACAGCCTTCAACAAGAACAAATATTTTTGTAATGATTTCCAAACAAGTACCACTAAGTATGAAATTTCACTAAGAATCATTCAACCACACATACTGCATTCTGTCATTTAAAAGCTCTTATATAGCATTTCAGAGCAGGATTCTGGATCAAGGAACAGCCAAGCTAGGCAAAAAATATATTTTATAGAGTTGGAAGAGAAAGTTTGATTCAGTAGTGTCATCCTCTTTAATGAACGATGTACTTTTAGGTTCTAATCTCCAAGCTCATTCATAATAGAGCATTCTTTGTATTGAACTGGAGAAACACAAACAGAGCTTAATAGCTGAAGACAGAAATTCAGCTTGAATAACAGTGAGTCATTTACACTGATAGCTTTATTTTCACCTGCTATCAGAATGTAAACAGATGCTAAGAATTTTATCATTCACATTACGTACATAATGTACACAGAAGACAAGACTTCTGGAGCATAAACCGATAATTATGAAACACAATTATATACCTAATATTTTCTGCCTGTTGAAAGCCTTTGTTCTGTGAAAAAAAAAAATCCAGAACTCTTCATTACAATACACCTCATCTACACAAATTAGAACCCAAAGAAACCGAGACCCACAGAAGGAGCCCCATTTTGTCTGTTTACACAAAATCATGTATTTCTGAAGACCTTAAGGGTTCACTAATAAAATACCCATAAAAAGCTCAGTTTGAGAATTTCCTTCTCATTACAAAGCAAATTACCTCATCATTCAGCATTCTGACAGCATAGCCCAGAAAAAAACCAACCAACCAACCCAACAACCACCACACACCACAAAAGAACAGTTGCTTCTCAGTTATCACACAGCAAAGAGGTCTATTCCTTTCCCTGGTCTTAATTACGTTAATACCTGAAGAAGTCAGTAACTATCAGGATTATTTAATACAACCGCATCCACTGTGTACAGACACTATTTCAGTGCTTGTGTTTATGAAAATGAAGCACAGCAAGATCATAACCACCTGATAACAATGCTGGCTGTGACCCGCTCCTCCCTCAATTGCAGAATCGTGCTTAAGTTCATGTTCATTAAGATGAGGCTTTCTGACTTGTCTCTAAATGGCCATAAAACTTTCATCTTGATAAACACTAGAAAAATCTGTCAATGTTGACTCACTCTCAGCTCTAAGCAATCATATCAATTCCTAATTTTCATGCATTCGAACTCCTCAATAATGAAAAGACCATTTCCACTGATTCTACATACACCACTTTGCTATGTACAAGAGAAAGTCTACGTCAACCTAATTTCAATACTGCCTTTTTTATTTATACTTCTGTTAATCAGGATGCAAAGATCAGCACTCATTTCTCTAAAAGTCCCATTGGAACTCTCTAGGCAAAAACTGAAAAACAAGGGCCTATTTTATAAAATATTCAGTCCAAGAAACAAAGCTCCACAGGCTTTTTCTTAAATTGGTTTACATTGGAAAAGTCTGTTCAAATACTTATGAATATCCTGTGGTAGCATGAAGGAAAAAAAACTTTAAAAGTAAATAAGAGCACTGGGCTCCTCAAACTGAACACATGAAAGGCAGCGTTTATAAAGCCACAGGCTAAAGAGAAGGGAAGCTATTGTCTTAATTTTTTTTTTTTTTTTTAATTGGAGAAACTCCACAATTAGAGCTAGATAGTAACCTAAATTATCTTAAAAACACTAATATTATTGTTCTTTCAGAGAGGGGAAAACAAAACAACAAACAACAACAAATGAAAAAAACCCACACAGTTGCTGACCTCATAAGGGTTTTTTTCCGTAATTGTAATAGGGAAATAATCCTTGAAGTCCATACACCCATTTTTAACAGGACACAGAAAGATCAAAACAATTTCTAAAAGTTCTAGAACTGAAAGTGAAACAAACATTACAACCTGACAAAAACAATGCTTTATTTCCACTGATGAAGTCAGCAGAATTTTGAAACTGCTTTTGCAAAAACATGCAGAGAGCAATTGAATTTACTGACACTACCTGACAGTTGAAAAACAACCTTTTAAGAGAATGGCAAAATGCCATCATGAATGAAAGAGGCGGACTCTTTATAGCTTCATTTGTTCTGAAATGGATGTTGTGAGAACTGTTAAAAATCAGGAAAAAAGAAGAGCATACCAGAAGAAGAATGAAAAAGATAGAGGTATAGATAAAACTTCACACTCAGTGTATATTGGTTACGTATTTCGTGATCTTCCCTCGCAGTTCTTCAGCCTTTTTAGACCTTTAGCACACACTTCACTGTGCCGATGGCATGAAGAGGGAGGGGGTAACTGGTAGGAGTCCAACAACAGAAGGTACTGGGTGACAGAAGAAAGGCAAAAAGATTCTTACAAAACTGCAGAAAAATGTGAGGAATTCTCCAGTTTATTACTCCAGCTTGGTAATGTTTTACAGGTTATTTTCCTATGCTTGTACAAAATTCATAGACTTTTGCTCAGATCCTTCGAAGTCATAGATCATATTTTTGCCTGGAATCCCATACTAACAAGTCTGAAAAGGAGTCACTTCCTATAAACTTTATGCAGGTGCTTTTCCAGCACCTTTTATAACAGAAATAATCTAGTTATTAATTCTCCTTTGTGATATTTTGGTTTAAAAATAATTTGAAACAATATGAAGTATGGTATTTGTAGCTTTGCCAAACTCAAATCTCTCTCTTTTTTTGGTGGCAAACAATTAAGTATAATCAGTATTCATGCATTAATTAGAAAGCAACATAGAAGACATAATAGTCAAGAATATATCAAACAGAAAATGTTGCAAGAGTAATGGATTTCTAGTGTACCTTCCCTGGAGAACAATTAGATAAAAATCTGTTTAGATGAATAAAAACAAGAAAGAAAACAACTAAAATGCAGCTACTACAAACAAAATTATTCTGCAAAATTTGTTTGACATATTATATTCAAATTAATTAAATGTGACTGCTTCAAATAACACAAAGCATTGACAAACAAATGTTCTAATAACAATAAAAAACATTAGTTGTTGATGCTATTTCAGCAAAGCCACAGTAAGGTAGCCACTCCTAGAAATATTATATTAGCTTTGCAACACACAACGAGATGCCTTAAACAATAACTACAGCTTTGTGTGCCCTGAATCTTTCAGAGAAACTGCAATCACTCTCTCTTTGATCATGCAGTTTTTCCTCACCTCATCTGGATTTAATTAAGAGAGGTACGTTTGAGCTGTCAGTTGTACCCTGTTTTAACAAGCTTCGATCAGTAGATCTGATGGTTACTTCATCCAGATCAAGTTTTTTGGTGAAGTGTAGGGAAGAAAAAGAGAAGTGACTCCTTATATTTCTAGGTTTCCTTTAATGCAGCGATGTCAGAAGTCCTTATTTTCTTGTTTTTCGAAATCTGAAAAAGTTCAGATCATATGTTTCAAGAGCCTAGATGTTCAAAATCAAGGAGGAAAAGGAATGATTTTATATTACCTGATAAAAAAGCATAGAATAAATTTATTCAAATTGAGATTTGTTTACTGCAAACAACTGTTGTAATGAAGTGTTCACAAATTCAAGCACGGGAATAAATGAAAGTGAACAACTACAATCTAAAAATGAGAGTCTATTTTGCACCTAAATTGTAATTTGAATACCAGTTGCATACTTAAAACCACACATCACATATTATTTGAGTGAAATGGTACATGTCCTTTCCCTCTTGTTTTCTCTCCAGATATTAATACCAAAAATACGTAGCCGTAACTTACTCAGAAATTATTTCCTAGGAATTCACCACCGTATGCACACAAATCACCTTGCCCCAAGTGACTGGGATTAAACCAAGAAGTCAGGAAAGTGAAGTAATCCCTCAAATTTCTATCTTGGCCAAACACTTAAGGATATTTCTTAAACAAACATTCCTGGCCAAACATAAAAACAAAAAGCATCATCATGGGGCAATCAATATCTGAAATGAAAGCTTCCTATACTCAGATACACTGCTTTAAAAAGGAGTTCACTTTCCCAATGTCATCTTTTTCCTGCAAAAAGTTTTAACTGTTTTTTTTCCTTTTCGTGGAGCGGAGAAGTGTAGAGAGCAAAAAGCAGTTCCATCAATGCCAACATTTCTGATAGAGCAATATCTCATGACGGTTTGATTTCGATATCTAATGCTGCAGCTCCAGGAATTTATAGAGAACACTCTCCCTCTAATTTTGCATTTTAAAAAAAGCATATAGCAAATTAGAAAATGGATCTCTAATGAATTATCATTCTAGCAGTGCCCAATTCTTTACAAAAATATATTTCAGTGATTTTGACAACTTAGTTTAATGTAACTTAAAGGATGAAAGCACAGTTTCCCTCAGGCAATTATTCACAATCAAGAAGCCTTTAGATTGCCATGTATTTAAGTACATTTTTGTTCATGGAATTTTATTCTTTAGAGTCTCCTAAACAAGCAGGCTTTTCCTCCTATATAGTTTTTCATGTGTCTGTGTGGATTACTGTCAAAAAAATCCTTCTCTCACTAGTTGGCCAGCATGTACTTCAAAAATGCGTTTCAGCAACCTTTTTTATATTTTTTTCCTTTGTTATATAAAATTCTCAGTCTCACTCAGTACTGGCTTTGAAGCACAATTCTAGGTGCAGTCTTCGAGGTGCAGAAGAGAATGGGGCTCCCTCATGAGGTAAATCTACATAATCTCAGGGATTAAACAAAAACATCCAACACAAATCTATAGCTGAATGTTTGAGTTTAGCCTATAAAGTTTGTACTATGTAATTTACAGAATGTTTTTCAGTAAGTAAAAATTAGAAAAATAAGCTATTTAAAGTTTCTAATTGGCGCACAGCTACCTGTTGCTTATCAAGTGGCCTGTTTAGGAGGCTGGTTGACAGAGTCACTTCGGCGGCAGCTCTGAAGAGCAAAGGAGCCCGGGAAGGTTGGTCGCTCCTCAAGAGGCGCAGGAGCCGACCGGCCCCACGTGCCCGAAGACGAGCCGATGGGGAAGAAGAGCAGCCTGGCTGGACAGAGAGCTTCAGCTGCAACTCGGGAATGAAATGAGAGTTTATGACGGTTAGAAGAATGGGCAGGCTGCTCCTGAGGACGACAAGGATGTGCTGAGGTTATGCAGAGAGAAAATTAGAAGAGCCCAAACCCAACTAGAATTTAATCTGGCTACTGCCGTAAAAGCCCATTTAAAATGTTTCTCTAAATACATAAGCAACAAAAAGTGGCTAAGGAGAATCTTCATCCTTTATTGGATGCAGAGGAGAACTGTTTTTCTCAAACATAGTACCACACACTTTTCCAAAGTTATCCTCCCACCACTACGTCCTGATTCCTGATCCCTCTCCCAGGGCCCTTTGCTGTATCTCTCCCTTGCACTTGCATTATTTACTGATTTGTTACCTGAGAATTTAACTGATATGCTATTTGCCTTTTGTTAGAGACTTTTCCCGGAAGAAGTGGACTTCACACCTGAAGAACCTGATTGCTACTTATCATCCTCCTTTGTGTACACCTTTAACGCAGTCTGTAGTCTGTGAGACTGATCTTGTTTCAAAGCAAATCAACAGTTTTCGCATGACTGGTCAAACACTGAAACAATGATTTACTAATATCTCTCTGTTGGTCTATATCATATTTTCTTCATACAAGAATAGAATATCTCATGATCAATTATGCAGGCCTGTATAGAATTCCTTTCCCAACAAGGAACATAAAGACATTCAAATACAGAAACAAAAAAAGGAATCAAGCCAGGAACCATGCAAAAGCACAGCAAAGTATCGTAAAAGACTCATTAGGACAAAAATAAACATCTGGAATCTTGCCAGATTAGACATGCCCAATTTAAAGTTCTCCAAATACTATTTCACTGAGCAACACACAGACTGTATCAAATTAAACAATTAACATGAAATATCTGAACAGTATCTCTGTTATTTGACAGTACGTAATAAAACCCGACTAACAATTCTTTTCATGCACAGTGCACTACAGAAGAAAACACAAAATTTCAGCATATCTTAAGGAAAAGTACATGCTTTGTGTGATTAACCTCCCCTTTCCCCTGAAAAAGCACCCACGTGTATTGCAGAAAGCTTCAGCTTTCACATTTACTCAGAAGAAATTAAACAGAGGGCATAAAAATGGAGACTAAAACTATGCCCAAACCTCCTTCACTCCTCAACTCTCTTCTGTCCAAGAAATAGTTTAAGGAAAATAAACTCAATATTATACTGTCTCTCACGTAGGAAGACTGCACTTGACCAAGCAGCAAGATGAAGAGGTTTTTTTATACAAGGTTAAACTGATCTTTAATTGGGAAGTGTCTTTAATTCTACAATGGTTGCAGCTTAGTAACTATAGATGCTCAATGCACATTAGTAAATCAATGAAAACAAAGTTGCATTGAAAATGGCTAGTATAAAAACCTGCATAGCAACTCAGAAATTGTAAAATATACTACTTTGTAGAACTCCCATGAGGATTGTAACAGTATCATGACAAATTGATTTTTCCCTTAATTTAGGAAGACGTTTATTTGGGAAATCAACTAGCAATACTGCTATTTACTGTAAATAAATAACAAACCAAACCCAACTGGTTTTCAGTCAGGATCAGAAAAGTAGACTCATTCTATCAGGACAGTAAAATAACTTGCCTTGTTTCAACAAAATATCTTCATAAGATAACTTCGTGCAAAGATTCAGGTTTCATCTGCTTCATAGTACAGGAAGCACAACGGGAAAACGTGTTGCAGGTCTAAAATATTTACACACAGCAGAAACAGTATATTTAACCTTATATTACTTCAGAGATGTTTACTGACCTTCATAACAAATATCTAGTCATACAAAATGCGACACCAGTCACGTAAATATTTCAAAGCAATTTCAGTGGGGGATTATTTTCTTTTCAGGGTGAAAAATTAAGTAAGTGAAAGCATTAGTAAATGCCACGAGGCCATACTGACATTTCTCAGTGGAAATGAAATTGAATAGAAACTGCTATATCATGACTGTCACTGAACAAGATGATCTGCTGAAAAAACCCCAAAAAACAAACGAACAAAAAAACCCACAAACAAACAAGCAAAAAACCCCCAAATCTATGAGTTCCTGGGGTTGTTTCTGCAAGTGCTGCTCAGAACTATGATCTTCAGCTGTTTCAGTTGTTGTGCCTTCTAATTACAATAGGTGCTGGTCATATTTCTGACCTGCTGATTATCTAATTTTTAAACTGGTACCTATAAAAAGGCTAGTCTGCACAGGAAGATCATTTTATATGCTGGGGAGGCACGCTCTCTAAAGACTAAGTAAACAACTTAAGTACATTTGAGCTCAATAACATCAAACAGCAGTCTTTTTTTTCTCTCTTATTTTAATAATGTCACTTGAATATACATAACTAAACACAGCACGAATTGCCTGTAATCTGATTTTGAACTTGGCAGGGTCAGTTCTTCAACAGGATTCAAAATGCTGAGATGCTATGAGCTTGAAGAATTAGTAATGAAAAAAAAAATAAAAAGAAAACAGTGTTTAATCAGTGATGATATGAATTTTCAAAAAAAAAAAAATAATAAAAAAGAACAGTAGTTTGGAAGAGAAAAGCAGATTATATGTATGTACTAATTCTTCCTATCTTCTATCACAGTGCTTTCAGAAGTGGGATTTTCTGCCTATGCCGATGAAATACGTCAGACCTTCAGATGTACTTCTAAGAATTACAAGCACGATCAGTTTAATCAAGTGTGTCTTGGTTGCTTTAGCATATCCATTTAAATATGATGTGAGTTTTCAGAGATAAAAGGTTTTTAAATGTAACCTTTCACAATGATACACTGTTGATTTTCTTTTCAAAAGTGCATTTTAGTGGTTCTTTTCTTGCATTTGGGGCAACACAAAATAATGCAAATTTGAGGCAGACACATTTGGTGGCTGTCAGTCGAGAAGCCAGGCAACTCACTAACATCTCAAATTTGATACTCAAGTCACAAATTTGGCTGTCTTAGAGGTACATGACCTCACACCAAAGCATCCTGGATGTAAAATTTAATGTACAGGAGCCACATGATTTTTTTGTCTTTGCTTATCACGCCAATCAACTATGCAAATTTGAATAAAATCCTGTAGAATATGCAGAAGGAGGTGGAAGTTCTTAAGAGCACTTAAGTATCACATTAACAATGAATTCAAATTGACACAAGTCTGTAGTGGAAGGGGGAAAAAAATGTATTCCTAGTACTTAAATGTACATTCTACTGCAAAAAGTTCCTTGCAACATGAACAATTTATACACTTGGGAACTTTCAGGGTGTAGGTGTAAGCTTAAAGTATTCCATTTTTCCCCCCACTGGAAAAAAGTCTATTTTAACGTTCCATTGTTTCTAGACTTTCCTCATTTATAAGTAATATCAATAATCTGAATTTAGTGTTATTTATTCTGTTTTCTCTGTATTAGCAAGAAAGACTAACAACTGTTGAAAACACTAAAAAAATTGCTCAACTAAGCATTTAATAGAGTATTAATTTTTTCTGAGGTAAGACCTGGAGGGAACAGCGGAAATGTTGATCTCTTAAACTAGAA
The DNA here is from genome assembly GCF_036013445.1 of Caloenas nicobarica. Taxonomy (NCBI): domain Eukaryota; kingdom Metazoa; phylum Chordata; class Aves; order Columbiformes; family Columbidae; genus Caloenas; species Caloenas nicobarica. The sequence continues at coordinate 8,645,654 of NC_088256.1, forward strand.
TAAATCACTCCCGTTTCATTTCCTTCCACTGTGTGCACTGGTAAGTCTTCTTAAAAAAGACTTTATTCCCTGGTGCTGGCACTTGTTAAGATATGTGTTTTCTGCTGACTGTTCCTTGGGTTTGTTTTTAACTGTAAGCAAAAGGCTTAACTTTAGACAAATGCTCAACACTAAAAGTAACAGAACACCCTGATTACATTCCTACAATGTAAACATAACTTAAAAAAAATAAAAGCCATGCTACATCTAGAAGCCAGGTCGTTCTATTCCTTTGTTTTCATTACATAACTTAATACTTCATAACTTTCAAATGACAGTAATTACTTTTTCACTGCCTGTTTTGGACAACGCTTGGGTAAGGAGGGGAGAAGAGAGAAAGAGAGCAAAGTAGCAAGTGCATAAGAACCAGACCTTTACTCCCTGGATACTATTTAGGAAAAGCATTTTATCTGGCTAAATAACCATTATTTTCCCTAAATACCTCTTTTAGTTAAGAACTCCACTTTGCAATGAAAGTGTTTTCAAATGTCATTTTTGCAGATAGCAAGAACAAAAACATAATATAAATATTGTTAGAGAAGGCACATGCATAACATTGTCTTAAGGGTTATACGTGACCTAGAATTCGAAAAATCATTGAATGGTTCCATTTTCCAGTTCCCAAAGTACTGAAAAACACCTCTACATTTAAAAACACATTCAAATACACTCAGGCAAAAAATAGTTACTTCAAATGTAAGGGCATATACAAAAGTTCCTAGAAGTCTTCCCCGTTCAGAGTTATTTTTGAGAAGCCCCCAGTTATGAGGAAATTTAGTTACTAATGTACATTCTCATGCAGAAATGAAGGCACCAGTGCATTTCGAACTTTCTGAAAAACAAAAACAGGCTTTTCTAAAAATGACATCTCAAAACACTAACTGAATTATTTTTCCATAACGAGCTAGGAGGAAATCCCAAGTGTTAACAGATGACAAGAGTGTTAATGCCATTACCATCCTTTCAGCACCCCATGTCAGGGTGTAAATGATGTCCTGCTGCTCAGTCACTCTGAGAGGAAAAAGGGTTCACAACCATTTTCAGATGCTGAGATGATGATTCAGAGTCCATTCGTTTCTTCCCTAGCGGCCTGCTCCGAGATTCCGCAGTACAGTCCTTCGTACAAGAGAATTGCCAGTTGATGTTTTAGTGCACATTAAATATTATCTAACATTCTCAGTACATAAAAGTCCTACACGCACTTAAAGTAGGCTTCTCCCCAGATCATTTCACTACCACTGAAGTACATCAAGCAAGGAACTAATAAAGCTCCTATTTAGTTGTGAAGCATTAATCATTATTAGATAGAACTATGAGCATAAATACATATCAAGTAAGAATATATGCCTTTCAAGAAGACAGAGTTTTTATTGCATAAAAAGGATTCTGTTTTAATGAACGATGTTCCCTTCTGAAAATAAAAATTAGTTCACAAATCACTGTTTTTCTATTTAATGATAAGATGACTACACGCAGCTTTGAAAATTTTTTATCTGCAGTGATTTTTGTTCTTTTATTCATGGTTGCCTTAATGTTGCAATTCTTTAAAAATAAGCTTTTAATTCATCACATGTATGCAAATCAGTTAGAAAAAAACAAGTGGCACCCTTTATTGCTCTAGTAGGCAAAAGATTTTAACAAGATTAGGCATGTTACTATTTCTTACTAGAGTAAACAATACAGCTAAAACCAGGAAAGCTATAAAAAAACCCCACCTTCATTTAAGGACATACTAGTACATCTAGCATACAGTATATAAATTAATGTAAGATCACTTACAAGCTATCTAATCGTCCAAAAGCAACAGAGCAGAAAGTCATTCTCTCTAACTAGCAGGATAACAGAAAGAATGAACCTAATGGCCAGCAATTGAAGAGCGTGTCCCTCCAGCCACCCTGGCTCTACCAATTCTCCCTTCTCCTCAGAACAAAGCTCCTGCCTATTTTCTAGAGGATTAAACCTTCATCCCTAGGGGGTAGGTGCATGTTGGGAGGGGCAAGAGGTGGTATTTATTATTTATGTATCTACAGTCCTAAGTCAAGATTAATTAATAAATTAACTCTGTGCAGCTTTCCATTACTGCCTCTGAAATACCCTCTTAATTTTGTTGTCTTTGATCTTTCTTAATAACATTTAAAGTATCTTGAGCATCTTCCTCAATCCCCAACTAGACACTCATGTTTTAACATCACTAAAAAGAAAACAGCACATATACCTATGGCAAGTCAGTATTAAATTCAGAGTTTTCTACTTGAAAAATCTTCCGTTAGAGGCAGGAACACTGAAATAAGACAAGCAGTGAAAGCCAGATTTGTCACATTGATTACTTTTCTAGACTGTTGAATCAGGCTCCCCAGTGCTGCATGAAGCTGGGCTAATTATGAAAGAAACTGAATGTGCTTCTCTTATCAAATTATCATTTAGTTGCCTATAGTCTTACTTTAAATATAAACTATTCAGATAACATTAACCCATTTTCCTCAGTTTGTAAATAATAAACATTTTTAAAATAACCATTTGATATGTATCAAGTTAGCAGAATGCAGTCAAGACTGCATGAATTTAATTCTAAAATCTGTAATCAACAGGGTATAATTACTTGAACATAGTACTTCTGCAATATATTGCAATTCTTTAAACAGGTTGTGTAACAGTAATATACTACTCTTCCTCTCTTTGTATTTAATTCCTAAAGCAGTTTTAAGTTATTTTTAAGCATTCAAGAATTACATGAAGTATTATGCACTGAGATGAATAAGTGTATAAGCTAAATAAAAAAACTGATTAAGTGAAATCACAAATTAGCCTGCTTAGAAATAGGTCAGGACAAAAATCCTAGATGAAAATCTAAGCAAAATTTCAATCCATCTTTGTTTCACTCATAATACTAAAATCTTGCCTTATTTTCTAAAAAAAAAGGTTTAAAACCTAAAATTAAGTTCTTTCAAAGCATTTGCTTCTATATTATGAATATTGTTATTATTATTATGAATATTACGAATGGTATTTTTATTGTAATTAACTTCCCACCTTAGCTTGATATCAAGCCATATTCCTTTCATATTCTCCGAAGAAATTCTCATCCACAATTACTGGTTAACAGCTTTGTTTATTAGCAGGAATGGGAAGGAGAAACTATGCCTTTAATCCTGGAAAAATTCCTGCATCCTGAAACTCTCTACTGAGAAATTATTTATGTTCAGATACATCTCAAATTTTCTGAAACACTCAAGCAGTTAGAGAGATGTTCAGTCTGAAATTCTTTAACTTTCCAATCTCAGTACGTGCTATCAACAACAATTCTTCAACGAGCTGACGGAACCAAAAGAAATACACACTGAAGACTAAGATGTCATTTCCCTCCACTTAACTTTTATTCTTCTGATAAAAAAACCCCACAAAACGAAACAAACAAACAAAAATAAACAAACCAACCAACCCCAAAACCAAACCAAACAGCACCACCACAGGAGTATAGAAAATCTAAAAATATTCAATGATAGGCAGAAATAAATTCTATAATTTGACATAACTGGAGAGGACTTTCTGAAAATGAAAACCACCATTTATCAGGTCATCTATTAATTATGAAAACAAAAACACTTAGGCAGAATCATTTCATTTCTTGGTCTTATCTATTTTGTCAAGCCACTAAATTCACTAGTATGATAAAAGCTGTCAGACACCTAGAGTTCAGGGTGACTATTTTAATTTTTTAATTACCAGGAGTTGGTAAGGTAGCTGTGACATCAATGTACGTGCACTGAAGTTGCCAATAGACCTTCAACAATTAATTTTCAAAAATTCCATGGAATCCTCGTACATTAGTACTATTTTAAGAAAAAAAAAAAATCTACCTTTAAGAAATTCAGGCAATAAACCACAGAACAGAAAAAGGTAAACATTACCTACCTGGCTCATTTTTCTCATCAAATCAATTGAGTGATGCAAATCATTTTTATAAGCACAGCAAATATATAGGTAGCAAAACAACAAAGGGCAAAGCATTTACTCAACACAACTGAAAAAATGTATATAACCTGTAAATAGAGCTGTCGGGCTTAACAAGAAAACATGGTTGCAAACGGTGCATTTTACTATCTTGGTTTCACTTACGAACTAAAGAGAGGCTTACTTGACAGTATTCAGCCTACACATGAGGACGAGGCAAAGGACAATTACAAGGCAATATTATAAGATTTTCTTATGCAAATGTATCTCAGGAAAATAATAAGCTTTTTCTTTTAATAGCAGAACTGATACATGTGATTACTAACAAGTCTCCTAACCTCATAAATAAGACAAAGTAGAAGAGAATACGTAAGTAACAAGAAATAATTTTCCACTTCATCATGAGTTGTCTCCCTTAAGCTTCTTTTCTGCAGTCTTGTCAGAAACTTAAAATAAATCCATAGAGATGTTATATTTAGTATCTTCTTGTGAATTTCTGTCACTGAATCCGTTCAGATTGTTAATCCCACTGAAACTTAGTTTCCATATACACGGTAGTTTAAGAGAACCTCTTCGTTATACCCACCTACTAAATGCACTGAGCAGATACTAATGGCTCTAGACATCAATCCCCTCTGTTTTTTTTTTCCCTTTGAAAAACAACAAAACTATGACTTCTGTCTGGTTACAGCAAGAAAGAATACATGTCACATGAATTATCTGAGCTTCTATAAATGCACAAAATGCCTTGGACCTCGCCAAGTACCATACACCAAATACTTCCATATACACAGAAATGTGCTTTGTGCAAAATAAAACCCTGTATACTTCTTTTAAGAAAAAAAAAAAAGGACTTTTGCTCAGTCTCTCTCTCAGTTTCGTGAGCTTCTTGTATCTACAATATACTTTACTTGTTACTCATACTTTTGAGCAAAAGTAAATCTGGATATATAAAAATTTTGGAGGAAGACAGGCTGAACAGACACCTACGATTTGGTATTCTCCCACAGAATTTACTTACTAACATTTAAAGAACCTACTGTCTCTATTCCCTATGACATGAAAGTACAAATCACTTTTGAGGAAAAAAAACAACACAACAAAACACACAAAACAACCACCACCACCAAAACATTTTCTCTAAAACAATCTGTTAAAAAAAACAACACACACCAAAAAAAGAAAAAAAACCCCAAAGCACAAAACCCTGTTAACAAAATCCATATTCCTCCCTTCAAAGAACAACACGTTTGAAGCTAAAATAATTAATACTCTCACCTTTACTTCTGATTTTTTTTAGATTTAAATGATTCAACAATTATCATTAAATACCATTCTTTAAGGCAAAAAAACCATACTATATTTGTGACTAGTCACTATAACTACTTCCTTTAAGAAAGCTATCTGGTTTCCTCCTTGGAAGTCTGATTATAAGCACTTCAAGTTATACTCAGTTATGTGTTTTCTTATATTCAGTGTGTTCTGTTACGCTTTTCTTTTGCTAGAATAAAAGCACGGAAGAGCAGAGTTAAAACTTGTTATTCAGTGTTGTAAATACTTAACCAGACAATCAGAATGTTCAGATCACCAATGAAGACATGCAAAAAGGATATGCTCATCTTTTCTACAAACTTATCATGTTCATCTTGTGTTTTAGGGAAATTCTTAATGTCATTTTCTAGGCGCTGGATTTGCTGGTTCATTGAATCAAGGTTGCTCTTCAGAGTCTGGGCTGAAACTAAGAAAAAAATGACAATGAGTAAAAAGCTTCCAGATTCCAGAAAGGGTATCAGAAGGGGAGAAAACAATGTCAGCATAAATAGTCCTACGGAGAACGAATCCATTAAGTAGACTTATATTTTTCTGAATTACTGCTCATAAAAGTTCTAATCTTAATAAAAATTAAGTGAAAAATATCTAATGTAATATACCAAATCATCATATTAAATGTTGAAATGTCACCACTTAATTCTACCATTAGTTCATATCATTCAATTTCTATTTAAATTTATTGGTAAAAATTCTAATATTTCATTCTTTTAAGTCTAATTCAAATACTAAAAAGTAACTAAGGTTCAAAGAGATTGTATCATATTAATGCATGTACTTGGTTAAATGAATGATCTTATTAACGCACATACTCAGTTACAGAAATGATTTAAAGAATATACATAGAGAAAAGATCAAATATTTTTCTTTTACTGACGTTAAACTGATTTCTAGAAACCAACATCTGGGGAACCCGCTGTTAATATCAAAGGTAGATTTGAATAATAAAAACTATTGATAATTAAAAAGGACTCACAGTATAGCATCAAAAACCAGGCTACTCTAAATGAAAACAATGAACATTGCTTACTCTGCCATATTCTATTCTAATGTAAACCACTATTTCTGTAATTTGTATTAAACAACCACTAATTTATACACCATGAGAGGAATCTCCATTGGAAATCATGACATCACAGTTTTGAAGGTGAAGCAATACCATACCACAAAGAAATTTCAGAACAAGATGAAAAGCGAAAAGCCCCTGGTCAAACTGTAATATTAAAACAAACTGAACCCGTAATATTGAGTTTTATGATATAACCAATAAAGTCCACTTATCATTCACAATTTAATCACAAACAGCAGTTTGACAAACGCTGCCTCTCAATTTAAAGACGTATTTTAGAACACAATTCTATCTTCTGTGCTTTGTCTCCTCTTGCATAGTTTACAAATAGGAGTTTTTAAGAACATGAAGACAAACTTAACACCACCTTTCCCCAAAGAACATTGTAACGTTTGCACCATCTCACATCCTTCCTCTAAACTGAGTACAGGATATTTCAAGTATACCGTGTTTCAAAGGCAGTTTAGATTCTGCAAACTACTTCATCTCTAGTGACAGTGCATACAATCTTTAAAAGACGACAGTGCCACCAACAACTTTTGCTCTGTGGAATCAGAGGTGACAACATCCCGCATGTTATTGACTCTTCGGTAAGTGGCCAAGTCCACGCTCTTGTGTGACTGCAGGCAGCTGCTTCTCAAAGCTGACACTGCAGATTTGTATCCCAGAGAACACCAGGATTATTTGTGTACTCAAGATATGTACATTACATTATTATTAAAGGAGTTTCTCCCTTTTTTTTTTTTTTTTTTTGAAGGTAAGCCATTTGTCCAAAAGTTGTATAGAGCTTTTTTTCAAAAGACTGGTTTGTTTTCCTACTTAAAAAATTGTGCTGTGACTACATGACATTAAACAGCATCAGGAATTTGATTCAGGATGGCTTGAAAAACAGTATATAGGAAATAAAAGTTCTATAAATAAGGAAGCTGTTCCCAGAACAGAATTAATACTATCTTGATTGTAAGTAATAATTCATATCAGCCATAACACCACTGATTTAACTTTTCACAGGCACGTTCAAATACATAAGGCACCAATATAGCTGTGTTTATCACAGACATAATCTTGATTTTATTTTCAATTTTATCCATTTTATACTGAGTACCAAAGGAACTACTAATCATGTAACCTTAAAATTATAGTGAAACCACTTTTTAAGCTTAACTGAACAGGGGAGGGAACCAAATAAATCTATACTGACTACAGCATCCTTGTAGCTATTAACTTCCAAGACATAACCTTGACATCAACCACTAAAGTAGTCTGAATAACAAATATTGTCCAAGTTTTTAGGTTATGGCTGCATTAGTTTAATTGCTTGATATTATTATCAGAGACGGAGCACACATTTTTGCTTGAACTGAAGAAGTTTAATCACTACAGTATTTTTGTTGGCTCTTATGCAGTTGGATATGGAGAAAAATGGCACTAAAGTAAAATGCTAAAACTGAAAAAGAAATTAGGAGGATGCAAATGGCAATTTTGTGGGTAAAAAGAATAGCAGCTGGTGAGTAAATAGGCAATATAACAGATAAAGTTTAACTGTTTTTAGCAATTTGAAATTATTTATATGCATGACCACTTAGGAAGAGTAGTAGTTTATATTTGTCTGAAATTTAAAAGTGTAAAGAAATTTAGCATGCAATAACAAATAAGAAATCTTAGCCTCTGTGATTGAAATGGAAGAAAATGTTCAGAAAACAGTTTAGATTAGATGCATACTGACTTTCAAAGTAAGAAGGAAATCTACCCAAGCAAGAAGGCTGTGTGTCCCTCAACTAACTTCTATATTCACACTGAATCAAAAAGTATTGCAGAATATTCTTTTTCATTCACTTTTTTTTTTGCCTAGCCCAGGCAAATGTACAAGTTCCTGTTCAAACAATTTATGAAACTGTTTTTCTGCAAGACAAGCTTAAAAAGACCATGTAACAGGAAACATATATATATAGACTATAATAAAATATCTGCATTTCCTCCCATAAAACTGTTTTATTAGAGATATACTACTTCAGTAACATGAAGAGGAAGCAACATGAATCCCTTTTACTCTTTCAGGGAAAATAATGTGAACGTCTTAAAACTCTTGCAAGGTTTTAATTTATGAAAGCATAAACTCCGCTTGCAGCAAAATGCCATGTCTTTGAAACCATTCCATAAATGCAGGTACCAAACAGACTGTCTCTATCACTATACTTCTCAAAGCTGGTGATTGCAAGACAAAGGCTTGTTCACCTTCAGTTTGCCCATCATTCCACATGAAAATTAGGGATCCTAGTAGAACTAGTCTGAAAATCTATATGGAAGGTGAAATTTAGTCTTCAGTGGCACACAAGCGCTGTTCAAGAGCCATTACTGGGAAAGCCTCTCTGTAGTAGTAATTGCAATACTGTTCCATTTAATGTTACAGCAGGAGAGAACCACCAGCTAAATCCAGTAGACAAATATACAGATCTCAAAAGGAACAGACAGGATGTAACACTTAATATGTCTCTGAGAACACGTGCAGCTGTTGGGGAAACACACCGGGGGAACTGCAGTGTTCTCCCAAACCAGCACATCTGGCTGCCAGCACCGGGCAGAGCACCAGGCCGTGGGCACCACCAGGCACTTGGTACATCCTTATGCCTTCCATCAAAAAAACCAGAAAAAACCCAAAACCTATATACAGACCCATCTTCAAGGTCAGAGAGAGGACAAACAGCAGCAAGATTTCTTAACCTGTACCAAACTGAATCAGACTGGCCCGTTATTTAGCAATGAGAAAAGGCTGGCTTGCGAAGAGCTGCTGCAACTCTAAGATGGAAAGAAATACAGCATCTCTAACACATGCACCTCGAATTATGATAATTAAAGGACTTATGAGACAGAGAAAAAAATCCAATACCAGAAATGCAACTTGTGTGCTTCAACTACCTAAAGTATTATCACACAGTATTACTATAACATATAGGGCTAATATAAACAAGGCGAACATGAAATTATGCATATTAATCATAGAATTCCAGGTTGGAAGGGACCACAAGGATCATCTGGTCCAACCTTTAACGTATTGTCAGACTATTTTTCATGTCAGTGGAAGACTAATATAAGCACCTAGATTTATCAATATTCTCTCTGCACAAATACAGAATGAAACTCAGTTAATCGTGCATCATTAAATCTGCAACTGATTAAAAGATTATTGCGTATATTATTATTTATTTATAATAGAAATCCACAGTCATTGAAGAGAAGGCACAATGTCATTTTGACATGAAAGGTGATATATATATATTTTTCACTTTACTGTTTTCATTATATTAATTCCTCCTCTGTGTAAAAAAATAAATTTGCATCCACCTGTCTTGGAGAAAGCAGCTGCATGGACTGCACGCTAAGGAAAGCTTAGTGCATGTCTGGTGGACCACTTTAGTCCTAGAAAAATGCTACAAGCAGTTAATCTCATGTTAATGTAAAAAGCTAGCTAGTCTCCACAGTCAAGCTAAGCATTTTGTATTTACAGTAATACAGTAATAGTACCAGAGGACAGACTAATCCTTTCCAAAATAAGATTGTGTCAAACTAAGAGTCCTTCCCTGTAACAAGGGATGAAATGATACATTTTGATTAGGTGCAGTGTTTCTCCCATAATAAATTCAAAGCGTCTCTGATCATGATGCAAATCAGGGACGGCCATGTCCGCGTTTAGTAAAAACTCTGAAGTGAGAGTCAATGATATAAATGACTTCAGTACCCAAAGGCAAATCTATATGAAGCAAGCAAACTGTTGGATTTGTAAGTCTAGACAGTATTTGTGCCATAACTACATTCTGAGCGTACTCATGACTATTTATTTCTTATTGCCTGAGGGCAGATGGAAGTAGTCTTTCTCAAAAGTCTGAAGAAAAGCCAGTTTGAGGGGAGATGGGCAAGCAAGTACTTAATCTGCAGGAATTACAATAACTGATTACTCAATTCATTCCACTAATAAGTTTATATTTATTAAAAGAATAAAAGTTTTGTTGGAGTTAAGATGAACTGCTACAGCCTCCTTGAGCATTCTGAGTCCCACAGTGTGTGTGTATCCCAGCATATGCCTCTACATTATTGCAGTATATGTACATATATACACACACTTACCTAAATATCTCTCACAGGTATACATATTTATACATTTATATATGTATTTTTGTGTGATACAGGTGTACCATGATATGTATATCTCACAGGCATATATATACACATATATTTATATGTGTGTATACAGACACACACGTATATATATACCTCTATTTGCAACGTATACCACAGTATGCCCGTATCACACGAAAAAACCCATAAGTGAAGCTTCACGACTGAACAGCTTCCAAATGTGCGAGCAGTACAGCTCCCTTAACATGTTATTTCTCAAGTAATTAACATGTCACTGTTCATACTAGAAATCTTTCCTAACAAGCTATACTGTCCGCAGGACACAAACTACAATCCATCACATTGTCACACTTCGATATACAGATAAACCATTGTTTTAAAAAGGTAAATCGAGGATTAGAACTTCAACAGTAAAAGTAACTCTATATTGAAATATTTTCCCAGGAAGAACACTGAACTTAATCATTAGAATTTCTGAAGAAGAAACCAGATAAACAGTCAAGACAGGTGGGATCAGGCAAACTCTTAAGATCACATCCAACCAAGCCAACCAACAAGAACCAGCAAACACATTTCTTTCCCAATAAACATCATGCATTTTTCACAGAACTTAGAAGTAAAGCAGCATTGAAAAGTACATTATAAGGCCAACAGTGTCAAAATTTCAAAGCAGAACCCCAAATATTGCAGAAAAAATTAAATTCATAGGCTCAAAAGAAATGTTAGAAATGCTTAAGAGCAGTGGTTTAAACACCTTGGGACGAAAGGGAAAAATCTAGAGAGTATCCACCTCTTCTTCCAAAGGGAAGCTTTCTGACATGGAGTACTTATGCTTAACAGTCAATATATCAAACACGACACACTTTTTTCCCTGTAAACCTTCCACTGAATGTTTTAAAGTTTAGGAAAAAAACACCAACTCTGCCCGAATGATAATGTTTTGTTTATATATAGTGACAACATACTGTAAATGAAAACATGTAATTTGAAAAAGCTTTAAAATAGAATTTTTAGCAGATACGTTTCACACATAGATGTGCATTTCTACTTCTAATTTGCATGCTAAGATTTCATTCACCAGCAGGGTCTCTGCATTTTAGTTTCCTTATCACGAGATTGACACAGAATGGTGAAGGCAACGACACAGCTGTGCTTTATCACTTCAGACTTCTACAGTAAAATCCTCATCTTAGTCAACCAAAGAGACAGCGATTGTGCATTGATCCTGTTGTCCTGCCCATTTGCAAGCAGAGGTGAACCACAATTTTAAGAGCACCTTGCAACAAGTCTAGCCCAAGTAGCTCTTATCTTTAGAGTTTAATGAGAGATTCAGCCTAAGACACTAATTATCTTTCAGTCTGAGATGATGTTTAATGAGGCATGCATGTGCAGAAGCTCTAGATTGCAATATTGTTCTCCATCTATAGCAAGAAAAGAAGGAGACTTATCAGTCCTCATTGGAGAAAAAAAAAAAAAACAACCACCAACACAAACCACCCACCACCACTCTACCAGATCAAAAAGGGTCACAATCACCATTGAGATCAAGACCTGAAATTATCACAGTACAAATGTTTCCAAACTTATATGACATCTTCATATGTCTTATCAGAGCAAGAAAACAGATATAACTGATACAATTTAAGAAAAGGATGACAGAATTTAAACACACGTGGAAAAAAAACTATACCACCCAAGCTAAAAAGTTATAAAAACCAAATTTTGGGTACAAAATATGAACAGACTTTCAGCTTCTCAGAGTAACAATAACAGCTATCTAAAGTGAGGAAATTTAATTTAAATATTACACGCACTGAAGTACAAATGCCATTAACAAATTTGCCTTGACAAGTGAGATAGTGGGGGGGAGGGAAAAAAAAAAAAAAAAAGATTGCCTGTTAGGCCTAAAATCAGAAACATCATGAGCAGCACATCTTCCTTCGCTCCTCTGGAGCTGAGGAAATTACAAACAGTGTTCATAATGCAGAAACACTCAATATATCCACAGAACAAAAAGAGAAATTTCTGTGGGTAGTTGATATTTAATATCAATATATGTACAGAGTTGTACTTAAGTTTAGGGAACGAATCTGTCTGTCTCAGTTCCAGCAATTATGTGCCTGCGTACATGTTTTAAGAGTAATTCTAATACACGTAACTCAAGTTAAGACATTAAGAATCAATTATAAATGACAAACAGTGCTTTAGGAGCCCAAACTGCATTAGCACTATCACTATTGACATGAGGCAGTTGTTAAAACTCCTTTCCAAAGCACAGCACAAAGACATTGATCTCCTCAGTGACATATCAGAACATACAATCTCTTCCTTGCTTTGTGAAGCTCGTATTATCCAGCTCATTACCGGCTTAAAATTGTCTACTTCTTACAGTCAAATTAATTGCCAGCAAAAGACCAGTTTTCTGAAAAAGAAAAAAAAAACTCTTAAGCCCATAAGATTGCCACCGTTTAAATCCTGACAAGTGTTATGCTTGTTTTTGTTACCTGCCTAAGTTCTGTGTGTACCAACCTCCTACTCACTCTGAACTCTCTTACCAGTACCAGCCTTTTCACCTCACTATTCAGGTAAAACGACAGTACGTTATAAAATATAAGCTTGTTAGTTGAATGTGAACTGACAGACAAAAATATTTTAGAAAATAAAAGTCCTAACCTCAGAAATATAACCAGAGGTACGAGAGGTGATAGGTGAGAACAGCATCGTGTCCAGTGCAATATGAATAGCTCCTCCAGAGTACTCCAGAAATTCACCTTACTCTGACATTAATTTTGAAAATAGAGCTTATAATTACAAAATCAGTATCTATGGAATAAGCACACTGCAGCAAAACTTCCTGGCAAAGGTATAAGGCAAATCACTAGTGAGGCAAAGCAAAGAAGCGACTGGACTTCTATGTTCTATTCACTGCATCCAGATTTGGAAGTGTGAACTGAAACATGCTGAATTCTGCTTTGTTTTCTCCAAAAGTTTCTCCATACTCCAATTTCGCTTGGCTTGTATATCAAACTGATATGCACACACTGTAGTTCATTGTGAAGCAGCTCTGGCACACTATAGCCTGTGGTGCATACGTGCAAAAATTGCGGAACTTAAGGGAGACAAAGAAAGAGATGGAGCAAAGTTTTTGTAATACAACCTAACTGCTCTTACTAAAAATGCACTAGAGAAGGTGTTGAGCAACTTCATCCAACAGACCTCCCTCCCTTCAGGCTCTCAACTTGTAATAGGTTTTTGTTCTTTCCAATCAACTGAAATGCAAGCTTGTCTTACACCAATGAAAGGGCAAATTCAGTAACAGAGAAGAAGGAAAAAAAGACGTAGGAGTTTTTTTGCAGACTTCACCTCTCTCTTGCGGCTGGTATTCAGGAATTCCAAATAGATTATGTAATTTGAGAAGCCATTTAAAGCAGTCTTCAAATCTGGATTAGTTTAACTACAGTCAGAAATTATTAAATGCTTTAATTTCCTTAATGAGCAACAGCCCATGAAAGTAATTTTAACTTTTCTTTAATTTTGCCCTTGATATTTACACTTTAGGGAGATAAGTGGATCCTTAAAATGCATGCCATACAAAATAACTCTGTTTAATGCACAATCCAAATTGTAGCTTCAAAATATAGCTTCAGAATTCAGAACTACTACAATTTTGCTTACCATTTATTATACATTAGAAGAAAGCAACTAAATAAATCCTCAAAATTTTTACAGACCGGGAAAATTTCATAGGGAATTTTGCAAAGTGCAAGGCAATCCGGAATGCTACTGAGTCTCCAACAGGATCTTTTGCAAGAATTGCCCATTAGAACTACAACACACAAACTATCTGTGGAGTTTTTGCTTCCCCATCTTCCTGATGGACACTTGCCAATGAAGGAGAACAAGTCTGTCAAAAAACTTCTAATGAGACGACGCATAAGCTACCATCAATATGGCAATGCTATATGCAAATACAGGAATGTTACTAGAGAAAAAAAAGCTTTCCAGTATTTGATGTACCTAACCGTTTATTTACTACATTCAGAAAAAACACACTGAGTTTCTGACATTTTAATATTGCAGTATGTGAATGAAAGGAATGATAGATACAGTGCAAGATTGACTTTTGATTATGATGCAAAATGCCAACTTCCAATTCTATTACGGAGAGAAAAGTCACAGATGCAGGCATTAAATTTCTCACGCCAGAAGGCATTGTCTATTTTATATCCACTAATGTGCCAGATTGGGCAAAATCTGTTTCAACAATTTAAACTCTGCAAGGTGGAAAATGCTGCTGATCTCTTTGTAAAAACACAGTTTCTTCTGCTGCAACGAACTATAAAACTTTTTTTTTTGACAGAAAAATGACTACTACTTATGATTATGTTCTAAATTGCTATGCTTTAAAGCAACAATGGCACAGAATGTTTTGAAATATTTTCCCCACTCTAAATTATGGCATTAAATCATAGTGTATACATATATACAGTATACATACATATGCAAGTATATATATATTTGCATTCCACAATGCTTCTGACTGTTAATGTCCTTTCCAAAGAGATGCCTCAACCATCAGAACCGTATGCTTGCAAATTAAAGAAATAATGGTTTTGTGTCAACATGAGTGAGGAACCTGTGCTCCTGTTATTGGTACTTTCTAGTCTCCTGCACAGACATAATTCACCACCCCAAGGCACCTTTCACATTATTTTACTCAGAATGTCCTGTGTTTCTTTTAATAATACTTTAAAAGAATAAGTAAGTGGTCTACCTTTATGCCAGGTAGAGAATTCTGCATGTTAAACACTGGAAAAAAAACCTCATTACTTCTGAAAGAGACTTTACTATCTATACTGGTGTTGAGTCAGGCTCAGCCCTTCGCTTGGAGTTGAGCTGTTCTTGGGAGTTCTACATAACTGCTCAGCTAACCCCAAAATCCACACTCCATCTATACATACGAGGTATCACTTTAACTTGTCCGGCATTTCAGGAGAACATATAGAATGGCCAATGGCCAACTACAGATACGAGCATTCTATACCCAGCTGTTTCTGAAGTAAACAGCAGTGGGACAACACGATCTCATAAAACTTCACATGACTCTGCACATTCTAGTAACTCCCACTCTCGGCAGACAAAACAAGAAGGTAACATAACTATGTCAAGAACTATTAAACTCAGGAGGAACTGGACACAGTGTTCAACTCGGACACACTTTAAACACAGGCACAATGTTTCAACATCAACTGCGATTTATAACTGTTGCTCTTAAAATCTGAAATTAAGTTGTTACAAAATACACGGCTAATATTCCTCCTCTTGATTTTATGTGTTACATATTTCTCTTTTATAATTTCTGGGAGGCTTGACACTCAGAGCCTCACTCTCTCAGCCTGTCTCCATAGCAGAGGTGTCCCAGCCCTCTGATCATCTTCACAGCCTCCTTTGGTCCCTCTCCAACAGGTCCATGTCCCTCTTATGTTGAAGCCCCAGAGCTGGACACAGAACTCCAGGTGAGGCCTCACCAGAGCAGAGGGGCAGAATCACCTCCCTCCACCTGCTGCCCACGCTGCTTTTGATGCAGCCCAGGATACGGTTGGATTTCTGGGATGCATCCACAGAAAGGGATGGGAATTTGTCAGGTATTTAATAAAATCACAGGTTATAGGATGGTAAGAGCAAACACCATGAAATGCAGCAACTGGAATAACAAGTAAAGGGAATGAGGTCGAAATGTTTCAAAAAGGCTTTGCAAATTTTCAGCAGTAGGTGGAGAAGAGGAAAACACTGCAGACTAGGGGAATGTAAGCGAATATCACTCCCAAAGTATCCAGTTTGTCACAATCTTGTGGAGTTGTTTTTTAATTGGTTTTCCTTTCATACAGTCTGCTTCAAGTAAGAATGAACGCTTTTCCCAATAATCTCTTGATAGTTAATCAGTTTGACCTTCGCTTATACTTTCCAGAATAAAACTGTTTCCTAATTTATTTTTACTTTTCATAAACCTCTAGGTTGATCCTCCATCTTTAAAAAGATCAAATATTTTATTATATCTAATATCAGATTATTGAAGATTTTAGTACATGTATGTGCAGTTCATTTAATCCCATTGACCTTTTCATACTAAAATCTAGTTTAATGCTTTATCTGCTATTAGTTAAAAAAAAATCATACATTGTTCAGAAGCTGGCTCTTTGTTCTTATATGAAAATTAAAGCAAAACAAGACTTTTTTTATTTACGTGGAACTGAGAAAATGCACACAAAATGTAAAGGAAGTTGAATAAAATAAGTCTTGTATTTTGAATTTTACGTACAGTTCAAGCTACTAGGCCGCCTTATGCCTTAGAAATAAGCAGCATACATCTCAAGTAATCAGACTGTCACCTGTTTAGCTCATATTCCTTATTTAAAATTCATACAGAGATAATTGCTGATAGATTTCCTTCTATTTTATGTATAACTAACTGATGCCAACATCCTCCTATCTGTAGCTGTCTTCTTCCAAAAGAAGCCTCCTACAGGAAAAATAAACCTATCCATCCATCCCTCAAACCACTGGTTCATAGAACACCAAACGATAAACAGGAAGTGAAAAATCTTCTCTTCCACCTCTTCCACACAAAGTGCGCTAACTTCCTACACAGAAACAACAACTACACGTGACAGAACAGATGAACATCACGACCACATGTGACAGAGCAGATGAACATTAAAATTAAACATAACCCCAAAAGTACCATGGGGAACAGTTGAAGCAAGTTGCACAAATCACATTTATTCTGCCAAAAATCTGCTTTGTTACAGAAAACAAAGAAGGGCTGAAAGGGAAGTTTTGGTCATTAAAAATGAACAGTAATTTATGCTTCTGATAAGAAGTCAGCACTGTTTCTAAGAAACGTAATGAGCTTTTATCTTACAGAACAAAACACATTTACCTGCAATAAAATCTTTTTTTCCTATATACTCTAAGCATCAGGATTATTAGTGACTTTGTTCCCATTAATATGCTTTCTCTCTTTTGGATGCTGTAGCTTAACTAAACTTAACTAACTCTTTTGGTTTAACTCCTCGAGTCAACTTACAGAACATCAGAGGCTTTGAATCAAACCATAAAAATCTCAAAGCTGCAAGGTTAAGTGTTAGCCACAAGAGACAATTAACAAAAGCTGATCAAATGTGCCTGGTAAACCACAAGGCTTTGTAAAGAATTTAACAAGAGATTCAGGATGAAAAAGATTAAACCAAAAAAATCACTTCCAGAAAAGAACTGTCGAGTGGTAGAAAACATTTCTGGAATTTCCATCAGATGACAAATTGCTATTTGCATAAATAAAATTAATCAATATGTTACTCTATCATAGTGACACTTACGGGGTAAGTTTGAGAAAATTGTGTGACTCCATATCAGAGGCTGGGAACAAACACTGACAGCAAACAGAAGCAATAGTAATCGTAAAAATTCTCTGTGTGATATCCATAGTAGTACTCACACATAAGTAGCCAGCTGTACACTCTTTAAGCATGCACCTTTATTTACATACATACATATACATATACATATATATATATATAAAATCTCTTCGGTCTCTATACTGCCTTAAAACACAACACCATCCTCAACCCTATATAGATCAGTTCCATTTTGTCAATAGGCATTCATGCCAATGATGTATTCATCAGCAAAGAGGAAAGTGAAGCATGGAGACATTTCATCAATACAAATAAAGCTTAGTGTACCTGCAGAAAAAAAAAACGACACGGAAAGGTACTTCTGAAGTTCGAGAAACAGCAAAAAAAAATTGTATGACAAAGACAATCACACAAATCTGTGAATAAGCTGGAGAAGAAACAATAGCCAAGTTAGGCTGATTGATGAACTACTCTCCAAGTCCTTGGGGAAACGAGAGTTCTGCTCTCCCTACAATGAACTTTAAGATAGAACAAAAACTGAAAGCAAATGATGGCCTAATTAAAAAAGTAACTGTCTAACAGCTAACCACTGCACTGAAAAGAGACACTGACTGATAACACCGAAAAAAAAAAAAAAAAAAAAAGGGAGAAAAAAATTTGGAAGAGAAAACCTGGATAGAGCTATTGGAAACATGTATCCAACTTCTTGACCCCTCTCTTTCCCTTCATATTCTTGTGCTCCCCTAAGTATTTATCTTCCGATGAGTCAGTAATGCCCAGTCAAAATAAAACTGTTCGCATTGTCTTCATCAACCACTATCACACAGCCTTCGTTTGGGCAACAAGGGTGCCAAGCAGCACAGTGTATTCCACAGAAAAAGATAAGTAACAATGAACAAATTAAGTTTTCCATCAGATTCACCAGGCTATACTGGTGACTGTCCAAAAATAAAAATCAGTATTAACTGTTGACTGTATAGTATAATTAAACTATATATTTCATATACAGTCCAGTAACTCCAGAAAGCTTTTTGTTATTTTGCATTCAGGTGTTAAATCAAGTGTGAAAATGAGAAACATACTGTGCCTGCACACACACGCATACACAAGTGTTCACTCTCAAGCAACAAGACTTCAAAGGCTCAACGGTAAATGAAACATCATCATTATGCTGGCTAGACAACTTCTGACATGTGATTTTGCAAGTCCTTCACTGAAATATGCTGCATTATTTCCACAAACTACTTGAGAATAAGTTATTTTATTACTGTTTTTCCCCTTCCTCACTTTTTTCTCAGGTCAATAAATACCAGAAAAGCAAAATCCACCATGTGAATTATCAATGTTTACAGGTTACATAATCCTACAATCTCAAATGAAATGTTGTAAGCATTTAATGTCAAAGCAAACAGCTATTACCATCAGGTGTTTTATCATTTGCTTACCTTTACTTGCACTCTCAACATGCTGCAATTCATCTGGAAATTTTAAGATATCCCGGTAATTCTCCTCACAGATTTCTGCCAGAAAATGCAATAAGGTTGTTTTCTGGTCTGATGATTTAGTATCTCGAATCTAAAAAGTGAACATAGGAGGAAAAAAGAGAAAAAACACACCATTTTTTTAGTAAAATGCTTAAATAAAGTGAATATTGTAGATTTAAACTCATTAGCGAAAATTTACCTACACTGGTTGCCTGCAAATGAAACAAACCGTTTTAAAAATTAAGTTTCTGCAGTTCTTTATAATTTAAAACTATTAAGGGAACCTATCTCTGTGCCATATTTTTTAAAGAATAGCTAATTATGCTGAGAACAAAACCTGAAGAACATCCATAAAATTCTGAGATTTTAGCAATGCCAGCTCAGAGTGCTCACTGTGACAAAACGAAACAAAAAAATAGCTGTGAACAGAGATTAAACAGAACAGAATTTAGTGTGTTCCTTGTATGCCCCCCTGCCAGATTTCTAAAGGAATTCCTCTGAAAAGCTGCATAGCTGGGCAGTGTGCTAAAAGTCAGAATTTGCTCTTTTACCAGTCAAGTTAAAGAAACTCCTTGTCATAAATCCACAATTTTTAGCTGAAGCAAAATCTAAACTGTGCTGCTTTATCCTAAAGACTTCCAATCAAGTTCTGTACAGACACATGAAATAAATGCACCCTGCCTAACTGGAATACAAAATGACAATAGAAAAACAAATATATCCTAATCATCAGTAAAGGAAATTCAATACATCCAGTTTTATTTATGAAAAGCTGCATGAAAATTGTGCACAGTGTGAAGAAATAGGTAATTGCATATTTTCACTATTCTCTCAACTGCAGAGGCAATTTTTAGTGGTCTGAAATAATCTAGTCTTCTTGAAGGTGAAGAGATCCTCTCCTCTCCATTAACCTGTTACAGCAGTTTATTATAAAGTAATTCTGAAATAACTGTTAAAATACAGGGGTAGTGGCATATTTCCAAGTAAACATAAATACTTGTGGCTAAATCCCACGGCAGGTTACACATGTACATGAAAAGAAACATCATGAATGTAAGAGAATGAGAAAATGAATTTAAGTCCAAATTTAGTTTCTCTGGTTTTATGCAGATATAAAGAATGACTGTATGAGTTGATTGAGGATTTAGTAGAAGTAGAGATTACCCCTTCTTTACAACAGAGAGAGTAGGTGCATGCAAGAGTTCGAGACAAGTGTACTTCACTTTCTATACAGAACTAGTATTACAAGTATATCTGTAAATATTTTTTTAACCGCATTTTCCTAACTCATCTAGTACAGTTCTTGTACAGAAGTAAGCTACAACATACACAACAAATGAAATTAAGGATTTATTTAAGAAGAATACATAAATGTGTGTGTAAAATCTCCCATTTGTTTTCTCATTCTCTAAATCACTAGAAGTTCTAATTCTATAATCCTCATGACAGGCTTGCCATCGATGTTCAATTTAATACAGGCCTTTCAGCTTTAAGGATTACCCTGTTAAGAATAAATGATTGTAGTCGAAAAACAGGCTTTTAAAAATATAAGGTATTTAGGCAATTAAGAATGCAATTTAATTCATACTGATTCGGTGATTAAAGACTAAACAATGCTTGGTAATGGTATGCAGTTAAAAGGTTTTAATTTGTTACGTACATAGAAGTTTTTCCAACTTGGAAAAAAAAAAAAGTAGATTTAGTGGCTAAACATCTGCATGGTAAAAAGAAATTGCATTTCAATTTGTCTGTGAACAAGAACTGTGGGATTTTCAGTCTTTGATCTCTCTGACATCAGAGTGGATAAAGCATTTTTTTCTAAATGGACAAAATTATTTTGCCTTCAGATTACAACCGAAACATGTTTTGTCACCAACAGTAGCATCATATTAACAAGAGTTAATATTAGCACCTGCTGAGTTGTTATAAACCAGTAGTAAATAGCCATTCAGATCTTAAACAACTGTGTCAAATTCACTTCCCTGACCCAATCAAGAAACAGCTACATTCATCCATATTTTCAATAGCTGAGATACGACAAGTAACATTTAGCTTTGTTTGATCTTTATAATCGAAATATATATCTTAAAAATCAAGTTCTAAGCATACTAATATAGTGAGAATGTAAGGAAGATAGGTGTTTCTTGACTATAGTTTAGTAGATAGTATTTAAATATAAAAATAGAAGTGAAAGATAGAAACCGCAACACTAACCACAGCATGGCTGTGTCTTTACACTATCTGTATTCACAGAGTATATTTGTGTTCAGACTAATTTTCTTGTCTTCTCTTTCTTTTTATTCTTGGGTAGAATTTAACATTTTTTACTTTATGGAAAAGACAACTCTAGGTATTATGAATTAAAAAGTCACCTGTGAAGAAAGTGAATTTTGTTTTTCTCATATCCAGTTAAACTGTCCCTACTTTCAATTTATGATCCCCATCTCTCATTCTACTGCTGTACACTTGACTGTAAAGGTGAGGCCAAGCTTTTCAGCAATTTGTTTGGTATCAGAAGGTTGCTACAGGTTCCCCCCCAAAACCTTTGTTTCTCTGGACTGGACAAGCCCAGTTCCGTCAGCCTTTCCTCAGTGCTCCAGCCCCTGACCAGCTTGGTGAATCTCCACTCAAGTTTATCAACAAAAAAAGATTTTTTTGTAGAGAATATTGAACACCGTGCTCCGTATACAACCCAGAAAATTCTGAGTTAAGGGCAAAAACAAGTCACTACCTGTGATGTCCTGCCTATGCCCCCATCGCCGAAGCCCAGGATGCTGCCAGGGCACACACACCACTGCCTCCTTTTTGCCACTAAGACTCCAGGTTTTCTGCAGAGTTGCTTCCCGCTCTCAAGACAACTCCTTTGCTGCAGTTTAAGCCTGTCCCAAGTGCAGCACTTTGAATGCAGCACATCACAATATCACCGTGTTAAGGGCAACATCAAGATTACAATGCTATTATTGCCCTTCAGCATAAAGCTAAATTGTTCCTTTAAAAGCAAGAGGTCTGGAAGAGGGCAAGTTTAAGATGTTAGACTTACAAACCAAATACACTTACGGCCTCTGTTACTTTAAAAGGTTAATAAACAGAAAATCAAGACTAAGTATCTAGTTTCTGATACAAAGACTACAAAAACCTTAGGCACCTGACGTTTAGTCAATGTCTTTTCAACTAAAGAAATGTCTTATGTTAGCACACTAAGAACAAAACATGGGAAATCAATATATTTCCCCCTTCTCTTCCTTCCATGTACTTTTACTCATTGCTTTCACAGATGATAATTGCAGCTGTGATTTACAGTAAATAGTGATGAGAACTTTTTTTTTTAATGTGGTGGCTCTTAAATACATATTAACAGGCAACTGAATCAGAAACTCATACTTCAATGAAATATTCTACGGGTTCTAAATTCCAAGTGATATTGTGGGTTTGTATAGGAGCAAAAAGGAAAAACTACATCCATTTCATAGACTTAAAAAATAGTTCCAGCCTCAGGGCTGTAGCTATGTATGGACATAAGCCAGTGCAAAAGATATCCCCTTTGCAAAGGAAAAGGTGGACTGTACAAAGGGTTACACCTTTAGAAGGTGTAGACTTAAGGTATTCCAAATTTATTTATTTATAAAGACACCAATACTATGGTATTAGAATTTTCAAATACAGGTTTTGCTTCTATGGGCTGCCTTTATCTGAGAGACAGAATTTGGGAATAACACATGC
This sequence comes from Caloenas nicobarica, assembly GCF_036013445.1. Lineage (NCBI taxonomy): Eukaryota > Metazoa > Chordata > Aves > Columbiformes > Columbidae > Caloenas > Caloenas nicobarica. The sequence continues at coordinate 8,668,795 of NC_088256.1, forward strand.
AGTTAAAAAAAAAAAAAATCACTAGATCAGTGTAGGCTTCAGAAAGCAGCTTCCAGCTGAATGCTAAAGCACCAATTTGAGTGATCAATACTATCAGATTCATTGTTTGGGAAAGGATTAAAGACTAAAATACACAAAGCATAATACAGTGCACCCATTCAAATCAACTAATATATAGAGTATGATATTATGATGTTTACGTCTGCAGCTCAGAAATAACATCAATATAACAAAAATCTTCCAATACATATAGTCTATTGGTAAAGCATTTAAAACATGAAAATCATACCAAAATCTACTTCCAGATTTTTTTTTTTTTTTTTTTTTACAGGTACTTCTCAATTAGGTTTTCAAGTGTGAGCATTAAAAGTTATAGATAATGTAAGGGGAAAAAAAAGTTATAACTACCACTAGACTGTCATTTGATTATTAAAACTATTAAAAAAAAGCTTTCTATTGATTTTTATGAGATTATATAATTTTTCATATCCCAGAAATCATTCCCACCTCAACAGAAAGGTGGCTGGTAGACAATAAGTGCACACTAGTCAGATAAACAGCTTGTCTTGTCCTGTTTACACTATTTGAACAAGAAGTCACATAATATTACGTATTACATAAAACACACATTGATTCAGCCAGAACACTATGAAAGCTTTGTCTTTACATTAATTCACCACAAAACGAACAGGAGTTGTACCCAACATCTGCCTGAAGCAAACCTCTTCTCTGTCAATTCGGTTTCTGACTGGCAGAACTCCGAGGGTTCTCCTGTCCTCGATACGAGACAGTAATTGCTGCAATAGGGTTCCGTATAGCAGTTGGATCATTTGTACACATTAATCAAACACAACAACTGGTAAAAAGATTTACCCTTAGTGAATTACTACAGCAGCCTCCCTGAACTTTACTACTTGTTCTCCCATATTTATATTTTCAGTGAGCACTTAACACTCAGGCAATCGTGAATGCTCTAGTGCATTCAGAGCAGCTGCTATTGTCTGCCAGCCCCAATACAGCACATGAATTCTAATGTCGATCTCTCTTATTTGAACAAAATTAAGTTCTCTGTCTTCTGCCAAAGGTTGTTTACAAATCATTTCTTTCTTCAATAACATCATACACTGCAGTATAACATGCAGAAGGATAATCTGTATTTAAGGATTTGCAATTACTATACAGGCATCAGCTTTTTAGCTATGACCAGACAGGTTTGAATCATGCTCTCTTTATTACGGTTTAATAACGGTTGTTACACAGTAACAAAATTCTGTCTACGAAATGACCAGCTCTGTTTTAAGAACATTTATTTTACAAAAACAAACATTTATCCCACATCAATACCTGCCTTTTTTCTTTTATTTTTTTCAGATCATATAGCATAAGTGATATACCTACTAAACAGACAATTAATTTTAAGATTGTTCAAGGATGATTAAAAAAATAGGTTTTATTGAAAAGTTAATTCATCATGTTATGACACCTCACTATTAAAACCACTCCATGTGTATTCTGCACAAAGAAATGCGTACACACAGATGGGTGTTCTACCTTGTTGACAGCTTGCCCAAAAAAAAAGAAAATAAAAAAAGCTATTAATGATACAATTCCATGTCTAGATTTTGGTGAGACCTTTTTTGCTCCAACAAACACCACTGTCTTTGTCATGATTTTATTTTTAGACATCAACTTATAACAAAATATACCTAGTACCTTAATGCAACAGCGCAGTCAACATTTTATTAGGGAGAATGTTTTAGTCTATCCTCTAGTCTCACAGGGTCGGGGGTGGGGGACGGACTCTTCCTGAGCATTTCCCTCAGAAATACCTACCTTGGGAAAAAGATTTTGGTTCTGAGGACAAAGTTGAATTAAATAGTCATAGATTTTTGTCTCTCTTATTTTAAATGGAATCTAGCAATAAGCACAGATAGCTATGCTTCAGCAATTATTCAGGTCAGTAGAGAACAATTTGCAGGATATGTCAATCTACGTGAGCGGTGTCAACATCTGTGGGATTTGCATTGACAGCAATTCATAAATCTATCACCTGGAGTGCAAGAATACTTTTCAAATCTACACCATGCTAGAGTACCATTCACACACATTCATCATTTCCCCTCCCCCGATTAACAAATAGTTTTCTGCTTAAAACATTAATCTCTTTTAGATTCCACTACTACCAAAAAGAAAATCCAGCACTAGATTTCTGACAAAAATCCTTCAACTTGGCCTCTCTTTAAAAAAAGCTATTAAAGAATGAAAGTATTTCTCAGGTGATGGTTTTTAATTTTACCAGAAGTTAGCAACATCTTTGTATTAAACTACAGCAAGCAGAGTCTTCCTCTACTGAAATACGTCAGATCAGACTTACTGTGTATTTGAAATATTGTTTTCCCCAAAAGGTTAATTCTCCTTGAGTTACAGAACAGACTTCTTCACAGTGCCCAAAAAAGGGACTTGAAACCTGGACACTCTAACTAAACCAAACAAAAAATAACTGAAAATTTCCTCTGCAAGACTAATGATAACTTTATTTTTTTAAGATGTTTATAAATGTTGCATCACGTTACTGTAAAGATTCTTTCAAAGGTACTTTACAAAATGAGAGATGGTCAAGTTCAGATCGATGCCTTACACACATTTTACCATATGAACAAACAAGCACCACACATTAAATTCTGACTGTTACAGCTTCTGAAGTTCTCGTCGCATCCCATACTCGGCCACCACAACTGAAGTTAAACCTAGGATAACAATGTCCATATCTTGAATCCCAAATACTGATTTCTGTGACAGTGCTTGAGGGATAGTTGGGTACAACACGAGAAGACAGACGAGTAGCTAGAGCTATTTCACATATTCAGAGCTCTATGTATATTCTCTCGACACAATGACAGCCAAACAAATTCAGATGGAGGAAGCTGTTCTACTTGTGCACTCCAGAAAGAGTCAGCACAGGTTCAGAATTAAACAACTGCCTTCATTTACCGTTGCACTGAGAAAGCCAGCTATAGCAGGGACTGTCCTACAAGTGTTTACTCTGTATTAGTTTATCTATTTTTAAGAAAGGAGGTGCAGCCAGAAAACTACATTAATTGAATGTTTTTCCCTCCTTAGGGTACTCTCGAATGTCTCATGAGTTGAATGAATCTACCCTCACAAGTTTTATAGCTTCAACTTACCTTGCAAAGGAAACTGATGTTAAAACCAAGAGACTGTGCATTTCTGGAGCCAGAGTTCATGTAGTTTCCAAGGAACAGCACTAGCTCTAAAAGCTTACTAAAGCTTTCACTCTTCTTCAGCTCTTCACAAGCCAGTGTAACCGCCATAATGTCAGGTTTGATATTGTTTATGTGCTCTTCAAACATAAGCCTGAAAAGGATCCCATTGAGACGTGACCGCAACATTTTCACTGAACTCATCTAAAAAATAAGACACATTAAATCAGAACAATTAAAAAAAAAAAAACTTATTTACGCCAAATAGAATACATTAAGAAACCAATATTGTGCAGCCAGCAAAACTACAGTTTCTGGATGTTTTCATTGCCTGTCTTTTATTTCCAGGAATCCGTACCTGCCTACGAGTATTTTTCCCCAAACCATACATTTTGCCTGGAATAAAATCAATAAAGAAATCAATCTGTGAAGGGACATCTTGAAAATAAGAGGGTGCTTTGTGGTACCAAACCAATTAACTTATGAATTGCAAACTTGCTGGCAATAAAAGCACAGTGTCAAAACCCTTCCTCCCAGCAAAGCCAGATCCACCAGTTAAGAAGAACTGAAGATCAGCCAATTTCATTAGACTAGCTACCAAAATATGTTTGTGTCTTTCCTGTTTTGCACAAACAATCACTAATATTTCCTCCTTCTTAGCAGCAGTCTGTAAGTCACATGACATATTTAAATTTCCGATAAAAATATGCTCTGAAAATTTTTAATCCACTTAAAAATTTTCATTTAAATGCAAGAATGATTACCTTCCAAATCTACCTCCTAATTTTAATTAGCAGAATACAGAAAGATTTTCTCCCCCAATGTATTCACTATCAGTGGTGTTCCTGAAGCACTTTGTTCCCCTGAAAGAAAAGCTTTGTTATGTGTCAAATCACAGATCTTGGCTATCACAACAGACAGATTTTTACATGTTCATGTCCCTATTGCCCAAAGCTTTACCTTGGCTCCTTGAGGAACCACAGTTTTTCTACTAGTGTTATCTACTACAGACAGCTACCAGAAACAGCAGTAATAATTTTTCAGGAAAGATTTGGGTGGCCTGAATAATGATGAATTCTTACTAAATTGAACATAAATGTAAAGGCACTCCAGATGGTCTCAAAAAACTCATATGATCAGACTGGGACAAGGAGAAGGAAAGGATCAGAAAAGAAGTGTTTCAGCATAACTTGCGATCTTTTTTTATACATCTCCATTGTCACAAATTTCTCTGTGAGCCTCTATAAGCCGATATCATGGAAAGACTTCAAATATTATTCTTCTAATCATTCTGTATTTCAGAAATATCGTACTGAAAACATCTGCCTTGAAAGGATCTCCCTTCACTGAGCTGCAGCTGATGGAAATTAATCACATAATTTGCTTTAACTTCTGTAGAACAATCTCCAACTACTGATTTTACTTAAAATCGCACTGCAAAAGTTGAGAAAAGCTTTAGATCCTGTAAAACACAGTGCAACAAAACATGCATAAGTGAACAGAACAGTATGACTTAAACACTTGTGAAGAATAATGCTTTACAACTTCTCAGCCAATTTGTATTTTCCTTCTTTTTTAATGTTGTGAAGTGTCATGGAACACTGACCATTTATTTGTTTTGCAAGGCCGTTTGACTACCAAACCAGTCGTAAGTTTTAATTTCATGTGCTGATCTGCATAATATTTTTAAAGTACCTTGACAACTTCATAAGGGCTGTTTCAAGTGGGTTGTTTCCTTAGAATTCAGAACATTTTTCTATACATTATGTTCTTTATCAATAGAAGATCACAAATGCTGTTTTATTTCATCCTTCCCCACCCTGCCCTGGTTTCTCTTTGATATGCATGTTTCTAAATAGACGTATTCAATGGCTGATAAATATATTGAACTTAAAGAAATCTTGTGACTATAGGTAAGGTGCAAAGATTATATTCACTTGAGAAAAAGGTCAATTTTTTTCTAATTATACAAAATTAGTGTCAAAGGCATATAAGAAACAGCACTTTCAAATAAGTGCATATAACAGCAAGCAGTAGCTTTCACCACAAGCAGTTAAACCAGCAAGAAAATGGATATTTCTTTTCTAGCTAACTGTGAGCACTGGACTGCATGTCATTATCTCCCCTTCTGGGCTTTCATAAAGGTCCTTGTCTGAATTTTCTACCTAATAAAGTTCTTTATTCCATTCTTTCTTCTTTATTATTAGCATTCAATTCTCAAGCCCAGTATTAAAACTAGGATCAAAGGTTATTGGAGAAAGAGGCAGAAAGCACAATTAAATTTGCCTCACTTCCTAAGGAAAAAAGCTGAAATTCCTATACAAATCTGTCAACTTACTCAGATAACTCACTGAGCATCTTATCGAGAGTATAATAAACAGTTGCCTTTTATTTGCTAGCAATTTTCTAGAAATATTAATTCTTCAGCAGGTCTAGAAAACACAATGAGGCAAAACAAGTGGCAAATCAATTCAATTAAAATGAATGAGAGACTCTAAACCAATGCAGGTGCAATAAACTTGTACAATTCTTCCCACCTCATCTATCACCCAGCAAAGAGTGTTCAGGATAGTTAATCCTGGTTATACAGCAAAAAGGGTCACAGAACCTGCAAGTGTCTACAACTACAGCCACCCAGTGAAACTTATTCTCTTGCATTAACAAGGAAATTGCTGATAACCCAGTTCTTCACAGCTGTAGGAAACTTTGCATTCACTAGAAACCAGTAAAAAAAACTCTCCCACTTTTCCAGAACACACACAGAAAGGGAATTGTTTGGTCAGTTCCAGTCACTTGTTTTGTTGGTTCACTAAAGGCTTAAAACTTCCGCCACACAATGGTGGGATGATCTTTTTAAAACTGGTAATATTCTTCTTGACTTAAGAACTCACACTCGGTGGTAAAGTGGATAAAGTTCTCCAAGTTCAAATCCCACTAACTCTGCAAAAGATTTTGGTTTTTTAGCCTGTCCTCTGAGTTGACATGAAATGGTTGATACTCACACCTTATAGCACAGATGAGAATAATACATAAACTGCTCAACTGGCACTGAAATTCAAAGCAAGTATCCTTATTGAAGTTGCAGCTGTTCCCATGACATAAAAAAAAATTAACTCTTCAACACAAATTTTGCATTTAAAAATGAGAGAACATTCTGCCTAGCTCACGTAATGTCATACCACTGATCCAGTTAATCTGTTTTTCTCGCTCTACTTCAACATCAATGCAATCTTTTATTTTAATGAAGTTGCATTGCCTTTTTTGATCCCAGTTTTGAACTTCAAAACCAGTTCCAATAACTAATTGGAATATATCATTGATTTTGGCATTTCATCTACATTAAAATGAAATTCTCATTTTCATTTACATATCAGATGAATATTAAGTTAATCGGTCTCTTCTAATACGTTAATACTTTACTAAGTATGGTTTTTCTACACAAATTTTAAACTACTTATTTGACCTTTATTAAATTTGATGGGCACAGTGATTATCCAATTAACATATTTTAATTATTAACTTGCCTAAATTTATACAAAAAAGGTACACATTTTAAATATCATTTAACATAGTCTTTCTGTCTTCTTCTATCCCTAAACGCATTCTTCTTAACATCAAGGTTAAGATTATTATTAACGCAAAACTCTGAAATTCATTCGACACACAGCAAAAAAGGACTCCAGTCAGGTGAGGAGCTTACATTCAGCCGCATTTCTTCCACATTAATGGATTGTTCAATTAAATCAAAACTGGAAACAAACTCCACATTTTAGTAATATTATTTTTAGCATCCGCTAACTACAATAAGACAGAATCACTACCCATAAGGAAATGTAATATTTTCTTATTAAACCAGATGGTGAAGTTGAATAAGCAAACAAGCTTCAGGAAACTTAGTCCCTTCTTGAGGCAAACATCACCATTTGGAGATGTTTGATTAAGCAGGTTTTTTTAATTCATGTTTCATTAAACTCTTTAAAATTCCTTCTCAGCTTTTTGTAGTCTCTCATTCCTCAAAAGAATCAATCAACGAAAGAGTGATCATGATTGTATAGGTACTGTTAGAAAATTAGGATATTTTAATTATTTTTTTCAGTTACAACTAAGTGAAAAAATAAGGACCATTTGTTTTCAATCCAGTAGTAATTATAGGTCAGATAAATGCATGATCCCCAGGTATGTAAGACAACCAACAGAGATGACAGTTTCCCAAGTGACTTTGATAGTTTCATAATTTTCTGGGAAATAAAGTGACAGCAGAATCCGAATGAAATATTACAAAAAATAAACAAATCATTCTACTATATAAAAAGAATGCAGAAAAAAGATTAAGAATTGGACCTAACAGATAAGACATCTGATAATAAAAGCAAACAAGCAGCTATCCAACAGCAGGAAAAACCTAATGCTACTCATCTCAGTTCAAGTGGTTTTCAGATATCTATCAGTAAAACACAAATTGACCTGAATTCAAACTCTGGTAAAACGTGTACTAACACTTACTATCTACGCATATTTAATACACACTACTTGTATATTGGCAACTTCATTAAATGCTTCTGTTTTACCACTACACCAAGACAAAGCAAAAGAACTACTCCTTCTAACCTGTGCTCTTCTGAATTGGAGGTAAACAATCTTCCGTATATGAGAACAAAAATATTCTCCAAGTGTTCTCATATACTTAAGTTTTGTAATATCTTAGTACTTCACGTTTAATGACAAAACTTGGGTTTTGCACTGTCGTTTATACCCATCGTGCAGCCAATTCATATACAAACAGTTAAACTAGAGTATCAGTTACATTCTTTCACTTCTGAAATTCATACACATCCAAGTAAGACGAAGCTGAATTTGTGGCAAAGAATGAAACAGGCATATTTTTTGCAGGTTTTCTTTACTTTACAAAAACTTCCTTGGATCAACCTTTTGATATTTATAATAATTACACCTTAAATTCATTTTCAGTCTTTCATTTCCAGCAGCATATTAGCATATATCCAAAATAAAAAGGCCATTAGTCAACCACGACCCAAATTAGTGCAAAATGCAAAGCTTGATCCTGTCTGTCCTATGCCTTGCCAAAATTTCAGACTAGGTGATTAGTGAAGTTGGAGACATTAATGAATCTCTCTCATAACACCTTCTACACAGAGGTGAAACGGGGGAAATAATTTTATCTGCAAAACAAACAGCCAGCACATCTTATCTGCATAAGTGGTCAGACATAGTTACCCCAGTTCTCAAAAACTGTACGCTTCTGTGCCAGCCTGGGCAAAGCACACAAACCTTGGCAGTAACAGAATAAACAGAGCTTTTTAGTAAAAAGCTGGTTTCATTCTTCCCTTTTAAGATACCTTTATTTCTGTTTTAATACATTTTAATGCAGGTAAACCAAGCTTCTGTGGAGTTAGGGGTAAATTCTAAACACTATCATTCATCATTATCACCTTTTAAACCGACCAAGTGACAACAGGAACTAACTTGCCTAAGGATTTATCAGCTCTTTGGAAGACCAGAAGCAGAAAAAGTCTTTCAAGTCCTAGACGAGTACTCGGTACCGTACAATTAACTATAATACCAGCATGTATTAGGGCAATTTCTGCAAATTTTCCAGTTTCATTCAGGGACAGGTTCTAGCCATTATAACACTCGATATCCCTACTTTTGGAATAGATATATGCATTGAACACTAGTAAAAGCAACATAATACCATCTACAATTTCAATTCTAATATGAAGCTACACCTCTTCTAGAGAAGTTTTGCAAGGTTCTCTGTGTTTGTATATGTATTCTATACATACATGCATACATACATATGTATACATACACACATAAAATACCTATGCGTATCTATGCACACACTTTTTTTTTTAACCAAAGGTTAAAACATGACATGAAATATTGTGGGCATATTCATTCATTCAACTGTTTACAGTTTTTGAAACAGCAGAATAAATTTCACCAAGTTGTCCATGCCATTGATTTAATGGTTCTGTTACGAACCCTTGAACTACATGAACCCAGTGTTCTCCAGAATTGTTTACTAAACACAGAAGACAAGACAGTGCAACAAAAGATTTGGTCTGGCAGAGAAGTGTCTGTTGCTCTTAATTGCATACTGTAATTCCTTCCAGAAAAACACCTAATACATATTTACAGAACTTTTAGATTATTACTCCGCAATAAATAGATGGTAACTTCTTCCTGCTGCAGAACTTGCCAAAACACTAACCAAACCCATTGAAACCTAAAACTTTGTTTTATCTGTTTGACAAAGTAGAACTCTCCAGTTCATTATTGCACTAATACATACCACAACTCCGAATTGTTCCGGCTCAGCAAGATCATTATATTCATCCTTTAATTCAGCTAAGGCATTGAGTTCTTTCTGCTCAGGAAGATTCTTCACTAGGTTCTACAACAAACAAGACATTATATTAAATTTGTTATATTAAACTAGCTCAGATCTCAAAATAACACACTTAAAATACCACAACATGGAAGTGCATGAGGAAATTATGGGAAGCTTATCTTATTAACGCAGCTTTAACACACTATAAACATCAAATCAAACCAGTAATTATTTAATACAGACATCAGCACCTCTGTTACAGTTTCTAATTTGAAGAATGCCTTCTCAGTATTTGAGAAGTTAGACAAAACTGTTTGATGCTGTCAGAGCCTAAAGAATTATACTCTATCTACATCTTTTTTTGCCCTCATGATTGTATCTTTCTCATTAAATATTACTCAAGAAATAGCTGGTCTATGTAAAGCTAGACATAACTACCTACAAAAAATAAGTCTTGAGACATTATTCAAAATAGCTGTGCACAAACATCAATTAAGAACACCTTACACAGAAAAGAGCAACATCTCAAAATTGTACAGATCTTCTGGATGTGAAAAAAAAGTAGAACTTGCTTAAAATCTTGTCCATTTTCCCAAAGAAAATTGTATGACTTATTACATGATGTTAACATCTCAAAATGCAGATACAAATGGGTAAAATATTTCGATTAAGGTAGAAGAATACCTTGTCTTAAGAGACACTCAGTAAAAGTTTAGGATGTATTTAAATTTTGATATATATGTTAGTTGAAATCAAACCAGTAATGTAATTCTTCAAGTGAAAAAAAAAGTACACATTTACATTCAAGCAAGCAACCATCAATAGGCCTTTTTTGTTCAAAAAGGTTCATAAATCTTAAGATGAAAAAACCAAAGTGAATTAAGAAGTTATTAGCTTATATGATTACATTAGAGCTGTCTAGACACACAGGTGCCTTTTACTTCATTTCCAATCTCCACGAACCACCTTTGTTCATGTTAAAGACTTGTGACAGGAAAAACTAGGAAACAAAAATAATGTAATTTTTTAGAAACTGGATATGGGATCAAAACACTGTATTGGCTTGGATGCAAGTGTGATTCTGTGGAATTTCAAAAGGCATTATGGGAGTTACGGGCAAGCACTGGCCACTGAAGAAATCAAAGGTACTGAGTTGGAGACATTCACATCTAGAGAAGGGAGGCAGAAATACTTGATCATTTCTTTTTTCTCATCCATACCCCTTTATGGTCTAGAACTAACAGATCAGCTCATTTCACCCTCAGCTTCTAAGACAGAGTTTGGCTCCACTAGTGCTGCAGCTCCCCCTGTATATAAAAGTTTAAATATGTTTACTTATATTAATTGTATTACATAACTGAAAATGAAGCTAAAGAATTCAGTGGTCACATACTCAAATCCTTGTCAGTATTCAAGAAATGGAGTTTCATAACATATTCATGGTGATGTGGGTTTAAATAAAAATAGAGTAAATAAAAATGGTTTACATAAACATAAAAATAAATAGAAATATAAGGCTAACATTAAGAGGCTGAAACTATCACTCACTACTCACTGTCACAACGTGGTGTTTGACAACTGTATGTTTACAAGAACTTATTCTCTCAGACTCATTGGGAATTGAGAATATTTTTTCTTATGGTGTCTTCCTCAAGGAAGAGTTAAAACAGTATATCATCTACTGGGTACTCAAACTGATTAATCAAACTAATTTTAATAAGTATTACAACATACATTTGAAAAGCAGCAAGAAACGAGGACTTGAAAAGCATAACTGAAAAAGCACTTTTCTATATGCCCATTTGTGCTATACCCATTTAGCTTTCACCACTTCGATACTTAAAACAAAGCAGTTTCTACATGTGCATTTTCAAAAGGTGCAAGTTTTGCTATGCATAAAAGAAAGCAAGGTTTGCTTTGTAAAATTTTTCCAATCAGTAGTAGTAAGAACTGTTAAACTGGTAAATTAGTGAATAAATCAGTCAGAAGATTAGAATAAAAATAAACCAGAATAGACTGAACATGAAATAGATGATACAGCCCATTTACCCCAATACATTTCTAAGAATATATCTCTGAGAAACACAAAAGGAATTTCTTCTGGGCTATCAGCTAAATTTCCCTGCTATCAGAAGCAACTCTGTCACACCATTCCCTTCAGAAATGGATCAATCTCCAAAGCCTCAGTTTTTTGAAGATTACAGGCAACTGAGTTTCTAGATAGTTGCACTCATGATGAATTCATATACATTTGTTCTGGTGTTATTACCTTTTACTTATGCAACTTCATTTTTCTCCCCAATCCTAACACCCATCACTCTTCTCCTCATATAGTTATAATGCAGTCATATCCCCTCTCAGCTATTGATACTGCTAACCTAATCAAGCCAATCCTTTCTATTCTGTTTCCCCAAAAATAATACCTACCCTGAAAATAAGCCCTACCATGATTTTTCAGGATTTTTGAGGATGCTCAAAATATAAGCCCTACTCCAAAAATAAGCCCTAGTTACAGTTCATTCAAAAAGTCAGTTTCAATAGTGTCCAGGTAGCTATCCATGTAAAAAAATAGGGGTTTATATTAATTTTTGCTCCAAAACTTATTGTATTATTTTCTGGCAAACAGGGTAGCTTCCTTCTGTAGAATGTTTCTCCATTCCTCAATCATCTTAAGTGGTTTTTAAGTTCAGCTTCTCTTTTCACTTCTCTTAAATGTAACTAGTAGTTTAGATAAGGTCTTAGAACTGCATTATTCAAAAGCATAATAATTATCCTCTCTACTGGAAATACTTGACCTCATACACCTTGTAGTCACATTTGCCTTTTTTTATGGGGTACTGGGTCTGGCTGGGATGCAGTTAATTTCCTTCATAGCAGCCCATCCGGTGCTCTTTTGACTTGTGACCAGTGTTGATAATACACCAATGTTTTAGCTACTGCTGAACAGTGCTTGTGCGGCTTTGAGGACTTCGCTGGTTCTCATTCTGCAAGTAGGCCGGGGTGGGCAACCTGTGCCCCTGCTCGCACAAGTAGGCCAGGGCTTAACTGTTCCATGTCCAGCTACACCACAGTGGTACCTACACTTGTCCTGCTGAGCACATACTCACTACTACTTCTCAATCATTTTCACCTCATAAGCAACCATTACAACACCAGCTTCCAGCAGTTTGTTATTATCATGACCTCATACTTCAGCATAACATATTATACCAGGAGTGTCAAACTCATTTTCACTAGGGCCACATCAGCCTCATGGTTGCCTTCAATGGGACGAATGTAGTTTTAGGTCTGCATAAATATAACCACCCCTACAATTATACAGTCCTAAAACTGCATTTTGCCCTTTGAAGGCAACCGCGAGGCTGATGTGGCCCCCAGTGAAAACAAATTTGCCACCTCTGTATTACACCCTACTTCTATTATCCAGGTGTCAAGATATCTCCATATTGGTTGTGGAGATAACTATACCAATATGAAACTATTCTGTATTTCAGGTAATCTGAAAAACTATAATAAGAGATTTCCTTTTGAAAGAGGAACCTCAGAAAGTTAGAGATTCACAAGTTCTTTTGTTAATAGTGTCTTTTAAAGATAGTTTTACTGCCACAACCAACCAAGTAGAAGTGAATTTTAAAAAATGGTAAACACAGCTAATACATTTGTAGCTGATGACTAGAAAATTCTATGCATTTCTTACTTCTGAATTCTTATACCTTTGGAGTATTTTTATGCGGAAAACAAACTATGGGCAAAACCAGAAACATTTTCACATACCTGAATCAAAGACTCACTCAGCTTCTCTTCATCAACTTCTAAAATTATATTTTTAATTTCTTCATAAGGCAAGCGGAAAGAACCCAAAAATATTGCTGAAATTCAGTAATAAATCATTAGAATCAAAAAGGTCCAAAAGATTCATACCAGCAGGCAAACACTTTCTAGCAATTCAAAAATCATATCTTCATCCAAATCTATATGATTCACAATGAAGAAGTTTTCTATATAAAACAGTAGATGAGCCACAGTATGGCAGTTCAATTTATGAATTTCACTTATAAGAAATTAAGCTATGACAACAGTTTTACTGGTTAATCAGCCTCAGTTGCTCCCTAGTACTGTTATTTATTTCTAGTAATGAAGTCCTGTTTTTTTTATGAATGGCAACATATCTGCGTTACTACTTAAACAGATTTATTCAACCACTAGAAGACTTTAGCTATTATTGTTTGCTTTCATAACCATGTATGAATAGCTGTACTGCATTTACAATTGGTTGAATGATATTTACATGACATTCTAGAAAAAATTCCATGTCAAAAGGATAATGGAGAGCTGGGCAAAGACAAATGCTCTAACTTCACTGCTTTTTAGGGTAACCGAACTTATACAAGAGACAAAGTATACTGTATACTCTTCAAATTTGGACAGGAGTTCTCAAAGCAATTTGATCTCAGGATGTTATATCATCTCAACAGAGCTCCATTCAATAAACTACAAAGTATTCCTAACACAGGTGGACCAGCATATCATTTTTATAAAGCACTGTATATTCAACCTAACCGCTATGGCTGAGTTTCCTACATCCATATTTTCTAAACTAGAAGTTTTATATCACTTGTGTCACAATGCATTTTCTCCTTAAGAAAATGTGCTCATGGATGTGGTAGTAAACAATGCACAGATTTGGTTTTAAACACTTCATTTGCCATGGGCATAGACAGACTAGCGACGTTTTATTGTATTTCAAATTCAAATAAAAGAATCTACTATTCTTGGTAGTTGATTTCACTCCATAATTTAAGAGAGAAGCAGCAAGTGAAAACAACAGGTGGAGTTGGGGTTTTTTTTTTGCAATTTATGGTAGTAGTATTTGCACCTAACTTAAAGAGAAAAATATTACAAAATAGGTTAACAGTCTAACCCACATCAAGCTCTATTTCTCCATTGCTCTAACCAGAAAGAACCATTAGGAACGGCCTCTCAATCCCAATTCACAAAACCTAACAACACTGTGCCTTCCCTTATACTTCCAGTCTAAAACAAATAAAGCAGCAACTTTTTGTTTTAAAAAAAAGTTAACATTAAAGTTTACACCATTTTTCCATGTTCATTTCTAAAGTTGTCCCAAGTTGTATAGTAAATTCAAATCATATGTACGTAAACCGCTTCTAAACTTAAGACTCATGTTCACATTAGCCAGTTTTTAGAAAAATAATATTGTACATTTAAACAAACAAAAAAGAAATAAAACATTTAAGAACAGGTGTGTATACACGCCAATTAGATATTCATCTAATGCATTTAGTATCACTTACATAAGTTTTGTGCCGTTTTTCCATCCAAAATTCTTAATTCTTTAACCTTCTTCTTTGGCTGAACTGTTTTCTTTTCTTCTGATTCTTCTACTGCCTTCTTAGCTGTAAAGGACATATTTATTAAATTCTGATTCATTATTTCAACTGTTAAATCTAATAGCAACTCAGCTAGAAAGCCACAATAATGCACCTATTACAATCAGTTGAAGGCAAAAATCAATGCACTGTTTCAACATACTTTAAAATATCCAAAGAAACAAAGCAAATTTATAAAATTAGGAGGAACATGAAATGAAAATGTTGATATAACAATGACCAATTTTCCCAAGGACTATCAAATCATATTTATGTATCTTAACCCACAAAATTCATTATGTTCAGCTCCAGTTTATTTCAAGCACCTTTAAAAACACAGTGATTTGGTGCTACCTCAAAGCACGTGAGTGCCCTCTGTTGAAATATTAATAAGAAATACCATTTGAAGTTCTTCATCCCAAACCAATAAGAGATATAATTTGAAATTTATCACACTATATAAAAGCAGGTTTTTACTAATTATTTATATTGTTACTGGGAAAGAGCAAAACCAAATAAGAAAACACTTTTTTTTTTCCTTCTTAAATTAGCAAGGACCACTGGTCTTATATTCACTACTTAACATTATATAGAAACCAAACATCACTGAAATATTTAAAATACATGTTGATTTTTTTTGCATGATTTAACATACTTAATTTTTACAGAATTATCTTAAGTATTAATTAAGTAAACACACTGACAAGGATTTATTTCATTTTAAAAATCACATCATATACTTGGCTCTGTAACATGCTTAACATTAATTAAACTTAGTGAACATTTCAAGTCATTCAAACGAAACTTAAAACACCTGAAATTAAAATTAAGGAGAATTTTTAATCAGACTAAATATGCCTTTCTTCTCTGAGCATTGTGTTCTACTGTACTAATTTCATCAGCATGGGTTTCATTACAGGTATCTCCTAAAAAAATATGTTGGTTTTTAGTGTGAAGAATAACCAAAGTCTCACTTTCAACCTCCAAAAAAAACAGAACAAGGAAAACAGTTTTATTCTTCTCCTTATAGACATTACCATTAGAAAAATATCTGGAATAAAATAATTCTACTGGGTTTACACCACTTGAATAATTAGTTTACCCTGAGCATTTTCAAACTAAGCTAGTACAAGATTCCCTCATCCTCACCTCTTTCTCCCACTGATCCCATGGTCCATTTTTAACACTGACTTAACTGTGGCAGGACCATGGACTACAGGGGTTTTTTTAATAATTTAACAAATAAAAGCTGCTTGATAGATTCCAGAATCAATATACTATTGCTGACCAACCTCCCAACCCTTTTTGGGTACTCCCATCCCAAGTGCCTGTTCAAAGATAAGACATGCTTTTCAGCTTGATGCCACAGAACCAGAGGAAAAGATGAAAAAAGGATTTTTTTTTAGCAGTCGACATAGGGCAGCTCAAAAAAAGCAAGAAGAAAAATTAATCTGGAAGCTAGAGCATCTGTATTACTCATACAGACCCTGGACTTTAATGCTGTGATTAGTCACTACAGCACTGATAATGGCACTGGCTTACATCTTCATGCAAAATCAGCTTGTTTTCAAGCTGACAAGTCTTGAAGACTTTACCTAGTGAGAGTCGTGCCCAGTTTTCCATAACAAATGTGGTCATATTTTAGACAAAAAGCTGTAGCAGATGGGAAATTTCCTCACGTTCTGACCACAACATCCAGTTAAGCAATCGGACGTTGAAAGAAACGGGTCAGCTCTCCAAGTCTGAAGCTTTATTCCACAGCGTCCATCTCCTACCCAGCTCCTGCTGAGCTTGTCATTCGCCTGTGAGCACCCTGCCTAAGTTTGCCTCTCTCATTTCAGAACACATGACCAGCTTTTTCCTTTCTTAAATAAGGCTTGATCCAAATTCAGCCTTCCAAATCCATGGCCCACCTGTTTCACTTCCCAGAACAGACTCACTAATCAAGTTTATGTCAGTCTTCCACTGCATTATACAGCCCTGGAATGATGGCAGAATCCTCCAATAGTGATTAAGTCTGCCCGGTACTCTAGCAAGACACTCTTTGCAAAACATCTCGTTCACGAGCTCTCAGTAAGAGAATTCAAAAGCCCGAGTATTTTGTCACCACATGGAAGAAGGGTGCACAGCAGCAGCATAGAGTTCAGACTCGGAAGGGCCTGTCCGGTTGTCCTCTCGTGTTTCAGATCACCAGATCTCTGATAACTGACAAGCCTCATGCACTTCTGTTGTGTTAATACGAAACATTTTTAAATTCCCTACCCTGCATCTCTGGGTTTTTTTCTTGAAATTTAATCCATTTTCACACAAATTTCTGTAGATTAATATTTGGACTTACCTGGAATACCTACATATATATATATACAAACACCAAGGCACACATACATGTTTGCATTTTTTGTTTTGAAGACACTGAGAAAAATATAATCTTCATTGTTTAAAACTATTTCCCCATTAAGTTGGGAAGAAATTTTTAAAAAGGCAGGCACTTTTTTCTAAAAAAACAACTATCATGGAAATGACAAAATACTCACTAATGCAAAATTATCTCACAACAATTACACTTATAGAAAGTTCTGGCTGAGTTTACTTTTCTTTACTGTACTTTAGCAGACAGGAGAGGGAAAGAGAAAGAGCCAACATGATAAAGCAAAAGGCAGTTTTAGCATAGGCAGCTGTCTCTCTCTGAAAACCAGAAAATACAGATCTAAGCACCACTGTTACATAACCTACTTTTTTTTTTAATTTAGAATAGAGTTCTGTTTTGTTAGTAGCAACGTATTTGTTTATCAGTGTTGGAGGAAAAAAGCTGATGCAACATGCTGCAAGGGATTGTTTTCTGTTCATATTCCATCATGAAACGCATGTGCAGCTCAAGCGTGTACCTTTAGTGATACCTTCAGCTGGGAACTAATTTAATCCCACAGAAAGTGCACTGCTTGAAACACATCTAGTGTCTAAAGAAAAAATGGCAACACTAAACAAAATGTTATAAAAGTTTACAATACTTTAAACAAGAGGAATGATAATTATGAACAAACAAACATTTTTTTCTACTACCTTTACTTTTGTACTTCTGTAGCAAAAAAACTAAGCACACCTGTTCATTAATTCAGCTACTGAATGGCATTAAAAGATGTCATAACGAATCTTTAGAAACACGTACAACTTCATTTAATACTATTGGAGATGTTAAAGCATTTTACTCTGAGCAAAACGACCAGTTCATACTAACCTCCTTTTTTAAAAAAAGCAGTGAATAGTTTTAATAAATAATTAACAGTAAAAACTCTCAGTCATGAACATGGTGAGGATGAAAATTAATGGGAGACAAAAAGGAGTACATTGAATTACAGTGTGGAGAAAGAAGAGACCTAAGTGAACTTTAGCCTATCTGAACCAGAGCCTTAATCTCTGATTCCTATCAAGTCTGTACCCACAGTGAACAAATGCCCTTACATTGTCACAGGAAATGAATGAGCAATTTCATCTTACTTCCATCTGGCAAATGGCTTCCTAATTGCATTTACTAGTATTTGGCAGCAAAAGTAAATATACAAAATAAATTAATTGTTTTATTATTCCCTTTACCTGAAAGATGATATATGGCTGCTATAAGACTACAGGAGGAAAAAAAAGCATACATATAGTTTAAAGCGACATAAGCTTTACAGACGGGCATATGCTTGAACAGCTGAAACTATTAATTACACCAGGAAGTTCACTCAAGAAAACCCTCAGGTGATACAACTTGGTACAAAATTGAAATAAGGAGCCAGGAATGCCATTGAAAGATTAGAACATATTTTGTAGCACAAAAATTAAGTAAATTCTACTACAACATCATAAAACTTCTTTAAGCCTGGATAAATTGATGATATTGGGAAGCTACTGACAGTTTTCTCTTTCTGTGTTACTTGTAGGGGCACCCAGGAATGGAAATAAAAGTCAAAGAAAGGGGGAGAGGGAGGAAAGTCGAACATAGTCCAAAATCTGCACTTCCCTCACCAATATACCAATGCTGAGTCTTGCCGTTTGTCTAACAACAGAATTTCCACACCCAAATGAAACAGTGCAGCAGTTCACACAGGTGAGGTCTAGTTAGCAAAGGTCTTCACACAAGCCTGTGAGCTTCCACCAACCACTTGTTTCAGTAAAGCAGATGAAATATGACCAGCCTCCTGTCCAGACAGCAGAATGAACTCTGGCAAGTTTTGCATGCTCAAGCCAAACTATGCCAATAACCTGCTGATCAGCAAGAAGCGCAAATGTGTCCAGGAGCACCCTGAACGAGCAGAGCCCTGACAACAGCAACAAGTCAGTAAACAACGGTGCAAGCTAAGTGGACCAGTGACCAAGGAGGTTTTCTCCATCCAATCGTATAACCAATTAACCCAGAGAATATTCAATGGATCCCAGAGGAAATACTCGGGGAGATACCACAGTTCACACAGCTGAAGCCACAAATCCTCTCCTGGACCACATAATCTCTCCTGCAAAACACAGATGTCATGCAATTCATGAACTCCATAAACTGAAATTAAAGTAGTCTGGTATCCAAATTCATTTATATTCTCCACACTGTCATTTGATCTTACACTTTGACAAATAGCAAACCATTTCCCCAGCTATCTAGAGATAAATGCAAGAGTATTAACAGATGCTAGTCATGGCCTCTTGTCAAGTCAGTCAGCAGAAGTGTGATCTCATGTTTATTCCCAATGCCACCTGGCATTTTCCTGTTCACTTTAAAAAAAGCCACACTTAGTTATCAATTCCTGAAGTAAAATTAATTAAGCACTCCTACTGTCACTCTGTCCTTTCTGCAATCAGAACAGCTAAATACCTGGTACAGTATTTTAAGGAAAAAAAAAATTACAAGGAAATCAAGCAATTGATCTGAAAGTGGATCTTGGTTTGAACTCTTAAGATTAAAAAAAAAAACAAAACAAAAACCACACACACAAAACAAAAAAACCCACAAAACCAAAAAACAACCCACACAACTCACAAGGAAAAAAAGATAGAAGCTCTTGCAATCTCATACTTTTTTGCCTAATTAATGTAATCAAGCTGAAGGAAGTGACATCAACCCAACAGATTATGCTCTGTGGTAGAAAAAAAAAAAAATCATGACTTAGTTTTACAAATTAGTTCCATCAAAAAATAGCAGGGAATCTATATTCCTATTATTTGTTCTTATAATAGAATTGATTATTATTATAATATTTGACCACCGCATTTAATGACTATATCAAATATTTTTTGTTCTATTAAAATTGCCCTAATGTGGTTGTAATTAGTGTAATTTAATTTTCAAGTGTAATTTGAAAATCTGCATCAGGAACTTGTGCAATAAAGTTGTACAGGTATAGTTAATTAACCACTCCATAATGCAGCTTCCTTCAGCCTGAAATCAAATAGATGTCTGGGCCACAAATAATTTATTTAAAAAACAAAAAAAACAAAAAAACAAAAAAAACCAACACCAAAAAAAACACCACCACACCACCCTGATTTCAACCGCTTCTATTTACCCTGCTAAAGGTCAATGCAAAAGATGTTGGTTTTGCTAAAAAGAGAGTAAGCAAGTATTAACTATTCATCACATACAAATGGTCACAGAAATACATCCAAGTACTCCTTCTAAACATTAGAAATCAAACAACAGCAAGCAAACAGTGATTCAACTGAAAACATCCTCAATGGGCCTGCTTAACTGTGTTGTGTGATGTGCTGTAAGAAGCCAGAACAAAACCTGGCAGGCTTTCCCATGAACTCTTCTCCCACATTCTCTCCATGAATATATACAGAAGAAAGCCTCAGGACACTCCATCCCGTTTCTCCCTTTGCCTCTGCTCCGATATCTGCAACATTTAATGAGAACATCCCGGCATTTGCTCCAAAGAGATGCTTATCCTTGGTGGGTTTTCCCGGGCACCGAGACATTCCGTGTCTTTGCTTCCTACATATTAGTGCTTGACTAGTGACTAAAGAGATCAGTCAATGTATTTTAAAAGTAATAGAGTAATTTTTTATGTGGGTCAGAGAAGACATTTGCCCATAAAAGTAAAATGCTGCCTGTAATAGTATTTCTAATCTAGAGAGTCGCATGTCCCAGTTATACTTTTTTGTCTGATATCAGGTCATCGCCACCTCAGAACTGCGAAATAGGATAGAATCTAGAAAATAATTACAGCTAACTGGTACGTCTGTTATCCATACACCTTTTGAAAGTAAAAGAAAAGCATGACTCAGACAAAAAAAAAATCAAAGTAAAACAAAATATAAAAAGACCTGCTATCATATTTTATAAAGATTTTAATAAACTCATTTTCTGTTATTAATATGACATGTCTAGTAAATAAAAATCTTTTAAATTAATAGTTCGGCTGCTGTTCCTCTTGATTGGGCTTGTAAAAGGCACATCTTTCCCCATAAAGGTTCTCATGGGAACTACATTTTCTAAAGGAATTTTAGAAATAATGAATCTAAAAAAAGATCCCAAGATAAAAAAATCCCTTTATACACTCAAGTCAAATAGATAGTGGTGTTAATGGAACAGACTAAAATTTGAGTAAAATAAAGAGTTAAATTGATTCCTTTTCCTCTTTCGGGGTGATATTTCACATACAAATCTTTTGACTAAATATTTAAACACTAAGTAAAATACACATTTCCAAATGTATATTCTGGTATACTTTCCCTTTTGAATATTTCTCTGTCATCAAGGTTTTAAACAAACATTCATGAAACATCGTTTCACTTGTATATATCTACATCCCCAAACCCTCCGTTTGTTTACTATGTACAAGATCTACTGTAGTTTTTTTAAGTGTGTGAAATACACCATGTTACATCTCCATTGACTTAGTACTTAATAAATGTGATTTTACATTTAGTAAAAAGAATTCTATTCCCCCACTAGAGTTTAAAACAACATTGGTAATTATCTTGTATTTATTGTTTTATTGAGCCCACAGAACTCAAAGGGATGCTTTCATAGGTATCAGGTCCAAAGTATAACTTCATGAGAGAAAAGGATATTATTAAAAATAATTGGGAAATTTTCTGTCTTAACAGATTCCATTAATTTCTATAATCAGTAAACAGTGCCCTGTGAAGCTGACTAGTAACCACAGCTTTGACAGCTGATAAATACAAATAGCAACTTTCATCCTTATTTATAAAATGTTGAAAAATTAGTCTTCCATAAGCAAATGTTTGAAATTGTGTGCCTGTGGTCAATTATTTGCATGTAATCTACAGCAAGCATGCCTTTCAACCTAATCATATGTGGGCACAAATATTTTTGGTGTCAGTGATAAGAATACAACCTACTGCAATCTTTAGATTAAAATTACTTTGTGTTTTACCCAGACACATTAGAGGACAGTGACTTGTTTGGGGCAGAACTGCCACACCACAGTGTCACCGGGAGCACATGTTGCATGTTCCCACATTACCATCATTCTGACTAATGATCATTCAAACTAAGGTCATCCCCATAGAGTTTCGATACAGTGTGACATTGAAACATTCCTGGCATACTAATGTAATTGTCTGAAAAACAAACAGTAATTGAGAGATTTGATGATTCCATACTAAGATAACAAAAAACATGAGGTTCCCTCCCCAATAACTGGGGTGGATACTTATCAGATACTGGCCATCATTCAATGATGTATTACTGTTTGTCTTTTGTGTATCATGTACAATTTTGGTCTTCTCCTCTGTGGTCTTTGAAAACACAGAGAAAGTAAATATTAATCAGTAATACATGAAACCTGAAAGACTAGCAAGCAGCACTACTGAAACACTGGAAAACTAAACATTTGTTTGGAATACAGAGAAGACCAATGCCATAGGTTATGAATGCAAAAAGATCACAAGTTCACTGCAGAAAAAACACATTAAAGACTTAACTATGCATAAAGATGTGACCTCTGGCTCAGAAAAAACTGTCGACTGTTGAGAGCTGTGAAGTATCACTATTCAGTTTATTCTACGTACATAAGACGACAGACATTTAATACATATTAATTCATATACATTTACTCTTCCGCCTAAGCATCTGCTCTTGGACACCTGCTGAAGATAAAACACAGGGCTCAACAAGCCTGTGTGGTTGTATATATATTATTACTAATTTCTAACAGATCTACCTTGAAAAAGCTTTCTTGAGGTCCAAATATCTCGAAGAGTCTTGAAAACACCCAGGTGCTCACTGAATACATATGCAACGATTATCTGCCTTCTAGAGGCAGAAGATAAATTACTTCCACACTACAGGATTAGTCTTTGGGGACCTACCAGAATACTAAATTAAGCCACTTGCACTGCAGCAGCCTAAAAATAGTCCTGAAACGCACAGCTACCAGTCTCTCACCTTTACCAAAATCATGTAATCTATGCTCTGCTTAGCTTTATATTACCAACATAAGCAAAATTTGGCTGAAATGATTCATTAAGAAGGCAGCATCTCAGTGTTAATGATCCAAATGTCTTAAATGCAAGAACAAAAAGGGTCAAAAGGAAAACCTCCAAACTTATTCTATGCATACTACCATTCAGAATATGCAACCTACAGACAGGTCCACATCATCCAGTTTACCAGGCAGAATTTTACTTTTAGAAAGCCTCTAAGCCACAAATTTCTTATTCCCCTGCCTCTACGTCTTGGGAAATCATTCTGTATTAGTATTCTACTAATTCTGTATTATATTCCTACCTTACAGAACAGAAAAAGGTATCTGAGAGAATGAAGTTTCAGAGAAGTTTCAGTTGCCCACAACTGCACAAGACACATAGCAGTTACAGAATATGCAAATTTGTAAGTTCAACTTTACATCCTTTAGAGATCATTAACAGGTAATTAAATAACTCGACAAAATTATCAGCTTCTTATCTGTGCTAATGCCTATGTACCTAGTATTTTCAATTTGTCAATGAATTCAGAGACTTAATAGCATGATTGTTAACTTTTAATCCTTTATGTAGCTTTTTAATGTATTTTTCTCCTAAGAACCTTTATTCACTTCGATAGAAGACCTACACTCAGTCTATGCATATATGGTAGAAATTCTTGCAGTGGCAAATATTCTGTTCAAAGCACTTCTTAATAGCGTTACAGTTGAAACAACTATCAATCAGATGAAAGTTGCAATCTCAAAAGCAGATGAGGAATTTTTTTTTGGTCAGCAAAAAAAGAAGAAAAATCAGTTTTGCACATAAAAACAGCAGGCATGGGGAAGGGAGCATTTTT
Organism: Caloenas nicobarica; assembly: GCF_036013445.1. Taxonomy (NCBI): domain Eukaryota; kingdom Metazoa; phylum Chordata; class Aves; order Columbiformes; family Columbidae; genus Caloenas; species Caloenas nicobarica. The sequence goes on from NC_088256.1 coordinate 8,693,026, forward strand.
TGTAAATACATCATTGTGGATCAGCACAATACATAACTGGAAGTAGGCCATGAATCACACCACATTCCATCCGTATTTTTTACAGGAAAACACTCACATTGTATTTCATATAAGAAAAATGTGAGAGAAAGTACATTTGGAAGTAATGTAGTATGTACCAGCTACAGTGCTGCCGAAAGACAGAGGGGAGATCTCTTTAATACAGACTTCAAAGAATTATTTCACAAGTAAGGCCATAAATTTTGCTTATCTTCGCTTACAGTGTTACATCTTTGTTTACAGTGGGTTTTTATTTAAACAAATACACTGTTATTCCTGGAACTCTGCTGGAAGTTTTCAGGATATTACAACATAGGTGCATCGTGTATTTAAGAGTCAGTACAAACTTTCCTGGTAAGCAGCTGATCTGTTTTCCACCCTTTCCTTAGCTTTTTTTTTTTTAAATTTCCCCTCTCACCTTCACTTGGGCCACAAATTCACAGCCAACTGTGGGACTTCAGCTGAAGAACCTGCATTACAACGCTCAGCTTTCTAGAAGCAGCTAGATAAGGAGCTTTCTTGACAACTATTGAGAAATTTTTGAGGAAATACAGCTACAAATAAAACACCAGAAGGCGAAAGACATTTGTTTATAACCACCATGCATAGAATTATAGAACACAGACCTCAAAGAGACAAGTGATTGACCTCCAACTCATTATCAGTGTATTTTATGTACATTTATGTACATTTCTTACACATGAAAGGTAACACACAATTTAGGAAAAATTCCACAACAAGTGATCTTAATAGTTCATTTAGCAAAAAACCACAGTAAAATCCATGGAATGGGCTATTTAATCATGTTCTGAGAAACCAGGTTAAATTAAATAGATTTTTCTAGCACCTAACTTAAAATCCCTTGCAAAAAATGAAGTTGGGAAAAAAAAAAAGATGCTTGAAAGAATATCTTTTGAAGGGTTTTTCAGTCTGTTTTGACATTACAGAAAGCATTCGTTTCAGTCTAATCTTTTTACCTATTCATACAGAATGTGTTTTCTTCCAGGAATACAGATTTTTGTTTGTTTTTAAACAAACAAAACTCACTTTTTTTTTTTGAGTTCTACTTCTGAATTTCTTTTTTGTTGAATTCATAGAAAAAAATACTCTGTAAGAGCATTATAGATCAAGACTACTTCATGAATGTATTCATATTTCATGCTAATTAGACTTTGTACACAACCTCTTTCCCTGGTGTGCCTAGTACATGTGTCTCTGTCCTCAACTGCTCATTAAAGGTGCTATAGTTTATCTGAGCACTGCATCACTACGCCCGAAACAGACATTTCAGAATACAAAACTGCCTTTCTTCCTCTGCTGTATTTTATAAAGCTGCAACAAACAAAAGCTCTATCTCCCTTACAAAAACAAGGTATATCATAGGTACAGAATGTCCTAACTACTAACAGTTATCACGCAGTAATTTCAGGGATCAGTTTACTTAAACAATGCAAAACTTTTTCCATCGCTGAGTTTGACAGTTTATTTCTTGGATAAATCCAGTTGAGAAGGGAAGGGAACGATGAAAAATGGCAAACTAATGACTCTTTCTTTTTTATGGTACATTAATTTATTTTGTTGTTGAAAGAGAACAATTATCACACAGTAGGCTGGAATCCCAGATTTGTTGAATATATATATGTGGGTAACATACACTTTTCTGTGTATGACAAGTAGTGATCCTTACTCCTTCCTAATGGGGATCTCCAAGACAGCAAATATAGGTAAAAAACCAACGCATGCCTTTGAGAGTTTAACTCCCTTTTTCTTGTCTTTATCATCAAGGCAAATAATCAGCCCATATCTGTAGAAGTAATACAGTCAATAGTAACTACCAGGGTTTCTTATTTTGTATCCTTGCTCCTCAAGTCTCCAGTGAGGAAGCCTAACTTGTCCTAGTGACATTTCAAAAGTGTTTAGCAGTGCTAACTAAACTAAAAGTGAAGGAATGACCTCCACATTAGAGCATTTGACCTGGATTCAGAATAGATATTCTGATTTTGAAAATGAACTCAATTTCTATAGGAATTTTGCAGAATACATTATTGTATACCTCAAAGCAATCGATGAATAAACTTAGCAACTTTCAAATATCCCAGAACTCAACCTATTTGCCCTCCGTCTCTTAATCTGAATATGATTTAATTCACAAATGGACTACCTGTATTTGCTTTTCTGAAACTGGAATTATTACACTTCTTTAAGTAATGCTAACCAAGATAATATCCAAACTGCTCAATCTGAACCCTCCTGATACAACATCAATGCTCTGAAAAAATACTAACTTTAACTATGACACATGTAAAGAAAGGAAGCTCCAGGAATAACAACTAGATCTAGGAAAAATGCATCTATCTGACCTGTCCCTCATTAAACTTCCCTTACGAATACACCACAAAGCTTATAAAACCAGTGTCTTAAAAGAGACATAATTAGAGTGTACTACAGCCTGAGATCTCCAGTAAAATTCCTGCATCTGTTCAACCCTATGGCATGGACATTCTGAAAGCACAATGAAAACAACTATACAGTCCCAAGCTGGGGCAGGGGGGAAATTATCTCTCTCAAACTTTCTGTATGTTTCAAAGGAAAGTTTTCACAAAATGTCAGTGTTCCCTCACATTAGTCCACCACAGAGAAAACTTGTAGTCAAAACATCAGCCTTCGTTTATGAAAAGAAAGCCTTCATTTGTTTTCAATAATATTTACAACAATGCTTTTCTGTACATTTTATCATACAACATGTTGTTGTATCACATAGAGTTAGTGTTAAATACGATCAACACAGAACTGTCATGCACTCCACAGAAAAGCGAGTAAAAGCCTTTTTTGTTACAATGGTTTTTAAATACAAATTTAAGGGTGAATATTCAGCTTCTGATGTATTTCTAGCAAGTAAGCAATATAATTGTTAATAGGTCATACCAACAGTACATCTATTTTACTTAGTAAGGCTTTTCAAAATAACAAATATTCTTTGTGACTCATTGCTACAAATTACCTTCCACATAGAAAAGGAACCATTTAACTTATTGAAGGTAAGTGTGCTAAAATGCTATTTGAAATAAAATATGAAGAACTAAAATTTACAAATGTTGCCTCCTAATTGGAAGCTTTGTTTGTTTAGGTCCCTTCCCTATTCTCATTTTAGTTCTTTTGTACTATAATGAATGAAACGGGTACTGATGCTTTTGAAATAAAAGACACACACTCCCTTCAACAGGAGCAGGTGCTATCGAATCACTACCATTTGCACAGCAGCTTCCCCATACGAAAAAATTTATACAGGAACATACACACAAGTAATTCTTGGGAGACCTCATTTGTGATTCTCCTGAACAATAGCCCAGCTGCAGCAAAACTACAGGCATCACTCCTAAGGTCAGTTTGAAAACTGTGCTTCCCTATGTAAGTATTGAAAGTTTATTTATAAAGTACAATTATCAAGGAGTCAACTTCTACAGTGATGCCTTCGTAACTGCTACAAAACTTAATACAAAGAACACATGTGCCTTTTGTCCCCCCTTCTTTTTTTCTCTTGATACTTTAAACATGGCAAGACTGGGTATCATTACCTGGTACAAATTGGCCCTGACACTTCTGGGAAGAAAAGCTTTTGTTTCATTAGTAATTATATACAATCTTTTTTCCTCAATCAAGAAATACAGTCTTAAGCAACAATCACAGTTAATGCTTAAGTAATTCTAAGCTCATTTAATAATTAAAAAAATCTAAATATATAAAACCACAAATATAGACATACACATATCTAAATCTATGCTGAGTGGTAATTTCAGGGATCAGTTTACTTAAACAACGTAAAGCTTTCTCCATCCCTGAGTTTGACAGTTTATTTCTTGGATAAATCCAGTTGAGAAGGGAAGGGAACGATGGAAAATGACAAACTAATAACTCGCTCTTTCTTCTTTATGGTACTTGAGTTTATTCTGTTGTTGAAAAAGAACAACAATTTCAAATACAGTGAAAGAAGAAAAAAAAGTCCTACATCACTCCTATATGAAACTGAGATATAAAGACTGATTACCTAAGCACACAATCTAACTAAATTAAAATCCTGTAAGACACACAAACATTGGGTTACTCCTACACTGCAAAGCAGGATCTTCCTTTGCTTTGGATTCGTACACTTGCGAAAAGGAAAGGGTGAAGAGGGAAAGGCAACAAACGTACACAGGCCGAATTAATCAGAAGACCAAGGGAGCCACCTACAGTTTGCAAGCCAGAAACAAATACATTATAAGTTTGTGGGGTTTTTTTCTTTCTGTTTCATAAAGTAATGCATATAGTTGGGCTAGTGCAACATATCTGTGCTTAATACTAGAGATTCCTGTATTAAACTGAAATTTGCCGTCTCAAACCTACAAATACAGCTGTGTTACAGGAACTTTGGACAAAACTGAGTGCCTTTAAAGCTTGTAAAAATTTTAAGTTCTCCGATTAATTTGATCTGGACTTCTTAGCGTATCAAATTCAGACCCATTTTTTAAAAATACTGATTGCTTTTCCTTTTATTTGTAAGTACCAAATGTAAGTGAATGCAAACAGCTTTCCTTCAACCACCTCATTCTGTGGCTGCTACTTATTTACAAAGAAATAGCTGAAAAGTAATATAAACAAAACCTTTTTCTCCCCACTAAAAATGTTTCATTACATCAAGAAAAAGGGAAGGCCTGATGAAGAATGATGTGTATTTCATATTGTCATTTGTCAGTCAAGAATAACAGTGAATATAAGCTTTGCAACATTGACAGAGGAACACTGCACAGAGGTAGAACCAACCTTGAAATATTACATCACTTCGATAACAGAATAAAACCTTTAAAAGTTCATTTAATGCATGCAAATCTAATTACCACAATGAGAATATTTGAAGCTAAAACATTCATTCTGATCAAAGAATGAACACTAACTGCTTCAGCAGACTAACTGGTCACAGGAGGTTAAAAATAATTAAATTTATGTCAGAAAGACATACCTATGAAGAAGCAGGGCAAAGGGAAAGAACAAAAAGTCAACTGGATCAACGGTATCAACTGACACACCCTGTTTCCCCAAGAATAAGACCTATCCCAAGAATAAGCCCTAGCATGATTTTTCTGGATGCTCAAAATATGAACCCTACTCCAAAAATAAGCCCTAGTTACAGCTTATTAAAAAAGTCAATTTAAATAGTGTCCAGGCAGCTATACATGTAAAAAAGTAAAATTAACTGTCAATAGAATGCAGCAGGACAGACAGACCCTCCACCAAGAAAAGCAGACACCTGACAAGAAAACTGACAGTTGCACTGCAAGTGCACTACGAGCAGACTATATAGACAAGAGGAATTTGGACCAATGGTTCTAAAGGAAACAGTCACAAGAAATTCATGATGGAATTCAGGGTTTGGAGAGTTATGATGATGTTCCAGAATGTGATGACATGACTACATTTGAATAAATGTTGATTTTTTTTTCCCCCCCCCCAAGAATAAATGTGGATTGTTGTTCATGGAAAAATAAGACATTCCCTGAAAATAACCTGTAATGCATCTTCTGGAGCAAAAATTAATATAAGACCCTGTCTTATTTTCAGGGAAATAGGGTACACTGAAACTAGCCTATCTTGATTTCTTCCTCTCTCTCCTCAAGATTCAGCAGAGGTGTAAATAGAAAGTGTCTAAGTTACCCTAGAAATTTTCAAACACACTGCAAAATAACACGCTATCCTTTAAGAATGGGTGGTTAAACAGAAGAAAAAAAAAATTACACACTCTTTTCTTCAGGAGATCAAAAATGAGCCTGCTTTATACCAGGTGTAGAACACAAAAGACAGCTTTAAAATGCCCCTTCCAACTAGTTGATTCAGTAAGGCAGGCCTAGGTTGCATTCTCATGTAAAGGTATCTTGCACTATTGAAATCACAAGGCACAACAAGGTTCAAAAGACACAAACTACTGTGAACATTCAATGGCTCAAAAAGGAGTACCAAAGAGCCTTCAAGAAAACCCACTGAAGATGGCACATGGGTATTTCACATGTGAGCATAACATGAACATGTTCTGCATGATGTTAACAAGACTATACTATTTACTTGCAAATGGATATTATAGAATTAACCTGTAAATAGCATCAAAATGTGTTCAAACCAGAAGGGTAGTTTTCATTAAAGCCTGATAAAAATATATCAAGGACATCATATGTTCCCAGTTCAAATGCTCTAATTTGTTCAACACACATGAAAGAATTAGATACAGTTATGTCTTTCATATTGCTGTATTCTAAACTTTTTGGAGAAGGAAAAGAATTTCAAATACTGAAGTAGGTAAGTTGTTTAAGTTTTATGGCATGTTTTCTTAATAATGAAAAAAAATAAATTTAAGGTATAATAAGGTGTTCTTGTGGATGCTGCAAGCAAGGGAAAATAAAAGCTAAGCAGGTGGGAATAGAGGCCCACCTCCGTTCTGGCCTTTAATTCACTACTCCAAGAAAGCTGACATTTAGACCTCAAATGACACGTATCCACAGAAAGTAGGAGGCAATCAAAAGACTACCGCAGCTCAAGTTTTAATAATTCACTTTAATTAGAATGTAGTCATCCAAGCACTTTAAGGCAATGAAGAATAAAGTACAGAAATTTCACCAGAGCTGAAGGAAGTCTTGATAAGACACCCCAATCAACGAATGCAAACAGAAGAACCTACCGAAGATCTGATCCACTTACAGAAAGAAAATTGTCAGTATCTGTTAAACAGTATTTTACCAGAAAGGTAAAACAACGCCAAGCAGACTTAAAAAGAGGAAAAAGTCTCCACTGTAAAATCATACACCTTGTGGTGAAGAACTCAAGATGCTGACGACTTGTTACAACACCATTTGACCTTCGCTCTTCAGGGGCACATAGGACGGGTGAGTATAAGATCAAAAATAGAAGGGGTGGATGAAAAGGAGGTTATATTTGAGTGCTACTATCAATGTAACTGGAATAATAAGTGCTTCTTGTATGTTGATTAGACTTAACACTTTAACACAGTAGAAATAAGTGTTGAAGTCTCCATATAAAGGCTGTATATGAAAATAGAGTGCAACACCTGCGTACATCTATCACACTACTTATCTACAGTAACAGCCAGTATTCCACCTTTGTCTATTTTTAGAGCCAGTCCTCTCGCTACTTCCAACAAATTTAAAAACAACACTTACCTTAGAATGTTTACAATACACTTATTTAGATAAGCATTGTTACCTGCTTACAGTTCTGCACAAGTAGAACTGTTTATAGTCTAACCTTTATAGCCTAAGAAAGAAACTCTCATCTTCAAATAAGTATTATTGTTGACAAAAGAGGATGTTCATATCGTCACTGTAGTTCATCTTATTCAAACATCATGTTTTTATCAACCTCATCATGTCATATGTTGTGTCTTCCTCAGAAGCAATGTTGTCTCCCTGGACTGTTCTTCAGCTTTTTCAGTATGTTTGTCATGTTCTTTCTTAAATTTTTCCAACAACATTTTCATACTATTTTCAGTTACCCATTTCAACTCTCTTCTTCCTCAATCAATAAAACAAATTTAGATACTAAAATCCTAGCACTGACCCAAAACGTCAACAAGTTAAAACTAAATTTCGGTTAATCCTATCCACTTTTTACTAATTTTTCATTATTACTAATATTTTAAAACTGAGCTACAGATGAGTTATAGAAGTTGTTCACAGATGGAGATATCAAAGATAGGACTGGATAACCACCTAAGTTTTCAGACCATAATTAGTAAAACAAGGCAGTATTAAAATAATAGATTTTATATTACATATATATTATGACATTATAGATAGAAAAATATAAACCTGAATATTTTGTTCATGTTTTGTTCAATAACGCTTCACATGCAGGTTTGTGGTTTTTCTCTCGTCCTTTCTCACTCAGGCTCCCATAATGTAAAAAAGACAACTCGGCTATTAAAACCTTAGTTCAACTTTGAAAACATATCAAAATTATTGTTGAATTGTATTTTAAAAGTCTAATCATAAAAAAAGCAACAGAACCCCAATCGAGAAGTTTTCCCTTGAGGTAAGTTGGATGGATAATGAATTCTGTACTGGAACAATCCCAGTAGTTACAGACTATTATGTACTAATTACTACCTTTACAGATCTACCGTACACATAATTAATTTCTTCAGAGCACCACTATCATTCTTGACTGGCAAAATACACAACCTAAATTACAAGAGCCAGAAATTAACATGATCCTTAAGGGAAAAGGCATTAACTTGCTTTGTAGTGTTTTGCAATTAGACTATCAATCAAACAGTGAAAAGTGATTTTGATAGCAGCAGGCCAGGCACATTGAGTATTGTCACATTATTACAAAGTTATCTGAGGCTGTGAGCATATGATGTATCACAACTTATCTACAGTGCCATAACATTTTCATCCTTTACTTTTACCTGCTAGTAGACACTTCAGCTTACCAATCATATATGTATTTAATATTCAAAAAATTAAACACCAACGTAGGGAGTTTTTGAGATCACATTCCCCGAAGCACCGCAGACATCACACCGCTGCTGATGGCATTCTCTTCCCTTATGCCGGTAGCCAAGAAGTATGATTTGATGGAGTTAAGGGACAAAAGCAAAATTGAGAAAAAGAATGTACCAGCCGCACAACATAATATGACCTGTCTAAATGATTTGAAAGATTTGCTATTAAGTAGGGTCTTGGCAAGAATACAAACATTTTAAACACTTCGTTTTAGTTGTTGAGGTTTTTCTAAAGACATTCTACAGAAATACATACAGACCCCGAATCCCACCAAAAAGCAGTAGCTCAAGCTTCCAGAGATATACAACCAGACTGGATTATTATGCTAAGCATAAATTCTTGCTTCGTTTCACTACGGTATTTTCCCCCACTAGAAAATTCCTATTATGTATTTAATCAAAAACTTGTAACTTTTTTAGTTCTAGAATTTTGATAGTGGGACCATTTAAAGACATCAACAAGAAGGCATTCTTAGTTGTCATCACATTTCACTATTTCACTGTGTGTTTACAGAAGTTAATGACTTAGGATCACAAAACAGACTCAGAAGGACAAGATGCATGTATCTGATCACTTGGATCTACTCCCTTCAGTTAATAAGAATTACTGCAGGGTTCATACTACATAATCCAGCTAAGGATTATTCATTGAGTTTATTTCACATTTTCTTTATAGTTCATAAACTGGAAAGGATTTTTTATTTTTAAATTAAGAAAATATTCATGTGATCACAAAAAGCTTAGAACTGATCACGCCAAGTTTTAAAGAGGAAAAAAACTTTACTATGTAAAGGTTATGTAAAGGTTATCCTCTTGTTTAAAAAAAACTTGTCTGAAGAGATCGGTGCTTGCAGGTAACATTTAACCATTTTAAAAATAAGATAAGGTTGAGCTAACAATACCTCCAACAGATTTCCTTCCTCTTGCTATTTAAATATCAAAACACAAATCAATCCATTTTAAGATTATTTTTGCAAACCAAATACTACTGAGCCTGAAATTTTCAAGTCATGACTCAAAAGCTGTAAAAGGATGATTCATGTTTTCAGCAGCAAAATCACCGCTTTCACTTTTAAGTAATGCACGATTCACAGAACAAAATTCTGCATTATATCAGATTCTCCTTAGAATTAACCAGGTTAAAAGAAAACAAGTAACTGATGGGAAACTGATATGATCATGACTTTACCTCTGTGCAGTTACACAAGGAAATATGTATCTATGTGTTTCACTGCTACCCACAATGCAGTAACCATCCCACATCATCTAAGGTCTTTAATGCAAATTTAAAACCCTGGAGTTCATTTGTCAGAGGCCCTTAAAAAGGTATTTAGATCATTCATATTTCTCCTGAAGAAAAATGGAGAAAATCCTTCCAGATTGTACTGAGACAGTGACAATTAGATCTCAGTTAACTTAGTTCAAACCCCAAGATGTCAAAATCCTGTAAAGTCTGAAAGGGAATGAATACTTATTAATGTTTCCATTGCTCCCTATACAAAAAATGTTTTCCTAAGCATGCTCGGCAATTGATTTCACAGACTAAATACCCCAGTATAACTGTTAGTACTGTTCTGAACCTAATTAAATGCATTCTACATATTCACAGGGTATCAGTATTAAATATCTAATGTTACAGTAGCAAGAAAAGATTTAACCTTATGCATGCTTTTTAAAAAGATCTAAGCATATTGAAATAAAATTATTTTTACCAGTCATGGGACATTCCTTTTTGTTCATGGTGCTCTGTGACTAAACATACTTATGTTTTACAAGCAGCTGATAATGCAATAATTTTTTAACTAATTAAAACTGTATTTCAGAAGTGTCTTATTACTACTTTCCCCCTCACACACACATTCTTGGTCTCCAAAAGTACCACTACTCTGCAGCTTCGGCTGCCTTGCTTGAAAACAGGTGGTACTCAGCAAGGCAGGACATAGTTTAGTCACAATCAACATTAAGTTATTCTTCGAGTATCTTAAACCAAAACTATGTTAAATGAGGAAAAATGCCTAAGTTTTACTCTCATTGTGCCTGAAAATCATGAATAGGATTCAGTTTTAATCAAATCTGAGTGCTGCAACCTATATGGAATTACAATTTTTTAATAAGTGTGTATGCTATCTTTTGTTTTACTTTAGTTACTATTCCCACTAGCATTCCAAAATGCCATGAAACACAAGATAGTAAACACTAAGCCATCACAATTGCTTTTGGCAGTTGGCAGTTTTCTTCCACTCTTCCATTTATTTGTTTTACATGCTGACTGCTCTGAAAAGAATATAAAATGCATTTCTATTTGTCTTTCTATTGTTCTCCTGTATTATATTAGGAGACCACACCAAAATACAGACTAAAACAGAAGAGAAATTTGATCCTAGATTATGCCTGAAGTAAGTATTTTGGGGATTAATGAGCTGCCTGTGGCTGTTAAGACAAAAGATGAGGATGACTGGTGAATATCATTTAATGTTTTCCTTTGCAGAGAGCAGCTGCAGAAAAAAGTTGCTTGTGGAATGCAATTATGTGAGCCGGTGGTGCAACAAAATGCTCCAAGACTCTTCTTGACTTCTGGTTGGTTTTCAAGTTTTAAGAGAAACTTGAACTCAAAGAAAGACAACACTGTCTTTCTCTACTAGTCAGCCAAATAAGATTTTAATATCTTGGTTAATATGTAGTAGCATTTTTAACAGTCTTCTCGTCCTTTGTCAGAGCATATTATTTTCTATAACCATTAACTGAGAACAACATATAGAAGAATATCTGCAAGGCTATCAGCACCGAATGCTATTTGGAGAATTTCTGTTGATCGTAGTTTTAGAACTGTGCAACTATGTCAACAAGAATTTCCTCTCCTATGAAACCAACAGCTATGTCAAAATCTCACCAGGGTTTTTAAGCATTTTTAATGAAGACAGCTTTCAGGTATTCAGAAATATTTCTTCAGATTTCTGAAGAAAGAATTCAGCTCAAGACAGGAACTTGGCATTTTCATTAAGGAGGGTCTCATTGCATTTTAAGTGTTATCTGCCGCAACGGGTTCTTTCCCTTAGAGTTTTTCCTGCCTTGATGTCCCACTAAACCCAGTGACAAACTCCACATCACTTTAACCTCAGTGTCACACTATGAAACAAAGATCTATCAGCTTTTGTATGGAAAAAAGTGTTAAAATACTGTAGACAATGTTTTTGTATAACTTCATGTAACACCTGAACATTTAGAGCAGAAAGCAGGAAGCATTGTATAAAGCCGAATACTTATGGTTCACATTCAGTGGTTCAGCTTTAAGTGAAAGAACTGCATATTTATCTTATGAAAAAATCAGCTATGACTCTTTGAAGGAGTTTCAGAAGAGAAAAAAATAAAAACATTCAGAAATAATTTGAGGAATCTACTCAAGAAATGGTTCAGCCAATTATGGTCATCTGAAAGACCTTCCTTAACTCAAGTTAGCTTTTCAAACACTGTATTAATATAAACCGTAGTTCTTGTTACTGAAATTCAGACAACAGCCAGGATACCGAAAACCTCTACGTGCAATACAACTTAATTTTGAAATAATAGAATCCTCAAGAAATTGGTAGAAGTGAGAGCATTCTGGTAGTTCAAGTTAAAACAGAAGACTGCTTATGGTTAAAATACGAAGCATCACCTGAATTGTTAATTCTGAAAGCCAAAAAAAGGAAAAAGAAAACCACAACACACAAACAAAAAACAAACAACAAACAAACAAAACCCACAACAACAACAGGTTGCACAAAAATGCTTACAGTCAGTACATACATTCACTTTGAAATCCTAATTGTGTGTTTGCTTATTCAGATTTGGCCTATAAACACTTGGTGTATCTGATTCCATCCACTTCAAGAACTGCCCATCCCTAAGGTATATCGGGTTCTAACTGGCTGATGGACAAAAAAATTGGTAGCTAGATCAGGAATTCTTTCAGTATCTACCACTTCTTGGACTCATTAGCTCCTAAGTTACTATTGAACGGTACTTCAGCAGTACTTCCTTCTTTTCAGTGCCTGAAACAAATTAGCAATACAGGGCCACATGTGAGATGCTGATCAATTGACCATTACCCATGGATAATAATGAAAAGACCTGAAGAGGCTGTGTGCAGCTTCAGAAGTACTCGAAGACCATCTGAGAGCCATGAAGAGCTGAGGATGGTATAAAAGTATGAAAATCATAACTGACATTAAGTTGTTAGTAACTGCATTCCCACTCAAGATATAAACATTATCATATCTCCTACTGAAGGAATTAAGTGTTTGAGAAATTAATGATTTTTCTCATCTAAAATCAATAGCAGAAGAGCTATTTACATGACATACTGAGCAGCCTCAGTCACGCTTGACGGAAAGCTCCAGCATCGTTTTTCCTCTCACTGTATTGTTATCCACAGTAGTCGAACAGACCCATTTCACACTGTTCCAACAAAAACCAGTAAGACTATCTGCCACTTGCCTGTGCTATATGCGAACAGCTTAAAGACTGTGCACTCACACATTCAACCCTCTGAAAATTAACTTGCATCATTCACTAATGACAGTAACAATGCAGTTTAACTGCATATGACTTTGTGGGGGCGGGAGGGAGGAGGGGTGCTTCTTGGATTATATAACACAAATTTAAATACTAATTTAATGAGTATATTGAAAGACTTTTTTTCTTGAATGAGAGCTGCATATAGAATTAAAAAAAAAAGGGGGGGGAGGGAAAGCAAAGTCTAAGGACACACACACAAGAACCTTGAAAACAACTATGGTTTCAACCAACATATTCCAGAATCATGACAGTAGGCATATTACAGAGTTGTGATTTTGTGATTCAACTGCATATTGTAGTTGCTACATTGTAACTTGTAGAGGATTTTGATTTAGCAGAGTGATACAAGCAAGTACATTTTTGTTACTCAAACACATGTGGAATATCTAAAAGAACCTGACAACTTACAGTTCCTGCAGCTAGCAGATGAGCATGATTTTAGGATTAGAATTTAAATTTAATTTTCATTTCATTTGAAAAAAATTTACATCTGTCTGCAACATACTCTGCAGTTTTAAGAGGTATTATTATGAAACATTCCTCCTCTCACGCCATAAAGTGAGGGAGGAGCAATTCTTGAAATACACTGCTATTCTTAATAAAAACATACGTTCTGAATCATCTTCCTGCTATAAAACCATTATATGAATTCCATGGTACTGCACAAAGCATGAGAGACTGTCATTGCATAGTTTTAAACTTAATAAAAGCATAATACAAAAATCAAAGAATGTACCTTTCATTTGTGTTCCAAAGGTAACTGCCAATTTTGCAAACAGTTCTGGGTTTTCAAATTTATCTTCTTCAGCTTTTACCCAAAAGCTGTTTTCTGCTATCTCTTGAGGCTCAATCTGAAACAAAAATGGCATTTCCAAAGTTAATAACTAGTATTTTCAATAGCCAAGTTAAAGCCAATAACTAGACTTTTGTGGTAATTGGACTGAATTAAGTTTAGCTATCTTCCACATAGTATGTTCTTTCTCTTAAAGATGCTTCCAGAACAAAACACAACAATATGAACTGTCCTCTAGCTACCCAATGATTATTATATTTCTCCCATTCAACAAGATCTCCAAACAAACTCAACAACCCATTAGCCTCTGGGTTTGAAAGTGTTCTAGCTTTCTCTTGATTATTTTCTAGACAGTTCTCAAATTTTTAACCACTGTTATGCATCCCTGCTACTTGAGAGCTGTGGAAAGAATAATCTTTCCTACACTGCCAGAGTATGGAATACCTTATTTGCAAGTGACATCTCAATGTGGACCTTTCGGTGACTCAATATTAATTGTTGGAAGAATTATCTTCTTAAATATCACAAATAATTTTATAATTCATATGATTTTTTAAATACAGTTTCCATTTTTTCAACTGTAGAGAGATTTCATTACAGTATCTTATTTGATACTGGCTGTATTAAAAGAAAAAAGTAATCTACCATATAGAAGCTGAATGCCAATTTTACTCTTTACTCCTTGTGGTTCTGAATAGCTATTTTGTTTTCAGAATATGTCCCTCTTCCAGTTTTTAAAGTCTTATCAATTCTTGTTTACAACTTTAAAATGTCAATTAATTTTCAAGGGCTATTTAATTTCAGGATGATATGAAAGAAATTGATCAATACCATATTTGTAAAGCTCACTAAGCTTTCACTGCAATGTACTGGTCCCCCACCTCTTACCATATGACCAATGTGTTAATGTGGACCTGCTTTACCACCAGCTGCAGGTCAGACACTTTTTAAAACTACCTTAATCTAAAATTAATGGTGAAGACAGTTGCAACAAAAGGCACTAAATTAAATAGTAAGAATTTTATTCCCAAAATGATGGCTCCTTAAAAGCAATGATCAAATAGACTTTCTTCTTTTTCAGTAAGCACATCTTTGGCACTGTTCCCAGAGCTCTTAAGCAAAATCTCCATCTGCAGTTGCTTTCCATTGTCATACACAGAGCTCAGATGTACACTTTATAAATTATTTCTATAAACACATGAATATAATTGATTGAAATGAAATTGGCTGGAATGACAAACATGCACTACAAACTAAAAAGCTTCTTTTTCTGTATGTTTACAGAATAGTGGTCTATGTTTCACAGTTACAAAATTAGTGCAACTGATGCTAGAATCAGATATTACTTAACAAGGACAACTGAGTGTGGAAAGCATAAGTTGCATGCATGGCAGGAATTCTTCTCTGTTTAAGTGAGATGTCTAAATAAATGAAAAAGATAAATGAATTCTGGGAGGGAAACTATCCTAACCAGATAAAGCAGTGGCAAGTCGAGGATGAGCAGCAAGTCCAGGAGAGAATTATCTTGTCGATGGCATACAAGTTTTCTTCCCTCTCTTAAGAAAACTGGTAAAATATAAATCTGTGATGAAACCTATATTCTATAAGGAAAAAAGTCTGTATGGAAATTCCCAAAGAGATACTAGGGTTTAATATTTAATTAATGGATTAAAAACATGGTTGACTATTTTGAATACCCTCTACTTAAATATTTTCAAAGCCTCTTTTTAAACTACTACTGTTAGATACACTTTCAGATTATTTTGGCACATCGCCAAATATTTTGAAATCCAGTGACAAAATACTAAAGGTAAGTTATAAACATTAATTATTCTGCTAAAAGAAACTATAAATTGACATGCCATACATTTCCACACAGGTTTTATCTCATCCTTCCAGATTTCTCCTTCCAAAGTTAGTGTGATTAATCATTCCTGATACTGCTCTTATTTGTTACTCAAAAGAAATAGCCAGTTCGCTATTCCACACCTCAGACTTGGAGGAACACTAAACCTAAGCTTACTTTTTATTTCGAAAGACAATTAAGATCATTTATTCAAAAATATCAGAAGACAGTCTAGCTCCTCTTTCAACAGTAAAATTCTTTCACTACTAGTCCTTGAAAGGTTTGGGTTTAAGTGGTGATGATAGATACTCAAATGACAGAAAGCAACTTACCTTGCATCACCTGAAAAACCCCATGGAAAAAACTAGAATAATTTCCAGGCACAGTCCAGTGCTGCTGCCCTAAGACCATCCATCTTTATAATCACTCTTAAAAGTGAAATCCCACTGTGTCTGACAGGATCAACAGCTACGTAAGAACTAGATGGACATACGATCCTGTGTCCAAGCAATGTTGTGAAAACAGTCTACAAAGGACTGTTATTGCTGTCCAATGATGTGATCCATTTCAGATGTTTCATATTGAAAAGATACAGCATCTTCAGCCAGGAGAACATCTGGCATCCCATGTCATCCAGCTCTACCCAGGACAACATGATAACACCCAACTTTCCAGAAAGATGTACATCTATATCTATATGAATTTCCCAACAGTTTTACCAGCTATGAATCACGCTGAAAGAGACTGCAGTATTTCAGAGTGCAAAGTACATTATGTGTTCAACAGTTGTTACATGTTAAATTGCAACTTAGGTCAGCAATGACCATCTGTAGCCACTTAACAGCTTACTTTCATCAACAACTTCATTTTATCAAGTTCCTGGTACCAACACACTATTGAACACAGTTCTCAAGGAAAGTGTCAGACAATAGCTGGTAGTACAAAGATTTAGTATCTTGATACTTAAGTAGCAGATATCCAGTTAAACTACGCTGAAGTCCACCAGATAGCATAAAATATATAAAGGTCCTCCTTTGATTTGCATTGATGATTTGGTGATCTATGTATTTTTTCCTGCAAACATCAATACATCTACTGCATTCTATACCTCTAAAAACTGCCAACCACAAACTGCCTTTAAGATGTGATGGGTTAATCTTGATGATATACGGAATTACCCGATAGCCCAAATTCATTTCCTTTATATGGCAGGACAGTGGTTAGAGTGATCGAAAAAGGATTTTGAAGGCACACACACCTGAACACCTGCATAACTCCTCTTGTCACAAAGCGTTCAATTACATTGAGAGGCAAGAATTACTACTAACTGCTCACACAGGTTAGTTTGCAAATCACAGATTGTGCCTGCAGTCTACTGCTCAAGTAAATGACATTTGATAAAATATAACCATGTTGAGATTGTGCAGAAGCTCACATTCACTCCAAGTTAAGGGCACCCAAACATTTCACTGGAACAGTCCCATAGCTCCTCCCAGTGGCCATACGCCTGGCACATTACTAACCTGAAGCAATAAACATCTCGGAGATTAATAACCTGCAAGTACCATTAAAGCACAGACACCAGCGTTCTCTGAAATTAAACTACATGAGACATCACAAATTTAGAAGGTTTCTACAAGAAATAGCATGCTGTTATCTGAGTTTGAAAACTGCTTCGGAACTATTCCTGATGGGTTGGATATACATCTGCAACTTAATACAAAGTGACTATTCACATTCACTGCACCTAACAGAACAGAGCCCTGTCTTTCCATTTGAGTCACAGTTTGTCTTTCTGCTTTGACACAGAACAATGATACGAGCAACTCTCTGCATTACTTATGAAAATCAGTGAGCATTCACCCACTGGTCGTACTCCCCACACCTTAGGAGTCACAGATATCCTCTCGGACCCATCCTCACCACAGGGCCACAAGAGAAAGGAAACACAGCAGGAACCTACTGCCACCTCCTGCTGTCACTGCATAAATCCACTGAGCCCAACACACGTTATCTGAGAGCTCTCACGGCAAGAAGTCTCTCACTCAGTGTGCAACCAACAGACTTCTAAAAAATAATTTTGTTTTGGAACACAAAGTTCTGTCAACAAGAATCTCATTTAAAAATTCATTACAGCATACAGTATCAACTATATTTGTATCATAAAGGAGAGGGGAGGAACATAAGCTTCACAACTCTAATAGAGCCATGGCTTTAACTCATGGGTAATATTAAACTATATACTGCTAAATACAAAAATTACGTCTAGTAAAAATGTCTTCAATGCTTACAATAAAAATTGACGTTTAATAACATTGCCTTTAGAACCTTCTGATAAGTTTTGCAACTGTCTTAACAGGGTAAACACCAGCCTTTCTCAGAGGGGAAAAAAAAAAAAAAAGTTGAATTGTGTTTTGTAATACAACTATGACTGACAGGCAGGTATGGCAATGGAAGTCAAATGCCCTTTCAAAATTCCAGAACATATGACAAGAACAAAAGAAATGTGAACACAAAATAATTGGCATCATTTCTTAATTAGATGCTTTAATTTATCATGAATTTCTGTATTTATTAAGACGATGGAATTTAAAATCATTCTTAATGTCATGTCAAGACATCTGCCTTTAAACTGAAAATTTGAGTAGTTGAAGTCTGTGTGCTTACTATAATGGTAAGTATACAGTTATTTCTTTTAATTAGGAAAAAATCTTGCACCAATACACTCCCACCTTTCTTTTTTTAAGCTAGTCAAGTTTTTAAGTTTCATGCAAGGCTTTTAAAATGAAACTAGATAACCCATTGAATTGCCACCATAGCAGTTTCACTCATGCTTCATTTTTAAAGGAAATTCATAAAAGGCATAACCAGAGCAATCATGCACTGTTCTGACAAGAAGATATCACAGCTAAAATTAGAGTCTCTGAAAGCCTGATCCACTTTCAACCTGTCTTCAAAAAAAGCAAGGAAAAAAATAAATCATAAACCACATAATTTATGGCTCCTACAGTTTGCTTAACCCAGAGAAGACGAAACTAAAATCAGAGTTCTGCTTTGCATTGTCTTCCAAAATCCCCTGTACCCATTCACACCAAGTTTTACTGCATTTTATACCTACAGACTCAAGTAAAACCTCTCAACACGTCTCCTTTCTCAACATCCTTTATCATTACTCAGCCACAGATACTTCAATTAAGCAAATAGCTGTAGTTATCCCTTGACTCCAGATCCTTCTTTCTGTCAATTGCGAGAATGTCAAAGTTCCTAAATTGCAGTGTGCCCAATAGTTTTCCACCCAATTGTCTACTTCGAGATTCATTTCCCATCCCAAAACCCAGCAATCCTTTAACTAAACTTTTTGCTGAAAATGTAGTAACATGATTTATAAAGGAAACATTTTAATTGCTTGGTAACTTACACCTGCTTTAAAGAAGACATTTTCTTTGAAGTGCTCACTTGGCGAGTCAACTATCAACTATAGCTGAAATAATGTAGAACTTAATTCTATACAAAACCTGACAATATTTTGAGAGCTGTTAGCTACAGGTGTCCCCAGAAAAAGGAGTGTTAGGAGCTCATGGCAGCATTAAACACTTGGAGCTTGCCTCATAGCATAAGGTGTGTTTGAAAACCAATGCCATTTGAATCACAACCACCGCAAAAATGGTTTGGATAAAGAATGGAATTAATTCCTCAAACTTCATGAGCACTACTAACAATCGAATGTAAACCCTAGCACATTACCTCCTTATTCCACAAAAGCCACTCTTGATCAATGGGAATAAAACCAAAGATCTTATTACCTTTGACCAGTTGATTCTCTTCATTGCAACTTCCAGTTTATACTTTTTCTTCTCCTTCATCCCATGTGGTAACGCTGGTATCACCGGAAAGGGAGCAAAAGGAATACCTCCAAGAGGTGGTGGCATTGGAGGCCCACCAAAAGGTGGTGGTGGTGGAGGAGGTACTGCTCCACCAGGTAGCGGAGGTGGTGGAGGAGGTACTGCTCCACCAGGTAGAGGAGGAGGTGGCGGTGGTGCTGCTCCACCAGGCAGCGGAGGCGGTGGAGGAGGTGGCGGTGGTGCTGCTCCACCAGGCAGCGGAGGCGGTGGAGGAGGTGGCGGTGGTGCTGCTCCACCAGGTAGTGAAGGTGGTAGCGGAGGAGGGGGAGGTATTACTCCAGCAGATAGTGGAAGAGGAGGTGCTGCTCCACTGGGTAGCGGAGGCGGCGGAGGTATTGCTCCACTGGGTAGCGGAGGCGGTGGAGGTATTGCTCCACCGGGTAGCAGTGCTGCTGGAGATGGTGGCACATTCTCACTTGGTAGGGTTGAAGGTAATGGTGCTACTTCTGTCAGTTGACCTGTCAGGACTGGACCCTGAAATATAAAAGACAAATTACTTTTACCAGGGAGGGGAGGAGGTTTAATATGAAGCTGAACCAACTAGGATGCATCGTACTCAACTGTACCTCAAGAAAGTGAGAAATGCAACCATTCTCCTATTTAAATGAGAAGCAATAGCAATAGATTATATCATGTACCATAAAACTGCCAAGTAAACTGAATAACCTAGCATTTTTATAAAAACAAATTGTTTCCATTTTAAAGAAAATTTAATAGTAGCAGTAACATTTAAGTGAACAGAACAGCATTTTATTTCTTACCAATGCACAAAACATTTATCCCACTTAAGATATCGTGGCAAGCTGGGGCATCAGAAATGGTAATAACAACGCTGAATTTTAACAACACTAATCTGCTGGTGGAAAATTTTCCACAGAAATTACTGAAGTGGATATTGCAGTGCAAAAGGTTATGGGACCACAGTCGTTCATAATGACCCTGACATCATGTGTGATGGGTGAGGGGAGTGCACGCAAAACTATCATGCTTTCCTTTAAATCAGTCTGCAGTTGTTTCTGCAGTGACAGGAAGAAAGAGCAATTGCAATATCTATTCTAATAAGTTGTGAAAGCAACAAAGAAGAGAAACAGCGGTATGTTAAACCATCACAGAGGTTTCTGCACTGATAATGTGATCCTAGCCTAGTACAAATTCCTCACAGATTTTTGTCTTCCAACACTATCTATTAGGACGTAGCATCAGGAGCTATGTACAAAACACCACATGAGCTCATATTCTACTTCCACTACTATTTTTTTATTACAAAATTATTAAGAAATATAGGTTGTTCATTTAATCTGATTTGCATAATATTTCCCTATGCAATTAAAGGAAGTTTAAAGGAACCAAAAGTTTCTTACAAAAAAAAAAAAAAAAAAAATCAAGCTGAGAAAAACCTAAGTGCACCTAAACATAAGTGCCACAATATATTGTGTGGGGAGCATAATGCTAGAGAAAAAAAAGGCATAGATACTAGAAAGTGAATGTGTATCACTTTTAATTGTAACATTCTGGGGAATGAGCTGTAATGTCTGGACAATCTGAACTGTGTTACAATCAATATAACAGGATTAATAATTAGACTAAAAATAAATATTTGGTTTTGCTCAAGGCATGTGTTTCCTTGGCCCATGAACTACTACATAAGCTGTAATGCAAAAATTGGTCAAGAACTCATTAAAATAGACTGTCATATTTCAGAAAACAGACTGTCAAATTTCAACATAACATTGTCAAATGGACACGATGAGAAAGAACAGCAATCCAGCTGTTAAATGCAATGTAACATCACTACATGAAGATGAGAAGGCCAGTGCTCTGATAAGGCTACAGCACGGACAACTTGCCAGCAGAAGACCAGCAACCTGAGCAGGATGACGGCAGTCAGGTTATAGCAGATCACTTACTTTCCTTCCTCTTCTTATCTTAACAGCAACTGAGATCACGGGCATTAAGATATTCACAGTAAGGAAAAAAGGCAACAGGCAGACCTTGCCTAGTGTGGAAGGAGTAAGAAATAAGCCAGGCTGAGGCAAAAGCAGCCAACCAGACAATCTGTTTGATGCTAAAGTGTGTAAAAGTCCTGTCAAAAACCTAATTCATTCTCATGAAGCCAGGAGATGATGTGAGGGCTCAACAGCAGCATTTCTTGATCCTGGACAGAACACTTCGAGATACAGTTTTGGTGTTTGTGAGCAAAACTTGAGGAAATGAATGCAAGTAAAGTCAGCTTAGCTTACTCAGCTTATCACCTTCCCCTTCCACAAGGACCTGCATTTTTCTTGTATTCACCTGAAACTGTATAAAGCTAGTATAAATATATTCATTTTAGAAATGGCTACAGTCTGATAGCCAGAGTTTAAAAAAAAAAAAATTGATGTTACCATTTGCATGCACATGCTGAAAGGTACGTATATTGTGCACATGGCTATCATGATTTCCAGCTTTGTAATTCAAGCATAAAGCCTTCCAAAACAAACACTTTCTGCAAAACATACAGAAGTAATGCTAAAGCATGAACAAATACTTGGAGAAAAAAAGGTCAGGCTGGATTCAAACTTTTCATAGCCTAAGGAAGTTTTTTCCTCAATAAAGCAAATATCTATGACAGGTATTGAGTATAGTGCTATTTGAAGAATGCTACCTCCATTAGCTATCCTTCATTAGTTTATAGTGGCTTAAAAACAAATCAATACAACATATATTTCAAACTCCATAGAGACAAGATACTTCAAGGCAATTTCTTTTCAAATTTAAAAAAAAAAAAAAATCTCCACTCAACTGTAGAACTTACTGTGATTTAGTTTTATTACCTGGGTTCGTAGCTGTTTGATTTCTGTTTCAAGTTCTTTGATTTTCTCTTCTCGTTTCTGAAGCTCTGCTTGTGCCTCCTGTCGAGCTGTGAACTCTTCATCAAACTGTAATGATTAACCAATACAGAAGTGTTGGTCCATTTATATCCACACTAGATATTATGTTTTCAGGAATTCTTTGAGCAATATCACAACTAAAGCAATAGATGCACTTTTAACTTAATTTAAAAAAAAAAGTATTTTTCCAATATGAGTTATTCTAGTACCACATGTCTTCCATCAATAAGTCATGACACAGAACCACTCAGATCCAGCTACTTACTACAGCTGTTAAGTTTGACAGGTTTTTCCCTCCCTCAACAGAACATTGCAGACTTCTTGACCTAGACTCAAGTATATGTCTCAGCTTACATCCAAAGAGAGAGGTGTGCAGCTTCAGCAAAATCAGCCATAAAGTAACATAAGAAAAGAGATATCCAAATAAGCCAAGAGATCCCTTTAGTCTTGATGTCCCCATATAAAACAGAAGCCCAGTTTACAATGCAATTGTGAGAAATTTGCTGTGTATTTTCATCCTGCTACTATTTACTAGACTTAAGAGATTACCAGCATCTTTGAAAGCTTCTGTTACTCATTCTACCACAGAACAAAACAAGTTTTCACTAGGAAGAACATATGTTGACTGCCACTAAGAAAATACATTATGATAAACATGTCTGCCAGGGAAGCGTCACAACAATTTGCCATCCATAAAGCACAGACACCATAACTCCTATTAAAAACACATCTACATTTAACATTAAAGAGAGACAAGCTAGTAACAATTCCACCCTTCATTTGAGATTTGTAATCATCATGTTCAAGAACACATACTGCCTTTTGGTCTGCAAAAGGCTTCTTAGACCAGATCAGCAAAATACAAAACTTTGAATGCTTTTAATACACAACAACATGCTACGTAAACTTCCAGTACTATTGCAGTTAATATAGTATATTCAGCATTTCATACCCTTAGATAGGATGTGATGATCTGAGATGACAAATTATCCACTAACATAATATCGGAAACAGGAATTTAAGTAACTTGAGAAAACATGTTTCATCAAGATATTTTCAGCACAAACACCAACAGTGATAAAGCACAAGGATAAGTGTCAATTTCTTTAGAAATACTCCTCAAAAATTTTACTATGAAAAATATACTGGGCTGCAATTCTTCCTACAGAAATAATTTTAAATGTCTAATTTGTCCTTTCTCTAGTAATAAATGAAAACAGCCCATGACTGAAACAGGTCTTAGTTATCAAGTTTCTAATAAAACAAAACTGGACCAGAAGAATAAAACTGCTTTAAAACAGGTTCCAAAATGCACTGTGAGATTCCTAAATGTGAATAATTAGGAAATAAATCACTCTCCCACGCAATGTAATAATTTATCATGGCCATTAGAAGGACATAAAACAATATTTTAATGTTAGTATCTCTGTGCCTAAGGAGTTGATGCTTTTTCAAACACTGAATGACACTGCTTTTCAATAAGTTTCTTCAGGTTCTAAAACAAAGCTAGATGAGTCACGAACATTTCCCTCACCCCTCCTTTTTTAAGCATATAACTGCACTTTAGGTATTTAACTATGACTAAGTATATCAAGACAAAATAGCAACAAGTGGAATTCTCTCCATCAGTTATCTACAGCAGAGGAATACAACTGAAGATATATACAGCTAATACCACTTATCTACTTTTGAATTCAAAGGAAGCTGAATCTGAGCCATGCACACACAGAAAAACCCAAAATCCACAGACCTATTAAATATCAAAGAACATCCTGCCTGCGAGAGACACTTTTTCCCCATTTCCAGTATGTTTCAACTGTGAAACAAGTCTACTGTGATCCTGTCAGGCTTCTGTCCCTGCCTTAAGAAGAATTATGATTAGGACTTACCTTTCTGGAAAATTCTGCTGCTTTCTTTTCACTCTCTTCTACTTTAGCTTTGTCCACACAAGCATCTAAAATTTAAGTAAATACCACACAGAAGTCAGGTAAAATGCTTCAGAGCTCTGAGATGCCTTCCAAACATAATTACCCTCTGACATTATGACACGAAAAGTTAAAAAATACAATTACTAGGTTGATCTGACCAAACATTTGGTGAATTAATTTGATGAGTAAAATTCATAAATATAAAAAAAAGTGGTGATGACATATGACCAAGAAGGTTGAAGAGTATTAATCATCATAGTTGTCCTGTGTCTGACTCATCTCAGTTTCATGCCCTTCTCTTTTACATGAATCTACTACTAAATAAGAAAAAAAAGGATTTTAACATTAGTATGAAGTAATAGTTATTGCTGAGGCTTCAAATCAGAAAGCCTCCTTTCCAGATTAGGAATCCAAAAATGAAGCATTTCCTTACTTGAGTAAAATTATTTTTCAGGCAAGGAGAATAGGGACACACTGTGAAGCACAAGTTTCTTCACTCAGCAATGGTACAACACACTCCTATTGACTTTTCATGCAGTATAAAACAATATAAGTGAGGTAAACACAAGTAATTACACATTACAGGTAGGAATTGGTATGGAGAGACAAACCAGTTATCCCTAAAACTACCAGGTCAGTGGAAACAAATGGCAAGGTGAGGCAAGATCTTAATGTAAAATCAAGTGACCACATTCCTAGAATCACAACTGACTAGAAAGTGCAGAAATATTTCTTAGATATGCAGGATATCTTTTAGAAATAAATTCCCCCCCACCCACCAAAGTCAACCTGTCCAACATACTTTCTTTGCTTTTTTGCCACATCATCCAGGAAAAAAAAAAGTTTTCCTAAATGACTGTGGTCTCCAAGAGCAATTACTTTCCCAAATGAAATATTCAACTCTGGAGATGGCCTTGAATTTCAAAAACACAATCTAGCAGATCTATCTTAAAAAAAGCATAAACCAGCACTTCTAAACGCTGACAATTGCCATTTCAATGACATGGTATTTATTCAGCTGCTTCTTTCCCACATTATATGAACATGCACAGTCCTTCAATGCTTTAACTCATTAGTTTGCCTCAAATACTTAGAAAATGTTACAGAAAATAGTCTTAGAATGAACTATATAACTATTATAAATCCACTAAGAATTAATGTTAATCTAAATTTTGGTATCTGTAACAGACCTGAAATTGACACAATTTATGAACAAACTTTTTTTTTGTTATTAAGACTATCATATTTAGGTATAAATCAAGACAAATTTTGAGAAGCAAACTTCATCAGTGCCATTTTATTAAAGGTTGCAAAACTTGATCTGGCCTTCTCTACAAGTACACTTGTAGGTTACTTACATATTTCCAGAAAATTGAAGTAATTCACACTGTCAATTTAAGTTTAGACAGAAGCATACAAAGTAAAACATGCACTTCAGTAAAACAAGGTAAAATTGCTTATAGGATACAAACCAACAAGATGAGTAAAATCCACATCCATTCTTCCTCTACATTTAAAATCTGGGTCCATGCCACTGCAGTGCAATACTATCTGTGACACACATTCTTCTATTATCTTGTAATACTGAGGTCTAACAAAGAAAACATTTTACAAGATAATAAGAACATGAACAATCATTTAGGTGACATGGAGTTGGGAAAGGGGGGTAACTTCAACTCCTAATATATGAACTATACAATTGCCAGTAAAAGGATCAAGTTAAAAGTCATATTTGTACTCTGACTAATGAAGCATTGTTGTCATTTCTCAGAAGGATACCTGAAGCTCAGGACTACACAAAATATTGTGCACTTTTCATTTATCCTTTGCCAGACAATAATAAAATAAGCCATGTCTTTAGTATTTTGAAGATATGCAGCAAGAATTTATTTAGCATGTCCTCAACACAGTGAATTCCATCACTCACAACAGTACCAGTATTCAGTTACTTCAAAAATGAGTTAATTATTACCTTAATTGCTTCATATACATCTCATCAGGAATCTCTAAGGTTAGGGGATTCTGTCCTCAAAATTATTAGTTCTTACCAGTGCAAGGTATTACATCTCAAATACCATTGAGCTCCCAAAGTAGGAAACTCTAAACCTAAACCAATGATATTCCAAACTTTCAAATTTATTTTTAAAAAAATTTCTCAGGTTGTATTTTACTTCTAAATTTAATCATATTGCATATCAATTGTTTTTATCATCCCTTTATAACTAACACATTACTTCTTATAACAAGATTTTGTATGTGGTACTGTGACACTGCTAAGACACTATGAGGTGCACATAAGAGAAGCTTACATTGAAAAAACAAGGTCTAAGACACTGTTCAATTACAAGTAACGCAACTAACTTTCAATTCCTTTGAAGCCATGAAGCTATTAAATTTGAATAAAGGAAAAAGTGATCAACACTTTGGGATAAGGGTGTTAGAATAAGGTTCAGGTGTTTGAAACAAGTGATATTATACAGGGTGTTTCAAAAAGATGAATACAATTTCAAAGCAGTGAGATTTCAAATTGAGTCCATCTTTTTGAAACACCCTGTATTAAGTAAGATCTTTTCAATATTAACATTGAGCAGAAAGAGAAACAACACATCAGTTACTGCGCAACAGATCATGTGTCGTTATGAGCTATTCAGTTTACCAGGGTCTTGATTTCTATTCTTCTCCCTACCCCCTCCCAAAAATCAAACCTGACGGCTGACACTTACCGGACATAGTAATCATTCCTGATGAGAAGGAAATGTTGGAGAATTGACAAAAAGTAATTTTCAGAAGAAGTGTCTTTCAACATATTATACAGTAGATGAAATACTTCATGCACATCAGTGCAAACATTGTTAAGGAAATACATGGCCTTAAAAAGAAAAAAAAAAAAAAAAAAGAGACAAAACCACACCACTACACAACAAAACATCCACCCCCAAACCAGTTCTGCAGATGTCATTCATACTGTTCAAGTAAAACCACAATCTGAACTACTACCCTTATTACTAAATATCCTTTTTCCACTAAGATTATCCACATAAACCCTGTACCTCAGAAAAATCCTAGTACATACTTACAAGAATTCTATAAGCATATTTCCCACCAAGCTTTCATTTTCATTCTGAAGTGAGCCAGGCTATTGGCAAATACACAGCAATCTTTTTAATTTCTTTAAGAAGAAAGTAACCTGTAATTATCTGTTCTGTAATGCAACAACACTACTTATTAGTGCTTTTATATTCTTCTCATTGATTGTGTGTACCTTCCTCCGTTTAAGTATCAGTTACTACTCTTAAAAACTGCAAGCAACCATCCTGAACTTAGGTAACTTTAAATTTACTGCTTCTTCACAACTAGAGAAGGCATGCATCTTAAGTGCTTCAGAACCTACTAGAAATTTTGTTCCACCTTATCAAAACTCATTTTTCTTCAAACTTACAACCTTCCATGGGTGTGACTTTACATCTCCATGTATTACAAGCCAGAGTTTACCTTCGTAAATGTTATTTACAAAAAACACTAATTCAGTTCCCAATGACTCATATTTGACACGCAAATTTAAACACTCTTTTTCTAAATAAGTCTTTAACAAAACATAGAGCATTCTAACTTAGGTTTCTAACGTTATTAAACGATGCAACAAGTTATAACATCATTTCTGTAAAGGATATTCCATTTCAGCTCTGATATCATTAAGACGATGTGACAGTTCAATTAAGTCTTCTTCTTTGTTCTCATCAAACACTTTCAGCTGAATATCAAGCTCTTCGTTCTCCTTATCTTTCAAGCCCTATTTTCCAAGGCATAGTATATGTTAATTTTCCCTTTTTCAAAGCAAGAATTCCCCTCCTTCAAAGATTATATCATAACAAAACATAAGACATTAAACTTTGGAACAGTGCATAGGGTTTTTTATTATAATTGCACAGCTGAGAAAAATTAAAGCAAAATATCAGTGAATACAGCAGGTATGGGCTGCAGAACAAAACACGAAGCCTTCTAATTAAGTTGAGTTATTAAGTTAATCTAGATCATAGCATAAAAGCAACCATAGTACATTGAGAAATACTTACAAGAGAAGTAAAAAGCCAAGACAAAAATTAATACTTGTAGCAGGGAAAAATAAGTTTTTCTTGTAAGAAATAAAAGCAATTTCTTCAATATACTTAAGAATGAAGTTTAGCTTCCTCTACCCCTACAAATATGAGCATGAAGTCTTCTTAAGATGCTTTATCATTAAGACAGTTGCTTTCTAATGCAAAAAAACCTCCTCTACCTTAGAAATTCATTCTCTGCAGAATTAATGACCTGAGTTCAATGTGTATGTTGTAATTAATACCTTACAAATAAACAGTATGATTGTATTGACTATTTTAGTTGGTATTACAGCTCACCCACCCCTAATTCTTACAGTTTAAGCATTTTTTGAATATGTAAACTAATTTTCAGTAGATTAAAAAAAGCTAAGAGTTCTTCTACAGCAAATAAAGACAAAGACCACTTTAATGTATATACATGATATAAAACCTAAATATCTACCCTAAGAGAAAGTAACATACAGACATCAGTAACAGTATCAAAGCTGAATGTACTAAAAACTGCATGTTTTTATTCCTAACAAATGCTGATGATTCAAAACTTCATATCCTAAAAGTTACAGAAGTATAAATTTTTTTCAGACAAATGTGTTCTTTAATTTATCTTAATTTTTTTAAGAAACTGCTGAGTAGCTTAATTATGCATATTCTTGATGTAAGTATCAGAATGGTTTCTTGGAAAAGAGCTACGAATCTACCCCTAAGTCACAAATATGCATCCACAGCCACCCACAAAGGCATACTTCTGTGTAGCTGCAAGAAGACAAGCAGTCTTCAATTGTCAACAACAAAAGAATGAAGGAGTCCATTTGATTCTTCTTTTAAAACTCAAAATGCATTTTAAGAAGGCAGATTAAAAAAAACCGATTTCACAGAAAACAACAGGAATAGCATATACAAAGAAAGTTAATCCAGGATTGGTTCCACAGCCAGACTCAGGTTAGCTGCATATGACTTGAGCTCATTATGCTAAATTTGACCACTCTAATTAAATTTTTTATATATTTACTACCACTCTGGTTTACATAGCCAATGAGAGCCTAAATTTTCAACCGTACAGAATGAAAGGAGATTTGGTTTGACAGTCCTTTGTAGGTCTGACATTTCCCACTCCCAATCTTTCACATCTGCTACTCTCAGTAAAATGAATTCGTTATCTTCAACATACATGAACAGTTGACTGTGATCAATTCCTACATACAAATGACTTACAGGTAATATTTTCTTCAGGCCACAACGTAAAAACTCGTTTCTCAAGTGTATCCTGAAATCAAGATCTTCTGGAGATGTAACAAGGGCATTGATGAGCTGCATACATGCTACCTGTTATTGGAAATATAGGCAAAAACTTTTAGTATGTATAGAATGAAAATAAACACTGGTCTTTGACCATTTCATTTTAATTATAAAACCAATGTCAAGAGATGGATATTATTTATTATATGGCACACATGCAACACTTGACTCTGGCTAATTTAAGCAACAGCAAATACTGCTCTGTTTTCATATTGTGAATGCTTCTGCTATGTCAGAATTGTATCACATAAAGCATCATACTTTATTTCAGAAAGTTATTCTCACCCTACAACTCCTCCTCTTTCTCCTTCGTATTTACCAATTTGAAAATAACCTGTTTTTACAGTAATCAAAAGTTTAAGAAAAACACCACCACCACTACCCCAAAAAACCCGATAAACAAAATAATTCACATCACCAGGTGTCTTTTCTACTCCTGCACAGCACTTTTGCTAAATGCCTGAAGTCTCAGTATACTGGCTAATGCTTTAATTGAACAGCTGTGCACTTTAATTGATTTACTTTAAAACAGGTAGACAATAGCATAATGCCAAAAGTGCTGATCCATGTTAAAAGACTAAAATGGGACTCCAGAGAAATACCAAGTTTAGTAAAAGATGTTAACTGCAAATAGAAGTAGCATTAGAGTAGAAGAAATAAATAAATAAAAATCAATAGCTGCAGAGAAAAGTCAGATAACAGCACCCTTCCTATTTTGATTATATTCACTATTTAATTTTAACAGAACACCTTATGGAGTCTTAAATTTCTATTAAAACACTCTTTCAAAGGCACTCCCTTTATATAGCTGCATCTTCATATAATGTAGTATCATCATGCTTGCTTGAATGATTCTTGTTATTTTACTACTATGACATGACTTAACAAGCCAAAGTACATGTCCAATCTGAAATTAATAGAGAGAAGAGGTGCCATCTGCTATGATTGCTTTTGCCAGAAGAGACTCTGGCTTAATGGCTTGTGCTAATACAAGTCAAGAATGATTTTGTCAGAAACAAGTTAATGAGTCTTGCAATTGTACCTTTACTGACGTATAAGTTAGGTTTTAGGGGTGGAGGGGTGGGCAGGAATGTTTTGTGGTTGTTTTCAATCGACAACATCATAAAGTAGGAGACAACTTCAAAATGAACTCTTTTGTGATAGCATTATTAAGAATAGAATGTCATTTATAGTTCCCAAAGTAACTCTTTTCAATACGTGACTTCGTATGAAATATAAGCATTCCCTGCACAAAGACATTACATTAAGCTATGTGTCTATCTTCAGCTGACTATAAGGCCAGTATACTGAACATGAGAGCTATAAAAACATACACTTCACACCGATCAGTTTTCACTATGGCTTTTTTCTGTTTAATGTAGGCAGATGGCTGTATTAAGAGGATGGCTATGTTGGATGAAACTGAGCTTTAAATATCTAAAACTAGAAGTTTTACTCCCAGACAATTTACTTCTCATATTATTAAATGATTAATGAATTATCATACTGTCCTTGTGTCATTATTTTTTCAAAAATAGGTCAACCATTCAATTTCCCAGAGATAGGCTAGAATTTCCACTAAGTTGTCATTACTAGGAAAAATTACAAAACCAAAATCCTTCACAGCCAAACAGAACTTGACTGAAGAAAATCTTCGTACAAAAAAAAAAAAAAACAAACCACCAAAAAACAAAACAAAAAACCCCACCAAACCAAAACAAATCCTTCAAAACACTTAACTATTTTAAGAAGATCTATGCTTATCTATTTCTTCATTCAACAATATTACAAAACGGTGAACTATACTGGACATATGTTCATGCCACAGGTACTTCAAACAATAAGATACTTGAAGTTTGTGCTCAGTTACGGCATTCCAGTTGTGTTTCTAAATTAAACTCAAACGCTCTCCTCAAGAGTACAACACAAACTTGTTCCACCTTTTTACAAACATATTACTTTGACGAAATCCATTCAGAGCCAGAGTTTTTGTTTCCTTTGGATGGGGCAAGATTTGGGGAGAGGTGTTTAAAGAAGTAATACAATTTAGGAGTGAGTACTTTTTCCTGCTTCTTCCCTAAGCCCAAAAGACGCACAGGGAGCAATACCTCCAGCTCCCTAAACTGCAGCCTCCTCTGGGCTGCAGTAACAATAACTGAAACATTTCAGAGGACAGACTGGGAGCTGGGTTTTTATTGGCCCATTAAACACAAAATTCCCAGTCAAGAAGATTAAGCAGTGACAAAGATAATAAAATGCTTTGACAAGCTTATTACCTGAACATTACATCTGGCATCCAAGAACAGGAATTTCACTCACTAATTACTCTCTTTTTATTAAGGTCAGGAATTTTTAATCTTATTTTTGGGACAAGGAAGTGAGTTTCTTCATTTCACACTATTAACAGTTAGAAAACCTAATATCGACAGGCCATTTCGATTTATTTTTCCTCTTTTACTGAACACTGGAGTAATAGCACTAAAAGATTTTGTGGGTAAGCAATTTAAAGATCAGAAAATAATACACAGTCTTATAGTGTTTTAGATTATTTCTAAAGTATTGGTAAGCATATAAAAAAAATAAACTCACCTGCAATTGTAAGAATTCATGGTTTTCCAGTCCTTCAACAATCTGAGAAAAACGTTCCCTGTTGTGCCTTTCGGCAGCAGTGGTTATAGCACCTAAAAGCTTGTCCAGACTAAGAGAAAAATAAACTGTCAAAAAGCGTACCAGTCAACTTCCTCACTTTAAAAATACTTAGCCCACTATCTACTCAAGACTTTAGTGCACTGATAGAAAATCTGAATGCAGGTATCTACACTTACCTATATAAAGTTAAAAACAAACCAAGAACTAAGTGTTATAAAATCTACACAATGCTGAATTTTAAAAAAGGTGAGTAAATCTCTACATTATTGTGACATTCAGGTAAGAAACAATCAATAGCAAGAAACAAAAAAAGAGAAAAAAAAACCACACCAAAAACCACCAACACCACTACCTTTGCAAGAGTGTGCATTAGGTACTACCTGAAGTGTTTGTCATCTGGGAATTGTAATTAATTGTCTTTTCAGAAATCAAAGTGTCTTTTTCTCTTTATCGCATACAAGACAGAGTTTGCCATTTTTAACCTTCAGTAAACTAAGCCAGTCAATAATTCAAAGCAAAAATATGCCAACTGATTATCTATGTTCTAAATAGCTCAGGAACATGTGGTACATAACTCTGTAACTTGAACTATTCAAAACTTCAGCTTTAAATGTTAATTCTCTGCCGCTGTCAAATTTGTTATTTTTAGGTAGAGGTGATATTCTAATAAAATCCATAAATTCATTTCTTTCTATAATATTATCTTGTAAACTAATAAAAAAATCTTAACAATGTGGTGTCAAATCAGTAATTTTCAAATATAATAAATTCACCTCCCCTCCTCAGGGAAGATGTTCCAATCTCAATCTTCCCCATAATAACAAGCTCGGTAGTGCCCCATGCTAACACACATAGTTCTTGTCTTTAAATCTGACAGCTTTCCTTGTGGCAATTAAAAGTTCACAATTCCTGATCATACTCAGAGATATACAAAACAATTTTTTTTCAGCAGCCATTTATGAACAGTTATGGCTCAATAAGTCTTTTCTATAGCAAGCAATCATATTCCTGTCAGACCTTCCACTTAAGCCATGATTTGTAGATCTCTGCTCATTTGCTTTTGTCTGATTTAATATTGGATTAATGCATCAGAACAGGTGAAAGTCTCTTTTCATTTAAGCTACATTAAGAAAGCAAATACTTAACAGGTTACATAACATTTGCTTCGCTGACAAGTTTTCTCACCTGTGTCCAAACTAACAATTCATGTGCATTCAAAAAAAAAAATTGTTTCAGTATCTTACTTACATATTTTCCTCTCCAACAATGCAGATAGCAGAAAGTATTTTCACTGTTTCAGTCATCATGTGTGGTTGCTTTGGATCAATTGCTCTTGATAACAGCAAGAGACTTCTTTCATCTCCTAGAATCCTTTGCAATCCATACTTAAAGAAACAAAAAGCTCACAGTGAAGAAACTGTATTTTCCTTGAACACTTATCATCATCTTTGGGCTTTAGATCCTTAGGAATCCTCACACACACATCCCTTCCCATATGAAGTTTGGCAACATTCTACACTAAAACCTTCTGGCTTTTACCACCTGGGGACACAAGTCAGTCTTCCCAATCTTACATTTGAGACTCTCTCCTAAGAAGGTCAGTCAGCTCCTAAGGAAGATGTCATATCTTGTAAAATTGGGTCTCCACCAAAAGACAGACAGATAGAAGATAAAAAATAGTTTGTATCTGAAACACCTCAACAGTATAAAAATTCACTCATTTTTTTCCTGTAATTCTAACAGCTGATGGCAAGTTGAAATAATATTTTCCACACAATGATCAACAGAAATTAAAATTATTTTTTGAAACATCTTCTTTTATTTATTGTATATTCTATTTCATTTTCTGTACAGATTAATAAAAAAAACCTTAAACACTGTCATTTATTTAGAAGTAGCAGTATTTTTCTTTTTCAGTTTTGTTAACTACAGGATAGTTGGTAAATCAGATATCTAATTGTTCCAAGTTACTCTAAGTGCAGGAATGGGGGGAAGCATGTGACCATTTAAGTTTACTTTTCCCACTTCAGACAGGCTATTCGGGAAGTGAGATTTTACTAAACTGAGTAGCAGTAGTTAAAAGTAACTTAATGCACAGCTATATATGCTGCAGGTGGGAGGGAATAAAATTATGATAATAACACTCTAGATTTTGCTATAAGTAAAGCAAAATCACAAGTTTAACACATCAACTTCTAGAAGCAGTACTCACACTTTGTGAACATGAGTAACCCACGCCAGAAACAAGTCAAGTACAACTTAAACTAGACCAAAGTTTTATCCCTTATCTACCACCTACCAACCTAAAAAACTGTAAGTATTAAATCATACTCAATTTAAAAATCAGGTTAAAAGTACATTATATTACGAAATACAATCATGTATTGAAATCAGAATTTAGAAAAAAATATTTTCCTTTCCATTTCACGAGCAATTAAATTCCTAATTCACTTACCTTAAACCCATACTACCACTCTCTGCCAAACATTTTACTTCCAAAAGTTACTAACGTAATTTAATTTAACAAAAATGAGACAAAAATGCATATTCAGAAGGTTTATGAACAAGACTCTGAACAAAAAGTTATGCTAAATTTACGGCCTACATTTCCAAAGAGTCGGTTGACACTGGATATACAAGCTTTTGTTTCTTTTCTGAGATTCAACATGCTACACAGATCTTGAAGCCAACAAAAAACAAATCTGCTAAAAACATATGAATTTAAAATGTTTCTTACTTTATTGTTCATAAACGCTTTGAGGCACTGGATAAGTTTATGTTGGTTCTTCTTATCAATATTTTCTTGCCTTGAAAAGAAGGATGAAAATAACTTACATACAATCTTCACAAACTCCTCCACCCCTCCCTTCAAATGATCCAAATCCTTACTGTTTCTTGTCCAGAAGCTTTTCCAAGACATCCAACAGAAGTCCAAGACCTTCATGTCCAAAATTGTTAACCCAGCTGGAAAAAGGAAGAAAAATGCTTATAATTATTTCTTAATCAAATGTAAAACTTGCAAAGTTATGCCTCCAATACTGCTTGCACATCTTCACAGACACTGCTGTAAGCCTCACTTCCCAGGAAGGTCTGATTAACCATTAAGAGAAATGCTTAGTTCCTACAACTAGAAGTTGAGACTCACCATGAAAGGTGAGACGATATTGCAACCAGTTGCAAACATTTCACTTATCCTTTTCCACTGTGCTGAGAATGACATTCTCATGCCAACAACTATTAGCATAATCACTCTGGTTTCAAAAAAAGCCCCACAATTCTTTATTGCTAAGCAAAAACTACAGCAGAAATTATTACTTACCTGACTGGATTGCTAGTTAGAGACACTCTCAAAGACTCAAGACAATTAAGCAGCTTTTCCTCTGAAATTCCAGATCGCAGTTCGTGAATATATTCTTGTGAGGACAGTGTGCATTCATGCTTGCTGTTTTTCAGTCCACCCTATCACAGAAGACAGAATGCTGCTTAACTTTATATTGATCATAGTAGCGTTTAGATGATAACATGTAAGGCAAATATTTCCACATGACTTTTAAAATCACTGTTTTCCCTGTACAGCTATTAAAGACACCCAACTTGAATTTGATTTGTCATAAGGGTTTAAATAGTTTAGGTTTCGCATAACAATAGTAAATACTTTTCTGGAATCTTCTTTGAGTAAACTGCATGGACTACATCTTTTATATAAAAATTCAGTTCCATCATTCGGTTGTATTAATATGTTTAGCTGCTACACATTTAACATCTACTCCACAACACTGCAGTAGAAGCAACCATAAACAGAGAGACATAAAATCCCCACACTTGTTATTAAGCTTGTCTGATCATTCCCACTGTACCTGTATTCTCTTCTAAAAAATGCCATGCATTATCAATATGGACATATCCTGACTCGAATTAATTCTCTCTTCTCCAAAAGAAAGGAAGCAGATAAACCACTGAAAATGACTTAGAAAAGGAGCTGGTATCCACTATTAAATCAGGTTTTTTTAAAAGCATGCAACTGCATGACTTGATGATTTATTTCTGTAGTGTAGTTCCATGTTTGGCCACTAATAGAGATATCTAGAGGATCTTGTTTGCTACAAAAGATTTATATGGAAGATTTGACAAAGAGCTCATCTCCCTACTGAAGTGTCATTACAGAAGAATACCTACAAGGTATTTCCGTAGTTTTTAGAGCTGTAGTATTCAAAACCATGAACAATATACAAAACATTTCACTAAACGGTGCAACTAATCTTTCGTACAGCTCTGACAAGTTGCAGAAAAGTAGGCTCAGCTCAGAAGAGCAGTTATGATTATCATGCAGTTCCTAAAGCTCCTTAGCTCTAAGTGGTCTATTGAAGAGAATCTGATAAAAATGTGTCATAGGTGTAACGGCAACATGGAAAGTGTCTGACCTAGAATAGTATTTACATGTATTTGATTTTAATTGTATCAGAAACTTCTTTCACTACTATAACCTTTTCATTTTCTCTCTTTCAAAAAGTTACAGTTTTTATGAAGTTTCATTCATTTTCCAAAACTGGCACTAAGTATGCCTGATGACAAAATGACTTGTCTACATTTAAGTTCATGTTTTTGACCTAGATATATTCCAGTATTAATGCATATAACTATACTGTGAAAAGTTACACATTTCTCTTTCAGATTATTTGTCTTCAACAAAACAAAAATATGCCACAAACTGTGACTGCATTAATACAGTGTCCTCTGGACTGTGTCAACTTCAAAGATGTTTTTTGCTGACACACACAGAACCTTTAGCTGGACAACACAGACCAGTTATACAGGGTGTTTCAAAAAGATGGACCCAATTTGAAATCACTATATCTCTGCAACCACAAACTGCCCATGAATTAAAATCTTGCTACTTGAAGGGGTGGGTCATAGAGCCTCCAATGATTACTACTAGATGCTGGATTACCGCTAGATGTAAATTTTTTGTGTATCTGTAACATGCTGCCATCATGAAATATACTGTTTTGAAATTGGGTCCATCTTTTTGAAACACCCTGTACGTCGAAGGACAAAGACATAATGATGAGTAAAAAGAATATAAAGGAACAATCTGTCACTATCAACCTCCTAAACAAAGAGATGCTCTTCCACTGAAGGAAAAATAAACAGGTGGAGGTTCTCTTTATAAGAATAGAAAATTACTTTAAATCAGATAGGTATATTAGCACTACATACTAAAAATCATAATACTGCAGAAAAATCATTACTCTGAAAAAACATAAGGTAAAGAACTAGAAAACAGGAACAGGCTTATGTCATTCATTGAATTTGATGGAAACTGAAAAAAGATTATGTGTAACTAATGTACAGCATCTACACACTATTGGTACAGGTTTTGTCATTTCAGACAACCGCCATTTCCAAAACCCTAAGAGTAAAAGAAGAAAACAGATGCACCGCTGTAAGCCACAACATCTATAACGAGATGACATAATGGAAAGTTCAATTAAATGCCATTATATGTTAAGTCAGACCCTGAAAAGCACTCTAGAATGCAAGACGCATATGTTTCTCCAAAAAGATTAGTTCCTGTGGTTAGCCCTTCCACTGTACTCTGCTGCAAGCTCCTAGGGACATACCTATTCAGACCAGGCATTTAAGGTCCTTGCTACAATTTCTTTCATATTTAAATCAAGGCTTGCTCTTGCTGCCTCCTCTTTCCAAGCATTTCATAACACCTATGACTCCCTCAAAACCAGTTAAAATAGGTTCAAAGAGGAATTGGCATCACAATCTCCTAAACCTCCTTACCATACCTTACAAGACAGGCATACTTCTCCCATGACTAAGCACCTTGAACTGCAGAGCAATAAGGAACTGTCTCTTCTTCCTTTTTTCCCCCCTGCTTCAAAACAGATGACGGCTAAAGATGGCTCATAAAAATCCATTCTGAAAACCTTTAACACAAGTACTCCAATTCATGCTAAAGAATTCTCAGCTTAACAGGATTACTTGCTGTTATTTTGTGCAACCAACTTTTCAGTCTCAATGCACTCTTACCTCTAGACACACTAACTGGAATGCTAAAAGCAGATGCTATTTCTTTACATTTCCCCATTCATAGAGAGTTTGATTCAAATACTATTTCTAAGTAATGTTATGCTTTTATATGGATCAGATTTTACTATATACATTTCTCATTGAAGTGCAAGGTCTCAGTGAAAGTTATGCTTTATGTGAGAGCAGCTAATAAAGACTAAGGCAAAAGCAAAGTACAAAGAAACTCAGAGGGCTAGGTCCCACACCAGAATTTTGAGAGATTAAATCAATGCATAAGATCAAAAATCTTAGAAATTACTTTATGACCAGTCACCTTTACAGTATTACAATTACAGAATGGAATTATTTATTCATGACAACTCAAATGAAAGCCTGGACCACACACTGAAAATCCTTCCCTGAGGAAGTCAGAAGTGACGAAGTTTTAATGAAAAACTAAGTTTAACAGAACTCCTGGAA
Organism: Caloenas nicobarica; assembly: GCF_036013445.1. Taxonomy (NCBI): domain Eukaryota; kingdom Metazoa; phylum Chordata; class Aves; order Columbiformes; family Columbidae; genus Caloenas; species Caloenas nicobarica. The sequence continues at coordinate 8,732,052 of NC_088256.1, forward strand.
GTCTCACAAAAAAACCCCAAACAAGTATATAAAACCCTAGCTTGCTTCCCTATTAAGGAGGTAAATCTAGTCAATTAAAATCTGTGAGTATGACACATTTAAGTGTTTAAGGGACAACAGTGACAAAGAGACAGGAGAGACGCCTTACAGTGCAAGACTTCAGCATAGTTTTCTCTCTACACAAACTTTTTCTTTTTAATATTTAGAAAACCAGGCAGAAATTAAATATTTTAGCTATTTTTATTTCAGTTTGTCTTACTTTACTTTGTCTCCAGGTGATTTCAAAGTTGTTAGCTAGACAAAGAAATTTCTCACTCAGGACCTCCGTAAATATTAGAAGGGACTTAGCAAATGTCCAGTTTTATACACAACCCAGATGTGCCACCAGAGGCCTGTAAACACGTTTGAGAACTAATTTGTAACAAAATAATAAGGAGGTGCCTTGTGACAACCAGCATGGCTTCACTGATCATGCTTGACAAATTTGGTGGCCACCTACAATAAGGTTACGGCATTGATAGACAAGGGAGGAGCAACTGCTGTCATCTACCTGGACTTGTGCAAAGAATTTGACACCGTCCCACACGACATCCTTGTCTCTAAATTGGAGAGACACAGATTTGACAGATGGACCACTCAGTGAATAGGGAATTTGGTCATACTCAAAGAATTGCAGTCAAAAGCTCAATGTCCAAGTGGCCAGTGCCAAGCGGTGTTCCTCAGGGGTCAGCATTGGGACCGCTGCTATTTAACATCTTTGTCAGTGGCATGGACAGTAGGACTGAGCGCACCCTCAGCAAATTTGCCAACGACATCAAGCTGTGTGGTGCGGTCAACACACTGGAGGGAAGAGATGCCATCCAGAGGGACCTTGACAGGCTTGAAAGGTAGGCCCATGCAAATCTCATGAAGTTCAACAAGGCCAAGTACAAGGTCCTGCATGTGGGCCAGGGCAATCCCGAGCACAAATACAGCCTGGGCAGAGAATGGATTGAAAGCAGCCCTGAAGAGGAGGACTTTGAGGTGTTGGTTGATGAGAAGCTTAACGTGAGCCAGCAACATGCACTTTGCAGCCCAGGATACAGTTGGCTTTCTGGGCTGCATCAGAAGAAGTGTGACCAGAACACTGAGGGAGAAGATTCTCCCTCTCTGCTCTGGTGAGGCCCCACCTGGAGTCCTGCATCCAGCTCTAGAGCCCTCAGTACAGGAAAGACCTGTCAGAGAGGGTCCAGAGGAGGGCCACCAAGATGATCAGAGGGCTGGAGCACCTCTGCTATGAGGATAGGCTGAGAGAGTTGGGTCTCTAGGGAGACCTTAAACCAACCTTGCAGTACCTAAAGGGGGCTTACAAGAAAGCCAGTAAGGGACTTGCCACAAGGGCATGTGGAGATAGGACAAGGGCTAATGGCTTTAAAATGAAAGAGGGGAGATTTAGATTAGATAGAAGGAAGAAATTCTTCACCATGAGGGTGGTGAAGCACTAGAACAGGCTACCCAGAAATGCTGTGGATGTCCCACCCCTAGGAGTGTTCAAGTCCAGGTTGGATAGGGCTTTGAGCAACCTCATCTAGTGGAAGGTGTCCCTGCCCATGGCAAGGGGCTTGGAACTAGATGATCTTTAAACGTCCTTTCCAACTCAAACCATTCTATGATTCTATCAGTTTTCTTACAAAAAAAAAAATTGCTCAATTCAGTCCAACAAATTAAGTACCAAATTCTTGCTTTAAAAAAAAAAAAAAAAAAATCACTAAATTCCATCATGACAACATAAAATATAGCTGAACACTCAGTAAGAAAAAAAGCTATGCTGTGAGTGAGCTCATCTTATGCTTATTAATCGACCTTCTGAATCCTCTGTATTAGTCTTTTTCTGACACTGATATCCAGCAGCTGACATGAATACTAACAATTAGGATATTAAAAATACCCATGTCTAAAGAGAATGAAGTAAACCAAACACTGTAAATTTAAAGTTCTGAATGACTGCCTTCAAGACAAGCCTAAATTATATTTGATACAATGAACAGATGAGTTCTCAGTAAGTCTGAAGTATTTGGAAATAGATTCCTGAAAACTTAAGAACAATTCCCTCAAAAGTGCAATCAATTATCTCCTACTCATAAGATAAACATGACTGAGGTAGTTGATAATTATTTTGATAAAATAAGGATTCAGTTATGCCCACCGAACTTTTAAATCCAAGATAAATGTCCACAATGTTCCAGCCTAATCTCTAACAATGGAAGCGTATTCATTAAAAAAAAAAAAAAAAAGAAAAACAACACACAACTGTCATGTTCATACTCACCGGAACTTTACTTCCGACTATCTGCATGCAGTGGTCAGCCAAGAGAGGTTATTGTGTAAAAAAGATAATAATAATACATAAATAAACACAGCAAAGTACTTAGTAGGATGTAGCATCACACAAATTTTTCAGTCTCTAATCATTAGTAGTAGTTACATTCTTTTATTATTTCATCACACTGTTTAAGAGTTACATCTTCTCAACAGGAAAACAGTAGTTCTACTGTAGGAAAAATAATTCAACAGCAGAACTTAGGAATTTCAAATTATCAGAATTTTACACATTTACAAATAAATAAGTAAATTCCTTGCTTGACATCTACATCTTGAAAGATTAAGAGATATGCCATTTTGTTAAAATTATCAGGTCAGATATTTTATATATGACACTGAGAATACTACAGAAAAACTAATGGCATACTGACTTCCTTGTACATATAACAACTTGATTTATTATGAAGCTTTTGATCTATTCCTATGATGTCATCACTGAATTTAATTAGGTTTTCATAATCAAAAACATGCCGTAGAGTTATAAACCTAACTTGCATTTCAGAAAAATCTCATGTGGTGTTTTTCTTTAACTGCTCAGTATGGATGCTTTTAATTATGTGGATAATTAAACAGTGATTTGCAGAATGACATCTTCTCTTTTTACCATGAAACAGCATCTCTGTGTATTAATGAACAAGAAGCTGACTTTACACAGAAGAACCTCTACAGACAGGCAGTACATCTCTGCCCTGTTCCATCACTTTGCACAAATGACCATGTTCCTGTGAACACCAGGACTATGGACTTCTGCCTAAATATTGTAGGCCTTTCCTTGTCAGGCAATCTGATAGCAGCCACTTTATTAAATAACCACCTTTAACTGATTAAGATCCTGGGACAGTATGATTTGTTCCAAGATCTGAATTTGATTGTATCTGTTCAGCCTCTACCTGCTTCATTTTCTACTCTTATCTCTTCCTTTATTCATTTAGGAAGTCTTTCAGAAGACAGAAGCCCCTGCAAGTCTTTCACAATCATTTCTCCTCTAGAAGCACTAGACAGACTGTCATCACCAGACAATCTCTTTTCTTAATTTACTACCTTTTTCTTCCACCAACGTTGAACTCATTCAATATGGCATGAGATGTCACCAAGTTCAGTTCTGAAACAGAACTCCAAACCCTCACCATTTCTCAAGTATCATTTCCACAGTCAACAATTTTTCTCTTTGAGCAAGAGAAGGAATTGTAAGCACAGATAATGACTTCATCTGAAAGTATCCAGTTTATTATCTTCTGTCTTTCCTCCATCCCCCAAGGAAAAGGAAAGCTTTTTTCAACCATTGAAAACAAGGTTTCTTTCTCACTCAGAACTCTGAAGACAGCACAGTGTTTCAGAAAAGCATGGTCAGCATGCTGCAGATGGCACACAAGGCAGAGAAAACAAAGCACCAAATTGAAAAATAATTTGGTTAAGACAACATCAGCAGATGAGAGTGATATTTTCAAATGAGTGGAGAGCTTAAAAGCCTAAAAAAACATGAAATGAACTGGGAAAAAAGTCGCATCAACTGTTAAGTGTGTCTCAGGTGCTCTAAGCAGAAGAAAAAGCCCAAGTATTTTCAGTATAAAAAAGGAAGACAGATGACCAATTTTTTTTGGCCAAAGACAAGAGTAGAGAATTTCAAGAAAGATAATCTTGAATGCCATCAGCATTTTCATGGAAGACAAGCCTGAAGACGGCCTGATGAAAAGAAATTTTGACAATTCATGATGCAGTAAAAATTGGTTAGAGCTTGAACTCAACTAAGCAGAATAGTAGTTTAACTAAACAGAAGATAAAATTAACAGTGAAAACGAGGTTTTGTTTTATTGTAAGATCCCAATCAACATTTTACAAGTGAGCTCAACTTTCTGTATTTTTTAAATCAGTTAAGATGCTAAATTAAAAGCTAAATTAGAGTAACACACTATAGAAAGGTCACTCATACTTCTGAACAACCTTAAATTATTCCATTCAAATGCTGTGATTCAATTGCAAGAAGGACTTACTGAAGTACACAAGCTTCAACCTAAGTCCTTTTTCCATCAGTAAAAACATTTTTCATATGTGTAAAACATCCATACTGGCGCTGACTTTAAAGCTCGCACTCCTGTATGAGGACATTTTTTGGGGTTTTTTTTAAATTGTTAGCATATTTTGGCCAACATATCCCCAGTTCTGTTAAGTTTCCCATGCTGCAGTGCATATGGTGGTAATGATGCAATCTGTTAAAGTTTTCAGCAGTTAGACATGCAATGGTAGCCGTGCTTTTCTTACTCAGCTACAAAATCATGTTATTTGAGGCAGCTACATTGCAATATGTAAGAGAGACCATCATCTTCCAACTACTCCTTGGGAAAGAATTGCAAGTACTTCGATTGTGAAAGTTTCTACTGCTTCAATAACAGATTTTTAATTACTAAGAAAAACTTAACACTGATCACCAAGTGAAGACAAAAATCTCACAACTGACAATCAATAGTTCATGAAAACAGTCTAGGCAAAGTATATACTAACAGGAAACTTAATAATATTCACTGCATAAGCTTGAATAATTCTCCAATAATCTGCATGTTTAGCTAGGCCATGCTTGAGGCACTTGATTCCTTCCAGGACAGACTAAAGGACTGCAGATTTTGTATAAGATGAACTCATGCAGGAACATCAGTCCTCTCAAAAACATAAATCATCATTTTCACATTATAATGCAAGTTTTTCCTCACTTAAGTTTATAAACTTTGGTGCAAAGCCTTTGTACTTAATAATTGCACGTCACTGTAGTTTTAATTTTTTTGAAATTTAACTCTGCAGAGCAGATTTTAAAGGTTAAAAGAAAAACAAGTCAAATGTACTGCTTACAGTCCATGCTTATAGATTCATTATGCAGACAAACAATCTTATTTGCTAGTTTATTTCCCAAAGAAACAGATTATTATTTAATGCTATCTGTACTTCGCACTCAAGACTCAGCTCAGTAGAACTGCTGGCAGTGCTGCCATTATTGAACAATTACTGGATATGAAGACTTTGTGGAATAATCTTTTATTGCACATAACTTAGGTGTGAAAAAAAGATGAAGTTCATCCTAACTTCGAAATAACATAATACGCATTAACTAATTTTATTAAAGAACCATGCTGATAGCAAATTTTACCACTTGAGACATACTACTGCCCCTTTGATACACAAAGCTACCCCCCACCAAAACTTCTTCCCAATACTGTAATACGTTCAGTTCCTCAGAATTCACACTAGCTTCTTTAGAATTCCTTAAACAACAAATAGTGGCACAAATCAGGACAAAATATTTTCTAAAGAAGTCACCGCATATGTGCATATGTGTGTGTGTGTATATATATATATATATATATATTTCATCCCACATTCAGGAACTTTTGTGGCATATTCTTCTTTCACATAAGAACTATGTGTGCCGCAGTCTATTTTTAACACACAGCACACATTACTGTTGCATTTTACAACTAATTAGTGCTATTAAACCCACTACTATGACTCCCACTGTAGAAAATTGCTGCTTTTCACTATTTTAAATTGTGTTTCTCCACCCCAAACGTTGGGGCATCCAGTGGTTCCCTCATGCTTCTGGCACCCCAAAACAGACAGACTTCAAGTATTCTGAACACACAATCCATCAACTAACAGTCAATCAATCAACTTAAGTACAGAGAATGATCAATGAAAGGTCTGAATATATTTTTCTACTCAAAACATATTTTGAAACTCGTTTTTCACGAAAGGAATAATTTTATTTACCTTCCAAACATTTCTTAGCAGAATATTTAATGCAGTTTTCAATACAGCAACAATATTCAACACATTCAAATCAAGCTAAAATACTGACTTCATTTCAATTTTAAATGCTTTCAATACTTTGTTCCCTGTTTCTAACACTGCAAATTGTACATCTATTATGTATGTCATTAATGAAACCACAAAGTCATGCTACCCCTTCAAAAGCTTTTAGTACCAAAACTTTTTAAGATGAATCCCACAGAAATATGCTCAGGTTCCACTCATTACTCTACATCATTGGATTTGCAAATTCTTACGGTTTACAAGAAAGCATCAAGTTTTCACATTGTCCAATAACTGAAATACAAACTAACCCTTCAGACACAGCTGCAAGCATTTAAAATTTATTAGTAAGTACAGATTTTTTTTTAATTCCTATCACTCTTAGAAGATAAATCCAAACAAAAAAATGGAAAGTTTCAAGCTTGAAAAGTATAACATGCATGAATTTAAGCTTCTTACTTTCATCTGTCTTGGAGAGGTGACTACTTACAGATTTGGCAGTTGCAGAAATGTATTGGACAACCATCTCACGTTTTGTGGTCAAGTCTTTATCTCTTAAAGGAGCTTTACGTTCTTCATTTAAATTCATGTCTTCCTGTAAAGAAACAGACCACACAACATCAAGATTCTATTTCATGCTTTTTATTAGTCTTTGTTATTGTTATTCTCCTTTTCTTAAATAAACAGCTCACTTTTAAACAAACAGAAGTGACTTTTTCCAGCTTATCTGCATTTCAGTTTGTTTAATTCTGAGCTACCCAATTTTCTCATTTAATTCTGTCACTTCAAGTGTTTGCTGTTTTCAAGACTTAACCCAAATTATAATTTCATCAAGGGTAGTTACCATTAGTGAAATCTGGCTCAAGAAATAAAACCAGAGGACCAAACCAAAAATTCTACACCTCAAACTGATCACCTAAGTGTTAACTCTATTAAAAAAACACAGAAACTTCATAAAAGTCTTGTCACAACAGACACAATTTCTGCACCATCTAATCAGAAGGCTGCTATTACATAGATCATTAGCTTGTGGCAGGGGTAGATGTGAATGTGTTCCAACTGATGTATTTAAAGGAACCTAAAAATTCAAATATTCTACTAGATTTAATCTAAAGATACCTGTTTCAACTTAATAACTGATAAAACAAAACATGCAGTCATAATTAGTCATGATGGACCTTGCCATTAAAAGTCAAAGCAATTTCAGATTAGCAACTAAGACCAATAAATATTACTGTACCAACTTACTAGCTGATAGCTTTTTCAAATAATTATTAGTCTGTGGAAGACAGAACTATTGTCTGCTTCAGTTAACATTACTTGGAAAAGTTAAAAATAAACCCCTTAATCTAACAAGCGAATCAAGCAAGTATTACTTAACACTGATGCAATCTTTCAAATGAGCTTCACTTCATTGAACAGAGTAGACCTACACAACAGCACAGGACAGTTCTTAGGCCATAGTGACTGTGTGGAAGCTTACAATTTCCAAGAATTATCCAGAAAACACTATTCCCAACAATACTCAAAATATCACACTTCATGTATGGACACCAATGTGTATGGCAGAATTAATAACACATCTACTTCAAAAGATTATTGCTTTATTACTAATAGCAAAGCTTGCCTGTGAGAGGAATCACAAACCTTGACAAGAGATCTTAAGACAGAAAATATTCAAGATGATATAAAAATTGAGGTTTGTATACATTAAGATTTTATAAATGGAAATTACTATTTTCTAAAGTTATTTAGGTAGTAAAAGCTATCTTTCAACAGCAGTATCTAACTACTGCAACTAAGGTTTATAGAGGTTATCTTAATGAAGCACTCAACAGCTTTTTCCCTTTGCTTTCTCTGTTAGACGTAGACCAAGTAATTTGCACATATATTATTAGCATTCTGTGAGTTACTCAATTGCTTATGTGCCAATTTAGACAGGTCCACAGGCCTATGCTATGCCCTCCCAAGTAGTTAATACTTCCAAAACAACAATATGTGAAAAATCACTACTACGTAATAAATGCCAACATGAAAACAAATTAAAATCTCATAAAATGATCTAGCATGTCATCTTACCATCATTTTTTCAAAGAGATCCATAACTTCTTTTTCTGATAAGTTCATGCAACGGTCATCAACAAGTGCCTGGGCAAGCGGGATTTCACTTATAGAAGGTTGAGAGTCAATAGGATGCTGAATGAGAGGTTTCTCTTTTTTCACTGTTTTTCTGAAGGTTGTTATTCTGTCACGCTGCAAAGACATCCATTTAAAAATAAGCAGAAACAGAAATATAGGAAAGCAGCCAATTACATGGCAGTAATAAACACATTTTTAGTTAATCCAAGCAGCAGAGTTAAAACTCAAATTGAACTGTAAGTAAAAATACTCTAACATTCAGAGATTACTTTTCATAGAAAGACAACAACATTTAAGGTAAATTCATAACAAGTCACATGCAAAAGGGATATAACTATGTCTCACAGTTTCAAAAGTACCTATGTTAAACTCTTATCATTTCAAAATCTTGAGTTCATCTTCTCACATTACTCCCTAATTATCCTGATAGTGAATAAATATAGTACCACAAAGGTAATGTCCAAGCGTTCCTTCACCTGAAGAGCTATAAGTCTTTGGAGGACAAGTGAAAAAGCCAGCGTTGGGAAGGAGGTACTCACAAGTTCATCAGGCTTATTAAAAAATCCTGCTAAAGTAAAATAAAGTTTGTAGAGGAATTAATGCTCCAAGCATAGTTCACAATTCCTTGAAGTGTTTTTGAGTATGGACTCCTGAAATTAGTGCAAAATTTTAAAAAGCCAGGTAATGGATTACTCGCATAGAAGCAGCCACCCATAGTTAAATACACATACCAGGCGTTAGTGAAAGCACATCATACATTCTGCAACACCATTTCACAGGTTAAGGTCAACTTGTTTTATGCCTTATACCAAACCTCCACCTTCTTTTCCTAAAGCATGCTTACTCAGTTAATTTGTTAATATTGGAAACAACCAGAGCACCTTCCTTATAAGGCCATTTATTATTGTTTTACTAATATATAACTGTTCTGGAGTCAGAACTTTTTTCAAAATTTATAAATACTGTCTTTAACTGTATATCTATATATGTTCATTTTGAGAACATTATGTCTATAGCAGATATATCTAGACCATTATGTCTAATTTTTCTAAATTAACCATTTCCATCAACAAATACTGGTGTATTTGTTTCAGGCACTGAACAGCCTTATGAAGACATGCTTTCATCTAACAGCAGCTTACGTAGGGTAACCAATATCATTCATTGCAGTTATTGCAATCTCTATGAAGACATGTAACCCAAATTTTCTATTTTCTATAATTAAACCACCACTGTGAGGTATGAAAAGTGTAATGGAACACTTCATTTGTAGGAAATTTGGATTCATTTTAGATTAGTCCAGTCAGGAGGGGAGAAATTTGATGAAGTGCTGTGAAATAGGGGGAAGAAAGGTTCTTTCTTTTTTGTTGTTGTTTTGTTTCTTTTTCTGGTTTTGTTGTAGGATTTGTTTTGTTGTTGTTGTTTTGGTTGGGTTTTTTTGAGATACTGCAAGACTATTTTTTGAAGAGAAAGTACCCCTAGATAAGCTGCATGACCCTTTGAATATCTCTGGAGGTTTGTTTGTTTGTGTTTTTGAGGGGAGGGGGATCAGGTTTGGGTTTTCTTCTTCCTTAAAAGTCTTATATTTGTGGACAGAAACACATTCCCTACAAGGATATGTTAACAGCTTTAAGAAGGCAAGAATTTAATCTCATTTTTTCCTTATTAGAATAGTTTACAGCTTTTGAAACTAGAATTAAGGCATAGCCTATTGAAAAGGCCAAAGATATGGTGTAATACCTGAAAGGCAGTATTCAAAATTAGTCAATACACATCAAATGCAGGTTAACTGTTAACTTACATTCAAGTGCCCATTCAGCAGTAAAAAAAAAAAAAAGCCATTTAAGATCAATTTCACCATACTATGATCAGTTTCAAGTGCACCTTATTAACAACAAATTTGTTTAATCAGATTGCAATGGTCCAGTCACTTTAAAGCCATAATCCAATCTTCTACATGATTACTAGGTACAATTTCTTAATTGCAGACAAGTAAGTGATGACTAAATAAGTGGCCCGGGTGGCTTAACTATTATATATAGAAAATAAAAGTTTGTAATTTTAATGAAATCAATTTTGGTATAAGTTTATGTAAAATACTTTGCAAGAGGTTTCAAAGTATTCAGAATTATAAAGTTAGTGACGCTGAATACAAGCTTGTTGTTTGACATCAGTACACACTTATTACCCAAAATGGTTCCACTTGAATCATGTGGCAACCAACTTTGAAGAACTACTGCGGATCATTTACTACTGAAAAGAAGGTCAAGAGAAATAACACTTGAACTATGGAATAACAGCTTCAACATATCCACAGTATTACTAAAGTATTCACAATGTGGTTATAAGAAGCTCTCCAAATAGGTATCATTTATTACTCTTCCTCAATTGAGGTTACAAATTAAGATCTTTAGGAATAGTGACTCAAATTTTCTGAAATCTAATGCTTTATATCCTTATAAGAACATGTTACATTGTCCACAACATTTGAAATAAAATAGCATGCAGCGTGGAGTTACCATTGCAAATTAAGATGTGACAAAGACCTTACCACATCATCTGCCAAAGTTTTTATTTGAATATTCTATTAAAAAGAAACAAACACACATAAATCAAAGAAAAAAAGACAGTGTTACCTACTGTTTCAGAATTAAGTAGTCTATATTTCACATATTCTAGCATTAAAAAGCACTTAAAATTTCAGTAAGTGTCCTAACAGAACTGCAGCCACACGAACATGGAATCTATTGCATGTGACAAAATAGGTTTGCATCCCATTTTACCTTCTTTGTTGACTATTTAACTCATGAACCTGGAATCTGTATAGCTACAGAACCCCCACTATTTCATCAGAAATGCAGTAAGATCTCTTAGAAAGCTTTCCAAAACAAACATGGACTATTGGACCTCAAACCAAGTCAGCAGATAGTTAATATGACACTCTCAGTTTTGACAGTTTTTGAGGCTCAGAGAGTTGAGGAGAATTTCTTCCTGTGTCCCAGCTTCTTGAGCCTTCTGCCAACTTCTCCTTAACACTGAGTAATGTAAAATGACCGAGGAACCAGTTAAAGCCAGTATCCTGATGATGCACAAACCAGTCACTACCGTGTCTCCCTCCCTAGTACTTCTCACTTTTTCCTTAACAGCAATAAAATCCTGATGACAAATATCACCAACATTACATTTTTAGCCATGGCCAAAAAAGCAATCTATATTGCATATAAATATCAATAATCTTGTCAAGGAAGTAGTCAGTTAATAAACATTGCTCAGTTTACATCAAGCAGTCATGGATAGGTAATTAAGGTCTAAAACTTCAGAGAGGCAGGCAGGAAATCTGCAATAAAAAGAACTGCTGTACATCAAAAACTGTGGTAGTTGATCCATAATGAGACAATCCTGCAAGTCACTGGTTAGGAAACAGCAACCTTATGTTCTTGGACAGCAAGGTTTCAGATTCCTTGGTTGTGCTCTCACCAGCTGAAATGATCAAGGTGCTTCAAGACAATATCCTGTACCACTGCCAACAGATGTTGACACCACCTTCCTACCATACCTCAAATCTCTTCCTTACAGCTCCATCTCTCCTGTCTTTTCGTTACCTGGACTTAGTATGGAGATAGAAGAGGAGGTAATACTCTAATCTTGAAATCAAAAAAAGACCTTTTATTTTTAATGGAGGTTACTGAGCAAGGAGTTCAAATGAAGTAAAGCCTAACTATGACTTCAACCCAGAGACAGCAATGTAAGCAAGAAGTTCTAAAACTCTGCATCTGTTTTAGCAGATATTTGTATTAGAAATATTTATTTTACCCTTTTTATTTAAGTACTGTCAATCTTTTCCAGAACCTGGAACAGGATAATCTACTCCACCTCTACATTTATATTGCATGTGTCACTCAAACTCCTCTGGGCAAAACACAGAATACTAAAGCAAGATACCACACAGCATTTTTCCAGGCATCTCAAGCTCACTTCCCAGATCTGCTTATAGTGTATAAACTCCACTGCTGCCAGTAACTACTTGAGATAAGCAACACATTTAACAGGTAGAACAAGTAGCTGAAGGCAGAGGCAAGGTAGTTATGTACCTGCAGATTCTCATCACCACGCTGTTTGACCATCTCTTATACTAACAAAGACATCATGCTTCCAGTCTGATTTAAGAACATCAACCACAAGCAGTTTACCTCCCCAGAAGGAAGTTTAATGCTAGAGGTCTGTCTACAAAAACTGCGATATCTTATTCTTTCAGCCATCTGTAAGACAGCCAGAGCACCACAAAATGAAATCAACTCTTTCCTAGCTTGATAAAGACACTAACTCCCCAATTATAGAAACAGCCCAAAAGCAAAGGTTTTGCAAAAATCTCCATGATAAAACATTTGCAGATAAGGGATATCAAATAAATATTTATATATATAAACACACAATGTAAGACAGCAGCATATCATCTCTCCGTTTTTAATATCACCACAAACCATGGAACATCCTCAATCTCTATATCAAAGAACTATTTCCTACTGATTTACTTAGTTCTTCACTTAAAAGACTTAAGTGACAGAGCTTCTCCCTTTCAAACATAGTCTTTCCAGTTCATCAATAGCTGAAAGGATCGCTTTCTATTTAGTCCTCCCAGTTTTAGCTTACCGTAAGTGTCCCACTACTCACTTAAGTACTGATAGATCATGACACTAAGGCACACCAAAAAAAAAAAAAATACAGCATTTACTAATGCAACTTCATCACATTTTCATCTTAAAACAGTCTCAGCCATGTTAATACTCAGAGTAACTGAAACCTTGCACATAAAAACAGTAGACAGATTTTTACCATAGTTCACTATGTTTATTGCTATTAAAAAAACAACCACCACAACAACAGAAAAAACACTGTTTCCTCATCCAAGCTCAGTTCAGGGTTCTGCAGTAACAACATCAACATTCAAAGAATTAAACAACTTGAGATGATTACATTAACTTTTAATGCAAAACTCTCAGCAAGTCTACTTCTTTTGAATCTTTTTCTAACTCAAGTGTTAATAAAATCTTCCAGATCATTTGATCTGGCCATGAGTTGTAAATTAAGGTGCATTTGCATGGGTTAATTATCTTTCCATTATATTTAAGTATTACTTTGCCATGTTCTTAATTGTTACACCCAAGACTCCAACTTCCACTACAAAAATAAAATGAAAAGCAATTCAGAGTTTACCACATGTATCATGAAACAACGATCAGCTGGGTAACTTCTAAACTTAACAGCAATTTTCACTCCACAGCACACTGCTCAGGCAAATCACAGGGTGCTACAATACCGCTTCTGCACACAGGCTACAACTTCAGATAATAGCTCCAATCACTACTAGTAATCCTACTTTTCCAAGAGTAACAAACAGAAACTTGACCTTCTCTTAACTTTCTTGTTTTTAAACTAAGGTAATAGGATTGTTTTCCAAAATTTACCTGGACTATAATACCCACAAAAGACTTTGCAAAACTTGGCTCAAGGTGAAGTGGTTTTCAACTGGCTACAAATAGATTTGAATACCACCAGGGAGGGAATAACTTCCCATATGAGTACCTGAACCAAGGGAGTTTAAAGGGACAAAAACCAAAACTGATTAATAGCTGAGGTACGAAAAGTTGTGTGCAATTTAATTCTACGTCTTACAGCTACAAAATAGAATCCATTCCTACAACCTCTGTTCTTCAGTACAGAGAATGACTAACATTTCTATTAAACAATTTAACCATCTGTTAACATACTCAATTTTGTAATTAAATGTAAAAAGGTGCCTAGGAAACTGTGAAAAGATAACAGGGTCACATTAGCTGATGTGCAGAAACTAGAACTACACACTCATTTATGACTTCCAAGATCTCATCCACCAAGTATACCTGACATTACTAATAAAATTAGTGAAAATACAATTCATAAAATGTATCCTTTACAGTAATTCTTTTGCACTTCAAGAAGCATTCATCATGCTTCCAAAAAGAACTTGAAATGACTGTTGTAATCCATGTGGTATATCAAAGATACTCAAAGTTAGCAGCACTAATAGTTTTGCTACTATTGTTGCACGTTTTTGTTTAGTCTATGTGACACCACATGGAAAATTCTTGTTTGCTTTGCAGCTATTCACTTCACGAATTCCTTAAATGTGCATTATTTAAATTGTTAAACTAAGGCTTAATCTATAACCTGACCATGAAGGTAAACGTGCCCTGCAGCACTACAATGTGAGACCCAGGATCATGTGGACACCTTACACCAGATTGCCACAGGGAAGCTGGAAAGTTGTTCATGTTGACAGCCCAGAGTCAGCGCTGTTAGAACCCAGAAAACTGCCTCTTTTTCCCCAATCACTTGACTTGTTGCCCCAGCAGACTGACCATCCAAAAATGAGCAAGACTAGGACAAGAAGTCAGACAACTCCTCTTGCTAAATAAAGCAGGAGGGTCACCCAAGCTGGTAATTTTTAACAGCAGAGGGCACCAATTCTTTAATCACAGTGCTAAGGAGACCGAATGCCTCAGCACTGCTCCCAAACAGGAGGGAGGGGAAGAGACCAGAAGCGCCCTAATCCTGTCGGACACTCGCCCTCACAAACGCCCCCTGTCAAATCCCCGAGGGCTGAGGGAAAGGGGCACCTCCACACTGGCTTTCTGCTTTTTAGTATAGATGAACAAACTCTCTCTCTTCAGGATGCTCTACAGCTTTTAAATTCCTTACCTAAAACTATCAAGCAACAGTTTGCTAGCTACAACTTTTACAAACTAGACTTTTGAAAGAGCCAAGTCATCATTCCATTCACAAATTTCACAACAAACAAGTATTGCAACACTGCTTTTATTAAGTGCACGCTAGCTTACTAGCCTCAATATACAGCTCTAACGTCCTAAGATATATTTAACTAATCAAGATCTTTGCAGATGTTAAGAGACACGGCAAACCCTGACCTTACAACAAAGATCTAAACCTTTTTATTTTAGTTTGAAGCCTACATTTTTATCCAGAAATTCCACCCACTGGTTTTCATATTTAATTTAGAAATGCTTATGGTATTACATAATCATTAACCAACAGAAGGTTTTATAGAACACATCTTAAAAAAACAACAAACACCACCACAGCCAACAACCAAAAACCACAACTCACACAAATAAATAGGTATAAAACTCCATGGCTACATGTCCTTACAGCAAGAAATGTGTAATTAAGAATCTTCCACTTTAAGGATTCTGAGCAGTCTGGCAAATCGCTATAAAACTAGTGTAGCAACAGAAATTGATGCAAAGTTTCTGCATAGGAACTACAAGTATTTCCAGGGAGACCTCACATGTTACAGGCAGTGTCTCAGTTGCACTAGAACAGTTAAATATTTGCATAAAGAAAATAAAAAAGTCATATTTGATAATATGAATACAGCATATGGGACTGCACCAATTGTCAGCAGTATAAATGGGGAAAAGAAGTAAGAATTCTAATTCTTCATGTACTTGGATAATCGGGCTAAGCATATACAGTGTTGCTATATACATTTTATTGGGGGGGTCATATGAAGACTAGCATTGCATTTATTTGGGGTTTAAATAACTTCACTTTCAAATCTATAATCTTGGTAATGGATACACTACTGGTCTTTCTTGAAGAACATTGTGCTTAAAAAAAATAGTATTCAGATAGCTGAGTGCCAATTACATTTCCTGCTTTGCTTGATAAGAAAGCTTATTTCAAAAGCTGCACCTCCGAAGCTTCCTTTAGTAAAATGTCAGTAGATTACAAGTGCATTGGCATAATTTCAAAAATCCTTTGATATGCCCATATAGGTTTCTGTACATATAGTTGGTGCCTGTAACGAGTGCCAGATATACTTTATTAGACAAGCAGCTGTCTGTTCAAGTGGTTGCTGTTGTGCTGGCAATGGGCAGGACTGTTTATCAGTACAAACATATCCTGTTTACTGCAACTACACCAAACAAATTGGTTAGTTTGGAAGAAAATTACAAAGTGTTTTTTCCTAGGAAGACAGAGAGAGATCACTTGCTGAACTAGTCACTTGAAAAGTTATTGGATCAACTTCTGGGACTTCATTAAAAATGAACACAGAACAGCTCCTAGCACAGTAAATGGGTGGTTTAGATGCTTATAGTACTGGTTAGATGCCTGTTGCTTTTCTGCCAAGTTTGCCTGTCAGTACCACATTCAGCCTCTGCTGCTTGTTTTTCAAAAATGCAATTGTTTGACTTCTGAGCTTTGAGTTCTTAGGGAACAGGGCTATTGCATTTCTGGTATATTATTGTGGAGTGCTTTTGAAACATTCTGGAACATTTAAACTGGAAAAAACTATGTCAAAACAATTCTTGACATACAAAGTGCAGACTATATCTCAATTTTACACTTTGATATAAGCAGTGGATTTGAGCTCTTAGCTTTCAATGCAGCAGGAGAACAAAGCCAGTTTTGATAGATAGCAATACTTGATGTGCATCAAATTGCTGTTCATCTTCCTTCCTTGTTGCTGGCTCTCATGAGTGCAAGTGGCTGATCTTTTTCATTCAGATACGTTGTGGAGCTGCTCAGAGTGAAAGCTATTGAAAAGCTACAGAGTTTGGTCAATTAAGAGTAGTGAGAATCGTCTCCCTTTATATCTCACTTCCTAAAGACAGACACCTTTTTATTGTGACAAGGTTCATCTTCACTCTTACTGAAGTGCAGTCTTAGTTTGTTTTTACCCTTTTATAGATGTGTAGGCCTTTTAACTACAATTACATGCTTTGATTCTGGGATTAATCTTTTGCTGAAACCTAGGTTTTTCTTTCAGGATGAGCAATGACCAGTTAACTCAACGGTGAGAGAGTTCTTTTGAAATCATTCTGAAAAACAAAGCAGAAACTGCTTTGAGAAAGCTCTTCAGTACTTTTACACAATTTTTTTTTTCCATTCCTTCTTACTTGCTTCCTGTTTCACAGTACATGCCAGTGCAGCCTAATATCCCTGCACAAGTGACAGGCTCAATTTCCATGTACTTCCTGTCATATGCAAAGATAGTTCAGGGAGGATTCTTAACTGAATATGCTGTTGGTTTCATTGAACAATTCTTGCTCTTGTACAAGTAAACACTGAAAATAAGCATCACAGTCCAACTGATTTTTTTCTCTGATACCATTTGAGGAGAGGATAAAACTGGTAGAATGGATCTGTTGGGAGAGAATTGATACACTTAAGAACTAAGCAGAAGACCCACAGCAAGTCGCAAAAGTTGACAGAAAGCGAAGAGCCTCATTGGATACCAGGCAGCTTCCTGAAAATGGCGTATTTTACTTTTCATAGACTTTGAGGAAGTGAGGACGTGTATTTGCTTTGTTTGGGTTGTTTTTTAAATAGTAAGAAAACCCCCACGAAATCCAACCAACCAAAACACAGCCCACAAAGGAACTGGCAGTGGAAGGGATGCAGTGAGCCAAAGAAGCATGAATTACTTGTTAACATTATTCATTTCGTCTGTACCCAGCAGTCTTGGAACATATGGTCACATGGATCATGTCAACAACTTCTTAGAATAATGTTGTCTGTCTTCCAAGACACAGACTTACCAGCAAAGAGCAAGTATTTGATCAGAGCAATATTTGAACCCTATATTTTAAAAAAAAAGTTCATAGTAAAGTTGCTTTTTTACTGCCCTAATAAAAAGCGATGTGATACAAAAATGTGAAAAATTAGCAAAGCTGCTGACCTAGCAAGGAACTTTGAAGAACAGAAATTCTAAGTCGAGTAATTTCAGTGGGCATGGACCACAATGTAAATCAATAGTCAAAGCATATCAGGTTAAACTGAATTTATAACTGTTGCGATACACACAAGGGCTTTCTGTTCTGTTTCCTACTCTTTCCTGTTTATAATAGCTTTGTGAGAAGATTATTTGTCCTTCATGGAAGTAGGAAATGAAGCAGCATGTGAATAGAGAGGAATTATGCTGTACATAATAATGGGGAAGCCAATAGTATCACCTGACTTCAGTACAAGTGAGGTTCCCTGTTAAGAAGTAACAGGAATTGACAAAGATTACAAATGCTTGTAATGGGTTACAGAGAATCTCTTATCTTCTCCTAAAGGAGAAAGTAAGCAAAAAAAGATGGTTTATCATAATATTCAAGTGTGGTGTGTGCTTAAGTTACCCATGAACACCCACATTAATTTTATAAATGTTTTCCCAAAAATGCATGAAACAATTGTTTTTAAATATAAAATGTTAACTGATGGGATTACTGTTTATCTTATAAATCACTCAGGAATTAGTTTGAATCATAGAATACTGTAAAGTGAGCTTAATGGATTTAGGAAGCCTATCTTAGCCACCCAAGCTTTGCCTGAAGTTCACATGTGAATGCCTACTTGTAAAATATGAAAATTAAAATCGTATATCTGGTTTACAGATGGAAATTTTATCAAAGCCTACTGCTGTACCCTTTATGTTTCTAGTTTGGGAATGCCTCCACCAAGCTGTAAATAAACTGCAGAATGAAAATGAAATTGCACTGCTGGAAGACAGTAGAACAGTAGAGAATGGAGGGCTGTAAAGGTTAGAGAGGCTGCAGCAGACGTTGCCTGGTACATTTCCAGCTCAGTCAAGAAACTGTGTGCTAAATCAAAAAGAGTTTCCTCATCTCGCTTTTTTCTGTTGATAAGAGTAAAGCAGAGAGAGATCCACTTGACACAGAGTAGAAAGGAAGAACTGAAGCAGTTGTAGTAAAGTGGGTTGCCTGAGAGCAACAGTTCTTGCTGCCCCATTATTTAACAAAACAAAGCAAAAAAAAAAAAGAAAAAAGAATCTGGTTTTATGGGAACTAAGACTGGCAGCAGTACCAGAAATAAAGTACTGTATTGACACAAAAGTTAGGATTAAAATTGGTTACTTCACTGTTGAAGCTTTGGTTACAAATTCTGTCTCAAATCTGGTTATAAATAACTTCTACTACTCTATCACATTTATTAGTTCACCCAGTCTGTGGCTAAAGCTTTTATAAAGAAAGACTTAAAACTACCACAAAACCAGCTCTTATTGTATTCAAATTTTACTTTAGTATATACAAAATTAGACAGAAATCCTGCCATATGCCTTACAAAGAGGAAGGGACTCAGACTGAAGTATCTCAGTTTTGAGTTCATCTGCTAACTTTTGAACTTAGTAAGCCAACGTGGGTTTACCCTTTGCATTTCAGACGTGTATTTAAACCTTTTGTTTTTAATGTACCCTCTAAATGTGGCTGCCACAAAAATTAAAATGTATATGGCATCAGCATATATGCTTAGCCTGATACGCTGTTGCCTTTTTCCTTCTTTATGCAAATACTTACCTCTTCTAATGCAACTGGAACACTGCATGTAACCACCTCAGCTATTAATAACTGTCAAGTTCTCATCTATTTATGCACTTACACAATTACAAATGCAAACATACAGCACAGATCCATTAGGAAGCCACAGTATTTTAGAAGTTACTCCAATTTTATAAGTATAAAAATAAATCACAGCAGGAGACCATGAAGAACCAAAAACGTAACAGGAAAACAGGAAACACTATACAAGAACTAACTACTTGAACCTGTTGTTAAGAGCCTAGAATCTAATGAATCTCATGTTGGCTTAGTATTGAGACCAACATGAATTTATACAGAGCCACTTGTAAACACTAACTGTTTACAAAAAGCTATAGTCAAGAACATTTAAGGTCTGTTGTTATTTCCTATCATCTTCACACCTAGATATGCATTATGGTGCAGCTCTGTTGATGTCATCTCATAAAGGACTAAGTCATTGACATTTCACTAGCTAAACCCTGAACAAAGAAACAGGAGAGAATGGGCCTGTGTACCTTGAAGCCAACCTTTATCCACTAGTACCTTTACTGCAGTTTCCTTGGCCTGCATAATCTAAAATACAATTGCTGCTTTACTGGCTGTACAGCTACAGCTTGTAGCTCCAAGTGTTGGGATGCTACAGTGCTATTCCCTGAATGCCTCAAACTTAACTTCTTTTATTTAGAAATTTGTTCTAAACTACTATGCAGCACTCCTCTGAAAGTTTCACGTTCCTCAAGCAAGTTCTCTTTTACTTCTCGTGAACATGTAAACTAAATATGTTAATTTGGTTTTGTTATAAAGACATAACTTAATATTTCCACTACAATTAGGAGAGCAGTAAGAGTATGTTTCTTTAAAAAAATATATATTTATATACACACATAGACAAAAATCACTGAGGAATAAAAGGCAGGATTTTTCCAATTACATTTTTTTATTCTGTTGGTGACTTTTACATTTACATTCTATGCTTTCAAAACAAGTATAAATACACAGAACTGTTATGAAGCACAAATGGAAAACATTTTTTTGCAATAAAAACATTTTTCCATATTTTATGTCCTCCATATCTGATAATACTACACAAAGAACACTTGCAAGCAGGAAACATTCATCACACATTCAGCACACCTGGTACTTTCTCCAATACCATCTTGTCTCCAATGATTTACTCTGATCACTAGAAGGACCAAGAAGAAAACCTTATAAGAAAGCCACCTGTCACAAGCATCTAACTCGAACTTCTTCTCCCACTCTCCCCAAAACAGTCTGAAATTAATACAAACCCACAGTTTCTTGTTTACACAGGAAGAGCACAAATCTATTAGAAACTCTTAATAACATTTTTGCTTTATAACAGAGAAGGTGTGGTGATATTACAGTATGCACTACACCTTAAGACCAAATATTACCACACCTAGGTGGACCGAATACCTTCAGCGGCTGTATCAAACTACCCATTTCCCATGTGTTGGCTTCTTCCAGAATTGAACTTCCAAGGTATTTCTCAATTTCTATAAATCAGATGAGTTTATGGTTTATATCACAATGTAGGTTACAATATCATTTAAGTGCAATAGCAGATTCTTTTCAGATCTGCCCATGCAGATACAATGTGCTGCTTTCACACCATGCCCAATTAAACACCTATCATGAGAAGATGGCTGAAAATCAGACACAATCATAATTACTAGTACACGAACATTAGACACACCAATAGAAAAGGATGAATTCTACTGTGCCATAACACCAGCCTTACTAGTTCTAGCAAATAATCAAAAAAGAACACATAATAAAAAGGAAGGGGTTTGCCTGGTTCAGTTTCATGGTCTTGTTTGTCCCAATGCCACACAAAAACTTAAGCCAGTAGAGCACTCAGGTTGGCATGAAGACTGCTTAAGCCCACACTGCTGCCTCAAAAAAGCTGATTCTTTCATTGTCACCCTTTTCTCCCATACAATAAATTAATAGTTAACAAGTAAAATGTATTTGCTTTGCAGACTATGTTATTACCACTTTTGTCAAGTAAGATTCCACTTATCTACCTATCAGGAAGTTACGCTTGAAAGTGGGAAACCTAGAGGTGCTCACTCCACCAATAATGTAGGAAAAAGCTACTTGATTCACAAGATCTTAAAGATCAGTTTGATACAAAAATAACATGCAAGTTTAAGACAAGTTAGCTGTGTCTACCTGCAACTTTATGAACTGCTATACAAACACTAAACACTTTCAACTGTTAATCCTCTCTCAAAATTATCTGCTCTACTACCATAACCCTCTAAAATGAAAACTTATTTCCTCCAAAATAAATTTACTAAATTATTAAAAAATATACTGAATGTAAAGAATGACCATGATAGACAAAGTTGTAAGGAACGGTGTAAAAACATTTATTTTTGATTTCCTAACTTCTTGTGGTTTTAAGGTTGAACAAGTAAACTGATGAATAACCAACTGAAATTGTCAGTTGCTTCAGCAGCAACAGCCATCTCTTGTTCTACTTTACCTCCAAATTTAGACAGGGGTGAAAAGAATTAAAGGAAAGTTTTTAGGCATTAGTGCTTACACCTAAAGAACTGCAACTGATGCAGAACAGATTAAGTCATCTGGTAACCCACTCGCCGGTCAGCTATTTATAATACAAAAAACAAAGTTCATCCTCAATAACTTGGATATTCACTACCACAGTGCTTAAAAATATCAGAAAACATCAATTCTATTTGATAGGAACACTGGCAGTTCTCACTGTAATTGTCTTTCACATAGCCTGGGTGGAATCTGCTTTGTTTGCAAAGCTTCCTGTGCTCCACAGAACAGCTCTACAGTTTTGTCTTACAAGTAGTAGTTCAGGAAGCTTAATTACCACAAGCAGATAGGCTTATCACTGTATCTATCACCTCATTTAAACAGTGCCAATATTAATTCACATTAAAAGCTAAAGCATTTACCTTAACACAGCACCAAGCATGCCCTGCTCTACCATATTAGAAGCAGTGCCTAATCAGTATACTTTTCAGCAACAGAACCAGATCTTCCCAAGACATTAATTTTACTCTTTGTTAACTGTTGCACCCTAACTTCACTTGCTGCAATATCTTGACTTTGATCTAGTAAGATCGAGAGTCTCCTAAAACACAAACATTTCAGTTCAACTTTTTCCTCAGACATCTACTTGAAGTTAAGAATTCTTTGCAAGCACCCACTGACTTTACTCAAGAGACACAATGATCTCAAACACAATATATTTTACTCAGATGCCAAAAATCTCTTCTCAACCTGACTCATAATTCATATATGCAGTATACAAACACCTAAACAAGTCAGACGTAAAAAGCACACTATGTCTCCCCAGGAGAATTACATCAAACAACCTTAGGAGTGAAAGGTGATGGTGTGATGTAGGTCCTGTAGCACATAACCTGTCTGAGAGTGACTAATAAACATAAATTTAAAGCACTCAAACTCCTGCACTGATCTGGGTGGAGCAACATAGCTGTGAACCTCCCAAGCACACTCAGTTTACTTCTGTTTTAAAGCTAATTGATAAAAGCTTTTATCCACTGCTTGATGCCAGTTTATGGCATATTAGTCAGAATGTTGAGTTCACAGCTTTTGATTCATCTCAAAGCTCATGGGATTTAAAAGACTACACTACTAAGCATAAACAATTTCTGCTTTTAAAACAAAGTATGAGTTGTTCCTTGTTGGATGAATCACCAAATCCCCTTGGTCTCCAACTAAATAAACTCCCTCTTACCCCCAATAATGTGTTTTTCATGTTATACAAGACCTTTCCCTTAATCTGCTTTTAAAGACAGCATCATAGCCAGAAGACAGCCCATTTCAGAAATTTAGTGTGTCGCTAAGTGTCGTATCTATCGCAGAACAACTACCACACAAACCTGAAGAGAACTTGGAGCATGCTTTTAGTATGGCACTAGCCACTACACACATAGAAGTATTTCTACTCATGCTAATACTAAACTGGCAAGATATATTATTAATTTTAAAACATCCACAAACCCTTGGCCATATCAAGTTAGTCAGTGTTCCAATAGTCAGGAAGCGCCACAAATAAATATAAACAACACCTCTTTTCAAGTACCCATTCACAGAATTGCCGATATTTGAAAGGATCTCATTCCTATCTCAGTTTAATCCAAACTCCTGTCCAAAAAGCAGGGGCAACACCAAACTCAAACCAGCCTGTTCAAAGCTTTGTCCAGGTTTCCAGGTCTTGAAAACCTCCAAGTACTGGGATTCCAGTGTCTCTGATCAACCAATGCTTAAGTATCCTTCAAATTACTTTTTCCCCCTTATATACATCTCCTCTCCAGTGATCTCTCCTGCTCCTTTTTATGACCTCTGTCTCCCATTCTTCTCCCATGAATTTCTGTAAAAAGTCTGGCTTCATTTTCTCAGCTGAAAAGATTAAAAACTTGAGAAGATTTCGAGTTCAGCCAGGCTATGATAGCTATGTCAAATCAGACCTGACACTTTCAAGGACTCACCAATTTCCTGTGTACCCAACAGAATTATATACTTCCCATGTAATACTGAAGTGTTAAGGAGAGCAAACAACACCTAAATTAAGGATTAACAAACATAGGAATCCCAGCAATCTCCCTGACAACCTTAATTTAGTCTGTTTCCCCTAGTACAACAAGCATACTTTTAAATAAGCAAAACAAGCACATTGCCAAACCCAGTTAGGAATGTAACTGCTCATTGCCATCTCATGCCAGCCTATTCTCTGGGCTGGCAGGAGATCAGATGATTGTTTGCCAAAACAATTTAATTTTTTTCTGCCCATTTCATTGTAAACATTGTAAAATAATGACGAAACCATCAGGTGTTCATTCCCACCTCCAGTCCTTGTGCCGGCAAAAAAATTAGGAAAAAAAAAAAATTATATCAGAGCTCTTTCAGCCATTGCAACGTGTCGAGGTGCTCATAAGACAAACAGATTTTAGAAATATACTCCAGTTTACACACTGCTAATATAAAAACTGGAAGTCAATTCTCATTGTGCAGTTATGTTCAACAAGTTACATGAAACTTCAGTGACTCTCAAAATTACCTAAAGCAAAACAAAATAGTTCTAATATAGCTCATCTTCAACTATTTGTGTGTGTATATATGCATGCATTATCTTACAGAAAAGTACTTTAAACCATCATTTTCTAGCACAGATCCTCTCTTGATAGCTTTAGTCTTCCTGTCAATCAGGAATAAATGCCATCAAGCAGGCCCATTGGCCACCTTTTACTTTCAGATAGAGAGCATGAGGAAACAAAAAATTTCCTCTTTCTTCTCCTAGAGTCTGCCTTCCCACAAAATAATGACTTCAGCTTTCCCAGCTCCCTGTCATCTAGAGCCATTTTTAGTCTATCATATAAAAATCATTCCCCTAGACTTCTTTCCAATGACTTGCCTAATTTCAGCTGCTATGCCAGAACTAAAAATAAACCCCTCTCCCACCAAGCCCTTGTTCAGCACTCCACTTGATGTGTGAAGTAAGTTCTGGAGAAGGGACATGCTCCTCTCAGCACACCGTAGCATTCCCTGAATTATACACTACAAACTGACAGAGTGCAGGTTGACTCATCTCTGTAACTCTACCGAAACTTGATAAATTATAAGTTATGAAGCTGAACCAAGAAAATTTCCACACCAAACTCTAAGAAACTTTGTATACTAACTCAGTGACAACTTAACACTTGCACAAATATTGTGGCTTCCTTTACAGAAGTCCCAAATATATTTTTAATCTTATTTGCAGAACCAATCATTTAAAATTAAAGCCAGCAAAAATTTGTAACATTATTCTCCCCAATTACAGTCCTTTTCTTCCCTTGCAAACCCACAGCAGTAATTGATAAATCTGGCTGCCCACTCGCATCACCTCAACTTAAAATACACTGGAATCTCATCCCTTTTCCTCCTCAGAGGTAAATCCCTCTTCATGTCAGTTTCATACATCTTTTGTGTACATCATTTCCAGAAAGGAGACTAGGGGGGGACGGGGGACAAAACACACCCACCAAAACACACTACTTTCCCATTCAACCCATTCATTCTATTATGCCATCAGAAGCTAAGTCATCTTATCTCAGGGCAGAACTGTCTTTCAGAAGGTATCTGATTCAAGCAAGATGCCACTAGTCTGATCCATGTTCCTGCTGGACTGTAATCATCCACTTAAGAAACAAAAGCATATGATTGCAAAGTCAAATATTAACATAACGTACCTTTTTCACTAAATAGAACAATCGAAGTCTACCCTAGTGAGTCTAGAATGACTGAAAAGAACACGCAATGGAAATAGTTCTGTTCAATCCAATTTTGAGCTCATATCACTTTTTTTTTTTTTAAATTATACAGTTCTTTCAGAACAAAACGTTTTCTGCTAGAGCAAAATTCAAGTTTCTATCCTCAGCTACCAATAGAAGCATCTTCTTGTGTGATTTTTAAATCACTTCCCTGCAGGCATCTTCAAGCAGCCTTCCCAGCTACTTCAGCTAGGAGATAGTAAAAGTAATATAAACAAACCTCTTGTTTATATGAAGAAGTTTATTTATATTTATCCTATGCAAGGAAGTATGAGTTTGTTTCCAACACCACCACAAAACAAAATAAGACATCCTATTTGTTTACGTTTTCTAAGGTACACATGCTCACTTCTACTACAAACACACTTCAAGTTATTCTGTATTCTGCCTTTCCTTCATCCTTTTAAACAGTTGTAACTTTCAGTAACTTTTCAATGCATCATTCGTTACAAATTAACATCTTCCACACCTGCATTCAGACTTAATTTTCAGGGACATAAAAAAAAAAACCAAAAACAAACCACCCACACCACAAACACAACACCACACACCATAGTTCTCATGATGATCAGCCAAAGGCTCTGCTGCACTACACTCTATGAAATGAACACAAGGTAGGAGCACTTACATAGTGACTTGGTTTTACTACTATCTGTGAAAACTCTTGCATAATTAAATAGTACTAGTAGTAGTAGTCTAGTCCATAAGAAAAGTCGGGTAAGTGATAAAATGATTTGATTCAATGTTAAAACAAATAAGTGTAAGTAACAGAAGCAAAAAATTAAAAATAAACACTGTCATATTAACTGGTTTTGCTGCTACTGCATTTATAAAGTGAGATACAATCCAGTGCTGTTAGGTTTGAAATCTACCTGTACTTCAAGTTATCGGGTCTGTAAGGAGAAGTATCTTTTAAACCAAAAAGCAAACTCTACAGTCTTAAGGAGAATTTGTGTTCAAAAGCCTGTCAAATCTTTCCAAAAAGACTGGACAACATCCAAATTTTTATGTTCACATTAATTCAGAAGTGCACGTGGGAAGCACCGCGTTCGCATCACAACCACCAACATTCTGGATGCTTCAAAACAGACCGGGGGGGAGGGGAAAAGGCAAACCTATGATCTTTCACTCAGAACGTGAGCAGAACAGAGGTTCCACCACCAGGTCCTGCTCGCCGGCCGGTGCTGCTGCCGCACCTCTCCCCGCAGGGACGGCCCGAGCGACACCCGCACGGAGAACGTGGGAATTCCCGGCTCCCGCCAGCGCCCGCCCCCGGAGCGCTCCGCAGCCGGGCCCGCCGCACGCCCGCCGCCAGCTGCCACCTCCTTCCCCAAAGAGCACCCAAAAACGGCCACGGAAGCTCACGGGTTTTTTTTAAAAAGAGCCTTTAATTGGTGAAAGCCCAGCACCCCCCAGGCCGCACGCCCCTCCGCCCCAGATTCTCTACTCGGGAAGCGACAAGACGCATCCGAGCCGCCTCCTCCTCCCCCGCCTTCCTCCTCGTCCCCAGGCCGTCCTCTGCCCCCCTCCCAGCCCCACAGCTCGCTCACCAGCTTGGGCTTGTTCCGGCTCTCCTCTTCCGCGGCGCGCACACTCCGCTTCGGGTTCATCCTGCGAGAACCCAGGGGCTCCTCGCCGCCGCCAGCGCCCGGAGCCGCCTGACCCTCCATCCTCCCACCGGCTCTGCGCCCCAGCACAAACACCCGCTCTCACCGGGGCTGTATCCTCAAGGCCCCATAGGACCGACACGCACCACCGGGCGTCTCCCCGTCCCCTCCCAGCCGCGGCTGGAGCGGTTCCTAGTCCCGCTGCCCCGCCGCCTCCTCCCAATCCGCCGCCTCACAGACGCCGAACGCCCGCACGCACGCGCGCGCGCCGCCCGCCCGGCCTTACGGCGCATGTGCGCGCGCGGCGCGCACGCGCGGTTCGGGCACGCGGAGGTAGCGGCCGCCGCCCCAAGGGAGGGAGCGGGGGAAGGTCGGAAATGGCGGAGCGTGGGGGGTTTTAAACAGAAACGCCCATCGGAAAGGTGAAGTGTGCAACTGAAGTGACCGGCCCTGGCTTTGGCAGCGCGGAGCCGGCCTGTAGGTGGATCTTACGCCGAGGGCTCCCGGCTGAGTCGTTCCTCACAACATTTTGCAGGGGCTTTTGAGAAGGCAGGATGGCCAGCAATGGCCCTGGCAATTTGTGGTTTTGACAAAATCCTTGTCTCCATCTGATCTGCCTCACGCAGCAACTGCCCAGGCAGCGTGCCCAGGCACTTCACACGCCAGAGGTTTCCTCATGAGGTGGCTCAGGCTTAAGTATGTTTCCTTGTATAGAATGTCCCGAGTTGGAAGGGACCCACAAGGATCATCGAGTCTGACTCCTGTCCCTGCATATGACAACCCCACAGTTCACACCGTGTGTCTGAGGGTGTTATCCAATCTCTTCTTGAACACTGCCAGGCTTGGGGCCGTGACACCTCCCTGGGGAGCCTGTTCCAGTGTCCAGCACCCCCTGGGTGAAGAACCTTTTCCTCATGTCCAACCTGAACCTCCGCTGGCACATCTTCCTGCCGTTCCCTCGGGTTCTGTCATTGGTCACTAAAGAGAAGAGATCTGTGCCTGCCCTTCCTCCTCCGCCCGTGAGGAAGCTGTCACCATGATGAGGTCTCCTCTCAGTCTCCTCCAGGCTGAACAAACCAGGTGAATTTAGCAGCTCCTCGTACAGCTTCCTCTCCGAACCCTTCACCAACTTTGTAGCCCTCTTCAGGACACTCTTCAGCAGCTTTTTTATCCTGTGGCACCCAGAACTGCACACAGTGCTCCAGGCGAGGCCGCTCCAGCGCAGAGTAGAGCGGGACAATCGCCTCCTTCGAGAAGCTGGCACTACTCTGCTTGTACTTTACTTTGGGAACACACAAGAGGAAGCTGGTGTTTTCACTAAAATTGAAGTATTGTTACCACAAACAAAAGACTTAATTTTTCTTCTCTCAAATTTGAGAACTCGAGTCCCCGACACCTGAGTCATCTACACATGCTTATGGTTCACAACAATGAAAAAATGCTTAAACTGTTTCTGTCGATTACAGAATCCTGCTGGCTGAGCCTCACTGTATAAACTTAAGGTCTCTCAGCATGGATGTATCCGTGTGGATAGTGGAAACAAAGATCATATGCCTGTTTATTGGAGGGCTCATGTTGACAGATGTCTTCATATTCTTATTATTTCAAAATGAGAAAAATATACACTTTGTGTTGGTGTAGCTGAATCTATGCTTGTTAAGTTATACTCAGAAAAGTCATGAAAACAGTTGTCATCTGTTGTTTTGGTGGGACAAGGACAATCCACAAATCATTGGACTCCAAATTTAGATACAAATGTATTACTTGATTGCCCTGCAGAAAAGGGTCCAAACTCAGCACTGCTTCCACAGTGGGTTTGTTCATTTAAAAAGGCAAGCAAGATCAGTACAGTGAATTTTCCCCATCTCTGTCTAATACACCCATAGTTAAAACATGCCTGAGATTCGTGTAAACTGTCTGTGTTTCTTGTGACTCTCTGAGGCTTACCTGAGTACTGGTTGAAATAATTTATTTTTTTCAAGTCCAACAGTGAAAACGTGTTGATAAAATCTGACAATACCAGCTTTCAAATAAAATGACAGCTCTAAAACTTGCAAGTATCTTAAAATCAGAGTAACGTTGTAGCACAAGCTAGTAGTTTATAAAACAGGCCAGCTCTGTCAAGCTGCTCAATTCTAAACTTTTCTTTGGGATGCACCTCTTTTTAGTACAAGTTTTCCTTTTATTTCATTTTACTGATTTTAACAGTATTTGGGCATAGTTTATGCTATCTTAACCACACATAACTTTGTAGTTATTAAATTAATCAAGTAATCATGAATTTAATCACTTGTTTGCAGTGACAGGCAATGTAATGTTATTTCCAGCTACATCAGTTTATAGTTTACAGTGCATCAGTTTAACAGTTTAACAACAGTTTGCCAGTTTCGTTTAAAAATAAATGTTCAGATCTGTTTTTTCTTCAGTGAACCCTAATGGCCTTTTTCTTTTTCCTGACTTTATTTGTCTGTATTAAGCAGCAGCCATAACTGGAATACAAAGGTCAGTCATTCTAGAGTTGGAGAAACCAGAGAATAATTTCCAACTGCCTGACATCTCTGTACACAAACTTAAGAGGCTGTAATCCAAACTCTGTAGCATGATTCGTTCAGCATAACTCTTAAGTGCTCAAGAGGTTTTTTTTTACCCAAGTGTTCTGAATTTGCCACAATAGTACTCATACTGCTTTAGCCACATCTTCTCCAGTAAAACAAGAGCAGCAGACATAACATTACAAAAATACTTCGTGGTATGAGTGAAAACAAGTGTACATGGCAGAACTCAAGAAAATTAAGCAAATGTACACTCAGGCATTGAGTTAATTTAGTTTTTGACTGAGGAAAACTCATCACGTTCATGATCATAAGCAAAAGAGGAAAAAAAGCACACAAGTCAGGTTTAGAGACCATGCACATTACATTGAAACGAAAACACAAAGCATAGACTATTTTTAGTGCCGGTGTGCAGGAATAACTGTATCCTTGTCTAAGGGATGGAGAAAAGATGTGCAACCACCAGGCTACAGCTGCATCGTGATGAAAGAGCTACCCCGCAAGAACTTAGTTCCTCTTCCCCTCCTGCCTTTTGCCCGCTCTCCTGGGACAAACGGCTGGTTGGTTAGCACATTTATTGTCACCTTTTTTTTAACTCCAACTTAGAAGTATTTTGCAAGTCTTGACATAGAGTGCTCAGCTGTGACTTAAAATTGCTGTTTGAGTTGTACACAACATTACTGCGGGATTTTCTGGAGACCTGCTTTTGAATAGATTACTATGAATCAAGCATGATTAGATCTACACAGCCTCCTCAGCAGAAGTTAAAGCTTACCATGTTCTTTTCAAAAATGTTTTTAGCCATACTCCAGCATTTTAGTATTCTTTTTTTTTTCCCCTCCAGTTTCCAGGACTGAGAAACAAATATTCCATGTATGAACTGAGGACCTATGAGCATGTAAACTCCTCAGGCAACTCTAACCAAAAGCAGTGAGGTGAAATAATGCAACTATTCCAATTAGGAAAATTTAAATGGAAAAGCCCCTCCACACCAAAACACAATAAACAAACAAACAAACCCCCAGAAAACCACAACCCTGCTTAAGGCAACCAGACAAACCTCAGATCATTTTGGCAGTCAGTTTGCAATCCACTATTTTGGCCCCTCTCCAAGAGGAGCATAATATGGCCTGAGGGTGGAAACTAGTAGTTGTACAAACTGTTCTTAACTTGGCTCAATTTCTGAAGAAAATATATTCTAAAACTATTCATTTTACAAAAATCATTTCACAACATTAAAAACATGTAACTACAAAAGGCCACTGCTCTGTAGATACTGACATTTCTCCTGGTGGTTTTGCATGTAATCTCAGTCACTTTCAGTCACATAACCACAACAGTTAACAGTGACAGAAAACTGCAAATGTGCACCTAAAAAAAAAAATAGTGTCACACACTCAACTTACAACAAAATGATCGTAGACTGGTAAGCATGAGGTATTTTGAGCCTCCCCAAAACAGTCACTATTTTATATCTGAATTTGAACAAAATGCCTTTGAAGATGACTGTCTGACTCAGCGATATAAGAACTTACGCCTCTAGCACCCTCTCTCCAAACCTATAAAAAATACAATCATGCAAGGTTCCAGAAGACACATACTCAAGAGTATCTGAAAAAGAATAGGGTTCTGGGTTTATGAGATTTTATAAATGCAGTGATAACGTTTCTATTTGCCAGAGAGGGCATAGGCTTCTGCTTAGTAACAGCAGTTGACCCATCACCAAACCAGCTCTTCAGATTGCAGTCCTTGAGAAATGTTCTATTTTCCGGGTTTCTAGTATTGAAGAAGAAAGTTAGCAATGTTGAAGTCTTTAGCCTAACTGCACTGGGAAGAAAAAAATGTTCTGTATATTACCACAAGAGAAAATGCACAGTATTTAACTTAACCACAAACAGGAAGCATGCTGCTAAGTCACCCTGTAGTATATATTCCAGCTTTTCATCCCAAAATTCTATATCATTAGCACAACCACTCTACCACAGAAAACATGCCACAATCCTTCCACTACTCCTGTCAAGCTGTTACCTTTCTTCAAATTGCCTTGTCTCTCTTCCTGATCAGAATCATCACTGCAGTCAGCTTTTACTCTCCTACCCTGTCTTCCTTTTTGCAGTTTTAGTTAGAACCTGTTTGCGTTTAGGCATTTAAAAAAACCCAGAATTTATCTTCAGAAGAAGTCAGTCTAAGATTGTTTACAGTGCATGAGAATGTGGTAAATATTAAAAAGAAAATAACGGTGTATGTAGCTTATCTTAACAGGTAGGAAAATAGGATTAGGAGCATTAACTACTAAGCAATGAAAAACAATGAAGGGCATTATTTGCGTATGAATAGATATTGCCTATTGACAAAAGAACTTCACTTTCTAAAAAATACTCTGTGTGACTACTTAATGAATACAATCTATTTGCAAACCTAAATCCAGAGAAAATCCACTCACTGATAAGGTAATTCCAAGAAATACCTGTTTGCTAAAGCTTTATTTAATCTAAAACAATAATTTCCTGGCCTTTTAGAGGCAATAATTGTATATTCTACAGTGTTTCTGTAAATTAAGTCTCAAGAAGTTACTATCATATTTATACAAACTTTATGTTAGTGATTTGAAGGTACAGTAAAACATCCTATATTAACCATTAAAAGAAAAAGTCATTTCATGTTACAAACATGAGCAGTATCACAAATGTTAGTTGAAAGCACAGCTAATTCTGAACTTTTCTGCAAATGGATAAGGAACACAGCTCCAGCAAGGTTAATTTTCTATGGCTACAGCTACATTTTGTTTTTAATCAGCTGTGAGATGACTGCAGAACAGTTTACCTATTAGGCTATATACTTTTCAATTTGAAGTCAAGTTACACATTTTGCCTGTACTTACTTATAGGAAGAGGAAGCTGACAGCTTCCCATCTATTGTTTAAATGAAGTTTTCCTGTTGCATATGTTAGTGAGGTAATTACCCCTGTAGTCACAGCAGACCTATAGTTTGCATACCATGTCTAGCTCTAATTTAAAGCCTAAAGCACCGGAGCTAGATGAGGTATATCATTATTAAAGAACAGTAAACAAACAGCATTTGTGCCCCATTTGTGTTTTCTAGAAACAATGCTGGTAAGAAAAAATTACGCAAGATTGCTTCAGAGAATGATGTAAGTAAATAAGTAGGAAGAAATTCCTTTTCTTGGTGTTGGGCTTTTCCCACAGGGAAAACAGAAGAAAACAAACAGCCGATATATGAAGTAGCCAATATACATGGTAATCAGTTAATTTCCCCTTTGCTTTTAAAATACCAATCTGTAGTCTTACCTGTTACAAGATGTGGTTATTAGTGCAATTATCTAAACTTTGCATCTAGTGCTAATTTCTCAATATTGCTGGCAAGTAAAATGCCTATTACTTTTTTTATTTTTTTAATAGAATAATCCTTATACTATAACATAAAACTTCTTAGATTAGTACTTCCATTTTTTCCACAACATTTTATGTGCTGGGACACAACTGCTTTAGGTGATTAAGAGACATGCCTCATTTTATAATACTGAGTTTTCTTTCCAGCCTGAAAGAACTGGAGATGATCTATACAGAGAGGGGAAAAAAAACAAAACAAAACAAAAACACGCAAAAACAAACAAACAAAACCTGTGATATTGCCACTAAATACTATGTCTCAGTTTTCAAACATACATTTAATATTACTCATATGCACTACCTTACAATTTTTAACAATATAGTACATCTTTTTGATTTAGAGTCAAATTCCAATAAATATTTTTGATTTAAATAGACTATTTAAGGTCTCAGTAAAAGCTAGTAAATTTTTACACTTTTTCTGTTTTCTCTAGTATTTTATATATGGAGCACATATGTACTATCTGTATCTGACAATATAATGCAGAGAACATGTTCTGCCATTGCCTGCAGTTCTGCAGAAGGCAGCAGAAAAGATATTTGTTTTCAGAATGTGACATTATTTCCCCCTTTAAGTCTACTGGGGGATTCTGTTGGTTGTTCTGCATATCTCTTTACAGACTGATGGCTGAGTTATGTCGCTTATCATGCTGTGGTATGTTCCCCAAATTGTTTAGAAAATGTCTTTTGATGTTCCTATCTCACAGCAATATTTACTAAACATCACTAAACAGTTCAATATAAATTCCTTTTATTTACTATATGGATTCCCATGGCCATATTCAGCGCTAGAGACCTTTCTATTTTTCTTGCTTTTCTCCATCTTCAGCTTTTCACAAAAGGTGAATACCATGCTGCAGCCATTCTGTAGCAAACCGCTCACACATGCCTCGTAATCACCCAGGGCCGGTGAGAACAGGACAGAACAGAACTGGGCATTTAATGGTCAGGCTGCTCTACATGGTAACTTTCCTACTTTGTTTATTTTGTCTACAAAGAAAGCTGTATCATGAGCAAACAGTACTTATAATTTCTGTAAGTGATATGCAAGCTTAGTAAATAAGAATTCTATAATATAGGGAATTAAGAATTATCAGTGGAATAGTTTTATATGTATCTCACCATAGCCTATACTTGTTGAGTCTTCAGTGATGGGAGGTATGAGTACAAAGCTCCCAAAACAAAACACTCTCCTGGAGGAACATGAGCACAAGCATGTGACAGACGCTTGTTCCATTGCTTAATGCATTATAGAAAGGTGACACAATGCTATAGGGTTAAGGACAGTACAAGAAGTGCAAGTTTCTTGTGTAGAAGAATATAGGTTCAATTTACAGGAATGATTACTATCCAGTTTTTAAAAAACTTATTTTTCTGACAATCTTACATTTTCAGAATAGAAATGGTATGGAAATCTGTGACTGAAATTGTTCAGGGAGAAGACAGCAGGAGGAAAAAGTTAAAAGTCCAGAGGAGAGGGCCCTGTAATCTGGGAGACAACTGGAGACAGGTGTCTGAAAGAGAATTAGGAACAAGAAGAAGAAACTAAGAGAGGGCAATAAGGTAGCTGTGTAGTCAGCTGATAAAGGTGTCTAATGGCACAAGAAAGGTCAGGGTTACCCAATTTGGCTAGATGGTTATTCCAGACTTCACTGAGGGTGGTTTCACTGCAGCTTAAGGAAGGAGTGGAACTGGCGTGGAGCTCCATGGCTACTGCCTGTGCTGGAATTTGGGGTTTTGTGGTCTAAATCATGCCTATTCCTTGGGGAAATTTGTCTCTTTTAAATCTTCCAAGGACTTTTGAGCCCCCCATCCCCTTATTAAAGAAATAGTTTTAGCAACCTCAGGACATTGGAAGTATACACAGGTAGGGACTGCTTACATGCAGGTAATAGTTCAGTTAGTTCTGAAGTCTTTGCCGTGAAGTTCGTGCTTTCCTTTGCTTCTTCTATGTATAGTTCTTATAGTTCTACTAATAGAAATGTTTTAGTTGGAAGTGTCTTAAAATTTTATTTAACTGTGTTTTCACTTTAAAAAGTTAGTAGTGTTGTAAAAAGGATTTTTTTTGTTTCTGCCGGTTACCCTTCCCTGTCTCCTGGTGCTCCCTTTTGTGTACAACATACACGTGGCTGTTGCTAGGTGGATTGCAAAAGTCATCTGGGTTAAAATTTATATTACTTAAAAATGGTTTGTTTTAACTTAGCTCAGTTCCTTGATCTTGCCTATCATGTGATCTCAGGAATGCCTGCACTGGTACAAGAGGGATGATAGGTAAGGGGCCAGTGTCCCTTTTAGGAATCCAGCTCCCTGTGCTGATTTGGCCCAGCTGTGTCATCTTAGCTTAGGCTGCTGAGGAAATTGCTAAATTTTGAGGAGCAGGTGTGGGAAGGTCTGTAAAACAGCACCGTGTGAGGTGAAGAAGCAAAACTACAGGCTGAGGTAGGCTTTCTGGTAGTTTAAGGATCAAAAAGAGAAAATCCTAAGATGGATACCTATGAAATCCTAACTGAGAAGACTAATGACCTAATGAAAGGTAGCCGAGAGCAGTAGTAAGGCTGTATTGCTGTAGCCAGTGAAAACTGATTTTTTTTTTTTCTCCTAAGCTTTTACTTGTTTGGCCTGCAAGGATTCTTTGGATGTTGTGATAGCCTGGTGAATGTATTATTCATAATGAAATAACTTGTTAAATCCAAGCTACACCTTATGCGTGTTAACTTCTAAGTTACTGCTTTATATTTTTAAGCTGCGTGCATATCTTGTTTCTATTGTCTTTGTTCATGGCTGAAGGTGCCTGAAACAGTGACCCAAGTAGTGATGGGGTTGTATTTTAGTAGTATTATCAGTTTGCGCTGTGTAATTATAGAAGTGGACGTGTTTTGACTTACTTATATGGAAAGTATCACAATACAGCACTTCTAGTTTCATGACAATAGAAGAGCTTTTCCTGATTTAATTCCTTTTAGACAAATCGGTTTATATAGCGATAAAGGGTTTTGTTTATTTCCAGTTCTTTTTGCATCTGAACGTAGTATTTTAATTAAACTGATGTTTGTAGGTTATCCTGTGAGTTCTAAATCAGAGTCATACAGAAAGGTTGGGGTTGGAAGGGATCTCTGGAGATCATCTAGTCCAACCCACCTGCTAAAGCAGGTTCACCTGGAGCAGATTGCACAGGAATGTGTCCAGGCAGGTTTTGAACGTTTCCAGTGAAGGAGACTCCGTGACCTCTCTGGGCAGTCTGTTCCAGTGCTCTGGCACCCTCAAAGTAATGGTGTTTTTGCTTTTTTTTAGTTATTATTATTTTATTTTTTTTAATGAACCTGATGTAGCCATAAAACATGTAATTTCTTTGAAAGCTTTTAAGCAATTCATAAAATGCCAGGGTCTTGGTATGCCTCAAATTTATCTTTTCATCCTTTGTGCTGTACTAATTTAATCTTAGTTTGATTTTACTAATCATGGCTAGCCAGTTAAATTGATCTTGAAATTATTTCTCCAAAGTAAATCTGCACCTTAACAAATCTATATCTTTTCCTCTGTCTCTAATAAACAAATGCATGTCTTAACGTAGTATCTATAGTTAAGAATTTACTTAAAGCTTAGCGAGAGACTGGTAGTAGTACACTGAGTTAAAACCCTCAGTTAGTTTATAAGTATAGGAAAAATAATAAGAGTTAACTTAATATGTTCAATTTCTGCCCTGAAACAGTCTGACTGCAACATCATTGCAATCAAAGGAAGGTGTGGTTGTATGAAAGTATAATGAAAGTCTTTTTTTTTTTTTCTCAGAAGAAAGGTGAAAAAAATATTGATAGTTTTATGTCGCAATTTAATGGTGATGTTTCCTTGTTAGGCTTTGAATAACATTGAGGCAGATATAAGTAGGTCTGACTGTGTATATTGAAAGTGTATTGAAGTTGTTTGTTCTTTAGGAATAATTTTCTTGATATTCTGCATAGGTGGTTATTAGAACATCATGGCTTCTCTGGCTTGTGTAAAGCCCAATGTTTCTTGGATTTTTTTCTAACAATACAAAATTATTTCTGTTTGGAAGCTGCTTAAACAAGCACTGGCTCCAAGCATGCTCGAACTGGCTAAGGCAGAATTAATAGCTTGATGCACAGCAGTTTCCAAAGTTACCTTTGTCTTACTGAGAAAAACATTAGTCAGCATATTACCAATAGCAATGACATCACATTGCTTAGACTCTGAACTGGTTGGTCTGAGTTCTCATGGTTCTCCTTAGTACTGAGGCACACCTAAACAAGCAAACATGATAGTGGAATATGACATAGGAGCTTCTACAGTGCTTCCTTTAGAGTACCTCTTCCAGCATGTTTTGTTGTATAGATTTGCTTTATGACAGAAAAAACAATTCATAAAACTAGGCTTCAGAGCAGGGTACTCCAGTTCTTCTGTGTAGCTTTTGTGAGCCCAGTTGTTTAAGTGAGCTAAGTCGCTGAATCACTTAATGTAATTACAAAGTCACTTGTTTATGGTTGCTCAGAGTAAAGTTAAAAATATTTTAGCCTTCCGAATGTTGAGATAAGGGGGATGACATAATTGTGGGCAACTCCCAGTTTCTAACAACTGAGACATTGTTTTAAGTTTCATAATGGGTCCTTTGGTTAATTGAGAGTCTCGGGCTTGACGACAATTATGTCACACTCCTTGAAATCCTCAACAGTACTTTCTACAGGCTTCAGTAATATCTTATTTATTGTTATAGGAGACGTAATCAAATAAACATTCCTCTGCTGCTAAATACAGCTAGCAAGCTGCTTATGAGTCAGGACTCTGGCAGATAATTCTGCTGCATATCAGTAAATACTTCACTGGCTAGCTGTCATGTTCCGTAAGTCAACAAATACCAATTGCTTGATCTTATTTTTCACATTTTACTTTCACATTCCAGTAAGCAGTGGTTTCAGTGTTTACTGTAGTAAGCTTATGCTTATGAAAGACAAGTTCATCACGCAGTCGTTCTGGAGTGTAATACACAGTAAGCTTGTAAATTTGCAATGTTGTATCCAGGGTTGATTAGTAATTAAGCTTTCAAATGTTC
The DNA here is from genome assembly GCF_036013445.1 of Caloenas nicobarica. Taxonomy (NCBI): domain Eukaryota; kingdom Metazoa; phylum Chordata; class Aves; order Columbiformes; family Columbidae; genus Caloenas; species Caloenas nicobarica. The sequence goes on from NC_088256.1 coordinate 8,770,688, forward strand.
ATGAGCCTAGTTTCCATACAGAGCATCAGTTAAGGGCAAGTTACTAGATAAACACAGTGGTATCCAAAACTAGAACTACAGAAGTTTTCTAGCAGTTTTGAAAGTCTTTGGATGGCATTGCAGTTTTTTAGGGAGGAAAAGTGTACTGTTAACTCACATTTGTAAATAAAGGGGTATATAAAATGAATATTAATTAACCACTTAAACTATGAAATTATGAAATTATGAAACTATGAAACTATGAAATTCATTTCCCTCTATAACAGTAGTTTGGTAAAAACTTTCAGTTATTTGTGTATCTCCTGTCTAGTATCTTTTCATCTTCCAGTATAATGTATAAAATAGAAAAGGAGCTGCTTGTCAGCTGCTTGTTAGAATTCCTTAAATTTAATACCAGCTTTGAAAAGCAACTGATCACTCAGGTATACACAATGTTTACACTTACTTCTGCATAAATATTTTTATATTTAAAATAAGCTAGCATAATAAGAAGCTTGTTATCATCTCAGATTAGCGGATCAAGAGTCCTCAGTGACTAGGTAGCTGTACACTTGACTGAGATAGAGGGAACAATCTTTGCTTGTTCCTGACCAGTTGCTTGAATCTCAGGCTTTTACAATGTGATTGCCCTGGCAGGTAACTTATATTAAGCTAATTATCTTTTCACAGAAACAACAGCAAAATCAGAAGTGATTGGTGTGTTTAAGAAAAAAATATTTTAAAATCTAGTCTAGAGCACTGTCTGGGAGATTAAAAGGACAAAGTCTGTTGAGCAGAATGCCAGAACTGGCCTCCCAGTGCCAAGACAAAAGCTCTTATTGAAGGGTGGCAGGTACCAGATGCTTCGTTCTGAAGATGTGGAAAGCTCTTTTTGAAACCGATGCATCTTCTCCAAAGCATGTCATTCCTAGTTCACATATCCCTTGCTATTCTCGACACTGTACTGCTTTGCTTTGACTACTGCTCTTCCCGGGTCAGACTTCTGTTGACAGTCTGTCAGCACCACTGATTAAACGCTGGCTTAGAGAGGGCTGGTACTTAGCAGAGCCCTTCCTGTACTTTGCTCTTCTACAGTCTAGAAACACTGGTATGTGCACACTTCTCTTCCCACTCTAAAGCAATCAAGCAGAGTGTATGTAATCTTGTTCATTGATAATTCACAGTTTTCTCTGTTTGGCTTCACATCTGTAGTTCAAATACAGAATTTGATGCCTTTTGCTGTTAGTTTCTGCATATCGTATTTATGCAGTGTAGTAAACATTATGGAGTAACTATTGGAACTAGTAGGATACAGTAACTTAACATTAGTTCCTAGGCATATGTAGTCTTATTTAGAACTGAAGCTAATGAGGTGTTAAAGTGATGCACAGCAGCTAGGATTATGCTAATCTGGTTTTAATGACATGAACAGGAGAAATTTAGAGCTGCTTTTTTAAAATCAAGTATGCTGTTCAGACAGCTGAACAAAAGAATAGAGAAGTTTGATTCTCTAAGATGAAATATATTAAGGACATTAACGGTTGCCTGAAACACAACCCTATGTTGGCAGTTTCTTTTTCCATTTTGCATTAAAAGATGGTTTTAAAAAGCTATGCAAAAATTAGCTTGAAATGAAATGTCTGGTTCTAAAACATGTACATTAATTATTAAAAACGTAAAACCTATTTGTAGAATCATTTTGAAGTGGTCCAGGCAGCTAGCATCCAGAGCATCTTTGGATTTATTTTATTTTTATTTTCTGTAGAAGTGTCTACATAAAAAAAACTATATATTGTGCTTGCATGTTGTCTGCTTCAGAAGTTAAGGGATGATTCCAATGCAGTGGCAGTTGTTGGGAAGTTAGTATCATGTGTTACAGGTGTCGAGGCTGTTTTGAATCTGCTTCATGGTGTTGTACACCTTTTGACAAAATAGGTCATAACCTCAGGAATTTTACTTCTGTGACAGTAACTGTTCATAGAACAAAAATTAGTGGAGGTGCTGAGTTTATGTCCTGTAAGTAGCATAGCTAGTGCTTTTATCTGTGTTAGATGAATCCAAATTACTTACTGCAGTATACTGTCTAATGTAACTATTAATCAGATGCCCAAGCTGTATTAGAATTCATTATTATATTTATATGTAATTGCGTTTTTTAGTATTTATATATGTCAATATTTAGGTATTGAATTTACAATACCATCTGTCAAAATGTCAGCTTACTTTTGTAGCTCCATAAATTTTGTTAATGAATTTGGGACTTTCTTTAGAATGACAGCCTTTCGTTTAAAAAAGCAACTTAAGATCTCGTGAGTATTTGTTCTACCTCGTCAATACTTTCTACCAACATGCAGTGACTTCTAGGTGCCCAGAAAAAAAATCAAATTATTAATGGGTCATTATTGGCTTAAATATTCTTTGACAGAACATTTGCTTTTTAGGAGGAACTATATATTCTATACAGTAGTGTACTTAATCATATTACCTTACCTTTTTTACAAGCTTGGCTTTATTTTTGGTATTTTTTTATACCAGTGAAATAGTTTATATCTAGACACAGATTGTGCTATTCACATTATGTAGGGAAGAAAAAAGACCATTTCAAAAAGTGGATTGTCTTTTGATGTGGGATCTGTTAACCTCACAAGTTTAAAGTCCTTATATTTTTAATGTAGTATACCGCAGGAAATCAGAAAAGTTGTAAAAATGGGATTTTTGGACTTCAAAGGTCATGCGGTTTACTTAACAATGAGAATTGGGTGAAATTAAAGTAATAATTCCCCTACTCTCCCCATCTAAATTTTGGAGTCCAGTGGATTGGAAGGGGGAATCTCTGAGTTGATGTTTGCATTTTAAATGAACTTAAAATATGTCAAAACTCTTTGTTGGCATAGTTGCTGTCTTTTATGCAGAAATCTGTTCACTAGTGATTCTTTTTATTGCACATGAAGCTACTGGGAACAATAAAATAATGGTTTTCATTAATTCTTTTATTAGTTCATCTTTTATTGAGGACTGCAAGTGGAATTCAGATGCATAGGGTATTATTTCGGCTTGTCTGTACCTAAAACTTGTCAAAACTTCCCATTTACTAACTCATAGTGCTAAAATACAAATTAGAGTAATCTGAAAGACTAATAAAAGATTAGAATTATTAATTATATTGATAAATGGCAATTTCATTTGGGGGCCTTTTAATTAACTAGGAAATTGAGAGTCGTTGCTATATCCTCAGATTATCTTGGAACTATAAGCAGTTTACTAGGGCAGACACTTCCTGATCTTAACATACTCCTGCAACACTGGCTGTTTTAGTGAATGTTCTAGTGCTTTTTTTTTCCTGTGTAGTACATGGCCAGCCGCCACGAATAAGCTCACTTAGCCTGAGTCATAAGTGATGATAAGAAATATTTTTACCATCATATTGGTATTCTGTTTCAGAGGTGGTTTTATCTGAGTTTGCACTTGTCTGAGATGTACTGACCTGTTTCTTTCAAGGGCTATCTAAATTTTTCCAGTGGGAAGTCAAAACTGATTCCACTTGAGCCATAGGTATGTGCTGACTCACCACAGGGCAGCACTGCTCAGTCCTCAAGATCTGTTTGTTCTATCGTGTGCCCAGTCCAGAGCAGCTGCACAGCTTCCTGAATGCTGATGGAAGATGAGGGAAGGAATAACAGGAGAATGGGAAACTGTCATCTTTGAAGAGCTAGGGATCCTGGAAATATGTAGGCTTCCCACCCCCTGTTGCATCACAAAAAGGTTATATTTATATTTATATACCTAGGCAACCCCTGGCTGCAGTGCAGTTTTACTAGTTCAGAGCTTCTCTAGTCTTTGGCTGCTCCTGGCATTCCTCACTTATAATTAACCAAGAAATTCCCTATATTCTGTCTTTTCATGAGAGAACTGGCTTCATTAGTGGCAACAGAGACTTCATGTAACTGGCACACCAAATGCATTCGACTAGTGTCACGCTAAGAAGAACATCACTGTAAGGGGGATCTTGGAAAAAGAAAAATACCTTGAATGACAAGTGTCATAAGCACAGGCTAGACCTATGTGAACAATAAAGAACAAGTGTGTATAGAAAGAGAAAGCATATGGAATTTACATAAGTTTTCCTGTTTCGTGTGGGTTTTTTTTTTCAGTAGGGGTTTAGTTTGTATTTTTACTTGTGCATATTTGAAAACAAGTGCTTTCTCAGTAGGCAAACTTAAGCTGGTGTTAGTTACATTATGAATAATGTGAGCACACGGTTTGCAGAAAACAGGAAACAGCTTTTTGTCAGACTTCCTTTTTGGGGGAATGCTTCATCATGACACTGCTCAAAATTAAAGGTTAATGTGTCAGCTCTGGGAGACGCCCAGTGTTGCACACTGAAGAAAGCGGCTACAAGCAAATCAGTTTCTGTTGGTAGAATGACAAATAATTTTTTTGTTGTCTGATCAGAATAATTGAGCAATAATTCAGTTTCTCCTTGTGCATGCACAGGAACTAAAAGGCAACTTCAGTAGTGCCAGTGATCTTTGTACACGTCAGAATTGCTATAAACCAGATCTTTGGGTAATGATGTCTTATGAGAGAAGGTTAAGTGCTCTGTTTGCTGCAGGATCAGCAAAAATGTATTTTTCTTGAATTAAAAAAGTAAATCTAAATAAAATATACATTTAATAAAAACGTGGGGGTTCAAGCAGCAAAATAAACATATCATCGAACATAATCTAAAGCATTGAAATGACACTTTTATAAAAATATTCTACTTAAACCAGTGTTTTCCAGTTGACAGACAAGTATAAGTTCATAGAATGCTTCTTAAAAGAAACGCGTGCTCTGCAGTCAATGTGGTTTTTTGCCATGTAGGGTCTATACTTCAATTTGAAGTGTCATAGGTAGCAAATACTTGTGACTGAGGGACTTTGACTTGGAAACTTGTGTGTTTGCTGCAGATACATGGTAAGAAACAATCTGTACAATCTCAATGGCCATTTCAGGTTTCTATCTGATCCAATCTGTGTATCTATAAAGTGAAGGATACTGTTTTAACTTGCATTGGCAGCAGTGGTATAGCAACAACTAACAATTACAGGTTTGCTTTGTGAGTCCTGTATGTAGCTACAAATGAGTAGTGAGTGAAAGGGACGTAGCCAGCATTTGCTGGTGGTATCCTTTAAATGCTTAGTGATGACTAGTATGTTAATTAAAACCTGAGTGAGTGCAGCTAATGGCATCCCACTCTGTATTTCTGGAGCTGAAACAAAGACCAGTCTGACTTATAAACACTCTATAAAAGCTGTTAAAGGGAGCTGCACTACACCTGTTACTGCATGGAATTCCTAAAGAACTTGTTTGGTGGGGGTGAGGGAGAATGCATAGTTTCTATGAGAGATTTTGAAAGCCTAATATATAAATTTTTTATATTAAAAATAATCCAACAATACAATATTCAACAAATGGAAAAGAGCATTTTTTTATTATTAGAAAACACTACATATATTTCATCTTTTATTTAATTTCTATTTTTCTGAATGCTCTCCTTATTCTAACTCCTCTTCACAATAAGGCTGAATGACTTTGCTTTGAGAAAGAGTGCATGCATGTTTCTTTCTTCATTGGCTTTTTGCAGATAAGGATTTTACTTTCCAGACCTCATTAAGCAGTCAGTTGAGCAGGCTAAATGAGTGTTCTGAGTGGTAATGGATACTTACGCCATGTAAGTACAACAAGATTATGAGATACTGGAATGCTGAGTGCTTAACTGGCACAGTATCATTTATATTACAAATAAATGCATAAAGTAAATAAGTCATCTGCTTATGATAGCAATGTGATCTCCCACCCGTCAACATGGTAGATCTGGGTCAATAGTTAAAGGATTTATGTTTTCATTGAGCCTTGTATCTTCCATTCAATGTATCTGAGAGCATCTTAGCCTTTTCCAAAAACAAATGCCTACTTTTAAGGTATTTAAGCCTGAATGGAATATAAGTAGGCAGAAAGCTTCCAAAAAAAAAAGAAGTTTGTGACTGTCTATGTTAACCCAGTTGACACACATGCAAAGTTCCTATTTTGTTTTGTAACTTTCTAGGTTGTTATTATAATACTTAGATAAGGTTGCAAAACTTACCTTGATTTCTCTGAGCTCAGATTACAGTTGTTCAAATATGAGTAAATTCCGATTCAAATGATTCGTGCTTTGGAAGTTATGAAACATACATCAGTGTTGCTGTGAGGTACTATCCCACTTGGTGCTGTGCACTGATTTTTAAAAAGGGAGAAAGAGTGAACTGCGTGAGTCTAATACATGAATCCCTGAACCATATTGACCAGATATTTTTTCTTTACAGCAATTAATTTGCATAGCAATAAAAATATTGGCAATTATGCCCGAAGGTAATAAAGATATTTCTTCACTGCTCAGGGTCTGAATATAAATCACCTCTGGACTATATCTCGTTCTTTGTGACTGTTAAGTAGTCACATGATGAAAAATAACTTGCTTTAAGTAAGCAGATTTTATACGGGTGAGGAAGTACATGTCAAGAGCAACATTGGCAAGGTTGGTTTGTGATGTCTTTTCTACTGCACCCCAAAATAAGGTTTGCCTATCAATTACCTTTCTGAATAAGATGGAAAGAAATAAGGATGGATTTTGCTACTGAAAAAACCAGTATATACCTTGATGGTTTATTCTGTGGGGGAAGAAAAGTATGCTGTAGAACAGATTTTAAGTAGTGAATAACCAAACTTGTCAAGTTTTTGCAGGGTTGCTTACATGATTTTTGGAGTAGTGATTAATATTTGGTTTGTAGGCAGTAGTTTCAATGTTGTGTAAAGCCACGCTGAATAAGTTTACCTTCTCAGTTGGCTACCCTAATATGAGCCATTACCATTGACAGTAACTGGACGACATATAATGTCTGCTTAACTGATTTGTTGCACTTGTGGGATAGCTCATTTTGTTTGAAATAACTTATTTTCCTCCACTGCTGATTAATTTCTAATGCTAGCTTGTATTTGCATGTATGTTTATAGGATAAAATTACTTAAATGACATGGAAAAAGGGGAAAATTGGGAAAAAAAAAAAACAAAACCAACAAACCCCAAACCAAAACAAATTAACATTTATGATTGCACTCGCTCATTGGATCACTAACTTGAATTAGTGGATGACTTCTACTTATGTATCATGCATTTATAATTTGCACTGGAAAAAACATACTCTGGCATTGTAATTTTGCAAAACAGATCTCTCAGCCATATGGAAATGTAAATTGCAAATTCACTGCACAACATAGTAATCCCTTGGTACGGAGCAACTAATTACATTAAGGAACCACAATTAAATGTGCTTAAATCTCCCACAAAGCAGCTTTATATCTAACTTCAAGTAGCAAGTAAAATAATTCTGCAGTTACCAGCTGTGGATTACTTACCAGCATGTTAATATACACAGGTTTGGTTTGCTTTATGATGATGTAAGGTAACAGCTATGACTGCTTCAGGTGGAAGTTACCCAGGTCTCAGATGCAACGTTAGACATCTTAATCATTATCTTACAGATAGAACAGTTTAGCTTGTGAACTTCATGTATTGCCTGGTACTCGGAAAGGCACAATTCCACCCCTGCCCTGCTGCCTCCAGGCTGGACAAGTTCTAAGAAGTAAGTTTTGGAAATAGGTACCTGAGTAAGAAGGATGTGTCTGCAGTGCTGGAATCGGCTGGCAGTACAAGCTGTGTGGAGACAGTACCGTATACTCTGACAGCTTTTCTGGTGACAGAGGCAGACAGTTTTATAGTCAGCTGAATCTTCTTTCATACAGTTCATTCTTTGTGTTTCAAGTCCTTTACAGAGTCTGCCACTAGGTAGTGTGGTGATGTGTTTGAATGTGTAATTTACAGCATGTGTTTTTCAAGCGGGGACTAGAAGCAAGACTGTCAAGGCCAACTTGAAAGTGGAAATAGATCTGTTGAGACTTGCTTATCTTTTGTCCATCCTAATTGCATGATTCCATAATTATTAGTTACTGTTGCTTTCTTTATGTTATGTAGTGTCTAGGGGCAAAATAAAGGTTTTGGGGTGTGCTTAATCTCTTCTCAAAAGGTCTCAAACTGAGTGCATGAAAGGAAGTTATTCGTAGAAAGCAGAGGTGACTTACAGGCTAAAATCATACAAATGCTGGTTATTAGGGTGACAGTGAATCCTAGATATGGAAAGACTATAGGTGTGACACCAGGTAACTTCATTTAACTTCATTAAACTTTAACTTAGATCCAGACTCACTTCTGTAACTGAAATCAGTGTTCCTAGAAAGCAGCTGAGCCCAGTGTAGCACAGAACTGCATAAAGAAATAGAGAAGAGCAGGACTTAGGAAGTTTGCATAAAATATAATATTTTATGATAACTTTCATGCCTGACCCTCAAGTTTTCCACAGTTTTAAAGTCCAGACCATGCAACTTTCCAAACTGTCCAGGAATATAAAATTACATAACAAATGGGATGGTTGTTGCATGTGTACTTTTATGTGTGTAAATCCAGCATGTATTTTTGCAAGTCGCAGTATGCTGTTACGGATATTAGTAGCGTCAAACCATGCCACCGTTTCCCAAGTCTACAGAGAGGACATTAAGCTTAACACTGATTCATGGATAACATTGTGATTTATGTCCTCTGGAGCTTTGTTAGATAGGAAGTGATCGTGAAACAGGAAGCCAGGCATTGTATGAGTACAAGTATGTAAACTAGAGGAAAAAGCTGCAAAAATAATTTATGGAAGATATTGCTGTATACTTCTGTATAAAAATATATTTATTATTGTGCACAGCTGGATACTGTCATTGTTGATAATAATGTAAGTGACTATCTTGATCTAAACCTGGCCTCTTAATTGAGCCTAATGACTTGGGGAGGAAGAAAATGAAGTTGCAGATACTGACAAAAGTAGCAATATTTTGGTATAATTCAGGATCAAAGAAAGACATTGAATGTGAACAAATGAAAAGTTGTTCAGACTTAGTTAAGTATAATGTTTTCTCTGGTATTGCTCATACATGCTTAACAATGTTTTGCCCTGTGGTGACATCTAGTAAAAGGAAATGTGCCAAAGCAGTTGGCTAGTTGTATTTTGTCTTGAAGAGCTAACTGAACTTGACCTAATCAGAAGGACAAGGTCAAGTTTGTGTATTTATGTGTAATAGCTATGGAGGGACAAGTGTGTATTATTTATCTGAACACTGGAAAGCACTTAATAATGTGCTTTTTTTTACCTTTTTGGCTTGTTTCAGTAAACAGCAGTATTATGAAACTAACTGTTTAGTATGAAAAAGTTGCTGATAACTGCTAAGAAGTTGAGGTTAATTCTCTACTTTGCCTGGTATAATAGGTTTTGAAGGCCACATTTACATTGTACTAACCCGAGTTTGTGTGTGCCTGTGAATAAGTTCTGTCTTTAGCTAGAAAGTTTATCCTCCTTACTATTTGGCTATACAAAATATAATAGAACAGTTTGGGGTGGTTCTAGCATAAAATTCCATAAGATACAAGTCCCACTGAAGTACCAGAGAAGTCTGGAAGGTGATAATTTCTTCTTTTGTTGTGCAGTCTGGATTGAAAACTGATGCTGTGTGGATGTATTCTCATGTTTCACTCTTTATTCCATGTTTCCACACCCTTCCAGGTGTTTACAGTAGACTGTGTGCTTAAAACACATGTTCTAAGGCTTACGTGAAAATTTTGTGCTTCACAGTAGGTCCAGAGGTGTCATTATCTTGCTTGTAATCACAAGCCACCTTTAAAGAAAATGTTCATAGTACTGTTATGTAGGGGTTAAATAGCATGTTAAATTGTGGTGAGCTTAAAGACAATAGATGTTGCTTTTATTTTGAGGGAGGAAAGAAACCCAACTAAGAATAAAGACACTTGGTGTTTTAATTCTTTACTTCACCGTGTTTTTCAGTAAAGCTACCCATTTGGTTGTGAGCTGTTTTCTGATCTGATGTTAGTCTAGCCACACATTCCCTCTCCCCTCAACTTTGCAGCAATTTGTTGTAAGTTTTGCAGAGACCTGAGTTTACAGGATGGTTGTGGTGCATGAATCATCAGCAGAGATTAGACTGGCTGTTTCCTGTGCTTTACTAATGTGGATGACTCTGTCATAACAAGATTTGTCCTGCAGTTCTAGGAGTTTAGATACTGGAAACAGCTGTCAGTACTAGGATTTGACTGCAGTTGCATTTGAAATAATTTCTGGTTTTGTGCTTCAGCTGAATTTTTCAAGTTTTTCAGAACTCAGAAAAGCAGGTATCTGTGCTACCCAGGATTTCTGATTTTTTAAAATTTTATTTTATTTAATTTTTATTCTCCGCGCCTGCCCCCCGCCATGTGGGTCACAAACATGATAACTGAAGGCATCTGTAATTGTTCAATCACAGATATGTGGCCTTGTTGGGGTACAAATGATCTGTGGCTAGATGTTGAGAATGGAAAAACATGCAAGCAGAGTAAGCAAACTTTAAAACAGTGCTAAGAACCATAAAAGAAGCACAGAAATACCCACATACTGGTATCCGTTAGTGTAATGGTTCTTTTGTCCAATACAAATTTTACTAAGTAGCCTTCAGTAATAGTATGATTAACTTAACGCTCAAGTTTTGCACGTGGTAAGGAAAAAATGCTTTTTGAAGCTTTCCCACTCAAGCTTTCTGATGTAATCCTGGTTAGGAAAAACAGAATGCGTTTTGTCCAGACAAGAGGACTTAACTTTGTTTCCCTTTCAGAAAGGGTGCTGCATTGAAGGCTTATGCCTTTGGGTATTGTACTTAGGTATCTATGATTTGTGTCTCCATTGTTCTTCTAAGGTATGACTCAGTCATCATTGGAAAGCAATACTTCCACATAAAAGAAAACCATCCACAGATATTCTGCTGAATTTAACTTACCGTTTTCATTGCACTGTACTTGAATACGCTCATATTAACAGAGTTAATATACAAAGCCTTTTTCCTGTGACTTCCAGAAACTTGTGCATAGTCACATATAAGGTGGTAGGGTGGAGAGTGAGATGTATTCGTGCTGCATAATTTCTTGATCTAATTATTGTGAAAAGAATAAAACAAGAAATTAACTGAAGCCAAGTAATTTAAACATCTCATGTGACAAATACTGATTTCTTTATGGAGTGTGAAGAGAGATATTTTTTTGTGGAGTTACTCTTACTCTAGGTATCAGCAAAAATACCTGTCTGCTATTGTCCAAATTCTTATAACTCTTCTTCATATTTTTGCTAATGACATAGGAACTGAGTGGAATCCTGAAAGAGGTCGTTTTAAGGATGTCAGTCATAGTGATGCATTAGAAGTGATTGTGGACTATTGAGCTTACAATGCTTGAAGGCCTGGGGTGCAGGTATTGGTATTGTTGATATACTAGTAAGTAAACTGATGAATAGATTACATGTGATCACTAGGGAATATAATGTCCTCAGATATGTATATTCACTGTGATTTTTGAAATACAGCTTTTTTTCCTTGGGGAATTAGACAGAACATATAGCAAGTTAAAACTCTCAGGTAAACTGCTGTTAAAAAACAAGCAGTTTGCATGGGATGGGATGCTAGCCTTGTTTAAAATTCAAGTAGTGGCAATAAAATGAATGAAAGTTGAACCAGAGCTGATCTTGTACATTCAACTAAAGCCAGCAAATTAATTGCTAAGCAGCTGAGAATAGATGCATTTTCATACACATTAGTTGGATGTTCCTTGTCAATGGGAGGCTAAAGATTGCCAGCCAAATTCCATGTTAGAAGGAACGATTGTCAGGAAAGCTATTTATTTATTGAATTTTCTTTTCTTCTTTAGAAAACTTGCCCCTCTAATCTCAATTTAAGGAATCAAATGCATAGAAAGTTACCAAGGCAACATTGTAATGAGAAGTAGTGTTTAGCGCTTATCTAAAATCATTAAGCCTGCCTGAAAATATAAGTGCTTGCTTTACAGACTGAAAAGTTTAAGGCATAGCTATGCTGAACTAGTTGTCTGTGACTGAGCACAATGGCAGTCCTTATTTAATAAATATACTGATAGATATGGTGGGGAAGAGTCCAGTAACTTGCTTGGGCAGCTCCAGAAAGAACTAGGAAGGACTAAATCGCCCACGACTCAGTGCGTTCTCTGACTTACTGCCATTTTTAAGTTGTTATTGAGGGTGTTCTGAAGAATACTTCTGAAATGGACTCAGATGTACAATTTTATGAACTAGTAATACATTTTTCATATTGAAGGCTTGGGTTTTATTAATTTAAGCCTAGTTTTTGTTTTTGTCTGATGTAAGCTAACAAATGACTGTGGACTGTCAGCAACAACTGTTGGAGGAGAAATCATTGGGACAAAGCATTTCTAGATCTCAAAAAATATAAAGAGCATTTAATGACCATTTAAGCTTCCATGTATATGAGAAACAATTCTAGCTTGTGTGGTCATGCTCAGCAGGGAATGCCTGTCATCACAGTCTGAGACAGAATTACATTTGGAGTCACTGAAATGTGATTCATTTATCTAGATCTTGTTTGTTATTGAAGGTTTGCAGCAAGCTGTTGACCGTATGACCCCTAAAAATACTGTTTGTATGCTGTCTATTAGCAGAGCAATAAAGAAGTAATAAAGGTTCACCTGTCAGATATGTGAGTTTGCTTAGAAATAAGGTTAGAGAAGAATGGAGATAACTGTCTCCCGTTGCTGAATTTGAACCCTGAAAAAAGAGGGTACATAAGCGTTTATTCTATTCCCAGTAGTAGATTGTGCAGGCACTGTTTTATTTGAAGGAAAAAGCAAAAGAAACTAGTAGGGGAGTAGGTTGAAGAGAAAAAAGCTTATTGTTAAAGTTGGTGCTATTTTTTCTAGTGTTCCCAAACAAGTCGCTGCAGAGAGTACTGGCATTAATTAGAAGAATTCATACAAAAGAAAAATTTGAAGTTGCAATGAATTACAAGAGGGGTTTTAATGCTGAAATCTGGTTTGGTTTTTCTTTTTTCCCCTCATAGTGCTACATATTAATAACTAGACATCAAATGATAGTCTTTCTGTGATTTCTGGAAAAATTAAAACTTTGAGAAGAAAATCAGACTTGATTTTAAAATTATGACATTAGTCTCAATTAGCCTTCTGTTCTTGAATTGTTTTGCCTTTTAGAAGTATGTTAGTTTTATGGCATGGTAATGTTCAATATGGGAATGATTTTAGGCCAAACTAAGTTACTAATTTGCTGCAAAATGCAGTGCTCCTCGAAGTCTGTGATAATAGCCTTGCAAGACCAAGACTTGCTCAGCTGCCAATCTGCTTTTTTCCTTTCTTTCTAATTCTGTCACTTTGCAGAGAATCTCATAGTTTTCCTGTTGTTGAGTGAACGCATCTTAAATCTGCCAAAACGACTATTGTGTTTGCTTTTATATCAGCCTGTGATAAGAGCTTTGCAATATGTGAAATAGTATTGCACACCCCTTATGCAGCTTTTCTGTACCTATTTAAACTTAATAATTTTTCTGTACCTAAAGACAAAAATCTTTTTATGACCTTGTTTTAAATTTTGGGTGAAGGAAAGCAAAATACCCCAAAATATAAGGAAGTCACATCAAGGTAGTTGGCTTGTTTTAACTCTATTTAGCTGAGCTAAAGCACAGGAAGGCAAATATCCCAAACTGTTATGGTAAGTACAGGAGACAGAAGGAGTTTACCTTCAAACTACTTAGCAGCTTCTGGTGGTAAATTAAGGCAGAAAATAAAAAGCTGAAATGAGTATTCCTGGTGAAATATACTTTTCAACTAGTTCTGCTTATATTAAGATCTTAGTTGCTATTGAACAGTCAATAAGTTGTTTACAGTAGTAATTTTTTTGTTTACTTTTTCATAATTTGGAGGCATAATTAAGATGAAAACAGGAAAGCATGAAATAGTTCTGGATTTCCTTCACTGAGTGTTTCTAACTGCCACTGTGGTCAGGGAAGAACTGAGTTTTGTAACATCTTAAAAAAACCCAAACAAACAAAACCAAACAAAAATATCAGCAAGAAAAACGCAAACCAAACTCTGAGTTCAAATAAAATATTCGTGCCAAAATTGAACTCCCCCTCGTAGAATATTGCCTTGTGTGTGTCCTTCCTCGTGAGCCAGCCCTTCAATGGGCTCTCACAGCAAACATCATCTGATGAGAGCACTGCAGCTTGCTTTGGAAGTTTCAGCATCTATGCTGTCCTGTACAAGTAATCCATAGCTTTAAAAAGTTTAATTGGGAAAGTACTTCTTATGAGCTGAATCATAAAATGCTCAAACTTACGGCAGTGCCTTGCAGTAACATTGTACTGTGCTAGGTTTGGGAATGTGATGCTTCCCTCTGCTGGCCGACCCACAGAGAGGACGTTTTTTTTATGTGGTGAAACAAGCAACAAAAATATTTTTAAAAGAGCAACCTGTTCGTAGAACTGAGGTAAGAGGATTGTCATTGCAGGCTCTTAACACACAAAGAATTAAATCCCTTACCTGCATAACAAAACAGCTTTATATTGTGAAGTGACTAAAATTACATCCGTGAGTTTTGGGAAAGGGTAAGTACACTAATATTTTAAGCCACTTCATGTCTACTAGTATCGCTAATGCTAAGTATGTGCAATATGTTACAAAAAGCAAGCAATGAAGTATTTTAGTTTTGCAAGGAAGACTTTTATCCAGTGTGGAACCCATGGGCCATATAGCCTCTGACTGATACTTAGGAAGGACTTAACTTTCAGCTTAACTTCAAGAGCTTAAATGCTCCTTTAATTTCAGATGAGAATTTGTACATCGATCTCATTCTATGAGTTAATGCAAAACCCATACAAATTTTGTGGACAGTCACAATAGCGAAGATAACAAGAAAAAACACTTAGTTTTTGATTGCAGAATATTCTTAATGAAATTAGTTACCAGTGATGGTAATATTCTAATTATGCTTGCTATAATTTAAGTCTGCATTGTGTGAGAGAGCCTCACACTCTCAAAGAACTTGCATACCACAGGGTGTTCTTTCAAGTGATTAAGAGACTTCTGTTTGTACCACAATTTCTTCCTTCCTTAAACAATGCCACTTTGCCTCTATCGTGAGTAATGTTGCAGATTCTTCACCTTTGTAGCTAGAGATGAGCAGCTCACTGAGAGACCTTTTCTTCAATTTCAAATGTAAGTTCTTATGTTAAATTGCTCGTAGCTACTGAGAGGCTGCTCGGGTTTTCCCCCGAGATCCACCAAGGCTGGAGGACTCTTCACTAAGGACTGCACGTTTGTTCAGCTGCATCTGCTGCCCTTTCATTGTGCAGCTGTTGTGCTGTAGTCACAGGCAGAGGGTTGACTGCTGCCCGTGTTGTGAGTGCGCATTTTAAAAAAAATTACTTTGCCAGGAATTGCCAAGGAAATTAGTATCTCCTGTAGTGGGTTTCCACTTATTTAAGTGTATAGAATTGCGCTTTCTCACTAGCAGGTGCAAGATATGGACAAAAATGGAAATTACTTCTGAAAACTTTTCTTGCCACTCCCTGACACAAAGCGAAACAGCAAATTAGATGGCAGAGTTGAAATTCTTCGTATGTCAGTTTTCACATGGGAGATCGGAATGATATTTCTTACTGAAATAGGATTTTTTTAACAATTTGTAATTAAACCAGCTTCTGGTTTGATTTTTTGCTGAATATCCAGGACTCAGTAGCAGGCATCTATATGGCTACAAAAAAAATATAGATGTTTCCTTTTTGTGTGTCATTTGGTACTGGACACTAGTCATAGTGCCACTTACTACTTTTTTTGACTCTAGACCCAAGACTCCATTTGGGTAACAGCTAAGAAAAAAATTATTTTTAGAAAGTCTGATCTAACTGTTTTTTTAATACTTAAACATCTTCCTGTACAAACTTGCATATATAAAAATAGGCCAGTGACATTAGAACTAAAAAAGTATATTTGCAGCAGGAGGCTGAAACCCCTATAGTATGAGTCATCCCCTCTGTGCCAGGGTTTTATAGCTGAAGAATGCTAATATTTCTCTAAAATGCTTTTCAACATTGAATCTCTCTAAGATATGCAGTAGGATCCTATGATTCCTGCAGCTTAGTCTTTTAGAATTTCATTTACTTGTTTAAAAAAAAAGCCAAGGCTAGTGTTAGCATGCTTTATAGTAGTGTTTGAATACTTCAGAATTTCTAGACTTAGCTTATTAGCTTTCTTGAATAGAATTATCCTAGTCTGAAGTTAGGAAAAATAACCTTGTCAGGAAAAAGAAATTCTGAACAGCCCATCTCAGTGGGTCTCAGGAATTGTAGTTGTTCCCCAGGTAGCAGGCAGAATTGTGTAATAAAACGAGTTAACTGGCTGTAAAACTTAAATAGAAAGAAGAAGCTTGAACAGTAGTGAAATTTGTACCAAGTCTTAAAACACAGGGGTTTTTTTCACCTTCTCAGAGCAGGTGTCTAAAGTGACAAATGAATGGCATTGGACAAACCACAGGAGACTTGAGCACAGTTTGTTTGCCAAGGAAGTATAACCAATTCACTCCAAGTGGATGGTGCAAAATCATTTTCCATGGAATATTTCAACACTTCAGAAGGTGATCGGGTTCCAATTTTGAGCAAGTGACACTAGAGTTTCTAAAAAATGTAAAACTCCATTCAGCATTTGGATGGATTCATCAAAGTCAGAGACACGTGACTTTGGGGCAGCCTAGCAGGTCTGCAGCGGAAGAGCCAAGTGAATAAGCTGATAGGAAGTTTATCTGGTAAAGCTGTTGATTAGAAACAATTCAGAAAAAATCTCCATTAAATGCCTTTTGAAAAGATTACTAGCTTGCCACAGATTTCATCTGAACTGCTTTAGCCAGTTGTTATGATGATGCAAGCACTTTGAACTTAAATGATACTTAAAGTACTTTTTGAATATTGCATTGTTGTTATCAAGCTAGAAACAAAACAGGGATCGAAACGATAGTTGCCCAAAATTGGTAGGCTGGTGGGACATGGTCTAGCAAATAAGAGAGAAATTTCTGCAAAGACTTTTTATTTTGACAGCTTATTTGACATAAGCTAGAAAGCTTATGAAACTAATAGCTATAAAATAGGCACACAATTTCTTTCATTTAGATGGGTCACAACTTGGTAAAGCTTTAACACATTCATGACTCCTCTTACTGAGACTGATTACCAGTCAAATATTCCATGGTGGTAATATCTTGAGAAATACTTTCTGGTCTTGGTCTATTGATTAATGTAGGTACATTATCATATTTATTTTACATAACTTTTATACATTTCTGTAACACATGGTAAATAGTGAAACTGCAACAACACTTACCTTACTCTTTGAAATGGGAAGAAATTATTTTCAGAGAACCGAATCCTTACTTTTTAGGATACTTGTAATTCCTATCTCTGCCAAAGAGAACTTTTGGAGTGTTGCTTTATTTGTTTTGGGGTTTTTTTTCCCTCCAGGTGATCTAATGGTATTCCCTAGGAAAGCTCAGATCCCATGCCTTTTATGCATCAGTATGCTACTGTGAGATGAAATTCCCATTTAAATTTCCCCATGAAAAGCATCCTTCTACAGTTTCACAAAGTTGCAATTTAAATAATCTACTATATCACCTTCTGTAATCCCTGAACTCTTGCAGGTTGTTTTGGCTTTCCCAGAAACATTTGTCAAAGTCCAAATCTTTTTTTTCAGTCTCTCGAGTACGACAGTAGTAACTAGAACAATCAGTTAAAAAAAAAAAAAATCACAAAAAATAAAAATTGCTAGAGTGACAGGAAGTTGAAACAAGCCCATATGATTCTCAGGGCATTGCTCATCCTAAAGAATAGTAACTGAGCAAAGTGCATGCTTATCTGATAGGGGGAAAAAAAGATAAAAGTATGCAGTAACTATTTTGCCATCCCAGATCTGACAGTTTCTCCTGGCTGTGTCAGCAGAGAATCACTGAGAATTGCAGAAGAGGCCACAAGATGTCATGTACATCATCTACAGTTTTTGTGTCGAATATTGCTGGAAAGATGAAATGTTCTCATTAAAGCATAAGTTGTTACAGAAGTGTCCTTGTGGCAGTTGCACTTCCCACCCCCCCGCCGCCCTGAGAACTGGTGTGGCAGTTGCACATCCCTCTCTCAGAACTGGGGCCTTCAATTGGCAGTTAACGGCTCTTTGTGGAGACCCAGAGTTGGTAGGCAGGGTCATTAGCAGAGGAGGGGCCAAGAGCGCCCACAGCCCGGAGAAGCCGAGAAGCTTCTGGAATGCCCACAGTCAGATCTGAGCAGACTATAAATGGGGTTCCTGCTGGAGATTCCCTTTGAGTGGTCCTCTCGGAGCTGCGGGTCTGCCGTGCTGCCATGTCCCTCCCCTTAGACGGAGACGCCATCTAAGGCAACTTTCCAGGATGGGGAGTGCCTCACTTCCTTGTGTGAGTGAGTGACAAATTATTGAATATATCCTTTAAAAAGTCTTCGCCTAGTAGGTGAGTGTAAATCCTTGCCTAGCAGCCAAGTGTAAGTCCTTGCTGGAACAAGCGAGTGTCTACCTCTTGTGGGCAAATGGGGCAGAGAGGGCTCCGGCTTTGTTCTCTTGTGAGTGTGTGTATGCACACTGTGGATCCTCATTATTTGGGGTGCAGCGAAATAAGAATAATCTCCTAACCTGATACCCGAACCTATATCTTATGTAATCGGAGTGCTAGCTAATTGTATAAACCCTGTTTCTAATCGGTTTGTTGGCTGCACTTTTCCAGCCAGAATAAAGTTTGTTTTGGACCTCGTTGACTGCCTAAACTGATTTTTTTGGGGTGCCTCCGTGACAGTCCTGCACAAAGAGCTACAAGGTGAATGTCCGTTGTGTAGGAGGCTGGATCCTTCTCTCCTCAGAACTCCCAAGGAGGAGTGCGGGATTTAGATGGACTTCAAGGTCAGTTTCATGATTGTTTTGCTGCTCTCAAGAAACTTGTCCAAGAAATGAGATGGCAGCTTTTCTTTTTCAGAGGTACCTACATCTACAAAAAATAGTAGTGTGTCAAAGATTAATCTACCTAAAATGTATGCTTTTGCTTTTTTTCCTGAAGATACTTTTAAAAAAAAATTATTTCCCCCACCCCTCCATTTTCCTTCCTTTGCTTGAAAGATGAGTGGCAAAAAGAATGAGTCCACAGAACTCATACTAAGCTTCGCAGCTTTTCCTACATAGAGGAAAATGAGTATTCCATTCTTCCATAAAAATATTGTGAAATTTTTATTTAAAAAAAGAAAAGGGGGGCAGGAAAAGAACACTCCAGACTATTGAGTCTCTCCAGCATTTTTTTATCACTATAATTGTAGCAATTTAATTATTGGTATGTTGGCTTGGTTTTCTTTCAAATTCTGTGCTTTTTCAATTGTAACCTAAGCTAATTAAATGGTGTTTCCTCCTGAGGGCTGGCAGTTTTGGCAAGCAAGGCAACAGCTGCACCATGCTGATGAGGAATGACAAACTTGTATTAGAGTGGTATTCCTGCCTTGTCAGATACAATAGTAAGTAGTTAACATTGAGAAATACAGGAAGCTTTCACAATTGTGTGGCTTAACTCGCACAAAATAAAATTTTTCTAGTGGAAGAGTGTCTTTGGCCACGCAAATATGCACATTGCTGCCTCTTTAGAGCCACAAGTAGGGTAATACTTGAATTTCATTTCCAGTTGAAGTTTTGACCTTCAGCAAGTCATTCAGAGCCTTTGTGATATAGTTACCCTGTCTATATAATAGGCACAGAATTTGAGTTATAGGAGTGTTGGTATATAATTTTCATAGTGCTCTACAATATCTTGATGAAAGGAAGTGTGTAGGTACAATTAACACTAGATGAGTCTGAATTGCACTCTCAACAAAGAGAAGTCTTTCAGTTAGTCTACAATAAAATCATAATTATATCTCTAGTATCCTTGGAAACAGATTATGGTCCCAAAAGGTGATATTGCAGTTCAGTGTTAATTGCCGATACAGAGATCAAAAAGAAGGAAGAATGGAATCATTTGAACAGTTTCCAGGATGTAAATAAGCATTATGTAAGAAACATTAATTGCATCATACTGAATATATAGAGGCACACTCTTGAAAGAAACAAACAAATAATCTGCATAGTTAGAACATGAACTCTGAAAAATTGTGTGCTTGATGATTTAATTCCATACAAAGAGCTGGTGTTTATTGGATATGGATTAGTTTCTCAACAGGGAATTATATCAAATTTTCTCTTTAGGAAAGCCAGCCTGTGAGACACAAGGATTATCAGCTGATGAACTGACGATAACTTGTTATGATCATAACTGTTTTTACAAAAGAATTACTTGATTATAAATCCTCGTGTTCTGGATATATTTTAAATTCTCTGCAGTGTTTCACCATACAGATTACTTATCCATTTGAGCTTAAGCTTTAAGGCCATGCAGAGGAATAAAGGAAACATATTCCCTTCCTTTATCCACCCCGTTAAAAAAAAAGGTTAATATTTTAAGAAATACTTCTTGTACGGATACATTTTTTTTTTAAGTATCCTGTCTGCATTTACCTTCTACTCAGTAATTGTTAACGCTGTAGTTCTCACCAGTTCATAGTGAGTTTCCTTTGCTTTCCCATTTTCTCCCTACTTTCCTTGAAATAAGACCCAATAAAAGTAGCAGCCTTAGAAGGCAGGGGTCTTTTGTTTATTTTCGAAGAAGTGATTCTGTCATCATCTGGATGGCAGACTATGCATCAATTCCTAGCTGTACCATCAGTAAGGAAGGTGGAAATGAGGAGAAAGTTAGCAACATGTGTGAAGAATATTTGTGGAAATAAGATCCTGGAAATATGGCAGTAATTAATAGATGGAAAGGGTTATGTGAATTCTAAATGCATTCCAACCTGAAAAAACATTGGCTGTTAGGAATATATTTTAAGTGATTTTGTGTGTGTGTCACTACTGAGGCAAAGAAGAATAAGGCATAGTATTATGTAATAGGTGGTATGACATAGTTCGAGTTTGAAAATGATGATGGTGACTGCTTTGAAGTGGCTTGTTTAATGGAATTTTTTTTTCCCCTACAATTTTGAGTCTAAAATTGTGTGTCCAGAGGTCTGTAATTTAATATATAAGGATACATCTTACTTCTGACAGATTTGGTTACTAAAATTTATTAAAATGCACTTGTTACGAAGTATCAAGACCTGTTTTTGTTTTCAGTTTGAATAAAGATCTTTATAGGAGAAGGAAGACATCAGAAGACAAAATATTTTTGTGATTATTTATTATTGAGTGGTTTGGAGCCAGGCTTTGTTTTCTGTATTTATATGGCTGTTTGATACATTAACAGCCTTACACTGCAACTTTTTATGGGGGAAAACATTATGATTTAGAATTAAATGTATGAGGATATATTGCTGGTGAGTGCACGTATGTCCATGTCTGCCTCTGTGACTGGATTTCAAAGTTGTCCTTTTTAATTGTCTGGTACTTCTGAGGTAAGCACTTCTTTGTCTTGCTGATGGGGTGATGATGATGTTCAAATACTTGTGATCAAGTGTGATCAGCTACAGTAAATGTGCAAAATAATTAGGCTTCAGACTGTATACTTGAAATAACTAGCTGAAGGTTTAGGTAAACAAATGTTAGTGAAAACTATTTTGTGAATAAATGTTAAAGGTAATTTAGATGATCTAACTGTATTTATATTTGTAACGCAGATGGGAACATCTCAGCTTGAATTATCTCTAGTTTTTCTGAAAATATGTATAGAATAGATTTAGTTCATTATTGCAAGACATTTTTAGTGCCTTTGTTTTCTCTCAGTCCCTGGAGGTTTTCTCTCAGTCCCTGGAGCCTTGCATCCTCATTGCACTCGACGTGATGAAGAATTGCTAAAATACTTGTCATAAAGGTAGGGATAGCTTTTCCTGTTGAAAGTTTAATAGTTTCATTTAGAAGCAATTGTCAGGAAAACTTGCATCTAAAATACCTATTACACTTTTATAAGGAAGCTGGAATTGCTACTTCTACTTTATGCTCTATCTGTACAGGGGTGCTCCTGGGACTCTGTTCAAGTGCCTGTTTAACCGTTCTTGAGAATTCCTCTTTAACTGAGATTAAAAGTGGATGAATACTACTTTTTTTTCCCTGTTGCTGTACTAGATGGTATGACTCTTTGTAAGGCCTAATTATACACAGTCCCTGTACTTTCCAAAATAATGCTGAACTTTTCTTTATAATTTTCCAGTAATAAGTGAAATTACCATGTCCAAAATGAAGTTTGGCCCGGCACTATTAGCAGTAGTCAAAATAAGAATAAATGCCTTCTAGTTGCAAAAAAGTTGATCATTAATAGTCCTCCTTAATGGTGGAGAAATTATTTTTGTATTGAGGTTCTTGTCAGATTAGCATAGCTGCAAATAAGTATTAGATGTGCCTGTAAGGAAGATGTCAGTGAGAATGCCAAAACTGAGCTTGAAATGTGTAAAGGATGTTGTGTGGTTTCTTTGAATAAAAACTAAATGGCTTTTTAAAATATTGCTAGTAACGCTTGAGCTGCTCTGCAAGTTAACTCTAGAAACTGTAATTGTTAAAGGTGCTTGTTAAGTATATATAAAGTTTTGGAGGCCTTCTTAAAATATTAATGAGTCTGCTATGCAGTGGACTATATCCTGAAAAAATATGAGTTCATTTAATTTTTGAATTTATATTAATAATGTAATTCTAATGTCTACCAAAATTTTACAACTTAGTGTCAAGACTGTCCTCCAGTTCTAGAGACTCTAAGTCTTGTGCTTCGTGCTGACAAGCCCATCTTCAGTCTGAATATAGTCTACTGAAGTTGTGTGGGATTGGGGATCTCATGGGTTTTCATGGAAATGTTCAGAATTTAATACCAAAGAACACTGAAACAATGTACAGGAACTGAAGACCATGTGGAATTGAGTTGGAATTGTGTTAACATTCTTTCTCAGGGAAGGGTCTGCAAATGGGAAATGTATTTGCCAGATCAATTATTGTAAGTGAATGAGTTGTTGCACAAGCATATTTGGTAGTATGAGGTAATTTAACTATTTTTCTTCTAATTGGGTAAATTATTAGTACAGTAACTTTCACTCTAAATGTACCGATTTTTTTTTTTCCAGTTTACTGTAACTCATCCTCATTTACCTGCATTAAATAGCACTTAATGTGGCTAAAGAATGGTTAATGAATGAATGCATCCATATCAATGACATACTGCATTTTTTAATATGGTGTTTGTTGAGGCTAGGAAAGCGTCTGTTCAGACACAAAGCATTGACTACAGTTAGCATGTGTGAAGATAAAACTAACATAATCTTCATGCTTTCATCTCATATTTGGAGGACTGTAGGGATAGAAGGCATGATGGTGCAAAAAGTGTTTGACCCTTCACTGACAAGCCTTACTGAGATTTTTCAGAAAGGGTAGGCACTGGAATAAGAATAACTGGAAAATTTGATCTTTGCTGAGAGTCTATTGCTCCATTTATACATTAGCATTAGACAGTATGGGAAGAACAGTGAAAGGAAAGTAAAAAATAACAGCTCTGTAGAACTGCAGAATGTTACTATAGATAGGCTGCAAGATTAAAGAGCTGTCTTGGCATGTTACAATTCAAAGACCAGCAGCCTCATCCGCCTTTCTATCCTAAGTTTTTCTTAGGAATTACATACTTCAGATATCACACTATGATGTGAGTTAAATCACAGTATTTTGTCTCAATTTTCCTCAATATTTTCTTTTTATCCTTTTGTTCTATCATTATCCTTTTTCTTTCTCTTGGCTTGGCACTAATTTCTAACTTTTGTGGTTATTGGGGTAATTTGAGAAACATATACAAATATTGGTTGGGTGCTTTTGTACAAATGAGCGTGCACAACAGTAAATCCCAAAATTCAGATGTTAAAGTCTTTGTGGTAGATGGTATCTAGCATTGGTCTGGCCAGTATTGCACTAAAAGTCTCTAAGGAATTGTATGAGATCTACAAGTCATGTTTGCTTTCATGGAGCTTTATGAGGCTTCAGCAAAGAAGGACATAATGTTTAGTGTGGTGAAAACACAGCGGGCTGTAATATTTGGTGTTTGGAAAAAAACAAGATGAATTCATTAGTTTATTGCGTAGGTGTATTAGATAAAGTAAAAACAAAACAAATATGAAACTCAGCTCTATGTAGTAGCACTGTAATACTTATGAAAACGAGTTTTCATGAAGAGTTGAAGAGAAAAATCATCCATTCTTTTCCTCTGAAGTAGGAGGATACTCAGTGGCTGGTGGTGAACCAACAATTCCATTCTGGAGAGGCGCTTTTATTTTATTTCCTATTATGGTTAGAAAATGTCTTTTTTCAAAGTCTTATTTTGTTCTGTGATGAGAGTTCAGCAAAGGTTCTTCAATTGGCTTAACTTCTCAGTTGTGCTTGAGAAATCTCTGTTACGGTCTGTTTTCAAGATATGGTGTTCGGAGAGATTTTGGTGTTTGTGCTGAATGTTGTTAGAAAATGAGAACATTACAGGATACTTTGACTTCTCCTGTCCAATATTCAGCAATCCCCAAATATTGACTTCATTTAAGGGTGGTCTAATCTTCTGTGCTGTGGAGCTATTAAGTTGAGGGATCATCTGCTGTGCAATTGATAATTCCTGCTAAAAACTTCAGTTCCTTTACCATTTTTAAGATTAAATCATTGTCTAGTATCCTTTGCCCTTCCCAAGTAAAAATTGTTCTGTTTAGGTCAATTGTCTGTTTGGACACGTTTGGTGTAGTACATCCAGTTCTGATGGTTTTTCTGTATCTTTATTTTTCATCCAATCTCAATACATCAAAGGTGGAATCTTAACTTTGCTACTTTTAGCAATAAACTGCAAAATAGTTACTCCCTTCTTCCTATGAAGTGTGAAAACTATATCTGTATTTCTTTAAGTTCTGTTGATTCTTCTGGGCTTCTTATGGCCCAGGCAGTGGATGGAGCAATAAGGCTACTCTCTGGATAGAATTTTTGAAGTAATTAATGATAGTTTTGGGGTAGCCTGCAGTCATAAATACATTCGCCAGTTTAACTTTTGGTCAAGTAA
Organism: Caloenas nicobarica; assembly: GCF_036013445.1. Classification (NCBI taxonomy): domain Eukaryota; kingdom Metazoa; phylum Chordata; class Aves; order Columbiformes; family Columbidae; genus Caloenas; species Caloenas nicobarica. Next base: position 8,795,794 of record NC_088256.1, read on the forward strand.
ACATGCCTTTAATTTTTGAGGGTGGTAAATTGGTTTTTCTCCTCTTCTCTTACATGGCTTAATCTCTCTCTGGTACCATCAAATGACGATCTCATACATTATTAAACTCATTTAACATTAAGCTGTGCACAAAGTTCTACTGGCTGCCAAAGTGCAAAATTATCAGAGCGTTGCATGTGGCTTGTGCTGTGAGGCTTGACACTCTCTCTAAGGAAAGCAGAGAAACAGTGGAAATATTGATTTTAATTTAATACTTGATCTCTGCTAGCATGTAGAGGGCAGGAAATTACTCAGGGAGAAGTAACAAATACCTAGAAGTGACACAGGAAAGTAGCTGCTGAACTGTTATAAGAGGTCTTGCTGTGTGTAGTTCAGCACAGTGCTCATCCTTTGAAAGCAGGTTTTATTAGCTTATAAGTAGCTGGAAGAGATGATCAATATTGGAACTTCTGTGGTAAAGCTGCTGAACTTGCTTGTGGTCACCTGTAATCTTTCCAAGAACTGTTGTAATTTAACAAGGATGAAAGCTTCTAGTTTACCTTGTGTTGCGTGTGTGCTCTAGGCCATGACTGAGTCTGCTGATAAGGAGAGGGAGATTGCACCTTGTTGAAGATAAACTGAACAAAGTTTGCACATCCTTCTGGCAAGGAGGCTAGGACAAGCTGGTCAGTGGGGAGTTCAGATGGAGATGTGCAGCACAGTGGGACACAGGTTTAACAGGAAAGAGGGATTAAAAAGCACTCTGTGGAATCTTTTTTTCAGCCATTGAGGTTTTCTGGACTGGAGGAAACAAGGTGCCCTTCTATCTCCCCATGGACGGAGGGAGTCCCCAAAGCCTTGCATATGACTGTGATCTAGTAATTATAAGCTTCTATTTACAATTTTCTTGTTCTAGTTTGTTTTTTGGGTTTTTTTGTTTTTGTGGTGGTTTTTTTTTTTTTTTTAATAAAATAACTGGAATTCTTATTGTGTGGTATGCTGGTGGAAAGCAAAGGGGAAAACAGCTGTACTTCAAGCACTGGTTGGCCGGAAGTCCTAGTGCAATGGTGATATGAGCTCTAGGGTCTAGCTCATGCAAACCAAACTTCTCATCTAAGAGATCTATCTCACAGTACTTGTATCAAACTTGTTTTATGACCAGTGAAAGATTATTCATCTGTCAGCACTAAAATGTTTGTTTATTGAATGAGTTTGTAAGCCTTTGTTGTGCTGCTTCATGGCTGGGAAAGCATCTCAGTGTTAACGTACCTGGATTATGTTAAACAAATAGAAAAAGCTCCATGGCAAAAAAAAAAGTGAGGTGCTTAAACACATACATGACTATACTGTATTAGTCATTGCATGTAATAGTGAGCAAGTGAGGCAGATCTGTATGAGGAACACAAATAGCAGAACTGTCTAACAGCTTCTATTTTTGAAGCTATTAATAACATTCCAGTTCCTGTTTACTATATACTTTAAGCCAAGCAGCCTTTATATGCACAGAATTTTAGTTTTCTCTCTAATTGTTGACAGAGAGCTCGTAAGTATTGGATAAAACATGTCTGCCTAGTGCCTTTTCTCATGATTCTTTCAAGTCTGGCCTGTACTCAGCAGAGTGTTAATCTGATTGCAGAAGAAAAGATTGTGATATAAATTAAGTACATGAACATCTTTTTACCTTCTAGGTCAATACTCTTGCAAATGTACATCTCTATAGATAGAATGTTGAATGTAGCCAGCTTGCCCATGCCACTCAGCTGTTCTTCTGTCCACAAGTGAAAATTGATACCATAAATTAACTTCATTGACATATTGGTGGAAGTCTGCTTCTCTAGTGCTAATCCTCAATTTCTATCTAGAAAAGGGCCGTCAAACTCATTTTCACTGGGGGCCACATCAGCCTCGCGGTTGCCTTCAAAGGGCTGAATGTAGTTTTAGGACTGTATAAATGTAGGAGTAATTACAGTCCTAAAATTATATTTGGCCCTTTGAAGGCAACCGTGAGGCTGATGTGGCCCCCAGTGAAAATGAGTTGGACACCTCTGATTGAGAACAAGGAGGATTACTATATAAATGAAAAGATGTAGCTATTCTAGATTTATTTTACAGAATCTGAGTGAGATTTAATAGACTTGAATTCTTCAAGGATTTCCAGTTAATAGAAATAAATAAGAAAATCTGCTATTATGCTTACTTGTCATCGATTCTGGAAGCCGTATGAATTTTTACTGTACATCTTTTTACTAGGCCATTGTTTGTACCCTTCTGTATTACCTTTTTTGGTCTTTTTGGATTTTATTTACTACAATGAATTTACTATTCTATTATCAGAATATAGTATAGTCTCTTCCCTGGTTTTGAAATCTGAAAGTGTCTGGAAAACTCTCAAATCTTTTTTTCAAAATACAAGTGACTGAACTTCCCTGGTTTATGAATCAGATAATTACAGGCATGACTTTTATCAGACCTTACCACTTGTTTTTATTTCTGTAGCCTTAAAAGCTTCAGTTAATCATTCTCAATAGACTAAAAAATAGTTTCCATGTAAGCTAATAAATCTGGAAGCCTAGTTTCCAAATCCTCTAACCGATCCTGCAAACACAGATGTTCAGGATAAATATTGCTCATCTAAAAGCAGATATTGCTAATGTATAATAAGGACTGCATAAAATTGCTGGAAACTCTTGGGTTTTGTCTTGAGAGAATCAGTGTTAATAAGTCAGATCAGTCATTTTTATTTAGGCAATACTAAAAAGCATATGTCTTCTTGCTTTACCATCTGTCATAAAATTTTGGAGAAAAAGCTTGTTTCCAAGCTTTCCAAAGGGAATACTTCACAGAAGTGTTTTGACCTTTATAGTTTACAGAACCAATTTACTTCCTTTTCCCATAAACTATATTTTGGCTGAGATTCTTCAACAGCAAAGCTTTAGTTAATAGGAAAAAAATACCAGCTCTGAAGAAAATAACTAAAACCACTAGAAGGCAGTGCAGTTATCATAGATTACTCCAATAAAAAAAAATTGCCACTCCTCTCCAAGTGAACCATATAGTTCCAAATTAAAAAAAAAAACAAACCAAAACAAACCCAAACAAAAAACCCCAACAACAAACAAACAAACCCCAAACAACTAAACCAACCCACCACCAACCCAGACTGAAGTGCTACCACTAAGGAACAAAAGAAAGATGTGTGACAACAGAACCACTGAGTTGAATATTAGGATATTTTAAATATTTTCACATCACAAAGTACTGAGGAAAGTAGTATATGCTTAATCATTCTAAACGTGATTTGTGGCATTAGACACCAGCATAAGAGCGACTTATATAAATCTAGTGAAGACCTTCATGCTGTAAGGTGTAGGGGATTTGAGTATCTTGCATTTATTAAAGAGACGTACTTTTTGATACTCCTTACTAAATTTTCTTGTTGTCATAGCAAGTATTTAAAATATTATTGTACACTTTTCTTCTGCTATATCTGCCACTTGTCAGTAGAAAATATTAAGATCTCTGTAAATACGTCTTTTTCCAGATACTGACTTTAACCTATATACAAGGATATACATTTTCTTTATATTTTCTTGATGACTGTTTTGTAGTTCATGTTGAGTTAGTAGAAATCAAAATGTATAATTGCTGTCATCTTTATTATTAGTTCCCAACTTTGCGTAACGTTCTATGAGGCATTTTGTTTCTCATTGGGCACTGAAACTTGTGCTGGGGACAACGAAGAATTCTTTTTTTCCTGTTAGCATGATATAACAGAGTCCTAGAATGGATACTTTTTTGAAATTTCTTATTATAAAGAAAGAAAATTGCTTTTCTCTCAGATTCAAATTATTTTCTAGAAATGCATAATTATATATGCAGAGATCTTAATACAACTTGCTGTGCACTGATATTAAAACAAAAAAGATGAAATGAGAGCAGAGCAGTGTCAACTGTAGTCTGCAGACTTCTTTGGAGGTTATATAAACGGCAGTTTGCTGTGATAATGTTGTGGAGGTAGTGGTGAAGAGCTGTGGAGGTCGCTACAGCTGTAGCAAGGTAGGTGAAGGTGCAAAGGTGAATACTTGCAAAATTAACCCTTAAGTAAGCAGAAAAGTTAAGTAATGAGATCTCACTTTTATCTGGATAACAGCCTTGCAAAGATGCTGAAGAAAGGAAACTGGTAACTGATGAGGTGTGACACAAATTGAGGTACAGCAGCCTTAACTGAAGGGATAAGCATATACAGACATGGCAGAAGTGCTCAAGGCCACCGCGATATAGATGGTGGCAGGAGAACCTTGAATCAGCAAATTATGGTCAAGGTTCTGAAGATGCTGACCACTGAGGAAGATTTATAGTGCTCAGTGTGAAGTACTAGTGTACATGGGCCCTTTAATCTCTGTCATTAAAAAGGAAGCAAGGCAGTTGCTGTCTATGCTGTCCAAGGTAAAGAGCAGGTAGAAACAAAAGTCATGAGAGGTAGTAAAAAATGGTCCAGCTGTTTACTAAAACAATAAGAACAACATTTAGACCTGGAGGAGGAAAAGCAACTCCCCCATGCTGACTGTTACTAACAGCTTCAAAATGGGATGCTATTGTATTTCAAAGTGATGGCACTGATGGACACTTAATACAAGCTATTTCATATCATCTGTAATCTCTTCACCCTTTCCTGCTGCAGTTTGTGTTTTCATCCTTTTTCCTTTCCTGTTCTGCTACTTATCCTACTTTTACTGCAGGCATTATTGTAAGACATTTGTAAAATAAAATATTTTACATGAAAGCGGATTCTGGTCTCACTTTTTCTCTGTACTACCTCTCTTAGATCTGACTTGCTGCAACAATAACAATATTTTCACAGTAACTGTTTACAATGCATGTGTTATCTAGTTTGGCTTCGCTTCAAGTTTTACCTAGCTGTTTAAATCCTCAAATGTACAAGCTCTGATGCTCAGCAGACTGACTGGAAATCTCTGTGCTAGTGCTGTAGCTCTGCATTGCCTTAAGTGTCCAGAAGACCACTAACACTCAGTGGGTAACTTCTTACAGCATACAAATATTAATAAAGTGGTCTACTTTGCGATTATTTTTTTCTTTTATTTTGCTAAAGTATTATAATATCCCAACAGTTCTTCTGCATGATTATTTACATTTATAGGTACTTTTTGTTTGGTGGTAACATAATAAATAGAGAAGTCTGAAGTAAACATATAAACTAACACTTTGGCAAGTAGCACACCCCACTAGTAGCCCAATTTTTTAGGGACCGTTTATCAGTTTTTGCATATCGTTGTAAATAATTAATGAAAGATTAAAAAAAAAGTCAATTCTGCTCCAGATAAAATTTGATTGTGGTTTTCTGAAACAATGAAAGACATCACTAATCCATATTATTATCGACAATGTATCATTTAATCCTCCTTATAGTCTTCTGACTTGGAATATATTTTTCTATTACATTTTTCAACTGTCTTTCAATCATACTTGTGCCAATTGCAAGTTTTTTTATTTATGTCTAAAGACAACTAAGGTATGGGTTAAAACCTTTCCTTCATAAAAATGTTCAACTACCAGACAATAATCAATTAAATGCACAAACTGCAGATAGGATTAAACTAACCAAAAAGTTAGTTTAAAAATGAGCTTTAAGAACTGAAATCGTTATTGATTAGAAATTCTTCAGGGACATTAACAATGTGTTTGATAGTTGCCAAGGAAACATAACCTTCCCAGTGACAGTATGCATTGCATGTAATAAGTAACTGAAGTAATTCTGACAAGGACTGACCCGCTTCAGCATACCCGTTCTTCCTTCAGCCTCTGCAAAAATTACAAATGTATTTACATCCAGCTGGATTAGTATCCACTATATGTGCTGAACTGTTAGTACTTCATATTTGTTGTTGCAAATGTAGAGGCCAATACAGACTCAAAAATTGGATGACGTTTATGTGACACATTGATGTAGTACAGAAATAGTGGATTCAACCTTGATCGTCTAGAATAGCAGCAGGAAGTTTTGCAGTGCTGAGTGTTCTTTAGCTTGGGCATGTAGAACTCTCTGTACTACGGTAGCAAATGCAGCATGAACTTTTTTGTTTATTTTTTCTGCCTTAGGGTGAAATGGAAGTCTTGAGTGGAAAAAATTCCCTGTTCAGATATGGTGAAATTCTAGTGATCAATTTACAGAGTAACCACAATTCATTTGAAGCATAAAGAATTCATACACCATGAACATTAGTACAAGGTATCAAATGATGATAATGGAAGATTTAAGACTTGCAAAAGCACAATTGCCAAATGGATTGTCTACCAAAATAAGTCACCTGTGTCCTTGAAATGTTTAAGTAAGGTCTAAAAGAAAAAGAAAATGCCGTAATCTGCACAGAACTTTGTTAGGCAAAATTAATGTTTTAGATCCAAATTGGTATTGGAAGTTCTGATATATAGTCACAATATACTTTAATACTCTTTGAGGAGGCTGATATTAGGACTGGGAACAACATGGAGCACAGGTTACAGTTTAGGAAAAATTGTCTTTGAAAACTTGGGTTTCACAGTGAAGCTGCAGTAATTATGACTCTAAAAACAGTGAAAGAAATGCTCACACCACTATCACATGTATAATGCGATATTTGGTAAAGAGCTTGAGTGGAACATCTGCGCAGGATCTTGGGATCTGTGAGAGTGAGCCCTTGCTACTACTTCCCAGGGAGGAAATGCACTCTGACTACTACGTAGGTGCCATCAACCTGTGTATAGCACAGTGCTACAGAGGTCATTTGTCTGTGGTCTAAGTTACATGAATTCAAGTAAGTGGATGATATATAAGTTTAAGTTCTCCTGAGATATATTAAAAAGACTGAATAATGGCTATTTCTTGCCAAATAAGCATTTGCACAAATTTCACCTTGCCTGCAGAATTGATTTTTCTACATTAAGGAGATTGTTTTAAAATTTAGCAGTACATAATTCTTGTTTCATGTTGATGTTGGCATTTGGGTGATTTTTACTAAGAAATGAAAGCTAATGACTTAATTGAACAGTGGCTGAAATAATCCCAAAACATGTCTTTTTACATTGTAAATTAATGCATGTTGTTGTCCTTATCTTATATAAGTGATTGGGGTTTTTTGCCCCACTCTGTAGGCTCATCTCTGCTTTGTAAAATAAATCATAGTGAAAATTCAGTGAAGACCTCCCTGTTTTGTAATGTGTATGAAATATGCCTGTATCCATATTCCATGCACAACTTGAAAATTGATCACAGCTCTTGCTCGCTGCCATGTTATTGTGATATTTGGCAGCCAGAATGTCATTTCTAAGGCAGAGAAGGAAGTGACTGAGAGTGGCTTGAATTAAATATGAACCTCATCTTTATGGAGGAGGAGTCAGGAAAAGATGGAAATCACATAAAGCCTTTCCTGAGGCACATAATCTAGCTAGAACTAAATTATTTGGAAAACCATAACTTTGTCTGAAGTTATGAAATGCAAGTGGTATAACTTTAGTCAAGCATCTGTGTGGTTTTTGATGTTGTTTTTATACTGGCATGTAAGATAAAATATACCATAGTTTGGGACTTTCCACTGGGGATTTTATGAAGATGCTGCATAAGAACCATTCACTATTATCCCATGCTTATGGCATGGGCATTGATATTTTGGTGATGGAAATGTTTAAAACACATAATAGCTGCACAGTTAAATGATTACAAATCAATCCTTGAGTAATTGTCCTAACTTCTCTAACACAAGCATCTTAATTTATCTTTGTGTGGAGCAAGCAGAATGTTCAGGTTTTTTTTCTGTTTTTTTCCATTTCTTTCGTTATAGAGCTGGTTTAACAAATCCTTTATCATGTGCACTCCATATTATATTTAGTTACAGTTTCTGGGTATTCTGGAGCTCAGAATTCAGGTCTTTTAAAAGGCAATCTAAGATAACTGTCATTCAGCCAGACACATGTACAGAAACATAATAGAAATGTGTAGTAAAATTAACACTTATGTCAGGTAATGTTACAAGTATGTAGTTTAGAGATATGTGGTTTTTGAAATGTAACATCCACACATAAGAAACTTAACTGTTTCATTTTTTTCTTTTTTATTTTTTTTCTTTTAAAAGTGTTATTAAAAAATGGGAATTGAACTTTTGATCCGATTAAAGTCACAGGTGTCCTTGGCAATGGAGGGAAGGGGAATGGCAAGACGAAAGGTCACTGAAGCCTGTTATATACAGACTTATGTGCATATAGTTGTCTGGTGGACAAAACAACTGCAAGAATTCTTCAAGCCTATTTATTTATTTATTTCCACCTTATCACTTCTGCAGCTTGGATTGGGGTCTGTTCCTGCTGTAAGCAAGTCCCTGACTCCTCTCAGGAGTCTCCTACTTTTTCTTCCTAGCAGCAAATCTATTCAGCCAAGAGAGGCTGCTGCAATGTGGAGGAGGGGGAAGGAGGGAAAACAGCCATGGGAAAATCTGCAGCATATGAGCAATCTCCTCCTTTGGCAGTGTTCTCCTGGAGCTTAAAGATGGCAAGCTGCAAGGAAAGGACAACAGGAATGGGCAGCTGTCATTCTTACTGTTTAGCCACAGTCATTTTAACAGAAGACAGAAAACAGTACATCAGGAGTAACTGAAAACAAATAGCTATACCATCTGTTATGGTGGGAGTAGCCATATGGAATAAAGTTCAAAGGGTGTTGTGTTATGGTTGTTAACTCTTTAACTACATCCATGTTGTACTCAAACAAGTAACTGAAATAAGGTAGCTACTGACTATCAATGACTGTGTCATCAGAATAAGATGGAGCTTATTCTCCTGTCTCATCAGTAGCGTCAGGAAAAAAAATTAATGTAACGTGATATCTGAGGGTCCAGCTTTGCTCAGACCAATGGTAACCAGGAGTGGCAAGGGGAAAAACTGTATTCTAAGGATAGATGGCAGGTGTTGCAGCAGTGTTGCATTTCACTACCAGCTATGGCTTCAGAATACTGTGCATATGCTGATCTAAACTAAGAGGAGAGGGAGAAAGTAAAAAGTGACTTTCTAAATAAGTAGCTCTGAACACGTAGAATACACAAAAAGTGAGATGATAACACGGAAGTGGATGTTATGCTTTTTAATTATTTTTCGTATGCTTTGCTCACTTTTCCAGTGTAGCTGCATTTTCTCTAACTGAAGAGAATATATATATATATATTTTTTTTTTTAAGAAAACTTGCTAGTTCAACCGTTACTACAGTAAAGTTTCTTCAAATATGTTACTTCCTTTTGACAGGGATTAGGGTACACTGTAAAGGATAGCATGTGGTATCTGGTGCTGCAGTCCCTTACTTGTATGCAGTTATTCTGGAGGCAAGCCTCAGACACATTAAAAATAATTTCAGTAAGAAAATACTGCCTTTTTTTCTTTTTTCTTTTTTTTTTTTTCCTTTTTTTGATACCTAGGAGCAGTCTTACGTCACATTTCTAATATCTACATGCTGTGGAAAATGACCTCGTTACAGATACAGTGCTTACTGTTAATCTGGAGATACACTAAGGATCTAAAGCATAGTCAGATGGCCTTGTAGCTCAGATTTTAATCATATTACTGACTGACTGTTGTAGTTACTCATCCAGAGATCCCAAGGCACTGAGGCAATTTATACATAATTGATTACTTTGCTCACCATTGTTCAATCAGTCTGTTCAATGCCGTTTTCTGCCGGGTGGCAACTGGAGCACTTGTGTGCTAATGACAGCACTACTTTGAATACCAATATAATAAGAATGGAACCCACTGATTGTAGGACAACTTGAGTACTTGGTATGTCCTAGAATTTCCAACTGATATAGTCAATCAGGTTTCATATATGTTAAGACAGATCTTTTCTTAATAGTAATTAAGAAAGAATAATGAAGACTGGACCAATGGGAGTATATGCGGAGCATATATGCAGAGCTTCTTGGAGCATTGGAAATAGTTCTAAGTATTTTATATAGTGTAGCCGAGAGAATCTTTATTTGCAATAAGGACCTAAAATAAAAAATCAAAAGCACTCTCACTGGAGTTTAAAATATTACACAATTATTTGTCAGAAAAGTTTCCCCATAAGGAAAGGGATAGGACTAAATGATCCCCTTAGGGTACCTTCCATATCTGTGGTCTCTAAAAACCAGACTCATCTCTGTTGCGCAGCAGCTGCCAGAGTAGGTACTTATCTTTTCCAGAACTCCAACACAAAAAATAATCTGCAATATCAAAGCAAGGTGGCAAAGACTAAGACATGTTAAGTGACTATGTTATATGTTCTTAAACACAGTTTCCAAATTGCATTGGAGACAGTTAATTTGTCATCAGAAGCTGTTAACATTTATGGTGTAATGATGCAATTATTAGCCATGTACACGTCATCTGAGCATTATTCCTTATCAATCTGCAATAAATCAAACTTTAAGTTTCATCCTAAAAGGTTAATCTACCTTAATTTTATAAATTAATTGGGACTTAGCTTCTCTTGATTGACCGAAATTAGAAGATGGAATGAGATGAAAGCCATCAGTGTAGCCATGCGAGAACCTGGATGGCTGTAGCTGAGAAAAACTGATTCATAACACCAAAGAAGTGACAGCTGTGTTCCAAGGTGGATGTTTTTTGTGTGTGTGTTTTGTTGTGGTTTGGTTTTGTTTTTATGTGGTTTTGTTTGGTTTTGTTTTTTTCCCTCCCCATAAGCAATGACTTTTCAACAGATGTAATATAGCTGGTGTGTAGCTGGCAGTTAGGGAACCCCAAGGTGAGAAGTTTCTCATATGCTTAGTTGTTACTTAAAGCTGTCACCAGGTTCTGATGAAGAATGGTATTCCAGCTTCCATTATTACCATCCATAATTATAATGTTTTGAAATTGCAGGTGTATAAGATTGTGATTGATTGTTTGTTAGTTTTTGTTACTGTGAGTCTGGTGACTCACAAGGTCTAACTGGGTTGTCCTTTCAAATATACTGGCTGTTTACTTGTGCTTGCAAAAATTTGTGGTTCACTTTGTTAAATATATTTACCTCTAACATTTGGTATCAGAAAAGCTTAAAAGAGAAAGTTGAAAGAGTTAATACCTTTAGCATGTTGGGGTTTTGTTTACTTTCTTAAACCAGAAATGGTTTGGCTTCACACTAGGAGTGCAATCAGAAATTAGGATCGATTCTAATGAAATTCTATCTGCAAGCACAAATTCTTGACCATAAGAGTCCAAACCACAAGTTTTACTATTAGACGTTTTGGGGTTGTTTGGACCAAGCTAGTGGAGATAAGATGCATAAATATAAAAGATTTTGAGGCAGTAGTAAATTCAGTAGGAGACATCATGAGCTTGCCTACAACTAGGTCTGGTGTGGAATGAAAAGAACATCCTTATGCTTTTGGATTTCTTTTTTCCCCTGGATTGCAAATTTGTCACTAGAAAGAAGCTGAAATATTCATGCTTGTATGTAAGAACGGTGCCTCTAACTGCAGAATATGATCTACTTTGCTCACTTTCAGCATCCATGTTGTCATGGTAGCATTCTGTATAAGTAGGAGTTAGATAAATGCTGCAAAATGTATATTTTGAATATGTGGGATGGAATTTCTTTTTGATCAGAAAGGTAGTTTGTGAGCAGGAGAATAACTGAATGCTGAGGACAGTTCTTGGGCTCTGAGAAACTCAATTTCAATTCACCTGAATGCTTTAGCCGTTGGACTTTCTTAGATGGGTTTGAATGTTAGTATTTTTAGGACTTGTGTGATGGGTTTTGGAGGGATTTGCTTGCTTTTTTGTTTCAAATACTACTGAACAACAGGAATTTTCTTTGTTCTGTTCAATATAGAACTGATTTGTTGAAATCTCTTTTATTTCAGGATTATAGTTTTCTTGGCAGCTGTAACCCAACTGGTTTCTTTATGAAATATGGACTTATTAACTTTAGCTTTCTATTATGAAAATGTCAGGTTTTTGCATCTAATGGTTAGAGAACAGATGCCTGCCTCTCTGCCTGTCTCCTGGAAAACCCAACAGAAGTAGTTTTGAAGGCTTGTAGTGTAGTGGCATTTTGAAATGGCTAACTTCTGCAGGATATATATCAATATGCACAACTTCAATTCCAATATATTTGTAATGAACTTGAAATATCAAGGGAATGTTCCACAAAAGGTAATAAAATTCTGCATCAGGACTGTTTTTCCAACTAATGATAATTGAAGCTTTCCCTTTTGCCTGCTTCCATGCATTCAAAACATGATTGATTGTATCAAAGTTTCTCTAAGTAAATACCTCAACCCCAGGCTTAACCGAATTAAGCAATGAGGGAAGCAAAACAAAACAAGAATGCCAGTCAATTTGGGAAACTGAAAATAATATTGTTGTGGAGCAATTAGTTTTCCTTCTAGGGATGCTTCTGAAATGAACAGTAACGACTGCAGATACATAGAACCAAATGATTTTTCTGTAGTGAGCAAAAAATTATCCAGGTACAAAATTAATTTAGGGGTTTTTTTTAAACTCCAATTTTATTTCTCAACTTTTAACAGGCTAAGACATCATAAATGCTATTAGAGCCAATACTGCAACAAGAGGTTCTGTTATGGAGCTTCTAAGCTGAGACAAGCAAGAAACCCATGGATTTAAAACTGTTAAAGAATAACTGCATTTTCTTGTGATGATGTAAGACGTTCTGCCATAATGAGAACAGATATAACTTCAAATTTGAAATTATTATTCCTACCTTTCACCAGCTTTGCTTAATGAGGTGGTTGCATGTAATATAGAAAACGTGTTGTTTCTAAATTCAGAGTTATAATCTAGCAATCCAGATCTCATACTCAAGACTAGGTAGCTGGTTTGTTTTGATACTTATCAACCCTGATTATATTTTACTCCTACAGTCCTGGCTAATGATGCTTGGACCTCAATTTATTATTTTCCAGTAAGTTTCTTGAAATTTTGCTCTTCCTCTTTGTAAAAATGTTCAAAATTAGAGTTATAAGCTATGTAACAACAATTTATATTGAATCAATGTGTGTAATACATTTTCTCGTGTATTATTCCTTGCTCTGTTGATAACTGCATTTTGGAAGCTTTTGTTTGTTCACTTGAATATATCTCATGGGTTTGGCAGCCTGTTGTTTTTCTGTACAAATTAGGAATGCCCAGCAATAAGCTACTTTGCTTTATTACAGTTACTAGAGCATCAGACAAAATGGCTACGAAAATCCTAATAATTAAGCAGTTTTAAATATATATTTCAATATGATGGTCATCTTGGACTAGAAACAATATCCTCTGAACTGTATAGTGGAGTAAATTTGCTGTTGGATTTCTAATAGGCATAAAGAGCCAACATGACAAATTCTTCAGTTTGACTTAATATAATGGCACATTTCATTCTTGATTTATTCTTTTTACTTTTTTGTTTACATTCTTCTAATGCAAGAAGATATTCTGTATGTTATTAACATGTTATGTTGATCAATAGTGCTAAAACTCATATTTGGAAAACTGAGTTACTATTTGTAAAGCTGGAGTTGCAGTGGTTCTACTTCCAGTCTTGTTACTTTCCAGTATAAGAACTTTGTCATGCACCTTCCAGTTGTACATGTATTTAGATATACCTCTTGCTATCTATAAAAGGTTACCTTATAATAATATAACTCCTGTTATCTTTGACTTCCTGAGAACTTCAGAAGCATCAAACAAGCTTTTAAATGCGGTAAATCTGAAAACACTGGTTACTGAAAAGCCGAGAACGGTGAAATACTACTGAATCCTTACCTTTTGTGTTTATGTATGGCTGCATTTTTTTCCAGGGTACTTAATGGAATTAGATCCCTGTGTTGTAGAGGGTGGAATTTTTTTTTTCTCTTAAGGAACGATAGAATACCATGCATTCTCAGGGCAAGTGTTATGTTCTCACTTCCTACTATCTAGACATTTTGACAATATCACGTATGCTGGGGGCTGTGCTGTAGCTAAAAATTTTCCTTAAATAGTATGTTTTATGACTACAAGTGGAGACAATAATTGTTGATTCATCAGCAGTGATACTTATCTCAGTTTAGACAGCTGATGTTACAAGTCCCGTAATTCAAGCTATACAATGACTCATTTTGTTAATCACTCACACTGTGACAAAATATATTGGAATTAGTTTCTTGTTAAAAAGTATATGTTCATTTGAGCAGTGGAAGCATGAAGATACGAACATGAATTTACCACTTGAATGGTAATATTCCTTGAATGAAAACCCAAAACAAATTTCTGCCCTATTGAGAACTAAAAGTTGTCCTAAACGACATAGCAGTTGTTGTGGTATGTGAATAAAGCATTGAGATCAGATGAGGAAGAGACTGAAACTCTGGTCACAATCAATGTCAACAATACACAACTTCACTGTTTTGATAGAATTTTGAATATTTGTTTGGGATGTATTTGTTAAGATGCAAAAATTATCCTGGGTAAATAAGAAGAGCATAGGACTTGGATTAGGCAGTCACTAGTTGATGTGAACAAGCAAGAAAAAGAAATCTGTTCATCTACTTTATTTCAAGTCAACACCAAATACAGCTGCCAGTATTTAAACTGATGTAGGTGAAGGATGATAAATACAAGTTGCATCAAGGAAAATTCCAGTAGGATGCTAAGAAAAGAAATTTTGCAGTAAGAGTCATCGATACTGGGAGAGGTGCCCAGGATGTGAAATCTGCATCTTTGGGGATAGTCAGAATGTGGCTGGCATGTTCCTGAGCAACCTGCTTCAAAATTAAGTTAGCCAAGGTTTGAGCCATGGTATAAATGGACTGGAAATAAGCCAGATGACCTTCTGAGGTCAACTTCCCAAAAAAAAAAAAATCCTGGTATTTTTGTGTGTGTGTGTGTTTAGAGAGGTGCAAAAAAATGCCTTAATGGTATCTGGATCACCTGTTTTCAAGCTGCTGCCTTTTTTTGCATTAGAGACATAGTTCAATTTATATCCTCAAAACCTTAAAAGACAAATATAGTCCTTAAAGATAGTATCCAACTACATAGAATAGTACCTATTTTTAAAAATAGATCTGCTAAACCCATTACTTGAGTCTGATATGAGGAAAGGTGGAATTGAGTAGGTATTTTCTTTCATCTCTAAAGGAACTTTGATTCATATTTAATGGTCGACTTCCCCACGATGCTGATTTTCTTTCATGTTCATTCTTCACTCAAATATGTATTTAAGGGCAGGAGTTATGTCTTTTTATTAGGAAAGAACTTTGAAAGCAGAAGCAGTATTGACTTATTGTGGTCACACCTGTAACTTTGATCCACATGCAGTATTAGAAATTTCCTGTTTAATGCTTACAACTGTATTGTAAGATGTGGACACAAGTGCACAAGCAAAAGTGAAACCCCCAAAAGCAGATCACTGGTACAGTGAAACGGCTGAGCTAGAGTGCAAAATTACCGATTAGGTGTGAATAATGTGATTCATCTGGTCTTCAAAACTCTGAACAACTGATAAAGCTAACAGACCATCTATAATGAGTTTTTTGAGTTCTGCAGTTAATGTGCTCTTGCAGGAAGCAGTCTAAGCTGGAATTAAAAAGAATATGCTGAGGCAATTTTATCATGGTAGGGTTTTTTTTAGAGATACATGTTTGTTTGTAGTGCAACTACCAAATGCATGTTTGCATGGTGTTTGGAGTGATTTCGTATTAATTTCTTTATAGACAAAATCTGAGTGAGCAATGATCTAGAACCGCTACTCAGGAGTCTCTAAAGGTGAGAAAAGGGAGAGAACTTCTGCAAAAAGATGCATAGTACATAGGGTAACAACTGTCTTGTTGACTTGAGGATGAACAGAGATAAAATTACCTTTAGTCTTTTTAGTACCTTTTAATACTTAAGTCCTTTATACAGATAGCAAAATGATCCTTTGGTACTTGTATCTTGTGACTGTTTCAGTCTAAAGTTGATAAAATATTTTAGTTCTTTTTCTTTGGATCTCGTTGGGGAGCAAGTAGGGTGTTGATTCAGAATGCAATACAAGCAAAAGGGATGCAAAACTTGCCTTCCTCCACTCTCAGGATGACACAAAGTTTTTAGTACCTTTGCCATACATCTTTTTTTTTTTTTTTTTTCTGTGAAAATGTGAGACTGAAGTTTGAGAGTTTGTTTGAACTGACCTGCGCATCCCAACACTTCTGACTACAGTCAGTATTTTATAGTGCCTGTTGCTAGTAATCTTGCTGTGTAGCAAAACTAAAAGTTTTAGTGGCATTTTCCATAGCTCAGACCGTAACCAAAATAGCAATGTTGGGGTGAATAAGGAGCCTTTTAGAAAATACAAACTTGGTGATATAATTAGGCTATTTCCAGATTATGCAGACACAAACTACAGTAATTCTACTGTTAAAATAATATGTTTATAAGAAGTCTATTTGTGTTTCAGTCTAGTTCTGTAAGATTTTCTTCTAAGTTGTCAGTTTATAAAATGACATTGTTATTCCAACTTTTAAAGAACTACCAGGAATTTAAAGGAGTTTCATAGTTATCTGGCTGCTGGTCATTTGGGGAAAATTACAGAATGGAACAGAGAGAAATATCAGTTACTAAGAACGTACAAAACAGAGCATGAGGAGTTTTAGCCATCTACTTACAGGTGGAATTTTTACATACATTGTTGAAAAAAAACCCAGAAAGCATCTGCTATGTTATTGTAAAATCCTTTTGTAAGTGCTTTTGCCTTGAATAATCTTAATTTCAAAAAGGTTATAGAAGAACAAGAAAGAGTTTCAAGACCAACAAGAATAAGATACAGAATGCCTCCCATAATAAGAATGTGTAGGTAGCATAGCTTTTTCCACTTCCACAAGACATGACTACTGATATAACATAGAATCTGTACATCAAGAATGGTGTAGATGAATTTTTCATTGTCTCTTCCTGTAAACTAATTATGGAGTATCGATGAAGGACAAGCAGAAGATTGTTCTTGATGCAATAGACTGTCAAGATGTGGAACTTCTTGCTGCAAGAAGTCATGGCTATTAAAAGTTTACGTTTTTTCAAAAGAAAAAAAAGGAGGAATAATTAATTGTTAGGATGAAAAACCCCAAGCATAAAGAGAAATAAAAGCCTGGAGGCGTTTAAGAAATGCATAGATGCGGTTCTTAGGGACATGGTTTAGAGGTGGACTTGACACTGTGAGGTTAATGGTTGGACTTGATGATCTTAAAAGTCTTTTCCAACGAAAGTGATTCTATGATTCTATTTCTGGCTCAGGAAGCTTAAGAGAGGCAATTGAAGCTCCTGGGATGTGACATTAGTAAGCATTTGATGTATAATTTTTGCAAACAGAACATTGTACTGTTCTGTCAAATTCACATTCATTATTTAATACAATTTTAAAAGAATTATGGAATAATTATGGGGGAAAAATAAGTGCTATAAATAAATTAAAATGCTGAAGTAAAGGTTTTTCAGTGTTGCATCCTTGCAGTTCTGGTGAAGAGAAGGTATTCAGTTTCAAAATGTCTCTGGTAAGAAGTGTCTCCTCAGCCTTGAGTCAGGTAACAGTAAGAGAAGTGAGAAGTGTAGAAGAGAAATAAGTTATGTGTCTGGGATGTTACAGAGATAGCTGGGCAGTGAGTACCTGACAGCTTATTCATTTTATCCTCTGCCTTCATCGCTGTTCATTTAAGAGAGGAACATTGTTTAATATGCTTTTTTTTTCATCCAAAGAAACATGGGAAGATTCACACTCAGCTGCTTTTGTCCTGGTTTTGTCCAATGTTCTGCAGTGTTTCTTTTACTCTTATTTAGGTGCCTTGCAGAAGAAGTTGGTTTGCAGATCTTCCTTCCAAAATACCAGGTACAGAACACAAAAGATGAAGGCTTCTAAACTATCTAGTAATTTCGATTTACTGGTACAGTTACGCAGAGCTACTACTTTTAAATTTAAAAAAAATGTTTTTAAAATATAGACACATGCATTGACCTCAGTTAAGGAATCTTAGATTTTTTTTTTTTTAACCTGCAATTAATTAAGCTGAAAATGCTTGGTCTCTAATTTTGAGAATGAGAATGTTTTAAATTATTTGTACAGCTTCCATCCTTACCAAATGCAACATAATGTAGAAGCAAAGGTTTGGATTTGCAAAGAGATCCTCATATTTTCAGTCTCTCCTAGCGAGACTGTCTGAATATGATGTTATTTGGCATGAATTTTTATTGTAATAATGTAAAGTTACTCCTGTAGGATAGATCATAAAGTAACTTGCTTCTTTACAGTCGGTAGATGCGCAGTATGATTCATCAAAATTGCAAGTTCTTAAAAATTCATTTCTTTTATTTTCAGACTTTAGTAGGTGTTAGAGAAGGTGGGAGCTGTTATTCTGCACAGTATGAACCTCTTGGAAATGCAGACAAAGTGGAACAATCTAGGGCTGGCTAGGTTAGCTGCAAACCCCTATTGAGGTGGTAATTTAATCTTGCTTCTTGTACCTCCTGCTGGTTTTGGTTTTTTCTTTGTTTCCCTCTGCTTCCAACATATATACTGACTAAAGTGAAACAAATATCTCCTCCCACGTGACCTGAATGGATGGCCACATCATTTTTTGGATTCGATCTTTGACTTCTGTTAAATGAAAAGACTCTGTAATGCTGTCACAGAAAATGTTCTGTAGTTAAATGGCAAGGTATTCAGCAGAAAAAGTAATAGGGCTTATTCTGTTAAATGTACAAGTGTTTAGTCAGTGAGAAGTTGATAATTTTGAAGGAAACAGTCGAAGAAAAGTCAGAGCGAGTGTGCAGAAAATAAGGTGATTGCCAGTGGGAAGAGGCAGAATGTGATAAACTCTTTCAAAGCTTTCAAATGAAACTGTTTAAAGTTATGCTTAATGAGAAGTGTGGTTAATAACAGCACTATGTCAGTTGTTGATGTTTATCTCATGTCTTTTAAAATGTGTGTTGTTTGGTCATAAAATTAAGGAAATTCTAGAGGTAGTAATTCTATTTAATAGTGTTGAAGTTTTTATGGTGGTTCAGGTGTATGTTGGATACACTAATAGAATCTCAGCTTCAAACCTCCTACCTGAAGAACAAATTTGACCAACTTATATGATTCATCAACGTTATGTTTTTCAGATTTGTTCTTTAAATTGGAGACTGTAAAAGAATTTTCAAGGCTGGTTGTGAAGACTTAAATGTTCTACCTCCAGAATGAAGGAAATGCAATTCAGTCTCCATTACTTTTATTAATTTGAATCTGCCAAGACAGAAGCCAGTTAGAGTTACAGAGGATGCAAGCAACTAGACTGAGACCACCAAAGTGTTTCACATAGATCAGTGAAACATCTTGACTACATAATGGCTTCCTGCCACTTCTAGTGATGGTGCGACTCTACAGCTAGTTTTATAGAAGTGAGAAGCTCTGTGATTCTGTATCATCAGTATGTCTAGAAAAGGAAAAGTTTCAGAAAGTTTGCAGATGGGTCATTATAACAATAATTTAATGACCCCTGAAAGAATATGAATGGAAGGGCTCTACTGCTATAAGATTAGTAATACCTGGTCACTTAAAAGAGTACTATGAAGTGACTCGTCACTAAACTCTTCTCTTCCACTTAATATTTTAAAAAAGTCTCAAGTGATTATACATTTTCCTCAACCTTTACTGCAGAGATTTAAAGCAGAAACTTAATTACCGAGTTAATATTCTTAATTTTTTTTCCCTTTTAATAATTTTAAGGAGAGACCATCCCTGATAGCTGCCATTGTCTCTTATACCTCTGTTTGGATGGACAACTAGGCTACTTTTCCAGACTTCTAAACTTAGTGAGAAGTCCATTTTTCAATCAACCAATGGCTAAGAGAGTGACCTTGTCATTCTCTACTTCCATTCAGGTTATATTGGGAAGTTGGCACTGTCACAGATGGTTTTCTTGTAGTGGTGTGGAAGCAGCACAGTTCTGTGGTTTGTGAGTGAGAAGCTTCTCAAAGCCTGTTGAAGATCAACCTCTTATCATCATCTGCAAGTTATCTTACATTTTGCTAATGCACACAGCCAAGTTAGATGGTGTTATTTTGGTCTTTTTGAGGAGCCTCAAGACATCATGTAGAAAACCTGCACTGTCACCCAGTACATCTGCACTCAGGACTATGTTTTAGTATCCCTGAAGCTCTTACAATGGTGTATCTTTTTTTTTTTTTAAGGTAAAGTGATTTCATTCTTTGGTTTCCCACCGTTTCATTATCTCTATTCCTGTTTTCATGTAAGCCCTGAAGTGGATTTGTGTTTCAGTGATAGAATGGATCAGCAGTGGAAAACTGCACAGATTCGGGTTTTCTCTATGGACTTATAATAAATGACCACATGCTCGATATGGAAGCTTGTTCTGTCTAGAATTTCAAATCATCTGACAAGAACCTGCAGAGCTTAATTTTCTTTAAACTCTTAAATGGAATCTGAACATGGGGAGTGTCTGTGGAAGGGGCATTATATGAAGCACTTAGCAGCAAAGTACCTACAGATTCAGGAGCTAATAGATTGTTATCTGCCACAATTTAAAATCCTGAGACCAAATAAAATTCTGAATGTGGATTCTTATTCCTGTGTGCTGCTTGAGCAGCCGTTCCTAAATTGTTCTGCACGTAATTTAATGTTCATCCTTTTAACTTTGAAGGCATATTGCCAAAGAATTACTCATACAGTTAAAGAAAAAAAAAAAATCAGTAAGCGTAGCCCATAAATAAAATACACAATCTTACTTCCATTTCCAGGTTTTTACACAAATGATAAAGGGTATGCTCTTCAAAAATGCATTTACCAAAAGAAACCTTTCAAATCACTTCTAGTACATATAGAAAACCTTTCAAATCACTTCTAGTACATAGATATGGATTTTAATGACTGTTGCAGTAAGCTTGGTAAATCACTTTCACTCTATTTTAAGCATATCTATACTTAAGTGTTGTTCTTACTGTAAATTCCATTGCTGTCTTTGGTCCTGACTGGTAGTGCTTAGCATTTCAGGTGGAAATAATGGATTGGAGTTGGAAAGCAAGTTATAGTAAAGTGAGAACCATCACAAGTGGTATTTATTATAATTTATGTGATATGAGAGTATACATGACAAGTAAGATATCATAATTAAACTGTTTGTTACAAATTGTGGAAGATTTTACATCAGGACACAGTGCTTTTCTTAATGATGGATTCATCACTGGACAGCCATTTGTGCTTGGACTAAAAGTTAATTGATGCTCTTGTTTTCATTATATACTGAGATGAGGTTTTCACAGCATTATACTTTTGTTTTATTGCATCTGACATTTTACTATTCCTCTAAAAAGACACTTCAATTATTGATGATGCATTTGTGGCTAAATTTCAGGCTACTATTCCTAAAATTGTGCAATATACATCCAAAAGAGAATTTCAATGAACAATCCCCAAAATATCAGCCTTTTCTTTTAGGGGCTAAGCAGACATTTGATAAAAGTTTCAGAACTTTTAGGTACTGTAGGACTGGGTTATCCTCAGCACTGGAACGTGTTTCCCGATGTCTAAACAGAACATCCCTTTCTGCAGTTTAACACATTGCTGCCTATAATGCACAAAGAGAACACATGCTTCCTTTTTGCAGCAACCTACTATGTGTTTAGGCAGTTACTATGGGCTTCCTTTTATTGACTTTTCTTTCTTGGAAAACCATCCAAGTTACAATTTAGTGATTAGATGTGTCTTCTCAGCAGTTTGGTGGGAGAATTGCTCCAAAGCAGTTCACTTCTCTTCCATGTTTCTTGATCCTTGTCTGGCTGCAGTGGTTCTTGGGAAAGGTGAGACTTGTTCTACCATGTACTGAAAGACTGAATACATTTCCCTGAGGTACCTTTTGTGTGATTATGAAAGTAGGATAAGGAGATTTGCAATAGGTACTTGTATAAGCCTTGTTTTAATGTCAAAAAACCCCACAAAAACCAAAACAAAACAAAGAAACAAAAACCCCAAGAAAAAATATGAGCATGTAGGGTACATAAGGATACAGAAATAGTCTCTTCAAGTTGAGGAGTAACTGAATAAAATCAGTAGGAGCCTGCTGACAATGTTGTCAAGGGGGAAAAGTGGAAGAGGTCAACACATTTGAGTAGGTTTTTTGATGGGTTATGCATTATAGATGTGAGATTGAATTATAAAGTTCTGTAGTCTTGGTATTTTTTCATGTATATTTGGGTATACAAAGCTGCATAAATGGAAGAAAACAGGCTTGGAATCAGTCTATCTCAAAAAACTTGACAAACATATCAGAAAACAACTGATGTTTCAAATATTACAAAAATGATGTCTGGTAAATAAATATTATTGGCTTCATTGAGTTTAATTTACGTGTAGGGCAGAACTGCAGCACACTAATAAAAATACTTATTTTATGGAGAGACAAGCATAATATAGGAAATAATTTCTCTCCATTAAGTACATTGAAGGAATTTAGGTTTTTGGAAAGCATGAAGTAACATAGAGACAAAACATATGCTTTAATGAGAGTATTTATCTCCCCTCTCTTGTGGAACACATTTCTGTTTAAAAGAGATTAGTGGAAAAAGGCAGTTATTCAGAAAGACAAAGCTTAAGACATTCCTAAAGCTTACACATTTCTTGAGTTCTGTCATAATTCTTCCAAACCCACAAAATAGAGCTTGGCAGAGGCAAGATACTAAACTACCTTGAAAAATACTAAGCAATGCTGCATATAGAGGAAAATGAAATAAAACTGCAATACAGAAAATCCATATTGGTTGACATTAGATGTTGCTTTCAAAAGCTGCATAAAATTGAAGCTGTTAGCTGATATTTGCATTTAAGCAGTGGAGTTGTAAAGCTAGACAGTTATAAAATTGTAAATTATAATCAGACAAGTAACTTTACGTATTATAGGAAGATGACTCAGTTCGAATACAACGTTTGAGGAAATCTTAAAAAAAATATTAAGAGCTAGAGTAATAAAGCATTGGACTGTTGAGATATACAGGCATTTGTGTCACCCTACAGAGATTATGTTTGCAACTGGAAGCAGTATTTTTTTTTCCAGAAAGAAATTTACCTTTAGGAGCTCTAAAACATGTTAATTCCACTAACGTATTGCCACTTCTTCCCTCTTCGTAGAAACTCATAGTTTCTGTCATTTGTTTGTGGGTATTTTTCAGTGCTTGCTGTTATTTACTGAGAAATCAAGAGGAATCAAAATTATACATAAACGGTTATAAATATACACTCAGATGACAAGTCTCTTTCTTACCCTGTAGAAATTCTCTTCTGAGAACATGGAATAAATGAGAACTTCAAGCATTTCCTTCTTCTAACATAATGGGGCTTTTAAGTTATCATCCAAATGACACAAACTGCTGGAGAATTGCTCTCAGGGAATACAAGAGCGTCACTCCCAGTGACAACAGTGCTGCCAGCACTCTGAGGGAGTGAGGCAGCATAGGTGGGTGTCAGTTGTAGGATGAAATATTTTGGAAGTAGGGTATGCTTTTCTTTAATTCTGTCTGACGTCCATTGGGGTTTGGGCTGGGGGCAGTTGACATTTTGATAGCTGCAGTCTAAGGGTGCTATAGTTGTAGACTGTGGGAATGGCACACATCGTTTTGTCAGGTAGGAGTAGTGGGGAAAGGGGGACACAAGTGTTACAGCTGTGCATGGCAATGAATGGTAATCATATTTGTAGATTATTGCACTCACAATTCCAGTCATAGTTAAGTTTCCCACTAAGTTCCGATGCCAAAAAGTCCTGATGAAATTGTTCTCTAAAACTATCTTCACCATGGCTGACAGTGAAATGTTTATGTGTGATCGGAGTAAATTGGAATATCTTTTTGCCAATGATTGAAGTTATATCACCCAAGATAATTAAGGAAGTCAGGATAAAAGAGGTATCATATTCCTACTGAAAAAGAGCAGTGTTATAGTCCCATTTTTTTCACTTTTTACAAGTGTGTACTGAGTACACAATCCATAGTTCACCTACCACACTTGTTTTCAAGCTGTAAAATTCTACACAAAGCCAATAAGTACAAAAATATGAATATTAAAATTGTATTCTGACGTGTTATGAACTTTAGAACTGATAGACCTGTTAAACTGAAATATCAGCCTTTCAATGGCAAGCACCTAGCTATAAGCTGAGCTATTTCAGTAACTGTAAACATAATAAAAATCCTCATGATGAATCTCTGAAAAGTTCATTTGATGAAACTCATAAAAACCCACTGAATTCGAAGAAATTGAATAATCCTGCATTACTCATTGATAAGAGCTAACTAAATTTTTTTTTCAAGTGCCAAGCATCAGCCATGTTTTGTTATGGAAGTAACAACACAAAAGCCCCCGAAAAATATTGAGATCTTTGTAACTGGAGTTCATTCTTCTGAACTGATAAAAATGCTTCCAAATGGGAAGTATATTGAAGAGCCTTTTCAAGACAGTGCATTTGTTCTTGTGGCAATATAAGAGTTGCTTAATTATTGGAGTATTTTGGTGAAAGGATCAGTTTATAACTGTGAATTATCAGGATTTATACTGCAGTCTGACAAGTATGCCATAAGGGGCTTATGGCAAGCTTCCCAGTCTCGGATGACGAAAAGGATTGGGTCAAAATTTCAACAGTGAATCTTTTTGGCTACAATAGAAAAGAAACATATTCTTATTTGACCTAACTTAAGTGAAGATAAACATGTAATACTTTTCTGAAAGCACTGGGAAAAGGAGGTGGCTACTTATTTCAGAAACGCTGAAAGTATATTTGTAATTCAAAGAACTGAGTTTTCATGAAAGGATGAGATAGTTAAGTGTGAAAAGGTGCAGTTGTGAAGGGAAGTCTATACTAGCACAAAGGTGCTAAACACTGCCTCTTCTTTGGATGACCATTTTTATGCAGCAAGCATGGAACAATACAATAATAACTTTTCTTTGCCACACCAGATTAGTGAATGAAGTAGACTGATCACAAGCATTTTAGTTACTTTTAACTATATCAGCATCTATTGTCAATAAACTGCTGCAGTCCATCCAGATGGCTGAATCCTGTGCTGAGCATTCTGCTGAAGCAGGCTTGCTTTTTGCACAAATTGTGCCCAGATTCTCAACAAGTAAACTCAATTCTGGAGATGTTCCAGAAGACAATCAAACTGACTGTGTGACCATTAGCAACTATTGTGGTGAAGCAGGCATAGCTCTGTGCAGTAGGGCAGTGCAGATGATATCCCTGCATTTGGGGTGGGAAGGGAACGCTTACTGGAAACTAGTTCTAGTCTGGTTCAAAAAACTTAGAGTGATTAGGATACATCAAGTGTGTTGAGCACGCCTTCTGGTTTAATTTCATCCAAGAGGAATCCAGATTAACGTACTTCATAATAGAATTATGACATAATTATATCCCATATTACTATAGCAATTTTGTGTCACAGCCACAACTGAATAATTCAGTCAACTTAAAGTCCTTGAAATTCTTCCCTCTTTTTGTCTAAGTTCTGTTGGTTGTGGTGTGCTTGGTTTTTTGGTGTGGTGGGGTTTTTTTTTTGTTTGCTTCAGTTTTATCAGTTCAGATTTTTTCTTTTTCCTTTAGTATAGCTTCTCTTTTCAAAGGGTATTCTGAAATATTCATGATCATATAGCAAAAGATTTCTGAAGTTCTTTTTTAAAAATAGGCAAATATAAACTTTTAAGAAATGAAAATAGGGATCAAGTTATTAAAGAATGTGTGTGTATCTGCTTGATATTTGAAAAAAAATAGTTCTTTCAAGTTTTGTTTTTCAACATTTCCTTCCAAAGTACTCACGGTTTTAACAGTTTCTAATAAATGAAGAAATATTTCACGTCATGGTGCTTTATATTAAGACAGTCATTATTCTAAGTGTTTTAATATCTGTAAATGTTTACTCAGAGGAGTTGAATGGCATTGCATATATTTTTTCATGTAGCATTCAAAACAACTAAAATGACTTTTATTTACAACTGAAAAAAGGAGCACAACAGTGCCTATGAATAAATGCTGTGCCTCCTGCAAACATACATTTTCTTATAGCTTAGCTTTTGCTTCATAGAAGTATGAGCATGTGCTTGGATGCCTCTCAGACCTTTTTTTTAATCCAGTGTTACTGAAGTTCGGTCTTCGGCTGCAATGCCGTTAATCAGATGTTCTTTTGCAGAATAAACAGTGTCCAGAAACACATATAACATGCAAAGAAATCTGTTGTGCATGTTGAAGTTATCTCAGTTATAACTACTAATAAAGGCAGTATGTATAGGTATTGATCATATGCTGTCAACCTGCATAATTCTACCTTGTGGTATTTCATATTTTAAAACCTTTAAAGCACTAATGGGACACATACGGATCCAGCCATGTTTTGCCAAGACTTGGTTATGAGGCATCTGCTGTGAATCACCCCTGCTCTAATAAAGATGAAATCCGACCCTGTTTACCATCAGCTTGTGGTCCTCAAAGCAACTTTAAAAATGTTATTGCAGGCTTCAATGTATGTGGTGCAGTGACTAAAAAATCCCCTCTATCTGGTGTGCTGAGTTGATTTTTTTAAATTATTATTATTATTAATATTGTTATTTTTTAAAAATTTAAATACTCTTCCAGTTGCCTTCCCTGAAACATCACCCAGGGAATTACTGGTACACAATTATGTCAAGCTCTGAAAGATAAGTAGTAATTGCATTAATGTAAAACTGATGCTTTCAGTATGTTTGTCCTGGCCTAACTGGTTGAAATGTAGAAGTCGTCATACTTAAGAAAAGGGTGTCTCTGACTTGCAGTGCTAACAGGAGATGAATGCAGCAAAACTTCTTTTGGCTTTGCAAGACAGCAGATGAGGTTGAAAACCCAGGGGAATCTCTCTCCTTATTCCAAAGACCTTTTTTGCACAGATGCCTTGCAGAGCAGCACTGCTTACGAACTTAGGACTGCTCTGACACTGTTATGGCTTGAGTTTCTTTTATTGTGTGCCTATTTTGATAATTTACTCATTGATGCCCTGAGAGTATTTTCTCTGATCTGTGTCTGTTCTTTTCTATTGTTCTAATTATGAATTTTAACTTCCTTTTGTCCTTAAATCCTCAAAATGATTACACTTAGATCATCCATATGTCTTTTTAATTCTTTATTACACTGGTTAATAAATAATCACAGTGTCAAATCCTGCTTGTCTTAGTGTTTTTCACCTGGTAGGATGCTCTGGATAGCTAATTAAACTATAATTTATAGGAAAATTTATT
Source organism: Caloenas nicobarica (assembly GCF_036013445.1). Taxonomy (NCBI): domain Eukaryota; kingdom Metazoa; phylum Chordata; class Aves; order Columbiformes; family Columbidae; genus Caloenas; species Caloenas nicobarica. Next base: position 8,823,051 of record NC_088256.1, read on the forward strand.
ATAGCTATGGAGAACAATTGCCAGAAAATACATTAGGAAATGTCTGTCAAAGCTGACTAGCTTAAATATTGAACAAGTCAAAGAGAAGAATCAATGTCAGATTTCAAGTAGCAGAATACGACTTCATTTAGCATGATAGTTTCTCTCTCATCTCTTACATAAATCATTTGACTCATTCTAATCTATTGGGCTCCAAACTTAGGTCTAGTAAACTTCACAAAATTCACAGAAACTTGGTGAGAAACTTCAGCCTATCAAATCAATACTTTTCTGAGAGGCCAAAGATCTATCACAACATTCTTGATTTGTTCTACACTTGTGCAATAAACTCTTCTAACCTGTCTGGTCCTTATCCGAAGTGTTACCAAACACCGCTAATTGCATTGCAACAGGGGCTTCTTATGGTTTTGTGTGTTTGGTGTGTGGTTTTGTTGTGTTTTTTTTTTCTTTTTCTTTTTCCTTCCTAATTCAGAATTAAACCAGAAGTCAACTTTTGTATTTGATAAATGATTTCTATTGCTCCGAAACACTTGGCTCCAGTGAATGTCCTTGTGTTTGATTCTTTCCAAAATTACATTTCACGTTTTCTTCCTTACATATTTTGCAGAGGTAAATCGCAATTCAGAAATGGAAGAATTATCTTTCCCACCCACAAGTGCCTACCTATGGCTTGTCAGCTTATCTGCTACCTACCACTTTGGGATTTTTATTTTATTTTTATATTTTACTCAATAATACTTGATACAAAAATCTTAATTTGAAATAAACCATTAATTTGCCATCACATGTGTTGCAGTTTGTTTGGGGGCTATAGTTTCAATATTAAAGGCACCAAATGTTGGGGCCGATATCTGGTTTTCTATAACTCTTTTTCAAGCCAGATCACACTGGCCTGGGAAAGCCTTGGTGCCTGGTGGGGTAAGTTGACTGGTGATGATTATTTTACGAGGTCTCAGGCTTGTGCTGCTGTGATAAGGCAACTGTGAGGCTGAGGTACAAGTGTAGCCTAAGTCTGGTACTAGAAACTTTTGAGAAAGCCAGATGTTTTAAGCTGTTATTTGTTCCTTTCTTGTGTGTTCTGCCAGAACTTGAATCTATTAACTTACACATGTACTAGGCCATATTTCTGTACTAATCTATGTACTATGCTGGCTTTGATATTCGGTATATAGTACAAAAAATAGAATCTTTAATTTGAAATTAAATCTATTTGACCATATGTAATTGGGTGTCCACAGTTTTTGCAAGGCCAGCATTCTAGCCTAGCACTAATATTAGCCCATAAGTAATTTATGGCAAGTTTTTGTTCATTTGTTTCTCTCAAGCAAATATTTCTGTAACCTACATGTGGTACCATCTTCAGTCTATTGTCATATATCTGAACAAGGAGCATATTTATTTAGTTTCCTTTCAGAGGTTCTGCATGAATGGCCACAGTAAACTTTCAGTCACCTCTTCATGTTTAGATATAATGAAATAGTTTGGAGTTTCTTTATATCTGGATGTCTGAGAATGAAAAAGACAAAAGATTGTTTGATGCAACTATACATTAAAAAAAAAGTTTCACAGTGTGCAGTTCTGGAGTTTAGTCTAATCTCTTCTGTCAGTGTGTGGAAGGATGAGAATCGGAAAAGCAGAGACCACAGGAAATGCATTTCCTCATCATGCTCCCACCCCCCGCAAAGGAAAAAATACCACCCTGTTACCATGGAAAAATCAACATGATAGAGAACTGTTGGACCTCCAATACCATTTTTTTTAAAAATCCAATTGGTTGCAGCTGTACTTAGAAGCAGCAAATGTTTTGCTATCTTTGCTGCCAAATAATAGATTATATTTGGAAGCAGAAGACTAATGAAAAAAATACAGTTCAGAAACCTAGTGATTGCGAAGCTTCAGGCATAAGAAAGGAAACTATTAGCTTTCTTTCTAAAGCATACTGGGCTCTGAAAATATGAGTTTTATTTCTTAGATGTAGTGTTAAGTTATATATAATATCACTTCCTGCGGATTCAATTTTTCACCATGGCAGTGAACCCAAGCTTCATGCATTCCGATGGCTATAATTTATCTGTTTACCAGCAGCAGCCATCTGCTTGGAAAATCATTAACTCAAACTTGGGGAGAGGGAGGTAGCAAGGCAGGGAGAACTGGCTGGAAGAAAGACTTGTTTCCAGGAGGGATAGCGGACATGAAGTTCCCAATTCTCTTTGCATCTTCAGTACTGTTGGACAGCGTTCTTCCTTGTAGACAGAAAAAGTGGTGTGTGGTGTGGCTGTGTGGTTTGTTTTTGTTTTTTTTCCTTCCACCCAAGGTATTGTACTACCATACAACAAACTGTGCTGGGGCCTAAGGGTCTGAATCGCATTAGGATTTTGGTGTCTCAAAGATCATGCTGTTCAGTAAGGGCCTTTCTCGCTGCTCAGCTCGCAGGATTTTCGTCGAACTTACTTGGCTGAACTTGTAGATTCTGAGAAATTCCAAGACTGAACTTGCTGAACTTCGCTATTACTGGGTAGAGTTATCTGTATTTAGCTTTTTTGGAGGTTGAAAAGGGTTCGACATCAGCCAGAAGAGACATGATCTCTAAGTTAAGCAGTTGCTGCTCACCAGCTGGGTTACCTGCTCTCCACTGCAGGGCTGTTTCAGCCAGCACTCTCCGCTTCACATCTGGAACACACCTGGCACTGGTGTAAGGCTTAGCTGAGTACCAGCAACTCTTTTAATTGTGGTGATTTTACCAACGGTGACCAAATCATTGTATCACCTTAATGGTTTTATTCAGATAAGTAGAGTCTGTAGTTTCATTGTATGAAATTATTAGATATAAGAATGAAATAAAGAAAAACAGTTATTCTATTAAACTCCCTATAAACAGATGTAAAAGCGTAGCTTAATCTTGCACGGGTGAATGGAAAAAAAGTGCTTCCGTAAGAAACTAGTAAGCTAAATCAGTAATGCCATATGACATAAAGGAGAAAGAAATATCTTTACAGCATCAAGCAAGGGTTTAGCAATCTAATCTGTGTTCATGGTACTGAGCGACTCATCAAATACCTGGGCAACAAGCGGTAATTCATTTAATGGTATCTGACCACCTGACACAAATGTATATGTGTAATATCGTTGTGTGGCATTCATGCAAACTTTTCTGTTGAATTCCTGGTAGCTGGTAAGATATTGCTAAAACATGCTGTGGTTTATGATTTTTAATTTTTTACAGTCTGGTGATGAAAGATGTAGGAATTTAAACCCTCACCTTTAATCATCTGTTACAAAACAGATCACTGACGTCTCCTTTAGCAGCCTAGTGCCTTATGGTAGAAATTGCTGTTACATATGCCAAAGAGCTAACCAGTGGGCTCTGTGTTACTTACTACACCAAACAGTATCCTTAAAAAGCTCTATGTTTTTTCTTCTATTGGCAGTATGTTGATCAGGCATTCCTAGAGTAATGTGCACAGCAGTGAAAAGCAATGAGCAATTGTCTTCAGAGATGTGGGATGCCTGGTAGCTGAGGGTGAAAATCACAGCCTTCTGTTGGTTATAAACAAAGATGGGATTAGCACCTTGCCAGCTCAGCATCTGTGGTCAAGCCGAAGCCTGTTTGGCAGCATAAGTTTGGGTGGATTAATAAAGGAAATTCCCATTTTCCTCTGTAGTAATGAAGCATGTTTTATACAAGATGTTGTTGCATATCACAAAACATTTGTTTATAGCATTTAAAAAAGAACCCAAAACATTAGTGGAAAAATGCACTTCTTTCACTCTTTTAAAAGCTAATGTATACTTGGATTTTTAAGCTTATATTACTCCCAGTATGTATAGAATTATTGTAGAATTGTATAAAATAGAACTGTTAAAGCATAAGGAGAAATAGAATTCAAAGACCTGTTTGTTTGTTTTGCTTCGTTTGTTTGTTTACTTGGATGCCTATCTTGAGTATGGACATGATGCTAGACTTTTCACTTTGGACAGATAATTTCCCAAAAGGGAATTTGGATTCTGAAAGCTTGCAAGTTGCAAATGCTTGATTTGTTTCATCAACTATAAATCAGTATATTTTGGAATGAATTAAATTCTAATTAGTGATCTATTATTCACATTCATTTGAGTTTGCTTAACGCTATTCTAATTTTCCAAATACAGTCTTGGCCCTGCTACTACGGGGCCTTCAGGCAAACACAACCATAAAAATGCAGGTGTGTTTCGCAGATATAATAAAACTACAATAAAAGTGCAGGTGTGCAGAGCAGGTTTATCAAGTAGTGCTTCTATAGACTAAAACATACTATGACATTATATGAGTTAAGAGGTAATCACTAGTGCTGCAGCTCTCTGATTGCCCTTCCTCCATCGTCTTCTCTCCAGCATGGCTGAGCCGTTTTATCAGAGTATGCTCTGACTCACTTCCCATTCTATTTTCTCTCACAGATGGCATCATTTCATCTCCTGCTCTCAAAGTGACAAGTGACACTGTAGCACTGACTTTATTGTATTAGATTGTACTAGCTGTGATGAATATATAATCTGTGCTGCAACTTTCTTTGTCTTTGCCTTACGCAGCAGTGGGTGAAGTAAGAAAACACAGGGAAGCTAATAGAAGGCTTCAGATACTACTGCTGTGACTTTGAGCATGAAGGTAGTATCAGTGATATCATTATAGGTCCCCATGTAGTAGTGCTGATAATGAGTTTTTTCCTAGTGTGCCAGGGAACACAGAGGCATACAGCTGACTCACTGGCTGACGTTGTCATTTTGGCACACAAACAGTTTGTAAAATGCTGCCCGTTCTGTCTTACTGTGTTGGATGTATTTGCCCAGAGCTTTTAAATTCCTTTCCAGAGCTGGCAATTTTGGTGGAACTGTAACCTATGCATCCCATAACACTTGACTTTTTAAAACTGTGAGACGTGAAAGTATTTGATGTGTTGCCAAAGTGATGATATTCCAAAACCCAGTGTGAAAGGTTTATTCTTTTTATGCTGCTGCTATGATACGCAGGCACTGAATTTTGTTGAGAGGGGGAAAAAACACGTTGTGAAAGACCTTCCCACCACACATGCTATATTTTACCTTTCTTCAAGATTTGCTGTGGCTGGCTGATTCAGAAATGGTTTGACGGGTGATGAAATGGATCTACATCTGTGCTTGGTAACTAGGGAAATCCATTACAACGTCTGCATGTGACTGGGTCTGATCTTGACAGGGGAGTACCTCTACTGCATAGTAGAAGGGATGACAGATGGAATAGGACATCAAAATAAAACACACACACACACAGATCTCACTTGGATTGATATCTGACATGTACATTTTTTGGATAATGTACATGCAGGCATTACGGGCCAACAGTCTGGTCTTCAGCTCTGGAGAAGTTTTGCTGTAATTGTGCTACTCTTTCTTGCACTATCACTGGCACACAAGTCCTGAGAGCAACATACCTTGGAGTCAGTACAAGAAATGTTGAAAATATTCACAGAAAAACATGATTTGCATCATGAATTATTATTGGGTTTTTTAGTACTTCCTCTTCTGTAAAGACCTTAAAAAGCCAATTTTCCATCCCAGTGTTATTTTTCTGATCTTTCTTTCAGTTGAAAGGGACATTCTGTAGGAGTTTCGCTTCCATTTGTGTGTTTGTTCTCTGCAGTGACCCTATGGACCACATAAAGAATGGTGATTTTTTTTCCAGTAGTTTTTCAAGAGAATCTTCGTAAGCTTGGCTTGATTTGGAGGGGGAAGAGGGGTCAAGATAACAAGAAAAACCTCTTCCAGGTAAATAACCATATGTTCTTGCCTGCAGTAACATTTCTCTAGCAGTTTCCCTTACATAGTGAACTAATAAAGACCTGGAGTATGGGAGGGGTTTTGTACCTTATTATTTTAATAGATATTTTTCAAGCTTTTAATGCTCTATAGTGATGATTAATTTATTAAGCAGATCTCCTAGGTCAAACTCGGAGACTATTCTCCCAGTAGAATATAGGGAAATGAGGCACTCTTAATGTTTTGGGGTAAGTGGAAATTCATCTCAAAGTGCAAGGTCATGCGTGTTCCAGAAAATATGCTTCTAAATGCCTGCCCTTCACTGTCATGCAGGACTTCACTGTTTGTTCCGAGTGGTCCTGTCTCTCATCCATTTCTTCACACTGCTTCATGTAGCAGAGACCAAACCGGTCGAGATCCAACCATCGTTAACTTTAGGGGACTCACTGCTTTTGAGAACAGCTTTCTCCCCAGCATTGTTTTCTTTGAGGACCAATTGTAGAAGACTGGTGAAGATGAGAGGGAGAAAAGTAGCACACTTATGTATATCCAGGAAAGATTTGTCCTGCTTTATTTACTTTTTAGCTTGGAAATAGTTCATGTAAACAGGAAAAACTCTTTTCTTCTAATTGCAGTGTCTTCTGTGGCAACAGAACTACCCTGTGGCTGAATTCCAGGGCCCCAAATTGGTAGAGATCTGTAATTTTGCTTGCTCTGTCACACTAGAATGAATCTGACCACATCTGGATGTTCTGATTGAACTTGTCTCACAATACATGCTTATTGAGAATGGAACAAAATCTCAAGTGCAGCAAATTCAATTTACTTTGCTTCCACTTTATCTGGAAGAAAATAGCCTCTGTCTTCAGGTGAAATTTCAATGCAAACAGGGGAATGTTTTTTCGTGTCTAGTTTTTGTTTGTTTGTTTGTGTTTTTTCAAAGCTAAAAAAAAAACCCAACACCAAAACAAAACCAAAACCCCAAACACCCATGAAGCAGAAATTATGCTTGAATGTACATATGATTTTATCGGTTTCTTCCATAAGAAAGTCCACAGATGCAAAAAGATTGTTTTGTCCGAAGTGTGTAGTTTTAGGAAAGCATAGCTGTCTTCTTTAGCCTTTATTCATCTTGCAGATTTCAGGAGATCTCTTGACACTCTCAAAATTTAAATGTGTCCTGTTGCAGGCTACATTTTGACATTAGAATGAAAGCCTCGACTGATAAATCTGGAGTGACTAGTTAATATTCTGTATACCAGACATAATAAACAATTTTTTTAATGTATTATGTTCCTTTCCAAAAGTATAAATTCCAGCTGCTGTATTAAATTCTGCTAAACAGTTTTGTAAAATAAACCACGTATATCCATGTAGATAGACCATTCAGATGTGTGTACAAAAGTTAAGCATACCAGAGAAGCATCATTTTGTAACAGCAAGGGCACTAGAGCAGGAGTGAAGCTGAGTCCCCTATGAGCTTTTATGTAATATTTTCTGCCTTCGTAAATCATTTTGAACTGTACATGTACAGCAGCATTATTCATTGGTCATCTTCGAACATAATGTGAACAGTTCAGTCAGAGTGCTGTATTTTTCAATAGTTTCAAAACATTGACTTGCAGTCTAGGGGGAAAATCTCTACTGCTACTACAGGGAATACAGCATACGAAGTATATATGTATTTTTTTAAAGTTATAATAATAGTGAAAGCAACATTACTGTCTGCTAATATTATGTTAGTTTTAAATATGCAAGAGAAGCAATGTATTAATTCATTTTCATACAAGGCATATGAGTTCTCATCGAAGTGAGCAAGAAGTCTGTCATGTATATCAGAAGCATATATGGGATGGGTTATAAGATCTGGAATTATCTTGTTGATAGGAATACACTAAATCCTGAACAATGACAGAAAGATAGACAATGTAGACTTCTTTTAGAAATCACAAATAGGGAATTCACAGTTAATGTTTTCTAGGAATCTGTGCAAACTGGTGCAATAAAATTAATTAAGCTTAAATTAGTTTAACCAATTGAAAGATGACTTGCCTAAGGTACTCCATTATCATGAATAATTCTGCCCTTTTACTTGTAAAGTAGTAGTAAATAATGAAAGAATCAGATCATGGAAATAAAGCAATCTTTCTCTTTGTTCTAATAACTGCCTTGAATCTCACTCTGACCTTTAACAAAGGCTCCATATAAACACACAGACAGCACATGGCCATTGAGGGTGTGGGAGGTGGTAACGCAAAGAGGAAAAACAGGATCATGAGGTAACATATTGGAGAATTTGAAGAATAGTTTCTTACCTAACTACTGATCCATCCCTAGAACTTTTCAATTATTTTAACAAATAAATGCAAAAAAAAAATTATTAGGAAAAAAATTTTGTATGAGGAGCTGCTTTTAAATAACTGAAGAATGAAACAGATTAGTTAGTGAACACTTCTGTAGCTGGTTTGATGAGGTCAAGTCATTGCATAGAGAACTGCAACTTTTAAAATTATTATTATTTTTTTTTTAGCTGACGGCCTTGCACTCTTCCAAAGGTGCTTTTGGTTGCGTGGTGGGAGAGACCAGTTCTATGTAAACAAATGCTTGATACTCATCTGGAATGTGAGGATTGTAGTTTTTCGGTGGTTTTGATGATGTAGAGATTTGGACCCAAGACCTGACCCCGTGGACGAGATGTAGGAGTTTTTCTCCACAATTAGTTCAACTCCTTTCTCTCAAGCTCTCCAATTTAGCTTGTATAAAATATTCACTGAGATGCACAAAAACTACGTAGACATTTGAAATGGTTATGGCAACTGGAAATGCTACCTTTTTAAACAGTATTTTTCCTCTTCAGCCGCCCCGATGCTGCTGCTGAAAGATCTTTGTCCAAATATGTAATAAAAACAAATTGCCTAACCATGAAACACACAATAAAACAGATTTCTCTTCCAGGAGGCTCTTCCAGAGATGAGTGTTCAGCCTTCTGAGAACAAATGACTGTCCTGATGAGCAAGTAGTGAGGGTAAATATGTAGACTAGAACATGATGCTGAGGACAGTGTGTTGCCAACAAACTCTAGTTGAATCAGGAAATTTGCTCCAGGAACATGCTTCTCACATAAATGAAAATGGTCATGTGAACACACCCTTAATATGAAGAATATGTCTTTTAAGTTACTCTTTTAAGACATTTATTTGTCTGTCTTTAAATTTTTTGGTCTCGCAAGTCTGCTACCAATAGCTTCTGGAGATGATTGCAGATAAATCTGGCCTGTGGCATTTTTCAGGCAGATGTGATTGTCTGCCAGGCCAGCACTGAGCCAACCAGAAGCTGTGGCAATATGGACAACATGAAACAGAATTTGAACTAATGTTAGCATGCCTTTAGGTAGGTTTATTGACTTGATTTCTATATTGTGCTTACTTAATCCTTGCAGTTTCCAGTTGATTGGGAGTGATGACTACTTTTGTCTACAAAATGCTTTCCAGATACATTCCTAAACCTGTTGATAACCAGAATCATGGGTGTGACTGCTGAATGAAAACAGTGGGTGAAAAGACAATTGCTAGATGTTTGGAACGCTACAGGGAAGAAAAATGAACAAACAAAAAAATATTACAAGCACAATTAGACCAATACTGTGAGAAAATGACCAATCCCAGGTGATGAAAGGATGCCATTTGTCTTCCAGTCCCACAGTGAGACGAGTTGGTTGATGAAGGTCTAGGAGCAGAACAGTCCATTGCTTCTAAGATGAATTTGTTATTCAAGTTAGTGTACTTAGAATATTCCTGATCTTATATGGGGCTGTAACCTTTCTTCATGCATTAATTATGAAATAAATCTTACTTTAGTGTTATAAACAGTACTTCAGTACTATCACCGGCTCTAGGCATAGACCCAGCAACAGTCTTATATGTGACTTGGTTTACCATGGTAATTGAATCAAAATTTACTGTGCCCAAAGCAAGCCTATACATAAAGCATTTTGGAGCAGGAGTCTGTAGTGTTTATGTAGGTGATGCCACATATGTAACCCTATACTGGTTCCATCATTTAAGAGAAACAGTAATGTAATAAATGATTTTTTTTCCCCCTACCAGCAGTTATTAGCGAACTGGACAAAGCCTCTTTCTTTAAACTGTGAGATTATTAGAAAATATGAACTATTTCTGCATAAGTGTCGTGGCACATCTTGCAGATACTTTGAGCAGAGAATAATAATTTTGTACTTCTATAGTCTAAGTCAAGGTTAAAGAGCAAATTCTTAACACAAATGTTTCACATAAAATGGATTGACTTCATTCTGGTAAATCTGAGAATAAACAACTTCTAGCACTACCAATACCTGAAAATATTTTGTTTGAAAGCATTCACATAATCAGAAAAAACAGGGCTGAGGGAAATTTGAGAGGTCATCTAATCCATGGAACTGTCTCATGAATCTTTATCTCTGCTTAAAAATCTCTAGTGAAATAGTTTCCAGAATGTAATTAGGTGGCATGATCCACTTCTTCACTGACTCAGAGTGAAAAAGAAATGCTGCCTTCCGAGACATTTCCCTGGTAGCAGAGAGAAGTCACCATTCTTGTCCTACTCAGTGGATATGGAAGTTATGGTCTCCTTTTACCTTTCCAGTAGCTTTTCTACAGTTTGAAGTTTATTAGCATGTATTTTCAATGTAAAGACTTTTTTTCCTTTTTAAAATTTTGTTGCAGTGCTTGTGAGGATCTGATGTATCTGCAGATACTGACCCTACCGGGGAAGGTGGAAGGATTGCCTCCTGTTTTGTATATGACATTCCTGTTTTATCTGCTAGCATTTGAACATTTTTAGTGATTGGCATTGGTGATTTTGCTCAACTTAAGCTAGTTCTCATTTTGGATTAGTTCTTTTGATTGTTCTTGCTGGAGTATGCTACTCTATCCAGTTTTTGAAGTACAGTCTACTCCTCCTGCAGCACTTCTCCCAGCCGTGCAGTCCAGTGCTAAGACCCTTTTTTGTGAAATAATGCAACTTGGGTGCTTACCTGCAAGTTGTAACCACTTCTCTGGAAGTGTTAAGAATAAAGATTGAATGTATTGTGTCTGAACAAAGGAAAGATGAAAAAGACTACAAGAAGTACAAGTATCCTCAGTGTATTTTCTATGAGGAAAGAAGTCATTGTAAATAGGCTAAGGTATTGTACAACTATTGTATCATCCAAGAAAGTTCAGGAGATTACAGTAGAAAGCTGATCGATATATATAAAGTTCCAAGAAATGGTTTTTTTGTCTTTAAGATTGATGCAAGTTGAAAACTTGCTGAGCAAAAATATTTAGAAATAAGGGCAATAGAACTGGCAGGAGTGTAGCTACCTTAATCAATAATAAAAGGATAATCTGTCTTTCTTTGGGGTACACTAAGCAATAATCTGTTGTTCAAATTGATTAAATGCCTCAGTTCTGCTTTGATTATTAGTCAATCTCTAAACCAGCTTATTGTGAGTACAATACAAAGTAGTAGAGATTAGGGATAGTAATGACAGTGATATTAACAGAAAGGGGGAGTCCTCTTGTCATGATGCGAAAAAAGCTGAACTGAGGTGGGGTGGGTTTTGGTTTTGGGCAGGCTTTTTGTTGATATACGTTTGAGTAGCTTTACTGCAGCATCAAGTTGCAGAGCTCTAAAAAGGGGTGTAAAGGGTGAATTTACACAAATCACAGAGATTTAGTTCTCCGATACACAAATGTAGGAACTGCCATTCACTTGATAGGGAAAAAATGTGCAACATGAGGACTAAGAAATCTGGAAGGCCTTGGCTAGAAAAAAACCCGACCAGTTTGGAAAAGTGCTTTTGTCGGATTCATTCTTTGCAGGAATAACTTTTTATTGCTTACTTACACCCAAGCCTAGGCTTTCAGCTTTTGTCTTTTTTAAGTTATGAGCAAGATAAAGTACCCTCTTATGTAATTTATGTATTTTGCACCATATGCCAGGGATTATATAATTGCCAAAGTTACATAGGTGGTGTTTTCACTTCAAAAGAAAGGGCAAAAAAATAAACCTTAAATTGTCCCAATGTCTCATTACTGTATGAAAAGAGGAACTGAGGTTTTGCCTTTTTTTCCTTCTTTTTCATTTTTCTCTTCTATTAAGAGGTTCGAATATACCGGTTTTACTGAAATTTATGAAACAAACTTTATAAAAAGCAGAATGACTTAAGACCCTGAGCAATAGCTTTTAAGTTGGCTGTTCTTTGAGTCCAGAGTTGGACCAAATGAGAGAAGCAAAAGATACCATTATGAAAATTTGAGATACACCTCCTGAAGAATTTTCATTTTTTGAACAGCATTGACATACATGACTAATGATGCATTATGTTGAGAGTATAAATTTCACTGCATTCTCAATATTGACTTCTTTCCAGTTGTGTTGTGTTTGGGTTCAGTTTTGGGGTTTGAGGGCATCGGTTTTTTTGGTGTTTGTGTGTGGGTTTTGTTGTGGTGTGTTGTTTTTGTGGTTGTTTTTTTGTGTGTTTTTTGTCTTTTTTTTTTTTTTTTTGAGTTGTAGAATGAAATAATGAAGCTGGTGATAAAAGATGCCTATAAAGATTCTGGCAAATTTATTACTAAACAGCATGGGTTGTTTGGTTTTTTTGTGTTTTTTTTTTGTTTTTTTGGTTTTTTTTCTTCCTGTCCAGCTGGTCATTAGGCCTTTCCAACTGTCAGTGTCTCATGTAATCTCCTTTAATAGCAGCACGTAATTAGCTTTATGCTGATCAGAGGCGTTGGGGGTGGTGGTGGTAATATTCAAATAAAAATATCAAAATCCCAAGGAAGATAACTTGAGAAGGCATATGTCTAAGCCAGTATTTATGACTTTTAGTCCTGAAGTCTGTAACTGTTGATTTACGCACATGAGCTTTGAACTGTGGTATGGAAATGCATCAATTAAGAAACTACAGGAGTTCTGGAAGGAAAGTACAGATGTCTTTCCGAACAGTAATATATCATTATTTTTTTTTTCCTCATGCAGTCCTGTTCTCACTTCAGATATTGAATTTTTTCTTGTCTAGTTTCTTATTTAAAAAAGGTAATGAAAATTATAGTCTTGACATTGCTCTATTAGAAACAAATTGTCTCAATTTTTAATCCTAATTCAGAGCCCTATATATACAATTTACATATGTGTACTTCATGGAAGTGTTTTATTAATGGCTTTTACAGGATCACAGTTTTCCAGTGGTTTTTATGGGTGACTTTGAGGTGGTTTTGTTTTACTGCACCTATTTAATAAATGATTTGTGTATAAAATTGCCTAAGTCAAATTGGTTCCAAACTGTCATGTAATTCCGGAGTGTCAAAACTCCAAGTGTATTTCATACTTCTACTCTGCGCAGGACTGGAATCCGAAGCTTTACCTCTGTAAATATAACATGGTAGCCAGTGTTAGGAAGGTCATTGGAGAGTGTTGACGTTACTGTAACTTTTATTATAAAAGTATGAATTTCAGTTGTTTTAGAGATCACTGTATTTGAACAGCTGTCTTCCTGAGATGTTCTGATTTGCATATGGGGTTGGACAAATCACTTATTCCGTGATAAAAGAGGTACCCAGCTAAGTAAGGGGCAGGATTTCAAACACTAGACATATTTATTGACTAGATCTAGCAAATTATTTGGTTCACGTGCTGCCTGGATCCCAGACACTACTTAATGATGCATCAATTAAGGGGTCCATGTGCTGAACATCAACCTCTGTATTCTACTTTACAGTCAGCCAGAAAAAAATGAACATGACTTCAAAAAAAGAAATACACCCTGACAGGTGAAAATTGTGTCTCCTGCATTAAGGTTCTTTAAACCTGGAAGTGTCTTAAAATTTACGCTTTCAGTTCTTCAATAAAATATCACAGTTTCCTTTTTGTTCTCTGGCATTGTAATCCATTTGAGGATTCTGTCAACACCCCTTTCAAAAACTGCATAAAGCTGTTAAGATTTGTAGGACAAAAATCAATACAAGTTACCTTTTACTCATAACTTGAAGTTCACAGCCAGATCTTCCTCCAAGAGATGTTTCAGTACTAGAAAATAAAAAGCAGCCGTCTGTTTCTTTATGGTTCCCTATTGAAAGCAATTACTGGTACTACTATAGGTATTATTTTTGGCCTAGATTTTTGCTCAGGGATTATTTTAGTTGTCCACTGCTTGCTCTAACTGACCAGGATATAAGGACATGTCTGAATTCTTACAGAATGGTGGGATAGATACCGAGAGAGTAAGCGCAGCACTTGAAATGTTGACTAGATGGGAAGCATGTGGACTTCTCCCAAAAGAGATCTGTCAAGATGTATTGCAGGATCTATTCCTTACCTTCCTCCTTTAATTTTCTGCATCATTTAACCGGTGTTTTCTGTGGCAGAACTGCTCTGCACATCAGTGCTTCTCTTTATGTTTATTAATAAGTAGTAGCTTCTTCTATACAAGATTTTTTTTGGCAGGTAGTGGTGAATATAATCTCTCTGGGTTGCGGATACAAACTAAAGACAACTCCCAGGCCTTTTAATAAGAAACCAAAACCCGTTAATGATGCACAGGAAACGGCCTGTAGTTCAAATGAAAGCTCCCCTCTGTGTGCCCTGCCCCACTGCCCGCTCCCCCCAATAAATTTAATGTAAGATTAAACTCTTTCCCTATTCTTTGTGCTCATGTTTTCTGACTTTTCTCTGGAACTTATTCCCTCCAACCAAACTTCCTTATACCTCTGGTCAAGGAGTAGTGTCAAAGTGTAGGGTGGGGGAAAGGGAATGGTTACATTAATGGTTGGAGTCAATGATCTTAAAGGTCTTTTCCAACCAAAATGATTTATGGTGCTAAAGTCAAATGAAAAATAATAAACTGATGTACAAGAATAGATGAGGATGTTTTATATAAAGCTGCACTCTTAAAAATATAGTACTAAATGTTTTGAGACACTTAAAGATATGAATCAAGCTCTATATGCAAAGCTTTTAAAATATCTTGATGTAAAGACCCTAAAAGGACTTGCTTTCCACTTAAATTTAATTGAATTAAGTCTTAATTCAACTACATCTATATTAAGAGAAATAGAACAAAGTCAAGCAAGCATGAAGGCGAAGTTAAGCAGAAGGCAGAGCCCTAAAATGAAACACAAACTGCTACAAACTTCACTTTTAATGCCTGCTGAACCGCTCAACTTTCTGAATCACTCACTCTAGTTACAAAGCATATTATGAAGCTCACTCGCAAACCAACGTGTTGACTGAAAGATACTTAAAACCATTCTAACCTTTCTGTTGTAGCTCAGGATAGATTTTTTTGTATTTTTGTTTCAATGCTCAACTGGGAAATGAAAAGGAAAACACATGCCTAATGCTATGTCTTGAAAGCCTCCAAAATATCCCCAGAGGTTAGCACAGACAGTCACCTTTAACATAATTATTGATAATTTCAGGTATATGCCCTACAGGACCTGAAAAGGAAGGAATAAATTGGATAACTTTCATCAAAACAACTGATAACTTTAGAAAGTCCTAGTTTGTTTTGTGGGGGGGGGGTTTGTGTGTTTGTATGGATTTTTTTTTGTGTGTGTATGGTTTTTTTGTTGTTGTTGTTTTGTTGTGTGTGTGTGGGGGTGTTTGGTTTTTTTGGGGTTTTTTTTTTGTCTTTTTTTGTCAGACCCCTGCTGATGTGAAATACCATGCTGGGGTTTTTTTTAGTTATATATCTGAAACTCTGTTACTCCAGTCATATATACTCATGGAATAGATTAATGCAATACTGTGTTTGCTTTGTGAACGCACTTGAGAGAGATGTGGAAGTCTCAGAATGTGGAATTATTAACAGTCTTCTCTCAGAGCAGGAGTCTGTTTTGCAGAAAACCAAGAGAACTGCAGAGCTGAAGGAGGACTGCCAATGGTTTTGCTGAAGTTTGATCCTGTGCTTTGTTTGGGGGTTATATTTACTGCCTGTAGGTACTTTCTGTTCCTTGTCATTTCTTCCTCTCCAAAGTTCTTTATTTTTATTTAGCAGAAAAGAAAACTTCTCGTAGTGTAGAGATAGTACAAAAAATTGTTATAATACAAGCATCCTTAGCACTAGTTCTTAATAGGCTTTTCAGGCTTGTTCCATTAACAGTTCATTAAGAAACAAAAAACCCTGAATAATGTTTCAAAACTTCATTCTATAATAGTCTCTTTACTGATGTTCTCGACACTATCTCTTACATATGCAAACTAGTTCTGCACAACTATTAATTGGATCTTTCGGGAACAATCAGCAGAATTTCCACATTTCAACAAAACCAAATGGCTATAACTTAAGGCTGTGCTAGATCACTGTAAGAATATCAACTGTGGTAATTTCATCCAAAAGAATAAGGCCTGAAAGAAACTATGTCATGGCCATTGCACGCTCATGCTCATGCAGTTTGCCATTGAGAAGAACGTAGAGGAAAGTATGCCAAAGTGTTACATGGCGCAAAAAGTGGGCTGAAAGTAATTAACAACTCTATCAGTGAAAAGTGAAAAGGAATTTGTGTTTTGTGAAATGTACACGTCCTAAGAGAATATAGTTTCACGAATTCCTTTTGCCAATGTTTCCTTAATCTAGCAGAGCTGTTTTGTATCACTTGTAATACTGAGATTGGGTTGTTACTAGTGGCTGCTTCTGTATTTTTAAGACACGGGTTGGATTAGTCTTGTTAGTGTCTCTCCACTGATCTGTGAGGCCACTGCAGGCTGCTCTTGCCTCCTGCTGGCACAGGAGGTTATTTCCCAGCTTCACATCCCTCCCCAGAGTTTATTTTGGCCACGTTCTGGAGGAATAGAGCATGTCAATCCACTGAAGAAACAAACAAACAAACAAATGAACAGAAATCTGCTGCCCTGCAATCTAAGTAGTGTTTCTCTTCTTTTAAGTAAGGTGAAAGACCTTCTTCTAGGTAAATTATTTATCAGGCAGCTCTTTGAGCCACCTGGGAACGGACCCTGTTCAAGTTTGTCAGTTAAGAAATAAGCTCCTAGAGCAATTCTGAGCATCTTTGCATTTTTCATCATAGAGTGGAGTCAGCTTTTCTGCTGGTCCTTATGGGCTTCTCTGATATAGCCAGTTATTGGATGTTTAAAACTTCAAGTGGAGTAAAACTACTGGAAGTACAAGCCAATACACTCTCTTTTGATGAGCATTTTAGTAACTACCAGAACGGGGAGAAAGAGAATTGCACTTTTGTGCCAAAGAAGTAAAGGCAGAGAGCTCCTCGAGGAGCAAGCGAAGTATGGGAAGGTTACGAAGGCAGGTGAGAATAAAGAGGTAGCATTTGTTTATGTGCTGTTTGGAAGTTTCTATCTCTGCTGATACATTAAAACTATTTTGAAACACTTTCACCACTTCCATCCCACCTCCAAGAAAAGGGAGCTAATTCATAAACTTAAATAGAGGGTATTGGTTATGCAAAACGGATATTTCACATCAAAATTCAAGGGTCAATATGTTAAGCTCAAGTGCAAGACATTAAATCTTCTTGTAAAGCAATGAAATAAAACTAGTTTACGGGTTGCATCACTAATATGACTTTTTTAGGACATTAATCCAAGTTTACTTACACATATTAAAACAAAGAAACACGTTTATTGAATGATTGAATTTCATGCTATCTCAGCAGTCTTTTAAAATTCTTTTTTGGAAGGTATTTACTTAATTTTTCTTGTTAATTCCAGTACGTATCGTAACTGATAATGTAAGATAATGATATTAAATTCTGTTGATGCATCACTTACAGAAAGTGGTTGTATGAAATTACTGGAAACAATCACTGCCGATAAAAGTAGAAGAAAATAAAGACAAGAAAGAAAATAGATGTAAACATTAGTGGACTCCAATAAGATTATTGATTTATTTTGAGTCGCGTGACAGATAAAATGGTAAAGCAAAATGTCCAACTTCAAAAACATCGCTAGAAGAAAATACGGCAATGTAGCAGGGAATGAAGAAAATGATGAATGCTACTTTGTCAGAGAGAGGAAAAAGTTCAATCCTTCTGCATGAAGTATTCATCATTTTCCTTTTTGTTGTACAGCCCTTTAGTAAGCATTTTGCCTAGCTGTAGTAGGCAAAAATCATGTTTAAACTCTTGGTTCATGGGTCATCTTTCAAAGCTTTACATCTTAATAGTTAAAAACTTTATTAGGTTCTGTGCAACTGTTTAATGTCTGAGGCTTCAAGCAATTTTCAGAAGAAAGTGTTCTGAACAGCACATGCTGCAAGGAGGGTATAATGCATATGCAGTCACATCAGTGCTGAACAGATTTCATAAAAATGCCACTGGAGATATGGGTCTCAGAGGAGAAACGCATTATTCCAAATGCATATATTCAGACTAACAATGAAAGTGCCCTCTGAGGGTTTCTGTGATGTTCCACATGAACTGTGAATGTTATTAGAAGGCAGGAAGGGAGAACATCTACTTCATAGTATTAAGTCGTGCAGGCTGCAGCACATATACATAAAGATGTTTCAGATGGAAAAAGAGATACAAGTGAAAATGCTATGTGTAATTTTTTTTTTCTTTTAAATAGGCAATCTTGCGTATTTACAAGTTCTGTTTCTTTAAAAATTTGGTGAAAAATGAGGTGCAAATGAGAGCTGGTAGGTGCCAACCTCTTTAAGAACACCTCCATACCCCCCTCTACAAAATGCTCAGCTAATCTGAATCTCTTTTTTAATCTCTTGCTTCTTTCTCTTATACATATTTGTATGCAAAGCACTATTCAGCAAAGTCTCTACTTGTTTCCAAGGTAAATTACCGTAGCAGATTTCCACGTGCTTTTGGAAGGTGACAGAGACAGCAGTTCTATTCTCGAGGCAGGTACTGTTATGTGAAAGATTATTACATCTATCTCTGGTGGAAGATTGCAATTACTATCCTACTTCCAGCAACTCTTTACCTGAATCATGACAGCTCTTAATTATGTGTGAAAGCAGAAGTTACATACAGAGAAATTTCTTGGAGAGAATTACCTGTGAGATATATTCAGGTGTAGAACATTCTTTATAGCAGGACTATTCTTCTGGTTCTTATTCTCTTGGTTTTACTTCAGGAGCTGTGAAAATTTGCCTGACTTACAATCCCAGAGTTTGCATTGGGAAGGAATTTCTACTCCCTCCTTCCTGAAGTTTCTGTCTTTTTTTTTTTTTTTTTGAGTCAGATTTGGTCCCATCTATATTTCTTCCTTTAAATAAGCCTCTTGCAGCTTACTGCCGAATAGTATACTGCTCAGCGTAGAGCTCAAGGAAACACAAGGAGATAAATAACAAGCTTTCAAATATCTCATCAAGCTTAACATTTCAAATCTTATCATTTAGCTACATAAACTTCATTACCCTTATGTTATAAATGTTGCATTTTCAGTTTAAGCATTTAATGGCAAATATTTACTAATGTGTGTACTTAGGGAAATGTATCACAATGGTAGTTGTGTTGGAGTTGATTTTCAAAATAATTTAAGCCGGCAGAAGTTGAAATTTCAAAATGTCCTATTCCAAGTCATACTAAATCTAAGATTCTAATGGTTGTCCAGCTTTGAGACCTTCTTCACGAAAACAGGTAACTGAGCCAGGACAGATGTGCAGCTTCCTGACCCAGCACAGGTGGAGTGTTAGAACTCTGCCATTTAGTATAGGAAAATGAATTTCAAGTCGGTTGTCTCAGAAAGGCAAGAAAGGAGGTTGAAGTCTGGTCTCTTTTACCCCACAGAAACACCCTGTTACACTGTTGGGCTGGGACGTTAGAGCATTTCTGTTTCTGTGGGTAGTGTGAGTTTTATCGTATCAACATTTCTAGAGCAACTGTTTTCTCTGAAATCTTCCAGGAAGCTCTCAGTGTTCTAAAACAATTAACTTGTATTTATTATAAGTTGTTATTTCGTGCCCAGTCTCTCTTCATTTAGGGTTATTCCATTATGGATGGTCACTCTGATTTTTAGTAAGCCTTAATTTATATTTCAGTGTGAGACTTATAATGGCTTGAAATAAGCCTCATTTATTAAAGGTAACCCTGACAGCACAAGGTAGGTTAAATTATAAAATGCGGAGTTTTAGGAAAGAGATTATCATTGAGGAGTGTTGTACTACTTTGACTGTCATTGATGACCATTCTATAGTCAATGTGCTACAGGAAACAGCTACGTGTGCGCCACTAGTTCACCTTTGTTTTCTGTTTCTGCTATTGAGCCATCAATATAATTGCCAATAAAGAAGCTGGCCACTGGTTGGAAAGTTTACATCCATAGACAGTAGAGAATGTTCTTGTAAAAAGACATTGGTCTCCCAGCAGCATTAAAAGCTGAGTTTCAGAAAGCCACGTTAAATCTGTTTGCACTGCAGTTTTTCTGCAGTAAGGCTAAGCCTTACAGGGACAAGGTCATCTCGTGACCTCAGTGCAAGGGAACAGCCCAGCTCCTTGGGGGAACTAGAATTACACGGCTTTTTTTTTTTTTTTTTTCCTGCCTAATTAGCAATATTACTTTATATTTTGCACATACTTTTGTGTGCATGAGGAAGTAATCTGCAGGGAGCTCATTATGTTACTGGGCTTGTACTTACAGGCTTGCAAAGCTGTAGCTTCAGGGATGTGGATGGTGAGTTCACTTGAAGAAATTCCATATCCAGACTGAACCACTGCTGAAAACTTGTAGGAACTCTGCAGGATATCTCCTGTGGGGCATGCTTTATCCTGTCCTGCATGTTCCTGCAGAGAAACTGTCCAGATGAATCTTCCTTCACATATTTTCACTTTCAGACAATGGCTGACGGCAGAATTTTTGCTCATATGTCATCTGTTAATGAGTCTCTAACCAGTGAATGTGTTTGTGAAGAAAAAGGAGCCAATGAAACCTTGCTCATCACTGCCTTGGCATGATTTTTCAAAGCCCAGTGTGGTTCCTGTGACTGGCATATTCTAGAAGCACAATTTAGTGTGAGGGCTTTTTATTTTTTCTCCCTTCTTTGGTGGAGAGAAGGTGAAACATGACAGAATCATGTTCCCAGCACACTGTTATGCTAACACTCAAAACTCTGTTGCTGAGAGTAATCCAAGAATCTCTAAAGAAAGGATATAAGGCAAGATCTTATGGCAATGCTTTGAGGACAATAGCATGAACATTTTTTTGCAAGAATGTCTATCTGAATCCAAATTCATTCACTTCTCTTTGATCTTTCCTCTTCTGAAGGCTGGATCCTTAAATCAAAAAATGGTACAGCATACCACATGGAATTATTTTGTATAACTGAGTTAAATGGTTAAAACTAAAGAAAGCATTGCATCATTATTTTCTGGCAGTCATGGAATCATGCTAGTTTAGAGCAATTCTTTGTCACTTGTTGATAAGAGGAAATAAGGCAATAGTCTTCAATTCACACAAAAATCACCCACTGCTGAATAAAATTAATAGTTTTTAAATAATTAAAACCCACATTATTTTAAATGTCTTACCAAGCTACTTTTTAAAAAGTAATTGCATAATAAACAAATTAATACTTAAAGGAACAGAACATAGATATATTCTCAGTTTCAAGATAATCTAGATTTCTTACTCTAGACCTGGAGACAGAATTCAACTGCCAAGCCTGAAAAATGATACACAGACATGAATAACATAAATAGCACCCAGAAGCACTGCCTGAGACAGACTAAGCCAGATCTTTAGCTGTTCTAGACAACTGATTTTTCTGTGATAAGCTGTTACAGCTGTGATAAGCTGGTATCAGCAAAGAGTTCGGACAAGGAAAAAAGTTTTACAGTCTGAATCCTTGAGAAAGAAGGAACCAGACAAACTCCCATCCTCTTCCCACAACATATTTGTTTTCTCCAGCTTAGCCTTGGTTGACTTTGATTTTTGTTTTGAGTTTTGATTTGACTTCAGAGAAAGAAGTGCACTTAGAAGTAAGAGGATGGAATTAAGCTGGAATAAGGGCTTAAATAAATTTATTGCTGTACATGTTCAGGAATCCTGGCAATAGGAATCCTGTGGATTTCTACTGTCTGGGGCTAATGAATGCATTCAGAAATGCTGACTGAAATACGTGTCATATTCTGCAAGACCCTGACATGCTTTTGAAGTTGTGACACTACCTGGTTCCTCTTCTGATTACTGCTAACAGTTCCAAATTAGGCAATCCGTTAACAGAGGGGTCATCCCATGGATACCTAAATAGCTATTCAGATAGGAGTATCTAATTAACAAGGTATCAAGCAATGTCAACACCTAGAATAAGCAGAAGTACACAGTATAGGAAGATTTAAATCTTAATTATCTCCATTAAGGCCTATGTATTGATAATTTTAGGTGCATTTTAATTTTTTTTCTGTAAATCTAGTATTAATATTTATTTACTACATCAACATTAATAAATTTGTGGTTAGATTTGATAAAAGGAAGCAAGCATACTCTACTGTTTAGGAAAGCTATTTGAAGTTCATGGATGTCAGTGGGTAATCTGTCTAGGAAGTACAGAGCAGAGGCCTGGGCTTGAAAGAAAGCCTAGATCATAGGATTTCTCACAAACTAGCTGGCAAGTGATTCCAAAAAAATTAACATACTTAGGAGGCAGAAGAGGGAAAGTGCAACAAGAGTAATGTGGATTAATAAGAGGAGTTATGACCAGTTCTCCTGCCTGTTTTTATTTTAATATAAACCACAGGATTTCTGAAACGAGGAACTGTCTGAGCTGTTGAGAACTGGCATGCCAAGAGTTGTCAGCTCTTTGTATTTCCAAGGCAACTTGTCCCAAATATGTACTGATGTCAGCAGCACAAATGTGTGCATAGTCAATTAAAATGCTTTTCAATTTTTTTAAAATACTGTAAATTCTGCAGTGTTGTTCTTCAGCCATCAGCTTCTAAAGATGAAAAAGCTGCTGAAAGCACCCCTGTGTAAGACAGAATAGGAAAATGTCTTCTCATCCCAGAGACAGTTTCAGTGGCAGCAAGAACTAGAGCAGGCTGAGTACTGGCATTCACAATCTGCTGTGCTGAGTTATTGGGGCTCAAGTTACAGTTGGAGAGCGGAGAACAGGTCAGTGAAACCTGGGAAGCAATGCACCTTCCTGGGCACAGGCGTCTCCTCAAGAGAAGACAACATCAGACTTGAACTTCACCGTGGCTATTATGAAATATCCTCGTCAGCTAATGGTAGTGGAAGATTGAACTGCAACCTCGATATTCAACGAAAGAATAGTTTGGTTTTCTTATTTGGCTTTACCTGACTGTAAAAGAACAGTCTGTTTCCAGGAAAGGCTGTTGGAGGACTTGGCAAATGTTTGTTGGGAAGTAAGTCCAATTTCTCATCACAACTTCATCATTTTTTTCCGTTTAGGAAGTAATATAGAGCACTTCTGCAAATCTTGCCCCAGTACTGGAGAAGGATATATTTGAAGATGGTGCAAAAGGAGTCTTGGTGTCTACAGATACTTCACTTGCTACCAGAGAAGAACTGAAATACTGACATTAATCATTTTTCTTTTAGGAGCCACACTAATTATTTAGTCAAAAGCCAGGTGGTTGATAAGGAAAATGGAATTAGCAGGTGACAATTAACACACACAGTCCCTTAGACTACCTGCATACCTCGGGACCGAAAGATTCACCAGTCAGGTAACACACAGTACTGCTCCCAGAAGCTATTCGTTGTGTTCTGGGAATAAAAATATGAAAATTTGTTCACATAGGGAAAATAATTACTACAACTCTTGATTTGTTTGGTCACAAGTCATTTGATTTGGGGGTGATCAAGCTTAGTATTTCTGGTTTTATTAATATGACAGGCTTCTGTTTAGTCTGTGGGATGCATAATAGGTTGGGAAGCTGGTGTGAAATATGCTGTCACACAATGCTTGAATTAATACACAGAAAAAAATTTAACAACCTCCCTCCTCCAGTTTATCCTATTTGGAAAGATGCATGGAAAATAAATGGCTGTTTCTAGTGAGAGCAAGTGCTACTTCATCTATAATAAGCATTGCCATGAAAAGATTTACAGTATTCTCCACTACTGTTTGCAATCATTGCTGCTTCTCAGTCTTTCTCACTCTTGTGCTCTATTTTCATCTTTTTAAATTTCCTCATTTGCCTGCTAGCTTTTTTTTTCAGATAATCTGGAAGGTGAAGAATGACCAGGGAGAACTCAAAGGCCATTTTGTTATGCTTAATAGCTGTTTGAAAAAGAGCTGGCCCATCTCTAGTGTTCATGCGCAAATGCGCTCTCTTGGGTTTTTTAAATTGAGTCATAATTGCTTATGCCAAAAGCTGTCAGTACAACACGATAGAAAGCAGTCAGCTGCTCTTAGTGTTACATAAAGTTGTCATTTTGGAAGAATGAGCAATGATAAAGGACTGTGGCAGTGCTGTTGCCCACTTTCACAGTAAACCATGATGTTCCTGCTGCTTCTAGTGGTGATCTAGTGTTGATTCTAATAAATTAAGTTTCTCTTGTAAGGAAAGAACTCAAAACAGAGCAATAGGAATTGGAACATAATATAAGGGAAATGGGGCTGGATTTCTAAAAACATGTCTATCAAATATGCATGTTTTTGTATGCAATGTAATAATGTATGAAAAGTTTTATGACTTTCACGTATAACAGGAAATTGAGTATATCGTTTCTACTGTGGCAAACATTAGCAGAAGCTAATGTCTAGTACTACATCAAAAGAAAAACTTAATATAAAACATTCTTATGTTGTATTATGTATACAACATAGTATGAAGAATGCTATCACTGACTTCTGGAGTATGTACTTTTTCAAGTGGACAAGAGAATTCCTTCTAATTTTCAACTACTTCTTTGCCTTCTCATTCAAATGACTTTAAAGACAGGTATTAATGAAAGCTGACATTGTATAATCTAGCTCTGGAGCCACTGTTTCTTTTTAGCAAGCAAAAATTTACTTTCGCCTTCTCGCCTCCAAGTTAATGCTTCTGAAATTCTGTACTTCATTTCTGTAGATGAAAACAAGTCTTCAGATTTCCAGCATCTGTGGCAACGTGCTCAAGCATTAATTTGCTGAGTCAATGTTCCAGATTTCTGGTTCACCTCTTTTACTGAGGTGATAACAGTTTTTCTGAAGCTGTTCTGCAACAGAACTGGTTGCTTTCTCAACCAATGACTCATTGTTTTGTCTATTATGCTTTAAAAATTTCACAGGGGACAATCCATCCCCATTAACTAGACATAACTTCCCTAGGTTGCTCATATGCCTCCTAGTGCTATTACTTTTCTGTTATCTGACTGCAGCCATCAACTACATAGACACTCTACTAAGAAAATACATTCAGCTGACACACAAGCAGAAATCCACCTGACTGCAAACTCTGTAAATCTGCCTTATAAATGCCCCTTGCCTTTATGAAATATTGAGCAAAACTAGAAATGGTGAGATTCTTCTGGAAAGCAAAAAATGCTACAGCATAGAGGAAGGTTTAGAGAGAAAACTGTTAGATGCAAGTGTCTACAGAAACTGAGGTAGCGCTTAGTAACTTAAATAGGAACATCAAGATAAATGTGCTCTTATACATGATAAACTTTCAACATAGAAATTATTCATTTTATGTGTGTAATAGTAAACTAGTTTTATGAAGCAAACTGCATCCAAAAAGACTGATTTGCTTGAAGCTGTGGGCTGTTTGTGCTTCCTGTGCTTGTCAAGCAGCATAAATATTATTTAAGTGGTGGGTATTATTTATTTTTTTTTTCCAGACAAGCAAAATTATGAAGACTGACAACTACAAATTGGCTTTTTCTTTCACCTTTGTAAGCATCCATGTTATGTTTGATCATTTGAAATTTATATGGGGATCTGAGCAAGTCACAAGATTGGAAGCATAAGAGAATGGCTTCTGTATAATCAACCCTATTTCTAAAATCCCAAGTCACAATTACATCAGATATAAGTAGTTAATTGTCCTTGGCATGAGAACTTTGATATACACAGTAGTTTTGAAGACAAAGTAATGAAAATCTAGAAAATTTAGTAGTCTTGCTATGTAGTACCTGAGAGGAGATAGATATTTAGATAGCATTAAAATGTTATCTCACTTTTACTTATAAATATAGTTTAACTTAATATTGTGTGATTTCCTAATGAGAGGATATTGCTGTAACTCAGTACTTCGAGCTAGTTAGCACTATTTCTCAAGATGTGTTCTAAGGCAGAGGTGTTCTTTTACTTTTCCCGGACTTCTGCTGTTTCCATTAGCAGTCTGTAGGCTGTTTAATCCAAAATAACTTGTTCCAGCCCCGCACCAGCCATTGTGAACCTCTGCGCCTAGTCAGGCTCCTTTGCTGCTGTCGCAGGCACCTCGCAGCAGACTCAGCAACCAGTATCAGGAGGCGAATGTGTGAACAATCTGTGTGCTCCAACCTTGGCATTTTCTAGCCTCAGCTATCAGTTTGTGTTTCACACAGCACTGTGCTAAGTTGTCTGCCTTTGTCATGGAAATCTTCCTATTTGGGAAAATTACATAACACCTTGATTCTCAGTGTGCCGTTGAGCTTAAAAAAAACCCCCACACAACATGCTGTTCAAATCAGGATGAAGATCTCATGAGCAAAGGCTTGAAAGTGTTCTAGTCTATTGTATCAGTAGCAATAGAAGAAATACTACATTCTGGGCATTTTGGGGTTGCTTCAGCTGTCACATTTCATCGTTAAGTTGATATGAAGATTTTGGAGGGAAAATATATGACAAACCTACCTTTTAAGCCATATCTAGCGGAGATTTTTGGTTGGTTTTGGTGGGGTTTGTTTGTTTGTAAGTTGGCTTCTCATTTTGATTAACTGAGCAACCATTTTCTATTTTTTACTCTACGCGTTTTATTCAAAATACTGAATCTGAGATGTTAATATTCAAAGGCAGAATGGTATTATTGCATTTATAAGATAAATATATTATCAGTATGTTTATACCAGTATCTGATTTTAAAATTGATATAAATATAAAATAATTTATTGTGGAGTTCTGCATTTAGAAATAATGATTATATGCTTCTTTATATCAATAGATAGAATATAAAGTTATGATGTTTAGTGCTTTCTGAAAAAGTAATCATACTTTTTATTTTGTAAGTATATCTAGAGTTAACTTTATTTAACACACTCCTTTTGTTTAAAGCGTAAGTAGAGCTAAGATAGGAGACTCAGACAATTTATATTGGGTGTCTGGGCAAGTCACAAGGTTGACTTACGCAGTTGCAAAATCTAAAGGTCAAATAATGTTGTTGATTGCATATTAAAGGCTATTTTCTAAGATTTGGAGGGGGAAAAAAACCATTTCTGTTCATGACATATGTCCAGACTAATGCATTTATTTCCTAGAACAAGTACACAGTATCACCTTGTACAGACACAGGCTTTAAGTGTTTCTGAAACCAGCAGCAATTGAATAATTTGGTGTCTCACTCCCCCTGTTGAGGCATTACCTAGAACTTTATTTCCTTTTTATTCTATGTCTGGTTCCCAGCTCTGTCTGAGTAGTAGTTTCCTGCATTTGTTGAAGACAAGTCAAACTTGTACCACTGGGCCCTTGGCCATTTTCGTCACTAGCTTTTGCATTCAGCACAAGAAGTACAGCTGTGGTCATGGTTTCCATCTCACCTATGAATATTCTAGCACTGAAACCTTCAGTTTTGGGGAAAAAGAGAGGGAACTTTTTTCCCTTTATCCAGTGAGACTATCTCACACATCTGAAACAGCAGACATGCTTGAGAGTAAACTGAAGTTACCCATCTGCCTCGTTGCTCTTATCTGAATGAAATGTTTCTCAGCAGCTTCTCTATCTACAAATAAATATTTGGCAGTGCTGTGCTTTTGTGCTGTTCTTCCTATATTCAAATGAAAACCACAGGAGAGACACAAAAAGAAGAGGAAACTATTTGTCTTCCCATAAAGAAAGCCATCTCTAAAGCTGCATGTCATCTGTGGGGAGGGCAGGGAAGCAGACTTCTGGAAACTAGGGTGTGATTTGGCTTCTACAGTACAAAAGCATTTCAGAAACAGAATTGCATAAGTAACAAGGAAAGACATTAGATCAGTTGATGCCATAAACAATTCTCTGTTTAAAACTAAGTATTATTGTCTTCCAATCTGAGGATACTTCATAGTTTCTGTGTAGCTTACATGATAGAAGAGATAATAAAATAACTGAAGCTTCTTTGAACTTGTGCCGTAACAACTATAACTTGAAATCACTACAAACAGACTGTTTTCAGTCCTTGTGAAAGTCTAATACTCTGTGCAGCACAACTGGTGGTCATAAGGGCTGAGAAGAGAAAAACTGTTGATGCCTATTATCTTCTTCTCTGCTGAAAGGAGAATTACACGGCAATTGTGTGAAACTCCAAAGAGCTCAAAGAAAGTCTTAGATGGATGCAAGTAGTGTACACTCAAATCTTCAAAATGTCGTGACTCGATGGGATTTCTTGTGGTTAGACTGCTGTACCCTCAAGAGGCATCTCTGCAAATCTGGCTGTAGCACAGCAGTATTCACAAGGCAATGGAAATTGGAAATCCATTTCTCCAAATATTTTACTTGACTTTTAATATATTTTCCCTTCACCCATTTAATTTTTTTCTTTGTAATAAGTTGGACAAAATTATAAGTTAACATGGTTTTACTTGTAGCTGTCTCTTTTTGGCTTGCATCAAAATAATTTTCTTAATAATGCCACAACATAGAGCACTTGTGCAAATTACCCTGAGAGATATGTGCTGAAATTGTTGAGAGACTCTTTTGCATTATTTACATCATGATGTTCTGTCACTGTACTGATATTCGAGACTGTTTATATTTCTGGATTTAACAAATATGCAAATCAGGTGCACGTTTCCCTAGGAATGCAAATGTCTCTAATGAGGAAAGACAAACTTCAAAACAAACAAACAAAAGAATAGAATATGGTAAATCGCTCATGTGAAAACGGGGAAAGAAATGTTGCTCGAGTACATGGACTCTGGATACCAAGCTGTAATCCTTGTCCTGGGATTGTTTAATCAGCTCATCTTGAAGCTCTGACAGATGAATTGTTTCCTAGTAGGGAGGGAGCTGGGGGGAATGGCAGCCAAAGTTTTCCCATGAGGTGGCATGAAAACTTCTGGTTTTCCTCTATGTGGCAATCCATTTTGCTGAGAGGGTTGAGTTCCTCTGGCTGAATATGTTAACTCTTGTACAATACCACTCCAAAGGGCCTCAGCTCTCTGAAATACTTTCTTTTATATCGAAATAATTAAAATAGCAGTTTGATTTCAGTGTATAAGTACAGAATGGGAATAGCATCACGGTGAATTGAGTTTAAGTATTAAAGAAGGATTGTAATGTTCTCCAGAGAAGCATTCAGCTTGGATTTCGTGTCAAAACATTCCCCTGATTTAGTAAGGATAAGTGATATCTTTGAATCATAATGCTCTAGATTGAGTATATGTATAGTGGGAATGTTCTTTATTGTGCTCTGATTGCGCTATGCTTTTTATTATGTACTGCTCACTGAAAACTTTACCTTCTATTAAAAGCTGAATTCTATTCAGAAGTGCAATTAAACAAAATTTGCTCACTAAAATAAGACATTTATTTCAAGCTGGCTTCTATTTTGAATTTTGATGGTTTCCTGCTAAATATGCAAGCTTTGTTTTCTGTGAAATTAGTTCAGTATCTAAAAATCTGAATTACGTGGTATTTTGTTTTTCACCATGTAACTTCGGCCCCCAAAGTACTGGTAAGCATTATATTTCCCAATTAACCAGCATCTTTATGAAGATCATTATGGTAAAATTAGTCTGAGTTCTCAACATTCTATGAATTCAAAATAGTGTATGCATAATAAGTGGCGTAAAATGTTTTAATCAACATTCCTCAGTAATTTTGTAACTGCATATTGTATGTAAGTATTGCCTTTTTCTGTATATTTTCAGTCTTTTAACTAAAAAATGTTTCATGCGTTACAATGTCAGTTGGATTCTGTACTGCGACAGTACCACATTGATGAAGCCTCTGTCTCATTTGTCTCTGTCATTATGTATCTAGTCTTGCTTTAACACATTCTCATTTGTTTCTACAGGTAAAGTTGTTGGGTAAGGATCATTAATAGTATTGCAAAACCACCTTGAAAAATGCTATCCTGATTTTTCCCATGCACTACTTGATCTGTCATGCAGATATAGATGCTAGAGTGATGTGGAACAAGTTCCGTAAGCAAAATTATTTCCTGATAAAATCTATCCCGAAGTCTTGCCAAATCTCCACATCCAAATGTCTACAAATTGTCTAAAAATGACTTAGAAGTAGTATGTGCATGTAGTAATTCTCTGAAGATTAGAACACGTGGAGGGATACTTTGGTCACCTTGACTTCGGTTAACCCGTCTTTCATCATAAAGGAGAAAACGTTTGCAACAAAATCAGCAGACACAAAATTTATTTCTCGTTTTTTTCCCAGTAGTACATTTTCGACAGCTTTCTACCTTTCCAACAAGTTAACAGCACGTAGGAGGTGTTAGCTTTGTCCTGCTTGAACTCTTAAACCTTGTCCCTGGGGGAGGGAGGAGGCTGTAATTACTATGAACTTCTGGTGCTGATGGTGAAAGAAAATTTGATATTCACAAAACTCTCAGTAGAAGTTGGAATTAGGGCTTTATTAAATTGATAGCTCTAATACCTCTAATTGATACTTTGGCTAGGTCTCCAATGGAGCAAGAGTTCAGAGACTTTCTTAAAAAATATCGTTCACTAGATGCACATTAAATTGTCTTTTAAGTAGCGTGCAATTGCTGTCAGTTACAATGCTACCCAGAAATCTGAACTGTCAGGTGCCCTTAGGCCTTGTTGATTTGGATAAATGTTTTAAATACTACCAGAAATTATATGTGTAGTGTAAAAAAGCAATCTTCAAGTGTAGTTGTAACACAGAGTATTATTTAAAAGACTCAAACCCTCAATATAAGTACGTATGCTTTACTCTGATTTTGTACAAAAATGTAAGAAAAAAGAATGTGTGATAAAATAGAAGATAAATGCATTAATAGTTTATGGCAGTAAATGTGTCTAGGAAGGAGACAGTTTATTACTAGCTTTCCTTGGGATCTGCAGCTTTTTAAGAAAGAACTTCCATGTCAGGATTTTAAAAATTGTTATATTGAAAACATCCTCCACTTTTCATGTTCTCTTCTTGTATTCAAATTGCTCATTCCAAATATAAAATAAATCAAAGATGACCAAAATGGAAGATGTGAAATGAAGAATTCACTAAAGAAAAAAAAGATGAAAACTTTAGTAAACAATCTGCCTTTTCATACTGTTTGAAAAATTCTTCTTGACGCAATATTTTTGTTCATTATAATTTGAAATTATAATTTCCCTTAACCAATACTTTACTAGACAGCTGGTATCCTTTGTGTCAGAAGTCAAATATGAAGACACACCTTGATGTAGTACATTGTAGAACTGTAATAAGACATGGATTTTAAAACTGCAGGAGTGAACAGATGAGCATCTTCTTTGTTCCTGTTTGTGATTATTTCAATGTATTTGTTCTATATAGCATCATCTATTTGCTTTTATTTTGAAATACTTTTGTCTTATTGACAACTTCATTTTTTTTTAATTCCATAGGCAAATATAGTTCCATAGTTCTCTGTTCTCCTTCTCAAGGACAGTGGGAATAAGGATTTTTTCATTCCTGAGTTTGTTGCTGTCTTTTTGGAATTAATCCTTACCACATTGACTTTATTGGCTTTTCAGATTTTAAAAGTTTTCTGAGACTGGAGAGAAGGAAGGCTATATGAGAAGCAGGATTACATGTTATTTTTATTTCCTTATGAAATATTTAGGATTTCTTTTTCTAGATACTTTCTGTCAAAAAGATTTGAACAGGTATTTAGCAGTGGTGAATGTAAACTCTGTGGATTTCATTTATGCAGGTTTAAAAAAAAGACATTACAAAGTTACTCAATAAAAACGTGCATGTGAAGTTGCAGCATCATGATTACCTGGAAAGTTAATGGACAATAGTTAGTATGGGATTGCTGACAGACTGGATTTAAAATTTTCAGTTTTCAATTTGATGGTTAAATTGCTTGGTTTTGCAGCTGTTTGAATTTTTGTGATGTTTTGATGGCTCGTGTTTATCTTTCTCCCTTTACTGAGAATGGATTCTGTTCCGTCTCAGTCTTTCTTGTCATCATGAACTATAAATATATCCCTTTCCTTGCAGTTTTGGAACTTGAAGGAATTCTGAAAATCCTTCATTCCCAGAGATCAAGCCATTGTAAACCTGGGTAAGTCAGCTTTGCCAGAGGTATCTGAAGTAAATATCAGCTAATAATCTACCTACTACATCTCTTGCTTGCTTAAAGTGTCTGTGAGCTACTAAGTAATACCACACATTTGATCAGTATTCTTATTTTTCACCCAGGTATTATCTCTGCTTCTTTACCCTTGATTCAGTTTTCCTCCAACCAATTCTTCTTAAGAAGTAGTGGATGTTTTCTGATCTCAAGTGGTTTCAAATTCACTTTTTTTTTTTTTTTTTTTAAAGAGTTGTTCATGTTTAAATAGAAGCAAGCGGGGAGAAGAGAGTAGTGTTTAAACAGGGCTATCACTGAATTTATTCCCTTCTGAGCTCAGTTAACTCCTGGTCTTTAATTTCAGCTGGAACTTTGACAACAACTGTAAGAAAACCAAACACCTCCCCAGCCAGTACAAGAAGGTGACACAAAGTTACATAAAAAAGGCAAAATACCACTGTTTTGCAGTAAGCAAATGGAGGAGGAGAAGCCAGGCACAGAAATTTTTTTACTCTCTGCCTTGTCTTGTTTGCTCTTAGTCTCACCCCTGAAGAGTCAGGATTGTTTAAAATACTTTAAAGCTCCTCCTATGGTAATCACTGCATTCCACTGCATTCACATTGCCCCAGCTGGTCTCAGGCTCCACTTAAGTCTGTCTTTTTTTCTACATATTAGGGTCCCTGTGAGTTAGTGATGTGTTTATTTTTTTGTAATTCCTATTAAAACCAGCAGGACCGATAACACATAGAAAATGCAGAAGGAATTAAGGGGAAGGTCACGTGAAATGGACTTCCTACACAATAAAGTGTTTTCCCCTGACCCTAGTGAATGCAAAACTTTATATATGTATGTATTTTTATTTTAAATTATTTTTACATTATGTAGCAGTTTACAGCAGTGCCTATTGGAATTATACAGAACCACAGCTGACATAATGATAGCTTTCCAAGCAGTGTACAAAAAGCCTAACTCATTTTTGAGTGCAGTCTGCATAAAATCTGAGTTGCATGGATCTCATGGTAGTTCTCTATTCATGACACTGTATTTCAGAAGATTTATGTGACCCTGATATGTAATTATTTTTCAAAAAATGCACCTTTAAGTTGGTATGTTTGTTAAGTTTGAAAACTGAATTGTAAATCTTCCCAATGTTGAGATGTTCCCAATTTGAATTTCCCCTTTTGAAATGGTCTCTTGGGTTTCTTTCTGCTATGATTCCAATGTAGATGAGGAACTCATACAAACGGTCTTTTCACAAATATAGCCTTTTATTGCTGGATTATGTCTAATACAAATGTATATGTGGATTTAGCCAAGAGCTGCAGGACGGGGTTGTATTGCTGTATGTGACTGCCGGTGCTGTTCCTGGTAATGAAGCAGCACAGAGAAAGAAGTGATGTCCACAGCTTGAGCTTGATTGTACGCTTTGTCATACAGAAAGTCAAGGGAAATTCAAGCTTTCGTTTGTGAAGCAAACAAAAAACCCCTGTATGTGCATTTCAGGTCTTCCAGTAAGAGCAAAATAATCTCAGAAAATCAAAAAGGAATCAGACTGGGCTTCCTCCTGCTCACTTGCTTTATGCCTATCAGTCAATTTGTGCAAGGAACAAAAATACTGTATGAAGACCATGTCCCCTGAAAAATACTTCTGACATTCTTATTCCAGCTTATTTCCTTGCTTTATTTTTTTATTGAAAGAATGGGCTGACAGATTCCTCTGCGGTTTATGTCTTCAGGAACATTTAGGGTAGTGCCACTGATTAGGATTTTAATATTCATACAGAATGTAATCAGCGTGAAATTGCAAAAACGAAGCCATCCTACGACTTTGGCAATGAAAATGCAGAATAAACAACTCAAAATTTGTCTTCTATCTACCTTAAGTACATGATGGGTTAATCATTCATGAAGTAATCATTATCTTACAAAGATGACTTATAGCTCAAGAAAAAGAAAAAATAAATACCATGCTGTTATCTTTCATTATTATTGGAAGAAATACCATGCTGTTATCTTTCATTATTATTGGAAGACATGCCATGGTGTCAGTGCATGCAGGGAATGCTGGACATTTAAAACAAAACCACACAAAAACCCTCAAACAACAAAGCAAACAAAAACAACAACCTAGGTTGTTCACCAGGTTCTCTGCAGCACCCTGCAAACACATGACAGTTTGGACAAAAATGGGAATTTCATGAGAACCTCAGGGAACTTTACACTGGAGGCTGGGTATCTGGCAGATGTCTGACTCTTTAGACTCTATCTTAAATGATACTTAGAAATAGTGATGGATAGAAATATGTAGTTTTTTATGCTTAAAAATCTTTTGCAACAAACAAATGAACATCTCTAGCTACCTGTAGCTTCTCGTAAAACAAAACAAAACAACAGCCAAACAAACCACAAATAAATAGAAAAAGCAGTCACTTTTTTAGGAAGTTTTTTGGTTTTTTTTAAATGAGTCTTTGATCTTAGAAGGAAATTTGAATTGTGGACAAGGCTGTTGTTATTTCAGTGTTTCCTTCATTTTACCCCCAGTCAAAGCTGGTTAGAAATAAGTGAACTTTGTGGATCTTAATAATGACTGAGAAGGTTTCTTAAGAAAATTGTGTCTCTGCCCGTCACTTGTGATCTGTATGAGGAGGTTCGTGATGGGTGAAACAGCAAGTCTAACAAAGCAACAGAAGCACAGTGGAAATACGAGCAGAAGATAAGGGTAGTTCTGCGGGAATGAGACTTGTTAATGTTGGGTTTCAAAACCAATGTAGTGGTGTACTTTATACTGTAGAGAAAGATTGATAAAGTGGTAGCATTTTGATACTGGAATCTGTACTTCCTTCTTGACAGATATCATAATTCCTCTAATCTAGTTTAGATTTGTTCAAAAAGGTTTATTGCCTTTTGACTTCAGGTGCAAGTGACCTGGAAAACAGGTTGTCTTTCTGGTACCAAAAGAATAATGCTGGAATTTAAATCAAGGCTCTGAACTCCAGTTTATGCATTCTTGATAACCAAGGCATTCTGATGGAGGTGTTCATTCCCAACATATCCAAACTGTTTCAGCCACTGTTTGGATCCTAACGACTGACATGGGTTGGAAATGGATCTATGAGATTGTCTGAGAAACAGCGGCATGCTAATTTGAAGACAAACAAACAAAACGCCAAACAAAAAACCACAAACGAAACAACAACAACAACAAAAATCCCACCACAAAAAACCACCCCAAAACCCCACAGAGTAATTCTGCTACTTAAAGGCTAGTTTAAATACTTGTTTCTGAAAGTAAAGTGTCTGCCAATCTTGGCGTTAAAATTGGGCATTTTCTCTTTTATAGGTTTTAAATTATTGGTAGCAATTATATGGTAATGACTTCTATCCATTAGTACTACGGGACAGTTAAATCAACTGGAGTGTGCACTGGTAACAGCCATGAAGTCCCAGGTCACAGCCAGTTTGTTACAGTATTAAGGAATGTCATGGTGGGTGCATTTTTATGTCAGAGAGAGCTGCAGAGTTAAGTAGGATAACATTACTGTGTCAGGATAGTGGGAAAATAAATGTATAACAGCTGTTATTAGACACCATAAGTACAAAATAAATCTGTTCCCAAGAACACTACTGTGAATGAAAAAGGAAAGAGAGGGAATAATCCTTTACCACTGGCTTTTAGCATAGTGGGCTAAGATTCTTTCCACCTTCTTTCTGATGTTTTCCAGGATTTCTCCAGATAGACCAGGGAGGCTTATAAAGAGATTGTTACCTTGACAGAAAATTCAGGTGTCCAATCTTTATTAAGTTCGGTTTTACTCAAGATTCAGTAAACTGCAGGAAAATTAGTGCATATGGAAGAATTGCATATTATGTGGTTTTGATAAAAATGTTGGTTTTGCCAAACCTTCTGAAACCTTCAGGAAATTGGAGGAAACAAACCTCATTACTTATATGCTTCTGTTCTTCAATTTGTAATTTCTGCTACTTTTTAATTTATGTCTGTCTGTCTAAATATTTAGGTACTGCCCTGTTATGCCTGATCCATTGCTTTCTCTGGTTTCCAGAAACTGGTATGTGTGAACTTGCAGTAAACTTTTTAAGTTATTAAAACCCTGTAAAAGACAGTGATTTAGTCATGAAAACCTCTCTTCTGAATTAGCAATAACATGGAAAGTATCCAAAATAAGTCAGTTCCTGTAACACATACCTTTGGGTCCCCAGTTCCCATGGGGATATCTCAGGAGACAAGCTACAGTACTAAGTTAATCAAACACAAATTTGTCTTACAACTTTTCCATTCATTCAAATGGGATATGAATATTTTGTTTGCTAATCTGCACAATTACCCTGGAGCTCATGTTGCAATGTGTCAGTACAATGACAGCTCCCCCTGAATGACAACTCATAGCTCTAGTGAAAAATGACAGGATTTGAAAGCCAAGGTTGTTTAAAGACTCAGTTCTTGAGTGACTTTCTCTGTTAATCATTACTGCATCTTCCAATGCACCTTAAATATACTTATTTTAAAATATTGCAAAATACGTATTTCATTCTAATAACAATGTCGTTCCCCTCCCACCCCCCCATTAGGAAAATAACTTTCAACATTACAAGTGGTTTTGAATACTTGCAAAATGTTCAGAAAGTTTTAAGGTGTAGTAAGGCAAAAGTCTTAACATAAATATGCTGCAGACATTAAAAAGACTAATGCTGTTGTGCTGATTTCATTTTTCTTTTGTCATATAAATATATATATAGATAGTAAATTAAAAATATTGGAGATGATCTGAATTGGTTCATAAAACCTTGCTGGTTTGCAAATCATGGCAATATTTTAACCGCATTGCCTGGTTCTGAGTTAGTACCTGTAGGCATCTTGCATTATATTATACCTTGGAACTGCACCTGAAACTTGTGGTTACACAATATTGTTCTGGAAACTTAGTATTGAAGGGTGAAGGAGCAGAGCAATTTCTATGTAAGATCTCTGGTGTGAAATCCTGGTCACAGTAACTTGTATAGCTTCACCTTTGTTTAAATAATGCTGATGGTTTTGTCTTCAGGCAATTATTAAAACTACTTTACAAGTGATTTTCAGAATTGATGACATGGCTGAGACTGAATGACAAAACTTCTAATAAAATGCTGTATCTTAAGAAAAATGTAAAGTTAGTGTCACGTAATGTTTATTTGGTGATAGATAACCTAATGTAAATGCATGAAATAATTGTCATCACCTACATGAAGATAAATAGCTTTTCCTGAACTAGCAGGCTTTTCCATATAAAATGCTACTTTTTTACCAGTTTTTGCCACTTATTTGCCAAATACATTTTATTATGGCTATAAATGGAAAGTGTGATGTCTACTTAAGCATTACAGTACTAACAGAAGGCGTTTTCCAGTGATTCTGTGTAATTGAAATAAATGAAACTGTTACCTGAAAAATTGTTTATAGCGCTGTCACTTGAAAGAAATAATGTTTCCTTCCATCCTCCCCACATACCTAAAAGTCAAAATGTGTGGAATCTGATGCACATGGGTTGTCAGCATGCATGTGCCTGGAACTTTATGATCAGAATGCCACCTTTTGCCATCAATATCTGAAATGGAGATCTGTATCTGTTATCCTAACAGACTGGGACAAGAGGCTGTCACCTGGTGATGTCTGTGTGGAAACGTTGGTTAGTTCATTCTGTTCGGATAACAGCACTACCACATCACGAGGATTTGTCAGGAGAAAAGTGTTCATAGCACCTCGTTGGTATGAAAGAAAGGTCAAATAATATTATCAAAACCAATTCACACTTCAAAAAAATACTGTAACATTTTCATAGTTTTTTGTTATGAGTTGGAATGTGTTTTCACCTGTGCACACGTCAAGGGAGTAGAACGCAGATAAATCTTGTAAACATGAAAATTACTAAGAATTCCAGGCCAAGATGGATTAACTGCTAGTAAACTATTTCATGTTGTATTTGGTAAATTGATTTAGGATTACCAGAGGTGTAGTGGATATTTGAATTTCATCTGATACACTGATGTCCTGTACTTAATGAAAGTAGCATTTCTGGTACATCAGTAAAATAAATCAATATGTTTTCACACGAATAATTGAATTACTTTCATATCTGCTGTGTACTGACTATCCTGTATGTGTTTGGACATCTCCATACTCTTGTTACTCCTGTTTTGAGGAGAAGCAGTTCCTATGTTGATTTTTTGTAGGTAATAGTAATTTATCAGATACCAGCTGGCAGCATTTGAAAATGTATTTATTTCTCTAGATCGTACTGTAACTTTTTCTCCTCAGCTTCATCAGAATGATTGTGATGGCAAATTTGGCCTCAGAGCACACCATCTTTTTTGGTAGAAACCTGCCTGTTGCTTCAGTGTATTTGCAAGGATGCTCCATATAGACTATCTTCCTGTCTTCCTGGCTTTCCTCCTTTAGCTAGCCTTTGCTTTAACTCCATAGCAAGCAGTCAGTCATCCTAAATACCATAAGTAGTTACACAAAATAATGTTACAGTTGTCATTTTACTGCTGATACTGAAAAATATGTCCCTATGAAACACCAGGAAAAAACACATTCTTTTGTCCCTTTAGCTTTCTCATTTAGTGTCTTATGGAAATAGCATCTGAGTGGTTTGGTGTGGGACACCCTGTGTTTGGTAATCTGAGGAGTGGGCCCAGTACCAGGGTAGCAGTTTATTCCTACATTGTTTATTCCTAACTTATTCCATTAAAATAAGTAATGCAGTTGTTGCGGAGACACTAACTGGAAAAATAACAGCTGCACGCTCTTCCTTCCTGCTGTTCTGCGGACTGACAGGCCACGTGGGTGTGGTATTAAGGCCTCGTTGGCAGATGTTTCAGATGACTTCAGTATTCACAACTGGCAAATCCTCAAATGAATTATGAAGGTCACCTCAAATGAGTTACATTTCTTGAAATAAGGTTCTGTGAGCGGCTAGGTGGTGTCTCCTGAGCAGCCAGGCTCGCAAAACTTTTCACTCGCTGCTTGCCAGTTCTTGTCTTGTATAAACACATCAGGAGTATCCTGAATAAGACCCGATTATACGTGCTGAGTAACAGAGAACATACTTTGTTTTTAAGCTGCATCTGCCTTTTAATATTCCTCATAAGAAGATATACGTGAATGTACTGTCACACAGCTCATTGGATTACAACCTGAACGGTATTTTAATATTTGTGTCACTTTAACTGAAGGTGTCATGACCGAAGTATTGGGACCTAGTAAGCACAGTAGTTAATGATGGATAACTTTCTGCCTTGGCTGGAAAGAAATTTCACTACTCCGGCACGAGTACAGGTCTATTGACTTTTTAAGACCAGCAGATCATAAGTAGAACATTGCCACCTTCTGGTCATAAAGAGAAGACACAGTTAAAGAATAAGCGTTATGCAAGTTTGGGATGCTGCAGCAAAACTAATCGCGTATTTGTTTGTAATGTAACTGCTCAGTACTGGTAGCCCATTTCAGGGGAGGTTGTAGGCATCGTTTGCTTTGATTGTGTGTATTTCATACCATGCTGATGTGTTTAGAAAGAATATATTATGCTACATACTAATTATGTTTTCCTGAGGACTGAATTACATATGCATTGTGAAGATAGTATGAAGGCTACCATGGTTACCATTGTGCACCCAGCATCTTATTTTATACAGTGCCAATTAATCTGAGGTAATGCTTGAGAGAGAACATTGAATAAGGAATGCTAATGTCTCAGCTGAAAGATGGAAATTAGATAGAAAAGCACAGCTTTTATTGAAGATTATATGTCAGGGTTAGCATTTATAAATGAATCCAACTGTAAGACTAAAACCAATAGTTGTGTCTTACATTAAAAAATGTATCTCTCTAAGCTGCTGCTTTATCAAGGATATTATCTGAATAGGAGCTTTTTCCTTCACACAATTTTAATGCTGTATTTCTGCACTTCAGACTGTAATTGGGGATTATTGCTATGTCAGAAAGAGGGTGCAATTCATGATGCAAAGACATCTATGCACAATGCAAGTTACAGTTGCTAGGGACAAATCTTATGCCTTTGGCCAAAGAGTTCCAGATGGCGAGGACTGGGCATAGCACAGCTCTAACTCGAACAGAACAGCTGTCCTGTTCCTGACAGCTCAGTTCTGCTCATGGTATGTTGCTGATATGGATTCTTAGTCAACTTGTCCCATCAGTGTGAGGTGTATGGCAAAGTTAACGTGCCAGCTGTACACAATGTCTGGTTATATTTCTTGCATGTCATCCTCTACGTGTCCCTTTTGCACTGGAGCAAATCATTTCAGTAGACCAAGAGAATCCAGTCCAGAGCATTCAGATCCAGTCTCCTCCTCAGTTCTGAATACAAAACATGGCTGTTGTAATTCCTAGATGAGACGTTTGAGGAAGGGTCAAGTGAAGATATTGGATAAGCTCCTGACAGAATTGCAAATTTCCTGCTTGAAGGTTTTCACTAATTTTTTTGTATCTATTTATACCAACACAGCATAAAAGCATTACGAAGATCTGCAGAACAGAAGTGTGTAGTGTCATAGCCATGCCTCTTCATGTTTTGTTTTTTTTTCTTGCCGTAGCAGTTTAGTAGAGTTTTGCTGTCGATTCTCACTGCAACAGTTGTAAATACCTAGCAACAAAGGTCTAACTTAGCTCTAGCGAAGTAAATCACTGAAAGATTGACAATATCAACATTTTAAAGTTGTTTCAGAATAGGAAGGTGCAGACAAATGTTTCGATGAGATTAGAAATCCCTTTAATCCTTAAATTTGATTCTTACCATTTTGCAAAAATGTACGTAACACTGAACATTCAATCTTTAGAAGAAATTCTACCATTTCTTTTGATTCACCAAAACACATGAACAGTTGGATTTCAGTTAACTTAGCTAACTTTATAGTGAAACAGATGAGGGAATCCTTGTATCATCCATTCTGCTGACAGAGCAACATCACATTTTACAGGGCTGGTAATTTTTGGCAAAAAAAGTAATGGTAACAAACAGTTGGGAAGCAGTAACTTCAGCTTCCACAGATGCTCCAGCAGTGAATACTTGCCCAAGGCAGAAGCTTTGATGCTTAAGTGATGGAATGTTTATTTTGAAAACTAGAAATTAAGCTACTAAAATGCGTAGGCACCTTTTCTAAGTGTTGTTCATTAACACAGTTCATTGGCTTATGTGACTTGTAACTATATTATTACTAATTTACATTAAAAACTGATTTGCTGTACATAATAAAGCACTCCAACAAAAGTGAAAGTAAAGTCTTTTCAACAAACTTCCTGGATAAAAGGAAATACTGAGTTTCAGTAACTTTTCACTCTTTAGTGTAGTGACTTTTCAACTGATTCTACAACATTCTTAATACTCCATTAGTTAGACTGAAAATGCTTAACTCTGCAGGATTAATCACTGGTCTCCTTTTACTGTATTACATAATGACCATCTCTCTTGCGGTGCTTTGAAATATAATATGGTCAGGAGTATCTGTCTGCTTTTTTTCTGTAAATCAGAAATATTTTTGCCTGCTTTGTACTTTAACAGAACCTTGAAATTCATATACATCTTTGTTTTGTTTCTAAGAACATGGCTTAATCAATATTTTTGCTGAAGCTTCTAATCAGAAGTAATTGTTCACTCAATGGGGTGTAACAGGGAAAAGTTGCAATGATTTATGATAATAAAACATAATTAAGTTTCTTACAAAAACTGTTATATATCATGCACATTTCCATGATGAAACCTTCTTCTGAAGTATTCTCAGAAGAAGTTTCAGTTTACTAGCCAGACATTTTGGAATATGATTAGCTGCTGATTCAGATCCTAAATATTAATCTTTGTGTTGAACTGAGAATGGAGCTGCACAGATGTGTAACAAAGGATCAATGACATTTCTTCCTATCTGTTGAAGCAAGTTCATGTTTAATCATCAAGTTCTTGGCAAAAATATTTCTGCAGTGTCAGTGAATATATAAAAGTTTAGAAGGGAAGTTTACGTAATTATATCATCTAATTTCAGTAATAAAATAATTGAGCTGTCTAAATGCCTATCAGTGGAAAACCAATGGAAATAGTAGCTTAGTAATTACACATATAAACCTCAGCTTTTCATTCTGATAAATTCTGCGTATTCTCTGAACTTCTTCCTTGCTAAAACAGTTGCTTCCTGTTCGTTTTCGTTACAATGCTTCCAGTTTACTGATTTCATTTTTGGGGTGTGGGGGGGGAGGTGGAGAAATAATGTAAGAACCTTTTGCAGGTTTCCCTTTAGCAGCAGAAACAGTAGAGTTGTAAAGAAAGCACTCTACCTGACCAGCTAAACAACTGAGGGCTCCAGGCAGGTCAGTCGTTGCCTTTGCTTGTAGGGCTGGAAACAGCAGTTATGGTAGCAACATATTTCAGATGTTGATACATCAGGCAAGGTGGATGAGGTGTTTTTCAGAGCATCTGGTTCTGTGGATGGATGGAGACACAGATGGAGAAGTTCTGAGTGACTGGACATTACTGAGGTTATTCAGCAAGCTGGCACAAATTTGTTTCTCCACAAGGAAGCCTGCAGCAGAGCCGAAGGCCATTACAACTGCAAACCTGGAACTAAAAGGACAGAAGGTAATAGGGGAACACAAGGAAAACTAAATTAATATTATTTTAGAAGATTAACTTTTAAATCAAAATCTTAAGATAACTAGTTATAGAGGAAGTTCACACATGAAGAAAAAGTAGGAAATAGTATAAAAGCACCTACTCCACTTACAATCTAAATGAAAGCAAATAAAATGTTTCAGGTTTGGGGGGGGGGTTTGTTTGTTTTTTTGT
Organism: Caloenas nicobarica; assembly: GCF_036013445.1. NCBI lineage: Eukaryota > Metazoa > Chordata > Aves > Columbiformes > Columbidae > Caloenas > Caloenas nicobarica. Next base: position 8,865,994 of record NC_088256.1, read on the forward strand.
TTTGTTTTCTATTTATGATACTTCTAGAAATTTAGAACTCATCCTACGAACACAAATCATTACAATGAGACCAACCAAACAATTGTGGTTTGCTTGAAAGTAGCTGTTGCAGGATAGTGTACACTGAACTATATTCAAATTAGACATGTTGAATTACTTACCTGTTGAATAACACATAGAATTACCCTTTTGAAGAAGGGTATCCATGGCTTCTAATGGTGTTAGCTTTTCCCTCCCACCCCGCCTTCTGCTTTACCAGTTTATAAATTCCCTGATTTCTGGCAACTTTAGGTTTTGTACTTCAGCTGTGTAAATCAGCATAGAAAATAGCTGAGACTGGCAAGCAGTGTGTAACTGATATCATATCCGGCACTTTCTTTTATGTTTGGGGGTAATAGTAAGCACAGAATAAAACTGATTATTCAGCATATATAGCAATAGTCACGAAAGTTTGTTTTAATCTTAGATTTTGTCTATAGTCAATAGAAAGAGGATAGTACTCTGTATCGGTTAACCTCTAGTGCAGATGGAAGGAGCCAAGAACTACCATAACTACATGTACAAAAGATTCCCATCAATCTCTTTGTTTTGTAGCACATTGTGTGACTGCAGAAAAAGAAGTTGGATTTGTATATTGCCTGAAAGCTCATCACTGTTGAATATTTTATTTATCCAGTCTCCGTGTATGATGCAGTTTGTTGTCATGTTTGACTGTTAGGACTTTTTACAAAGGCTTTTAAGGAGTAACTCCATTTGGAGTAACTTTAAGGTCATTCTGTCCTTAAGGCGGAGGTAGTAAGACTCTCCTATCTTCACCGAAGCATGTGCACTGTAGAGGAAGACAGTGTTGCCAGTGAACTAAATTCTTCAGTGTGGAAGAGAGTCCCAGTGAACAGACATTTGCTCATTTACTCCCTGCAGAGAAATGACATTTGTTCTCTACAGCATTTTCTCTTGAGAGGACCAGTTATTGGCTTATGTCACAAGCACTCTACCGTTCCTTGGTGATATATTCCTTAAGGCATACATGGATCGCTTTCAGAACTCAGTGATCCAAATTCAGCTCTTATTGATTGTATGAATGTGCTGTGGCTGTGAGAACAGAAATTGTGCTTGTGGATGTGTTAAAGTTCATCTGGTTTTCTTTCTGATGCAGTGCTGCTACGTATTCCTCCCACTATGTTGTATAAGTATGTATATACATATATATACTTATATGAATAAAAGGCTTCAGTGGGCTTTTACTAATTCTACCCAACCTCCTGTCGCTGATGCAGATTTGCAGAGTCTGTCCAGAGAATCTGGATCAGAATAGCAAGGGCTCTCCTTCCTTTACTCGCAGCAGCTGCTTTGAGGACAAGGAGCAGACAGTATATAAAATAACAGACAACACAGCTAACTTTTTGTCACTCTGAGGATGATTTAAGCCACTGAATTCAAGACACATTGAGGGGAAAAAATTAAAATGAGAAAGTGCTGTAAAATTTGATAGAAAACATAAGCGTATCTCCCCACATCCCTCATCTCTATTATTGGAGTTCACTGGTGGCATTTTTTTTTTTTTTTTGATCCTAGCATTAAAATTTACATTCTCTCTCTCCTATGCCAAGTTGTAGTAGTTCCACTCTATTTTGCTTTTTGAAGGAGCCTTTGCTGAAATCAACGGTATAAGAATACAGTAAAATAGTTAAATGTTTGGTGCCTGTTGGGGTGAGCAAGCCCCATTAACTTGGCTTGGGCTGTGCAGCTGAATGTCAAGAATACAAACAGTGTGATATAGTCAGCTAGAACTCAGCATTGACAGGAACTAGCATTGTTAATATTAAGGTACTTCTGTGTTGGAATTCAGTTTTGCCAGGATTGATCGTGAGGGAAAAAAATAAAATAAAATTTGAAAACAACGTCATTCAAAGAATGAGGAGATAATGCCTTTATGGACTTACTCCAGCCCAGACTCATGGCTTTTTTAGCCTTGCTGGTTAAATGTATTAAGCCAACTGTTCTGGTGCTTTACACAGTACATTAAACAACTTAATCATACCGTCCTCTCTTGCATTAATAAATTTAGCATTTGTATTCCTGAAGCAGCTGTTTTCTTCTCTTGCTCTATTTTAGTTCTTCTTCAGAATACAAATTCCAGCTAATTTCCATTTTTTCCAGACCTAACACTGTAATTTTGTTTTTCTGTTTGTTGTTTTTGTGGGCTTTTTGTATGGTTGGTTGGTTTTGTACCCTGTAGACCAAAAATTGAGTGCTTTGAGGACCACTGTTTGTGTTTTTTTTTTTTTTTTTTTTTCTGATAAATATTCCCTTTGTTGTTAAGTATTTCCCAGTATTCTTAAACTTCCTTCTAGAAGGAGGGTGTTCTGGAACACAAGAGCTTGTTCCTCTTCTAGAATTTTACTCAATTGATTGCTTTCATGGAGAACTAATTGCCATGTTTTCACAGGTAAGTACTCGTTCTGGATGCACCTCAGATTTTACACATCAAAGAATGAGACAGACAATAGAGGTAGAACTTTTAATATGGAAAGTAACAAGGTCTGTGCTTTGTCCTTCTGAAAACCTCAGATCCAAAATATCATTAAGTTGGCGGTTTGAAGTTTTGATTATAGTTGCAGATACTGATCAATCCCACCCATAGCTGCAGAACTAACTACTGCAGAGGGAAGTCTGCTTCTCTTTAAAATCTGAAAAAGATTTCTTAAAGGAGGTAATTTTTAATCTCAGGCTTATATCAAATGCTTTAAAATGATATTGTTTTAAACTCTGGACTTGTAAAGGCTATGAAGGCTGGGGGAGTACAAGAAGATAGGAGGTGACACGGCCAAGCCAGCTGACCCCAACTGACCAAAGGGAAACCTGACACCATATGACATTGTGCTCAGCAATAAAAGTAAGGAGAAGGAAGGGAGGACATTCAGAGTTTGCCATTTGTCTTCCCAAGTCACTGTCACATGTGATGAAGCCCTGCTTTGCAGAACAGTGGTTTGGGAAGTTTCACTTGATCCATCAGAAAATACCATTGCAAGGATCCTTGTGACACATGCCTGTTGCCATCCAGACAGCGACCAACCATCCTGCTAAACAGATTTGATTCCACCATATAAGTATTACCATAAGCCAAGATGATGATTAGCTGTATTATTATTATTTAGTTAAACAGTCTCTCTGTGTAGCAAGGGGATAAGCAGAGGATGAAGCTAGAGAACTGTGTAACAAGTTAGAGATTCATTTTGTAGTAGTCATTTGATTTAACATACTATAGAAGCAGGTTGCTGACTAGACCTGAAGATTTTGCATTTCTTATGTGCATATTACAGTGAATGTTATGTGGCAATGTCTGAAATCACAGTATATCTTAAACCAGGAGGGAGCAATTTAGAAAGAATTGCTTGTAGCTTTTTATGTTTTAAACACAGCCTTCCTGGGAGTTTTGCATACTATTGTCAGGCCAAAACATAATTTTAGCACTGTAGGAATTAACACAAGTTCCACAAAGACTCGAGGAAGCTGTCTAAAGTTCTAACATCAGTAATACTTGAGGAAAAAACTTCTGCAAACACTGCAGGATACTGTGGATTGCAGCACTGGAATCTGTTTTATTTTAGCTGACTACCATCTAGTGCTCTACTGTTATTTTTCTTCAGATCCTGCTTTTGTGTGCTACACAAAGGAAAGCGTATGTTTTTGTTTTATTGCCTTTACTGTGCCAGCAAACATGTAGAAAAAGAATGACTGATGTTCTGTGAGATTTCTTATCTTTCGTGATATGATTTTCTTTAACAGCCATTCTTACTCTTCTCCCTACATATTTTTGTTGCTGAATGCAATTCATCATTTCACCTCTTTTTTCTTACTGCCATTCTCCGCATTTTCTACTTTTTCTGGCTTAAAGGACAGCAAAGTTGTTGTAACAATCATTGTTCAGAAAAGGAAAGGCAAAATGAGAGCTTTAATTAATTGCTTTTTAATTAACTAATTAATTACTAGTTAATTATTAAATTAAATAGTTAATTATTTTAAACATAAACTAATTAATTAATTTAATTAACTAATTAACTAACTTTAATTAACTAATTGTTAATGCAGAGCTGTTTTATCACAGCAGATATTAACAAACTTTTTATGGAAAGCTACGTTTTCTTTTATCAGGAAATCCTTGGATCTGAGGGTCTTTCTCCCCTTCTCCTCTATCCCTCCAAAAAAGGGAAGGTGCAGGGCACACGCATGAATAAGAAACAGAGAAAATTGCAGTCTTTTCCAAGAAGGACCATACTTGGAAATGAGGGACTGGTTTGTTACTTCATTCTTCTTGTTAATTCCTTGTTTCCTGTGTTGAGAATTCCCATAAAGTTTCCCATAAGTGCTAGTTTTTTGATGCTGGCTGTTGACTGGACAACCTGAACACCTCCACCCAACGTACCTTACAATAGCCACTTCATAACCATAATTTCATAGTAAGGGTCAGCTTGTTGCACCGAATCCCACTATTGATAAAACGGTGACGGCATTTTAATTGTATTATACTACTTATGGAGCATACTTTTTACAGAACGGAACTGATATAGAGATTGTTACAGGGGGAGAGTGACAGTGTTTACACTGAGGAGGTTAAAAAGCCCAGCTTCCAATTATAAAGTTGCTTTACTGCCTTAGGAGGTCACTACCTATATAAAGAAGCTACAGCAAAGGGTGACAATGAAAAGGAATGAGTTGAAGTGATTTTTATAGAGGTCACACAGCAGGTTGGCGATAGAGCAAGGAATAAATTTCAAGTCTCGTGAGTCCCAGTCCAATGTCTTTGCAGCAAATTCTGCTGTTCTAGAAATCTCATTACTTACTGAACAGACAACAAGAATGTAAAAGTTGGGTTATGTACTCTGTACCAGTTGGCAATCACTGTGCTCTGTTTAAAAAACAAAATAAAATAAACCAAACAAACCAAACCAAACACACAAACAACAAAAAGAAAACCAAATAAAACTGTATTAAATCTAACCAACCTTCTTCTATCTCTGATTGCAAAAAAGTCCATGAAAGATAAAATGTCATCTATGCTGGCATTTTATGATATCTTCTGATATAAAACCATCTGGAATGTGGAGTCATGGGACAGCAGTAAGCACATACCAGCAGAGGCAGCACTAGAAATGTATTGAATACACGGCAGGACTGGGGAGTCAAGGATGATCCTGCATCTTCTCTCAGGTTTCCTAGTTCTCAAGATTTGGGGAGTGTTGTTCTTTTTTAGTTGGGGAATATTGCCTATTATGACTTTTTTTTTCTTTTTTAATCTGGCTGTCGTCTTTGTTTCAAAAGCATCCCATTATCTTTTCAAAGATTTTTTTTTTTCTTTTCCCAATATTTTTTCCTTCTCCACCTGTAAATCACTAGGAGTGTGGTGTTTTGGGGTTTTTTTAAACCAATGTTCAGAAACCATAAAAGTAACTCGTGATTATTTTACTCTAACAAATCTGCAAAGAACACTTTAAAGTTATAGAAAGAGTTGCAAATGTGTCACTTTTCATTTATAACAAAAATATACACAGGCTCACTGAAATAACTTTAAAAAAGTCAACTGAAATTATTTTTCCTTTTTACAGACTTAGAGCACCTCGCCTAAAGCATAGGGGATAGAAAAGCTTTCATCATAAGCATTTACTTGGGGAAAAGTTCTGGCAGAAACTGGGTAGATTAAGAGTCTAGTACAAAATGTGGAAAAACTTGTCTAGCTTTCATTAATGCCATCTTCTCACTTTGTCTCTATTCCCTCCCTGGAGGCCAATCTTTAAGTGTAGATAGAGAACTGCAAAGTAATTTGCGGCTGGCTGACAGTCTGTAGAAAAACATCCCGAATATCTCAAGTTTATATGGAAAAAAATAATATTAAAATAACTTCTGCTATACCACCAAGATTATAGGACACTTCACAAACAGACCAGGATAAAAATACTCAGTCATATCTTAGAGGAGTAAAAATGATGAATTTCTTAATTGGAATTGAGAGACAGCATTTTGTACCATATGACAGTGGAAAGGCTCTTTTTTAAGGAAGAGCTTTCCCATGTACTAGTGTATCTGAAGATCCTTATGGCATATTTTGACGGATACATTAAATGTCTGGCATAGAAAGAGCATGGAGAACATTCATTCTGATGCAGCTGGAGATGGGCCTAATCACCCACAAAGCATGGATGAAAAGAAACAGCTTTAATATAAGAAAGCACAGCTTAATAGACAAAGAGGCCTCTAACCTTTTCTCTGCTTCCCCTCTGAGTATCATAATGAACTATGTTGTCAGGTAGGGATGAAAAGTGGGTTGCTGTTTTGATAACCGTAAGTACTGGTGGTAACAGACGTGATCAGTCTACCAGTATGTTATTTCTTCCTTTGTAACGCTGTCACATCTCTGAAGTGCAGCAACGTCAAGGAAGGTTGGCAACAAAAGGGAGGTGGCCCGCATAGATTTCAGATGTTAGTTTAAATCTAGATGCTTCCTACATAATAAAACTGCACACAAACGTACAGGGATGAAAACTGTTAAAATTTATCACCAGTAATATTATAGATGACTATAATATATTTGGTACCTGGTGTAGAACATACCTGTGAAACATGAATTACCATCTAAATGACTAAAACTCCCACAGAGATGATGGAATGTGTTTATTAAGTAGCTGACAAGCTGATAACAAAGACTGATAGAACTGTAACTCCAGGTTTGTCAACTTAAAATAACAATATTAAATAAAGATCATACATGAACAGAAGCCTTAGCTATTGTGCAGGGTGTATGTGGGAAGGTTTGGGTAGTGAGGTGGTAGGAGAGTTTGGAGTGGAGTGAAGTTGAGCCTGAGGAAGTGGTAAGGGGGACGAAAGGTGTTTTAATGTTTGTCCTTGGGTTTTCTTATTACCCGAATGTATTTTAATTTGCAATAGATCAAGCTAATTTTCTGCAAGTCAAGTCTGTTTTGCCTGCAACAGTAACTGGTAAGCAACTCCCTGTCCTTATCTTGACTGAGGAGATTGCTTGTTCGGGTTCTTTCTATTTCCACCCCTGGTCCTGCTGAGTGGAGAGTGAACAAACAGCTGAGTGGGAGTTTGGCTGTTAGCCGAGGCTAAACCACCACAGCCCTAGACAATTAATAGTCTAAACGGCATTTCACATTAGACTGTGAAGGGAATGAAGTGAGAAATGCCTGAAAATGAGATCTTTCCAGCAAATAATCACATGGTTATAGCAATCACAGAAGTTGTTTTACATTACTGTAAAAGGAGTTGAAAGATTGATTTGGTGGGCCATTTCCATGGGAATTTATTCTGTGTCTACATTTTAAGAAATCGAATGCTCATCAAAAGAAAGGCATTAAAAATAAAATACAAGTCCTCTCCAAAGAAATAGTGCAACAGACGTTGCTAGGTTAATGGTTAGACTTGATGTTTTTAAAGGTCTTTTCCAATGAAAATGATCCTATGTCCACAAGAACAACTGCAGCCCCTTCCACCGACGGTCCTCGGATTCCAGTGCTAAGTCCCGGTTTGGCACTGCTGAGTCAAGCACTCTGTACACACTGAATTCCTGATTGCAGTCGCTTTCTACAGTGCATAAATAACATTACAAAATATAATAAACAATGTATTTTTATGTTTCAAACCTCAGCATTTGTTTAACTCACTGAATGATTAATTGCTACTCTTGAGCAATACATTAAGAGGGGCCTAACTATGCATTTTTGAAAAGAAAATGAATTAATAAAGTATTCATAGCTTTTTCCTTTATAGTCCCAGTGCAGTGAAACATATTTCTCTGTGGTGTGACGCAGCTGTGTACTTGGTTTTCACAGTGATAATGGTGAATGGTAATGGGATGTTTGAAATATCTACCAACTTTCCTGAAGAGCAGTCCTAGTATTTTCTGAATCATCTAAAAAATCTTTTTTCAAGAAGCAGGACACTGAAGCAAGAATTACAAGACAATACAGCATATAGGTAATTTTTTTTTGAGGGAATGTAGAGAAAGATGTGTTTAATTAGGTTACAAGGGTTTAAATGATACAGTGAAATGAAGCACTGTATTTGGTGTTCCAGAAAACTCTTTTTTGTCCCTATGTTTGCAATGATTATGCAGAAATGCTTTCTCAACTGTTAGTTAACAAATACGATGCATAGTAAGGCTCCTGAGGAGACTGCATTTATTTTAGTGATACTTTTAGGTATGTGCAATGCTATCTATCCTGAGATCATGCTTTTCAAAGTGTTAAATTTTCAGGTATTTATATGTATTTTCCTGGTGTGTTTTACACAGCTTGCATGATTCGCCACAGGCAAGTAACAAGTAACCAAACAGAGGTTGTTGCTATGGGCTAGTGGTACCGGTTCCGCTTTTCCCTTACTCCCAAAGAAATGCAGTGCAATAGCTACTGAGGCTGACCCCTAGGAGGTCACTGCTGGCACCAAGTAGGACATCTGGATGTCATATTACAGTGCAAAAGGCTGGCAATCAAAGACAGGGAAAAAGTCTGGAGCACATTCTTTTGTTTACTCAATCAGGAAGAAACTTGTTAACTTTAGAGAAAGAGTAAATTAAAACTATTTCAGTTTTATCATTTTTATACACAGGGCTTCAATGATATAAGGCTTCAGGCAAGTTTGAGAATATAAATAGAATTGGACTACAACTACTGTGTTATTTTTCAGTATTTTCTTCCAACTACTAGTAGGGAAGGGGTCCAGATATAATTTACTATTTTCTTATTTTCATTGTGCTAGGAATTGCTCAAACACTATATGTGTAGAAACCTGACATATGAAAAAGATGACTTCTGCTTTTGACACAGGACTTTTATTAAGTCTTTTGTCACAACTTCTGGAACTAATCAGATGAAAACACTTTTTAAGATACCTAATTTGAATACTTTTCAAAACAAACCAAGAAAATGTACTTTTTCTAACATAGTGTGTGAGTTACAGTGTTAAGAATGCAAATTTTATGTTTTTAAGTATCAAAAAGTTCGATGGAATGACAAACTATGTCTGAATAACAGAAGTATAGCACAGCTTTACATGCCTTTAGCCCTGTATAAATGTTACATAAAGCAAGAAAGACTAGGAGCAACTAGTGTGAATAGAAGGTGAAAGGAGCAACACAGCCATGAAGCGGTTCCTCTGTCATTAGCCTGGCATGAAAGGAGATGGAGATTTTTACACATTTGCTCCCAAAATCTGGGTGACCCACTGAAAAGTTTAAAATACTAGCATAAATACACCAGGTTTTAAATTGATTATGCCTGCATCCATAGCTCCCAAAGCTTTTCAGTTAAACAGAATGATCGGGAAAAAAAGCCCATTGCTGAAAGCAAAACTAAGATTCTGGAAAAATAGTAGTTGATCAGTAGTTGATCGGTAGGTTGTGAGTTTGTATGTGTGTAGTCATGTATACACACATACTTATGTCTAAAATGAAAGTTAAAGGCAAACTGTTTTTTCTATGGTTGTCCAGGATTTTTTCCAAGATTAGTTTCATCAGAAAGTGACAATTTATCAAAAGGTTTTAAGAAAAGGTCACTTTCTAATAAAGCTTCAGAGGGAAAGTTATTTCAGTTCCATCATGAAAACGTGATAATGAGAGACCTAGAAGGCTGGTTCTTATGGCATTCATTAAGGGGCGAGTGAAGCAAGACCTTAGGTCTGATTTAGTGGCTATTCATGTCTTCTCCCTCATTTAACTTCAGACTAGCAGGAATCCAGAAAATGGTAAGAAAAAAATATAATGTCTGCATAGATGTCTTGCAGCAGTTCTTCTAGCTCCAGTCGTAGTTGTACATGAGCATAACACCCTCCAAACTGTACCTCCCTCCCTTTTTATCACTACCTTAGGTGGTTATGTTACTGCAGTTTTATTTTCAAAACTGCCTATTTCCCGGTGAAAGTGATCATTTTGTGAATGAACAGGGATGTACCCAGTGAAGACACAAAGATCACTCAACCATGAAATAGCCATACACATTAGTCATAGGCGGTAGTCTACTTTTAAATTAACTGTAAAACACCATCCCCTTCCCTTCCTTGTTTCATTCTGTCCAAGCGGATTTGCTCTGTATGTCCTGGAGTTCTTCAAAGTTCTGAGTGCTCTCAAGTTTTTCTTGCAGAATCAAAAGTAAAATCCATTGCCTTTGTGACTTACAATAAAAATCTTTGTGACTGGAGAGAGCACAACTGTTTTGTTAAGAATGCAGTCAAAGTCGAGTGCCAGTACAGGGTGGCTCATTAGACTACTACAGCAATGAACTATTCTCTTAGACAAGAGGCAGATAATAGATTCAGCTATAGATTTTTCTCTTATTTCATCTTTCTTAGATATCTTTATTTTCAGATTGAATCACGTAATGCCTTTACACTGATAAAAGTCAAAGCAAAAGTACTGGTAAAAGAACTTGCTGGTGTTTGTACGCATCTACTACAGTTTGCCAGCATGTGAATTTTTGTCAGATGTCTCCATATATTTGATTTCTGCCTTTAGCAGCTGTTTCAAGTCAAAGAGCCAGGCCTTGACTTGTGTAAATTGATACTCATTTGTAACTCAGTAGTTGAGACACACATGTGTTCAAATAAACATAACATCTAATTCATAGGTCATAATTACACTGTACTTATCTTTCCAATTACAAAACTGCAGTCTCATTTAGATGCAGCACAGTTAACAGTACTGCATCTTCTGTTAGAGACAAGAAGAGGATGTCCTTATATAAAAAATCAGTTATCTTGCTGAAGAAGCAAAAAATTAAACCAAATTTACAGTATAAATGCCAGATAGTCTTTGCATGAGAAGGACGAAATGTTGATGTGGAATATGTTGGGAGACATCTTAGGATGTTACTAGTTTAACAATCAGAAAAAAGTCTACTTGCAGGTGCCAAAAAATATCCAAGATACCCTGTATTTAGAAGACATAGAGTTGAAATAGCATGCTTTCACAAAGGTGTCAAAGGAGGCCATAACAACATCTATTTCTTCTTAAGAGAAGGGAGAAATAAATGCCATGATAAAAGCAGACCCAGGAGCATACATCTTTCGTCTTTGTTGCCATTTCCCTACTTAATTAGAACACAAAGCAAGACAAATACCTAAAAGCTATGCTGACAGAGTTATAGAAGTTTGTGAAAATGTCAGTATCAAAACTCATGTACGTCTCTAACCATGGTATGAACAATTGTGACTTCATATTGTTTTGTGCCGGTGCAAAAATTAAAGTAGTGAATGGCAATACACATTTATAGGCAAACACTATCAAAAATGTGTTGGATACGTGCTTTCAGGATTTTGAAAATGCCCATAGACAATGTAACTGATAGAGGGATGCAATTTATTTTTAAAATATGAGCTTACAAACTTTTTGAATCCTTTACTTCTGCTTCTTCATTCTTTCTTTGCACCTCTCCTGTATGTCATGGAACTCCCAAACTCAAATACAACATGAAAAAAATGTAAGTGTATGCTTCATATCTATGTAACTGAGTAGCTGTAAAGGATTTTAAAGGCCTCAACTCATATTTTTTGAATATTGAGATGATGGAGACATAAATACACCAACTCTGACTTTATAACTTGTTTCTCTCAAAAACACAAGAAAACATGAAACAAAAAAAAAGAAAGCCTTTTAGAGTAAAGCGGACTTTGGCTGCAGTGAGGTTGGCAAGGGTTCCTGACTGCCACAGCGCATTTGTAGCTAAACTGACAGTGCAGATTCTCTAAACATCCAAGCAGAGCCAGGTTTATCACATCCTGGTTCTTGATGTTTGTAAATTAGTGTTGCTCCTCTCTCATAAAAATCCATGTAGCAGAACCAAGTATTCAGCAGTTCTGTGACAGGAAACACTATTATTTTGGAAGCACAACTATTTTTCTTCAAATGATCTTGTTGACAAGAGGAAAACCGTGGTGGAGTCACTCAGAATGTTTCCTACGATATGACAAAAAACCCCCACTCTATCACTTGCGATTTTAATATGCTGTGCTTTTGTGGAGGAAAAAACTTTATAAACTGACATCTCTAGGCCACCATGTACCTTTATATCTCAAAAATATTAAACTGCAGGTCAGTTCTTGAAAGCAATTCCACGTGTGCTGAAAGGCTGAAAAAATACCTTTTGTCCCAGTTTTGCCCAACCTTTGGACTGACTGACATCTTTCTCAGTTTGAAATGCCTCAAACTGTTGGTATAAGTTTTCTATTACAACAGAAGATAAAAATGAAGATCACCATATGTGCTGTACAAGTTTTAAGCTCTAACCCTCTGAATTAAACTAAAATAAAATTAACGTTGTTGCTTTAGTTTTAAGTGCTCTGCTAGTGGAGTCATGTTACGAAGCATTAAAATTTAAGACCAGAAAAGAGTATTCAAATGGTATTCAGTTCTACCTGCTTTCACAAAGAGAAACAGAGAGCAGCAGAATTGCTGTCTTTTATTTTTAATTAAAAAACCCCAAACTATTTTAAAATGTGTCGAGGCTTTATGCAAGTGTATATCCAGCACCAATGGCTGAAAACCAACTGAAATACGGGTTGTGGTCTTGCCCTCCCCCTTCCAGCAGCCTTCTCAAAACCTACAGTCCTTCCTCAAATGTATAGTTGGCAGTCCTACCAGCATGCAGCAAAAAGAAATGCCTATGATTCTATGAATAGTAAAAACACCCCAACCCAACAACCAACCAACCACCCCCAGAAAACAAAACACAAACCCCAAACAAACCAAACCCCAAACAAATAAACAAGGCCATACACCTTTCCCCCGCAATCCCACACATTTCTGCAGTGCAGCTGTTCTAGAAACCCACATCCCAGCTGCAGCCATCAGAATTCTTACAAAGCTGTATGGGGAAGAAATGGGAGTGGAGTGGAATTTTTTGCTTTGAGGGCAGGACTTCAAATAAAAAGTTGGACATTCTGTGGTTTTGCCCCTTGTACATTATTTTAAATGTAGTGTTTTCCAATATTCGAAAGAAAAGCTATTCTAAGCAATACACTTTCCATGGAAAGTATGGCAGTAATGCTCTTGAGCAGAGATGCTGGTTAAATGGTGGTGAGCCTTGCAGTCAGTAGCCTATTTGCCAGCCACTCTTCAGAGACAAACAGGGATTTTACATCTGTACTTTTTGCTAAAAGCAGTTAGTGACGTATGAAAAGATTTGATTAGTAAATGTCTAAGGCAATAGACTTCATCTTTATAGCATACAGAGAAAGAGAGCATGAAGCAGTGAATTGCACAGCTGCTTAGGGAAGAATCACGTTCTTTTCCAAGATCACCAGTTATCAGGCAGATGAAACAGGAATATTTCTGTTAGAATTGCCTCCATAGCAGTACAGAATGTATATACTACCTCCTCAAGCATGTCCAGTTTCAGTGAGTTTCCACCTGTCAACAAAACCTGAAGTTCTGCAGAGTCCCTTGCCACCCTGCTACACCTTTATTTCCACTTGTTAAAAACTTATTCAGTCTGGTCTAACTTTATATAGTGGGCTGAATCCACTATATGGAGATTCAATCAATCATCACTGTTTCATTTTGTTTCTCTCTTTTTTTTTTTTTCTTTCTTTTAAGAATAAATAATCATCAGTAATCACCCATTGTTTTTAGGGTGTGGACATCTAAAAAATTGTGTATGTAAAGCTTTCAATGTCAGGGAATATGTGATTTTATATATCTGCAGATAGAAACAACAAAACCTGTGATAAAGAATCACTTGGGGAATTATTTATACTTAATAAGCTTGTGTATTTTGACAGTAGTAGCATGTTCTTAGTAGGACACCTCTATTATCAGCTGTGTAGTCTTAAATGTAAGATATTTTAAGGCATTAAGATGGTCTTTAACTCTGTAGATGCATCCAATGCACAGCAATAATGGTGTAGGCAGTACTCTTACAATTCCAAGTTCAGGCACTGGGGTAGGTGGGAACTCTTATTTTTAGAAATGGCAAAGGATTTCAATCTAAATTTCAGTTACTTAGTTACTTTTATCCTATATTGAAGTCAGTTATAGAAAAGAACAAAGGAAATAAAATTGCAGACAGAGCAGTGTTAATAAGTTAAAAATTATTTCAGCGACTAACATTGAAAAAAATATAGAAAACTTTAAACTGAGCAAGACAAAGAAGATAACATTTTCCTTTAATAAACCCCTCTTAGATATCGAATGTTATTTCTCTTAGAAGAGTCTTGGTAGTCATCTTAAAGAAACTGTCCTTTGAGCATAAAACCAGTAGAGACCAATTAAAATACAGAACATTCTCCTGTAACTTACATTGGACAGCCAGAACTAAAGTATTTTTAGTGCAGCTTAGGAAGTCAGAGCATTCTGGAAATTGCATACTCTGCTTGATCCTTTTGCAGATAAGTGGGCAGAACACTCAGAAAAACTAGTGTTTATTTGAAAAATTACTCTTTATACCTAGTAATGAAATATGCAAATATATACATTCTTTCCCTATCCCATGTTTAAGTTATCTGAAACAACTCTGCATGTATTTCTTTAGATTTTAAGTCAATTTTATTTAAAAGTTTCACTTCTCATGAAATCAGGAGAGACTTTTCAAAACTTCAGTCAAATATTTGAAGATAAATTTCACAGAAATGTAAAAGTTAAACTTCCATAAGTTACTGTTTCTTTCAAAGAAGCTTTAAGCACCTAAGTTATTTAGAATCTTTAAAAATATGAATCCTAAATCATGATATTGAACATAAAGTCCAAATTCTTTGGACCTGGTGAGGTGATAAAAATCTGAAACTTTTATTATTTAAAGCATCCTCCATAATATGTCTGGACAAAAATGGAAAAGTGTTTGGTTTTGTTTCGGTGGTGGTGGTTTTGTTTGTTTGTTTGTTGTTGTTTGTTGGTTTTTAAGTATACCATGAGGGTTTTTTCAATAAGATATTTAAGTCTGCAGTTGTTTATCAAGGCTCCAGTGTCCATTTCTGTGGTTTTGATTGTTCAGTCAGTATAAACACTAGACAGTGAATATCATCTCTATCGTACATAAACCCATCTCTGGTTTCTTTTAATTTTGAACAGGTTTAAGGAACTCATAGTTTGACTCTCAGTGAAGAAACACAGCTAGACTTTGGATGCCAATAATCCAACTCTTTCCATAGCAGCAGCAGCAACAAAACAGTAGAAGAGGTCAGCATCTCTGGCACGGGCGACATTGGCAGTCCGAGGCTTTGAGCAGCTAATTTGTCTGCTATTGTCCAGGTCTAAATCCAGACTCCAGAAAATAATGCGGATAAATTCTTTTTCCTATTTCTGAAACTTGATTCTTTCAGCTGTGTTCTCTCCTGATATTTATTCTGTCCTTCCTAATCTTTATTCTGTCAACTGCATTCTCAAAGTCTCCCGTGTCTCTTGCTTCTCCCTCCTGAAACTTCAGACTCCTCTCAGCCCTTTTTACTCACCTTCATCTCCGCAGTCCTGTTGAATTCCCAACCTTTAGCTTGCATTTCTAAAATTTCTGCAGTTACCCTCCTCCATTCCACCCCATTTCTCAAGAGCCAGTTAACTGCCACTGCAAGAAAAAATGTTGGTTTTTTTTTCCCTTGTGGTGCTGAAAAGTCTCAAGCTATGTCTACACATCACAAAAGGTCCTCTTATGTTGTGTCACCCCTTCTGTTGTGTCAGCAAATGCTGTGAAATCCAAGCAATCTAAACAAGCTTTATATCTCCATCAGGCACTGCTTCGTTTCCTTTTCTGCTGTTCGGCTCCAAAACTAATGTTCCCAGACCAAGGTCACACTAGCTGTTCCTTTTTTAGGCTTATGTCCCTTACACACAGATCCTGCCCCAT
Source organism: Caloenas nicobarica (assembly GCF_036013445.1). Lineage (NCBI taxonomy): Eukaryota > Metazoa > Chordata > Aves > Columbiformes > Columbidae > Caloenas > Caloenas nicobarica. The sequence goes on from NC_088256.1 coordinate 8,881,833, forward strand.
TACCATGTTGGTTTCAATCGGTTATTTTTTCCCACCCTTTCAGTGAGGGATTACCAAGAACACAAGCTCCCAGTTCTAACCAGGAGCCCTTTCTCCGCACCCCTCCTTCCAGTGCTAAGCACCATGCAGCAGCCGTTCCACTCCAGGATGGCACATTTCCAGTCCTGCCACTTACCAAAGCGCTGGCACTTGGTACATCCTCAGTCTTAGGAGATTGTTCGTTAAGAGCCTGGACATGTAGATGCTGTGTGAGAACAGACAATATCCAGTTTGCTCAAGAAAAAAACGTTGTGAAGGGATTGCCTGCAATAGCAATTTACCTTTCTAAGAGTTAACCACAATTCTTAGTCTTGTGTTTTAAAAGTGTGGATAGATTTCCATAGGGTTAGCAAAGGCATAGTAACGCTAAAGGCCATCAAATTAAGTTTCTGCACCAAAGTCTAAGTTTTCTGAAAAGGAAAGGCTCAAGAGAATAAAGACAGAATAAAATCTAAAAAACCCCAAACCAGCACTATACTACTGCCTTAGATATAAGTCTCAGAGACGACTGCAACTACTTTGGCTGAAACGATAAAATAAAATAAAATAAAATAAAATAAAATAAAATAAAATAAAATAAAATAAAATAATTAAAGGGAATATATATTTCTGTGTGTGTGTGTAGAAAAGCTATTCGGAACAGAAAAAAAATCACATAGCTGCTTGGCAAAGTTTTGAGTTAGTGAGAACTACATGTTACTAAAAAAAGTGTCAAAAAACCTTAATGATAGCCATGCTGACATCCCCACCTAAAATGTATATGCTATCCAGACAGCCAGCAAAAAATCTCTTCCTAATGGGGCTGTGTAAAGTAGTCTAGGTCTTCAGCTTTTGTAAAATAGAAGCCTATTCTCATTCCCAAATGAGATTTTTGGGAAAAAAAAAAAGGCAAAAAAAAGACGTGCACAATCTCTTGTGCGTTTCCATGACAAGCAGCCTTTATTTGCATTATCTTTTCACAGTAAGCTTTCTGTAGCAGAATCATAACAACCCCCAGGGAAATGCATCAGTTATTTTGTCCTTAGAGAGTACGTTTATGCCATATCATTGCTACCCGAAAAGAGGTTGCTTATTGTCCTCAGGAGAACATTTCAGTTGCATTACCCTGGCAGCGGCTGCTTCCAAATGTATTTTCATCTTCAGGAAGAGCTGATGACGATGCTCTGTTGATAAGAAAATCAGAAGAGTTTTCATAAACATTTGAATTCAGGTATACTAGAAATTACTTGTTGGCCTATGGAAGTAGCTGTGAGAAGCAAATCATCATAGACTTCCTTCGGGGTTCACAGAGGTTTGTGTTAACGGAGGGAGAAGAAACTGAAAGTTGCTCACAAAAGTACAAAGAAAAAACCCAGTAACCTAGTAGGGTAAAATTGGGCATCCTAGAGCACTACTTTATCTATTCCACATGCATTTAAGAAATTTTAAGAATATCTTGTGCTTTAATCTTAAAAAAAAAAAAAAAAAAAAAATCAATGCCAGTTACTCCTGAGAATAAGGTAACTCGATAACTTACATAAAATGAATTATACAATTATACCTCAGCGCAAAAAGTAATGACTACAAATTACAGCAGTAATTGTATTATACAGCAAAGTGATTTGATTCATTGCTTACAAGGCATAATTAATAAGCTGCAATAACGTTATCTCTATATTCCATCTTTAGAGTGTATTCTTCTGAAGAGTAGTTCATTGGGATTTTTTACTCAACCTCTCATTGCTCTGACTGCCAGAATTGTAATTTTTTTTTTTTGTGAAATTCTTGAGCATCATCAAAAATTGCTGATGTCTGGTAGGGTCTGTAAAGAATCAGGAGGCATCACTGCTCCCAGGAGGTGAAATAAACAGATAGAGATAAATGGAAGGCAAGCTTATATGGCAGAGAGCTCTTTATGGTTATCTGTTGATGAGCAAGGGCAGGGAACTGACTAAAGCAAATTACATTTGCATTTCTGTTCAGTGTCAGTTCATTTTAATTCCATTGATTGATGCTAAGTTAGGATAACAAAATAGCCTTTACTATTTCTCAAGGGAAAAAGCATTAGAAGGATAGGCCGGGGTAGGGCGACACCTCACAATCCCTGCTTCCCAACCCAAACAAGAAGAAATGAGCTTTGGCAGAAAAGCTACTCTAAGCAGTCTCTCTCATACGGGGACTACAAATATTGAGATAAGAGAAGGACACTTGGTGGACTGGGCAAAGAGAAACATTTTTAAGTTAGCCGAAACTGCTTGGCCCATAGTTCACAAGAACGGCATTTTATCTTAAGGACATGAAGGCCTATCTAATATCGAGTCATCTGTGCTAAGCTACAGAGTTGGCAGAACAGCATAGACATGTCCCATTTGGAAGTAGTATTGCACAGAAAAAAAGACAGAAGGAAAAATATCTTAACGCTGGACTGTAGACAACTTGTTAAAGGTTCTTGATAGTAAGAGAATGAGTGGAGATAATCATTAATAGCATGCTCTTAAATCCTTCATATTGTTGCAAATGATTTTCTTAAAGCCTACTTTAGTGTGTTAAGATATTTTTAAAAAGAAAAAAAGAGGCGATCAACTAAGAAAAACAGAGAAAGAGGGTAACACATACAATACCTCCAGTTTGTGTCCCAGGTACATCTGTATTCATTTCAATCAGATTTTGTCGGAGTTTTGGTTTGGTTTGTTTTTTGAAATAAATGTTCTTAATTTCAGAAGCCTACACTGTTCTCATTACAGAAGGTTTTTTTCAGTGACTTCCAGCTAGACCTTCCTGTTCTTAAGAGCAATATTAAATGAACACAGCTGCCATGGAATGCAGTTATACTCATCCCGCAGTGAAATGAAGGAAATTTGTGAAATCCGGTATTGGTCTGGCAAGACAAGGCTCATAGAAACAGAAGCTTTAAGAGTTCTTTGGTTGCTATTTTGCTCAACAGAAAAAAGGCTGTTCATTTATTATTAGAACAATCTCCTTAGTCAAAATGCTGATTCAGCTTGCTCTTTAGTAGATGATTATAATGAAGATTATGAAAATCAGGAAAGAAGCCAGAACAGCAATTGGCTCTATTTTGGAATAAGCTAAAGAACACCTGAGAGTTTACAACTTTGTCCTTCAGCATGATCTGGAAGAACAATTTTTGGCATCTTCAAACAAGGATGCCAGTCATCAGAAGAAGCCACGGTAGTTTACCTTTGTTTTTCTTTAATGTTGTGCTTTGCTAATGCTAACAATACTGTTTTAAAATGTCAATATGAAGTTCCGATGAAAAGCCTGAATTTCTGAACGCTTGTATTTTTCCATTAACAATCTCTGTAGTTGTACTCAAACAGGGAGAATAATCTGGATGTCAAATATTTGACAGTCAATTTGAGTAGAAGTACACAACTCTGGAGCCAGGAAACATTTTTAATAATTGAAAGCACTTCATATTCATGCAAACTGCATGTAAGAAACATACTTTTTAGAATACTTTTCAACCCAAGAATAAGGTCAATAAACTCTTAATTTTATAAGGATTCTTTTTCCCCTCACATAATTATCTTTAAATGTGTTACAGCTGTAGGTTGTATTTTTATGCAAATGAAAGGGTGTCTTTTTTTTTTTAAATAAAAACACTTCCTCTTTAGAGATATGGTACCATCAAGTATGATTTAATTGAACTATCTGCCAGAAGTTCCTTATGCATGTAGAGTTTTGGAAAAAAATCTTTGTCTATTGAATGTTGATTACAGCTGTGCAGTAGCAGGAGACACACATATTCACATAGTAGTTATTTTCTCATTGTAAGAAAAAAAATCAGATATAGAGGAACTATTATTTAAAATATTGTTGCAGCTCTTTCCACTTCCACCACAAGAGACACAGCTTTTTTCCTTCCATTCAGTGAGCTGAAAACATAACATGCCTCCTTTCAGAGTCTGGAACATTCTGATGAAAAAAATCAGGGCTTTCAAGTCAGGAAAATGAGTGTTATTATAAAAGTTGTCTAGAGTAATTTTATTTAATATACATCCAAACCCCACTTATCTTAGAATATATTTTATCATTCATACAGAAAGCACACCCTTCAGTTTTTATACTTGAAAAGGTAGATCAAGCGTTTGATATCACTGTGTTCAGTGTTTTTCATTTATTCTCCTAAACACATATAGCCATGTTAACTTCCAGATACCAAACACAAAAGATTGAAAATATGCAACTACTTTAATTATGAACATACTTAAGCATCTTGATGATGTAGAAAACTAAGTCCCATTATTTTACAGTAAATCAAGTATGTAGAAAATTTTTAAAAAGCTTATAAGGTCAGAAAACTTTTAAATGCAAAATTGTTTTATGTTTTATTGAAATTATCAGCTATATAAGAGTGGGGGAAATGGACTATGTTCTCAGCATGAAAACTACATCACAAATGTCTTTAAGTGGTTTGGCAAAGCAAAATCCATAAAGTATACACATTTCCCTTATTCCTAAATGAGGATAGGCAGTCTACCTCATTTGATCAATCCTAAGTCTATTTATGTAGAGACAATAGTAAATGCTTAGCCATGCCACGGTAGCAAATACACACTGGTTATTCCAGAAAGGACTGTGCATTGTTTGCTATACAAGGTACTGATTTTAAAAGTGGGCATAATTGAAAATTTAAATAGGAACTCCAAAAAAACCCTCTAAGCTCTCTACCCAGATTTTTTCCTCTCCCACTTAAAAGCAGCAGCATCATTTTCTGGAATTGTGTGCACTGCTTTTTGCAGGACTAAATTCAAATATGTAGGCTGAGCTGAGTGAACTTTTTTTCCCCTAAAGTAAATGAAAGTTCTAATACATATGAATTTTGACAGCAATGTAAGAAATCAAACAAACCCCAAATAAACAAATAAACCCCTTATACCCCTGACTTGAATTGCCCCTTCGTCTCAGCAGCTCTGCTTAGTAGTAGTTGGCATAGGAATGGTTCTGCCCCATTAAAATTTCTTCTTTCATAAAACAGGGATGAGAATCTCTCTGAACATAATTCAAATAATTGACTGTCTGCATCTATTTCTGTTGATACATGTCAACACTGCAAAACTAACAGAGCTGAAGCAATTGTATAGTACCAAAAAAGGCTGTCCAAAGCAGTACAGTACATTAAATACTTGTTTTTATGCTTCTTACCAAAAAACTATTCTGTTTCAAAGCAATGCAGATACCCTACAACACCAAAAAGAAAATCTACCTGCAAGTAAGGTAAATATTAGACACTGTGACATACAACTCTATAGGTTACTACTTTTCAGCTTCCAATTTCAAAGTAATGAAAAAAATCAAAGTTCATTGAATTACACCATGCAGACTTCTTCTAGGCTGAAATTCAATTAAAGAATCCATGAACTAGTACTTTTTCTGAGCTGCCAAAAAAGAAGTGTAACCAACAGGATGGAGAGCTATTAAAATAGTGAAACTGCATTTAACAGTTCTGAACCACAGTTCTGGATCCCTGTCATACTGTAAGCCTATGTTTTGTGTGTACAAGCATACATTCCAAAGTGCAATACAAATGTCTTTCAGTATGAAAACCTTAATATTCTTTACTTTTCACAGTGAAATCAGCAATAATTCTGATACACTCATCAACACAAAGAGATGCTGTGTGTCTTTGTTTTTAACTGCAGCTGTTTTCTATTCACTGCTGCTTACTTTCCAGGTTTCACGTTGAATCCTATAAGCCCTAGAAAACTACAGCTTATTCTAATACATTTCAATTGTAATACTTCAACTCACAATGGGTCCTTAGTGACTGGAAGGGCTATTTCTAAATCTCACTTAAATCTCACTTGTTCTGATATTTCAGGGACATTTGACTGTTACACATCAAGAAAAGAATGACTAAAACCACAACACAGTGAAGTCTTCACAACTGTACATCCCTCTCTAGAGGCAGATAAGTAGGTCCATACTTTCTGCTTTCTGCTGTGTGAATGCACTATCCCTTGAGCAGAAATTAGACCCCCAAAGCTACTGCACTTCCTAAGGCATTATCCCCACTTTTCTCATATGCTTCTGCCTCTTTCGGATCAAACACCCGTACAAGCAAGTCGCAGCATAATAAACGCCCTCATCAAGATGAAGCTGCTGCACAAGCTTGAATTATATATTCTCAGCAACGCTGTGAAACTAACATGAAGAACAAGGTAATATAGCACATCGGTAAAAACAATCTGCATCTCTACTTGACTTCACGGATCACAGTATCTCCTAAGATACTGTTACTCTTCTGCCAATATCAATATACCACAAAGAAATTTCCCAATGAGCAGTGACACAATAACCAGCCCTTTTGTCAGACTCAGAATTGCACCACTGTTCTTTGCTGCCCAGTCTGTTAGATGACACCTGCTTCTGTGGTGCCTTAACCCAGCAGTAATCCAAACTGCCAGCACAAGGTTCTGTTGTCCATTTTTCTGCACCACGCTAACGACACTGACAGCACCTCACATCTTACAAAGTAATCATTGTGTGAAGATACTTGAGTGGTGATTATTATCTCTACCTTTTGCTAGCTTTTTTTCTCCTTTATTTTCTTCATCGTTTTAATTGAAAAGACAGAACAAAATCAATACAAAATCTATTACGCTAGCACTAAACACTGGCCATCTAGTTGCACGGATTAGGCAAAACTGATTCAGTTGAATATGAATTTCACTGGGAATCCAAAACATAAATGTATGGGAAATTGTGGTGATACATGCTTTATTTTTACTTGTTTGCAAAAAAAGCCATAACTTTATCAAACATTATAAACACTTCCAATGCTGACAACCCTCTTCAAACATCAACTACTGTAATTTTCCACACATTTATATAATACTGGCTGATTAAGCCGTCAGAATTTTCATTACTGCTTGCTGCAGAAACCAAAAATAAAAACACAGTATTTACAGTGGTTTGCCCTCGTAAGATTTTGACATGAGAATGTAAGAAACAGTAAAATGACTAATCTGAAGCATGTGGGGGAGTATTCTCCTCAATTACTAATTCTCTCATCCATACAGAATTTGACTTCTTTCCCCAAGTAGAAGATCAACCCCAGTTTGCAGCAGCCCGCGTTAACAACCAGCCAGCCCATGGACCTGCAGTCCTGCCTGAAGAAGACCACTGAAGTGGACACCCTCTTCCTTCACAACTCTTACTAAATTTAAATTACAGGGTCTCTTACATTCTTACAGGAACTACAAATCCTCAAAGCCTGGCTCATCTGGGAACCTAGAGAGCCGTTACTGAGCTCCCCTATGTTATTTCAATGTAATATAACGCCCTTTCAATTTGTCAGACACATCTGTTCTGGTGTGAAGTAGCATTGATATTCATCTCCAGGTACGTATGACAAGATATATGTTATTGTATGAACAGAACAGATTTATAACAAAAATTACCATGTAATTATCATTGCTGCCTTTACGTTGCCATGCAGTTTCCTCTCAAAAGAATGCATGTTGTCTCACAGCTTATAATTAAATCATAATCTCTGTAACTTCCACAGTAAGACCAAAATTTTGAAGTTGAAAGGGAGTTCTACAGAGAACTACCAATAATACAGAACATCTAAAATGCCACAGAACTACTCTGTCGTGGATAAAAGAGCAGTTTGAATACCTTTCCTTTCATTTCTGTAGAAAAGGATAGGTACAAGAAGTTTTGCTGGTGAATGCTTCTAAAAATATAATTTTAAAATGTCACAGAAAGAGAACAGTGATCAATCCATGCCCTATGAAATCATCCTATCTGGTTCCAATACACATTAAATTAATCCAGGTCAAATGAAAAAACACATACACCAGTTTCACACTATTTCAAAAAGGAGTTTAACAATCCACAATAATCAACCATGAAAACACCTGCACCGAAGCTTCCCAAGCCACAAGAACTTATTCTTAAGAACTGGTCTTCCTAGAATCAACAAGGAGTTTAAGACATAAATCAACTTTAGAAACACAATTCTGAAATAAGAACAAATAAAAGTTGTCTAGAAAATGCTTGCATAATCACACAGTAAGAATTCTGACATTCTTTTCTTCTTAAAAGAATAGCTTAAATTGCCTCAGAACTTCCATTTGAGAACATTCGATTTCTCTGTTGTCATCTTTGTACTCATTTACAATAATTTTCATGGTTCAGAAAAAAAAAGTCTGGTAAACAAGAATATGGATTTTATTTTGCTTCTGCAAAAGATGTGGAATGGTCAGCTGCACTGTGATATAGTGGTATGCTTCTACCCTCATTTACAACTAACCCGCTTCTCTCATTCAAAACTGTCTTTTTACCTTAGACTGACTTTTCACAGGGGAGATAATGATACTCTTATTATGCTTATTGTGAAGTCTTAATCTCTACACTATAAAAAGAAAAGATACTCTTAAAATTCTTAAAGGTATACTAAATTATGTCTTCATCCAAGTGATACCTGTTTATTCCCTTATACTTCAGCTGTGCATTCTGAAAGTCAAAAATCAGTGGACACTTTTCATCCTTTATAGATTTGGTTTAATTTTACTGATATTTATGCAAAACTTCAACTCTCAATTTAAATGTTACGTAAAATCGTACATTGTTTTGTAAATATTTCCTTCGATCTGAAAAAAATGAACAGGTCATTCATTACCTGTAGTCCTATATCTGGTAAAGAAGGCCTATGCCATTTGAGCTTTTTAGTTATTTTTGTTGTTATGTTAGTGGCAGGGATGAGATACCTGGATCTGGAAATAAAGTGGGTATCATACTGATTATCTAGTAAATGCGGCTGTGTATCAATATCTTACTCCTCATGAAGCTGAAATTTGAGTAAAACCATTTTAGAAATAGAATCCGAAGTTAAATTCCATTGTATGAATGGCAAATTACTAATGCACTGATTTACATTCTGGTGAAGGTTTTGGTGAACCTTCCCATATCTATAATTATAAAAAGCTAAAACTACATTTTCATGGACCAGACGAAAATAGATGTATCTTTACCTGAAAGGTTTTCAGAAATGATACTATACTTTTGCTCCTATTACTCAACAAATTTTTTGAGTCTTGAGTCATTAAGTGGAAAGTGGAAACAGAAAATTTTGTTTGATTTGATTAGTTTTAATCGTAGCAAGCTCCATTTATCTGCTTTAAAGCCAAGTGCTGCCTCATGCAACAACAGACTTCAGCAAACTGTATAGGTCTCTCCAGCTACCTCTGCAAAAACAAGCATGTGTTGCACAGAGACTTCCTGGTTGTTATTAAGAGATGCTAAATGGTTTGTATGGATTTGATGACAGAGCAAAATAGCTAGTTTTTGCTTCCTTTGCTTCGATATGTTAATTCCCTCCAAATTGTAAAAGACTAAAGCAAGATTAACTCTGGTGGGGATGAAAGGGGAGGCTAAAAATGTGTTAATATTATTACAGATATCAAGGTGTCTGTACCACCTCGATGAATTACTTCTAAAAATATTATTGAGGCAGGTAATCAATCTTACAGGTTTTGTCAAAAGGTAAGCTCCCCCCAAACCAGATATTGATTGCTTGTAGTAGGACTAAGTTTAAGAATGATAAAGGGCATTTCAGTCAATGCAAACTTTGGCCACAAACACCTTGAGGCATATGCAACAAAAAGTGGGTTTTATGTTTTAATATATTCTCTTCCTCCTTTAAATGCTGCCAGTTACTCAGCCCCCACAGTAATTGCTGGTCTACTTATTTCTCTGATTACAGTTTGTGTTTCTATTTTAAAATAACAAATAAATAAGGGTTATTTTTTTTGACAGCAGCACCTTACAAGCAAGTACATAGCCAAAAAAGGGGGAAAATAGAGAATGATGGGCATGCTATGAAACGAGTGATTTTTCTGCAGGTTGCAACACTGACATGATGTCTGTATTATAAAGACAGCAGATAATATTCTTTTATATTAATTATATGCTGTCATTTAAAAGTTAAGTAGTGTTTCAAATCACACAGTGACTTCAACAGTATTCACAGAAAATGCCAGCAATATTGTGCCAAAAGCCTGACAAGAATTGATGCTAGCAGTTCTGAGACTCTCACGATGCATCCACTGAGAAGGTCATTACTTGAACAACACAACTAACACTTATCTGCAATGAAGGCACTTGCTGCTTCACTGGCAGAGAAATTCAGAAACTCAAATAAAATTATGTATCTAGTTTCTTATTCAACCCAAATTTGCATTAAAGTACAGGTATCAAGGCTGATAAAATGTAAATATGTTTTCTCTTTATAGGCGGAATCTTCATAGATTTCACATGTATGTTTTTCTTAATAATCCTACAGATGCCTTCATGCCCACTTAAAAAAAAACAAAACAAAAACCCCACAAAAACAAAACCACAAAAACAAAACAAACAAACAAAAACTCAAACAAAACCACACAAACCCACCACAACAACAAAAGAGCTGAAAGCCAGACCTGCTATGACAGTAAATCTGTAAATCTATGCATATACATGAGATGAGATAAGATAAAGAATTTATGAAGTGGCAAAAAAAATAATATTCAACACTTCCAAATCCTGTACCTTCAACTTTTCACAACTATATTATAGACAAGAAGGAAGACAAATTTATAAGAAATTTATTCTTAATTTTATTATTGATATTAATAAACGGCATCTCTAAGATACAGGTAAGATGTATATAAGCTGTATCTATACAGAGTCTCCAAATTACACAAGTGTAAGTGTTTTAGCAAGTGTCATGATACTGCATGCACAAGAATCACCCTTCATAATTCCTTTCATTTGCTTCTTAGATGTTAGATAAAATGCAATAAATGTCAATGGAAGATAAAGTTCCACACACTGTTTCCCCTTCTCTGAAACTTAAATGCCTATTGAGATACTTCTGAATGTTACTCAAAAACCTTAACAATATGGTTATTTGGGGGGCAAGGGTGAGCTCCCTGTATGGTTTCAGAAACTTTCAGCCCAGTTACTACCATGTAATTTAACGAAATAGTACTTAGAACAACAAATAACATGAAGTCAAAGTAAGCCAAAAATCTCTTCTAAAAATAATTATCTCACACATTAGCGATAACCCTCAACTCAAAATATACTGTGGTAACAGATTGGTATCAGAAGCATGATAACCATTATTGTGGGCTCACACATATTTTGCCACCCTATTCCTGGTGCATGTCAGTTCATATCAATTGGAACTAAATCATGACTATGCCACATGCCAGCTGACTTGCTCTCTTGATGCCAATGGGAGATTTTAATTCTTGTTTGTTCCTATTAACTGCTTAAACCTACTGTTTGCGTGATGGCTGCAAAGGACTTTGAATCTCCTGGATTTCGTAGGTGTGTAATATAACCATTACACAACAAACAAAAAGGCAGAGAGCTTTCTGCTTGGGTCAGTCACCCTTCTAATTTGTATTTCTAAGAAGAACGTTTCTAATTGTGTGCCTAAATGGAAGACGGAAACATGTTGGTCCACAGAGGCCTTTGGGGCTTAAGCGTCCAGCCACACAGTGGCACCGATGACAAGCTGAAGGTCGTTCCCATTCCAGATACAAGTCATATTTCAAACACGTCTCAGACTACCCGCCATCAGCTGCCTGAGGTGTTCCATTTAGCAAACATCTCATTTGTGTTCTTCAACCTCTAGTTTATTCAGGGCCATAACTCTTACTGCTGGACTGTCTGACATAATTATATCCTGGTATCTGTTCAATTTCCAAGTGAAATTCTGTGCTCACAGCACGTAACGTCTTGTCCTAAGTACTCTTTAAATTTGCTTAGAGATTCAGACTATTAGAAAAGATGGATTAATTAACAGAATACTAGTAATATTTTAGTAACTGTGAGGCAACAACAGGGGTACTACTTATCATCAGGTAACAGTTTCAAATAATCTGAAAAGAAATTATTATCAAAAATGATACTGCATTTCTGAGCTAAATAATTATTCCTCTTAAAATATCATTCTATCTTATTAAAAATTTTAAAGCATGCAGAATATGGAACTATACTGCTTTTATGCTGTGAAAACAGAGATTTTAAAATTATTCATTGTCCTGTCAGACTATCTGCCTAATTCTAAATAAATTAACATCTTCTTATCCCCTCCAAAATATTGGTAGTAAAAATACTCTTCCTACCTTCTATCACATTGTATTGGAGAGAAAAACACAGGAAGAGGGACTTTCTCTACCACAATGGGTTTACAGTGTATATATGTGATAAATAGTAAAACAGGGGTCAACTTTTTCTTTTTCCCCACCCCAAACTAAAAAAGGACAGTGTTACCATGCTGGAATACAAATAGTGTTGAAGTAACAGGTATATTTCGTCCTGAACTACACAGATAACACCCACACTAATTTCACAGAAATCAGGCTTCCATCTGAACTCAGGCCTGCAGTGCACATTCCTTCACATCACTTCCAAACATTTCAGTCCTTGTGAATGGTATTTTCTGGAATCTCATTATAATAGATTATGCATGTTTTATATGTTGCCTCAGAGAACTGCATATTTTAATGCACACACATCTCATCAAGAAATACTAGATCTGCCAGTTTTACTTTATCTACCCTTCATAGATAATTTGCCTTCTGAACAGAACTGAAAAGAGATTTTAAGTGATTTTTAATACAGGAAGAAATCCAGCAGCTGGAGCCAACTGTTACAAAATCTGAAATCCTATTAATTTTTAATCACGTGTCCAAAAGGACATTGCTCTGTATAGATTATACAGGCATATTCAAATAAGTTTAGGAAAGAAGCTTCAGACATTGTTCTCAGAATAATTTTAAGTATGGATAATGATACCCATGAAAAGATGAGTGACAAAAAAATGCTAAGAAAAATCTATTTTGACCAACCAACCAACTACACAAGCGTGTCAAACACATGCATTTTCATTTCTCCAAGAACAGGTTCAACGAAGCATTAAAGAACATATTACCGCAGAGACAGCTGTATTCTAGCATACCAAATCAGGAGAAACGCAGGTTCCTTTCCTGATTTATGTATCCCATAGCATCTTCCTGCCAAGGCTGAGTCCCATGACAGAGAGAGCAGACTAATTCTGAAGACATATGCTATACTTCATCTTTTCTCAAAATCTCAAGTCATTGTGATCGTGGTAGAATCTGACACAGAAACTAAAAGATTTATAGTGCTAAGCCTTGCACAGCTTGCAAAGATTTGCAAAAATGACCAAAGCAGCACTTACTTCATACACTTACTAATTGTATCATGAAAGCCAGTCTGTTTATGGTGATGAAAACTCACAAAAGTTAAATGGCAAAAGATCTTTATTCAAGATTTTTGACCTTTCTCTTTAAATTCTCGACACATATGACATAGGACATAAATTCTTTATGTTCCCACTGCAGCTGGAATCTTTTTTCCTCTTTCAAAGGATTCCCTGCCAAAAAACTAATACTACTTACTTGCTGCATGCTTTTATTCAGTGTTCATCAAAACTTGAACTGCATCTCAGAAAACATCATTGCTGAATAGCAAAATCTGTAACAGTATCCCCTATCATCTTTTTAAAAAAACCTTGAAATGACAAATGAAAGCTCCAGATCCCTTGGTATATGAACAAAAAGAACTGCTGCTAGAGAAATGAAAGAAAGTAAAGTTAAAAATCACAGTAAAAGTTTTCAAGCAAAAATAATCACATTCGAGCTGAAAGCAAAGTTAATTTTTCAATAGCCTGGTCTATTGCTAAGGATCAACACACATCTAGATAGAAAAATAACAAGCTGCAGCTTACCTTGGATAAGTTTAGTGGCATATCCTCTCACGAAGAAAAACTGTTCTTTAGTCCCCAAAAAATGTATAAAAAGAAAATGCGTGATCCAAGTCACAAAGAACGTGGCTGAATCCACCTAAGACTTACATGGACCTTAAAGACAGGGACAGTGACTTGGACTAATACATTGGTGAAAATTTTGTTTATGCTCTTATTACCGACTATTTACTTATTATTTAATTATTAGTGCTTATTAAATTAATAAGAGGATATCATGATCAATGGTGGGGTAGGACAAGTTAGAGGATTTCAAAATAGCAAATAAGACTTCTTCCTTGGAATGGTCTAGGTTCTGACAGTATCTTTCTTTGAGCATATTGTCATTACAAACCTTATTTAAAGTGAGAGATACTTTGAGAAAATGAAGCAACGGACCAAGCTGCCCCAGGAAATTGTACAGGCAGTTTTTCTAGGAACAGAAAAGCTTTGCAACCTCCCACTCATACATCTAACAGAAACTTCTTACCAACAGCACACACCAGCAGAGAAGCATTTTATGGGGAAAGTCTTCAACCAAATGCAAAGTCACATACAGCAGAATGTGAATTCTGGTTACAACAAGCAGTAAAGAAGTGGTTAGGTGTGTTGACTATAAACTAACTTTAATACCATTTGTTTTGTATTATTGCACTGCATGTATTCCTTCATTAGGGAGTTGCTTCTAGAAACATCTCTGCCTCCTAAAATACAGGGTATGAAAACTCTCTTAGAATATTATCCAGTCAGGTCAGGGCAAAACCAAATTCAATGTGAAATCTCATGTGACAGGAACATCAATTATAAAAACAAACAAGAAAACAAACAAGCACCACAACAAAAAACCCCAACCATTTTTCCAATACTTTGTCCTGTTGCATTATCAGTCTTCATCTGTGATTCTCACAAATGCAAAGATAACATTGAACAACCAACAAAAAATTCAAAGAAACACTTAGTATGTAAAAAGAATAAGCTGCGTTACACTGTGCGCTGTAGACACAGTACAATGGAACACTCCTGAAGGCTGATCTATATAATAATACATTATTATAACAGTTATCTTACCCACACAGATATGACCCCTTAAGACACCCCTATTTTTTTTTTGTTAATCTTCCAAGAGTAGGTGAACTCTGTTCTATACACACTTGTCAGAATCAGGTTAGAGATTTTCATAATTGGCACTCCCTCAGCCTGTCATTTTCTTCACTTGCAGTCAAATGACATTGAAAAAGGGACTGGAATACTTTCATAGG
This sequence comes from Caloenas nicobarica, assembly GCF_036013445.1. Taxonomy (NCBI): domain Eukaryota; kingdom Metazoa; phylum Chordata; class Aves; order Columbiformes; family Columbidae; genus Caloenas; species Caloenas nicobarica. The sequence continues at coordinate 8,896,899 of NC_088256.1, forward strand.
TTTGAAAGCATCAGAAACTCTCATTTCCACAGTAATCCTTGGAAGTGAGTGCCAGCTTTAGTGAGGACAAGCAACAGTAAGTGCTACTGCCTTTTCTGAGTATCTTTTGGTCTGTACATAGGAGGTAATGATCATTAAGCAGTAATCAGTAAAAACAGAAACACAACCTATATGGCACCATTCTTTCTGAAATTTGATAATGCTGAAGAACCTCTAAAACAGAGACAGAAATAATAATTATACTAGCTCAACTGTAGATAAAATCTGCTCCCCCACTAGCTGCCCGTGGCAATAACCCGGGAAAGCAAAACTTCAGAAAGATTTAATATGTGGAAAAAACCACAAACACTGTCTATTGAAGCTTGTGATTTAAGTTAATTTTTAAAAAAGTCCCTGAACATAGCTGTAACAATCTCTCAAGAAAACAGTAACAATTAAAACCCTTTTAAACAGCTTTTACAGAAAGTGATGCAAGGCTTCTCTGCACATGCACATGCACATCATCTGAGTGCTAGTTGCATGAAAAATTGCACTTAAAAAAAGATCTTATATATACTCATGCAAAAGGATGTATGTGTGTTTGTGCCTGTGTGTGTGAGAGAGTGAGAGAGAGAAAGCAATAAACCACCTTAAGAGTAACAGAGATTGCATATATCTACCTGAATTCTGAAAATGCGGATGAGTGGCTGGTTTGGTACAAAAGCCAAAGACCACCATTATAAAACATTCCAGATAGTCTGATTTCACAGTTCTGGAAATGGTACCTTTTAATTGCTTTTGACAAAGAATTACATGAGCTGAGGATGTCCTTGGAACAAAATAACATAATTTTGACTTTGCAGTTCACCAGATGTTCAGCTAATGCAAACTTGCACTGCACAGAAAATCCTATTGGGAAAATAAGAGTATTCTGTTCATTTCTATACCTTTATTTCATCTTGCTTTGCCGTAGGTAGTAAAAGTTCCAGTTTTCTATGGATCTTCTGTACGTGGATGGCATTAAAAATTTAATTCCATGTTTTAAAACTTCCCATAAGTTTAATTACTAGGAAAAACCCATTCGAGTGCTTCACAGTCTTACCCTGAAGTGTTTACTCTCTGTTTTCATTATCTGGAGCATTTTACAACATGCGATTTTCCAGTTGACAGGCCAGAAATACAAGTTGTAGAAGCATTCCTGTAAAACATGTTCGACATCACAAATATTACGTGGCCAAGCGCATCTTGGAATGGATGATAGAAATGGGTTAGAAAAAGATAGGAGTCCTTGCACTTCCAAGTTTAAAATATGTGCAGGGATTAGGGAGAAGTTTACCAAGCTTTTTCAGCAAATCAAACAATGAACTAAATGGACCATGTGTCAATGACAGACAACCCTACCAGGAAGTACAGTAAGCAAAGTTTCCATTGGCAGCAGTAGAGTTATTTGGAAGACAGGACCCACACCTAGTTCTCTTTTAAATAAAATTAGTAATTATTCCTGGCCTTTTATTCTCACCCTTGAAATGACAAGACATGAGCATAGTCAGATACAAAGACGGATTATAATATAACACAGGAAGAAGAACAAACTAGAAGCCCCAAACACATCTTCTTCAGTTATAAATTTTATCTTTAAAAACATGTCTAGAGTGTCTGTATGAAAAATGTAATTATAGTTCAGAACTAGCAGCATTTTCTTCGGTTACTGAAAGTAACAAAAGGAGCCAGTGATAAAGCACCGTGTGAAAAAGAAATACTGTGAATAGTATGTACTTCATTTTTTTAAATACAGGTTGTTTCAAAAAGACGGACCAAATTTCAAAGTGGTGTGATTTCAACTTGGGTCCATCTTTCTGAAACACTCTGTAGTTTCAATATATTAAAGTTTCTATACCAATACCTAACAAATGCATGGAATCATACCCTGAGAATATCCTTTGTTAGAATGTTTTCATTAAAGAATCTATTTTACTGCCTTTCTCACTCCTGCACTATTTTAGTGAAGTGAGTAGGAAAATCTTTATTTCTAATTTTTATTTTCATTGCCTTTCAGTGCTATCAGAAAAACTACTGTTTAGAGGCTTTTCCTGCCAGCATTATCAGACAAGTTTACTTAAGACATCATTTTTGTTATAGTCACTGAACTTAAATCTGGACCAGTGTTTGTTCTCACTTCCTTTGCTCTGTAAGGCGTTTCTATGACTGTTTAATGAAGTCATTATTTTAAAAGGTAGAATAATTACTGCTAGGCTCATCCTTATCTGGAATACATCTTATACCGTACGCATCTTATACTGTACTGTACGCATCTTATACTGTAGCCTCCATTCTGCATATAATTTGACATAAATTTTTTCCTTTATTTAAAGTGGAATGGATTACTTTTTTCTCACTCTTTTCTCACTCTTTTTGGATTCGCCAACTGCAATGGTATATAAAGTATATAGGGCAGCAGGGGGAAAGAATGCATTTTCCCAATTAGTTTCTTAACATAATGTAGTATCACATGACTTACACATACCTTTCTTCCCATAATTTTATTAGATTATCTTCTCTCATGATTCTGAATCACCTGTGCTTGCCACTTGATTTGTAGCACTTTGATTCTTACCTGTCTTCTGACAAGCAATTCACCTAAGTGAACTCCTGTACATGAATCTGGTAAGGTTTTGGAAGACAGGAAAATTCCTTCAGTCTTACACTCCAATCATCTGTACTTCTTCAGTTCAATTTAGTCTTGCTAATACACCTTTTCAGTAATCGTCTAGGTCATTTACCTGAGGCAAAAGCATCGTTACAGCTCAGACTTGGGAGGTATCACACACCCGTCTTGCCTGAAAATGACTATGTTTTGACTTTAAGTTGGAATGAAAGCTTCATCAAGCTTCCGCTGTAAATACTGGGTTTATCATGATTCGAGGCAGAAACTTTAAGGTGTTAGCAATAAACTAGATAAAATTTCTATTGGCCTACTGGTAGTCCTATTGTATTAATCAAAACCAGACTAGCCAAAATATGCTTGAAAGCTATTCTAGCTATTATCTCAGATCCTCTTTGTTGGTTTATAGGCTGACATTAACCTCAGCTCATGCATATTGGGTCTGCTGGTTTTTCACTAGGTTTAATTTCTAGCCCTAGTTTGTCTCTAGAATGCTTTGATGCCCTTTATGTTCAAGTCTTAAAGCTTGCGTGCTCAATTTTCACGGTGTAATTATTCTGAAAGCCTTCCTTGATAACTTTATAGGATGATTGTGTAAAAAAACCTGTAAACTCTGCTTTACAAACTTCTCTCCAGATTATTTCAGTCAGTATTTCTGTAGGCTGTTCCTACCAGCACCAGAGATTGTATTGTCTTTCAGAAGGTAGGAATTTTACTTTATGCTCCACTTTCTTCATAATGCCCTGTAACTGTGCAACAGCCAGTCTCCCTTAAGCTATAACTAATATTCAGGACCTCTCCTGATGGGTTTGGATGGTATTGCTCAGAAAAATTATGAGAGAAATGATGTGACTGGTTGCACTTTGGACAATTATTTCAACCAGGTGGGTAGAACAGCTGGTTCATTTCTGTAGGGACATTTCCTTTTATTAATGTGTGTGACATTTTAAAAATCCTTATTGAACAAGAAACGACAAAGCATAAATAGAATATAAAAGAACGTTTGCTCTTCTTCGGCAGTTTTTATCTTACCTTAAATAAACTGGCAAGTAAATGAGATTTTTTTTTCATATACTGCAATGTTATCTATATTAGGTAGGTAAATTTATACTTTATCTAGGAAATATTAATAATAATTTTAAAAGGTCACAAAGCTATCTACTATTCCCGTTGTTGGAAAACATGGATAAAAGGTTTCAAGAGTGTCCTTCACGTTGTCTTTCACTGTTTAATGCTCTGCTAATGACTTAATAGCTAGTGAAAAGAAAGGTAATTAGCCCATTTCTATTTTGTAAAAACGACATTTAACAAAAGATTGCAGGTGGTGGTGAGACGCGCGGGGCTGCACCCAGCCCTGTCGGCCCGTGTGGGGACAGCGGGGTGTCTGTGTGGAAACTTGGGGGCTGCCACAACGTTGGAGTCTACCAGACCGGAGAGCTGACTTAGAGGTGAAGAGCAGCCTTCAGAAGACACCGTGGGGGTAGGTTTATGTCTAAGCCTTTTTATTTGAAGTGCCTTGGCAGGTGAGGCTGCCTCATGCCCTGTTAATTCAGCTCGTTGTTTCAGTTAATGGTTTAATGACAGAGCAGAGAGCCGGAGGCGGGAAGGCTCCCCTGCGCCTGCCTTCCGTCTCTATTCCTGAGGAGAGGGCAAATACCAAGTACTTTTCTTGATTTTCAGAGATATTGCACATACCCGAAGGTATCTCAAAAGCAGCAGGTTTTACGTGAATACCTTATGTGGGTGTTAAAGAAAGTGTATCTTTTGTAAGGTAAAGAACAGCGATATAATTGTGTTTGCTTGGTGTTTGTTTGGTTTGGTTGGTGTTGGGTTGGTGTTCGTTTGTTTGGTTTGGTTGGTGTTTTTTTGGTTTGGTTGGTGTTGGGCTGGTGTTGGGTTGGTGTTTGTTTGGTTGGTTGGGTTGGTGTTTGTTTGTTTGGTTGGTGTTTGTTTGGTTTGGTTGGTGTTTGGTTTGGTTGTAACTGACCAGTGTGTGCCACGGCCTTGGAGCTCAAAGGGTTGCTGTTGTGCTGATGTGCACAACAGATACTTCTCAGGTCCTTGCTGTTTTAAGAAAGTTTAAACAAGCCATAGTCTGTGTGATAGAGTAAGCATAAAAAAAAAAATACAAGCCCTATGATTCTACAATTTTGCATTATTTTAAACAGCATGGGGTTGGGGTGGGGTTTTTTGGAAATTTTTGCTCCATCTTATTTTGTTGTGGGTGTTTGATCACCTCCAAAACATGACGTGCACTGTATCTTTCTATACCGTTTAGTATTTTCTACAGAGCAATACATGCTTTCTCTACCTTAATAAGAGACATCTAAAAGTGTGTGTGGATGTGTTGGTTGTGGTTTTTTGTTTGTTTGTTTTGTTTTTCCCGGAATATGAGGTAGTTTTCTGGTCACCAGCTTTTCCCAAGCATAAATAATGTCAGTCTTTTTCCCAAAAATTCAGCACAGCAAAATGCATAGCTGCCCCACTGAATTCTGTGCATGACAAATTTGCCAGCAGTGGGCTGGTTGGACTAGAAATGTTTTCCTTAGTCTTGTGAGGTTGGAAGGTATTGCAGCAATATAATCGTGCTAAATATCAGTAACACATGTTTCTGCCCCCCAGCTGGAAGGTGTTGAGAATTACTGTTATCACATCTCATTATTTAAGGTTGCACTAAAGAAACTAGCTGATTTTCAAATATTATTTGTGAAGAATTTTGCTTGCCTTCTAAAATTGAGTGGTAGCTAAGTCACTTTGCTCCGCACTTGAAGTGTGAGCACACACATATGTATGTTTATGCATACATGTACACACATGCAAAATTCGAAGCTCGGTTTTAGTAACTACTATTTATATCTCTTCTAGCTGCATAGATGGTAAAAAGAAGAGGCTGCAAATGCTTGTGAGTAGTTGCTATCCAGAAATAATCCAAAAGTTAACTGTAGAAAAAGGCATGCTTGCGTTACACCTTTAACGAAAAAAAAATTCAGAAGTATGTCAAACACAGAAATACATGACTAGGAACAGAACATTAAAACTGCACCAGTTATTGACTAGAATTTGTTGTTGAGGCTGTAGCTCTCATTTTGAAGTAGAGTGATACTGTATTTGAACTTTGAATTTTGATTGCTTGAATAACCAGCAGTAGCAAAAACAGATTAATGTCTTTTTTGAGTGGTAGCATATCATACTTACTACTAGACAGAGAAATTTAAAACTACATGCAGAGTAAAGGAGGATGAAGTGCTTTGAAGATAATTTAAAGTGGGCCTGAATCTATGCTTGTATATCCAAAATGAACACTTATTACTCTTCGTGTAGAAACTTGTGTCTGTATCATCTCCTTTTCTTTTTTTTTTTTCCCCTTTTTCATTTGCCAGTCACACTTATTTGCACTTTCATTTGTGGAACATAAGCAGCAATCACAGGCTGCCACATGGCTAGCTTTCCTAAGAATGTACTTGTTTTCTGAGGACATACCACTATCTCAAGAATGATTTGCAAATTCTTTGTGATTCGAGAACACTGATAAAAGCCAGCTTTCTAGTGTAGAGATGATGGAGTAAACTAGATGCTTTATAATACCAATTTAGTCACAGTAACGATATGCAGTTTTATAATTGGATTCTGAAAACATAAATCAACAGCTCTTTCTGTATCTAAATGAGAAAAAAATTGTCTTTGCTTGTGCTTCCCTAAAGTTAGCGCTAGCTTTTAGTAATAATCAGTAGTATCCTGGACTAGGATCATATGCTGATCATCAAGTTGCCAGCCCTATTTGTGAAATCTGTCAAGAAATGCTTTTTTTTTTTTTCTTTTTTTCCCCCTTTCCTTCTATTGGTCTGCCAGTCTCAGAATGAAATTTAAAGAGAACTTACGAACTTGTGAATGCATGTCAGGCTACAAATAGGCTAGGTCTCTGAAACCTCCTAATGGCATACAAAATCTGTGCGATTTTAAATATACATGCTGCAGTTCTGGGTTGGCTACTGTTTGGTTTTGGTTGCTTCCAGACTTAGTCTTGGTTCTCCAGCTTTCCGTCGTAATTTCAGTAAAACAATACATTCATTTATGAACATTTTTGTTGTTGTTAATCTCACTACTGTTTCTTAACTGGAAAATTCACTTTTGAATGTGCAAATCTGTAAGTGCTGTGACGATCTGAAACTTTTTTGTTGGAGTTGAGGGACAACTTGCACTCATAATAAAAAGTAAAAAGGTGTTTGGAGAATATTGGTGCTTTGTAACATCAGCTATTGTTGAGAGCACCTTCCAAGGTTCTGTCTCCTTTGCTTTTTCCAGAAATAATTATGTGCTTAATTTCTTGTGTCTTAAAGCTTATGACATAAATTTGGCCTTTAGTGGAAAGTGTATGGGGAAACTGGCACACACTGCAACAACTATGTGTGTTGCACCTGTTGGATGACTCATTTTAATATAATGTACTTCTACATCTGAGTATCATGAAACACAGCACTGAAAGCTTTTTTTACGTTACTTTGCATTTCATTTAACACTCCCTTTAGATAAAATGTGAGTTAGTATTTTGCCTTAGAGATTTGTCTGATGCATTGTCATACTCTATGGTGAAAATATTGTGAAAACGGATATGGTGTGCCCTTCACTTTGCTAGATCTGGAATGTCTGTTAGCTCTCTGCATTCAGTGAGTTTCTAACTACTCCTTCTTAAGATAACAGGTTTTCATTTTGTTGTTTATGTACCTCTTGTTTTGTATTCCAGGTGCTCAGTTAACATTTCGTTAAATCACATCTTTCCAGCTTTAGTCGGGAGTAACTTATTGATGCTTAATCTACATCATTATTATTCTGGGCACCTAGGTGAAAAACTCGAGTACAAATAAAAGGAACCTAGATTTTTCTTGATAAAGTGTGTATGGTGAACTGCTTGAGAAAATTTGCTGTATTTTCTGGATGCCTCCAGCTAAGACAACATGTTAGGTCTGAAATGTAAATTTTAGAAATTAATCAATACATTAGTCAATGCTAAAAACAAACTTCTGTGCATCTTATAATAAATAGGAGAAAAGTTAGATTCTCAACTAAACAATGCTTTTAAATTCGAATCCTCTTTTTCCACAGTAATTGAGCTGGCACATTTCCTATGTCAAATTGTTTCGAGAGCTGAAGTCTACTATCTGCTGCTTGCCCTCTCAAGGCTTATAACAAAATTCATCAGCAGCCTGTTCTTGATATAAATGCAGTTAACATATCAATTTCAGTCATATAGATGAATTCTAAAATCAGCGTGTGTTTTAAACAACAAGTTCTACTCTGACTCATAATTTCTATTCGTATAGTATTCAAGAAACACCTAATCAATGTTTTGTTGACAGGTACATTTTCAAGAAAAGCTTATCCAATAAATACTTCAGGTTTAGAAATGTCCCAGCCATTTGTAAAAACTATTAGTCTGCTACATCTCCATTTAATCAAGAAGCTATAAAGCAGAAAGGATGTAAGTTGGTGACATTAAAATGAACAACACAAGTACAGTCTCTCTATAGGCAACAGGGTGGAACAAGGTCTAACATTTAACAGTACGTCAGTACTACAAGGATGTGTGATGTACTGTGTCAAATGTGAGTTCAAATGAAGTATCTTCCAGATGATGATTACCTTTGAGCTACACTTACTAGCAGTCATTCAGTTATGCGGTATTAAGCTTAGATAAGGAATAACCCTATCTAGCGCAATTAACTGTTACACAGCCAGTAGGCTGCTGGATTCTCTTAGGTTTCCTCTCTTCTCTGTCATTGTGAGTCATCCAAGTAAAGTGCGACAGAAACTGCCAGTGCCCCCAACCTGAGCTAGTGATGAAATTAAGTCAGACTGTAAGTTTAGAAAAGATAGCACATACTGTATTCTTAATATAAACCACTGTGCTTGATTTCACATGGCTTACTGCCAAGTTCCAACTTTCTAAACATTTGCAAACAGGCGTTTACAAAACTCAACTGAGTCAGGTCAAACTGTGTCAAAACTGAATTTCCCGAGGAGTTTTTCTGACAGCCAGTCACCAGTACTCATACTGTATATATTGAAAGCATTCAGCAGGCAAATACTGTAGTGAAGTCCCAGTCTACTGTGTAATTTTTCTTTCATACTAGGATTTTGAAATTAAATGTTGCCATTTAAATTATCTTCTCAGTTTTAGACAAAACCTTACCTTTCCAAATGTGTTTCATTTCAAAAGGATGTAATGACATTAGGAGTATCCTGTGTAAGAGTGATACTACTGAGTGTATTGTTACCTTCTCATCTGCAGTAGGGGCTGTCATGTCCTGTAAAACTTTATTTTCTTGCAAATAGACTAAATAGTGCCTGAGAGTATGGATGTGATGTGTGGCATACAAGAACAGTGTTTAATGTGCTCTGCCTTTTTATAGAAAAACAACAAACACCCTTTTCCCCACTTACACTTATTTGCTTTTCCTTCAGTTACTCAGGGCTATATTTAATTAACAGTTAAAAGTATGGGGCTTTAATGACATATTCCCTTAGGTTCCTTGAGACTGTGGGGTTTTACTGTGAAGTAAATGTGAGTATTGGATGAAGATTCTTTTTGTAGGACCTGTGCATTATGATGACGATATTCTTGCCTCTGGTTTTAAGGAATGCTTCCTCTTTCTTCAAAAGTGACTTTGCAGTAAGAATCTTAATAATAAAACTTTTTGTCATTATAAATACAGATTATTTTTCTTTACAGTTATATATTTAAAGGCAGAGAATTCTTGCTTATATCAAGGTGAATTACATTTGTGGACCTCTATTGAATACAGAATCATTAACTCTGAAAAAGCTTCTTAGTCTTAGTTCTGTTTTTTCCTTCTTACTGCAAGATGTGAAGTCAGATTTCCCAGTTATTTTTAAAATTTGTGTTGCAGTGTATAAGGATAGATTTATTACATAGCATATGAGGACTTGAAAAATAAACATTAATTAATGTAATAAAATCTGTCTGTATTTCATTTCTTTTCCCTAGAAGAGAAAAGTCCTAGCTAAGACTGAATTTTATCAGCCCAGTTAAGTGCTGATTATTCTCTTCTTGGTACCCAAGGCATCAACAGCACACTCATCTGACTCTCTAAACACCAAGTCCCTATTGCTACTACGGAGTGTTACTAGTGCACATAATTACATCTACTCAGTGTTTATCAGCAGGGTTCGCTCTCAAAATGGCTGTGTTCAAAAGTGATGTTTCCTGTGAGCTACCTTGTGCAGATAGAGTGCGGTGTCAGTACAGCTCCCCTCCATCTGTTAGAGGGTGCTCGTAACTACATATCTTGTTTCACTCTGGGGAGGTACTGTATTTTAATTCACATGCCATTTAGAAATGTAATATTCCAAGCAGCCAGAAATAAACCATTGACTTTGAGCTGAGCAGTAGAGTAATAAAGAAGATGATGTAATGCGTTAGTTATGTAAATGTTCACAAAGGAAAAAATAAATTTTAATTGCTGAATTTGACTGGCAGGTCCTTTTCTGACTGAGATCTTAGATAATACTTTCCCCGTGAGAAGCTGTGAATGTTCTGCTTGCAAAAATAACAGCTAATGCAGGTACTTAGTTTGTTTTGATACTTCCCTGATTTACAAATCTCACTGACCTTTGGCATTTCCTTTATGTCTACTAACCTCTAAAAATCTGGATCACACTCCTCTGAAGATGTTTATTACATTCTGATAAGTTTGAGGTGTGTTACATGTGTATCATAGTACACTGCAGGCTATAGAGGCAAGATAATGAAAGCAGTATAAGCTCTGAAAGTCGTGTGAAACGTTCTGCTTCTTCTGTAACAAAATTAATTCTTTCAGAGTAATTTACTGCTGTATCTGTTACTGTTTTCTCAGAAGCCCAAATCAGAGTGGATACTGTGCCAAGTAAGACAGACATAACTTATTTTGGCCACAGGCTAAGAGAGGTGCAAGATGAGACAGCTCTTCAGAGCACCGAAGCTAGTTTACATGAAATCTATGGAGAACCAAGATAATCGCTAGCCTCTTGTTGGGTAACAGCCAAGTGATAATCTAATAATTATTGCTGTATAAAATATGGTAAGAGTTTCTGAAGAAATTTGTTTCCCTACACATTTTCAGATTTGGGAAAACCCAAGGAAGCAGTAAAATTTAATTTGAACCATAGAGTGTAATAAAATTTCTCACTTGGAACAGCTTGCTGATGCACTGTAATCATGACAGAGTTAGGATTTGGTTCAGTTCAGACCTGGTTGAATCGATTCATACTCTCTGGTTACAAACTTCAGCAGTCTTGGAATTATCTGTAGTTTTGTAGCTGTGAATGTTCAGTGGCTCATCTGAAGAACATTTCTACCTATGCTGTAACATGCTTTTCTAAGACGTGAACCTGAAGACACGTTCTGTAGCAAATATACAGAGTTTTTGATTTTCAGGTTAGAGTCATAAAGTCTCTGCTGCAAAATGAGAAGGTTTGTTGAAAAACCTGCAAACTGTTACACCTGGGTTTTCAGTGCATGCTCAATTACATACATGACAGCTTATGTTTTGAAGTTACAAGTTACGCATTTGAGGAGAGGGGAACTGTTTTATTTGAGCATCAGAAAGCAATGGAAGCTCTTGAATTTCTTTATTGATAAAACAAGCCTTAGCACTGCTTAAATTTGCTAGCTCTGGAGCTGGGTTATTCTCTCCAAATACAACTGCCTTTTGCAGAGCCGGAAAACACCTGGTGTTCCCTATTAGTAAATAAATGCCTACAACATGTATATGTAGGAGTTCTGTTCTGCTAGAAAATACCCTCTTTTTGCACATAATCGAACTAGCCGTGAACAAAAAGTTGGACTTTGTCCCACCCCTTTGAGGTTGTTAACAGTCCCGAGTGTATGTCATTTGCTTTCGGTTTGACCAGAAGTTCTATCCCTGAGAAATTTTTTTTAAAGATTGTTCCTCAATAAAACCCCAGACATCTCTTGCAACATCTCATTTGGGATCATCTCATCTGAAACTGTTATGGAATTTCACTTCATTTTGGTCTGAGTTATACTAATACATGCCAGAGACTTAGAAACTAGTGCCTAAAGAAAACAAGCAAACAAACAAAACCGAACAAAACCCACAAACAAACAAAAAACCCAAACAAGCAAAAACCCCAAAATGAAACAAAACAACCCACAAAACAAAACAAACCCTAAGCAAACCCCAAACCAATATTCAGGTGTACTGTGTGTGCACTGTTGTGTGTTTTTTTTTTTTTTTTCTTATGTGTTTGGTTGGTTGCTTTTGGTTGTTTGTGGGTTTTTGTTTAGTTGGTTTGTTTTGGTGTTTGTGGTTTTTTTGTTTGGTGTTTTTTGGGGTGTTCTTTTTGTTTTCTTTTTGTTTCAATGCTCAATCAATTCTATCAGAATGCTATGTATTTTTTTATCCTCTTCTCAATGCTAAGACTTTTTTTAAGGATAACATGCGCTTGCTTAAGGCCAGCTACTGGACTATTTGTATGCTTTGGATTCTGATTTCATGAATACTACAGTTATAGAAACTCATATGATTAGATTCAGAATGGCAATAGTCACCAATGGTGACACTGGGTTGCTCTGGAGACAGCCTTCCTGTCTTTTTTTCCCTTTTATATTACTTCTTTAAATGAAATGTTGCATTCCAGAGGATGAATGTGGTAAAATGTTTCTTTGTGTATTCCCCTAGCTGTTAATAAAATAAATAAGATCAGAGAAGTTAGTACATTTCTCAGTGAAAACTTATTTTTTTAATTCTGCTGTATTAGCTGGAGTGTGGAGGTTTTTTTGTTTAACACTGCATTAGATCGCTGTTATATCTACCTTTACTATCTTTTACCTATCTTTTAATAAAAGAAGACAAGGGTGTGGTTATCATGAGGATATACTTCTGGAATACTGTCATAAATGAGGTCTTAACAGGAAGTTGGAAACACTGATGATTTATGGCTTTCTACAACACTCATTAGGCATGCACATCAAAGTGTAACATCCCATAAATAATATTACATGCTGTAAAAAGCCATAAATTGCCATTTTGCATGTGAGTTATTACCATAAAACAATTTTATTCCCCGCTGCTAGTGTGAGTTTCTATGGCTTCCTCACCAATTCCCTGACTAATGATTTCAGCAACTGCAGGAAGAAGACCAAGGGATACGGTGGCTGATTAGGCAGCACAATTGCCTTAAAGCTGTTAAGTCAGAGGTTAAACTACTTTATAGAGAACTACGGTCTACTCGCCTGGTAACATCCTTAACACGGAGCATTTCTGAGTATCACTCAGACCAACTGTATTATTTTGTTCGCTGCCGTTAATATCTGCCTACTGAAAACCAGAAATGCTTTTAAAATAATGATACCAGTTTGTACTGAACAGTCAGCTGCAGTAGAATGAAGATAAGCTAAATCCTGTGGAGCAATTCAGTCTCTCCCGTTGATCTGCCCATCACAGAATTTGCAGCAGTGCCTCGGAGGAGATATTGTTAATATTACTGCAGTATGCTGCAGGAAATTGGAATACTTTTAAGCTATGGACCATCAAAACACTGCGTTCTATGTCTTACTCTGTATTACAAGTCAACTTGAGCAGAGCTAAATAAGATGAGGGATTTGCAGGTAGTACTGGTTTTTTTGTTTGTTTTTTTTTTTTTAAATGCAGCATTGCTGTGGTATTGGGATTCAGGGAAGGTATTGCATTACTCCAAGTTGTAGTGCTTATCGTTTCCAGGAGGAAGACAAGAAACAATGTGTCAACATTAACTTCTAATTTTAGACACCTTTGGGATACTTTCCTTTCAAAATGAGTACAACCTTTGAGGCTGCTGGCTATGAAGTGTCATTAAGAAAACTAGACACTGCCGCTTCCAAATGCAATGCAAACCCAAAATAATTTATCATGGCTTTTCCAAGAAATTCCTCCAAACAAGTCTGTTCTTTTCCCTGGAACACTTGTGTATACCGTGGCTTTTAGGGAAATTTTTCTTTGCCATGCCTTCATTAAACCTTAGTTTAGCAACTATCTTTCCTTATCCAACCTCTTTGAGTTCAAGGTATTGAAGAGAGAGAGAGAGAGAGAGAGAGACTTCTCTCTAAAAAGCACCTGGGTAATCTTGTTTTAGGCATGATGTAAAGGATAATTCTGATAAAAATCAATTTTAGCATTTGCTAGCCATTTTTGTCGCATTATAAGAGAAGAGCTCTTCCTCCATCCCACCACTCCTCTCCCTGCCGACTTGAGCACATTTTTTGCTAAATCATGCCCTCTACCGAGTCAACTCGGTGGGATTAAAATTACAAAACTTCGTTGTACTTGAGGTGGATTTTTTCCCCTTTTCTTCCTAAAGTAGCTGGAAGAACTAAGTATGATTCATATGAGTAACTAATTTCTACGTTTAGCTAGATGAAAGGTCAGTATTTTAGTATTTGGAATGAATTGCTACAGCTGCCACACTTTTATATCATGCCGTGCAGGAAAAGGAAGCAGTGCTGTTTGTACTTTGTAATCCTTGTAAACTGTGGAGCTCTCCTTTGGCGTTCAGAATTGCCAGCAACCAGTGGCAGGTGGCACAAAAATGCCACCGGTGGAGCTGGGCACTGTCTCTCGCAAAAATGGCTTTGCATCCCTGGGCTCACCCCAAGATCCCTCCAGTGTCACCCCGACGCACCCCTGGGCTTTACCCAAGACCCTCCCTGTTTGACCCTGGGACTCCCCCAGGGTGACACCAGTGGGGTCTCGGGGTGACCCTAGGGGTGCCCCAGGGTGATACCGGAGGGGTCTCAGGGTCACCTTGGGGTGAAACTGTGCGGGTCTTGGGCTGATACAGGTGGGGTCACAGGGTGACACTGCGGGCATCACAGGGTGACCTCAGGGGTATCCCGGGGTGACACCAGGGGCTCAGGGGGTGACACTGGGGTGACAGCAGGGGGGGGTCGCAGCCTGACCCCAGGGGTCCCAGCGTGACATGGGGGGCATCCCAGGGTCACCCTGGGGTTACACTGGGGGAGTCTGAGTGACCCCGGGGGTGCCCCAGGGTGACACCAGCGTGGTCTTGGGGTGACTGAAAAAATGCTTGCAGGTAAGTGTACTAAATATTGGTAATGAGCTGTTATAAATTGATGGGCTGTTTCCTGGTTCCAACCTGAGCAAAATAGTTGAGCTTTGAAAGAGATGAGGATGATTTAATTTAAGACAGGACACAGGTGAAATCATCCCTGTGGTCTTGGTACCCTGTTGACTTCTGAATGTACAAGATTTATTTTACTGGGTCATTTAATTTTGAAAGGTAATTATACTACAGAAAGGTACACAGTGGGTGGGTGTGGGTGCCAAGACAAATTTGTTAGGGGAAAAAAAAAAAAAAAAAAAAAGCACCTGCTTAGACCTTGCATGTTTTGTTTTTTTAATAACAGTACTTAGCTCTCCTGCCTTCTCTGAGCTTGGCTGATTGTGAAATCCTCTTGTGCCCTCTGGTGGATGAATTGTAAGTAAATGGATTGGCCTATTTAGAAGAGGGCTCATGAAACCCACTCAGAAAATCAGCAACAACAGCAGAAGTTCTATGAGTGTTCAGGAAAAAAAAAAATATAATTTTGGTAGACATATGAGTGCGCTATATTACTGCATGCTTTCTATGTAGAGAGCAGTCTGAGTTCACTTGCATTTTAATGTCCTCCAGTTTGCTGTTGACTGCTTGGAAATCAATTTTCTGTTGTTTTCTAAAGACTTGAGGGTTTTCTGTCTTGGTAAACATGCACCTACTGTTATGTACTGTCTTAATCTGTATTATCTCATCTTTACACAAATCATATCAGCCATTTTCTGTTCCCAAACTTTTAATGCACGGTGTTCAAATTGAGATGCTGAATATGTGTTAATAAATAAATAAATAAAAGGCTGAAATGACAGTAGTTTGAATACCAGGATAGATTCATAAATAAACTTAAGAAACTCACACAGGATTAAAATCTGAGTGAAGTCTACTGTGCTCTAGGAGAGCTCTATGGAAACTATAGAACACAGGAGGAGTGTTCCCCCCTACCTTCTTACTACTAGAAACTGCCACAAGTGGTTTTGTCTTTTCTATTATTCTGTTTTCTATGAGGGATATTAGTTATGATGTCTTACTGAAGAGGCCACAGCCTTATACTGCACTTCAAGATTACTGCATGGTAGTATAATTCTTAGGACAATTTCTACATAAACATTTGATTTTGTTTACATGGGGATTTTTCTAGAATGGACATCAATAGACAATCTTTGGCAACTGGTACAAATAATTGAGAATAAAATTCAGAATTAGTCTTAGATCTATTTGTGTGCCCAGATAACTTGAAAAACTTACACAGTGACCAGCAATATGCCAAAATTAAAATAAGGTGCTAAGATTAAAGGAGTCTTTTCTCTAGAGAGACCAAGATGGATATTTTTGTGTACGTTTTTTATTTGTTTTTAATTGATGATGACTGGAGTAATGTGGTAAGTTGTAAAACAGAAGATTTTGTAACTTAAAGCAGGTGATTGCATTTCTGGACAGACTAGAAAAGTATGTGTTCTTACTGTTATATGACTGCTATTTTTGGATTCAGAAAGCAGTTCTGAGAATGTCTATATGAAGCAATTCAGTGTAATGTGAGAGGCATTGTAGGCTACAAGTTTTGTGATAGCTTAATTTCAAAAATGAAATATCTTTGATGAATGGTTTGTAGAAACACATGATGCACTTAAGATATCCTTTGTATTGTTTATTATTATTATTTTTTTTCTGTGTTTGCTTTTACCACATTCGCTTTTGCTAAATCTTTGTATTCATGCGTCAAAGGTTTTACCCGCAAAACAATTTCAGGACAGAACTTGTCACTGTAAATGGCTTTTTGGGCTGTAATGTCTCTGGGAAGTGAGTAAGGTGAGGCAATGTCATTGGTAAATATGAACAGTTTTGCTCGGTATCACCATGGAAGCCCATCTTCTAGCACTGCACTTCAAAAACTGGCTGTGTTTTTTTTAATCTTATCAAGCAGCTGGGGAAAAGGAAACACTCCGCTGTAGAATAAGATGATTAAAAAAGGGGCTGGCAGTTGGCATCCTTAGAAAGGTGAAATGAAGATTCTAACTTAATGTGCCCTTATAGTATACACTGCTTGTGCAGGTAGGTATTTGGGCAGAATTGCTTTTGAAGGAGGTGGTGCTTCTCAGATGGTTAAGTGTTCTAGTCTCCATTTCAACATTGTGATCATAACTACTTCACCGTTTGCCTTTATTTAGTGATAATACACATAACTAAAAATGCTTTTCCACTGCTAAAAGACTATAGAATGAAGAGCTAGGACAGTGAGGGTTTATGGCTTTGTTCTCCACCACCCCCTGCCCTTCTTCTGTGCCCATTACTAGATGCTCGGATAATGATTTTAGGTAGTTGCTTGTATTCAAAAGCTAAGTATGAGAATCAGTCAAGTAATTAGTCTCTTACTTAGATAGGAGTCTGAGTAACCTAAGCAAAGGAACTTCACTAACAAGTGATTATTTAATTAACATACTGTACAATAAGCATCTAGTTACATCTAAATTAAAGACTTGAGACGCTAATTTAAAGTGCTGTTGTTAGGCCACTGGTCAGATTAGTTTACAGCTGTAGTAAATCTAAAATTGTTTTTCCATTTTATATTTATCAATATAGTTTGATAGGTGTGGACTAAGCAGAACAGAAGATAAATCGTTGTGAACAGTTAAAAAAAAAATTCCAGATGGTAATGGGAAATAAATTAGTAGCTTGCTTCCATTTGCTTCATTTGAGATGTGACTGTATCTCATTTCCACTAACATTTAAATACCTAAAGAAATAAAAATTAGTATTCAGATCTGGTTGCTCTGAAATTGATAGTATTTTCAGTAACTTCAAAAAAAGAAGCTGAATTTTGAGATTTTTTCAGGTCCTTTAAAGAAACAATAACAACCATGAGTGTTCTAACACAAGCCAAGTGTTGCTTATTTTGAACTTCTAAGAGGTCAACTCTTTGATTAGGGCAATTACAAATGTTGTATGGCAGGTGTTAGCAAAGTTTAACTCACCAGGATATGTAATGCATTAAGAAACATTAAAGAGAGGAAAATATTTTGACTCCTTATATGCTTTTTAGGATAACCAGAATGATCCATGTTGATGCAGTTTATGAAATGCTGTTGTTAATGGGTGCAGATAACAGTTTCCATGTTATGACAGACCCAGCTTTGATGGGGATAGTAAGTCACTTAAGATTTGATTTAAGCAGAGAGTGTATCTGTTGGTTATATGAGTTCATTTGCTGATAATGTATTAGGATAGTTTGTGTCATGTACTGCAATTTGACTTCTTCTCTAATGTAATTTTAGACTGATCCTCATTTTTTTCCCCCCATTATTCTTTTTCCTCATGTAATTCTTGGAAGCCGTTGTGTTCTAGATGTATAATGTCTTACATACTTGAGGCTGAGATTGAAGAGAGAGATTATTTATTTTTATTACCTTAGATTCTTGAGATTAGCTCTTCCTTTCATGTTAGGCTATATTATCAGGAGCATGAGAAGTGAGGTTCTTTGTACCTATCTACCCACAGAAATGCTAAAAAACCAAACAAACAACAACAACAACAACAACAAACAACAACAAAAAAATAGAATGACTGTATGTTATAGTTAAGGGGACAAGAAAAGTGTGGCCGAAGTTTGACTGCTGAATCACTGTTCATGCACATGTCTGGCAGGATCACTGCTAAAAACAAAGCAGAAAATCCTCCTGTCTCTGATGTTAAGGTATGTGTCTTGACTTTTTAACTTTATAGTCTCTACTTTGAAGAAACACGGTGGTGGTGTAACACTAGTGCCACCAAACAGCTGTTAGAGCACCTGTGCTTATAGCTCTTGGTAAAAAGAAGATCATAGACGAATGAAAGTTGTTTTTATTAGGACATTGTCCTATTTTTTGTACTATTTATGACTAAGAGAACTTACAATGCAGTTTAAAAGGGATAATACTACGTTAATTTACCTCCTTTCCTTTCAAAACTGAGTGCAGAGTGTCATTATTTATGTCTGGAAAATAATATTTTCTGTGTGAAACAACCAAGTTATGAAACAAAACAACACAAAATTTTCTTCTAGGAGTGTTAGCTTAGGTTGTGAATAAGAAGCCTTCAAACTCTAGGTGATTTATCCAGGGGAAAGATAATTTGATTCAGAAATACTGCTACACAGTGTCTCAAAACCTCCCCTGCTGTTTTTTTTTTTCTTTTCTTTAAAGTTGTCTTCCTTGTATCAGGCTGTTTGTTGTCTCAGGGAAGAGAGCTTATCTAGGGACCCTCAGAACAGAGCACTGTAAGAGATGAAGTCTGAGTGAAGATTCCATGTTACAAAGCACGTACTGCTAACCACAAAGGAACGAGGACTCCAGTGAGGTGCCCCAGCAGTCTTCCTGGATGAAACGTGACTTTGTTTTCTTAAACAGTTGAGCCCCTCGTGGGACTGCATACAGCCCCTTCATCAAGATGCTGTAATGAAACTGAATTTTGGCTGTGCTGGCAGTGCAGTCTGTGTACAAGTAGGAATTGCTGTTGCATTGAATGAAGGTGTGTGCTACTCTGGTCTGTGTTCCTACACAGGTCATCAGGATGATTTGCTTTAGTATTCCTGGCCCCCGTCTGGTATTTGATTTGGGATTTTGATATTATGTGACTTTTCTTAAAGATGAATTAAGTTTTCTGTGAACATATTATGATATGGAAAAGAATAACTGGAAGGAGCCAAGACACTAATTGGGAAGCCTTTTCATTTTGCAGTATGTATTTTAATAGTAAAATGTACCATTAAATGACTAATATAACACAAAATAGCAAACTGTTTCTGCCATTCACTTACATTTGAAAATAATTATTTTTAGAGAACAAAAAATATTTTGCAGTGTTAGTCGCATTCAACACAATCTTCAGTAGAATTTGGGGTAATGGAAAGAAATTTAGATCATGAATCTGCTCCAGCTTTAAAAATTGGTAATCTGTGGACAGGACATAAACAAGAATATGGTGGTTAATTTTTGTTTTCTGAATAGTTCAGTGATGCGAATATATCCCTACTTGCATATTTTTCATTTTTATTTTGTCAGTTTGCCCGAAAGCACACACTGCCTATTCGAATCACTGTACAGAGGATTTAAAACTCCAAAGGGTCCTGTTGAATTCAACTTTCTGTTGGCATAAGTATCTCAAATGTGCCAGCAATTTACATTTAAGGAGCGTTAAAGTCCTTGCACCGTTCTCCCCTTCTGTCCTTGAATTGGTAAATCTGCTTAGTCAGTGTAGAAAATTCAGCAAAGCTAATGCTTTTTGAGTTCATGTCGTCGTCTGCTGTTTTGATCTGTTCAGTAGAAAAGAGCAGGCTCAGTCATAAACTACTTAATATACAGGAACAGTTGTAGTATTTTACTGGAGGGCGGGGAGGAGAATCCTTTAGTTTGTAGCAGTAGATATAGTGTGTAAATCTTGAAGCAGCTGTGGACAGGAAATTATTTATGCAAGTCTCTGAATTTAGACTTGCCCGTGGAGGAATAAAAGTTAAAAGTTGAGTTGAAAAGCACTTGACTTTCTAAAGAGCAGTGCACTTTTTCTGAACACAATATGTAAGTAGTAAATTAAGGAACAGAATATGCTAAAATAAAAATTTTGGAGTTATTTATCTGGTATTTTCAGAGTTGTAATTTTTATGTCATTATAAGATAAAAAAATCTCACAACTATGTAGTTATTTTTGTAGGTTTTAAAATAGCTGATTGAAAACACTTCTACGGGGGGAAAACATTGGGTTTTTTGGAAATAAACCTTCTCCCGTGGTTTTGAGTTTCCGCATGATGTATCACATCCTATATTTTGTCAAATTATACCTGTCAAATCATACTGGATAATGTGACAGAACATGAAACGAGTGAAGCAACGTGACACTATGTGTCAAAGATAATGCTTCATGTAGAAACTTATAAACAAATGCTTGGATATTACCAATGTTGATATACTTTTCTTTACACATAAAAAGTCATGTTGTATAGTGCCTATTTTTTGAAGTTATGTATATGGGTACGTATAGTGATGCTGTGGGAAAACTCTTGTATGGTTACTTGATGAATTTAATGATGATTTTGAGAAGCTTTGTGCTAGTTCCCAGCGAATGCCTCCACTACTGTTCTCTTGTGCTTTCTTATTTCTTCTGGAGTTCTGATTAAATTGTGGTGACGTGTCTTTCTATGTAACATGTGTTATCAGACAAGTTTTTCAGCCACAGACCTTTGAAACCAAATGACTAACTTTTTCATATAAGCAAAAAGTATCAAGTCTGCAAACCTGTCAGTAGGCTCTAAATCCCAAGTGAAAGGCCATAAAAGGGGCTATGATGGTTTCTTACTGCTTTCTGTTAGTCTTTCGTGCTTTGCTGTGGATGGTACAGAATACGGCATCAAGTCAGTGTGTTGGTACTTACGACGTGCTGGGTTGATGGGAAGTAGGCAGGTAGTACTGTGTTTGTCCTCAAAAACTGTGTAACTGGTCACACTGTTTATCTTAACCAAATTTCCTGTGTATTCTTTGAAACTCGACTTCAGGTTTTTCTCAGTGATTTCCTGTAAAACTGAAAATGATGAGTTTTTAAACGTTAGCCTTCATTTAATTTACTTGTTCTAATGCTGTCCAACATCCAGTCAGATCTATTTCTATCTTCTGTTGCAAAATTAATTGTTTTAATGGAGTCATTATGTAAATTTGCAGAGAAGTCACTATTAAAGTCATTCATTTTCTTCTTCAGCAAGTATGTAAAATTGATACTAGGTCTGTAGTTAAAAATCCAGATGGAACAATAAAACCTCATAGAGAAGTAGTCAATAATGAAATGCTGCAGAGCTCTGAAAAAAAAGGCTAGTAATCATAAAATGCAGGTACTGCTGTAGAAATAAACAACATCTTCATATGGAGACAAAAAAAGATAAATGGATGACATTCCTTAAAAAAGTCAGTTTAGAAAGCTTTGAGTTACTGCTGGCAAACATATTTTATATTTGAAATATTTACTATAATATTTTATTTTAAATTTACTATTAAAAATACAGGTTATGTATTTTTATATTTAGGTCAATGCAAATCATCTTTGTAAATACAAATTTTTTTTTTCCCCAATAGAGGATTCTCATAGTATTTCTGAGGCACCTTAAAGTGCGTCTTTTGAAAATACACCTCTCACATAGTTTTAAAATTTCTACATGACAGGTTACATCTTATGTTTTGTCAAATTACACCTTCAGTAAGAACAAATGGCGTTATGGAAACTGAAATGCGTTCAGATACCAGAACACTTTACTCAGATATATGCAGTTTTACAAATTACATGACTTCCCTGTTCTATGTAGTGTTGGATGTCAGCTCTGAGTACTAGATATTTCATAGTTCTGTGTAGAAAGTCTTGATATCAAAATAAGGATAAAAATCAGGATAAAGGAGCATTTGTAGCCTGTTTTGTGAAGAAAAGTTAAGTACTAACTAGGGCCAAGCTTTGGGCATTAATGCAGCAGAAATACAAATTGCAAGTAAATAGATTTTTTTTATTTTTTTTAATCTGACTGCTCAGCAGATAAAACGTAGGTGGTTTGCTCTTTTTGTGTGGCTTTTCAGTTGCCTATTGTGAAAGAAAATTAATATGGAAGAAAAGTTAAACATGCCATAGTATGTTGTCGTTTAATCCATTGAAATATTAGTGCATTGAAGAAGATTACAACATGAACTCGATTATCACATTTTACTTCCACTGTAATTTTTCTCAATTTATAGGCTGCTTATTCTATTAAAAGAGGAGACTTGAACTAATGGTGATTGGTGATCTGCCCTACTGACTTTTTTTACTGATATAAATCCAATTTACTTGTGCCATTGAGGATATTATTTAATATCTATCAGTTCATTTATCCAATTTAGACACAGCAAAGAATATAGAATGCATGCTTTCAGTATCAGAGAGACAACTGAGGACAAAATAGGTAAACTACAAATAAGTGCTGAATATATGTACTCAATTCAAATGTGCCTAGGAGACGTCCTGAGTGCTGGGACCCAGCTCTCTGCGCTGGCAGACTGTTAGGAAGGGCCCTGATATGATTTTTGGCATGTTCCGACCAGTGAACTATGAAAACAAGTCCCAGCCCTGGTTTGGCAGTCAGACAGTCCAGAGAGTGCCTGGAAATGAGACTCTCTGGTGTTCTCTGCTAGTGTCCCAGTACATTTTTGCAACATCAGCTGTATGCTAAGCCACTGGAAATTGTTTAATCTCTTTTTCCATCCCTGGTGTATTTAGGGTTTTAAGAATTAGAGCATCTTTAATTACCATTATTGAAGGTCTTTCAACTTTGAAAATTGGAAATATATTTCACCAGAGACTGCACCATGGTAATTGGCACGATATTGCAATGTCTGCATGATGTTGTTCCTATTTCAGTCTGCTACATAAAAGATTGTTTGCTGATTGTCCCAGAAGTATAAAATTAATTCAATCCAGACTCTATCAAGTAATTTTTTGTTTCTGGAAATGAAAGTGTAATTTTTCAAACTGTGAATTATTCAAGTCTGTTTTTCCCAGAAAGATAGATTTTGAGATACGGAGAAGCATTGTTTCCTTTTATTTGCATTAATCAGAACAATATAGTTGTCACAGCTTGGTTTTCTAATTTGATGATGGGAAAGTATACAATAACAACTGTCAAGGTGCTAAAAAGCTTTTATAAAATACATTTGATGTTTTTTTAGTAAATCTTACTTTGTGCTTTCACCCAACCTGACTCTATTCAACTATAACCAGTATTTTGGCATAAGATTATGAAAAAGGAAAACAAAACAACACCCACCAAACAAACAAAACAACACCCAACTGCAAGACAGTCCTGAAGAGACTACCTTGGAACTTTGTGCTTCTCAGTGACATTTCACGAGATACAATGTGGTGATTATTCCATCTGAGCAATTAGAAGCACATGTGCAGGCTGATAGTTAGTCTTCTGCATTGAAAATTTTTCATTCTGAGGATGGTTAACCATGGGCACAGGTTGCCTAGAGAGCTTGTAGACTTTATATCTTTGGAGGATTCTAGGAAACAACAGAACGAACTCCTGAACAAACTAATCTGAATTCAGAACCTCTTTTGGGCAGGAGTTCTCAATGCATTTCAGTGCTTCACAAAACTGCAATCACCTCTGTTAAATTGCATTTTTTTCTCTCCTTGTGTTTTGCAATTGAGAATAAAAGGAATCCCAGCTATATTCCCTGAACTATTTGCTATCGGGGAAATAAGGGGGGCAGGAGAGAATTGTTTTATGCCACCCAAGGACTCCTTTTGTGCAATTTTCTGTCTGCCTTGTGTTGTCTGAGCAGTTGAAACTGACTGTTGATCCTCAGTTCCTGCGTGGGGAGTTTTTTAAGATAAATGCCTCAGAAATCCATGACTGGAAAAGCAAATGTTTTGAGGTGTTGGATTGAAGTGTATCTTATGCAAGCACCTCTGCTAAAAATATAGTCCATTTACATCTGGTTAGTTTTCAGTGAATTGTAGTATAATTTGGTGTTCATTGCCGTCATTTTTTTCTGCATACTGACTAGTGAGCTGGCAGTGCAGTTGTCATTAGTGCAGTTTCTGTGATGTTTGTCAGCACTTTCTTTCACCAAGGTCTGCTTTTCTCTAGGAAAGAAGGATCTTTCAAACTTTTAACTCTGCTTATGAATCTTTCTCACGTAGTTTCTAATTTGTTACTAATAATACTGGCTTGAAGTGCTTCACCTCATTCTGGAAAGGTATGACAGCTGTTAAATTTTCTGGGATTACTTCTTAATTTAGAATGTTCAACCTTTTCCTTAGTGATAGAATGACAAATTCTGAGTGGGATGGGTAAATAAAGGAGATTTTAAGGTAATGACATGTTAATTCAGTAATTTCAATCAGACTAAGCTCATGCAGTTGAATTCTTCCAATAATATTCTGGTTTTGCTCAAGAAAGAGAGAGAAAGGAGTATCCTTCCAATTTCTAGTCTCAGTCTCTTTAAAATATATGATTGGCAACTGAGTTTGTGAGTGTTGGGCCATTGCCGTATTGTGCAAGCCAGTGAGAAAGAGCTAGATAGTGCAGGTATCAGTCTTGAATTGTTAAAAATAGCATAGAAATCAAATTGCAGAGCTATCCTCTCAAATCTTTTTCATCCTTGCTTTAGGTCACTCATGGATGAGCTTCCTGCTTTTTGTGTGTGAGTGGATTTATTTTGATGGGAGTTTTCACCAAGTGACTTCTTCCTTCCCAAAACTCTCCCTTCAAGCCCTGTGTAGTTCTTGTAATGGAAATAAATTCATAAGAATTGCAGACTGACTCTGTAGAAGGCAGGCCTACAGGAAAGACCTCATTAGAAATAATGAGGAGGGAGTTCATATTATGACACAGACACATATACAGTGATCACCTGAATGACGACTGGAAGCAAGAGTTCCCATTTAAATGGAAGAGCAGATCAGTTAGATTAGTTTATTTTGCCAAAATACTCTATTTTTGCATTTTTTTTATTTTTCTGCCTTTATATAGGCTGATATATTTGATGATACCAGTCGTAAAATTTTCTGAGGAAATGTACCTTTTCCTCTTTGAAAAATAGAGCACTCAGGATAGTTATGAAAAATCTTGATCTGAGAATAATTGTGTCCCCAAGCTGTGCCAGCTATTGCTACAGTTGAGTTTGCCAACACCTACATTAGAAAGCCGTATTTAAATAAACTCTGTCCATCATTCCATAGTGTTACAGCAAAAGCAGATATTTTCTGTTGCTTCTGCATCAGACTAGAACAGAATTGTGTTACTGGTGTTAAAAACTGTTTCAAAAGAATGACTAGGTAAGGTCATGGTGGGTTCCCATAATATTCTATACCATTGTTGTCCTTTTTTCCTAGAAACCTGTTTGGTTTGATGGACATCTTCATTCCTACCACCGCTTCAGGCTTCCTCCTTGGGTCTTTGCTCCCGGTATGAACAGGACTAGTGTGCCATCTTCTTGGTTGGGCCCCCATTCCTATCTAAGTGGGCTTAGCAATACCCAGGGAAGGCCCCACTGCGGCCTGCTCTTCAGGTGCAAGTATATTCCTTCTTTTGGTGTGTTGTGCTTCCAGGCCTGGTGCTAGCCTGTGCATCTTCTGTGCTTTGCATGAGGAAAATAAGACTTAGAAGGATTTTACTGAGTGTTGGAAAGTTCAGGGAGGGATGGATCTCCACCTTAATGCCTGGTGTAAGAATAGTCTGTGTGCTAGTAGGTCAGAGACTACTGGACAGTGCAGCAACAGCTGTGGGAAAAGAGGGCAGAAACAGAATGCAAGAGTTTTGAGATGGTTACCTTAAATTTTGTACATTAGGAACCTTTACAGAATTTGCAGTCTCAGCAGAGAAATCATGCATTTAGCTTCACAAAATGGAATAGAATATGGAACTTACATGTTCAGTTTGCTTTCAGGATTCAGGTACACTGGAAGGAGGCAGAGGTATTGCACTCTCATTGTCCTACAACTGTCGTATGAGTTGTCACCCTGAAATTGTCTATCAGCTTCGTGCCTATTTAAGAACATGAAATCTATTTTCAGCAATCAAAATACCTTGGATGAAGAAATTAAGAACTTATGAAAGCAAGAGAGAAATGTTTAGAATAATGGGAAATCGTTTCTTGAGTCTTCTGTAAGAGCTGTGTCACCAATGCCATGCTGGATTGGCACCGCGGTATTTTTCTGCTGTCTCTTCACACAATCACTTAGAAAGGAAGTCAATTCAAAGAAAATTATTTCTAATTACACAGACAGATATAAAATTTTAGAGTGTGGAACAGGGATTTCGCCATGTGACACCCGTTAATGTTAATGGAAATCATGCAGCTAAATCATCCTTCAGTTTTATGAAATAGGTGTCCTAGAGAGTTTACATAAAGACATAGCTGTCTGTCACACAGCTGGACTATAAATCATTGCTACTATGTGTACAAGGAACATAGCAGGAGAGATGAACAATTTAATATAGTGACATTTTTGATTTGAGTTTAGTGGAAAGCTACTTCTTATGTACTTGAAGGCTGTAATTTTTCTCATGCTTCTTGGTAATTAGCAATTTGAGCATATTAATAATTCGGAGTGGTCATGCTGTTGTTCCTCATGACAGCAAGTGCTGTACTCACTCAGCATTTCTGTAGCGGTTGTGCTTCTAAGGTAAGCTCTAAGGTTACACGGTGTTCTGCATGATACAGACTCTCAGCTCCTTGCCTCATATGAATCCCCTAGTCACATTAACTGCCTTTAATGGCTTTTCTTTCTCTAGTGTTACAGAAAATACAAGAATGTAAAGCCTGGCAACTGTTGTAGGATACAGTAGGGTAAATCTCAGATGCCTTTTATCACAGTAGTTAGAAACGTCTTAAATCGGGGTTTCAAACTCACTTTCACTGGGGACCACATCAGCCTCACAGTTGCCTTCAAAGGGCTGAATGTCATTTTATATCTATATAAATGTAGGAGTAGTTAGTGACCTTTACACGTGAGCAAGAAACGGTGCCCTTTGACCTCAAGTGACCTTTGACCCCATGACCCCAAGTGAGCTTGACCCCAGGTGAGTTTTGACCCCATAACCCCAAGACACATCTGATCCCATCTGGGGAGTCCAGGGGTGACCCCGGTATCCTGCCGGGGGGGAGCGGGTCTTGGGATGACCACAGGGTCATGCCAAGGGGGTCACGGGGGGTCTCAGCTGGGATCCTGGGGTGACCCCAGCATCATGCTGGGGGGCAGTGTGTCAGGATGACCCCGGGGTAATGCCAGGGAGGTCCCAGGGGGGGATCCTGAGGTGAGCCTAGCATAATATTTTTTCTGTTTTTAAATGACATATGAGAGCACAGATGGACTCTTTGAGCAGTTGCAATTTGAGCAACTCCTCTTAAGTGCAAGTAAGCAAGAACAACAAAATGTGATATTTCTGAGAATTTCAAGGAACTTCGCGAAAAACAGTGATGCAAGCTTCAAAATAGCTATGAGACAAACTTCTGTGGAATGGGAGGAAGGTAAAATTGGGCAATGTTAAGTAAAAGGCTGGTGTCCTACAGGAACTGCCTGTGGTGGCCTAGAGGATGGTGTCCTGTCTGCAGACACCCCATGGGCAAGGTACCCCAGCCCTCTGCAGCTCCTCGCAGCCACTCCTCCATGGTTGGACTCAATGATCTTGAGGGTCTTTTCCAACCAAAGTGATTCGACGATTCCTGTATCCCCCTTCACAGCAGCAGTGCCACAGCCAACGTGCTTTTTCCTGGGCAGGTACCTTCAGGTCTCATGGGTAACTTGATCTAAAAACTTCCTTTCTCCAGAGCAACCTAAGGCATCTCTAGAAAGTTCTGCCATGCTGTCCATTGAAATGTTTACAGTAGAATAGTGTAGCTAGACTCTTTCTTGTTTGATGATTATGTGGCTGTCTAAACTATAATAATTTGATAGAATGTACACGTGTTGTTACAGTGGTGCTGTCACCGTAACTCTCTGGGACTAGTGATGGTCTGAGGATGAAAGGGGTCAGATATGGAGGGAGAAGGTGGTGGCTCTTAATATGTTGTTTGTGGGAGAAGAAAGCCAAAGGGAGAAAATAAGCAAACATTTGGGATTTGGATGAGCGAATGTGTATTGTTTTGCTGGTTTTGTTTTTGCTGGGCTTTCTCCTGCTTTCCCATCTTTATCAGCAGCTTTAGTGAGAATGTGGCTTCTGCAGGCTCCCTGTTGCCAGCCGCCTTTAAAACATTGGATCTAACTGCAGCAGTAACTGATTAGGCTGCTGCTGTTCCTGAGTTCCCTGTATGTGGAATAACAGACAACACTGACCTCAAGTAATGTATTACTGTTTGGGGGTTTGTTTTAACAGAATTAATATATGACAATACTGGGAAATCTGTAAGAAACTGTTTTCTTGTCTTCACGTATTTCAGTAGCTGAGGATAAAAGGAAAAGGCAAGCGTCTCTTGGCAGAGCTTTCGAAAACAGTGATACAGTGGTGGTAATACTTCAAAATATTACATATTTTTGAGTGTTCATATTAGTTTTCCTGGTTTAAAAAAATGTTTTAGAAAGATTGCTTTATCTACACAGGCTGTTACAGAAATATATGCATGTGATTAAGTTTATAGATGTGAATGTAAACATGTAGAAAAGGAAGTAACTTTGAAGGAATATTGCAACACAGCATGTTTTCATCTGATATGTGTAAGAACCCTCTGGATTTTTTTTATTACTTCTGCTAGTTCTTGATGTACTTCAGATGAAGCAGGCCTAATTAGAAAATATATTAAGAAAAGCCTTCTCCCAGGGAATCTTTTTTTTCCTCGACTATTATATCAGTCTTTCAGGAGGCATTATTATGCTATCAACCTAATAACTAATGTATAAGAAAGTAGCTGTACAGTTCCTCCCCCTGCTCTGGCTGGGGCAGAGGGACCCTGGAGCTCTGGAGCTGCATTGCCATCTACTGGGGAGAGGCCAGAGTGATAAATCTTATGGCATCCAGTAGTGGATTCCTTTTTAATAGAAATGTTATTAAAATTGTAAATGATTTTTACAGTGGGGTGTTTCACAGCGCATATGTAGACTGTGTCTCCAGTACAGCTTAACTACAGAAAGAATAAAAATGCTACTGTCAGGAGATGAATTAATGAACACATAATCTCCAGACCTTTCTTAAGTACTCAGTTTTTTCTCCCTAGAGTAGAATTTAACTGTACCTTGGAGTGGGTTTAGATTTAGTTGTAAACTACAGGAGAATGAATTTTATGTTGCACTTCTCCCTGTTGTTAATTTCCCTAATAATAAAAAACTCAGCCAAAATTTTAGGAAAACTGTATCCTGAAACAAAGGTAATTAAATCCCAACATGACTTTCCATTAAGTTGAGTTTGAGGTATGTCTAGCAACCTACCTTTAAATGACTTCTCTTATTCTATTTACACTGGAAGCAGCAGGTGTACAGAACAGTTTCTGTATGGACTTCCGTGAAAGCTAGGGCTAAAAATATCAAGGAAAATCTCCCTTGTTGTGGTCTTATCACTGAAGAAAAAAAAAATCTCAGAAATAAAATAACTTTTTTGTGTTGGTGTATCTTTTCTTTCTGTTACTCTACTGATAAATTGGTGCATGGGTGTGGGAAAGCTTCTACCTCATCATACTTTTTTTCTCTCTTTTTTTTTCCCCCTCCCTTTAATAAATTGCTAATCCTGATGCATATGTATATATATAATCCATCTTTGTTCTCCTGAATTTATAATACTGTAGTTTACAAAAAAATTCAAATAGCTGCATGTCATGTTCCAGCAAAACATGACTGATTGTTTTTACTTTTAAAGTAAACTGTGAAATATCAGTTAACTTGGTTTGCACAAGGACACATTGAGAAACATGAGATGTTCCTTTATTATTTCCTGAGGCATTCTTTTCCATAGGTAATTGCATAAAATCAAGAGGAACACCATGGAATAAATGTGTGTGAGCTAATTCATCACATAGCAACCATCGGATACTGATCAGAAGTCACCACATTCTTCTCTGATTATTTTATGCTACGCTACAATATCATGAATGAAAATCACAGTATTTCACAGGATCACAGATTCTTCAGGTTGGAAGGAACCTTGTGAGGTGTTTAGTCCAATCCCCACCTCACCGCAGTGTCACAGCTGAATTAAAACTGGGTGGTGGCTTTGGGTTTAGTCCCGTTGGGTGCTGGAAAAGCTCCAAGGGTGGAGATCCCACCTGTCTCTGTGGGCAACCTGCTCCAATAGTTAACTGTCCTCAGAGTGAGAGGAGGAACCTTTTTTCTTATATCCCATCAGAGACTTTTCTGTTTCCGTTTTAAGGAGGAGGAAAGTTTGGAGCAGAGAATGGGATTTGTGAGTAATCTGTGTTATAGTGCCTATAAGTGGATTTCTGCGCACAGCCACTTAAATTCTTTAGCACCCTAAAGAAATAGATGTGACACTTGGAAAAAAGTATTTGTCTTTTGTCAGGGCACAGTGTAGTAACTGATGCTTGGCAATCAGTGTAGATGAGCTATACATAGTAAGTAATTCTAAGAATGGCTTGAAATTATTTGGATATTCTTGTTTCACCATGTGGTGAAAAAGCTGGTTTAGTAATTGCACTTTTTCTTTTAATGGGAGACTCGGACATCTTTAATTACTCTTTTTATGATACATTTAATGAGGATTCTGTGTACTTTGATGCCAGTGGTAATGTATTTAAATTATTTAGAGTATAGTTAACTTTGATTTTACCTGTGAGCTAGTATAAAATGAGGCAGTCCATCTGGTAATTAATTAATGCCTATATAGTTTCAAAAATCATTACCTTTTATCCTTCATTTGTGCATTTGTGTATGCGTCCTGTGAGATGATGCCTTGGTCTAGTTGAACTGACTGCTATTTGTCATGAATAATGAATGACAATACTTGCACTTCAATCCGTTGGTTATCATTGCTTCAAGTTTATGAACTTTTAAAATATTGGCAATGCTGATATTGCAAATGGATGTCAAATATTTACTATTGCTGTATTCTTGTGAGACTTCACTAAGATTAACTAAATTTTGGCCAGTTTTGTCCAGCTTGGTTAATGTAACTAATATTTTGTGTATTCAGAGAATTATGATAGAATCAACTCCTGCATCTTCAAGTCACAGGTGGCAAAACACGAAGGAGCTACATTAACCATGTTTAACAAATGTGGCTTGGTAAAAGACTTACTACTCTTGGTAGGCTTCCTCTGCATCACAAGTAATTTTCTGCTGAATTATTTTATGTATAATTCCCTCTACAAGAGTGTGTGTCTCATCAGTGCTATTGGAAGTAAAATAAGTATATTCTTGCATTTTTATAGTTATCCTAGTACATATCTTATTTTTCCAGTTGTATTAAGTTCTGAAGTAATGTATACTAAAAACAATAGCTTCATAGTTCTTGCTTCAACAATTCTGATTCTGGCTTATAACACAAACTAAAACTTGTGTGGAATAAGTTCTGCAAGCAAACAAAACAAAACAACAACAACAAAAAAGAGGACTAATGCATATATAGAAAGAGATCTATATCTATAAAATCTTTTATGTATGTAACTGGGCTTTTTCGATCCTGTAGTTCTTTGAACTGTAACTTTTTGAAGACCGTTAGTAAAAAAACTATGAAAGCAGATACTTGAGGTATATTTGGCAGATAAAAATAGCATTTAGAAAAGGTGTATTTTACTTGCAGTTGTAAGAAATCCTATTTTACATCGAGGAAAGAGAATCAACTGTTACAACTGTCACATCTTTGATGTCAGTCTTCCATTCTCAGTACCCCACTACTTTACAGTGCTTTTCCTTCCCTCTAACAAGCTTCAGCCTGTATGGGAAAAGAAGTTCTGAGAATGTTTATTTAGCTTTGAAATCCTTTCTGTTTGCTTAACATAGCGAACATCAGACCCCGCTTGTGTTCTTAAGTGTTAATAGATGAGTGAGTTGTTTTTTAAAGTAAGTTTACAATAAAATTTCAAGGACAAAGAGCTTTATAAGTCACTTCAGAGTTCTCACTGACAGATATGCAGTCTCCTTGGCTCACTCTGCTCCTATAATACTAGAACAAGAATAATTTAGGGAATTTCTGATAGAAAGTGCTCTTTCCTTAAAGTGTCATTCTCATCTGTTCCAAAAATCAAAGAATGCAGCACTGTTTTATATTTGCTACAAAAATAGCTTTTATCAGGCTGCTGAGGTTTTCCCATTCCTTAGGCTGCTGGTGAAGTCAGATTTCACTGATACCTTTGTTAGGTATAATAGAGCTTTCTGTCAACGTTTTTCCATAACTCTGCAGTGGGTCCTCAATATATTGTGTTTGATCTAGTTGGGATGTTACCCATCTTGCAATACTGTGATGTAAAAGATAAAGCTACTACACCAATTATATATCTAGAGAATTTCCTTGATGGCTGAGTTGTATAAAAATTTGACAGTATCTATTTTTCATGTATGGTTTTTATGTTTTCAGTCTTATTCATAAGCCTTTAGTGTAGGATGATAGACTTGTATATAATCTGTACCTAAATGAAGCTGTTGCTACTGCAAACTTAGTTTCTTTCAGCACTGTTAACATAAAAATGGTATAAAACTCAATTTGTGTTTTGAATTCAGTTCTAAAAAGCTTATTTTTTCCCATCCTGACCTGCAAGTTGAAATTTTAACTAGTACACATGTATTTTCCTCCAAAGACTGAAAATATTGAGCTAATGCTGTGTGCTGAAGCAGCCAAGGATGTCATGAATTGCACTTCCGAGTCCTTTTTTTTCAAGTTAATTGCCACTTTGCAAGGAAATTTACACATATCTCAGTTGGTTGTAATACTGCTTAATTTGATGATGTGTTTAATTTTTTTTTTTCAATGAATTCTTCAGAGACTGATTTGTTTCAGTGCTGAAAATCTGTTCATCTCCTGCTTTCTACTATGAATGGAAATAAAGCAGTCTGGTAACACGAAGTTATGATGTTGGTTATTAAAAGTCTCTGTACTATTGAAGAACAAGGAGGAAGGTTAAATCAGCTTTAGAAGATACTGAATTGTCAGTATCTGATTCTATGAAAGAAGTTAAAAAATACTCTGCATAGTTCTGAGGGGAAATAATCCTAACTTTCATGTTGGAAGCGTGTTCTTTCTGTTGGCATTATAAAAACATGTATAAAATTAGTGATCAGAAGTGATGTACAGAGTTACTGTAGATGTTTTTGTCCATGACAAGCCAGGTCGTGGTTAGTGACAGTTCACTGTGGCATAAGATACCAGGTAGTCTGTTTGTAAGAAGATTAGATGTGCCGGCCATGGACAAAGACGGTAAAGATAAGGGCAATTGTCATGTACTTTGTATCTTGTGACAGACTATTAAGAAAATGCATTCAGTAGTGAAACAAAGCTTGGTATGTGGTGTTTGGTTTTTTTTTTCTTCAGAGGTACAAAGATTCCTGAAATATGAACTTAATACACTGGCAGCTTCTGCAGATGTGTGCAATCAT
This sequence comes from Caloenas nicobarica, assembly GCF_036013445.1. Taxonomy (NCBI): domain Eukaryota; kingdom Metazoa; phylum Chordata; class Aves; order Columbiformes; family Columbidae; genus Caloenas; species Caloenas nicobarica. The sequence goes on from NC_088256.1 coordinate 8,930,668, forward strand.
GGCATTTCTGAGGATGGAAGAAAACATTTTAGAAAAACTTTTTGGCTGTTTGATTTTGCTTGAAATAATTCTCATGTAAAACCTGAAGCAAGACCAAAAATGACTAATTTTTTACTTTCCCATAGTTGTTTGCAATTTCATAGGTGGAAAAGTGATTTTCTTAGGATTATATAGCCTTAAGTGGAGTAGAATGTGTGACTCATCAGCCGTGACAGGCAACCACTAGCCCTCTGATACATGATAGATGACAGCTGGTAGTAGCTACTGATTTGACAACGTTTTAAATTAATGACATTTTTGCAAAGTATTAATGTTACCACTTTCCAGCCCCTCATGTTCTGACTTTTGGGACCCTTGGAACTGATTAAATGGAAAAAGGATTCATATTTTACAGTCTGTCACTAAGTCCATAATATTTTTAGAAGAGGATATAGTTTCTAAGAGGCATTCACTGACTCAGGATTATACTGATTTTCTTAGCTGGCAATTACAGATACTGTATAACAGAGAGGGGAGCAAGACATCGTCGTTCCCAAGCCATAATATGGGAAAGGAAATGAAAAGGAATTATACTGGCTTTAAATAGATTGAATTTTTGTGTGAAGTAAGTTGGAGCTTTCCTTGTGAAATGATTTTTCCGCAGTAACTCATCCAGTTGTTGCTATTCTGTTCTGGAGCCAGAGCGTTGGTGTAAGTGACTGGACACAGTATCAATTTTGTGGACCTATCTTACTGGGTAATTTGCTTCCAAACCATAGTGTTTCTAGAAATAGGTATGTTGCTGTATTGAAAGATGGAAGGTCTTGATTTTTAGGCCTATTGGTAATGAGTAAAGAAAATATTAATGACAAAATAGTTAATGTACTTAGAACTAAGTGATTTGAAACAAGAGAAAGCCCGTCCGAATTCAAACACTGAAAACACAGTAGCTGATTTTAGCACTGTAGTTATAATAGTAGCAGACACGCTTTATTTTGGCATTTATAAATGCCATTAGGTTAAATATCTTGAGTAGATTGTCACCTCAGCTACAAAGGAGAAATTCAATGAAGTTGATCAAATAGCTGACCCTGTGGCTCAGCAACCAAACTTGCATGTGTGGGGAGGTGTTTTCATTTCATTTTAGAAGTAAGCCACGTTTGTTTGTTTGTTTTTCTACATTGTTCTGAATGATGATGTTCAATAAGTAAAAGCTTGATTTGGTGTATCCAACCCTAAATCTCCACAATGAGTTGAAGTACAGTCGGTAACCACTTAAAAGTGAAATGATGGTTTGCTGCATAGAGCAGAATGGCTACCTGTACTATAAAATAAGAATCTAGCTTTAATGAACAACATTTAGTACCATTAGAAATATTAGGCTTTTGATCCTGTATGTCTGAAGAGTTCTCTTTGGTATTTAATGAAACCTTTCAGTGTGTTTTATTATATGATTAATGCTAATGTCATTGACGAATATGAAGATTATTATTTTACTTTTATCACTTAGCAATTGAGTTTTGTGTGTAATTTACTGCTCCACCTTTTATTGTAAAATAGATCAAGGGAAGGTTCCATTAATCTTGTTCTTTTGGCTGTACTCAACTTTTTACAGAGTGAATAGCCATCAGTGGAGACAGTGCATTAAAAAGAACGGTGACAAAGAAAATTTAATTTGCTCAATAGCTTGGTTGCAAAATGTGTTTGGGATGGTGAAGAGATCAGTTCTGTATTACAGGTTTAACACTGAAAAATTTGTCAGATATGTAATTATAGTGTGACTGCTAATGTATATAATTTTGTTTCTGCTACTTTGTTTTGCTATTTCCTGTCTTTTCACAGTTACTGTTTAATAAAGAGGAGCGGCTTGGTCTTGTTTAGTAAGCGGATGCAGTCCTGTTTGGATGCCATCATAACTGAAGAGTACCTTTACCCATTCTTTGCATAAACAGAAATATTTTAATGACTTAGAGCTAAACAACAAAATCAGATGTGACTGTCCAGTGTGGTGATGATTTTAGAGCCTTCCTCACCTGCTGCCTAGTGCAGAGCAATCTTAAGTATATAGGCTTAATTTTAATTACCAACTTTGAAGCTTTCTACAATCATAAATGTCTGCTTCCCCATTTCCCAGCATATTTAACAAGTTAAACTATTTAAACTGTGTTTCTAGGCTGATTTCTTTGCTTGCTTTGTTTAAAGAGCATTTGCTGTTCATTTGAAAGCCAAAATACAGTGTCATGGTTTCATGGTAAGCAGTATATAGATAAACAAGTTTGAATATAAATAAATAAACTTCAGGTGAATGAAGCACACTAATCCTATCTGTTGTTTTCAATGTGACTTTGTAAGGGGCTAAAGCCTTTTGAATTTGACTTCCCTTTATCAAGTGAACTGTATCGGATCAGGTAAAATGTCATGTTGTTAAAGTAATCCTCAGTGACAATGTTTTTTTACTCAAGGAATACATTGGAAATATTAATGGGTTTTTCTAGTGGTTGGACTAGTATTTTGTTGTTGTGGTGGAAAAAATGTAAGTAAATAATATCAAGGTGCAATGTGGGGATAATTTTGTGCAGGAATCAGTGATTTCTCTGCAGATGGAAAACACTAATTTAAGTAGTTAAAGTCATCTCCAAAGTAGTGTTTGAGGTGTGATCAGGGCTAACTTGGTGTAGCTGGGTATACTTTGAAAATAATGTTTGACTAGGTTTCAGAGAGCTGCAATGCTTTAGCGGCACATAATATCATACAGTGCATAAGAGATGTTTTCCTTCTTGACAGGGGAAGGAAATGATATCTGATGATTATATCCTTGCTACCTTTTGAAGTATTTTGGTACTGTAATGATGATTGGCTCTTCACTCATGATAGAGGGAACAGTAATTATTAACACATGTATTTAAGGATTCAGTTTTAAGTGGAGGCAGTACTTACATTTGACATGTAGCCAGGGATTGATCAATTGCCTAGACAGGAGTTGAAGAGTAAGATTCTGCATTTTGGAGGTGTTTAATTTCTTTATCTTGATTTATTGTTTCTCAAGGGACGATACTTTTTGTTAAGATTCCACTTTCCTAAAGTACTGCTTGTGTTCTGCAGCTCTAAAATAGATATTCAAGGTAATGAAGAGTTACTCTCTATTTTTTTGTGAACACAGAAGCTACTGACTTCTACTTGAAGCTCTGAAGAGGGGTGGGGGGAAAGCTGCAGACTTTTGATGCACAGTGTAATTCTGATGATTTCCTATTGCCCTACAAGTAAGAGGACAAGGGAATATGAGTCTATTTATTACATTGATCATGAATCAGTGTGCAAATTGAGCTGATTGCATGTAGAATTTTGTGAGGTACTCCAAAGAAAATATTTAATGTTTGTGAAATCTCTGAGAAGAAGGAACATTCTGAACTCAAATAAAGGATTTAGTAGAAGACTTTAATTCTGATGTATGAATGTTTTATGTAGACACTGTGCACAGTATGCTAGCTGTTCACTGGAGTTGAATAGTCTACAAAAAACAAGGTTCCTTAACTCAGTGTGAGATCAGCAAGAGACCTAAAGAAGGAATAAAAAAGTGAAGCATGAATCCACTGGCAAAGCCTGAATTAATCAATTTTTCTGTAGAAGCAAATCTGTTCCTATTTCCTAAAGAGAAGAAACCTGTTTAAAGATCTTCAAATCATGTAACCTCTGGAACGAGTAGTAAATTCACAGCAGAGCAATCTATTAAATAAATATCTGATACAAATGTAACATCAGGTGAAAATTACTCACCTTACTTGACTGTCTACCTTTGAACTACAGAAGACTAAGCCAGTATTTATACATTTCTCTGACAGTTCTTATTACTGATTACAATTATGTTGACCAGTTGTAGTGCTCGTTATGTGCAGAGTATAAATCTTTCCTGGCTGAATAACCTCTGATGTTCAGCACCTTAATTCACCAATTTATTATTTTTCTAGCTGATGTACATTATCCCAATCACATATTACAAATCTACCATTTCAGGCTTGTTTCAAGAGGGAAGGAATTCCAGACGATATTTGTTTCTTTGGCAGCTAACTTAAATGTTTAACTCTCCAACAACCTGATGATTACACAAGTGGAAAATTACTTCCTCAAAGCAGTTAAATTGCATTTTTTGTTAGAACATTGGGATCTTGCAATTTGTTATTGATCTAACTCATGGATTATTTTCATAGTTTTGTGTCTTTTTAACCATGCACAATGTAGTCACAAGTGTTGTGCAAACAATTTTTAGGTAGTCGCTTAAAGTGAAATAACATTCTTAAAAATAGAGCTTAAAAAACAATGCGCAATGTTTTTATTCCAAGCAAGGTGCAAAGCTTTCCAATGGATATGTTTGGGTTTAACATGAGCAGTCCTAATAAAATGTTGTATAAGACACAAGGGGTTTTAAAAATATGTTTTAGGCACTAGTAATAGGATGTACTGTAATACCATGGGAGCTGCTATGATTTAACTACGTGGCTAAACAGGGAAGTAATGCATGCAGTCAATACATATCTGTATGTGGGATCAGACTGTGAACTTGTATTAAACAAATAAGAGCTGTTTAATCTCACTGTTAATCAGCTACTCAGTTTTTATTCCTATAATTTTAAAGTGCTTCACTCTGTATGCACTACGTTATACCTGATATAAATGGTTGTCATTCACAATCTTTCCCTTGTAAAATGAAAAAATACATATTCTGAAAAAAGTTGGGTTTTGTGGGTTTTTTTCCCACAAAATATTTTAAGAGCATTAGAACACATCGCTAATTTTGGATTTGTAAGTCTGTAAAAAACTTATGGCCTTTTATTCCTAAAGGTTTAAATGGTTTAGGACTTACTTTTGAGACTACTGGATTACATGGCACCCCATTGAGATAGCCGGAAAATTAAACCGTAGACTTGCATGAATCAGGAGGGAAAAAAAAACTCTGGAAAGAAGTTATTTGTAATGTTACAGTTTGGCTTGGCCCAGATAAGAGATGACTGGAGGACTCCTGGAGGACCGATTTGGGGTTAGCAAGAATCAGCTGTTGCACCATCCCACACATCTCAGTAGTCACGGCAAAAAAGCCTTTGCCAACCTAAAATACATTCCAGTAAAATGTAAAACACATGGTGCTAGGAAAAGGATGTGCTAGAGGAACCTTTTTTGTATGGACAAGTGTTGATGTTTGTTTTACCTGGTTGACCTACAAGGCTGGAAAGGGCTCCAGCTGTGGCCTGTGGGCAGTGCCACCCTTTGCGGGGGGGTCTCCAAGGCAGCAGCAGAAGGTGAGGCATTAAGTGAGGATTTCACTCCCATGCATTTGCTGGGGGCCCTGCCTGGGGCTTCATCTAATTGGGTTCAGGCAGAACCAAGTGGGACATGGAGCCACAACTCCCAGTTCTGTGGTGAGTCACACAAATTGTAAAATCTAAAGAAAATTGAATGTGTGGAGGGAGAGTGGAAACTTTATTTAAGCTACCAGGATTCCATTATTGCTGCTATGGCATCGAGATTATTTCCCACCCTGACAGAAGAAAAACTTCAGGTCACACTTTAAACCGTGACCGTAGCTACTAATATTTTTACAGAATTGATGAACAATAACAGAATAAACACAACAGTCTCTGGAAAAAACTCTCTGGGGTATGTTGTCTGAGAAAGACTTGTTTTCTTAAGGATTGTTTTGAACAGAGAAATTCAGCAGACACAGAAGACTGCTTTTAAGTGTTTTATTTTAAGTTAGAATTGTATGTGTTGGAAAATCTTCGTGAAACATCTTGATCGATGCTGACCACCCTCCCCCATGCCAATTCTTGGTATTTAGGCTGGACTTTCTCCCAATGTGATGAATTTAGAGATAAAGTACTTTTTACTGTTTAACAGCTAATACAAAAGAGAATTAGCATTTATTTGCCACGTATACTGATTGCTGCAGAACAGTCATTGGTGAAATGGGGGGCACGGAAAGAGGCAGAAAGCATGTGTGCTTTACCGATGTGGTAGGATTACAGCTTGTCATGTATTTGGAAAACATAAGTTGAAGGAAAGCAAAAAAGAAAGTCAAGAAGTCAATGCTCTGTTATGTTTTGTTTGTTGATATTTTTGAAGAGGCTACTTTGGTAATGTGTAGAAGCTTTTGATGGGAATTGAGGTGCCAGGTGTCCTATTCCCAATCCTTATTTCTATGCTGTGCTGCTGTTAGTTGGAGACAGTGCTGGATTACATGGGTGACTGGTCTGACCCAACCAGACAGTTCTGTTCTTAGCTAATGTGAGCAGGATGAAGTCTGCTCATGGGGAGCCCTGTAATGACAGTCCTTGTGCTGCTTATCTTCAGTCATAGAGCAGAAACTAAAGAAAATTCTGAAAAATCCCTAAACCCCTACATTTATGTGTTTGCTAGGAAAAAAAAAATCTGTGGATTGTTATTTTGGTTGAATTCTTTTGTTGTAGCAATTTTTAGTTACACATCTTGAAATGCTGTCATCTAAAGACTGCTACTACTAATAGCAACAACTTTACATCATTTGGTCAGAAGAGAGACTAAGTTCCATTAGGATGATATGGTGTCATTCCTGGTTTTCTTCCTGGAAATATGATGCACATTGGATAGTCTGTAACTAAAATTCTGTTTAAAATTGTCACAGTGCTACAGTTAGATGAGGTAAAAAACAGAGAGTGGCTATGCTAAATTATGTATCTCTTTGCCTCTGTGAAATGGTCTAAAATGACGTATACCAAGTGTTTCCTGAATGCTATATGAATAAACTTGCCAAAGGGATAAGTAAGCCAGTTATGAGAAACACAAGATGATCTCACAAGGATTACTGTCTTGTTCACTGTGTCTGGTTTGGTACCAGTCCTGCCGGACTCTCCTAGATGCATCTGGGTGCTGCCATTATCCTTATTATGGTTAATCAATATGAAATTGATAATGTAAGTAGACTTCATTAGATTTAAAATTTCAGTCTCTATGTTATGAAGAAAACCAGCTGTCTCCCCAAGGAGAAGAGATGGAGAGGAGTTACTGTGGAGTTTGGTGCATGGGAACACACTGTAAGAATTTGATGCTGTGATACAAGATAAATAGCAGGAATGCTACAGACTTAGGACTAGGGAAGGTGGCACTATGGGGAACAGGGACACTGACAAAACAAACCCCACCAAAACCAAACCAAACAACCACCAACCAAGCAGAGAACCTCCACCAACAATGAAAAAACCACCAAAAGCTAAACTGCTGACTTGATAGTTTAGGTACTCCCTAAATGATTTAGTTTGTAGTCTTTTTCATCCTGTGAAATCAAGGAGATGTCCAGTAGAACTTTCACTATCGGCTGTTATTTCTCAATTTCCTATTTTCTAAATAATGTTGAATAAATTATAGAAAGTAATATATTTTTATCAACATCGTTATAGAAATTCTGGAATAAATGGTACTGGAGTACAGCAGAAGTAAATTCAAGGCAGACCTTATCTTGAATATAGCTGAAGTATGGCTAAATCCCAGACAGGAATCAGAATTCGAACCCATGAATTTGCTTTGAACATAACTTCAACCACTTGCAAATTTTTTGCTACCTGGAATATAATTGCGTTTTTCCTTTCTGGTTCCTAATGCTCTATCTGGACTAAGAATAGCTCTTCAATAAACACTTCTTGATTTCTGCTCTGAAAAGCTTGTTTTTGTCATCATTATTCACTTAATGCCAATTATGATTGTAATTATGGCTGCAGTCCCAAAGTACTTCATCCTTGCTGAATGCCTTTATTAAAACATCGCTATTGCTTTGACAGTGTGCACAAATTATGCTCAGGATTACATAGACATGAGAACCTAAAAGAATTTAGAAACCTTTAATTAGAATATTCTTAAAATTACATAAAATAACTTCCTGTTTCATTCTTAGCTGTGGCTAACTCACTGTACTGTGAAATGAGGACTAAAAAGTAACTTTCCAGGTTTAATGTTGGGAAATACAGTTATACTATCTTGAGAATGAATTTCCCAGTACCATTAGAAGGATAAGTGAAAAGCTGTTGGTTGATGAAGGTAGGATACTATTCAACTATGATTTTTCAAAGATGAGTATCACTACAGCTAGGAATGTGTTTCTGAAAGCTGTTTGTTCAAAATTTTTCGGTAATGCTTTCCAATGCCAATTATCAGATATTTGCAATTAAGAGGTCTCTTTCTGAGAGGTACTTCCCTTCAAGCCAATAACGTTTAAGAGGGAGAAGAGGCTTCTGGGTGGCTTTAAAAGACAGGGCACTTACTAGTGATTTCGGGTTATTTTTTTAATGATATAATAATTTCAAAATTGCAGAATGCTGTGTGTGATATTGGACTGTAAGCTGCAAACCAAAAGTCACTTAATACAGCAGGGACAATGAAAACCCAAGTAAACGGAGAAGATGAAGATGTGTGAGGTTAGTCAAAGGAAGTATAGATTGTTAATGGGTCTTCTGGTGCCAAGATTCTGTTCAGGTAGGGAAATTGTCTTCCCCCCTGCTTTAGGAAGTGACCTTCCAATCTATGTCCTTCACTGTCTGACTTTTATAAACATAATACTGCTATGATGTTCATTATGCTTGTGACATAGCTAATGCGAAAAAGGAAAGCACAAGGCAAGAGAATATACAGCAGATAAACCTTTAGATGGAGCTGTTTCTCCTTGGATGATGTGAAGGTTGCAAATACTTAGTGTACCTAATAAGTAAGAATAGACTGACTTGTGCTGCAGTTCAGTAATGGATTTTTTTTTCTTTTAAATGCATGTTTATCACTGCCAAAGAAAGGAAAGTGTATCCTGCTCACACCTGTTCAACTATCTCTTAAAAAAATTAAATATTGATAAGGAAAAGAAGATGCAGAATAATATTTTGGAAAATATGCATGTATATTCTGTATAACTCCTGTTGGGATAGTTTTATGGTTAGTAAACTGAGCTTCTGAGCATTCAAATATTTTCCTTGGAGATGAGAAAAAGTTGATATTTCCCTGTGAGTGGGAGTGTATGGGTCAGAGTGATCCTCAAAAGCATAAGCTGTTTGTTTCCTATCATGATAAACACAGACCTCTTTCATTAACGAGGCTTTCACAGTTTATCAGCCTTAACTCCAGCATACCCAAGGCAATTCTGTTAGTTGGTCCTTGGGGGTTATCTAATCAACCTTTGAATTAAGTAACCCTTCAGAATTTGTTCTCTGACATGCATAGCTCTGATTCTCTGCCCTTACGCAGGATTAACCTGCTCAAGCAGTCTACAGATTCAGTGGTGCCCACCAACAGTTCATCACCTGCTCCAGGTCATGCAGTTAATGGAGCCTGCAGGTTTTTTTTTCCATCAAGAGATTTGGGGTTGGCTATGGGCTATATTAATTGTTCTGGCAGAAGTAGCAGCCTGCTTCTGCCTTTCCTGTACCGATCTGTTATGAGACAGGGGTGCATCCATGATTTGATGAGAGCAAACTGATGATCATTGTGGGTCCCTTCCAACTCAGGACCTTCTATATCCTGTCCTGTTCACAGCTGAATCATCCCACAGGGAAGACGTGTCTGGAGTTGAGCTGGTGGCACATGGTCAGTATATTTAGCTCAAGGACATCTCCCTTTCTTTTCATACAATTTGAATTGTTAAGAACAGAACTGTTGCGCTAGGTACATTGGTCCATGTGGGCCAATATTTGATCTCCAACAGTGGCATTTTAGACTAGTACCAGTTTGGGTGGTTGTGTGAGCCCAGTCACTTTTAGTTATCCATTCTCCTTGTAGTCCTCCTGCATCCACACTTGATATATTAAGGGTGTGAGATACATCTCTACCTCATCCCTTTACTGTGTGTTTTGGTAGTACAGGATTATACAAATAACACCTCTATATCCAGACGGATATGTTGCCTTCATGATTTTGAAAATATTGTATATCCCCTTCAGCCTTTTCCTTTCCAGAAGGAAGAGATCTTTGCCTTTCAACCTTGCCTTGTAAAAGCAACTGTGTTCCATCGCCTTGAATCAGTTCAGTTGCCCATGTCTCCCACCACTGTATCTTCTTGAGATAGAGGCCAAAACTGTTGCCAGTACAGATGATATGGTGTAGCCTTGTTAAGGATGTTTTCACCAGTACTAGTAGGCAGCAACATGCCTTGAAGCCACCTGCTAGTGCAGGTTCTTGGGACTTTTCTGGGCTTTGGGCCAAAAAACCAAAACAAACCCAAAACAAAAACCAAACAAAACAAAAAACCCCCACAAACCCCAAAAAAACAACAAACAAAAAACCCCCCACTGAACAAAAAAAACCCAAACCAAACACCAAAAAGCAACCAACCAAAAAACCTAGAAGAAACAGAAAAACCCAACTATTTGTGGGAAATGCACTATTATGTGGTCCAGTTGTTTTCATTTTTCATCTTCACTGAGATAGTAGTGTTCTTAAGTGAAGACAGGATAACCTCAAAGCAGTAAGAAACCAGCAGGCTTTCGACTAGGGACAGATACTGTGGAATGCAGTACATACATTTTTAATTTTTTTTTTTTTAATTATTTGCTTAATAAGTATTTAATCATTAAACAATTTTAAATATAAATTCTATTACTTAAACTTTAAAGGTGTCTTTAAATTATTTGTTTTCAGGTCACTTTGATGTTTTTTCAGCCTTTTTCAGCCTTCCCAGACTGTTTCTGGGAAGAGTACACAATGCATTAATAAGCGACTGTGACACCTTCTTACAGAGAATTTTCCTGCTTACTACTGGTTGCTGCACCGTCTGTCTGGCTAGCATATGTGTAATGGGGCCCATTCTGTTGCCCTTAAGATACACCAAAAAGTAGGCTACACAAATGAAATATTTATCAAGGTATTCAACGCTCTGACTTCACAAGCTTGTTGATTAGGCTCGGAGTTAACAGTTATTTAAGTTATATCGAAATAAAATGCAAAAATCCCTAACCAACCAACCAAACCACAAAACCAAATAACCGGACTTGCAGTTAAAAAGGTTTATGAAAGACACAGGTAATGAAATGAAGGGCACTGTGCTTGAACTGCTTACACTGAGGTTATATCAGAAGTGGACTTACTGACAAAGCAGCAGCCAGGCCTTCAGTCTGCGCGCAGCTCAGTGGCATTTGTCGGTCAGATGCAATTCAAAAGCTTTTCTAAGGAATTCACGTGTAAAGCAACTTTTCCCTTGAGCTGCTGTCGTTAGGGGATGGCTTTCAGAGACTGCACTGCACGATTCTCACACCTTTCTAGATTTCCTTTCTTCACAGAGGATATTAACTCTTACATGTGGTTTTCCACTTCAGAATGCGTTTCAGAGTCTAGATGGATTCAGTGTTTTATCCTGAAATACGATCTTCCCTGTCCAGGAGAGCACCTGGCTATTCTTATTTAAACTGAGGATTGCTTCATTTCTTTAGATACACAGATATCCTTTGATATTAACTCCAGGCAATGCCTTGATCAATATTAGTTAAAATGTTTCATTTGCTTTTTGTTGATTCAGGTGAGAATGAGTATTTCATTGAATCTCAGATTTTCGTCGATCTGTTTTTTTAAATTGAAAATTATTATTTCTAATCTAAATAGATGAAATGCATGTAGCTCAATACTGGCTCTTCATTGAGACAAGTTACAAGGGAAGGTTAACAAATTGGAGATGATTGATTCCGAACTTCTTTCTACCAAGCATGTCAAAATAGCTATATCTTTAAACAGCATGACTCAGCAGCATGCAGAAGGAAGAAATACAGCTGTTAGCGTTAGAAACTTCTTGTTTACAGCTTTGTAGGGTGATCTTCTGGATAGCTTTGATGTGATTCTTCAGTGCAACAGGCACTGAGGATGTTTATTAGCCATGCTAAGCTCATTTGGGAGCTTCAGCTGTGGGCAAACAGCCTGGTTGGGTATGTTGTCTCTCTCTGTTAGTGATACCAGCTGACATTTGAAGTGAGAAGTGTTTGTAAGTAGGTCAGAGCCAAAAATCAGTAAGCTGGTGCTGTTAACAGCTTGAAGAGTAGAAGGTGTGTTGTAAGGACTCTGCTCTAGGGAAGCAACCAGCTTGTTGCATTAGTGCTGCACCTCCATGGCGCTGCAAAGAGGGAGCAGAAGGGTTGAAGGCAGAACCATATTGCAGAGTTTAAAGTGAGCTAGAGGACCATCGTCTGGTTTTCCAGGCTTTCAAGAGAGTGCATTTATGGGTTTCCTCAGAAACCAGCATGAATTCTGTAATGGAGGAACCCAGGAATTGTATTTGCACTAATTTTGTATGCGTTCATAAATACCAATCCTCCCTTTGTAAAGTAAGCTTTTAACAGCAGTGGACATTTCACAGTTGTTTGAGGTGTTTAAGTAAGCTGGTGACTTTTGAGAGCAAAAGAAATGCAGTGCTGTTATCAAATTAGTTTGAATCTCTGAGAAAACGCTCTATGGTATCACCTTAAGAACTCTTGAATACTAAGTAACAGCTTTTTAATGAGGGGATAGTGAAAAGTGTATTTATAGTACTGTTCTTTCTGTATTACTGGCTTTGCAATAGTTGAAAAGGAGGGTCTGTGGTGCTCACAGAGGTAGAGACAATCCAGAACAGATTAATAGGAAATATGTGGTGAAGAACAGAAATTATGTGCAAATCATAGACATCAAATTCATTCATTCATTAATACCAATGTAATAAATGTAATTCTTTAATAGGAATTAAAAATCTTTAAATGTTGAGCCTGTTAATATCAGACTCTTGAGAAGAAAGAATATTGTCCGAAGCCAACAAGACAGAGTTGTGTCAGATTAATCTAAAACTTCTCAATGCCCCCTGGAAACTTTTGTATGGGAGATATTCCTAGCAACTCAAAATAGCCTCAACCAAATGACACTGACCTAAATACTGGTTTCTGCTTAACCGTGAATGCGGCCTGTCGTTATATGTTCTTGCCTCTATGTTACCAAGTCTTTCTTTGTTTAGCACCTGCTCCTCTCCTGACTTTCTGAAGACCTCCCACAACCGAATTCAAATGTCCTGTCTGGCTTCTGGTAAGATCCCTGCAGGTTGTAATAAAGTGTTATTAGTTTCGTTAGACTTTCATTACAGAATAATCAGGACCATGCTAACAAATCTTCTCATTATTGAGGTATAAATCTTGCATCATGGCTGCTTGTTTCTTATTTGTGAGTAACTGAATGATCTGCAAGAGGTAAATAAATCTTTGCTGGGCAAAGGCCTGTCAGACTTCTATTTTTTTCCAGATAATCCTGAACCTCTCTTCCTCAAGCCTTTACTCATACTTATTTTCAATGAATGAAGTAATTGAATAACTGTTTCACGTGTTGTCTATCAGCATCCTAGAAGGTACCCAGTAACTGGTTAGAACAGGAGGTAATGGGAAGCAGTGTTGCTCTAAAAAGCCAACCTATAAGTAATAAGCAGAACTATATTTCTCTTTTAAATTTGTTTTTGTATCTACTATGAAGAGAATATCCAAAAGCTTCTCTAATAGAGGTATCTTACACAGATGTTTCAGATTCTATATTCCTACACAGTGTTGTAATTAAAGAAATTACAGGGTGACAGGATGACTTCTAACCTTCTAAAATAATTTGTCTTTTGATGTGATAGCAATTTAAAACCACTTTAGAGGTGTGATCATTTGGAGAAAAAGCAGAGAATCAGGCTCAGACTTATGATACAAAGGCAATCTAAGTTTCAGTTAGAAGTACTTAAGACTTCTTTTGTGTGGGTTTTTTTTTTTAATACGTGTGGGATTTCAGCAACAACATTTTTCATATACTGGTGATCTCTGTGTGATGCATAAACTTGCATATTGTGTTAACATCTACTGTGAAATTTATCACATTTTGTACTGTGCTTACACATCCTTATCCTCTAATCAGCATCCCTGCAGATTTCTTCTAATGTTGGATCATTTTTAGCAATTATGTTTTATATATTTATGCTTCTAAAGATGCTTCCCTGAAAATTTATTACTCTGGATTGATTTTTCAAATGTGAATATGGATTTAGCCCTATGGTTGTACTCAAATTCTGATTGCATAGTGTTGAAACGTTGACCGGGACAAGAAGTTATGTTTACCTTACAATGCTATATTACTGCATCTCTACATTAATGAAATATAAAGGTGATAGTGCTGTGGTTGTTGTTGTGGTAGTTTTGTTTGTTTGTTGTGTTTGTGGGGTTTTGTTGTTGTTTTTTAAACAACCACCACCAAAGCAAACAAAAACATGCATTTCAGAGTATGTCTATTTCTAATCAGTTAATACAGATTTGCATATGGTACTTAAGGAACTGTGAGCACAGTTCAGCTCTTTCTGATCAAACTCATATTTTGGAAAGAAATTCCTGTTGTTGGAGGGGCAGTATTTTTAGTTTAAATTTATGGACTGTCACCACAGTTGTTCCTAGTTGTTTTCTGTATTTTCTCTTAGTGATTGTGTTACAGAAAAAATTTAATGTGCGTATGTTGCTCTGTGTGCCTAACATTGCCTGCCTGGTATTCTATTACAAAGCAGCTCATACCCTCTGCCACTTCAATTTGTGTTTTGCTTTTTGCAATCAAGGAATGCTATTTATTTTAATACTGCTGTGGTTGAACCTATTTCAAAAAGGATTGATTGGCTTTTGCTTTAAGATATTTCATTATTAAAATTTCTGGAATGTTTTTTCAGTAGCAAAACATTTTAGCTGAACGTCACTCAAATCTGCTGCATATACAGTCCAGGGGATCAACCAGCTTTATTTCAGAAGACAACCTGATGCACCCAAACGTGTGTTCTGTCATTTGTTCTGCATCATCTGTGCAGGGAGAAAATGGTTGGGGTCTTTTCAGTGGTGCTAAATAGGACACTGCACAATTTCTACACCAACTATTCAGACGATACAGTTCAAAAAAGTTTTTCTACAGCCATCTTTCAGGAATTTTACCTTATTTATATTAAATCCTAGAGTGGTGTACTTGTATGTTTATAAATCCTCCTTTTACCTACTCATTCATAGCTTAATCCTCCTGTGATTCAGACACTGACCTACTCAAATATTTGTTCTATGGAAAATAAAAACTTTAACAGACTGTTCAGTTTTTGATAAAGTTTTGGAGTTTCATATTGCTTTGGAAGGCACATACTTATGATCTATGATGACATCTGTATCTTAAAACTGGGGAGTAGGATGGGAATGCAGAGTAATTTCATATTATAAACAGACTCAGAATCTTCAGAAGGAAACTAATTTGTATAAAAAATTAATTAATAAGGAAGAAAAGCAAATTTATAGAACAGAGTAAGTTGACTACTTTTTAAATGGTGTAAACGGCAAGTTACTTGTCTTCATTTCTAGTTTTAATGTTTTATTTTATTTATATTTATATATCATCTATCTACGTTCCTTTTCCAGTCTAATTAATTTTTTTATAGCATAAATATTTTAAATGTTCGAAAGCTAGGCAAATAATTCTACTGTGCTATATTAATTTGGAATTTGATTATATCGTTTTCTGCTTTCTTGAGGAAAAGAGTTGAAGTAATGAAGGGGAGAGGGGAGAACTCTTCAGTTTAGTTGCACAGAGGCCTCTGACGGGCTCACAGGAGAAATTCTGAAGTACCACGCAGTGTTTGAGTGTTTTAGTCCTATAAAGCTGTTTTGCTAAGTTAAGAGTATGAAATAGCTCCCAGAACTGAGATACTAGGTGTTTGGTAGTAAATAGATTAATCCTACTGACTTTTCTAACACTAGGAAGTTCCAGCACTGTGTCTCTCCGAGCACAGAAGAGGGCCTGCTACTCTTGCCCTTGTGGCTTCAGTCTGAAATCTTTGTGTTGCTCATAGAAGCACATTTGCAATTCCACATACCCTTCTACTTA
Source organism: Caloenas nicobarica (assembly GCF_036013445.1). Lineage (NCBI taxonomy): Eukaryota > Metazoa > Chordata > Aves > Columbiformes > Columbidae > Caloenas > Caloenas nicobarica. Next base: position 8,946,523 of record NC_088256.1, read on the forward strand.
TGTCAAATAAATTCAGGATTTATAGCTTAATTTTCTGCAGCAAGAGAAGGTAAAATACTATTGAGAAAAGGAATGAAGATAAAATAGGGAGGTTTCAGCCTTAAGAGAATCTTCTCTTTCAGGCCTGCAGTTTAGTTTCTTAGAAAGTAAAGGCACATCCTAAAATGTGTCATTTGTCAGTGATTCCATCATTCCTTATTGCTCAGTAAGTCTGAAAACCTGGATAAAAATAATATAAAAAAGAAGTTAAATGCCCGAGTGTTAAAAAGGGTATCTCATTGACCAGTCATTTATATTAACCAGCCATTTTCTCTCATGAATATATGCAATGGCTGTGAAACAAGAATTACATTAATTGCTGGGAAGTGAAGAAATTGGTCTATGTACTGAAAACACCTTGTTGATGGGCATTGATCATCAGCACAAATAAGCATTTGTGTCAACACATTCTGAGAAGAAAAACTGTGGTAAGTGCTCTGAAAGCCTGAGATAATTTTGAGGTCAATTACTAACTTTTCTACTATTATGGTAAAAGAAACAGTTCTTGGTTTTGTTTTGTGTTTGTTTGGTTGGTTTGTTTGTTTGTTTTTCTTAAACCTTCAGAACCTATAGCTGGCTTTTAGATTTATGACAACATTTCAGCATCTCATGAAGTCTAGTTTTAGAATCTGCAATATTTCTAATGCCTTCTTTTGCAATTTTCTTTTTTCTACCATTATATAAGAATGTTTTGGTTTTCTGAACTTTTAAAAGATTACTTATTTTCTTTTTTAATGAAGAAACAATTTCTGTGTAACGGCTTAAAATAATATTGATAAGAAAACAATCACATTAAAACTTGGAAAAGCAGGGTGTTACATTAGCAGATCGATAAAAAGTGAATGTTGTGAATAACCCTATTAAATTTTCCCGAGATTTATGTATGTAGATGATGAGTGCTTGTCCTTTTGGAGCCACATTTTTGAAGGGCTTAGAATTTTCTTAGTAATCCCTTCTGGATAAGTGGCTTGTTCTTTTTCTACTACAGACTTTGTGCTCTTCATAGGTGTTAAACTTTTAAACTATTAGGGATCCAATATTCCATATTTCATATATTGAAATATCTTGAAATTATCATTATCTAATTATAAAAGACTGAGATATCAAGTGTATAGAGAGACCTATTAATCCAAATGACTTAGACCAAAATATCTTGAAATATCAATATATAAGGGATTTCTTCATATTCTCACTATTACCCTGCATATTCTAAGGCTCTTTCATGGACTTGGGTTTTTTTGTACTTGCAAATCTCATTGTTCATTTTACCTTTCCCTATGCTTCTCGATACCTTTCTTGGTAGTTTATGGATTCCTGGAAAAATTTTGTAGTGTGTCACTTTGCTTCATACAGAACAGCTATTCTTAAGCATTTCACCATTTGTAGCTGCAGTAATCTACCAGACTGTAAAAATATACACTGGTAGAAAGCTAAACAATTTTTGCAGGCAGTCAGTGCTAATGATTTGTTCCGTTTTGTGATAAGAATAAATCTTATTTCAATGAATTTCATAGAAAGCCAAGTATAGTACAGAAGAGAGAGAATTCGGGGGCAGGTAATGATATAGTAGTTTTCTCTGGAAAAGATTATTTCTGTGAAAGATGATGTACCTATTTTCCTGAATTTGTGTAATTTTTTTTTAGCTATTTAACATTCTTGAAGTTTCTGAAATTTCTGGCTTTTTTGAAGGAATACATACATGGTGTGAGAAATCCAATTTTCTAGAGAAAATAAGATCATGATGGAAGTGTAGAGAATTCTTTGTTGTAAACAGATAATTTTTTTTATTTTGGGGTGTGTGTTTCTTTGACCAGCAGTATTCCACTGAAAATATTTGAGGAAAAAATTATTAACTCTCCTTCATGTCTCATTAGTCTTTACTAAAATTCAGAATTGAAGGGTGACTCAGTCCTTCAGAAACTAATGCTTTATTAAAGTTTCGATTGTTTCAAAATTCTTGTTTAAATCAAGATTCAAGTAGGGAAAACCTATTCTAACAATAGAAAGAAATAGTTACAATCTTTGAATGTTTCCTCAGTTCTTGCTGCGTTTCCTGCCTAATCTTTCGTGGCTCCTTTATAGGACACCTGTGCATAAGGCTTAGGGTGGTTTGCCATGCGCTTGAGAAGTTTGTTCATTATGTTTTATTAATAATTGTCTTTCTATTACAATGAAACAATCAGTGATACTGTTAGGAGAAGAAAATCTGGATTTAGAAGAGGAGAGGGGGAGAGGGGGTCTCTGCCTTTCCATCCCCCTTATTTGCCTTGTCTTTAGGGAGATTCTGTCCTTCCTCCCCCCACCCCCCATTTTCTTTCTTTTTTTCTTTCCTTCTTGGGTTCAACATCAGATGCATTAAGAACCCAGGCGCTTCTCTGAATGTCTGCCAAATCTACTAAATTACTCTGATGCTCACAACAGAAGATGTTATGGCAGCTTTTGGAGAATCAGCTGGAGAAGAGTCTGTTGCTGCAATTTTTTCCTGTGGGATGCCAGGATGATGGAGTGTTCCATGCTACCACATAGAGCTATAAGCTGTTTGTAGTCTAATATTTACTGCGCAGAATACTGAATGCACAAAGACACGTCATTTTACAAAGTCGAATTAAAGCATTTACAACTGGGAAGATTTCATTGCATCCTCTAGGTTTGAATTTACATTAAAGAAGATTCATAGAGTGGTGTACTTGTCTATAAATCTTTGCATACTGCTAAAGCCATGTGAAAACCGGTATGTGTTAGGGTTTTATTTATTATTATTTTTTAAACTGGCAAAGCAGACTAGAAGTGTTTGAAGAAATAAATGGTCCTGGGTTTGATCAAACCTTTCCTCACAATGCATCAGAAGTGGTTTACTTTATTGTTTCTGTCTGAACCTTTTCTAGTCCCATCTTTGTTTAGTCCTGATGCCTGTGGCAGACCATGAGTAGGACATCAGGAGTCACAGAGCTGCACTAACTGGCAATCATGATCTTTTTTGAACCACAGAATCACTTGCTTTGGATAATAATCTCTTCTGTGTAGAAACCCTATGTAACTTTGGATTCTTGGTGCTGCACAATGGCCAATGGTATTCCAGTCTTGGGTACTTCTGCCATTTATTGTGCTGCCTGAATAAGGGAAGCCTATTGGGGTGGTTTTGAGATATGGGCTTCACTAGAGAGTTGAGTTGCTTCTTAATGATAGGAACAAGAGAGAGACTAGGGGAAAAACAAAACTGGGAATGGCTTTTGAATATGAATTTGTTTGAACTATGTTCTATAACTTCTGTTGAGGTGGGTGCATTTTTAGATTTTCTCTGTATAAATGACTCACATGTATGTTAGCTTATGTTTACTTAATCTAAATGTGTGTAATTAAATAGAAAAAGGAAAAAGGTAAGGAAAAAGATTAGAAATATGTAACAGAAGATTAGAAATATGTATTCACCCTAGAATAGGATAACAGTATAAAATAAAAATGTGTTCTTGTTTACCTCCGGTAAATAGTTGTGCTCACAAATGTACTCTGCTAGTGCAGGTTAAAAGCACTGATACATGAATCTTGCTAAGTGTTTTCACTTTTTATTTTGCTAAACCGTTCTTGTGGGATTTTCTTCTGTTTTGCTTAGTAGTACACCAATGTGGAAGTGCAACTGTTTTTAAACTGTCAAAGATCAAAAGCTGAAAATGATGTTTTGGAAGCAACATAGAAGACTAATGATGCTGCCAACAAGCACAGTTAACTCTAGTTCCAAGTTTTTCACATTTTGATACCTTTATGCATGAGAACTGTTAGGGATTTAAGTTTGCAAATGTACTATTTCTGCTTTGATTTTTGGCTTGGAATCTTAACATGAAGAATGGCATCTTAGTTTGCAAATGTACTATTTCTGCTTTGATTTTTGGCTTGGAATCTTAACATGAAGAATGGCATCTTAGTACTGAGAAGTCAAAATGGGTCTTTGTCCCAGCTCATGCCTCTTTCCAACTCCCATAATCAGATGTACTGGTGTGTGTATATATATATATATATCAGACAGTTATGTGTAAAGGATATCAATTTTCCAGATTCCTTTACTTTTTTAGAAACGATAAACCTCATGAGAGTTTCCTGCCTCTTATTGTGGTTCAAATTTTAAAGGTTTTTTTTGGCATGGGATAAAGAGAAAGGATGGTTTGTAGAGCTGTGTTTTGCTTGAATACAGATATATCCACGTTAATAAATAATAATTAAAAAGGGCAGACTAGAGGAACAGAAAACACTTAAAAGATCAAACTTAAAATGAAATATATTCTTGGGTTCATTTGGGTTCAATCACATGGCACAATTTATATCTTGGAATAAGCATTAGTTGTTATTACATCAATTATATAAGAGAAAGTGTTCTTTTAAAGGCTTCACGATAGCTTAGTTCCTTAGTTTAAGACTTCTGTCACATCCTTATATATTCTTCCTTTCACGCTAAAATATATAGTACAGACTCTTGGGTGCATTATTTCTTTTAGCAAATGTACTTTACGTGCAATTTAAAAATGAATAATGGCTGAAACATTTTTCCAGTTTTTCCTCCCATCATAGCCTAAATTCTGTATAGCCTTCTGTTTCGTCATCTTGATCAAAACCTAAGTGTCCTGTATTTGTCTGGTTTAGGACAGAAAAGGCATGTTGGTTTGGTTTTTTTTTTTTAGTGTTGGTTGCTAGTTCTGCTTTTTGTTTTTCCCTAAAAATGGAGTTTGTTTCTTAGAATATATTCCATGCACGATAGTCTAATTTGTCACTAAAGCGCTTCCTAAAAAAAGTAACATTTGCAAAATAGAGACAATACGAGCATTAGTTTGTCATAGAAGTGGTTTTGTGTGTTTTCTCGGGATTATTTTTGTTGTTTTAGCCATCCATATTTACTTAGTGTTTCTTATACAGATTATCTCCTGTGTGTGTACATATACACACTACATCTACACACACACACACGCACATACTTCCTCTCCAAGTTTCTTGTAACTGCTCTACTGCTCTAGTGTTGGGGATCAATTAATCCAAAATACAGAGCAGTCTACAAACAGTTCTCTCATAAATCGCCTCACAGTGCTTTTACTGAGTGATTGTTCCACTGTTTACTTGTTTTATAGGCATCTCTGTTGAAGTATTTTGACAAATTGTGATACGTTTTTACACCTTTGTATCAAAATAATCTCCAAATAGTTAGACCATACATGTGAGATTCAGATTTTATAAGTCTGTGACTCATGAGGTTATAGCTTCTGAACAACAAAACAGTTTCTCAAAGAGAAGAAAAAACCAAGTTCTTTGAAAATCAATGTTTTGAGTTCTCTTGAGGCTTATGCTTTGAAGCCTGCATTTAATTTACTGCTTGTCTAGTGGTTAAGTTCCTGTCTGGCTCTTCTGAGTTAAGTGAGCTCGGTCTTCTGACTCAGCAAGCACCTGCTCACATAGAGGCGGAGGCTATTGACAGTTTAATGAGATTTATGTGTTTGTTCCTAAGTTTGTTCCTTTTTCCCCATTTCTTTCATTTCAGGGTAAGAAAAATGCTTTTTCTGTTAAAGCCTTCAGCTTCTTCAGAAATGTATCGTTATGACCTTTTCATACTTCTTTGAGAGTAAACATTGAATATACAAAATACAGTATCAAGTCTAGGACACTGTGCCACATCTCAAGGTGAATACACACATTCAATTGCAAAGGTAATAGGGAGGAGTTTTAAGCCATTTTAAACGATAGCTGTAGTTTGGGTCAACGGGCAAGCGGATAAGTTCCTCTAAATGAGCTAAGATCTGGGAGGTCAAGGAGGGTTGGAGTCTTCTGCTTCTATTAGAAACTGAACTTCCTGACTTGAAGGTGTTTCCAGGCTGATAACTCTCTCTTAATAGTTACTGAATTTGCTTTTCTGAACTATTCCAGAAGCACAGTCCAGAAACATCCAATACAGAACAGTTTCTCTGTTCACCTCCTCCTACCTTAACCTTAGTTTTCTTGGACACTTACTACTTCCACGTTGGTAGGATCATACAAAAATCATAGTATGATTTTGTGGCAAATCTTTGTAGAACTCCAAAGTTAGTGACATCAAAGATGCACAGTCAAAAAAAAAATCCTTCCAGAAGTAAATAATAGTATTGACGGTCAATTTTGGTCACTTAATACTGCCTCTTATCTAGCAAAAAACTTGGATCTGTCATCTCTGTGAAGATAGAGAAGTATGTTTGACCACAGGTGTGTAAGACTGTGTCATCCACTGCATACTTACTACAAAACAGAATTAATTCTAGTCTGAACCAGTTCTTACAATGTGCAGCAGCTGGACAGTATACACTTCTCAGTTTAGAAAGCCCACTATCCCATAAGAAAGACGAGGTAAAACTAACATGTAAGAGGAGGTAGCTGTGAGGGGATTTTTCCAATCACTTAAGAAAACCAAAGTATTTTGCAAGGTAATATTCCTAAAGGTAATGACTCAAGAACATGCTGAGAAGGACCAGAAGGAGCAATTAAAAAGTTGGCATTATCATGTGCTTAATTTCTAATGAAGTTCATTTTCTGTTTTGGATTACTTAGAGAAAGTTCTGTGTCTGTGAGGATTGTGGGGGGGACAGGAGTGGGGCGGGGTTGGGGAACGGTTCTAAGTTTTGTATTATGCATGCAGATGGGAAGGCTTCAGGTTGCTCAAGACTTTGGATAGTCCCTGGTCAGAAAGAAATGAAATGTTAGATTGGTGGAATATGTCCTGGGTTTATGGCATGGAAAAGCGTGAACCACATTACCATTTAATTAGACATTTCAGAACAAAGTATTTGTACTATATTGAATTCTTGGAAATCCATTTCTTTTTTCTTTGAGAAAGTAACTGCCATTACATTTTATTATTATTTTAGTTTCCATGTACTTTGTCTTCTGCTTCATACCAATGGAGACTTTATTCTGTTTTACCCTGCTACTATCATCTGCATTTTATGGCAGAAACTGAATGTAGGTCTTCTAATCAAACTGGACTAGGTTATTATCATTGGGACCTCTTAACAAAGTTGCAATTTTAGGCATGATCAAGTAGCATAGTAGAAATATTCATGTATCCATGAAACCTAAAGTAATTACTTCAACCTTTAATGTAAAGTTACTAAGTCTTCATGAATAGTCACATCGTGTGTATATCCGATATTTATGGATTTTTTTGCTTGTTTGCTTTATGACACTGGATGTTACTATAAACTCAAGTTTTCTAGGAAGATGTTTCAAATATTTCCAAAAGGCAGAGTCAGAAAACTTAATCTGTTACTAAGAGTGAAGGTGAAATGAGACAGATCCTTTAGGAACAAAGTCAATTCAATTTATTTTCATTAGAAAACACTACAGAGATTTATAATCCCAAAGGATAAGTAATGTATAATGCTTGCATTTGAAATTTTAATTATATCCTTGTTGAATCAAACACTCTGTTATTAATTATCAGACAGCAAAAGCTACCATTTCATTACTAAAATTAGCTTTAAGTTTGTTCTGTGTCTTTCTGTCTCAATTCTATGGTGGAGACATAAGGGAGTAGATGCACCCAATACCCAAATGTATGTTTAACTCAATGTTTTTGAACCTGGTAAATGATATGCCTTAGTATGTACATGCATAATGGGTAGCAACAGAAGTCATCTTCCTGTAATCCTGCCTATATAAGTCTTAAGAACAGAGATGAGCCAAGCTCTATTTCAGAACTATTTTGGGAACTTGAAAGATTCCACACAGGTTTTCATGCTGGCACAGGCAAGGGTAACCCATTGGACTTACTCCAAATTTTTCCTGAAGCTTACAATTACAGTCTTCAGGTTGTCTTAATAATTTATTTCTTCTCTTACCAATTAGTTTGTTGAGTAATTTGTAGATAAATTTGAGACTCTTCTGGCACAATTTATGGGCTAGCTTCTCACAAGAAGGTTACCTCTGGCTTCTGAACCATTTCTGAAAAGTAGAACTGTGTTTGCCTAAAATTTACGTTCTCATTTAGAGGTTTGCCAAGATTGGTAAGCAAGTTTTCATAGACTTCTCTATCTCTAAAAATAAACAAACCTTGTATATATGATAACTTTGCTACACATTCATGTACATCCGGCCTATATGAAAATAATTTAATGCATGTCTTTTGGATTGTGTCATACTCATCTCTTTTTTTTTTTTTTCTTTTTCTAACAAAGCTAAAAAAGTGAACGCTGTTAAGAGAACTGTCATTCTGTAGCATTGATCCTGGGCCAAAGCTCCTTAACATTTAGGCTGTACATTCTTGGATCCCCAAGCAGTACAAATTTGATCCAGACTATATATGAATATGTGATATGATTGCTGTTCTGTTATCTAGAATACAGGATGAGGATTTCTGATGGGCATAAAATTACAGTAGAGCAGACAGACTGTGATATAAAAGCTGGTGTAAATGCTCTTAGGCTAGTGCTTGCAGTCATTTAGTTGGCATAATCTTAATCTGTTCCTAAATGTTGATTTACTGTGTCTTTATACATAGATTATTTTCAGGCATGTGTTTTCACTGTGACCTTTACAGTACCTGAGATGGATAATCTATAGAAACACAGGCATGTTCTCATCAGTTTAAGTCACATCTTTGCAGCAAAGGCAGATGTATTATAAAATGTGTTTCTTTCCAACTTCCCTTGATTCTTTACCTCTGTGATATCCATCTCTGTTCCACTTCCTCTGAGTTTCACCTCGTTGCCCTTGAGCATCTCCCCTCCTTCACTGCAGTTTTTTCTTGCTAGAGTTCTAAGGGATTGTCTTGCTGTTGTGCCTGTGTTTTGCTATTCTTTTGTGACCTCTATTTCTTCTGCTGCTGAAGCTAATATTTCCCTTTGTGACTCACCGATGGGGTTGGTGCCCCTATCTCCCTGTTTCTCCTCTGACTCCATTCTTTCCCTGCTGCTGAGCACAAAAAAAATCGGAGTGGAAAGGTAGATTAGCAAGTAAACTGATCAATGACAATTTGATAACCTTCCTCTCAACCTGGAACTCCCGAACTACGAATTTTGCTCCAATGTGTCAGCCAAAAATTGAACTCTATAGGAAGATTTTAAAAAGAAGTTAGTAAAAAGAGCAAAGAAAGTAAGCACCACAGGGAGCTCCTACTGTTGTGTCTATTTCAACAGAACATTAGGTCTTGGAAGCTGTACTTCTAATGCTTTCCTTGGAAAATAACTTTCTTTTGTTCTCTCAAGAGCTTCATGCCCACAGGATAGATACCAACACTGCGTAACACACCCCATGCAACAATCCCATGCCAGGGAGAGGTCTCATACTTCGCTGAATTCTTCACATCTGTGTAGTAATACCTATTTGCTGGACTGATCTTACTGATGTTTTGTTTTGGTTTTGTTTGTTTGTTTTTCCTAATACTGTTTTTCTATATGACATATGCATAGTGTTGAGGAATAGCAAGAGAAAAGAAAAAGTAGGAGGAGATAAACTGGAGAAGGAGACATTTTTATATGTTTTTGCATGACCACTTCTTTGTTCAAGTATTAAAGCCCAAGGCCATGCTTTTGAAAAGCCTAATACTTTTGAACGTCCATTTAAATATTAAAGTAGCAACATATTCTTTAGACATATTCTGCACATAGCTAAATGTGACTCTTTAAATGTGTTTCGTATTGGTTGTCTGCAATCAGTAGTGATTTCTGAAAATTTATTAATCTTTCTGTGATGAAGAAATACGTGCTGTCCTCCTTTAGCATGAGTCTGTTTCTGTTCATACTGGAGAACCTGCATTGTAAAGAAACAAATCCAAATGTTGAAAATGAAAGTATTTTTCTTATTCTTCATCCCACTTTTTTATTCATTCTTTTCCTTGCTTTATCTTGGTAAAAAATGGAGGATGATTGGAACACCCAAAGGGATGAAATAATGATCTCGATGGGAAGTTTGCAAGCTTGGAGGCACTGCTGTTATATAAATGTGCATTGTGGACCTGTATAAATCTCTATGCCAGTGGAAACCAAAGCGCTGCAGTTGGTTTTGCTTCATACTAGTTCAATTTACAGATGTGGGGTAACCACAGTAGAAAGAGAAAATGATGAAATAATGTGATTTTTAAGCAAATGTTTATTCATGAAGTTCCCATTTTTCTGCTGGTCCTGCCTGGCTGACTGGTCTCTCAGCAGGTTGTGTAACGAACACCACATGCTGGAGTAGCAGGCACAAAGCAACAGTGATGAGGCATCTGTTACATAGTCACAAAAAAAATTTAAAACACAACTCAACTGGAAAAAAAAGTATATTTTGTAGAGTAAAGACTTCATTATTCTTTCTCCAGTTTTAAGATAATGGAGAATAAACTTGCTTACTGAAGGCAAGAAATTATTTCTGATTGACGCTACTGGAGGGTTTTGTTGTTGTTTTTTGGTTTTGGTTTTTTTGCTCGTGAAAGGATTTAAGAAAAACGTTGTCCATGAAAGAAGTGAACGTTATTTAGTGTTGTCCTACAGGAATAATTTGGGACATAAGATATATGCGGTACAATGACAACTGAATGGGTTCTCATACTGTTGCTCTTTGAAAACATGCTGTTTTCATATCTCTTTCACTACTGACATGTTGCCTGTATAGCTATTTTTAAGATTGATTTGGGCATTCTGAAGTATTGGTTTTGTGGCTCAGTCTGACTCAGGAAAACTCTTCTTAGGTTTAGGTAAAAGTAGGTGATGAAGGACATTATAGAAGGTGAAAGATATATTTCCTAGTTTGGCGGCTTTGATGAGCGTTTTGTTGTTTCATTTTTTAATCTCCTGCCTCATCTTGAGGTGTTTGTATCTGTTTGAACTGCACTATGAGATGTTTATAAGTAGAAAGATAGTTTGTGATACCTTAATGATACAATTCTTTACATGACTTTTTTAGAATTCTAGAGATGCAAGATAGATATCTATGTGCTGGGTTATGTAAAGATAACATTACAATGCTACTATTGAAGTAATGCAAATGCACTTGAAATTACATTCAATGGAGCATGGTACTGTGAGTTTATTTGCAGTCACAAATACCAGATAGTAAATTTATAAGTTAACTTGGTAAAAGAGAAAAATAATCATAAGACCAATTTTTGGTGCTGTTCCTCAAGAAAAAGTGTTTTAAATTTCTTGTACAGTCTATCCTATAACTCTATCAGCCATATTTATTTCATTTAGAAACACATTCTTTCACAGATTATTTACATGTGCTGCCTTTCCTGATGGACAAACATTTTAGGGCAGTGAAAATGGATTTACAGGTGAGCTCTTTGGAATGTAGCAGTACTGTACAGGCAGAGTTTATTCTCTGCAGTAAAGCCAGCATTCCCCTCCACATTCTTCATGAAGAGATGAAGTCTTTGATTTTTGGTCTACAAAATTTTATCTTCTGAATAAGTTGATCATAATCTCATTTTCTGTAAGAAATTACAGGTAGACCACTTTGCACAGTAGCAACACAATATTTTGGCTGAAACTGCAAAAAAATGTGTGTATTCTGATGGCTGAAATCAACTCACCACTCCAGCCAGGGCAGACTGAGCGCCAGCCTGATCTCGGGTGTTAAGGGTTTGGTTACAGGGAGTAACCGTATCTGACTAATGTGTGCGTCACCAGCATCCTGGATTTCCCCTCACTGTGTTTAACTATTGAAAATAGCCAAACACGTTGCAAACAACCCTGTGCATCTTGTTCTACACTTGGACAGACGTTCTGTTTAAATGTTACCTTGTCAGCTTCTCCCGTGCAAAGCAGTTGCCCACCCATGTTAATACACATACTTAATTCTTTCTCTTTTGCTCTTTAGTGAAATCGGTTTAGTCTTACTAATGCTTGTGTATACTTTGGTGTGTTCTTAAGCCTGTGACAATTATGAATGACCAGATGGCATTGCACACATTTTTGGCTTGAATGATAAACACTTAAAAAGCCATTGCAGCATGGCTAGCCAGGCAGCATAGCTGCATGGTCAGCAGGGAAAACAGTAATTTTGACTTGTAATGAAGCTGAAGTCAAACTTCAACTGTAAAGCATAGTAGTATTTGAAGGAACTCCAAAGCCCTTGCATGATGTTCAGCTACTTAAAACTTTTGGTAGTTTTCCTACAGTTTTGGCCATTGAAAGCAGTTAATTGGCTTTTCAGTGCTGTTTACTTATTCTGAAAGACTCTGAAAGTACTCTAATGATATCCTTTAAAAAATAACAAACAAAAAACAAACACAGCAGCAGCAACGACAACAAAACAACCAAAAAACCCCACCCCACCTTTTATCTCTACTCCAGGCTAAAAAAAAACCTACAAAATTAAGTCTTCTGTAATTCTGGATTTGAGCACAGACAGAATGACACTATGAACAAGTTCATTATGTGAATATTCAGTGTTTCATAGTATAAATTTGAGAAATAATGTCAATAGAACAGAAAATAACTATCTTAAGTTAATAAGTGCCTCCTGGTACTTAAATGTCCAGGCAAAGACAAAGATTTTATGTGTAATAAAAGTTGAGGATATATCAAATCTGTTGATTTGGTCATTTCTGACAATTACTTTTGCCATTCGTCTAACCATTTTGCAACAAACTGATACCGGAACTCATTTAAATCTTTATAATACAGTAAGGGACTAAAACACTTTGTTCCTATCATTTTATAATTAAAGGTTAAATGTGTAATAGAATATCAGAGACCTTTTTCAAAAAGACTTAAGTACTCTTGAGGTCTTCGCTTAAAGCAGTTTATGTACTCTGGGCAGGATAGGGGGGGGATGAAGAGGTGGGGAGGGTGACAACCATGGTAGAAAAGGCTCCCACCTGAAATCATGGTATTACGTTGTCAAACAGAACTCTTAATAAGCACATACTAAGCATCCAAAAGGTTATAAAGTTGGTGAGGGGAAGGAGAAATTATCACATCAAGAGACTTTATATCTAAAAATGAATGCTTGCTCATGGTTCTGCTTGCAAAAACACCAAAACAAACTAAAATCCAATGTGACTATCCTGCTGAATAATAGGCTTTGTACTTTGATCTGAGTCTGGAAAGAAAAAGATGACTAGACTTTGAGTAATTGCATCAGGTCACCTAATGGGTACCTGGCTTGTCTGTTCTTCACTCTTCCACCAAAAGAGAATATGGAGGAATAAAAATAAAGAAGTGAAATACTGGTTCCAGGAGAGAAGTTTGGTGAAAATAGCATCATGAATATTTTGTCTTTAGGGTACCTCAGCTGTCCTGACTGAACTGAGGTATCCCTTCACAGAGCCTGGAAGGTATTTATAGGATATGGTTAGTTCATTAAGTGGAACATTCTTCAAAAACTACAGGCACTCCCAGTTGTTTCCAGGGGTCAGACATGTGCACAACACGTTGGTATTGCTGTGTGTGTTTGGCCATCCGGTTTCCTTAGAAGCACAAAATACAAGAAACTCTCAGAGTTTCAGAAATTTGGCTAAACTTCTGTTTTATTTGGGAGAAAACTCTCGCTACTTCTTTGCTGCCTTATTTTCTGAATTTTGTTAATTAGCACTTTACTCATCTCCAATAGTAATGTGACCTTCCCTGACCACTAAGGCTACAACGTGTGACTGTGAGAGGTACCCAGATGCTCCTGTGTCACAAAGCCAGGATGACTGTGGTCCTAGAAGAATACTGAACAGGCCACCAGCTGAGATACTTGACTTATTCCACAAGTCAAGTTATTTTCATTACTTTCCAGAAAAACACACCTGTGAAATTGCTAGGTGATTTGCAAATAACTTAGAGTAGGTGAAGAGAAGAATTTTCTTGACTCTTGTTTCCATTTAGCTCCAGGGTTTTTTAGGAGATTTTTTCTTATGATATAGCTATCTCTTCTGTCCTCTGTGTCTTGGATACATGTTAGCACATTCACTATACTAATAGAACTGTGTGAAAAACATACTGGTACACCCCCTGTTTCCACAAATATGCATTAGATGAAGAAAAATTTGAGGGGAAAAATCTACGTTGTGTACTGAGCAGTTACCTGGTTCCTGTTCTTCCATTTCACAGACCAGGAAATAGTATTTTTGTCTCTGGACTTTTCTTTTGGCAACCTCTTTGCTTTCTGCACCTTGGCAGGCTTAAAACATCCACAATGTGCTGATTGCACGTGGGTGGGAAATAGCCATGTGAAGGAAAAAAGTGGTCTTTTTTGTGTCCGTTTCCCTTCTGCACATTGTTACAGCCTGTGACAATAAGGTTTTATGTTCATACTTCCTAATTCTTTGTATTTGCCTTACTATTCAGAAGAGCTGATGTGAATGTTTAGCACAGCTAGCTCATGGGGATTTACCCGTATGCTGTGGTAGTTGCATACTGTTAGACTTCTCACTGTGACAGTGATGCATGTTTTAAACTGATCAGTGATGCTTACCATGTTAAGCAGGCGTATCTTGGGGAAGTTATACAGTCACACCAAATTCTAATGTAATTAAACAGATCATATATCATATTTTGAAATGACTTTAAAGGGCAAACTGAATGACAGTGTTTTGTGTATGACCTTTTAATCTTGTCTACAACAAATTAAATTTTGTCTGCAGAAAATAAATTTATAAAGATGATGAAGTGTCTTATGGCAAGAAAATCTGTTAGCAAGTCTTGAATGTGACTTGATAAACATAGCTTTATAAGCTTCACTGTCATTTGGCATTATATCTAGTGAATTCATATGTGTTTAGAGGTGGTGGATGAATAAGAGGCACTTCATTTGATCTCATAGGGAAAAATATTGGATTCTGTGATTTCAGCCACCTCAGAAATTAAAACTTGTGTATGCAAGCTTTAACTGAAAAACAATAAGCCATCTTTAATTCATTTCACAATCTCCTTTTAGAAGTTGCTGGAAGACACTGTTTTACGAAGCAAGTTATAAAGTCATAGATCTTTGAGTTTATTAAAAATAAGGCGCTCATTTTCTAGGATTATATAGGAATATTTGTGCTAATGGAAATACCTCGCATTTCATTTCGTTGCTATTATCGTAGACAACTCTGTAATGTAATCCTTTCAATAAATTTTCAGATTCCACCACGAAGTCATCATTGTCACAAAGAAATTCTTCTAACTTTGTTACTAGGTTGAAAAGGCATTCTAAATTTCCATCTTAGATTAAGTCAAGGTGTTCTATTCAAAAGTAAGAGTAAACAATAAGCAAGAAACAGCAGAAAGTGTCTTGGCAGAGGCAGAAGCATCAGTTTACCCACAGAAAAAAACCCCGAGTATATAATAAGGATTAGTAGGATTAAAAGATTAAAATAAAAAATAAATGGGCAATGTTCCGTACAAAGCTAACCACCTTGAGATGGCCTCTATTTCATTTCCAGTCCCAACTCATCTGTCAAGCATTCAGAAAAAGATGAGATGGATATTCTCTGTTGCCTTCAAATTGTAAGCAACCTGCACTATGTAGTGCTCTATACTAGAATATTATTTTTATTTTAAAAATGACAATACTGAAAACTGAGGCATTTTGGATGGCTCCCTGGAGAAGCCAGCTTGTCATGCAAACAAATGTGAAATAGTTGTGGGACAAATTCTAATGTGAAATACCAGTGGGGTACTTGCAACCATGGAGTAAACAGTGCAGATATATTTTATCAAAAGTTCATTTAAAGTGAAAGATGGCTTTCAAAAGGAGGGGATTGGGGAACTCATTTCACTACAAAATTGCAGGCTGAATAGTGATGATACCTTTAAAAATTACAAGTTTAAGTGAGATGGTATCATTAATGGCATAAATATTAGGACTAGTACTGTGTTTATGTGGTGTTACTGTGTGCAACTTCTTGGATAAAGAAGAGTCTAAAGAAATAGAGCCTTGAGAAATAAAAGAAGATTTAGCACTAAGATATTTTGAGCAAGTACTTAAAATTTGAGTCATTCAGAACTTGGTTTAGCTAAAGAGAAATTGAGCATTTCAATGTCCTCACTGCAACTCAGTCTTCTGCCATTCATATTACTAAAGATAAAAAGTGACCTGAAATACCAGCAGAAATTTCAGGATTATTGTTTCTTTCTTTAGTATCTCCTTTAATAACCCTATCGGTGAAGTAGAAAATGGCAACTGTCTTAATATGTTTTCTTACTTGAACACAATTTATGCCCTTTTGTTAAGAACTCTATTTCCTGTGACTTGCGAAACGATGCATTCAGTATGAACCCAATGAATATTCTAAGAGATCCTCCTTTATCCTTATTGTATAAATGTGAGGTTAAAACCAATATTTTTTTGTGTGATCCATGTGGACTTTGACTAAAAAGATACAGAAGTTATGTTTTCAAAAAGGACACAAGAACCATAACTACCTTAGTCCTTTCGGATCATCTTTTCTAAGTCATTAGCAGATAAATGGCTCGTTCCACCTGGGAGGGATAGGTGTTAGCACAGATCGCCATGCAGGTTGAGCAGCTACTCTAGCAAGACTTAGTGCTGTAATTGCTACACTAAAAATGCCATTTCAAAATGGTATTTCAGAGCAACGTGTTTCAGTTTGAGTGGAGAGGGGACCTTTTTTGGTAGTATTATAATTTCTGCTCACTGGTTATATCCTTTCCCTGTATTTTGCAAAGTGTTAACATGAGTACATTTTGCTGTATTGACTATGAGTGTGTTTTAGAACTGAATTACATGTGTTCTTGCCTCAGCAACATTAGTATTCTATGTAGGCATTTGATCTTCTAAGTGCTCTGTCAGCTTTGAAATACGTGACTCAATATACTGTTCAACGAAAAAACCCATAACCTTATTGAACAGGCTTGTTAATGATTGTGAATTTAAAAAAAATCAATAATTAACCTTTTACTACTGAGTGTGTTATATGCTGTACCAGTGTAAGAAATCATTGTGAAATATCCCTAAGAATATTCTGAACCGAGTATTAACTTTGGCATTTCTTAGCAGGTGGGGGCTCAAGACTTAGATTTCTTAGCAAACCCCGGCTTCACCCCATAACTTGAACCCTCTTAGAATGGGACACCTGTTATTAATGAACTAACAGGACTGTTGACACAAGAACAGGAAGAAATACTGAACTAACCATGCAGCTGATAAAAAATTTTTTTAATAATAACACCTTAGGTCACAAAAATAATAGGTTCATAGCAAAAGCCTCATCTGGCCTTATGACAAGAACTGTTATCTTTTATCATAACAGAACTATCCCAATATTTCGTTTGTCGTATTGGATTTTTGCTACCAAATATTGGCTCTATGTTGCTCATTTTTATTTCTTGAGAGAGAAGTGGAAGGTAGTAGTCTGCTGCTGTATGTTCTGTGTTCTTCTGTACAAAACCACGTGCTAGGAATTGCTCAAAGTGAACTTAAGCTCTCACAGGGTGATGCATGCAAGGAGCTGCAGAACCTCTGCTTGCTCACTACTTTGAAAACCAGTGGAATTTATTGTTCTGTGAAGCTGGTCTCTTAAAGCAGCAGATAATTGCTGCACAGAATATGTTTAAGCATTTCTTGTACTGGTCTTTAATGCCAAAGGCAACTGTACAGCTGGTTATTTAGGCGTGTTTCACTGCTATGAAATTTGTAGTTTTTCCTTTTCCATGAGATCGTGTTCATATTTTCATGAATTGCATCATTTTAATGCATGCAGGAGTTTCTACTGTGCACAGTGGGTTTCTCTGTGATTCAAGTAGTTGTAACAATATTTAAATTATGTGTAAGGTACCATATTTCAGCTGCCGATATGATCATTTATGACTAACCTATTACAATTTGTTAGCACAGAACTGACCTTTTTCTTGTAAGCAAAGGGCACATTTTACAGTTTCCTGAACATGTCTTATCTACTTAGAAGGCTTTACAGAAAAGGAAGATGTAGTGACATTTAGTTTTATTCTAGTTCACTGCCATTAACCTCCTCTCACTGACTTTTACGTAGTTGTGTATAGTGCTTTATCAAGAGAGCGCGAATCAGGCTTCTCTGTGTTTCGATCGGAAGCTTGTTACCATGCTACATCTCACAGAGCTGCAGTATTTGAATACTTAATGATACACTATATGTGTTCCTGCCTATGACATACATGCACACAACCATTTACAAAACACGGCTTCAGCAAATTACCACATTTCTTCATTGCTCTGAAACATCATTCTTTTAAACTTCTGTTGACTTCCCACAAGGAGTTTCTGCTGTTTGGCTTACACCCTTGAACACTGAGAGCTAGATAGGTAACCAGTTTACATGGTGAGTTTCTTCAGAATATTCATATTTCACTTGGTTTGCTTTTCCATTTATGCCATGCCGTGCTATTTAGTATGCTGAGGGCTTTGCTTTGCACCCCATGGATCAATTCAGCTATGAAGTTAACAAAGTATGGGAGGTTTCTGGGAGCACATATTCAACCATGAATTTTCTATACTTTTTTCCAGCACGTTTAATAGATTTGGACATAAAATCTAAGGCATTTCACAGACTGTTTGATATGTATGGGAAAGCAAAGTTCAAAATGAGGTTTTTCCTTTCAGTTAATTTAATGTTTGGAGTCTGTCAGATTTGCTGAAAGATGGGTAGTTTTACTATGTGAGTAACAAAGGAATTGTATCATCCCTCCTCCACCCCTATGGTTAGCCTTCCTTGAATGTGTTCATTAAACTGATAAATGATTTCCAGCAGGGAACATTAGAAATGCTCCAGACTAAAAGAAAATAAAGTCAGAAGCACATAGGAAGCTGTCTACACCAGATTGGGAGCCACCTCAAGTTTTAATTATTGCTTTGGATTGGTATGCTCTTCTGGTGTTAGTACAATCTCCAGCATTTAATGACGTTGACGGATTTTGAAACAATAGCAGCAGTGGATACAAATTCAACCAAAATATTAATTATTTACTGCCAAATATTTATTAGTCCATACTTATTAGCACTCAGTAATGTATTGCTGGATAAGAATGTTTTGGATTTCAGTCTTATCCAGACAGAATTTTTTGCTAAACAATTAATATGCAATATGCCATGACATTCCCTGTGATGCATGAGAGCTTGCAGAGGACTGTCATTTCCTTTGAATACTTTTTTTGTCCTTTCAAGACATCTGTCGTGAAGTATTTTGAACTTGTCTTTGGACTACAAAGATAACATGAGTTAGTATTTGAGTTGAGGCAATTAATTATGCCTTTCTCATTTGCCATGTGATGTGGCACTGATCCTTGTGCCAAATTGTCTGTGTTTGATTTATTCAAAGAGAGGATTATCCTTGTCCTGTTGTGGGTTTTTGTTGTTGTTGTTGCTTTCAGTTGGATTATGCTATGTGGGTAACTATCAACGTCCATAGCATGTTTCTTTTTACCCATACGAGACTCTTTAAATGAACGCACTTAGTGGCTGGTTTAGAGCATAAATTCATGCTACTATTTCAAATGACCTTCTCAGTAAGTAATAAAACTAAGAATACTACGGATATAAAAGCTGAGAACTTGTATGGCAACAGCTCTATTTTTTTTGTCTCCAAAGAAACAGAATTTAGTAGTAAGTGGCGCAAATGCAACATCATATAAAGAGGGCAGGCAAAGGTTTATTTATTTATATTTGTCACTTAACTATTTTCTATCAGTAAAAGAATGATAAGCTTGATTTCTGAAGTTTCATCTTGAAGCAGAAGTTCCTTATTTATGTACATAGAAGAGATGGATTTCTGTGGCAGCATTTATTTATTTGCTCCTTTTTGATTAGGGGCAATGACAAAGTCCTTCCATGAATTTTGCATGAGGAATTTTGCTTTCTAAGGTGCTTTGGTAAAAATGAGATTGCAGATTGATAAGTAGCTAAAATCATTTTGCACAACATAACGACATCTGGCAGATAATGTGTAGCTTAATATCTAATACATTAGGCACATTACTGATTAAAAAATTCTGTGGCTAAATTTGAAAGGGAGTAGACAATTTTATGGTCACATAAACACATAATAACATCTATATATAAAACAATAAAGATGAATCAGGAAAGATGTTTTCTTACTATCTAAAGAATTATATAGCTTGCACTTTTCATGTCGAAAGGAGAGGTAAAAGTTATTTCTGTCCAGCCTCATGTGTGGTCTGTAACGTTCATTTCTCCTGAAACAACTGAATGTGTCTGAGTTGGATTTTTCCTCCAGTGAGTTATTTTTATTATATGGGGGAGATAGGCCAAGAAAGATTAAGAAACTGGATACAAACTGGTAGTTAGGACACCTATTTGGAACATGGGAGCAGAGTTTCCTGGCTTGCCAGGCCTGACCAAAGGTATGGAAGAGTCTTGGATGAACGAAGGGGCAGATGGATGTTTTTTCTTCTTTCTCGTTTGACCAGAACTTCTGTAGTAGAATAGAGAAGTCTTTTATGCCTGGAAGCACATTTTGCCAAGATTAGGCCATTTTTAGAGTTGTCATTCTCAGGCTCATTACTAGAATAAGGCACTTCTGAGCATATTGCTTTTGCAGGTGAATAAATTGGAGCTTTATTATACTGCAGAGCTGTTAGACTTATCGTATCACTGCAGATATCCCTCAGACAGGCAGGCATTTAGACCCCACTTAATGGTTACAATTATATCAAGAATGAAAGAGGGAAGATTGTTTTTTAGTATTTGGAAATTCTGATGTTGAATTGGAAAGACTTAAAAAGACTCCAGAGCTTAGAATGTAAACTTACAGATTATATATGAATGTATATTGCTGCTTCTTAAAGTTCTACCTATATCTTACTGCATAGTTATCCTTAGCCAAAGATAAAAGATTGTTTCTCTCTTATCTCTATTTAAAAATAATTACATTGAAATGTCTGAGATGGGGTTTGCACAGTATTTGCATTTCTGGAAAACTAGAAAGTATGATGTTCCTAGTAGAGAATTGGGGTTTTATACTTTTTATGGCCCAATTTCAAATAAATATCATTGTATCTTTTTTTTTTTTGATACTCGGATGTCACTGAAATAATCAAAGGATCAGTTTAAGTGAAAGATTAACAGTAAGGACTACAGAAGACGGCATGCGTGACAGTAGTAAAATAGAAAAATTGTTGAAAAGTGTAGCAGAGAGCACAATGGCATGCACTTCATGCAGAAAAAGGGCATAGTTGAGAAAGAAAGAAATACGCGTGGGCTGGCGCTTGTGGCTGTTAGAAATAGTAAACAGTTGGTAAACAGTCTTCCAAAAGAAATGGCAGAGATTGCATCTTCTTTTACCTGTTTACCTTTAATTTTTTAAATACCTTTTTATGTGTTTGATTTAAGATAAGTGTATTTATTTTTCATTCTAGTGTCCTCAACCCTGGTTCAGGCGTAAGCACTTCAGTTCTCATCATACATTCACCACGTTAATCTCTCAACTCTAAGCTAACTTTGGACTCTTCTGTATTTGAGTCGTTGTACTTCTGAATGTTGCTTTAGACACTTATTTGAGAACGTGTAGCACTGAAATGCTTTTTTTTAAATTTTTTTTTTCTTTTGTGGTGTATTACAAGGACAGCAGTCAGCTAGCTATGTAGATCTTTTTTCACAACTGAATCACAGGATTCCTTCTCTTTAAGGCAAAACTATATTTACTTTCAGAAGATACATGTCTGTTGTCTGAATGAGTATTTTATAGAGTACTTTCAGTATTATGGACTATCACCCACTGACACACAGCTGTGTAAATAAAGCACTTGTCTAGCTGACCCCTGATACTAGGAAGAGGTTTTGTATCTGTGATGGAAGCACACATCCTTTCAGATAGGAGACGTGCTGGAATGTGATGTGTAGGGGTCGTGTATATGAAGCTGGAAATTTTCTCAGCATAGAATTCTGAAGGCTGTTCTCATAGTAGGCATTTATGGCAGAGTTCAGTTTTTGGTCTCTTCCAGCTGACCCCAGAGAAGTGGTAACTGTTTTGTGTTACAGCTGGTTCACACATTTAGTGTTTGAAGGCAGGACTTAAGAATATCCTCATACAAAAAAGAACAGCAGGCATCATACTTGATCAACCTAGCAGCCTCCTACAATAAAATGACTAGCTCAGAGGATGAGGAGAGAGCAGTGGATGGTTTTGACCTTGCCTTCAGCAATACTTTCAGCAGTCTCCCATAACTTCCTTATGGACCAACTGATGAAGTATGTACTAGATAATGAACGGTGAGACAGACTTAAAATAAACAGAACTGTCAGGCACGAAGGGTCATCATTGGCAGGATGACAAAGATGGATCTACACTCTTCTTCCCATGGTGCCTAGTGAATGAACAAGATTCAATCAGCACAAATTGAAACACAAGAAATTCCATTTAAACATAGGCTTTTTCACAGTGAGAATGGTCAAATGCTGGAAGGTGTTTCCCAGAGAGGTTGTGGAGTCTCTGTCTTTGCAGATACTCAAAATCCAAGTGGACAATATCCTTAGCAAGCTGCTCTAGTTGCGCCTGCTTTGAGCAGGTGGTCTTGGGGTGGATGGTGTCTAGAATCTCTGTGGTTCTGTAATCCTGCTATGGAGTCTGGGCAGAGTCTTTGGTGCCAGCATGTTAACTGAGTTGCTTTTCCATTTTAGTTTCTGCCTGTCCTTAATGATGGCACTATTGATCCCAGTCTCAATTAATAATTTGTTGAGATATGGACCTTATTTTTGACACTCTGAATTTCATTATTTTTATGATAATGTGTACACAAGGGGAACTTCCCTTCAGTCATAAAGAAACACCAAGATGAGTTTTTATCAATGCTCACATATTTACTCTAAAAGCTGCTGATAGACCAGCTTTTAGCTATATTAAGCAGTTTGGTTGGAAGCACTGAAGGAATATAGCAGATCACTTTATAATCTGTAGTTTCAACAAGAATGTATTAATAATAAGAATCCCTTGTATTTATGGGTGTGGTTAGAAAGTTGTCCAAAATAAGTTGAAGTACAGCAAAAATTGTGTCCCACATTCCACTTACTGAAGATTACAAACCCCTCTGAAAAGTCACTCATGTAAGAGTATATGAGACTGTAAAAACTAAAAAACTAAAAAAACTAAAAAACTAAAAAACTAAAAAAAAAAAATTGAAGGAGATGTGGGGTCATTTTTCCTTTGTGTTTCTAGGCCCTTGAGACAGATTTAACTGGCTAAAATTCTCAGAGCGTGCTTGATATCACAGGTAAAAGTATGTGCATTTTCTGACCAGTATGAAAGTGTAGCAGTCTTCATATTCCGTCAGTCAGACAATGTTGATTTTAATTATCCAGCATAATTAAAATAAGACTCTTAAAACAGCCAAGGAAACTTAAGAGTTAATACTGTAGATATAAAATTCTTGATATTTTTATTTCTTGAATGCTGTTATTGCAAAAAGCTTTAGGATTTATCTGAACTGATGTTGTTTTCAAAAGCAAAATGTGCCCTTTAAAACAAATCAAGGACACGTCTGAACTCTTAAATTTTTTTGAGTTATTACTGTTGGAAAAGAGGTCAGATTAACTGAAAGATGTCTCCACTAGAGTTCTGAAACCTTGGCTGGCTTCTTGCTTCAGACCTGCTTTAGAATAGTGATGTACAAAGAAATAAAAGGAATCTCAGGGTTTCTGTTCTTTTTTTTTTGAAGGATATGACCTTTTGTGGGAAAGAAGTCCACAATGCCTAAAGTCATAATATATCCACAAACAACTCTAAAAATAATGGCTTACCATATTTTCTTTAATTTCCAATCTGAATAGTTTGAAGATTGTGTTTCATGTGAGGGTTACAATTGAATATTTAAGTTAAAATATGTATTGTAATTAAACACTCATGCCTTTCTCTTGAGCTATGAGGTATAAGTTACAATAAAATATTCATTAATAATTAAGTTACAGAGCCAAAGAAAGAATGATTCTGGGTAAAGTAAGCAGTTAATCTCATTGCAGTACTAGATCATAATTATGCTTTTAAATACAATCTCTGAAAGCTGTGTGTCCTTAGCAAAAAACCCAGGAGAGACAAAGGTGTTTGGAAAATGCCAGAGAGCTCCTATAGTAGCACTATGTACTCCAGTAAATATATACTTCTATCTTACTATCAGTTGTCAAAGAATGAAAAATAGAGGATATTTTTATATCTATGGTTGCTTTTCAGAGTAATGTTAATTCTAATAAATTGGTCTGTTGGTGGAAGGGCTTGTAATTCGAAAGGCTATTAGCTGTGTCTCTTGGGTTTGATGTTTTCCCTGCTAGATTGTCTGCTTTTAAATCTTCCTTTTGCTATTCACAAAGAAAATTTCTAGTTTTGCTGTCATTTCTATAGGAAATGTTTACGTTTTCCCACTTTAACTCTGTGTTGTTAGAATGTTTTTTACACAGTGCAGGCAAATGCTTCATTTCATGTTTCTGTCTCTTCCTGTGTATATAATGTTCTGTTCAGGTACACGATACAGGGGAATATCAACCAATTCATCAACTTTATATATTGTGTTACAAATATGTCCTGAAGAAAATGGTCTCTTAAAACTACAAAATACTGTATGTTTGTTTGTTTCAATAAATTTAGTGATTGTAATTGCTAGAAGGTCTCTGCAAATATATGCTTTATATTTATTCCTTTGAACAAAGGAAATGTCATGCTTTGATTGTATGTGATGAAGTTTCCTTAAGAGAACTGAAAAGGAAAGTAATTTTGCAGTCTTCCTTTTATTAACAGTATTTTTAAAAAGTTATAAGTAGCCTCTTAAATTTTTTGCAGTAGCATTTTCTTCCAAGAAATCCTCCATTGTTTTGCCTTGAATTTTTGACCCTGAAAAGAAAACTGATCTTTACCTTTCTAAAATTCCTAGGCTGACTATTTTTCCGATGTTCTTTGGGTGAAAGCAGTCTTACCTGAGCTCAGTTTCTGTAAACTTTCTAATGAATATATTTTTAGTTACACATTATTTCTATACTTTGTAGTAGTTTGTAAAGAAAGAGGAAAGAAAATTAGAAAATTCTAAAAAGCAAACATTTCTTAATGTGCTTTATCAAAACTTTCATTCTAAAGTACTTTTGTTTAATATATACAGAAACTAAACACAGTGTTTCTTTGTAAGATCCCCAAATAATTGTAAACTCAGCAGTTTTCACTCCTTAAGTAATTTGTTTGTGATGCTTGATAAGGGTTAGAATACATTACCTGACTAATATACTTGGGCAATGTTTACTAAACCTATATTTGAACAACCACTTCCACTGAATCACCTTGTTTAATGAATGGAATTGATCCAAATTTTAATAAATGCCAAGTAATTAAAACCTAATTAAAATATTTTGGTTTATCATGTGTTCTAAAGGGACAGGGAAATGAAAGCAGAAATAGCAGTGAACAATACCCAACAGCTGATGTTTCCATCTCTGTTGTGATGAAGTAGAAGAAAGAAATCATGTGAAAAAAGAAATTCTTCGGGACTTGAAAAGTAACAAAATATTGTATGAACAGGTTATGTTACTGTTGGAAAGCAAGTATGTGTTACAGGTAGAATGAAGCTGTCTTGTGTGAAGCTTTCTCAGGCCTCCTTGGTTGAAATCAAAGTTACAAATTTGGAACATGTAGTCAGGACAGAAGATGGTCAGACTGTCATGGAGACAAGCCTTCATGACCTTGCAGGTAGGAGAAATAAAAGGGAATTCAATACTATAACATGTACAGAGGTAATAAATGTCATGTATGTAAGGAAAGAAGACTCAGTAATAATAGATGAGAAGGCTGCTGACGATCTGATCACTGTGGGCTGTCAGTGTAATGCTGATAATAAAAAAATATTCTCAGAGGGAAATATTTATGCTGCCTTATCTGGAATACTCTTTACAATTTTTATCAGCTATATTAAAGAAAGGATTACTTTTGGCATATATTTATGACTAAGTGATCAGAAGGCATATTATATGGAGCAGCAGTTATAAGAGCAGAATGAAGGAGCTTGGTATTGTATGGTTGTTATTGACAAAATTATTATAAGGGTATTCTCGAGCTGTAAAATATAGAGAAGGAAGAGGGAATAAATATCACAGTGAAAAGCTTTTTCAGCACATGAACAAATAGGAGTGAACTGGCTATATCAATATATATATATTGAAATGGGAAGTGACCTGTCGTAATTTCTGCAAGTGGGTCAGAAAAGGTAAATGCTTTTAAGATGACATGTAATTAACTATGAACAAAGACTAAATTCTACAATCCAACTGTTTGTCTCTGAATAAGTGGAAGAATGTCAGAAACAGCCTTTCCTTCCCAGTGAGCTGAAGTAATCCTGTCCCAGGAGCCTCTGTCTCCTGTTCAGCAGCATAAATCCATGACAAGGTTTGAAAATAACCACTAATTCTGAGACTGTTATGTAGCTTTTTTGAATGATGTAATGTTGCACACATTTGTCCAGTTGCCTCTCCCTTGCTGAAGAGTGAGCATTGTATTTATAGCAAATTTTTCTCAGTTATTATGCATATTGATGCTTGATAGCTTCAAATCTACAGTCACAGGGCACAGAAGCAAAATGTACTCTTCAAACTGCAGTTATTTCTGTGGAACCTTTGTGGAGCATCAGTAAGCCCAAATACTATTAAAGCAAAACTTTGAGCCAGTGTAATCATAGATTTGGATCTTGAACAAGCTGTTAGTTGTGATAAGTGGACTTACTAAGGCCTGAGCTGGCTAAGTCAGACCAGTGCACTTGTCCTTTTTACAGATGAGAGACTAGGGATTTTTTTTTTTTCTCAAGAGAATGTCTCATCTTCCACTGATTGTGATTTACCACTACCAGAGATAATGTACTGGGAATCAGGAAGACTTAAGGAAAGGTTCCTAAACTACTAGGTGTTTACAGCCATCTGAATCAAAAATAGTCTCCAGTCCCCCCTCTCTTCTCAAATTTTCTATTTCCCAGGCTAACCATGTGTAGGTGAGCTAAATTCCTGTTGTAAAGGATATATAAAAATGTATGCAATATAAAAGGAAATACTGTGAGCTTTACATTTTTTCAAATTCCATTTTACTATGTTTTACCTTTCTTGAAGAGGTGGATGTATAGAACAGGTGAGCTTACAGAAACAGTGGCTACAGTTTTGGCCATTCTCCTGTAGTGTGGTAAGGAAAGATATTCTAGGATTAAGAAATCTGTCCAATTTGGTGTTGATTAAACATGTCAAAATCCACAATCTTCTCCACCATGCAGATGAAATATTTGCGATTTGTACATCACTGTGTGGTTAAAACATCAACTCCCTTTTCTCAATAAAGTCATTTGTATACCAGTTGTACCACTGAAAGTAAAATCTATGCAGGATATAATAGAACACCTACTTGGAAACAGCCGTCTGGATTAAAGATGCCTTTTCCAAATTGCTGTGGTCCAGGCACATGAAGAGTGACAAAAGGATTTCTAATCTATATACAGAAGTATACCAGGTGCTCAGAAGGGGTATGGAGATGCCAGGTCTAGGTGGAAAACTACTGTGTAGCTGTGATTTAGGGGATCTTGAACAGCTGAGAGCAGAAATCCTATTCCTCTGCTCAGACTATACCCAGATAAGGCTGTGCTGAAGTGTGGTGAGTCTGTATGCATACAGCAGTCGAGAAAGCAGAGGCAGCATTCGCTTCCCTGGCAGAGATGGTTACATCCCGCATCCCAGCTGTAAAGTGTAGAGATTCCAGATTTGCTCGTGCCACAATCTCAGCACCATCCTGATGACAAGATTGATACATTTTTTTTTTTCACAGAAGTGAAGCGGGAAAAAGCAGCTCTAGAGCCCAGAGCATTTTCTGTTGTAAAGTTTCATCAGATGACAGGCTACTTTGCTGAGGGTGTCAGTTTTATGGTTCATCTCCCCATAATGGCAGGGAATAGTATCTATTTTAAGCCCTGTCTTTGTTTTCACTATTTACCTCCCCATCAAATTTTCAGAGAAGGCACAGAGCTGCTGTTTGAGCTTTAAGTGAAATTCCTTTTCTGCTTGACTGTTCTCTGCCAGACAGTGCTAACAAGAAGCCTTCCCAAAAAACTCTTAGAGGAAATAAGCTCTGATAACCTGAAAGGGGACTTTTTGTTGTGACTCCTCTAAACCCCAGAGGTTTGCATTATCTTGTCCTCAAAGCACACGCTCCTCTAAACCCCAAGATGCTGGATCTTCTCTTCCTCAAAGAACACAGTCACAAAGCTGAAAGAGAGAGAAAAAAAAAAAGACCTTGTAAGAGAGAGATTCCCTTTTTAGTCCTTTGAGTATCTTGGAAATGGAAGCAATGGAAACTAAGGTGCCGATCCTCAAGTGCAGTTTGCAGGTGGATTCTTTCTCAAAGGAAAGGATGGAGTTAATGCATTACCTTTACTTTTATGTAACCCAACCTCTGACAGCTCTGGTACTGTCAGTTACCCACTGTTTTTTTTTCCTACTGTGGTAGCACTGAGAGCTCTTATGCTCTTTTAAATAACTAGAGGGTGAGGAGCAGAGGGGGAACCTTATCGTTCGTAGAGCAGGTCTGCCACATTCAACCCAGCACACCCAGATCCTATCTGTATGAAAGATATATTGGGTTTATTTGGTATCAGTGTAATTTAGAAGCAAGTTAGGAGTAGATGGATGCTGGGTGTTTTCCCTTTATGCAGATTCTTTGTTAATACAATGCTGGCTGGGGAGATGTCTGATGGTATTTGGGATGCTCATATGGCTTAAGGTCCCGGTGTTCGTTTTTTTGCCTGTGCTACTTTCTCTGTCCTTTTGTGGCCATCATCTGTTAGCCTGAAGGAGCTAAGAAACTCAAGATAAAATGGAAAGCAATTCTTTTTTTGAAATGCATTCATGATTAAAGCCAACTTGTGTAGAAATCAGTGAATGAAACCTGTATCTAGAAAGAGGTTTTAAAAGCTGTTGTGCAAGTGGTATATTTTGGTTGCTTTGTTCAGTATTTATTTTGATTAAAGGAAATGAATAGTTCCTCCACCGAGTACATTAAGCAGTCAGTCTGTGACTATGGTGAATAATTTCTGCTTTCTGGAGCTTGCTGTAACTTTAGATGGTTTAGTGTATTCAGACTCTGTCACTTGTCAGTGCTGCATGGTACATATCCCAGACCAGGAGCAATGGAGATCAATAACAGAAGGGGGTTTCCATTCAAAGGAGAACACCTTGGGACAGTAGTGAAACGCAGCAGAATGAGTCCTACCCAGCTTGTGTGAATGGGCTGGGAAGGTAGAATCTGTAAGGATGAGGATTAGAGGCAGGCCTTAAAAACAAAAGAACCTGATAAACCCAGGGACATTTACTTGCAGGTGAGATAAACAGGTAAAAGAGAACTGGTTATCTCAGCTTTCTACATGCCCAATACATGAGAATCGCTATTGGGCAATGACAGGAGAATGCATCAGCTGTGTTGAATCAAGTAGTAAATGTAACTTTTTATGAGTCATGTTTGGAGAGGCAGAACCTGCGTGGCATCCCTGGGAGGGCAGTTCCCAGCTTCAGCTCAGCTCCCTGCTTTCTTTTCAGCTCCAGGTAATGCTGCATGTCTGGCACAGGCACTTGGTGCCTGTGTTTGCCCATGACAGGCTTTGCAGTGGAATAAGAGATGGGTTTGTGTAAACCCTGAACTTACCATATGGAATTTTTCCTGCTTTAGGTACCTGCAAAGTACAACTCTGAGCAGCATATCAGAGTGACTAGAAAAACCTGGGCGCACATAGGCCAGGATACACAGCCGTTTGGTAAGTGTCATCTTGGGGTGGTGGAGAGGTAGCTGTGGAACAGTGTGAATACTGCCTTGCGATGAAAAATCTGTTGTGTAACATCTTTCAAATCATCCCAGGAAGCAAGACCTAGTCATTAGCTTGCTGCTGTTGTACTAGCCAGACAATTTATTGTTAAATGCTTGTCTGTAAAGAAAAATCTGCTTTTTCTGGGAGCTCTCGATAGCGCTGACATTTACTCAGAGTAAATCTAACATGGATTGGCTCAGAACAGTACAGCTTGACAGACATGACATTTACTGCTGCCATACTTTAACCAATATTGTGATGATAAGGTCTTGGATATCCAATGGAATTGGTGAAATACAATTTTAAACCTAATGGATAGTCTATTTACCTTTACACTAAGCTGTAAGAAGAAATAAATTAAGGATCTTTCCATGCTTCTTGGTATACACTGAAAAAAACCTCATGAATTAAAATTTACCCTTATTTCCATTGTCTCCAGACATTAGAAGTACAAGTTAGATTTTTCCTGTCCTTTTTTTTGAGTTTCTAAGTGTTTTTCCCACAGCCTTGCTAAACTGTAGATTATACATGATCTTTAAATGCTCTATGATTATTATGAAAAAGGAAAAGGCATTTGTTCACATTCAATTCATCCATAAAAACCAAGAGAGCTATGGTTGCAAGTGACCTTTGATAGTTTTCAAGACTTCTTTAAAAATTCAGCTTGAGTTATTGTTCTCTCCTGCCCCATGCTGTTGAGTTCTATGTTTTTTGCTAAGTTTAATATAATAGATGAAACAGCACTTAATGCACATCTCATGCTGGGATTGCAAAGGTGACACATTGCATTTTTTTTTTCTGTAGGCTACCAGGAAATTAATTATGGAAAGAGGCTACAGTTGACAATAGGGTGTAGCACTCATTAAAGAGAATTATTGGAGGTCTGTATGATCTAACAATTTGTGTTTCTTAGAAAATACTGTTTCCTCACCTGTTGGTCTTACAGTGATGGTCCAGTAGTATAAATTGATGCTTTCCAAGTGTAACACTCTAGTTTCTTTTTGTCCCTCTGTGTCCATAGCAGCTGCTTTTCATTCTGTTTTCCTTTCAAGATGAAATCAGTGACCCAAACTGTAAGTTATCCACTGATAGACTGCGATAGAATGGCAAGTGGTATTGGTACACAGTTACTTTAACATTTCTTGAATCAGCTTTAGTACTGCATCTCTTGAATTCTTTGGGATTTTCTGACAGCTTGGAAGATATTAATTTGCAAAGACCAGAACAAATTATTCCAGGTTTCTTAAGGATTTCTCTCAGAGCATTTATAAGGAATCATGCAGATACTACTTTCTAAGAATGACTGGCCCAGAACTGTAGCCTGCCTCACCTCTTGGGGATGAAAATGAATGCTTTGGAGAGACTTGCCTTTTCAGCTTAGGGGGAATTTTGAGCCACCTGTCCTGTGGACAAACTTCTGGAAAAAAATCAACCAAACCCAACCAAAACCAAACCCCACAAATGGATTTGAAGTGGAGAAAACATACAATTTCATAGTTATGCATCAAAATTTTTCCATGTTGCCTTTTTTTCCTTTAGTATTTATTTATTTCTTTGCTGGATTTTTCATTGCAATATTTGAGCTCCTCTTGTAGGTGTATGCACATAGTAAGCAGAGTCTCACTTTTTCTTGTTGTTAAGGCGAATTTCTAGCCAGCCCTTGTTTAGTACTTACTTTTAGTGGCAGTGTTTTGTAGTACAAAGTGTATATATTAATGCTCTCAGATATGCCATGTAGCACTGAACACGTTTTCAAAATATTTTTTAAGAGTACATATCTAACTGAAAGGTTTGTATTTTCTTCATAGTGAACACTTTAAAAAGAGAAGAAAAACCTGTATCATAATGTAACTAATGAGCACAGGCAGCTCCAACATATTACCTGGTTTCTGAATTTTAGAAATGTTCCAAGTTTTGAATTTTTGTACTTCAGTGGCAAACAGTGTGTTTGTCATGACTTGCTAAAAGGTAGTTAGTGAAAACAGTGCTTTTGGGTTTACATCTATTGTTATATTCACAAAAGCAGACATTATCTTGAAGCAGGCATTTTAGTCACAGACCCAGCGTTGATTCAATCTTTGAGAAACTTCAATGAATTCCATAAATTAAGATCAATCTATTTTTATGTGCAACTCTCACTGTAAGCTTGGAACAGTGTTTGTGTTTTTCAAAAGAGTGCATATTTAGATCAAATGTTTTGGTGCAGCGGGAGATTGAAACATGAACCAAAGACAGTGTTCAGAGACTTCATTAGTTAATCCATTTTCCTTACTCCAACCATGTGAAGTATTTCTAAATTAGATGAAACTGGCAGAGCCCTGTGGTTGTAGGGATTAAGGTGGTACTGCATGGAAGAGAGTTCTTGCCCGGCTGCAGCTGTGGTTTGGTGCACAAACCCCATGAGTAGTGATCTGTGGCCCCTTGCAAGGCTGATCTTGAAGATGAACCCTGGCAACTCCCCTGAAAGCAACCTGAAGTCTTCCCCTCACTTACACCCCCCAAGTTCCTCATCCTGAAGCAAGTAATAGAATTTTCTTATAGTAATTAGTCAATTGGGAATAAAAGGTCTTGGTGAAAGAGAGGAAGAAACTATCAAGTTGGCAATACTGCTTTAAAAATACTGTGCTGGAAAAATGTTGTAAACATTGCTAGTAGTGAGCATCGGTGGGGAATATCCTACAGGAAATGAAATAATATATTATTAAAAATATGGAATAGTTTTATTTCCACGAGGAAAGGAAAGAATTGCATGAGGATATCTTCTTTAGCTTTTTTACATAAATCATTCACATAATATTTCTTTCTTGGTATTAGTCACAAGTTCAATTATCAGTAGTGTAGTGTGTCAGGAATTAGTTATGTCTTGATGAAATCTAATTATTTATTAGTTTGTTTTGCCAGGGTTTTTTTAAGTGTTTTGAAGTAAAGGTTAGTGTCCTTCATGGTTTAAGATGATCACATTACACACACAGTGTTACTGGGGGGGGAAGCAATTACCAGTCATGCATACACAATTAAAATAAGTTTGAAACCTTCAGAGAGCTTTAACATTTTATTACCATTCTTAAGTAAGTATATTGTCATGGTAGTTTATATAGCTGCTAGAAAATTAGAACCAATTCTTTTTAATGCAGACTGCTTATAAATTTATTTTAGTGGATATTCCCTTTGACAATAACCTCTTCGAACAGCACAGTAACTCTGCTGAATGATTCCAGATTATGGAGGTAGAAATAGGAAAAATGAAGAAAAAACTTACTTGCACATCACCCTGGAAAAAGTAATATGAATTATTTTGAAGCCATAACTAATAAGATCCTCTTGCCTTTCTGACTCTGGTAGATAGCTCTTGCATAGGTAGGAGGAGTTGGCCAAGAATATTGAATGAAACCTTAACTCTTGGGAACAGTTTGAAGTCATCAATGTTCTACATTTATGTGCCTTTTGAGCATTAAGGCCATTTGAATGGGAATGGTTGCTTAACATTTTTGAAGGGACAGTAACATTATTCCAAAATATATATTGGATCACTGTCATGATTTGGCAGAATAGCGATTAGTAGTAGAAGTGATGCAGGGCTTAATTAAGGAAATTAAAATGTTACAAGAACGTATCAGCTGGCAGATGGAACAGGACTCTTGCAAGGCATCTTATGGTCAAGCGCTAGGTCTGGGCCTAGGGCAAACTCTGCTGCCAGCTTTGTAAGGTGCTTCCTGTGTGTAGTTTTATGGAAGAGAATGCTGGAGAGTGTTATTTACCATAAAATATCAACAAGTTTTCTTTCTTTGAAATGTATGCCAGAAAAGGAAACGTAATGCAGTTTGTGTCAAGATGATGGCCATATATCAGAGTAACAGAATTTTGCTTAATGCAGTCTGGAAATAGCAAAGACCAGTCGCAGTCAATATGCTCAAATATTACCAGCAGCTGTTTGGGAGTTCTCCTTTTTCAGCCTTTCATGCTTCAGTGCCATGAGGTCTGATCAGTCAGGATGTATGCAAGGGAACTAGCTTGCTCTCCTGGGATTAACTAGACCAGTGACCCATTTTACAAAAGTAGGACCTTTCTGTTCCATTTAGCTTTTGTCTAAATTCAATGTACGCAAAGAATTTCCCACTACGGTAAATGTAGAGCTTGGAAAAGCTGTTTTTACTCACTTGTTGAAGTCCTGTTGTCACCTGCAGAACAGATATTAAAGCTTGTGTGTGTGTCATCTACCAGCTTCAGCAGGTATTTTCTTCAATTGATGACTTTCCTGTTTAAGTACTCAATCACATCAGTAAAATTAGTGTATCCGGTTTCTTTCTACAGTGTTGTGCACATAAAAAAAGAAGTCATCCAATGCCACCACAAGTGAGAACGGAACCCTTCTTTCATGGGTTACTGAAAACAGCTGAAGTTCCAAACCATTAGTGGAATGATTGAAAATGCTCATTTCATTCCCCCAACAGTTGCAAGCTTTTATGCTAAGGACCTTCTCAGCAAGGTGCTGCTCTTCTTTGCAATTAACACTGGATTTTAATTTAATCCTATCAGAATAACTGTCATAAATCAATTCAGCTTGGAGATCTTAAACACCAGTTGAGCTTCTTTAAAGAATAGGGCCAAATTATATGAATTACATGCCTAAAATCCTTACACATCAATCCAGATTTGAAATGAAGAGAAGGTGTTATTAATCATCCTGTGGACAAATTTTAAGCTGGAAGGTTAAAAACTGTAAACTTCTGTGTGCTTAGAAAATGATAGTTTGTCAAAAAAGAAGTGTTCCTAAATTGCAGAATTGCAGAAATAAACCCCTGAGTTTGGAGTTCAGAGAGGGCTTGGATTTTGGTTTTTGAGACTTTCTCAAGTTTGGGGATTTTTATTTTCATGTCAAACAATGTCAAGCATTTGCTGATTTTTACAAAGTTAAGAGTACTTACAGGTACTTGTTCCTTACATAAATGGTATCACAAACCCACAGTCAAAGAGCAATATCTGCGATCCGAATTTGAATGCAAAATGTAACGATCAGTATTCTGGACTAATTTGGTCTGTGACTGAATCATTTTATGGATTTTTGTGATGTACAAAGGAGAATGTTCTATTAAGTGGGGTAAGTGTGTATTTGCAAATTAAACAACATTTCTGAAGCCATATGTGAGAACAAGATTTGTAAGAGTTCATATCTTCTGTTAGACTGTAAAAAAAAAAAAAAGAAAAAGAAAAAAAAGGATAGCTTTTAATCTCACAGATGCCTTTTCAGATTCGGAGAGAATCTATTGAAAAGTCAGGCCCTGTTTGTGCTCAACTTCTTGTATGAGCAAAGTTTCAAATAAATAGTGCAAGATAGGGAATTTTGCTACTTGGAGCTTGCACAACATAAGAAAGAAAACAAGCTGAAAAAGCTGGATCTTGCTTGCGTACATAGACCATTATGTTAACAGCAAGACTGCCCAAATTTGTCTTTCGGAGGGATGAAGTTCCTCATTTCTTTTGCGCGTATTTTCCTGTTAAGTGGAAAACCAATATAAAACAGCATTTATGTGCTATTTTGAAGTGGTGAGCAAGAATTGCCTTCCTCAACAATTCGTAATTGATGAGATTCCATTAAGGTTGAATGAAATTTTCAAAAGTAACTTCAGTTTCCTTTGCCCACTCTTTTTTTTTTGGTTTGCCTTCAGCAATTTGGGGGATTTATTTTTACACTGATCTTTGAAAATCAGAAGATGGATTTCTCTCTTTTCCATGCCCCTAAATGAGCTAATGTTGTCATTAAATTATGTTTTTGTCACCCTTTTTATTCCTTAAGAAAAAGTATTATGCATTGGAAAACTAATTGATGGTGTTCATTGGATAATGTGCCAACGTTTCTGAAGATGGCTGGAAAAGCATGATTCTTCTTTGGGAGCTCTGTTTTCTGCAGAATGTTACCTTTGAAATATTTGAGATTTGGAAAACAAAGATACCAGGAACTGTGTTGGTTTCCATACACTTACAAACCTGGTTGTACAAATTTTTAAAGGCAAACCTTTGATCAGGAGGTGGAGAATGCCCTGCTAAATTTTTAGAAGGCTTGAAATAGCTTTTTAAATATGTAGATATTACAAACTGAAATATCTGAATGCTGAAATCACTGAATTGCTGTGGGTCACTTACTATAGATGGTTTATGCAGCTTATGTGCTAAAGAACACACATTAAAGCATTCTCACTGTGACTGTGAAGTAGAAGTTACTGGCTGAAAGTTAGAAACACAGAAAGTAATAGGCAACAGTGGAAAATACAAACTTTCTTAAGCTGCACACTGACAGGTATTGATGTAACCAAGTTGTAAGTAATGGTGACTGGTGACACCCCAGTGGGAAGGTACTGGCATGTAAAGGTATGTGCCGAATCATTTTAAATCTGCAGTTGATCAAAACAAGGCAGGGATAAATGTCATTGCAGAATTGCAAAGCTGGAAGAAGCTGACAGTCTTGACAACAGCTGCCACTGCTGTATTAGTGTTACTTCTGAATGTCAGTCATTCTTCATTTGAAGAGGGAATGACCTACTTGGAAAATCAAAGTAACCTGCTCTTGTCCTTTGGGAAGTAATGTCACTTCTTTCTGATTGAGTTACCACCAATTAATAGATGACGTATGAAACTGCCACACACAGACTTTGCCCTAGGCTGCGGAACAGGAGGAAAATTCAGAGGATAGCTGTGTGTTTAATGGTACCTTGGCACATCTGACCATTTCTTTAGGCTTTATAGCACCGTATTCCATTTAGATATGATCAGTTTGTGAAGGACTAACTAAAGAGAGAAACTGTGTATCTTTCAAGAGGAAAAAATTAGAATGACTTTTTTTCCAGAATGTAGGATCCAGAATGTTAATGTGAAACGATAAGGAACAGGGAAGGCTCTAACCTAATGTTACTACAGTGAGGAATATTCCCCTAGATGAGTGTTGTCTTTTAAGAGAAGTATTCTAACAAATTTAGCCAAAAGTATAAGACTTTGCATAAGCCAGGCTTTCAATTGCTGGCAGAGCTCGGTGTCAAAGTGAGAGCACACATTTGACTGTTTGTTTTATTGTATTCCAGAGGGAACTTGATAGGGAGATCTGAGTGCCACAGGGAAGGTTAGCTCAAGGCCTGCTCAAGAGGAGAAAACCTGGAAATAAATGCTTTGATAGAAACAAGAATCAATGCGAAATCCAAAATTTCTAATTTCTAGTTTCTGTTTTAAGTCCAAAATCATAACCCTTCCCACTAAGGAAAGGGGTGGTGAAGGATCCTTTTTTCTGTATTAAAAGTAACTTAGTGGCATTGGTTCTGCTTTGTTTATTGCTCCTTACCAACATTAAGAGTGTAGCAGAAAGAACAACTGACCTTATTTTTCAGCAATGATTTTGCAGTTTAAAAAAAAAAAATGTAGGGGGAAAGACATAAAAGGGTAAATAGAACTAGAATGTGTTTCTTACTCCCACTGTTTGTCCAGACTAGTGTTTAATTCACCTTTCCTCAAATTGTCAGGTTTGTTTACTGCCATTTAAAAATCAGAAGGAAGGTGGTAGGGTTCATAGGGTTGGCTGGATCCTTTATGGGGATTACAATTTTTGTTGGAGTTGAGCGTCCATAGACAGCATGAGATCTGTCAGAGTTTCTTGGCATAGGAGCACGGCAGAGGGAGCCTTGATGTTGATATTTGTGGTCCTTTTCCTGCTGTATCATTGCAGGCTATGGCTGTTAGACAGACTTCGGTTATCAAGGGAACAGCATGGCAGTTCTCCATAACCTTTCTGTTGCTAACAATCTCATCTACGATGGTGAACAGAAATTATGCCAGACAATCAAAGACAGGTTTAATACATGGACAGTGGAACTGCAGAAGGAAGTGGTGGCGAAACGGAACGGCTTTGGAATTTTCTATTTCAGTGTGCAGGAGAGAAAACAGGTTTTATACTTCATTTTGCTGTCCATCACTGAGGACTGCCTGCCTTCTCATCCTGTAGTGTCCACAGAGAAATTAGTCAGAGAAATCAGTGCAACAACGTAAGAGGAGACAATATAAAATAATAGAAAGTAGTTGTTTAATCCACTGTCAAGCTCTCTAAGACAGGATCAACTCTGACTAGAAACCCCACTTTCCAGAGGTTTATTATCATCTTCAGGTTACTACCCATGGTTCTCCGAGGTAATGAAGAAGAAGGTCATCATCAATCATCCCACATTGTCTGTGTTAAATCCTCTGGTTGCTATAAGAATAATATTGAGCTCCTTTCTTTTTTGACTGTGAGATTCAATTCTAGCTCACTTGAAATTGTAAGTAGACAATGAGTAGAGAGGAGAGCTGTCCACAAATCAGATTCTTTCTAGCTTAAATGCTATTTATTCCAAACAAAATATCTGAAAAACAGCTGAAGTTTTGAAAGTGTCTGCAAGGGGGTAACAGTGGTATTTTTTTTTTTCCTCAAATATTGAAAGATTTTCAGTACGGGATAAAAGAGAAGAGGCATCTATTGCAGTACTTTCTGGAGTTCCTGGGGTTAATGTTAAACTCATATCTAGCATCCTAGGTATTTAATATTTTAGAGTTTTTTAAATCATGGGATTTTGAACACCAAAGGTTAAAGAATATTTTCGTTACTTCACCATGGACCCTGGCAGTTCTTACATGAACAGGCACATGAAATCATTAGCTAGATGTTCCCCTTTAAGAGTCAAGTGATAGTGACTAAAGACTGTGATCAATGATAATTTCTGCTTTGATAGCCAAACTCTGATGAAATTGTGATTTGGTCAAAGCAGCAAAGCAAAGTTCTGACATAGTTTATTTCCTACAGTATGACTGTTCTATTGCAAAAAAATGGAAAAAAAATTAGAAAATTGTATATTGTCTTTCAAGAAATATATTTCATTAAATAAAATTTAAAATATAGCTAGAGCACAAGAATATCCTATTTTTTTTTTTAAGTAGCTTTGCATGTGGCAATGATGGGGGTTTTTTGCATTTACCAATATAATTGTTTTGAAATAATACAGAAAGATTTTATACTACTTAGACTACAGAGGTTTAGTTTGTGTTGCCAAATCAAAATGAGAAACAGTTGTTAAGTGGTAAGCAGCATTAAAAATGGCTGGCCTTTTGTACCCGTGTTTACATTTAATGCTCAGTCTGAGTTTTCTGATGCATTATGGTAATAAAAAATGCACTGCATTTCCTCTAATAGCAGTAGCCTTTGACCTTCTTGGCATCAAGAGATAATAACAAGCAAAGTAGGTAAACAACATATGCTTCCTGCATCGTTAGGCTTGAAATTGGCGTCTAGTGGTGATGGAAAAGTATTCCAAAGCAGGATTGTCCCTGCTTCAAAATTTTATGCTATTCAGTGGCTCTTGAGCCGCATACGTCTGTTGCTGTTCTGTTTGAAAATGTTTGCTCTTTCCTCTTCCTCTTACAGGAGGGCAAAGCAAGCCAGGGAATCCTTGTGTTGGGATCATACCATCAAGGAGCTGAAATGCAAATTGAAAGGTGATGGCTGCACAGCAGGAGGTGGTCTCTGGCGTGGAGATAGGTGAGGCAAGGTTGGAACAGAGCACTTTGTGTCCAGAAAATGAATCTGTTTTCTGTTGCTTTTCAGAGCTAATTAAATGAGATTTAGCACCTTTTTCCCAAGCTACTATCACTAGGTGAATATCACGTTACTTAGTAACTATCTCACTCCCTAGTTCAGATCTGTAGTACGGCACGGTGTCGCCAAAACCTTACCTTTCATGTCAGGTGTTGGTGTCCAGACAAAACCCATAGCGCATTGTGAGAAACTGACTTTCAGAAAAAAAATAGTTTGTTGTTGTATTTTTGTCATAAAATAAGAGTGACTGGTAGTGGAGGAGGTGAGACCTAGGCTCTCTTAATGAGACCTGTAAGAAATGAGTATGATCTTCATAGGCACTTGTCTCTGGTAGCTGGAAATTCCTGTCTTCTCTCTGATATCCTTTCATGTTCACATAAGGAAGCGGACTTCCCAGTCTCATGAGCCGTCAGTAGATACAAATACATTATAAGCTTTACTGAAGAAACATTTTGTAGCAGGAGAGGACTGGAGTAGAATGTGTATATTGATGACGAGAATTGAAGAGTGAAAGGCTTCTTCCTGAGGACTTGAAGGTGAATGAGCACTTGAACTGTAAACCATTAATGCAAGGAAGTGGTTGGCACTAGTTTGACGAGAAATACTTGGAATTCAGATTTCTTTTCACCGACTACTTATTTTCCCTCCTATAGTCTTTATGTAGATCACAATATTTCCCAAAAAGGAGTGTAATTTTTGCCATCTCAAAATGAATACTGTACCAACTTGCAGAATAATGATCATATTTATTATAATACATGATATGAAAATAAAAATAAGTGAAAAGTGGCTTTTTGGTGGTAAAGTATGTTAACATGGGATTGGCAGATTACTTGATTATCCTTATTCTTCAAAAAATGAAGCATGCAGAGTTCTGTGTATTCTTCCTTGTTTGGAACATGAAAATAGTGGTGAAAGAAATTTTTTCAACTTGAAAGTTGAACAGCACAATTACAAGCACATGAAAACACATTGTCATCAGTGACAAGAACTTGGAGTTCACATCTTCTTCATCTTAAATTGTAACATTAACTCCTGGTATGTACAAGGTCAAAAACACCTGCTGAGTGCTACTATGTAAGAAATAAGTCAAGGAAGTTTCTCAAATACGTGTTAATCTGAGACTAAGCAAATTGCGTGTAGAAAAAGTTACTGTTGATATATGAATCAGTAATTTGAAGGCCAAGCCTCAAGCAAGTAACATATTCTGTGGTCATTTATGGAAAAGGAGTTTAAAAACTAA
Organism: Caloenas nicobarica; assembly: GCF_036013445.1. NCBI lineage: Eukaryota > Metazoa > Chordata > Aves > Columbiformes > Columbidae > Caloenas > Caloenas nicobarica. The sequence goes on from NC_088256.1 coordinate 8,987,111, forward strand.
AAAATCATTTAAAAGAAATGAGAACAATTTAATGGTTAAAGCACTGCCATTGTAGCGTTCCACACGTGAGAGTCACCAAACCTCTTTCATAGAATTGTGAAGGTTCAGTTGGTGGATCTGGGTTAGATTTCTTACAAATTTGAATCAATATAAGAGACCTAATTAGCCATCTTTGTCACCAGCTCTCAGCTTGGTGGTTCTCATAATCTCTAAAGCTTTCAAGCTGGTTCTTGTCTGATACCATGTATGCTATGCTGGTAGTATGTCGACTTTTTTATTCTCCCAATTGCAAAGGAACAAAAATTATATGAAAGAAAGAAGCTGTTACGAGCACCTGACCTAGATTTCAATCCTTTTTAAAGCAAAATGGTTCATGGTAACTTTGAATATACCCTGCATTTTCTGGGCTTTGTAAATCTGCTGTGGAATCACTTCTCAGTAGACTGCTAAATCTATATTAACCGATTCCTGGTCTTCTCTATTAGCTCTGAGTAAAGATAAAAAAACCTAATGGTGCCATTGAACACTCATTTTCTCTCTTTATCCTGCTTATTACTTTCAGACTATGCCACTCTTAAATACTCAGAAGACGTTAATTAGTCCGTGCATTTCTTAAATGGTATGGTCAGACCTTAGTAATCAGTTTGTTGTATGAGAGCATAGGGGTGAAAGATTTGGTTGAGATGAGGAAGGTGAAGGAGGCAAATTTCTGGAGCATTGGTGACCAAAGCTTGTGCCTGGGAGGGTCAGGACCCAGAACGGCTGTATTGGCTGTTGTGGCGCAGCTGCTTCTGCAGCTGTGTTGCAGCTATATGTTGATCTTCTGGGTATGGTTCTTCAGCGGCAGGACTGCTTCCTCAAAAATCTGTGCGTTCCTGGCTTGCCTCTGGTGAATGTAAGACCATGAATGATGACCTCTTGTTCTTTTTTTTTTTTTGTAAACTTTATCAGTGTTGAACAAAATCCTGTTTTCACACGTCCATATATCCACAGGAAACTGATCTGTTTTATTAAGAACATGTGCGTTACATATGAAGTTAATGTGTTTTTAGTATTCTGCCTTTTCCTTAAAAAGGTAATGTCTCTTACTAGTCTCAATGGAGAAGAAAACCAATACGCCAGAAATTCTGAGATACAGGTATATTAGGGTTTCTTTGGTTTGATGGTTGTGTTGTTTTGTTTTGTTCTTCCCAGTGTTTCTACTTCTGTCCTGTTTCAACTTGAAAGGTTTAAGACAATATGTCTAAATGGTAGTTAATGAAAGCTTTTTGTGGTAACATTTAAAAAAAAATCAAACACAAACTCCACAACATAAGAGATGCCTCAAGAGGCAGAATTAATGCACATATTTAACACAAATTACACCTTTATCTTGCAAAAAATTGATAGGCTGCTTTTTCTACAATAATTCATGGTGCCAGACAACCAGAAAAATGAGTAACATAAAAACTGTTCCAGTTGCTGCTTTCGTGTATAGGACTTGATTACGTGGAGGGACTATCTATGTCAAAATTGAAATGCAAAGAAATACTGTCATGTTTAAAATTTCAGAAGGCACCTTAGTCCTAGTGGTAACAATGTGATCCTTAGAAGAATTCTGGGTGCTTGTACTTCTCTGCTCAGCTTTTGCATTCAGATATTTTGTTAGGTGGTTTCAGTGCTTGGTTTTCTTTCACAGCAATAATTTTGCAGCATTCACAGCTGATGGAAATAAGTTACTTGTGTAAAATGAAAAATAACTGTGATGTTATAAAGTCTGTTTTGTTTGGATCCTGTTTGCTCAAAAGTGTTTTATGTTATTGAAGTGCGGATTGCTTGCTCTATCAACTGAAGGTTCCATTGAAGAAGGGATCTGATCATATCTGAAATGTGGATTTGAAAAGTATGTAGTAAATAAAGGCTGGAACTGAATATTGAACGAAGAGTTGAGGATTCATGGAAGGCTAAGAAAGTGGTTGGTTGGTTATTTTTTTGTTGATTATTTTTGTTTGTTTGTTTGTTTTTGTGTTGTATTTTATATTGGTTTCATTAGGTAAGTGCATGTTTATGAGAGGTAGACCAATGTACATTTAACAGCAATTCTGCTTCAAGTGACAGATTCATTGGATATCAAATTGTGATCAGCCACAGGCAGGAAGGAGATAGAGCAGGAAGAGAACAATTCCATGTAGGTCAGTGCCTAACTGATCTGCTCGATCCTGCAAACTTATACAATTAATTTGAGTGAATACCTTAAAATAGTTTCTTGCTTCCATACCAGTTTTAAGTACACTTAATGTATTGCTTCTTGATTTTGAGTGATGAGTAAATGCATAAATTCATTGGAAGCCCTGGTGATAAATATTAATCAAGTACCAAAACATTTTTAAGGCAGAAACATTTGCTTTTAAAATATTTAAGCAACTAGTCATAATTGTTTCCAAACTGCATAGCTTCTCTCATCTGATTATTTCTGTTCAACTGATTATTTAATTGAGAGTTGAGTACTATTTGTATAAAATAACTTGAGAAATTATAAGGTTTAGCAATAATACTTTAATTCATAAATTCTATATTCTTGAAAATAATTGTTTAACAACATTTTGGATTTAATTAACAGTATTATTATTCTAACTTTTATGCTACAATAATTAATACATTAGTAGTTCTGTTGGCACAGATAGCAGAAACGAATTACTTTAAATTTTCGTGCCTGTAAAAAGAGGAAATTCATTAACATTACCATTAGAATAATTTTTACAGGATTTTTGGTAACTAATATTCTGGTTTATTTTCCTTGTTTAAAAAAAAATAAAATTATAACAAATTTCTAAGAAGTTGCATACAGAAAATTTACATAGCATAACTTAATGCAAGTATGTTACAAATGAAAATAATGTTTTCTGGTGAATTCCAAAATCTTGCATTTTGTAGTTTTCAACATACAACGTTTGGCCATTATAGCTTTTACTGTCAAATTTATAAGTAGGACTTCTCACTGTTAAAATTATCATCAGATATAATTTACCATGTTTATGTCACTAATGTGTGCATAGGTGCAAAGGCCTTTCTGGCAATAACTGTTTAAGGTTATCTGTCATCTGTGAATCATTATGCCAATGTTAGTGTATGCACGAGAGTAAAATCCTAAAAAAAATTTATATGAGCTTGCACTATGCATGGCCTGAGATATTCCTGCCTTGGGACACCTGACTTTCTGATCATAGAGTCAGGATCCTTGATTATGCCTGGAATGATGGAGAGAAGAGGCAGTGCAGAGAATTTTGAGGGGCTGAGGATTAGGAGCAGTGTTTTAATGATACTGAGAGGGTGATGAAAGACCTCAGTGAGCAGAAGGCACTCTGGGGAATTCATTCTCCAGGACTTTCTGGAGTATCTCCTGTTGGGCAACTTAAAGCTTCCACATGGTGGGAGTGGAAATGGTGTCATGTATGTTAGACATGTTAGGGAGTGTGCCACTGAAAATCAGGATCTATTTGTTGTCATTTAGCAGATGAAAAGAATGTCCAGTGCATCTGTTTGTACAGATGCTATGCACAAAATACTACCAGAAATTCATGTAAACTTTGCACAGTCTTACTTCCCTTTCTCTCCTCTAATGTTTCTGAGCTCAAAAGAAACATTGAAAATCAGTTCTGCGATGAATTAATGGTGTGACAGTGTAAGAGAGAGAGGGCTCTACTAGAGTTCAAAGAAGCACAGACTACTTGACTTTGGAAGGGACTTAACGTGGATGGTAGCCCAGTGCCCACCAGTTTAAAGTAATGAGCACATTTGTGACCGGTAGGCTGCTAGAAGTTTTTTTTAAGATCCACATGTCAAGTGGAGAAATATAAGCAAGAGAATGCAGTTCTATCCTCACATAATGCCATTTTATTCTTCAATTATACTGGAGCAGAAGGGGTCGATGAATTGTCACTAGGACTGTTAGCCACTCTGTAATGGTGAGACAATCAGCCTGTAAGGTTTGCTACTTTCAACCTTTAAATAGGCAGCTGTAGGTGAAATTAGATTATTTTCCAGTTTCTCACTTTTAAATCCTAACTTTATGAAGCACCGCACATTTCAACCTTCTGTTTTTCATGAACTATGTCACCTTAGAAAAATATTATAGTTTTTTTCTTTGAATAACTGCTAGTATCCAGATGCTGTTCACAAATTTGTGTGTGTGTGATTATAATAAATACCATGTAGTGTTACCTTTTGAAAAGATTTTGGTACTGTATGTTGGTACTTTTCCTTTTGACTCTTGTTTACAGCAAATCTGTTAATTTCACCTTTTCTGGCATAATCCTAATGGATATCTGAATACTAGAATATGTACCCATTTCTAAATTCAGTTCCTCTTACTAAAATGGACTGTTTACACATAGAAATCAAAGTTTATTTGTGAACATGTGGTATCTTTTTCTCAAAATGCTTTACATATAGAACTGCGTGTGGTAGTTTTGGCTGTTAAACATGACATATGTCATCCTATAGTATCTTCAGTTAAATGTCAAGGAAAAGACAAAAGCAGAGGTATTTGCACTGAACTACTTCCAGGAAATACACTTTGTTCCTTGATAGACATTTCTAATGGGGTGGCCAGATAGTTTTACATTGCTATACTATATAATGAAATTTCTAAGTCATCATTATCTGAAGAGAACTGTGATTCATACCAGCAAGTCATGGAGAACTATAAAGCAGAGGAGAGAAAGAAGCTCTTAAGTTGCTGATAGATCTTTAGTGCTCTAATTATTACACAGAAATGTAATTCTGTACTTTCTTTTGGCGTCAAATTCTGCAGGTCTGTAAACAGTCAGTAGCCACAGGTGTGTCTGTTTGGAAAACAGATTTTTGGTATCTGTCTAAATGCATTTTGGTTTAATGTGTTTTATGTTCGTTCAGTATTTTCCTCCATCAGTAGCAAATAATACAAAGGCATTCTGGAAATCAAACAAATTTGTAGAAAGATTCTCTCACCTTCTGGTCGGCATTCACTAATGTCTGAATTGGTAGAATTAAAATTGATGATCAAGTCACTCCTTTGTACTGTCTTGCCTACCTTTCTGCACGTTCAGAACCTTTGATAGCAAAGGTTAACATCTTTTGCTATTTATTTAGATGTTGTCAAGGATTTCAAAGGATTTAGGACTAGTACTGCTGCCTTACCATGTCCATTAAATGTGTCCTTTCACATAGAAGAGAATGCTTACTCTTGTCTCTGTAACCAACGTAAAACATGCCAGTATGCCATCATGAATTTAGTATTGTTGTAAACTTCAGCTTATGTATAAGCTAAACATTTATATAATCTGTTGAAATATTTATTCACTGCAGTTGCATGAGTGGTAAGAATTTAGTATTAATATGGTTTTTAGAGAACATTTCATGGGGAGAAGAGTCACCACTGGATGGCACTATTTAATAAATTATATTAGACAAAGTTCATTGCTACAATATGCAAACTTTAAATTTAGAGGACATTATAGAAGTGACATTTAGAATTGCTGAATATATTCTAACTCTCTTCGTCTTTAATGGAGAGCACAAAACACATTGGTCCAATGAGCACATTAAATGACCAGTGAGGCCATCCTAGCAGCATGGATTTTATGTGAAACTAGGTAACTGTAATATCATAGGTCTGCCAACTAATGCTTTTCGTATTATATTGAAGTTGTGATCTTGATTTCTTCAAAAGCGTAGGTTTTTAAAAGCATAAATGTTCTTTTTCTTCTGTCAGGAGAAACTGGTATGAATACAGTCTTGATGACGACACGTGGTATTGAGGACTGTTTCTATTTTATTATTCCTTAATATAAAATGTCAGCAGTTACCTTTCAGTAAGTTATCTTTTTCTTTTTCTTTTTTTTTTTTTTCCCCTTTTCTTATGCTGGACCTTAACAGAAAAGCTGGTGTACAAACTTAGGCAATTCACAGAATAAAGATTCTAGATAAAAATGGAATGAGGTCAGTTTCAGTTGGTGGAAAGTAAGGGTGCTGGAATGCTTTTTTCCAGTTTTTGAGAAATTATTGCGGAGGAACTTACACAGTAAATAGACAAGCCTGAACTTCGTGTATCCAAAGAAAAGGAATGTTTTAAAGAATTAATTTAAAGGCATGTGAAGTTTCATAGACAGGCAGTCAAGAAACAAAAATTCAGTAAGGGAATTAAAGGCAGCTATCCCAGAATAATAATACAGCAGGGATGTGCAGAAACATAGGGAGCATGATGATAGCATAGGCTCTGCTTTCCTTTCCTGCCCAGTTGGTGTGGTGGATGCACAATTTCTGCTGACAGATGTCAATCATCTATATAAAAGCAATGGCTTCTGTTTACAAAGAGTGGTGTTGCAATTAAAAATAATCAGGATGTAGCCTTGTGTTTTGCTCTTACTATTTACTGCTTTCACTGTGCTGAGAATCAGGTGATCGCACTATAAGCTCTGTATCTGTAACAGAATCACCTTTCCCTAGAGCTGTGAATTTTTTGGAGAACCTGTACTGAACCTTTATAGTGTTATCTTCTGTGGATTCAGTCCATTATCAATCGTACCAGTTGTGTTCCTCAGTGCGAGGGGAAGTAACCAAACAAATCATGGAAAATGTTTACCAAACTGAAACAAAACATCAGCCTTTTTATTTTCTGTTTGATAAGCATTTAGAAGGATTTAGACTAGCACACAGCACTAACAGTGGCAAGGGAAGCCCTATTCTTCGATAGCTCTACCACTGCAATATGGTCTGTCACTTTGAAAAGGAAGAAGAGGTTTCACTTCTGATTTTAGTGGGAAACAATAAAGCAGTGACTAGCTATACAGATTTGAGGACTGAAGGCAACATCCATGAAGTAAGTCTTCATAAAGTATTATATTTTTTTATCCAGGTGACTTCCCTTTCTTTCCCATGGCACAGTCCAAATTTTTACTCTCTGAATTGGTGAGTTGATTTTTGGTGCTTGGCAGATAGCAATAGTTCCAACAAGATAACACAGTGCCAACCAGAGTAGCAATTTTTCTTTAGAAGCTGGAGAACATTTGATTACCAATGCACAGAAAATAGTCTTAAGTCCTAGCAGATTTTGAAGAAATTGCTAAGAAAAAAAACCTGCCAACACTCAAAAATTAAAGTGTCAGTTAAAACAGTTCTTAGTGGTAAATTTGATTAAATATGATTATTCATCATCTGTCATATTACTTATTTCTCCCCAAGACTATTGTTCTTACTGGCCTGCCTTGTTTTACTTTTCTAATCCACGCAGAATGATCTTTATTCGCTCTTCAGCAATAAGTTCTACAGTTAAGAGGTTGTGTTCTGGATGTGACACAATGAGTAGAGTGCTCCTATGGAAAAATTTTGTTACCGACTCTGTGAAATACCTATTGGCATGTACGTTTCCATTCTCTGCAGCTAATGGGAGTATGGTCATTCAAACTGGGAGTGAAGAATAGTATCTTAACATGTTATAGTAAGAAACAAGACTCAGACCTGGGTTGGTTTTCATCATTGTGTAATGCATGTTGCTTCCTTGATCTCTGAACAGACTGCACTGTTTTCTTTGTATAACTTCTTGCCTTACGATTTCAGAACCTGGAAGAATAACACAGATGACCTTTAAAAAGCAAAAAGCAGTTTGCCAAGCATCTGTTATGAGACTGAAGGCCCTTGGACACTAGATTCTACAGTGAAGTCAATTTTCTTGTTATCAAACCGCTGATACACTTAGAGTGCAGGCTGCTTATATCATCCAACATTTTAGCATCAGTTTGAGAGGTATCGTGGCCTACTAAATCCGTGGTTTATTTCTGATACAGTGAGTTCAACTCCATATTTCAGTTTCTTCTTGTAACCTCTGCTAAGCCAGTTTGGACAGGTGTAGAGGAGAAAAAAATGTTGCAAAACATAAAGGATTTTCAAATTCATTTGACCTACAGAAGCTTCCTTAAAACTGACTAAAGGCAAAAATACCAAAATATTATTTAAAGTCTTTACACAGTTTCAAAATATTATTTCTATTTGTAAGCTTTAAAATGTAAAAGCTCCACATCAGGCTCCATTATAAAATCCCATGTTTAAAAAGTTCAGTTGACTGAAGTAGGAGGGGATTTCCTTAAAGGAGATACATGGATGCCCTGTCCCAAATCATAATGGATTTACTTAAAAATGATCATTTTGGGTAGATGTTTGTGGTATCTACAAGACAGAAAAATGAATTATCTAGGTTCTGTTTTACCATACCGTTACCATAATTTCCTGTATCCATTCTGCCACTGTTGTAGCTAATTTAATCTAGGTAACTTGATATGTTATAAAGTGTTCTACCCAGAGACCCCCATAAATTCCATCTCTTTTTTGATTCATCTTTGATTCAATTTCCATTATTTGTTTATTAGATATCTAAGGTCGTGATCCTGAATGGAAAGGTACATGGTCACTGGAAGTCACTCTTATGTGAAGCATAGTGGGGTAAGATTTAATTTCAAGCGCTTCATGGTAACAGAGTATTTTTATGTACGTCCAATAGAACCATAGGATATTTGGGGTTGTCTACAGATTTTTCTGAGCAACAAAAAGCAATAATTTCCATGTGTATATTTATTTCTCTGACGTCAAATAGCACCTTTAATATTCAAGTTTGGTAGGGACATAGGAGTGTTTAAGGAATATTTTTCCTGTGAGTTTCTTCTCTGAGGATGGTAAATCTCAATACACTCCTCAATGCCAGTAAGGCTACAAAGTGGCAGTAAAAGAAGCTCTGCTGTGAACACTTTACCCACACTATATAAACTGTTTTATCTGACCTACAGCTGGTGAACATCCTTGCACACTGCAGGGGATCCCTAGTGCCAGCCCGCAGACCCAGCAAACACCATTCCCACCTGCAGCACCACTGCAGAATGTAATGAAGACATTACACATTAAGGAAAAGATTATACCCTGGGGCAAGAAAATGTTGAAACAATCACTGTAGGAGTGTTTTGGTTTTGTTTTGTATTTTAAGTGGTGGGTTTGTTCTATTAAGTAGTTGGAACATTTAGCTTTTACATTTCCATTGTGGAAATACCACTGTGATTAGCACAGAAGAAGGGAAATAGGCTAGCTAGATTATTGAGGAAAAAAAAAAAAGTGATACCTTCCCAAATCATGTTATTTGTTTTTACTCCAGGTTTGACATATCCCCTGCAACTTTTCATTCTCAGCCTCAAGTTATACAAAATAATATTTATTACGATTACGTTGCAATCTATTTATTTATTTTTTTTTTTTAATGCTAATGATTTTTTAAACAGCTATCTTAATGAAGTGGATGGCTGGATGAAAACTGCATATTCTGCATGCTTTCGGATAGCCTTTTAAAAATAACAGCTTCGCTTTCAAAGTTAAACAAGCCTTCTTCTGAGACTCTTCTTGGGATGGTAAGTGTTAAGGAATTATTGAAAATTATGTATCAACCAATACTTTAAAGGGTTTTTTTTTTACTTGTCTAGTTATGTAGAAAACATTGGAAACCAACACTACTACTAGCATATTTGAAATATATGAGTAAAAAATTGAACTACAAGTAAAAAAAAATGCTAGCTCTATGATCATAGCCTTAATACCCATTATTGTTTCACTTTATGAAATTTGTCAGTGACAATCCTGTTGCAGCTTCTCAGGCCAGTATAAAATATTCCATTTTATGATAAATACTGAAGGGAGAAGCTTTGTAGAATTACCTGTGTTAGTGCTACAAATAACATAATCAAAGTAGGTCTATATTTACTGTCTTTTTTAGAGCACCAATGTAGTACAAATGAAGTTTTGCCGAATGGTGTCATTGAGACACGTGAAGTGATGCTTCTACAAAATGTGCTACTTCTACAATGCTTTTTTCTTATTGCTGTTGTATACAAGATACTACTTGTACAAGTGATGTTTTTTTCCTTACTGCTATTATTAAAAACCCACCTTCCCTGATTAGCAATATCCTTTGTCTAGTTGCATTTGGCATACAGATTTGTTGGGGGTGCTAATGGAGAACTTTGCTGAATAAAAGTTTTTAATTAGAAGATGTTCAACTTGGTGGTATTAGTATAGAAGACATCAATTACTTGTAAGTATTTGATAAGGTGCAACAGCACTTCTGCCACCCCTTGACTTAGTAGAAGACCCTATTGCATTCTGGATTACATTGACAGTTTCAGGCTGCCATGACCCTGAGGGTTTCTCTTTAAGTAATTTTATCACATAATCACCCATTCAGAGAAATAACTTTCTGCATCATATTTTCAAAAAGTAAACTTTCTTATTCTTTTTCCTTATGAAGGAAGAATGTAAAGCACTCTGTGGCCTTTGGATTCCAGGAATGTATTACTGTGTGGAAAGTATTCTTGAGCAGACGCTCTTTCCCTTTATCCAACTGGTTTGGTTTTGTTTTTTCAGTTCCAAATCTCATTACTCTTTGAGTGCTTCATATACAAGTGCAAATTTCAAGACAATTGCCTTTAACTAACAAATGGAGAAATATTGCTCTGTGATGCCAGCTGGGCAGATCCACCCTTTCTGTTTTCCCAGCCTTGGTGCTTGCTGGACCACTCTGTGGGATGATTTAACTTGTTAAAATAGCAAAAACTCTTGCCATTTTTTCCGGGGTTTGTTTGCTGCCATTTTAGAGGGTTAAATTTCTCACAAAGGGCCTGGAGCAAGGTACATTGTTGGAATTGCATAGCAGGAAGGAGTGGAAATTTCCTTTCTAATATTGATAGACATTTATTTGAGCTCTCACTTCTGAAGCAGACACCCTGACACATCAAATAGAGAAGCTGAGCCATCATGAGAATGTGTGATACATTTTCATAGCTGTATCAGACAAAGTGAGAGAGTAGAAGCAGAACCTCGTCTCTGTGTGTGGGGTACACATTACAAAACATGGATCTTCAAATGTGTCATTTCTCGGTGCCTTTGGAAACATATTTGCTGCTTTAACAGGTAGTGACTCAGGGAATTTTTCGTATGCTAATTGTTACATTTTCAGAGAAATCCTTTTAAAGAATTGATTTTTATTATATTGCAGTACAATGCTGCCTATTAAGAAAAAAAAAAAAGACTTTTTGCTATGTTTTCTTTGACCTGTTTACATTAGTTTTGACCTTTGTTTTTTGCTACCACTGACAATTGGCTCTCAACTATAAAACCTTGTTTTCAGTTCCGTCATCCTTTTGGTAATAATAAAGTCAGATTTATGGAGATAGTAGAAGGAAAGTTATTGAAGGAGTTTCTGATGTATTAACGGTGACATTCTACTACAATGCCATTTTTTAATTTCTGGGTTTCATGAAGATGAGTATCGGTATTCCTAGAATACAGCAAGAACAAGTGCCTTCTTGAGAAGACTTGGGAAATGGAGATGGAAAAGGCTTGCAAGGCATCTGCTATCTAGCCTGCTGCTTTTTTCCCCTGTAGTTATTCAGAAATGTACTTCTCTTATGTTTCAGATAAATACTATTTTCTTCAGTGGATTCGGCTAGAATAAATTTTGTAGCACACAAAGGCGGGGGGGGCAAAGCCTGAGTCTAAATCAGTGGTAGCTTTGTGTCTGTCTGTGGAATAGGCAGTTATTGATTATCTATACATCAGGTAAGTCTCTTTGTAATGCCAGGAAGTAATTTTATTATGTCTCAAAGCATGCATTTAAGAAGTTATTAAAGGTTTATTCAATACTGTGGTGAATGATCTGTCTAGCTTCTATGCTGTCTTAATAAGCACTTTGTTTAAATATCTTGTACTGGTGAATTTTAAGTACAGTATAATAGAATTTCATTTTTCTTTTCTTACATTTTCTAATTCCATTGGGGTGCCTTGTTAACATTATGAAGAAATATGTCTACAACTTGTCTTCGTTTAGTGTTTCAAAGCCATTTTATACATGTCTGTTATGACCATGTGCATTACTTCTTATTTATCCAGCCCCCCCTCTTGGAGTGTCATACAGTCTACATATTTTAGAAGAAATTACCATGAGACAAGAGGGCAATTCAGCTGCTTCATAATTAAGAATGTTTCTAGACAATTTCCTCTGTAATTAAGAGCATGAGTGTTTCATATTTTCTGAGGAAATTGGCAAAATCCAGCAGTAAATTTACTTGGCTAACTTTGTGTATAAAAGTCATTCAGATACCATGTAATGGAAAGGGATCACTGTTGCTGGGCTTCTACTATTAATAATTTTGGTTTAGACAAAGTTCATAGGGAAACTCACTTGAAAGAGAAAGCAGAATGCTGAAATTCAAGTGCAGAGGCCCACCCGAAACAGCCTGGGTAGTTTTGTCACCCATTTATACGGATGACATTTCAAGAAGCCTTTGACTCTGGACTCTAAATAATTTTGTAGCAACTTAGAGGTGGATCAAATGAAGGCAGCTGCAAAAATAAGCCAAAACTGAAGCTTAGACTCACAGCAGTGCTTAATGAGATGCCAGGATCTTCCTGCTGCAGATTCCGAATAATACTGAAGGAAACCTCTCTTTTTAACCTATCTTGTGTAAGTCACAGCTCTGACAAGCACCTTTATTTATGTGCCTAAAAATGTATTTACGAAGAAGTGAACATTTAGTTTCTATTATCACTACTATGAATATTTATTAATATGGAACCTACAAGAACCTTTCTAAATCACCCCCCGCCCCCGCCCAAAAAAAAAAAAAAAAAGTAAAAAATCTGCCACTGTCATTAATATCTGTTGCTGCCTTCGACAGTTACATGTTTACTTTCAGAATGTACCTCTAAAATACCTGGTGTTAATGTCTCCTTTCCAATGTGGTTACTAAATAAGAGGTGTAAACAGCAGATGGTCAAATCAATATTGAAAACCTGGTGGGGGGAACCACAACAAACCAAACAAAAGAAAACACCACCACAAAACAGAACCAAAACCAACCAGACCAGTGACCACAGAAAGCCCACTGACTGGCTGTCCTGTGGAACCAGAGGCGAGTTTGGGTCCTTGCTGCAGTCACAGGTGTACTGTGTTCCAGTTTTCAGATTGTCTGTTTGTTAACTTAGATGATAAATACTGCTACTTATGTTACCAGTGGTTCAAACATACAAGCTTAAACAAAATGTTTCATATATTATAGGTTGGGAATGTGATATTGAGCCTTACACGTTTCCACAGAAGCTGTTTGAATAATTTACACAGTTTTTGAGTGTTTTATTCTTGATTTTTTTCTTTTTTTTTTAATCTGTTGTGTTGATTCTGATGAACACATTAGAGTCTGTCTAGTTAATCAAGATCTGTTAAGTGCGTAGGTACCTCTGAATTTTCTGGGGGATACTTTAATTTGCTTTCTTGTTGTTACAGAGTAAATGTAGAATCTATGGCTGAATGGAACGTCTAGTTGAAGTGTTCCACACTTTTAGTCTGCAGTGCAAATTAAGATAGACAGACCATAGATAGGGCAGTTGTTAATTGAATTTTATGCCTTTTCTTCCTGGTTTTACTACCGCTAAGCATGAAGATGAATGTTTGTGGCCATATCTCCAAGCCAGGCTTAGTTTTCCCAACCTCTACTGATTGTTTTGCTGTTCAGATTTAATTGTGGTTTTCCTTTCCTCTCTTTTGTATTTCATGATATGTTTCCTGTTTTAAGCCTTCAGTGGCAGAATTATCTTTAGAGAAAGCTTGTATAGTGGTCTTTGGAGAAAGACCTAATACAATATTTTCCTGTGTATTATGCAATATATTGCCAAACATGGACCCACCATTTTGACAGAAATTAGCTCTCCTACATTTTTTTTTTCCCCTTCTTCCTCAGAGGGCCACTTAACCTCCCTTCTGTAAAGTCTTCACAACACAAAGCCAAATTTCTCTTCTCAAGTTGAGCTTTTGAAACAGTTGTAATTCCTTTGATGATGTACCCATCTGTGTCTATCGTCCTTTTTTTTAGCTTTGCTCCTTGTACCGACTCCTGCTGCCAGGGTGGGCTTGACAGAAGTGCTAACACAGACAACAGGACAGAGGGTTGGTGGCATCTCTCTTTTAGAAACCTTCCGGTTGCCTGTGCTCCCTGAGAAGACCTTTATGTAGCAGAGTTAAAGTGCCAGTGACAGTACCCCCCTAACCCTCATTAGCACTGCTAGTTTGCCTCATATCCTAATGATTGACTGTTCCAGAAGGGTTGAGTTGTGTTTTCTGCCAAGAACAGAGTACTGCTAATAGAGGTATGCAGATCTAAATACTGATTATTTAGCATTCTTAGTGCATTTGTATCAAAATTTCCAGAATCCCTTGCTGCTGCAGATTGCAATGGTAACCAGGGGTCATTGCATAGGAAGTTGTTTCTCTTTTCACCTACGAGAACATACAGATATGTAGCAATCCTTACTAAACAAAGCCACTACAAAGTTAGCAAAGATGCTCTGATCTGCCATACTTAAACCCTTTTATTGCAATGAGTTCAGCAGCAGGCAGTTCAGTTGTGTAAGGCATAAGGTGCTGAGGACATGCAAAGAGACAATTGTACAGATCAGAGCTTGGCATTAAGGATATTTTTGAATAGCACATAAAGGATCCCTGCAGTTTATTGTAAAAAGTGTTTGTTAGTGGGGAAAAAAATGTACTGTAGCTTTAAAGACAAATTGATGCCATGAGTTCACATTCATTATTTCATCTAGCAACCTGGTGAGGAAAATTACAACCCCCATTACAGCAACATTTGGCATTTTCTAAGGCAGCTAAGAATTACTGCTGCTTGGTGTCTCTTGGTATAAGCAAGTAGAACAGTTAACATGTGTGCATGGTGTGTTTCCTTCTGTGCAGTCAACTTTCTGTTCCTTGGAACTGGATATTCTTTGGAGTTGCTTTGTTGAAAATATGAAGCAGATAGTCTCCTATGAAACCACCTGCTGTACTTAGGATAGCTGGTGTACCAAATTATCAGTGTTATGTACTTTGGCACCACGTCCTTCTTTGAGGAATACAAATTCTCTTTTTGTAAAGGGATGTAGAATTAAAGTTGTAGTATCATATTTGTGCTCAAATAGAGACAGTGCTCATAGGCTAGGAAATGCCTGTGAATACAACAGAATCCTACCCCTGCCTGCTAGTAACTTAGCAGTATGTTGCGGGATACTAAATATGCAAGTTAGGATGTCTGTTTCTGAGGGAGAGAGCAAAGACTGATAGAACTGACTTCATCAGAATGTTTATTCTACTTTGGAGGAGAATTTAATCTTGGCTGATACTCATTCTGAGGATTTTGCTCCCTTCAAAAATAAAGGAAATTTAAGTTAGTGAGTTTTTCTTGCTATCTGTTCTGCTGCAGAACTCCAAGTGAATTTTAATTTTAGATGGGTGTTCATCCTTCATTCCTTGGACTGCAGGCCACAGAGAATGGCTTCTCTGGACCAGTGCTTAGTTTTGGAGTCAGCTTGCACAGATGATACTTGGATTTGTGCAAAAAATCATGGGAGGCATGGAGAAGAAATGCGTTGCCTGTTGCCCTGGCTAAGAACCCTTAATGAGGAGAACAACAAAAGACAAATTGGTGAGTGCTCAGAAACTAAATCTCCTCCTCAAACAATTCTAGAAAATAAATGAACTTTCAGAACAAGTGAAGTTTTATTTTACTTCTTCCTGACAACTTTTTATAGAAACAGGGGGGCATATGACATGGTTCAGCATACTCTTCATTATCCAGCAAGGGGGGCAGCAAGCAACTGGTTTAGCATGGTGATTGCTACAAACCTAAATAGAGATCAAGTGGATCCTACCTGGAATGTCATTTTAGTGATGTCTTACAGAAATTCAGGCTATATTCTTGGCTATCATCTTCAATAATATGTTCTTTGATTTAAATTATCAGCAATACTTTAATGCATAACAAAGTCAAGTGTTCCCAGAAGTGATTAAATTGCAGATCTTCTGAAAAGTTTGCTAAATAATTTTGAAGGAAAGAATTGTAGCATTTCTTTGAGTTTCTTAAAAGCTAGTTTCCATGGTGTTTTGCATCTGGTTTAACACTTCTCTATTTTTAATATCCATTTCAGAAGATCTCTTTTCTTACTTACATTGAGCTAGATAATAATTTTGTTTCTGCTAACTGTAATCTTAAGGGATGTGTAACCTAACAAGAATTGTCTGCTTTCCTGCATACAAAGATAGAATAATTTCTTCATGGTTGCCACTGTTATTTCCAAAAGGTTATAACTGAATGACTGTATTTGCAGCTCCCTGCAAGTAAGTAATCTAGGCTGCAGATGCCAAACAAGCACTGACATGTGACAGCACAATGGTAATATTTCCTGGAGTTCATACTAACATAGCTGGTGCCACGTAAGAATGATTCGTGAAAAAGATGGATACCAACAACTATAACCATCATTATCAGTGGTATAATTTACACTAATTTTCCCTGTTGAGCAATGTATAAATATTCATGTTATTATCAGTTTAGTTTAAATTTTGAGATGTTATCAGAGAGAGAAATTTGGCATAACTATTTTAACTTTTGTAAATATGTAGTTCCTTTGAATCCCTGATGATAGTCACAGTAACATTAGTAGAAGAAAAACTTTTATAAAAGTTCCATTTGTGGTAGTAATCACTTAAGAAGTTGAAATATATTTACTACGTAACTATTTGTGAATCCAGTGGAATTGTTATCTCATAGGTCTTTCTCTTCTTTGCTTGTGTTGGATCAATATTGGGTGAACTAGGACTAAACTTTGAAGAAAATGTGTTCTTAATTAGGTTCTCATTGGCACTGGTGTATATTGCTGAGAACTATTCAGGCAGTATTCATTTTTCATGCTTTGGAAAGAAGCACCGTAGCAGGAGAAAGTTATGGAAGCAAAATATGCAATTAACCCCCAGTAATGGGGAGAAGTGCTATTAATTTTAGTCTCGTAGGTAGCAGCCATTGGAAGTCAGTGTGAAAATTTAAGGGCTTAACTGTATTATTGGAAGAGGGTGACCCCTGTTTCTGCTGTATTAACCTCAAACCTGAAAGTGTGGGAAAACTTGGTAAGAAGATTTCTAACCTGTGCAGGTTCCCATTATGTGACATTGGTTTTATAACTGGAACTCCCCTGCTTACCTTGCCACTCTAAAGAATATTCATTTGGACATTTCTTTTTAAAGTTTATATGTTTCTCTAAGAATATTTTGTATTTTTAAATTATTCAGATATGTAAATGTTTGAAATGTTTTCTGAAAACGTTTGAGGAATTCAGTACAATCATTCAGTTTCTCAAACAATTTTTGTTCCCCCTAAAGTTGCTGTTTTGTGCAAAAATCCCTTTATCAGAAAGTTCCCTATTAGTCTTAGTTAAAAGAATTGGCATCCTGCTCTACCTGTTAAGTAATGCATAGCTTTGATCATTGTCTCTCCTAATGTGAAGAGTCTTCACTTAGCTTTTAAACTTTGATATTTTGTGGTATAACTTCTGCTGCGGCAATGGATAATTAAAATGGAAGTGCGTTGCCCTGACTAACTATCACTTCAGTTCTGTTTACAGAAACCTAAACTGTCTTTTCTGAAGGAAACAGTTTTAGATTCAGTCCTTTAATTAGTTTGCATCTTTTTGTATGCACACATGTAATAGTAGTAGTAATAGCTGCCAGCATAACAATATTGGCCTTAGAATTTGTAAATATCATCTTTTGCTGTTTACACTCTGCCACTTAAAAGATCTGAATATTTTAATGTCTAATGCAGAGATTTCCAGAATCTTGACCAGTTTTCTAATTGGTTTGGTATGTAAGCTAATGCTTCAATTCCTTGCATTGTGAAGGCTTTTTTTTTTTTTTTTTAATGTTATTATTTTTAGAAAGATTGCTGAAATAGCTACATTGGGTGAAATATCTAACAGTAATGGTGTCATGGTCCCAAGTAGAATGTTCAAGAAGCTAGAGACCCAAGAGCACTTCATAAATGCTGTGTCACTGCTGGACTGGGGGATTTTAACCATTTCTGAGTGGAAAAGGGAAACATCAGAAAAAACACCGTGAACTTCAAGTTTAGGAGCAATCATGTTGGGCCTAAGAATACTCCAGGGAAGACAATGAGTTTTTTCTGACTGTAGAGAAAGTAGACACACAGGATCTTAAGCGATATGCTAAGAAGTTAAAGCCTCTGGCTGGGCTGGTTTTGAAGACCTTTATTCCTCACTCACTGTCATTTGATTTAGTTGTGACCTTTTGTCCCTAAACCTGTGTAAGTAAAAAAGAGACCACTCTTCTGTCAGAAGATCTATAGCATTGAAAATAACAAGAAACACAGTGGTATTCATTTCTGCATGATGTGGAAAGGAAGTAATTTCCATATGATTAAGTTTCATGGTTAGTTTTGTGGAGTTCTTGATCTCAAGAAACTCTGTTTAGTATTATAAACAATTTTGGACTTTGCTATTAATTTGTGCGATGATTGCTAGTTAGGTCTTTTGAAGATTGCTTCCATTGTTTTAACTTTAATTGGTAAAAAATTTCTTAACTATTTATTGGAATTTTTAATAGCTTTAATTATTGTGATTTTAATAAGGGCTTGGCAACACTATCAGCCAATTAGTATTTGACAGATGGGTGTCACAGTAGTCAGTATGCAAGAAATACCTGGACACACAAAAAGTATCTTGTCACATTTAAACTTCTGAATAGTTTCCCTTTACGTAAACAGATGGCAAACATTAGAAATCTTACAGGAAGTTTGCTGAAGTAA
Organism: Caloenas nicobarica; assembly: GCF_036013445.1. NCBI lineage: Eukaryota > Metazoa > Chordata > Aves > Columbiformes > Columbidae > Caloenas > Caloenas nicobarica. The sequence goes on from NC_088256.1 coordinate 9,005,797, forward strand.
GACATTATTCCTTACTGAGAAACACCATCGATATTTTATAATTACAACAAAAAGCTTGATTGCGTCGCATTTTGTCGTCATCCTAGTCATTACTATTAATGTGTCTTTCAATGCAGAATAAACTATAAAGATTAGCTCGAACTGGTTTTGATCTGACAGCACTTTTTGCACAGTATAAATAAATTTTGTGTTACTGTTGTATCTCTGCTCAACACTTCCATACAGCCAGTCAGTAACAGCAGTGCCATTTGGCTTCCTTTTTACTTCAAGAAATAGTACAGTGTTTTCATCTTAATGTTGTGAAGACTTTCCCCTGAGCTATGGGAGAAACGGATTGTTATTACAGTAATTGGGTAGTCTATGACAACTTGCTATAATTTCTTTATTAGTAAAGTTTCTTAATATGGAAAAGCGACATCTTTGTGTGTTTGAATTCAGCTGCCGTGACAAAGCTAATTGCTTCTCAAGAGATGCCATCCTGGGCTGTGCTGGGAGTGTGAAAAAGAACAACTGCTGGCTTCAGTAACTTTTTTTTCCCAGCAATTTAACATTTTTCATATAATTAGCCCTGGTCGTCTTCCTAGATTAACAGATCTACTAATAATATTGTGCTTTAAAAGCTGCAAGCTGAGGAGAACATAACGTAGAGCATATTCAAAGGGTGCCAGCTCATTATACTGACAGGTTTGGTAAGTATAACATAGTTAACCTTTAAACTTCACAAATACTTTAATACATTTCAAATACAATCTTCATCATACATTGTAAGTTTATATATTTGTGTTTTACTTAAATAAGAGGACAATCTACTAAAATGAGGTTTTTTATTATTTTGATTGCAATCAGAATTTTTCTAAAGATAAATTATAATTTGTCTGTATTATCCACTTCATTAACTCAAATTCTAACTAGGGAAAAAAAGGAACACCCCGTCAATATATCTGTTTTTATATGTACATATATACACACATACATATATATATATGAGTTTTCTCATTACTCCAAATAATGCTTTCAAAGTCTAATGGTCAAAGTGATCTAATTGATAGAGAAAAACTCTTTAACAGTGTAGATAAAGATATATATATGTTTACATATATGTATATATATGTTTATATATACTTATATATGTTTTATATATGTGCGTGTATATATATAGAGATGTGTTTCCATATCAGTTCCCTTGTTCCCAGGGGCAACTGCTGTGAAGGGCTGTTGTGCAGCAAGTGCCCAGCCTTGCCAGGCCATTGCCACAGCCAGTGCCCGCTGAGCCTGAGCTACGCTGGACTCATGCGGCTGCCAAAGGTGACGGCCTAAAAAACCAAAGCCGAGGCTTCAGACCTACCCTGTCTGTCAGGTCAGTAAAAAGCCCGTGGCTTTCTATTTGTAATGGCAAAAAATTGTAAAGACAGGCCTTATAGCCCTTTTGAGTTTTTCTTGTGTAATTTTCAAATTCCACAAGAATTACAGTGTACTATACAGGAAAATGCACGGATTAATGCTCTCTTGCAAAGTCCTTGCAGTCCTTGCAAAGCATACTGGAGCTGTGAGGAGCATTCTTAGTAAAATGTAATGTAAAATAAAGTGAATGAAACTATTCTGAACTTCAGTAAACAGATGTCGGAAATAATAAACATCAGATGATTTGATGAGTTAGAAGTTATAGCAATCAGAAGAATAGGAGGGTTAATAGCAAAAGTGGTGTATACTATGCACTAAGAAATCTAGGGAAGGGATCTGTGTTCAGAAGAATCTGGCAAGAGCCTACTTGTAAAAGAGTGTGTCACTGCAGAAAATAATTCACATGATGATTGTGAATCATAAATGAGCTCCCAGACACTGAAATACGTTTGCTCGCCTTATATTGGGAATTTAGGAGGCCTTAGTGATAAGAAACAAAAGAAACAAAGATTGAATTGAGTTGAACCTTTCATTTGCATTAGTATGGCAGCTCAAATACCTGTTTACAACTTAATACAGACTTCCTTCAGCTCAAAGCAATTATCTTTTTGTTACAACACAGTTGTATTAAAATTAATATCTGAAAGTCTTAACCAATTTGCACTGGTGAAAGTCTGGATTTTAAACTAATACAAGCATGGCTAGCAAAATACACCATTTTAAGGGGATGTTTACATAGATTATAAAATGCTAATTTTATCAATGAAACGGAAAATGTAATATAAACCAGTACGAACACGGTTATTTACCTCGAAGGAGATGGGCTGGAGCAGACCATAGACCTTATTAACCTTCATTATAAGCCCTTAGGGTGCCCTAAATTCTTAGTCCATTAAGTATAAAATGCTAATCTGCAGGGGTTGTAGACTCATCATGTGCAAAATTATTTGAAAATGCAAATGGGAGTTAGAAGAGAAACATTCATCCACGTCTGATTAATTCTTCACTGCTTCTATCTCTCTGGATATATACTCCCTGGTGTCTAACCACTAGCAGCTTGCCCACTTTCAGTCTACGAAATACATGTGGCAGCATCCTGGTGAAATTTTACCCCAGTTAGAATAGCAGAGGATTTGAGTCCTTTGTAGTACACGATTTGTTCTCTGTGTATCCTGCAGACCTACTTGTGTCTCTTCCTGTTAAAAATGACACAGTGCTACCTGGCTGTATTTTACAACTCATCAAAAAGTGACTCATTTGTGATGTTTATTTTTCAATTATATGTTATACTTTGTCAGTGTGTTGTGTTATAAAGTCTACTTGTTTTAGTAAACTCAAAATATGATATGGAAATTAACAACCAAAAAAAAAAAAAAAGCACTAGAGAATATTCTCATACTGAAGCACAGAAATGCTGAAAAATTTTTAGTCTGCGTTAATTACAGTGGTTTCTATGAAATGAATACTATTGACATGTGAATGCTTCCCATATGAGAAATACAGAGATTAAAACTACTGTCATGGGCCGTTAGTTCTTAGTTTATGGAAACTGGCTCTGTGTATTGATATAAATAGATTTCAAGCTTTCTCAATACAGAAACATAGAAATGGAGTATATATCTTCACTGGTACTGACCTTACTATGACAAAGGACTTGAAAAACTGTTGGACAAATACTGGCTTTTTTGTTTCATTTCTGTTGGCTTTTTTACTAAAGTGTCTTCAACAGGCAAAGATTGCTTGATAATAAATTTCAGTGAGTTGTTATTTCTCTGTTAAGGTGAGAAAGAAAAAACACACTGAAATTAAGATTTATTGCTTATGGGCCTGACAAGGTATGATTTCCTTGGCAGTTGTTTGCTCCAGTATACCTTACAGTGAAAATAAACCAGGAGTTGACGAAAAAGTGGCACCAATCAGAAATACACTTTATGTGAAAATCAACTGTATTATCAGTGTTTTACAAATGCAATATGTGTGTAATTATTCAGTGGATATATATTTTGATTAAAAGTATGAGATAGAAAAGTAAGGCCTGTGACTTTACAGAAAGTCTTCTCCAGTTAAAGAGAGTACATTTCATACTAAATTAGGAAGGATAAGAAAAGGAAATAGTATCAAATAATATAACAGTTTAATGATGCTGTAATAATTATATTTTTTTTCTGCAAACATTTATGCATTCTGATAACTGTGTGCTTTAGATTGCTCAGTGTTCTCAGACACGTCCACCTAAAACTCAGATACATAAACTCATAATGAGATCTGTGAGAAAGGAAGATTGACATTGACCTGTTCTTTCTTTTTGTTTTGTTTTTCCTTAGGGAAAAGCATACAGGGATGTTTATTTAGGTCCATGCTATGAGAAATCAGTCTACCTGTGCTGCAGATCTCATTATGAGTTTACTGAACTCAGGTTTGCTTCTCAACCATGGGATTTACTTCTGGCTATTTAGATGTACATCTGATAATCATTTGCTCCATACAATCAGAGTATTTCCTGTCCTGTGAATGAGACCTTTGTGTAACCACTATTTTAAAGGTGTTTCTAAGATCCCCATTACACCTAGATTTTGAAAGACAAACATTACAAACATTTTGCAAGAGACAACTTGTGCTTTGTATTTTTTATTTTCCCTAGCAGTCCATGGCAAGGACCATTTTATTCTTTCCGCTTAGCAGCAGTCACCACATTGAAACAGTTTTCCTAAGATTTGCTTCTAATATAACCATTTCTTTTGCTAGGAAAATTAACATTGAAACAATGAGATGATTTAATGCTTAATTTGCATTGATGCTCCTTTACTAAAAATGCTTAGTTTTTACATATTTCAAATTTTCATTTCCTATTCTATTTTTCATATAATACAATGGCCATTTCATATACAATGCCTATTGAATCTATCAGTTCATACTAATTTTCAAAGATGGCCTAATGTAATTTCATATCTGTGAAATAGTTGATTTCATCTGATACTGCTGCTTTGCAGAAATAAGTTGCAGTACGTTTTACTTAGAGCTAGATTGTGACTTTAGCCCATTTCTGAGCTGTAGGTTGGACCAGGTGATTTTCAGGGTCCCTTGCAACCACTAATCCTGTGATTTGTGATGTCCTTGGGAGTCGTCCAGTCTGTGGCTTGTCTGAGCCAGAAATTACTTTTCCAAATTCATGTAGCTGACTTGGTTGTGTTGGCAGCCGGAGTTCAAGGTCTGGCCATTCCTGATCAAAGTCTTTTATTTGCTTTTTGATTTGAACGGAGAAAAGTCTAGAACATAGGAACAGTCATAGTGGCTGAGAGGAAAGATCTGTCTGGCTGGTGCCCTGCCTTAGCTGTGGCCCTCCGCAAATGGAAGAGAAGGAAAGAGAGCAAAGCCCATGCAAATCTTCCTTCAAATACTCTTCCAACCTGCAGTTCCATTCAGTTCAAAGATCCTGTGCTAGATGTTTTGTTTAGGTAGTATCTTAAGATGGATTTTCCTGTCATGATGTTTTCCAGTCTTACTTGATATCTTTTGCCGTTAGATGAGACAATACATTTATTGAGCATAAAATAAAACAAAATACTGTTTTGCTTTTTAAATCATAAGAATTCAGATACCTGTAATGCCATTGGAGGTCCAGCTCTCCTCACATGAGGAAAATACACAAAGTAACTTAGTGAAGTTGCTGCTTATCAGTTCAAATGATTAGCTGTATTTCATATGTAGGTCATGAAGTTACAGAGATGCCTTTAGCAGTCCACAGTTGAATTAGAATGATTGCCTCTGATAATATAGATAGATAAGGGCCAGCTAAAGTGACGTTTGCGGACAGACAAGCCGAGGATGTGTTAGTCATTTCTCCTTTCTCAGACTACCCTCAATTAAGTAAGTCCTTAATTTTTGTGTTTTCTGAACTGCAACCAGATTTGAGAAGAATGGATGCCATTTCAGCATATTACCCTAGAAATAACATTCTGAAGGGTACAAAACACTCCTTTTGCATAATCAGTGTTGCAGATATATATTCAAAATGCAATGCACAGAAGGTAACTTTGTTTATGCACTGCAAATGGTTGGATATCAAGGGTTACTTTTTCCCTTTAGAAACATTTTCATTTATTACATTAAAATTTTAGAAAGCTAATTTCTCATGCTATGATATGATGTCCAAGATAACTTTTTTCTTTGGTTTAATTGGTCTGCGTAAGAGTTACAACAATCTCATGTGAATTCTTGATTTAAAATACGTTTGTCTTCAAGGAATATTCTTTTGAGTGCTTCTTCAGGGCAACAAAGATTGTGAGAAATTAATTAAGCATGAACTATGTACAGGCCACATGCTGGCAGTATCTAACTGTTAATACTAGATGAATTGCAATAATGTTATACTTAGGACAGTTGATAGGACTATAGCCTTGAAATTGCTAGTGGAATAAAACTGTATTAAGTCAATTTCTGAACTTTCTTAATAGCTTCATTGCCATCAGCTTTATTCAGGCTTGTGTGGTTACCACATACATACTTTAGTGAAGAAATTAATAAAAATATATTGCTTTCAAACAACTTAAACAGAATCAAGGATGACAAAGATTAGAACACAGCAGCATCAGGTAATCTAAAGATACTTAAAACTATCTTCTATTTTTGACAATTATAACACTCTATGATTGACTTTTGAGGTATGAGGAACAGGATGAACATCTGCAATCCTGCTGTGTGAAACAAAAATTTTCAAGTTAAGTGTAACTCTGGTATTTAAATTTTTGAGTGATCAGATCATCATCATTGCAGGCTTGGTAACACATGCCTCTAAGTGTGAACACTGAGATTCTGTATCCTTCCAGATGTGTAGCTCTTTATGTAAAATCTATTTGTTGTAGAAATACCCTAGAATGGGAACTGAGACATGGAACTCTTTAAGAGACCAACATTTCTTCCACTATTAGTGTTGCCTGCCAAGGCTAGATTTTGTTTCTGTTGATAATCACTTCTGCCTGTTGCTATGAGAAATCTATACCACATCATCCAAGAATTACGTAGAAACAAAAAGAGATTATATGATCTGATAGAGTTTATTCCTAGGGGTTTGTTGGGCTTTTTTGTTATTTTTTGGATGTCAAAGTTTGCCACTATGTTAAATGTGCAAACTCTTCTGTCCTGAAGAATTTATAGCCTTAATTTCAGCAAGTGCCTAACTTTACACAGGTGTATAATCTTAATTAGGCCCAAGTATACCACAGATAGATGAGTTTTTATGGTTTCACAAACAAGGAATTAAACATACAGAGTCTTAGTATTTTTTAATAGATCTCTCTAGGTATTATGATTTCTTTGGGAAATAGAGTATGACTGAGTTGTTTAAATAGACGTATTTTTCTTTATTTTCTTGAATCTATGCAAAGTGGTTGATAGTTCCATAGGTTTACTTATCTAACAAAAAATGTGTGATAGAATACATACACATTAGTGTAAAATGTTTTCCCTCACTTTTTAAATTTTAATTGTATCACTTAAAATGTTATTAGCTACTATAAACTTCCTATCTGCTGTTATGTTTACAGCTCATTGGAGTGGTGGATCACTTACACATGAGTGTACTGCAATGTTTGTTCCCACAAAGCTAAAGACTAAATGTTGTGTTGTCATTTTTATCCATGCAAGAGGTGACACTTGATTATTAAAATAATTGCTTATTTGTTTTTGTTGTTGTTGTTCCCAGGCCATAATTTTAGGAAACTCTCAGCATTAATTTTAAATAGGAAATCCCAAAACTGTTACTGTTTCATTAGAGGCAACTTGATAGTGGTTTTCATTGTTTTGGTGATGTGTGCGTTTGTAGTTTTTTGTTTGTTTTTTTTTGTTGTTTGGTTGGTTGGTTTTTTCCCAGGGGAGACATATTCCGGTATAAACATCAAGATGTATTTCTCTGGCATAAAGTGGCCTGTTATCTCCGTAAAAGTTTCTGTTTAATGATCATGAGCAACCTTTTACAAATCATTGAGAGAGATGAAATAAGACTTTTACTCAAGTATGCTGGAAGCATTTTTACATTAAACTTGTGTAGGTTCATTTGAAAGGGAGGATTGTGGTACTATGATGTTGTTCTTTAGTACTTTTTCCATGTTGAAATACTATTCCTCTGCACTTTTTCCTGTTTTTTTTCCCTCGGCAGGTTGGTTTATCAGAGTTTCTCTGAGTACATAGAAAGCAAATAGTAAAATTCTTCTAATTTATAGTGTAAGGGCATCAGCAAGGCTTCTGTTATATATGTTACCTACTGGAAGTTCTTTTAGAAAGTCTTTCATAGACATGGAAGGATAAAAAAACCCTCAGAAGATAAATATTCCTGTTAAAAGAAAATACTGGTTGGTGTGGTTTTTTTTTGGTTGCAGTTGTGTTCATATTTATTGAACTTTTTGAGAGCAAAATAATCTGGAATGTCAGGTACATGAGGCAAGAATATAAAAACTCAATCTTTCTTCCCTATTCACATTTTTTGTCTCTCTGTCTGTGATACAGTGTTGAAATAGGGTGGCGGGGGGGCACCAGAAAAAGTGAAGGCAGGTGAGAGAAAGAGAATAAAAAGTCTGGAGGTGCAGCACCAGGCTTTGTTGATCATAATACTGATTTCACACATCGAGTAATAATGCAACAGTGTCGGTAAGAAATGCGAGATGAGTCAATAATTATTTAATTGCGGCAAAGCATGAACCAATTTGTGGAAATAATAGCAAAACCTCCCATCTTTTCAAGAATAAAGGTTTGGCTAGTTGGAATGAACATTCAAGTATAAAAAAGGAACCCCATAGTCTGTGTTGAAAATTGACGTTCTTAAAAGGTCAGCTTCAAAACTCCATCAATTAAGTATCAATGTAAAGAAAGCAATACTTTTGTTTTGAATGTCTCTTTAAATACTTTATGGAGCTGTGGTATATGTCATGCTCCATATCCCTGAATGTGCGAAAGAGACTTGGAATCTCTACAATACCCAATAACATATCTGTCATCTGTCTGTCTTAATTTCATTAAGAATTAAATTCAGTCTTAATCCTTGGAGTCTAGCTTACAGAACAGAACGCCACAAAGTACTGCATGAATCATTTGAGGATGGATACACTGGTCAGATTCATTATTTCTTGCCATTGTCCAGAAGCATTTTGGAGAAGCAGGTATTGTGCTATCAGGAAAAAAAGTGGATTAGAAAAATGACTGTGTGACAGGACTCCATCAAAGCCTGAGGCAGGTGTACCTAGTAGCAAGGTTCTACCAATATATGTAGATATTTAAATGTGGTTTAGCCTTTAAGAAGTAAAGAATCCTTGAGATGTCTTTGCTTTTAGAAGCTGTAATAATGCTCCAAATGTGATTTGTACTTTAAAAGCTTATTTACAGAAGACAGACCACAGTTAATGACATTTGCATGGAAATTTCCCAAATGAATATTTATAAATAAGAAATATGAATAGAGTGTAGTGTATGTATTGGCACAAACATTTCTATATACAGATGTGTGATTTTTTTGTTGAACTCGGCATTACTGACAAATCTCTCAGGGAAACACGAAAAAGCTTGTTCCACATACAGATGTCCCTTTGGCATCTTATTATAAAGACTTGAAAACATACTGGTTTACTGGCAATAAAACAGCAATAATGTCTTAATAGAATCTGAAAGAATAACTAAGCACTTCAAATGCCTGAAATAAAGGGATAATTGAAGTTGCTTTGGGTTTAAACCTCAGTAATTTCTTACTTTATAATAACTCAGGTGATTGTTTATATCTAATGAAAGGCAATAAGAGGACATTATTGATTGAGAACTGAAATGTTTACTTGTACCTATAATGTGTCTCATTGATAGACATCACTGTAATGGAAGAAACAAATTATTTAAATTATATCTCATTATGCTTAGTACGAGTCAGTAACTCACTTGCACAGAGACTTTTCTTAAACTTTGCAAAAATTTTGATGACTACATTGCAAAATAAACCTCCCAAATTATTTGTGCTCATAGTTTTCTTGCTCAAGTGTGGTCACTGAAATTGTCAGGAATATTTATCTCATATGCTCAAAGCTCTAGAGTTAGACTTCTACAATGATATTTTAAAAATAGTAATTTTTATTGTTCTGAGTATCACAGACTTTATGGTTGGGCTCTGAAGCTTTTCCCTGTAGATGGAGACCCTCCAAGCATACCAAAGAAGGCAGGCAGTTTCCACCCTAATCCAAGAACTGACGGGTTGTGTTTAAAGAAAATCAATTAATGTGATATGAATAAGCAGCTTTTCAACATTGAGAACGAATTTTATGCCTGTAGATGTTTTGTTAATGTAATGGGTTAGAGTGGAAGCTCTAAAGGTGTCTAGTCATGATCTGCTGGTCTAAATGTAGGTAGCATCATCTCCATCATCTCCAACTATGGAAGTCTGCATTGAAAATTTCTATTGTAGGCATTTAATCTTATCCTGCTGCAGAGTAGAGAAATGTGGGTTATATTCATTATAGAGTTCAGCAAGAGCTCCTTGGTTAGCATTGCATTTTGAGGCTGTGCTGCTGGTAATGTGACAAAGGCTAGAGAGTTATGTGTGACCTATCAACAGCTGCATCCAACACCAGCAGAAATTCTCTATCAGCCGAACTTTGATGTAAGACCTTGCTTTCCAGTTTAGAGGGAAAAAAAAAAAAAAAGGCAGATTATTTTTTACATTCTGTGCGAACTGCTCTCCTACAGTTTCCCGAAACCTGAACAACAAAAGTGATGATGTGCACTCTTCTGCACAGGATGTCAGTTAGGTCGTGAATCACACTTCTTTAATATGTCTGTGACAGTGCTGGAGAGATAATTTCTGTTTCAGATGTAGAGTAGTATATGTACGAGAAACTTCGGAAAAGAAGAACTAGCAACCCTTAGCCTGTATAAACAGTGATTTCAAGCTTCTTAGTGATTGTAATTTTCTTTGCTGACTTTAATAATGTAAATAAAAATCTCTGAACTGGGGCCATTTCATGTCTTGACCATTGCAAATCTGGACATTTTCACCAAGAGAACAGTGAAAATATGGCTTGTAGAAAAGATGTCAGTATACCTCGAGCAAGTGTGAGCTTAATTTTCAAGTCTGGAATTTCAGCAAATAGTATCCTCCTTCAGTACACTTCTCCTTAAGGGGTGGTAAGGGGGGGTGAAACAAGCAGATTCTACACTTTTTTATTAAATTTAAATTTTGAGACTGGTGCATCAAGGAGGGTTAATGGAAAGAAGCTCTGGTTAATTACTGTCGTTCTGTCTGACCAGGGCTCTGGCAAGATATATTGACATAATAGCAATACCAGCTTTCTACAGATAACACAAACTTTAATCAAGCTAAGCTGTTATGACTGATTCAGGAAAAAATTGTGAAGCTATAATACATAAACAGCAGAAACACAGTTTAGTGTTCTACTTGTGAAATAGTTCTTCTCTGGAAACCTATTTCATATAATTGCTGTGATATTTTCTACCATGTCAAGTGTGGAATCATTTTTCAAATGTTTGAAAAATAACAATATGAAGTGTTCCTTTGTAGTTAAGTTGTATGGGAAAGATAATTGGGAGACAATTTTTTTCTAGAAATTGTTCTTCCCTCACTTGAATGAAGAAGTATTTAGATTTAAATTCAGCGTTTCTTGGCCCACATAACTTCTCTTCCATTCTTTGAATCTGTTTTCTAAAAACTGGGTTCAATTAGAGTTGGTCTGTTTATTACTGTATCCTTGATGAATCATACTACAATGCATCATTTGGGGTTATATCAGTGATGAGGAATAGCCCATAATACATTTTGAGTAGTTGGTGGAAAACAGTGGAATTGTTTTACTGGAGATAACTGACAGCAGGTGATAACACAGTAATAATTATTCTAGATGGGAATTATCGAAGGAGAAAAATGTTGTAAATAAGAATCTATATATCAAGAAATAAATTATAACATTTAATAGTACACAAATAAAGCAGTATTTAGGCAATCTTAACAGGATATTTGTGCTATAAAATTATAATGAAGTTATATGTTAAGTTACAAACAGAGTTGGAGATAGGAGACTTAAATGTTCAAATTTTCTCCAACTGGAGTAATTCAAATCTGTATCTTCTCCTTTCATGAAAGCTCTTTCACTCTTCTTCTTCAGGAGGTGCCGGGACATTGTGGATGAAAGCCAGAAAGGCTACATCTCAGCACAAATCTGAAAAATAACCAATACTAGATTTGTGTATTTGAATCCGCTCTGAATAGAAAGTCAATCTGAAGAGAAGGCTAGTTCAGTATGTCTGCAGGCAAGTTCCTAATATGTAGACGTAACAGTGGGTTCTGAACCGAAAATGTAGAATTGCTGTGTAAGGACTGCAGGAAGGTCTCTATACAGCTGGAAATACATCTATATATATTTATTCTATACAAACAATGTCACTAAAGTTACATAACAGTACATGACGTTATGATGTTAAAAAAAATGAATAAAGCAATAACGGGGAAATTTACTATGTATTGCAACTACAATAGCTGAGTGGCTCCAGGTGATGAGTGTTATTTTTGTGTCAGTCACCCTGCCAAGCTCTGCAGGTTTTTTTACTGAATGGGCAAAAACTGCTGTGGACCAGATTACAAAAAACAAACTCTGTTTGACCTGTCCCTAATATAATGGTGATGGCAATCAGTTTCTTGTGTACTTTATCTGGTGTCTGTCAGTAAGCAAGACTAAACCACACTAGAGTTGGCTGAATTTTTATTCATCATGTTACTCTTATTTCTCCATATCCTGGGCTGGCACTGTGAATTAATGTATATCATTCCTCTAGTGTATTGTTATATTTCAAGGTGTTACAGTCACACCTTGTCTCCCTCCCACCCCCTGCATGAAATGTTAATCTTCTGTCTAAAATATGTACCTGTCAGTTCTCATAGGCAGCCTGAATGCATTTTGAAGTGTATTTGTCAATGACTTCATGCAACAGAAGAAACATTGCAGCATTAGTTGAATATTAACACAAAAGTTCTTGGTTTTGAGGACTCTTAAGCAAGGTGATAAGCTTTCAAGGTGTGCTAACAAAGAAGTGAACTGTAAGTTATTAACTTTTATCTGAGAATATTTTTAACACAATATTTTCAACACAATATTTTCTACTTATTAATTTTGCTCCATAAGAGAATTGTCCACTATAAAAATAACACTTAAATTTTTTTTTCACAGCGAGCAGCAGCCGAGAGTTACTTTCCGAGGAAGGATCCATTTTTTTAATTAAAACAATTCATAAAGTTGTGGGATCTGTCTTTCCTCATGAAATTATTATGTGAGAGATATTTGTGATGGTTTTTGGTGAAGAGGCCAGTTATTGATATTTTTTTTTCAAATACTCTTTGTCCTCATTCTGTATTTGGGGAGAGCAGTTTCCTTTTTCCTGTCTCTTTAGTCCATAAGATAAGGGACTTAACTTCATAGAAACGTTGATGACATGGTCTTACCTTAAAGTACCTAAAAAATGAGTGGTAACTATTAGGATATCTTTCAAATAACCCACAAAACTCTATTTGTAACCTGGTATTGCTCCTTATACATGGATGAAAGGGCATGCGGACACATAGTAAAAAGGTCAAATGTCTTTTCTCACTCGTAACCATGGGCTGATTTGTCATCTTCGTACTGCTGAGCCCAACTCATCCCTGCAGCCGTGCAGTGTGTGTTGGAGAACGTGGCCAAAGAGGTGAATGCGGAGGGGCTCATAACCTAGAGTTGATAGTTGCATAGTGGTTAGTCAAGCTAGTCAAATGCTAGTTTTATTTAAACTCATAATCAGAACAGTGTGCTTTTTTCTGATATCATTTACATCATTTCACTAAACTGAGCCAACAGGAATTCTTAAAGGAAAGTGAGATTGATCGGTATCCCACAAAAAGAGCCTTTGCCGCGTCGTTTATCAACTGCTCAGTGTCAATATTCAGGACAAGCAAAAAGTCACAATGATGGGACTCAAACTCCCCAAGCTTATGTATGAACAGAAAATCAGGCCATAATTCTGCTTTTAATTTCAACAGAACTTTCTGGTACAGTTCTTGTATTGACAACACCATCTTTCAAGGAATACTGAGCCACCCTGTGAAACCCTGTTGGCTTGTTCGGTGCAGTCAATCAAAGCCTGGACCAGGGTCTATAAAAAGGGCATTACACAGTGTGTTAAATTTAACCATTTTGTCAAAGCAAAGGAAGAAAAGAACACTCTCAAGGGGAAAATCTGGTTGATATTTGGTCTGTTTATCAGCAGCTCTGTGAAGTATGTCACAGGTTCAAGATGTACAAATTACATCTATCCAGTGTATTAGTGTAGTCTCAAAGCCACTTTTAAACGCAGGTTTTCTTCGTATTGGAATTGTGGTGAAAGCTGCAGATCAGATCTTTTAGCAGGTGTGTAAGAACGTGCACACTGGGACGCAAACAAGATGCACACACAGGCAGAGATCTTGTTCAGGAAGGAGCACAGAGCCGGGCTGAGGCCCTCTTTGTTAGCCATTGACAATTTATAGGACAATTTATAGGCCTGGACTAAGATGTTATATAAGATGTTTTTCCAATAATTGTTATTAAAAACACACCATACTCATGATATGTTTGTTTCAGTTACGTTCCCACTCATCCACAGACCAGGCCCAAGGACATTCACACATCCCATGCCCTTGGAGGTGGTCATCCAGCCTGAGATACCATTCTCATGAGTCTGGGCTATCACTCTTTAAAATTATGAGAAACGTACTTCAGCACAATCTGTCAAAGGCCATTTATATTTTGCTATGATCTAATTATGTTGGTACTATTTCTTTGACTGTCCAGATGGTCATGTTAGTATTGATCTTCCTTTATCATCCAGGTGGCTGGAACCGCACACCTTGCTTTCCCACAGCTCCAGCCGTCTAATATTGCAGGGAAGTTCCAACTCTATATGCAGGAGCTCAAGGGTTTTTTTGGCTGCTGAACGCTGTATCAGTGTCTGCTTGCTACCTGGATGTAGGACACGTCTATAGGCAAAGTGAATACGTAGCGTGGGTTGAATGAGCATCCTCAGCGTGTAGGTCACATAATACTCTTCTGAAACAGCCATTGTAGAAAAGATTTTCATTATTATTGTGTTTCAATGGTTGCTGCATCCAGCATTATTGTCAGAGTCGAATAAGTATAGTTTTGACACTCTTCTTCTTGCTGTCAAGGCATGTTATTTTTATTCTGGATAGTATGGGATGACTGGCCAGAGGAAAATTGTGTTCTTGCCTCTCATAAAAATGAAGTCTTAAGAGAGAAACCAGGTTTTGGTTTTAACTTCACTTGCTGGCTGTGGTATTTGTTGTTGAAGTTGATGCTATTAGTGTTTTTCGGTCCAGTTTAAGCACAACAAAGCAGGGAATAAAAGCAACTTGAGAAAGTACAGTGATTTTTTTTTTCCTACCGTGCAGTATTTTTTAAGATCGAGTTGGCAGGCAATGTTTTGTCACCATAAAACCCAGAAAAAGTTAAAAGGCTATGCAAGTAATTCCTGCCCAAAGTATATTTTTGGCGATTGCCCAAATATTATATGTACTTCTCAAAGGGCATGAAGCTGAACGTGACTGAGACTCTCCATCAGCAGTTCCTGTTGGATACCGACTGAAGAAGCTGTTCTGAAAATATCCCTTTTTCAATGTTTACTCCTTGTTGAAGAAGTATTTTAGATGAGATATGAAGATGTTCATAACAGTTGTCTTTCTGAATTGGTACACGTTGCCTCCTAAATGGGATCATGCTTAGCTCCTTAATGTTTACATCTTAATCATTCTAAAAATAGAATATAAGTTCTTCAGGTGGAAATGTAGATGTTAAGGTATAGAGACCAGGGGTTTTTTTCCTGAAATAAGTGAACAATTAAAAAGTTTTCAAAGCAGTAAGTACATTGTTTTCTTTATATTGAGAAAGTAGATGAGCAATTTCATTAGAATTTCTAAGCATAAATTCATTTGGATGAACATGGCATGACTTCATTTGAATATCTGAATGTTAATTGCATTGGCATTGTTATTAAAGCAATTAAATTATCAGCTATTTTTGACTATGGCTAATCAACTGCAATAAAGTAGTGTGGCATGAAACTTTATAGAGCTATATTCACAGAATAATGGGTAGACGGCTCTCTATTAAAAAAGACAAGAGGGATTTATTTATGAATATTAATTTTAATTAGTACATATTTGTTGAGAAGTAATTTGGCAATCATCCTTAATAAAATGTGATCTTGCCTATAAGCTGTCTGCATATGTACACACAACTGTATGTAGGCAGAAGGTTTTATTAGAGAAATAAATTAATGTTTTAATTATTGGTTTTGAAGAAAAATTTATTATTTACCCATTAGGGAGAGTTGTTGGTCTGTCTTAACACACTGAAAATCTAATTTTCTTTTAAAAAATATTAATTATTCCTCCTAGCCAAAAAGGACTACATCATTAACCCCAGAGGAATGGTAATAAACAAAAATAGTTTAGAAGCATTATTAAGTTCAATTAATTGGTTGTAGCAGACTAATTTTGTCATGCTTTGCTAGACAGTATATTGTAAGTAATTTTGATGATCTCCAATTGAGTTGGGCAAATAAGCCTGCACACTACAGCAAAAATTGAATTGTCTTGATAATTACAAAAACCATCGGCCTGTTTGGTATTTGTGATAAATGGGTTAATTAGCTACGTTTTTGTTACATCTAGACTTTCAATGCAGTAGAACAGTGGTAATTTATTTTGCTTTGTAAACTAGTATAGTCAAAATTCTATTGTTCTGATTTGTTCAGGATAAAAATCTTCAGAGCCACTTGATCTAATATTAGATAAGTATGCCTGTGGATGTAGTTTTCATTATTTGCAGTTGGTTTACATAATTTATGGAACTCGGTTTTATGCTAGTCATTTTTCAGTCTTTTGCCTAGCACTAAAACAAGCTTTGTCTCATTTCAAAGGGCCCGTAAAATGATCCTTAAGAAAAACTAGATATTGATTCTGTATCTTTTAAATAGACTTATCTTTTAAATAGCATATATAAAATCAGAAAGAATTTCTCAGAACTGATCTATTACTCTGGTGGGTGAAAAGTTTTACCTGAGCAGTATCCAAAGAGGTTGTTTTGTTGTCTTGTTGCATGGTTGTTGTTTGTTTTGGGTCTTCTTTGTTTGGTGTTGGGTTTTTGTGTGTGTGTGTTTGTTTGTTTTAGGTCTCCCTAGAAACTGATTTAACTTTTTTCCTCCCAAATTATTCTGTTTTCCAAGTGAGCATCTGCTGCTGTACCTCCAAAAACCACTTCCTTCAGTTCTGCTTAGAGAAAATCTTTATTCTTGAGAGAAAAAGTGTCAGACTATAAAATATTTACAAGATATTTTCTTCTTCCTTTTCCAGTGGTAACTGGACTATAGTCAAGCATTTAGGAGCCTATGCTAAATTTTGAAGTAGAATATTTTTATTTCATTAAATCTGTAATACTTAGCTGAGGTGATAAATGACACTAATTTTACCATAATTAAATAACATTTCTTGTTTTTAGTGTTTTCAGTTTTGACTGCTATCTTCCCATTCACATTTCATGCTGTGTTTTATCTGACTTACTGGTAGGATCTATTCTGCTGTCAATCATCTTCAGCAAAATAATCTTCAACGTTGTTTTCACATTGTGGTATTTTCTTGACCCTAAAATGCATTGGCATGTAACAGTTTCTGGTTTGGTTCTGAGATAGGAAAATTTGAAACTAAACACTTTTGGTTTTGACTGCTTTTTAAAATGAATAGGCAAGGTGGTTATTACAAAACTTATTTTCCTTATTTTTGTGTTTGATTTGTGGTCGTTTGTACAAACTGATGAAATATTTTGAGCAGTCTTTATACAGCTTTCCCTCTGACTCATACATAATTTGAAATATAAAAATGATTCATTCAAATTATAGTTCATTATAAGTCTAATAATTAATCTTTATATGTCATCTTGTACTTGCCAAAATATTATTTTGATAAGTGTTTTTGTTTAATATTTGTTTAACTCTATTGAGCCATTATGAATGTTATATGAATTATAAATTGTTAGCTGCAACATGGTTTCGATATAAAAACAAAAAGTCTTGCATAACTTCTTTTTGTCAGTATATGAGGTTATTTTTTCATACATTTGTTGAGATTCAGCGCAGTTCTGCCAGAAGACAGTCAACATGTGAAATGGTGCCACACGTCAGAAAGTGAATTTCCTTTCTGTAACAATTTCTGGTGTTACACGGAACTCGCTGGATGGCCACCACTGTTGTGTTTTGCTTATGTATTGGCCTGAGACAGTCCTCCAGTATAAGCAGGTATTTTTATCATGGCAAAACCTCTTGAGCAAGTCAGAAAATAAAGAAACTGCCTGATAGATCCCTAGCATAAGGCTGGGGAACAGGCGGGCTGGGTCTGTCACCTGTTGTAGAAGTAACCTGGTTAGAGCCTGGGCTTTTTGGTGTGCATCGTACATTGAGGAGCAGTGGACCTGCTTCTTGAAGAGCAGCCCTCTTCCTTGTAAATTAATCTGTTTCTTGCATACATGTAAATAAAGTGTTCAGTTATTTCATGTGACTGATTTTTCTTTCATGGGGAAGCAGGCTTCTGAAACCAAGGAGAAATGGAACTGTAGTTATTTATCCTCTCTGTACAGTCACTTTTTTTTTAAAGTGATATTATTTTTAGAACATTTATAGGCATTAGTGTAAGGTTGATTATAAAGATCTGAGTGAAGACATTTAATTTTTTCAAAAGGCATCACTTGTGTCAGTTTGTTATATATATCTGACAACCTACAAATATATTATGTCTGAATTGAATTTGCATGCATGTTTATATAAACAAATAATGTGCCTTTTATATCAGGAAGAGAATAGCATCCTTTCCCTCTTTCAATATAAAAATTGAAATGGATTTATGGGCAAATTTGATTGGCTATCAAATACAGACAGTTTAAAAAAAAATCTGTATTCATCAGGAAGTAGTTTGTATTTTGAATATGTTGGATAAGGAGAAAATGCTGAAAGATATTCTCCATTGTTGAATAGAGAATATTTATAAATGCAGCTCTAGAGAAATAAATTTATTTAATAGTATAGATAAATCTAATTCTCTGTTCTAGGAAATGAGTGGGAATGGGGCGTAATTTTTTTTTTTCTCTTGCTTCTTATCGTTAGTATTCTTTTCCAAAAAATGGTAAATACATCACTGAACTGTTTTAAAAGTTCCTGATGTGCTCTTAATTAAATGTAGTGATCTATATTTAGTCACTCTTTCAGGTGTTGCTCACATGGGCATATGTTAATGAGGACTCAAATAGTTTAATTTGCATATACCTGAAATCTCTCCTTAGTGCACAGTAAAAGCAAAATTCTGGTCTTGTTTGCATTTTACGGTTGTGTCTAGAAATAGAAGTCCTGGCTGTTACATAGTAATGATTATAGTTTCCTGAGAATTTTTTACATTTTGAAGGTATTTATTAGCAAAACAACATAAAGACTGGATTATTGCTTAAAAAGTCAACAACAGCCGAATTCCAGTATATAAACCTCAAACATATAGCAGTGTTTGCATAAGCTAAAACTTAGAGTATCTGCCATGGCTTAGATGAAATGTCCGTGCATTTAGTATGTTTTCTGCAGCAGTGGTCAGCAGTAGATGCCTATGGCAGCACGTAAGAACACGGTAAGCAGATTTTGTATTGCTTCCGGGTACTCTTCCAATTGCCAGACATTGTGGCTTAAAGACCTCCTGAACGGGATGTGACTTCTACGTAGTTAGCATCCACCGATGCCAAGGCTGGCAATACCAGTAATCCATAAATAAATCAGATTTACCTTTTCATGTACAGGTTGCAGAGAGAGATCGGTTCAGTCTCCATCCTTGGAGATACTTAGAGGTCCGAACAGACTGAACTAAATCGGGAGCATGTCTAACTTTGTTTGATGTATTAGTTAATGTGATGTTTGCAGACCACTCTGTTGCTCCCTTCATTGTCTTTTTTCCCCAGTTTCTTCTCCGTCCGTCTCAATTACAAGTTCTCTTTAGCAAGTGCTTCCCCTGACTGAAACTATAGTGACTACACAACTTTGAAGTCTCAGGGCACTGTGGAGCAAGAACATCAATTAGAAAACTGGCAGACATTAGGCACGCTTATTTCTACTGCAAATAGTTTTACGAAAGTTAATATCAAGTTATGTGTCTTAATGTAATTGAATCATTTGAGCCTGATAGGCATTGCTGAGCTATGGGAGTTTCTGTGGCTTAGTTCTCTCTAAATGACATGAGAGGGGCAACCTGCTCACTCTTCTTACTTTGCCCAGGACATGGAAACATATATTGGTAAGAACTATGTATGATAACAGCAGCATATATATGTGCGTGAGAATAATGTGTAGAAAAGCAATGTTTCCTGGAACATTAGTGTTTCTACCAAATGTAAAAAAGGGAAAAAACCCACAAAACCTGGTATTTTTAGTGCAGTGTTTAGTTGAGCATAGCAACTAGGCAGGCACAATGTGTCGAGGTTTATTTCAATGATGATAAACTGGGCTGTTTCCTGTCTTCGGGCTTGCTGAAAAGAGATTTTTGATATGGCTCCGAAATTCCTGAACAACTCCTAATTCTTGGTCCTGCATGTAGTGAAATGTAGTCTTCACTGAGGCTGAAGTTATGTAAGGTGTTTTAGTTGATCTAACAAGGCCCCACTGTGAAACGACACAGTTGTGACTGTCCCTGCGTGCCTGTCCTTCTGCCACGTTTCCTCTGTGTGTGCTGCTGGCTGTGCATTTCTGTCTGTCCCTTGCACAGACTTGGGTGTTTGTCAAACCCTACGTTTGTCAAACGTCGCCATATCCAGTTTTTCTGGATAAAGGAATTGACTCAGCTTACCAGGGAAGAGCTGAGGTTCTGTTGCTGGTAGTAACAAGCAAAAAATTTCATTCCAATGCAGCCTGTTCTGATCCTTAGATTATTTCATTGAACTTACTCTAAGAAGTCAGGTAAGATTAAGTCTCCCTGTTTCTGTTCCTCGCCTGTAACTGACCTGTTGAGCTTCCTCTCTTGCCCTTTTGATCTGCTCTCCTTTTGGAACAGGGACTGTTGCTCAGTGTATGTTGGGTCGGGCACGTTAGGGCCTGGAACCATTCATCTAGTGTAAATGAGTGATTTCAGTAGTGAGTGTAGAAAGTTTAGCCTTACATTTGCAGTCGACAGCAAAATAAAGTCAACATCCTGTGCTTTTTTTTTTTTTTTTTTTTTTTTAGGAGACTTGTATTTTGAGATAATGAAAAGGAAATACATAACCCTCCCCTCCCCTGAAACCTGTGTTCATTAAGTTTAATAGCATTTCTGAAAGTGATAGTATTTCCAGACAGTCTCATTCTGTAAGAAATCTAATTATTTCTTCTCTCCATTACAACTTTGGAAGGATTATTCAAATATTTTATAGTCCTAACTGCACAGAGCACTTTAATCCTATTGTTTGTAGATTGTCATTCTCCTGCCTTCTTTCTGCTTGCAGTCTCCCATCAGACAGTACAAGCTCCTCCTGGTTATCTCAAAATCCAGGAAAGTGCTATCTGGTAATCAATGTCTGCCTCCCCCTCTATTTACTTTCCACTCCTTGCATATTTTAAAATAAAAGAATTAGACTCACAATCTTCTCTCTAGCACAGTACAAACTATGACTTTTAAAAAGTGTATGCTTGGTATCTGTCCTTCTTAGTTCTGAGCTTGTCAATGCCATCTCTTCTCTCGATCCTTTATCTGCCTTCTGGTAACTCTGAAGGATTCACCTGTTTGCTTTCAGACAGTCATGCTGCCCTGAAGAAAGTATTAACTGAGTAAAATAAGATTCCCATCTCTTGGCTGGAAGGGGAGATGGCATGGGCATACACCATCAAGTAACAAGGCCTAAATCACAGCTCCTAAATTTCTGCGTAACGTACTAAAGTGAAAGTGCCATGAATTTTCAAGAGCAGTAAGTCTTCATTTACTGCCTGTCCCCAGACCTCTCAAAGAAAGGTAAGGTCAGATTCAGAGCGTTGGTGTTTGTGAGTTGAAAACTGTTTTTTGCCATGTCTGGTGTGGACACTGTAGCCTGTTTGTACGTAGTCGTTTGGTTATGTGGCAATACCAGTGATTTCAGCACTATCCTTTTGTCAAATTTCCACAAGAATCGTAAGAAAAGTTCCACTTCTTAGAATGTTCTTTACCCCAGTGAAACTGCTGCTTCTCAGTTTTAATAGAAGTCTTATAGTTGTGTGAATACATAAACACTTATGCATTATCTATGTAAATTACATGTGTTTTAGTGTAAGAAAACATTGCCACCTTTTATAAGAACATCAAACAAGTGGAAAGAGATTCATGAAGAGATAGATGGATAATCTTTTCTCTGAAATATCATTTTTTTATTTACAGAGAAAGTGCCGTAGTCTGTTAACGATGCCAATAGATCCTGCACAGATGGCAGAATATCTTAATCTGCAGTAAAATTAATTCCTTTTGGTTGTTACCAGTTCTGCCAAATAACTCATTTTATTGTCACCAGTGTTGCTGAAACGGTGCAGAAAATATTTTGACTGGGAGTTATGTAAAGTAATAAGGAAGAAGAGTTTCAGGAGAAATATTTGGTGGTTTGTGAGCTTCTGTAAAGAAACAGGGAAGTGAGGTATGTAATCGTCACTTTGCTCCATTTCTCATTAACTGTTTTGTGCTTCAAGAATCAGAACTGTGTTTTTGCTGCTTGGAGTCATCATTTGCTGTCACCGTGGAACTAATTTTCAAGCAATAAGTGCCTTTGTTTGTAAGGGGCATTTGCTCTCTAGCACCACATGACTATTTCTATTTGTCACACAATGGGGATTAACTGGAGCCTTTTTTGCACCATCATATCTTACTATATCATTATATGTAATTTCAACTCCTGGGGTTTTTACCTGTTCTGCTAGAGTAAATTAAGCAAATCAAATTAAGGAGATCAATCCTCATTTCCTAGCAACCTTTGAAATTTGTTGGGAGTGGGCTAAATGGCACTTTAGCCATTCCAATTTGCTTCTGTATTTCTTCACGCCACTGTTCCAAGAGCAAAATGATCTGGGAGTTAATAGGACTGCACTTTTTTATAGTTCCACTGTTCATCAGCTGCGTTTCATAGCATGGCATGTCAAAAAGTAACTTATTTCTATCTGTGCTTCTGAAAATAAGTGTTTTCAGCCCAGTGTGTGGTTCCAGCTATTTTCACTGTATGTGAACTCCGACCTCTCCCATTGCTTGACTAATAAACCAGTCTGTTTTTCCAGTTCAACAGATTTGCTTCACAAGTACATTACCGGGTGAGAAGCATTCACAAGTAGCTCTGCTGACAGGGGAAAAGGCTGCCAGAGCAGATTGTAGAAATGGGGAGCTTTTGCCACCTGTATTGTTTGGAGATTTCAGAAGCTAACAGACTGGTTAGTTGACCCCTTACAAGGCCGCCTGATTGCCATCTGCCACACACACCTTGCACGATAATTTCCCAACAGGGACGAGGTCTTCAAATAGATTTACAGCTGGCATGTACTTTTTACAAGAATTCACAACATGTGCTTTCAAGTAAGCACCAGAAATGCTTTTATTTTATGTAATGTTTTCTTATAAGGCATGAATCAGTCAAACACCCCTAGTTAAATGTGTGATAACAGCATGACTTATTTTATGTTATATATAAACAGTGCACATTCAAACAGGAATCTTGTTCGCTGTGGAACTGATTCTTCCAAACAATTAACCCTTTTCTTGATTTAAAGGAACTTTGGTTTGTCACAGTGTGTTTGTCTTTTTTTTTTAAGGAATTCAGGTTAGTTGAACTCTTTTTGCACTTTCTTTTGCACTTCTTGGGTTATACCTGTTTTGCTGAAGCAAATTAAGTAGGTAAGTTTTTTCTCCAAGCAGCAAGAGGAAGGATTGTGGTTGGTATCCATAATCGGAGAAATGTTGTAAGGGGGCAAGGTTGCAGTAAATGGATACATTTCTATAAATTAGCCAATCTCAGATTTCTTTTTGTAGCTCATACTGACCAAGTGCTTTTAATGGATGGAAGAAAAAAAACTTAAATGTTTTTAAATTGTTATTATTAAAATGCTTTATTTTCTTGTACAAATTATTCTTTAGTGATAACAGAATGCTTCTCGTTCTTCATCATTTTTTCTTAGATATTGGTAAGGAATATGCACTTCATCTTGAACATGCCACAAACTTCCAACCTGCCAGATAATGGAGATTTTGTTTCTTTTTTTTTTTTTTTAATTTATTTTAGAAGTATCCTACTTTAGACAATGCATAGAAGGAAATGCTATTACTTGAAAAACTGAGTTATTCTTTCATGGTTCTAAGTGGGCTTTCAATCCCATGAGTATGTGTTGAAGAATGAGTATTAAAAGACCTGATAGAAGGACAATATTTGGCATGCATTTCTGATTATCATGTATTTTTTTAAGTATTGCAAAGACACATTGTAAAGCAACATTTACCTAAATGTTCCTTCAGATTGTTGACGTCCATAAATTCGTGGAAGCTTTTAAGTTCAGTGGAGCTGAGTTTGGTTCAGTTATGCCATGGAACATTCTGCCTCTAATCAAGGTTTGTTAAAGAAAGGATTAGCGTTTGTAATGTATTGTGCTCTACTTAACTTAATTCGTTACCTATCAGAAATAGAATATATCTTTTATTTGACATTATCAGTATTTTATGTTGTGACTAGATGTCTGTTGTGCTTGTTGTCACTGCTTATGTGGGCTACAAAAAGACAGGGGGAATTGTATAATGGACCATGTTAGAATTACTCTATACCATAAAGGTAGGTAGTTTTATATGCCATAAAGTGTAAATTGCTATCTTTCATGGATTTTCTGATGGGAAAATCAGGTCACCTCGATAGAATCAGAACCTAAAGTCATAAGTCATGCAATGTGAATCAAATTCATTCATAACTGTGAAGATAGCAATATGAGAATGTTCCAGGCATGTTGGTGGCCTGGTATTTGAGGTACTTGGTAGTATATTGGTATAATGTAGAATAGAAAGAGTTAGAATTTTTTTTTCTCAATTTCCATTCAAATGAGAAGTGCTAATAACGCTGTAATGTTCCCACACATTTTTTCTACTTCAGTTGCTTCAAGGACATGTGTCTGGCTATCAAAATCTGTCTTAAGCTTTTATTAAGAAAAGAAAAATTGGTTTATGGGGGGCGAACATCTGGCCTAGAATTTCTCACAATTAGGGAATAGTCAAAATATAGGATTACTGTTTTATTTCTGTCAGTGTCTCTATTTTCTTTAGAGCTAGTTAAACTCATCTATCCATTTTCCTAGCATTTTTGAAGCTTTGAAGCTGTCTCTGTGATTTTTTAAAAATTTTTTTTTAATTTTCCAGTAGGCTGTAGGGCATGGTAGACTGGCGTGATATTAATAGGCCTAATTAAGATAAAGTTTAATGGTTTCTTTCACACACTTCATCATTAGGCCAGTGGCACATTATATTGTCATCTTTTCTCTGTGGTCGTTGTGTTAGCTGGTCCTAATTATAATTAAATATTTCAAGGCTAGGTAGAATTTTTTTTTTTCCACTACCATTATAAGAGGTTTAATTCCATCCTGCTTGCCACCAGCTGGAACAAAATATTTCTATTTACAAACTGTTTTCATTCATCCAGTTCGTGGCTAAACCAATTTGCATATAGCTCATAAAATCTGTAAATCATCTTTGACTAATGTTTAAAAGATACTTTAGGCAATCACAGGAATGAGTGTCATAAAGATTCCTTGTGGACAAGTCTAGCCTCTTAAACCATATCAAAGAGAGAATACTTCTTTCATTTCTGAAATGGTCAATCATGTCTATAGCGATCCTTAAGACAGAGAAGTAAAAAGCGTTCATGATTTATCCCCATGATATTCATTCTGATTATTTTTGTAATAGTGTAGCTCTACAAGTTTGGAGAGGGTAATACCTCCTAACGGGTACATTTACTTCTTAAACCTGCAAGTGAGTGCATCTTGTGCAGTCAGTCCTGTTTTTCTTGCAGTTAGGTTGTCTGTGTAGTAGAATGGTTGAATAAAAAATGTAAGGCATCTGTTTCACAGTAACAGAATAAGTTTTCTTGTGAATATTGTAATATTAAAAAAGGTGCCTTGAGAGTGCAGCTACTGAATTAATGAGAAGTGAAGGGGTTGTTAAGATACATACTTTTAAAGTATTACTGACTTACAGTCATTAGTAGCAGTCTTGCTTTAGTTCCGTTGTACAAACTGGGCATTCATTGTGGACAGTAATGCAATTCTGTCTTCAAAGCAGATTACTAAACGTATTAAGGATTAAACTTGTCTTTGGCCCTATGCAGAAAAAAAATAAAAAGTTCAG
This sequence comes from Caloenas nicobarica, assembly GCF_036013445.1. Classification (NCBI taxonomy): domain Eukaryota; kingdom Metazoa; phylum Chordata; class Aves; order Columbiformes; family Columbidae; genus Caloenas; species Caloenas nicobarica. The sequence continues at coordinate 9,031,640 of NC_088256.1, forward strand.
TGACAGAATATATATATCAACATTTAATGGAAACACTAGTAAAGGCTTACCTGTACAAAGGCTTACCTGTACCAGTGTGAGACATAACAATTATACCTTTGAGTAATAAATAAAATTATCATCTTAAGCAACTTGCAGGAGCTGCCCTATTAGTCAGCTGTGTCATTTAGCTCACATTATTGTTTGGACCTGCTGCAACAAATGGAGAATAAAATCAGAAAAATGCTACCATATTTCAACTCCACAAAGTATTTTTTGGTATTTTCTGTAGTTTGCAATTTTAAGACAAGAAATGATGACAAAAATTCTGCAGTCAAATTCTTAGAGGCCACCTGACCTTTCCTCTGTATACTCTCTAAGCACATTTATTGTTGCTACCCTGGGCACAAAGACTGCTTTCAACACCTCTACAGTGAAGCAGCTTTCTCCAGGTTCTGTCAAACTCAAGCACTCTTAGTTTATGTTCTATATTTTTGTCTGCTAATGCTTAGTCAAGTCGCCCCGCTACACTGGCCTTTGATGGATCCTTCCTCTGATGACAAGAGAGGTTATAATGGCAATAATCATTTTAAGTAAGGGTTTATGTTTATAATAAATTTGTGGAGGTAAGGCTATGTGTGAGTGGTATACAGATATCAATACCTTTGCTGTTCTTCAAAGCAATTTTGAGTTCATTGTCTTCCATCCTTCCATCCGTCCTTCCGTCCATCCTTCTGTCCTTCCTTCCTTCCTGTTAGCAGACTACATGGACATGGCAGATTATGGTGTGTAAGCAAATATGCTAATCCAGCTCTCTTTTAGCTGCTTTGCTGGCATCCAGATGGATTACTGAAAGTTTAATTTAGGCAATACAGTGAAAACTGGAACTGAAAGTAGTCTTGGAGAGCAAATCTCCTGAAACAGGAGGTGTCAATTCTGACAGGAATTCATTGCTCGGATCTACACTGTAAGCAATTATTCGATTTTCTTGCACACTTTCAAAAAAAATCTGCAGGCATTTCTGGGCAACATTGCAAAGACACACTAATTATAAATATGTGAAATGTAAAATAAATAGAAGTTAACTCTCCTGGAGTAAAATTTAACAATCAGATTACATATGGGCATCTTCAGAATATAATGGTGTCTTATTTTGCACTTTTAGTTTTCCATGAATGCAGCTTTGATTTTAATTTACCAACTTGCTTTGTGAAGTTTTTTTGCTGCTGCTGTGTACGTGTTACATCCGAATATGGTGCATTCCATACTTTCGAAACGCAGTTGTATGCTTGGCTTGAAACTTGGTTTCAAAGCGAAAGGTATTGAGACCTCAGTTTTATTGTGGTTCATCTTTTGCAGTGCCATCTGGTGTCAATTAAGAGAACAGTAAATGCCTTGTTTTCTAAGTATTCTAGCTGAAAACAAAAACAAGAGAATGAAAAAATACAGCTAAAGTTTGGTATAAAATCACCTTAAATTTGATGTTTCACAGACATGTATTTTAAAAAAGAGGGACTCAGATTTTAAAGTAGAATCGTGATAATTTATCTTTTTTTTTTTTTTTTTTTTTACTCTTTTGAAGGATTTGTGGTTAGTCCGATTTTATGTTACTCATTAGGAAACAATCTGGAAAACATGGTTAGTGAAAGTCACAAGGCATTTGGGATTTCTTCGGAAACTTGGCCTGCAAATAGCTTCATGGCACTATAGTAACTGATTTCAGTTTCTACCTTCCACAAAATAAAATTTTCTACTTGAAAGACTGATGACAAATTTCATCACTTTCCATCTTTACTTTAAAACACTAATTAAAAACTAAGTTATTGTTTTGTCCAACCATATCCTGGGCTGCATCAAAAGAAGTGTCACCAGCAGGTCAAGGGAGGTGATTCTCCCCCTCTGCTTGGCTCTCATGGGACCCTACCTCAAGTACTGTGTCCATCTCTGGGGCCTCAACATAAGAAGGACATGGACCTGCTGGAGCAAGTCCAGAGGAGGGCCATGGAGGGGGTCAGAGGGCTGGAGTACCTCTGCTATGGAGACAGGCTGAGAGAGTTGGGATTGTTCAGCCTGGAGAAGGCTCCAGTTAGACCTTATAGCTGCCTTCCAGTACCTAAAGGGGGCCTACAAGAAAGCTGGAGAGGGACTTATTACAAGAACATGGAGTGATAGGACAAGGGGTAACGGCTTTAAACTGAAAGAAGGGAGATTTTTGTAGATATAAGGAAGAAATTCTTCCCCATGAGGGTGGTGAGGCACTGGAACAGGCTGCCCAGAGAGGCTGGGGATGCTCCATCCCTGGGAGTGTTCAAGGTCACATTGGATGGGGCTTTGAGTGACCTGGTCTAGTGGAAGGTGGCCCTGCCCATGGCAGGGGGCTTGGAACTAGATGATCTTTAAGGGCCCTTCCAACCCAAACCATTCTATGATATGATTCTATGTTGTCTGAAAACTTTTCCTGTTTATGGACTTCAGCAATAATTTCATCTGGGATTTCTACCTGGAGAGCCCCTTCCTATTTTTATTGTGTTCTCAGAGGAATTTGTTCTTCTGAAGTTAATAAAAACTAAACCAAAATATATAGTTTTTTGCTGACAATGGAGGTCTTGGCTTTACTTCATTCTCAATCTAACAGATGGTATTTTAGAGGACAAAAGGACTTGCTGCATGTGCAAAAACTTGATCTCAGTACAACTTTCACTTCAGGTTACTGTAAAAACTTACTAAGCAGACTATTCTAATTGAACTGATTGACCCAATCCTTTGTCTCTTTCATTTTATCCTTAATGTATCTATCAAACTGTGCCTTAGAGAATGTACAATTCTGAAATGCTAGCACTTGGAAGAGATGTACCTTGATTCTTAATACTTCTAAGATTTGTGATTGGGGTAATTTGATTAAACTGAAATGGTTGTTCTTTTTTGATTAGTCAGAAACTTAAAATAGCTCCAAAGAGTAGGACCATTTTCAGAGTTAAGCATCAATGTTAACTGTTTCATTTTGCTTCTCTGGGCTCAGTATAGAGTTTATTCATCAAACTGAAATATAGATGTTTATATTCTGGCTGGAAATATGATCAGAACCTATTCCTGTTTCATTTTTCTATCTTTACATAATCAATAGTTCCTGCATACACTTGAGGTCAAGAAGCTAAAGAGAGCTGCATGGCTTATGCCGTGTATCTGTCTGCTATTAGTACAAGCCACATCTGCTCCACTGGCATTATCCTTTTTGGCAGCACCTCAGTCCTCTTTAGAGCTGTCTTACAGTCTTGCTTCTATGTAGAGTTTATAACTGTGATACTTGGTGTAACAGCTTAGATGCTTGTTCATTTAGATCAGATTCAGGATTCATGGGAAAAAAAAACCATGGAAAAAGCTATATTTCTGCCAATCTCAGTGTAATAATGATGATGATAATATCAATAATAAATTCACCTGATAGGCTATCTAGCTAGGGTTTAGCTAGGCTTTTTGCTTTGAAAAGCAGGTAGGTACAGTAACTAACTCCCATTGGAATAAATACAGGCTCACCATGAAGCTTTAGTAGAGAAAAGAAAAAAAAATTGCTGTCTGTACATTCAGTCTCTTGAAAACTTGACCCTTCTCTTTATCTATTTTTTTTTTCCTCCTGTATTGAGAAAATCTTTTTAAACATAAGATTTGGGAATTTGGGGAATGTTAACTTTCAGCATCTATCCCACCCTTTTTGTAATCCAAGGTTGTAGCAAGAGAAAAAATACTGCAGACCCAATTATCCAACTGTAATCACATATAATTATGCATTTCATGTAATGTAATCAAGCACTTCATTTTAGCTTTTATTGTTATTTTGTGTCAACAATTTGCTTCTTTTCACTGTCTTCTGTTAACCAACAGATGGCAGCAAAGGATCGAAAAGTAAATCTGCTTTATTTTAAACACATAATTATCTACCAAGAAACAATCAAATATCACTAAAGGCATGTTTTCTTCATTTCAGCAATATAAGATAAATTTTTAAAGATGCTTTTCAGTGATCAGACAACACAAGAAAAAGAAAACTTGTGATTTTTTTTCTACGTTGATTTTAAGCTTGTCTATCTGTCAAAGTGTATGCTTCAGACTGAAATTCTTCCTAATATAATACATTAAGGAACACTGTCATTCTTTCATTGGCGTGCACAAGGAATGAATCATACTCTTTGTTGTTTTTTTTTTTTCCTAAAATCCATATTTCAGAGAAGCTTATGGCACATAACAGTTTCCATGGAATTTCCTGGTACGTATGCCCAGATTCATGCACGAAGTTCCCAGTATAGTTTCCCACTTTGCATGGATGCTCAGGAAAGAACTTTGCAGTAGCCAGTATTTTTGAGTGCAGAGCAACAGGAGTAGTTGAGAAGAAACAAGCAAAAGATACACATGTGAAGTCCTGTTGCTCTCCAGAACTTAGTTGGCTACCATCTACCATAGAAGAATTACCTTCATCACCTGGACAATCTTTGGTGAGAGACTTAAAGCAGCACAAGTAACCAGAGCCTGATGTTGTAGGTGATGTCCAGTACTGCAAGTGTTGTTGCAGGTTGTCTGAGCTGTGTAACTCATACACTTCCTAGCTTGGCGGCAGTGCCACACTGGTGTGGCTGCATCCTACAAACAAAAGCTAGAGTTTCTGTACAATAATGTGTTATTCCATGTGACTGTTTAAATTTGAATTAGGTCTTTAGGACGGCTAGAGATTACTGCAGGGCTGGGACGTATTTTATGTTGTCCCCTAGCCCTTGGACAACTATACTGTGCTTTGCTTTCAGAATACAGGGGTAGATGGTGGTGGTTCCAGCTGGGTCTTACGAGGTTGCCAAGTTCAGCAGCTGACAGTCTGTTATGGGCTGGTGGAACTACTACTTAAAGCTGCTTTTTCTGTTTCTCTGATTGTTCTTCCTATATATTTATTTTTTGTTTAATCTCTCCATACCCTGTGCCTAATTGCCTTTTCAATCACCCTAGTCTTTTCATGATATCACTTTGCTTTGTCTCCTCACATACTGCTGCTTTCCTGTTTCTGCTGTGTCTTTGTTGCATTTCCATTGGTGCAAGGAGGCACTAGCAATAGTAGAATAATGATGTAATTACATCTTGAATTCCCTTCTACATCCTTACAGCTGCCAGTTCCTAATAGCAGCAGATCTTGCAAGGAAATGGCAAATCATGGTGATGCTTACTGCCTCGTGCTCTGCCCTTGTGCTGTGTACCAGTAAAACCGGTGTTGGAACTGCTGAGGTGCCAGTTAGGACAAATTCCCATAAAGTGAAAGATTTAGAGGAAGGGACTAAGGGCACACATATTCACATATTCCACCTCCTTGGAGAATGCCCAAGCCACGATTTTAAAGGCTACTGTGTCACTGGTAAAAGAAATGTAATATATTCCTGAGGTGTAAGACAGGGTATGGCAGTAACAAGAATGTGTACTTGTGTGGCAGAATTCAGTTCTACTCTGTTTCAGGGTCCATTTCTGTGCTTTACCTAATAATTGCTTGACTAACCAAACTGACTTATGATTTAAGTACCAAAGTATGAGAGTTAGGCATGTGATGTCTTTGAGGAGCATTGTAACACTGTATTAGGCAAATGCAGACAAATACAAACACGGTGTAACTCAGTTAACATCTGTATTATAAGAAATCTTATGAAGGTTTGCTTTAGTTAAGGAAAAGTTGTGTCTTCCATGTGTAGATTGTTCTCTATTCAGTTAAAGAGAGACCTGAAAGACTCATATATTTTAATCATTTTCCTTAGTATGCATTTTCCAGTAGTCAATATAGGACCATGATAAATAGTTCTAATCTGAATGTTAACATTGACATTATTATTATTGTTCATATTATTGTGTTTGACAGGAAATGAGGAGTAATGACAAAACATTGATAAATTGAATAAATTGATGTAAGTCATATTTAATTTGTTTGTTTGCTAGGTACCATAGTGAAATATTCATGTCAGTCTGGATGTGTACCATTATGTTTCCAAATGCTCTTTTTTTTTTTTTTTTCCCTCTGGTTATACAAAGTAACTTGCTTTGCAGAGCACATCATTACATCTACACATTCTGCTGACATCTAAACAGGTATATTTTGTAATAATGCAATTATTAAATATGATATTTTGATCTTGTTATTTTGAACATGGTTCTTTTTCAGAACCACGGGCGACATTGGTTTTTGTTCACTGTAAACAGAGCTGATACTGTAGAAGAGCTGGGGTGGGAACTTTCCAGTTGAGTTTGCAAAACAGTGAGTCAGTGAGAATTGATAAAATCTGTTACAGAGGATTTGTTCATTAGTGTGGGTGTTCACAAGAAAGAAGATTATCTTTTTTCACATGTAATGCAGTTCTATCCATAAATGTGTAAACTTGTTATTTCTTAGTATGTGAGAAAGAGATGCCATAAATATACTTAGGAAAAAGTTCTGATTTTACTGTGTCAATAGATTTTCCATTATATGAGTTCTCTGAAGGGCTCCAAGAGTAAGAAATACAAGACATTATATGCATGACATATAATATAATATATAATATAATAGTTAAACATCCAAAATGGATGTTCATCTTGAAAACATACTTCAGCCTTGATCATTTTTGCCTGAAAATATGTTGAATAGTTATTATTTTAATACGTACAATTGAAAGAATAAAAGTTGCGGAAAAATATATAGCAAAATAGGATGGGGTGAGTAACTAAGAGAAAGAAACATGATGGCCTCTGTGTGCTGGGTGGGGGTAAGATGCGTTTGAATTTCAAACATCCCCAATGACTTTACTCAGCAGAAATGATCTGCATCTCCTTTGCGTAAGTAATAACTCAGCAAGCCTTGGAACAAATCCTCACACCCTACTGACTTTTAATACTTAGCAGAAAATGAGTTGCTGAATAAAAGATGTGGCAAGTTAAAAGGGTCTTTTATTTGGGACTCAAAATAAATGCTGCACAGAGTTGGTGCTTTTGCTGTCAGGAGCAGGAGAATTACGTTTCCCCTCCTATCCCATCTCATGCAACTGCTTACAGCTTTTCTAACACATACCTGGGGATCTCCCTTCATGTGAAACTTAATCCATTTATGTGGAGGACAGGTAGGAGACTAGTCTGCTGTTCATAGAGGAATGTAAATGGAAGCCAAGGATAAGGAACATGTCTTAAAACAGTACCCAGCAGAGGAGAGAGGTAGACAGGGGATTGAAGTGTATTAAAACTGTTTTAACTGTCATTTTTTATTAAGTATTGAGACGTCTGAGGTGACTTTATAACAGTAAAGATTTAACTCTCTATGTGGTTTAGGGGCTGAGAGGATTTGTTTTGTACCACTGAAGTTGAAAAGAGTTGCATCATGTTTCTAAGGGGATAGAAAATATGCATAAGGGAGGCTCTGAAAGCTGATAAAGTCATTGATTCCTGCCCTGTCCCCTCCTTGAAGCAATCATTAACTGAAAGCACCTGAAAGGTTCTAATATTTTTATCAGGGTAGATCTAGATTGGAGTTGTGCTCAGACCTCACCTCATAGAAAAAAAAAATGCTCGTTAGGTGTCTAGAAAATTCTTTAGAGAAAATGAGTTTGAAATCAGTAGCTCACTGAGAATAGACTGTAAACATTTATGACAAGTGAAAGGAATTTCTATGGCAGGTTGGCAGCCTTACGCCATTGAATTATTGCATGAAAATAATGCACTCTTTCATTCCTGTAGTAACCTGCAAATACTACTTTTAAATATGTTTTATTTGTTACATCAGATTCTTATTTTCATAATCCTAAATGCCAATGCTAGAAGTGTCTTGTGACAAGTATGAGTGAAGCAAGACTTGCAAAGGAACTTACACTTTTAATATTTAAAATTACCTTTTATCTGTTGTATGCTGCTGTACTGCAACAGCTCACTGTATCGGCAGTAGTAAATCTGGATATTACAGCCAGCTTTTTGTCCCTGGAATACAGAACAGTTCGTTTTTATTTTAGATAGCACTTATACTGATTTTGTGATTAATTAAAAAAAAAAAAAAGCAACAACATGCTTTATTCAAATGAAATTTAGAAATCAAACTTACATTCATAGAAGGGAACATAGACAATGAGATTTTTGTCTTCTCAAAAAATAAAATTGCTACAGAACTATTGCTTAACTTTCCTTTTTCTTTAAAAAAAAAAAAAAGCACCAAAAAACCCCGCAAAACACAAACAAACAAACAAAACTCACCAAAAAACACAGAGGCTGAAATCTCTATGTATGTTGTGGAATGCATTTAAATTGTGTATTTTGTGTCCAGTAGACACTGGAATCTGTGTTGCCCACACTGCATGGTTGATCTGTGAACATAACTCTAGTATGTTACAAATGCTTTAGATTTGCATGACCTTGACCCTGTCAGCATAGATTAAGTCTGCTGTGTTTCACATGTGATTTCATGTCCTGTCGTCTGCAGAGCTAACCTTGAATGTGGGAGGAAAGAGAACATGCATAGAGAACCCGTAGAGTCTGATAACTATTGCTGAGGCAAATTCACATCTTAATTGTTAAGAAAAAGGACTTCGAAGACCCAGTCGGGAAGAGTCAACAGCAGAGGCTTTCAGCCCACAACACCGAAATACTTGGTTGCAGGTTTCTTAAGTTTGCAGGCTCACCCTCAAAGCCTTGCGCTGTGATTTTCCCCCACCCTGCTTTTGAATTTCTGCAGATTAGTGAACAACTTCATTCTTTGCTCCTTTCTTCTTTTCCCTGGGTTTTCCTCTTGTAATAATTGTCTGTAAGTATCAGAGTTTGGTGCCAGATAGCAACAATAGCAGAAACTGTCTAGGAAGTAATTAGCTCAGTAGAGATTTTTTTTTTTCTTAATTTTTTGTTCCTGAAAAGTCTGACTGGACTCCTTTTCAGATGAGAATGTACGGATCCAGTTTTCTGGTGGGTAGCAATTCTGGAATAAAGTCATAGTTCAGAGATATATTTTAATTGATCCATGTGCAGGAAAAATGAGTGTGAATTCTAGAACCTATTGAAAAGCCATACACATAGAAACTAGTGAGAGATAATAATATGGTTGCTATAGACACAATTTTATATTCTCTGTTTACTGTATTGATAATTCCTTTATTGAAACCCAGTAAAAAAACCTGTGGATGTTCTGAAAAGTCTTTTGTCCTTGCTATCATAACGAGAATATTTTCAGTGCACTTCAAACCACCAATTACCATAAAGAGATTTTCCCACAGAGCTCCACTTAAATATTTGCATATGCGAGAATATGTTCAAGATCAATATGTAATTATGATATGCATAGAAGTATTTCAGAGTCAAATTTAGTAAAAACAGATTAACTTGCTACATATGGCTAGTAGAGATTTAAAGTTAGTAGGAAAAGTGTAATTTCTGTAGATACGCAACAAGAAAGTAAGATTCCTTATTCTTCCTTATCAGGAAGACAGTATGCTAATTCAGACAAAGTCTGCTGCTTTCTTCTTTTGTACATATTACCTAAAATGTCAGTAAGATTTGATACATACGTGCATGTGGGATAGAGAAACCTAGAGAAGATTTTTCTGATAGTTTTGCATGTTATTCTACTAGTAAAATTCTCCATCAAATCGCTGAAAGATATAATCTGTTCTTATGCTGTTTGGATGTCATCACAATATCCACTAAGCCCTTGAAAATTCTTTTATTCAAAAAAGGTATGTGAGAGAGAGATTTTTAAAATATCAAAGGAAAGACTTCATTTTGTCTAGTACAAAGAGGAAAAAAAACCAGACCATCCATTTTAAACCTTTGGTAACTAGGAGCTTGCAAGGATATTATTACTTAAGAAAAACTTGACAACCCAACATGTAGGGATTTAGTAGGTAACTCCATTAACTCTAGTGGGAGCAGTTCAGCTAATCTCTGACATTGCAACTAGACTGCTGACAAGCTCAGCTGTTCTTTCTGATGAGGGAATTGTGGCAACTGAAAAGGTGATAGTCACATAGTGAAAGATGGTGTCTGAAGAAGAGTCAGACAGGATTTTTTCATTAACATTAAAGAGCTTTTGCTATTCATTAGGCAACTTGCTCTCAAGACCATGTGAGAATTGTCACTTGTATCTTTTCATAAGAAATGTATGTGTCACATAGAATTGCATTTTATCTCTTTCCTTACAGAGCTTCTGCACAAAACTGAAATTCAGAGAGTTTGGAATTTTTGTTAAAATAATTTATTTTATCCTAAGTTTTGAAATGTTTGAGTAGAGTTAACAAGACTTCTACTATTGTGCTCAAGTTAGCATACTGTATTCTGAACAGGGGTGGTGGCTGCACCAGACCTCTAGAAAAATGCGGTTTCAACTTTTCAGTGCCTGCTTCACTTTCTGGATGCACTTGCATTATACTATGTTTTCCTGGTGTTACACTCCATACCAGCATCACTCTGACATGTGACAGGGTTAGTCCTTGGTTGTAAAACACTCCATTAAAAAACATAAATGTTTTCTAGTTACACAAGTATTGTTCAGGAGGGCTGAAGATGAGCCACTTGTTTCATCTGCGCGATTAATTACTTGATTGCTGAGAAGAGCAACAGAACAAGCAGCTGGCCAGACAGAAACTTTATGTCCAGTCTGCTCAGGACTACAGGTCGTCTTCCTTTTCTGACCTCTAAAACCCTGTTGTAGAATATAGGTGGTCAAAGCAGGAAACACTTAGAATACAGAAATCAAATGTGAGTGCTTCAAAATAAGGACATACAAAATCGATTGGCTTCTGACCCCTCATTAAACTATGGCTAAAATAGTTGCTCAATTAAATATGCATAGTAGATGTGTGATAGAAGATACCAAGTACATAAAAGAAGGATGTCTGTGGTTATGACTTGAAACCATCAGTCTCTGCCATGTTTTCAGTATCAGGACTCCACCATGTGCCTTGATCAACAGTACTAGTCTGGTGCTTGGCCTTTCTGTGTAGCACAGGTGAAGAATCTGAATGAAGAAATGTCACTGGAAGAGAGTCTTGTGTGGCCAAAGGAATGGCCACACATCTTAAAGGGAACAACCAAGAGCACCCAGGTATAAAAAAGATAAAACAAAGCTATAGATATAGCCATTTCTAATTCAGAAGCATTTTGTCCAGTAAATTGCTGCATAGATGAGTGAGGGCATGCTGCGTTTGCTCAGGATTACGTGGCTTCACAGATTTACACAGTTGCTGTGAATATTACAAAATACACAAGTGTTTCTTCTGCTCCCGTTGTTTTGAAGTTTATTTTGAAGTACACAAAACTTTATTCCGGTCTGAAGTGTTCCTTGATAATAGCAAAATGAAAAATATTGTTACTAGACTTTATCTGTGTATCTTACAATTTTGGAGAAGTCTATAACATTGTCTTGCTTATAAACAAGTGTGACCTTTTTATTCTTTTGGAAATGTTCCTTGCTAATGAGAGGCATTTGTTGTTACCAGTCTCATCTCCTATGCAAACTAGATTATTCTGATGGGATTCTGTTCGGTTTATGCTTTTAAGGAATGAGCTTGTGGGAACAGACAAGAGAAATGAAACTGAGAATTAGCTGTTTTTTAGAGATACATTCAGGATAGCATTTCTTCTGCAAGACCCAATTAAAATAAGATATGATTTCTTCTCCCCCCCACCCCCCCCTTGCTTTCTTCCTTTTGTTTCTTCATCACATTCTTCCTTTTAAAGTCACAGTTATAATTGTAGGGGTGTCTGTGAATACGGAACTTTCACCAAACTACAGTCCCAGAATCAGAGGGAATGCAGAAAATGTCACACTAAAGATCGTCCTGTGTTAATTTTACTGTATTTTCATTTTGTTTCTGATATTATTTTGGATATGTTGCTTGAAGGTTATAAAATCATTAAATCTTTAATCTAAAATTAGTATTATCTAAGAGTAGAATAACAGGAAATTATTCTATCTCAGTAGAACTACATGAATACATGGATTGCTATTTAATTAAAAAGTGTCAAAGATATGCTGCAATATATAAAGGTATACTTTTGGTGTTTAGGATAAGTAAAATGTGTACACTGTATATGTCTTTTTAAATCTGCTCTTATGGGGTAATAATAACCTTTATCTAGACACAGATTATTACTCTCCTCTGTTAGTCATATCTAAGCTTTTAATTTCTTCTTCCATTGTCTTTACCACTGCATTTAAATGTGGAGCTTTACTGTGGTGTTCCATTTGTTTTTTAATTGGCTTTATTATCTATTGTGTAGGACTTAATCAATTTTATTGGATGTTATCTGCAGGTGGCTATGGTAAGGGCATATTACATTGATTTTTCATTTTTCACATCAAACTAACTGCATACATATAGTTGTTGCTGTGTTTGCTATTGACAACAGGGTTATTTACGGGCACTCCATCAAACTGTAACATATATCAGGACAACTACAATCTCCATAGTATAGGTTTATTAGACAGCAAATGAGAAAATAGTAACTTTTGACAGGTGACTATCCAAGAGGAAGGATTCAGATGGCATGGAGAGCTTGGGAAAAGCACCTGGCATCTGTATAAGAGTTCTCCAGCTGAAGGTGAATGTCTGCCAAGAAACTGTGGTGATGAGTGAGGTACAATGCTGCCTCCCTATTACAAGTATTCTTACGCAGGCGAGTATTTATTTTTGTCAAACTGCAGGTCAACGTATCCTTCATGTTGAAAATTTTATAAAACTTGTAAAAACAGTTAAATTCCAAAGATAAGGGACTTTGAAGATAGATGGAGAGAATGTATAGGCATACTAATCGAAATTTAAATTTCAATAAAACATTTTCACTGCATACACAAGAAATTCTGGCATTTCATCTTAACTGTGAGGGAAGGTAAAAGAGGTAAACCTGAAAAGGCAGATGCAATGTGTAGACAATCCTAATATCGAATGTAATCCCGTCATCATTCACTGTATCTCTGTCCCTTCAGAAATTATGGATTTAGGTGTCAGTTGGCCATCTGAACAGAGCTTTTGGGGGAGATGAGCTTTTGCCTACACTTTGAAAGTGGCCAGACTTGAAAACTACGCTTGCGTCTAAATTTAATATAACAAGTTTTAAATACCCTGTTTTAAATTGTGCATTCTAGTTGCTTTTCCCCCCGAGAGCAGTATTCTATTCAAAATGGATAATTTTTTCTCTTGTGGTAATTGTTTATCAAAGTTTACAAGGTAATCTTAGAAATCTTAGATTCCCTCTGTGGTCTTATCTGTGATGCTGTGGTCTACACAGAGTTAGTTATCATCAGTTTCAATATTTTTATTTTTTTTCCCCTCTATATAGTAGAGGTTGATAAAAATCTCCAGCCCAATTTTGTACCCATTTTTTTTCTGTTGGTAAACACAAAGTGGATTGATTAGAGTCACACAAGCATTTGGGAGTGTAGCTGTGTTCTGTCTGAAGAAAAGGGCTGTAATCAAGCAAGCTGTCAGTGGACACTAAAGAAATGCTGCAAACAGTCCTGTATTTGTGTCAGATTTTCTTTCTAGGCTTAACTCTGTTCTTTTAAACCGTGAATAGCTTCTTTTCTCTTGCTTTAAGTTCTTATCAAATGTGGAGAGGTTTGGAATGGTTTTAAAGCCAGGTTTTACATAAAATCACCTGTTTCAATTCACTACAATATGGAAGAAAATAATTTTGGTATTATGTAAAGACTTCCTTGACTTGATTAGGAGTCCAGCAAGGGCTTTTTCTTCTTTGACATATTTTGGACACCAGTGAATTTCCTTTAGAAGGTAGTCAGCATTGCCTATGAATCTATGAAAGTGACTTTCCTTTGCCTTTGAAAACACATCTGTACAGCCGGATACAGTCTGGCCCATATACTGAATCGCTGACATGCTGTAAGTAGGTTTTACCTCGCATCTTTTGGAGATGCACTATTTCTGCCCAGTCTCTTTGTAGGAGTGCTGAAAAAGAAATCTTTTCAGCTCCATTCAGTTAGAAAGATCGATGTTGGACAGATTTCCCTGTCATAGAGAAGCCACTAGTCTCTGCTTGCTGTGTGCCCTTGAATAGTGTTAAGTATTGGGTTGCATCAGTATAATGCATTACTCTTTCTGGTAAAAAAAGCAGTGCATTTCATCGCTTAAATGGAATTTGAATAACACTGTTGAAATCAATAGTAGTTTCTTATCCATATAAAGATAATTGATCTTTTTGAAGCTCTTTAAATACAATGGGTATTTGATTTGGTTTCCTCCCATTGTTCAGCTTAACATGTTAACATAGTAAATTAAATGTTGCTTGTAAAATGACTGCAACATTCAGTGGTTTTCACTTTTACAGCACTTATTTGTGGTCTGTTTTGTCAGATTAGCTGTAAATGAAGATGAGAGCTGCTGATTTGAAATGGGCAATGTAGAAAACACATTTCTTTGCAGTATGCAGAAATCAGTCACTTCTGTGGTCCCGGTCATCCTACAGTATGCACCTCACACTCCAACATTATTATTTTTCTTATTTCCTAATGTTAGTCAGATTAGTCTCTCTGTGACCATCTGATCTGAAACTTGAAGTCTGGGACTGGAGATGCCGATTATCTTTTGTATTTAAAAAAATACACATATATATCTTAGTCCTGCATTGACCCGGAAATGCATAAGTATGTTAGAAACATGAAGCAGGAATAACCTTGGAGATTGGTGAAAACACAGGTTTTCAGGCTCACTTTTTACTATGATGATATGGTAAAGAAACAGCTGCAGGTAGTGTGTGATGGGTGCCGTGCTCTTCCCACTCACGACATTAGTTCCTGATAAGATCCGATGAGGTGCAGAACAAGGATCTGCCTCATAATATCAATTAGATACAGCTTTTCTTATATATCCTATTTCTTTTAGTATTCAAGGTATTCTACAGATTTCTAACTGTTAAGGCTGTTAGGGAAAATCCTACATCTTCTTTTGTTTTAAGGCCTGAATTTTCATTTTGTTTATATTCGTGTATATTGAGCAACAAAGTTTGATGTTGCGTATTAGCCATAGCAGAGGGTAAAGATCTTTGAAATTTTCACAGTGGGTCTCCTCATATAAACAGCTGCCAATGTTAATCTATTAGCAGTTTCCCAAAAGAGTGCTGTTTATTTTTATTTATTGTGATCAGCTAACTGTCACCTCAAACTTTTTAGGTTGTTTTTGCTCCCTATTTATCTCAATCAGTCAGTTGGTCGTTAAACAAAATGTACTGTGATCAGAAGTAGAACCCTATCAATCTGCACTGCAACTACTCTGTATTTTGTATCACTTTTTATCTTTGAAAAATTACACAGTCTTTAGATTAAGGAGGTGAAAATCCTGTTGAAAATTTTAAATATGTGTTACAGTCTGGAATGGAAGGGGAAAGCAAGTCTTTCCTATGCCATGCATGCTGAAACCTTTATCCAAAGATCTTCTATTTTTATCTAGTACTAATAAATTTTACATTACCTTTCATCCCACTGCAGGTGATAAAATTTATCACGTACACTCTGACGGAGCCCGTGGCTGATGAAGTGGTCTTGTTACTGAACTGATGATAGCTGATCACCGTTACCTTGCATGTGTTCTGTCAGGTAAGTCACACAATTACTAGCTGGCCTGTGGAAATACTGCCCTATTCCATTTCAGCACAAACATTTTGAACCAGCATAGCAGCAAATAATTTACGTGTAGAAGGCAGAACTTCAGAACTTCCTGCAAAATATATCTGCTGAAGTGCAGAAAGTGTTAGTGAACAAGTAGATATATATGTATATAACAAAAAAAAAGCACTGAAATTTATTTTTTTGATACTTTTCAAGGTCACTGGATATGGTAGCCCAATGGAGATGAGGCAGGCACAACTCTCTGCTCCCAAGTCCAGCCATTAGCATGGCTGGATGTTTGTTTGCAGTAGGTGCACATAGAGTTCTCTGAGCAGCTGAACACAGACAGAAACGTCCAGCACTCATGCAGGCCCAAACAGGATCCAAAGACTCATCTCGTTCCCTTCTCTGGCTGATCAGGTTGAAAGTCTGTTAGTAGGAATATGGATATTATATACACACGCGTATGTATACAATGTGCATCTCTTTGGTGGCTGGCGTTAGTCGGGCTGGCCCATGGCCCCCCAGGGCCTCCAGCCCCATTCCAGTTGCTCATACAGAGCCAACTGGTCGCTAGGGAAAACTTTCTGTACAACTGAGCGAGCTAAAAGAGAGCTTCAGGCTGGCCAGGAGGAGTTAAACAAAGGTTGACAAGCCTGATAGCAGAGACCTTACGAAGTCAGCACAAAGCCTGTGACCTGTAACTAGCAGTGGCAATACTACACTTACTGGGCTGCAGCGTTGCATGGTACAGTATGTACAGGCAAGGTAAGTTCAGCAATAGACCTCAAGATTATAAAATAATACCTGTTCTGTTGGAAGCGGAAAATTTTGCCCAGAAGCGTACCATTCAGCTTAGCAGTGTGGGTTAAGCATATTCCAATATGTACTGAATTTGGCACCATGATTTGACAACAGATTTCACTAAAAACATATGCCATGCAGTGTATTGCAAGCTTGCTCAATAAGGTAGTGTATTTGTAATAGTATGGTGTAGCGGTATGGATTATTTGGTCTTTAGAAGTAATCAGAAATCAGCCAGTCCTATTGCAGCTCTGGTTTTAAGCTTACATTGCAAATCCAGTGTGACCTACGCAAAACAGTTTGCTGGATGATCATGAGCTTTGCTATAAACGGGAAAAAGCAGTGGTTCTGAGGGTTTTTATAATGTTTATCAGTAGGAAAACAGAAGTGGCAATTGCTTTTAATTGCCCAGTAATTTTATTATTCAAAAGATGGAGTTTACAGGAAGCAGCTGCAGTTGTAACTGAACCAGCTCTTTTAATGTGTTCCTGTTTTTTTCCTGTATTACATTATCTAATGGCAATAAGCTGCCGGCTTCAATCAAATTTTCAAATACAGTAAGAGTTGAATTTATCATGCCCTGGGATGAATACTCCAGTACTCTCACTGAAAGAGACCTTTGTATTTGATGGTTCTGAATTGTCTATAGGAATCCCATTCCTTAAATTAAATCAATGTTCATTCTTTGTTCTCTCAGTACACAAGAATTTTAAGATTCATAACCTATTTCTGTTTGGTTTTTCTCCCTTTGTAGTTTTTTTTACCTGCCTCTATTTTCTTATTCACTGTGTAAGAAAATGCAGCCCCACAATGAACGTTCACTCTGAATTAATCAACGACTTTCTGTAAGTACTAATAAATAACAGCCAGATCAAAATGAAAAGTAAAAAGGGGAGGACTAGCTACTGCCACAGCTATAGCGTTAGTGTTGCTGATTTTAAAAGACATTTTAAAAGGTACTATAGTTCCTATACTGTCCATTGTCAATAACACTGCTCTTCATGTGGCAAGGTCCACCCTGAGTTGTCTCTGAGATTTGCACTGAACCTAAAGCAAAAGTATGGTCTCCTTTAAGTATCGGGTCATGTTTGAAGGATTGGGAAAAGCTATTTAGCTAATATGACTAATAGAATACAACTGACTAATTACAGATGAGCAAAATTGTCAGTAGACCTCAAATTCCCCTCAGCACTTCTGAGATTGTGTTGAATGTAACTTGGCCTGCTCACGAGTGAAGAAATGAGATGCCAGTTAATGTGCATGTTCATAATTCTTTGCCAATTTAACAATTTTTGTTCAATGTTAGGCAAATGCCAACGCTCCCTCTGTGATCAGGGATGACTGTGAGAGAAGCAGAATTTGATGGAGCTGTCTTGTTCATTGCAGACCAAGATAAATTTTACTGTTCTTGCTACCATGTTTTTCAGGGACTTTCGGTAATAGTCCTGATTTACTGGCCTTGTCTTGGTGAATATCTTGTTTGATACAATCTTAATTCACAATTGGAAATAGAGTATGGAAAACTGAAATGTGGCCTGTTGCAGACCGAGCATATCCTAAATTTGCAGCCTAAATATAAAAAATGGGAAAATGAATATTTAAATTTCCTTGTCTTCAGATAGTTATGTGTTTATTTAAAAATAATTGTGTTTATAGCTTACAGAGCTTAAAAGCTTGTGTGATAGTATTTTTATGGAACATGAGGAAGGTAAGGGTTAGCATCATGTGCCATGTTCTTCAACCAACTTACCTACTTTCCACATTAATATTGAATAGGACTCCAGAGAGATGCATCTGTGCTTTTGGTAAATCCAGACAGGCAGTTATAAAACACTGTTGTAATTAAATTTTTCTTTTCATTTGAATGGCGGAATTAAACAAATATTTTCCTTTGGAGAAAAGTAACAATTTGATGTTAATTGCTTCTATCTGTTTCTCAGCATTGTCAAATAACCTATTGTAAAAGCTACTTAATATTTCCAGGGGGATGCCATATATTGCATAACTTATTTCCTTTCGCTGGTTATTTCATTTGATGGTTAAACAGTAATTGGAATAAAAGGAATAAAGAAGTGCTTGTGGGTTGGAAACCACTCAAGGGATTGAGAATCTAAAGCAGAACAATGATTTAACAATTTTTTTCTTTTGTTAGGCGTTTTCTTTTCATATGTGAATTACGTGCGAGTAAGAGAGATTATAGGGAGAAAAACAGAGGGAGAATGCCAAACTCATTTAGCAAACTCCCTCTGCCTAATAAACAGACAGAAAATCTACAAGCTGTCTAATGTTTACAGTTTGTTCTTAGCCTTCTTAGATGTTGTAGAATTTAGAAAAAGAGTCTGAGAAAGGAAATTATCCTATTAAAAATGAGAAAAAAAGCATCATATCAAGAGATATGTGGCTTCTAGTTACTGTGGAAGGGGCAATCAATAGAAAAAGCAGGAAAGAAAAGAAACAGCATCCGCAGCAGAGATTTCCTGGAATGAAAAATGTGCTTGGATTGTTACTTTATTGGATTTTGTTACTGTAGGACATATTAAAGGACAAATCAACTCTCAAGCATTCATCCAAAATGTACAAGGTATTTGCATGCGGAAAAATGCCTATAAATATATGTTCATTTTCAAATACCCAGCATCTGGAGAGCTTATGTGCTATGTAAAAGGCAGTAGAGCTGATTCCTTACAATTATTTATATATGTATGTAATTTTTTAAAAGGTCGTAGGCAGGAAGGTCTCATTTATCTTGTCCAAACTGCTGGGTTTTGAGTCAAGGAAGGTGTGCTCAGAGGAGACACTGGTTCTTTCCTGAAAACAGTCAACCAGATTCAGCTTGAAGAATTTTCATGGAGCACATGGTATAATGGGCAAGGAGACAGAGAGTAAATTGGACTTAGGAGCTGGGCAACCTAACTGGAAGATCTCTGAGAAACAGAGCAATTCCACCTCAAGGCTCTGGGCATCTTGGAACTTGTAGAGAGTTTCTGAGCCAGGAGGTACAGAACAGTCACCATTTTTTAAAAAATGTGTAAAGTGACATTTTTCCCTAAATTTCTGTGGCAACTTGAGTCCATTCTCCCTGCTGTATATGTGCTGTTTTGTGAAACAAAACCAGCTATGTTGGAGAAATGTGACCTACTGATTTTCCAGTTTATTGTAAAAAAACAAAACAAAACACATTTTTCGCTTACGAAAAAGAAAAATCCAGATACTTAGAGGTTAATTGTTTTGCATAAAAAAATAAAAGGCACAGGTAAAATTCAAAGGAAGATATTGTTTCAAAGTGGAAAAATGTAGATATTGCACTCCATAGCATATTTGAAGTGTCTTCTATCTTAATTTCACTGTTCTGAAAAAGAATAACCCTGACTCTTTTGTGTGGTGTGATTTTTCTATTAAGTGAATTCTGTCAAATTGACAAATGAGTTAAATTTTGCTAGGCCAGTTTTGCATCTTTCTAACCAATGAAAGATGTGACTGGTTTTCTTTGTCCACTTTTACTCTTAGCATGGATTTCGGCAGTGCTTGCCTATAGTTCTGATTTCTGACTGCCTTGTGGATATTCCTGGAGACAGACACTTTTCTTGGGTAGTTCGTTCCTCAGACTAAGTTTTTCAAGCACTGTAGCTATTGCCAGGCCTGATTTGTTTGTTTGGTTGTGTTTTTTTAATTTTTTCAAATTTCACCTTGTTCTCAGGACTGAAAACTTCTTGCATGTTTTCTTCAAGGGCAACATGACAAGATGATCATGAATATAGACTTAGCAACAGAAGCTCTTCAACACAGAGAACGTGTCAGTTCATGATGGAATGTGCTTTGAAAAATGTTCTTTATAAAGCTAGTCTTGCTGCCTTTGTTAGCATTCTCTCAACAGACCCTACGTGTTTTTTAATCTGATCTTCTTGCATGGTCTGATATATGAAGAGGAGTCAAAAAGCTGTGCTTTATTAAAAGGCAAAGCAGAGTAATCCCTACCCATCCCCATTAAAAAAAAAAAAAAAGCAGCTTGAGCTGGCCTGTTTTGTTTGAGGTGGTTAGCTGAAGGAGCTGTAGACTGTACCACTCCCTGGTCTTGTAGCACCAGCTTCATTTCTGTACAGATTCATCTTAAGTTACTACCTATATAAAACTTACCTATGTATGGGAAATAGCCAGCTCTGGTGATCCTCAGTG
This sequence comes from Caloenas nicobarica, assembly GCF_036013445.1. Classification (NCBI taxonomy): domain Eukaryota; kingdom Metazoa; phylum Chordata; class Aves; order Columbiformes; family Columbidae; genus Caloenas; species Caloenas nicobarica. The sequence continues at coordinate 9,052,179 of NC_088256.1, forward strand.
GCATTGTCACAAATCTGGCATAATCTTGCCAATGTGTCAACTTCTGTCCTAGCAAATGTATGTAAGGATCCCTCTGCTGCTCAGAATATTAAGTTAGAGTTTTGGAAATGCAATAATATTCACAAAACACTGGGCTCACAGTTTGATATGCAAATATGTGTCTGGTAGGCAGGGATTCTATTTTTCTTCCTCTTTGATACAGAAGGTTACTTTTAGCTTAAATGATATTACTTATTTACTCAAAAAACCCTGATTGCCAAATGCCTAAGTGGATCACTGAACAACATTTTTGCTTCAGGGAAATGGAAAGAGCCATACCTTAAACTGGGGCTTTACTGGCCTGCCTGCAAATCTCAAAGTAATTCTTGACATTTTTTATGTGAGGACTAAGAGAAATTAGATCTGTTGGATCATTTCTTGTCTTTAACTAAAAATATACATGTTCAAATACGTATAAGGATTTCAATTAAGTATATCTAGACTTAAATTGAAATGTTGCTATTGTATTTTCCTTCCATATTGACCTTTTAATTAGATATAAGAAGTGTATACATTTCTAGTTATATCTTAGTAAGAGTATTTTCCAGAATTTTTTTTATCACTGCTTCTGTCACTTTGAAGCCTGTAAGTCTATCAGGTATCTAGAATTCTTAACTTGTTTTTCTGTCTTTTAGTGTCCTAGTAATGTAACTAAATACCCAGCAGATGTGCATTTGCACCTTAAGGTGAATAATGATACAGAGCCGGAAAGGTAAGAGCCAGGAACATAAGTGTCTGTGCTTGGATTTCACTTGCTCACGCAGTGAACTCATGGAGCTTTCATTGCCTGTTTGTACTTTTCAGTCTCACAGTTGTTATTTCGTTACCAAAGGTTTGGGTTTTTTTTCTTTCAAAGCTTTACCATGCTCTGTGGGGTGTTTTTTGTTGTTGTTTTTACAAATTATTATATAGACTGCTGTACTTCTTACAAATAAATACTGAAGTCTAAAAATATAGGTTAACAATTAAAGAATTAAAAGTGTGGTTTACAGTTTCCTTTCAGATCTTTCTCCCAGTATGTCTGAAAGCTTTTTTGTACTACTGCCAAATCTGGAATAGCTCCATCTCCCATTAAAAGTAACAAGTAAGAAATTTGAAAATGGAAAAACTCTGAATAGATTGCAATAGGTCAAACTAGTTGTATCTGGAACCATTATGCAGATAACTATGTTGCCATGTTTTCCTTATCTCGTAGCAAACAAAGACATGGTCAGAACTTCTTTCTGAAGCAGAGGGAAGGATGAGGAAAATTTTTACAAAAGTTGGTATAAGAAATTCTGTGTCCTTAGAAATTAATTAGGTTTTTTCCAGTATTTTTCAAAGTAGTTGCAATTCGTGTTTGGAACAGTAATTTCTCTCTCCAATAGATTTAGGGCATTCTTCATCTTTGATACAACCTTAGCCATACCCTCACAACTGGTACTGTGCAAAAGGATCAGATCATCACGTAGAAGCAGTAGAAACTCTAAATGCAGTTTGGGGTTTCACTTTGTTCCCTCGGTGCAACAGCCCCGACATGCCTGTGGTTCAGAGCTGTGACAGGCCGGTTACTGATGTGAACTCATTTGGTCCCGCAGAGCCCATGAATCGGAGAGTTCAGTTCAGCTGCCTGTGCATGGCAGTTTACATCTGCCAAACCCACCATGGGACCTGACCTAACACGTGGCGAGTCAGAACCATCAAGGATTCTCTTAAAAACTTCCATACTACTCTTGACCAATATATTGGTAGAGACACAGTCATATCCTTGTGTATATTCTGTAAAACAATTTATATTGGATGCAACATTCTCTTTCTTTCCCAACAAACTCTGCAAACTTTATCTAAAAGCCACCAACTTCTGTTTGGTAAGAGGCGAGTCCGTTTGGAGTCCTTCTTTAGGGGAGGCCAAGTCTTTCAGGTTTTACAAATTTTTCTAAAACTCTGAAAATTATTGGATGTGGGTGAATTTCCAGAGGGGCTGTAGAAACAGTTTGGTTTGTGAAATAAGTAGTTCTTTTCTGATTTGGTATTTTATTTGCCTTGGTGGGATAGGACTGTGTTCTTGTTTTATTATTTTACAACTAATTCATTAAGAAATAATTAAAAACCTGTAAAACTGGAAGACTCCCTGCTCTAGAAATAAGTATTGCACCCTAATGGAATTGAAGACCTTCGTATAACTACCTACAAGTGTGGTGGAAAAAGAATGATGGAAATATATTTGAGCCATTGTAACTACAGCATCTAAAAGCTGGATTATATTAAAACACCCTCCATTTTGCAATAAGGCTGTTGTAATCATGCAGTTTAAATAGTGTTTAATAGGCTCTTTTTATTCTACTGACATTTCTTGAGCTGTTCTATCTATTCATTTAAGGATAGCACGAAAAAAATTGGGTTGCTGTACCTGGAGGCAGGAGCAAGAACTGAGATTCAGAATTGACCAGGCAGGAAGCAAGACAGGAGGAGTCATCTTTGATGGAAGTAGAAATCAAGGTGAGCAGTGGTTCAGACCGGAGCTAAAGCAAAGGTACCACACTGAATACTGACTGGTTGGCCTCAGGGCCCCTCCATACTACAAAGGTTCCCCTGCAGGAGACCATCTGACTCACTCTCTGAACACAAGTCTATGCTGATCACTGCATGTTGTTAAAGGTAATAATATAAATATATATGACCTGTCAGCGTAAGGCGTGGCCTGACAACTACAGGCGGAAATCTTTGCAACGGAAGGAGAAAGGTCTTTTAAAAAATAAATACTTCAGAAATTTTGTTAGTCTGAAAGTAGAATACTTGTGTACTTCAAAAGTAGGATAATGGCACTATTGGACATTACTTTGAGTCCAGTCCTGAAGAAGAGCAGACACAAAGTGTACAGGAGTTTGTGTCAGGAATCAGCACAGGTGAAAACAGAGACTTTGGGTCACCTCGCTTCATTGTTTTTTTTAAACACACTTGTGTGGTCATCATTCCTATTGCTAACTAGGTTAATGAGAGTAGGGAACAGAAAATAGGAAGATCATCATACCCACTTGATCGAAGGAGAAAGTAGACTAGCATACCCTTTCAAAAAGTAACACATTTAAGTATAAGGTGCTGGAAGATGTCCAGTAGCAGAAGGGGATTCTCAATCTCTTGCAACACGTGTAATTATCTGCCCAGAGGGCATATGTGGTGTAGGTACTAATATTAATAGAAGAGATTCATTCTCTGAAGGAGAGAGTGGCTGAGGCAGAGCAGGTAGGAGATGAGCAGCTCTTTACAGGGACATTGTGGATGTGGAGATATTGCGTTTGAAGAATTTGTGTCTTCTGATATTAAAAAATCCTCACATATTGTCAGTGAGTCAAATCTAGGTTCCTCCTGATACGAGCCTCTCCGAGACAGAGATGGCAGTTCCTTTGTGATCCGTAACATTTCGGTGCCTGACTTCAGCTGGTGGCTGCCGCTTTTGCAGGGTTTTCACAAGAACTGCAGTCATGCCTCTTTTGCTTTACAAGGCTGGGAGAGAGATTTGGGTACAGATTCTGAGATAGGTGATTAAACCAGCAATGTGAGACTGGGCTGCAGTTGAAGAAAGAGAATAGCTTTAATAGTTGTGCCAGGCATGTGCTGGAAACTGAATTTTGACTTGATAACTGAAGTTGCTTTGAGATAAAAGTCTTTCAATCTTCTAAGAAACTTGGCCCACCAAAATCTCACTGTGGAAGTCCTTCCCCTCCCCTGCCAAGATAGATGTTTGAAGTAAAGGGTTTTAAATGATTTTTGCAAAGTCTCATAAATGTTCCATATGTCACTTTCTCTAAAATTATAATCTATTATCTCAGTCAAGTGGAATAATAATGCTTTGAAAAAACTAAATTTATCCCAGGTGCCCCAGCGGGTTGATTCTTCATTATGCGTTAATCGTTAATGGCAATTTTCCATGGAGCATCTGCCTGTTTTAGTGAGCAGAGCTTCCAGAAATGATATTTTAATTTTAAGCATAGACACTAACAGAAAATAAAGAGTGGGATTTTTTTTTAATCAATACTTTGTGTGTCTGTGTATAAACTAGCTGGGCATAGATATTATTTAAAGCAACAGAAAATATTTTGATTTATAGAACTTAATTAAAAGTTATCAATTAAAATATTAAAATAGGAAAAAAATACAGTCTTCAGTTATTTGAGATGTTGTATTCAGCACCATCCACACTGTAGATTTAAATGAACTTGGTTAAGGTGACTGTGTGTATGTCTTCACTTTGACCCAAGAATTTAAATTGGCAATTAGAGAATATTTTATAAATACATAAATGGATAATATTAAGTTATAATTGTTTTGAGAACTTAAAAATAATTGAGGCTTGCTATATTTAAGAGCCTTTTGGGAACTGTCTGTAGGCTATAAATAAATTGTGACCTATTCAAGTTCTATGCACATCTGAGTTTGTCTTTGGCTGTGTCATAACTCCATCTCATTTAAGAAGATTTGAGTGTGCAAGGTGGTAGGAAGCAGTCAGTCAGTCTGTCCTGACCCCTGACCTGTATAGTTATGTGACCAAAATCACAGCAGGTCGAGGCATAATTTTCATGAGTATCTCGGTATGTCCTCTGCTTTCCTTGGGATGAAAGTTCATGCTACAAGAATAGTTTGAATCTGAATGTTCTTTCCATAGTGAAAAAGTACACTCCAAGGATGTATTAGCAAAAAATATACCTTATTTTCATTATATTATTAAAAATGCTATACTCATGTTAAACAATGACATTTTAGCAGATAGTTTTACCAGGCATATTAAAACTGGTTTTTAACTGATGTCTAAACAATTACCTAGTTAAGGAACAAAATGAACAGTGGATTCAGGATTGTAATTTCATTATTTTCTTGATTGCCTTCAGTCTAAACGGATGAAGCAAATAGCAACTTTGAAATATGGATCGAAGAGAAATGGAGGACAATGTGTTATAACCAGTTGTATTGATGGGAGACATTGAGTCAGTGGTTACTGTTGACAAGTAAGGCTCCGTTGCTGGTTTGTTGGTGTGTTTTGGTTTGGTTTTTTTTTTCCACCTTTGAAAGTTGATTTCTTGAACAGATAAAGGTAAGGGCACCCACAGATGAACAGTAAAGTGGTAGCACTGAATAGAGCTAATACCTGATAGAGATTTGAGCAAGTGCAAATAAGCAGTTATGGGCAGTAGTGTTTCTGTCTCAGTTCTTTTGCAGAATAAATTATAATTGGAGGACAATAAAACAACAGAAAAATTAAAATGCATTAAGAAGTTTATAAAAATGTGATATATCTTTCTGTGTAATTTACTGTATATGTATAACGGTGCAGTTTTTAAAAAGCGACTCAAAGAAGCTCCTGATGAGAAGCGTATAATGATGTTACTTGACAAAAAATAAAATTCAGTTCCTGATTGTGTCATTGAAGCATGTTGTATTTTCCAGTACATTTCCTTCACATCTTTCATGTTCAGTATCAACTTCTGCTGTGAACCTTGTTTATAATGTAGAACTTAGAAGCAAGCTTTGCTGTTTAAATGACCCAAATAATCAGGAAACTGATTAAATAAAACATGTTAAAGAAGATGGGAGGAAAAAGCAGAATATCTTATTCCCTGTTTGTAAACTTCTTTGTGTTCTTTTTAACAATAAACACATATGTGATTTGGATGTGATTCAACCTGTGATAAATGTCAGTATTTTCTTCATACATGGCCAATTTCACTTGAAAGTCAGGAATGCAGTATAGTTTTCTCTAATAAATAGTTTTGTCTTGTAAAACCTTCTTTCACATAAATGCAATCCAGACTAGTGGATTAGAGACATACAAAAGAAAATGGGCTTTCAGTTTACAGATGTTAACAGTTCAGTTTTCACACTGTCTGAATAGAGTAAGAAAGTCTCTTCAACAAATACCTTAAGATTTTCAGATACTTATTCTGCTGAAACCCAACACAAAATTCTGGAAAGGCATTCAGGACAGAAAGAGCAGTTCTCTTTTTCCTATTTGTAACATAATTAAATGTGTATGATTTTATCCTGTCAGGAAGACAGCAGCCAGTTTGTTGCTGAGTTTTGAGTCTTTGTATTTGACACTCTAATTAATCATCAGTTGTGGCTTCTAACAGTCTGGTTGAAAAGAATTTGATGGATATCTAGAGTGTGCAGGTGTGCGCAAAAACCTGATTCTATTTACAGTACATGCCATTTTGTTATATTTGCCAGGAACTGGACAAAGAAGCAGCATAACCAAAGAGAATTGGCTGCGGGAATATAGAAACTATCAAGGTGAGCTGTTTGGGATAGATCACAGATCAATCGTATCTCAGATAATGAAGCTACATTTTAATTCAGATTTCCAAGAGTGGTTGAGAGAATTTCTAGGATAGAACCTGGTTGTGGGGAGTACTCTAAGCAATCGGGCATCTGGATTCCTATTTTTGTAAGCTTTTATAGAAAAAATGCTGGAAGATCCTGCAATTTATACCTCAACTTGGCTGTTCAGGTGAAAATGTTGAATGTAATGTTAGGATTAATATAATAGGAGGTGGAATAATGGTAAAAATTATGCATGTGGCAGTGGTGGGGAGTCTGAAGGGAATTTTCTCTCCAGTAGTCCAATTAGTTGTTTTGGAAGGGAGATTCTTAAAAGTAGCATTACTTTTATTGGTCAATTATACTATTTGCTTGCTCTGAAATTGCTGGATGTAATAGCAAAACTTTGCTGTCAAATCTTAATTCAGAATTTAATACATTGCAGGACTCGAGAGCTTTAGGAAGAGTCCTGCATATAACGTGAAACTAATGGTCTCTGATGGTTTGATAGTTTTCTATTATTTTCCAGTACATTTATTTATTTCTCTGAATAAGTGAGCATTTTAGAAACATTGTAAGAAAGGTTTTTTTTCACCATTAAAACTACAAAGGTCTTGTAATAAGAAGGGCATGGTGTGATTATGATAGTCATTGTTTGGTCTCCGAGATTTCTTTCCAAGCAAAGTTTGAGCTTGTGACATTTTCACATTATAAATTAAGAAAAACACTCTACAGATGCAAATAGAATAACAGCCTTGCTGAAGAACTGGTCAAGTTTTTAAAGAACACTTAGTCATGTTGATTCTCTGTTTAGTAGAAGGTGCTTATATAGAGGGAAAGTTTATGATTTCTGGAATATCATACAGTTGTGTATAGAGTTACTCTAAAATGTTGACAAACTTCCAAGACAGTGTTTGCATTTGTCTGTAAACTGGAAACTGAATTTAATGTTAGAAAAATCAACATAGAGAAAGTTAACCCTTTGAACTCCAAATGATGCTGTAACATTGACTATGAATTTATCACTTTACAAACTGCACGGTGGGAAAATACAGTGCAATGTTTCCCACAAGTTCTACTGTGGCTGTGCTCGTGGAGGGGGAACGCTGCAATAGTAACTGGATTTGTGCAAGGAATCCAGACATGTCAATGAAATTGTGACTAGTCATGTTGCTTTACTTTGCTTTGATGAGTACTGAGTTACAACTTTATTATCTGAAGTTCTAAAATGCTTAATAATACACTATTTTTATTTGTATAAGTGTACCTGACTAGAAGATGTCACTATCTCTTTTGCACTCCTGAAATTATTACGAGTCTGTAACAGGGAATAGACTATAGTAAACCTGGCTTAACAATGTGTTAATAAAGAACCAAAGGGATGACACTCATGTTTGGGGAGGGGGGCGAGGAACAAAAGCCAACCGAACACAAAAGTTAGAAATGTTTTGGCTATATCTTTGTGCAGAGTACATGAGTCCTGAGGAAGAAGCCTTCCTTCTTCCATTGGCATCATGAACTAAAGCAACGTACATTCCAATTTGTTTGTGTTACAGAAGTTACATAGATTCATAAAGTTCTTTTATAGAATAAGCAGCTTAATGGAATATTACCTGAGCGTGTTTCTCAGGTTTATGAGACACGCAATATGTTCATGTGTTTCTCTGATGTTTCAAAGATCATTTGGGCTCTCATACAGAAGATATTATACTTTTGAAGTATTTTTCTGTATATTTTTTGGTATTTCAACAATGGCTATTGCTTGTGAAATTTCTTGTCAAAATCTGGAGATGTCAGATGTTTGTATAAATAATCAAGCTAAGAGGAAAACTAAGGAAGGAGACTTTCTTCTATGAAAGAAACTTTATTTTGCCAATGGTGTTTTTAGCCCAAATAATATGAAATGTGTTTTCAATATTCTCTTTCTGTCTTTGCTGATTAAGTAATTTTATTTTCCAGACAACGTTGTGGACAGTAGTGTTTGAGTCTAAACGAGCACTCCCTTGGTTTCATGTTTAGAAAAACCTGATTTCTTTGTGAACAAGATCTAAAATAGAGTTAGTAGGTTGAAGTCTAGTTGAAACTTCTTTTTCCATGAGGATTTGCAGGGAAGCTGCAATAATTCCAGAAGCAATAGTGTGTGGGTTTGTTTTGTTTTGTTTTGTTTGTTTGTGGTGGTGGGGTTGTTGGGTTGGTTTTAGTTTTTTCTCCTCCATTTACCCATATAGTATCTTGATACAGTTGCTAATGATTTTGTGTGTGTCAAAGAGAATTTCTGTTTCAGGTTTTGCTTTGTTTGTGTGTGGTTGGTTTTTGTTTGGTTTTATGTTTATCTTGCTTTTTTTAAAAAAGTACATGATTATTCTTGGCTCATTTTCAAACCCGTTGTGTTGCTCTTGCATAATAATTAATCATTTCTAGTCTCCAATTTTCAGTCAGTATTTGCAGGTTGCTATTTGATATTCTTTACTGTATGCACCCTCTTTAAGAATCATATAATGTGACAGTGATAGTAGGTTTTGAACAGGAATAAGTGGTAGCAATCTGGTTTGAAAGATTTATAGCACAATGGGAGATGATCTCTACTAATCATGGAGGACCACACTTCCAATAATTTTGTTCACCGGGGGTGACTATTTATTTTCTGTCTTGTAGTGGCTGGAGCTATTTGTCATTTTTAAAATGTTTCCATCATAGTATTGGTCTCCTGCTGTTGATCCAACAGACCAAATTGAAGACCCCCTGTATTTTTTGCATTTAAAGTAAATTCGGAAGGAAGGAGGCAGAAAAGATTGTGTACTCTTCTATGAAAAAAACTGTATGTAAGTAGACCATATCTTTGTAAAAAGTAATCCTCAAAATTAAAGAGACTTGACCCTTTAAGGCCTATAAAAATATTTATAAAAAATGAGTTGCAGAATATGTGGAATCAATCCTTGATGTATTTGAAATCACTTTTTGACATTTTTAACTAAAAATATCAAAATATCAACCTCTCTGAATGGAATTTGTTACCTAGTGTAAATCAATGCGTTTTTACACATCACTAGATCACTCTGCACTCAATGCTCAGAGGTTTCTGAGACCAGCTTGTATCAGTGCTTATGGGAATTAAATGAAGTTCCACATAGAAAGAGTAGTTTCTAATATGGCTGTATCTTTTCCAGGTTGCAAATATAATTATCTTTTCTGCATCGAGAAGGAAATGTACCAGAGTCGCCTATGCAGGTAGCAAGGCAAGATCTTTTCAAATCAATTTAATCAACTGAGTTTGTCCAAAATTCCATGTTATTTGTTATCACTCCTATTGCCTTTGTTTGAGAGGAGAACCAGCTTGTGTAAAGATTTCTGTACATACACATTACACAACATTGAATTTTATTAGCCATACAGTTTTCATATGGCAAAACCAGTGATCTGGGTAGAAAGTAATATTAATATACTGAGAACAGGAAATGCAACATTTACTTAGCCACTCGAAGTTTTAAAAAAGAAGTCTCTCTTTTCATAATTAGTAATTTAGAAATCTCAAACTTGCATTTCATTGCTAATTGCAACAGTATTTTCTTTCCCTTCCCTGCATTTGTCCATACACTAATAAGTCTACCAAAACGTCAGTTTTCACTGAGTTATGTGCTGCTTGGCTTTTTCTGAAAAATTTTCTCCATTTAGCTCAAATACATTTCATTAAAAGCTCAACGTAATTTCATGAGCACTTTTTTACATTCAGCTTCACTGGCCACTGATTTTCTTATATCTACCAATAAAACAAGTAATGTTACCTTTTCATAGCACCATTTCTAGCATTGTCATTCTGTTGCTGAGATGCTGATGCTGATTTTCAGGGTCTGCTAGGTTAACTTCTCACAGTGTGATGCCCTAGCTAACTTGTACTGTGTTCAATGTGCCTGAGACTTGGAACAGCATCACCAAATAAAATCCCATTTTATCAAATTTCAACCCCTCATCACTATTCAATTCTTAGGAAGGCATTCTGTCTGAAATGTTGATACTAAGTGAACAGATTTTTAAAAAGGAAGAAAAAAGTAAAAAGCTGCCCTCCCTGTTGCCCAGCAGAAATTTTTTTCTTTGTTTTCACAATTTAACAATACTTTCAAGCATTGTAAGCTATAAAATTACCTATCTGCCAGCTTTAAAGCCTATATACAATAGTGTTTCTTCCTATGATCTCTGAAGTCAGCATCCCCCACACCCTTCCTCCACCATCTAACCTAGGAAGCTTGGAGATTCTCTTTTCCCTAACTATTCAGACACTGTGTTAAGGTTTTTTTATCCATTTTCAGTTTTCTTTCTTGCATGATGCATTGGTTCTGTATCATTTCTAAACCATTTCTATGGTGCTCTGTCCATTCTTTTCATTTAGTTTTAGTTTCTTTCTTAGAAACCAGATCCTTTTTAGAAATGTTACGCTTAGCTCATGTAAAATTTTAGTAAGTATTTCCAGGTTCTTGCATTCATATATTAGTAGAAACCAGATCCACAGGATGTTTTGTGATTAGGAGGCAGAAATAGAAAACAGTCTGCTGGACAGTAATCGAACACTTCACTTTCTTCCCTGTCTGTTTGAATAAGAAGCAAAAAGCAACATACTACATTGTCTATTGAGCATAATGTACAATAGTCGCAGCCTGTGAAGTGAAACCTCACAATGGATTGTTCTTGAAAGAGAACCCCTATAACCTGTGCTACAGAATAGAAAGTTTCTGCCATCAGATATGAATTCATGACTCCTGCCAAGAGTACAAGTTATTTAACACACACACAAAAAAAGCCCAAACAACCCGGTAAAGAATGAAAACATCCAGAAGTCACAATGATGTTGCACCTCTAAAGCAAGAAAGAGTTCATGTACTTTATAAGCTTTTGAATAAAATGCCGTATAGATGGCAGCACAGTAAACTTGTTTCTGTGCATAGGAGAAACATTGGAAGATATTTCCAGTAAACATTCAAGTTCTCGAGGTATAACTCAATACATTGGAAAAATATAAGCCTTTTTCATACATCATAAATATAAACTTTAAATATAATCTGTGTTCAGAAGTTACCCAATGTAGTAAGTGTAGCAAGTAGGTCAGGTGGTCAGTAGAGAGAAATAAGTATAAAGTTTTATTCCTTTGAATAACTAGCTTGTTCCATTACTTAACTAGAACATCATGGGGAATAAGTTGTAAAATAAGGTTTCTATATAATAGAATACTTTTAACACTCTCAGTTCTTTATAAAAAGCAGAGCCTGTGAAGCCTCGGGATAACTTCATGATGCATCTGGGGATGGAGCCTAGTGGACGCTTATGGTTTTGTCTGTCCTCACTCCACTTCCCAGGGTGATTCATCAGCCCCTGTCCATACAGCTTCCTTTTGGGTCAGACCTACTCCCCTTGGTACAATTTTACGTCCTTGTTCCTAGCCCCACACACACTACTCCCATGTCTTGTAAAGACGTACTTAATCTCTAAACATTGAAGCAACAGCAAACTGTGAGACCTGACTGATCCAAAGGGAATTGGATAGGAAAAGAAAGAATCCTTGAAACAGAGGAGGGACAGAGAAGGCCAAAATAAAAAAATACTTTAGAAAATGCTACCTAAACCAGAATTTGGAAGTCTGGAAAAGAGATACCTAAGAGGGATATGGAGACAATAATAACATCAAGATCGGTGTAAAATAGTGATTAGTGGATTATCTTCTACATCCTCTAATCCTATAGACGAATCCACTATTGGCCCCACGAGAAGCATGATTGATCTTGGTCTCGCATAGTGTGACTCTTCTGATGATTTGTTCATTACTTGCTCGTTCTCTTCATTTGTCTCTGTTTAAAAGCTACAGTAACACCAACAAAAAATATAATCATGGAGAGGTAAGGGTGCTATCAGGGTGTTAGGCTGAGGTTTTTGCATAAGTTACCTATTAAAAAAACCACTTTGATATTATTTACAGACTTGAGAAGAGATTATCATTCAAGATATTTCAGTGTAAAGGCTTTCAAATTTGTTATCGTTCATTTCTAATGGATCTTCTTATTTATTTATTTATTCATATTACTAGGACTCGATCCATGGCACATAACTCCACCATTTGTAGTTTCTTTGAGAGAAAGTACTTTGCTATCTCTATGTGAAGTTTTCAGAGCAACAGCCTGTTACCCTCGCCATACTTCCACTTGAAGCACTGGAAATTCTTCTTTTGGCTGCAGCTGCATTGCACACCCACCTCAGCATGCCAGGTAAGTGCTTGCAACTCAATAGGACTGGAATATTTGTTAACATTCTGTGAAAGAAAAGTGCTTATTTGTCTCAATAATTCCATCAGATATATCTTTTGTCCTTACTACAGTTTCAGGACTGTGAATTACTGAGGAATCTGAATGGTACCTCAGCTCTACTCTTGGGATGGGGCAGAGGATATTCAAAATGCACATGCGGATCTGGTAGTCAGGATCTAGATCTTCATGCGATATGTTGGTAGAGAGAGAAGACTGTCCATATGTGAACAAGTCATGTAAAACAGTAGTAAAAGTCATAATGAAGAATAATTCCATTTACTACTTGTCGCATCACAAGGTTATAAACAAGGTACTGTGTGTAGATCAAAGTGCTATGCTAGTGTTAGCCATGGATAGCAAAGAAAATAGTAAATCCACTTTGTGGCATCCAAGCATAGAAGTAAATGTCTGAACTACGAAACAGTGGCACACAGTAAGATGTGTGTTGCCTGGGGTTGCCTAGCAATAATTCATTATGGCTACTAATAGAATGATAGGTTTGCTATTAAGAGCTTTTAAGAAAGTGAGGTGGGTAGATGCAAAGGTATAGGGAAATTAAGAGGAAAAATAGTCTTTATCTAAAGCGACAAAACCAAGCAGAGAAAGCCAATTGCAGTGGGATGCCATAAAGATAATATAATCACAGGTTTAGCATAGGAATTTGCCTCAGGGCAATTACTGTTCAGTCTAGTTGCATAGAAATAACTGGCTTTAACCCTGGAGTTTAACCTGACTTACAATGAAAAGTAAAAATGCTTCATTATTCATATTAGCTTAAAGTAAAGCATTTTGAATGAAGTAGTCTTCATCTATATTATCCAGCTTAAGTGCCCAGTTTACACACATAAGAGAAATTAGTAATATATGAACAGTTGCTAATTAAGTGTATCTTGCATATTACTTGAAGCGTATGTATAAGCTCACAGAGGTCCCATTCCATCATTTTGTCACAACTTCATGCTCAACTACATTTATTTCCTGCTTTATGCAATGTGGAACACTTGTTTCCAACTGGTTTTATTAAATATCTGCTGTGTTTCCTTCCTGAGGGAATTGCATTTCAGTTTCTGAAGTGATACTAATACAGATAAAGTGCTTTGGTATCTTTTGGAATAAAGCATGTTTTACAAACATGAAATGGTAAAGACCACTGGTAACTTAGTGGTCACCTTAAAGTTAGCTCATAGTAACGAGCCACATGGGAATCTTTTACTTTTGCCCCCTTAAAATTTTTATTTGATTTGTGTTTCTAATTTGTGTTTCACAAAGATTCTGAAAACCGACCTCTGCTATGGGACTAGTCTGGAACCATAGTGGTGGTTGCCAGTCTGGAAGTATCAAAAACATATAGAGTTACAGCCTTTATGTTAAATTAATTATAGCTCCTGCAGTGTGGTTTTTGTGGGTTTTGGTTGGTGTTTTGGGGTTTTTGCCTTGTTGCGTGTTTTTTTCATTTTGTTTTGTTTTTCTTTTTTTTATGGCAAAGGTCACAGCAGGATTTTCATTTAATACTGAGAAAAATTCAGAAAAGAAATCATAAATAAATGATAAAATTAAAGTTCCTAAAGTGCTTCAAGAGATATTAAGAGTCATGAGTGTTCTTTGCTATATCCTGTAGTTGTTTTTAAATTCTTCCATTCTTTATGTTTCTCTTACCTCTTTTGTTTCAGGTATGAGTTCTCTAATACAACTGTTTATGTATTTCATTATTTTTCAGAGTATCTTAAGTCCCCTAGCAGTCTATAGTATAAACTAACAATATAATAATATAATAAAAGTTCCCTCAAATATCTTTATATGTTAATAAATGTATATATAATTTGCATGTATTAAAATACATATGTTTTTGTAATGGATCATGGATGGAGGGCTACCATCTACTGGAGTGCTGGAATTTCAGGGTGGATGTAGATTGTGGCACCTGAATTCTCTATGAACTCTTTAAGAGTTTCCAAAAAACATAAGTTGTAATCTTTCCATGTTATCAGCACAGTTAGGTCATGCTGTCCTTCTAACCTGTGCTTTCAGAGAACATCTTTGCTGAAGCAAAAATAATGTTTCGTGGATTTTTGGTCTGTCCACAGGAAAAGCTAGGTCATATGGCTATCCAGATTAGCCTTAGTTTACACAATATTATGTAAATGTAGATCCACAAACAGACATACCCAGCCATTTGCATGTTCCCCTTCATCTGCAAATAAATGTCTTGATCAGAACATGTTAAATTGCTACTTATCAGTTTCAGGTTGCTGGGAGTGGTGATAGTCTTTGCTGTTTAAGATAGATGGTTCACTTGTTGTTCACAGGAGGAGAAAAAATTTCCAATCATTCTGCACCACTGGAGTCTGGCATGAACTGCTGAGAAAAAGGAGGATAAATGCCATCAGAAAAAAAGGCAGATGTGAGGGTGTTTTCCAATGTAGAAACTTAGTAAAACAGGTGGCTGAAATGCACAAAATGCCAGCCTAAAAGTGGTACAACTTAGGGAGTTAACCTTGTTTTAAATACCATTATGAATAATTTTGCACAACTGACAAATATATTTTTCCCAAGCCCTTTACATATTGAAGTAATTCTGTCATAGCAGTCTCAAGGTATGTAGTAGTTTGTTTTCTTCTCATTATGGGTTTTTTCACTGTTTGCTCATTTGTGATCGTATGTTAAGTACTGCCGTTAAATTACTTGGGGTTAGTTGTTGCTGTAAATATACAGATTTAAATTCCAGGGCAGCACAACTTTTCCCATCTTCTATGATTCTTGTGGAGAAAGTTCTGAGCATGCGGGAGACCTGTTTGGGCAAAAAAATGCAGTGTTGTATCAGGCTGTAATCTGTATTTTCTGGCTCTAGCCGTGATTTTGTAAGTGACTCGTGAGAAACTGTAGCTGTTTTCTATGGCTGAAGTTGTTTGCAGCAGAGTAGGAGGAAGGGAGCAATAATTTTTACTCTGTTATTAGAGTGTTTGTTACTCTGCTGATAAGACATTGTTACGGACATTACTGTATAATTCACCAATTCAGTCCAAGGATGAAGTCTTGATCAAAATGAACTGTATCAATATGTATGCAAGAGAAACATTTTAATTACCTGAAAATACAACTAGACGCTTCAGGGTTGCCATTCCCTCTGCTGTTACGGGATGTGCTTTTTTAATCGTCTCCCTTCACCTTCCCTTCAGCTACTTGAAATTGCACTTCTGCATCCTGACTTACAATGAAATATTTTACACACTCTACTTAGTCTTGACCAAAAGAGGAAAGACTTAGATCCTGAGTTAATGCTTTCCCAAATAGTACTGATATGTGTGTCTGCCTGGGAGAGAAACAGTCTAACTAATTAAATCTGATTTTGCTATTTCTTTCCAGTTTTCACTGTTCTAGTGAATGTAGTGTTTGTTGTTTCTTGTATGTCTAAGTCTTCTGCCACATGCTGTTGCTAAGAAACAGTGCTATTATAAGGGATCCAAATAAAAGACCAAATTCCTGTTAAATTCACTGTCAAAAAAGAGGGGTTATCTGCATGTATCAGGATTTTGATTTCATGAAATACACCAATCAGATAGTTAGCTTTCAATTTATATGTTCTTGATATAACAATAGATGAAGTCCATAATGTTGAGTATTTGGAAGAAAGTCACAGCTCAATGTATTTGAATGATCCCTCCAGCCAAAAAGCCCATGATGCTCTTTAAAGAGCTTATAGATGTCTGCTGGGGAAATGAAGCCTTGTATAAGTTACAGAACAGTAGAACTCTGTGAAAAACTGATTCTTTTGGTTCCTTAGCTAAAGCAATAGAAAACAGAAATGCTCCAATATGACCTGACCCTTGAAAAGAGTTAAGAAGTTGGCAGTTAAAAAAGGAAAAATATTTTGCCTTAAGTTTCATGTTTTGATTTTTTTTCCAAAATTAAAAGAGAAATTTCATGTCAAAATATCACAAAAGTAAATGAGCACATCATGAAAATATAGGAAATACATTTTTTTTCAGGTAAATATCCTTGTCAGAGTTGTCATTAGTTAGCAAAGAAAAATATTGTTTTCCATGAAAGGAATTTCTAATTAAACAAGTTCTACCCTGAGTCATGTTTTGAATAAGGGAGAGGACCTAGTTCTTGGAGATCTTTTGAATGCTCACACTCAAATCCTTGGATTGTGGCTTAGTGTGAGCCAAAAACGATGTCAGTGATTTCTCAAGAGAACTTGATGACAGAGTTCCATAGTATTTTCCAAGGCATAAGTAACAAATTACAGTATTCATATATTAATGAGATTTTGTAGCATGGCTATAAAGTATTTTTGAAAGCTTTTTTGCTTTGATTTCTGTTTGACTTTAAGTGAGCCTGAACTGTCTATAGTGAAATGAAGCAGAGTATGTGCAGATGAAACTAATTAAATACAATTTGTTGCTCTTCATTTTGAAGACCTGTTTGGTTTTTTTTGGTTTGTTGGGTTTTTTTTTTTTACCTTGCTTTCTCAACTTTGATTATTAAAATATGTATGGTAGCTCTCACCCCACGTTACTTGTGAATGTTTGTCCTCTTTACTAATTAGGTGTCAGGATGTCAGTGATTAATGTAAAATCAAGAATAAATTACAAATAAAAGACATACATATATTACAGAGCCATTTAACTAATTAAAAATGCTGTGCAGCACAAAGTACACTAGTGATCACCACTTCTGACCTTTGAGTCAGAGCTTCATTTGCCTGGAATTTCACTGATTGATTAAGTAGATGATAATAGAGTCACAGCTGTAAAACTCATGTGTCACAACAGCACAAAATACAATCCCCATCTGACATTATTGAAGAGAGTTCAGCAGATTTGATCTGCTTTTCAGTTGGGTACCTCTTTGTCATTCAACATTTACATAATAGGGGAAAATATGATTAAGACTGCAGTCCCAAATAGTGACTATGACTCAATCATGACAAAACCAGATTAAAAATAGAGATAGGTCTGGGAACAACATGCATTCTTGCTTAAATATGCCTGCCTACTTTGTTTGTCTGATGGTTTGCTTTTTTGTAGGAAGGAGGCATCAGACATCAAATTAAGTGTGATGGACAGAATGTAATTCCCATAATTCTTGGTGTACCTGAATTAGAAGGAAAAGTAACTTAGGAAAGAAACTGTCACCAGTGCTTACGTAGATACATCTCTGGGTTTTCTTAATGTCCTGCAGGGGCTTTGACCTGCATCCAAGTGCAGTGGCAGCGGCAGAAGCCTAGACAAATTGATGATTAATGACTGTGGGTCATAGTATCCAGTCAGAGATGCGTTTTCCTATGCTATTTTTGCTAGGTAGTATCAATGTCTTCTTGTCTACTTAGCTGTTCTGTAACTTTAGAGAGCACAAATCTCACGTCACAGTTTTTTTGAGTTTTCCCCTGAACTGGTGTCTGTTGTTACCGCTTTGTCTCATCTGTTCTTTATCAGAGCCATTATGATTTTTTCATCTTGTGAGTTGTGTTTTGGGTATTTTAAGAAAGTGGAAGATTTTGCTCAGAGGACAACCTAAAACATTTTGATGTATTTAACAAGAAAAACGTCCCTAACCCCCAAACTCAAGAAATAAAATATAATACTTCCAAACAACATGTGCTTTCTCCATATCCCAGCTGCTCTGTAAAATTGTTTTCTGTGTACTTCAGTTTCTCTGTTTCTACCCAAATATCAATTTCCCGGAGCAGATGCAGGATGGTCAGGACCCGTGCCCTGTGGCTTATCTGCTATGCAAACTGCCTAAACGTTACAGGACCTGGGAATCCAGCCCAGAACTTTCAGGCTTCCAGCCCTGCAGCAGGGGAGCCCCAAGAATCCTGGATTCAACCCATAGTTTCAAAGTTTACCATTTTTTTTTTTTTATGCCAACAGAGAAATGGATGGAGCAACAGCTCCCCAGGCTCTTGGCTTCCTGGTTTCATAGTGGGCAACTTGAGGAATCACAACTAGTCGAAGGGAGCACAGCACAGGAGGACCTCAGATGGGTATAGCTGTGGGACACCCATCAGCGCTCCCAAGGCTGATCTGATCCCATGTCGATAGTGAAAACCTTGCCGTCAGGTGAGAGTACTGAACATCTCTTCCCTGAATTCAGTACCACTCCAGATGCGTAAGAGCTTCTGTAGATCTGTGCTTCAGTGGTTTACATTTGGTCTCACGGCAAGGGTGCTGTGTAACAGATTGGTTGCCTAAGACTAGGTCCATGTAACATCTTGACCAGTCCTATATCCGGTGTGTGCTACAACTCCCTTGCAACCCAAAGCTGGGGCGTTGGGCAGGTAAGGGAGGCTGTGTATACTCTGATATAGTTGAGTTAGAAGTCTGCACCAAATCTCACCAGCATAATTTTATAGAGATGCTTTTCGTCAGATACATGTGGGATCAATGTCTCCTTAAGACATAATCTATTGGAGGATCATGGTTCTTTTTGTTGAAATGCAGAGCTCTCAACAAGATAAAACTCTTTCCAGTTACCAGATCCAAGATTTTCCAAACATCTGGTCATTCAGCAGGGCCATATAGAGAAAAGACATAAGTAATAGTATTTAAATAAATTTTCAGTACAGATCTGTCTGAAACTTTAAAGTCCAAGATCAATTGATTTCATTAGCTCAGGACACTTTGGTTTTCCTATAATTCAAATGTGTCAACTTTACAACATGCAGGCCCTGAGGCCATCACTTCAAGTGAGTCATCTTTATTTTACAGTGTTTAAACTGGGCATATATTCTAAGTTTTGTGATACTCTGTAAAATCTGACAGATTGTGAATGGGAGCTTTCTTTTCATACCTGTAAATAAACAAAGAATTGTTTTACAATATTCCAGTAAGTCTATTTTACGATCAGTCGTTAAAAAGCTCAGAGAACCATTTTTAGAACAGGCTGTGGGTCTGCATTATTATGCTTTCAGTTAAGGTAATGGGAATTCAACAGAGCCCTGTCTAAAAGCATATATCCTACCAGTAATGTAAGTGCAATAAGGATCAGTTTGGTAGGCATTAATTACAATAGTACTCACCTGGTGAATTTTTTCATTTTATTTTATTTTTATTGTGAACTGTGTATTACAGATCCAAACCTAGACTTCTTTCCTCTTTCAGACTTTTAAACAGTGCTACGCCACAGAAGGCGGATCCAGCAGCGTGGAGTATGGAAAGAGATGACGTTACTGGGAACTTTGAATTCAGGTCAACCTTGCCTTGGATCATTTACTTCTTCTTCCTCCAGGATTATGTCACAAGCTCTTTCTGTTAAGAGGACGGGGCTTGCACCAGATTTCAGTATTGATGTGAAGTTGAAAATGCATGAAATAAATGAAGACATCAGCCAGGGGCCAATTACATTGCACACTATCAAATGATAGTAAGAAGACCTGGGCTTCCTATTCAGAAATGATACTAAGAATCACACTTGTGAGAATATTTGATTTACTTACAAAAGGCTGTTCAGTAAAAGAAAAAGACAAGATAAATTGCTAGTTTTATATAGCTATATAGACAAATTAAAGCAATAGATTCTCTGGTGCTGCAAAATTGTCCTTGCTCTTTGGCTTCTGTCCACATATATTCTTTGAGATCTTGTTTATACTGAGGATTTGCTTGCATTTCAGTCAAGGACAAACTGCTGTCAGAAGAGCTAATCTGTTGTAAATGCCAGTCTGAGTAGGGTGTCCCATTACCATAGTCTGTCCTCTAACTCACTGTGGTTTTTGTGCCAGTACAAGCAGCAAACTTCATTACCTACACTAAGACTGGGGTCAGCGTGAGGTTCTGATCTGGGAGCAAATATTGCTGTGTACAGCTGTTCATCACTGCTCTGTCTCTGCTCCGCCCTGGAAATGAGTCCCCCCTCTGTCTCCTCCCATTCAGCTCTGTTGGTGTAGCAGCATGTGTGGCTGTTCCCTGGCTGGGACACGCACAGCTGCACAAGTAACCTGCAGGAGTGGCAGTTCTGCCTTGGGAGAGGAGTGAGGGCAACGAGACACTTGGGGTGCGTAGTGGTAGGCTCAGCTGCAAGTAGGACTGCTTAGCCAACCGAGTCCAAAACTGTGCTGTACAAATAACCCACTAGCTGATTGCTGCTAGCTATGGAGCTTAGTCACTTCTTCCTAATATAGGCTGGTTCAAGGCAGCAAAGAAACCTGTTGCTAGTGCCTGCATCGATATTTTAAATCAGTCAGAATAAACAACTGTGAGCAAATAATCTCATTGTAACCTGGAACGCTTCTCGGATGAAATCACTTCTTGTCTGTTTGCAGAGCAGAATGACAGTCTTCTGAAATGGACAGTTTCATCACCTCTACTAAATAGTAACATACCCAAAGTAATGAGCTTTTGCAGAGGCTTCCTACAGAAGAATTCACTTTGCCTTGTTCATTCTTTTTGGTGTTAATATGATGCTTTCCTCATTGCCAAAAAGCATGAATAACAGCTTGAAATGCTGGGACCAAAGAACAGATAACTTTGAGGAGGCATAAAAAGTTTTAATTCTGCTCGTTCAGATATACAAAACAAGATTCCTTAGGTGGGTATTTTTCCTTGTTAACTCGTTTATAAGATAACTGAAGCTACAGGTGTTCAGCTTTAATAAGGCATTAGTGAACAATTATATAAGACACTAAAAATAAAGCTGGAGTCTTTGCATGAAGGAAATGAACACCGAGTGGAAAAATATGTAACAGCAAAGCTTCACAATCAAAGAAAGGAAAAGATTTTTAGGAAGTAAATTGTTAAATAAAATCTTTAATACATATATAAAGGATGTTGAAAGAAGGAAGGACTATATATTTTTATGTACAAGATATGAAAAGACACCAATAATATCTAAAGGAATAACTGGTGCTAACACTACTGATAAAATCATTTTGTGCTTGGATGAAAATGTTCTTTAAAATATTACTCTAAAATAGTGCAGAGCCAGCTTTCTGCTAACAGGGAATGTTGTATTCTCTTGATTTATGAAATCTCATTTCAATTGCAAACCACTGGTTCTTCTGTGTTTGTGCCTGAGCACTGTATAATTCTGCAGACAGCTCAACTAGCAGCATTGCTAAGAGAAAGAGGAAATTAGATGTATTAAATATGAAGAACCAGTGACATTCAAATAACAGTTTTGCTCTTGTATTTCTCATTTGTTAGAAGGCAGTTCCTAATAAAAATTCTAACATGACTTAGCCTTGGAAACAATGATCTGTTTTATTAACCTCAACAGAACAAATTTAGGACAGAGGTTCTGACACTTTCTTAATTATAAGAAGATATGTGGTAAAGTGCTTGGCTCCCATTTGTCTTCATCTCAATTTACCTTTTTGCTCTTCTTAGTTGTATCGGACTCCCTCTCAACTTCAGGTTTAATAAGAAATGGTAAATTGGATCAATGCTCATCTCGTATGAAATTCCTTTTAGAATTTGTTTTGTAGTTATATGAAGTTGAGACATGGGAAGGTGGGATCTTTAGTGGTGTTTGGTGTCATAGAAGTGCAAGTCCTTCTACCTTTGCTGCAACTTGTACTTGTAAGCCACTAAATATGTTTGTAAAGTCATCTGTAAATAGCATACGTAAGATCACATAAGATGCTATACTTCAGTAATTTACTCATGGGAATGTAGTTAGGTAAAGAAGTGAGTTCAAAGTGGCTTACCACTTATCTATTCGACACTCTCAGGCAAAGTTAAGGACTGTGTAACAGAGGCATGAATTGTACAAGATGACTTCAATGTATGTACATGACTTTGAAAATGCAAGAATGAGTCATTGTAACAAGTCAGTGCACATCATTGTCCAGGGATGTGAATACAGTCTGCAGCTGTGGAAATACCTCTGCAGTGCTGCTCACAATAGGGCTTTGTGATAATTAAAGAACTGAAGGCATTGCAGTTTAAGTTGAGTGAAAAAAACCACATTTTCTACATTTCTTAGCCATTTCCTACCAAAATAGAAAAAAAACTCCGATTGATCTTACCTTTGTAATCTGTGAGAACTACTGTTATTGGGCTTAATATCTGTCTATTTCTACAACAGATGCAAGGCATTGTCCAAAAGTTACAGTTATTAATTGCAGTAAATGGTAGTAAATGTTGATGTTTTACTTTTGTTTAAGTTAGCCTTGCAGGCTTCAATGCAGGCTTATATTTATATCTCTCTACCTATATTAATGTACATTTAAGTAGACATACTATATCCGTGTGTGTACACGCACACAGACAGAAGTTTCTCTTCCTGATTTTGCAGATGCATCTACCTCTTTTTAATACTAGAGACTGTATAAATAAAGCCTTTTTTCTTTTCTTTTTTTTTTTTTTTTAAAATAAGACTGGAATTGGGCCATTGTTTTCATGTAAGTATCTTCTTTCAGAGACAGTCAAAATTACAAATATTTGGCACCTGTACTTGTCTTTTTTTGAGCAGGTAGGAATAACATTGTTTTCCTTAAAAGCTGGTTGGATTTTTTTGTTCTTCCTGGGTAATTTCTTAACTTGGCAAGCTAAAGTTTCAGAATCGAAACAGGAAATATGACTCTAAGCTATTCTTTGAAATTCTCATATTTAATGCTATTTGCAGATATGCAGTTTTATTACATAAATGGATTTTTTTTTTTCCTATACCATCCTGTAAGTTAATTAAAATCTTGGATATCTTCTAGAGTTATTAATATCTTGGTATTACTATCTGTAAGTCATAGCCAAACTGAGAAAATTCAAGCAGCTTGAAATACCGGTGAGAACCTGCGGGTAGTGTTAGGTACACAGGTATTTTTAAAATATAAGTTTAGTTTCGATGAACATCTAGAATAATTACATTATACGGAGAAGAGAGAAGCAATGTTAACTGTCGCTTTGTTGTAATCCCCTCCTCTTCTGCAAAACGTGGAATTCTGTGGAATTCAGTTTTATATTTTGTGGGTTTTATTTGTTCCTTCATTAATGTAAAATCTCGACTGTCTCTGCATGGGAGAAAGGTTTTAAATCCACGATCTTCATTGAGAAATTGAAATTGTAATTGTGTTTGGCCAATTTCTACTTAAGTGTATCTTGCCATGAGATGTTAATGCTCTAATATGTATTCCTTTTTGGTTTTCCTTTCAGTTTTTCATCGGGTTTGTATCTATTAAATTATATTATAAGATTTGTATTAAATACATGCAATTTGTGGTGTGACTATAGTAACTATTCTGACAGATCCTTAAGTTTTGGAATTCTTTAATTCTGTATCTCTGCTTCTTGCAGTTAGACCTTTCTGCAGCTAATGAAACATATGTGATTTGTTTGTTTATGCCTGAGGACTGAATTTGTTGCTGAATAATACAAAAACATATGCAAGGAGAAGTGTAGTAAATGGAATTAGGAATGTGTGCATAGAGGATATGTGAACAAAGTCAATTGAAAGAGATGTTAAAGCTTTGGCTCTGGCTCTACCTGCTCAGTGAAGGTGGAAGCAGGTTTATGTTAATATTTGTGTGTCTGTGCCAGAGTGGAAAGTCACCAGAGGCTGCACAAGAATGGCTAATGTTGTTTCACAAAAAATTAGTAACTCATACAGATTTTTACCTTAAATAGAATTAAAAGGAGCAATCTGAATGACTCAGATGCCAATGAGCTATTTGGCAAGATACAAACATTTGCTTTCGTGTGTCCTGGTTTGGCTGGGATAGAGGGTGTTGTTTTTTTGTTTTTTGTTGTTTGTTTTTTTCTAGTAGCTGGTATAGTGCTGTGTTTTGCATTTAGTATGAGAAGAGTGTTGATAATACACCGATATTTTGGTTGTTGCTGGATAGTCAAGAACTTTTCAGCTTCTCATGCTCTGTTGGGTGCACAAGAAGCTGGGAGGGAGCAAAGCCAGGACGACTGACCCAAGCTGGCCAAAGCGGGATTCCTGACCATATGACGCTATGCTCAGTATATAAACTGGAGTCAGCGTGGGGGCAAATACCACTCCTTGGGAACTAACAGCCTACTGGGTCACGGGTGGTGAGTGATTACACTGTGCATCGCTTGTTTTATATATTCTATTATTATTATTATTATGAATATTTTCTCTTCCTTTGCTGTCCTATTAATCTGTTCTTATCCCAACCCATGAGATTTTTTCTTACCTTTCAATTCTCTCCCGCCTCCCACTGGTTGAGGGGGTGAATGAGTGAGTGGCTGTGTGGTCCTAGTTGCAGGCTGGGGTAAATGATGCCATCCTGCCCTGTGCTCTGCTGGCAGATCCTGAGCAGATTAGTCTCTTTATACAGGTATCTAGAAAAGAAAGCAAATGAACATCCACATTTAAGTGTTTTAATATCTGAAACCAGGCCAACAGCATAAACATTTTGCTAAGATCTGTTCCGTGAAATTTCAAGGAAGCTTCTGGTTTAGGAAAAGGCTAATATAATTCTACCCAGGATGAACAGCTTGAATTTCTTTCCTTGACACATTTAATCACTACTAGTCCACATGTAATAGTAGTAATCTCATTTTTTAAAACCTGGTATTTTTCAAGTAGTACAGATACAATGAGGGGAAATCCAGTTTGTTTAATTAAAAGGTACCAAAATACTGCTAACTTATGCTAGTGGATTGGATTTTCTCCCAGAAATAACTTCAGTGGAATTGCATCATGAATGAATGTGATCCAGTTCATTTTATAATTATATTTTGAAGAGTGTGGAAGTAGGGAAGAATGGAGCCTTATATCAATCTGGTTTAAAAAATTCTGCCTTTGATGTTCCTTTGATTGAGAAACTGCTCTGATTTTTATAGCAGCATAGTAGGTGCAGAAGTTGCATTTCCTTCACCCACAACACCTGCTTTTCTCTGGCATCTGTAGTGATGTGCGCTGTCGATACCATTTTGCTCATAAACTTTGACAGATTCAGTATATAATCTCTGCCCCCACAGACAGTCTTCAGCTCTGCTGTCCACATTGTGGAATTAATGCCACACAGCTCAAAAATTTGCCTTGAGCATGTCCTTGTAATATTTGACTGGCCTCTCTCTCAGTCATTCTCTGTATTTTAAATGGCCATATAGAGATAGCTCGGAGCAGTATTTATCTGACATATGCATTGAATGCCCACACCAGCACAACTAAGCTAGAAGGTCCAATGCTTAGTATTTTACTGTGAATTTAATTTTACATTGGCTATAGTATCAGCCAAGTATCCTCCATGGATATTGTATTGTTCAGCTAATCAACTAGCAGAAATTAACTGAAAGTCTTTGTGTCTGGTTATGGATACAGAGTGATTTTCTTACAATAAGGAATTCAGCTGAGTTCTGGAGTACAATGTAGCTCTCGTTCATTTAGAAAGGCA
The DNA here is from genome assembly GCF_036013445.1 of Caloenas nicobarica. NCBI lineage: Eukaryota > Metazoa > Chordata > Aves > Columbiformes > Columbidae > Caloenas > Caloenas nicobarica. Next base: position 9,078,099 of record NC_088256.1, read on the forward strand.
TTCTCCTAAACTACCTTTAAGTCTTCATTCTTTTATATAGCACCTTGTTATATATTTACACACAAAAAATCAATGCTTCTGGTTTTACAAATGCAAAACTATCTTCTGTATTTGATGAAACTTCAACTCATGCATATGCTTTCTGAAAACAACCTAATAATAAAAAACAACCCACACAACAAACTTACGAGAGATTATTAATCATGTTATTATTATCAATATATAATACAAGTGATCATAGGGTCTGATGAGTGGATTGTTTAAATAAGAAAGTGTGATGAAAAACAGTGCATATCGGATACTGTGTATTTGTAAGCAATGACTTTGAGATACAGACATTGTCTGTAAAGGAAAGGTCAGTGGCTTTTTAACTCCAGTTTTCAGAGAGGAATAGAACTCCTGTCATGCACAGTTCAGATATTTTGTCTCATAATTCAGTATGTAAGCTCTTATGAAGGAGGAAGGATACCTCCTTTCAGTCTCTTTTCATCATACTTGGAAAACACAGTATTATTTACGTAAAAAAGTGGTTCCTTATCTCTAGTAAATCTTGCTCAATAGATTAATTGTATGCTTGTTTTTATTAATAATACAGGTAAGATGCACTAGATGGAGAAAATGGAAAAAAAATTATGAGCTCCAGGTGTCACACAGAGATCATATAAAGGGTGGCCCAACCCACTGATACCCGCTAAATATCTATTACCTTGTTTTAATAACAACCATGTATTTTTCTTCCCATATAAGTGACCTGGAGGGGAAGCTCTTTTCCTAATGGGTAGCAGATTAGAAACTGAAAAACGACTGCGATTGAATTGCTTTGAGAAGCTTGCTTTCTAATTTGTGAAACGGATATTTCTTCTATATAATCTTTGTTTTAGTCATCTCACCTTAAACAAACAGAAGCAACATGTGAAAATATTCTTTACTTTCAGGCAGCTTTCTATTGGTACAAGGTTTCTAGAATGAAATAAGCTTAACTATGATGGATACTTCTTTGTATTATGATAAACTTCTCTACATTAGTGAATTTAGTGTCTACTTAGAAAAATGCCTGTTCTAGATATATAGCTAGCTATTTCATTGGTAAGAAAAAATACTCGTTTAATAGTTTCAGTGGTTTTGTGCCATTAGTGTCTTGTACTGGTGGCTACCTTAATGCGAAGAATTTGTCTTCCTTCCTGCTTTTTTTCCCCTATTGTTTTCTCTGAGGGAAAAGTAGAAAACAATAAAAAAATAAAAGGCTGGGGATTTTTCTTAAGGAAATCCACAGATACACATTTCACAGTAAACCAGGCTAGCCAGTTTATTTTATTATTTGCATAGTGATCGCACTGGTGAGTGTGTGTATATTTATGCATGTATGTATGTTTGTATTTTAGCAAGGATTATAAATACAATGCAGTAGTTAGTGCCCCATTGCTTGGGAAGGGAGTTGCTGAGGGCAGGTATCCCCTAAGCCACTTAGTTGTGTCTGCACTTGTTTAGCCAGTTAAACCCAAGTATCTGAGACATTCTCAAAAGAAAAATGTTTACAGTTTGGTTTTGTAACTGGGATTCTTTCATGCTTTGTTAGTTTAGGGGGCAAGCATGCCTCTGATCACATGCCTTGTCTGCCTTTCTGGCTGATTTCCCATCTCTGTGAGTTGCCAGAGGCTATTCTACCTCAGGTGAACGTCAGATGTTGACGTTGCCTTTGAATTTCAGCATTACCATGCTTCAGATCGCAGAGTCCTCATCTACTGTGACATGGAAAGAAGTTACTTTCTAACCTGAATTAAGACAGCTTGTCTATGCTTTGAGCTTTAATTATTTGACTCATATTGAAGTGATTAAGAAGATGTAGCCTAAAGTTTTATATGCATATGCGGGCAAATGTTTGCAGAATCAGATTCTAATTTCACAAATTAGTTTTGTGGTGGGACTTAAGAGACAGGCAGAGAGACAGAGTTTTATAGATTGAGGGGAAGGTACAAAAAGGAACAGGTTTTTGAGAAAAGGAAAGATTAATAGAAACCATATGTAGGACTCCAAGTGATTCAGCGGGGTCTAGACAGTTGCCCTTTCTTTCTGTTCTAATGTCTTGTGCAACAATGACAGAAGCCATATGTGAGCAGCAAATAAACCCATCCTAACTCATGTCTTCTCTGTTTAAAGTTTAATCAGTCTATTTCAGGTGAAAGGAGATGAGTGTTCAAGAGTGAAAATCTCACAAAAACAGCATGTCAGCATTTTATACCATGAGATATGTTATGAAACTCAAATCATATTGTGTGTATTAATTCCTTAATGAAACAGTGAAAACAGTAACTGCAAAATTTCTAGCTATCTTGTGATGGATGCATCTCACTATTAATTACTCCATATCCTAACCTCTCCCTGTGTTCTGGTTTTCTTTACTTCGTACATTCCCTGGTTTTTTTGACCTGATATATTTCCTCATCTTTGTTTCTTTTTGTCATTTTCCTATCTGTATTTTTCAGCATGCGTTCTCCTATTTGCTTTTGTGACTGCTAATAGTTAGACAACTGAGTGTCTGTCTCAATTCTTTGTCTGCCTGCCTCTTTTTTTACATGTGAATCTTATCTTAAATTTTAAAGGAAAAAAGAACTTTACTGCCTGTATAAAAAATTATCATGAACAGTTACAATTCAGAAAGACATAAACTTGTTAGGAACTTTGATTCTGTTTTCAAGACTTAATTTCAGTATGAAGAAACAGATCTTCACTATGTTTTTTTTTTCCTGATTACACTGTGCTTTTAAGTGATACTTGAGAGACTATAGGTTTGAAATCTATTGTAAAGGATTAAAAAACAAAGAAGGAAAAAAATTATAAATTCCTCCATGTTCTTACAATGATGCCATGATTATTATTTAGAAGGGAAGGACACAGAAGAAAGAACAGAGAAAGTACTCATTCTCGTATGAGTTGTATCTAGTACCAAGTTCTTGGTGTTTAAATTACCTGTTTTATCCTTCAGATTGTCAGCATCACAAAATCTGGTCTTCAGCTGTCTGCTTCCCATGCAAAACTGTGAATGCTTTCTTTATCTTCAAGTACTGCTTTCACTGAAACTCTCTGGCATGTGTTTTCCTGTTAGTATCGTGCCAATATCCTTGCATCTTCATCAAATGAGGTGAGTGATGTTTTCTGGTAGACTGGAGTAGTAATATAATGCAATTATATTTCATACTTGGATATTTCCAGATTATTACAATTATGTTAGCTAGTTAACACCATTTTTAACAGTGGTAAGGAAAAGTAAGGTGAAGAACATTGTTCTTAATAGTGCCATGAAATTTGAGATGCATGAAATGGAAGTTATTATACTATATGAGGGGCGAGGGGGCGTAAAATGACTGGGCTTCTTCTGGAAAAAACTACATTACAAAACGTTGAATGCCGTCAGGAGAAAACTGTCTCCTTAATTAGCATCAAGTTTTGTATATCTTGCCAGGACTAACAGTTTGGCAGTTGGTAAATAAATATTTGACTCAAATGTAATCAGTGACTTCAGCATTTACACATTGTATAGCTGTCATAATATTGGGAAATTAGATTTTTTTTCATGGGCCACTGCAAGCCTTAATGTTCAATCTGTCATAAAGCTTAGGTAGGTCCTGACATGCTTTTAAAGATTTATACTGTAACAGTACATTTAGTAATGGTAATAAACTGACTAAATATTATATTTCACTGCAATGTGCATTTCCAAGGAGTTATAAGTTATTCAGTAACTATGTAAAGAAAACACACAGATAGCAAGACATGAGATCTCTGAATGGGTCTCACTTTTAAATCAAATTATGTGCTATATTAAGAAATGGCAGTATTAACTGAAGCAGAGCAGAATAATTCTGCCAAAGCAAATGCTTTAAGAGCTGAAGTATTTCCCTTTGTATCATCACAATTTTTGTGTACTGGTCTAAAGAGCTAGGAGACTTTCTGTTCAGTGGGTTTGCACACATAGCTCAGTTTTTTTAGGATTTATAATTGATCCAGCTTTGCACTGCAAAGTATGTAGAAGTTCAATTAATCGCAAACAAATATAAAAACGTTCTCATATTAAAATAACTTTCTCAGTTTTATTACTGGGATTTGGAGCTTGACTCTAAGGACACACCACAAGACAGAACACTGAAACTTTTCACTGGCCGAAGAATCTATTGTCCTGCCTTTGTGCTATATCCGTGCTCACACTGTGGCATGACATTGCTTCCTTTGGGCTGGAACAATTTCTGCAGAATTGTGTTCTAAACTGCATTGGGGATTTGCCATATTGCATTTAGAACCTGATCTGGGTGAAAACAAGGCCTTACAGTGTAAAGCAAAAAGAATGTAACCCATGAAGAAGGACAAAAATAGCAAATTGTTAAATCAGAGTTGTCACTAACCCTGTCTGTTGGGAATCTGCTTCCTTACCCAACAGCAGAAGAATCCTGCTACAGCCCGAGGTGGACTTTCACACTTCTGCAATATTGTATATGTCATATTAGGTGTCTGTAGTTCCAGAAAGCATCAGTAGTTTTCATAACAACCACTTCCAATTTTTGGGAAATAATCGTTTGTATTTATTGCAAGGCGGTGTTTCAAAAACTGAGCTTACTAATTGAATATAGATTTCAAAACACTTATTCAAGGGAACAGTACTGCTCAAATAAATTTTGTCACCAACTAAGTAAATCTGTCAATTCAGAACAAAGAATAAAGTCCAAGAAACTGCAGAATATTATTTTCCCTTAACACTCTGAAAGGTTTTTTTATTATAATAAGAGAAACTTTTTTTTTTCCCCTAGAGCCAAAGTGCCTCATTTCTATGGATTGTTTGTCTGTACTGCTTATATCCTCCTTTCTCCTGATAAAAATTTCCAGAAAGTTATGCATATTCTTATTAAATGTGTGATCAGACCCTAATATTTATTTCAGGTAATGGAAAAAGTAGCTGGAAATTGGATTTCTGTATTTTGCAAAACACGCAGAAAATAAATTATCCTCTAACTTATTCTAATCTTTGAGCACTAACCTTTATATTATTTACAGTTCAGGAATGTTCCAAAAAATCTCATTTAGTGAATGAAATTATTTTTGAGAGGTTTATTGTCAGTTGCCTTGCTGCTTGCTTGGGCAGCTCATGTCAGCTCCACTTTCTGTCTATAAAAGCTTCAAAACCAGAACTTTGATTTTCTCAAAGGACTTTAGAAGTCTTTTAGAAAAGTCTACATTTTCTGTTGAAAATAATAATCAGGCAAGTTCTATTAAAAAACCCCTTTGAACATATTTGACTCTGCCTGTTTCCCCAGGACAGTATATGATAGAAATTGTGAAAAGGAGTCTTTAGATATCTGATGCCTAATGCTACTGAGAAGCCTAGTAAGCTGTCAGTCCAAGAATAGTCCAGGGCTCTACAATTAACTTTAAAGTAAAATTCAGTTCTGTTGATATATGGACCATTTTTTTGTTGATTAAAAACCATCAACTATAAACTCTGGTTTGGAATAAGTAATATTTCACTTATTTTCTTCAAAGAGTTGAAGATGACTGATTTTAAGCAAGTCAATATTTTTGGTAGTGTTAATATTATATAAACCAATAAAGTAAGCTAGACTGTTGTTACCTAGAATGGGTAACCAGAGCCTTTGAAAAAAATCTCATATGCAGTGAGATGAGAAGACTGGGACTGTTTATGTTACAGAAACAATAAATAAGAAGGGTCACAATAAAAGAAATACAAATAAATAATGGTGTGCCTAGGTAGATGAGTTTATTTGTTTAGGGCTTTATTCACTCGTTCTAGCAAAATAAAGCATCAAATCAATTTGACATATATGAATTAAAGTAATTTCTTTACATTCCAAAATAATGTGTTGAATTCAGTGTACCCAGAATAAAATGGGGTCTGTTTCTCAAGATTCAAGAAAAGGAATGGACACAGGGTAAGGATAACATCTGAATTTTTAATCTCACATAATGTCTAGTACTTCCACAGTATGATTAATCCTGTTATAGAAAATATCTTACAGGAATGTATTTTATCACTGTTTAAGCAACAAAAAACTGAGACAAAGAGAAGTATAGAGACTTCTGCTCGCCAGTTCAGTTTTTACCTGACTTGACAGTAGTCTCAGGCCCTGAGTCTGAGTATTTTCTCCATTGATTTTGGAGAAATATGAACACTCTGCTTCAGAAAACAACATCTCACCAGCATTGGCTGGAAGGAACATGTAAATGGAGCAGTTTAACTTGGTACAATCTGAGCTTTCCTTGGAGATGTTTCCTGTTGCCTGGTTTCGCAGAAGTAAAATGTATCATAGAGGCCCACTGCCTTGGTTGGGCATGGTGGTATTGTGCTACTAAGCTTGGGAAAAAACCACCACAGAAAAAAACCTCCTCGTTGTTACTCCAAATAGCAGTAACATGTCCAGTTCCACATGTTCTTTCAAGGTCTGGTATCTTTGAATATACTGTATACCAGCTGGCCTAAAGGTAGGCATTTTGTACCTCACTGATGCTTCGTCTTTTCTTTTTTCTATCTGGTAAGAAATCCTTTGTTTTCTTTTTCTGATTCTGTCCCCTTCTTTTAAGTAACATTTTAATTTTATTTTACAGTATAATAGCTTCCAAAAATGGAGACATTTTCTTCAGATTGGTAGTTCAGTTGTTTGATTTTGCTATGCTGCTCTGTTTATGCAAGAAGTTCAGTAGTAGGGATTGAAATTGTGTAAGATGGAGCTAGAGACAAGAAAAGCAGAGTGCTGAGCAGCCAAGAAAGTCCGCTGAGAATAAGGCATAATAAACTAGGAAAAATTAGAGTGAGGAAAAAGGAAATAAAAAGGGAATTAGAAGAGTTAGTTGTGATGGAAGACAATAGTGGAGAAGACAGAGAAGCAAACAACAGGCAGTCAAACACATCGGCATTGGTAAAGAAAGTCTTTAACGTCCTTTATCCAGCAAATGTTTGCTGGTGTATTAAGTAGTCCAGAAGATATAATGTCTGACAAATCTGGCCTCCTCAAACATCCCATAGCCGTAGAAAAGGAGAAAGTAGTCCAGATCAGTGCTGGTAGATTGATACTGTATTTTCCTGCCAGAGTTAATCACAGGCTCTCTTTTTATTCACTTTTCTCCCTTTCGTGTTATGAATGGCTAGCAAAAATGTTTTATACTTAAGTTGTTTTTAGAAGGGAGCAAAACCCCTCTTTATTTTATGCTTTCTTTTGCTGATCACACACAGCGTATCTTAGTGTGGCAATACTCTCTTCCTCTGAGTGCTTACTGTGAACAATTATACACCTAATCATTAATTGTTCTCTTTAAATTGCACTTTAATTAGCAGGTTTCACTGATAGTTCTAAGTTTCCTAGATTTGTTCCTTGATATCAGCAGTGACTGAGTCCTAAATGTCAGCTGTAACTAGGAAACTCAAACACACCAGGCTCCCACGCTACTTCCCAAAATGAGCTCTTGTTTCTCACTGTGCATTTGTATAGGTGGTGACTTACCTTATTTGTTAATGCAGAACGCTGACAGAGCTTAAGATAGTCATAATATTTCTCAAGATGTTGCTGCAGTTCAGTGGAAACAAATGCAGTGATCTGTCAGGACACCAGACTACCATGTTTTCATATGCCAGGATGACTACTGGGTCATCTCAGCCATACATTTATTTATCATTGCCTTTGACATTCCCCTTTTAAAAAAGAAATTAAGAGCGATTAATGCATTAAGTGCTGTAACTTGAATAAAACTGTCTGTAATGTAGACAAGATTGGGGAGAAACAAAAGGAAATCAGTGTTTGGTGTCTGACAACAGCAGACAGTGGAGCCTAAATAGGCAAGACAAATAGTTAAGCTGAGCTAGAAAGATAAGCTTAAATAAATTCAAAAGAACCAAGCCCATAGTTACACTGTAAAGCACTGGATGCAAATTCAGGCATCCTATAAAATGATGAAATTATATCATTGTGCCTGGAAAGCAGCCAAGAGTATTCTGCACATGTTGGAAAGGAGATGAAATAATCCCTGACTAAGATTTGCAAGAGTCTCTTTATGAACATTGAACCATGCAGGATAAAAAAAAAGAAGAAATTGAATTCAGAGGCAAGGCCAAACTCTCCTGTACTTGGTTTTATTCTATATGTAGTAAGGGATATATAAAAAAAAAAAAATTTTCATCTATGTTTGGAAGATACCCTGCCTGGAACATTAAAAAGACACAAAAAATTGAGATGTATGAGAATGCCCTATACACCACTATGATCTAAAACCCCAGAGATATCTGTATTAATGTTTTTTCTTCTCAAATACAGTGTTAAAAATCAAGGAGACAAATCTTGTGGTCTGACTGCTGCTTTAGCTACCTAAATCCCAAAATTGTATACCTCCACTGCCAGCAGTAAAGTCCCCTTGATCTCCAAATTGTCATTCTTAAATCTTACCAATGTCACAAGCTAGGTGACACTCTCAGACATAAACCTCCAGTTCCTTTGTCACTAAAACAGAATGAAGTAGCAACATAGCAAATATAATATATATATATATAAAAGAATAAAGAACAAAAGAAAAATGCTTTTGTCATAATTAAAGAAGACTGCAAATTAAAACATTTGGGATATGTCTAGCCAAGTTAAAGATAAATTTGTGCCCTAGAATGTAGTAAACTATGTGTCATACAGTGGAGCACAGGAGGGATACTCACTTGTATGTATCTACATTGGGTTTTGAACTTTTTCCTTGATGTATACACAAGCAGGTTTGTTTTGGTTTTCAGCAACCTCAGGTCTGCAGCAGCAAACTCTTTTATATAAGAAAGAAAGAAAGATGTAAACTTTCTGTTCAATTTTCATTCAGTGTTCTGATACTGAATCCAGCAGTTATTTCAACACGTTCAGCATTTTGTCCTTGAGCGATGGTTAGCATCTAATGCTAGCTTATTTATTGTATTTTTCATTTACAGTGCTTAACTTCCTCCCCCCCTCCCCGCATGATACCAATTAAGTGGCATTAATTTGAAGTTAACCTGACTATGTACTAGTGAAGACTTCATATTGACGGGTAACATACCAGTGACAGGAGGAAAATTTGCTTTACGTTTCTACTGCTACTCGCAATGAGATAGGAAAATTCGGTTTGTATTTCAGCTTGAAGCTGGTTGGGATATAGTGACACTGAAGACCAATTACTGTTGGAGTTCCTGTTGTGATGTTTAGTTTCTTAGCCTCTGAGAGAGTAAAAAGGAAAAAAAAAGTAATAATTAGTTTTATAACTGTCATAGTGCATTTCTTAGCTTGATCAGTCAGAAACAAAACAAATTAAGTAGGAAGAGATCCTAAATTATGGAGAAGGCACTATTGACATAAATGAGGGCATGCAATATTATCTTCTGTGTTTCCTTTGCTAGGCAGTTAGTGGTACTACAGCACAGCATCACAGCTAGTAGGAGGTTTTGGGGTGGTTTTTTCTTTTCTCTTTTCCCCATCATTACATTAAACCAGTTTGTTTCTGCAACAGAAACAATAAATAATAACAGAACAAAATACTTCTATTTAACCATTCCTCACACGCCGTAAATGCACAGACATTTCAATTGTTGTAATTTGCTGGCAAGCAAACATATATTACAGCTTGGAAGATTTCTTCGTTCTAGTATTTTCAAGCACATTTATCAGGCATCTTTAAGCAAAGTATTATAACATATCTGTGGTCTACTGATGAAATTATACTAATTGTCCTTTTTGACAGTTGATCTGTTGACCTCAGACATTATATTCAGTTCTGAAGTGAATTTGTTTTGCTATGCCCAGGACAAGACTGGGCATAGTTTAACAGAAAGTCTTAATGGCTGAACTTCCTGCATGTAACATTATTATCACTCTAGCGTTTGTCTTTCTCTGATATATATCTCTAGAAATGAATAATATTTTTTATTATATCTGTATCTCTTTTCATGTCTGTCAAGGAAGATATCTGCATTTATTTCTTCTGAAGCCCACACTGCTTTTATCTAATTTATTTCATTTACAGCAATGCATTACTTGGAGAACTTTGCTGTTACCAACAGGTCTTTTGTAAATCCAAAATAAGTATTTTTTTTCTTTTGGAAGCTGTGGTTTACATGTTTGTTTTCAAAGATTAATAAAGCAGAAAACTTAGCAGGAGTGTTTATAGCAAAAGCACTAGAGCTTGTAAGTGGCTGGGAAAGGATATAGTTGCAGAGATGGAGTACTGCTTCACCACGGGAAGATCATTTACTTAATCCTGTGCTCCTGGTCTGATTTAGTGACTCAAGACTGAGTTTCGAACAGGCGTATGGAGCCAAAGGCAAAGTGTGACCAAACATCAAACTGCAGAGGTGTAGTCAGAGATATTTGTGACCTTTCCTGCAGGCAGCTTTTCTTCTCCGGAACTCAATACCATAGGCTCAGGGTCTTTCTGCTAACTCTGTATAATTAGTCTTTGTTTTGAGAGAGCAAAATCTATTTCACAGCTTTTCTCTTAAAGCCTCAACTTTTCCTCAAATTCTTGTTTTTTCTTGTTGCTGTTGTGTTTTTTTGGTGGTGGTGTTGTGTTTTTGTTGTTTCCTTTGGGTTTTTTTGGTTGGTTGGTTGGTTTTGTTGTTGTTTGCTTTTTGGTTTTTTCCCCTTTGGTACAACTTAAGGGGAAGGCTAGATGTTGCCTATGATGCAGGTTTTCTTGTTTGGGCCAGAGTGACCCCATCCTAGCTCTAAGAAAATCAGCATCAAGATATTCCAGAGCTTCTCTGAACTTCATTCTCTCACATTTGATTCCCTGTTCAGCCCTGGCACTTACTGAGCTTCTAACTGACAACCAGTTTCATGTGAGTAAAATCCAATCTTGTATTCATTCACTGTACAGCTCAAAGTGCAAGCGGTCAGCTCAGCCCATCAGTTGGTTTTGCCCTCTCCCTCTTGTCAGCATTGCCGTCTGTCAGTGGGTCACCTCATGGTCCCCAAGGAGCAAAGTGCCCTCTGTTAGCTCTGCTGGCCTGTCAGTTTTAGTCACTGGACTCTTCGTAGTAAGTTGGAGTGAATTTGCATAAATATTCTTTGTCAGGTCCTTTGTTTTGTCTTGATTAAATGTTTTTTTCCTGTGCTCTCACCTGAAGATATTTTCTTTTTCTTAGTGCAAAAGCCACTGCATATCTCTAAGTGTTTGTAGTCGTGGTTAGTATTTGGACATTCCTATTCTAATACACTTGTCTTCTCACCGAAGAGCACATTGCAGTCTCTTAGCACACATGGAAACTCAGAGGAATTAAATTAATTGGCTAAAGTCATGCAGGAAGCTGTCATAGAGCAAGTCTTCCAAATATCTGATTTTCACACTTAGTTCTGAGTGGGTGCATGCTCCTCTCCTCCCTTGTATATTTTCTAAGCAAATCTCCTACCATTCTTTTTAAGCTATTTCCAAAGAATACTCTATTGCATATACAGGATACCTTTCTGTATCCAAGCTGACAAAGTGTATTCTTTTCTGGCTAACAGTTAAGGTCATTTGTATATTTATTCTGTCCCAGTTGAAACTAATATCTCTTTCCCTCCACCACTCTTCTCTCCGGCATCTGTCTTTCCTGGCTGCAGTCCTTCTGGATTCTAATTAGACTTCCAATGGCTTGGCTCAGGGTGTAACCATAACCAATTTATCATTCTCTTCATCTCCCTCCAGGACTTTCATTGAAAGAACAGTACCTGAATATTTCCCCTTTATCTGCAATTTCCAGTCTGTATCAAACATGAAATCTTGACAGATGGAGTCCAATCTGTCACAGTGAGTTAGTGTATTTTTCTTTTGATTGAATTTATTTATTGCACAAAGAAATACAGAAAACTTGTGAAGGTGGCTATTTAAAATTTGGGATATAGAATGGTTCATTGGATCGGACGTTTCTTCTAGTTTTGTTTTTGTTTTTCTTCTGAAGATCTGGATTGTGTTAGGTGAATGAGAAAATGATGTGAGGCTTGTTTTTGTTGTGATAAGAGGAGGGACAGATCTGATCATAACAAAAACAGATGTAATGTGCAAAACCATAACATAGTCCCTCATGTTATCTACTACACACTCTCACACTGACCAGCAGAGAATGCAAGGAAACATTCTGCCCTCTGCCAATGAAGCCTCTGCCAGCAAATCAGTGAGTAAGATAGTTCCTGAAATACATGCTGCTGTAGAAAAGTGTGATAAAAAATTACTCTGCCAAAGTGCTGGGCCAATGAATCAAGTGTTAATGATGGATCATGAAACCCATTTGTTGACAAATAAAACCTTGTGTGCTATGCCAGTGCAACCAACTGTGTCACCCGTCTCCCAGTGACTGCCTGAAATATCACTTTCAGAAGCAGAGTTTATTGATGGAAGGGGCTCATACTATAGCTAACCCATCCAACCGAATTTGCAGGTGCATTGTAGTCTTAACTCTTAATGGCCCTTGGCCCTGCAGAGGATATCAAAGTGTTCCCTAGACCAAGGGTTCTGTGGGAGGGAATGGACTAAGACCAAGTGTAACATGGGCTCATTCATTTAGACCTTGCAGCTGGATTCAGTATTTCTACCATGTGATGCAGCTAGTACGGCTGCAGACTTAAACAGGAATACTAAATGAAGCGTTTTATTCTGGGAGGCAGCAGAGCAGAGCAATTATGTTTAAAACCTCAGAGGTTCTCCAGTAGAGATGAGAGCTGGAATTTCTTCTATTGCCATGTCTACAAGCAGGGTTGGGAAGCTTTTGCAGAGAGACTGAGTCAGCTGGCTATCAGTATATTGATGTTCTTTGTTGCTCGTGAATAGTTTTTTTCTTTTCCAAGTTCTTAGCTGACAGGAACGAGGAATAACTGACTCTCCAAATAACTCTGAGTGATGCCGTGTGAGATTAGGAAGTGGAGGATTTGACCAGGAGGTTACTGAGGTGTGTATTCAAGGATCTCTACCTGCCTTTACATGTGTCGAGGTTTGATTGCGGGGTGACAATAAACCATGGCAGATGTATTGTTAACCCCTTCTCCCCCCCTTCCCTCTTCAGCCCCTCCATCTCCCCCCTTCCCACTAAGGACAGGCAATTGGGAGGGAAAGAAGGACCGAGAGAAGAGAGTTGGAAAGATTAAAAGTGTTTTACTAATGCTACCAATAAAAATAGAGAAAATAATACAAAATACACAAAACCAATCTTGAAAGTCCCGGCAGCTGCTCCGGTAGATGTGGGGCCGGCACCCGAAGTCCTGGACTGGACTCTGCAGCCAACCGGAGCTGGATTCAGTCTGTCACTGGGCCTCAGTTCGCAGGGACAACTCGCAAGGTCCTCTCCCGATGTCGGCCATAAGGAAAACGGACAAGATCCTCGTGATCCCCCACTTTTATATGAAGTATCATGTGAATGGGATGGAATACTTTAGTTGGTCAGTTTCAGTTCATTACTTCTCGTTGCCCCTCTTGCGGGATGTACATCCATCCTTATCAGTCCAGCAACCATGCATTCCATTGCTATGTCCACCAAAACATGTATCTGGCTTTCAGGAAAGCACAGTTTGTAAGAAGACTTTAGCTGACAGAAAAATTCACTAAAAGAGAAACTTGTTTTTAACAAAACCAGGACAACATGTTAAAACAGTAATGGTTTATTCATAGAAATTGGGGAAGGAAGCTGTGATATAAACCTTGTCGCTATTTGTTACTTCGTATTTTCAACTACTTTGGCCCAGCCTACAAAAAGCGAAAGTCTAGGTTCTTGAGGAACTTGAATGTTAAATTGTAAACCTCCTGAGAAACAGCACAGTTACCTCCAGTATAGCAGGCAATGACTAGATGTTCTGGATTGTGGTACCTAAAGATTTCTGTATAACGGCATTCATTTCTTTATCACATGGTTTCTGCTGGTAGTCTGTTTGCTCTCCTGTGCTGTGTTTTACCTACAAAGCATAGTAGCATAAGCACTTCCATTGAAAGAAAACATACTTCATATATTGCCTTCCTATTCAAAAGACTGTTGGGATTAATTGTTTCCTGGGAGAGGGATTTCTCAGGAGAATTTTTGAGCTCTCAGGATTCCTTAAGTGATGTGAAAACCCTTTGAGTAATGAACTGGAATTTATTGTAGTGCCCGTGTGTGAAAGAGGCACAAAAAGCACTCATTAATAGTAGCTAATGTTAGGAGAACTGAAAGGCCAATCTTCTAGCCCTCAGTATTATTACAGATTTTGAATTCCCTTAGCAAAGGGCAGAAGCTGCCTTCTAATGGAAAGCCTGAGTGAGCATTGAGATTTCAAGGTTTATGTGCCAAATTTTTGATCTGGCATTTGCGATTCCTATTTTGTAAAGACACACAAACTTTTTCCTCCCCGTCATGTTTCCCCTACCCCCTTCCTTCACTTTGAGAATATTTTGTTAGTATCTATAATGCTATATGCTGTCTGGCTTTAAAATGATTAAAGAAATAAGAAACTGAAAATAAAAAGTCCAAATTATTCCAGAAGTGGCAAGTAATTTTTCCAAAATAATGCATGTCTTCTGCAGTCCAGAAAGTATTTGACTGATTTGTACTGGACTCTGATGAAATATTCTCTTCTTACTTGCAATGAAGCATGAGAATTTCATTTCAAAAGATTTGATTTATTCAGCATGGTGTTAGGTGATTGATGTCATATTCTGGCATAAACAAAAATATTGATTATAACTTAAATAGGAAGCCAAAAGCTACAGTTGTGGAGATGAGATCCCTTTGTCATCCTTTTCACGGGCAGACACAAGAGGTTTCAAGAAACCCTTACTGGAGATATTGACACTCACTATGCTGAATCCTTCAACATGCTGTTTCATATGAAGGACACTGAGTAATATGTAATAGTTCAATTCACAAACCGACTAGCTTGCTTTTGGAAAAAAATACCCACTTTGTGCGTTCATATGTTGCCTTGGGTTTTGGACTCAGAAAGACCATCATATGCTGCTGCAGTCTGTGCTCTTCCTAGCACAACACAGCCCCTCTCTCTCTCTCGTGATCTCTTATATTAGAGCAGCAGCTCCCCAATCGTTTACAGGCTCATAAACACAATCCAGCAGCATCCGTCTGCCCAACAGACCAGAGAAGCAGCTCAGAAATGAAAGCCAAATAAAACAATAACTCACGGCAAACAAACAGGCAACTACAACAATCAGATCATGCTGCAGGAGCTGTTCCAACTACCCAGACACTTCATTAGGCATGGAATAACAAAGGAAAATAGACCAGAGTCAACTCATTTAACTCTCTTAGGCAAGTTACCTCTCTCAATCTTTCCCCCCCCAACTCCTATTTATTCTTATTTTCTGCTTGAGGTAAGGAAAAGCAACTTATGTCTGTAGACACGATGAGATGTGATGAGCCACTGGATTGGGGAATGAAGAGTTCTTGAGTTCTAGTTTTGTTCTTTCATTGAAATTTTTCATAGTCTTTGGCATTTTAGTTATTTCTGAGCTCTGTTTTTTGTTTCTTGATGTATACTCTGCTCTACATTTGACCATAGCTTTAAAAAAGAGAGAGAATTGTCCTTCACCATGTATCAGTTATGGACAAAATGCTTTCTGCATCTCCTAATAATTTACCTGGGCTTTATTTGACTAATTTGAATTACGCACATCCTTAAATTACAAGCCATTCGAAGCCAATGTTTAGCCTTGTCCAGAGGGCAGTTACAAGGTTAATGGTTTTATATTATTTTGCTGATATGAATTTCAGTTGAAACAACTAAGATTGTTTTAGCTATGACTGCAAGATCTGCAGTGCTCCCCTCTTTCAATGAGCTTCTGATATTTCATTTCATATGGGGATTTTTGTTGGTTTTTTTTTTGGTTGGTTGGTTTTGGTGGTTTGTTTGTTTGTGGTGGTGGTGGTGTTCTTTCGTTTCTGAATGCTGCGTTTTGTGGCAGACTCTCCTTTACAGTGCTGGTTCAAAGTCTGGGAAGTTGGTTGTTGCTGCTGGCATCGGAGCAGCTCGGTGTCCTCTCGTCTCCTCTTCCGTGTACTCAGGCACACACTCCCATTCTCTTCAAACGTCTCAGACTGAGAGGTTATTCGGGCTCAAGCGTGCAATGGGGACTACCTGGGAACATAAACAGATAATTTCTGAAGTTTTGATCCTTGAAAATCCTTCCTCTCAAGCTACTGATATACTAGAGACAGCCAAACTCTTTTTTAGAAATCTGTGTGTGTATATATATGTAAAACTTGGAAGATAAGAGTTTATTAAGTGGGCCAAATGTAACAGTTATGAGTGCTTAGGTGTACCTAGCACAATGTACCCTAAAAATGCCACATATTCAAAATTCCAATAGCTTAGCAAAATATACGTACTTTAAGTCTCCTAAGGGAAAATAAATGATGAAACCAAGATGTGAATTAAGACTGCAGCGCTGATGCTTGTCCCAGTACCAATATACATCATATGTGGAAAATTCTTTCAAGTCATTATCAAATAGAGACATTGTAAACAACAGATATTCTAAACCTTGGAAAAGGTCACAAACATCTACGTGCTTCCAGAGGTTTGTTGAACAGGTGGGTAGAATAGTAAATCTGTGAAGTACTTAAAGCAGTACTAAACCTGTGAGCTACTAAAACTGATTTCCTTAACTCAGAAAGAGCTTCAGATCTGTGAAAAGCAATTTGGAGCCTGGGGCTTTGGAATATCCACTACTGCAGAGAGACAATTTTTATTAAAGACAAAATAGTTAATATAATCTTTAGATCTTCAAAGTCCATTGTTAGGACCTTTCTCATTGGATAACTGATCTAAACACACTTCCATCATTTAATCAAAGCTGACAAGCTTTACAAATATTGCTAATCAGAGAACACTTTTCCCCAGTATTGTGCGAACTGGGATTTTTCCACAAGATATCCATGTGACACTTTCCGTGACTTGCTTGTGAAGAGGATCATTTTGCATGCCCTGGTTCTTGAATTGACACTCGTGGCATTTGATACTGCAAGCAATGGATGATAGTGATGGCACTTCTGGGGGTTTTTAAGGCAGTTTTGGCTGGCGCATCGCAGCTTCAGTGCTGAACAGGCCTCACGGAGCCAGGTCATTTCACTGATAGGCATCTCATTAGATAAGTAGATATTAAGGGCAAAACTGAGTGGCAGAAGGTAACTTCAGCCTTTTTCCGTAGTCCTTGCTGAACATGTGGGTGCTAGGCTTTACAGCAACCATTTCAGGTGTGGTGAAAGGATAGGACAGTTTATGAATTATCCAATTTAATTCAAAGTTTTTGTTGCTGATACGCAGTGTTCAGCTGGTAACATCTCTCCATATGTGGAAATTTAGGATAATTTTTATTAGTTTTGTGGCTGGTTGCATTTAGTTAGTGAAACGCTAAAGAAGTTCTACACTGACATCAGTTGCATGTGCAAATGTGAGATATTGTCCATGACACTGGTGATTAGTATGATTTTTTGCGTTGTACCTGTTAATTTGTCAATGTGTTCATTTTAGAGTAGACAACAAAAATGCATCATTTCAGCTTTAGGAAAAAAGCTATTCTACTAAAATGCTCAATGCTTGTCTGTAATAGTTTATTCATGGATCTATTCTATCTCTTAAATACATAGAAGTAGGAAATGTTCTATCCATTATGCATATTTATTTCTTTGGAGAATGCTAACTTATATTCTGTGTAACAGTAAATTTTTGACCTGAATCCTCACATTAAAATCTGGATCATTTCTTCTCAAAAACTATGTATGCCTAGGAAGCATCCTGAATCAAGGGCATGGAGCAGACCACACCAGTGGCAGGGACAAGGACACTCTGATGGAAATCAGATTGATTAAACCATAGCATTAGCCAACACTATACAAAGCTCTTGTATGGTTTATGTGAAAAATAGAACAGTTTAGCTAGATATGCTGAGTGTATTTGATTTATCAGGTGTGAAATGGAAGGGTATTTTTGTACGAATGAAAGTAATGCATTCTCCTCCTTCCCTCTGCACACACTCAGCTGGATGTTGGTGAAAGTGCCCTCCCTGCCTCCTCTTTAGTGTTTTGTTGAGAGAGACCCAAGTGAAAATGCATCCTTTGATCATCACCTTTATGGAAACAGGAAGAAATACTTCTTTACACAAAACAGGAAAACATCAGCTCAGGAGGAAATCCCATTGGAACCTATTTCTGAGCACTTTAAATATTGAGTTTAATTGTCAGAGACCTGATTAATAATTTCCTATTGTTCCCTGCCTAACTTCTGTATCTCATACTGAGCAAAACTGCTCATGTTGCTTGGTGTTCAGGTGCTCTGCTGACCGGATGGTTCTTATCTCTCTCTGCAGACCAGTCAAATTCTCTGCAATATGAAAAAAAAATGTTTTCTTCATGCTCCCTCTAGCTAGATTTCTGACTATCATCATTCATGTGAATGAAGGCAATCTTTCTTTTAGCTTTTGGACTGAAAGCCACTCTGTTCCAGTTCAGAGACACGCAATCCCTTACCTCTATTTATCTTTCTCAGTGAAAATCCATTGGCTTTTGATGTGGGCACTTTTGCATAAGCTGTCACTTTTGCAGATGATGTGGTGCCCACCCAGTTTGCAACACGGACAGACTGTCCCACCAGCATGGATGAAGGTTCAAGGACACATCAGGGTGCTGCTGTTAAAACTGTGATCTTTACAGTCTATCCTGCTAATTTCGTTTTAGCAGCTAGATGTCTCTCTTTCCTCCATTATTAAGAAATAATAGCAGGTGAGCTGCTTTTGCCTTTGGAAAGGACTTGTTGCCCTCCATCATTTGTCCATTTTAAAGGCAAATTTAAGGTCTGGGTTTGGCTATAAATCTGTAACTCAGTAAGCATGTGACTTGATTTTGCACATAGCTTTTTCAGATCATTGATTGTTTCCCTCTATTAATCTGTTCTGGCCCGAGGCTGACCTATGTTTTTGCTTTTTGTGTTCCTCTGTGCTTTCAAAGCAGGATTGTAGATCGAGACACTTTTTCTGCCTGTGGCATTCTTCTTTTCTCTTAATCACAGCTGTTTTCCACCTCATGTAGTAATTTGCGTTTTGCAATATGTTCTAAGTCAAAAATACTGTCCTGTTACAAGAACCAAAATCTTTGGTGTAAGTGGTGGATTGTATATGTGGCTCTGGAGACTGATTCCTTTCACATAAACCGCAGTTTGCTCTGCAGGGCCATGACTGCTGCTGGGTTTAGTGAAGTCGAGTGGAATATCTGAAGTCTGTCTTTTGAGTGAGGGGAGGGTCTGACACTTTTGCCATACAATGGAAATCTGTGGGGTTTTATTTTAGTAGATATTTCTTCTTGCTTATGCTTCCTCTTGCATTTCTTTTGTTATCTTTTCTTTATTCGGGGTGTCCTCAGATTGTTTCTGTGAGTGTGGAATCACTGGCAGAAACCAAAGGATTTCTATTATGTGGTAAAAAATGCTACGGTTCCTCTCATGTCTTTCTTGGAGATATTCAGAGATATGTGGCTATATGGGCAGATATGTGGAATTTATCATGTGCAAAGTAAGCTATCCTTGTCACACTTGAATGTTCATTTTTATAAGTGGTTTTTCATCCTTCTTTTTTGTTTAAAAGTAGTCATTTGCCTAAATAACAGTATTCTAAATGTGTTACTCATTCAGAGAAGGAAATTCAAATGTATTTGGTAAGCAGGTATTGGAATTTATCAAGACCTTATTAATGGAAAATATAGACCTGTAAGTTTTAACAGTGTTCGTGTGAACACAGCTTTCCCATCAAACTCATGTATTAGAGACTATGTTTTTAAGGACAAGCATTACTTACACAGGAGTATTTAGACAGAGACTATCCCTTTCTGCCTGTGCGCTCACCTGCTCACGGCCGAGGTGGCTTTGGCTGAGGAACCTGCCTCCTGCCTCCGCTCAGGTGCGTTTCGAGCAGTGATGCCGTGAAATCTGTCACTGGGGTCAGGAGTGAGAGGGGAGGCATTGTTAAGGACACGGGTAAGTTCTTTGCCCTATAGGACAGAGGAACTTCCACGGGAACTTCAGAGTTACACCCTTATGTTTTTGAGAACATGTCAGCTATGTTTATGAAAGTTAGACTCCTAGCATACATGCTCTGTGTATGCTGGGCAGCAAACCTTTGTTCCTCTGAAAATTTAATCCCAGTATCTTCTGCCTGTTCTAGTGCAACCTTCAATAATAACCCATTAATCAAGTGTCACCCTTCCTAATACAGAGGAGTTCCTTTTTTATTACCTTCATTTATAATAATTTAGTTTATACTTTACAATGTTATTGATTTTATGAAATGGCTCATTACATTTACACAAAGCTAAATCATTCAATTAGATGCTTTAAATTAAGTCATATAAATTTCTTACTAGATTTATTGTTGGATTGAATTGGAAATCAAGCCCTAAGAAATTATTTTTTTAAATAATTATTGGGAAGGCATTTTTATTTATGTTATAGGCTAGCAAAAGAATATAAATTGCTCAGCAAGTTTCTTCAAAGTTATTAAAACCTAGATTCCCTTTTGTAAATTACCGGGTGGCATAAGCAGTGGAAAGTTTGTTTGACTCCCTCTGCATGAACTCGAAAGGGGAAAATCACCATGAAAGGGGATTTTTCTGTAGGTTCAGATATGTGAAAAGAAGCAATATTCTGGGAAATGGTTGATTGGTCAGCCTGTCGTGTAAAGGTATATCCAAAGAAACTGAAAAGACAGGGAAGAAGGGTCTATATAAGACCTTGGCCTCCTCAAGCCTTCTGGGCTGTCCTGTGAAGTAGGGGTGAAAGCTGGTGGGCTTATTTCAATGGGAAGAGATCAGTCCACCCAATAAAACCCCTATGAATGTTGATGCCATTCGCAAAATTGTTTAGTGTTTTTAACCATGTAAGTTTTTTTCAGCTTTTTCTCTTTCCTCCCTGCTGATGCCATTAATATTAAGGAAGTTTTTTATAATATATACATTTAAGAAAAGGAATCATTTTTTTTCACTCTTAAAAGTGAAGCAGGGAGGAATACACCTTGGAGAAATATAGCAACGTCAGAGGCAAGTCTGTTCTGCAATGCCTAAGTGAATTTGGAGCACTGGTCTTGTCATCACTGATCTTAAATAACACAGTGCATTTGAACAAAGTAATCTTCAGTCTAGAAGCAGAGAGAAAAACACGTTATAGTTAACATCTCATTAACTAAAACCATAATTATTTGTAATTCAGAAGTTATTTTCCTTTTACTTAAACTTTCAAACTTTTTTCCAAAGGGAATTAACTTTAAAATTGTATTCGTCCTAAATCATCTATGACCAAATCACAGTGATAGAATTTTAATATCAGATGGCTCATTTCTAGTTAAGATACTACTTTTTCTCCATTAGC
This sequence comes from Caloenas nicobarica, assembly GCF_036013445.1. Classification (NCBI taxonomy): domain Eukaryota; kingdom Metazoa; phylum Chordata; class Aves; order Columbiformes; family Columbidae; genus Caloenas; species Caloenas nicobarica. Next base: position 9,099,461 of record NC_088256.1, read on the forward strand.
TTTTCCAAAACTTTTTTCCTTATTCCAAACCTGTTAATTTGACAGTTTTCTTGGCAAGTATTTCCTTTTACACTGTCTTCAGAAAGAAAAAGGATAGAAGTTCTTGCCTTGCATTAGTTCCTAAAGGTGGTTTTTCATTCTTCCTGTCTTTGGGAGGGACTCCCTCGGACTGGCTGTCCCCTGTGTAAAAATTTCTCTGGTGGACAGAAGGAATTGTGAAACTGCAGAAGTAAAAAAGGTCTCGTAAAACAGCAGTTATGGTAATAATGTAACAACAGCAACTAGTAGTGGATACTGGCAGGATAAGTGGTGGGGAACAGGGCTGAACACACAGCAGTGGCAAGAAACGCCTGCCACAGTGTGAGGCAGGGCAGTGCTATATCCCTCAAAGCCCAGCAGCTGAGATTAGGGCCCGTACTGAGTAGATTTTGGGATTTATTGTGCTCACCATGCATCTTGGTTTATTCCTGTGTCATCCTAGCTATTTATTTTCTAGTTTTTGTCTTATTTTTTCAGTGTTTTCTTTAGTTGTCTTTATCTTTTATGCTAGCTGCAGTGCAGTTTTAACAATTTGCCTTTCTGTTCCCTTTGGAACATTTGTCTTGCTAATCTTCCCTCACCTTCTCTTTGTGAAAAACAACAGGCTTCCCATCTTTAATGTTTTTGAATAATTAAAAGTTTTGAATCTCTGGTCACCCTCTGCTGGACTGTCAGGATTTGTAGCTTAAAAAAAAAAAATAAAAGAAAAATTAAGGGCTCTGAGCTCCTCAATGTATTCTAAATGTTTCCTCTCTCTGGTAATAAAAGTAGCCCTTTGTGTTAGAAGGGAATCTATCTGTTCATCACAATAAATTATGTTTTGTGCTCACATGTAGTTTCTAGGGGATATTTTTAATTCTTAATACATACTAACTGCACCTTTTTTCACTTTACCTTAATTTTTACTTGTTTCCAGTGTTATTTGACACACAGCTACTGAAGAATTGTCTCTTTTCAATTCATTGTCTTATGTTATAAATTATCATTATTTATGTTTACCGTTTTCCTATGTTTATTCAACTTTACTTAACTGCTCTAGAAAAATGTTTTCTTTCTTTTTTAACCTTTGCCTTTTTTGTGTGTGTGTCTCTTGCCTAGTCCTTAGCAGGTCTTTTCGCTGTGTCACCTTAGAAGCAACTGTTCAATCTCTAATCACATCTCTGAATTTCAAAATAAAGACACCTTTTTTTTTTTTTTTAATGATATTAAAGATTCTCCCCTTCATTGCTTCTCTTCACAGTGTGATGTCCCATCACCAGTGCTTGACCCATTTCTGCTGCCTGTGGTGCAGTTCTCTTTAGCATGTCAGCTACGAACACAAAAGACCTTAAACTCGAAACAAGTCCTGCAGCCCTATCCTCTTCTCTTGTCAAATCAAGTTTCGGACAGTCATATCGATGCCCTTGCCAGGACAGAGCCCCTTGGCTGGGAGATCAGCAGAAGTACCGTGGATGGTCTCCTCTTCTCCTTCTCTGTTTCGGCTGAAAATGGCAACACTGCTAAAGCTCCCACATCATGGTGCCACCTGCGCGTCGCAAAGGGCTCCTGGCTGTCTCTGAGGACTCAGCATGGGTGAGTTGGCACCGCTTTGCCAAGATCTGAACTTCATGGACAACAAAAAAACCTCAATAAAATGTGGACGCACTGGGTGGAAATGGGTTATAAAACACATCTGAGTTAATGCTGTTAGTATTCTAGTCAATGGAGAAAGGGAATTGGGTAAAGGGATTAAGCAGAGAAGAGATCAAAATCATCTGTTTGTTTTTGTTCATTATTAGCTGACTTCATGTGTACTGTCTGGTTCTAGCAAGCGTCTTATCCCGTCCTACACTAGAGGCAAAAGGGATAAAGCTCTTCGGATTATTTTGTGTGTTTTCTCAGAAGGTTTTGATTATCTCAACCCCAAAGTCTCTGATATGAATCAGATGAGAAGTCTCTCACAGCCCAGCAGCTATTACCATGCTGAATTTCTACTCTGAAGTTGGTCCTTTTCATACTTTCTTATAATCGTTGTTCAGCTACATATGAAGTAATTAAATATTTGTTGATTTAGAGCTTTTAATCTGGGTCTCCCAAGACCCATCTTGAGAGTCTTTACCAGCAAGACAGCATCTTTTCTCTCTGTGTCCCCCACTGAATTTCTAATTATTTATACAAAAAGCAGTGGTTGGAAATCAAGAAACATCTGCTTGGACTAAACAAGGAATTGGTGGTGAGAGTAATCACCTAGGAAATGGCAGCGGGCAGCCTGATTGGATTGCCCATGGAGAAGAAAACTTTGGTTCCTTCACTTTGCAGATGAGCTCAGAGTGTGGGCCAAGGAATTTGCAGTGGGTGAAATCTTTCATTTCCCCTCTCTCCATGTGCCCTTTCCTCCTCTGTGCACTTAAAAAAAGAGTTTTTTGATGCTATGTGGTACAAAACATTTTTTGTTTCTCAACAGCAACAACAAAATGTATGGTAAATAGCTTGCTGAGAGGTAGAGAAGAATGAAAAGTGTTCGTGTAGCAAATAAATCACATAGCAAATAAGTAGTTTTGGAATGCTGCATTTCATTTGCCTGTGGGGCATTAATGCCAATCCTAGAGGACAGAATAGAAAGAATAAAATTGAGTTAAATAAAACCAAAGTGGTTAGCCTTACAAACTCACCAGCAGCCATAAGTGCCAAGCATTAATTCCTTTCCTGCTGGCAGCAGGAAGGTGGGTGAGACAATACTGTCAGTAGCACAAATTAAGTCACTGTGGCAGAAACACAACACAAATAAAGAGGAAAAACTATGCAAAGGAAAACAGACTCTCATTGCTGCATAAACCTTCTTCCAAGCTGGAGGCACAGAAAAAGGAAATGTAATGACTTGGTGCATGTCATCTCATAGCCTGACAAGCCCTTTTCAGAATAGAAGAAGTGTAAGATGCCAGGAGAGGTCTCGCTGCACATTCTGATGGAGAAACGGGGCTTGTGCATAGCAGAAGAATCCCCTTTTCAGCAGGCTGAGAAATAGAACAAGTCAGCTGTGCTGAGTCCAGGAAAGCTAATGTAAACACTAATCAGGATTAAGCTGAAAGAGAGGAAAGATATGTCATAAGAACACACATACAGGTTTTTTTACTCACCATCATTTAACATCCTTAAGATTACAGGCCCAACTTCCAAGACCCTTTTTCACAAAGGAAAAAAAAAAAAAAAAAGAACAAAAAGATCTAGAACTTCCCTCTCATCTAACAACATAGAAGATACTTTTTCTCTTCTTCTGTCAGATTATAAATTTATGAGGAGGGAATATATTTTCAATGAGTTTTTGTCTTTAATCATCATATTTCTATACATTAAAGTTATCTGTCAAATTTAAGTTTGTTTTTTCAGCAGTTTTAGCACTTTCTGCACCTGATCCTGTTTCCTCATTATATTCCCAACTCATCTATTTGCTGAGAGTTCCGTTATGGGGCTGAAAACAGAAGTTTGGAATAGAAATAATATCAAAGAAAGGGGATTGAGTACATGTCCCACATGCTTCTCACAATAAGGGACTGAGAAATTACTGTGGATCAACTGTAATTCTCATAATAATTTAGAAGTCCACACTTGCGTGGTATTCATTATGTCTTCTATTCCTAAACTAATTTAATCTAGCTACACTGATTTAAAAGTAATGCATAAAATCCAGTACCTAAAGCGATTTGCTTATGTTCTAACTAAAAACATACTTCAGTAGTCCATATCAGTGTTTCTCCTGTAATCAGCACTCCAGACTGACAGGAGCACAGGGACTGGGATGTTGCTACATCCATTAGCTCGATGTAATGCTTGGAGAAGGGAGAACACACTGAGAGAATACTGATGTGCATATCCTCATTGGAAAACACTGGCTCTAAGTTTTTTAGTTAGTAGATTAAAAAAAAAAAAAAAAAGTCATACATTACAATAGACAAGTAAATGATGATACAGACCACAGGCTTCTTTGGTTCTGTGTATTCTGCCTTAATAGCTAAGACTATAAGACTGTACGTGGCTTATGTGTGCTGTGGTGCTTGATCCCCTGGGCTTTTGCCTCGGCTCTCCACATGAGCCACTGGCCCAGCTGTGTCTGCGCCACTTGTGGTTGGCAAAACTCACGCTTTCCGACACATCTCATCTCATCTCATACATATTTTTCTCCCACCCACAGCAAAGCCTGGGCAATGTGGTAGCAGGTAACAGTGGTAACAGGTTACCTTTACTGCATAAAACCCTACCGTGGTGCTACATGGTGGACTAGATGACCTTTGAAGGTCCCTTCCAACCCAAACTATTCCATGGTTCTGTGATTAAGGCAAGGATAGGCATGAGTGAGAGCTGAGAATAAAAACAAGATGATCAAGCTGAGTGGCTTGGTTTGGAATGAGCCAGGCCAGTGACTGCGTCTGTACAGTTTCTGTGGCAGCAGTAATGTCACACCAGGTTTTTTTCCCCTTAGCATGTAAAAGTTTCCACAGTTGATGATCCACTTGTCTCATTCCTAACTTGGGCTGAACTTGAACAAGGGGGCTGTCAAAAATTTTGATTTTCAGTGTGAGCTCAAACTGTGAGCCAAAGTAAGAGTAGAAATATCCCCTTTCGTCTTGCCTGAATTTATACTGTAAAAACACTTGCTGTGAGGTGCTGGAGGTGATCATGCTTTTTTGAATATGATTAAGTATATCATCTTGTTTCTGTTTCACTGTCATCTCTGAAGACACTATGTACTCAGCACGCAGCCCCAAAGTCTAAGAGGTCATAAGGTCTTCCTAGCTGAAAAAGGTCATTATTTTATAATGCCAGTTGGTAGCTGACATCCAAAGTTTATATTTATAGCCATGCTTTCTTATGAAGTGTTCTTGTCCTACAGGTCTGGTTGAAGATAATAAAAGCTCTGGCTTTGAGGATTCCAAAACATTAACAAATTAAATTGTTCAGGCCATTAATGTTACTGCAAGACATACAAATTATTTTTCTAGGAGTTCAAAGGAAGTTGTAATTCTTCTACACTTAACAATGGGTTCTGGAGAACATTTTTGATCCCATCCCCAAGAAAGTGATGTTGATATCACCCTAAATTCAAGAAGAACGTAAGCTGCAGAATGAGAGAGAAGCACCTAAGTATATATTTTTTTTAATTTGGGACCTAATGCTCCAGGAATTCCCAAACAAATATGTTTGGAATTATAGAGTTTAGTCTTTAGGCTTGCAGTTTAATGGTTTCATAGTTATTATATTTGCTTTTAAGTTCACTTTATAGATAACCTTGAAAGAAGTGATGGCTGCTGCAGAAGCCGATGAATGAGTGACTTGCACAAGCTGCATTGGGAGCTTTGGGAAGCTAAAAAAGGAAAATGAGGAGGAGGGAACCTGCAATGGGAATGGATATCACAAGTGGGAAAGTGATACCTTTTGATATAATGTATTCTAATCCTGTACCAATTACTGGGATACCACTGTAATATTTTAATCTTACCAAGCTGAAATATTCTGCATATAAGGCGCTTTTTTTTGTTCGTTTGTGGTTTTGGGTTTGTTTGTTTGTTTGTTTTTTCCCCAGAAAGGAACTATTTTAAGACTTTGTTTCAGTACTTTCCATCAACTACATGCTTATGGAACATGTGCTTTAACCACTATTAGCTTGGGCAGGTATTTGATTTGCCAGTCCAAATCCTTTGACAGCAAATATTATTTTAATGAATGCTTTGTTTGAATTTTTAATTCCTTTTTTTATAATTCATGATGTTTGCTTGACTTTCTTGTCATCAAAGATATTAATGGAGTTAATTTAACCATAATTTGCCTCATTTAAGGAAAAAGTTCTTTTTTAAGTTGTTATACCATAAACAAGTAAATAAGCATTTAATTTGTAAGCTGCCAATTTTCATCTAGTTTATCTCATTTGAAGGTGGAGATTTATTAGCTTCTCTCATTTATAACTGGGTAGAAAGAACATGTTTAACAATACTCATTGATGAGAAAAATAGATTCTCACTTGACCGCATGTATTTAAAGTTACTTGAAGTATAAATCTAAACAGTTGATATTTATTTATGAGAACTGAAACTTAAGTCTACTCAAAGTGCCTCTTGTTAGATATTGATATTCTAAATTTATATTGGTTGTTAGTAGTGCATGGACAAACAGAGACTTCATCGAATAAGAAGGAAAATTATATAAATCGAATACTTATATGTATGTATATGTGTTCTTTCATATGTATTATAAGGGCATTTAGAATCCATAAATTAACAAAGAGTTTTGAGTGATTAATTATGCATATTGTACCAACATACAGAAAATAAGGATATAAGATTCACTTCTTAATTTTTTCAATAATTTTTCATAAGCTGTCATGACAAATTTCAGGGAAATAATCCAAATGTTTTAGTATATATTCAAGTTAAATTCTGGAATATATTAACCTAGACGTGTGTATAAAATCAATAGTTATGATATGTTGGTAAGAAAGTTAATTTCTGTTAATAGAAAATAATGTCAGATTTCAACTTAAGCAAATCTGTAATACTAATAATTAAATTAAGCTAGTTCTTAGCTTAATCTTTCCCTCAATAAATGCTTTTAGGTTATAATTGCCAATTAGAAAATTAATTAAAAAGCATTGTCTGATATTGAAATGGTCATTATATACTGCGTGAAAAAAAGCGTGAGAAAAAATATTTTCAATGCTACATTTCACTTTTACATGTGAAAAAAATGGTCTCTGAAAAGCTACAAAAGACTTTTGCATAAAACGTTAAAACTTGTACCAATTTACTGGAACAAAAAAAAGGGGTATTCCTTGCCAGTATGTGACAGCTCTATGAACAAATTTGTGAAGAATACAGACAGTGCCACTGGGGTTTCCTTCCTCTCACATTACTTTTGCAATAAGCTCTGCCAAGAATCTTGTTTGTTAAATATGAATTAGAAGTCCAGGCTTTTGATCAACATTTTCATCGATAATTAGTAAATTTAAAGCCTACAGGAAGTGGTTTTCTTATCAGGATATGGAGAAATGGTTTATTTTGGCAAATGACTATCCCAGATCTCAAAATATATCACTGGAGTATGGTGATACACCATTCCCATGTGAGATTTACTTTCTAAATAGAGAAAAAAAAGGCACAAAAAAAAAAAAAAGGCAGTGTGAACATATTTGTTAGAAACACTTCCTAACCACAGTGGAAAAGCAACATCCAAACTAACTGCCCCGTTATTATCCAAGAGTTGCAGGTACCATGCAGTGGGTTGGAACGACCAATTTTTACAGCTGATTCATCTGTAAAATTCTTCAGCTTTATATCACATTCATTGGAAATTCAGGATTCATTCAAACCAGTCTAAATGTGAACTCCTTTTTGGAGTGGTCCCTGATTTAATTTGTGGGCTTGGTAAAAGGGGCATCCTGTGGTGCTAGAGAAGCAAAGGGAATGAATTAATGTCCGGGTTACCAAAACTGTGTGAAGGTATTGGAGGGTGGGATATATGAATGGTTCCTCAATTTTTGTGTTTTTCTGCTCTTTCTTAAGAAAAAGGAGAAGGATTTTCTGCAGCTACCTCATTCTTTTCTTTTTGAAGAGGAAGAATGTGTGTATGCGTGTGTGTGTCTGAAATCTGGACAATCAGGCAGTATTCCTGAGTTTTCAATCAGCATGAAGCAGTGCATAGTTAGTCTTCTGCAATTATTGCTGTGACCTTCCTCAAATCTTAGTTCAGTAATCATAAAAACTTGAAGTTTAGAATTTGCTTGACAGCCTAGTTTTAAATGTCTTCCTCTGCTACTTATTTATGTTACTGATATATATAAAAGGATATCACATGGTACTTTGCATGAAAATTAATTGCACTTAGTGTGGTTGGGTGGTATGGTTGCAGGTTTTAGCAAAACTCTCTGAAACAATATTCCCAGGTAGCTGCAAGAACTGCACTTCCCAAGAATCTGAAATAATAAATGGCAGTCTTATCTTTCTCAGGGGCATTTTAGGAATATTTAGCATGTGAACACATATGAAAACTACGGTGGGCTGAAAAGAGTACTGAATTGTACTCGGCATTATTGAAACTGAAAGGCAGTGAAGAGGTGTAGAAATGAATGAGCTCCTAGAGGCTTTTTTATAGAGTATGGGGGGAGGATGTGTTATAATAAAAGGTAATAAGAGCTTTCCTGCCTCTGATAGACTCTACCTTCAGCTAACCTACAGCTATCAGGAGTCAGTAATCCATGTTGGATAAAGAGGCTTTGAGGAGCAATTTTATTCTATTGGAATGCACCAGTTTGCACAATGGATTTGTTCGCTTTTCGCAGGCAGCCTTCCTGAGAGACAATATTTCTGAAGCTCCGCAAAGTGCTTTTTCTGTTTTCATTCCGCAGTGCTTTAATTGAATGAATGGGCTGCAGAGTCCTAAAAGTTGGACTGAGTAAAATCCGCTGTCTTTGAAAAAACAGCCAAACAAAACACGTCAAGTGGTTCCACATGACACTAGGATAAAATGAACATAAAAGGAAAGCCTATTTAAAGAACAAGGGCATTAATGTTTAAGTGGTGTTCCCTTCAGGATGGTACATTTTACATGAGTCTCTTTCCTTTATGGGAAAGTAATATGCTCCAAGTTGACTAAGTGCAGATCCTTTTCAGAAGAGGTTGAAGGAACAGGCATTGGGAATGCAGCAACAGTGCCGTACTCAACGCAGATTTGGGATATAATGCCATAAGGCTAATTAACATCGTGTACTCCCATTGTGTTCCCTTAGGGTGAATCGTGGTTTTAAATGATAAGTATGTAGATTGAGACTTTCTTAATCTAGGCAAGTGGTGCAGTAATACATTACTCACTCAATAACAAAAAGAATACAAAATCAAATATGGGCAGTATATTTCAAATAAAGTGCAGAGTGTCCTTTTTCTCATTTTCATTGTGCTTAGTAACACTGATTTATTCACTGAATAGAAGACTATTTTAGACTTGGAGTATAAGGTTCATTTTATTGCACTCTATAAAGAATTTAGACTTCTGATGGGTTTGTCCTTTGGAATATTTTTTTCTTTGGTGAAATCTTGATGTTTGGCAATGACAAGAAAAGTCATACAGAATCTTTTTGAAGGGTCAATAGAAAAAAGTCCTTCCAGAAGCATTGATTTGCAAGTTTTTTTCCTCACATATGTTAGGTGCTCCGGAACATCCCTTACGGGGTACTACTCCAGAAGACTCAGTATTGCAGCCAGTATCTCCTGCTACTTCTAGAAGTTCCTACTTTTCACATACTAGGTAGAAAAATACTTGCAGACACAATGTATCTTTTCTTTCCTCATCCTTTATGTCCAAGTTGACACCTAGAACTTTTCAAAAGAGTCAAGTTGAACCACTGACCTAGGATAAAGATTTCTGTAACACATATGGCTCTGAGTAGTTTATCCTTTTCTTAAAGACCTTCCAGGAGAACTTTTCCTGAATGTAAAGAAACAAATCATGACTCTAGATGTATACGTGCATGTGTTCAAAGAGAGTGCCGTCATCTTCAGAAGGACAATAGAAAGATGTTTATGCTTGGATATAGTAACGGAACTTCCTATAGACAAGTTATACATTGTTCTTTTAAGGGAACATACTTAAAAGCTGCACAGGTAAAACAGGCATTTGCATGGGAATGAGGTTTAGTAGGTGAATCAGAACAGCTCTGAGCTGTGCTGGCGTGGTGAAGAGAAGAGAATACATTGCGATCTGAATTGTTAATAGGCTTTATGGCTTTGCAGGACTACTTTGCCTTGAACAACATTTTGTCCTATTTTTGAATTAGGCAGAATCCAGATACTTCTAGCAGAGCTGAATTTTGTGACGTATCTAGGAATAGCAACAATTATAAGTCTGAGTCCAAGGATTTTGAACTGTGGTTCAAACTTCAAGTGTAATGCAGATCACAGTTTAAAATACCCGACAGTTCTTGATTTGTCTTCTGTCACTGAAGGAAGAGAGCAAGTTAAATGGTCCGTAGTAAAAAGCGATTGAACAAGTAATAATTAAAAAAAGGAACAAGAATGTATTTCTTCTTTCCCCTTGGTTATTAACAGTAGCTTTTGTGTATTTTCAAAAATTTTTGTTTCATACCAAAAATAAAGTAGCACTATCTATTTAAAAAGTTGTTCATATTTATGTTTATATATATATGTATATGCCTGTATATGCGTCCGGATTATGTACAAACACACATTCTAGGTGTAAGTAACCTTAGCTCACCACTTCTGAAGAGTATACAAAATATTTCATCTCTTCCTTCATTTTCCCCCTCAGAGGACTGAAAACAGAAAACTGCCATTTTTTAAAGTAATGGATTAATACATATAAAAATTATTACATCTCTCAATTATATATACATCTCTCAAATATTATCTCTCAACAATTTTCTGTACAGCAGCTCTTATCATAGGGGGAAAATATATTTAGGGATTGTAACAGTATTATCCTTCACATTCAAGAGCACATACGATATTTCTCAGCCACAGGAAGGTGTATGGCTTGGAAATAATTTCTCAGTGCTTGTAAACAAAGCATATATGCATATATAACTCTCTTGTGCATTTTATTGAGTGATGGGGACTTATAGGTTGTATTTGACTGAAGGCTGAATACTTGATTTTAGTTGGTTTTTGGTTTTGGTTGTGTTGGTTGGTTTGTTTGGGTTTTTTTGTTGTTTTTTGTTTTTTCGTTGTTGTTTTGGTTTGGTTTTTTTGTTTGTTTTGTTTTCTGAAATAAACAGTTGTGTGAAGGTTTTTTAATCTGTTTGTTAGTCTTGAGGTTTTGGTCATGCCTACTACCACCCCTTCCTCTCCCTTCTCTTTCTATGCAGGATGCAATATTTGTTCTCTGTATCATGCTGGGACATGTTTTGGGAATTCATGGGATTATCACCAGGGCTACTGCTATCAGGCAGGACACATGCACATTTTATTATCTCATCCAACAGGTTTTCATTTTCTATGCACATTGAGTCAGTATTGAGGGGAAAACATGCTGCCATTACTACTGGCAGAACTCGATAAATATTATAATGGTCTTTTCAGTGCTGCAGAAGCTCATTCTGTCATGATAATTCAAAATCTAAAAATTTCTTATAGTCCTTATTTCCTGTCTCTTCCTTTCTCTCATCTGCCCTTCCAAAAATGGACGGTATCCTGACCCTGAGCAGCCTAAAAGATGGTGCTTATGCATAGGCTGTGATTTGATTAGTCAAATTATTTTGTTGAGCCTCTAAAATGTAAACATGTAGCTGCAACCAGTGTCCCCTTTTGGGAACTGTGACAGTTTGGAAGATGACAGGCACATTAAGGTAAAATACCTGTTAAAGCAATGAGTTAGGTTAGTTTCCTAATACCCTGAAGAGCACCTGTATGGTAGTTTAATAATCTACTTGTATTTGGTGTGGAGCTCTATTTTGAGTTGTCTAGCACAGTAAAATCTGGCAGGATTTGTGAGAAAACTACAAGAGATGAGACAAGATTAGCTCATCACAGAAACCATATCCACACGAAGCTGACCGTAGGACAGTCTTTGTATAAGTCTGTGCTTCTCCTGTGGACACAGAGTGTGACCCCAAACTGCTGCAATATACCAGCAGGCATCAGCAACTCACATCTTTTTCTCTTCACTTTGGCTTTGCCCTGTTCTCTCCTTCCCCAGCAGGAAAAAAAGAAAACAAAATCAAGATTTTTCTAGAAGAATTTTGCCTGTGTGAGTGCATGTACCCTAAATACAGCTGACTGCTCACAGCTGAGCTTCCCGAGCAGGTTGTCTCTCCTGCGCAGCCTGAGGCCGTGTGATGGGAATGGGGCACCGCACCATCTGCTGAGCGAGAATGGGTTGTACTCTGGCAGAATTACCTACCAAAAAGGTAAGTTCCCCTCATGCAATCTTCCTCTGACAGTGTCTTGGGAAGTTTGTTGTATAGACATTGTTTAGTATTTTAAACAGACATTTCCTTCTAATATATTTATTAGAGATGATGTAACTCGGTTAATGTAAGGATAAAAATTGTTCCTGTGGTTATTAACATCTCTGCACATCTGAAATTTAAGGCTTAAACATATTGGTGTGACATGCAGTGCAACCTGTCCAATTTGCTTAGTGTTGGGGTTTTTTTGGTTTTGTTTTTTGTTTTTGTGGAGGTTTTCCTTGTTGTTTGGGTTTTTTTGTTTTGGGGGTTTTTTGTTTGTTTGTTTTTTAACAAAAGTGCTTTTCCCCCCCATTACAATTTCTTTCCTTCGTATGCAACTTCTGTGTCTTGGAAGAAATGTTCTTATTTTTTGAGTTTCCTTTAGTGCTGATTTCCTCTGAATGTATTTTCAGAACTACTTGTACCACTCCTTTTCTATCCATTTGGAGTGTGTGATCCTTTTTTGTATGGATTTTTCCTCTGTCTTCCCACTTCTATCCCTGTCACCCACCTCTCAGTCCATCCTGTGCCATTGTGAACTTTGCTGCCTTTTTTTTCCCAAGTTAATATACTGTCTACCATTCTCTTTTTCCGAGTCATCACATTTAAATGTGTGCAGAACAAGTTTTGAAATTCTGCATGTTCTAGTTACGACAGGGCACAAGTTAGGTTTGGAGTTTGTATCTCTCTTTGACAAAATCTTAGGAAGGTGTTCTGAAACCTTTCATTGTGTTAGTAATAATAATTGCACCTCTGTCTCTTTCAAAAGGGGGGAAAAAAAGAGCACTTAACTAGTCAGATCATATTTTCACCATCAGAAACTAGCCCATCTGCAAGAAAGTTAATTGGAGATAATTTGCAATTTAGGGCAGAAAACAAAAGCAATCATTTAAGCATTCAGGTAAAAGATAACTCTAGCATTAGGAATGAGGCGTATAGGTGGGGAAGAGGAACTGTGCTCATAATTCCAGGACATTATGGCAAGAAGCTGAGAAATCTATGTTTCAAACTAAGCAGAATATTTAAAAAAATAAATAGTATATAATTTCTTCTACAGCACCTATCTCTGAAGGCTTAATCAATGAGAGCACTGTGAGATCAAGCCTTTATTATCCCTCATGATGCCTTTCTTTGGTTTATAGTAACAAGACCCAAATTCTAACTCTATATTCAGGCACTCTAATTGACACTTCCCAAGCATACGCACGTTCAGCCTGTGCATTTCTACAAGGTAGGCCTTGAAATGAAATGCAGGATTTTGAAGACCTAATTTTTAGCTTGCTTTCACCTGTGCTGGAAGTATTTGTCTTGAATGTACAAGAAGAATTGCTTTGTGGGGCAGTCAGAAAGCACAAAGTGTTCCGCTTCAGCTGGGTGGAATAGGTTAAAGTTCTCTGCCCAGTATACAGCTAGGAGTGTGCAGAGAATCCATTACCCTCTAGGTAGTGAAGAACCTAATTTTTTCCTTTTCCAGCTGTGCCCTTCTTTATTTATCTTTTTTCTTTTATGACTCTCATCATAGGTCTTTAAATATGGGATGTTGTTTGCTAAGAAACCACTCCATTATTCCAGGAACATATGTTCATGACAAGTACAAGTCATGAACATTTGAATAGTCTCCATCTGGCATGAATTAACATGGTATCATAATAAATGAGAAGTGTTAATACTAAGAAGCTTGTCTAGGAATTCTAGATTTAACCAATATTTATAGTTATATGTATGGAATTTAGTTTCGGTTTTGCTTTGGAGAGCATAGATCGAAGTATGATTTACCATACCAGAACTGACTGCAAGCCACAGGATGCTTCAAGGAGTGTAATTCTTGAAATAACCTGATTATAAAGTCAAGTCTCTGTGAAATCCCCCGGTGCTTTTTAGCTCTTAAAAATACTTCTAAGGAAAATAATAAAAGAAAAAATAGAATATAGTACTGTATGCTGTAGTGAAGACAGCAATGCATGGGTGCCAACTTAGCGTTATTTGTTAACATATGTATTTTAAACCCTTCAGTCCCCCTGGAGTATATAACATATATCTAGCATCCATATGGCCATATGGAGACACTACACTCATTTAAATAACAAGTGCACAGTAAAATTATCTTGGCCCCAGAGTGCATGTTGTTTATAAAAGGGAGTTACTCTTCCTAAGTTAAACAAAGAAAAAAAATAATCTGCTGAACCATAAGCCTAAAGTACTAACCAACAGAAATTTTGAGACAAGATGAACTTCTACCATAATATAACAGACAACGGTCTTTAACCACTACTGTGTATTCTGTGAAGCAGCCAAATATATTTTTAAAAGTCAACATTCCCACTGCACCTTTGTCTATTTTGAGTATGTTGAAAGTTTTACTGTCCATTTCTGCAGTCTTCAGAAAGCTTCCTCTGTTCTGTTTTCAGTTTCTTTCATAATCATGCAATATTTTCGAATGCATGAAAAAGATACACTAATACTGATACATGTGAGAACATAGCAGCCCTGCCACGTTTGAGTTAGATGTGATTTTTGATTTTTTTTTTTTTTTTTTTTTTTTTTTTAACAGTAAGGTTTCCTTTTCTGGTTATATTCCATTTAAAGTGGAATTTCCTCTGCTACTCAGACTGCACACATCCTTGTGCCATTCATACACCTTTCTTACTGCCTGAAGTTGAATAATTTATAGTAAGAAAGCTATTCTCTATTTGGTATAAATCTAAAAGGAAGTGACAAGGCAAAATTAAAAGGTAAAATCTTAGGATTTTCAATATAAAAATGTTTAGAAAAATATATTAGGATCAGCTGTGGCCTACAGAGGACTTGTAAATAATAAAAGGTTTAGGTAGGACTTATAAATGATAAAAGGTTTGGGTAGGACTTCTGAAAGTACCTGAAACATTTAAGCCAAAAGACAGAACACAAATTTTCATCTAGTGACTGGAGTTAAATTTTCCACAACGAGCAATGGGCAAACAAAAAGTAATTGTAAGGGGGAGAGAGATAATTGTTTTGTTTAATCTTTCTTACTCAGTTCTGCTTTACAACATTGGATAATATCTCAGCCGAAACGTAACATACACTATTGTAGACTGTCCTGCAGTGTGCCGATTAGTTGCCCTGTGGCAATACGGTGATGTCTTACACAAATTTGGCAGCTTGTTGGCAATTGAAATAAAATTACACATCTCTATAGCGCATTTTCCAAATGTGTATCCATTCTATATAGTATGGTATCATCCAGCTGGTAAAAAAAATCACAAAATATGTTAATTGATCCCAAAAATATAATTTGGAAATTTCATATTATTACATGCAAATGGTTTATTTAGCAATCCTGTCGTTCAATACATGATTCAAGCTATTCACTTTTTTTTTTAATTCACTCTCCTTAGTTTTGATTGAAAGGGTAGACAGTAATGTTCCAAATTCCTCCCAGGTCTTTTCTTTGCCGTAAATCTTTGGAAACGAATGTGTCCTGGAATAGTTCTGGAATCTGGAACATCTCGTTAGACACAGACAACGTTCAATGCATGTGACCAAAACGACACTTTGGGTATGTTCACAAGCCCACGGCAGCCTCAGGTGGAGATCTCAGCTGTGAGGAGTCCTGGAACCCTTCACCAGCTCGTTCTCCAGCCCACGTTTCTGTCATGTTCTGCTGCAGCCATTTCCCCACAGTACTCCATGGTGTAGTGCTTGTGAGGAGACGCACTTGCATTAGGAGATATCCTTCTGGATTCCTTTGCACTTGGTTGAGTTATTCTCTATAATGACTTTCATTCTGAGGAAAATCAGAAAATGTGCTGGCATGAGGAGTCGAAGAAATGGAAATACATGGAGCCACGAATTTTCTAACAATTTTCAACAAGAACTTGTGTATTTTGGCTGAAGTAGGGTTTTGTGGGTTTTTTTCTCTTCCTCTAGACACAAGTATGACACTATGTTAGAGCCAGTAGTAGGAAAGGGTCAGAGTCTGGCAAATTGCATAATTCAAGTCCTGTTTTTAATAAAGGTCCTAGGATTTGGCACTGGGGAAGAAGCAGATGGGTAGTGAGCTAGCAGTCTTGTCTGGCTGCCACCCACAAGTAACATACAGCCTCCTTGTTTAGTGTGTCTGGGCATAATTTTCACTGACACACAAAGAAGTATTTTTAGGATTGATGTCAGTTCATTGGCTGAACGGCATTGTTTGGCTTGCTGAAATGATTCCCAAAAGCACTCACTGCTTTTGAGAATGGCACTTTCCTCTTTGCAGAATGTCATTATTCTGCATGGTAATGACTGTTTTGAAGGGCAGGTCAGGTAGTCAAATAAATGTGTGGTTGGTGCTTTCTGATTGTTTCTAAAATAGGCAGGCCAATTTCTGCTGAAGGAGAGTGAGTCTGAAGTGTGCCAAAAATCATTCTGATTTGCTAGAGAAATTCCAATAGCTGTAAGCACAGCCACGGGAGCCCAACTAATGTGTGCAGCAAAAACGATCATGTAATGTTCACAATGTGGTCATCTTATCTTTGTGCCTCTGTGCAGCCCATACAACAAATGGGGAGAAACAAAACTGGCTCCGAATTATGACCCAAACCCATAAGCGTAGAAATCACAAATAATTGTGTTTGTGATGTGAATGCTGCTTTTGTAGGCATGTGTCTGGTGTTTAGTGACACCAGAAAGGAAAAAAAAATAATTTTCCATTTATAGAAATAAGAAATGCCAAAGATTTTATATAAGGATGATTCCTGCTTTTGAAACTGTGTGGACTGAGAAGGCTGTATTAGAAAAAAACCCTGCCCAAATACCTTTAAAACATTTCTGAACAACTGAGAAAGAGGTTTGTCTGGATTTCCAAGGGAATTATTGTCCTAAGTCACTAAAGAAATCTACAAAATTCCATCTGTAATTACTGAACATGGTCAAAGAGTGAGGAATAATAAGAGGAAAATATGCTGAAAGTTGTTGCTCTCTGACAGTGTATAATGAGCGTGTCAGGTAATACAGCTTTTCTGTATGGCAGAGTACAATCTTTCATCCTGTGTCAAAAAGCTTCTCTAAAGTGCTTTTCATATTAAAAGTGTCAGATATATATCAAGTTTTTTCTCAGTTTTATGAGGCAGAAAGTGAAGAATGAGTTAGTGATTTGCTAAGATCACTAAGAAATCAAAACCAGAATGAGGAGCTCAATTCTTCTTTCAGTCTCTTCCTTTACCCTCATGACATTTTAGGAGTTTTTCTTTTTAAATAGTTTTAGAAATGTAGGAATGATACATTTAAAGACGCTAGGTATTACATCCAAACCAGTGGGGTTAATTCATTTCACCATGTCCCTGTCATTTTGTGCCACTGAATGCTAAGCCCTTATTTTATAATTCATCTAAATGGATTTGTTCCCAGCTTCTCAGTAAATCTATTTTATAAAAAGTTCTGAGCTCTCAGCAGTATTCTTGACAAGAATCAGGATGAAACCAAGATATTTTGGGTTATACTGTGAAAACTGAAACACAAAAAGCCAGTGGTTGAGTTGTCTCAGAGCAGTGCCAGCCAAGAGCTTTCTCTCCTTTTTTTTGTTTTTGTTTTCTTTTTTGACTGTCATTCCATGGAGTGTGGTGGTCGTGGTGTGTCGTTGTGGCTAAAGATGAAAGTTCTTTTATCTTTCATCAGACCAAAAGTATTGTTGAAAATGAGGCAGTGCACTTCAGTGCAAATGAGGTCATCTTCACGCCTGACACAGAGCTGGATACTCTGAAATGAGGCTGGGAACCACAGTTCGGAACTTGGCTACTAAGAGTTGTGCTTCCTGCAGAGTTTGGGGGGATGGTCTACTCATTTCTTACACTCTTAGCACCCTGTAATTCTCAACATGTGTTCACATATATGTTTCTCTTCATCCCATGGAGGCTAGCAATTTTAATTAGTCATATTAATCACTTCAACAGTTAAAAGATAAAAGCAGTTTGTACTTCACAGCAATAAGGCATATGATCAAGGGAATTAATGCTGACCTCGCTCCTCTTGACAGTTGTTCCCAGCCTCTATTTAAATGAAGTCCGCTTCTTTCGTTTCATTTCCTTAGAAGTGCTTGTGTGCCTGAAATAATTAATTGTTCAAATAGCAATTTTAACCTAGGTCTTGACGTGTGAAGTTTCATGACACCTTGGAGTTCGTCTAACAGCTTACTGCTTCCTACTGGGCTTCCTCTCTCTCATCCTGTAGTCCAGGCACTCCTGCTTCTCTTGTGCCAACTCCAATGCTTGTCACTTGTTTTTTTTTTTTAAATGTCTTGAATTATTGTTTTGCTGGCAAAAAGCTGAAGCACTTCCCTGAGAGGACAGACGAGCACGTGGCCAGTGCAAGAGAAGCTGGGAACAGCGGGACTGCCCCTTTTGACATCAACAAGCCCTTTGATCTTCTCAAGTGTCTCACAGGGTCCACTGCAAGGTGTATTTTGGCAAATGCTAAAAGCTGCTGTCAGCAACAGTCCTGCTGCCTCCTGCCCTGGGCAGCTCGTTCCATCCCATGTTCCAGTCCTGGAGGCCCTGGTGTGGTCCCTTCTGATCTGAATCCAGGAACCGATGTGGCTTAACTAATGAGTTTAAAAAAAAAAAAAAATTTGCTGGAGTAGTTCTCCTACCTATTTCTCTGTAAGACTCAACAAATAGTTACTCTGGTGTCACAGCTCCTGGTGTACTTGGAGTTTCTGCTGAGGGACAGTTACATGAGATGTTTTCATTACTACCACCTTGGCTCTGCTGATGTAGATGTTTGTGAAACTATTCTGGAATATCCAAGCCAAAAAGTGACATTTTTTTAAACTTCTGAGACAAATCTGACATTTTTTAACCCAGTCAGCTCCAGTTATCTTCCATAACCATGACAACTAGTGAGCTGCAGCCTAGAGACAAGAAATTCTTAAGCAGCTTTGTAACTGAAGAAAATAATTCAGCAAACTACAGAGTAAGCTAAATTGACCCATTATGATTTTAAACAGACCTGAGAAAATCTACCTAAATCTAGTGTATTCTGCACTATTAGAAAAATGAAGATCTGCATTTTTGCACCTCTGCATACTCTCCCCGAAGTGAAAAATTCCCAACTACTCCAAGCTACTATTGTCTACACATAGATCATATTTACTGCTTTTATGATTTTCCAACCAGTTCTACCAAGTTAATTGATCATATTAATGTAATAAATAACTGTGATAGTTGAAATTTTGGAAGCTTTTGAGTAAATTAGGGGATTTCAGTATTTGACTTATATCCAGTTTATTAGGATTTCTTCTATCCTGCAATTAGACCCTCATTCTATTTAAGCAGCCCTTTCAGCAAAGCACATATTTGCAGAAGGCAGTAAGAGGTCTACGCGCCATAGTGGTGTCCGTGGCTTCACCTTTCTCATGGTAGTAGTAATGTTGTTACTAACTGGCAACCAAAACAGCTGATGTTGGCAGAAAAGAGTTTGCATACTTGACTAAATGGGATTTAACAAATTAGATTAAATCGAGTTATGTTGCAACTTGATTTTGGTTTGCATTTTTAAAGTTGTCCTGTAGTGATATTGAGACACAATGCACTATTATATTAATGCATTATCATATTAAGTTTTCTGAATGTAACTCTTAATTTTATAAGAACTGGGTAACAGCTTGATGGAGTGCAGATTCTGCAGCTGTTACTGATTTTAAAATGCATTTAACTCACCTTTTTTTTAATTCAAGAGGGTAGAATTCATTTATTTTATTTATCTTATGTATTTAACTTAGAAAATGAAACTATTTGCGCTAAAGCTCTTTGAATCTGTTCAGAAAAAAGTTCAGCTGTATCACAAAAATTCTAGCTCCAAGTGTTTTTTTTTTAATAAGCTAAATATTTTTACATTTTAGCAGTGTAACCATTTTACAGGGGTTTGTTATAAATCTGTTCTAAAGTCTTCAGTTTTTCATTAGCTAACTTTTGTCCTGGGTATTCCTTTATTTTGTCCACTCTCTTTTCCTAGTAAGACCTTATAGTAAGACCTTATGGTGTTGCTATGAAAATGCCTTTTTTTTTTTTTTTTTTTCTATGCTGAATTGCTTGAGCAAGTTGGTTCTGGATTTATTTGTCAAGTGTCAAGTGCAGAGGGTCAGCCCAACAGTGTTCCTTCTGCCTGATTCTGTTCACAATGTTTGACAATCACAGTGACAAGTGACCTTCAATAAAAACATAAGGAGGTTTTAGACTTTAAACAGGTGGTTCCAGTGATTTGCACTTTCATACAGCTTTGAATTTGCTGCTTGTGCTACTCTGTTGACCTATGTATAAATGAAATGAACCTATATTTGTAGATACCTATTTTGATATATTGTAGTTTTCATTGCAAAATATAGAATAGAGGATGAACTGTAGAATCTCTGCTGCAAAATACAATTTTTATAAGTTGGACTGGATGTATACAAATCATTCCTGCCTCCTTGGCTATCCGTACCTGTGTAATGTGTAGATTTGGCATGGGCTTTTTTCCAGAAAAGACAAAGACCTCCCCTCCCAAGTTGGTCACAGAACTCAACTGTGCATGGTGCAAAGAGTTTGTGTAGAACTGGTTTGAGGTTTAGGGAAAAAAAATATTTGAGTTGTCAATAGAGATGTAATGAGCCACCTGAAGCCTTAATGCTCAAACTGCTTACTTTATCAGTCAGGCTTGTAACTGCCACAAAAATGTTCTTTCAGCTATATTTATGGAGCATCCAGATGTCAGCTAGCTAAATCACAGTCGTATATTCTCTAGAGAAATTTTAGGTCTTGTTTCTAGTTAAATGATACAGCAGGTGGTAATCAGAATTCAGATCAGATGTCAGCTATACCAGAAGTTTTTGTTATCTCTCTTTACCCCTATTTTTGTGAATGTTTTTGCATGACATGGACAGAGGAAACCGTAAAGCAGTGTGATAACACTTTGATAGCTACAGTAGAGGAGATTCACATTTCTTATCAGTTTACTTGGATTTTCTTAATTTGAGGCACCAACTCAATAACCTGTTTTAATAAGTAATACCTTGTGAAATCTAAAGTGAAGAATTAGAAAAATGGTAAGGTGTGTGTATAAAATATTTTAAATGAAATTAATTTGTTCTGAATTTTATAGAGAAGCAGCAAATTGTACATTTTCTGTCTCTTTTTCCATCACTGATACTACTTGTTCATTACAAGTGTATAGTTATGTACTTTACCTTTGTTTTTTTCTGAAGCTACCATTACTGTTTGGAATACATAAGTTTTAATTTCATCATAACTAAACCCGAAGATTGCATATTTGTAAAGTTTTTCTAGTTATTAGAAATCTATGAGTGTGCCTTGATTGGGAATATTTGGTGGTTTAACAGGTCATAGATTTTTTTGTTTCACTAGGTCTTTGGTAGAAACATCTTCTTTGTAATTCTTAGTTATCAATTAAGTTTAATCATTAACCAATGTTTTATATGCAAACTATATGTATTTGTTGTTTTTTCTTTGCATAATAACACAGTCATAAAACCAGAGATTTATGCTTTTGTTGATACACAGCACTATTCATTAGTAAGCCCAGAATATTGATGGTATCACAAAGGCTTGAAAATATTTTTTGCCAAAACTCAGAGTTAAATTAAGGCATTGAACCTTGGTTAGCCTCTTTAAAAAAGGCCAAAATATACTCTTTTTCCATACTGTATATTGAAGCTTTTGTGAACTGCTGGACTGGACATCTTGCCAACTCTGTGTAGTCTATTGTTTCACCCAGATAAGGAAGACCTCTTGGTCCGTGGCTGCCCTTAGATGGTCTGTGACATCTCTTGTCTCACAGATATTTGGATTTAGGAGGCAGCGTGGCAGCTGGATCTCAGGACAGCATCAGGATCCAGACTGCTCTGAGCATTGGCCACCTCAGGTAGAGAATATAGTTTGGCCTACATTGTGCAGGATTAATGCATCTCAAATGCAGATTAAATAAGGAGTTGGAGTTTTGCTACTTGGGGGAACAAAAAAAGAAAACCGAACATACTTATTTCAAAACTTTTAGACCAGTTTCGTTTCTGGTGCACGTGTCAGGCTGAGTGTGAGCCCCAAGCAACAAAAGAACATTTTATTTCAAAAGAAAGAGTCTAAGGGGTGTGCTCATTAGATGCAGTGCATGCATTCCTGGGGAGGAAATAAAAAAAAGACCGAAAAACAACACACCACACACAAACCACCACCATTTTTTTAAAGGTGGTGCATAACTTAAGGCTGTCCCTTGATGGCAGTAACTTTTGAACTGGAAATTTATATACTTTCCACGTGCTTGTTTTCCTCTGCAGTTCATGAATAAATGAACTGTTAGTGCAACAACAATATTATAGCTCAGTGTACTGCAGTTTTTGTAGACTGTCAAACTGATGGTTTATGCAATACCAGTGTGGTACGTAAGCTGTATCAGTGTCCCGGTCACCTGAAGATGAATATTGATAAGCCTCAAATGCTATAGCAGTCAACTTTGAATAATTTTCTTTTTACCAGATCTATTAATTTTTTTGAAGAAAGAAAATGAAAGGAATAATACTGCTTGCCTGATTTTACATTTTCCTCCTTGATCCTGTTGACATCACAATACTGTGGGTTATTTTCCATTAATATAATAGTAGGGCCTCCAGCTGGAATGTGTGCTGCTCATCACAAACCTTTGAGCCCAGCAGTTCAACAAATTTTCAGTCTGCTTCACTGTCTACATCTCTGGTTGATGCCTTGTCAGTTTGTCTATGAGGATATTGTGGGAGACAGCATTGGAAACCTTGCCAAAGTCACAATACGCATCGTCACTGCTCTCCCATTCTTCACTGAGCCCATCTTCTCGTGGGAGAGGGCTATAGGATTCATTAAGTATGACTTCCCCTTTGTAAATCCATGCTGACTACTCCCAATCATAATGTTTTTATTTCATTATTTCCAGTAACAAAATGAAAGTGAGTCTTTGTTAGAAAAGGTTGAGACTAGAAAACAAATCAGTTACTTTTTGTCTTAATGCCTTAGGGAAGTCATATTTTGCTGTAATATAACCTGTATGACTATAGATCTGTGATTTTCAAAATTGCAGGTGTAAGTAAGCATGGTCATAAATCTTATTTTCAACAAACTTTATTGCCACACAAAAAAGTGTAAATATATTATTTCCAATATCTGAAATGAATTGTCACAGTAAGGTACTAAGTTTGGTTTTATAGGTCTAGTTCACATGGAGAGCCCCTTAAAATGTAAAACCACATTTCTGTTAGTGAAGTATCAGAGCTAAGGTAGCAAAGCTGGTATGTTTTTTCTAGTATCAAAAGAACAGAAAATGTAGCATTTTTCACTGTTTATAAAGGTTGTTATTTAAGTATGTTAATTGGTCATTTCTACCCTATTTATTATTAACAGCTTGACAAGTTTAGAAAAACTTTTCAGGATCTGTAACAGTAGCTGTTTCTGAGTTTTGCTAATTAATAGTATCCAATGCATTAATTATTTATTTTCAAGCATGTTTAAAACGCCCCAGGGATTTCTTGTTGCAAAGTGGGATAACTCATGCTGCCCAAAATTAATGTGAAAATGTTACAAGACCGAAGATAGCCAGAAGCAAGCTATTTGACAAGGCCTGCAAATCTCATGTGTGTGCGTGAACTTCAATGCTTCCATGTGTTGCTCAATGCTGCTGCCTTATTAATGTAATTGTCCATATTAAAAGAATCTGTATTCAGGAGGTTTTTTCCCCCCCCTAAAGAAATGCTGACTAGTGGGTATGAGACTTTGTACTTCTGTCAACTAAACAAAAGTCAATTGTAGTCATATTTTCATACATTGTGACTCAGAACTGCATGAAAATGTTTGTTGTAGTAGATTGATTAGTAGGGGTAAAATTTGCAAAACTAAATTCTCACAAAGCTCATGTCTTTTATCTGAACCAGAAAATACATTAAGAATATACTCACAAATGTGCTGAGAAGAATGTCTGTGGTCTGCTATGGCAAGGAAAAAAAAGGATTTGCATATTACAGAGGGATTAGTCCATGCCAATACTCCGTGTGAGAATACGTACAACCACAAGGAATATCAAAGATTATATAGGGGGTGTTTCAGTGACAACTATTAGAAATATTGTTGTCAAAACCTGATGATGATTTTGTGCTAGTAAATGTCTTTTGAAGCAATTGGACAGAGACCGATCTATAGACAGAAAGGGTGGCTTTTGTTCCCCAAAACAAAAGGGAGTGGATGCCACCCTCTCATTTATAGGGGAAAGAATTTCTCTGTCATGCAGTGACAATAAAAAAGACAAACAGAACCAACGAGTAAAAATGTAATCTTATGCAGTTTTTTGTTTTCTGCAAATGAATTCATGTCTTTTGTTCTCCTTTTTATTGTATACAGGCACTGTGAAAGCCTTTGTCTTTTCCCCAAGGTGTGTTTCTGGGAAGCAGTGCTCATTTTCCATACATATAGTGATATTCTAGCATCTTTGCTACCTTTTTTGTTTTCCTAATTGCACACACCTTCATTTTTAAAGAGTTTTTAATAAATTTTACCCCGCTCAATTTGGAAATTGCCCTGAGCAGTACTCCTTTCTTTTTTGAATCCAACTTATTTTTTTCTTTATGATATTGTTTATCCTCCTACAAAATCCAATTTTTTTATGAAAAAATATATTTCACATTCCAGGTACATTGAAAACTGTCACTGATACTTTTCAGCTCTATTTGTGGGAATAGTCTCTAGTCACATACATAGCACTGCCAGCATTTTTTAATTTACTTCTAGAAGTTGAACTATCCCTATCTTTAGTGTGGCCATTCAAAACCAGCTAAGCCCTCTCTTTGTCTTATAACTTACTAATTTTATTTTTGTTTCTGAGGCTGCTACAATGTTCTTTAACACAGGTGTTCTGGTTTTTATGGCACGTGCCAAAGTAAGGGACCTGAATGGAAAGAGAATAAGGAGTCCGTGTTGGTTCGGCTCTGTTGAGCACAGAGCTGCTCCATGTTCAGCACTCCCAGCCCTGGCCACAAAGCCTCCGTCCTATTCATGAATGACGTGTTTATGGTACTGTTAAAAAAAATACGGACAAAGGCGGTGACACGTGTTCCCCTACTTTGATATCAACCAGAATAATTTTCTATGTTTTTGTTTAACCTGGAATGTATGGCGCATGTAATTTTACCCACGACATTTATAGTTAGTTAAAAATAACTCTGCAAAATGTTTTTAGTTTGCCAATTCATGAGTGAATCCCTAATGGCTAATGGGTTAAAAACAAAAAAAGTAAGGGATTGCATCAAGAGGCCAAGAAGAATGAATTATCATAATAGATGAGATGTACCCCTACGCTGACTCTCTTGTTATTCATAATGGTTAGATTCTCAGATGGAATGTTCAATGTTTGATGTATATAAACTTATGGGGTTTTTTGTTATTGTGTTACTACAGCCAAGTAGTTATTTTATTATTTCAGTTCTGAAGTGTATATATATATATATATATATGTCTAAAACTAATAAGCATCATATTTAGACAGTAGGATAAAAATGGCAATGTACCTTAGTTATGCTTTGGAAAGAGCCGCTTATTTCCCTGATTCATTAAGTTTAAGTCACAGAGGTGTGGGTTTTTGTGGTTTTGTTTTTCTGTGTGTGTATTTTTTTGGTTTGGTTTGGTTTTGGTTTGTTTTGTTGTTTTTGGTTTCGTGGGTTTTTTTGGTTTTGTTTGTTTGTTTTGGTTGTTGTTGTTGTTGTTGTTTTAACCCCGTGATTGTTGAACTATATTTACTGTAGTTATACAATGAAGTGGCTTAGTTGACCTTTGTTTGGAGTGCATGAAACACTGTGATCTTGAATTGTAGCCCAGATTTTACTGGCACTTAATGAGGTTGATGGATTCTGGAGAAAACTCTGCTATCAGTCTTTAAAAAGTGCAGCTAATAATACTTGGAATGCATTTTCTAACTAGACTTTAAACACTGTACTTCATCAGGAGATGTCTATACCTTAAGATACATTAGGAATTTATTTGACTTTAAGATTTGTGTTCAAAATTATTTTCTCTTGCAACAGTGAAGGCCTTACAAAGAATGTAATGGAAGCCCAATGCAGTGTAATATAGACTGTAATTTATCTGTTCTCCCATCTTGCAGTGACTTAAGCTATATATAATTTGAAAATTGCTTGACATAGAATTATTTTTTAAGATCTCAAGAGACAACTAAAAAAATAATGACCCCCCAATACTGACAAATGCATTTACACAATGCTTCAAAGTATTTATGTATGAAACAATATACTATAGACATTGCAATCCTAATTGAGATGTTTTAGAAGACTATTTTTAAATGCGGAGAACTTTTTATGGAAAATCAAGTTTGGATTTACAACAAATTATTCCGTGTAAATATGTTCATTCCAGGAGGTTCATATTATTTCTTATCACATGGTAAGAACTTGCTGAGACAAAATAATATGTTCATATATCTGATATGGGTATCTCCATATTTTTTACTGGAAAACCGGAATTTTTCAGCTGATAGACCTCAACTTTTTGTAGAATTGCAGTAGATGCTGAAGCTCATAATCTCCAAAATTGCTTCTTTCTTTAGGACTATAGCATCTATAACCTGCTATCTGGGAATAGATCCTTGTGTGAAGTTCATCAAGCATTCAAGTGTCAAGTCTGGCAACAGGAAAGAAATACCACTTGAATTGCATATATTGTGAGCTCAGACATCCTTTTCAAAACCTGAACTCCAGTCTGAATACAGATGTATCCATTCCATGTCCCATTCTCACAAACTAGTGGTCAAGAGATTTGTTTTTGTCCCTGTGTGAACACTCAAAAGTCTGTCAAGTAAGCGTGTTTTGAAAACTCCTAAATTGCTGTAAAATTGAATTTCACTTTTTGCTTAGCTGTAGTCAATTGATTTACATAGGTTTCAAAATGCAAATAATCAGTTTTCAGGGCCCTGAAAATGCTTCTAACACATTGATTGTTTGTAAACTTGGTCTATTTGCAGTGTTTGCATCAAAGATGTCTCTGTTATTATAGTATTCTAAATTATTTTAAAACAATGATCACTTAAACTTTCTCTTAACACAGTTACAATGGAATGAGTATATAAAATTCTCTACAGAAATAAGGTTTTTTTCCTCTCACTCTGCCTTAAACCTGCTTTTCAGAGGGTTTTAGAAATCTGTCCAATGTATTGGTAAGGACAAGCATTCAATTTTACCCTGCTTTTTGGAGAGCAATCCAGGCAGATTTTTATCTTTTGGTTGCTGTCTCTCTCTTTGGGAGAAAAAAGGTGATCTACTATTTAGTCAAACCTGTTTTATACAAGTTCTCTGTTTAATATGATTCTGGTATTCCTGAAACACTTTTTTTTTTCTTAAGACAATTATCCTCTACCTTGGATTTTCCGTCTTTCAAATACTGTTTGGAAACTGCCACATACCTTCTTACTTTATAGTTGTTTGAATTACATGTGTCCAAACTTGCTCACTTCTTTTGTCCTTGAATATCATCTTTAAACTCTCTCCGATGAGTTTAAATGCTGGTATTGAAGTAGAGCACAAGCTAAAAACTTGCTCTGTAAAACCTGACAAACAAGTTAAATAGATTATGACTTTTGATGAATACTTTTGACATTGCAATTTGGTAGTGCAGTCACTATATTTTTGTCTAGCCCCTCTTCCAAACCAGCCAGCTTGAATATTCTGAACTGTCCAAGGACTCATTTTATCCTACAAATGTTTATGCAGATGTGTTCTGTACAAGTTAACATATTATATAAACTGAGTTTTATTCTCAAGCTTAGCATTTCATTTTATCAGTCTGTCATTAAAAATAGCCAGTTGCAAATTAGCAGTGCTAGCTGCCTCTCTTTAATTAATTTCCTTAGCAATTGTGAGGTTCAGAATTACTTTCAGAAGCATTTAATAATGCCAGTGTTACATTTATATGGTATCTCAGGACAAAGGAGTTAATCATGACACAGAATCTAAACTGCAGACTGACAGAAATAAATCAGATGAGGGAGAAGAATTCCCACCAATATTATTTCACAAACGGTGGCATCTAATTGCCTTCTGTGTGTTCACCAGGACTACTCTGAATCTTGTTTCTGAATGATTGATTACTCGGCTCGGCTGTTAAACTGGATTTGCAGTTTGTCGAAGGCTGTTGTGAAGTGAGTAAGCCTTGAAAATGAGTTGAACGGCATCATACATTACTGTTGGCTGCTGTGTTGGTTAATGCTGCACATCTAGCCCTCTGACATTATCACAGACTCTATAATCTTCTATTACTGCAGGGGAATGGCCTGCTATCAGTAATGTGTTCAGTCCTTGAAAGATGCAATATCAAAAGCCATTTACTTCTGTAGGATTGCAAGTTTGTTCTATGGATTCATATTGCGTTATAAAGGCATAAACGAGTTGTTTGGCCACTGTGTCCAGCTGGAGCATCTTGAATAGCTACTACTGTATATATGTCTACCGTTTAGGTTTGACATTGTAAATGCTGCTGGCCCCATATGTAATCTGTGTGTGCTTATATACAGTGACTTACTGTATCATTTACTCTTTCCTCTCTACCTCTACAACAGTGCTAAACCTGTCTCACCGTTATCCAAAGGTCTCCAAGGGCAGGCAGTAAGCTCCAGAGTACAAAGCACATCCCTTGTCTTCAGTTGTACACCCCTGAAAAAAAGTACTGGAGTACTGAACAGTGGCTAATATACATATATATATATATATATGTATATATTTCAAGAGACTGTTGTTTTACAGAGGTCAAATGTTGCTCAGTCTCTCACAAATTTGCTCTGTCCAGCATTTACCTATGTTCTTATGGCTGTTTCTAGTGCTTGCTATAGGTTATTCTGACATCTCCTGCTATGGATAAAGTATTATTCAATGTCATTTTAGAATCATAGAATCATTTTAGGTCACTTTCACAGAAGAACAGCACAATCATGCATTGTGGACTACATGCACTGGCAGCTTGCCCAGTAGCAAAATCAAAATATTAATTGTGGAGCAGAAATGCAGGTGGGCAATACTGTGGGCACTCAGATTCATTCAGCAGATCAAATGGGAGGTTTTGCTTTCAAGAAAGACTTTTTTTCTTTAATATCTCAGGATTCTGTTTGCTTTAGTTTGATGCTGTCTTGTTAAAATATTTTCTGCATGTTTCTACATTAAAATTTAAATGACTTTTCTTCCCATAGTCATTGCTTATGGGCATAATTTGAAGAAACTGATTAATTTAACCATCTTGTGTATGTAAATCAATAATGGACACTGGGAAGACTAATGTTTGTAAAAGAAAAAATTGTATAGCAGTACTAAATCTTTTGTGGGATTTGTCCTCTTCAGTTACCAGTACAGAAATGATCAAGTTCAATCTGGTGCATAATACAAATTGCCTGTTGTTCATGGGGCATACCCCAGCAACGGGAGAGGTCTTTTTGCCAACATTGGGTGGCCCCAGTTCTGCAGCAGAGCACTTGGCATTTCTTCCTCAGTGTTACGTTCAGGACATGGTTTCTAAGAATTCACACAGAACCTTTAAAAGCTCTGTAGAAGTAAAATAACTTTCATTTTTCCATTGACTTTTTTTATCTCCAAAACTACACAGAATTAAATTTTTTTTAAAAAAAAAAGAGGGAGGGGGGAAGAAAAGTCTCTCCAAAGTAATATTTTGAGGAACATGTCCCTTTCCTGTTCTTTTATCATAATTGGCAGACCATAGAAACTCATCTCCCGAGTGTTTCATGAAAAATGTTTTACCAGGATGGCTGAGCAGGCTACACTGGAACCAAGTCCCAACTGACATGTGCATAACCACCTTAAACAATTTGTAGCTGTAGTGAAAGTGTCATCTGATAACAGATGGGTGAGTCCATGCCACAGCAGCTGAGTGAGTTGCAAGAAATGCCATGTGGCTGGATTTTATTTTATTTTTTTTTTTCCAAATTTTCTCTATTGCGTTCTTGCCACAGAAACCTATTCCCCTAGCTTTCAAAGTGAGAAGGAAATTTTATTGTCTCCTTAACCTCAAAGTCCTTTTCCACCGGTAGTACCTAGAGAGCAAGGGGACAAGACCTATGCTGAGACACAGCAAAGGAGTTTTCCTTCACTCAAGAGGTTTTATGTGCAAGGTAAAACGTCCGTCATAAAGGTCATTTTTACTCTAGCGGTTTTGACTCTCTCGCTTTCTAAACAGGTAACTGTGTCAGCTAAACCCAACTGCGCAGAGCAATTCAGGTCCTCCTTGTGAAGTCATACAGTCATATCGCTCTTTCAGGGGTCACAGAG
This sequence comes from Caloenas nicobarica, assembly GCF_036013445.1. Classification (NCBI taxonomy): domain Eukaryota; kingdom Metazoa; phylum Chordata; class Aves; order Columbiformes; family Columbidae; genus Caloenas; species Caloenas nicobarica. The sequence continues at coordinate 9,129,727 of NC_088256.1, forward strand.
AAGGTTGTCCTTTGGCCATAGATTTCCATATGAAAAAAAGTACAGATGCTATGGACTATGAAGCTTGATTTTTATCTTTCGGTTTCCCCTTTGCAACATCCCTATAAGCTCTCTTTGGGGGTTATCCTGACAAACACTTAAAATAGATGATGAAAAAAAGAAAAAGTTGAAACAAAGATACTTACGAGAGAATTGTCTCTGGAGTGGGAACTCCCCATGGCATATCCCAGATTCTCAACCAACCTTCCTAAAATTAACACCAAAGGGAAATAGTTTTATTCTGAACTGAAACACCAGAAAAAGCCTTAGAAATTTGAATTTCAGAATTCTAGCTCTTCCTGAGCTGATCCATGTGAGTGGAGTTAAGTTAACATGGCAAGTTACGAGCTAGAAAGTGAGTTCTTTGGTGCTCCTTGTTTACAGCAGCCTGCCGTGGAGAACCGGGGAACTGGTAGGCTGTTGGCAGGAAAGGATGTTCACTAAGACAGAAGTTGGATGTTTCAGGCTGATTCCTGAGAATATGGCCTGAATTGCTTCTCATACTTCCCCATGAGCAACTCAGAGATCACCGTGAGGGTGCTCAAAATTTGGTATAAGTAAAATCTATGTCAGGTTTCCTTAGCAGAGGGTTGTTTCCTGGGAGGAATTGAGGGGTGGTGGCTTCCCTAATCCAGGGGTCATTATCTGTTAACAGTCTTCCGAGGAGCTGCTACATGACCGTGTCATTGAGCAGTGCACTTGGATAGGGCTTATGGATGTGGCTGGGGGCAACGTCAGAGTTGTCTGGAAACTCTCGTATTTCAAGGGCTTCCTCAGAGTCTGGGTTTCCTGAGCCTGGACTTCTGCTTCTCTTGAGAGACCTCTTAGCAGTGAGGATACCGAATTGGTCACATGTAGCTCCTTGGGTGATTTTTCAGTTAGATTATTTTCCATGGAGCGTGTATTCGTTTAATTTGGAATTTAAGTCGATCTGTTATCAACAGGTGGATTACTTCTGTGCTCAGACATGGCTGCACTGAAGCACATCGCTGGGTGGGGACCATTGCGAAATGGAGATTGCCAGTTATATATTGCAGATATTTTGTGTGAGAACAAAGTTTTTATTTCTAAGTGCAGCCTGCCAGCAAGTGTGAAATTAACTGTTCCAAGTTTCCATTGGACTTTGCAACAAGATTAAGTTCATTCAAATGAATTATCTAACATCAGTTAAATCATATTAATGCTGTTTTAAGGAAGAGCTTTTAAGCTATTTTGCAAATGGGATTTTCTTGAATTTGTGCAGCTTTATAATTTATTGAACATTTTTAACCACATTCATATTTTTCTTTTTGTTGCATAACAAAAATACTATTGAAATAATTAGTGAATGTTTGTCCTCTGAAAGCTTTGTGGATCTCTGGTGCCACCAGAAGCTCCTTTTGAACAGGACTGAAATGTCGTTACATAATTCCTTTTTCACTGATTCACAAAGTCAGCTGTGTCTTTGTTTCATTCTTACTGTGCTATGGTGTTGTAAGCAGCAGCTCCTCACACCATCAACCTGAAAAAGTACTATAACATTTTAATGTGAAGCACTAGGCAATTGTAGCCTTAATTATTTGGAATCTCAAGTTTCATAATTTTAATATTGAAATATAAATGAAATAGAAGCATTAATATTTATTTATTGGTATTATTCATAAAGTGCAACACAGATTTATATGTCCAGGGATTTCTTTCAATTTTTAATATATACTTTTAAAACAGGACAAAATTAATAATTAAAAAATTCCTCACACGTCTGAATTACACCAGATAATATAAAGATGCACATTATAGTAGCTCACGAGAGAATACGGTTTGAGAAAATTGTCAACATAAATTTGTCTGATAAGGTCAGAGTAATGCTGCTGACAGTAGAATAAGGAAGAGAAAATATTTTACTGCTTCCAGGCATCTTCATGTTAAGTCAAGTAAAGAATAAAAAGAACAACTCAAGAAAGGAAAAAAAAAATAACTCAAAAGAAAAACATAGAAACCATTTTTGTATTGTTAGTACTCTTGCAAGGCTCTGCATAAATGAAAAGCTGTAGCACATGCAGGTTGATTTTCATATAAGCTGAGACTGAATTAGACAGTAGATTTAGTTATGTCTAGATCCAGTAAATGCATCCTTTGCAACCCAAAATCACAGTCAGGGTAAGGGTTTAAGTCCTGGCAGTCAATTTTATGCTTTAAATTCACTTTCATATTTGCATTCAATGTTACTCGCAATGGACAGGTCTTAGTACTGTGAATACAAATTGAAGGTGTGGGTTTTTTTATTTTTTCTCTTAACATCCCCAGTAAGAACAGAATTTGGAAACTACCCTTGTGCTTTTTCAGATGTTCTGTAAATAGAAATCAGTTGTAATCTTTGTTTGCCTCTTATGACATGGATATGAAGATTTTTTAAAAACTATATACAAATCTGAATATAGACATAGGAATCTCTAAAAGAACTTACACGGCAGATACGAATATTCACTCGCTTGTTCCTAATTTCTGGACTGCTTGCTCTGTTTATGTGCATTATACTGTACATGCTTCATAGTTTAAAGGTTTTTCTTCTAGAAATGTAAGTTGACATTTTTAGACACATTCTGCGGAGCACTAATTGTGTTCTCATTGACATTAATACAAGTGGTTAGCTCAGTATATGGTGAGCTCTGGTGCTGCTACTTGCATGATTAAGAGCAGGATCAGGATTTTATTTCTTAGATCTTTACAAAAGATATCATGTCATATTAACCTCAGTCTATTCACATAAAATACACTGCATAAACAGTCTTTTTTGTTTTTCCTTAAGCAAATTAACTGTCATGCTAGGTTGCAGAAAGATGGGAGACAAATAATTCTGTCTTGCAGTCAGGTTTCTTGCTTCAATGTACCTTGGCTCTAGGACCATTCAATGTGCCTTTCCTCAAGACAGTCTACGAAATTATTTTGGGAGAGAATGAGCTTTTATGGATGATGTTCTGGTGATTAGGGAAAATCAGGTGCTAGGGAGTCACTGGGAGTGGAGCAGAGAACACCGAAAATAGCAGGGAGCACAAAAATACAGCGACTCCAGAGCAAAGGGGAAGGGGTTGATTAAAGCAGAAGGCAGCTCAGACGTTAGGAGCACGAGGAGAAAAAAGTCACTCAAAGCAAATTCCACCAGAAGAATAGAAAAAGAAAGGCTAAAAATAAGACCTTCCTCTTGTTTCCCTAATGGTTAATTGTGGTTTGGTCACCGATGCTTGAGAAAAGTGTGGGATAATACTATCTAATAGAAGAAAACAGAAAATGACAAAAGATTTTGTGGAAAATCTGTGGTTTTGGTGTTGGTGGATAGGGGTTTTTTTAATGTTTTTTTAAGATTCAGATTTGTTAATAAAATCTGTACTGAAATTTTTAATTGACATTTTGATTGCATTATTCAGTCTTGTTAAGATAGCAGTGAACTAAAGAAGATTTGTGAGGAGAAAAAGGTGATCATTTTAACACTTTTTTTTTGCTGGTAAGAAATGTTTTTAGTGCTCTAATAGTATTTCCAATGTCTAATTTACTTACACGTACAATTTAACACCTGTTTCTTTGACACATTAGGGATTACCAGCCAGATGCCTCTAAACAAATCGCCAATTATCTGTCCTTTTCTGCTAGGAGGACGTAGTCATTGGGGTAACTCCAAAGGCTTTGTGAATGCTCTACAACGTGCTTCAGTGAACTTCTGTCAAATGCTTTTAAGAATACGTCTGTAACTACCAGCAGCTGCCTGGTTTAAATTCAGTTTACAAATCATACAGACCTAGGGGTTTTTTATTATTTTTTTTTTAAGTGAAGGAAAATCCTAGGGGAATATTCTCTAGCTTCCCCTTGGCAATAATGATAAAGGTTAATGGGTAGTAACATGAAATTTCACTCAGGGATGATCTGTCTTGTGAACATAACCCTGTCCCATTTCTGGCAGTTTCCATGCTGTATAAACTCCCTGTTGCTGGCTTTGCTCCTACTGTTGCAAAAGACAGAGCTAAGAACTACTTGAAAATAGCCCAGTATAACTTCCTTTTCTTTTTACCATAGTGCTTTCACTTCAAAATGAGCAATTTCTTCAAATCTTTACTAGGTGTCTCATACTACCTCTGTTAGAGGTCCTTGCCCAGTAATACTTCCAGGTTGCTAATCTGAGCAAGATATTCCTCCCTTCTATGTCTGTCTGATAGGTGTTTAGATTATTTATGTCAAAGCTATTGTAGTCTACTTGTTCCATTTTTGTTACAATTTTAGTTGTGGTGAATTAACAATTTTCTTTGTTTAATTTTAGCTGAAGATCTCAGTTTTCTTTTCCAAAATTGCCTGTGGTCTATATTTTTTTTTTCCCAATCAGATGTCCCACATAACCTTAGATGATATTTAAGAAAGCAGAACATTTTTTGCTTTTTAAAAGTGGACTGCAACGTGAAGAAATAATACCTTCAAAGGGTACTGAATCTGTACAAAAGCATATAATAACAAACCATGAGAAAAGTGTAGGATCTAGTCTTCAATATCTAAGTAGCCATTTCAGGCTGAGTTTAATCCTCTAGCAATCCCTAGGCCAGGAGGGCTCAGGGTTTACTGGTTGAAGCATATGGAAGAATCCCAAAGGATCATCTAGGACTGAAGGGACTTGCACGTGATTACATATAACAGGTTTATGTACTGAGAGATAGTTATTGTGAGGTGTGCTACAAAATGAACACAAATCACTAGCTTCTCTGGAATGTGTTTGGAGTAAGTTATTTAGTTTGTACTGCCCACTGGTGAACCCACAGGGCTGGATTATCCCCTAGTCAAAGCCCACTACCACTAAGCAGTAGTAGGGCTTCATTCATTTAAAATATGTTCCCGGAGAGGAGTCGATGGTCTCGAACTCTCTGATTTCAGTACTGCTTGGATTGATCTTTTAAGAGGCAGAGGGGAGAAAACTAGTTGCTACCAGAAGTAGGTGCCACTGCTCTCCACTTCATTCACAGAAAACCTCATTGTACAGAAAATCATAATTTGAATGCAGAGTGCGTACTCTATGTACATCCCTATCTCTGTGTAGCAGATAGATGTGTGAGCAATACCACAAAGCCGAGTGTAGTTTTTTTTCACTCTGCACTGCAGGGTTCATAAATGCCAAATCCTCTCAATTCTTGGCAAGAAACAGAAAGCCGAGCCTCCTGCCTAGATGTCGTTGGAGAAAGCAGCGTGCTGGTTTGCCCTTGACTTTAATGGTCTGCAAACTTCAGGTGAAGTTTTGAGACTACCAATAGAAAATACAAGCAGAAGTTTAAGTAGCTGGCATGTTGGGTTTGGTTTTTTTAAAGTCAAGAGAGGGGAGATCAGTTATCGCTTCCTATAGGAGACAGTGAGAGTAACTTGTAGAGATGGTTAAGAAACTAATAATACCTCAAGGTCTTTTAGGTAATAGAAGATTGAATGATACCCTTTTCATTTTGGATTACAGTAATTTATGTAGTGTCAGACCCGACAGCAGAGGCTGTCAAACCTACTATCTCGGGAATTTATCACTTTTATTTAAGATTTATTCTTTAAAGTTGTATCATAAGGTCTTTGTTCTGACATGACACAGATTGTACGTTAAGATGTCAGTTATTTGTCAACGTTTTGAAACTTCTCAGACATTTGTATCTTCATTTATGCTTATTTTTCCATGAACCAATTTTCCTTATTTTCATGAAATATGCTTGTCTCTGTTTACTAAATATGAAGATGAAGATTCTAGATGATTTTTACCATGATGAAAACACTAGATTAAAGTTATATTTAAAGAATCCAGGTGTTTTGGTTTGCTATTATTATTATTATTAAAATTAAGATTAAAAATTACCAATCTCTTTTATTTGTCCTCTTCAATGCTGGACAGACAAAAAAACTCCTAAATATTTTATTTTGTTACTCTGTTCCTTAATATTGGTCATCTATTGACCAATTTTTTGTGTGTGCGTGAACTGGAATAAATTGTTATGAATGTTCTTTCTGTTTAGAAAAATAATGAGCAAAAATTCAGCATGGTTATAGTCCTATGAATTTTCACATTGAGGTATGAATATTAACAATGTTAAGAAGGTGCTCAGCAAAAACAGCTGTCTGATATACAGAAAGTAAAAACCGCATGTGTGCACCACGCTGTTACTGTGTGCAGTTCAGTTGCTTATTCAGCCCAACATATCAGCATTTTAAATTTGTCATCCTTAGTACTTATGTTTTGCTTATCTTTTCACTTGATATCACAATATAAACTTTTATTTGCTGAAGCAATCATTATTTAAAGAAAATAACTGCATCACTAAAGTAATAGTTACTTTTCTATTCATGCATTAAAAAGTAAGCTCTGCAGTATTGAACTAAGAATGATAAAAGTATGTCATCTGTGGATTTTAATAGAAAATACATTGAAATCCAATGAAGTTTGCTAATGAATGTTGGATGTGTGTGTTGAGTTAACGTTAGCACACAAAAATATATGGCACTTAATTCTTTGCTTGTAATGATAAGCAGTCTCAATGGAAGTGTCAATAGAGGACCAAAGCCACATGGAACTATGTCGACTTCTTCGATACAGTCATCACTGAAATACATTATATAAAGTATGACCAAACTGCTGGTGGAACATCTACCAGTGGTAGACAAACTGATATATTTTGCCTTCCCTAAGAAAAATACCACTTTTAGTCTTGAATTAAAGAGAATGGCGGTTGCAAGATCACATCAAAATTTAAAACATATTTCTTGCTTGACTCACAGTTTAAGATATTTTATTTCAAATAATTGTAACAAATCTCATTTAATAAACAAGTATTATCATTAGCACATACCATTTTCCACTATGGCTCCATTTTAAAAAGTCTAGAAGGTATTTGTGCTGTGTCCAGCAGCATCATGGCAGCAAGTAAGTACATTAGCAAGCTGTCATTCAGCCTAGTACATTAAGTAATGAAATCAGAAGGCAAGAGAAAGAGATTTTGTGTTTGTCAACCTCTGACAATTTGAAATCAATAGGAATTTGATAACGTTGAACTGTACTCAAGGATAATTTCCTAGCTGATTTTTCCGCAGCCCTCCTGCTTTACCCATATTTTTTTTTTCCTTCTCAGCTGAAAAAAAGATATATTCAACACTGGGCGTATTGGTAAAATTAACAAAAAATAGTGTATTGAGTGGGATAAAAGTAATGAGAAACAAATTATCTTGTTTATAGCTTTCACTATCCAAAACCAAACGTATTTTATTGGCAGCCTGGCAAAGCTAGATTCCTTTACATTTCCCAGTGGAGCCTGCCTCATGTGAGGTATAAAATTAAGTAAGAGATTGCTTTTTAAAGTAAAAGTAGGTCAGTAGTACTATTTAGTAAATAGATGTCATTTATCAACTTTAGTGGTACGAAGTGCTCCAATGCTTTGGGAAATTTGGATAAAACAAAGAGAAGTTATAAAATTCTATAGCTTTAGAGATAAAATAAGTAGTGATAAATGTAAGGAACCATGTGTTGATCCACATGTTAAACTATATTTTTGATGGCTATGTTATGTACCTAGGTATTTTCTCAATCAGGGGCATATTTTGTCAGTGGAATCCCTTTGAGTGCTTGATGACTCAGAAGCCCTTAACAGGGCATGAGATTAAAAAAATTACACTCATTGCCACTTTCTGAGAATAAAGTGTCGCCCAAGACAGGATGGATGCAGTGTTATTTATGGTTATTTAACATTTACATTATTTTTTAAAAAATATATTCAATTTGCATATATTCCTGACGGGGAAAGAAAAACTAATAGCACTTTATGTACAAAAATAGATATTTTTTAGGATTTCTAGAGCAACTATTTGTAATTTCTTTGATCTTTGTGCTTTTCTGCTACTCAAGGAAGTCACACATGGTGACCTCAGTTAAGCACAGTAGCACTTCTGAAGGAACTTTCTTAGAGAGTGAGGAGAAGAATCTCAGGATATGAATTCTCCGGAAAAGGAAAAGATCTTTTGAAATTAAATAGATTTTAAAAGAAGCAGTCTTGCTCCTTTTATTTGTTTATAGTTAGAAATTGCTTGATATTCTCTCTTTGATGTTCAGCTTAAGAGCAGGACAAATTTCAAATCATGGGTGTTGGCGACTAGAATGATAAAGTTTGATGATGAATCTATTTCATGGCAAGGTAATATTAAAAATAAGGGAGTTTGTGGAGTATTAGAGTTCATTCCTTCATTATATTCCAGGCCTTGGATGAAAGGAGACCTTACACCATTTGTGGAAACTTCTGGCTTGCTCAGCAGTACCCATGCCTGCCTTGATGAAGTGTTGAAGCCACCATTCTTTAGTTTAGACAAAAAAAGGTATGTAAGATTAAATTTCAGCCTCTCAATTAACGGAATTAATTATGGAAATGAGAATATAGTGAGCCGATTAAAGGGAACCTTTGCTCTCTGTGGAAGCGAGTGCACTATATGCTCACTTTCTTTGTTGAAAATAGAAACATTCTCATCTGTTTTGCTGATGTGAGAACAGCTGTAAAGTTCCCCAAAGAACAGTTACAGCAAACTTAAGTCACGGATCTGCAGGTTTTGTGCCCGGCCTTGCTGGTAATTCTGTGAACTTCTGCAAATCTGCCATTGGAAAACAGATTTTGATAATACAGCTTGTAAGATTGTAAGATCACGGACTTCCTTGAAAATTATGGTAATGATATAGAACACAAGCCTACTTTATAAATAACAACTCTATAAATCATATTTTTCTTTCTTATTCATTTGGAGTTACTGGTTGGCACACATGTTCTGTTAGTAGAGGAAATGGAATTAATTTTCTTTCTTCATCAGCTGGCAAGAGGACAATGAGGTCTGTTAATAGTTGAGAAGCACTGCCTAGTATTCTATTGTTAAATGAAAGATTCCAGAAACAAAACCAGTATTTGTTAAACAACCAGCCAAGTCAAAATTGATCAGTCATAGTGTGAAAAACGTCACATAACATATGTTGTTCTTCTTCAGGAATATTACCAGTTTTTCTAGATCAGTAACTTTTTCAAAGCTTTGATCAGGTATTTCTGCATTAACTTTAGTTGATGCTTCATTGGTCTAGAAAAGGATTTATTCTGCTGAGTTCTTGTGATTAAAATCTGGGATACAGATGTCATAAAACGAGTTCGCATTATGTTAGGGAAAGTTTTGCTAATTTTTTAAATGTTCTATTACCACACTATGAATAAATATGAATAAATATGTATAATTTACATTAGGTATTTCACATATAAGGTACTTAGTTTTAGTTCCAGTTATTACAGAAATGCAAAAATAATTTTTGTTTGAAATTTTATAACAAAAACACGTTCTGACAGGAGAATTAGTATTTCTAAATATCCTGGTTTTCACATGCAAGTTTTAAAAATATCTATGGGTTCAGTTCAGGGGTTTTGTGTGGTTTTTTTTTTTTTACTTTAGCATACTTTTGTGGACACCACCATAGCGTATTCTAGGAAACGGCCACATTCTTAGCTATGTATTTAAAATTGAGGAATCGTTGTTTATTCTTGCTGGAACTAGATATTTGCTGCCTGTATACTTTCTAAAGTGTGTTGACCATTTATTTTTAAAACTGCCTTTTTTTCGAAATCTCGTGTCCATTTAGTTATAGTATATGTAGTCACCACAGGAACTTTCAAATACAATTGAAAAACTCATAGTACCACAGTATTTTCTGATTACCATGTGACTCAAAATGAATGGATGACTATTAATTAGGGCATTTTTCTGTATTTTCCAATAAAATAATTCTGCTTTGTCTAAGTAGTTAAAAGTGTATTGGAACAGGAAATTTATTCTCTTATCCTTTCTGACTCAAAAATAATTCTTTCTGGCACACTGGGTATTCTTTCGCTGAATATCAAGCTTTTATTTTTCTTTCTTTACTCTCAGTTGTATTTTGATTAAAATAATGAAAGGCTATAGTTACATGCAAAGATAAAACTTTAAAATCTTGATAATCTTTTTCCTATACGTTACAGGAAAGCACAAGAGGGATAATTGTTACCATTTGGAAAAATATTGGGTAAAACTTTCTTTTTTCTTAGGCTTTCACATCGTTTTTCACTTTTTTCTTCTAACACATAAATTAATATTAGAAATTCTGGCCACCTTTGAAAAATTACTTTTTTCATCTATTTTTTCGTTATTACTTATGAGACACATGCTAATACCATCTGTTAATGAGTATGGTGACAAGCTACATCTTCTGCTCTTCCTATCTTGGTTTCCTTTGAAGACACTTTAAGGAACTCACTCCTTGATAAATATTATCAGTCTCAGGCCAATTTGTTATGAAATTTTGATCAAGGTATATAAGAAGAAAGAAAAACGTTTTGAATAAGGTATATCATATTTAAAATGTGTTATTGTATACTCTGAATAAATGTAAAACTTAAATTTAGCATAATTCTTTACAGCAAAATTTAACTGTTTAACTTGTACTCTGAGTGAGGTCGTTTCCCCAGATAGAACTTACCCTTAAGAACAGAATATGGGCATGAAAATATTTGTGTCGTCTGATACTTCAGGATTCCTATATGACTTGTTTGTCGGGTGAGTACGTGGTTGGCACAGAGAAATGTTGACACAATTCATTTTCTATTTACAGTTAGCACAGTACTAACAGGATAATCTGATCCAGATTTTTATGAAGCTAGCCAAACTCACCCTGGTTACTGCATGCTGATTAAAATTATTTCTGTGCACTTGACTATTGTGTAAAGTGAACATGAAAAAAAATATGCACATTGTTGTCTTTTGTAATCAAAAGTGTTTTTAGCTATGCATGAATTTTAAGCATGCTTACCCAAAAGCTCATGCTGGCCTGCATCTTGAATTTGGCACAGTCTTCATGAAAATAATCCTGGCAATAAGTGCTGCTACCTCTCTCGTCACATAAATGAAGTACTCATAGAGTCCTGGGATGGCTGAGGTTGGAAGCGATGTCTTAGTCCAGCCCCTGCTCAAGATTCCAAAATCTGCCTAGTGCATGTTAAGCTCATGTGGGTTTAAAGTTGTAGTAAGAAACTCACTGTTTCTTGAAAGGCACTCGACACATTATGGGATCAACTCCTTAACCACTGTAGTATTCAGCAATATTATTGTAAGTAGTTACTTTGAAAGAACTATTTCTGAACAAATATGTCAAGCAAATAGAGTTCTTGCTGTGGCCATAGTTTGATGCTTCAGTCATTCCTTGTCACTGTCGAACCTTGATGCAAAGGCCTTTCTTTTATTGTTCTTTATGAACAAGCTACGATATTACATCTAAGGTGGTTCAGCTATGAAGCAATGCAAGTGAATTTACATTGAGTGGTCTAGGACTGTCAGAATCAGTCATTGCAAAATATCTTTCAGTTTGAGCAGTTCTCGAGAGTCTCTCCCCACTATTACAAAAGTTGTTTAGGAAGAGATTAGATCCTCAGGTGCTCTATTCTGGCATATGACCCCTGAAGTCAGTAAAGATACAGTCAGTTAAGTGTATGGTCCTCTAAAATGGTCATTTCTATAACACTCAAAGAGATTGCATTCAATTTCTGCTGCATGACCTGATGGGAAAATGAGATGCAAATAAAAAACGTAGTTGACTACTTGAATGAATAAAAGGCCTCATTGTTGCCCAAGATTACAGGAATTGCATTGTTCTCAGCAAAATCTTCTGTAGGCTGGCAGCAATACAAACGTTTCTGAAATGTCTCTTCTCTTTTTTTTTCCTTTTTAAATAAAATAGGATACTTAGAGATTTCACCTCCTCTTTGGGGATGAAATTATTTCCTTGACAGTTGGCAGAGGCACGAGATTCACAAATCTCAGCAACTGTTTTCCTGGTGGAAAAATCTAAGTGAAATGATTAGAACATCTGGCAAAGCTCTTGAATAAAACACTACTTTGCAACAGAACTGATTCAGTGTATCCTAGGACATTACATCAGTGTCATTAGAACAATTAATATTCAAGACGTGCTTAATTATCATTATATTTCACAGATGTTCTACAGGAAAAAGTGGAACATTGTGATTTTAGGTTGAGCTCTCATGCAAGCAGTCTAATGCAGTGGCACTTTCTTCCTATAAAAAAATATTAACACCAGTGACTGCTAAAACAAAATTATGTGTGAGAATCTTAGCAATAGCAAGTGCCCAGCATTTCAGATCATGTAAACAATAAATACAGTGTTTTATCACCTGTATTAGACTGGAAAATTTTGCACATGTTGGCACATTTCTGGCAAATGTTTTGTGCTTTAGGCTTGCCTAATGTAAGGATAATGGTAAACCAACTAGGAAACTCTATGGCTGAGGCAGGTATTCTGCTGCCTTAAGCACAAGTCTGTACATTGTTTTTTTTCAATCCTCTCTATCATTCACTTGCTCCCAACTAAAAACACAGCAGTCAGATTGCAGAGTGCTGCTGCTTCGGGGGGTGAATGACTCCCCAGTAATGTAGTCTGTCAAAAAAAAGGGATATTAGCATGCTATTAGAAATTAAAAGTATTTAATGGTGCCCAGGAGGTAAACCAAGGTTGAAAAGGAAAGGAAACCTTGAGGATATTTCCTTGCCTTCAGTACTTGAATTAGCAATTTTAGCAACACTTGCAGCTGTGAAAAAATTTGGTATATATTAAGCAGTTATGAGCTAGGTATAGTCTAGCTAAGAATGCAGGATATATGTCATTTAAGATAGCTGTGATAAGTCATTACAATTTACTGTTGAAAATTAGCAGTTTCCAGATCAAAACATGGGTAGGTACCTTTAGTGAAGACAAAGACGGCTCAAGGCACAAGGTGTGAAAGGATTCCCTTAGCTCATCATTGTTCTGAATAGGACATGTGTGGGTATATGTGACAAATTGTCAATTAACAGAGTATTGAGAAATATCCATTATCAGTTCCTCCTTCTAAGAAAAAGAAAAAGTCAGTCAGTATTTTTTTTTTTAGTTGCTGAGGTCAAAGGTACAGCTACCACTCTAGGTGAAAAAACAACTCCGTGATTTCATGAAGTCACTTGAGAATACTGTGAGTTGAAATGGAACCTTAACTCATCTGAAAATAAAAAAATGCTTTTACAGGAGATCCGCATTTAAGATTTGAGTAAGAAAAAAAAGTCAAGCTAACATCTTCCAATGATGAGCTGCGGTTAGCACAAGGCTGGTCCCATTCCACTTGTATTTAGTCACCTGTTAATTGTGAATAAACCATTGGAATAATTCATGGTTCATAGGAAAAATTTATGAGCATAGCCATTTAAAATCAAATAGTAAAATATATGAGTTCCAAGAAAGGAGAATAAATTATTGAAAACTCCTGCTTCCAAACAACTTGAAAATATGTCCAGTACTACTAATTAAAATTACTCAACTGAGCATCTGAATTTAATTAACTGAGTGAGGTTGTGATGGATGTGATGTTTACGTTATTTTGCCTGATATTTCATATCTAATGAAACTTCACATTTGTTTTCTCAACTTGTGAGAAAAATAAGTGTTCAATTATTTATTTAATCAAATATCTTGAAAAGTACTTCAAATAAACAGGGTGGGTTTTTCATAAAACTGAAGTATTCGCTGCATACAGTATCTTAAATAAATCCTTTAGGTTTAAAAACACAAAGAATGAGGAAGGTGGTGTTTCTGCAGATCCATGTGTTCTTCGATTTCAATCCAAGAAGTCTCAGGGGTGTACAGTGTAACATATCTGCTTGCAGTACTGTTTACTCTAAGTGGCAACACTAAATGTGCTCTCGTTTGACAGTGCAAATCCCTCGTCACCTGTGTATTCTGAACAATGTGAAGGAAATAATTTTATCTTATAACTACATCCTCTAGATGCAAGTTTTTGCATGTGAAATCCTGTGCTACCAGGCTACTCTGGTAGGCCAATTCACAGTTAACCATCTCTTTCTTGTTTTCTAGAAATTATTACTTGAACTGTTGCTTGCAGTTTTAAATTTGCAATTTTATATACTTTTTTTTTAAGCAGTGTAGATGGGAAAATACACGATTTTAAAAATTTATTATTTACTCCTAGACTAGTCTGCATGTGCCACAGAATCTACAGTACAGAGTAATTTTAATCAAAGAGTAACACTACTTTTATATAGTTGGGTTTTTTTACCCCAGCTTTCACCAAAGTTGGATTTTTTTGTAATCTTTTATATAAAATCCATGTTTTAAATTTCCACACTATTTCATATAGCTGGTGATTTGTGCTGCATTTGGCTTGGTTTTAAATTAAAGTAAGATTTACATCAGTACTCAAACAGTGATTTCTTCCTAGCTTCTTTCTTTCTTCATAATTTTTTTGCCTGAACAGCTTCATCTAATATATCTCTAACTGAATGGAGGAGAGAGGAAGGAAGAATGGAGAAAACTATTTCTTACTTTTAACTTTTATTTCTCTTACACAGCAGTTATTAAACTATTTTTATGCAGGAAATGTTGCATTATATTATTTAGTTCTGCTGACTGTAATTTACAGAAAGGCACTAAAAGCAGCAGGAGTTTCCACATTCACTTCTTCTCGTGCAGACAGCCTTTTGGTACTTCTCTTTGAATGAAACAGCATGAATTAGTATTTTGTGGGGTTTGGTGTGTTTTTCAGATATTTCTAACTTTTCATTTCTCATTAATTTTAAGGTCAGAGAACAAAATTAACCATTTTCAAAACTGCTAGTTTTTAAGGAGATTAACTGTTACTAGTATTGCAGTTTTCCATTAGCGATTGTGTGGTTTCTTGTCTCATCAAGCAGATCTCTTCAGGTTACTGCTCAGAGTGTCTTGGGACTCAATTTTATAGGCGAATCCTGTAAAGGCCATTCTGAAGAGTGGGTGCGTGGGGCTGTGTCAGAGCTCCTGTTTCATATACTGCTGCCATCAAGTTGTGACTTGTAAGACAATATTGTCTTAAAGAGTAAGCTCAACCTAAGCCTGTGGTTGAGCACTTGGCAGGAGATTTTAGACTGAAGTATCTTAAATTTGATCCTAGAGCTTATCTGACCTGCTCTTAAATGATAACAGGAATCAAGGTTAGTGAGTTTTTCTGTGTTCCTGAACCCTTCATCTATAGGTAAAGTCAGGGCAGAAACTTCCAAGTCTTAATGGATTTTCATATGTGCTTTTTAATACTTATTTCAATAGTGTTTCAATAAAATCTTCTTATTTGCAAAACAAGGAAATAAAACCCCAGACATGCCAAAATTCATATGTGGATTCCTTGCCAGGCAAGTATGCTCATTGACAACTTGCAAAATATGGTAGAGAAAGAATACTATTGATCCTGAAGTTTTTATTATTAGAGTTTAAAATAAAAGGGAAAATATGCTCTATATTGTGTTCTGTTGTGAGGTAGTTGCCACTAGATACATTCTATCTCAAGGTTTCTATTATGCTTATTAGAAGTCATTTTATTACTTTGCAAGGTTGTAGCCTGTATCTTTGAGATTCTCTTGCACAAAATTCTACCCCTCCCCTTATTGGTCTATATGACAGGGACAGTAATTAGTACCAAACTCCAAGGCAATTTATTTTCATAAAATTAATAATAATGAAGATAATTTCATTTTTGAAAGCAGCTCTGTGAAAAGGCATCTCAGATCACTGCATGGAGATCTTGATTATACAGTGAAAAGGAGCTATTCACAGGAGAGAGTATTAGCATAGCCACATTCCACTAAAAACACTCTTATTCTTGCCAAGTTTCTGTGCACAAAATCATATGCATGCTGTGTTGATGTTATTAGCTTCCATCGTTCAAGCTGCTGCAGTCTCCTCTGTATAAATCTCTACTGAAGAATCTTTACATGCCAGGGAATATGATCCCTAAACACTTTAAAGTGTGATGCATTTAAAAGAATGCAAAACAAAGTACACCAAAATCCAAAAAAAGATTGGGTGAATGACTATTGGAATTATTTCTGTTTCCTATCTGTGAAAATTGAATTGACTGGCAGTAGAAAGAAACACTTAACTGGTTTTGTTGTATTAACTTTTATTTCCATTGCTTGTCTTTAAATTCTACAGTTCCATAATCAAAATCCAGAAGTGAGTTAGAGAAAGCAGCCTGAGACATTATCTAATCAATGTATAAATTTAAACCTGATTTGAAAAATGCTGCTCTTGTTTTCTTTCAAAGCAAAGTAGTATGTGGCTCATAATGCTGGTGCAACACGTAAGAATAAATCACTGTACTAAATTGGTGACTGACAGACCTCTTTATTTCATGAATTTTTGGTGCCTGAATGCCTTCCTGAACAGAACATACTGGTTTGCACATATTTTGTGAGTCTACTTAGAATCCTAATTTCTGAAACCATCTTCTCATAGGGAAGTAGGGAAGAAGCTTTAAGCTTCCCTCTTCTTATTCCTGCACAGCTAAACTGTCTGCATCCTCACAGTTCTCATGCCATTCATGTGTTAAAAGATGAAATCTCTGGTTTTTGAAATGCAAAAGGGGGAACTACTAGACTGAGAAAAACAACTACTTGCTGAAAACAAAACTGTTGGTTTTGAGGGCTCTGAATATACAGTTACACCCAGGGATGTGCTAAGCCTCTTGTCAGACTTCAGCATTTTTGGCCTTGCTGTCTCAGTTCTCAGCCATATGGCTGAGCCAGGGTTTCACTGCACCGCAGTGTTTCGAGCTTCATCCCTTTCATTCATCCTTCTGTTACATATTCCAAAATTTGGAAACCCATAGCTGGGCTAATTGGTGGAGATGCCGTGGGCCAAGGGATGGAAAGTCAGAATTAACTTACTGGGAATTCTTTAGGTTTGTTTTTTGTTTGTGTAAGCACAGGGGACACTATTCACACAAAACACAGCCAAAGGAAACCAAGATTGCAAAATCAAACCCCAAGTTTAAAATTATTAAAACTGAGGAAGACTTTTTGTCCCTTTTACATGAATTGGGATATACTCTTCAATGTGAAACTTATCATCTTGAACTCTTGTTGGGAAAAACCTGTCTAGGAGTGAAATAACCCAATGAATTTGGAAGCCCTTTTCATTGTTTTAATAATTTAAAAAATTTATAGTCCTCACAAAGATTACAGAAAGACTGGAAAGCATATGCAAAATTCAAAAGCATCAGGCTTTTGAAACAGTTTCAGTAAGATAAAATAAACTTGTTTGTTATTAATTGTTTAAACTCCGTAATTTGACTTAACCTTATAGAAAATGTATATGTGTATATATGTGGCTTACTTTTAAAACTAAGAATTTTAAGAAATATTTTTAGTATTTTAATTTTTGTCAATATAACATATTGGATGTGGTATAGTCTTTCTAAGAAAACTGTGTATTTTGAGAAATAACAGACTGTAAATGAGTTCTGAATTTTTTTCCCAGATATATTTGTAGAGAGTTTTCACCAGTTTTTTCATGTTAGGCTGAACCCAGATGAACTCAGTAATGAGAATTAAACTGACCCTCAAGATGTGAAACAAGCCTGAGTCATACAGAGTAGGCAGAATAAAATGGCATTTTTCAATGTGGAAAAAATTACTGAAGTAAAGCGCTGCTTTAATGTAGTTCCTCTCTTGTCGAGTACAAATCAAAGACAAGTTCTTCCTGTTGCTTTGTAATCAGAATGATTACAGAATTGCACAAGCAAAAACGTGATGGAAAACCAAGAGGCTAGAGCAATATTCTATACATCAGCTCCCTCCAGCACTGCAGTGTCACAGAGCATTTGCTATTAGAAGAGAAAAGAAAGTGTGAAATATCGTTATTCTGAATCTTCTTTCTTTCCTCTGCAGAGCTTACAGATGTCATTGGCTCATTATCTAGCATTTTAAGAGTGATATGAGGAAACCAAGAGCAACTCGAGACTGTCACAGATACAGGTGGAATATACTACGCTGATGTTTGTAAAGGTAGGTTGTGGAAAGACTGAGGCTGCAGGCAAAAAAAAAAAAAATCTATTCAGCTAAACACATTAGAAGAAGACTGTTTTGTTCCCATCACATTTTATTCATTCATCCAGAAAAGTTAATGGCTGGGATATGTAGCTGCACATTTGACATGTTTCACATGTTTATTATAAATTTAATGTGACTAAACTTTGTTATATTCTACTTGAGAATGCCTTCAGTATGTGATTCATTTTGATTACTTGGTACAAACTTTCCTGTAATATAACCCCCCTTCTTCATTGTCCCAGATTCTCATTTATACAAATTTCTTGTATCATGAATTTTGTACAGATTCCTGACAAGGTCCCCTATGTCACTAAGCTTGTTAAGGTCTATGCTGCTCCATGCAGTACATCTAAAATCAATTTCAGTCACATTTGACCATTGTGCAGATGGAACATTATTCATGCATTAGACTTTCTAAGTGGGGTTGAGCAGAACCTTACATTTATTCTTTACAATTGTATCTGCATTTTCGTATTATGTATGGTTCAGTAACCTTTTGTAGAAGACCAGAAGATTCCTCTGGAGGCAACACAATGTGCATCAGAACTGATTTATACTGTAACATCTGTCATGTTTTCCCTAGGACCTGGTTGTGCCAGGATACACGTCATCTTTTCTAATGACTTATCAAAAGATAGAGGCTGACTGTGGAAAGAGACGTACCACAGGAATGAGTCTGATACTACTTTGCAATCTTTTCCAAGGAATAGTGGTCAATGTGCATTTTATATCCATTATCCCTTTCCTATGGTTATTCTGTTTTCTTACTCTTAATCTAAATAGATTTTCTATCCTAACCTCAGGATCCTTCCTTAGCGAACTCAAAAGAAAACTCACCCTTTACTATAAAACATCCACATTTTAGCTGGTAAGTAAAATCAAAGACGAGAAACTGAAAAACATGAAATCTGTGACTGTTCCTTTACAAAGGAAATGAATCTTCACCATATTAAAAACATAAACACTGCCTTCCTTCTAAAAAGTGTATTTGTATTAAAATAATTGCTCTAATATTTACATTATTGCATAGCCTTTTTAGGAAAAAACAGTCTTTGATGCCATATGTGAAGTTCATTTGCCTAGACACCTCAAAACCTTGAACTACTTCCATTAGTCGGTTCTGTTGTGTGTGAGTATGATGTAAATATGAACATTTTGTCATGGGAGGTCTGGTTCTGTCTTTTTTGTGCTTGGGGTAATCACTAGCTACACTGTAGCAGGTCGGAATTAACTCTGTAAATGAGCAGGAATTTTCCTTTTTCTTATAGGAGAGGTTGAAATTATAAGTATCATTAGTCCTATTTGAAAATGAATTTGCAAACTGTAAAATGGAATTTTATTATATTTGGAATTTAAATTATTTTGGTTAACACTAATTAGACCAAATAATAAATTTCCAAAATTACACATAATGCATGCATATATATCAAAGTAGTAAGTAAATTTCAAGTATAACGTAAGATGAGTATAATTTCAGTTGTGTTTGCAGATTTTAATTCTGCACCATGTTTTGTGCCTTTTTGTGATAGCTGGCTTTATTGCTTTTATGTTGATTCAGTTTAACAGATTAGTTTGTATGTTAGTGTGATTTAGGATGTTATAGGTATCTTTTTATTTTCCTACTTAGATCTCTCTTGTAACTGAAAATACACCGTGTAATTTGTAGGACATATATTTATGAGTTCACTACAAAAAGCTGTATTTTAACGATTGAACATAGTATTGTATAACATAGTTCTGTCTTTACAATAGAATGTGAGGTAAAACTGCTCTTCCACTGGAGCTGTACTGGTCATTCTGGGGACAGATCATCTTATTGCCTTCTGACAGTTAACCATATTCTAAATAATCTAATATTCATCACTTCATGGGAAGGAATCTGATATATAGAGCTAATTAGCTTAACTAGTGGAGTTACCTAGAATGTGAGGCCTGGCTTCAACCTCTTGCAAAGCAGAGCAAATCTGAAAGAAGAAACTGAAAGCTTCCCTTGCAAGAGAGAGCATCCAGGACTTGGCACATTCACCCGAAATATGGCAGGGGGACTGATGGGAACTTGGATAAGCCTTTTTCTCAGGAATTCTCAGTTTGCTCTATGCGACTCCGTGCTGTGAAGCTCAAAAGGCACCATGGTATCAGTTAACCAACAGCACTGCAATGAAGGGTGTTGGTTTACAGATGGTCCCATAGTCTCTCTAATGGAGTTTTTGAAAACACTTATGTACAAAGCAATTTTTAACAAAAAAGCATACTGTATCAGATCAGCTTCATGTCCATTCTTTAATGCTTATTCCTTTTGGAAAATGTAACGACAGAGGGACATGACAGGATCTCTTACGTAACCAGAATTAAAACGTACATATTACCAGGAAAAATGAAAATTTATGTTTTGTTCTTTCTGAATAGTATATTTCATTTTCAGTTTTACAAACAGCTGAACTATTCAATCTAGTAGTAGATCATTTGGTGGAAACTAGTCTACAGGTTTGGGGCCAGAGAACCGTATGTTGCTCAATATTTACCTCAAAGTCTGCAGCAAGTGCGTTTATTAATGGTTTTCTAGCTGTTTTGGGTTTTTTTTGGTTGGTTTGTTTGTACTGAGGGGGCTGTGGTGGGAGGCTTTTTTGTTTGTTGTTGGATTTTTTTTTTTAATCCATTTATTATCGTCATTTCTACAAGCATTCTCTTCCTGTCCCTTGCTTTGCATTGCAATGAACAAAAAATAACATTAAAAAAAAATAAACATTGCAGTTTTCTCTCTGGAGATGTCCACAATTTGAATGAATAATGGTTCCAAATTATCCTCAAAAGGTCAATAGGATGGCAATGTTGTATAAAACTGTATCAGACAACATTGACTTACCACTAACTTTTTGTTCCAGCTCTATTGTGTTGAAATCTCCAGACCAAAGCTGTGGGTATAATTCTTTTTATTGTTTTGGTCAAGTGAGACGATTTTTGTCTGTAAACATTGAAAAAAAAACTTGTATGTGGCTGCCAAGCCAAGTTTTCTGCTTGGTATTCGTGAGGTAATGAAAGAGCTGCTTTAGCTTTATAGCTGGATTTCAAAATAAAGAATCTGGAGAAGTATATTGCAAATGTAATGTTACCCAAGCCTCTCTTAATGAGAATTTAAATAAAGAATGACCCAGCGGAGTTGCAGCAGTGTATAGTGCTGCCATGTAGCAGAATGGAATCATGTCTCAAGCCCAGTGCAAGCTAAAAGTAAGGATTTGAAGCTTTTGGTCTCAGGGGACAAGGTAAGTGCCTTTCAGTTTCTCAAGTCATTCATTGTCGACTGAAGTAGCCTTCTATAGATAGCTGCTAATAGAAAGACCAAAATTATTAGAATATGCCTAATATACTGAAAAAAAAATAGGCTTTGTTTCCATTTAGCTTTTCAGTCAGTGAAGAAATAACACAAGATTAATGCCTTTTTAGAGGACAGTGGCTATGCACAGAATCTGCAGTTCCTTCTAACTCCACGGTTAAATGCCTGAAGTTTGAGGGATAACAGTGTTTCGCTACTATTCCTACTTTCTGCCAGCTTATGAAACAAGTGTTACATTAATTGCTTTAGGAGAAAAGATGAAAATAAAGGGTAGTATAAAATGTAAAACAGTATTTCAGACTTGTTGGCTTGGAATCTCTTTTGACATGGTTAAGTATCCATCTATGTGTTTATATAATGTAAAACATGAAATGGAAATATATGTGTCCCAAAAATAAGCCAAGAAATCATTGACAAACTCATCTAGGAAACAGATATATACATATATATATGTGTGTATATATATATATGTGCACACACAAGACTTCCTGGTGTGGGAATACTTGCTGGGTAAGGAGATTTCAGTGGTGCTAATTGCAATGGTCATGCAATACCTCACCATCATTATTGCTGAGAAAATTCTCCCCAGGCACATTGAGGGTCAATGTTTGATATTGGTACATTTCATTTATGCTTTCTTAGGTCACTTTTATTTTGATCTGTAAGTATAATGAGAACTTAAGTTAGTTTTTCTGGTGCTATGAACTGTTTAGAGCTAGATTTATGAAAATTGGAGGCCTTTTAAAACACAAGACTTGAGCAAAAGAGAGATTTATTACCTCAGAAAGCTTTACAAGTCATAAGTAATTGCCCACTAACTCTCTGAAATAAGTTTGTAGGAAAATGTACATCCCGTTCCTTATATAAATGAAAAAAACTGAGAGAGAAATGAAGTGATTTCCTCAGGGCTATAAGCTGCGATTGGAATCAAAATTATTACTGAGTAGTTTGTGATTCCAGCCCGATACCTGGGCTGTAACAATACTTACAGGGTCTCCCGTGCCTGTCTGTCACTTCTAGAATTACTGGCCCTGGGAGCTATTTCTCCGTGAACGACGATCATAGTTTACAGCTTCAGCTTATTCAGAAACAAGTTTGGTGGATGAGTTCCTGTTTTTTAATCTGTCCAACTTTTCACTTCTAGATATAAATTGTGATTGAATGATTTAGTTCAGATTGTTTCTAGTGAAAATGCCACTTCTATAACTTGTTCCATGAAATATTTCCATCTCTGTTAGCAACTATCAAGTGGTTTTTTTGTACTTGGGGAAAAAAAATTCTGCGTTTCAATGAATATTACTGCCTCATGCAATTGCATGCTGTAATTCCTTTTATTTGGCTGACTTGTAAAGGTTGAAGAAAGGATAAGACTTGCATTTCTTTCTGCTTCTGGTGAAGTTAAAAGTGATAATTTCACCAAGGTTAAGGGAAAAAAGTTTTGATCTGTAGAAATTAAGGGTCTACTGACACCTTCTGTTTCACAGGAGTTCTGTTATCAGCTGGAAAATTAACAGGTTTTCCTGGGCTTCATAGATTCCTGTGACCTGTCTAATTATCCCTGATGATTGAGACATGCAAATAATATCTGTGTCTCATGTCTTTCTCCAGGTTTTCACACTAAGCCACTACAAAGAGATCAAGTAAACTGGTTTGAAAACTTAAGGGATAATTCTGTGGCTTTTTTCTTTGGGCCATGCAAAAATTGAACTACTTTTGCACCTTAATTATTGCTTTATTTGATGAATGTAGACCTTAAAAAACACAGTCTGTGAAGATCTCTTAGCACAGCTGAGTTTGACTCACTAGAGCTTGCCTCTGGCAGGAGAAGCTTTATAGCTGCTTCTCAGCATATTTAGAAGAAGATTATTGCTGCTGACGCATTGCAAAAAGGTAACATTTGTGTGCATCAGTGACTAAATTGCCCTCTATTACACCACATACCATAAAATGACAAACCTCATCAATAAAAAAATGCAATAAAGAAAGTACTTTGGGATTTGTCTAGCTGTGGGGAACTAGAAGTACTTAATAACGTTGAATAGCTATATCCAGTTGCAGGTGGGAGGAGTTACTGCTTGTTATTGGAAAATTACCCACCGTGGATGATTTTTTTGAAAGTTTGTCTTGTTTTCAAATTTCCTAGATAAAGAAATCAGTCACAACACAAAACATTTAAAAAGTGGAAAGAATAATCTGTTCAAAAGTGACCAAATAATGAACAAATGCCAGGAGGAACAGATTTTTTTTAAAGTTAACATTCGAAGAATAAAGGACTATTACTGATAGCTAAGTAGCATCCAGAAGAGGTGGAAAGAAGGAATAGTCACATGTGAAGGCTGATTAGTGTCAGATGACCTTACAGGTTAGGACAGTTGGAAGACCAGTATATTGAGGAGATTAATATTACTCTGAAGTAGCACCTCCAGTTCACTGGTAGTTAAATTGTCATGGTGATCTTGTTAAAAGATAACAATTTTAATTTATTTTATTTTTTCAATTTCTGTAAAAATGATGTTATTCCTTATCTTCGGTTGTGACAAAATGGTACATGTAGTTCAGCCTGAGGTAAGTTTGAAGAAGGGCACATAGCAATGTGTGTTTCCATTACCCATGGCTTCCCTGTTGTCTTCCTTCTAGCAAACACAAGGGAGGACAGAGATAATATTAAGTGGTTCTGTTAAGCACACCTACCAACAGTGTGCACTGATACTTCTTTTTAAGTGTCTAAATCATATTATACAATGCAGAAAATGAAAACTACTAAGAATTATTAAATTCTGGTTACTGATTTCATTTAAAGATCCTGTATTTTGGGTCTTAGATCTTATCAATGATTAGACATATTCTTTTTGTCATTGGTAGGAGTAATCCTGTTGATTACAGCTTCTATTCTTATGCTTGCAAAGGTGGTACAATGTCCATAGTCCTGTCAGACATTAATCTTTCTTAGTGCTATATTTTTGCCTACTACAATGAATTAATTTCTTAACTGTAGAATTTGTTTCTCTGAACAAGATGAAGTACTTACACAATTTGGTTTCTTAATAGTGTGGTACCTTCCTATGGAAAATGGAAGATATTCAGGAGCAGGTGTTTTTTCTCTAGTCTTGACATAAACCAACATAAAGAGCCATAGAATTAAGTACAAAATTAGCATTTAGATAATTTATTTACTTTTTTATTAACAGACATATTTACATTTAATGATTGACTAAAAGAACATGAACTTCTTTTGAACATACATCTAACAGACTAAGACATAGCTTTGGAGTGGATAGGTTTGAAGGTACATGTTTTGTACCTTTCATATTTCTTTGTTTAAACAAAATTAATATTTTCTTCTTGAAATTTAACCAAGAGTTACTATCTATACCACAGCAGAAGTGTGATGTAAAGTAGAAAAGCCAACAAAAAGGTAAATTGGTGAACTGGGTAAAACTGGAAACCAGTTAAGAGTCCTGCATGTGTTTAACTTTGCTGTTTAGGTCTATAGGTGATCTATTCCTGTGCATTTTATATAAGCTCTTTGCAATATCCTGGCCTCAATTAATCAGTGAAAATTTAGAGAAGCCTTGAAGATAGAGACCTGCTTCTACAAACGGAGCTGCACTAGTGCAGATTGTCCATGACTTTATGATTACATTCTCCTTCTCTTTTAGGCAGATGTTTCTTTGAACCAAGCAGGATCATCCCACTGCTGTTTCCAGCTTTCCTCCTCTCTGTAGTGGGTTTTTTTGAAGTTTATGTTTTAACAGTGAGTGAGTTACAAATTGACTTACACTTATACTGCACTGCAAAAAAACTATTAGCCTTGCATTGTAATGGTGCAGGTATGAAAGCTGCTGTTGGAATTAAAATGTGTAGTATTCAATGCTTTTGAGCACTGAGAATTTTTTAGATTAATTCTGTTTATCTGATAAACACCTCTGAATTTCAGAGGGAATTATATCTTCATCTAAGTTTGTCTGAAATACTGAAACTTTATGAACATTACAATAGATCATTAATGTGAAGAGTCAGGAAGCCATTCATTGTTTTCTTACTAGTTGAAAGCTTAGCTTTACTGGTTGCTATTTCAGCACACTTGTGCAAATATTTAAAGTTCTTTTGGTTTTTTGTTTCTTTTTTTTTTTTTCTTAAAGATGCATTTTTTGATTACACTAATCTTTTGGTATGTTATCAAATCCTCTGCTACTTGTGTGATGATTATTAGCAGTAGGATTTCTTCTGTGTATCAGATAGATTCAAATACGTGACTTTTTAGGTAACGGACAATGGTTTTCTGGCTGCCTCATGTTGCTTTGTATTAACTTCAAGTTTTTAAATCAAGAACCTGAGGAAGGCTGCCCTTACGTAAGCTAATGGCTGATGAATGTACCATTGATTAACCGCTGGGTTTTCATTGATTGCAGTGTTCCAATTCCACGGGAAGATTTCAAACTTTATTTGTGTAGTGTTTCTAAAACGTAAAAGAGCATTTTGTATAGTGTATGCATTATGGCATGATTGCCAGATATAAATCAGGAAGATGGAAGAAATTTGTTTCCCTTGAAATGCCAAGAACTTTTATATCCTTTATTACTGATTTGCTAAAATAAAGGTTTCTTAGGCTATTCTCTTAAAAAGAAAGGTAGGTTTTTGAGCATTATAAAGGGAAGTGGTTGGTGCTGCTATGGTTCTATTCCATAAATAACTGTAAATTCTGCTGTAAATAACAGTAAACTAATAACATTTTCCATCTGAGCATCTCAAAACAGGTAATCAAATACTTATTTAAAGCTTAGAAAGAAGAGAATGAACCACAGTGAGGTTTGGCCACAGGAGGAAATGTTTTGCTGTGGAAATGGAAGAGCAGCCCCCTTCCCACACTGCTGCCACTGATGCATTTACTCCAGCTCCCAGCTGGGGGTGGTTCTTTGCTGTCTGGAAGGCAGCTAGGAGGAGACGCAAATACGTGCAGAGGAGTATCTGAAGATACATCCTTTTTAGGTGGAGTTCTCCTCTCCTCTGCTGTCCCTCCTACAAGAAGCAGTTTTTCTGAATCTCTTTCTGTCCATGATGATTTATCTCATGGATGCCAGCTCACCTTTTTGAAAGCCTTGGCATTGCGGAACTGCAGTATTGCTGTATTGAGAAGAACAAGCAGATGACCTTTCCTATCATTATTTTTGCAATTATCTAATCAGGATCAAGCTAAGGATTTGCAAACCTGTTTCTTCTCCCCTTTTCTTTTGCTCATACCTCCCACATCTAGGGTACAGCCTGTTTTATCTACAATTCTGAGTCCTGGACATTATTTTTCTTGGATATTTGATCCAGCTAATTATTTTGCAGCCTCCTAGCTGTATCCTTGGCTCTTTGTGAGCTCATGCTCCAACAGAATGCCAAGATTTTTCTTTTCAGAGGAGCAAAAATGGTGTGTGACTGATGTATGCAGGATACATGCTAGCTACTAACATGTGCCCATAGGGAATGGGGGCTAGTATCCCGTCTTTGACTTGCAAAACTGAACTTAGTTCCTGCTGCTTGATTTCATTTTCTTTTTTACTTGCATTACAAAAATTCTGCTGTTTTTTTGAGGGGAATATTCCCATCCTTTGATTTATGGGATTAAGCAGAACTCTCCAGTATGTGTGTGGCTTGGGATTAGATGTTATAGACTGCCGCATCAGTGCACTTTCCTAAGGGGACTCAAACATTTCAAGCTCTGTTCTGTTTTAAACACTGTTCTGTTCTGATCCTGTTCTGCTTTGACAAGTGAGCCTTAAAGCTAGTGTAGCTGTGCTGACTGCTTGAATTCTAGCCCTTCACTTCCACAGGCTGCAACACCTTCTTTTTCAGTATTAGTTGTGTCAGACCTTTCATGGCTTAGACTGAACTATTATACAAACTGCCCAGAGAACTGCAGCTGAACCGGGCTGCAAGTGGTGTGAGAGCAGCCTCCTGAAAATACAGGGTGCTCTCTCCCCCTTCTCCAAATTCTTTTTGTGTCGTCTTATCCTTGTCCTAATAATGTCTTGTCTTCATTAAAGTTTCAGCACTGGAGTCTCATATACCGCCATCTACACATGCTACAGTAAATATATATACATATATATATATTTTTTTTTTTTTCATCTGCTTTGCCTCTTTGCTTTTGCATTTCAAAAGGTGGCCTATTCTCAGATAGTGCAGCCACAGAGAGCCCTCAGCTGGACACACACATGTTCCTGAATATAATGGAAAGGATCATTTGGCAATTTGAATGCGGGGGATATACTGCAGATGTATTTCTGAATTTAAGAAAAAGTAGCTTTGACCAGTATTCAATCACATTTCTGCTATTTGTAGATTGTATTCCACCATGGCTTACTTTGGTGTATGGGGTTTTTTTTCCTGTCTGGCAGGGACGTACAACCGGTTGTCATAAAAGCAGCTGAGTAATTAAACAAATGAAAAATCTATGTAATAAACAGCATTGTGGTATGGAAGTTTGAGATCACATTTAGGTTATTTGGGGATTTCAGATAGATTATTTCAGTGGCGATAGTTAGACTGTAATGTGGTGATTACCTGCGTTCCTAACTGGTAATGAAATGCAATAATACAGGTAGATTCATACCAGTGAATAGTGTAACATACAGGAGTGAAAAGATGCAGCTTCATTTTTTTCTTCTAGGAAAAGAAAGATAAACAGTGAGGTTACAAGGAAACAAATCCAGGTGTTGGTTTGTGGAAGCTAAATAAATAATGAGCAGCTCTCAGCTGCATGGATTTTATTATTGAAATAAGAGATTTAATATTATTGGGTTGACTTAAACCCTTTTATTTCATAATTTATGATAAAACTTCATAGTTAACACTTGTATAAAGAAGAGAGTGGCAGAAGTTTATGACTTTTAAAAACATTTAAATTATTTTGGCGAATAGTGTGGAGCAACTATCATTTCAAATAATGAAGATACTTAAATAAGATAATAGATTATTCCTGTTATCATTTTAATGCCTATATTTTGCCCAGTAAAGTTGATATGAAATGACAATTTTATCATAATCTTCTTCACAAAATTTTAGTGCTGTAATTTGTCGCATGGCTATAAACTTGTGACTGAGACAGAAAATAGATGGTAGTATTTTTTGCCTGGAAGAAACTTTTAAAATCGAATAGAAGCGAGCCAGTTTATATGCATATAATTATAATCACATTTTTAAATCTTTTCTTTATATGAACATATTGGCTTTGGCAGATTGTTAATTTTGCTTTTTGGGTGTGCAATCAAATTTAAAGAAAATATTTTTATCAAAGCTATTATAATCTGAATCTGTTACATGGGGCCAGTGGCTCACTTCTTTTTCTCCTCAAAGTAGTTAAACTTCAGAGCTGAACTATTAAATAACATGAGAAATTTCTAAATAGGTTAATCTTTTCATTATTGAAATATGTGTGGGAGAAAGCTTAAAATGGAGAGACTATAGCTTGCCATATGCACTTATAGAAGAGAGACGTTAATATCTCTCATGAACTGCCTTTGATTTCTTGGATCTAGCAGCTTTGAAACACAGCTACAACATAAGCAGTTAGAACTGCAGTATTTAGTTGTTAGACTCATAAAATATGTGAGTGGATAAAGGAAAAATTGGACAAAAATATATAGAGAGACCATTGTCTTGAATAACTGAATCCTTTGTTTCACTTCTTCCAAAGTGTATTTGCGGTGTAGTCTGCAGTCTGTAACAAGTGTACAGGGAAAGCATATGGAATTAAGGACTATTGTATACTTCATATACATGAAGGAAAATATTTATGCTAAGAAATGAAACCATTAATGCTATATTTTGAATTATGAATGCTTAACCAAGTAACCTGCATGTATGTAATGATGCTGAAGTACTTAATAGATATATTCTTATAACTCACTCAGTCTATACAGATTTCTTAAGCATTCTACAGTACTTAGTGAAGCCGGTTTTGGAGTGACATCCATTAAAAAGAAATGTTAATGTTTCAGTAAAGTGTAGTGGTTTAAAGGTGATTCATGGTTTCTTTCTTTTAAATAATGAGAATTGTGTACTGCAGGACAAGTTCAGAAAGTATGAAAGCACTTTACAAAGGAAAGAGATTGAGTATGGTGTAAAATATTAAAGCTTTATACTGACAGATCTGTTTTTATTTAAATTTTTATTGAATTTTTTCTTTGAAGTAACAACAAGAGACACATACTGTTGGCAGATAAACGATGCTGTGCTGAATGAGTGGCTACTTAACCCTAGAACTGTCAGACACTGTTATTTTCAATGTCAAGGAGCTGGAGAGCTTTACGCAATGTATTCTGTTCTTCAAATTAAAATGGTCCAATTTCTGTTCTTTTATACATTTCTATGCCACAGCTACATGTGATATCTAGACTAACTCAGCAGGGAATGTTGAATTTGGCTCTAGACCTGCTTACAACATGAAGCTAAATTATGCTTCAGGTTATCTTGAAAGCTCAAGCAGCAGTGCCTGAAGCACTGATGTTGTTCTTCTTTTGCTCTGAGTTTTAAAATATACTAATGTCTGAAGCAGACATGTAATTGTCCTGATTAATAAATATAACAATTTACATATCTCTCAAGAGCAAGCTGTGTAGTTCTATGAAGGCAAGAATTTCCAGTATGTTAAATTCTACTTCCATAGGTGATATTTACCTGTTAAAATGAATTTGAGGACATATTAGTATTTTAAATTAGGGACAGTCATTACACACATCTCTGATGAACTTGCTATCCTGAAAGGCTTGTGCATTTCTCTTGCTACAATTCTCATGTTTGACCAGAGAATGTAGGTTGCCAGATACCTGATGGCTAACCCACAGAAAGACTGGATGGGACAGTACCTTTGGGTGATTATAGTGTATACTGTTTTCATTCCAATAAAACACCTATTTTATTTTATTTGATCAAAGTGTGAATCAGCACCTATGATAAAGAGAAGTCAGAACTTTTTATGCATTAGGAGCACGGGCTCAAAGGGGACCTCAGGTCATCTGGCCCAACCTCCTGCTCTAAACAGGGTCGGCTATGAGCTCAGGACTTTATCCAGTCTGTTCTTGGAAACCTTCCACGACCTCTCTAGGCAGCCTCAAGCAGCCATTGCTTGAGTGTCTAGTGTGTGTACGGTCTTGAGCTTGGCGGGCAATGCCCACAAAGAAGTTCTGACGCTGCTGAGGGAAGGGTCCTGCACCAAGTCAGTCCCTTCCCATTCTCTATATCTGATTCACTCTTTCTTAATATATTAACAAAAGTAGTGGAGGGGGCAGAAATCATGAGTAATGGTTGCTTCAGCCATTTCATTAGTGTACTTGAGGTAAGGAAAGGATTTTCTTTGCTATGTTTTTGAAAGATAGCTGTGATTTACTCTGTAAAGTAGTGAAATGCTCTGCAAATACTGCAAAGGCAGAGTTGTGGTAGTTGTGTGTTGTGCCTGAACAGCAGGAAAAGAGAAAACAGGTGCTAAACAGCAACAATTAGCATACGTATACCAACTGATGAGGTGTTAAACATAACCTCATGCAGAGGTGTCAAAACCCCAGCTGAAGGATCTGTTATAACCTGTTATGTGCAATAATACAGATGATATAAACCACAATGGAATGTAAAGGGCTTCAAATACCAAATGACCTGGTCAAAATCACTACGACCCATTTACCAGGACATATATTTTCAGGAGATTTGCAGTGTGTGCTTGTGTGTGTATGTTCAGAATCAGTGCATTTCTCAACATGGTTAATGATCGGATAATTTAATGATGGTTTCAAAGCAAATTAATGCTTCATTGTGTACTACTGCAGTGCAGCCTTAAAGTTCAATCTCATTTTCTTTTGTCACTTGTATCATTTACTGTGTGATTTTGTTGTCATTGTTTGGTGGTTGTTGTTTTGTTGTTGTTGTTTTGTTTGGGGGTTTGTGTGTGTGTTTTGGTTGGTTTTTTTTTCTTTAAGGATTGCTTTCAGTGGAAGCTGGAATGCAAGATTTAATGATCTTGGTTTAAATTGTTGTCATGGTCTGCTGCCTTTTCTAGACTGAAATTATAAGTTTCTTTTAGAGACTGTGCTCTTCTCTTTCATTTTTATGCCGTATATTCTTTATGATCATTTAATGAATGCACTTAACAGTAATACATGTGAATCTAATTGCCATGCACCTTTCACAATTTTTCCTTTTACTTTTGCTCTCCATTTCATGCCCCAGACTTGAACTTTTTTCCTTTCCATTGTCAATATATAACCTTCATGGTCTCAATTTTAATTTTGTTGTCTTCATGATAGTGGAAGGATTCAGTCCCCAATAGAAGAGCTTGCTCCTTTCAGATATTAGTATTTACTTGTATGTAATATCCAAGCCTTTTTCTAATTACGATAGGATTTTAAAAATCTACTGTTAAAACAAGCCATTCTCCTTTAATCATCCATTTTTTTACTATCGTTACATGAATGTTTCTAAAAAAACATACTTCTGGAATTAAGTTGTGACTCTCTCATGAAAAATAACCAAATGTTTAAAACTGAGGATCAGTCTCTAGAACGGTCTTAACCCATCTGATCCTGTCTGACCTTGCTTGTACCCAAGTAATACTTCCAGGAAGGTTCTGGTGCACTTGATAATCTCAATGTCGTCCTGTACCTTGGTGGCTTTGCTGACAGTTTGACTTCATAGCATTTTGCAGATGTGGCTGAGGTAGTATAGCATGAGGTAGGCTTAAAAATGGAAGACTCTATGTGACCACTGTGGGAACTACTTTAGGTTGTCTATCAATCAAATGAATTATCAAGTGCACCCTAATCTTATGATAAAATATTACACTTATGACTGTGGTAAATGCAAGAGTATAATAAGGTCTAGAAGTAGGAATGGTACACTGGTTAACATAGTTCTTTTCCACCCTGAATGGAAAGCACATGTTCTTTGTTATATTTTGTGTATTGTAACCAACACATTGTAAAGAGATTGATTCTGATTTGTGCCAAGCATGTTCGCGTCTCACTGATTTTTAGTATGGTATAGCAACAACTGAGGCAATAGGGCTTCCATTTTTTTTTCAGTGACAGATTGTTCCTAGTTGGCAACAGTTCAAGAAGTTTTTAAGCATACATTTACCTTTTTCTATTTGGGTTAGCTCAACCATAGCAAGAAAGCATATAAGGACACAGTGAGATGTAGTTCTTCAGATCTTACCAGTCAGTCTTGAGAATCACAGCTGGTCATCTTAACATGCACAGAAATTGTGAGTTTTATTTGACTTTATACTGAGTTACAGCCTCAATATGAAGATCATATCTTAGAACAATGAGGGTGTGTTTGGAGAGAGAATGTAAACTGGTATGTATCTAGACTCCTGATTTTTTTTTTTTTCTTTTCTTTTTTTTTTGGAAGATTTTGCTTTTAACAAATGAGCCATTCGTTAACATGAGATAGCCACTTCCCTGGCTGAATTACCAGGTACTGGGAATTTCAGAACTGAAAGCATATTAGGTTACAGAACCTCTACTTTATATAAATTATTTATTATAAAATTTATTTGGAAAAATACTTTCCTGCAGATTCAAAATTAATTGCCAACTTCCAATTAATTACATTTCTGAAAATAAGGTGAGGTGGGCTAGTTGCGCTGTGCTGTATTACATGGAGGCTGTGTGATTTAACCGTTATGTCTCACGTGAAAAAGAAAACTGAAGAAAAAGCAGGAAAGTTATATGCTACTTTTCTACAATAACTTATTTCCTTTCTTTTAAAATGAATTAGTTGTTTGTTGATTCTGACAGTCCCTGAAGCACTGTAAAGCTTGGGATTTTCAAAAAGTAGATAACAATTTTGTCCTGCACCAAGTTCCTTTTTTTCTTTTCTTCATCTAGATTGATAATAAATAATGTGTATACAGATCAGGGTTAGCACTTTTCCAACATGGTGTTGAAACCTGTGTTATGAGACAGAGCTGGGGTTTTGGAAAGGGAAAGGCCATGCACCAGATGGCATTCATTAATGTCCGCTCAGATAATAGCAGAAGCCCTCATTGCCAGTAGGCCTTGAGACAGGAAATAATAAATCTTTCCTGTTACAGTGTAATTAACTGTTAAAACGTTAAGTTTCATTGGATATTTTAGATGAGATTTAGAATACTGGTAA
The DNA here is from genome assembly GCF_036013445.1 of Caloenas nicobarica. NCBI lineage: Eukaryota > Metazoa > Chordata > Aves > Columbiformes > Columbidae > Caloenas > Caloenas nicobarica. Next base: position 9,163,184 of record NC_088256.1, read on the forward strand.
AAGAGATGGTATACTTCGATTAGTTACTGCATGAAATCTTCACGGTTGGATGGCCGCACAAGCGACAGCAAAGTGAAGATTTGCAGCACCTGACACAGGGTGTGGCAAAGGATTAACGAAAGGTAGTTACCCTCCACTGTGCTACTGGGATTCTTGCCTATACAGTGAGTAGTTGTGAAGTCCTTAATCCCACTCGTAAGGGAAATTGTCAGTAAGAGCTTCTGTAGCACAACTTCTTTTCTGTATCAGCACAAGGTTTAATATCTAATTTTTCCAATAATAGGTCATTCTGTTCCCACACATGTTAACCACAAAGTTCGTTTTCTCTTTTTTGATTGTGTTAGAGACACAAGGCAAACTTCCTAACAAATGTAACTGACTAATGTTTAAAATCTGGTGTGAGGGAGTTGAATTTTCATAGCTTAATTAGTGTCAGCAGGTTGCCAATTAATTAATGAAATTCTTTTGTGCTATCTCCAGCTGTATTTAATTAGACTGATTTTAGAGGAGAGAAGGCTATTGTCTAAATGTAACTAGGTGATGAAGCTTTTTTCAAAAATTGTGCTTTGCACCTTGTTAAAGTCTTTTTTTTTTTTCAAATTCTGAATTCTTCACATTCTGCAAATAAGCACAATGTGTTCTGTCAGCGAATAAGTAGTTAGCAAGGTTATTAGCTTTATGATATGACATGGAAATATTTCTGGATTACAGTGTTTTAGATAAACTGTTCATCAGGAAAAAAAAAAAAAAAGGCAGTGTGATTAATTAAAAATGTATTTGTAAAGATCCAAGTTAGATGCTGGTATAATCCAACCTAATGATATGGCGTTTTAGAAGAGGACTGTATTAAATTAGAATTGGGCAGACCAGATCTTTCTTTATTGTGCTAGTGTAAAAGACTTTAAAATGTATAATCTAAAAGCAATGATCTAAGAGTTAAATTTTTTGCAGAAGCCAAGACTTCTCAGAAACATCTGAATATTAATGTTGTTGGATTTTTAGTAACAGAACTTGTATCTTACAATAAAGTAAACTTTTAGTATCTCTCCGTAGTTCATAGTTGGCTTTCCAGTTATTCCCATCACACCCGTATTAAAAACAGTTCTCTCTCTCAGCTTTATTTAAACAAACAAACAAAAAACAAAACAGAAAAACTTTTAAGTCTTGGTAGTAAAAGTAACAGTTGTAGGTGATCAGGATCATCTTTTCCTAACTTTGTAACTCACATGCAAATACAAAAACCAATTATCTGCATTTTGATCTTTCCCTAATAATTAAGCATCCTTTATGGTTATTCTATACTAACTGACTATAAATGGAAGTGCCCAGAGCATGTCAATGGAGAAAAGACCTCAAACATTATGAACGTTAGTGAGAGACATTGTGTCCAAATTTAGTACTTTTGAATCATTTGGAAGTGCAAGATTATTAAACTCTATTTTTATTGAAAAGCAATAAAGAAAATAGCTGTGAGTAAAAATACAACTCTCTGCTTACAGGAAGTTAAATTTAAGGTGTATCTTTAATTATTTCCTTTCCCAGGATTGACTGTGTGTCACCACCCTCTAAACTGTGAACAGGGAATGGAGGTATTTATCCAGCTAACTGCCTCCAGAAGCAAAACTGAGCTTTTAATGTGACAATCATGACAGAAATAGTTTCAGACCAGGATTCAGAAATTACATATAGATTGTCTGGACACAAGTTTGCCTGTCTCTAGTTATATGTGCATGGAGAGACATCAAAATTCTGTTTTCATGAAAACAGAATGGCTCTAAATGGTTTTGCTAAATTGTTTAATTTGTATTTAGGAAGAAATGCCATTCCATTGTAGAATGTGCTGTTACGTATTTATGTATAGGCGTTAATCTCTTTAGGATTATGCCAACACATTATTGTTTTAAAAGTATGTGCACAGGTGGGAGCAACTATTTACTTTTTGTGCATTATTTGATAATTTCGTCAGTTCATCATAGTGTTCCTTAGGCATCTCCATCCAGGTGCACTCAAATTGCAGTCATTGCAAATTATATACTTACCCTGGCAAAGCCTCCTTCCCTGTGTACCAGTGTAATAGCTCCAGCTAACTAGAAAATTCACGCCACTGATTTTTTCTTTTAAATTAAACAATACAAGCATTTAAGATATTCTTTATATCACTTAGCAGGGAACAGTACTGGAAGGAACAGCCTGCTTGACTGAATCCAGTTTCCCACTAGGGCAGTCAGGCATAGGAAAGGGATTGTAAAATAAATTGATCAAGCTACGTCTCAAAAGCAGTTAGAATCTTTATGTTGACTCTGCGGCTTCAGAATGCTGGAATGCTGCTCCAGAACACCACAGCCCAAGGAACTTTCATTTCATTTCAATTTATTCATATGCCAGTTGACCTTCATTTATCTTACTGCATCTAACAGGATCATTCTAGTTCCTACTTTATGATATCCCACATACCTGCTTCTCCTCTATAAACTTCATTTTTAAGCCTCTTTAATATCTCTGTCAAGTTATTTCCTTCTGTGTGAAAAAGTGTGACAAAGCAGTGTGCATAATGACTGAAATTGAAAGGTATGTTTTAATTCCTCATGCTGTAAGCTAACATAATTGCTGTCAGTCACCTCTCAAAGACATTAAAATACATAGCCCCTAAAAGCCACTCTTTTTAATTAGGTAATGAAATAATTACTTTTGGACTTAATTCCAGAGCCATGTGTATGTAAAGGAAAAAAACTTTCAAATAATCACTTTATCTATCTATTTATCTATCACTATTTATACAACATTGACAGTTCTTCATTTGCAAATTGTGTTGTGATCACAGGTAAGCTGGTACATCTCTGCTGACTCCAACAGAATTGATTTTGCTTAGCCCAGCATTTAATTTGGCTTATCTGCTGCAACGGTATATGAACAGAGTAGTGCGCTATAATGTATCCACTAAATCTATTCTTTATAGTTCAGTGGGGAGGTAGTTGACTATTTTATTGTGGGAAAGACTTACACTTAAAAGTTAAAGGGGCAGTGATAGCGTTTAGGCCTAACATTTAAGTTGACTTAGTAAAATCCACCTCTTGACATTCACTTTTTTATGCTATAACTTTGTAAGAAATAGAAATGAAGGCTTTTTAATACCTATCTAGATACACATATATATATATGTATATATAGAAAGAGAGGGGGTGAATAATCCAGGTACACATTTTGTTTTCATTTTAAGATAGAGTCAAATTTGAAAAGCTGTATGACTTTTTAGAAACCTTGGGTTTTTTTCAGAAAGTTTTAGAGCAGAATTACTCAGTGCTATCTGTGCCTGACTCTGCCTTTGTTATAGTGACTGTGAGATTATGTTTTTGGATCTTGGTAAAGATAATGGTGGTTGTTTTATCTTATTTAATATGTCCTCAAGTGCTATTTAAGTTCCTGTGTGTGGGAATCATGCAGAAACACTTGGTGAATTGGGGGGAGCCAAAGCAGAGTTTTCTGGTTAAAAAAGAGCTTTTTTCCAATCTGAGGGAAGAGCAAAAATCTGTAAAGGTAAAAACCTATTCTTGCTACTATTGTGGAGGGCTGCCTGGATTTACAAGCAGACTGAATGTCTTTCCAGATGATCAGTGCTTTCCTCAGCTATTTGCATGTTTTACTTTAATTTCCCTACCTAGAGTGGTGAAATAAGAGTGCAGAAAGGTCCAAGACTGAACATTTATTCATAATAAGCAACTAGCTGAAGTAATACAGCTCACAAAATCTAAACAGCATAGGAATTCACTTAAAGAATTATGTATCAGGAGAAGGCTAGCTCTTTGTTTTTAAGTGTGATATGCACACCCCAGATTATTTTTTTCCTTTGCAATGCTGTCTACTGGCTTAGGCGGTATATATAATACACGGTCGTAAACTGAGAGTCCAGTTGCTTTCCTAGTCACAACATTTGGTGTATCACAACAGATGGCTCAATATCAACCATCTAAAGCATAATCTGAATTAAAAGTATTGGTCTTTACATTCCAATGAGATTAAACATGTTAATCCAGATTTTTCTTCTCAGTATGAGACTTACTTTTGTGCATGGTCATAATTGAAGTACTAGAGTTCGTTATCGTATCCCACTTTATATTTGTAAACTTTGGTATTTTGTCTTCATCATTACCATTAAATGGCAACGTATACTAATATAAAATTGAACATGTCGTCAATTGTGTTCTTAAAGAGATCTTATGAAATTTTGTCAGACAAACTAAGTAAAATTCAAAATGAAAGATGCTAATAGGATTAAAGTTGTACTTAATATATGGAAATTTGAATTCAAGAACTTGCATTTTAAAAATGAATAAAAATCTTCCATTACTGTTAGAAAACGCTCAGAAGTTAGATTAAACTGACAATGTATGTACAAGGTCTATTATGTGTTGTAACTATATTACAGGTGGTAGAATTTCAAACTGAAAAAGGAAGCAAATGGTCCTTCTCTTTATAGTTTTCATACTTATTGGTGACAGCCATGTGATAAATCAGACTTTTTTGTGGTAAAGTTTGTTGTTTCCTCCTGAATTCTTCTCTGTAAGACTATGATATACAAAACTCCTAAGTGCTGCTGAATAACTTCTTCTGATTTTGATTCTTCTTCTGATTGCTTGATTTATGAGTCTTTTTCTTCCTCCGAAATATAAAATCCCATTCCCAAATGACACACAAATAGATTGTTCTGTCTTTCAGGTCCAGACCTCTCATATTTCCATTTTCCTCTTGCTGATGAGATTCAAGCTGTCAGAGCTTGCAAATATACTTAACCAGATGAAAAAAGAAACCATGTAGAAAGAGTCCCTGTTGTTTCTTCAATCATAATAATGAGAATCACACCTTTAATCTGTTTAGAAAACCCACACAAGAGGCATTTTACAGTAAGGAACTGAACTGTTTAAAACTACAGAATGTTGCAGTTCTATCATCTACACTGGAATAATATGAAAAAAATAACAGGAAAAGTGCTCTACCCCATTTCTAAAATGCTGTTTGGCAAACAGTGCTATTCCAGCTAGTAGAAGTAAAGCTATTGAGATATGTCATCTCCCTCATTTTCTTAGCCCAGCTGGTTCACCCATTCTCAGTCTACTGTTCAGTTTCTCTGTGGAGGAGAAATGGGGGATGATGTTTCTGTGATTCCTCACAGGCAGGAAGAACTCAACACGAACAGCACCTTTATCTGCTCTTCTGGGCTTGTTTCTGGTCTAGGTGTTACCCAACATCTTTCATTTTCTCGCAGTCCCCTGTATTGCTTAGATCAGCTTGTCAGCATTACTGCGGCTCTTGTGGCATGGGGGAATTTTTAATGATATATTTTCATGTGCAGGTGTTTGGGGTGAAAGTTCTATTCTTTGTGAACGGAGACTCTTGACTTTCAGTGGTTGCTTTAGCAAGTTTTGGCAGGTAATAACATTAAAAGATGGAAGAATTGCTTCTGTGCTCCAGTAAACAGGTACCTTATATCTTTTTGGCATCTAGTCCTCCAGCTTGAAGCCAAAGTGCTGCAGACCCATCTGTTTGGAAAAAGGGAATATGAAGTGATGTAATAAATAGGAGGCTCAATGTAACCATAAGTTTTATGATTTTTATGCAGATTAGCACTAACCTGCGTTTCATGAGTCAATAATATCTCGGTTCTGAAGACCTTCTCATGTGACTGTATTTACTTATATATATATATATGTATGCCCCTGAATCTTGCAAAGAAGAAAAGGTTCATATGTTGTAAATAACTTGGGATCATCTGAGGGGACACAGATATGTTTTTGTGCACAGACTCCAACTTGTGATACTGGAGTGGAGGGGTGAAAAATTCAGGGGCTGCACCTTTGTGAGCATTTGCTTTTGGTTTCTTTAATAAGCCTTTTTGACTTACAAGGCAGGTCGCAAAGGTGATTGAAAGAAAATGGTGGTCCTTATTTGTGCCTGCTGACTAAGTAGATTTCTGTCTGTGTATTGAAGTTTCCATTAGTGTCAGATTTTTAAATTTAAATTTTATAGCGTGCATATTTGTTCCTGGAAATTGCAGTCAGTTCATTGTAACAAATAAAATCACAGCAAAATAACATTGCTTTTTCACAGATTATTGAATTGATGTTTTAACATGGAAATTTAGCATTTAAGATGTATGCTATTACTGTCATTTTTGCTCTAAAGAAGCTTCTCAAGAAGTACTTTCACTTTAAAACTGCCTAAGTGCCCTACACTACACAGAAAAAGACAAATCTAACTTTGCACTATTGAACAGTAGGACAAAAGCTGCCTGTTAATAGACCAAGGATGATTGGGAGAAAAATGGAATAGCTGAGTTTAGAGAAACTTGTACTTTTTTCTTAATGAGCAGTTTAACTGCCAATTGATCAGTCATTTAGCATTACAGTAAATGGTCAATGAAATATATAATGATGCAAGACTGCACTTTAACAAGAGCGAATCTTGCAGCAATCAGGAATGCTTAAGGACAGAAAAATAAATACAGAGCAAATTTCTCTCTGTGCTTACTTCTCAGAAAAAGCCAAAAGAGCAATAACAAACATTCAGGCAGCTGATCAATGCCATTCTTTATTGTGTGCAGTGACACACTTGCTCATGAATTTCCATTTTGTGCTTTTGTCTCTTGTTTGTTTGTTTAATGCTACAGGATTTTTTTACTGTTGGATTTCAGTCAAATCTGACTACTAGAGAATGGTTGCATTGTTAAGGTCTTGAGCTCATAAATCTTCATGTACTTGCTTAATTTTATACATGTGAGCTCAAGGCAGCTATCCAAATGGGTGAAACAGAATATTGGTATGTGTTGCAGTATTAATTCCTACATTAACACTTAGGTAGGATGAGAGTCAATGCAGGGGAGAATTTCTATTTTTATAAATTTGATGTATAAAGATTTTAGTTTTCAGAAGCAAATCTTAGATTCTTTTCAAGTAAAAATCAGAACACATCGCTTTCTTGCTTCTCAACAAAAACATGTACCAAACAGTCCTTTGACCAGTGACATTTGCTAGTATGAATGAGAAATACTGGTAAAACAAACAGGTTTTTTTCTTCTTTTCTTTACACGGGCTGTGAAATGTGCCATTATAGGCAGCTGTCAGTGTGAACGGGTTAACATTTACCTAATTTATAATGTGTGAAAATAGACACCTACTAGCAGAACTGGAATGGAAAGAGAACAGTCTCAAAAGAGCACAGTTCACATAACGTTTACCCCTCTTCCCTGACTCAGGTCCTCTGGAACTGAATACACTGTTTGGAGGGTTGTTAAATATTTGACTTTTACACCGTGACCTCCTCTTTCAAGTGTGAAAGGAAATAGAAAGGCTCAGTTTGACATCTCTCAAGAGATCAGGTGGAGTAATGGGTAGCAATTCCCTTTTTTGATCTCCAAGTTAAAGAAGAATAACATGCAACGAATGAAATTGCTGTTCTCCACAATGTGACCTAATGATCCTGGGAGACTAAGAGAAAATCATAGCATACATATAAAAGTAGCTTTTGACAGGACACAGGTGAGTGACTCTGCATCTTATTGACAATTTCATCCTCAGAAATGCTCAGATTTCTGGGTACTTTCTACTCATTTCTGAGCAAACTTCTCAATGGGTTTGGAAGGATTAGAGAATCCTTGTATCTCTATAGCCTCATGTATGCGTATGGTACATGAACAACTCAACTTTCTCTTGCAGCAGGTGCAAATAATGAATTCAATATTCAAGTAGTCTGCAAAAGGTACAGGGGAGTTTGGCAATTGCAGTATTAAACAAACTAATTACGACAGCATTAACAACTCTCTCCTGCATGCACAGCTTTAATTAAATTTGGTTTTGTATCTAACAGAACTGTCTCTGGGCTTTGAAAAGAGTAGTAGCTCTGTTATTGATTAAGAGTGATAATGATTAATATTAATTATTGATTGAACTTTCCCATATCTTTGTATAGTATCAAAGAGAGATTCATTGATGAAGTCTGAAAGGTCTTCAAACTGCAGTCATTATGCTGTAATTCCTTTTGACTACATCTTTAGTGGAGGATTAACAAGACATCTTTATGCACGTGGAAACTCAGCATAAAGTCCATCTCCTGAACATTACCAGTTCAAGCACTTTAAATATTCTTGAAATATTCTGTCTTTATTGAAACATAAATTTGTGTTGGAGGGTTTAGTTTGGAAATTTTTGGGGGGATGATAGAGGAGGAAAATGAAGCAATGTAGACACTGGATTAGAACACTAACCTGAGATACAGGAGAGGGAGCTCATTCCTGATTATACATCCAGAATAAAAAATCCTACAGCATTTCAGGCCGTCTTGTGGTTCTCTGTTAGTAATTGGCCTTAAGAATATTCTCTCTTGTTTCTTTAACACCTTTCTCCAACATAAAGCACTGGAAAATGCTATATCTTTGACAAAACATCACATTGCGGGAAAATAATTTAGAATTACTGAATGAATAAATAACACTTGAGTGAGGAAAATACTATAACATTGATCTTCAGGACCTTTGGGAATTGGAATGATTGTTACATTGGATTGTTAATTAATGGAAGTCTGTTGCAGAATTCTGTCTTCAAATAAATTGACACCACTTGTAATTTTTCAGGGGAAGTTAGACAGCAATTTAAGACCTTCTTAGATTAATTGATCTGCTTATTTATCAACTATCCCATGTGTCCAGTAAATATTCAAATGATGTCTTGTGAACTAAACGAAGAAAGAATAATAGTTCTGTTAAACAAAGGATGATGCAACAGTGAGATAAAGAGGATGTTATTTTAGAAGTGCAATTGCAGGCATCTAGCTCCAGGTGAGAACTACAAATCAAAACAGGAGGGTACGGATAATGTTAACACAGAAGCTCAGGGAGAAAGAAATATTCGTTTCCTGACTGTGTCCTGCTACCTATACTGGTTAGGTAATTTCGGGCTGGTATTCATGAGTTTTCCTACACTTTGTGTTGGGAACTAATTATCTGAATTGCTGAAATTCTGAAAGATGAATAGGTATAAAACACAAAATGGGAACAAGCCTACAACAAGGAATTGTTTGGTTTTTTCTTCTGAAAAGCTGTAGAGATGGAAAAGAAAAAAAAAAAAAACACTATAGCATCATATCAAGCAGGATGGTTATAATTTTGCAAAGTATCAAGATAATGAAAAACTTATTTGGGAGCAAGTATACCAGCATTGGCAAAACACTATGTACTTGTTAACACCAAGGAAGGTCACCATACTCTTGGTACTGCTGAGCTGTGGTATTATTTTAATTGGGCTTTGCCCACTGATCTGCATGTTCAATTTGCAAAAGATGCCAGAGAACATGTGGTTTTGACATTAAAACAAACCCCCTACACAGCATAATTAAAGCTGGGGTTGATCCCAGTGTAGATGTAAAATTTTGTAACAGCTCGTGGACAAATGCAGTTGGACACTTGGCACAGAATATTTGCAATCAATAATTCTTCTGCTTAAAGTACACAGAGAAAAATTAAAAGTGTAGGCATGTGTGATTTAGACAAACTGGGTCATTGAGCAAAATGACATAAAAGTACAAAACTGAGGCATTCGGAAGGTGAATTATCTGTGCACTGTATTTTCTCCTGTCTTTTGACCCTGTTCCATATAAAGTGATTGATTTGCAGAACTGACATACAAGAAGAAAAATGTTTGCCTTTTCTTGGGATTCATCTTTTGGAAACTGAATAACAACCCCAGTTTCACTTATCCATATCCACATCAGCCCAGGCTGTAGAGAATTCCTCCTCTGTGTGTCTTTCCTTTCTCTGTAGCACAATAAAATTTCTATCTTGTGCTCTTGATTTTCTGTTTTTTGGATCATCTTGAGTTATTTCAGAAGTAAATGTTAAGCAGGTCAGGTGTAGAGCTTGTTAGAAACAGTCAGGTAAAAAATTTGTTTGTGAATCTGATGTCTGTAACATCAAGGGCCATATTTGCAGATTTTTTTTAGCAGAATTTGTGTTGGGTTTTTTGGTTTTGTTTGTTTTTCTTTAAAACTTTCACAAGTTGGCAATAAAGAATAATGTATTTCTTCCAAGCCTTTGTGGCTTTATCTTCCACATCAGTATTACAGCATTAGCTGTGTTACTGCTGTTGAGTCATTCTCTAATTTATTTTTGAGCATTCTGTAGACTGCAGAAATAGATCCTTCAATGGTAATAGCACCTGTGTATGTATATGTATTTTTCCTGATGCATTTTCATATACATTTAAACCAAATTTGATAGTCTGAATTGAAGGTGCCTTAACAGGAAAAATATTATTGAATATTCATGAACTCTATTTCTGGTTTCTTTGTTTCCTACAGTTTTTGCTTGTTAATGTGGGAGGTAGCTTTTGGTTATCTGTGTAATTAATGAATAGATGATGACAAGTCATTTCCTGAGCTGAGACACTCAAAGAGATACAAATGGAGGACTTCTTAATAATAGGAATTTCTTAAATTAAATGGTCACTGTGTATGGCAGATGAGTATATAGAAGATGAAGAGCTCTTTGTTAGGGAATAACTACAAATAATGAGATAAGACTATCTGTCTTGGCTTAAAGGATTACTGTGTTAATCTATGCCCCTCTGAGATATGATTTTTAAGTCCCCTAAGGTAAGCAGTGTTAAATCTGATAGGGACACTTTGCAAGAATACCAGCAATCTTCAGAAGAAAATGCTGCATTCAGGAAATAGAATGTTCTCGGTTAACAACGTGCAAAGAGTAAAAGCTCTGGCAGTCTGGGTAGCTGGAAAAAGCACAAGATCAAATGTATGTGTAAGGTAAGGTAATGCATCATTTCACTCTTTAAGAGCCTCTATCAGGCTTGTGAGCAGTGCTATGTGCCTACAGATACTCTAGTAGGGAATACTGGCAGTCTGCAAATCCACAAGCAGAGTGTGATTTTAAACAGAAATGTAGAGCGTTCTCTCTTAAAAACTTAGGTGGAAAGTATGAACATATCAAATATTTTAACTGTTAAAACCTCTAGGGAGTTGATGTTCATAGGCAGGCTTTTTGTGTATCAATGAACAATTCTGATAAAGGAAAATGAGAAAAATGAGAATGGACAGGTTTAGCTCAGAGACTTGAAAATAATTATATTCCAACCAGTCTTAAGAAGGAACATAGAGAGTATATTAACAATGGATCATGACATAGATTCTGGCACTTAAATGTAACTGTTCATGTAAATTACCAGAAGCAGTTTTTGTGATCCTGTACATTTTGTACAGTCATTCACAGCTCATTAAACCTTCACCAGTCCTGTCATTCGCTAAATATAAAGGTAGCATAAGAACAGCATAATTAAAGTGTTTAAGTCAGACTGCTGTAGCTAAATTTCTAAACAGTAACTGCTCTACCTGCAACTCGTTGTGGTTCTGAGGAATAAGGGTTAGAGCAGATAATGAACAAGATGTATCCTAGTGGACCCCAGAAGATTTGGCTTTTTATTGAAGTACTAGACCTTCCCTATGTTTAAATCTTTGATGTCAAGGTATTCTGGTAACTGAAACAAACTGTGGTCCTGCTGTCCTGCTAATCCTTAGGTTAATATCATAAGCATAGTATCCTAATATTTTGATTTTTTTTGAATGGGGTGGTCACTTGGCAATAAAGGTAAAAGCAGGTGAGTATAGATGGACCACTTCATGGCATACTGATAACTTTTGTGTGGACCTGTCCTCGAAACCAATGTTGAATATATATTAGGCAACAATTTTACTTAGATATCAGCTTAGATGTCAGAAAAAACAACTAATATTTAGATAATGTATCAAAATCTTAATTAACAGAAAATATCCTTATGTATGTGATTGTCTGCTCCTATCTACATTGCTTCTCAGCTGCTGACTGGTTTGCTCTGGAGAACCCCACATATTTGACATATATACTCTTTTGCTTCCTTGACCTAAAGGAGCTTCAGCACTCGTGATTTCTTCCTTGATATGTCTGGTACACTTCCTTGGGGAAAAACAATGAATGACAGGACACCGATCCCTAGACTAGCTGAGAACTGAGCATAGCTCCATGTGCTATAAGTCAGAAGCTTTAGAGCAATATTAGCATGGCACCTTCCAAACGAAGAGCTTGAGCTTAGTGTCACACTGACAAAACTACATTTATTCTTGACCTGAGAGGGTTCTAACCCAGGTAACTTAGGAATTTTGGGCCTAAATTATTTTGCATCTCTCTGACAGAAAATCCACATGTCACAGATTTAGCGAAACCCACAGAGCAGCTGCCTGTATTGACTTACCCAAGGTTGCCTCACCCTCAACACTCTGAGCACACTATTTCCTATAGTCCTTCACCCAACAAACAGTCTTGATTTGCAATTCATTTTTCAGCTAAAAGCAGATGTGCAATTTAACTTAGCCAAGGTTTCTGAATATCAAAGCTGTAATAAAGAGAGAAATGTACCCAGGCACCAAAGCTAGTCACTACAACTCTGATAAATGTCATAGAACAACTATACTGTCAAGTAATTTATCTCCCCATTCAGTCCTATTTCCTAGTCCCCCGTTCACCTGTGTTGCATAAATATTAATTCACTGATAATCTCTCTTTTGGTTTGAACTAATTAGTTCTCTCTCTCTAAGTTCTCTCAAACCACAAGTGTGGTTCTGGGACTCAGTTGCTGCCAGGGCTTCTCCCAGTGAGCAGTGTGTGGAGGAGACACGCCCAGGTTTGGATGTCCCTTCCTTTGGACACCACTGTGGCAAGCTCCACACTCCCAGGAAGCTCACGTGCTCTGAAGCTATATCCCCAGCTACATAAAGCATACCTGTCATTTCAGGACCTACGTACCTTTTATTCAGGGGGGGCTGCAACACATTCCTCACATACTATCAACACTCTCAAAAAAAAAAAAAAAAAAAAAATTCTGCCACTGAAAGAAAGGGACACAGCATGATGTGAAGCTCAGGGGAGCCCAGGGCCACTCTGCACTACTTGGTTGAGATATGTGGTTCTTTCCCTTGACAGGGACATAGTTAACACTGCAGATGTAACCATAGTTTCTTACTTACAAGGTTCAGACTAAAAATACTCTTTCTATATCTAGTTACTAGCTGTGACCATTCTTTGGTCACAGATGAAGTCATGAAGAAGACAGGGTTTTTCAGTTTCTTTGGAAAATATACGTCCCTTAGAAAATGTGTGTATCTTAGCTTTCTTCCAGTGACCTCCTCTTACCCTACTTGCAGTAGCTTCTGTGTACAACTGATGTGCAGTGACGTGTCCCCAGAGTGCCTTTATTTTCCAGGTGCTGAGTTTCCTTGATTTTGCATCCATGTTTATCTGATTTAAGCACCTAAATTTGCAGTTTCCCTGTCTGCTTAACTTGTTCTCAGATAATACTGCCTTTCAAAAGGACAATTTTCTTCTCTCTTCTGGCACTAGCTCCGGTGCACCCACAGCTGTAGGATAACCTGGAGCAGCTTGGCAGAATAATAACAATGCCAAATAGAAATAGTTAGCACCATGAATATTTGAGCTCAATGGCCACACCAGCACCAGAGCCCGCACAAGAGAAAGGCTGAGAGCATGCAGCAGGGGAAGCAGTACCATGTGCAAGGTCACACCTTTCATGGGCAGCCCGTAATATGATCAGCTTAAGCTGATTGTGCAGCCACAGGGTCAGGCTCTGGAAAAAAAGGAGTCAGGTGCTTTTGAAAAAGAAATGATTATTCCTAATGTATTCCACATATATTGTGTATTCCTTAGGTCTGCAAATGTTATTTGGAATATATGTATCCCAAAATACTGCATCATGTTTGTAACCAGCATTTGTGAATTTTTTCAGTGCTTGAACAAAACAAGGCATAATACAGTGGTGTTGCTCTGTGCCTTCATTCCATATTTTAGGGTTAATGTTTTTTTCCTAGCTCGAACATGTTTTTATGTGTGAGAATGTTCTTATTTTTCATTGGTACTCTATACAGCCTATTGTTTGTATAATTAAAGTAATTATTGCTAATTATGTAATTACTGTAAATACATGTAATCAGTGGCTCTAATTTGTAATTATAGAATTTTGATGTTTATTTGTGTAAAAGTCCTTACAAAATTATAGTAAGGGAAAGAAAAAATGGTCATGTAGAACAGGTAATTTAAAAAATTTGTAACACAGAAAATACACTTTTTTTTGCCAACTACCAAAAGGAATTCAGTTTTCATTATTTACTAATTGGGTACACTTTTTTTTTTTTTTTTAATAAAAGGTAATAATTGCATTACGGAAACCTTAAACTGATTTTCTATCCTCTTACGTTATAGCTTAAATGAGTTAGCAAAATATTAGATTAGTAGAGTGTAGGTGCCAAATTTAACCTGTAATTATAATAGCCATTTGAAGTGAAATTACAGCATAAAAATTCTAACTAAAAAAAGATTAAAAAAAAATTTTTGCAAAAGCCCCTTCCCTCTGTCCCAGTATACACAGTAGGTTACTTGCAGAGAACTGCCTATTGCTTTCAGTGCAGGCATAAATGTTCTGCTGGGCAGAGTATAATTACCCAGCAGAGAAAAACATCAGATGGAAATTAACTCCTTACCATCTGCATATCACAGAAGACTTTGCCTATTACCATCTTCACAGTTCTCCTCTTTCCTCATCCATGGAAACTAAAGGAATTCCTGCAGTCTTAAGGCTCTGCTTAGGTCTCTTTAAGCAGAGATCAATAGCTATGAGTTTCAGTCCAATTTTTGGACCGTGACTGCTGATATTTATAGCTGCTTATTTTGTAAGAGGGAGTCTATCCTGGTGTTATGCAAACAATTTGTGGTCCTGATTTGGTAACCCAACTGGAAGTTTGGGATATTAGTTTTATGTATGTCTAATACGTTTTAGTATAATTTTATATTGTAACCATTTTTAAATGGTAGTTTAAATAATCTTGAATCCAGTTCATATAGCTGAAGTATCTTTATAAGATACCATAATATATCTGCACATTAACATGAATTATCATTTTTACACAGATAATTAGGTAGACTCTCACTGGAGATTTCCATCTTGTAATCTATACATTTCTCCTTTGGATAACATAACATCACAATATCTTCAGATTGTAGACAAAAGGTGTTCCTTAGGTATAAACATGATGTTGTTTGGGGCAATTTTTTCAAGTCAGAATTCACAAGAATGAAATTGTATATTAAATGTACTTAAGTTTTTGTTTTAGAAATTATCATTTCAAGTTGAAATACCAAAATCAAACAATTTTCCTGTTGTAGGCTAAAGTTCAGATTCTTTTTTTTTATTAGATTTTCTTGGAATAAACCATGTCTGTACAATATTGGCAGTTCTTTTGTCTGATCTGTTTCTTCCAGGATAATACTCAATGGATTCTGCTAAAACATATTATTCTACATTTCTAAAATTCTGTTTGCTTCTATTTCCATCAATGCAATGTGTCCACTTCAGGCCATAAATATCTAAGGGTAAATAAGGGAATTTTAGGGGAACAGATGAGACCAAAAGCTTAGAGCAATCTATATGCCTGGAAAAGTGGAAAGTACTATGTAACTGCATATTCCAATTGAGATACAGCCCTTATAATGAAGTTTTAACACACAATGTGGTTACGTGGAAATACGTGTGTATGGAAAAAGATCTTTCTCTTAAAAAGCAATATTTTGTTTGCTATTACACTATGAATACTTACGCTATAGATTCCAGAAAAGGCTGGAAAGTTTCCTGCAGGTAAAGTTTATTCAGGTTTTTGAAATAGATAAAAACCTCAGAAGGTCAGGAAACCTGTTAGCTTTGGACTGATGGATGATGAAAGTATCACTCTAAACTTGTTCCATTCCTAAATTTCTCCTTAAGAGTCCACATAGAGACAGGTCATTGCCATTGAAGGTTCTTGGATCTGATCCATTTGAGCTCTTCTTACTGCTTTCTGAGGTGTTTTATTTCAGGCTGCTAAGTTGAGGTTTGTCAATGGTGTTTCTAGGTCTTGACACATGAAGCATATCTGCTTTCTGGAGTCAGCCATAATTTGTTATTTGCTCCCTGCCTAATGTAAAAGTGGTTTTAATACTATGATGAATTCTATAAGTACATCTGTTTGTGACTTCTAATGACAGAGTGCACAGTAGAATATTCATGGTTTAGTGGATTATAAACCTGAAGTGTTGTACACTCTGTTTTTTGAGTCTTGGCTTTTAAATTATATCCTTGGCCTTTAGCTTGGAGCAGAATATGTCTTCTGGAATATACATGAAATTTCTTATTACCCACACAAAGCTTAAAAACCCCCAACCTCATAAACTTCTTCATTAAATGATGCCTGGGAGCAATGAGCTCCATTGTTAATTAAGTATTATCTTTAAAAAAAAAAAAGTCATGTTTTAATAATTATTTCCTAGTTTTCATTAGCTCTCAGACAATTTATGATGAGATGGTGCCTTTTGATTCATATAGTTCATTTGTTTTATATACCTCTGTCATGTATTTTTTCAAATCAATACATGTAACATGATATTTTATAACTATGTAATTAACAATTATATAATTAGCTTAATTGATTAATTTAAAGGTTAGTATTATAATCTAAAAAATTCTACAAAATATGTGGTCTGAACCAGAGTAGCATTGGAATAGTAAGCATGGATGTGATTTCTAAATTCTTAGCATCTCAGTTTTGTGGTTTGAACAATATGGTGGAATATTTAATATCTCTAAATACCATAGATTTACTCTCAGTAGATTTTTATAACAAAGGAGTGGATTTAAGTTGAAAGTGCTGTTAAAACATCTTCAGTTGGTTTTTCAGGCAGATTGATAACACTGGTACTTTTGTTGAGGGTCATACCACAATCTACATCTTCATCGGCTGTTGGCAGTTAGATTTCTTGGATGAAGTGAGAACCTGCTTGTACTCAGCTCCTTACGAATGTGAGTTTGGAACAGGTCAAATGCCAGTGTTTATTGTGCTAAGTAGAAATATAATGAATACGAAAAGAGTGAATGTCTTTTTTTCTGGTGAGAAGTGATATCTCAAGTGACATAATGACTTCCAGCCTATTTAAAACTACCTACTAGAAGCTGGCTGCTGAGAATTCTGGCGTTAAACTAGCATAATACGTAGTAATGTTCCTAAGATCCAGCGTGAATGCAGTTTTTCACTGCTGTAACACTCAAAAATAGAACATTTTACCCTCTGGTGTCGATGGAAAAAATCATTTGTGCAGGAAAAAATGTGTGAATTAGTAGCCAAGTTGAAGAATTTATATAACTTATCTTTGGGTCCCAGAAATGTACAGGAGTACACTGAGACACAAATATCATCGTTGAATCTATACAGAGTTGAGAGTTCATATGACTATGGTACTCTAATACAGTAAGGCTAAATCAGCATATTGTCTAGGTTATTGTTATGAAATGTGAAATCAGGCACCAGATTTTTTTTTAATATAAAATTCCTTCGAGTTTTGCAAAAGATTTAATGGTAGATATTCAAAAGCTATAGATAAATGTCATTTTTTTCCCTTTTTTTTTTGTTTTTTTTGTTTTCCAGGAAGGATTGGTTATTATAGAATATGTCTTAGTCCTAATCTGGGAAAATAAGAATTGATTTAATACTACAGATGACCTTAAATCTTGATGCATATACTACCAATGGCATAAGTTAGTCTTTTCCATTATTTAGAACAAACTCCAAACCCTCAAACAAAAGAAACAAATGTGATTACATTTTAGAGTTCTTGCAAAATAAGCACCCATCCAACAGGTCTGAAATCACAAATTTTATGAAAGCAACATGGATGATGGAGATTCTCTCGATTCAGCTTTGAAGCAAAATTGAACATGTTAGCTAGAAACACGATCCGTGCCATTGTTAGACCTACGAGTTGTGCAATATTCTGTCATGTTACTAAATTTTCAATACCTCACTGAACCTTAAAGTACCAGGAAACTTAGAAAACTATACATAAAGTTCGTGTAAACATGTGTTCCATTCTAAAATTTCAGTTTTAAAGAAGATAATAAAGCATTATTTGCAGACAAGAACTGTCACTGATCTGTGGCTTGCACAAGGAAGATAACTTCACTAGCAAGCTCTAGAGCAGTCCTAGGATACTGCTTTAAAGCAGCAGAGACCCTTTTGCTCATTCCCCTGCCCGCACCATACTGCCACAATTGTGCTCCTTCTGAAACCTGTATGACTACAGCATTATAAGCACAAGGCTTGTACAAAAATCTCATTCTGAGTTGCACCATAAAGGCTACTTCCAAGTCAAATGCTTTTAGCAACTCACCAGAGCCAGTGAATTATTTCCCGCTCTTAGCCAGAATGCTATCTCCAGTTGTTGCTATGCAGTAAGTCCTATTTATCATAAAAAGATACTCAATATTTCTTTCTACATTCAAAGGAGACAAAAGAAAGAGATGTTCTCATGACAAAAAA
Source organism: Caloenas nicobarica (assembly GCF_036013445.1). Classification (NCBI taxonomy): domain Eukaryota; kingdom Metazoa; phylum Chordata; class Aves; order Columbiformes; family Columbidae; genus Caloenas; species Caloenas nicobarica. Next base: position 9,181,625 of record NC_088256.1, read on the forward strand.
AGTGACAAGGGGAAGGTGATTTGTTCCATCTCCAAAATACAGGTAGGACACTTTTTGACATGGCAGGACACGTACTCTGCTGACAGACTGAGCCAGTCCTACACAAATCTGCTGTGGTCACCAAGTATGTCACACTGGTGATTGCTTCAGGAGCAGTTATTCTTAAGGCCAGTTTCAAAACTACCCTTAACGTGCTCATGAAGCTGCAAGATTGAGTGACAGAATACAGCTGCTCTTTATGCGGCTTCGCTTTGTGCCATACTGGGGTATATGCTTCTGCATAGAGTCCTTGGCTACAAAAGGGTTACTCTTCATAGTTGGATTTTGTACATAGAAATAGAATTATTTCATTGTTAACAAAATTTTTGTAGTGCTATGCATTTACATAACAGTTTACAAACACTGACATGCTTCCTGCCCTGAAGAAATGGAGGGAGGAAAATAACTTCATTTTTTCTGATTTTTTTTTTTTTTTTTTAAAGTGGGTCAGTGCCTAAGGTACAGTAATTACAGAACAGCCATTGGGTAGAGAGCTGATGTATTATTTTGTAGAAATCTTAGTATCTCACATTTCTTATCTACCATCAATATATTGCAATTGTTTCAGGGTGAGCGGCAAGTCAAAAATAGTTTTCTTGAACATTTTGCCCTCATCCAGTTTTCCCCTATCACAAGCTACTGTCACTTACAGTTTTCTTGATGATTCTGTTTGTATTTCTTCTCTCTGTTACTATACTTCAACAATCCTCTGGAAATAATGTATGTTTTTGAAAAAGATCAAAGCTTATGATTTTCCTTTTTGTAATTCTGGATGGGAGTGTGTTTGTATAATATCAGAATATGGAGCATAATGTGTTAAAGGATTTGAAACTAGGAAATGTGCTCAAGCCCAAAAGGACAAAATTTGCTATGATTTGCTATAATTACATTTTTATAAATATAAGAGATTCCTCTGCAATCAGCAGAACTACATTGTTGCAAATTCATAGTAGATGGGAGAAGGATTTGTAAGGAATTCTATTCTGAGCTGCCAGACCAAACCCACAGAGCTTAGTTTTGCCAGCTGCTTCAGCCAGGTTTTTGTGGACTGCATGTGTGACACCAAACATGCTAAAATATATGTAATTGTAATGAGGCAGGCGGCCTGTTATTTCAGTATGTTTGTAAAACTGAAACAACATTGTAAGAATAGATTGAAATCAAGCAAGCTAAGTGAGGCAGTTGTTGGGTGTCCCTCAAGCATGTGGAACCATGGACAGCTACGTCTTGAACTGAAGGGACTGATGCATACACACAGTCTGTTAATCAAGTAAGCATGAAAAATACAACCAAAGGTAAGCACAAGTGAAAAACAGGATCAAGTGAAGCATGTGTTAATCTTGCTGGAGATTTTGCCTTCAGCAATAGCTTATTACATGTTGCTCTTGAGCAGTGTGAACTATATTGCTCTCAACCTACATATAAATGTGTTCAGAGAGTAATGCAGTTACAACCTGGGAAAAAAAAAGCTGTTAACTTGAAAAGCTTATGAACTGAGACCTGTGATTGCTTTCAAATAGTCCAAGGGACCTAGTTAAATGGCATATTAGTAATTTATCAGATAATGTGTAATCCCACAGCTTTCAGACCTGAAAAGAGTCTGGTGGAGGGAAGATGAAGTCAAGTCCAGTCTCTGGACTTCTGCTTTCCCCTGTTCATTGTGATGGCTGATGAACAATAGTCATTCTTATAAACTAAATCTACAATGTCATTTGTGTGGTCAGCAGGGAAAACTGGGAGGAAGAATTAAGTTTCATCTCTTTGGCCACAGACTGATAAAACTGCTAGAGGCTGGAAACAATAAAGGAAGAATGTGATACACCATTATATTTATGTTCTAGGAACAGTAAATGTTAGAGTTTGAAATGCTTAGTTGTTAGTGTGAAATTATGCGACTATTAAACGTGTTAATTTCCATAATTTTTCTCTCATGTAAGCCCAGTTTTGAGTATTTCCGCATTTGTCCATTTACAGATAATGTGGGTTTTGATTACCGTTGACTCTGAAGGGAGGGATAGTCCTCATAGCATGTAAACTGCATTACATAATCTGCTCTTCCTGCACAAATATGTGAGCAAATAACCAAATGTATTTGTAGGTACAGGCTGTTGCTACCCAGGTGTCTGTGGAAGCCCAAACATCCGCAAATCGTGTCATACATAGCAGGGTAAAAGTAAGATTCTGCCGATCAGGGTGGTATTTCGCAAGGTGGAAAGACACCCAAAGGCCACAACCTTCAGGTCAAAATTATAGTCTTCTGACAGCTTTTTGGATGTGGTATTACTTAGTGCAATCGCACACCAGTAATACTACTTGGATTTTTTGTCTTATGGATATGTAAGAAATATTTCAACTCTTTAATTATTTTTATTATTTGTTCATCTCAAAGAAAACACCTCCATCACAGCAGCAAAGTGTATCCCAAATTAAGCCGGGGTGTTCCAAGCCTTGCGGAGCAGATATAGAGTTTCCAGTCCACCTGCAGCATAGCTGTGCTCAGAGGAGAGAGTGCTCAAGCCAGTAAGCCCTAATAAACTCTGACTCTGTAAATGAGTTCATTTACGGTACTGCATGAATGAGATGCTCGCCGGCATGTTGGCACAGCACTGCACTGAGCCACGTCAGTGTAGGAGTACCGGGTAGCACCATTCAGGGAGCTCTGCAGCACTATGCGGCGGAGCATAGAAAAATTGCACTGATACTTAGTAATGTAAATAAAACAAACGTTCAGCTCTGGATAGTAGAAAGTTTGATTTTACATAATATATATTAAATGAGAGCAATCAGTAGTGCAAAGAAAACAGAGGGGAGGAAGGAAAGCATTAGGCCATCTGATATTTTTATGTTAGCTTCATGGTCTGAAAGTGTTTGACATGGATAGGAACATGGACATGCACCTCTGTGAAATAATCCAAATGCATGTGTATAAACACATTACTTGTTCATTGCTCTTCACTATAGCAAATTTAATCTGAAGGGGTGTTGTTGTTAGAATCACAGATTGAAATACCCTTTAAAAAGTCGGTTTCTGCATGGAGATGATTGATAGTGTCACTCACTTTGTAACAAGGATAGATTCTTCCCCAGCTTCAGGAAATACCATAGTACCTGAAAGTTTGGTAGATAAAAGACACAGATTCATTAAATAAGGACTCTATTATGACTGTCTTTAAACTACAAAAGCACATATAACTGTACACAGAATCCTTGAAGATAGCCTTTGTCTAGTATTTAAGAGTGTTAAAGCCTCTCATACTGAGACCGCAACTTAAGAACCTGTACAAGTCAACAGCTGTGACCTCAGCCAAGCAGGCAACTGAGTTTTCAGATAGCAAGCTGTGCCTCATTCTTCTTTGGCCAGAGCTATGTATATTTAATTAGTGTCCTCTCACCTTCACGCTACGTGTTTTCCCACTTGACAGCTCCTGGCATCAAAAGAATGTCCTTGAGAAAAAGTCAGGCCTATTGACTCCTAAGCATATTATTTGACTTGCTGTTCAAGTAGTCTGAAGAAAGAGCTGGAAATAATGAAAGACGCTGCAATGTGGAGCTGCCTTAACTGACAGTGTCAGGTGGGTCGAAGCTATTGAACAGTTCCTATTAAATTAGCTTACCTTCATCTCAGCTAGTTAAAGCTGGCATGCTGACAAATTAGTTGCTTTCTGTATATAAAAGAGGAGAGGCAGGATGAGATTCCCATTTTGTAGCTTAGTGACAGTAGATATGTCACATCACAAGGTCAATAACAATCTGTCCAAGGAAGAAATGTAAATGTTTGGCTGATGTCAATACATTCCGGATTAGATTGTGAAATATTCATTCCTATAGCAGATGAGCTCATTTGCACTAATAAAGACCACTTTATTCCAACGTAGTTAATTACAATGCTTTATATTGTCTGTTTTAAAATCTGATTACAGCTTTTGTTTAGCTTTTCCAATATTAGCTCTTGCGCATTCTATATGCTATTTCTATCCAAAGAGTGTTAATAGAGAAAGTTAACAGACATGCTTTGAATGTGAAAAGGGTTAGGATTTTATTTATTTATTTTTGCTCATCAGAACAGATGGATTTTACAGTTTTCTTCAGAGGAAGAGACTGAAACTGTCATGGGCTGTGTTTGAAATTCAAACAGAGAAAATGTTATTCTGGTTGGTTGCTGTAGCTATAGATTGTCTCATATAGCTAAACTCAGATTTTAGGAATAAAAAAGGGTAAGAAGGTTAAACTGCTTTTATTTTATCACACTGTTCTGCATATAATGAGTTTTCATTTCATAGCTTCCGTAAGTTCTTCACAGTACAGTAAGTGTTGAGGATACTTTGTTGCCCCCCTTGACTTATTCATTTCAAAGTCCTTTATTGCTAGATTTTGATCCTAAATTACTTGCTGCCTAAAAGACTGCATTTCTTCATCTTTTGGGAGTAATCTCTGGAAGGACATAATGACCTGCGTTTAAGCACTTCTAAAGTACACCACTTATTACTGCAGAGATACATAGTAATGTTCTCAGTTAAGTCACTTATTCTTGCATACTAGAGCAAATATTTTAAATGTTTTGAAACCTAAGTATTTTGAAATTTAATTACTGAAATCACCAATTCAAACATATATATCATTTTCGTAGGGCTGGCAAGATTTCTTCTTTTTAGTTGTATTTTAATATGACTGTTCAATTCAGTGAACCACTTCTGTCTCTTCATAATTTTTTTTTTTAATTTTTTATGAAACATTTCAGTGCTGTAATTATGTCCTGGAGTATAATATTGAACTTGCTTTTACTGTTTTCAGGATGTCTGTAAAACTATGAACTTTCTGTTATCACTGAATTTAGTCTTGCTAAGTCATTTGAGCAAAAAACAAAGTTCCAAGTGTACCATTTGTGGTCTGAAAAAGTGCTGTACTGCATAAGGCTTAGTATAAGTAGCGGTGAGGACGTTTACCACCCCAGTGGCTACCAAACCAAAACCAAAGCTTTGATGTGAAACTTTTAAAGTTATAAAATGATTTTTGACATAGTTTAAGAATTTAACAGAATCACAGAATTCAAAGCTCATTTTCCTATAGGGAAGGTTATGCTAACTGCAAGCATACCTTTAAATGTGTGCAGCCATTTTTTGTTTGTTTTCCTTTACTTTTGTGTTCATTAACCTGACATATAACTTGACTCACATCTATTAAATGTTTCTCAGAAGATATCCAGCAACCTGTAAGCAAAAGATTTGTATTCAGTGCTCTAAATAGTTTATAAGGTGAGCTATGATTCTTAATACTTTTTTGGCATTATGTTGATGTAGGCAACCTGAACTGTTTCCCGTGCTTTTTATTTTTATTGCAGGGCTCTGATTCTGCCAGGAATCATACAAGGAGTTAACCTGCACTTGACAGTGATCATGTTCAGGCCAGCAAAGTCTCATGTGCAAAGGTGCCCTGCAGTAAGATGCATTCTCTAGTTAACAGTGTCCTTTATTCCATCACATGGCTTAGTCTACTAGTGTAACATTGAGCATGACCTCATGTGTATGTTGTGCATCGTATTATGCCAGAGAACCACTTTATGTATTATGTTTAATACATGGAATTGACTTGTCTGTGCATTTCTATAAACTCAAGTTCCAAATACATCCTCAGTGTCCATTCTGCAGGACCTAAGGCAGGTAAACAGTACTCTTCTTACATAGTGAAGGACTTCCAGGTAACCGCGAATAGGATAATTAACATGGAAGAGAAAAGTCTAAAGCTGCTCGGTGGTTCAGACCTTAAATACTGAGGAAATAATTCATTGGGTTGAAAATCAGATTATGTGTAATTTATTTCCTAGAATTCATCACTGAAAACCCTCCTTGTATGGCACATTTGCTCTCATGTAAGGAATTATGTTCTATCAATATTTGTATCCATTTAAGAATTATACATCTTTAGAAACTGAAAAGGCAGTCATATTGCATCAACATCTTACTGGGAAAACACATGATTCTCGTTATAAATAATCTGGAGTGATAAGAGAGCTGGTGTTATATGAACCAACCTATCAGCTTGATGCCTTGATGTATACCTGGAGGCAGGAAAGAAATAAAGTAACTGCTATTCCATGCTTCAGATTCTGATGAACGTATAATAGAATATGGAAATACAAAGATATTAAAATTATAAATTTTTCATATGGTGTGCTCGGCAGGCTTGTTCCTTTTGCCTTATCCCATCTTTCAAGCCTCTGAGTCTCTTTACTGAGGTTAGCGAGCTGTCTTAATATTTTAAATCAGCAATAGCTGGAATGAGCACACATAAATTATCCACAGGTAGTGTGGTCTCTAAATGAACGCGCTCTCAGAGGATATTTAGAATGCTTGTGCCTTCTAACTTTCAGTTCTTGATGTCCTATTTGTATCTGTCTAACTATTTGTATCAGAAAATATGGAGTATGTTTTGGCAAATGCAGCTGAAATTTTTAGTTTGTGGAATTAGCTATAGAAGCTGATTTTAATCTGTGCCTGAGAGAAATCTATTATTGGCAAGCAATTTTAATCAGAAATGATAAGACATCTGCTACAGAGGTATAAACGTACATAAATATTTTTGTATTCTCAGCAGAAAAATAAACATTCCTGGAATATCTAGTCTGTATTTTTACTTCTAAAATGTCTCCCTACTTTTAGCAACAGTTATTATTGACAGATACCAGCTCTACTTTGTGGCACTCCCTTGAATCCAATTAACTGCACAATCAGGCCCTAAGGTATCTAAAATGACATAACAACCTACACAAATATCACTTTTATTGGTCTGAAAAACTGTTCATTATATTGATGTTGGCAAGGAGTTTATTATTTTTCATGATGTTTCATGTATTGTTTCATAGGGAATCTCAGTGTTAGACTTATCTCTGGAGAGGAAACACAGAAGCATATGGAAAGAAGTGTAAAACAAATTACATACTTCCCAGTTGAGAAAATATTGTTTCATTTGAGAGTGCATTGAAAAGAACGCAGTTTCTTGAACTCTAGCTGCTTCTCAAAAGCTATTTGATGGATTTGGTCCTTTATTCCCAGCAAGATCATGTAGATTTTTGCCCGTGATGTAGATTTTCTTGTTCCTTCCTCATACTGCATGTTTTGTGATATCTTTCTCCTTCTCTGAAAAAGCAAGCAGAAAGAACTAAAAAAGAGGAGATATTTTGTATTCCATCAGGAAAAGTACTAGTGTTCTTTTTAAAGACTTTTTTGAGTCTTTCATGTAGAAATAGAAGTATTGAAGTGACATGGAAGTCATGTATGGAAGATTTTCTTGTGCCTCTGTTTTCAATATAGCTAGGTGAAGTGAGAATATGGTTCTATAATGTTTTAATTGAAAAGAATCCAAATTATTGGGTTATGTAAATATATTTATAGCTTAGGTAAGTCTGAAATTCCCTGGTGTGGGGCATAAAAGAAACGTCAAAGTAAGTTTACTACTCAGCAAAATGTTTGATCAGATGATAATTGATTTTGGTTTGCCATAGCTATTTCTATACTACTTGAAAAGTCTTGAGTTATTAGTATTTTATGATTTTAAAAATAATATTTATCTTAAAAATACTAGTGCCAAGCTCTGTGAAGTTTCACTGGAAACAAATTACGCTGCTTACTCAGTTACCTTAAGCTAAGCAGCTAACGTGCTGACTACTTGCCTCAGCTTAAAATGAGATGGCAGGTAGTTCGAAGGGGAGAATAAGGACTGTGCTTACCCTATAGTCTATAATGAAGTTTGTCTGAAATCACACAATATCACTTGAGGGAACCAGTTGGTAAAGGTAGGGTGACAGTGATAGGAGATTGTCATATGAGTGACAGTTATGATATGACCAGCAGTGGCTGGTAAAATAGATTTCAGCATGACATCCTATTTCTGTTGACAGAAGGTATATTGTAGTCGTGTTGTGTGAGAGAGGAGATGCTGGCCAGAAAGCATTGGTTGTCCCCATCTGTTTTCAAAATGTTTCCTGAGATCTGTAGCAATGAACCCGAATCTATAATATCTCAACCACAGAATAACACACAATAGATTGCAGTGTTGGTTTTGGCTAGGTCCCAAAAGCCTGGTGTGGAGGACAGAACCACCACAATCTGGCCTAGGAATCAGGGTTGCCAAAGGTTATCTTCATTACGGCCCCCTGTAAAGTCACAGTTAATAGTAGACCTGTTATTTCCCTACATTGAAGTATAAATATGAAGTGGAAAAAAACTACAGCTTGAAAGTGTGACTTTCTTTACTGACAATTCAAATGAGTACCTGGATGGTCATATCTGTTTACAGGATGGGGACACTTATCCTGCTCCCAAACTGTCTTTGGCTAAATTCATGCACTTCAGCAGCCACAACTCTTCAATCTAAGTTCTATTGCTAAAGTGTGGATTACTCAGATTGTAAAAGTTAGCAGTTGTTTGTAAGACTTTTAGTAACTGTACCGGAGTACGAGTGGGTAGTATCAAGAAGTTGAGGTAGCTTTAAGTTTAGATTATTACCTTAAATCATTCAAACTGAAGAATTCAGTTCCTTGAATGATCAAATTGTAAATGTTTAAAAGTTCTCTTTCACTTATCTCCTGCTCTCAGTTTCATGAAGATTTTCTGGTCACAAGTTTCACTAGAATACTTTTATGTATTCAGATGATGCTGCTGAAGTGCTGCTGCTGAGCTTACAAGTTTTCTCAGAAAAGCCATGAAGCAGGGGCAAAATACTAATGGATGCTTTGACACCACTCCATCAAATATTTAACCTTTTTCATTTCTTCTTCACACACTAGTTATTCCAGAAGCTCTACTTTAATTGTTTAGGGCTCAATTCTCACAAAGTGAAGTGGTATACTTGTGACCTACTTTTAGTGCCATCTTATCCTTAACAGGCAACAGGGGAACTGGCACAACTGTAAGCTGCTTCCAGGTGCTTCTCACTGCTCAAAGAAACCGCTGCTATAATATTCCTCTGATCCACCTGAAGAATTCATCCATTCATGCAGTCGGATTTTCACGCGGTTGTTTCTAATTTTGCCATTAAATAGGTAAAAGGTAAAAGGCTGAGAGTAGATCTCCAGTAAGAAAGAGACATCTCAGGCTTCAAATTGGCCCAAAATTTACAATGAGCCAGATTCATTTTGCATGTAGACTTTTGTAATGACCAGTTCAGATTGAAGCTCAGTGAGCCTGGTGACTCAAGCTAGTTTTATCCATGATGTCTGCTGCCCTGATTGTCTATTATAAAGTTACAGGTTGTATTAACTTATCATACTTAAGACCTACCAAAACTAAAGCTAATTTAACATCACCAGCAAATAGCAATTCCTATAGTGAGTCGTTGCTAGAAACTGCTGTACCCAATGCCTTAAAAAAAATCAAGTTACTTTTCCTTGAGAGCTAATTTAGAGCAGAACAGTATGCGCAACAGTGAAGTGTCTTAACTGTAGGTAGGGTAGCAACAGGTTGTGCAAAGGTTGCTAGATAATACGGGAAATTCCAAGTCCATTGCTGTGGTTAGCAGCAAGGTAGGTCTCTTCTAACCTAAGTTTTGGATCCAGCCTACTTGACCATGAGGTTATTTACAGTGGGAGACTGCCACCGCTTCATTCTAATTCTAGATGGAAATTACTTGCACCATCTCTGCTATGTGAAATGCAGCTGGTAATAAAGTGCCAGCTTGATCACATTTCCAAATGGCCTTACAAACTGCGGAAAATGCTTCCTGTGAGGGAACAGTACCACTATATGCCTATCTGAATAGAACCAACGATTATAACAAAATCTGCTGCTCCTTTTTCTATTATATGCTCTTGCAAGACAGAGAAGTGCTTATGTATAGAGTTTTATCTGAGTCTGCTGATAGTACTAAAATCTTTGGGATTCTTGATGGAAATTCAATGTGCTTTTCTCAGAGTTTTCTCCTCAGCTTTGTACATATTCTTTCAGTGGTACTCTTGTTAAATCTAAAGATATGGGAAGGTTTCATTCAGTGGTCTTTTCAGAGTTTTTTCTGTCCCTAAAGATGACCTAATAATTCTGGAGACAAGAGTGGATTACAAAAAAGGTATTTTTTGTGTGTTCTGATATTTATTTTACAGTGTGCATTCATCTACTGATAATTATCCAGGGCTATATGCTAGGATAATGTATTCTGCTGAATATAAACAGTGGTGCAACTTCTAAGGATATTCAACAATGGCAGCTTCTTTGAAATGGATAGGAGTTGCAGGTATTCTATCTCTGCTTACACAATTATGTATGAATTTTATATTTTATTCTGCTGTCTGTGTGCTACCATCATGGTTCAGCAAAACTAAATCTGTAGGGAAAAGAACTAATCAGATAGGAAACTGAAGCAGGATATAAATGAGTTCACTATGTAGTCAGAAAAGAAATATAAAAATCATATTCATTGAGGAAAGGGAGAGAAGATTAAAAATAGGTAGCATGAAATGTGTTACAATTGTTAAAAGTTAGAACATGAGCCATTCATGAGCAAAAGTATAGGATGTGATTTCAGTAAAATTTATCTTGGCTTATCATACTTTGCAAATTATATAAAGTCTATTCTGCAGATTAATTCTTCAGAATTAATCACACTAAATGTTAGGACTAGAAATAGCAGGTATCTTGGTTGGGAGTCCAGGCTCCTCTATCATTAGGAATTAAATTATATAATCCTATTTGCAAATGTTGCAAGATTATCTTACAATTAATTAGATTTCATTGCTGACTGTTGCTGTTAAATGGCTGTTTAAATACTCTAAAACCTTATTCCTAGTTTAGATGTGATCAGGCAGAAGACTAATTCACAAACACTGAATAATGGCATCTTAAGAATTTTCGTCATTCCTATTCCATTCCATTCCATTCTATTGTATAATTCCCTTCCCAAAATTGCTTCAGAAATATTTTGGAGGCAGTGCCATAAATTTAATGCTTTAAAATCTCTAAACAGTGAGATGAGTATAATGTGTTCATTGAAAAACTCACTGCATTTTAAAAATGCATTAAAGAAGAGAAAAAAGAAGAAGAAAAAAGCACTAATTAGTTTTCTTGCATACTTCTGCTGTGGACTGGGTATCATAGTTACAGAACAACTACAAATAAGTTTAAATATTTTACTACTTCTAATTCATGATGTTTCATGTTTCATTAATGTCACTTTTTCTGTCCTGGGAATGTACAAAAAAGAGCCATCGTCACATTACGTTTCTATTCAGGTGGAAATATTCCTTTCAAATATGTTTTGTGCTAGAAGTGAATGAAATACAATTTAATGGCAGCAAAATTGACAAGGTATAGGAAAGCGAAATAATTGTGAAATACTTATCAAGGAGGCTTCTTTATATTGCCACATGCACAATAACTCCAAATTAATTTGAAAGTTACCTATTTGAAGATTATAAAATATTTAGCGGGAATTTAGCCTTCTGTGTCTTAGAAGAAGAATGATGTATGAAATGTGACAAGGACTGAAGTCTTGTATAATTGTAAACAGAGATGGTAGTGTGTTGGAAACCAATGACTGCAGGGAATGGGATTGGAAGACCTCAGTGTGCTCACATGTCCCAGTGGTGAGGCTGGTGTATATATATATACACACAAATCTGGGTAGATCTTCAGTTATTGCAATATATTTGAGCAGAACTGTCAGCAGTGTCCACTGCTGGCTACTTAAGGCATTGTAAGCAATTAGTTGAACTAACAGGAGTTGCATCTAAGAAAAGGAGAACAGTGATGTCAAATATTGAATATGTTTTCCAAAAGACAAAGATTTATGGAATTCAGTGTTTTTCTTCCTGTTAGAAATGGAAGGCTGGTTTGGGTTTCACTAGATAGAAGAATGTCCGTTTTGTTTATATGTTTTACAGACATTTTGTTTAGGGTAACACAGTGTTTTTCATTCGTGGTTATCTTTGGTATCTGTTAGGCAAAAAACCAAAAGACTATTGTGTTGTCCAAACAAAAATTTTTTGAACAATAATGTCTTCTCATGTACAATCTCAGTTTTACTGTGCTAAGTCCCAGAGGTTTAGCCCTGTTGCCTTTGAATTTAATGACAAAATTAATTATGGCTACTGTTAAAGAAATTGCTATTGCTCCAATGCTATAGGGCCTATATGCTCAATACAATTTGTGTCAGCACTGCATTTGATGTAATATTGAGGAGACATGGCTGTACTTCAATAAATCCATAGTTTCTATGATCAACAAACACTGTGAATGTAAAACAAACACATGCAGCTATTATTTGTCCTGTAAAACATTTTTAGTGTACATTATAAGGAACACAGTTTTTGAATACTGATATAGATATTTGTGGGCAGGTATATATGGCAGTCAATAGTGCTTAGGAAGGAAAGTGAAACTGTGCATGAAAACAGTTTTCCAAGTCATCCATCTGTTGATATAAAGTCAAAGGAATCATTTTTATTCTAAATTCATTCTTGAATATCCCTAATGAAAGTACTATCAAGAGTTACGATATAATTTTACTGCCCAGACTTTGGTTTTGATTGTCATCTTCGATTGTCATTTTATTATGAGAATAGAAGGAAATAAAATATTCCAGTTACAGAGATATTCACTTACTCAGGGCACAAAAAATAAAGTTTTGAACTTCTTCATTCATATGGCCTAGATTTGGGATCTTGCTAAAGAGCTTTTCTTAAATCGATGTTCACCCAGTCAGAACATTTAAGCAATATCCTTTTTCATTTGTGGGCTCAGATTTTCAAAAGGACTTCAAATTGATATCTTCACAGTGAATCCAGTTCTGTATGTGCAAGCTACTTTTCAGACTCTTTATTTAGTACATAATGTCATTATAACCTTAAGAATAAATTTCAGGCAAATTTTATTAATGGCATATGAGCTTTATGTTGTTCCTGTTGAGCATGTATAATGTTCATAGTGCTACATATGCGGGATTTGCAATTCTTGCTATACAGCTTCTGCTTCCAAGTCAGAAGACATGGGTTATTTGTATGGCAATGCATTATCCTGTTAGACTTCATCTAGTGCCAACTAAGCTACATCTTTTTGACATTCGAATCAGTGTTTTAAAAGCACATTTCTTCTTCCAGTTGCAGCTTTCTTAATAAGATCTCAGGAAATGTTGTTTAATTCCAGTCTTAGCGCTCTTGAAATGTTCTACTTTTTTCACTAGAAGCTACTTTCTTACGAGAAGTGAGGTCTTAACAGTTGAAGCCATAATTAAGGATAAAACTGCTATTCTCGGGGAAGATTTGTTCTACTGCCTCATTCATTTTCAGTAAAATGTAAGATTTAGTAAAGTGTTCTAAGTATGTTAAATGTTATGCCAGTTTATATTTGTTTGTTTTGTGCCACACAAAGAATGTGATGAAAGTTAACCTAATTTATTATGACAAACTACGCAGGTAATTAAAACCAAGCTAAGATCAAATCTATTACTACACTGAACCTTCATTTAAAATTAGAAGCAAATGGACTTTGTAGTGTATTATAAATGTACCAGACAGCAGAGTTCAGAATATATGCTGTCTTCAAAGGAAACTTTCACTGAGTGTCCTTTAAAAAATGTTTGCATCTATATGACACAGTTCAAGAGTTAATACAGTAACTCTCAGAGAACTAAAAGTTCATATAAAACCAAAATTGCCAAAAAAGTAGATATTTTTCATATAGTCCTTTATACAAACATTTGGCTTCCCAATTAAGAATTTATTCATTACATTTTATGTTAATCAAGTCTCAAATATCAGTTCTATGTTGACATCTTTGTCTTCTGAATTTGGTATCATATGGATTCTGTATCCATTTGGACTTCAACTAATGGCTATTAGAAATTATTCTTAGTGTTTTAGATAGTGTTTTGATCAGATACTATAGGAAATTAAAATGGTTTGGAAGCTTTTCCTGATGGCCAAGCTCTTTTTCCAAAAGGACTCCTTTGCCCCTTAGCTAACTTGCTAAGTCAGATGAACTATCAACTGAGTTTCTTCTAACCTGCTGAGCTCTACAGGCTGGTTCAAAGTATATCTATGGTATGTAGATCCAAAGGAAGACAAAACTATCAACCTGCCTACAATAATAAGGGTTCTTCCCTTCTTTTATTCTTAATGTGACCCACTGAGTTTGAAAGTGTATTTAATTTCTTGACTACTGACTGGGTTCTAGCCAGACAGGTCATTTGAAGGTTTGGGGTGACCTTTTGCCAGGGCCCTTGTTTAACCCTCCCTAACGATTTGCTAAAAACCCCAGTACAAGTGTCTGCATTGAGACAGAGACAATGCATAAAGCAAGCATGACAGGGGAAGGTCATATAGAAGACATTGCTCTGTGGAACTGTGGGCTGTGAAAGGCAAGGATGTGTGAACTCAAATTTATAGGCTCTCTGTTGAGACATTTCCAGAATATTGCTCATAATACCACCACACTCCATCAATCATCTTTCTATGGGCTTGTTCTAACTCACTTATTTTAAATGACAAGAAAAAAAAATATTTACAACTTTTCATTTGTATTCTTATCATGAATTGAAGCTTTATAAGCACTACTTATAGAGTTTATCTTTTTTTATTTGATTTATTATTTTGCTACTTTTTCTAGTCTGGGTACTCTTCTAAATATTGCTTATTGTTGAGACATACAGATAGTTTTGCAAACAAAATACTATATAAAAATACCAACTTAAATTTAACAAAGACTTGAGGATTTCTGGAGTTAGTCATGTCTGTTCACTCTTAATCAGTCCGTTCTTAATATGAATTACGTCTTTTAAAAAATCATCATGTTATTTTCATAGGAGTCTACCTCCTTTAAAACAAGATGGACAGTGCTCACACAATGCTCTTTTTTTCTTTTGAATTTCTTGTCCTAAGTTATGATATGCAAATAAAATCACACTATTTAGATGGAATTAGTTTCTATCTGGCTTTTGTACAGAATTTGAAAAGTCTAAGTACTTTAAGAACATAATTTATTATTGTCAAAACAGTAAGTTGAAAATAATTTCTCCGTGTAACTAGGGAATTATAGCTAGGGGATCAGGCCACAAAAAAAGAGATCAAAATGCTCTGTTGCAAGGCACCCAAAATGTGAAAGCAAATGCTGGTATTTTCAGCATATTCATGTATCATTACATGGAACTTTGTATTTTTATGCTATAGCTTTGTTGACATAATTAGCTGCTGTAGTAGCATATCTGTAAGCAAGATCATTTTTTAAAGGTGTGTGCTAGAGAATTAATGATGATACCACACTTTCCAGGAGAAAATTATCACCTATAGAAAAACCTAAATAAAGGGATTACCTGGCATTGTATATGAATTGTGCAACAAAAATAATTCTGGTTTCTATTTTAAAACAGCATTCAGCTGTTCTGACTATAAGACAATTCTTTTTTCTTTTGTAACAACAATACATTTACATTGCAGTTTCTTCAGGAACTGAAACAATAAACAACTGTACAACGGGTTTGTGTATCATCCACTGATCAGAGTCACTAAATATGAAACAACCAAATAATTATTTTCAGGCAAGGTATATTATGTTTTAGAAACTGTTTTTTCGCAGCCCTGACACTTTCATGTCTCTTTTTGCTCGGTGAAATTTCTTCACTGGTTTTTCATCATATGGTGTTTCACTTCCAGAATCAGTTTTCGAGTTTTTCAATGTAGTGCTCAGACTTTACTACCCAGCTCAGCAGAGCACCTTGCTGAGGATAACTGCTTCCTACCACCATAGCAACCAGCCCTGGATAGGAGGAAACACTTCACCAGTAGATTTCAGATACCTCCTGTAAAAACAATGGTGAAATTGTGTGTCCCACTCCAATGGAGTGTTTCATACTTGCCACTTTTGTCTACCTTTGCCTATCTTTTTCTTCATTCTCTTCACCTAGTCAGAGACTTTTTCCTAGGCTCATTTTTAGCTGTCTAGCAGTTTGGCAGTCCCTGTCCATTCAGAAACAGGCTTTCCATCCCAGTGTCCTTGCTCAGTCCTTCCCAACTGTCCTTATCAGTCTGGGTGATAAGCATGTAAGTGATATTTCATGTCTTCCCATAGTGTCGGAGTACTTTCTTCCACTTTTTCCATTGACTAGCAGTATCCTGAATTCTAGAATAAAATGGATTTCTCTGCTGAATTCAATGATGTGACTATATCAAGCCCTCTTCAGCTGCAGCTTCATTATTGCATAAGTATAATCAGCCTGGGATATATAAAATTTCCTTATAACAGCCTAGATTTCCTTTAAAATGATCCAGAAAATTATGGCTCTACCTGCAGCTAATATAAGTAAATAAATAGGTGATGTAAAAAGCTTAAAAATACTGTTTGGTACACAGTTTCTCAAGTAAATTAAGAATTGTTTCAGCATGAAGAGCAATTGGTGCAGTAGGTCACAATGGCTCTACAATTCTGGTTATAAGACTTATTTCTCAGTTTTCTTCACACATTGCGGTGACTCATAAAAAATTTCCCAGACATACTTTTCTTCATTCGAACCTGGATTTAATGTTCAGAGAGGCTTTTTTAAGGACTGCAGTGGCAGTCAGGTCGGGTGAGTGGTTGGCAGCCTGTGCTCGATGCCAGCACGGGGAGGGGGTGGCCAGCTGAGGGGAGCTTCCGCCTCATACGGCAGCTGTGCCCCTGCTCCCGCCCGGGTGACATTGTGCCTCACTGGCAGGATCCAGACCCCAGCCCTGACGTGGCTGCCTGGTGTCCTGGTGGGCACCTCTGGGGCTGTGGAAGGCCCTGGGCTCCATCCCAGAGGTGCTGTGCCTGCACGCCCTCAGCAAGGGCATGGCTGCCCTGTGGACCACGGTCCTGCTGCTCCCGCGAGTGTCGCATTTTAAGCTGAGGTGAATTTTTTATATTTAATTAGCCACAAATGTTATTTTTGTCCGTTTTGATTCATCTTTCCAAGACTTGGTTCCCACATGGAGAATGGCAGTGCCCGGCTCTCCAGCGGGGTGGGAGGGAGCAGCGAGCTGTGGGGGGCCCTCACGCAACTGAAGGGCCCCGGATTCTCAGGGTGGAAATGGCGCCAGGGATGGGGCTGACTGGCCTGTAAATGGTGCGGGAATGGCTGCAGTCTATGCTCATCTCTGCCTGCTGCTTATGAAATATAATATAATAAATTTATAAGGCGTTGAGCCATAGTTTCTATTAAATACAATGGAAACAAGGGAAAGTACAATTTCAGTGAAAAATACATCCATAAGTAATTCCCTAGGGACTCGCTGTGGTCTGGGGATTAGGTTTGGGATTACTTTCAGAATTCAGCGGTGACTTATTGTGTAATTTTTGGTAAACCATTTAAGCCTGGTATTTTAAATTTTCTATTGAGAAATGAGGTTGATAGTTTTCTGTCACATACATTAGCATTTGTAAAGCATGCCATCTCTTTTCTTCTCTACATGAAACCAGCTTCTCCTGGTGGCTGGCTTTCTGCTTCTTTTTATGTTTTTTGAAACTACATAATTTCTTTTCTGGTTGAATTGCTCACGAAAAATGCCCTCCTATCTTTTAACCATACAACAGGATTAACTCATATATGTGTGTGTGTGTGTATGCGCATTCAAAGCAAAAAGATAAATATGTCTTTTGATTGAATATGTGGAAAATGAACCTGCAGAAAAAATACAAATGAGTCCCCCAGGAAAACTGAGAGAGAGGGGGGAGAAAAGAAGAATTCATTCAATTGGTCTTGATTTATTATACCAGTTGCTGATACTGCTTCTGTCTAGAAACGTCTGGTATGTGTGCCATCAGACGGGACTTTCTGAATGGTGTGGGGGTTTTGTTCATTTTTTTTGTGATTTCTTCTTAGTTCTTTGTTTCTTGGTCATATATTAAGTAAGTACATGACCTTCCAGTAATCTTCATCCTATTCTAACTCGAGAACAAGACATGTGCGCAAAGCCTGAGTTGTCTTGGCTTCCTAGTTGTTAATTTCCAGAATAGTAGGAGCACTTCTGGTGTTACTTACCACTCTCAATCTCAAATAATCTGTACTAGATACCCATTCAGAAACTTGTTTGTTTGTTTGGTGTAGCTGTAAAACCTTTTGCAAAAACTCCACTAGGTGTGTAGCTTTCTAAGCTGTGCAGCCTCCTATAAAATAAAGTACAGAAGCAAAGTCTGCTGTTGTAATACGTTTGTTCATATCGAATCACCAGATGGTCCTCTTGGGTGCAGAAAATGAAATAGTTTCTTGTTTACCTAAGCTAAGTGAATAATTCATTATTATTTTACACATCTTGTCATTGTAAGTCTACAAATGTCATGGTGGGTGAACTTAACCATGTTTGTGTTGTACTACTTACTAATAACTTAACTTCTGTGTAACAGGTGTTAGTGTTTACTTCATGCTCGCATCTCACCTATATAGCAGGAAAAGCTTTAATTTACTTCTTGAGCTGAGTGAATAATTCATCAGTATTTTTGCATGTCTTCTTGCTGTCAGTCCACAAACATCATGCTGGAGGAGCTTAACATTTGTCTTATGCTATTTACTACTACATTACCCTTCACGTATCAGATGTCACTGTTCACCTCTCTGTCGAGGATCAGCTGTCTACCAGGAAATACTTTCAATTTACTGTAGCAGTATTGCTGAGCAGCTGGAAAATAATTTTTCTAACATGTGGCAGAACAAATTATTGCACAGGAGGGGGTTAATGGAATTGTCTGCCAGAGGAATAAATAATTGAAGGGACATGGATCTACTTATTAGCTTGAATAGAGGCTTGATGTCCTAAATTATACATTGTTAAAGGTAGGGAGCCTATGCCTTGTTTCAACAATCTGACTCAAGGAAACTGTGTCAGTATACCTGATATTTTTGTCTGTCACATATATCCTAAGAAGTTGAAAACCAGGAAGTTGTAGTATTTCTCACATACAATTAAGATACTATTAATTTTCACTATGAGAAGTTTTCTCTGTTACAGTGACACAACAGTCAGAAGGGCTCAGCGTAAGTTGCCATCTTTAAAAGCAAAGCTAAAGATGTTTTATATTGGTCTGGCTGATACTACTATTAATGACAGAACACTGAAATTTAAACTGCTTGCCGCGTTCATGTTTTTTTTCCATACGTTAATTTTTTAATGAAGCTATTTAAGTGATATAGCACATCTAGTTGCTGTTTTCATATTAGAAGCTTAAGATAAAATACATCTTGCAGTATGGAGTTGTACTATTTTTTCTGGAGTCTTTTGTCATAATGGCATGGTTACTTAAAATTTTATTTCTACTGACTCTTTTTTTACATAGAAACAACTTGAGGCTGACTGCTTCGAAGAATACCCCTTACGCTCTGAATTTATTGTATACATTTGATAGCAGCAGTACTTATAAAGATCACCATATGTGGTTTTCAACCAGGAAGAAGGAACTATTCTCTTAAGGTGACAGTTTAAAAAAAAAAAAAAAAAAAAAAAATCGAACGTATTATTTTGCAATCTAGCAGAGCAGATACGTGGCAAGGTATAGACATTGCTAAACATATTTAGAGATTGATTGGGTTGCAAAATGATTATAGGCTAGCGTACAGGCAAGAGGGCTGGATATTTAACAGTAAAAGAAATAGTTACTTGAAAATACTAGTATGTATCTCTGCGCACCTTCAGGCACTGAAAAAATTTTGACAATCTGCCTGTAAGTAAATTAAAATACAGGTTACAGACTTCCAAAATCTGCTTATGTAAAAACTGACTTCGGCTACTGATGTTTTTACTGAAGCCTTGTGTTCTTCATTCAATCACCTTGGAGTGCCAGCCTAAAGTTAATCCTGGGATTCTGATGCAGGACTGCTCTACAACAGAATTACCCATAATTGCCTGAATTCCTGCTGACTGGTTATTTTTGCACCAGTGACTCAAATTAGGCACAGCTGGCCCTAGCAAGTTGGAGTTTAATAACAGCCAATCGTCAGAAACTAGCTGACGGTCAGTGGTTTTTGTCTCAAACAGGTGAAAGGAACAGTGACAGTTCTCCCGGCTTTCCCTCCTCTGCCCTCAGAGAAGTGGGTATCTGCTTTCTGAAGCTGAAGAAACAATAAGTTGAGTAAGCTCCTTCCTGTGTGGAAATGTTCTTTTCCTGCTTTTGGACAGTTGCTGTAATATTGAGACGTCTGTGCTAACCATATGAATATTTGATGAGTGTTAAGAACAAAATACAAAAAAGATCTCATTCATTTTTGTACATAGGCTTTATACATTGATCCAATGAAATCCAAAAATTGATATCAGGTTTAATCTAAGAGACCTCTTACTGGAGGGGTTGTTCGCCCAGAGAGCAGCAAAAGCTTTGCTCTTGAAATAGATCTGAAAGTCATTATCTGGGTGCTATGCTAGCCCTTTCATGCAGCGGTTGGCTGGTTTTACCAAAAAAGGCATTGAAATCCAGAATAATGAAATAGCAGTCCACAAATCAGCCAGGGGGAAGCCTTAATGCTGAATAGGCAGCTGTCTGTCGGTGGGTCTTGCTGTCATTTCTGGTTGCTGCTTCTGGCAGCAATGCTATGATTTTCATTTTGCATAAAAAGGTGTCTGATGCTCTTTTTCTTGGTAGAGATGGGAATGTCTTTTGTAGCAAACTCGACAGGACCACTTTTTTTAAGAACTTACAGTGAAATCACAGCTCTGTCAATAACAGACTGAAAATATTTTGAGAAATCAGCTGCCAAGTAAATCCATGGATTTATGGTGTGTAGTTGCAAGGCAGTACTTCAGCTGCATTTGTTCTAATGAAATGTACAAGCATTTGCAAAATTCTCTATTTAAATTCTTGCTGGCTATATTGTAACAGAGCGTGCATACTTGTTCCTGCATATGAGAAGCTTAGATCCATTGCTGTGTTTGCTTCAGTGCTCACCTGTCCAATTACTTATGAAAGAATCCCTTGAAGTTAATTAATGTTGCATCAAACAAGATCACTGATGACAAAAGCCAAATGCCATAGTTAGCCAAAGTGGAAATGCTGATTTTAAGTCACTGTCTTAAAATCATCTTTGAACAGTAACAGTCTGCATTCAAAAGCAATGTGCAATGCGAACAGGCATATTTTACATAGTGTTAAGTATTTGCTACCAGAGTATTTATTGAATCCAAAGCTATTTGCTGCTTATACCTTTGTTCATTATTTTGTGAGACCTTTAAAAATCACAAATGCCAACACAGAAACATTATATCAAGACATCCCCAAGGGTAAGTTGAATAAAAATTCCCTAGAGCCTATAAATCTATTTAAAGGTGATAACCTAATCACTAGTATGCCTGTCAAATCTCAAGGAAAGTGATAAGTAAAACAGTAATTCTATGAAATATGGACTTTTACTTATCTGACTTGACCTTTTTTCCTGCTCTTTAACCTTTCTGCCCTTCAAGTCTCAAAAAATGGTTGCGTACAAAGAATAATATAATACAGACATCTACTTGGTAAGCTGGAGATGTTGTGCACTTCAATACTGCATTGAATCTTTCACCTACTGAGGGTCTATTTGGAAGCCAACGAACGTAATAAAATGAGCATAATGCGGTTGTATTCAATTGACCATTTTCCTTTTATGAAAAGAAAGGTTCCATGGGACAACAGGCTCTATATGATACTTTGAAGCTAAATTTTGGAAATAGTGTGGCCAAAAAAGATGTTAGGTGTGCTGAGTTCTGTGCTGCCCTATTTAGCTTCTTTCAACATTGAAAGTGGGTCATTCCTCTGCATTAGTCAAGTATTTCTGTGTTGCAATTCAG
This sequence comes from Caloenas nicobarica, assembly GCF_036013445.1. Classification (NCBI taxonomy): domain Eukaryota; kingdom Metazoa; phylum Chordata; class Aves; order Columbiformes; family Columbidae; genus Caloenas; species Caloenas nicobarica. The sequence goes on from NC_088256.1 coordinate 9,203,403, forward strand.
ACAGCAATACAGAGAATCGCCGAGAACTGAACAATAAACAATTGAATCAAGGTCAGAACAGCAAGTTAGTTTGTATCACCTTTCTTTAATCAGTGTTGGTCCAGAACCTCTGGTGACCTGAGTGGGTACCAGCTGTCAACATAAAAGCCTGACCAGTTTCCCTTAATGAGAATCTGTGCTTTTCACAGATATGCTTAATAAACATTCTGATTAAATTAATGGGCCAATCAAGTTTCCTAAATGATGGAAAGGATGGTTAAATTTTAAAATTACCAAAGTGACTAAGGGATTGAAAAATACCTGCAGTCTTACATGATATGACAGATTTATACAAAATTGACAACAAAAATCAAGAAATTGCACACCAAATTCAACATAAATGTATTAATTTGAAGAAAAAATATGACTAATTTTTTTTTTCATTAATTCATTTCTACTTGTGTTTTTCTTTATTTGGCAAGGCAAAAATGAACAGGGATGTATGTGTATATACGTGTACATATTAGGGAGTGATTAATATCCATATTAAAACAGCACCTAAGCTATTTAATAAAATGTACTTGTAGATAGCTTTGTAGTTTCTGCCTCAGACTTTAATAAGCTGTGTTCTAAACAATTTGTCATTGTTAGGATTCCTGTTGGATTGTGAAGATACTGGAGAACAGAATAAGATGTAATAGTGCATTTCAGTTTCTAGGTGTTTACCTGAACTTGAACTTCCAGTCCTATATTTTAATGTGTTACTGTTTACAAGCTTGTAATGACATAATTGGTCTATGAAAGCTGTGTTTCCTATTTGATGCATTATATGAGGCAATGCAGTGTGTACCTGTTAAAATGGGTCATTGAGGGACGTCACTGGGTGAAGTTTAGAAAAAGATGGTTTTTAACCTTGTCCTAGGCTTATTTCTTTCTCTTCATATAGCTATTCTTTTTGTAGCTTGAGAGTGCCTCTACCCCCAAGACAAACTTCAATGTTTAACTTATTTTCTAACTTATTTTCTTTTTGTACGCTTCATTCTATAAGTGGTGTTTGTATTACAATTTTATTATCAGTAGCTTTCAGTGTATTCAGTACTCTGCTTAGTTTGTGGTACCAGCCTTTGGAATACTAAAGCAAGGTGTATTGTTCACTGGCAGTTCTCCTTTTGTTTATTGTTTATCAATTTGGGGGAGGCTTTGTTTGTTTGTTTTAATGAACATAATATTTAGAAAATTTAAGGTTAGAAAAGAGCATGGTCTTACAGTCTGACTTCCCATTTTACCTGATTTTAGAATTTCACCCACATCAAATCTCAAACTTTCCTGGCTAAGCCCAGCCAGCTCTATGAAAGTCATTGAAAGTAAGCTTTAAAGTAAGTCATAGCTGGTAAGTTTTGTATAGGACACAAAAATAACAGGGCCTTCAGATTGCCAGCTTAGGTTGTAATCAACTGGATGTAAAGCACCTGTGAGGTTAGAAGGGTCCTCAGGGCATTTCAGCTGTTGTTTCTCTTTGTTTGCCTCCTGAGGGTCAGCTTGCTGGAGCTTTCCCTGACCAGCTGAGGACTTACCTCTGAGTCTGAGGCGTTTATTACTCTCCTAGGTAAGAAAAGGAGTCTCATCTCTGGCTTTTAGCTTCTCAGCACACTTTGGTTATGGCTGCTTTCCTTCTTCTCCTTGTTCCTGTCTAACTAATTATGTATACTGCCCATTTACTGCAGCTATAGCCCTGTATTACACTTGGTGGAAAAATTCCACGCGTTGTCTGATAAAGGACTCTGTTCAGCTGGAGTAAGGTACTGGCTGTATCTTTAAATTTTTTAATTACTTCAGAGGTCTTGAATCATAAGACTGAGATTAAGCTTTTGTTAAAGTGTGTTTCTGGCCATGGGATTTCTTCATGTGCAATTTCTTCTATCATGCTACATACTCATTGATAGGTGACTATTCTAGCCCTCCTTATTCATGTTATCTACTCATACGCCATATAATTATAATTTCAGTAAAGATGGGCTTATTTGTTTTATATGTTGTAACTGTTAGTAAAAAAATCCCAGAAAAGTAAACTTAGTTGAGAAGACCAGATCCTAAAGTAACTTTCAGGAGGTTCCAGACTTGCCTCAAAATGTCAAATGATTTTCTATTTCACAAAAAAAAATAAGGTGTTTTTCTTCTTTTTTTTTTTTTTCCCTCACAAAGTGGAAATTATGTACTTGATATTTTCCCTGAAAAGTACAGTAGGTGAATAGATCAGCAGTTGTGTTGAAAGACCTCATCAGCCAAGCTAATTAAATGTGGCTGGAGCAGAGTTCTTTATTTCTGGTGCAGAAGTTGACTTCTAGTTGACTTATCTTGAAGATGTATCTTTATGCTGTTTTACATGCCAGAAACTGTCCAGAGCCACCAAAAGAACTACAACATCATTATGGAAGCATACCTATTTCGGAAGTATGCTGGATTGTTTTTAAAATGTTAATGTTGTTGTCTCATATTTTATTTTGGTTTTCTGCTGTAATTTCACTGAGTGTCATCTGCTCTTCAGCTTGATTTTTCTCTATTTTGTTTCTGTCTTTAGGCTGTACTAGCAAGAGCCCAAGTTTTTACATGTTTCTGAGATACCAGATCCACCTGTTGTAATGCATATTGCAAATAAATGACATTTGTTTGGTCTGCTATTGTTAATGCAGACAGAAGCATCCATAAACACTCATAAAGAAATGAAGTATTTCTCCAGACACTACCTTTGGACAGTTCAGATACTTTAATCTAGTTTTTCAGCAAGAGACCTTTTTTACCTAAATTTATACAGAAGTACCATAGCTTAACCAACATATTTCTAAGGAACTCTGCTGGATTTTATTAAGTTACAGAAAATCCAAATGACATGTGATTATTATACTCTTTGGAGTTATAGATTGGAAAATGCATTTATCAAGTACTTAAGGCCATCTGAGCCATCCACCCATCCAGATGGAGGATATTCTTTGTTGCCAGAGGTATAATCTAATAACAGGATTAATGCACTAGAAGGTTTTGCTTTCTTAAGTGCAAGCTTTTTTCCTCTTAGCTGTGATTTCTGTTTGCCCAAGCTTATTTCATCAGCAGAGAGGCATCTCCTTAACACTGTACTGCTTTATCTATTTAATTACTTTTAGGTTTGTAAGAACAAACCAGATTGTAACTCACTTCCAGGAATAAAAGTTGTTTTATGATTTCTAGCAGCAGGTGCTAACATGGTATGTGTGGCAAGGAGCCTAAAGTCCTTGAGCCCATAGTTGCACCTCTGCTCTCCCAGAGTAAGTAACGTCCTGGGGACTCCCTTTGCCTCCCCAAATACCTCATGGATTTGGAAATGTAGTGAAATTTAACTATTTTTTCAAATCTGCAACCAAAAAAAAAAAACCTGAAATGCTTATCTTATGAGAGGGGAATGTTTCTACAAACTGTTAAGAGATCCAATTTCCAGAGTGAATGAATCTTGTCTGCTTTTTAATTTTTATTTTATTTATTTTTAACTGGAAAACATGGAAAATTATATTACTTATAAAAGTACTGTCTTAAATGAAATTTTTTCTACTCTAGAATTCTCTACTTCCAAATTTGAAGTCTGTCTTATATGACACAGTAAAATAATACAAATAAAATCGAAGTAAAAATACAATATTTCAATGTATTTGGCATTACGGATTATTTCCACTTACTTACAAAGCTGTTTGTATGCTATAAGTATGCTATCAAGTTTTTTGAAGATTTTTAAAACCATAAAAGCACAACATTTGATCATTTTAGCATATGCAATTAGGATGTTATCCTCTATGATACTTTTTTTTTTTTTTTTTTTTGTTACCGGTGAGGTGATATAAGAGATGCAAGATTTTGCTCAGTATTTTACAGTTAACAGTAACTCATTAACATTAATATTCTGGATTTTGAAAGCATATCAAGGTCACTTATTGCCCTGGCTTTTTCTAGGATTTATCCCTCTGCCAGCATGGTGTGGGAGTTGTGCTGGAACACTTTTTGAATGAGTCAAGTTTGGTTTTTTATCATATCTGAAAGAAAAAAATTGAGTCCTTCATGAAACTGATTGCAAATTATTTTATTGCTGTAACTTTTAGGATAAGGGAGGAATTTTAAACTGTAATGTCCTTAATGGTAGGCAATTAATAAGTAGATAAATTTTGAAGAAAAAAATTAGTTCAGTTTTTTACTGATTCACTTTTAGACATTCTCTATCAGTGTTCTGGAAAAAGCATTAAGAAGGTGAAACCATTTCCTGTAATGCAGGAGAGGATGGGAAGATTCTTAGTAAAAATGTAAGCAGTTATCAATGTTTAATTTTTCAGCAATTTTATTAATATGCTGAAGATTTTTAGAAGTGCTATAACCAGCATATCCATTAAAAGGATGAGTTGCATCATCAATTTTATGTGGTGCTTTTTTTTTTTTTCTCTTAACATTTGTTAAAATCAACCAATGCCAACAAAGCAGTCATCTTTGGTTGGTTAGTTTGGATCAGTTAGTGTTCCTCCAGATCAACAAGCTCCTGAACTGTACCACACAGTACAGGCAATAAGCTTTAGCATAAGACAAATGAATGGCTGGAAAGAGGAGGGAGATAAGACATCCGTTTTCAGCACGATAAGTTGGAATGGACAAAGCTCAGAGGAAACAGCGATCCTAAAAATTGCATCCTCCTTGACTCTCACGGTTGCATCCACATTCCATGAACTGGCTGCTCAACCTCACAGCTTGTTTTCTGCCATGTTATATCCACATGGCAGACTGAACTGGGCCACCTATACTGGTATTTCAGCAGCCTGTGTGTGAGATAAGGCAAGTTGTAGCTGGAGCACGATGGCACAGTCCTTGACTGTAGCTTCTGTACCCTGTTAACGTGTACCGGAAGCAGAACAACATATATAATAAAATTGTTAAAATTCCATGCATTTATCTCTCAGCTATTTCAGGAGGCATTAATCTTGGTATAAATCCTTCAGACTTGCCCCCCTAAGTCATATAGTGTTCCCAAATGGAAGAGGCTAAAAGCTTCACATGGGAGCATAGAAACAATGCCAGGAACCTTCTGAAAAATTCATTGAAAACCACTTGCTTGAGGCCTGGATATTTTCAGCCTCTGCACCTTCATATGTTATATTGTCTGTTGTGGTGCTTGAGGGAAAATGTTACTGTCATTATTGAAGGCCCTGGCATCATTAATAGGTTCCTCACTACCTGATTTGGTGCAGGAAAAATATACTGTCCTGTGCAATCTGCACAGAGGATGACTTTCAGATGCTGGGAGTTGCTTTAAGTTTGCTGGGGACCTTTTCACCATCTTTATTACCTGGCAATGGCCTTAGTGCTTCATAATATTTTTTATGTTTTCTATTTGTGTAAATATAAACAATATGTGAAAATACGTATTCACTCTTCAAATGTCTTCCTTCTTCATTAAAACTTTTATCTTTAACAGCTGTATCATCTCAAATAGGTTACACAGAGAAGTATGGGTCACTTTTTGTCTTTACAGACTGACTTGTTGAGGTCTCATCCACGCCAGAGTTTATAGACTAAAGATAGTCTGGAATAAAATAATCTTTTCCTCTTATTCAAGATTAGACCCTTCCATTAAGACTTCTGCTATACTTGTTTTTTCTGTAGAAGCTGAACACTACACCTGTGTCTTTCTTACTATTTGATTTTTTATTATTACTATTTTTAATGTTCTCGGGAATGTCTCATTTTATCTTATAAGGAAATGTGTGTGGAAAAGTTCTCTGAATTACTGGTGATTTTCCAAACAAGAAAACTTGCTACTTTTACATACTCCTACCCCTCCATCTTTTTTAACTGCTTAGGGGATTCAACATCCAAACTTCTTATAGTCCAGTCTTGCAACTTATTATCCTTATGATCTCAAACTCCTGAACAGTTAATCTTACTGAACAGTATCTCCACATGCCAAGAAACCTCATTTGTATTTGCCAAGTCTTGAGGATGGTACCCATTTCTCACGTAAAATTTTATGACATTAGGTGCTCCTTAGAAAAATCTACTTGGCTTCTATTTATTAGGACACCCGCAATTTTGTCAGGGGAAGGAGAAGAAATACATAGAATTAATAGAGGTAATTAATGTCAATACTAATTTTATACATATGTCATTGCCTTTCCTGGCAGTACTTTTTAAATTGTCTGCTAGAGATAGAGTTATCTGAATGTGACCTATTTCTATAACCCTAATTAATAAGAATGAGCATGTGTTCTTACACCCGACAATGGAAAGCATGTTTAAAAACCTGTGGGTTTTGACCAAATTACTCTTCTTTAAGCTACTTCAGAAGTGCCAGCTTTCTGTAGAGAATGCAAAATCCAATATAGGGTCTCAAAAGTTTTGCTTGAGTCATTCAAATACTTTTTTTTAGTAAAGTTAAAGGTTGTACATTCTTTGATAAGCATCTGGTTTTTTACAGTGCAAACAATGTTAAAGAAAGCAAAAGCTGGAATAAATCCAACTACATTACATACAAAATGTCACTGTAGCAAAAAAAGTTCCTAACTCTCAGAAACTCTAGTGCTAATTTGATTCCTTTGTCAAGAACACTTTAATAGGAAGCTTCAGACTGTGACAAATCAAGTGACTGTGTGTTAAACTTTTTTTTTTTTTTAAGTACTTCATCAAGTGTAACTAGGCATAGGTATGGTATCTTTTGAACTGTCATTTATAGAAATAAAATGAAAACACTTTGTTATCATAGAGTTCTACTCAAAATTCTAGTTGTTATTACTGGATACACAGGGCATTCTCTTGGGGTAGGGAAGTCTTAACCCCTTGATATAATAAATTGTATCTAAACTGAATCTCAATTGCGGAATGTGGTTTAAAGAGCAAAATAGTTTCTTGTCTTTGCTGTTTTGGTGTGGTGTAGAACAAATACAGATACAATAATGTACAAAGCAGAATATTTTAGGCTGGTTTGTTTGTTTGTTTTCCAATATGCTTACAGTACTTTTTTTGTTGTTCTGTTTTGCCTTTTTTGTTCTTTAATACAACTGTATGTATAAGGGCTTTTCATAGAAGGCTGGTTTAGTTTTTGCTTCAAGCTTGGAAATATTTTCTCAATTTATTTTTTGATGTAGTCTTTCTTCAGTGAAAGTAAAAAACAAACAAAACACAGAGAAAAACAAACTGGATATTTTCTGTTTAGAAGCTCTATTTGAAGAATAAGCTGCTTGACTTTAACTGAAATGAAAATATCTCTTGAACAGTTTTTAATAAAGGAATTTGGAACAAAAATTATGTTGGTAGATCACAAATGAAAACAAGACAATGCAAACTGTTCTTGATTGTTTCCAGATTCAATAGCACTTAGCAGTTACATATATTTTGTCTTTAATTACATATCTCAGTAAGCATGACATGTTTACCCAAGGCAAGGATTTATTTTAACATGTTTACATGTTTTAGGGTACTCACTCTTTTAAAATGCTCTCTGAAAAAAAAGCTTATTAATGCTTTAGTCTAGTCTAGAAAAATAATTGGAGATTAATGGGAGGTAGATACTAAAATATTTCTGAATGTTTAGTCCTTTACTTTATATGGCTATCATCAGAAGTTACCCCACTAACAATAATTACCTTTTCAATTGAAACTAGAAGAAATTAGGAGCTTGTAATCAAGGCATGCCTAACGGCATAGGTGGGATTGCTGATTTTCATTCAGTAAGCCTCAATAAAATGCTTCAGCTGGTTTTGTGAGATCCAAGTGAAAAAACTATCTCATTTAGTAGTTGCAAAGATAGCAATAGATTCATGAAAAGAGAATAATTTGCAAATGAATAATCAAGTGTGTGCACACTAATTGAAGTATGGCAGGAATTTTACATCCACAAAACATGGGTCTTTGTTCTTAAGAATTCTTCATATGTTATAGATTAGGACAAGCACTGTCATTTATCAATTCCTCGATTGATTTAAAATCTTTGGCTTAAGGCTTGTGTCTTTAGCAGTGCACAGTATAGTAGGGCATGATCAGAGTAAATCTGCATAATGATAAAAAAAAATAATGTTAGAAACTCAATACCTGAAGAATGAACAAAGCTTCTTCCCTGAGACTGCCACTGTGAAGAGGGGAGACATTAAAAAAAATATAAAAGAAAAAAAAAGGCAAATTTCGTGCTTTGCACAAACAGCATTGGATAAATTTCATGAAAATTTCAGGAATGTTGTGTGGATTTTCTTCTCCCACTCATACATATGTTAAAGCTTGGCTATTATACCATAGCTTTGATTTTATAAGCTCCAGAAAAGCTATAGTATTTGTCTCTATGGTGGTGGCAATGTCTATTAATGTTATCTTTTGTGATTTCATCTGCTCATAATGTCTGAGAGCTCTGCTTTAAACTAGCAGTCTGTGATTGTGACTAGTGAGATAAAAATTTCAGTGAGATAGAGAAAGCTCATGCTACTATGTGTGACAAATTGCAATGACAAGGCTGTGTTGATAGTAGCTTATGATGTGAAATGAAATCACAACCACAATACCATAAAGATGTGTGCTTAGGGCATCTTTACAGAGCTCAAAGTGAAAGAAGATATGGTCAAAATGTCTAGTAGACACTGTGTTCCTTCCCTGCACTTCTTTTTATTGCTAGAGCTGGCCAGTACTGTTCAATAAAAACATTTCATGCCTTTCAGATTTTTTTTCCTTGGCTTTGCCAGGTCCTGTGTAATAGATACAATTAGCACCTAAAAATTAACTAAATTCTCTGTACCAATATAATATTTGTTGGAGTGTGCCATTTAGCCATTTAAGTTGATTCATTCAATTGGCTGAACGATTCATTTGAAGAAGAGACAGCAGGAAGGGATAAGTAACTGAGCAGTTGCAGAATGCACTCCATGAAACTTCAGGGCTTTGCATCAGTTTCTTTATTAGCTATTTATATGGCTGACAGAGTGCAAGATGACAGTAGAAGCAACTATGTGACTCTGTCCTGGACATTAAGTGTAAAATTTAGTTGTCTATATGTTGAAATCTGAAGTCCATTTTTTAATATTATAAGCATTTAGGATAGCTTTGTGAGGCTTGCAGGTATGAGACAGGATGAATGGGACACCAGTGGCTTTCTGGAGCAGCAGCTGGAGGCTACATTTAAGTGTGTAAAATGGCACAAGAAAGCTCTAGTTAAGCAACTAAATTATTGACTATTCACCTTAATGGCAGTTGAAATTTGGAGCTCTAGAGACAAAAGATAAGTCTCCAGGAACAACAGGAAACAGCCATTGCAAAACTGAAAAGCAGTAGGATTCAAAACTTACATGTTTTTTAATTATCTCAAATATTATTAAGCCCCTAGAAGAAAAAGAGCATCTCCAAACAAGGACACAGATTCGGAGGTGATGTGCTTTCAGTACAGGGAGATGTGCATTCAGAGCACAGTTGCAGAGATCCTTGAAATCATTTTGGTTTCCTGATAAGATCTGCTAAATAAATGGCCATTGAAGAGCTGAGTTTTCACCCTTCTAAATAAATAATAGGATCCATAATCAAATAGGGAGAAAGAAAACTAGAAAACCATTTCCAAGTCAGTCTCATTCAGAAATAGTTGTCATAATAATTATCTCATTATTTTATTTGTTTGTTTGTTAATTTTTGTTGTTAATTCTATTTAGCATTACTGTTCTAGTTAATTACCATTGAAAGGATAATTGTCAATTATCTTTGCTACAGTTGCTGTAGATGGTTTGCTTGCAAAGATTTAGGCATGCTATGCTTCCATTTAAAACCTCTGGTTTTGCCATTGATTTCTGTCCCATCTCACTGAGTGTACTCTGCAGATATTCTGAGCACAAGCATAAATCAGTTAAGAAACTTCTTAGAACACTTTATTTTTAAAAAGACAAAAAAACCCCCAGCCCTCTTATATTAATTAGAACAGGTTTTCCCCTTATTATTCTCAGCACAAAATTACTGTTAGGGCAATTAGAACAGTGGAAAACACTCTCCTAATGAACAGGGAAAGGCGCAAACCAAAAATTCCTGGTTAAAGAGCAAGCAGTAATTGATAATGGAGCATGCAAATATTATTTTCTACCAATAGGTGCCAGTATAAGCTAATTAAGCTAAAGTATTTAATGACATGTTTAAAGCAGACATTGGAAAAACATCTTTAAAATAATAATTTAAAACAACAGCAAAAAGTATAAGTTATTTTAGTGGGGTTTTTAAATATTTATCTGCTTGCTTTATTTTTCTCTTCGAGAAAGGCAGTCTAATAACATGGTCTGGGGGCAGAAGTGAAGAATCACTTTCTTGTCGTCATTTGTAAAGTGCTTTTCTGCCTTCAAAGGGAATGCTGCAATCAAGGTAGGATCCAACACGGGCTGATTTGCATTTGACCTGTTCCTGTGTGACTTCCCAGAGACAAGAGTGACTTGACTAATCCGGATGCTAATCGTATCTCTTCGTAGTTTATCCTTTCAGGTAGGGCATAACCTTCGTTCTGAGGGTTTTTGGTACTGATGTCAAAGTTTCTGTTCTGTCGCTTTCCTGCTTTTCCTCCCCTTTGCCCAGTATAGCTGAATACGCACACCCCTTGCTTCTCTGTCTAGCTTGTAGATTTTGTAATCCGTCTCCTTTTTTAAACCAGAAATTCATTAAAGCTCTTTAACAAGAAAAAAATGCAGGGAAGCAAAAAGGCAGAAAATTATCCACTACAGTTGAATCTTGCCATTGCAGGTTTCATCAGCTGGACCTAAATTATAGAGAAGGAAGAAAGCAATGTTTGTTGTTTAAGAATAGAATGAGCTATCATTACAGTATTTCTTTAGTCAGATATTTTCCTTTAACCATCAAAGGTACGTTTCAAACATGGCCTCACTTCATGAGCAAAGCCATGGAGTATCACTCTGCAATTTTTATGCAACTCAGCTCCTAACCTTCTCCTTATTTGCTGCCCTGTTGTAGATGTCTGTAGCCAACCATGTAATTTAATCTCATTCCTATTCAATCTTAATGGAAAGATGACCTTTCAACAGATTAGAATTGATTTGTTTATAAATCTGCTAGTCTTGTCAAAGCTTTGTTCTTACAGACAATAATTTTGCTATCATCTGGCTAGTGCTGATACTTATCAGTGTATCATAGCAGCCGTAATGTGGGGAGTTTTTGTTAATGCTCCTCTTTTTTGTGGGATCTGCAAGGCACAGCCTTGCCAGGCACCTCCTCATCCACATTCTGTCATTCTCCAAAGCTTGCACAGTGTCACCTGTGAGGCATTCCTCCATCTATTGCATGAAATGCCGGAGATAGCACCCTCTCTTTTTCTTCCTCCGCTCCCCTCTCATGGTAAGCAAACACATATATGCCAAGCAAGGCCGTATCAACAGGGCAATATGAAAAGAGCCCCTTGTCTATATCAGCAGTGCTTTTCATCCCAAATTTTGCTTTCTTTTCAATCATTTTATGCTAAATGTGGTTGTATCACGGTTGTATTATCTGTATATAGGCCACTGTAAAAACTTCAGATAGTGTCATTGCTACTTTTTATGGTGCTCACCAGATTGAACCTTTCATCCATTTTACAGGTTCTCTTTACTTTTTCTGTGCTGTTTGGGTGGGGATTTTTGTTGAGATATTTCAGAGCAATTGACTCAAACCTGTGACAGTAAGCTGTTTTCTATAAGCTGTTTTCATAAGGAGGAAAAATAGTGCACTTCTCAGGTTTACTAGGGAATGTGGAATTATTTGCTGTACAGCTTTTTCAATGTTGATTGTGAATTTCATATCACTAGTAGCCTTTACATCTGAATGCAAGCATACAGATGTTTGTATGGAAGGGCAAATTTTGAGAAATATTAAGATAAAATATACTTAGGAACATCCTGTTGGTGGCAGCAATAACTTATATTTAACTTGTTAGAAGTTGGGAAGATATACAGCCACTATGCAGTCTGCAGTGACTGCATGTAATAATGGGCTTGCTGTACATTTAAACACTCTACATTCTTTCTTATATCTTAATACCTATTTAAAATCACACATTGAGTGTAATATACAGCTAATATTCTACATAAGTTTGTGAATACGGATATGCCACAGATGTTTAAATTCCCAGACAAATGGCCCTGGTTTTCTGGTGTGGTTTTTTGGTGTTTTGTTGTTGTGGGGGGGTGGGTTGTTTGTTTGCTTGGTTGGCTGGGGGGGGGGGGGGGGGCGTGGTTTTTTTTTTTTTGTCTTTTTAAAAATTTTCTTTTAATAAGAAACACTCTACAGTACTTGTGAAGTCTTGAGGGCTCAATAGCAGAACTTTTATAGCTTCTCTGCTCACAGTTATTACATTTTTGATAGTGATTATAGAGTTGTTTTTCCAAGAAAATAATAGATTGGAATAATTCCTTGCAACAGTGTCTCATATAGTGTGCCTTGCATAGTAACATACAGTGAAATGCATGGAGACACATATTTTAACACTAATTTGGGTTGGTAACAGTAATCGATCACAAAGTCAAATTTGGGTAGAATACTTGCTAAACATTTATTTGAAGTGGAAATATGATAGGTGTTTTAGTGTTAAAACTAACTTCCTTAGACTTCAGGTTTTGTATTAAGCTGTATGTTTTTATAAAGCTTAATCAGAATTTCTCACCGCAAAATGTTTAAATAAAAATATTAAACAAAAAGAAAAGAGAAATTATGGCTCCTCAAACAGGCTTATTTGTTCTTAGTATGTTAAAAAATAGGTACACCTAGGAGGGTCTTCTGAAACCTGAAATCTTTTTTTCCAGCTAAGAGAAAATGGTTCCCTTTTCAAAATGAAAAGAAACTTATTTTACCAGCCAATATGGCTTTTTCTGCATTTATGACATGAAAATATTTTTTCGCGTGCTATACTCTGATAGTAAGCATTATGTCAACACTGAGAGCCGTATCTCCTGAAACATAACTGCCAACTTTCACAGTAAATGCTACTAAATATAATCTGTGTATGTGGAGCTGTTCTGACCTCACTCTTTGTTTTGCCCTCTCTGTCTTTCCAATGCAGCCCTTTGTGAGCATTTTTCTTGGACAGTGGATGTGATAGTTTTCAGATTATGTACTATAATTCCTCACTTTATGTCCCTTTGAGAGAAGGGACCTGGAAGGCTCCTGCTCTTTACAGATCATGCAAGTGTTATTTAAAAAAAAAAAATAAAATGCTCTCCTTTCCCAACCAAAGCAAACAGTCATTTTCTTGTTCCATTATTTCATTAAAATATTTGAATAAGTCCTCAGAAATTCATAGTAATATATATATATATCTCATTACGTTTTATACTATAGTGTAACATTACACTATAGTACAGTAACAATTTCTGAGGTTGTTTTGCATAAGCATTTTGATACGCATCTTTTGAAGATACATGGTTGTGTGCATGTTTTTCACTGAATGTTTCTGTGCTGCAGCTCCTGGTCTGAGCCAGGTGATGCAGAGGGTGATGCATAACTTAGGAATGCACTGGTACAGCAATGACTCCCAGTAGCAACTGGTTGCCAAGTGTATCTGTCAGGGTTAAGTGAGGTACAGATCTGTATTTGGCAAAGGACAAAATCAGTCCAGACAGAAAGGACAGACAGAAAGCAGCTGTCCCCAAAATGTTAATGAACTGTCAGAGCTATTTTAGTTTCAACCATCTGTACTCAAAGGGAAGACAGTCTGTCCACAACTCTGTTAGAGAAAATCTAGATAAGACTAGAACACCTGGGTTCTCATTGAGTTCTGGCTGCTGGTGGCTTTATCACAATTATTACTTCTTGGGTAGTAAGCCAAGATCTTAACTTCACTGTCAGGTCTTTGAGAAAACTGCAGCCATTCCTGTGGAGCACAGTGTGCTCTGCACAATAGTGTGTGTAGGTGTAACTTTATCTCAGTACTTATGGTCTTTTCACTTCTAGAAGAAATTCTTCTATTTCTGGTCCTCCCCCTTCCCGGAGCAGACCAGCCTGCTTCTTTTGTCTCTTTTCCAGCACTGCAACAGATTGTACCAGGTTAGTCCAGAGATGGAGCTGTACTTCACCAGAGAATGTGCTTTGTTGCTTCATTGTTTGTCTGGCTGGAGATTTTGTTCATTTATTTGTTCTCCCCTCTACCACCTCCCATTTCAGATTTAGAGATGAAGTTTGGAAAAACACTTCAGATCAGTTTCGATGATGGTCCCATTTCAGATTTAGAGATGAAGTTTGGAAAAACACTTCAGATCAGTTTCGATGATGGGGGTTGTTTTTCTTCTGGTTACAAAGGAAAAAAAAACATTACTGAGCTATGCATTTACAACATCTCTTGGCTTTAAAAAATGAAGCAATTCCTATTTAATAGAGTAATTGTGACATCAGTAAATTAAACCAGAAATTATATGCTGCCTTTTTTTTTTTCTTTTAAGGTACAGGGTGAATATTTTGAATACTTAATGCCATGTAAGGTTTGTACAGAATCTCCTGTATTACTACTTTCCTGAACAAAAGCGTAGCTTACAAGACTTTTTTGGACAGTTGCAGAATGTGTCCATAATCATTAACTTTCATCGAACATGTCCAACACACTGTGTATTGTTACCTCATAAATGCAGGTTGCTTTGCATCCGGAGGTCCAATACAATCTAATGAATAACATACATTTGTTGTTTTTTATCTGAAGTCACTCTTCCAAGCTTGTAAATGTTTTCTTATCTCAAGATGAAATGTCAAGATGTGAATGTCTGTTATTTCCTTGTCTTTATTTTGCTTTGTTAAATATGAATTTGTGTCTCAGTAAGAAACTATTTCTTATTATGTTGTTATACCATATCATATTCTTTACTGAAGATAGGATACTTATGGAATTACTATTAATTTGCTTTGTTTAGTTTGTGTTACTGCACTTTGCAAATGTGTTTCTTTGTAAAGGAAGTCTTCCAATATTTTGCAGTTGTAGAACTAGAAAATACCTTTTTTTTTTTGTCCTGAATGAATAATTAAAGTATCTCCCGACCCAATCTTTAGTTACTGTTTTTCCCTTGATGCTTATTTTTAAGCAGGAACATTTAACATATTTGGCTGCAATGAGAAAGGCAAATACAGAGCACATGCAGGCTGATTTTCTGCATTGTCTACACTCCAAGCCAATTGTGTTAGCCAAGATCCATGCCTAAAATAAATACAGTTATTTTTATTGTTCTGGATATCTTTTCCAATATGTACACTGAATTGTGACAAGATTGTTTACTTTGCTGTCACCATTCATATCTTCCCAAATCCTCTACAACAGACATGTGAGAGCAGGGTAGGCAGGGACATTCCGATTGCTGCCTTAAAAGCATTCACTGTTTGAGGAACCAACTAAAACACGGGTGCTCTTTTCTGAGCGCTTAGGTGGGTAACCTAGGCAGTGTGATTTTTTTTTTTTTTTTTTAATCTTTCTGAACAGTCTTTATCTAAAAAATATTCCAGAAGGCAAAGGCTCCTTGATATGTGGCCAATAGGCTTTTTTTTTTTCTAGGAAAAATTCGTGGTGCTGTGTGGAACTGAGGAGCTGCCTGGTGTGCTGAGGCAACAGGCTGGTACTCATTCATCCTCAGATCATGGTGACATCAAGATTATTTAGCTTGCTTATTTTTTGCCATGCCTGTTTAACTATATAAAGGTTAAGGGAAAAATACTTGTTACCAGGCTTGAGCAGCAAACTTTTAGACCTTCAAAGAAGTTACAGGTGCTCATGGTCATCAGGTTTTTTTATAATCTGCTTTGAATTGTGTCTCCATCATCTTTCTTCAATATTTGAGACTGTTCTTTCTAAAAGAGTGCTGATTGTGTTGAGTTATGGTCTCCATACTGACTGATTTGAGGTTGCATATATGAATGACAGTCGAAGTCATGATTGAGATTTAATTGAAATAAATTGTCTTAAGATATCAAAAACATAGCTGACTTGACAGACATTGGAAAGTTTGTGGGAAGCTGGAAGGTGCTAAGCAACTGGGAAGGAAATGTGAGTGGCTGTTTTGTGTTTTTAAGCTGGAGTTTGGCATTATTTAAATTCTTAGAGTGTTAAATGTGCCACAATATATTGTGGAAGAATTCTTTAAGAATTCACTGACACTTAATGTTCGAGAATTTAAGTTGGTTGCTCTTCAGTGTCAGACCTGGTTTTGTTTTTCAGGTTACAAAGCACTTTCTTAATTAGATTAGTCTGCCATGGGCTCTTGGCAATTTCAAACGTTAGTGGCAATAAGAACAAATACAATTAATTAATCCATACATAAAAAAGGAAGGGATAAATGGTCCAGTTACCCTGACAGGAAAAACTCTGCTATAACCTGAGTTATGCATGGGTTATGCAAATATGTCTACTGGAAGACATGGAAAACTTACTATGGCATATACTTTGAAATTTACTCTTATGTATAAAATTGCAATCCAATTGCTTATTTTGTGCTTACAAGGGCTACACATTTTTCCAATTAAGAAATGTGAAAATGACCTCAGGAGAACCTTATGTCCTTATTACAAACATTTAAAGTTGGCATTAATATTTATTTCAGTAATGTTGCTTCAAAGTATGGTCTGATGTTTTAATTTTGCATGACATTTGAGAAGCAGCATAGTCTAAATGATTTTTCTATAAATACGTTGATTTTATAATATTAAAGACTTTATTCTTTGGTAGAAGTTAATAGCACTGTTACCATGGAACACTTATTCCTTTAATTTCATGTAAATTTAAGTTTTATGATGTTTGCTTCTCCAAGATTATATAATCCCTTTTTATTGAAAAGAATCACAATTATGCAAATGATGATATCCGAGGAGACAAGCAGCAATTAACTGCAACAGACAGGCTGTTACCATAAGAGTTTACTCTCAGTGAACATACCAGGACCCCCTTTAAAATAAACTTTTATTTAAAGAAATCAATTTGGCATAGTTTCTAAAAGAAAATAATTCATTCAGACAGAAGTTTCTAGTCTTAGGAGTATGTCCAGTAGCATCTTTGAGTTTTTTCCTTGACAAATGCATTATTTCTGTACATGGAAGATGGAAAGAGGAAAACTTCAGCATGGGCTCTGCTGGCTTTGCTTCGAAGAAAGCCTGTAAAAGATTTGCTTTTCTACAGAAGGCTATTAATAGAGCTCAATAATTATCTGTAAGCATGGAGTTATGCAGTCCGATAGTCACCAGTGACAGCTCTGGGAAGGTAAAATAATGCTCAAAAGAATGGTATGGATTCCTACTAACCTCCCTCCAGAAGGGATTTATTTGGATTCAGCCACGTGCCATGCATTTTGCTTACACTCCAAATGATGCCGTAGTCTCCTGCATGCTTTGGAATGCACTTTAAAATGTTCACAGTTGGCTTGAGAACATACTTAAGAGCTATCTCTCCTTAGATATCTTCCCTGTGCTTGATGGGAGAGTTATACTGTTCCAGATATGGGCAGACTTGCAACTGTAGGCACTGTATGTGCTGTTATATTGTAGAATTCCTTTTGCTTTCCTGGTTTCCTGTACAGTGAACTAAGAAGTATTGGAGGAGGAGGAAATAGCAGCTGGTTTCTGAGGGGAAAAGGTTTCTTCCTCAGATCCTTGAGCTGCTAAGGAGCCTCAAGGGAGATTGTGGAAGAGAATATAGGAGCTGAAAGTGGGATTTGAGCTGGTTGGAGAGTAAGCAAAATGTGTCACAAGTCCCACCATAGCACAGCTACAAGAGCAGATCTCGTGCATGAGCTACCAAAATCCTCTCTGCCACTCCATGCTAGGTAAAACATGGAACACCAAACATATATTCTCTCACCTATTTAAAGGTAGTGGGTAGATGTGAATAAAATCTGGGACTAGGGCTACATTATTCATGAAGAAAACCAGACGTACTTTTTTTCTCCTCCACTTTCTCTTCCAGTGAATCAGCCAAGGGAGCAGCCTGGGCAGGGAGCCATCTGACCTTAAGGAGGCTGTTGCTTCAAACACAGTTGTTACAGTTGTGCACAAGCTCAGGAAAGTCTGATGGCTGCCAAAAGTCTGAAGAGTGTTGATAGATTCTGTGTACTTTAAATCACAAGAACTATCAGAAAGCTTCATAGCTACAGATAATGGCAATTAGCACACTCTGGAAAACATTTTTTTCATAGTGGCTTTCCCTCAATGAAAACCAAAGATTAAATAGAAAGCTTCCCCCACCTCAAAAAGGAAAACAGGTTTCAGAATTTGTTCGATAACTGTAAAATAAAGAAAAACTCATGAATTTTATTTGCACTTCTCAAAGCATTTTATAAATGTGTTAGATAATAGGTATGATAAACATTTAGCTATATCATTTCATAGGCAGGTCAACACCTATTCACTCCCTTCTTGCTTTGTGACCAAGAATCATTTTTACATTTGCTTACAAAACCTATAGGAGATTTGTAAACCAAATTCTTTCTGAAGATCTTTGTTCAGAAATAGTGAGTTACCCTTGGGTAAAAAAGTTAAATAGGTGATACTCGTATCACACAGACTTGAATGAACAGAGCAGAAGAGAGAGATATCCAACATGCAGACATCCCTTTGGAAGAACCAAAAAGCACAGAGAATCTGCTGAACTAACACAGCAGTATTTTTGTTCTGTTTGTGCAACAGGAGATTGTGGGGGCTTAGTGGGAGAGACTGAGAAGATTGTACAGAGAGTTACTGGTGAACTTGCACCAAAACACCTACAGATAAAAAATCCAAAGCTTTGCGCATATGAGCTAGGATGAAATCTCTATTGTTAGATTTCTCAACTATTCTTCCTTGATCTAAAAGATTATTTTTTTTTTCCTTTTGGAACTGCTAATGCCAAGTTTTAGCCCCTAAACCCAGAAAACAGGCACCAAAACCTACAGGAGTTAAGTATGTCCCTGTATGAGATCCCTCTTGATATTTACAGTAACAAATGTTTTAAGGAATGAGTCTGTATAAATAAATAGTTGTGAAATAAAATCTCCCTTTCTCTCTGTCCCCACCTTCCTTTCCCTGGAGTGTTGTTTAGAGTTAGGTGCAATGAACTGCTTTTATCCTGTGCAGCAGTTCACTCAGATCTATTTACTGCTAAGAGAAACTTTCCTCTTTAGGAAATACTACAAAACATATACTTGTGTTTCATTAAGTATCTTATCTAGACAGATATTTTATTTTTACTTCAAAAAATTTGTTTCAAATATTACAGCTATGTACTTTTAAAAGTTGTTCTAAAAAAGGAGTATGAGATACCAGACATTCACTATTCCCTCCATTTAACTTATCTGACTCTCCTGTTGGTACAGCTGGGAAGGGAGACCACACTGTTATATGTGGCCTAAAACCGCTCAAGATTTGAGAAAACCCTCCCTAAATTTGTCAGGCTGGGATTTCTTTCTCAAATCCAATATTCTTAGGTGTTCATACTTAGTAGTTTATAAAACACTCCTAATAAATTCAACGAGGCAAAAACAAGCCCATGCTGAAGGCAATGGTGCAGAAAAGTACTCTGCAAAGCTTGAGCAAAAAGCCTGAATTTAAGAATATGTGTTAGATACAAAGTTGTATGAAGTGAGAAGGTAGGAAAGGGAAAGTTAAAGAGGAGTGATGAAATAGAAAATAAATAAATCCTGAGTATAACCTGAAAATGTTTCAAAATAAAAAAGAAAAAATAATTTAAAAAAAGTAAAAGCTATCTATGATTTTTGTACCAGTGTCTAAAAGAGGAAATAGGAATTTCTAAATTCTGTGCATTCCCAGTCATTTCTTTTAGGCCTTTGATCATGGTCTAGAAATTTATCTTGTACTGTCTTTGTAGGATCACTTGTAGATGGCTGGCTGAGTTTCAAGTCCTTTTCTCTCTTGGGAAGTCAAGTCTTTTCCAGCTTCCTAGTAATTAAAAAGAAAAAAGGACGACTCCCGCTGTGAAGGTATGACATATCAGCAGAATTTTTATAATGCTGGAACAGAATGATTTCATAAGCTTTGGTAGGATTAAAAAAAAAATTCAAGTTAGTGTTTTGGTTCTTCGTTACATCATATTCTCTAGCTACTGCTTGCATTCTTGCGTGGTTTTCCTTTTGTGACTCTGAGTTCGAGCATTTGTATGAGAATGTGTGCATTTATACTTTAAAGTTCACCTCCTGGAGAACAGGTTGTTTTCAGTATTTCAGCTGCATTTTGCTTGAAAATATAAATATGTTTTTATGTTTTTAAACTTCTCAGTTTTGTTGTCTAGTTTATAAGTCAGTTGTCTGTGTTCTTCAGTCTTCCTTAAAAATATGCAAACCAGTTATTCTGAATTCAATAACAAAGTACTTGACTACAGGTGTGGCCATTTGATCTTTTGTTTACATAAAGTAATAAAAAAGGAGGCAAAAGTGTTCTCTGGACAGCAGAAAAACCCTGGTAATTATGATAATTCAGAAAATACATGCTGTGGGTTAATCCTGTTGTCACAAATTACTGAACGGAGTTGTTAGCCTGGAAATAAAATACAAGCAATCTTGTTTGTGATTGAAGTTTCTGAAGAGAATCTCACTGTAGGGCTTTATATGTTGTATGAAATCCAAAATATACAGGTGGTGGTAGGTTATAAATATAGCCAGAAAGATGTGCAGCTAAGTTTCTACTGCAATGCCAATTTATACTGCTGTCTGTAGTAATCACAATTCACAATTTGGCCCAGAAGGGGAAAAAAAAGTATTTTCAAAAGAAGCAATAAGTAATCCCAGGAGAATGAATATTCCATCAGGAGAATATAATGAGATGAAGTATTCTATTTATATTTGTATTGAATTCCTGCTGTGAAAGGAATTGCTACAAGTTTATGGCATCATGTAGAACTTCATGTTTCTTTAGCTGAGGTGTTCAGGTGTTTAGGCAGGTTTTTGTTCTCAGTTTGCTTTGTTTCTGTAACATTAGTTAACTTTGTTTAAAGAAGTTGGCTGAGGTTCACCAAGGAGTGTGACTCACAGCTCTTATAGCTACAGGAATAATTCAAACCACAGACAATAATTTAGGAAGCTTGGAACCATTTCCAAACCGGTTTGTAATGTTTTTACATCATCTGTATCCTCCTCTCTGGAATGTTCTTTTCTCCATGCCACAGTCCTCAGTGTAAGCTGTTGCTTAAAAGAAAGGGCTTTTTCCATGGCTTAGTTTTGACCCTTGAAGCTATGGGTCTTATGGGTATCAGGTGCTCTATATACTATTTTTGAGACATGGTCTGAAATCAAATGATTTTATTGTGCAATGATCTTTTCTGAAGATTGAGAAACCCTGTTATCATCTAGTCTGGTATGCTGGGATAAACAGAACTAGTACAGTAACTTATTTCATCTTCCTGGCAGCATGATTTGGACGTTAGGATTTTAAAAAAACACCTCTAGTAGAACTCATTTAGAAACAAAAATAGTAAATTAACAAGCACGATAACTGTTACAGCAATAGATATGTTGTGTAGGGTAACACGTACAGATAAACATATTCAAAGCCTATGATTGTCTTTTTTGTTTCCCTAATTGTGTGTGATGCATGTGACATATAAATAATTATCAAACTAAAATGAAAAAAATAGCCATTAAAGTAGGAAAGATGTGCCTGTTTGGAGATGATGGAAATGCTACAAGTAACGGGATTCATAGTCTGAGTTGCCTGAGGTCTAAGTTTCCCAGTTAAAATATTGCCTTCATTTCCCCCTCCTCCAGAAATAGAGGCAGGTGCCTTATTTTCCCTATATATATTTATGAAGAGGTAAAATTTAGGAATTTCAGGATGACTTCCATTCTCTCTATTCATTGATACCTCTTCTCATGCTAATAAGGCTTTTGAGACTTTTGAACAAAGCAGGGAGAAAGACTCCCTTTTCTGTTTTGAACATATACAATTCAACAGTATCCAAAAGGGGGTTTGTTTTTTGGGTGTTCTTCTTTTGTTTGTTTGGTTTGGTTGGGTTGGTTTTGTTTGTGGGTTTTTTTAATCACATCAGTATCAAAATGACTGCCTGTGTCGTTTGGTGGGTTTTGTTTGGTTGGGTTTTTTTGTTGTTTTGTTGTGTTGTGTTTTTTTTTTTTTTAGAAGACCTTTTCTTCTTTTTATGTTCATAAAATATTTTCCAAACTTTGTGAGAAACAAAGCCTTTGGGTTATTTTTGCTTTCATTAAAATACTGTCAGTTAGCCTTTGATAAAGGAGGGTTCTTTCAGTACTGCTTCCATTTTTTCATTTTAGTGAGTTTCTAACCTAAGAGTGTATTCACTAGAAAGGATCACAGGAAGATCTAGACTACAGAAAAAAAATTAAAATGCAGAAACAATTGCGAAGTTACTGAAGAACTCCCTCTCCTACTGCTTGGAAACTTTCTAATGTCTTATAAGACTTATTTATTGCTCGTTTATATCTACTTGCTCTTCTTCCAACATGATAATTCTTCTGATATTCACTTCTCAGGTGTCTATCACCCTCCTGAACTTGTAGAAGCCTACCTTTTGTGAAGCCTTTATTTTTCTGGGATGAGCAAGCCAAGAATTTCTAATCCTCATTAATTTAGCAGAACGCTGTTTTCCTGACCCCCCTGTTCCAGAACAACTTTATTTTACCATGTTTTGCAGTAGTATTAATATTTCCCTATTTGTACTTCAGATACCTCTTTGAGGTGTCTATATCTGAGGACAGTATTTAAAATTTCCTCAGATGCATCCTGGCATTCTTTCTGGTTTCAGTAACAGAAATGGAACCTTATCCTTTTCAGTTATGTACATACAGCTGAAATTCTCTTTTTTATCTCTTAAGTGAACATGTTGAAACTTTTTCTTGAGCTCTTGTATTCATTCAGCTGTTTGTAGTAATTGTCTCTAGCGCTTGTAGGTACAGAATGTTAAGATATTCAAATTATTTCAAATGGTCATAAAATATTTTCTTGTAGTATGAAGATGTCGTGTACATGAAGATGGCATACAAAAGGTTTGACTAGTGCTCGTTTAGGATGCTTGCCAGAGCTGACTCATAGGTTTTGCTGTTTGTGAGTAATGCTCCAATCTCATACACCTGCTACTGTAGCTTTTGTGTTGTTCCACATCATTGTGCATGCTTTATGGCAGTAGTCTGAGCACAAGATTATGTGCTAGAAACCCCAGAATCCTGGTGCATGTCATAGATCTGGCTCTGACTGGTTTGGATACAAATCCACATGCTTGGAGTCCTTCTAATCAAAGACCAGCACACTCTTTTTTTTTTTTTTTTTGTAAATAAGGAACAGATTTATTGGTTAATAAGCATTCAAAACCACGTGCTAGCTATCATAAATGATAGCAAGAATCCAGTATCAGAAACTGCAATGACAAAGTCAATATGATAACCATATTATGAAAGATGTACAGTGCCATCCATTCAATCTTTATTCAAAGAGCCGGGCTAGGAAAGGTCCGAAGATGGTTGGAGGTCAAACAAAAAGTGTAACTTTAAAAAAATCATAATATGAAAAAAAAATTCTTGCTTGCTGAATAAAACATCTGCCTTTCATTTTTTGTCTGTATGGCCACAGAACACTGCTGTCTGAAGAAATTTAGTACTTTAAAAAATTATTAATCCCTTCATCCTTCCAGGACTTGAGAACTCAGTTTTCCTAGGGGACCCTTTTAGACCACTAAGATTTTTGAGACTTTTTTAAACCCTAACACAAAATGTTTGAAAGTTCAAATATGAACAAATGCTAGCTCTCAGCTTTATATGTTCTTTCATACATTCATTCTGGAGCAAATATGAGTTAAAGACAGTCACTTCATCCACCACCAGGTAATCCGTGTTTAAAAGTTTTAGTAAGGCCAAGTATCCTTTATGCTCTCTCTGCTGCAAAAAAATCTTGTGAACCGAATGTGAATGACTTAACGTTGGTTTTGCTCAGTATCCTTGTGATTGTGCAGGTCATGCTCTAACAACAGTCTAAAGCTTATTCAGAAAGTCTTATACTGACAGAAATGAAGCGTTTCTACAGGACTATCTGATTTTACCAAAACATGTTAGGTTGACTGTCACCATCTGTGAAGCTTCAGTGTAATGTCAAGTTAAATAAACATAAAGCTTTTTCCTTTGCTCATGTCTCCATGTTTTCAATCACTAGAGTGGAAGCAGGAGGGAGTATATGATGATGTTGATTGGCATATATAAAGGAGAAAATGAATTCATTTAATGTGGAGGAGAAAGAGACGTAGAATAGATTAATGGCAGAGGGGCAGTACAATCTTCATAAATGATTTGGAAAGTCTTGGAAATATCTACTTGGAAGTATCTAGTCTTTTGGTTTTCTCTTTTTTTTTCTCTTTTTTCTTTTTTTGAGAAATAATCTTTTTCAACTATCTTGAATGACAGGTATGAAATGACAAAATCTGATACTTTGTGAGAGGAGGATGGTGAAGGATAACAAAGCAAGTGCAATAACAGAAAATAAGAAAAATATCTGGATTTTATTTCCTATCTATTATCTGACAACTTCTGTTTTGTTGTCATACTACATTTGTCTTCTAATAAAACAAGCAACTTTTATTCACAAAAGTTGCACTTTTACAATGTTAGGAAAAGGAGAATTTGTGGTTTTACATCCCTCAGTGAGAGAGAGAACAACACAGAATGAGAGTGGCAGTCATCTACTTTCTCTAAAGAGACAATTTATTTGTTGTCTTTTAATGACAAACTCACATTCATCTCTTTCTGACCCTTTTTCTCCCTCTCTGTCCCTCCTTCCCTCTGTCGCTCTCTTTCTCTCCCTCTTCCCCCACTCTTTTCTGTAAAGCTTCTGACATCTAATCCAATTACTTTGCCGTTTGTCTTCACCATGCCTCAATTTTCCTTAGAGAATATTTGAAAGTGTTGGGTTGCGTATCCTCCTTTTGCGGACTGCCTGAAAAGTATCTATGCTTGCTCTCTTGAGGAGAGTTTTGTGTCAGACACCCACAATGAATAGCAAAAGCCTGTCTTTGACAGGAATACATATACTGACCTTCAATTAAGCTGCAGGTTAAGACAATACTGGAAAATCAATAGCTCATTTTCTGTCTTTTGTGCTGAGATTTTGATGTTTACTAAGATAAAGGATGACAATGCTAAAGGCAGGAATCTTTGCAGAACATCCATTGATGTTGCCACAGGCTCAAGGGCCAGGTACGGCCTAATCTTTGCAAAGCTCCCAAACACCAATACATCAATAGATATCAACTGTAGCTTTATATGACATCCACTATCTCTGAATTTTCATCAAGTAGCATTTTCTTCAGTCTTCTGACCCAGAGATTCCCAGAAAAGGTCATGAATAATCAAAACTCAGTTCATTGGAAGTTACAGTTACTGTGATGAAAATCTGTAGCATGAAGGCTTAAACTGTTTGTATCTAATTTTTAGGTTCAAGCCCTAACTTGCAGGTTGTGATGCCTGCAGGATTGTTTTCCTTTTTTTGTGTGGGAAGGGTGAGTTTTGTTTACCCGCGCAATATAAATCTACACTGATAGCTGCTTCCTTGTCTCAGTTCTCTCAGCCGTCTATACACCCAGAACGGAGAGGGGACACTGAACTGCACTTTCGGGCACATACCTATCTGGTGAGGTAACTACTACCTCTAACTAACATTTGCCTCATTGTACACATAACATCAATGGATTAATTAACTTGTGAGACCTAAGTCAGTGGTTCAAGGCAGGACATTTCTTACAATGGCAAAAAAGAAATAATCAGGCAAAAGATAGATAATTTTGTATACAATAAGAATAAATGTATCTTAATGGACTTTCTTTCTTTCTCATTTTGACAGATTTTGAAATGAATAAATACTTCTAATACAAATATGTTTTTTGCCAAATGAAAAATATGTAAACTTTTTTTATACTTACAAGAAATACTATTCAAATATTATGAGCATCTGTTAAAAATGCTTGTAACAGTGAAAGGGAAGGACGTGACCCCGATGTGGACACATTCAGCCCTGGAGTTTCTCCCTATGCCATGTCAGGAGAACTCACATGGTGAGGCTGTCTGCCAGGGAGAGGCGCAGCAGGGGAGATCCAAGGAAGAAAAAGATGCAAATTGGAAGGGCAGAATAGGAGAGGAGAAAGGCTAATTATCTGTCTTCCTCCAACTCCCTTTCCCCATCTACTGCTGTAATGACAAACTGTTTGACCTTAACTATAGCTGGAAGTTATTATAAGTAATACACTGGATTTAGCATAGATGCATTCATACGGGCAAACAAATAGACCAGGCAAGTCAAACTTCAATCATAAGGCATAAAGTATTTGCAAAATATCAAAACAAAAATATAAATATATATATCCTAAATATATTTAAATTTTGACCTGGAAGATACTGTTGTCTGTTCTTATTAAACTTCCATGAACCAATAACTTGTAATAAATTGTATTCGAATACAAAAATCAGACATAAAACTTGAACTTAGGAGAACAGTTTGATATGTTGTGCTCTGTTGTATTGAAAACAGTCCATAGCTTTGCCCTGATGCCTGTCCTAGGCCTGTGAATTATACATTTGTTAGTCTTCCATGCTGACCCAGCTGGATGGAATGGTATTAATCAGCTCTGACTGGCAGCCTCCAGTCCTTGACTAAAGATCTGGTAATTGTGACGTGAGACCCTGAAGCAGAGAAGTGTAAAGGTCAGAAAAATTATAATGTCCCTTGCAAGCTACTGGAGGGAGGATTCCCAGGAGTCAGTCTGCCTGTTAAGCAGGAGTACAGAGAGAAGTGGAATAGTCATGTGTGATGGAAGTGAAATGTAGCCATGTTCATGTATATGAATAAGAATCTTCTGCTCTTTCTGTGTTTTGTACTGGCTCCCGGAGCACCTTTTATTTTCTTTCACATTTTTGCAGGTTAGCATCTCTCCTTTCTTCAGGTCTATTTTTTGTGAGCCCTGCACATCACATTCTAAAAAGAATAAAAAAGGGTACAATTCTCCCCAGGCGAGGTTTCTGCCTACCCAATAATCCCACTGACATGCTGCTTTTTGAGGCACTTGCTGTGCGGGAGTGCAAGATTTTACAGAGGCAGAGCGTGCAGGAGTGCTGGAGGCATTCTTCTAACGAGCTGTCCAGGTTACTTTCAGGTTCTCTATTTTATATGCCTCCTTGATTCAGGAGAAGCCAAATACTGGGATCTCCCTACCATTTCTTGCCAAGCAGATTTTAAAGAGAGAAGAGCCTAGTTCTTTCCTGAACTTTTTCAGTCTTCAATTTTCTGTAGTAGAAGTAATAATAACATGTCATAATACATGAGGAATGCGTGTTCATATCTTTAATATTTGATATGATGATTCCATTCCAAATAATGCACCCAAGTCCATTTCTTATGTGACTATTTTATTATCATTTTAAAAACTGAAAATAAGCTCAGTTTTTCCATTGATCACAGAAAAGCAAAGAAGAAGAACTTAATAAGTTGTTTTCTTCCTTTGCTACAAATCCTGCAGTGAAGCATCTCCATGTAGGGATATGAAGCCTTGCTAAAACTTTGTTTTGAGCTATCTAACTTAATTTTTTTTGTTGTTACTTTGCACGTTTCCTGACAATGTCCACAGCTGGTAAAATGCAAATATATTTCTGAAGTGGAAATATAAACAAGGATCTGTTTTCAGTGTCTAGCAACTGCAACTCTGAAAGCAAAATCCTATAGTAAAGTCCTATAAGGACAACTATTTTGAGGCTCTATTCCTTCCTCAGCTCAATGTGATTTTACAAGAGGTTCTTCAAAATGTGATTACAGCATTATACAGTGAATTTTGTATGAAGCTATCATCGCTTCCCTTAGATGATGGTTGCATAGATTAATGCTTTAATTCATCTTTCATATTAAAAGTAGATGAGCAACACAACTGGAATGTGTGCTTGAAAATGGAGAA
The DNA here is from genome assembly GCF_036013445.1 of Caloenas nicobarica. Taxonomy (NCBI): domain Eukaryota; kingdom Metazoa; phylum Chordata; class Aves; order Columbiformes; family Columbidae; genus Caloenas; species Caloenas nicobarica. Next base: position 9,231,274 of record NC_088256.1, read on the forward strand.
AAATGTATATGAATTAGAATTTTCTTACCAAGAATTTTAATGAACCAGAGTAACAATGATTCACTCAATAAATTGGATAAAATCATATTTCCCATAGATATCACCTGTTTTTTGAGTCTTCTGGAGGGGAAAAATGAATCTGTTCTGAAGGGGGCTAATATGGAAGGAAAAGAAAGTTAAAGTGTGTACAAAGTTGGCATTGAAACTAACATTGGATTTATATCGTTCCCATGCAAAAAATAAACAGGAAAACACCCTGTGTAATAGACTTCTGCAGAGGTGATTCTTCATGAAACCTATATCCACTAAAATTATAACTGAAGTTCAATGGAGCTAAGTAGTTGATAAGTTTACTATAAAATCCTAAGTATTTTTCTGAGTGTTTTTTATGAGCAGGGGTTTTTGTGTGGTTTTTGTGTGTGTGGGGGTGGTGATGCTTTGTTGTTGTTTTTAAACAAATGATAATAGTTTTAAAAAATGAGGTTTTTGACGTAATTTTGAGCTCCAGAGATCACAAGCAGTTCAGTAGGTGCTGACTGCAGGAGACTGGGATTTTGTGGTAAATCAGATAAATCCCAGAGCAGTAAGCCCTTCCAGCATAAATATTTCCATGTGTGGATTTTACTTTCCTTTTGCAAACACTGGTGCATAGTACTTTGAAATTAACTTTGCACAAATGTTCATGCTAATAAGTTAGTCACTCAATGTTCATGAAAATCAAACACCCCAAAGGGTGTGAACATGGCTTAGGTGAACTGATTTAATAAAATGAGCTGAATATTCAGATACACTGTTTTCCTCAAGAAAATTTTTATACCATGGACAGAACCTTAATACTGACAATTTTGATAAGTACCTCTGTAACTCTAAAGTGATGGCTTTGCCTTTGGAGACCTCACATGTTCAATCATAGCCAGCTTATGGTGAGATCTTTTTTTTTTTCGTAAAAAAAGAGATGGTTGAGAATGGAAGAGTTTACACTAAGTAAAAATATTTAACATGCTTGGAGCTCGAGTGAATGCAATTGCACTCGCTTCTATGCCACTCCAAAGCCTTCCAATGTAGCTTACTCTGTGGTTTAAGTAGCAGTGGTACATTTGCATATCTACTCTCCAGCCCATGCTCTGCACTGGATGAGGCTGTAAGAGTTTTTCCTTTGTTCTGCTCATATCAACTTGGAAAACCTTACTTTTGCACAGGAACTACTTTTGAAGTCCTGTTATGTTACACTTATCGCGAAGAACCAAATGGCTGCCTTAGCTAAATTTGTGATAATGTGTTCATGTGCTCATGCTTCTGCTCCAGCAGTGTTTTGCAATCTGTGCATCTCATGCATCTTTCAGCTGTAAGGCTTCCCAGAAAAGTCTCACTGAAGGTCTTTTCCCTAAGGATGAAAAGAACTCATCACTGAAGAATACTTATTTTATTCCCACATTCTATTGCTATTTCTTTATAGATAAGACATTTACAAAAATTTTTTTTTAAAAAAAGTTAATAATTCAATTTTTGAAAGTTTCCTTAAAAATTATGAGTTTTGTGGTGGTGAAATCTCGGACTTAACTCCATGATTGAAAAGAGTAGTCTTTGACCAGGTCCATGATCCCAGACCTAATTTAATTTTCATATCTCAGCTTATGATGTCAAATAAAACATAAAGATTATGTTTTAATGACATGCTGATATAATTTGGCAGCTGATCTGACAGATCCCTGTAGAGTTTTCACTAAATAGGATCCCTTGATATGTCCAAATTACAGCTTGCAATGACAAAAACAAGGAATTTGGCAGGACCACTCTGGGCATAAAAAATAATCCTTAGTTACGCAATGGCAGGACACAGAGAGCTTATTCCAAAAGTGCGCATTAGATTTTTCTTCATAGATGTCCAGCATTTACAAAACAGCTTATTTGGAAATCTGAAAGTGAAGAAAGAATCCAGATGCCTGCTATATACATATTTGGTCTTTAAATATAAGCATAGCTTTGCATTGCGGTTTAACAGGATTTAGAAGTACAGCTTGAAGGTGCCATTCAAATCCCTACATAATTAGTAAGTTTAAATTTAGATAAACATGCATTAAAATTTGGAAGTATTATCAACAACTTTGTTTTTAAGGTCCAGATATAAAATTAGTTCTTCATCTCCACTGAAAGTAACCATAAGAGCTCTAAACTATGCTGGCATAATATTTTACTGGAGCCTACTTTGACATCCAAGTTCTGGAAACTCCTTCCAAACCATTGCCAATTTTGCTCTATAGAGCTGAAAGGAATGGCAAAAATCTGGAAGTGCTGGGGTTTTTTTTTACCTATTTTCTGTATCACCTTTTCTTTGTCCCAAGCGGTTCTGTGGGAATGTGAACAAGGACAAAGGTGTGAACCCTCTGTGCAGAACTTGACAATTACTTTTAAGGCTTCTATGAGATTTTAAAATAGAAAACTTGTACAGAGTTTCCATTGTTCAGCCCATGTGCAACTGCTTTTTAACGTTGCTCTGAAATAGTTGCACAGATCAATGAAAACAGGGTTAAAATCAAATCAAATACATTGTGGATACAATTTGTTCAAAAAATCTTTCTAAGTCATGCTCAAGATCATGTTCTTTCACAGGGAAACTGTTCTTCAATGTTTGTCACGCAAACTGACACTTAACATTTTCAAGAGTGACCAACCAATTTGTTCTGGTACAGAAGGTTTTAGCCATGATTTTAATTCATGTGTTGCCATCTAAACTGAGACCAAATTAATGCTGATGTTCTCTGACCTCTTCAGTTGCAGTGCCAATTATATGCCGCTCCCATTAGAATGCAACTGCCACATCTGGAGCAATGAGGCTGTAAATAGCTTAGGGTAGCTGGGCAGGGCATGATGTGTCACCATCAAAACAGAAACGTTTTCAACAGCTAGAGAAGCGTCTTCAAAACTCTACTTCTACAACAGATTGTGTAATTTTCCTTTATTAAAACTCTTCTGCTATATTTATTTTGTTTATCCTTTTATTGAGCTGTCCTCGTATACTATTAGATATTTTAGTGTTTGGATGTTGGTTACTTTGCTAATTTATTTGGATAAACTCTCGTGCCATATTCATGAACTGCATCTTTTGAGAAATATAAGTGTATTCCATCGGTGTCATGTATGTGCTAGTTTAGTGGTTGTCCTTTTAACCTTTAATTTTCACGTTTCCCCAGAACACAATCGGTGTACTTTCTGAGTATGAGCTCACCATACTGAGCTTATCCTTCCAATTTGATCTTCCTTTCTGCTGTCTTTCTGAAAAGAGGAATACAATTATTAACAAATTTGCCTGTAAGATAGGGTATATTAATTGGTTACTGACAGCACTATTGGTTACTACAACAACTAGCTGTAAGATATCAGTATATCTTCAATCAGAAGACAAACTATCATTGAACAGTAACTGAGTCATGTTTTTATTAACAGTACATCTGTATGGATATATTGGACATATGCATCTTATTTTTTAACTATATGAGTAACGAATTAATCTCTCTTCTACCACTTTGAAAAAGAAAAAAAAAACAAAAAACAAAAAAACACCAAAAAGCCAAATAAAATAAAGAATAGCTTTACAAAAATAGTGGAAAGCAGTTATCAAGGTATACGATGTACAAGAAATACATGATAATGATTAAATATTCTGATTTTTTTAATCTCCAGAGAATTTTGTAATTTGTGAAAAAATACAGCATAATTACTATATTTTGTGTCACTACTGTATATTGCCTTACCTTATTTGCTTTAAATGTACAATACTGATTGTGTGTGTGTGTGTATTAGCAAGTCAACGGTTTGCCTCCAGAAGACAAAGCTGTCTGCAGAGATACCTTATCTGATGATATGAAGTATCTATCGCACCTTTATCCAAGAACTGCGTATAGTGGGAAATTTATAGCCATTATATTTGAATGATTAGAAAACTTTCTATAGTTAAAACAGCTTGTTTGTTTGTTTGTTTTCTCAGCAGAGGTAAATCATTGTTAATTATAAAATGTACTTTTTTTCATTTAAGATAAGCCATTTTCAAGCTGCGACCTGTCTTTTTCAGAAAAGGAATTTTACTGCTTCTTTAAAAATCATTATCATATTTAGAAAAATTATTTCCTTAGATTTACTTAGACTCAGTGGATTATTCTGGTTGCCAGGATAACGTTTAAGTCCCCGATTCTAAAATTCTTCATATTATAGCCTATTATCTACCATCAACATTTCCCTGACCATCCTGGAACCTTATCATGAAACTTTTAATTGAAAATGTTCCAACAGGGATAAGATTTGGAGGCCACCTGTGGAATACTCGGTAAGGTATTGAAAACATGATTTGGTAACTACAGCCCTAAACTAAGAATCTCACAAATAAGAAGCTATTTGGCTAACAATGGATTCACTTGTAGCTTTGGGGCATTTCTGAAGTGATATGCGAAACTGACTCTCTAAAGCAATTAAATTCACTTCTAAAAAAATTAAGACTTGCTCTCCAGCTGTCACAGTATAACCAGAAGGAAATTACTATCATGGGAAAACTAAACTCTTACCTCTCCCGGGCTTTTCTTCAATTAGACATTGGCATGTCACAGGAAAGACACTTACTGAAATTTATTAAGTTTTATTCAAATTTATCTTGTTTTTTAATAACACTTTGAAAAAATTAGAGTTTATTTGTAGAATTGGATTCCAAGCCCCACTGTACATCATGTACCTTGTCTAATTCTTGTATGTGTATGAATTTATCATGTTGCAATGTGACAGACGTTTGGTAGAGTCCTTTGTTCTAAATTTTCTTCTTATTTGTTTTATAAAGGAGTGATCAGGCAAGGTGACACTGTCTGGAGAGAGGGGAGATGGTGCTTTTCCCTGGCAAACACTGAGCATTGTCTGGGGAGGTTATGCCAGGCAGAAGAGAGAGACAGGGTCATCACAGCAAGCTGGGCACTCACAAAGGGTCTGTAGACTAAGCAGTACAGGGAACAGATTTCCAGGACTTGACGACCTTCTAAATAACCTTCCTCGATCAGCAGGGATTATTAAGATTTTGCCACTATTCAGAAAGGTGCACAATAGACTGAAACCCAGCTGGAAGCAGGGATACACCTGGGCACTTGTTTTTAAGTCGCTTTTGTATTTCTACATGGACTTACTTAGGTATTTTATATTTTTTCTATTAAAAATTCTAATTTATATTCTGATATAAACTAACTTTTGAGTTAAATGTGCTTTAATCTTTTTGAGAAGAACATGAAGATAAAACTATCCTGGAGGACCAAGTAATTTAGAGTTAAGTTGTCGTGAACTTTTTTCTTCTTGAGTAAATATCTGCTGATAACATTGATCAAAAAGTGAGAAAAACTAGTTTAAAATAGATTTAGTAATTTGTGATATTTTATGAAGTCATTAATATAGAAAAATGTGTACAGCTGAAATTTTTCAGTTATGTCTGCATTCAGGGTTTTGGTTGGTTTGTCCATTTTGTTTGTTTAAATAGTGCTAGCCTTCACAGTACTTCATTGAAAAGTTTGGTTGTTCTTATATTTTGATTCTGTTTGACGGGATCAATAGAAATAATCAGGTTTCAAAATTTCCAGTCAGTGGTATTCACACAGAAGCAGAGCTGAAGTTTTCGGTGTGTGGAGTATGATCTAATTTATCGGTTTCTCTTCTTCTAAAACTGAGCTCAAAAGCTCAGGTTTAGTAAATTTTCACTTTATCTACCTCTAATATGATTGGTGCTTCTAGTTTTCATTTTGCTAATTTTGTCTTTCAGCTTCCTCTTGTCACCATGGTACTGTCATAGAACAGCATTTTTATAATAGAATCATAGCCTTCTGTAAAGATATTAGACATAGGTTATATGTAGGTACACATCTCAACAATGAGCTGCTTTTATACGAGATAATAGAAAAAAATTTAATCTGATGAGTGTTCACTCACCCATGTTAATTAAAGAGCATATAATTTCATTGTTTTTCTCAGTTTGCACAGGAAGATAAGATACGCTGTTAGCTTGACCATGCTTTGTTCTTTGGAAGACTCTCTTGAATTGCCATCCGTCAAGTGAAAGTTGCTTGTTCACTACATCAGAATTAATATAATTAGTTTTTCAAATTTCTTCTTTGGACTATTGCTTCTTCCCTTCCTACTTAAGGAATATGAAGGTCTCTGTGGTGCAATGAGGTGAAAGTTAATTATGAGCGTTCCAATGCTTACTGTGAGAAGGTTTTCCCCTTCCCTCCCAGGTCTAACCCTAATTTTTCACACTGCAATTTAAACCCACAAACATGAAAAGAAAAAAATCAGATTTTCAAGGGACTCTTAAATTCATAAAGAGCTCAGTCTTTCAGCTAAATAGTACCTAACTCTGTCTTTTCTTGTACGTGTTTCTCTTGACCTTTCATCCATTTCATTGCCCTCTTCCATTATTTTTTGGAACACAATGTCTGAAACTCCTAGTTCAACAGAAATTCTATCCATGCTGTGTAAATAGAGATCATTTCATATGTCTTGCAAGTATTAACTCCTGGTTTTAGATCCCAGTATGATATTTGCCTTCAACAGTATCGTGACATTGACTCATACTTGGGTCACAATCTAAAACACAATGCCCTGTCTGTTCTTTGATTCTTTATTGTGTGTTTGCAAAATGGATTAGCCCTACTTCACTTACTTCTTCGTACATTGAAAGTTGTTTTTTGAAATTTCTGTGTAGATGTCCTGTAAGATTACAGAAGTATGTAAGTAGGTTCAATGCATATTAGTAATAGCTCTTGATTAAGACTAATGCTATTTAAAAATTTGTTGAGTTTGGCTGTCTCGCATTTAGTCCAGCAAAATGTTTAAAAAGGTCTTAGAAGTAAGACTTTGAAGTTGCATTGTCATGCTGAATTATGTAAGTAAGGACAGAAGCAGACCCAAGGCTTCTGCACAAGAATCTGACTTTTGATCTCAAACTCCATGCCAGAAATTGTTGGGTTTTGGTTTTTCAGCTTTTTTTTTTTTTTTTAACCTCACAGCATGGGAGGAAGATATTGGTTAAGTTTGTATTTAATTGTGCAGGTTAAGTACACATTAAAAAGCTTTATTCCATCAGTGCAAGGTAGATTTCAAGTTAGCTATTGACTATTGTGAGCAGGGAATATGCATAAGGTATTGCCACCGTTTAATGCAGGGCAACAATAAGTGGAGTGACAGATGCTCTCTATTAACTCTCGCCCTTCCCACCAGGGAACGGGAAAGGAGGAAAAGAAAGAGAGACTTATGGTTTAGAAAATTAAAACAGCTTTGGTAATAATGCTAATAATAAGAGAAATAATGCAAAATATTAAAAAACCAATATTGAGGATAATCACGGAATTGCCTGTTGAGGTAGCAGGTGCTGTGCCAGCAGCTGGAGGGCAGTCGCCAGGAAATCCTGGAGTGGACTCCCCAGCGGGTGGGAACTGGATTCAGGACTACCTGGACTGGAATCAGGATCACAGGCAGGACAACAGGCAGGGTCCTTTTCAGGTGCAGGACATAAACAAAGAGAGCAAGACCCTCATGAATCCTCAGCTTTAAACTGAGTATGGTGTGTATGGCATGGAATACCTGTTTGGTCTGCCCCTTCCTGCAGGTGTGAACTTTTTATGGCCCCTCGCTTGTGGAACAGAAGAGGTCTATCAATGGCCTTGGCTGCTATAGAAATAAAGATAAGCAAGGACCTGTCTGCATTCCATTGCTACCCTTAGCTCAGTAAAGCTGTAAACATCAGGCATTATCAGCTATGAAAGCAGACACTGTCTGAAAAACATGCAGACAACTTCAGAAAACTGCAGGTACTTAGAAGAAACTTAACTGAAAGGAAAATTCACTAAGAGAGAATGGGTCCTGTTTTAGCCAAAACCAGGACAGGTATAAACTGCAAAGAGAGAACCCTTGTGTAAGGAAGATGGGCTTGAGTCATTTAAATGGGTCTGCCTGGGCACTTCAGCTTCTGACTTCTGCATAGGAGTTCTGTCTGTCTTACACTAACAAGCTGAAATCTTCAACTGGGAGTGAACACATTAACTTATGCAGCTATTCACTATGCAAATTGGGGCAAGTTGCTATGGCAACCTGCTGCATAAAACAACTATCCTTGCAAGCTGAACAGGCCTGTCTGATGTTGAACCCCACGGTTCAGGATCTGCTTTGATCCCAAGGAGCCAGTGTCAGAGATGTGGTGAAGAGGACAACACTGCACAACCATCCCATTCTGTGTGTAATCAGTGAGCATTTTTTCCTGGTGCTATGAAACCCACAACCTGCTCTTCCTCTACATGAAAAACACCAGCCACACATTCATTTTTTAAAGATTTTTTCTCTTACATTGATATTAAGGTAAATGATAATTTGTGACAACTGACCGTGACTTTCAGTGTTTTCTAATGAGAGAACTCTTCATGGTTTTGGTTTTCGGGTGTTTTTCTAGTGAAGAATTAATTAGTTCTTTTGATTACATCAATTTATCCATTATTGTCCTTTCATATTTGTTCAGAAGTTAGCCTACCTGTCATCTTCCTTTTTTTGGAGGCAGGATTTGTCTTGGTCTTTCACTGCAATAAGAAATGTCAGTTTTATTTGATTTCACTAGAAAATGCATTTTTGACATATTTGAGGCAGTGAGCAGACCACATTAGTAATCAAATATAATGCAAAACGTTCTGGAATAGTTAAAAGCACAGCAATTCTGTTAAAGCGTGGATGCTGCATCATTCACACCTTACTCTTTAAGAGGAGCAGTGTTTATAAAAAAGGCTTAAGGCTTAGAGCTAGAGTAGTAGAAAATATGAAATAAAGCAAGCAGCCAAACCACCTGATGAACTACAGGGATTATCTTCATGATAGTAGCTTTTCTTTCCAGTCTGTATACTTACATCCTTTACTGTGGAGACAGAGCGTTCTTATGTTTCTCATTGAATATGCAGCACAATCTAGAGATGGTTTCATTTTCAACCAAACTACAAAATTTTCTTGTTAACTTGTATATAGACAAACCTGACCTCATTGCAGAGTCCTCCCAACAATCATGTGCCTTTTCTGAAGTGTGCACATCTCTTTAAAGTCTCACTGGACAGCACCTCAGCAGGCTTGAAGCGATTTCAACAATCCCTTTAATCTTATTGGGAATAAAGGCTTAGAAAGGCCTTCCTCTGCTGAGGCTGGTTCTTTAAATTTATCCAGCTTCATTTTAAAATGAATGTATTCTTCCCTTTGTTGTGTTTCTCTCCTCTTACTCTCCCTTTACTCCATGAGAAGGCTCCTTCAGAATCTTACCCTTCTGGGAGTTATAAACCAGTTTATTTTTTTCCAGCCTGAATTTCTTCTTTGCTTTAATGCTGATATGACAATGCTATCAGGAGCTTTAAGAGCTTGCTTTTTTTTGGTTTGGTTTGGTTTTTTTTCCCCCTCCCTCCCAGTTGTTGCTATCGCTAATATATTTGTAAATAACAGTTGCTCAGTTAATAAATGTTATTGTGTATTTAAACTTACCCTTTAAGTAATTCCGGAACCTAGAATGCCAACAAATTTTAGCTTGATTTCCCAGCAACAATTTAGCTTGAGTCCTGCGGCTCTGGTGAAAGTAAGAATGTACTTGGAGACTTATGTTCAGGCCCATTCCCTTAAGACAGTTGGAGCTAAATTGCTCGTTAGAGGTCCTGAACATAGCACCACCATTTCTTCTTCTTTCCATTCTTACTTCTCCATCCCAGGTCTATCATCAGCCTTTAGAAACAATCCAAGAATCCAAACAGAGTAAATAGAGAGGACTGAAATGTATAATATGAGAAACATCACAAGAAGATCCCTATGAACTGTTACTCCTATGATTTGAACAAGACAAGAGTGACCGTCAAGGTTGACTGTAGATCTCAGTATTGATGCTAATTATGCTTTTCTTATTATGTGTGTATAATTATCCTTCAAAAACAAAGCTGTCTTACTGGACAAAATTTGACAATCTGGTATATATTAATGCATTCTAAAAACAGAAGTTTTGAGAGAAAATGTGATTGAATGTTACTATTTTTCTATTGAACTGATGCAAACAAGCATGTAAAAAGAATTTACTCATTTAATTCATAACAGCATGCTGAACCCTAAAATTAATAGACTTGAAGACAATGACCTATTATACATGTTTCTGGTCTTAAAAGGCTCTCTGAAAAATATTTCAGACCATACAGTTCAGTGTAACCTTTAGTAGAAGGTGAGTGTTCCCTTAGTTGCCGTTGCATGTACTGTTTTTCTAATTCCTGGAAGAGACTGGAATATTATGATTCATGGCATTAAGCTGAATATGGTTAAAGGCTGAATGAGTGACAAATACCTCTGGAAACTTTAGAGAGACATCTTTTTCACAAGGACACTTGAAAGAAAACAGCTTTGAAAAGAAAAAAAAGGCTTTAGAATATTCCCTTTTTTATCAGAAGAAATAAAGAAAAATCTTATCTAGTAAAAGAAACCAAAAATAATGTTTAATTGTTGCAGGACATCGTGTTAGTAATTAGTTTTATTTAACTGTATGTAACAGTTAATTTGTACATCATCATGTGTCTTTTTCGTGCATGTTAGTACATCCGATGTTCAAAGAGATTTCTTGTTCAACAAGGCCAGAACTTATAGATTCATCTAAAACCAGGGAAATTTTGTCATTGTTTTCAATCCCCTAAATTCAAACTAGCCTGATTTCCTTTATTTTCAGTGAGATGTAACCTTCTATAGTCATAAGTCAAAGCAAGTTAGCATCTCTCAGGATCTGGATTTTGAATGATAACTGAGAATATGACTCTTCAGGCGCCATAGATATATAGATACATAGAGATATAGAGATAACTGTAGCTATATAGTTATGTAATCAGGTAAGAGTCTGGCATTAAAATACATTTTTAAATACCTGTTTGGAAATTTTTTTTCTGGACTGATTTACATATAATGTGAGGCACACAGTGGTATGCGTGAGCTTGTTGGTTTGCTACTGATTAATTATTTTCCTTTGAAAAGAGTTTGCCTTAAGTCTCAGCTTAAGGAAAATGGAGAAGACCTGGTTTGACAGTGAGGGATTGCAATAGCTTGGAAACCTGGTCAAAGAATTTTATGTATATTTTATTTCCTAACTATTGTTGTCCTTTGTACTTCAGTAGTGAATAAGAATACTCTTCAGTTGGATACATTCAGAAGGCAAAAATAGAACTTTAGACCTCTCTTCATTACATTTTGATTAAAGTTCAGTAAGTAGTTTGCTTTTGGAAAATTCTTTTTATCATTTCAGTTTTTAATAGAAAACAGAGAGGGACTGCTAGGTCTGATCCTTATAGTTATTAGTAATTAACACTTTACTCAATAAGGTGTTTGACACTGTTGACATTAAAAGTGAAAGAATGCCTTCTTTAACTCAGGAATCCAGTCTTCCTCTGCAGGCAAGGAGTTGTTTAGAAGGAATATTTCTACAGAGCCTCATAAATATCCAACTTTTTTCGGCTATGTATACAACAATAGTTTTCTGATCCGCTTCATTCTGTAAGCAAGAGTATTTTTAAATTAAAACCAGATTATGTTAGACACAAATATGCCATCTCTAGGTAGGTATCATTCATATTATGATAGATACAACTTAATTGTTTTCTTGACACAGCAGGGAAGAAACAGGAGAGGCCAGCATTTCACCCTTATGGGATCGTCTTCATCAAGGACAGCAGAGAGAAGAAAGCACACTGATACATTTGCATTAAAAATACATTTAACAAACCATAGGAAAGAAGCAGGTAAAGAATATTTGAATACTTTCCCAACCTGATATTCATTATTTCCAACTTAAATCTCCAGCATCTGATTAAATAGCACCACTGATTCCATTAAATACGTGTGTGGAATGAACACACATTTTTAACATTAGGTTCCAGAACTAATTTTAATTAGAAAGAAGGCAAACTTTTCTATAGCATATAAAACTTTATTTTTCTTTCTTTTCTTCTCAGTTTTAATTGGATATGGTTTCTGTGGAAGTTATTGGCTCTCATGATATGTGCAATTTTAGAAAAGGAAAATGTATCTTCCCACAGTAAAGACATCTCCTCTAAAAGCATGAGGCTTGTAACTTTTGAATGCACTTCATGATAAAGATCCTACTTGGGTTATGGTTTTCCCCTTTGTAAAAAGTGTGGTTTATGATATTATTGATAACCTACATTTATTATTGCTTGTTCACAATATAGTAGAAGATAGCACTTAAATACTATCTGTTTACGTCAAATACCACCTCACTCAAAGTTGACATTTTCTTATTTGTTGCTTGTACATCTGAATTTGTTTTATTAATAATAAAATAAGCATCAGACACTGCTTTTTTTTCTTGCTGAAAAATCTCTATAAAAATATATATAAAAAACTCTGTGTAACAAACTTCACTCAAAACTTGAGCAGTGCACTCTAAGGGGCTAGATTGTACAAATATGGGAGTATGCTTTTGTTAGCTTACTTTCCCCAATGGAATTTGCAGTTGAGCATTGAAGTGAGTATAAGGAAGGAAACGAGGAGGCATAAGAATGTTCAGGGAGAAAAACTAAAAGAGGAAAAACAAAATAGATATAGGAGATAAATGCTGAAATGTGTATTCTTTCCTTCTGTCCATGCTTAATGATATTAACAGTAAGGTTTTAACCGTAATCTTCATTTTCTTGCCTTAGAAAAATAATGGACTTTATTCTGTACTCTGCTACATTAGTTTTATGTGCGGGTGACTTTAATACAGCTCTTGGAGTCAGAAACCTCAACTCAGTATGGATATCACAAAGCACAGTCTGTATCCACCTTGCCTGAAATCCTGACCCAGTGAAATCGATGGCAAAATTCCCATTGACTTCAAAGGGGGGTGGATTTCACACCCAATCTCCTCTTTTCTTTTTTCTTCAGCCTCTCTGCTTTTGCTAAATGGGATCTCTTTTCCCAGATGGACCTCTTAATTCTATGCACAATGATCATTTCAACTTTCTTTTATAAAATGGTGAGAGTCTTCTAAGGAAAATTCTGTCTTGTCTTCTTTGGTTTCTTTTTAGTAGAGTACTGACATCCATAGTAAAGCCAAAGTGCCATCTGTTATCTTAACAGGTTTTTGTCTCTTTCTTTTTACTCACAATTTAACAAGGCATGTTTTTTAGAATTTCACATTTTAAATATCATTTGGCTGTATATCAAGGGAAGCACAAGTTTTAGATACGAACTATGTTCTACAATGAATCTTTATATCCACATATAGTCAACGACACAAACAGCTAAACTGCAATGTGTTTTAAAACAAATCTCCACCTTACTCATAACCTCAACTCTGCTGCGTTTAATCATGTTGTGTTACATTTAAATGCTTCTTTGAGAAACAAACTTATTCTTTATGTTTGTATTCTTTAAAGCATCTGACCACTAGTGTTATTTTTGGCATTCCACTTAGAAGCTGTATTCCCCATTGTTGGTTCATTTAAGTTTTTTCCATGAAGACCACCACTGTATTTGCAGGCATGGTTGTTCCTTAATTAACAGACTTCATTTACTGCATATCTAATGTTTTCTCTAAATGTTACACCTTGTCCCTAAAAATTGGAAGTGCATTAATATTTTTTTGAGGATTACCCCCTTCCTAAAAAATAGCTACTGAATAAAGCTAAGCCATTTATTAGGAAACATTGCACCCAATATAAAACTATTTTCTTTGCAGTGGTTGCTGTGTGGTTATAGCCTTTATGTTCCATAAAGAAGGTAAAGTATTTTTATAACTTGTTACATTATGGACTATATTTGCGATTATAGTATTAATCACAGAGAAATGAAGCATAGACTAAACCCTCAAGTGTCTGGAAGTTTTTTATGTCATTCAAAATAAGAAATTTTCCACAGGTTTAAATGGCTTACTCTTGCCTGTTCATCTAAAGCTAGTAAGTCTAAAACTTTCTCTTTGTACTGAGCTTTTTTGCATCAGAAGTGCATCGACTAAATAGCTTAAGAAAATATGTGGATAACTCAGGTAGTAATTTGAATGCATTTATGGAAGACTGATTTTAACTATAATGGGAGTAGATGCTGAACCCTATTATGTAAAACATGCTGGCTACTGTATGGACATGAAGCTCTTAATCACACTGCTGACAATAGTCCCAAGCTCATCTTTCTGAAAGGGTTCCATTCTGCTAGCTTTTAAGCTTCCTTGAGTTATAGAAAAAAAATCTCAAATAATATACCTTTAATAGAGGCATCTTGTTTTGTCTTTTGGCGCTACTTGACCCCAATTTGTGGGGGTTTTTTGTCATTAATTTGTCTCCTTTTTTTCTTGTCATTTACTAGTTGTATATGAAGACTAGGTGTCTCATTTACTATCATTTTCTCCATTCCTTTTTGTGCTCCCTTCACTCATTTTCAGGCATCTGTATGTCCTTTCCTCTTCATTTATTATTTTTTCCTGTTAATGCAATGAAAGCAATCTGCCAAATGTTTTTCAACATCACTTCCCCGAGATGTTAACAATGACAATTTATACCTTTTGCAGCTATCCAAATTAAAAACCTGTGCCACAGGCCTGATTGTTAAAAATTCCGATACTCTGATGAAATCAAGAGTGTAGCCAGACTATAGATAAAGCAGTAATATTCTTAAAACATCACAGATAAAACAATACGGTTCTTTAAAATTATAATTTATGTTTAAATTGTAAGGTATAAATATGTTCCTGTGGTTATAATATCTAACTAATTTGCAGTTATATTCTGTCTAATATGCTTTTACTATCTAAATATGTAATTTGACATTTCAGAAGTTATTTTTATGGTTCATGCCCTAAGTACCTAATTTTCCCATAACATTGTTTCATGTTCAACATCTTTGAATAATTAGTATACTTTAAAAATCATACATAGTTTTTCATGGGAAGTCTACAGCAGATCGCATACAGAAGCATGCAACTACCATACAAAAATAATTGAACTTATTGAAGGCAATTCATGCATTAGACTGGTTAGCAAAGGAACTCTTACGGCATAGGTTGTACAACTTTTTAAATACAGGACAATTTTTGACAATTATTTTTATATTATTTGGTAGTTTTGCTTTTAGCTCTGTTACTTAACTCTCAGGCTACTTTCTGGTTCACATACCTGAAAAACAAAACCAGCTTGAAGTGAACTAACCTCTCACTTTTCTGCCTATTACCAACAGTATCCTTGGAGTTCAACAGCATCACCTTCTGTGAAAATATTCACCAAGGCGAGTGTTCATGTGCAATTCTGTGCCAGTTTGTTAAATAAGGACTTGGATTGTCTGGTATTGTTTCGATATTAAGCTGTGATGACCACCTTGTCTGAAGGCTGGACATGCTCAATTTCCCTGGTGCTTCAGTCCCCTGACCAGCTGGTGATGTATGTTGGACTCCTCCAGTATGTCTATGTCTGATCTCTAGTCAGGAGCCCAAAACTGGACACAATACCAAATAAGAGACAGCTACCAAAGAAGAGGCAATAATCATGTACCTCAACCTGTAGGCTGCACTCTTGCTAAGACAGTCCAGGATATGTTCAGTGGTCTCTGCCACAAAGACAAATTCCTGTCTCATGTTTGACTTGTTTACCAGGACCTCCAGGTTTTTTTCTGCAAAGCTGCTTTCTGTCCTGCTGGCCCCGACCAGTGCTGCTCTGTGGGGTTATTCTGTTGCAGGTGCTGAACTTGCATTTGCCTTTGAACTTCCTGGGATTTTGTGAGCCCATTTCTCCAGCCTGTTGAGATTGATCTAAATAGCACCTCAGCCATCCAGCATATCGACTAGTCCCCCTAGTTTGGTATTGTGCAAATTTTCTTGGTGTGCACTCTGTCCCCTATTCCAGGTCATTAATCAAAACATTTACCTCTACTGATCACAGTATTTGATACCCACGCAATGACACTGGTTACCGGCCACCAGCTGGGCTTTGAACTCGCAGTCGCGACCCAACAGTTGAGCCAGTTGTTTTCCATCCAACGTATCATCCACTTACACAGTTACATCTTACCAATTTGGCTATAAAAATACTGTGAGTAGCAGTGTCAAAAGGCCTTGCTAAAAATGCAAATACTATTAACATCAACTGATCCTCCTTGCCTACAGAGCCTATAATCTTTTCATGGCAAGCAATAAATTAAGAATAACCTGGCTTTGGAAAGGCTTCCAGAAAGATTTGCTCCATAGACCTTCTATGGACAAAGGTAAAGTTCATCAGCTTCAGATGAAAGCTTCATCTATATTGACTTTTTGATCAGTTGCTCTGTAGCAGATGCCTACCACAGCATCACCTGTGCTGATCCCTTATCTTCTCCCACAAGCTCTCCCCTGGCCCATCAGCTGCCCCAGGATGAAGCTGTGTGTGTTCCAGCCACTCCTCTGCAGAAAACAGAACTTGTTCTCCACACCCTCCCCACTCTTTCCTGAAGACCCTATATCTATTTTTTCACATTTGATTTACGTAGGTAAGGTATGATTTTGACTGTTGCACAAGAAAAAAACACGGTCTTCGCACTTCACGTTGAGTATGGGAATGGGAAATACAGGAATCTTTGTTTTAATAACATTGTCTCACACCATGTCTGTGTCACCTGCAACAACAAAGAACTACTCCACAAGAGATATTTTCACTTAAAATTTGGGAGCGAGTAGGAAATAGAAGCAATAAATCTGGGGCTTATAAACAAAGGTGTTTTAGAAGAATAGTCTTAATATTTCCTGTGGCAGATAAACAGAGTTTGAAAAATGCTTGAATTAGTACAAACTACCTATACATTCTACTTATATTTTCTTTTCAGCTTTGAAACCATATACTCTTCTAAAATTGTCACAGACACATGCACAATCATAGCTAGAGGTTAGGAAAGACTTTCTGAAAATAGTAACCTTTTTCTCATTTTAACACTTCTCTCTGATTAAAAAAATGTTATCCTGTGGTAAGATAATGCTGAAGTTCTATGAATTCCTTCAGCAACATTTTCAGCTTTTTTCTCATTTTGGTTTTAAAAGCTATCTAGTTTATGGGATAGGAGATGTATACCTACCACAGTCTGAGTAGTAATTATGATAACACACTAATAATTTATTAAGTAATGAATGGAATAACATACAACTTTTTGCAACAACATTTTAAAGTTCTGTGTGAAAGTTTTATTTTAGGGAAAGGATTTGTGAGTATTTTGTCCGACCACTTTCAGCTTTCTAGCAATATGAATCGTTGAATGTATTCACCCATTTCTGCTCTTCTTGAAACATCTGTTCCTGTGCAAAGGGAATATTTTTTGTAGTTAAAAGAAGTTATGTGGGACTCAAAGTCTGAATGGGACTGTTCAGAATAGCTACTGAACTGCAGTCAGTAATAACAGTGGAAAAGGAGTCTGAACTATTCTATCTTAAATATATTTTGACTGTCATTTAAGGCAAACTAAATAGAAATCACACTACTTAATATTTACCATACATACCATATTTACCATTCCTGTATTTTTTTAGATATTTTGAGCTTATTAGTGCAAAATTACTAGTAATTGTGTTAGAAGTAGCAGATTCATAAATACTTTCATAATAAATTCAATCAAAGGTTGCTTTCTAAAACAATTATATATGTAGTGTGATGGTACGGTAATCACAGCTGTCTCTCTTTAAAACTAAATTACATTTTCTTAGCTGTAAGATTTTGCATCCTCTAGAAAAATTCTTAGGAAAGAATAAAAATTTCCAGATCTGTGATCCCACAAGGAACACTTCTAAAGGATATCTGGCATGATGATTAAAGCTAATGCATTTGTACTTTGTAAAAATTCAGTATTAAACAATAAAAGATTCTAAAATTCTATACAAGATTTTCTAGGAATTCAGACTCGCTAGATTTAACTAGAATGGTATTTACTTCTATTATGCATGTAGGGAAAAGTTAAAGAAGTTGACCTTCCACTACCTAGCATGAAAGCATTTACAGCTCCATTAAATTGAGGATCTATGTTTCAACTTGTCCGTGTCTTCGTGTGAGACATTTAATTTTGCCAGCATTTACTCTAGTTGGAAAGAAAAGGAATTATATCAGTAAACTGGAAACATGAGTTAATGTGTCAGGATTACGAAACATTGTGTTTTCTGATTTTTGAATTTTTAACGTGTGAGACTCTGCTGTAGCTCTGAAGCATGGCACAAAGCAAGGGTTATAGATAGAAAGTGTCCTTATAAATACTGTCCTTACTCACTGATCCTATGGATATGTGTATCCATTTTGAAAATTCTCTTAATTTTTGAAGATTTGCTAGTAATAAGTGGAAGTTGGTCACTATTTTATCAGCTTATCAGTGTTCTGAATATTTATTTTCTTGCTTTCAAACTACACAAAAGATGCCATTATGAAACATTTACCCTTTGGGCTTAGTATTCGCTTATAAGCAGTAAAAAAAAGAGGTTCTAATTTACAGATATTGTCACATAAGAATACTAGAATAAACTCAGTGGAAAATACTAGTTCCATGGAAAAGTTTTTGTAGTAAAACATTGGGATAAATTAAGAATTAAACTGTATAATCAAATTCAGGTAGCTTCAGATTCTGGTGCACTGCTGTTAGATGAGAACACAGTTTTCCCAGTTGTCTAAAGGATAGGATGATACAATTTAAAATCAAAGTACTGTCAAACACATTTGCTTACAATCTGATAGAGAAATTGCAATTGTCACAATACCTGACAAAAACTCTTTGATGTTTTGTAGAAAACTATTTCAATATTAAAAGTTTGTATTGATTTCTCAAATTCATGTTAACATTTCAATTTAAAGTCTGTCATGGTGTGAAAATTATGCATAAAACCAACAATGGCTGGAAGGATTAGCAGAGTCAAGTGTAGAGAGGCTTTTAATGTGTTACATGGACAGGCTTGATAGGCTTCCACAACATTTCCCTCTTGACCAAGTGTATAATCCTCTTCCAGCATTTGACTCAAGTGAAACGCAAGGGACTTCAAGTCTTCATCTGCTGTCCTCAGAGAAGGTATTTTTCCTGTTTCATTGTTTCCTTCAAAAGAGAAAGATGAAGTGAGAAATGAGAAGAAATAGAAAAAAATAATTAAAAAAACCAGGCAAAGTGATTTTAGAGGTCAAACAAAAAAAAAAGTTAGTCAAAGATCTTCTTGTGAAGCTTTTTGAAGTTAATCAGAAAATTGGTTTGACATCTGCAACAGTTTCTCTGACATTTAGATAAGCTTTTCACTTATATGTTAAGTGAGTAAGTTCTGGTTTATTTTATAACATTCCATAAGTTTGTAGTCTGAATACACTTTGAACAGTGTCATTAATGACAATTTTTCTCTTAGTCTTTCTGTAGTTAGTCAAATGATTTTATTTAAAGGGTTAAAAGTGACTTTTCAAATACTTAAAAATAGCATCTACCTAACAGTCTGTATTAGATAGTTTAAAATTCTTTGATAATACATAGGTTATAAGCTTTTCTGCCAAATTAAGTAGCTACATTTCTCATAGCTAAATAACATGTCAGATGTGCTGCAGGCTGTAGCGTGTATAGAGTACAACATCAACTAGATAAAATTTGTCTGTGTTATTTTGATATCATTTTGAAATACAACAAACCTTAAGGCTTTTATTAATGTAGACTACCCTACTGACTGTTGTGAATGAACAGATGTATTCTGATACTATTCGTATAGTTTAAGTGAAATATACTAACAGGACTTCTAGTTTTAGAGTCTGGAATACTGATTTCTACTGAATAGAATGATCTTACTACAAAATGTGTCCTGCTAGTGAAACCTTCTCCATATTAATTTCTAGCTGAAAAATGTGTATTGAATTATGAATTGATCATAACTTACAAAAAAAAAAAAAAAGGAAAGGAGAAAGTTAATATAGTTTATCCATACCTTGAGTTCAAATTTCTAATCAGCAATCACATAAGTTCCAAAGTAACTTTTAATTTAAAAATATTTTCTTATAATTTTGTTCAGTTCACTGTTTCCCACTTTTGCAGTAAAAGACAGGTATTGTGCAGCCAAAATGAGCTGCAGTGGGTCAACCTGCAGTAGATCATGGTGATACTGAATGACCAAGATGCATGATATAAAGACAACACTTTCTGTATGTAATGAGTTCCTTAGGTTTGAATCTGGAATTTGCTAGGAAAGCTTAAAATTAAGAAGATGACAGAGAAATCATTGTTATACAGGTAAAAAGTTGGTGCTCTCAAACAGGAAACACTGGAGCGAACCATGTATTTCCACAGAGAAAGTAGCCTGGTTTTCTGATTGCCTTTGATTTTCTGATTGCCTTTGATTTTTCTGATTTTTGGTATCTCAGTTCCACTATAAGTTTCCAGGAATCTTGGGTTTCTGAAAAGACGCACATTTCCTACCGTTAGTTTAGTCTGGCTGTTTATCATCTTTACCTTCCAAGAGCTGATTATTAAATCTCCCTGAAGTTTTGTTTCAGAAAAGACAAATGTATTCTGAGTTATCTGATGATAACCTGGTGAAGATAACACATTATTCTAACATAAATTGACCTTTAGGTATTTCTTAATGTGCTTAGTCTTTTGCAAAAATGTTATTTTACTAAAACCGTTGATATTTATTTTCTTAAATTTAGTTTAATTACTACATAAATTTTTCAGTTAAGAGAGGAAACAGTTTCCATTTGTACGTATACATTACTCTCTGTAGCCAATTAACACCCTGACTTTGGGGCCCTAGTTAAGCAAGGGCATTCTACAGGGTCATCCCTTCACATCACACCAAGGTCTTCTGCCCAGGTACAACTTCAACAAAAACACACAACAATGTTGTTAAACAAAAGCTAATTATGAAAGGTGAAAAATGAGTTCCCTACAGCACACTATGTGCTGAAGTAGTCATTTAACAAAAGGAAATTATGCAGATTTTCGTTGACTATGAAAATATCATTTCACCAGCATTATATGCTCTCAGAGCCCCCCAAAATCTTATGCCAATGCAAATATATGAGAAATCAGGAAATTTTCCAAGAGTGTCTCCTGTAGACCTCACACAGTATAGATATCAGTTGATAAATCTATGTATGATTGAATAATACAGTTAAACTGAGGAAAAGCAAACAAATTTGCATATATGTTTTTTTCCTTTCCCTGCCTTTCTTTACCATGGGGGCGTCAAAATCCTTTATTCTGTTTCTTGCTCCACTCCAACTTCTTCTCAGCAATATTTCCTAAGTGGAACACAAAACAACATTTAAATCAACCCTTCTAAGAGCATGATTCTGCAGATGCTTTTGAGCTAAACTTGATATAGCTACATGCCTCTAATTTTGGAGGTCATTTATCCCTCAAAGAAGTGTTTGTTCAAGCTATGTACTGTCTCTCATCTTACAACATGCAAGCTACCACAAAACAATCACAAACTTTCTCGCGGGTCCCATGTGACTAAATCATTAATGTTTCTTCTCTCTGTAAAAACTTGAGTATGTGTGCTTGCGATATCTGTGTAGTAGCGCATTCTGTCTGGTCTCCTTTGCTTCCTTCAGTAAATGTTGAAGCTCTTGGCCCATTTCAACCAGATATGACAAAGGGACAGAAGTCTCAAAAATAATTAAGTTCCTATAAATTTCATGATAAGTAGTGTATAGGGGAGAAGCTCAGATTAATACTCTACTAGCAGGCACACCAATATGTAAAGACTTTGTGAGGTGCTGCAAATAAAATGAGGGGTTCTATGGGGCATAGACAGAGCTGAATCAAAACAGAAGGGCTATAGAAAATATTAATGATAAAGAGATGGGGAATACCTGTTTTACAGTGGGTATGAAGAGCAATTTAGGTTATGTGAGGTCAGGGGGAAAAAATAATCTACCAGACAGGCTACTTTGATTCTTCCAGTGACTTAAGATTCGTAAACAATTTTCAGATAATTGGAGTTGGTGGGTAAAAGAAAACAAACCTTTTTATTTTCAGAAGGTAGGACTTTGTAGCAGACTGAAAGTAATTTCACAGTGATGATGATAAAGCTGTATATTTGAGATGGAAAATACCAGGAGGCAAAAAGTTTTCAAATATGTTTCAATTTAATATGTTATTTCACCAGTGTGTATCCTTATTATGCTCAATTAAGAGAAGGAAAGTATTTTTTAATGTTCTGTAACCTAACTGTTAAATGAAAGCAGAATTTCATTTTCTGTGTGTATAAACTCAGTATGTTTCTTGCAACAATTTGTACCAAAATCTTCATAGCCTGAAGTAACTTCAACATTTTTAATGGAAGTGCTATTTGTGACCAAAGGTAATTTTGAGCAGCTCACAATTTTATATGGGAATGTGGCTATTTTGATGAAATTTCATTCTGGAAAGCAGCATTTAAAACCTTTAAAATAAAACTATTTATTCTTTTGCTTTTAAGAGACAATTAGATAAACAAAATTTCTATAATTAATACCGTTCAGTAAAAATGTGGAATAAGCCATTTCAGCTATGGAGATGAAAAAGAAATGTGCTAAAATAAATGTTTTGAGAGTTTTTAATATTTAAATATTTTATATCATATCGTAATATGTTGTGTGAAATCTGTCGTATATCCTATCCTAATTACTAAAAAAATTGTAATACTAAGTTACGTGCAGTACTATTGTTGTATTAAACTTTATTCAGCATAATTTATAAGCTTTGAAGTATTTAATTTTTAGTATGATTAATTAGATGCTAGTGTAGACATTCAAATGTAGTGCCTCAGAATTAATTGTTAATAATCTAGGTTTACATTTCACATTTACTAACAGCAATGAAAGAAATATTTCTCAGATCTCTGAGTATAGAATGAATGATAATAAATAAGGGAATGATAAGTGATGGACTATTTAAATTCTAGTAAGTCTAATTCAAAAGCAAAAGATTTTTTAAAATTACTCTCAGTTTAAAAAGTGTAAGGCGTTATAAAAAGTTATGGTTTTGTTCTATTAAATGTGTCATTTAATATTCAGTTATAAAAGAGCATATATTTTTTGACTGTTTTTTCTCTCAAAAACGGGTGTATGGTAATGATAAATATGTATATATTTTCATGAGGTAGGTGAGTAAAACTATGTGAAGTTACATAGTCCATTCAAAACAAACAAACTTGCCTTAAAATATAAGTAGCTTCTGCAAAGTGTTCACCAAAATGTACACATGGGAGATATTTTTTTAATGCAGTTTGAAGTTTTATGAAACTATATAAACAAAATTACGATGAAGCCCTACAAGTATAAGTCCCCATGTTATTATTTATTTATTAAAATGAATACTCTTTGGCCTTGTCCTGGCAGAATATTAAATTATGCAGCATCTTACACATTTGCGATAAGCTTACAATCTTGCCTTGTGTTTCCCTTATTCGTTCCCTTCAATTTGTTAGTATTCAGTGCAGGAAATAAAAAAGAAAGTTGTATTCAAAGTTAAAAACAGCTTCTGGCTAACTATAAAGAATCATCTGGGATCAAGATTAAAGATAGAAGTGGAAAAAATGCATAGAACTATTCTGTACCTCTAGGCATTGTGAAAGGTAGAACATGAAATGTTTATATAGATAAGAGGGCCCTAATGAAAGAATAGAAATTTGATCACTGCTGAATTTTATCATGATATTGTCTAGAATAAGAACTGAGGGTCAAGAAATATGACAGCCAGATAGGTTTTCTTACAGAGCTCTCTCCTTTATTAATCAGCAAAAAATACACTAGGAAGAAGTATAAAGGAATTGTCGTGGCTGAACCAAAATATGGTAAATTGGATGGAAGTTTGGGAGTGTCTTTGGAGTGATTCAACTAGGGAAAAAGCTGGCAAACTCAGGAAATACACTTCAGTAGATAAGATTGCAAAAATACTTTAACATTACAGGCTTCTTGGACACATAGAAATTGGGCAGAAAGATGATGTTTGTTCTTTAAACATGCAAAGGAGGTAATAGCAAAATAGCAAGCATTTCATGTAAATCAATATCATTAGAATAAAGCAATAATAAAAGCCATAATAAGAGAATGTAATCTTTTAAGAAACTGTAAGTTTCTAACTTTTGTGCTTGCATTATGTCTTTTGAATAGAAATTTCTCTCCGTGTTGTGGTTAAGTCTAGTCTTCCACGACTTACTGGAAGCCAAAAACATCAGTTCGATTTGTTTTTTTTTTTTAATGACTGTCACAGAGGCACCCCAAAATCAATTTAGGCGGACAACAAGGTCCAAAACAAACTTTATTCTGGCCAGAAAAGTACAGCCAATAAATTGACTTGAAACAGGGTTTATACAATTAGTTAGCACTCCGATAAAATAAGATACAGGTTCGGATATCAAGTTGAGGAGATTATTGGGGTGCAGTAAAATGAGAGTAATGAGGATACACAGCATGAACACATGCACTCAAAAGAAACAAAATCAGAGCCCTCTGCCCCATTTTGCTCACAAGAGTTAAACACTCACCTGTTTCGGCAAGGACTTTACACTCGCCTGTTGCGGCAAGGACTTATTCAGGGATATATTCAGTAATTTGTCACTCACCTAAATGCAGAGGCGAGGTGCTCCCAATCCTCCCAATCCCACCTAAGTTTCCTTAGACAGTGTCTACGTCTAAGGGGAGGGCTCCGGAGGGCTCTGCAGACCCGCTGCTCTGAGAAGAACACACGAAGGGGGTCTTCAGTGGGAGCCCCGTTTTATAGTCTGATCAGATCTGGCTGTGGGCATTCCAGAAGCTTCTCGGCTTCTCTGGGCCTCTCCTCCGGACTCTGGGCCTCTCCTCTGCTAACGACCCTGGTCAACCGACTCCAGGATCCCCACAAAGAGAGCCACTAACTGCCCCGTTGAAGGCCCCAGTTCTGAGAGGGGATGTGCAACTGCCACACCAGTTCTCAGGGCAGACGGGAGGGCAAGTGCAACTGCCACAATGACCTATGCAAAATTCTGGAATAGACTGTTTGGATTCAAGACTCTACAGGAAATTGCCTAAGATGGCACTAGAATACATATGCATGGTTTATAGGTCAAAGTTCTACAGTTTAAAAAAGTTTATAAAAAGAGAGGTTGCTGCAAGGAGGAAGCATCTTAGTAATTGAAGCTGCAGTAACTGAGTCATTTAAAGATCATAGTTATATTTGTAGCTGAAGAAATATTTCTGTTCTAGGGATGAGACACAGAAATATGTGGAGTCTATGAACTGCACACTTATGACAAAAGTTTTGACTGGGTCACCTAATTATTTTTAAAAAGAATGAACAATACATGGTTTCTTATATTCAGTGTATATATATATAAACCATTCATTGCAAATAATTTTTTGTAATCCCGTCTAAATTGAAAGTCTTGCAAATGAAAATTTTCTACTATGTTATGGTATAGCCTCTCTGTATCAAGAAAAGCGGATCTGCTGTGTAGCATATTATCCTGGATTTTGGCAAGATATTTATTAAAATATTTTAAATGTTTGAGGGAAAACATTTAAATCCATACTGTAGTTTCAAAATAATTATTAGAATTGCACATATCCTCCCAATGTTCCAATTAAAAGTTTCTATTACAGACATTACTATAAGTATGTAACCTTTTTTTAATGATCTCTAACTAAAAGGGCAGCAGTCCTCATAAGACTTCTAGCTGTAGAGTGCAATATTTGCTTTTCATTGTCTGCATTTTGGGCAGACTACTAAAGACATTTTTTTCCTTAATAAGGCAAATTGAGCTCCTCTAAGCTTTGAACTGCAAGAAAAAATATGCTGAAGTGTAATCTTAGCTGTATCCATGGAAACCAGTTGCTTCACTGGAGTATATTCTGTATTCTATTCAATAGACTTGTGTACCATAAAAGAAAAAAAAAGAAAACTGGTTTAGACTGATTCATTGTCCTCAAGAAAGCATAAAGTCTAAGGTTACCATAAAGGTGTTTGTTGTTAAAAAGTATTCAGCCTGATAGTCCTTCATGAGTTCACTCTGGATGTCTAATCAGGGTGTCTGTCCTCTTGCCCATCTAGACTGAACAGTTTTATTATGGGTCTAAACCAAATTCTAATAGAGATGCAGGGACTCCAAACCACACTTGTGTGGTATTGAGGAAATTTTCTTTAAGACTTCTTCAGCACGTCTTTTGGAAACTGCTGGATGAAAGCTCTAATCCAAACTAATTCATAATTGACAATATTAAGAATTATTGTTGTTTGGGTGGATGTTGATGCCTTCATTTGAAAGAGTATGGTTCAGTGGAATAATTCAGTTTTCTGCAGAACCTTAGTATATATTCCTCTTCTGTATGTGGAACAGCAAGGAAAGTGAAAACTATTTTCCTTAAATTTCTTCCCACTCTGAAAAACTGAAATGCCTTGTTAAAAACTGTCTAACATTGTTGTCCTCCTTTTTCTGCCTATGTTGGAAAGCACTTGCAAAGTATAACAAAAACTTCCTCAAAGTGTGAAGTGTATTTGTGTTAAGAGAATGGAAAAGAGATTGAAGAAGCTGAAATGGGAAGTTTCAGAAGGAAACTTGTTAAACTTGTTGTTTAACAAGTGGACAACTAAAATTGGTGAACTCAGAACGGGGGCTGAAAAAATTCACCCTCAAATTCCTTCAAAATCTTTGGAATTATCCAGCTTTGCCTGACTTTCCCTGGTATCTTTGTAAAATGAAAAGAAAGAAAAAGAAAACAAACTATTCTCTATACAACTGGAACAATTTTATTTAATGGTTCCTCTTTGTGAAAGAGGTAGCATTGAAGAAAAGCAATTACAATCCTGAATAGTTTATAATATTATTAAAACACAAGGCATAGAGCAAGTAGGAGGACATTATAGGACAATTACCATAAGTACTTTGTTAAGAACATCATGCCCTTCTGTGATTAGATAGTGGTCCTGCCATAAATGGCAGATGGAGCCCAGGGTTTTGGGTGGGATGAGGTAAATTAGAAAATTAGGTGTTAAGAGACTGAGGTTAAGTTTTGGGTTGTTGTTTTTCAAGTGACAGAAAAAGGAATCATCCAGTGTCATTCCTTTTGATGTAGTGATATGTAATTGGTATAACCTGATGCAGATTAGTGGTGACTAGAAATAGATGAAATTAAATCCTGTACTGCTTAATACCTTCAAAATATTATACTGCTATCAACTTAATACCTCATGCATGTGTAGTTATAATAGCAAACTACATTTCTATAATTTTGCTCCTCTGAATGTATCATTGAAATGTGGACACCCATCTTTGTAAAACCTTACAGTGCTCTACTACTTTGACTTTCTGAAGCAGTCTCTGCAGACAGCTCTCAAAGGAGCTGATAACATTTTAAAGCATGGCTTTTTGGCGCATGAGTTCAGAAAGACCTGACTGTACTGTGAAATGAGATTTCACAACTCCTTGACCAAGTCTGTTAGTGAACGTTAGTAAAACTGAACCTCTTATGATTCATTTTCAGAGGCTGAACAGTGAATAAGCTCGACTAGCGAAAGGTTTTAGTTTCCAGAACTTTGAAAAACTAAGGTTACGCAACCTTGTACTGAGCATCTTACAATCAACAGTCACTTCAGAAAACAGAAATCTTGACTATGTCTCAATTTCTGTTTCTGTAAGTTGCTGCTACCATCTGGAATAAGGACTTATTTTGTGTGTTTTAACAAACCTCATGATATTCCTATAGCAGAATGTTCGTGTTTAGATAATTTATTTTTTAAAAAAAAAATTATAATTGAAAAGTATTTCCAAATAATGCTTTAGATAATATTCTCCTTTTATTAATTGATTGTGTGTTTCAAAAAGGAAATGATTTGGGCATGATTTTCTTTTGATGCTTGGTCCACTTTCAGTTTCAACAGATCAATGCCTCTATTTCAGGCCACTATTAATGTTTGTATTCTGATGTAGTTTAACTTAAGGTTTCTGATGTGTCTGCATGTGATGTCTATAAAGGATTCCTTTTGAACATTTTTGTGTCCATTCATTTCAGAGAAACAGCAATAACATTTATTTCGTCAATTAGATGTTAATATTGACTGAAATCAAGACGGGTGTTTTTTGAAAAATACATCAAACATTTGACTTCTTTTGAAATAGTATTACGATTTTCACCGAACTCTTTAACCATGTAATCATTCCAGTGGCTTTTGTCTTCTCTTTTATTATTAACTAAATACTTTTGATTAGTGCCTCTGTGATTTTTATACAGAAATAGAATAATTGTTTGATCAGTGTAAGAATTAAGTAACTAAAGGGGTATTTCTTATAGGAAATGTACAAAGCACTCAGATTTACTGTCTGCTTTTCATACAGTAATCAAACAATTTGGGCAGAATTCAAAGATATGTGTGTCCTGATTAGTTTCTGCAATCAAATAAGTCCATTTATTAGCTGCATTATTCAGTATATTTCAGTATCTGAGTGCTGTGTGACATCTTTACATTATGTAGGGAGTTCTTACCACTTAGAAAAGTTTTTCCTAACTAATTAAAGTCCTTTAAACAAACAAACTAACTAACAAACAATAAAACATAAATCCTTCCAGGTGTCTACTTTGGGATTTGGAGTAAGGACTGGTTTCAGAAGACTTTAATAATAGAAACTAGACGACAGCAGCTTCTTTTCAAGTATTAATGGGTAGATTTGCAGACATACTAAACCTAAAATAGTGAGCAAAATGAAACTAAACTTTTTTGATTTTCTATTCCTGAAGGAATGGAATGCACTATCATGGTTTGTTCCATTTCAACTCGAGTCATTCAACGTGCTGACATAAAACGTAGATCGTCAAACCTGCATTAGACAGTTTCATAATAACGCAAAATTCACTCTGCAGTTCAAGTCAGATAATGAGCCCTGAGGATGGTAAGTTTGCGTAAAGCAACGCTCCAAGTTTTCCATAACTACTAAAATGCAGTTTTGAATGTTAAAAAAAAAAAAGTTATTTCAGCACTTTTTCCAATTAAGCATCTGTTTAATACCAGCTGACCAGGTCTTCCTCTGAGAGAGTGTGGCAGCAATGCTGCTGTTACATTTCTGCCCCCCAGAACTGAAGAATCATCCAGCTATTGCTATGCGATCTGTGACCATGCTTGCTCCTTACGTCTTTCCTTTTGTAGCACTGAGTCAGCACAATATTGGTGAGAGAGACTCACAAAAGCCAACAGTGTAATACTGTAAAGGGATGAATTATACTTTATTACCTTACACTTGGCTCCAGGAGCGATGTGTTCTCTATTTATAGAAAGACATGTGGAATGCTTACAGAAATAAAAAGAATTGTGTATAGATTGAGAAAAGCAGACACAGGAGCTCTGTTGGTTCAGCCAGATTCTTGCTAGTGCTACAGAACTGCAAGCGAA
Organism: Caloenas nicobarica; assembly: GCF_036013445.1. NCBI lineage: Eukaryota > Metazoa > Chordata > Aves > Columbiformes > Columbidae > Caloenas > Caloenas nicobarica. The sequence continues at coordinate 9,260,632 of NC_088256.1, forward strand.
GCTGCAGATGGCATTGCTCGCTGAAGCAGTCAGCAGTGCATCTCCAGTGAAAGGCATGATGCTTTAAACATCAAAGTTAAGAGTAACTGCAAAGTACTGAAGTCATTGCACTTGGGGATAGCTCCCTGTGTTCAATTCACATGTTTCTGACAATGCGTCGTGGACCAGTAATGATTGTAGTTAGACCAGTACAGAGACATTTTTTGATTTTAAGAACTAAAATGAGAAATGGTTCCAAGTATGAGTTTAGTTGCTGCAATATGTTGTCATGGAAATTTCTGGCTGTGTGCTCCTTTTGTAAAATCTGTGCGGTTTATATTGGGAAACAGACCCAATACCAAGGCTGAATGCAACAGTCAGACTCTGTTCCTGAGGTTGCCTGGGGTTCCAGTCAGGAGGGAAGGACAAACAGAAGAGGTAACCTGCAGTGATGGTTCTATCAGCTCACACTTGTGTGGTTTGTGCTGTCATTGTCGAATTTTTGGACATTACTGCTGTAGGAAGGGATGTGACCTTAAGAGAAATTTTCTTTAGCTACAGATGCTTCTTCAGTACGTTACATGGGACAGTGGCTTTTGGTAGTGGAGTGATGGAGTGACCTCTGCAACTTTTTTGCACTGATTGATTTTCATTCCCATTGCTCCAGTACTTTACCTGAATGTACCAATTGATCTGTGACAATACAGTGCTAAAGAGCATTTCAGTTTGAAAGCTGATAAACTTGGCATTTAAAAGACAAAAAGGAAAGAAAAAAATCAAACTTAAAATATTTCTGAAATAACATTAGTGATGGTAGAAAGAAAATTGTTGCTATTATTTGGTTGACATTAAATTAACGTGTATTGATTTCAGTGTATTTTTTCTGTTGAGGTACCTGAAATATTTTTGCCTAAGTCTTTCCCTTTTGAATCATGACAGAAGCTTAATAAAAGCACAAAACTCTCTAAGTCTTGAAGATACATATTCTCAGGGTTGCAAGTACAAAATAAGATACTTAATATAGCCGTCTGGGAAAGCTGAAGTTTTTATTACTTCATTTAGCTGAGTATCATAAAAGAGTATATCTCACCATAAAACAGAACATGTCATCCTCAAGCAGTCATGAAGAATAACTTAACTGCAACTTTCAGCCAAGTAGGGTTTGGGGTTTTCTTGTCTTGTTTTCAGGGAGGTTTGGTTGGGTGTTTTTTGGAGAAAAATGGGTTTCTCCTCATCGCCACTTGGTTTGTCCAAGGCAAGCTGTCATCTGAAAATCAGTCCTTCCTGTTACATTCTTGGTAAGTCTACTGTTAATTTATTTCTTTTATTTGGTAAACTATTTGAAAAAGCTTGCATAAGTTCAAGCCAATAAAAATGTTTTCGATATGGAGGTAAATGGACATTTATAACAAAGAGAGACTGACACAGTTAATAATCTCTACATTTAGGTCATTTCTAAAAACTAAAATATCCTTCATGTCACTTAAATTGCCTTACTCAAAGACAATTTGAAAAAGGGAAACATGCCTTTCATTATGCTACCTTACTTTCGTATTCAGAAATGTTCATCTTCACTTCAAGTTTCCTTCATATCTTTATGCATGAATGTGAAAGTTACCATGAAAGGTCTGAATTCCCACTTCCAAGGAAGAATTATTGAAAGCAATGAAGGATGTGTTCTTAAATTATACCCTGAAATACTGAAGGAGTCTGAGAGAGAAGTTAAATTTATTTTTTAATACCATTTCAAAAAACACACTCTGTTTATCATGAGTCATTTTCTGGTAAGCCCCAAAATATGGATATTATACTTTAATATCATTTTCCATAACATTAAATTTGCAATGGAGGAAGGCACTAGGTCTGATTCATCATTTCATTACACTGCTCAGATTCCCTTGACTTCAACAGAGTAAATTGGAGTAAGATAAAGGACAGTCTGGTTTCTCTTCTCTTATAATTTTTCTTACTATTTTTTTTCCCATTCCAGAATTTCTTATGTTTTAATTTGAGTGAAATAATCAATGTACCAATTTAAAATTTTGGGGATTTTTTTTCCCATTAAAAAACACCCTAAATCTTCTAGTTTCAATGGAAGCAAACTGCAACTGAGAAGCTTCTGATATAGCTTTAGAAAACATTGTAAAGAAATGCGATTTTCTGATAACTTAGTTGTGATTCAAGAAACACTGAACGCTTAGATGAGAGAAAGAAAGCCCAGAGGCATAAATGCAAAGAACAAAAACACATTTACCTACTATTGTCCAATGATTTTCTTAGACTGCTGGTTAAGTTTCACTTACTGGACATTCATCTGACTCATTTAGATGTCTGTCCTTTTAGTGAAAATGGGGCTTGTCAGATTCTGACTCTTGTTTTTAAGTATATTTTAAGTGATGGTTCTAGGATCACTCTCCTTAAAGATGAGTTGCCAATACTAAGTGACTACCGCCAAAATTAACAGCCTATCCAAATGCTAAATACATCCTTTTCCTGTCTTATCTATTATTCACTTCTTCAGCAAAAGCTGATGGCTAAAAAAAGTATATAAAGTTTTGAAGTAACTATTTTAGATCACATAAGAAATGCACTGATCTAAAACTAGCAAACAAAAACCCAACACTCTGATAATTCTTTGCTGGCTGCTGTCTTCCTTGTTATCCTGGATGGAAAACCTTATAACATGTCCAGACTTTTATTCTTGAAGCTTATTGAGATCAACAAGAGTCACGGGTCACTGCCAGACTTGTAGCTCCTCGATTTTTATTTCTTGGTTTCTAGAGTGGAATCCAAACACAGTTCAGCTTCTGCCAATGTGTGGAAAGATTACAAACCTCAGAGCAGCAATTTCTACATAGAAAATAGGGAGCTGCCTAGTCCCAAGGATATACCTTTAAATCTTGCCCTTGGGAACTTCAGCACGGTTGATTCAGTGTCCTCCCTGCTTTGAAGCTGTCAACAAGGTTGCTGAGTAGGATCGTTCCCATACTTTTGCTTCCAGAAAGGGATGGAAGAAGATTCAGAGAGTATCAAGCAGGAGAAAGAGGGGGGAAAAACAAACAAACCAACCAAAACAGCCAAACATACAGGAACAGTGCAGGAGACATAAGGCTGTAGATGGTTATTAAATCTGGAGTTCATAAATTACGTAAAAGCTCCCCAGATTATCACAGCTCAATCCTCAGAAAAGAATATGAACCAGAGTGTCATGATACTTCCTGTATCTTGGAATCCAAATCACTGTCTGAATAAAGCATAAACAAAGATAATTAGAAGTATAACCCAGGGGTTTTTTTATAACAGCAGTGCCTCACTAGGATTGAAGGTTTATAAAAACATTTTTTTCTCTTTATCTAAAAAATATGAATAAATAGAAACTAAATACAATCATAAGGATACCAGCCAAACTCAAGAGCATTCTCAGAAAAGAACTTCTCAGCAAAAACAAATTGTGGTGCTAAGAAACCTTCTTGGTTTCCTTCTTGGCCCAGAGAAGTGATGACTATATGAGCAATTCCCACTGTTCTCACCCACATGGCATCTTTTTCACTGAAGCAGTAACAGATGAGAGCATCATGCTGAGAGAAAGTACTGGCAATACCTATGATATTTATTATATACAATGCATTTGCACAAAGTGTACCACAATATTATGCATACTGTCTCAGGTGCAGCATTGAGACCTGAATATATATTCTACTCATTGCTCTCAGTGTAGCTTCACTGAAAACTAATGTTCTGTGAGTTGTTTAGAGGGGACAACAAGACTAGAGGAATGTGGTATTTGCAATGGAGAGATCTCTGGACAGGGATGTGTAAAGGTGGAAATACTTTCTATATTAATATTCAAGAACATCAGAGAATGTGCTGCAGGTCTAACATAAATGCGTGGCCTTCAAGGCACTGTAGTCTATGGTGTTTCACTGTGGTTTGCTGGGTAGCATGTTTGGCTGATAGTGTCAGAATTTTTTCTAAATTTATGGCCTTGTACAGATGGTTGTTATTTTAGCTATACTGTTCGTTGAGCTTCTGGGACCGGACCGTTTCTTTGTGTGAACTTTGTCATTATAGATTATGCTTTCCTTTATAAATATCAGCATGGGAATGTATTCAGAACAGTGCCTTGTAGTTGTTCAGTATATGGATTTATAGATCTTTCTTATGAAGTAAGAATGGGCACATTTAGTTATATGCAATAGATAGGAGGTTCTTTAATATTTGAGACTGGCATCGATGTATTGTCAGTGGTTGGTCAAAACTTTAAAACCAGCCTCGACACCAGTACAGAAGGAGTCTTACTGCTTGAGACTACCCACAGCTAACTGTCTTCTTTCTTGGAGAGACTTATTTTGTATGTATATTTTAGACTTTAAAGGTGTAATCTTTCAGATTCCATATAGAAAAAATGCTATATAATAAAAGCTACTATCATTTCTCTGTAAAGATCACATTTTTGCTTGCAGAAGCTACCACAGTTCTTTTAGGCATCTAAAGGCAGAAACTATTTTTATTTAGAAAGACAACCTTATGGAGTGAAGCTGCTGTTCACGGACTGTGTGCTTGTCTCCTGGGAATGATTTGCTATTTTGAAGCAGAACTGGTTATTGTAGGTCAGTAGCTGCAAAATACTGCATGCCACAACCTGCATTTTTATCAGCTGGTCAGCTTATGCATCCCACATTCATTTTTTTTTTTTTCCTTTTCTTTCATAACAGAAGTTTAAGCAGTAAAAACTTTTTATGGGAGCAGCTGAGATCATAAACTCTGCCTGATGAATAGGCTGGTAATAGCCCTCATCTTAGACAAGGAAAATGAATGCACCAAGGTCAAATGGTGGGGATGAAGATACAAAGAAAAATCAGAATAGATGGAACATGAGGATTTCTCGATCTTATTTCTCTTCTTTGTCTGATATATTAAGGATCTCTTTGTCTCACCTACTCGGTGCAAGAGAAGGCTGCCTTTGGCATTGTGGAACTCGCTGTACTGGCTATTTTAAGAGCTGTATTCCAAAGCTGTGAACTGATTCCACTGTGGTGCATGCAGTTCTCTAGATACCATTTGGACAGGATAGTGTTTTATGCCAAACAGTCACTCAACAAGTCAGCATTCATTGTATGTCTATGCATAATTTTTCAAGCACTTGAATAATGGAGTGTCTTAAGAGTTGATTGGGAACCCAAATACACACCCTACACATTTAACAGTATGAACGTATCACATTGTTGAAATCACCCAACACGGCAAATAATGCAAAGGTTATCCTCAGTACAGACTGATTATAATTTCCTGAGGCTTGCTCGTTACTCAACAACGACTGTGACTTTATGAGAGGACCAAACTATTGAATTAAATGAAGCTTAAATACCTTAATTTTGATGCAATCTTCATGTATATTTATTATTAGTAAATTCAGCCCAGTAATCAATCCGACAAAAAAGCATGTGTGCTTGCTGTTTAAAAAGTGAACCAAAGAAACAAATCAGTATCTTGTGCAGCAAAATTGTCCATAAGCAAAAGATTTTTGAAAAATTTCTGTGGGGAATCACCAGAATATCTGGTTGTGTGTTAGAGGAGCACTTCAGTGCACCTAGTTAAAACAGCCACCGATTACCCATAAGCAGACATGTTCTTTTATTTTCTTCTCTCTTCCTATCCATTTTTTGGTCTTTCTCCTGCTACTATTATTTTGGGTCACAAATTGTCTTTTTTGTTATTGTAGTAGAAAAAAATAAGCTTTTAAATAAGATCTTTCCATCTTACACCCTTTCTGTAACATGCTTTTTTATGAAACTTTTTGAAAAAATTAAGTAGGTAGGAAAATTTGACTATTTACATAGTTTGGAGGAGGGTGGTAAGAAATTTTTTTCCACTTCTGTGTGAGTAGGAGATTAGATTTCAATAGGCAGTTCAGATTTTCAAAACACAGATCATAGCTGGTTTAAAGCTTCCCACTTATAATTTAAAATCTGGGGGTAAACTAAGTGTGCCTGGTAGGCACACATTTTCATTAGATGCCTGGTAATTTTTCAATATTAATTTTACATGTAACTAATTGTAATAGCCAAAGTTAGGCATCTGATTCACCATAACTGATTATGTTAGATTTGTAGTTTAGGATTATATATTGGAGGAACTTAAAACTGATTTTTTTCTTCTCATTTCAGTAAATATTAAATCAGACTCCAGCTGAAAACTTGCCTTTGATTTTTAGGCAAAACTTCCACATATTGTCTGGAGATCAGCAAATACTGAAACTCTTTCTACAGGCTTCCTTGATTCAACATGTGCTCACGAGTTGTTATTCAAGCTCATCCTGCTGTGCTGATGAATTAACAAACCATTGGAGTTATGGTTAGTCTAATTCTCTCCTCTTAAAAATTTAATTTCCTGCCAATGAATATGTGCTGCTACACCCACTGTTTTTTTCCAAAGATGGAAATAACAGCCAGCCACTCTTAATGTATTAATTAATGGCTATGCTTTTCGATATTCAGGAATTACATCTTGTTCTTTATTACTTTCACACATAAAATTATTCCTGAAAATATCAGTCCAATGACAAATTCAACAAATTAATATTGATGGTTTTCTTGCAATCCTGGAATCTAACTTACTTGAGTGCAGGCAAATTGACAGTGTATGGGATGTTCACCATTGAACAACAGAAGAACACGCTCTTTTTCCCCCAGTCGCATTAACTGAGCTCTAAAAAGTGAAATAACTATGTCAGATAATAACTTTACTAACACAGTTAGAATGTCCTTAAGTAATTTCAAACATGTTTTTATTTCCTTTTCTGTCTACAAAGTAATTATCTGTGTTTTCTGTTGGAGTAAAAAACTGGATATTAAACACAGCTCTTCTAAATGCATTTACAAGTGGACAGGGAATAGCCTTGTGTTGGCTTTCAGTTATGGTTTACAAGACTCAGATGATTGTGTTTGAAAGGGAGGTTATTCATATACTTCCACTGACTTGAAATAGCATTTTTCTTTCAAAACCACCCCATTAAAACTATTGATGCTATTTTCTTGTATCTGTGCTCTGCAAAGCAAAAAGGACTAGCAAAATTTGGCTAAAGAGCAGTGAGATTATTGCTAATATTTGATTCTTGCACTGTTTAGTATTTAGAACACCAAGTTTTCCCCAAAACTTAAGGGACTAAGCAGGACGGACTTCTCTTTGCGACCGACATAAGTCCTACAAATGCTCGTGGATGTTTGGCATGCTGTAAGTCACAGTGTAAACACAATCCTCCTGGCAATATTTTTTAACAGGTGCTGAACATCTGCACCTTTTATACAAGTTATTTGGAGCTGTGGATGCTAAGAGACAGCTTTAAAATGAAGCTGTTAATCTCTCATTCCACACCTATTTTTTTCCCAGGCTTAGAGCTACTCTGCTTAAAAAGAATATTAGAAAATATTCTCAGACAAGAGAGAGATGAGAATCAGGAGAAGTCATTACTGTTCAAATTAGGAGTCATAAGTACACTTACATGACAAATTTATGGGCAGAACACTGACAATTTAATCACCTACTGGCATCTTTATATTTGGATTTTTGGGCATGAGGCAGAGGAGTTGATGGTTTAAATAACTCAAAAAAAAATATATTTTTTTAAATGGAACCAGACTCTGATGCAGGATTAGCTAGCAAGAATCTTGTACCCCAAAATGATGCTAGTCTGGCTATATTTCTAAAATATTTGTCTTAAATCTATCTCAGAAATATGGTTTTTTGAATTCCCGTTGTCATGAGGACAGGTCTTCTCATTCAGAGTTCTTTCCTGATGAGAACTTTAAAGTAGAAGAGTGAAAATTGCTGTTAGAAAAAATTACTGTGCTGTTTAAAACAATAGTTGCCTTTTAAGTAGTCTAGAGATGAAAACTTAGATTTGTTCCTTATTTTCTCAGGACACATTCACCTGCTCAATATAAAATAGAATGTAGAAAACTGCTATATTCAGTTCACAAAGCATACTCATCAATATCTCTACTAGCAACATAATCTGAAAAGTAATTCACTTATTGGCACATTTAACACTCCCTATTTTATACATCACTCTGTCAAGCCTGATTGGAATCAAACCAGTGAAACAGTCAGACTTACTAATTCTAACAAGCAATAGCCTCTGGTTACTCAGTTATCAGAACAGCGCCCTTACTGAGCCCACTGCAAGGTGGATCAATGCAATTATCATCCACTGACATATGGCAAGGAGCTATGAGTATTTTCACAAGAGCTAAATTGAATGGGACACAAATCATTGACTTATGTCAAGGAAACCAGAGACAGCACCTGAAATACAGCAAATTTCAGAGGAGGCTGACAGGCGGTGAGTGAGGAAAACAGAACTGGGTGTTGTTGATACTATTCTGGACAAAAATCAGTCAACCACAGTGCAGCTTGATATTTGCTCTGTCACCAGGAGCAAGTTGAGTAGTGCAGTGTGATCTGCTTCCTGAATGTCTTTTTTATTTATGCAAGTGTTTGTTTGCTCATTTTCATATTCTTTCCAGAGGGCAAATGCCCTTATTCTGTTTAACAAGTAAGTTTGGTTAAATATAATCAGGAATGCTATAACTGCTGTTGGCAATCTGTATGGAAAAATAGCAAGTGTTTCAACAGTCAAAATGCTTTCCGCACTCTTGCCAGCCTCAGCAATGAATATAACAGTTTAAAAGGACTGGAAATGTCACTTTTTTTTAATTTTTTTTTTTTTTTTTTTTAAATCCAAACATAGACTGTCATTTTATGAAAAAAAAAAAAAACAACTAAAAAAGAATAATTTAATTTGAATACTGGAAACTTATTACAGCTCATTAAGTCCACATTTGTAGACAAAGTGTGGTTCAATGTATTTAGTTCAGCCTGTTTGGTGTATAAAGAGAGAGTTGCACCATCTAATTTCAAGAGCTTTTGGTGCCTAAACCAGAAACTAATCTCCTTAAGCCTCCAATGAAATTCATGATGAGACACACACATTTCTCCAGAGGGCAATTCAGAGTAAGAATTTAACTTAGGTGCTTTGAATTGGCAGAGAACATTTTCCTTCTACTTTCAGGTATATAGTGTGTGACTGGCGTTCTAACTTAGGAAGTTTATTTAGGTGAATGAACGGCCATGTGAGTGTCTCCTATAGTTCCATCAAGATTTGGAATGGGACAAACATTTTCTTGCTAAACAGTGAATTCTTTGTAAAACACAATTTACCTGACTCAAAACAGTTCATGGATGTGGGTGAAACTCACAAAATAAAAGTGATTCTGCAGCTAGGTGGAGTGTAGGAAATTACAATTTCCTAGCAAGTGGTGGTCATGCTTTTTATACCTAGTATATTTAAATGTTATTTCATTTTCCTCATACTTTAGAAAATATCAATCTAATAGGCTGTGAATGTGCAAAGATTAAATATTCACAAGAAAGAAATGCAACAATGATAAAAAGATATATTCGTATGCTGTTAAATGCATTTGTCACCTTGTTTAAGTAAACGTTTGAAATAGATTCGCAAGTTGCCTTGAGAGTTACAGATTTGTTCAGATGCACAGTTGCTGAGTTTCATATGATCTATTATTTCTTGATTTAAAAACTTAATTTCAGTATCTTGTTAAAAGAGCTTGCAGGATTAAACTTCATTAGTTTGACCAACATGCTTTTAATGTAAACGATCGACTGTTTTGAGATAGACACTGAAGTAGGGAAGTTAGCATATGCAGAGCATACAATGAAAGAAATTTCAGCTTACAGAGGGTTCAAATAAACCTGATCCAGGTTTTAAGCAGTTGGAATCAGTGTACTGGGAAGGGTAGAAATAAAAACAGCCAGTAAAGCTCAGAGGTTCATTTCTTAACTTTTAGCCTAGCAGGACCTCCCGACTGCTTTCTGCCAGCCCAGTTCTTCAAGAAAAATGGAAAACAACAACAAAAAAACCCAGTTGCCTAAGGATTCACTTTATTGCTTTTTGAGTTTTCTCCCTTTTGCTTCTCTTGTGGTTGTCAAAACCACCTTAGTCTTTCAATTACCCCAGGCCTGGGCACTCTCTTTCCATAGACCATTTCCTTCTAAATGCCTTTTGGCTTTTACTCAAGTCTCCATCCATCATGGCCTCATTCTGAAAAGCTTTAAAGAGAGCTGCTCTGACAAAAACTAGAGAAACAAGACAGCTTTCAGGCCTTTCACATACTGACTGGACAAGCAAAGAATGAAGAAATAGACTTATGAGAGTACACAATGAGTTTGTATTCAGTAGAAAACCACAAATACTCAACAGCCATTCTCATGCAGTCTGTCCTGCAGCTGACAGCAAAAAGATGGCTCAAAACCATTTTTTGCTTCTGTTTTTGATGTGTTTCAGAGGCCATTGTGGCCTCTGGTAAGAAAGCATCCTCAAAAACTGCAGCCTCCAAGTTAAGCTCTAACTAACCAGAGTGATGCTCTCCCACCATCCTCCTGCTAGCTAGTTTGGGGAATAGGGTTGCTATAGTGTTGCTCTAACAGTTCTCTTCTAACACGAAGAAGAATTTTTCTCAGAGGCCACAGTGAAGTGTGTTTCTTAGACAATTAAAAAAAAACGCTCTAGTGAAACAGAGATCATAGTAACAGAAAATGTGGGCAGCAAATACTTCCAAGAGCTATTAAGAATTAAATGAATTCCAGTTATACCCCTGTGCATGTTGCCTCTCCTTCCTTCACCTGGATTTGGTTTTGTTGATTATGATTCAGTTGCATTTTTTCCATAAATGTGTTTTAAGAAACATGTTTCTTAACCTATACCATATAAGAGATGCTATTCTGTGTAGATGAATAATGCAGTGTGTCTGTGGATAGTTTAATGATATCCATCTCTTATAGAGTCCTAACGTTGTTAGCGATAGCTAATACCTTAGGCAAGAGTTTTCTTCTGTTGATTTCTTTTTAATTACTAAGGTCTTTGTTTCAAGTAAGTTTACAATATCATGGCAGTGTTTTGTTATATCTACTATGACCAAATAGACCTGTTACAGTTTCTGCCTACTAAAAAGCCTATGCATTTTTTGTGCTCTTGGGCATAGAATAAATTACTGAATTTAGTAAATTGTAAAATTCCTTGGCCACTGACTCTGAGCTCAGAACGGACACATTTCAGTTTCACATTAACACAGGCTTAATAAAATAAAAATTCAGGAGAACTCTGTTGATAACTTTTTAAGGATAAAAATTAAAAATAATGTTATTGAGACTATTTCTGTGATTTGTTAATCTGTACACGCAAACAAAAAGTTATATCAAGGTTATAACATTTCTCAGAGTGGAAGAGCCTTTTCTGAGTTTAAGCCTGCTATGCATAGTTTTACCAGTAAGTAGTAAGGTTAGAACGAGTTTGGATATTGCTATGTTGCACAGCAGTCACTGGAGCACAATTAACTCTCAGCAAGCTAATCTTTGAGGAACAGATTCTTTTTGCCTTCTTATATATAAGAAGCTGTTACCTAAGCATTACAGTATGATTAATTCATTTCAAGATTTATATCATACTTAAATAGCTTCTAAAGTAACAAGGCAAAGAGAGTATCAAGTAGCATCATATTCATATTCCTTATTCATATGTGTATCAGGTAATTATTATTAAGAGATTTCGTGTTTAAATTCAAATACTTTCAAAAGTGACTTTAATAAAGATTATACAACATGAAGTATTAGAAGGACAGAAAAGTTATTCAGGTCAAATCCAAAGGAGAATTAGAAATGCCTGATACTCTGATTTATAAAAAACTGAATTTCAAAGTACCTTTACAGTATGGGAATCCCTGGCTAGAGATTCTCTATAATAAAGGACTTTCTTACTACTTCCTTTCTACTCTCTTCCCAAGAAAAATCAATTGTAGGGCTTGTGAAAATAGTCTTTTAAACTGAGTAAAGAAGGAGAGAGATGTGTGCAAACTTCATATTGTCATACACACTTTATTTTGGGGGTGATGATTTTGGCTGAGTATAGATGAAGATGTCTTAATGTCTGGTACAAAGCTTTGCAGTGAAATATGAATGAAATTATGATGCTTACTTTAAAGAAATTCAAGCCTATGTTCAATGAAGGAGTTTGTCAGTACCATGCATAACGTGGAAACCTGGCTGGTAAGTTACCTGTATGCAGGTGAACCTTGGATTCATTGAAAGGTCAATGCACCATGAAGCTCATGGTAACTATATGGTAGAACAATGAAGGTAAATTCTGCCCTTAAATAATATTTCATAGCTTCCCTGATGCCATTCATGTCTTAAATGGCAGAAAGTTCCTAAGACTCTTTAAGTGTCTGCTTTCAAAGCTGTGTAAAGGTATTGTAAGGACAGCGAGGGGAAAAACAATTGGTCCAGAGAGCATTCAGATAAAACTAAGTCTTATCTCTTCTGTTGTACAGAGAAAAACAATTTAACAATTGTGAAGCTTCTCTTCCCTCAAGGATCTTGCAGCCTACTCACTTCAATCCTGCCCTCAGCTGCTGTTCTGCTATCCATTTGTTCTCTCTAGCACCACTTCAAAACCAGGTGAACATGGACCAGGAAGCAGTAGTCACTGAGAACATGAACCTTTGCTAGAAACTACAGCTGAAAAAGAAGAGACAAAAAGGAGTTCAGGAACTCAGCTGAAATGCTCTTGCGGCCTTTCCTTCCACTCATACATAGCTAGATCTTGCTCAGATGGGAATAGAAAGCAGGTTAATGGACAGATCCTATCCTAGTGATTTTTCTTTTTAAGAGACTGATTCACTACTGGCAAAATATCATTTTTTCCCCCTAGTATTTTTATATTTAGTTTTATTTGTTTTTGCAGCATACTGACTTGTCACTGAAATGGGATACTTTTTTTTCCATAAAAATCACTCTTTCCAATATGTTAAACCTCTGTTACTTTATTAAGTAAGCCATTTTTTAGAAAATAAATTAAAAACTGAAGTAAAATATTATTTGCAGACCCATACTCAAGCTAGTAGCCACAACAGGACTAAGCAAATCCACAGATACTGCAATGCAAGACCTACGGCTATGAAGCTATACATGATATAATATCATTTCACTCATATGAAAGAGCCTGAGTCTGGTTAGCCACCAAACTGGGCATCGTGAGCAAAGTTGTATTGATTGTGTGCTGGCCAGGCCACTGAGGACTGTATTACCTTAATCATCAAAAGTATCAGTAATTCTGATTTTGGAAAGCAGTAGGAATGTTTGGTCAAATAGATATAAAGATATATAATGCTAACTACATTGTAAACCACATAGATTGGAAATAATTAAATTTAGCATAGATGTTTTGTTCCCTACATTGTTCCCTAAATAAAGCTACAGTGTATAAGGCAGTCATCTAGGTCAAACGGAGACAGGAGAGCAGCAATAAAACAGAATAAGGGATATAAAACCAGGAAAAACGTAGTAAATACAAATTACTATTTTAAAGGTTCATGCAATTACTAAGGAGGAGAAAAAATAGAACAGGGATATCAACAGTGAATAGAGTACCTAAAAAGGAAAGTTTTTCAAAAGTAGTGTTTGGGTTTAAAAGAGCACTGTAAAACCTGTGTAAGGAATAAAAGCTATGCCAGGGTTTGGAAAAAAAGGAAGCTGTTTCCAGCCCTTATGAAATAAAAGGCTTGTCAGCTATAACTCGAGAGGATGAAAAGAAACATTTACTAAAAGTATACGATATGTGATCATCTAGCTGAAGTGACATAAACCATGGAGTCATAGATGAACTAACTGTGTTGTCCTGAACCACAGTTAGTATCAACACTAACAAGAAAACAAGGTTTGCATGAATGAGGTTATAAAATTGCCTCAATACTGGAAAAGGTGAAAATCATGACCTATGAATTATTATCAACTACATTGATATTCATTCTAAGCAAAATAACGGAACAATTGAGTTGGGACATTAAAGACAAGTGATGTTTACAATGTTGATTCTTACATTACTTATCTGGTTTTCTGGAATTCATCTTGTCAAACTTTCCTTTCTGTATTTGTCTGTTCTGACAGGTTTGCAGACCTGGTCAAAACATGCAGTCAGTATCATAATATCTGGATTTCTCCAGCTTCTTTATGATTGAAAGCTGTCATTACACGGAATAGCAGGGCATTTTGCAGATTCATTGAGTTTAAAGGTGACTCCCTCATAGAAGCTGAATTTAAGTTGCTAATGGGATGAAAAGAAAGTGCTGCGCTGTTACTGAGCAAATAATATTTGCTGGAGACATACAGAGAATCAGAGGAATCATATATGTGAAGTTTGCAAATGATACAACATTTCTGTGGTAGAAATCATGAGAAGAGTGGGATACTAACGCAGAGCAAGGTATGGATTCAGCTGAGGTCTTGATTGAAGAGGCTGTTCAACAGCAGGCATGGAAGTGGAGCATATTCACTGCATCAGCCCATCCTCCCTCAGGGCAGAAGCTACAACTCCATTAATCTCTTCCTCCTTTCTTCCAGTACATCTGGTCTTAAGAGTGACCTGAAGCACTTAATTAAATGGTCACAATTGAATACTGATATGCATAATGATATGCATTTCAAAATGATGACCACACGCTGAGCTTACAAAGTTGGAGCTTTTGTGTAGAAATACAGTAAGTTAAAAAGAGTTTTAATGGTCATTATGAGTAGATATGCTATTGAAATTCACTTCAGAGTTAACTCGATAAATACATCCCAAAAATGAACTATAAAAAATTAGATACTGAAAAGATTCTGCCTTTTTTTTTTTCCTGACTATGCTAAAACTTCCACAGTTCAAAAGGAATATTATAATCAGCAAGTGGGAATAAAGGAAACTCACAAAATGTATCCAGAATTTGGAATATCAAACCTTACGTCTCAAAGAGAGGCCTTATCCAAGAGGAAGTTGAGAGAATACTTGCTCTCTCTTCAGAAGTGGATGTATTTGAGTGATGTATTGCTTATGAGTAGATATATTTGAATAGTGTGAGGCACAAAGATCCTTCTATCCAAAGACTATTAACTGAGAGAAATTCATTGCCTAATTAGGATATGATTTCCTCACATTCTGACAGATGATGCAAAGATGCAACTTTTTGTCATTTGGAATCTTGGACTTGGGTTGGAATATTTTTCTAAGATGTGTATGATTTAATTCAGCTTTACAGAACAAATCCTCGGTCTGTGTGTACTGAGGAATCATCCTAAATCTTTCAATCAGAAACTCGTATTTGCTTCCCCTTCCATAGGTATATTACTTTATGATGATTTGCTACATTCTTTTCTCCTTTCTGAACCATCGGGCGTTTTTTTCCAAATGAAGATAGGATGATAAACTGTGGGTGCTGCAGGGAGGTATAAGAATTGCTGCTCAGCTTGACTGATACTCTTGTCCCTCCTGCTAAAGGTAAAGTGAGCCTTTCTTCAGCCTTCTCTTTGGTAAGATAAACATATAAAGCTCCTTAAATTCTGCAACGCAAGGCTGATTTTGCAATTTTGGGATTATTCCTTTCTATTTAAGTGTGTGGTAGAGCTCACCGGCTGAATTACCTATGTATCTCAACAAATTTTGTGCTATTGGGAGGTATTGGGGGTCAATGGTCTGACAGGCTTTTTTTTTTTATTCTGTCAGTGTGTTTTGGAGGGTTTTCTGAGAATTCAGAATTTTTGAGTAATTGAAATTGTTGTTCATTAGAGGTAAGTCAAATGATACAGAAAAATATATGAGGTACAGGTGGTTGACTTCAAAAGTCTAAAAGCTTATCTGAGAACATTTAGCTAGTATGTGGGTTTCAGTTAGGTGCCTATTCTAAGAAACTCATCTAGAAGTGATCTGTAGCCAGTGAATGTGTTCTTCAGAGGACAATTCAGCCCTCATATTTTAAGAAGGAATTAATTATCTTCTGGTAATTGATGGTGCAATAAATGGATATTTTAGAATTAGACTGTACTCCTTACTTTCTGATGGCTAAAAGCAGGTGAACTGGAGGCCACCTACTGTGATACAAAGCCTCATAATGTATTTTTTCTGATTGAAATATTACTAAATTAATATTTGGCTACGGACAGGTGTTACACAGCATTTTTTATTTAGACTCTCTGATTCACTTTTCAGGAATTGCAGAGTTACCATAGCCATACCATTATATTAGCAATTGCCACATAATTTTGGACACACACATAACATAACCATTGCAGTAGCTCTGTAGTTATTAAATGGGAAAATGGAAATGGGTTCGTTGAGCAACATCGTTACTCATAAATGCTTCCTTTTTTATATGGTATTATCTACTGAGTTTTTCTCGTAGAATGAATAACGTTTAAGATCAAAACAATTATGCCAAATGTAGAAAGTAATTGTACAATATCTATACTCAGTCACAAGATTTATAATAGATAATAAGAACATTATTAAAATACAATTACACATGCAATTTGTTTTGATGTAAATGTTTTTCTGTGATAAAGATACTTTAATTCAAGCCTTCTCTTTTTGTTGTTGGTTTTGTTAGGGTTTCTTTTAATGTCTATTACCATAAGGACAGGGTAAATTAAAGAAATGGCGTTTATGAATTGCAGTCCACCTTTTGATCAGAATTATTTCATCCCCATAATAAATGAAGCATGAAGCATTATATGTCTGTTGCTGTAACTTGGAAGACCTAATCCTCTGGTTTGGCTAATACTTTTACATATTTGGGGTTTTATTATAAGATATTCATACTGTGAAATCAAACCATTGTTAAGAGGGAATTCCCTTCTCAGGACTGTGGTCTTGTCGTACTGGGTGAGAAATTGTGGAAAAGACACAGTCCAAGCCACGAAGGGTTAGGATTAAGGACTTGAATATTTGTTTCCTATATTGTTATATATGGAATTATCTGCAAATGAACGCTTAAAAGCATCATGATTCTGAGATGAATTTCACTATGAGATAAACCTATGTAGCATATGCAGCCTTCCCTCCTTTGTCATGTTGTCCTGTTACAGCTTTCATTTTGAGTTCTTTGGCATAGATTTCCAAGTGGTGTTAGAGGGAGAGTCATGGAAGTTTAATGTTCAGATCCTGTGCTCAACGTGGTCTGAGTCATCTACAGAAACAAACAAACATCTTAGAAGGAAATTGTATGTATTATAATATCCCCAAGATTAAGTTTCTCTTTTGCTGCATACATCTATGCATATTTAGGGGTGGAAGAGTTAACCGTTAATGGAAGTTAACACAATCTCTTTTTCTAACTAACCTGTACTATTATATTTCTCATTAAAAACTGGAGAATCTTCCCATATTTTATTTTAAAACATTCCAAAAAATGTTCTAATTAAGAATTCTGAACAAAGGATGCATGTAAAAATCTACATTGCAAAATGGATTAGTGTAGCTTTTACTATCATAGCTGACTTCCTGACAGTGGTGTAATTTCTGTGAGCTACTGGAATAGGATGTAAGACTTCTGTCCAAAAAGAGATTAACTCCATCATCACATTATGTAAAAAGTCTCTATGCATTCCACAACATTATGATTTTGCTCTACCTGCCTAATACTGTTTCATTAGTCTCTATTCTGAGTTTTTGAACTAACCATTTACTGCTTCATTTTAATCGGATATAACAAACCAGAGATAAAGAGTGAGTGTGTAACTCTGCCAGCTTGTTTTAGTGCACAGCAGAGGTATAGGTTGAGTATGCACTCGAGCTTGTCCATTTTTTCAGCTCTCTCCTGCTATCAGAGTTAAAATAGCTGTACTCCAACTCTAAGCTTGAACTTCCTGTTAAAAAAGTTAAAGTAACTGCAAGGAAGGAAGAACTAACTTACCGGATGTCAGAGGTCCCTTGACAGTGCTAAACTTTAATGGAGGATGAGCTGCCTCTATCTTTCTGTGCTGAGATGCCTACCTATTTTGTCTGCTCAAACTGACAGGTCTGAAAATGAATGATTTTTCCTCAGTCGTGATGGATACCATTTCTAGACATATTGTAGCATAATGGACAAATAACTTCTCTTAAAGACTTGTCATATAATTTAAAGGAAAAAAAAAATTGTACCCCTGAGACATTTCTATCTATATCCTTTGGGAATAATGAGACCTTAGAGCAGAGTCTAAGGCTAAGAGTTGGTTCAAAATACTATGATGTGATGTGCCCTTATCTTCTTTTACAGATAAGACAGGCAGACTGTTTCTTGCACAGAAAATCAAGGAGCAGGCTGTAAAATCATAGAATAAAAAATAAAAAACGACAACTGAAATATCTCCTTTCCTTTGAAAAATATTTCTTCCAGAAATTCTTTTTTTTTTTTTTTTCTCTCTCCTTATTCCTTGGTGACCCCCACTTACCCAAACTGTAGTGACCATGGCTGAATCCCAAATGATTCATCCTAATATGAAAAATATATGCCTCCATATTTAATTTCAAATATTTTCATTAGTAAGCCACGTTGGGGGGAAAATAATAAAAAAAAAAAAATAAAAAACAAACAAAAACCACACACACAAAAAAACCCAACCCAACCAACCAACAACAACAACAACAAAAAAAAAAAACCAACAAAACACCAAAACCACCACCACCACCAAAAAAAACCCACTACTTGCTGGCTAACAACAAGAACATAGAACTGGAGATAGCACTAAGTCCTCTACACTTCCAAGCATAGCAAAGAGAGATTCAGGACAAAGAGAGCTTTGCAAATTGGTATATTGATCTACCCCCTTCCCTCGAGCCCTTTATCAATCTTTTGGTTGTCTCGGAAGCAGCTAGTAGAGATGTTATGATCCTTACGTAGCATTAAAAGCTTGTAAAGCAGAAGGTGGTGGGAGGTCCAGGAACACTGCAAGACATGATCAGACAGCGATTTACTTGTATGTTTGTATAATTTTATTTGTAAAATGTGGCCACTGTTACCCACCACCCCACTTCTTCCCTCACCTCTAATGGGACTGTCCCCTATGGACCTTCTGAGTTCCATATGCAGAGATGTGCACTCATATTGCAGTGACCCTACAGCCAAAGGGTCATAACCTCATGCCTGCAAAGAGCATCACGCACGTACTGTGACCCTGACATGTGTGGAATAAATAGCAGTAAAGTCATGATTGCATTTGAGAGATCATAGTCTCATAGAATGTCCTGATTTGGAAGGGACCCACAAGGATCATCGAGTCCAACTCCTGTCCCTGCATGTGACAACCCCACAGTTCACACCATGTGTCTGAGGGCGTTGTCCAGTCTCTTCTTGAACACTGTCAGGTTTGGAGCCATGACACCTCCCTGGGGAGTTTGTTCAAGTGCTCCACCACCATCTGAGTGAAGAACCTTTTCCTAATGTTTAGCCTAAACCTTCCCTGGCACATCTTCCTGCCGTTCCCTCAGGTTCTGTCACTGGTCACTAAAGAGAAGAGTTCAGTGCCTGCCCTTCCTCTTCCCCTTGCAAGGAAGCTGTAACCATGATGAGGTCTTCTTTCAGTCTCCTCTTCTTCAAGCTGAACAAACCAAGCGACTTTATCTGCTCCTCATATGGCTTCCTATCCAAATCCTTTACCAACTTTGTAGCCCTCCATAGCCCCATGTTCACCTTAGCTCAGAGGACATAATCATCAGTGTGTAAAGGAGTGATGCCTTTAATTTCCTTCAGCCAGTAGCTGATTAGTTTCCTGTTAGCAACACAAGAAGTCAGATGGTTGCTGTAGAACTTTCTGTATTGGTATCAAAAGCTGTTTTTCCTCCTTGGGTCATCAAGTCAATTAGTGCCCAAGAGGAAGAGCTGATTGATGAGTGTGCGTATCTGTAGATCCAAATGGTAAAGGTGCTCATGATGGGCTCTGAAAGGTGGTTCTTTTTCCAAGTGCTTCTCATCTCTAGTGAAGGATCTTTCATTGTGCTGAAAGCCCTACTGGCAGAGGATGTCAGGGGCTGTGACTGTGGGATGACTGGGATGTGTCCAAAATGCTGCAGTCTGTAACATTTTGATGCTTTTCATAGAAAGAGGGATAGCTTAGCAGATAGTTCAAAGAAGGCTCAAAATAGATTCAGGAAAGACATGACATAAGAAAAGAAATATTGATTTTTTTTTAAAAAAAAAAAGATTGACATCTGTCAAATATCATTAAGTACACCAAATATTAATCATAACAAAGGGTGCAATTTATTTCAGATCTGCACACAAAGAACACTATACTATAAAGCATGTAATCAGTATTTGGGTACATGATGCTTGTGCATGACAATCCATCACTCTACCTATTTGCTTTACAAATTGCTGTGTGGAACTGATTAATTGGTTTTTGTTCATTAACAAGGGAGTCCTGGTTATTTCTAAGTCTCTCAAGGTTTCAGAATTACATATTATTACAGCCTTGTCTTTTTGAGAATATAGAAAGATTGCTGTTGAATGTGCTTCATTTATTGGTAGTGAGTAGCAGTCACCTTCTGTGGGCAATGAAACAGATATCTGCAGCTGGGTGAAATGTCTAGGGTGACTTGGGTCTGCAGATCCATATAGATCCATTGCATTATCCATACACAAAAATCAACTAAAATTCAAGAAAGACATTTTTAAAATTTGAAAAGAAACATACATAAATGTGCTAGTTTAAAAATTTGGAAATAACATTTCATAAACTTGCCTAAAATTAAATTTGCAGATTTTAAAGTTAAAATACATAGCTAAAACAAAAGTTTTATTTGACTCAAAATATCTGTTGTTTGTTCTAGGCAAAACAGAAAAATACTGACCCAGAATTGATTAAAAATTGTAGTCTCTCATCAAGCCCAAAACTAATAATTTTTTTCACAGATCTAGTAAAGTACTTCTTAACATTCTCTATTAAAATATCTGAGTTGTATGCAAAATCATATTACAAAATCCCTGTTGCCATTTATGATGAAAAATATTGTTTGCAGCTCCTAACCACTTCATATATGTCATTTCTCTAGATAAAATATAATTTTTATTTCCTATAAAAATGTCTCTGATGAACAGATTGTAATTAATAAAATACATTAGTCTGTTTTGTTTAAAGTATAGACCAGACTTACAGGATGGCTCTGTTTCTTGTATAGAAGATGTAAGTGGTCCTATTACAGAATTCTGTATTCTGTTTTTCGTATGACTCACAAGCTTTACACCTTTTCATAGGGAAAAAAAATCAATAAAATTGTAGCTTTTGCTTCATTCGCTCACTATTTGATCGAAATACCTCTTCATTTCAATGAGCTTTTTGTCTGATGGGAAAAAGGAATTGTGAGTGAATTATAGACCACATCTTTCAGTCAAGAACTATATTTACCTAGGATGTCTAAATCTTTGAATGCCTAGATTTTCCTAAAGAATGTTTTCTACCGTGTTTAACTAGGATGCAGAAAAGGTAAGGCCGCAACTTTCAAATTTTGCTTCCTAATTGGAGAAAATTCAACTGTGGCTGGGTACCTGGAGTGTTGCTAGTGTGTGGTAATTCAAGTACTTCATTTAAAGGCTATGTGAAGGCTTTTAAAACTTAGTACTAAGTGTCTTTAGAAATGCATACACTGAGAATTAAAGCTCCTAAATTTCAACTTTTATTGTTGCTTCTTAACTTACAGTGGAATTGCAGTCCACAAATTAAATCATTGACCGCAACCCTCATTAAGAGTCAATATTTATGGAAATTGCTACATTCTGGGATCTGAGAAATTGAAGCATTTCTCTACACACAGAAAAGGCAATGACTATTTCTATGGTATGCACATCAATATTTTAATAGCACCACCGAGGCGAAGTACCTCAATTATAACGTCAGTGTTTTACAATGAACTGTTTGTAAATCTCTGAAAAATATTTTAATTTTCTTCTTTTTTTCATCATAATGCTGGAAAAGATATTCTTATAAATGTAAGCATAAGTACTAAGCTTAAATAAATCTGTTTAGATGATAAATTCTTCTGAGCTTCTAGCAGCTAAAATGAGTTGACAAAAATGCAAACCAGTTCTGATGGAGGACAAAAAACCAACTGACCGTGGTTGCTCTGGTAACAAATTGCCTTTCTCTGTGAGTGTGTGTAGGCATGAATGAATATCAGATGGATATCTGTATATAGCTCATAGCTAGTTGCATATTTGTACCCGTCCATCTATGTGTGCATTGTGCCCTCTCTCAGATTCCTTCACATGTTATGTTACCCATGGATCTATTTTTTTCCCCCCTACATTTCATTAATCATCCCTGTAAATGGAATGCTTCCCTTGAGTGACATTTTTATGTTAAAATTATATTATATTTGATTTGAAAAGCAACCTAATTAAGGTAGGCTTCCTGTAAGCTATTTAAGTCTCACCTCCCAGTGGAATCATGGAACATTTAGAAAAATAATGAATTACATCTTATATAATCTTTATTGCTACTTTTTAGAATGAATAATATATTCAGTTTGGGTTGAAATAACATATCCCTAAGGTATAATTCGTTTCCACAAATTAGATTGGTCCCTCACATACAAGATTATTAAGCATGAAGAAGAAAGTTATTGGGTTCCGTGTGCCCCCTAGGAATAGTATTTTTTTCCTTCACATCTAAGCTTTAAGTGCAGCCCGATTCAAGGCAAAGTTAGTAAATATTTAAAAGAATGATGCAGTTGCTTGGGCTTACATATTAACATTATTTTTTAAAAATTTCCTTCTTTTTTGTTTCGAATATGATTGATATGTACAGCTCAAAGTGAAGAACAAAGAACAGAGATGTTACCTTGATCCTCTGTTTCTATAGGTTCTGGATGTAGTTTTAGTTATCTTTCTAGCTTTACTCATCTTTTAGTTGATTAAAAACTCAGGACGATTCACTCCGATTGTCAGAGAAGGGTTGAGTTATTATTTCTAGACAAAAATGGGATTATACCAGTAGTATGAAGTGGGGTGAAACACAATTAACAGTTACCATTAAATAATTTATGAGTCTGGTAGTTCCTCTGGAAAAGGCTTGAATAACAAGTTATGTCATGAATCACAGGAATTTTTTTTTTGCAAATGATGGAATGAAAAGATTGTTTAAATCATTGCTTAAGACAGTCATGTGGTTCTCTTTATAATTATATGAAGTAATCACATGGGTTTATTTTCAGGAAGATAGAGGTATGTATTTGTTCCAAGTCACTTTAATAGCTTGAGAAAAACAAATACTACTGCTTAGAGCTAAAAACTCCACTCCAAGTTACATTTTAAAAACATGCTTGTATTTGGTGTTTATACCAAATAAGGAAAACAGTAAAATCAAAATTAGATCATGCAGTATTTCCTGTCATATCTGTTGTTTCTGTTAAAGCATTTTAGTTGATGCAGTGAAAAGACAATACAGCTATTTTTCAACTGGGCCGGTAACTATATCTAAAAGCCCTGTTGAATTGGAACCTTAAAATTAAGTAGCTTTGAAACTAAAACGAAGGTGAAAATAATGCTGCTTTAACTTTTTTTTTTCCTGAGAATATTCCACCTTTCTTATTATTAAATGTCTATTAAGACTAGTTTCTCCAAGTTATTTTAGCTTGTATTCCGCTAGTACCTGAACTGAATTCAGATACTGAATTGAATTTCTATTCATCCAATCTGTTCAATGCTACGAGTAGGTTGTCCCAGTCTGTTTTTCACCAGCATCAAAAATGCATGTGGATAAATCTGAGATGGATTTCTGCTCTTACGGTTAAGATTATCCAAATGAGCGCTCCATACAATAACATAATGATCAGAATATCAGACATTCCAGAAATCTCCAGCTGTTCTTGTCACTGGTAACATTTGGACAAACCTGATGGAAAGGATGGGTAGAATTTTAAACCCCATTTTCATCTAGCCTTCCTTATACCTAGTTTAAATGATACAACTGGTAGGATCTAGCATATGAAACATCTTATATTGCTGCAGTCACCTAAGCTACGAAGAAGAGATTTTAATAGGTAAATGAGGTAAAGCTACTGCTATAAGTTTAGTAGAATTTTTAGCATCTTTAAAAATCAATAGTAATAGATAATCATCTTAGTCTTGGAATGTTTTTCTTTTTTTTTTTTTTTTTTTTAACAAATTGTGTTCCTATGAGGGAAAGTATGAACTTACTAGACTTTCTTCAAATAAAAGATACTCTGATGGTTAGAGAGCTAAAAATGAATTGGGAGTCCACGGATCAACTGCTTGCCTCTTTCTCTGCACTGTAGGCTTCGGAAGAGTCAGCTGGAAGGTGGTGGTAGGAATTCCTCTCACAAAAGTGAAGGTGTAAGGAGGTCAAGCTCCCAAAGCTGCCCTGGGAAAGAGATGGACTTCCCTAGCTAGTATTTTGGAGAAGAAAAGTTATCATAGTATCACACTTCTTCAACTGAAAAATAGTAGAGATGAAAAGGGGAAATAAAAAAGATAAGAAATAAGGTTTTGAGGAAAAGTAGCCCACATTGTCCTGTAGTTGAATACTATGACTTGTGTGTCCAGGAACCACATTTCTACTCCTCAATAGATGAAAGTATTTTTACTCAGTGGTCAGACCTTAGGTATTTGCCTGTTTAATGCAGAAACATATTAAACTCAGCCTGTACATGTGCACACTTATAGTACAGAACAACAGCTTGAATCACATCTCCTTTCTGTTCTTGAACATGGATTTACTTTTCCTTCACCTTTTAAGGAGATATGTTGATAGCTTTTTACCATAATTGAGGGGCTGTTTTATTTGATGAGAAACAGCAGAGTTTGATTTAAGAAAAGGCTGGTTTGTTTTAAGAAAAACTCAGTGTGTGAAACAGTGAAACACTCCCAGGAAATTGCTGCTGTTCAACCCAGCCACAGCTGGAACTAATTTCGTGTATCTTAGGTGTGCAAGGGAAGTGGAGGGGGGTGGGGATTACTGCTGCTAGGGAGAGATGAGGTTGGCTGCAGTGGTCTTTGTGGTTCCATCTGGCTCCAAGGAAACCTCTCCAGGGGCAATAGAACTGCCATGTCATAAAGGCATGTGTTTCTGCACGAAGCATGTTTTGAAACTTTATCACAAGGCTTGTTATGAACTCTGCAGTTCTGACTTGGTGAGAAGCAGAAAGTAACTTAGTGACAGAATATATGTATTTTTTGCTGTGTTTCCGGACAGATGTTTTTTCATGTGCTGCAAGTGGGTAAAATGTGAAAGCTTTGTGCATTGGTAACATAAATTTGTCCTTTAACAGGTAGCATCAGGTCCTGGTGCCTCTCCTCTAAATTCGTCCATGTCTGAGGTCACTTGCTACAGCACTCCAGTCCTAATACTACTGGAAATTGCTCCGCTCCAGATGAGACAGGTGAGGTGCTCTGCCTTGTGAACTGACTGGGTGGTAAGTCAGCGTTCCAATCAGGGATCTGGAATGCTTGGTACTTAGTGCTCAACATGCATGCATTTACCTATCTCTCTCTCTCTCTGCTTGGATTGCTTTTGATAAGAAGGCTGTTGGCATAATCTTACTGGTTCGTTTGAATTTTCATGACTTGGAGACCGCTTCCAGACAGACTCTTTGCAAGGTCATTCTGTTTGGATTTTTTCTGGTTTAGATTATGGGCCATGAGTTAGGCAAGGAGTCTTTTTCCTAAACTTCTTGTGATAGTATAAAGTAATTTGTAATTTTGGTTTATTGTTTAGTTCATTGGTCTCATAAAGTTTTCCCTCTCCAGGATGATTCATCTATAGCAGGTGTCTCTCTTTCTTTATAACCAGCTGTGAATTCAACTTCTGTACTTCTGTGTAGTGCCAAAATCTCTTTTACTTGAAAAGTGTCAGTGCTGTCACCACAGGTCTGGGAAACTGAGATGTGCAGAAAACACCCTAGTCACTGTCCAAGACACACTATTGTGTGTTGAACATAAATACCTTTTATTTGTCAAAGAAGACTTAGAAAAGAGGAGGAGCGGGTAAATGGAGAATATAGAGACACTTAAATATGTGAAAATACAAAAACCAGAATGGTATGAGGCCTTGCAAGCAGAAACAAATTACAACATAGAGGGAAGTGGTAAGAAGTGAGACAGTCACCCTGCATCCGCCATCAAAACCAGCTCCTGCAAAGCAAAAAAGGCAAGTTGTGATTGCAGAAGAGTCCTTTCGGAAGGGAACAGAAGGCTCAATATGCAGGCCCGACCCACTTCTGAGGGAAGTGCTGCCTCACTGGAGCCAAGGTTAAAGGTATAAAAAACTTACTGCCCTGGTTAAAGCCTCAAACCATTTAGGGAACATGGTTTAGTGCTAGAGTTAGGTTATGGTTGGACTCGGTGATCCTGAGGGTCTCTTCCAACCAAAATGATTCTATAAATCAAAGACTAGAAGTTATCATTTACAGTATCAGATTTTGTCACCATTCAGGAAATGCCAGTAGGATCATATGACACGAGAACTGAGCATGCAAGAGGGTTACCTGGAATAATGTTCATTCAAGTACATACTATAAGTATTAAAGCTTTCTGAAGTTTCTCATTTGGTTTGTGTATTGACTTCTAATCTAATACTCCCGCTATTTCAGTCATGGTCTCCTTTAAAGAGATGTTAATGGTTGTGCTTCTTAATATAAACCTTAAATGGCAAGGAGACTCTGAATTTCTTCTTGTGTCTGAAATAGTTTATTAATTTTTCCCAGTAAATCCTATTTCCACTGAGGCCAATGGAACTTTTCTATTCACTTCAATGGCATTACCTTTTTCACCTTCATTCTGTGTAGGTGACAAATGGACCATAGCTTATACATCTTACGACACTATTCCAAAGTCATCAGAATGCCTCTGAATCATCATAACCAGAATTTCATGCACTCTATTGTATCTTGGCCTTCTAGGAACTTGAATTAATGCTCACAAAGACTCAGCAGGAAAAAAAAAGTCACCTGCTGGAATGAATATTTGTTATCTGACCCTCTTTCTGCACTGAATTTATAGAAATTCCAGGGTCCTGTTCCAGTATACACGTCATTTACAAATCCAGGGCTTGCTTTTTCTTTCATTAATGAGATCCACAAATAATAAAGCTAACTGATTATTTAAAATCAGTATTTTAGAGGGGAAAAAACACAATTCAAAAATTGTTTTGAGTTAATAATATCCTTTTTATTTGTCTTAAAGAACAGATTTAACAGTACATTTTAGGATAAAAAGTAGATTTTACTTGAAAAAAGAGTTGGAACTTTTGTATTTTGGAGGAGTTGTATTTACTTCTGCTTCTGCAACTTAGTAATTACAAAATGGTGAAAGAATTTCAGATTTTTTTTACAGCTCTCCAATTTTGGAAATATTCCAGAGCACAAACAAAAATAAAATGCAAAATATATGTATTACAGAAAAGTAGAGCTGGAGTCCAGTTCTTTCTGTTGTGTTCTGGGCATGTGCCAACTATGCTGAAATAACATGTATTGCTCTTCTGGTATGTTCAAGATGCATTAATTCTTTATCTTTACTCTGTCTTTGAGTACTGTTCAATAATGATTTCTGAGAAAAACAGGCATGGGCTACAACCTGTTCAAGGGGAGATGTAATAGAACAGTAGTAAAAGCCAAAGTCCTAAGCAAGGACATGTTTGGAAATCTGAGAAACTCTTTCAGAGGAAATCATATACATCTTAAGAAGGAAAACTTTATTTTAGATAAAATCCTCTGCTTCACACTTCACCACGTAATACTTGAAAACACCTGGTTATTAGAAAGGATGCGTCACATAAACTCGGTGTCATTAGAGTGAACGTACTTGAGCCCCTGTTCACTGTCACTCAAAGCACCTTACTGTACTTGACTCTCTGTAAAGTTTTTTACATGTCACCCTTCCTCACTGCTTTTCTTTCCATTCCTGTCCCTAATTATTTCTTCAAGCAAGCTGACAGATCAATGTGAAGGCTTCTTTCTGTGATTTTTATGCATGTGTCTCACACGGTCCTTTCCCACATTGGGTGAGCAGCTCACCGCTGCTGCTGCCATAGAAGCCAAATAGCCCTTTCTACTTCAGGGATGTCTCTGGCCTTAAAAATTCATTCTGGCCATTCAGTACAGGTTATTCATAATATGCAGAACAGTTGAAGTAGCACAGTAACTTCTTAAATAGTAGCCCAAATCTGTTCTAATTCCAGCATCTAGGTAATGTTTCCTGGCTTTCTCACTAGCCAAAATTCAGCCAGGCTGTATGTTGTTGCTGAACATAGGATTTTGCATGAAAGGTAATCTGTGAACCTACTCTATAACAGTGTCTCGCTAAGACGAATAAAAGCCAAAGGCTGGCTTTTGTTGAAGTCAGTGTGATGGTTGGGGCGATAGGTTGGGTTTTTTTCCCTACTGTATGATGTCCATGATTCCAGTAGCTTTGTATTTTAATGACAGTGCCTAATGGCGTAATGCTTTTCTTTTAGTCAGTAAATATACTGAACAAATTGCATAGAGCAACAAGGGATATACTGGTTAAAACATGGGATCACCTCCAGAAATGACTCAGAGTTAAATGGCAAAATATCTATCACTGTGTCTGAAGCACTAGAAAAGGATTAACTTTGGCTTCTTTTTTGTGTGAAAGGATGTATGTGAGACTGATGCAGTTATGTGCTCATGAGGTTTTTTGCTTATTTGACCATTTTTATACGGAAAAGTGAGTGATAATGTTCAAATCAGTTTGTAAAACAAAAGCTTTATGTCAGAAGTGCACAGTAGGAAAGTCTGTCGTCTTTGTGTGGCAATTTGTATTTTCTTTGTTATCAAGCGTCAGGAATACCGCGAAGCTAATGCAGAGTGAGCAATTGGGCAATACTAACCATAAGGACTTGTCCTTGTTATTATAAAGATGGTCACTGGACAAACAGTTGTGTGATAATGGCCTCATGTGGCAATAAACAGCCTTATTCGTCATTAGCTTAACAACTTAAAAATTATGCTGACTAAATCAAAATACGTAAATTTATGTTATTGCTAAATAAAGAAAGTTTGGCAGAAAATAGGTTGGTGTTGAATGTTCGTGTGATTTCTAGAATTATCACATGAATTATCACTCTGATATGCAATAATACAACCATATAAATGAGTTCACCAAGATTTATAGCAAGCTTAATCTGTATTCCACTTGTAATTCATGAAGAGGGACAATCACATTTGCTCTGTCTGAGAATAAGAAATCTGCATCTGCAAATTTCCACTGGCTCTGCCTTTTAAAGTTTATTACTCCCTTTCGTGTATTCCTTGTGCCTATAATATTAAGCTGTAGGAGGATAAAATTTAGCAAAAAGAATACTTGAAATAGAACTGTACTATCTGTTTTGGTTTGAGGGTGGTTTTGAATTAAAGAAAATTAAGAAAGAATATACAGGCTTGGAATATAACGACTATACTTACTATATCAGAAATCAGTATAGATTCCAACCCCGAGTCTACGTAACGCCTATAATTCCTACATGGCATATTATATAAAGACATTAAAGGTGGTCCATAGTCTTCTTTTATTTTAGAAGCAAATTGTACAATATAAATTGCATAACCATCTGCCTAGATGAATGTTCCAGGCTCTCTTAAGTCTGTAGATAAATGGCATGTTTCTAGAAGATATGCAAAGTGCTGCTGTCACTTTTCTTACGTAATGTTCTGAGTGGTTCATAATGGAGTGCCTGAATACCTGAGGCAGAGTCAGTGCTTGAAGACTATGTTATGTTGTATAAGGTTGTTTCAAATGCTATCACTTGTAGTCCTCTTGTGCTTGAGATACAGCTTATGTCTGGATTTAAATCAAGTTACACTTAATGTATACTCGGATTCTATTTAATTTGTTTCTTCTTCACTGGGAAAAGGTTTTGCAAGACCTTGTCCCTCTGCAAGCTGGTAGAAAATATTCAATGTTGCTTTCTGACAATTTTAAAAACAGATAAATTGATAGTGAAGTGTTAGATAATTTCGCAAGAGTTGAACAGCAACTGTAATTAGACCTATTTGCAGAAAACTCTACTCTTGTTGTGCTTTTAGAAAATTTGGGTTGAAATCTGAAACTTCACAGCCCTGTAATTAAACTGTTAGTTTTTTGGAATTGTTATTGTTGTTGGAAAGAAAACTGCCATATTTTATGTCATGATTTGCTTGAAAGAACCTGTATATAATTCAGAGTCTAGAATAACAAGATAACTACCTGTTCTCAAAAAGCCGGTATGATTGTGGGAGAGGTTACTATACTTCCTGTGCACGAGGTGCGAGAGGAGATTTTTTTTTTTTTAAGTGGTAGAAAAAAGTAATGTAGTGCTTCTTCCACTTAAAGGTTGAGATATGACCCTGTCAGCTTTATGAGAGACAAGACTACAGACCATCTGTCAAGGTAGAGATTTCTTTAATATCTCATTTATTAGCTATGGAGAAATAATACCCAAATGGTTATTTTATTGATCAGTCTGATGCCCAGCCTGTCACTGGGTGACTCCTGAGATTCTTTCCTTATAGACTCTTCCTTTCGGTAGATAGTGCTAACATGAAGATTTAGCTTGCAGTTTTTAGTTTATAGCAGGTAGGGCACTGTTTTATCCCTTAGCTGTCTCCTTATGTACTGATCATATTTTTAATTTTATTAGGTAGCTGACTTCTCTGTTACTGCTGGACCATACTTACAAAACTCAAGCAATACAAAGGAACACTC
Organism: Caloenas nicobarica; assembly: GCF_036013445.1. NCBI lineage: Eukaryota > Metazoa > Chordata > Aves > Columbiformes > Columbidae > Caloenas > Caloenas nicobarica. The sequence continues at coordinate 9,291,189 of NC_088256.1, forward strand.
ACTATTCAATAAGATATTTCAGAATTCTCCTGCAAGTTGTCCTCACTTGAGAAATTCAACAGCTAAACCTGTCACTAACACCACTAAGACCAAAGTCTAGACTGGCAGTGGGTATTTTTGCCATGAAGTTCACCTATTCATCATTACTGTTGTTTTCATTTTTCATGAATGCCAGCCTTATGATGTTTCCAGAATTCAAGTTTCATATACACAACTCTCAGATGTGAACTTCACCACATGACACATGCACTGGACCAGAAATAGATGGTGCTAGCCATACTTTCAGTTCCAAGCCATCAGAGATGCCATAGGAGGGCTCTCAGTTTCACACACACAAAGATTTGCATCACATTAGAACTTTTCAGATAGGTTTTTGACACTGTTGTGGCTTTTGCTTCAGATTTCATTTTGGGTATTTTCATATTTATGCAACGGTGACTGAAAATAAAGTCTTTTCATCAGAGCATATGATTCAAGTGTGTCATTTTGTAGGATGTAAATACCTGTAGCTGAAAAGGTGCCAGTTTTACGTCAAGTCTTCTACAATATATTTGAGCACTGAAATAGCATGAAGTGCTTATAATTGGTCTTCCAATTTTTATTATATTTAAAAGGCAAAACCCATGAAAATATTAGAAAAAAAGTCAAAACATAGGGACCTGAAAACGGGAAACCAATTCCAACATCACTAGAAAAGTAAGAGGCACCAGCAAGGACTCGTTTTTTCTAAAATCCTGCTAGACATATTTATGGAGTTTCACATTCAGCATCATCAAACTTCCAGCACCCACAGAAGGAGAGGTAGAAAGAGAGGTAATAACTTATGATGCCCTGGTGACCTGTACGACTTCATGTCATACTGCCATTCCTGCCCATCCAGTTGATTCATTCCAAAATAGTCATCAGAAGTGATTTTTTTTTTCCCTGCAGTAGTTCAGCTTTCATACCCAAGCTCTTGTACCAAGGCCAGTTAATCTTTTAGAGATTATTCCTTGACTACATTAAAATACACTGAGTACGAGGAAAACCTGGACTATAAAGTTACATGACCTGTTCCTGTTAATGTTTCTCTCCAGATGTCCTAATTTCCAGGATGATCTGTCCATGCACAAAGCATGGGCTACCTCCCAGTGCACAGTGTAAGTTCAGACAGTCAACAAATGCTTTCTGCCTCCACAATAAATTATGTCTTGGTGTCCTTTTAGGAAGGACAGGAAACCACTGCAAGAAAGGAATCAAGGTCATTTATTTTATCAAACGTTAATGCTACAAGAAGAGGTGTGATAGCTGACATAGAACTGGACGATGCAGAAAGCGCCAAGCTAGCCCAGAAAGCAAGTAGGTGCACCCTAAAGGTTTCTTCAGGATTTTCCTCAAATAGACTCTGAGGATTTTCCATCAGGAAGTCAGCTAATTTGCTTTCAGGGCTTCTCTGTATAACATCTACTTACAGTTTCTGATGGAGAAGCGTGAACCCAAAATTGCATGTTGTATGTCTGGTACATATGGAGATGCATGCATTTCTGTGGTGCTATAACTGTAGGCCGGGTGACTCATGATATGGAAAATACAAAAGACAAAGAACAAAGTCAACCTTGACCACCATTAATTTTGTTCTCCTTTTCTTTTATGTGCTGTTTTTATTCTCTAGTTTCATTTAATTGTTTCATTGACTTTAATTAAGCTCTTGCTAGACTTGTGAATTTGCTTGCCACAGAATAGGGTTTGCAAATTCTCTGCAGCTTTAATTTCAACCCTTCAGAAGAAAACAGTGCTTTCCAAATGAAATTCACAATGACTAGGCTTACCTGATTAGTTATAGTGTCTGAAATGGTTTATATTACTTTTTTTCCAAGTTCCAAGGCTGTTTTGCCCCTCTGTCTTGGGGCCTAATAAGATTTTTTTGGTACTTTCAGTGTTTCCTGTGTTGGATCAAAGAAAATTGTTTTAAAACCTGTTTAGAAAGCTCAGCACTCTGCATTGCTGGCCATGGATTGAAATGTTTCAGTGCTGCAAAGGTGCAAGCAGCAGATAGGCAGAACTGTCGTTCAGAGGAATGTGAACAAGGATGTTTCTCTAGGCAGGTATAATGCTGCTCCCTCCCCCAGCTCTAACCTTTGGCCAACTACTCGATATAGCAGACAGGTGAATAAACACTGGTTATGTCTTCTGAAACAATGCCCTTTCCTGTCATGGTTTCCAACAAATTGTTTCATTATGAAAATTTAATGATTTTGTAGTACAGGGTTCCAAACGTTAAGATTCTTAGATTCCCACAGAAAAAAATGAAGGATGTAACTTCTTGCCTAAATCTTTCTTTCTCATATATATATTTCATTGTATGGGTATTGTTTGTACAGGTACTTGGAATCTCACTGAATGTTTTTAATAAAATGAAAAATTTTCCTAGAGCATGCAGGCACATTTTAGCACAAGAGATTTGACTTGCCTCCTGCAGGGAGGCAAAACAGGGTGAAGGTGGTCAATCATTAGTCCTAATTGTAATCAGCAGTTAGACAATTGGGCTGCTTTGACCAGTTCTTTGTGGTCCAACAACTGTGGTGCCTTGAAGCAGTTGGTGACCATAGCACACAAAAAATTCCAGAGATGCCTGAGATTATCACAGTCACTGTAACACAGTGACATATTTATTTTGTTAATCTGTGCTACTTCATAGCTAATGGAAAGCTTCTAGAAAATGGGAGTCATATTCAGTGCATTCCGGAAGAATGTACTTTTTCTTCTTTTCATATTTATTTGCATCCAGGAGTAAAACCATCATACATTAATGATCCATACACAGTACAAACACCAAATAATTAAAGTCCAAAACACTGTTTGTTTCATTAAATAAACAGCGAAACTTAAAATAAGCTCAATGGGCAATTGCATTTTTTTTTCTTTTTGAAGTTCAGATGTGAAAGGGAAACTACAAAATGCAAATTATCTGTTTTTAGAACCACTTATCTGAGACTGAACTATTGAAATTAGCATATGATTAACTTCCTGGAGAACCTGAAGTCTCCCTGCATCCTGCTGCAAGTACATCTCTACACGGCAACTTCCTAACATGATATGGCCACACTCAGATAATTTCCACCTCTCCTCTGTGTTTTAAGTTTATTGAAGTCCCCTTTCTGCCTCTTTGAACTAAATGTCCAAAAGCAATGCGCTGAGGATAAAGGCTCAGGACTTATCTTAGGTAAAGGTGCAGAGCACACTGAGCTCCATGTATCGCAGTGCTGTTCTTTGTGTTTGACTATGCCTGACTGCTGCTCGCTACAATGCACAATACAAAATGCAATCACATAGAATCCATTTTAGTAGGTAATAACACTGCATAGGTTACAGAAACTGCATAACAGCAGACAGTCAACTGTGTGCTGAGGGATGAAGTAATCCTAGCATATAAAAACATTTATGGTTTTTTGATTTGCACTTTTTTCAACCAGATGTGTCAATTATCCTGACCGCTTTATTTTTTTAAATCATTTTCACCTTAAGAATAATTTGGGGATTTAACTTCAATTCTCTACAATATTTTATACTTATTGTGTTGTATTTTGGCTTTTTGAAAAACTGAATGTAGTGGTGAGCCTCTGGTCTTATATATTCAGGTGATTCGACATCGCAGTACTTAGCCTATGTAAAATCAAGTTGTATGTATATGTATGAGTCTCTTTGGCATTGATATAAACAACTGTCCATAATGCCAGCCCTTTGTAGACCTTGTTGGACAGAGTGCAAAGATGAGGGATGTGCGTAGCCATGAGGCACTGTGCAGACTTGATGCAGCCATCCATACACTTCAGACAGTTGACTGCATGCATGGCAAGTCTGATTTTTGGAGGGTGCTCATGAAGTAACACTTAAGTTGTCATGGGCATAATTTCAGACACTCAGATGCAAACCTGTTCAGATCTCATACAGAGGGAGGATGAAAGGTACCCACTGATAGCCCAGGGGAACTTACTTTATGCATTTGTAATGACACAAATAAGCTCTGCCTCATCTAGCATGGCATGTCATCCATCGAGGGAAGTGTTGGAAGTGATCTGTGACTGCCTTCTGTCAAGCAAAAATGAGTGGGATCCTGATTTACTTCCTCCTGTGCTTATTAGCAATGAAAGCTGTATATTGACCCTCATTAATCCTGATTGTGAGGTACTGGTGTAACTTGCAGTGTGCTAATGGCACTACTCCTGCCATTCTGCTGCTTATGCCGACCTTTTTTGTTCAAGTCTTTTAGAAGGATGGTATACTCACGTATCTGGAAACACCGACATTTTTCTTACTGCAGCTTTTGCTTCAAGTCACCATATTCATATGGTGAAATGGCTGTAGCTTGATAAACAGACACAAGCAGGGAACAGACATAAGAGGGAGAAGGTGACATATGAAAAATGTCATTAAGAGCAGATTCTCTTGATTTTCTTATGAAAAGAAAAAAAACCTACCACAGCATTATTGTGATGGTAAATTATTGAGATAATGTATTATCTCCATTCATTACAGCCTAAAAGTCCTGCAGTGGAAGCAGCAAAATCCAAACAACTTAAAATGAAAATCAAAATGTTATTGCAAATCATAAGACTGTGAAGGGAAAAAAACTACTACAGAGGCAATAAACTCTGTTATTGTTTGTGCTGTAAGAGCTTTCTCTAATTTCTTGGGCTAACAAACAATCCCATCTAATTACAGAAACATTCTTCTTGATTAGGGTTGGCTAGTCCTTGCTTGCATCTGACTGTATTTCATGAACAGATGAACTAAAAGTTCTTGATTGTGTGACAGTCTTGAAAAACTCTTGCTACAAATTTGCATGTAAAAAAAAAAAAATCTGCGGTTCAGTAACCCCTATTTGTACACTTTCAGGCCATATTCTGCCACATCGCTTTGGGGAAAGACTTGCACAGGAAAGAGGATAACAAAAAAGAACAGTGTTTCCCATGTAATGGTCTCAGTCCTCCCGGAACTCTGCCTGCAGCCATCAGTCAGTCTTCAAAGCCTGGAGCTGGAGCATTGCTTTGCTGTGCTGGGTGCTTCAAACTGGGATGGCTGCCGTCAGTTCTCAGAGAATCACAGAAACATTTTGGTTGGAAGAGACCCTCAAGATTATGAAGTCTAACCATAATCTAACTCTAGCACTAAACCGTGTCCCGAAGAACCTCATCTCTATGACCCAAGAGGAGCCCTTTGGCCACGCTGCAGAATTCTGGGCAGAAAAGTGCATTGACACTTCATTGATGGTTCAATTAGCGTTGCCTTGGTGCTGGCCATAGAGAGCCTTACAAACAAGTCAGCAGTTCCTAGCATCCTTTGAGTGCGATATATCACGTCATTTGTAACTCTAAGGCAGTGGTAAACGCACCATGTGCCTGTAACCTCCACCCTGTGCAATGCCAAATGCTGAAATGCAGGTCTGCAACCTAATGGAGTTATTTGGTAATTTCAGGTAACAAACAGAATCTAATATCCTTAAGCAACTGAGTTGAAATTGTCAGTGTATATTTCCCCACTTAGAAAGAAAGCAAAACGAAAAAAAAAAAAACCAACAAACCAAAAGCCCACAAACAACAGGTATTATAGGGGATCCACTTCAGTTTCACTGTTGTGGGGTTTTTTTACCTCTCTAAAAATTTCCTCTAAAAAAAAAATCCCGATTGTCCTGAAACCTAAATTTAAACTATTGGAATATGCCAATTTAACAACTAATATGCCAGTTTAATGACTTAGCTGCTCTTTTTTTTCCTTCAGAAGTATAACAGAAAGCATCTCTTCTTTAACTGAATATCACTCAGAGGGAAAGTCTCAAAGCAAGATTTAGATTAACATGGGAGGAATGAGTGTTGACTCTTGGTTACATTAAAACTTCTTTTTTCCTCACACATTAAATAGTGTAACAGTTGCTGATATCCGAACTGTACTGTTGTGTTTACTTAAATATTATAGTCTCCACACTAATACGATAGTTGAACTGGATAGAAAAATACAATTTTCTGTACTTTAAAATAAAAAGAAAAATATGAGACATCAAAAGATCATTTTCTCATCTTGGAGAACACATTCCTCTTAAAAAAAGAAAAAGAAAAAATTAGGCAAGAGTGCTGAACATTTCACCTGAAAATCCCAGTTTCAGTGATAACAGTGAGATATGCTTACAGGTGAAGGCAGGAAACGAGTCATTTATTGGTATTTCAGCTTTCTAGCTCTGCTTATCAGGATTATCTTGAATTAAATTAATCCACCATTTATTAACAACTTTTTCCTTTTTTAATTTAAAAACTGTTTTATGCAAATATTTGGATTGTTTATGTAAGATCTGTGACAGTCTGAGCTCTATGCATTATCATAGTGACACCTGAAAATACTTCTAAATGACGCCTCTATTGGTGTTTTTCATTCTAAATTCAATTTTTAAGTCAAAATGATTCTTTTATTTTTCCTCCCCTGCCATTTCTGAACTGTGATCCAGCATGTCAAACTACAGACCATGTGAACTTCTGCAGCACAAACAATAGTATGCCTGCACCTAAAAGGACAAATTAATGCCAAAATTATAAGTTGCTTCCCAAGTATGAAGATAACATGGATATCAGCCTTGGATGAAATAAACACTAATCTTGTTCATGTTACTCATGCTGCCTGCCATGGTAAGAGCAATCACCTAATGGAAAAAGCACAGCAGTAATAGCTGGGCTATTTGACTTCAATTTTCAGTTCAGCTAACAACTTCTAGTATGGGTTTAGGTAAGTAACTGTGTGTCAGCTTTCCCAGGATAAAAATGTGTATGCCTCCTCTTATTGGAAATACTGTTAAGACAGTATATTTGAGTTCTGAGTCAAGATGACAGATAACATTTTTTGTTCAACTTAGAAATGTAGCTAGTAATAAAGAATGGGTAAAAATCTCAATCTCTTATGCTACAGAAATATGCTGTTTGCAGCATATTGCTCTTCTGCTAGTGCAGAATTTTGTATTTGTCAATAAGTTTTATTCAATGTAAGTGCATGTAACTGGTATTAACGTTGTATGCATATATATACACATATGCAATATTCATTTTAATTTTTATATACTGTATTTTTACATATACAGGTTATGTACAGATACCATTTTGTAGTATGTGTCTAATATTTTGGTTGCATCTTATTACATGATCATATTTCGTGTCAGTTTAGTAGTTAGTGTAAGCACTTTCTTCCTACTTATATAGTAAACAACATACTGAGGGTAAGTGCTTCAAGTGTGCAGATGCATCTGAACTTTGTTGAGAAATAAATAATCACCAATACTTGACTTTTCCAGAGCCTTCTCTCAAGAGAGAGCACAAGTCACTTAAATGGGTTATCCCAGTACCAGATTTAAGTTTGTAGACTTAGAACAAATTCCAGCATGTCCACTTAGGAGCAGCTGATCTCTTTGTAATGTAGCTGATCAGAGTTTCCCTCTGGAAGCACTCACCCTCCCCTGAGCATTTTGGGAGCCTGTATTTCTAAGGTGTTTTCCAGATACCATTAAGGTTAGGAGCATTTTTTCCATATAATACAATGTCTTCTTGATTATGTGATCATTTCTGTAATTTCCCATTTGTAACAAGCAGGTAATATTTAGTGCAAGGGAGAATTTTGAGGCTAGGTACCTTGGAGCATAAAAAATTATGAAGCTATGAAGCCAGTATGAATGTCCAGTTTGGAGGGAAATTTTTCTCCTTTCCTGTTTTCCTAGTCAATTAGAGGCACCTGTAAGTACTCATAAACAGGTGAGAAATACAAAATGTAACAAGATAATGATGAGGAGAAGTAGTGCGTTAAGTAAGCTATCCCAAACTAGTAAAAATAGTGGCTTTGTTTATTTTAAGGTACTTAATTTTTCAATTATGAGTAAGGGATGAGAGGCATTCTCCATGCCTGTGGGTGAGGCAGGACAGAATCAATCAGGACCTGCAGCAGGGTGCATTTGTACTTCAGGTAGTGTTCTAGTGGTGGGAATGAATGGCAACTGCTTCCTATAGAAGGGAAAAATGAGTGCTAGTATGCAGAAAGAATTAATAAGATATAGCCTGAATAAGCGGGATCAATGTCTAATTTGCCTCCTATATTATAACCATACACGTCAGGCAAGAAGGTGGCGGTCTGTCTGGTGGTCAGAAATGAAGTTCTGGTGAAGCATTAAGAGCTTTGTTTAAAACAAGTTGAGCTGCAGTTCAAAAGTAGGTGCATGTGATTAGATTATCAAACAGCCAAAATAGAAGAAAAGCAGTCTTGAGTAGAGGAAGCAGCTAATAAGGATAATTAAGTTGAAAAATGAAAATGGTTGCAGACAAAACAGAGAGGAGAATGGGAACCAAGGACAGAGTCTTCTGGAAGCCCTTAGGGAAATATGGAGATGTAATGAACAATGAAAAAGAGGAAAAGGAAAAAAAAATCACAGAAAGACAAAAACCTTAAGAAAAAAGAGACAATGAAGATACTGAAGACATCTTACAGGTTGTGACAAGATACTGAGTCAGTCTTTGTCCTGAAGAGGAGCTGTTGGCAACAGTTTTAAATTGAGAAAACAAAAAGGTTTCAATCTCAGTATATTTATAACTTAGAATATTAGATACAAGACAGTAAGAACTTTATATTAGAATTCAGATTTGCTAGCTGAAAAATTATGCAATCTCAGTCAAATTCCTTCTCCCTGTTAGATTATATTTCCTGAAAACAGACAGTAAAGACATTTTTCATAATACGAAAAACTCAGTGCTATGCTAGATTAAATGAAGGGAATCTTCTTGATTCCATAGTTAAAGCATTGAGCAGAGGGGATTTTTCTGCATTTGGCTCAGAACTCAAAAATCTCAAAATTTAAACGCCTTGGTGAATACCTGTTAGAAAATTGCCATGGGAACTGCCTTTTTTTTTTTTTTTCCCCCAGATAATAGCTCAATTTGGGAAAAAAAACCAAAAAAAACCAAAACCACAAACAAAAAACCAAGGACCTTTCAGCTAGTTCCTTGCTTTACCTCATTGTTGTGGTGTATTTTTTTAATGTTCTTAGCTTTTCCATGGAGGACACTCTATGGGGAGTTTACTTTGCTTGGCATAATTATTTATGGGTAACTCGGTTTATAAAATGTACATAAGAACCATCAGCAGTCTGTCATTTTGCATCTGTAGCAAAGTCCCTCACACTCCCTAAAGAATAAGGGTCCAAATTCATCGTAATGCAATTTTATTTGCTTACACATCACTGAGTCTTGGTGCACTAGACAACAGCACAGATTTAGCCTGAGTAATTTTTTTATGGTATTCCTGCAAAACATTCAGTGACTTCTTTGAAGGCGATGATACAACACCAAAAATTTGGTGCCTGGGAGAGAAAAACAAAATCAGGTAATTTGAATCTCACTGGAAAACATGTTAGTGGATCCCTCCTCTTTCCAAATGCCCATCTTTTGCTGGCACTGAACTACTCAACAAATGTTCATCTTACAGCTCACCATGAATCAGGATCTTGATGTCACTTCTTTCTTCCGGAAACATTTGTTCCAGTTTTGCCTGTCTGAGAGTAGTGTTAAGTTGACAGTAGGGATATCGCACAGAAGCTGAGCAGTGTAAGCAAAGAGCTGGGCTAAACAGGTCAGTGAACTCCAGATACTGCTGGGAACAACTGTTTGGAGCATTGCAAGTATCAATGGAAATGGTATTACTGCCTTGTAGCCTTAGCAAATTAGCCTCCAGGTTTTGAATAGGTCGGTGACTGCTATTAGTACAAAAGGGATCTACAGCCTTCAGATTTTTTTCTTAAGTTTTTTTACTGCTTTTCTTAAGATCAAAAAGCACACCAAGAGGTGTATTGTAACAAGAGTGAACAGACTGACTATGTATTAACTTCATGCTTTTATTTCTAGACTTGAACAGAAAAGAAAATGGTATTTGAGGCCATGGGGATTTGAGTCAGGTGGCATGTTAGTGTCTAGAGAAAGGAAAATATTTTGTTCCCTCAGTCATTTGAAAAAAAAAATCTAAAGAAAGTGCCTGCAAGCTAAAACATCATATTTTCTTCTGTTCAGTCTCAAACAAGGGAAAAATGGGAAACAGCAGGTAGCAAAGAAAAAGTTAGAATATAAATAGCCCACCAAGCTCTTATTTTAATTACAGATGTATATTCTACATGAAAGCTATAGCAGAACCACACAGCACAGAGATCCAAAAGTGATACAGATGGTTTTTGTCATTATCTGTACCACGACTGGTACATAAGATGTCTACTATAAAGGTGCTTTTACAATAATTTTTGTTAAATTACACTTATCTACCTTTGCCACAATCTGAGAGTTTCCAGGGTACTTCTATACACTTTCCAAGATATTGTCTTGCTAATTTGAGTATTTTAATGACAGGTGACTACCACCGTTTTGGTTTTTTTTTTCAGGCGAGAAACCCAGGGAACAGTGATAGAGAAGAGCAGGCTTGTAACTGGCTAAAAGTGCCTTAGCTGCTTCTTAGGGAGTACTGTTTCTCACTTGCTAAATATAGTCGTTTTTACATATTATTTATAAAATTATTATGTCATACAATAGTCTTCTTTCTAAAAGCGCTTCCTCTTTATAAGTGATGCTGGTGAGGTTTTTAAGAACTTTAATGAACTTTTTAAGCAGGCCTAAAGTTTGGTTCCTAATTGTACAATTTCATATTTGCTAAGCAGGGTAGATATTAGGATAGCAAGCAAAACTAATACTCAAATAATATAAAAAGCAATAAGCACAGTTATGAATATTTTTCCTAATAATCCTAATGGATTTAAGGCAAGAAATAGTTTTTTTATTCCTTCATCTCCCAAGCAACTTGAACCATGCAGCTAAAAATTATTGCTTTATCTCAGCTATTCGCAAAGTTGAATTATTTGGGTGCTTTTGGTCATTTTCTTGGGACTTTTGATCTGAATCTGACTTTTATCTCTGGGCTTAGAATTGCAGTTCAACATGGCTTTATAAACACTTCATAAACACTTCTTTTTTTTTTTTTTTTTTTTACATTTTACAATATCCAAAATGTTATTGTCTCTTTTTGCTTTTATTTATGTTACTGGTCTTACATAAGTACACAAATTCACTTACAAGTAAAAGATGATGATGATATGTATTAATCTGATAGATCTCTCACTACATTTCACTGCTTCTTCAGCTGTATGGCTGCAATTGTTTGGGGGATCATGTAATCAGAGATAAGACCTCTGAAAAGGAAAAGACAGGAAATCATTAGTCTAGATTATTTTAATGTAAAGACCCCAAAGACTGATGATTTCTTTTAAAGCAAGTAAGCACAGCAATGCCAAGCTATGATAAAAACCCACAGTATTTTCTAGTAGTCAGGCTTTGCCTTTTTTTTTTTTTTTTTTTTTCAGTGATGATACCTGGTCCCACTTCATTCTCCTCTCTCATTCTCTTCTGAGATGGTACTTCACTTGTTTTCAGTCCACCTGCTAACTATTGCTTTTACAGAATTTCTTTCTGAATATTTTCAATACAAATCTGCCTTGAACAAACAATGGAAATGAAAATGTTCATTTTATCCTAGGTTAGGATTTTTTCTCTGTTGGATACTTTCATTTGACTTACCGCCCCCTGAAGTTTTAACACATTTTGACAATGGTTCTAATTCCAATCTCTCAAAAAAAAGAAACATTATTTCACTGTGATTGACAGCAGAAACTTTGCAGTTCATTTCAGAGTTGCAGGTAATTAGTCAGTCATTAAAGTGTGCTTCAGTTAGATGGCAGAACTTAGTACTATTTTCTGAGCTACGCAGTCATAAGGGCATGACAACAATGTGTCATTTGCCAAGGACTGCAAAATGAAAGCTTTCGGTTTAGCACAGTATAAGAAAAAATGAAACTTTACAATAAGCTCTGTGTTTTCATGCTGGATCACCTCTGAAACTGCTATCAAACTGTGCTTTGACCACAGCAGGGAAGCATCTGATTAACTACTAACAAGAAAGAATGACGCGAACAATGAGACATCAAAGACAACAGCTTTCTGACAGCATTTATTGAACAGTGATTAATGAATGACATAAATGAAGAAAGTATAAACTCCAGTATACTTAAGAGAGCTAATCAAGTATCATGAGATGAAATTCAAACTAGTCATTAATTGGTAAAAATAAAGAGCAGCAACTTTAAAAGTATGATTAAAATTTCACAATTGCTCTGATTTAAAAATCAATTGTATAGGGTGACATAACTAATATTCATATTGCAACTTTCTTTTATAATTAAAAGATCTCAAATCAGTTTAATCTGGGGGGAAGATTGATGTTTATTTCAAGAAGTGTAAAATACTGGCCATGCCTTTAAAAACAACCCAGTCCTTATTAAGTGTCCTTATTTTTTATCATAACTAGTTACTGTTGAATTTCCAGCGGCAAAACTGTGGATGTCAAAGAAGAGCAGAAATATTACATACATGAATATTATTACCACTTAAGCAATAGTTTTGTGCCCTTGGCTTACGCCACCTATAACTGATGGCCCGAATACATATGTAACGTATTTCATTGCAATCAAATGCCATGTTCAGACCGATACTAATATTCTAGTTTGCTTATATGTCTCTTATGTACTGCAAAATCCTATTCGTACTGGCCAAAGTATGACGTGGTCTTGATGTAGTCAGAAGCTCAGAACTGTAAGAATAGTAAATCTTACCAGTTTATGTGCTGCTTTCCCTCTGGCAGATGCTAGTTTCTCCCCTTCCAGCATGTGTTCCTCACCACTCAACAACATACTCTGCCATAATGAAAGCATGCTCCCCGCTTGGCTCACAACTTTTGTATTTCATATTGCATGAGCTCCATCCAGCTGGAAGGAGCTAAGGCCAGCGTTAGAGAGCCTCATACACAGATGTGTACCTAGTGGAACTTACAGTTCCAAATTAGGTTCACAAGTTTCTTTTTCCATGGAGGAAGAGCTGGTAAAATCTCAGATCAAAGCCAGCATGTTAAGCGGTAGGCTGTGCGATCTACACAAGCAATAACAAGCGCTAGGTACCAAGGTTTGTCTCAGTCTTAACCCACTTTTGGAACCAAACAAGGCACCCATCCACAGCTGGAGTGAGGTATGAGCAGTAATTTTCTCACAAAAGGTGGCCACTAAGAGCCCTCTGCTCCCCGCTTTGCAATAGCACAAAAATGAGGACGCTTGTTGGGATTAGAAGAGATCAGATTCCTACAGATTGCCTACAGGGATTGTTAAATCTCTCAGAAGAGTCCTAATTAGTGTGCTATGAAGTATTCTATGGAAGAATGCTCTTGGTCTCTCCTGATGTTATTGCACTTGGCATTAAATAATTAAATCTTTGCTGGAGAAAAGATGCAAGGGAAAGGTGGGGGATGGGGGAAAAGACAAATAGCAAGAGCACACAAACATGATTTTTAAGCATAATGTCTGAGAAATTCAGACTTGTATTCTCATTCCTATAAACACACCATTTCACACTACATAGTCATTGAAGGAGGGAGCAGGCACCTCCACATCCCAAGTAGCTCCTTATTTATGAGGCAAATGAAATTGTAATTAAATGTGAAGAGATTTTTGGGAGACTCACAAAATGTCTGTTGCTGCACATACTCATAGCACTTCTTTCCTCAGGGAGGGTCAGACATCTCCACTGAGCAGAAATGCATTAGTGGCCCTGAATAGCTGGACTTGGAGATAAATCCTTTCAGCTACGTTGCTGAAGAGTGCAAGGCATCTAGGAGGGAGAGATTTATATATGTGATCTTGATGCTTCCGAAGTGAAAGTTTAACATGTGATAAGGCAGATGTGTGGCTGAAGTATTTAATTTGATTAGGAAGCTGTAAGACAGCGGTTTGTCCTCGGTCTTTGCTACGTGAGATCACTATGTTGTTTTCCTTATTTGGAACATGACAACAGATGGAAAAGAGCTGCTCTATTTCATGTCAATCATGTTTGTGACTGAATGACCTATATAGTTCTACTGATAAAGCTACTTAAAACCATAACATGGTACTGTTTGGGGGCGTGGGGAGTATTCTACTGTGAGAATCTTTCTGATTTTAATTCATATATCTAGATATAAAACATACTAGAAAATGAACTTGGGAAATGACTTCTTTGGTGACAATTGTTTAATTGTATCTGTGGCCTCTGTAGGTGATAGCCTAAGTACATACAGTTTTCAGAAACTGCATATTGAGGCAGTGATGAACATGTTCAATAATTGTTATTTCTGGGCTTTCTGTAATGCTTTAATAAGACAAAGTTATATCTGAAGTTAATACTTTTCTGTGTGAGATTTAATATGTAATCTAGTAACAAGAAGTTATCTTGTATCATTCCAAGGTAGTAAGCTTTCTGCATTTATCAAAAGTTTTGGGGACTTGAAAAAAGAAAGGGCTTTTCTTGAGACTTCTAGTATTGCCTCAATTGGGATAAAAACATTGTTTCACTGCTTTTAAACCCAGTAATAGGCAGTTATAATTAGTAATGTTAACTGAATGCTTTCAAAGACTATTACAGTCTGAGAAGGCTTTGAGGGTTAGGAAGGGCAAGGTCACAGTTTCCAGTGTTATGATCCTATTAGTACAGAGCACTTAAGATAATCTGTGCTGTGTCAAGACTAGGTTAACACCAGCGCTCGGAAATGGTGTTCAAAGTTCAATAGGGAGAACTTAAGAGTTGATGCGACCTCAGAGCTTCTGCATGGCACAAACAGCCTCCCTGGCAGTGACTGATACACGTTCCTTATTAAGTGCTTTGGCTGTAGGTGCACCATAATGTTTTTGAAGAAAACTCGCTGTACAGCAGCTCTAATTGTGCTGTTTGTGGCTAGATATTCAAAGTACAAAGTATGCTCTCTCCTACTGAGATACCTGGTGTGAATCTGTTAGGAAATCAAAGTCTGTGCATCTTGCTAGACTCATATGTCCAGTTTTATATTTAAACATAATAATGTTCCTGATTTGGTGTATGCTTTTCACTCCATCATTATCCCGAAGGATTATTCATTTCAGAGATGAAGGAAATTATCTCTGTATATAATTGTATTTTTTAGTATTCTTTTGACTCAAAGGCACATTATAAGTGCAAAATAGAAAGCTAATATTTTTATCTAAAGTGACAAATACAAAGGAAAGTTATTAAGCTCATATTCATCTGAATTCTGGCAAAACCTCGGGTGTCTTATGGTGATATTCTCTGTCTGCAGCTGTGCCGTAGAAACCAGATGGCACTGCAAAACTTTACATTTTGCACAATCTTTCTCTGTGATGTTGCATGGAATTCAGCTACAGTTACGTTATGAAGACAGACTCTTCTGCACTCATCCGGAGTGGAAGAATAGGAAGCTTCCAAATTTAAATGAAAAATGAGCTTAAATGCTCTAGCTCCAGAGAATAATGACAATCCCTTCCAGTCTTAATATGCAACACATCTTTACTTTCAGAAGTTCATATTGTGGTAGAGAGTTGATCTTTAACTGAAATTACCACTTGTCACTCTGTGTGGTCATTACCAGTCGTGACTCTCATGTCAAGACGTGTGTACAGATACTGATAACCAGCCTGCAGTGCTGTCTGCTCATCAGACCAAGATCACCACCATTCTGCCTGTCTTAAGAGGCTGCTCTTTGACTTGAACATTTCTCCAGGCCCTCACATGTGTTATAGGTTTGTTTTATGTGGGTTGCCTAAGGAAACATCTGTCACAGCCAACAGCTGCATCGTCTCAAGACTCGGTTATGACATGTAGCTTTTCAATATCCTTTGTCTTGACAACTGCCATGTGCATGTTTCTTTGACATCTCCAGGAAGATGGCCTTTCATGTATCCTAATGCTTGTAGCACCTCAGTTTTGCATTGTTTTACTGCTGTCTCCTGAGCAAGAAACTGCACCCCATGCTCAGCAGAATTGTGCTTTCTTGTCTACCTCTTTCTATTTATCCATTGTCCTTTTTTAATTGAACTGCAGGATCTTTACATCAATGATAATTGCTGTCATATAGTACCTTGAGCAAGTATGGAAAAACAGCTTATAAGTGAATTTGGAAAACAAAGTGATGAACAAAAATATTTCTCGCTGACTCTTTACCCCATCTTAAAAGAATGTACAGATTAAACCACTAAAACTCATTTAATAAGCTAGTCACATATGTAAAGTTCAGCTATGCTGATGTTCGTTATAATCAGGAGATTATTAGAATACAGCAGATTTTAAATGCAATGTCTGTGACTCACTGAGCCATGAAATAGA
This sequence comes from Caloenas nicobarica, assembly GCF_036013445.1. Taxonomy (NCBI): domain Eukaryota; kingdom Metazoa; phylum Chordata; class Aves; order Columbiformes; family Columbidae; genus Caloenas; species Caloenas nicobarica. The sequence continues at coordinate 9,307,454 of NC_088256.1, forward strand.
GTATGTCAAAGCCTGGCCATGCTCTCTGCTTCCACGGCTCTTCTCTCTGTTGTGTATGAATCCCAACACTGGACTCTGGGGCCGGTGGGTTGCTGAGCTGGAGCAGGCCATTTAGGTTATAAATCTGTGATTTATAGTAGTCCATAGCCTGACTACTATGGCTTCTTGGCTATTTTATTTTTTTTATTTTATTTTATTTTATATTTTTTTTTTTATTCTGTAGTAATCTAAGTACCTTTTTCTCTCCAGGGTCTCCAAATTTACGGCACTAGTTTTTCTGCTGGATTTCAAGAGTATATTACTCTCTGTCAGTTTTTTTTCTATTACTGCTCTTATTCTACTAGTCCTTATTTCTCAAAACTCTTTAAAAGTGTAGAGGTTTAACCTTAGCTAAGAGCTTTCACTAAAAGTGGCAGAGGCTTGCACAAAGGTGTCTAACTCTACATGGAAATTAAGCTTGATACTGCATGAAAACTATCAGTTTGTTTTCATTTTTTCTATTTATCCTGCATAAGTGGTGTCATGACATCTTTCAAGAAAGAGCGTTTTTCTCAGCAAAAGCTATAGGCGTTTGCTAGAGAATAATGACACATAAATCACCTTTACTCTCCTGCAACCACTTCTTTTCTACTGAAAGTTCAAGGCTCTGCTTTTTCTACTTGTGTGTGAGGAGTTGTACCAGCAGAAGGTGATATCTATTTAAAAAAATCTGCAAGTAAACTAATTTTACTCATTATCTGTCTCAAAACTTGCATTCATTCTCACACCAACATACATACTCAAGCAGAGACACGTGTACCTAAATAATGTGTCCAGGATCACCTGCGCTTGACACAGGACAAAAGACATCAACTGCTGAATCCTGTCTCCCATCCCATCATGTCCCTGGCATTCTTATGTGGCAACAGCAAACTCATTTTTTAACTTTTAGTCTCTTGGGAGTCCAAAACTGCTGTGGAGTGGGCCTTTGCTTCCAAATCTTGCCTGTATTAGCCTCCATAAATCACAGGCAAGGTTGCTGTCTTGTCATCTTGTTCCTGCTTGAGCCGGACCCATCCGTATGATGTCAGTCTGTTTTCCTGGTGAGCTGACTGGAAGAGGAGGAGGTTATATCTGTGCTACAACCTCAATGCTATTGCCCTGCTTGCAGAATTTGGGATCTTCTGCCAACACATGGTTTGTGGCTGTGATCATATCAGAGCACAGGATTTCTGGTTTTGACAAAAGCAGCACTTCCCTAATTTTATTGCTGGATAGAGTTTCCTCTGTTATCAGTATAGTTCATTTTTCTGCATTGCTACTTCATTTCCCTACGACATTCTCAAGTTTGCTGCAGTATCTTTAAGGACGTAAGCTGACTTAATGGCAAAGTCGATGTTAAATGGATTTATAAGTCATGCACACTTTGCACAAGTATCTTCTTCCAGGAATCTGAATTGTCATGTTAATTCAGCTTTCTCCTAAAGGCCTTTGAGAGTGATAATCTGATTTTCTCATCTAGTTTCACATGTAACAGAGAAACAGAGATGACAAACTACTGGCCTGGAGCACAAAATCCTTCAAATGCATAATAGTATTTTAGGAGTCTTAAAATACAGTGAGTTCAGTGTTTTCTTTTTAAAAATATATTCAGAATGAATACCTGAAAAATATGCTGCATAATGAAAAGAGATAGAAGTGATTGCCTTGAGAATAACTTATAAAGATGACTTTTACCCTTCAACTCATGCTCTATACTGAGCATTTCTCTCACATATTAGTTTCCAAGTGGATTTCGGTGCCAATAAATAGTGAGTCTTTGAAATGCCTAGAAATAAAAAAATATTCTGCTCCTAGGAATAAAGAACATTTTTTACAGAATCCCTTCCACCCCCAAGACTTATTCTGGAAGCAGTCTGCAACTACAGTGGATAACCCGCTTGAATTTGAATGGGCAATCAGTCATAAGCTTATCTGAATGCCCAGGGAGGCTGATATGCTTCTTAGTTATATGAAGAAGAGGGTTTTAAATAGAAAAATTCCAGAAGCCTTTCATTTAACATGGCTCTGATAGTAACAGGAGTAAAGTGTCTGGTTCTGCTAGCTGTATGCTTGATAAGGTGCACATGCAAAGTGACAGAAATTCCTGCAACGTATTTGGGCGTGTTTTCTGCTGCACTCCTCTGTGCATCTCACAGTCTGGGAAGGCAAAGGAGCTTGGGGTAATGTCAGAGCTCAAGGGAATCAGATCTGCATGTTTCCTGGAAGGATCCTGGGAATATGAACATTGACGGTGGTGCAGACTGGGTGCATAGCAACTGATAAGTGTCAAAGAGAAGGTGGACATAAGGAGGAGTTATCCTATCAAGCAGGTTTCTCTTCCAGAAGTGCTCACCCATTTCAGAGGTGAGACACTCTGGAAACTCAGAAAAGCCACTGCACAGCTAGGAAGACTTAGAAATTCAGTCAGAGCATCAGATTTGCTGGAAACGAAGCTGGTTCTTATAGAGCATGTGGAAACTGAGCTTTTCAATACTGGTATTCTGAGAGAGATGACAAGACCGAGTAGAGTAGAGTGCCCACAAGAATATTTGATAGTACAGTATAGAAATACGTGTCTTCAAAAACGAGATCAGACCTTACAGTATTGGATGTGTCTAAACTCATATGTTTGGCTGTAAGAAGATGGTACAGGATGAGTGAAACTTTCCATGCATTGTACAAAGAAGGTTCTTCATAACTCTTTATCTCATGCTATATGCTGAATAAGCCACTACTGGAACAATTTTTTTAAAATTTTGGTAGATTTTCCATCACCAGTAACCAAAAAATAAATAGTATTTTGATTCTCTTTGTAATGTCCTAGTCAAGCAGAAATTAATTCAAGAAAATCCATCAGTTAGAGTTGAGCAGGAGGCTCTTAGGCCTCATAATCATGGTCCTCTCTGGATTTAAAAACTTTGAGCCTCACTGTTAAGCATTCTTGAACATGTTGCCCTTCCGTGTCAACTGTTGATAGGATTCCAAGGTGAAGGAGAATAAATTGTCTTCTGGCCAGAGCTGTGTGCTAGGATAACAATTAAAAGGTAACTTGTATTTTGGCACATGAAGGAAGTCTTCTCTTCCTGGCCTCCTGGAAAATAAGCTAAAATAGTTGCCTGATAACTGTTGTACTGAGACTTCCTTTCCTGGTGTTTTAATCTGGTTATAATAACAGGCAGGATAGTTGTGCAGATTTCCTCTTCTTTTGTGATAAGGAACACATTTCTGTGTTAATGGTGGAGGGTCTGCCTTATCTTTCTTTTTTTGACATTTAAATAAGAATGCCTTTTATGTGAAGAATTCTTCTTACCAATGCTGAAGACCTGCCTATAAAGACCCAGTATCTATTTTCGGATATACGTATTTTTGGATGCCACGCTCTTAATTCTAACTGAGGTTTTGTTGCTTTTAAAATAAATAAATAACTGAGTCTACTGCCCTTGTATCTGCCTCTCCTCCAGCCTTTTCTTGGGAGCAAAGAGTACTATAAATGATAGCAGAATCTGATAATTAGATAAGACTTTCCTTTTCTGTCTTGCTTTTTTTTGCTGTAATGCATTTTGTCTGTTTACTGGCTTGAGGTCCCTTCCCCCTGTGAGACTTATCTTTTTAATGGCAGTCATTTTTAACATGCACAATTTTTCTGTAAGCATGACATTCACTATCTCTGTAATAACAATCATTTGGCTTATGATTTAAACCATTATAGCAGTGTACCATGCTGTGAGACTCAAATGCTGGCTTCACTTTTACATTGTTTACTTTCCTATTAGCATGTTGACAGTTCATAACTCTTGGCTACTTCCACATTGACTGCAATTTCTGTAAAGCTCTAGTGGAAATAAAGAACTCCATCAGACAATAGTTTTTTTTGATTACTTGCCCAAGCATGCTGTAGACTTGGTGAACTCCTACTAAGATACTGAACTAGAGAGTCATTCTAACATGGCATGAACTTGCTAGTAAAGTGTGAAATGGATGTAACATAATTTTTTAAAACTGTATCTTAAGTGTAATAGACAAAGATCAATGAAAACCTTTTTACAACATAAATATGAGATGGGATATATTAAGAACTAAACTAATATACTGACTGTTGGACAGATTTTTTTTTTTTCCCTTGCTCCACCCCTCCCCTCTCCCCCATGAAGAATACTGCTCCATTTGATTGAGGCTTCTGCAATTGAACATTTAGCCATGATGCTTCTCAAGAGTGAAGAAAACAGAAGGGTCTGGTTTAGAGGAGATGGTTTTATTTGGATTAGTGGAATTTATTTTAATTATCTAATTGGTCTACAGAGACCTTCGTTCCCTGCAATCTTTTTGCCTATTTGTCCTGCTCTTCAGTTTTCCAATTAAATCTCTGTAGCCAGCCCAGCCAGCAGGAACATGAGAGTGCATTGCTAGGAAAACTCATCTTAGTGCAAATGGGCTCTGGAAACTTAGCAAAAAGAACTCTTCAAGATGAGCAAATGACTAGGGGTTTGTTTTTTAAGAGGTTTATAGCTTGGATAAATTCAGTGGGGTTTTTTACAGCTGTTTCTCAAGTCATATCTCAGCCATAAGATTCTCAGCCACATTTTGAGTCTTGTCCTATTTCAAAGAAAAGATCTAAAGAATTTTTTACATGGCAAGGAATTACTTTTCAAAGATATCCAACCTGAGGTGTACATACGTTTAACTTGGGCAATATTTCATGAGGCTGACAGTTTCTGGTCTGCATATTTTAATCTTAATGAGCCTTCCTTATAAAAGACACACTAGTATTCTGGTCTTCTATACATGCCAAGTGTAGGTTTTGGTATAGATCAAAAATATATATTAAAGCTGAAAATCTTTGTTGTGCTCATACTTAGTTCACTCTGCTTTTTTATTTCTTTTTGTAATTAGAGTTTGTTTCTTTGGTAGCAACTGTTCATTATTAAAATGGAAAATAGAATGAAGGAGAACTTTTTGTTTTAAAAATGGTCGTATCTGCCTGTCATAAGCAGTGCAGAGTCAGAGTTTGGTTTATGGAAAAATAAATTTACTTAACAAAATCTCATTCTCAAGTTTTAATACTAATGAGCTGGGGAGATTCTGCTTTCAGATACTACTCATGATCTATGAGCATGTTATGCTATACATGAATACAGTGCTACCTAGTTGCACAATTAAACTACCAGTTTGCCTTGTTTGTATTTAAGCTTCAGGAAATGTGTGATTATACCTTTTTAAGAAATCATTTCCAGTGTGTTTATTTGTAGATAAAAAGCTTGAAATAGTGTTTTGAATATTATTTTAAAGACTTAAAACCTATAGAAGTTAGAAATATTTCATATAGGTTTTCAATAAATCTTGTGTTAGGAAACTGACTGAAAATCTCTGAGTGACTGGAGTTGTAGTGTACTTTCTGCATATGGCGAGTATTGTTCACAATGAATGGGCACCTCTACCTGTGTCTTTTAGGATGTGACTGAAGGGACAGGGTGAGTGGATTTTGTTTGCATCTGCTTTTTGTTAGATGACCTTTTGTCTGCCTTGAGGGCACCATGTCCTTTCTTGATGTTTGGAAGTGAAAATGTTTGGGTTTGGTTTTGGGGTTTGTTTGGTTTGGGTTTTTCTTTTTCCCAGTTTTTTAACTTCCTTATAAGTGTTTCACTGGAGTTGTACAATATAAATTGATGACATCTCTTAAAGAATATTTTATATCATTTTACAATTTGGATCATGCTAGTGTAAAAATATTTCTAAACTCTACTTACAATTATCTTGTAGTCTAGCATCTGAATTCATATTCTTGCAAAAGTAATTTGGTAGGAGGAGGGTAGGGGAGAAAATGTTCTTGAAACATTCTTCTTCCACTTGGAGTTTGCCTTTGCTTTTCATCTTGAAATTAAAATTGATGGACAGAGAATAATTTGTGTTAATGCAGCTGTTATTCAGTTTGAAAGATGACTAACAGGAAGATAGTGCTCTTATCTGGGGAACAAAGGGTGACAAATGTCATTCTGCACATCAAGTTTTTCCAACACTGCTTCTGAAGCAGACAGTACACTAGCATGGGGGGGGGGGGGGGAAAAAAAAAGAGGCATTTGAACCAGTACAGTGTCAATATGCTAGAACAGTCTCCTAAACCTCTTGTCATCTGTGATAAGGACATCAATAATAGTCATTGTCAACCTTCATTAAGTTCAGACCTTCCATTTTTATGTCCCTCAGGATGTTTTTCATTGATATTTTCCCTGGAAAAAGGCCCTACATCAAGCTAGTTTATAAAGCTTGATTCGTTTCTCCAGGGCTCTTAGCACAAAAGAAAAAAAAAATATTGTAATTACTCTTTTCCTGGTTTTGTTATTAGTTAATTTCTTTGTTTGTTTGTGAGATTTTTGTCTTTTTTTTCTTTTTCTTTTCTTTTCTTTTTTTTTTTTTTTAACGAATTTTGATCAACCAGTCCCACTTGAAGTTTCATTAGTGCAGTGTTTGCCGAGCTCAGGAAATTTCTTTCTCTGGCGTCACTTGTAAGAGACTCTTCAGGTGGTGAATGTACTCATCATCCTTCTTTTGTCAGCATTAGGGGACTTCATTACAGTGTGCAAGCACTTAAAAGGGCAATACCAACTGTGTGAAAGACCTATGTAGCTTATGAAAGAAGATACCCTATAGTGTCATTATGAGTTGTCAATGTAATTGTAACTCAGGCCATTCCCACAACATATCTAATTCTGTTCCCCTCTGACCCCTTTCATGCCAGAGAATGGTAGAATTGTGCAGTTGTGTCTTTGAAAAGTGATGTAGGGCCTGGCACAATAGATTCCTTATAATGTCATACAGAATATTGAGCTAGACCTACAGAGATTTTGAAAAAGATGAAATTACACTGATCATCATATGGGAGAGTTAAGTCTTATCTTCAGTCTTAAAATTATAACATGGGCGTACATTTTCTTTTTCTATTGAAAGCCACTCTTTAAAATGACACAGGAAATGATCATGACAGTCAGTGCTGGCCTGAAAATGCACCATATTTTTAAAAATGGTTCAAATCCAAGGATTCTGTGTGAGCCTTCTTAACACCAGAGTGCCATCTGACCCAATTCCACCAAAGGGACTGCATTCTGTGAAGCAACTTATATGTCTCTTGCATCCAAAGTAGTGTAATGCTTTAAGAGTTTCTTGAGTGTGTGAGGAAATTGGAAAGACAATATGGTTCTCTAATATGTCTTTTAATTAACAGACAACTCTAAGTTTTTCTCTTAGTGTGGACTGGAACTGGTGTGTGTGACACAGCCCTTCCTCTTCCCCAGCATGGATACACAGTCTAGATTTGTTATCTGAACCAGGCGTTGGGGGGAAGGAAGTCACTGTGGCACCTGGTCACACCTTCCAGCTATTGCAGAGAAGGGATGGAGTCGAAGGTGTCTGAGAGGAGGATGCTGCTAGGTGTAGTTTAGGGGTGATAGACATGCATGTGAATCTTGAATTTATATTCAGGTAAGCACTTCCCTTCCTCACCTCACTTTTACACTAAATCCAGATGTAGTGCCTGACTTTCTTCTTGTTATATAGTTGCGAGGGCAAGTAGTCTAGAAAAATCTTGATTTACCCTTTTTTCGTTTACTGTCCCCAATTTAAAGCTATAGTTCCTTGGGGAAGACACAAGAGTCTGAAAGCAAAATTCTGTTCACCTCTTGGCTTTCTGTTGTAAGCATAATATTCGGGGTGGTTTTGCCATATTAATGTGTAGCTCATGATTGTTAATACTGCCAGTGATTTACTGATGAGCCTCTTCACTTTAAGCAATGCTGTGACTCAATCCCTTTCCCTGTAGCATTAAGAGCTAATTTGACAGTTGCTACAGGCAAAGCTGCAAGATGACTCAGATTGTCAAATGTCCTTTGTCCTCACAAATGCAAAATCCTCCAGCCAAGTTTCAAATACTGTTCCATTTTATTCTGATTTATTGTTCATTTCTCTTCTTGACATAGCAGCTCCCTAACAAGTACATACATCATTACTTAAATGCTTGCTCACAAAGGACTGTTGTCAATCACTGGCACAGAACATCAAGCAGAAAGAATGTCTGATCAAACACATTTTGAAAGGTCTGCCACAACAATAGCGAAAAGCTGAAAACTGGGAGGGGGGAAGGGAAGGGCTAAACAAGACTTATTTGTATCAAGCACATGAGATTATTTTAAATAGGCATAAGTCTCTGAAAATCATGTGGAATTAATTCATTTCTAGATACTTCTCAGCGTGTATATTTTTTAAAGCATTGATGATAATGCAAGTGGTGGATAAAATACTAATACCAATGAGCATAGCAAAAACGAACCATCAGACCATTCAGACCTTCCTGGGGCTGCAAAGAACCTTGAAGTCAGCCTGAAATTTCTCAAAATGAAATGAGAAATGATTGCTCTGAGGGTGAATCACTCCTGGGTCATCTGTATTAACAGCAATAAGAACATATTAAATAATAATAATTTTTTCATGCATCTTCTTGGGGCATTATCTTGATTTTATTTATTTTTAAATGCCCACAGTAAGAAAACATCTGTGCTTCAGTTTTACAAACAATATGTTTGCTTTTAATTTATTCTAAGATATAATTGTTCTTTACATAATGGATGAAATCCTCCCTCAGTACAAGAGGTAAACTACACGAAGGAATTGATCAATTTTAAATTCAAAATACTAAAATAGATTTTTCATTTTGTGTACCTCAATGAAAGTAATTAGATTTTTTTTTCCCCTAATCTGAGAGGAATTTAACAACAGTGTATAGCCTTGAACTTCCCCTGATCTCTGCACTGTAGCTGCATACAAATCAATAACACAATTCAAACACAAGAATTTATGTCCTTGTCAGCTCAAAATTCTGGTCACTCAGGGCTGTCACGCTGAAGGTGAGCTTTGCACATCTCTCTGGATTTGTTTGTCACCCCTGGTAGAGCAGGGAATGGGAGTGGGTGGAAAATAGCAATGGTTGGGTGATTCCCTGCCAACCCTGTTTCACCTCAAATATTAAAAGTAACAAAGTTTTTCCCACCAATGGCAAAATGTTGCGGTCTCTGGGGAAGTTGTGGTATGACATTCATCTCAGGACGTCTCGGTGGGTTGGGCAGCAAGAACAGCTGATATTGGGTTCCAGTTGTACCAAACAGGGTTCCTGCTCTGTGCACCAAGGCAGGAGACCAAAAGGAACAACAGTATATGATAATTCAATATAGGAATAGCTCACAGGAGATATTGAGGTATCTCACAAGAGACAATGAAATATGGATAGCTTTAAATAATTATTCAAAGATACCAGCAAAGAAATGAACGATATCCAGAATCAATGGGCGATCTTTGGTAAACCTGCAACACAACTGTATCCTTATACAATCAACTAATTTTTTGAACAACCTAATCTCATAATCTCAAAGCCGAAACACATTTCATTAGTTTATTTTAGAAAGACAAATCTGGGAAAATATCAATAGAATTAACGGAAGTGTAAAATCTGTTCAGGGATATCTTCAAATTTACACTTCTAGGAGGAGAAAACTAATTGACTAACAGTAGGTTTCTTGTTGCTTTTGTTGATGACTGTTGGTTAATTCAATAATTCCTTGGAATACTGTAGATCCACTGGTACCAGCATTAAAACCTAAATAAGTCGCATAGCTTAACCTGCGCTTGTGCTCTACCCACAGAGTATGTTGATTTAATAGCCAGGGTTGTTGGTAGTGTTTTTTGAAGTGTCTTTTTCCCCCATGTAGAATTGGAGGTTCTGAATGGAGTCCTGGCTTCAGTTCAGAGCTCAGAAGCTAGAGGAACAGTAATAAGTACCATCTGGATTGAATAGAAAATGTAATATATATTAACAAAGGGTAAAATTGAGCAGCATCAACTGGAAAGGGAGCAAGGGAAAGTGCTAGTGTTAAGTTATGTACTGTTTTGATTTAAATTGGATGAGAAAATTGCTGGTAGGTTTATTTTATTGAAAAATTAAGTAACAATCAGTAAAGGTTTTTTTAAAAAGCACACATTGCTTTTCAGTCAACAAACCATAAAACTGATTCAGTGCTACGAAAGTGAATAACTGTTGTTTTATTATTTTCTCAGTTTTCTTTTGGTGATTGCATGAATCACTACTGTGTCATAAACTAAGGTCTTAAAAGTGAGCTTGAGACAATAAAAAGAAAAGCCTTAAAATATTTCCCTGGGATTAAAAGATTGTTTGATTTACTTTTAGCTCATCTGAACTTGGTTGTATTGACAAGGTCAATATTTAAGTCATTTTTTTCATACCATTGTAATAACTGGCTGGGGAAAAGATAGCAAATTCTTTAATTATACTTCGAGCAGAGAATGGATTGAGATGTAAAAGTGAACCTTTTTGTAAAGTGATCATCTCTAAACAGCCATAGTTAGCTTGCAGGCTGGGGGAATCCATACAAAGGAGCAATTAACGATTCATAAAACTACCAAACACGTATTTATTGCTGGAGTATTTATCTTCTGCCCTTTTTTTGAATGGGAATCAAAGGGCCCATAAAACTCTTTAGAAGAAAAGAAACTGTTTAAATTTTGGTTTAAAAGCCTCCTAGACTAGATAAGGTTATTGAATGGTCTTACAAACTATGTATTCATATCCTGAAAGTCCAGAATGCCTAGAAAGCAACAAAAATACAGTATGTGCAGTCAAAAGCCTTTTGCAGTAAGTTTAATGCTTCTTAAGAGTAGTAGCTTACTGCAATGAACACATATTTGTACAGGAAATCCTGTGAAATCTTAACTATAGAAAAAGTATTCAGTATCATTGGCATTACCCAAGCTGCCATTCCTCCCTTTTGTCATTCCTATCCCCTTTGATATTCTTCCTTCTATGTTATGAAAACTAAAAATTGTTACACTCAGAAGCCTGAAGGCTGCTTTGTGTACTACCCAGAAATGAAGTCCCATCAAGAGATATACCCCTCCAATACTTTCCAAGTAAAAGATCTGGCAAAAGGGTTAATTCTGTTAAGAAAGAGGACTCTCAGCAAATGGTCAGACTGAAATGTAGCTGTTAGCATCAAGCACTGCATGTACTATTTGCAGAATAAATGTGTTTACTTAGCACATATTCCTTGCCTCTCAGAAACTAAGAAAAAACAGCATTTCTGTTAAAACCCAACTCTTTCCCTGTCTTGATTCCAGGTGCTCTAAAAAAACATCCCCTAAGCTGACTTTCATCAAGAGCTCTTTCAATGTCACAGAAATAGATTTCATTGGTTTTGACAGCCTGGCTTGATGCTAAGCTTGTATCAAAAATGTACCAATGGGAAAAAGACCGCTGAGTTGAACATAATGGTCATATTTGGGGTTTCTGCTGTGTGTGTCTCTGTGGTAGATGTGATTTCCTCTATTTTGACCCCAAGAAGCTTATACAGCAGCTCATTTAAAGTTCATGTCTCCAAAAGGAAAACAGTGCAAGTACGAAAAGTGAAATGATCAACTGCACTTTTATTTTGAGTAGCCCACCCACAGTCTGTGAGCTCTGCGGGGAAGCAGGAGCTGGGAAATCAGAGTTGGCCTTAAAACAGAAGAAACGTTTTTCTAACATAATATACATGAAGCACTTCAGTATTTCCACTGTCTGTAAGTGACTGAAAGATGGTGCAGAATCTAACGATGTGACCAGCTCTTCTTAATCTCTGCCCTCTTCAAGCTTCCCATGCTCTCGTTGTCTTTTCCTGTACACTTGGCATTATGTGGCCTGCTAAGGGCTTGCGAATAATACATCTATCAGTAACTTTCACATCTTCTGAGAATCTTCCCATTTTCTAAAGCAGTTTAGATCAAGGGTGTAATTGAAACAATACACTGAACTAGTATTTTTATACTGGCCAGTCTGAAAGTCTGATCCCAGATCGAATGAGCCATTGCATATTCCTGTATAATTTTCTTTTCCTGTACAGTCATTGAAAAACCCCATAGAAACAGTCTAACACCTCATCTGAAGCTGTGATCATTCCCCACACTCATACTTTCCTCTTTGTAGTCCATCAGCAATATCTAGTGGTGCAAACTTGGGGAAGGAAATTGGCTGTCTGCTTCAAGTACCTGGACAGAGTATTTCCTCTATAAACCTGCAGAAGGGCTATAGTCCTTCATTCTCTTTCTTCTTCCCCAAGTCTGGTCAATGGCAAGTTCATAGCTACAGTCAATACATTTTATATATGCACACTCCGTGCACGCAGTTCATTTGGTGGTGACGTCCCCTTAGTGTGTGCCACTGAGAGGTATCTCCATGATGGAGGGGTAGCACTGGGAACATAATAACTAAAAGGCAAAATCCACTTTTGCCTCCCACATTTCCCACCCTCATTAAACAATCCGGGTTTGGAAACAGAAGAACAGAACCAAAACTGTAGCTCCTATGAAACTGTGGTAACATCTTAAAACTTTGCAATTTATTCATGTCCACTGGGATACATTTATACTAGAGTTAGCTCAAATTTTTGCTGAAGAAGCAGAACTAAGTTCTACTTTTATCCTTGGCTATGACTTTTTGAGAGCATGATTCCAGCATGGAAGGGAACTTGTGTTTAATATTCCAGTTTGGTGATGACGTGTGGAAATCTGTTCCCTTAACAACTTTTTAGATTTTTTTCCTGAAACTTTTTTTTTTCATTTTATACAGATGTAAAACTTCCCATGTGGGATGTGCTTTAATCAGTATAGAGAGATATAGTTAATTGTTTAAAAATACTTTTTAAATGATGTTATTTGTTACAAATAACTTGAATCATAAACAGCAAAATTAAGCTTGGTACTAATTTCTCTTGTGTTCCTCTCATTTGGCAAAAATAGAAAATGACTAGTCAGCTTTCCCATTGTTTACATAGTTTTGAGTTTTTAATTAACATAATCTGCTTATTGCAATGTAGCTGCTAATTGCAGCTAGTTGAAGGAGAGGGGTACAAATTGCTGTGTTTATGTGGTAGAAAAAGGAGCCAAATAATTAGGGAAACTGTTTCCCATATAGAAAACGATAATATTTTCTTTCTTTACATGGAAACATAAATAAATCTGTGACCAACTGTTTAGACACCATTTTAAAAGCACTGTAGCAAAGCGAAGAACTTCAATACATTCAAATTGGTTCATGTTTCCATCAGCTTGCCTGAATGCATTTTTCTTTTTAATGACAGCAAAGCTTGTGTTGAGAACTCCATGCTCAGTTTCAGAGGATTTGGGGGGATGTCTTTCCCAAGACCACTCCACAGTAGAGCTCTAAAGGTGCAGCAATACCAACTCTGAGCTTTCACTATCCGACACTGTTGCTGGAGTTTCTCTGAGTCTTTGTAAGGATGAGTATAAGCATACGTGAGCACTCCAGGGCTATTTAAGCATCTCAATAATTTGCAATTAAAATGATGACTGTTCAGGCGCTGAGTATTTCTATTCATTTTCCTCCAAACTGGAATGTTTTCAGCAAGGAAAAGAAAAGAATCAATGGTTTTGGCAAATACTCAGATAATAGGCCTGGCTCTAACCATGCTTTACTACTATATATAACTCTGCAGGGGAATCTTAGGCAAAAAGAACCATTAATTTTGACATTTTTTGCAAACCTAAGCAACAGAACCAAACCTAATTACAGAACTGAGTTTTGTCCCAGCCATATAATCCACTGTGCAAATTTTACTCTTCTTTACACTTCCACTGCAGTCAAATATGGTAAAGGTTATTAAGTATTCTAATCTCGTAAAATAAAAAGGAGCAAAACTGGATGCTGTTAAGATGACTAGGTTCTCTTCAAACACAGCAAGATTTACTTTATGCTAGACTGAACAATGATTAAGAAGGTTTGACTGTATTATTAGGAATCTTTAATTGCAAAAGCAGAAGCAGCTATGTATTTTGTAAAATGTAATCAAAATCATTTGCAGTAACAAATTAAATATATTCATGAGTGAAAGTTCCAAATATTTTATCTGCCATACACGGTAAAATTTTAGTATTGGTGCTATTGTATAACCTGAGAAACAACAGTGCTGAAATGTGTGGGCCTGATTCTGATTTTACTTACATCTAAAATAGTTCCTTTGAACTCTGGAAGCAACTCTTGATTGGCAATGCTGACAGCTAATTGCAATCATGCCTTCTGGTTCAAAGATTGCCCACAATAATACTAATTTTTGAAATTGATAAAAAGGACAATGGTTATTCATCTGTTTCAAATTATACACTCTTTGTGCTTTTCTAGGCTTGGGACCTGAGTCAGAGAAATGGGTGATGAATTGATGGTAGGATTAAATGGCTCCTTGTAAGTAAAAAAAGGTTTTTAATCTTCCAAATCATGATTACTAATGAAATCTGGTTTATTTTTCTCTAACATAGTGTCAGATATTTCCTTAACAGGTAAAAAGCAGACAACATGTTTATTTTCCTAAGGCAACTCTAAACATATTTAGAATGCTTATTGGGGTCACAATAATATTGTTCTCTCCTCCTGTTTTAAGAAAAATAAAGAAATCCAAATTTATTGAAGAAGTCAGAAGAATTGAGTAGATTCAGTGTTCCCAGCACAGAGCCTGGAGCCGAGATCAAAATTCAAATTTGTAATGTATAGAAGAAGTTAGACCCTATATCTGAGACTGGTGAATAGTATAAAATGTTTGCTCATGTAGCTAAAATAAACAGCCATGATATATTAATTTAAAAGACTGTGTCCTTGAAATCCTAAAATAGTCTTTTCTAACATCTTATACATCCTTTCTTCAAACAATATTCACAGACTCAACAAAGTAATACAAGTGTTCATGCATGAGCAGCAGCTGCCTAAAACAGGTTCCCTCTGTTTGAGCTGACAAAGAGAGCGTCTGCATGTTTGGTGTGAGACAACAAATTCATGAAAGGGAAATCAATTAAAGGTTATTAAATACAAAGATGTCTCCTCTGGGTCTGGAAGTCTGACTTGCAACGTGTTGCTGGCTCTGAGAATAATTACTTCATGTTTGGCCTGTTCGTATTTCTGATGTGAGGTCAGCACACGTTAAGGAGTAGTTGTTGCACGTGCGTAAGAGAATACAATTTTAATATGTACTGCCAATTTTTCAGCTTGCATTAGGAAGTTGTTGCAAATAATCTGAAAAAAAAAAAGCTTTGAGTTTTAAAACAGCATATTCAAATTTATTTTCCTTATTTCTCCTGTTTTTCTACAAATAAATTTGGACAGGTGTCTAAAGTTAAAGTTCTATACCCTAATAATTAATTCTTTAAGTCAAACTCTGGGATGGAAGCAATCTCAATTGAAGCTAGGATGCTGTATATGTGTCTTATAAGCACGCCAAAATCTGGACCTTTATATAGTTTAATATTAGCTATTTCCTCACTGATTTTCCAGTGTTTCTTCCTACAGTTTATCACGCCAAGCTTGTTAGCCCATGACATTGACATAAGTTCAATACTTCCTTCTTTTTTGTTCATTTAGCAGCAGTACCAAGAAAAAACTGCAGATATAAGGTGTCATCTGGGTTCTCCGAATGCATTTTCAGACCTGCCTCATGCCTGGCACTGCGGCAGCTCAGGGGAGGCAAATGGCTTCATAGTTGAGTAGGACGCTCTGAAGAAAAATTGTTACTGCAGATCCTGGAGTTTCTGATTCTGCCATGTTGAGGCCAAGTGATGGCTACTTTCAGAAAACTTTTCTGCAGTTGTTTGCTACATAGCGCTTAGCACGGTGCTGTTAATAGAGCACCTGTCAGCTGTGACAGAACACTGGTGTTTATAGTAAAATTTAACTCAGTTTGATGCTGTAGAAGAGTGTCCTGATGAATTGTGTTCAGTAGTTTATCAGAGGGTAATAGATCCCAAAAAACTCCTAAAATGACCACTAATGCTGTTTTTCAGGAGAGGCAGTTTTCCTATTTACAGGATATGAAGAGGGGTGATAGAGTGCTTTTAGACAATGAAACAACTCTTAAGACGATCTAATGACCTCAGAATACTACCTTGCCCCTCTCTTTCTGGTTCTTTATGATTCTAATCTCTTTTGAGTGAAAATGCTGTAATGAAATACGTTGTCCCTGTTAGAGAAATGACAGAGATAGAACACTTACCAAGCAATTTAAGAGACACAACCGAACCTAATCACTCCTGAAATCAAAAGTAGTAAAGGGAAAATTATTTTTTTCCTTCCTTTTCTCTGGTAATGAATGTGAATACTTAGTTTTGGACTCCTCTCACCATTCTGTCTCAATAAATGAGAATAGGCAGGGAATAGATCTTCACATTGCTACACTGCTCCCAGCTTAATGCTGCCTCTCCTTTATCCTCTGCACCAACTTTTTAAGTGGGTTTGCATCAGTGCTTATCAATTGCCTTGGTTTTCAGAATAGTTCTTCTGTCACTATGCTGATGAAAATGTAAGCGTGAGGAGAAAAAAGAGCTTGTGTTTCATGTGAGTCAATATTCTTGATATAGAATAGAATCCCTTAAATTTTGTTTCAGTTTTTTTCTGACTGCACAAATGGGTTTAAACCTCCTGGTTTTGTTATTCAGCTTTTTGCACGAGAAATTCTTGGGACCATCACTGCTATTCTGCCCACAAGGTAATTAGTAACTTAACTATCAACTGGTTAGAGACAGGATAATTTAAGCAGGTCAAGACTGACGTAAATCACCATGGTCGAATGCCTTATTTAAGTGAAGATAAGGAACGCACAGGATTTTTGCTGAATTCTGAACCAGACATGGGCTTTGTCAGTATCAGAACCCTCCTGTCTGGTACTCACAAGCAGAAAGTGAAAACAAAGAAAGTGCAAAATTACAATGATGCTCCTGCTAGATCTTGTTCCTGTAGAAAGGTTTTTGTTTCAGCTGGCCCTGCGGTGAGCGGGTGATGGCCAGCAGCACCAGGATGCAGATGGTAAGAAGATAAGTCGTATCCATCAGTTCACATTATTTTGCATACTTCAGTAACGTGTGGAAACTGGTGCAAAACACAGTACTGACAGTTTAGAGCAGATTAAACAACACTTGTATAACAGACTATGATACAACCTTTTAGCGTTTTACTGGTGGGAAGGGAGACATTTGGAGGGGACACGTGAACAATACACTGTATGTGATTAATTTAAATTGCAAAGGAATCAGGTAATGGAATGATTTTCTTTTTTTTCTTCTTTACACCCCAAATCAAGGGAACAATTCAGATCCCGTAACAAGATTTTCTCAAAAGCCCATGGGATAAAAGAAATGGTTGCTTGATACAGTGGCATCTTTGCAATTCAGATGCATTCTAATGATGAATAGGAACAACCAGAAACACTGATTTTGTTTTATTTTCACTTTTAACATGTCTTAGTAATAAACAAACTCTGTGAATATATATACCTGATGAAACAGTGAAATATATTATGGGCTATTGAGAATGTTCCTCCCCCTGCAGTATAGTAGCTGGAAAATTATGATACAACCACAGTGACATAGTTCCCCCCCATGGAGCATTTTTGTGGCAAGACAAGTTAAAAGAAAGAATAAGACAAAATGTTACTGTAGGGCCATTGATCTTTTGTTACCTAAAAGGAGTGAATACAGGTGTCACAGCTGACAAAGCGCTAAGCTATCCCAGCCTATGCAAAGCTCAGTACAAAACAGTGAAAAACAGCCTTATCAGATGTTTTCCCAACTTCAGGGCAAAGGGAGAGAAGGCGTCCTTTGGAACCAACAGCGATATAAAAGCTGTCAGGTTCCCAAACAAAACAAAGATTGGGTGACAGCTGCAAGTGCGTACTCCATGAAAATAAAAATTCCACTTTAAATAAATAAATAAATACTTTCAAGCATCAAATCTACTTGCCAAGTAATATCATGGGATCAGATTTTATTATATAGTTGTAAAGTCCTAATACAGAGGTTCTGGGATAGAAGTGTTCACGCAAAATTATCCACAGAGATTCCAGCGGTGCTGTTGGACTGGTGGGATTCAGCGCTGAGAGACAGGCTGGCACAGGAGCTTCCTACAGATCACAGGTGTGAACGTGCCTTGGTAACTCCAGACTCTGCCTCTCATCCTACCGTCTTGTAACAGACTGGAACATATGAGCAAAAATCCTAATGCTGTTTAGTGTTTAGCATGATTTGCAGTGTAGTTTTGTTTCTGTACTACTCAGTGACAATAACAATATAAGCTGATTCTTGCCTCACGCAATTTGTATTGATCTTTCCCCCCCTATCTTTGCTTTCCTTCCTTTCCCACTCCTACATAGCGTGAAGATCTTTCTATTATACCCCATGTCTTCTACCGCAGAGATACAGCAGGTCAGTACAATGCATTCTTCAGGGCCATTTTTTTTTCTTGACTACTGAATCACATGCTAAGTCTCTTTGGATCAGTGCTCTCTCTGTTTTGAATAAAGTTTTAAAAGATGTGTTCTGAAGCTTACATATAACACTTGTGCCACATTCAGTGTTGACAGTCTTGCCAGGGTTAGAAGTACAGTAATCCAGTGACATAAGTAATTTGGAAGTAAATTGACAAATTATACCTGTTTTGATTTCTTTTGTTTTCCTACCCTTGAGTCATTTAGGAACTGACTGAATATTTTTAGAACATACCTTATTTTCTCTCAGACAAGTCTTGTTTGCAAACTCCTCTTTCTGCTACCTGGTCAGATGAATGGGTACCATTTGGTATGATTTCAATGAAAAAGTGGAAACCATTGGCTCAAATAATTCTCTTCTTTCTTCTAGAGCTGTGCTTATGAAGGGGATTCTTGTTGAAGAAAAATGCCATAAGGGTGCCCATGTGTACTCTCTGTTGAATAAATTCTGCTTTAGGAAGAAATATTGCAGTACGATATCATAGAGCACAAAAATAACTCCTGAAGCATGCAGCGCTTGTTTAGTCCACCCACACCACCCATCAGAGGCAGAATTAGCCTCCTGCATCATCCTGACACCTTTGTCCGACCCAGGCATCCTTGACGTGAGCACCTGGCAGTCTGCTGTGTCACGAGAGCACAGAAGTGTGGTGACAAACCCAAGTGCCTGGCCAGAGCACATCGCCGATGGGCACCAAGGTGCGAGACGTGTCCTGTGAAAGGCTCAGCCAGTAGCCATGGGACTGCTGCTCGGGGTGAGCGCATCTGGGAGAGCTAACCCAGTGATTTTGATTTTCAAGAAACTGCTCTAATTTAGTCTTAAAACTCACCAGTGAGAGGGATTTTTACATTGGTGCATCAGGCAATCTATCACAGTGCTATGCTCTATTTTTTGTTACAGAGGATATTCCACTGCCCCTCAGTGTATAAACCCTTGCAGAGGAATGGGCCCAGCTGCCAGGATTGAGCAGCAGTCCAAGGAAGGTGGATGTTGTCTGAGCGACATCAGGTATGACGCTGCCTTTAGACTCTGGCAGTGGTATTACGGGAAACTTGTGGGTGTGACTCTGTGTGGGAAGAACTGATGCTCAAAGTCCATATTAGGTTGTTTTATTTACATCTCTGTGGCAGCTCATTGGGGGAAATGCATTTGGATATAATTTTTAAGCCATTTTAGGATCCAAAATTTTATTTCCACACCAGCTCTTAAAAAAAGGAAAGTGCACTTTTGTTGCTGATGAACACATACAGCCTCCCTCGTGGGAAAATGAGGTTTCTTTTCTTGTGCCTGTCCTTTGTATTAAATGCTAGATGTGAATTGGAGAAGGTACCAGACAAAGACTATGCTGAAGTGAAACCCAGTGTAAGACAATCCCCAACAATTTCAAGTATTTAAGATAATTCAAGCCTATCTGTTGCAATGAAGCAGTAACATCTGTACTATATTCAGCTTGAGTAAAAGATGTGTTCGTAGAGTTTTATATGAACTCCAGCAATCTTGAGTTTTTCATTTATGTTCTCTATGTGCTTTTCAGATACTGCAGTCGTTGATTTTGGGGGATTTTTTGTTTGTTTGTTTTTTCATAAAAATCCATGCTTTCTGGTCAATGAGATTAAGCAAATTGACACAAAATAAAAACTAATTAAATCATGTAATTAGAAAATGTTTATCCTCAGAGAATAGATTATGAAAAATGAAAATAAATTATGTCAAGATGCAGACAGAATAATAATAAATTATTGTAAATTTGGCTGCCTGTAGCCAGCTACCAGCTGAGTCAAGATGTACCCTCACCTCCTGCTTGCTGCCTCTGAACAGCAGTTATGGATTAAGTCTGATAGTGTGAAAATAAATGGGAGAGTGTAGCTGAAACCACGTGTTTATCAAGTCTGGTTATACTCTATGCAAGGCGAGTCTGATACAATTTAATAAGATAACAGAAAACTTAACACTGTCTTCAGGATGTCAAAATACGGATTTATGCCCTACACCAGTGCTACTACAGTTAACTTGATGAATTTTAAGCTATTTCAGGTTTTTGAGTTTAGCATCCATAAGTCAGTGGTGCAATAGGAATAATTTTCAGATACAGAACTGAATACCTGCGCATATATCTGGCCGGAGTAATCAAAACTGTTAGTTATCATAAAATGGAGGGAAGAACCAGAAAAAAGCATTGGGACAGCAGGTCTTCTTTCTCATTATAGGTTATATTGTGCTTTGTTCAAAGAAGTTTAGGAATTAAACCTGTGAATGCAGGAAGAGAGAGACCAACAATAAATTAAAACAACATTTCCTTACCTTTTTTGTTGCCCTTTTGAAATTGGAGATGTTTGTCACAGACCCTCTTTTCTTGTTCTTCATTACATTTAAACTGAGCAAACTTGAGATGCCTTCATCAACAAGAAGATTATTTTTCTATCACTCATTTAATATCCTCACTGGTTACGGAACCTGCAACTACAGTAACATCCTACCTTGTAGGTTTGGTGACTTTTTGTTGCAGAACCCAGTGAACTTGCACAGCAAAGAACATATGGGCCTGACTGTTGCCTGTAGCATTTTTCTCCAATGAGAGAAAATTTTAAAATTGCAGGTGGATTTTGTTGCTCTGTGTAATAAATACTTATCAAGATATCAATCATGAGTTAAAGTAACCTTTTCGGCTATGTAGAAAGAATCCTCATGGCCTCTCAGTGACTATTTATCATTCTTATCAAGAGTGATTTTGACCTAAATGGATTGTTTTCTTGTGCTACTCTGTCTTTATGCCCTAGTCCATCTTTAACATACACTACAGCGCTATCTGTTCTTGAGAGTGCAAGGACTTTGATAAATATACTCCAGTCATCACTGCTTTTTCATACTAGGTATCTATTGATTCTTATAATATCAACTTTCATGACTCGCATCATTTGTTAGAATTCCTCTGTTTAGTTTTAAAGGCCATCTACATTGATATACAAACAATTCCGTTCTGTCTCACTAGTTTCTTTCAGCATTCTATATGGCTCCTTTTACTGATCATACCTGCCTCAGTTCACAAAGAACATGCCCCAGTTACTCCAGCCATTCCATGAAGTACCACACGGCTGGGTCCAAAGCTCTTCCAGGGTCAGGCCTTTGTACTGAGCAGAGTGAAATGGAGTGAGTAGGTGACATTCCTGAGCCTAGTTTCCAGATATCCTGTAGAACAGGAGGCTATGTTTAATACAGAGAAGTCAGTAAGTACTTTTTATCAGAGAGGAAAGGAATGGCTTTGCCTTGATCTATTTCAGAGATGATCAAAGAACAGATTAAAAGGCCTGAAAGCTCTGTTCAGCCATCATTCATCCGTGTGCTGTATAACAACGCCGCCATGCTTCCCTCCTGCCTCGCTGTCAAAGATGTAGACGGGTAGCTCATCTCAGACCGGCTTTTTTCCCTTGTGAGGGTGCTGCTTCCCCCACCATTCACGTTTTCATAACTCCATGCACAAAAGCTGACAGAATTTATCCAGTAGCAAGTGGGTGTGCGCTTGATGTTAAATGAAATAGGTGTCCAATAATAGGTGCAGAACTTCCATCAAATATAAGGGCTGCTTTCTTGACGGGTGAAGGCTCTTTGCACATACACTGGGATGGAAATAAGGAGGCCAAGGAACAGGGAGGATCTTCAGTGAGGCAAAATGGATGCAATTTTACTGCATAGCTTTTCCTGTAGTCAAACAAAAGGAGCTCAAGTCTTATGCAGCAATGGGAAGTCTATCATTTTGGAGACCATCCCGGAAATACCTTGGAAGCTGGCATTATTGAAATAACACTTAGCTGAGGGGAAACACAGCAAACATACCTTTGATCTGTTTAAGAACAGGGCAACTGAGCAGCTATTCTGCATGTAGGCACTGCACCTTCCATTTAGTTAATCCGGTTTACTGGCCTGCTAAAATGCTAGCCCTGATTAAAATTAATAGAAGATTTTTTTTTTTTTTTTTTTAACCACCAAGTATCGTAATGATTGTTTCTCTGGAGTTTGATGTATGGATGTATGAGGCATGAAGCTATATTGCTAAAATCTATTTTAACCAAAGGAAATTAAAATGTTACGATTGTTAAATGCAATTTTTTATTAACGTATAGAAATAATCCTAATTATTGAGAAGTTAGGTCAGGTCTTCCACTCTAGTTAAAATACTAATATCTCTTGCTGATGTGAGAGCTGATAATCCTCTTTTCTTCATTACATTTATGCAGATTCCAGATGCGTTTCTAATTTCATCAAAACATCTGTTCTGAAAAACAAGTTAAAAAAAAGGAATATCATAGATACTAATTCAGTTGCATTGTAATGAGAGAAAGAAAATCAAAATCAATGAGATCTACAATAGAAACTATTTCATAAGTTTAACACTTTTTCCCTTTGCATTCATTATTCAGTGGGTGGGAAAAGCACTTCTCCAAAACAGATGCTGATCTTGTTTTCACTTTTGATGAAGAAATTTCTCCAAAAGAAATCTGTTAAAGTTGCAAGGAGATCAGAACTGACAAAAGGTTGAGGGCGGTAAGTGGTGAGTAATGGCATTTCTCCAGAAGAAAAGGGAAGCACAGGCAAAGCAAGATGCTTGACTTGATCAGTGCAATGTGATGATTTGCCACTAAAGCACAAGAGGAAAAAAAAAATCATTTTCCCTGATGGAGCTGTTCGTGGCTGTCATGGTCAGAAGAAAACCAAAATATGTTCTATTGACCGGTTTTTCTTTCATCATTTTAATTATATTAAATGAGCCACATCCTTGTAAATTCCAATTGGGATCATCTTCATGTACTTCATTTTAGTTTAAAGGAGCCCTAAGTTTGGTTCACTGGGATCGTGGGTCAAACGTGGGTCTAAGCTGAGTACAGAGCAGTCGACAGTTTAAAGAATAGTGAGTTAATTACATGTTGTCTCTTATCATTATTTTAAAAGCATATTTCTCTCCTGTGTGAGAGTACTATCCATCCTGTCTGAAACTCTTTTTTCTTTCTACACAAGAGTAGAAAAAGCTGAAGTGGCTGGAGTATAATATCTCACTTGATCTCTTAATAAAAAATTGATATGGTCAAAGTTATACCTCTCCTGGTAAAAATATGACAAAAGATTTTGACAGGGAACAGGTAAGCTAAGAAGCAGGAAGACCCAAGGGAGAGGTACGAGTTGGTGGGGCTCCAGTGACACGTGCACTTGTAAGAAATGTTCTGGAGCACGTTCACTTGTTAACCGTGTGAAATTGAGCTGGTGCAGTATTTTCAGGTCACAAATCAGAAACCTGTAACTACCTCAGAGAACCAGGAAAGGTCTTAGAAGAAAAAAAGCATTTGATGAAGACTGTTGAAATGACAATCTAGTCCTGTGTGCTATATCCAAGACAGTGAAGGAATGAATACAGCATGATGTGTAATTCAGAGTAATAGTCAACATTACAGAAGGTGAATGATAAATTGGAACTGCACAGGATGGAGCAGGGAACAGTAGCCAACACTGAATATTGTGAAGGGATCAAATATTGTATGAGATAATTATCTGAGCAGTTTTCAGGTGGATATAATGCACTGTTCAATTTATTGGGAAGTCAGATAATTTGAAGAGCATATACTAGAAAAGCACTGGTAACAATAGACTGGCAGTTTGACTTTTTTATTTGAACAATATTAGGCTGAACTAGCACCTCACCATTTTACTGAGCAGTGGCCTATTGTAAGTCACAGATTACAGCTCAGAGAAGAAAAGAAATACAAATAGTAGGATTTATAGAAAGCAAATAGTCATTTTGTCTATTAAGGGAAAGTCAAAGTCAGTGCAATGTAAGGGTGAAATCAATATGCTATGACTCATAAATGTAATGGCAATATAAAGGAAATATGGGATGATTTGAAGGTGAACTCACTACAATGATCACAAATACGGGATGGTTTGAAGGTGAACTCACTACAATGATCACTTTATTATGAACACAGTAAGCCGTCTGGTGGTTTCAGCAGCAAAGATGAGAAGTTTATAAAATATAATAAAACTCTCAAAAGCCAGAGCTTTTTATTGGGTCACAACACAAAATTTCTGGAAAGAAAAAAATGTCAGCCATGTATTGGATCTTCACTGTTCTGGATTTCAGTACACTCCCTCATCTTGAACTTGTGTCATCTTTTGGGAAGAACTGGACTATTAATACTTCCTTCCTGATTTATTTAATCATAAAAAAACTGATTGTGATTCCTACTGTCCAAAGGAATCTGTGCAAATGAAGGTATGTAACTTTCCTTCTCATTATTAAGAATTTCAAATGGATATTCTATCTGACTTTTTTTCCTACCCTGAAATGCAAACCCAACAACAACATCATGCACGGTTTAGGGAATTTTACTTCACATGAACTTTAATCTGGTCCTTGGGACTAAAATCCCATTAACAGCTGGTGCTCCACCATGTGAAGCAAAGCACAGTAAGAGGGGAAAGTAATTTCATATATATATATATGTTTTTAAAGATTGAAGTACTTAAATTAATAAAGATCTTCAGATAAAGTCAAATAATGAAGTAAAGACCTTGAGATCTTGATCTACTCAGAATCACTGAATTACATGCTTATTTTTTATTTTAAAAGGTTAGCTTCTGCTTATTCCTTTACAGGAATAAACAGTTGTCACGTCTGAATAATCTGGTTTTAAAGGTAGCATTCTAAATTATAATATCAATTTTATATTTTTAAAAAATTATTACAAAACAGACTTAAACTGTAACTCCTTGATCTTGCTTTCGAATGTCTTTGTTAACAAGAATATATTATTATTTGTTTGTATGGCAGCATACAGGGGCCCTAATTATGGACTGGGGAATCTGTTGTGCTAGTCGCTGCAATAACCAGAAAGAAAAAGATGTCCCAAGTTGCATACCAAATACAAGCCAATTATTGACATGTGCAGAATTTGAAGATGATAAATACTTTAATTCCCGTAATAGGTAAACTCTGTACAATCTTACACACAGTCATACCTTTGCTAAGTTTATTGTGGGAATAGTAACAAAGTCTTTTAAGGTGGGACTAACAGGAAAATAACAAAAGATACATCTCTTTGAGGTTTGGAGGGGTTTTTTTTTGAAGGAGACAACATCTCCTTATGTGTGTTTGTTCAGCCAAGTGGAAACTATAAAGGGGGAGCGAGCAGCATATAAGTGAAAGGTACTTGTTTCTCCCTGAAAAAGACTGTGGGGAAAACCCTGAAATGGCCTTGCCTGTGTTTTTGTAAAAAGGACCTCTAGAGTGTGACAAACAGCACGAGACAAAGAACAAATGTGTTTGTCCCGAACTCCAGTAAATAGCTGAACAAGCTGAGATCAGAAGCTAATCAGTGGTGGCACTTGATGTATCAGTAGTTCATGTGAAATGATGAGTAGGAGGAAAGGCCATAAAGGCATATGACAGTCAGGTTATCTGCAAAGTGACAGAAACGGGGGAAAAAAATACAAAGAGAGGAAAGGAGAAATGCTCCTTGCAGAAGCATTTGGGATGTCTGTCAGTAAGGCAAATCTGTACTTCTAAAATCTGCAGAAATATGTTGCAGATATAAGATGAAAGCTGGACAAAACTGTGCAGATTTAATATGGTCCACATGAATACAGAGCTAAGAGTTCCAAGCCCAACTGGTATCCAGGTAAGGGATCTGAGCAAGGAGAACGCAAGATCAATTCTCCTGGGTCCACTTAGCTCATGGTCCTGTTGCAATTCCTCTGGAAGAGAAGCAATATATAAACAGAAAAGACAAGGGTGAAATACTGACCACAGAAATAACCTGGGGAGATGCTGGGACATTTGGAGATGGGGATAGCTGACTAAGGAAGTGCAGCTAAGCCAGGCTCCTGTCGGACACGTCTTGCCTCCTTCAGTTTCTCACAAGTAAGACTGCAGCTTGAACAGAAAGTCAATAGCTCTTTCTTCTCTATTCCTTACCCAGATGATCTCAGAGGAAACTGCTGCTCTGCAGCTCCCTAAAGGATTGTCCAGTAAAATCAGGAAATACTAAACTTCACAAAGATAATGTTTCTAAAAGCTAATAGAGAAAAAAAAAAACCCAAAACAACAACCAAAAAAAAAAAAACACCAAAAAACCAGCCACAAACCCACCAAGCACAAAAAGAGTTTCTATAAAGAAAAAGACAGAGATACTTGTTTTTCTGTCATTGTAGGTCACTCTTCAGTGCTTCATCTTGATATTAATAGATCCCTCAACAGTTAACTTAGCCAAGGGAGAGGATTCAGATCAATCCTCCTCACTCCAGCCATGCCTTATTCTAAATCAATAATGGCTGATGAATACCTCTGCCAAGCTCACAACACAGACACAATGGAAATCCTGCTCTTTTAGAAAGTTCTTTAAAGCCCTTTGGATAAGGGGTGCTTTACTGCTTCGCTGCTAAATCTCAGCAATGAAGCTGAATTTGTGATGATGCTGCCATTCTGCAGGAGCAGCACTGTACTAGTGACCTGCACCTTTCTGTTCTTTGAGGATTCAGCAAGAGCTGTTTGAATTTGTTTCCAAAAATTCTATATAGCTTTCATCTTTAATAAAGTCTGGGGTGGGTTTTTTTGAGTTAGACTCTGCTTTCAAAACACATACAACTTCGTTTTTCAAAATACCTCTCTGATAATTTGAGATTTTTCTTCTAGAGTTTTGCAAGCAATATGAGCTATCTGAATTAAAATTAAGTTGGGGGTTCGTCTTCTGCAAAAACTATGAAAAATTAAAAACGTTGGAAAGATCAGCTGGGTCTTGCAGTTCAAATTCGTAAATCAAATCCCTTAATTGCACTGAAGCACTAAAAGGAGAATCACTTCTGTTAACTTGAAAGACAGGGTGGACTTTTTTTAAGAACTCAGTCCTTTTTGATGTAGATAGTCCCAGTAAAACTACACCTGATTCTAATCTACAGTAGCATTTCCATGATTAAAAATTTTTTACAGGATGCTTTTTCAAAAATCCCCGATAATTAATAGTAAATATCTCTTTTCAACAGCACGTGAATCTACAATAAAATCAAACTGAAGTTACAAGCATACCAATCTAGACTATGCAAACAGACTTGGCAGTTATAAGTACAGATTTATGGCTGGAAGGATGCATTCTCCTTGAAGCTGTTTGTGCAACCTACTTATCAGAAGAAAGAGATTTCCTGGAGATTCTCTTTAATTAGCTGGAACAAGCCATTAGTAAAACAAGCAACTAAAACCGTAAGTATATATGCTATTAGTCTTCTAGCATAGCTTATTAAAAAATAATTTAAAATATATCCTAAAATTCAATAAGGGAGTGGCCAGGTTCAGGAATAACTGCTTCTATGTGGACAACAACATTTTTAAGAGTCTAGGAAGGGAAAAGTTAACATTCTGCCAGTAAAGATAATGAGAGCAGAGGAAAGACATGATCCATGTTAATGTGGTTTCTGTCCCTCCCTTTTTAAGCTTCTGAAAGTCTCCACTCATTTCTGTGGCTATTAGGAGTAATCATCGCTGCCAGTGATGTACTAGGTCATCAACAGAATGCAACACCATTTCCAAAAACTTTGAATCAGATGAACTTTAAAGTTTGACATGTAGCTATTTTACTTTGACTGTTTGGTGGAGTAGCCACTGCCCAATGGGATTTGGATACAAATTGCAAGGTGCACTTCCAGGAGCTTACATGAGGCAATAGATGTGTTTCTTCTATTAAGCATAATGAGAATTGCATGACTCATTCCTCTCACACCAGGCTAAAATGTACCCCTGCGGTTCTCTACTATGTATATTGACTTGAATGAAGCTTTGTGTAATAAGATTTAAATTGTAATGAGTCATTATGTCAACCTTTTTTCCTGGTATTTTACATAGTAAGTCTATTGCATAGTGTGCAGTATGCTACTTCAGAAAATCCTAGCAAATATAAGATGGCAGTGAGTAGGTATAAAAAACCAACCAAACAAACCAAACAAACAAAAAACCCAAACAATGACATAAACCACACCAACACAAGCCACCTACTATGGAAACTTCTCATATAATCTTAGCATGACCATATTTCAAAAGGATTATTTTTGTGTGTGAGAGCTTATTACAGCAATTATCATCAGTCCTCGAAACACTCCTGAATCCATCACATGCAGATATATGTCCTCATTTGCTTTTGGTGGGACGAGACAGTCTTGTTTATATGGGCTTGAGGTGAATGATGTCAAAGTATTATTTTTCAAGTTTGTTTAAACATTCAGACATGCACACATGCACGCACACACAGAGAGCTGTTTTCTAATAATCCTTTTATCAGCCTGAAGCTGAAATAACTTTCTTTCTTGCAAGGATCTGTTATTGAGAGTTTCTTCTTAGTAACTAGATGCTGACATTGATTTCATTAAAAAATAAGCACAGTCCTGAGGAGCTTTTGACTTATTTTTTTAATTGCATAGCATGTAGAGTATAAACACGAATAGTGTTGCTCAGAACTGTACCTCTTTAATTGCTTGAATTAAAAGGATTTCTGGATCAGCATTTTCTCTCATTTTTTCAGCATATATAGGTGGCACGTTACCAAGGTACCTCTGAAACTGCTAAAGCTGGCTCAGGCTGAAAGTGATGGGGAAAAATTATTTTTGTGTTCATTGTAAAGAGCATTCAAAAAACACTAACAAAAGCCTTTAGTTTTACAGTAGCCAAGTAATGGTTATTATGTGCAAAATCAACTGTAGACAAATATCTTTTCTTCTTCTAATGATTAACTATACAGAATCTGCAGAATTAACTATATCTTGAAATACCATTTTGTGTCCAGTGGCTTTAATAGAAAAATCTTGTTAATCTACACCAAAAAAGTAAACAACCTAGACTGTGGCTCTTTGGTGTCAACTTTTTAAGACAGAGATTAACAACACTCTTCAAGGAAAAAAACCCACACACACTAACAAACACCTTACTCGATATATTTCTGCATTAATCTAGAAAGCACTATTCTCCAACCAGTTTCTAAATTCTGGTGTTCACTATTTAAATATCCACAGCAACTATGAACACGCTTCTCTCTCTGTGCCCACTTGTCGTCTGAGAATTTAGTATCCAGGATTAAGTTAATTAATACTAAAAGAGTGCAGGTTGGTGAAGTGGGAGAAGGACCAGAAGATTGATAAAGTATTGAGAAAGACAACTGAAGCTTAAAGCTTCTTATAGTCCATCCCATGCTCATATTACTCTTACATTTGCACTCTTGCTTCTTTTAAATACCTAGGTGTTTACAAGGTAGACACCTGAGGCTGGCATTAAAAGCTACAGAACTGGCAAATATCAGTATCTATTAAAAACAACTGGTGTCCTTCCCCCTTTTCTACTCTATTTCATATTGAAGTGGTGTCAATGAACAAAAGACCACATAATTGGCTTTTTATTTCCCCAACTCATCCTCAAATACACCTTTTCTCATCCTCCCAGCAAACCATTACGTACTTCAGGACTGGTTTGCTTGTCTCTTTTGCTGGCAGCTCTTCCTGCTCTCGTTAGTACATGAAAGTCTAATTGTGCTGGGCAGCTCTGTCTTGGCAAGCAACTTGCAAATTATACATTAAATGGGACAGGAATCTTGGAAAAACTGAGCACTAGACATCATTAGCTCTACTCTTGGTAGAGACGTTTTTCTCAGGCGAATGACATACTGTGCTTCTTACCTGAAAAGACTCTGTATTTTTTTCTAATCCTTCTGTATTTTGAGGTATATAAAAATATTCTTATAACTAATTATAAATCAGTGAGAAAATCAGTATGAAATTTAGACATGGATTAATACAGTAGAGAACCAAACAATTAATTCATGCTCAATCTATTGACTCAATACCCAGCTTGTTACCTCTGCTTATTTTTTTTATCAGTATCTTAATTTAAGAACAGGCAAGGAATGTATCCATATGTTTTACTTCTCTTGTAGAATTAGCTTAAAGAAACAAACAAATTAAAATATAGGATTGCAGACTTGCCAATTTTTTCCCAAGACGATCATAAATTATTTAAAATTTCTTCATCTTCAGAACATCCAGATGAATGTACTGTAATATTCAGAGGCTAAAATCTAAAAGATTATACAGATGATTCAATAACTCTTGCCAACAACTGAGATAAAAATCATGCCTTTGTCCTTATATTTTAAGTATGAGGAATTAATTGTTCTCTCTTAATTTTCCCCTGTATCAACAAATCATTTAAGATATATCGCTATTAAATGAAAGGACATAAACATAGCTGAAATGCAAATGTATGTTGTCAGGCCATTTTTATTTTCCTTGGAAATATTTTTTCACTTTTTCCACTCAGTTCTCTATACTTGAAAAAGCAATATGGCTTTACGTGTACACTGGTAATTAGGTCTGGCATTCATATTTTCTCTATTACACTTTTCTTGGTGCTTATTTAAGACCTTTGCTTGCAAAGTTGAATACACAAGATTCCTTTTCAACACCTGCATTGATTTTCTTTTGTCTTTTAACAAACAGACAGTAACCTGTACACAACATGGAAAAAATAACAAGCAGTGCTCAAACAGCAAAATCAACATTCTTATTCTTCTAATGAGTACTATGAGAAAGGCAAGATCCAGCAGTACCCCAATAGAAAAGGAAAGTCCTTCATTTCTCAAGTATCAGCAATATGGTCAATAGTTAAATACAATAGAGGTTCTTTTTCTCCCCTTGGACCTAAAAATGAAGAAATAAATTCAAATGGAAGCTCTTTGGCGCTTTTTTTTTTCTTTCTTTCTTTACTACTCTGTTTTGCTGAAAATAAGACAGGGTCTTGTATTAATTTTTGCTCCAAAACATTATTTTTTTACATGTATAGCTGCCTGGACACTATTTAAACTGACATTTTTTATGAACCGTAACTAGGGCTTATTTTTGGAGTAAGACACATATTTCAAGCATCCTCAAAAATCCTGAAAAATCATGCTAGGGCTTATTTTCGGGGTAGGTCTTATTTTCAAGGAAACAGGGTAGGCTTTTCAGCATAGCTGACTGACTTGAATTCTGGTGCCTGTCCAAAAATAGGCTACAATTACACTAATCCAGCAGGGCATGAAAAATTGACCACAAATTGATATTGTGACTATAGGACAGATAGGTGAGATAGGGACACGCATCTCAACCCTTTGTGTATAACATGGCAGGAATACAATGTTATCACAGCATTTGTGCACACGCTTTTGAAAGTTCAGTTGTGTGCCTCACACTTCTGTGTGAAGTTGTGTGAAGTGGGCCGGGAGGTACTGATGGGTGTGGATGGAGAGGAAGTTACCGGAAAACAGCCGAAGAGAGGGTGAATATGTGTTCAGAGAGAGTGTTTAAAAGCCTTACAATGTCTGATAAACTCTGGAGACTAATGGTCTGGCTGAACTTGCAGAAATGGATAAAACGCCAAAAGTCTGCTGACTTTGTCCAAAGCCACCAGTACACAGTAGCATCAAGAATGGGTCCTATCACTCGACCCACAGACAAAAGGTGGTGGCTGCTGTTCAAAGAAAGACACCTCCCTACCCAGCTGGCATCACCATGGCCCTCCACGTGGTCGGCCACCCCACTACTCCATCCATATAACTGTGACTCACCGCACGTGAGCATGTGTGTGACTGAGCTGGGGAGTAAGTGAATGTATAGTCATCTTTAAAAATAAAGGCTGGATTCTAATAATAATACCAGCTTGATTAATGAAAGGTTTTAATAAATATTAGTCATGATCTTTGTCTCCCCCATCTTGATCCGCTATCAGGAAAAAGGGAATTTATAATATGCGAATGTCTTTTCTACTTGGAAAAGACAAAGGATGAACCATTTGGTGCAAGATCTGCTATGTGGTTGCAGGGAAGACCCGTCTCACTGAAGTAACTTCATTTCCTGAACATACCCATCCATTATCCTCTACCAGCAATAAACAACTTACTATTTCATTTTAGTAAGTTCTTTATGAGCCTTCAGTTTGTGTTAAGTTTAAAAGGGTTATATTCTTTTGTGTTTTGACAGAGCAGATGATACTGATTTTTTTTTTTCTTAAATCTTAACTGGAATCAGAAGTCTGGGTCTTAGGTAGAAATAATACATTATCACTAACTTCATGAAACAATTTCTCTTGTACAATTTTGCTAGTGCAGACATTCTAGCTTTTAGTTTAATTGAATTTGTTGATAAATCTGTCATGACATGCTTTCTATATATGATCTTTTTGCAGAAAAATCATTTCTACAGAATAAAATTCATTTCATGAATAGGATTAGAACAAGGCTTGTACATTGTTTAATCACATATTGAATTGGCTTCTAATAAGCAGTAGGAATGACTTAGATTGGCTCTCTGTTAATTTATGATTTTCCCATTAACATTTGCAAAACAGGCAATGAGAAAAAACACATGTTGAATCATAGATTTTAGTAAATGTTTTCATTGAATATTACCAACTTTTTTCATTATCGAAAATGGAATATTCTCATTTAATTGATGATTCCAGTAAACAAATGCACAATTGCCTTCACTGTCTTTTGTATAGGAATTTCAGTTTCTACACTTGTCCCCAAGGCCAAGAAAGAGCATGACTTTATGTTGCCGATGTGCTGTGTTTCATCAGGTTGTGTCTTAGTATATACATGTTACTTCAGATCTAAGCAGCTGTGACAGAAGGTAACAGACTATACAGTGGTGCTGCAATGTCAGCCTGTGCACCAGAAAGATTAGGAAATGCAGTGCTGTAAGCACGTTGACTGGAAAGCAGAAAACAAACATAGTAACATCTAGTTTGCTGACAGGAAGTCACATAATTGGAGCGCACACACTCCTTCATTGCAAAAACCCTGTTACTACCCTGAGAATAATAACAGTTTGCTTTTCCTTTTGGTTTGGCAGCAAGTGATTATCACCCTCAACAGAACTGAAGCACACAGTGAGGGAAAAGTAAATAGTGACTTAAGCACAACTGGATTTAACACATTTTATTACTGCATGCAGTTTCATGGTTTCAAAAGTGGAATCAATTTTCTCTTTCTGAATTCTGATTGCATTTTGGTTTTTTTCATAAGAATGCTATTGGCTTCCTTCGGCCAGGATATTTCTTGATAATAAGACTGCCTTGGTTATTGTAGTGGTATGTTTCATATCTCTTCGACCACAATACAAGATGTTCCATTTACTTAAAGCTTTCTTGATGTTATCGGACTGAGAACATTTACTTCAGTAGCCCTAAAAGCCATTCCAGGAATAAGAGTTGATCCTGCACTCAATTATCTGTCCACATTCCATCAAATATCTGTAAAGAGGTTAAACAAAATGTAAGGACACCCAGGCCCCAGATTAGCCAGTAAATGTTATCTGGGAATTGACTTTTTTCTTCTCCATTAATATAACAAAAATTAATGCCAGCAATTTTCTTGGCTGTATCAAAACTAGGCTCACCTTCATGATTGCCAAAGTGTTTTACAAACTCAATTATCTGTCATTTTAATTTCACTATAATTCACAAAAAATGAAGAGGAGGGCTCACATCTCAGAGGATGCACTACTGGTGTGGTCATGCAGAACAGCATTGTCTTTAACAGTTATTAAAGCCAGTCAGTGGGAGACGGTAAATAAAATTAGGTAGTCTTAATTCAAGGCCCTATTTTATTTTCATCATCATTTGGCTCTTGGTAATCATCGGCCTTATCTAATCATCATATTTACATCTCCTCTCTCTCACTTGGTAATTATGTTTTAATAAACAAGCAAAAGTTTACCTTTGGAAGATTTAACTGGCCGGCTTCTCATACTTTTCAAGTAGACCTTTTCAATGAAATGTCTATTTGACATTGGGCGATTTGGAGAAATACATAATTAGTTACTATACTAATAGTATAGTAATATAAATTTATATAATATAATATATAAATATAATATATAATATATAAAAATAATATAAAGGACTAAATATTAAAATTATTATGTAAGATGAGACACCAAATTATGAATTTGGTGACTGTGGCCATTTCCAGATGCTGTGTATTTATGACAATTTCTAAGAAACTTTTAACATAGCCTTAAACTAAAAAAGGAAGATTATCTCTTGATAGCAGTAGTTCAGCTTGGTATGCTCACTGGCATTTATAAGCACGCTAATGTGTATGACAGCACAAGAGGCATGGAAAGAGAGCGTAAGTGCCTCAGTAAGTGGAAATACAGTGAATAACCTGAAGGATTAAAGTGCATCAGATCCTTATAGCAAGTGACACAAGCCTGTTGTCAGTTACGGGAAAAATACCTCTCTTCCTTTCATGAAGTAGCTCTCTCTGGGAGGTTTCAAGGACAAAATAAAGAGGGTTTGCTGGGGGTTTTTTCCATCCAGTTTTTAATATACTGGCATGAAGAAAATCCAGGCTCCAGGGATTTTTGACCGGCAAGCGTCTTATTGTTTTTTTGAGGCATGATAAAATCCAATCCCTCTTTGGGGGACATATTAATAGGTGATTGACCTGAAATAAAGGCACATGTTAGGCAGATGAATTCACAAGTTTGTTGGTTTAGTGTAGCTTTGGGGGAAGAAAAAAAACAAACAAGCAAACAAAACAAACAAAGGAAAAAAAACCAAACACAGGAAGATCTAAGCAATATGTACAAATTGTTAGCTAGTACAAGGAAAAGCAATATGTGAAGAATTTATAAGAGGAAAAAAAAAGGCTGAAATTAATCAACTCTTGAGGTTTTCTTCACCAGTAGAGGAATTCGTGTAGTTAGTCATAAATATTACAAAGGAAATAACTAAATAATGCTATGTCTTCCTAGTAGAAGGATTTTGTCTAGTAGAAGGATTTTGTGGCATGTTTTGCCCCATCCTCTCCAAACATACAACCCTTTCTGGACATGAAGAGTAAATCTGTAATATCTGCATTCCAGTATGCTTCAAAAGAGAGTGGGTTTTAGTAATATTTTCCCATCTGCCATAGAAAAGTCAGTTCTGACTTTGGAATATGAAGCAAATTTTTATCTCAAATCTAGGTTCCTATTTAAGTGCAACATTACCCCTGTGGAACAGATAACTTCTTTAAATTAGACAGCTCAGGAAATGTCTTTTATAATAATAAACCAATAAATAACAATAAATAAAACAGTAAATAAAACAATAATAAAACAAATCTTTTACCATCTTAACCTCTACATTGATGCAGAGCTTATTCTAATGTACTTTTACCTCAGGTGTTAAAAGGATCTGCCAAAAAAATGAAATTAGTTTTTGAGAAGCTGCGTTCCCCCTCCCCTGATCATGGATACTTGTGTCCACCTGATCAGGTTGTTTCTGAGACAGAAAGCCAAAACATGTATGAAAAAATAATATATTTTTGCTTTTTAAGTCTAGCCCTTCAATTAATTACAAAAAGACAATGAGCTATTTTGGTGGACTATTCCTACACAAACTCATCTTTTATTATTATTTACAAACTAAAACTGAAAAAGGGCCAGATGCTGGAGGTTTAACTTACTTAAACATGAGACAAACCTTCAAATTTTGGGTCTGTTACACTGTTTCATCTACGTTTTGGGACTGCCAGCCAAAGTTTTACAAAAGAGGACACAGGTCGAAAACTTAATTTTGATGAAAGAAATGGTTTAATAGCCAGCGTGCTGAAAGCCAGGACAGAGTAGATGACTTGTAAGGCAGTCGTTGGCTCAGGCTTTTCAATTTATATGCCTGAATTTATAAAATCTTCACTGATCTGCATGCTAGACACCGACTGAAATCCAGAGTCTAGAACTCTAGATTTGCAGGCAACCCCAGTTTAGGCAGGCTGCCAGAGAGCCAGGCTTTGTGGCTCTTTCTCAGGATTTGCAGAGAGCAAAGAAAAACATTTTTCGCAGCACTGCTATCAAGTAAGGTTCTTGCATCCCAAAGGCAAGCTCATGCTTTTGAACTCATCCTGTCCCAAACTGATGTGGTCACTGTCAGTCTCAAACAGAAACCACAAATGTCTTCCATGCATTGATCTCAGTTATGTGGTTGTGTAAGTTATGGTTAACACTCTTAATGTAAGAATGTAGGCTATTCTGGAGAAAGCAGAAGCTTCATGGTGGAGATATACCAATTCATTTCTCCCTAGATATAAGGTTGACTTGTCTCAGTTGCTTGTTGCAGTCCTTAAAGTACAGTAAACTGTTTGCTTAGGACATTAACTGACTCCATTTACCATCTGGGTTGGCAACAATCAGGTCTGGGTATGAGCAAGGCCAATCCTAATCAGCATTTTTCCAGAATTTATCCAGCATCTCTGCAAGAAGAAATCCATGAGAACAAGCATGATGGGTAACAGTCCTAAAGAGATCGTTTTCCTTGTTCCTTGATTTCACTTAGCAAGGAAGATGGAGAAACAGAAACAGGAATATTCCACCAAGCATTTCTTCCTCTCATGTAAGTGATTCCAATTCCTCTGTTTCTAAAATGAGGAGATAGAAAACAGAACAAACTCTGTGAGTTTATTATCTAATGTTTCATGCTTGTCCACTGAATGTCACTGTACAGCCATTCTTGTTCCCTCCATTAATTTAGTGACGTCCATGACACTGTCAGGGCATCAGGTAGCAGAAACCTAATGAAAGCTCCTCTGAACAATTTCACTCACTTATTGTCCCCGATGCATCCAAACAGACTTACAGCCCAACTGAAGCTCATGCTGGTTTTTAAAGGTAATAACCAAACTGGCATTTTAGTATTTTTATATACACATATATTTAGTATCTCATATGTATGTATTTGTGTATATATTTTATACAAATACTGGCATTATTTTTTTAAAATATTAACACATTAAATGCCTGACTGTCACTGTAGTACCAGGAGCATTAGATTTAATTAGGTAGCAAAAACAGAAACTGGAATATGGTTAATAGCTTCCAAAGCTGATCTTAATTGGCTTATTAGTTAGAGATCGAAAAAATATTTTTTTCAGACATCAGTTTAAGTGAACGCTGAATAAGTAATTCAAAGTAACTTTGATAATCAAATAATTAGACAAACAATTCAGAAAATCAATGTGTGATCAACAAATGACAAATGTATGAAAAATGAACAGTATTATTCTTTTAGTTCTACTTAGCTGCAGAGAGTTCCTGTGTATCCATCAGATTAATTGTTTATTCCAGTTATTACATTCATTCAAATTTATAAGAAAGCAAACCATTGATTCACTGCTGTTACAGAGTACTTAGTGCAGCAGTTTAAACAAAGCACGGCTGTCTCTCCATATATAATTCATGTTTATTATAAATGTAAAAGAGAAGGAAAATGCTACAAGAGTATATGTAGGCTCAGCTATGTAAATTCCTGTTGTTTTCTGAATGTAATAAATACAATATTTACCTGTAGAAATAATCAAACAGAGATTTCCTGCACTGAATAGGTAATTTCCAGAGAGACAGTGTTATTAAGAGCATTCTCCAAACACTGATTGCTTCATTCTAAACTAAAGCACATCATTTGGTATTTAAAAGCTGTCTGGATTTGCTGCTTTGTTCTTAATATGCTTGACACATATGCCTCACAAATCTTCAAATGGAGCTAAAAACACGTCCTCAATTATTTTTTGCTGGGATAGCACTGACTTAGAGAATGCACAATGGTGCAATCTTCCCACTCTCTCTCAGAACCTTGCTCTTCCCTTGTTGAACTTGTTGTAATTCAAATGGCGTTCAGATATAAAAAGGGCATTCAGATCCTGTCATTCTCACAGACCCAACTGCAAGGCTGAGTTATATTTTGGATTTAGGCTAGTAATATATCGGTGGTTATATCAAGACTTCTTTAGACTTTTGAACTTGTAGTTCAGTCCATTTCACTAGCTGATGTTTTCTCCTTTCCTGGCTGTGAGCACCATGTTACAGCAATGAACTCTCCTTCCAGGATTCTGTAATGCCTTCACTGGATAGCCCCTAGTTCTTTCTTAGCCTAATGAAAGTAGAAAATCACTAGGCCTTTCTTCCTCAATTACATATTCACCATATAACTCTGACATAGGAAAAGCAAAGTTCTAGGTGCACATTTCTAAATAAAATACCATTCCAATTACTAACTTGAAATCAGAAGCCTACTGTGCAGTGGTTTATTATGAAATGTATCCGAAGAAAGCAACATAGTGCAATGCATAGCCCCTTTTTTATAGTGAGTTCAGCAAAATAATAGGCCCAGAACACCAAACTATTCAGATATAGCACATCAGAGTGAATGGCAGTGTGTAAGTCCCTTGAAGGCTGAATGCTTCTTGAGGTCACTATTTTCACTCCAAACTGCAGCAACAGCTATTTAAATAATAAATTTACAACCAAGAACTTGGAATTAGCAGTGTTGCAGTATATTTACAGATGTTACATCATGTCTGTATAAAAAACAAAACAAAACAATTTGGAAGTAAAAAATTTCAACTGCCTAAAATGGAGGAACCCATTTAGACCATAGAGAACTATCAACCAGAAATCCTAAATATTCTGAATAACAGAAGTGACCAATCATCATCCAACCACCCATGTATGCTTTTAGAGAAACAGCTGATGTGTTAATTCTTGTCTGTTTCTTTGCCTGCAAGGTCTTCAAAAAATAATAAATATGATCTTGAAATAAATAAGGTTTGAACTTCTCTTATACTTTATTATAATTCCTAGCAGATTAGACTTGGTAAGACTCTTAGCATTTTAAATCTTAAAATACAGTCTTTAAATAAGCTTGTCTTTGCTGACCTGTCACCTTTAAGTTATTTGCAGAGAACTTTGATTAAGTAGCATTAACTAAGTCTGCTCCTTAAATGATTTGAAAAACGTAACTTTAAATAGGTCATTTTAAAAAAAAAACTTTCTGAGCTACTTTCCTCAAGTGTCTCTCCTACATGTTGTCTTAATAGGTAAAGTGCTGTCTGCATTTGCTAGGGGTTGCAGCCTTTGATGGCAACAAAGTCAGCGTGTTCAGATTCCTACAGAGACCTCAGAGTTTTCGTGTGGGGCCTCTGTCTCTTGGAAATGTTATTGTATTTGACACAAAAGCACCTTCCTCACTCGCACTCCTACAATCACTGAAAAATTTTGAGTTCCGCAGAGCATACTCAAAACTCTTCTGCAATCCTATTTAATCAATGATTGAGGTAGCCCTCCTCAGCTATGAATTGTGCTGACAGATTTTACATTTTATCATTCCTACTTGCCACTAAAAACTTCCCATTTTATTAAAATACATTTGTGATTCTTGCCTGGAAAATATTTCTTCTTCTGTATGAACAACCTGAAGCTCAATTTTTGTGTTTTCCACTTATGGTTGGGATGAATAGCTAGTTGCAGTCTAAAAATTATTACACTGGCTTATATTTTCTTAATGGTTGGACTCAATGATCCTGAGGATCTTTTCCAACCAAAATGATTCTACGTTTCCAAAGCTCTTTGGTGATCTACAACGACAGAGCTTCATTCTTACACCCACTTTGTGAACTGAAATAAGTCTGTAAAACTGGCCCGGGCAGCTTGTAAAGCACATCTCTTTCAAATGCTGTTTTCCAGCATGCTAGAAAAAGCTTAGGAGCAGAGCAGCATCTTAGTGTTTTCACATTCTTGGTTTTGACAGAAGCATTCAAAAAGAAATTTTGCACACTCTTTTTTTTTTTTTTCAAATTGCAGAGAAAGCCTAGGCTAAGGACTTGAGCTTCTGTTATTTTTGTCAAGGAGAGCAAATATTTATTGATATTTCTAAAGTAATTTCTAAAATCAGCCCCCTGCTCTGACAAACTGGTGACAGAATTAAAAGGCTTTTGTGATACTGGTAACTCCCTTAGTCCCAGGTTCTCCTGAGAACTACCTGTTAGCAAGGGAAAACTGAGCGATACCCAATTTCATTAGCGAATACATTTCTCTTACCTTTGAGAACTGCATATACAGCTAAAATTTGCCACTTCAGTTTATGCGACTGGTATATCACACTTCATTCTGTTAGGTCATGCGTTGGGAAGTAACCTACAGCAAAAAGAAAGCAACTAGACATATTTACTTACCAATAAAACACCCTTCTTCTTGGAATATTTTCAGCTGACCTTTTTGGTCTTGTTAAGTCAAGAAGCAGATGTTACTGAGATTGTTTTAGATGTAAGTATTGCTTAACCATGACATTTAGACTTCCTTAGAGGTGAGACGCAGTAAGGCACATTTTTCCAATCAATGGGCAGTATCTTACATTTCTTCCCATGCTGTCTATTCTCTGCTGTTCCTAAACACATCTCATACACAAGAACCTCTGTAGAGGATGCAGCAAATTTTCAGCCTGCAGGAAGTTTGAGCTGTTAAGAAGATGACCATAGCACTAATAAAATCTAAACACTTATAGTCAAATCCTATTCCGGATGCTGCTAAATGGGAACTTACAGCTTAACATAATAGGCAATTTAGCATATAAATGTGGCCCATAAAAGCAGGATGTTGGCAGTGCAAAACTATAAGTGCTAACCTTTGGGCAAGCTGTTACAAATGTGCTACAGACTCTTGCAATTTTAATGAACTTGTTTGCACATATGAAGTTTATTTTGTACTAAATACTACCATACATTACCAAATAAGAACCTTGCCATTCTAAAGCTATGCCCTACACATCTATTATCAGAGGTTTATAACAGGAATGTTTTTACCCTCAGAAATGTCACTGAGAAACAACACATAACTCTTCCAGCAATGTTAGAGAAGACAGGAAGTATTTTATAACTACAAGGGTTTGTGGTCAAGTCTTATATCCTGGACAAGTACAGATGTTAATGAATGTGATTTTCCTGAGTCATTATATCATTATTTTTGCTAAATTCCTGGAAAGGCAGAGGATGTTGAAAATGTGAGAAATCTACAGTAATTTCAAATCTAAATCAGAGTTAATAGTTATCCTGTGAATTAGTAGGCACCTGTGACCCTTTGTTGAAAGTAATTTGGGTTTGTGGAATCAATGTCTAAGCAGTCCCGAAATCAGATAATCCTGCAGAGCAACCAAATTAAGTTGCTCCACTTCAGGGAAGCACTTGCAGAAACACATTTTCAGGCAGCTTTGCTGGTCATGAACACAATATCATGAACACAATATTCACAATCCAGCCTTGATGGTGAGCATGTTTTCAGTCGAAGTCTCTCACGTTGTTTGGCTTTGGTAGGCCACTTCATTCCAAAGCAGAATTATTCAGAGCTACTCTTTCAAGCTAAATGTGTGAAAGATGAATCATAAAAAAATTATATTTCACTCCTATCTGACTTCACTGCCAAATATTCTTCACCTTACACCCTATGATTGCCTCAGCAAAATATCAAGTTTTCAGTTTGCATTCACACTTTAATAACATGATGTGTACTGAAACATGCACAACTAAAAACCTTTTCAGTTGCTTATTCCTTCATGTAAAGAAAAAGGAACTCAAAAGAACTTTCTTTTTATTGGGCTATGAGGTTCTTTTTCCTTAGTTAACAACCTTAACTGCCAACAAAGCATGGATCTAGCTTGCAAAGAGAATTCATGCAGACACAAAAAAGTACTTATCAGGTATTTCTCCTCTCTCTAACAATTCATTTTATTCCTTATAGTGAATATATGTATCTGTACACACATAGGTAACAATCTGGACTCTTGGTAAGATATAAGGCAAGAAGAAATTGAAGATAACTTGCATTATTATAAAGCCTAAAAACTATATGTATGTATTAAATTGAAAGTTAAAACCTGAAAGAGAGAGAAAAAAGAGAGGGATAAAATGTTGGGAGTATAAAATCACTGGAAGGTTGCATTTTTAGAGGAACAGCCAATGGGAAAATTTTCTCTAATGTTATCCTTCAATATACAGTATATGCTCAATTTTGATTAAAAAATATTAGAAAATATTCCATGTCTACTTACAGACAAGCTCAGAATAAGA
Source organism: Caloenas nicobarica (assembly GCF_036013445.1). Taxonomy (NCBI): domain Eukaryota; kingdom Metazoa; phylum Chordata; class Aves; order Columbiformes; family Columbidae; genus Caloenas; species Caloenas nicobarica. The sequence continues at coordinate 9,349,753 of NC_088256.1, forward strand.
GTTTCATGTAGAGGTCCTCATGAGGATGGGACAGCGTGTCTTTCTACATCTCGTTCCAAAGACAAATCTCTTGAAAATTTGCTGAAGTTCTCAAAAGGTTTAATTTAAGTTTTTTGCATTTCACTATAAGAAAGATATTAGGTCAAGTTCCCTAATTCCAGCAGGCAGTCAGGAGTCATCTTCCATCTCCACCCAAGCAAAACTAAAAATAACCCTCAGAAATCCAAACTTTGCATTGCTTTAAAAGGGTGCACCGGCTACCTTACAGCAGTTGTGCTTGTAGAGTTCCCTTGTTTTGCAGCACCGTTGCCCTCCAAACACGAAAGATTTTTTTCTCTTGGGGAAAGAACTCATCTGCTAAGACTCTCAGTTATTCATCTGAGCTTAGCTACCAGGCTAGGAGACCTACACTGGGTGTGGGGGTAGAAGTGTCTGCTACAAACATCATTTATTTTTTTCGCACTTAAAACCACAAGCAAATATTTAGTTACGATGCAAATTCTTCTAATAGTAGAAAAAAGCAGTATAGGTATTAGAATTGTCCCATACTTAAATCCTTGCTTTTCAATGCTGGTCTCAACAACAGCACACAAAGAAGTTGAAGTATATCATAAGTAAGAATAAACACACATAAATTGAAAATATAGCAATTTCGTATTCCTTATCCAGTTATAAATGAAACTTTTTTTGCCTAGCACATTCATGTAGCAATAATTTTGTGATCTTGGCAGCAAAAGGTTCACTCTCAGTTGTAAAGGCCTGCAGAGATCCTAAGTACATGCTGAGTGTCACTTTTATAATCAACCTGTGTGTGTTTGTGTGACTGACTTACTGTCACATTCCCATGTTGCACATTGGCTAGTTCCTCTGGAAAGTCACACAGAAAGTTACTTAAATTGTGGAAAGTATCCCATTACCTTTAAACAGTCCATTTGCTTAAACTAAATAATTTTTATAAAACAAGATTACAGAAGATACAATATTTGTAATATCTTTCTTCCACTTGAGCTATTTGAAAGAAATTTAATAATTAAAAACCAAAAGAAAAACGTGTCTGAAAACGAATTTAAAAATTCATCTTCATACGTTTAAAAATTATGTTATAGTAGTGTGACTAAAGCGAATTAATTGAATTACTATTATCATACCCTACTATGTATGACTAGTACTTCACACGTAGTTTTAAAAGATGGAACATTTTAGTTCTGAATTTTAAGAAAAGTACTTCACCCACATGCTTGGCTGCTTTTGTTGCTCTGTATTATGCCATCTTACATACTGTTAAATATATCCTTGACACTAATTTTCTGTAAGAAACAACTAGGAAAATTATTTGCATAGCTGTAAAAACAAACCCCTTCAAGTCATAAATACTGAAGAATATTCATGTTCATTTAAACTTGGCCTATATACTTCAGTGCTTTCCAGTTGGAATTTCTTAGTTTAACTTAATCAAATCTAATGGTGCAAAGGTGATTATCTGTCTTTGTCTAAGTTCAAGAATGTAATAAAACTGGTTACATTAGGAAGACAATTTATTATCTGTACAATGACAGAAAAAGATAAAGAAAAAGCAATTTGTGGTGAAGCCTTCCACTCTTATTGTATTAGTTGCAGAGGAGCTTAAAACTTTCTTTATCTCAGACTTAAACCAAAGTGCAGCAGGAAAACTCTTGGGGTTGTATTCTCTTTTTCAGGTTGTTACTTATTATGATCCCTTGGGAAAAACTGCTCAGTAGCATTGTGGCTCCACTTACGGCAAAAGACAGAATCAGGACAGGAATATTTTTCTTATTGCTCCTATTAGTCTTGCAGAAGATACTCAGTGTCAATAGGACTTGAAGACAACATGGAGCATACAGACCTTTGGATGAGCACAGCTTATTCAAGCCTTATTGCCTCCGCCTCTTCTAGGATTAGTATGCCAAATAAAACAAGAAACAGAGATATTTTTCAGACACATTTTCTGAAAACATCCCAGTAATAACAGGAAAAACATTATTTTTCATTGTCTAGTTTAGGAAATTCAGCACTTTCTTGCATTACTTCCGTAGCAATTGCACTACACTTGCCTAAAATGTCAGAAAATTGTGAACCTGGAATACAGCAGCATATGTTTGGCTCATATTACTGCAATATTTATGGTTTTGTGTATTTTCTCTCTATGTGCCAAAGTTTACTTGTGTCTTTGTCCCCTCAGCCTCTCTCATCTTTTTGATCCATGAAACTTGTATGTTAAGATTCATAAGAAGATTGAGGATGGTGCTTGACTGAGCTTGACTGATCCATCATTCAGATTTTAAAATTTATTAAATTTTGTTGATTATCTGGACAGATATTTCCTCAATTTTTTTTACTACCTTAGCAGAACAAATTTGGCAAAGCCTTCAAAAATCTACGGTGGTTCTCAGCTGTGTGACTTCTCCTCAATTACCCCAAACATTTCCATTCTTTGTCTCACCAAACTTAGTCATTTTTCTTTGGTATGAAAGCTGATTGTGTTTGTACACCCAAACACAGCAGCTCTTTCACAATCTGATTATTCTAATGGCACTTTTCTCTCTCTTTTGTTTTTAAAACGTTAACGGTAAAATTCAGTCAGAAAATAAACTATCATACTGTATACGTGTGTGATTTCATACTGAAGAGCAGAAAAAAAAAATCACGGAGTGGACTACACTCTAAAAGATGTTATCCATTAAATTTGTGATGCTTCTACCTGAATCTTTCAAAACATTCAGCGAATCGACCATCTCCAGTGCTGCATTAGATGCAGTTTCCACAGCATCCAGTATCTCACTTCAAGTAATCTGCATCACCTTTCAAAACAGAAACAGCACCTGATTGAATTAAATATTATACATTAAGAATTGAATCTAATGTATGGTACATTCAAATCACTTGATGAAACCAACTTGTGATTATAGAATAATGCAATGACATCCTCGTCTGGATTGCCTGCATCTCTAATGAAGGTTGCTTGTGTGTAGTTTTTTTTACTGGAACTTTATAAATAAGAAGGTCTGTCTTTCAATGAGACCAACACAACTGTGTGACTATTCAGATCTATAAGAGCATGTTCATTTTGCTATGTTCAGGAATACTGGTTAAAAACTATTTTACTGCTAAACATACCTCAGTGACTCCTTCTCTAACATAACTAGAGTTTTCCCCCCAAAGGGCTGGTAATCTGTTGTCAAGCTTTGCTATCTACTGTTTGGTACCATTCAATCAAGTACATTCATTTTACTCATGCAAAAACCTCTGTGAGACTGTGCTTATCATAAAAAGGGTTTCTGAATGTGTTTGGCTTCACTTTTATGGTCCTGTTTCAAGACTAGTGTCTGTGTCTAGATATCCCAGAGTAGTGATAAACAGAGCCAAGGGCTGTTTATTACAAACATTTGCTATCTTGAATGTGTTGCCATCTCATTACAACACGTTTCAACTTCTGCATGGTCAGGTCTCTTAGTTGCACTTTACAGCATTCATGGAAGGAACACGGGTATTTAAGGTTGTAGAAAGCAGAGTGAAAGGATACTGTTTCTAATACTTTAAAATATTCACTTCTAAATATTTTTAACACCAGAAACTGATGTTTCTGTATCAAAAATTTAAAAGTTTCTGATTTTAGGATTCTCAGATACAGATGTTTATGGTCAAAGCCTAGAACTGAGCCAAAAGTTATGATAGTCTTGGTCACCTGAACGGCTGGGAGCTCTCAGCCAACCAATGCATACAAACACTGAAAAATATGGATTGTTTTTGCCTCAGACTACCACAGCAAGTTTGAGGGCACTACAGTACCATATTGACTGTCAGACTTATAAATTTCAGATGAGAAGGTACAGTGTCTTTTTTTCTGCCTGGTCTCTAAAATGTCATTTTGTTGCTTATGATATAAATAAACATGACAAATTTTACCTATGTAGCTCTATACAGCCTCAATGGAATACTCCCAGCTAGATAATCAGGACATACTCTGTACGCAACACTAATTTTAGCTGTATTCTCAATGAGCTCTGTGAAGAACTAATTTTATTATCATATATAACAAGTAATGAAATTATAGTTAATTTCTGGAATTCCTTAAATAGATTAAGAAACTACTCTAAAAATAAAGTAAGAGTAAAATTCAGACCTGAAGTGTATCAGCTGTTTGAAGTCTGCCTGGCAGCTGATTAACAGTGGCATTCCTTAGAGGCAGTTAGCAGGGACCCTCATGGTTCATGTCATTGTTGGCTCCCTGGATGGTGGGTGGAAGGCAGGTGACACTGAGATGGAAGGGAGCATTGGCTCCCTGGTTGGCCTTGCTGCCTTTCAGAGGAATCTCTACACATTGCGGGGGGGACCAAACAAACAAACAAACAAACCAAAAAAAACCCCCAAAAAACCCCATGGTTAGGAAGCAGCTCTGCAGAAAAGGATGTGGGGGTCCTAGTAGACAAGTTAAAAAAGATACAGGAATGTGTCTTTGTGGCAATGAACCTTAACTTCATATTATGCTGAATTTGCAAAAATGTAGCCAGCAGGTCAAGAGAAGTGATTATTCTCTTCTACCTGTTGTTGGACCACACTTTGCCCAGCTTTGGGCTCTCAGTACCTTGCCTTTTTTTTTTTTTTTTTAAATGAGAGATCTAATATGTGTTTTAAGTTGCCTAGTGAGTGTTTGTAGGGAAGACAGAGCCATACTTTACTCAGAGATGCACAATACTAGTGGCAATGGACATAAATTGTAGCAAAAGGAACTTTTTATTAGGGCTAAGCAAAAATTTCTTCATGCTGAAGGTGTCAAACATTGGAATAAGGGCCCAGAGTGGCTGTGAAATCTCCATTATTGGAGATATTCAAAATTAGAGAAGAAAAGTTGCTGAGCAATCTCACCAAACCAAGTCTTATTTTCAAGGGGGGTAGATGAGATGCTGTTCAAAGGTCCTTTCCAACCTAAAATATTCTATATTTCTGTAGTTCTAGAATGTTGTATCTACAGATAATTTGCTTGCTTTTATCTCCAGCCAGAATTTTCTTATCAGTTACAGATTTTGCCAGTTTTGTTTGGTTGGTTTGGTATTTTCCCAGCTGGCTGGGGTGCTGAGTTTTCCTGATGAAACTACCCTTAGCTTCTATTTCTCAAAATAAGCATCTGATGCCAGAAAAATTCTTTAAAATACATTGACTGACTGAAATTATTCCATATTACAGACTTCCAAGGAGGGTAATTCATGGCAAATATAATGTTTCCCCATACTTCCCATAACCTGTTTCTTTGAGATCCAAATAAATGCTGTCAGAACAACGAATAAACTGTTCTTCCAGAATGTGAGAAGTGCAATCTTTCCATATTATACTAATCTCACTCTCTAAGGAGTGAAAAAGGATTTGCTTCAGTAAAGAAATCACTCTGTTATATGACTTTCTCTTTTGTAGTCTCATATCTTATGTTTCAATGGGTAAACTTTGCAAGTCAGATTTATATTCAAGTCTAAAGTTATGTTTTGTTGCAGTAAAATCAAAGGAAGCAATGACAGATTGATCTATAGAAGAACAGGTGGGAACTGAAGAGACCTTATGAATCTTTTTCTCTACTTGGTGGCACTCACGCGCCTTTAATACGAGGAGAGAAATTTACCTGTGACATGTAAAGGTAACCTTGAATACAACTTAGATTTTTTAAGTGCCAGATTCATTTTTTTTCTGCATTAATAACTTGCACTTTTTTGGTAATTTGGAGGTCTGGGTTACATCCCCTTGTCGTCAGTGTCTCTGCCCAGCTGAGCAACATTTAAAATGGATCTCCTTCTGAGACATGTCTTCCCGACTTCTACATCTGAGACAGCAGGATGAACTCCCCTCGTGGAAGAGAGGTCTCCAGAACTAAACTTGCAGGCATCTCAGTCCACATCTAAGGCATTTTAGCAATTTTACATTGCGGGGCAAAGAACTTCATCTTACTGTTGAAGTGTCTTTATTTCAGTTTAAGGAATAAAAATTAATTGAGCTAAATATAGGCTAATTTAAGCATGACATTGAAGTCTAATGATTACAAAAGAAATGGGAGGATCCTGTGTTCAAGTAGCCACTGCTCTGTGTATTTTCCATGAAATTGCTTTGTGTAAAACACAAACCATGGAGCACAGACTGACATGCCTCTGCTGGTTCTCTTTAGCTGCCCTTCCAAGAGACCTGAGTATAAAGCTAACCTGTAAATGGGGTCAGAAATTATGAAGTTGGCTTCACAAGGATGGCATAAATATTAGCCAGCTGTCATTATCCATGTTAAACAGTTTTTACTTATAACTACTCGAATTTAACTAGGTTCAGATTATTACCAAGCAGTATCTTCACTACATCGCTTCCTTTCGATTACAAGGACATTGTATTTGATATCTAATTAGGCACTGGAAAATGCAAGTGATATTTTGGTGTCTTACACAAAAACTATACAGCCATGCATATAAAGACAACATGATTGTGATGGTTGACCAGCCTTCATTCCTGAGAGAAAACAAATCAAGCTGAAAGTGATGCTATGGGGATGTGGTAGCTACAAGGGGAAATTATCCCCAAACTAGAGTGCTACTTTGTTTTTTATGCTAGATCTGCTTCTTGAACTGCTTAATCCTGCACAAAATTGCCTAGGATCAGGACAGAAACTGAAGACCTATGTAAGTCACTGATTGTTGTTTTTCAGACAGAGTTTTGAAAAATGCATCTACTGATGTTTAATGCCATTAAAAGAATTTAACAAGTTAATGCAACAAAATTTAATTATCTTGATTTGAGTGTGTCTCTGGTTGTTGCATTTACATGATGAAAGTGCTATAAGGCTCATTATCTTAAATAAACCCCTAATTTTCTACTCACGGTTGCTAAAAGTGTTGTTCCAGAATCAGCAGCACCAAAATGAACATTTCATTCACTTCCGCATGGTTACAAGCCTTCAAGCTTAAAAGCTGTAACCTTCATGCCATGACTGAAAAGAAATCCTATTTTTATAAAAGTAGTACAAAATTGCCACTGCTAATAACAGGCCACTAGCTTCGTCCTATGTTTGCAAGGTGTCAGGACTGAGGCAGGCAGGCTTTGTCTGGGGTCAGGTCAAGCTTTACTTGAATTGCCCAGAGATTTGGGGTTTTTTTCTTGATTTTGCTGCAATAGCAACTCTTCTAAAGACCCAGTGGCTACTTCTAATTTCTTTTGGTAATATTTCTATGGTACAGCCTTTTTTTTTCCTATAGATAATAGTAACAAGTAGTTTAGTTATTCTGTGAACTATGAGATATTTATGACTGCAGCATAATGATTTTATGTAGAGGAATACAGGCCTGGCATGATAGCAAAGGCGTTACAAAGTGGGGACACAGGAGGCTGTGTAGAAGAGTACAGGTTTGGGATGACAAACGATGGGCACAGGTTGGCCCTCAATGCCCTATAGCATTGTTGTACAGAAACCTCTAAGTTTCTACCCCCTTTTCTGTTGTTACACTTCAACTTCCCTTTGAGTGCCCTGATGTTGATGACTTCAGTCTGCTTGGAGGGAGCTGGAGGAGTTGGGTATTGCATTTCAGCAGCATCTGAAGTCCTTTACCCTGACAAGTATGACACCAATGTTGAGGGTCTTTTTTTCCTTCTCTCCTTCCTCATCTTTCTATTCACCTGCTGCCATTCTTAGGTTTTCCAACATGCTTTCATATCTTGCTCTTTTTTCATGGCCCTGAAGCTGCAAATTACATCCAGATTTATTAAATATGGTGTGTCTAACATATATCAGCTATTTGTTCTCCTCTAACCCTGAAAAACAGTTCTGCCCAACTTCAGGTCTGCAGTTCTCTAACTGACCATCTGACACTACATATGTTTCCTAACTACGAAAATCAAGATGAGATTCTTGAACTACCTAATTGGAGAAAGAGTGAGTTATCCTCAACTCACAAAAAAAAAAAAAAAAGTTACAGATTTAGAGATTTTGTTTTGCAAACCACAAGAAGAAATGTAACAATAAAAAGGAAATCTGATTCTGTTGCGCATACCTTCAAAGCCAAAGACTGACTTTGAATAGATGAGAAACCAGATTTTCTGCTCTCAGATTCCATTGGTGAAACTTCCACATGAAGAAGTTGCATTGTAACAATTGTAGTCAATCACTCAGCAGTAGGAATTCGGTCTGAATATCTGACAAAACAAACTTACCATTTTCTAGCCACCCCTAATAGCTCAGGAGATGACTCTCTGGTTTGCATCAATATTGCAGTTCAAAAGTCTCTTTCAATAAGATCTTTTCAAGATGAGGGGTACATATTTGTTTTTCCAAATAACCATCACTCATGAAGAGTTCTTTCTGTGGGACCCGAATGATGATAAATATTGGTCAAGTGAGTGTCATTTAGTTTATTTTATCAGAAAGAGGACACACATCTTTGGTGACAGTAGCAAAGTTAAAATTAGTCCACATCACACTTTTCAACGTCTGTAGAACTGTTAGTCTAAATAAACATGTCTTTTTTAAAAGGAAATTGGTTTCTTGCTTTTTCTCTGAATAGTTGCTTCTAAGTAGGCTGAATTATTATAATTAAATAACCATTGCACATACATGTCACATAAATATCACAGATCCTGAAACAAGTTGCTACCAGGAAAAAAAAAAAAAAAAGGAAAAAGGAAAACAGGTAAACAGGGGTGTGTGTGTCAATCAATAAACTAAATAGATTTAATGAAACTACTTAAAGAGAATAATTTTTTTACCATAGTCTGAACTACACTTGATCTTGTTATCTACTCTTTTAGCAGTCACATGTTGTTATAACTTTATTAGAACAGCAGCAGACAAAAAAAAAAAAGTCTTAAGGCCATACCAATTTAATTTAACATGTTAGACAGTAGCCAAATATCCGCATGCTGTTATCAAAATCACTAATATGCTATGCTAACACAAACAAAAATTCTACATTTATTCTCCCTGCATATCACTAGGATTAATGTCAAATGCTCTCCAGCTTCCTGAATAAAAGGTTTCTTGTTTTTGATGTGACAAATGAGAAACAAATCTCAGCCTGAATTTTTTCATGAGCTGATCATTTTATACCGTGATTTGTATTTTTTTGACAGGCCCGAGTTTCATGTGGACCAGAGGTAATACCAGTCACCCATCCATTTTGGCAGAAAGGCAGCAGAAGACTACAAATCTCTACAAAATACTTATTCTCCATATTCTGCTCCCATTCCTGTAAAATTCAGGCTTTCCTTGCTGTACTCTATGAGTTACAGTTGTGACCTGATACCATTAAAATAAAACTAGTATGTGTGTTAAAAGTTTTCCTCACACTCTTCAGGATATTTCCTCACTGGTGTAGAGACCTGTGGAAATAACGACTCTTTTTGTGGACTATCAGCGACATGAATGCACATTATCAGGGACTGTGTGGTGTAGCATCTACATCTCGGAGAAGAAAACAGTAATTTTATTTGCTCTTTCTGTAGAGGATAAAATCAGGTCCTCCCTGTCTTGTCTTCAGAAACATGCAAAGGCACTATTAACATGGTTCTCTCACTTCTTTTGGAGGTTTATTAAAACGTTATTTTCTTGAACTATGCTCAGAGTCTCTAATTTTGCAGAACTGCCTAGAACTAACCCTGGTATGAGCTAAAATTGAAATATGGAAGAACGAAATTGTGATACAAATTCAAAACATCAGGCCAGGATCAAATCCATCATTTATTGGTTTATAAGAACTTCACTTAGCCAGAACTACATAGCACCACTAGAAAACCAAAGGAAACAATGGCATATTAAAGACTAATTCCTTCAGTCTTTCTTCTAATCGTTTTTTTCTTCAAGTTATTGAGTGTTTCTGGAAATGATTTATCTTTCCCAGAGATACATAGATTCTGGTTTTTGAATCTACTAGTACCACAGTGGATAATCCTACTTCTTTCCTCCTTTGCATCTTTGCATACAACTTTTTGCACTCATTCGGGTGCTAGCTTGACCAAGTATGAAAGCTGAGACCTGAGTCTTTGTAGCCCGAAGCTCTAGTTATATCTGTGTTTTGCACAGATTTAGGGCTATTTTCCAACAAAATTAAATACTGCAGAAGAACCGGTAGGAAGAGGACTTCAAAGCACTCATGGTACTCTCTCCCATATGAAGTTACTTGATTTCTTGAACAATCTAACTTAAATATATTTTACTTTGAAGTATTATTTTCATTGCATGATATTGTTTTTATTGTATGACATGTCATTTTCTATCCTCAAATTTATTGGCTTGTCAATTAAACAATGGTCTACTTAAATCAGTAATTTGAAACATATCATTTGCTAAATACAAGAGTCTCTATGACAACTAATTGATTGGATTGTATACAAAATTTATTGACTTGCAATTAGAATATATTGGTTTGTATGTAGCAAACTGTTTACACTATGTGTGCCATCTTCTGTGATCAGTAATCATCACATTTAAAACAGATGGGATTGTATATAGAACATACTGGGTTTTGTGTATTTTGTAATACATTGTAGCAGTTTAAATGCTCAAATATATATATGAAGTTACAGAACTCTATTAAATAAATGTTCTTTTTATATCCTCCAGCAACAGATCCTATATACTTCAGGAAACAGTCAAGCTATTAGAAATGTTTATTTATGATTCTATTTATTCCATTCTCATAGTATGTCCAAATGAAGGAACTACATCTTACTAGCTGCTAATGAAATGAAGATTCTCTGGATGAATTTTACATGAGCATATTTTACCTTTGACGTGTATATTTACTCGTATTAGTATACCCAAGACAATCTGATGACTGAGAGTCACCTGGAAAAGTTGTGAAGGTATAGGCAATTCTTCAGCATGCAATACATTGGAGAATCAAGGTTACTACCTTCAAAACAGATTTTCAGTTCTCTTTTCTCTCGGTAAATGAAATTCATGAAATAAAGGCAGGTTTCCGTGTGGGACTGCCACAGGCCATTGTCCATGGAGGTCCAGCTACTCCAAAGACCACACACATTGCCAGCCTGTCCAAGGTCCTAAACCAGGGGAAAGGAATGACACTGCATCAAAGGGCCAAAAGCTGGAAACCTGGCTTCAGGGGAACATGCACAGGAGCCATCTATGGGAAATTTGAGCACTGCATGACATAACCCACTTTAAACTACACTTAAATATGAACTAGCTTGAAAAAGAAAATACATCACTTTGGATACATATTGCATAGTGTCATATTGTTATCAAGATTGTAACAACATGAGCGGTTTTGTAATAAAACATGAGAAAAAAACCTCCCTGAGATTCTCTATGGACAAATAAAATATTTTTTTTTTTTTTTTCTGTACATTTAGAGCCTGCACAGTAAGTTTTTGACCATTTCCTCTGTCAAACCTGTTAAAAATTCCTTTCAATAAAGTGGTCCTCAGTATTGGCATGTATTATTAAGTGTATATTAACCATTACGCAAGATGTACAGGTTCATTATTATGGAAAAAAATTACTTTTTATTTTATGCTGTTCTCATATACTGATGTGTATAAGGTTCAGTTGATTATTTCTGAAAAGCTAGATCTTTATTTGAGTACAAGGGTTATATGCGGCTGATTTCAATTAAGTACTGAGTGCCCTCAAATTTTATGGGAAGCACTTGGTGCCCTGTTAAAAATAAAACAAATTGATTGGGCCTGTATGTATGTACTGTAACAAGCTTTTAATGAGGCAGTGCCGGCTCATCAGTGGTGCTTGGCAATCTGTGTTTTATGGCTTTCTGTCATCTTTATGGACTTCTCTGTTTCCTCTGTGATCTTTATTCTGATGATCTGCTATTCAATACCAAAAACCTTGTAAATGCCTTCATGCCTTCTCCTTGGATAGGAAAACCTCTTCTCTTCTTGGTCTCTTATCACTACTGATCTCAGAACCCTGCAAAATCTTCAGAACTAATTCAGATCTTGCCATTCAAAGAATGGCTTTCCCAGAAAGCTAAGGCATAAATTAAGTTCTACCCCACTTACATGTATTTACATGAAGCCTTTCTGAGCCAGATGCACTGTATCCAATGTTTTCACAAATCCTAGCATGAGTTATTAAATTATTGCATTTTTTATTGACATAAAATTAATTATTATGACTAGAATGCTCGCACACTACAATATACTTATTAAAAGGGTCAATAACTTTTCATTATGTCAAATGATTTATATTATTTTGATAGATTTTTTACTTTGAGCAAGAAGATACTGCAATAAGAATTGCGATGATCACAAATGTTTAAACTACTACCTGCTACTTCATTTCTCCAACAGCTTACACTGTATTATTAGAGTTGTCATCTACTTCACACCGAAGTTAATGACAACACTGCAATTTTATCATAAATAGAATAAGGATCATACCTTACAAAGATATTTCCAGCAGTATTTATTAAACATCACTGCTTTTTTATTATTTCACTTTCCACAAAATTAGGCAACAAGTTTGAAAGGTTTCTTGGTGAAAAAATAGACCTCACTGAGTTTGGCAAACTTTCCAGAGATGTTTATTGAAGGGGAATGGTCATAAAAAAGTAAACCTCAGGGGTCAGTATCTTAAGATGCTAGAAAGACCATAGATTATTATATGAAGAAGACTTCATGGTTCACCAACTACATTGAGAATCTCATGGTAAACCTTTTCCTCTGTTCTTTATAAACAAACTGTCCAGAAATATTTATGATTATTCTGTTCAATAGCAATGAGCAATGAAGCTGCAAGCTGTTACTTTGACAAAAATATGTTTACTGACCGCTATGGGTGAGCAACACTATGATTAGCACATAGAGACATGCCACAGGTGTATATGGGAGAGTGGGCTAAAATTAGATGCATTTACAAGACTCAGATACTCAGCACCTATGATTGATTGATTTGGATCACTTTTTTCACTGCTTTTCTGAACATTATTAATTTGACCCAAAGACTTCATCTTTTTAGAGCTTGCTGATTACTTTGGTAATTTCCAAATTCATAGTAAGTTCCTGTAGAGGAAAACACGTTAAAAAATTTTCTGAGGACAACAGAATTTTGAGCCATACAAGTGGATTTCCACATTTCAAAAGGTCATTTAATTCAAGAACAGAAAATTGTAAGGGACCACAGACCAGCAGAGTTTCTAAAGCCAAATGTCTTTATAAGAACTCAAGCAAGTTGTAGCAGGATGCAGGATGGAGGATTTGATGTGAATTTGTTTACTAACAACTACCATTTCTATAGATGTTTTTCACTATTATTAAATATATTTTCATTTAATATATTAAAATCATTTAATCGATTTAACGCAGGCCATCAACCTGAAAGTTTTAAACGTAGCAACTTGCCCCCTCCCCAATCCATAAACATACTTTAAAATATGTTTATAAACAGAATACTGGCTAGCCACACTGAAAAACAGATGTATGTAACATCCTAGATTGGGCAGAAAAGTACATAGTTTTCATCTCACCCAAAATGTTTTGAAGAGTTAAGAAGAACATTTTAAAAATTATTCTCAGCATAATTTTGTCTCATTTTTCACACAACTGCTAGTTAAGTGGAATTATCTCCATGATTCCAGAGGAAAAAGGGAGCAGACATTCATGTAAATCCACCAGTTTCTCCCTGCGAGAGCAGAGGGGAGATGACAAGTCTTCAAAGGACACTTTTGGTTTGAGTACATCCGTTTGCAGAGTCCTGGAGCTTTGGAAAGCTGATGATTCCAGGTCAGTAGGAAGCATCTGGTTGATACCACAGAGATACTTGGTATGTAACTAGGTAAATTGAGCTCAAATGCTTCAGCTGGAGCTATTCATTGACAAGACTACTCAGGAAAATCAAGGGCAATGAGAAGCAAACACAGGATGTCCTGCAGCAGTAGAACATTCTCTAGGCTATAGACATGACAGTTCTCAAGAAAACAGGAAAATGAAGCAGTGAAGTGTATATTCTCCTAAGCAGAGACTTTAAGAGATATTGAAATTAAACAGAACAGAGATGGAAGGGATCAGCTAGTTCATCCTGCTGACAATTCTGTAATGTTCCTGTGAGGATTAGCATATTGTTCAGCGTGGTGTTAAATATTCCCTGCTAGGAGCTGCCTTTTTTTTTTCCTCTTGTCTTTTTTTTTTTTTTTTCTCTTGAGAGACCATTTAAACTAGAACAGGTCTTAGTATCAGGAAATAGTCTTGTCTGTAGCCTAAATATTCATATTTCTTAATTTCATCCTATTATGTCTGCTTAGACCATGACACATAAATGCTCTGTCAAATAACATCTATCTTGTTTAACTCCTTCAGATACCGAATACTTCTCTAGTGTCTACCAGTGATTGCTTAGTCAGAAATCATTCCCCATGAGAGCTCTTTTCACACTTAACCTCTTCTTCTATGACTAAATTATTCTGCTGCCATTGCCATCTATTACCATCATATCAAATACTCACATATTCTAAATGAAATAGAATATCTGAAATTTATCATTTATAAAGCAACAGTGGGAGAACAAACTCCAGTGTGAGTTATTTTATGTCAACTGTCATTTGCTTTAAAAGTTCTCATCAGTCTACCACAATAAAGCATGAAATAGAAGACATACGTTCCTCTGAAAACATCCCCAAAGGTTCAAACTTAAAGATTCCTACTGTGTCAAATATCAGGCAGTCTGCCAATAAGCTCGATTAGAATTTTTTGACTAAATTAAGTAGCACACAATAAAAGCACACGAATGAAAAAAAGCACCCTCCCAATGAATAGCTTTCCTGTAGGTGTAACAAAATCTTTTCTGCACTGCTCAAAATAAGTCTCAAATTATCGTGATGTTATTTGACTTTAGGAATGCACAGATGTGTTAAGCATTTCATTGGGAATAGAGTGTGGTTAGTTGGACAAGCAGAAAGCATACATAATTAATTTCACTCTTACAGTGCCTCTGCTCTTTAACATGATATTTGTTACCGAAGCAAAAGAAGCTTACTAGGTACCATGTTTGGCTGACAACATTGAAGGGAATTGTTAAAAAAAAAAAAAAAAGAAAATCTGTTTTCATTCCACTCTCAAATTTGCACCTAGTTTCAGACCGTATGTCTGCATTTAGTGTTTTAAAGCAGGCACAAAAAGAATGGCAGGTTCCTGCAGAGAAATATGTCACTGGTGATAAACAGCCCCAAAGTCAGTAGAGCAGATAATGCATTGCAGGTCAGAAACTACACCCCTGACAATACTGCACATGCAGGTAATACACCAAATGTCACATCTGAAGGGGCTAATGCTTTTTCTACCGCTACATCCTCAACAAATTGTAGTACATAGCTGAGGTACTTGCTGACATGGAAGCATGAAGGAGTTTTAGGAGGCAGAAAATACAATGAGAAACCGAACAAGATAGACCACCAAAGCAACAAAAACTCCAGCAAAAATAACAGCCCAACTCTCATCAGCAATATAAGCCAAATAGTAAATCATCTTAGATTGTAATTGTAACCTATAAAAAAAGTAATTGTTCTTTATAGCTCTGTATGAAAAGATTAAGCCCTCTAGACAGAAAGGCATCAGACCTTAATAAGGTTAAAAATTGCTTGCTTGTTTGTTTTTAGTCTTAACACGTTTTATCCTTTATGTGCAGGATTTTTAACAGCACATTTCCCTTTAACAGATGCAGTTGAATTCATCTATGTTGTTTGTAATTCTTAGTTACATCTTGACATATCTTTATAGCACTGACATTAACTCATTCATTCTTACCGTACATAGATGAGCTGGAAATGCAACACAGAGATAGTATTGGAAAATCTGCCTAAAATCAGATTGGCATTGCTCCTGGCATGTAGTGTTCCTGCATTTCCCTGACATGCTCATTTTCCCAGCCCTTGCTGCTTCTTCCTCACCACCCTCCCAGAGTATCGAGGAAGACCTAGACTGTAGCATTAACTCAGTCTTTAACACAAAGCTGCAAAAAACACTGATAGGCAGAAGCACCTAATTAAGTTCCTCATCTGGACTAAGCTTTCCCATAGTTTGGGTGAACATATCAGAGGTCAACACCTGAATGCACAAGCACACACGCATATATGAAGCTAATGCTGTAGTCTCTGACCCAGAACAGGGTGGGGTGGGAAGAAGCACTGGCAATTAAATAGACCCCCTATAGTCCCAGGGTAGCCTGAGGAACAATTTTAAAGGGTTTTCTTCTGTTGTACACACTATGCAGCTTCCAGATTAGCTTCACATAAAACTGCTAAATTCAGCAGACCATTTTCAAGGAGGAACATGTTAAAATGTAGAAATATTTTCAGTTGCGGAGGATGGCAGGTCTATTTTCTATAATGAGTCACTTCTTGATGATCTGAGAGTTTTCTTTTCAGGTCTAGAGTCAAATAAAAACTTGGAATATTTTTAAATCATCACTTGTCTTAGCTAGCAGGTAATTCTACTAGTGGCTTACTTACCCAGTCTTGTGCTCAGAAAATCTGCCTAACAGAGCAACATGCTCTTTGCAGCACATGCTAATCAGGTATATGGTGATTCCCAGGTTTTGTGATGATGGTACCAGGAGCTACAGAACAATGATGGACAAACATCATGATAGCTGGCAGCACATCCTTAACTAGGGTTCTTTCCATGGTATGCAGCCTATTCTACAGCCTTGTGGATGACTCTGTGATATCTTCTTGCCCTAGATTTTTAATTAGCAGAATACTTCGGAAGGAAATGTCTTCTGAAAGGAAGAGGCACCATGAAAACTGCTTGGAACTAATACAATGCTGTATTTATTTGAATCTCACGAGTAAGCATTCACAGCAGTGATTCACTCTGCACTGCTGAATCAGCCAGTCTAGTGGGATGCCAGAGATAAGGGGCCCATCTCTGGGACAGTGAGTAAACTGAAAGTTTGTTGAAAGAAAAAACATGCTTCATCTTCTAAAGCTAAGTGAAAGACAATGTTTTATTAAACCATATTAATGAGCTACTAATACTCAGGCACTTGAGACTTGTCTTTGGTGAGGAACTGATGAAAAACAGAAATACTGCACCATAGATACAAAACTATAACGTGTACTGGAGAAAGAAACTACATTTCTTACTACATAGATGTAGTCTCAGTGGCAAATGAGGATTTATGTGCATAAACATCCTACATTTACCTACAAGACCATAATGAGGAGGCAAATTTGATCTGGTATATGATAGGGCTGAGTCATATAGCCAGCGGGTCATTAGTGGAGAGCTGTTGTTTACACATTCCACTTTAATTACATTAATATTTATTAAGAAATCTGCTAGAGTTTAATGTCATCAGTTATCATTAAGAAATTCTTCCATATGGGCAGGAGGACTTAATGCAACACGCTGTTTGTACTACCACTTTTTACCTTTCATTATTCAGGCATTTTTCACTACTGAAAATGAAATCCTCATATGCCTGTGGAACTACTTATTTTAAGTTACAGAAAACTTGCAAAGCCTGGCATGTCAAATTGGAATATAAAATACAAGATATGACAATACCAGATCAAAGTAGCAAACTGTATATATGACAGCTGTCTGTAATAATAGTCTTGCCAAGTGGTTAAATGTTGATGCAGGGACCAGGTAAGGAATCACGCTTCCTGACAGACAATGACTTTAAATATTTCACCTTGCAAGTTCAATTCTGCCTTAATTTACACAGGCTCAACTCATGTCAACCGCTGAGAAAAGATCTGAATTTGTATTTTTCCTGCTCTTAAAAACAAATATGGTAAATATAAGCTACAATAGTAGTGTGAATTCTTTCATAGAAGAAAGGAAAAATTCTTTACACACAACGTGCTCACACTACAGTCTCAAAGTAGCCAAGAATCCAAACACAAGTGGCTCGTTAAGATCCTCCCAATGCCATAATTATGCAGCTGTTCCTGTCAGGGTGGCTAAAAACAGCAAGTTGGATTTCTCCATGCTATTTAGTGGCCATTGCAGTGGACCGATATCCATGGAGCCCTATGTCAAAGAATTTTGACCCCTAATCTATTTCATAGTTTCCAATGGAATATTTTCAGGGCAGGCAAGAGCACTTTCTGTATGTCTGCCAAAGCATTAGAATTATGAAAATATGCTGTCAGTCAACACAAACAATGGGTTGATTTGATATGACATAGCATACAGGAGCCCAACTCCATACTAAACTTGTTCTCCCTTTGTACTTCGATAGATAGGTATTCGTTACTGCCTACTTGGTGACCTACTTTTCTCTAAACATCTCACAGAGTCTAAATGATCCCATTAGGACAGTAAGAATTGCAAACCAGATGACAAAACTAAACCCATGTCATCTTAAAGGAAGATTTGTGTCCCTTTCAAACGAAAATTGATCTCTTAGTTTAACACCACTGCAGTTCACAAGCCTGGAAGCTGAAAACTACTTGTCACTCTGACAAAGCTGTCGCAAATTATGATATAAAGCTATTTTAAAAAAGAAACTTTTCCATTAAAATTATTAATTTACTGAAAAAAAAGCAAACACAGAATACCAGTAATCGCTGCCTTGACTAATCACTTCTACCTCAGTTTCAGATGAACTCAGATGATATTGTCTCCTTCACAGCTTCCAGAACGACCTTGCACCTCATCCTGTCCTCCAGTTCCTTTCCAGGCAGCAGGAAATTATTTAGACAAAGTATCCAGCTGTCTGAACTGTGTAGCCTAGTGCGAAACCTGTTAAATGCCTTTCTTTGTTCACACGCAGACTAGGTGATTGCTTTGATAGCAACAGTTCACACTGCTACAAAGAAAAACTTAAGAGGATGAGAAAGATTTGAAACATTCCTGGGTGAAATCTGAAGGGTTTTAGCAGGATAACGACTTCTTTTTCTCTCTGAGGGGAGTCTGGTAAGGAAATCTTGCAAGAAGAGATTTGTCATGTAGCACGAAAGGGAATGAAATAGCCAGCTTTTTCCTCCAGAAAAACTTAAAACGTTTTCTCTCTATAACCCCTGTTGATAATTTCCCACCAATACATTGATTTGTATTCTTTTTCCTCACAGCTCAGGATGCAAACTCCCTTCACTGAAAAAGCCCAGGACTCTATTTGGACCTTTTATGCTGGAACTGCATCCATTAAGGTTTCCCTTGTGCTGACCAGCGCTGTCATTTAGAACTTTTGGACATGCTTCTTGAGCACAACCTGTTTCCTCATCTCAGAAATGGGCTATCACCGTTGCATCGCCCTGAGCTGTGTGAATAGAGCCGACCTTCCCCAGGGTCCTTACCAGCATTAGGACACTATTTCCCAGAGCAGTCCTGTTTCTGGTTTGTCTCTGAACAGAAACAGTGGGCTGCTGCACACTTTCCATAGACAGGCCTGGAAAACAAAGTCCTCACTTAAAAATTACAACAAACATAGCAAGATGAAAAATTTCTCACGTTGTTTCTTCACCCTCCTCTGCTGCCTTGAAACAAAACAGTTTTCTGTTCTGTTTCTGGTTTCCTCCACTTTTCTCCAAATATCTGGCAGGACCCTCTTTTTATAAAAGCAAGATCTTATTGCCATTAGAGCCTGCTAAGATTCAGCACGCGCCCAAAATCAGATGTCCAGGTGTGTAGTTTTGCATAATTATCAGCCTCTTAGATGTTACTTCTTTAGTGTGCTAAATGCAAGATATTCTCCTAAAATTTCCTAAGCATTTTGACCTAGCACAATGGTGTACCTCAGACAAACATAGAATTATTTCATACTAAGATATGATCTAAAGACATTTTTTTCTTCTTTTTTTCTCTAGCATTTGTGAGTGGAAAATTAACAAGAACCCTAGACCTTATAATTCTTAATTTATGCTTCCTGATGCACTCAGTTTAATCTGTTAGTATAAACAATAAAAATAATAGGTAGATGCATATTGGACATACATGTCGTAGGTGTGATTGTCATCACCAGCAGATCACATATCATCTCAATTTGTCTTTCTATTGCATCTGCAGCATGGTTTTACTTTCACTGCAATAAACTTTGCACAGAGACTAAAATGACTAAAAGACTGAAGCCAAGGAGAGACATAAGGATTTTATACTATGTTTACAAAATACGAGACACTAATATGAAACCAGTTACATCAGTTTGGTAAAGAGTTTCACTTTTGTGCTTATGATCTTGCACAGATGTAGTTGTTCTGTCTATTGAGCTACACATGATCCAGCTGCAAGTAAGCTGCTCTGTAAAAGCAAAATAAAGCTGAATTCAAAGAGAATGTTCCCATTGTCTAGGTTATTTACTTATTGAACTGTCCCACTGAGGATAAACTTGTGTTGGCGCACTGTTAATGTTACTATACCTTCAAAGTTACAGAGGAAACAGGATAGTAATTTAAAAGTTAAGGAAGTAGGATAGGAATGAGCCAGGCAACTCCAGTTAGATAGTGAGTCACAGATAAAGACTTTCACTTGCTTGTACAAAACCTTTTCTGCTAGCCTTCCTTTTCTCAGGCCTATAGATAGATGCAGGGGATGTATGTGGATGGGTCACTGCTCAGCATGCAGTCTGGCAGACTCTTATTTGTTCCACTTGGCCTTGCAGCACCATCATGTGGTTACTGTTGAGGAAAGACGATAGCCTATCACAAATACCACCTGCCTGCCCTAAGTCCAGATGGAATTTGTAAGCAGTCTAGGAGATGGAGCAAAGCCTATGTAGGACGGAGATGGGAATAACAAGTACTCAGAATGAAGAACATTGTTTTCTCAAGGTCATTTGGTTTCTTTTCCCTTGTTATTAAGTATAATAATTTATACTACTCGAGCTGTTCCTGTTTTTATATCTCTCAAAGAATGAGATCCAGGTATTTGTTTTGGCTTTCTGAACATAAAACCATGGCTGATCTTTACTTCTTCTATAGTCCATCTGACTTTAATGCATTAGAACTTTTCTGCTCAATATTCTGACCATGGAAAGAAGTGTTAAATCTAATAGAAAAAAAGCCAGAATATCATAGTATTTTTTTTTCCTATCAGATTTGTAGCATTCTGGCAATCAACCATGGACCTGAATTTATTGAACATGAAGTGAAGCAGATTCTGGCTTTGACCTCACAGTTGCTTCTGTAGGATTGTTTTCTCCACCTGGCCTAAATAAGGGAGAATTTCTTCATTTCTAGCAATTGGAATCAAGCTGAGGGAGAGAGCAGTATGCCTGTACCAGAAGAAGCCTTTGGTCCTATCACACAGCAATTTCTGACAATTACATTGAAGTGATACCATTCGGACTGGTTCAATATTTACAAGACATCATAGGTACAGTTGTCTTGTATGGGAGAGGGGGAGTGGAAAGCAACATAATTTTATGCCAAAGCACACTACTTCCCTAGGAGCAGCAACGATGAAAAGACAATGTCAGAATCTGCATGTAAACCCCTGAAGTATGAACCCTGTTAAGCTATCTAAAAGGGTTTTCATATAGAAGTACAGATCTCAGCAATCCAGCCAATTTTATCACATGTGCAGATACAATAAAATGATGCTCTTGTCAATGTAGTCATAGTAAAAATTCAGTGTTTAACTTCCAGGTCACAGATGTCGCAGTGGAGAATTTTAGAGTATATTATCCAAAGTGGCAGTGGCCTATTTTAACTAATAAGCAAATCTTTTCTTCCTCCAAAGTTAAGAAATTTGCTGAAGACATGGTCCAAAATGCATTTCCTCATCCTGTTTCCTTCCGGCTTCTGGGTGCTAAATGAGCTTTCTTCTCTATTCATCTTCCCAAGCTACTATAAAAACTCGTGTGTAGGCTAACAGTTAAATCAAAATCAAGGAACTGGCAGAGCAATGTGAAAGACATTCATTCACTACAATTATTATAATTTCTCACTCTTAAAAAGTCTTGCTCATCTTCCTCTACATTTTCCTTGCTTAAAACTGAATATGCACTTTCCTGCAGAAATAAAATTCTATTTGCAGAAAAGAGCATTTGTCACCAGCTGCAAAATTCATAGGCTAAAATCCGTTAATATCTGATAATACAGTAAAATAAAGCAACAGCGAAGTACAGTGCTATAGCAGGGTGGACAACAAATCCTTTGAGATGAAGGTACTGCAACATTATCATTCTTTGTGCTTCTCAAAGCCTGTCTATAATACATTACCCTTGGTATTCCTGCAACAGTTAAATCTTTTTAGGGAGACAGCTTGTCATGCCACACAGACTCTGAAGCTGACTCCTAAATTATTTTGGTGTTTTACAGACCTTAGAGTTCAATGAAACTCTTAAACTAGATGGGATTATTGATACCATCATTGTGCTGTAAAAAATTACGCTTAAATGCTTGTTGTCCTTTTCCATATTTCTATTTACACAACTGCTATCCACTAACAACAAATTATGTCCTAACTATATCTCCATTTACACCTACTGCATAGCTAATTTGTTCCAAAGAGCATCCTGCATCGTCATTTTCCACCGCTCTTTTTTTTTTTTCCCCCCTTTTTTTCCCCAATAAATGTTTTATCCAGAGCATTATAACATTGAACTTCGAGGATTTACTGCAGCTCTGGGATATATTCAGGATATTACACATCCCATGTTCTCTGTTAAGAGATAGTATAATATGCCTGGATTACTCACAGTCTGACCTGGGAATAGTTTATTCTGTGATAAATTCACAGGACTACTCAGTATTCAGCACTACTCCATGAGGAAAATCTCATAAGTTTTCATGCAGAATGAAGTAATTTTATTTGGAGACATCAACATTAACATTCTCAACTTGCCAAGAATTCTGTTATAATGGCTAGTCTGTGGGAGCCTGTATAGTGCAGCTAGAAGTGCCTTCAGTGTTAAGGATATGAATATTACTTAGTAGAAAGGAGATAACAGGTCTCTGCCCCTGCGAGTCTGAGTACTTGTTCCTTATCTAAGAAGATAGATTGAAGGATTAAGTTGAGCAAAAGTCATAGGTGCAGGTGGTATAAAAGACTAAAGCAAGGAAGGTGGTCATGCTTTCCTTGTTCACAAAAGCACAATAAACAGCAGTGGATCACTTAATAATGCAGCAAGATAGACTCAAGTCAGACATTACAAAAACTTTTGTGAAAATTTTGGAACATATTAGATATATGGTTGATAACAGCTTACAGGAAAGGGATGGTCCTAGTGACTTTTCAAACTCTTTCCAACAAATTACTCGATCATTATGTCACTGGTTTTCTGAATATTTTGGCATCTAATGCCAAAATATCCAAGTTAAGAGTATTGGAAAATAAGTTATATTTATTTCCAGTCTTCAGATATCCTTTTTTTTTAGACTTCTTCTTTCACATTTGTCTTCACAAACAGAATTTAACCATTTTAAATATATAAGCAAGGGACCTGACTTTAGTTATGTTTTATGGCTTTGAATTCCATAGATAGTCTTTAGCATAGTCGCTGGAATAACACTGCTAAACACTTCAGTGATTTTGACAGCTTCCCAGCTATCACTTGCTGTTGCTTTCACAACTGAAAATCAAAGTTGTTATCCATAAAATATGAATGATAAACACAAAATGTAGCCTTCCCCAAGTCCTCAGGCTTTCATGGCTTTCTTAAGACAACACATGGCAGAGGGTGATTAATCGGGTGATCAAATTGCTACTTGTCTTCATTGCTGCTTTACTATTTATCCTCGGACTGCAGAAACAAGCCACTGCTGAAGTATTCAGGGCTGCTGCTGCAGGGTGAAGATGTCAGAAGCAGAGTGTGAAGTCATTATGACCAAATAGGTAAGCATTTCTCTTCAGTTGATCTCATTCACTTTCTTTTGGAGAGTGAGAAAGTGTTGGTCACGCCACTCTCAGCATTTGGCCTGATAACTCGGTAGAACTCAGAATACCTGGCAGAACTAACGCAGAAGACCAATGTATATATTTCATGACATTCAAGTGAAAATTAACCTCACAGGAATGCTGCCGTATCTTCCCATACTTCATTTAAAGATAAACTTGAAGTATTGATTTTCAAATTTTAAGTGGAAGAAAAATAGCCACATTTATTTTAAAAGGCACCACGCATAATGGATTATAAAACAATCTCTGACTTAATGTAAGACCTTTAAAAGGTAGAAAATTGGAATCCAAGACACGACCTAAGACCTTTCCTAAAATTTCTAAGAATTTATCTGTATTTTTTAGTTCCAAATTCAGACCATTTCCTGTTTTACTTCTGGTAGCATGCAGAGTATTTCTCTTTCTTAATCAGGTTAACGGCATGTTAGTCCTGTAGACTTAATTAAAAGACATCAGTAGTTTTATTGAGGGGGGGCAGGATGTAGCAGAAACAAAGTTTTTTAGTAAATACATGTTATGAAAATACAGAATGTTTATTTAGAATAAAATGCTTCAACCCCCTCGAAGTAATCTTTACACATATATATATATATAGATAAACTCAGACTTGCAGATGGATTTTGTACCCTTTAAGATTTCTGCAAGTACTTACACTGGTTTACGTGTATTAATACATTTTCAACTACAGGGATGTAGTTACACAGGTTTATGTGGAGGAAAAAAAAGCAGATACTGCTACTTCTACCAGTAAGAGAAATATATGTTAAATTCATCCTATGCACCACTAAACTACTCCAAGATATCCTTGTGAAGGAAAGGTGTAACATGAGGCAGTATCCTCAAGGACGGAGAAAGTGCTTGCCTGACTGATGATCTCCTGTTAACTTCCAGAGAAGGAAAAGGTTTATTACTTATTTTGATGCTGCTGGAAATTTGAACCCAGATTGTGTGTGTCACTGTGAGGGCTGAGCTGAAATGTCTAAGTGCCATTTCAGGGCACCATT
The DNA here is from genome assembly GCF_036013445.1 of Caloenas nicobarica. Classification (NCBI taxonomy): domain Eukaryota; kingdom Metazoa; phylum Chordata; class Aves; order Columbiformes; family Columbidae; genus Caloenas; species Caloenas nicobarica. The sequence continues at coordinate 9,374,547 of NC_088256.1, forward strand.
GCATAAGCTAGATGTTACATTCAATCATGTTTTGGCCACTGCTAACAAGAAAAATGACTAGAAATTCCAAAATATGATTAAAGAATGTCTACCCAGGAGAAGGTATTACTATACTCAAACCAATATAATTATACCACTCTGTTAGTACAGGTCTCTATCTTTGGAATTTAGCGGTTTTTTCGTTTTCTTTCTTATGTTGCTGGTGGTTTTGCTAAAATTGAACCACTTCCAAGGAGACACAAATAACACTCTAAACAGTGCTGTAAATCCTGAAACGTGTTTCTTTCGAGAGTCATATCACTACAGCTGTATCACTAAATTTCCCCATTCCAACATTTCTCATGCTATGCTTAAGCTTATTTAATATCGTATACCCTGTTGTTTTGTTCATAAGGAAGTGGTACACAGAATAGCAGAGCTGCAGAATCGTGTTAGAGAAGATGACTGCAATTGCTGTCATGGTGAAATAGACTGGAGTCACTAAAGACACTGTAACGTGATGCACTGAACTGCCTGATTTGTGCAGCACAACGCTCATGTATTCCAAAGCACATGTATAGAACTCTACTCCCATATCTTCTAGTAATCAATAAATTATAATTTTGCTGAGCTATTCTGACTGCTGTTTGATAAAACTGGATTTCATATTATTATGATAATACAATATGTATAAGAAAACACCTTTAAACATGCAATCAAACACATTTTAAAAAGCAAATTGTTTAATCTCCCCAGGACTCCAGATGGCATCATCGATTTTTTTTTGTTTTTGTTTTTTTTTTTAGAAAGACTGTAGGGAAGTCTCTGTACACGTCTGCTAGTTTACTGCAGTTCTTAACATCTTCTGTAAAACTGTTGGAAGCGTAAAGGCTTTCCTGACAGGAATAAAATACATATGAAGAAAGAGCAGAAATAAAAGTGAAGAGTTCAGGAAGTTCAGATTAATTCTCTAGTTGAGGCTTTCACAGATGGCTTTTAGTACCAGTCGCATTTATATGAATTGCATTCAGTTGTCATTGACTTGTAATTGATTTCTTACCATTTTTTCCTCTCATTAATTATATTGCCTTAGATTTTCTTATTCACCGTATAGAAAATATCTCTGCAAGTGAGAGTTACTAACCTTCTGTTAGAACTACTAAAGCTTGGAGATGTCAAGCAATGCCTTCTATTTGATGGAAAACACTTAATGAAACACCAGTACTGGTGGGTGCAAATAGAAACTCAAATTTACAAATCTGACATGTTTTCTTTAAAAGGCAAATTAAGATTTTTTTATTTATTTATCTTTGCCTGCATCTCAAATGACCCTGACTCTGCAGTAAGAAAGCAACTCAAAAAAAACCCCCAAAAAACAAAAAGGGCAGCAGGTAGGGCTAAGGTATAGTCTGAATTTAAGACGAAAAGGAATTAAACACATCAGTGAAATGCTTTTAAAACAAAGTACCTGTTTTAAACTGACCACTGCTCAGAGAACAGGTTAGCAATTTATGGTGTGGGAGGCAATCTATTCATCTCTATTCAGCAGCCCATAGTACAACTGCCACAGAACACAAGCCAAGAGCCATGGCACACTGAACAAATCTGTGAGAGGCAGCTCCTCCTAGCTTTTGGCTTCCATCCTATTCCAAACCCGTCAGAGGGGTGTTATTGGCATGATCTACCTCTGCATTAAGGAAGAAATCAGTAGCATCTTGTTTCTTGAGAAGGAAACTCAGGAGGAGTCAGGAGACGATGAGAACACATAACCTCTAATTTAGAAAAGAAAATCAAATTTAGCAATTAAATGGGGTTGCCAAGGCCTAGTCTGCAGGCCAAACTCTCCAACTGTTTTGATCCATGTTGTATGGGAAATGAACACATAGTCTGGGCTGGGGGAAAGGAACTGGCAATGGGATGATGCTGAAAATTTTGACAGGCTCAAGGATATTACATTTGATAAGTGACTGACTGCAATTATTTATTTGGAAGAAAGACTGGCACAGTCTCTTTGTGTGTACACACACAAAGTACAAAGTGACATTTCGAGAAGTTCAAGAATGTTGAATAATTCCTACCAAATTTAAGCCAATGCTGGTCCTCCAGGGCCCAGATGATCCATCTATTAAATGAAGCCTGTCTACCTCTCAATGGAAGAGGCATTAGGACTGTGACTAAAACTTAGAAGAAATGATATATCAGAGTTTTGCACAAACGAGCTATGAAGAGATCAACAAGTGACCCTGCTAATAAATAACACTACTAACAAGTAACATTTTTCTCAAAAATTAATAATGACCAACCTTGACCTTGGGTCATTAAAATGATAAGTTAAAACAAAATTAAATATTAACCATTAATTCAAGCATTCAAATCTAACCTAGCCTTTAGGTCATCTTAGTGACAAAAAGAAAAAAAAAAAGCTATAACACAAACACTGATCAACCTTTATGGTGACACAAACTCAGACCATGCAGACTTCACCAATATACCCCACCCACCAGGTCTACTTGTCATACATGCTACCGAATCCTTCACCTTATTGTATAAATTGTAAATCCATTGAGCAAGTTCTTGCCATCTCCAACCCTCACCGTAGACATTAGGACCTCTGCAATAAACTGACTGTACAGCCTTTTATTTCCAAGCTCAAACTTAACTGAGTATTACACCAAAACTAACCACCTGCACTCTGTAGAGTTTTAGCATTACTTAGTCCATCTGTAATCTTACTTCAGAGCCTCTCTTCCTAAACCCTGGCTTAATCCTTGGTCCTAATCCTTGATTATTCTCATTTTTAATACACATGTATTGAAACCAGACACATCAATAATACTTCCTTCACGTGATCTGCTGTTGATCTAGAAGATTCAGTGACACATTATTACTGTAGTCTTCATGCCTTCATAATAATCCTAAAGGCATCTCCAGCATCAAAAAGCATTAGCCATCACTACATTTACTTTTGATATCAGCTACTGGTCTTGACAACATTAGGCTTCACTCTCACTTTTCCAGGATTTAAAGCAGTCAAAACCAGCCAGATATCTCCTACTTTTTTTCCCTTTTATTACAGAACTAACCCAAGCCACAGTGCCAGCCTAGACTATAGATGTGACATTAGGCCTTTATTTCACTTTTTAAATTTATTTGCCCTTAAGAGAAATAAGAATTTAACAGTGTCAGAAATTTCGACAAAGCGGAACAGAATTTGAACTCTCCAGGGTGATGCTAAATTCTTTTTTTTTTTTTTTTTGAGTGTTCAGGGTGATGCTAAATTCTTTTTTTTTTTTTTTTTTTGAGTGTCTATACCAGCATATTGCATGGCTTTTATCTCAGTGCTGTAGAACAAAAGGTCACACATATATCTCCATCATTCATACATGTATCCCTATCTTAGGGATACTCTTGTTATCAAGAACGTATTTCTAACTACATTTCCCCAAACTTGTGCTGTAGCCAGCATCCCTCATGTCAAAGCTGTAAACATTAAACTCTTATTTCTGTCTAGGTAGGAAAGTTTGAGATGCAGAGCTTATTGTTAATGAAAATAATATAATGCTGTATGCCTGAAGAGCTATTTTGGAGATAGTCTGACTAGAGATGTGTACTATATTTTAGAAAGCCTCGGTAAATTATCGTAAGTAAAAAACAAGTAAATAGCTGTAAAGTAAGCAGTTTGTATTCCAAGTTCATTTAATCTTTAAAGAAAGTAAGCTGCATAAATATGAGGCTTTTTTTTTTTCTTCCTACAAAAACTTTTTTATGAAGAAAATCCTGAATTGGCATTTTTGCTTCAGCTGAAACTTGTAATAGGAAAGTAAGTCTTTCGTGGCTTTAATCAGAAACATTAGGGCTTGAAGTCTGAACAACTGTTTATTATTCCGCTATCTGATAAAACTTCAGAACCCTAGGGAAACTAATTTAAAAGAAAGACCTGAGATCTAGACAGCTACTGCAAATCTAAAACTAGTCATCCAAAACAGAAACAAGAGAGACTTTCAGTTTACCTGATAAATCTCTATCTGAACAGTGGTATCATAATTAATGAACAATAATGAATAGAAGCACATGATAACCACTTCAAATCCCTTGATTCATAACTCACCAGAAATGGAAGGAAAACAGGTTTCAGGGTAATTTGATGTTGTAATGCATGCTAGATTGTAATGAAAAAAAAAGCAGGCCCGACTATTTAAGCATTAGCTAAAAGAAAAGGACAAACAAACTAACAAACAATGAAAGTTGCTAAATTGAGCTTTGATCTCTTTGACTAGCTTTAACTAGAATCTTCAAGGTGTTTGGGGGGAAATTTCATTCTTCAGAATTGATACATTAAATATCAATTAGGCTGTTAGGAAGTTAGAGTTATCAAGTCCTGATTGAGCAGAATATTTAAGCCTCTAATTAAATCCTTTCCTATTCAGCAAAGAAATGTACATACACATTTATGTGCTTGACGTTATACAGACTATTATACAAAAGAAAAAGGAATTTTGAAATAATGACCTTTAAAATGAATCAATTTAAATAGCAGAGAGGAAAAAAACCCATATTTTACTATATTCAAACATGTTTCCATGTGCTTAAAGATCTTTAAAAAGTTTTAGCATTCCCTACAGATTTTTGAGCACAGTAAGGCATCCTGCTAAAAATGAACTGATAATAAACTTTGGTACATTGAACATACAAAACCAGTAAGTCAACGAAAGACGAATTCAGGAAACAACAAGCAAAAGGAATCAAAGCTAGTAACCTTCTTTTTTTCCCCCACATATATCAACAATACGAGACCTTTTAAAAAGCCTATAAGGTCAATACACATACTCCAAGAGAAGCATTCAGAGAAGCCAGATTCTTTGCATATGTACCCTGTGGCAGAAAGAGGGGATGTTCTCACTCCAGAATCCTTCTCCGTGGAGGACTCAAAGGATCTGTCTGAAACTGAAGTGACTGTAGAAAAGATTCCATGGCATTTTTACATTATGAACAATATCAAATCACAAGGACTAAAAGGTATTAATCTAAGACATCTAAGGGAAGTCAAACAGCCAGATCACTTACTGCAGTGAATAACCATTCACTTAAAATCACCTTGGTGTCTGAGCATTGGGGATGGAAAAATATGGTACCAAATTTTAGAATGCCAAGATAGATGTGAGAAATAACATGTCTGGAAATCTGACATCTATAGAAACTGTAAGGAAAAAAATTAATGGACATCTTGACAAAGATTATGTCCTTTGAGAGAGTCAACCTGCCTTCTATTAAAGGAAATTGCCTCTCACAAACCTTAAAGAATTCTCCAAAAAGGTCACCTCTGTGCAGTTAAAAGTGATCCAGTTGACAAAAGTCTACAGGTATTTCTAAAAGGCTTTCAACAAATTTCTCCATCAAGGCTTTGAACAAATTTCTCCGTCAAGGCTTTGAAAGAAACTAAGAAGCTATGGCATAAGAGGCAATGTCATGGATAAATGATGGCTTGAAAGATAGGAAACAAAATGTAGGAATAAATGATCTGCCCTCATGAAGAAGGGAGGTCACTAACGGCATTCTGCAGGGATGTGTACTGTGGCTGTTGAACATTGACAAGATGGAAGAGGGATCAAGTAGTTCGGTAGTTTGGTGATAGAAGTTCAACAATACAAAGTCATTCAAAGGGGTAAGGACAGAGCAGCTGTAAAGAACTGCAGAAGGATTTTAAAGTAGAGCAGCTAGGCACTTACACCAGACAAAACTCAATGAAGAAAAACATGAAGTGATGTATGCTGGGTGAGCAGAGCACTCCTAATTTCACATATAAAACAATAGGCTCCGAGGTGACTTTTATCATTCAGGACTGAGACATTAGGGGTTATTACAAAAAGTTCCATGACAATACCAGCCTGAAAGACAAAGCAGATGTTAATCATTATATAAGAAAACAAGACAAAGCACCACAAGTAACCACAAGTAATATAGGATTCACCAATATCTTCCATATTGCATGCGGTTCTGATGCTCAAGATACCTCAAAGAATGTACTAGACTTTGAAAAGGTTTAGAAGAGGGCAGCAAGCATGATCGAAGCTCAATAAAAAGCCTTCCTTACAAGAAGTGATCAAGTAAGCAAAGACTCCTCTGTATGCTTCAACAGAAATCTGTAACTGTGAGTGGCATGGAAGGGGTGTCTCTGGATCAATTTGCTGACCTATCACCAGCCCTTCATGTATAAGAACTAGATGGCATCAAATGAACTACCAAGATACAGGTTCCTACCTACCTTAGTCCACCATTAATGCAACATGTCATTAGGATGTGTAACTCCTTGCCAAAGAACATCACTGATGTCCAAAGTTTACAGTAAGAGCCTGGATGAGCTGATGGAAGAGAAATCCTGTAGTAATCATGCATGAGGCTATACTTTGTCTTTCCAAAGCTCTTCTGTTGAGTTTGTCAGCAAAAGACCTTTCTTGTGTGACTTTGAGATTTCATACGACACCACTCCACCCACCATTGTTGAAGAAGCTCACAGAAGGAAGATATACCGTTTAGAAAACCTCTACTCCTAGATTAAATATTTACCATGTCAGCTGCTCTGTCAAAAACAATGCAGAATTTCAATGATACATAATCTCAAGCATGCTGTTCTTCATACTTCAGCTCCCCCAGAAGACAACCAAGAAAGGGCACCAGAATGGTATTTTCTCTTCAGTGTAGCAATGCAAGTTAATCATTACAGTCAGAACAGGAATATGAGAAGGAAGAGCTCCTTTTTTTTTTTTTTTTTCTCCAAAAAGCACAGAGACAGGAGTACATAAAGACAGTCTATATTGAAATAATAAAAAGCTAAGAAAGGGCAGAAAATCTGTGGCTATTAAGAAAAAAAGCTTTCAGAAAGAAGCCTGAAAAAGAAGGCATGGCAGCCTATATACAGTAAGATTTTATGTCTTAGCATGACTGTACCCATAGCATACTCTTGATTAATTTGCTGTTTTACTTGTTGGCTTACCTTCCCCTCTCTAGTCTAGGGATGTGAACAAAATCTTTTAATTTTTGTTGTCGAACAGTTAAAAACTGCAGACTTTAACAAAATAAAATCCTTAATCATTTTGGATCATGTTTCTAGTACTTCTACAAATTATTTTTTTACTCTTTTCTGACCTGAAACACAATCTCCCTCATCAATCTCTGCTATTCACCTCGTGAATGCTGAACCCTGAACACTGATCATGAAGATAACAAAAAGTAAATTAAAAAATGTCACTGGTAACCTTAGATTTTCAAAATAAGTTTGGGTTTGCAGTTCCGGATTTTTTTTTCCTCTGCCAGGAGTGTTATTCAGAAATTTTTGCAAGAAAGTATTTCAAGCTTTCCTCTTCAGTAAGAAAAACCATGCAGAAAGAAGTAAGGACATGCTAAGTAGGATATTCAAATTTCACACAGGCTATTTCTGTTAATACTTTTATTCAAATCTACTGCATGTGTACTAATGAAGACATGTATTAAAGGCTTACCAATAGGATTCATAGAATAGTTTAGGTTGGAAGGGATCTCTGGAGCTCATCAAGTTCAGTCACCTAGCTCGCAGCAGGGCTAAGCAGATCAGGTTGCTCAGAGTTGCCCAGTCAAGTTCTGAGTGTCTCCAAGGACAGAGGTTCCACTACCCCTGATATCCCCTGTGCCAGGTTCAGACCATTCACACAGCAAAAACAAAGTTCATGTATCTAACTGGACTATCCCTTGTTTCAAATTTTCTCCATTGTGCTCAGTCTGTCCCCTGTGCATCTCCAGAAAGAGTCCAGCTCTTCCTCCTCCGCTTCTTCACGAGGTAGCTGTAGACAGCAATAAGGTTATCCCTTTGGCTCCTCTTTCTAATGCTGAACAAACTCATTTCTCTGACTCTCCTGAAGGCAGAAAAAAGGCCACGATGGCAAAAGAACAGCCCATAGCCAGTATTAAGTGTCAGTCCTTCAGGATGATCCTTATGTTTACATAGATTTGAATCCTTAACAAGGCTTCTAACAGAACCACAGCTTACCTGGCTTGTATGGAACACAAAAAAGTCAAAATCAGAAAAAGAAGAATTCTGTGAAAGTTTCATAGCTACTGTGTTACTGTAAGTAAAATTTGTGCCTGGAAAATGCTTTCACACTACCACACTTTTGGCCAGAAGATGCAACTCAGCTGAAGGAAGTTCGGTTCAAGTGAGAGAGTCCCTGGGATGGCGGCTGCTGGCACTGGGAACGGAGCCTGCAGTGTGGCACCAGCAGTGCAGGGCACCCCCGCACCTTCCTGGAGAGTCTGCAGCCCCCAGCCCCCCACAGCCAGCCCCGCCAGCCATCCGCCAGGAGGCACCGCTCACCAGCCAGGGAGCCCACCAGCACACCACAGCCAGCCCCGCCAGCCATCCGCCAGGAGGCACCACTCACCAGCCAGGGAGCTCACCAGCACACCACAGCCAGCCAGGAGCCCAACCAGCCAATGGGTGACCTACAGGCCTTTTATGTTCAAGAACCAGCCAATCAGAACTCAGCTAACAGCCACGAACCTGCCAATCATAGCCCACAGAAGCTGTGGGCTGCAGAGCCTTCTAGAAGCTACCAGAAGCAACTGAAAGCTGCAGTCTAACGCTCAGAAAAAAATGCCGTGCAAACACAGAACCAGAAGCAAACATGTAAGTAAACAAACAAGTTCTAATTAGATATAACTGAAAAATAACTGACAGGGAGGGCGATCAGGTGCTGGAACAGGGGCTGAGCAAGGCAAGCCCCACGCAAACTGACCAAACTAGTTCTGCCTTAGACAGCGGAATAGACCAGATGGCCTCCAAATGTCCCTTCTAACCAACTTATAAATCATTCTCTGATGTATAGTAGTGTGCACACATAGATTAAACAACATCATGCATACCTGAGCTCAGTAACCTAACTGGATGGCTGTGAATAGGAACATGAGAGGTTGTAGTGGATCCAAGCCAAAGTCTGACTAGCCCACTGGAGGTGTACCTTGACGAGATGGTCAGGAAGCGCTAAAGCAGATACAGTACTTCCTCCTGCTACTCTCTCAGGATCCAGCCATTTGTAGATTCAGCATTTCCTGAGCTGACATTGTTGCTATACATTTAATTAACACAGAGGATTTCTCTGAGGATTTGCTAGATCTCCACTTGAGCCCATTTAGTTCTATGCAGTGACAGCATCCTCTGACCAGGAATGCCAGACGTGAACTGCAACCACCCGAGGAGCCACCACATTTGTGTGCCTTGAACTCTTGCTAGTTTTGCTCTAGTTCTTTGATGGGTGATTAATTACCCTTCACCTGTCAGACACTGCTCATCGTTTTCTAATATAGTTCTAAACATCCCACTTTTGAGTTTATTGCCACTTTACACATGTCATTACAGAGTGAAAGGACCCAATGAAACTCTGACTGCAGGGTAGATGTAGGCCTTGAAGAGATTTAGGCTTAGCTAGACAAACCTGTGCTGCAGCTCTGTCTGCTCATGAGGAAAGGTTCGAGAATTAGCTTTTCTGAAAGTCCCAAGACGACTGCTTCTCATCTGTGCATACACTCCAGTCACTCAAGGACCGGGACAGTGCTGTGTTTGTTCCTGATAGATGGGCTGTATCGTCAGGTGTCACTGGCTTTGAGTCTGGAACATCTCATGTTACTCGCTGCTGATCTGACAGATGTTGAATAAGATAGAAGACAGCATTAGTTCATGTGGGACCTGGCATATGAGAGCTTTCAGTATTAAAAATAGCTGCCCGTCTCAGACCTGTGAGATAGAGCAGAAAAGAAATGAGTGAAGACAGGATAATGTCATCCTAATGATTCATGCCATGTTGTGGAGCTGGGCCAATTACACTTTATGACTGACTGATAAGACAAAAAACAGAGATATTTTTCCCCAACACCGTCAATGCTTTGTGTTCTCTATATTATATTTTAGAAGAAATCATTTTTTACAAATTATTTCTATTAGGATTTGAATCCTTCCCAAGACTTTTACATAATCAGGATATACCAACCTCATCCTGGGAAGCGGTCCTCTGCCAGGTAGCCATTCCTTCATCCAGACAGAGCTCCTTTTGTACAGCTCCAAGGTTCAGCCTCTACCGGAGAAGAGATCAACATCTGCCAAATCCTGATCTCGTAATCCAAACATGACAATATAGCATACTACTTTAAAACGCTTATTGTAATTATTTGTCTAGACATGTTCTTGTATTAAACAACACTGCAAATAAAGAAATTGTTTATTTTAATGTTCAACATAAGGTCTCAACACGCTAAAAGGAAAAAAGTGGCGTGTAGGGTACTAACAGCAGGGCAGCTAACATACTCAAAACACTGAAGGCAGGAAGAAAGAGGGCTAATCTTCAAAGTAAATCTTAATACAAAAAACTTTTACTAACTAATATTAAATACATTATCTTTTTGATAGGTAGTGAGAGATATATCAAATCTCCCTAAAATAATTATAGTTTTTTAAAAAGAGATATTTTTTCACTGCCATGAAAGAAGCCATATTCATATAGTACTTGATTCAAGGTCTGCCAAGAGCTGATGAAAATCTTTTGGTCAGCCTCACTGGGTTTCGATTCTTATATCTCGGGTCTTGGAAATTCCGGTCCCCAGCAAAGCATATGGATAAGGACTCAAAATTTAAATGGGATAAACTATATTTTACTTCAAGATACATTAAGAAAAAAATCTGGATAAAGAATGTTCCTAACCTTATATCTGTAGCATTCTGCCAACTCCATCATTTGTCTTCCTGCCACATTTGAAACAAGGAAATGTTTTGTCAGATAACTCTCAAAGTGCAGCAGAAGTTTTATCACAGGTTTGAAATGGAAAGTAATGCTGCTGTTAAAACCTAGTCTTGCTAACACATAAATCTACTGACATTATTGAGGTTGCCCTTCCACTGCATTTCAGCATGTTTTACTAGATTTATGAATACATGTAGATGGAAAAACAGATGAGATTGAATAGAAGATGTGACAAATACATTCTCTCTGACTCTGTTTTGACCTGCTCAGTATAATGAAAAAGTACTTGTCTGTATATATAGATATGTAGTATATCGCTTACCATTCACTGAAAGTAATTTTAATGAAATCTATGTATGCATGAAAACATGCTCACAGTTGAGTAGAAAAATATATTAACACTTAAGTGACTCTTTCTTACGTTTCAATTAAATCATATAGAAAGAGCTCGGTATGTACTTATCATCATGTCTCATATTAGCTTCTGAAGGAAATTTCATATTCTCCAGGCAGAAGTTGCTTTTCTGCAAGATTATTGCAGATTTTTCAATGTTTTTGAAACAACCAGATAAGATATCTTTATTCCAGAGACAGAGCACATAAAGCTAAGGGGAATATAGGCATTTGGAGACATTTTGTTCCTCCAGGACTAAACAAAAGGGGTTCGTAAATCCCATAGCTCCAGCTTGTGGTTTTCCTCTAGGGAAAACACTACCTGAGATGAAAAAATTCTCTTGCTCTTTACTCTTTTTGTCACAAAATACAAAGCATATGTGGTTTGAACAGATGGCCACTGAATTCAGTGGAAACAATCCATTGATTTCAATAGGAATTGGATCAGGTTTCAGGTCTCAAACTTGCTACTTGATTTGAGCATTAATTTGATATTTCTGGTAATAGGATCGTGGGTCAAGGTATGTCTGCCAAACTTCAGATTCTCAAATGGAAACTGCAATTCCAAATCCTGTTCAGAAGTGTGCTATTTCCAAGTTGTTGATTTAGTTTAAAAATAGCTGTATGATTTATATTGCAGCACACAGGTTAAATTCATATTAGAATATATAAAATACGTTTGTTCAGCATAGGCTTTCAGGTTTACATAAAGAAAATCCTCATATCATAAAAGCTGCTCAGAACTATTGTAGCAGCTCTTTAATTTATCAGCCCCCAATGACATGAAGTCAGTCATTATGAGCGTGTCTGCAGCACCTGAGAAAGATTCACTGATAGTGAATACTAGGCAACCATGCATGTGTTGAGCTGGCAAACCAAAACCACGAGGAAAGAATTCATTATCTCAAGAATTCAAGACTGGATCGCAGAACCAGCAAGGAAGAGAATCAGGAACTCCATTCGCCTGTAGCAGTTCGTTGCTTTACTGCTCTCTGATGACTGGGCAATGCCCAGTATCAATCCGGGCTGGGGGATGATGGGACGGAGAGCAGCCCTGCAGAGAAGGACTTGGAGGTGCTGGTGGATGAGAGACTGGCCATGAGCCGGCAATGTGCGCTTGCAGCCCAGAAGGCCGATCGTATCCCGGGCTGCATCAAAAGCAGCGTGGGCGGCAGGTGGAGGGAGGGGATTCTGCCCCTCTGCTCTGGTGAGAGCCCCCTGTGGTGCTGCATCCAGCTCTGGAGCCCTCAGTACAGGAAAGACATGGACCTGTTGGAGAGGGGCCAGAGGAGGCCACCAAGATGATCAGAGGGATAGAACACCTCTCCTGTGAGGACAGGCTGAGAGAGTTGGGGTGTTCAGCCTGCAGAAGAGAAGGCTCCAGGGAGACCTTATTGAGGCCTCTCAGCACTTAAAAAGGAGCCTATTAGAAAGGTGGGGACAGACTTTTTGACAGGGCCTGTTACAACAGGACAAGGGGTGATGGTTTTAAACTAGAAGAGGGGAGAATCAGGCTAGACATGAGGAAGAAATTTTTTACAATGAGAGTGGTAAAATACTGGCCCAGGTTGCCCAGAGAGGTGGTGGATGCCCCATCCCTGGAGACATCCCAGGCCAGGCTGGACGGGGCTCTGAGCAACCTGAGCTGGTGAGGATGTCCTTGCTCATGGCAGGGGCGTTGGACTGGATGAGCTTTGAAGGTCTCTTCCAACCCAAACTATTCTATGATTCTATGACTGTTGTTACTGTTACCAATTTGACATTCCTAATAGTTCCTGGGATGGTTTGTTTGAATCCAGAAGAATCTATTCCATAGAAACATCTACATAAATCAGCAATCTGAACATGATGTCCTGGTGCACAGGATTTAGGAGGCTTCTATTCATAAGAATGAGAGTTTGCAGATGCACTTAGAAATGTGACACACCTGGTTTTTTTGTTGTTGTTGGTTTTTTGTTTTCCCCAAAGGAAACTCTTACTTGGGAATGCAAGTATCTTTGGTGGATATGATATAAATACCACCCTGTGAAAAACTGAAAACTACTGAAACAGTGCCAGAAAATTCATTGACATAAATGGGTTGTAATAGAGAGGCAACAAACTCTGGCTGCAGGAGCTGTTGTTGATTAAATACCTAAGATTTCCTCATTCCTGTCTTGCCCTCAGTGCTGCCACTCACTGGTTCAAAATGCCATAAACTCAGCAATGCTCACTTTCTCACAACAAATAGTAGCATTTTTCACGTGTTGTTTGCGCAGCTGTTTAATGACCACCAACCTGCACCTTACCATTAACCAAGACATAATTCTGTTGCACAGGAACAATTCTACTTGCTTCATTTGAAGCATGTAACCTGCCCTAATGACTGTTCTTGTGAACATAAACATTACTTTAGAAGGCTGGTTAAGTGGAGAAACCTACCATGGACCTTCTTGCCCTTGCAAGGTGCGTAAAACATTTACACTGATTAAAAATAAGAATAAAAATCCTATTTCCTGTTATCAAAATGGAGTGGTTAATATGACTAGAGATTCTTTTTGTTACATTGCGAAAATTCTATTCACAATATTCGATTTGAGTACAAGTTGCACTATTTGAGGTTCTTTGAATAATTCAGATGCATTCATTTACTCTTGATTAGTGGATCAGGTTCTTCAAAAAGTGAGTATTTATTTTATTTTATGACATGTAGCATTAATAATGTATTACCTTTCTCACAAGCTGCTTTTTAAAGAAAGCAATAAAAATATGCAGGGAGACAAGACTTCTGAATAGATATTAAGGAACCATGGAGCCACTTAAGCTGTCATTTTGAAAACAGTCTATTATAACCGCTGTTTCTCAGGGAGAAAAAAATATAATCTTGATAATGCAAAAGGGTGAGTAACCCAGGTTGAACAGATGATGCAATGCCAGAGAATTACAGGACTGCTTTCTGTACGATAAATGACAGAGAGGCAATTGTGTTCCCTGCCTTCATTGTGATGAGTATGTCTTTGCAGAACAGCTTTGAGTATTTTTATGAAGTAGTACATGGAATTTCTCTGGATTATCAAATACCGTTAGAAAATTGCAGGGAAAAGGCCAAATAAAATTACTAGGATCAGTAGTAATGTTAGTTATGGCAAATGAAAAATAAATCACAGCTGCAAAAGTCTGAGGACTTTAAAGCTTACATTCAAAGAAGAGGAAAAGTTTTTTAAAACATTTGCTTATGCAGAAACTCTTCTGAAGAGGGGCCATTTCTGCAGACATATTAAAGAAGTGGCTCCTGGGAGACGTGATTAATCTCAGTGAGCTGTGAACATTGTTAATTGTCCAGATGTCCCTGACAGACTGCACGAGCACAGGAGAAATGCCCCGCTCCGTGAGAGCAGAAGTGCGTCCAGCTCTGGGTTCTGGCTCTGACTGGAACAGCTGGACGTGCTGCTCAGGAGCAAGTGAACCTGCTCGGTCTTCACTGCCCAGGCCCCAAACAATCCTCCAGCCACACACTCTTTGTGTTAGAAGCTGTACCCCTGTCCGTCCCATTTAGTATCTGCTTATTGATCTGTTGTCCATGACTTCGTCTTATCCCTTATTGACTGTGCTGTTGCTGTCTCACTGTACACCCCCCTGTGAAAGATACGTAGGTAAGTATGTAAGTTATTTGCAACTAATTAAAATGTTGCTATCCCTTGTGAGTAAAACCTTCATGTGTGCTTAATTTTTTTGAAAATAAGATTTCCATTCTAGCCTAAAATATGAAGATGTTACAAGGACAAGTTATAAACTAGTAATAGTAGAATAATATTCACATCCCTTTAAGAATACAGTTTTTTAGGCAGAGAGCCCAAAGGGGAGCAGCTGACAGTGTAAGAAATTGACTGCAAAAGTTACCATGTTAATATAAATCTTAGTGCTTATTTAATTCCCTTATGGAATTCAAATCCTCAAACTTCATGATAGCTTTAAGAAACCAGGATGTCCTTTGTTGACAATTTCCATATTCACTGCCTGCTTTGAACACCCAGCATAATTGTTTTCTTTTAATTTTACTTATTGATAATTACATTAAATCAGGAAGGCTCAGTTACTTTTACTAGCTTCGTTTCTAGTATCACACATAAATTACTCTAGAACGCAAACTCCTTTAAACAAAAATGGAGGGGTAATTTGTTTGCATTTTTGCTAAAATCTTTTTTTGTTGCTGAACTTGTGGTAGTTGTATGGAAAGACCAGAAAGAATCAAGCTGCCATAGTATCCAAAGATACTACCCAGACCTTTTCTTATTCTCTAGCTTTTCTTAACTGTTATCGTTAAGGATTTAAGTATGTGATGTAATACTTACTGATTTGTACAAATCACCTTTGTCATAGTTGCTTCAATACATATAATTTTCTATAGTAATATTACTACTGTAACACTTTTCAGGACTAAGAAGTAATTATACTACACCATCTACTGTACACCATATACTGTAATAAATATATAACTTTCTCTTTTTTTAATAAACAAGGTTACGATAACCTTAATTCAGTTTTTTCATCGAGCAATATAGTTACAATCTCCTTATGTCAAACTTCTTAGACTTACAATGAACAGCTAAAGCCTCTCCAGAGGGTCAGCACTCAATTGATCACTACATTTTAAACCTTTGTGCAAACTATCAATTATAGAATCAATAATCACCAACTCTGGCTTTTTAAATTAGTGTTCATAAACTGAACAAATATAGGCACATTTCTCTGCGGAAAAATCTGCAAGCCCTTTAGTTACTACAGCTTCCAGAAACTCTATTTAAGAAAATGGCAAATCGAGTTTATGAAGTCTGTGTGAAATACAATATGAATGTGTAACTTCATCATATGCCTGCACTTCAAGTTAAGAATTGTAATGTAGCTGTATAAAAGAATAATTTTCCTACTCTGGATATGAACTTTCTGCACTGAAATCACAAGAAGAACTTCTTTGAATTTATGTTTGTTATTATATTTTTATGTCAGATCTGGTCTGTGAAGGTAACTATGACTAGGCAACTAAGTTGTAAGGATTTGGGAAAAATTTGAGAAAAGAGTGAATAACTCACAGTAAGAGGAGTATTTTTGAGTAGTTAAAAAGGTTTATGATACAAAGACTAAAGTTGAGGGGAAGATGTAAATGAAATGATTTTAAAATACTTTAAAAATGCACTGTACATACTGACATTACCATGCATTTATATGCCCAGCTGAACTGAGAACGAGGTAAATTCTAACTCTCATTTTATTACTCATTTTCTTCATACCAACGTCCACACTTTCAGTTCCTGTGCACATTTCTCATGTTAAACTTATATCTCGGGTCATTTATCATCTAAGGATTGACTTGGAGAATATTACTAAAGATGCTTTTCAATCAGACTGAAATCACCATTGCATGTGCAGCAAACTTGCTACCCCTGGTGTTAGTACAGCTGGTGTTAATTTAAGTTGTTTCCAACTACAGCCAACTGTGACCTTATATAATAGGTGTTTCTGGAAATCTCATGAGTTGAGGGCCTTTCTGGGAAGCAGGAAATCACCAAACCTGGCAAATAACTCCTAATTCTAGTGCCACATGCCCTAGCATGTGAGGTAGATGTGATGAGAAAAGCAGCTGCTATTATGTTATAGGCTTTTGGCAGCTCATTCTTGACTATGTGGAGAACATGCAGTGTTGACACAGTCCAGCAAGTAATGAACTAATAATTAGTAATAAATTGTCAAAACTAATGGTGCAGGCTGTAGTAAACTTGGGAAACTTAAGTGAGAAGGAGTTTGAAATGTACGTAGAAGGAGCTGCTAAATATTGAAACAATGTCATGGAAAAATAGCTGTTAATTGTTTCCTGTTAGGCACTGTCAGCTTTGTGTGGCTGTGCAGTGTGGGTGATGGTATTCCAAGAGATTTCCAGGTAAAGGAGACCTGCAGATATCACACGGGTCAGTCCAATATGACCTTCCTGCTATTTCCCTGCATGTGACCTTCCTTCAGGTGATCAGCTTTTAGACTGAAGCTGAGGGAAAGCAATTTCATTGACATAATTGTTTTCTTGGTTTGTTGCAACCACAGGTTGTTCAGATGTAAGCACTTAGCAAACAGGTACACTCATAAAAATGAGACATTTCTTCCCAGTTTGGAAGAATTTCCTTTTTTTTTTTCTTTTTTTAATGAAGACAAGACTATTCACCAATTTGTCTGCATTATGGCAACACTTCTTGCAGAATTTTTTTTTTTGCTCTTGATGTTTCTCCTGCACAAAGAGAAACATTATTTAATGTTTTCATTTGGTTCCTCTGTGGTACAGGTGCACATGCCTAGCACAGCTGGCTCCCTGTTAGCTTTCCAAAAGATTTGTCACAGAAAAGAAAGTGATGTGCCAGCACAGCATCTAGCAAGGGAGTGAAGAAAGGGAAGTGGAAACCCAGCAACTGTACTTACCTTCTTTAATAGATTCTCTTTTATACTACAGGAGCAAACTTCTCTGCACGGCTGGCTCTCGTGCTAGTTAAGCAAAACTTGTCACAGGAAACAAAAAAATTTGCCAATTTGGCTTTAACGCAAAACCTATTCTTTGTTCTTTTGCATACATCAAATGTCAGCCTCTCTATACCCCTCTGATGGGAAGCT
Organism: Caloenas nicobarica; assembly: GCF_036013445.1. NCBI lineage: Eukaryota > Metazoa > Chordata > Aves > Columbiformes > Columbidae > Caloenas > Caloenas nicobarica. The sequence continues at coordinate 9,392,309 of NC_088256.1, forward strand.
GGCACAAAAGACAAAACACAACCAGGTGCATCCTGGCAAGCAAACCATTCTGAAGAAGTCAGTAGTCATGCTTTGTGGGAGAAGAATGGTTGGGCTTGTTTTATTTGACATCCATCAATCACACTGATTGTCATACTTGGAATATAAAATATAATCTTTTATGTAAATACTAGGGTTTGGATTAATTTCATTTTTGCCAGCTAAAAGGCAGACAAATAATCTTAATTTTCTAGCTTTCCTCCGTCAGCAGCTGGCATGTGCAGACTCTGGAATTTTAGAACTGAAGGAATTCCCCCTGCAGGTACCTTATTCCCAATATCCAGTTTAGAGATGCTTTAGACCAAGGGTGTCAAACTCATTTTCACTGTGGATCACATCAGTCTCGCGGTTGCCTTGAAAAGGCCAAATGTAATTTTAGGCCTGTATAAATGTAGAAGTTGTTACAGTAGCTTTAGACAATTAAGTCTGACAAAACACCTCCCAAAAATTAAGAGTGATGTATCTGTCCTTGGCTATTGTGTCTAATTAAAACTATGCAGAAAGATTTTTTTTCCAATATGTAATAGGTAAATGTGTATATATATTTATATGTTTGTTTCCGTTCAGCCTAGTGGCTAGATTTACTTTCATGGTAATTAGATACAGGTACTCACTTTAGGTCAGATGTTCTGAGTAGTGAGAGCGTTAACATTCCTGAATTTTCTTTACATTTCTTTTATCCTACGAAACATTTATATGCAAATCTCCACTCAAATTTTACAGCATAGATCTTCAATATTAGTGTTTTCTTGGTCCTTTCTGCATATTTTAGTAGCATATTTTGAGGGAATTTCAGACAAGCATTTCCAAAACAGTAATAGGCTTCAATAACTGCCTTTTGTAGACTGAAGTGACAGTTTTGGGGTCAGAAAATTTGATCTGTTCTTCAATATTCAGTAGTATTACACTGACGAAAATACATTTATGATTCAATAGGCTGCAATCTGATAAAAAGCATTTAAAAATCCAAGTAGATTGATTGTGTGTAATCATTGCAAGAGAGTGAATTCAGCTAACAAAGGGCTTTCTTACCATGTTTCACTGTGAAAATTTTACTTTTATGTGGATATAGCTGTGCAGCACATTATTCGTAGCACATAAGCTGCAAATGTAACCCTTTAGCTCATTTTTCTGCATTTAAAAATATTTGTTTAGATTTTCAGAGTTGTTTTCTTTGCCAATTTTGTCAGGATCATCTTTTTAAGAGCCAGTCAGCTCAGATAGTCTTATCTTTTGAGATGTCAAGGTCTTGTATTACGTTTCCTATGTTACCAGGCAGGCACAGTGCTAAACGTCTCCACTGCAATTAAAACAAACAAACAGCAACTTGTATCTGCCAAGACAGGCAGTTTTGACTTTGTGCACACCTACATAATATAATGAATATTTTTAGATAATATATAGTAAGTGGTGTGATGCTCGGTGATGACATTTGTCTCTTGTACATAAATGAACTTTGAGAACAAATAAAATTAAATTGAGAGTGTGTATACTTACATGTAGATTGATTACACATCTTTATTTTGTCATTGAACTTGAGTTTTTAAACCACTATGGTCCTTTTTGTTCTCTCTAGTTAGAATCACTTGAAAGCATTAGCTCTTGCACAGCAACAGCAAGAGTCTCTTTTTTTTAGAATTTTAGAATTTTTTAGAATTTAGCCTGTAGGCCTACCTGGTACAAGGGCCTTTTTAAACAGGCCTAAAAATATTCCAGGTATGTCTTCTTTACCGTTACAGATCTTGATTATGTAGGTTTTAACATATATTTTTATGCAAAACAAAAATTTTACCTCTCTACAAAATGTTAACTAGTAAAATTAGCATTGCACTGCAAGTCTGCAGATAACCCACTGTATCTTAGCATATATGCTAGCTGGAAAAGTTGCTCATTTTACCTACTTGCCTGTGTCTTTATAGTATTTTTTCTAAAGCATTCAAAGTATTCACCTTTCCCCCTGCCCGCCCACCTCACTTATAATAATCATTTCATCTTTCAGAGTGATTTTAACTTTCCTCTGTTCAATTAGTCTCCTGAGAACTACACACTGACTTATTGTAGTTCCATACACCTGTAAATCAAAGCTTGATCTACACAGTGGAGAAACAAGAATACATCTTTTGTAGAATAGCTGACATTTGGAAAGTTTAGACAAGCTTTTGGGTACAATCTTTTATCATCTCTGATAACTAAACAACAACTCAAGCTAAATACAGGTTAAAAGCAATTTCTCTTAGTTTAATCTCATTATGTTAATCAAGTCTTTTACTACATGCATAACAGCTGCAGTAGCAATGAATAACTTCATTTCAGTGAATGTCTTTTTCTTTGCACAACCTACTCATCTGCTCTAGAACACATCACAGCTGGTAGCTTAAAGCTATAGGTTGAAGTCTAGTACAGTGCTTCCAGGCACCTCATTTATCTGTCTCTTTGATAAGTGTACACACTAACTTTCTTTTTTATAAAAACGGACTTCTTAATCCTAGTGGAGAAGAAGTGTAAGAGGAGGTAGCATCAATTCCATAGTTCAAAGCTATCCAGAAAGCGTGGACCTACAGATTTAAGCTCCTGATTTGAATTGCTTTGAATTAAATATGAAGACATAGCTTTCAGATCATAAGTGCATTTAGCTTTAGTTTTAAGCACGAAGTTAGCACCATCAAAAGATGTCTAAATCACTAAAATAATAAAAAGTAGAAAGTACCTTCTTGCTCATTTCCTTCTTCTGCTTGATAGGCTGGACTTCTAAGGAGGAGCAGACCAGCTGCTGTTCAGTCGAACTGCAGCTCAGTCCTAAGGCCACACCTGGAAGAAACCTGAAGAAAAGGCAAGAATGCTAAATGATCTTATGAGCAGCATATCTCCAAAATTGCCTGCTATTGGTATACACAAATGTTCTTCTTCAAATAAATCCACGTGTACACTCTAACGAGCCACTGTCTCCCCACAGCTTACCTAGCAGGAGGCCTTGGCGTGCATCCTGCAGTTAAGAGATGTTTTTTGAACACTGGACCAGCCCTCCCTCAGTGCCGCAGCCCTTTGGTGAAAATACCGCACTCTATAGAGCTACGCAGCAAATACCTGGGACTCAAGTATTTGAAATACAGGCAGAGAAGCGCTCCAGGTATTCCTTATGCCCGTAGGGAGGAAAACAAAAAGCTGAGTCCCAGGGAACACTACTTCTGCAATCCCCCTGCAGTTTTGCACAGTGACACCAATACTAAAATGATGCACATCTTCAGATCCTGCATATTTCTTCTGTGCTCTATTATTCTGCTTTATTTGATCTCTGAAATTCCAGTGTTTCATTGCTTCCTGAGGTTGCCCTTCAAAATATTACTGAGCCCAACTTGAGAATTTACCATCCAAACCAGGGAAACCCTCCACCTCAAGAAGTTTTAATCCTTTTTTTTCCTTTTTTTTTTTTTTTTTAAATTTGTAGGCCGAATACATTCTTTGGAATAATAAATAATGTTTCAACAGTTGTTGGCAGTAAAGGGATATACTCGAGCACTGTTTTGATGCCCAAATAAATACCATTTTCCTAATCGAAAAGGTCCTGCAGAGGAGAAAGCTATGCTCGCAAAGCCATAACTGTGTCAAAGAATAATATATTACTGCCTTAGTATCAGGACAACTATCTGAAGAGTTGCTCTTTAAATGTGGACTTAAATAATATAAAAAAATGCATAAAATGTTGTTTCTTTAGTTCCTCATTTCACGGTTATTTCATTATATCACATTCATGGTGAGAGGATAATCCCTTTAGCTCAACAGCAACTTATTAACCATGTTCTCTCGATTAGAAATAGCTTATTTTCTAACAAAACAAAACCCACAAACACTCTTGCCTCCAGCTCAGTGTATCAGAGGCATAGTAGAAGGAGGGAGCTTGGTATGAAGAGAAGCGACACAGAAATGGAAGATATTTCTGATAAGATAAAGCTAGATTGCTGTACACATTGTCTGTGAATATTTCTACTGTTTATCAAAAGCTTGCTACTCAGTTGCATGAAGCAACTGCAAATGAAGCTAAATTTTCTTGACTTTCTGACGGTTTGGGGCTTCACAAAGAAATGAGTTTTGGAAAGCTGGAAACGGGAGAAAAGTGTAGCTGGAGGAATACTTTTAAAACCCTTATATATCAGAAACATGAAGAAAACAGCGCAAAGGAGAAAACTGCTTTTGTGGATCTAGTTTATTAATAAGCATTGTATTTAACAAGACAACATGCTGTACAGAAACCTGAAATAGAACTACTGCAAATTTACTGGACTTTAAATGCTGCTGGACTGTAGTATATGATGTCCAACTGCATTATTTGTAAAGTGTGATTAGGGCTGTTTCAATACACAGACATACACTGCTCACTCTCAGATCCTGTAGTATGCCATAGAGCAGGGAGATTTCCCAAAAATACAAACTCAAATATTTACAAGAAATTGTCAATCTCCTTCTTCACTAGGGATAACATAAGTTATACACAATTTTCCTACGTATACCAGATAAAATCTTTGCCTTCAACTTTACTTCGTGTCTACACAAACCAATCCTTTCCTTTTTATTTATCCAGTGAAATAAAGATAGTAAACTGCAGTGCAATCGTTTAATTGATAATCAATCATTAAGGATTGGTATTAAAGCTGCAAAAGCAAAACTTGACCAAACAAATTAAGTCACGTGTAAATTTTCATACTTTAAAAACTCAAACTTTGTAAGCTTGAATCAAACAACCTTGAGCTAAATCAACCATTAATGACTAGAAATTATTTAAGTCTACGGTCTTTGGCTTGCCCATGCTGGACGCAGCGCAATAACAGTAGCTCAGAGCTGATGGGGTTCCAGGCTGGATTACAGCTTGCTCAGAACACAACAGAGCAAACTTTTCTTTTACACAACACCCAGACAGGTCTGTACTCACTGGGCTCATCGATGTCTGACTCAAAGCGGCTGCTCTCCTCCAGCCCTAAGGCAAGCAAAAAGACCTGGCTGGATTCAGAACCACGTAACTAATGTTGTGTCAAGCTCGCTGTCATGCTAACATTCATATGCCCTCAGGTCCGATTAGCATGGGCTCATTGCCGTGATAATTAGCTAAATGACCTGCATCCAGCCAGCTCACAGCCCAAAGAGAGCAGGTGCTCAGTCGTCTCTGTCTGGCCAAGCAGACGTGCCTAATTATCCTTTCTTTAGAATTAAGTTACACTTCAGAATACAGCACAGTTTAGGAAAACAAAGAAACAGTGTATTTTACTTCAAACAGTCTGACTTCAGTACCTTTTTTTTTTTTTAATATTTTTTAAAAAACCAATTGACTGCTTTACAATATGGAAAGAAATATCTTCCTTTCTGCCACCACTACCCGTGACTTTGATGCAATACTTAGAAGTGCAACGAGCATGAACTGAGTTTGGGGCGGGCAGGATGATCTAGGCTAGACTGTGTGACACATTACTTTGAAGGCAAAGGTTTTCCTTTATTGTTACACTGTATGAAACGAATCTAATCTTGTAACTACCATTTTACTGTATATTGTATATAGGATTGTTTTCTCCACAAATTCACACAAGATAAAATAAGTTAAATGACTAAAAAAAATTACACAAAAATATACAGTCTATGTACTAGATAAATTATTTATATATATGGCAAGATGTGTAAAGCGTCTCTAGTAATGTTACTCCTCTGGATACTGACATGCTATTCAGAAAAACGTTACCTCAAATGCATAGTTTTATATATTAGATATGTAATATAGAAAAATGAGGGAACCATTTAACTCCAGATACGTGTATTTACAATTGTTTTGTATCCTGTTGAGAGAATTTTAGAATATCACAACACAACTTCATGGATGTCACATTGAATAGTTCCTATAATCCCATTCATCTTTACAATGCTTTTTGTTTAAACAATTTTTTATTGTTGTTTGGTTTTGGTGTGGGTTTGTTGTTGTTGTTGTTTTGTTACTGTTGTTATTTGCTTACTTCTCTTCAACAGAAAGGGGCATGGTTAATAGCTCCTATACCTTAGGGGGAAAAAAACCCCACAAAACTCTAAACATTCAAATGTGAACTTTGTTGGATTTTTTTCCCTACCTGTGAAAAAGCACTAATTTTGGTTCCTTCACCTTATGCTATGAAAATCATAAAATTGTAGAAATGAATTATTTGCCAGGAAATTTCAGTTATAATTTTCAGGCAGAAAGGAAATGTTGCAGGGAAAAAAAAAAAAAAAAAAAAAAAAAAAGAGAGTCTTCCAATGCAGCTGCCAATTCTGTAAACATTTGGTATGGCAGCCCTCTGTAATAAAAACTAAAGAACTAAAGTCCTCTGCTTACAATAGGAAACATTAGCTGTCAGCATTATTCTAAATTTGCACGACTAATATGTTTGGTAAATCTGTGTAAACTACAGATAAGCTCTTTTTGCATATCCCTGAAAAGGACTGCGGAATTTTCTCATCGTGATGTCTCCAAAGCAAACAACAAAATGCTTTGTATATATTAGGTATGAATTAATTTGTCAACTTTTTAATTGTCCTGGAATTGGAAATGAGTTTTGTCAGCTATTGTGTGTCAGTACCCAAAGGATTATTATATTTTTCCAGGATTTACATGCAACTGGAAGCCAGTGTGCCACATCTTTTTCAAATGTTATTGAAAACTACATTTAAAAAAGAAAGAAAGAAAGAAAGAAAACAAGAAGTACATTATTAGATAATCTGATGATCATTATTGAAACCCTATCAGTAGGTTAAAAGTGAAGTTTCTTTCATTTTGCACATAAAATCTAAATGCCATTTGAATAGATTTACAGTGGGGACAGCGATATATAAAGCTACTTAAACCTGCTGGGCACATAAGAAAAGCTCTTTTAGCATTCATTGGAAACCCTCAACAACTTGAACTTCTGTAAATTTTACAAGCAGCTAATATTACAGCATTTTTACACACAGTTCATAAATTACAGATTTAAGTTACAATATGAAGCCTACATAGATTTCTATCCACAGGAAATATTCACACACTGTATTTTTTCCCCTCCATACAACTTCAATTGTCTCACTTAACGTAGCAATAAAACTAAACAAAGTTATGCAGTGTTTTAAAGAAAAAAATTATTGGTATGTACATACTGTAAATTATGAAATGGCTAAACAGTAACAAAATACTAGAAGGAAAATGTCGTGGGGTTTTTTTCATCTAAGAAAGGAACATCCTTTTCATGCACTGTAGAATTTACCAGCTTTTTTCTGCCACTATTAATAATACATCCTCCAGCACACAGAACACTGAAAAAGTTCCCTCATCTTTAAAGAGAATCATCTTGAGACCTTGTCAAACAATATCATAGAATCATAGAATATCAGGTTGGAAGGGACAAGGATCAAAAATGATTAGGGTGTATTTATAATTACATTTATGCAGCTTTCATTACCTAGATTCTTCTTTGCTGAGAACTGTCAGTCATTCTCTGATAAACTAAGCCACAATGACGAGTACTCCTTCATCTAATAGCTTTGTGATGAAGTATTAATAACTAATAACTAACCTTTTACTGAATACTTAACAATAGCCGTAAAAAAAAGCCACATACATCACTCTAATTTTATTTTAAACACCCATAGCTTGCAGCCACAACATCACATCAGTGAAAAAAACTACCCCAATTTCCTACTGTTTTCAGCAGTGCCCACGTAATTTTCAACTAACAGGAACAGTAGCCAAACCAAGCTCTGCAAGATGAAAAAATAAAAATAAAAATTAGAAATAGACTTATTGCTTGAAAAGCATAATATGTCACTATTGTAGAAAGGAAAATCTTGGACATTAAAAAAAAGTCATTGAAATTTTTTTTTTTCCAATTTAGATCTTGCATATCTTATCTTGTTGTTTATTTCACACAGAAAAGCCTAGATGAAAGCGCTTTTTTCATATATTGCATTCTTTCAAAGAATAAGTACCTGTAGATTGAGCCAATAAAAATTAAAATCAAAAGGAGCTGTAATGTTTTTAAGTACATTTTCCTTCTTAATTATGTGAAAGATGAATTTTCATGGAAAGATATACCATCCTTCTTAAGAATTAGATTTTAGGATTCTATTATGTAAGGTAATCAAAAGAGAAATTGCCCACTTGATCTCTATTGCTAAGCAAATGGAAGATGAATTCTATGAATATGCTATAAATTATAACAACAAAGAGAAAAATGAACAAGGTATCTTTAAACTGTCATATTCCCCAAACTGTACTAAGAAATTGCCTTCAACAGGGAGGAAGAACTGCTGGCAGATATTTGCACTATATGGCCCATATAAGAAAATCAAAAGGATTTGGTGGTTTTGATTGCTTCTGGATTGCAGGTTTTCTTCCCCATTTGTGGGTTTTACCAAGAACTATGGTAAATTTCTTTTAAGTAAGTCCTAAGGATTTAGCTTTTCAATTTCAAATTTAGGATTCTATATACATAAATATTCACAAGCCTAACAGGTTTGTATACGCCCTAGGAACAGTGTTAGGCTGTGACTATATACAGCCACACTTAAAGCCTGAAATAGTGGATTTGTCAGATATGTGTTTATAGCTGGTGCTCATGTACAAACGTAGCGCTGCTCCCAGACACCGGTGCCTGGCGGGCCGTGGCGAAGTTTGCCAGAGGAATGACTTTGACAGGGTCTTCGCTGGCGCAATGTCTTTCGCAGGTGTTGTAGAACTGGGGCCTGGGCCCACTCTGGCCTTTCTCAGTGTCGTCCTTTGGAAGGGGCCTCCCAAGAGTGTGTCGTCCCTCAGGCCTGGCTCCTCGGCCCCAGCCTTGCTGGAAGCCAAATGATGGCAAAGGGGTGTTGGACTGCTGGTACTGTGTCAAAGACGGTGGCATCCAGCAGTTGTCGGAATGGCCCAGGATGAGACACTCCTGTGTGCAGGTTTCAGAGGCTTCAGCCAGGGCTTTCTGGAGATTTATTTCGATAGCTGGGGGGGTGGAAAAAGACAAGACATTATTAGAGGTCTGAAGACCGATGTGCACAGAGAATCAAGGTCAATGAAGCAATCTCAGTTCTACAATGAAGACCACCATTTGGAAAGAAAATACCTCCAGGTGTACTGCTTAAGTGAAGGTTTAGATGTTGGCAAGTTTGGGGCCCACAGTGTTCTCATTGGCTATCCTCAGAAAAAAGTTAATGTTTAATGAACAGATGACACCATCATTACAGCCTTGTAACTAAAGCCCTTACACATTCTACCTACAATGACCTTTTCATTTTTTGAAATTGTCATTTGTGTAACAAAGCTAGAAGCCTTATAATAATCTAAGGCAAAACAAAATTAATTTGGATACACAGCCAAAGATGGTACATTGGCTTCAAAAATGCACTCAAGAGATATAAAAATAAGACAGCGTAACACCTATTTTAAAGAGAATTGATTTCTCCATGCATTTGATACTAGAAACCTTGAAAAATCAAAGGGTAATAGCAAAAGAAGGTGTAACCTCTGTAGTTTACTAGTAATTGAACCAGATTTCTTTAGTAGATACAAGGTTTGTGCCCTTGAAAAAGGATTATAGAAATTATAATTTGTTCGAAGGCAAAGTAAACTACTAAATCTGTAAGACATAATTTGCAATACATAAACAATCTTGATCAGTTTCATTTAAGCTGTGTCTTTACCATGTTGTGTAAATTCAAACTAATAGAATGAAACTTCTACAAATCATTCTTTGAAACAGTTTTCATATTATATGTGTTAATTTTATATTCTCGTGCTGTGTACATGGTTTAAATATACCAGGAGCAAAGTAGAGTATCTGATTAGATATTTTGCTGTGTTGTCTTCACAAAACCTTCCAATAAAAGATACATATGTATTTTTAATATCTGTCTTCATGAAAATAACATTTAAAATTGAGTTCTGGCTAAAAACCACTGGAGAAGGTATTCCACTAGGAATTACTTATAGCAATGTAAGTTCTGAGTAGAAGCCTCTCACCATCTGAGCTTTATGTTAAACACACACTACATTTCTGTTTAAACAAATACTTTGCATGTTGAAATCTGTGTAAAGCTACAAAGCACAAATACATATTTCCATGTTACATCCCAATACAAATGAATTAAGTTTTACCTTCAGGCATTGAAATATATAATGCTACTGTCCAAAATACAGGTTACATCTTTTTAAAATCTGCTACGTATAAGCAGACAGCTGGTTGCTTGTTGTATCATGAATGCTATATTCTTGATTATTTCTCCTTAAGTACATTGTATGAGTATGTGCTAGTTAGAGAAATGATTGTTTATGAATGCTATTTTGCCCTATTACTGCCATTTCAACATGTCTTCAGTCATTTTGTCTCAGTATTTTTCAATGTAATCCTGACAAAGCTTTGGCACCTTGCTGTTGAAATACTAATCCAGTTTTGGTGGGCAGTAGGAGACAAATATGGAAATAATTCAGTAAAGGCAATAGTTCCTGCAAAAAAAAAAGTTACTACTGGTAGATTAGTCTAATCTTTCTGTGTCCTGCTATCTGCTATTAGAGATATAAATTTGAGCATATACAAGTCTTGTTAAGCTCTTTAATTATCCAGGTTTGCTTCTCTTCTGATCAAGGCAATTCACTGAAATCAGGTAGAACCTTGACAGAGTGTTGAGTTATCCTTGTTTTATACAGAAACTGATATTTTTTGTATGTATTTAAAAAAAAACCCTTTTTGATACCCAGTACCTCAGTATTTCTTTTTATCTGAAGGCTTTTTAATCACTCTTAAAATGCTATTAATTCAGTTAAACTGAAAAGCACACAATTATTTATTTGGAAATAATACTTATGCATTTGTAGCTCTTCACAGCAAGCGGTTACAATACTTATATTGTGCTATCTGTCTCAAACTTCAGTAAGAGAGTAAAGAAAGCTAAGCCATCAAAAGAAGCATTTGGCAATAAAAACTTAACACTTAAGCCTTAGACAAGCCAACTACAGAAATAAAGGGTCGCTTATAAAACATTCTGTACACCATCTCAACAGATCAGTAGGATGGTAATTTTGTGCCATGTGTTGCCAGACTACCTGTAGACTTGGAACACGTTACCATGCTATGAATGTCAGAATGACAGTCTTGTTTATTCTGTTAATAAAGAGATTAAAAACAGCAACAGAACAAAACAAACAAAAACCAAAAACAAACACAAAACCCCCCACAATCCGCCCCCCAAGTTTAGAACAGTCCTGGGCATAATCGTAAGTTATGCATTCAAATTATTTTGGCTTTGAGTTGAAGTTTCATTACACAACAGTCTGCCAATGCAGGACTGTTTAGAAGATACACTTTTTGTAGCAGTCATCATCTTTCTTTCAACATTGGTATGTGGTACATGTAATCTTGATTGTCAGAGGACGTTTTTCATCACTGCATATGATTAATAACATGTAAAATATACAGTTCTCATTAACTTTGAAGAGTTAAAACCCTTTTCTACTGAGCACCTCTGCAGTGTTGCAGAACAGCAAATAAAAGAAAGTATTTAGCAAATACAAATACTTTTCTGTATGATGCCTGACTCAATTTTTTTCCAGTAGTAATGGTTATGTTTTATAATATACTGCACTCATTAAAAAAATGAAAATAAATAATTTTTTAAAATCAATTATATCCTTAACCTCTAGACTAACTTTAAAAGGAGGCTTTCTGTTTTGTTTTTTTGTTTGTTCGGGGGGTATTGTGGGTTTTTTGTGTGTGGTTTTTTGGTTTGTTTTTAAATTAACACAGTTTTCTGTGTTGTTTTTCTTTAAATGCAAATCACCTGCCTATAGACCATAGCATTAGTGCAATCCTGGGAGAATCTTTAGGAGACTGGGCGTGCTGTAGGAAACCAAATTAACTGAAGGCGTTACAATGACTATAGTGTGAGGCAGGCAAGGTCCCCAGTATCTGCATTTGAAGGAAACTTAGAAAATATCATCAACTGAGCTACCACGGTAAATAGTGCCAGCAAGGATAATTGGGATGCATAGTAGTTTCTGTTTGGTATGAAGTAAAAATAAATAAAACCAGCAGTGTGAAATACTATGGTTTTAGCATAATGTAGTAAAAATAACTGTTGGAGCATAATTCTTCTGTTTCTGAATGAACCTAGAATAAAATGTGGGAAATTTTCTGCATGAATATTCACCAGGCATTATCTTTATTTTCCTGCTCTTCCAGGCCATGAAATGTAGCTTCTTTCTGTCAGTCTAATTCATTCTTTATTTTCCTAATATACCATCATTCTCCTGCTTCTTTAGCACCTGAAATCCTTCTAAATAGCTACTTGGCATTGCACTGTCATCTAAACTATTCCTTACGTAAAATCACATTTTTAAGAATTCCCATTTTTATCAGAGAAAAGAGCTTTATGTCAGCAATATATTGTACTAATGGTGCCAACTTACAGTAGAATGCAACTGATTTCTGAGTATTCTGTGACAGACTGAACATGCAAAGAGGTCACTGTAACTCGTGCCGAGTTGTCTGGCTGTTCCTCCACCACTTGACACCCACTTTAACCAGAGGATTCTCTGCCCGGCTCAGCCCAGCATCCCAGAGGACCCTCTGAGCAGGAATTCAAGCCAGGCAGCTATGTGAGCGTGAAGTTCAGTGCTCAAGTGGCCGTTTCTCACAGGCTGTGTAAATGGACCATGGCATTTTCTAGCTGCTACTCTTTAAGCGTCCTTCTACTTTGCATCTTTGCAAGTCATTGCTAACTGTGGGTAAAAATAAAATTTTCTCTCATTCAAAAGTAGTAATGTAGGCGATTATTCTGTGGCATCTGCCTCTACCAGTCAACTAAAAGAAGGTTCTTGCTGTCTGAATATTTTCAGAAGAAAAGATGGTTTTTGCTACTGAAATTCAGTGTCTAGTAACATCTCACATAAGATACGACAGGTTTATAAATGGAAATAGAAGTGTACATATCCCTCATGTATTATGAATAAACAATACCTTCTATCTGACTCTTACCAGTCTACCTCATTTCTTACTTCACTCAGTAATAAACCCCTAATTTTATATATATTTTTTTTCATACTACATGGAGACTCTTCAAGAATGACATACAAGTAATACGAAAGAGAATTTTTAATTCATAGAACAGATCACACTCATGCACGTGTGAGTTTACCACTTTGATTTGAACTCCAGATTGTTTCAGGAATGAAACTATTTTTTAAAATGTCTGCCTTAGAACTAAGAACATTTTTAAAGAATGTGTCTGTCAGCTCTTATGAAATGTTTAGATCAGAACTGTCAAATACAACCAAAAGCACAATAGTTAAAAGACTTTCTTCATTGTTCCATAGCCTTTATCATTTATAGGTCAAAGCAGTTTTCAGTAAGATTATTTACTTTCACTTAAGAAAAAGTGGAATCCAAACCTTGCCAGATAGCAACCCTTCAGTCAAAACAATTATTAAAAAAAAAAGTTTTATATTTTTTTCCTGTTTGTTTTGGTTAGAGGCTTCTGTGGTTATAAAGTCTTCATAGGGTTTTATAGATGGTAAATAAAAGTGTTGGTTATTATGTTTTGGGGGATGCAAGCTGAAGAAGTCTACAATGCTACTCTCCCTCTCAGTTTACAAAATATGTTGCACAGCACTGCCTACTTTAGCATTTCCAGCTTAATATTATGTTCTGGTTTTAAGAACATTTCTCATAGAGAATTCTCAAAAGACAAGCTGTTAGTACAACTGTGTTATCAGCAGTCTCAGAATCTTGAAATGTTAGAATCATAGAATCATTTAGGTTGGAAAAGGCCTTTAAGATTGTTGAAGCATATACTTGGTGCATACATGATACACTTTCTTTTCTACCCCTACGCCCTCCCCTCCACCCCAAAAGGGAAACCTACAACAGAGACAACATCAAGAGGGCTGATTCCTTTCTCAATCTGCCATTAAAAGTCACCACTTGGATTATGGAATTACAAAAAGACTTAGGAACATTTGAAGATGTCTGCTCTAATATTCTGGTCAAAGCACAATAGCTTGGCCAAAACAGAAGAGAATAGTTTTTCTAAAAATGTAGGCTAAACTTTCAGAATTGCACATATCCCTTTAAAAAAAAAAAAAAAAAAAAGAATGCATGTGTTAAAAGGGATGTGTGCATTTCTAAGAGCTGGACAATCAAGAACATGAGCTCCTGGAGAAGCCTTAAAATATGTCCACCTTTATCCACATGTATAATAATGATCAAAATACATTTATAAATTTATTGATTAACAAAATACTCAGATTCATTAGAAGTTCAAAACCTATCAGACTGCACTGTACTGATGCAGGCTCAGGGGGTTTATAATTTGTGCAAACAAAATTTCAAAAACAATTAAAAAAAAAAAAAAAAGAAAACAACTTAAACTCCAGAACACAGAGTGCTTGAATTTTAAAGCCATGTAGCTGAAATCTTAATGAAAAGCCAGTATTGAATTTGACACATTTTGGATGCAAACCATCCAGTGTTACATTTAGAGCACTCTTGTTTCATAGTAAAGCAAGCAACAATTAGCAAGCAATTAAGCAAATTGCCCATAATTATGCCATTGCTGAGCTATTTTTCATATTTTCACAACACAGCACATATATGAATACATGGCTTGCAGTGCCAATGCTATTCTGTCAGCATCCAGAAGTGCCTCTCATTTACTGAAGCGTTTCACATTAAACAGCTCCCATCGCACTTTCGGTGCTCTCTGCTCAGCAGGAACCCACCAGAGTGATGAAGATGACAACCTTCTACCACTCATCTCAGCCAATAGCTCCTAAGGAATGGGTCGTTTCCCCCCCATTTTTTGCCCGTGTGTATTTACTAAATGTGGTACTAAATCTAAGCAGGAATTCAAGCATAATATAGGGAAATTATAGTCCAGAATTACCCTGGTGACCAAAAGTGGCCACTTGGGTAATATCATTTAGCAGCCTCTACTATGTGAAGGGAACAGAAATGACATTAACAATAAAAAAGGGACGGGAAAATAGTTGTTAGTGTAAACTGGGTTACTTTAATAAGGTCAGGAGGAAGAAGCCTGAACACAGAAACCCTAAGTAACTGCGGTTATAATATACTCTACTTTTTTTGCTTTAATAATAAAACGCCTTTGGGACAAGTTTGCTATGAATATTTTATTTCCTGTGTATGTCTCAATAACTTAAAAACCAAGTTATCGAAGTTCTAGCCTTTGAACCATTTTATTGGAAGAACAAGTAGGACACACCACTTCTTTAGTTTTCAGCTGTGTGTACAGAACTTGTCATGACCAAAGTGTGTAAGAAATCCTACTCAGAGGAAGATTGATCCTCCAGATGTTCTGAGTGAGGAGTCAACATGCATGCAGGAAATCACACATTTTCCTGTGTTACCTAAGCTTGCCAGATTGTACTGGATACCTTGCAAGAATAAGATCTGCTTCCGTGCCAGTGAATACAGTTCATATCCTACTAACATCCATAGATTTAATTTGTATTTAATCCTAAAACCTGCCATGAGTTAGGCTTCTTATCATAAAACCCCCGTGGTATGAGGCATGAGTATTTTGCACCTGGCTTTGATGAGTCAAGAAAATGTTACCAAAGATGGCTGGGGAAAGTTGGTGAGGAATGAGACAGGGAATGGAGGAAGTATTAGGGCAGAAGAGACAGCATCTGTTAATTCCTGTATGAATTAGCTATGCTTCTGAAGTTAAGTGAATCTTTCCTTCCCAAACAATAGCTATATAAATAAAACACATTAATCTTTCATTAAGTCATCTCTTATTGTTATTCTGACTAGAATTTCAATCTTGTACTAATGAAAACCAAGAAACAGTATAAAAGCAATGCTCCTGTAAGTTCAGTTTCAATAATTGCTGTTTTCCGTAGGAAGGGATTTCATAAAAAAACCCTCAAGTCCCCAAATCCCCTGCAACCTCTTCATGCCTAATGAACACAGGCATGAGTGTTGTAGAATATACAGCACTGACCCTTTTTGCTTCAATGTCCATATTTTGTTGCTAATTATGTCAAAATAAACACAGTGATTTCCAAAGGACACGATTCTTAGCCTACGAAGTGTATATTAAGTTATCAATGAGAATTTTAACCGTAACTTGTATAATGATTGAAATGAATAGCCTAAAATCTAGTATATTGATTACAACACTGGATAATACAATGTGCTTTATTTAATATTTAATTAACTGCTTCACATTTGTACTGAAGCTTCTTAATTATTAATACATTGTTCATTATTTAACACAGACTATAAATTTGAATTCAAATCAATTAAACAAGGTGACTACAAAGTGAAAAATGGTTTATCCTCCAGCAATAACCTTTGCCCTGCAAACACAGTAAAGAGTGAAATTTGCATTTCTTCCCCCACACATGAGAAGACTATGTATTTCAGGTGGTATATGTTAATCTCTACTACTGATATAAAGTTTCTGTAAGAAACCAAACATCCTAAAAAAATATGCTGGATGAAAAAGGGTTTCAGCTGCCATTTTTCAGCTGGTGCCTGGAAGAGGAAACATTTTCAATCTGAGTTTTTTGTAGGGCATTTATAACACAGTAAACTTTGTCTCTCAATGTGTAAAACTTAATTTTAAGCCTTACAAGATACAACTCTTATTTGCAGTAACAGAATGAGATGTCCACAGAAAGTTGTAGATACCTAACAATTACCACCTCTTGCCTCTTCAAGTAACATCTTTACCTTGACGTGCTGGACTGACCACAGCCAGCAACTCAGCACCACGCAGCCGCTCGCTCACCCCCAGCCCCTCAGCGGTGCTCGGCGCACTGGAAACCTTTTACCGTTCTCTGGAAGATGAGCTTTTCCTATCAATGCTGTTTATTACAGCGAGCAGGAAGACAAAAAGTGTAGTAAAGGTAGTGTATCTGCAAGCATTATTAGTCTGCAGCAAGATGTACAACACTAATTTCACTAAATACTACATCATCACAATGTTTCTAAAGCCTTATTGCTCACACGTGTGTATATATATTAAACCTAGTTTTACATGTTCTTAAATATCCTTAAACATTACTGGAAATATGAGATGAAGGAAATCTATGAAGAATAGTATATCTCATATCAGCTTCCAGAGACTAAATTTCAAATGCTCAGTAAGAGTTGCTTTTAAACGTGCAAGTGGAAGTCATCCCTTAAAAATTTTTAGTTTAAAAAAGTGATCTAGTCCAACATGTTAAAACAGAATGAGGGCTGACAAAAATCCCTTAACAAGGTAACTGTTAACAAGGTAACTGTTAACAAGGTAACTGTACACTCTGAAATACCATTTATATCTCCTTTTTAGTGATCAAATAGTTATTCAAATGCCTCATTAGGAATGTATATGATGATCCATTACCACCAATTAAACAGATGTATATTTGTGTAAATCTATTTTTTTATTTAAACCAGAGTCAGTTCAACATAGTATGTTCTTTAATTAAACGCTGAGGAGAATCCTTTGTGTGTGGGTTTGCTGGAGAATGTAGGGGCATATCAGTATACTTAGAGGCCCTGAACATGTTAGAGGATAAAACCAAGTGAGAAAATATGTATTATATCATGCAAATATGACCATTACGATACCTTCCGCCTAAAAGCAGAAAAAGATACATTAAACCAATACAAATAACTTCAGGTTTTATCTGTACAGAAAGGTTGTTTGTCTGAAACTACGAAATGAGCTGTCTTCAAAATGCAGCTTCATATAGCTAATCCTCAGAAAAATATATTCACAGTAATTTCTACATATAATTCTTCACATCTGTTCTCTCTTCTTCAAAACTAACTAAAGAAGTGTTCTGTTTCATTCACGCTTGCATTCAAATACACATACATTAAGTTTTAAAAAGAAAATTCTTGCTTACAATATCTACAGTGCAAGTATATAGAATATAATATTATACTCATTTTTTAAGGTCTAAGTTTTAAATAAAATTGTGTGTGTGTGTGAAGCAGAGGTAGTTTACTGATTTTGTTATAAATCACTAAATACCTTGAGAGGGTGAAGTTTCATAAAGAAAGTTATGAATCACTGAAACTACATAAACTTATTTGGTGCAGAAACAGAAGAAAATACATTTCTTAAGCTTAGGCTGTGAACATTGTAATAAAAAAAAATCAATTATCTTTTGTGGTTCTCTGGCTAGAGAACAAAGATCAGGGCTTGGAGACAGGAAAAGGGATGAATTTCAGAGAGATAAGAAGGGAACAGTACTTCTAGGTGGAATAAGGTCAGTAGCTTTTATTCTTGATAAAAGACCTACATGAAAATATTAGTATACTCTCATACTACTGTAATAATGAATTCTAACACTTGTGACAATAAGCAGATCAGGTGAATGAGTCACCCTCAGCAGAATGCAGAATACAGGCAGGGTGATGAAGAAGAACTTCATTTTCAGTTATGTTTGAGATACCTCACATCCAGCAGCTCCTTCAAAGGACAGGTGTGGGATAGAAGACCCACAGTTCTGCTTCAAATATCTGTATTTACAACCTTTTTTCACATCAGCGAGTTTCTCCATCTATCTACAGGCCAAATGGAGCTGTTTTATTTTTATTGACTTTACAGTAAAAATAAACAAAAAGTGAAATACTAAAAAATTCTTTTAAACTAAGTCATTGAACGACTGTGAGCAATTGTTCATTTTTCAGACTCTTTAATAAAATGTTAATTTTCAAAGGCAAACAGAAAAAACCCCAAATGCTAAATAAGCTGGTAAACAGGTTATTTCCTGTGATAACTCAAGAGGTAGACAATAAAAGATGTTTAGAAATTGTGTTTTCATCAGGTATACAAAAAAAGAAATTTAAAGTCAAAGGCCACTAGCGCAGCAAACAAAATAAACCTACAACATTCTAAAAAAATTCTATGGCTTTTATGCTGTGACTCCAATAGCATATCGAGAGAAAAAAAAAATCTTTATTAGAATGTAAACAAAAAAAATGAATTGTTTTTATTATGAATACCCTGACTTTATTTATTTTGCAATACTTCTAAACATTTTTATGATATTCACCTACACTGCTATCTAAGTAACACACTATGCTTATTTGAGTGCTGATAGATATTACATTTGACTGGACTATTTATTCCAGTTTAATATATAAGTAAAGCTTGCTGAAGTTTTTTGACAAAACGATTTTCCATCAGCAATGTAGTATCAAAGTTCAACTGTTTTGTGACAGTGTTGATTCAAATGACATTTTGAGGTATAAAATACAGAAGCTAATAGTTTCCATTTTTCTATTAACTTTCTTCTAATTTAGATTTTTTAAATATGAGAATCCTTAATATTTCAACATTGTGCAGAAATGACATTATTGAAAGGAAATGTTCTTATTTCTCCAAAGCTTTTTCCTCAGATTTTGCATTTCACAATAAATTTCAAGTTCAGATTATGATCTGAAAAACAACCCTGCTTACATTTCATGGCATCTGCAACATGGTCTAACACAATCCACAACCATTCCCCTTCTATAAATTCCCTGTGACTTGCTTACCATTACTACAGAAGAATACGCCGGGTGCTCCACCTAAAAAGTTGAAATTCCAAAATTATGAGTAACTAGGATATCTATTGCAGGGTCAAGAGGGCACACATTTTAATTCCTGTTGTGCTTATTAGATTCCTTAACGACATTCTATGACCTTGTGGGAGGACAGACCGGAGCAGTAAAACTTTGACATTTCGTATTTCCACAGGACAAAAGGATTCCCCACCCGCAGCTCTTGTCCTCCCCAAGAGGACACTCTCCTCCATATGGCTGCAGCCCAGGAGGGTTTTTCTCTTGGAAAATCCTCTGAACCACAGACTCCTTGATGAGTAGACAACATTTTCTAACCAATTTTTCACAGCAGTTTTCCGTCATTGCCACTTTGTCAATCTGTCACAGACTGCCCTCAGTGGAACCACGTAGTTACTCATCCCTTTGACAAAGACCTCAAAAAAGTGTGAACACATGGAAAGGGCCATGTTTGATTAACAACTTTGTGATTACTGTAAAAATGAAATTTGAAAGGTAATAATTACATTTGTAATTACTTAGGTCTAAATCTCTTATGTTTCCTACTCCCTCTATTTCTGGGCAGCTGGAGCAATGACTCATTAATAATAACAAAGTCATTTAACCCTACAGGCACATTACAAGGAGAAAGATGTCATTTGTCACCAACGCAAACAGAACAATCACTGAAGGATACAGGAAGACCACTATTTCATATTTATTGCAAATGATAAAAGGAACATTTTGCACTCATTCTTATCACGACATCCCAATCTGCTTTTTAATTACCAGCAAACATAAGGGAACAGCATACAACATATGAGGGACTACTAATAATGTATTGTCCTGTGGTGACATTTCCATAATCACTTTAAATCTATCCTATACATATGTAGTAGTTAAAGCTTTGAGCTCCTGAAATCATACCCCCTAGTAAGGAATGAATTATCCTTTGCAGATTTAGCACACAAAGCAGCTCTTTCCCAGAGTTTGAGGGTCTGATAGCTGACGTACGTATTGCTATTACATTACGGGATAGGGTTTGGCATTCTGTTACGTTTCTGGTTGAATACAGTATAACTTAAAAATGAGTACATTTGTATATTGGTATTTTTAGGCCAGGAACTTTACAGTTGTAATTCTCACTGGCACTAATTTAGCCATGGATTTCTGCAAGTTGCTTAATTTTCCAGTGCTTTTCCATATTGTTCTGTACTTCACAAGAAGTCTGTAAGAAGCACTCCATGTTAAATGAAAGAAATAACCTTATTCATAGGGAACTCCAGTAAGTATATTGGAATTTACTGGATTTTTTAAAAAGAATTATTGATATAACTGCCTGCCTATAAAATAAACTTATGAGGAAAAGACTATTAATTCCCTTAATTACTTATTCAGGAGACATGAAACTTTGAGGAAAAAATATGCTGAGAAATTTCTACTGTCGTATTAGTATGAAAACGAATGGAAGGAAGTTTCATGTACATAAAATTCACCATATTGTGAGTTTCAACTCTATCATGCTAGAACTTCAAATTCTTCTTTGCTTTGCTTTATCATCAGCACTTACCTAACCATCAGCCATGTAGAAAGAGCAGAGAACGAATTTAACAATATGAAGTTCTAAACCGTTATTGTGTGGGCCAGAAAAGAGGTAAGCAAACCTCCTAAATCTGTTTCTGTTTTCCCCAGGTATCACACTAGACTAACTAAAGACATGCTTTAAAAAAGTTAAATAAGCAGTGTTAAGAAATAAGACACATCAGGAAAGAGTAAAATGCACAGAGTAAAATGCATATTTTCACTCTTAAGATAGTGACAACACAGAAAAGCTTATACATGGAGTGAAATGTTTTGTCAAATTGAAAAATGGAAGTAATATGAACACTACAATTTTCACATCAATTTGAGGTAAAATGTTTTGAATTACAGTCATTTTAATCTTGTTTTATGAAGAAAATTACTTCAAATGGGTGATAATTTAAAACAGCATAATCCAAACTTCATTGTGCTCCAGTCAGGCATACAAGTGTGGCTCTGAGTGATTTGGAGCAATCTCTGAACAGTAGCTCAGAGCCTCATTCCAAATAGACATTTGAAAGAAGAAAAAAGATGCCTGACTAGAGGTTCCATCATTTACCACTTACTGTGATGGCTATGACTTCCTAATTGGGCCTTTATAAGCATTTCTAGTGCCTTCAGAAATTCTGGCACCGTTCCGATGAGGCGATACTTTCACAGTTATCATCTCTTTAAACATTCAGTTGTGACCAGTTTCTCCACTGAAGTTTTGCTGTTGCTTGGAAATTTCTCACATCACTTCACCTAAGCCTTTTCCTGCTATTAAGAAGTTTTTGGCATCAAGGAGTTTTGCTGCCAGCAGGATAGAAATATATATATATACACACATATATATTTTAGAAACGTCTCCTTTTCCTTCGCTGAAATTAAAAATCAAAACAAAACAAAAAACCCAACAACATCAACAAAACAAACAAACAAACAAACCAACCCTCTTAGAAAATATGCTATTTCATTTAAATCGTCAGTTTCCCTTGGACAAACACCAACAGTGGTTTTCCGATTTCCTTTGATATTCTTTTCTGTTCTCCTAAGTATTTTTCAATTAAAATATACAAATATTCTAATTTTAACTAGTAGCATTAATAAACTTATAGTTTCCTTTTCTAAACCAGATAATTCTCTCAGCACCTGGACAACTGACACATGATGGGAGTAATACAGGTCAACATTTGACAGATTTCTCATGGCACATGCAATTTTAAAAAGACAGCGTTAGGGAACAGTCATAGCTGTGATTATTCTGAAGATTTTAGGGTCAGTAATAGCAGCCAAGAGAATGGGAGAGAGCAGCTGCCGACAGCAATCTTTTCAGCCCATTTCAATAGCTGTCAGGACAGGTTCTGTGACTGCAACTATGAGGATTATACTGATGCTTGAAAACAGGGTAGTGTATTTATTATTATTAATCTATTTTAAGAAATTATTTTGAGCACAACAAATATAAAACCGTGGGAGTATAAAGCTAAACTTCATGAGGCATTCAATTATTCAGGAAATTAAATTCCATTACTTCAAAGATAGAAATGCTTTAAAACAGGAATAAAAAAAATGGTTGATGTTTAAAGTATGCTTTTATAAACTTAATTATATAAACATCTTCTTATAACCCCACATTGTCTATGTGTGTCTATATTTAGGACTCTGAAGAGAGAGATATGTTTGTCAGGCTTCAGATTTCAGAGAGTAGGTGTTAAATTTTGACTCAGCCCGCTTTGTATAACAAGATGCCCCAGCATAAAACAATAATTTGTGTTTTTAAACATTTAATAGACCATAATTGTCTTTGCAAGAAAGTAAGGTTCACTCCTGTTTGATAGGCTTCAGCATGAGTGTACCCAGGCTAATAAAAGCCAAAAATATATTATTAAATGAGGTTAAATAGTAGGATTCAGGTTTGTCAAGGATCTTATCACTTTCTTTAGTATGTAAGCCTCAATCAGCCATTTCTCTCTTGCTTAAGACAGAAGATCCCTTAGAAACAGATTTAAGAAACACTCAGTTCAAGTCCCTGAAGCTCAGCATCCAGCTCTGTTGAAAGTCTAAGTTTCAGACTAGCTTGGAAATCCTGGACACAGCAGGTAAAGTGAACCAAAAGAAGATTAAGTCACAACAGTTCTTGTTAGGAGTGGAAGTTCATATGCTACCCTCATCTCCAGTCTATAAAAGCAACTCCACAAAAGCCCATAATTTATGTATTTTTTAATAAGCTCTACAGAAAGGATATTTTAAGTCTGGGGTACGTGCTGCTCTGGCAGATGCATATAGAAAGCTCTCACCATGTTTGGCGCACAGGTTTCGTTTTAAGAGGGTACAAACCTGAGTTTCTGAAGCTGATGCTCCTTAAGCTTCAGTGGCGAACATTTGACAACCATCTTTTCTACTGCAAGCATGGATGGCAGGAGGAATTCATACATAATCTGTATTCCAAAAGGTTGCTTTAAAATCTTCCTATGGTTTTAATTAACCATAGGATATAAAAGGACCTAAATGAAAAGCTACCAGTCAATTGCTGGCTAAGTTTTCACCAGCCTGTTATTGAACCTATTTCATCTATTTATTCCTTAATTCATCCATAGTCTCCTAGAGATGTCATTAATATGCTCAAAGTTAATTTATTATCGTCTATTGCTTGTATTCAAGCTCAAGTGAAGAGAATAAATTCATCAAAAATGATCAGACTTGAAAAGGCAGATTTGGATTCTGACAGAGAATAATTTATCATGGCTGGGAACAAGCCTCCCACCAACTGGGCTGCTGGAATGTCGGGAGATGAAATCGTAATGAGCGCAGAACTTCTGCAGAAAAGGACATTCAAGTCTCAAGGGGAAAACCAACAAACAAACAAACCGCAGTCTAACTCCCAAAATATGTAGGTTCCAGCCACTGACTGTTTTTATTTTCACCCTCCCAGGTCCTTTCTTTCCCTGTGTGCTGCCTTGAGGCCGAAGGAATCACGACGGCTCTGCTCGCCGTCATTTGCACAGCACAGGGACCCAGAGGGTGACCAGCACACAGGTACAGGAGTGACAGTGACGTTCAAAGCTGTACAGTAAGGGTACTCATACTCGGAGGGTCACAAACCATTAATCAACAGATCCATGCTGCTGCACAATGTAATACTAATTTATTTTATTTATAATTTGTTGTATTTATCCCTTCTATAACAGCAATTAATAGATTTTCGGTAATCTACTACTCTATTTTAACATGCTTCCTGCGTATCTACAAATTTTCTGAATTACAGGAAAAACTGGATATAACGACATCTATAACATGTTTCAGATGCTAATACAATGGATTTTTTTGCCATTTTAAGTCCATTATACAGCAGAATTGGAAAATACTGTGATACTGTCATGAATATGGTACTGCTGTAATTGTAATATGGGTTGTGGAGATTTATTTTAAAGCCTGGAAACACTTGATTAACCACCACATTATAGTAAATTTTCTAGGTGTTATTGTTTCACTGTTATTGTTTTATCCCCAACTGCAGCACAGGGAGAATTTCCCCTCCCATATACGAAACGCTGCTGTATACTGGACATGGCCGCTTCCCCAAGGGACTGGTTACTCCATTTATCCATCACTTCATATTCTCATATTCTAATTCTGTACATACCAGCGCCATTTCCCTGCTCCTTTGTCTTGTTACACTGAGTAATTATGCAACTTCATGACCTGAGTAACTAAATTTCCCCAGGGAAGTGGGGAAAAAAAACCCAACAGTGAGTACTCCGGACCTGCCCCCAACATACCAAACTCATCAGGCTTTGCCTAGATATTTCACAGAGGATCTTAAATATGAATGTAATCATAAATAATCATAAATATCAGCATTTAAATATGTGTAAATATGTAGGCTTATCTAGCTGACTCAATCAGAGCATACATCCTAGCTGTCTTTCCCTCTCTTCCTTCTATCATATTCCAGGACGCAGAAAACTTGCACTCCCAAGTGCACTGCTATTGTCTTTTGGCGTTTCCAATTCAAGATATATACTCACTTTATTATATTAATACTTTGAATTTAAGAGATTCAGTGAGGTGAATATGCCAAGTATCTTACCGGTGCACTATGTCACACTGAAGAACCACTATATTAAAAAAGAGTTAACATTTCCAAGTGAAGCTATGAAAAGTTAGGAAGTGCAAATTCTGCAATATTAATTCGGCTCCCTTGTGTAAATGTATTTTGATGCAAACTTTAATTAAATTATCATACACTATTTTTCTCATACGACCCTTGGGCCCAATTCAGAGTAAGTAGTTATTCAATATTTCTCTTTATCTACTCTAATCAGCATGTGGCCATACACCTTTTTAATTAATACTTTCAAAGCCTTGTGTTGAATGCAGATTTATTCGTTTCCTTGTGTGCTTTTTTATTGTTTTCACAGCACAATCAAAAGCTTCATGAACATGAATAATATCCCACTTGCATTATTTGCTTTATTTAGGTCATTTGCATCTGGGAAACTGAGGCATAAATTAAGCAAAATTATGCAGTCTCCATTATTTCTATCTAGGTGTTCAACTTGAGATAGCTTAAACCAGGTTTTTGCACAATTGATCATTTGATATTATACTAAGCTTCCAAAGCATATCTGTTGGAAGTGATGATGCCCTTGGTACCCAACGAAGCCTGATGGGCAAAAAATACTAGGAAAAATTCAGTTTTCTCTCTCCACCAAAAAGCTATGGGTACATTCTGAAATATACAACAAAAATAGACAAATTCATGATTTATCTTTCACTGTCGTTAGTAAATCTAACCGAATGCAACATCAAAAAGACATATATACACTTTAAATGGTCCTCCTGTGATGAAGAAGTCATTATTTTAATAAACCACTAAAACCCCCAGGATTATATGTGCTTTGATGATTTGGTAAGGTATCAAGTCTTTCCAAAGACATATCTTAAAATTTACCAACTCTAATTTAATAAAATTTAATGATTTCATAAAATTTTACATGGTAAGCCAATTTCTAGAAATTCCTCAAGGTTCTTCTCGGAATTAAACTTTAATTCTTTTGTGAAATAGATTGGACTATAGTTACACTTATTCTACTAGTAAAATCTTTACGGTTTTGTATCTAAATTTAAAGTAGATTTGACCATATGTAATGAAAAATAGACACATACATCAGTATTTCTGAGAACTACATTGTCAGTATCTCTATCTAATGAGTATTTTATTTTGAAGAATTTTTTTTTTCCTTGGATGTTTCTGACATGGGTTGTAACCTTTCCTTCCTAACCGCTACAGACAGGCTACAGTTTCTATGCAGTGAAGTTAAATACTTATTTCCTTAGGGAACAAATCAAAGACAGATAATGAAGAGAAGGGGGCATACGCAGAAGGTGGTATAAAATACTTGTGATAGCAGAAGTCTGCTCTCCCTTTCCAGTTCCCATACAATGATCATCTGTGGAAAAGTACATCTTACAAATTGTTATCATACAGATGGCAGAAAGTTAAGAATTAATTCAGAAGGGCTATGTACAGCTATGTACAGTAACATAGGGGTCTATTCTGCAGTCAGCACAATATGCTCAGCTCAATTAGTTCTACCCAAGACAGCTCAGGCATAACTACCATTACGGCGACAGCAACCAGGATCTCAGCGGAGCAACCGTGCGGCTTTTCTGTGACCGCACAAAAGCACTGAAGCTACATCCGTGTTACTGCAATGTGACAATCACATTTCCTTGGGCAAGCTTGCACCCCTTTTCTCTTGAAAGACTGTGTTGCAGATACAGAAGAACTAAGAAGCATATAAAAATGGGCTGGAGCTTGCTATTTCATGTTTGTATAGATTGTATCAATATAATTCTGTGACAGAGTGTGTAAATGGGCTTGAGGACAGGTACAAGGAGGACGGAGAGGAAGGGGTGTCTAACTCTTATCACGTAACAAAACAGCTTCACATTTGGCCCCTATACTTATGTCTACCTGAAGAATCAATGCTCTGAACTGAACAGTCGTATTCTCGTAAGCCAGAAGAAAAGAAGAAAAATAAGAGATATGACTGTCTTTCCTTTCATGAAAGAAAAAAGTGGGGAAAACAAGACATACTCAAACAGTTCTGGTCTATCAGGTTTTAATGCCAGATTTTTCATTACAAGCTTTCATCTTAACAAGCAACAATTTGCTGGCCACCCCAGAGGTGTATTCAGAAAACTGTATTTTCTAATTTGAGCCTTAAGTACCCACTAGAAAGGCCATTTGTCCAAAGATTTTTTAGATACCGTTGAGCTTCGAAAATTCCACAGGCTCACAGTAAAGCATCCTAAATGTAAGCTTCTCTCTTCCTCCAAACAAACAAACCCCAACAAAACCAAAAACAAAGAAACAAACAAAAACACAACAAAAAGCCCACACTCTTACAAAATCTTCACAAAACAAACATAGCTAAAGTTAGAGCTTATAATTTCTGCTGGTTCTGCCAACTAGCCTGAAATGGTAATGCACACACGTAGACAAGCCAAAAAAAAGAAAAAGAAAAGAAGTATTAAAAACAAGAATAAAAATTGCCCAGAGCACATAGTTTCAAATATGTGTTCAAACTAAAGCTAATAGTTGTTGTATTCCATTCAAATAATAGAAACTCTTGAAACAGAATATGAATGTCTGACGTAGCCTAGGAGTTCAAGTAATAGTGAAATGATATATTAAAGGAAAAATAAGCTGTTGCAGTAACTGCCTTTCAGTCTGTCGATTGACCCTGTATGATATCAGAATTTGACAAGTTCATATCCTGCTAACCATGGTTCACTACTTTCTTCTTCAAAATATATACCATTTTCTATCACTTACCAGTCATGCATTGTTCGTTACACATCCATTTTTTTCTGACTTATTTTATGCACCACTCATCATATTACCAAAATGGATGAAGGGAAACATTTGGCTTGCTCAAGGGGAGGCACAGAAAACTATTGCTTACTTTCTGTAAATCATTGGCTGTAGGGTTCTTCATCTCCTGAAGAATAATCTTCCTTTATATTAGTTACTGCTTTTGTTTGTCCATCCAAAAGAGATACAGTGAGGAACAAAAAAACACAGGGCACCTAAAATGTATCCAGTACGAGGCAAAAAGTTTCATCAACCTCCTTTAAGCAAAGGCTTGATCTTTTTATTTCATCCACTTCATAACAAACCCAGGTAATACACTAAGATATCTTCATTATGTTCTCAACAGACAAGCTTTTATGCATCTGATAATACTAAAGTATTAACATTACACCACATTAACTCTATTACATTAGCATGTTATTTCCATGCTAAATGATCAATACAAAATTACTGATCATGAAGCAGATCCCCTTAGAGAACATGCATGATTTCCAGTCAGCTAAATGTGGCCTTCTCATATATTAAACAAAAGACACACAAAAGTCATCTTTAAATCCAAAGAATTCAAACTAGTCTTATACTTTTCTAAAAATGGGTCAAAATCTCAGATCCTGAAACATATTTGAATTCATGTGCTTCTGTACCTGAATCCCAGGGACAGTTCATGCCAATCAATGTGGGGAATGATGTCATAAAACACAGTGAATAAATTACAAATTATGTTGGGAAAGAAGAAAAGGGTGAAATGAAAAAAAAAACTCTTTAAAGCACTGTTTTGAATTTGGCTTTTTTTTTTTTCTTTTGGTATAGACAACTGAGATGACTAACTAAAAATTCATTTAGGTATGTACATCATGTTAGCACAATTGTGAGAAGATCAGTAAGTAAGAAGGTGCTGGTGATAAGATAAAAGAAGAACAGATAAAGGAATAAAAATAAACCCATAGGAAGTGATTTGGACATTTCCCTAAGCTACATTTTCTTCATATGGTTATAGTAAGCCTGCAATACACAAGAGGAACATTTTTGAGTATTTGGGAGTCTATTTGAAGTGAAGACTTTTCAGACTAGTTTTCATAAACCCAGCAGAATTGATAAAGAATTGTTTTAATTTCTTTTTTATTTTGAAGGAAGATGAAATGGCATTTCAAGAGGTGATTGATTACAGAACGTACAGCAATACAAAAAAGTTGTATACAGAATGAAAATATTTAAGTTCACAAAAGATTCAATACTTGTCTAATTTATTCCTTGTTTCTTCTTCTTTCCCTCTCTTTCCCCTCCCTCCCCAAAAACCCGATGCGGAGCTGGGCCTTTCTGTTTAGTCAGTAGCCAATTACAACTTCTCAGACAGTTTTTCATCCCAAGGCAATTTGGTAATCTTACACTGATTAATTAAACTAGGGTGTCTAAACAAACTGTTAAAACTTCTATATCCATGGCTTGCATATCTAATCCAGATAACAGGATAAGCAACATGATTGTCAAAGTTCGTGAAGAAATGAAAACAAAACCACTGTGTATTCATTCTTCTTTGTAGAGTTCTTAAACAAAGAATAAGTTGTACTTCAAGGTAGAAAATCTAATCTGCATTTAAATAGAATTTCTCCAAATAATAAACAAAAGCCTGAAGCAACATTTTTGCAGCAAGCCTTCCTGCTAGTTCACAGCCTAATCCTTCTATCTCTATCTGTAATCCCTTCTACCCTTGTATGTTCATTTCCTCACCAGTTTATCAAGGCATCTCGGCAGTTTGAGCTCACAGAAATCACAGTAACTTTGCATTTCTTCAAAGCTCAGCCTCAGACAGTTAAAACTTTGGGTGGTCGGCAACTCAAGGCAAACTCAGACAAAACCACTTGATTAAAACAAGGAAGAAATTATTAATCCAGAGTGAGAAGAACATATTGAAGGGATGTGCTTTGCATATGAAACACTAACGATAACAGCTTCCAGGGCACAGCAAACTATGTGATACTACCGAAACGCTCTGGTGCTTTTGAAGTTCATGTTCTCGGAACTTCAAACAGCTGCCCATGCAGATCCTCTGGAGAACTACACATCTCCCATGTGATCCAAAATAACCAGAAAGCCCTACCAGATGTCACCGAAATCAGCAATCCCATGCTGATAAACATGATAACTGGTAGCCAAATGGCTAGCAATGGGGAAAATGAGACTTTTGGGAACCTGAGCACTGGCTACACGTTCATTTTCCTTCTCTGACCTTGACTTTGCTCCTCTTTCAGGTTGTAGGGTAGCACCTGTGCCCACGTGAAGGAATTTAAACCAGTGGCAGTGTAGAACTCCCCAAATGAGAGGTTTACGTTTAGAATAGGAGGATGCTAAATGATAGAGATTACATTTAAAAACACTTTGAAATAGAGAGAAGTTTAATCTTCAGATGCTACTTTGCTACTTGGTGTACTTTATTCTTGTGTTTGAAGGCAACAGATCTGATTCTACTTCGAGTACCTACCTCCCCTATTGCTTTCTCTCTGAAAGTAGTATTTACACATTTCAGTGCAGAAATGAAAAGATAACCTGAAAAGAAAAAAAGGGGCCTCTATCCTAAATTTAAAAACAATTAAGGAAGTCATTATTAAATGAAAAGTGTCTCAAAGGAAAAGATGGAAGGATAGAATTAGCATCCTAGATGAGATTTACCAAATTCTCTTATATAAAGAAAGCTAGTACCAGATGAACCATAACTGATTTAATTCAAACAGCTCTGCTTTAATAAAGGTCACTTCTAATTAGACAAATGCCCACTAGATTTTATCTACCTGATTCCCGCTTTAGTCCTGATATTGACAGACCATCAGTACATCATCCTTTAAAATATTTTCTCATTCTACAGCCCAAAAAATTTTACCTATAAGTCTATTACGTTATTAGATGTTATTCTAAGCTGGCTTGTTCTTTAAAGTAAAGAGCCAAGGAGACTTGCGTGCCCTTTAACCAATATAGTTTGCAGGCATGGTGGTTGTCTTGTTTACAGGACTCAACAATATAGAATATTTCTTTCTGAAAACAGAGTTATAACTCACAATTTGTGAAAGACTTTTTTATTATTTTTTCATTATTATTTCAAGAAAGAGAGATAACTTAGGAATCAGTTCTCCTCCAGACTGTAGCATTTATTCACATTCAGGGAAGAAATACTACAATATTAAGGATTCTGTAAAACAACTTGATAAGCTCCTTTGGCAGGCAGGGAAAAAAAATAACAATCGCTCTCTCAAGGAAACATTTTTTAGATGAAATAAAGCCAATAAATATTTCTTATATTTTAAATGGAAGACTCTTGCTCTTCAAAGTAGGAGATGGTCACTGCATAAATTGGCGAAATGTTAAAGGGAATGAGAAAATGGTTGTATGCAGGAAAGAAATCGAATTAAACAACTCCAACCTTTCCACTTCACACCTAGTGATACCAAGTTACAGAAAGGAAAGGGTATACATAATTCCTTCATTATTGATAGATTAATAAAGTATTTATTAGAGACAAAATAATAATCTTTGCATCACTAGAATACTGGTTTACAAAATATATATAGGGAATATTTTAGATATGGCCAGAAGCTTAATGTTTCACCATTCCACTGAAAAACATGCAGGCATCCAGAGGGAAAACAAAATCCCATGTAAAAGACAATCAAATCACAGCAAGGATAATTAAAACACTATTTTATGTTACATGTACAGTCAACTATGGAGATTATTATTTTAAGTGGTATCAGAAAAGGTCAGGTTTCCTCACCTAGATGGCAGATAAGGGGACACTATACAGAACTTACTTAAACCTTTTTGTGCAATCAGGTTAAAAAGCCAGGTACAGGACAAACCTCGGCTCCCCTGACGGGCAACAAGGCACAAGGAAATTAGAGAAGAAAAACTTCAGGTATTCTCTCATTTCTCGTCTGGTCAGGGTTATACTAGACAGAGAAATAGCATCTCAAAGTCCTTACAGAAGAATACATAGGGTTAGCAGAAGAGCCTGACATCTGCCCCTCTTTTTTGTGGGAAGTGCATTTTTGCACTACCTTTGTTATGTTTTGGCACAAAAGACATCCAATCACACACAAGAATTATGTCTCTTCAACATAAGCAGCCAGATGACTTTCAGAAAATCAAATTCAAAGATCAGGCAAAATGTCACATTTGGAGAATATTTTATAGAGCGGCATTTACCTGCACCTTTATGACTTTTGCAGCTTCAGGATTCATGTTTTGAATCTTTTTATCTCAATCCACACAGGCAGAAACTTATTTTCAAAAAGAAAGTCTTCCCAGATACTTAGAAGTCTGAGATCCTGATCAAGTAGCATGAAAACAAAAGGAGGAAACAACTAAATAGAACTGAGAATCAGCAATTCAGAGAAATACAAAATTGTGACTACAAAACTTTTTGGGCTACATGTAAAAACATTTAAGTTCTTCAAATTATAACCTCTTACAAAATAAAATTACCTTTATAATACTCTATCTGAACAATGTTTTCTGGAGCTTTTTGTTATTTTTACTGAAAAAAAACCCCAATATTATCAGGTTCTCCTTAAGAAGCCTTACAATACAAATAATGACATTCATGAAGTCAATTAGAAGTCAAAAGTAAATAAGTGTTGAACTGAAGTAATAAGACTCCGCAACATAAATGATTAATCCACTAGAGTTCAGGGCAAAGGTAAGACGCTGATCTTGCATGTACCGTGCCCCTAATGGAGCACAGAGCTAAAAAATGCTCTAATTAGGTGGAATTAAGTGGTCACCTCTCTTAATTGGAAGGAAGACAGAATCCAGACTTAAGAGGAGATGCTCACGTTTAATACATAGCTCTCCCCTCAGTCCCACGCACCCGGGTTTCTCTCTCCCAGCTCCAACCACGGCGTCTCCCGCAGCCGCAGGAAAGGGCCATTGCTGCCGGCTCTCCCCAGCCTCACCTCTAGGAAGTGACCACACCGGTTTTTTACCAAATTACTGCCAGCTCAGCCAGAGGGGGGAGACGGAAATAAAAAGGTGTAATCTGTAGCTACTAGCCCAGTGGCTACTCCAATAAAACAAATATTTTGCTGTATTTCTTAGAATAGGTATTAGCAAACCTGCATCTGCCCTTCATGCGGCTAAATTTTACCTTCAGTGACTGTGGCATTTGCTATAGATTTGAAGATCAAGGGAGACCATTCTGGAGTCAAGTAACAGGAAAAAGAGCATGTCGTATTAATCAGTACCACCCCAAGACCTATGCCCAAATTATTACCATATCTCCACATTAGCATTATCCTGGGGGGAATCAGAATTTTAGCCTTACAGCAAAAGAAAGAGGTTTCTGTTTTTGAGGAACACAACTAAAATTTACCAGTCACCTCTGAACACTATTTTTTTAAATTCAGTTTGTTGTTATCATAAATCACACTTCTCTTACAATCTTCCCGGTACATGTGGATAGCATAGCAACTCTCACAACGTACAAATCCTATGCTTATAAAATATACAACTGAGTGATGAAAGGATTGCTGTCTGAAAATGCACAGATCTGCAATCACTCCTTAGCCATGGCTTAATAGTATAAGTAATGGTAGTATGGCTTTTTTTTTTTTTTTAAACATACATATATATATATATATATATATATATAGTAATCCAGCAATAACAACAACAAAAAATCAAATATTGCTTTTCCATTTTAGTTGTCTCAAGATATCCAGCATTACAAGTCTCTTAAGAAAGTGAGTAATTAATTACATTACCTTCAATGTTAGTGAATAGCTGTCATGAAGCAGACTTAGAACTTGGATTCTGTTTTAATTTATGCTATTTATGGACTGTGAATGCTAAAAGAAAAGTAGTTGTAAAAGAGAGGAAGATTTAGGTAGAACAGATATTTAAAAATAAAATATTTGCTTGAAAACAGACCAGCCAACCTGTCAATTAGAGTAAATACAAGAATGGGAGGGGGAGCACAAAGCCAAGGTGCAGAGGAGAGCAGGACTCCTCTGATCCCTGGTAGCCCACATCCATAGGCTTGAGTTAGCTGGGATAGATCAGGGGCGAAGGTGCTAAAATATCTGTCTGTACGAACTGTTCAGACACATCTCACATCCTTTTGAAACAGTCTTAGTCACAAAAAGAGTACACTGTAGAAGATTTTGCAATTAATATAAGCTCATTTCTAAAAACCCCATGTACTTCTGGCTTAAGTCAGGTGAGAGAAAGTATACAGCCACAAATTATATTCAGAACTATTCTCGTTTTGCCTGAATTGCTTTTTTTCCTCCATCCAAACTAATTAAAAAATTATTGGAAGAATAAGATTTCCTCAGCTTTCTTACCATGGGCAGGGATTTGTTTCTGCATTACAGGATTGCAGCGGTATTATTCAGAAAATCAAAAAGAAGGCCAGAGATTTGTAAGCAATGGAAAAACAGCTTAACCCTTTGAACCATGCATTCCTAATGGTCACTATTACAGAGCTTATTTTGTTATTATATTCTGTTCTTCCAGAAATATCAGGGAAAAAATAGTTCAACCTACCTGTGAACAACATTTTAGTTAATTTTAACAAAAGAGTTTCTAAGTATTTATATGCTTAGATCTGTATTCCGTAGGACTCCACAATTCCTGAACAGCTGAAGCCCTGAAGAAGAATCCCTTGGCCACATATTCCCTTTCTAAATTCTCAGATGACACGATTTACAATACTCTACTGAACTCCCGACTTTCATTTACAAAGCACAGAAGAGAACTGATAACCAATGCTATGCTAATATGTTTGCCAAAGTCTACTCATTTGATTAAGGCTCATTCTTTATTCTCCAAATTTGGACAGATAGAGTGGGAGTAGCTTTCTCTTTCTCCTCAGTTTCGCAGTTTTTTGTTTTCAGTGCAAGCTACTGTCATACAATATTTAGCTAGAAATGAACTCAAGAAAGTAAAGAATGTCTTCATGGTAGGAATATATAGAATACATATATAAATAGATGGAAAGGTACAGAATTAATTTTCAAAGAGCTGTTAAAATTGCATCTGAAATATCTGAAAGAACAGAACCTCTATTTATTTAAATACCACTTCCAGAAGACAGAAGAGCCCATTAAACTCATCTTTTCCTGTTTAATTTTTTTTTCATGTATTACAGGCTTACTTGTTCAACTCAGCTCACATAAACACCAGTGGCTGCTTGCAAATGTATGATTCTTCAGCAGTAAATCTACTGCACATTCACCTGTAAGCCAGTGGCAATTACAGAAGCAATAACTAAGGTAAATCTATTTTATTATTGCAGGGACAGAGTAATGAAAATGACCAAGAATTTAATTAATGCTTTTGTTACCATGTGCACGACAACTGCCATTCATCAAAATATATCAATGGTAATACAGAGGTACATGGTGGATCTCAAGTGATTAGAGGTTGCAGCTGAACCCATCTGGACCTGAGCTGTTGACAAACACACCAGCCAAGCCCTGGCACCCTCCCCTCTACCAGGGGGTTCCCCTGCACAGGACACAGCAGCCACCACAAACCTGGCAGCCGTCCTGTGTGCTGCCCAGTCACACAAAAAATAGCGTAAAGTACCAGTAAGTGAACCGTGAGCAAACAAACCGGACTGCATCCATCCGGCAGAGTTACAGGGGATTCGCCTGGCATGTCAGAGGGATGGCGAGTGCAGTCACCAGCAACTGCAGTGAATCCTGATCGTCACTGCGCTGCAGGGAACCACAGCTGTGTTCTCCTGCCAGTGTAGCACTCGCAGCCATGGACTAAATTGAAATCGGTATTGGAAATGCTGACTCAGATGTTTCTCGCATGAACTAGCCATACAAAAGCAAAAAATGGCTTTTTTTTTTTTTTCCTTATGTGACAGATAATAGCAAACCCATCTGTGTTCATTATCTTGAAAACTCCCTTCAATCCTTCCATTTGGCTAAAACAGAACATGTATTTGCAGCATTTTACTTGCTGTGTATTTCTGGGAACCTCAAATAAATAAATAGATAGATAGATAGATAAATTAAAATCAAGCCTGCCTGTACGGTTGTAGCAAGAATGATTTTTTTTAACATCTTCGAGAACTACCATTAACATGAGATCCTGAGATGTTAGTAATGAGTTGTTCAAAAAGTATCACACACAAACACACACGTATTTATTCTTTTGCTATTACATAACTTGAATTTTCAGAGAAATTCAGAAACCCTAGAGTAACAATGTTTGGATGACCAAGAATATATTAAGGCAATCTTGAACCATGCATGGCAAAACATGACTAAGATATGGTTCAAAATAATACTGATCTGTTACTGAGGAAAAGCATATGCTGATGGATGGTTCACATATATATATCCAAGTTATGAGAAAATACGCGGTCCACAAGATGAACAGGTTTTCTGGGAAAATATAATTTGATGGATGTCCAGAGAATGGCTACATTAGCAAATTTTAAAAAACCCAAACAAACCAAAACAAACCACAAACCCACACAAACAAAAGCCCCCAAACCAAATAAAACCCAATCAAACAAACAACAACGAACGACCAAACCAGAAGTCCTTTGTGGGAATTAAACCAGAGCAGGAAGCATACAACTGCTGACCTTAACTATTAGCACAAGTGAAACCACATCTAAATTGCTTAAGTAATACTGCAACAAGCCTTACTGAGCTGGGTTACGGAGAATTAATCATTCTGGTAGCTTGTGCTGCGCTGCTTCTTTATATATAAATTATTGTCTTATTATCACTAAAAGGAACTGTATCTTAGGATCTAGTTCAAGGTTACTTGCATTGTATTTGATCGGTCTGGTTATCTTTGGGGACTCACTGCTAGGACTGGATGCAACACTCCATAATGGAAACACTGGTGAGAATATGAGCTGTTTTCATTCAAATCATATACCTTATTATCTATTAAAATACATTCTGCTGTGTCATAGTCATCCAAATGTAGTAATTAGGTGCCATGCTGCTATGAAAAAGTAAGCAATACGACAACCACTAATGAAAAAAGAACTGAAGGCTAAGTAAAAAATAATGAATTAATGGAACAGCTAGACATTCAACAGAAGAATCCCAATTTCTACTCTAAATACACTTCCGATGGAATTTGTCTAAGGTCTCAGATCACTTGTAGATGAGACACTCTGCTTTCTGAATTGTAGAGTCTGGACATTTTGAAAAGATCTAAGTTAGTTCTAATTAATACTAGAACATGAACGGCAAATTCACATGCTTGGCCTGAACTTAAAGACGCTCATTGCAATCTCCTTGAAGACATGACATTATGAGAACCCCTCACAAATTAGCTTACATAACAGAAAATAAAATTGAGTTTACCCTTTGGTAAGACAGAGTTCATGGTCTTCAGGTTCTGCAAGTAGAAATTGGAGCTGAAAAGAGGCCAAATTGCTTTAACATTTAACTGATTTGGATCAGACGGACTGAAGTCTATGGTCACAATGAAGTAAGTGAAATATAAAGGAAACTTAATTCTCTCATTTTGTTCTACTCAAAAACGGGTTTCTGGTAAAGCACAGTTAATCACAGTGAGGAAATGACATGTCATAGTCATGGCACAATTGTGACAGCAGTGCTGCTGCTAATTTATGAACTCTGTGACCATTTGTGATTCTATTCTGCATGCACCAACTCAAAGGCTGATGGTCAGAGTACTCCAGGTTTGTATTAGAGTTTGCTTTGATGGCCAGCTTGTGCAGAATAGCCTTCTATGATAAAGATATCTATTATACTTAGTAGTTTGAAAGCTTGGAAAGCAACATATCAGGATAAGTGTACATGATTTTTTTTTTTTGAGTGATTTACAAAATAATAAAAATTGCCCTTCCTAGCAAAAAACACACCAAGAAATACCATCTAGAGGACAAGAATAATTTTTTTTTTATATTCAGGATACACGTTCCCTTAATAATGTAGTTATTTTACATTTGCTGTCTAGGAAGGTGCTTACTGAAGGGACAGGAACGGTTATTTACACACATGAATCCATGCATTGGAGATCTATTTGCTACTTCATGTACTGGCTAACAAGAAAAGATGTCCCCAACTTTGAAATCCAATTCCACTTCAGCTGACCTACAGTTCTACTCACACAGCAGTAGATGGGAAAAGGTAACAATTCCCACCTGACCCAAAGTAATAAATTTCAAAGCATCATTCTTCTGTAGGCTCAGTAATCAGAGTATTTCTGAAAATGTGAACAATAAATCTATTTCTGCTGATCTATCCAGTCCCAATCTGATGGAAATAGCTGCAGGAATTCATACTACCAAATCATTTTGTGGCCTGGGAAACAGAGTTACATGGTCCAAAATGCTAAATTTTGTTGTTAATAAGTGAAGTTCCCCATTCAGTAGCTTATCTTGCAAGAAGAAACATCCCAGTTTCTGCTTGAGGAAAACATAAACCATTCTTCAACATAGTGGCAAGCACTTAAAAAAGAAAATCATTCCAACATAAAAGGTGTAACAATGATCACATAAAATTACTTCTGGCCTACAGTGGACATGCTGCCATTTAGATGGTACCTTAATAAGCAGGAGGAAGAATAATCATGTTTGTTGAAGATGTAAAATAATTTTGAAGAAACTGAAACTGTTGCCTCTGTATGTGGTGGTCTTAAACAATATTTAAGTGGCTATTATTCCACTTTAGAAATCTGTTGTGCTTTGTGTTCTACTGAATTAGATCAAGACTAAATGTTGATGAAGTTCAAGTGCCAGCTCCATCAGTGAGAGTGGAACAGAGATCACACTCAAGTCAGAGGAATAAAAAGAATGACTAAATAAGGTCTACGTGCTTTTTGTAAGATGTACGGCTGGAGGCTCTTTTATGTGAATCGAGTTCAAAGCTACCTTGTAAGAGTACATTAAAAATAAAATAGCACCCAGAAAATATATGAAAGGGCAGAATTTTTACCCTGAATGTTTCTGCTTTTTGTGGTAAATTATGAATAACATTCATCAGCAGTACTTAAGCCCACTTCTCTTCCAAGAGCTTGACAGTGGCAGCCAGGAATGTGGCGACAGTCCAGCTTCTTTAAGTGTTAAATAGACTAGAAACACCCAAGTGACAGGAAGATACAATGATTGCAGGGACAATCTCTACATGCAGAAGCCACCTACTGCATATACTGTAATAAAGACAACCCTTCAATATGACAAGACACTAAACTGTACTTTCTAATCTCTGACACTGACTTTACAGATTGGTATTTGTAAATTTGCATACACCAGTGCTTACTGTCGCTGCATCCAACCCAATACTACATGTGTACACTGATGGAAGAGAAGGTACCCTGCCTCTATGAGAGTAAATATCTTTGGTATGCAATCCTCATTTGTTTCATAGTGTCTGATTTTATCCTGATGCCCACACATTTATGAAGGAAAAACCCCAGAAATGGAGTTCAGTTTTATACTTGTGATGGGAGTACTTGCTGAGATTTTCCAGTCAACATACCATGACTTCAATAGACATTTAATATATTAATTTAAGGCCAATATATTTGCTATATAAAGTATCTGTGAACCACTTGGATGTTTCACATCTCTTCTCACCCTTTCAACTAACTTGCTTTCTCATTACAGAGCTATAACCTCTTCAAGATGCACCTGCAGCAAAGTTACCAGTAAAGGCAACTTTGCATGAGGGGAGCCACCTCTTCTGCTCCCATTTCAGTGGTCTGTAGTACCACAAGTATCCTCCTCCCTTCCTCATCCCTGTGTCTGCCTTCCATCCACCTTGTCCATGGAGTTCGTCTGCTCTGAGCCCCACCGATGGGAAGAGGAAGGTGCTTGACGCTGGGGAAAGGAAAGAGGACATGACCACCCCCAGGTCTCCTCCATTTCAACTGCCAGGTGAGTTGGGAGTTAGAATCATAGAATCATTTTGGTTGGAAGAGACCATCAGGATCATTGAGTCCAACCATAACTCTAGCACTAAACCATGTCTTTAAGAACCTTGTCTAAATTACTTTTAAACACCTCCAAGGATGGTGACTCTACCACTTCCCTGGGCAGCCTGTTCTAATACCTGACAACCCTTTCCGTGAAGAATTTTTTCCTAATATCCAATCTAAACCTTCCCTGGCGCAACTTGAGGCTATTTCCTCTTGTCCTATCACTTGCTACTTGGGAGAAGAGACCAACCCCCTCCACGCTCCAACCTCCTTTCAGGTAGTTGTAGACAGCGATCAGGTCTCCCCTCAGCCTCCTGTTCTCCAGGCTGAACAGCCCCAGTTCCCTCAGCCGCTCCTCATCAGACTTGTGCTCCAGACCCCTCACCAGCTTTGTCACCTCCTCTGCACTCTCTCTAGTACCTCGCTGTCCTTTTTATGATGAGGGGCAGATTCTGCACTCTGGTGTAAAGGAGGTATGAAGATACTGCTGTTATACCTGTGCCTATCACCTCTGGTATGGCTTGGTATCACATATGTTTGGTTGAGAGTTCTGAAAGTATTACATACATAAGAACAAAGGATGTTTAAAATTGTGATATACTGATGACTGATATATTATTGCATATCACCATCAGATACTAGAAACAAACTTCAACCTACTGACTTCCAGATTGAAAATTTTGATTTGGCTAGTAGTTGGGAAACTTATATCTCATACTGACTTCTGCTGAAACAGTGAGAGTTTGCTGGTTGAACAGATGCATAATCCCATGCATGTCTGTACCCTTATTTTTAGGCAGTTAGATGTTAATATCTGCTGATATACAGCCAACATAATATCAAATCCACAAATTTTATGCATTTATATGTAGTATACACTGGTATAATTTTTAGTGAAGAAAAATAATTTAAAAATCAGTTATTTATACTTTTTACCATTTTCACTGAGATATAGTTATGTGTTAGCAAACTGGGTAGAGTTGGACTTACAGTGAATAGGTAAATTTTTAGGAATAAAGAAGCCCTGATGATGGGTGGCAGACAGTTTCAACAGCTACTGTTTATTATTTAGTATGTTTTGCTGAATGTTTATATATGAAATCACTGTATCATCTAGCACAATGACAACTTCATTTTTCTTAGCATGAAATTTTGAGAGTCTATTTAGAATTCAAGTTAAACTGAAATTAATAAAAGATTTAATGTAATTGCAAAGTGGCCAAAACTATCTTATCATGGATCACAGTATTCAAAACTTCCGATGAACAACAAATTATAATAACCTTTCAGTGAAAAAAAAACTCCTGTGTGTTATTACTTTATACAGGTTTGGTGATCTATGTAAAAATTGAAGGTAAAGGGTTGTTAAAGCACTGGCAGCCTGAATTTTTATGATGACAATTCAGAATTTTCAGTGTCTGAGTCAATTCAAACTGAAAAGCAATTTTACTCCTACATTTACCTTCAAAAGGTATTATACAATAGTAACTTTCAATTTGTAAGCCAATGTGAGCCCATTATTACTTACAGAGCACGACAGCATTTTCTTTAACCCTTCAGTGCACTAAAGAATTGGCAACTTTTTGTACATGTCACCATAACTCCATTTTGGAGAACTAGACCTGTGGAAACAGCATCCCGCCTTAAGTTGCTGGGTCCAGGGGTCACTTACCTGACGTTTTGCAGAGAAAGGGACAGCAGTATCAAACAAGGATTTGTTTTACTATTTGCTGTGGACTGACAGCTCACATCATCAGCTGCGAAAGTGAGCTAAGAGCTTGATGAAACAAAGATGGAGAAATCTTTCCATACATAGAACAAGAAAACTGTACCACATACTGCTCCCTGCCAACCCTAACTTTAGCCATGCTCCTTCCTACTATCAGAAAAACATAAGAGGCTCTTCGTTATTTTATATTTTCCTTATCTTAATTCCATTTGTGAAAGACTGCACATTTTGCACAGAGGTTCAGCACTTCTTGAATTTTTTTTTCCACTTCCTGATCTCCTACATGTAATAACCTCTGTGCAAAAGACCTCCATGCATGGTAATTAAGCTTGTGATCTCCTTCTAGATCTTTTGATGCATTTTTGTGGTACCTAAGTAGGACTGCAGACAATATAAATACAGGAGATATGCCCCAACATTAAGTTATTTACTCTTGAACAATAATAGAACATCAAATTAGTAATCTGTTATGTTTTTAGATTACTTCACTAGCATTTATAATTTATTACTAACTATGGATTGGGGGAGGGAGTGGAGAACAAAGCAGAGGCCAGAAGGGGAATACTTACAAAACAGTTCCATTTGTCACTTTTTTTAAACTCCATGAACTTGAAGGCAATTTCCAAAAGAATTTTCTCCCTTACAAGTTAAATCTTTTTTCTCCTCCTCTTGTTCCACTGCTGTTAACGAAAAGCAGCTCATAAATCAAACTTTAATCAAGCCGAAAATCCCAATTTTATTTCTTCGCTTCCCTAGAGGGTCAGAGCATTTTGTAGAATCCTTTATTTTCTGAACTTCTCCACTTTGGAACTTCTGTTTTCTGATTACTTTCTCTCCTAATAAAATTACTTTCATTTAGGATTATCACACTCCTCCCTTTCCTGACATTGCACTTGCTTCTTCAGCCTCCTGTCATTGAAAGTATTTAAAGCACTGCAACTTAATTGGAAGAAACATGATTGTAAGGGATTAGCAAACCTTAAATTCAATATACAGAATTATGTTTACACAGCCAAGGAGAGATTAATCTGCTATTTCTCTAATTTTTCTGGTGTTTTCCTGGCTTTAGACTTGAAATCTTTATAAACTAACACTCAAGCCATATTCAACCAGGACAAATGACAGAAGCACAGGACATTGTCACTAACTACTCATACTGTTAACAGTTGTTATGCTGAATTCCCTTCTAAACATTCCAGTTATATATATAATTCTTCTTTCTTTAAAATTCCGTGCTATATATTAAAAAAAATTACAGTTTGTCATAACGTTTAACTGATACGGTTGATTTCATGAATCTTGAAACAATTCCTGGATTACTTATTCTTAGAATGAAACATGACTTTTCCTTTTAATCTACAGTTAATGGCAACAAAACATTGATTTGGGACAGATAGCTTCTCCTTTAAAATTTAGACAAGATTATACACTCTTTCACCCCCTATTTGGTGTTATTTTAAAATACAGGGTTTTTCACAAAGATGGACTCAGTTTGAAATCACTATGCCTTTGAAACTGGGTCCATGTTTTTGAAACACCCTGTATAGTTTACAGTGTTAGACCTGAGGCATCTCAAAGCCTCTTTAAGGCTTATTCATGAATAGAACGGGGGCAAGAATGGATAAAACTAAGCAAGCTGTCTTTGGATAGCATAACATGAGAAACTCAACCAGAGTAAGCAGATGAAAGGAATGTTTCCTATGAGACTACCTTAAGAGATTTCCAGAATGACTAAGATTGTCTTTAAGGTGATAAGCCAAGTTTTATGCTGCAGTTTAGGGAATCACTGCCCAGGAATGAATAGAATTATGCTTATGGCATTTAGTAAAAATCAATGTTAAAGGAAAAGAAAGCCCCACAGCTAACACAAAAATCTACTTCTTTTGCTTCATTCTGTTACTTAGTTGTTTTCTTTTATTATATGATGGAGATAGCTCTGAGCTGCAAGATGTGAATAAAAGAGAAAACTTCTTCAAAGAGTGAAACTTCTCAATTCAATCTGTAGTAAACCCAGGCATTCCGGATACAGAATTTAATTTCTTTTAAAGTTACTTCACTACTCAACAAAAAAGATAAAAGCCCTACAAGCAAGTAAAGAGAAAGTATTACACAGGAGGCACCTTCCTTATTTCTTTTAAACAAGGAGCTATTTTCCTCCAAAATAAAAGTTCTGAGTAAAGCAATCAAA
The DNA here is from genome assembly GCF_036013445.1 of Caloenas nicobarica. Classification (NCBI taxonomy): domain Eukaryota; kingdom Metazoa; phylum Chordata; class Aves; order Columbiformes; family Columbidae; genus Caloenas; species Caloenas nicobarica. Next base: position 9,436,159 of record NC_088256.1, read on the forward strand.
CTGATATATCTGCGAAAAAATCTCCTTGAATCAAAGTCCCATTCCAAGCACATATTTTAATAGCACAGAATCCACGACACAAAGCTCAGGATTGGATATCCTGTCATACGGAAGTGGAAATATCTGGATCCCTAGGGCCACATGAAGGAATGAATACTTTTATAATGGTTTGCTTTAAATGCTATAACTGTATAGAATACTCACGTGAATATCAAAGTAGAATACAAGAAATACATGTAAATCAGCGCTAAAATCTACTCAAGAGCTCTTGGACCATATGCAGGGTTTTAGAAATGATATATTGCAGACTGCCTGCTATCCTGTTTCTAAAGGTTTAAAGTCTCTCCAGGTAGCTGCTGTGTTCTACAGATTATGATGAACAGTTTAATATTTTTGGATTTTGCTGACTACCATTCTTCTATTGACAATTAATAACACTGTGGGGTTTTTGAGCACTACACTAAAAGTAATAAACATTGATTGTCAAGAAATCTTCCAGTGCGTTAGCTCTTTTAAGCTGAGAGCATCTTGCTAGTATAAGACAAGTAAAAGCCTACAGCAAGGTCACAATCTGCAGAAGTTAAAGTACCACTTGTGTCATAAGGAACATTTCTTCTGGGGTCCAAAAGTCATTGGAATCGATGTGGATGAAAAGTCTTTACACCTGATTTCAGTAGGGTAAACAATTTCATTCAGTCAGTAACATGAACAAAAACTACTAAACTCATTATTAATGCGTTTTCATCTTTCACTTTGGGTTTTGCTTCACTGTTCAAACAGACTTTCAGTAACTTCAACTGTGACAAACAGTGGATTAATTCTTTGAGGAACTGCTATTAATTCAGCATTGAATATCATAAGTTTACCCTTCTCCAGAAGTTTCAACTGCTTTTATAAAATTTTGTTATAGCCTTTATGGGACTTTGGATAAAATTAATTCTCAGAGTAATTATCCATATGAAGTAGTTGGCTACCTCTGCTGCATTTTAGCTGTTATCGAGCTATCTCCTCTTCCTGCAAACAAGACCATGCAGTTCCAATATGATTCAGTGAACTGTGTAGATAGTACACTCCATCACTTCCCAAAGTACAGGTAGGAGAATAGGGATTTGCATGAATGTGCTGATGCTTTGGAGAAATCGGGAACTACTTTAATGTGTCCTTCACACAGCAGATGGTACGTGAAATCTGTTTCATGGTTGGTAAGCTTTGCAAAGGCTTGTAAAGATTTGCTGCCCACTGCTTTAGCCACAAAATGAAGATATATACCCACACCAAAAGCACCAAAAAATCAATTATAATAGCACCATCTCACAGAATAATCCAGGGTTTTGTTAAATTAAAGAAATACTCAGTTTCCATTAAATCACAGGCTTTGACATGACAAAAACAATTTTTTACCCCCAAAATGAAACTATATTCATAATCCTCTGAAACCATACTTTCCAATAAAAAAGAAAACATTAGAAACCAGAAACATGTATTTACAATACTCAGTAGGATTTAAAACATGTATTGCCACAACACTTTGTAAGATGTATGTGTATAAACAATGAATATACCAGTTATCGTACACTGATAAATCTAAAGTTTCTCAACTGAGATCAAAACTTCGAACACCCTTGAACCTCTCTAACATTCACTAATCTATGTTCTCATGTGCCGTCTATCAGCTTGCAACTTCTTTTTCAGACTTTTTTGGTTTTAGTGTAGCAGAGTAGAACCCTGAGGCAATACTGTTCTAAATTGTTTACTTGTTCTTAACCTGGTTTTAGTGTCTTATCAAGTTTCTAATCCAAAGCAATAATTTACCTGACATTCCATGACAACTTCTTTTCTATTATCTGTCAGAGACTTTAATATTTTAATATTCCAAGGAATTATTCCAATAGGTTCTAGTGTGTCTGTTATTCAATCAACAAACTAAGGAAATCCTAAAGAAGCCTGATGGAAAAAACATACTGGTATGCTGGTAAAATTTAGTTTTTTAGAATTCTTTTCAAATTGATGGGAGGTTTTAGATATTTTGAAACAATTTTCTAAACAATTTTTGTCATTTTGAAATGATCCCATTTCTAGCATTTTGTAAAATCTAGATAGAGCAGCTGCTACCTTCTTTCCATCACAGTTTATTTAGATATAAATTACACACTTTTGTTAACAGCTTGCTCATGTCTGTACGTTCCTTCAAAATTCGCAGATCAATATATTCTATACTTGATGATTTTTACACTTGTTCAATGTGCTCTGGCACCTCCATTTTTGGCTCAGTTTCTAATGGCACTGGAATAATGCAAGTAAATAATCTTGATTTTTCACAATCTCATGATTCTCAGCTATGCTTTCTATTTCCTATTCTGACAGATTTGCTGATTTTTTTTCTCAGTCTTCATATTTCTGATTGATTCAGTACGTGAAGTGCTTTCCACTGGTTTCTAGTACTCTGTCTAGCTGTTCCACACTTTCTTATTTGGCTCGTACAATTTTTTATTGACTTCATTAGATGAAACTTCCAATTTTCTGCTGGAAAAGAAACTTATTTTAAAGCTAAGGCTTTAAAAGTGGGTATCAACACCCTATTATTAAACATATACATACATGTATATATTAGTCATACAACAATTCTACCAAAAACTTCCCACTTCTGAGAACATATAACAGTTTGAAACAGTTATTTTCATCTGCTGCTCATACCATCACTAGATATTATCAGCCGCTTTCCAAAAATATCACAGATCATCTAAATAAGATCATATAAGCCCCACAAAGCATTTCCATAGGTAATAACATCTTTTCCACATCAAATCATCAGATCCACCTACTAGAGAACCAAATATTCTGATACTATAATTCTGTAAAAGTTTAAATGAAAATACTACAGAACCAGAGATGTGATATATGAAAGCCTGCTTACCTCATGATTTTCTCTAACAAGAAGAAAAAAAAACATATGAAACCGCATATTTATTCGTTTTAAATGAAAAACAAACCAACAAACAACAACAACAAAAACACACACAAAAAAACCAACTTTGACTCTCATTAATGATTTTTCTCCTCCTTGACCTTGTTTTCCTGGAGAAGAGATAGGATTTCTTTCTTAACTATCTCAGCATTTATCATACAAGATTTCTAAGAGCTACATTTTGGAAATTGGGTTTGTGCATCATGGCAGGTCTGGCATGTGAGGAAATCAGCTACATGCTGGATTTTTCCCCCATTCCTGTCCAAAAATACGCAGCACAATTTCCATCCCATCATTTCAGCTAAGAAGAAAATCTGACAATTTATTACAGTCCTCCTGTGCCAGATAATAGTCCAATTGATGGTATGTGACAGAGCAGCTTAACTTCAAGAGCCAGCGCCTCTTCATATAACTGCTGTCACTTTTGCTTTTCTCAGCTTCACCTCAGTAACTGATTTTTTTTTTTTGGGGGTGCTGTTTTAATTTTGATATGTCTTGTTTCCTCAGGAGGTTGTCAAGAAAGTAAATAAAAAAACCAGGTTGATACAAAATACTCTGTATAAGGTGCATCATTTTCCATTTCCAGTATCCACTGAGAAGAACAGTGTGCAGATATTTGCCATAGGTCTGGTGTACACAAGAAAATGTTATAAATGTTCACTTGGAAAACTGGCAATATGTCTACACATCTACACTGAAAAACCCTGATTAATTAGGTTAGAGCAAGGTCTATATTGCCAGGGTCAGCCTGCTACTGTACCTAACTTTGCCCATCCAAAACTAGTTTGGCTGAGTTACTCTGCACTCATAACTAAGCATTTACAGTAAAGAAATGTAGTGCTGTAATTAAGATGGAAATGAGAATCACAAGACTAAGAAGTTTTGAAAGTTTTGGGCCAGTTTAGTACAAGGTAAGCAGTATATTTCTGTACATTCTGCCCTATCAATTCAAGATATATTACAAATTTTGCGAATTATCACATGTATGTATCACTTATAACATACATATATCTCCATGTCAAAGAATTCTCCCTCAGAGAATCACCTTAACCTCAGTATTTAAGAATATTTGTCCTGGGTCATGCCAAAGCCTATTTCCCCCAGCATCACCACCCTGGCAATGACAAGCAGGTGTCTCTTCTGTCCCAACCTGCGGGAATCTGCAGCTCAGGAACTGTCTGAACCCGGGGAGGGAGAACTGGAAATGCACTGCAAATGAGTGCTCATGGTCATTTACTATTCTTACAGGACTCTACATATATACCCACCCACACACAGTGTTTTAAATGCATAATCACTAATAGCTACAGGTTTTTCCCTCTACTGAAAATGCTCCTTCAGGGATGCCTGCCTCAATTGTAAAAGAAATCAGTGAGAACAACACAACAGATGTAATTATACTTTATAAGTAATGTAGTATTTTTAATTTATCCATTTGTAAAATAATTAATGGTAATAATAACAATTAATTGTAAAACACAAAGCAGCTCAATCCTTGTCATATCAAGACTGTACTTAACTGCAGACTCTACAGACATAGGATGAAATTAAATCTGAGTTATGAGTTAATGCATATACTTAGGCTTTTAACATGGTTAAGTTATTTACCTTTACAAGGGCCCAAGAAGCAATACATAGTGATACTCATACATCAAATATTAGAGTATCTTAGATGTGAATAAAACAAAAGTTAATTAACTTATCCCGAGGTTATACAAGGAGTCCTTACCAAAAACGGAAATTAAGATTTTTAACTATTAGCTGTTTCCTTCAAAGGTTCTACAGAAAATTTTTTACAGATGCTTTTTTTTTTTAAAATCAAGTCTTTTTTTAAACAGATATGAAGAGTTAGAATCCGTCACTGATGCTTGCTTCTTCCTATAAAGTATCAGAACAGCCTGTATATTTGAATCTCATGTTACCAAATCATACTGAAATCTATTATTACATTATTGCCTTTCATGACTAACCGCTTTTGAAGAGAACCATGAACCATACCACGTTCCCTGCATATTTGAAAGTAGTAACAAGAGCACTTCTTTGCAATACTCAAAGCTTCTTTTTTTCCTTTTTTTTTTAACAACAGAAAGGATTTTTCTTTTAGAATTAATGTATTTTCTTATAATGCTCCCTGGTTGCAAGTTTCTCACACACTGATGCATTTAAACAATCAAACTGTGATTTGCTAACAGTAACACAACATAAAATGACAATCTGATTGTACTTCGGAGATAACACTTGCATGTCGTCTCCCGCTCCTATCTCTTCTCTGCCACTCACAAAGAACAGTTTGGGATAGCTGCTAGGCTAGACAAAGCAAGTCAATATTTAGTGCCTATTCAGACACTGGAAAATAAAAGGTGAATGATGTGCATTCTAATTATGTGTGATCTTCAATCAAAGGGGTTTTTTAAAATTACCTATTTATACACCACTTAATAACATGGGAAGAAAGCCTCACTGTTGAACATACATAACTGTGGACCATCTTTCAATAGAGTATTTATTAAATTAATACATAATTTAATACAGTACAGAGAACAATAACAAAGTTCAAAAGCAATGGTATTTTTATCAAATCTGAGCCAGTAAGCGTTTGGAAAGGCTCTTCAGCTGCAGCTCCTGTAGTAGTCACAATTATTTCATTGGGTTTGCCCGAGAGTTCAATGCAGAACCTACTGAAAGTCAGTGGAAGGACTTTTGATGAATTAAATGAACAAAGGGAAAAGCATTGAGCTTACTGATCAATTAAGTCACATGGCAATTTGTATACGGTTGAACAAGAGAAGAGTAGCTAATGCTGTCAACATGGATCACCCTTGGATCTTGCCCTGAGGTTCCTGCCCACACTATGCATGTGCTAACTCATTCTCAAAATCTCTTTTGGACTGGAAACAATAGATCTCCCACTAGACAAAACCTGGGACTACTGGATGTTTCAGAATGACAACAGTGAACCCGGTGCATGCCCTTGTGACAGTGTGCCTCATCATATCCCAGCCTTTCCAGGACTACACGTACCCCTGTGAAAATCTCCTTGGCCGCTCTCAGGAATGTAACAGTTTTGTGCTTCCAAAAAACCCTGGTCACAATAAAAAAGCTCCCAAGCCTTCGTTAACATTCTATAATGAGAGCTGAAGAGGTGCTGCAGAATACAAAGCCAAAAGGATTAGGCATGCTACATCCACTGGGTTAAAGACTCTGCGGATGTCAGCATTTTGGGGGCAAATGTCCCAAGGAAGGGACAGCTGTGAGAGCCTTGGGAACTGAAGGCATCAGCCCGGCCTACAAAATCGGGGTCAGATGGATGTGAATATATCCAAAGTTAAACAGGCAGAAGATCACTTTCAAAGTTGGATTAAAACAAAGAAATTACTTCAAAATAAAAAAAAAAAAAAACAGTGCAGGCATAGCCCCTGATGGATACACAAGAACAGAGCTCAGCAGAATTTCTTATATGCGAACATGTAAAGAAAAAAATCTACTTTTTCTACTCGGTTTTTAAAACGTGAAGACACTGACTTCTTCCTTCCCTTCCTCCCAGTAAAAATCCTCATCCGTCATCAATAATTGGAAAAGATACTTTTAGCAGAGTCACACATGCTTATACACCTGGAGGTTTTTTAGCATTAATAGGAGATTTAAAAATTAGAGTTTCTGGATCAGTATCTGTTGTGATAGATGATATCTCCAAATATTTGTAGATCTCCTTCCAGCCTACTGGCTTCTAGGTAAGCTGCTCTGTGCAGTGTCACTGATCCATAATAACCATGATCCAAATTTAGCACTTCCCAAAAAGATGAAGTATTTTTATTGAATTCATACAACCCCATACTCCTATATATTAGCCGACATTTTAGCTTACACTTTTCAAGTGAGCATTAGATAAACTACATTTCTACAGTAGGAGCTGCTTAAACTTTAACTTAAAAATCCTGAGCTAGGTTGGTCAGAGTTAGGAGCTGTTAACTACCATTCAGTATCACGGGGCTCTCCAAAGACAGGAGATTTGCATACCATATGTGCTGTGAAGGTGTCCTGAAAGATGGGACTATGTAGTGTCTTGAGTTTAAAAAAAAAAAAAAAAAAAGGTTTGATCAGCCTTTTTTAAAGAGGAGATGTAGGGCAGGAGAGAGAGAGAGAATGTAAAGCATGCACTGTTAGTATTTGCTCCAGTTAATCAAAATAAAATCATGTCACTTCTAGACAAGAAAACATGATCCTATTGTTTTATTCCTTATAGAAGCATTATTCTGCAATTCTTCAAGTACATACTAATAAAATATAGTTTTTTCACCAAAACTAACAGCCCATCTTATGACATTATCTACTTGTCAAAGGCATACTGAACTTCAGACTTCTGCTTATTCCTCTCTCTAACCTTTCTCAATCTAAACAAAAGCAATTTTTTTTGCTGTCACTATTGAAGAAGTGAAACAAAGAAAAGCTGAAATCTTTATTAGTTTGTAAGGTAATATTTCACAGATATTCTGATACCCTCTCTTAATCACAGTAGCACAGGTTACTCAAACGGAGTTAATGGTTCCTTAGCATTTTCATTACTATCAGCTTCTTCTGAGTAGGCGACAATTTGTCCGTAAATGTTGTCTGCTGCCTAAAGCTCGACTGAAAATCTCAACCCATCACCGCACTTTGTCAGATTGTGGAGCAACCCTCCATCTCCCAAGGTAGCCAGATGATGAAAATCTTCAAGGCGAGAAGTTTTACTCCTAGAACTCCTTGTCTGGAGTGTCAAGAGGAATGGCCAGCACAGATCAAAGCAGTCATCCATCTAATCTCAAATCCTGTCTTGAACAGCGACATTTTACAGGAAAAAAACAAAAACTCTTCATTTAGAAAATGAATCTATCCTGTGAAAAGCGTCCTTTTTACCACATATAAGACAAGACCATTTATGCAAGAAATGACAAAGATTTCTAATCCTTTCAATACTCTGGCATATTTTTAAATACTAATCATTTCAAGTAGAGTGTTATTTTATTCTTACTAATGTTCAGTTCAGGATACCATATGGCAATGAGTGATGCAGATTAATAATTAGTCCCAAGAGAAGAACAATCTCCCTGTGCTGGTTTTGAACACTCCAGTTTTCCATTTCTGTGCCTTCCTTCCTTACAACACGAAGAGTTTAGAAAACACGAATCTATCCTCTCCACATCTTCCATGATCTCATATCGCAGCTTTACTACATCACCTCTCCAAAATTAATTCTCTCCCTTCTATTAAGAGAGTTCAATGAACAAAAAATGAAGACTTGACTAGGCTGCTGAAAAATAAACTGGAGATTTTTTCTTCAGATGTGTAATAGGCTAAATGTTAGGTGAGAATAAGTACTTTGTACTTTTAAGTGATGGGAGGAAGATAATGAAAAAGAACATGAAATCAGGTGGAAGAACAGATCACCAAATAGCTGGAGAGCTGTCCTACATCTGGAGACCCTTCTAGTTATTTGTACCTTCTGCATGATCTTACGATATGTTTCTATCAGTTCTCCCCCCGAAAAAATTTTGACCTCAAAACTGCTTTATGAGGTTCAGAAGGAATCTTAAGTACTCAAACACAATATTAATGGGGAACATATAAGTACATATATAAGGATAAACAAATTAGGCCTGCAGTGTTGTAGGGAGTGAAAGCTGTACTATAAAAATAAATAAAGCTTAGAAAAGATGGAGGAAGTACAGGGAACCGATGTTTTTGGGGGTTTTTTTTTTGGTTGGTTTTTTTTTTAATAGGGGAAATTGTAGTGATTTAAAGGAAAAACTACAGGTTTCTAGTCACATCCTTGCTTCTTATCTGCTTGTTTTTTTGTGTAAGCCCTGTGGCATCACAGCTGATGTTACAGTTTTGTGAAGTGCCTGATATGTCTTGGAGGCTATTATTAATAATATATAATCCAGCTAGACTTGCAAATTTTTTTTTACATTTATTTTAACTGTTCAGGCAAGTGTGACAGACTAAAATATTCACTTAAATGATGCCTCAATTTACCAAAATATATTGCAGGCCAGAGTATGCCATAACTTACATTAATACTTTAAGTTAGGCTTCCTAAAATAGGAAAGGTATTTAATTAACACACCAAATCTCACTTCATTCATGATAACTTGTAAACACTCATTGTGAAGTTCATACCTAAACTAATGCTAGGTGTGGGATTTGCTTCTTGGCTACTATATGGCTCATTAAATACCTGGTTTTCTTCTCACTGATGGCAGGTGATTTAAGCCATGTTGTAATTAAGGTCAGTGTTAACAGCTGTACAGGAGACAAATTCCAGTGAAGCCCAGTCATGCTACACAACCTGAATTAAGGCGTTCTGTGAACTCAGTAGATACTATTCTTCAATAAATAAAACAAAATAAACACTCACAGATAGCAATATTACTGCAGTACAGGCAAAGACGGGCCTTGCTAGATATTAGCCATTTAGTCAACTAGATACTGGCCATTTTAGATTCTGAGTATTTTTGTGGGAAAATTCTTTAGCATATACACATAGTCCTGAAATAGTGGCTTGGACTGGTGCAAATTTGTACCACTAAATGGAGTCCTACAGATGATAAAGAACTGAATTAATTGTAAATGTAGTTATCAAACATACATAATGAAGTGACTCTCATACATGATGCTTTCTGTATGAGCATGAGGACATTGTACAGTGGTACCTAACAGCCTGAGAAATCTATATAAATGCTTAGGGGTGAATATTTACAGATCAGTCCTCACAACTATTTGACAATTTTTGCTATAGGTAGGAACAAACGTGCATCGTGTACAACTGCTTCCAAGCTATACTGATCCAGACAGAGTAAATCCTATTGTGTAGCATGTGAGTGTTCTATCTACCCTCTTTTTCTGTAGACTATTACGTTTATGTATTCCGTAAATTATGTGAGTAAAGAAAGTATACATTACTACAGTTTTGCTCTGCAAAAGTCACTGCAGAAAACAAGTCTGACTACATATCATGTCAGATTTTTCTTTACAGAAAAAAAGTGATAGGCGCACTGCTTATACAAGTATCATGACAACCACATCAAATAAACTTCATTTTTCATGGAGTAAACTGACAGTGACATTTAATATGGGGAACGGGGGACAGATTTTCAAATCTATGGAAATCTTTGACAGTTTAGATACAAAAACAGGCTTGGATACCATAGACATGTCAGGGTAGAATAAAATCTAACTTTTTCGTAGAAAATTGACAGGATTTAATAACTTATATATTCATTCAATTACTCTAGTCTCATTCAATTACTCCACAGGAAAGGGTATGATCACTATATTTTCTCAAACCAATCAATAACTCACATTCATCATAACTGGCTACTCTGCTTTAAAAGGGGTGTTGAGTGTCCTGGAAGTTCAGGTGCAAGATTCCTCAAGCTTTGCCTTTAGAATATGCAAGCCGTATATCCAATGACAAACATTCCTATAAACATTTTATTTTTAATTTTGTGGGGCAAAGAGAGGAGAGCTTTATAAAGTCCCTCAAAGGCATTTCTGCCAGATTATAATAGTTTATTTAACTCAATCTCTGGAAAGGAGTTGGAGAAATACAGATATTCACACACTGAATTAAGAGAAACTTTAGATTTCCATTGTGCTATATGGGAGCCAGATTACACTGGAATCCTAAACGCAAATTAATGCAAATAGTACTGTTTCCCTATGGCACAACATTATTTCGGTAGTATAAAACAAAATCAGCTTTTCATGGAAATGGAATTTGGAAGTGAAACAGTAAGAGAAGCCTAGGAATTTCAAAACTTCTTATATATTATGCTTTACTCAGCAAAAAATTTAACATTTTAAACAAAAATTTCTAGCTTTTCTGTTTCTGAAGACAGACTCTCTACCGCACAATAATTCATGGCTGTCTTGTTTGTTCGCAACCAAAGCTAAACAGTAAAGCACTTACAAGGGCGTGAATAGCTCCCATTTATCTGGATAGAATGTTAACATCCAAATGCAATTTTCACAGATTAAATGTTAATAGGTGTACGGACAGTTTGTTCAAAACAAAAATTAGCTACTCCTGTATTATATAATACTGCTAATTCAAGATACAACATCACTGAAAACATAACTACATTAAAGCCTGGCTAACTACAGTTTTCAACATAACTATGAAAGGCATGTATGGAAGCAGTACAGATTTCAGTTCTGTGATACATAGCTTGTCCCTGAAAAGCTGACACAGGATGTAATTACACAATACATTTTCTTCTCAAAGTGGTTTAATACACCCTGCCCAGCCCATCATTCTTGTCACCCATTTGGCTGGCCCTCCACATCAGACTAGCACAGCTATTTGCAGACCTTTGTTGCAAGTCAAATTAAACACAAAAGTTGAAAAAAACCTCAATGACTCTGTTGTCATTGTTGTTTTCATGTGCGTGTGTGTAGGGTTCATCTAGACCATTTCCAGGGTTCACAAAGAGATGTATCAGTACATATGGGGTATTTTTAGCATACTTTTTTTTTTTCTGTGTGTGAAACATCTGGATTCCAATCAGCTGCACGTACTTAGTGTTTGGTTCCACTGAAAGCATGGTGGGATAAACCAACCTGATAGCGGCTAAGTGTCAGAGGGGCAGGACACTGCCAAGGAGCTGATCAGAAGGATCAACAAATGCCTCTGAGTAATGATTTTTGACACCTATAACCTACTAACCAGGTCAACCAGGAAATACAAATATATACATACAGGACTTTAATTTATTCCTGAAATGACCACCATCTTTATAAAAATACAAATAACAAAGTAGATACTATTTTCCTGCTCTATCCAGGAAATGCCACTGTAGATACTAGGACTGCTCTCATAAATCAGGTAATCAAAATGTTTGCATACCGTACTCTAGGTACACTGCAATATTTCTATTTGCATGTTCATGTCAAAGGTTTGTTTTTTTCCCAAGGAAAGAAATATAGATAGCTTGAATTACTCAGAGAAACAAGTAAGAAACGCAGCACTCGGTATAGTGCATAAAAACATGGATGTTATAATTCCACAAACAAAAAAAGAAAGCACTTGAATTACTTTCTGTCTAAAATAGGCTCGGTACACACAGAAATAAAGTATCTTTTATTGTTCAACTCTGCTGTAACAAGTTTCTCTTCCACATGGAGGGAAGAAACCTATATTACTTTCCTTGTAAAGACATAGAGGTATATGATAAATGGGATGACATAGAGCATAAGTTTACCCACGACTTTGGATGTCAGAATGATAACTGATTTTATAGACCAAGAAAATGTGGTAGAACTAACCTATCTGAACCTTAATATTAAGTATTTGACAGATATAGGAAACTATCAGTTAATCTGTAGAAAGTGGTAGTAAAAGAACTGTACAGATAGATAAGAAACTGCTTAAAGGGTGTGTAGTAAAGACACTGCAAATGAAAAACGAACAAGTGGGCTGGAGGCTTCTTATCTAATGTTAATGGCTTCCATAAAACGTAGGAGGTGCTGGCGGGTTTTTCTGGTGGCAGGAAGCTGGAAGCCAGCAGCTTGAAGGGCGCTAGAATATCAAACACGAAGAACTAGATGACCTTGAGAATGATGGTGGAATGAAATTTAACACTCTTAAAATTTAAGTGTACTAATAACAGGAAACAGTAGCCCAGGGAGTAGTTCATTGGAAAAGTTACATGATGAAAATATCTTTTAAATATTCATTAACAGGATGACTCTGTCCCAAAATTCTTGCACCCTAGCAACTCCCATTTTCTCCCTCATACTTCTTTTTAATGTCTCAATTTTCCCATCTCTGTTTTGAAGTGTCTCATTCTTCCCTACATGACATATATTTAAAGAATTACAGAGGTGTTTCTGACTGGGAGAGAATGGGTCTCTACAGAACTGGCCCAGATGTTCCTGTCTCTAAGCATTCCTAGTTAACATGATTATGAAAAAGATAAATGTACTTTCCTTTTCTATATAAGCATTTCTTGTATTTTTCTGTAGATATTGGGAGGCATTCATGCTCTAGTTCAATGCATGAGTGGTTTATCTAGAAGGTTTAATATAAGAGTTGCAAACAGTAATGAAAAAAATGAAGTTAAATTGGCATGTGTGTAGAGAAGAACTACTAAGGCTGACTGCTGAATGGCAAACTCTGGAACAAAGCAGACTAAAGGATACTTGCTCTGTTGCCTAGTAAAATGAATTCTAAAATACAATCATAATTTATTTTTTTTAAAATGGATGAGAAGAATAAAAATTATCGAATTAAAAGAATAATGTTGGTACAAAACAAATGCCATGAATAAACTGGCACGGAAATTAGAAAACTTAAGAACCATTAAAGGAATTTGATAGCTCCAAGCAGTCGTAAGAATCATTTTTAAGACAGAGCATGACATAAAAGACATTATGTGATACGGTTGCCAGAAACAGAGGCTGAATTTGTTTACCCAGAAGTGTTCTGTGATCATAACTCTGAATTTGGCAAACTGCTTGTGCCTAAAATATGTGACGTACTTTAATCACAGGGATCTTTCTTTATATTTATAGGAATATTCACATAAGATATTCATGTTAAAATATGTATATATTCAGAAAGGGTCTAGCCAGAAAGAAACACATTAAATCCTTACATGAATAATTTTACATAAAACATGTGTCAGTTGCTATTGTTTTATGAAAAAGAAGCATATCAATTTCAATTATACATATATACATACATATATGAGTGCATGTTTGTGCACAAAACTGTATTTGAAAAATGCATATAGTTGGAAAATAACTCTAGATATTTTTTGGTCTTATTCTGGATCTACTTTTGCAGTCAACAGAAGTATTTGTTATTATAACTACGAACACAAACAGTAAAACTTCAGCAAACTACTAACTGATCTATTAATTGCACTGACACGACTTCTTCCAGGAGTGGAGGGTCTGTGAACGTGCCCATTGGAATCCTGAAATATTTCTTAAACTTTGAAAGTTCCCTCTACAAAACACGCCTCAGCCTAAACATTTTTTAATAGACAATATTCTATTTTTAAAAATTAAGCCCCATTTTTTCAGATGAAAAAGTAAAACAAGCGATTTTGATTTTTCTTCTATAATAAACACTAGAAAAGGATTTAGGGGGAAGCCCTGTTATTTTTGGTCAGCGGTTCTTTTTAGAGATCTTTTTTTCCCTCATTTTACACTCATGGTCTCTCCAGTTCTTAATAGTATTGAGTTTTTTTGCTTTTTTCTCTGCAAAGGATAGCTACTGTGTATTTCTGAATACTCTCAGCCTCTAGGGCACTTGTCACTTCTATAAACAGAATATAATTCTGGATGTACAAAAACTGAATGACATTCTTAGTTTTAACTCATATTTATGGAAACAGGAGTGGCATAACATAAATCTGTGTAAAACTCTTCATGATTTACATCTGCTTATGCCCCACTGTGAAACAGATATGCATAGAAAAAAAAAAAAAAAGCTTTATCCCCTGAGTAAAAGTAATGCTTGGTAACAGCTACTCTAAGTTACAAAAATCATTCCTGGAAGCATTAACTGTCTCTTAGTGGTTGTCCCCAAATCTTTTTGGACAAATTCCTTAAATCACCACACATAATGAGCATGTAACATTAGATTAGATCACACATTAGATTCTTCTGGCTTGCTGCTTTGAAAACACCCAAAACATTACAAAATGCATTAGTTTTGTTGAACCATCAGTTTAAATGCTTCCAAGTAACAAAGAAGTGAACCAGTGCACATATTAACAACCTGATCCCCACATTTTCACTCACAGGCTGACTTTCACAGGTTTGGCCCATACAGGATCACAGCTCTTGCCCCCACCACCCCCAGGTGTGTGCAATACAGGCACGCTGCCTCACAGGCACCAACATTCATTAATTCATACCACCTGCTCAAAATACAGTCACTTTTAACCCTGCACCCTCCCATCACATTTTACCAGCAAGACGGAAAGGTTGGGGCCTGACAAATGAAGCCCAGGAGCTCTAGCTTAAGCTCTACAGGCGGCACTCTGGCCTAAGCAAGGCCACACTGTGGTATCTGATGTGGGATTTATTTTCTTTTGTGCTCCTTCAGTCATGTCTCCCTTCTCTAAGAAGTGACCAGCTCAAGATGAGCCTTCGGGAGTGAGGGAAAGCTGGTCAGTGCTTAGGAGACAGCTGGAAGCTGTCATATTTATATATATGTATATATATATATGCCATCTATATGGCTCTGAAAATTCAGAATGTTATTTGTTTTGCTAAGTGGCTGCTCATGTGAGTTCATTAACCCTAGGCACAGCTCTCACAGTGTTTTAAGATCGAACTAGTATGGAAAAAAAATTAGGAAGCTAAATATGTATGGTCTCATAAAAAAAAAGTTTTAAACAAAGAGTAATTCTTAAAAAGATGGCTTCATACTGATTGTATATAGTTTGAGCATTCCCTTATTATATGCAAATAATAAATGTTTATTTCTTTGGATGGCTTGTCAGTATGTGTCAGTTTGTGATGTTTATGATAAAATATCAACACAAAGCCTTAGTATATCAGGCCCCATGTGTTTTAACCCATTTAGTGCTTACAGTTCTATCTCAGTAACTCTGTACATGAAAAAATGCATAATATTTTTTCCACATGATAAGACTACACTTAAGGGATCCTGGTGTATTGAAACAGTTATGCATGCCCTGCAGGTTACTTTTTTTTTTTCTTCCTCCTATTTCCAGATCCTCATTTATTTTTGTTTTTAACAGAATTTAAAATTAAGATTTTTTTAGAGCAGATAAAACAGGCAAGTGCTCACTGATGCTTTTAGGAAAATCCCTCTTTTGAATGCAAAAGCTGTTGCAGTTCACGCTATCCATAGCAGATCACACAGGAAAGTCTAACAAGCTTCTGTTGAAGCAGTAAGCTTTTTTATTATTATTATTCCAGTCAGTCAACTGACAACAGCTCCAACCCAGTTAGAAATCCTTTAAACTGCACTTCAGAAATCACCATCACAATTGCTACTAATTGGCGCTTTTGCTGGCAGCCTCAGGAAAAGAAAGCAGCCGGTGACTGAATGGGCCATGGAGAATGAACTCCCCTTCCTGCCTGTCAGAAATCCCTCAGCAGAACAGGAGAACAGGGCTGAAGCACATTCCTGCAGCAGCGGGGTTTAAAAACAAAACAAACACACAAAAACAACAAAAAACCCCCCCAAACAAAAAACCAACCAAACAACAAAACTCCACCAAAACCAAAACCAAGCCTCCACCCCACTCCATCTAGGCCGTACCTCTTTATAGCTGAGAAACATCACCCTCAGGACTGGCAATTGAAAGTGTTTCAGGGATCCTAAGAATCATTTAGGAAAGGTTGTTAAAACATTTTTTTAAACGGTTTATCTTTAAGCATGCCGTTGCAGGTTGTCTTTTTTTTTACTTTTCTAGCTTACTGTTTAAAAGGAAACAAATTGTCTGAGGCTGGATGAAAGCAAACTATGAGTTAGGCCGTGCCCTGTGAAATCACAGCTGAGAGAAGATTAGAAAGCAGCATGAATGTATTTAAAATTTTAGAAACTTTTTCTCAATTTTAATGAAACTATTAAGTCTATGTGCTGTGCTTTGATTGCAATCCATACATAAACAACCTCCTAGCCCACTTTTGGTGGCACAAACCTGTTTTACATAGATCTTGTGTACTAAGGCTCTTAACTGAAAATCCACAACAAATGTTTTTCATAAACTAGTATTTCCATGACATGTCTTCACTTCTTTTTGTTACCCAGTTGTGTGCTGGGACCATAAAAACAGCCTCTAGGTTTTCTTAGGAACTTTTTGTGAACCATTTAACTTAGGGAAGACCAGGCCTTAACCCAACTTAAGGCAAAATCTTGCTCAAGTGTGTGAAACCTGCAGAAATGATGTAAATTATCTAAGTGATTACCCCATTGATTCTTTGATAAAATGGCTTTCCTAATGTGTGGCAATTAAAGGATTGTGCAATTCCTGTCTTGAAAGGCTCATTATTGCAAATCAGCCAAATACAAAGATTTAGCTTTGTGCTTTACTTGGAAGTCCCACTGCACAGCTGGATACACACAATATTCCCCTGCAACTACTGAATTGCTGACATTGTCAGGCTTGCTAAGCATATAATTAGCATAAATTAAATCAACCTGTCCACTAAGTTGAAGGAACACAGAAGAAATTATTACACTTATTTCACATATTAATGGACAGACACCATTTTGCCATTTTTACCGTCTCTTCTTTTTTATGAAAGCTTCTCAATGTCCGACGTGCAATAGGTAGAGGACCTTCATGCAGTAAGACTAGGACTTGCCCTACTGCTTAGAATTCCTTACTATTTTCCCAAACGATGGTTTAATAAGACTACAGTCTACACACTGTAAAGTTCACCTTACGCTGAACAGGTAGAGAATTGTAAATCAAACACTTCATCAGTTCATTGCCTGTGCGCGACTTAAGAAGACATCTTTAGTCTCTATAAAGGAGCTGGCTTTGACAAACTACTGATCCTTTTGGTTGTGTCATGCACAGAAGAGGAAACAACTGGAGCTTGCAAATCCTTCTCAGGAGCAGGACAAGAGGTCTGCTCTGCAGTATAGGAATAATTGGATGGTTCCTTGGATCAGTCCTACTTAGATGAAAGATCTAATTTACTTCTGCAATGAGGACAGTGAAAGTGGAAGTTCAGATATAAAATGCAGAACTTCAGGTGCTGAAAAAAACTATATTGAAATATCTCAATCTAAAAATTGGCTCTTTGTTAATATAGATACCAGAATTGTTAAAGAAAATATAACAAAAGCCAGAACCAACTCAAAACTTCTTGGCATTTCAGGTCAATTATGTAGTAATTGAACTCTTCTGGTTATTAAAGATTAAAATGTTCTTTTCAATATACAGTATACATGGTTTAAATATTATGAGATACAAGTTTTATACCAGTTTACTGTAAAGCAGCAAACAAATGGTTTTTAGATATTGGGAAAACAAACTATAAGCTAAGAACATTCAAAGTACTTCTGCACTAAATATATTCAATGTATCAAAAATCACATACAGAATGAGAAGTGTCAGAATAAAATTAGTAAGATTTTTTTTCAGCGTAAGTCGTAACAAACAGAGCTTTATATTTGGTGCAATGTAATTTTTGCTTTGAAGTCAAAGATTAACCTTTAAAATAAACTGCAGAATTAAAAAGTCGAATCCTGTTTTTTGAGGAGGAATTTAGAAACAATATGTTGTTATGCATATAATTTTAATTAATGGAAATTACTTCACATCAGTAATTATGAGGCCCACATTTGATTGACACCTGATATTCAAGTGGAAAATGAGTAATTATGTGTTTTTTGGAAAAGAAAGGGGCATAATTTTTTGGTTCAACATGCTAATCAACTGCAGTAAGGATGTGGAGTATGAGAATTAACACCTCCAAGCTTTTTATTTAATAAATCTCTACTATTTCAATTGCCAAATGAAAAAGAGGCAATGACTTAACTACAAAAAATTAACAGAAATTTTCACCAAATTGAGTTACTAAGAGAAGGTGACTTAAATCAGACTGCAATGGACTTCGTAGCATGACTTTTAGTACGCTAGTTAAGACTTCTATAAGTAAAGTGATAAAACTGACAGATACTTAACAGAGGCAGGTCATTAAAACACCATTTCCACTCTCTTGGAGTGATCAGTCAACTAGAGAGAGTTAAACTATACTGGATACCAAGTACACCTGATTTTCACAAATGCCATCTATTACAAAATACCTTTTGAGATTCTCATTTGCTAGCTATTATCTGGAGTAAAAAGTAGCCATAATTGGATAATTTAGTTTTAGTAGCAGCTGCTGACAGCGAGTGTTGGGGTGAGTTATAGATCCTCTTACAGATTTTTCCAGAAACTTGCTATGCATTCATGTCAGATGAGCAAGAAACAAATATCGCTTGATGGTTATGGTTAAAACTCCAGAGTAGAATGAGACTTTTATGATATTGAATGACTGGAATAAGCTAAAATTCATATCATATCATCATGACAGACTGACTTTCATGGGCGTTAGCCTTTATGCCATACAGAAATGTGTGTACAGTAATAGTGTACATAGCAACCTAAATTACCACGGAACAATCTAATAATGAAATATTTCAATCCACATGATTCGATTAATTCTTCTACTTTGATTAATCTAGCAACAAAATGTTTGGGGACATTTGACTTTTGTTCTCTCTGAGAAGTGTTATATACTTAACTCTAACATCACATTTACAGGTATAAGAAAATTGGACTGACTGGCACCAGCACTGACTCCATTTCAACGACAAATGAAACAATGTATTACTCCTCAGGTGAGTATTCATGGCATGAGCATTGTGCTTCCATTTCAGACCTAAAACCAGGAGTAGAAAACCGACTATAATAATGTATCTTTCAGCTGGGAGAGTAAACCCTTTTTTTGGAAATAAAGATGATCTTACAGACACTTAAAGATGCATTTTAAGAAGGACAACACTGTACTTGATTTGTATGCCTGATCTGCAGTGCAAAGATAAGAAATCAACTACTTGTTCTTGACTCATATTTTCAATGAGCTTGTTATTTGCTCTGCTCAGTGTTTGTGCAAGAAAAATTGCTCATTGGAAAGTAGAGTAGAAAAAAACAAAGAAAAAGAATTTTAGCTTAATTTTAATTTGTGCATGCTGGGTAAACAGCATGCATTTTCTTGTAAAAATTGTGTTGCAATTGGAGCCATTGAGCTAGGGAGTGTTCAATCTCAGTTTTGCTTGTTTAACCAGTTCTTGATTTCTATGCAAGTGAATCTAATGCAGTATGGCTTGGGGATGTTTCTTACTGTATTTCATTACAGCTGCTGAGAATTTAAAGCAATTAGCTTTTCATGTTTCTCTCTGTTTCTTTTTGTGTAGTGTTGCCTATCATGGGACTACTCTTATTATCCTGTATGTTAAAGCTCATCAAATTTGTATCCTTGTTTGTCAGGCAAAAATTAGCTATGAACTATATGAGTTGAGCTTGAGTTATGTTATGTACATGTTTCCTGATTTTACAATATGCTTCTGTTCAAAGATCAGCTCATAGATTACTGGTACGCCTTAGGGCTTAAGCAGATGCTCTTAGTTTTGGTTAGTTCATTTGAACTTGGACACCAAACACTTCTTAATGTAGGTCTCTCTTGTTGAAGTTATTTGAAGAAACTCCCACACTGTATAGTAGGACATGGATTCTAACTGGTGTGTTATGGTTCTGAACGAGAAATTGTACAAAACTAATTTCATTTTGCACAAACAGAGTGATTTTTAAAAAATTTGTATAAAGCTACTAATATTCTAGATCTTGACTGTCCCTGCGTTTTGTGACCTTTTTTAATAATAAGATTTAGACTTACCCAAAAGTGCATGCAAATCCCAGACACTGAGACAGCATTCAATTAGTTTAAAATGAACTCCCAAAATCTCCAGCAAAGTTTCCTCAGCAGACACAAGATTTTCTTTTTTTTTTTCTCTTTTTCAGGCTGCAAACTAGAGCAGGGAAACTTATTAAGAGTGCTAAAAGTGGTAAGAAATTGCTGTTTCATTAGTGCCAGGGGTGCTGCCAGTGTGCTGCAATGATGTCTCAACAATGCAGCATTTATTTCAATGATTTAAACTTGAGATGATGCAAGACTCCCATTCAGTCAGGCTTTGCAAGCCTGGATCTATGTAGACTTTCTATTTATGATGAGGACAACAGACAAAAGATCTTTCAAATGCAAAAGCCAAGTTGGGCTAGAACACACCTGGAGACATTAACTTCTTCAATAGTTCAAAATCAGGATGAGACAATAAAACCACAACATTTATAAACAGGTCATCCTCTTTGTCGCTGTGTCTTTACAGGATATTGAAAGGGCCTTTCTTTCAGCCTTGCTCTCAGTCTAGCAACTCTGATATTGTTATAACCTCTTTTCGTTCTGCTCCAAGACCCTAATGTGTTTCTGTCTGCTGCCTCTCAGGCCTCCACATCTGTCTGCATGTCGGCTCCCTGCTGATTGTCTCTCATTCTCAATCCTTTCTCCCTTTCTTACTTCATGCCAAAGCAACCTGAGAGTTGGCTTAGTTGCCAAGAGGAGATACGGAAGAATTACTGCTCTCTCCCCTTCTCACTAGGCAACCCAGTTTGCAGCCAGCAGGCCAAGACAAACAGCAGCCTATACCCACACATTTTAGAAAGAACATTGCAAAGTAAAATGCAAACAAATAAAACACTTTGCAAAATAAGTCAGGCTTTTGCAAAATGGGAAAATGATCACTAAATCCCTGGCAGAAAAACTAACAGGTGTGAAGCTCGCACAGTCTATTTTGTTCAAACTAGCAGCCCCAAAAAAGGAGAAGAAAGCAGGGGTAAAATCCCAGACAACTAAGACTGTAAAATGCTGATGAAAAACTCTGAACCAGTTGAAAGCTTATTCTGAAAATTTAAATGTGGCTTAAAACCAGTCGCATTAACCTTTGTCCACATGGACTATAGCCCCATTTGGAATCCCCTGTCGGTCGCACTCCAACACTGTGCACTTGGCATCCAGTGTCCAAGGACAAAAGCAAAGTACCATAAACTCTGGATAGCTGGATAGGGACATGACAGTCCAGACAATCAGATACATTTGATGGAAATCTATCTTTCCAGACACTTTTAATAGTTCACAGCCTTGGTGTTGACAAGCAGTATGCTTTCTCATTTTCTACCACTTTCTTGATCCACAAAAATATACAGACAATAAAACTAGTATTTGATGAAAAAGTATGAGTCTTCTAGTTGTAAGAATCTCCTATGTAACTATGTTAAAGACATGGCAAGAGCAGCCTGACAAATGTTTTCAAAACTGAAAACTGTTTCTATCCTCCTCAATTTTTGTTTATCTGCAACAGTTAACAATAAGCAAGTTAACCATGATGCTCTTTTTGTTACAGACTTTTTCTTGTAGAAATAAGTTAAGTCCCCTTTAATCACAATGCGCTATAGACAAATAAAGCCTCCATAATAATACAAATACTACCACAAGCCTTCTGAAAGTAAGAGAAACTCAGTCTTGCTATCCGAGGAAAAAAACCTGTAACCAGTCTCAGGTTTTTTTTTCCTGTAAACTGTGGTGTGTGGGAATGGGGACCTTCCTGACTGCAGAGGCTGCCTTCACCCCAAGCCTTGCTGATGGAGCAGGCACAGTTCTCCGAAGCTCTGGCACAAACAAGATAGTGCAGCCATAGCTGCTCTTGTCCTCGTTTTGTTAGTAATCAGAACGGACCCCGTTCTACTCACTCTGCTTTCTTGAAGACTCAAGTGTCCCCCCACGAAAAGCTGCAGATAGTATCTAAGACATTTTATTACATCTTTTATATTTTGCTTCAAGCACTCTATTTCTTTTAATTCGGGGGTGGGTTTCAGGTCCTGTTCTTAAAACTATTGTATGGCAAAAACAGAAAGCTTGTGTGTGTGTGTGCGTGCGTGTGTGTGTGTGTGTACGCACGGAATATAGTTAGCACTTCACATCTAAACCTCTGTTCTGCATTTTGACAGTAAGCTTGAATCTGGTAATCTAACAGAAGGAAAAAGCAGTCTCAGCAGACATGCTCCAACCTTGCTTTCGACCATCTTAAGAATTAATACTTAGTCTTGCCGTACAACCCAGCTTTAATAAAGCTACCTAAATCCTCTTGGCTGCTGCTTTGGCAGGGCAGCATCAATCAGAGTGCTCGACTTTTGTATTTGCTAATTCAATAGGCAGCCTGACAAGGCTTTCAGATCTGCGTTTATGGGATAATGAGGCTTTTTACATAGTTTCAACTTTTGCTATGTTGACAGAAAAGAAGCATTTTTGAGAATGGTGGATTTAAAAAATATTTTCATAATAAATGCTTCCTGCATATTGAATGTTTCTGACAGGGCTAACCATTTGAACTTTCTTTCAAAATGTTTAGTACATCTTCAGGAACCTGGAATTTGGGATACATCTCCTTTTTGTAACTCCACTGGCCATTTTTGACATAGGAGAAGCCTTAAATCCTCATCAGTTTAGAGTGAATATATTATCTCAGACTTCCAAATAGGAGAACATGCTTCTTGTGTATTTTTTCTTGCATTTTATATAACTTCTACTTCTCTAGAGTAATATTGCTACCTTTTTGGGTAGTTTCAATTACCTTTTAATATTTTAAAAGCACAAACATGCATGTTTAGCTGAAGGTTTGTGCATCAGAGTGGAAATTTAGAAGATGGCTTAGTGTCGATCTGGTTAAACACACCATCGCCCAAAAGAATTTTCTCTCAAATCTGCCTGCATACAGGTCTTTGTTAAACCTCACGGTGCAGCAGAGCAGTTCATCTGTATGTTGGCCTGCTCTGGCTCATTGGAAGGAGAGCACTGTATAAATGTTAATTTACTGATCTTTTGAAGACACGTTATGAGAGTGAAAGGACTCTGTTATGCTCTGAGCAATTCTAAAGTAGATTTGAGGCTGACACGCAGAAAGCTAAATGTTGGCAGCAACAATACATTGTGGCAGGTACAGACAAATTCACAAATTGTGACTTGACTACCTTATCTGGTCTTGATAGAATACAATTTGTTCAAGTAAGTAAAACTGGTCAAATGACTCTTTAATCTTTTGGCTCAAATGAATTTGGAATGTGGATTTTTGCAGATAAAATCCAGACGCGAAGTGCTAAGGACAAAATTTGCACGGATTTGACAATGCCAAAAATTTGTTTATAATTGGGGAAGATAATTTTCCAAATAGAGTTCTTTAAGTAAGTTTTTTTCCCCTACTTTGGAGACTCTACTCTGAGGCCTTTTTACATATTTAATTATGTTTAGATCTTGACTGGGAATTTTGACCTCTGAAGTGTTTCAGTTTTAAAAATACCTGTAGTGATCAAAATAGCTCTGATTTAAAACTCATTAACATTTAATATTTAAAATCAAGAGTCTTTCAAGCCTAACTTCAATCAGCAGTTAGGGGCTATGGTAAAACTGTTGACTTTGGGGAATCCGTCCCTTATAGAAGTACAGATCTACTGGTATATGCATGTTGTGCTGAACGCCGCTGTACATTTCTACTAGTGTTAAATGACAGGTAACCACAGCATATATGCAGATAAGGGACAAATAAGCCATGTTTCTGGGATTTGCTTGATTAGCTGTTCTGACTTCATCAGAATTATTAATCTAAACAGGTGATATTACATATCATCAACACCACCTTTTGACATATTAGTACTTCTCCAGCTATAGGTGTTTTTAACATGCTGTATGAACATCAGTTCAGCTTCATGTCTGTCTAGTATCCTCAATGTAAGCTCAGTTCCAGCTGCTGTAAACTACGCATATTTCCACTGTTTTGCTCACAAAGATGGTGAGGTGGTTCCCCTGTGAGTCTGTGCTTTGACACTTAATCCCTAGTAAATACTGCTCTATGTAACTTTTTGATGAGTTAGGAACTCTTAATTTACAATGGCAATTGACAGTGTATGAATAGACAGCCTCCTCTCTCATTCTTGATGTTTTTCCTCACCCTGCTTGCAGAGACTTTGTCTCTGTAACTAGATAATGTAGTTTTTTCAAGCTCTGCATCTTTTGACATTTACTAAGGTCCTTTATTGATTTATCTTAGTTAAGTAAATTCATATGTTGACAGCTCTTGATAGCTTATGCTTATCTGCCCAATCATGGCTGTACAACCCAATCTCTCTCAGTCTTCAAGGAAAGAAATACAAACCGAAACCCTCAGGTAACAAACCAGAAAACTTTGTGGACAAACTTTGCAAACTGAATCAGCTGCTACCTTTCTAAAGCAGGTTTTCCTTCCTTATTCCTCAGTTCTGGAATCAATCTGAAGAGCGCCCTGAATGGATTTACTATGTAATAAGATTCAGTTGTGTTACCAGCTCTATTTATGAGGTTAATTTGTGGAAAAACTTTCATAAACAGACGAATTTGACACCTTGCTTTTTAAGAGCTATCCTTGTTACTTGCTCAAGTCATGAATGGTAGTGCTGATGTTGTCAGGGAGTTAGTCTCCTATAATACCCAGGTGAATGTAGATGCCTGTTCACATTAAAAAACATTCCTCATGCAATATACAGAGTTGCTTAAAATGTGAATTTCTCCCCTGCTGCTGCTGAGCCATCCCTTCACTTGACATGCTTCTTTTGCCCAGGGGCATGCTGGTTTCTATTCATAAAGGTTTCACATCAGTGTCCCACTGCCGCCTAATTGCAGCTAGGAACTCAAAAGAGCAGTACTGTGGCTTTTGCTAATGGGTTGCGGTTAGAAATTCCCATGCATAATATACCGTGGCAGGATATCAGATTCCTGTCACACAACAAAATTCTAGTCAGCCATTTGAGTTGTAATTGCGTTAACAGCAAATTGGCTGTTGCTGAATTCTTTTTGCCCAGTAACAATTTGTAAAACTATCACAGAGTTTTCAAAGCAGAGGAATAATGATATTTTCACTAAATGTGTCTATATTTTTCCTTGCCCTGGAAGCACTGTATGCATTGCCATTTCTAAGCCTCGTAATTCAGCGAGTTACTGACTCCTGCACTCTCGCCACGACTGTAGGTCAGAGATGGTGACAGTTTTGCAGTCTTGAAAAACCTCACTGATCTCTGAAGCCCTGTAATGACAGTAGATTTAGACAATTATTAGCATTTTTAGCTCCAGTCACTATGGGGCTTGTGACTCAGTCACAAAAATAATCATGCCATGCTGAAACCTGACATACGAGCTCTAACTTGTAGAGCTGTTAATATTGGGTTCTGCAATTTAAAAGGAAGACAACAAAACGTTTTTCACATGATAAGTGTATAATAAAGAACAAATCAGTGTTGAAGCTATTATTATTACATCCTTTTGTTGTCAGATCTGTTTCCAAAGAAGGTATTCGACAAGGTGAGGCAATAGTGATGACTGCTGGTTATTTAATGCAGTATTGTTGGTTTGTTATGCACATACACCTCCAAGCACAATGAAGCTTTGATTGTCCTTACATTGCATACAATCATTAAATAAAACAAAAAATAGACTGCTTTAAAACAAATGCTATACTTTGATCTTTGTTTCTTAATCATTGGATGTCCAGAAGAAGCTGGCTGAAAAGAAGGCCTAATCTTGCTTTATACCAGTCTAACTAGTGGCTTAATAAACAGGAGAGATGCTGTAAGCAATTATTATTATATTAATTATTAAAATATTTTAGATTCTCTGTATTGTAATAACAACATATTATCTTGTTAAAACTGAATAAATTAGTGCTAACTTAAGAGTACAAGTTGAAGCTATACCAGCATTGTCTGTTTTAAAGAGGCTCATGTCATTAGATTACAAAAATACAAAACAACAAAAACAAACAAAACCCCCCCAAACCACAAACAAAACAAAACCTCACAAAACAAACAGACAAAACCCCCCCAAAAAAAATTTAGAGGATAACCAGACTTTTTAACAATTTTAATATAATCGTGCAGGATCTCCTAAAATTACACACGACCACTGAAGGCGTATTTTTCAATTTCTACTCGAAAGATTTTTTTTTTCTGTTCTGACTCCAACAATTGTTTGCTTATGGTCAAAAGCATTAGCCATACCACGTATAGCAGGAAATCTAATATAATTAACATCCAAATATAATTCACTGAAATAATGTTCTTGATATATCTGGAGCACTTGAAGGTTATCTAGCTACACAATCACACATCAGAGTTGCTAAACTGAAAATTTTTAATTGGAGTTCACATCGATCTTCTTTAGTTTATCTAGAAAATGTCCTCAAATTCATTTCTAAAAAAAGACCTTATTGTTTTAAAAATAATTTTCCTTTTTGCATTTTGACTGCTGTATTCAATATATACCAACACATTCATAGCAATTTCAAAGGAAGTACTTATCCATCAAAACACAGGGTTAAGTGGGACTAATCAATATAAAATATACAGCAAGGATTTTAAAAAAGTTCAGGTCAGATACTTTAAGACATATAAAGTGTCATAGTTAATTTTTCATTCATCTAGACTGGAGAGGGACCACTGAATTATCTATGAAAGTGAACTAACTTAGATAATTTGACATCAGTGCTGCATAACATTATCCAAAAGAGTGCTGCCACTCCATTATTTACTATCTTACATGCAGTATCTACTAATTTTTATATATATATCTATATATATATACACAGAATCAGCGAACCTTCCAAATTACAATAATATAGTACAATGTTAACTTTGGGAAATAGAGAAGAAAATGTAAATGGTGGAATCAAAGGATGTATGTATATATATTCTGTCTCTCTCTCTGTCATGTCATGTATAATATGTAATGGTCCCACAAGCCACGCAAAACTATTTCTATGCTCAGACTAGGTTCGGCCCATTGCAAATTAAAGCATTGTTTTCAGCGTTAAACTTAATCAACTTAGACAAGTGAACTTCTGCAAACAGATCTTCCTCTGAACTTTATTCCGCCTACTCAATTGCCAAATTGGTTTCCCCATCTTCAATTGTTCAAGAGACTGTCCTTAAAAAACAAAAAAAAGCCCTTGACTTGTTGAAAATACTTTGAAAGATTTTCTTCTGGTTTTGTTTGTCTCAAGTATTCACCTTCAGGCTTTTCCAAGCCAAATATAAGTAATTGCTAGCCTGTGGTAATGGCTACGCTCACACTGAAATTGCAAGCATTTATGCAAATTTCCTGTCTATCAACTTTAAATAAGACATGTCTGTAACAACCTCACAATGCAAAAAATCTGAAAACTGCCTACAATTTCTAACTATTAGACAATCTTTTGCTGTCTTAGACCCTAGACTGACGATATTTTCTGCTTTGTTTTTACTGAGATGGTTTTTTAACTTGTCTTGGTGGTAACCATGGTGACAGTGATGTCAATGAAGAACAGATCAAAATATATCAGATAATATAGAAATGATGAGACCCAGAGATTTACGGAGAATGTGTGATTCTGGGTATGTTAATTTGTATTTAATAATTAATCAATCAAATTAGGATTTCATATATAGATATACAAAAATACTGGTACCTAACTGGCAGCCATCAACTTTCTGCAGCCTTGAAAATGAATTCAGGATTGGATTACACACACACACACACAAAAAAAAAAAGCATCAGTCATAATAAGCACCCATCTGGAAATTAAATGTCAAAGATAAGTGCAAGAGAGGGGAAAAAAATCAAATCAGAAAGTCACTGTGCTTACAAGAAGACACAGTCTGTTCTGAACAAAATTACCAAAGAAATGAGATATTTGCTGAATGCCAAATACTTGCTTTGATTTCTTTTCATAGTATGACCACCTAAGTATCTTTTAAAAATATGATCTTTTTTGGAAACTCTCATTAAAATAAACTGTGGCACCTTTCAGAGGAATTCAGTTCAGTAAAAAGTATACTTACGCTTCTTTATTTTAGGGTACAGGTTGCAATTTATTGACACATAAGGAAAAAAATCTTAATCATTTTATCTGGACATAGATATTTTCTCTCCTTTCTTCTTGAGTGAATTTCTCCCCTCCACATGTTGTAAGTGATTACCATTTGATGAATGATCAAAAGGGCCACATCATAAGATGCAAAACTTCTATGTGCTTTTATGGCACATAGCAAATTACCAGGTTTATATGTGAAATACTGGCAAGGCCATATATAAATTGACCTGAAGAAAAGGGTAAGTAGAACTATAGCTCCTTTTCCATTAAACTTCAAGGAAAAGTAAGAGTTCTTCACTGCAGAACTTAGTGTAATGGCTTCCTTCAAACAGACTTTTAAAATTTGCATCACAACTATTGACAATCTTTGTAATTATATATGTGGAGATATTTAAACTTCCGTGGGAAGAAATCACCACAGCCAGCACATGGGCGGTTGCACAAAACCTGAGCATTAAGGAGGCTGTCGAAAGAGAAGTTCTGGCAGGTCTTCCCATGCTAATCTAAGGAGTTACCAGCTGCTCCCACAATGATTCTTCTGGAACTTATCACAGACAAAGGAGTCAGTAGCAGAACGGTGAGAACAGCTGGTGGCTCCACAGATTCTCACACCCACAGCAGTCGACGAAAGGAAGCGGCTGCGTGCATCTTCAGTGCTTCAGTGCAAAGTTGGAAAACTGAACTTCAATCAGCCTAGCAGTGACATTCATCAGAGCTGACTTATTAATACCCTCTGTGTCACCTGCTGGTATTTTGGTAATGTGAGCTCACCTTTCTCAATGAGCTGCTATGAGGAAAGCAACAGTTTGCCAGAGGAACAGGGCTAAAATCAGCTCTCTCAAACACATTTTGATGAACAGTGTGCGCAGACATATGTCTTTATTTTGATGGAGTTTATCAGTTGTTAGGCTACTTCTCATTTGTCTCAAATGTGAAGCTGTGAAATCTTGAAAAATTCACATCAAATTCAGGTTTGGGATCTTAATCTCATATGTTGCTGGATGCGGGGG
This sequence comes from Caloenas nicobarica, assembly GCF_036013445.1. Lineage (NCBI taxonomy): Eukaryota > Metazoa > Chordata > Aves > Columbiformes > Columbidae > Caloenas > Caloenas nicobarica. Next base: position 9,465,641 of record NC_088256.1, read on the forward strand.
GCTGACTCCACTTTTGTAATTTTTTATATCAGAAGTAGGTATGTATGAAACCAAAATAAAGAGAAATATATAGTTATGAAACCATGAATATGCCCTAAAACATTTGTTTATTCCTATAGCTCTTATTTCATTTTACGCCAGGTTTTTTCAGAATGAATAGTGCTGCTAACAGTGCTGCAGTAACTTTCACAACCTTCCTAAATCTGCAGATATAGACAAGGTGAAAGTGTCATTGAATTTTATCACACACAAACATCAGAGGACACAAAACAATTACTAGCCTGAACATTCCCTTATTTAGAAATTAGGTGCTCATTAATGAGTGATTCAGACATTATGTATCAGATTTGAACTTTCAGGAAATAATCATTTAATCTGCAAAAAGTTCTAGTATTTGACACAAATTCAACCATTTTGTACCTTATTGATTTGCCCCTCTGCACAGACCTAAGCCACCTCCTTTTTGTCCTGAGAATTCTTCTCACCTGAGAGAAGATTACTGCTCTACTGAATGCAGTCATTTTTGTTTCCTGATGGTAGCTGTGAATCAAATGTAGTTAGCCTTGATCCAGTCTGGCCCTTTTTTCCATGGAGCAAGAAAGCATTCTTACAAATGCACTTTGTAAACTAGATTTTGGTAATTCTGTTAATTTCTTGAGGGAAAAAAAAAAAAAAAAAAAAGAAGGAAAGAAAGGAAAGGAAAGGAAAAATATGGCTCACCCGCTTTTGAAAAAGAAATAGTAAAAAACATTTGGTATGCAATTTCTCTGAAGCTTTTACAAGAATACTCATAGGTGTTACAGTACAAAGGTGAAGTTCAGATTATTTTCCTTTTAATGATAACGTAGGAAAGAAAAAAATGTGCTAATTGATTAGTAGGAAATATCCTGAGATAGCCATTATGGAGTCATCTCTATGAAAGCACTACCATAATCAATTAGCAGGGATGCATTCTTAATTAAGATCAAGCAATAGGAATGGTATATGCTGCAATGCTACTATCGAATTAATAATTTGCAAATAAGACTGTAGGTAGAAATCACAATGTAAAATTCTTATAAAGAATCCACTCTGAAAGCAATTATACATTATATTTACTTTAATTTTGGCATTTTATGACCTTTAACCTAAATTAATTAAACTCAATAATAAGATTAGAAAACACACGGTGTCTGTTCAGTATAGAAGCATTGAAAAAATTACCTTTGCTTTAGAAGTGACCACCCAAAATCATTAAAATGAAGAACATGACCAATGACTAGAATTAATTATTTATTCAATTTCTGGAGCAGAAATGAAGGCACTTTTAAAATGATTTTGTACACATATAGGGAAGTAGTAGAAATATAAACACATTTATCATGCTTCTTGGTGAAGCACGCAATCCCAGTGTTCATTGGCATCTGCAGGATTGCTCTAGGTTTGCAAAGAGCACCCTTTCATAAATAACATCACTGGGTACGGCATTTTATTGAAGTTTCACTGCTCGCAAAGCCTTTCTCCAGGAAAACATAATTTCTAATCTAAAAATTAGATTCTTTCTAAGATTCCTTCTTACAGCTAAGAGCAAGGAGTGACCTACATTCCTCTCATAGACACTGGCTTCAACAGCGATACTGCTGGACATCCACTACTCTGGCTTCTCCACAACGCGCTTCACATAGCGTGCCCTTTCCAGGTTGTAGTTAAGACAGCCTTTCCTGTGGCATACTAACGTACTTATTACTTTTCTGATTCTGCTGGGAAGAAGAACAAGATTTGTCTTGGATTTCCTATATAAATAAAGATCAAGAATAAAATCTTTACTTATGAACAGTGTTGTGCTGCTTCTCCAGCGGCATTTCAATTTCCACTCTAGATGACCTTCAAAGGTTCTTTACAGCCTACATGTTTCTGTGGTTCTAGTATTATATTTTCAATATTTCCTCCAGTACCAGAGAATCTTAAAATGTTGGTCATAAACTATAACACAATGATGTGAGCGCAGAGCTGTTGAACATGGTGCTAGCTTGGTAGTGCATAAACACAGATGAAATCATGAAAAGACTTTTCTACAACTCTGACTAGTTTGTATCCAGAACTATGTCATCTTGGAGAAGAAGGAGAATGAAATTTAGTGTTAGATTTGTATCCAATGACAGTTATGCAGATGAGTTTTCATCTACGGGGTGAGTGGCATGCAGGGAAATCATCAGTGCGTACTGCTTGCTTTGACTGGCACATCCTGAAACTGAAGAACGAGTCCTGCCTTAGGGTTTATTTATATTACAATATAACTGAAATAACTAAATAATCACATATTGCTGTCAAGAAAGTTATTATTTAGCCAAATCAAGCTACATAAAAATAAGGTTTTCTTCCTCTGCAATACCCATGCCTGTTAGGATCGCAGAGTAATAATGTGATAAAGCACATCAGTAAGTCACTCTCAACAGTAGCTACACTTCGGGACTACACCCAGTTACTTCTCCTTGGCTCATACCTGAGACTTTGCATTTGCTGGGTGAGAACTTTCCAACATTGTTTTCTCTGACTCTGTGAGGAAAAGCTCTTAAAATATGTATTGGTCTCTAGTTCTGTCAGCATGGCACAACTCTAACACATTTTCTGCGTACAAATTTGTAGCTGTCATCGCAGTTCTGGCATAGCGCTGTTTGGGTGTCTGTGTGTCCCAGTTAGATTTGTGGTGCATGTGACATGCAAACATTCTGTGCAAACACAATAAATCTGATGTGTCCAACACCAGGTTTACTTTGCACGCACAACTTGTCCGCATGGAACACATGCACTTGCTCTGAAAATCTGATGCTGGGCTGGTGAGTCTTGGTGATTCCTTCACTCCAGAGGCTTCAGGCCCTGAGCAGAGACCATATGAACCCAGAATATAAGTAGCTGCAGTTCTAATTTTCTCTGGGTTTTTATGATGAGTCTTGGATTCCTTAATTTTAACCATGAATTAAGTGGGAGAAGACAGAGATTGCTCTGAGGCATTTTAACTTTTGGCTCACTATCATTGTTTAGCTACCAATATATATAACAGTGTGCATTTCCAGGAAGAGGAATATAATTATCGATTCACTTATTTTTGGAAGAGGAACAGCCTTCAGCAGTAAATACTAACCACTAGGCTAAAGTCCAGTCACTGCTGAGTGCCTTATGGGGACACCAGAAAAGGGGGATCCCAGGCTGGATGCTTTCGGCAAGATACTGCTTCTTTCTTCACGTAGTCCATGAGGAGACAGACTGGCAATTTGACAGGATTAGGACCCAATTTTGGTTTAGATTTTACTCATCCATTCATTCATTAGTATCTATTTGCCTTATATCTGACCAGAAGATGACAAGTGACCAAAAATGACCAAAATTCCTAGAACATTTTTCACTAAATCCAGCCTTAGATTTTTTTTTCCTCACACTGCTTTTCAGCATATTCTACATTAAGAAACATATTCAACAGTGGCCCTAGGTAGTGAAGAAGTGCATACTCACATGTTAATTTTGAAGTGACTTATTCATTTTCATGAAAAATTGTATATACAATATTGGATATATCTTAGCCAAAGGCATCTATCTTTAGAATATGCCTTGTTAACTTTCCAAGGAAATGGGATCCAAAGATATTACCATAGATGAAGCATCTAGTGACGGAGTCATTTTTCGAAATGCCTTTGATGGAACTGCATTGCTACAGCAGGTATGCAAGAGTGCACGCTGAATGCATTTTCAAAGTGACCCTGTCAAACTCATAGTGACTGTATCTTCTCTCTCTGAACTTTTGATAAAATGCTCATGATTACATCCTGATTTTGTCAGAAATGCCATCCAGGCATGAACAGTGTATCTACCAGCAGCAAGGTCATGATATAGCAAGTTTCCATCCCACAAAATAACCTACCATTAAGAACACATTTTTACCAATTTATTGCCAAAGCTCCTGTGGCATGTATCTATAGATGTTTTCCTTTTATACACAGCTTAGCAGATGATCTGGTATCCAGTGAATTCTAACAACTCAGAGAGTGCAAAGAAATGCTACTTGTATACAGCCTGTGTTCAAGAAGTGTTTGGATAGCAGAGCTGGCACTGGTACAGGAACTACCCATATTATCACTGAGTGCGTTTATCTTATAAAAAATCGAAATGGTGACAAATCAACTTCCATATATTTTTTATCATTTCTGCACATTGATTTGTTGGAATGCAAATACTTGGGGCATCATCTTGTATTCAAATTTGATATTCTCTGTTAAGCCTAGCTGTTTTTCTACCTCTTCTGCTTTGTTTTTATTCTAGTTCAAATAGAATAGGAGGAACAGGATAATTTCATTGTCTTCAACAGACTTATTACAGTGAGAGATATTTTTGAGACATACTATATTTTGTTTCTCTTTTGTTGTTTGTTAGAATCTAAGTGCTTATTCTTTCTCCCCTTGACTCCTTTCCTTTAAATTCTGTTTCGTCTCTCTTTTGAAAAAAATGAAAGTAGTAAAAACAGACTTCTGTTTCACTCTGGTAATGCTTCAAATTCACCATCAGAAACCACAAAACAACTGATTACTGCTGGTGAAAGCTGCAAGAATTTCTAAATCACAAAAACAGTCTTTCTGAACAGATTTTAAGATGTTCCCTACAGAAACGCCAATAAATTTATTCTCTGGAACGGGGTTTGGTTTGTTTTATTTTTAGATTTCTCCCCCAAGTGGTAAGTCCTCCCCTCTTTCTCTTCATAGCACTATCCTAATCCATTACCCTGTTCCTTGTTTTTCATAGAAGTATAATTACATGAGTGGACTTGTTTGATACAGTTGTCAAGAAATGCATAACTTATTTTTCATAGAACATACTGTAGTCCTGAACTGTTTAAAACCAGCAAAAACAGCAAGAAAGGATGAAAAATAGCTCATTTATTTGTCTGTTGATGTATTTGAACCATAATACCACCATAAATTTTATGATCTACAGCAGAAACTAGCCTTTACCGATTGAGGCACAGAGGAAAACAGTTACTTGCATTATTACATCACTGTGCAGTGTAAAATTTTTTTAATGTGTCAAAACAACTGGCAGTTTCTGTGGGCCTATTGAATGATGAAATGCAGAGTTTGCACTTGACCCATCTTCCTCTAAGCTCTGTGTCACAGAGCTTTTCAGCCGCGCAGTTTTCCCTTTTTCGCTGTGTTAAGCCATAAGACTACAGATGAGAAAGGTTGTACAGAACATCATAAGAAATTGGTAAAGACTGAAGGTAAGCACTTAAAGTTGTCAACACATTTTCTATAAATTGCCTTTTTCATCCTCTTTTACTGTTTGTCTCTTGCTTCCGTTTCCTGAATTTAACATAATTTTAGCAACATTCTATTTTTTACAGTCTGAATAGGCATTTCTCCTTGACACTTAGGCAGTTTTACCTGGCAGGGCATTAGGGGGTAAATGCTTTTAATGAGACTCCTTCACCTGTGCTGTATATTACTTTAACTTGCCTCTCTCACCCCAGGGAACAAAGAGCTGTGTACTCTACAGGGTGTCTTTTGCTTTGGTACTATTGAGCCTCTTTTGCATAACAATGGGCATCCAAGTACAGCAAGAAAAAGATACTTATGCCATTACTGAGATTTAATACTGCATTTATGAAGAGTCCTATTGCTATTTTAGAAGAAGGTACAAAGGTTTTGTTAAAAATAGAAACAAAAATCATTAGGTAGTAAAGGCACTGGCACTGTGCTTTGATCATTTCACACAATCCCCTGCATCCTGAAGGGGTTTTTGATAAAGCAGCCTAGTGCAACCATAATATTTAAAAGAATTGCTACAGTTTGGAAAGCTTTCAGTATTTAGCTGTGTAAAGTGAGTCGACATCCAACAGATGAGTTTCCTTGAGACAACTTTTATGAAATACTTAAGAAACCAGTCCTGACTGATTCATTGAGACCTGAGGAAATACTTAATAAATACTGAGCTTTTTTAAAGTCTTCCCCCTTGGCTCTCGTCTTCTCAGAGAAAAATAATTGCTTAAAAGTATTTACTTCATAACTTCACAATGCTGCCACAATATACAGCGTAATCATATCAATTCTTCCCTTGCACACCGAATTTACTGTACTATACGAGCTGAGAGAAAGCTTTTCTGTATATTCTGGGTATTACAGATTGACAGAACTATGTTACTATGACATCTGTCAGGACAGGCCAGATTTGACACAAACATGAATCTTTGCACAGTAGTTGACTTGAAGGCCTGCTACTGAATTAGAAATATATTTTATATAACATAGTGTTTGATGTACTAAAATATGACATGGGTGACAACATCACTAGTGGAACCAACCAAAGTATGTTAAAATAGCTACTTAGTCATTTCATAAGTGTGCCCTGACATATGTCTTGTAGTATTGCCAAGGAATGAATCTTTCTGCCATTTCTTAGCCACCTCCAGCACCGACTTTAAGTCAGAAAGCTTTAATACTGCTGCAGCTGTCCAGCTCGTATTTCTGCAATGAGCTCGTTCTTGAGATTTCTCAACCTTGAGACTTTTCAACAGAAAAGCATCTGATCTTTAAATCTCTAGTGACGCCTTGCTCATGGCAGATTTGAGAGTAACACATACCTTTGATTGAAAATTGAGATTCCTCCTAATCATAACAACCGTGAGATATCTCAGTTTGGAAACTGGTTTATAGATTCTTCCAAGATGTTCTCTTCTCATCCCTTGGCTGGAATTACTACTACTTTTGTTGAGGATAGTAAGACCCGCATGACATCCTTGATTTGCAAAATCCAGCCCAACAGCGACCATTATTATTGTGCAAAGGGCTGAACCTGCTTAATGGTGACGTGAGTCAAGTTCATTGTTCAGCTACAAAGCACAAGTATTTACAGATTCTGCTAAAGACCTTGAATATTCATTTTAGGATTTGCTACATAACTAAGCTTATTTGAAATATTATCAAGGTTTCTATTTCAGAGAAGACATTAGTACTCCATATATATGTGTGTATGTACACGATATATATTATTTTGTGTAACTCTTTGTTACTTTAGTAATATCCTTTATCCTTCCCACAAACTAATTTAACTTCTGCCGTCTGAAATTTTTTGCAGCATTTTGCCTTTTTTTTTACCTCCTGTCTCCCATTCCATCTGGAGACGATACGTCATAGTGTCATTAATTAACAGCCATATTTTGTGGAATGCTTTTACATTGAATGAAGCTATTAGATTTTATTTCTGCCTATACAACTTTTACATTTTCCAGAATTTTTTCTCTTGTAATTTAAAGCAAGCTGTACTTGCACAGTATTATTTCATGTAACCTAACAAAACTTCAACAACATGAGCTTAGAATGATTTTTTTTTTTTTGGCTTATTTAAGGGTTGGTGCCTCTCAGATAGTGGTTATAGTGGTGTGAACCTGATATGCAACAAAATAAACATAAAGTGTCTCAGGTTTCAATGCCACTGACAGTGATAAGTTCGTTATTTGTATGCAGGGGTTTAGGTAGCATTTGCCACTTTCCCAACAAAATATGTTACTCTGCAGTACTATCTCAGAGAGCATTATCCACTATAATTGTCTTATCCCTGTATTCACCTGCTTTTTCAGGTGTTATGCTAACTGTGAGAATATTCACAACTTCCTGGGCTACAGGGGAATATTACTGCAGAAAAGTACATTTTAAGGTATTCTACGCTCATCAAATACAGCCATCTAAATACCATTATATAAAAGTATAAATAAAAATATAATGCTGATACATTTAATAACACACAGGTAACAGTACACAAAAGAGCAGGTATGAGAAAAAAATAAACTGAGCTTTATTCCTACTCATCTGCATATTTTCACATATGCTATGTTTGAGTAATAAGATACCTCTAGGAATGAGAAATAATTTCTTAATTTATTTTTTCCCCATTTTCTGCCTCAGCTGACAGCAGGTGTATCTGACTCACCTGTGCATCAATTTTTTGCCTTATGGTAAATTTAATTGCACTGAACAAATTGAAATGTATTTCAATAATCAAGAACTTATCTGAATGAGAAACACTAAAACTGTTTCCTGACCTCTTGTGCATAATTCCAGTATCAACAACCAAGCATAGTCTTTGTCATAGTATCACACAAGAATTGGTGGATGATTTTCATGAGAAGCTTCCGGCAGTTACGTAGATGTTAGATTTAAGCAAATCTGCCAGAATTACAATGATGTGTAAAAAAGTCTTATAATAAGCAGAGTATTGGTCAATGTTAATGAAGAGAGCACAATCATATGGGTTTACACAATAGATACGAAACTAATTTCCATTTAAAAATAATTTTTAATACAGGACTTGACAGAGTAATTTCCAGCTGTCATTATCAGAATAATAGGTTCAACATACAAGAATAAAAATATATAGATTGTTTGAAAACACAGAATATGAGCAAAAAGTGGAACTGATTTTCTTTAAACTTACTATTTTTTTCAGTGACAACTATTAAACACTCCAAAACTGACACTTTAGGTTTCATAGGGTTTTTTGGTAGAAAAGCACTAAATTTAGAATATGCACAAAAGTACAGAAGGTTTTTGTATATTTACATAGCTCAAGAACAAATTTCTTTTGGTCACATTTTTCCAGTGCTTATTTTTTGGCTGACTCTTACCCATAAAAAGTTCAAATTAAAGAGGCATTTGTTTGACACATTGTCTGCAATAGTGCCTCTGAATACAGTGATTTGCTCAGTATTGACTTAAAGTGCAATTTATTCAATGAAAAGACTCTAAGGAAAACTAGGGTGCTTCAGGAATAGCATGAAGTATTGACCTAACCCAACCTTGCTGAGACAAACTGGCAATATCAGAATTGAAATAGTACATCTGGAGGCAAGAAGAAAAAAGTCTGGTGCCTCTACAATTTACATATTCTTCCAAGTAGTGATATAAAATAAAGCCTGAACTGCTTCTGCAAAGCAAACCTCCTGGCTATGTGTAAATTTCTGCATAAATTCTAGTGGCAGATCCTGAGCTGACACAGACTTCAGACACAATCATTTACATCAGCAGATGATCTCGCTCTGCTTGGCTTTTTATGCTGCAGTGGGATAGAAAGATCTGGAACCACATTTCAAACCACCAGCTTATGAAACCCATTTCCCACATAGCTCACTGACCACAGGAAGATCACTGCACGATCTGAAACTACTGAGCAACATGTTTTGGCCCACCGTGCAAATTTTCACGAACGCAAAAAGACCTATGGCAATGAGAGGAATCCTTATTTCTCTGTAAAATGTAAATCACTGCAGATGCCATATTTGCAAAACAACAACAACATCACCACATTATGATCTCTACTAAGGATGACAACCTCAGAACAAGCCATTTCTCCTCCCGAGCAAAGCTATGGTGCAGGAGAACATTTACGGAGTCTGAAACACTAAAATATCTATTCAAAACAAAAACAGAAGAAAATCCAGAAGTCCTGCCTTGTTAGAAATTTAATTCCACCTCAATTACAAACAAAATGCAGGCACTTACTAATATTGTTCCTACATACATTTTAGGATTTTAAAAATTTTAATAAATGTAAAAATATTTTCCACAAATATTTTGGTACTTTTGAAATGAACGTGGTTTGCTTCATTCAAATTCTGCTCATCGTTTTGTGATTGTTTGATATTAAAGAGCATTTCTGATAGGTGCAGTGCTTCATAAGAGCTACAGAAAGCTTGGTATCCCCATTCTTTGAAGACCTTTTGCTGACTACATCTCCTATTTATACTATTCTGTCACCTACAGAGCCTAAAAAGTGCTTTATGATTTTATTTTTTAGGTTTAAAAACACACACTGCGGTTCGTGCTTGAAAAGAGTCATTTTGTTTTGAGGAAAGTTGTAGTCCCTTGTTGCCAGTCCATGGAAAATATGACCTACACCATGGCTCACCACAACTGATGAGAGAAGTGAGCTAGTAGAGAAGTAGCTTCACATTCTTGTAAGCTGATTTAAAAGTGTTTGAAGTTCAAAAGAAATTGTATCCTACTGAGATGAAAATGACATTTTTCCTATTTTATTGATTTTAAAAATCAGGTTTTAGCATAAAAGCCCTTTCTTATTTTCATGTTATAGCAAGTTAATTCTCTGCAATGAAACCATGCCTTCAGAAAATCCTGATAAGAAATGGACAAACCCAAGAAGTCCGTGCATTATTTGGTGCCAGCCTGAACAGACGGACACTTGTTGATATTCTTACAGGTGTGTCCCCATTCTGCAGTTTCGAATGAGGACTGGCATTTTGTAACACTAGTACATAATGTTGACATAAGAAAAATCAGAAAAATCACACACAAGGTAAGGGTTTCTACCTCCAAGCTTACCCTGACTTTGTGCTGGGACATTCATCACCTTGTCATGTGGAAGGGCTGGAGAAGAAAACACACACATGCATACATACGGACGGACACACACAGCTCTTAACAGTTCTAAGTTACTTAAGCCAATCATAAAGTAAAAGGTAGTACTTTACAAATGATTACGGAACCTGCAGTAGCGATCTGCTCCCTTTCTAGCCCATGAGCTCCTGCATATAATGCCCTACTGCATATTCCTGCCAGAGCAGAGATTTTCTTGAAAGAGAAGCAGTGAAATAATATTCTTTAATACCTTTTTGAGGAAACAAAATATACAAAAGTCTGCTTAGGCTGATTGCACTTGTAATAAACCAGTTTTTTCTTCATTGTTTTTGTTAGTCCTCTAGATCACAGTGAATCTTTTTTTTTTTTTTTCTGGAGGAAGGGCTATTCTTTCTGTTTTCATTTCTAAATCAGTACAGGTTGTGAAAGAAGATAACTGGCTGGTTTCTATTTAATGTTAAACGAAAAGTAAATTATTGACCATGTTCTACCTGAGGTCACATGAAAAACTCAATATTTGAGATTACAGATTCATGAGTTTAATCTTAGACTCCAAGTAAAATATTATTGAATCATATCCGGACAATAATAATCAAGATTGTAGAAATTATTATTTGATGCTTAAGGGCATTCTCATTGAAAAGTTGAATTACTTTAATGCAGTAATCCTACACTTTAGAGTGAGCTTCATGGATCTAGCTTTATGAATATGTATTGCATAGCTGTTTTTCTTTTCTAACTTCACATAAAAAGTCTCATATGCTAATTCTCACTGCAGAGAATCTCTGATGAGCCCTGAATTTACTTCTAAATTACACTCTCATTTATTATGGGCTAACCTTAGATCACTTTTTCTCAACGTTCAAGAACAAAATTTGTTGTACTAAAGGTCAAATCATGTGGAAAAGTCCAAATAAAACTAGCATACTTGGAATATGCAATGCCATAATGATCCAGTATCTGGTGTTCCCTGAAAACAATATTCATTTTAATAATATTCTAACACTAACAGCAGATGCAAAAATAGTCAGCCTTTTCTGATATATATTTTGGGTTATTCTGCTTGCAAAACTCATATGCAACAGTTATCTTGTACTCATGTTGGTGGTTTCAATCAAAAATTTAAAGACTTGGTCAAATTTCCAGATGTAAGTTCAGGAGAAATTAGTTTCAAAATCTTATGGTAAACAGGAATGTTTTGAAGACTGAGCTCACCTAGAAGTTTTCTGTGCATATGTGAAAAATGAGATACCTACCTACTCTCACTGCAATGCCAGCAGATTTTAAGCTATGTCCTGTTAAACCTCTCCAATGAGCTACAAATTGCAACTCTGGCTACTCTAATGCTATTTCACTGAAAACCACAGAATTGCAGCATGTCGTTCTGATTAAAACAGTTTCATCTACCCAATAGCAGAAGTTGATGTTGTACAAGCCATTTCATTCCTCTCATGTCATGAAGTGGTTTAGAAACATTTTATTCACACCATGAGATTCTGTTGTTTACAGATTGCCTGATACTCCATGGTAGTTTTTCAAAGCTGTATGCTGGATTTCAGGGAACAATTCTTAAAGATATTGGCAAAAAATATCCACAGATCGCACAGTTTCGAAACTCCTGGATTTCTGCCTATGGACTTTGACATATGTGAATGTTAGAAATTTTTAAACAAATTCACTGAAAAATGCAACATGATTACTTGGAATGACCTGCTATAAGATACAGTGTAGGAAGAAGTACTGTTTTGTTTTATTTTTCCTCTCTTATTTTTGCTTACGTGATGAAACATCAAGAGTACAATAAGAAGATAATGTAGCATTGTAATTGCTGGCTAAAACACTTACACTGCCTCCAGACAGGTGTGATTATTACCCTATAGCCAGCCCTCATTTGCAGTAGTCTATATGCTACTTACTATCTGGAAACGTTACTTAGCTTCACACTTTTAGGATCATTTGTGGCTCAGAGGAATTTTAAGTATTTTCTTTGTGGATTGTAAGAAGCTAAAATTGTTAACCCTAGTGCCATGTTTCATTTTAAACATTTTAGTTCTATAAGGCATTTCCGTACATGTTCTCAAATTTCTTACTGAAACTTTACTAGCTTCTTTGAAATAAACAATGTGAGTTAAGAAAAAGCTAAGCTCATTTAAAGTTTTATGACTTGTATTATTAGAAAAATAGAAGCCCTAATTATGAAATAAAAAGGTGTGTGCTCTTAAATAACAAAATACAGTAAGACAAATGGAAGACAGATGCAGACAAATTCCCTAATAGGATGGAATAAGAAAACACAAGGAATGACAAGATATCAAACAAAAGGGCATCACTGACTGATAAAAGTATACGATAGCTCAGGTAAGATGAGAATGACCTTCAACTAAAAATGTGTGATTAAAAAGTTTGGTAACAAAAGTTTTAGCTGAATGCAGAAGCTGGAGTGGGGAAAGACTGAGAGGAAAAGAGGCAATCTTAATTAGAATATTGCATAAAACAAAAAGAAAATGGAGAGAAGAGCAGAAGCGGTATTTCAGGTGTTTGTTTTTTTTAAAGCTTGAGGGGCTTAAGGCTTAATCATGTTTTTATTGTCAAGAGAAATGAAAGGAAAGATTAAAAGAGTGCAAGAAATGTACGGAAATGTGATGGGACAATCAGAAGAGTTAGAATAGGAAGTAGATGTGGAACTTGAGCTTCTTTGTAACGGAAGATGTTTGTGATGGAGAAAAGAATGTCAAACCAATGGGAAGGCATAGATAAACACCTCATTTTGTCAGGTTTTTTTTCCAGAAGAAAGTGACAAGATATTATGCAGTGATATAAAAATAAATGAAAGCAAGGGAAGAATAAGAAGGGAGCACAGATTTGAGAGAATTTTAAAACAAGTCCAAAAAATGTAGGGTGCTTCATGCAGGAAAAAGCTCATGGCAGTATTGAATAAGACATCTGCTGAAAAGGAGAAACAACAGCATGCCTCGAAGAAAGAAGAGGTTCAATAAAATAGTAAAAGAAAGCTATTTTGGTGCAGAGAACTGTTGTAGCAGGGCCATAGATTAAATGAAAATGCGAACAGAAATACACAGCTTAAAAGAAATTGGTCATCAGCCTGTAAGCTGCAGCATCCAGAATGAGTGTAGGATATTGCGAGAAGGAAAACAGAGAACCAGGTGGAAATCTGTTGCTGCTAATGGGAAGAGCTGATTGAAGAGTAAATGTCAGTAAGTTAGAGCAAGAAAGGGACACAGAAGCTGTTTGCTGGGGAAGAGAAATCATATGAAGAGAGTAAACGCTGGAAAATAAAGTAAAATTTATTTCAGGTGAGGTGTGTGAACATAACCTCTCTAATGTCATGTGATGACATTTAAACTTTGAAAAAATAGATCACTGGTTATTTTATTTTTAGAGACTACTCTTACATTTAATATGTTTGGTCTGATCATAAACCAGAAAAAGATTCTGGAGCCTTGAAGTTAAATGTCTTTAATTCCTTATAAACTTGCAATTTACTGCTTTTTGATAAAGTGGTCTTTAAAAATGTTTAGACAAAAAGACCTGAAGATTAATATCATTTTTTTGCATACACTTCTGCCTTATCAGAGTTGATATAGTACTAAGCAATTAAATATTAAGTGTACTGTAATGAAAACACTGTTCAATTAAACACTGGTTCAATTTGAAAGGAGGGTATGACAAAATGACTTTCTATTTCATCTAAATGTATGTTCTTGTTAGACAATAACTACGTGATCTCCAAGATCTGTCCCCTGCGCATGAACATACAAGTGTGCACACTGCGATAGGGAATAGGTAACTTGCAATCTGTATATGGCATAAAGGATAAAAGAGAAGAATAAAATTCTGAACCTGGCAAGATCAGATAATGTAAACAGTAAGCAGGGCTGAATGGGACTAAGTGAAGGCAATTCGGATCCAAAATCTGAGCACGAAGCCAGAAATTTCAAAGGGTTTCCTTATGTGCTTTGCAAAACATTCAACTGTTTAGATTATGTCAGCGTTGCAGATTTACCTGGGTTTCACATCACAACCGATCTATCTCAAAACCTCTTACCTGCAGTGGAAGTGATTTAAATCCTGACAAACTCTAACAGTAGACATGCAGCTTATAATGCAGGCCCTGCATTCATTTAAATTAGAACCCACGCTCTTCGCAGTGAGGATTCAGAGCAAGTCATGAAGGGTGACAGTATTACAACGGTAATGGTCTCACTCAATTGACATAGTTGACTAGAAGAAGATGAGATGGCCTCTCATTATTAAAAAAACCCAAACATACACATACACAAACAAAAAACCCCAAGATTCCAAACCCCAAAATGGGATGTATCTGTACACATGATAAAGGAGTGTGACTCCAAGGATGATGCTGTGAACCAATAAGAGAAGTACACATTTGTATTAATACAAATACTTAGAAGTCTAGGAAAAGTTGGATTCTTGCTATTTGGGATAATGCTGAAGTTACAGTCTTTTGTATTGCACATTCAGTGATGTAAACACGGCAGCATTTGGGGCATTTTCTTCTTCCTTAGAAAAGTAAACCTAAAAAATTCCTGTAATATTCCTCAGAAAGTGAGCCTAGTTGTACAAAGCAGAAGAACATATCTTAGAAGAACTATCTTTGAGAAAGTTGTTCTCTGCTCTTGTTCTGGAGAGAGACACCAGAAGCGCTCCCATTCATCTCCATTACTACATAAGAGATGGGCTGTTCATCGGAATTTACCAACATGACGATACTCAAGAAGGTTAATTGGAATTAACTAAAATATGTGAACTTTGAAGTGGATTAATTACATTATCCTAAGTCCTTGTGTAGATATTCGTATTTAAAATTAAAATGATCTTAATTTAGTTTATCTTATTTCACTCCTAAACTAAAGATAAAACGAATTAAGATAATTTCAGAACTCATTTGCATTAATTTTCCCGTGTACACATGTGTAAACAAACACTGAGATCCTGAAACCTGAAACCACACTCAGTTTCATTAAGCACATCAATAATGCATCAGAACTCTGAGACTGGTTTTCAGACATAAGCTCTTCATGATGACATCATTTAGGATGATCACAATATCGAGAATAATGGAGACCACAAATCTACTAACTTTGCAAAGTTTTTAAATCCTTCAGAAACAGAAATTCCTTTACCAGAAAATAAATGGGTAAAGAACAGGAATCAGGAGAGGGATTCGCTAGTTCTAAATCTACCACAGGTATCTAAACTCTGCCTCAGCTTCTCCTTTTTTCAACTGAAAACAGTATTTGTTTGTATATCTTTATGATACATAAAACAAAAAGAGACAGAAGAAAATATCATTCAGCTGAATAAGTTTTTATTATGGTCGGGCTAATTAAAAGACATACTTTCAAAGCTGGTGTGCTCACCATAGCACTCAGTTGCTCTCTCAAGAAATGGAAGAATGGCTGAAAAAATCTGTAATCCATACTGAAAAATGACCTTGTAGAAAATGGTGGAGGTAGATTAGCCTGGATTTAAAAGACATTATTAAATGCATCAGAAGGTAATGCTTTCCTTTAGATCCCTGTCAGCCTAGATG
The DNA here is from genome assembly GCF_036013445.1 of Caloenas nicobarica. Taxonomy (NCBI): domain Eukaryota; kingdom Metazoa; phylum Chordata; class Aves; order Columbiformes; family Columbidae; genus Caloenas; species Caloenas nicobarica. The sequence goes on from NC_088256.1 coordinate 9,481,607, forward strand.
TTCTTTCTGTTATGTTTTGCATCTTATAACCACACACAATTTGTACTGTAGTTTTGAACCACCATTATTCTACCTCACCTTAGGCACACTGCTTTGGCAATGTGCTTTTTCACCACAATCAGAACTCTTAGAGAATAAAGAATAACATTAGTTCAGATTGCTGCTGGTCTGACTGCAATTATACACCAGAACTATGCCTGATTTGTGTTCATTAAATAGGAAGGTCACAAGTATCTTTGAACTGACATTCATTCTTTGTGTGCAAACACATTCTCTTTCATGTACTTACCCTCCCTGCTTTCACACTATCCAATGTGAATTTTTTGACACTTCTTAAAATATTTTAAAGAGAACTTATTTAAAAATTGGACAAGTCAACTCATTAAATAACGTATTTGTACTAAGAACCTTTTATCTTCCACTGAAGGCAGTAACAACAGTCTCTCAGAAAATTTCAATAGACAACAAACAACCTCTTTGAGTTTAGCACTTTCTGAAGTGACTGATCCTGACTTTCTCAGAAGGGTATTTTCTATATGTACTAGATACATGGAAATATTGCAAAAACCAGAAAACATTGTAAATTACTTTTACTAGAAGTTCTATCATTTTACATCTTCAGCTTTATTAGAAATATAAAAAGTATTTTTGAAAGTCATATATTTCCTTTATTTATGATGGCTTAATTAAAAACTAAATTCACTTCCGGACATGCTATACGCAACATGTAGTCTGTATACTCAAGTGATGCAGTTAGACATCTCTCTTAACAGGTCCATAAGTAAATTCCAGTTTGGTTGCTAATTCTGAGTGGAACCTACCTTTGACATATATTTTAACACTTCATAGTAAGATCTATCCAACATTAACCGATAATTACATTACTCATCAGTACATACATATTTTCGATTTTATCTTGCGTGTACACAGAACAACGCAATAAACTGAGATTCTACTATGTAAGCACCAAAACATAATCCCTAACTTGCAGGTCAAGAATTCCATAAGAAGTTGAGTTAGGAACAATATGGTAAGTGAAAATTATTTCCTTTACAATCCTATGTAAAATAAAATTGTGGCATACCTGCTCCCCTCCAAGATGTTTGTACATTATCTGAGGTATCTCATATGTCAGTAACAATATAAGGTGACACTGCCACTTAAAGCAGAGTATTAGGGCCTATCCAGATTGTCTATAGGTCTTCCACGTTCTTTATAATTTACTTTTTGATTGATGTCTTTTTAATTTCCTATTAGTAATGTTTACGTTTTATAGAATGAGTAAATCTCAATTCTTCCTTTCTTTCAGTCCTTTCCATTGAGGTGGAGAATAGACTGGCATGTGTTGAACTTATTGGAACTTCCTAGTTCTGAACTGCTCAGCCAGGAATGCAAATTACAGATCCACAGTGATTCTGTAAATTAGATCGCTCTCATGCTCCTCACACCTCACCAGACTCAAAGTTTTTGATACCATGATATGCAGAACCAGAGAAGCACTCTCAATATGCAGTTCTAATTCAGTAAAGAAAGGAAAGGAAGAAATGTTTCTTGTAAGTCTGTCTTTTCTCTGTCTCACACTGAAACTATTTCTAAAAAGAGCAGAGATTTTTGCTCATTTAAAAATGAGTTATGTGATGATTACCTCAAGGAATATTAAGAGAAACATGAGGATAATTCCATCAAGGCTTTTAAAAATCCTGTATGCAATTTGTCTTTCTTTTCTGAGGGTTAAGAATCTAAACCGCAATGGCAGAAACAACCATTTATCTGCCATTGATCATTTCCAAGCATTATTCATATGCACTGCATTAGTTTTCAGAGGAGTTAACTACCTCAACTTTTATTCAGAACATGTACTGTCTGCACTGTTCATTGGTTGGGTCATACACAATTTACTCTTTTATGCATTCTCATCTCATTTTTGCTTTCTTATTTAAATGCAGTATTATTTATTGTGGTGTAGAAAGAAAACAGCCTCAATCCAAGGTGATTGCTAAGACAAAGTAAGCGATAAGTAGCTTTTGTCATTACTGCTGGCATAGAGTCATTTTCTACATGCTTATGCCTAAAGCTGGGAGAGTGGGAGGTTGCTGGGGTTTTTTTTCAAAGTTTTTGTTTCTAAGATAGTTCTCAACTTTTGTTTAATTATACAGATGTCAGTAGCCCTCAAACAATCTAGGAAATGAAGAACTAGAGTTATAAGCACACTAAACCAGTATCTGATGTTGGCAGAGTGGATTTTAATTGCTATTGTTGTAACTTCTTGCCCTTATTATTTTAAGATCATACTTAAAAACTATTAATTATGGTATGTACAGTTTCCCACATGCTGTAGAAATATGTAAGCTTTGACAATCAGTAGGAACCATGCATGCATACATATACCTTCTCACACCCTGATTTCAGACAGAACTCTGTTAAGACTGGAGAAGTCAACAGATTATATGCCTGAATTAAGCTTGTGTTTGCAACCTCTGAGGCCTCTGTATGTATGCAGTTTGATACAGTTTTTGATTATATGGTCTTGGACACATTTTTTTTATTTAACGCATAGTTCATTTTGTTGGTGTGTCTTCATTAGTGTGTGACTTGTTTAATTTTTACTGCACACTTCAAACAGCTCTCAGGAAAGATCTGTTCACCTCTTGATGGGAGAATTATTCATCTTGTTACTACCACTTTATAATATTCATCATTGGGATATCTGACTCTTCACTAATAATAATGAATCTACTTTCACAGAGTCTTTGTGAGATGAAATTGGTGATGGACAAGAACTAAAGGAATTAAGGTGCGGAGAAATCATAATTAAAGGTTCTCACAAATTTTTGATAAGCAGTCTGAGGTAGTTAGGACCCAGTAGTCTGGAGTACTTAGAGCACTTCACAATAAAGCTTGTCAGAAAAATTCTACAGGAAAGTTTTAATTTGAAATTCATTGATTTAACAAAATTGTAACATACACTGAGAAATACACTGTTTCACTGACATAATTAGACCTGTTCTGGGCTTCACATTAAATTAAAGAAATAATAGAAAATTAAATTGCAACCTGCTATCTATCCACCTTTATAAATAAAGATGTAAATCATCTTTATGCCCAAATGCTATTAATCCTACCTGAGAAGTATTCCAGTCTGCACCTTCATTCCACTGACGATCCACAGTGTGCTACCATAACATTGCACTTTAAGTCTATGCATTGTAAGAATTAGGTAGCCCTAGTCTCCATGTTGTTGAGGTGGAAACTCAGCAATCAAGATATGTATAAGTAAGTCCAACAGTTTGCTAAACAGAAAGAAAAGTGCAGTATTGGTAAGAAGAAAATATCAGAATAAGGAAAGGAAAAAGACAATTGTGATTGATGTGTATTCATGTCATCTGCTTTGCAAAATGTATTTCCCACTTAAACTCTTAAAAGTTATAGAAGAACATGGTTACACTCAGGGAGGCTTTAAGAAGTTTGACAGAATAGTTGCTAGTCATTCTATCAAGTTCTGCTTTCTCATTACATACTTCACTTTTGCATTTCTACATGCATGGCAGCCATTCTACACATTTCTTGAAAGTCTTATTTCTATATTACTTAATTCAGGAAAGCATTGTATATTATCTGTTAAGGTGGATGATACGTAACCTAAGTTATACTGTGTTCACATTGGACTACAAGGAGGCACTGCTATAGACACTGCACCCAGTTATGAGAAGGTATGGGGCAAGAGAGTCCTTTTCTGGATCTAGAATTATTTTCCATTAGGCTGCCTAATGACCCTAGGATATTGGTGAGTCCTAACCATTTCTTAATAATGGATATTACAACTCACCCATCCATCCTGCCTTACTTTTCAATGCACCATTGAAAAGATAGGAAGCCATTTTAGTAACATACTCTAATATATCAAAGCAATTTAACTTCTAATAGATTTTATTCTTGCTTTTAATTCTTTTTTCTTTCAAGGCTATTGATTTTAGCGTACACTATTCTTGCAATTAGATACAACCGGTTTTTCAGTATGTAATCGTTTTTGCTTTGTAACTTCTGCAAGAGACAAACTGCCTTAATATAACCTCTGATCTCTCTGAGTTGTGTACAGATGTTAAAATAACAAGGACATAAATATGATACACAAGTTGGTGAATACAAAACAAGACTGTACCTATAACATGTTAAAGAAATGGCGCTATTGTCTGACTTGTCAACACACTGAAACTGCTACATATTTGCACACACAGAGCACTTAAAAGCAGTTAGGTAAAGCAGCCTAAGGTAACAGCTGGGTAACACGAAATGCTTTTTAGAGTTTTCTCACAACTCTTCTACCAAGAAACACACCAGACATCTCCACTGCAGTCTCAGACATCCATTTCTCAGCAAGCACATACTCCATCCTTTGCACAAGTATTCTACAGAGAACATATTTCATGGTCTCTTTCTCTGTGAAAATTTACATAAACCCAGAAACTGCTTCAGCTAGAAGGTGGTGCTTTACAAGGCTAGATCACTGTTTGTTCTATCAATAGCACTTGTTTAAGCATTACACTGCAAGCTACTTCTATTAACAATTTTGCTGCTGTTCTGCACAGATTAAGCAGGTTCCCTAGTGATGCAGAAACGAGGCATTAAACCATGACAAGAAATGTTATTCTAATATTATCACAAAAAACATATATTATATTTACTATTCACAGGAGGAGAATCAGTATTGATGTTTAGTTCTTTTGGAGAAATAAGGCGTTAAAAAGCACATGGAATTTTGTCAGTACCTTTTTCCACAATTAAGGCTGATTGCTACACAAAGAACCTAGGTTAAATTTCTGCATTATTGTCATAATCTATATCACCCAGTCACAGCTCTTTTATTTTTAATTCCAAATTATCTTTTATTTTTGGTGTATTTAGAGCAAGAAATTGACATTTCTTTTAGATAGCAGCAGGGTGGTACCACTTCTTTTTTATTATCTACATGAAAACATGGTCATTATTGTAATACGGAGTTTGTTTTTAGTACAAACAGAATTCCCCCCATGGTGTCCTTCAAACTGTAACTTGTAATTATCAATGCCGGAGTAAATAGCAGCCTCCTGCCAGACAACATAAGAAACTACAAACGCAACTGGTTAGTGCTCCAGAAAAGAAATAGTAATTTCTTGTCATTCCATTAAAATTAAGTAGGACTTAAATGCCACAGAGATGTCAGGCATAACTCAGGGACTAAGATGTCTTGTTTTAGACACCTTCAGTGCGCACACCGACTCTGTTCATCAGCATTGCCTCAAAACCTTTTTGAAGCAATAGTAAAAATATCTGTAAAAACTTTCATATTTTGAAGCGATCATGGTCTTTTCCTGTCTGTGATTTAGATCAGCACCTTTTTCCAGAAAGCACCAGAAAAGCTGAGTCACAAGGACATATTCAAACCAACTCCAAACATCTTTGGAACAACACGGAAATCACTGTGCTCCTAGTCACAATGAGCTCTAGTGAAACAAAGCACCTATTGTTATGAGTGACCTAAAAACTAGTAAGAACTAATGCAGGAATTAGCCATTTTGTTTCTCCTTTTAGTCAGGGGAACATAGTGACACAAATTTTTCTGCCTGTGTGTCTTTTTGTGCTTGTAAGAGGAATAATAGCTTGTAGCGTACATAGCATTGAAGACACCAAATGCAACTTTTTTCCTCAGAAACAAGAAGCTTCTGCACCAGCATGGGTATTTGAAATATTTAAAACTATAAAACAGTCTAAGACCATTATCAATTTTACCGTGTATAAAGCAGCCGAAGCACTAGACAGGCAACATTCCCAGTCATAAACATTACAAGGTATCTTTGTACCTTCAGCAAATACATAACGCTGTTGTTAATGTAGCAGATTATTCGCTTTGGAATTGGAGTCCTGGAAGTGCCCTTGGTGTCTGCTCCTACATCCTTGAGCTGCAATGACAACCAGGAGGGCAAGGCTACTACTTCTTGTTACGATGTAATGCCATGTTAAGCACATACCTAAATAGTCACATCTTGCTAGGGACTTATGCTTGTAATAGCAGTTGCAAGCCTGTCGTATCTGGAAGCCCCTGGAACTTTTTGTAGCCTTATTAGACACAAGAGAGCCAAGCAAGCTCAGTGGCACTGTACTCATGAAAAGCAGCCCGAAACAACTTAACTGACCGTAACACCTGTTTTACACTTATGGCTTTCGAATTCTAATTAAAACAAAACCAAACCCAAAATCCAAATCAAAGAAAAACCTTGTTTTAAATAACACACTGTATTGGGATTAGAAAATAACTATTCTTCCTCTTCTAGGTAAGCAGATTATCATACCACTAATTATTCTCAACAGAACAGAAGAGATGAGAAAATAATCTAAAACTTTTCCTGATGGAGCTAAACTCATGACTAGGCTTAATAGGCTCATTATAATTATCAACAACTTTTGCTTTGCTAATTCCAGAAAGAATTGTTTCTAGGATAACATTCGAAGTCGACCTTCCATATGCAAAATTCTGTTGTCTGCCTACAATATTGCACAAATAAAGATGGAATAATATCTTTTACTACTTAGGGAAGGAAGTTCATTAAAAAAACCCAACAACTTATGATTTAACGGTAGCATATACAAAATTTGGGGCAGTTTAGAAGTGTCTGACCTGGGCAAAGAGTTATCTGGATAAAATGGGTAACGGACCAGGCTACCCACATAAGCAGGGAAGGAGAACAGTGTTCTCAGTGCCCCAGCTGGCATGGCAGCTTGGATCTGCTATGCTGCCATCTAAAGGAAAAGAAAAAAGGGAGGAAGATTGGATTTTCCGTGTGGTCTTTGGGAATTATGAACCAATTGGCATTTGACTATCCAAATTCTAGGTTTTAATTAGAACTGCACTTGAAACCTGAGGGATATTTGTAAGTGTTGACTCAATGTAGTGGATGTGATCACCACCAGCAGTAATGTCGTACTTGGACTTTTAGAGATTTCATTACATGGGAACAACTGAACCAGTCTCTATATAGTTAGAGAGGAGGAGTCAGAAATTATTTATGGACTGCTCAGAAAAATCAGCACAGGTAGCAGATAGCTGTGTAAACAAGAGCCTCAATATATGGTTTTCCCATTCTATGACTAGGTAAGCAGCCATATCAGAGTTGTCTTTCATCTGCCTCTGCAATGACTTGAAATGAAACTGGAACTTGGTAAATAAGTTAATGAAGTACAAAATCTTAGCAGGTGGCATTTCCCAAGAAACCTACAACACTAATTATAAAACTTACTTAATAACATTGTAATTTTTGGTAGTTTGTCATAGTTTTGTGTTTCTACTTTGCTATCTTTTTTCTTTTTTAAAAAAATGATTTGTATTTTTTACAACTACATTGTAATCTACATTTCTTAAACAAAAAAAAGGATAAGAAAGCAATTGTTTAGGTCTCATTACAGTTTTAATCTCTCAAATAGAACATTGACATTTGTGTCGTTTATAAACTATTATTCAATGATGGATTACAAAAGGTATAAACTATTAGAGAAAGTGTTTTCAGCTTTTGTCCATGCATTTTGTTTTAGAATATTTTCCATACGCTATAAAGTGCTCCTAAAACGTTATCACTCTGATGTAGACTTCTTTCCTAGAACGAAGAAAAAGGTATTTCCCAAAATCTTTGGTTTGCTAAATTGTCTGCCTTCAGATATGCAAAGCAAAATGTACTTATTTCTAAAGCCATATCAGTTATTCATATGAAAACAGAGCAATTAAATCTGAGCCTGTAACTAGACAATAATGTTTGCAATTAATCCCAATTTATTACTGAAAGTCATAATTTTTGATAGCACTGATTGAAAAGCTCATAGTTAGGTTTATGGCTAGAATACCTGTAATAAAGATGACCTGTTAAAAAAATAAATAGAAATAAGTAGATATAAGTAATTAAAAGAGCCTTTGTTTAAAGAAGAAATATGAATCAAAGCAAAAGATGGAATATTAAGTGAAACTACCTACTAGAAGATTATTTAAATTATTTGTTTAATTATGGAGTTACCATATTCATTACATGTTGTTTCATTCAAAAGCAGTCAGAACAGTCTGGCGATTACAGAACTGGACTATAGTAAGGACAATTTTCTGTAAATCATAGAGTTTTTAGATGATAAAAGTTTTTCCTTAAGTCTTCATCTGCCTGTATTTCCAACTTTAAAATGGAATCCAATCACAACCCACACAAGAAGCTTTATGGAGATAAACTGAATAGTGCTGATGAAATACTTCGATAATGTGGGGAAAAAGGTCAAAATGAAACTTGATCAAGCCTTTTTTGGAATAAGTATTTCTTTGAATAGACTAATTCACTGCACTATGATTACAATAAGAAAAACACCAATATGACATTACAAAGCTTTTCTGCCTTCTTAAAATCTAGTAGCTCAGTGGCGTTAAAATCTGCACATTTGTCTTCCTAAATATAGAAATTAAACATAACCATCTAGAAAGTGCAGAAAAATACACTTCAAATTGAGACTGTATAGGCAAAGACCAGAGTAAATTTCCCAGTCACTGTTACCAGTGGACATGACGTGGAGCAGGAAATTCAGGAAATGATAAGGATGTTACTTTTTGATGTTACCGGTCTTAAAACAGTAACCACGCAAACTCCTGGCAGAAGTTTAGTATTTTTCCCCACACATTCCAGAGCGAATAGTAGTTACTGAACCATAACTACTTGAAGTCAGATATCCAAATCTCATTAGCTAGTATCAGGTTGTCAATTCTGCTCAGCCAGATCCCTGCAAATGAGAAGGTTTTATAATGTATGTTGTATGCAGTCAAGTGCTGAAAATAGTATGTATTTTCAGCAAAATATGCCAAAATTCACAATTATTATTTCATTCGTTCTAAGGCTTATATTCTGCAGCAGAAATGAACTTTAGCATACATAAACAAAAGCATTGATTTCCCTAGCATATTAATAGAAGCACTTGTAAAGAGGCTTGTATATGGAGGACAATGAAATGTGAAATCTTCAATTCAGTTCTGTACTTCAAGAGTAACCAAAGGTGACTTTAATCCACATTTATATATGCCACAGCATGAATTAACCAGCTGCCTCCCTCACAAGTGGGCAGAACAAGTTAAAGCAACTGGAAACATGGTTTGATTTACACTTTCTCCTGTGGTCACACTGAACAGTCTCTATGCTGCATGGGTGTCAAACTCATTTTCACGTAGGAGTAGTTACATTTATACAGTCCTAAAATTCCATTCGGCCCTTTGAAGACAAGCGCGAGGCTGATGTGGCCTCTGGTAAAAATGAGTTTGACAGCCCTGCTATACTGCCATGCGCTGGCCAGGATCCCTGCCACAGCTCCTGTCTGAGACTATTTGATATAAAGAAAAAAATCATCCTAGTTCTTTTCCGCTGATTTTAGAAGAACTTTGATATTTTGCAGCTGGAATTATATTTACTCAAATGATAAAAAATAACAGCCATTTCATTGATTGTATGCAGTTGTTTGTGAAAAGCAAAACACCCTGAAAAGATCAAAGGCTTTGACATTTAAGTAAGAAAACATTTACGTAAAATAATTTCAAAATGTATCTTCATTATGTTTTTTAGATTAAAAGATTTAATTTGGAAAAACAACAACAAAATATGTTATTTCATCCCAAAGTAGTATTTTAATTTAATTTTACAGAATGAATTTTCTAGTGTTTTTTCAAAAATTATTTAAAAGATTTTTTTCTCAACTAAAAAGAAGCTATTTGAACACCTCAAATGCTCTGGCAGGTCTTAACTGGATTAGAAAAATATGAGTTACAGTGACAAATGAACAGCTCATCAGAGTAGTTGACAGCACATGAATAAGGACTGATGCATGTTTCAGTCAGTAGTATTAATTGAAAAACAGGACTTCTAGGAGTTTTCAATACTGGCTTTAGTGAGGGTAGTTTTAAAGGAATATTTAATATATGAAAAATAACAAGCATTTAAAAATATAAACACATATCAGTACCTGTCTGTCACCAGTTAAGAGTAATGAAAAGTAATAAAATCCTTTAGAAATAAAATTAGACCTCCTTAAATGCAGGTGAGTCACAAAGAATCACCTTACTTATCTTCTGCAAAACCCAAGTAAAACCTTTGTGACTGGAAGCTGTATTTACAAAGGCCAAATATACTGTTCCAGACAACCATGTGCTTCTACATCTTTCAGAGCTTGCTTTCCTCTATAAGACTGTTACTTCTCTGCACAAGAAGCAAACCAACACTGCAGCCTGTGTCACAGCAGGAAAGCTCCAATGAATCCTAAGTCAACATAATTCATTTGCCAAGGTCTTAAGAATAGTCTAGTTTGTGGCCAGCTACTTTGTTCTTGTATTATTTTGTTTTGGAGGAATTCTCTCCCGGCTCGTTGCAGTCTTTTAGTATAAATAAGATATGCGAGGCAGAAGTTTACCCTAAAAACTGGGTCAAAAGATAACTCTTTTAAGAAATGTTTAAAAAATCCCACCCTACACAAATGCAAAATACATTACCCAGGGCAACGAGAAATATGGAGTGCCTTATCTTGTGTTAAAAAAGCTAAGCTGGTTAGAGCAGCAACACTCTGAAATTATTTATTAGGTGGAAATTATTGCCTGGTTGCAAAAAGAACGTACTTCAAATCTTGTGCAGTTTTTCAGTAAACTGGGAGGTACGTTGTTTATGTGAATATGATCACACTGCTCTTAAAAATATATTTCAAGTGCAGGATGGATCATATATGAAGTAAAGTTTGTACCTTCCTATTAAATAGTATAAAAAGGTCAGGTTATATTCCCCTACCAACACACTAAAAATTGCAACAAGGAATGTGACTTGGACATGTTGGCCAGAAACTGAAAAAAGGCTCATTTCAAAATTATTGGGAGATTCACAGCTACTTATATTAAAAGATGACTCCAAGGCATGAGCAAATAAGGAAATGCCAGCACATTTCTACCATAGCAGCTGTAAGCAGATGGGAGAGAATTAATTATCAAAAAGAGTTAAGTGTAAGATAGATTTTTGTTCCTGCAAAGGAACATCACATAAATTACCAGAGTGACACATGAAGATTTCTAGGGTAACATGAAGTTAAAACAGTGCACTGTCTGGATAAAATTAGTCTGTCTCAGAGTTTAAAATGGTATTTTTCCAAGGTTTATGAGTAATCAGTTGAAGAATGTTGGTGAATCTGCTTGTCTCCAATTTCTTCACAGCCTCTATGGATCATCGCACCTGAGAGTTTATCTCCCTTGGGAACTTATTATGCAGTAAATAAGGCTCTAAATTTATAGGGGACCGTGTGCTCACTTCACTTGTGGACACGGTTAATGTGCCGTAGGAACCCTCTGTACGGATTCACTCCCCCTTTTCAAAACAGAGCAATGCTGAGCATAGAGAATCTACATGAGGAATCAGCATGGATCACTGAATGCGATATAATTTCCCATCTACATTTATTTCCTTGCAAATACAAACTTGTGGCTCTAGAAAGACCAGCAGACTTCGATCTGCTGCAGACACTCCCCACCTCTGCTCAGGTGTCCAAAACCCAGGAGCCTCCACTAACCCCTGCCATATGGAACGTGATGAGCTTTCACTCTACTGTACATGTCATAATTGTCCCTCCTTATTAAAGAACCAAAACAAATATAAATAAATATAGAAGAGAATAGAAGAGTAAGTAATAGGAACAATTGCAAAATAGAAATTCTTGCCCTCCAAGCTATATTACGTTGTGCTTCAGAAAACACCGTGTACAAACTGCAGTGCCACTCCCAGTAACCTTATGTATGCTTCCAACTGAATATTAATAGTAATAATGATAAACGCACAGATGTTTTAAGAGCTAAAGCATGGAATGGGAAGTTAGTTGTGAGTACTGTCGTCGCTAAAGTTTCTAAGTTCCACTGGCGTGTGAAGCCTACAATGGAAGATTTTCTTTCCAGTAGCAAGTTGAACATTTGCAAATGTTACAACTTGGCAGACTTTTGCGGCCTTATCCAAAAGCAAATGCTCAAGCTAGAAACCAAAGGCAGATATTCAATAAATAAACTTAATTAAATTAAATGGATTTTAAAAAATAATTAATTAACAAAAACTAATAATCGCTTTTCTTGTTTTGCACTGAACAGAAAATTTTACCAACCATTCCTATCAGAACTTCAGATGGTATGATATTTCATAGACCATAACATACCCTAAATAAGCCTTTGCATCCTGCATTTCTTGCTCTTGTACAGTTCACTTCTTTTATTAAAGCACCAGCTTGCAAAAGCATTATGGAATTCCATTTTCTGTGTTGAGAAAAACAAAACCAAAGCAGTAGTAAGAGTTCCAAACCCAACAGTGCTTCTATCATTTTTGCTGCAGAGAAAAAAACCCAGAAAATATAACAAGTTTCACAACAACAAGTGGAAAATTATCCAAAGAAAGCCATGCTCAAAATTCAATATTAATACAAAAAAAGAGCCTCACAATTCTTTCTAGAGTGCCCTTCATTAAATTTGAATTCATGGGAACGACAGTACTGAGAGCATGTTCTTCTTTTGTATCCATTGCAAGTGACCGAGTTGTGGAATCTGAGCCAGGAATCAGATTTTTTTTTTTCATTAATGTCTAGAAAAGTAGAATTTTACAGTCTATTAATACTGATACTAAACTTAGAGAGAAAACAAAAAAAGCCTAGAAAAAAATAAAAACCAAAGCAGTACCATGTTAGCAGTACTCAAGACTTTATGACTTCAATAGTGATACTTTACATTAAAGGGTTTTTTCCCAATATTTCAATATGCCGTATCAGTCAGAAAACAGAAAATGATAAGCCTCTGCACAGTGAAATAGGTACACACATCTTCATGAGCTGAATTATTTGAGGATAATTCAACTCATCACATTATTTGTAGCATTTCTTAAAGCAGGATGTGAATATATTCAGCTGAAGGCTTTCCAATACAATTTGCAAGGAGTTATGAGAATTGGATGTATTTTTCCTTTTATAATATACACTCCATCACTTCTCCAAAGCTATTGCCATTCTGTAATGAATATTTCTGATTATTTATAACAGAGTAAGGGTCAGGGAGCACCAGAAATTGAGCTCAGGCAGAACAGAGCTGCATCCCAAGATACAGTGCTAGCAGGCAAAATCTGAGATTTCTTTCACTCTGTTGTTCGTGACCTTAGTCCTGACCCGTCTGTAAATGTGAGAGGTAAATACGTCTGCTTCCAGCACAGTCCAAGGTCTTTGACAACCAAATATCAGGTAGCTGTACGTGACTGAATATGTTCATCTGCTGAGCCGGCTTTAAACCACAATCCATAAACCTGTCAGCTTGAATTTGAAGAATATTCTTTTTTTTTTTATCCCCCAGTCCCAGAATTGATGAAATTTATTTCATCTTTGTTATTTTATGTTAATCATGCCTGTTACTCATCAAACAATTGTCAACTAAATTTCAAAATGGGTTAAAACACATGTAATAAAGTCTGTGAATTGAAGAATCAATTCCAGCAGCAGCTAACAACACGTACAACTCACAATAACTTGTACGGTAATAGATGACCTTACCCCGAAGTAATGGGATAAATGCAGTAGTTATGTATTTCTCAATATGATGTGGTATCTGTGAATATCTGCAATAAATTTTTACATCAGGAGTACTTGCAAGAGAAAATTAAGTAGATACTGTTTTATTTTGGATTGGGAAAAGGACTAAGCCAAACACCAACAGAAAAATCCCAAGGAAAATATTGGTGCACATATACATTTCCTGTGATTTCTGCTTTGCAACTGATCGTTTGTAACCTCAGTAGGTACGCGCAGATTCTAAGAAAATAAGATAGGAGACACAAGAAGAAAATTTGGTATGAAATGATTGGAATTTGTAAAAGCAAAAAAGTAGATGCTTACAGATTGGAAGAGCTATTTTCCAGGGTATTTTGTACAATAGTAGTGTGATTTGCAATTAGCAAATTCTGATTGTTTTCACTCTGTCAGTCTGAGATATGTATTTGAACCTCCTTCTTTCTTATTTTTTTTTTAAATCAGTACTATTGTGATTTAAATTTTTAAAAATCTGTACTTGAAATTTTCAAATAGTTCTTTTAAAAATTGATATCTTTGAATTCACCTCAGATGGCACTGAAGTTTTCATTCTGTGCTACTTGATTTGTGTTTAAAAATGCAGAAGATATACTGAAGGTATATTAAACATCAAAAGTAAACATTTATTCCAAAATATCTTCCAAACTTTTGAGGAAGCTTTTCTATATATTATGAATCATGGAAAATACTTGAGATCTCTTTAATTAATATGTGTCAACATATATCTCTCATTCCCTATTTCAGCTAACATTTTCCCCCGCTTTTTTTTAAAAGTCTTTGACAAACTATGAACAGCATAGTTAATAAAAGGGCTTGATATGACAAATGTTAAATATATGTATATCGATACACACATAAATACACTATTATATGTAATACACATGCAACCTATTCTAATAAGTTCCATCTGAGAGAAATTCCTACCCCATCTGGAAACAAAGACAAAGCACCAAGATGATGTATTACTCTTTAAAAATGTGTTTGGTGGAAGGAAGCCTCATCATTTCTTCCAATTCATGCAGTCAGCAAAGTTGTAGTCTAGTATTAAATGGATTAACGCAAAGCTACTACTCTAATGAAAACCGTTAAACAAACAAAAAGACTGTTTTGCTCTATAGATCTTTTCCTTTCTATGCTCACCCACCTCTGTAAGCCCCAATGTACTAATTCTCCACCTGAAATACCTAAAGGGTACCTGGGGTGCCTCACTCCACTGAGATACCGAAAACCCCAACCAAACAACGACTGCCTTTAAAAAAATCATTTCTACGTATTATCTCCTTTGGTAGTCAGAGAAAAAGAAAAGGTACCTCCTCCCATTCTCAAATGCGTTTTTAAGATGAGCAAAATCTCTACTGGTAAAAAGGTCGAATCAGGTGGACACAGTTTTACTTAAATCATTATAAAAAATAATTTTCTTTGTAGTGATACACAACTGTCAGATATCATACTGAGCCTTCTGTCTTCCAAACAATATAATTTTAAAATTACAAGCTCTGAAATCAGTCAGATGTTCCAAAAACACTGTGTAGTCAAAACACAAGACTGAAATTAGGTCTACAAAGAAATGCCAAATAAAAAATACTTTGTAATGGCAGACTTGATAAATGCTTTATGAGGAACCCGCAAAATAACCCATAGGACGCTCCAGGAGGCTGCACAAACATATGATGCTGCATTTGCCCCTTGAGTCCACACTGTGACACAGATTCAAGTTTGATATTTACAATTTCTTTTTGTAATCCCTTATCACATGTAATAATTCAAGACACCAGGATTTCCAGTGGTCTCAATGTTTTTCTGCCAGTCCAGACTTTGACTGTAGAACTTCTAAATCTTTTGACCAAAAGCCTCTTGGCAAAAGTTGGAACTAATGCAAATTGCTATCTGTCCTCTTCATCTGGATATTTCTGCAGCCAGGAAAGTTTATCTGTGCTTGGGTGTGCAGATAGTAAACAGCTTTTCACGAGCATTTTGATTTTAAATTATTTGGCTATTTCAGAATTAGTGAATGCATTCTCATATATATAAAAATCATAATTAATGCTACAAGCATAGTACACAAGGAAAAGATGAGACTCTGATCCTGGGAGTCTTTAGAGATTTATCATAGTTATCAGATCTTGTGAGTTACAAAGTATTAGGAACTAAATCCATAAAATACATGGGTTTTGCCCTGAGCATTTTTAATGGGTTAAAAGACATTTCACAGACAAAAGCAATTAATGACTATGTTCAGAAATTGGTAATACCATCTTGATATGGAGCTGACGATGCCAGAGGGTTCAATTTGAATCTTTTTGATGTTCCGAATTTTAGTTAATGATAAATCTCTTTCTGTGGGAGTTCTGCACTTATCCATCTATATTCAGACAGCAAAGTGATGTCTGTGTCCTCTTCGAACACCCTCCCACCCCTTCTCTGTAAGCATTATGGATAGTTACTATGGTTAGGAAACATATTTTTTAAAATGTTAATGATCAATGTCACAGAAAAGTATATTAATTATGTGCTAAGATCCAGAGAATGATCAGTCCATACACAAAGTGAAAAGGGTAAATATTTGTACACAGACACATATTTAAGCTATTGAGGGAACATTCTGGAATGAAGCATGCATTTTTTTTCAAAAATTTTTTTTCAAATTTTGTCTCATCATGTTTAGCCTATCCAGGTAGACTTTCTAGATCATAAAAAGCAGTCTACTGAATAGAAGATAAAGAATGTCATATTTATTCTTGTTCTTTCCTATATTCCCTGAAAATTGATGACATTCTTAATGGGATTTTAAAAATAGAAAGGTATATATGTATGCATATAATACATACATATTTTTATACACAAAATGTCTTAAAAACATTAAGCTATCAGGAAAAATAGTCTGCACACCTTTGCAGAATGTGCATTAAGTTGGTGTAAAATTGAGTTATTTGAAAACACTCTTGCCAGCATAAGAGAGTTGGGAGGGAAGAAGGTTGCTGAGTTTTCAGGCGTTTCCCCCTCTGTCCTCGGCACAGGCCGCGTGCCGTGTGGTGGCTCCTGGCCAACAGGCCTGGAGGGACACGGCTCCAGAACTTACAAAGTAGAAACCTTTGCAGTCAAAAGTGGTTTAAAGCCATTTTTCTAATTTGGGAGCTATCTAAGGAGTTGTGCTCATTATAGACAACCTGCTGAAAACAGTAGTACCAGCAAGATGGCAACATAATATTAAAATATGGAGATAATTTACTCGTTAAGCTACAGCATGAGGGGACTGAAATTAATAAATACAAGTCACCAGAAAAAGCAGAAACTCTATCCATGTGTCGCTGTAATACAAAGTACATATATGTGTTTGTGTGTCTGCATGTCACTGTGTAAATGATGTTTTAGTTAGGATTTCAAGAATCTTCTATATCTTAATAATAAGAAATTCAGAAAAGGAATCCACAAGGCCTAATCTCTTGCATGACCTCCTTGAGTGATGTTTCTCCAAAACAAACTATAATAATATTGTAGGTGAACGTAACATGCATACATGGTTTTAAATAAGGAAATTCTGTTTCCTAAATAAGGTTCTCAGTGCAAAAACACACACTGAACTTGGAAACTGATACTCTCAGTATGCTCCTGAATTATTTCTATGTACCTAAGTAACGGGCTAAACTAGAACTTTAGAATGGGGGGAGAAAAGCAGGAAATATTTGTGAAGAGCATATGTTTGAAGACCTCAGAAAAATAGTCCAAAGAGATTAAATCTTGTTACGGTCAATGAAGATGCTAGCGCCACTTTCAACTAAGCTTTAAAAATAGTCACTTTCCTTCCAGAATTGCACACTGAAAGGCAAGCAGCATTTTGGTTTGCATCTGTAAAAAACCAAATACAACAGAGAAAAAGGCAACTGCATACTTCAGAATGTTGTACCAAACTCCAGAAACCATAACGAACAGCTTCTTTGTAAAAAGGTTAGTGCTTGCAGTGATTATACTGATGAATATTTGAATATTAAATTATTTTTGTCTACCAGGCCATTCCTTGCAAAAAAATTATTAATGAATTATGACTGCAAGTGGATTAGGAAATTACATGCAGGACCTTGCTTCTGCATTTATTTTACAGGTATATCCACCAATGCCTTTTCATAGTACTGTCTTTAGTTTAATGTTCAGATATACAAATATAATTCACTGAGCTACCACTTTTTGGTAAACTGCACTTTGCAGACAGTGCAGAGTGATTTGATGTCTCTCAAGGTGGATAATAGCATGAATAATTCATTAAGCTCACTGGAGTTAATGTTGTTGTACTCAAGGTTAAGTATTCCCCCCTCCATATAAGGCATTACTTGATTGCTTACCTTTAAAATGAACTTTCTTAAAAAAAGCCATCGTATAAATAGTAGAATACGTCTGACCGCCATAATTTGTAAGCTAATCCATCAAAGTACCAGCAAATAATGATATACTGAATAAGCTTACATTTTTTTTCAGATATCTTACAACTCTTTATCACAAACACACCCGTTTAGTAAAAATATCTTTGTTCTGAGACATTTTTTACTCCCTACAGTACTTCTGTCAATGATAAAGGTGATTTTATTTATTAAGGGCCATAATAAAAAATAAAAGCAAAATGAAGGAACTATGCCCAGACTGGTCATGATCTTAATAAAGATGAATAAAACTATCAAGAGTAAAGCAATGTGCTATTTAGTCAAAATCACAAATAAGCTGTAGTATTCAGATTACTCTTGGACAAACTGGCGGGGGGGGCGGGAAACCCTCTGAGAAACAAGGCCATGGAAACGAGCCAAGTTGTTTGGCTGGTGGTCGATTTAATTAAAAGCAGCAGCCAGAGAGCTAACGATGTTCAGCTGCAGCTAAGTAAATGGTTTCACTGCATCCTCTCTGAGCAAGCCCTTCTGCACGGCAAGATCAAATCCCTCAGAACAAAAAGTATTAATACTTTCTGACAAGTGCGGCCTTCACCTCTACATAATAACTTGCTGATCAAACTCCGATTGAACCCAGTAGGAAACAAGGACTAGGTTGAACTGCTCTGAAGGGACTCGGCATCTTAAAGAGAGATACCTTGGCCTCTCCATGCGATCATAGAGCCCAGATTATTTGGAAGACGACATTTCCACAGGACACTGTAAGAAACTCATTCCAGTATTCGATGGACACTAATTACCTCAGACTCACAGATTCTTCAGAAACTCCCAGTCTGGGGCACATATTAAAAGATCATTTACGTCTGTGTTTAATTACTTGACTGGCTATAAAAGCTTGTTCAGACACATAGTTAAGTGGATGATGAAACTCCTGCTTCTTCTTCTGCAAGATAAGGCTTTGTACCCATGCCCACCCTACAGCACGCTCCGTTGCAGAATATGGACGCTCTCCCCAGTCACACCGACAGAACAAACATAACTTGATGGCACCACTGAATGTTTATCTGTTATTAATGCGCTGAAGGTGGAAAACAATTGTGAGAAACCACCTCAGTTTCATTGCATGCAACCAGTATGTTTTGAGGGTCGACTCCAAGTGATATTTACAGGGTTTCTACCGTTGCAGTGGTCCTGCCTATTTAGCTGACTCCCAGCTCTCTTGTTTCTTGCTTCAACAAATGAAAATGAAATATTTATTTGTCTGCAGATGACATTTACTCACAGCACAAAGCAGAAGGCTACGCTAAAGAAAATGGTAATACAATAGCTTAAACAAGCCCAAGTGCCAGCTACCAGGTGCTGTCATCAGTAAAATAAATTAGCGAGATTTCTGTTCTGCTGATGAAATAATAGTCCATGCTATGAAAACTGTATTCATGCAGGATACTGAACTTCAAAGAAAGCTTCACTTAACAAGTCTAAGGAGCTGAAAACATAACCAAATCACTGATTATCCTTTATTCACATTTAACAAAGAGTAAATTCCTTGCAGGGAATTGTGGTAAGAGAGCATTATTTCCTAACGTTAGCAAAGGCACAGGGCATGCTTCAAAGTGGGGATTTCACAGCACTCAGGTGAAAAACAGTGTAAAAATTTGCTACTATGGGAGATAGATAATGACTTCTCTAAAAATTGTTAATCAACAAAGTTGGAAACTCTACCTTTTCAACAGGTGCATGCACGGATTCTTTTTTTTCCCCACAAAACATGCATATGGTCTGAATACTATAGAAAGTTTTTTGAACAATCTAACTTGAAATTATAGATACCACTTTTAGAATTCCAGCAGGTAGACTTACAAGTAACAGGTTACATTTGTTTCATCCTGAATTACAAATATAAAGTAATAACCACAGATGAATTTAAATCCTTATGTATGTACCTAACACATCAACCTTTGCCTGAACACAAAACCCATTAAAAGAGACAACAGGTTTGCACCTCTTGACTTCCATTCAGGGACCTTACCTATAATTTCTTATAACTAAAACTAATTACCCGTGCTGAATGAGTAACAGTGTTTTCTCACACTGAAATAACATGAATACATATATCTATGATTTCCACATTATTTCAGGACCATTATAATTGCAAGTATAAGGAGATAAGAGTACAGCATCATGTGCTTGTCTCTGTGAGCACACTGGAGAAAGCTCCACTGTAATTTCACAAGAAGATACTTGCATGCTATATTAAAACTAAGCCAAAGCCGAATTGAGCAAATTAAGATTTATAGGACAACAGTGGGTATGGGTCCCTGGCAAGCCATATAGCTCTCAACTCCAATTTCCATTGTCACCTTTACTACTCAGATTGCACAGTAAACGATTTTACAACGCTGGCAGTAATGTTGTGTCTAGCTAACGTCTGCAGCTGGACACTGAGTTCAGTCAGTCACTGTTGTCTTTTGCCAAAACCCAGGAAAACGTTCTCCACGGCTGTTATTCTGGAAACTTTCTGAACCATCTCAGATGAGTGGGTTTGGTGATTTGTTTTACGTAATTTTTTATGAAATGCATCTTTTCCACCTATAAATCTTACATATATAACTTTTTCTTAAAATTACTTTAGTCTCAAACCTCAGTGATAGCATATAGCAATCACTCCAGGAAGTTTATGAAGGCAGAGATGCCATTGCTGGATTAATGTTTCAGAATAATCAGAATGACTGATGTCAAACAACAGATTGGCAAAATGAAAAATGTCGGCACAGCTTTGAAAAATACATGTGAAGCATTATTTCTTTATTCATTTCTATTTGTAGAACTATTCTTAGCTTTTTCTTATGTTCTACTGTTGGAATTACAGGTTTAATCTTACTTCAAATCTCCATCCCTTCCATAATTTAATTTGAAAATTTAGTTATCGAGAACAGACTGGCAGAAAGGTGTGTTTTTCATTAATGAATTACTTAGTATTTGCTTCTAAAGCAAAATGTCCATTAAAAAAAATAATTCTCTTTTCATAACTCTTAGGAAAACTCCAACTCTTAAATATGTCAACAACAGAAACAGAATAAAGCTCCTTGAAATTTAAAAGCCTTTTCTTACATTACTTTGATATAAACATCATTTGAAGTTGGCTATCAAGGAAATTATTTAATTACAATAAACATTTATGATGAATTTTTAAAAATAAGAACATGAACATTTGAGAAAAAGATACATTTCGACCTCTCAAATTAATATCTGAAAATCCCTGACATTTTCACTGCTTGACAATCCTCCTGTAAATAACTACCTGACAATTTCCCATGATGTAACACCATTTTCAGACTTGCATACTCATTTAGCAGATTTCAACTTAGCATTATCAGTTTTTATTATATTTTATGACAGTTTACTAGTGTCTCATAACAACAAATGAAAACATATTAAACTCTTCTTAATTTCCTGAGCAAAACTAGTGTGGGTTGTTTTGTTTCAGTTTTGTTGTTGTTGTTTGTTGTTGTTCTTGATATTTTTGTTTGGTTTCTTTTTGTTTGTTTGGTTTGTGGGTTTTGTGTAGTTTTTTGTTCATTTTTCTTGCTGTCGTTCTGTTGTTTTTTTTTTTTTTTCCTATGATTTGAGGCAGTATGGAAAAAAAACTGAAACAAGACCAAGGCCAAATCAGCAACACTATTTTTCTTATCTGCCCCATCTTGAAAAAGAGATCTTGTTTTAAGTTAGCATTCATATTGATGAATCTCTCATGGGAGGATATGTATCCTGCCTAGAGACAGAGAAGGCAGGGAAGTGTCTATTCTATTTTTCTAGTACAAAATTAAACATATCTCTCTGTATTACATCAAGATACATGGCTAAATACATGTTGCTATTTGCAACAAAGTAAAAACACAGTATCAGACATCCTGTAATGAGGCAAGCTTTCATATATCCTTCTATAATATCCTTCTTGGTAAATATGGATCAGATATAAAGGACATGTGCTAAATAAAGTTCTCAGAGATGCTGACAGGATGTCATCCTGCCCATTTTTGCATTCTACTTGATTTTCTGGAAGAATAAATAATTTTGCAATTCCTTACCTAATCCTGCTGAAAACCATTTCATTGTCACATTATGCAGGATTTATGAATATTTCTAATATGACAACACTACACATTCTTTCATTACTGATTTTTAGCTATCTGGAAGGTTTGTCACAGTCTTGCCAGGTTTTCAGATACTGATCTTCATTTAGCATGTGTAGCCTGTTTATCATATTTGTTAGCCACCATGTTGCTATTTCTCTACTAGGTGAAACAACTATCAGATAATATATACATGCTTTTGCTATTTTGAGTGTGGAATGGAAGTATCTCACTTTTATCAACACATATCATTTCTACCAACATATTAATATTTCCTTTATTATAGATTACTATCTGTACCTATCTTATAGTTTGTGCAGCGACAGGTTTTAAACTTCCAATTCTCACAAGATCGATAGTTATTCATTTAGCTTCATACTGAAATAGTTTCACCTATATCCTTTTTAATACTTTCCTTGTGTTTGGCTCATTAGTGTTTCCTAATCTTTAAAGAAAAACAAAACCACTATCACCACCACCACCCCCCAATCTGCAAAAAATTTAAATTCCTAAAAACATTTTCTATTTTCAGAAAAAAGAAACAGAAAATGCAAAGCCGCACAAAGAATAGAAAAAGATCACTTCCACCTCCACCTATGAGACATACATATGGCATCTATTGCACTTACTGCATGATAATACCTCCATATGAATAAATGAAACCTCTGCAATGATTATGTGTTATTCATAAGCACATCATTTACAATATTCTGCAGAGATACCATGAAAGATTTTCACATGGAGGGTCTCTAATCACAGTCTCTCTTCCCTTTTCTTCTAATTTCATGGATCTTACAGACCCAGAAGAGGCAGCCTGGGAAATCACATTTCTCCATGAATATTTGTGCTGTTTTTTCAAAGTCAGACAACTCCAAGCCTGTATTCACCAAAAGCAGCAGAGACCTGAGATTGTGACTGTGCAGCTACAGGAGGGAGCCAGTCTCAGAGAAATAGTTGCTACTATCTATCGTCTGGATCAAGTCTGACTTCTGTTAAGTGCTATTAATCTACTATTATACAAGCCATTTTGAAAATCTTGGTATATAATGCGGTTCTGTACAATACTTCTTTTTCAAGACAATTCAGCTAGAAAAAAATAGATTTAAAGTTTAATCCATTAAGTTTAGATTTAAATTTATGAAACATATTCTACAGAGATTGAGAAACCATTATACATTACTAATTTAAAAAAATATTGAGTAAAGGTCAGTTAGAAGAGTTGTAAAGTTTTTGTTTTTCTTATCTTTAAGCCATCCGCTGTTCTCTGGCAGGCAAACACATTTAATCAAAGATAACAAGACTATTAAGGTTTGTTACAAGGAGAAACCAAACTCAGTAGCTCTGCACTGAAATGTCCTGTATTGGACTGGTAAGATAGCTGCTGAGTTTATAAATCACCGGTATCAGAAAAAAAAAAAAATCTTTAAAAACAATATTTAAATTTTAACCTGATATTTTCCGCTTAATTTTGTTCCTGGTATTATTACTATTAGAGAGTTGTTACATTTTTAACAAACTTCTCTATTTAAAACAAACAAGCTTCCTTGTTATGTTTTTACACTTGTTACTTTGTGATATTTCCCTTGAGAAGTGCACTTCAAACATAAACAATGTGTTCACTGTCCAGAATGAATGTAGTGGGGTCAAAAGATACATTTTCAACAAAAGTTTTCTACTTTTTTCATCAGTTGCTGAACTTCTTTCTGTTTGTCTTATGCTGAAAGTAACACTGCATTATTACATTGGCAAAGAAAAATATATATGCACAAACTATACATAATGGATGTTTACAATATACTTCTTTTCAGCTCTTCTCTCTTGAAAGCAGTACAGCCTCAAGTGAAACATGAATACCTCACAAGTGAAGTACTGAGATTACATTTATTATTAACCAACCTTTCTTTCGGGTTTTCAGTATTTTTACCAGACATTTCATTGTTGCAATGCTTGATTGTTGTTTTATGACCAGACTTAAAAATTGCACAATTCCATTTTTTTTCTTGTATTTTTAAATACATTGGAAAGAATGATTTTATTTCATGTGGACTTATTTATGTCATGGCAAAGATGTGATTTCACAGCATGACCAAAACCCAAGGGGCAACGGATCATCCCCTGTCAACCCCACACAGGAAAAGTTATCTTCATCCTGCATGCCTTTAAGTCTGGCAAGGGAGAATACCCAAACAGGTGTTTTCATGCAAAAATATCTCCTCCCGAGGTGCATAAATGTTTCATCATTACAGCACGTGCACAGGGATGCCAGGATCAGTTCTGCATCCGGGACGGCGCACCCAGCTGCTCTGGATGTGCAGCCCTCAGGCATTTGGGAGAGAAAAGGGATTCCAGCTCTTGGCATTTAAAGAAAAAAGTGCTTGGTCACTTTTAGCCTGCCTTGTTGGTAGTGCTTGTGAAGATATTTGAACTTGAAAACCCATTCACAGAATGACAGAGTGTATAAGGGTACTGTAAAAACTAGAACCTTTGCAACAGAAAAGTCTCAAATGTTTTGTCACAAAAATTAAGAGCTTGCTTACAATTCTCTTTTGGGTTCTCTTGTTCCCTCAAAGAAAATAATGAGAAATTATGAAAGGAATAATCTGAAGAAAAATGCACCAAATTTTTAGAAAAGAATCCCCAAAATAATGATTTGATTTGTGAAAGACAGTTGGAAATCATTGCAGGCATAGAATGGTTGTCACAGAGTTGCTAGCATTTGGGGTCCTAACAGTATCTAGCGTAAGAATTTCTGGATGGAAAACAATTAGCATGGTATCAGGCTTTCTTCTATGATAATTAACCCAGAGACAATATTATGAGTATATTCTACCTTGTTTAACCAGATTTACCACAAAACAGTGTGCTACTCTATTAATAGAAATGGGATGTGCTCAGCTTTTGAGCTACAAAGCCAGCTTCAAGTTCAGCAGATCTTTTGAGGGTAAATATTTTAACAGTTCTTACACAAGGGGAAAAATCAGATAAAAAGCCATAGGACAACTTGGTTTTATAAAAGGAATTTATATCTATACTATTCAGAGCAGGTTGTGAAACTGTATTGCCAAGTATTAAAATTTTCAGTGACCTTTTGCTACAAATGAAGAATAAACAATACATTGCTTTCTGAAAATACACAGTTAAAATTCCACTCATTAATGTGGAGAGAACTTTGTTGGGCTGTTAACTTCAAGGATCCCCAAAAAAAGCAGATGCTGTGAGTTGGTATCGTCTCAGAGACATCAGCCTGTGCTGCTGCAGCCGCTGCAGCCACGGCAGCTCTACAGCCCGTCTCACTCCTGTCTCTGCTCTGTTCCTGCAAAGCCAAATCATGGTGCAAACTCCAGGTAGCTTCTACATACATGTCATGCTGACATGACAGATAACTTTTCTGAATATTCACTCTATACATTATGCAGAGTATTATAATTACATTTTTATAGCTGCTGGATGGGCATGGATAAGAGTTTCTGCTTTCCCATTTGTATACAGAAAAATATTGTCACAACTATACCATTAAAAATAGTTCAATTATAAAGATCTAGCAAACAAAAGTTCTTGGCTAAACACGTATAAACGGGCATTACAATTCAGTATAATAGAGGTTGTTTACAGAATTTATTTTTAAAAGGTGTTAGGGAATTGGGATTTCAAGTCAGTAAAAAAGAAATGTGTGCAACTATAATGAAATGTCTTCCTTTTTTTTTAAGCTTTTTCAGACTAGATTTCAATCACCATTTCCACAAAATTCAGTGACTAAAACCAGTGCAACCATCCATTTGTATTTACCCCTTTTTATGGCTGTTTATACTTGGAAAATTAAGTCTCACAAAAGAAGCCCAAAAACGTGACTCCGGGTATTTGTTCTGTTAGATATTATCTGTGGACAAAGCTTTGCTTATCTCCAGGTCTCCTCTGCTCTTCTGATTGCAATCTCATTTCACTTGTCCTTGGGATCTCATGTCTGCTATGACCTCCAGCTTGTTAAATATTCAGCAGAAAGTTTATGGACTTTCCCATAACCTTGATTAAAAGCCCATGGGGAACCTGAATGCTGAAAAAAACCCTTTATTTGAAAAGAAACTTGAGTACACTCTGCTGATTTCTGTTTCACTAATAGTATTTATAATCAGCAGTCACTGGCACAGAGTTGAGGCCGGAGGAAGAAATGATGATTCAATCTTACCTGTTTAATAATTATTCTATTATCATGCCAAATCCGGATTTTATAGTAGAGCTTAATTTAACCAAGTGGAATTTGTGGGAGCAATGCTGAATGGGAGTGGAAAGTAAATGCTATAAAAAGCTGGTCTTTCAAAGAAAACAGAGAAATAGTATTTACAGAACTACAGAATTTTACATCTTTTTCCCCCTTCAAGAAGGAAGCCTATCCCTGTTTTGAAGATGGGAGTCTTGGGTAACTCCATCTCTTAACCCAAGGAGTTCTGCAGTCCTGCTCCCCTGGGCACTCCAGGCCCGTGTCCAGGCTGGAGACTTGCCCGGGACATGGATCTGTTTCCACACCTCAAAGCCCACAGGCACTCTGAGTCCACCACTGCTTTTTCTTGTTTGGTTTTTTTTTCAGGGAAACATTACAGGCAAACAAGCAGACACAAGAATCTTCTAGGGGCTTTTCAGAATTTCTTTCTGTTAGAACAATTAAAATATAAAGCCAGATGAAAAGAAACTCAACCTACTCAAGGAAATGTCTGAGTTTCCCCATAACTGTTGAGCATCTTTAGGCACTGGTAGGAGTATTTAGATACTACAGGAGACCCCCACCCCCTCAATAATTTAGTTTGTCATTGTCTCTATTTCTATTCTTGGTCTTTTGTTCCTCTTTCGATAATGGACAGAGATCTTTTCTTTCATAATTGTCAGGTGATTAAAGACCCATCAGGTAATTTTGTGCTTAACCATTATATCCTTCCTGCTTTAGGCTTCAAAATAAATTGTTCTGAGTGATAGTCCTATTTCTGATCAAGACATACTAAATGGAAGATGTCAAATTTTATTGTGCCTTTACAACTATATCAGTACAAGATGCAGTGATTTTCTTCATCAGCGCTTGGAAATTATCTCAATATGGGAGGAAAAGACAGCATAAAAGGCAAGTAGTGTCAAAAATTAAAACTGCATTTAAGCTTTAAGTAGAGCTACTATACTGTCAAACACAATTCTCAATCTTAGATCAAAAGATTTGCCACTAAGATGGTTTCATGAAGACAGAAGACTCTATTATTTTGCACGTACAGTGGAACAAAAATTCAAAACAGCGTTTTTACAATAAATTAGATATCACATAATGCTCAACATATAAATAAGATTTTGTTCATTAAAGCATTTTACAGCTATTAATCAGTGTTCTTATTTTTAATTGTCCCTCAATTATATAATAACAGGAGGATGAGCAAGATACAAATTCTAACTCTGGCCAAAGGCTAAAGAAGGAAATAAGAGAAATATTACTAACATCTTGAAATCCTGCCTCTTCATCATGTTTGATTACTATAGATCACAATACTTGGAAGAAAGTCTATAATAAAATAGAAAACATATATTGTCTTTCATTGTTGCTATCTTTTGTTTAATTATTCTTGAAGTGACTTTGTATAAAGTTATGTTTGTTATATACAATTGCAAAGATGTATACAGATGATATTAAACTATAATCATATGAACACAGCATCACTTTCTGAGTGGATTATCCATGTGTTGCATTGATTGGGATCCTTGAATGAGACGCAAACCACTAGAGAGGTTTAAACAGCTATATTCTTTCTAAAGTACTCTTTAATTAATGTTTTCTAGAGCCGTAATTATGAAAGCTTGTAAAGCCTAAAGCCTGAAAACACTTATGCACCTACTTAACTTTGCTCATTCAGGGTAGACCCACTGAATTCATTGGAACTGCTCAGAGGATGTAATTTAACTAAAGAATGCACATAGGCTGTTGCAGGTTAAAAGCTAAACAGGGAACACAGCTTTGCACATTTATATCCGTGATGGACTTCAACGCATTTTGCTCTTTGTTATTTCCAATTGCAAGACTGTCCTCCATGGGCATATTTGTCTTTCCCCAACAAAGCGTGGAACTGATCCCTGGCAGTCACTTTGATAAAGTGTTGCATTAAGCAAAATGGAACCATGAGTCAGTGGGATATGAGATGTATACATCTGTATATACATACACATAATTTGTCCACATTGTGAAGGCAGATAAATATTCATATATGTGCATATATACAAGCATATCTCCTACACAATGAAAAATATTGACATTAGAATAGAAGCCAAATTATTGTCTACTGTCAATGGAAAACTGCTAAATCTCTCTAAAAATAGAATACTCACATTTCTAGTTCATTTGTTTTAACATTATAAACCATTTTTATTTTGCTAAACAGACTTCCATTTGTTTAATTAGCAGTTGCAAACAGAGAAAAGTTTTAAAAGGATTACCAAGCTTCTCATTTATAAGCAGTCATTCAAGCTTTTGTATTTCCCCCCTCCACTTTAGCTATAAACATTACAATGTCATTGGAAAGTTTTAACACATACATGGTTTGAAACTGGGACTAACAGGTATTAAAGACATCTCACTAACTTTGCTGTTCTTTTTATAATAGATTTTTCCTAAATTACCACACCTTACTTAAAAGAAGAAACCCTGAGTCAAGAAAGAATCATAGAATCACAGAATGTCCTGAGTTGAAAGGGACCCACAAGGATCATCGAGTCCAACTCCTGTCCCTGCACAGGACAACCCCACAGTTCACACCATGTGTCTGAGGACATTGTCCAATCTCTTCTTGAACACTGCCAGGCTTGGGGCTGTCACACCTCCCTGGGGAGCCTGTTCCAGGGCTCAGCCACCCTCTGCGTGAAGAACCTTTTCCCAATGTCCAACCTGAACCTCCCCTGGCACATCTTCCTGCCATTCCCCTGGGTTCTGTCATTGGTGGGACACTACCTGCCTCAGTTATATTTCAGCAATATTCCAGTCTCCTCATATTCTCATCAATACTTTCTAATTTTTGGCTGTACAACCTCTAGTGCACATGTGCTGGTTGGTCAGCCAGTTGGTAAAGATCAAATGTATTTTCTTGTCTCAGCTGTTGACAGGTCCAACAGTGGCTTTGGAGGCAGCTCTTGGCCAAGCAGACATGCAGGTCTCCTTTGTAGACTTGTTAGAAATATGTTGCTAAATTCCACCATCACATCCCAGTACTATTCCTCTGCCCAGCAAAACTAGATTGTCTGTGCATTATCCCAGAGCTGCCAGCTGTGCCAGTGCCAACTGGAGTGTTTATCTCTTGAAATATCTCCCCTGAGCTCCACAGCTCTCTGTGTTAGAACCAAGGAGATGTTCAGGAGCAAGAGGAACATGGTCTTTACTCAGACTAGTCGTTAAATAAGGTTCAAATATTGCAGTATCTATCAAAGATTTAAAATTAAAAAAAGGGAGAGGCTGCTCATTCAAATCACACTGTCTATTATATGACTAAATAAGCAAAACACTTTGTAGAAAAATAAGATTTGACCCAAAACCCAACTGAATATTGTGCCGCATATGCAAAAGACACCAAATTAAGACTACATAAGAAGTCTTGACTTTCATTTTACTCTCTTTGGAATGTTTGGCTTTGAAACCTTAGCAGACTCTAAATGTAAATCACAGCCATATTGATAATAATCGTGTAACTCAGGCTTAATACAGAACCCCTGTAAACCCTTCCATCTTTGTGAAATGAACAACTACATAATGAAAATCCAAACCAAACAACTTTAATACGTCAAAAAGTAACATTTTTCACATTTAAAAGCACACTGGAAGAAGGGCATCTGACTCAGCAGAGAATTTATCTACAATTCACTCAACGCACTGTGTCATTTATGGAACTATGCCATTAACTAAATAACAGCATCCAGTGCAAAGGCATCATCGGTTCAGACTGATACATTTTCCCTCCCCTGTGTCATATTACTTATGCCTACTGCATTAATGCAAAACATCAAGTTCTTCCATGGAAATTTTGTATATGCTCATAGATTTATCTAGCAGAAGACACCGTGGTGTAGTACATTATACATCTATTTCAACCCTTCCCACAATAAGGAACACTTTTGCCTCAACTTTGGCTTTAATCATAGAGGGTTCTCACTGATGGGAGACCCTGAAAACCATGTAACAGTGGTACAAAGCCCAGGAATAACACAATTACATACACTTTATATGATATATGCTATATAATTTCTAAATCATTTTGGTGTTTTTCATACAGTTTTTGGGGAATGCTAGGGAATAAAGCCACTCTGTCAACAGCTGGTGTCAGATATCACAGTGATGGACCTGTAAGATAAACCTACAGAGGCAGGTAAACACTCTTCCCTCTCAGTGGAGACACCAAAATGCAGTTGCTGCAAGATGAAAGATGCAACTTTGAACTTCAATATCCACTTGCACTAGACATGTACGACTTTTGGAACAGAGTGTAACATTAGCAAATAAGTTTATCCTGCTGCCACAGACTGCCTTATCCACATGGAACAGAATCTGAGCTTCCAGGAAAAACATACATTTTTTTTATAGTTTTAACAAGCATCCATGACTTAGCCATCAAGTGTTTCTCAATGTACAGAGTACTGTGAGATAATTAAAAAAATCAATTTTATAAACAAAATATTTAATTGCTCCCAGTGATTTTCTGTCTGTACAGTATATTAATTAATCCATCTCAAGCACTCAGGTTTTCTATAACAAAGGAGTCATCATTAAACATGTGATAACATAAGAGCCTGTGCTGCTGTTACAAGAACAGCACCAATACATGGCCCTTCAGTGTTTTTAACAGTAAGACCCTGAAAAACTAACTTGTGTTGACTTGATAGTAAGACAATCCATAGAATCTTATCTCAATCTTGCAGTTCTAGTCTAAAGCCTGTATTGCTTGCTCAGTGTTCCTGACCAAACAATGCTATTTCCCTAACATACACTGGCAAAAAATACAGAGAAAATTCATTTATGAGGTCATCTGAATTTTATGGAAAGTTAGAGACAGTCTACAGAGTGGTGGAGCGGTACAACAAGTGGAATGATAGATCGGGTTTAGACGATACAACAGTTAGCCTGTGAAGATGTGGCCAAGTCACACTAGAGAGAGAACCTAGAAGAATCTGTAGGGTGAACAGGTTTTTCCTGGGCAATAAATGCGATTTAGTATGCTGATACACCCAGAGTTTGCCAGACAAGTACAGCTCCGCAGATCCTAACAAACCCAAATCTTCCTCCTCCTGATACAACACAATCTACCAGACTCCATTTCATGCATGAATTCAGTTGATGGCTGGAAATGCACACAAATTTGGGGCCTCTGGTCAACCCAAACTTTCCCATGTTTGTGCTATCTTTTCAGTTACTCCTCCAGTGGGGTAGGATGGAAGCTTGTGACATTAGCGTCAAGAAAAAGGTTTTGGCTCCATCTATACATTCATTTGGAGGGCACACATAGGGCCCCAACAACAGGAAAATAGGCATGTCCTCTGTCCATTAGCCCATTCCATTGACATGTAGTTACACTTATGAATCTGCCTTAAGAAACTGATGCTGAAGGTGGGATGAACAATATCCTTCACCACCTAGACTGGAAGCAGACACTTCTGTTCAAGTCACAGTTCACACATATATCCCCTATATCGCATGGACCTAAACCCCAGACTAGAAAGGAGAAACTCCAAAATGAGTTTTCCAGCACACTACTGCTACAAAAAAGTCTCACCAGGTCCTTCAGCTAAAGGGATGCCAAAAATTACACTACGTGCCCACGTAATCATGCAGAGTTAATGCTGTCTTCAGTTATATGTTTATGCCCAAAGACCTTAGTAGTGGCGCATTTCTAGGCGGGTTAGAAAACATATTTCATACAGTGTGTGATTTGCTGGGAACAGTATCATCTGATACTATAAGGTGTGTAAAAGGGATTATTGGTACTATTTAAGGATCATTGAGCCTTTTCTCATCTTGCACAAAAATGATGCATGTTTGCAATCCATTTCTGTAGTTGCTTTATGAAGTGCCATAGTGACTAGGGAACTGAGAGAATACAAATGAGACATTATCATTTGATCTACAGCATTTCCTTAAAATACCAAATCTTGCTAGAGGAGCTCTCATGCATGCTGAACACTATCGTCATTAGATAATTACTCATTATAAATGAGCACAGGCTAAAACCAGACATACTGTTCAGCTTTCTGAGCACATACAAGTTTCAATGTTAAAATGAAAATATAATACACTTCAAAACAATTTTTACTGATCAAATGTGCTGGATTTACATCTAGAAGTAGTTTGTTTTTCTGGTGACTGAAAAAAATCTCTCTCTGTAGTACTCAGTGACTTGCAGAATCTCAATGTAAAAGGTTATTTGAAACTTAGATTGATACTTTTTTTTTTCCCTTTCTGAGTTCCAGAAAACAGACCTTTGGAGAAACTGTCCTATAGGACATGTTAACCAGATCTTGGGTTGATATCATACCAGTAAGTGACATATACTGCATTACCAGCATGTGATATCTTCTGGATCATAGAATCATTGATTGGTTTGGGTTGGAAGGGACCTTAAAGATCATCAAGTTCCAACCCTCCTGCCATGGGTAGGGATGCCTTCCACTAGACCAGGTTGCTCAAAGCCCAACCTGGCCTTGAATGCCCCCAGGGACGGGGCATTCACGACTTTTCCAGGCAACCTGTTCCAGTGCTTTTCCACATTCATGGGGAAGAATTTCTTCCTAATATCTAATCTAAATCTCCCCTCTTTCCTTGTCCTATCACTACCTGCCCTTGCGAAAAGTCCCTTTCCAGATTTCTTATAGGTCCCCTTTAGGTACTGGAAGGCTGCTATAAGGTCTCACTGAAGTAAATGTAATGATTTATGGATTGATAGTTCTTGTTATTAACCACTCCACAGTTTTGCAATATTTGGAGGCAGAAAGCACCTGTCCCACAAGCCTGCATCTTGCATAACTTCTATCCTGATGCCACTACATGGACCTCGAGGTTAGACTAGACTAACCAAAATCACTTTAACATCAGAGGCTCACTCAGTGGCAGACATATTTTTAGATAAGATCTTAGGTGGCAAACCAAGGCCTTGCTGAAAGGTAGTGCTAAGTGCAGTATGTTCAGGGAAAAGTGTATGACAACCCTGTAGTTTTGATGCTGAACAGGTGACCAAGCTGAAGCACACAAAGAGAAAAAAAGACATGAAAAGCTGCACTGCCTGAGCAAACGGCTCTGCCCACAGTTCCAGAGCTCTTTTTTTTTTCCTCAGTCATTCATCTGTCTGCTTTACTTAATCAAGGCTGCAAATTGCCTAGTTCAGTTAGGGTTGCTTATTTTTTTCCAAACAAACCTAGTACAATAAATGCAACATTATTGTTACATATAATATCTTATGCATGAAATTAGAGTTATTTTCACATCAAACAAACCAGGTCTTATAGTTCAAGATTCTCAAACACTAATTTACAAATACATTTTACAATTGAGACTTCTTTTGACATGAGCAGAATTTAGATAAATTCCTGACACAATGAGAATAAAAATGCATGTTCCATCAAGGACTCCAAGGAAAGCTCTTTTATTCTTACAAACCTTGAAAGAAAAGCGGCATCCCACTTTTCAGCTAAAGTTCTCCTCTTGGAGACGGAATCTGTTGAAATAGAACTACAAAGCTTCATTTCTATTTTACTGATTTTACAATGAAGTCT
Source organism: Caloenas nicobarica (assembly GCF_036013445.1). Classification (NCBI taxonomy): domain Eukaryota; kingdom Metazoa; phylum Chordata; class Aves; order Columbiformes; family Columbidae; genus Caloenas; species Caloenas nicobarica. The sequence continues at coordinate 9,515,505 of NC_088256.1, forward strand.
GCTAAACACAATGCTGTGCTTTCTTACTGATAGCTTCACATACCTATCCTCTCAGACTGGGTTTATTTTTATTTTTCTCTCTTCAGTACCTGAAATTATTCCTTGTCCATTAGCAAGAGTCAGAGACACTGTGAACAACCCAAAGGTTAGCTTTGAGCAGATAGAATGCTTGCACAGTCCTCAGTGAGAGTTAAAGAGATGGCTGAGGAGTTAAAATTTTGCTGGATTTTTCCAATTGTACCAGCAAGCTACCAAATTATATACAGAATCCAACTGAATTCTTAAGAATTTTTTTTTAATATATACACAGAGATACGACCCCTTTTTTGCAGCACACCTCATGTCATCTATTAACAATTTTTTAATTTCCCTCCAGGAAGAACTGACTCACATGTGAAGCAGGAGAGAGGTGTGTTTATGAGAAAACATTGTTTCAGAGCAGAATCGTAACAGAAGCTCAAAGCGTGTAACATTCAGACATGTTCCAGAAACACCACTGATACTTGAGTAAAAAATCCACTTGTCTTCAAAGGGATTTCTGATGAGAAAAAAGCTTGCTCATTTTCCTCTTTTTTGTTACCATGGACAGCTGAATAAAGATAGTATACTTTTACTGGAACCATCTCCTACTGCTGTGGGGAAAAAAAAGTCACCATCTGCATTAAAATATGTCCCTCTGCAAGTAGTTATACATGCAACAAAGGCGATGATAATTTGAATTGAGTACATATAGAGCAAGCATCTGAGAAAGATCTTGCCTCCATACAAATATATTAACAATGGAAGACAAATATATCTCAGATATATATACACTGGCATCAGATTTTAAAAATCTTTTTATGATGTATTTTGATGTACTCACAGGTCTTTCATATTTTTTTTAATCTCTTTCTTCCTTTACAGCAGCTTAGGTTGAAGAAGGAATGCCATCTTTAACCTTGAGATCCCTGTTCTTGCTGGTTTGTGTCATAAGCTTATCATTTAAAAGCATTTCTTTGTATTTAACATCTCACCTCAGCATGCAAAATGGTTCTGGATTAAAGTACATTTCTAGGAGGGAAAGGATAGAGTGACTGCGAATTAGACATGCTGGCTGCCTGGCTGGGTCATCATTTCACTTCCAGCTTCTGGACCAGAAAATCTTTCTGTGACCTCCCCTGTCTACTCTGTTTAGGTGCTTATTTCAAAATTGTGCATTACTAGTCAAAGGCTAGTTAGCACAGGACATTAGATCCTGTTCCTCTCAGTCACTGTAAATAATAAGATACAGTTATAGTACATGCTTAAAGTGTAATCAATTTTTAAAGCATAAATGCAACACGGCTTCATCAATGTTGCAGGGAAGAAACTACCTTCTTGCCTTCCAGTGCAGGCAGTTGTCTGGATCTGATTTCTAAATTCATAGATTCAACCATCTGTAATTCAGCTTGCTAATCATTTGGGTAAAAAGCCAAGATCTCTTCTGACATGCAGTCTGTACTAACCAAATAACCTCGAAAACTACTTAGGTAGTGCCAGTTCCAGCTGAATAACAGGGTGAGTGCCCCGTGTCCTCCTGTCAGGGGCAATCACAGGCGCTGTCTGCAGTGCTCCCCATCTGCAAAGCACTGGAGCGGGACACGCCAACACCCCAGCTGCACCCCTGGGTTCCCACGGGGAAATGGGGTAATGACTGTAACACCACCTTGGGGGGATAAAAAAAAAAAAAAGTAAAAACAACTGATAGCAAGAGCATTAGAACAGTATTATTATTTCATGTCAGCATCTCTTTGAAAGACTCTCAGGGAATATTAAGTTGACAGTGGTGCCGTTGGCAGCTTTAAAAACATGTTGCAGCCACAGTCTGATGCAACAGAGAATCCTGCTATGAGAAAAATGGCAGCTCTATCAGAGAGTTAAACATTTCTTTTTTCATGGTCATGAAACAAGACCAAACCAACCCCCCACTTTGCACACTTGTTAACCTTATGTCTTGGTGAAAACTAGCAGCTACAGTTCCTTTTAAATAAATTCTGAAATTTTTACTGGATAAAGCATTCCTCTATTCCTGTCACAGAGTTGTGCAGCACAGCTGTTTTTAATAAATTCCTATTTTTACTCCCTGACTTTTGACTATCATTATGTATATGAGTTTCTTCAGCCTGCAAAGCATGTTTTAGCAAGAAATATTAATGGCTTCCTACATATATCATCTTTTCTCCTTATTCAGCAAGAATAGGTGTTATACAAAATAGAAAACATCTGCCTACTTGTATTATAATTTCTCTTGAACTCATTAGATTAGCAATACAAAGTTGATAGCAGAGGTTAATGATGAATGTACAAGGCAGAACCACATTGCTTTGTAAGTACGTTTCAAAGGATAAACAAATCCTAAAATTCAGTATTTATAAAAAAGCATAAGGAAAGAATTATGCGGGAGGTTTTTATTAAGACATCTTTAGTGACTACATTAAATTCTTAAATTTTGTAATCCTTATAATGATTCACCCCTAACTCAGAAGCTAGAATAAGGTCAGGGCATTTGCTTCTTTTCCCTGCTTCCAAATATCTTGCCTCTCTTGGGACTTGTGGTAGTATTGTCTATCAGACTGTTTAATTTTTATGTCAGTGCACTGAATTATCATCATGTGGACAGTGGTCTCCTTGGCAATTTTAATCGCGTGATGTGAATTCTTCTTTTTCTTTCTTTGCTTTCAGCTTCTGGGGCTCTGAGTGAAGAGCTGTGATTGCAGGATGCCCATCACAGCACGGGCTCTGCTACAAACAAACACTCTGAGGAACTGCTCCTTGAAGGCCTCTATATACGCATCTTAGCTCGAAGACAGAAAAACTCCTACTGCATAAAGATTTAGGGAGTCAGCTTTCCTGTTACAGAGGCAGGCAGCTTCAAATAAACTAAGTGTACTCATTAGGTTTATTGAGCAGCTAAGTGTTAACATTAGAGCCCTGCTAACTGTTGTATTAGCTGGTATCAGTAGCAAGGGAAATCTTACTAACATCACAGCTCTTTCCTTGGTGATTTCTGCTATTGTGCCAGTTACAGAATGACAGAGTATCATTTCTGAAGCTGCGACACGTATTTGGCAATCTGCTGCATTCTGACACAAATTAAGGGCCAGGAGTCATACAGTGATCCAGACACAAACTCCCACCACAGAAATAGCCCTGCTGTATCAAAAAATCAGAAGACTTCAGGGGGAAAAAAACCAAAAACAAAACCAAAAGAGAACTGTCCTTCTCCAACTCCAGAAAAATTCACAGCACTGCGCTTTTGAAATCCTTCTGTAGCTTGGCAGATGTAAACAAATATAGAAAATAAAATTGAGGAAAAAATACCTTATCTTTTTCCCAAAAGCTAAACTTCTTGTAATTATGAATTCTTAAATGGAAAACTGGATAGTTCAATATCCAAGCTGATTATTTATCTGCTAATATTCTTTACAAAACATACAAACCTTACTTTAATTGTTGAAACTCCTAATTATCATATGACAACTCAGACCCCACATACAGACATGACCGAATGCTATCCCATTGAGAGGACATAACAATGAAAGGCAAAGGACCCGTTTTATTTCTAGATCTTCTCAGGCATACATCTTTTTCACAGTGCTGTGAATATGTTACAATATTGGAGTAGGTCACAGTAATGCTGACTGATAATGGGTCAATGGAAAGAGATTCTTGTGATCTTCACAAAGAAGAGAAACAAGGAGATAATTTTAGAGATAGATGTGAGAGCTCCACCCCAGCAGAATCTGTAATCAGTGATATTTGACCCTCAGTGAAAAAATAAGCATGAGTATAGAGAAAAGCTTTAATATTGGTTGTAAGAAGATAAAAACAAGGTTTGCTTCTATAGTTTTCAAAGTGCTTTCTCTCACCATTCCTCTTTCCCTTTATTGCCACTGTTTTTCTTTACAAGTACTACTTTTGAGGAGGAGTGGCAGAGGTTGTCTTTCTCTTTCTAAACCGTTCTTTGGTGTATGATTAGTATGTGACATCAGTAAAGCCTTTCTTGGCAGAGAAATGCTTGCTTTCTTTTAAAGCATTAGGTGAGGGCTAGATTTTATAACATCTCATCCTATAGAGGACACATCTTCTGGGACACTGGTTTTGGAACATCAGTCAAGATAAACAGATAAAAGAACAGCTATTGAAACAATGTCATTGTTCTTTCTGATATTTGAAAGAAACAGAGTTATTTTGGATGAGAGGAATTTAAGTACAGTAGACAATACAGAATCAGCTAGACATGTCCTTATCCTGGGAACGGCATTTTGGCTCAATCAGTTATTGCTTGCTATTATTATTTAGAGAAAATTTTAATTTGACACGCTAAGGCTTTAAGTAGAGCTATAAGCACTGCAGCAAAGACTAGCATTGCAACAGTGCTGCTCAGTGGCAAGGCATGTCAGAAGGCAATGTCTTTTTTCAAAGCACAAAGGAAAAAGGGAAGATGCTATTAACTACTGTTCCATCTTACTCTCCCACCCTATTATCCCATCTAAGTCAAACTATTCAGGATGCAACAGTGTTGCTCACCCTGATAGAAGTAACACAAATCTGAGGAGCACAAAAGCATTTGCTAAATACATACAGCAAATTAGTGTTATTAACATGCAGAGATGCAGGTGAATAATTGCCATACACCTTATACAGTAAGGTTAGAAGCTCTATGAAACAGTTGATCTGGCTGTGGGGTAGACTGCAAATTAGAATGGGACGATGCTGGCCCACCACGGTACTGCCCAGCAGCATGACAAGCTAACTCCCTATTTTTACAGAATGAAATGAAAACAAAAAGGCCTGATATGCACTAAGAAGCATGGCTAGTACAGCATACGTTATTTGTATAGATCAGCTCCACTTCTATTATCCAAGTATTAGTGAACACTTTTACTGCCATTCTACTGGGAGCATAAAATGAGTGTAACAGCCACATTGTGCTCGGAGCCCCACAAATACATAGAAAAATTTCTGTCTGTAATCCAGGGAGTTTACAATCTAATTCAAACTGAAACATGGGAATGGATATGTACAAATAACCAAGACAGTGTGAGATCAGGATGAGAATTATGAAAGGCATTTATGAGACAGGAGTTTCTGGCATTGCTGAAATCAGCCACAGAATCAGAGTTAACTTTGAAAACATTTACAAGCAATCAGAATGGTCTCATAACAAAAGTACTGAATCACACAGCATTCTGAACAAAACACAACCAAATCCTGCCACTAACTAGAAAGCAGCTACATTATTTATTGGCATTAAACGTAAAGGTGAGAGTCTCAACCTCTTATGTAATATAAATCATCATAAATACTTTGCTTAGGTCTCTCCAGTTCAACTCAGACAAATATATTTTCTTTTTCAGAATGTGGCTATAATATTACTGACCAGTAGGTTTCAAGAAAAACTGGTGTTCCCGTAGTTGGGTCACCAGCATGCACCAGTGACACCAGCCCTACATTCCCCCAATGTAGAGCCTGGACAAGGGTTGCTGACCTTCCCTCGACCTTACCACAGCAAAGCTGAGGTTTCACAAGTAGCCAGAAAATAAAAGGTTCACGACGCAGATTACGCAACATCAAAAAAAAAAGAAACAGAAGTTTTTTAAAAACATCTTGTTTTTCAGAAGACTAAAAGCTATTTGAAGAATAAAGGCAAAATTATCTCCTGTGTTCAGGAATATGTGGATATACATTTTGAAACAAAAATTCTAGTTGTTCCTAATGCTTATTTCAAGACTGGATCCTATTTTCCTACCAAGAGTCCAGTTAAAGGGAAAATATCAGATTAAGGGATGCCAACATCTCCACACAAACAAGGACAACAATCACTAGATTTATTGAGTTGATCGGATTTGACTCAGTGAATGTTGTGACGTTAAGTGCACTGTCAGTTGGGAATCTTCTTTGTTCAATAAACACAATTCTTCTGTTTAATTTCTAAGACAGATTGGTAGCTGCAGACAGTCCTTAAATATATTTCTTGATACATTTTTCATTAATCACAGTGAAATCAAGTCATAAATTATAATGCTTCAAATGAAATTATAATCATGCAATTTTTCACATGGCTTAAATTAAATAAAATATTTTTTTTTCTACATTTCTGTTTTTAAAACAGGAACTAGATGCTAACAAACATCTTAATCTTTAGTACTGCTAAAAGCTCCTCCTGGTGCCACTGATTAGCTTGACTTGAAAAACAAAGAAAGGAAAACAAATTGCATCAGTGTTTACCTATTTTTAAAAATAAGACAGAAGTGAAAGCTTGAGACAAAATAAGACAGAAGGACATAAAATGACTTGCTTCATGGCTCATAAACAATAGAAAAACAAACATTGTATGAACTTTATCTTCCTGTGTGGGTGGCCTAATAAAAATTAGAAGCAAGGAAAGGCTTCTCGAACAGAGACGGCCAGCGGTTCCCTCCAAGGGATGCCGTGCCGGAGCGGGGGGACTCTGCGGCCCCCGACGCTTGTGCCCGGGCTTCACACTTGTCATCGGCCAACCTGCCGGACACGATAAGGGATTGCTTTGCTGGCAGAGGTCTGCTTCCCCCTGATAAACCTCTGTCTCATCCACAACTAGATTTAAGATCTGTAGGATACACTCGTCTTCAAAGCTGTCACCAGAAGGGAACTCTGTGAATGACTTCAGCTTTCGTATGCTCCAGATAAACTTTCCGTTTTAATCTGTGCCCTTTGTGACTTTTCAAGCTACTGTAACCATCAAAGCCCTAATACACTCCCAGATACGGGGTGCTCCAAATCAGATTCCATTTTCCCAGCCAAACTTCAGGGCCTCTACTTACTACAAATATCGCAGCTAGTCAGATCTAACAGGAGTTTGAAAACGTAGAGGGGAGAAATTTCTTCTCTATCCACCTCCACCCCACCAGGCTGCTTGCTACAGCAATAGAGTTTAAAACTTTCATAAACCTCAAACAGAAAAAAAATAGGATTATCCATTACCATGTCAGCTTAAGTGATAACATAAATATATATCACAGAACATCTGCCACTAAATCACTGTTTATAGATGTCAGATCTCATTTATTATTAAAAAACCCCCAAACAAACACTTTAAAGCCTTCCTTATTATTTCACAAAAAATGACTGATTTCTGAATTGCAAGGTGGAGATATTCTTTCTAATTTTTTTATACACAGCAACTTATATTATAAACCTCAGTCAAGAATAACATTAGATGATATTCATAAACACATTACTATTGCCTGAATTACTTCATCTCAGTATGCAGCCTAGAAAATCCAACAGACTTTCCCCCTTGATGTTCCCCATCAACCCCCATGGATTTTATATGAAAGAAGATGGCGCATCTCAGAAAACTTTCTTTTATCTTACTTTTCTTTGAACAGTAGAAAATGTACATTGAGATATTACATTCCAATCTCAACAATAAAATATCTAAAATTTACTTTCAGAAGAATTTATAGAGAGTGCTCCTTATTCACAGAAAGTATAAGATTTTAAAAATCAGGGTCTGTGTTTATAGTGCTGTGTTTGACTGATAGGGTCTAAGTGGTACAATCTTTTTGCTTTTGCATTTTTTCATGGAATTCGCTTTGTCCATTTTCCTCCTTCATGCCAACAGCCTTAATAACTTTAAAGTCAGGCACTCGGGGATCAAATTAACAAATCATGGAATTATTTCTGAATATGCATCTCCTTAGGTATAAGCAAAAATCCACTTGCAAAAGCCACTCATCTGTGTCAATGTAAATTCACCTCTCCGGTCTGACATCTTCCCTCCTCTCCAATTCCCAGTCACCAACAAATCAAGAATATCATAATGTTTTGTTTTCTAGGAGTTTCTGTTGGCTTGCTTCACTGTATGTGCTTATGACCAGACAGTTATTTTACTTTAGAAAGATAGCTAAGACATTTGGAAAATCCACACAGTTGTCAGCCCTGTGACATTCAGTGCCCTCCAACATACGCCATGCAGATATAAAGTTGCACTTCTAAAGGAGACGTACTTTAAAATGTGAATGTTGAGCACATCCTGATTTTGATCTCTGCCAGTTCCCCATTTTTTAAATCAAACAGCCACTTAATGATTGCTGCAGTGGTTTATATATATGTGATTCATGGGCACACTCGCAAGAGGTCATCGGAAAGGCTGGCATTTCACGAAGCAGTACAGTGCCGCAGTCAGCCAGTACATTCTCCCACCTACGTACAAGCTAATTTGATTAAAGGTAGAAGATCAATCAAACTCTATTGCCTCAGAAAGATTAATTACCTCAGCACTTTCTGAATTAATTATTAGTGTTCAGCCATGGGGATAGAAAAACCCAATACAGTAGAAGTAAAGGGACCCAATGGGCAGATGTGGTAGACTGGGATGTATTTTATCCCAAGATTTATTACCTTTAACTAATGACGATGTCTTCTTTTTTTTTTTCTCAAATTAGACCTAAATGCTACAGTGTATTTATAATTCAGCAACAACACAGAGTTAAAGTATTACTGTTACATTTCAGCCTTGTTGTGGAACTAAAAGAACCCAAGAAGAGAATAAAAAAAATGAAAACATCATTAAAAAAAAGAAATCAGATCTGCTGGCAAGTATTCTTGAGCCTCAGTTTTTGGACAGGGAACAAGGCACTTAAAACTTGGTAGTTTTATTTTTTTTTTGTGCCCCAGCATGAGGTCTGAAGTCCAGCTGCCAGAGCAGTCTTATTGATGATGTTTAAAGAGTATATTTCAGCAGCTGCAGAGTTTCTGATTATCAGACAAGTCAGCATGGCAAAAACCGCAGCCGTTTCCCCCAGGGAGAGCGAGCTTCCTCCCTGCAGCTGTCTGCTGAAGCACTGACCCTTTCTTCTTCACAATGACACCAATGAGATTTGCAGGACCCTGTGAGCCGTCACCAAGGAGGGGTTCCCCAGCGCTTGCCGAGGCCAGGCAGGCAGCTCAGCTCCACCGGTGCAGGACCTCGATGGCCACAGGACGAAGCTCCTGACCAGGTGAAGTGGCACTGGCTGGTGTCCAGCCTGCTGCTGGAATTCAAACCCAAGGCCTAATGCAAAGCTGAGATTCACCAAACACACCAATGTAGAAAAGGGACCTCTTGGATCACAGAACAGATTTGCTGCTATTACAGAGGGAGACTTATTTGCCTTGTCAGAAATTTATCAAGCTTCTCTTTAAAACCTGTCAGGCATTCTCATTCCCTGCTTCTGTACTTCCCCACTGATCTTGATTGAAACCCCCAAATTTCTGGCCTTGCCTGGTTTACAGATAGCACCTGTTCATTTGCCATGCAGCAACTCAGTGCTTTGTTTTGGCCACCAAAATCTCTCTACCTCCACCCTCTGCCGTTACTTGAGAGCAGTCCTAATCCCCAGCCAGCCTTTACTTTGCAGTTTAAACACACCAATATTAATTCCTTTTTCTGTATATAGGCATTCCATTCCCTTGTTATTAATAATATTTCTTTACACCTGTTTCTCAAGTGAGTTCACCTTTCTTTAACGTGGGAAGCCAACACTATTCTTAATATGCCAGTTGTGGTACCATCAATGCCTTGGGGTTATTTTTCTTTCTTCTTTTTTTTTTTTTCCTGTACTAGGAGTAACCCAGGGTTTTTTCACGATCACATCAGAAGATACAGAGAAGGCAGAATTACTGAATGCCTTCTTTGTCTCTGTCTACTCTGCCGGAGGCTGTTCTGAGGAGCCCCGTACCCCTGAGGCCCCAGAGGAAGGCAGGGCAATGGAGGAGTTTGCCTCAGTTGATGAGGACTGGGTTAGGGACCAGTTAAGCAATCTGGACATCCATAAATCCATGGGTCCAGATGGGATGCACCCGCGGGTGCTGAGGGAGCTGGCTGAAGTCATTGCTGGACCGCTCTCCATCATCTTTGCCAAGTCTTGGGAAACGGGAGAGGTGCCTGAGGACTGGAGGAAAGCAAATGTCACTCCGGTCTTCAAAAAGGGCAAGAAGGAGGACCCGGGCAACTATAGACCGGTCAGCCTCACCTCCATCCCTGGGAAAGTGATGGAACACCTTATCCTTGGTGCCATCTTAAGACATATCAAGGATAAGAGGGTCATCAGGGACAGTCAACATGGCTTCACCAAGGGGAAGTCGTGGTTGACCAACCTCATAGCCTTTTATGAAGACGTAACAAGGTGGATTGACGATGGCAGAGCAGTGGATGTGGTCTACCTTGACTTCAGCAAAGCATTTGACACCGTCTCCCACAGCATCCTCACGGCAAAACTGAGGAAGTGTGGACTGGATGATGGGGTAGTGAGGTGGACTGCAAACTGGCTGAAGGAGAGAAGCCAGAGAGTCGTGGTCAATGGGGCAGAGTCTGGTTGGAGGCCTGTATCTAGTGGAGTGCCTCAAGGGTCAGTTCTGGGACCAATACTATTCAATATATTCATCAACGACTTGGATGAGGGAATTGAGTGTACTATCAGCAAGTTTGCTGATGACACCAGGCTGGGAGGAGTGGTTGACACGCCAGAAGGCTGTGCTGCCATCCAGCGAGATCTGGACAGGCTGGAGAGTTGGGCGGGGAAAAATTTAATGAAATATAACAAGGGAAAATGTAGAGTCTTGCATCTGGGCAGGAACAACCCCAGGTTCCAGTGTAGGTTGGGGAATGACCTATTAGAGAGCAGTGTAGGGGAAAGGGACCTGGGGGTCCTGGTGGACAGCAGGATGACCATGAGCCAGCACTGGGCCCTTGTGGCCAAGAAGGCCAATGGCATCCTGGGGTGTATTAGAAGGGGGGTGGTTAGTAGGTCGAGAGAGGTTCTGCTTCCCCTCTACTCTGCCCTGGTGAGACCTCATCTGGAATATTGTGTCCAGTTCTGGGCCCCTCAGTTCAAGAAGGACAGGGAACTGCTGGAGAGAGTCCAGCGCAGGGCCACAAAGATGATGGAGTGGAGCATCTCCCTTATGAGGAAAGGCTGAGGGAGCTGGGGCTCTTTAGCTTGGAGAAGAGGAGACTGAGGGGTGACCTCATCAATGTTTATAAATATATTAAGGGTGGGTGTCACGAGGATGGAGCCAGGCTCTTCTCGGTGACAACCAACAGTAAGACAAGGGGTAATGGGTTCAAGCTGGAACACAAGAGGTTCCACTTAAATTTGAGAAGAAACTTCTTCTCAGTGAGGGTGACGGAACACTGGAACAGGCTGCCCAGGGGGGTTGTGGAGTCTCCTTCTCTGGAGACATTCAAAACCCGCCTGGACGCCTTCCTGTGTAACCTCACCTAGGTGTTCCTGCCCTGGCAGGGGGATTGGACTAGATGATCTTTCGAGGTCCCTTCCAATCCCTAACATTCTGTGATTCTGTGACATTAGGAACTGGTGATTTATAGTTTATCTTTGTAATACTCAGTTGTTTTTTCTTTATGTCATTTTCAGCTGGTGATTTATGTACTAGTTACACACACCCATTCCTGTGAGAAAGACTGTCAACTATTAGATTTCAATCCACTGCTATTACTCCAAATCCTTAGCAAAATCCAATTCTTGTGGCATACACACCTCTTCCTCTATATTTTCTGTGATGTTTGGCTTTGGGATAGCAGAATATTTCATTGATATGTTCCTGCTTTTTAACGCCAAACTTATTAATGAAGATAATCACGGAGATTTTTCCATTCTTCTGTTAATCTGTCTTTTCCTTCTTAATTACTAATGCTCCACCTTAATGTCATAATAATAGTTATTAGTTCTTAAATCTATATAGACTAACTATACATTTATTCCCTAATATTAAAAATACATGTTATAGAAGTGAGATAATAGAGCTAATCTAATACTATTTTTGAGAAATTTATTATACAATTTATTGTTTTCTGTTTACATATATCATAGATTCTTCTTGGTAAATATTTTCCAGTAGTGAAGTCTGACCGAGCACTTATTTTTTTTCTTGACACCTTGTCTCTTAGAATTACAGAAAAATAAGGAAAACACAATCAGTTTTGATATCCTGGGGAGCAAGATTATCTCCTCTCCTCCACATGAATGCACTGAACCTGCTCTGACTTTTAGGGCCATTATCATCATTCTTCATCAGCCTGTCTTTGCCCTCATCAACATCATCCTTATCAAACATTAAGGCAAGGTGAAAGTGTTCTTTTAATTTTGGGGAAGAAATACATGCTATCCTTAATCATAAGCAGATGTCATCCTTGCTGCAAACCGCCTTCTTATGTGGCTAAATACCATAGATTACAGCCTTAATTCTTCTTGAGACTAATTCTCTTCAAGCCTGATGATCACTTAAAGCCAGCATAAGCTTTGCCCCAGCTACTCATTCACTCATTTGCTGCCCACAACTAACGAATGGAATTGGCGAACTGATCCATTTATAAAGAACTTACCCCCTGTCCTTAGATCAGGTTGAACCCAGGTGAATTCTTCCATCCTGTTCACCCAAGCAGCTCTACAAGTGCTTGTGCTTCCACAAGAGAAGGTGCAACTGGGAGATACAAACAAGCAGCCACAGACACATCTGGTAACACCAGCTCCAAGTGACCATGAAGTTACAGTACCTATTACCAGCTCCCTTTCTGGCCATCCTTTCCTTAGTGCTATATCTTCTGATTTTCAAGGCAACTTTCTTGGCTTATTAGTCACTACTTCATGTTAAATATCATTATGGAGACTCTCCTTAAGATGCCAGTTTTCTCTTATTCAAACCCCAGAAACCTCAGTGTGATTTGCCTCATTAACTAGTTCTTTAATTTTCAGCTAGCTTTATGTATAATTCCATTTTGTTTATACAAAAAATTACAATTATTTAATTGCAGATTACTTTCAGGTTCTCTGGCTTTTTTCCCCCCAAAGCTGCAATGATATTCCTCTTACTCTGCCCAATTTCTTAGGTGAACTGGGTGCATTCTACCTTCTCCAAATAATAGTAAGAAAAATAATTTTACTCTCTAATGGAAAAAAAAAAAAGCCAGATTATTTTGATAACGCTATAAAAACAGGTGAAGAATGAAAATTTGTCATTCATATGTTACACATGTATTAAATAACCAAGCGTAACCGGGGTCAACACGTACCTTTCAACCCCTTTGGTCAACATCACTGCTCACAGAAACAAAGCGGGCACCACTGAGAGACAGTTTGCTGAGAAGCTGACAAAACCAGAATTTGTTACTTTTCATCTGTGTTTGCTTGTAGTGTGTTTTGTATTTAAATGTAACAAAGGGCAGGGGGAAAGACAAGACAATAAAAGGTGGTATGGTTAAAATCCATTGCACAGGGAGTTATTGGAACATCCTTATTGTTCGAGCAATTTATCAGCAGAAAACATATTAATACCATGTACATTAGTGCTGTTACTTAAGGACAATATTCTCTACAAACCTACATGCATTCTTATATTACTATTTACTTAGTGTGACAGTTTATTGGCACCTCTTCCTTACGACACACCTACCACACTGCACATTATGCTTTTTTGCAGAGCCAACTAAAGTAAGAGAAGACAAATCACTTTAAATAGTCTAGTGCTAATTTTATTTAGTACAGTCAATTAATTTTAAAGGTGTATATATAAATTGCTCATAGTTTTCTGTATTCTTACAGTTACTCTTTCCCCCTTGCTTCAGTCCTACGTTGATGTGAATTTGTAAGGCTTCCTCTCGCCAATATTTCTCAGCTTGTGTTATTTTAAGTTATGCCCATCTTTTCAGTGTTTTGTAATGCATGCTTTACTATTGCTAATAAATGAAAAGTTTCCAAAATACAATAATTCCCAATATTAGAGAAACAACTAAAACCTAAGAACAAGGAAAAACGAGGGAGAAAACACTTTTGAATATCCCTGTGTGATGGGGCATCTGGCATCAGCTTTCATAAGCCACTCAGTAGGCTCTAGACATTACTGAAGTTGTTTCATTCCAACTCTATGTCTTCTTGGTAGGCAAAGTTGATCTAAATCACCATCAGATGATTAATCAGGCTTAATGTTTCAGACAATGTTTCAGATTAAGATAGGTCAGATAGTTAAGATCTTGAGACAGAATGAAGGCCATGCTTATTCTGCTGTATGAATTCTGGTATCTACTTGGATTATCCGGCTGTATATTCCCTTCTCTTTTCACATTAACAACATTTTGGTCTATGAAATTAGAATATAAACACTTGAATATATCATGCCACTCCACGTTAGATGAAAAAAGCAACAATCAGAAGTCTAGCAGCATGTTTGTAGAGGAAACTATCAACTGAGAATGGTTTTCACTATTTAACCATTGCCTAAATGTGTCACACATGCACAAGGGAACAAAATGAACCTCAGGCTGAAAACTTTCCTAAATCAGCACACAAGATATTTTAGTTGCTCTCATCTACAGTAAGTGACTTCGCAGCAGCAGACTGAAAAAAAATACGCTGTGGGTCTCCTCCTTCTTTTTTACTTAGATGTATGAGAGCGCTCAACAGATACTTATTTATATCTGGGTTTTTTTTCCTGCCACTAGATGCTGCCATTAATATAAGTAAAAAACTCTAAAAAGGACTGCAATCTATGCTTTCCACACTGTAGGCATCATGCTATATTGTGTCAATTAAACTGTTTCAATAAGTCACAAGTTAGAAGGGCAAAAAAATCTTAACATAACATAAATGCTAATTAAACTGTGATTTCAAGTTGAAAACTGAACTGTCAGGTAATTAAACAGGTGATTAAACTTTCTTCAACTTCACACTTGAAAAGACATCAGATGCCTGCTTAGTCTCCACACAGTGATATGTGTCAATGATATTCAGATGTCAAAATTGTATTACTTTTAGGGCAACATTCTAGAAGAGTCACAATCCATATTTCTTCTGAAATTGCAAAATCTGGGTTCAAAAAGCGCTGGTAAATCCAAAACTGTGCCTCTTTTTAAACAGCAAGACAGGTCCACACGCCTGTTCTAACAACTCCTCATACACCTCCTGTCCCATGCTCTCTGCATAGAATGACCCAAATACTGATTTCTTGTACATTTTGCTTACTTCAGTAGAGCATAAACATCAATTACAAACAACAAAAGGAGAAGGGAGCTGGAAAGCACGTTCAGATCATGAGTATGCATAGCAAAAGCAGCAAATAACAATATATAACTTTAAATTTTCCTTCTTCTGAGGTATATTTGCAGCCCTTTAGAGCCTCATTCTGTGAAGAATTCAGTTTAACTGCCTAGAATATTCCTAAGAGTATATTACAGCCTCAAATATATGAACACAAACAAAAGCAAACAATGTATAATGTTTTCAACACAACGTCCGAAAGCTCTGATGGTTCTTGTCAGCTATCAGCTCAGAAAAAAATAATATTCTGGCATTATTTCAGGAACTTTACAAAGTTTAAGAAGTCTGAAATTGAGGATCCCCAGTTAATAGTTTATGAACTGGAAGAAAAAGAGCGAATGGAACTCATCCATGCAGACAAGCCCCTCAGACTCCAGCGTGGGGCAGCACAAGGCAAAGACAGCAGTGGGATTTCCAAAAATCAGGCTGAATTTGTCAGAGCCAGCCCAGAGTCGCAGATAACGCTCTCTGCTGGATGCTGTATTTGCCAGTGCAGAGATGTAACTACCTTCTCACTGAGTTACTTCAAGTGCATAGGACTTACTAATTCATTCTTCTATGATACGCTAAAGCAGCAGAAATACACCTTTTGGGCCAAGTTTTGCCCAGAACAGATATATTTTCAAATCACTTATTAGGCCGCTAACAAGGCCTTAGAGGCTTACACACATTCAGGTGTCTCTTTATCAATGGCACGGTTCAATTTAATCCAGATAAAGAGCCCCTGGACAATTAACAGTTGACTGAAGTACACTGCAGTCTCTAACTGGCTTTCACATCACGGCAGAGAGAGCAATACCGGTATCCATAGCTCCAGCATGGTCCTGAGCTCACCTTGATTTTCCCTGACTGTTTCCAATACTGTAAGAAGCCAGTGATAACAGCAGAAGTAAGATGATAAACTTTTGAGAGTATTACTAAACACCATAGTTGCTCTCAAAAGACAAATCAAGAAACCCTTATTTCTGGAGACTGCAGTGTCTCCACAGACCGACTCATCATCCGGAAGTTCTTCCTGTTCAAACAACCTACAACGCGCAGTAGTGTTGGGTAGGGAAACACATTAAAAAGCATAAACTCCTTCAGAGTGGTATTTACAACTGTAAGGGCAACAATGTTAACCTCATCAGAAAGCTCCTCTTCATACAGCACAGCAGATCTATAAAAATACCAGGTAATCCATACACTCTTTACAGCTCAAGAGTGTTTTATTTCCCATGGTCAGACTTTGCACTTTTAGAAATATAGGGCTTCTTTGACCACATTAAAATCAATGATCATCTTTAATAATTGCCTGAAAAAGAAGTCCACTTTTGATATTCAAATGATTTAACAACTAAGATAACCAGAGTTCATCACTTACTGGACTCGGGGTCTGAGTTGCCGTCTCCTTCTGTCCGGCTGTTGGGTGACGCCTGCTCATAGTACTCATCCCGGGGGAAGCCGAGGGGCAGGGGGTGCGATGTGCTGGCACCACTGGCGGGTTCGTGGTCCCCAAGCCCACTGTCACTGCAGCTTTCCTGAGAGCCATCTGGTAGGTGAAACGTGACGCGGCGCTGAGGCTACAAGGAAGGGAGAAAATTATATGGTTTCCGCTACAGTATCAGTAATTGCTTAATGCAACCAATTTAGGAAATGTATTATTTCAGTTATCTGCTGAAAACGCATTATCTAGAGCTGTGCACAATTTCAGGCTTTCATGGACAGCCTGCTTTCAAACCCGCTTCACCTGACAGCACTGCTTTCTTCTATTTTTTAAAAATGTAAGCCCTGATGCAAAATGAAAGACACCTCAAACTAAAGAGATTCTGTCAGACTTCACAAGTCTTCGTATGCTTTTCGTATATTGACTTGGAGATTTCAGTCACTTTTTGAGGCTCAATTTATTTCAATGCTCAGTTTTCTGGTTTTCAAAAAAAACATTTTCTTTCCCATTAAAAGCTGTTCCACACTTTTGGGTCTAAAAAAATGTGACACACTTCTAATGTTGTTGCATTCTTCTAAAGCAGAGAAAGAGCAAACAATAACAAGCCTTCTGTACTGAAAACAATTTTAATAGATTCTGCACATCCATTAAACTAATGAATTAAAAGTAGATTCCACTACTCTCCCTCAGACATTTCATTATAACCCCTTTGATTTCTGTTGTACCACAGACCTGTATCTTCACTGTAAAAGGCTGGAAGCTGGGAGAGGGTTGGGGAAGGAAAGGTTCACAGCACAGCTGCTGAAGGACAGGCCGGTGAATGATGCACCTGACACATCAGGGACAGGACAACACTTTAATTACCTGACTCTGCCTGATTTAGGACTTGAATAACCAAAACTTAAATCTGCCCCAGTATGAAAAGAAGATATGAGACAAAGAAATAAGCAGCTCTCCTGCTTATTTCCATGTGTCTTATTTCCATGTATCTTGGAAACATGAAACATAAAGATTCGAAAATCCCCAAAATAACAATTTAAAGTGTTAATAGTTTGATGTTTTTCAAAATTCTGTTTGAAAGGCAATGCAGAACTTTATAGTTCAATTGCTGGGATTAATAATGCTGGAGATGAGATTTTTTATGCAATTATGCAAAAAAAAAAAGTATGTACTGTTCTTACAATACAACAGATGTTGTCACAGATCCCTAGATATTTGGTTCCTATAGGTGATGGTGTTGAACACCATCAGTTAAATTAAGTTTTTGCTAAAAAGTTAAGTTCCTCAATTTTTCAAAATCTCTTTTTATCACTATGACATTATTACATATGCCCACAGACAGCTGCTGTGCAGTGTGGTACAGCCAAGAAAATGGCAAGATCAAGTTTACCTATGCAATTCCTGACAGATGTGAGTGAAAACTCTTCTTAAAAGCTACCAGTAAGAAATTCACATCTCTCCCAGAAAATCTGTTCTAGTGTTTCACCATTACTAATGAAGAGCTTTTCTTCTAATGTCTAACCTGCCTCTTTCTTGTCACAAAATAAATCACTTCTTCAGCCCCATCCATTTTGGTCTGGTTATTCCCACTCATCTTTCTGGCATTTGGCATTTTAGTCTACTTCACAATAAACAGACCTTATTATTTCAATCTGTCATGTGCCTTGTGATACCTCTTACAGTCCCCCCGCACACGTGTCTCTGTGCGCTGCTCAAAACTCGTCATGCAGCTTCAGCTGAGATCTTCAAAGCGTGGAACAAAGCAGAAGGATCATTTCACATCTCCTGCAGGCTCCACTACTGCTTTGCCTTTTTCATGGCAGTGTAACACATTTTCCTTGCCAACCACCATAATGCCCAGCTCCTTTTCTAATGATCTTTCGCTAGTTGTCCCCTTTCTGCCTGGTGCCATTGATTGCTGGAGCCCAAGTGCAGCATTTTGCATTTATTCTTCCTGCTATTCTGGTTTTTTCCAGATGATTTCATCTGTTTAGCATCAAGTGCACTCGGCCTTCCAGTCCTGCTTTCCTGTTTACCAAATTTGCAGATTTTAGATTTTTCTTCAGTAGGCGTATCTTTAAAACCTGAGCACAGAATGACTTCCCATCACGCAGGATGGAAAAGGGAGAAGCCACCCCTCCTGTGACTGGAGGAGAAGCCTTACAGCCCGCTGGAAAAAAGGTCAGCTGGTGAAAGGTACAAAGCTAAGACCTCCACGCTGCTCCTTGTGCATTTTTGGTGTCACCAGAAGAATCTTATTATTTAACTCTCTAGCGAGCTGCCCGCTGGGACAGTGGTCCTGCTCATCCCATTGCTCTCTGATCCTCTTCCCACCACACATGGGTGGACATATGACACATGAAGTGTCTCTGCACAGTCCAAAAAACAGATGAATCCACAGAACTTACTGATATGACTTATCCTATTCCAGTTCTTAACCATCAATTGCCTCTCAGAGCCCTATTCACACCAGTAGTCTCAGCTGACTGTTATCTGAAAATTATCAAAATGCAGGAAAAGCTCTTCAGCAGATGACAGTAAAGAAGACCAGAAAGTCACCAAGTCTTTTTTTCATTTTCAACTGCCTTAGCCCAGTGAGAAAAAAACACCCAAAAGCCATACCCTGAAGAATATTTAAAATCTCACTATCTAACCCTCACATTCAGTAAAAAATTGTAAATATTTATTTAAATAATTTGAGATCTTATTAGTAGGAAAGATTAAAACCATATGATTTAAAGCAAACTGGCATCAGCTAAAGGCTCATGATTTTTAATTTGATAGTGTCCCTCAGTATGTCACACCTGATAACGATGATGACAGCACTTCTAGAAGAATTTATCGAGACAAAATAAAACGCCAGCTATTTCTCTACAAGGCAGTGCTACCATTTTCATAATTCATACAGGCATCAGACAATGATCTGGAACAAGTAATTCTAACAAAATTTTGCCAAAAGTTGGGACTTATCTTCTGTCAGAATTATTTTGGAGATTTCCTTCTTGAGGCATTTAAATTTCAATTTATAAGATTATAAAATATCCTCAGACTCCAGACGCTTTTCTATTTATCTCCAAAGAGAGTTCACACCGATAGTAATAGAATAACAAGGATTATGGTTTGGTTTATTTATTTGACCGACAGTATATTTTGTTTCAAAAACAGAGATTCCAAGCAAACCTATTATGTATTCTTAGTGTATTCTGAAAATGCTGATGTATGAACTTGTACAGACAATTAGACTGATAGGGGAAAATGAAATGAAAATTTCAGGAAAAATGTACAGTAACTTACAGTTTTTCTGACATGTTTAACAATATTAAATCACTCTTTATTGGTATGAAACAAGAATTTTTCTTCCGGAGATGTCATGAACCTAGACGCAAATTCTATCAGAGGTCTCATATGGCATCCAAAAAAGAACTGAATTTTGTAATAGCAGTGTCTGTCTGGAGGGATCAAATTATCTCAGAAAACCACAAACCTTTTACTCTCATTATTTAAATTTATATGAAGACTGATCAAAGCCCCAAACTATTCTGTGTTCAATCTTTCACTACAATAATTAGACTGTGGCAGTGGGAATAATAAAAGATGAGTCTAAGTAAATAGCTTTGGATACATTGAAGGGATGATTTCAGGAATTATACACCAGGGGTTAGCCAATTTATAATCAAAAACTGAAAAAAAGGTAATAGAAAAAGCAGCAGATATCAACTGAGGAACATTAAACTATTAACCTTATTATCGTCATTCATTGAAGCAAATTAATCTCCTTTTAAAAGGATATCATAAAGAAAAAATATTACTGTTTAATTTATGTTGAATTAATTATATTATTTATATGATAATTCTAATTTAAAACAGACATTATTTAGGAGATGCTGCAAGACAGCATGAAAGTAAAAGAATGGGATTACTTCAACATTTTTCTTCAGTATTAGCAGCCACTGAATAAAGTAGTAAAAAATATTGTTTAACTTTAAACTGTAGTTTTGCTACTAATATTCATTTTCTCAGCTGTTTATGCCTTTCAAATGCTAGGAAGGTAGGAAAGGCATGCCTTAAATAACCAGACAACTATCCAGTCATGACCAGTACTTCTCAGTTGTTAAAGAAAACCCCTAATCAAACTCTAATTTCCAGACCAAATCTTTTTATATTCAGCTATCACCTTTTGTTCCACATGCTTTGATAGAGACACACATAACCAGCAACTATCAATATAAAATTCTCAGAATAACATAAAAAGAAACAGTTTAAAGAATCCAACCACAAACCCAACTGAAAACATGTCTCTGTGTGGAAACTCAAGAAAGAAAAGCAAGTATTTTTATTTTTTTTTCTCTAAACTTAATAGTGTACATCACAGCTATTACGGCCCAAAGAGCTCTCTCAATTATTTTATAAGTCTGTATTTCACATACTTATTGCAGCTCAGAGCATTAAATCTAAGATACTATGGTATCTGGAATACTTTGCAATAGACAAAATACATAATATAGTTCAATATCATTTTTCACTCAAATTGGAATAACTTCTAGATATGCCAACAATGATCTGTTCTTCTTTTGGAGCATCTATAAAGATGCTGAAAACTCTTGGTCACTATTACTACACACAACTAGAAACACATCACTAATAACAAAATGCGATTGTAATCAACTTCTATGATTTTACTTTTTTTTTTTTTTTAATTTCTTCAAAACTGCAAAATGAAGGGCCTTTCTACTGCCAATAGTCTTAATTGTCATCTCATACAGATCAAGCTTGTTGAACAAGCCCTTCTTTTTATTGAACAAATTTAGCTGTATCAGTTATTGTCCTATCTTTATTGATTGCATCTCTTTCAGCTTCTGATTTTCTGTATGTTTGTTAAACAGAACTACTTTTTGCCCAGTTTACCATATTTACCATTTTAAATATTGGCAAAACATTATATTTTCAGATATTTAAAACTTCAGAAATCCAATAAAATTTTTTGATCTTGGTATAAATTTATCTAGTCTTCCTGATTTAATATCACTAACGTTAATAACTGGTTTCTTACATCCTCACTAATTACTAATGGAAAATACAGCATGTGGTTTCCTTCTAAAGAAGAGAAAGCTTTGCTAAATACTTTTACCTTCCCTTACTGTGATTAATGATCTAACTGCTCCATAGCAGTGTGAGATATGTAAATAGTTTTTGGCTTCCACTTATTATTGATTTAAATAACTCCTCCCATTTTATTAATTTATTTAGATGCAGGAAGCATAATCTATTAACTTCAAAAGGTAAGTAAAAGCTTGGTTGACTCCCCAGACAAACGGCAATTCAATATATATTATTATCGTAGACATATCTGTAGTTTTTCAATGAAAGAATTACTACCTCCCCAGCAAAACTGGGCAACAGGCGGTGCCTCTTTACCTGTTCAAATGGAAATTACTTAAAATTGTCAGATCTTGTAGTTGGATTGACTCACACAAAGAGTTGGCTCAAGCGATGAGATATAATCTTGCAAGCTTATCTTGTAGCTCTACCACACTCACTCACTCAGGGTGCCTTATTAAAATCATACTTACACGCCCCTACAGGCATTTCTCACAGGCATTAAAACTGCACCTAACTGATAAGCGAAAATATCATATATTCCACCTATTAGCTATTGCAAAAGAAAAATTTGCGAAACCCTTTTTCATGTGGGTAAGCACCAGTTTTTTTAACACCACCTGCTTTAAGAAGCAAATTTTCACGGATGCCATTTTTCACTGAAGTAACGAGCGGCTAAGCCGATACTCCCGGCTTCCTCTTGTGGCACAGAGGTCATGGAACAAACTCATTAGCCAAATCATCGCTGAACAAAAACGTTGCGAACCTGGAACTTTACAAATTTCTGATTAATAACCTCACTGAGTATTTATTTCAGACTCTAATCCTCATTGTACCAAAGAGTTACTCTCATATGACATTTCCCAGTCACATTTAACAATGAAATTGTATTTTCTGAGCTTCTTGAAATGACAACAAAGAACTGGAATAAAAAAGCAAATAAAACTGAAAATAACATTTAAAGCATGTCAAACATTTTATTTAGCTTTTGAAAGGCAGTTATTGTATGCTAACTAGATGTCAAAATGATAGCTGAAAGCATGCTTTTTAAAGTTTAATTCATGTAGGTCTTCAATTTGACATGTGATTAAATAAAAATTACACATGAAAGTTGCACTATGGCTGTGCTGTTGCCAAGGTTGAGAAATAGAAAAGTCTCAATTCTGATTTTTTTTAATATGTTCTCATTTTCCAAGATATAATCTGTGATGTTATTCTCTTGAATGCTTGAATTTCTGACAGGCAAAGCCATTTTAGTTCAAAGAACATAATAATAAACAACAGTACAGAAACATTTTGACTGCTGGCCCAACATAGATCTTTTTTAGCAGAAATATTGATTAGGTGTTGCTGCAGTTCTGAATATTTCTTTTAAAAGCAACACTATTGCTTACCTAGTATTTTCTTTGTGTTAATACTGAAATAGAGCAGAATTTATACTTTCATAAATAAACATAGCACTCTAGCTCTAATTTCATTCTGTTAATTTATACATCTCTGTTGTAACTCGGATAAATAGATTTCCTCTTTATTCATGAGTTAGGTATATATTTATGGAATAATAAATGTTGTTCCAGTGAATTACTCACTGACCTCCAGCCCCTACTTTTGCATCACAGCAGTCAAGGCGAAGCCATTAAGTTCAAGCATGATGAGGTTATTAGAGCTATAGAGACCTGAAAGAAATCTCAAGAACCCGATTCAATTTCCATTCGTAATTTTTTTCTATTCAGTTTTTCATTTAAAGGTCAAATCTTTCTGAAGCAATACATACGCGTATAACTACACAAGCAATCACAAGTATTCACTTAAAGAGGCTTGGAAATGTGCTTTCATCATTTCTGACCAATAAATGTTGCCCAGAAAAAGGAACTTCTATTTAATTTTGATTCTTTGGGTTGTTCTTTCTGGAGAAGAGAGAGAATAGACAAAAATGCACCCTTTCACCCGAAATGGGCTCTCTGGAAACTCAAGACTGGCTTTCAGTGCAGCGAAAGCATTCTCTTTTCTGCTCTCTGTACCAATATTTGCTTGCAACATTTACCTTTTTGGCCTTCAGCAAATATCCTTCAACCACCTAGATTACCCGCTCTTAATTTTAAATGTACAGTGTGTTTGCCACCTGAGGTCACCTATCTAAAGTAGATTCTCAAGGCAATTATAATTAGTCCACCCTCAGGTGAAATGGTTGAGGAAGAGGCAAGAGAATACAAAGAAAACCTGCTGGCCTGTGTAAAATAAAGCTGTAGGCCAAAATTTACAAGCAGGGATGCAGTTCCTGCTGCATTTGCTTTGTACAAAGTAAAAAACTCGTGTTTAAGTATGGCAATGTTTATCAGCATTACACTCTTTTACGGACTCCCATGGTCCAGGGCAACCTTCCCTGGACCAAGAAAACTGTCACCAGAAGAGGTACCACCGACAAGAATCCAAGAAAGCTTCCAGGCTCAAAACATGTATCCTGAAACTGCCTTTCTAATGGCCAGATAAAATTTCACCCTCAATATGAGGAGTTATTCCATATAATGAAATAAAGGAATTTTTGACTGGTATGCTCTGCTTTGTTTCTATCTTCTGTTACTGTAAATAGGAAAGGTGCTATGTGATAAATGCCATGGCGAACACTGTTGTGATATTTTGGTTTTATTTCAAATATTTGAAATATTCATTTTTCTCTCCGATTTGTTTTAAGAAAAAGCATTACCTCTTGTTTGAATAAAGTCAGAAATCTCCTATTTGCATCACTATTTTCATAGCTTATGCTATCAGGGCTATAATGAGTAAGTTTTTAGCTGTTATTTACAGCAGAATACATGAAATATTCAAAATTACTAAAGTGAATTGAGCTACACGCTACTAACACATTCTTAAATGGAAGTCTGGAATACCTATTTGTAAATGGGAAAAATTTACAAACTGAAGTGCTGTATTGTATCATTGATATCATCCTTCGCTCCCAGAGAGCCATTTCTCTGCAATTGTCCTTTCAGATAATCAGAATATGTAACTGTCTTTCAGAATCTACCATTTGTGTAATTTCAGTAAAGCAAAATAAAAAGCCATTAGACTTCCCTTGTTCCTTAAATCTTTCCCGCTTATTTTCATATTCGGTGCAGCTATTCTTTGGGACCATTAAGATTACTTACTCATCTTCACGGAGCAAAATACAAATTGCTGAAGGAATGCAGCGTACGTTAGTTTGCATAAAGAAATAATGCAGTTTTGGGCAAGGAGAATCGAGGGACTGCAGCTGAAGGCTGAGGCAAGTCTCTTCCCGCCAAAGCGAGCTGAGAGCGGCTGCCGCTCGCAGCCAGCCCCGTGCGGCTGCCCCGGTTCCAACCTAGCCCCGACCTACAACTGTGGGGTTTGCGCTCAGAAAGCACAATGAGAATGCAGCTGTTAAGTCAAGGTCCAGTTTGGTGAGGTTCAGGCGGCTGTCACCAGGGACCTGGCTTTATAAAGCACAGACCTGTGACCTTGGGTTGCTTTCCTGACAGTTAGTGAGGCGAGTGAGAAAACAGGTGAACTCAAGCCATGCACAGTAAGTAGAAACTGAGACAGAAGGGAAGTTGTTTACTTAGTAACTTAGGGAGCCAAGTGAAAGGTTCTAATGCAAAAATATATAAAGCACCAAATAATAGAAAAGTCAGCAAAAGTGGGGTCTGGGCACTTCCAGGGAGCCACAAAGGCCACAGCTCTCCCTCACGGAACTGCGGGCTCTGTCAGCAGCACTGAGCATACCAATGCTGTCCTTAAGAGCAAATTCATCCCAGCCATTTACTCTATAAAGCCAAAAATAACCCTATTGCATACTCATAAATAGCATCACCCTGAGTCCAAGCCTCCGCATCTTTGGAAAGATGCCCAAGTAAAAGTGCCCCAAAGAGCTAAGAAAGAAAAGGGGCTGAGGAGGGAAGGTCAAGGGCACAACTCCCCGAGTGCACTCAGTGGGTGCCTCCATTTCCTCACCTGCCATGCAGAAGATTAACACTGCTACCATCTTTACTTCAGGATTATTCGAATTTCATCTAAAGCTCAGTTAAATCAGAGGTAAATATTATTCTCTATACAAGCCACACAGAACTGGAATCCTATAAACGTGCAATACTTTCACAACTCTGATACCAAGGAGATGACCAGGAAAGTCAACTGCTTGCACTAGTCGATCCAGAAAAGCGTGACGGTGCAGAAATCCCTCTAACATGCAGTCACGCAAGAACAAATGCAAGGCTTTGGGTCTACACTGTATTCTTGCTGCTCAGGAGAAAGCAAATTGCTGTAGATCTCCAAGAACCAGGAAAGATCTTTGAAATAAAACAGCAGGAAAAATGTCTATGTGGAAGGGTAATAATATTAATGTCAGCAGAGCTGGCAGGAGGGCAACGGGAAGACACTTACAGGCACGAGTATCTTCCACACAAAGCTACACGCACGTGCTCATAGACTTACATTCTTGTATCAAATTACACTATCAAATACCCATGGTAACTGCTCTGGCTGCTCACCCTGAAACCATCATTATGCATAGATTTTCCTGACTAAAGAATTCAATTTCATTCTACTCTTTAAGATATTTCTTAGTGTTTTCTGGCATTTTCATTGGCATACAGAGCCTGTGCTTTGCACAAAACGAAATGCACTTCACATATTTTCCAGGCAAAATGTGTAAATACAAACTTGCAGTGTTAATTATGTTCTTTCTCCTACTGTTTTTAATTAATTTGACCTTTGGTCCTATTTTTGTCAATTCAGGAGGCATATTACAATCAGAAGAAAGCTACGGTATAAATATTCTATTCTGCAAGTCACCAACTAAATGAGTAAGCAATGGAGGAAAATTAGCAGTATCATTTTCTTTTTTTTTTTTTTAGTTCATAAGGAATCATTAGTAACTTTTAGTAGGTAAAATTGAAGCTAGGAACCCTCCTACACTCTAGGCGTATCATATTCTACCTTTGCACAAAAAAAAATCTTTTGATGTACTGGAAATCTTATTAATAGATTCACCAGAAAACAAGCATGTAAGCTGACAGAGGCAATTGCAAGAGGTAAAATGAATGTAAATGACAGATGAAAGAAAATTTCCAAGCCATTCAGATCAATATAAACAAAAGTGCTGCAGCAACCACAGCACAGAGAAGGAGGGAATTCATCAAACTTGTATTTCAGATTATTTGTCCTGTTCCAAATGCACTCTCTATGTTCCTGAGCTATGTTCTTCCTTTACCCAATTAATACTACATTAAGATGCACTCCTGCAGGTGCTTTTTCCTTATGTTGTTGAATTGTAGTTTTTCAGTGCACTCAGATATGGGAGGGAAGAGCGTAGAGAATAGCTTCTTGCTTCTAAATACTGCCATTTGGAAAGTCTGTAATTGCAGCACTTAATAATTCTCTGAATACTTAAGCCAGAATTAATTATCCCTGCTATTATTGGAGGAGTATGGATCATATACTGGGTATGATGAAGAGAATGTGCGATAGAACATTTTATTATACTCAGTGCATGTAGTGGGTGTGCAAAGCACTTAAACTATTAGAAGCAACAGGCTTCTCTACTTCAATTATATCTCAGTATGATCACCAGATATCTACAGAATCAGCTTTGCTCATTTTGTGCTTTTTGTTGTTGCCTAATTAAACACTTTTAAGACCCTCCTTTACGCCAGGGACTAATCATAATTTTAAAAAGAATTCTACTTTATTTAAAATCATATTGGTTCTTGCTGAAGAATAAGAGAAAGGTAAATGCCTATTGTTAAACAGCTTCCATTTCAACAGGCTTTGAAACATATTTTCATTAGTAGCCAGAAATCAAGGCACATCGTGAACTTCAGCAGCCGCCTTTAATGGAGTGAATTGTACTGTCTTCTGGCAGTTCTATATCGTGTTGAGGAATCAAAAATATCTGTACCTACTGTTATAGATAATTTCCCACACTGTTTATAAAATCCTTCATGCAGAAGCTGGGTGAATGCAGTTGGGGTGGTGGGAAGGGGAGGAATGGCTGCAGAACTGGTTGTAGTTGATCCAGCAGTCAAAATACTATCTGTAATGTTTAAGACATTTAAACATTTCAAGATACATAACAAAGAAAATAGATAAACATGGTATTTGCAAGGGGGAAATCAAAGCCACAAGGAGATGAAGCTTTGCTTCCAGAAAACCAGATTCAGACCTTTGCGCAGAACACAAACTGAAGTAACTTTGATCTCATCCTAGTGTGTCAAAAACAAAAAAAAATATTTTCTTACAAAAAAACAACCACCCACTCTCTGTGCAATAATATTAAACTGTGGAGGCAGGCTCATTGTTTGAAAGAAGGCTGGCAGCATTGCTTTGGTTTCAAAGTAGCTTACTGGGAAACCTGAAGTGAAGCAGCAGCCTGAAGCACAGCAGCCGACTCTTCCCAGGAGTTCAAAAGACTTGGGCTGTGTCGTCGTAGGTAGCTGAAGCACAGACAGGGATATATTTACTAGAGGAATGTACTGTCACATCTCATATGAACACAATCAAAATCAGCGCAGATTTCAGTCGATGCTCGTGTAGCAAGGTGGCAAGATGTTAAAGCAGTGAAACAAAAAGGGATCCAGAGCAACAATTTGTCCCTATGTCTCTAGAACTGCCTCTGAGCTTCAGGACCATGGTATGTTCATTTATTTCATAACAGAAATAACGATTAATGCCGAGAGTCTCTGATGAAAGAGATCAGACAGCTGTGGAAGTCATTTCCCTATTTGGGAGGAAATAATTTCCTCTTGTGTTATATGCCCTTGCGCTGGCTCCCTGTAACTCCAGCCAGCAAACCCACTTTCTGTAATTGTTTACATCCCTGCCTCAAAAGATGTACCCCATTTTTTTTCCCACAGTTAAAAACTATAAATCCACTCTTGGTATAGACTACAGTCTAACTCCCCACTGACTCCCTGGAGACTCACAGAAGAAAGAGAAGACAAACAACAACTGCAAGAAGCTGAGTCTCCAGCTCCAATCAATAATTTGCCTGTCACTCAGCAAGCGCATCTCCCTATCAGCATAACTCTGCAAAGTTCCGTATCAGTGATGTACTCTTACTCTTGCTAGGTAGACATGAAGCATTTTTGCATCCCATGGGTTTTGCATTTCAGTAAATCTTCTCCCAGCAATACAAATGTACAATAACTGCCACAGACTGACAACAGATGTTAGAAATTTGAAAAACATCCTATAGTGTAATAGTACTTTGCACATATATATCATTCTTTCCTTGAATGGGCTTTGGAAAGATGAATTCAGTTTCAGAATAACAGAATAGAAAAGGCAGTTATTAAAACAGTTTACAAGTCAACAAACCAAAGCACAAATGGCTATGCCCTCTTGATCTTCATGATGGAAGGTTAGGCTAAGTCAATAGCAGAATCCAAAAATGAAATCAGGAGTCCAGGATAGAAGGTAGACTGTTATGTAATTTAATTACATTTTATATTTTCCATCTACCATGCCTCCCCAGGTAAAAAGCTGTTGTCTCTCAAAATATACCAAAAAAAGGTACTTACTTTCCAATAAATATCACAGACTGCCCAAAATAGGGAATGATGTATGTTCATTTTAGAAGAATAATGCACATAAATATATGCACATACAGTATCACTTAAAACCATATCAAACCCAGGCAACACACCACAAACCCAAATGAAGGTGACCCAATAAAAACTGTTTTCTGACCAGTTTGGCCAATACTAACAGGTATTCATTGAAGTGAGGGCTAATGCAGTCTGTTTCAATGGAGCAATATGGATTAAAAAATGCCATTAGCAGCATCATCTAACACTAAACCTCTGTGAGCAAGTGAGAGAACAATAATTATCTTATCCGCTATAACAAGACTGAAAAACTGGTGACTGCAGAAGATGTATTCTGCCAGATATTCCATCTGTGAATAACAGAGCAGTTCATTAATGGAAATCTTCAAATTAGAGCTGAGAAACCCACGGCTAAGAAAGGACTGCCTCAACAAGCAAAGTTCCTGCTTAAAAGCTCTACAGGTTCATGAGGCTTAAGACGGAATCATTACAATCATCTGATATCACTTTTAAATATGTTTTTTTTCATTCTGAAGTTGCACTGACAGCAGCGCTCCTGCCAGCATCTACCGCTCGTTCCACGTGAACAGTCTGAGCTTTGGGAGGAGCTCCCAATGCAGAGCCTGAAATCTGTCACGTCTGACTACTTACCAACAATATAATGCAGAATTTAAATTAGAAGCATGGGTGTTCCTTTTAGCATTTAAGTCAATCTTACAATCTGCTCAGCCTTTTAAAATGCTTCAAGGTACCCTCGACAGATGCATTACCCAGATAGGGCAGGTGTTGGGTGAAGTGAAAGAAAAAAGCCCCAATAAAATCCAGATTCATAATCTAAGACACTGGAATACTGACCAGTTCAAAGATATAGGGCTACATCTTGAGTCCCAACAAGCTATCACTGGTAAAACTTGACATCCTCAGACGAAAAGTGGACATTATTTAAAATTTTAAGTTCCCCTTCACAAAGGAAACTTTAGTAGAGAAATATTCAGTGATTTTCCTATATCAATCTTGCAATTCAATATTGACACAACTTCTATAAAAGCACCAGAAGAAATAACATTCTACAGAAAATGACCACAATATTTTTCCCAAAGACTCTCTTTTACCAAAGCCCTGCTATAGAGCAGCATCAGAGAGCTTCTTCAGGAATGTTAGCACAGAAGTTCCATGAAGCTTTAGTATATTAGGTTAATGCTGAAATGTTTTATTGTTATTCATTTTAGAAGCTCAAACAGAATGTCAGAGCTCTATTCAGCTTCAGGCCCACTTCAAATTTTTTTTCATTTAATTTTTCAAGTTCCAAAGCAGGCATGCAGGGAGCTGCATTCAGCGGGAGGCCAGAGGAGAAGCGAGTGGCACATATCAATAGGACATCTAGGTAAAAGCCTAATGGGGGATCAAACAGCAAAGCTCGCATTTCTAATACCAGCCTAGAGGTAATCAAATAAAAACACAGGCAAATCTATGCCAATCAAAATCAGCCGAAAGGCATTATATCCCAAACTAACACACCCATCTGCAAGGGTTTGATTTTGTCCGGGCTTACCTCTCTTACAAGCACAGAGTTCCAGCTGCACATACTTGCAAATCGGCAACCGAAGTATTAAAACACGGCAACACTGAAAGTGGCAACGGCAAATTTAACTATAACTTTAGGTTGAACTATTGCATAGGTACCCAAACATTCTGCCTCATTTTAAACACCAACCTGTGCAAAACCTTCTACTAAAACTCTGTACTTCATCTTCCCTTAAGAACAGGCCTGCCCCGAGTCCTGGCTGCTTCCCGGACAAGAGGTCGGTGGCAAAGAGCTAATTCACCCCCCGGTGCTGGTGTGAAGCTGCTGTGGAGTCGCGCTGTTGGGCACCAGGTACTCAACAGGCTCTCAAAAACCGCACCAGCTCTCACACCAGCGTTTCTTCATTTACACCGTGTTCTTTTTCATCTCGCCAGAAGCAGCACACGGATTAACCAGTTCTTCAGCCATTTCAAAGCCTTTAAAAACAATCATAAACTCCCAAGAGAGCAAAAATTAAAAAAACAAAACTAAAACCACAAACCAAACACACACACAACAAAAAACCAAACCAAAACAAACACAAAAAACCCCCCACCTCTGTCTTTTAAAATATGTTTATAATTTACTTGTTATGGGGTAATTTCCGGAAATATTTAGTGATATTGTGGTGAAGTCCAAAACAGGAAGCAAAATGGATACAGCTAATTTCCAAACAGCTGAAGACAACATGCCCTCAGATTTTTAACATTGTTAGTTTGTTTGTGCTTTTTTAAATTCAAAATAATTACATTATTGTATGTATTTTGACTTCTAAAATGTTTTGAGGAGACTCTTGATAATTCCTGTGAGAAAAAACTAATTAATTTGGTTTAGTGATAGTTTCAGTGACTGAAAAATACTGAAAATCAAATTTATTTTAGGCATATTTTCAATCAGCGTTGGCAGAGAACTTGTACCTTAATGCAAACATGCAAATAGATTTTTTTCTTTTTCTCTTTTAAGAGCATCTCTTACAAGGTGAAAGGTCATTTGTGAAAGTTAGTTTGCTTTAAATTACAAAATGTTCAGCTCATTAAAAATAACAAAATAAAAACAAAAAGGCTAAATTCTGCTGCTAATGATGGCTGATCATCACCTCCAGACCGTTCTCCTCCCATGGTCAGAATTCCACACCACCTAGCCAAGGACAACATGCACTTGCCTCCCTGCTCTGACTTTCTTCAAACAAAGGGATGCCAGTGAATTAGCAGAATCCAGCTAAAATACTTGTGATACTTGCTGCTGACAAGAAAACGTAAGGCAGATTTTCTCTCTAATGAGTCTGTTTTGCAGCTCAGAAATCCAGCATGGACTCTGCAATGTGCTGCCTTACCTTCCGCCAGTGCTGTAAGAGTGCGTGTCTGAAGAAAAAGCTGAAAACCTGATTGATTTGCAGAGGTGAGAGAGGACCAGACAATTAACTTCAGAAACAGAAAGTTAAGACAGTCAATGTCTCCTCAGTGCCCGTTAATGTCTGACAAAGGTTCCCACTGAGATACCCCTACTAAAGGCAGAAGGTTCAATTATTGCAACTTATATTTTAAGTGTAATGATTTGTGTTATCCCAGCTGGCTTAAAACTTGAGTAAAACAATCAATGGCTGTTTTCCCATCCATGACAAAAAGCATTGGACATCTGGGCTTTTTTGGGTGGTTTTATGTTTCTTTGTTTTGTTTGTGAGTTTGTTTGGTTTTTACTTTTAATTCATCAGAATGGAAACTGAGGCAAAATCCAATTTTCCAACCCTAGGACGATACATCTGAGGGCACAAAACAACACCGCCAAGCTCCTGCATGAAACTGAAGCAAAACTCAGGAACAGAAGAAATCCCGAAAATCTAAAATTCAAAACATACTTTACCGTGGCTTTACATCATTCCATTTAAGTGATTAAAAAATTAAAACAAAACAAACAAAAAAATGCCCAAACTACTCTTTCCCTACATTTAATCCACATTATCGTATCTGTATAGTACTATTCTGCCATGAGAATAAATCCAGTGCATGCTACTCTTCAGGTCAATACTCTGAAGTGGAATTCTAGTCATTGACAGCTGAACACACACCCACTGCTTTTAGTCACTACTTTGCCAGTAGCATTGTAGTCATATATAAATCAAATAAATCCGTACAGATGCTCAAATTGTGGGGAGAGAATTGGAAAAAGAGGTAATGCTTGTGGGTTAAGATGAAAACAGTTTAATGGGACAGAAAGGGAAAATAACAATAATAATAATAATAATAGTAATAATAATAATAATAATAATAATAATAATAATAATAATAATAATAATAATAATAATAATAATAATAATAATAATAATAATAATATATTAAACAAGTGATGCACTAAGCAGTTGCTCACCAGTCATCAACCGATACCCAACCAGTTCCCAAGCAGCGGTCCCCTGGCTAACTTTTCCCTAGTTTATGTACTAGTATGACATCGTATGGAATATCCCTTTGGCCAGTTGGGGTCAGCTGCCCTGGCTGTGCCCCCTCCCAGCTTCTTGTGCATCTCCAGCCTCCTGGCTGAAAAGTCCTTGATTTGGTACAAACATTGCTTAGCAACAACCAAAATATCAGTTTATTATCGACATCCTTCTCATACCAAATCCAAAACAAAGCACTATGCTGTCTACTAGGAAGAAAATTAACCCTATCCCAGCCAAAACCAAGACAGGTGTGGAAGGTGACTGCACACCAAGGACTGTAGCAGAAAGAAAAAAGATGTAATTCCTACACAGTGTGTACATATTTATCTTTTACCAGTTAGATGATTTTTGGTAAGGAAACAAATGAGATTCAGAAATGGGATTGAGGCAGGGCACAACTTTAATTTATACTTATAAATTGCTTAAATTCAAAGAGATATATATCTTCCCTGTTTAGGTGACACAACACCCCATGTCTATGAATAAAAGAATATTTTAGACATTCTGTTTCTCTACTCTGTTTATACTTTTGATATACCTATATAATTTGCCTGTCAAAACCACAAATCTTTGAGTAGGCTATATATGCCTGTCTGGATGGAATTATACTAGGCTTTAAAATAGGTAATGAAAACGTTTTACTGAATTGTGGAATAGCTTACTGCACTATTATACAAAATCCTGCTTTTCAAAATATCGTGTAACAAAATATCTTTTATTTAAAGAAGAAAACTTTTAAAGAAGACTAAAAGAAAGAATGAGTTATCACTTAATCAAAAAGTAGACAGATAAAAAAAATACTCCAAACTTGCTCAACATAGTTAGCTGCTTCTCTTTTTCATTCCTCAGTTACACAAAGGTTGCTCACGCTCTGATCCAATCCTAAAATCAATGTAATGACCAGATTAGTGGCCAGCCATACATCTTAATAAATGAATCTTTATTAAGCAATCTCCTAAGTACTTCAAGAGCTGGTCTGCCACATGTAAGTGCTAATGAGAGGTCAGCAGTAATTCTGCAAATAATAATTTGTGACTGAACTGGAACCTCTCTTTCGCATTCATTATTTATTATATACTATGACTCAAATTGGACCATTGTGAACGAAAGACAACTCATTTCAGAGAGTACTTAAATGGATAATTTACCTTACCACAGCACCAAACATTAGACTCCAAAGTTAAGCATCACATCCTGACCTTTGGCAAAGCACAGGAGCTACAGACAGGGGAAAAGCCAACTGGTGTGACACCTCTGCTTGCACAGTGAGAGCACAAAAATAGCACCTGGTGATTCTCAAGAGCTACAGCTAACTCAATAGGACAGACAGAGGAAAATCTTAGGGACAGGCTGACAGCTTAACTTGCTCAAAAAAAAGCTTATTATTCATTTGGGTCCATTACTACAATCACAGGCATTACTGTCAGTGTATGGGCACAGCAATGCAATAACAGCCTGCTTCTGTCCTCTATCCTGTTCATGTGTGTATTCTCATTATTCCCCCAAATCTTACTTTTTCAGAATCACTGACCCAGTCTAATCTATCATACAAATTCCTTGAGACCTTGGACAAATACATGAAAGCCTACAACATATGAAAAAAGGAAATTGTTTCAGAAGTACAGCAAGAATTATTTTCTTCTCCCTTCTCTCTTCCTGTCTTTTTTTCCAGTAAAAACAAAGAAGGAAAATTACAAAAACCCACCATAACATTACCAAACATGAAAATCAATAGAGAGAAGCCTTGGACACCACACAGTTTATGAAACAGGATACCGTGGTTATTTAAATTGTGCTCAAATCTGTACCAAATCAGCATTCCATTTATTTCTTAAGACTTGAAGGACAAGTCCACTTAACAGCCTTCTGGGACGTTTAGCTTTTTGACACAGAGGGAGACTCTTTTAAGCTTCTGAAAAGATTAATTTTATTTTATAGGCATACAGTGATCAAATTACATGTTTTGGTAGTGAAGTACAAATGAAATACTGCCCATAGATTGAGAGAGATTAATCAGGAAATCATTTCTATATGCGATTTGATTAGCAATCAAGGAAGAGGAGGAAAAAATGGGTGCTGAAAATCACAGGAGGAGTGTGCACTGTTACACTTAATACTTGGAATTACTTAGAAATGCTTATTGCAAATGACTTGGAGTCCAGACTTTTTCTCTTCATGTGCTCAGTGCTCAACATCTATACCAGACAGAGCCCTGTTAGCTCTGCCCAAAACTCAACATTTAAGAATGCAGGGAAGGTACACAGACATAAATTTCATCCTCATTATTCATCATTAAGAGGGATCAACTAACATTTTCCAGCATTCAGCTGTCTCACTGTTTGGTACCTTTCAGGAGTCATCCACAGGTAAAGAAAATGAGCCCAAAGGACCTGAATCCATTGAGCGTCACAGATGAAGGTACCAGCCTGGTGAGGAAGGACAGTTGGTGTATCAAGGTTAAGTTTGCAAAAAGGTAAGCGTGAAAAAGGCAGCTAAAGGTTTTGGCTTACTGGGGTGAAAGAGAAAAGAGAAAGGTGTAGTTTGTGATAAGCTAGTAGAGAATAAAACTGCAAATAACTCCGACTTTTTCTTTGCTATGTAGCCTAGTAGCCCAATAAATACGGGGTTACCATTGCTGGGACAGGCCAGAGGCTTTGCGCTAAGCTGCAGCACAGAGCTCTGGTGTTCTCAGGCTGTGGCCCAACTTGTCTTGTCTGAGCTGAGCTGTGCTTTGCTCGTTTGTTTGCTGTGCTTGTAACAGCAATTCTCAGAAATACAGGTGCTATTGTTTCTGTGCTTCTGGTATGGGGAAGTAGCTATTGTTTTATATATACACATACAGTACATGAAACTAATAAATAGCAATACATACAGGTATTCTAGGTAAAATGAACCAGCTATGACCGCAGATAAAATGCAGTACAGAGGAGTACAGACAGAAGGGACCTTGAAAGTACGGGCACAGGATGACACTGGAGGCCCAAGAGCTATAAAACCCCATCTAAGAGCTGAGTAAAATTAGTTTTAGGGTAAACAAAGAGAATAAAAAGCAAGTATCCAACACAAGTAAAAGACATTGTAATTTCGGACCTAAGCAGTCATGTAAAGAAAGAACAAGGTGTAGGACATTTAGCAAGCATGTAAAGAGGACTCTGACCAAACTGAAGGCTGAGGAAGAAGAAACCATCAACATCATCAACACAGTTCTGGCAAAAGACTCGAATGCTCACAACTGAGGTATTCTCACCGACCTCCAGAACGGAGCTATTGAGCAGTCAGAGAGTGGAAAAGTAACATAACATCAGAAAGTTTGCATATATTAAATTTAACTGTGTATAATTTGAATTTTAAGTGTGTCGTTGTAACCGGACTACTAATAATTCTTTAGACTACTAAGACTTCAATTAGACTAACAAAAATTCTTGGTTTTGCACAGAAACTGTGTTTTCTTTGGCCCACAATAGGGTTTTGACTGTAAAATGATGGAGAATTCAGGCAACCTCCTCTGTAATTTGGATGCAACAAACTGGTAACAGTGGCAGTGTACAAGACTGTGTTTGTGGAAGCAATTGGGAGAGATGCTTACTCACTTGAGTGACTATGAAAACTGCCCCATTAAACCTCTGACCATAACCTACATCAATTCTGTTTTCGGAAAATAGAAAGGAGAAATTGAACTGAGAAGCTGGAAAAGAACAATATTGATCTCATTCCTTACAAAGTTAATTAGCTTTGTTCTTTCTTCCTAAAAAGCCTGGCTTTTGTATGCTTCCCAGATTAACTAAAATATTATGTAATTTGAGATAATAAAATGCAATTATAAATATCTGTTTAGCTTCAGAAAGAAAAAATGAGCATGCTATAACAAAAAAAAATTATACACTAGTATCTTACTATGCTGCATACCATATAAGCATGTAAATACTATTAGCAAAAGCAGAAGTCGTTGTGCTGATGCTTGTATAAACGTAATTATATTTAATTAGTACATCAGGACCTTTGACTCTGGTTAATACTGCAACTCTCATTTTCAAAGGTGTGCTTTTAACATCTCTCAGACATGCAACGGCTCCCTCGGAGCGGATTCCGCACCAAAATGTTTGTGGTTTATTGTTCAGAACCACACCATCCCCTCACCCCCAGTTTTGACAAGCAACACTGCAAGTAAGGGAAGATGAAAAGCAGCATGTACTCACTACAATGATAAGGTCTGATTTCTTAAGAGATATCTCAGAAACCTGGGAAATTTCCATTTTCAAACTCTTTATGAATTTTAGTTTGACTAGTTGATAGTCAGAACTTATACTGAACAGTTCACCGAAGTTTTAATCATTCTTCCATGTGTTAGAGGCTGCTCCAAAAGCAAAGTCTTGAAATCTAGCATCTGACCAAAAAAATATAATTAGCTGTGATAAGAAAGTGAGTTAAGCCCTTAATCGATATCCTTTCAAGCTGTCCTGACAGACTACAGCAAAAGAGGTGGTGTAACTAATGAGATGGAACTCCAGCAGTGAAGGAGTTCCATCACCAAAGCGTTGCACAGCAATCAAGGGGGAATCATTTCAACCTTTTGAGCTATAGGTAAGACCACATCCAAGCCATCTGGAGTTCATTTCTTTTCTTTCTGCAATAAGTAAATAGGCATTGGTGTCTAGGGTTTTAATTACTACACCTTCTATACTTCTATAAAACCAATACCACAAAAGTTAAAAATATACTTGAGAACTTAATGTACTTTGTGAACAATAGGAGTGTTTGTAGGAACACAGCAGGAGGGTGCAGAGATAATGACAGGTATAGGATACGGAAAGAATAAAAACCTGTTTCTTTCCCAATCAATACCCTCACACCATGTATGCCACTCCAGCTCAGCATACCCTCACTGGGTCACACCTTCCTCGCACTATGGAAAAATGGTTTGGAATCTGATCCACATTTGTGGATGACACAATTCCAAACTTTCAGCACGTGTTGATACCATTATCTTTCCAAACCCAGAAACTTTCAAACAATAACCATTTAGAAACAGTGTGGGAGATTATTTTTGAGCTAAAATAAAAAGTAAATACATGTTACTGGACCTGTTATAAAGTATAATGAAAGTGTTGATAGAAAGCTGGAAACAAGAAATATGATTAGTTATCCTTTCCTGATGTACTATATCTTTTAATAGCAACACAAACAATGGAGCATCATGAGAGACGCTGCTTCTCTGGCATTGTAGCCACCTTATCAGGACTCACCAGGACAATTGTCTGCACGTGTCCATTTTTTTTTTTTTTTTTACTTTTACAAATGACCTTCATAAGAGGAGGTCAATATGAGTTGAATCCCTGTGAATTTTACCTGTAAATACCAGGACAGAAATACAACTAAAAGGGATAACATCCTATCATGCCAGGACCAGCATCCTAATACTATTCATTTGCTTGGGGGGAAGTTCGCTAATGTGAATGAAATGTCTGCATATCTCCTGTAACATTACATGAGCATGAGTGTAAGTGTTACATCAAGTTAGGATCAACCTGATAAGGGAATCACTGTGCCATCACTTCCTTAATTCCTTTACTCAGTGGTAAACCTGAATGCAGGCATTTTGGGCAAACAGAAGTAAAAATTCTGGATATAAACTTAATTCTGTATGGGATCTTTACCTCTTTGCAGCTGTACTTTTCCTGGGGGTAAGAAACTTGCAGCATTTACCTAAGTGGGCAACCAGACAGCACTACGAATGAGAAAAACTGAGTATCTGAGCAATTCACAAGCTGACATTTGTCTGCAGGAAATACTTAACAGGTAATTCGGAATAGGAAATTCAAAATGATGAAAGCTTGCAGATGGGCAGAAAAGGAGGTGAAATTTGTCAAGTCGATTTACTCATTAAGCTCAGTACTGCTAGGTGTGCTCTGGAATGTTGTTTTCCTCAATGTATGCCGAAGCACAACCATCCGCCTTTGCAGGTGCTCAGCATGGTTTGCTTTTCTTTTCAGCTGTTTGTTGTCTGACTAATTTCACATTATTTATTGTTTGCGTGAGGGTGGTGGCAATGTAATAAACTGCCTTTTGGGGAATGGTCTGACACGTGCTGAAAGATGCCTCCGTGACCCAGCAGGTTCTGTCCTGCAGCAACGCTCACCTGCATTTAGTGCTAGTGAAACACAGCGATCTCAAAGGAGACATATTTTGGGAAAACAAAGTGTTATCAAATTACTTAGGCAAAAAATAAACCATAGATACGCTCTGTTGCTGTAGGACCAAAGGTTTGATGCCCTCAGCAGCTTCTGAGCATAGGGATAGAACACAACACACAGTCCTAAGGATTGCTCGTGACAAGTCCGGGATTATCATTCCTTTCTAGAACTGTATTTTAAATTCTTTTCTTAAATGATATCCTGTTAAACTACTCTGGAATAGGAAAAGTATACTTTGCTGCAGAGACTTGGTATACAATATAAGAAAGGAACAAAACCAAGTTGGACTATTCAATTCAGGATCCAAATTATTGCCAGTACTTACAGAATGCTATTTTGAAAAAGGTTTAGGTAATAGTAATTTTTAATTTTTTTTTCTTTTATATGCCTAAATTTAATACTCTTTTCAAAGCAATTTGCTTTCAGAATTAATTTCCAAAAACATCAGCTTTTAAGAAGAAATTCACAGAATGTTCCTTCGTGAAGAGAAATTAGTATTATTCTCATGCAATCTAAGCATAGCAAGAACATATGTCTAAAACGCAAGAGCCTGAACCAAGACAGATAGCTTCTGGAGACTTCCACAAATCCAGCTCCTTAACATAGCAATAGCCATATATTAAAATCTTCCTGAAGAATAATACTGTTCACGGTTTTAGAACTCTGATGTGATAATGTGGAGAAATATCTTTCCTCTTCTGATCAATATTGGGGTGGGTGTTCATCTAAGAAACAAAATGATCTTGTGATTGTTCTAGTTAGATCAAGGGCTCAGAATGGTGGTCATGTATGTCTGATCAAAAGGTCCTTCAGCTCTTCCAGAGCTGCTCATTCTCACACCTAGCACAAAGCACTATAGCTGCCAGGTAAGTCCTAAAATTTAGGACTGGATTCAAGAGGCTTTTTTTTTTAAAAAAAAAATTAAGGTAGGTCAACTACCTCTTCCACTGAAACATTTGAAATATGGACAGGTTAAATGTTGCTATAAATAAAGCCTTTTTCTTGAAGCATGCAGATGCTCGGCATAGAAATACACATGGGTACAACTGAGCAGCAGCAGACAGAATGCAATCCATGCCAAGTTGCCATTCAAGGAAATACACCTGTGCTATGACATACAAGGTAAATCACAAAAATAAAGGGAGAATCCTAGAGTCTCCTCTGTAAGAAAGGCAATCATAACACTGAGAACTCGAAAGACCACCCATTTACTTTTCAGTTTACAGCTGAGAAGATCCCAACTGCACTTATACTTGTCACTGCAGGTTGTTAGTATCCCTGTTAAACAGGAAATTATTTTGAACTATGGCAACAGTACCTATAATGGTAATTTCAGTCAAAGTGTTGAATTCTGAGCAGACAATGCTCAGGATGAGAGGCATCAAATCCGTTCAGTGCATAACCTCACATGAATAGTCAGATAATTTTGCTTGAATGAGAAATGAACGCTGAAAAACAATACTGGAACTACACAGTGATTGAATTAAAAACACAATCAAAGCACTGGAATCATTCATTTCTTCAGCGATTCAGGTCCCTCATGGTTACAGGCAATCAGATTATACATGGGTAGCATACACAGATCTGAACAACTATTCCAAAAGCCACCTCACGAAGAGACCACTGAATACATACACCCTAATGTCCTACAACCAACTCGATTGCTGCAATTAAAAAAAAAAATAGTAAAATAATGTCCAAAAATGTCAAACTATGGTGTGTTGGAGGAAGATGCAGAAGAGATCACAGACATCAAGACAAAAAGTGAGCCCTGCTTCACATTATGCAGGAGTAATACTTGTAGCTAACACTTGGGCAATCAGGAGCTCCAGCTCTGGGAGTGCTACTGGTATGAGTACAGATGGGTGAACTTGGCTTCCCACAGTATTGACCACACACTTTGACAAGTCAGGCTGGTATCTGACCAGGAAAAGAGTTCATTGTGCTAAATTCATTACTATGTCTTCATTAATTAATGATTAGACATTAAATCACATCGAAGAGTTTGGCAATGTGACAGACCAATCACTAGCAGAATGATTGTAACAATAAATTTGCACGTATAAAAGGCTCCGGTATATTGGGAAACCAAGGCAGAAGGACAAACAGCATCAACATTGGCTGCATAAAGGGAAACTTGTTCCTAGTAAAACAAAGCAACAAGACAGGGAGACAAATCCTTAGTAAAGCGATAAGATAAATGGGTTATCATCATGCATATAGACCAGATTTTCTAAAAAAACTGGCTGTTCTCATCAGTGCTCTGCCCTAACAAATTTTGACTTTACAAATTACCTGAATCTTACAGATTCAGAAAAGACTATGTCCAATGCATTCCAATTATTCCTGTGTCCACTATCAGATGAAGTGTGTATTTTAACATTGTTTACAACCTATCCGAAAGCATAGAAATCTGAGTTAGCAGCAATTATGGAAAAAAGTAAACAGTCAATCCCTCTTTAAAAAAAATAAATCTTAATAAATTACACAAGATCAACAACACTTGAATTGTCTGAAAACCGAATTTTTCACAGGCACTATGGAAAACCACTGGTGGTTTGTTTTAATACTTCGAATGTCAGCGTTTCCTAGACTGACAGAATGACAGCTGTACAGCTGTACAGACGGCGATGTATTTATGTCTGCAGTCCCAGGGGAGCTACAGTGCTAAGGGTAAAGACATGCAGCAGGAAATTTCACTTGTACCTTAAGTATTCAGCTGACTCATCACAGTCTATTTTCTCTTATTACAGGGGAAAAAAAAAACCACTATGAAGTGAACAAAATAGTTGAAATACACATCATCTTGGGACATGCTTAATAAAACCGACAGCACTCTCACAGCAGAAGGATGGCTCTAGGCTTACACGAGGTAGAAAGGGGAAAATTTTAAGCCAATTAATGTAAGAATTTTGGTCTGAGAGCTGAGGATTCAGCTTTAAGATACATACTGAATGGATATTAGCTAAAGAGGTGACTGCTGTGTTTGTGTGTACATGTTTATATATATAAAGTATCAGTGGAGCCTGTTGAATATGTGAATTTCACAATATTGTTAAAACTTCTAGGTCTTTTCTTTTAATGATTGAATAATGAGATAAACAAATTAACCAGCATAGCTTTGAATGCAAAAATAAACTGAAATCTGATTTGCCTGAGATGTTCTTGCCTTCTGATATACCGTGGGAGAAATAAACAAATGCGACTTTACAGCACGGTCTGAGTGAGAAATACATAGTTTAGGTTTTCTTGTTAGTGTGGTTTTTGCTTCTTCAAATCTACAAACAAATCTGGTAGATACAGTTTAAGCTACTGCAAAAGAGCAAATGGAATGAAGAGAAAAACAGTATTTCTTGCCCTAGGCATGAAACAGTGCCCTTGAATTGGGTTACAATCAATTTCTAAACTTACATTATAGATAACATGTTTCAGTGATACCTCAAACAAATTAGATCTGACCAGTGTAATACTCTAAGTTAACTTGAATTGATGAAAATATTAACGCACTTGCTTTACCGAGCCCCAGCTGTCTAAAGTATAAACTCCTTTTGAGACCAAAAGCTACTTTACTCAGCTCTGCTCCATGGACAACAGATTTTAACAAAATCTATGTGGATTTGCAGTTAAGAAAGAATAGCATTCTGCATTAAGCAAATGCTCTAATTAAAATCCGGAATGGTAGAATGTGGCTTCTGCTTATTAGACAACAGTATTTTGGGAAAAGAAAAAAAATCCTGGCACAGACATGAGCCAGCATGCGGCAGAGTGAAAACTTAATGGGCAGCTGCTATTGGGCATCCTCTAATTCTGTCAGGTACCACAGAATCCAAAACTTATATAAATCTAAAGGGGTTGACTTCAAAAGTTTGATTTGAACATAACTTATCCTATGTGGAAATAAGCTTTGTTTCAGAATTAAACCCTCACTATTAATGTCACTATGCCAGACTTAATTTATAAGTTTTAATAAGTGCATTCAACATTTTGTAAATCAGAAGATCAGAGATTCAAGTTTAATTCCAGGATTTAAACTGTTTATCTTGCTTCTTTTTCACAATGAGGTGTTTAAAGCTACGTTCCCACTTATATCTTTAGAAAACTAAAACTTGTCCTAGTGAGGCAGATGGGAACAGCAAGTGACTGACATTTGGAAAAATTAAGTCAAAACTTACTTAGGAACCTAAATCTTGCAATTTAATTTGTACATCTAATTTGATGTACCTGCTTGTATATACCCTGGCTTCCATTTACATGGAAGTCAAGAGTTCCCACTGATAAATCAGAGAAATATCACTGCTACTCAACTTGGGATACATAAACTGTGTATCAAGATAGGATTTTATATTAAGCTGTGCTCTTCTTTGGACAGGCCTATGGTGTCTCTGCCATGTAGAGACATGAGAACAGTAACATCTACCTGCAGAATAGGACAAGCCATATTTATATTAGCAAAGTATTTGAAAGAATAACTTAATAAAGGGTGTGCAATAAATTAATTGTTCATTTTGGTAAATCCAAACTAAAGTTGTAGAAGCTTATGCTTCAAATAAATTGATTAAAAAAAAAGAAAAGAAAAAAACCACGGTTAATCTACAGCCTGTATTTATACGCATGAAACGCTTAAATATTGAGACTGGGATTTATTTTTTTTAAAAAAAGGCAATCCAAATTGC
This sequence comes from Caloenas nicobarica, assembly GCF_036013445.1. Taxonomy (NCBI): domain Eukaryota; kingdom Metazoa; phylum Chordata; class Aves; order Columbiformes; family Columbidae; genus Caloenas; species Caloenas nicobarica. The sequence goes on from NC_088256.1 coordinate 9,559,547, forward strand.
ACCTTGCCTCCAGGTAAAGTTAAAGCTGTTCTATGCATAAAGTAAATTAAGTTCTAATGCATCAAAGATGCACAGAAAGAGCAGTTTGATTTTTGCTTTGCTTTGCTATTCAGATTATCTCTCAGGGACTATTTCCCCCATGGATCAAAGTGTGACTGTTTGCTAGGAGCAGTGACACGGAAAAATATCTCCGGATGTATTTCCAGCACAGAGTGCCCGCATGTAGGCTCTGTGCCCTTCTGAACCTGTGCCACTGACTCTGAGCACGGAGCAACTCTGCTCGTGCTCACAGCGCTCTGTGCAGGTGAACCTTCTGTACCAGCAGCCGTATAAGATGGCAGAACTTTTCATAATGCTCTGCCCGAATACTTGAAAGGAAGGGCAGCAAAACCAGCAGTGCTTTGGTTTCTTTCGAGAAAAGCTGAATGTGAGAGTCCACGATTTAGGCTGTCCTGAGAATTGAGCAGAGAATAACAGTGCCAGGCTGGGTCTGCACAGGCAAGGACTCCCATCGCCGTATTGTACAGTCACAATCTGGTTTAATTTCTCGCTGAAAGCAATAAATAGGACTTCAGCTCCACTATCACGTGGTATACACCACTGGGCAGTATCACTAATTGTTTATGTTACAACTAGCGTTGATTACAAGCGTAACAAAATCTCTACCCTGCAAAACTCCATCTGACAGAGGCTTGAATGCAGAACAACGCAATTTCTTTTGATGGAATGTACTGGCAGTGTCCCAGGCCTAGTCGAGCACGGAGCAAACAAGCAGCCTGTAATCTGTTGATGCAGTAATGAAGGCGGCCAGAAAGATCCTTACAGATTAGCAGGCAATCCGGGAGAGTCTCACTGTATGCTAACTGCTTCTCTGCTGGCAAATGTGGAATATGCTTAGGAGTGCTATTAAGGAAAAAAATAACGAACATCGTGGTTCATGCTTCCCTCACTAAAGTGGGCTTTTCAATCAAAATTGAAGAAACGTGGCATTCAATGCTAAAAACACAGGGTGATGTTTTAAAAGGATTGCAGCAGACATTCAGTTGCATACCTGAATGCACATACAGCTGCTGAAAAATATGAATACAAAGGGGGAGAGATAGTGAAAAGAGAAGCGAATGATCAGTCATGTCTGTGCTTTATTTACGAGGCTGGACTGGCTGTGGGACAGGCTTGTTTTCCTGTCAGTAATCATGCAAAATTCACCACCATTCCTGTGTTTTAGTATACTAACTTTCTTCATTTTATCTCCCTGGATAGATATTTTCAGGGATAATCTTGCAGAAAATTTTGGATTATCTGCATTTGAAGAAAATTATTCACATGCTAAATAAGGAAACTATCCTGGTACAAGGTACCAAGTAAATAAGATGGGAGAAACTACTACGTCACACTTTCAACTTCTAGTAACCAGGTTTGTGATACTGATCTTTACATTATCAGCCCCAACGTTAGTCAGACATTTCTTCTCATTGCTCTCCCTGAAAACAAAAAATCAAATCCTCAAGAAAACAGACACTCAGAGAAGCCAAACTCGCATTCTTATTCCACCTGACCTCAGGAAGCCAAAAAAGTTTATGTTACATAAACAGACTTCAAAGCCCAAAATGATGGAAGGACTCAAACTAATAGAGGCATTTATGACCTGACCTATACAAACATGTCAAGAAATGGCACTTTGTCTGTAGTTACCCTGTACAAACCACAGAAAAAGGTTTTGGCGGTCAGCAAGTTACTGAAGAATCAGAAAAGTGTATTTCAAAACATTTTTATTTTTTCCAAACTAAGTGAAAATTTCCATAAATCAAGGTTTTAAAGGTACTCTGCATAAACGAAATAAAGATAAAATGAAGGTAGAGATCGATTAAACTAAAACATTTGTTTGGTTTTCTAAATGAAAAAAAAAAAGTTAATTTATCCAGTAAATATTAAACATATTTCCACAACAAAAAGCAGCAGCTTCTACCACTTCTATTTCAAAGTTCTCAAAAGCTTGAAAAAAACCCCCAGTTTTTTAAAACATTTATTCAATCTTGATATATTCCTCTGGGAAAAAATGATGCAAAGGTATCACATGTATTCCCTGAGATTAGGGCTTTATCATACACAATATAAGCACTGTGGGTCTACAGTTCCCAAACCATCAAAACTCCAAGGCACAGCCAGGATATGCTCAGCAATTTGGAAATTTAGATACTTTCAAGGCCTGGTGGATTTATGGGGAAAGCCCAGATCACCGCACAGCACAAACAGAGAAGCTCCAATCATTTATATCGGTCATTGCTAAAAGAACCGTTTTTTATGAGCAGGTCTGAACCACTATCAGGGGCTGCCACATGTCAGGCAGCCCCATGAGATAAGTATTCAAAGAGAAATAAATCGGGCACACCTGTGGAAAAAATGGGAGCATAGAATAACCGAAGGCTGTTTGTAAAAATGCGATTACATGACATGATCGGAAGACACCAAAAACCAGTTGTTAGTATTAGCTGATGATTACACGCCTGGCCACCTAATTTTCTTCTTATACAAAAGGGTCCATTCCTGATACTTACTTTTAGATATGCAAAAATTTAAATAAAGACAAATCCTTCCTTATATTTGGCTATATCATTGAACATGATCAGTATTATCTAGAAAGGGGAAATGGTCTAATAATTTGTAATTATCACATGAATTTTAAAAGACCAAAATGTGTATTATTGCTTAAAAAAGAAAGAAAATTAAATAACAGCATTAAGATTTCACTAAAAGAAAGTATCTGGGGATTTACCAGTAACTGCCAACCCTGATCTTACTCTTATTCACCTTTGACAAATCACCTTGAGTTGGGACACTACATTTCAAAATATGAAAGTGGTGGGCTCATAAAAATATTGATCCAGATCCCATTGAAGACACTATGTGCTACTTAATGGATGTAAGCATATGCTGAATTAGACTCATAATCGTAAAGACTTTCATGGGAATACACGGCTGCCAAACCTAGAATGTTCATTTTACAAGACTTTCATAGTGTGAGACTCTGTGTACCTGTAAAGATAAATATCCCAGTTCTGCAAAACTTAAGGCAGAGAGTGCTCAGTAACAAGGAGATTTTCTGTATTTTGTTCTCCTTGGTTATTGTGAAGAAGAATATTGTATTTCTACATACTTTTCAAAGATTTTTCTCATACTTCAGCTGAAGACTTCATTGTTAATCTTCCCACACTATCTGGTAGTGTTGCTTCATAGCAGTTCATAGACACTATTACAATAGTAACAGTAAAGTATTTGCAGTATACCCTTTTGTAGTAGTAGATTTAACTAGAGAAAGGACAGACTTCCCGAGGCCTGTAGTCAGTTCTTATAGAGTGGAAACGTCCACCGGCTCCCCTGCCATCCCTCATTCTCCCAGGGCAGACACTGGGTCTGTAGAGCTCCCCATAACCCCCTGGCCTCGGTGCTGTTGCACCTGGAACTTCCCACCATGAACCTGATTCATATTCATGCTTTCCTAGGCAGAAAAATATGTGATTATTTCATAATTAATATACATACTAACAGTTTTGCTGAAACTGCATTTCTAGTACTTTCTGATTTTTCAGTGGATGCTTTTGTAATTGTATTATTTCCTTCTTCCATGTAATTTCCTAGTTTTAAAAGCAACTCTCACCTCATTCATTCCACTAAAACAATTAAAAATTCAAAACCTTTCTATTTGCCACATTACATCCATGCTCATTGACTGATGAAATAACTGACAGCAGAACTAGGTTCCTGTCCCCTGTAAGAACCAGAAATGTGCTGAAATACAACATGCATGTCACATATATTTCAACATCTTCTGAGTAAATCACAGATTTTACTTCTTCCCTAGATTCAATTCCTGTCCCCTCAAGCCAAGTGCCTTTTAGATCAAAAGATCATTTAAATACCCTACAATGCGCATGTACAGTTGCTTCAGGAAGAAATCGTCTTTACTCCAAACCGCTGAGGATGCTACACACCTAAGAGACACAAAGATGCGCTCCAGCTCCATCGTACACTGTCCCACATCAGACACTGCTACAGGGGCCGCTTTTTCTAGTAAATCCCCTTAGGTTGCTGAATTCAGGGAATAATAACAGATGGCTGCAGAATAACATCAGATTCATGTGAAAAATGGAACTTTTTGATAAATATTGTCAATATCTAGCAAAGGGCTGAAATATATATCCTCACTAACTTAAGCCAGACAGATTGGCAATAAAACCTTCCACGCTGAAGTCAGAAAAATGCAAAAGGGTCTTAATTCCTCCTGTCATTAAAAATCTGAGGAAAACAGGAGAAAGAAGATCTGTAAGGTAAAGGTTAAAGCCAATCTTGTAGAAGTCACGATAATTTTAGGTTCTGAATTGCAGAAGTATCTGATTAGGCATTATTGTTCCCTATAGTCTGGAGAACAATAGAACTGTGATCACTGTAAATAAATATTTTGCTTTGTGTGTTGGTTAAAAGCTGGAAAGTAACTGCCAGGCTTACTTTTCCCCTCTGAATTGTGAAACGTTCTGTACGGGTTCAAAGCTCCTAACAATCAAAGGCAGAAATGCGGAGATGACTGCCAATTTCCTATGGCTGTTACTAAGCAAATATTTTATGACAAAACAGAAAATAATCAAGGCGGTTGTAGGGAACAAGGAAACATGTTGAATAACATGGTAAAAGGATGGAATATAAAGCGTATTGGAAAATTCACATGCCTACATAGATTTTGAGTTTCCCAGTGGAAGTCTCTACAAGATTATGTTCCTGTAACTGCATTAAGCAAGAGATGGTCACATTTGGTTTCTTTGTACGGAGCAACACTGAAGCTGATGGGATAAACAGGCACCGTCTCAGGGTGGTGAGATATGTGACCTGTGACTCAGCGACAGACAATTGTTGAAGCTAAAAGTCAGTATTTTTGTCAGTCAAAACACAGCGCACATTCCCCATTTCTATGTCTCGGTATTTCAATATTTCTGCCAAAGTGCTGAGGAACTGCGGTTCTCCCGCTACCTTCTGCTGCTTTCCAGCACAGAGCAAGCTGATAGAGAAAGAAATGGAGTTTGTTGTTGTTTAAGAGTTATCTGAGCTTTTTGTAGATATACATTTACAGAATGTTATTATTGTCTGCTTTCCCCTTATTTCCATTTTCTGAAGCATTTCTGAAAGAAATCTACATGCTGTAAGGAAACCTCTAATGGACATGCTAATATAAATTATACAGATGGGTGAGCTAAGGATTTATCAAGAATTCCAACTGTTAATCTTCCTTTGAAGTGTTTGGATTCAGCACACCCACACTATAAACCCAGAGGTGAAGTGATAATTTTTGTAAATTGAAAACACAGACACACTGAGCTCCCAGTTATTTAAATGGTTGCTCGTGGGATTTACCGAAGAACTTGATTAGTTTTTGAGAGAAAGTTAGATGACATGGTTACGGAGGATAATGAGGAATCCGACTGCACTCTACTCACGGGTTTCTCACCTGCCATAGCTGAAACACACCTGCTGTAACTGTTACAGTGCAGTAGTGAAACAAGTGTCCAGAACCAGCCTTCTTAAAACTCAACTGTTTCTTTCCAACAGAAACTGTATTTGCTTTAATTGCAGTTATATCCTCAACTCTACCAATGTTTTGATTTCTCCTTGAGCTTCAGAATCAGATAGTTTGTTGGTTGTAAATAGCACACATGAAAGAATAATTATTAATGCAATTATCAAACTTACCATGAATGTCAAAAAACAACAACTCTTCAATAAAACCTACTTTATAAGATTAAAGCTTCCCAAGAGACCCAGAGACTTTTACATGTTTTGATCTGGAAATGAATGTAAAATAATACTAACGACAGCAAATCACACCATGTATGAACAACTCATTGCTCCTAACAAGAAGGTATTGAAAGAAAGCAAAATTCCAGAATAATAGAGAGAAGAAAGTAGACAAAGTCCTGCCCATCAAAGGTAACTCCTGAAATCTAGGACAAAACACTGTAAAGGTCTGTACATAATTGACATTGCTGCTGTAACCTGTGCTCAACAGACATGACCATTTCGCTTTGTAGTTTACAAGGACTGTGAGTTGATGAATGTCCTCTGTTTCTATCAAAAAAGTCTCCAAGGGGTCATAAGAAGGTATGAAAAATCAGGAAAAAATAATGTTTTATGGATGAAAAATGAAACCCAAATGCAGAAGGTAGAGGGATGGGACTAAGAGAATTGATCCTGAAATAGCATTAAAAAAAAAAAAAAAACGACAAAAAAACACATCCCAAACAAAAACCACAATGCATAGGGAAAAGGTAGAGTGAGCAGTGACATGAAGGTCCTGGAGAAAAGTAGAAGAAATAGGAGAAAATTAAAAAGGGGAAGGGGAATGTAGGAGAAATGGGCAGGAACAGGAATATCGAAGAGAATAGCACATAAACTAATTACGTTTGTTTTTCCTAGAATCTTAGCTGCCAAAACATTGACCTCACTTTATGGTATCAGACTCCAGAAAGCCTATAATTAAGTCCCCTGTTTGACTAAATAACCAAAACTTCTTTATTTTCCAATGGTTACTGTTTTGCCAACATACTTAATATTAACAAAGACATTGACTAATCAAAGTTTAATGCCAGGTGATTATTTCTGATAGTATAGGAACCTTAAAAATTGCATCTAGAGTATAAGAAACTATTTATAAGCAATTAAGGTTATATTTTACATTAAATATTGTATTAAATCAAACTGCGTGAATATGCAATATAATTTGCCATCACATCTGAAATTCCTTAATAAGTAATTTCTGTGAAAGAGTTATTTCAATCATTACTTATTAAATAATACTCACCAATTATTGCCAGAAATAAAGTGAAAGTGTTAGCTCCTGAAGAGCGTATCTTTCTTTGAAGGATATTCCTTATGTAGAAGGGCACAGGGAGAAAAAAAGCTGTGCAGCTAATTAAAAAACACTACACGTGCACACACAGAGACACACACAAAACAATACGCTCATCTGCTAAAATGATTTTAGTTTCTGGTAATATCAAAACTTCCTTCAAGCATATTAATTTACAGGTGGTCTAATTTACCCAGTTTTGTGCCAGCCCCCCATGTGTACAAACCATTCAAATGTACATACACACATTTAACTTCAAGATAGACTGCACTGAAGTCCTTTTAATTTTAAGGTTGGGAAAAGTAATAGTTCGGAAACGTAACTCCACAGAGTAATAAAGTAAAAGCTATTGCTCTTATTACTACAATTAAACTATCATGACTGCGAACAATAATTTTCCCCATTTTTGTATAGCCTGTAAAGGTTAAAAAGAAGAAGAACCGATTCTTGTTTTATCAGCAACTGAAAGCTTTAAGGCAGTGATTTTTTGAAATAAATCATTTAGGTAAATATGTATCTAGAAATAGATTCGTAAAGACAGAGGAGATGGAATGAAACAAAAGGCAGTACAGAAGTGAAGTTGTTCCTTATACAGAGCTCAAAGGAATTATGAAGTCAAACTTTATGCAGGTAACATGCTTTTATTTATTATCCCTTCCTTTGTGCCTTGTAGCACCACTGTAGCCCCACTCCTCTTAATCACCTTGGTCAATGATTTGCTCAGCTTCTCTGGCTGTACATTCAGCCATGAAGGAAAAAAGACTTGAAAAATCTACTCTGAGCAAAAATCGTGACATATTTTAATGTAGTAACACGAGTCTGAGCTTGCTGAGTCTTTTGTGATATTAGATACCTGACACAGAAGATTATTTTGTCAGGAATTAAGAGAGACGTTGATTTTGGAGGAGACGAGGAAAAAGGTGGACAGTGCCGGAAAGGAGAATCACGGTGTAATGGTAGAGGAATCCCATCTGAAAATGACTCAGGATTCTGTTATCACAAGGTTTAAGTAGTATAAAGTTTGAGGTATAAGATAAAGTATAGATGTTTTCCTCCAACATGAATCTCCATCTGGGCTGTTCACTGACATTAAACAGACATTTCTATCTTACAGGAGACTATGACTGTCTGATAAGAGAGACATGACCTTTCCTTTTCCTCTCTCTTTTCCTCAACAAAAATGGTCTACTTCAAAATGTCATGGAAGTGTAAGAACTTAATCTCAAATCTGTCACAGGACCAATAGATTCATTGCCAATGCAGTATCTTTTTTTTTTTTCTTCATTCTTAACGTGTGGTAAATAGCAAATGAGCCTTTGCTTTCCTAATTACAGTCGCTCTTGAGCTTACCCTCCACAGAAGCACAGAATGTAAATGACAATACATTAGATGAACTGAACTTTCCCTTTTTAAATTATTTATTCAGGATTTCAAAATAAATGTAAGTATCTATGACAATCCCTCATACACATGCAATAAACTATTTTCTTTGAACAAGTATGTGAGATCATGTTTTTGATGATTTAATTGGTAAGATACTGATTATTTTACTTCAAAACATGCTCCTGTTTTACCAAAAAGTAGGAAATGCTTCTCAACGGCGGTCCTGAAAGCCTTCAAAATTTAACACCGCAGTCATACTAATACTGATCGGCTCAGAAATAACACGAGAGCCGGTTTTCTGATGGCAGGTATTTGCTCCTGGCTCTAATAGTGGCGTACAGAGCGGTTACACACCTGAGCACAGCTTTCAGACGGGAGGAGTGAGACAAAAAAAAAATAATAGTGTGTTCAAGTCCTTTCTGAAGTTCTGTATATGAGAGTTTATTTCTTCTGTGTCTTTAGGGTGAAATGCACTCGCTTTAATGTAAGTCCTCTGAGTAAATAGGTCTGGAAGATACTAAACTTAGTTGTCCACTTACCATCGCTCAATGACAATCTGTATTTTGCTGAGTTCCTATTTATAGAGTGAAGTTTAATGAATTATACTTGAATTCTCCATGTGAATGCTCTGGAAAGATCCAGCTACCTTTTCTCATGATTTTGAAATACCTTCTTCTTTAGGACAGAGATAATTTAAATTCATTTCGGGAAGAAAGTGGACATATAAAGGATGTATAAAGAACAGATAATTCATTTGATATTTCAGTCAGCTTTCCTTTTCGCAAATGGTACTATTAAGAAAAGCAGAACTCTTTACTTCCATTTCCCAGTAAGTCTTGATTAAAATACAGCTATAATGCATGCCTTTTAATTGACTTCAGATGATGTAGAAAATGTAGTAGTATTACAGATACTACCTGTTCAAAAGAGATCAATGGATTATCCAAAATGTTAAGAGCGTAAGTTACAGTGAAGACTCAATCTTACAATGAGCTCGATGTCCCCTGCTTCAACCCAGGTGCCCGTGGTTTCCACTGACTTTACAAAAGGTTAAGAGGCCTCAGTACTTTGTGAGATTGCATCTCAAATGCACATAATCTCACACACATTTGTGAGGTAGTATTGAGTTCACGGACATTACTGTTTAAATTGATACTATGCAATTTTAATCCATTTTAATCCATAACTTGAAAAATCTTCTTCTTATTTACTAAATGAAAGTAATTCAATACAGTCAGAAAAAGATAAAAAGAATGTTATATATTTTTAACATAATTCGATACTGTTCTGCTGGAACTTCTTTTCAGCGAAACTCTTCAAAGCTCGGGCTTGGAATTGAACCTCTTAAGAATTGCTCTGACTTTTAGTGGGAGCAAAACACAAAGATCATCCAAAAGCCTTTAAGAGTTTTGCACCTCATTTTAGGATACAACACAGCAGAGACCATGCACCGACGGCTGAACATGCTAGAGCAAATCACAAATTAACAACTCGTATCCAGCAAGCTGTCAATTATTTGCCAACAGTCAACCTGTATGTATTTCTGAAGCTTCCCCCATGCAACGCTGCGTAGGCTGCATCCCGGGTGAAGTTTCCAGGCGTGCAGCACTGCGAGGTAATTGCACAGTATGTGGGAAAATACATGGGAAAGCGTTACAAGGTAGTAAAACATTATTATGCAGTGGAAAGCCTCCAACTTTTAAAAAAGCCTAGCTTTATTTATGTGCTATCCTGCAAATTCAATTACAGGACTGAAAATTAGCTACAGGTTTTCTACTTAGAAGTGCTTGTACTCATTTTAGCATAGACTTCTTTCTGTCTCTATGCCTAAATTATTCCATTAAACACAGGAACACAGTGACAATCTTCTGCAGCTGCAAATTCTGCTCGGTGCTCTCCTAATGTGGACTGGTCAGATTAATATACCATGTAACCCATCTTCTCTGAAACATCAGTATTTCATTTACCATTAACTTTATGAAAAAACGTCAGCGAAAGAAGAGGAAGCTATCCATATACATACATTTGCCTGAAAGGGTTAGACAGACAGATTTCATTTGCCTTTGTACTACGTAAGAGAGAATTTCATTTACCATTGTACTGTGTAAGAGGGAAGAGTATCTATGCTTAGAAAGTGTCTAAAGAAACACCCATAGGTTTCATCTCTGAGTACAGTTTTACTCACATATTTCAATTTAAAAGTTCGAAACCAAGGTTTGCAAGTGGAATCATGAATCTATTCCTTCCTTCTCCTTCCCAGTATGCTTTTAAAATCTTTAGGACTATAGGACTGTTATAATTTCACTTAAATAGTAATGTAAATTTAGCAAAAGAGGGATTTTACAATTGCATTATTTTATAACTCCAGCTTGAAAAAGACAATAAGGAAAACACCAAGCAGGACAAAATTCACATTTTCTCTAACTTGAAAGTGACAACGCGCAGCAAAGATTCACCATATTTTGAGAAATCGATGGTGTCATATTTTTATGAGCTCAGATAACAAGTTCTCTAACTCTGAAGCCAGTTTCCTCAACCAGATTTGCACACTTTTACTTGTCTGGCTGCCCTAAACTATCCTGGAATAGATTTTGCTGCAAAGACTTATTAGACAATTAAAAAAAAAAAAAAAAAAAGCACGCTAACGAAGCTGTCACTGTAGGTATTATAAACTAAGCTCATAATGGGATTATTCTTTGGAAAATTTGTTAAAGAAATGAAGTACGTGGTGCAGCAAGCTTGGAGAAAAATTAATGAATTCACAGATGCTCACCTTAATGAACAACAGATTGAGAATATATTATTAAATTCAAAAGGAAAAGTTTGCATATGTTGTCAAAATTAGGTTTTGATCTTTACAAGCGTTGTGCTCATGTGAATAATCAATTAATAATTGATTAAAGGCTTCCTCCAAATTTATCATGTCGGTTCAATTTATTATTTATTTATTTTCTCCTGAGAACCCAATAGATCAATGTGTGAATAGGTTCCTCCTGGGCACTTTAATATATAATATCTATCTCTGATAGAAAATGTCCCATTAAAGTGCTTCAGAAGTTGTTGTATTGTTATGACGAAGCAACAACCACCTTCATAGCACAAGAATGCTTTTTGAGAAAGATTTTTTTTCACCTTCCCCATGTTTGTGCCTAAGTAGTAGAAGTGTAGAAATCACCTTTCCCTCAACATGAGAGAGGAATTCGACCTGCACCAGCCTTGTATCCGTGGCAGTAACCACCGGCCTTACAGACCAAGAGGTGGGAAGGGATGTGTGCCCGGCCCCCAGCCCTTACAGAAAACCCAGGCATCAGTCCCCTTGCCCCTGGGAAAAGGCCATCCAATTCACAAGGCATTTAGAAAATGAGAAAGTAGCATCACGAATAACTGCAATTTATGGCATTCTAATTTAAGGAATGAAAGCTAACTACAAATCTGTTCCTGTAGAGCTACTTCGCATGTAATCCTCAAATAACTTGAAATTCAGGGCTGGAAGAAAACCTCTGCTAAACAAGGAAAGAACTTTATCATTTCAGTGCTTCTCCTTAAACAGCAGGCTGGACTTTGGGCCAGTCCTGTATGCAATGCCATAGAAAATTAACAGCAACGAACATCATGGCGCTTAACGAGCTCCCTGCGGACGGTGGGGAGGCACTGCCTGGGTCCCGCCTGCTGACAACCAGCAAAGCCTCAGCCCGGAGAAACTGCTGGTATTTCAGCGGATTAACTGTTTATATCAGTATCCCGAGTGTTCAACCATGCAGCACAGCAAGACATAGCGAGAAAACACTTTACTATAAATAACTACATCTTTGTTACAAAAAAAAAAATTATATCCTTTATATGACTTTTTCCCTGGCTTATAAAGTAGAAGGGAGCATGGTGTCTACTACTGACCCTGAATTGGGGAAGAAACCACAGAACAAAACCAGCACTCTGTTTTTCATCAAAAACAGGGCAGTGAAATGATGGTGACAGGGAATAATGACAATTTATGGCATTAGAAAGGAGCACAAGCAATTTTGCATCTATGGGTTAATGTTACTCCTCTCAGGTTTGTTTCACGTTGGTTACAACAACATCTATAAAACCCTTAGAAATAACCCTTGCTGTTCCCGGTCTAGCTAAGCCACCTACCAGGGGTTAATCCACAACATTTATGGTTAATAAACACATTGACAGTTGTTTCCATACACTTTGTATCCATAAAGATCAATACTTTAGAGAAAGCACAGATTGAGTAAACACATTAGGATTTTTTGTAAGTCTGTAAAAAAAATTAGCCCACACACATTTACCTTACTGCATAAAACTCAGCCCACAAAACAACCAGGAGTACAGCCTAAATATTGTTTTATAACTGAATCAGATTCCAGAATTTGTTTTATGGGAAAACACAAACAAACAAAACCCCTTAAAGACTATGGTAGACCACATTGAAGAAAGAACCCAGATTTCTACCAAAGTCAGGCAAATTACAAAGCAAACTGCACATTCAAAGCTGTAAGTCATAAGAAAACTCTCTTTGAAATATTCTTCCACTGCCTATTCCTTCTGGCAGTCACAATATGGAATACTCCTCATTTACTCACAAGAGTTAAGCCCTGAGCTTTATCACAGAGCAAAGGGAAGAGCAGTGGAGTCAGTTCGATGCTTGGAGTCCCACTCACTTTCTGAGCAGCTGATCACCCTCTGCAATACAGTACAAGATGAAATTTCGAGACAAACACCACCTGCAGCTCTTCAACACATTTAACTCACTATTAGAGGCTTAAATTGGCAGCAAATTGAACTGGGACAACTAGGGAAACGACTCTACTTAGCAGCTCACCCAAAGCCTCTCCTGGAGGATGCTGCTCTGCAAACCCGCTGCAAGATTGCCCCGCGGCCTCTGCTAATGCAGCTCATGGGCCAGAGGGCTAAAGGAAACAGCTTCTGGTTTTGTTACCTGGTTCGGTTTGAGGAGAGATGTTTCAGGAGAGCCCGCATCCCACCGCAGCGGTGTCACCCTTCCCCATGCAGGTAAAAAACGTGGTTGTTGCAGTTCAGTGCGGAGCTCCTGGTAAACCTACACCCAAAGAGTTTGTCACTCCTGGTGGGTTTCTTAACAGCCTTTCTTCTAGCACTACCTAAAATGTTTTTGAAATGGCTTGGCAAAACCAGAAAGTGAAATAAATTTCATGCACGCACATGCAAATACATGGAATATACAAACAAAATTAGTATATACTGGCTACAAATTTAATAACTCTTTCTTTCCTGTAAATACAAGCTGTCCCTACAGGAATCCTAAACCAACGTAAACAGTATTTTGGGATAAGATCACTGTCACCTCAATAGCTCTCAAAAGTTATGAAAGAGTGTTTTTGCTTTATAACACTGTATGTATTAGCAAGCTATAACATAAAGTGAATTTATGCCACCATAAAACCAGCCAAAAATCTCAACACAAAATCAACACCCTCCTGCCAGGACTTAAATAGCAGAGCTTATTTTCCAAGGGACATGGGAAATAAGAGTTCATTTCTATACCAGTTCTCTTTCACTGAAATTCACAATTTTTCAAATGATAATATAAGCTTAAAATATTAATTCCCAGGTTTACTTTAGATGAGCCATTTTTTAATACTAGTAATTTAACTTGGAGCTGTAGAGCCTCATCAAGAACATTTCACAAAAGTATTCCTCACATATAAATTCATTCAAAAATATTCCAGATAAGGGCATAATTTAACAAATCTTTCACCTCTAAAATAATAATTTCAAACTTGGTAAATAGAAAGCTATCTTGTTCAGATACAGAATATTCTGAAACCTAGGCAAATAGAAAATGAAATAATGTACTTTGCGAGGGTTGATAACAAAGCTTGTAACCAAGCATTATTTTCCACCTGGCTTTCGCAGACCCTAGAAAATTTGTTCGGTAAATTCAAATGCATATTATTAGCTCATAATGGAAAACATCCACGTATTCTTCAAGATTCAGCAAAAACACTAAAAGGTGAGCCCTTCTCAACTCTCCGCTTTTGGAAATGGTTCAGATCAGTTGCAATACATATGGAAACTGGTCATCAGAGACATTTGTTTAATAGCTTTATTAATTCTGTTTGTTTATTGAAATTCCTTAACCAAATTGAATATTAATGTTATTTCCTGCAAGACATCCCAACAAGCCTAATTCTCAGAAGTGTAGCAACTAATTAAAAAGTTGCATGAATGAGAATTGGGTTACCCTTCACTTTATCAGCAGACCCGTACATCAAAGCATAGATTTCCTGTACTTACTTAGATTGAAAGCAATTTAATTATAAATCAGAATGTAACTGCAATGTAAATGCAATTTATCGAAACAAAAGATGCAATTGTAACAACGTAAAAATGTAAATTCACAGACTACATAAAATATAATCTTTTGCTGCGAAAATATATGTTTTTTGAAATACTATAAAGACGGCAGTGAAGTGCTGAAGACCTGCAGTAAAACTAAGGAAAAGAAAATTAAAGCTTTATAAGAAGAGCTCTTTTTCTACAGAATTGGTCATATTTGCCAGAGATACCACTCTCATACAACTATTCTTATTATCTTTCCTCATTTTAAAATTACTTTGAAGCATAAGAATAAAAAGAATAAAGATGATGAGTATTGAACAGTTGAGTCTAGACAATAGACTCAAGCTGGCCTTTATCTTTTCTTGAGAGACCTTCTGAGATTCTGTGATACGGTACCTTTTTTTTTTCTTGCTGAGAAATGGATGACTGAAGTCAGCAAATAATTTAGACAAAACACAGGTTTCACAAGCCTACTCAGAAGAGTATTTCTCTGATGTTTTATTTTCTGTATAAGAATGGCTCTATTCATTTTACTCATTTAAATACAAAAAAAAAAAAAAGTGGCACTAAAACAAGGGAGATCTTCCCATGTGTTCCCAACAACTTCAAAAGAACAGAACTATTATATAAAATCACATCAGACAATATTTTCTGGTTTAGAATACTAGGTCTTTTCTTAAACGTGAAGAACAGATTAATTATGACTGTTCACATCATCATTTATATGAATTAGTCCTTCTTTGCCACCCAGAGTATTATTACTAAGAGCCAGAGATGAATAGGGATGCATACAGAGACATGAAAGTGCTTTATGTGTTTGCCAAGATTATAATTTGTTGTATACGTAACATTCAAGACTAGAAATGCAATGTGCTTGCAAATACTGGTTTTCTTTAAAAATATATGACTGATATTCATATTCCTAGAAGACAGCTTTCAACTGCTTACAAACAATCTGTTTGAAAAACAAAAAAGAGAGCAGAGTGGGGATGGAAGGCAAATGGACCGTTAATAAAAACATTAAAAAATATTTTTTTTTCCCATTTCCACTGTTAAAGATTAAAAATCTACAAATTGTAAATAATACACAGTTGTGAATTTGTAGTGAAACATGAATTAAGTAGGTACTAGGGAGTTCGCTTATTGAACAGACTCTGAGTGAAGCAGAGTCTGACGCTGGCAGGATCCAGTGGAAGCTCAGGTTTAGTAGAGTCAGACTGTATCATTACGGGAGCAGCAGCTCGTGTGCTGCTTAAGGAGGAATTCCCCCTGTACAGCAACTCAGCAATGAACTCAGCTCCAGCAAGATGCTGGTACAAGGACATAATTAAAGTTCCTACTAACTGGAAGAATAATCAAAGTCTTCTTACACGATCAAGTATCTCCGGCCCTGATTTTAAGACAAAATGTCCAACTTGTCTAAATTACAGGCAAGATTTTGTTTTGTAAATTTTCAAGCATAAAATTGCAAGGTGAACAATGCCCATATTTCCTTTAAATTTGCAGCTTTGCACTCCTCAAAACACTTTCTGTCACTTCGAATGTAAATGCAAAGTTCTCATTTTCCTAGACGCACCTGCCGTGGCCAGTGCTTCTGGCAATCCCATCAGGCTTTTATAATGATATCGTTATTCTAATGCTTGTGAGCATCCACAGGCAGTAACCAATGACTCTAACACAATAAAGACCAAGCGAGAGAGCTCTAGACATATTCTGGAGAGGTGTTTAAATGTCACCTATCCTTTGTACCAAAACAGGCATTCCTTTCTCCCAAGCTTTCAAGGCCAATATGCATAGACTTTTATAAGAAATCAGACAATACAATAAATCAAAGGTCATAAAAACCTTATTAAAAGTCTGGTTTAAATGCCCCTTTTAAAAATAGAAAACAACAACAACAAACAAACAAATAAAAGCAGTCAACCTTGTTTCAAAAGACATGTCAAAAAACTCCCGATCATTTAATGACTCAACTTCTTGCCATACTTGCCAAAAGAAAGTTATTTATGCCACTGGTAATTTATTTTCTTTTTGCTTCTAAATTAAACAGAATTGAAATGATGTGAGAGTGGTTTTGATTTCTCTGAATCAAAGGTATGATTAAAAATTAAAGCCAAAGTGCCATTTTCCACAATTCTGCGTTCAATATCTATGATACGTGACACACGCGACTGCTTCGTTGTGTGTGCATGCCTCAGCTGAGAAACTAGCTCCGTGAAATCTACTCCCACCTTTGAAAGTCCCACAGATACAAGCCCTAGACACAGATCTATTCAGTTATTAAGTAACCCACAGAAGCCTTGCAGGCAATATCCAGTATTTTAAGACACTGAAGCAGGGCGCCTCCAGGCTCCGTGCAGCAGCCCAGTGTGCAGTCAGCAGCCTGCAACATCTCAGATGAGAAATGAGAAATTTTGAGGGCAATTGAGCACAATGAATTTTCACAGTGGATCAACACAAAGTCATTTAGAATGGGTATTTCTGAAGCACTGATACAATGAGCACATTTACAGTGTTCAATGGCCCTAAAAATTCACCCTTTCACCTGTGGCAAAGCTACTGCTGTGAATGAAACCTTAGATGGTTTTTTAATGTAGATTTATATGCAGTGTGCATAGATACACATCTAGGTACACACACATACTTACCTTTGATGTACCTATCAGTTTGTTGGCACATTATGAAAGAAGATACCCATTGAAAAAGAAAAGCTTCACCAAGCTTTAAAAAAATCTGATGATTTTTTACTCTTTCCAGCTGCAAAGTAAACTCCATTGTAATTGCACACTTCACATCAAGAAAACAACAAAAAAATAAAATTAGTGACCTCCAGAAATCTGATTATCTTAAAGAGGAAGAATGGGCCACAGTTATCTTCTCCAGCTCTTCTCTTGCATGTAAAATGAGAAACTGAAGAGCAGATCACCGTCAGCCACTGTGCACACTCGTGACAAGAAGCCCAGCTCTGGTGAAAGGGAGTTGCTAAACAGTCCTTCAGCTTCCTACAGGTTTCCTATCCCAGTTTATACAATGACACACATAAGCACTAATAGATTCTTATTTTTCTTTGGGATTTTTATGCTTAATCTGGGGTATTAAATAACAAACATCAGATCTGTACCTTTTAGCATTCAGCTGACCCAGTAACTACTTTGTCAGGGCTTTAAACCAAGCCTATGTTTGCATGAAAGCCTTGCTTGGGTCAACAGCTACTTATCCTATCTGTAGGCATGGCAGCTAACACCAAGCGACACTGTTCCCATTTCACTCTGCCCTGTCTCCATGCTTCCCTTCTCAGAGATTAATTTATCTTACAGAAACCATCTTGTCACGATTGCTGTGACCAACGCTTGTTATTTCTGAAATAACAATACATCCTTCAATAATAACAAATTATTTCCCCTTGCTTTGGCTGCAGAATGGATTTGCCACATACTTCTATGCTAGTAGTCTCAAGACCAGTCAAATTAACCTTTTGCCTGTGTAACAGTCCATTGTCAGTACTCCGTGCCCTCAGCACAACTGATCAGAAGGGTTAGGTACAGAAGAACTGGGAGACTACGAGCCACCATTTAGACATTACATAGAATTTTGGCACATTTCTCTTCTACCATTTGGAGGAATTCTTTCTTACACAGGGGCTGCACATCAACCATGGGATTTTCTTTTCACAAGCGAAGCATTGAAAAACACATTGCAGTGTCAATAAAGCTGTTCTGAGAAGACAGAATAGATCTATATGTTATTACTAAACTATTAGGTCATAAACGATCATATGGTGATTATTTTAAGAGCAGGTGAATCCTCATTACCCTAACGTGCTTTGCCTTTTGACTTCTCCAGCCATCAGAAGGCTGCTGATGTGTCAATTGGTAGTGGCAGGAATGTGTGACACCGAAAGATAACATCTATGAACAGGAAAAGACACTCTACCTAATTAGGGAGCTAGAAAAGGGATATTTAGCTGGATAGCTACAAGCTTCCAATGCCAGTCCTCACTTTATGATGTACATCTCTAGGTTTACAACGCAATCTTTAAGCTATTAACAAAAAAATCTGTATGTTATTTGACATCTTTTGAAAAAGTTTTGTGATCTCAATGATATGACCAGTGACAGAAAACAATACTTCGTGACCACTAGTTAGCTCCAGTTATTTTCATGAGTGGTGGTATCTAACACCCCTTCCTGTTATAGAGGTTTTCTTTTACTTAGTAGAACCAAGAATAAAGTGGTCAGTAACCCTCCTAAATCTTGTTTCAATCTATAAGGCTCTTGCAGTAGCTGCCAAAGGTGGTGCACCCAGGTATCTCCTTAACTGCACAAGCCAGTTTATAAAGTCTCTAAAGGCTCTCAAGACCCTGAGTGTCTTCAGGTCATAGGCAGATATTCACTCACTGTGTCCTTGTACATTTAATACCCTGATGCAAATCCTCAGCGCCAAGATGGAAACGAATCTGTGTGAATCTCTGCGATAGGAAAACACAGGCTGTCAGAAACAATTGCAGTCAGGAATGGGAAGCAGAACTTATCTGCAAAGCTGTTAGCTTTTTGACTTTGGAGTTCGACAGCTGAAATACGAAACAGAAGACAGTTGAGGAAATACAAAGTGCATAGATTAAGATGCTAGCATTTGTAGCAAATGCTGCACTCATTTTCACTGCCATCCTATTCCTGGGAGGATAATTTAAGACAGTTTATTTCTTGAGATTCTCTGAGAGAGTTCTGAGATCTGAACAACCTTCGTCAGGGGTTTTCTGGCTTTTTTTCCTCATTTTATCCATTGCTTTTTTCCACAATGGCAAATATCTGTTGATTTGTACTAGTTTCTGTGCTTGAACAAACAGTAGAACGAATCCTCAAATACAAAGTTTGGGGTTTTTTTCCCTTGACTGTTTTTGTAGATGATAAATACATTTTTGACAAGGTTGACAGGATGAAAAAAATCAGAGAGGAAGAGAATAATTTTAGTTGAAAGCGATCTCTGGAGCTCACCCTGTACATCCACCTAGAAAAGACTAACCTGAGCCACGTCCAGTTGGGTTCTGAATGTCTCCAAGGACAGATTCCTGAGCATCTCTGGGAAATTGCTTCTGGTATTTGACCACACTCACAATGCCTCCATCTCTTCTTTGCTCTTTTCTAAGAGAGCTGCAAATTCCAATAAGACTTTCCCTTCACCTCCTCTTCTCCAAGCTGAACAAGCCCAATTGTCTCAGCCTCACCTCACAAGACACATAGAGCAGCTCAGTGCCTATATTGGTGGCCTCTGCTCAACTTGCTTCAGTAAGTCAATGTCTGTCTTGGAGCAGGGAGTCCAAGCCCAGAAACAATCCTCCAGACACGGTCTCATGGAAGCTGAATGGAGGACAACAATTAATTTCTTGGACCTATTGCCTGCAATCTTGCTAATGCAGCACAATACACGTTTGCATTATTATACATCTAGTGTTTTGCAATTGAAAACCCTTTCCCATCCAAAGGATCCTCCAAGTCAAGAAAAAAACACGCAAGTCCGAAATATATTAAGTTCTCAGAATTCAGGCTTTGCAAACTTCTGTTGTAAAGGTTATAATGTCAAAGTGTCCTCCCAGGAAGGGCTGACAGAGGAAGAAAATCTCAGAATATGAGCGAACATACTGTGCAATGCTTTTCACAGCTCACTCCAATCAGCAAGCAAGGACACAACCTCAATAAATTCTTAATAAGTTTACAAATGCTTAAACTACAGATGTTCACAGATCGTTAATATCTAGGTTCCAGAATATTGCATCTGGTAGTATATGAACTTTATAGAGTCCAATACAATTTCATTTCTATACTCAACACGAACAGTAGAAGCAAGTATTTTAGACAATGTCATAAAACCAGTAAAAATACAGGTTAGTGTAGCTGTCAACATTCTAACAATCTAGACTGCACTTATTTTAATATTTAATTATATTCTGAAACTACTACAGAGATCATGCTCTGAAAATGATAATATCTTCTACTCTAATTCTTAACTTCCTTGAATTCACTTTGTTGCAGTTGCCCAGACAAAAAGATGGTAAGTCCTGTAAATCCTCTCCCCGATACAGTGAGAAACTGGGGTACAATAGCAGATCCTAAATCACCTATCAGCTTAATGAATGCAATGAAGGAACTTGAAGACACAGCTTGTTTTTCCCTGCAGAAACATCTCTTATTCCAAAGAATGACCCATCAAAGAGAATGAGGCAACAAAGTGCCTTCAAATGTGATCAGCCTCAGGATATTCATTCTCTGCACTCCCCAACCAGAGCTCAAGAAAACTCCAGAATTGTCCACTTTTTTTTTTTCCTTTCCCTGTTCCTCTGAAGTTACTGAGTAACTTTGGCAATTGGATTGCAATTTGACAGTTAACATGTGTTTTCATCACATGGATGACAATTCGAAGAGAATTGTTGTAATTTTCACTGAGTTTGTAAAAGTTGTTTACAAGCAAGCACAACCATCCCTTCCTTGTCTGCTTCAGCACTATTACACCTACACATTATTTGTTCAGATATTTCTGGTTTGATATGTTTTTTAGTGGCTTTCATAATAAACTCCTTTAAAAAAATGCAGACTATAACTTACTAAGGTGAAATCACCTGAGGAAATTATATTGAAAAAGAAAATTGTTCTATATTATACTATAATAAGCCTCTCTTAGCATAGTAAGATTACCTTTCCCCACAGCAAATCACATCAAACTTCACGTTGGTCATCTAAAACAGTTGAGATTGTGATTTCAGCTGCTGATTCAACTCAAATCTTCACGTTAAGAGGCTATCTACAAAAACTTTAGCTACAAGCAACACACAAGGTGTTACAGTGGACTGAGGTCCATGCAAAGCAAGGAGATGCAAGGAGACAAAACCACTATAATATCTAATTGCAGTTAGCAGCTTTTCTGTTTATTTATGCAGCACTTCTTTCCTCTTTCAAAGACCATAGCAGAAATAGTGCCCACCTGTCCTTCGCTCCAGCTATTACGGCTTATGTTGCAGACAGGGAAATGGCAAAGCTCAGCAGTCTGAGTGCCAGAGAGGGAGCAACACACAAAACACGAAGCGTTTTTTATATTCCTATAAAAACAGAAGACAACATAAAGGCAGTGCAATGCCAGCTAACTGGTGTAGTTGACAGGTATATGGATTGAAAATATGCTGGCAATTAGAAGCCTTGGCTAAAAAAAAAAAAAAGCGAACATACACAACTTGCAAAACCATGCCACGGCTGCCTACGCATTTCAGCCATTTCCAAGCTTTGGCACCAGTTTGCAGCTGGCAAGTAAGGAGGACCTGCCCTGGCAGGGATCCGGTGTGGTTTCTCTCTGATCAACAAATCCCTTTCGCAGTACTGACACGGATCAAATACCTTTTACTTCAAGGACCCAATCTTGAGCAGGAGGCCCAAAAGAAAGGATTAAGCACTCTTACAGCAAAAGCAGCAAGTATGAACATTAGTCCTTCTCTGGTATCAAAGCAGCTCTCATGGGAAAGGTGCTCTACATGGGTGAAGCATTTACAAATCATCAGCTACCGCCTCCCGGTCCTGCCAGCTCTGGCCCGAGGAGCAGGAGTTCTGCCAGCGGCCGGGCTGGTACCACACGCAAACCTGGAGGAGCTGTGGCTTCAGGCTGTCCCCAGCATCTGCAGAGAGAAGCCCTGATGGCGAATATCAAAAGTTTGTTTTTCAAAAATTCTTACATTTTCTGATTTTTCAACAAGCTGCAGGGGACTGAATGGCGTTTGGAGGCTTCCAAGGGCAAGAAAGCAGGTGATTCAGTCAGGACTCAGGGGCATGTTGTACATTGTGAGGTTGAGGTTTTATTTCCTCCTCTGGTAATTTGTCAAACAGATTGTTATAAAGAGTTACAGAATCAAGAAATGTCAGACAAATACAGAAAAGCTTTGAAATCTTTTGTGATAAAGCAAAAGTAACAAGTATGGTTACAACAGCTGCATGCACAACTGTGTTTCCAAGGCAACAACTCACAATCCTTACGGCTACAAAAAATCCTATACACCACAGGGGAGTTGTGAAATTAGGGAGACTCCAGCTAAAATAGAATATAGAAAAACGGACTAAAGCAGAGAAGCAGCTGGAACACTGAAATTATGAAAATCACGCTGTTTTTAACAGCTGTAGCCCGAGGGTGCCTCGGCGATGTTTTGGTGAAGCTCTGGCCTGCAGGTCTGTCCCACTGGGTGCCCTTTGTCTCCCAGGTTCCCGATCACCCACTCACCAGTGCCACACACACAAAAACCTATTAGCCTAAAGTTGGCAGTGCAGTTACTGTCACTCTGTTTACTTGCAGGGTAATGGCACAACCCTGCCCATGTTATTTGCTGGCTTAAGCAAGTGTCTTGCCTATTAGCAAACCAGTGCACTGGGATAAACTAACACTTTGTAATCACTTCAGCGAAAGAACGAAAAAAGCCCATTGCTTTCCCTTTAATATTATTGTTGTGCTTATGTGACAACAAAATGTTAAACCTTAGGATTTAAAAAGCAATGTTTGTCTCATACGAACTCACTTATAAATTCATTAAATTATTCAAAACCAACCTGCAGGTCTGTATACAGAACTTCTTCAGCTTTTGAAAAACCTCAGCTGCCCAGTTCCCAGCATCTGAGCAGCCAGAGGGAACCTGGGCCAGGCAAGAATGACAACTGCCTGCACCATTCCTAGAGCGCAGAAACTCAAACACTCCAAATAATTTCCTGTTACATATGTACCTTCAATTACAGTAAATTCTAACTTCGCAGCAGAGGCTCATTTGTCAGTAGCAGAGGTATCTCTCAGCTGCACTGGACTGGAAGCCACGTAACTGGATATGTGTGCGTGCAAATCATAAACAGAGCAAAGTAAATGCAGGGAGTAAAAACCATGTAATTAAACACCATGTATGGGAATTTGGTAAGAACTGCTAATTTAAAAAGAAAAGAGGTATATATCTTTTCTCCAAGCCATTTGAATTTGCAGTGTGATCATGAGGAAGATGCAAGAGAAAGTTACAGAGTTTAACAGGCATATAATTACCAGTACTAGTAGTTAATACACAGATGAAAATATCCTGGACAGGTAAACAGGCACTGAAAAGCTGGTAAACAGGAGATTCCCCTGTTCCAGTTGTGTGAGTCCAGAGCAATAGGACTGAAATCAACAGTTATTTTGCATTTATAGAAAAATAAAAGTACAGTGCTTCTGCAGAACCATTGGCCATATCTCTGTGCTGCTGGTTCAGCTCTATATTCAATCTCTTCAGTTTTTTTCCTCTAAATTCAAGACACTGGTTCTCTCACACCTTAGTGGCAAGTACAGTATTACAAATATTTGATTTGCACAATTTGTGCTTTTTGCATGTACTGAAGTTTCCAATTAAATTCTTCTGCTCCCTCCCCTTCATACCATCATTTCTCACTGCTCGACGGTGCTCAGGACACACAAACGCTGTGACTTGGCGATCATGGAGCACATTTCTCTTCTCTAAGTAACGTTTCCTATATAGGTACTGATCAAAGACTGACAAACGCTATAACCTGATCCTACTTCCTTCTTTCATCAAATGAGTATAAATAAGAGATGACTACAAACAACTTCACAGAATTTCTAGATCAAGATCATTGTTGTTTTTCTTTGTTATTTATGTGAGTAAAAACAGATTTTGATTGCAAGGCGACACTTCACAAAGATGGCTTTAGATTGACTAATGTGAGCTGTGATCTCTTCCATAGCTTTTTTTCTGTTCACATCCATTTTCATTTTAACGCTAATATCCAAGCCACAATGATTCATTGACTTCAGGAATTATGACAGTGGCAGAACTCAGGCCAGTGCTTCCAGTCTACTCAAGCACTTGTACTTTGATGGTTAAAAGCCTTCAAGGGTATATTCACCACTGTATATATTACATATACTTCAGAGAGAAAGCAGGAAAGCAGGACAATGTATGCATGCTCTGCTGAAAAGAGCTAATTTTCACAAGCTGATGAAGTGACTAGTGAATGTTAATGCTTTGTGAAGCATTAATCACTCATCTCTATTAAAATATTGAAGATATTACATACTATATCATAACTCCTACACATTCAGCAATACAAAAGCCTATAAAAAGAAACATGAATATGGACTTAATGGAATGTGTAATTTTTTCAGAGTCTTCACTATACCGTTGTCTTATATGTTTGTTAAAAATGGGACTGAGTTGTGGATTATGGGTTGAGTTTGTTGTCCAGTCCTCCGTGTGTCCTTGCACCCACAAACACACGGGCCAGGACTCCTGTATTTCCACACAACCCAGAGCTCAGCTGAAGAAACAGATGCGACAATCCTAGTGGCAGAGGGCCTGGACCCACTCTTGCCAGAGAATATCGGCGTTCAAGATAGTACAAGTGGACTATAAAGCACCACCTCCCCCAGCAAGAACAAATTTTGCCTTTTCTATGGTACGTATTGTTAGCAGCTCAGCACAATGAGAAATATCAATAGGTAGAATCAAAGCAGCCTGTATATAACAATGCTTTTGTCTTTGGTGATAAAGCTAATTGTTCTCTACTTTCTAAAATGCCTCTATGTGTCCTATAGATTTTCCATACATAATTTTTCAGCCACTTCTACTGAAAAATGTAAAGCTTTTTAAGCATTGCAGTCAATAAATTAAAATATAAAAGTCTTTATTTACACTACCAGACAGTGGCTCTAATGCAGTCCTTGTAGTGCAATACATCACAGCTCTGTCGCTTTCCTTAGGGTTTATTCTCTGTCTTACACAACAACAAATGGGTTTAAATCAAACCAAACACCTGGAGACTTTCCAGTTGTATTTTCCTACCCTAAATGAGTAGATGTCGCTCTACCCGTCATGTACGCAATCCATACAACAGTGAGTAACAGTTTCCATATATTAGGGAGGAAACAGTCACACAGGCATATCCTCCTATTTGCGTGATATACAATGGTTTGTGCTGACATTTCTTCTCTTGTATTTACCAAGAAGGAAAGAATACATTTTTAATTGTCCGTATCCTTCAAATGGAAGGAACCCCACCTGTACTAAAAAAAAATACAAGTAACTACTTGCAAAAATTTTAGAATGAAATGGCCCTAAGCCATTCCAGCAGCATCTGCACAGACTGAACTAGATTAGATGCTAAATCATTTTCACAATTCAGATACTTGATATTTTATCTGTTTAGTAGGTTCCCCATTTCTCTTTACAACTGTGACAGCAATTACAAGTGCAATGAATATTGATATGACTTAAAAACAAGTAATTTTTTCTTCACACTGCTTTTAAATATGTAGTAGGTATTTAGACACTACTAGCGTTGTGAATAACACATTTCACCAACATAAATGATAAGACTGTGAACAAGAGGCGGCTGAAATGTCAAGCAGAACAAGTCCTCCACAATAAGGACAGACTCTTCACATAAAAAAGACAGACATACATGAAAGAGAAAGAGATATTACAGGGAATCAAAAATAAAAATTTGTTTTTCCCCTACCTGAAACAAACTACTTCATAGCTACCTATGTACCTGATTTCTTTAGGAAAAAATCCAGACATGCCCACAAGTGTCAAACATAACAGACAAATTATTTAAGTCATCAGAAAATATATCAAAACAAGAACGAGGAAAAGTATCAGATGAAGCAGGCGTGCACTTATCAAGTTAAATACAACAGTAACAAACAAAAAACCCACACTCAAATAGACGGACCAACGCAAAAAAACCAGAGCAGTCTCATAATGGAGACAGAAAAGCAACACGTGATTTTTTTCTCAAATATTGTGCGGTTCTCTTCAGTTTGGAGTTCCTTTACACAGAGTGTGTTTGAACCCAAATGGGAGGCATATTGTGGTTAGATCAATATGAAGAGCTCGTTGAGGAAGAAGATGGCCTTGACCATAAAGAAAAGGTCACTATCTGTCATGAAGCATCACGTTTGTAGAAAATTAATTTTCTTTGCAAAGTTTTATCATAAGATGTATTCATCAGAAGTTGTGGGGTTTTTATTTAAATCAAACCCACAGTTTTAAAAGCAGACCAGCACGTGGGTAAGATCTGTGCAATTTAGAATCCAGTAACCTTACAACCGTATCATTTGTAAAATGTGGAGGAGGATCAATTCCTCTTCCAGAAGTCGCATAACGACGTTATCAGATTCATGGTGTTAAAATAAACATGATGAAAGCAAATCAGCTAATAAAATTTAATACGTGTATAGCCTACATAGAACAGAATTTTTACAAGTTGTCTCAAGCAGCTGACAGCTCTCAACACCAGGATCCAACCTCCCAGCACATCTTCTACCCACATGACCATGGTTGCCCTCTATTACCACGACCTTCCAGCAGTGCTTTCATAAAGATGTATCTTTAAGATTATGATCATCCCAATGGCTGTCATGATCAAAGAAATAAATTTGCTGTAACCTATTTTGGACAAAAGTACCTGTAGTTAATTTTTCTAACATAAGCCTTTGTCTGCTTTTCTGAAATTTTGCCAGTACTGCACCTCAAGGATTTCAATTTTCTTCCTGTCAGCAACACTTTTTTTCTCATGATTCACATTCTGGCTACCACACCATGCCTTGCACAATTCAAGTTTCCCAATTGTTTTACTTGGGAATGTTAAGAACTCCCCAAACCTGATGCATTTAACTGACAAGCAGCACAAACTAGTAAATAGTGTAGAAGAGCTTGGGTTGGATCCTAAATAACTGTATTAACCAACTATCTCTACAGTCTGATGACTGTGAGATCTTGCATCATTTTGATTAATGAAATCCAGACTTTTGACGTATTCACAAACAGTCCTTCTTGGCATTATTTTGTTGCTTCCAAATTGGTGGTTGCTGTTTTATCTTTACAGGTGAAATCTGTTCAAGAATTTTAAAGAATGGTAAAATGAGTTTCTCTATGTAAGGTCTTTCCCTCATACTGCTTTACTTCCCCTGCCACACAAAGCAAAGGCTGCAAACTGAACATATTCTTGTCTCATATCCTTCCACAATCCATTCACCTTCTTCAAGGACAGAAATGATCTGTGTTATCATATATACACACACGCATGTATTTTTAGACATACACCATCAATAAATAAACCCATGGCTGAAATAATAAGAAATGTTTCTAAGTAGTCTTCAGTTGCTCATTCATGCCCATGTATCTTCCAATAATTCGATGGGGCAGTATCCTGATACATAAAACCATTATTTGTAATGGCTAAAGACAATTTCCTCTCATTAACCTGCTGCAGTTTCCTGTTCATAGATTTTGCCACCTTGTGCCACTTATGGATCACAAAAAGTACCATTTCTGCCTCCCCAGCGCATTCCCTCCTGTTTGTGGCTGCTGGTAGTTGAATATTCCATGCAAATTCCACTTTCTAAAGATACTTTCTCAATTGAGACTCCCTGCCATTCCAGGAATAACACCAGTCAGAGCCATTTCCCACTTCATAAGGCTTGAGAAGTTTCAGAACTACAGCTCAGCTCTGGCTGCCAGTCAGTTACAAATGCAATTGCTGAATATGATTCTTGTAGCTGAACTCAATGAGGCCCATAAGATTTACATTAGAGATTAGATTTCAGAGTTTGTGCTAAAAATCTGTTCCCATTATCCAGATTAGTTTGTCTGAATATTTAACAAAATATACATTATACAAAGTTGTGGCAATACCCTTCTAATTATTTTGCAGGTGAGAATAAAAAGAAAAAGTACTCTGGAACTAATTTCCTGGAAATGTACCAACAGCTCCAATGAATTTTTCATTCATCTTTGCATCTACAAGGAGCAAAACCATAAAGCTTCTGAAACTCCTCCAGCCACCCAAAGGAATCTCATTGATAATTTCCCTGCGTCCTCCACACCACTCTGTGCACCTCCAGCCTACGTGTCTGCATTAAGCTGATTATTTCAGTTTCAGCAGTGCCTTGGCTCTGGGACTGCTCTTTTGTTCCACCCAAAGGCTGAGCTAAACTGTAATATTTTGTTTTTCAAAGAACTATGTCTCCATACCTTAAAAAAGAAAAAAAAAAAAAAAAAGAAAGAAAAAAAAATCTCTGAATTAGGGCTCTCTGAATTACTGTCAGCTGTTGTTCAAAGGAGGACTTCTTTATTTTCTATTCATCAATGCCATTCTAAATTGAAGTCAGTAGTATAATGCAGTTCCTAAACACTTATCTATAATCTGTGTCATTTCGTGCAGTTAAAAACACTCAATCTCTTCTTTCAGGAATGTAATTTCAAATCTATGTTCTTTAGAATCAAAACAATTCCATGCTAGCTTCCATATAGCTTTTAATAATCTTTTGTAGCACTAACTCCATTCTTCCCACAATCAAATTGATTCTGTATTTTAAGATACAAGTTTTCCCCCACAGTTTTCCTTTTTACTCTATTATTGTCAGTAACTTCACTGTGTAAATAAAATCATGCCTTGTGCACTGAGATCTGGAAACTCACTGCTAATTGCTGCATTATTAATTGCTAAGTCAACTAGTAGCAATGGGGAATTCAGCTGCTGTCTCCGGAGAGCCAAAAGGATTGTCAGAGAAGTAGCTTTTTTATCAGCTGCTCTGTTTTCTTTCTTTCTGGGAATGCAGTCTATGTTGTTTTCCTGAAAACATGCAAGCAGTGACAGTTAGAATACAAAGAAATCCTCCGCAATGGACTCAGTACGCTGTAAGAGAAGCGCACTTTAATTAGATTATGTCACTAGAATTGCTTAGTAATGACTATTGAAGGCACAGAAGAAGAATGCTACAACTATAATTATAGTACCTGTCGGACCAACAAATTAAGTACTATATCCCTCCAAATTTACCAACCGTTTCCTTTCCTGTCTTTCTACTGATGCAATATTTAAAATGCTTCCCACAGACTCATGCATGTGCAGCATGACAATTGATTGGCACAAGGTGATTTGTTTTGCTGAATGATGCTGGTATGATCCGCACTCACAGTCTTGTATTGATCCTGGAAACAAATACCATCCTGAACTGGTTTCATTAGACAGGCTCTCTCTTGTTAATTACCGCTCACTCAAATCTTTCGGTGTTTCATTAAGGTGAACAAATTGGAAGAATTAAATAAACAATCCATGTCAGCTGCCACTGTGGTGTTCTCATTCCTGCTCTTTAATTCCCCAGAATGACAATAAGGAAAGGGAGTGTTTTTCCCCTCCCTTTCTTTTTTTTTTTTTTTTTTTTTTTAGTATTTCTGACATCAAGACAAAGTGGTGCAATGCACCATAAGAATTGACTAAATCAAGTTGGAAAATAGTCTGAAAGACTTGGCTGACTATATCCCAAATCCTTTTGGACTTTAGGGAGAGTTCTTCTACCTCGCTGCAGATACAGGCGGTTTCATCAGCTTCTCCGCAACAGATCAAAGAGAGTTGTTTTCCCCTGTTCACGAGGAAGAGAGTGAAGGACTAAACAGCAAAGATAATTTGCAGGGAGATTTGCAAAATGACTAATACTAAATTGTTTTGATAAAATATTTGAAAATTGGTTTTGCAGGAAAAAATAAGTCCTTTCAAATTTTATTTATATATAAAATAAGCGTTTTTCCTCCTGATGGGTAAAATCTGGAAATCTAAAAAGGCAAAAGTAAACAATTTACTTATTCCCTACACTGAGTACAACTGGATTTTGGAAGTTTGTACCATAATAGAAAATGGAATTAGAGCACATTCCCTATAGTCATGAATACCTAATACAAGCTCAAGATTCAAGATGATTAAGAATAGTCATGGCACTTTTTCCTAATAAATCCTTTACTCTGTGTGTTCTTGGGCTTTTGGAAATGTCTAAATCTCCCTAAGTATATTTAGCAGCTTTATCAGTATTACTGTAATGATTCCCACACCTTTCCTCATTGCACTGCCAGCCAGCCACTAGCAGATTTCCTTACGACCTGCAGCGAACCACTAGAAAACCAGAAAGCAGCAGAATTCAGAGGAAGCAACTATTTTTCAGAGTTTCCCTAAAACCAGAAACATCTGAAAATAATTCAGCTGCTGCTTAAATGCCCTTTTTCCTCTTAATTTCTTACTAGTTCGCCTTCCCCAGGACACAAGCTTTGCAGAAAGAAACCCCAAGTCCATCTCGAGCTAAGATACGATAAATAATGGACCAGGAGAGGATCTGGGCAAAAGTCCACTTTCTTTTTTTTTTTGAGATAACCACACTGTATGTCATATTTACACTAAAGAAAGTGAGAGACAATAATCTTGAGATGTAGAACAGAGACATTTTTTGACATCTCCAGCAGATAATGACCATTTTGAACCTATGCTTTTGGTTTGGGGGGCTTTGAGGGAGGGGGGCACTCTATTTTTCAGAAAACTTCTGTTCATTTTGAGAAGGGTGAAGCACAACAACCAAGAACTGCACTAATGAGCACCGCTATCAGTTGAAAGCTCCAAGAATTAACAGCAATATTAACATACATTTAAAGGAACCAGGGACCAAATGAGCACAACTACATAGTGAGGCTGAAAATACTGATTTGTCATCTTCCCTTCCTCCTCTATCCCCCTTTCACTCCCCGTTCTCTCCAGTTTTCTATCTTCTATTCGTCTTTATCTGAAAGGGACCTATCAGCTATTATGTGGCTGACTGGTAGTGATGAGACTGCCAAAATGTGACAGCCTTATCTACAGCACAGCCCTGCAAATTGCCAACCATTGATCCGGCAGTCTGTGCCAGCTGATCACTGTAAAGCTGTTTTGATTTCTTTTCTTCTGGGAAAGAAATGAACTTCTCTGCCAGCAGCCACTATCCTGCCAGTGCTATTCCCCAGCCAAACAAAGGGCCCGAAAATTAGAATTTAGTTAGATGAATTAACATGACATCCCTTTCTCCTCACTTGATTTTTGCTGTATTATGGATGTTGCATCCCATTCTGAAATGTGAGGAAAAACAATACAATTGATTATAATAATTTCTCCTCAGGCTTTATGTACGTAAATGTCTTCCAGGTACGCAGTTTAGCACTGCCGGATCCCCATAACCTTATATCATAGGAGCTTTTCAAAGCAGTCTTTCTCTATTATTACAATCAAATTTCACTAATGAAGAAATTTCAGCTAGTTATGTCCCACTGCAAGAAGAAATAATATTTTGCTTAGTTCCTTCTCCCCAAATGATGTCCTTGTGGGATCATTAGAAAAACCGTATTTATTTAGCTCTTGAAAAGAAAAAAGGAAAAAAAAAAAGAATCCTTAAAAGGCAATTTTGTATTTCTGTTTTTACATTTACATTCTATAGCTTATGTACATTTGTCCCTCAGTCTATAACAGCTTTACAGAAATAAAGAGCACGTAATACGCTTCAACGCACAGACTGGGTTAGATATGCCTAAGAAAGATCAACAATATCGCTTCCTTGGCTTATTTACTGAAATGGGGCATCTCATAGCTTCTGTCTGTTTAACTCTGAAATCTAAATATTCTCTTCGGGGGCAGAGGCCCATGGATAGGTTTTTATTTCCTTTTTTTTTTTTTTTAATTTAACCAGTGACTTTGCTGAATGAAATAATAGGCCTAAAGGTGGGCAAAGACGAATTGCTGACACTCGAATCAGAAGAGATTTGGAATAAAAGTCCTGAAGCTTTGACTCTTGCTTTAATATACTTCAGGATTAAGTGGAAAAAAAAATTCAAACAATTTTGTCTCTCTTTACACTAAATTGCCTATCTAAATGGAAAGAATGGAAAGATTTGGTTTTCTTCCTTTTTTTTTTTCTGAAGCATTTCTGTTTCATCCTTCAAAAGTTTTTCATTTTATATCATCATTTCCTCTCCTAAATATGTCTCGGTTTAGCTAAACTTCCTGGAGAGGCCTGCTATTCTTGCATTTGATTTTACCTCAGCAGGCACTTTCAGATAATTTTCTAGTTTATTCCAAATTCTTGAAATATTTCCTGGAACTTTTGATTGACTTTATTACAACATTTACTTAAGTCAGAATATTTATCAACCTACACAGTGTGTTGTGAAATTAGCAGGATATTCATTAAGCCCTTTCTCAATTCCTGAACTGGGGAGGAGTGCATCAGAAAACCCACCCCTTCTTTCCAGTTGCAAAAGATTTCTTGCTCCTTCACCCAAAATAAAACATTTTATATTGACATACATTTTCTGGCTCCAGGCAAGTCTAAATCTATATAGCCAGCTCCAAAATGTAACATCAGAAAGGAACTCACACCTCTCGTTACATCAGAGAAAGATGTAAAATATGCATCATGGCAGCTGAACTCTTCAGAGAAAACTGGGTTTGTCACACTTCATAACACTTCTTTTCGACTGCTGCGTTACCTTCCCTAAACTTCAGTGTATGGCAGGAATCAAAGGGGACACGGGCAGGCAGCATTCACAGGCAACCGCTCGGTAACATTAGCCCAGCCTTCTGCAAATATAAAGCACTACACAATTCCCAAAGAATACGAAAATGCTTTTTATCTTGATTCGTCTATGCAGAATGGAGTGAGATCTCTCTCCTGTCCTCCTGGGAAGAATGTATTTAGCATGACTGCAACGCTGTTTTTAATTCCTCTTTTGGATGTTACTCGTGCTTCTCCCTCTGAGTTTGAAGTCTTCATTTCACTTGGAAAAGCACACAAAAATACAAAGATGCTGTACCAATAAAAATGAAAAATGAAAAGCCAAGCAGAAAAAGAATGAATCACTAGAAGATTATTGTACTAATTAGCAAACATAAGCTAATTCATACCAGTAACACATGAAGGAAATGGCTCTATTTCCCTCCACTTCCCTTCAGTAAGAGATGCAGACTGTAAAAATCTGCTGCAATTGTAAGAGTTATATCCCGTATTCCACTTGACCACTATGTAATGATAGATGGAAAAAACATCATCCACATCTAAATAAAGCACTTACAAATGACTTAAGCACATAAGTAGCTGAAATTGGAGTATCTAGTTAACCAAAATTAAGTGGGCATTTAAATGCTAACTAAGATTAACATAATTTCACTGATTTCTCATCTTAGTATCTTCTTCTGGATATTGGAGAAGCATCAGTCTATAGTTCCATGGGAATAACAAGTTTGGAATTACTGCAACACTTTTAATTTCTCATTAGGATTTTATTTGCTGACTGCAGATGTGATGGGGTTTAACTGCAGCCTGTGCTCGAGGGTTCACGAATCATAGTGAATTGCAACTACAACAGTTTTCTTCCACTTTATTTTCACTACGTCTTGCATTGGTCTCAATCATGCCAAAAAAAAAAACATCCAGCCAAAAAACCCTTACCAAAATAAAAAGTCACTGACTGGCTAGAAGCAACTTGCCAAAGGAAAGACTCAGAACGAGGGGCAAAAGAGAAGAACAACACAATCCAAGGCAACATTTCACAAGCTGAAGGTCTAACAGCCTATTGACAAAAGCAGGCAATCCCAATTAACAGCAAATTACATAAACAGATGAATGTGCAGTTCTGAATTCAAGCCTGCGTTCATGCACTGCCTACTTACAAAATTAAGATTTCTTGAAAGCCTGGGTCAGGAACTTTCAAAAAATCATGTATCAAATATGCTGTTCTGTGCTTCTTATTTATTTGGAAAACCTTGCAGAGCCTTATTGTACCAATTATTTAACAAAACAACAAAACCATTAGAAAAATAAATTAAAATAATGGTGAGCAGTTTCAGACATCAGTGAGAATATCATCAATCCATGACTTCAATGCAAAGAATTAGAAAAAATGATTCACTCAGTATATTTTTAAATGATCTTATACTTCAGAAAAAGGATTAGCGAGACAGTCTAGAAAGAAAAAGAGCTAGAAGAATAGTGCAGAATGCGACCTGCTGTCTTTCTACTTGTTTCAATTTCACTCCTGCGATCTCTTTGAAGCTTAGAACTCTGGTTTTCCATACTATATCAGAGGCAGCTACTCTAATGTCATGATACTTCACAGCGTACTTTTAACCTTTATAGTCATCACAACTACTAGGGAGGTATGGAGTCAGCCACAAACTGCAACTCCACCGCCATGCTGTCGGATGCCTCGGAATGCCTGACAAAGGCAGGAATGAGATATTCCTCTGGCTGCCACATCCAGAGTCCGGAGCTGGGGCAAAATCCTGACATCTGCTTCTATTTTGAGCATTGATCCCCACCAGTTCTGTAGCCAGAATGCAGCAGCAGACATTAACCTTCACGAACTACGTCTACTGAGTTTCCCCCATATTGTGGGAACAGAAAAATAGATGCAGAGAAATAGTATTTAGGTCACTTTATTTGCATGTGGACAGAAAAAATGTTTTGGTTCTCCAAACGTTTCACATTTTGTCCCATTTTAAGAAAATACTTTATGTGAACTACCTGTAACTCCACAGTTGCTTCTTTGCACTGACCTTGACTGTAAAGAAAGGAGAAGCAAATTCCCAGCATGTTTTTATTACCTTTAAGCACAATATTATTCTGTCTACAGAAACAAATGTTTCTGCAATGTCTGTTTTCCTCTTCAGGATTAACAGATATACACACTCACTTTGAATGCACAAACATACACCTCCACAAATGTACACACAAATACACAGAAGCTTGCCAGCACTGCAAATTCAACCACAAAAATGAAATTATGAAGATAAGATTTTTAATTAGTTTAACAATGCATATCTTTCTCTATGCTCCCACTGCTTTCCTGAGCTCCTAATGAAGCTCTGGGAACACGGATAAGTAGAGGCTCTCCGGTGGGCTCCCAGTGCAGCCCGGTGAAAGAACAGAGCTTCTCTCTTTTACAAGTTTCTATGCACAGGACAGAGAAGATAAGTGTACTGGGGTCATGAGCCTGGACTTCTCCTGAAACCGCCAGCGAATCCTTCAGGCTCTGGACGAGCAAGGGGAGGGATCCAGAGCAGCTGAAAGCAGCGCGGGCTCCCGCGTGGAGTCAGCTGGTGAGAACTACGGGCTGCTCGAAGTGGTAGCACCGTGCTGCTGAGTTTATTTTTCCTTTTATAGGCTTGTAGAAAGAAGGTGAATTGTTACAGGGGCCTGACCTCTGCTTGCTAGCTGCCCATTCCTAACCCTCATTACCCACTGGAGCACAAAGCCTCCCGGGCCCCAGGATAATGGCTCTGTCACAGAGCCAGCCCTGATTTAACCACAGCATTGGCCAGGTTCTTGTGAGCCGTTATTCTGCTACTAAAAAACTAAGAAAGAGTTTCACATTTCAGAAAGATGAATGCACCACTTGTGCTTAAAACACTCATGGTGTGGTCTCTGCTGAGAAAGGTCTGTTTAAGTCGTACATTTAATTATCGCCCATTCTTACAGATACCAATTTTAAAGAAAGTTGAATTAGATGTTTCAAGTTTTGTTTCCCCTTGAAGGGCTGCTGCTATCCCCACTTCAGTTCTCTGGTTGATTAGGATTATTTCTCCCAGCATTCTGCAAGTACAACCTCCCATCAAGAGCCACTGATGCCTGTGCTGGTCTATTAATATCACATGGCAGCTTTCATTTTGTTCATCCACAGTTTTTCCATGAACTCATATAAGAAAATGATGCAATTTTTCAGCACTGTCTATTGATTAGTTTACACCCTGAAGCAGGAGGATTAAGAATCTTAGTAAACAATATCTTGCATAATTAATAATTTTATTTGCATGCTGTAAATATCTAATCCTTGCCAAATCTAAGCTATTTAATTGATGAGGTTATGTTGTGTTAAATGTCACATTTCTTAATACAGTTTTCGTTCTTCTTCCCTTCTGATATTCGAGATACGGACAAAGTGCTCTAAAGAGAAATGAGCCAGAACCACTGTCATAAGACAAAACATACCTATGCCACTTCTGCTCAGCTCCTTGAAAACAGAAGTCAACCTGGAAAAGCCAGAACATCGACAATGAGAGTGTGGATTTCAAGCTGCTTGGTATAGTTTCTGTTGCAAAGCTGGACCACCTTTAGTGGTAACAGCCTGTTACAAAAATGTTAGGTCATGTACCAAACAGTATCTGGTCAAACCAACAGTGCCCAAGCTTTACCACAGCAAGATCCTGTAAATAAGTCTGTTGTCAAGGAGGAACAACACTGCATGACCCGCTCGCAAATAAATGCTGATTTTTTAATTCAGTTGTTAAATCTGTGCAATATCTGCAATTATTCCCAGACCGTGTATTTGTACAGAAGCCCTGGATCAATCTGTTATTCAAATAACACTCCGCTCCAGATTTCTCTGTATATTAGACACCTTTCACATTTTGATGGAGGGAGAGAAAAGGCAAGAAATGAACAGGGTTTGACTCAACTCGGGGGAAATGTGACACATATCAATAATGGGGAGGTAAATCAATCTTAAAATTACTACTGGGTTTGACAGTATAATATACACATAAGATATATTTCCATATTTTCATCTGGAATATATTGAGCTTGCAGTGTTTCTGCTTATACTTACCCATGTGGTTGCATCTGCTCCTCTCCTGAGTAAACGACAATGATTCCCTTTTAGCTAGAAAATTTCTGCAAAGAGGTATGTTTGTTGATTCCCATGAACAATCCCAAAAGATTCATGAGTGATTGAAAATACACCTTTCTGAAGAGACCAGCATCGAGCACTTATATCAGTAATATCTTCCTGGCTGTAATTCAGAAAGTCATCTCTGACAAATAACCAAATCCCTTTGATATTAAAAGGTAATACCCTCGGAGGTGAGCCACAGTTAGACAAGTCTGAAGTCTGAAGCAGCCTAGGACTAATTTATGAGAAGGTAATGGCACAGTTTCTTAACACCAAGAGCTGGGAAAGAGAGAAGGTTGGAATATGAATGAGGAATGTCCTTAAAACTAGAAGTACAAGAACCAGGACCACAGAGAACATGAAGCTCTATTCTCTGTCCAAAATCAAGCTGCCTTCTTGTATACCTGTTAGTGTTTCAGAGGTACACAATTCAAAACAGCCACGAAGCCAGACAATTAAGAAGAAATAATCTAGATCTGGTATTAAATATAGTCCCCTGAGAAACAGCATTTTGCATTTTAGCAACTACATTTGCCTTGCTACTCAATGGTTTCAAAAGTTACCATTAGATAATGGTAATTAATTGCCATAGCAACTATAACAATATGTAATTTATATATAGTTTTGAGCTGTAATGATAGGTCCATTTCATTAAGTAACAGAGCTAATGCACAATGAAAATATCTGTATTTTCAATCAAACAAAGAGAAATGCGTTTGACAACAGGGAGAAATGGCTATTTGTATTCATTTGCAAAAGCACTTAATCACCTGTTTTTCTCCAAATCAGAGTGTGTTTCTGATATTGATTATATTAAAGCAGATCAAAGTATTTAGTTCAGTAGGAAAATACAAAGTTAGTAATTTAGACAGTTGCCATTTAGCTTAATAACAACTACAGCTCAAGGTAGTTTACATAGAAATATTTAAAGGCACATGTTTAAACAAAACTTCAGGCGTTTTCAGCCATACCCATTAGAGCATGTAGAAAAACTTACATTAATCTCTTAATTTCACCACTAGTGCCAAAATTAGGGGAAAAAAAAAAGCAAAACACCTAGAAAAAATACATTTGGAAAATAAAAGAGAGTCCTGCCATTTCACTCTGATCTTTTCCACTTAGCTTCATATACGTCTGATTTTTCCTTCTGCTCCATAGAAGCCTCTTAAGAAGAAGGAAATCTATTTTATGATAAATGGACCAGAAAACATGATCCAGACGCTTTCAAGTTTTTTTCCACAGTCACACAAATCTGAGCCTGTCAGTGCTGGTAGGAGGGCTGGGGGGTACAGAAAACTGCTGCCATGGTGCCAGAGCACATCACATCCAGCCAGCACTGCAAACCAGAGACAAACCATTGGATCCACCACAAGAATCCCTTGATGGAAAATGAACAAAAAAAAGTGTAAGACATTCAAAAAAAGCCCTTAAAGATCAGGAGAAGTGAATGAAGGATTGAAGGAAGATGAAGGATTGGAGGAAGGCAGGTAAATTTGATGGGAATGAATAAACAGGTTGGAAAAAGGGAAAGCAGAAAGTCTAGGAAACCCAGCTTCTTAACCTCGGAGATACACCCGGGAAGAGAGACAGCCAGAGAGTCCTGTGCCTGTTTTGTGGAGTGACAGCAAAGAACTGAACCAGCAACCCGAGGACGAGAAGGTGCAACAGATTTACTGAGCATCTTTGATAAATTACTGTCGCTCTCCATATATTGCTCCACAGTGCTGTTGAGGAAGGACTCACTGGTGTTACAGAGGAAAAACAATGTGCTCATCCTAGAATTTACTATTTACTTCTAACTGAGGGCCTGCAAACGGGCTTGTTTAGTGTGAGTGGAAAAAAAAAAAAAAAAAAAGGAAGCACACTTTACACCAAGGTGCTTTTTTATGATGTTAGAAGCTTCTCTGGTGTCACGTTCTGCAACAGACATGTAGCACTTTATACTCAAAACTTGTGGTAGACTGTTTTCCACAATGAAGAAAAAAAAGAA
The DNA here is from genome assembly GCF_036013445.1 of Caloenas nicobarica. Lineage (NCBI taxonomy): Eukaryota > Metazoa > Chordata > Aves > Columbiformes > Columbidae > Caloenas > Caloenas nicobarica. Next base: position 9,598,658 of record NC_088256.1, read on the forward strand.
CCAACCAACCAACAATTACCACAACAAAAATAAAACCAAACACAACCCTCCTCCTGCCTCCAAAATCAAAAATAAACCCAAAAGAAGACTGAAAAACAACTTTACAGTGTTTCTACTAATTCAAAGCAAAATATGAGATGAATTTCAGCAGTTATGAAACTACACTACCCTTTACACCCTCAACATAAAGGCATCTGTAAACATACACCAAAAAAGCCTACAGTGTGTACTCTACTATCTTTTCCAGCTTCAGGTGAACACAGTCCTGCTGCAGTTCAAGAAATCTTGCTGCCATCCAAGAATTTAATTGGATATTGCATTATTCTAGAATAATTACTATATTTTACTGGATGACTTCAATCACTCACCTGTTGGAACCCTTTCAGCCCGAGTTTGATAAAAGCTATCTATGATCTGCAAAATACAACTAGTCTGGCTACAAACACTATCTGACACAGAAGCCAAATCAAATAAGGAGTTATCAAATACCTCATTGCAAAAATACTCTCAATAGTGAGTATATTTATTAATGTCTTCCATTGCACTCATAACAGTTTTATTTTTTGCATATCAATAGTTAACAAGCTTTAATAATAGCAGCATTTTCTGAAGGCATTAGATCAACCTGAAAGGAAATGTCTTCCTAAAGAATCATGCATTTCCACTAGACATTGTACTATAATGGAGTTAAATTATTTAAATGTAATTACAAATACAAGCCAGGCACTGAAGCCATGTACCAATATTACAAGCCGACGTGGTAAAAATATATAATGCATTTCTATGAGGCATGCTATGAATGCTAAGAATTCTTTTCTTGTATATGGAGAAGCTTTTAAACTATTTAGGCCCAAAGAACTTTCATCTTTTCAATTCCCTTCAACACATTTCTTGTACAAATCCAGGTACAGCATGCCAACTAGATCACCAGGCTTGATTTAAACCAAAAAAACCCAAACAAGAACAACAACATAAACCCCAGAAAGAACAAAAACAACAGCAAAATCTACTGCAGAGGAAGGTGAATGACAGCTAACTGACAGAGAATCACAGAAATGCTTTTACAGTTCCCCACTCTGAAATAAGTAAATTATATTTCACATACAAAAGCACCACGATGACACAGTGCAATTGCTTGTGAACTGAAACCGTAATCCTAATACATCCATTTGACTTCAAATCTATGCTATTATATCCTGCTGAAAACAGATGCAATTTTCCTTTTAGTACACAGTTTAGTACAGGAAAAGCAAGTTGACAAAAACATTTGAAGTATAGTTAGAAAAAAAGAATAAAAAACCAAACGAAAAACCAGCAGGCTGACTTTTAGTAGTTATCTGCTAGTAAGTAAAATCTGGAGCTTGAGGGTAAGTGGTAGAAGGCAAGAAACAGGCTATAATAAAGATGAACAGAAAATGGACAACACAGACTAAATAATAAGTACTTTGGGTCTCCTGCCTGTATTGTAATAAACTTTTCCCTTTATACTGAGTGATCAAATCAAAAGCCACACAAGCATTTGAACATTATTTTACTGCAGCCAAACTGTTCCCTCTCTCTCAAACTCCCTACTCAAGAGAAGTATTAAGACCCACTGCAGTCACAGACCAGCTGGAAGCCCAGGCTTTATTTTTGGTATTTCATTTGCCTTCTGGGCCCCCAAAGATATCTTTGAAACAAACAGCGGCTCTTTTTTCTCCAGGTGCCTACCGTGCTACTAAGCCTTCCAAATGTTAAAAAACCCCAATTTTTAATTCAAAATGCCTCCTATTTAATATTTTCCTTAGATCTCTGCTTCCAGAGAGATGTGGTTACATGACACTCGGAGATTTAAGAGATCGCAGAAGGATTTAGTAGATGAATCTTAATCAAAGCCATAAAGCAAATGCAGAAAAATCTTCCTAAAATATTCAATGCAAATGTTATGATTATCATCCAGTTTTATGATCCCCAAACAGACTGGAAATGTTGGATAAAAAGTTCCTAACTTTAGAAAAAAAGGATAGGTACAATTTTTTTTTTTTTAAAGATTTCTGATGGTAGGTGCTATGTACTTCATATAGCACAGTGCTAGTTAAGAGTTCCAATGGGAACATCCGAAAGGGGAGCTCTCTCATCACCCCAAAGGAGGAGTAATACAAAAAATTCTGTCATTTTTTTCTTATATGCTGGTTTTCTAGGACAATATGTTCCTTGAAGGGTAGTTAGCTGTGATTCTTCTTATCCAAATCAAAAAGTTATTGCACCAGAAGTTTCTCTCGGGATGTTTTACACGGGTGCCTGCAGAGAGGCAGCTCCTGCCGTTGAGCTGCTGGGCAGGACCTTCCTTCTCTCTGCACCACCCTCCTGCACGGAGCGAGGCTGGAGCCAGCACAAGCAGCAGCCACCCTGCTTCACGAGAGCAGGATTCTGTCCGTGTTCCCTCTTTTGCATTGTTTTATAGGTCCACAGCTTCACGGAAAAGTCAAAACAAAGGACTGTTAAAAAGCAAAGTCCTTGCCTAGTCAGGATATGCTGATTTGATGTCTTCTCTTTCCAAAGCCAGCAGATGTCATTGTCTCCTAATCTTCCTTTTCTTATCAAGAACGATACATTTAACTCAAAAGCTCTCATTCATAAGCAGAGAGAGTTACAAGTCATCCGGTCAAATTTATCTTGGCCAGAAAGGAGGGAAATTGGCGGCTTTGCCACTTGAGCTCTTTCCAGAGGATTCCAGCAGGTCTAGGAAGCCTCAGCTCAGGCAGACGGCTCGGCAGGGTCTCCACCTGCACGGCCGGGGTGTGAAAGCTCCTGACCCCATTCTCATTCTGCACCTTCTGGTTCCAGGTCCCCGCTTGCGGGGGGGATAACGCAGGCACATGTTCCCAGTCGGGAGCATCCCCTTCCCAGCAGCAACGCACGAGCATTGCAGAGGAAAAGCAGCCCTTCTGCTTCAGAAGTATTGTACTGACTTGATTTCAAAAGGGAGCTGCAAAATAAACGGTCTGTGTGAGGCTCTTAGCGGAGTCTTCCTCGAGTGACAATAATGAGATCAAAGCAATTAAAGTTGAAGGGGGGTTGGGTTTGTTTTTTTAAAATATTTTCTGCTGAGGTAAGTACTCTCCATCCACTCACAGATTCAATGAATGAGAATATGAATATGGAGGTGCCTGGTGTATTGTTAGAAGAAGAAAAATGAAATGGAAATTAAAACAGTGGTCACAAATACAGAAAAGTCTTTTTTAAAAGTAATAAGTTTTACTTGTCAAACAGGGAGTAAAACTGACATTTTTCACCCACTGAGTCTGACTTTGGCCTCCAATTCAGAGTATGGATTTTTACATGCCAATTTTTTAAACTATTTATGCTTCCAGTCTCTCAGAACTCAGCTCGCATAAGCAGTACCTTTGATTTTCTTTTAATCATTAATATGCTCCTGTTTCCTTTACTGCAAGAGCATCAATATTGGTTTTATTTCCTGATTAGAAATATACTCAAATTCTCACTCAACAAGCACAAAACCAGTGCCACATTGCTAAGGGTGCTACAACAGAATTCACAATCATTTACCAGTAACAATACAGTTTGATTGGAAGTCAAAAAGCTATAAAACCTTGAATGATGATTCATATACCTGCTTTATACATAATTTTGTCATATTTAATACAAATGATCCTTCAGACTTCAATCACATTATGAGCTGCTCCTACAGAAATCAGTTCCGTAATAAAAATATACTCTTCTGCAACTAATGAACACAGAAGAGGTTTGCTCATTATCACTTTAATCATTGCCATCATTTTAAGGACTTCTTTAACATTATTACATTCTACTGCTTTTATAGAAGTTCACAATCCAGCAGCTGTTGTTAATGTTGCTGCAACAGGTATAATTAATATTTTTAAAGTGGTACCACTGTTAAAAAATACTCCAGAAAAAGCCTTATTGGAACATGAAGAGAAAACATAATGCTACTAGTCTTTGCACTGAACTGTAAGATCTGGAACCTCCTTTGTTAAATTAAGATTAGCATGATTTTACTATGAACAAAAATAAAACCCCAAAAGCCTAGGTTTGCTTTTGTGATTTAGGCACAAAAGAATAAGGATTTCTAGATTTTAATTCCAATTTTCTCACTAAATAGAAGTGTTTGGATATAGTCAATCGCATTTAAAACCAGGAAAGACGGAGATTTCACATGTATTTATATTTCGCAATTACAGAATAGTTACAATACTTCAATGTGAAATTCAGCTCTGTGCAGGGAAGCCACGCAAGTTGTTGAGCACCTCAAACCGTGTTTTTTCCTAACGTATCTCTTAAAATGGATTGCAAATGGTATGCATGACTTTGGACAAGAGCGAATTGCCATATGCCAAATTTGATATTATAACATCTTATGTTGAGATTCCTGTTTCACTGTTCTTACATGTTTCCATACAGAATGTATATGTCTTAGACAGACTTTGCTCCAAACGTGAGAAGAGTCTACCAAAAAGCCTGACACAAAATAACATAAAAAGTAGGACTGGAATTTATAATTCCAGCAGATATCCACATAGCAAATATGGACAACAGTTCATGAGGTTAAATGTTTACATTTTCTTTCCAATATTTGGGATAGCATTTATGGGTTCTTAACCTATTGCAATTGCAGCATGTGCAAGTAATTTTTTTCTAATAAGTCATCCCCTTAATTCATCTCCAGTAAAGTATCAGTGCTAATACAAATGCTACATGATGAAGCGAATATGATTTTTCTCAGAGACATTTATTCATTTCTATTGTAGTATTTCTTTCAGCAAGTGTGTGTGTGCACGCCATTCTCTCCTACATACAATAGCAACATTGAAGTAAGAATAGGCAGAGGGTTTGCCTTGCAAAATTTGTTGTACCACCAAATGATGTTTTAATTTCTATTTTGATTAAATCAAAACTTTAGTTTTGCTTTAACACTTGCTATTATTTCAACTGCAGATTTACCCAGTCAACACAACAGCTACATCAGTTTGCAGTTTAGAGAATTAAAACATTTCTGATCAGTTACATTGAAAATGCCTTAGCTCTGACACTGTATTTTTGAAAGACCTAAGCAAACAAACTGTAGAAAGAAATCTTTTATGCTATCTATGGGCCTTCGTATTGTGCTTCACCAGCTACCCAAACTGTTTTCAACAGTTCAGTGCATCTCACAAAGATTTCAAATTAAATGTAAAATACAGCACCTGGTGTTGAAGATTAGTATTTTATACACAAAATCATCGCACATTAGGTCTCTTCCTGCACAGCATTTTGGACAAATTACAATGGATTAGTAACATGCAATCCAAAAGAAAAGTATAAAATTGATGCTCTAGATAGTATCTCATGTAAAATACAAAACTATATTTGTAAAAAAGAAAAGTTCCCATATAAATTTATGTCTTACAAACTTGTAGATGAAGGTGAACCTTCACCTGAAGAAAAACTGTTCTCTCAATAACATGCTAGTGTTTGCTGCAGTCAAACAAGCACTTAGAAAGCAACCCTAGTTTAGTGCCAACATAGCCCTGGGTTTTTTCTAACATTTTATGAGGATGAAAACACCATTTGAATGTCAAAGCTTTTGATTTTGGGGAAGACTATCAAAAACTCTGGAAGCTAGTACATGTACAATTATTTTAAAAAAAGATCAGTGTGTTTGCGTCGCCTTATTCACAATGTAGAAGGTTCTTTCCATTATGATCTAAATCCTCCATAATCTTGCATTGTGACTCAATAACTCCATCAACAAATGAGACGATAATGTTCTGTTAGCATTGTAATAGACAAAAAGTTAAGTAATTAATATTTGATTATATGCTTGAAGGTATTCAACTGAAAGGTGTCAGAGGAAGGCAAAATCTTATTTCTCTAATCTTTAAATAGGTAAAGAAAAAAATATGGGTAGGTTAATTCTTCTTTCACTGGAGATCCAGAATATTCACATCAGCAAAAATGCCAGAAGTTAACTTGCACTCTTGATCAAAACATGGAATCAGTTGGCAAGGCCTAAAAATCCCATATATATTGTTTCCCCTAAAGAGAACTACAAAAACACATATGGAGTGATATGCACATAGACTAAAGGACAATTATCAAGATTAGCAGACTTTTCAGGTTTCATAGCTTGGTTCTCCTTCACACTGGCAAGGACACTGGAATGGAGCACCAGCTCACGGGTACTCTCCCATAGCGAGCTGCCCTGCATGTTCAGTGAAATTTGTCTCACAGGAACAATTAATTCCAAAGAGCCCGTGGTGTAGCCTGATGGGGATTTACCTCAAAGGAAAACAATTTCCTGTACCGCTCTCCAGCCGACTGAAGAGTGGACAAGTGGGCAGCATTTATTCAAAATACAAGATAAAGCTTGCTGCCGTGAAGCATTTATTTTGGTACCTCTACAAAACCATTCATCACGGTAGGAGAGGTGCTAACCCCATTGTATTAGAAAATAATTTGATTCATGACACTTGATATGGAATCCTCTCAAAGTGACAAATCAAGCTCTAGGCACTGCATCAAAAGCTGTAAACAGTTAAAAATATATTCGGAAGCATGGATTCCATCTTGCTTAGCAGTAACGTGAAACAAGTCCCATATTAAAAATATGGTATTTTAGGTGAGAGAGAAATGTGTTAACTGAGTGACTCCATGCTTTTGACACCAGTCTTCCGACTTAAGATGTCGTTATTTCAGGAGAGGCAGCTAAAAATCACCTCAAAATGAAGACTGAAGAAAGCAATGGTCATTGGAAGTCACGGGACACCACCACCTGCTTGCTGTGATCTGCCATTAGCGCCTGCTCCTCTTTCCTTCAGAGAATTCCCTTCACACACCACCACTGGCATTCAATCCAGAATCAACTAACGAGTTCAATTATCACGATCATTTTAACACACTAATGCAATTATAGAAATTTTGATTCTTACTCCAGATTATAACTCAACGTAGAAGTTTCCTCCATGTCCTCACTTGTTCCTCTCCAGAAGCTTCACAAGACCTTTGTTGCTAAGTTAACCTTACAATCAGCAACCAGCTAAAGAGAAGGAAGTAGAACCAGTATTATCTCTGTGGACTATCCAGCTCCTCTAGAAAGAAGAAAATATAAAGATAGTAAAAAGTGGCTCTATGTTTAAAGTAAAATATTAAACTAAACATCCTTTGCAATGGAACAGGTTCCTATCCCATTGTTCTTTTCCTTAAATTTTCAATGCCAAAGCTCTGCTTCAGCTTGTTAGAAATTAATTTCTCCTCAAAATGCCTGACCTAACCTTACAGAGCAAGTTACCACAGACAAAGTTTCTTGGGATTCAATTGTCTTTGAAGACAAAACTCAAGTGACTCCATGTATCATTTTCTTGATGATGAGGGTACACATGTTGCCTTGTCCTTAAGAATAGGACCATTTTCTGGACAACCAAAAGATGACAAAAGACTCAGTGCTAAACACAGATTCATTGATCTGGATTCAGGTGATAAACACATTTCAACATCTAAGTAAAGCACTTGGTTTAGATTCTAATAGATTCTTTCACACTCTGCCTTCTTTGATCCCAAGTATCCTCTAGCTACTAACGTTGAAGGTAGCACAGAGATTAAATTCAGAATTATATACTTAAATAAATTGCTGTTAGCAATGTGTTACTGTGTGACACTTGAATCTATGAATTCTTTCCGCTGTCAATGACAGCTCAGTGATAAACTTCCCTCTCAGCCATAACATCCCCCTGATGCACCTTATTTTCCCATTTGCTTTTATGTTTACCAAAATGTCACACAGATACAAACAAATAGGAATATATTGCATCAAATATTACTCACACTAGCATTTTCTTAACAGAAAATGACATGGACAAGAGATACATTTGTTTCTTTGGAAAATACAAGAAAATCTCAATTAAATGTCTTGTTTGTCTTCAAGCTTAGATCCCTAGAACAGAACGCATACCGAGCGCCCTTCTCTCCCCGTTTTTCCAGCTCTATAATAATGTATATGTTCATATTCTTAAAGGTTGTTTTAAAACCATTTTGACTGTCTTTCATCTTAAGCAGTTGTTTTCTTCTAGTAACACCCTTCTGATCAGAAAGGTTAAAGAAACAAGAGGTTTTCTAAAGCTGGTATTGAGGACCTCACAGAGAGCATGCAAAAGCCCTATTAATTAAGGAATCTGCTGCAGAAAAGTGTGTTATGCTGCCTCAGCATCATCTAGCTGACCCAAAAATAGTTGTTTCTTAAGCCATCTAAGCTCCATGTAAATTATAACAATAAAAGACTAAGTTGAATTGCATTTAAGACACAAGTTTAAGTATATTTTTCTTTGGTCTGAAAAAAGAAACGGAAGAGAAGGATATACAAGCTTGGGAGTAAAGAGAAGAAAATCAATATTCAGTAGCTCATAACACGGACACACGTAACAAACATAGTCAGCACTGAGTGAAATACTGCAATGAAGGTGCAGAGCTCCTAGCTCTTTACTGTTAAGAATCACGCCAGAGATTCTTATTTTAAAATAAATAAAAAAATAAAGGCGATACTATCATTCTCTGCCAGCAAAAACAAGAAACATCAATAATCAAGACATGTTACATAGTTCAGGGTACAATAAATATTTTCTTTGAACAAATCTGTCAAGCCCATATCAGAGATTTTTTTTGTAGCGTAGAATAAATACTATATGCACATAAATAATTTCTTTCAACAAGCCATTTATTAAAGTGGGTCAATAATCCCACTTATTGCTCACTGCTTCTCAACCTCTCTAAAGAATTTAAGTGGTCATCTCAGTGTTCAACACACACTCATGCATGTCAGATACCTACCAGCACACCAGAAAAAAAATGCAGATTCCCCATAACCCAATTGCCTTAAACCAGGAGTTTTCTTTCTCTATGCTATGTTCACATGTATGCTCTCAGAAAAAAGCTACTTTTTGGTAACAACACAGAATAAATAGGGATATATACGCCCCATTCCAGATGAACTTTAAGGCTATTTAAGGAAGTCTGCTATGCTTCATTTGCCATGCTGTCCAGCCTCTGAGTAATATCACAACTTCTCAAAGGTTTTAAGAATACGAGCCTATTACTGTATTGACAAATTTAGGTATTTGAGAAGAAAGTACAACAGAAAAGCTCCTAACAAAATAAAGCAACTTATAAATGAATCATTCAGCAGTATTCATACTCTGATACCTTCTCACAGAGACAGCCTTCCCTCTGGAATACTGACAGACACACAATTGCATGAAAAGATAGAGCTTTATAATTTCAAACGGCTCTTATTAAAAGCATGAATAAAAGTAATAAACCTACATAATTTGTAATTTTAATGTTTCCAAAACACATCTATATTTTAATCCCACCTGACTATTACTGCTATGAGATGGATAAGCTACAACAGGATATGAGCAGGAGGGATGTTTTCCAGCTGGTATTCCAATTACTCAACAGATACCCCAATATTGTATCTAAGAGCTCTACCGTTGAGCACAGAAACATGGGGTCAAACAGCAAGTTGAGGCTGCAGACCTAGGGAGCGACCTTGTCCACCTTACTGCTTACAGGTCCACCTTTACCTCCTGTATCTTAAGCTATACACTGCTGCCCATCTTTTCTTCTAGTTCTGAGCATTCCACCCTTTCCTAAGCCTTTTCAACACACTGAGCTGGTAGAAAGCCTTGCACAGTCCCCTGGCCCTGAGTATTTTTTCAGCAGCTTTAACTCAGTCATTATGTCAGTACATAGAACAGCACTGTAACAAAGCCATTACCGATGTTCTTCTCTCACTGGAAAAAAGATAAAAGGAACAACCACCTCTTAAACCAATCTTTAAATACTACAACTAGAAAAGTGAAAATAAAGAGGTTTTACACTTCAAGAAGCAAGCATAGGCAGGGTCGAAACTAGGTTTCAGTTACTGGAAGCTCTCAGAATTGTAGGGAATCCTATACTCCAAAAAATAGCAAAAATGGAGTGTTCTACTTTTAAGCAAACATACATACACAGAATCCAATTAAAAAGGAAAACAGCTTTGATTAACACACAGGAAATAAGTGTATGAATCTGAAAATCAAACCCATGCAAAAAAACGTTGGTAGCCCCAGAGTAATAAGAAATTATCTAACAAAAAGAACTGAAGTTAATGAATGGCCTGAAAGGACTGACAAGATTTATTCATTTATTTGGCATCGACGCCCAAAGATCAGCCAAAAGAGGTGGCTGGAAGAAGAGATACATATGTTCTCTTTGACACTGGTTCCAGCCTATTAACAGTACCGAAAACATACGCTGCTGCTCACTCATGCTTATCAAAACACTATCCTTATGTGGTTGCAGTCCTACGCAAGAAAGAAATCCACAAAGATCTGATTTTACATTAAAAGCCTAATTACGTGGACAAAACTAGTTTTGGCAAGTACTCTGGGCTTCCAACACTTAAAGTACTGGAACAAATTGACAACTTCAGAATTCATTATTCCACTCAGAAATACGTTACATCCTCCTTCAGAGAAAAATAATTTGGTTTCAGTTGTTGAGGGTGGGGTAGGTCTTGGGCTTATGTGTCTTTTGGGGGGAGATGGAAAGGATTTTTCTGTATTATTTCTCAAAAAATTCTATTCATTGCCTATTCTGTCCACCACACTTCATACTCCATTTTTCTCTGTCCCCCTCTCCAAGGTAAACTTGCAGATGCAATATCACACTTGCAATTTTTCTACTCTTAAATCTATGACTGAGTACAGGTAAGGTGTGAGGACTGATTATTGGCTCCTCTCCACCACCACCTTTCTAGCAAATGTGCTACTAAACCAAAACCACCCCTAGTCCTCAGAAGCTCTGTTGTAAACACTACTTCACAGTGAATTGTTCCCTTTACTATATAGATGTGTGCGTACGTGTACTTACATGTGTAGCAACCGTGCATCTATACGGCAACTCGACTTGAATAAGCTCACAGATACAGGAATAAGCTCTTCTTCATACATTTATGTGCAATATTGGTTGTCACTAGGGATGAAACCCCATACTTCCTGAGATGAATAGTTTCTAAAGCTTCAGCTGTTGAAAGATTTGTGTATTCAATGGAAATTACAGGAGGGATATTTTGGGCTGGAAGCAGAGTGAAACATTTCAAACCCTACATAAGCTACGCAAATACGAGTCATATGGAGGAGCAAAATTTTAGTGCCTAGTCAAGATCTATAGTTTTCCAAATACAGCAGAAAATGTTTAAACATTAACAGCCAGAAATCTGAAACAAATGGTGTTGGATTAAACCTCCCTTGACTGTAAATATTTGAACTATTTCCAGATAAAGAACATATTCATCTAATCAGTTCGGAAGTACAGATTCCACTTGCTGCAGAATATGTAGGGCCCTCAGCATTCCATGGTTTTTGACCTTTGAGTCGGACTTTGCCTCAAGTTCAACAGGACTATTTATAAGGAGAGTGGTGATTAGCATGAGTAAAGGTAAAAGTTCAGGCAACATCTACATTTCATGGCTCAATATGGAGAAGTTCCTTTAACTGTGTTAAAATCCATGGGTGGCTGAATTATCATGCTATTTAAAAAAAAAAATTATAATATACACAGCACAGTTTTATCAATACTTTGTTATTTATATGACATAATAAAATTAAGCTAATGATTTAGGCTTTTTCCTAAGACAGTGCGAGATACTGAGTCAGAATTAAACCAGTGTAGTAGCCTAAATATTGAGTAAATGAAATGTTTTAACAGGATCTTGAATAAGATGCTTCTTAAAAAGCTGATGTGTGCTAGCTGAAACCAGGACATCCCTACAGTCTCTGTCTCCTCTTTCAGCAAGTAGATGGAGATAGCAAGTCAAAAAGATTAAATATTGTCTATTTTACACAAAGATTTAACACTTAAAGGACTGCTGGTCTCCAGCCTCCAGGTAGCTAGCTTTCAGTAAAGCATTACGGCTGCTACTGTCAATGCAGTCACCATCATATAAAATGTGTTACAGCACTACACACCTAACAAGTTGTGCTGGAGCACACATTCATCCATCGGAACTGGAATTTTTCCTCTTTGATGTTTCAGTAAATATATATATATATAAACGTCTAGTTCCATCAAAAAAAATTAAAGGATTTCAATTATTTGCTGTTGAAAACTGTGCCAGAAAGTGTCCAAACTACAAAGATAAATATTACGATAAGATTACTATATGACACTGTGCTGGTTTTGCTGAGATTGAGTTAGAATCCTTTATTTTTAGTAGCTAGTGTACTCTCTTGGTTTGGATTTAGTATGAGAATAATGTGATAACACATTGAACTTCTCATGCCTTTGCTTGGGACAGAGTTAATTTTTCCTTTCCAGTAGCCAGACTGTGTTTTGGAGTTGGTATGAAAAGAATGTGAGGACCCACTGATGTTTTGGCTGTTGCCAAGGACAGCGAGGACTGGGGCTAAATCATGACCCAAATCCATAATACACACCTGTATGAAACAGTCTGCCAGCACTTCATCAGCCAAAGAATTTGCATGTTTGAAACTGCTAAGGCAGACAGAATGTAATGCCTGATGAGAGCTGACAGGCAAGGGATTAACACAAATAGAGACAAGTAATTCCACTGTAGGTTTTACCTGCAACTGACACAGGTAGAAGTATTTAATGAATTATTCCAAAGAGATGAGGAGAGTGACAGAGTCTTCCACCTGTCTCACATCAGCTCAGGCACTGTTTGATAGCTCTTGGCACCTGGTAACATCCTGGAGAAATCCGAGATGGGATTGCTGGATTACTCCCATACAACCAGGAATTAGTTTTAAGCAGGTGAAATGCAAACTGACTTTACAGTCCCTCACAGTGGGATCTTGATATTGAACATGGATATAAAGCCATATACTAACAACACTTTGTATTACATCGTTACACTTCTTTCCGAGGACAATTGAGAAACCATTAAGTAACTTATTCAAGAATATATAACAATTCCCTCACAAGGGGTCCAAGCACTCTGGCTTACTGGTATTATGCCTTCCTTAGAGGATCACCCTCTCATTCTCTTGGCTGTGTGCTTTACTGAATATTTATTTTGTGATTCATGGGACTACAGCAGTTTTTAGTTTGCCTCTGGATAAGAGATAAAATTTCTGAATAGAGCTTTGTAGCTTGGAGTGTTTAGTTTTCCTGTAACATCATTACTGAGCTAGCTACACACATCCTAGGACATCAATTCCAGATATCCTGCCAAAGATCAGATGAAATCCAAAGGACTGCATTCATTAGCTGCCAAAGAAATGCTGGGGGGAAGGGATAGAAAATTGCCTACATCTGTGATAGTGGAAAAAAGAAATACAATGTAGTTAAATATGAAAATACAAGCAAATATTTACACAAGTTAAAAATGAGCGTACCAAACCAAATTTTATTTTCAAAACAGACATAAGCTTGCTGAATATTAGCAAGAACAGAGTTTCCAACAAAGTCTTACAAAAGCACTACAGGAATATTGTCACTTGATACTTGGGTAACATTTTCATTTGCTTACTTTTGTACTGTGTTCTCATACTACTCTCCAAGGGAGAACATGAGCTGCTTTTCTTGATGGTTCCATTATAGTACCTGAATATTCTGTATTCTCTACAGATGGAGCTGTGTACTAACAGAGTTGGTTTTGTACAAACAGCTCAATCAATGTAACACAAGGTTTAATCATCATATGACTGATTTCCTATAAATGCTGTGGAGAAAAAACAGGCGCTTGCAAGAAGACCCCTCTCAGCTCTCACAGGAGCTGTGTGTTTTTCAACCTCTTAAGATACTTGGGGCCTTGAAAGGTGTAGAAAATATCTCATCTTTTTACTGGTTGGCGTCCACCGAAGTATCCTGAAAGCAATAGGAAAGGAGCTGGGGCATTAACCTGCTTCCTGGCATTGATTTCACTTATGTTCACTGTGCATGTTATAAACACACATTCCCCTTTTCAAAGCACTCTTATTCTAAAGATGCTTTATTTTACCGCTTCCCGCTCAAAGGAAGCGTTTGATTACTGTGAGCACATCTATACTGCTCCTCCAGCAGCTGCACAATCCATACCGTGAACTGAACAGCAACGCAGATGGATCTGCGCTGTTAGTGCTTCAGAAGGAACTGTGATTACACAAATGGCTGTACATTAAAGCAACACACATTAAGATCTTTATCAGTCTAAGGCGTGAATTATTAAAAATACACTAATATAATGGTTATCCCCTCCATTCCCTGTACCTTTGTAAGGTTAATCTGAGGCATGTAACCTCATCAATAATACCATCCCTGGAACTGGAAATAGAAGCACAACAATGTCGATAAATGCAAAGCAAAGAAGTCAATTCTATATTCTATACTTTGCTGCTAGCACACTGTTAACTAATACAATATTATCTCGTTAAAATAATGTTTGTGATTTTAAATACACATATAAATCTTGAGGGTAAGATTTTTCTCAGTAAGAAGAGGCCAGTCTTATTCATTGCTACTTAGACCGTACTTACAATTTGCATTTTTCTACTAAGTTATTTTAGCTTTATACGGACTCTTCAAAAGTGGCTCTGAAAGCAGTATATAATAGCGAAAGGGGTAGAAGAATATAGCAGCCTTATTTTAAGTTGTAACTTAATAAAAGTTTCATTCCTAGAGTAGGTCCATCAGTACTTTAGAAAGTAAATAACAAAACTAGTTTAAAAGAGAACATGAAAGAGAACATGGACACAGAATTCAAGTAAATTTGTTTGCCTAATTGCTTTCAACTAAGTTAAATAAATGCTTAACATTGTGTTTGAAAACTAACAGGTAATGTATTTTTATTACAAAATAATTTATTAAATTTGTTCCATTAAGTACCACAAATTTAAAACCTATAAAAGCATTTATAAAACATACGCATTTTATTAGAAGCAAGAGGGGACCTTCTCTGTTAAAGGAAATAGAAAAAATTGAAAGATCATGTGAAATTATTTCAATATCAACCAAGTCACAGGAACCTGCCCACCCTTGGAGTAGGAACAGGTGGAGTTTCATGGCTCCCTGTTACTCCTTGCAAGCCCTTTCTGAGCCCTGTGTTGACACCAGTTTGCTTCCTCTTCTGCAGACCATCAGCTCTGACTGGACAAGCAAGTGCAGACAGTGGTTTCTTTCCGTATTCATCATAATCCTACACATCAGTGACGGCAACGTGGGTGTAGGACTGCACACTGATCTAGGAGTGCCATAAAGCATCACAGACTGACTTCAGTGCTCATTCCAAGAAACTGCAAGACCATTTAAGGGAAGACAAAATGAGAGGAATCTTTCAGTTGCTGCATCCATGAGCTAAAATAAAAAGGGACTCTTGAAACTGTATATAAAGTTCTCGCCAGGCAGCCAGTGCTACCCCAACACAAGACGGTTTGAACTGTATTTCAAAAGAAACTGGAGAGCACAACGTCCATCTGAATGACCCTTCACAAGGGCTGTATTTCCTCCTGCCCTCTTTCACACCCGGTTACTTTCCTCGGTGTATGAGCTCAATAAATTTCCTGCTTCAGAGAGGGGATGTAACAGGGAGCACTGCTAACCACAAAAGTCTACATAATTAAGCTCTAGCTTCCTATTTTACAAATCATCTTTGACAATCCTTAATAGCTACTTAGCAGAATAACAGTATAAATATTACTTTTATAAATAGGAATGATCTATTTAATACCTTTTTCTTTATTAAGGCATTTAATGTAATTATAGAGGAAATAAATTTTCCCTAGTTTGAAGCCGTACATGCACCTTGCACTCTTGAAAAGTTTGCTTTACTTAGACTACGAAATACAGAAGAGACCTGAAGGATCTGCCATTTGATAACCACAAGTGACACTCCACAAGCTGAGCTGAGCCTTACCATTTCACAAGGAATTTTGGACTTCAAAAAACAAATGCATGAAGCACCGTCCAAAGCACATACTGAAAGGTGGAACCGAATCAAAATTGGAAGAGAACCGGTGAAGAAAGTAATTTCTTAGTCTGTTGTAAAGCCATGAAATGGTTAGAGGGATACCTGGGGATAGAAAGGTGCAGAACAACACTGGCCGGCGAATGGGTAAGTTCACGTTCAAATATCTGTTTCCTGGAGCCCTGGCAGGGTTCTGCACAGCTCCACGTCACACCAAACACCAACACGAGCACGCTGGCCACGCTGCCAACAGCTGCTCCAGAGATGAGCGGCCAGGGGCAGGCGGCGACTTTTACGTCCCCAGCTCCAATTTCAGGTACCTCCTCACCTCGACGGACAGACACCACTTTGTCACTTCACCTCAGGCAAATACGGAGTGGTAAGTACTGGCTCCTTCGAGAATCCCCCTCCGCTCAGCTCCTGCCACCTCTCGTTTAGCACTTTGGTGAACAAGCGCTTTTACAAGGTCGGCCGTTTGCGTAAGGCCTGAGGGCGATTTAGTTTTAGACAGTAGTGAGGGAAAAAAAGCCTCCGCGCTGAGCGGGAACCTTTCTACCTTAGGATCTCTGGGCCAATTTAACTAAAAGAATGATGATTTTTTTTCTCGTAGGAATTTCACCTCTGTGAAATAGCTACACGAAGTAAAAGAGTCTCAGAGGGAAAAAGGCTCAGCTCTACCTATAAAAATACTCCGGAGAGAGTTCTGAAATATCTACGAATATTTACATACACATGTACAGATTCACTCTGTCAGTGTCTTATATAAAAGCAGCAAAATAGTTCAATGTTCTGTGTATTTTTACTTGACAAAACCGCAGTGAATATGTGCTTATTTGTGTGATATTCATTGCTCTCTTCTCTAATGTCCTTGCTCTGAGAAAATTGAAACTTGTATTAATTAAGAAAAGTTCATTAGTTCAACAGATTCATTAACCTTTTTTGGGAAATGTACACTGAGCACCAAATTAATCAGCATTCTGAAATCAAGTCACAATTTATCTCACTGTGTACTAGTTTTTAAAAATACTTTTCAACACAGAAGTGCATAAAACCAGCATACATCATTTTGGGAATACTTATTTCCTACTATAATTCCCTAATGGTCAGGTCTTACATAAACATATATATTTTTTTTTACCTTATTTAAACAAAAGTCTAATTTAAGAAACCACCTGGGACTTCAAATCTCTTTCCAGACATTATTAATTTGGAAGCATTAGGTTGTGCCCTCCTCCGACTCCAGCAGTGCCTGCTGAAGAGCTGTCTTTCCACCAAATTAGCCCAATCCCCACTGATAAAGCCCCTCCAGATCCATGTGTTTCTTAATCACTTTCAGCCAAATTAGTTAATTTATTTTAAGCTCAGTTTTTACTACCAAGTCTTCACCAAACAACTTCATTTTACTCAGAAGGCCACACCTGAGGCTGTGATGATGTTGGGCACATTTTGGTCCTGTTCTTTTGGGCTGTAGATTGATGGCTCCAACCAAGCTAGAGGATGTCAAGGTGGCGATTACTGAGCTGGCCTAACAGACCCTCGGGTATCTTATTTATATTTGTTTATAAAGGTTCCGCCAGATGCGTATAGTTCTGATTGATCTTTTCTAATGGCCATTTCAATTTCCATTAGTGAAAAGAAAAAAAAAAAAAGTAGCGAAAAGTAGATTACTTTGACTGTATTAAAATCTTATAGTGCCATTTTATTTGATATTTTCTCTTAGTTCCACGGTTAAGGACGTGGAGCTTGTGCCAGTGATCTGCTGTTTGTCATGCATGCAAAAAGCTGACTATACTGTAAAACCTCTGTTCTTCATAAAAAATAAGGGCAGCAGCCTGTGGACCCAGGCAAGACAAGCCTAATTGAGGATCGATCAAGTCCTTTCAGCAGCAACACTGACACAGATCTGCCAGGTGCCCTTGCAGCAAAGGCCAAACACATCATCGTTTTATCACCACGTTTGTTTCAGAACCCCTCTCATTACTTTACGGTTCCTAGTCACTAACTTTTGGCACAGTTGAACTGCAAATAAACATCAGCGTAGTTCCCTTTATCACTGTGTGTTACATTTTAATATAAGAGTATTTCAAAGTGATGTTGCCAGCTGCATGCAGTTTCCAAACAGCAGGAAATATATTATTGGTGGGAAAATAAAGTCAGATTGAAAACTGCTCACAGATGAATATCAAAGAGTTAGTACTTTAGAATACTTGTTTCACAGAAATCAGCACATTTACATCAAACAAAAGGATCTTGGGAAAAAATTCTCATCTTCAATCACATGTAACTAACATTTAATTTTTTGTTTCAAATGAGTTTCATTCTGAAGAGCTTCTATAGCTTCAGCAAGATCTCAATTTCAGAAAAAAAATTAACTCAAAGACATAATCGTAACTGCCTGATCAGCACAAGTAATAACTGAGAGTTAACTGAATTAATTTTTTAACTATTCATAGGTAGACATAAAAGTAACCAATACTTTTATGCCAGGATGTTTTCTTTATTCTTGTTACTGGTAGTTAATAAATGTCTGTGAATTGGCACCATCAGGTCTTATTTATTCCATTAGGACTAGACTAGGACAGTCAGAGGTGAATGTCTGTGTTTGGCTTTTTCATCCTGGAGGACAAAAAGACCCAATGGTCCTCATGATCTGGAAAAAAAAATAAACCACAACCCAAATATTCCAAAAACAGCCACCCGAGCTTTTTGACTATTATCATTGCTAGCCATTAGATAATTCAGATCTGATTTAAAAGTATTGTGCATGCCTCAAAGCTTACACACAACATGTGTGAAGTACCAGGGATGAATATTCTTAAAATGGTAAATTTTCTCTATAATTTTACAAGGAAACTTATTATGAACCGTTTATTCATAATTAAGATTTTCGGGAATATAGTCACATCTCAGGCCAGAACACAAATCAAAACCAATCCACACCGCCCTTAGTTACCACTGAAGCTGCTCACAGGTAGATTGTCCTCAAGTTTACACTTGTCTGCTCACAGAGAGGGCGCCCTCATTAGCACACAAGACATCACTCTGTACTTGACCCATTACATGTCCTTAGCACAAGCCACATTTGCATTGCTTTCCCGTTCCTTATTTTTGCAGTTTTTACAAAGTGTTAAGCACGGTACACTTTCCAGTGCCACTTGGGTTTCATTATTCACCACAAATTCAAAACACTAAGATGATAATATGGGACGGAGGTAAATTCTTTTTTAAAAAATCTGCAATCTTGCTGTTTAAATATTCTTACAGACTAATTTAACTATCTCTTCAAACTTCAGAGCCTAGGAAATGTCCACTTAACATGCAGAAACTATCATACCTGCAAGAAAGAGCATTCCACTCTGAAATTATTCCAAGCTGTCATTTATCCATTACTGTTTACTAACGTTTTTCAGCATATTGCTAAATCCTGTCTGGCAAAATACTGCTAGCTGCATTGGTTTAATTCCATAATCTCATCTATTCCATTAACTACTAGAAACTAATTAGCAATCGTAAAGCCAGTGAACATCACTAAAAATATTTTTTTTTCTTTTAGTCAAGAAAGAATTTGGTGTGCAAATTTCATATAAATATATGTTGCTTATTCCCCATCTAAAAACTGGCAACTTCATTAATAGAGGTATTATCTAGAACATTCAACTACAAATCTTTACTTCACCACATCTGTGATAAATTCCAACAAAATACAAAGATATGTATTAGTTTAAAATGGGGGGGCAGAGGGTAGCTTACCATTTTATATTGATTATTTGCCTTCAGTCATACAGTTTGTCTTTATGTCTGTCATATTTTACATAGCTTTAAATTTAACAGTTGTACCAACATGGAGCATAACTCAGAGGCATCTCTCTGTCAAACCAACCCCTCAGAGACAAAACACAATGTCCTAAGTACATGCACAGAAATTCAGGTGCAGTTAAGAGAAACCAGATGCTTTGCAGGAGCAAAGAGCTCCAGCCAAAGGGGAGTCATACAATTAATTCCCCATGGCCACAGGCTGGAAATCCAAGGGAACTATGTGACTCTTTATTGTTACAGACTGTGAAACCGTTCACCTCCACAGATGACCTTCTGAAGACCAGAGACCCCAAGCTGAAGGTCGCCAATGTGATCAAGTCTTGCTGCCAACTGAACATCAATCTCACACCTCCCTCCTCCTGCCCCTTTTGCATACAAACCTATAGAGCAATCTGTGCAAACTTCATTCTGTTTTCCTTAGGGAAGTCAAACTCTATTCCGTGCACACTCTTTTAATAGAAATATTGGATACTACATCCCCAGAGAATCTTGAAAACTTGCAGTTAAATGGAAAGAACGCACTTGGCAATAGATCTCAGACTGAGGGAGACACACTTCATGCAAGTAATATATATAAAATATTAATACTAAGGTAACGGGAAAAGTGCCTTCCTACCTTTTCCTTCAGTTTTAAAAAACTTGAGACTTTCTTAGCTCAAGACAGAAATTCCAGCAAGGTTTGAATTTTCCTGTAAGCAATAAAACACTTTCAGCAAAAAGAAAGTTTTTCTCAGACCCTCAAATGTATTTAGGCATTTACCTCTCTTCTCAATTCTTTTAAAATTAGGAGTCACACAATTCTGAAAATGTGTCTGAATATATGAATTCTTACCAAATTAAATGAGGATTGCACACACCCTTACAAACCTAGACAAAGAGCTTAAAGTTTAACTAATGCAAGTGTACTAAACACAGAACTATAAACCACAGCTCATGTGGTTGGCTAGATATAACCATCTCCATGCAAATTTTAATTACTAGTCAACACTTAGGAGTGTTTTGGTGAGACACATGATTTATATTTGTGCTGTTACAGACCTGAAGCTGATTTCATTGAGGTCATGCTCCAAAACAAAATTGCACCACATAGCAGTAAGCCAGTGTAACAGAGTTTTAAATCAATACGATGTCTCACATTACTAATAAATTACAAGTGTGCTATCAGACCATCTGCTGGCAGCGAAGCATAATGAGTGGCAGTGATCATGCTGATCGACATTCTGGTTTGAATATCTCATCAGAATTAGTTCACCTTCTTGGCTTCAGTAACTACTTCACTCATAATACACATTTAGAATATTGTTCACAGGGCTTGTGGGAAAACCGGAAAGTTCAGTCCTTGTCCTCCCATAATCCTTTGCACTTTGCCTAACAGAGTCTCCAGTGAATGGAGAAGGTAAGCGCACCTTCATTTGCGACTGATTCAATTAAGCTAATAACTTTATAAAATTGAGTTAATAGTTTGATATTCTTTGCACAGTTTCTACAGTAAAAGAATGAAACTATCACATCAATGGTAAGTTAGTTTTAAGCCATGGAAGTACAGGTTTTAATATGTTTTGTAAGAGGATAGAACTGAAACCTGCAGGAGATGGGGTTTGTTTTATGCTGCAGGAGAAAACACACAATCCTTACGACTTTGCCAAAGTCCTATCCATTCATACCAAAAACATTTGTCAAACATGTGTCTGAGTTTGTACGTGGTTGAGTCACACAATCCTCTGTGCATGGTATATAGGATTATAGATTGCTTTGGGCCACACTTTGGGATCGTTTGCACTGTATATTGTGCACTCATGTTCCCAACACACGCTATTTATATGGTTCTCATCGTAACAGGTTGCATTTAACTTTTCAGCTAACAATGTCATAGGACTTCAAAATACCAGCTGGTTAAGCCTCAGAAGAAAACACTCATACATCAACTGATTTTTAATATATATTTTATTATATATGTCACATATGAATTCACTTTCTCCTTCATCGAACTGCAGCCATTCCCAAAGGTAAGGAAAATGCAGACTGAAGCATGGACAATACTTTTAAAGTAAACAAATTATCATTTTCTGATGGAACAGAGGAACCTAAACTGTCACTGTATGGCACATTGCCAGGACAGCTTCTTTGTGTGCCATAGACACAGTGAGCTTAGCCATGATAATGGTTTAAGAAACAAACTGTAGAGCAAAACTGTGTGATTATAGTTAATCTGATAACAAATATACTAAGACAATGGCAAAAAATAAACAACAGTTTGAGAGTTTCTTGCACAGACATTGTTGGAAAGGTTTGCTCATTCAGCAATTTGAGCTCCATTACAACAGGAAGGGTGACCAGCAGAACGATCTGGAAGTCCTGCCTCTCAACCCAAAATAGCACATTATTAGGTAAATCTAGAGTATGAGGTCATTTGAAGCAGAAGCATTACAAAAGTTAGGTCACAATAACAGTTTTATAGACTTCATATTTAATATATAATCTTATTTACGAACTCTGCAAATCTGTCCACTGAGCTAATTTGAGAAATCAAGACACAAACAAGGAATTCTCCAAAATCTCACAGGCAACGTGTTAACAATTCAGAGATTAAATATTTCTACTTACTATACCATTGTCGGTAAAATAGATACACACAACATACATGGAATATCATCAGAACACTGTGAAAGTACATTTCTAAAACCTCTGCTTTTGTAAGACTTGCAATGTTGATCAATGACCAGGAGATGAAAATACTCCACTCTCAGTGGAGAAGCGCTGCCAGTGACAGTGCCACACGGATGCAAGGAACTCAAGGCATCACGTTTGTCACTCACATTTGCTGTCACTCAGCAAAAGATTAAATGGGGCAAAAAATAGCAGAACCATCTTTGCACTGCTCTCTATATAAAGCTACTTTAAATTAGTGACGGAAGTCAGCAAATAGATTTCTGTCACTTGGGTGAGTCTGAGCAGACTTCAGGCAGCTGAAGCATCTCCTGTGCTGTGGAGGTCACCTCACCACCATTTCACAGTCCATGGCAGACCAAGTGCCACACAACCACTAAACCATCTGGCCACATCTTCTCCATTTCCTCTAGAACACAGAGAAGGATGGAAGAGCATCTAAGGAAACATCATACCAAAGATGGCCGATATACCCTTGAACCTCAGGTGCTTCAAGCGTGGCTCCCATGCTGTAGCCCACGCTTGAATTGAGCTGCTGTAATCCAGATCTGCGTAGAAATGCAGAAAAATGTGAGTGACAAGAGCCTGCCCTTGGTGGGTGGCTGCCGGACAGAGATGCAAATCCAGCCTAAGTCCACCTTGGTGGGAATAGAGGTAGTCCCAACTCCTGTCCATAAATTCATTATCCCTCTTCACTCTCAGCTTCACAGGTCCAGGACATACACTTTTGCCCATGGAAACGTTTTGGCCTGAGGCTCTCAGGTTCAGATGTGTGACTGTGCTGATCCATACAGATCCTCCATTTCACAAAAGTAATTAGATGTCCCAAGTCACAGACCTATCAAGTTTCAGGCAGAAGACACCAGTCTCTTCCATAGGATGAGCCCCATGGCAAGATCAGAGCCATGTCACCCAGCCTCCCCTGTGCATCAAGACGTGGCTCTGCTAGACCCCAACAGAAAAAGGAGCCTCAACAGTAAAGGTGTTACCCAATGTTACAGGTCCAGCAGCTTTATCTCATGGGAACTTCTGCGATGGGGATGGGCACAGCTGAGGTCAACAGGAATTGTTACGAAAACTTCAGTAATGGGAAGATTCTAACACCTGGTGCAGGGCTGGGGCTCCCAGCTGCCATAGCATTGATAAACATTCTATATCATAACAGTAGTTGGGTAAGCAATGACAGTAATTGGGCAAGGGAGCTCCCCTCTGGTACTTGAACTGCAGTACACATTAAAAAGAATGCTAATGAGGTTATTAATAAGATCCTACATTTACAAGGCAATGACACCTTTGTTACACAGTGAGTAAAAAAACCTTGCAGAGTGGAACAGAAAAAATACCATAAGGAGGAAAGGACACTTAGAATTTTTTCCCTTTCTAATACTGAGATGATGTCCTTAACTGTTCAAAGAATAGCAATGACAATATTTTGTCCAAGAAAGGCCTGTACAGAGCAGCAAGTAAACTCTGACAGAGGTTGGCAGTAAAACTGAAATTTACAATCCATAACATGACCATGTCCTGACAAAAGAATTACTTTTATTGAAAATGTTGTATATTATTCGACATAGTTTGAAGCCAAGTTATTCCACAGACGGCATCTATAACAAAAACAAACTCTAACAAACATAAGACAACTTCAACATTAGAGCAAAGCACCAGCAGGAGAAAAAAAAAAAAGCAAAAGCAAATTTTTCTTGCTAGAAATTATTATAGCACAACACTGCATACACAATGCTGTAGAGCAGATATCACATACAAAGACACTATACCTACTTGCAAATACACCTTCTGCCAAAAATTAAAACAAAGAAAAGTTGGTATGCAGCTCTAGTTCAAGGTGAACTTGAACTCCTAAATTACAGGAAGCAAAAAGTGTCAACTGAAAGCAAATTAAATATGTGAAAACGAAGAGAAAGCACTAGAATCTAAAGTTAACGTGAGTATAAGATGCAAGATACAAAAATATATTCTCCTGCTTGTCTAAACAAAATCTCCACTTAACGAGTAATTATTATCCTTCTGCCCTTTGTTAAGGGAAATTTTAGGGTTCTGAAGGGTTGATGAAAATGAGAAAAAGGGCTCCTCACACCATATATAGCAAGAATTTCACATCCTAGTTGCGTCACAAGACTTTCAGGACTGCCTATACTGAATGAAGTTAAAGCATCCAAAACACTTTCCAGAGCACAGGTTTTAAAGGAAAGCTTTCTTGAAAGAGGAAGAGGGCAAAGGGAAAACAAACCACCCTATAAATCTCTTCATTACCAAAAATCCATCACATAAATTTTATGTCACAATTTTTTTTCTAAGCTGAGGTTCCTATGACTGGAAGATACAGGGAAAGAACAATAATAAAGGACATAAAAGGATCCTGTGCAAAGGTTTATGAATATTGGCTGTTCCTAATATTCATCTGTATAGTGATTTTACATAACTTCTCTTTATTGCATATTCGTTTTTACGGCATACTCATTTTATCAATGTCAAGTGAAAACGACTATGTTCAACTCATAGGAGGAGGACTCGCTTTCCCTCTTCCTCCTCTTAAAATCCATTTTATTCTTGACTTTCCATTACTGTAAAGCTTCAGGCTGCAGTAGTTACCATATATTTGGTACTAACGAATCACAGCCTTTCACAACCTGGGTGAAATGAGTCACTATAATGACAACTTTTTGCTACACTGTATTTATTTGCCAGCAGGCTCCCAAATGGCAATACTTGCCACGACTTGCTGCTGCTGCTATTCTCAGTCCTTACAGGAAAGGGGAAAGAAACAAGGAAATTTCATTGTTTGTACTCACGGAAGAACACACAGGAAGTCTTTTCATGACCTGAAAAGTACTAGAAACTGGCTGCCCAGAGAAGACCAATCTCAAATGCATGCCAATAAAAACACTTACACACACATTCACTACAATATACAGCACTCCTCATAGAGAAACTTCTTTCCAGAGTAATTTTGAAGTGCGTTGACATGCAGTATCCTTATTTGAAGGTGTATTATCATACTGCTTTGGTTTTTGTATAGCATATACAAAAATCTGTGCGAATATAAAGAAAATATGAAGAAAATGGTATAGGGAGAGGGAAGGAAGCAAGTGGTGTAAGAACAAATAAACAGCTTTTTTTTTTCATTTCTTTGCTTTTTATGCTCTGGTCTTCAGTATGATCAGCAAAGCAAGACAACTGTTTTGAGATTTGTGGAAGTTTTCTAGAACATTAAACATCCTTTATATACCCAAATACATTAAAACAGAGTATACACATATATTAAAAAAAAAATCAGTTATGAGTATTAAATAACTATGATATGTAAAGCACAAACCTTCAGCTACTAAATATAAGCCCTTAGTAACACAAAATAGTATACGCATATTCATTTCTAACAAACCTGTACTGCATCAAAACACAAAGACAAAAACTGCTTTTAAACCATCCTCAGTAATGACAAACTATAGATGGAAGATGAAAACGAGAAGTTTGCCTAAGCAAAGACAAAAGGTGGTAATTCAGCAGCAAGTATGAAGATGGGGATTATTTTCAGTCTCAAAACCAGTTGCCGGGGTTAGTTCTTCCTGTGTGATGAAGTGCTATCAAGACTATCAAAACTACAGACAATAAACCTATTTGTAAAAAAAATCTGGATGAGCCTTTTAAGAACTTGCAGCACTTGCCAGAAATCCAACAGTAATAGTAAGCAAACAGTTTAAAAAGTAATTTGTTTTCTGGAAACAATTCTTCTTAGTACTTCTATTCTTCATGTTCTGTTTCCATGCTGTTATACAAATTCAGCTTTCTTCATTCATTTGGTCTATGCTGAGACTTCTGTTGTTTATAATATCATTTAAAAAGAAGAGATCATCAGAGGTATCTCTTTTTGGATGAGTAATTTTGAATTCCACGTAAAATTCTCCAAGTTCTGTAGATAATCATTTTGTGGTGAACACGAATGAATGTAACGAGAATGCAAAAGATGTTTTTTCAGTTATTGAAGCCAAAATAATTTTCAGCCAACATTTCTTCATGGATTATAAATGTTGCTTACATTATTGCCTGTAGAACATAATGTAAGATAGCAGAAAGCTCTGAAATATTTCTTCTTAAAGAGAGAAGGAAGGAGGATGTAATAACAGCAACTGAATTTTAAATTTATGTTCTTCAAATTATTTCTATTCTTACATACCATAACAGGCCTGTATTAAAAATGATGGTAGTCATTTTTTCTACCTGTAATAATAAACTCATATAACTTAATATCCATGAATGGTAAACCAAGCACCCCCTGGAAGTTCAGTCCATTTGCTCTTAAAACATCCCAGCACTCCTGTTTCCCTTTTTTCAAAACTTTGTATGGAAAAATGAGCATTGCTCAGAAAAATACAATAAAAGTTGAGTCAATGTCTGATAAAATCCA
Organism: Caloenas nicobarica; assembly: GCF_036013445.1. Lineage (NCBI taxonomy): Eukaryota > Metazoa > Chordata > Aves > Columbiformes > Columbidae > Caloenas > Caloenas nicobarica. Next base: position 9,625,501 of record NC_088256.1, read on the forward strand.
ATTCACTTGAATTCGAAAGACCCCTACTCCCATTTTCACAGCTGTTCCCCTCGCCACACTGCCAAGCAGCAACTTTTTTGCATACAAACTCTCATGGGCAACAGTGCCCAAATTCTCCCATCAGCACAGGCATCATTCAGGGAAGAGGCACATGCTTACACAGAGAAAAAGGGTGAGTCTTAAAATCCATCCAAAAGAATAAGGATTTAACTGAGCCTCCCAAAGATGTATAGCTTCATGTAGCTCCACTGAAGCCCATTACTAAAGATAGAGTTTCTTTTCTTTATCCTAAGCACCTAAAGCTTTGGAAGCAGTATCAAGTCCCCTGTTAAGATGCACGCTTCACCAGGAGGTACCAGCAGCAAGCCCAGCTGAGCTGAACGGCTCCAATTTGATCGCGCTGAAACAAATGACCAAAGCAAACAGTTCAGTGCCTCATAGTATTAAACAAAAAACCAATAGGAATAGCAAATACCACAGAGGAAATCAAAACTTCCTTTCAAGCAGCCTCTGAATTGAAAAGGAGGCTAAATTCACCAACTGAATTATTTACAATTAAATTATTTGTGAATCTCCATTTCAGTAGCTAAGTATTTGATTGTGCTGGCTTCACCTCAGATCGTTACTTTAAACTACTCAGACTCGACTCAATCAGATGCGATTCAAGTCATCACCGCACTGAGATTCTAAATCACCTTTTCAAACCCATGTATTCAGTTCATGAACACCTTGCAAAGCAGTTTTTCCACTGGCTTCATTAAGAACTACCTGACATCGTACTAAAGGTGCAATACAGAAAAAGCACAGCTCTAGTCCTGTTCCTTCAAATTAACCATTTTGAAACCATGATCCAGGTGGTACTCTACATGTATATATAGAATAAGTATATTATTCTACGAGTTTAATTATGTCATGTATGATTACCCTGCTTCAAACATCAGATCGACAAAATTTGTTTGCTTTTAATTGTCTCCCCAGTTTTAGCGCATTCAGTTCAATAATCTTGTTTTAGAACAGGTCTTAGCTGAGTTTTCCTACGCATGGGGAAGGTTGTTTTACATGCTGGCACCTACAAGGTCTAAGCGATATCCTATGAATTCTGCAATGCGGAATCACTTATAAAATCATGCACAATTTGTGACTTAGAAATTTTTATATGGAAACCTTTGAAATGCTCTATTTGTTTTTAGAAGATTATAAGTAATCTTCTATTCAAGCCCAAAAACCTTTGCAGGGATTTGCCATAAACATGAATGATAAACATTAAGTTTTGATAACTTCAGCTGGCTTCCATGTTTCTGAAAAGTTTCACTTTTGCTGAAAAGAGTTTAAATACTCTCAAAAATGTATACAACTCCCTGAAATCCCATTCACACTAGCTTCCTTCTGATGTCAAATTATTATTCCGGTTGCCTTAGTTACATCATTTCAGTATCTCAAACATGGATACCTAGGGCTTATCTCCACATATAGATTTTAGAAAATTCATTATTTCTCTATGCATGGAGTGTTGCTCACACATTGGTGGCTTCATTTATTTCTGTACTTAGGGCAGATAAGAAAGAGCCAGTGAACTCGAAGAATTTCTCTCAAAGATTTAAACAAAAAATGCTTCTACCAGCTGAAAGTCTGAAATAGCACAATATACATTTCCCTATTTTCAGCATAGCCGGACATACTGGCTCTTAATGGTGTTAAAGTTGTTCTTTGGTTACACAAAATCAGGCACAGCACTCTTTTCTAATCTACCATTTAACCACACATCTGCTCAAATCAATAAACTGAGGCATAATGAGGGAATTGCAACCAGATGTTTTTCCACACACAAATTAATAAACATACTATATCCTTAATGTCAACTTTTTTTTTTTTTCCCCAGCTGGGTGTACACACAACCCAGCAACTGAAAAGCCAAATCATCCCAGGGACACCCAACCGTAACAAAGCATCCAGCTTTGAATAGACACTGTAAGTCAGGTTAAGTTTATTAAAAGCTTTAAACATCCATAAATCTCCAGGGAAGCATGACTTTAACGCATAGCATTTAGAGGTAAATCACTGGACTAATAGAGAGGATCCTTCCTGCAGCCTCCCAGGACCAGAAGGCTGGCTCAGACGATGAACTCCTTTATCATCCTCACACTAATTGTAGCACATCTTGAAATGATTAGATCTATTGTTAGATCAGGCCTTGTCAGCAGCTGGGACAGGGTGATTAATAGAAATTTCTCTTTAATTCCTTAGGATGTAGAAGTTTAAAGTCACAGTTGAGCTCTGGACCCCAATTAATAGGTGATTAATGAAATTATAATTGCCACCCTTTCATTCACATTCATCACTAGGTTTACTATTAATCATTAGAGGCAAAGCACAGGAAAAAGAAAATATTTTCCAAGCGCTATGCTATGGATACATGGGAGAAGCATAAATGGGTCAGGAAAATATTCCTCAATGCACCAGGCTGGAGCAAATGTGTATCATTACCAACAACTTAAGAGAGCTGACGGTTCAAGTGAAGGTCAAACTTGTTGGTAGGAATAATTTTCTGCCTGATAACAGCAGCAGCTACCACCTTATCCAGCACTTGAGAGACAGATACAGACCGGCCAGCCAGCAGGGTAGAATAAACAGTTTTCAGCATCCCTGTCAGTTAATGGAACGATCAACGCCAATAATAGGATTCCCTTTTGAGTTTTAAGAATTTTCCTTTTAAAACCATGCAATATACAGATCATATATATACATTGTGTGTACCAACAGTCTTGCACCACTGGCCTGATGCTCTGGCCATCAGGTACCTATGCCATATTGTCAAGCACCGTGACGCTTCCCTCCGCTCCTGCTCCTCAGCGTTTTACCCACTGCTGCCCCTCTGAAATTTTATGGGTCACGTTTTCCAAGCTATTTCCTGAAGCCAACTCAAAAGTGGCCAACACTGTTCCGACAATTAGGAATTTAATGAATAATTATTTTGTCTATAAAATATATAGTTAAAAAAAAAAAATTAGAACTGTTTCAGCCCTGTAGCATTAGTGTCAGGAAAGGTCAGATCCAAGATTTTTTTTTTTTCCCCTTCTCAACTTTTTTTACAGAAAGAATAATTAGTTTTTCACACATCAAAAAACTATGCAAGAGAAGGGAATGAAACGCGACTGAAGAGAAGGGCTGAGGCTGCTTTATCTCCTTCGGCATGAACTGCTCTTTTAAGATTTAAGGGCCCAACAGGCATCACCTCCCAAGAGAGAGCGCAGGAGGAATGAAGGAAGGTTTCCTCGGCTGCCACAGACCTGTCTGCACCCTCAAGCAGCAAACAGGCAGAGAAAGGGACAGGGCTTCAACCCTTCCCATCGTGCAGCCTCTGCTCTTCAACCCTGCCATACATTTTCATACACTCACAGCCACACAGTGTAACGTAAATGACTATTTACTTTGCACTGATCTGTATCAGGTGAAAAAATCACTCTAATTTAAATCTCATTTGTTTACATAATAAATGATTTTTTTATACTGAACTTGATGCTTTACCTCAGCTACTTGAAATTTCATTGACTAACAAATCACTTGTAAGACCATGTCTAGGTAAGTCAGAAAAAGCAAGCCTGCCATACACGGCCTCTCTGTATTAACATCCAAACCGCACAACTACTTTACTGGGTTTACCGGCAGAAAGAAGTGACTTCTGTGATCAGCCACTTCTGAATACGTCTGAAAATCTGATTGCAGGTCCTTTTTCTTTTAGTGTTACTTTAAGCAAACATTGCTCAACTTACATCCTGCAAGTTTTACAACAGGAGGCGGGTGGGGACAGCAATGCTGGTTAGTTTTCATAATACTGAATTTCAGTCTCCCCAGGGAAAATAAAAGACCTCACTAATCTTCAACGTAATTCATCTGAGCATATGCCAAAGTGTACTAAATTGTGTAAGAGAGGATAATAAATAACTACAGTGTGTGACAGAGCAGGAATAAAGCACCGTGCGGTTATATTGCACTGTTCAATCAGCCGGTCGGGTCAGATAATGCCTGAGCTCGAGGCTGAACGTCAATCCCGGCAGCCGGTGCGACATCCGGCAATGTGGACACCGAGCGGCTCCCACTTTGCAGCTGGGTGGGCATGTAAACAAGAAACTCACAGAAATGTGAAGAAATAAGCAATATTATCAACCGCTTTACCCTGTTTATTTCCTATCAACCAGTAAATATTATGAAATCTCATCCTGAAGTTGGATGCTCATATCTCTAGTTTCTATCTGGAAGCAAACAGATATATCTGTAAACTGGGTTACAAATTTGGAAGTGACTGTGACTACTCCAGATTTCTTGTACTGCAAATTACAGCAAAACTGCCTTCCCTTCATTTGCTTAATCTGAAAACTATATACTGAATAGATCCCAGAAAGCTTTTGACTTCCTAAACCTGGAGTACTGTTAAAATAAGGAGGGTTTTGTTAGGGTTTTTTTGTTCATTCTGATTTTCAAAGGAAAACAAAATATTCTGCTCTTTTCTCCCCCATTTGTGGTTTAATAATAACTTCACAATAAATTAATACAGCATCACCTAAATGTTAGGAAAGATTTTGAAGTCATACTAAGGTTCTGATAATTCATTTATAGTGGTGAGATGACATTTATTGTGCTAATATTTAGTCTAAAGGTGCAGCATTTTAAAGAGTTTCTTTTCTAGCAAAGTTCACAAATTTTCTTACTCTGGAAAAGTTACTGTTAGTGTTTAACGTGCTAGTGAATAATCACACCGGAATCTCTCAGACTGGTGTACATACTCCAACAAAATAAGCTTTTCACAGACAGACACAGCAGTCCTTATTTCTCTTGGATACACATAGCAATTTTATTTGTATTGTGAAGGAACTCACACTCATTTAGTTCAGAAGATAGCAGAGTTATTCTACAGATATCATCATAAAATATAATTTACTCTTCAGAAGTAGAAATTACATTGCATAGGATAATCACATATATAAAAATATGATCCTCAATATACTCCTCAGCAAATTAATAACTGTCAAAATCATTAACCATTTGAGGGCTCTATGCACAAAATGAGAAGTTACTAGTTGGATAAATTATTTGTGGCTGCTGGTTCATAATCCAAATGTAACATAATGTGGTAGGTGCAGGTGATTACCAGGCAAGTGCAAGTAGGTAACCAGTTGGATACACAAATATGCCAGCTAGCTAACTAGATACATAAGTGGACATACCACAGAAATACGTACTTAAAAAGAACCCCAAATTCAATAACTTACTGAATATATTAACTCTAGGGAAACAGTGGCTTTCTAAATAATACAGCACAGATTATAAAGGGCCACATTTATATCGGCTTTAACAGACCCAGGAGGGAAACTACAGTAGTTGTCTTTGATCTATTGGCCTATATTAAAGAGTGATGTGCTGGAGCGCTGGGAAATGTCCTGATTTATTCCTGGAAAATATGTATGCATATTGTCAGATGGAACATTCTTTATACTGCTGCGGTCTATTATACGGGAAGGATTAAAAAAAAAACCTACAAAGAAACAGAGAAGTATGTCTTTTGTCCAAAATTAAACAGAATGGCTGGCTATATTGCCGAGATGCAATTTTGATTGAACCTCTTTGCATCGAGGTATTCACTTCTTTTTGTCCAACAAAATGCTTTTCAAGCTCAGAGGCGACATTAAAAAAGCGTGCATAATAAGTAGCTAACTTCAGATCACAGATATTACATGGGAAAATAGGATTTCCCAGTAGATATTGAGGTCTACCCAGGTACAGCAAAGAATAGCACATGAGGCATCACTCCTCAATCAACACTCAGGCTCTTCCAATAGACTCTTGGGTTTGGGGTGCAAAGGTTCAAAAGAAGGAACATCACAACACAAACATCTTCTGAGTTTCACTAAGATCTGAGCACACCTGTAGAAACTTTACAGCCCTGTATGTAGTGGCAGCGTGCACAAACTTCCTGAATTTTAGGGAGTGCTACAACTGTACCTGGACTATTCAACCTACACCAGGAACTCCATAGTCAGTCCAACATGTTTAAGAGTTTTGTTAGCAATTGCTAATTTAAAAGAACAAAACAAAAAACCTGCTCCAACACTGGAAAGGAGATACAGCTCTGTTCTCAAACACTAGATATTATCATCCCTTTTAATGTTTTTTCAAAGCATAAATAACAAATAGAAGAAAAAATATCCTTTTCCTTTGCATTTACTAAAACTGAATTTTCCCTCATACACTCGTATTGCCCTGCAGCATTACACTCTGACAATACTCTCTGTATCAGGAAATGTTGCACATCTGTTTCTAATCAGAAGAATTTAATAATATTCCTTCAATGGAGGCAGTTTGCATTTATACCATCACATTTTTTTTTTAATAAGAAAGGAGTGTGGATATTTGTTGCTGGCCAGAGTAGCTCTGGACATGAATAGCAGTCTAAGAACCTCCCTCTGCATACAAAAAGCACACCCCTTGGTACCAGCTGAAATTCTAATCAGAGTTCTCTCACAACACAGATATTGTAGGTGTGCTGTGCTAGTCATTTCTGTTATTATAAATGACCTTTCAGGAACTGAAAAAAATTGTAGCTTGTCAGTTGAGACTTGTAATCGTTATCCATTCAGTTAAAGGATTTAACAGGTCTGCTTGTAAAGGGAGAAAAAAATAGATTCCCTTCTTGCTAATCTCAGAAAGACACAAGTGGTCTAAATTAACAATTACCTTAGACATTGAGGGAGGTTTCTAATAATGCTGTATAAGAATGAAGGTTAGTGTATTCAAATGGGAATTTAATAACCATGGTGAGCTGTAGCCTGACAGAATATATGTAGCAGTTTGGTAACCAAAGCAGGAGCCGTGATTCCTGTGCCCCCAAAGCACCGCCCCAACTGTGCCCAGTGAACCCCCTCCAGGTGCCACCTGCACCCATCACACATTTAGTGGAGGCCACTTAGCTGTGCTGAGGGTTCAAGGGGCACATGAAATAACACAGAAAGGCACATACTCTAAAGCAACTAGAGGCCACATGATAAACATACTATAGAAACAAAAGCTCTTTAATGTCCTGTGTAACCCAAGAAGAGTTCCAGCACCTGGTGTTGTTATTGCAGTCTTAAATGAAAAGTTATTTCACTATAATCCCTTGTGATAACTTCAAATTGCTCCTTAAAATGTCATAGATGAGGATGATAGTTTAAACTTTCAGATCTTTAACTACGTATTTATACATACAATCTGTATAACACACTTGTTACTGTCTTCGCACAAAAAGGGACCTTACTTATATCCATAATCTAAAGCACAAGTTACATTATTAACACTTAAAAATATTTAATAATCTTTCTAGATGATAGCCTACATTAGAAATAAACATTTAGGAATAATTCATAGCACAAGCAGATAACTATGAGATAAGCAGTGTAAAAAGATAATAAGGAACATGATTAATATTAAAGCTGCTGTACCAGTCTATTGGGGAGAAGGAAAAAAAAAGGACCACTGTTAACCACAGACTTGAAACAGTAAATCATCTTCAAAACAAAGTAGAAAAACCTACACAGTTTGCAAGTACCTCTGTTCTACCAGTACTACTGAATTACCAGTCTTATCGTTCTCCAAGGAGGGCCCCAGTCATTCCAGTCAAGCAGAGGATTCTTCTTCCCTGTGCTCCCCTGCGTTACTCGCACTGCTCCAGCCCCAGCACTCCTGCCAGAGCACGTTCAAATCACACTGGCCACTTAGTCATAAAATCAGAGCTACCTTTCCTCCACACTGAGCACTTCATACTCTAGTAAGCATTACAGAAAGTATGAAGTGCTCTAGGAAGAATGGCTATGTAATAAAAGTATAATTGAAATGGCTCTACTGCTGCCTCATTTCATCACTCACACTGGCCTCTGCTTGTTAAATTTTAAGATCTCTTGGGAAACCAGTGCATAATATAACTACACTCCAGAGTGTCAAAACAACCGCTGCTATGATTTATCTCATGCATGACATCAAGGATCTATTTTAAAGTAAAGATTTTACCAGTAAAACAAGCCTTTAAATGTTCACACTTCCTTAACTTAAAGAACATAGGCTAAAATTTTACAAGAACTTATGGAATTTTTAGACTTCCAGTTGTCTTTGCCCTCCAGGAATGTTCGAACCTCCTTATCCTTCTGCATATGCCAACTCATCATAAGAGGAAAAGCTAATGCGGGATTTTTGAACAAAGATTAGCATAAGAAAACAGAATTTCATCAACAAGGCAACTAACAGAAGAATTCAAACAAATACAAAATCAAATTAAAAGCTGCAAAACAAAGAACTTCTAAATAGTCTTGTAAATAATCTTACGTTCCATTCGACACACAGGGACTGGAAACATTTCTGGGTAACACCCACTAACACCTTCAGGAAAGGGCACCCGGATGCCCACCAGATACTTCTCCTGCCATAAGGTGCTTCTCCTGGGCCACCTCCCAGCTGGCAGCTCTTCCCCGTCACTGCTTTGAAGCTGCCTTTTTAACTACGGCTTTACTAACACGCTGAAGATAACAAGACTTTAACAGTAAGTTTCTCAATTTCGTTATCTTTTCGTGTCAAAAACGACTTGCCATTATCCTGACTTGATCTTTCTTAGGCCACTGAGGAGTGTCACCCACCTCCAAAAGAGGTAGGGATCCATATATTTCCTGTGAGAGCATTTAAAGCTCTCTTCAGACAAAACCACTTTGGATCTAGACACATGATTCCATTCTCCTGACTTCTGTAGGGATAACATGACATAAAATGGGCTATCATCACTCTCGTAGGTGACAGAGGCAAATGATATCTGCATTTCTGCACCTCCTTGCTAACTGCACCAGCATCTTCAATCAAACTGGGAAATCCCTAAAACCACCACTAGCATTTGAAAAATCCCTTCTACCTCACACCCCACTGCAGCAGGTCACCACATAACATCACTTGTTATTTATTTCTAAGGAAAACTACCACATGCGCAGCAGCAGCGCCGTTTCTTCACTTTGCCTTCATTTCCCTGTGAAGTCTGCCACAGCTATACATGTTACCTATTGGAAACACATAATAAAATTTATTTTGTCTAGGCTTAATTAGCAGTTATACATTTAGTTTCTTCCAGTGCATAGAGAAGCCTTGACTGCTCTGTAGTAATGGCTAGAAGTCAGTAATAGGCCATATAACATACAATATTACTTTTTGCTTTCTGTTCCAATAGCTTACTCCAGCTATGGAAGATAGATCATTTCTACTATGCTTTAATTTGGAGGTAATTTCTTCTCTTCATTAGGAAACTGTCACTACTCTAAGAGAAGCACCCCAACAGAAGAACATTCAGAAGAATACTAAAACAATGATTTAAGCAAGTACTTTTTACACCCACCTGCCGTCAGCCCATAAAAGCTGACCAAAAGATCAAAACAGGCTTAGACGTGACCCAAGGCCGTTTGCCTTCAGGGTCCTGGACCTGTTGTTTTGCTCATCACAACCCAGCCACAAGTGTGTGTGTGTGTGTGAAAAGCTTATCTACCATATGCATCATGATAACCCATCACCGTATCTCAGAGGAAAAACACCAAGAGGACACAAATTACAAGGGAGGTTAAATCATCTTTTTGAAAAATTCACCAAGAGTAGGAGTAGACGCATCCTTTTTTTCTTCTTTGTTGTACTGTTTCTTCCTTGGAGATCTTAAAGTGAAACCTTTAAGTCATGACTTGTGTTCATCACTTAGTACCCCTCAGTTTATTCTAGCATTGGCTGGCATAAAAAGCAGCGCATTTCCTAGGCGCTGCTAAGAGCTGGGGACAGCAGGCTGTCACAGAGATGGGTACCAGCTCCCTTTCATTCTTCCAGCGAGTGCTGATCATTAGTCCTCAGCCCTCAGAATGTGGCAGAACCACCAAATAACAGTCAGATCAATGCATAAGAAACGTGCGATTGAAGTCCTGTGAGCATCTCCACACCGTTAACACGCTCTGTCTGTTCTCCCTATTTTCTACATAAATTTGAACAATTTAAACCTTATAGTCTAAAACATATTGGGGAAGTAGAAATCAATAGGAGCTTTGTTATTTTAAGAAAGCAATTCCAAAGAGTCTGAAATATTGTCTCCTTAAGACTTCATTTTGCATTTTTATGCAATAGTGTGGCAAATTCTTTGGCTGTAGAAGAGAAACAAATGAAGGAGCTGTGTGGACTTTCTGTCCAATGCTCCCTACAGAATGAACCAAATCACAGTAACCTGACTTCCACTTTGCATAAATAGTATTGTTCATTATTTAACTAAAAGAAAAAAAAAAGTTTTATTTTTGCAGAATCTAAACTCTTTCTGAACTCTGTCAGGCGTATAGAATATAATGATCAAGATCTCAAGGTCAGAAATATAAAGAAGCGAGTAAAGCAGTAATTTCACACTGTGTAAGAGTCTCTGAGAATACTGGCCCTGACATAAAATGCCATGAAAGAAAACAACAAACTTTCATTTTTGATTTAAAGAGAGTGAGTTTACTCAAAGGTGCTTTGCTATCCCCCAAAGTTTTAGAGCAGTATAACCAGCCTTTACCACTTGTCAACATTTAATAGCCTACACCCCAATGATTGATTTTGTTCAATTGGATTTTTTTTTCTCTCCAACTCATGTATTTAGCTTTTAGCTGCTGCAGGTTGACAACGCATCTATCATAGCTAAACAATCTTATTCAGAAGCATTTACTTTCTGCACCTATGTTTGTTTGGTCTTCTGCTATATACATTGGTGTGTATGTTCCCACATACCAACATAGGTTTACATTGTGTCTGCTTATAATATCACGTCAGATCTTTGGCACCTCCTGTTCATTTTGTATGTCTCTCCTTTACCACCACGACTACCGTCCTTGCCTTCTGAGGGAGCTTAGTTTATATAGAGAATGAAGATCACCGAATAAGGACCAGTAAAAGTGGTTTGGTACTTATTAAAAAACATTTAAAATACTCCTTTGCTCACCTCCTTTAAAAATTTGATCGCTCAAGACATTACTTAAGTGGAATGGGAATTTTCCCATCCAAAAAGGTAGTTTTTATACTTTTCAACAATTTAAATTATGCCCTCCAATAGTTCTGGTATCTGAGTGTAATTGATACACACTTTCAAATGTATGGTGTTACTCACATTCCGAGGTTTCTAAAGCAAGGCAATATCAATGAAAGGACGTTAACGCAAGCAACTTTTGCTAAGTTCTTTCAGTGAAGCAGAGCTCTAGGTAAACCTTATCCCTGAAGACCGAAAGTGTGCTGCCGTGAGGGGTAAACTAATTCAGCAAAATATACAGCATGAGTTACCTGCAATCCCTTAAACTAATAGATGTCACAGGGATTCACAAAGCTATGGGACTGATTTAAAAAAGTAATAATTCTCTCTGAGTGTGGAGATAGAAAGAGTGAAAGCCTGCATAGGGACAGTACAGAAGAGAGGTGGGGGGAAATGGAACCACAATCCTTCTGCTTTGGGAAAACTGCACTAGGCAATATTTCTAAGACGTTTCTTAAAAGTGAAGCCCCACCTCCTCTTCAGGAAGATAATTAGCAACTGTCTTGTTTAGGTGAGGGTAAGAGCAATACACAAATCACCTGAGAAGCAGCTGATTTAAATCACGCCTGCCTGCAAAAACTCAAGTCTGTCAGGGATTAAGTCTTGTTTTATAAAGAATCATAAGTGGATTTGTAGCTCACGGAATTAATATCACTAGCAAGTAAACTAATATTTGAGGAATATGTGAGAAGCAACTATTTCATACGTAGGAAAAGACTTCTTCAATAACTGCCCATCTCGCAGCTCTCACAGGTATTTCCCAGCTCCTCCTAACAGCTCTCTCTAGGTGGTTCTAGCCTTCAGATTTATTCCTTACAAATATTGGCTTATGTTCTGAGGGCCAAAAATCAGTTTCTCTCATTCAGGAAAAACGCTATAAAAAACTTGATAGAGAAGTTGCCCAGACAGAGCGCAGCTGTCAGGCACAACTGGCTTACTTGACAATGGCCGGCAAGAGAGATTCATTCCTTCTAAGGAGAAAACAGCATTTTTCCATTAAGCGAACTCCTGTATAATACAGCAGCATATCTCTGCTTCTTAGAGCCTACAGAACACTTGCTATCCATGTTTCCAACTGAGTTGTTTACTTTCTCTCAAATCCTCAACTTGGCAGAGCTTGTGAACAGACTGCCACTCTGCCGAGCTCTGTTCCACAAATATGAAAGAAGCAATTCTGAAGGAAGCACATCTGAAAGAAGATAAAATAGTGATGGCACGATTATTTTTATTTTATCAAGTTGCTGTAAAACTGCCAAACCCAGAAGCCTACCGTTTCAGCTGTGCTCTGAAAAAGAAATAAAGCAAACTAGTCCCTCTCACTGCTCCTCTTAAAAAAAGAAGTTCAAGATGCTTCTGAGTCACAACACTTGTAAATCCTGAAATAGAGAGAATGAAACAGATCATAAACCGTCATTACTTTTTCATTACTCTTACTTAAACAGACAAGATCTATATGTTACACATATATAGGGAAGCAGTGAAATTAAAAACAATCAGAATTCAAAGCGCCAAGAGCCTTGTTCTTGCTGAGACCTGCCTGCCTTGTCCCATCACCTTATAGGCAAGCTGCTGAGCAGGAAAATAAAATCAGTGGATACAAACTATAAAGAATCCAGTCCGGACAGAAAAGGTTTTATGGATCTCGATAAATGATCCTAATGCTCAAAAACAAAATCTGCAAGGAGAAAATCTTAACATGCACATGACAGAGAGTCGCTGCGTACACCAGGTTTCCTACAGGAAAAAGTGGAAGAGCAAGAAAAAGCCAGTGAAATACATGAGAATGGACAACCAACTTTATCATTCGTCTTTGATTATAAAGAGCGCACTTCTTTTCAGAAAAGGGAAAAATACCACAGTTTTCTAAAGGCCTTAAGCAATAGCATTCTCAAGACAAAACAAGCCACCTGGTTTAGACCACAGTTTTTTTCCACGAAACAATGAGATACAAAATCATAAGCAATACTTCCATACTTTGACTGATTTGTATGAAGTTAATAAACAGAACCACATTTATTCTATGCATTTCTGTCAGTAGCTCACACCGATTATGGACATAGCCCACCACTGACATGCCAGCTAAAACCACAGATAACAAAACATATAAAAAGGCTGAACACATATTAAAAGCATCTGCACTGCATGTTGATCCAGCAGTACTGGCTGTTATCCTGATGAAAAGCCATAACAAACCAACCTAAGATGTACATCTCAGCTTCAGGGTGACAACATGCCCCTTCCGCATCACTGCTGGTACAGGTTCAACCCGGATTTCTTTCCCAGTAAAACCAGGGACTGGATGCCCATATTGCACAGAAATACCTGGAAAGTTGCTCAAGATCCTCTAGCAAACATGCATTCTCTATTGAACATAGCAAATAGAGAAGATGGCTTTTTGTAATATTATTTGAACCACAGATCCAAGAACTACAGCAATTTGGAGAGTAAAAAAGTAAGCATAGAATATCACCAGATAAACAAGCCAGTACTAAAAATGCCCCCCATATTGTAAATATAACACTTAGGGAATTGTTACTACTTCAGATTAGGATGATACTGCCCTCAACACCTTGAACTGTAAAAATGAACACCTAGCTATCGCAATGGCCAAGATTAGTTCTAACTGTGGGCACCTTCGAAGAGGAAGGTTCCGTAATGGAAATTTGTGGCAATCTCACTATTTAATGTGAACATCTGCCCAGTAGTGAAGAGGAATTTAGAATAAAATCCTGAGGGAGAACAGTAGCACAAAGAGAGGGCATGTAAAAAAAAAAAACCCATAAAGTGTAATTTCTCCCTCGGTTCATAGTTTTCACCATCCATATTGCAGCCATATAGTGAAATTGATCACATTACAAACTACTGTACTATCAGTAAAAATTTATGGATTTAAAAACAAAGCTGTAGAATATGCATCTTTTCATGGATGATGAATTGTACTACAAACAACCACCACTGTCACAGTATCAGCAACATTAATTCCTTTCTCAGTCTGAGCTACTTCTAATATCTGTTAGAGTTAGAAACACAGCATAATGTACAACAAATATTTTTGCTATCTTCATATGGTATTTGGGAAAGCATAGAGGCATTTCAAAACAAAGTCAAAATGTAAAGTTTTGGTCATCATTTTCCAAACCGGAGTCTTGGTCTGCAGCACCAACATTTAGTGTCTGGAACCTGGCATTCTTTTCTAGCGGCATTTTCCCTAATTTAACTTCATAAATAAACAAATAATTATAACCAGTTTGTAAAATGTGTATTCATAACAGCATAGAAGAATGTTGTAGGAGCCTTCCAAATGAAGTTCACACATACAAAGAATTAGATATACCCAAAAAATACCTTCCATCATCAAAGCAGTGTTAGTTGCCAAACAAAAATATTTTCATTTCTAAGGCAAATACTCTATTATACAAATCTATTTTAAGCATCTTCATAGTGTACGTGCTAACTATGTTGTTCATCTGTGTCCTTCAGTCACAAGCAGGCAGACTGCGGGCTGGATGCACCATTTCAGTGGCATTTGATTTCAGGCCACAATCTTTTTGAGACCCCCTGTAATTTGTCTCCAACTGTTACAAAAACTTGTGCTGCTGGAAGATGACAGAAGTAAGCTCAGTCAGATGGACAAAAATGGCTTGGAATCATATGGCTTGAAAAATCAGCAACTGCTCCTGCTTTGCAGGAATATGAGATGGGAGAAGATGTGACACAGAAAGAAGAGATCTGGAAGAAGGTCTTATTTGTTGAACGAATTATGGGAGGACACACTTGCTTCCCTACACGCTGCACAGACACTTGGATGCAGATCAGGGGGTGCATGCAAGGAGCCATGTGGCCTGGCTGGATTCTGACACTTCCAGCTCAGCATCAGAATCTGCAATCGAAAGCTATCAGAATAGATAAAACCTCCACAACGCCTTTGTTTTAGCCCTTTCCCATTTTGCAGTACCTTTTAGATGAACATAACTGATAAAAATCCCACAAGAAGCACCTTGCAGCTTTGCTTGCCAGCGAGCCCACAAGGCACAGCCCCAGGAGTGAGAAGCGACCATCTTCAAACTGCTCTGGGTCAAAAGGGTCCAACACAGGCACTCCTGGCCACACAGCAGCTCCTACTCACACCGAGCGGGTGCCTGACTGCTCGCAATAATTAATACACACACTGAAAATGCTGAATATAATGTGATAACCTTCCCCTATATGCCTCCTTGTTTATTGGATTCTTTCACAAAGGCAGATGGAGAGAACGGTGGTGTTAATATCAGTTGGGCTTTGAATGGAGACATAATACCCATTACCGTACAGCCATCGGGCACCGAGTTGGAGTGTATCTGCTTTATATGCCATAATTTGCAGGAAAAAAAAAAAATATTCAGTCCACAAAATATCTTTGAAGAAAACCAACTGACTGAGAGGGTTGCAACATCAACCCAGAGCCACCACCTCCACTACAGATAGATGACAATAATCATGTAACTTAATGGACTGGTGAAATAAGGTATTTCAATTAATTAAATTCAGTCGAAAAACTACTTTCAACACCAAAGACATATGAACTATGGTCTGATCAGTGTGCGCTGGGGGACTGTAACAGCATTTGTGAATAAATCCCTCTTACCCAAAAGCTAATACTGGGCTTCAGTCTTCTTCCATCATGATCAACAGTAAAACATTCAGCATGACAGAGCCATGGCCAGCATGGACAATCCCCAGGTGAAGAGCTCACACGATGCATCTAGTGCCTCCTTCTGTTATTCCTAGTGACAAGACTTTATGGCAGTGCCTATCTTTGCCATCCAGGAAAATAAAATTTGTGTCTCCATCAGGAGTGAAGGCATAACGTTCTTATTAAAGACTGTATAAGTTTATAGCAACTAAACAAAAAAAAGAATAATCACCCATGCCACCAAACAAAGCCACCAACAAGAAGTGGTTAAAAGTTTCCAAAACGCAGTGTGTTAAAGAAAAATCTCAGAGGTTTAAGAGACAGTTGAAAGCCCAACACTTCCAAAAACTCTTCCTCATACATCCACTGCTTTCACAAAGGTCCCCGCTGAAGCTGGTACCATTTTTAAGGTTTAAAACACAACACCAGAAAGGTTTTATTCTGTTCAGGCTTTCCAAAAGCTTTTCAGACCACTCCTCTTATTCTGAGCTATGTGAATGCATGCCCTACCTGCAGCAATGAAGAAGATGCTCTGTGCCTGGGCAGAGCTCCCGCTTGACATTACCGCAAACCGCGACCGACAGCGAACCAGGCACTGGAGAAACCAGACACCTTCATGAATCACACTCTGTTTATGTTTTCTGGTTTAAGATTTATGCATGTTGAGCACAGCTCAGAACAAGTTACAGTCCAGTGCAACTTAATGATTTTGTTATTCTGTGCGTTCTAAATAATGAGGACATCTCCACTTTCTCACCAAATAGGGGTGAAGGCAGAAGGAAAAGAGTGGCAATGAAAGACGTTCCGAGCACCTCAAAGATCTCATCTACATTTTCTGAAAGCAGGTCCATGGTGATTTTCTTAGACACTGACAGCTCTTTCTGTAGCTGCTCCTTCATCCTGTGAGATATCTACCTGCCTTTTTTAAACAATGTCATTGGTATTTCACTACTGAGTACTCCATCTCCTCCAGCTCGGCAGATGGTAATGGTGAATAAATCACCTGCCTGCGTTGGGCAACTCAGCTCCCTCCGGCAGCTCCGGTAGGACACACGCTGACAGGAGCTTTCTGGGGTTACCTGTTTTCATGCACACTGGCCTGAATTTCCAGGTGATGCTCTACAGCTGAGCTTGCCACTCCTGCTACCAATTCTTTCCTCATTTACACTGCTGTTCAAGTCTGTAATAACAACTCTGACATGTCAGAAGCAAGAGGAAGGGAAAGATTTAACAGTGTGAGCCAAAGAAATTAGGCAGAAAACATTGCTGTCGTGGTGGACAAAAGGGAGAAGATGTTCTTCAAAGTCTCGGTGAATGACTTAGAAAAGATTTAACTATTTCAAGGTAGTAAGGACTTGAAACCTTTACTATCATCCCCTTTTCCACACAGCAGCTTTGACATTTGGGTTCTGAAAATACATGGAGCAATCTGAGAGAGATGAACAAGCAAGTGCATGTCTGTCCTCAGAGGTACAGGCCCCAAAGCGGACGGCTTTCTGCTTCCGAACAGCTAAACGCCTGAAAACATACTGAGTAAACTGTATGGAAACTGTCTTTAGAGTTCTCATTTATTTTAATTAACTCATAAGAGAACAGTAGGTTAGCTCAGATTGAGAGTTTTTAATCATAGAACCATGATGTGGCTGGAAAAGAGACAGATAAAATTAAATGAAATGGCATTTTTCTCTGCCTTTGTAATGGTGTCCCCTGCTGAAATCAATAGTAAATTCAGTGCTCACAACTCTGATATCCTGATTGTTTTTCTTATTTTCTCTCAGCGACTTTTCAGCTGGATCACCTACTAACTTGCGATGCTCATATGCTATGGCAAAACTTGATCTTGAAAAAACATGTAATTTTATATGTATATAAAGCCCGTCAAATGTAACAAAAACTTACGAGATTAATAGAGTTCTTCCAGTTGGCTAGCAATCAGTTGGCTAGCAAACCTCAGCAATCCTGCTCTACTGCAGAATAAGTCTTCATTTAATTAAGTTTTTATTTGCAAACACCTTGCAATTAAACTTCACTTTTTAAATTTCCAGTTGAATACTCCCAGTGGCCTAGTACAGGCTGATATACTGTTTATATATGGCATCTTGGTTTTCTTCTATTCTGTATTGACTGGAACAATCCAGGAACATGATCTCTAGACAGGAAATGGTTAACACCCGTTTCCATTTAATAAATTGCTTTTCCATTAAGTTACCTTCCAGAACTGTACCCTGATTTCTGGATACATTATTTTTCTGGAATGTCAGGAATACCTTACAGGTTATAACATAGAAAGACAGCTAAAATGAAATAGTATTGCTATCTGTGAGAAGGTAGGTTTGTACCTTTTGGCAGCCAGGTACTGCACTAGCTGCTCCTGGAAAGATTAAATGTTTATGAAGGTATCTACTATAATTATTTTCAAAGTGTAAAAATTACTGTATTTTTCTCTTAAGTTTCATGCTAAAGTACTAATTCATTCTGGCTTGCACTCAAATCAGACCAAAACAACTACCTGCTGCCAGTCAGCTTTTAGTTTGCACGGTCTCCATTTTAAGAGATAAAAATACAGTTTTTAAGATTGGAATGTTCAAAAACAATTCAGATATTTCTGCAGGCGATTCTGATTGCATTTAGAATCCCCACACCCTCTACTCTGATCTGGATTTTTATTTCTTAAAACTTACCAAGGCTTTTGCGCTAGAACTCAGGATTACAACTGGAGTTCCATTAAATAAGAATATAAATGAGAAATATGTAAAGTTATTAAGACATCAAATAAAATGGGAATGTTTTGAGCATACGAATTCTAAATACAAAATATAAACAGGATGTAACTAGACTGTATAAATCTACTGAGGTGACTGGTTTGTGTCTAAGCTAAAGACACTGAATCAGAAATAAAGCTTCTCTTTCACTCCGACTTCCACTGATTTTGAATCCTCAAGGCTGAAGCTGTGAGCTAAGTAAACAGAGCACACCAGGACTTCATGAAAAATAATTCAGCTCCCATGAACTGTGGGAACAAAATATGCACAGAATTATTATTAGTTGCTTCTCTTCAAATATTTAACCACAGTTGTTAATATTTCTTCCTAATCTAAAACATTCTCTGTATAATTTAAAAAAGAAAACTACTTTATGTTTGACAGTTTTTAAAGCAAGAGAAAAGTACAAGCCATAGTGCAATATATCTTGCTGGTCACTAAAGCTGAGGTCAAAACTAAGCAGCTTAAATCATATGTATTGGAAGCATAGTAACGAATTTGGTTGAATCATATATACCATTGGCTGCTCTTCACCTCCATGCAGGGGGTGGACTTGCTCCATCCTTTCCCAGCAGGGCAAGTGAATTGCCAGCTCACCTAAGGAGAAATCTCGGTCAGAGGGAGCTTGCAGGCTTTTCTCTCCAGAAGTCTCTTTCGTGTATATTGAAGGAGAAAGCATGGCTGCAGATTAGGCTAAAAAACTGATGAAAAGAACAAAAAGTACTGCACATGGTTCTGCCTGCAGTTGCTGGGCATTTAGAGGGAAAGAGAATTACGTGACTTGATTTACTTTACAAAAACTGATTAGTAAAACCCCCTGTGGATTTCTTAACTATACTGTGGAGGGATATAAGATTAGTGTAGCAATTCCCATCATCAAACGTATTTACTGTTAAAATATTGGATTAGTGATGTTGTTATCCACTGTTCCAACATTATAAAGTGATTTTTTAAAACTGAGCAGAAAAATACTACACTCTATCATTTGTAATTAGATTTCAGTCTTGGTGGTTTTGCTTTTCCACAAAGAGTAATTCTGCTTTAAAAAAATAA
The DNA here is from genome assembly GCF_036013445.1 of Caloenas nicobarica. Lineage (NCBI taxonomy): Eukaryota > Metazoa > Chordata > Aves > Columbiformes > Columbidae > Caloenas > Caloenas nicobarica. Next base: position 9,645,074 of record NC_088256.1, read on the forward strand.
AAATAAAAGGAACTTTGCTCCACACACAAAGAGAAAACAAAACTAAAGATGCAAAAGAGGAAACAAGTTATTTTTCTCTTACACTTTTGAGAGAGAAATGGTTGCACTTGGTCTATATCTTATTGCTCCTGCTTGTCATGCTCACTGCTGGGGCAACGCAGCCCCGTTACGCCGGCTGGTAATAAAGCCACGTTGGTGCTGGATGTCGCTTCTTTATAAGACACACGAGTGTGCACTACCTGAGCTTGACAAATCTCAATCCTTGGATATTTAAACCTCACAGAGAACTTTTAGGAGATATAAGCCTTCAGGGTCATCACTGTCTGGGTTTCCGGTGACAAGGTGAACAGTGAAGGAGGAAAAGCATGAGGAAAAGGGAGAAATTAATGTGTTCATTAAAGTAATTATGCTACATTTGGGCCAGGAAAATTCATGTAACTGTACCCTGGCTTTTTAGCCATTATCTTAAGTAAGAGCACCTGCGGCTATTACAATCAATAAACAAATAAAAAAGCTACAGCACTACTAACACCAGCTTTTCACATTTGACCCTGTTGAACACCTCTAGGAATCACTTCTATGCAGCATTTCAGAGAGACACAGAACAGATAGTGATGGAAGAGTCACAAGAAACAAAAACAGTTTTAAGTCGAAAATACAATGCAACTGAAGAGTGGAGTTTTGCTGTATCTGCCATGCTATTTGACCTTGTTATTTGGCACTACTGCAGTTTTAAGCTACATAACTTTAATCATTGTTCTTTTCCTTATTTTGGTAAATCCTTATTCTCTCTTTCTTGATTTATCCTCCTAGTAATTTGAAAGACTAAGGCAATTTTTTTCCACATCAGAATCATCGTAATCAATATTTTTTTATGCCGTTACCACAAAAAATTCAGATTTTCAAATACTGTCAGCAACTTCAAACCTTTAAATAATTACAGATTAGTTTGATTTTAAATTATCCTATTTCTAACTGACTATAAACGTAGAGGCTATAAACACGCAATCTAAACTGCAGTAGCTCTGAACAGCCTTGACAGGGTTTATCAGCTAAACACTTAATCAGGCAAAGCAGCAAAAAACATAACCACAGAAATACATGGTATTTAGCATTTAAATAAAGCTTGTAAACCAATGACATGTCTATTTGGGCAACTACTACCACACGAGTTCCTTATCTGCAAAGGTCTTGTCCCAAATTTATCAGAATGAGCCTCTCATACTTTATTTTCCAGGCAGTAACATCAGTTTCCATTCATTGAGTTCGCAGAAAAAGATACAGTAAATTGCAAGTTAAAAGGCATGGCCATGAAAAATAATTCCCACATTGGCATGTCATATTGCTCTAGGAATTTATGAAATCATTGCCAAAAAAAAACAACCACAAAACAACAAAAAACCCAAAACCAACCAACAAACCAAACCCAAGGACAACCAAAGCACAGAATAAGAAATGAGCCTGACACAGCATTAGAGTTCTTTATTTTTGTGTGTGTAATTGTACTGTTCCATTTCAAAATTTTCAGCTACTTGCCTGCTTCTAAGATGAAACCTGGAACAAATAAGGCAACCGAGAGCCACGACATAAGAGGAGCCATAAAGCCTTCCCTCCCTCTGCACAAAAAGCAGCGTTTCTTGTTTTTTTCCCCCAAACTATATTCTCTGTGTGAAATTGCCCAACCGCTAATAGGTACAAGCTTTTCACCTCCCGATGTGAGGGGCCAGATGTGGTACTTTCTGCTTCACTAACTGCTTGGCCCCGCACACTGAAACTGGGCTCTCGGCTATTTCATTCTCTCTGTTGGTAAAACGCATCCCACAGCAGTTCTCAACACTGAATGGCAGTAAGGAGCCCAGGAAAATCTAATGATTTTTTATTGTTGTTATTAAATAGACAAAAGTAGTGGCTCTCTCCCTTTAGTGGGGAGGGGAGGAATAAAAAAAACTTTCATGTAAACAACACGCTTTTGTAAACAGAAGTTGGTTTTACTCCTGGTTCATTCTAGTGGCTTTTAAATATATTCCTCCTCCTTTTAGAGTTGGGAACCATTTGCTTTATGAGCATCATTTGGATCATTTGCCTGTTGCTCATAAAATAGACAAAGCTTTTATCCATGCCATGAATTTTTACTCACTTTATTCAAAATATCTAAGGAGGGATTTGCAGGGGCCAGAATTGCATCCATGAAAGAATTAACAACTAATTTAATTTTCTTCTACAATAATGGTTCCAGCAGTTTTTTATTTTGTTGATTACATTTTATTCTTACCATGAAGAAAAGAAAGCATATTGGTGTTGGCTTCTTTGTATGTGTTTTTTAAAAAAGCAGATATTTCCTTTTTTCAAAAATGAAAAGGAATGACAAAACCATTTCACATGCTTTAATCCGTGTAGTTACCAAATAAAGCAGTGGCAAATGCAGCTTTCAGAAGCGATCAGATAACACGGTGACAGTGTGCATACTCGGGAAGAACACCGGTTCCCAGCAGCACGGCCACAGCGCAACAGAGCTCTGCGCTGGCACCGCTGCTGGCAGCGGCCGCCCCTTGCAGAAACTCGCTGCTGTCACCCACGTCCAGGCACCAGGGCTCCCCTAAATGACGATCACGGCATCAAGCTGCTTCGACGACTCCTCTCACAACTCCAGAGCCAAAATTGTCTTCTCTGCCAACAAATGGAAACCTAGCCCTAACCCCAAGCTCTCTACCTGTCTGTTCTTCAGCACAAGCTGTGGGCAAGGCAAGAGGAGCCTCTCAGCCCTCCCTCAATGATTCATTACCTGATTAGCAGGAACTGCTGGAACTAAGCACTTTCCTCAACAGTTTTGCTCCTGCACGTAAGGAGTTACTATTAGTAACTACAGACCATAGCAAGCCCCTGTGGTCCTGCACACAAACATTATGGATTGCAGCCACAGATCAATGCACGCTGAACCATTGTGATTAGCAGCTGCCTGGATAGAGGCATTTGGAGGTTTGGCCATGCGGTACCTGGGAACAGGCAGGGCACACGCTGCACCTGGGAGCCTTTTCTTTAGTAAAGAGGGAAGATCCTGTGGTTTGGAGAGTAAGAGTTAAGGGATTTCCCTACAATACAAGGCTTGCGTGTTTGCAGATAACCATCTTCTTTCTGTGTGCAGAGGTTCACAAATATAAATACCACGCATCTGTGACTACAGTGAAGAATTTACCATTTAAGAGCTCCTATATTCTAGTCAGCTGTATAGCTTATACCACAAAGGCCTGCCCAGTTAGCATTGCAACTAATAAAAAAATGCACTCAAGCATGAACAAGGGAAGCAGTAGCAAGAGAGATGTGGGGTTTTTTTTCATTTCTACTTCTAAATTCCTATGTTGTGTTTGCCACATGCTTTTGGAGTAAACATGCCTCTAGAATGAGCCTAAGTTATAGGATTTCATATACCTATTTTGTAAAAACTAGAGACTAAATAAGAGAATATTTGTTTGGGCAGCGATTGCAGCCTGAAAATACAAGGCAGAGCCTACTTAGACTAGAGACAGACTGTAATTATGGATCAGGGGTTGCTACCTCTGCCTGGTTCTCTCCATCTTTGCCAGGAAACTCTCAATTTGGGCATTAAGCTATAGATTCACTTCTGCCTTTAGCAACAGGTGAACCCTGCAAAGCAGAGGCTGGCGTTGCTGTCAGGAAAAGGCACTGTGCCATATGAATTACAGATGTGGAAGCTGCTGAAGGAAAAACGTCCCCACATCCATAGGAAGCAGCAGGTATCTTCCCCTGGGAATGCGAAGAAGCAGCCTGATTCTCCAGGTTGGTCTTCCCTGCTCCCTACTTCATCTCTACCCAGGTGCAGCACCTTGTCTCCTACAGCCCCAATCCTGATCCTTGGAGCAGCAACATCCATTTTCACTTTGGGCTTTCTTTCCCTCCCATTACCTCTGAAGCCACGTACTGCAATGTGCAGTACAGTACACTGTTACACAGAGAATAAATACCAAAAATGGCTCTGAATTCCTGCGTGTAAGAAATGTATAATTAACTACACAACTGCAATGCCAAAACATGCAAACCATTTTGTGTTAAGGAAGTTAAATGCTTCTTTTTCCCTTTTTACATGATCAAGTGATGCTTCATGTTTTGATAAATCCATGACATAAAAGGTTGATCTTTCAAAATAACAAACTTCATTTCTAGACCAGGAGATGCTCACAGTTTATTGACACACCATTCAGAAAGCGGTTTTGTTTTGTAAAGTTCTGCAAAGTTTTGTAAGCACATAAGGAATGCAAACTGAAGGCAGGATAACACTGGCACTTCTCCCCTAGAAAAAAGCTGAGACTTCAACTAAAAGCCAATAATCTGGGCAGCCAAACACCAAAACAAATAGTTTTGACATACAATGCCAAGAACCACAGAGCTACCTGTTGCAGCTTTTCTTAGATCCCCAGAATAATTATATGAAGACTTAGAGAAACCACCATTACAGAAAACACATGATCAGAAAAGTTGTTCCGGCCTACCTGTGGCTGAGTCCAAGGCTCCAAGGTTGTCTCTTTCAAAGGAGTTTGTGGCCTTCCCACTTCTTTTGTGTGCTTTTAGGAGAGAAAAGTGTGCATCAGTTGTGTTTGAGCACTCTTATCAGCATTCAACATTAATTTCGCTTAAGCGATAATAAACTTAGGTACAAAATTCATCTAAAATAATGGTAATGTATCACAACTGCATACATCTGTAGTAGACTGTAGGTCTGACATTTTTGAAGCTAAATAACTTAATTTTCATAGAGTTGCTTTAACTTGCAAGGCATGAGAGCACACACCTTCATCCGTGTGCACAGATGAAAACCTCAGACAAAATATGAAAGTATTTGCCAACAGAGTAATGTTCAGTGGCAGAATTTCAGAGAGAGCTTGACTCTGGTTTGTCTCCTGTTTCCTCCCCAGGCTGTGCTATGTTCAATGGACACCTTGAAAAAGGACATAGACTGCAGTGCAACTAACAGGTGAATTAAAAGAAATATTACGGAAAACTTTTTTAAAGTCTTCATTATTTGAGCAGGGGAGCCATGTTTTCAGATGACAGCCCTTGCATTTCCTCAATGCTCTTTGGAGCTGGAGCCGCAAGACGGAGCAGTTAACGGCTTCTTGTCTTACCAACTTCTCACTACCTCGAATACTTCAAAAATCAGCCACTACTATTAAAGTAGTCTTCATAGAATTAGACTTGCCAACCCTTCACACTTTGGGGTTTGTTTTGGTTTTTTGTGTTTTGTTTGTTTGTGGTTTTGTTGTTGTTTGGTTGGTTTTTGGTTTTTTAGTATTACCAAAACATCCTGCAAATACTTGTTAATATCTGTAATGGCTCTGCTCTAATAATAAATACGAGCACTGGGACCGAGCACTGAATAGGATGTTGGCTCCTTGTAATTCCCAGGAACGGGACTTTTCACATTGCTGCTAAAATACCGACAAGTCTCTCCCGCATATTTTCTTTTCCCCTAAATTATTTCTGTCGTAGAATTGGAACAATGATCTTCACAAAAAAAAAAAAAAAATTCCTCTGCTGAAATACACTATTTAAGTAATGAAGTAGTGACAGGATTGTCCTTTTCATGAAATATATCTAATGGACCACCCTTTGGGTAAGGCTTTTGACAATATGTAATAAAAATGGTATCTTATCCAGGTCTCACATCAGAGCGATCTAAACACCCATGGAGACTGCAAGGATTGTCAAAGAGAGGGAAAGGTAAGCCACTGGATTTTCTGTCACATTTAGTAAAATATGGTCAGTTAAAAGGAAACATTTTTTTTAAATTCAGAATTTGTGGGCAACTTCAGTTAGCATGGAGCATTCACAGGACTCATTTAAAAAAAAAAAAAAAACACCACACAACACTTTATTAAATGGCAATTTTGTTTTGGCAGGTTGGATTGCCTGTAATAATAGATTACAGGCAATCATTTTTACCATTTTTGTTATGCTGTATTTTGGGCTAGCAATGGAACATGATTCATTCTTGAAAAAGAACAATAAGTGCATTTCAAAAGAAGCAAGAAATAACCACAGATTTAGTGAATGCTAAACAGAGTTAAAATGAATGCATCTGGAAAAGGAAGGTTGTGTTTTTCACATGTTCAAAAGCAAATGTATTCTACCTTATAATCTTTCTTTAAATGTAATAATCAAGCATCAAAAAGACCCAAACACATAATGAACACTGTCAAACATATCAATTGTGGTGCCAAGATACCATAATAATTCCATATGGGATAACCTACCAGGAACTAACAATAAAAAAAATAAAAAAATAAAAAAATCACCACACTATTTCTTGAGAACTAGTTTTCCTTGGAATTCCACATCAGTTTTTTTATACAACATTTGTCCAGTCAGTTGTATTTTAGAGCAGAGAGAAAAATGAAAAAACAAGCGTATGAGCACACGAAGAAAAGGGATGCAAAAGTACATTTAGGTGAGACAAACGTTTGAGCAACACTTGAAACCCAAGCTCTAAATCTTAGATACGATTTAACAAGACTCAAACACCTCTTAATGCTGAATTTCTTATAGACTAGCACCTTGTGTTCTTCATTTACTTCCTACTGTCTCCATTACCCAGCACTCAAAAAGACCCTTTTACCCTTTCAAAGGGTTGGAAAATAGTGATAAAACACAAGAAGAGTGAAAATGGAGCAGATTCTGGGGCAACTACTAGTCAGCCAGGAGCCTGCGTCCTGGAATACACGGAAGGAAAACCAAAACAAAACAAAAGAGCAGGCATTGCTTTCAGCCCCAGGGCACATCTTTCTAGCTCTCATTCTGTTTTTACAAAGCTGTTTCAGAGCTAAAAGGATTGAGTTTTAGAAATTAAAGGCCCTAACACACAGCACAGACCTGGTTTGCCACGGACGACCTAGAAATGTATTTGCATTGCTGCTTTGCAGCGTAAAAAAATAAATCAATAAATAAAAGACACAAAGCACCATGTACATGAGCTGTGACTACACGTGAGATGTCTTAGCACAAACCAGTATTTGTACCGCTAACTAACAGCCCTTCTGCTGCAGCTTCCAACTCAGCAGGCTGCAAAACTGAAAGTGTGTGAATGCCTGTTCTGAGCTACCTGCTACTGCAGCAATTGTGCTTCCAGGGTACAAGCTCCCCACTTACCACTCGCTGAGATACAAACACATTCTTAATGGATCGCATAAGCTGCACTTATTCACAAGTTCTTTTTTCTCTTTTTTTAAACAAAAAGAATGTGGTAATGACAGACAAACCTCCTGAGAGCTTCTTTCTCCCAGCACAGATAAAGAAGCTCTTACTAAAAGTGGGAAGGTTTTGGAAGCCTTTATCCCCCGATTTTGCTTGGAGCATCTTCCTACAGCCTTCTGTAATTCCTCTAAAGAAACAATAGAATATGCCCACAGTCTTTTGTTTATGTTCCCTCTACTTCCTCAATTTGACATTTAAGTTTCACACATGGAAGAAAATAGTACTCATAATGAGATAAAGATGGAATGATTTCAACCTGGATATTACATTATGGTTTCAGCACTGCCATTAAAGCTCCCTTAGCTCTTGTACATGCACAGATTACAGTTTCTCTAGCAGGCAGGTTTGACTCGTGGAATAAATTAGGTTCTTCTCATGTTTGATGAAACACCTGTTACAGCCAACTACCGTTCCGCAAGCATGGGACCCATCCAGCCAACTCATTCACGTCCTACAATTCATCCAACACCTTCTCAAGATCACCCCCTCCACCTGAGTTTAGTGAGACTCATTTTGCTCTACATCATTACCTGACACCCTGTCAGGAAACCACAGAAGTTCTTGCTGGCTGTAGAAGTTCCTGTTATCTCAGTAATCCCTTTTGCCCAGTGGGAAACGCACTACTCCTGTCAACTGTTCCCCAAGGCCAGGCAATCCCATTTATCCACAGAAAGTTCAATTTTCAGGTACTTTCAGTGAGACAGCATGAAAAAAGTTTCATTTGCTGAATCATCATACAGCCAGTCACATCAGTCTTCCACCTGACTACCTAGAAATTACCCTGATCAATTATGTTAGGAATCAATGAAGTCGGGCACAATGGCCAGGTAGCAAAAAGACTGTGCATGAAATAATTCACTGATATTTGGAATTTTCTGTCTAGTTGTAATAGCAAAAGCAAGCTTTAATATTTAATCAAAGTAGTTATTAAATCTTTCTTTTATGAAAAGATGAACTTCATCATTAGTGTTTCCTCTTGTTTATTAGGAACAGTAAGTCAGCAAACATATAATTACTTAAGGCATCTTGACAGGTAAAATCCAGTCTTCCAAAATCTAACAGAAAATAAATTATAAAATATATTTTAAAGGCTATGAAAGTCATTATTTCAAGTCAGACTTCATTTTTATCTTTAAGATGCCACACTGGTGGTCTCCACTCTGAAATATGAGAAGAAAATCTCTTGTGCACCTGAGCTAGTTCAAACTAATCTTACAACAACTGCTCGAGCCAGATCTCCCTCCTGACAGCATCCTCCCCTGCACTGCTCGCCTCCTGGGGTCTGGACAGGTCAGGCTGATCCGCAACGAGATGCTGCTAATTTGCCCAACCTATTTTCTCCAGCAGACTCAGCCCCTTTCTCTCTCTGCCCTGGGGTCCTAGCCCGGCTCGTTCTGTCTGGGACCCCGTCACACCAGTCCCCTGCACAGCTCAGGGAGGTGTTCAGCTAGGTGGCACCTCATTTTCATTCCACTTCCCTATTGACAGGGTGTTGGTTTTTTTTCTACTTTTCTTCAAAGCAAATCTGGATTTTATTATAGTTAAAAAGGAAAGGAAAAGTTACAACATGACAATTTTGGTTTATTCATTTTGATTTCTGGAAAAGCCCTAAAATTATCTAGACAGATACTACCACCAATAATTCTAATGGTTATTGATTGCTGTGAGAAGCAAAAGCAGACTGAAAATCAAAGATAATACGAAGCATTTTTCTCTGGTGCCTTACAAAATTGCTACGGCAGCATTAAGATTGTTTGACTCAAAGTGTTCCACTCCTGCACTTTACAGGAAAGGAAAACACAAAAGTGCGTTATGAAATTGTCTTTCAAGCTGAAATTCTGTATTGCTTGAAGTGAGATTTAGGAAACAAACAGCAAATATATTTTGTAAGTAGTATATTAGCTGTGTTACCTTATCAAAGTTTGGTTGAGATTGCATATGTTTATTTGGGGCAACATTTGCCTTTTCTAGTTATGTTTAAATTACACAGCCAAAAGCTACATTTTAAAACAGGAGCTGCAGACTTTACTATTTTTCTGTCCCACATGATAATCAGGACATCATGTATACTAATTTCACTGTCCAGGCAGAACATCTTCATTATCACACTGAGACAGAGAAATGCTGTAAGCCTGAGAAGGAGATTATCTCCATTAACAATGTCCCCTTGCCTGGAAGTTGATTCCAGCTAATTGGATTCCTGCAGTCCTCTCCTTCAGCCTCCTAAGACCCTTCACGCAAAAGGTGAACAGAAGGGTTAATTTAAGTGAAGAAAGTATAATTTTATGTAACAGACTGGTAGAACAAATTATTTTCTTCCATGTTGCCAGGTTTTATATAAATATGAAAATAAATCTGTATGACACAGAAGTATATGGGAAAGCCGCAGGACAGCTGAAGTCAAGAAGTGAGGATTCATATGGGAGGGGTTTTGTTTTGTGTTTGAGAAACACATTAGATCTGCCTTTTGCTGAAGCACAAAACCACAATTTAGAACTCACGGAGAAAAACCTCTTTGTGGAGTTATCATCGAGGAACCCACGGTCTAGAGCCCCGAAATGTGATTTAGGAACGACGGGAACAATTGGCTCTCCACACCAACCAGCAACCTGGCATCACCGCTGACATGACCACACCAGCTGACACTGTTTTGGCTGTAACAACTGCGGTTCCATTTCTGAAAGTATCAAAATGCCTTGTGATGTTGCTATATATCCTCCCAGTGATTCCTTGGCCTCAAAAGCCACAATTTAACCCAGCAAGTCTCTAATGGTTCTGCCAACAGGCAGCTTTTATCTTGCAATTACCTCTTCAAAGATGCAATAAATCACCTAGTGCATATACAGCCAGACAGCAATTATAAGGGCATGATTTCCAGAGGTGCCGCACACCCGCAGCCTCCATCATTTACAGCTGTTATACTATTCCTGTAGAAAAATCAGCCTTTCGCTTACTTATTTCCTTCTTTTGCTCCAACGTATCTATGAGTAAAGCAGGTGCCTGGCAGGAGACAGAGGAATGGAAGATAAAGGTGGGGTGGGGGTTGAACGACAACCGCATACGAGGAAAGCTCAGAGGTTTAACAAAGCCTGACATGAGATTTGCCAGATGGTTCTGTACCGGATTGTAAAACTTTAAACTAATCTTCATTTAAGAGTTTTAAGGGCTGTATCCCTCTTATAAAGCCTCTTGCTCTTTTGCCTGGTTGATTCTGGTAAATTATAGATCAGACTTTAGAAAACTGCTTCCATGAACAGCGGCTCCTTAAATCTCAGCTAAACTGAGCAAGAAGATTACATGTTATTATGATGTAGCACAGCAGGATTTTTGTACAGCAAACATAATGATGTAGAGAAGGATAAAACTATCATTCTGTGCAAGGAGGTCATCCACAGAAGAACAATGCTTTTTATATAGCCAGCAAATCCATACATACATGGTGCATCTTCACATGGTGAATTTTTTTCTCGTAATGGTTCTGTAAAGAAACCCAAGAATAAGCAAAACCCAAATCTGTATTTCAGGATTCAATGATCAAACATTTTATGGGAAAGGAGATGTCATTTGGGAGAAATTATTCCAAACATCACCAGAAAAAGTTGTCTATTTCAAGGGCAATTTTAGGGTAAATGCATCCTGTTGGTTTTATGCAAGGAGAAAGGATTTCCTCTGAAGCCCCAGTGAAATGACAGATACTGTATGTGGCATTAAAAATTAAAATGCTCACTAATCTTCCAAGTGCACATATATATACTTTTAATTGTAAATTAAATACAGTTCACATGGAAAAGCACAAAGCCAGTATACAAAGGAGTAAAAATTCTTTCCACCTGCTGGTCAGTATTTGTAATCTTACACAGTACCTTCACAGTTGAAATTACAGTAGAAGGAATTTAGAGGTTTCAGACACTAAATGATGACAAAGTTGAAGTGGGAACAATGGAGAATAAAACCAAGTGGTTGGTAACCAGCAATAGCAAATATTCAAAAATAAAAGAGAACAAGATCACCCAGTTCTGAGACTTGATACAGTAATTTGATACTAAACTTATGACCTAACAACCTTCTTAACAGGTGATACAAACATTTAAGTCTGTTCAGCTTTAAGTCAGCAGTCTATTGAATTTGCTCTAATTTTCTTTTTCTGTACAAGATTTTGAATGCAATATAGTAATGTCAAATGACCTCCCCCATCTTTCTCTTTTTAATTGAAGCGTTATTTCCTGCACATGAAAGCTTTTGACCTAAAAGCAATCAGGTATGATATTCACAGCTCTGGTCTTTTCAAAATGTCATGCACAGGAATTATATGGATTTATCCTAAAGCTCTCTGTAAGAACATCAGCATTTTGGAACGCCTAAGAAAATGCCTATCTATAGGAATATGCTATTCCAGACTTCTTTGTTCAACTGATTTTATTACATTTAAGTAACAATCAGATACTGTGTTTCACTTCTGTTTTATCTTACCCATCTTTGCTATCACACTTCAACAAGTTTCCCAAATTTCAGAAATGGCAAAAATTTCTTAATGCATAGTTAAATTCCTTCTAAGAACAAAAGTATTCCCACAAATTCAGACCATCCTAAAGGAGCAAAATTGCTTTAAATTTTATAAACACAGAACTTTTTTTAGTTCGTGTATGTAAAAATCTTGGTGGTAATAGCTGATAAAATATGCTCACAGTACATGTTCTGACTTGAAAGTATTTACATATATAAAACTAATGTGACATTATATGCTAAGGTATTCTTACATGAATTGAAAGGGGTAAAAAAAAAAAAAAAAAAAGAACATAATATCAAACAACTTGTTTTCGTTTCCTGAGATCTACTTAGCTTTTACAGAATGAATATAAAAGTACACCAATCCGTTTTGTGACTCAGATATAAAGCATCATGTTAAAAATGTAGCAAAACTACAATTTTTATATACCTGCATATTTTCTCTGAAGCTGTTAAAATTCACATTTCTTGTTATATCCTTTCATAAAAATAGTTTCACGTTTTGTAGATTATTCAGGAAAAACAGCATAGCCTCTGCCAGTACCTACCTTGTCCAAATGGGGTTTTTTTCTAGGGCTTGTCATCTTCTTTCTCTGGTGTGACTAAGTTCTACTTGATAGAAATCCAGCTTCTTATAATGAGCATTTGCAATTTAAATTGCTCTTTCTCTCTGAACATTAAGTCTGAATTGGATAAAGGTGCTAAAAGCTAAAGCTTCCTAGTTTTTTTACTATACTAATCAAGCAAACTAAAATTCCATTATCGGAGTCGGCCAGGAGCAGCCTGGACCTGGCTGGTGGAGAACAGCCTGAACAGGAATCTCACACGCCAATTATTGCCAGGAGAAAATGGCTGACAAACCCCTAAACTTTAAGCTTTGAAGTGTGGCAGAACTAAGGAAAATGTGCCACCTTAAATTACATTTTTCCAAAAAGTTGATAAATAGGCTTACTCATAAAGAGCAGCAAGACTAATCTGCAATTCTCTTGACATTAGAGACAACATGATCTATAGAAGCCTTGTTGGATCATCAGCTCTTTTCATTTGATGTCATCCTATTTATATTCCTTATCCCCAGCTGTGACTATTTGTCTTATAGAATATGTTTGATTTTTCTAGTGCATATTGTAGTTCTTAGTTTATGAAGTCAAGTGTCAGATTGTTCTTCAGACAGCAAAAGTATGTCCAGAACAGGCGCTTGTACCATAAATAATCCCTCAAGAGATAAAGACGTAGGTTTGGAAATAACTTTTTTTTTCTTATCAAGTTTCTCAGTAAATTATTCAGCATGTATCCTAACCCATGGCACAGAATTCAGACTGAATGAAAAACAGTGTAACTGGTAAACCAGGGAGGAACAGGGAAGCACATGTAGGAGTCACCCAGGGTGACAGGTAAGAGCAGCTCCACCTGCTCTCCCGCAGGTCCGTGCAAGGGAGATCCATCGCCCCACTTCGGCCAAGAATGTCTGTGGGCTACACCAGCACAACTTGTGAAAACTACATACACATACATATAAGCATAGAGATAAGTGATCACATTCTCCTGTCATTTGTTACTTTACCTGTGGACAGAGTCTGAAATCTCAGTATTACTGTAAAATCCATTTAAAGTTGTATTGCATTCTTGTTAACGAAAAGAAACTGATGCTTATCTGCCTCCTTGCAGCCTCTTCCCTCTATCCCTCCTTGGATAACTATGTATGTCAGCTTTCCATCAAGAAAACAATATGAAAATACTTATTTACTTGTTCCCATGAGAAAACTGCTATCCATACATGTCCACAAAGTCCCACCACATTTCCCCTAGTACTATGTTATACCAACCCCATCTTCACTCTTTGTCAGGAATCCCTTCTAAAGTTACAGGAAAATCCTACCTTGATATCGTACATTAGCTGTGCTAACAGGGTTTGCTGTCAAGAGAACAGTAATTCTATTTCAGGAAGAAGTATAAAATTCTAGCCTTTTTTTTCAGCTAAGCATAATAAATAATAACATTATTAAATTACTTCTCTTGCTGACCTACATAAATCTGTCTGCTATACCGCCCTTCCAGAATGAGGGAACCTACAACTCATCAGAAGCCCCAGTTGGCTGGGGACATCACCAAGGGAGGCTGCACCGAATCAAGAGATTTTGGAAGTCCTGAGAGGTTCTCAAGCAACAAGCCACTGAGGCCACGGTAGAACACTGCCAGAACTTACTGGTGCTTAACTGCCCCATATTTATGGTAGATTTGTATGCTTGGGGCATGGTGGCAGAAGTGCAAATCAGGCAGGCTCAGAAGGATTCTTAGTGGCTTTTGAGTTGGATTTTTTTGAGGTGGTGTGTTTGATTGTCTAAGTTGGGGGGATTGGTCAGAGGGGTTTTTGTTTGGTTGGAGGAGCGGGGGGTGCGTGGTTTTTTTTACATATGTACGAGTGATGGACCCAATAAATAGATTGAAGGAAGTTATCATAAGACAGATATGCACTCATGATTTTCTAGACATCGTGAGATTCCTTGGCCCAGATACTGGGATGGCTTTAAAATTTAAGTACTTAATACGAGTATTACCTCTGGTGCATCTGTTATTTTATGTCCATCCCATGATCAGAAAGGTGCTTGGAGCACAGGTGTGCAGCAGAGGCCGAGTCCATCTGCTCCTGTTGCACCCAGCACCAAGTGTGGCAACAACACCACGGCAGCAGCGCGAGGATCGGCACAGATTAGCGGCCCACAGCGGTCCCGCAGCCTGTGCTGAAGCCCACGTTACTGCAAAATATTATTGCTATTATAACCAAAGACAGTTAGATGAAGTAAAATAATGAACACAAGAAGAAAAAAACTCCATGCTCTCCATAGGTTTGATAAACAAGGTGAGAATTAAGAATGCAATGGGATCAGGGCAGATCCACATCTTTTAAATAATGGGCAAGGCAGGAGTATTTCTGAAGTACTGAAGAACATTGACAAGCGGGTGTTAGAGTGGTGTTAAGGATGTCTAAACTTAATCCTGTGAGGTGTCTTCACTTAAGATAAATCAGTTTCTGACTGTCTTCTATCAACTGTGTTGTACCTAAGTCCAAGTGCATTCTCATCTTCTATTTTAAAGCTTATTTTAATCCTGATACACACTGTTTCTCAAATATATTTCCTGACACTTCCCATGTTTTCTATTTTATTTTCTGTTATTCATGAATTACTGAATGAGAGACTCTTTCTCCCCCTTGGGGCAGGGCAGGGCAAAGAGAAAAAGAACACCCAGAACATAGTATCTGAAATCAAATCTTCCATAAATACCCAATTAAATTAGTTTATGCTGGTCCACTTCTGCTAATAATGCCTGCAGTGGAAAACCTTTCAAGCAGAATCTTTCTATTTTATAAAAACAATAACGAACTGGTATTAGTATCATTCCTCCAGAAGCATCATTTTCCTCATTTTAAAAATGGCAAACTAAAGAGCAGAGTCACACAAAAAGCAATTTTTAAAGCAACAGATATTTTGTATTCCTAATGCCAAGATGAGAGACAAAATGCCCTCTCTTTGATAAGACTGGGAAGAAAACTACTGTCATAAAGTAACATCAGAACACTGGAAGTAGATTTCATCATACAGAAGATTAGAATTTGGAAGACGCCTTTCAAACAGATGCATATTCACATACGCCCTTTCTCACTCTTGGATTTCCAAAAACACTCCAGAATTCAGATATTTCAGATGTGCTACATGGAAATGTATTTGGGTTTTGTTATGCATTTTTATAGAACAGACTCTGTTACATTGTAGAGGATACTCTTATTAAGCAAGTGTAAGTCAAGCTTTTTTTCTAAATTACTGCAAATAATTCTTTTTCCACATCTGACTTCTGAGCAGGATGTTACTGATACGGGCCACATGAAAGCTGAGGGAAGGAGCGAGGTGATCTGATGCCTCAGTTACAGGCTCCGGCCCTAAGCAGATGAACATGAAACTCTTCGGATTTCAGCAAAAATGTTAGTAAATTATTTTGAATGCTGAATCCCAAACACAATAAGATGTAGACATACCCAATTCAGTTAAATTCTACCTAGTTCGAACACCAAAAATAGTGAAGACATAATAGCAGAGACTTTGAGACAGCTTACAGAGAAATACAGGAAGCTTTGCAAGATTTAGAATTCAATTTTCCCAGCAAAACTCTGCATGTTGTTATAAAAAAAAAGAGTGTAAAAGCTAGATATTCTACTTTCAGGTAGGTAAGGTCATAGATATGAACTTGCAAAAACAAAAATCACTTTAAAACATCCTCTTTTGTTAAAAATCATGGTGGATGAAGGAAAACAATATCAAAGGACCTACTATTTTGCACACAGAGCTCTTACATGTGTTAAAGAAAATGGCAGTTTGCTTATTAGGGGAAATTGCTTTAATTCTTCCAGCTGATGTATTCCAGGAATAATTGGAGCTTTTAGAAATAGTTAATGAGATAAAAATCATTGAAGCATCATTCTGATGGAAGCTGGGGGTTTGCATAACTCACTTAACATAAGAGATTTGCAAATAAACATTTGGAGCATGCGAAAAGCAATGACAAAACCACAGAAAATGGCCATCACTGGATTTCTAAACTATTTACACTGAATTGCTACTTGTCGTAGATTAACCACACTTTCAGTGAAATAATATATGGCAGTGAAATCATACACAGTAGCCATTTTCATTAATTTATTATAAAGTGTGTTATTTTGTCCACATGCAACAGACAGGGAACAATTTTACTTATAAAGATTTCAATAATTTTCTAAAGGGTTACGCAAGTCTTGTAATCCTCTTCTCTAACATCTATGATTTATGTATTCCATAAAAAAACCGCCATTCTGTTATCCCAGGACTATCGCACTAATCCTCCTGGTGCAAATTCAAAATCTTAAGGAATATTAAATACTCCCACAAGTTACATGACAGTGGCCCTTCGATCTTTTCAGATTATGTTCTTTATTATTCCAGTACCCACAACCCCTGAACTAGTGTTGAAATGAAAGATCTGAACTGACCACAAACAACTTTTATAGGGGAAATATTGGTCCAAGGCTCACTACAAACAAAATCCCCACAGATTAGCAGAAAAGATCCTGGGTCAGTATTCTTTATTTTTACAGTTTATTTGTTTTTCTAAATGCCAGTATAGGTTAATATTTTGTGTGAATTGAAATTTTATCAACAAGCGAAATTAAAGAAACTTTTTTAAAATTATCTATTTCTGAAGGAGGGTAATGGAAAACACTTTGTCCCACAATCCCTTAAATATTCTTCTCAGTCCTGTTGTAACACAAAGATAAAACATCATTATTACAAGAATGTGAAGTTGTTATGATCTACCTATACATGTATAAAGCCTCAGCATTCAAAGGTAAAAATAATATTTTTCCTTTCTTTACTATTCCAGACTTATCTCAAAGGAAGCAGTTGGAAAGAAGCAAGAGGCCACCCAAAACTTATTGACTGAAGCAAATGGAATTTTCTAGACAATCACACGCAGTACAGGTAGGCTGGTTATACAAACATACCAGCTCCTCTTTCCTTGCTCCTCTACCTAGCTGAGCACATACAGGGCTGTTCAGTATTAGTGAAGTGCAACTCAAAAAGCAAACATCATAAACTTTTCAAGTCCTTTAAAACTTCCACGTTCAATTCTGGTGCAGCAGCGTACCCGACACAAGTACACTCGGCAAGATTTGTATCGGCCAGCCCCTATTCTGACAACATCCTAAAACAATCATTCCATCCTGCTTCTTTAGCAAACAGAGTTGGAATAAAAACGAAAATGAGAAGAACAAAAACGTCACTGCTGCTCAGTCACTGGGTACTAAGAGACACGGCTGATTAAGATATTAATTTAGAGGCCCAGAAAGAAAAACCTTTTGAAACAGGGAATAAAAAGACATTTGTTCTCCTTTGTAGACATACACTGATTATTCTAAGAAAACCACTGCAAATATAAAAATCACAGCTAAAATAATTTTTAAAAAATGGTAAATGACACACAAGGAATATGACATAAAAGAGTTTCCTCAAAACCAGCTGCTTTTGACAGGTAGCTAAATGAGCATGTGTCACATGGTTGATGTTCGACAAAAGATAAATCAACAGGGATGGAGGAAGAATTCTGGAAAGCTGACGATCAAATAAAAACTGCAAAACTATTTTCTGTGTTAAATGTATGATAAATATAAACTCTAAGACAACAGACCTAATCCTGCATTGTCCTGAATCCTGTGAGTGAGGAATTTTACATAACCTTGCATCTCCTATTTCATGGAAATTTTTAAAGAACTATGTTACATCAGCAAATTTTTAGACTCTTTTTAAACCATCTCAGAAAGGCCAAGAGCAATAAATAGAAAATAGCAGAGCATCATGACATATTATACTTCTATTCTTAACACATCAATGAATCACAATAATATTCAGGTTACATGTCCCTCCCTTATTACCCAACTCATCACACAGAGAATCTGGAATCACTCTTCACTAGGTGAAATACCAATAATATAGAATTCATATTTAAACTTCCCTTCAGATTATACCCATAAATGCATGAACTATTACAAAAATCATAAGATCTGTAGAAAAACATCTGCTGGAGCAATAATTTTTATACTTCTCTGTTTACAAGTTTTTCCTGCATTTACCTCTTACTTTAGAGAAATATTCTACTGTAGCATAAGATATCACCAATTATTTGAGGCAAACCAGTTTGTTTCAGCAAAAAATTAGTGTAGAAGAATCTTATCATAAAAGGCTAAAATGGCTATAAAGGAAATTAAACAGCTCGAGTAAAGTCTTAAATAGTCATCTCCTTACAAAAGTTTAATATTAAATTCTCAACCAGAAATTCAATTCACTTTTAAAAAAATGTTACATTTCTCTCCCAGAAACATATTGGGAATAGTTTTGGGGGGTTTGTGGGGTTTTTTCCCCCCCTTCTCTTTCTTTCACAGTCCTTATGAAGCTATCTCTAGTTTATAAAATTTCTTCAAGCAATTTCCTGCCCACAATTGGCTTCTTTAATTTACCTCTATCATAAATTCCCAAGCACAAGAGTAGATTCTTTGCTGCTTTGAGATCTGCATTTAATTCTACATTCCTTCCTTTCATTTCAGAAATGTACACCTTTATCTCCATCATTTTCCTTTGGGCCATCATTTAACTTAGTCCTCCCTAGCCGCAAGCCCCAGCAGACCCTCCTACAAAATTCTCACTTCAGTAAATTGATTTGCTGTCTCCTCTAACTATCCTTCACAACAGATCAATCCTTTGACTCCTCCAACTTTTCTGAGGGCTTACCTCCTGCCTGCAAGAGGTAAGTTGTAATCGCCCTCCTCTTTTTTATTTCTCTATGGTAGTGGAGAAAAATTCATTTTATATTAAGCATTTGCCAGAGCCAATGGACCAGTGGGTACTCTCTGTCCCACTGTCATCACCGGCCATCTGAGCTGGAAGATATCTGCTCCACACAAAGGAGTTACGTAGAGCAGTGAAGGTTCTCCACCTGCTCACACACCAACATTCACCACAGTCAGAACTTCTCTTAGGATATGCCTTTCCATCTTACAGTTTTGAAACACTTTTTTCATTTCTTTCCATTTGCTTCACTGATACAGAGCCTACCAGAAAAAAAACTATCACTGGAGGGGCAGGGGAAAAAAATCAGGATCTAGGACTTGATCTCCACTGACTAATGACCTGAACCAACCATGCAAAGAAATACCATTAAGGAGCGATAGTGACCACTGTACCACAACACTCCAGAGCATAATTAAAGACCAAGCTGTTCAGAAGTTCTGGAGCAAGTCAATAACTCAACTTCACATGAGACGGTTTTGTATCTTGGAAAGAATACCACGTAATTAGATAGATCAGAGAGGCAGGAAGAAAATGAATACGGATAAGAGAAACATCGAGGTAGTATAGAAATATTATAAATGAACAGCATTTTTCCTCTTAGAAAAGAAAATTATGACATAAGAGGATATATATACACCGACACACAAGTGTATCTGTAAGTCAAGTAAATTGTATGGTGACTGCTCGTAAAATTCTAGTTCAAGAATTGGGAGGAACCAATTAAATTAAGATCTTGGGTTTTAAGGAAAAAAATGTGTGCTGTATGGCTGGAGTGCTGAGCACATGATGGATTTCACAACATGACATTAGAGACTAACAATATTCAGAGCTATAATAATTAAGACAAAATAGACACGATCTCCAGAGAGCAGTGCAGAACCTTATTTTCCAGCACCTTTAAGCTATTCTAAGCTGTGGCAGTGAGATCTTTATAAGTGATAATTCCACCCTATGGCACTTCTAACACATTTTTCATAAAAAACTCACATTTGCCCGTGTTAGTTCTGGTGTACTTTGCAGTTTTAGCAACACAGTGTTTCTTGTTTCTGCAGATTTGCATTTGTCCACAGACGTTTGATGTAAGCTGGCAAACCATCGCTTGTCTCAAGAGTGAAACAACCCCCCGAACAACACAAGATCTCCTGCTGACAACCAGGCTGTGCCAAGATGTCACAACGTGTGTGCTCTGGTGACTTGATTTCAGTCACTGCAAGTCAGAGCTCCGAGGACACGACTCCCCCAGCGCAGGGAGGGCACAACACAGCGTTTCATGGTTCTCATCACAGCCCACGTCCAAACCGCTATAGACAGCACGGCCACAGCGCCAGCAAAACCTGCAGAATCCTTGAATCATTCAACAGTTATCATTTCAGCAAGTCACACAGTGTGGTAAACTGTGCTTCAGCAACAAGAAAAATAGTTCATGGAAGAAACCATTAGGTAGTATTATAACAAGAGGTATGTTGTCCTGTATTTGCTAGAGAATAATGTAAGAGTCGGCTTCCAGTCCAGTGTGTTAATGTAGGAAAATTACTTTCCGTGTCTCAGAGAAATCAATGAACTACAAGTTTTATGAGAGAAAGCTGTAGATTGTAGTAATTTTAACATCAAGAGGTAAAAAATAAGAAAATTTTTAAAATGTATTTCAGAGAACTTACAAGAAAAAAGAGAATTAAATGTGCTGGGGCATTATTGTCAGCTCCCCAATGCACAGTAAGCATTCCTTAGCATAAAAAGCTTTTATGGTTTCCTGAGGCTCGATGTGCTCTTTTCTGCTTTTAGATGTCAACAGGTTCATCCTAACCACGCCCTTAGCATTTGTAAATCATCCACTTCACTATCAGCCAGTGCTGATCAGCTGTGCAAGTAAATCTAGAGAAGTTAACTACCAAACACAACATCCCTGGCACAGCACACTGTGCTGAATTTGAAACTTATATTTCTGAGATCTCAGAATGTCTAGTTTTGATAGCTTTTTTTTTTATTTTTCAATCAAGTAGCCTTCTCCAGTCTCTCAAAAATATTTTTACACATCCTAGGTACAACACAATTGCAGAACTACAAAGATTTATTATGGCTGACATGGCGTTAACAGTCCTTGTAGGTGTACCTTTATATTTAAGAAATGATAAACCTTTTTGTTTTATGGCTTTTTGTCAGAAATTGCATTGTTGTGGGTTTCTGTTTTACAAACATATTAAGTACTTTCCTCACATTTTTTCCTCTCTTTTCTAAGCTGAAGAACTTCACCATTTCAGATACAATGAAGCAAGTAGGTCTTCTACTGAACTGCCAATATTTAAATTACTAAACTAATCCTTCTTGCAGTAAGAGTTCAACTTCAAATGTTTATTTAATTTCACTTGCTCTTCTGTCCTTCTAGTTATCTATTACTAGCCATCTGGATTACCACCATCAATAAAAACTGTTTTGTGCTGTTAGACAGAGGTCAGCATCTTGAAAAGACTCTCCCTCTAGTTATATAGATTTACAATTACAATAGTGTAAAACACTTAACATCCACATGCTGAAGCTGTAACTTATAGCCTCTACTGAAATAATTACAACAGGGACTATTGTTATGCACTCTGTTCCTTTGAGAGAAGCAGTGGAGGATCCACTCACAATTAATGCCGTGACATAAATTAATTAAATGCACCATAATTCACAACACAATTGAACTATAAAGCCACAGTATTCTGGATTTTCAGATAAAGTAACCAGTGAGAAACTTCTGAAACTCTACTGGTGAGAAAAAACACAACACAATTACTAAGAACACAACATGATTACTAAGCCAATGCAACATTTCTACCCTGAAGTCTTTCAAGGCAACTGGAAGCCTTCAGAAAGCACTTTTAGTGACTGCCAGGTTGAATGGCTCAAGTAAATACATTTAAGAAGCTGGAAGATAAAGATCTGAATTTCTCTTTTGTCTGGAAAGCTTTGTCTTATATCCTCTTCTCCCTCCCCCTCCCGATGCCTCCAAAAATAAAGACCCCGCAGAACTGTGGAAGTCACAGACTTACATTGGTTTCCTTACAGATCTGCTTTTCTGTGAAATCTCTTTTTTCATATTTGCTTTCTCTTCACACATTTTAACCTAATTCATCCTTATAGACAAATAATGCCTGCTTTTGTTTTACACACAAAATGCTTTGGAAAAAATGCAGACAGATCAAACGAGGACAATATATGTGTGTGCATGTTACCATTTTAATTTAAATAGGCTGTTAAGTAGAATAAGGCAATCTTTTCACTTCATTTCTCCCAACGGATGCTAATAAGAGAAAGATATGAGTATTTTAAATGAGAAAGGTCAACAGGTATTCTAAAGGTGAAGTAGTGATATTAATATTTCTGTTAATGTTCTTACGCAAGTGGGAAAAGGCGAGCGCTACCTTACACATGCTGTACGTACACTATGTTACGCACGTTGCCACAGAGAGGAGTAGAGGGAGAGAATCACCTCCCTTGACCTGCTGGTCATGCTTCTCTGGATGCAGCCCAGGACATGGTTGGCTTTCTGGGCTGCAAGCACACATTGCTGGGTCAGGTTGAGCTTCTCACCAACCAACACCCCCAAATCTTTCTCCTCACACTGCTCTCAATCCATTCTCCGCCCAGCCTGTATTTGTGCTCGGGATTGCCCTGGCCCACGTACAGAACCTTGCTCTTGGCCTTGTGGAACTTCATGATGTTCACACGGGCCCACCTCTCAAGCCTGTCAAGGTCCCTCTGGATGGCACCCCTTCCCCTCCAGTGTGTCGACCGCACCACACAGCTCAGTGTCATCAGCAAACTTGCTGAGAGTGCACTCAGTCCCACTGTCCATGTCACCGACAAAGATGTTAAATAGCACTGGTCCCAATACCAGCTGGTGACTCCTGAGGAACACCACTCATCACTGGTCTCCACTTGGACATTGAGCCACTGACTGCAACCCTTTGAGTGTGACCATCCAGCCAATCCGTCATTCACCAAGTGGTCCATCAATCAAATCCATGTCTCTCCAACGTAGAGACAAGGATGTTGTGTGCGACAATGTCAAATGCTTTGCACAAGTCCAGACAGATGACATCAGTTTCTCTTTCTTCATCCACAAATGCTGTAACCCCCATGTAGAAGGCCACCAAATTTGTCAGGCACAATCTGCCCTTAGTGAAGCCATGTTGGCTGTCACCAATTGCCACCTTATTTTCCATGTGCCTTAGCACGGTTTCCAGGAGGATCTGCTCCATGATCTTGCTGGGCACAGAGGGGAGACTGACTGGCCTGTAGTTCCAAATTGTCAACCTCATAATAACTTGTCATGACAGCACAAACACCATTTTGCAGGTGTCTATAGCAAGACACCTGTTTCTTGTTTAGAATTCAGAACAGAAGTGTTAGAGTAATAATACCTCATTAACACCTCCTTTCACAATGCTAAAGTTATTTTTGAAAGCGTACTTCCTCTAATGGAAAAGATGACTTCTTTGTCTCTGTGACTTTCTTTCCAAACTGCATGTACTTCCTATGGAATACAGTTCTGAGGCTGTCAATTGAGCTTGAAAGCTAATGTTCCTTTAAATCACCAACTGCTGAAACAAGTTACACCATTTACCTTGTGACCGTTTTTTCAATGTTATAACCAAAGTATTTAGCTAATCACATTTCAGACCCTGTTTGTCTCCCAAGCCTGCATGGCCAGCAGCCATTCACAGATCCAGACCAAACAACAGAACTGTGCACTTGCTGGGTAAGCAATGTTACGGTAAGTCATTAGTGGGCTATACCAGTGATGGATTTCAGAATTGAAACTGCCATGAATCATGTCATTAATTTAGGATTCTCTCTCCATACGAACATGTCTTGCGGCAGAAGAGCCAGAGCAACAGCAGAGTATTTCAGAAAGGTGCTTCCTACAGAACCCAAGAGGTGAAACAAAGGGTTTTCTTTCTTTAAATGCACAGTTTAGACAAACAAGTCTGCAACCAGCAATCTTTATTTCTTTTTCTTTATAGAATTTTCCTAGATTACTTGTTGGCTTACTTTTACACTCCTCCCTAAAGCTACTTAAACCCCAACAACTGTGGCACAGCCTGAACCTTATACAGTGGGAGTAATTGCCTGGAGTTCAATAAGCATTAGTGGAGGCAACCATTGCTCTGACCCACCTCAATGGCCAAGGGCAGACACTGCAATATCCACAGCAAAAGATCAAGAAAAGGCCAAGCAGCTCATTCTTATCATTTACATTGCAAAGTTTGAACTGAGCACTGTATTTCAAATTAATGATTGGAAGAGACAAAGTTTAAACCACAATAACAACATGGAGAAGAAAGCTCAAATCCCAGAAGAGACTGGAGGCTGGGAACTGGTCTGTGCCTGTACACCGAAATGGTTGGTGACCAACATGAGCGGTTGTCCTGTATGCGTTTCAGGAATTTCAATGTAGCTTCAGTCCAGCCCTATTGTTAACAACCACTCTTCACTGAAGCACAGAAGGTGTTCTCCTGAAACATATCCTTCACTATATTTTTACCTTAAAAAAAAAAAAAACACACACAAAAAAACCCACACACCCCCAGTTTGCATATGCCCAAACCCTTTCACAAAATGAAGTGAGGCACATGAAGTAGAGATCACATTATCTGAGCTAAAATGCAGATGCACCTTCCGCATCCTTTTGCATCCAACTGGCAGATTTGGGATCACTGTCCAAGTGTTTAATAAGGCTACATAAAATCTTGAGATACAGCTTATTTTATCCTAATATCTCCTAATTTATAGTCAACAGGTTGTGGGTTTTTTTTTTTAAATTTAAGATCAGTTAAAAACATCTGATTTCTATTTTGTAGTTACTATTTTCAGTTAAGCAATCCCAGAGAGAAAGTAGAACAAGTAGTAAAACCAGTCTCAGGTTGGGTAAACCACAAGATGCCAGAACACCAAGGAGTGTCTGAACTGTTGTGGACAGTTGGGGGAAGAAAGGAGAGGGAATTTCAGTATTAAGTAAATTTTACTGAAGTTATGTTTTTGAATCATATCCTCTCTGCTTTCTTCTTTAGATCAGTGGAGGACCCCTGTGTCATTATAAAGCTCTAAAAAGCACTTCAGCAATGATTATATGCTAGAATTGTCATTTCTTCCTCATGCTTATTATGGGTCATATTTCTACTTAGACTGCAAGATTATTGTAATGTTTCAGGCTGGCAAGGATTAGTAAAAACAGTACATAAATAACACAGCATACAACTGAAATCAGGGTATTTGAGGAAAGGAAGAGGCAGGTACGGATTTTAAGTGACGGGGAACTGATTACTTTAATGTTCGTAATAATACGACCTGCCAAGAGAATAAGGAATAGAGTCATCAGTTTACTACAAGCGATGACATTTCTTGTTGTCATTCGGAAACTAATTGCCTCTTTTGTCATGTATGAATTCCTTTTAACATAGATGTTAAAGGCAATAGTGCCTGGCCAAGAAGATACTCCAATTCTTAAAGGTTCTCCCATTTATTGAAGTTCCTTTTCAAGTTTGTCTATCATTTATGCTGATGTCTGAGGAGCTATGGGCTCCTGCTTTTCAAATAGAAATAAGACAGAAAGCATTATAAAGCAATTTGCCAGCCTGTATATAATAACCTAAAGCATGTATCTATTTCTTCTTTAGAGAACAGGAAGCATTTAATCATTCCTGAAAGACCTACTTATCAAACTGAATTACTTTAAGCATCTTGCTATAAATCACAAAGAAAAAGTACTTTATGTTTCCAGAAATGAAGCTCCTCTTGCAATGAGCAGGAACATTAGCAAACAAACACATCCCATCACTATGCTAAATTCTACAAACTCCTCTAACTTCACAATGCCTACTTTATGAATAAAATTTTTGCTGAGCAATATTAGTCAAAAAAAGTGATAAATAATTAACATCTTGCCTTCCTATCTCTAGCAGCGTATTTCTACAACATATATACAGTTCTGGGGAGGAGTTGTTTCGGTCTCCCTGAATTTCTGCTCTCCTCTTCGTAGGCGCGCACTGAAGCACTACCTGATGTCAATCCTGAATGATCAAACTCAATAAAATTATTTATATTGATCAGGATTCACTTCTTTTGGATTACCAAGCTATGCATCAAATTACCAGTCTGTAAACAAGAATCACACCGGACTGAAGAGTTTTCAGCTACAACAGCCGGTGCATATCAAAAGAGCTCCTAACATTACCTTGCAGTTTCCATTTGCCAAAAAACTTTTTTTCTCAGGAATTTAACATTTACCTCAATAAAGCACTTACACTCTGCATTTTTACCAAACAGGCAGCCATTTTGCTTTCCTTATTCACTTTAAAAATCAATATCTATCATCCTTACAAAATAGCAGCAGAGATACAGGGCTCTATTTAGCTATAGCATATACATTTGTTGGAAAAAACAGATGAAGAAAAACTGTCTAATGCACAAAACTTCTTTCTATTAGTTTGAACGTGTGTAACATCACACACGTAAAGATTCAAGCCCCAAGAGAAAGTTTTAAACACAATTTTCATGCCATCTATCTTTTCAGAAGACGAGAGGCCAGCAGGCGAAGTGGCTGAGCACATTAGCGGTTACACCTTCTATTCTGGAGGCTTCTGTGCCATTACCAGTAATGACAGTTAACTGGAAGATCAGAGCAGCGATCTGAGTCACTGTGCAAGTCTCTTAAAAGCCATGAAGCTACATACGTCCTAAAAACTAATATTCTGTGATGCTGTAACACTACAGCAGCAGAGAGTATACACTGCCCATCAACGTGCTAAAAAAGCACAAGTGTCTTAAAACGTCTCTCCCATAGTCCAAGTGCAAAATTGGACACTGAAAATGAGTGAACAACATGAAGTGTGAATAACAATAACGTTGCAGTTTATCTTCAGTTACCACCAATTGGCTTACACTTAATTTTAGTTAAAAACTATCCTTATCTCCTTCAAAAAACCTCTGGCGTTAGGATGACCATAAGGTATGATTTAGAAACAACAGTCTGAAATAGAACTTAGATGTCTAATGTCAGATGCATTGAGAGAATGTTTCTAAGCTGGTACGGAGTTGAGGATGTCAGCACTCAATTCAGCCTTAGAGATGGAAAAAAAATCATCCAGTAATTTTCACAAATCAAATGCTGACCTTTAAAACTTCATGGTCTTGAACATAAGCTACAGAAAGAGTAAACACTCACTGAGCTCTACACATAAGATCGCAAACTTTTCAGATTCAAGTAGCTATTAATCAAATAAAGACAGATTCAGTCTTACTAACTCTCTGCCATTGCCTATACCTTTCCTTCTGTAAGAACTGGTAATCTAAAAACTTCATTTGCATTTTCAAAGCTACAAAAATATATCAGAGGAAACTGAATAAAAACCAGTATTTCTCATGCTTTTGTTTCCCCATGAAAAGGAATTTGTTTTAAAAGTACAAAAGCACATATCTATGGGTATTTAGGAGAGTTAAATTCAGGCTGAGTTATTTGAGAATATTGTATTTAATTTCTTTTCAATAAAACATCCCCTAGAAAATTTTATCATAAGAACTTCATGTAGCTGCCATTTGTGCTTACTTTCAAAATAAACTTGTCATGGCTTGATGCTGATAAAGTATATCCCAAACAAGGCCAACAAGACACCCCTCATGGGCTCACTGGTAAAAACACCCTTAATTATTAATAAGTCACCCACAAATATCATCAGAACACTACACAGGTTAGCAGGACTTTCCCAGAAAATATTCACACTCAAACACCAGCGGTAGCGATAAGCACAAGGCGCTTTAGTCGAGCTGTGTTTCCACAGCATGCACCAGAACCCAGTATGAAAATGGTTAACTTAGTTCAAAGTCTCCTAAAACAATGGCTGAACCACATCACTAGGAGCAAGAACTTTTGTTTTCCATATATACAGCAGGGTTTTTTTAATCTCTTTACTTTTACTTTACACTTCATTGCACTTCTTTACTGAACTCCACATTTTAAACCATTTACAAACACAATTTCATCAGATGGCTCCAAATTGAGAAGAAAACAGAATTTGTTGGTGGTCACAACGTGCCCTAATTTAGATATACAGTTAATTTAAGATGGAAAAGGCTTATTTCACTTTCTTTCTTGTTCCTAAATTTAGATAGCATGATGGCTGTGATGAATCCAATAGGAGGGTATTTAGGATCCATTTTCCCTGGAGAGGGGTACTTTTAATGCATTCAGAAGACACAATTCCTCTCCGTTTTCACACACTCATATGACTACATGACTTCATGCCGGTGTTATGAAGACAAATCTTTTTCTGGTTTCAGTATTGTTGCTCAAGCTTTTCTTCAGTGCCTGTTACAGGATCCACTCCCTGCTGGAGCATCCGTTTGCAGGCTGTGCTGCTGACTCTGCACTATGACATGCACAGTTTGAAAGAGAGCCAGGCATTTTGTCAGTTGTTCACCAGTAAGATAAGCAAAGACTTCAATTCAGGGGGAAAAAAAACCAACCAAACACACACACACATATGTATCAGATTGTACTTTCCTACTAAAGCATAAAGAAGTTACTTATATATATAAACAGGTTTTCATCTTCCTGCTCACATACCTTAAAGTACTGAGCAATCATCTCTGTGATTTCAGAGGGATTGCTTGTATATTTGGTGTTAGAATCACAGCCTAGTGACCTACTGATGGAAAGCCACTGCACGCAGTATAAGTGAGCTGTTTTACTGATGTCTAGTCATGCTGCATGTGCATAAAGCTTCACATATTTTTTGCACCCTAGAAATCAAAGAATAGACTGCATGAGGGAGACACATGTGACTCTTCACTATAATCTTCTTGGTATGTTATATTTCAACAGGAGACTACTCCAACATTCTGATAACATGTATAAAATATGTATAAATGTCTTGATGACATTCCAGTCACCGAAGTGAAAAGAGTCTTTTCCTTCCTTAACCACAATGAATCATCACTATCAGTATCCCAACAAGACATAGACACATTTTTATCATTAAAAAATTGGTATTTTAAGACAGGGGAAAATTGGTTGTGACGAAAATACAGAACTAGTATGACTGAAGCAGTTAACAAGAGGGACATTGATTAAGCTCCTGAATGGATACTGAATACGAGCAAAGGAAGTGCTAAAAACAGTTTCTCAGCAGATATGCTAGGTGTTACCGGTATTAAAGCTCCCAAAAATAATAGTTATGAGGATACACAACTAGAAGCCAGAAAGGAGTTTGAAAGCCCGACAAGAAAGTGTTGTGTCTAGTATAAGAAACAAGATTTATGCTATAACAATATTCTATATAAGCATACAACTGAATGTAAGTCTACAAATGAATGTAACAGTAAAATAATAAAAACAATTCCCCTTGTATCACCTTAACACACAACTAAACAAACTAAATAACATGCTTTGTTCATTTCAGAATTAAAGTTTTAGACTTTAACATGTTTTTCAAAACAAAATGAATGTGGCAATATTCTCACATAGATGATACTGTAATACAAGGATGATTTAATTGCAAATAGTAAATCAGTAGGATCGAGTATAAAAAAACATCGTGAAAGACCTTAACAAAAATGATACAGTTTACAAATAGCTGTGAATTGGATAGCTCGGAACATAGAAAGTACATTTTGTTGCACAGAACAAGGCATCTGTCAGTTGTTTTGTTGATACACTGGGGCGGTTTGCAAGTATGACAACATTCTTTTAGTTTAGTGTTAAACGGCTTACTTGACTTACTAACATTAAGGAATGTTAAATATAAGCTTCTCTATAGTACAGGGATGTAATACTTACATAAATTATTATATTAAGTTTTAGTTCTGCATGACTTTAAAAGGAAGACCTAATTAAAGAGCATGCACTTAATAGACCTATTTTTATCTGTATCTTAATCAAGATTTAATTAATAGCCTTTTTTGAGCCAGCACTTAAATTTTGTTATTGTTCTTCAAGGTGTAAGGAACTCCACACTTTAACAGACTCCATACTCTGCACCTCCTCAAAGATAATTACATTTGCATTGTACAGCCGTAACAAGAGAAAAATCTGCACTTATTTACATAATATGGAGACTGTAATAAATATCATATCGATGCAATTCTCCAAAGAAACAGATAAAATCTGACTCGTACAAAACCACTAAAGGCATACTTCATCACCTCTGAAAACCAGTCACTTCTGCTAGCGAAGTCTTTAGTTCTTGCGGCAAGAGCTGTGGGATGTAAGGTGTAAGCTGTGTGTACCAAAGTCCCGTTTGTCACTGAGCTACAAGTGGGATGCAAACTGGGTACCAGGGCTGCATCTCTGCACACCCAGAGTACCCAGCTCATGGATTCCCTGGGTGGTCCAAGAGGTCCCAAGCCCATTCTCCAGACAGATGAGTCCCACAAGCAATCCTGAAATGTCATCTCCTAGTGTTATCACATGTACAGTTAGTTCTCAGTGTGCATATATTTTCAATGTATCCAAACAAATGAAAACTGCTGCTGAAAAAAACAGCAAGGGCAACTGCTGCTCAAAAGACAACTATGACTTCAGAATGTACTTTGTAGGCTTGAATTAGAACAAATTTTAGCAACAACAAAATTATCAACACGTCTAAAGTATTTTGGTCCTCTATTTAGGCAGTGCACGTTTAGATTGATAAAATAACAATTGCAAGGTTGAAGAGAACCGTGACAGTTTTATTTTAGGTAAGTAAACAATCTAAGACCAAAAAAAACTAACAGGGGAGAAAAAAATAAGAGGAAAAAACAAACCAAAACAAACCAAAACAAAACCCCTACTCACAAACAAAACCCCACACTCACCACAAAAGCCAAAACACTAGAGATTGTGTTTTTAGCTTTCTCTAAGTCGACCGAGACATTTTCAGCATTCAAAGCATTCATAAAGTGTTCATGAAGCGTAACAGAAGCTACATAAGCAAACATAAATCTGCTATATCGTTTAACAACCTTAGAGAAAAATCAGTTGTTCTTCTGCTTGAAACTCTTTGGGTACAATATTTGGAAGAGCCAAAGAGCAATCCACATGAAACTAAACAGTGTTAGTTCTTACCATTGTACTCCTACTAAAGTATTAAAGAAAAAAAAAAAAAAGACTCTTTATTCAGTTTGCTAAACTATGGTTTTGGAAGATGACATTTACCAGTTGTGGCTGTGGGTGCCCATTTATCCTTCCTCCCTCACCACAGGGTTCATGGTCAATGAACACCCTCCCCCAAATCCTGCCCAGCAACCTACTGCTGGCTGCTTCTAATTTTGGAGATTCCCAAATCTTCCTGCTTGCAAACACCCTGCAAGTACACCCACTGAACTACTTTATCTTGAAAAGGAACATCTGCTGGGCTTGCCAGAGTTTTCAGAAATTAATCTTACCAACAGTCAATTTTGAACCAAAAATACCCTTCCAAACCTGAGTTTGTTCTTACCACATACATTAGTGATTTTAAAATTACAAAAATTAGAAACCAATAAAGAAGAGCAAAGTGAAATAAAGCGTGTCTAGATAACATCTAACACTCAGATTCCATACTGACTGCAGTTGTTGCAGTATTAAAGCAAAGACAGTCGCCTCCCACCTTCCACAGAGCTTCTTCCCTGGAAAGCTGTTCCTGATTTGGCATCTTTTTTCTTTAGGTTGACAAACTTGGTGCACCCTTTCTAGCTTAAACAGCCTCCCTCCTGCTCACAAAGTCATGAGAAGCATTCACGGTACTGACAGATACTGAAATACAATCTCTGTACCACGATTTTTTCTTCACCAAGAAGACTTACTCCACCTTAATAATGCAGGTAACTTATGACACTTGCCTTTCCCTTCTCTTGCCAGCCTCTTTCCCTCAATTGCCCACCTTCTGGCACTCTGTCAAACTGGGTAAGACAGGGTACCCTGTCTGGTAACTGATAAATGAAGCACTGAGAAAAGCTCTAGAGTTTGCCCTGTCTTCTGAGATGATTAAGTTGGCAATTTAGTAGGTGTCTTTAGCACTAAAGCTTCAATGTCAACTGCGAGTCCTTACAGATGAGACAAAGTGGAAGACGACAATGGCTCTTGAAAAGGGGGAATTGAGGGGGCATTTCCATTCTGCTTTGGAGCACTTGTATTTTTGACACAGAAATGAAATTTTCAAAATAACATGTATGATGACATATTTGGTCCTTGGAGCCTGAGGTAAAATAAATGCTTACATCCACCATGCAGCAATAACAAGTGCAATGAAACTAATGATTTGCTTATTTCTGCTGGCTGCAAAAGCACAGATATCACAGAAACCACAGAAAGAGCCCATCACAAGATAGGGCCCAAGAAATAATGCTTTGACATTCTCTTGCAAAAGCTGGGTGGTGAAACATCTCAGGGCACCTGAGCCCTCTGCAATACTCAATGTGTTACTTCTGGTTTGTGAAGGGGACACCACTCTTTACACCCGCCAGGGGACACTGCCAGACACAGGCTGCAGCATCACTCGTGACTCTTCCCAAAATGAGCCCGGGTGTGAAGGCCTGGGAGACAGTATAGTCACAGGAGAACAGGTGCAATGTCCTGATATAGCCAGCTGGCAACTAAAGCTAAACTCAGCCTTACATTGGTGTCCTTATGACAGACTGGGCAGGGATACCACACCTGGGAACAGAGCACAATACAGGACATAAAGCTCTCCCACATTGCAGCACTATGTCTGTTGAAGGAGTATGTGTCATTTCATATTAAATCTGAATGACTGTAGCAAGGGCAAAATAAAAATACACTTGCTCAAGAAAGTAGGATTTGTCATAACAAAGAGATTTCAAATTCATTAAAACCAGAAACCTTCTGACCTTCCAGTCAACTACAGACTGGAGACATTCTGTTTCTGAACTATGCAAATGGTAATTCAAAAATAAAAAATTTTTATTATCCTTTTTCATATGCATAAACCACACATTCCCATTTTAAAATTACATTATACTGTGGCCTTCTAACTCTGAGTGACTGTTGCTAGCTAAGTTTCATCATTTAATATGTAGCACCTGCATTTGGCATAATAAAATTAAGCATTCCCTTGGAAATCAGATAGCTAGAATGTCTCCATTTCCTTTTCAGACAAGGAGAAGACCTGCCTCCAAATTAACATCTTTGATGTTGACTTTTCATCAGTAATAGAGAACTTGGTTTAAAAATTAAAAACCCAAACATCAAAATGCATGAAAAGCTGTTAGAACTATGCAGTGAGGTAACGGTACAAAGTCACTGGATTCAAAGGCTGCTTCTGCTCTTTAGGATCTGATGAAAAAAAACCCACAAACTTGTTTGGGAATGAAAGCAGAATAATCTTTGTGCACTTTCTGCTGAGATGGTTAAGACTGGCTACTATCAAAGAAAACAAATATCTGGATTCAGATGCGGGCTTAGCTCCTTCAGCTCTAATTAAGATTTCCTTCAGAAGACTATCCTATGCTAAACTGGGAAAACTCCCTGTTGCTGATGGTTTCCCAGCTATTTGCAAGTGGCTGCAAGCCAAAGGGTGTTCTGCCCGGTGTGCAGGGAGAGGAGAAGGGCTGTTGGGGAACAGCTGGTGACACGGCAAGGGCACTGCCTCCTGCTGACAAGATGAACATGGTGCCATAAAGCTTGCCCTGAAATGGAATATTATCAGAAACTCATTTTAAACTTGTGTGTCTATCCTGGAAAAGAATTTGCATTAAGTAGGTTGGGTGATGCTCACAATTATTTTTTCAGCTCCCCTTGGGCCTACAGTCAACACCTCCGTTCAACTGTTCTGAACGCTGTTAAGCACAGCGTACATGTGTGGGAAACAAATCCTTTATTCACCTGCTTTTTCTTTGACAAAATATGTGATCATAAAATGGCTGTGATCATAACATGGCTGGTATATTTAAAACAGTTTTACTCTCAAGAGAGATGGAAGCTGCACCAAAGAAATAGGAATGGGCAAAAGAGACTAGAGAGATTTGAGCCATCACCTGACTACTCTTGGCATCAAGATAATTCTTCAGACATGCACAGAAATTGCCTAATGTGTTAAAATCATTGGTTTTGGACAAGCTTCTTTCCTACTGCATATGACTGGTAACTGACTGCTGAAAGAAAGCGGGGGCGGGGGGGCGGGGAAAAAGCAGCCCACGGTGGTTAAGAAAGTGAAATACACAATAAAGTAGCCACAGATCCAGTGGGGAAAATGCAGAGTGACACTTCAAGATAGGCAAGATGTACAGAAATGCTCAGAAAGAACGGGGGCAAAAAACCCCAAAGGCTTTGCTAACCCAGTGAGCATTTCAAAAGCGGTTGCAGAGTCCTCTGTTTAAGGTAGTGAGAGCATTTAACAAGCTAATTCTGAGCTCCCTGTAGTGAGGAACTGCATGACAGCAAAGCCACCACAGCTATAGCAGGACAAAGCAATGGAAGAGTGGCACGATAAACTATGTTTCTCATCCTGCAAGACATCGACAGAACCTTCAGACATTGAAGATACCGCAGATCTACAGATACACAGCATAAAAAAAGATTTCTTCCTCTTCCCACTGGTAACCACTAGCTCCAAACAGCATTCCTTTGACAGCTGCAAATGATATCCTGCGGTTATGAGGGAAGCTCCTCTCACCACCATGACAGGTAGGGGACAAAGGCAGGGAAGGAGGAAGAGAAAAGCTTTGCAGTAGATGGATCCTCTCTGCTTCCTTCTGCCCTGTGCAGCTCCAGGTCTCCCCCCTCTCCCGGGAGCACCCAGCTCCTGTGCCAGATATCCCTGGGCACAGTGTTCCTGTTTGCTTCTCCCCATCTGCACTTTCATGCCAACCAAGTGATTTTATGATCCTATCATATTTGTGAATCACTTCACACACTTCTGGGGTGAAACACAAACTGTTTAACATTGCATAGCAAGCTACATAATTGTTCACAAAATGAAATCAAGGAGGCTGTATCTAATTAAAAGTACATGGGGAATCTACTGTAGGCAGAAGGTATTGTAATTATCTTGTTTCGATGCAAATGTACCCAGCAATGAGAGCAGCGTAAGCAAAGTATCTAGCTATTTACCTTCAGGAACTCACAGGTGAAGCTAGAAACACTTCTGCTGATACTACACATGTAAACACAAAAAACCCACCCTGTCGAAATTCATACTACAAAACTCTCAGATGTTTTACTTTCAAATCCAAACTTTAGCAAGTGAATGCATGAGATGGATGTGTGTGGGGCTTTTCCAGGTATTGCAAACTAAAAAGCAGTTACAAAATGCCAAACTAAGAAATATCACAAAACATCAATAAAAACTTTGCTTGTAACATATTATAGAACTTTACTTCATGGCCTTGAGAAAGCGTGCATGTGATTAAATGGGTAGAAACTCAACATTAAAAATTATATTCTGGGTTATGTTATTCTGTAGTATAGAACTGTAAAATATGGGGGTTTTTTTCACATTACCTAGACATAATTGCGTGTAATTTAATACAAGAGAATTTCTTCACCTAAACTTGATAACACCATAGTAACTCCACAAACACAACAAGATGTTTAACATGACCCCGGCTTTCCTTTCTCAGGCAGCGTGTGGTTGGTTCTCGGCCCGTTTTCCTCTTGCACGCCGGCAGCTTCTGTGTTTGACATGGGAGACCTGGCAGGACTTTTGCTGGGGCTCCTGAGCACAAAGCTGCTCCTGCAGCCTCAGACCCACCTGTGCTGTGCCACGTTCTGAATTTTAGCTCCTTCCTCAAACAAAATGGAAACCCAGACAAATATAATAAGATCTAAAAATCCCAAACAACAACAAAACAAAGAAAGCTGCAGATAAATCAGGCTCAAGAGCATCTGGTAAGTGATTCTAGCAGCTTAATATGAGCATAGAAAAATCCCCACCAAGTTTAAACACGTTTTCCCAGAGAAATCCTTCTTTGTGCGAAGTTGTGTGTTCCTTTACTTACCATTTACCTGTAATATCCGGACTTATGTTTATTAAGCTATGGCATAACCTTATCAATGTTTAATTTCTGTTTGAGTAGGATTTATGAATATATACATGTCAACTCCTGCAATATGACAGAAGGATGGAGGGAAAAATCTAGGAGGGAATGAAGATTTATTCGAATGTTCTATCACCCAGACTTGGAGTCACAAAGATTAGAGAAGGGAAGGGGAGAAGTAAATAGACTTTTTTTTTTTTTTTAAAATCAACAGACATTACCTATAATTAATCTATAATATCTCTCCCATATACCTCCAGCTAAGTATGAACACAACTTTATTATGACAAAGAAATAAATCAGAAAGAGGCATAAGAAATTGTGATATCTCCACCATGACAAAATATGTGGTATTCAGATTTCTCAAGATGTCTTTGTAAATAAATCTGTAACTAAGGGGCAATTTGGTTGATCCTACATCTTCACTGAAGCTTCCTTCTTGGTATGTAGAGACCTGTGGTAAACCCTGTACGTAGCTGACAGGAAAGGCTACAGACTTGGCTAGGCTGGGATGTGTCCTTTAAGGTGAGGAAAATTATATATAAATACCTTAACTCCACTTTTCTATTTAGGAAAACATTTTATCCACAGAATAGAAACTATTAACTTTGAAGAAAGTTAAAACACAAAGGAGGATAAAAATGGAGGATAAACCACTAAATGTATATGACGAGCGCAGACGTAGTGCTAAATGTTTGTTCCACGCTATTTGGTTCTCACTTCTGCACTGAGACCTTAAAAGCAAGTGCCTGCAAGCACTTATTTTTGAATGTATGCGATCTGTCTCTCAGTCACTGGGTAATCTTCATTGCAAGATTTAGACTTTCCATAGATGCATCACAGCTCAGAGAATGCCCATTGAATGGTCACAGTTTGCTGACAAGAGCTGATTAGTCAGAAGTAGGAAAAAAGGCTGCCCAGCATTAGTCTGCATACATTAGAAGCAAGAAGATTACACCCAGAAACTATAGTTTACAAAATGTGAGAGGATAAAGTACATAAAATTAATATCTAGAGGATAAAGAGGCTAGAATGAAAATACAAGATTTCACTGAAACATTAGCATTTTCCAATTTGCAATGTTTAAGCAAAGCAGATAAATAATCTCAAAATTCTGTAACCAAGCCTGGTGACAGTTGGTCCCAGCAGCTGTATAAACTGTCCTAGAACATTTGACTGTAAAGGTTAACTTCACTTCTGAAGTTATAGAACAAAAATAATAATAAACGCAGACAATTCAATTTGTTCAGAGTAAAGATTTGTCTTTGAATATGACTGACAGACTCATTTTTACTCAATTAAAACACCATCCTCAAATGAGGTCTTGATGGTATCTTACCTCATACAAAGGGGGAAGAAAGGTTCAGGGAGGAAAAACCAAAGTACCTTGTCTAATTTTAGTGTACACATGATTATCCAGCATTCTGTCTAGCCACATCCCGTGGGGGTGGGAAGCATTCTCTGGTCTGTTCAGCGTAAGTGTTTTTAAACGCAATACATTTAATAAAAAAATTATTTGGAAATGTTGCTGTTGCATCTAGTGGCGTAACAACAGATAATGCACTAGGGCTTCCATTCACGTGATCCCAAACAAGCCCACGACCTAAGGCATGAGCAAGAACCACCACATTTCCTACCAGTCGATACAGAGTGACAGCGATTTCAATCGGCCTGGCTGTTTCACGCTTGTATAGCCACCCATTTGGCCTTCAGCCAACAGCCCCGATTCAGCAAACCACTCCCTTCACGTTAATGGCAGTGTTTTGTCCCTTGGAATCTAATGGTGGCTTTTAAATTTTGTGCAAGGTTTCTCTGCTTATTAGGGATAAAATTAATCCTAGGCTTACAGTACACGTAGACAGAGCAGAAAAATGACAAAGCCCCTCATAGCAATAGTCATTCTCACATTGGCTAATTCCACCAATACAGTAGTAAAATCACCCATAAAAAGAAAATACAGTCATAAAAATATACATAATTGTATCTTGGCAATGTACTGGCTAATGAAGAAAATTAATTACCATTGTAAAAATCAACCTTAGTATTTTGATCACCAACCTTCCAGTAAGTTCACTGGTAGATCAGAAATTAAATATAAATTAAGCTCTGGGCTCCACAAACATACGAGATTGCTTTAAGTTTGCTTCCCATTTCAGTCATGCAATCACACAAGGCAGCTTTTCTTGCATTAAGAATAACCAAAAAACTCTCTTGGTGCCGTTTCCTGACTGAACAACCCATATTATCTGTTGTGAAAGACAAGAGAAAAAGAAGCCTGCACTGCTACTGTGTTCTGGTAGCTTTCTTGAATAATTAAGAGAACTTTCTAGTAAAAGAAAATTCTCTTTTTTCCTGATTCCTTATGCTGACTGTTCAAAAATATATTCTCTGATTATTTTATTGATGATGTACATGCTTATTCCAATAGATAATCTGGAAAATATCAGACACTAGCAATATCTAGCTTTTTCAGTTGCCACTGGTCGAGGTCTCAGCATAACAAAAATGAATGATGAGCTGTTTTGTCCTCCTCTTCTTTCATCCAAGAAGAGAAGTTCTTTTCCATGGATAGCATTTGCATTTTTAAATTCTACTTCTGACAGGTAGAAAAGGGCAAACCTTTTCTTAGATTAAAAACAAAACGAAACAAAAAGTAGAAAAAGAACAACAGCAGCTTTGGAAACACTCTGGAGTAGAAGCTGGGAATTTGGGCTACTTTAAAATATAAGCAAAGAAAGTAAAGAGGACAAATACTGGTGAGAGAATTAATTTACTTAGCTTTTGAAATGAATACATGTGACACATTTATCCAACAGTCTTCCTCACAATTTGTATCCTAGTGACGGTGTTTTCAGCATTCTGGCAAGACCCCATTTTATCACTGGCCCAGTGTTTCTAGAGAATGACAGTTCAGTCCTTGAACTCTTTAAGGTCAGGTAGGAGTTTAGAAGCTAAGTCTGCAAACACGCAACCAGAACACAACATATAAGTGTGTAATGGACTATACAATAGCACTATATAAATCTGAAAGCAAGTCTGATTTAATTTCTGATAATCCATTTGGCAAAAGAACAAAGTTAAAGAAAAGAAAGGAGGGAGATTGTTTCTATTGCAATTATATCAAACACTGTAAAGGAGAAGGCATCACACTAAGGTTAATTGAGAAGAAGGAAATTATTCTAAAAATTTCAAATCAATTGGAAAATAACTTCTATTTATTTAAATTAAGTGTTCCAGACCAGATGAAAGCAACCAATAAAAAGCACATTGTTTGATGAGGTCACTTATTTGCGAGTCAGGTGATCAGCATTCATTAAAAAGAACAAAGAAAAAAGTAAAAGTTGTGTTATCCTCTAGCACAGATGCACAATGACTGTTTTAACCAGCTTTTATTTAAACGTTTCCTTTGCATTCCCTTCTGCAACAAACCAAACAAACAATCTTATAATAAACTCTAATGAGCCTCCTAACAAACCAACTAAACCTTTGGCAATTTCTCTGCCATACCCTGACCTGCTGCAGGTCAAGGAAATTCCAGTATTTTTCTCCTCTAGATGATCCAGTTTTTAATGAAGAGCTGTCTTTTCAAAGTCCGCTCTTTACCAAAAATTACCATGCCATGAATTCTGAAATGCCCCTGCATGATTTTAAAATGCTTTTGTAGAAAGACTAGTGGTATTGCGGGTTTATAAGTCCCTTCATCACCTCTTGCAGGGCAGCAATGCTGTGTGCAGCTTTGGCACATTTCTTACCAATTAACCTTTAATTGGCTGGAGACTTTAGAACGAATAACTCTGTTCACCATCTCCCCACC
Source organism: Caloenas nicobarica (assembly GCF_036013445.1). NCBI lineage: Eukaryota > Metazoa > Chordata > Aves > Columbiformes > Columbidae > Caloenas > Caloenas nicobarica. The sequence goes on from NC_088256.1 coordinate 9,685,022, forward strand.
TTAGACCAACCTCCTAGACTTGTTAGGGAAGAGAAAAATTCCACTTTACCAGTGAGAAAGGTCACTGCAGGAAAGACCCAGGAAAAGGACTGCAGGTAAAAAAAAAAAAATACAATTTAAAAAAAATAAAAAGCAGAACTGACTCTGAAAAAGCAATTTAAGTTCTCTCACCTGTTGAGGGTTTCATTCATCCTTACAGGAGTAAGAAATACATTTGAAGTACAGGATCACAACTGAGCTGAGTAAGACCAAGTGTCTTACTTGAATGTAACTCATATACATGGCCAATAAAGTATAAATAAAAGCTTTGTTCTGACATTTCTCTCTACTTTCAGCACATATTCAGGATGTATCCAGGACTATGCTTTACTTCATGAACAATGCAAATCCCTCACCTCCCCTGCCTCCCAGAGAGAAAATATGCACATACAAGCTTATAGAAAGCTAAATAAGATGTAGAAGAAAAATGCCAAATAAACAGATCTGACAAGGCTTGCCCAATATTTGATACTGATTTAGGAAACGTTTGGTAAAGGTACCTAGCACCTACGCTTACATTTCAGTGTTAACTGAGCAGAATTAGTAAGCAGAATTAGTCAGGAAATCTCCCTCAAATAAAATATTGACAAAAACGATTGTGAAAAAAAGCAATATTTAAAACAAAACATGACTCTTTCTCATGATCAATAGCAAAACCCCAGCAAAGATCACAAAAAAAAAAAAAAAAAAAAATCTATTGCATTCCTAAAGCATACATTTGGCTCCAATATAATAGATGCCTAGTCAAGAGAATAAACAAAACCAAGAAAATAACCCCACGCCTTACTGGGAATTCCTATAGGTGCTTGTTAGAGGGCAACCTTTGACATTTTGTTTCAAAATTCCTAATGTATAATTTTGGCAGCAGTGCTTTGTCACATGGTAACTCAACCAGTTGAACACAGCTAGTGCTGCAAATAACAACAGCCCCATTTTTCTGCAGAATCCATCAACCACACACAAAACAAAGTACTTTAAACCTCAATCTTACGACAGCTCTTAAGCACTGTAGCGGTAGCAATTCTAACAAACCAATGTCATATACAACACTGGTTTGTACATTAGGTTTATACAAGGAGCTTTTAAAAAATATCTGTGCAGGTGTTGTATCATGGCAATGCTTATGAACTATCAGAAAAGCTCTTCAGAAGTGCCTCTCCTGGCTGCAGGGAAGTGACTTACTGCTGAATTTCGATGGGGTCCCAAGGCTGATTTTAAAAGAAGCAAACCAAGACTGAGTGATTGACATTTTTACCAGAGCCAAGCACAGCTGAGCTAACCAGTAAGCTTCTGGGTCATCAATAATTTGATTTGCAGTGGTTCCTCCTGGTAGAAGAATATCTACAGTATGGACTTCAACCATGTGTGAGAATTTGCGTTAGTTAAGACTCACGCTAGGGAACACCACCACTTCAAAAATTCCACCACTTGAATTGTACGCTAAAGGTAAGACCAGTAGCACTTGAGAAAACCCACGGAAGTTAAAGCAAAACACTCAAGTCAGCAACACAGAATATTCTTCACTAGAGCTGCTGTGCTATTCCTGATATAAATCATTCAGGACTGCAGAGAAAACATGCCCAGTTTCCCTACTCTTGCCACATAGTGGTAAAGTACTACATGACCTTTGGCAGAAAGGGTCGGGGGTAAGAAAAACCGTAAAATCAAATGACTTGTCAGTAATGAGCTGCAGACTACAGCTAGAGGAATTATTTTGTGAAGTGCTCATAATTTTAAAGACAATAATTTATCTTTCGATTTGTTTTTTAAACAGTGACCCCCAAAAATACTCAGTTCTAACTCGGGCAAAAAAAATAGACTGCTCTTAGTCCATGCATTATCTACTTCTATCCATGTATTAAAATAATTCAATCTTTGTGCATAGGAACATATATATGGTTCTCATCTATTCTTTTATGAAGTAAGGGATGATACTTCTCTCTTGGTGTAAAAACCCATGTATGTCATTTTATATACAAAGAGAACTTCCTGCAGTATTTAGTAGTAAGTGTGCAAAAAATCATCCCTAGCAGAAATAATTGACTGAAATTTCCTGTGCACCCAGCAATCAGCCTGAAAGAGCGGGCTTCTGAAACTGTGGAACAACAAAGAGAAAAGGCTTAGCAGCTCACGCTTTAACATAGCAATCTATACCATAATTTGCTTGCTGTTGTGACACACAGTGTGGTTATTTCCAGCATCATGCTGAAGAGAGTCCTCAAAAACTCCTCTCAAAAAGACAAAGATTAGTTTCTTATGTGATTTCAACTGTTCAGCTTAAACTGAAAAAAAAAACAGACAAGACATCATGAAACTGCTTTAAATATTTCGGACAGTCCTGCACATCTTTATTGCCTTCTCTTAAGGCAAGTGCTGCAGTTTACTGGAAAAAAAAAAATTATTAAGAGGAGTCTCAAACTATATGACAGAAAGAACTGTGCAGAAAGCAAAGGGAAAGCAGGGCTCTGCTGCAGCAGGACATTACAGCTGGGATTTGGGGGTGTTCACAGGGTTTACCTGCCCATACAGGTAATTCCCAGGGAAGCATTAGCAATTCACTTCATACGTCCTGCAAACTGAAACCTGTCATCTGCTGGGCTTCCGTGGCAGAACGGATAAGTAGCCATCTCACCTGAATTGTGTCAAGTAGACTATACCATGAGCTCAGGTATAAACCAGCATACCTAGAAATGGCCCCGATACCCTTAGCAGGGGATACGAGAATAAGGGAAGAATAAGGGTGGGTACCAGTGAATACAATATACACATGAGATGTATGCAGTATGTAGAAGAAAAGGATAAGAGCTTTTGTTTGCAACTGCCAAAGTCTATTTTGGTTCATCTCTTAGAGTCCCAAAAGCATTTCTTTTTCCTTCTTTTTTTTGTGTGTGTGATTTTTTTTTTTTGGTTTGGTTTGGTTTTTGTTTGGTTGGTTGCGGGGGTGGGGGGTGGGGATTTTTTTGTTGCTCTCAGTTTTTTAGTTTTTGCAAAACTAAAACACGTTTCCCCACTTGCTGGTCCTAATTACTCTTTGATGGTAAATTCCTTCTGCAAGGAAAAATTTTTGATAGGTGTCCTCTCAATTATCATTTTTTTTAATACTATACATCTTAATTTACAGATCAGTCTCTGACTAAACATTTTTTCCCAGTCTTTCCTTTAAAATATGCCTCATAGGTTTCTGTTAACATTTGGTTCTCATAGTTGGACATGGCAAGAGATCTGGGAAAGGGGAAGGGCAGAGGGGAAAGAGACAGATTTTTTTAGATAATGAGTCTATCTCCTAGAAAAACTGAAGTGTGCCTTCAGACATAGCTAGATTAATATCAAGATACACCACAGAATAAAAATTGTTGCCAAAGTTCACTCATTTAAATAGGATCGTAGTAATCAGATCTCATTAAGCGGATGTTTACACATTCTAGAATATCAACTAAACTCCGACTCCAGCAAATGAGCTCAGATTGTGAGTGTACAAAATCCCAACATCTATTGGGGGAAACAAACATCCTGCGAAACGATACAGCAGAATTCCTTTTAACATATTACATATAAACACATCATGATTTCTCAAACTACCATTGGAAAATGGAATTTTCTTAGTTTGAAGTTATCTCACAGGGACACACGCTTCATTTGCTGCTAGAAGTAACGATAGCATTGTGTGAGGCAGCCAGCATGGCCATTCAAACCCCCAAATCTGATCTCTGGGAGAAAGCAGATATCCCTCAGTCTGAATAACAAGGTGTTTCAAACTGATTATTTTCACATACACACTCACTCTCTATTTTACCAGATGCTGTATTTAACAAACATAGGTTGAAGCAAGACAACACCGTTTTTGTTGCGTACAACCCAGGCAAGGTTAATCAGTGATCCCGCAAGCACACAGCGGCTCCAACTGCTTATCTCTCCCGGCAGCTCACTGGAAGGGCCAACAGCACCGAAAACTTGCGCTTCAGCCTCTACATTTGCAACTTAATATAGGAACAAACCACATGATATTTCAGTGGCTATATAGAGATCAGCTCACACAAGCATTCTTCTCTTCACCATGTCCTGGGGTCTATTTCAGTTACAATAAAAATAAATAAATAGATTCCTTCTGTGATATCAGCTGTCTAGATATGTAATGATTTTCCCAATAAGTCTATTGCTTTAAGCCTTTATTCAACACAAGTACTCAACTGATTAATCATTCAATATTAACTTCCATTTTAAAAGACTAGTTTTTAACTGGTTGGGATAAGAGAGTTATTTCAATATATATTCACCTTGTAAACAGGTGAAAGTCCTTGCAGATTCTTTCTTAGAATGCTATTGAGGGTCAACTTTCAAGAAGGGGTAAACCAGGTCTTTCTAGAGGCATAATCTCACTGATTTCTAGGTACAGCTGACATTTCAGTGTGTAATAATTATCACATATGCAACAATCTCTCATGACCTTTAATGCTTTTTGCACTGTGGTTGTCAGTTTAATAGAATTTAGCTACTTACAAGAGCTAATTAACATTCCAGCAAAGTATACTCATCTTCCTGCACCCCAGCTGTACCATACAGGTGTTTGCATCTTGTGCTTGTACTAAATAAACGGAAGTTACCCATGGCTGGATGCCATTCAGACCACCTTGAAGAGTAAATTCAGGTATTTCTTTCCAAGTGAGGTGCCCATGTTTTCCAAGGAGCCGGCAACAAGCTATTCCCCCGCTGCCCTTCCTCAGTCTATTTCTAACATATTGGGTGACTTTGGATCAACAGCCTAACCTGGCTTAACACTTACTAGTCAATGCCAACTTTCACATGCTTCTACTCTTCCAGTCTCCTACCCAATGTTATGCAGCCGCCTGCCCAGAGAACCTTGTTCTGGGCTGGTGCACCACAGGACAGTAAGGGACTGACACACAATTTTTTGAATGCTACACAAATTCAATGAAAAGAGATTAATACAGCTGCCTAAAATTTAAGTTAGATTATCTACAACACGGAGGCTCAAAACTACCAATTCTTTTTGGAAACACTAATAAAGTTGTATGCGAATGCCAGAAGAGCGTGACCTCGCTCAGCTCCAGTGAGGCCTCAGGAGGAGCAGAAGACAGAGATGGACCACAGACTAACAATACAGTGAAAAGTTTAGGAAACAAGATATTGGGTGGGGGGAGTTAAGAGTGCAGCTATCCTTTAGAAAAGGCTGAGAGGGAGCACTAGAAATGGCAAAATATTTGTCTTTAGGGAACAGCGATGTGTCAGGAGTGTGTATGTTGTTTCACTGAAGGCTGATGACCTATAAGATCTTCTGCCTTTTACGCTGAACTGTATCAATTCAGCATTATCTACAACAGTCTTGGCAGCAGTGTTTATTTTTTCTGAACTTCACAAGATCCTAAAGGACCACTCCTGTCAGGTTAAAGTAAGCACTCGACATTTCCTTCAAGAACAGCAGAATAATACGTTATTTCTCTTTAAACCAAGTCCTGTAGTAGAAAACATAATGACAGAGATTAGTGAAGATTTTGCTAATTGTTACAGGGCTCAATTTTTGGAGGTGAGGCAGTGCAAGCCACGCTTGGAAATGAAACAGGCATGCTGAATACCGAGTAAGAAATGTGTCAATACCTTTTCGTAAGGAAGGAATCTTGGTTTTGCAGAGCAAAAGTATCAACACCTGCATTCCGTGGCCCAGGAGGTGCCTCAGTTATGAAGCACAGGCCACACTGCTCTGTGATTCCTTTCCCCTCCTTCAGGGTGGATCTTTAGTCAGTAACTTTCAAGACCAGCTTCCTCAGGTGAGTAACTTTATTGTATAGGAGAGTTAAACTGTACATTTAAGATTCCACTCTAGGGGCAGAGGTTTTAATGAGTTAGGCGCTCACAAGTTGATTTCTGAGTGCTTAAGCCATTAATGGGACCTCATCCTTTACAATTGTGATGTCCTCAAAAAACCATTTCTTATTTTAAAAAAACCACATATACAAGGCAATTGAAGTATCCAATCATTTCTAATAGGAACAATTTCTTGTTTTCCCACAGCCCCAAAAAGATTAGTTCTCTATCTTATGCCAACACAGGAGAGCCTTTAAACTACAAGAAAGATTAGCATCACTCTCCTGAGATAGACGGCCTCATCGCAACCAATTTGTCACAATGATAGTCTAATTAAATGCATTATTCTTCTTCAGCAAAGAAGTGAATGCTTGACATGTTTGAGTTAGACATACAAGTCTTCCCCTCGTCTTAAATCTATACCTTTCTTTGCAATGGCAGGCCCGCAGGGAAGGCTGTGGGCCTTCATTTACAGTGAAATCAGTGAATGCAAGAGTGATTTTTTTTAAAACCATTTTCTGTAATGGTTGGATGAATAAACCCCATGTGTTCACAGAGATCGTGCTTCAGGGTAAATGCTGAAGTTAGCTTGGGCTGGTCCTTTTAATCAAAACATTACTGTTATTCTAAATCAAGCAAAACGAAAGCGCTAGTGCCCCAAGGAAAATGTATAATAAAGCCCCAAGATGTCGAGTTGGCCTGAAAGGTAGAAGCAGCAAGCTTGGCTATTGTCTTCAGTAAATACAAGGTCAAATGTGCAATTTTTCCTCAAAGTTCTGAAAAGGGCAGTACTTCTCCCTAGTACACTTTTAATCAAAAGTCAGGCAGCAATTTCAGCCATTTTGCAACAGGTTAGGAGAATTCAATTGGAAGCTTGTGAAAGTTGCATGTGATGCTCTGCAAACTAACAGAAAATGAAGATGGCATAATGGAAAAGTCCAGACTTATGGGTTAACTCTTCCTGTGACAAAGTTAGACCTGGACTGTCTTTCCCAGCATTTCGCCATTTTAACCTCACAGTAAGATAGGACTTTTAATTGCTTTACATTTCATTAGAATTTACTCTCTTTTGGGGTTCTGAGGCTAGTTGTACTACACAGGACTTTCGATACAATCAGAAATTCCTTGCTATTTCCAACAGCGGTTAAACATAATACCTTGGATGCATTTAATCTAATCTGGAATTAGCACTGAAACAATTCTTAAGAGGAATGCATAAAGTTATCCTTACTACTAATCTCAACACTACTGCCTCTGTTACGTTTCACAAATTTTTGCTTTTCCTTGGACAAAATATCTCACAGATGTGTTACGGTTACTACAGATATCACAGTCACCAATTCCAGGTACTCAATTTACAACACCCTAAACAAGCCTGCTTTCTCAGTGCGGACAGCACTTGAGTTACAACCTCTTATTGGTGCTGGTTTGTGATCTTGTCTTGTTAAGATCATGTACCAGGCACTGGGGCCTAAGTCTATCTGCATTCCCTCAAAGGGGAAACCAGGAAATGTTCCTTCTCCTATATGAACCCACTGGGATTCCTAAATCTAAGAGAACGTGAAGGGTTGATCTCCCAGAATTGGTCATGAATTGTCAAAAGCAGTCACTACACATTTGGATACTGCTCATGCAATGATCACATGAGGAGCAGAGTAGGAGAAACAGCAACCTGACTTACTTAATTGAACCTCTACTTACACCATCAAATGTTCAATTCTTATGCTCATTTGCCCAAATTTGCTCTATTTCATGTACCAAAGGATTACAAGAGCACTATGCATTGTAAGAGACTAATGAAAAACCTGTGCCAACTTACAGAAATTTAAACAAAAACTAAAAAAAGCTAATGAGAAACAGATTAACCTGGCACAAAAGTTTTTATGGTCAGCACATATTAGCATACCACTGAGTATTGCAATACTTAAAGAATGATTAAATATTGCTGATATTCACTATTAATTAAAACTAAAAGCATTGCTATATCTTTACATTTTTCTTCCTCACTGATTCTTTCTTTAGATTACAGTGAAAAAGGCAATTTTAAGGTACATTCTTCTCTGTCACTCTAGACTTCACCTAATTTATCACCGTAGTACTATCTGAACAGAAATACTGAAGAATTTGAGGTGGCATTTAATTATTTTCATTTATTTTAATTTAACAAATTACCTTGTTTATTCATTTAAAACATTATTTAAGCTTTTTGTGAGCCAATGTTAGCCTGCAGGGAAGCCTAGTTAAAAACAAACAAACAAAACCAACTTTGACCTACATCAGGACAAAGACATAAAAATTGTTTCTCCTTGTAAATTCTGATTAATGCCTCACCAAATCAGTTAATTGTAATGTAGGTTTATAAATTCCATGCTGACTTATTTCAGTCATTAATTCTCTCTGCTTTCAAGTAATTATTGGGTTCTATTAGAAACAGATGTAAAAGGGAAATGGCACAGTATTTTCCTATCCCTTAATTACGGATTTCCAATGGTTACCTGTGCACATACATCCCACATCTTGCATTGTGAAGGATCCCAGAACTTTGAGACATTATGTAATTTTATTAAAATTGCTTCAGGTATTACACGCCTGGACCAGGGCAGTAATTCTTTAGCAATTCAGTCCATCATACGCATGCAGCACCGTACAACACAGCTTTGGGATCCAGTGTAAAGTGGTGCAAGGACAGATGACGCAAACTGAAACTCCAAGGACTAAGGTGTAAGAAAATATTAACTTGGTAGAACGTAACTAATGTGGCCTGGAGCACTCAATGTTCTTGCGGATTTACTATGTGTCTTTAAATGCCCCCAAAGCAGCAGGACTTGTGTCCTGCAACTGTCCCAAAAATAGCAGCTATCCATGAGAAATAAAAGTTATTGGCTAACAGAGCTATCTAAATCCACGCCAGAACACACTGAGGGATATTTAGGGGGTTAGTTTGCTCTCTCTCTGCTAGAAAAAGTAGTATACTTTGTGTGCACAGCATTATTTCCTCAATTAAAAACATTCCTGTCTGCAACAGGCATGCCACATTAAGAAAGGTTAAAGTCAAAAGGACCCCATTTTGTTAGATTACAGCAGAATTAATTGATGTGTTTAATCAAAGAGATGCTACTTGGCAATGGCATAAAGCTTCTCTTCTCTGGGGATTGTACCAACCTCACTGGCAGACTGGCAGCTTTTAAATAAATACAAAACAGTAACAGTAAGTGTGTGCTGCTGTCAGAGCCCATGGTTTATAAGACTTCTTTTGAGAGTCCAACTCCATACAGTATCTCTCTTCTTTTCTTACATGGACTATTAATCTTCTCTTAGCATGAGAGAGAACGCAGTCAGAACTATATTGAGAGTAATTGTAAAAAATCAAAAGTTTGCTAAAAGTGCACAGAAGAAAAACATATAACCAAGTAATGAAATTTTGTGTGACAAAATCAGAGCTTACAATGTTGGACACAATTTCATGCCTGTCCTACAGAAAAGAAAAAAACAAAAACAAAAAATAAAAAAGAAAACAAAAGAAAAAGAGAGTAACAGAAAAAAAATATGTGTAAAAGGACAAATTTTGGCCAAATCTCACTCTTTGTTTTCACTTCCTCTTACAGAAAGCTTATGTCTTGAGTTGTTTCTGCCAAAGACTTTTTTTGAAATCGTAGGTTTTGTACTTGCAATGTCTACTTCTAAACAAATCCATCTTTCATCAGCAAATAAATAAAAAGCTATGATAACTAAAAAGATTCTTTATGCAATATGTGCACACAGCACCATTTTTTATTAGTCTTCTCTGTTAAAAATATGTGAAAAAAGATCTTATACTGACCACAAAAATAAAAAATAGAAAAAACAAATCCTTCGTTTTCTTTGGCAGTACCTCACCAAGCAGAATTACTTGCTTAAAACTGCACTTCACACTTCCAACCCCCCCGCCCCTTACATAAGAATTTAAATGAGCTAAAGTATTTGAGGAACAGGGTATAAAAACCAGAATCTAAGAGAGTATTTCTGAAGAGAACAGTAAAACACAGCACAAAGCATTTCATTACAAATGAACTATTTGCCAAATAATCAGTCAAGTTCATTGAGCAACAATTCCCATAATTATCTTGCTAATTTCCCATGATGCTTCTTGCAGTTACACTGGAAAAGCAGCTACAGATACTCTAATTGGATGGATTTTGGGAGACTAAAATTTCTCTGATCTTTATGTTTTTTCTAGAATTGACTGACATTTTCAGCCCATCCATTTCTTAAGAAATAAATTCTGGTTCCTGAACCATAAAGAAAAGCTCATACTGATAAAATGGCCAATAACGACACTGCAGAGCAGATTAACATAAACCAGCAAGCTTTATTTAGAAACCACCTTTGGAAGCCAATCCAGTGTACGAGCCATTTAACCCCAATCAGCTCCCCCAGCTGCCAGGAGCCCACCCTTGCCTTTGCCGTCTAACAAGACCTCTGCTTTTTCAGATTCTCCTTCAGCTGAAGGAAACACACTCTTCCACAAGTTTTCACAAGTGTGCAAATTCCTACTTGGAAATGGCACGTGTCGGCAACGCCAGGGCCCACCAAGGAAACACCCACGTGTTCTCCTTCATCTTTCCCAGCATTATTGCTGTAAGGACAGATGGACTCACCGGTATCCTGTCCTTGAGTGGGCTCTGTAGCAGGGGGTAGAAATGAGGTTTCTTTTTAGAAACATTCACATGATCATTCTAGATCCAACTCCAAAAGCTGCCTTCAGACAGCAAGTATGTATAGATAAATTTAGATTCCTGTTTTCTCAGAAGACCTTGGTACAGAACAGTATAGATGCAGCAACTGAGAAGTAAAACTCTTTAAAAAGGCTGCTTCTGTTAGGCTACTTTCTGTAAAAGAAGTGACTAGGAAACTTGGAAAAACTGTATGTGACCTTTGGCCCTTTACAGTAATGTGTTTCTTTGATTAGGTAGCATTATTTTTTAAGAAGAGAGATACAATATCGTTTCCTACAAAGTAAAATACAAGCAGCAGAAACAAAAATAGCATATTTGTTCATTAACAGCAGCCTTGCAGTATTGCCTTTATTTGATGTACATTTTACAATTATGTTCCATCTGAGATGAGACAAATGCCTTCTCATTTTATAAAATTTCATACTGTTATCATGTAACTTCAGACCAGAGTAGTAATTTTATGCCTTATCAACATGTAATTTTGATCTTTAAATAATGTAAAAGAATCTCTTTCCTCACATTTCCTTCCGAGCACACATAACAGTTCAATGAGCTAGATGTTGCAGAGCAGTATCTTCCAACGTTTTGGATAAAATTTCTCATGGCACCCATCACACAATTGACGTAAGAACGATAACTGCAGCTGGTGTGACAACCCATTGATATCCTGGCAGGCACAGAAAGATAAATTTGTTTTAAGAGATAGAGGAATGATTGCGCTCTTTGGCCGTTACCCTATTCTGGAACTTGTCAAGCTGAGAATGTAACTCCAGCCCCTTCAAAAGCACTGATCTCCAGAGAACCATTACAACAAGATGCAGCGATGCCCCAGGTAGCATTCTTTTGCCTAGGCACAGCTTTGCTAGATATCAAAATTAGCACGCCAGTTCTGCTGGAGCTTGGCTTCTGCCTATTCCATATGGATTGAGAAGGACGGGGAGAGAGGGGTAGGGCTGCCACTGCTGCTGGTTCCATATGGCCCAGCTGGACCAAGCTGGCTCTGAAGTTGGCTGTTTTATGGAAATCACTTGCCAGAGTTTCCCTTTTCAGAAGCATAATGTGTATCAGAACTGGCATACAGCTGCCAACGTGGTTTCCAAGCGAAACTCTACCAAATTTTTCAGCTGCTAACGGGGACTCATTCTTTCTAGCTAATTATCTGTTGGTTTCCAGTCTTGCTCTTCTCTGAAACTAATTATAAAACTTTCATGGTTTGTATGAACTATGAAATTACTTCCGGAACTTCAGTGACTCAGGCCAGAGCCAGAGTACTCTAAGGAGGATATAGAAACAAAGCAAGTAACCACGATAGTCTTGAACACTGAAGAACTTTACCGTGTCACAGAAGAGAGCCCTTGGGATTCAGCATAAACTCCTCTTAAATCATTGAGGTAAGCCTGACACTAGCATATCCTGTGCTGCTGCATTATTTTTTTTTCTTTTTTTTCCTCTCAAGTTTGCAAAAGCACAAAGAAAATTCTACTTTTGCTAATGCTGTTTATAAAGTCACCAGCAACTAATAAGATGAAGTTGCAGTCAGGGTATTAGCCTTTTGAGTCATTTCAAGGTCAAATAAATTTAAGTTTCAGAAGGCATTACAACAAATCCCACTGAATATGAATGCTTAGTGCGACTAATTCTGTGTACTGTTAGACAAACTGAATATTTTGCTAACATGACTCAAATTAACTATTTAATTAATATACTCCTAATGGCAGTACAACAGATCAGAACCTTAAAATGTAGGCCATTGGCCTACCTACAGTGTAGCATTTTGCTAAGAGAAAATCCTTAAAAGATGTCACTGACAAAATTTAAAAATCATGACAGTTACAGCAAAAAGTAACTCCTTGAACTGTTAAAATAATGAGACTTGTAAGAATTTTATTGCCTGACACAAGTCTACCAGCAGATGTACACATGAATAAACATACAGGGACTGAAAAAACCTACAAGAAGTCATTTGCCGACACTTTTCTCCAGCTTCTTTGATACACACATTTCTTTTTAAAACAGCTTAAACTTGAATATTAAAAAAGAACAAAACATTATTTTCTCCACCTGAGCCTCTCTCCTCAGCACTGCCACCACTGCAGTGCTCACTGCGGCCCAACTGCCTTGGGTTGTGTCACAAACAAGTTCCTACCCATGTAGAAGTTCTCTCTGTAGAGGCAGCTATCTTACTACAGGGGGGAAAAAAAGAAATAAAAAGGTGTGCTTCTCTATTATGTGATTAAGCTACCTACTGTGCTGTAAAATCCCAATGGAGTTAAGTATCTCTACTTCATGATGAGACAAATGAGGTAGGGTCAGTCTCCAGGTCAGGAAGAACTGCCAATTTAGCTCTTCAATACACGTCTTGCTCTTTGTTTGTCTTAGGGTTTAAAGTGAGACAAAAATCACGGGTCAACAATCTCACTCTAATAGTTCCAAGACTTATGAGAGACATTCACACTGTAGGAGCACAGGAATAAGGAACTGACTGATGCAGACAATTTAGTTGCATCAGTTACCTGAATTTTATTCTTTCAACAGTAGGCAAATACATCTTTTCAAGTATTTCGTTAAGCCTCTAGGCTGAGGCAGACAGAAATAAGACTGTTTTGACTAACAGGTACTGATGATGACATTTTCTATGTTCTTGAAGTATTTGTTAATGTATTTTCATTTTCTTTGTTACTCTTTACTTTCCATTATTACTCATGCCTCTGCTGATTGCCTCTTTTATAAGGAGCAATCTGTCAGGCAGGTTGAGTTCTTTAAAAGCATCCCAACATTTCAGTCTGCTTTTTGCTATCAATTCCAGCATGTCAAGACTATGTTTTTGAGATAATTATTTAAATTTGTGCCACCAACAAAAGAATCATAGTTCCTTAACTTACCTTTACTACAGGCTTTGTCACACTACCAAACAAAAAGATTCTATGCTGTATTTCATTTCCTTTAAAGTAATTGTATTAAATGTACAGAAATCACATTGTTCTGATTAATTTATAATTTAAAGAGTTGTGCAAGCCTTTTGCCTGGCAATCAAATTCTATGCATGAATGGAGTGGCTTGTAGATATGTTGCAGGAATCAGCAACTAAGCATTCCATCTTGACAATTATTCTGACTTGTAGCCTTTACTATAGGCACCTCCATCCCTTGGAGGCACCAAGCCTGAGAAAATACTTGTTTTTAAAGTCATGAAGTGTTGTGTCCAAAAAGTTACAATGTTTGATTTACTGAATGTAGTACCGCACTGATCAGGCATGTCATAGTCTGTTTACTTTTTCAGAAGTAAAACGCTAAGTGGATTTTCCTCATTAACACTATAATTTGGCCAGTTCTGTTCTTGGGGAAGAAAACAGGAGCAAATGCATGACCCTGCCTTAGAAAGCTCTGTGTTCAGCAACCAGAGGAGAGCTCTGGCTGAAAGGCAGTCTTTCAAAGACATCAGCGTTTTTTTAGCAGGAGTCTGGGGAGAGTATCACTGCTCATTACGCAGTATAAATGTCAGATGTACACCTGGGTCAAACCCACTAACTGGAAAGAGACATACAAAACAGGTATACAGAAATTCTGATAATGAAAATTATCAGCAAGCTTAAAGAGAAAAAAAAAAAAACCACACACAACAAAAAAACCCAGCCTAGTAGAAACAAACTGCACAAGGAAAATTTACACTTATCTTCTTATCAGATATCAATGTTATTTTTCAGTGAGACACTTTCCATATTTGCAATGTAAGCCTGAAAAGTCTTCATCACTGAGTTATGGGTTACCATATGAATCATATTTAATCTTATTTATTAAGGAACACAAAACCAGCAGGAATTATTCCCGATCATCACACTGGCCTGAATGCACCCAACACAGGCTCTTTTATACCCACACATTTGCACCGAGACACTTCCATACACCGAGCAGAGTTTAGTAAACTAAACAGATGTCTGGTGGTTCACATTTGAACATATGTTTCCCTGCAGACAAAGAACGACCTCTGGTAATTACCCAGTAGCTGAAGGAACATACTATTTCAGCCAATAACTAAATTCTGCTTCTCTACCAGGGTACTACCCATGAAGTTACCATTAGAACAACTCTGAATTTCTATTGGAAACTTAAATAATTAACTATGTTACAGCACCCAGATTTGATTTTTTTTTTCCTACTGCAATACAAATGACTCACTTAAAAGGACTCTTCTTATTCACTGGTGAAATTCAGAACTTTCTGAATTTAATTGGTTTGTTGTTAAATTAGTAAATACATTCCATACTGAATTAATCCATCTCCAATAAATATTACAAAAATCTTACAAAATATTTTCGCTGATATGCAAGTAACTTATGGTAAATTAATCAGGAGAACTAGGAGACCTTTTAGTAATGCTCTTTACAAAGATTTTAATGACTGAGTGGAGAGCAGAATTTCAACAGTTTCGGCCATAGCTTTACTCTGCCAACACTTTCTGGTCATTACAATTAAATAAAATTTTTGTAGGTTTAAAAATCTTTGGTTTTAATCTAGAAAATGTGGAGGACTTTATATATAACAGAAATTTAACCCACATCCTACTCAACATATTGAATTAATCAATAAAATAATCCAATTAAAGTTAAAACCCCCTGAAATTCAGAATATTAACAAGTGCAAAGTTACAGAGCACAAAATAATAAAATCCCATTTGGAACCACATTCCATCTTCCACATCCTTAAAATTCTTTTTCAGTCTTCCCTTGCAATAAACACCATATTATTGCCTATGAAACTATGACACTATGAAATGTGTCCTGAGTACTTGATCTATTAAAACTGTCAGAAAAATGGAAAGTATTAATATCCCCATTAACGAAATAGAGACTTGATGCAAAGAGAAAATTCAATTATTTGTTTATGCTCCCAAAAATGGTTTGTGGCAGAGCCAGGAATTTAGGCCAGCTCTTTTAAGTTCCAGTCCAGAACTAATTGTTCTTGTCAAAAGTGTAGCAAAAGAAACATTTCTTTTTTTTCACTAGGGCCATAGTAAATTCTCATTCTGCTTAAAATACTTACATGATGTGAATGCTGAAACAATCTATTATGAGTTTCTCTTTTTAAATAGACAGAACTATGTGATGGGCATATTTCAGGAAAAAAAAAATGCATCTTCTTAAGAGAGGAGAAAGGAGACAAAGATGGGAGACAACCTGGATGAAAACTCATCCATCGAAAATGCAGCACTAATCAGGCCTAAGAATATAAAAATACTGAAAATGTTATTTTGCAGAAGTTAGGTAAGAACTGTAAATAAATATGGTCACAGTTAGGAGGAGTCAGAGCTTTGGAAGAGATACCTGAATTTAATTTGTATGGCTTTGATGAGAAATTTATCAGCAGAGCAGGTAATAAATCTATTCTACTCTAAATATATTTGTTAGCAAACTGACAGATAAAGGTGGACTTCAGATAGGAATATGATTTTGACAGTTTATTTTTTATTGGTATTTCTCTCTGAAAAATATCCTTATGTTCTGGGGAAAGACTGCCGACTTCAGCAGTTCAAGAAAAAAAAAAGATAATTAAAGGAAAAAAACAATCTATTAAGGGTTTCAAAACCAGCTCAGATTGTTTGCATGTTTGTACTGTGAACTGAAGTACCACACAGTCTAAATCCATGGAGACTCATCTATAATATTGCAGATATAGATTAAACAAATAAAAGTCTGAAAACTCAGTTCAGTTGAAGAAAGCTAAAAGCTGTAATACTCAAGATTGGTAGACATTGAATAAAATGCCACATTAAAGAACTATTAGGACTATAAAGGACTAATTTTTTTTTTATCTGAAGGACAGCAAGACAAAATTTGGTAGATGAACAGGGCGAATATCTAAGAGGAAAATATAGACCCATCTTGAAATATCTATCGCATATTAATAGTTCTTGTTTGGGGATTAATAGTAAATAGCTAAAGTTAACCCTTCCTTCAATATTAGGACGTAAGAAATGTCAAATCATTAGTCATTTAAATATCACCTCTACAGGGTCACTGTTATCTGGTGATATATAATGGGTAAATATCTTCTTGACAATATCAGCAACAGCTTCTTGAGACAGGGGGTACTTCAGGGACTTATCACTGTCCTTTAGCTAATAATCATGGAGGGAAATTGAGCTATATTGGTGTGCCACAAAAGTTGCCATAAAAACATAAATATCTCAGAATCAGATTTTGACTGTGTTTTCATAAACTTTTACATGCTGTACATCTGTCTTTCAATCTAGCAAGACAAATTAACTGACTTGAAAATTCAGTTATTCTCATTTTAAAAGAATTAAGCTATTGCCCTTTTGCTGGCAGAACCACTTGCAATCCCTATACCAAAGGCTAAGAAGGCAAGCATTTCCCTCGCATGTATCATCTTCTTTTGTATGAGCGACTTTGGCTTAACATCTATCTTCAAATCAATTTTCTGCTCACGTTACTGCTAATTAGGCTTCAAATGTCTATATTTCTCTTTGAGGGTTATTGGAGCCAGTGTTCCTATCACTTGTGACTGTATATCTAGACATATACAGTTGACGTACAGAGATGCACGCAGATGTATATCTGTATGGCCATAATGAGAATAGCTTGATTGGATTCCTTTCTAAAATGAGCGATTTTGATTTAGTTTGATCATTTAAAATCTTAAATCAAATTAGCTGAATGGGTGATCTTATTAGATTTTTGTAGATTGTGTTGCAAGGATGTATTCAGTGATCTATTAATTCTTTCCATCTTTTACTTTTATAAAGAGACATAAAGGTGGCCAGTGACAAATTTTCTAAATATTATGGCAGTACTTATGCTGCAAGTTGGGCAGTTTGCCTCTTAGACTCTACACATGCTAAAGGGCAAGCGGCTGCCTCTGCGCAGTTCTAGCTGATGCGGGGACTTGGATTACGTGACCCCTCAGCACAGGTTAAGGAGCAACTTTATGTCAAGCATAAATAGGAACTCACTGGTTTAGGTTTTAGTCTCTTATTACTGCACTGCTACAGAATTAATCTGGATGTCACAGAAGCTGTTCAAGAAGCTACGATGGATCTACCTACAGAGCTCTGCACAGACACGACAGTTTTGGAAAAATGCCCCCCAGATTCTTTTTAAAGCATAACGGCAGTACAGCCAGTTTGGTGGTTAAAAGGAAAGTTTTCGAGGTGGTAAGATTTTGATGGTTACCAAGCATAAGGCCCTGTCAAACTACTTTCACTTGTAGGGTCAAAAAAAAAAAATTAACTTTTTTTAAAAAATAAATAAATAAATAAAATCACAAACCAACACCCAAACCCCTCAAGTTAGTAATCTTGTTTGTTTGTTTTAAATCTTGCCTGCAGCGGTTAAAAAGGTTAAAACACATTATGTGACTTGGAGAAAAAGGATGAAATTGTTTTAACGTGAAGGTAGAAAATATTTACTCTGGCCACCTTTAAAGACCTTGTAACCCACTAAAGGGAGGACAGGAACACCGTCAGTAGCAATTCCAACAGGAAGGAGCTTGTGCACAACATGAATTATACATATTTTGATTTTGGTGTGTTAAAAGCATATGTTCTTGAGGTAGTTTAATATTTTTAAAAACTACACTCTAAACTGATAGATAAAAAAAAAAATCAGAAGTGAAGAATTTCAATCCTGCTTCACAAAATGGAATTGGGCCTGCAATTAGTTTAATGATCAGTTGTTTAAATCACTTTCAGTTTTAGAATTCTTTTCAAATGCAAGTACTAAGAATAATTTAGTTCTAATACACTTTGACAGACAATTCATATAATTTACTCTTTCAAAGTACTAAGGTAAAGTAAAATTATTTGATGAGATATTCACCTTCCTAAAAATGGTTGACAGAAAAAGCTGAGATCTCAAGTAAACAAATAACAAAAATATCGTTCGTCAGCAAGTTCTTTTGAGCCTCCTAATCAATCAACATTTGGCAGCATTTCTCAGCTTTTCCTTCGAAAAGCCGTGTACAGATTGCAAAAGTGTCAGTTGGTCTGATAAATCTTACTATGCTAATGAGCTTGATTATTTCCTCTGTACAGATGAGGAGAATATTGGCATATAGGCAGTTATCTGTTATTAGCACATTCCCAATAACTGGTTTTTATTTTCTGACTCCTCTGACAGAACTCATCTATAAATCTCAGAGGATTTAAACAGACACAATGAAATCAGTAACTTCCCCTTGCTAAGTGTCTGCTACTCCGAAGTGTATTCATACTAAACCTGTTGAAATTAGCCTGTTGTGAAGAAGCTGCTTACTCCACAGAATAAAAATACCACAAGCACCTGATCCTTCTTCACTCTGCCTATATATTTGCACTTCCAAACAGAAAACAAGAGTTCTGCAATTAATCTATTCAAAAGAGAATGCAATGTATTTCTGTTATGGCCATCTAATTACATGCCAGTTATTAGATCAAAATCTAAATAAATGGTTATAAAACCATATATCTATAGGAAAGCTGAATTTTGCACATAACCCACAGGTTTGGTTTCTCAAAAAAAATCTGCATGGAGAAGGTTTTGGCCATTATTTTTTAATTATATCTAGATCTCTCATGTGTGTTACCAACAAATGCATGCATGCTCAATTCAGCTGTGTGTCAAGAATGCAGTGCAGAAAGATAGGTGACCAATAACCTAGGCTAAGCAACATCCGCTACAATTAAATTGCTCTGACTTCGCTTCTTTACAAATCAAGTAAGAAAAATATCTAAACAAACTGTATCTGCAGAATTGAAATATTTCAGCAGGTCTGAAGACTATAGAAGCAGTAATTTAACCTTTCACCCCAAGTCAAAGTGACTGAATTACAGAAATTGGTACTATTATCCTGTGTCATGATATATTCTAGTATATTCAGAGCAATGAATATAAGGCAGAAGTTTGAACTACATGATATTACAATACATGATGCTGGATAGTGAAAAATAGATGTTCTAGGCTGAAACAAAACAAATGGAACCTCTGGACAGAATATTTTGATGCCAGACAGATTAAGTAAGAGATTGTATCCTAGAGAAAAATAATATTTTAGAGAAATTGTTATTTCGTCACTTGGAAAAGAAAATAAAAGGTTCTGTATGTTAGAATGGAAATTTAACTCCTGAAAATCTGATCCAACAAGGATCATGATCAGTGCAAACACTAATTACAGAAGCATGCATGCATATATGTTTAAATTCCTGACCCAAATGAGCCGGTTCAAGCATTCTAGCAAAATTCCCCCTGAGCAGGAATTCCCATTCACACAACTGCTGTCTGTAGGAATGCCGCTGCCCCCTTGGAGATTGAATTCACTGCTACACACACTGTTTGCACCAACATCTGTGAAAACTTTCAGTATGTATGCCCAGTTGTTAAGGAGCTCCCAAAGTTCAACCACGGTATAGTTATAGCGTATCACAATTACTGTGTAGTAATCCAGTTAAAAACTTCTTTACCTTACCATCTCCCCAAGTCCAGCAGTGCCTGCCAGCACCCTGCAGAGCAGAAACCCTTCTCCCCCAGCTGCACCTTCACCTGGGGAACCACTTCCTGAGCCATTTGAGCATCAGTGAGCTCCTGCCCAGCTGAGGTCTCCAGGCAATCAGATCCTGACCACTGCCTCAGGTTTTTGTGCCCAGAGAAACCCAAGTGTCAATAGTACCTGCTGGGGATCAACTACATACAGCAGCTTCTCAGATGGTTACAGATTCCTCTGGGTGATCCAGAACTAGCAGAACAGTAAGATCAAGTTTTGAAAGAGAGAGCAGGGAAGATCCACAAGAAGTTCAGGGACCTTAAGATCCTTTTTTCAGTACCCAGATAAACAGGCAAGCTGAAGCTGAAGCTGCTGAAGCTCTAGACAAAGTATCGTGAAGACTAATGGCTTGTTTACGTGGCTTCTTTGGACAAATCTTAAGTCTCAAACAGGTATGATTTGTTTCTCTATTTCTGCTGAAGTACAGACTAAAACAAGTAGTTTCCAGATTTACATTTTTTCTCAAGTTTGTGTGCTTTGCTGTTGGCCAAGATGACAGCTTGAATTTACATGTACTGCAAAGGAACATTAACTTCAGAGGGACCAAAAAAGAATTACAGATATGAGCTCATCTCACAGAACTACGAAGGATGCTTTGTGCATCCAGAAATCAGTATCTCACTGCTGGTTATCCCATTTCTGAAATGTCTGTGCACGAACAGAAGAATAAAGGATATTGAACAACTGAAAGATATTTAGGAACTGAATGAGAAAAGGACCAAATTTATAAGCAAACACTGATGAAGACACCAGACTCCCTGATCTGATACCACATAACATGCTCTGCCAAATCTGTACACACATGTAATGTCTTTTAAATTCTGGCAATATTTTTTCACGCAAAAGTTTAATTTTAAATTATGCGTGAATGTCAGCATACATCTATACCACAGTTCCACTTCTCCATGACATACTCATCTTGCTAATTTTATCAAAAACTAGCTTCAGCATCATCAGTGTGCAGACAAAGGACCAGACACAAAAACTGGGGGTTTGCTGCCTGGCATGCCCCTGTGATTCCTATGCTCCTGTGATTCTTTGTACCTAAGCATCACCCTTACTCTGACAAGTAAGGAGGGATTCAAAACTGTCAGAGAGGCTGAACAATTAAGGCTCTAGGAGTTAGTCTTGGAAAGGGTTCTTTTTGATGTTTTCTGCCCATCTTATAGGGAAACTACCTTTGATAATCTGGACGACTGGCTCAGAACATTATAAAATCAAAGTTAGTTGCCACGACATCAAACTTTAATTTTGACAGAAATGCCTCCCTCAGAGTTGAAATGCTCTTAATACATGGTTAGCCTTAATCTTGCATGTTCCCTTGATTCAACATAATATTTCATCCTGACCTTTTGCTGAGAGTTAAAAATAAACGCTGACAATTATAATTATGTACCACTGAAGATAAAAGTAGATTCAATCAGCCTACTTAATACTAGAATCATTCCACCCATTTTGGCCAGTTTGCCTTCTGCAGCTGGAAAGGTGAAAAGAAGGAAAGATGAAAAGTTAAGATGGCAAATGGAAAACATCTTCAATGCCAAACTGTTAGCTGTTTAAAGATATCGCCTGTGCCTGCAAATGTTTTTATAAAGAAAAGGACATGCTTATAAAACACGCTTTCATTGTTTCTTCTCTGGGGAAGGCATATGTATTTAATATTCTGCTTTAATATTCAGGTCCTAGAGGGGAGAAGTGTTATTAACTTTGCGATTGAAACACAGCCTAATTATGTTATGACAGAAATCTACAATATATACTGTTTATATACAATTATATATAATTCATATATACACTTACGGAGAGAGAGGAAAATTTAATGACGGATAGACCTGACAACAGAAGACAAGAAGTCTGAGAACTAATCTATACTGGAACCTGAATATTGAAGTTCAAAAGGATGCATCTGCAATCAGAAGGATGCCGCCTCAAAATACTGTTCTGCCTTTGTTAAAGAGCTTTCTAGTTGTGTGGGGTTTTTTAAATTGACTTTCAGTTTTAAAGAAGCAGAAATCCCTAAGCCACTTGATATATAGCATGGGAGGGTGAAGAGGATCACTAAAGCCTTGCTGTTTATGCTAATAAGATAGTAACTCGATTTACTTGAGTACTGATCAATGCTAAACAATCAGAGAAGTTCATGTATTATGTATTTCAGAAGAACCTGTGCTTTTTAGTGGAATGTCACAAGGTTAAACTACTGGTAGACACTGTTTCCCTTGAGCCCAATTTCTGCTACAGTGCTTCTATCCACATAATGAAGAAACAATAGCAAAATAAAGCATTGTTTGGAACACATAATGAACTGCTCTCGTAAACTTCAACCTTCAAAAGTCATTATATTTTACAGCTTGATGCAGAAGACAATTATTTGGCCTCCATTTGGCTGGGTACATCAAGCAACGTACACTATTTTTTACCATGTCTCAGTAATTATTGATAGAACAATTGTCATGGCTTGCACTGTTAATATCAGTGCATTAGCAATTCAAACCGTTTGTTACATATTTCCTGGCAGGTATACTGCAGTGCTGTAAAATCTGCCTCTACTTATCATAGTTAACAATTACTTTAGGAAATATCCAAAATATAAAACTTTCGAGTTATTTCTTCTTCCTGCCACTGAGTGTTTTCTGTGGTTTATTTAATCCTTTTACACTGAATTGTACTACAGATACCAAACACTCTTTTTTAGTTCACAGCAATTTCCCAGAAAGTTTTGTTTGATATTTAAAGCAAATGAGACCGTTTCATACTCATAACTAAAAGACAAAAAACTTCTGCATTCCTTTGCAGCATTCTGCTGATGGGTACCTGTGAGGGCTGCTACTCTTCAGTGATAACTCAAATATTATTACAAAGTAATAATAATACTAAAATTCAACCGATAAAAACTGAGATAAGATAACTTTATTTAATGTTATCATGTTACATGGAGGATCTCTTTCTTATGCTAATTAACAGGTCTTCTTGAAGTTGCAGGAAAACTATGAGGTGTTTATCAAAATACTTTAAACCCATTTTTATTTGTTTATGAGCCTGTAACATTCACAAATACAGTCTGGAATAAGTTGCCCAGAGCTCGTAGAATCACCATTCAGGGAAATATTTAAAAATTACTGGAAAAGGCCTTGAGTAATCTAATGCGACACCAAAGTTTGCCCAGCTTTTATTGGGGTTTGGATAAGAAGACATCCAGAGATCCTGCATGGCCTAGATAATTCCATGATACTTTGATGATAATTGGCAAGACTGGGTTCCTTAACTCTCCCCACACAATCCTACATTTCATGTGAGCAAACCAAATGGAAAACAGTTTAAGTTGTCGAGCAGCTCTATATGGGATCAGGCTCTGAGAATTCACTAGGAAAATTATATATGCTAACAATGGCTTTTAGAACTGAGAGAGATGGACAATGTATGATACCATGGAACACTTACCAAAATGTTCAGATGCATTAATGCCACAATTTATATATCAACATATATTGCAAAGGTTACTTAACATCTCCTTAGATTAGTATGCTGTTCGGAATCAAATTAAAATTTATGACTGGAATTTTCAATAATTTATAGATATCACATGCTAAGGTACTTCACAGTTTCAATTCAGTGGAATGAATATGTACATCTACATCAAATATATAATATATAGATATGGAATTAATTGCATACAGAAAGAAAGGCAAGGAAGGGAGCCAGACAAAAAGGAAAAGCGGGTGCATGATGCATTGAACACAGCACCCTTTTTTGTGAGGTAAGGAGAAAGCACTGCAAGAAATGGGTAACAAACAAAGAATAACACAATTATCACAGAATACATCATCCTTCTATTCTGATAAGAAGTCCAAAGGGCAGGAGAATGGTCCTGTCATGCCAGAGAACAGCCAGAATGCTGCAGGGCAGGTAGGAGATCTCTGTCTCCAATCAAGGTTTTAATGCAGTCAGACCCTTGCTGCCGATCTCTGCCTGACTTAGGCCCTTAAACTGTAGTTTGAAGTTCATTTTTAAACTAATCTGGGAGAACGTAAGCTGACTTATTATCTTCATTAGACATCTTTAATTAAAAGCAGTATTAGAACACATTATGACATTGGTATCCCAGAGTAATTTTTCAAGGTAAGTCAGATCTGACACAATGATGGGAGAGCCCTTGTAATAGTCAATTTTGAAGATAAAACTGTGAGCCCTTAAGAAAACCAGTATCATCTGATACACACTTTAACATTACAAAGACTACAATTTAACATAGCATTTAGGTCTTTTACATATGTAATTACACACTTTTACTAATAAACATTAGCGTATATTTACTGTAACTGTGTTCTTGATTTTGTTTATCTCACAAACAGCGTAATTATGAATGTTCGTAAAAAGACAAGACCCAGGGAAAAAAATTACAGATTTATAGGATGGCAGTCTCGAAAATCTTCATAGTATTTAAATCTTCTTATACTAGTGGGTAATCAGATGAGTTAGATCTCCCTTCAGGACTTGCTTGCATACTCCTTGAAGTTGTTAAAGGAATCAGAACCCCCAATCTTTCTATTTTAACAATTTACATTCTAAAACCCCACCCTTAAAGCTTCAAGGTACAGAATTGCTATTTAAATATGCAGGCACTAGGTTTTCTCTTCTTTCAAGTGAGGCTTTTTGAAAAAAATAAACATTTCTTTACTTGCGCTAGATCAGGTTAACATATTGCCAAGGAGGTGTCACTTCTGTAGATGGCTTGAATTAGAGAACTGCTGTAGTTATCACTATGCAGCTATTCAAATACAAAATTTTTAGAACTTGGCAAAAAAGCAGAAAAAAGATCTGTCTCATATATGCTGTCCAGACTCAATGAAGACAGGCAGGAAAATGAGAAAATTTAAAATCAACATACTAAAAATAATCAACCGGAAGAATGCTTGAAAAATTGAAAATGATAAGTATGTCTGACATCAAGATATGAAATTAATATATCCAACGTAGAGAAAAAAATCATAGCAGTACGATTATTTACACAGAAAAAAGAACCTGAAGTCTGAATGACACACAGGGAAGAAATAATGCTATGTAAAACTAAAGATCTAGAGCTGTTAAAAAGTGGGGTTTATTTCCTTTGTCTTTTTTATCTGCAGTTTTTTACATTGTGCCAAAGATGGATCCATACGTACAATCTGATACACACATCAAACCATACCTAGTGTTTATGGATGCAACCTCAAGTCATCACAAAAACTGGAAGAAAATGCCACTGAAATAGCTAATGAATACAAAAATCCAATTTATCTCCTAGCCAATTTTATTGTGAGAAATAACTTCATGAACCGATGCACTAACTTGTGTGTTCAGGGGACCTTGACTGTAGTCCTTCTTTGGGAGGTAACTAGCACTGAAAAGGTGTTTAAAAGTCTTCAGCTAGCCTGTAAAAATAATTGACAGCATCACAAAAGCAGTCTGTAATCAGAAGTGGAAAAAGGTGTCAAGCAGGTCAGAAATGAGAACAATTTACAGATACGCAAAGAGGGACTTTTGCAATTCTTCCAAAGGTATTTAATCTCTAAATTTTATCAGCGTCATTTACTTTAATGCATTATCTTTTCCTTTAGGCTGCAGGCAAACAGAAAAACAAAATGAAAAGCATTTAAAGTACAAAATCATAGAATCATAGAATCATTTTAAATGGCCAGATCCAATGGGAGCAGATTTAGGTCAAAGCTCATCTGTTTTAAAAATCATAGCAATGTGCAAATTACTCAAATAATATGGTCTATTTTTAATATAATGATGTCCTGCCTGCAGAATACGATAATACAGGATAGACCTGAAACTAATCTTAGAACACTTACTGATTCTCCCATTAGAAGTAACTGCAACAATTAGCAATTTAATACATTTTCATTCATGAGCAATGAAGGAAGGCCTTGTTCATCTTTGATAAGAGCATAAAGCAGATCTGAAGCAATGTAATTAACCAGTTATACTTCTTATTAAAGTTGTCTTTTCAGTCATAACTGATATTTATAACTTGCCATCTGAAATAACAGTTTATCTGTTTTCACCACATTGCTGTATTACCGAATGCTAAGATTATTGTGCTTTTTTGTTAGGAAAATATCAAAACAAATAAATAACCATACAAAGGCACCCTTTTCTCAAGCTTTGTGCTATAGAATCCTACATATACATATAACTACATATGAACATACATGCTGAAGTCTGGACACAAAAATAATACTCACATATGTGGCTAACTCTTTGTGGGACTACTCTTTGCAAAGAATGGCTGAAAAAATCAATATATGTAGTTGCACGAACCTTTTAATAAAGAACTTTTATTCTACAAGATTTAAAAAAATCACAAATAGCTTAATTACCATTTCAGACCCTTTTAAATATGTTTTTTTATTATACAGTTATGGCAATACCATCTTTTAAAATGCAGCCCTGAAGACAACAAAAGGAAAGGCTGCCAAAGCATACAGATTGATGCTTCCTCCTTTCAAGAACATGCAGAATGGTATTCTGTTTACATTTATTTCATTTTTGAAAACCACAACGGAATATTCCTCCTATGAGTTCTGAGAATTAGTGTCTCCACAGATGAAAAGGTGATAAGACAAAAAGTGATTTGCCTTGACCTTTCTAAATGTTTTTCTGGAAGTTTTGTTCTGTTGTGTCTTTCTTTTAAAAAAGTTTCAAAGGCATTGGAACTAAAAATGGAGCAGGATGATAGTCAAGATACTAAGAACTGGCAATTTTCTCCCTGCATCATTTTTCCTAACAGATATTTTTAAAAACCAAAAATTGCTGCCTTTTTCATTTTGAAGCTGAGCTATACAAGACTTGATCGTTTAGCTGCTTTATTTGTTATATAGTACTGATTTCAGGCTTCGAACACCAATACAAACAAATTTGCACTCCGATTAGCTTTCATTAATCAGTTTGTTTCCTGGGGCTATACACTGCCACATAGCAGACACCAACTAGACTACTAACTGAAAGCAGCAACATGCAATTGGAACCAATTAACTTGAAGGCGAGAAGGAGAAAAAAATAAAAATAAAACCACACCACAGTTTTTTAATCTTCCACTGATTTCTCTCGTGTGCCCAACAGATTCTGGTTCTGACTTTTAAGTTGACAATTTTCCTATTAAAGAGGTCAATATGGAGAACAACAGAAAAGAGACAATAAAATACACACAACTGCAATATGGTCTGCAGGAAAACTGAGAAATTTACCCTTTAAGCAAACAATTTGACTAGAGGGGAACACAATGTATTTTTTAATGGATTCGAATATCTATTATTGATCATCCTGATTACTAGTCATGACAGCAATTCTAATTGTGAGAAGCCACAGCAAGGACCACGTGGCAATGGGGACACCTTAGGTGGCCAAAGATCCCTGATCTACCATGGAAAGTAGAACAAGGCAGGGTCAGCTGCTTTTAAATCTCAGGTAATTTTCTTAAGACCTTTTTCTTCCCCGTTCCAGTCTCTTCCCTTGAGCTACAACAATAAAAACTTTTAAATGCATATGCAAATAAATAATTTAACTAAATCACTTTGATCACTAGAAACTGTTAGTTAACATTAGAATGTTTCAGCTGAGAGAGATTCAGAGAGATTAATTTGTCTTCCACTGTGCACAACAGCTATTCAAAATCCTCTAAAGACCAGGCTGTGTTGTAATGAAGCATATTTACAGCTTTCTTTATATTTTATTTAGCAAGTAAATACTCTGGCATTTTCAAACTGAAGGAATCTTATTTGTTTTCATGGAACACGTCTTCCCAAACACCAGCGTGTGCAGAGAACACTATTTACCACGTACTCTGTTCACAAGCCAAAAACCACTTGGGAAATCTTGCCCTGGGTCTCTAGATTTTTATATCATATTTTAGTGTGCGTGGATATTAGATTTCGTACTCAACCGTACCCTTAAATTTGGAAGAACATCATGATACCTTGCTGACTGCAGCTATTAGTACCTTTTTACTTTCCAGGGACCCAGCCTAGTTATAACTGTTCACTAGACGACATTTCTTCCACACCTCAAAACCATAGCACTAAATGGCCTATGAAATTTCTAGGGCGCTACACACCATTACTCTTTAAATATCGCAGAGTAAAGCATTAATGAGAGGCTGAATATTTATTCAGACTTCAGTCTCCTGATTTACAGATGGCATCCTGCAGTGGATACCTTGATGTTGATCAGAAAAACCTTATACTTCAACACAAACTTGCATAAAAGTAAATTGCAAATAGAAGTACTTTATGCACCATCCAAAACAGGCACTACTGCTTCACATAGCTAAAAGAAGAAGAAATGACAGAGAAACCACACTTAACCTATCAAACTAAGATTACAGCTTGAAGGCCCCTCTATTCCTGTACCCAGCTGACTTGCTTTAGGTGCTTTCCTGACAAAACCTCCTCAGGGACTCTGTTTTCCTCAGGTTTCTTTAGTCAGAGAGGCCCATTTGAAAGTGCAGCCCATTAGCTTTTAGACTTAATCTTCGGTTTGAGTTTTTCAAGGAGCTGAGCAGATTTAACACATTCCTCCCCCTCCCCCACTTGTTCTCACATCCCAAACATGTTTATTTTTAATTGATGTAAGAAATAGTATCCAAATAAATAAAAGATGATTATTTTATTCCTTCTTTGAGATGCAAATGTTGTTTTCTTCCACCAGGCACGTTCTCTTTATCTGACTGGCCAGTGAGTTAGAGATCTGCTGGCCCTCTCAGAAGTTTTGCTTTTAAGCTCTTCTCCCTTACTCATCTGGTAATCAAAGACCTGTAGGTAGACACATTCTGCAACAAACTGATAGCGAAAAGTGTTTCTATCCACTGAACTTTCATTTTTCATCAACCTGCTCATATTGTCCTTCAGGTAACCTCCAGATAAGGTTCAGTGTATGTTATGCCATGTGTCTTTTCATTGAAACTAGATATAGAGATAATAAATCACTTTCAAGTGACAGTAGTTTCGGAATTTAAATCTCTTCAAGGAATATTGTAATATAATCAAAAAGTCTTCTGTGGAGATGCATACTGTCATGTCTTTAAAGACATCAAATATCATCAACTCAGAGATATAACCTTCTGTATCCCTTCCAGAATCTAAACCTCCCACAACACAATGTGAGTAGGAATCAGTGGGTTTAGGCTAACTATATACCCACATTATCCCAGTCTTTCATAGGAATATGTAGTGCGGATTCTTTTTATTAAACAGTAGGACTATGTGTGATTCATTTCAGTTGCATAAGCTTAACAATTATGGACTCGTTTCATGACAATGACTAGCTGCCTCACGGACCAAATGGCAGGTGGTACACCACTGCTAGCAGACAAGTATTAATTGAGAAAGAACCAAATATTTTACAAACCCCCAGCTTTTTATTTCAGTCTTAAAGAAACTAGCAAGTTTTTATTCCCCCAGGCCATAATTACTAGTAAGTGGAAGAAGCTTGTGAATTGAAGACAGAACAATTGCGATTTTCATAATTAAGGATAAAATTTTAAATACAGTTTGGATTTAGAGAAGGAACAAAAATTAAGGTTAGACTAAAAAGATTTTGGAGCTAAAACTTTCATAATCCTTATACCAATGTTGTATTGAAGCTTTGCCATTTACTTTAGAAGATAAAAAATCACAGTTTAAGAGCTGTAATACTTAGAAATCAAAGCAGTAAGAAAAGGCAAGCTGAAAAGATATTTTCTCACACCTTTCTAGTCAGTAGACTCAGCAAATATGTTTTTGTATACAGGAGGCAATCAAAAGAGGTGCCATGATTTGGAAGATTGTTTAAATACACTGTCATTTGAAAACTGAGAGATATAAATCATGCTTATAATATGAACTGAAGGAAAGAAAATCCCAAATATGCCCATCTTTGTTCCCAGAAGATCAGCCAAACTGTAACTCTGCTTTTCCTCAGCTTGTCACAGAACAGCAAGATGAAATGTGTCTGTAAGTGTTGGTGACAGCAGCAGGTACTAGCAAGGCTGCGGGAAGGCTATCAGGTATGAAAATTCCAGACTCAATGTCAAATTCTTACCTGGTTCAAACTGGAGATAATTTTAGTGAGATCGACAAGGTTAACGCTTCATGCTCCCTAAAGGTTTGGCCACAAGAGTGGAAGCAATTGCCTTGTGGTACGGACAACTTTGTCAGAGTATGGAATACAAACGTGCCAAGGGTGCAGGCTGGTGGGGCACATCCAGGCCTGGTCCTCCCTCCATAAGGAAAGTCCCCAGGGCAAAGCAGGTACCAGGTGAACACGCAGGAGCATCGCTGTCTAAGCAAATTGCTGTTGAAGGACTGATCTTCCACCTTTCCCTTGCATCGTAACCATGCCAGTTAAATTGCAGAGAGTTGCTTCAGTGACCTGAGCTGAAGGAGGCTTTGTCTTCTCTCTGGCGACCAATGACAGAACCTGAGTGAATGGTAGGAAGATGTGCCAGGGAAGATTTAGGTTGGACATTAGAAAAAGGTTCTTCCCCCAGAGGGTGCTGGGCACTGGAACAGGCTCCCCACGGAGGTGTCACGGCCCCAAGCCTGGCAGTGTTCAAGAAGAGATTGGATAACACCCTCAGACACACGGTGTGAATCTTGGGATTGTCCTCTGCAGGGACAGGAGTTGGAGTCAGTGATCCTCGTGGGTCCCTTCCAACTCAGGACACTCTGTGATTCTATGATTTGGCGTGTTTCATATCCCCTTTTTGATCACAAATGGAACCGCCCTGATCACTGGAGATCACTGCACCCAGCTGCAGTGTGCAGTCAGGTTCAGAGAGGGGACTCCCTCCTTCCACCAGCACTTCACAGTGTCATCAGCCACGTGACATCTCGTCATGAGAGTCTGAGCCTAAAAACAATCCACCAGGTATACAAAATGATGATAATCTTAAGCCAAATATATTCTTACTTTAAGGGCTCTCTCTAGATTTCATATTCATACAAGTATATAAAGCAATGTAACATACCTGCTAAGTGGAGGGATACCTGACTGCCAGCAAGGAAACCTACTACAACTCTGGGATGAACATTATTCCAAATGATTTTTTTTTTTTAATAGAACTGTAACATATATGTCTGATTATCAGAATAAATTTTTAAGGCAAGTAAAATTACTGCTAGATACCCCTTGAAACATAATTTCTGAGAGACTTTTTATTCCCATATAGCACTCAATCTTTTCTTTATTGTTTTGCTACACAGTTATTAATTTTATTACTTAGAACAGGACAATATGTAATACAGTTGATTTAAAATCACATTCAGCTATAGCTTACTATTATATATTAGTATTACCACAGCTGTCAAACACTAACATAAAATTAAAAAAAAATTAACATTGTGGGTGGCTTTTGACACTTGCAGAAAAGATAATGAAGTCACTGGACAACATCATCAGATAGGATACCTTCACGACAAAGTTAGGTACGAAAGTAGAATCTGAAAGGTTACCCTAAAGGAATATTGCCATCATGTTAAAATGCTTTATTTGCCAAATATTGCATTCATGTTTCATTACAGATTTACCACTGAACTGTAGTAACTGAATGGAGTATAGGCAGCCACAACTAACTGTAAAATAGCGTAATAGTGTTGCAGGTGTATTACTAGCTACTAAGTTTCAAACAAGAAACTGTATTTATCATTCAGTCCTTAAAATGTGCTTTCTTCACATAGATTATGTAATTAGTAGTAGACAAATTGTTTAAGACCTGTTGTTATCACTAATAAACACAATGGCCACGATCACTTTTTGAAGCAATAAAAGTGAAACAGAAAACAAACAAAAACTTGACAACACATGTTTGCTAAATAGCACTTTAATGGAATTACCTAAGAACACAATATTATAATTTTTGGCCATGCTGCATACTCAAAAGATCAAGTACCTTTATGCTTCTATAAATAAGAAATACACTGAAAAATGTTTTTCATTACATATTCTGAGCTGAAATACAGGCAGAGTCTCTCTGCTACCCTAAAGTACAAACGGTGCTGCAGTGGCTGACTTTATTTCTTTAGCCTGCATTCTGAAAAACTACGCCTGGTGAAAATGTACCTCAAAATACAATTATTGAATGTAATGTTATTTGTAGAAGAATAAACTACATAAAGGAAATCTTTTTGCTGACTTCATCTGGGTACCCAAGAGATGCCCGCAAGGGCACTTACAAACCGTAAGTCCCCACAATTGCCTGGGCCAGCTTTGGAGAAGAACCATTTCTGCTCCCCAGCAGAGCAGCGAGCCGTGGTGCTGTGTCCTACTGCGGGCAGGGCCTGAGCAGCCCACAGGGCTCCAAAACCTGAGACAGGGACCCTGAAACTCCCGGGTGTTTGCAACAACCAACAGCTCAAGAGTTTCAGCAGATGGTGGTCACGTTGCTCCTGCTCCTACCAAAGTAAGAAGCTAGTAAATTATATTGAGATTAATTTCTGTTGGAAAAATATAAGTAGAAGAAATCGGATCAATCTTACTCCTCAAAAGACCCAACTTTGATCCTTAAAATCATTCAGTAAGTTTAAATTAACTACAAGTAATCGCTATTCACCACTGCAGCCTTTTCTTTACCCTCAGAACCTCACTTAAAGCTTTGATCTCTTTCTTGCCCAGCTAATTTCATTCTGCTTAAATATTACAGATTGCTTTGATAAAGTCTTCCTGTGCTTCTCTATTTTACAGGTTTGACTTCAATAGCACCACTCAATACAGCTGCTAACTTAAAGCCACATTTGCAAAGCGGAATCTATAGGTCACTTTACTGGTGAAGATATTATACTGCTAAAAAATATGAAGGTTTCCTGATCAGTTTATTACATCTGTAATTATCCAAAGCCAAGCCAATTATGTCAGAAAAAGGACAAATTACCCAGACTGACATTAAAGAGCTCCAACCAGAAAGTCTTCATTTACACGCTGACTGGACTGAAAAAATTTACCTTTATATTTTTATGACCCTATATTTAACCAAGTACGAACGAACCTTTAGGAAAGAAGCTATTAAAACGCAATTATATATTTGTCTATTCATTCTGTGGTCCAGCTTCTCTCCAAATCAACTGCAGAGGTTTAACATAGAGACAGAGAGAACCAAAAGCTGACAGAGACAGTCAGGTGCTCTCCGAGCTGCAAGCCCGCTGCTCCATGGACTACACAAAGAATGGCACATCAGGAAAAGGGAATTATCCATCAAAGTGATTTTGTCAATGCTCATTTTGTTATTGTTGTCATGACAGTGTGAAGTTCAACACTATGATTACACATTGGAGGCAGTATAAATTTTTAGTATAATCCTGCTACACTTACAAAGCCAAAACTTGATTATGGCAGAGGTTTTCATAGAACAAGGACTGTGAAATTATGCAAACCACATATAATAAAATGCTACTATATATATTAAAAAAAAAAAAGGTCGATCTTCTTCCAAGTCTGTGTATTCACTTTTCATCAGCCCATTTAAGTGCCTTTTTTATTTCAGAGATATGACTGCAAATATTAATACTAGTAATAAATCTGATAAGCTGGACTCCATTCCAACAACCAGTGGATGTGACAGTAATTGTCTTTCTCAAGAGGGGCTTCCAGGACAAACAGAACTCCTGACTTCTGAACCAAATGAACAAGCTTATACACTATTGAATTCAATACCAGCTGACTTCTGTAAGCATAAGCCAGCCTCCCAAAGAATAAACTCTAAGGCTGCCAGTTCAATACTAGAACCTGTATTTGTGTTCATTTATCAGTCCCTTATTAATGTAACCAAGAAAAGCAGACTTTTTCTGGAGAATTTACATTATTTTGCATGGCATAACTTAGGAATTATGAAGCATAAACAGTGCAATCAAGGGGATAGTAGTTTGCACAAGGTAAAAAACCTGGTCCAATCTCATTGCAATAAAGCAATTCTTCCAAAATGAAGACAAAGGTCTAAATGCAATACAGCTGGATCCCACCACCACAAGTGCAAAAGAAAAATATTTTTAAATACACTCTTATTAGCAGCTGTGTTTACACATCAAGGCTTAAAACTCTGATGTTATTTTAAAAAAATCCCCAAACCAGTAGATTCATCCAGAGAGTATTAATAAACATCTAATATGCAGAAGTGTATCTGAATTGTGTGCTGCATCTCACTTCGTTCTGAGGGTGTAGACTGAAGTCTGCTATAATCTGCTACTAGTATTTAATTTTCTGCAAGTCTCAACCTTACGAAACTGAGAACATGCAGAAATAGCCTATGAATGTGCCATTCCCCTACTGAGAAAGAAGGCAGAATATAATTGAAGAGCACTGTGATTATTTCACAAATTGCTACTATACCTAGAAATTCTACTCTGCTGAATGCAGTACAGGAGTTTATTCAACAGAGATTTTGATAACGGAATGTTCAG
Organism: Caloenas nicobarica; assembly: GCF_036013445.1. Taxonomy (NCBI): domain Eukaryota; kingdom Metazoa; phylum Chordata; class Aves; order Columbiformes; family Columbidae; genus Caloenas; species Caloenas nicobarica. The sequence goes on from NC_088256.1 coordinate 9,719,540, forward strand.
CAAACAACCTCTAACTTCTTACTTTGAATTTGATCAGATATTTTTCCAGAAAAATCTCTTGTAACATCATACAGGAGAAGGATAGTGTTTCTAGCACCTCTTCAAAAAGTAATTTAAAGATGGAATATATCTTGAAAGCAGTACCTGAAGGTATTCTTGGGCATACCTACCATGTGTTTAATTTTTTCTGTTTCATTTCTTGGGTGTCGCAGCAGATACTGAAACCATAAAACTAATTGATTCTTGAGCACTGAGAAGTGTTTTTTGTCTGTGGATAATGCATTCAGTTGATGTGCCTATGTCATAGAGATGTCAATGTGAGCAAGGACTAAGGCACTCAATAAATTTCTTGGTCTGAGCATTTCAGCAGAAAGAGTCAGTAAAAATCTCAATATTACTGCCATTAGGCAACATTATAAAGATATTATTTCCTTCCTCAAACATGTGAACCAAACGCCAAAGAAGAAAAATCCCTCCTTTTGATTGCACAAACGTGTATCTATATCTATTGTTCTAATCTGTATTTGGATTAATTTTTTTCTTGAATTGCAGTGTCCCAGATTATAAATCAGAGTTCTAGGCAAGATTGCAAGCAAGTTTATTTCTGTATAATATATATAATGCAAATATTGTCAGTGCCAAAAGAATTAGCTTCTTTTTAATTCAGTCAGCTTGTGAAGTATCATCAACTACACCCATTTGACAATCATCTAGTGAAGGGAAAAAAGCAAAACAGTAGTCAGAATGATTTGAAATTATAATATCATACAGGATCTTTGCGTACTATGAAAAGAAAACTTTCCCAACTACTTGTGGAAGTTGTAATGCTGAAAATATGAAAAATCATGAAAAACATTCAGAATGAAAAGAATATTTTGCATTGCATAAACGGCAGCATGCTGCTGCGTTGCTAAGTGCAAACAGTGATGTTCAGCCTCTTTGTGTTTCCTTTATGTTCAACCTCAATTCAATAGTAAAGTCAAATCCCTGGTGTTATACCAAAAGATATCCTGAAGCATCTGCAAAATAATTAAGGTAAGAGGATCATCTTCCAACTGTCGCAGTAAATTTGAATTAAATGCTACCTGCACAGCAAGCAGATTTTGCAATACTAAAATGTGTTAAAGACCCTGAATATTTAACTATTTGGAAAGCTGAAAGTATCTGTTGAAGGAGATATACAGGAGAGAGAGTATAACGGGGTAAACGTTCCAAGCTCTTGGAACTGCTGGATGTATAGAGCACCTTCGTGCTGCAGCAAACCACTCATCTCCATGCAGAATACAGGTAACAGGTAGATCTGCAGCTAATTAGGCTTATGAAGAGAGCTTCAGCTTGGTGCATGAATAAACCATCTGCAGTCTGCATGTACAATGGGCACCTGCTCTCCGTGAGCACTCGGTGGGAGCCAGGCAGAGAGGGCAGCTGTGTGACACTGCCCAGCCAAGGCGGCTCCAAGCGCTCCTGCCTGCCCAGCAGCCAACTGGGAATGGGATGAACACGGCAGTTTGCCAAGATCACCACTACAGGCAACTCATCACATTACAAGAGAAGGGCTAAAAAACAGAAAGTAACCACCTGGCATTTTAAAATTAGATGCTGGAATAATATTCAAGGATGTTAGGAAAAGAGAAGGCTGAAGGTAAGGTACCTACGGCCCTGATATAGGCTGTGCATCGCAAGATGGGAAAACATCCTGAGAGGTTGGACCTGTTTTCAGGGCATTCTTTTAACCAGGAGAGGAACACACGTCCATGCACTAGCTCAAAACTGGACTTCTATTTCATCATATCTCTATGCGTCATCTCCTGTGATTGACATTCTCATACCCACATATACTGTGTCTGAATGAAGGATCTCAGCCACCCCAGCTGTATTCCTTACATGCAAGTAACAAGCGAATACATCCCTATTAGTGTGTAAGAACAGTGGGGAAATCTTAGTGACACTTTCAGAAGACATGTTTCTAAAGCCAAATCAGTATAAGGCAAATGGATTTTTTTAGTACTCTGAAGTGGATCCTTTGCTTACTTACCCCACATACATTTACTGACCCACTGCTCTCACTAGTATCTCACTGCTATCTGGCTTCACTTTCAATGTTGAATTCCTTTAAACTAAGCTAAACTGGGAACTATTTGATGTCTCCCAAATTAGCTATTTCTAACAGAAACATCATCCTGAGAGAAGCCTAGCCACCCAGGAAACTGTCAAATGCAGCCGACATCAAAGAGAAAACGCTGCCTGCCATCCTCTGCTCAGCTCAGCAACAAGTGTTCACCCACCCAGGCTTCACTTTTCTACAGCTCTGGCTATTCTAGCGTCAGCAATCTATAAGAAAAGCAAATGCAGAAGGTTTTCCTGCATTCTGCACTCCTCTTCAGAAAGCCAACAGCCCCTGGGCTACTAGGGAGCTCGGATGGAGAGAACGAACTGGACCTGACATCCAGCAGCTGTTTCAGCAATGGCCGTGATTTCACTACAAAGATCCTGCCTGCAGAACTTGCTCTTCTGCATTACTTTGGCACACGTGAATATCTACCCACATGTTATTATCCAACAGCAGAGAATTAAGCACTGCTGGGGGGACCAAGGACTTTTAAACTTGTCTTCACATTGCAAATGTTTGTTGAAGTGAACACCTGCAGCCAAGATAGTTGAAATAAATTCGGATATCATGGTTCCCTCCCACCTTTCAACAAACATACTGAACACATTTCCATGTCCACGCTTTGACCGTTCCTGTGCTCTACTTTCAGACAATAAATGGGCTACCTTGCCATCTCTCTGATTAGCACTCACACCTCCGTACTACTTGCAGTTTCACCAGTCTAGACTATCTTCAGCATCTGAAGCAGCAATGGCCTCTACTAATCCTGTCAAGAAGTTTGTACAGGCTCATTGTAATCTCGGAGCAATAATATTGCAGCAGTCTGTGTCTGACATGAGCAAAACCCACGACTTTAACAAAGAAGAACATTGAACAAACCAAAGTGTTTCTAAGAAGCTCCAGGAAGAACATGAGATAAGGAGGCTAGACATGAGTGTACAGGAAAGATAAAGTGATTAAAGCAAGGAAGGGTACTCAGGAGTAATAAAACAGATTTCTTTTTTTCATTCAGTAGTTATTCCAGGTGGTCTCTGAGATTTCTTGGCATGACAAACTTCACACTGCTACCACGCTACATGCAATTCTCATTTGGTTATTTATGAGTTTAACTGTCAAAAGACATACATTTTTTTTTATCAAAAACAGATGGGCTCAGCCCAAATGCATGAAATAAAAGGTCTTTCTTCCATTATAGTATCTGAAATATTATATCTTGTAAAGTTGCTGTAGCTGCTAAGAAGATTTGAATGGTTAAAAGGCAGAATTACTCAACTATTCCTTCTTCTGTAATACTCTCAGTGTGTACGCATAATATATGCAAAAAAAAAAAAGTAATGTCATTCTTTCGAGTAAAACAACAACAAAAAATTCTTTACTATTTAATTGTAATAGTGTCTGCATATGCAAGAAAAACACAAAAAACAAGTTTTATTTCTGGAACAAATATTTGACCTGTCAAGCATAGCACTTGATGTCAGGATTCCGAAATTGTAGACAAAATGACAGACCAGCAGAGGGAATCTGATAACAGATTAATGAGATGTGCTCCATGTAGTAATAAAAATACTTGAAATAAGAAACAAGGAAATGGGAAAAAAAAGAGAAAGAAACAACAGTAGAGAAAAAAGAGCTGCTTTCTGAGCCTTCTGTTGTGATCCCATTAAAAATGAGTGACAAAGAATTTTATAGAGAAATTTAAGAAACTGTGCCTCAAGAGGCAAGACAGTGAACTGGAATATAGTTTGAATATGTGTATTTTCCTTCGCATAATCATGAGCTACAGTATTGGTTATGCGATATTTGAGGCACTCACTATATTTGTTTGGACTGGCGCTAATTAAAAGCAGCTATATATCCACCATTTAAAAAACTATCAGCACATGAACTTCTACAGAAAGCCGCAGTCCAAAAATGCAATCAATTGCATAGATCTGCCAACCAGCTGAAGAGGAATCTCCATCTGACAGGTAACACAACTCTGAGTGAGATTTTTTTATTTTCTACAAGCCCATTCTGACTCAGAATAATAATAATGACTCTGGGACTATGCTCTTCTTTTGGTATTCCCAGTATTTGGAATAATGAACACTTCGTTATAACTCTGTCGTGGTTAACAGCAATGAACAGGTCCATGCAACATCTTCGTATCTTGTCTCATCTTAATGTTCCTACTACACACCCCAATGAATGTATTTCAGGATTCTACAGGCTTGCCCCTAAAGGTCTATGAAATAGGAAAAGTATTCTTTCCTAAACTTATTTGCTTGAAATGGTAAGTATATATCTGCCTGACACCTTAGAAACTTCATCTATTCCATTCCTAGAACAATTATAGGAATACTTCCATTGTTGACAGCTCAGGAGACAACACAGCATTAATGGCCTCATGAACCTCACTGATCGCAGTGCCAAATGCTGATATTCCAGCCCTTAATGCTTAACGAAAACTGGGTTGCCATTTTTCAGAGATTATCCCATTCCTCTGACAGTGACAAACTGGACCGTGGCAGAGACTCAGGCGAACGCAACCTACAGCATGGACAGCGGAGCATCAGTAACACAAGTCACCGGAGCGAGGCTGAGGACAGCAGCAAGGAACCATCAAGGATTACTGTCCATGTGATGTACTGATAGGTAGATAAAGCATAATGCAATGTATTACGTGTTCTTCACCACCTCAGAAAATCAGCTACATCTCACTGATGAGAAACAGGCACATGAATCATCATCATCAGTATTACTATTTATAAAAGTGCAGCCTCAGATCAAAGAGGTATTCAGTAGCATGAAGAGATGCTTTAGCTTCAGGAGATCTTTTAGTAGCCAGTTAACATGTATCTCGTACAGACATCACTATTTCACATTTAGTCCCACATTAAAACCAAAGCTAGTGGAATATGCCCTGTTAGATTTGGCTGTTATGATAGAGCCCAGAATGAGAATCTTGTGTCTTGAATACCTTGTGTCCATGAGGATGCTAAGGTACAATGAAATAATATAAGTGTATCCTGAATAAAAGGAAAAAAAAATCACAACATATAGTAAATTCTAACAGTATTTACCTACTTCAATGAAAAATCCATTTTCATTTACATTTAGGCGAAGTTTTATTTTTTGTGAAGGAAATGGCAAGAATTCTGATAAAATTGTGCAAGTTCTTAAGGTCTGTTCCAATCTAAATGATTCTAAGATTCTAGGTTAGAACAATTCATTTGACTTTTGTAGACCTTTATTCAAAAACATTAGTTCTTTTTCCTTTCTGAAATCTCAATCACCATTTTTTTTTTACTTCTAAAGAATTACTTCAGTATTTATCAACTCAGCCAATTCTCAAGGGACAATTCCCAAGACAAAATATACAGCAACAAGAAATCAAACAGAAAATATTCTGTTGTGAGGCTCAGCATAGTTACTGGTTAGGCAGTCTAGATGGTAGTAGACTGTGGAAATGCAAGAATTAAAGTATCAGAAGCAAGAGAGATCATATTGGGAAGCCCTTACCTCTTCTAGCTATTTTTAGGTACTTTTATCAATACTTTTCCTGGTCAAGACTCTTAATTTGAAAACAAATAATACCAGTTCTGATCAATGAACTAACAAAAATCAGCCTTATAGAGGCACAGTGAAGGAAACTGAAATATTGTTGCATTGCAAGTGCAAATACAGGAAATAAAGTACACCCGCAGAGCAAGACTCCAGGTACATTCTTATTTGTTGCCATTGCTTTTCTTCACATAAAAATGGCCTTGGCTGTAAACTTAAACTTAAATTTTAAAAAAGGAAAAGAAATAGCACATTTGCTGCTGGCTTGCAATTCGTACTGTTTTATTTATGGATTTTTTTTTTTTACCTCACAAGTTTAATGGAATTTTTACTGTGACTTTATAGCTGTGTGATTTATAATACATCAAACAAATCAAATCAATCAGCAAAGGCTTAAAAATCAGAACAGGTTGATATGGCTCCTTTAAAACAAATCATTACAGCTGTTAGAACTCAAACATACATAACAAGGATTGACCACTAACGTGAGTTATTTTAAAATCTCATTTTCTTGGTAAGAAATGCTGCCCTTTGTATATACCTTTTTAATGATCTAATAAAACCATTTGCAGAAATACAACCCAAAACACAGTTCTTTCTTTTAAAGGTCTTTAAATACTCTATAGCATTCTTTTAAAGGAAACCTGTCCATATTTTCATTGATATGAAAATTAAATCTCTTTAAATAGTCTATACTGTTATTTAAATACCCTACACTATTCTTTACATATGCTATACTATTATTTTAAAGGAAACCTCTCCATATTCTCATTACTATGGAAAGTTAAATCAGCTTTTTAATTGGCACACCTCTGCCATTAAGCTTTAGAAGTAGTTATTCCTACTATGCTATAAATATAATCACATATACTTTAAATAGCATTGCTGTGCATAATTACAGAGAGCTTGCATCATCTAAGTGAATATGTACATACACGAGACACGCATATGCTCAGATTTCCTTAAGAAAATATGAGTTAACATTGACATTTAATTCTGTCAAAAATCTTCAAATATAAGCAAATATTTTTTGGTCCCTCAGAAGAAACCCAAAATTCCCTTAGGAAGATGATGCTTGTGAAGTCACCAGAAGTGGTTTTACATATGGCTTTCTCCTGTTCGACCTCTGAAGTCCATTCCTTTCTTTGTGAGTTTATTCATTTAATTCATTCTCATCACTGTTTTTCATGGCAATCTATAATACACAACACGAGTATTTGTCAAGTATGTCAGCCAAAATCTGCTTGTAAAGAGGTAATGCCTTAGTTTCATCAACTTGCCATTTTATTTTGTAAATATCTGTAACTATTTGTTTTCACAGTTCATCTTTTGAAAACGTCTCAGGAGTATATCCTCCCTTCTTCATAAATGCAGCCCTGCTCTGGTGACTCCTATCACAAAAGTATTTTCAAAATCCTGACCGGACACGTCAAAATGCTTAGGAAGAATTTTGTACCCAAAATCTCCGCTATAACCTTTGTCCTGGTTATATCCTTAAAGAGCCGCAGGCCCATAAGCACGCCTCTTCTTCCTTGTGCACTTGATCCTGCGGTGAAGCCAAGAGGTCAGAAGCACAGGACAGGCTGCTGCGGTGCTGCGGGATCCACGGAGCTGCCTGGACCTGGCCGAGCCCCAGCAGGGCTGCCGGGGAAAGAACTGCCCGTGGGATCCACGCAGACGCTGCCAGACCGAGGCAGCTCGGCTGCTGTCTGCACCCTGCCCATGGCTGACATCCATCCAGAAAGGAGAATGTGCGGCAAAAAATAAGATTAATTGTCTTGGAGTTGTGTACAGCTGTACATCCCATAGACTTGACTGGTGTTCAGATGAATATTCCATATAATCTCACTGGGGAGACAAGGAAATGCATTTCTTTTTTCATCAGTTGTAACTTGTTTTATACTGACTCTGTAGGCTCCTGGGTCTGTCTTGCTTTGTTTTCCCCTAGAGGACAGAGGGCTCTGGTGCCCTGATCTGAAGATGTTTTACAGATAGTGAGGATAATGCTATAACAACAATATAATCCTCAGAATCTCATGTTTCCTTCTTTCAGGTCCTAATGCATAATAAAACATCCTTTATGGCTCTGATTAAAAGCTCACAGAGTTCTACGGTAAAATCCAGTGATTGCAGGTAAGCTTGACATTTCAAGAATATGTCATGTTATATTTGTCTGTCTTTTTTTAGATTAAGAAGAAGCAACTCTCCAACCGGAAATACATGCATTAGTAAAATTGGGCCAAAACTGGTATTTATTATTGTAATGCTTTAAATTCAGGCAATTAAAGTATTTGTGCCCATCAGAAAACTATCTCAATTCAACACCTGCAGTCTCTGTTTTTTAATATTCAGTTTACTAGTGACAAAGAAAGAAAACATCCCTTCTTGTGAAATATTCAGATGCCTAATAAAAATGCAGGTATATTATCTCCATGTTACTTATCTTGAAAGGAGGATGATGTTGAGACAATAAACTGTTTAAAAATGAATCCCTTTCTGACAATCCACAAAACAATGGGGAATGTATTCATCTCCATTTGCCTTACTTACTGGCAGTAAAAACTAATAGACGACATAGTCATCAGAATTACTTTGTCACAATTCCACAGAGGTTTAGCTAATTCTTTTCAAGTCCATTTTACTAGTCAGGAAAAAAAAAAAAAGTCAAATCCTGATTTAATAAATGGTGGATTTGAATAAATTACTCTAGTTCTGTGTTCACTGAACTTTAAATGAATTGTTCCACAATCCATTGCCAAGCAACTAGAATATATCCTTAGCAAGTTCAACAACTTACTTCTGTTAAATTGGTAGGGAAACAAACAGTTTACTGGGAACTTCAGGCTTACAAAATGAAGATTTACGAAAGCAGAGTTTTCCTCATTAATGATATCAATCACCTATAAATAGAAGCTTATACTTAATAAATTGACAGAATCATGTTAGCTTTGAAAACATTTGTACTTCTGACAATGTGTTTGCCCAGGACACTGATGACATTTTAAGAGTATTGAAATATTACTACCCTATCTTTAGCCTGAGTCAACTACAAGAATTAGTCAACCTTTCTTACGAACGCCTACATGCTGAAGAACTGTTACTATAATAGAGGCTTGTATCTAAAAAGCTACATTTCAGGAAAGAAAAAAAAAAGCCACAACTTCTTTTTAGAAATGTATTAGCATATCTCAGGTTTATTATCTTGGATCTTTGACCCACTGTAGCATGAATGTGAGAAGTCATTGCACCCTGAACATTTCTGCACAAACTAGGATGACACGATTTCCAACAATTGTAAGTATTGGGAAAAAAAAATAAAAAAGGAGTTCTGTTTAAATAAGGTTTTCAGTTTTGTTTTTTTTTTAAGAGAAAATTTGGGAAAGTTTTCATTTTCTTATGTATTTGGGAACAATCTTCCTAACTCTATATAGAGAAATGAGATTTACGAGCCTTGCAGCCCTACATGTATTAAATGATTACAGGCTGATCTACTGAAAGGTTTCATATTTTGGCTCACAGTTTGGATAATAAGATCATTTTATCCTAGTACAGAAGTCTAAAATCCTCATTTCCTACTGTTTTACATTATGATCTTTACTATTGGTAAAACAGTTTCTGGTTTTGACTGCCATGCTTGCAAGGGAGTACATTAGGAAATAACAATCCTTCAGGTCTTTACAGTGACAAATTCCTACGTATAGGAATAATGTGAAAATTCAAGTTGAATCAGTTCGCTTAACTCTGGATTTCAAAAAGCTAAACAGTTAAAGTTATTCCACATTACTTTTGGTAACTACAGGATTACAGAGGGATAAAAAGTTCAAGCTCAATCCACTGGACCCATTCCACTCTGCATAAATAGTCAATTTAGAGCTATTATGAGAAAATAACTTTCATTAAGCTTTCATCATTTGTAGTCTACTGCATACCGTCTCAGCTTTCTAAAATATCAACATCTAAAAGTATCATCGTTCTTTATTATGCTGGAGGGAGCAAAATAGATCAAATGGAAACAAAGAACCATCACTTCCCTTTCAGATAAGTGGAGAACACTAAGTATAATTCCATAGCAAAAATGAGGATCTAACGCTTTAGCCCCAAGATTTACTCTATTTATAATAATAGAAGCAAGAACATACTTGCATGGAAAAACCGTATATATTTGAATGCATTTCTCTCTTGTCGTCGTTTATGTGAACCTTATTAGGCCATCATTTTGTTCTGGTCAAGGACTGTATATTCATTTATCACCCAGGGCTAGCCAGGAAATGTTTCTGGAAGAGTTTTGGGTACCACTGTGTGAAAACCATACCCAGCTGGGAGCATTCCTTGGGCCCCAATTTACAAATGGAGATGGCTAAACCTCTAACTTCCATAAAAGCTCCATAATGTAGGCTCTAACACTCATATAACATTCACTGAATCATTGCAAACAACAAGGAAATGTATTAATGAAAGACAAAACTTAATACCTGTTTAACATAATATGGGATAAATCATAGTGGTTATCTGCTGATTCACAAACCTGGGAATGCCAAATGAAACAACAGAGGAGAGGAACGACTGCTTTGGGCAGACACAACAGCAATGACGTGAAGCTGCTCCTGCATCGTCGCTGGCTTCAGTGAAACCACTCCTAGGAGCAGGGATTCACTGAATAACACTGAAAAAAATTTAGACCCTTAAAAATCTTCCAGCAACTTTTAAAACGAACTCTGACAACTTTGCACAATGCACCGGAATTTAAAAATAAGTCAATCCCCACTATTTTACCCAATTTTTAAAATTTTACCTCCAAATATTCAAAGATAACATTTTCCTGATTAAGGAGAATGAGACAAGACAAGAATGGAGTTTTGTTGTTTGGTTTTTTTTTTTTTCATTAGCCATTGAAATAATTGAAATATCTCCAAATATCTTCTAGGATCTAATATTTGAGTTCATGTGAAATTTTATTTAAGTACATCCACTGAGAATTATGCACATGCAGGATGTTTGGTTGTTACATGATGTGACATACCTAAGCTTTCGAAGTATTCTATATTACTGTAATATAGCTCCCGGAAAAATATAGTATCTTGGAAAATATTCAACAAGAAATCTCTTACTAAGGTTTAATGCTGTTTGATGCAAGAAGACTTATTTGGTGTATTAAAGATCCATCTGTTGCAAAGATAATTTCAAATTTCAAACTTTAAGTATTCCTCAAACTCTATAACTAATACCTCTATTTAGGATTATGGCAATTCTATGTCTATTCTGTAAAGCCAAAGGAAATGTTCACTCAAGTGACAATCATGAATCCAGGCTGATCTATCCAGGAAATGTATTTCCTGAACCTGTTGCACTTCAGTTATCCTGGAGATGTAACTCTCAACCCCGGGGTTCAGCTGTCTGTGATGCAAGGCTTAGCTTTGACACAGCACAGCCGCGCGATCTTGGCTCAGGTTAGTGAGAAAACTGATAAGTTGTTAGAAAGAAAGTGTGAGAAAATAAGCTAGAGCTAAGAAAAGAAGAGTAAAATCAGAATGAGATGGTAGTAGCTAGTGGCTCAAGGATATAAGAGGATGGGTGGTTTGGAGACAGGTGAGCATATTAACACCTAACCTAGCGGCCTGTTTCCTTTAGCTCCGCTGTGTGTGCATTAACCAATAACTGTTTGTTGAGAATATTCTGCTTGTAGAGCCTTTTTTTATGAAAGTTGCCTAAACAAAACTACCCCAAAGTAGGAGGGCTGCAGACAATCAAGATATATTTTTTCACTCTTTCCTTTTAAAACATTTCTTAGGGATGCCCTTTGGTTCTGTATTTGATTATTCTATCAATAGGGTGAGTCAAATTGGGGTCACACAAAGACAAATAAGTACAGAAATGTGAATCATGCTAACAGACTGGTTCCTTCTAAGTGACTGCGTGAGGTATACTGAAAGATTTTGTCCTTTAAATCAAGCTCAGCAGTTCATTCCTTCCTTCAAACAGCTCAACATATTATCTCATCAGCTCAGGGTATATACTTGCTAATACTTCTTCGATGTTTTCCTACATGTTCAATAGGAAATAACTTTGAGTATTTACAGTTCCTAAGTGGCTGGATATCGGCAAGGTTATCCAAGATAATTCACTGATTACATATTACATTTTCTTTTTCGCTTTGGTGTTTAAAAATGTGAGAAAAAATTTTACATGTGTTAATTGTAGCTGAACTAGGTTCCTGCAAAGGTGAGAGGTGCAAATATCCATTGTTGTTGACCATCAACAGTAAGTGAACCTGCTTTAGTGGAGGAGGTTGGACTAGATGATCTCCAGAGGCCCCTTCCAATCCCAACCATTCTGTGATCCTGTGATCAATAACTCCCCATTAAACTGCAAACGGAAATGTCTGGAATTGAACAATAATTTCTTTCATTTCACGATCTGAAAAGGTCATTCTTTTTCTACCAAGCTTTCACATTACTTACATGAAACTCGATCGTCTCATCCATGTGGCAAAAAAATTATGTAAAACTCCTGGGAAATCTGGAAGCACAGCACACCTACCTACAAGTGTGTCAAGAGACAGCACCTTGGTCTTTCCATCTCTTATACCTCATACGCAAAAGAACTATAGCCCATTTTCTTCAACACGCAGCCAAAACCAGCAACTAAATGACCAACTTTGTAAAGTCTGCAAGTTTTGCCAAGATGGTTACCTATTTCATTGCCAACATCAGCTATTAGACCTTGATTTATTATTTTTATTTTGTTCTTTGTATTTTTCTCCTTTCTTGTTGTAGAACAGTTGCATCTAAATGTTATTTCAAAGACAATAACTATAGGTTAAGGCTTTGCACATGTAACATACAAAACATAATAGGACAGATGATCAGTAGTCCTGTCTTTTAAATTCAACTCCATTTTCTTCTATGTAATTAACTGTCACAGGGAAGCGGCAAAGTCTCTACAACTGAACCACGCTCGACCCCAGGAAAGGGTTTGGTCTCAGGATTCATACCGAAAAGAAATTAGAGGTGATACTTAAAAAGATCTACTCTTTCAGCAAGCGTGGGGCAGAGACAGTGAGCATCTGTGCCGCTGAAGATGAGACTGAAGAACAGAGATCTACTACGACTGAAACACTGACAAAGTGGCTCTCACAGAGGGGCTGAAATTCCACCAAAGGATGACAGAATGCCTCATTTAGTGTCTAAATAATTCCAGTTTTATTGCATTTTACTGATATCTTTAACAAAGATCTACAAGTACTCTTAAGAATGAGAAGCCCACCTGACAGGGAAGTTTTGTAAACCTGTACTACCTACCAGACAAACATTTATTTACAGGAGATCACATTTATTTACGATCATTGCTGAGATGCTAAAAGATAGAACTGTGAGCATAAGGTGGCTACACCAAAGTGTTGCATCCCAAGAAGAGGTGTTGAGTCCAGGACCAGTGCTAAGGACAGTGATTAAAGTTCTCTCAGAACCATGTTGCCACGAAAACACAAATAATCCAGCACATGGACAAACTTTTATAAATGGTGTGTAAGACTTAGGTTGCAATACATACTTCTGGTGACACCAGATAATAGCCTCATAGTTAAAAAGATATATTGATGTTGAAAATATCAAAATACATAGGTTAGAAAATAAATAACACATATGTATACCTAAAAATTACCTGCACTTTTCTCCAGCAGCTAGGGTGCTGAATCTTACCCTGTTCGAATTTCAAACTAATTTATCAGTCCCTGTGTATCAGCATTTCTCTGTTCTCTTTTCACTTATAGGTTCCTATGTTGGTGAGGCATGTTTTAATCACAAGTTACAGAAATAGCTACTAAGTATACAGAGCCACCAAACCCGTTCTTTGATCTGATTTCCTAGATCACAATTACTTCTTGACTCAGTGTTTCTCAGCATAACTGTGAGCAGCCTGTGTATAGCATGAGGGACAATTGTTACAATCTTTAAAGGTACTTTGAAGTCTAGTGAACTCCATGAACAATATGGCTGGAGCTAACAAAAAGTTTCCAGATGCAGCACTAATATTCAGAGCAAGAATATTTTTGAGATTCATAAACATCTTCTTGAGAACTGCTTCTTACAGATAAATATGTGGAAAACCGAGACAACTCTTAACAATTTGTCCTTTAAAATTCAGAAAAAGAAGTAGCTTTCTGAGAGTACTTTCTATTTCAGGTTTAATAGGCTAAAGATAGTGTCCTCAAAAGCTTTTCCAATAGGGAATGACAAAAGAGAATATTTGTTAAGTGAATCCAAAGAACTCCTCTGCTGCTGGTAAACAGAAGAACTCATTATCTTTTAAACAAGAAGAAACACAAAATGAGAAACAGAATTGCATAAACAAAAGATCTGTACTGAACTTGCTGTTATAGTAATCGTTTATGATCATTTAAGAGATAGTAAACAGAATGAAAACAATGTTAAAAAACTGTAGTCTTGAAGTAAGGTAATCACTCGTCTGTTTTATATTGATATGGATTAAACTTACATATTGTTGGGAGCTCTGAAAGTAGCACAGCATTAAGACTGGTATTAGTTATACACATGCCAGGGAGAAAAAAGTCTTTGTAGCAGGAAAGGAAAAACTCCTCTTGCATTGTTTACTCCAGTTTATAGCAAATGATAATCTCCCCTGCAAACTCACATACAATTCACAAATTGTGCAGATGAACTTCCATGAAAAAAAAAAAAAAATTTGAAAATTTTGGTCATTTTTTAAGCTAAAGAATGAAAAATTAAACTTTTCTCTTTGCTTGCTTTTGTAACCTACTCCAACTTTGGGGGTAGGTAGGATGGTAAAAATTAGAAGAAAAAACATTGCAAGTAGAATTCGAAATAGAAAAGCAAGGACAGTGGCATCCAACTTGAGAGCAACTGTATCTTTGGTCACATACAGCAGCATCCTTGCAGGCTGGTGCAACCCAGGGTACCGTATTTCTTTCCTGGAAAACCAGCTGAGCTTCATCATGTCTATGTGAAATCCCTCCATGCTCATTTGGTGCACACTTAAACTTATAGGGTGGTTTATTAGATTCCCTGCCCTATCCTTTCTCAAAGATGCTTGGCGACCTCAAAAATATATTGGTTTTTAGAAAATTTTTTTTAAAAATAAATAAAACCTTCTCTGAAAGAAGGGTAACTACTTTAGAATCACTTCTCACCTGCTGACACGTCTTAACAGTATACTGCAATGTAATTTTTATAATACAGTCCAGCTTACTGAAGTATTACAGGTAATGTGGTATGTGCTTCAAAAATCATTATGGAACACTATTTGCAAGATACATCACAGAAAAAAGCCAAAACAAAACAAAAAAAACCCCACCAACCAGACAACCAACCAAAAACCCAACATGTATTTACATAACATTTTGTTTGCTGTCCAATCTATTTTAGCAGTTCTTTCCCTATGGTTCTGCTTCCAGCTCTTGAATTTTACCAGCACCCTGCTGAGTTCCATCCCCAAGAGCTGCTGGGGTTCAGTGATCTTGTGGCTGCGTGCTAGACGTGCGAAAAGGCTCCTCATTCAAGTAGCAATCTCTAAACTTTGCAATTTAAAATCCAGCTTTCTTTACTATTTCAAAATACACTTAATTGTATCTTGTAAAAACTACATGTTAAAGAAGAGCTACAGATTGATCAAACTCTGTATCATGTCCCTAACTGTGACCAGCAGGGGTGGACTCTGCAACATATGGCCCTGGATTCTTCCCTCAGCTTCTGACTCAACTGTCTCCTCAACAAGAGATAGTATTTTGTATTAAAGCTCCCAGTGGATCTTTTTATCACTTCGACTCACGTAAAACATGTTATCAACAATGTTGTGTGGCAAAGAAATTCCAGAGCTTAATTATAACTGGGAAGTGTTATTATTCTGAACTTCCCAGATGCTAGTTTAACTTGACACCTTGCAGTTCTTGTTTTGGGAAACAGTGATTAGTTGCTCCCTGGCCTCTTTCTCTATTTCACACATGGTTTTACAGAGTTCTGTAACATCATATCTCTATTCCGGTGCCCCTCCTTCAGTTTGAAGAGTTCTGTCTCACGCAGTCGGCCGTCAGACAGAAGCAGCTCCACACCTCTGGTCATTCTTTCTACTTGCCCGCAACTTCTCATTCTACTACCCTTTTCCAGTCTAGAGTAAAAGCAGTAATAAGTGCCTCAGGCAGCACCAGTTTGAAGTGAGTTCTGTTGTAGGATGATTTGTAAGGTGTAGAGCAGCACTTCGATATAGTCCAGCCTTGCTGAGGGGAGTAAGTGCAAATTCTGCAAAGTTACTTCCGCAAGTAGCGTATCTTGATGTGCAGAACACTCTGCCTGTCATTGTATGAGTCTTTCATTCCAACCCTGTATTTTGGGATGCTTCTTCACTCTACAGCTTGACCTGATCCTCTTTGGTCATGTACATAATGGAGTGTTTCCTCACCAGTACAAGGGGTCTCCTTTGGCCACAGGAATTTCTTGTGTGGACGCAGAGCCAGACCTTCAGCAATGTGCTGCAATAACCGCTCCTGCTTTTACTACAGGGATCAGAGCGCTTGTTGCCTGGTTGGGTTTTTTGCTCACACTTCTCTGAACTGTCTAGCACACACAGCTGACATCTCACAAACATATTATTCAATATGTAGCACAACTAATGGTGGTGTTCACTTTTTTCCCAACTTGTGCTCTTGTGTCAGGAGGAAAAATATTTTTTTCTTCACTTCCTTACTCTGTCCAAGACAGAGCAGGCAGGTGGCAAGGCAGTTAATTTCCCACACAATGTGGCCAAAGACAGAAGAAAACCACTGACACAGGATGTCATTTTTTTCATAATTTGGATAAGAAGAGAGAGCCTTTAATAATTAAATTTATAATTACAGTAAATGTTTTCTGGACTTATTTTGATACAAACTGATATAAAAAAATGTTTTCAGGGTGCTTTAACTCTTTGGGCTTCAGAACACTCTAATGTTTTATGTTATCACACAAATCCTACAAAACATCCGCTGTGGGAAAACTGCATGTTACAGTCTGTGGATTTTTTGTCGTTGCTGCTGAAAAACTTGAGTGGTTGGGTAAAAGAAGCCTGCAAATCACTGCCCTGACCTATGTAATCAGTTCTACAATTTTTTTCTGAGTAAAACTTAAGTTTTCTTTACATATAAGTGCTAAGAATTATCTTGCTATGTACTGTATTTAGAATAATGGTCAGTTCACTAGTATGATTAGTCATCAGCCATGAAATATTTTCTCCTGAAGCATTAAACACAAAGGAAACTGCAAGACAGTATTTTTTTTACCTCAGCTGTGTATTACTCTCTGCTGGTTACATGAGTAATTGGCAGTACTGCAAACACATTCCTGTTCTAATATTCAGGGCGGAGGGCAGCGGGAATCATACGAGTCTGCTTATATCTGATAGAGAAGACAATACCAAAAGCAAGATTTAACAACTTTTTGTGAATTTATATTTTCAGGAAAGAATACGTGAGCAACAGAAAGACTGAAACAATTTTTTTTTTAAACTCGCTGCCCCAAGTTACAATGCCGAGTATGACGCTGCCGTTCTGTTTTTCCATTTCAAATCATGGCATTCAGTGGGCATGACCATTTACCAGCCCGGGTAGAGTGTATGCGTTTCTTTAGTTCTTTGTATTTTAACAAAGAACATTAATTACTAAAATCTCTAACCAATTCATTTAATCAAATGCAATCTGATCTCTGATCACTTGAACACGTAATCAGCCTCACACTTCTGCCTACTTGAGAATTATTGATTTTGTCTATGAACCCAAATAGGGGTCCAGGTGATGCATATAATAATTGCCACAGCTAAGGTGATTACTGCATGTGAACTGATTACTATAATTAGGAAGTGTTTGTTTGTATTAAAAGGAAAAGTAAATTGCCTTGCAGGTTTTAAGGAAAAACAAAAACAACGATTAAAAAAAAAATCTGTAGCTGGAATTATACAGTCCTGTACTGAAGTGTGTCAAGAAATCTATTACCTGCACAAAGTTAAAATATTCTTTTCTAAAGAAATAATATTCAGTAACATTGTTAAGAATAAAATATCAAGTATATAGAAGAAAATTCTCTCTACGTAGCTTTCCTATAAATCATACTGAATAAGATATCTTTCTAAAATAGTGACATAAATATCTTTTCTATTACAACAGATTCTACTCCTGAAACCACTCCTCGTGTATACTCTGTTTTAATGTCTTGGACAAACCTCAAACATCTTCAACTGTGCTACACCTTGCTTTTTTTAGAGAACCATTTGATATTTTTAGACATTTTTACTGAAGAATCAGGACCAAGAATCTGACTCGTGAAGCTTTACACACCATATTTCACTAGGAAGGGAACTGGACATAAAACAGATTTCCTTAGAACAGACTCCCACACATGCCCAGAAGATAAACCAATGTCCCATAAGGGTTTTATATACAGTATTTTATAATCCCATGCAATTTATCAAACAACAAGCTTAGCAGATAATTGTGAAAAATGGCAATAGAGATTTTATTACATGATGCATTGCTCATTCTACAGGCAGGAACCTTCCCACAAGCAGGGTGTTGAAAACTGCCCTCAATCACTAATGACTTGACTTAGCAAAATGATGGATATGTCCATTGGGCTGAAAAATTCACTCATTACTTGTATGTATTCTGTAACATGCCTTAGGTTTACAGTAACCAATCCACTTTGGGCACCCATGAAGAAATTCTACTGTTACATGAAGCTGGCTGTGTACATGTTCAAGATATTTTAAATGAAAGAGACACTGAGGGAGAGAGAAAAAGGGACAGAAATAGAGAAAAGACTCAGTCTATGGTAGAGCCTGATCTGTCAAAAAATGACAAAGCTGCTGCCTTTCTCCCACCATATCTGTATCTTGTAAGATTATAAGTTAGCTAGAGAATAGTCTTTCTTTTGCTTGCTTCACATGTCTATAGTGTCTGATATAATTAAACACTTATTCAGAGCTTCTCAATGTTTCCATAATACTGATAATATGCAATCATAAATAAATAATAATGAATACAAAAAATAACATCAAAATAGGAACTGAAAACTAATTCATGGGATTCTTTTCCAGCAGTGCCACTAACGGTGTTTTCATGTACAGCAATAAGAACTAAATGATATAATGTATGCTTCCAAAACAACTGAAGGTCATCTGGTCCCTGAATTTTTAATGGTCATTTCTGTAAGTGATTAGCAGGAAACCTTAGGAAAAAACAATGAAATGTTAACATACTTCTAATATTATTAGAGAATCACTAAATGTTTCCAAATAACTAAAGATATTGACTGAATAATGTAGCAAGGACATAAACCTCCTAGGAGATTAGACTTTTTGTTTGACTTCACGCCCTAGGAAGTTCTACATTTAGACGACAGAAAACTTCAACCAAAGATTTTTTTTTTTTTTTTTTCCCCTCAGAAAACTTTCATTTAGTATCTGGACAATTTTCTACTTTCTTTACTCTTACTGTATGTTTATTAGAATCAGAACAAGGACGAAAATGTATCTAAAAGTATCCTAAAAAGTGTGAAGAATTTCACCCAAGTCTATGTGCTGTTTTTCACCCTCAGCATGGGAACTTCATTTCCATTGCAAAATCTGTAAAGAACATAAAGGTAATTCTTAAAGATGAGTGATTGTTAATCTGCTCCCTCATAGCACTGAAGTTTCACTACTGCTTTGGACAAAGTTATATTATCATTTCCATTATAGTGTTTAATTTCTAAATCAATATACGATAAAGGAAAAGTATTTCTTCCTCTTATTCTTTTTTTAGCTATTCCTCTGTAAAAAAGGTGAGAGACATGATCTTAGAGGAAAAGCTTTTTTATTTAGATGTAAAGGTTATTAACCTAAAAGAGGAAGGGAAACATCCAGACAATAAAGTAGAAAAAATGTCTAGATACTAAATCCAAGATCCCTGGGGAAAAGATGTAGTTTTTTAAGAAACTCCATTTGCTGTGTATCTTTTTAATACAGTTGATATAGACAGCAGAGAAAGAAGGAACTAAAGCTGAAAGCTCACTTATTTTACAAACTAAATGCTGGAAAATAAAGTGTACATACTAAAACCTAACACTGCACTCCAAGGGGAATTACAAATGCATGTCATAGCCCTCTTGTCAAAGGAATATAAACAAAACTAATTAGCTGAACTATGTTTTCATTGTAAATTTTGTCAGGAAGTCATTAAAGCTGTTTTCACAATGATACATTCAGATCTATGGAAAACTCAGCTCTCCTGATTCATTATCATTGCAATTGGCAGGGCTGCATGTTTGGGATACTCATTACCTTTAATGAATGCACAGATTTCAAATACTGAATTACATATCCTATACAGCAAGGTATCCTTCCCTTTCCAGTGGCAATGTACATCTACATTCATCAGCTTGACAATGTAAAAGCAACAGCTACTGCTATTTCAAATATATGTCCGGATAATTTAAAAAAACCCTATTTCTAAGCTTAGTTCAATTTTATAATATTTCTATTTGCAGAGGCATATAAAGCATGTACCCGACTGTAGTTCAACTCAAAAACTTATCTAATAAAGACAGGAGAGAAAGGATAACTCTAGAACTTTTGTTGAAAACCTGAAGAAAGCATTCCTATCATATCTTCCACTAACTCTGTCTACCTCAGTTCCATTTTCTTAAAATCCCTAGTATTATTTTAATTGTTGGAGTGGGTTGAGGTACTCTTTCTAGTAGCCACACCTGAGGTGTTTGGTGCTGCCTTTGCCTCAGTCATCACAAGCAAGGTTTTCTCTCAGTCATTGGACAGACCTGTGCCTAGTAGCAAAGTTTATGTAGGCAAGAAAATTTACTCATGATAGAGAAGGATCAAGTTAGGGACTGCTTGGACAAGCCCACATACAAATCCAGGCATGAGATCAGATGGGCAGCACCCATGGGTGTGCGAGGAGCTGAAAAATGTCATCACGAAGACAGCTTCTGTCATTTCAAAGACTGTGAGGACAGAAGGAGGTCCCATGACCAGGAAAAAACAAATACTATGCTCATCTTCAAAAAGGTGAGAAGGAATTCAGGACAGTCAGCCTCACCTCAGTCTCAGTGGTGATTATGGAGCAAGTCTACATAGAAGTCATGTCTAAACACAAAAAGCACAAGAAGAAAGAGTCATAATGGAACTAACACTAGGCAAACCACACTTGACTAACCTCATCACGATGAAATGGAAAGCTCTGTGGATAAAGGAGAGTAGTAGATGTCATTTATCTCAGCTTCAGGAAGGCTTTTGAGAGCCTACCATATCATACTGGTAAACTGAGGTGATATGGATTGGACAAGCAGAGTACAAAGTGGACAAAAAAAGGCCTGTACTACTGGCTTCAAAAGCTTGGCCAGTGATTCAAACTATAACTGGCAGCCAGTTACATGAGGTGTTACTCAGTGGTTAATACTGGAGCTAATACCATCTGACATCTTCATCAACAAGCTGACCGAAGGGATACAGTGCACCGTCAGCAAGTCTGCAAATGACACCAAATTGGAGGCACCAGCTGATGTGCTGGAGGGCAGAGCTGGCTCTCCACCTTCGCTCAGGACTCGCTGCCTTTCAAAGGAATTGCAGCATGGGAAGATATGTGTATTCAGATTTTCTAGATGGTACAACTGTTTAGCAAAAACGAAAAAAATCACCTTGAGTATTTTCTAGTTGTTCACAATATATTTTAGGTTGAAGCATTATAGCTAAATCTAGACTGAGGAGAGCTGCAGACTCACACTGAAGGAATCCAGATTCCAAGACAAAGGTCATTCTGGAATGACTCGATTGCTGTGAGGACAGAAGAACAATATGACCTATAGCGGCAATCCTGGACGTGAAACGATCCCTTTATAAGTCCTTTTTTCTTCTTAGTAGCTTACAAAAGAAGCTTATAAATTAACACAAAAATCAAGACCAAACATAAGTCTATTTTTCTCTCAGTTTATCCCTTGAGCAGAATACTTCCTTGGAGAATCAAGTAATAAGTGATATGCAGAACACGGTAATCCTTTAACTGTGATCCATATCCCTCCCTCTGGTTGGGTATTGAAATAATATGTGGAATCACTTTTTGAAGTAAGATGATACATTTTTCCCAGCTTCCACATTACCTACGAAGTTGCTTTTGCAGAAGTAATGAACGATCTCCTTAAGGCCATCCATTTATTTACATAACACATTCACATCTCGCAGCCTTTTTAAAGGAGATCTCCTCAAAGTTTCTTTCCTGAAATAATATTCACTAAGCCATGCTGATTCAGTGATTGTTAACATTTCACAGACAAGCATATATTTCTCTCTCCAAAATGCCAAAATTTCTTCCACAGGTGGGAAAAAACTCAATTCCTTTTTTATTGTCACAAAACCAGCACTATACCTACAGTCTATTTTAGCACTTGCAGCTGCCCAGTCATGCCTCCAGTTCTTACACTTGCCAAGAAAGGGATAAGTGCTATTTGTTACAACTTCAACTGAGGAAATCTCACAGAGGCATTTTCTACTATGTTCTTCTTTCATCTACCTATTTGAAATGTTTCAATTCACACTTTTATAATCTTTTTCCTCTATTGAAATTTAACATATTGAAAATATTAACCCACTACTAAAAAGGAAAATACAAGTTTTGGACTTCAAGAAAAACACTCTAAAGTAAAGAGGGTCAAAAATCTTTACACTTCTTCGATTTAAGAAATGGTTTATTTCACCGTTAGTGAATTATCATGTCCCTACTAGCATGGAATATTAAATCACTACATGAAGTTCTGAAATTTATGCTTGTAACTCTGTACAGAAGAAAAACACAATGCAAACAGGCACTAAAATACAAAATAGAATGGGCTTGAGCTGCCTTTTTGAATTTCCTGGATCACTTCAAGACTCTTTTCTTCATCTGTTTTTTCCCATCATGGTTTTAAATCCTCTTTGGTTTATTTCCAGATTAAATATTTTTATAAAAATCTCACCATCTGCAAATCTCATCTCCAAAAAGGAAGCTAAATATGTTTGTAAAAGCAGGATTACTTATGAGGATTTGGAAAGGAATTGAATACATAGAAAATTAGGGAGAAACGTACTCACCTGTCCCAGGAAAAAAAAAAAAAAAATCATCTTCTTGTTTATTGAACTCAAATCTATTTTTAACTGGGAAGATTAAAAACTGATTTTCAGCACCATGGGAACTACTGGATACAAAAAGAAGGGAAAACCAGGAGCACCTCTATCTGGTTTTGCTTTGAAAAGGATGACTTACATCACCAGGGTGACTAAGTATGAAAGACCAAATAAAGTACTATGGAAAGAAGGGGGATATATTTATTCTGTTGGCATTTATTACTATGTAAAAGTTAAGGGACAACCTGCCTCACACCTACTCAGATTGCTAGCTTGTAAAATAGGAAAGACAGGAAGATGAGCCAAAGATCAGCTGAAATTCCTCCTCCTCCAAAGTCAAAGTAGCAGCATATGGTATTTGAGGGGAACAGAGTTTAAAACTTCACCTTTCAAAGAATCCATAAGCTCAGTCCTATAAAGGTGACACTTGCAAGGAGGACAGGAGTGGACATCTCCAGTGACATCAGAAGGCCTGGGCAAAGGCAGCAGAAAGAATTTTCCACTTGTACAAGCATCCTAAGGAGTACATTATACACACCAAAATCCTAGTTTGGGTGCTCACACTTAAGCCCAGGACTACACAAGCTTTCTTTCCAGGGAAGAAACCCCCAAGAGGAGTGGGTAGCACACAGTGCCTAGGGTTGCAAATACATTCCCTCTGTGACTGCAAAACCCATGAGGAAGAATGTAAGTAACATGCATTATGTTTGCATATACTTGTGATGTGTATATCTTATCTGGGTTCAGGTTTCCATTTATTGACCTTTTTTCCCCCTGTATGAGAGAAAAAAAAAGTTACAATGGCAGATCAGGAAACCTAAGTCAGGTTGATTAGACTGGGCTGCCAAAAAACAAAGTTTGTGATTTATGTTTTAAAACATCTTCCAACGCGATGCTGACTAGAAGCAGATGGCAGAAATGGCTGCAGTTATCTTGGCCAGAGAGGCCTTGGAAGCAAAGTATAGTGCAAGTCACAGAAACATGGGAGAGAGCAGAAGCCAAGCTTTCTCTGATGCAAACTAATTCTGAAAGGACGAGCTGTTGCACAAACTGCATCAACTGACTAGCACAGCATAAATTCATCCTGACTATGAAAAGACTCCCCATTAGGCCTTCACAGATTATGTAGCCATGAAGTATCTTGACTTGTGATACTAAAATCGCATTCGTTATGCAGCTCAACTTAGATTACCTATGACAATTGGTCAGGCACACTCCCTAATAACGGTAAATTACTTTACAAGTTAAAGGTACATCAACGGGATTCAGTGCAAACCTAGTTTACTGAAAAATCCACTAGTAGTTTTTGTTTTTCACAAAAAACTACCAGATATCTACATATTAAAAAAAAAAAATCTCCCAAAATAATTTACAAGCTCCTGCATGACATTGTGTACATCAAAAAGCTTGAGCCACTAAGTTCAGGAATATGATGGGACTTTAATTAACACATTCAACCATATTAAGGACTTAAGTAACTCCACTACAACAAACCAAAATATCCTAGAGATAATAAAGACTGTCTGGCATCTGATCACTTTCATAATTCAGCAAATGAAACCTAAGAACAGCAGAAAAAGTCACTTAAAATGCAAATGCATCAAGTCTTGAAGACAAGTCACCCACTTAAGGTTTGGTAACTTGCTTTAGAGAAGAATCAGCTGTGTTATCGTTCAGACAAAGTTCTCATGATTATATGGTCACCTGTATAAAATATTCAGCTACCTCAACTTTAATGAATATTTTATCTTCTAGACTAAATTCATTATCCTTAGAAGTGACAAGTTCTCTTGGTCTGACCTCTTGGTCTTCCACTTCAAAACTCTGTTCACCTGGGAAAGAAGTAAAAGCTGAATGACTTTTTTTTAGTCCAAGTGCTGCCTTTCAGTCTTCCTCCTTTCTTTTTCCCCAACTCTCCTTTCCATTTTACAGAATGCCTCCTTTAAAAACAGAAGTTCCATGTCCTTCCCAACTTCACAAGTGTCCAAGAACAACCAAGTGAGTTAGTCTAATTGAATTCTTTTTTTTTTTTTCTGAAGTATGTTAAGTTGCAAGCCTTTGTTTTGCTATCATAACCTCAGGCAACAGTAAATGAATTCTCTGCTACCTTTGAAGGGAGAGATGAAGTAAAATTCCCCAAGTGCAAAATCACACAGAAAAGAAAGCCTCTTTTGGTTTGCTTGAAATATACATCTTGTCCTGCTGTTCCTTTAATGTTTTCTTTTATGATAAGAATCAGTGAAGGGCAGGTAGAGGGTTTTTTCTCCCCCTCCTACAAGTACCAGTTTATTACAGAAGCATATTGATGATTGCAAACGATTGTAACTCAAATTAATCCACTTGTTTACATCAGATCAATACACTTATTTATGTGTCAGATTAGACAAGAGTCACTATTCTTCTTTGGCTTCCCACACTCTCCTAACATTTTAACACATTTTTGAGCATCACTATGAAGCAAGAGCCTCCTGTGGTTAGTTTGTTGATACTGGATTCTTTTTTTTTTTCTTTTCCTTAAGCTATGCAGTCTGGCTGGCATTCAGTTGAAACTAATGAAGAATGATTTTTAAATTACCAATGCATCATTTTCTACAACGAACACTTAAAAACAAACCAGGTCTCTGCACTTAGTCACTCATTTCATGGCTCAAAACTGTTCCACCACTTAAACTGCCTTGACATGTGGAAACATTTGCAAATACCCACAGGCTTCCAAAGAGTTCCTCCCCAGATCAAACTCAATCTCAGGCAATGAAACAGCTCTTTTTCATAGTAGTCACTTTCTAATCAACTCTAAACACCCCCATCTCCTGAAGTCATCTGGAAAAAATAAGAACACATATTCCTTTAGGTTGTAATGAGAGATCTGATAATGTACAAGCTAAGAGGTGAAGTTCACTAATCAAAAAATACATACTTGAAAACTCAGGACCAGCATTTAATATTTTAAATATTTAATATTTTAAATAAGAAGAATCATTTGTGCTCCTGTTCAGAAAACACATTAGATTTTACACTTGAAAATGTCCATATGAGAATACAATGCATCTGAAGTTGGCAGCAATGTTAACTACACCATAGGGCCTCTAAATCCAACATCATCGTTAGAAAATTCACCATTACACAAAGTGGGAAATGCTTGCCATTATATAATATTATATACCATTATATAATAGATGCTGTAAGTTGTCTTGGCTGGACACCAAATACCAACCAAGATGGGTACAGATCTTCTGTAGATCCCATGTAAGACCTGTTATCCTCACACTTCTATTCTGGATATCCTCAGGCAGCAAAAATAGCACAATGTAGCATTTATCAGAAATTTAAGCAAAATAATAATTCTAAAGATACACACAACCTCTTCCCCACCACCAAGCCTCCCTTCCCCTCTCCTCAGTCCCTCTCCACTGTTCCTTGAAACTCTGAGTGTATTTCTATGTCACAATGACAGAAATTCTCAGCTGAAAGCGTCTTGAAGGCAACACTGGGGACAAAAATATTTCTTCCTTAGAAAAGGCTAGAAAATTACAGAATATTATACTGATCTTCTACCCTGCCCAGTAAACTTGTCAGAGTTTAGCCTGAGAAAAGCAGGCAAGGCAAGGACTGCTTTCTGCAGTATGAAGACAATGGCAAATGTTTAAACTTGAACATTAATGCTGATTTATGTACCAAATATTTTCAAGTTTCAATTGTTTGGGGGAGGGGGGGTGGAGGACAGGAAATGTGCAATATTTAAAGCCTTAGCAAAGGCCTTTAAAACTGTATGATATTCAGAGAAAGAGCTGTGGGCTGTTGTGAGATATAACTGAACTATTTTAAAACAATTGAGAGTCTGAGTGGATAATAAGCAACTACCCAGTAAATGTTTTAACCCTTTAAAACATGAAGTTTTCCACTCCCAGAAGAATGACACAAAGGTGATGTGCTAATGAACACAATCAGAAGGCATAAACAAAACCAGTGGTCGTGAATTAGGGGAAAAATCAAAATTCCACTGATATACATCCAAGTGGAACCTTACAAAAGGTGACTAAAACTCAGGCAGGGTTACACTGAAGGTTTACGGGATCTCAGCCAGATCCCCCAGTATCAGATGCAGATGCCAGGGAACACCTCCCGAAAGAAGAGAGGGAGGACACTGAGGTATCTCCTGACCTTCTCATGGGAAAGCGGGTGAAGGTGCCCACCCCAGAGATCTGCAACTCAGACTTTGACAGACAGGTGGTTGCATTTTAAACTCCAGAAATCAGTAAAAATTGTGAACATTACTTTTACTTCTTATCTCATTACATCCCAAAAATCCTAAAACCCCCCATTTTTATCTATCAGAAGGAATACATTTTGATTTTACAATTTTTCCAATATTCCGAATCTTGCTATATTGTTTTTAAATTGGATGTGAGAGCTTTGAGCTACTATACCTAGAAATGAATTCAAGTAAATGCTCTTTTTTTGCATATTTTAAAGCAAAGCTCAGAAAATTCCGTTTCTATTTTGATCTCAGTATCTGACATTATATTCAAAAACCTGCAGGAAACAATGATGTTTACTGTAAGAGTCTATTTAATGAGCCATAAAATATAGCTGCACTCAGCACTATTTAAACTTAATTTTAGTAGTTTTTCTAAATTCTAGGTTTTAGCTATTTGCATGGTTTGACACCTGTAGAACAAGAAAGGCAGACTGGTAATAAAAAAGGATTTCTGTACACTTCTTTTAATTAGTGTTGGTGCAACCATTTAAAGCTTTCTAATACAAAAATGAATTATGCTGGTTAATAAAGCCTGAAACACTTTAATTAATATAATTTGCAATACTAATTTTGCTCCACTAAAGCTTTTAGTAAGATCTTGACACTTCTATAAATAAACAGACTGTTTGCAAGAATTTTGATGAATTTACGTCAATCCACAAATAACAGAGCCAATCTGTCAGCTATTTCTTGTGATTGCAGCTATTCAGTATTATGTGTTTGGACATCTAAGAATGTAAATGTTCACTTAGGAAGAACATCTACTTCGTACAGTGACGGAAAGTATCAATAATTAATAAATATGTATTAAGTTTATTGCTTTAGACCAGTGCATTATGAGTACTGTCATGCTTTAGAGCTCATACTAGCCTGCATGACAATAAATATATTCATGTTTAAATCAGCAGTAAAATTACAATTCACAGTTGGTTGGGTTTTTTTAATTAACAGTTCTCAGTCAAAACTCTTCCCCTCTCTATCTACAAGCAGCAACGTCTCACTTCTACCAGCAGTCAAGTTGATGGGAAACTCACATTACAATACACACTTCAAAACGTGAAAGAGTCAACCCTCAGGCTTTCAGCCTCCTGCCCGTTTCCCCCGAGACAACTTTCTGGCTTTCAGTACTCTGAGACAATTTTCCCATTGTCTTACAAAAAATCTGAATCAATAGGAAGTATGTTTCTAATATATCTATATATAAATAGATGAACTAGCATAAAATCCTATATTAGCCTCTCATGTGCTAAACAAACACAAAATTTAATATCTTTTCACTTGCTTGCAAAGTAGCGAGTTTGGTAGAGAGACAGCTATTTGGAGAGTTCCCTTACTGGAGATAAAGTGAAGTTTAAAGTAGCTCTGCAGTGTCACATACAGCAATTCCCTGTTCACGTTTCTTCCCAAACATAATTTCTCTTTCCCTCAGTTCAGGTTGCTCAACCAACACTCTCATTGTTAGCACCAAGTTGCTCTGGAGCCCAGAGCACTGGTTAACTGCTCCCATCCTTTGGGGAGCAAAACAAGAGAATTCATTGTTCTGGGAAAGGAGAGAAAAGACAGATGTGCTTTTTATAGGAAGCAGCACCCAAGTATTCCTAGGAGTTGAAATGTTCAGATAAAAGCAACTTGCAGTGTACAAACTAGATGCTGAATATCCATCTTTGGTTGCCGGTTCCCAGATTTCTTGCTCTTTCTGACAAGCATGCATTTCAGCTGTTATGTTTGCAGAAAGCTTTTTTTTTTCCTTTCTCCATATGTAGATTTATTTGGGAAAGAGCCTAGTGTTCACACAAAGCAACATTCTTGCATGTTTCATAAACTCCAGGATAAAAAGCAATTATTTATTTTTCAGCGTTTTACATTAGTTGGTGTTGAGCATCAACAAACACACACACACACAAAATCACAGGACAAAGATTTCTGCACTGTCAGCTTGCATCCTGTCTCATTACTGCATTTCGTGATTTGATTCTATATATGTTGATTATGAGAAAACAATTTATTTGGATTTAGTATTCATTCGATTTTTCAGATCTATATCAGATCGTGAAAGAATATCCCAAAAGTATAGTTCTTCGGAAGACAAACACAACTTGTACTTATCTTTATATTGATGTAAAAACACTTCAAGGTAGATGAATGCTACCATGCCTTCTGGCAAAATCAACAACCGTCAAACTGAAGAAAGGAAATCATGCCTGCGTGTTTGAACAGTTTGTGGGAAGGAAGCATGATTGAAAATATTTTTTTAAAAAAAGGCAGGAAGATTCCCCCCCTCTCCCCCCAATTATTATGAAAGACTGCAGATGACCAACATGATGTGCTTTCGATTGATCACCCTCTGTAAACTCAGATCTCAATATAGTATGCATTTACAGTGTATGTGAAAATTCGATCCTAGGTATATAGGATTCTCCCCTCCAGCATAAATAATGAAAGAGGTATTTGCATGAAAGCATTATTATGAAGAAAGAGGTTCAAAACAGCACAAGCAAAACACATCAAGCAAACTAAAAACAAACTTTCCTTTATCAGATGTTGACTTGCAAACAGTACAAAAACTCCCTCAGCGCCTTAGTCACTGTCAGCTAAGGAACTGTAAGAGCAGTAAGGCTGGATTAGAGACTGCAAAACTCAAGTCTCACTATTCTGAAGTGTTCTACATACCCTGCTTTAAGTAGCCTTAATCTGTTTCTTGCTTAGTCTTGCTGACCTCTGAACAAAGATGGACATGTGTACATTTCCACCTAAGGACAGCCCACACAGCTGAATCTCCACCTTTTTCTCTGAAATACAGAAGTTGTTTAAACTAATGGGTTGTCATCAGTTGTCACCTTTCTGGTCTCAAAAGAATGAAGAGCTGGAAAAAATAGAAAATCCATTTGACCATCCATCCATGAAGGGAGAGGTTAATACTGGTCTGCTCAAGATAAGTAAGTGATGGGTATCTAACCAGGGCTTAAAAACAAGGTCTTCATAAATTTGAGATCACTTCCTCAGAACAATTAATGTTTTTCATTAACCTCCATTGATCAACTCCAACTGTATTTAGCGGTGAAACTAGGACCACTATCTGTAAACCTTGCTAAGTCTGAGTTGTGTCAATTCCATGCAGGAAAATTTTGGATTAGCAGGCACAGTATCAATAGAAAGCTTCTCAAAATATTAAGAAAAAGAAGAGAACTGGCAATCAGATATTTGACTTTGTAAATTTTCTTAATATTCACCTTGTCAAAAATGTTTTCATCTTGAAGATGAGCAAACACTAAAGATGAAACTGCACAAAGACTTCTCCATGCCTGGGGAAAAACAATATCAACAGATATTGGTACTACCAGTACAATTGCTGTCCTGCTGTTTTAATCTGTTTGCAACAGGATTGTTGCACAGGAGTCCATGGAAAATAGCTGCTGCAGTTTGCTGACTTTCAAATGCTTTTTGTTCGAGGTGTTTTTGCTATTAGGTTTATGTTCCTCTGTTTTAAAGCTGGAGGGTCAGTTACAGCAAATTCAGCAGACACGTGAAAAGAACATCAATTACAGATGACTAGTCCCTGTTCCTGCCCAGACAGTGAGGAAGACATATTCTGACTGCAGAAACGTTGAAACAAACATCTGCAAAATTAGAGAAGCCCTCTTAAAGAGTGTCATCATTTATCTGCTGTTATGCCTCTACAAGTCATTCTATGACTCCATAAAAGCAGGACATACGTAATTCACTCATTAAATCCCCTTAAGCCAACATTAAGTCTGCTGCTTATATTATGGAGCTCTTTACAATACTCGCTGGTGTATGTCACACTAAAGACTTTGATTTAATGTATTTAAGAGCTCTTATGATCCTTAATTGTCCTATTGACATTCTGATTTCAAATCTGAGATGTCAACACTTTAGAGCAAGAACAAATCCAGCTATTTCTCACTTCAAGTCAGATATTTGAAAACATGTCAAATGACAACCAAACATTCCCCTCAGATTCATCTAGTTGTCAGGTAACATCAATCTAAATATTAAATATACCTTTGCTCCTCGACCACTGTCTGTAGCTATAATTTTCTGGCAGTTAAGCATGAAACACCATCTAAAGTACTAACATATTTCAATACTCTGTAAGCTTGGTTCCACTCACCAAGAAACATTTAATGTACTTCAAAAAACCCAGAGACAGCATAATCAAAGACACAAGATGCTCTCTGTACCAGGAACAGCTGAAAAACAACTCCTCTTCTGACAGAAGAGTTGACTTTGGGGTGTGTGACATCAAACCTTTAAACCGAGTGGCACAGAGAAGGCAAAGATTGCCCGTTTTCTGTGTTTTCTTTGTACTGGAATAAGAGTAGAAGATCTTATGGGGGTCATGAAGGGAGACTACCAAGTAACGAGTGAAAATCCAAAACAAGTTGCCTGTTCAGACATCCTGTAGGTAAACTGGGGAATTTATGGATGCAGAATGTTTTAGATGTTGTGGGTTCAAAAAAAAATTGACTAATTTGTGAAAGTAAACGCTATAAGAATTAAAGGCATAACTAAGACACATATTATCATAAGTTGAGAATAATTACTTCTACCTTTCCCACTTCTTTGTATTTTCTAAAAAGAAGATGCTGGTTTTAGATAAACCTGAGAAAAGCCATACCAGTTCAGACTAGAAGTTCTTAGCTTCTAGTTCACGACACCTGAAATGCATCAGCCATAGCTTTCTTTTACATTTTCCTTTCACTATTATTCACCAGCTTTCAGACTCAAATAGCTGATGACAAATGTGTGTTGGGGTTGGGAGGAGAAGGGGCTAAGAAATATAGAGTTATTCAGAGAACCATTACTTCTTACACAGCATAAGTAATGATGACTAACAAAATCACTTCAATGAATAGAAAGTTCATTACCAAAGTTCTGTTTTTCTGGCCTAATTGCATTTCATGCTGCCATAAAATTAAAAAAAAAAAAAAAAAAGATGATACAGTAAAAGTATTCTAAGAATTCCTTCTTCCTTATCCACTGCCTGTTGCTTTACAATGGTATTGGGGGTTTTTTGTCCTCTGCCTAAAGCAATTCCTCACGTAGCTCCATTCTGGACAAAACCAAGTCTCATTACATATTTTCTAGCTTCAAGAAAAAAAATCTCTAAGTGTTAAATTTACATTATCTTATAGTCCAAAATGCTGCTTTGTGAGGACAATCTTTTGTTCTTCATTCAAGGATGTTTCCCTGATTTAAAGTACAGAGTAAATTGTACATTCTCTTGTTCAGACACAGGAAAACAATCATGCCACAGGCAATCAGCTTTGGAAAACAAATGGTTGAAGGAGGCAGTTCTTTTCATCAAAGAGCATCTTCAGTTATCCAACATCATTTCAGGGACGATCACGTATTGAAAATATCTACTGTTCTGAAAGCTTGGAATGACACGTCTTTGCAGGCAGGTAAAGGAACAAAGTGGCTCCTCGGGAGCCCAGCAGTGCACTCGCACACAGAGCTGAAAGGGACAAGGAGGTTTGGATGGGTAAAGCATATAATAGTACCAAATTCTATCATACAACGAAAATGCATTTGGGCATTGTCTTCGCTACCTGCCCATCTTCCCCTGCAGCTTTTAATATGTATGTGTCAGTCCTTTCAAGCTAAAAATGCAGTAAAGTTCAAACCCAAGTGGAGTTTGGAGCTGATCTACTAACAACTTCTGTGCTTTCTTCAGTGTTTTTTTTTTCTATACTAGATTGCACATGTGTCAGACACCTTGTCACAAAGAAACCTTTTATTTTTTCTTTATTTTTTCCCCAGTAAAAACAAACCCTTGGAAGTAAATTAATGAAGAACCAAATGGCAAAGCAGATTGGATTGTTACTACCAAATGGTGTTTCAAACACAATCTAATTAGGTGATAAAATGGACCAACATACACTGAGACTAAGTAAGCAATTTGCTGTGTATCACAGAGTGGGAGAGGCATCAGTCGTACAGGACTGTAGTGCGAGACATTTGGCATTTAGCTCTCTAGCAACTTCAATCTCTCAAGGGAAGAATAAAACGAACGAGAGTAGAGGATGGCATCTTCAAATTGACGCATCTTCATTTTCATTTTGATTTTATGATGAGTCAAAAAGCCCCTCTAATGTATTGATACTAATTCTCAGGAAAATAGTTAACCTCTGTAAGGTGTTTGACTTAGGAGGAAGCAACTCAAAGCATAAATTTAATCAGGCATTTACTCTTTTTCGACTTCCTCAAAATTCAAAATAAGTCACATCTCAGACAGAATTATTCACACACAGGAACATATGCACACGCATCCTCACAAAACAAAAGCACAGAAAGCCATCCCTGCACAGTGGTGCACCATGAAATAGCGATGCTATTAAATCTTAAGAGAACTTTCACAATACTTTTTGAATGTTACCTGCTCCCTTAATTGTGCCTTTTGATTCCAAATTGATAATATCTAAACAAATAATGAATTACATTTACAGCAGATCATTTTTAACATCAATAATCCAGCCCTAGATATTGAAATAAGTCTGGTTTAGAGTGGTTCTCCTAGAAAAGGCAAATCTCACAGCTGTATGGTCACATGCATTCATTGTCAGGTTACATTATAAGTGGCAGCAAAGATTTAGGGAAACTGAAAACTCCCACCACTCTTGAAACAAGTTTAGTTTCCTTCAGTGGCAGTCCTCATCCTACGTTCTCAGGAGCAAACTACTACCAGTATATCTATTAATCTAGACATTGAACCACAATATGCCAACACACAGCACATCAGCTCTCTTTATGCATTTTCACTGTGAGAAACAGGTTTTACAACTGCGCTTCTATGTTTATATCTCAATTACTGTATATACTGACATGAACTTTTACTTAATAATACTGAAAAATACGAACATTTGCATACATGTAAGCTTTTACATAGCACAAATACTAGCAAATAACATGCTTCTTAAATTTGTGCAGTTCAGCTTGTCAAAATAGCAAGTGTTGAGAGTAACCCACACTGCATCACTGTAATTCAGATAGATGAGCTAGACGTGTACCCGCACACTATTCTTTCAAAGATACTTTAAATCTGTTTTCAGATGCGATATGAATATTCTATGAGATTCTCTCAATAAATATTATTTAAAAGCTCCGCTAACTTTGCAAAGTACTTAATTGATGTTAAAGCCTGCTAAATGCTTAGCAGTAGTGTATAAAATTGATAAGTATTTAAGAGATTTATGTGATTAACATGGTAAAGTTAACTTTGAGGATATCTCCTAATAAAACCAAGTACCCTCATGACAGTCAATTTTTTCAGCATTACCCATTTAATTTAAATGACTTCTATTTAATATATTTAATATACTTTACCAGGATTCTACACAAAATGTCATTTAAGAAAGATGCAGAATTTCTAACATTACAGAGACCAAGTAGGTATTGACATACAAAGTAAGTATGAAAATATTTTCAAATTCTTATGCAACTGACAACTCTGCACTGACATTTATTCAACACCCGTAAGACTAATGAGTTATTATTCAATGCATGAACTTTTTTTTGAGAAGTCATTCTCATCTATCACTGTTTTAGCTGTATTGCGTAATTATAAAACATCATCCAGTATTTCTGTTACCATTTCAGGGGAAAAAATGCAAGCTATATAGAGACTCTCAGGGAACACATGTGAACACTACAAAAGAAATTATGCACTCGAAAAAAGTTCCATTTCCTATACTCATGTGACAGACATGACAACTGATGTACATCCTTTGTTAAACCTTTCCTCATCATGGAAGTTAAGATAATTTTTCTTCTACAAAATTGCAACACAGGCTTAAGGAAAACAGATACTTTTGTTTTTAAAAAGCCTTGGGTTTGTGCATCACAGCTTTGGGAAAGAACTACTGCATTCACAGGAAGCTTTATGGAAAACTGTAACAGCACAGAGAAGATATGTGACCTCTTCTCTGAACGCTGCCTAACTGTGGGTAGGTAGCGCTTTGACTTCCAGAAACATAAACAGCACATTTAATAAATATTTAGGAAAATCAGCAGTTTCTGTTTACACTTTAAGTACTTAACTTCATCATGTGATTTCATATTTCCTCAGCTTTTCACTGAAATATTCACAAAATATTTTAAACCTTTTCAGTAAACCACTGAAGATTTCTTATTTTGTACCACAAGAAACCAACCATTTAAGGACATTCAAACTTTGCTCAAACCCATTTCAGATTTCCAAACTTCCAGTTTTATTCATTGACGTATCTACAAAGCATGTATGCACTTCTGTTTCTATTCTCGATTGGACACATTCAACGAGAAATTATACTCAGCAATCGTTAACTAATCTACATAAGTGAATACAGTGCCAGCTATCTAGCAATATTTAAACATTTTAGATTTTACCATCATTTGATATTATTGTGGATTTTTTGGGACGGTTTTTTGGGGTTGTTTTTTTTTTTTTTGGTTGGTTTGTTTTGTTTTGGTGGTGGTTTTTTATTTTTAAGATATTCAGTCTTAGGTCTCTGTTTCATGTGGTAAGTTGAGCTACAACAGGCTTTGCTCCAAACCTGATTCTCAGACCACTGGGGGGAAAAACAAACAAAACAAACCAAAACAACACAAAAAACCCCACAAAACCCAAAACAAACAAAAAACCCCAAACAAAACAAACAAAAAACAAAAAACAAAAAACAAACAACAAACAAACCAAAACCAAAAAAACCCCACACAACAAAAACAAACCAACCCACCAAAAAAAAGCCCACACACAAAAAACTCCACAACAACAAAATCCTCAGTTAAATAACGTGGCTTCTTAAGGGCTCACACTGAATTCAAAAGACTAGTTAGCCCAGTGTGCTCAAGTCCTTCATTTGATCCACATCAGAGATACAGATGATGGCCGGGGCCAGGGAAAGAATTAGTTTTCTCACTCGCCGAAATTAGCTACAGTAACATCAACTACCTCAGATAAATACACTGATATAACTCTGGCAAAGAAACGCCTTCTTTGTCTCTGAGGAACAGTAAGTGGCATTTGGTTAACACCTCATTCAGCAGTGTCCTCATGGGAACGCGCAGCCCTCCCAGCCCATGGACTAGTCCAGGGTGCCAAAGTTCCTTTCAGCGATTCAGGGAAGGCAAAAACTAAAAAGTTGAGAGACACTAATCTCATATAATTAGAGTTTCTTTGGGTTTGACTTTTTCCCTAAGACTGGCCTCTTGAATCACCACACAATATTCAATATAATATTCATTCATTCATTCTCTCTCCAATCCTGGCATCCTTTAATGCCCTTTCCCATGTTTTTGTGTAACACAAGTAAGTGAAAATACAGCAGGCTTAGCAGAAGATGACTAAATACTGAATGAGCACCAGTATTTTTATCCTAACTGAAAAAAAAGATTACAAATATTATATTATTATTATTATTATTAAAGTATTAGTATTTAAAAGGTAGCTGTCAGAGTATGCACTTTATTAGGTATATCTGAAACAGGAGGATCAGCAGAAGTTGAAAGGTACACCTTAAGATTTTGTACACTATCTAAAACATCAGTATATTCTAAAGTTTCAAGTATTAAGTATCTGTTTGCCTGCTACAGGCTTATGATCGCACTCTTCAAAGGAAGAGCTCATGTCTTCTCACTGTTGTGTCAGTGCTCGATGAAGCCTTAACCAGTAATGGTTATTTCTAGGAATACATAACAACGGTGTCCCTCATTTTAAAGGACAAATAAAACCCCTGTTACTTCCCAGTTTGTAGAACAAATACAAGTGTGATTTTTGAAGCATGTGTTTCTGTTAGTTACCCCTCCTAGACAAAACCATGTAACAGAGATTTTGTCTAAATATTTAAAAATCAAATGATCTAGTCTAGGCAGAGGTTCTAAACTGTTAAGTCTCCAGTTTTTGCAGTAACTCTAGTCTCCTGCTGTGATGAATTTTTGTAGTGATGTAAGAGCAACAAACCAGAAGAATGAACCTGGGACCTTTCCAACATTTGCTAGAATTATCATTTGCAGGAGAAATGGAACTAGTTCTTCAAAACTATTAACTAATGCCGCCTTTCAGCTGAATACTCAAGGTCTAAATTCAGACTGAAAGCTTGAAAACAACAGTCTGATTTTCACTAAACAGTAAAGCTCTTCTTTCATATTATTTTATGTCTTCTGTGCTAATTACAGACTTCCAAATTAATTCCAAATGCATGTACATCAGCTGATGTTATACTTCAGTTTAGAATTTTAAGTGTCACGATATTTATTCAAATCAGGTTTGGGACTTTAAAAGCTTTAGTCCTCAAGGATTATAAAATGAAATTGAAATTAATCACAATTTGTAAAATAAAATATCGTACATTATTTTCCTTTACCATCTGCCTGGGTTATTTTTTCTTCAACCAACTTGCCAAAGATTAATTTTCTTCAGGGCAGTATAACTTGAAAATGATTATTTCAACAGCAGAGCAGTACGCTGTAGAAATACACAACATGCACACTACAGTCTGATGTCAGAACAGTGATATATAGTGTGCTTGCAATGTGAAGAATGGAAAGTGAAAATCACTTCTCTAATAAATAGCATTTCAATAGCTTTAATAGCAAGAGTGCTACAAAAGCTTGGCTAAAGACAGGTGTAGTTTTTGGTACATTAAAATGACATTTTAGGGTCACCACTGTTGTTACACCGATTTCTTAACTGAATCTTTTACAATTTCTAAATAGTGATCCTTAAATTAGCAGGCCACATTTTTAAATTCTGTAGCCATTTCAAAAGGTCTCAATGCAAAAAATGGGGGACTACTTGTGTAATAAAATCTACCAGATGAATTGCCAGTACATACAGTTGAAATAAAATATGGTGCATCCTATTACATGCAAAATGGATAAGAAAACTGAAATACGACATTGTGGTAACCCAATTTTGTTAGAACAAGTCTAGAGAGCTGCCCTAAGCCCTGCTGCCCTGGAAGAGACTGCAGCAATGGACAGACCAAAGAGGCGGAGCCCTCATTGAGGTTTGGGTTTTTTTTAACTATGGTTGTGTTTGAGTAAGGGCTTGAGAATAGC
Organism: Caloenas nicobarica; assembly: GCF_036013445.1. Taxonomy (NCBI): domain Eukaryota; kingdom Metazoa; phylum Chordata; class Aves; order Columbiformes; family Columbidae; genus Caloenas; species Caloenas nicobarica. The sequence continues at coordinate 9,757,660 of NC_088256.1, forward strand.
TTTTAGCAATGTTCTGTACAGTAAAATAAATAGGCTTTAGAAAAGGAAGATGAACTTGCATTTCCTTTTCACCGATATCCAGACAACAAGAACAGCTTTAAGAAACTTAGCAAAGAATCAGTTTTGAATAGATTCCGCACATTATATATTGGAAATTAAGACACAGGGATACTTCTCTCCTATTTATGCCTTCCTATGCAAAAGCCATGATGTAAGCTAAGTCCTTTTAGGTTATTTCTAGACAGAGGATAGTGACAGGCTTACAAAGTAAATGAACACTACACCTACAATTAAAAAACAAACAAACAAACAATCACTACCTGTTAATCTGAAAAGGAGACTGCACAAGTGCTTTAAGCACGTGCTGTGCAGGTAATACAGAAGTGGACAATCACAGTCACTGCAAGAGGCAGAAAGATCCACTAGAAGGATCGGTGCCAAATTCCCAACTGCATGGGCAAAATGCATAAGCAATCAGGATGCTTGCAGAATCATACACAAACTCTTACAGAATTTTGTGAATTATGCATGCACTACTCTAAACCGTCTTCTTTTAAAATAAGGAAAACAAAAAATCCAAAGGAACATCCACTGTAGAAAACATCAGTCAAAGCTTTGTGCCCCCACATATGAAATCCGATGAGTAAAACATCAATATTAAATGAAGATAAACGATGAAACAGCAACACATTGTTAGAGGTAATTTTTAAATCTTTCTAAAGTGTATACCAACACAAACAGCTATTCATTAAACTGAATCGAGCATGGAAAATACTGCCTAGTAGAAACAGTCTTCTCTTTTTCTCCACTGCCCCTCATCAGGGGACTTGCAAAGCCATCCTGTAACACACGGCACCGCCACCATTTCAGGTAGATATGATAAATACCGAACAACAGTGACTTAGAGCTCCATACTGGTACAGAACAACTTCAAGGATAAAAGAAGAAATTTGTCTTCACCTCTGTGTCTGTGAGTGTACAATATGGGGCTTCACTGTAAACCAGAGGTTCTGAGATAATTTGTATTTAGTAACTATGAACACAGGCCTAAAAAAAACCTCCTCTACCTTCAAATCCTCTACAATTTATTAAATAATCTAATATTTAAACTTTGCAATTCTTACTTTTTAAAAATTACAAAGTCTATCCTTAGTTTTCAATCTAGCCATGAATAAACTGATATTAAATTGTCTTGAGTGACTTGAACTTCTGTGATTTATCTGGCTTTGAAAAAAAAAAAAAAAAGTGATGGATAAAATCTACAGCTTTGATCTTTATTCTACAAGTAAGGAGCTTAAAAAAAATCATAACAATATAATCCAAAATGATGGCACCAAATAAAACAGAAATCATATCTAGTCTACTGCTTCATTATATCAGGCATCATCACATAGAAAAAAATGTAACTTTGCATTAAAAAAAAAAAAAGTAAAAAAACCCCATATATAGGCACTGCAACGACAAGGACTTATTCAACAGCACTTCCTTTAATATTAGCGCTCATAGCATAAATTTTATTATTAATGATGTTTTCTCTTTGTCTTCTGTGGTAATTGAAGAATAAAATATAATTAAAAATATCATTCCCTGTGTAAAACATAGTAGACTTCTGCTTGCTCCCTTTTTCTTATTTCTGCTCCTGCCTGCTTCAACTGCATGCTTTGCCTGGAAGTTCATCTTTATTTCAATTTATTTAGTATACTATCAGTAGTGGTCATGCTATAGGACAAAACATGTTGCCAGGATGTTAAAGTTGGTCTTTTTTGATAATGAAATGGACTGCGTGAAACGAGGAAAAAGTGAGAGAATGTTGGAGGAGGGAAAAGCTAGACAGTTGTCATTCTTTTATAAATAGTCCACAGTACATTACTCTCAGAGTGTCTATTAGTCTTTCTTGAAAATTTATTGAAACATAAAAAATCCAGGAAGCAAGGCTGGTCTTCAGGTTTATTCAGAAACATGAGAAGCTGCAAATGGACTGCAAGCCTTCGAATGGCTAAAGCTACCTTTACAATCTACTTTTGGACATCAGAGGTATATCATCCTAAAATGACAACTTAATAAGAATAAAAATTATTATTTATTTTCTTCAAAAAGTCAAGCTACAAGTAGTGGAAGAGTCCACAGGTCCGCTTCTCCTCAGATAACCTTTTTGATTTTCCTTAAGTATTTGCAAAGCCAGACAAGACTATACTTAATTTAATTCCATGAAAAGAGAGAAAGGTCATATTTGCATGAGAAAATAGTTAGGTGAGATTAGCCATCAGAAGAAATAAACTACTACATTTGCGCCCAAAGCCTACAGGTAGGACAGTAAATGGAGTTTTCTCTTTTCAAAATATTAGCACACACAGCAGCTAAAGATACTTCAAATACAATTACTTCTTAAAAGTGTACCCTTATGGAGTAACTGTGTCCAATGTCTGTCAAAATTCACATTAGAAACAAGATCATATTTTCCTACACATACCGTTTCTAAAAAAGGTTTATTTTATTTTTCTGTTTTCCTTTCAGAAGTCCCTGGAATACAGATGCAAAACAAAATAAGCAAAAATTCCATAAGCAGCCTGTTTGCCAGCCTCTCAAACTGAACTACATTAATCAAATTATTTCACATCTAGCCTATAACAAATTCACTTTGCACGTTTAACAAATCCCTCCATGACCATATTAACATTAGTACTTATGCACTGATCCAGTGGACAAATTACGTTTCACCCCGGACACATTCATGTCCCAAACTGCACAAGAAAATTCGTCTGTAAGTGATCAAGTCCTGCCAATTATTTATTTAATTTACTTGTTAACAATTAGAAAATCCTCTCAAGCTAATGAGAAAAATTCTAAAACAGGAATATACCTGTCCCCATTCAAAAGAAGAAAAAAATAAAAGTAAACCTCATAGCGTTTGACAGACAGGGTTATTTCTGTGATCCTCTTATCTCTTAGCCTGCAGAGGGATGGAGCATTTAATAAAAAACAACGATCCCACTCATATTAAAGCCATCAAGAATGACCAACTTCTTAACAAGAAAACAGTTATTATACCTCAGAAGTGCTCTGATCACCTCATGTGTTGTTTCCTATTGCAGCCTTACAAAATGCCTCAATTTTATCAAAATGGGTTCTCCATTTCTTAAATGTATTTCTTCATTAACTGATTTGTTGAAATTTAGTTACTAGTTAACATTATTAAATTCATGACTATATTAGCATAATTCATACCTATAGTACTGAAAGATACTGTGATATTCATCCAATAATTCTTCTTACGAACAGAAGTGCTGGATACCAGCACAAAATCACAAATACAGCACGTTGACTATTCCTCCTTTCCTGCATTCCCAGAAGCTTCTATCTATGCATGTCAAAAACTAGAGAAGACCACCTGCTTTGGATCTCTTGTTATCTGGATATTTCTCAGAGTGACAAATTCTGACTAGATTCCTACTATTAGCCAAGGAGTTTTGCAAAGCAAGATACAGAATTTGATTTGTATTACAGAGCATAGCACACAAGTCTCGGGTTCTGTGGAGATATTTCTGATGATGTTTCTGACAGCTTCTTAGATTTTCACTATTTCTGTTTTCATCATTTTTCAAATTGGCACTAATTCTTTGTGTGAAGTAAAATGCTCGTTTGCTTAAACTAATTCAGAACAAGCAGTGCCCAAATAATTCCCTGTGACGAATTCTTGTCCTGCTTGCAGCTGCACCATCTCATCTGCCCACCGCTTGTGTACCTGTAACCTGGCTTCTAACTCAACAGTAACCACGACTTCTCACGTCTCCTCCTCCTCTCTAGACTCTCCTGTTTATCCAGTTCATTATATTTTACACAATGTTTCAGTCTTCTGATTTTCTCTTTTACTCTCCCTCTTATTAAGACTCAAGCCTGTCTTACCTTCAATATTTCTCCCCTCCATGCACCATATACCATCTATTTCCACAAGACACTTCAATGCCATCAGTTCTGAGTGCTCCTGATACTAAGAACCACATGTTCAATTTGGATGGTACACACAAATTCCTATCTGGTTTTAGCTCTTGGAAGTTTTTTCCTCTCTGTCCCAGAGGTGAAATGAAAATAGTCAAGATTCAATAATTTTAAATAGTTTTATTCTACTGTTTTCTTCACATTTGGAGTATTGGACATAATATGAATTTTTAATTATTCGTCACACAAAAATACTTTCTCCTGCAATTGAGACATGCTTCAAAATAGCATTTCCCTCTCTTGGGTCTCTTGTATTCCATTAATTTATGACTTGCTGAGCTGCATCTGTTCGCAATGTTTCAAATTCTGGGATTCTTTTCAAAATCACTGACAAATACAGGAACAACGTACTTTATTTCAGTTAACAACTTAATGCATTTTACTAATCCAACAGACACATCCATTTACCAAGTCTCTATCATACCTTTGGTTGTTGAACCAGTTTTGCTAAGAAATACAGTTATGCAATACTTTGATGATCTACAGAATAAGAGGCAGAATGAGACTTCAATAGTCATGAAAACTGAGCTCAAAGAGGAGATAAATCAGGCTGACTGGTACTGTGGTCACTACTGGTTGCTCTTGGCATCCCGAAATGCCATAGAGGACATGAATTCACACTTTTTGGAGAGATAACGTAGCTGGTCAAGTAATGCACTAAAAATTCCAACTACTTCCAGCAATATTATATTGAAGATGTAATAATAATAAATGTGATAGACTAATGATAAGAGGAGTGAGTCATATTAGCATTATAGGGAATATCTACTCTGTATCATATTTAGTTCCAAGAAAATTATGCAACTTGTAAGGAGAAGAAAAAGTGTCACATTACTGCCAGCTAAATATATCCACAGTGCCATAACAAAGAGTTAGTTCCGCTGTGAAAACACACTGTGGAGCTGCAGTGTTGAGGACATGACACAATGAAGAATTTCAGAGAGCTCGTTCTGCATTATTTTCTCTTAATGCTCAAGATTATTCAAAAGAGAAAGGTCACGCTGATGACAATTCTTTCCACATCATAAGAAAAAGATAAATGTGTGACTAGCAGTAGGCCACTGGGTTACTATGACTCAAAAAAAGGGAATAAAATAGAGCCTTCTCAAAACTAGATCAAGAAATTAAATAATGGAAAAAATGCAGGTGCAGATCATCAAAACATTTGAAATTCTATAAGCTGGAAAACCTCTGCTTGGGACATTTAAAGTTACCTAAGTTGCTTAATAATTTAGAATCACAATTTGATTTTCTGAGTGTGTATCTGGATTCATCATACCCAATGGGTTTCTGCGACATGGAGTCAGAGAACATTAAAATATAAGGATTATGCATTAAGTCAGTCAAAGTATTGGTATGTGCTAAAGGAGCAATGGTGAATGGCGATTGCAGCGTCACAGATTAACTGGCAGTACCGGATCATACTTAATACAGACAACCATGAACTGTGTTATATATTGCAAACTAGCTCTTGTGAAACTTCTGGGCTTCCGAACTAGGATTTCTTTCATTCCTACACAGTGAGCAGGTATAATTGGACTTAGCAAAACAAATGAACAAACAAATCCAACCAAACCACACATAGCACTTATCAGATGTGAACGAAGCCAAATATTTTTCCAGTTCAGAGATTAAAAAATGCTATTCTGGAACATCTTTAAGGATGTAATGAAACAATTTTTCCCGACATGACTGTTATATCAAGGACCCTAGTATTAAGAGCTGATCTAGAACATGTGTGGCTATGAAATTCAGCTTGGTGGGAACCTGCTTAGCACAGGGAAGCATAAAAAACCACAGAAAATGTAAATGGAAAAATAATCTAAAGAATTTGGTATCTCCTGTGTTTTATGGGCAGGGCTGAGTCCTTCAAGAGAGGTAGAAAAAAACAGCTCTAGTTCATTCTACTATAGTTACACAACCATCAGGAAAAAGTCTTTTTGTCAGTATATATATGTTGCTTCAACAATTTTTTAGTTGTAAGTAAGTATTACTCCTCTTTAAAGTTAAAATTCTTGTTTTCTCCGGAGTATTGCAACAAGGCCTCCACTGTCAGGCTAATAATCATAAAGTTTATCCACTGAGCATTCCCAGCCTCCGTCTGTTTTCTGATTACTGTCTGGTCAGTTAATTTCTACATCTTTTCAGCTGGCACTAATCAGGAATTAAAAGCTGCCATCAGCTTTCCAGATACAGATTCCTACCCCTGGTTAGACAGGATTTTCAAAATAGGCAATTCTTGGCCTTTTCTGATTATCCACAGTCAAGCTCATAATCCAGTCGCTCGTATTTAGGAAGTCAAGCAATGAAATAAACAATGTTGATTATAATCTACTGGGGTTTTGATTTTGTTTTTTTTTTTTAAATCAAGAAATAGAGCAAAAAAAAAACCACCTTCAGCATTCTAATCTTGAGACATCTGTTTTGGGGTTGTAGTGGGTTTCTTTATTTTTAATTCAACTGGAGAATGGATTTGGGTGAAGATGAAAAGGAAGGACAGGAATCCAATAAAAATAGCCCTTTTTAGACTATACATTTACAATGGCCAGTACATTTTATGTCTAACAGTTTCTTTTGTGACAAGTAAACAAATTTCTGCCACATTTACTACTATTAAGAGAGTGATTAAAGAGATTTTGCAGTTTTAAATGGGTAGATTTCAGAGGGAAGGAGGTGAAGAGACCTAATAGACAAGGCTAGATGGGAAAAAACTCCTTTTTAGTTGTTTTTCCAGGCAAAGAAGCTCAGAATAAGTCTTCTGACCAGCTTATAACCATCAAAAAAAGATCACAGAGTAACAGAAATTCTGTTACGACTCCAATAATAGAGTAGTTGCAAGTTTGGGTATATTATCATCTTACAATTCACATGCACTTCCTACTGAAACCTTCATCGGCATTGTTGGTTCTCAAATTTTGCTCAGCAAACTGCTTATTTAAATTGTTCTACTCCCCTCAACATCACATCAACCAGCAGAGCTACTGAAAATCAAAAATCTTCTTACTGAATGGTCTCTGAATCGACCTGAATTGCTTTTTCTGTTGTGAGGAATGTTCTTCTGCCAGATCACACAGACAGGATTCGGGACAAGAACCGTGACAAATCACAGGAAAAGATCACTGAGGGCAGGCAGGCTAACTGTGCTCATCACTACATAGCAACAACAAAACTATTGAGATAGTATTACGTACATACAAATATATATAGTTCTAAGAAAAGTTACTTTGAAGAGTGAGCTGTCAATGACTCTTTAATAATTTTGTGTATTGAGTGAATCTCAAACTGAGAGTAGAAACCTGAAAGATACAGCCACAGGATGAAACCAGAAGTCACAGGAATATAAATGTACATGACCACTTGTGGATAAACACGGAACACAACCTGGAAAGAAACCTGCTTCAGGGCATAACAAAAGCAATGACAAAAACAAGGTTGTGTGCATAGCTTAATTGTGTTAATGAAGCCATTAGTTATGCTATCAGAAAGTTGTACCCTTAAGAGTATTGCTAAAAAACAAAATTCTCTGGTTGGAGAAGTTTCTCACCTTGAAGGATGGCAGGAAAAAAGGAACCTTTGTGAAACAGTGACTAGCTGTTGCGGAGGGGTCACACACTCAGCTCCCCATGTACCAACCAAAGAACATATGTAACCTTGTCTTTGAATTTTGTATGCAAGCCTGAATCAAAAAAAAACAAACAACCACTAATTCTGCTGCTGCCTTATTTCATGTGAAGATAGGAAGAACCACTCTAGTAGCCTGTATTGCTACCCATGCAAGTTGTTTCCTTTAAAGGGAAAGCATTAGCTTGCATTAGGGTTAGTACTGCACTGTTTGTGCTTGGTCTGGTCTCCCAACCTCAGAACTTGTGAATTTTTTATGTAACACAGCAAAATCTTGAAGCAGTCAAGGCTTAAAACAAAAAAAAAAACCACACACACACACACCACACATACACAAAAAATAACCACCAAAAAAAAAAAAAAAAAAACAAAAACCGCCACACAAACAAAACACACCGGAAACATAATTCTGACCATTACATTTCAGTTCAATGTCTACGGGAGATATCTGATGTAGAGTAAGGATGTCAAATTGTGAATCATCAGTATTGGGATGGCCTTTAAACTCATCGTATTCAGATACATGATCTAGAGGGAAACAGAAAAGGAAATAAAGATGGGACGATGATGAAAACGGTCTGAAGGAGTAGCAGAGGATAGAAGAGGAGATGATATTCTGTTGGGTAACACAATAAAGAAACGATCAGAGAACCAGGAGGAGGATGAGTGGGTGACCTAATGAGGAAAGTCATGACGCTACTGCAAAGGTTTCAAAGCTGTATTTTCAAATCTGTAACACAGCAGCTGTAACTGCAAATATTCAATGAAGAGAAGTAACTCAGTAGTTGCAGAATTTCAGTCCATTTTGCATCTTATCAACTAATTTTTATCAACATATTTAACTGAAAGCTTATTTAGCAGGATAGTTTCTTGGTGTTTGAAAACAATCTACGTTACTGTTAGTTCTTATCTTTGTAATGTGAATTTTGTGAATTGCACTAGATAGAACAAATGTTAAAATCGGTAGTCCTGAATGGTTTTTTTGGATTTGTTCACTTTATTACACCTGGCACTTAAACCCTATATATATATGTATAAATAATGGCACACATCTATAAAGTCCTACAACATCGGCAAATTGCCTGTGTATAGTGAGCAGATAGACAATACTAACTTTGTTCAAAACCTGCCCTAAAATGAGAATGAATGCAACGTAATTCAGAACATTAATTCAAAACTTCACACATATAGCACCATCCATGCAATCTGACTGGCTGATGAAAAAGGAAAATGCTTCTAGTAGCCTGAAAGAGCATAAGACTGGCTTACATTAAATAAAATAATAGCCTGAAAAGTTTTACTGACAATCGTAAATGCTTCAACAAAGGAGTACCATCTGTTCCCAGGACTACAAGTGTTTTTAAAATGATGATCACTGATAACTGACAGGAAGGAATAGAAAGCAGTAAAGAAATAAAAGGATAACAAGAAATATTTGAAATCGCTGCTCATATTTCCTTTTGTTCCCATGTGCTCTCAGACCACAGAAGGTGAATGTGATGTTGAACCCAAATGTATTGCTTTCTGTTTGGCCTCTGCTATGCACTCATTACTGCAGGAAGCTTCGCTTCACAGTAGAATACTAATACTTTCCTACTGTCACCCCTTGCCTCTTGCTGTTCCTTGAGGGCATGATTCTCCTCTTCCTTAACCTAATTTTACACCAGTAAAATCCTCTTGATTTTAGTAGAACTTCTTTTGCTTTTCAGTAGCATAAACACAAGAATCAAACCATCTTTTCTAGGTTTGCATAAAAACAAAAAAAATCACTTTTTATGTGGAAGTTCTTCTGTTGTCAATACAGTACATAAAGTATATCACTTGGTAAATGGGAAAATACAAGTCTGAATTATTTAGTGTACCAGACTTGGCTGATGTTCTAGAGAAAGTGCCTCAAGTACAATGCAGTGCATCCCTATTTTATACACCATTGAACAGAACATCTACAAATTGCCCTGGAACTCGCATACTGCCATAGGGCTAATGACATTATTCCTGGGCTGTGGTTACTTCTAATGCTCTGCTAATCGTTCTGTGCTCTAACATGCTCTGGAGGAAAATCTGTATGTTCCCACAAAGTCAGAAAAGTCCCACTAATGAAATTAAGTGAAAGGAATATAATGTATTTTTGTCACTTTGAGTCCCTTAAGCTAAACTTTTGAGGGTGAAGCACATGTATTATTCAACAGGAAAGCCTTAATTAGTGTTTCTTTAAAATTACTCTGAGAAAGGACTAAGAGAATCAAAATAGTCCATCAAGATTGTTGAAAGTGTGGCCAAGTAAATCTACAATAAGCTGGCATTACTGTACTGATGTGCTTTAAACCTACTTGAAAGCTAAGTAAAGACAAGTGACAGTAAATCAAGTTCATTTCACAGAATATTCAAGTTGTTTGCCATGGTGTACACGACCGTAATTTTAAGCAAGGTCTGGCACTTATTTTTTCCTAGGTTATTTTTAATAATATTACCTGATTCTAAGAATCCGGAATGCAGACTAGAGTGCATTTTAAACAGCAATAACTCAAAGCCTGGAAAGGGCAAATGATTAGTTTATTTTAAATAGGTCTATGCAGAAAAAAAAAAAAAACAACACGAAAATATCTCACATTTGCCGATATTGATTTCCAAACAGCCTGATTCGTGACTGTAATTGCTTTAACAGACCATTGTCTACAGCTTGTAAACTTGAATCAACGTACATCCCTCTTTTACTAGAAGATCCAAAAGTGTATTGATTCAAATGTCATCTCTTAAATTGAGATAATCTTTTTGAGACTTCAAACTTAACCTGTTGATTGCCTCTAAGTGACATGGGTTCAACACTGTGCTCAGATGAGTCAAACTGTCCTTGACAGTTCTGACACTTTAAATAGTTGGGTTTGCGCTGACTGACTCACTGGCAATGGACTCATTATCTGCAGTGCTATGTGGAACTTGGCCGACTGGATTCTGACCTGGGGAGTCTTCATCTGCTTCCGAGCAGTGGGTTGCTGTGCACCCCTACTGATTTTCAAAGTAATTTCTGCTTTTGTATTTCCTAATTGTATGCTTTTTATTTCCTATCAGTCTCCTCATGGGGCTCCTTTGTGCTGCAGCCAGCAGGTGACACCCTTGACATGATTCCCTAGAGAGAATCATTGTCACTCCCAACTACTTATCCAGGAGCTGCCTGGTGCCAAGCTTCACTCCCAGCTGCTTTTTGATGTCCTCCATCTCGAGCTCCACAGAGAAAACCAGTTATCATATAAATAAAGTAAAATAGAAGTATTAAGTGTCTGATTTGGGTTTATAAACCCATGTTCTCCAACACAGGATGCACAGCTAAGGCTGGCCTGCCGAGCAATGCACCAAACTTCTTCCTTCTAAGTCTTTACAAAAGTCATAAGCTCACTTACTTGGTGCTGGTTAATTAACATAGCAGTAATATTGGTCTTCCATAATCTGCGCTATTACCATGGTTCAGCAAGCAAGCCATGATTCTGCACTTTTTCAACTATGTGAGCTCTAGAGGTGACACAAACAGCAAAACTCTGAATTATTCAACGTCTGTGTGCGTGATGACCCCATTTGACCTTTTGTTTGTAATGTTGCCAGTTTTTTAATCCTTAATCCACTCTATTTCCTATGAATTCTCGGAAGACTTCATTGTACATTACACTGACAAAAAACTTCTCCTTTTAGAAGTTTTCATTTAGTTTCTAACAATATATTTTACACTTTCTTGAGCATGACAGAAGTAGACAAGAAAGTGCCTTCAGGAAAACTCCAAGAGAACATACTTCTTAGTATCCATTTTGCTCTTTTAGAAGACCTCAAATCTCATTGGTCTTTCTTAAATACATAATAAGATAGCAATACTGCAACTGTGCAGTTTATTATTCCTAAAGCTTTTTTAAAACACATGTCTAATCACAATGGCTCCTGTTCCGCACTTGTTATTCATTACTTCCATCAAAGCCACACTTCTGGGGGAACTTAGCCTGAGGAAGGAACGCAGGGTAAGCAAAGGTGATTACTGTAATCCATTACTGGGGAAATACAAGAAATCCAAACATTTTTCGTCTTCACATTTAAAGAAACTTTTAAATGTAGATTGTGTTGAAGCACTATGTTCTTAAGAAAATTCTTCTGATAGTTAGGAACAAACATTAAAAAATAGTCTGAGCAAAAGTTTTAATCGAAGCACAGCAGTATAGTTGTACTGAGAGAGAAATTTTTCAGCTAAAGTGAATTTAGAGTGTAGCCCACTGTTTTAAAGAGTTGTAGAAATACATATTAAGCCATACTACAGTTTATAACTTCGTCCTGTTATAGTCAATGCTTACAGATAAGAAAACGTATTCTTTATAAGCAACATAATATGCTACATGCTTGACTGAAAATGTGCTTTATTTCTATAAACAAAAGCCTCACTTAGTAATCCACCTCTGTCATTCAAGGTTGGTCACGCCATTTCCATTTCTTTATGCATCTAATTTGAATTAGATCATTGCAATGTCTGTTTGCCACATCTAGAATATGAAGCCACACTGCACACAAGCTTCATTTCTGGCCATGAAGACAACCTCCAAGGGAGTTTGTGATTCCTGCTTTTGGAACAATCAGCGCCAGATAAGCATTTTAGATCTTCATCTTGTGAACTGAGCTCCATTCATTGTCTAAGCAGTGGCAACATCCAGCCATAACAGGAAAGCAGAGGGAGAATTTACAACAGAATATAATGTCAGCATCTTTGAGCATACGGATTTATGTTGCCAAAAAATTTTCCTCCCTTCCTTTCTTTCTTGACTGCTGTATGAGATACACACCACAGGTACATGTTTAATTAAGGATGCCTCAAAAATCATTAAGGGAAAACATGTTCACAAAATTCAGATAGCTAAACAAAATGCAAAATAAAACTCATGTGCAAACTAGTTTCTAAATCAGAAAATATATGGTTAATCCCTTTACCCAATCAAGTTTTGGTCAAATGACCCAGTTTGACAGAAAAACCAGCAGTTGCTTTCCAGTTTTAGTAATATCATTAAAATTCCCTTAGGTTATTTTTAACCTTGGTAAAGAATACAATCACTTCATTTATTATTTTCCTGCAATCAGGGGCTAAATTCCCAAGCATGTTTTCTAGACTATAGATATCATGACCAAGTATGTTACTAATTTCTGAATGTAGCTAAATCACACTTTTTTATTGATAACGCTTTGTTTTGTGACATCATGCCAAGTTGTGTCTACGTTTATACAAGTTATCTGCAGATTAGCATTTTGAAACTTGTCATATTATTTCTGTGGAATTAAATATATAAAACAGAACATATTTCTGCATATAAATGACAATTCTAGATAATGTTAGCTATCAGGTTTCAACTTTAAAATGTATGAAAATAAACAAAACCTCAAAACTTCATAGGAATTTGGGCAAGGACCCACTGGTCCAGTCACAGACATGGACTTTGTACCATATATATTGATTATAGCTCCTGTTACGAAGAACATACAGCGGTAAGAATCTATCAGGTTTCCTAACCCAGCAACACTCCTGCAAGTACCAGGAGATGCTTCAGCTCCACGGTCCACTGAGGGAGACCAGTTCCCCTGAACTGCTCCAGGGCATCTGCCTGATCTCAATGTGAGCCATGGAGGAGGGGAGAGGGGAATTTGCCCATTGTGTATGGCTGAACTGCTCTTTTCTTTGTGGCTGAAATAAAAAATGATATAGAGATTTCTCACTTCAGTGGTTGAAATATATTTTCCTGGGTTGGCAGAATACAAGGCCAGTTTAAGAGACGTTCCCGTTTTTGCAATTACCGTGTAATGTCACTACACTGCTACTCACTTTGAATTAAAATAACTGTTCAGCTGTGTCAATTTATGCTGGTGGATCATTTCAGTCCATCATTCCAATCATGCATTCCCTGTGTTCTGCTGAGTACACAGAAAGAAACTGGCCCTAACCATTATACAAGCAGATCAGAGATTTGATTTTCTCCTCTGTCTTTAGGAACGGCTGCAATTGCGGTGCCCGTTCTGAATGCCATGAAAAAATGTCGTATTTTTACATTACATTTTTTCTGGTTTATGTATATTTTAAGATATGGAATAACAACAAAACTCATCTCTGAGTGTAGAGAATATATAAGCTAGGACCCTCAAGCACCTTAACAGATGTGCTAGAATGCCAAATCATCCCTCACATTACCCAAAGCATAACCATAGGCCTCCGCTCCAGGTATCAAACTTGGTGAGAGGCTGGGATCGCCAGAGGCAGTGGAAGCAGAGTATGTCTTTTGGTAAAACTCAGTGTTTTCTGGGATATACTATATTTCTGGAGTTCATGACTTACAGGTCACACAGAGTTTTCTGTCACGCTTTAACATTCACACACTGTGCTTTCATTATTCTGACATCACCGAGACAACACCTTGAAAGATCTCTCTGACATTCTTGACTTTGTGTGAGTATTTGTATACAAATGCACAAAGGCTTTTTTACCTGCTTTTAATTATGGTTTTTAATCCTGTCTATAGCTGCAGCTTTCCTGGATTATAAAACCTCAAAGCGAACTGCATAGGTACTATTCATGCTATCAGAACAGGAGTGGATGAACTTCACGAAATAAAAATAAAGATGCAGATAAATCTATCAGGCTGCCACAGTGTACACCTTATAAATAGGTGGATGGTATCTATTCATCATGCCTACCTGCTTACAAAATAAAGAAAATCAGAACTTCAAGAACATCACTCAGCTGAGATTGAACCCTTTAGATCTACCTTAATTACAAAAATTTGACAGATACTATCTGATAATAAGACTGGAAATGCAAGTGATGGACTTCTCTGAATGAAGACACAGACTTTTATCTGGCATCTTTCAGAGTCAAATGGCCAAATTTTGCATTACCACTTGACATATCTTTCTATTATCTGTAGGAAAATGAAATATTTAGAAAATTGGAAGGCAAACTGATTCACGTTCTATTGGTTTTGGGTGCTATTTCATTCTAAATAATGGCAGACTACGATAAATACCAAGTCTAAACATTTGTGAGGGAAAACGTAGATTTTATTTAATATATTCAGCAGGATTTGAATGTGATTTTTTTATAATCACATCTTAAAATTCCGTCCCCTCCCCCCTTGTTTTGGAATGGAGTTTATCATAAGTTCTTCTAGCAATAAAATTAAACCTCATTCTTATTTTCATTGCCATAAGATTTTTTTTTCCCCCACTCTGTTCACCAAAGAAGCTCCAACTGCCTTTGTCTAGGGTGTAAAGGTTTTATATAGCACATACCTTTCCCAGTTCCTTGATTTTGATTCTCAAATTAGAAATAAGTATTGCATTCAAATTTTTTATACTTCAGTTATATTTTACATACTAAATAACTTGCTACATTTATATTTTTACACCATTATCTGCAGTTTCACAGATGGAAAATGGTCTTTAATGTCCATAAATTGTCAAATCAGCATTTTGTTTTCTTTTTAATTACTTTCGTTACAGCAGAAGGAATGAAGAAACCTGGCATACAAACACACAAATTAGTATCTAAGTTCAGAGTATTTTAGAAGATCACCAGAAATATTTGTGGAAACTGCTTTTGTATTTTACTAAACTTGGGCTACTCAATTGCCTAGATAATCTATAAAATATTTAATTGGATTTATTTCTTATGACTATTTTAAGTGATGTAAAAAATATAATGATTACACATTATCCTTATTACGAGTATGAGAATTAAGAAAATTAGAAGAATTAAGAAGCTTCTTGCCAGATTGCAAAAGTTTGGTACATTTGATCCTGTTACAAAGGTGAGAGATGCATAAAATTAACCATTACTGAACTCATTAATGTTACAATCTTTTAAAGCTTAAAGACTTCAGAAAGTATCTGACTGGAATCTCACACCGACCAGTGAAGCCAAGCAAATTGTTCAGCCAAAGCCTCTTCCTGATAATAGAGTGGAGTAATCATGAAATGAATGTCCACTTCTAAAGTAATTTTGTTGCTAAAAAAGTTATTACTGTTGAGCAGTTAATTGGCATGAGAAATTCCAGCTCTAAGGAAAAAAAAAAAAAAAAAACAAAACACTAAAACCATGACGTAACAACAACTACAACAAAACACCACAGATGAGATGACAACACTCTTTCATGTTATTGTGACCTAAGTTAGGCCTAGTCAGCAACGTGCTGCAGCATATGGCTGACCTCACCCCACTTTCAAACTAAAATGCCCTTTTTCTGTGCTTTTACCTTAGGAGAGCTTCTGTCTACAGGTTAATTCAAGCAAGAAATATTCAGCAACAAAGAGAAGGCCTTGGATTTGGCTTCTAGATGGTTGTGTCAAAGGGCTTGTACTCAGAAACAGTTTCACATTCCCTAGCCTGTCCTTTAGCAGGATGCTTTTGTATGGCATTTAAGGATAGTACAATTTTAAACAGTCCAAGCCAGGCTCGCCTAATCATTATTCAGACTAAACTTTAAAAAAATACAGAACTGCAGGATTCCCCATGTTCTTCCTTTGTAGGCATTTAGATGTAGAGTGCTATAATATGGAAATGAGGGATTATAGATCAATCAGTAGCAGAATGTAAGAGAAGCAGTTTCTACCATAACAGACACTTTCAAACTTCATAAACTTCATTTCTTTAGCCAGGTGGAGCTTCAGGATGTATGTAACCACAACAGGTAAGAGCAGTAAGGTTGTTCATTTTACATGTTAACTCCTAGTCCAAATCTCCAAAGAGACATTTACTCCAGACAGGGGTAAAGCCAAATACATTGTATTATTAGTACAGCTGTATAAACAAGTAGTAAAATCAGTCATATTTCCAAAGCTTATAACCTTTTCTTTCCAGGGAGATAAAGTCTGTTTTGAATGTCTGTTTGAGAAAACATGCTGCACAAAGATATCTTGTCCATTCTCCAGTTACCATCACTTTTTTCAAGTCAAACCAGAGCAGAGATCCATCATCTCATGGATAGTTAATTGAGAAGATCCTCTTTAGGCATAGTGAGTCGGTACATATCTAACCCAGTCTCAGATGCTTTCTAGGTTTTGCTCTTGATTTCCCTCTAATTAATGTGTCCCATCTGCTGGGAAAATTCTCCTACTACTTAATACCAACACCCATCAATCAATGTTCCTCTCTTTAAGAGGTTCCATCACATGCTGCTAGGCTGCATTTACAGGGTTTTATTAACTGTTGTACAACGTAAAAAAAAAAAAAATCCTTAAAAGATAAAGTTTTAAAGACGTTTTATTTGGGGAGATACTTTTTTTTTTAAAATGAGATTCCTATACAGTATATACTCTGAGTTCTTTAGAGTGGTTCATTACATTCATTTTGCTAAAAGGGCAATTTTTCTTAAACTGTGAATTGCTGAAGGATAACTAAAGAAAATTGTTTCAACTTAAAATCTTTCTGCTGACCACCTAAGAATACTCAGGGTTCTGAAATGATATAATTCCTTTAAATGATGAATTACAAGTAAGGTTATTCCCTACTACATGTAACAATCGGTTGACAATTTGCAATAGTGATTACTCTGAAATTTTTTTCAAAAAGCTTGCAGTGTTCTTCATATGGAAATATAGGTAATGAAGATTGAAGACTATTAAGCCGCAACATCTGTTCTGCATGTAGTCAAACTAATAGCAATGGTTTCCAAATGGTGAGTTCCTATCCATTGCAACTAAGACAATCTATGAATGTATTTCTCAGACTGTGGGGATTCAGACTGTTCCAAACAAACTGCTGCTTGGTTCTACTGTGAATAGGTTGGTTAAGATTTTTAATAAAAAAATTTTTTTTTTTCAACAAATTTTGGGATGAGACTGAACAGATAGTGCTCCAAGTGCTCTTCAAAAACAGATCAATAAATCTCACATTTAAAAGTTTCTCATCATCCACAGTATCTAAATCTTGCTCTCACATTTTTCTACTGTATGTAATAATGGGCAACATTTTCAGTAAATGCTTGCTCTTTTTGTTTGCATGAGCAGCATGTTATTTTAATTAAATTTAAGATTTCCCACAAAACATTCACTAGATCCTGTCTGTCCTTTCTTGGGATGACCGCTGAGGATGCAAAATTTAGCATCACATTAATCATCTATCTTTATGGTTCAAATGCACATATATTGTAACTTCCTCTGCTAAAATGGAAAACAACTTTTTCCTTCGCTTTCTCTGCTTCCTAGTAATCTCCTTTTCATGAAAAGTGTTCAGATCATCATTCCTATGTTCACAATTCCCTCCCTCTCCAAGTAGCAAGGTAATAGATCCATTCTACCTCACTTGCATCCATCCGCTGTCCTAGTCCTATCAAAACGGAGAGGTCTTGTTTAAACTTAGATTCATCCAATTCTGTTTAACCCTTTGGTAAGAAAGAAAGCCCAGTAAATACATTTAAGTAGCAGTGGATTAACAAAGAGATGGCCTGATTTCAATGTCTCTAAGCACAGGCCTTCTTTACTCTTGAATGTTTAAGTTCTTGTAATTATTTAAACTTTTCCTGTAGACATCTATAAACAATCAGTGAAATAAATCTATATGTACACACACATCTCTACCAAAGTAATTTCTGCTTCAAATTTGAGAATGAAACTACAGTTTAATTTAATGTAACGCTAAGTTTTGCTTAATGTAATGCTTCTTCATACAGACACACTAGAAATTAACTGATTTGATATAATGTCATAAATTGTATAATTCTCAGTGTACTCCATACCAGTTTGGCATGTGGCTAAAAAGATAGATCTCTAAATTGTACAGAACACTGAAAAATTAAGTACTTTAAAATAAATCAATATGATATTAAATAAAAGGGTGACAGTAAGGGAGTCATCTGTAACCCTAGAACACAATGGTTACTCTTCTGTACTGAAAGCAGAGCTAGCCTGCATAGTTTTGAAAAGCCCATCTTAAGCATGTACAGAAGTAAGAATTTCTGAAGAACAGAAATGATCTCATACTCCACCAGTGACGCTGAGCAGCTTCAACTCTGAAACAAATGTGGTCACCTCTGAATTCATTCTAAAATATGAGTTCTCATTCACTAGGATAATAAAGTTCCAGTGCTTTGATTCACTAAAAGTAGGTAATAGAGTTAAAAGCACGTAACGACCCTTGTTCCAGAACTTCAACAATTCACTAAAATACCTCTATTACCGCGTCTTCACTTTGTTGTTCAGTACTTGAGATCATGCAAAGATGCTTGGTTTCCTATAAAACTCAAAAAAAAAAATCATTTCCTATAAAGCAATAGCAACCTTTTGCCACTGAGGAAAGAAATGAAATAGAAGTTGTCTAAGTTCAGTGAAGGACAGATGATTCTAAAATTTTAACCTATAAAATTTTGTAGCTAAAATTAACACAGCAAGATAGGACGAAAGAAACCAGTAGCAGAGACCACTACACTGATTTCAAGGCATGTGAAGAAACAAAAATAATCTAGAGAAGGGCATTGGGGGGGAAAGAGAGATAACCCTATAACTATCCAATAATGAAAGAAAACTGGACATAATGAAAATGAACCTCCATTAATATGGTTTTCCAGAAGATTTTTTTTGTATAAAATTTCAACTCACACATCAAAGTGAGTGAGAACTCAGCTGATTGGTTTGCTGCTGAAGAGCTGCAGATTGCTTCTGAAAAAAGAAAATTGTGGGGGACTGCATTGCATTTTTAAAGGTTAGCAAGACACCTCATGCTGATATTGTTTGTTCTCATTTCACAGGGCTGCTTCTCTTGAGGTTTCATCCCCCTGTAGTTTTCTCACAGTGCAAAGCTGTGTACAAATATAATGCAATATGATGTATAGTATCGCAAAGATGTCTTTACAGAATATCATTCTACTTCATTATTGCACTTTTTTCTTGGTCTTTTATTCATACAATAAAAGTGTGCTATTTCTTTAAACTAGAAGAAAGCAAATGAGATGAAGCATCAAATAATAACTGTACCTTTGATTTTCCATTAAAATAAATTTAAGATGTGGCCTTGAAGAAATAAAAATTAGCCAAATAATAAACAGTACTAACAGCAATTCTCTTTGAAAGTATACTAAAATGCAGCCAGCAGAAGTAATTTCTTTGTCAAATTATCTTAAAAGAAAAAAGATGAAAATACAGTCTGGGGTTGTTTGGTTTTTATTTTGTTTTGATTTTTCCCCCTACTCTTTAAATGTTGCATGTGAGTATGAGGACTACTCAAGAAGGTTCAGGTTTGAAACCTCTCCAGTCTGAAAACACATCACAATGTAAGAGCAGCTTCACCGTACCACTCTAATACATATAAACGCTGACATGATGAGAGCTCCACTTACACTGAAAACGTAGTTCAGCTCTCAGATGCTAATTAGACTTTGAAATCCTTCTGAACATCAAAATAAATGTGTTAATATCACATGGGATGGCAGTTTATCAGATTTGAGATGTCTGTCTCTGGCAACAGTAAAAGAGCAATAGACTACTTTGATAAAAGGCAGAATTGTATTACAGTGGAGTTTAATTTCAGTTTTCCCACATCACAAGGTCCTTTCCATCCCACATAGTACTCCTTCCAAAGGAAGGATAAAGTAAGAAATGCTTAACACATATCAGAATTCCTGGACTTTAGTAAAAGCTGTGCAAAGCAACAAGTTTCTTCTGCTTCAAAAATTTTTGTGACATTTTAGGTGTTTCTAGATTTAACTTGGATAAAATCCTCCCCCTCAAAGAGTTCACTTCCAATCTTCCTATCACCTCTACTTGCAAATTGAGCTCCTACACTTTCGCATAAAGATGTAACTGTCCTGCTCAGTCTTCCAAAGGTTTCTGGGAAGAGGAAATAAGCAAGTGAATACGACATTCGCCATTCACATACCATCTCAGAATTATTACACTGACAAATTATCATTCTTAGTCCAGTTTTTCCAAAAGCAGCCCTGGTGGCATAATCCAGGAGGAACATGAACGCTTTAAAACCATTAACTCAACTTAAGCTTTGATAGCAGTATTTATATAGCAAAATATCTAGTGTTTTCTGGAAGCAAGTTCTCTGTTGGACTGCTTCTCCCAAAATGTTTTGCTGCAAGTTACCAAGTAGCAGCATAGGAACACAGCTCAAGGAGACAGACTCCCACTTCTCTTCCATGACACAAACTTCATCTTGTAAGGATGTGTTGCCAGAGGGACTTACTGCACTGCCCAAAGCTTCACTGACTGAGCTCAATAGTGACTGCCCTCAGAATGCAAAGTGAACAGCATTTTCTGCAAAGGTCAGTTGCTATCAAAGGAGACAAAAACATGCATGCTGACACCTGTGAACTTTGTAAACAAGAAAGTGATTTCACTATCCGCACCACCTGAAGACAACATTTCTCACTTTCTCCTCAGGCATAGTTTTTGGTTTACTGGAATGTACCAGGATCCACTGCAGGTTGTCTGCTGGCAATATGGAGACGTGCTGATATATTAAATACATATTCTCCAAAATCCTTGTTCTTTGTTCTTTGTAAATATACTAGTAATTTATTACTAGTATAACACCCAAATAAAAAAGCAGAACTAACGCACTTGAATCTTTATCAGCTTATATTACAGTAAAGGAGGTGAAATCAGACTGATGGAAATACACAAAAGTGGCATAATGAAGAAAAATTACTTCAAAGGTAAGAAAAATCACTGTAATGTAGTGCATAAAATGTTTAGTCTACAAAAGGAAGATCAAATATCAGAGATTTTCATTTCTCTTTACACAGTAATATTTACTAATATTTCAAACAACTTCTAACAACATACATGGAATAAGCACCCTTAGAGTCAACGGAGGTGAAAATATGAGTACAATACTCCAACTCACTTTGAAAAGTGCTCTCTGCATTATCTATCATTTAATTACCTCAGTTTCTTCTAACTCAGAATACATCATATGCCAATGGTAGTGAAGGCCACAGCTTCAAAATGTTCTCAGCTTTGTGAGCCCTGGTTTTTAAAATTACTTTTGTATTAGATTTCAGAAATCATCTTACTCAGCTTTAGCTACCTAAGAGCTAAGTGTCCACCCAGTTTCCTCCTACAGTATATAGACCAAGGATAGTTACAGAGCGTGATTCATTCCAGCTTGTGCCAGGTACCAGAGACAGTTACAGCAGCTGATTCTCTCTTCCTTCAGCTCCTACAGAAGAAATTAATTCCAACCTAAATCCTTCATAAAAAAAAAAATCTTTATGCTACCTTTATAGCTATTCAAAATGGAAACTATTATCACTTGGAAGAAATCACTATGAGATGTTGACATCTGTTTTCAACATCGAGCATTACCTAATACGAAGTGAATAATAAGGCTGTGTGTGCTCTGCTGCTTCTACCTGAGCGTGACAGTTGAGTTCTAGGCCTGATACAATGTATTTTCTGACTCAGCATGTCAGTCAATCTCTTCTAAATTTGCAAAGGAGAATTAAATAACCCAAAGATACTAAAAAAAAAAACCAACACACAACCAACAAACCAAAAAACCCCAAAACTAAAACATTACCTCATTGCTTTTCAGCACTTCTCCTACTAAAATTTTCACACACCTGGTTTTGGATATCCTCTCAAAATTTTATGACAATATATCCTATTCATTCCCTTTTCCTTCTCACTGTCCTCTTCTGGGTACAGCTGGTGTGGCGCTTGCCTGTAAGGTTTTGCAGTTTACATTTGTCTCTGTACTTCAACGGTTCTTGGTTGATCCAGCTGTAACCATTTAAGCTGGATCAACCAGTACCTCCCTTTCAAAAACAAAATTGCTATTAAGGTTTTCTGACCATTTTTCTTTGTCTTCCAATCTCCAGCCACACTATGGCGAAAGCAAAAACAATTACAGAAAAGAAAATCCATACAAAGGCTGCAACCACATGCAAGTCATGGGACAGAAACAATGTAAGACAATCTGCCACAATCCCTACAGTACCTTCAGCTGGGAATTCACATCACTTTTTTTTTTTTTTGACCATCCTGTTCCAGCTCCTCACTCCCTGTCCTGAATAACACTCTTAACAAAATCAGGTGTGTTATACTGCCAGATAAAATCAGAAACAAACAGAAACCAATTAAACAATTAACAGACTAATAACCCTTACCTATCTTCAAAAAAAAAATGATGACAGTCATGAACTGTTATACAAAATTGGCATATGGCAACTTTTGTTTCATTGCACCTGATCTGATTTCTTCACTCATGGCACCTAGTATTAATACTTCCAAGGTGTATAAATTCAAAGTGACTAGTCAGATATTTTTTCCTCTGGAAATAATTTATGAAATAGTTATATTGAAACAAGTCCAAGTACTACAGAACTTCTTTGAAATAACAGGTTATACAGATTTACCCATAAGGTTGTGACATCCATTGGTAAATTCTGATTAACAGAATATTCTGTATTTCAATATGAAAGAACTGATCCAATTTTTAAATTATTTTGTGGATCAGATGAGAAGCGACTGAATTCAAGGTTCACATTTCAGCAGAGTACTAAACTAAATACCTCCATTAAATATAGATCTACATTCTTGACTTGCAGTCTTTAAACCTGCCTGATGGAAAATAAAGAATAACTGGCATTTTTCATCGGGATTTTATCTTGATAAAAATCCTTTTTGCAGATATATTTGATATTCATTATGTTCCTGTAACAGCCTCTGCATCTCGAATGTTATCAAACCGTGGCAGAATCTTTTCATCTTAATAATACAAAAGTAGACTTTGTGTTCTCAACTTTACTTTGTTCAGATTACCAATAGGGAAGTTTTGATTGACACAGGGAAAGGAAAAACAGTTCTGATTAAATCTCAGAGCTTTTATTTGGGCTGATTTCACAAGGAGAAAAGGTTATCGATCTGTTATGACATATGTCAGATTTTTCCTGGCCATTATTTTTTATATAGACCATTGGACAATTATTTTCAGGAATAAGTGTAGGTATCCTTCAATTAAGTTGTGCATTGTGGCTTTGATGAATACCTTCAGTTTATCAAGCAGGCAGATTCTGTCTTGCACTTCCATTTCAAACGGGACAACAGCGAACATGTTGTTCAGCCCCCCAAACCAAAACAGACATGTTTGACATTACCTAAACCAACCACATGGGATTTCATCAAAACACTAAAAAAACAGTTGCCTTCAACTCTTTTTAATTGTAGTTCCATATGATGTCCACTCTAATAACACCCAACTTCTGGAATGTAATGTTTCATCAGTTCCTATAAAAATTTCCCATGCTCTTTCAGTGTTGCTTTTTGTTTGGTTTCGGGATTTTTTGTTGTTGTCTTGTTTTTCCTTTTTTTTTTTCCCCTGTTAGAGAACGGATAAAAAGTTTCACCTTCTAAAAAGATTGTAATTACTGTACTACAATATTTCCCTGTATTATTGCGAACTATGCTCCGAGTTTGTGTATTGCTCAAAAATAACTTCAGTATAAGCACATATAACATACAGTAAAGACAAGTATCACTCGTAAGTAATAAACAATAATCAGATGAAGTTTGTTATAGCTAATGTTTATACTTCGGACTTTATGTTAATATGATATTCAAAATAGTTCACTGCTCTCTCAATACAGTATTCCCTTTCTTTGTTCTAAAATATTTATTTGAATCATTCTAATGCAGCATTAAAAGCCACAGAAGTTTTAAAGACAAGATCAAAGGATGTCACTAGTCTGATCTTTTCAAATTGACTTACAAATCAAAGAATAGGATACAAGTGCCTGTCATAAAATATTCTTATTACTAAAAATTCCAATAAATATTTGCACTAGTCCTGTACCCAGCATTGAATCATTTCAATCATTCATTCAATCATTCACCGAATTTGAGGTTCTAGCTTACTTCATACCTTCCACCAAATGGCCAAAGAGCTGTAAAAAAGTATATGTATAGCGTCCACTAAAACCAAAAAATGATTACATTTGCAACTATTCAAGTTGTTAGAGTTACCTTTTAGACTAACTCAATGCTTCAAAAAATCTTTCAAACAGAAGTTTTTAATCACAACAGATTTGCAAGCAAGAACTGCATCCTTTCCCATGTTTGTGAAGTTTTCCTTCAAGGGAATTTCATTTCACCTCTTTATATGACACAAGGAAGAGTGTTAACATAGAACGTACTTTCTTTGAAGTATTCTCTACTTTGCTGCTGAGAAGGAACAAACCCTTAAAACTTTCAGTGTGTAAAAATGGATTGTGCATGTTGATTCTGTTTGTGGTACATGTATAGATTTCACTCAGGCAGTGAATGCTCTCTGAAAATAAAGCTCCGAAGGGGCTTTGTTTTTTCCATGATAAAATTTTAGATTCTCCCATCTATCTCAAGAAGAATTATGTTCTTCATGATTAAGATTACTGCAGTTCATTCTATGAAATTCCAGAGTTATCATATCCTCAAGTGAATTTAATAAAGCTTAGCCTTAGCTGCTCTTGAACAGCAGCCAAGCATTTGATTTGTTCTATTTCATTTTATTCATTTATATGCATCTCACTGCCATCTGGAATCATAAAAACAAATAGCTCAAGCAGTTAATGTGTTAAAAAGGGGCAATGAAACAATGAAATATTCTCTTCCAATCCTCCCAGCCCCCCCATTTACTCTGTTTCTTTCATATCTATTTCAAAACTCATGTTGCCATTTCCTAATTCCAAAAAGACTTTCTGTAAGAGGATTGAAGGACAGATGTTGGAACCCTTACACAAGTGAGCACATGCTGTCTTATCCATGTTCAGTGTTTCAAAGCCAAAAATACTTGAATGAATAAATCATGCTTGGTAGCTGAAAATGAACAGATAACTGCATCACTGTGTAACTTGTACACAGAAAACATCAAATGAATATTTCCCCCTCCAATCTCATCTTTCTTAATTGCTATTGACAGCATTATTCTGTCATTTCTATCTCCTTTTAATATCCGGCCTTCATGGTAAGTTTCTGAAAATGTTTGATTCGCTCATTGTTTTGTAAAACAATCGTGACTATGTCAACCTACTGGTGTTTTCACTAGTAGAACTAGATGGAAATCAAATGAAAACTAATGACATATTTATACAATAAAGACAAATACAAAAGCTGGTGAGCCACACAAGTGAGTAGATAACAGCGTTGGTTTGGGTTTTACTCTAAAAACGCACATGAAGAGATATAAAGTATTTATATCTGTAAGTAAGACTAATTCATTCAGATATTTATGCATATAAGTAGTGGATTGATAAAAACAAGGATCTGATTTCCACTGAGACATCTACATGTACTTGAGGATCCAGAAATATTAAATATTTGTACTGACATACGAATGTATTAATCTCAGAGAATTCTGAGAGTATCCCAGAAATGGGCTGAAAAGGAAAAAGTACTTTCCTGAAAGTACTGACTGGCAAAGAATCAAATTCTCCCAAATATGTTTGGTTTACAGCATTAGTTTAAGATTTACTTGCGTGAATATCCACGGATTCTGCATTAACAATAATATGGAGCAACACAAAAGAAATAGTGTGACAATAGAATGTACTACTGTATGTACTAAAAATGCAGAAGACATGAAGATTGAAACAGATGTAGACATGCCTGGTGAAGCCTGACAGGACAGCTGAAGACTGTTCGATATCTACAAGTGAAGAGGAAGATGGAGACAGAGACAAGAGTGAGACGGTGCAGAAGGAAAGAACTGCTCCAATAGCTTCCTCACGTGAAGTGGTTCCTTTTCCTCATTCAAAACGAAGCCATTTTCAAGACACAAAGGAAAGAATGAAGAAAGACACACCACCTGGACACACCAGGGCCTCACTAGAGCTGATTGGAAATTTTCACCTTATGCCATCATGACTTTTTCAACTGGGAAGCCAACAAATGAGCCTCTTGATGAGTGCTCACAATACAACCATTCCAAGTACGACTGAGCATACTTGCTGTCTGGGATACAATGCCCACCTTTGCCAAAAAAAGCAAAGGAATACGACTGAAGGACAATGACTGACTGTGATCTGCTTCAATGACTTCTGGTCAAGACAGACTTTGCTGGATTTTCTCTAAGGCTCCAGAAAAGGTTTCACTGGTACTCAACTATTTCATATCAATCTGTAAAGTACATACATGCTCTTTCAATAGAAATTAAACACAACAAGGGAAATTCCAATTAAGATGGGGAAAAACTTTTCACCATGGGGGTAGTCAAATAGGAATTAGTGTTTCAGAAAGGTTTTGGAATCTCAACCCTTAGAGACACTCAGAAGTCAAACCAAAAAAGATCCAGAGCAAACTGATGTATAACAAATTAGCCTGGTTTTGAGCTCCATGACTGGACTAGGTGACTTCCACACGTCCCTCTGAAACATTCTATGATTCCATGATCTGTAATCTTTAAGAGCTCTGATATAACAAATAGATGTATATTCTGTCACTCACCAACACATCTGAAATGGTTTTAATATATTGTCAAAGGAGATTTACACATCTGATATTAACTACTTTGGTTATTACCACAGTGCCTTTATGAAACGTCAAGTTGACACAATGCCGAGTGCAAGAACCAACGTATGTCTGGACTGTTACATTAAAAAAAATCCTCACCCCATAGTTTCAATATATTAATGTAGAGATAGGGAAACATAAATAAGATAACCCTAAACCCTCTATTAGAGACCAGAAAACAAGAATCTCATGGTGTTAGACCATACAAGTATTATTTTAAACCATGAAAAAACAAAGATAATATTTGATAAACAGGATATGAAGTAACTTGAGTTAGGAAGTTGGCCAAAGAAATAATACACAGAAGTGGTCTTACAAGAAACCTGATGAAGAAAGGGAATAGAACCAGCAAAGATCACTTATCAGGTATCACTACACAACTTTGGCCATATAACAGCCAAAGAATGTTACTACTTAAAATGTATTCAACACACACTTAGAATTTACTATCTTTGAACTAGTAAGTTTGAAGGAATCTTCAAGCCTAATGTTTTCAAAATCAGCAGGTTTGGTGATTTGCCCCTGTGAAAGTCAATATCAATTTGTTCATCCATCTTTTTAATTACTCACAGTGTCATTTTGCTAGATTAAAATAAAGATCTACTTTGGGCCATTAAAAAAAAAAAATGCATTTGGCCATGCTACTAAACAGCAAGAAGTATCTTGGAATACTCCCTTAGAGAGAAAATAAACATTTGAAAAGTATTAGAAAATTACTTTCTTTCTGTATGTGTATGTATAAGCTTCTACAGTCCTATAATGTACAAAATAGCAGTTACAAAGGTAAATATTTCATGTGAAGAATAAAGATCCACATTGAAGCTATTATCTTACTTCAATGTGTCTAATGGAACACACTCCTGAAAAGTACCAGGTATCTGTATTTAGAAGAGTGGCTTTCTGCTTCTTTTGGGGAGGAAAACAGGATTTTCTTGCAGGATTTCTGGTAAATCCATTGCTCCCACTCAGTTCTAAAAAAATATTATAGATCAAGCTGACTCAGCATGGACTGTAGAACAGCAAATACAACAATGCTGATCACTGCTGCTAATACTATCAGACACAACTTTACAAGTGGCAGCAGCTCTCAGTTGCAGCTCTCACTGAGTTCTGAGTTTAACATGAGTTGGGAGAAACATTCTAAAAATTGTGGTGGTTTTCACTTCTAACTTCGAAATCAATAGCAATCAAAATCTCAGCAGGCTGTAGAAGTTGCTGCCTCCTTTCTGCTAAGTTTGAGAACATAATCCAGTGTTTTCCTCCACTCTTGGAGTTTTGTTTACAAATATACTTATTTAAAATAGAAAAGCACTTTCCCAGCTTCAGTTTGATTCATTGGTATGTTTGCTACAGATGCTTCTGAAAACAGAAGACAGAAAGCAGAAAATGCTTATGCATTCTCCAAAATTAACAAAATATTCAGATTTATTCTTATAAGAAGCTCTTTTTTAAGTTCCACTTCTGTCAGGAAATATGTAGCTGTTACTTTGTATTTAATTTTAATTAATTTATAATTTAAAATATCTAACATTATTTAATAATGAAATAGCAGTTAAAGATTGTGATACTATTTGTCTAGAATACGAGGGTTTTCTTTCCCTGAATTGCTTCTCCCCATAAAGTAAGTCTAAGTCGCAGAAGGTATGTGTTTTCCTGAAGATTTCCAGTTACTCAAATACTCTGAAAGGAAAAGAGGTTCCAAATTATATTCACCTGTTTGAAATACTTCTATCTGTGGGTCATTTGCTTATCTGAAACACACGCACTAGTGTCTGGTTAAGACCAGATTTTGTCCCTGGTTGTTTTCTTTTTAAGAAAAAAAGGAAGAAAGGAAGAAGGAAAGAAAGACAAAAAGAAAGTATCAGTCCATCAATGGTTTAGATATGGACCTAAGAAAAGTATTTTTGTGTGGGAAAGTCGATGACTGGAGTCTTTCCAATCCGTACTAGTGTCAGTGTGTCTACACACCTGCAACTTATTTACTATTAATGCACACAGATAAAAGCTTTTGTCCTGCCTGGACAATAAAAGGGAGGACATTCCTTTGAGGAAAAGTATTAAATTCAAATTTCATGTCAGACTCTGGTGATCATACCAAGAACAATGACAACATCACAGCCCAGAAGGAAACAGAGAACACAAGCAGAGGGCAATTCATCCCTTTGACAGCCACGGACAGAAAAAGCAGACAAAGGATGAAAACTACACTGAGAAAACAGACTAGAATTCCACTCATAATTCTTAGCTGCAATTCAGTGATGGGAAATTAAACCTCACATCTTTGATATCATAATTCAGGTTTTATTGGAAATAAGTTAGTTGAGCTTTAATGAACAACTTTGATAAAAAGTTTTGGAATAGTGGGAGACAGTATTGGAATGAGTAAAAGTGAAATAGTGGGAAAAAAAAAAAAAAGAGAACCGCCATTCAAAACTGCACTTGTGATATCATATCCTAACCTTCAAGCTATCCAGAGTCACTTTCTAGTAGAGTGAGAACCCAGTACATTCTCAGAAGGGAAGACCAACCTCTCCAGATCTCAAAACGACGTGGTAAAGTGGAAACCTCAGCGCTTGGCTGCCTTTCCTAGCCAGAGCTATGGGATACTGAGATATGCACAGGTCTACAGTATATACACCCTCATGCTCTTTCTTCATATACACCTGCACACAAAATACATGTAGATACATATAAGCACTATATCTCTCTCTCTCTAAACACTGTATAAACACACACGTAAACATTGTTAGAAGACCAGAATTCCTGCTTAGACCAGATTTCTTCGAAGAAAATGTAGAAAAAAAGACATGTATTGCTAAGGAGTGTGAGGTCTTGAAAGAAGCATATTTCTTCAGATAGATCACTAGGAAGCTTTACTGGACTTTATGTGTGCTGAAGTTATTTTAATAATTATAGCTCCTAATCACTGTAAAAAATATCAGCATATGTACAGATCTGCTGATGTGTGTGCACTAAGCAAACAGACCACAGTGTACTTAAAAACTGCTTCTCCAGAAGTCATACAAATATTATCTTCAAACAAAATTTATTTTAGAAATAAAGACATAAAATGAACAGTGCTCAATAATTCAATATGAAAGCAAAAAATATTTTAAAAATTCTTTAAAAGATTTTATAAATAATACTGAAGACCAAGATATACTATAAATATATGTTTTATGGTAAAATGGGAAATCACTGAAAACATGTAACCAAAAATACCCTGCAGCTTACAGTTTATGTTAGAAAAATAATTCTATTTACATCACAAACCAGATTAGTTCCTGACAGCACCGTACTGCCCTTCAGCAGTCTTCCACTCAATTAACTTCAGAAGGATTTAAAGATATCCTCCAAAGTCCAATACATTTTCTGATCTGACAGGCAGCTTTCATACAAACTGCAGATTGTGTGTCAGAGCTTCACCTTGGAGTGACTCACTTGATACCGGGCCATGTCTGAGAACAAGTGGCATTGAGCTTTGGTCGGCACACACCCATATAATATGCAGGCATCGACAACATGCCACAGGATGCAGACCAGCAAATCCGAGAGCCATCTCTGGCTGCTGGCATTGTAGGGCTAAAAGCAGCAATGTGATTAATTTACACTGTAAAACTACCAACAAATAAAGAACTATTATTCTTGCTGAGCCACATGTAGCACTGTGACTAACTAAAAGCAAACTCTAGGACTATCTGTTGATACACTTGCCAGCACTTGTGACATGGGTGGCAACGTGCACCAGGAAAAAGGATGAATCTGAGATGATGCTGAGAAATAATAATTGCAGTCTAAAGTAAAATAAAATAACTTGGAAAGTATGATTGATATTCCAAAGAAAATATAAAGAGTTTTCAATTTCAAAAGCAGCATTTGGTACTCTCCATGATTCTTGCTCATAATTTACTCTGACTTCTACGCAGTCAGAAAATAGTATTTCTGTACGTGAAGACACTTGAGCAACAGAGTTGGTTTTCAGAAACATATACCTATTTTTGACTCAGGATGCTAATATTCAAAAAAGGAAAGAAAAAGAAAAAGAAAAAAAGGAAAAAATTTTAAAAAGAAAAAAGAAAAAGAAAAAACAAAAAAAAAGGAAAGAAAAAAGAAAAAGAAAAAAGAAAACAAAGGGAAAAAACCCACCACCACACACAACACCAAAAAACCCCGCAAAACTAAACACATAATTTTTTTTACTCCATTTAGCCTTCACATCATTAAGAAGTGTAGAAATTGGTATTTGGCACACATACATATTTGGTCAGTACACGTACAGGCTTTCAAGAGACTTCCATTAACCCATTTAACCACCAGAAGGAAACGAGCTCGCTGAACAAGTCTCATGCCAGTCTATGAAAGAATTACTTTTTTAACAGTGATACTTAGATGTAAGAAAACAAATCAAAACAGAGGAAACACATGAAACTGAACCACTTAAGAGGTTGGTGGTTTTTCCCTTAGTGCATTTGGACCATTATTATATTTGGCTGTGCTGACTCATGAGAGAACTAGAAGAGGGAGATTACTCATTTGGACCAATAATGCAACCACTTGATGTACCTTTTATTTCATACCTCTTAACTTTTTGGAAGTTTAAAATCATCCTAGATTCTTTGAGAATTTTTTATTGATGGACTGGAATGATACAACCAGTGAAACGCTAGGAAAAGGTAGACCTTCAGCTAGGTTAAAAGCAATAGAAATTTCATGAAAAATATTTTTTCACTGCAAATACATAACTGGAACTTTTAACTTAGAAATGTACTTATGAAAGATTCTCTTCATACTTTGTGCAACTGTATATCCACTTGAGATGACTAAGTTACATCATGCTTGAAGTTAGATTAACTTAGTCCAGTATCTCAACTCACTCTCCCTCGATTAAAAAAAAGAAAAAAAAAGTCTCAATGTAAGCATTCAGATTATTTGGAACTTTTCTTAATCAAATATTAATTTTATGTATATGAGTTCTCATCAATGAAATTAAACTTAATTATCATAAGATCAGAAATCCAATTATCAAAAAAAAAGAATTAAAACCAGAAACTGCAAGCCTGTGAAATCCTACTGTCTTCCTGGCAAACATCTCTGCTAGGCCCAATAGTTATTACTCTTAACAATTATCTCTGAACTTTTCCCATCACCCACCGACAAAGCACCTACACAAACAATTGTAACAGCAATAAGCAGGACCAAACTTTTTTACACTAAACAATGCTTCTTGAATAAATTCCTAACTATGTCAGGAATGAAATTTCCACCCAAAGCAACTGGTTGAATTATGGCATTTAGTCAATAAATATCATTACTGTATGTCTAACCACAGCAAGTGTTGGGCTTTTTAATTTAAAGCACAAATGCTGCAAGGGTATGATAAATAGGAATAGCAAAACTGTCTTACAGATACACAAACTTCTTCCCAAGAAAATTACTTCAGTATCAGAAATGAAAGATTTTCTGTAACAGTCATAGCTATAATTATGCAATACAATATGCTAAATTACAATACGTACTTCATTATTAATAGAATTTATTTTACAGATCAAATAGCCAAATACACATTTTCCAAAGAGCTAGATAGCAAATGTGCAGGTAACTATAGGCAACAGTCATGGTAGACATTCTGCAGTCCAAGAACTGAGGCAATGTGATTATTAAGTACAAGCCTATAAATATCTTTACATCAAACATACAGTCATGTGTAAGAATTCCATGTTGTTGTCTAATTCATGAATCATTAATAACTTTTTCTTTAAAAGAAAGTTATATATACTGTATACATCCCAGTTAAAAGTAGTGTATCTCATTTTATTCTAGCAAACTAATATTACATGTCTTCATATAAGTGCAGAAAACAGGGTTCTTTATACTCCTTTGCTTCCTAAGAGATTTTTGCATTGCATATGAAATTCTAGTATTATAGATGATACATATTAAGCATTACTCTCTAAAATGTGAGGCCATATACAAGACTTTGCAACCAACCTGCAAACAAAGCTATGATATTCAAATTTATTTTTAAATGACCTCTGCTAAATAAAAAATTATAATGTAAAAAAAAAAAATCATTAAAAAAGTTAACTATACAGAGAAATAATTTGGGGAAAAAAGGAAAAGTAGGCTATTTTTTGCCCCCCATGTGCCGGCTAACAGTGAAAAAAGTATGCATGCTATTTCCTATTTTATCACATTGAAAAGTAAGCCACTGGATTTATGACTTTTTTTCTTAATTAAAGTACTTCAAAAGGTTAAATGTATGGCACCTGTTACACAGACATTATCTAGATTTCAGCAAGCAAAACGCAAATTAAATTTTATTTTTAAAAGTGAATACTTTCCAGTTATTTAAAAGGTGATAATTTATTACAAAATGTGGATAAGAAAGCAGAAAGTACTCGTTTTTCACTCTACTATTCTGCCTATAAAATAAGAAAGCAGTGATTTGATCAATTCTATTTATGATCCATAGCAGCAATATCATCATTAAAAATATTATGGAATAGATATAAATAACACTTCATTCTTAACATGTGTAATGGTGCTATAAGTGTCAACAATTGGTTTTTCTTTTAAATGCAGGGAGTATAAAGAACTTTACATTCTCTTTTTAATGTATGAATAAAATTTATTGCTCCCTTTTAACATATTTATAGAAACAAAATTCCTAATTGTTTCAACTAAAATAAATAAGGAAAAAAATCTGGGACAAGAACACAAGCAAAATAAATTTACCATAATTGCCAACTGTGAAGAAGGATGGGTCACATTACTTTTTTCTTAGCAAAACTATGTTATAGAACACTATAGCACAATGTACTAAAATTTGTCTTTTCTTTTTAAAAAATTCTTGCCCTTGATACCTTTCAGTAGGGCAGCTTCAACAGTTCATCGTCACTTCCAAACCCCTCAGGAGATCAGACGATAAATTTCTTCGGCAATCAGAGACAGGACAAAGGGCTTTCTCGTGCTATTTCCATGTTTTCATGTTTGCTGGCTTAACATCATTGTGTACACGTACGACTTCAGTATATAACATCAGATGCGATGACGTTCAGAGCTGGCAAACAGAGAAACAGCATGAGAAAAGCCCTTTCCTGCATCACTTTCCCCATATATTGTAAAGTTTGTTTCCAAACTCCTACTATGTCAATTACCATATGGTCTGCGAAGTACTGAACTATTGGAGTTCTACATAACCAACCAGCTTTGCTCTGTGTGTGTTTTCAGGTTTCTGTACACAAAGATCTGTACACATCTACATACCCATCACAAAAATGCTGAAACAGGAGCCAAAGAAATGGCCTTTTTTTTCTTGCTTTATCAGCTCAAAACCCCAAGTGCTGTTGCAAGATTATAGCTATCGGAAGACTACCATGCTACCTAGAACATGTTCTACAGGATTTTAGCTGATTTCATTCAAAAGAGCACAAACTATTTTTATATGAAGAGTTCTTCTGCATCTTTAATTTATATAATCAAGAGTCAGAGTCCTAAAAATTCCCAGAAATTAAGCCATTCAGATCAATTATTTCTGAGGAAAGAAAGCACTTTCAACACCACAGTCACCAAGACACCACCCGCTCACTGGTCAGGAAATTGCTACCAACTGCAATACCTTCTGGGAGAAAACAGAAAAGGAAAGAAGTGTGAAAATTAAACGGCAGTTAAATCAGACTTTATTGTTTACAATGGTTTATAGCTATAGGTCATTTGAAAAAATAAAGTTGGGTCACAGGGAGAGAAGATTAAACTTTTCAGTTATCTCACTTAAAAAATAAAGGTGAAATGCACTTAACATTTGAGAAAATTTATGCTGCTACAACCCCAAGGCAAGCTGCTGTTAGAGAGAGTTGCGTATTGTTCCATCTTGCATAAAATTCACCCAATTATTACAGCTGGAACTTCACCTAGCAAGTTTAGTATAAACTCAGCCAATGAGTTCTTAGTGGGGAAAAAAAAAAGCCTTTGTTTTCTCTGAATTGGTTTTTACTTAAGTGTCATATCCAAAAACTTTCGTTTTTTCCCCTCACACAAAACAATAATTTCTTTTTTTCTTTTCTTCCCATTTGTGCTCTGGTTTTGTCTTCTACTACGAATCAAGGGGGCACATCCCAGGTATCTTCACCCATGCTCTTCCAGTGAAAAAAATAGATATTAAAAGAACAATTCTCATTCTTCAAAGTGTTCCACTGAGGTAAAGCATTTTCTTGACCAGCCTTACTTGAGCACTACTGCTCATTTGAGTGTGCTCGCTAACTTCCAAGCTGCAGACTTTCACTTATCCTTCCATTAGAAATCTTTTCTCCAGATGTGTACTTCAGTTTTCTTCTGAAATGTATATACCTGGCACCGTATTAGAACTCTCAGCCAGAAAATTAAGAGAAAATAACAGGAATATCTAGAATCAGAGAAGTCTATTTTGAAATGGCTTTTAGGAAGAGCTTATATGAACAGCTATATAGCTGATACTCTTCTTTGAGCGTAATTTACTCTGTATCTGTCAATGCAAAGTATCAGTGTTATCTCTAGACTTTTTCTCATACCAGAAGCATCAGCACTGCCTACCGATGATTACAGTATACAAGATAAAACTCACTAGTCTCACTGTTATTAAACAAAACAATAAATCCCACAGCTACAGATTTACATAACAGCTGAGTTTTGAGAGCTATTAGTTTCAGGAACAGTGCAATATTCCTTCCATTCACATCCTAAGTACACTGTTCTCATGGTGAGTGAGAAGCTAGAATGACATTTCAGGACATTTCAAATCAGAATCAGAAGAGCAAATATAACATAGCTGGAAGCAAGTCTGAGCAGTTCCTAGTGGGACAGTAGGGCCCCAAAAAGACAGTGTATTTTAAATGAGATCTACTGCCCAGTCAGGTTTCTGTAAGGAATTCAATGTCTATCTCCAGTTAGTTTCTAACAAACAAGCTGAATAGAGATCACTGTGACATCTGAAATTTCTGTTCCTAAGTATGGATATGTTCACAGATGATAGAATCCTGGCAAATGAAATAAACTAATGAAGATCTGCATTAGTAAACATGAGAAAAATCAATCTGCACAACTGTTCACTCCCTCAGCGATTTCCCAAAGATGATACAGTGTAATAGCAATAGCGCTAAGTTAACAGACAGCCGAAGAGTCCACCTGGAAGCAGGGAGAACTACCCAAAGGTACAGAATCATAGACTGGGAGCATAGAATCAGAGAATCACCTCAGTTGGAAGAAACCCTCAAGATGAAGTCCAACCGTAACCTAACTCTAGCACTAAACCACGTCCCTAAGAACCTTGTCTAAACACCTTTTAAATGCCCCCAGGGATGGTGACTCCACCACTTTCCTGACCAGCCTGTTCCTGTGCCTGACAATCCCTTCCATGAAGAATTTTTTCCTAATATCCAATGATTGCACCTTCCAGCTCTATCAGGGGAAGAGCTAGACTGAAACTGAACCAAGTCCTCCAGTGCTGCTCTCATGAACTCTCACACTTCTTCACTAGCACAAAGTCAGATAAAACTTGTTCTTAAGTTAAAAACGACAACACAAAAGGTCACAGGACCCTTCCTGAGTGAGCAGGTGTTTATTTTTGAAGATTTCTACTGTTCTATAGTACACATTATACTATTTTCAAATGAAAAGAATGTCTGAAATAGCTCTAAGTAAGAGACAAGAAGAAGGAGGATGCACAGAAGTTCTAAGGAACCTTTGTGGCAGTAGCTTCTTTGAACCAAGCTACCAGAGACAACATTGTCCTCTATAATTATGCATATTTTGAATAGACAGGTTGATACCTAGACAGGCACTTGATTTGTCTAAATGTTGTTTAACGTACTTGAGCAAAGATTTCAGATTTTAAAATTGTGTTATGTACTGCATGAAAATTAGACTGGAAAAACCTTTTCTTTTCATCATTCGAATGCAAAAAAAAAAAGTGTCAGTATGGAATACTTCACATAGTCTGCTCTCACTAAGATAAATATCAAAAGCAATTGAGCTTTTACAAAGCTTGCAGACAGATAAATTCTAAAGGTGTTGTATGTTTTTCTTCCAAAGAAATGCATCTTTCTATGAGGCCTATTATTACCAAAACAATGAAAATTCTATGACTCTAAAAGTCAGTTTGATTTCTGAGTCTCCAAATATCCTAGATTGAAAAATCTTATTATGATTAAGCTGCACCTTCATATTTTTTCACTTTGTAAAACTTGTTTAAAAGAATTATCTCTACAACATCCCCAAAGTAAGCATGCTACTTTGGAGGTCTACTGCCTCTAGTATTTATTACTTCCTACTGTTTAACTTCAAAATAATATTAACATCTCTCTCCTTTTCCCTTTCTCACATACAACAAAAGCTGTATCTCTCCCTCTTAGAAGAGATTACATCAGGACCATACTTTTCCCTCTTCACCTTCATGTAGTTCATGATCCGATGCATCCTCAGCTCCTTCAGGAGTCTCCGATTCCTTTTCCATAAAAATTTCAGCTGTTGCATTGCTGTATTTATTTACCCACATGACCACTAAAGAGATATTTTAGCGCTTTTTTTTAGTAGAAAAATCTTTCCATCTTCTCTTGCATGCTTTTTGAGTACAACTGTTATAATGACTTTCTGTCATTTTATAGATCACTTAGATAAATTTAGCAGTAAAGCAAAGACATAATTTCCTTTCTTTAACAACCTAAATCAATAGCATTCAGACATACACAAAATTTAGAGCTTCAAAAGAAAGTATATTTTTAGCTGTAACTCAAGAGTATTTCAAGTATCTGAGTAGAAAGTCTTGCATGGACAAAACCAAGAACAGTTGAGATGTGTGGCCTGTTAGTACGAGCACCCATTGGAAACTGAAGAGATCTTCACAGTGGATGTGATCGTCTTAACCTCCTTCAGAGAGCTTTTGGCTTGACCAAGGAATGTATTACAGTAACCATTAGTGATAAAATAATTTTTTTTCCCCCTCACATTAGACATCTTATTTTCATTTTTCAAATTAGCACATCTTCCTTTTCAACTGAACCTATTATCCTTCAATTCTCCAGGTTGTTCTACAGTTTTCTGAAAATTCAGAGACTGCATGACACAAATGCATAATTAACCACAAACACCCTGTTAGTCCCAGAGGCTGGAGGCTGGCAGGACAGTGTGACATCTGATCTGTGGCACAAGCTTATTTTGGTTGGTTTTGTTTCTTTACTGGCTACCAGTGATAACTCTTAGTCTGTCCTGAATAATCTTCTATAGCCCCACAGGTGATAAAACTATATAGACTGCAATATACACAATCAGGTTAGGAGTAAGACTGACTTTTAAAAGACCCATTAAGGTTTAAGATATACACTTCTTGTTTTTACTTATGATGAAATACAATTGTGCCTTTGTGATCATGGTCCAACACAAAGGATTTAACTCTAATGGCCTTTCCTGCCCAATCTATATAATTAAACACATTAATGAAATTATTATATTTTATTTAAATAAGTAATAAGAATGTGAGTTCATGTGTTTAAAGGTAAATGTAGTTTTCAAATTAGTATAAAGAGCCATTGATAGTGAGTAGTTCTACTTTCCCGAACAATGCGATCACTTTCATATAGAAAAATACACCTAAGATGGATAGCTGTAGATCTAACAAAATCAATATTAATATTAATCTTTTTTTGATATATTCAGCACACCATAATAATATAATTTCAGGTACGGCTGTGTGAAGATAAGCTAGTATCAGGTAATGAGTACTTAAAAAAAACACCAAGCTAGTTCTATTCTGCTCTTCCAGATAGGAAGCACCTGTCATTGGCATTTAAGGTAGAGATTAAAAAATGCTCTTTCCCCCAGCCAACTTCTGCAGAAGAGAACTGCTTTCCATTCTACTTTAAAAGCCCTTTCTGATGGAAAAACTATGTTAGTAAAAACCTAGAGAGTCACAAGCTGGCTTTTTTTGTTAACAGCATTACTGCGTGACAAAGTATATTTGAGCAGACAATGGAAGAACCT
The DNA here is from genome assembly GCF_036013445.1 of Caloenas nicobarica. NCBI lineage: Eukaryota > Metazoa > Chordata > Aves > Columbiformes > Columbidae > Caloenas > Caloenas nicobarica. The sequence goes on from NC_088256.1 coordinate 9,796,780, forward strand.
TTCTGGCTCAGAGGAACTATATCAGAATTCAATTGAAAAATCACTTCGATCAGACCTACAGAAATGCTGAGAACAGCACCACCCTCCTCAGAATTATGAGAGTTCCAACAGATGAACTTGCAAGCAGCTCTTCTAATGAGCAGAGATGAGACAAGCAAGAAGCTCTTCTAATTTAAATTAACACATTCAATTATCTTTAATATGAAATACTCAAATAGCAATGCTTTTTTGCATTTCTATCATCTTAGGAAATTTTTTGTTTGTTCAATTTCTGTTAATGCACCTCAGAAGGAGACAAAAATTTTATAAAGAATAGTGATATGGACTACTGCACAGTAGTCCATGATGACGACTTTGAATGGGGAGCTTTTCTAAGGCACATTTTGTTAGCACGATAGTGGTAACAAAATAAAGCCCCCACAAAAATTCCAAAACCTCAGCTGGAGCAAAAAGCCTAATTAGTCATGCTGAGGATTTGTTCCTGAGCAATAGTATGAAAATATATTATCAATAATATAATTAACTTTCCTGAAATGTTAGTCTCTTTAATGATTAATTCCTTCAGCAATTCAAGCTTAACTAGAAAACTGTTTTCATTGAAACTTTGTGATATTTGTGAAGAAAAGTAAGCAAATGAGCAGCAAAGCTTTATTATTAATGAAACTTTCCAGACATTAGATTCAATTTCCAGTGATCTAAAGCATTTCTGTGGGCTCTTAAAGAATAAAAGATACTTTGGTTCTCATTTTTAACTTTAAGCTAAAGATTTAGATATTTTCTTTGCTGTACTCAGCTTCTGATAAGCTAATATCTGTTTTATCAAGCACAGCAGCAAATAAGTCAGAGCAATTATACTGATGCTTCAAGTTTTTCCCTAACTTTGCCTGTCGACTGTGTCATTCCACCAGACCTAAGCAGTCCAGTATGTTTCCAGTCTGAAAATGACACAAACTCCCAGAGGAAAATCCTTGCCTGCTTTTGAGAGACCCTGAAGTAAAGCTATGCCCAAATGACGACTGCAATTCCAGACTCCATTAATATTAAGAACCACTTATCAGATCCTGTAATGCTTCATTGCTTTCCACCTAGTCTAGATCACCCCAACTCTCAAACACGCAGTCCCGAGGACAGTCCCACAACCTCTCTCTGCCTTCCTACACTGGGTACTGTCAGGATGCCGGAGTGTCACACTGATGCCGGAGTGTCACACTGATGCCGGAGTGTCACACTGATGCCGGAGTGTCACACTGCCATCTGCAGTCAGCAGCACCCGCCAAGGCAATCACTCACTACCGCCTCACCGCCAACACTCAAGTTTATTTTCGTTTTCTTCCTTAACACCGATGAATCTCAAATTGTTTACTTTTCAATGCCTCGGTCAAACATGACCTTTCAAACTTTTAATCCTTGCAGAAAAAGTGATTTTGCAGTTCTTACAGCTAAAGCTATAGGAATGGCAAAGTAAGAAGTAAAAGACAGCACCTTAAAATTTCCATTACCTGTCTGGTGTGTATGGGGCCCGGCGTCTTGAAGCCTCCTTGACAGCTGCATTCAGAAACACTGTAAGGGTCCGAGCTGCTGGATGAGCACTTGGAGAGGGAGTCACAACCCACCACAAAGGTGTTATCTAGAGGCAGTTCCTGAATGACGTGGTGCTTCTTGGGGGGTACAGGGGTCTCAGGTTTAATTTGAAAGGTAGGCTGTGGAGAAGCAGACTTGTAGTGCTTTGCTAAATCTGGGCTATCAGGCTTAAATGTGGTTGGTGTGGTGGCCCAGTTATATTTTCCCATAGTCTGTTCTTCTAGCTCTACAGGAATGTCTAAAGTGCCATTTATGTGCTCATGGCCAGGATCATCAGGCTTCGATTCTTCAATAGTCACAAAGTTGAGGAGGAGGCTTTTTGGGGAGCGCTTCTTCTTCTTCTTCTTTTTCTTGATCTGTCTATTCTCTTGGTTTGGGGAAACCCATTCACCACTCTGCTTGTTTTTTTGGACAACCTTGTGCCTAGGTGTCTGACGGCACCGTACTAAAGCAGTAACAAAAATTACCAGAATAACGGTCATAGTGCCTGCAATAATGGCAATGATGATCTTGACATAATCATTGGTTTGTGGAGTTATCTCACCATCCCCAATATTCTGGCCAACTGGAGTTTCCATATTCCTCCGCACCAGCTCTTGTACGTAGGAACTATTGGTGACTGTGTCATTCACAAACAAATGCACAAGAGCTATAGTATAAAGAGACTCCGGCTGTCCTAGGTCATTGACTTTTATCACCAGTCTGTGCAAGCCATGATCTGATGTAATTACCTTCTCTTTCAAAGTAATATTTCCTGTTAATTGGTCAATTGTAAATAAGCCCCTTGAGTTCCCACCTATGATGCTATAGCGGAGCTCTGCATTCATTCCTGTGTCATTATCAACTGCAAAGACTTTAGTAACTACAGACCCTGGACTGGCAGATGTTGGAACCAACTCATACGAATAATTAGATGAAGGAATAACAAAAACAGGCCTGTTGTCATTTACATCAACAACATTGATGGTCACCTTGGCCGTTGAGGAACGCTGCAGTCTTCCTCCATCCACAGCTTTCACCTGGAAAGTATATGACCCCTGGTGTTCCCTATCAAAGGTAATATTAGGTCTTATCACACCAGTAAGTGGATCTATAATGAAATTATCTCTACCATTTAATATCGAGAGAGTGACCGCAGCATTCTCTCCAGAGTCAGCATCTGTAACTGTGATGAGCCCCACTGTGCCATACATGGGTAAATTTTCTGGCACATAGAAATTATATTCATTATGTGTGAAAGCAGGGCTGTTATCATTCTGGTCCAGGACAGACACTGTCACAGTAGCATTGGTCTGCAAAGGTGGCATCCCATTATCCTTAGCCAACACAGTGAAGGAGTACCTGTCTTGCTTTTCTCTGTCCAGCTTTCTCACTGCCGTCAGAATGCCTGTGCGGCGGTCAAGGTTGAAAATAGGGGGTGCATCAGAACCCAAGATATAGCTAATCTCAGCATTGCGCCCACTGTCAGCATCCGTAGCACTTATCTTGGTTAGTTGAGTACCAGGAGCATTGTTTTCAGGGATGGAAAGACCTATGATAGGCTGTGTAAAAACTGGGGCATTGTCATTTTCATCTTTAATTTTGATCAGGAGCATCGCAGACTGGTTTAAGGGAGGTTTCCCTGAATCTGAAGCCACTATTTTAATGGCATATTCCCGCGTGGCTTCATAATCTAGAAATGTGGCTGTCTCCAGGAGAAACTGATTATCAAACACTGGCTTTAGCCTAAAAGGGACATCATGATCTGTAAAACAAGTAACTTTTCCATTCAGATCAGCATCCTTGTCCATTACTGTTATCAATGCAATTTTTGTATTAAGGGGAGCCTTCTCAGACAAAAGCACTGTCCCATTCACTGGATTGATAATGTATCTTGTGTCTATTGATGGGACATTGTCATTAATATCCGTGACATTAACAGTCACTGTTGCTCTTGATGGAGTTGAACTGCCATCACTTGCCAAAACAGTTAATTTGTGCACAGGGGATTCCTCCCTGTCTAGTGGTTCTCTTATAGTGATGAGGCCAGTGGTGTTATCAATGGCAAACAGCCTTTTGGCCAAACTGGAGATCTGATTGCTGAAATAGAAGTGGATTTGTGCATTTGAGCCCAGGTCTGCATCAGTGGCATGGAGCTGAGAAACAGAGGTGCCCACTGGAGCATTTTCTGGAACACTAACTTCGATGTCATTCTCTTTGAAGACTGGGCGATTATCATTCACATCAGTCACTGTGACCTGTAGGATGGCAGTGCTAGATCTTGGAGGGCTTCCACCATCTTCGACTTTAATTTTCATCACATAAGTATCCTTCTGCTCCCTGTCCAGGATCTGCTGGACAATCAGTTGAGGCCACTTATCTCCCTCAGGCGTCTCAATTATATCAAGACCAAATACATTTTGACCCTACAAGACACAGAAAGAACATACTTTAGCATGACAGTACATTTAAATAGAGAAATATCTCATTAATGTTCTGAAATTGTCATGGAATATATATATTCATATACATATTGTATACAGGAATACACATTATATATTTACCTTTATTTTGCAATATCCAATTTTGCTTTATGCTCTATGGTCTTAAGCTTCAGAACAAACGTGAAGAAACAGATACTTGAGAAAAATGGGGTAGGTTTGGATGAGGTGGAGAAGTTTTGCTTTGTTTTTTAACTCATTTCTCTGTTTCTACAGAAAAGTTATTAAATTCCTGGACAGATGTAATTTGGTTTCTCTATTGTATGAGAGAGTGTGGAAGAGGAACACAGCCAAAGTTCAATCACATCCAAAGGCAAGACAGTATACATACACTGGAAGACCTACACCAATATTCAATTTCCAAGAAAACAGAAAAGATAAAGGGACTGTTTCTCTGTTCCTGGAGCAACTCTGGACATGATTTGAAATCATCAGCATAAAAACACAACACTATCATTGAAAAGGGGCCTACTACATAAATCAGGTATTAGATGGTACAGACAAAACTAAGTCATAATAGTTTATTAGAAATGCATTTTAAAATTCATTAAAGCTATTCCTTTCTTCATCATTATGTATTTTATTTTTGTAGTGAAAATTACATTCCCAGTGAGAAAAGATCTATTTTCATTTCAAAAAATATAACAGAACTATGATATCAATTTGAAAACAATCATTTTTTTTTCATTGAGTTTGTGGAACAATTAACACTCCTGGAATTGCCAAGAAATGCTACATATATTGTACAAACATAGTTTCTTTTAAAACACTAGTCTTGACAAAGTAGTCTGCTAAAATAAAGATAGGAATCTAGTTCTAGATTCCCTCTTCTGCCATCTCCTCAGACAAGCAGGGATTAAGAATATTACAATTATCTTCTTTCCTCCCATCTCTCACCCTTCAGAAGAAGAAAGGACATAAAGGCAGTTTTCCAGCCGTATCTTCCATAAGGGCAAAGCTAGAATGCAGATCACTACAGCTGAATGTATAGGAGGACCAGAAAAAGAAAGCATCAATAAAGATGCTGACTCATTAGGATTTTATTTTTATGTGTCATACTTGTAATAATGAAGAACTGAGTCCAGCCTGATTCTTTCTCCATTTATTGTGGTTGTCTCACCTTTACTCATGTTATTGTATGTGTGTTCTAAAGTGATCTGAGACACTTCAGACCAAAGGGAAAGAAAATGTTCCCAGTGGGCAAGGTTCCCTATTTCTCATTAATTGTAAAAGATCTATATTTACTGTATCTTGCTACCGACTGTTAAGTGAATACATTCATAGGTCTAATTCTGTGCAATGTGGTCTTTCATTGATTTGTTTTCTCAAAGCCAGGATTTGACTCTAAAAAAGTAATCATTTATTTCATGGAGAAAAAACTATTCATCCACATTTCAAAAATTACTGTGCCATTTGCACGGTATTTGTGACAACATGAAGATGCACATTTTGAAACAGTAAAACAAATACAGCTTTGGCTTTTTTAGCAGAAGGCATATGAAAATACAAGCCTTGCAAATCATTTCTAAATCAAGATATACATTTTGAACCAATTAGGTTAAATTTTAGAATAGTAATTCTATGATGATCTCTTCATGAGGCAGAGTGCGAGCTTCCTCTTCATCTTCAATCTGGCTAGCAGTTATTTGCAATAAATTTCATAATTACTGAGAAATGATGAATTATATACTCTATACTTTAACATGAATTTCCAGGAAAAAAAAGGTAACAGAAGCTAGAGGAAAAAAAACTGTCAGTTATCTTTTACTTAGTTATTTGTACACAAGTTGACAGATGGGCACTGATTATTCTGTCATTAGATCCCACAACTACAACAAACACTCCATATAGACTTTGAATACATGCAACTATACATATGCATATCCATTTCTGCTTTTCTTTAACTATCAAGCATGAGAAAGATATTTTTCATTGTAGCATATGAGCTTGATATAAAACATAGAGCTCCAGTTCCCCATCAATAGCAGTGAACTACTGCAGAAAAGAACGCGAAGATCTCTTCCAAGTTAATTATGAACACTCAAGTAATTTTCTATAGAAAAATATTATCCAAGAGTATTTCTTGCTATTCATTACAGGCTTATACATCCTTTTTAAACCACCAAAAAGAGACTTACAGAAAATCATACTTTCTCCTAATTCAAGCAAGCCTTTACAGGCTGTTTAAGGAATAGGGTTAGGTGTGACATTATGCTGCATTTTAACAAACATTTTCTAAGAACGAACAGTTCTACCATTCTAAACACTCAAAAAAAAAACCTATACAGGAAACATTTTTAAGATTAGAAATATCTAATTCTCTCTGTTAGGAGCAAAGAAATGTATAGTTAAAAATCCTGAGAGAAACACTACGAAAACCCTTCATGATTCAATTCCTGATGTTGAAAGTAAATGGCTCTATCACCATTAAAACCTCAGCGAAAATTTCCATTAGGGTCAGATTGTTATTTGGACTGAACTGTACCTCAGTCACCACATTATCTGAAGGTTTTGTTCACATGAGGAAGGGTTTGAGTCCATAGGAAAAGCATAATAGGTAATTAACATTTATATAGTACCTTTTACCACTAAAATGACTGCCTGGTAAAAACGATTTGCTACATTATCTCCACCACTACAGAAAGATGGAAGTAAGGAGAAAAAAAAAAGCTTGATTCTTTTTTTAATCTAAAAAGCCGGTTTAAGCAATGTAATCTAACTTATGAAGCAAAACAAGGTTATGCCCATCTCAGAGCCAGGATTAGCTTTAAGAGACTCTGGCTCTGATCACAATACTCTTTATCAGGGCAATAGGCAACTCTGTTACCTTACTCAATTTTCATAACAACCTTTTCAGTGGATTCATGCACACAGTAGTCTCCAAAATATTGAAACTGGTATTCTTGTTGAACACTCCCTACCATATATTTACCTGATCGTTTGTAATGGATCCAAATGTCCTTTTCGGAGCTGTTTTGGGCTGTCATGTAAATAAAAAATTAGAGAATTCTTTTAAAATTGTAACATTTAGATAGATTAACAAATACATAAGCAATGACACAAATACTTGATGTGATAAACCGGAAGAGCTTCTAGTGTTATGGACAGGACTTCATATGACAAAGTGCACCTAAAGCGTACACGTAACTTGTCTCTAGACATACATACTGCAGGACCACAGTGTCTCACCACAGCGTTTTGTTAAATCCAGGGGGATTGTCTACCTGGATGTTGTAATGAATGTTCCTTTAGGCCACAAATTGCAATGTGAGCTTCATTGTTGAGAGGAATGCAGGAAAAAGGCAAACTTTGCTTAATGCTCATAATGGTGGCATGGTCTGTTGTGTTCAAAACATCTTAGGTACTTACACTTGCAGACCAGCAAGTTGATAGAACATAGTAGTTTCTCAAAGAAATAGGGAAGGGAAAGAATATTGTGCTAAATACTCAAAAAAAGGTATTACTCATGATACAAATTACTGTGAAATTTAGACACTCTATTAGTTGTTATTTCTTAAAACATTACCAATTATATAATTGTACATAATAACTACACATTGTTAACTGACAAAGAGCAGATCAACACTGTCCTCAATCTTCATTCCAGAGATCTCTCCCAACCCCAACCATTCTGTGATTATGTTCAAATCCACAAAAGGAGTAGGACTTGGAAGCTTCCAATCATGCATGAAGCTGAATTTTGTTCATTGAGAATTCTAGTTAGCTTCATTCCTACATAAAAGTTAAGGATGTCATTTATTAGCAATGGCTATACCATAACTTGCTATTTTTCCAGATCCAGTTATAAAAAAGCTTCTATAAATGTAAAGCACTGCCAAAGATTTACTCTCCATATATACAACCACACACAAAACCTTACTCATCCCATGAAGCAGACAGAAAGCAAAATGCTGTAGATGGGATCAATACAACATTAGGATAATAATGAACCATTTCATGCTGGAAAGGAAGAGTAAAAAGTGTAATATGGAATGGAAGCAGCAGACAATGCATTGAATACTGGTTTTCTGAAGAAGAAAAAAAGGCTAGGAAGTACACCTAAACACAAAAATACTTCCTTGGAAATCTGAATTTAATGTTATTACAAAAAGACTGAAACAATCCTAACAATTACATCATTTGAACCCTTTAATCCTTTAGGAGGATTTGTTCCTTTCTGCAAAGAGTTCCTTACAATCTTGTCACATTCTGAACATTGTCAACTTTATTTTCAAAGACAGATAGAAGATAAACAGATTTTTTTCCAAAATGGAATATTTTTACATCTTCCTCAATTCATGGCACCCAATGCTCAGAACGTGTTTATTAGATCATGTCCACATCCATTAAGGAAGAAACAGAGACAACTGAATATTTTGAATATATTTACTTTTTTTGCTGCCCTAATTTCTCCAGTCTATACTCAAAGCAAGCCTGAAACTCCATACCTAAAATGTGTTAATATGTTTAATCTACAAGCTTCACAAGGGAGAGAACATGGAGAGCTGGAAAGTAGCAACACACACACTGAACATTTTCAAGACCGCAGCAGGTTCAGAGAGTATCTCTCTTCCCATATTACACCTTTGGTCTGTGAAATGCTGTTTTGGCTTTTTTTTTTTTTTAAATGAAATCTGACTTATCTTTTGAACCATGCATTACAATTAAAACAAAACCCCAAACCTGGAACTTTTATTTTTATTAAAATTCACTTCACATACCTCTACAAACTAGGTAGAAGTAACTGTATCCACATTGCTGCATTAACATGACATAAAATTACCAAGATAATTGCTTACAAAAAGCGGCAGCAGGAACTGAGTTCTCACTTGAATAGTCTTGCACAATATACTGTAGACATAAAATTATATATTTCAGCAAAATATGCATCTGCTCCACAAAACTTTAAGGAATTTATCATCATAATGCTGCTGATATATAAATAGTTTTACTACTATCTAAAGATGGGAAACTGAAGTACAGAGACATTTTATCAGTTGTCCAAGGTTTGTAGCTTGTCTGAAAAATCCAGCCACTTCTGAATTACCAATCATATTTTAAACAACTTTAGAGCTATACATTTTAGAAACTAAACTTTAGAATTTTAAACTTAGCAAAAGCTCTTTCATTTAGAGACACTCCTCCTGAAAGAAGAGAGGTCAACAGTTGCAGGTAAGGCAATAAAGGAAGTAACCTCCCTTCTTAATCGCCTCCATTATAGGTGTTCAGAAATACTCAGACATCCTATTGAACAAGAAACTACATTTTCAGCACACCTGAGGGTGTTCAGATTAAGATACTAAATATGTTTCAGCTTTGCTTTGAATTCCCATGTTTCCACAGCTAGCTAAAGCTCCAGATACCTGATTTGTCCTTCAGTATTTTCCCTGTCTTTGGAGTCACACTATAGATATATAATGAAGAAAAAAAAATAGGATTTATATTAGGCAACAATATATTCAACAAGTGAATTTTGATATTTGAATTATATATGACAATTACCTATTTGCTCAATTTCCTAGTTAAGAAAACCATCAAGAACAGAAACAAGTATCTCTAAAAGAAATAAATAAATGAGTTCATGTTTTAGGGACATAATTCTCTAATGCATCACTGTGCTTTTGGAGGTAACAGCTAACAATTCTGTATCACTGTTCAGAAGAGCTCCTAAATCACAACCTCATTTTGCTTTGACAGCCAAACAAGGTATCTTGGGCTCCTAATCGCAGATTTTAGAGCTCTCAGATGAATGCTGACGGGGTGTTGGAGCAGTGTGAACCTGCAATGCCCTCCTAGTCACTACCTGCTCTATAACCAGATCAGCACTTTCAGGCAGAAAGAGATAAAAACCGACAGCCGCTGTATACAAGAAAACAGAAACAACTGAGACACTTCTGAAGATTCCTTTACTCTAAAGCAGAGACTGTCCGGTATCCTCAGTCTCCAGTAATTTCAGTGGGAACTGGGGCTGATGGACACACAGGGATCTGGCTCATGACAAATGGAAAAATAAAAAATAAAAGAGAGAACACCTCTGTCCTTTGTTAAAAAAGGAGTACAAATATTCGCAAACCAACATTCATTAAATTAATGCATTGTTATTATTTCATTCCATTTGATACACAAAAAAATTTCAGCTAAGGTGCATGATTTCTTTAAATACATGGCCCTTTTAAACTAGAGATCAGCTGTAGAGCAAAACCACTGTATCTTCCCTTTATGTTTACATGTTTGGGAAAATATGTTGACAAAACTTAAATCTGAATCACATGAGTATCTCACACTCCTCCCCTCCCTTCAAGGTAACATGTTCTCTGGATTTACATCTCAAGGACTTACTTTCTCCTTCAGAGACCATACTTTAATGTGCAAGTATCACTGCTCCATGAATTTTGACATCAAAAAAAATACAGTCTGAATGCAGAAAATTCGCACTTCATGTGGGCAAAAATATTAGAGAAAACTTAGTAGAGTTCACTTCTTTCATTGAGCAGACTTCCCCCAGCTTTCACACACAGCCTTTAGGACTTCAGCCCTGTTGCAACTCCTGCTGCAGGGTTTTGTAAAACCCAAAACAAGTGGAAGTTTGGGTGGGACATTTAACTACCACAGGATCATTTTTGCTTTTGAAAGAAATGAAGCTGTGCTTTTCTAAATAATGAAAACTGATCCTTTTTCTATTATTCTGAGAAAATAACAGTGGAAATACCATAATTAACTGTAAAAGTATGTGATGTATGTAAGTCTAAGATGCCATTTCACTACACGTTGGAAGATAATAAGTAATAAGTAATTTCAGAATAATAGATCAGAGACAGTTGCTGAGGAGATGTACAGAGTGACAGTAAGTACTAAAAATACTTCCAGGGGACTGAATTCTAAAACTCATTAAATAAAAGTCTTTTCACCATGTTGACCAAGGAACGTAGGGGATAAACCAAAAACGTATTTTCTGGTGCTGTATTTATCAGGAAGACAACTTGTCTTCTTCCTCCAGTGTGACTCCTATTTATCTGAATCACTAGAACAAAAACACAATAAAAAGGAAGAAACATTTCCTTACTGTAAGGCAGTAACTCAACTCTGAAAGTCAATTTTAAAAAGCAATCTCATGCTACCTGTGTGTATTGAAAGTTCTAGTATATAAACTGTCATGGCTTTCTAGTTAACAAGTTATATTCCTAAAAACAGCTTCCCTGTGGGTGGTTTAGGATCAGAAAATCTTAAAAGCATATTTGATACATCCTCAAGAATACATTCCTTTCTAAAAACAAAGATAAAATTCCAATTTTACTCTGAATACACTTGTTCTACTTCTCAAACTTAAAATCTGTGAACTTGTTGCAACTGATTTGCAAGAAAGAAAACAAAATTAAGAATATTAACATGGCATGTTTACTGGGGAAATGCCAAACACTCATCATCCCATTCCAGCTTTTCTGTTCAGCCTTTGTTCATTGTTCGTATTTTCTAGTAGCAGTTCACTCTTGAATATACACTATAAATTTTGGCTATTGGGCAGGGGTTTTTCCTCCAACAGGAAAAAATGTTAAAAAAAAGAGACAGACACCAACAACATAGAACCATAGAACACAGTAAGCCAACATTTAAGCATGAAGAACACCAGCGTCTGAAGGCAAATATAATATCCATCTCCTGTTGCAAACATCTAGATGAATCTCACCAGGTAACATGGATCCTCCAATAAATTGTGAACTACCTGTCCTCTGAGGCTGAGAAAAACTCTCTCACAATTCAGGAGAAAAACTGCACGGAGTGGTTAATCCTAGTAGTAAAGTGAATGATGGCGTGTATCTCCACAGGAAATGTAGCACCAGAATAAATAAAATAGCTGAAGCATTATTTAGCAATATGACTGACCTCACACAGACTGTACCATTCCACAAAAAGCAAATTAAGCAAAGATAGTCGAAACCATTTCAGCCCCATAATGACTCATGTAATCCACGTCAGAGAACAAGCAAGCTTTCCCACATCTGGATCCACTCAAAGCTCTTTCCTGAGGTTAATTCAATTCCTGTCCTAAACCAGATGTTTCCCAGTAACAGTAAGCACGGTGCTCATGGTACAATAAAACATTGTAATATACACACAGAATTGGACTTGGGGCCTCCTCCTTAGTGGAATTTATTAACTGCTTTTGGGCAACCAACATGATTTCACCCAAAGTGTCAGTGTGGCAAACAAGAACTGAGAACTTTCCTTAGATTCTTCCTAACTACTCCACTATGATAATTACCTCAGGTTAAAGAACCATCAAAACACCCATAGAATTAATCATGCTTTGAGACACTTGCTAACAAAGACAGCATCTCTCAGCCACATACAGGTTAGAATTGGGAAAATGGTTGTAAGAAAGCACCCTCTGGAGATGATAACATGCTCTGAATAATTCCATGCCAAGTTTAGCTTTCATATTCTAAAAAAAATGGGAGGTAAACACCTGAATCTACCAAACCACAGCTATTACAACAAGTCAACCTAAAAGTCCAGCAAAAACCTGTTAACTTATGTGCACTGGCAAACTGACCATCAGCATGGTAAATAAAACACACCTCATACAATTTTTAACTTAGACACAGAGACTTAGCCTGAACCTTGATTATTACGCTTAATTTCTATTTCTTTATCTTAGAGGGTTTAATGTGTTGTTAGGATTCTTGCATTATAAGGTGTTAAGCTATAAGAACTCAATTTCTTATGTTTATGAAAAAGTGAGTTAACAGTTGATTTTGAATTCAAAATATTTTAGGCACGTTACTATTTTTACAACTATCTCAAAATCCTAAAGAGACATTATAAAACTAGTTGCTAAGTTTGTTACACATGCTACCTACAGAGTCAAAACTCTACTCCCACCATCTATTAACTTCACTGTTACTGTAAGAAGAGGCCTACTGTAAATACATGTGGAAGAACCCATTGTAAAATGTAATATTAAAGGAAATGTGTTCTTAAATTCAGCATTATGATTTTTAACAAAACCTAGACTAAATTAGTTAAAGTGAATATGACAGCTGAAGTGACAGAGTTTCCAAGAGCGCTAAGTATTATTAAAGTTTTTCGTTATTATGCTCTTAGGCACAATCTGATTAGTTCCAACAGCTGCCTAGCAGGGAAAGCCAACCAGTCATTCCACAGTCACATGCATATTAACCTCTCTCTTTAGTGTTCAGCGATTTCAGAGCCAGAGAGCACACAGCACTACAGCATAAGCTTGGATCTTTCGATTTATAGTGATACTGAATATTTCAAACACAAACCACGTCAGAAATTCCTGATCATCACAATTTAAGTTACTACCTCAAAACCTTTTCAGATGGATGAAGTTCTTCCACCCACTAGTATACAAAAGGAAAAAAAAAAGGGGGTGGGGGGCTAAAGAAAAATCCATAGTAACTGTTAAAATAGTCAGGACTTTGTTAGATGCAAAAAGTAAAAAAAATGTTTTTGTTACCTTGCTCATGAAACTCAGTAGCCTGTAGCATGTGCTCTGTTGTGACAAATATGCAGTTGAACTTCAAACCAATATTCAAAATAGTTTCTGAAAGACTTCACTCTTATTTACAAGAACTCTTCTAATATCTGAACAGTACAACAGCAGTATGGAAACCTGTGGTTTTACCATTTCTTCTAGCTCTGTGAACATTAGACACTATTTCCACACACTCACACTACTTATTGTGAAAGGTTTCAAGCCTGGGAGTGAGAATTTCAATGAAATTGAACACCAAATTATATGCTCATACATCAAATAATTGAGAAGTTATTATCAAATCTAATCAGTAACATGGAAGCATCTAAAACCTCTAAGTTTCAATTCCACAAAGGTAAATCTACTTCTTGAAGAACCTTGACTGTTTTTCCAGTTCCTTAACAAAGGAAAACTTAATAGAAAACCTTATCCCTTAAGTAGCACAAAGTTTTCTGCCACTCTTTATATCTCTGCCCTTTATTTCTCATCTTACCTCAAGCATATATACATTACAAAATGAGAACATGATTAAGTGAATTGTACCCCTTCAGAAAACTGCCTCAGCAGTGCGAAAGACAACACAGCACTACTCTAAATAACTAAACCTTTCATTCAGATTGCTCATTTATTCTCTCCAAAAGTGAGTAGAAAGAATGATGATAAAACTGATCTTTTATAGAAGTCAGAAATATTGTAAATAATCACCTTGCCATCAATATACCACAGTAGAAGAAAGATCATTGGAATGATTTGTGTCCGGTTTTTTTTGAGACTCTTAAAACAATTTATGTTTATTTTTCCCTTCATTATGATTGAAATGCACACACTTTTGCCTTTTAGGACCCCATCCTCACAAGCAACCTGGAAAACAAAAACTATCACAGAAAAAAAAAAAAAGATTCTGTTGCTATCCATTGCTATTATTGTTTAGTACTTCGCAGAAACAATTGGGCTGGCAGAACAATTTGAGCCTTGGAAAGCAGAGACAAGGAAAGACTGAAAAGATAAAATTCCCACTAAGATTCATATGTGAAGGTGTACAGAGAAGGACAGCCTTAACACAATGCACTTCAAAATCTGAATAATAATAGAAGACACACCACACACATCAGAAGCAGACATTAAAACAGACTAACCATTTTTTTTTTCTTTGTCAAAGGTCCAGTTAGGCATTCAGCTTAATTGCCAAGAACTCTGGATGATCCTGGCAGTTGAACGTTTAAATTATTCAAATGATCTTTTTTTTTTTAAATGAGTAAGAGACAACTACTGGACTGCATTAGAAGTTTTTTTAAAAAAAAACCATAAAATCTTACCAAGAACTAGGTAATCCATAAACTTCAAGGAACTGATTCACGCTCTGACACCTTACAAGCATAGGAAGTATCCTGGATATTCATCCTGGATGAACATTTCATTTATGTGAAACAACACAAGGTGTGCACCACCGATGGAAAGCAGGAAAGTTCTATCAATCCTTCATGGTCTATTTGTAGGACCGACTTCCAAATTATGGCAACACTCCGTGTTGTCTTTCCATACGAAAGTCAATTCACCAATGGAAAATGCTAATATATAACTGGTAGTATACTATTTTTGAGGTTACATGGGAATCAGAATGGAGAACAAAATAGAAGCTATGATTTTGTTTACATCTTTAAAGGTACTCTTTGAAAAGTCTCTAATGGAAATTAGGATGAAAATTATACGGCTGGGGTTAAAACAAAGGGGAAAAACTAATCTCAAAGTGAAAAATATATAGTATCCCATTCTGAAAAGCACAGATTAACATCCTGACAAAAACAAACAAGCAAAAAAACAAACCACAAACAAACCAACCACCACACACACAAACAAAACCACGACACACACACAACCAGAAAAATCTCAATTTGCTTGATAAAGCAAAAAGTTACAATTATTTGACTTTGGAACATCAGCAATAACCAAAGCAATAATGCACATCACATGAAAAGAGCCAGCAACTATACCACAACATGAGAAA
Organism: Caloenas nicobarica; assembly: GCF_036013445.1. Taxonomy (NCBI): domain Eukaryota; kingdom Metazoa; phylum Chordata; class Aves; order Columbiformes; family Columbidae; genus Caloenas; species Caloenas nicobarica. The sequence goes on from NC_088256.1 coordinate 9,812,342, forward strand.
AATGTATTTCAATGCTGACAGCTGATGACTCAGAATTCATTACTTTTACTAAGGTTTCTTTCTGTTTCTTTAAAATTGTCTGAAATGCTCTTTGCAACATGTCCCAGCTTCAAAAGCTCTATGAGACTTCAGTGTTTAGACCAATTATATTTCTGGGCTACAGAATACAAATTACTTCGTAATAAATCTTTCTTTCAGGAATAAAATAACCATACTAATGCAGTCGAGTGCCACAATCCATGGTTCACACTTGATTTAAATGTACTCTTTGACAGCTAAAAATATCAGTTTGGACTTACCTTTTTCTCCTTCCTGTACTTCCTCTTGAAATGAACAAAAATATTACATACAGTGTACTGGGGGGAAAACCAGCTTTGATTCTTTAAATGTCTATCACTAAGATCCAATATTAGAAAACTGAATGCACAACTGAAATCAAGAACACATTACTATCGTAAAAGCTTCTCTAATTTTTTTAACAGTCTATTTTATGACAACTGAACCCAGAAAAAACTAAAATTACATCTCCTATTTTCAAAACAGACCTTAAAAATCGGAAATCATTCCCAAAAACAGAGATCATAGAAAAGTGAGTTGGACAAAAGAAACATCTGAAAGTTTTGTGAATGTCCTCATTCACCTTTATTTTTTCTTTTCCTTACAGAACACTTTGAAAAGAGTAATTTTATAATCTCATATGTATATGTGAAAAAGACAACTAGTCATTAATAACTTGGAGGTTAATAATCATCGAAATAATTCTAGGATTTGCATGCAGTCTGCTGAAAACTTAATCCAAGGTTTCTTGTGATAGACCTCCAAAATACAAGGTTCATCATGACAGACTGCAAAAATACAAGTAAAATATGTATTGCTGCATCCATTACAATAACTAAAATAAGCAAAGTAAAACAATCCTCACAAAATTGTTCTGAAACTAGAATTATTCGATCCAAATATTTTTTGCATTCCATGTGGCAGAGTATGATTAGTTAATTTCCTTCTAGAACTTGTGATAATTATTTTCAATTTGGTCAAAAAATAATCGTCTTTAATAATTAATGCATTTCATGCTTGGATGGTGAGAGTTCTTGCTGCCTTCATTAATAAGATACTTTTTTTGTAATAAACAAGTTCAGTAAGAAACATTTTAACTAAGAAAATTACCAAAAAGAAAAAAATCCTTCTGGATACATTGGTGATGACTACTATATCAAGCAGAAAACCAAAGCTAGTTTCACCAACATAATAAACAAATAATCTGAAATTCCATAACCTGTGTCAGCTCATTCTTTAAACAGGGGCCAAAGAGAAACATCTTTATTCATAGATACTGACAGTGAATGTATAAAAATAATGTACCAGTACAATGGCGGTAAACGCTCAAGGTATTTTTAAAAAGGCTCCTACCTCTTTCCTTTGTGGCATACAAAATATGAAGTCTTTAAAATATTGCAGATTTTGAGACAGTAGTAAAGATTATGGGTTCAGTATAATTTGTCCTAAGTGCACTGTTAGCAACCTGTCAGAATAAAGTATTTCCCACATATAAAATTGCTAAATAAATAAATATATATATAGACTAAGTCACAATTATTTCTTCTACTGCATCTGAGAAAAAGTTCCCAGAAGAGGTAATGTGTTAGCACTGTTCTCTCCTATCAGACTTGGGGAAAGAACCCAGTCAGAAACTTGGAGGCCTTTAGTAGACCCTGAGTGTTTTAGGGCATCCCAATTTATGCAAAGCAGGTAGGACAGATGAATTTAACAGCACAGGAAAGAGACACAAAGCAATCAGGTGGCTTATCACCACTCGCTGGATGGCTGCAAGATCAGTGTGTCCTGCTAGCTGTATTTGGTAGCTCAAATCAAAAAAAAAAAGCAGCTATTAATGAAACAGCAATAAATACTACCCTAGGAACGCTGTATTAAGGAGTTAACTGTTTAAGAACCTACTAGTAAATGCAGTAGGAAAGACAGACATTTATCAAATGGAAGCTGATGACAGCATCAGGATTCCCAGCCTCAACAGTGAAAAACACAGTAACCCACTGTGGCGTTATATAATCTATTACCATTTAAAAGAAAATGCAAACAACTGAGTGTGGTGAAGCTCCGCAACTACAAGTGAGCAAACTGCTACCTTGCTGGAACAACACACAGGTTAGGGAATTAGAAACAAAACAGCAAACAGGAACATGTGAAGAAATCTGAGACCCCTGAAATTCTTGCAAATTGCCTGAAAATCATCATCAAGTCACGAAAACTTAGCAGATATTTGCTGAATTCCTCACTCTTCTCTATTCTTGTGCTTTTTATTACACTGTAAGGTATCAAGAGGATCTTAATACAATAGGAAAGTACGCAGTGATGTCCTCTTCACGCAAGTATTCAGTGGCAAATTTGGTGTTCATTTCTATATACAGTTTTCAATTTTTTTCTGATTTTAAAAACTGTAGACATGGGTTAAACAATGATGAGGAGTTGCTTTTATAATTTATTAAAGCATTTACTCCTTAAAAGCACTGATATATTTATTTCATTTCAGACTGTGAAGGTATTGATTTTTCAAAGACTGAATTTCAATGTTAGATTGTCATGAGGAGAGCAAGTGATAGCTATAAAAATTAAGATTTCTATTTAGAACTATTTACTTACACATATTTTAAATATAGACCCCAGGAAGAGCGTTAAACATGTTGAGACACAGTGTGCATTTTTGCTATCCAAACTCACATAGTAGTGATGTACTTAGACGCAAGAAATCTACATGCAACAGCATACTGCATCTTGTAGAAAGCCAAAATTAGAGAAAGACAAATCAAACAGTAGTTTCTTACTCTCTGAAACTGAGGAGGATTTTATGGCAAGCAAAACGCAAGGAAAAGCTATAAAGACTCAAGGCAGCTTCTACTGAAATCAAATGAAATCTTGATCAAGTGGCCAGTAAAACTCAATTGTGGCATCAGTTTTAACTTTCAGAGAGATCTTCCTACAGAATTTTACTGTTTGTCTGCACCTAAAAAATGTTTAACTAATACTTGTGGCAATTAACAGGTTCAAAGAAATCTCATCTTCAAGGACCCTTCCACATTTCAAAGTATTTGTAACTGTCTATGTTCACCTGCTTTAAAACCCCTCACAAATCTCAAATTCTCTTATGCCAGACTTTTTTCAAGCTTGTAACACTAATTTGTTTATTTCCTCCAAGTCGCTCATAAGATAAAGCCATCCCAAACCACATAAGCACATGAAAAAACAAACACCAACTGTCATCCAGGTAACCATCACCAGCATCTAAACGTGAAACCTTCAAAGACCTTCAGGAAGTTCAGTTGATGTGTGAGCTTACTTCAGAACTTGTAACACACAAGTGACCATGTAGAAGACACCTTCTGCCACAGAGTTTACACCTGTAGTCCATTCTAATATTGCTGACAGAGATTTTGGCAACTTGTAGAGATTTTTAAAGTATTTATCAACAACAAAATTAAGTCAATTTTGGAAAAGTCACTTGAACGTGAAATATGAAGTCACTTGAACGTGAAATATGAACTCACTGATTTTGAATGTGACGTAATATTTTCCTATAAATTTTCCTCAGAAGTGACTTACATTGCCATTTTATAGTTAATAAAAAATAAAAACACCATTCACATGAAGATAGTCCAATGTAACTGCTTAAGAATGCGAGACTTTTTTTAATGTTGCTTGACATGGTATATTTGCAGTTTCAATATCACACATATGTGCAAACCAAACGATAATTTTATTGAGATATATGGGCGGTTTGTTACCGCTTTTATTGTGGTTTACTGTTGAGAGCGTTGTAGATTGTATAATTTGAAATTTCTTTCCATATAAATGAAACTGACATTTTTTACTCAGCATATTTTGGGAAAACATTAATTTCTAAGTGTTGTCTATATACTTGGTTTCAAGAAGACTACGTAAACAAATCATTAGTCTATTATGCTCAGAAAGCATCACCACATCTGCGTTAACTTGCATACTGATCTGTCTGGACACCAGCAAAAAATAATATTCACATAAGATAAATGAAATTAAGATCTCCATTTGGCAGATTTGTACCTTCCAGCTTGAGTCTATCATCCTTCCCACACAGAGACACGCAAAGTTATATCTTATTGTTTCATGACAGCTAGTGCGAAAATCAGAGCCTTGAATGCAAAAAGATACACCAGCTTGTACCTCACCCTAATTCACTGAACTTGCCATGCCTGGAAGCAAGACTTTCTCCTCCATTCTTCAGTCAATCCCCCAAAGGAATGTCAGGGTAATGGAACCTGACAGTTTTACAGTAATAACGCCATAAACCACCCTAAAGGAGCCTAGTGTCAACCAACAAAAAGCAATTACCTTGACTCTTGACTCACTACCACCAGTCAGTAGCAGAGTTTTATCTCCTTAGAGACCTAATTCACAGCTGTAAAATGCAAATCAGCATTTTCCCCTTTAAAAATAATAGCCAGTGACTTGTTCAAAACAACATTTGTAAGTGACCACTTACCAGTCCAGATCTCTCTAGACAAATTACTACTGAGCAATATTTTTATTTACTACAAAACTTTCTCACTAGGACTATATCCTTCGATATTTCAGATAGTAAGAAAAATGGGTAAATGGAAGAGGCTTTGTAAGCAGGCGGATCTTGAACTACATAATAAAATAATGAAAATAGTCTTATGATGCAAAGATGACAGAAAAAGTCTTCAAGGTAAGGAGCTAAATAAAAAGGGTCGGTGGTTTTTTGGTTGTAGTTAGTTTGTTGCTTGGGTGTTTTTGTTCTTTTTCCTTTTTTGTTTGTTTTGGGTTGGGTTTTGTTGCTTTTGGGTTTTTGTGTGTGTTGTTTTTCTGGTTTTTTTTCTTTTTTTGTTGTTGTCCTGTAACTACTAATAGAAAATAGGATCAAAATGGAAGTTATTTGTCCCTTTCATACATTTGCAGGGGAGCTCTCAAAGATTTTAGGATGTCACTTAGCACTCAGAAGCATCCCACAAGTTTCTGTATTTCATTTTATAGGTTATTTCAGCACATGCCATGTTACCCACAACTCCAAAACTACCTGACCTAGACAAGAGAAATGGTAGCAGGGTGCAAATTACTTTTCACCTAAACTGAAAGCTGAGTAAACTCTGTATTTCCATTCTATTCGAACTATTCCTCATTACTTCAATATATCTTTTATATCATAAGGAAACTGATAACAAGCAAGTTCTGCGCATCTTTGATATTAGGATTTAATTAACATTAGGAATTTTTACAATTTGTAATAGTAACGGATTTTTCCCTCTCTTCTCTCAAGAATAACAGAAGGGGTTACCAAAATATATGCTGTCCTAAGTCACTTAAAGCATTTATCAAATATTTGCTGTGCACACCTGACAGGAAGGTACTGGGGTAAAAGTTGTGCAGGGTAAGTTAGGTTGGTATATATGTAAAAAAAAGATAGAAATGCAGGGAGAGGGGACTTTTGTATTAAACAATTTCAGAAACAGAGCTATTATCAGGCCTAATTGCACCTATCAGACAAAAGTCTGAGTGAAAGGACAATCATTAACTACTGAAATACTGAGTTTTCGAGAACTGATTTCTAGAGTAAAGGATACTTACTTATGAAGTTAACTCTTAAACTGATGTGTCAGAGTTATTACTTCACCTGAAACCTCAAAAAGGCTCTTTGCCCAATCAGAGCTTTACAGAGTCGACATCTGAAAATCTACACAATGGTACTAAGGACGCCAACTAAACCATGTCATTGGTGCAAAGCGTTATGTATTTTTTAATAGTTTTAGACTCTGTGAGGCTCAGTCTTTCAAAGCATTAAGCCCTTTTTACGAATGCCTTAACTTCCCTACAACTGAAGACTAACTTTCAAATCTAGCCCTGTTGTACAGTACATTACTAGTTCACAAGTAGAATAAAGCAAACAGAATAAAAAAAATCTCAAATTACTCAGAAGGTGCATCAAGATCTAACAGAAATCTGCAATGGCACTTCGATCTCTACAAATGTATAAGTTTCATGAACAACATGTAGATCTTCAGGGGAATTCTGAAACTCTTGTCACTTCAGATGGTAATTATCCTTATCTCAGTATTAAGGACCAGGAGAGGGAACCACTCACATGAAAAAACTGAAGCTATGCTATAACACCAAACAAATACACTGATCTTGTAGCCGTAAGAGAGGAAGGGAAAGATGTTTCAGTTCTGACCTATTCTATACCGCCACTGTGGACTTTGGAAAAAAGTAGTCGGCATCATCTGAAAGACAGCATGTCTGTCCTAGAAAACCTCTCTCTTCTAAAGGGCAGCTAAAAGTTACCTTACAAAGGCAATATGTCCAGCTCTCCATATTTATTAAATTACAGGCAATAGACAGTGACCTTAGAGCTTGACTGGAGTGCAACTCCAGAGCAAAAAAAAAAAAAACTCTAAATCTATTTTTGAGCTTCCTAAATCTATTACCTTCCCCATCCATGCTGGTACATGAAATGGGAAAGATGACACAGTACTGTTCCACAAATATATGAAGCATAATTCATGTGAGCCATTGCAATGAAGACAGAAGTTAACTTGCCCTGCAAAGTCATGCTGAATTAATTCCCTATGCTAATTCAATTCAGGGACTGCGAAGTAATAAAAAAAAAACCCCACACACACCACCATCCTCCCATCCAAGTAAAAAAAAAAAAAAAAAAAAAAAAAAAATCAAAATCTTCGTCTACACTACATGTCACAGGGAAGAAAACCAAACAAAAAAATCCAACACTCAAATCCTTTAACGTGCCTCTTATTTTCACCTTGTATATAAGCACTGTCAAATCTAGAATTTGTTTTAACAAAACCATTATTCCTCAGTTTTAAGTTCAAATACCTAAGTACTATTGTTACCTGGAACGTCAATATGTGTGTAATTTATTTTTTGTTTAGTGTCAGTGCATCTTGAAGTATCACTGACCAACTAGCCTTTCTCCAATGACAAGAAAAAAAAATACTGAAAAGTTAGTGTCATTGTCTTATCAGGAAGTCAAGAAATTTCCTACCTGAATCACTTATTTACCTGAGTATATATATGACTGTAAAAAGAAAATTCTTGGGATTTTGAATAGCCATCTTTTACAATTCAGCCAAATGTCCCTTACACAATTAATAGAAAGGCTAGGTAATAAAAAATAAATTAGAAAGTACTCAAGTAGTTTGCTATTAGTGGGTTACCATAAATTTACAAAGGATTTTTGATAACAGGATAGTAATGAAGTTGAAATTTAACTAATCTTATTAGTGTCTAACTGAAATATTCAGTAAAGACCTTGCAATATTAATAAATGTGTGTTAACATGTAGAAAAAGCTCTATCTTGGCAGTTTTTTCAGGGAAGGCAGATGTTGTTAACAACCACCCCGGGCTTTCTGTGACCTATTTAAAGGGCAAATATACCACTCCATTGTCCTGTCATGCTGCTGGAGCCTACGCAGAAGAATCACCCACATTAATTTCAGTATGACTAGCTATTGGATGCTCCCTCCTTCAAACACGGTTTGAGAGTAAAAATGAGGGTTGCTCCTTGAGCTTCCACTCAAAAGAATGAAAGCACAAAGAAGGACAGAAATGAGAGGCTCAAGCAGCTGATGCCTGGGACAGTGAGGATGATCTGGTGAACATCTGTGTTCAGACACTGTGCACCGAGTCTGCAGGGACATTAACCATGCTTTCTTCCCATCTACTGCACCATTCGGATGGTACTGGTGCAGCACTAAAACACAAACAGGCCACAGAAAAGTTTTGTTTGTCCTCCACCGTTAGCGTTTTTGACTATCAAATTTGGATCGCTGCTTGCAATATGATTATCAACGATGATTTCATAAATCTGGCTTTCTGGTTCTGATTTAATTACAAATTTAGTCTCTATGATTTTGATTTAACTACCTTCCTAGCTTTCATTTTACACAAAAGACATCTCCTTCCATTCTTGATTTTCACAGTGACATTAGTTACTTGACCCAGAACTACTCTGAGGCTCAGAAATAACTTAGTTGCAAGAGCAGGCTTGAAATACTATGATTTGTGATCTCCACCTTCCGTGGGTCATGGAATTGATAAACTGTGTCAGAAAGAAGGGGAAAGCTTCCAGTGAAAGACATCACGAGAGATCATCTACAGTAGCAAGAGGTAACTCTCCTCAGACACAAGACTGACGTGTTGTGAGATTGAGTAAAAATCTATTTTGTCAGATTACAGAGGCATAAACTGACAGCTACAAAAAGATTATTATATTATTCCAGAAGGAATGCACCAGCTGCTTCTAATGATAAGTAAATACAGGAAAATTACTGTAATAGGTAAGAGTAATGGAACTGTAACAGTAACACCAATCTAATTTACTCCCAAACTGCAACAGATTAAAGTAACAACCTATTAGCACACAGGATTAGCTCACAGAAGAAAATGCTGTACTCCCGTAAGAGCAGAATTATGCTTCTCACTCTAGTCCACGGCTAACGGGGTATTATTGTGCCTATGCAACATCTAGTGCATATGGTGTACCTAGTTCACAAGAAATGCTAAGCAATCAATGAAAATAATTTAAAGTTAAAACATGCACTTAAACGAATCATTTTGGAAGTGTGTATGTGACTGTCTGTTAAGAGTCATCCGAGCTGGAATTCTTTTCAAAAGCTGCTCTGAAACAGCTCCCCTTTTTAACATCTGAGACAACAAAGAGATGTTTCACACTAAAATCTTCATAGTCAAAGCAGAGGCCTGGGACACCAGTAAACTCTAAGTGGATTAATCAGTTTATACTAAATATTACGTTGCCTTGAACTCAAATCTAAGTGTACTGAAATAGCGTAATCAACAACAGCATGTAAGTATTTTTAACACGGAGGTCGTATCGCCAGACACAATGAACATTTTAAATCAGTGTGTAAGCAATGTGAATGCCCTGAAGAGGTGAACAAAGACCTGTAGGTTCAAGCTGCGTACCAGGGTTAAACCACAACAGCAGTGTTTGCAGATTCACCCTTAATCAGGAATCGCTGCTCGTTAATAATTCAATTTAAAATTTGCTCTTGCATCCTGCTGTTTTAACATAGTATTTTTGTTTATGAATGCCTGCCCCTCTTTTTCCCTATCATTCCCAGTTTATACTTGAAGTAGTTATCTCAGCTGAGCAAGAAAGCATGTTAGTCCATCTGGCCATTTCTTTCCCTGAACAACTTCTCTGTCTGCCTTATCTGCCCCTTCTGCCACCTCCTACTATCAGGGTTATACCATCACTCTGCCCATCTAGACTTGGAGCTATTTCTCATTCTAAATGCCTTTTCTTTTACTTTAAATCCTTATTAAGCCACTGTTTACCACTTGCCATTTGACCCCTTAATGTCACCCTACACATGGTCAGCTTTGGGCATCTCAGCAGAGAAACAAGATCTTTAATGATGCTACGCATAATCATTTGTACAGGTAACACCAAGATGCCTTGCATGACTGTTTCCTGAAAAGCCTTCTTCTAGGGGGGAGTAACACCTTCATGTAATGTTAAAGCATCACTATTTTTAAATAATTCAATATTTGTAAACTTCTACCAGAGCCACTCCAGGTCAGTTCCTAGCACTATTACATTGTCTGGGTGGGAGATATTTCCAAATTCTGGTAATTCATTTTCTAAATGAGGACACCATAAGTACAATTCAAAAGCTATCCAAAAGATATGCTTGGATGTTCCTAAAAAATAAACAAACTCCCCCCACACCACATACTCTACTTTCCTTAGAACATCTCTTAGAATTTGTCTTCCACACAGCTCCTAAGTCAGTTTTATAAGAAGAAATGCAGAAGTTATGTAAAATTGTTGTCTTTTTAGAGTTCATGCATTTAAGACAGCATATAGTTCAACCATAGACATCTGGAAAGTTTTGGAGTTGCAGTTCCATGAATCAGTTCCATACAAAGAAGTTATTCTCTATTGAGATACATTTTGAAAAAATGCAGGCAGGGAAAAAAAAATATCTGAATGCTAATTTGTGCAGTAACTGTAGCAGGCTCTTGTATTAAATAAATCAAATCCAGTGTTATGAAACTTCCAAGTAATGCTGATCCCAAAATACAAGAATATCTTTTTACAATGTTTAGTTTTCTTCTATTTTATAAGTATTTTTAGAAAAAGGCAGATTAAAATAACATGAAAGTCTGTCATACAGTTAGAAGACTTTATCCTTAATTATCTCCTTTGTAAAAGAAACTGAATACAACAATTATAGTCAACCTTTTCCCCGTACTCTGAGAGACTGTAAGGTAACAAAGTGAGGAAATACTGCAACAGGAATGTTACCTTCCCAAGGAGATACAGAGTTGCTGAAAATGTGCTAAAAACCTATAAAATATTCAGCTGAGTTTCCAGTGGAAGTTTATTCTTTTTTATAAATTGTTATGGCAAAAAAACCCGAAAAATCTCTTTATCTTCTGGCAAAATAGGCCTGGATTCACACAGACAATAAGCACTTTTTAGCTAAACTTTTCAAAAAAGTAAAATGTAACTGAAGAACTTTCTCTTCATTGAACAGCTTGTCAATCTGCTATTACTTTCTCTGAAATATAGAGCAACACATTTCACTGTTGCTGCACACATACTAAAGCATCGGCCTTTGTACTTCTGTGAAGTGACTTGAATATCATGTCATCTCCCACTCCTCTGCCATCCTCCAAATATGCTGCCCTGCCCATCATCCTCATCTCTGGTGCTTCCCAAAATTCCCCACAACACTGTCATATCAGCCCTGCTAGACTCATCCTGTTCAGAAGGCAAGACAGTTTCATCTGCTGCAGTTACCCCATTTTCCTGCATCCTGGTTATAAAAGTAAAAGGTCAATGCACATCAGAAGCCACAAGACATCAGTATCTTCAGAGCATAACCCAAAAACCACCACAGCATAACACACAGGAGAAGAGTGTTTCAGGAGAAAAGGCAAGAAACATTGTCCTTGTGCACCTGTCACCCTCCCTGCCAGTAGTTCAGTGTTACCCAGGAAAGAATTCTCAGGTACCATCACTCTTCCCTTCCTTTTTCATCTCCCTATTCTTCCCCAGTGACTGATGGATCTTTGTACATGCTACATTCCCCGTCGGCTCACCAGAATACTTTATTTCTACTACTTTTTCCTCTCTCTTCTTATATGATCACTTTTGGTATTACCATCGTAAGAACTACCAATAGAATAACATGTGGACATTACTATTCCAAACAGTGTCTGGCTGCCATAAAGTGCCTCTGGGTTTTACAGATAACATCCCAAGGTATGTGAAACTGCCGGCTTAAAGACAGTAGAGATCCATAACTCAAGAAGGACCTGACCAACAGGCATGCAAGAGAAAAATGCAATTAATTCATTTAGGTGGTCTATAGGGTTGTGATTTTACAGATTAATTTTACTGCAACACATCTAGCACAAGAATTCAGAGCTTTCAGACCATACCACTGTGTGTTCACCCACATCACCTCTTTCCATTATGTGGCAAAAGCAGTTTTTCAGGCACTTGAATAAACATACAACTGGTTTTATTTTATTTTTTTTTCCTAATTCAAATACCAATTTTCTTTTCTTCTTTTTTTTTTTTATTAAATTACTTGCACATCTCCCAGTGAAACCTGACTCTCTGGCAGACCACCTCACCTCACATTAGATCTTTAGACAAGGCCTTATGTCCCACACTACTTTTGGTACAGAGCTGTAGCTTGTACTTTAGATGAGCTCCCACTTGTGACAAAAATATGCTGTCATTCTGCTGATCTGTTACATTCTGTTTCTGAACACACAGTCCAAAAATAAATTCACAAAACAAGACCGCTGTCGTGGTGATCTGAACTGTTGCTCACTCAATCCCAGGGACTCCTGATTTTGCTTTTTTCTACTTTTTTTTTTTTTCCTTTTCCTAGAATAGCAGATACATTAACTAACATTTCTCTATTCAGACCATGTATTATTTTGCCACATTTTGTCTGTAGCCCTGGATTTTTTATTATTTTCTACTCCTACTGTTATTTATCTAGTATGCTGTTATTCATTCCACATATTCTCATTTAAAATGCCAAATAAAGATGACTGCATACTACTGGATGCTTCTGGTTAGCTATCAAACCCCCCCCCCATGCACGTATATCTGCCTGCTCTCAGTATAACCTAGGAATTCAGAAGTTTTAAAGAGCTTACTATGAAGACCTCAAACTTGGTACTAAGTTCTTGAAAAGTTTTAAATTCTCGGGCTACACTGAGAGCAGACAGACACCTGTGGGTTTGTTTTGGTTTTGTTTTCTTCTCTTTTTTTCTTTTTTTTTTTTTTTGTTTGTTTCTTTAAGATAGCTAACCAGAAGTGTCCAGTGGGGATGCAGTTTTCTGAGAGAGACTTTTATGTCTTTGTCACTAGTTAGTACCCGCACTGCCACAATTACCTCAGGTTGTAAAAAATGTAAAAGAGCTAAAATAAGGCAGCACTTTATTTTTATTAAATTGCTAGTAAGTACTAATACCAGTGACTATTACCTATCAAGTCAATCAAGCAATATATTGGCCTATATAGTCTATATTCTTCCAGTCCGCAACAAGGGTGTCAGATTGATTGCTGAACAGACTATCCAGTAGTTCTTTATTCCAAATGAAGGGAAGTGAAAACATTTTCAGCTTCCCACATAATAACCCAATAGTTTTAGGATAAATTCCTTTCTTGTTCTAAACTCTACTTAAGTAAACTCAAATGAAAGCAATCCTTTATTTGGCAATCACACACTCTTACGTACCACATGTTTACATTTTATTCTTTTGTTCCCTAATTGCAGTTCTCCTGTCACTTGCTAGAAAGGATAAAAGACACAAGAATATGAAATATCTGCTCCTCCAAGGTCATTGGCACTGTTATCCTTGCTTTCATTCATATTTTGGACTTTCTCCTGCCCAGATATTATGCCCACCCAAACACTACGAAGCCACTTTCACAGAATAACTCTTTTTCATTCTGGAATAGCCCACCAGTATAGAGATGAGCATCACAAAAGCTTCCGAGCTAAGTTCTAATGCTCAAATCAAACAGCCATGCAAGAGGGAGACATAAGCCCAACGCAAAATATTGTTTCACTTGGCATTCTCATGTTGGTGACAATAAGAACATATCTTTAGTGGTCAAAGATGATGGTTCGCCAAAGTGTGCTAACACTTTGAATGCTGGTGGGGGGTTCATGAACACATGCATGCTTCATCATACTGTTACACAGCTAGACATATGCATACATAAACTGCGTTCCACAAAGTGAAAATATGATGCACTAGAATGCACTCAGGGATATAGAGTAACATGCCATACAGATACCTGCAGTGTACCACTGCTGTGGTACACAGCTTCAGATTTACAATGGGTTGATGAGGACTGGCAACAGTTGTGGGAACATAGTAACACAGACAGTAACATAGAAGAATGGAAAAAACCCACCTTAAGGAGTTCATAATGTTGAATGCCATTCACACCAATGTCCGGATCGATGGCAGATGGAACAGAATAACGAGAATTAATTGCTGTGTTTTCAGGGATAGAGATGTTAATAACTGTCGAGGGGAAGAGGGGGGCATTGTCATTTATATCCTCTATTAGGAATCTGATCTTGACCAGTCTGAAAACTTCATCAGGTAAAACAGCAACCTCCACCTCATAAAAGCAGCGGTTTTCACTAAAGATGCCAGCGCACAGCTTCTCTCGGTCTATGCGGTTTGCAGTTGTGAATATCTCACCAGTGTTCTCCTCCACCCGTACTAACGGTACATCCCCAGTCTTATACACAAGCTTGAACTGTAGCGGTGAGGAAAGGGGCACATCTGGGTCCAGCGTTAGGTTAAGATCCTTGAGCAAATTGCCAATGAGGACATTTTCAGGCAGTTCTTCCCGCACGGTATAATTCTTCTCCTGTGCGCCAGATTGAAATACAATACAGGCTAATAAGACTGCCAAGAGGTAGGTTCCAGACAGCAAGTCCATCTCCAGAATGACTAATGAGTATTTGTGTAGAACACCAAGAGTAGCTGGAAAAAGGAAAAGAAAAATTCTTAAAAATTTACAGAATACTGTGTGAAGGAGACATGACAGAAATACCTTTCCTATAGCAAAGCAGCTGAACTGTTTGAAAACCCATCAGTAAAGTGATATTTGACTTAACAAACTTTCATAAGCCAAATTTTTTTGCACAACTTTTTGCTTAAAACTGTTTCCCAAAGACTGAGGTAAGAGCCTTAGAACCGGATCAGAGTGAATGAACATCTAAATATTTCCAGCATATTTTCCTTTGCTCCTTAAGAAAACCTCTTCTTTTGAACCCTCTGCCACATAGTCCTCAATTTCCTTTGTTTCCAAAGGAAGAAGTAGGTAAGAAGTTTGCAAGCAACCATCTGCTGAGAACCAGATCTTTTTATACCTCTTGCTCAGAGATAGGAAACCAGGAACATTTGTCTTAATTTTCCCCGAAGTTTTGTACTGACAAAATTATGTAATATTTGTTAGCCACAAAGAAATCTGGTTATTTTTAATACAGAAGCATAAACTGGTAAGAAAATGTTAACTAGATGGAGTCTGGTGAACTTCAGCCAACAATATGTGGAAATCTGTTTAACACAGTGATACTAATACAGCAGCCCTTTGCTTCAAGATGACAAAAATCTGATCTTTGGAAGTAAACCTACATATTAGTACTCAAATCATTGAAATTCAGATTATGTGTCTAAATCCACAAGAGCAGTGCACAAATTTCAACACAGAAGGAGAAAAACTTTTCTTTATAGAACTAAAGCTAAAAGATTTATCCTGATAATGAAATTTTAGCTCCTACCAGCTTAGTATCTGTTTCAAATACGCCCGTGCGAACTCATCTACGTTCTTTTAATTGTGCAGGTAAACATGTAAGTGTCTCCTGTCTTTTCCGATTTTATTCTCCCCGTCATAGCACAGATTGATTCACTCCTGCAGATCAAGTTGCTGTGGTTGAAGAAAGTATTGAAGCCAATAATTGCCTTCACCCATTAGTTACTGCCTTTCGGCGGTACCACTTTCAGGATAATTTAAAACATTTGACTTTGCAGTGAAACAGATTAGGAACACTTAATATTGCTATTCCATTTCAACTCTATAACCTGCTTTTGATTGGGAGTAAGTAACAGATAAGGAACATGTGAACTAGATCTGTAAGGTATATCTTTCCATGCCAGCATGATTTAACTGTAAAACATTTTCTGGCTTTATGATTATACAAAAGGAGCGACACAAAATAAAAATCCAGTCCTGCAAGTCTTCACTTAGGAAAAAAGGCATTGCTCACTGGAGTAATTCAATTAACCTGAATGAGATTGCTGACACAGATGAGAGCTGGATACGCAGTTTATGTGGCACAGTTACTGCATTACCTGCAGTATTTTAGTAAATCACTGGCTTATTTACAGTATCTTAGTAATTCAGTATAAAGCACAATAAGAGACTAAACAGACATTCAGGAGTGAAGAGACAGTGTACTATAAACAGCCATTTCACAAATCCATTATAATATGAAACTCCAAATACATAAATAAGGAAATCATCAGCAGATACCGATTATCATTTGCGGTAACACTATGGCAGCAGCATGAGTTTAATGAAAGAAATGTGGTGATATTGTACAAATATATTAGTTTGACTATTATGATTTTATTTCTTAACTGTCTTGTATTTTTCTAAACATCTCCAGCAATTGTCATCCCACTAAAGTAACTGCCCATGTACATTCAACCTTCAGAAAGCTTTTATTCCGGAAAAGAACATTGTCATACCTACTATTATTAAAATGAATGTATTTATATTGTTTCCATGCAAAACACCAACAAAAGAGCATGGGTTACAATAAAGAGTTGATATTTAATTGATATTTAATTCCCCCCAAAACAAAAACAAAATTTCAGAATGGTAGCATGTTCTGTGTATACTGGATAGCACTATTCTACCACTTTACTATAAATGTTACTGAAAAATAATAAAACAGAGGGGAAAAAAAAACCCACACAACAACCTAACTTCACATCCTGATGTTTACAGAGTAATATTTTAAACTTACAGTTGATTTTTGAGGGGAAAAAAAAAACATAAAAAGCCTACACTCAAACCAAATTCCAGGCCCTACCCCAAATTCTTCTGTGGCAACACTAATGTAAGGATTTCCTATAAACTATAATGTAAAAATATTTTAAAGCCATGCATATATAACTTCCAAATAAATAATCTCATGCTATAAAACTATTTTTATTATTATCAAGGTTATTAATGGTATACTGTTCCTCTCTCTCTAGTTCTGAAGATACAGGGAATTCTACTCACACTCAAAAGTTTGCGTTTTATCTGTCAAGCTTTACAAAGCAATTTGAGGATGAGTACACAACTCGAATAGTCTAAAGAGTTCATGAAAAACTCTCCCAAATCAATTCTGAACGTTGTGATAATGCCAGTAGATAACTTATATTAAAAATAACTGATAAGAACTCCTATAACCACAGCGGAGTTTCTAGGTATTACAGAATAACAACAGCAGGACTCAGAGGTTTGTCAGGAAAACTGCAGAGTGGAACTTCTTAGCATTACATTACTATGCATATATTTATTTACTCTTCTAAAATGGAACAAACTTTGGACCATTTTATTAAAACTATTTGTGTCAAAATAAAGAAAATATATTAAAACATGGAAATAATAGAACACATCTTAGATAAATACAAACATGACTTTTTGTACTTTTACAGCCATAAATTTCCCTGAATGATTACACTAAAGGGTACAGCCACCTAATAGGTAGTGTTGAGTTTTAACAGAAAACCAGTCTCAATGTAGAAAAAACAACCAACAATGACTTATCATTCTTGAACTTCTGTAGAATACACTATTTTTAAATGGTCTTTACCTGTCTTTCTCAACAATTCTAAGAACAGTTTTGAACCTTAAAAAAAACCCAACAACATGACTCGAAGGTTCTGCTTAGATATACAGTGGAACATCTTAAGCCATGGGAAAACTGTTCTTAAAGCAATCTATTTATATAGTCATAGCTGTATATCACCTGTCATTCGTGCCATAGCACTGATAGGAATACTATGGCAACAGCAATGCAAACAAAGAGAGCATGAGGTACTTTCTAGCAATCAAGCATCATCCTGAAAGATATTTACAAAATCAGAGTATTTCTAATCACATACAATATTTAATATCTCTTGTATTTGTCTACATATCATAAATATACATACTACAAAATGGGAAAACAACATAAACACACATCCACAAGCAAAGAGAAAGTCTAAAGAAACTGCAAATAGAAACGACAGAGTCAGACAAACTGGTCAGTAAGAGAAATTGTCAAAAGAGCGTATGAGAACGGTGGGAAAAGTTAGAGATGAACTAATACAGACAGACAAGATAAAATACAAAAAAGAAAAAAGAAAGGAAGTGGGCAGAAAGGCCGTCCCAGTACAGCACATGGCAGAGGCTTTCTTGATGACTAGAGGAAAGGAAAAAAAAATACAAGAGGCTAAACAGAGTAGTCCAACTCCAAAGGACCCTTCATGAGTTTCAGCACTCACTAACACTTCTAAGGTGGTAAAAAAAAATTAAGAACAAATAAAATTTTTCAACATAAAGTAACATCTAAGCTTGCCAAGCCATTTTCCCACCTTTCAAAAGAATGCATTGACGTCTGTACCGCTGACTTCTGTAACTAGTCAGGCAAATGGCCCAGATGGACAGGATGGAGGGTAGGAGGAGGAAAAAAAAACAATTTGAGATTTGCTCTCATTCATCTGAGTATCTATGCACTTAAACGTAGCTGCTTTTTTGTCCAATATACTAAATATTAATGGCATAATTTAAATATTTAAATTGTTGTTCATAATTATCTTCGTTTAGCAGCTGTCAAATTATACCTTGAAAAGTAGGCAGAATATAAAAAGTTTAACTACCTAATGGAGTACAATGTGAGAACAGAATCTAAACCTGGTTTTTACACACAAGGCTCTATCTACCTGGTCCCAACTGAGGCAGAATTCTGGTTGCTTATTATAGGACTCAACTGCTATTTCTTACTCAGGAGGATCACAGAAAAATAGTAAATGCAGAAAAGAGTCCAGGTGTCCACTTCAGATGAAAAAGCAACACTTTCTTGATACCTGGGTTCAGATTTGACTTAGAGCAGGAATACTTAAGCTTTGGTAATATCTTGTAACTGGTATATCAAGTTTTAAGAAAATAAAAACTATAGACTATTTTTAAAATTTAGGAATATTACACTGAAGTCCAAAGCTACATCAATATCCAAATATTGAAGTTATAATACAGGAGAAATACTTAAAATATTACTCCCATTCCTGAACCTATTTAAATAAATAGAAAAATTTAGCTACTATACCACACTTTTTTAATACAATATCCCTTTCATTTGCTGCTATTCCACCATGTAGTCCTTAAATAGGAGTATTTAAATCCCTGTGTTAAAACAGTGTTTCTCAGAGCCAAAGATCCCCGTGACACAGGTTCTGTTTGTCAGTCAACAGCATGATCATAATGTTATTTAACTGAGGAGTGAGCTATTTGCAACTATTCTAGCTCACAAAGGCTCCCTCTGAAGGGCCCACTGGTAATTAAGCAGTTCTATGCTATACGCCAAGGAGTTTGAAATTCTGAATCATGTTGATACGGATTTCAACTCCATCCTGTAGACCCCAGCTGCTGGCCTGTTAGGTAGGATTTCTTCTGGTATTGCAGATTTTTAGTGTTGAGTGTGGGGTTTTGTTTGGGTGTGGCACAGAGGCACCCCAAAATAAGTTTAGTTGAACAACATGGGCCAAAACAAACTTTATTCTGGCCGGAGAAGTACCACTGATAAACCAATTAGAAATGGGGTTTATACAATTAGTTAGCACTCCCAGAAGATACAGGTTCGGATATTAGGTTAGGAGATTATTTGGGGTGCAGCGGAATAAGAACGATGAGGATCCACAGCGCGCACACACAAGAAAGCAAACCAGAGCCCTCTCTGCCCCATTTTGCCCATAAGAGAGAAACACCAGCCTACTGCAGCCAGGACTTTACACTCCTCTGTCCCAGACGAGGAATTTACACTCGCCTACCAGGCGAGGCCTTATTAAAGCATATATTCAGTAATTTACCCCTCACCCACACGCCGAGGTGAGGCGCTCCCAAGATTACCTCAGGCGGCTTCTCCGTCAGAGGGGAGGGACTCGGGCAGCACGGCCGGCCTGCAGCTCTGAGGAGAACACACCAGGGGCGTCGCCGGCAGGAAACCCATTTAGAGCCTGATCGGATCCGGCTGTGGCCGTTCCAGAAGCTTCTGGGCTCCTCTGGGCTGCGGGCGCTCTTGGCCCCTCCCCTGCTAACGCCCCCGCGCAGCGACTGCGGGTCTCACAAAGAGCCGGTAACGGCCCCTCCAAGGGCCAGCTCTGGGAGGGGGGTGGGCAGCTGCCGCACCGGCTTCAGGGCGGGGCGGGAAAGTGCAACTGCCACAGGGTGTGCCATGGTTTTGTTCATCTCTTTTGTGTTTCTGTTTTGTTGGGGTCACTAACATAGCTGAACACAGCAACCTCTGTCCTTTGCCACCACACATACCACGTTTCACTTAAGAAACTGGCTGGTTGTGATGGTGGTTAACTTTTTTAAAAAGGTAGAGACTTTAGTGGTATTCATTACCATTTTTGATGACAGTTAGAAACACTGCAAACCTGTTGCCTGACAGGAATCCTCCTCAATTTTTTTAAGGCCAGGCACAAATGATAACAAACAACCTGAACTCACTTTCCTGCTCTAGAATGTTTCAAAGATAAATTATTTTGCAGTCAATATTTATCCACAGGATCCACTCCTGTGTATATTTCAAGATCATGTTCAAAGACCTACCTCAAAGAGAAACAGACAATTTGTTACATTATCAAGCTTTCATATTCATTCCTTCATACGATTTTACTCTAAATCCACTAAAGGACTGATTTATTCTTTGATCTATTTTTATTAGTGTGATGGTACTGACTTAAATGAGGCTTCTTTAATTTATTTTCTTTCCAGTGATGAAGAAAATCAAACTGGAAATTCTTATCACCAGGAGAAAATATCACCCCACACCCCTTTCAATCAACAAAAGAAGTAAGCCAGTGGGAGCCACAACTTGCTTATCTCACAATGAGAACCTAGGTGAAACCACATATGTGATTGTTGGATGTATATCAACTTAAACCACATTTTTATTCATTTAAAAATGAACGTAAATCTGATTTTAGTCACTTGTGTCAAATCCTTTGAAATAGCAATTATCAAGATCACCTGTTTCATACAGAATGCATTTTGCTTCACTGCCAGTTAATAACTTCCATTATTGAATAGTAGAAAAATACACTTCGCAGTGTACCATTCAAGTATTTGTAAATAAGTGTAGGAGTATTGCTCACAGCGGAATGCTACATTGTCTGTTACCTACTTACACTAAGTACAATTCTGCCTTGAGTCCAGTCATACACATAACAACATTCTAGAGTAGCTGAAATCAATTGCCTTCTTCCATCGCGCCTCTCCCCCCTTTTTTTAATTGCATAAACTTTATATTTCCATCAGTTTCTCTCTGCCTCAGCTTAATATACTCAGAGAAGGCTGAGTGTCCTGTGAAATCACTCTCATAGATTTCTGTCACAAGTTCTTGCAGTACTCCAAGCCTGAAAGGAAGAGTAGCTGAACTTTTGCCATAATTCCTGCTCAGCAAATTATCAGCGTGCCTACATAAAACAGGACCAGGACATTACAGCAACAAAGCATGCATAAACCATATTTTAGTATTGGTGTATTCCAACCTCCCATGAGGCTGTCTGGAAATATACCCTTACATGGTCCTTAACTAATGCATTTCATTACTTATTATTGTAATTAATAACCAGCTAAGCATCAAATGTATTTTCTTCTTACTGGGTAAAACAGGAAGAAAATAGTTCATCCTTGTGAACACTTCACAGAAGCAAAATGTTTCATATTCAATCTATTTCCATCGAGCAAAAGTTTATACAGTACAGCAAAAAGAGAAAATTTTAGCAGTAGCATAGTCTCCATGGAAGCCTTTAGATAAGAAACAGTATGTTTTTCATCCAGTGGCAGCACAGCTCCTCATTTTCAGATGAGATTTTTGTTCTTCTTAAAGATAGCTTAAATGGAAATGAGGCTCAAACTAGAAGGTACTGGTCAGGAATTTAAAATAGAAAATAAATCATAAAAGAAGTTTTCTGGACCTTAGCACATATGTCACCAATTAACAGCCTAATCACCATGTTTGTCCAAAGTTGTCGCATGTAACACATGGATACAATACATAAGAATACATATTCATGAACAATAAACTCAACCAGAATCTCTAGGAGTACCATGAACATGAGAACTAATTACACAGGTTGGAAGGAATTTTCTCCTAATTTATGTATGTGTCCAAACAGCAGGGAAGCAGTCAACACATTTTTTTAGCAAATTCACCCTATCTAAATACACTATATGAATAAAACATTGCAGTATGTAATGTAAGAGCCTCCTAAGAGAACATGATTTGAGAGCAAGGCTTTTCCAACAGCAGAACAAAACCACCTCAAGATAAATTATATTAGAGCATAAACCAAAACCTTAGTCCTTATACAAAAAAAAATCCAAACAAACAAACAAACAAAACCAAAAAAACTCAAAACAAAATATAACAAAAGAGTGAAGAAAAAGGACCAAATGAAACAACAACAACAACAAAAAACCCCACACAAAAAAAAAACCCAAAGCAACCAAATCAAAAAAACCAAACACGCACACAAGGAACCAAACACACACAAACAAAAAAACCCAACACAACACAGACAGAGACAAAACAGAGGAATAATTCAATAAGTAAATGTGTCTCCAGTCCTCAGGCAGTTTTTAGGAAAACCCTTCCTTTTTCTTTACCTGCATACAAAGACAAAACTGCCACCTTTAGCTTTGGAACATGTCGTGACATGCTGTTCCGTGCTCACTTTCCGAAAGCCACTTCAGTGCAACACTGTTGGGACAGACTGACGGTGGTGTGAAGAAAAAAATCCCTCTATTTAGGGTCTGTAAAGCACTTTGGGAATCGCTCAAAGGGAAAGGTGCTGCGGACATGAAAGGCGTCAGCAATAACAGCTGCGGCGTGCTGTGGCTTTAGAAATATTTTCTCTGAGGAAGAAGTGAACCACCCTTTTTCCTCTCCTAATGCTGGGAAATAAACGTATATAAAAGAAAATGAAAGGCAGTTTCATAAAAGATCTCTTGTGATTTATGAAGAGGGACACCAAAAGCGTCTCCGTTTGATCCCAGCTATTTATATAGTTAAAAAGGATTAAGATCAAGCCTTATTAATTCATATTTTACATGATTAAGGGCATGAATTTATCTCTTATGACATTATAAGATAGATATAGTAAATATATATTTAAAAATCAAATTAAGTAATATCATTTGATTATTTCCTTCTGACACAACTCCGTGTTTAATTACCTGTTTTTCTTCCAATACTCCTAAGGAGGAATTATCTCCTTACTACATTTGTAGCTTCAAATGACCTTTGCTTCAACGTGTTGATATAGTGCAAGTAATAGGAATAACAATAATAATTATTTTGTTCTGTGCTTTCTGCATTTTTTTCACATTATTTGACGTTACCTTCAAACAAAAGCTGTATAGTAAATTATGCATGAATTGCAACAAAAATTAACTTAATCCTTTATGTACTAATGGAGTTGGACCGACCTTTTAATAACTCAGCATTAGCATATGCATGACTATTAAAGATATACCAACTTTTGAAAGGTGAAATCATGTAAATATTTAAGAAATTTCATTTACTACTAAAAGGTATAGTGCCTTAATGATGTATAAGAAAAATGCTTCTTTAATTCTACAGCTTATATAGACAAAAATGTACTTTTTTTTCTCTGTTATTTTAAAAACAAAACAAAACCAAAAAAACCCCAGACACTGGAATCATCTAGCTGTTCTGGTAAAACACTTTCCAGTGCATAGCACCTCTCATCTTGACAGATCCCCAAAGTGCTGTACAGATTGCAAACACACGGATTGCTTCTCAAAGCACTGAAATTCTGTGCCAGGAGCACTACACTATAAAGTGATTCTGGAAAGGGGATTGAAAACTAAATTACCAGTGGAAATGATGGAGCGTAGCTATTTAGGCTTGGGAGAAGGCAACTACCAAAATTCAGTTGGAGTACTTGTACAAAAAATACTCCTCAAAAAGAGTCACAAATTGGATGAAACAGAGTTATAAGGTTATTTAAATGTGTGTTACAGCATGGTGTGCAGGGCCTGATTCTGTACTTTAAATTTTGATTTACCCATATAGTAAATATGGTTTAAAAAGTGGAAGTTATGTTCAACAATTTTCTATTACATTGATTCAAAGTCCACTGAAATCAGTGGCATCTTTAGGGTTTACAAAATTTGCCAGAACAATAGCTCTGGAAGTTGAATGCCTTAACTTGAGCATAAAGTGAGATAGCCTACCTATCTGAGCAAGAGAACTTTATTAAACATTTGCATAGAACGTTATGTGTCAGCATTAGAAACTTAATTTGAGATGTCATTACAAATGTCAGGCCAGATCAAAACAAGGTATGATCTTGACTCAAGCCTGCCATGATAAAGCTGATGCTTATCAGAATCTCAGAAAACTTGCTTTTTAATGTTTTGCCTACATCCATAAACTTCACAGAGATACTGTAGCTCCTTCATAGACTTCTACTCAAACAATGGAAAACATGGTATTTGCATTTCTTCACTGCCTCATCACTGAAACCTGTCAACAATTAGGATGAAATAGAAGGGGGTTTGTAATGTGGACAAAATATTTCTAGCTAGAAATCTGCATGACCGTTGACTGAGTGTGGACAGCCTACTGTCAAGGATGCCCAGACACAAGTGATGTGGCACAGACTCAGCCTTGTAATGTAGAACAGAACGTCTGGGATATTATTTCCCATCCATTCTCCTTCTTCTGACATAGTGCAAGAGGATGAGCAGCTTCAACAGGTTTTTAATGGGGAGAGGGGGAGAGTCACAACTACATTAATAATAAGAGCAGTGTACATCTGTGTATCAGGGTCCTGTAGGTCATTGATGTGCATGAAGAAGCTTTTAAAAATCACTTTGAAGTGCATTTTCTCACACAATATCATGGGCCCATGATTCTATCATTACTGGTACACTGCACAGAACATTTTTGAAGAAAATGGAATATTAGCTCTTGAAAGTAGGAATTAGATGAGGAAAAATCTTAAAGGAATAATATGAACAATGATTAGATTAAAGTTTCAAATAGATGCATATTCTTCTTCCTCTGTTTTGTCCCTACTCCACAAACCCAAGTGAAAACATGAATTTTGCATATAAATAGAGTGACATCACCACTTGATAGCAGCTTATTATTTGAATGTAAGAAAGACAGAAAAGAGCACAAAAATGCCACAAAAACACATAACAGCCTGTTAGCTGAAGTAATCACAACATAGAGAATCTTTGAATAACATGGGCTTCTATTATATGCTGTATCATGTGTAATTTTTACTATGCTTCACTTTTTGGTGACTTTGCCTGTTTCAGTCAACTAGAAATGACCAAAGGCTTTTTGGTTATTTCAGGAAATCAGACATTTGTATTAAGGTTGTACTAGAAATGTCATGAAAACACATCAGACAGACTGTTCCTTTACATCAGCTAATTATGCCTCCAAATTTAAGACCTACCAAGAAAATGGATGTTTTTCTTTATATGCAAAAGTTGTTTTGAATGACTTAAGCAAAAGCAACACAAGTGACACAAGGACCTAATTATATGTATTCTATCAAAAGGTAGAACAACAACAGTGGTAAGATTAACTGCTACATCAATTCCTGGTATAAAAAGTAGAAATATTGATTTGTGATTAAATGAATAGAGAAAATAATAACATTTCAAATCTTTAACCTCTGACAATGTAACTGTCAGACAGATGTCCTAATGAGTTCCAGTATAACAGACGTTCAGAACTTACTAAATTCAAACCCTGAGTGCTTAGTAACGAAAACTCGCTGTGCCATTACTAAAATCTATCGGAATTCCAGTGTTGCGTTATATGCGATATGTATTAATTGCACTATTCCCAAAGCAAATGTTCTATTCTCGTATAGGAACTGGAATTATTAAAGTATTGTGGTATTGAAAAGTAGCCACAGTTTCTATCACAACATAACCATTAGGAACAAAACATCAGAAAGTTTAACAAGATTACTGGAATACTTTCCTGGAACTTAATGATGTTTGTCCAAAAGTAGACTTTAAAGTATTATGAGATAAAATGAACTTTTTTTAATGGGCCAGTATATTAAAAGAGTGCGACATGTTGTTGTAAGTTTGAAGGTCTATTTGCCCAATGGAATCCCACTATGACACCAATTTTCTGTTATCCAGAGGTGATTAATTCCTAGAGACAGTTGAATGTCTCACAGTGATGTTTGTCCATGCATCAGCAGAAGCATGTACATCATCAGTAGTCCATTCCTGACTGCTACTACCAGCATTAGTGATGAGATTTTTTTTTTCTTATTATATGCCATGTATCACAGATTTTTTTGTTGTTGACAGAGTTTGAGGAGGTATATTGTTCCTCAGTGCACAGTGTGGACGAATGCTGCATTGTTTTAAATGGAGAATCATTCTCTGTAACCTGAGGGATACTGGCAAGTCTGATTTCTTTAAAATCAAGTCAAGAGATTCATGCTCAGACTTGGCTGGAGTATGGAGGCATACACTTTTTGACCAAATCAAAAAAATACAAGTTCTTGTCATTCCTCCTCTATTGGGATGCAATGGTTTTTTGTAGGAAAAAAATAAATAATTAGACATTTTCATGGAACACACTATATTCTGCCATATGTTTGCCATCGTGTTCTACTCTTACTCAGATTAAAGCACACAAAAATCAGGTTGAAATATCTTTTCTGTCCTAGAAAAATATGATCAGTCATCTGAATCCATTGTTAAAATTCATGTGATTTCAGGAGAAAATGAAACAAGTAATTACGCTAGCCACAGAATGCCCTTTCTTATACAATAAGAAATAAGTACAGTGGGGCTTTCTGTTGTTTGTTCATTTATTTGTTTTATAACAGAGACATTAGGGGAATTCAGCTGAAAAATATCTGCAAGATGACTTTCCAAGCTGATGACCAAAAATAGTGTTGCCTGGAATGTAGATTATGTTCTGTTCCTTGGTTCAGATATATACTTCTCCCATGGTCTCTGCAGAACGGTAATAGTTTTGCACTCTCCTTGACTGCTAATATTTTAGAACTCTATCAATGATAGATAAAATAATCATTAGAATTTCAGCTATCTCATTAGTCTTGCAACTGACCTGAAATTAAGAAGGTGAATAATCATATTGAAATAAATCTGTGCTTAATTATTTAGCCATTCAATTGAAGAGTAAAACTGTTTTTAAAGAAAGCTTGTTATTGAAATGATTATTTCATTACATTTTAAATAAATAAAATCAATTTTTAAAAATTGATGTCCAAAAGTTCAAACTGAACACCACCTCAAGTCACCACGTATTTCCTTCTACTGACATCAACACGAGTCACAGTCCAACAAATGAAAATATCAAAATTGCTGAAAAATATAGTTTATTGTGGTTTATTCCAGCACAGGACTCAGGCTGCAATACTCACAGGTCACATCTAGCCTTCAATTACGAGAAATCAAACCAAAGCAAACAAACAAACAAAAAACTCAGCAAGGTGTTGTTTTGCTTATTATTCTTAATTATTATTTTCTATAGATTGCTATCTGAGATCAGATTGAGTGTATGTGTACAACTAACTCCTAAAAAGTTAGCTGTTACATTTGCTCCGTAGAAACGATTATTACTGACCCTTTTCATGTTTCTGAGCATAATAAAATAAACCATTAGTTTTCTAAAACAAATGCTACCAGTATCTTGTACTTGTCAGTTTTTAACTTCCCTCAAAAGAACTAAGAGCTTACAAATTGCAGAATATACAGGTTAGTACCCCATCTTTCAATGGGAAACTTTGATCTTTTATTGTAGTGGGAAGGAAAAGAGATGCACGTGTAGCTAGATATTTCAATGATGCCAGCACTGGTAAGACATTGCGGGGTAGAGAAGAATGTTTTCACTCAAAGTATGAATGAGTTACTGGTCTTCCTTAAGCAATCATACACAGAGGAACTAAATATTGCCTGCAAGATAAGAACAAAATAGTTGTGTACTAAATTGGTTTCAGGTAGGTTGTACTATCTGCAGATTTCAGTGCATATGTTACTTTGCATCGGATAGTTTAAATGCATCGTCCTCTATTAGAAATCAAAGATGCATTTTTATTTACTTATTTTGCACTCAGTGCTTTTGCAAGTTGTCTTTGTGTAAGTCTTCATTACTATGTTTTAGCAAGCAGGCCATCTAGTGCCTAACAATAACAAGTACTCCATAATGACCTGAAGTGTTCCGCAAGTAACAGTACACTTAGTCAACTGGATATCATAATGTTGTTGCCATGTTACAACTCTGCAAAAATGATAGAGAATTAAGTTGTGCCCCCCACCCCAAGTAGGATTGTGACAGTTTCCTGTAAAACTTTAAATATGGAAGAGATATGCACCTTTTTCTTGTTAAGTAAGGTCAAATTCTTTTATTTAAAAGCTAATTTTGTAAGTAATCAAGCTACTTGTAAGATTTCCATTATCTCAATCTGTTGCTGAAAAAATAAACGCCAGTCTTTTTCTACAAGTAAGATTTCCCATTGGTCTTGGACACACGCGATTTCTAACTTAATCTAATAAAATGAAGAATAATGTAGAATTTTACAAGTGTGAATGACACATCTGGTATTACCGTTGCAAGGGATATTTCCTCCTAATTTCATTTGTGTCAGTACTTTAGAGTCCAATTCAGCTTCTTTTAAGATTGTTGGCAAAGTTTCCATAAACATCAAGAGCTACAGTGCCTATTAAGCTTTCTGTTTCATCTTGGCGTTGTAGTGCTTTCCCGTATACTGGAACGAAAATTCAATAATCTCAAGAAGCAGCCAATACTTCCTCAAAGTAAAAAAGACTACTTCCTTTCTTTACTCAATTTTAAATTACTCTTACTGCTTTCCTTGGGATAGTGAGAGTTTAAGCCTGTGGAAAGGCTATGTACAAAGGTATCAGAAGATACTGAAAATATTTTCTTACTCAGATTCTATAGACTAATTTTCACATATTCTAATTTAATATGCCTCCATGAAAGTAAGTCACATCACAAATGGTTTATTCAGAGCCAATGCTTTAGGCCTCCTAAACTTTAGTGGAACTTACGTTCTCGCAGCACTGGGAAATGTGTATCCAGTGCTGGATATCTCATGCAGTGCTATTTAAGTCCAAGTTTTTTTCAAAAACCTATTTACTTTGGAAAGCATAATACCTGCATCAATTTATAAATTTATTTAGGACTTATGTGGCTATATATGTGTGTGTGTATATACACTCCTTATATGGAAAATAAAAAATGAAAAGCATTCAGTGAAATAAACTTCTTTTGAGTATTAAAGCACAAGTTAAGAGGACATGCCCACTACTTACAAATCCACCTCAAGGGAATAGTTAGAGATTTTCTTTCACCAAGATAATGAACATTCTGTAGATTACTGTATGACTGTGACCATATAACTGTTCAGTACCATCTAACACTATTTAGATGGCACTGCATTTACTACTGATGAGATTTACTTTGATGGGCATTTATATTTACAAAAACAAAAACAAACAAACAAAAACATGCCAGGGTGTTAGATCTGCCTAGAACAGGAAGTAAATTCCTGTTTGAATTTGTTTGAATGAATATGTTTGAAAGAAAAGAGTCTTTCATTCTGTGGTAAGTGAAAGCTCCCATTTTCCAAATTTCGAATCTAAGATTTAGATTCATAACAACAAAATTCCCCTCTAGCATTTTGTGAGCTTTTTGGAGTTTCACAGGGAGAAGGAATTATCATTTCTCCAACACTATAGTCTTATTACCCATCTCTTGATATATACTAGGCACGTATTAGAAGGATAAAGGATGCTCATCCATACCTGCTTGATTAATTACTTTTGCTTTTGTGATTTGTGACTGTAGGATAGAGCCAGTGATAATTAAAAGCAGAGTACATGAACCAGGTCATGACATGACCATGAATCTCTCCCATTATGCATTTTTAGTTGGATATGAATGTTACAATATACGAAATAAAAATTTATCAAAATAATACAACCTAATACCAACATGCTGGGGTGAGACGGCATTCCCAGAACTAATGGGCTAATTTGGTCTCTAATGGGTTAAATTGGTCTCTAATGGGATTACAGTGGACAATATCATAATATAAGGATTAATTTTCAGGTTTGCTGGGGCTCCTGAAACTGACAGAATTTTCACTTTTTCCAGTCTTGAGGAATCAATTACGAAGCAGGATCCTGAAAGTGAAAACATCAATACTGGCTGCAAGAATGGCTGCACTACTGCTGCTGCTTGTCCTTTCCTGCCTCGCAGTTTTCCTTCTTTCAGAGTGACAATGGTAAGAGAACTTCATCTAACTACATGTTAGAGGACCTGTGACTGGTTGTCGTCATCAATGTGTCACATCCCTTGGGTGACAGGTTCTCTCATTCATCTGAGTGCTCATGCATATTGACAAGGATGCTGCCTGCCAAAAATGACACTAATGTACAGTCTTTCTGTAGCTGTCTTGCCTTCTAGACTGCTGCATGCCACAGGACAGTCTGCTAACCCAGACTCTGTTTTACAAGCAGAACCTACACCGACAGTATTCTTTCAGGTCCTTAAGAACCAGGGTCCTTCCCTGAAATTTTTTTTTTTCTGATACAAGTGAAGGGACTTCAAGACAATGAAGTCATGCATAACAAGGCTTGTCCTATTATAAGACTAATCTATAAGGCTCTGTCTTTATTCTTTCTATCCTCAGCATAAGACCAGATTAGAAATAGCAACAAAAGGTTTTGGTTTCCTGATAGACTAAAGTAGGCTGGAGGGACAATGGAATCGGTCGTTGCAATTTAAACTTTGACATCTATTCTACGCACAAGTACCATACGCTGCTGCAAGCAGAGTGTAAAAATGACAGCATCTGTATGTATCAAATTTAGTCCAGCAGTAGAAATATCGGTATTATTTGCAAAGTGGTTAATCATTTATAAGTCTTCTATTTGAGGAAATGGCCGATAGTATTAGCCATGCAAGCCTCTGTGGGCTAATGTAATTAGTCTTACGCATTTTAAGACCAGATAGAATGGTATTAGAGAGAATGGAGGACTATTTTAATTGGATGATGGCAAAATCCCTCTAAGCACTATGGCTGTCTCCTGTGTTCAAAATCCTTTAGAAAGTTCACAGATTCCAATTGTTTTCTGAGGTAACAGTATTTCTATCTAAATTATATTAAATGTGTCAGCTCTTTTTCAGAGTAAAAATGATAAAAGCACATTCAACTTCTGCAAAGCTGATCACTTTAAAGAAAAATATAAGATAATTAAAAGCTGTTACAACTGACAATACGACACTGCAGCTTCAAAATTCTCCCCTAATTACAGCTGCTAACATTTAATAGCAACTGTAACAGTGAGTCAGTTTTGACATCACAATAGCATCTCAACCTCTTCTTTGGGAGAAAGGCTCTTGGGAAAATACAATTACAAGATGAGCATATCCAGCTAAGACCACTGCAAGTTTTGGGAAGCTTTCTTTTTTTTAATTTTTGTTGAGAATTCTACATTAGTTCCCCTTTGTTTGAATGCAATCTTTTTAACGAGGTCAAATGTAGCCACGTGGAGATGATTCCCTGAAAACCTTAAGGGGCATGGGCACTGCTCCCTGAAAAGACCTTTTTCTATAGGTAATTTCTGAGCCATGCAGAGGGCTGATATAAAATAGCTTTATACCATTCCTCTTCTTGTAAAGTATTTGCATGACAGGACATTCTGAAGTATACTGTACTTCTTGCTCTGGTATTATTTAACCTTTTCTTAGTTTGGTATTAATGTGTTACAGAAGGCAGAGAAATTTGGAAACTGTTGTAGTTTAAAAACAGTGGATGTTTTTGCCCTCCCAGAATATAGTGTCTCCATTGTCTTTAACAGGGATCAAAGGAGGGATGAAAATGAAAATTAGAGTCAGTCAGGCTTTTTATCAGCTCTACAACAGGAAGTGTTGACTCCAAGTCTCCCAGTCAGCCTGACTGAAGATCAGGCCAGCACGTCTCTCCCTTAAGCCTGTGCAATTGGCATTTCTTCCTACAAAAGGTAACAAAAGTGGAAAGCTCTGCATTGCTTATCAGCACAAACTGAGAAAATTCCCATGATGGATATGTTGTCCAGAACGTGGGAAGACTCTATAGGTTCCTTGCTTTATATGCTACCTGCAGGTTTAAAGTCTTAAAGCTACACATCTCTGTCCTCTAAGGACACTCATTGACATTCACACGAATTTAGGGGTAAGTACTGTACCTAAAAAACCTTTAAACCAAAGTGCTTTTCAAACCAAATAACTTTCAGTGATTTTCATCTATCACTGAGAATTCATTTATATGAAAAAGAAATTCCATCAGATTATATTGGTGATTCAGTGCACAGAGAAATTGCGAAATATCTTATGAAAAAGAAAACACACAAAATTTAATCACTGGTCTACTGTACCAAAATGAATGCTAAGATCATTCTAAGATCAATACAGTGTTAGAATAAAAACTGAATCAAATTCTTTCCTCAGATAGTCAGTGGTCTAGGTTTGTCAAATTAATGGGCAATTCTTTGTAGACTTCATGGCTTACCCTGTCAGTTTGTCACATTAAGCAAAATTACTATTAAATAATTCTTTCTGATGAAATCTTTCAGCTTAAAGCTAATGCCGACATTCAGGTATGGAAGATTTATTTCCGTCAAGTTTGATGTGCTACACATCCAAGTAGAAGGAAGACTAGAGGAATATAATTCTGGGGTTTTCAGTCTCTAAAGTATCTTCTGATTTCTGCTGTTGCATAATTCCCACAGAGTGATACACAGTCTGTTTTGAGAAAGGGTGAAATAGAACAGTGAGAAAATATGAAGTGTTGACTTACCATCTCTTAACAAAAACCTTCCTTAAGATCCAGATACTTATAAAATCCATCTCTCTGTCATTGAATAGCTACTAAAAGCTGCCCCCAGGACAGAGTTTCGAAAGGAACCACCATCCTGTTCCCATAGTAGGTCATCAAGACATCAGTTAAATATCCTGTACATTAAGGGTCTGATCCAAGGGTCTGCAACAAGGTAGTTTCTATGCAGCCATCTTGCAACATTTCTGGTTACATTTTAATTGTATTAAAATATGTGGCCATCATGGAGCAAACGAGGGAGAGCAATTAACACAGACCCATACGTTGTTGCCATCTGCTCTGAAATTTTCAGAGGACTTAAATGTGAACTGTGTGAAACCCTTTCAAGGCTACTCTTGGTCTGACTATACCCTATATAGACATTATTATCTCCCTGTCTCATTGGGTATTAATTAGCTAGACAGGACCTATGACATTCACTCCAAAGTGATCATGGGGAGGAAAACATTGTCATTGTTGTTTCAGGTCTCATTTGGTTTTAAAAGTAATCAAAGAGGAACATTTTGTTCCATTTAAAGTATCCCAAGAGTAAAAGTTAGTGGAAAAGAACTTCTAAGAGCAAATGAAGAAGGTGCTAAAGAAAAATACTCGAGGGATCATATCTCAGACACAAATATTTTTTTAAATTACAGGTGCTCATAATTACTTGTAAGGGAGAAAACTAATTATGGCAGTCTTCAGGGAGCTTAAACATGGTAAATACTGAAAGAAAACAGCCTGCATTTTTGAAAGTTATTTGTAGACATTGCTTACACTTTCGGTCCTTGTTGGTATGTGTCTTCTTTTTTTTTTTTTGATGCTGTTGTTACACGTATTTTTATTTATGTTAAATAATGAGAAATAAACTTTGTTTTTTAAATGAATTTCATACTTTTAAAAGTTTTAAAAGGTTTTTGTCTTATAAACAGAGAGTATTCCTGTGCCCGCTAAATGAAAGCGTGAAATCTTGTGTTCATCAACAGAAAAAGCTGTCTGAATATATTCTGTATTGCCAGTATATATTTAAGCCCTGATCGGAAAATGGTTGTTGTTTTTTTTTTAAATATGAATGAATGTGTTCTTGTACTGAGACAAATAAGAAACATTGAAATATTTTTCAGATATTAGTATGGAAAATTGCTGTTGTACTAGAACACACCATATAATAACAGATACAGATGTGGCTTAAAAGACCACATTCAAACATTTAGCACAGCTAAATATGTTCTGAATAAGGCTTTTGCATATGTCCTAGCTACTGGCATCTTTTATACAAGATATATGGAATCATTGTTCAGACTCAAATTACCACAACCCCAAGGAAAATACACACACGTGACAAGCTACAAGCTATGTGTCCCTTTCTCCATGTCAATTATGTTGGCAAAACAAGGAGCAGAGAAGAAAAACCTCAGTTTTATTGTGTATTACTTAGCTAGTAGATTACTACGGCATGTCTGGATTCATCAGTAAGTTCTAGAGTTAATCACAATAAATTGGAATTAAGTATGCTTTTACCCAATACACTGTGAGTACTCAGCACTGTGGTTTATCCTACATGGTTTTCAGTTGCATGTCATTTAGACAGGATGCTATGAGCTTTAAAAATCTCCTCTTCCACTAACTCCACTAACGTTGGTAAAATAGAAGGGATGGAAAACTGAATGAAAAAAACATTTTTTCCATTAGAGAAAAATAGTATCCCTCTTCTTCCAATCTTCTTCCTGGTTTTTATAGGAAAATATTTTAAATAAACCAGACCAAAGCCTACCTCAGTATAATCCAAATAAAATCAACGGCACAGAGATATAATTAATTTTAAAGAACAGTACAGCCATGTACCGTATTATTTTGATTTGTATTGACCTTCCATTGACTTGGACAAGACTTCCATTGCCCTAGTTCGATTGGAGTCAACATTAATTTTGACATTGTGAGAGATTCACTGTTACAGTATTTCTGACCTTCTATCAGTCCAAAATATTTGCAAAAATTCTGTTTTATAAAAGGCATAAAGTGTCTTTAATATTATGGCATTACAAATTTTGTGCGCTGAATGCTAAATTCGATGATAATGAGTAAATCTGCTTGCTGTAATGACTAGTCGTGAACTCAATATATGTGTTACGTGGCTTTAAAATATAGCACCCTGGAAGTGAAATCCTGTGAGTGAACAGTTAAAGATCTTTTTTGTTACCAGCTTTTTACTTGGTACAGCTAATTAAGTGATTAGTTAGGTCTAATTCCAATATTCTTTTTTGTATGCTTTCCCTTTAGATCTAGATTTGTTTGCATTCGTAACAAGCAGTCTCATTATTTATTCCATCTAGGTCCCAGTGACAAAAACTTAAATGATCAATCAGGAATTAATTACCATAAAATAGCCACACCTCACTGAATTGGGTAAAATATGTCTATAGTTACACAAGTGTGTTAATTAAGAGATTCTTGTATATTATTTGATGTGTTATAGCAGTCTAGAAGTGATATTCAATCAAGATCCTGAGGGAACAAAGGAGGGCAAGCAGAGTACGGGGCCTGGGCTTTAAGAGTATAAACTCCAGGTTAGGCAGGGATTTCTTTTGGGTGGGTGAGATCCTGTGTGAGGCAGCTCAAAAAGGAAAAGGAGCTCAGGAGAGCTGGCAGATCTTTAAGGGCAACTTTCTGCAAGCAGAACACTCCATTCTGATAACACAGGAAAATAAGCAGACATTCCAGGAGACCCGCTTGGTGTCTCAGGGAACTCATGACTGAGCTCCAGTTCAAAAAGGACATACACAGGACACGAAAGTGAAGACACAATAGAAACTTCGCCTCTCTGCCTGTGTCTTTAGGGGAAAGTTGTTTGTGCCTAAAGACACAAGCTTCAAGGAGGACAGGAATTACCAGCATGGAAAAAATCCCAGGAGGACAAAGCCAGGCCCTTTACTGAGGTGCAGCGTGAGAGAAAAACAAACAAGCTCATAAACTGAAATGGGGAAGGCTCTGACTGGATATTATGGCCAAAAAAAAAAATCACTCGGGATAATTAAGCATTGGAGCAGGTTGCCCAAGAGGTTGGGGAATCTCCCTCTGTGCAGGTTAAGACCTGACTGGACAAAGCCTAAAGCAACCACATCTGAATTCAATGCTGACATCGCTCTGAGCAGGAGGAGATTGGGCTAGAAACTCCCAAGGTTCCTTCCTGTGTGAATTATTCTATGATTCTATAAAAATTTAATCGCAAGGATAAGATACAGGTATAAGTATGAGCTTGATTTGTGGAATGCAGTACTTTCATTTCTTTAATCTTCTGCCAGGGTAGAGGTACAAAAAAAACCCCAAACCCCTCACAACTATTACAGTTGTATCAGGTCAAGAAGTCTCTGTCAGTTTTTTAATATCAGCCAAAGATTACCAAAGACAAAAACTTGATGAGCACTTTGCATAATTGAAAAGGCAAAAATTGCTCCTTAGAACTATTTTAAATAATTCTCCACAGTACTAGGCTTATTGGGCATGTTTTTCCTTTTTGCTAATGAAAATTATTTGAACCATGAAAAGACGTTCACCTTTAATCCCAAATACTGATTCGAGGGAAAAAAAGAAACTATTTTGTATGTATTGTAGATTCATTAAACTATTTAGCACTCCTTGAGAAGTGGAAAATTTCCTAGCAAATGGGAAAAAATAAAATCTTTCTCCCATTATGTAAATAGCACTTAATACCATAGTGAAGCACAGCATTTTACGTTCAGGAACAATGCTTTGGTATTTGTTACAGTGGTATGTGGTTTCAGAAAGTATCATCCTCACCATCAAATAAGTTGAAGTGACATCTGCATAAAGCAAATGCTTTCCATGTCTTCCAGATTTTAAAATGACCGATTCAAAGCCAAAATCCACAGAACCGTTTTATATTAATTTCTGCTTTTTGTGATGCAAATATATATCAGTTCCCTAGCCTTGTTACTAGTGCTTTGAGGAATATTTATATGAACCTTCAAACACAATGAAAATCTCCAGCTGTTAGGGCTGTGCAGCTCACATGCTGCAGTGCCCGTAGATGTACAGCTAGAGGACCCCCTCAGATCCACCTGGTTATTGTCACCGCTGTTCCATCATGATCATCTTAGGAAATTATATTTGTGTTCTGTGTATCTGAAAAACTTAAAAGTTTTTCCACCGAGGAATGACAAAATCATTGTACAAAGAAACTGCAACAAAGTGGAATAAGTGTATTGCCTTTAAAGATGGAATTAAATATGGACCAGGCACAAGTATCTGGGTTCCAAAAAACCCTCTCAAATCATGAGCAATGGTCTAAGCAGTGATACATTCATATTTCTTTTTAAAGTTGTAGTTGTGTAGTCATGAACATTTTATATAGTTTCCCTTGATAAATGGATTACCATCCCACAATTTCTCATAAACAAATACGTTAGTTAATTTAGTTTGTTAATAGATTAAATGTGGTAGGTAACTGAAATTGATACAAGTTTTGTCTAAATTCCAAGGAAAACAAAACATTTTTTTTTTCTGCATTTCGACTTTGTGGCTACAAACTTTCGAAATGGATGGAATATATAAATGATGCCATATCTGTAGTCAGAAGTTAAAAGTACTTCAGAAAGTTTCCTTATTTTACAGAATGAAAAAAGGAGACAGAAAAACATTTTTGCCCCAAACTTATCAGAAATTATAGCCAGTAGGTGGTCGTGCTTTAACTTTAAAAAACATGCCTGAACTTTATGACTTTCTGCCTTTACCTTCCAGCAAGGTTTATTTTTGGTTCCTTTCCAACTGAAAAATGGACTATGAGATTCTCTTCAGGTTTAAAATAATTAGTAAACCCTTAGAATACTCATTATAAATAGATCAAAGCTTCAACCGAACTTCAATACAAAGGCAAGCCTTTTAGATCAAACTTGAACTACCACCCATCCCACATACGTCCTGCTGATATCTTACTTTGGGTTCTGTTAAATTATTAACAACAAAATACTGAATAATTCATTATTTAAAGAAAAATAATAAGAAACTTCATTTATACAACTTTTATACCAATTAGGTTTTCTCTTTTCTTCTTTCCTTTTAGATCTGGAATGCTTTTTTCACTGTAAATTTAATGGCTCAACCCCAGATTTATAGGTGAAATAAAACTAAAGGTAGTTAGGAAGTCAAGAACGTGCAAGCAAGAGTCATTAGGCATTAATTGAAAAGGTAAAAATAAAGATGTTTGCAATGATCAAACTCTTGTTACTCTGCCAACAAGTACCTAGAATACTTGACAACACTCCTGAATGTCCCATCTCCAGGGCAATTCAGAATGTAACCAGGTACACTAACGTGTCACCTAAGAGTGACCAAAGTGCCCCTGGATGTTACTGTCATCTACAAGGTCCAGTTGCATCTGAACAAGAATCTGAAAGAAGCTACACTAGAAATCCGAATTCTGGAAAGCACTATATAGCTTTTTATATCTCAGAAAGTTCTCTGTGTAGAGTCTGTAGTTTGAATAGAAAACAGTCAATAACAACGGTATATAAAATATTTTGCCAAAGAATTTCAAAAATACATCAAGGCTGAATATAGTGCAAAGAATACAAAAGTAGCCAAGTATTTGAATCTCTGTGCCTTGAAAATTTATGAACAATATGTGATATCAGGAGCATGATACTTAATGAAAACTAGCTTCAATTTGTAAAAATGATAGGAAAAGTGTAGTTTAGAAGTCAGCTGGCAACTGAAGTTGATGGCACATTCCCTCATGCTCTCTTTATCATAAACATTTCAGTATTCACACAGGTATGCTCACCATGTCTTACGCCTGCCTTGTGTGCTTAGCGCTAATAAATCAGGGCAACCCTTTTGATATCAAAGTTAACAAATGCATTTATATGAAGAAAAATCTAACTCTACAGATTTGAGATCATTGTCAATATGGAACAGCATGTTTAGTTTAGGAAAAAATCCAAAACTCTTAAGATCTTTATTTTTCTCTTATTCTTTTAAGCTTCTACCATAACTTGGAAATGATTAAATAAATTCTTTTTCAGGGCTATTGAAATAAAGGAAAACATATAGCAATGTTTGCTGCAGCAGCCTGTGCACTGATTCAGAACATACTGTGTAGGTAATGACAAAAAGGTCTGCAGTATCACTAAAAAGCATTTCTTAGTGAAAGTGGATAACAAGTTCATACAAGAAAATGCCCTTTCACAATGCATTAGTTCGAATTATCAGTACATGTCCAAAAATAGGATCACTCTGCATAAAAATGAACACACTGCAAGCACCTCACCATTTAGTGACAAAAATACATACTATGCTGAAACACTGGTACTACAAGGCACAACTTAAATTCACACATTTTCTGATAATTTCTCTGATTTTATTGGCTAGGTTGCAGGCGATTTCTGTCTTGTGCATTACCAATGTCAAAGTAGCCAATAAAATAAAAATCCCATTTTGCCAATATTTTCTTTGGACTTGGAGATACCTATAGGTAGAAAGGGCAAATTTTGCACTAGAATTCAATATCTTCTAGATTTTTTTTCTGTTAGTTTTTTTCTTTTTTGTTTTTTTTCTCCAAATTGCTAAGGATGTAATAATATAGAATTATTAAATGCATAGTAAATCTTGTCATGTCAGGACCAGAAAAAGCACAGAAAGCACATATCTTTTTTCAGTTCATACCTGTTATTCAGGAATAAAATTATTCATTGCACTCACTTTATATTCCTAGATTCTTCAGGACAGAATTGTGTATTTATATTTGTACATCACCTTCAGCAATCAACCCTGATGAGAAGTTTTCAATTCTCTCTAAATTCTAAACATCGAATAACTTCCATTTCCAAAAGTCTTGTTTTACTCCAGTATTATTTATGTCAGAGAGAATATTTGTTATGCTGAGAGTCATTGCTATCAGAAATAAATAAAAAATATTAAAATAATTTTGAAATAAAATACAGGTCATAGAAATTGTCAAAACTAATAAAAAAATCTTAACAATATTTCTTTTCTCATAATTTTGGGGGGGGGGTTCGTTGTTTGTAAATAAATGTTTACAGTGACTCCACAGGATTGAAAACTTAGGAATAATATAAAGAGAAGAACATGCAGTGAACAATAAAGATTGTTCTAATTCTCCCAGATAAAAAATGCAGCCATTCATGCTCCAGTACTGAAGGCTCAATCACTGTTTCTCAGTATTCTTCCAGTTGCATTCCTTCTACACTTGCTTGAATTCACCATATAGATTTAAACAGCTGCCCAGTGTATAGTGCACAGTATATGACTGTATAGCAGCTCAGACTGAATAAGCAGATCTTTCTTTGGGCTTTTCATCACCACCAGACTAAGACACCTCTATTAATTCAAGTCCTCTGGTATAATGTACCTGGTAAAATGATGCACCAAATGTTTGCCACAAGTTAGAGTGCAGTGATGAAACTCGAAATAAATCATTCTTTGCTGCTACCCTAGAAACAGAAAACGAAGCAAGGTTCTGGGACATTTTGCAGTTGGGTGGGTTGGAGTTGCAAAGAATTTTAGTGTAAATAGGAATGGGAAATTTTGCTACATCACACTTATGCAACTGAGACCATATTCAGATCAACTGGTAATTCTAACAGAAGGTATAACTCCCTAAATTGAAGAGTAGCCTTAAAAAACAAAGTCTTGTTATCTAAATAGTTACATTTTATT
Source organism: Caloenas nicobarica (assembly GCF_036013445.1). Classification (NCBI taxonomy): domain Eukaryota; kingdom Metazoa; phylum Chordata; class Aves; order Columbiformes; family Columbidae; genus Caloenas; species Caloenas nicobarica. Next base: position 9,852,327 of record NC_088256.1, read on the forward strand.
TAGGAAATATGATACTAATTTTAGCTGGTACTCATGCAATTAATCTACTCCACACACATTCACATGTATTCACGTTCTTATCTAAGATGTTTCTTTTCTGCAGAAAAATAAAATGTAAAAATTATTCAGCCACTGAAGCAGAAGTCAAACCAAAAAGTATTTCCTCTGAGACATGAATAACTCATGGATTCTTATCCAACTCCAGCTTTCAAAGCAGCTTCATACAAACCTTTTGGTCAATTTAAACAATACAAGAGTGTAGTTGCACATGCCTCTCATTAGCATTAAGTGACAATTGAAAAACAAGATACAGTTTTCTTATTTCTCATAAAACTCTGGGAATTTAATCACTCTTCCAGGATGGAAGATGTGTAGGTAAATCTTCCAGTAATCTTAATGGGAATCCCATGCATAAAAATGTGCATGAATATCAAGGTCTAAGAATATAGAGTTTTGGTTTTAAAATTTCTCATTTCCTTTTCTATGTGCATGCAAATCAGCATGGTTAAGCATAAATTGAAAAGGAATTTAGAGAGATTACTTTGTTAGTGGCATATAAAAGGATATTCACATGGTAACACAGAATCAGGCAGCACTGTGGAAGCAAGAGCTTTCCAAGGTCTGTTAAACTAACAAATGTGATTTCTCTTCTCTTTGATTTGCTTTGTAAAGAATACAAGATCATAACTTAACTTATTGGCTTTTGTGCTTACTGAAACTGGATTGGACACTGGTTGCCAATTCTACTACGCAGAAATGGTCCATCACATATTCCACTTCCAGGATCTCAGTACTCAGTATTCCATGTTTTTCCTTATATAATTTTCATGGTAATGTATTACAATTTACTGCAGTCATACATTCAAGGAACAGTTCATTCCAAACAGGTAATGGACTTGTGGAAGTTAACATTACACTAATTAACATTAAAGACAGTTTAATTTCATATTTCATCTGGATGTAATTTTACTTAAGTCAGTCTAAGTGCGCTGGTATAAAAAGAGCATAAATGGAAGGACAAGCAGACTACGTGTGTTCATATCAAACTTCATTTTCAGAGTACCAAAAGAAAAGTTGAGATACAAAGATTATTATGAACCTTTATTTTTTTATTTGTTGTCCTTCGTTTGGCATTACCATTGCTGAATTCTTGTTGGCTTGATGCTTGTTTTGGTAGTTCAGCTACTGATGCCTGTAACTAGCATGTTTCTTCCTGGCAGCAGCAAAATCAGTACTTTATACAAGCCCTTGTAGATAATTTTGGATAATTTCCTTCCTCATTTCTATCTTTGGAAACATATTTAGGTGATAGGAACAAACACTGAAAAAATGGTTGAACGGCAAATGAATGTTTGTTATGCAAAAAGAATCTATACCATTTTCTCCATCAATTTCAAGGTATAATAGCAACGAAGAGTTCATTGCAGGTGTTCTGGTTAATAGCCAGACGAGTTCTCTTGATTCCTGCAAGCTAGCAGTTTCTTTCAGTCTGTCATTAATCCCCAAAATATTACACTTTATGCTCAATCACTGTTGCTTAATATTCACTTTGATTGAATGCCATATTGTGCCATATTGTTGAATGCCCACAGGTACTGAAGTGTGACTTAACACTCTGGCTTTTCACAGTTTTCCTTATCTCCCATTTAAATTTATCAACTGCTGACTTCTGTTGTTGTCTTTCTTTTAAACAAACTTTTTTTTTCAGTTGGAAGTGCCTAGAGAGGGAGATTTCACTCTCACAATTGAAAATAAAATTGATTTTTGAAAAAAATCTTTCTCATATATGTGTAGGTATGTATCTATAAACCAAAGACAATTGCAATCCATGAATATAGAGATTTGCAACAAAATGTAGACTCAGTTTTAACTAAAATGGCAACCATACAGATATTAAAAAGAGCGAAGCTAATGCAGTTGCACTTGCATATAACATCACAACCAATACCAAATCTCTCTGCGAATAATTCATATTTTCACTGCCTATGAGAGTCTTCACCTCACAAGAAATGCATAGTGTAGGTAATCTCGAGTACCTCAGCACTAAACATTTGCATCTGAGAGTTTAAAGTCAAAAGAACAAAGTGATGTATCACTATGGGAATCTGCTGGAGTTTTGAAATCTTCAGTACTTTATCAACTCTTCGCTGGCAAGAGGAATTATTATATTTATCTAGTTGGGAAGGGGAAAACAAACAATGGAAGTTCTGAGGTGTGTGAGAAAATTATTATTTGGAACAAAATCTTATCCCTTTCCCACACTCTTTATAAGATTTAAATAGTCTGTAAGCACATCTCTGAAAAGGACTACATAGTGAAGTGTTTGCAGTAGCAAGGTTCAAGATTGTTAAGACCTACAAGGTCTCTTCCAGTCTTCACATACTCATTTTCAGAGTGAGACTAGATGTGATAAATAATCCTGTTAGAAAGAATTTTAACAGTATCTAAGCATTTCAACAGTCATATTCAAACTACACATAATTTAGTGCACGTCCTGGTTTCTGCAGCCAGCAGAGCAGCACTTGGCCAGGCATGGAATGGAACTCTCTGAACCTGATCAGCTGAATTTTAGCAAGATGGCTGTATGTTTGATTTTGCGTGGTTTTATGTTTAATGTTAATATTAGCATTTTACATTATGCTGTAAAGCTGTTTAGAGCTCAAGCTAAGACCTTTGCAATTTGTGAAAGATATCCGCTACTATTTCCAAAATAGTAAATATTTATGCGACATAGACAAGAGTCTTGCTCTAGGATTTGGTATCCTAAATCCTTGGATATTTTTAACTTTGGTGGCAAATTCTTTGATTAGGATTCTCAAAGCTTTAATCATCAGATAGGTACATAGCAAACAGTATATTGCTAATCAGAGTTGCATCCTATGGTACCCTACACCTATGGTACAGTAAGAGCCAGCAAAGCAGCTCATTATCATAGCAGGGAAGCTGAAACTCATCTGTCAGTCATATAAAAAAAACCAAAGCACTACAGCAGCGTGGTAAAAATAACAATGTAGAATGCCAGAGTATTGCACAATTTGCTTCCTCCGGATTTGTTTGCTTTTTAATCACAGTCCAGCATCGTATTCTACAACAAAATTAAGTTTAACAACCTTACAAACATAACACATAACTAAGCAGAATGCTTTGTTTTCCCCATTGTGACTTCATAGAAAGTCACTGAATCATTCACGTTGGAGAGTCCTTGAAAGGGCTGGAGTCCCAACTCCTGTGCAGAGGTGTCAGTGCTGAATTCAGACCCGTCTGCTTCAGGCTTTGGCCAGCTGGATCTTGAAAACCTCTAAAGCCAAAGATTTTAGTGTTTCTGGGCAACTTGCTTCACTGTCTTTATTACAACAGCGGTAAATATGTGCTCCAGAAGTGAATAGAAATCAGTAATGAATGACTTAACATTAAAATTTGAGGACTGTTTTGAGCAATTTGTTGGGGTTCTTTCTCCTCTTAGGGGGTTGAAGACTCATTTACTATATTATACATACATGTTTCAGCATCACAGAGTCATGCTGATAGCCTGTAGTTGAGAACAATGATCACCAAAAAAACTGTTAGTGATTACACATGGGTAACACTTATGCAATCATTATACTGGTCGCCAGGTTGAACAACAATCTGTATGCATACTTAATATGCAGACACCTTATAAATAGCTAATAAATGATTACGTGAAATTGCTGTTTTCATAATGAATTAGTACGAGATCTGTTGTACATAATATTTGGAATATTTAAATCGTTTAAAATACTCCAGCTATAAGTACTCTGCAGCTGGCTGTTATAACACAGATTCATCACTTAAGTATTTTTAAATTGTTTATATCTGTCACTACAATATGCCAGAACTTCTATATTTTTTTAAAAAATCATTTGTAATTACTGGGGTCAGACCACAGGCCAGTTCTCTGAAAACAACACCACCACCACATGGTTTCCTCTTTGGCCAGAGTGGAACAGAGCAGAAATGGGGGCTTGATTTGCATCACACTTGAATATAAACTGCAACAGCTGCTGCATTTGATCAAGACAAAATTTCTTTACCCAGATCTCATTCTGGGAAGCAAAATGTCATTTTTTCTAAATCAGCTGTGAAGCTGAGCCTGGTTACATAATGTACACTCTTCCCAAGTTTCCAGCATGCTGTATTTGCCCAAGAGAGATCTGGATCATGTACAAATTTTGTTCTGAATCTCCAGTAATTCTCCCACCAATTTCCAGTACCTTTGGAGTTACAATGTGTTCAGTTCTACAGACCAACATCGCAAACACTTGAAGGGTAAAGGGAGAATTTTGGCTGCTCCAAGATCGTTCTTTTCCAAGCTGAGGGATCCTTCCATACATATCTGTGCGATTTAGCCTCTGAACATTTTAAAACCTTGTGCTAGGTAGCGCTCCTCTCATTACAGGAAGAGAACATTATGGAAGATAGTAATCAAAATTTATTTTCCATATTTCATATTGAATCTGTGAGCAAAATGCATGCATCTATGTTCCGTTGCCATCAGTCTGTCGGAATCTACACAGAACACGAGATACTGTATGCTCTGGGAGTGTGTCTCATTTGCTATCCAAAGAAACCGATGAAGAAAAGTGAAACAACACTGGTCTTATCAGGTGAGGTAGTATTTATGTCTTTCTGATAACTGACAGACTAATCAGAACTGTAAAAACCCTTAAACTAAAGAAAAATAAAAGAATAATCTGTCCCTTAACATCTTACTAAAAATCCTATGTTTACAGCAAAGCTCTGCAACTACGGAAAAAGTATGGCTGGCAGTCCAAGCCAGTCCCTACAATAAAGCAATTGTTTAAACAACTGCAAACAGAGCAATTTCTAATGACAATGAATGCACAGAATTAAATAGCTTTTTACCAACTCCATGGACAACATGTATATAGTTTATACAGTATTCTCTTTCTAGGTGTACTGAGCCATGACAAATGTGCATTATTTTACATAGATACAATTTCACACACAAATTGTCATCACTCTGGTTCTTCAACCATTATGAGAGTGGAAGAAGTTTACTTAGGGTTGAGTTGAATCTCTGTGAATTTTATACCCATCTCTCCCTTCCTACAGATCCATCACATATTGCCTGAAAATAAGCTAGAAGGGCAGTGTCTTCTGTTCTGCTAAACTTGCATCTCATTTGCCTTCAATAAATTTCCACAGCAGTCACAGGACACCATTTATCTGGTAGTCCCCTTGCTACTTTAAAATGACATATCGATGAAAACTACAGGAATACTCGGTGAGCTGAATATTGAAGAAAATGGACACTCCTGCTGTACTAAAACCAGGTGTCCTTTATTGAATTACCACGTGCTCCCTTTACCTAAATGAGGTCGACTGGGTGTAATTTAGGGTAACCTTTCCTAAAGATTTTTAATGGTAGGGTTCATATCCCATCAAACTGCAAACACATATAGCTATTAACCAAGCCTTTGATCTTAAGGCATGTTGGTGTCATTGAGCAGAATTTTGTAGACTTTAAGCCTCCCAAGGAGAATTTTTACCAAAATAATTTCCCCCTTTGAATTCTATACACAGCAAATACTGTGAGGAGTGCACCCCTCACATAACTTTTCTCTATAGTAAAAAAAAACCCCAGTAGTCTTCTGTGCTAGAATAACTACTGCTATCTTGTGCTTTGGTAAAAGTATCCCATTGGTCCCAAAACACCAATAAATCCTTTGATGTTGCCATAAGCAGACCATCAGTCAAAACCAGACTGAGTTGTAACATCAGCTTCCCCAAGGACCTAGTTCCAAATAAAAGAACTAATTTGACTACTTCCATGGTTCCTCCGCTCAGCCATTCAGTTTGAAGCTACTCAACACTGCACTTTTACTTTTGCCTGTTAAGCATTCTACATTAGAACCATCAATTTCATCTGAACATTTTAGCATTTTTCCTTCAGCACTTGGGTGCTTCTCCATGAGAATTTAATGCTTCACCTTGGTTCTTATTCTCTGCTAGCTTGGCAAATTGTCTCAGGCTTTTTGATATTTTTCTCAGTACTTCTGTGTCTTGCCTCAAAGCTTTTCTCCATTGCAAGGCTCCAATGCTTAAGTTTCTTTGAACACTTTCCCTTCATCTTGGCACTTTGCCTTGGTATTGCAGCATATTCATCTCAGTACTTTGGGGTTCCAGCCACGTACTTCTACAACCATGTCTTCGCATCTATGAAATTGTCCTCAAGGAGTCTGCTCTAATTCCTTCCTACATAGGTGGTTCTTTTCAGCCCCATTGTAAATTCACCAGGCTTAAGGCAGGGTTTGATATATCTTAGACAGTGGCATAACACAGTGCTCCTACGTAACACAATGCACTCTCCTCCATCCCTCCTTCCTGCCCCAAATAAAATGAGCAAAAATTAATTAATGAATGATAATCAGCTTCTGACATAAAAAGTTACTGCGGTGAGGTTTACCCAGTTTGTTTTCTGTTTCATATTCTGATACATCAGAAACTCCTGGGAAGAAATTCTCAGGAGAATTTTGTCCCTTCTGGCTGGGTGATCTGTTCAAGTGGTACTGTCACCAATACTGGTGTAGTAATATTGTTACTACTGTTATTGTTTTATGTCTACTTGGAACATTTTCACTCTTTTTCAACTCAGATCATACAATGTTATTCTGCATTTTCAGTCAGAAAACACTAATAGGGAGAATGACATCAAGCTTCAGTTCTTTCCCAGTATTTCTGAGTCTGATGTTTCTTACTGTTGGCGCTTTCTTTTAGAATTAAATGGTCATGTAGAATTCCAAATTTCAATATACTAACTCTTCCTGGATCAGTGTCAAGTTCATTCTGATTGTATCATGACTAAAATATACTAATAAGGATTCATTTACCAACCTTTTTCCAAAATTGGCCACTTCACTGAGCAATACATGCAAAAATTCATACATTAAATACTCTTAAAGCAAAGCAAGCAGCTCTTAATCATGGAAAATATTTTGTTTCATTAAATACACTAAAATGAATTTTTATATATGTCTGAAAAACAGAGCTACTGTAACTTAGAGTGACATGATAGATATAATCCATGTTTTTTATAGTCAGCACAGCTCAACAGACATCAATCAAGATGTGCACATTTATATAGCTGTAAAATGTCATACATATATGAATGTTTACACTAGATACTGTAAATATATTCAGCTCTCTTAACACTGAATTTATTTTTGTAGAACAAAAAATAATCCAAAATTACAGATTCCTTCCTAGAAATAGTTGTTCAGTACACAGTGGCAGGTCTGGGTTTGTTTTTTTCCCCTCATCTCAGTGATCTATCTGTTAGAGTTCTATCGGTAATATACTGGTCACTAAGATGAAAGAATTACATCAAAACCCCATCACAAGCCATCCAACTTTTAAATCTTACTCTTTAGTGAGTGCTGTGTATGAGAAGGGAAAAAAAAAACAACCAAGTGATGAACAACATTCGTATTAGATTCCTCATCATGTCCTGAAAGCAGCAGGGTTTTGAGATAATGGCAACATGCAGCTATTTACAACTTGTTAACCTTAACACTGGGCTCTGAGAGCCAAACTGTCTGTGCACTAGCTGGCATTTTTCCTAAAATCTTGCAAGCCTTCATGAAGGAAATAGTCACAGGATCTCAAATCGTCTTTTGGAACCTATCGCTTTTGTAACATGAAATGTTCCTTTTAGGCCTCTTATCCACAGAAAAGTAGGAGTCGGTGGGAGACAAATAAGCACAGAAAGGTAATAGTGGATAGTGGATACAAGAAAATTGGCAAAATGCTTTCCAGTCATCTAGAGAAGTGACAGTCCAAATGTAAATTCATGGAAAAAGGAAATGTAAAGAACATAAGATCTAACAAGTTGCAACACTGGTATTTAAGACATACTCAAACACGATGCTACTAGAAAACATGTTACAAGACCCTTCCATTAATCTTCCACCAACAGGCTGCATCACGAACATGATTCTACGTGATCCAGTACATTCCTTTACGTTTTGTGATATTCAGTCTTAATCCAGAGCAGACTTGAAGTCCCTATTCTTGTCCTGATTCACCTTCATTGTCAGTCACACTGGTACAAACGCCATGACTGAAGTCTGCTCAAGAGGATTCTGCATGTGCATGAAGATGAATTCAGACATGAATTTTACTGGCACTGCTTCACAAAGAAGCTTGCTCAGAACCTGTACGCACAATGTTTCGTTCAGACCAAGGACATGTTACGACTTTTATGACCACAGCACGTCCATGCATATATACAGGAAATACAAAAAAACACACTTTACAAAAAAAAAAAAAAAAAAAAGGCACGCTTACACACATGTATTGAAGAAAATACTCAGTGACAGGTAATGTCTACAAAATATTAAGAAAATTCAGCTGAAGTATCAATCCTCTTGGTATCACAGTGATTTTATTTTGGAGTCCTGAATATTTCCACTGTGACAATATGACCAGATTCACAGTCATGTACTGAACTGGTAACATGATGTGAACAGCAGCGTCAGCTGCAATCCACGCTATTTGTAATGATGAGACACTGTGAATACAGCAGTTTGTTATGCATATTATTTGCAAAGGGTGTGACCTCTTGGAAAGCTGAATGAACGCGAAACTGCTGTTGTTATGTTTGACAGATGCGGTTAGGACACAGTTCATGTTTTGTTGTTATCCAAGTTTTCAGTACATTCGTGCTTCATTGGAGAGTTACACCAACAAAAACAAAACTCCTGCCAAAATTCACCCAAACTACAAACAGTCTTCTTCATGGCAGATCTAGAGCTTCCTGAAGAAGCAGGATATATTAACTACAAGAAAATTTCCAGAGGAATCTTAGATGACCAATTTAAAAGTCCGAAGCAACAATCCTTGGTGAATTAGTTTAGAAATACTTATCTGCATTTTATCTTCTAGCAGTATATTCCAAGCTGTTCCCTTCCCTGCATCTGTAATGCTTCAAACAAAACAAGGATTAAACAAACTGCTTCATCACAAATTATGCGTTTTTACTGGCAGGCTGCTCGTTCAGTCAAGCTTGAGTGAGCAATCCAGGGTATGAAGAGCCTTGTGGAAAGACAAGCCTTTTAGCAGTCCTGTGCTGTCACTTTTTGATTTACCAAAAAAGTAACTCGCCAGAGGATTGAGCTGGTTTTCTGGCATTTCTTTATTTAATCTGCAGACCTTTTATGAATTTACTTTTACTCCACTTAGAAAATCAGATTTTCAACATAGGGCCCTCCAAGTTGATTAAATATGCAGCAAGGATTTTTTTTCTTCCACTCTAATGCTTTTTCTAATCTAGAACTGAAGGAAATATTAGTCTCAGGCTTCTTCCCTTCAAATTCAGATCAATGCTGTCTCACCTATAAAATTCTCCCAACAAGACAGTGAAACTGTTTCTCATCTTGCAAACAGACTTACTTTTGCTCGCACTTTGTATTTCATTACATAATGCAGCAGTACAGAGCATTTAAAGAGAAACAATCTTTTGGTTTGTAAATCATTTTCAGGGTTTCTGTTTCATAAGAAATGTACAGATAACTCACATTCATCTTCTCTTTAATGATTGCTCCCAGTAGAATGTTTACAGCTTTTTTAACCTGTAAAGCTGATGTATCTCTCAAGAGATTCATTAAAAACTCGAACAGAATTTTCTTCTCTTACAATAAACAATACTCTGGTAATACTATCTAATAATAAACACATTCCAAGGGAAATTGAAAATTTGTGATTTCCCTATGGTTACATAGCCCATACATATTATCTGTGATGGTAACTATACTTTTAAGGCACACTATCTTGCTTAGCTATGATTGCAATGAAGTCTCTTTTGAGAATTTTTTATGGTGATTCAAATAAAGGAAGGACCAGGTTTATAGATACCATCCTATATTTGCATAACATTATTTTCTTGTAGTTGCACTAATGCAAAACAAACAGAATCTGTTCATATGTATGTGCCTTATTCAGAACATTGAATATGAAGTTTCTACAATGAACACTTGTCATATCTTAATAGAGACAGGCTGGATTAGCACTAGAATAGTGTCAGTAGCTCACTTTATAGCCAAAGCTGAGCATCTATGGTTCTGTGTCCTATTCCTGATCGTCGGTCAAAGAATAGCTTTTGCTGAGTTATCACCAGTTCACACTGGTTCATCAGGGCATTTCTTTTATTCAGATTTGTCTCATAAAATAGCCCATCCCTGAATACCGGATAGAAAAAAGTCATTGGTAAATGTTACCAGTCAATGACAAAACCAGAAAACCTAAATGATAGAGAGTAACTGAAAACCTGTTCATCCTCTCCTCCACACAGTGAAAAAAGTGGCAAAAATTATTTTCTGCTGGAGATGACTAATTATATTGACTTTTTTATATTCAGCACCATCAGGGTTGATCATCTCAAAGCAAGCCTAAGCCCCATGTCTAAAATATGTGCTAACAAGCATAGAGTGAATATTGTAGATCTCTTTCTCTGGCATACACTTTTTCTATAGCTTATTCTGCACATTTAGGAAGGTCTACAACATACTGTACATCAGCACTTTCTTATTACGTTTCCTAGTGATGGAAAAACAGTCCCTATGCAGGGTACCTCCTGGAACTCAGGGAAACTTTGATTTAGCTTCTTGGCCTACCAAAGATTTCCCTGTATACCATCTGCTCTTTTCATTTATTTAAAATCCACATCTGCAAGGTTCTGAAAATATCAGACTGAGAGCTTCTAATGGTACGAATGCCACGCAGCCTTTTACCTGCATTCATTGAGATAAAGAAATAATCAGGATAAGAAGTTTTCCATGACGTAATCTAAAGGAAACAGTCCATCATTGTAGAACCACTATGTTTAATGACCAAGCAGCTACAAGTAAACTGCAAACAGCAGAGATTTATTGAAATATCTTAGTAACACCTAAGTATTTTCAAGGGAAAGTGTTCTTGTTCAGACAGCAGAATAAAATGGATAATGAAGTGGTACACTGAGCATTCTGCTGAGCTTGCAGTTAAAACGGGCCCAAACAAACCAACGCAAACCCATGGAAGTAACTTTTACCCGGAATTTCAGTTAAATTTAGCATATGCAGTATTATGATCCTTTTAGACATTTAAAAAACAATGATATCATGTTATACAGACAGACAGCATGGAAAATAAGTGAAAGCACCTGAAATGAAGAAATAGTCTAATCTAGCTTAACAACAACAACAAATCACAAAGCACTAGTTCAGACTCAGGAACCTACGTCACTACTTTCCAGTGCACAGTTCTTGTTTGCCTGCCTGCTTTGACAAATAATTCCATGACAAAACAAAGAATGAATTAGAGCTTCTGTAATGGTAAAAATCCTTTTTAGACAATTTTTAAGAACCTTGGTTTCATTTACAGTGGTCTTCTATCTAGTGAAAGTACTTAAGCTTCTGTCCAAAAAAATATTGTTAATTCTCAACCTTATTTTATTCTCTTATCCGTACGATCTGTACATCAAGTCCCTCTCTAGCAAGTGCATTTCTTGCATTTTTGTAGTGAACCTGTCAATCAACCTCCAGACACTCTTGTAGTAAAGAGCACTAAGCCATCAACATAAACCATCAGCAGAACACTCTTCACAAACACAAACACAATTACACTCCACCTAATGTGTCCACTCCAGAAAACCCTCAGGAAAAACCGAATTAACAGGTCCGTCTTACAGCTCTGAATGTCAACTAACATCTTGCAGGACTAAGGGAAAAGAATCAGTCTCAGATTTTCTTGCCCTCAGCTCAGGTTATAAAGCTGAGGCTTCTGCTTTCCAGTTGGTTTTTACAGAACAAAAACGTACAGCAGGTCTTCCTCAGAAAGAGAAAGGAAACTAAGTGTTCCACAGATCGAAAGCAGTGCTTTCCACTGTATTCAGAACAGCATTGTAGACAGACAGCGAAGAGATGACTCGTCGAAGTGGCAGCCTGGCTGTTTAACCTCAGTTCAAGGAGGCCTCCAAAAATTACACCAAACAACACACACTGAGACAGGAATAGCAAAGAGTGTTGAGATCCAAATCCAAGAACACACAAAAAACCAGCTCTCTTCTGTTCACTAGTAGGTTCCTCTTCCATTCGTCACTTCTTCACTACTCCTTGAACCACCAGAACAGCGAGGACATAGCAAGCTCCTGAATTTGGGCAAAAAGTCACAACCGAGACCAAACGATAATGCATGACCTATATTGAGTAGTCAGTGTCTTTTTCATAGAATCACAGAGAAGTTCGGGCTGGAAGACACATCTGGAGATGCGGTCTAGCCAAACCTGCTCATCAGCTTCTAAGTTACATTAGCTTGCTTAGGGCCTTAGGTCAAGCTTTGAAAATTTCCAAGGGTTCTTCTGAATATTAAGTGAATGTTTTTGTAGTATGCAAAAAGGAGAAACTGCTTTGAGTATTTCTCTTGGTTTACTTATGTGCTTGCAGCTTCAAATAATTCACACTGACAAAACTCAGACGAATAAACTGTTTAGGTTTGGGAAAGTAGAAAACAGCAAAGGATCTAGTGCAAATTAGCATGCATAACCCAGCCCAAAACCACACTGATGTCAAGGACATTGGGCAACTCTTCACATTGACAGAAACAGGTAACAACAACCAGGGCTCCCATTTACAGGGTCCTTCATAGAACTGAGTAGGATTTCCAAAATCTAAGAAGCTGGCTGTTGCCAGCCCACAAAGGGTTTGACATGTTTCTCCCTCCAAAACAGTTATGGCCAAGGTCGCAAGAACTACATCAGTCAAAGCTGTATGTATGAAAAGAAAAGGAAGACAATCTGCCATAACTGTGGTTCACAAAATGACGGATGCCATCCTTCATCTGTTCTTATGGATCACAAAACAGTCTGTTAAAAATGATCCTTCCTTCAGTGATCAGACTAAGAAATACCTGAGCATATCTAACTTTCAGTAACTTACTGAAGCTGTTTCCAAGAGTATTTTGACATTTCATCATTTCAACTTCATTGTCCCTTAAAGGTTCCCTACACTTTATTTGTCTTCCCCACCAGACCTATCTGTAATGCCACAGTGTTGCATATGTATTATATATACATATAAACACCTATACAGCAGTTAAAGAGATGCCCTGATCAAGCTTGCACTTTCATCACTGAAGCATCCCAAACTTTTCAAAGTATTTTCTGTTGGTTGAGTAATATTTCCACCAGCCACTGTCCCGCAGTCGCAGATCAGCAAAGGGACGACTTTTGCTTCAGCACCGACTTAATCAAGACATAGATCCAAACACTCTGAAGTGACTGAATTTTCAGAATTTAGTTAATCTTGCAATAGCCATACTATACCACCTGCCAGGCTCATCTAAATCACTTACTCTAAACCTTTTTCCAATGATTCTCTTCCAAGCTTTTTTAGCATTTATAATACAATAAAACATAAAAGTACTGTACCTGCCAAAGTGAATTACATATAAGGAACTGAGACTGTACACATTTTTTGTAGACTGATGTTGCACTATTTTTGATTCAGACAGTATTTTTTTAATTTCTAATTTCTGTAAAATGCAGTACAACAAAAATACAAATGTTGACACTAACGGGACTCATAACAAATGGCACTCATATGAAGCCAGATTAAGCATTCATCAAACTTAACAGGGAAATATTCTGGATTTTTATATTTTCCCATTGATGTTAAACAATAACCAAGACCTGAAACCTGCTGGAAGTTAGTAAGATTTAAAAAAAAAAAAAAATCTAAGGAAAGCAGCTACTGAACAAATTGTGTAACACAGTATATGAAGCTAAGCAGTCCCAAATAGCAATAATATTTTGTTAATTAAGATTTTTTGGTAATTTAAAAATACCCTACACAGTGATTCCAAAAAGCCCTACCCTAACGCAAAATTGGAGCCGAATTCCATTCATATAGTTAGAAACTTCTTACTGAATTTGAGCTCAGTTCTCTTCCTTTTCACTCTTCCTTCAGTGTTTTAACATCTATTTATTGTCTCAATTTGTCCGACTGGATTATAAAGTTTAGATGAACAGAAAGTTCAAAGAATCTCTATTTCTGATAGGTTCATGCTCAGTGTGATTGTCTTAAAATAGAAACGGGTCCTTTTCCAGTGCTAGTGGTTCAACTCACCAACAGATCGTTAACCATACAGGCTGGTTGATGCTTAACCATATTTGTTCAATGAGCCACAAAATACAGAATGTTAAATAAGTAATAGGCCCCACATCATGATACTGTACATTTCTTTGACACAGACTGTTCACATCTTTGCTTTCAGACTCACAGTCACTTTTTCTAAAGTGGTCAAATGTCTTTTTCCCCTCTCTTTGTAGCCTGAAACACCTTGAGTGAATGTTCTATGAACTCCTCTCAAATACACTTTGTGTTATGCTTTAGGGTACTTTGAGAGCAGTTCTTGAAAATAGTTTTCTTTGTGTATGTAGACAAAGCTAAGCTGTGAAAGAGATAAACTAACTGATATTTGACTGAACGTATTGTCAAAAAATAAATAAATATAACTGATGTCTTACAATTCTATAGCCTTTTGAAGAGGTATTTTAAATAATTTTTTTGTTAAGAAAGTGTGGTTTATGGTGCTTTTCTAGATGTATTGTCTTTTTAAGGAACTTATACATGAAAAACAAGAGTGTGGGAGAAGAATATGTGAACACTAAAAATGTTACAATAGTTCCATTTTGTAGTCATCATTATTTCAGACTGATTATCTACAACTAAAATACATTTATTTTCCAGTATTGAAGGACCCTTCTATAACTTTCATTATTCAGATTTAACTAATGCCATAAACAATTACACATGTACACTTACGTGATTTTCTCCTCAAGTTTATGGTGGAATCGTAGAAAATAAAGTAGCGATACCTGTAACTCCAGCTGCTATTTGGCCAGAGGAAAAGACCATTCTCAATTATCTTAGAAAACTACAACAAACTAACTAGGATAACAAACTCCTTGATTTACTTAATATCTACTTTTCTTTAAGAAATCATAAAATTACAGATATCCTGAGCATTAATTTTTAAAATAATAATCTGGTAATTAGACATGAATATACACTTGTCTGACAAGCACTTAACTGATCTCCTGCAGTAGAGTCCCAATTACAGGAAACTATTATGAAACCCTTAGCTGGAATCCATTCATTCTGGTAAAGTCTCACATGCAGACAAGGCAGGAGATGAATTTTCCCATTTTCATCCCCAAAATTATTACTTTGTTGCCTTGTATTCTAGATCTTAATTTACAACACATTGTCACGTACATTTTCCAAGGGGCAATTAAATGACTGACAAAGTAACGCTATTACTGCATTTAATGATAGCTTTTGTTTTGTGCCCTCTATCTTGCATATATTTATAAATTACTGGCAACAACTATCACCTGAACAGTGAGGTCCCAAATTATCTGAGTTCAGAATTAGACATGGACATTACTATTCCTGTTAAGTCACCATTTATTGAAGCTTCAAAACTCTAGAATTCCTCTGCACGTTCCTTTAGGGAATGCTGTGGCACATTTTTCGGCTATTTTAACATGCACAAGTCAAGTCTAGGTCTTTCATCGTAAACATCATTCAAGTCCTAAGAAAATCTCTTTCCAATTTGTGAATCCATTGCAGAAAGAAAACTAGCCTGTACAACCACTGATCCCGGTAACTGGGTGTCTGTCAGGACACACCGTTTCATACTTGCTTGTCAAAAGACAAGAAGATACATATTTTTATAACTACAAAAGCAATCACAAAACCTGCATAAATGACTAAACATGGGTTTCAACTAACACTTCCATTAGCAGAGAGAAAACTCAATTCCTCCCCAAAGTCAGGAAATCTCCTTTCTCAGGAGGATTACCAACAAGTGTGACCTCCTAATGCAACCTGAGTTCAAGGCTGAGGGCAGGCAGTTGACTTTTTATTGCTGTTCCCTATGCCACATTTGAATGGCACCTGCAGTTCCGTCATTCCCAAAATATTTTTTCACTTTTGGTGGGCAAGTATGTGTCGTATGTGCCAGGGACTAAAGCTGGAATCAAGCCTGATGTGGCTTTAGTCTGCCCACATACGTGATCATAGACCCAGTAGATCCGGTAGATCTATCTATTCCATGCATATACCTCTATTTATTTAACAAGATAGCACAGAGCAGTAACAATGATGGTGTAAGTAGTAGGTTAAATGAAATATGCTGTGCCTAAAGCATTCCAAACTTTTCCTTGGATATTTTTCCCTTTAGCATGTATTTCCTGCTACTTCAGTAGACAGCATAAAGCACACATAATCACTAATTAAATTCTAAAAAAAAATAACAAAACTATGTCCTTAAGGATGTAGCAGATAAACGCTGATATACAAACAGACTACATCACCAGTGACATCTTATTTCTAGACCAGCTTGGAGGAAGAAAATCATCCCCAAAACAACCATATCAAACTGAAGTAGTACACAAAGCAAGATGTTCCCCTGGCAGGAAAATGAAGCAGGCAAAGTTTCTGCGCACAGTGAACTGCCGGATTAAACCCCACAGTGATGGGTTTTAAATACAGTGGGTCACCTCTGGTTATAATTTCACTATTGGATTTGGAAGTCTCTAGCGATTTCAATGTTCATCTCTCTCTCTGAGAACGTATTTGGCTCTCTGCTGATCTGGTGATGTCTGTGCCTTTGAAATTACATAATCCTTGTGGAGTCTATCGCAATTGAAATGAAGGAAAACAACAGTCATTTCAAAAGAACTTCCCTGAAAAGTTAGTAAAGCACTTGCTGCTCACCAGGCTAAGTCTTGCCACCCTTGCAAGCAAAACTCCTCTGCAGCAACACCTCCTGTACCGCCACAGCGCGCTGAGCTCCTAAACAAGTGACAGACTTTTCAAGTTTGTACGTTATGTCATGCAAGAAGCAACTCCCCAAGGCCCTGTTCCCACAGGAATATTTTCACAGACTGCAGGAAGCCTTAGCGCAGGCCACGTTGGATCAAGAAGGCTAAACCTTACGGAATCTGTAAGAAAACATTTCTAAGCACGTCTATAATAAAGTAATTGTCAACAGGATATTTATGAAAAGCCATGACAAAAGACTTCAAATGAAACGAATGTTTAATTATGACACTGTTACAGAAAGCCCTTTACAGTTTCTTATTTACTGTCAAAAGTACCATGATTTGATTGTATCTACAGACTGACTTCCACAGTCTTTTTTACCTGTATTCTAAGTTTTACATTAACTTTCCTTGGACCTTCATGAAACCTCCTGTGCAAGTGGTGTCAGTTTGGTGGGGGTTTTTTTCACTGAAATATGAAATATTACTGCATGATTGTGTAAGCATTACTTATTTTCCTTATTTGGAAACAGGAATTTTTTCTAAAAAGCTTTCAAAATCTAAAAAAAAAAAAAATGTATCTTTCATTCACTTGTGCCCACAGTAACAAATATTATCACTTAAAATGTGTTTTCCACCAATCCCACTCTTATTCGCAAAACAAGACCTTAAAGACAAATTTAAGGATCATTTAAACTCTTCTTTCAGTGGAGCTCTTAAATGTGCAAAAGCTATGGGAAGCTTTTATGCTTCCTGGCAAGTCACTCTGCTCATTCAGAGACCATAATTGAAAAAAGACTGTTTTAAACCTATTTTCCTTACTTTCCCATTGGATAATGACAATGGGAGTCTTCCCACAGATCTTAAGGGATAATCAAATCCCCATTTCCACCCTGAATTTCCTGCTTCATATTACTTGCCTGGCTGTTTGCAGGGAGCAGGAGTTTTCAGCAGACCCAAGCAAGCTGCTCACCACTATTGCAGCACACGGAAGAAACACAACGGTTCCCCATTTCCCCTCGGTGATCTTGTTGCAGAAAGGGGTCATCGGGACAGAAGACTATTAATCGCCCTTCTGATTTTTTATTTAAATGACAAAACTTCCATTCAAGCAATACTAATTTATTTCTTCCAATCCAAAATGCTTGGAATACAGCAAGCTGTATCTTGAACCTACGGCTTGAACATAGGTACTATGTGGCACGTGCAACTGTAACATGGAATCCACATGTATTTTTCATTCCGGTCTTTTAACTTCTAACCTGAAATATGCATAAAGTTATTATAATCATTGATATACTTTGTCTGCACAGATGAAGCACCTACTTCACCGTTAGAAGATGGCTATCTAACTGAGATAGGCAGTTGGGACAGATTTTGGGAAGCTTTAGAAGAGAGGGGTTAGTCGTCCTGGCAGTGGAAGGCACGATCACCACGCTGGCCGTTCAGGTGTTCTACCTGGTGAGCGTGCTTCAGGACCAGCGTCCTCAAAGTCCTTTCAACACCTCCGACAGAAAATCAACATTATTCAAAAACGTATATAGCTCTTTTTAGCTTACAGAAAGAATAACTTCACTGGTTAAGGTAGGAGGTTTGGGAGTTTTGTTTTGTTGTTCTTTTAACTTGATCCTCAAAAGAACTGGAATAATGCCGGTGGCACTAGTTCTGATGCAACCCAAAGCAGAACCACGAAACTGAAGTCTAATTCCTGTTTTGAGCCAGTGCTGTTCACCTTTAAAAAAAGCCCTACTGCCTGCTTACCAGTCACAGGCCCCTTTCAAATCCAGGTGTAAACGCTTACCTGGATCTACACCAGGCTTTCCAAATCTGAGAGGACTTTTTTTTTTTCCCCTATTCATCTCTAAATTTTTCAAGCAGGTGTTATTTTCTGCAAAGCTTTCTATAAATTCAATTTAACAGTGCTCTATTAGCAAATACCAATACTTCATTGCTTAGGATATCGTTTTTTTCACTCTATGAATGTGCTTAAGTTAAGCTCAGAGCCCATCTTTAAAACTAAAGCAAATGGGTGTTTTAATGGGAAGACTGACATATTCTTAACTCTGGGAGCGTGAATGGCTCCAGTGTAAGATTACTCAAGTCCATGTAGAATACAAATGCAATACAGGACCACAGGTTCAGATCTTTGATCTCCTTTTTCGCAGAGGCCGTGATGTATAAAGCCAATTCCACTGAGCAGACAGTCCTACACCGAATATAAATTATCCTTTAACTATAGCAAGGCTCACATTTAAAGAAATGCTGTAAGGATGAACAACGCAGCCATGAAACAGAGTTCTTCTGGAGCAAAAATGCAGACCAAGAGCTGCATGGATAACCATGGTTTCAAAAGACAAATTTTTCTTCAGCTGTTATTTGATAAAAAAACAGAGACAAATCTGGAACATTTGTACATACAGAAGTACAATTAAAGCACACTGCTTGCTCTTTCTATAAAAAAGTGAGCTTTTTTGCTTGCTTCATTTTCCAGATTAAGCATCATTCCCCTAAGAAGCATAACAAATGATTTCAAAATGTGGAAACCAACAGTCTCAACTGAATATGGCTTGAAATTTAAGCACATCTTTTCCAGATATCTCTTCAGAGGAAGAACCTTCTGCCTACTGAGCTAACACTAAGCTCCCTGGAGTTTCGCCATGAATATTCTAAACCCGTGTCTTACGATTCACTAAAAGTCATCTTTTGCCAAAATAAAATGCTTAAGAGCAATTCAATATGCTTATGCTGCTTTTCTTCATTTTATTTTAAAATGAGAGTTTCCATCTCAACTTCATGCCAAATATCCAGCAAGAGACAGACTGGACTGTGGAGCAGTTGCCTCAGGTTTTGTACACAACTCAAATGGGAAAACAAATCACTTCTGAGAACATCCACTATCTTGTTTTGCTATATTCTGTATAATTTTGTATTTAACCAGCTCTTTTGCAGTTATAGGTAAATCCTATTGAGTGTTCTTACAGGAATTTCTCTGCTGCCCACATCACTTGGAACCTAGGTGGCTCTAAGCAATGGTGCTCTCCCACTCGGTGGTGTTTATTTGTGTGCCAACTTTGGGGGGGGGGGGGAAGGTTAGTAAATAAATAAATAACTTTTTTCCTATCTTACCTCTTTTGACCTGGGTAATCTGACAGATCAATGCTACTTCCACTGCTGACAGGCAAAAAGTTAAAATTTATCTTTGGCTTAATCTTTTTGTTTTCTTTAGGTTTCCTTTCAGCAAGGCTTGAAGAACGTGCTCTTTGTGGCTCAGTTCTCTATGCCAGCACGAAATTCAGCACAAAAAGAATGCATGGGTGAGTTGATAATATCTACTGTCCTCAGCTCTGCTCTGGTTCAATAAACTTGAACATCTTCTCCCCTCCTTTGCCAAATGAGATAAGCAGCAACAATTACTCAAGATGTATTAGCAACTCAAGCTTAAAAAGACAGGATCAGATGAGTCGACTCCATCTCTTTCAAGCTCACAGCTTCTTTCAGTGTCTGAGAGGGGCACGTAAGTCCCTGTTTGCCTCTTGGCACATACCTCACAGCTACTTCTTACAGGCACCTACGCCAAGGTTGCAAAAGGAAAATGAGAGAAATCCTCTGCTTTTCAGATCGCCTACAAGGTTTCTGCTTGTAAGCAGCAGGCTGTAAGCTTCGTGCTGTTATGGCAAAAGTCACAAGTGAACCAACCTTCTCTTCCCCAACCATGAAATTTTCTCCTTGCCTTTCTCTGGTCTCCATAGCTGAAACCAAGTATTCCGTGGACATCACTGCAATGCCTCTAACCAATTCTAACTCCCTCCAGAGCTGAGTAAATGAAAATATATTTCAGATTGATCTGGTTTTTATCCCATTCCAGTACTACACATATACAGCAACTTTAAGCTTACAGACATCCCTTCATGGTTGACGAAAATCCTTCAATCACAGAACTTCATTTACAATCCAGCATAATTTTTGCTGCCTTGTCTCTCCACAGCAGCTAGGCATTTTGATGCAATCCTCATTTAATGCAATCTCCATTACAGGATTATGATCACATCAATAAAATGTTCCATATGTTTTTTCTTTTTCCCCATCCGTCTCCCTCTCTCATTAATACCAGGCACTATATCTGCAAAAAACACCAAATCCAACGGGCTGACAGGATGCTCTAGGGAGGTAGTGGGGGTTACACATTCAACAAAATGCAGCAGCCAATGCAAACTGCCCATCAGAGACTGAGACCGTAGATCTCATCCCTGAGCGGTGTGAGTTAGCTCTGCGTCCGCGCTGCAAGCACGGATCATAAACGTGCTCTGCTATCTAACTAAAAATAAATACCTCTTTTGCAATCACTTGTGAGCTCCAAGTACTTTTCACAGGAACAGACTTTCATTTTACTTGATCAGTTCCAACCTATCAATACAGTTCTGGATGAACTGCTGATGCTCTGCTGAAAGGGGGATGCTGGACAAAAGATATCATATAAAAGGATATAAAACCCCCTTTTTCCCCCAAGCCCCCCCTTCTTACCTTCAGAGCCTTCTCTGCACAAGATGTCAATCTACATGGGCTCCACAGCACATCATCAAGGCGTTTAGAGTAGCGAAGGCTGCCCCACTGCATGGAAGTTAGACCGCTTTGCAACAGCAAATCCTCGATCCAAAACACAAGCAGCTTCTTGCCATGCAGTGTGCCGAGCACGATTCATAAGCGACTTCCACATAGGGAATAAAATCGTAAAAGAAAGGGGGAAAAAAAAAAAAAAAAAGGTATCCTAACTTTTAGGTAAGCCTGAGTTTGTTTTATTTCTGTTGGGTTTAGTTAATTATTTGCTTTGCAGCTGCAAAAGGATGGAAAGGCAATCGCGCCCTGGAAGCCCCGCACCAGTCCACAGAAGTCCTGCCGCGTAACCTAAGTTGCGCGGGGGGACTCTGAACTCCGCTCCGCAGCCCCGCAGCCCCGCCGCCCTCCCCTCGCCGGGCGGCTGAGGGGCGCGGGTGCCAGGTCCCCACCACGGGGAAGCCGCCGCCGCTGGGCGCTCGCCCGCCTCCCTGCGGGCCCGGCTGCTGGCCCGGCGCGGCCGCTGCGGCGGCCCTGGGGGCGCGGGCTGCGCTGCCGGCGGCGCCCCGGAGCCCGCGCTGTCCCGGCGGCGGCTCCGGCTCGGCTCTGCCGCGGCCGCCCGCGCCCCGCTCTGCCGCTGCCAGCCGGCCCTCCCCGCGGCTGACATCACCGCCAGGAGGAGGAGCGACACCGGGGATGCGAATGGTCGGGCCGAGGGGGGTTCCCCCTCCCGGAGCCGCCCTGCCATTCCCTCTCGGAGAATCCCCCGAAAGCGGCGGCGTGGTCGCTCCGTCGCCTCGGCGGGGGGCGGCCCCAGTCGCCGCCGGCGCCCCCAACCCCGCGGCACAGGCCCAGAGGGGCCCGCGGTGCTGCCCGGCGGGCGGCTTCCCGCGTTCCCCCGCCCGGGGCCGGGGCGGACCGGCCTCAGGCCCAGGCGACGGGGGCGGAGCGGGACGCAGCGCGGGCAGCCCGGGGCTGTCGGGCAGCCCTGCTCCGGCGGCTCGCCCCTGCCCCCTCAGCCCGGGCTCACCGCCTACACAAGCGCCGCGGCGGCCGTGGGGGAAGATGAGGGACCCCCCTCCGGCGCTTCGGGCCGGCCCCGGCTGCTAGAGCGCCCGCGGCAGCGGAGGCGGCCGCCGCCCCCGGCTCCCCGCGCCGCCCGCCGAGGCTCTGCGGGGCCGGGCAGGGAGCGCCGTGTAGCGGCGCCGCGGAGAGACGCGTTTCCCCGGCTTGGCGCCCGCGGGAGGGGCGAGGGCTCCGGTCCGGCGGCCAAACGGCGCCTTCCCGGGCGGCGGGTGCTGGGCGCCCAGGGCGAGGGGAGGCAGCGCCGAGCCCGGGCGGGCGGGCGCTCCGAGGGGCCGGGGTCTCGCGAGAGGCCGGAGAGCCGAGCCGGGGGCGCCGGGACGGAGGCGCAGTGTCGCGCCACAGCCTCAGGCGAGGACCAGCTGCTGAGGGGAACGCGAGTGGGAGAGCAGCGCCGGCCGCGCACCGCCCTCGGGCGGCCTCCGCCGGGGTGTCCCGCCCGAACCCGCCGGGCCCCGCGCACCGAGCAAGAGCCGGCGGTCGGCGGGGACCGCCCTGCGGGGACACGGCGGCGGGAGCCGGGTTGGGGCCGCCCGGGAGGCGCATCCCCAGGGAGAGGGGCGGCCGTGTGGCGGGGAGGGAGCCCAGCCGGTGCCGAGTCAGTTCATTTTACGTGCAGGGTCAGTGGCTGCAAAGTGAGCCTGTGCTGGTGAGTTCAGCTGCTGGTGAATGCTTGCGTGAAAATACAGTTAATACTTAATTTGTGGTGTTGATTTTAATAATCTGAGTATCTTGAATTATTTGCAGTATGTCACCAGATGCCTGCAGTAGGCACTTCTCAGTGAAGACAATAATTATTAGTAAATAATTTAGCATTTTTTCTGTACTTTGCTTTTGGATGTGGAGACAGTTTTAAACTCTTTTCTGATGAACAAGAAAAGAAATTGCACTTACCCTGACATCACACATTTTTGCACATGTCCTTCTTTAAAAATAGTATGGCAACGTATGTGAAAGCTTTGTTTTACCTTCTTCACTATAGCAAGATGTAGGTGATGTCTCACTTTTATCACTAAATATAGCTTAAACACGAGAATTCTCTGAAATAAAGGTATGTAAGAGAGAGCATGAGAGAGTTCTAAAAACAGCTTCTAAAAATCGCCAGTCGTTCAGTGAATTGTACCCATTTTACCTGTTAACTCATATATTCAATGAGATTCTTTAAATATGGACTTGGAGTGAACAATTGCATGGCCATTAACCATCCTAAAATACTACAGAACAGATGTAATTCCTCTTCTTCCAGGTTATATTTCCATATCCTATTTCAGTTGCCTGACTTTGACCAAAACCTCAGTGTATTTTACTCTACTGGATACTAAATTCTGTTAATTTAGTGAAGTTGTGACTTCATTAATTTTGTCCCATATGCAGACAGACAGCAGAGGTACCTCGTTACGTACAAACAGAACATTACCCACAAATTAGAGCTCCTGTCCCCACTGCAGTGCAGCACGATGCCGAGAGTAATGCCTACCAGCCAGTTCTACTTATTTACCAACATTTCTGAAAATCTCATAATAGAATGTGAAATAAAGCATATAAAAACAACAGAAGGACAAAAAATAAAAGCAGCGTGCAGCTCTGCATGTTAGGTTTCCATCACGTTGATGGCATACAGATTAGGACTGGTTGTCAATCCCTGTAATACCTGTTTCACTGAGCTGTCATTACAATGGATTTCTAAAATAGCCAAGTCCATAAAAGGCATTTTCTAATAGCTCTATTTTACACCTAAGAAGAGGCAATTGATATAGGAATTTCTGTGTGTTGTTTGGACATGTTCTTGTCCTCCTGGTTTCAGATTAAATTAAAATAAACATTATTACTTGGGAAAAAAAAAAACCAAAAAACACCACTACCACCACCAAAAAAAAAAAAACAAACCTGAAAGAAGATGGAATATTACTGGGAGATGAAATGACCTACATGATGGTTTGTCCTGTGCAAGAGCGATTGACTGTGACAGCATCAGCCATTCCAAGGAGAAAAGCCACCAGCATGTCTGGGGGGTGACCCGTCCTGCTTTTCCACGTGGTGTCTAAGGAGAAACTGCAATGGGTCCAGCAGTTCAGCCTCAGCTATGTTTGAAATACACACTCAGAAGTCAAATGTAGTGAAAATTGTAATTTAATTTAAAAAAAAGGGAGGGGGGGGTGGTAGAAGGAGTCGATGGCTTATTTAACTGATATTGGAGGCAAACTGGTAGTCTTGAAAAGGGCAAAACCCCTTTACAAACCAAAGCAGTTACATCGTGAACACAAAGAGTCAAAGACAGAGTAAGATTAACTCTGTCCATGCATCACTTTGCAACAAACCAAAATATTGCTGCGTATCAGACAGTATTGCTGCTACCCCTGACTGAGATCAAGGTCTAAATCCTGAAATTGTTTGTTACTCCAAGCACATGAGGAGGCCCCACAGGAACTATTCACATGTGAAAAGAGCCAGGACCAGAGCCAAGGCTTTGCATACTGTGAAGGTCAAGCTTGAAACTCGCACTGAACAGGAAAACTCTCAGAACTCTGGTTTCCAGACAGCACCTTTGGCTGATTCTTGGGGATGCTCTACGCACCGCGGCTGACCCAGAGCTGCTTGTGTCCTGGCAGGTCCCAGTGAGGGCTGTGGCCGCCCGGCAGGCTGCTGCCTGCAGAATGGGGGCTCTCCCTGCCTTTCCCTCATTGCAGTTACTGTGGTCCCTCTGCCCACAGATGCTGATTTTTTAATAAACTTCTCAGAAATGTAAGGAGAAAAGTCTCATCGATATACAACTCCTGGCTTTACAGTTGTTGTGGAATAGCCTGTTAATAAAAATGCCCTGCCTGTAGGACGAGTTCTCAGCGTTTTTGCAAAGGTCACACAAAATACACTGCTTGAGTAGCCTTGCTGTGGTCACCCAGAGAAGCCGTGGAGAGGCCTCTGGTGATGGCAGTCTCCAAGAAAGATTGTAATTCACTTTTACATCTCTGTGCAAGAAAATAAGAGACCCAAGTCCTCCCCTCACTGCTGGAAATGGGATATGTGTGGAGGCTGGTGCAGGGAACAAAAAGGAGCTGCTTTCCCCAGGCTGACAGAAGGTTGGAGGCTTTCACTGCTGAAGGCCTCGCACAGTTCTGCGTTTCTTTTTTCCCTGTCAGAGCAACAGCAGAATTCAAAACACAAATTGCAACTGCACTGTACCACATCTTTTACCTACCACATAAAAGTAAGACTTTTATTCTCTATATACTTATGTGAACAATAGTTTCTTTCTCTTCTTTTTCCCTCATCCCCATTTGCTGGAAATGTAAAATAAATCCCACTTGGGATCTTTGAGCACTAGCACTCTTTTTAGTCCCATGTCTCAAGAATGGAAATTCCCAAGTTTCACCTTTTCTAGGAGCAATGTTTATCTAGCTGCACTGTGCTTCATAAATGCCAACTGATCCTGTATCTGGACTTCACAATGAACACAAACAGCAGGTCTGTCGAGTCCCACCTTTTGCAGTGAGCCATAATTTACAATGGCTGGTCAGTTTTGCTATAGTATTTGTAGATTTTTTTTTTCAAGAAATTGACATAACTTCAGGTCAAATCACTTTAGGTCAAATATGGTGTTAACAAGAAATGATGGATATATTAAAAAAAACCCTACTGCCACAAATCAAGATGAACAATTGTCACATAACTATCTGGTACCTATTCCTTTCATTCCAGGATTGGAGACATTAAACATCTATTGATAACAAGTGGGAAGTTTAGATTGTATTATTTTTGGAAGGGTTACAATGTCTAAACACACATTTTTGAAGAAGAGCCAAGCACCAGTGGTGTTTATTGTCTCGCAGGGCTCTTGCCAGAATGATTACAACACAGACCCTCAGAAGTCCATACCTAACAGTGGGAAGTAGAACATACTAATTTTATAATCATCTCAGTTGTCGAGTGACAATGCTTTTTAAATGTCATGAATTATGTATAAAACACGTTAAATTTTATACTGCACATTTTGTTTGTTCACACACATGTACCAAAAGGCCCTGGCTTTGGCACAGGTGCATGAGACGAGACGTTGGGAAGACTCGAGTGGGACTTCACGCACAAGCAGGAGTTCGTGCACCCAGTGCCCCACCTGACTGTGTGAGCCAGGAGCTGTGAAATCGATGGTAATACAGGTGAGATCTTAGTACGGCTTAAATAAGATAAAAATCAGGCTGAGTTTTTAACCTAGGAATTAACAAAATACCTTTTGTGTAATAAATATTTGTAATTTGTCCTTGATAACAGGAAATTATTTGAGTAATAAAAAGCTGCAGAAACTGTTCATTTAAATTAACTTTGTAAACTTAACAAGTGTTACACTGTGCTGTTCTCTGCATCTTTAAGAGTGTTTGGGGATTTATGTCTTGCAAAATAGAAACAAACTAAGAAAGCTGAAATACATTGTGTCTTTTGCTGTACTTTACAGCACAGCTTGTGTTTAAGAAGCAGTCTAGACATGCAAAAATGCTAGAATAAACAATATTTTTTTTCATTATTTTAAATTAGCTTGTACTGGAAAGCTATAAATTTCAGAACGATATGCACTAACAGGATTGCATATCTATTCAGATATTCAAAATAAAAGATACTAAAAGGCTATTCTGTTACCTGCCACTATAAATGTAAATTTCCTTCTGAGTTAATGCAATTACAAGTGATTTCCTATAAAAGAAAAAAAAATATTTCCACAAATCTTCAGGATATTTTACTTAGTATTATGAAAAGTCGCATCTTTCTTTCCTTCCTTCCTTCCTTCCTTCCTTCCTTCCTTCCTTCCTTCCTTCCTTCCTTCCTTCCTTCTGTGGCTTGTTTAACCCATTTTAATATATAAACATTATTAAATAGTACTTAATATTCATTATAGGGCTTCAAATATTAGTTGGTCTCAAATGAATAAACATTTTTTCTTTATTCTCCTTTCAGCTGAATTGTGTGTACAGTTAAAGAATACCTTGGCATCACCACTTCCATCATTGGTCTCCAGATAAAACAGCTCATTTCTATACTCATGGTCATAAATTGAAAATCTCAATCATTAATAAACAGATATACATCTATGGTTTGACGTAGCTCACAATTTTCATGTTAAAAATGTAGTTGATTTAATGAGTGTTTTACATGCCTAGATTTATTTGTATAGTCTTGCTAACAGAATAAAGACCTATTGAAATAAAGTGCTTTTAAATCTTTATCAGACCAGGATTTCTTAAGCTATTAAGTGTATTGTATTTTGCAAAAGGGAAAAAAACATTGCTCTTTAGTAATAGGATATTTTTAGGCATCCTTTTTGATATGACTTTAATACTAATGGTATTGGTGGCCATCTAATACTGAAGAAAGTTCCTTTCAAAAAATTAGATTTCTAAAGTTTCCTTGAATTGTATATATTCAGGAGACTCGGGACCTCATCTAAATCACATTGGAATCCGTAGTAAGCTCAGTGCATTGACCTGTGTCATTGTTGGTTTGGTTTTTTAATTTGCTGACTGAAATCAGCATGTATGGAATACCCAGTATTGTGAGAGTGAACTGGAAGGGAAAGCAATATGGCTACAACATGATAGTATATCTGTAAACCTCACACTACTGTGTGTTTATAGGTGAGTTTTTGCAAGAGTGTTTCCTTCTGCCCAATAGACTGTGATGGTGCTGAAACTAGTGAACTAGTGCTGGACTCACTAGTTCTATTTTCCAGTAAGGGTAAAAGTGGGAAATAAAGTACACAGCTCTTTTGGGAATTGGAAACCATAGCAGCTGTCTTGTGTTGCAAAAGATACATTCTATGTTAGGTGACTCAGTTCCCTGTAGATCCAGTAAGGCATGTCCAGGCCATACCTAAGCAAAGTTATTATGTGGCAATAATTATCATAAAAGAAGTCCAGTAACACCAGGAATGTAAAATCATCGTGACAGAATTGGCCTACTTTCAAATTAATATCCAGAGGAATTAAGAAAATGAGACTCTTCCCATAAGCAGATGTGCTTAGAATGTTTGAGTAGTTAGGAAAAGTCTGTTAACGAGACAGTGATTTGATGAAGCCTCATTGAAAAATGATTCCTGAAGTCCCATTTCTCCAAGTAGGAGAGGTGTGCAAACCAGGGTGCTTTGATTTCTGATGCATAATTTGCAGGGAGTGATGATCCCTGGATTTCATGCTCTGTCATCTAAGTATCAAAAATGCTCATCAATATTGGGTTTTATTATAGGACCTGGGAAAGAAACTGAGGAAGTTTGGTCCATATTCTCAAAATACTTTGAACCTAACATTGAAGCATTTACTCCCTGGTGTGCTAGAGAATAGAAAAATTGCTTTGCAATACAGAGTTGCCAAGACAGAACACTAACCCGGACCCAATCAAAAACTGTATTCATTCAATGTAAGTAATAATGAGATAGGACTTCCTGAATAAACATCTGCTGCAGAGTCAAAATAATAATACTGGAGACTGGGTATGAATGCTTCTAGCTGTGTAATGCTCCCAAGTGCTCAGCAATTCCCATTCCAAAGATTGCTGTATTTTGGCGGCGAGTGAAGTTGTTCATTTTACAAATGCTTGGGATTATTCTGGAAGAAAGAGTTACACAGAAATGCGTGCCGCTGCGGTACAGATTCCTTTCCTTCAGTTTATGTAACAAAATATCCATTATTAAGTTTTTCATGAGAGGATGTAACACACTAGACTTTCCTTTCACAATAGGAACACGATGTGGTTTATTGACAAGCAAACTGAGGCTTCAGTACAGACTAATGTGGCCGTCTTACCTGGGTTTGGGGCTGACGTCATAGGACATCATATTCACTCCTTTCGGTTTTGGCTGTTAGCTGTGGACTCTACATCTACCTGCTGAAAAAGTATTTTTGCCAGTCAAAATCTGGAATAGCATTTAGGTGGTATTTTCATCAAACATTAAACCATGAGGTACCCACATGCAGAAAATACCGATCCAAATCCCAAATGATTATTGAATTATAGCAAGTCACTTTTCAATAGTGACTACTTCTCATTTCTAGAGCATTTTTATGACCAATGAATAAATGCATTATTTCTCTTTTTTAATACAGAGCAAAGCAGGGTATCATATGCCATGCACAGATGTTCTGATATCTCCTTGAGAGCTTGTGGCAAACTGCATGTAGGCCCTTGTTTAGAAAGAACTGGCTGATGACATTTTCAAACCTGGTCACAAATATGATATACGATGATGGCAAGGAGAAATTTCTTTGTGGCAAAGGTAATCTGCATGTGGAACAAATCCAATATTTGCAGCTAATCAAACTCATACTGTTAAAATGCTTGTGAAAATTGAGGACCTGCTTGTAAAAGTGTCTTGAGATAGTGTAAGGACACCAGCAACTGATGGTAATGGTTAGTGAGTACCTGAACTGAAGAGAAGACTGTAAAATATTAATGTTAGTCAGAAGGAAAATTACAGTTTCACACAATGATGTGGTTGTACATTGATCATTTTGTGATGTTCTGTCTCACTGCATCACAAACTGATGCAAAAAAGCGATATACAAACTGATGCAATAAGTGCATTAGAGTCATTTTTATGTTGGAGTTTCCCAATTATCCCGAGAAAAGTGCGTGGCACTTTTTGAAATTTAAATGTCTTCATCAATATCAATATCAAGCTAAGAACGCACAAGCACTATGCATTTTACCATATAAACTTTTATTTCTATTTGGTTATCAGGGTTCTCCATTAAATAGAAGGAAGAAAGGCTCCTCGCATCAGAAGATATTTATTTGCTACAGAACATCAGTTTCCCAACACAGTGTATGTTCTACAGTACTTTATCCCACTGCTTATAAAACCTGATTAATATATTGAGAATTCAATTGCCATTATGAAAAACTTCTTTTTAGACGTGAAGAATTTATGTAGCAAGGAATTGGAGGTGATTTCATGTGGCTCTATCCGTAGCTGGCTGCATTTCCCGCAGCAGAATCACTAGAGGGAGTCAGAGGCAACGTTACTCCTTCGCCATCTCTAACAGCTTCGCAACCAAAAAAATTAGAAAAGTTTTTTTGATACTATTTAGCAGGAAAAATACAGGCTAATTTTCATCACTGTAATTTAATTTCACTGCCTAGTTACTGGCTGTTTATGAAACTGGTTTAGCCTCACAAGTCACCTATCACAAATCATGATCTCTCTTAACAATCACAACAAACCAGCGAGATAAACATCCCACATAAGGCTTTAAATTAACATATTTCTCAATTAGTTATTAAAAAGCACAGATGCAATGCTGATAATATAATCACAGGAATTTTAGAGCAAACAGCAAAAGAAAATAAGACATAACTAAAAATCAGTTAAAAATATATTGATCTTACACACTTTTGTCTAATTCAGCTTAGCTTAGGCCTCCTATGCTTGTGGGTTTAAAATGCAGATTTCAGTGCAGTAGAAAAAAAAAAGTGGCTTATTCAAGTTTTATACACCATTGTTGTTGTTGCCAAAGGAAGAAAACCCATTTTGGGGAAAAAAAAAATGAAGTATTTGCTGTTCTAGACCATTTTCAGCTTGAAACCCCGTTGTTAGCTCACATAATTTCTCAAAACTGAAGAATTTGAGGGGAGAAACAAAACAGATTGAAAATTGTTCTTATCCTTACTCCTAGCAATCATGAAATATAATGAAATAATATGCAGAATTATACAGTGAGAGTTTGCAGATAATGCATTTGATTTATGGTAAGACAATTGACAACAAACTATTGTTTTTCTTAACACATGTTTATTCTTTTTCATAATGAGTACTTACCAATATAGCCTAAAGGTCTTAAATTTCCATTTATCCATTGAAAGTACTGTGTACTCTGTTCACAGTGTCATAATAAATACAATTTAAAGAAAAAAGCAACTTTGTACTTATGGTACTTAACAATGAAGCACAGCTTGCTTTCAAAGGATGGCTACTTATGCCTATTATTGGAAAAGAACGTGAGACGAAAAAATATGCAGGTGACATTTTCTTAAGTGGCTTAGATATACACTTTAAAAATAGGTGTAATTAGCTGTAGCACTATGGCAGTTATGGCTGCGATTTCTTTTTTACAGATATAATTATGGCAATAAAAGCTCTAGCAGTTGATCTGGTGCAAAGAGGATTTACGTGGATAAGATTTCACCCTCCTGGACTCTTATAACTATTTTTAAAGTGATACTAATCAATGAGTTTCAGTTTTTGTCACTTTAAGTGTATCAGTATATATGCAAAACTTGAGCATGGAAGCACTCGAAATTACATGAACCGAAAATTAACTAAAAAATGAAAACAGGACTACAGAGTACATGGATAGATCATCACTTATCTTCAAAATTGTTTGACAAATAATTTAGCCATCAAGTGTCTGGCAAAAAAAAGTATTAATCCCATATATGATACAAGTCAAATAAATTTTTATGCAGCATTTTGTTTGTAATGTGCATTACATGCTGCTAAGTTTTTGCTAATATTCTTAGCTGTGATCTTTGGAAACCTTTTAAAATCTTTCAATATTGTTGATGAAATGGATTTAGGAATAAATAAGTTTCAAGACCACATCTTTCAGGTTATTATCACAAATTATTTCATTAACATTTCTGAATATATTTTGTTTTTTCTTTTACAAAATAAACTCAAGAACCAAAATAAGCCTTAGTGTTATATTGTGAAGTTTGGTTAATATAAGTGCCCCAGAATATTTATAATTTTATTTATGTATAATATTGGCTATATATTAATGATGGAACATCATTTGATCAAATAATGTATAATAATATATATACAATAATACATATACTATAATGGATCACAATTAGAGAAGAAGAGTAATTTAATTGTCTGAAAAGGCATAAGCAAGGCTGTTTCCAGCCCAACAATGGATCTTGGACACAACCTTGAAAAATTGCCTCTGCTTCAGTTCCAAAGTTTATCTTTATGAATAAAATTTTAAAATAATCCATAACTATTTATTATCATCTTCATTGTGATAATCTTCATCATCATTATCAATAACTTCAAATGTAGAACTCCACAGGACAACCTCTGTCTGCTCCAGGTAGCTGAGATTTGTATTACTGCAATTATTCAGAGTACCCATATTTAAGTTACTTAACTTTTGCTATCATGAACACATTTTGGATGTTTGGCAGGAATACGTTTTGATATTTGTATTCTTTACATTGATTTTGTAGAGAAGACAGTTACTGAGAGAAAAAATCACTGTCATGGTTTGGATAGTTTTATTTGTATGCCTCGAATAAATGTAAAGGCAGGATAAGGCAAACTAGACAAAAGCTGCTCTTTATGACATTACCACAGAGTGAGTTAAATTGCTGTAACTATATAAAGAGGGAACTCAGACTTGCTCACAAGTTATTGAAGCTTAACTAGGTAATCCATCATCTGACCTAAGCGGCTGACCAAGTCAGTGCCCCCTGCCCAGGGCAAGGGCCTGGGAAACTACATTTCCTTAAACATTGTGAGGCTCTCCCGTCCTGTATTGACAATGGTCCAGACCGCACAGGTAGTAGTTGCCACGGATAAGCCGATCCTGCGCTTTCATGCGTTCCTGTGGTAGTGACTGGTGTGCCTGAACCCCTGTTTATAGCAATATCTTTCTGCTCATAAAATTCCCTGCACAGACAAGACCAGCTTTTGCTTTTATCATTATTTCAATCGCTCTAGTGTAGATCCAATTACACAGGTATAAAACGTTTCTACTGGCATACCCTGGCTTCAGTACAACAGCAGTTAAACAGATATCTCTAGAATCAGGATAGATGTGTGAATAACAACAGCTGATCAACAACTATGCTGATAAAATTTAAATGAGATCAAGCCTAAATCTTATCCCACACTGATAATAGGAATGTCAGTTATGTGTCAGACTTACTGGATGTGAGAGGAGACTAAGACCAGTGGCTGATCTCAGTAAAACCTCCCTCAGGTCCTTGTGGGTTATCCTTTAACATAAGCCAGAGCTATCCTAGTTTCCAGCTACACTGTGGGCAGTTGTGTCCTAATCCAAACCCACACAGGCATGGCTGCAATAAATGCCAGACCGATGAGCATATACATCGCGGCGTTGTCTAGCTATACATTTAACTACACATCACCATGTTTTACAATTCCCAATGACCTCTGCGGTGTTTTGGTATTTGAAACAGAGGAACGGACTGTAGATGTCTTTAGAGAATACTGTTTTCCCATGGCTCAGCATATAAAAAGGCAAAGGCCAAGTATTGTAGTCTTTCTCCACTTCTGCTCCTATTAATTTACTTGCAACAAGTTGTAAATGAAGAGCAGAGGCTGTGATCTGTTAGACCTGAACTAAAAATGTCTCACGTTGCACTGTGAAGGAAAAAAAGCTCAACCTGTAATCTGTACTGCTGTGCAATTCAGGGCATATTCTAGCCATAGTTAAACAAAATGGTTTATCTGAACTGAAAATAAAGTATCTGTTGCTGTTGATCTGTCTGCCAAATTTAAAGCATGATATAAACTAAAGCTGACAGCATAAGCCACTCAAACAAGGCCTCGGGGATTCCAAAATGCACCTTAATATTTATTTTTCATATTTGATTGCAGGTTATGCACAGGTAAGTGTACTGCTACCCTGAGGGTTTTAAGTGTAACGTAGTCAACCGTGATAATACCTTCCATATCTCAGAAGACAGTTCTCACAATGACTAATACAAAGTGAAAGCAAAGCTGAGTGGTTTTTAGACTAGTGTTAAGTTTCCTCTAGAGTTATTTAGTAGATTTTTGAAACATTTTCAGTGTTTGCCTACTAATAAGACAAAACCAAGTATTACCCCATTTGTGATGCTGTATGTTCCAGCACTCAAACCCCCCTAACATTAACTTCTTTCAATAACCCTGTAATATATGAGAAATTGCCATCCTCCTGCCTATCCGCTACTTCCTGCAGTAACTTGCACTGGTATTTACCAGTTATTTCCTCAATAACGAATCACTAACCACTGACACAGATACATGTAGTAGTGACAACAACAAATAAGCCAGAATTAGCTGTCTTCAGGTGCTCCCATCCATTTTAACCTGTCTCTTAGTCGTGAAATATATAACAGCTAGTCATACAAATAACATGTCCTTACAGGTATTTTTCTTAGTCTTAATTATTTCAAAATAAAAATGCAAACTCATAATACATTTGAAGGTGTTGGCACATGTTACACAGACGTGCAAAACAAGAGTTGTGCCTCGGAAGAAAAGAGTCTTTGGATTAGCCTTGCCAGCTCTAGCTGCTTTCTGTTGTTCAGCTGATACAAATAGATCTACGTCTGGCTTAACAGTGAGCAAATTTCAAGCAGCTTTATGTTGTTAGACTAGCACAGGACACCAAAAACTACTACTGAAATTAATTTTATCTCTGAAAAAAGAAAAAAAATGGTAAAGGATAAAGTTAAGCCTAGGCTTCTTACACAGTCTTTTGCTGGCAGTTATACTTGCAGAATGTGATCAACAAAAATTAACATGCTAAGTGAAAGAACACAGAACGTAATGCTGTATCTTGAATTTCGTCCATCTTTGATGCTTATTGTCACCATGAGTTTTTCCCTTGTTTTGGCATTTAAAGCACAGAAACCTCTCTGGAAATACACAGTCTGAGAAGCGAAAGGCATATACAAGAAAGGAGGGATGATGTCCTCTTGCCCTTTTGCTGTAAGCAGCTCTGTTGTTAGAGTGTATTCACAGGAGACCAAGTTCTGTTCTTCCCCGCCTGCTACTGGGGCAGACTAGTCCCTTTTTGTGTGGAGTCTGAGCTTAGAGGATGTTCCTCCATTGTCACTGTAAGTTAAAATCTGGCTGCTACCAAAAAGGAGTTCCTTCTGTCAAATTTGTTTTAGCAGCCATGTTTGTAGTGAAAGCCAAGTTCTACTTGAAAATGTCAGATAAACATAATTCTAACCATTGTAGTTATGATCTCTGCATTGTGTTTGTCTTCTTGGCTGTAAGAAGATGCTTTATCACAATTCAGCATCAAATTTTGGAGGCGCTGTCTTGTGCCAATGGGGACCAGCTCCTTTCCCCTTATCATCATCAATGGATTAATTATTTAAGCAAAACGAATGCAGATCTTAACCTATTGTAGTGTTTTAAGACTACTGTTGGATTCAATAGTTATGAAAAATCCCAAATTGTACTTGGTTTGCTTGCTTTCTAAAAGCAGAATGCATGCATGTGTGGATTATAAAGTTATGCACCTCAAGGGACTTCGGTGACTTTGTATTAAACGGAAAAAACAGAGCTAAAGTGGTTTGTTCTGTCACCGGGGCCCCTGAAATGTACTTACAACCTTTTTCATAGTATAGTACTCACATTTTTAATTTATGTTGCACAAGAAGAAAGTTAAAATCTTCTCTCCTTCACTTTTTCCTCCAGCCCTTGCTTCTTTGTCATCTTGGAGACCAACTATCCATGGTATTTCTTTCTGTTTTCTTAAAACTATTCGTAATAAGGTTTTTATGAGCTTTGTCTTCATTTTGAGCCTATGTTGTTTTGTAAACCGGTAGGGGAGTTTGAACAGCATCCCTCTGTAACTGAGGGTATTGAAGTGGTTATTCAGAGTTTATGACTTCATTCTTCTCTTTGAATGTTCCTAATGAGAACTTTGGTTCTCATTGTTCTTTGTCCAATATCTTGAAGAGCCATATAGTATTCATTAGGCTCTCACAGAAGAGAAATAAGGTTCTTGTATTTCTTGGTTTACACTTTTTTCAAACCTCAAATTGTTCTGGTTTATCCTTTAATAATCTCCAACTTTAAAAATGCCCTGTTTTCCTGTCTTAGCCTGTAATTTTGCTACTAATGAGGGAGAAGCCATTATCCTAACCTTCACCTTCATCTGGCAGATCATAGACTTATCTACACAGACCAGTGCAGTAGAGTGCAGAGATCCCTGAAGCAGTGTGGCCTCATCAAAACAATTTGCAGCTGGGCAGATTAGCTCTGCCTTTCAAACCAGGCTAATACGATTATATTCAGCCACACTAACATGATTATATTGCTTCTAGGCTTTATACCTGCACTGCTGCACACTGCTGCATTATGGCACACAGACCTACCTACTTACTTGGTGACCACTGCACTGTCTTACGTTTCCAGGCTGGGATAACTCCTTTACCACATTCCAGTGCTAAATTTACAATGGCAGTGAGAATACTCTGCTACAGTACAAATCCTTTCCTGTTCCCCCTCCTTGCCATTATGGCTGAATACAGCCTTGCTTTATTTCCCCTTTATGTTTTATTAGAGTTACTAAAGATGTTCTTTTTGCACTATGAGAATGACAATGAAAGCTAGCCTGCTAGGGAGTAGTGCATCCAAATATTTCCCAGAATTAAAAAGGATAATTGCTAATGAGTTGCAAACCTCAGTTTGAAGTAGTAAGTAATGATTCTTATTTCATGTCCTAAGCAGTCAATCCCTATCATATATTGACTGCATGCAACAGTGACACATTTCTGCAAATAAATCTCTTAATAGGGCACCCTTTACTCTGCACCAATCTCAAAGTGCATTACTGCACTGGCTATTTAAACACTGCAAAGTAAAAAGCATTTCATAGAATTAATTTCCTCTCTTTCATGAGAGAGATATAATGCATTAACTGATTTGAAAGCAGAGTGAGCTTCTTTTATAGCGTGGTCACTCACTAGGCAGGCTTTCCATAGGTCACAGGAGCTAAAGTAAACAATCACTTAAAGAGAAGGAAACTCTCTGGTGCTCTGCCACACTGATGTTTCTAGAAAAAGAAAGAAACAACAACTAACATTTCATTGCATGTTGAAAAGAAAGTGTAAGCACTCTGTTTAGAAAGCTTTAAAGCAGAATTGAAATTCAACATGCAGATTTCTGTGTTATTACAATGCTGTGTGCACCAGATCATTTGCTGAGCAGCCAGCATTTTAAACAACACATTGCAAGAACTTTGTGCTTGTACAATAAGAATGTAGAAAAATTAGGATGACAGCACAAGTATACTCATCCCCATGAACATTCTTCAGCTGAAATGAGAACTACAGTGCAGTGCTGGCCTCTGTATTATGAGAATGGAACGTTTCTGCTTCCATGTACAGGTGGAGCACAGGTCACTGGTACGCTGACAAGCTGCACTCACAGCAACGAGGTAAGCTACATATGTACTGGCAGGTAAGCTCACTGATCTTTTTAACCCAATGAACACGTGATGTGATGTGAGATTCACTAAATTGTATATTGCAAATCAAGGTCAGAACGAAGGGTGACTTAGTATTTTGTAACATTCTCCCTGCTTCACTGACTGAAAGCCGTCGTGAATTCCAGTGTACTTTTTTCCTTATTTTAATCTGATTGCAATTTGAACATGTAGTTGGCTATAGAACTAAGTGTATCTAAACTCTAACCTGCAAGAAGTGGTAGGAAAAATAACTGAAACAAGTGATTTTATACTTGTTCTTATACTACCACGATGCTGATGCTGCTGTGCACAAAGGCCAGTGTCTCTGCATGGAATTAAGGCACAATGTTCACTGCTAGGAGAACCAGGGGGTTAAACTGGCACTGTAATATTCCAGGCTAAGTCTTTGTTTTGCCGACTACAGTCACAGCACAGAGTGGCATTGGTATGGGAATGTGTGTGACTGGTGTCTCTTCTTTGCTTTGGGAGATGGATGATGCTGGCAGAGCAGCCCAAAGCCACAGTGTACAGGAGAATCTGGTTCATTGTGCTAAGTGTTAGCTGTGCCAAGTCATAATATTAGCGAAACGATCAAACCACTAACCTAAAAATGAATTCCCGTTTGTTAAATGTCTGTCTTAAATATACAATGCAGAGCAACATTTATGGAGATTGTAAGGTAGTTTTGGTTTTGTTCTCAGAATAAGTCACATTAAAGAAAAGTATACACAGAGGAACAGTGTGTGAAAAAGAGTATTTCCACACACGGATGTGTAGTTACACTCATTGAGGTTTTTACCATTCATGGCATACTGCGGGATTCACTGTCACTAGTAGGACTCAATGAAATGCTTGTTCTCTGAATCAGTCTCCCATTTATCTCCTAAATCTTTCTATTTCATCCAATCTAAAGAAGTATTTGTAAGTGGAAAATATAATCTATACATTGAGAAGAGGAATACATTAGCTCTTTAATACGGACGTGAAAGAAAATGTGGCCTTGGATTATAGCTGTATTTGCCTGTAACTGTAGATCATTAGCAAGGCAGCCGGAGCGAAAAGAAAAGATTCCCTGGCAACCCTCCCCCCCGGCAAGTGCCCGCTCGGGCAGAAGCCCAGCCCCGCCTGCACGGCGCAGCGAGCCGCCGCGGGGCAGCAGCGACACCGCTCCCCAGCTACCGAAGGGGCTCTGAGCAGCCCCTTTGCCTTTTCGGAGCGAAAGATAAAAGGGAACAGTTCTGCCGAGAAAACCTGAACATTAGGGTTGCCGTTCTCATATTATAAAATGTTATTAGGCTTTTTGGGAAACATTTTAGAGATACACTTAGCTTCGACTCCTTCCACAGAGATGCTTGCGTATACCTATTTCGAAACTGTTACTCTTTTTTAGACCAGTAAATGGAGGTTGCATGTGAGATACACAAGACTTTAAGACTCTATCTGGATTTTCTGTGTGTGTGCCTAAACCCTTCTACCTGAGGGCTGAGTAAATAAGTTCTTTTCAAGTGATTATTCTCTGCGCAGGAATTTTTCCTTGTAAAGTATAGAAACCTCTGAAGATTAGATATTTTTGTGCAGTCTTTGTTCCTCTCAGGGCAAAATCTTGAGTGA
Organism: Caloenas nicobarica; assembly: GCF_036013445.1. Lineage (NCBI taxonomy): Eukaryota > Metazoa > Chordata > Aves > Columbiformes > Columbidae > Caloenas > Caloenas nicobarica. Next base: position 9,891,621 of record NC_088256.1, read on the forward strand.
ACAGAAGTTATTACAAAAAATTATTCTGTATCTTAAGGGTAAAAGAATACACTTTGTTCAGTTTTGGATGTAACTTGGAACTAGAATTACTGAGCTGTTTGGATCCAACAATTCAGATCTACAGGTTCAAAATTAGATTAATACTTTTGTCTTCCTTCTTTTATCCTAACCATTCTGTAGTTTTAATATCAATGAAATATGAAGAAATCAACTGTTGTTTCTTTTTACATAGTACCAAAAGGGAAAAAAAATGCCTGTTTAAAGATCTCTAATTACAATCTGAATTTTGTATAAATACAAAACTTCCTGTAACATTCATTCCAAATAGATATTGGCCTTCAGTGCTGCAGAATTTTTTACCAGATGAGCAGTGTATGCTGAAATACAGAATCTGTAAAACTGGAAGTATCATGCTTCAATTGAAGTGTTAGAAAAAGAGAATCAAGACATACAGAGAGCTGAATTACAGTCATGGCTCCTCAGTTACTCGTTGAAGATAATTTTCATTTCCATTTTGATCTTAAATTTTTCTCATAAGTAATTAACATTTGGGGATGCATGACAGATGGTATGTACCACCTTGTCTTTTTGGGCAGCGTTTTCTTGTCTTGGCTTTTCCAGATATATCCCAGGACTAAAATAAATTTTTTTTGGGGGGGAAAAAAAAAAAAAAAGGAGAGAGAGATAAATGAACTTACTTACTTTGGCTTGCAGACAGCTATGTGAAAAAGCTGAAAGATTCTTCTGTTATTTAAACATTATTCCAGCTTCATTTTTACAAACTCAGTTCTTTATATTTAAATACATTGAAAATATTTGTTAGATCTTTTGTTTTCCAGATCTAGAATACCACTTCATTTTCACAAAGTTGAGGCTATAAATTTAATGCAAGTAGCACCAGGAGCATTATTCCACGTACTTCTGTTCAAATATCCCAGCTAATGAATCTTACAGCTGATCCTACTGATACTCCAGGATATGAAAGATGATGTTGTCATTTCATCCGCAAACTGGAGATCTCTTGCTGATGTTCCCTGGGTTTTACAGCATTCACAATACTCAGGTTTAACTTTATCTCCACAGTTTTCTTTGTTTTGCTTTACTTTTTCATTAAATAGAAACATCATGAAAAATTATGAAAAAAAGTATTTGTAAGTTTTATTAATTTGAAGATATCTCAGGGACTAGGCAGACAGCCGAATTTTCAATGAAAAGACCTTAAGTGTTTATTACTAAGCCTGCAAGGTGGCATTAAGCATCACCTTCAAATTTTAGAGTTTCCCATCAGTTCTTTAAGAGAATTACATTGAAATTCTTGTGTTTATTCCTAAAGTGGAAAATGTTCTGAAGAAGATTATATCCAACAATTTTGCCTCACAGGAGAAAGAAAGAAAATAAATGACAAAAAAGTTATGAAGTTGATAAAAGCTATTCATTCTTATTCACCCTGCAGAATCAAGACCCTCATGAGAAGACACTGTGTTTAACCAGTATGTTAACAGAAGAATTAGGTGAGTTGCAGTAACAGAATATTTATTTTGGGGTATGTGGAAATAGCAACTATAGTAACATTTTTAACTATGCTTCATGAGACATCTCAGCTGTGCTAGTATTAGAGACAACAGACCACAAGACATACCAAAAAAGAGGAACAAAAGTTTCCATTTTACCAGACTTTTTAAAATCAAGCACCCATTTATTTTACTGATTGGAAGTAGAACCATGCTAATTTTTTTTTTTTTCCAATGGAAGCTCAAGAGAAAGATCACATTTGATTTTATCCCCTCCCAGCTTTGTTCCCAAATGAATTTCACTCACAGTGATTGGATCAGACAGGGAGAGAGGCAGGCCCCTGTGATGGAGATCAGCACCATATCGTATTTTTGAGGCTCAGTTGTGGACCTCACTGGGGCCAACTGCTCATCAGGATTTTCACTATCCAAGATCAGTTTAAAGACCTTATTTGTGTGCTGTAGTGAGGACTTTGGGTAAATCACCTCAGCAATAGTAATTTTTTGATGTCTTTTACAATTGTCCCCTAATGATACTGGTGATGTTTTGTGGTTTTAGTATAAATTAATTAGTTACCAAGAACTAGCTAGGAAAGTGATTTTAAACAAGACCAGGGGAGTTTTAAAATAACCCAGCTATTTCTGGTATAAATTCAGTGTTTGTACACAAGTTGTATGTTTGACACCACAGGATTGGCTATAAATTGTGGCTGGAGCTGGTGGAAGTGGGGAGGAGAGGGTGGGGGTTAGGCTGGTACTAGAATTCTCCTAAACCTTCATTTTAATCCATTTGATTATCTTCCACTAACTGGCTTGCAACAGAAAATATGGGAATCAAATAAGCTGGGTAAAAGACTGTCAGACTTCAGAATCTTAGCTGCTAGATGTTAGTTTTCCTTCTTTCATGATCTGTTTCTTCTAAACACTATGTTTAGAACTAGGGACAAGTAGTCCAAATGTACATTTTAGTGGAAAAATTAAAGGACCACTGTGAAAATTACAGGAAATGCTGCAGAATGCAATATTTTCTGAACTGTCTGACACACGCTCTGGAAACGAATCTGTACTGGAAATACTGATTATATATACCAGGTATAAAAGTATAACTGGCAGTTAAAACCTTGTTGAACAATGCAATGATACTGTATTTCTTAACTTGGAAGGTTGTTCATTCGGCCTGCTCAGCCAGGATGTTCATCCGGCCCGTTTACCATCTATGAGACATTGTGTTAGCATTGAATTAGCTTATAGATTGTTTTAATATGACTTGAAGCAGTAGGGTGTATAATTGTTTGAATGTTTCTTTCAGCTGACTGCACAGCATTACTTCTTTCTGCACCTGAGAAGGCTTTTTCCTCCACCTGAACACTTAACAAGCAAATTTCCAGATATTCGGAAGCAAATGCAAACAATTTAGAACAAATCTCGTTCCTGTGATTAGGGCCTAAAATGAAACTCTACTAGAGCCAGTACAGCTAAGTTTTGTAACATTTTCTCTTCTTTTCAGTGGTTCTTGTTATTATTCTCTTCAGCAAGGCATTGCAGGCACAAGACACCCTTTCTTATCCTAATTCCCGTTTTCTGGAGAGAAAAGTAGTTTTAAACCCTCTATACAGTGAAGTGCGTGCATACAAAGGGTATGAAAACTCAATGGGATGAGGAACTTTCGGTACCATTTAAAATTTGTCAGACTGCCATTTAGTTTCTGCCACAATTTTCTCAGTACTGTGTCGTATTGTTGACGTTACAAGTTAAATTTCCCAATAATTGCTAAGTGGTCTTTACCAATGAAACTCTGGCTTGGGAATCCCTATGGGACTGTGCTTTGAATTGCCTACACATATACAAAGTACTTGCATCAATCATAGTAGCATGTGATAACCGCCATTATGTGACTTCATGTCTGCATAGCGTTTTCAGATTCATAAGCAGTCAAAAACATTACCATGGTGTTTTTTACATCTGCTAATCTTTTTTTTTGTTTTATAGGGCAGAAACAAAACACTGAGTAAAGGTGGTCAGATGGGTTGGCAATTAATTGGAAAATCACCAAAGACTACATAGTGAGGAAAGCAATTACTGCAAAGTGTAGAACTGAGAAAATGCAGCCATTAGGGATATCCAGTCTTAAACCTTCAAAGGAATGTAAATATTTAATTTTTAAAAACTATTTTTGTATAATGCATTAGCTTGCAATGAATGGGGCAATGTAATGCATACAAAAGCACTCCTTGGTCAGCATGGGAGGCAGCAAAATGCCTAACATATTAAAGCTTATGTGTTAGAAGTGTTTTTATACCTAGTTGACTGGTGAGAAGACAGCACATTTATGTTATTCTAAATATAAAATACTGTATACTTTTAATTACATACCGTTCTTAGGAAAGTAATGTAATTTACTAAGTTATGAGTTCCGGTCAATTATGTTTAAGCTAAACAGAAGTTCCAGGAATGGACTATATGAGTGGCATTATGAGACCAACTAAAGTAATTAGCAATAATGACAACTACAGATATTTTTTATTTAAAGTTTATGCTATGCTAAGGCTTGCAATGCCCTTGGATGAGGCATAATATGATAGGTTTTTTACATACAGGTAATAAAGAAAGTTGAAGTAGCCTGATGAAGGGCTCTATCTATGATCCTTATTCTTGGGTGATACTTCCACGTACGACACCAGACATGATAAAATTGTACAAACAAAGCAAATCCTATTACAAATTAAAGAATCTGTCACTATAACCTTCTTGCTCCAAAGGTAGTCAGAAAAACTGTATCACATTCAGAAGAACATCAGGTACATGGCCATCATGCCTGAGTTCTATGATCATTGATAGAATATGATGATGAAATGTTTGCATTAGTGACAAAGGTCACAAAAGCCCCTATAATTACTACCCTTCGGGCAGATGGTAAACTTTGTAATGAAGAGTGCATTAAAAGTTGGTGGCTGGCCAATTTTAAGTTTTATTTTGTACTATTTGCTAAGTAAGAAACCCAGGTTGTAAACAAAGCACAGAATTATCTGTTTTTATCCACTTAGTAACACTGCAGCACATAATTCTCCAATAACAATGATGCTTTACTTTGGTAAGTTCTGAAGAACTTGCAAGAAAAGCAGATGAGGAACAGGATAGTAAACCTAGTGTCACATGAGTGACATGCTTGGGTCACACATGAGAGAACAACAAAAACTCAGAACGCAACTCAAGTCTCCATGTTCCAGCTAGTACCTCAAATACTACATCATGTTTCTTAGCTAAGACAGCACTAGGAGTTTCATTACTATAAGCACACTACATGGTTATGAGTGAGTATAAGTGCATGACAGCATTTGGGATCCATTGTGTCTAGTACTTAGCACTGAAAAACAGCCTAGGAGAGTTTTTTGGTTTTGTGTTTTCAGAAACCTACCCTTGACACAAGGGAATAGACATCAAAGGGCTTAAAAATGATTTATTGAAAAATGTAGTTCTTGCCAACTGAACTAGACAGTTGAATGTAGAAGCAGCTCCACTTTTATTAGACTAACATAAAATAAGAGGTGTACATACTTCTGGAGTCCCTCAAAGGTCCCTTCGTCAGTTAGCATCTTCCATTCTTGTGAAAGGAGCACTGAGATCTCCAAGTCAAGTGTATCAGCCAAATTTTCTCCGTCGCCCAGTCTAATAAACATCTCTTTACAGCAAAAATGCTACTGTCTCTGTCCCTCTGTGAAAAAAAATTCTGCTACAGCTCCATTATGTGGAAGGATCTTAAAAGATAAATAGCCCTAAGGAGAGCTGTTCGTTTTTACCAATTGCTTTTGTGAAGGAGAGGTTGACTGGTGTGTATCTCTGTAGGTACACACTAAAAAAACCAGCGGGTGACTCATCATCACATTCAAAGCTGTATTTCTATTTGACTCCTTACAATGTGATATTTATTAAAAATAATTATGAAAAAAAAAGTAAATGGCAGGACAGCAAAGAAGGACTTTTCTAAATAAACATGCCTCATTTCAGAGGAAAAAGAGTGATGCTCAAGAGTGATTTAAACACACTTGAGGTCTTACTCTCTTGCTAAGAAGAGGAGGTGGTGCTGACTTTAAGCAAAATGCGTGTAAACAGCATGACAAAAATAAAGATATAGAGTAAGGGTAAATGGGACCAGTAGGATAGATAGACAGTAAATGGAATTGAGTAGGAACTAACATACAAGACAGATGTTGAACGTCAGGAAAGACACTGATACAGACAGCAAGACAAAATAAATACAGCCAAGAGAAAAAAATAATAATTTGATCATAGTGTCTTCCAGTAAAGAAAAAATCTAGGGTCACACTGCCAAGGTACAATTCTAACAAAGAATTATACTTATAGTTCTGATCAAGCAGTCTTGTTTTTGTTGTAAGGCTGCATGTGCTAATACTTAAAAAACCCACATCGCTGCACTAAATAGTACTGCATCTAAAGCATGAAATGTAATGTAAAAATGAGTAAATAACTCACAGCTTGTTCCTACTTTGAAATGACAGTAATATCTTGTGGTAAACTGCTAATTTCCTCTTCGGCTTTCCGCACAAAAGTAGGTCTGAAATACTGTACTTTGTGTGAAACTGGAACACGAATGCTTCACTTTTTGGTACCATTTGAGGCCCGAATCTCAGTCTACGTGGGAAATGAGAAGGCTGCAGTAGGCTGTGCAGCAGAATGACAGGTTGTGTGCTGTAAAACAAAGCGAGAATTTTGGCGCATCATATTGGTGTGAGGAAGCACTGCCGTGGGGCTGTGTGAAAGGTGTGCAGGGACTGGGAAAACAAAGAAAACAGAATCAGGGAGAGAAGCCAGCTGTGAGCAGCACTGAGATTTTTACTCAACAACCTGGTTTAGCAAATGTGAAAGAACACCATCATATTTTAAAACCATTTAAAAATTATTACTAATATGGCCTCAATTATGTTTTCTTTGCCTGTACCCATGTGTTTACAATCTGAAAGAAAATGGTGAGAATGACTGCTAAGGATGCCTGATAGTGCATATTTTCTTGGAAGTATATTTTCACATTAAGCAAATGTCAGTACAAACACCTGCAATTTGTATTGCTTGTAACAATAAGAAATAAATCTAAGGTGGCTCATCACCACTCTCTTCAAATGAGGTTATTGTTACTTGTAGCTGTTATTGTGTATTGTTGCACTTTGAAATGTAAAGAAAAACATGATGATTACTGAAAACATTGCTCCTTGTTTACAAAAAAATGAAGTAAATACTAATATACAGTCTTCAGTGAAGAACAGACTGGAAATTACAATGGATATCAAAGGGAATACACCAAAATTCACTGTTTCTTTAAACTTGGCTAACACTTAATTTCAAGGGAAGTGCAGAACTAAACTGAAATAAGATGCTGTGAGAAAGACATTGAAAATAATTGAAATTTAAATTAAACTATTGCAGGTACTATGACAAAGAAAAAAAAAGCTGTAAGACTTTCTACTATTAATTTCTTCTTTTTCTATTTTACACAGCTGAGTACCCTAAGATCAGCATGTATTAGTCAGCAGAAGAGAACAAGATTCTGTGCTGAACTTTGACCATCAGCATACTAAATTTGTATTCATTCCCTTCTCTGTTGGCTGACACATTTGAGTAGGAAACAAAATCTTCACATCTCTCTGCCTGAGAAATGTGGAAAAGACAGTAGTTACCCAACCTTTGCTCCATCCTTTGTGCCTGCAGTGAACAACTGAAGGTACTGCAGAGAGGTATGTTTTTGTCTCCTCGTATTTTCATGTCACAGTTTGTCTCAGTAAATGAAAAACCAAATGGCATTTTTGAGCAGATAACAGGTCTGATCTTTCAGGCTTTCTGGGCCTGAAGAAAAACCTACTCATGCCAATGAAAATCTGCAACGTGATTTCTGTAGGGAGATGGCTGAGAAAACAGCCTGTGGGGCACTTGCAGATGCTGTGCTCGACATTTGTATACAAGGTAGAATATCAATATCACTTTCTACAGCCGTAAGTAAACACAATCAATTTTTACAAAATCCACGAGAAGCTATATGGGCAGCTGTAAACCTTATTTAATTCCCCATTATTCTAATGCAAAGCTGTTTGGTAGGCTCATGATCATCACTTTTTCCTGTCTGGGATTTCCTATGTGTTCTTTTCTGCATCTCTGGCTCTTTTTGTAAGATCTTGGATTAATCACAGCCTTTTCTATAGACGACACTGGTAGACTCTTTCACAGGAGGTTAAACTGCAACTTGTAAATAACCCTTAAATAATGAATTTGAGAGTATTTTTATTCAAGTACAACATTAGGGCAATGTGGTGTATTGATAAGGATCATGGCCAAAACCATTGTGGCAAAACTAGTTCCTCCAGCCCCAGGATTCAGGAGATGACACCTTCAGTATAGGATGAACTGCGATGTACATACCAACGACAAGCTAACGAGCCACAGCCCAGGCCGGCCGATACCGGAGCTGGGGGATGTGCTGGAGGGCACACAGCTCCATCTTCTGATATGGCCAGCTTGGCACACAAAGGGGAAAAGCTGAGACCCTTCAACATGGCCCGAGATTTGTCCAGACTTGTCGCTCTTCTGCAATCACCCCTTCCCCCCGGGCTTCTGCATGACATAAAGGGGAAAAGCTGAGACCCTTCAGCGTGGCCCAGGACTTGTCCACACTTGTCGATCTTTCGCAGTCATCCCTTCCCCCCAGACTTCCCTTTACTCGAAGAGCTATAAAAAAGCTCACCTAAGACAGCACTGCAAAGGGAACCCACCATCCTGAGGACACTCTGCGCACCGGCCTTGCCGCAGGAACCGGAGCAGACACCCGAGGACGCCGCTCCTGAACTGCAAACCCCAGCATCCTCGCCGCGGGACACCGGAGGCCACACATCATCATACAGGCTCGTCATCCACCCTGCGGAGTCTTAAGAGTGGTTGGATCCCTCACCCTTTTCTTTCTTCCTTTCTCTCTACTCTTTCCTTCTCTCCTTTTTTTCTATATCCCTACTTCTTTGTCTCTCCTTCCGTGAGTGGTGATGTATTACTCTCTTTCCCTGTCTTTTATACCTTAGTTTTCCTTCCCTCTCTACCACTCTCTTTCTCTCTTTTTCCTTTCAAACATATCAGAGTAACATCATCTTAAGCTCTGCTGTTGGATTCTTGTTAAGTTTTGTATTATAGCTACTAATGGTTGCCAATACATTGCTTGTAGAAGGACTTTTGCTGTTAATGTGTTGATAAGTTCTGTGATATCATAAAATACTTTTGCCAAGCCACTATTCGCTGTAACTAGTATTCCAACACGTACTTTTAGTAAAACTCATAGTTGAATTGGACCCCTGGAGTGATTGTCTGTCATTCACTTAGCATAACCGCACAGAATTAACCCAGAGTTAACTCACACCTGATCTCATCTGTTGAGTCAGGGCATGTGTCGCATTCAGAGTTAACTCATCCCTCATCCCATCTTTTGGGACGGGACAGGCAAGTGCACTTCTTATGTCAGAGCTGTGGCCCACCGTGTTGCCTGACTTTATTGAAAATAATGCCCTTGTGTCCGTAGCACAGAAATAGCTATCAACTGAGTATCCCCTCATTCTTTGGAAAACTGTATTGTTTCATGCTAACTTCAGAGAAAATCAAATCATTTCGGTCCAAATTAAAAAGGATTATCTACTCACTGGAAATAATATGTTTTTGTTTTACCTTTTCTTTACATAAAGTCTTGGAAATTTCTTTCATCAGCTTGCATAGTCAGGCTTCTGTTAAAACAATAACTGATGCGAACTTCTATAAACCATAATACTAATTTTTTTATTATAACTAAGTGGAAGACAGTAATATTGAACTATGTGATTGAAATCACAAGCTTCTCACAATTAGTAAGTAATTCCTGATCAATTTGCAACTAGCTATAAAAAGAAAGTATTAGAAACATGGTAACTGAGTTTTTCACCTGTCAGTATTATGGAATATGTTTGGAAATCAGAATGCTTTTATTAAATTCCTAGAAGCAAATTATTTTTCTAGTAGTTCATGTGTAAAAGTTGAGATTTTTTAATTAAGAGAAAAATATTCTAATAAGGAATCCTGATATTTTAGGTGGTGATGTATTAAGAAATTAAAACAATACATTTAAGGGATTAATAACTGAGAAGTCAGAGGGAAGTTGTCATCCAGCTGAAGTCTTTCTGATAGGATCCTAATGTAATTGGTTCTTTGTCCTTCACTGCTTAACATTTTATCAATGAGCTAGAAGAAAACATCAAATCATCCAAGATAATTACTGTGGATTACATAAAGGCAGATAACAAAGGGTCCAGGTCGCTGATCCAGCTCGCTGAGGTGAATTCAGACAAATACCTTTATTACAGTAGAGCCAGATAAATTAATCCCATACACCTAGGCCCAAAGTTAAGGTAGCATTTGTTTGGATAAATAAAACATGAGATCATTGGGATCATGGTGGGTACCCTGTTTCCCCAAAAATAAGACAGGGTCTTATACAATTTTTGCTCCAAAAGATGCTTACTTTTTTACATGTATAGCTGCCTGGACACTATCTAAATTGACTTTTTTTTATGAACTGTAACTAGGGCTTATTTTTGGAATAGGGCTTACATTTCAAGCATCCTCAAAAATCCTGAAAAATCTATCGGAGTAGGTCTTATTTTCGGGGAAACAGGGTAGATGGCTGAACTTGAGCTGGCCAGTGGAGGAAGGTGAAGTTTTGCCCTGAAGCTTTCCTGTCACTGGGGTAGAATGATAGAATCATTTCAGCTGGAAGAGACCCTCAGGATCATTGAATCAAATCATAACCTAACCTAACTCTAGCACTAAACCATGTCCCTAAGAACCTCATCTAAACACCTTTTAAACACCTCCAGGGATGGTGACTCCACCACTTCCCTGGGCAGCCTGTTCCAATGCCCGACAACCCTTTCTGTGAAAATTTTTTTCCTAATATCCAATCTAAACCTCCCCTGGCACAACTTGAGGCTATTTCCTCTTGTCCTATAACTTGCTACTTGACAGGAGAGACCAACACCCTCCATGCTACCAAGGTCCGGGCAATGCGAGGAGCTGCGCTGTGCAGGGAGGCAGCCGAGGGGCCTCAGCAGGAGCTGCAGCCCCAGAGGAGCCAGGCCCAGGTACAGTGACCCCGGGACAGTGACCCCGGCTCCCACATGCCAGGTCAGCCCCTGAGGAGGCGGCTGCCCCGCGATGCAGCCAGACGGGTTCTGCCAGGTAAGGCCGGGGTCAGCGCGGCACAAACCCAAACGTGTTCATCGTTTTCACTTTTCCGTGGATTATATTAAAGTGTGGTTTGTATTCATAACCTGGCAGTTCACAAGCCCTGAATCTCATTAATAGCTGGGTTACCTAGCTCATCTCTACTTGATAAATAACTAAAAGACGTAAAGCATACCACTAGAAAAAGCTTACAATGGTCACATTTAATTGGCAGAAAAGTTACTGATCCTTAACACACACATTTAATCATTCTCTGTCATCCTATGAAAGGAAGAGGTCTTTTCTGAGTAATCACTAAAAGCAGCTCAAAAGGAAGAACACAGCAGCTGTGTGTGGCGTCAGGTGATCAAGGAAGCTCAATGCATTGATATATAAACGCGTGGCCGAGTGTTTTACTGGTCTAAGGCCGCTCCTCACCTGTGCTGCCGCAGAGTCCTCGGAGGCCCCGCACCACCCTCGTGTGAGCGCTGTTAAAAACGCCGTCCCAGAGCGGCCACAGCTGCGTCTTTCCCGCCTGGGGAGGCCCGTGTGGAGCCGGCGGGTGCTGCTGTGAGGCGGGGCCGCGCCCAGCGATGTGAGGCGGCCGGTGCCTCCCCGACTCGTGCCGCCTTCCAGAACCTTCCGCCACCTGAGCGGGAGCTGGAGCGCGCGCCCGGCTCGCGGCCGCCCCCAGGGCGCGCTTCCCGCTGAACCATACTCCAGTAACCCAAATATTTTAAGGTAACTTTGTAGATTTGTTCTTCATATCGGGCTGCCTCTAAATCTTTGCAAAAGTGTAGATAAACTATATTGCTTCTCTTGCATCTTTTTTTTAGAAAGTGTATTTTTCCCTTAAGTCTCCAAAATGTCTTTGTTAATATCCGGTATTAATGACTGAAACAAGTGAATGATTTTTGAGGAAAGGCTCTTGTATTCTAATGTTCTCACAGTGTGCTGTAAAGGTAGGAAAACCAAAGGGCGCGGTGGGGAAGAGCTTTGGTTGGGGAGTTGGATTTCGGCGAGGAAGCGCCTCCTGCTTCAGCAAGCTCAGAGGCTGGTGCGTGTGCAGACAGATTACCGCGTTAGCTAAACATCAGGTGTCTGCAGCAGAAGAATCTGGTTGGGAATCACTGAATTAAAGTGCTCTTCTGTTTCTTGTTTGACACTTGTTCTGTGACCAGGGGTTTGTTAGTCACCACCTTCTCTATTGAGAAGACACAAAAGTCACCTACAGTCATAGTGAATACTGTGTGCTTGCCTTATATACGCTATGTTGGTTATCTGTACCCAGATATCCTCTTGACACCCTTTCTTTTACAACCACCCTGTTCTTGTCTTAGTACAATAACTATGTTTTAAAACAGTGATCATAGATTCATGTACCTTTTCTGCCTGAGGAGAAATTAATTGATTTGCGTATCAAATCAATACTTTAACAGGATACACACCTGTGCTACTTCATCTCATTCCTTGTTGCATATAATTATTTAACAGAAAATACTGTAGAAAAGCCAAGATTGGATATGCACAAGCAATATAATGGTGAGTCAACTGCAGTTCGTACTTATTATTTTAAAATATCACGTCTGTTTAAAATTTCAGACTGATGCTGCATCCTCAGTGATTCTTTGGGCTAAACACTAGCTTCAGATATTATCAGCTGAGAGCGAATCATGCTTTTCTTTCCCTTTGTTTTCCTGTCCAGTTCTGTAATTTATTTTAATTTTCTGATTGATCAAATGTCTGTTCTTAAAAGTACGCTAAGAGTTTCCTTATGCTACTTTTGAGCCCCTACCAAAGGACTTGAAGTTAAAATCCTCATGAAGGAAAGTGATACAGACTTAAACTGAAATGGGTGTTAGTGTGCGAGCCGGAGAAATAGGCAACAGTCCCTGCTACATGTCCACTTTTTATTGAATTATTGCACCGGAGGCTAGAGTATCGACTGGTGTGTGTCAGGCCAGGGGTGCACTACTGGGTGCTAATTGCCCTGAGCAGGCTTACCTGTGGCCTTCTCTCACTCAGGTCCAGCCTGCCCAGTGCCCTTGTCTTTGTTATTATCACAGACGTTCCTGTGCCCAGAGTATAGGCCTCTCCTGCTGTCTAGGCTTAGCAGATGTGTGTCCTGGATGGACCTTGGAGCTGTTGCTGTGGGTAACTCCTCTCCAGTCTCCTCTCTGGCTCTCTCCAGGAGGAAGGTTTATTTTGTGTCATAGCCTGCACTCTGATCCTGTCTCTGGTCCTGTCTTCTGCTGCTTCTGACAGGCCTCCCTGGATACTGCCTGGACCCTGTGGAAGCTGTCCCTCTCCCAGACGGGCTCTGTTTGGTCATGTGGGACTGTGTCCTCTGTTTGGTGAGGCTGCCCTTGCCTGTGCTATGATCACCCTCAGTTCCTGGCTTATCTCTGCTCTTGAAGCAGCCCATCTTCTTGTTCTTTCCTGACAATTTATTTCTAACATGTTTGCAACCTCTTGCAAAGTCGTTAAAAAGCATAATTTTGTCATCAAGCAAAAGTTCACATTGCACAGGTTACATGAGGTATCTTGTGTAAAAAGAAATGCACTTTCAATTTGAAGGAGAGACTTCTGCCAGCAGAGTTCCCAGGTGACATCCAGATCAGCAGTATTGCAGAGACTTAGTCGTCAAAACAATAGGGATTTGATTAAGGAATGTTTCCTTTAAAGGTAGTCTTACAAGCATAAGCAAAATTGACAGTTGCCATCTGTAGTCTGGAATTTCTCTAGATTTCATTCGATTTCTCAAGACCTGTGAATTTAGTATAAAGAGAAAAATCTCTGTGGTTCACATAACTTAATATATTTAGAGACGTGAAATGCCTGGGCAAAAAAAGCAAGAAAGGAGAAGGGGAAAGAGAAAAAAAAAATCATTCGTAATGACATTTCTGCATGCAAGACTACTAAGACCTGGTAGAAGACTGTAGCATCACGGGAACAGTATGTTTTGTATACCCCTTTTGGACTGTATTTAGGATCAAGAATTTGTTCTTGAAGAAAGAAGGGTGCAATGAGTGAGAATATTTCTTCTTAAACTCAATAAAAACAAATAAGGACTAAACTGTAAAATCTGAATTTATTTTTAGTGAAGGAACTATAATTATTTGACAGTTTTTAATTCCTTGACATGGAATTAAATCAGTCTTAAGCTGTCTGAGAAACATGAGTCATTTTGTAGAGTAAGACTCACAAAACTGTTTGATATCTTAAGTGTTCTGCAGCATTTTTGTGTATTGGTGCTCTTGTGTTTGTGTCCAGTGCAACATGCCCATCCCTGGGGCTGGAGGAAGCAGAGGTATCAGTCTGGTAGTGCTGATGTGTCAAAAGAGGGGCAGGGGGAAAGGGATGTCTCTTGTGCTGTTTCTGGGGAGGTACAAAATAGCTCAAATGGTGTGACATGAGAAAACAAACCACATGTTTTTGAAGGCCCTGAAGGGGCTGAGTGTTTTGTAACAGTAAGTTGGCTTGTAAAACTCTCTTGTTATGTGGAGGATGTGTAAGATGATAAAGCTTTTCTACAGAAGTGTATGTTTTCCTTCTGTTTTTATGATGGAATACTGGTATACCTTTAGTTGAATCTCTGCATAGGATGAAGCAGTGTCCAGTATTAGAAACGTAACAGAGTTAAAACCTGAAAAAATATGATACAATAGGAATTAAGTATGCAATGAGTGAATTAGCTTTGTTTTGCTTTCTTGCCTATATTTCAGCTGCTAATAAAGTGATGTTCATTATGTCAGTAATGGAGACGATTTTTATTCACTCAACATTTAATAAAACAAAAATTCAATGCTATATTGTGGCTTTACTTGCACAGCAGATGAGCTTGACAGGAAGAATCCAATGGTAAATGGGCAGCTTGGCAATCTTTGAGGTTTTGTCATGTATACATAGTTTCTAAAATGCACACCATGTTTCATCTTTTATGTTTCTGTATCACAAAGATAACTATGGGAGCTCTCTGCAGGTGTTCAGCAGTTAGGAAAAAGTTGGAAAACATTAGGACTTAAACAAAGAGTGTTTAGCTGATTAGGCTACAGTAGAATATTTTAGACAGCACACACAACAGGGTGCTACTACAAAGACTGTTACAATATTAAAGTAAGTAACATTAAAAGAAACAAGATTATTTAAATAGAGGGGGGGTTTTTTAGCTCTCTGCTGGGGGTTTTTACAATGTGTAGCTGTGGTACCTCAGAGTACCAAGTAAATCAGTATAGCAGAATTTCTAGTGAATCTTGTGATATTTTCGGCTGTTTCCTTTTCAAACTTCTTTTGCAATTATGCAGAAAGTAGTATCTTATTGTACATTTCCAGCCTATTTAAAGAGGTGTTGCTTTTTTTTTTTTTAAGGAAGGCAAGGTAGTTATAAACTGACTGTAATGAAGTTTATACGCTATTTAAAACTGATGATAGACTATAATCCTCATAAGAATTTTTTGGTGTTACTCCTGTGAGATGAGAAGACCAAATAAGTGCTAAATATTTTAATTGTGTTATGTAGCCTGAAATCCATTTGATTTCATTTATAGTACCAAGTTTATCTCAGGATCTAAAAAGAAAGATGGTAAGAAAACATTAGATTAGTTTACATAAGCATGGATCTGTTATAGTTTCGGGGCCACTGTTGTGGTGAGCGTTTCTACTGGTTTACCAAAATGATTAAGTTTAGGACTTGGTATGTTTTTAAGGCTTTGAATCAGATGTATTTTGTTTTTGTGAGTGTTCTGCTTTAGAACTTCCAATGTGGTTCAAAATCAATCAATTTTCTTTGTGAAGAGAGCATCAGACAAATCAAACACCTGGACCAAATTTGAACTAGTAATCAGCTACTTCCTATTAATCTGTCGAAATTTCAAGTAAAGACATGTGGAATAGTAGTCTTAAATGTCATTTTATACTTGGTACTTGGTGGAGCTGCCATGAGACAAAATGGCAGACTTTTGCAAAAAGGGATATTATTTGGTTTGTATTCTTCTGAGAACTTGCAAGTTCATATGGCTGCAGCACTTGCTGCCCCTCTTATTTCCCTTGTATGCAGGCAGCTCTAATGATAGAGATAGAAATGAGTTCACATTGTCTTTACCTGTTGTACTGATTTTTTTTTTTTTTTTTTAAATCTTGTGCATGCCAGGGCTTAGTGATTCTTCTTAGCTCCAAAGGCTTGTTACTGTGCCTGTTTCTTGTGTGACACCATAAAAATGATTAAAGGGATGGTCTCTGCACCACCTTTGGAGTCATGTTGGAGATTTTTGGGAATCATTATAAAACTCATCATACTTGGAACCACTAGCTTTGTAGTAGCACCAATGGTGTTTTTATCAGTGATTCTGCTGACCTCCTGTATTTTCTTACAGAGTCAAATTTCTCATTAACAAATCTTGTGCCTCGTTATCTGACACTTTGATGTCTAAGTCTATATTGCATATGTCATTTTGTTGTAGATTTCTGCCTGAATTGAGTGGAGTTTTCTATGCAGAGTTTTCAGCTAGTTCAGTAAGTTGAGCTGAAAAGAATGTTTTCTTCAATACTGGCTGATTACTTAAGTTATGTTATGAAAAAATATTTATGGGAATGCAGATTGGATGTGTAACTGATTTCTTTAAATTGGTTTACATACTTAGAGGGCTCATTGAAAATCTGACTAGATGACTTTGTCACTTCTGGACTTAAGAACTTGTGAAATTTTTACCCTTTGACTTCAAAAATACCTCTTCAGTGATTAGACCCACAGTACAATTCTGAGTCTTCATGAGTTGGATACAGAAAATTGTGGCTCAAGTACTAAATAAACTGTGCTACGTATTACATGTCAGAAACTAGAAGGAGGTCAAACTTTGGCAGACTAATTCCTTCTAGATCAACTGACTATACTATGTAATTCAATAAATCATTTGGATTTTGTAACATTTGTATTGAGAGTAGGATGTCTCTTGGGGCTATCATTCACTTAGTACTAGATTGATATGAACCAGAGGCAAGTAATACAAACTACTCTCCCATTCTAGACAAAAATTATTATACCCATCTATTCTTGTAATATAGTGAAATGATGGTGTAAACGTACTTAGCTTTTACTTGGCTTATATATTAACTTCTTTCATTTGAAAGAAAGCAGTATACACTGGTGAAGAAAAAGGAAAATTAACATTGAATGCATGGTTTTATCCGAAAGTCTGTATATAAAGTAGAGAATGGCAAATGGAACTAGTCAGGAACTGAAAAAAATAACTAAAGAAGTATTAATAATATGACAATGAT
The DNA here is from genome assembly GCF_036013445.1 of Caloenas nicobarica. Classification (NCBI taxonomy): domain Eukaryota; kingdom Metazoa; phylum Chordata; class Aves; order Columbiformes; family Columbidae; genus Caloenas; species Caloenas nicobarica. Next base: position 9,908,645 of record NC_088256.1, read on the forward strand.
ATAAAAAGCTGTAGTTAGTTGCATTAATTTATTAGTGATAGTGTCACCCTGCTTAAAATCAGTACCTGAAAAAGTTGCTTGAAACCAATGCCTCACTGAAATGCTGGAGAGTGTCCTTGTAAACATTACACATGCATAACTCAGTTATCCTAATGCTCTGTTGTGCATTTTTGCTTGATGACCATTGCCTGGGCCACTTAGTGACATCAGAGATAAGAGCATCACATCTTCAACACCTGGTAGAACTCAGTTTGATATTTTGGTTAGCGTAAATATATTTTTCTTGAGCTTCTTTCTTCCGCCTGGCCCTGATGCATAAATCTACATCCTCCAGTTTTTGTATCCAAAGGTATCAGCATAGCATACCATGGCCGCTGCAGATTGGACTAATTAGTAAAAGGTTCTATCCTTTTTCTGTGGTGGCTGCATAATATTTCCATCATGACGGTGAAACCTGAAAGAAAGCTAAAGTTCTGGCTTTTGTGTCTGAATTTTGTAACTCAACAATGTTTTACTAAGATATGTAGCATAATGATGAGTATGGTATTTTGGTTAGAGTCTTTTCATTGATGTCAACTGTTTCTACTTGGCATCTAGTAAAGATAACTAAACTAGTTTTGTCTAAAAACAATGAATTAGTTCAGTAAGTAAAGGGACAGCAACAGTTGAAACATTCTCCAGAATTTACCTTAATGTCGTACTATGAAAGAGGTTTGTGTCTATGGTAGTGTTTAGCTTGTTGCTGTAATTTAAACAGCTTTCTATTGGTTTAGATGAATGTGGATTTGTCTGTCTCATTGCCCACTTCAAGAGTTCTTTTATGATTTCTGCTACTGCAGGTGCCCAAGCCAAGAGTTTTACATTTTTGAATTTCAGAGGAGGAGAAACAGCCCTTTGGTGCGGGGGGAAGTAACACTGAGCAGGGATCTGTGTGTTGAAACTGGTCCAGCACTGGTGGTTCTACTCTATTTGGCAGAAGATTAGTGTTATGCCTATACAGTGATGCTATGAGGAAATTTCTGTGTTATCTGGGCACGGGTGAAGAGAATTCAGTCCAATGACACAAGTATGTTAGTGTTGCCAAAATATAAGGAAAAGCAAAAATCCTTCAGTTATCTCTCGGGGGCCAGTTTGTCCTGGAAGTGCTTAAATGCTGTGTTTGGGCACTTGTCCCTTGTGTCTATTTGTCATTACTCTGCTTGATTCAATGAGAAGATGATTCAAAGCACAGCATCATCTGCCCCTTTTTCTCTCAAGGTGAGGCATTTTTTATCATTTCTAAGTGAAACTTCTGTGATTTCCAACTTCTATATTTTAACTGTCTTATTCTTCATGTCTTCAAGCAGAAAAGTGTATCGCTTATTAACTTCTCTTTTGTATGGCGGATAGAGTTTATGCTTTAGAAGTGCTGTGCTTCCATTTCTACTAATACTGCTGTTAGAACTACTGCTAGCTTGACTAGGTGCTGAATCTGACCTTTGGAGGGCTTTTTTATGAGGTATTAAGAACATCAGACACCTGCATTTCAAGTCTGTTGAATGTGTAATAAAACCCCAGAATAATATATTGCATTTCTTTTTCTGCATACTTATGGATTTCTGTTTTCTAACTCAGGCCATCTTCTGCATAGAGTTGGGTTCGTGAGCAGTATATTCCTGTGCTCTGAAGTAGCTAAAATACCCAAATGTAGTGTTTTTCCACAACATATATTTGATTCAAAGATCTTACCTGGAGAGTAGCATGCTTTAGCTGAATGTGAAAGGCCATCAGTTAGACTTTGTGCATCAGTAACATGTAAAGAAGGAAAGAAAAGGAAAAAACAACATTAAATTTCTGATTATTTAAGTCAAGAAAGAAAACACTTAGCTTTGCAGACTGATTTCTAACACATTTGAAGAAGGACTGAAGTGTTTGGTGCTAGAGATTTGGTCAGCTTCGGTCAGCTCTTGTTTTGACATTACTACTTATTGACCCTCATTTTTGTACTGGCAACATAAACTTTTAGTCAAGACTGTGCTCAGGACAACACTGACTGTGGTCATCAGGAGCATGTCTGGGTTCCTACAGCAAAACAGCAGACAGAGAAGCTGTATTAGTTGCACAAGTTGTGTGATGAATGTGCATTTGAAAAGTGTTATGTTATGTGTTTGACTTCCCCAGAGGATTTCTTGGCTTTGTTGCCCTTGCTTCTGTACACAGATGTGCAGGATATTCTCCATATAAATAATCTGTTATGTTTGTGATACTGCACATAATGCCATATCTATTTCCAAAGATTGTCTCACTGGCCTACTTATTATACTATAGTTTAAAATTACCCATGGAAAAAATAGTCTCCTTTTGTTTGTTTTGATTCTGCCACCTGTTGATTTGTTTTGCACTCAAGATGTTACTTGAGAAGGATTTGTGCATAGTCATTGCAGGTTTATGTTCTCTGGTTTTTTTAGGTATTAAATCTGTCTTAACCTCTTGAATTCCCTTTGAGTCCAAAGGATTCTAGTGTATCAGTCGTGTTTAACAGTAAATTCAACTATTTCTTAGTATATTGAAAAATTCTGTGAAGTAAGTGTTTCAGTACTAGTTCACAGAAGTAACAAGATGTTTTCATCTGGCAGTATTGCATCCTTTTTGAATTCATTATGATTTAAAGTAAACTCTGGCTGATATTGCAGATGGGATTCCTTGATGAGTCATTTGCGTATCTGTCTGAAACCCATTTGCAGTACCAGTTGGCCAAACCTGAGACAGAGAGCCCCTGGCTGTGTGCTGCTTCATCAGTGTAGGAGGTAAGAAGGTCAGGTCTAGGGAGATCAGGAGCTGGGAAGGTCAGTTCTAGGGAAGTCATGGAGTGTAGGAAAGGTCTCAGTGAGGAAAAATAATCCTGGGTGCTTTAGTCACTCTATCCAAGCCGAGTGATCTATTGAGAGATTAGAGCAAGATCCAGGTGTCTGGAATGCACTGAAGACAAGATTTGAGGTATCTGGCCTTCAATCTTCTAATGACAAGAGAAACTGGATTCAGAGCATCTATATCTGCGGTTGAAATTCTAGAACAGAGTACGTTTAAGCACTTGTGAAGCCTAAGAAGTGTTATTGTGAGATCTTGTGTACTCATTGCGTTTTCACAGTAGTTTAAAATGTAGTCAGTGTCCCGAAAGCGTGCCAAGAATGTTCCTTGTTCATCAATGGAAGAGGGTAAGCTTCCCTTGAGTATGAAGGAGTTTGAAAACAGGTATGTATGCAAAGTTTTAATAAAATTGGCTTGGATAAAGTTTCCTTCTTTTCATTTCCAGCCAAAGTATTTCCAGTGTAAGGTTTTTCATTTATACATGGCCTGAATTTCTCAGCTGGTTGCTTACCCTTTTTGTTTCAGTTCTTAGTTTATATTAATTGGATGGATTGAGCTTTTAATCAAGAGAGAAAGGACCTGAGTGCTTTAGGTTATTTCTCTCATTTTTCCATGCCCTTCTCAAAAAAAAGATTTCATTTCTTAAATGGAACAAAAAGCATCTTTATGCTGTAGTGGCAAAAGGAAAATTCTTTTCTGTTTCAGCAGGATAAGAGACCTTTATCATATCTTTTAAAATGGTTTAAAGTGGAGTATTTTTTGTCATCTGTCAGCTTGAAAGGTCATGGTTTAGGCGGTCATTCCTAAGCCCCTTGGATAATGTTTACAGTGCTCTCAAATGACTTAAAATGGACTAAATTGTTTTCAGCCGACAGTAGTAAAGGTCATGGAGGAAATCTGTTTAGTCAGCCTTACTTTCTTCCTAAGTACACATAGTAAAAATGTGCCATAAACTGCAGGAAGAAAGAAGTTTTAACTTGAAAAGACACTGGAGGCTGAGGGAACGGAATGTACCTCTTGTGGATATAAATTGCTTGGCAGAGGATTTGCTAAGCAGGGGTTGTTATGGCAAACTTTTCTCCAGTTGCTGCTAGTTTCTACCTTTTCCTTTTGTTGTCCCCTTTCACTTTACAGTTTATTACTTGGAGAATTTGTGGATTTAGGAGCGTATTCTAATCTCAGTGTGGGTCCTCATAACTCCTAGATGCTCTAATGAGAGGCCGGCACGCTCTTAAGGACACCGTGGGGGAACAGACAACAAAGACTGCACCTCAGTGTCGAATTTCCTGAAAGTCTTTTTCAGCCCTCGCTTGCAACCAGGATCTGGTGCTGTTGGTCTCATTGTGTTAGCCTCTCTGAGAATGTCATCGTGGTGATTACAGTGACAGTTCTTGCTGAGTAAGGTACTGCCAAATACAATGATCAAATAGTACTACCATTAGAGAAAAACAAAATAAATTACCGTCTCCTATTTGGCATGATACCATGTAGCAAGGAGTAAGTTTAGAAACTCCAGCCACAAACTAATGCTACTGAGCTGATTCCAGGCAGCTTCTGGTGCATTTGCCAAGTCTTTGAAAATGGGACTCTTCAATAGTGTTTGTGGCCTCTTTGTTAGACAGTACCTAGTGGTGGTGGTATATATTTTATCTAAGGCAACTCAAATCCACACAGTTGAAACTTATCCTCTATATATACACTTAAATAAACGGAATGTGCTTCTAACTGTTCAAATGGATTCTCATCATATTCTTGTTTTGATTTAGGCACAGGGGCAGGTTCTTAAGACTGAAGTTCATTAAGTGTAGGACCAGTGAAAGAAAAAGGAAATGGCAGGTTGCCACATTCATGACTCATCTCATGGTTAAGAGCTGCTAGAAGTTCAGTTCCAGGGGTTGTCTACTAAGCCTTTGTTAGGTGGTATGGGTGGGTTTTTTCATCCCGCCCTCCCGCCCCCCCCCCCCCCCCCCCCCCAGTCTACTGTCTGTATTACACAAAGGGAATGAAGTAATATTGAATTGCAGTGTTTGCCTGATGCCTTCCAAAGACTACAGGATGGTGCAAAAGCACTCATAAGTAACTTGCCTATTATTCACAGTTGAAGAGAAAATAAAATCTTTAATGGGTTAACTTTTTTGCCATTCTGTGTAATCTTTTTTAAAAAACAGGCATGCTTAACTCATACTGTACAAATTATTTTATTTCATAAATCAAATACAAGCAAACCTGTTTCATGGAATTTAACTGGTTTGTCTTGATATGCAAAGGGAAACTGAAAAGACTACCTTGCCCAGTATAGTCAGCATTTATTTATTTTTATTGCATTTAAAAAAGGATTTTATCCAAGTTAGAACATTCTTTGGATCATTTGAAACCTTGATATAGATCAGGAGTGTTAGCTGCTTGGTTGTACATGAAAAACTTCACCTGTGAACCTACATTTAAAATCTATGAATTGTAGGAATAAAACAAGAAAAGAAGGAACAAGTCCCACCATTATTTCAAGTATGGTAGCATGCAAGTAGCAGGCTGGCTCTCTTGAAAAGTTGAAACTATTCTGAGAAGTTATCTAAATCCAGTCTTAATACTGCTTTAAGGAATTTCATTGGTCCTTATATTGATATCACCACAAGCCTCTTTACAAACTTTGGGGTGGATATTGCACATCACTTCTAGCTCAAATTCCAATCAGACATGGGATATCTGTATTTGTTCATCGCCCCAGCTCCCACGCCCAGTGCATATATCTTGCAAAACTGCATTTTGTTGTTGCATAGTGCCAAGTCACATAAAGAAATGCAGATTTAAGATGAAGTGTAAGAAAAGCTTTGCACAGATTGAAAGATTAATTGGCCTACTGATTGCTGGAAAGTATTGCTGGTTTTGTTTTTAGGCTGATTCTGCTGTAATCCAGATGATGATTGTAGGCTCATTTGTTATGGAAAAAAAAAAAAAAAGTTTGGCTGTAATTGACATTGACTTTCATTTTGAAAAGGGTAATGTCTTTATCCAGACATGGATCCAGAGATGTTGCAGGCAACTTCACTGGGGCTCTGGAGAGAGTCAGTGATGACTCAAAGGAACCTTCTCTCCCTTCTGTACACTCTGCAGGTACAAAGTGTGACAGGGCCTGATGGAAAGAAGCACCAGGAACACTGTGCAAAGGCAAGGTTCTGCCCAGGACATTCCACAGAAATCATAGAAATGTTTAGGTTGGAGGATATCCTCAAGATTGAGTCCAACTGTTAACCTGAAACTGGCAGTAAATCATGTCCCTAAGAACCTCATCTCTGTGTCTTTAAAACCTCTCCAGGGATGGTGACTCAATCACTTCCCTGAGCAGCCTGTTCCATTGCCTGGGAGAAGAGACCAAGAATATAGCCAGCCTGGATTTTTTTAACACCTGTTAAGTGACCCAGGTAGTCTAATTTGTCATAAGGTTTTTACCAAGAGTAGACACAATCTAATCTGAGGAAATTAAGTGAAAGGATTGTATTCCTTTCTCAGATGGCACCAGCAATTGTGCTGTATTCTTTAAAGTGATGAAGAGTAAGCAGCAAAGAATGTGGTTGCTTAATGTTTTTCCACAAAGATACAGGAGCAGAATGGAAGAGCTAAAATCTGTGCTTAAAATGTGCAAAGTGCTTGCACAATATAGAGTTACAGAAAACACTATATTCTGTTATGGTAATTCTGTTATTTCCCAACTAAGTGGTTAATGCAGGGAATGGAAGTGATACAGCACTATGAAAAGACTGTCTGGGTTTCATCTTGTTCTTTTGAACTAGGTGGAGTCTTTCTGCAGAATCAAGTGGACACTGAGTAAGGTCCTGTGATAAACATTCTGTGGAAATATCATGTATTAAACGTGCCGGTCTTTTGGCATTGAATAAATGCTCATTTGTATGTGCAAAATGTGTGAGTGCATAGTGATGTGATTTTTCATTACATCCGGTTGTAGACAAATTTGTGCATGTTTACAGTTAAGATGAAACTAAAAAATATTGCTTCGAATACCCATAGACCATATGTAAATGGTGAAATAGAGAAGGAACTTTGTTATTGATATTCTTAAAAACAGCAAATCAAAGGTGAAAAAAAAAAAAGAGCCATAAAGGCTAAATAGTCCCTAAAATATGTGAAGTCCAAAAGATTGTGGGATTTTTATTTTTATTACTTAAAACCATTGAAGTTACTTTGATAAAAGTTTGAATTCCTTCTAATTGCTCTAATGTGGAAATTAAGTAAGGAACTTTGAATGCATTTAGCTTAAGCCAATTCTAGGCAGAACATCTGCCATGCATGAAAAATACTGTGTTTTGATAATAACTGTTAAGAATTTTTTTTTCTTATAGTAGTATAGAGGAAAAATAATCTTCCTTTAAAACGTATTCTCCTCTTCTACTCTTAATTTTTTTCATCTAATTGATACTGTCCTGAAAGCTCAACAATTTAATAGTTTGTCCCTGGGCACATAGCCTTCCTATTTATTTCAAATCTCAAATCTTCTAAGCATGGTAGTTTTCAAAAGAAATAATTCATAGCCATCACTTCCACATTCATGAGTAATCTGAAGTTAAACAGGTGTATGTGGACACTAGGGGAAAAGGTTTGAAAAAACCACATTTACTATAAACTTGAAATCCTAACCCTCCCAAATGAGAAAGCTAATGAGGAAATCCTGTCAGAAAGTGCCTGTCTGCTGCCAAAGGTCAGAGCCATGGAACGTACAAAAAGATTGCAAAGTCCATTGAGGTCTGTTGCTCTATAAATGCCAAGTGATATTAATTTCACATAACTGTGGGAAATGCCCATCTTATATGCATGAACTAAATTAAGAGTATTATTTTTTCATTTAATACTTAAGCATAGCCTTAGAACTTCCACACTGTATTTGAAAGTGTACATTTAAATGTATATGCGGTCACTTTATTGCACTTCACAGACCTCATTTTTAAGTCATGCGACGTGTGTAGAAAACAATGTATTTTTAAAAAAAACTTCCCTTGGCTTTGGTATAAAAGGCTTTAATATTGAGTTTAGCTTTGCCATGTACAAAACTGAACACAAACAGGAGGATTAGAAAATCAGTCTGTCTTTTCCTGGAAAATTTTGATTATAACCTGTTATTACTGTTTACGGTAGCTTTACTTAGTAATTTTAGTTTTATGTTATTTACATAGTCTTTTCAATTCATGTTTATATATGCATTGAGAATTATCACACTGTGTGTGTGTGCAGGTGTGTGAAGTTCAGAGGAAGCGGTGGGCTTCCCTGCCCTGTCACCGTCACCTCGCGCTGGCCGTGTGAGGCTGGCAGGGCAGGTGTCCCCCCAGCTAGCTCCCCGACCGGCAGGAGCCACCAGCTGGGGTTGCCTTGGCTTCCAGTACTTCATGAAGAACAGTAACTGAAATGTGCTGGTAACTTTTAACTGTGACTGTGATAAACTTTACTTTGGGCAATCAAGTATCCTTTTCATATGCACATCTGTGTTGTCCATTTTATAGTACCACAAGATTTTTTAATGCCATCTGAAATTCTGTTCCGCCCAACCAAGAAGTATTTTAACGAAGAAGGATTAATACATAATTCATTTGATTTATTGGTGGTCTAATTGATCTGCATGGATCAAGGGTTGTAGAAATGCAAAGCCTGCTTTACAAAGCAGCCTGGTTGCTTTGGCCTTTTCTACTTCAGATGTAATTCAACACGGTAAATATTAAATGCTGAGGTAAAAGGCAAGCTCTGCTGGCAGATTGGAAAGATAGATATTGACCTAGTGTAGTGTAACTAGAACCAGACATTCAGGCTCCCTGAAATTTTAATTTTTGATTTAACTTTTTGATAGTATGGCACAGTTATAACTATGTATCTGAGGCAAGGGAAGAATGACAAGCTGAGCCATTAGTGACTCTGCAGCTACTTACACTTCCCCCCAACCGTTCCTGAGTCCTTGTTTTCCACAAGTAATAAAAGGACACGATAGAACCATTATCTGACAGTAGGACGGGGATTAAGATGAAATTAAACAAATGAACACTTTAAAGATTCAGTTGTACAAATCTAAGAGGCACTCATATTTTAATTCAAAGAAAAATATTTGCATTTGGTGTTTACTTACATATAGTCCATGCTTTGCAAATGCGTGCAGACCTATTTATTTCCATGTGAAAAACTTGCATGAACATCTTTAAATGAGAAACTAAAGCAAAACTGTTGACTGATTGTTGGCAGGAGTTGAGGTCCCAGGGTCAAGACAAGTCACCTCCAGGTTCTTTGAGTTTTTGTTTAAAATCGCGTGACTATCCAGAAGTCAGTGAACACGACTAGATAAGGGCAAGGATGTTAGTAAGTTCTGAAGTGGATTTACAAGCTTCTCAAATCCAGACTGTGACACTACCTTTTAGAAGCTGATGAATTTATATGCTAATGTACAACAGCTTCCAATCTAAACGGTGTAAGTTCGGGATGCAGTTTAGCCCCAGTTAATTGAGCTTCAGGCAGCAGGACGTTGTAATGAGCCCCTTCTCTCCCAGTACAGCCTCAGCCTTTCAGATTCTGTTATTACCTTCCCAGCACTGATAAACTTCTTGTTTCTGCAGAATGAAGAATATCTTTTAGATCAAGTCTATGCTACATATGTTATTATATATATTGGTTTTTTCTCTGTAGGCTTATTACAGAACTCATGTATTCAAAAAACATGACTCAGGATGCTCTGATAAATGGAGTTCTGGTGTCAGCAGTACAGTTCCAGTGAGGTGCTTCATGTCTGAGTAGGAAATGCACTGACCATCCTATACCAGTATGTGACAGTCTGGGCAGTAGAGGATGTTGTTGTATTGATGAGGTGTTCTTAGAAGAGACATAACATAAGGAACGGTAATCTTAATGGCTTTCAGTAGCACTCAGTTTACTTTAAGTATAAAACACCTTTGAAAACAAGATTTACGTTAAGTCATTTTAGACACCTCATTATTATTTCATTTTGTCTTTGCATAGCCATAGTGGGGTTTTTGTTTGTTGTTGTGTGTTTTGTTTGGTTTTGGTTGTTTGTTTGTTTGTATGTTTGTTTTTTTAACTCTTGTAACTGCTGGACTGTCTTACCTAGCTAAAAAAAAAGAAATTTTAGGAAGAAAAAAATCATGTTACTTCTGAAATAATCTTACTAACTTACCTGTATTACACTGTATTTTTGGGGGGTAAAAACTTGCTATAGTTAAACACTGCAAGCCTGAAAATTGAAATTAATTACTTCCAAGAGCTATTTTGTCTTCTGAAATATTTTATAAGAGTTTTGGTAATTCTCCTCATGAACACTTGATTTCAGGTTCTCTTTGATAGCATAAGTTATGGTATATTATCAACACAGTAAAGCAGCCTGACCAGTCGGTATGATTCCGGTCTGTTTTTCTTTCATCTACCCAATTGGAAAACCACTTTTATAACTGAAGTCAAACATTTATTTTCTGGGTTTTTTCCTTCCAGTGGCCAACAGATTTGTACCCATATGAAATAATTAACTGTGGGTGTTACAGCATTTTAGAGATAATGGTAAGAACACCTGTGTTTTCTGTAAAGCACATAATATCATCCGTTGTGTTTCTGACATTGCAGATTTGTGTCTACTTGCATTCACAGAGACTTCAGCCTTAGGAAGACATACAAAGGCAGTACAGGATCCACCCTGCTGATAGTCTCATTAATTTAATCTTATCTACTACTATTCAGTCTCTTGTTAAATTTTCAGATGGCTAGAATACGGCAATTTCCTGGTCTTTATTTACTTGGTGATGTTTTGTATCTTTATTAGTTAATTTATTTGGAAAAGTGATCAAAAACAAAGCAGAAGAGACATGCTGGGTGTTGATGCTGGGTGCAGCTTATTAATAAATAAGCCCATATGAGTTGGCAGATCTGTAAGCAAACAAATAAGAGAAAGCAAGCCTGTGAGCAAGAGAGGCTGAATTATAGAGTACACTCTTCTCAGTTGTCAGGGAGAAAACTTGTTCCTTGTGAATTTTCTCATTGCAGTTATGGTGGTGAATTTTGTTCTTAAAATTCATGATTTGCTTACTCACCTGTGTTGCTTTTTATAGATACCTTTGAAGTTGGCTTTTTTTAAAAAAAATTGGTTCGTGTTAAATACAGAGACTGTTATTTAAGAGGTCCAGTGGAAAGCTAGTCTGGGTCAGTGTTAGCTTCTCTCAGATGATTTGCCCATGAAGTGGAATACATCTCTTTGTGCGGCACGATCTGATACTGAGTTTCGTGTGTTCCTTCGAGTACTGATGAAGAGCTTAGATAATTTTTGTCATACAACGCACTAATCTGTAGATTCAGATTATTTGCAACTAAAGCACATGCTTCAGCAAAAGAAACAAAAATAAAAAGTCGCAATAGTATGTTTACATCTTCCTTGGGAATAGTAACTGAGAGGCCACAGTTATTAAGAAGTAACAAACATTGGGGTTTGTATCTTCAGATAATAATTTATGGCAATGGTGGTATTTTCATGCTGTCATAGCAACAGAAGAATATAGGAAGATAAACACATGGAAGATAAGAGACTGCAAGGCAAGGATGGGGGAAGAAAAGGCTGGAAATAGTGGTATAGATAGCCAGATCTGGGGTCAGCTTGACAGAAACGGAATAAATGTCCAGACATTTGTGGTATAAAGAGAACAGTCAGCAAATGGTTCAGCTGTGTTGATAGAGTTTGTTTATTTAAGCTATACTGTCTCCTTGTGATCCCATGACAGCCATTTGAGGCTATTTCTACAAGTGAATCAGTATTTAGAGGGATTTTGTTACTTTTTTTTTTTTTTCTCCCCCTTACAAGGATCCATAAAGAAATACTAAGCTATTCCTAGTGGAATTAGGGTAACGAAGAAAATGGAAACCTCCATTTCTGGAGATCTAGCCAGTACTTTTTGAAGTAAAACTGCTTTTTTCCTTGTCTGGAGTGAGGGAGAGAGAGGCAGTGATTTGGCTTACCTAAAGTTCTGAGAGTGAAGCCATCTTAGAATAAGAATTTGAGAGCAGAAGGGAAATTGATATTTAAAGATTTAATATTACTTATGTATGTTTTAGAGCTGATGCATTTCACCTCTGCTTTTTCCAGAATGACATGCCACTCGGGGAATGACTCTGTAAGATCCTTGGAATCAGTTCACAGAGGCATCTGTAACAGCTAGGCATATAAGGGTAATGCTAATTAGACCACCCAAAAGACAGTTTGGGGGAAACAGATTTACATAAAATGTTTTTCAGATACCTTAATAAGATTTCTGTCACTTTGCCCTAATGGCTCAAAACTTCAGTAGTATATGCAATATCCTTATGCTACTGTCTGCCTGGGGTATTTTGCCCTCAGTCTGATTGTTATTTCACATTTTAATATACTTGAGCATAACTGTTTAGTTACTCATTAGCAGAAATAAACTAGACATTTGTTGATCTAACTTGAATGGAAAAGGACTGGACAAGCACTTTAACAAGCATTCCGAAACGCATTTTCTAGTCTCTCTGACTCAATGAATCTTTATGTATTTTGTATCAAGTAGCTGAGTTCTTCTGAGAAGAATTGAAGATAACCTACTTCAGAAAGCTTTAAGCTGGGTGTCTGCTTTGACAGGTAGCAAATCTCAGTTAATTAATTTTTGACACTAATTGGGTAGAATGGACTGGTAATCTTTAGACTGTATAACACACAAGTATACAAATAGGAACAGCATCTCAGACTGCCTTTGAAGACCCTTGCGTAGAAGGTTGTCTGGTATTTATTCCGTATTTCAGAATCGTGTGTTTGGTGGGTTGTTTTTTTTTTTTTTTTTTATTTGTACAAAGCACAACAGTTCCAATAGGAGAGACTTAATGAGACTTTTCTGGGGTAAAACGAAGGATTTCCAGAAAATGGAATGGAAGCTTAGCCTTCTAAAAGTGTTCTGTGATCTGATGCATAAAATAGTATAGAAGAATTTCTTCCCCTTTTTCTTGATTCCACCCCCCTCCCCTTTCATTCTATGATTTTAAGTCATGAAAAAGTTATGTTGGATGTATAATTATAAAGTACATTGTAAAGGAATGAGGGGATGTTCGCTCTGAAGTAATTTTTTTTTTCTTTGTATCTTTACTTCCGGGGAACCATAGAGTGTCTGTTCAGCGTATATTGTTTTGTGGGGTTTTGTTTGTTTTTTCTCCCTCAACCCCTTGGTAGGTGCTTCATACCTTGCACCTAAGGGGGAATTTAGGGCCTTAGGACTTCAATTGGTTTTTAATTTGGCATTAATTCATTTTCTGTAGACCTACAAAAGTTTTGTACCTTGCAGCTGAGACTGTATGTAGACTTCTTGATAAAAGATGTGTCAACTCAGTGAAATTTAATTAAATATATATTATTTTGAACATGACATAGCCATATAGCAAAAGAGTACTACTAAGAGTAGGTCTAATTTCTACAATAACAATGATGCAAGATCTTTCAGTATGTTTTTTGTTATCTTTTGACAGCTCCCGTACAAAAGTAGAAGCGGGAGTTCGGTATTAAATGCACTGATTCCTACCAGGCCTAGGTCTGTCACATATCTACTCTGTGTATATCTTGCAAGTAGAATAACTTAGTATGGTAACAGTGGTGTTGTAAATGTTTCTTTGAAAATAGGACAATCTGAAAATGAAGTAAAATACTGAAAAGTAGAAAAAATAATCCTGAGCACAAATCAAAAAGGAAGAGTTAGATTCACAAAATGATTACTTCTGATGTAGTGGCTGTAGTTCAACAGCTGTGTATTTATGGTGTTCTTCTAAAAATGAGAAACCATTGGATTCTCTGCTCTGTAATCTCCCAGGGTAGTGTTATGAAGTCCCTTGGTTTTAGATGCTCTAACCTATCTTCCCCAACCTGGTAGCATTGTTCCAGTTTGAAAATGCTTGGTCACCGAAGTAGAAACAGTGCATCTTGTGCTAACGACCAAATCACTTTGTACATGAGAAATCTTTTATTTATAGGAATTGACTTAGACCCAGATTAGAGCTCCTCAGCCCAGTCTCGCTACAGACAGCAGTCCCTGCAGTGGCTGGGAAATGCCTCTGACCAGTGAAGAGATGAATTAAAATGACAATGAGCAAGTTTCCTTTATCTTGCTTAGCCTTTTGTGTTGGTGGGATGTAATAATAGTAGTATATATACAGTTATAAAGTATGCATACTTCATAACTGTGTATTGTGACTTCTGGCCTTAAAAATTCATTTTAAGGGCATAAAAATGTATTGATTAGATTAAGTGGTTCCTGCATGAAACACGGTAGTAAAAGTTTACTATAAAATACTGCTAAATTAAATGTTAATTATTTTAATTTAAAATGGTTAATTTTTTAATCTTATATTTTAATTACATTCATCTTTTTACTTTCTACCTTTTTTGCATTGTTTTTGTGGTTTTTATTGTGCAGGAATATAAAAATACATGATGTGTGGTTTTTTTCACCTAAAAAGGTATCTATTCTCCAACACAGAAAAAAGCAGAGTAACAAGGAATAGCATAAAGAAAAGCAGGAGCAGAGTGTTTGGTTGTACCACCATCTTATGAGCTTCAGCGAACACAGATGTGTTCCAGTGAAAGAAGTCTTCTCTTGTTCTCTCCATTTTGACTACCTTTTCCAGTTTTCTGTATTGAACTTTAAAGAGGGAAAATAATCTACAATGGGCTTTTTTTTTAAGGCAATGAAAGTTCTTTGAGCTTATCTTTGTAAAAGGCAGTTTTATTGTTGTAGAAGTTAAGGAATAGAGGTTATTTCCATCAATTTTAGTGGGAAAGAAAATGGATTCACATTCCAAGATCAGTTGGGTGCTTTAGAAGATCTCACTGGGTGGGCTGTTACTTCCTCCTGTTTTTTAATCTCTTATCTCTTTCTCCAGAAGTCTACCTTCCCCTGAGCGGTCTGTCTGACCTTTCTGCTCTGCCTGTCATAACTAATTACAATATCATCCATCTGCAGTGTGCAAAAAAAATTCCTAGAGCCAGTAAACTCTGGAAAAACCTATTGTTTTTATGATAGGTACAGCCGACTTGATCCTTTTATAGCTGTGCAGAAAAACACGCATTTCTACCTTTCCTTTTCAAAAAGACATGTCCATGAGCATGGTGGGAAGAACAGTCTGTGCTCTGTTGTCTACACTGATTGTTCCAGGATCTTGTGCAGTCCAGCATAGGTTGCTTAACTTGTACAGCTGTGATGCTTTATTTGGGATTGGAGGGAGAGTGTTACAGTAGATTCTGGAATATTAAATTAAGATTTTTTTTTCTTTAACCTTTCATGTCCAGCTTCTGTTAAGCTGCAGTGAATTTTGTTTTAAAGTTATTCTGGGAGATGGAAGTGTCCAAGGAACAGATATTGGTGAGGTTTATGTATAGAAAACCTTTGGAAAGAAAGGATCTGGAGCTCATGTTGGCATACCCAAGCTAGGTTTGAACAAGAACTATAATAAAACTATAATAATGGATAATGCTTCCATTGCACAAGAACTGCCCTTCCAGTCTGTGTTCTCTTCATAAGCAAAAATGCTTATAGTTGCTGCTCTTCTATTGGAGGAGATTTTTAAAAAATACTGAGATGTATGTCAGAAGAGGGATAATAATAACAGTTATTTAGAAGTTCTGTTTCTGTAATTATTGCACACCTAAAATATGAGATTTGTATTCGGACTTAGCGTACTCAACAGTTGCTTTCTTAGCAGAAAGATCGCGTGGAAGATGACAACCGTGGCACATATTGAATGTATAATTGTTAATTAACAAAGTCTTAAACTTGGTCATAGCTGAATGAATGACTGAAACCAGGTCTAAACTCTATTAAGTAACTTTTGGCTAGCTTGGGTCTGAATTTGTAAAGTGTTGGTGAAAACATATTAACAGTTGTTACATGTTAAACAGTCTTTGCTTCTGCCTTTCTAAGTGCTAGATTGTTACTCTTGTCATTAGTTAATAATAGCTTTTTTGATTAGAGTTTCCAGAGGTTGGTATGCTTACATCCCTTCCAAGGGGGAGTTTGACTCCTACTCTGAGGATGCTGGTGCAGGTGCAAATTAAAAATTTTCTTTTCAGGAACACTTGCTAGTAATCCAAGATTTCATTGAACATTCTTGCCAATAAGCTAAGTGTTAGAAAGTCAGCAAAGCGTATGTAATGCTGTGAACACACTTGAAGTCCTGAAAAACCCAATTGCGTGATAGAGTATGTATGATTAATATAACTTCAAGGAAGGAATTCAGTCTGTCAAACTTCGCTGCCAATTGCATTGATGACAACCTGGTGCCTTTTTGCAGAACAGTTTCCCTTACATAACACTGTAGGCATTTGCTGTCTGTGAAGTAGGAAAACTTGATAACAAAACAGCTTTTAAACAAAACACAACAAACCCTGAGGGTCTGTTTTTCTTTGCTAATAGTTTGACTAATGGGATATTAAAAAAAAAAAAAATTACTTATTTTTGCCAAAGTAAATCTATTAGATGTGTCACTCAAACTTGAAACCTCATCTTTGCTCTGGAGGATTCCTGACATACTTTACCTGTAGAAAATGGCCTTAGGAAGTTCAGCAGTAGCCCACTGTTTCTGTATTGTTTTGTCCTAATATTAGATATTCTTCAGAAGTGAAGACAGTGGTGAAAGATCTTTTTGATGTGTGAGAGCACAGGCTGTATTTCAGGGTAGTAAAGAGTTTTCTCATGCCACTCGAGCATAAAGCATTTAAACATTTTTCCTAAAAGTATATGTGTTCTTAGGCATTTCTGTACACTAGTTATGAAACTATCACTGACTTGTGACTCCCTGACTAACAATTATTGTTTCTAGGAGAGTCACTACTGGATGTGATCAGCTCAAAATTCTGGGTAGTGTCTCAGCAGGAACAGATTTCCGCTTTTGGGGTTATGTTATTGATCATTCTTTTGAAAAGTACATATTTAAACTACACAGAGATGAGCACCCGAAGTGTAGTTTGAGTCAATCAAAAAGGAAGGTATGTTTTTCCAGCAGTGTTCACTTCATGGAAATATTCACTGTGTGTCAAGTAAAAGACAAAGCTTTATTTAATGTGTGGAATCCAGTAACTTTATGCATTTTGACAGTAAAAAGCTTCCATGTCGTCAAGTGCCATCAGCAGAAATACAAGCAGGGATTTCTGGTATAATTTTGAATTCATAATAGGTTGCAGAAAGTTACAAATACTGTCAGTATGCATGAAAAGGAGGAAATAATTATTGTAGGCTGTGAATAGCATCCTTAAGTAGAGTGGCTAGATGAAGCAACAAATTAAGGGCATAACCTCATGCACGGCGAATCATTTTATATACAGTAGATAGAAATTTTCATTTGTAATAACCATAGTAAGTAGAAGGAAGTACAAGATAGAGGCAGGTTCTCAGGGAATGAGAAATATATTGGTTGAACAGTATACTGTGGCTTGCAAAAGACTGTGACTAATACCACTGTTGTTAGCAGCATGACTATAAACAGGATCAGTTTTTTTATTCTGGCCAAACTATGAGCTGAAGTAGGAGGCTGTTCAGCTTTTCAATTCAAAGAAATAATGTCATGGTAAACATTCTAAAAACAATATTAAAACCCAACCAAACAAAAACATTCCCAAGCGTTGCATCTTTTATAGTCTATCATCTTTGCTTCTGAGCTGGTGATGTTTTTGTGTTAATATTTGTGAACTAATCAATTTTTGCCGAAATTGTGGCTTCCTTGCAGATATCTCGAGATGTGATGTGTTCTTTAGGCAAAGAACAAATTTTTCCCAGATTTAATAATAACTTCTGTGTTGCCTTTTTCCTCCCAGGAGGAGTTTAACATTGGTAGCTATTATGTTGCTGCTGTTTAGCTTTATATCCATAAGTGATCAAATATAATGAAAGAAATCCCAAAACGCCAGTAGAAATTGGTCTCTAATGTTAATTGTTAATGTTAATTCCTCAAGTAATTTAAAGAGGCAACCCTAAGTAGTAGAAGTAAAAATGCATTTTACATACCAACGTTTTTAGCAGGCTGATGGTACTTGTAAAAATAGCAACAGCAGTCCATTCAAAACTACTAAAAATATCGCATGGCTGTTAAAGCTTAATTGTGCAGCACAAGGGGACTAAAACAGCAAAGTGAAGGTCTGGCCTTGCTCCTGCCATTCTGTGTGTGTGAACTGTAATCATTTTTACAAAAATCCTCATTTCTATAGCTGCATCTTGTATCAAACACTATTTATCATTCTGTACTAATGTTACTAAGTCTGTAACATGCGGCATATTTTTCTGAAACTTGAGTGCTTGCACAGCGTTTGCAGTCAGGATAGTTCAGTATATTCCTATTGACTCTAGGCTTTTTATAAGTTTCTCAAAGTCACATATTTTAATATTTCTCTAACCAGCTGCATGCTAGAAGTTTTACTGTCAGCTAACAGCACAGCTTCCTGCAGGTGCAATTCGTAGGATGAGGCAAATAGAGAAAGCTAACAAAGCTGGAATTTTATGTTGGGTGTCCTCAGGCATTACATGTGTGCAATCTTCCACTGTTGTTCTGGACCACAAGGTTGGTAATGTCTTGAGAACAAATGTTTGACTGTATTTACCATACTGGTGATATTCATGAGCTTTTGATATATGAGAATGCCTTCTAGATTTTATTGATGTTTTTAGAAGAAATCAAATGGAAAAGCAATAAGTTGAACTACTTGGGCTGTTCTGATAGGCATAGTTGCAAATAGTCTGACTGTATATCAACTTAAATCTAGTTGTGTCCTAATTTCTGGATGTTTTCTTATTCAATGATAATATTCTTTTAAATAAGTTTTTTCAGTGCAACTTGTTGTCCCTTGAAGAGATGAGAAAGAATACTTTTTTTATTTGTTTCCTTTCCTAGTAACCTCAGTGCAGTAGTTGTTGGTATCTATGGAAGTAATTTAACTTTCAATTACACAGGGAAAGCAATATATATACTTTCATATGTAAAGTTTTTATATCTCATGCAAAATCTCTTGAAGAAGAGAAAAACTATGCAATGATT
The DNA here is from genome assembly GCF_036013445.1 of Caloenas nicobarica. NCBI lineage: Eukaryota > Metazoa > Chordata > Aves > Columbiformes > Columbidae > Caloenas > Caloenas nicobarica. The sequence continues at coordinate 9,927,551 of NC_088256.1, forward strand.
TACCTGACTTACACCGCTGTCAGAAGTGTAAGGGAAACAAAGTAGTGTGATTGCAGCAGAGCACCACAGAGTAAACTAGTGAATAGTCACTTCTCAATAAGCCTATTCAGTGAATATAGAATTCTGCCTGTCTAAAGTGATGACAACTGCATTTTGTTTTAAAATAATGTATTATTTTGAAAGTGTTATTTAAAATCATCTTAAAATGAAATGCTTTTTTGAAATTGCACACGCAATGAAACATCTTTCTGCATTTCTGAATTCCGAGTAGGCTAATTTGCCCAAGCTTCCAGCAATAGGTGTTCAACCAAAAAACAAAGCTAGGAAGAATTCAGTACAGAAGGTGGAGACTGCTTAATGCAATGATAAACTGAAAGCAATTAAATTAGACTGGAAATATTTCTGCAGCCCTAAATGTAGTAGGAGTTGCCTGTTGAAGTGTTATAAATAACTCATACTCCCCCACTCCTCCTATTTGGCAGAGCTGTTTTGCCACTTAGTTCTTTAATTTTACGAAAGTTACCAGATTTTCAGGTTGCCAAAATACATGTTAATTCATCTCATTCATCTGGAGGTGGTTAAAAGATGGCAAATTAAACATGAATTCATTCCTAGCCTTTGCCTAGTGATAGTTCAGAGTTCAGTTCCAAAGCCTGTACTACTTTTTTGACACAAGTGTGCCAAATGCCACTGTCCTCTCCTCAGAGGGGAATTGTGGACCAAGTGAAGGGCGACTTTTATTGAGTAGCTGACCAAACAAGCAGAAGTGAGAGCATTTGCATCTTTAATAAAAGAACAGTGCACGTCTTTCCCCCGTGACTAAACAATCACACAACCACAGTAAATGCAAGCACTTTCATTTTAATTATCAAGCACCTGCCTGTCCTTAAGCGATTGTCATGAGTCAGAGAGGAAGAATCTATCTTAAACAAAACGAGTGTTATTCCAGTGGCATGCAAGCTTCTGGGCAGCTGACTCAGCAGTTAGTGCTGAACTCACTTCCCAAGGTTGGAAAAGCAGTAAGCAAAAACTTGTTTGGCTTTTTTTGGGGTGTGTTTTTTGTTTTGGTTTGGTTTGGTTTTGTTTTTTTTAAATAAAAAACCACCAAACCTGAAAAGCAAAAAAGAAAACCAAACCAAAACCAAAAAGCACTCCCTGACCCTATATTTATTAACATCTGATTTATATAAATTTATTTGTTTTAGTGTACACTTCACTTCAGAAATATTAAGTTACAAAACACTGGATTAAAAACACTGGTAAATTGGTGAGGATGGTATGCATTTAACTCCCACACAAAGTTAAATGGCAAAAGGAGTTAGTTCCCCAACTTCCATACTTCTGAGTTAGACCAAAGGCAACAGACGAATATTTTGACACTGTTCTGCTCTTGATTCCTTGAATGTGCTGTGTGTCTGAAGGGTCAGAAGCTTTCCTGATGCCCACAGCCGGGGCTTTGCTGGGAGCTGGGACTTTCTGCTGCAAGCTGAGGCAAAGCAGATGCCGTGGCAAATATGTGCTGCTTAACTTTGGATGGGCATGGAGGAGTGATGTTCTGTAGACAGCATCAAGCGGGTGATAATTGCAAATTATTTAATGGAGCTGTGCACCAGGAATATAAAGAAAATAGATGAGAGTAGCTGAAGGGAAAATAGCTGTGCATGATTTGTCAACAGTAGTTAGGTCAGAGCAGCCTGCAAGAAAAAGGTAGTGTTATAGAGGATGTGAGAATAGCCTGACTTATAAATATCCCACTTTAGATACACTTTTGCAGTGATTGTTTCCAGATAAAGAAGCTTGGTGGGCTGTTACTGTCTTGATTTTTATGCCCAGGGCTGTAATACTTAATTCTCATCCCACCATTAGACTTTCAGTCCATTTCCTTTTATTGCAGTTTTCTATTTAAAAAAAACCAACAAGTTTCCTAATTCTCTTTATTGTCACACTTACTCCTGAAGTTATGTTCTGGTGCTTTGGCTGAAGATATGTTCATACTGTGCATTCTCAAGTTGAGATTTAGAGGCACTGATTTTGGTGATGATCAAAAAAAAAATGAAGTGTTTTAAGCACAAGTACCTCTTTGAAGGAAAGAAATATGGATTTGCTGTTTCTAAATATAATATGATTACAGGAAATATGCTTAATAAGATTGAAGATAGCTGTCTCTTTCTGAGGGGAAAAACTTACACTTCATTTTCCCATCCCGTCTGAAAGGACCAGGCTTCCAGAGGGACTAGCAGAGAAGTATTGCAACCGCACTCCTAATAAACCTGGAACTGCAGAATGTTGCAGTGAATGCTGTTTTTCCAGAATTTGTGACACTCTGAGAGCCTCAGCCGCTGTCCCTATTGCTGCGTGCCAGGGATGCAAATCTACCACAGACACTCTCTGGCTACAGCTACTGGCACAATATAAATTGAGGCTGTCCATAGGGGCAGGTTTAAGAGTAGTTTTTCCCTCTCTTGGTAGGTCTCACAAAGCATCTGTTACTGACGAGTACGGGAAAGAGAAAAATAGAGGATACTTAAGGACCCTCTTTTCTGTGTTAGTGTCTACATCCAAGTGAGGCAGTGTCAAAACTATCCTGAATGTCACTTGTGCACATTAAAATGGTCGGAGGTGGTTTAATGCTGGATGCTATTAAGATAACTCTGTTGTATGGACCTCTCCTGTCTAGATTTGTCACAGAGTTAATCCTTGTATCTAAAAGATTGTTCCTCTTATTAAGCAATACCCATATTTATTTACAGCAATCTTTTCTTTGACTTGTAAAGCCAAGTCCATACTAAAAGACACTCAAACTTTGCAAGGGTTTGGGTTGGGTTACTGCAAAGATAGTTGCTGAGATGGTATTGCTTCCTACAATGCTGAATCAACTATTAAGTGTTAATTGCAAAGTTGGTAGCAGGAGTTTTATAAATATCTTTTTATGCTAATGCCTTCCCAAAATGATAAGTTTTTCAGGATCAATGAAGCTGTTAAGGGTTATGAGAGGGGCAGATCACCACAGAGATGAGACTTTATTCATTGTTAGCAAAGATTAGAACAGCTATTTTAACCATTTGTTTGATTTTAGAATGATGAAAGGACAGTTCCTTCAGCTGAGTTAAGGAAAAGAACCAATTAAAGAAAAGGCATAGAGAGAATGTAAATTGAGGAAGAAGAAATAGTGTGGGGTATGCATTTATTCCTTTTATTTGTGTGTGTGGTTTAAAATGGGTACCATTGCTGTCATAGTTTCTTTCCACTGCTGGTAATTCATAAAACCTGTGACTTTCTTCCTGCTTTTTTCCCATTCTCTGCATAGCAAGTGTCTTCACTCTTTTATTTTGGTTAATTATTCTCAAAATAGTTAGGTTTTTTTTTAGAACTGTGATTATACATATCTGAAGAGAATAAAACACAGTAACCATAACACCTTCAAACCATAACCCATTTTTTTCACATAGCAGACCTTTTCTTTGATTACTTGTATTCACTGACAGCAGCATCTCTTGAACAGTGACCTCTGTGGTTCAGAATGCCTTGATTGACTTATTTACTTTACTAGCTATAGTGATTGTTAGCTGTACTATTTCAGTAGCTAAAACATAGAAAAGATGCTTACATAACTTGGAAAAGGAGGTTCTAATGGCAATTTTCCACTAGAAGATTAACTCTGGCAGTTGACTTTCACCTTACTTTCAGGAATTCTTAACATGTATATTAGCAAACTCTTAGTAAGTATTCATAGTTTGTAAACTAATTTTCACTCTTTTAATATCTCTTTATAGAGTAGGTACACAGCCATCTTATCAAAGTAGTAATGGAACGTATTGTTCATTGACTGCTTGACTGTCATGTAATTTGAGCTTTGCAAGGAGATCCTATACCTGACGCCTTAATAGTTTTGATAGGAGTGGCAGCAGGCTGGGATTTTTCTTCTTCTTTTTCTTTTTTTTTTCTTTTTTAAAAAATTCTATTGAAAATCTAATGTGAAGTAGTATCATAGGAAAAACATTGTCTCACTACAGGCAGTTGGAAAGCATCACTCCTTTCAAGAAGGAACAGTGATCATTAGTTTTAACCATAACAAGAAAATTATGAAAGGCTGGGAACAGGAAAGTCTGAATACACTACATTTATCTAAATAGTTATTTAATATAGATAGATTTAGGCAGTTCTGTAAAGGCAGAATTAAACAGATTTTGCAGGTTAAGCCAACAAAATTAATTTAAAAATTAAAATTATTAAAATATCTCCTAGGAAATTTCAATTATAAAATTACTTTTGTAAGTAATTTCATGTGCAAGACTACAAATGTGCCCCATATGTTTACTCTAGCACTAGAACCAAAGGAATGTTTAAATTTTCTCAGATTCCTTTTTAAAAAGAAAATGGCTTAGCGTTGTGTGACTTTTTTGACTTTTCATACTGTTTTTAAAACATCTGGAAAAAATTGAATTGCTGGAAGATTAATTAACACTATTACGACTATAGTATGCCTATATTTCTTGGAGTTGATTTTAATTTTATGCTAACAGTTCTATTGCGATCTGAGTACCGGTGTAATGTAAACTGTCACCAGTGACATTTTTATGCCCTGACAGCTTTGTTTCTAGTGTGTGGGTAATTGTAAATTAGACTAATAGACTTTTTAGCTGGAAGAAAGAGACCTCTTGTTCACCTTGTTCTTGAACATGTGTTAAATAGATGTGTACAGCAATTACTCATTTTGTTTAAATATGTAATATTTTACCCTTAATGTGGCACTTGTCACTGTCAATAAGTAATGCTGTAACTTCTGCTAGATTGCTGAGAGTCATGTTGCCTGGATCTTTTTTTTGTTTTGTTTTCTTGGTATTCTCGTAAGTGAAAGCTTTATTTATATGGGAAAGTACTATGTAGCCATATTTGCAAGCCTACTCAATAGTGACTTCTACAACCTTTTTGAAAGCGTGTTTCATCTATAATTAATCAGAACACATAATTCACAATTCTAAATCTTTAACTGCTCTAACTGCTCTATACTTTATAAAAACAAGTAATCTTCAGTTGGAGTATGAGAGTAGATGTTCCTAAACTAATAATAATGTAATAGTAATTTTATAACCAGGATTTTCTCGCTTTGTCCTGTGTGATCTTTGAGTATTATTTACAATTTTCCCTATTAAAGCTTCATAATAGACTTCGAATTAAGGTTTTTCTCCTAAGTATATAAAATAAAAATTAATTGGAAATGACTCAGCAATTTACTAGATACCTCCTTGGAATTTGTGCTTACATGAAATAGATAAGACTATTTTAAGGAAAGACAATTGTTTCAACTAACGAGTTTTAGGAATTAAATTGCTGGATAGTGTCCGAATGTAGTGTGTAAAATTGAGTATTTTCCTCTCCCTCCATTCAGATAATCCAAAAGGGAAACTATTTTCTTTCTATTAACGCCACCCAGAACAGGTTTCCCATTCATGTACTTGGATAAGGAAAGAAATATTTAACCAAAAAACTAATAAAACTGCAGAAATTGAATAAGCTACGTATAAGTTAGGGTTAGGGTTAGTGGTTACGATTAGGGTTAGGATTTAGGGTTAGGGTTGATGCTAGGGTTTAGGTTGAGGGTGAGAGTTAGGATTAGGGTTAGGTTAGGGTTAGGGTTAGAGATTGGGTTAGGATTAGGGTAAGTGTTAGAGTTAGGGTTAGGATTAGGGATACGCTTAGGGTTAGGGTTACGGTTTCACTTAGGGTTAGGGTTTAGGGTTACTGTAAGGGTTAGGGTTAAGGTTAGGGTTAGGGTTAAGGTTAGGGTTAGGGTTAGGGTTTGGGTTAGGTTTACGGTTAGGTTAGGGTTATGGTTTGTGTTACGGTTAAGGTTTAGCATTAGAGTTAGGTTTATTATCGTAATTAGGGTTATTAGCGTTAGGCCTAGGGTTTGGGTTTGGGTTAGGGTTAGGGTTAGGATGAGGGTTAGGGATAGGATTAAGATTAGGGTTAGCGTTAGGGTTGGGGTTATATTTAAATTAGGGTAAGGGTTAGATTTGGGTTTAGGGTTAGAGTTCTGGTTAGAGTTGGTGTTAGGATTAGGGTTCGGGTTAGAGTTAAGCTTAGGGTTAGGTTTGGTTTAGGGTAGGGTTAGGGTTACGGTTAGGGTTAGGGTTCGGTTAGGGTTACGGTTTCGGTTACGGTTAGGATTTAGGATTAGGGTTAGGTTAGGGTTAGGATTGGGGTTAGGGTTAGGTTTAGGGTTTAGTGTTAGTGTTAGTTTTAGGATTAGGGTTAGGGTTAGGGTTAGGTTTAGAGTTAGGCTTAGGGTTAGGGTTAAGATTAGAGTTAGGGTTAGGGTTAGTTTTAGGATTAGGTTTAGGGTTAGGGTTAGAATTAAGGTTAGGGTTAGGGTAAGGTTAGAGTTAGGGTAAGTTTAGGGGTAGGGTTAGGGGTAGGGTTATGGTTTAGGGTTAAGGTTAGGGTTATGGTTAGGGTTTAGGCTTAGGTTTAGGATTAGGGTTAGGTTAGTGTTAGGGTTAGGTTTATTAGGGTTATTAGGGTTATTAGGTTTAGGGTTAGGGTTATTAGGGTTATTGGGGTTAGTAGGGTTGGTTTTAGGGTTATGGTTAGGCTTTGGTTAGGGTTAGGGTTAGCATTAGGGTTAGGGTCAGGGTTTAGGTTAGGGTCCTAAACTTGTTTTCAAACAACTGTCGCAGTGTTACAAATAGAGAGACTGGTTTTGTAAGACAGTCTTAAATATCTCGAATCTCATGTTTCTATAATGTTTGAGAATTACTTGCTTTTAATCTCCTTTCCGAAGTTTTGAATATTTGAAGAGTAAAATACAGCATTTCCCAATAACGTATAATTACCATTTAAAGATTTTAATTATCCTGTGGAATAAAAAAGAAATGCCTCCTTGGACTGTGTAGTAAAAATAGAGTTGAAATGCATTTAGGAAGAGTTAGTACTGAAAGACTACTTGGATTGTGACTATGCTCATTGTAATAGTTTCCTCTAATTATTGGAATTCAGATTTCATAGATAAGAATCCACTGAATAATTTCATGGTAAGAAGGGATCAGTTATGTGAACTAACCATCTGTATGTAGGATTGGGAAAGCTTTAGTTTTACCAGGCTTAGGGGTTTTTGTACAAGTAATACATACCTGTTAATAGACTCTTAAGAATCTCTCTTTATGCTCGTTTGGGAGCATAACAATACCATGGTTAATAAAATAAAGTAGTAAAGCAAGTGAAGGTTAGGACTTCTTGCTAAGGTTTCCTTTTGTTGGCCTTTTCAGATACATGGGCTGTGTACCAGTATTGTGTGGTTCAGCTTTAGAGGCTCTGCTTTCAAAGCAGGAGAGAGGGATGAGGACCCTATTAATGTTAATCCTTTGAATGCAACAATTGTGTAATAGAAGAACAGCTTCTTCACTGTATATGCTGTCAAATGGTTGAAGTACTGTATTTTTCACTCAAAGTCAGGATGTAAATATACTATTCATCTTTAATCTGGCAGTGTAAAATAAAAGGATGGTTTCTTAAGAGCCTAGTTGGAGTTCCATGGTGCAGGAATTTGAGGTAAGATTACTGTATCATGACAAATGAAAGTGTTTGTGGATACATTATTTCGACGGGAAGACTTGATGTAGGTATCTGCAAAATTGTTTAGCAGGACTAGCTTCTGCTTGCCTTTGCTGTGAATGAGCTTGTTACCATTGGCCTTGGAGATACGGTAGTGTTAACAAGAGTCATTAATAAATGACATAATGGTCTCAGTAACAAAGAGCTTTTGGTCTGTGTATTTATGAGCATAGTCATGCTTATGTAGTGAACATGAATTTACATTTTAATTAAATTATTATTTTGTAGCAAAAGTATGAGTTTCATACTAAAATGCACACAACTGATCACCAAGAGCTTTGAGTTGAGTTCATAATCTGGACTACAAGATGTCTGTCAGAGTTGTATCTTTTGATGAGAGTACGAGCAGGCCCCTTGAATAGCGCAAAGCCTGTAGTATTCTGCTGGCGTGCCTGGCCCAAGATTTGTTGGATTCTAATTGCTTGGGAATGCATCTCAACACAGGTGATAACCTCCATGTGAGGCTAAATACCAGCATGAGACCAACAGTCAACAAGCAGTTTCCTTGAGGAAGAGTACCTGAGAAAACAATCTATTGTAAGGCAGCCGGACAGGTGCAGAGACATGGCCTTAAAACATCAGTAGAGTGAACATGGATTTCCTTACCTTGTTTTCCACCTAGATTCTTTGTATTTTTAGCTGCAATGGCTATTTTAAATACTGTAAATATTTTGATTTCAGCTTAATTTTGAATTCAAGGTGATTTAAGGTAGTAATAACATCAAGGATACAGAGAAAGTAATACCTTTTATAGTGCTCAGTGTGCTGTTCTAGATACTGCTACTGCTCTATGCCTATATCTTCATAGCTCCTTACACTGTGGAAACAAGTACTTTGATAGCTTCCATTCTAGAGGTGAAGAAGCTGATGCTTAAGAAATGAGAGATTAAACCTTAGTCCTGAAGCACAATGTGTCTGGGTTTAAACCCTACAGAATCTTTTCCTGCTAAAATCTTAATCTATTCAGCAGAAGAGAGACTGAATGGGATAACTGCATATCAGAATAATTTTTTCTTTTATTCTATGTATTACTTCATGCTGCACTCCTTTTATCAACAAGTGGAAAACTTCAGTGGTGCAGCAGTCTATCAGGAATTTGTAATTGCCACTACAACTGTACAGGATGTGTGTTCCCTTGCTCCCCACATCATGCCTTGCACAGCAGAATGGCAATAGGCCCTGCCACTAAGGCCACATGTGTCTTCTGCAGTTGTATAAGCAGTTTACTTTAGGGCATTTCAGTTTGTTCCTTGGCTGTTTGCAGTGAATAACTTAGTATGAATTTTTAGATTTCAAAACTCCCTGCCTGTGTCTAAATCACACACACATTCCCATTGGCCCTTTAAAACTTGAAGAATTCGAGTTATTCCTTGATGGAGGAGAATTCTTCATTGATGAATGTATCAGCATTTTGTGAATAACAGTGGAAAACAAGAAAAAAAAAAGCTGCAGAACAATGGTATCATAAACGTAAGTAACTTTTATTTGCCTTGAGAAAACTGGAAATATGATTCTGAAGGGAGATGAAGGGTTACATTTTGCTTGAACAGTAAAAGACAAATATACTCTGACATTAAAAATTAAATGATACTGAATGAAGAAAAGTAGGTGTTGGATGGGATCTTTTTACTTGGTGATGGACCTGGCTTGTTGACTCAAACTGAGAAAGTTGGAAAAGCACTTTTGTAATGATGTGAATGTGATGGATGGTAAGCACAATCAGCAGTTTTGACTCAGATCTACTATCAACCAGTGTAATGTTTGATCCCTGCAGATTTGGAACTTCCTGTGCAGTTCTGGAATTGGTGTCTGTGCCGCTGGGAGGATGCGGTTTCCAGTGTGCCCTGTGGTTACATTGCCTGAGTCAGGAAGGTGTAGGGAAGCTCCTGGAATGTATGGCAGGTTCATTGTTTTGTCCTCTCTGAAAAGAGGGCTTGGTTTGCATGGGTCTGTTTTTCTGCATGTGGTGGGGACATAAACCTAAAGCCACGGCTGTAGAATGGACCAGGGGAAACCAAAGAAATGGACCAGGGGAAATCAAACAAAAAGACTTTAAAGTAAAAACACCTCATCAAATCCAATCTTAATGCAAAGGATGGTTATTGTTTCTTGAAACAGAGGTGACTGTGGTCAAAAATGCTAAGGAGGACTCTGGTTTTCTTCAATGAGTAGCTGAATGTTTTGCTATTTTTCCAGTCTTAGCATGATTCTAGTTCTAGCAGACATGAATGCTAAGATTATTCTGTGATAGCTCAGTGTTATACTGAGCTGAAGTCACCTGTTTAGGAGTGTGTTTCTTTGCCATGAAAGATGGCACAGTCCTGCATTTGTCTTTGTTCACTTGCCTTTTAAAAACTTCAGCTAAAACAGAGCGAGTGATTAATACGAGTTGCCTTGATTTTGTTGAATAAGGCAATAGATTTCTTTTCCTCAGTGAGATGCTGAGATCCTCTCTGTGTTTTGAGTATATTGAATTTGAAGAACAGCATTTACAGTTTCTAGCAGCATCTTTTTCTGTGGACTTGGTACATAACAGAAAGAGACTGCCTTATAGAACATGGCATGCTGCTGCATTGGGAAATTGCAAAGTGTGGTGTGTTTTTCTTTTTCCTGCTTGCTGTCTTTTAGAAAATAAAAGATAAATAATGGAAAAATTAAGCTTTTAGTTATGGATTTGTGTAGCTAGCACCTGGAGTCCAATATGGTGGTGGAATGGGCTGAGAACATGACAATCTCAATAATTTAAAAGACAGTGTTATATAGTGCAGGTGTGTAGGATTATCTGAAAATGGCCTGAATTAGTAAAGGGCTTCAGGATGACAAGTATTGTAGACTACAGCAGCAGTTACCATCTGTATAAGATTCACCACTCAATTTTGTCTTAGAAATAAGAAGTACAAGTTCTGATCTACTCATGGAAGCTCTGCTATTGCAAGTTCAGTTTTATAGAGCTGAAAGTGGTTCAGTAGAATTCAGTGAACGGTAGTAGAAGGCTCTTGGCCTTTAATGTCTCTGTTCACAAAATATATGTGGATGTAGATGTTTCAGGTGTTGAGGACAGTTACCTTGGATGAGTTCTACATGAATTGTTTCATTCACATTCTAGTTCCCATAAGGGTGATTTATCTTACAGGAGGATCTTAACCGCTAGAATAAAACTCTAGTCTGGAAACATAGCATAATAGAATGTCTTCTGGCTCAGCTTTACTCAAAAGTATGTGAAGTGGCTCTGATTTTTGTTTTTACTACAGGCAGTCTCCTAGTCAACAGAAGTGGGTAGATGTGAGTTTGTTGAATTAGTTTAGGAATTTTAAGTTATATAGCAATGTCAGAGCAAGTATGTTTGCTTGTATTGCCACTAATAATGTGATTTTTTTTTCCTTGCTGATATGAGGATTACCCAATCACCATGAGTAATGTCCATATCAGTGAAGATAACTGTCAACTGATCAAAGCACTATTTAAGGTGGTTTCTGATTTGACACACCAATGTGATGTGCTAATTGTGATGTTCTGTCACTACTCCTTTCAGATGCATTTCATCATAGTTTGTTCAGAGACAGGATTTCAGAGGTCTCAGGTTTTTGCTGCACGCTCAGTATTACTCAGTGACTCAATAAATCTCTAGTTGAGTACACAATGATTATCTTTCTATTCTAGCTTACTGCAGTTTTCTTTCTGTTTATGACTTGGTGGTGCAGAGCTGATCTCAGATCACAGGCAGGAGGTTAATATCTTATAGTGATTTGGCAGGACACAATGTCAGTAATTGTCACTGATGGATGGACCTACTCCATCACTTTCCCTTTCTTGGTGTGCCAGAACTGACCTCAAAGCTTGCCTCCTCTATCTAGTTGTGTACTACCTGTACTGAGGACAAATGGACAACATAATTAGCAATGACAAACTATCATGCACCTTTCAGAAGCACTGGTGTATCGTAATGTGTTTTGTTTTTTTTTTAAATCACTGCTAATATCAGGAGTTTATTTGCTGATGTACAATATACCTGAATGAATTGTACTTTCCAAATATTTCGTCATATTAACTCAGTAAAACATTTTCTTTATATTGTTTCTCCTCATCTGTTGGATACTGATTTGCAAATCTAGCAAAATACAATAAAATATAGTGTTTTGTGCAGTTGTTAGGGTTTTCAGATTTTCTAGATGTAGTCATAACTGTGTCATTGTGAGTTGTTTTGGCAAGTGATTTTAGGACTGAGACAGTGGTAGTGTTGAGGGTGGTTAGAGAAACACCCAGATTTTTGCCAGAAGTGGCTACAAGAGGCTGCTGGTCTAGAAGAGTTATATTTGCAAGAAGACATAGCATGTCTCAAAAAATGAATGGAGTTTGCAAAACCAACAACTTGAAGTGATTTGGTAGTTCCCTTACAGCAGGGTCCCACCTGAAACAATTTCCTGTAAGGCCTGGTTGAGCTATTTCCATGAAATTGTCCTTTAATACTAGGTGAAGTGCAGCAAATGTGAATATCTTTCTGGCTTTACTATTTAGATTTCACTGTTTGTAAAGATGAAACATCTTCCAAATGTCCGTGATAAATTCTTGTAATAGAGTTGTAGAAAGAAGACAAAATCTGTGCCAAGCAGTCTTGAACAGCATACTGCTAATATACTTAAGACATTTCTCCTAGGAAATTGGAGCTCTGTAATAGAAAGCATGTTTTCAGATTAATCTAAATGACTGTATTATTAGAGTGCAAAGGGATACTCTCAGCCAATCAAGAATACCTTTTTCCCCAATCAGTCCATGGGGTGAAAAGCAGATGCATTATCTGGTTCCTGTTGATGGGAACCAGGAGGAGGGTAATCAGCCAAGAGTTATCCAGTGAGCATATGGATGATATGCAGATATGGGTGGAAAACAGTGCCATGTTTTCCCCTCTCATTTGTGCTCATTGCAGTCTGAGTTGTGTAGAAGGGTCCCGATGAATAACAGTGCTATATGATACACAAACTAGTCTGGGAATGGAATAGCATTATGAGAAAACATACCAGTACAATTCTGCTCAAGTTTAAACTTAATCTGAATTAATTAAGCAAATATGTCATTTGTCCATAGGACAAGTATTAGGTAGTGGTATTGAGTAGAGAAATAACTCAAGTGCATTTTTAAGAAAAGGTAATGTAGAGGCTTAGTTCTAGTTTTCACTCATGTCCTTCCTTACTACCCCTGTATTTTGGAAACAAAGAGGTATTTTAAAAGGAGAAAAAAAAAGAAGTTTCTTCTTCCCCCTAAGTTGTTTTACAAGGAGAGGTCATTCAGCCAGTTGGGAGCTACACAGATGTTTGTACAGAGACATACGTGACCGTGGGGAACAACCATGAGCTTAGAGTGGAGAAAAGCAGCGCTCTGCTGTGTTGTAAACTGCATTTACTGTCCTGCCAACGCAGAGAGGGTGAACTGGCATCTTGGTGCAGGTGATCTTGCTGTGCTGGGAGAGGTCAGCGAGGAAGCGCGGTTACTGTAGGTGAACATGCTGCTTGTTTCTACAGTATCTCTTGGTACTTACCTGATTTTAAACAGCTTGTCTCTGCCTTGCATAGCTTTGCAGTAGGCTTGATGGACTCAGGGGAAAAGGTCTTCTAGAACAGACATACTACACAAGATGAAGACTTCTTGGAAAAAAGTTTACCGTTCATAGGACACAGCAGGTATTTTTCTTCTGCATAACTCTTTGACATGCACCAGTCCTTCTACTGTACTTATGGATATGCAGCTGTAAAGTTAAATACAGTCCTTTTGGGCAGGGAGGAAGAATAGTCTAGAGAGGGAGTAGAATATTTATATAATGAATAAAGGCTCAAACATGCTGTAGGCTTTAATTAACCCCCTAGAAACACAGTATCAGAGAAAGTAGATACCAACATGAACTGAGTGCTGCTCTACTATTCAGAGATCATAACCTTGGTCTAATTACATTATTAGTATATAAATTATTTCATGAATTATTTATTTGAAATTAATGTTGCACATATTAGTTGTCATTAATAACTTGGAGGTGCCTTTTTGTCACAGAAGAACAGATTAACATTATAATTACTGCATGAAAAGTAGATATTGATGAAAAATTGCTGTTTGAGACGTATAATTGTCATTATATCATTTTTTTCTGTTCACTTTCCTCTTTATTCTGCATTCCTAATTATTGTCGTTTAGAAGACCCGTTAACTTTGTGATATATTAGTAGATATATCGATATGGGATATTTTAGTACCTAAAAGAATACAGATGCTTGGTTACTTGCGAAGGTAAAACAGAGACAGAAGAAACTCTGCAACAGCTTAACGAACTAAATCGCAAGTCTTGTGACTCCAGTTTTGTGAATCTGTGCTGACTGTGAAATCCTGGTCTCAAATGACTTGCTGTTTGTTTTCTTCCTTTGAATATTTTTTTCCTCTTCATCTTCTCAAAAAAAGCGAGAAGAATCAGCAACGTAATTAAAGCCATGATGCACATTGCAAGAAATTATAGGTGTTGACATTTTACCTTAATTGTTTGGTGTCAACTGTTGGAGAATACTAGCTAGACAACAATTTAACACAGAAAAAGCTTCTCAGTTTGAGATCTTCAAAACAAATGTTGTGCTTGTGTTGTAATATTTGTGCAGAAATGTTAAAACCCCCTATTTGCTGGTGACCTCCTGAAACTGCTCAGAGATGAATAATAGCTATAGTTAAAGGCTCACTGAGGAGTGGCCCTGCAGACTGACTGCTGGTGTGGGAAGGTCTTTTGTGCTTGAATCAAAGAATCCTGATTTACCTTTGGTTAGATAGACATTTGATACCTAATAGCAAATATATAATAATCTTCTACAAAATTATTTTAGTGAAAGAGACTGAGATGTCTTTCTGTGAGTAGCTTATCCACAGTTTTGACTTTCTTCGTATTTACTGCCTGCTACTTTACTGCATTCTGTGTGTGGATGCCCTTTCAGATGTCCTCTGGTCAAGAGAACCTCAGAGTTAGGCTAAATATTCCTGCTGTGTAATTGTATGCTTTTCTTATCCTTCACGCATTATGTACATCAGCTTTAGGTTTATGGGCGTGGGTTTCTTTTACTGCCACCAAGCAGTCATGTTTCTGTTGTTTCTGGGTCATGTGTGAATGGCCCCAATTCATTATTTTCCAGCTTTGTCACCAGAGGAATGAGAAGCTAACAGGAAAGCTCTTGTGCCTTTTGTGGGAGGCTGCTGTTATGAGCACAACTGTTTTATGAGTCTAATAAACTGTGGCTAATAAACTGTGGCTAATAAACTGTTGCATCACTCATTAAAGATGCTTTTGTGGCTGATTCCTGAGAAAACAAGAATTGTACTTGTCCTAAATTTTTTAGATTAACAGAGGTTTGAGAGTTTTAACAATTCTTGACAGGTTTCATCTTGCACTGCAAGTCTGATGATGATAATGACATTTATAAGTACCTAAGAAGCAGCAAGCACCCTGTTTCCCTGAAAATAAGACAGGGTCTTATATTAATTTTTGCTCCAAAACTTATTACTTTTTTACATGTATAGCTGCCTGGACACTATTTAAATTGACTTTTTAAATTAACTGCAACTAGGGTTTATTTTTGGAGTAGGGCTTATATTTTGAGCATCATCAAAAATCCTGAAAAATCATGCTAGGTCTTATTTTTGGGGTAGGTCTTATTTTCAAGGAAACAGAGTAGATACAAACTTCTATTTTCAGCAGTTCAAGCATCTAATATATTAAATGCTCAAGGAGGGACATTGTACTTTTCTGGTACAATGATTCATTGTTTTATGAAGGTCTATGCAAAGTTACTTTCCTGTCTGGCAAAGCTTCTGCTAGATTTATGCTTAATATGATAAATGGCTTATACTACAAATAAGTATCACTGAAATTAGTACGCTATTTAACTTTAAAGAATAGATGAGCAAATCCTGTAATATTTATGCTGCAATATTTATTTTATTTTTTTCACCTGTAAAGGAAAACTACAATTGAAGAACTGTGAATAGAGAGGATGAAATCTACAATAGCAGATGAATTCTTGTTGAATTGCAATGTGTTTATGCTGTGTAATGGGCAGTTTTCTTTAAGACTGCAGGATGGTTTTCTTACAGATAGGAATGCAAGCATTATGTACTTTGTGGGGTTTTGTTGTTGTTGTTGTTGTTTATTTCTGCCAAACATGAAAAGCAGGAACTGTCTTGTGGCGATCATCAGAAGCTGTGTTGCTCAGTCACTTGATCAGCTTTTGATCACAATCATGTTGTGATTAGGACTTTAAAAAAAAAAGTGGATCAAAAGTAAGAGTATGAATTGGCTTAATCTGAAGATGTAATCCGAGTCTTTGATATTTTGGCTAAGTTACCTGGAAAAGGATAACTGCTTATTTTCTGTAGGAGCAGTCACTGCCATGTTATCTGCTGAGCCTGTTATGATAGGTGTGCATGTCACAGATCAAGAAGGAGGATTACCTTGTTTATCGATCCCAGCAGGGGACACATGTCAACAGTGTTATAAACACTGACAAGAACCACTTCCTTCTGAGTGTGTGCAAACGGATTAACACAGCTACTTTGGATACTTAGTGATGAAAATAATCTTCAGGCACCATACCTAGTTGACTTAAAATCAGGTGTTGTGAATTACCCTATTAATGGTTTCAAGACTCCCTAGAAACTATTCTTAATGATAGCTTCTGGTGCCTGTGTGCCACTGTGGTTCCAAGTTTTAGTATTTTCTAAGTGTTTCAGTTCTTTGCCTATAAAATAAGAATAAAGTGACTTTTCTAAATTACAGTAATTCGTGCCAGGTGCTGGGACACTACTGTATCAAATTTGGGGAAAGTGCTATTCTGATACTTGCAAAAGTGAGTCAGACAACCTGGCTTCTGTTCTTGCCTTGGCTGCTTGTCTGTTGCATGACCCAAAGCTGTTTGTGTCAGTTTTCTATGCC
Source organism: Caloenas nicobarica (assembly GCF_036013445.1). Taxonomy (NCBI): domain Eukaryota; kingdom Metazoa; phylum Chordata; class Aves; order Columbiformes; family Columbidae; genus Caloenas; species Caloenas nicobarica. The sequence continues at coordinate 9,944,114 of NC_088256.1, forward strand.
TTTCTGGGCGGGTGTGTAGGCTTTTTCTTAAAACACAAACACACGCACCTCTAAACATACAGAGAAAAAAAAAAAAAAAGTATTCCGTCCTGGTTAACAATTTCCAGATCTCTCAATGGAAAATACTATAAAAGGCAGAATGCATGGAGGGGGGTGGTGGTGTCTGGAAATAGGAAAGAAAATCCAGAAAAATAAAATTTTTTCTTTCACCAAATACATTGTTTTGATAGACCATTCACAAGTAAGCTGTCCGTACTCAAGTTGCTTTACGGACTGAACCTCGTTTCTGGTTAAGTCTAATTCTATTTCAGTAGAAATATTCGTAAGTACATCAGTACAAGCACTTCAGGAGCACAGTCTTTCACTGGGCAGACATTTCTTTATTGAACTTAGCAGCAGAATACCTCTGAATGCAATTGAATAAGAACGATTGCTCACTATAGAATGTATTTTGAGAAAAATACCATGAAGTATAAACAGTTGCAGGCAGAAGTAGAGGCAGTCATTCTTTTGCTGGGAATCCATTTCTGCCCAGTGTTTGACTAGACCAGCTGATTTGCTGATTTTGGAATTTCACTTAGATTGCAGCAGTTCAGTGGCAACCCATGAAATGTATCTACAAACTGAAATACTTCAGAATAAATCCTTATAAATTAATAACAGCAGAACGCAATTATCTGTATTGTTCTTTTGAGAAAGTGAAGACTCAGTTAACTGAAGAGCAGTTTGATACCGAGGTGCAGCAGAAGTGGGTTTTTTTAAGAACATATTTTTATCCAAACAACCTAAAGCCAATAGATTGCACTATGATGTACTCTGTGCATGTACTTGCTTAATACCAGTATACTCTTCTTTTACTGTTACAGTTAATAGTACTCTAGCATTTAGACATTTAACTCTGCCAAAAGGAATCACACACAAAGTCTCTGTCAAGACAAGCTTTTTTTCTCTCATCTTAGACACGTGTGCCTTTTATTTTTTATCTACTGATCTGTTTCCCATAATGACATAGATGTTAAAATCAGGCTTTATTCTCAAACTAAACTATAATACGTGGTTCTTCCAGGAGGAGCAGAGTTTGTTCTGGCTCTAGGAAAAGTTACTCCTTTGCCATTTACTAGATTTGCAGGTCAGATCCCAGGCTGGAGGAAAAAAAAAAAAGGGAATTCCTTTTCTGAGTAAGTTGGCACAGATGGCACATACTTCTTTGAAACACAAGTTGAACTGGTAACACTTCCGTGCTCATTTCCATTTCCAGTACTTTAAAAATGAGCTCACTCCAAAGAGGTGAATATAGAAAATTCAGGAGCACAGTGTATCATGGATGTGTAGTTATGTGTACATTGTATATGCACATAGTCAAACTGTGCAACTCCTCTGTGTAGTTGTGTATAAGATGTGGAAAAACTTACTTGTTCATCATTGAAGAATAGATAGACATAAAATCTATAAATACAAATAAAGTGATAATTTGTTTACATCAACTACATACCTGATGAGTTTATCTTCACAAAATATTCCTGTCATTGGATTCATGTGGACATTTGTATGTTGGTATTTTTTATTAGGAAAGTCTTCAATACATTTAGAATACAAGTGAGAGCATTTTCGTGCTCTGTGCCCTATACATTATCATATTCTGTCTGATTTATTCTAGAAAGATGTTTCCTCAAACAACCTTGGCTTCCTTAATGATGAATGAAGACTTGCAAGTTGTGACCTTCACCTAAAAATTAAAACAAGATAGTGTTTTCTACTTCAAGAACAATAGCTTCCACTAATTTTGGAATAACTGGCAGAAAAGTTGAGTTCCTTCATACTTTTTTGGTAAGTGCCTCTGAATTATTTAGCTGTATCTGGGAAGTCAATAGATGTGCAAAAGCAGCAACATTCTAGTGGAGGTGCTCGATCACAGCATGGAGGACTTTGTCCCTGCCTTCCCATTGTTTTTTCTCTCTCAGCAATTTGCAAATTCAGCTGTTCTCTAGGGAAATAACTAGAATCACTGGTGTTGGACCGTGGGGATTACTTCTCTTATCACTCATGGGTTAGGGCAATCCTTTAAAACATGAAAGCAGTGTGCTTCATTTCTTTTTCTGCCCGAACAATTTTGAGCTGTTAATCTCTTCTGTTCATGACACTTTTGTGACCTCCATGCTAGACGATGTTCTGTCTCATATTCTTTCCTGTTAATTCTTTTCTGCTTGGCATAAACAAACATCTACCGACAACCACAATCTCCTGCTTCCCAGACGAGTGTCCAAATCATCAGAAAATCATACCTGTTTTTTTTATTCCATGAATATGTACCCATTTTAGTACAAAGTGGGGCAGTGATTTTGTTACAGATGGGAGTCTCCCATCAGCACACCCCAGAGGCTGACATTGAGGTCAGTTCAGCATATTTCAGAGCCTGATTACTTGTGTGAGAGATGTTGATTGAAATCTTTGCAGTTAATTATGCAAAAGAAGAAAAGCCAGATTTAGCTCATAGCTGCTAAGAGTGTTCAAACTCTGGAGTTTGATCTCCTGGAAGGAAACGGAGCTATTCCACCCATTCTCAGCTCCAGCATTTATCTGCAGTCTCTGCTTTTAAGTCCTGAAAGTGAGTTATTCCATTTCGAATGGAGTAATTTGATTCTCATAACTCTTATTTGTTTTGGCAAAATGAGTCAGAATAAGCTTTCTGTTAAATGTTATGATTTTTATACACTGTTTGCAACAAGAAATCAGTTGTTGGATGTAATTTGCTATCAGCCTAAAGGAGCTGCCTTCAAGTTCTGGCTTTGTGTGGTGCCAGGAGGGGGAGAAAGGAAAATGCCAGATTATTGGAGGATTTTCTTTTTGCATGCTGTGAGCATTGGTTTTGGGGTGTGTTGTGTTGTTTTGTTGGTTTCCTTTCTGTTTGTTTGTTTTGAAAATGGCAAGTTCTCTAGAAAACACTATTATACAATTTATAGTATTGCTATGCAGTTCGCAGAGTTGAGTAACACTTATCTTTAGAGCTAGCAGAATATGAACAAAAATTTTCACCAATAGCATTTTCTGCAGTTAATGAAATAATTGTGCACAATTTCCTTAGTAGTTGTGTATCAATCACTGTTGTGGTCTTTGCTGTAATCCTTCTCCACTGAGATTGTATTTGTGATGCTAATGGAATGTTTTCTATATAAAGATCTACAGAAGGCAGAAACTCTGTTGGGATGAACTTAGCTGACACTTCAGCATCTTCAACCATAGAGCACTGCATCACACCAAAATCAATCATGGTCTGCTACAGCTGAGTCTTTACAATTTGCCAGAGGGCAAATAAACACTCCTAGTGCTAATGTACAGCTGTTAGGAGCTGTAAGAACAGTAGTGACTGTGAAACTCAGTGGCTGAAATACTAAATGATGACTCCTGTAGTGTGTTTTGTGACTCTTTGGAAGCTGTCAGAAAAACATGAATGATGCAACATGTTCATCTTTTGAAAAATGTAGGAAAAGGCAACTCTCTTTTTGTTGTGTGCAACCTTTTGGGGGGGGGGCGGGGCAAAGATAAGTGAGAAAATGTGTACAAATGTTTAAGAGGGAGGAGAGCCCACAGAAAGATGTAAGGAATAACTGAGAGGAAGGGGTATGTGGGAGCATAATTGAGGGCCAGAATGTGAATGACATTCTGTGTGTGAAATGTAAAAGACAGCAGGTCAAAACTAATCCAAGAAGTGAAGAAGTACAAGCAGAAGAAAATAAATGGAAAAACTTCGGCGTAAACACTCCTAAGAAATGGTAGTTATTTACTGAAAGTCTATTTTTTCTGTTTTAAGTGCATAGACAAGATGGTTCTACCACTTTATCTAAAATAAGATATCCTAAGAAGGAAACTTCCAACCCCAAACTTCTTGTGTTCCCACTGAATGTGAAATGTCACACGAGCTTGTGCTGCCAATCCAAGTTTCCCATTTGTGCAATTTTGTTAACATATTAGCAGTACTCGAGACGCATATAATCTTAACTGTCCAATTCTAGCATCCGAAATACAGAATGAGCATGACTTCAGGAATTTTCTGCGCATTCAAAAGGTGCTGATGTTTTTCTGGAAGAATGTCCTAAGTTAACAGAAAACAGTTACTTATAAAAATGGCTGGAGAGCTTTGTAATGTCTCTGTGGGAATTTCTTATGTGCGAGCGAAACATTGGCAAGGAATAAAATTTTGTCTAGGGCATTTCTAGCACCAGATGCTTCAGAAAGCGGGCACTGATATTTTATTTTTACACTTTGGCCTGCTTCTTTCTGTGTTTTTCATTTGCAATATGGAGAATTTTTTTCTTTATTTTTTAATTTTTTTTCCCCCAGATCAAATCACAGAAGTGACATGCACACATCCCTGTGATAACTGGAGTATTTTAGGGAGTGGAAGACCTCCAGAATTACAAGCCATAATTACTGAAAAAATTATTTTCATTTTCTGTGATCTATTCTGCCAGTTTTTCTGGAAGTTAATTTCTTCTGTAGGCAATCAAGAGTATTTAATTTTAAGAAAGTATATTACTCTAGCTATAGAATGCACTGTGTTCTCACTGTACATCATAGTTCAAGAGAAAATTGTTTCATTTGGTTTATTCTTTTTATCACAATAGTCTTTGATGTGCACAAGTGTAGAATACTTGATAGCTGGGCAGCCATAGGATACTGGATTCATCCAGATAATCACTAATGCTTTTCAGTCTGTTAATCCAGGAACTGTAAATGTTCCTGTAGAAATGAACTTTCTTCCACTGTATGTGAAGTTAAGTAACATTTCGGTTTTTACTTGGCACAGCTTCTGAGTTGATGAGGATTCCTTACACATTCCAGCTTTACTGTACGTTGCTCCAATTATAAAACTAGTATCTGTATTGAAAGCGTCTGCAGATTTTTGGACTTCCTGGAATTACAGCAAATGCATAGGCAGCTAAAATGAGCTCAAGATGAGCAGACAGTGTGGAGAAGCATACAGTACTCACAAAGATTAATGCAAGATATTCAGGGTAAATTTGTACTTCTTGTGTTTGACCAGTATGAACTTTTCAGTGGTGGCTTAAAGATTTTTAAGGATCTATTTTGGCTTTGAATCTGAGGAAGGGACAGCTTTGTTAAGAAGGAGAGGGAGGACACAGAACTTAAAGCCTCTGAAGATGTAGTAGCTTACTCTTAGATACTGCTGGCTGGGCTGCTCGCTCTGCTGGCTTCTCCCTGGCTTCTTGGATTTCTGTTCTGCGTTGAGTTACATAATGGATGTTCTCTGAACTCCCACACTTTACACATGCCTTCCCACACAGCCTCTTTCTTTTGCTAAAAAGGGATGGAAGAATTCGAACTCACTTGTTGAAAAGCTTCACACAATGCTGCTGAATCACATCTCAAAATAGGAACAAATTTTCAAATTCTCTTTAAAAAACACGCCAAAACCACCACAAAAAACAGTGAAACAAAACACAACAAGGAAAAAATAAAAAGTCCACAAAAAACCTAACGCACTCTTCAATAAAAGTGACAAGATATTGTAGAAGGGCAAAACAACAGTGAATCAACTCTTAATTCTTGCAGCATCAACCTAAAATAAAGCTTGTAGGTTAGCTGTCATTTTAAGAGTAAAAATCTGCGATGCAGTTCACATAGCTCCCAGATGGCAGCAGCTAACAGTGGACAAGTAGCACAGATACTTGCTAGTCAGAAGAGAATTGCATAAAAACCCACTTTACAATAAATATAGCTATGAAAGCTGGAAAATTTCCAGTTGACTCTTGCATGTTTGTCTTTGTGGCTTACAGCTAGACCTGAATGGAAGAGGGTAAAGCCCATTAGCAAGACCTTACACTTGCCAAATTCCAGTACCTGTCATTTCGAAGATTGTCTTGATATTTTGGGGACATGGGAATCTTTACATTGCTGGGGACCAAGGTATAGCAGTCTGACAAATATGTACTTTATAGCCAGTTTTAGATATACTTAGAAAACCAGTGCAAATTCACATTCTCAAAGTGTGAAAGCTTATTAGAGCACATTTAAAGTGCAAGAAGACCTTGCCAGACTGAAGTTGGAACCTGTAAGCTTTATTTGGTTGATAGTAATTTGCCAGGTGATATCAAAGTCTTCCAGTGTCTTAAGCACCACCGCTTTTTAACCTGGAACTTTCGCTGGTTTCTTCTGGTGAAATAAACTACACATAGTCTCATCTCTTCATTTTTTGCTTGATTTTCTCACTGCGATGACTAAGACTCCTGGTTTACTCCTTGTGCCTTCAAGGTCCCTATCCTTGTGTCTCTCTACTAGAACTTTCATGCCTAATGGCTCTTTCCCTGCCCTGTATTTTGCTTTCCAGGGAGTTTCACAGGTGGGTGTACTTGGTTTTTTTTTCTCTAGGAGAGATCATTTCTTCCCTCTCTCAAGAACATAGCAGCTGCACCAGGTAAACCGTAGGCACAAGTCTTTGTGTTACAGCATAATTAAGATATACTGAGGACACTGGGGGAAGAAAAAAATGTCATCCTACTGTACCCTTACAATGCCGAAAAGCATTTTTTTTTTCTCAGTAAATGTTTTCAGGTGGCACATACCAGACTAATTTGGGAGGAGGGACTCAGTGCCTTTGGAATCTGTCCGGAGTTCAGTTATTGCTCCTTTTTGTTTTCTGGGCAGACTTGTAGAAACCTGTTTGTTCTCTCCTGAGAAACAATGTTCACAGAATAGTCGCATAGTTCCTGTGTTAGTACAAAGTCTCTTGATATTTTTTTTTCAAGAATTTTCCATGACATATCCAGGGAGGTAGCTTATTTTTTGTCTTTTCTAAACATACATTGTACCAGCAAAAGACAAGGCTTTCTGCATACCATTGTTCTTCAGAATTGACAGTATTCTTCAGTGTATATATTTATACATCTAGCACTGTACATGAATAATGAACTATACATGTGCTTCCCTGCAGTAATTTTCCGAAAGGATTTGGGATCACAGTTTTTCAAATGTAACTCCTTCTGTTTTTTCCTTCCTAGCTCTGAAACTCTCATTCTGAAGTTCTTTATATTTTTGACCTCTGTTCACATGGTGTTTTGAAGGGTTTCAGGTAGATCTGTTCTACTGCTTGTAAGTCCAAATGCATAACCCACCCTGCCTGAGTTTTTCTTATTAAAGTTTTCGTTAGGTCTCTGTCACATTTGTCACCTGAGTGTATGTGGAGAAAATGGGACCTTAAATACCCCAGGACATGTTTGTTTACAAACTCTTTTCTAGCTAGGATACCACATGCAAACAATAGTTGCAACATCTTAATCCCCACTTGTTGCATGGGCAGACAAGGATTCCTTCTCTACGATCTTACTGCGAGTGATTAACATACAAGAGGAATTGTTCTTCATGACACTTGAATTATTTTCTTGGTCATCCTTAAATTCTAGTTGGTTACTAGTGTTCCTTTTCAGTACTTGAAGAGTTTTGCTTATTTTCCCCAGAATGGCCTATTTTTTTCATTGATAGTTGAGAAGCTTTTCATGGTTTAAAACAGTGCAAGGAGTTAAAAGCACTGTGACTGACTCACCCGCTGGCTACATCTTAACGAGTTTACACAAAATCAGAGTCCAATTATACACTGTGTTTGTTATCAACTGCAATGAGAAGATGATAAGGAAAGAATGGCCCAGAGGGTAGGGACTGCATATGCTATGATGGTTGGTGGTAAAAACATTGATAACATTTGAGTTTTGTTTTTAAGTTTAAAGGGAAACTTGTAGTTTTGGGGTGGGTTTTTCTATGTACAAATAAAAACCCTACTGTTGTGTAAGACTCTGTCAGGCATTTTTGCTGATTAGCTGTAGCAATCTCTATGTAAGGACTACCGAGTATGCCATTCGTCAGATGTGCTGTCTGATTGTTTTGTGGGTCATAGTGAAGCATTGACCTGTGAATTCCAAACTCATGTAATGCATGTTTTCCCATTCTGGAGTATCATATCTACATGCTCCTTGTTTTAAAAAAAATCAGTAGAAAATCTACACTGACCTTGAATATTTATATTTGTAACTTCTCAGTTAATTTTGGAATGCAGAAATATATTTTGTACCATTTGGCAGTGTTTGAAACTTCCTTTTGAGGGCATAAAATGTGATTTCATTCTTGAATTCTGGTTCCTTGTAACTTATTGTTTAAGACCTCTCATTATTGGTACAGTCAGCTGCTTAATGCAGGATGCAAATGAAGATCTTTCATGTAAACTGCAATCTAGGAAACAAAACCAGTAAAATAAATGTGTTTGTTTCTCATCTTTAGTATTGATTAGTAAGTCCGATTGCATCTGTCAGTAATTTTTGACTGCCATGTAGGACTGATCAGAGCAGTCAGTTTGCCATTGGCAGGGTGTTGAGGAGCCTCATATGGCTTGTTTGTCAGATGCAGGTGTCTGCCAGTTTAGGTCCATAAAGGGAAAAAAGCTGCTACCATTACCACTGAAGCACTCTCTGTATTAGAGACAAAAAAACCCCGTTAATTATGGGGCTTGAGTATAAGAATAGCAGGAAGACAATGGGAGATGGCTGTAAACCCTTGTCCACCTTGTGTGTTGCTGGCCTACAGCATTCCGAACATCCTTCTCATCTACCTACCATCTGTTTATCAGGAATCTCAAAAGTACATTTGCACAGCAGCAGGAATGTATTGCTCTCAGCTGGCTTCCTCTGCCAATAGATTTTCTTCCTGCAAGAATTTGTCACGTTAATATAATTATTGTTTTTTCTACCATATCTGAATGTCTTTGCACGAACTTAACTAAACTATGACTTGTGTCTCCGCCTCATTCTTTCTTTATACTGGCTTCTCATAGCATTGATAAAACGATGTCATGGCAATGTTTGCATCTTTCCTGTACCCTCCCCTGCTTCAATTTTACTTCCATGCTATTAGTTCCTCTTCAAGTGTAATGGTAAGATTTGATTAGCTGAAGCAAAACCACCATGTACATATGAAATGGAGCCCAGGACCAACTCCAGCCTGACACATCACAGCTGTTGGAGATTCCTGCTCCAGAGGGTTCATGCCCTGCTGTCCTGCAGGGAAAGAACCTTCTGTTGCTGCAGGCAGAGATCTAAGAAACCCACATGACAGGCTGAACGTGCCAAACTCCTGGTGCTTGCTGCTGTTGTTGTTTTGTTTTCGTTGGAGTCAGTCTTCTGGGGTATATTTTATTCATGGCATAAGGGAAAAGCAAAATAGCTCTATTAATCATATCTTCTCCCTTTAAAAAAGCACCCATACTCATAATAGGAAAGAAGTCTCATTTTGGATTAAGAATTAATAGAGTGCTGTGTTCTCTGCAAAATGTGATTTAGATTCAAAGACCACTGAATGCCTTACTGTATATTTGAAGACATAAACCAATTAGTTTTCCAGTGCAGCTCCATTACAACATTCTGGTGGCTCAAGGTGGTGCTACAATGTAGATGTTGAACAATTTGGTGTGTCAGAAGACCTCAGCAGACCACACAGCCTGTGCTGTGAACTTTCTGTCTGTAATGAGCAAGAGAATCCGGGCAAGAGCAGTGCTGCCATGCTCCAGCAATACCTGCATAAACAAAGTCATCAGGACTCGGGATAAGGTGGTGTGGGTCAGAATAGCACTGAGAAGTGACCGTCCTGTTGATGATGCAGGAGTTCCATTCTCAGATCGGGTAAGGAGCACGATGTATCTGGACCTAAAGTGTAACTCTTAAGTTGATATTAGAAAACAATGGACAAATGAAGTAAGCCTACTGGAGAAGCTGCTGTTTCTTGTGTCCTTGGACGCATAGATATCCAAAGTTAGGTGTCAGTTCATGTCTAACTTGCTCTGTTTCTACCCATTTTAGGTGTTTTCTACAAGCTGTGTTATATACCCATCTCAAATAACTACCTCTTCCATGCATTGCAGTATCTAATTTGTAGCGTGCACTTCTTAGCTTTCTCTCAATTTCTTTCCCAAATCTTTATCAGTGTAGTGATTTGGCAATTTTCTGTTCAGTTTGTATGCCAATCATCTAGTGATCTCCAAAGCGACTGAAGAGCCAACTCCACATTACAAGGAGCAGTATTTTTGTTACCGTTCTCCTACAATGCTTTAAGGAAGCTCTTAGTAATAAAATGAAAATAGTAAACCATTTTACTGTTTTACATAAAACTATCAACATGAAATATCTCTGGGGAAAAATTCAAACAAACAAAAACCACAAAACTTTGAGTTATGTTGTTGGTTTTCTGAAGCACAATGAATGCAAAGCTTCCAGTTTCTCTGAGGCCTGATTTTTGTGCAAGACATTGGTTTGTCCAGGGGCCTGAAGTTGGGATTTGAGCCAAATAAAAATCTTTATTATTGTTCCGATTTAGAATCAATTTTACATTTTATTAGAAAGGAAACAACATTTTTTTTTTAGAAACATTTTTTTTATCCTTTCAGATAAGTCTCAAAAAGAAAGATTTTGTTGTTGTTGGGTTTTGGTTGTTGTTGTTGTTACATAGGGGCTTATTTAATCCACAAGTGTATTGTGGGTGGAAGAAGCACCTGGTGGTTAATTCATTATTTTTAAACCAAAGAAGATAGTTACAGTAAGTGGAACAGACATGACATGGTTTGTTAAGTCTCACCCCTTTCTTAAAAAATTCCTTAAAACATAGTTTAGAGACACGAAAAAAGCCCTCTTCCCTTCCTTCACTCTTAAGAAAAATCTCAAGGTCCAAACCAAATGTAAGGAACAAACTTTTAAAATTAGAAACACAGAGGAATAACAGAAATGTTTAGTTTAATGTAATGCAATTATTTACTTTTACTCATGCAGGATGTAAAATTACTTTAATTGACTTTGAGGGTGAAAGGACTTGAACTTGCAGTTTATTTTTGGTGTTCTCAGGAGGAAATTCTGTTTAAATTCTCTTAGTAGCAATGATTCATGCTTTTGGAGTTGGGTCCTTAGCTTAAATTAGTGTGTCATTGATGTTTATATCCTGTGAGTTTCCCATCCTCCATCTTTTGCATTCTGCTTAATTAAGCCCAGAGACATAATAGCAAACCCTTTAAAAAAACCCACGGACTTGGAACCCAAGGACAACCACATGGTGGCAATTCAAAGGCAGAATGAGAAGAATCATTCCATTGCAGTCACTGAATTCATGTTTTGCTACAGCTGCTTCTCCACAGGAATTTCTAGCCAGTGTACAGAACTGGAAGGACTGGGAGTTTATCTGTGGTTTGTTGTTTTTTTTTTTTTCTTTTTAAAGTTGTATGTAATAGCCACTTGTTAATTCTGATACTTTCTACAAGAAAATTGGGAGTCTGCTATTTATGAACATTTCTTAAACTGCAAATATATTGGTCTGACAGATACTTCGGGTACATCTAATGCAACTGTTATCCTCTTAGAATACGGAAGTTAATTGGTTTTAATATTTATATTTTAAATTCAGGGGGCAAATTATAAGAATAAAAATAGAAAATAGTGTACCTGTGACTGTGTCCCAAAATAAGAAATAAATATATTAGAGTTCTGTCTACCCCAAATTAATTCTGATAACTGACAAGAGCTTTCTTACAGCCATCTGTTATTAACCTTCAGAAGGTTGCATTGGCCAAAGTTTGTGAACTGCTGATTCAGGGCACTGTGATTTTTCAGTACCAAGATTTAATATAGTTCAAGTAAAAGATGTTTGCACCAATTTTTATATTTATATATGCTTTTGAATAATATAGCTGTAAATTTTTCTTTGACTCATTCTATTTTGTTTTTCAAGTGGAAATGATTCTTCTCTTTTCCAAATGAGATTATGTACTACTTCATTTAAGTCTCTGATGACCATCAAAGACTTCGACAGAATATAATACTATAAGTTCTTGTTAAATTTCTTGTTACCACTGCTAATGTTGTGAGTGCAAGAAATAGCAAACCACTCTAAAACACTCTAAAGAACCTAAAACAAGATCTAGAAAATTTGCATTTTGAAAATATATTGTTCTATTTAATTCCTAATTCAGAGATTATTTCAAATCTTAGTCCTAGTAATGCCAAGAACTTGCTAGTTTTTTGTTCCTTTCTAGATGCTTATTTTCTTAGCCTCAGAGTTCTGACCTCACTTGAATACGAAAGACTTGTCTACTGCTTCAGGGCACTCCCTGCCCACAGAAATCACTGGCTTTTTTGGCAGGACAAATTCTGACTTCAGGCAGCTGTGGCTAGAAGGCCCTCCCATCGTTGACCAGTAATCCAGTATCAGACACTATTCTAGGCAAGGTGTTTAATTTCCCTTCTCTAGGATGGTTTCTGAATTGCATTCCACTCTTTAGCACGCAATATGGAAAAGCTGCAGTAAGTGATAGGCAGTTCCTAAGCTGGTTAGCAGTGCCAGAAATTAAATTTCAGTCTATCATTTGTAGTAGGCACAACTTTCTGTTCCAGCTTTGTGTTCTGTTGTATAACTTGCTTCAGCTTCTAAGGGCATCTGAAATTGCTGATCAGATTACCCTGTTCTCTTGCAATATTAAGGTACTTATGCTGTCAGAAGTTCTTGTATTCCACTTAGACCAATTTTCACACTACCTTACCAGTCAGGTAGCAAGTAGACTCAGTGGGGGCTGGTCATCTGTTCAGGTTAAAACACACATGGGGAAAGGATTGTGATGGAAGACTGACCAAAGACGATCTACAGCTTATCAGTTCATGTATTTTAGAAGTAACTTTGGCATCACTGTTGGTCAGGGTTGCTGGTGAACATGAAGTTTGAAAAGCATAGCTTCTGCAGGAGCTGAAACCACAGGTAGGGAGTAGCACAGCATCCCAGAGTGTCTCCCTCTGCCAAATGAGATACTTTAGTAACCTTGCCTCATTATCTTGGAAGACTGCTTATACTGGGTGATACAACTGATCTGGACTAAACTTAACGTGGTATAGTGATAATGTCTTGCTCCACAGCAGCAGTCCTGTATCTTAAGCCTCAGAGAACATCAGTCTCCCATTCCTGTAACCTTAGTGAGTAGCTCTAATTTCGTACATATTGAAAGTTATTCAAAATAAGGAGAAGAAAATATGCAAATACTTGTAGGTACTGGTCATTTTTGTTAAAATGAAAGGAAGCTGAGAACATACCTGCACTTGTAAGTGCTGACCATTTTTGTTGCAATAAAAACTTTATTAAATAATAGATTTTTAAGAGTGTCTGGGAAGAAGGACAAATAAGAACCTCTCTATGAATTTGCATAGCTTACTTCAGAAGGAAAATGGGTAAAACCCAGAGATAAGTTAGAAGTGCTGCGTGATGCAAATGTTTGAGGGCCCTAATACCCTTACCCATCGTTATTCCTGGGGACATTTGCAGGAGTGAAAGTTGAGCACTTGAAAATGTGCCTTTGTCCCACTGTCTCCACGTATGTGATATCAGGCCTTTACAAGCTCCTCATATGGTGCTTTTGTATTGAGCTTTACATATGTGATATACTACATTAAAAGTAAACTAAGACATATGCTTCTAATTCCTAGTTTTACTATTCTTTCTCTTTTTAAATCTGCTCAGTTATGGTACCTTATGATTGAATGTTGCAGAAATGCTACCACTTTTCATACCTTTCTCATGTGTCAACACAAACCACAGAATTAATATTTTGAAGTTGTGGTGAAATAGTTTATGCAAGACAACATTGTTGAATACAGCTGTCAGTATCATGATAGGAATTTTTGTTGCTGTGCTTAACCAACCCATTTCATGCTGAGAAATAGTATTTCCTTAGTCCATGTACCCTTCATGAGGTTTTTTATTCACTTACAAAACTATCTCAGGTGGAGGACAGGTTTAGCTGGCCTGCTCGTCTGTGTATTTTGGGAAGAAAAGTTTGACTGCTGTGATCTGCTCCCAATCCAGCGCTAAATGATGACAAGTCCAGATAAAACAGAAGACCAGGTTGCACTTGGCCTCTTTGTCTGCTCCAGTATAGTGGCAGCAGTTGTCCCCAGGTAGCAGGTGAGGAGTTTTGTTCGCTGCCCTACTGAGACTCATATGTTAATGACCAGAGAATCACAAAGTAATGCTTGTGGAATTTAATGCTGCAAAGTTTTGAAGTTGTTGTGCTTCCTCCCTATCACAGTTGCAAAGCTCTCTGTTACAAATACAAAAGGTGTAGAATCAATGCAAAATATGTCATTAATATGTTGATAAATGCTTAAAACTACACACAGTCTGCAGAACTAATCATAATTTGAATATGATCTGTCAAGCTACTATATCAAGAAAAAACCAAGCTATTTCTTTAACTCTTGGCCTGCTGTAATCATTAATAGGTATCTTTTGTGATTTATTTTAATTTTTTTAATCTGATTTACAAAGATTTAACAAACAAACAAAAAACCCCCCAAACATAGTGCCGTTAAATTTGATACATACTTGAGGGAGAACAGAAGTTGAAACAAAACTGAAATATTGCTTATGTACTTAAGGTTGAAATCCTGCTTATTGTATCATGTCTGTAAACTTCGTGGTGAATGTGCAGGTGAAATTTTGCCCCTGGTAGAAGCTGCACAGGGAACAGAGGGATGTTAACTGTGTGTTTGCTGTAGCAATGGAAAAATAATCCGAAGTGTCTGCAACCAAGTGTGCTGTGTATGCTTTTACACTGAAGTGTGTGCCATGCAGAGCAGCCACCAAATACAGAGGGGTTGGGGGATCATGACATGACAGCATAGATTAGAATCTCTGAGATATTCCTTAGTGCCCTGCATAGCTTTATTGTTTATCTTGCATCATTGGTAAGTTAGAGAAGCACAGAGTACTTGCTACTTCATGTGCAGGTAGTACAGAGATACTGTCTTCTCAAAGGAGCTGGGGATTCAGATCATGTCAGACAATTCTTTGTTTATATGAGCAAAGTGCAGAGCACAGTTCATTCTCAGTGAGGAGAAAGACAAGAATAAAATTAAATATGTGTTTTGAGCAGATGATTCAAACCAGCAGGTTGTAATTTGCCTTTATAGCTCCAGGATTATTGTGTGAAGAATCTTTGGAAAACAGATTTGATCTGCCTTTTTATATATTATTTTCTGCTCTGTACTGCATTCTGTTTAGTGCTTACTCACTGTGTTGTATCTAAAGTAGATTTTTTTTTTTTAATTTCCAGTTCCTTGTCAGTTAATGTTTGCATTTGATTTGTGTCATCACTGTTGTTGCTGGGGTAGCAGGTTATGATTTCTGCTGTTAATAATGCTACCACTACTCCAGTTTCCAGAGTAGGAGGAATTGGTGAACAGTACTTGTACTATGGATTGATTATCTTCAGGTTAAGGAACAAAAATAGGAAGGTGATTATGTAGTCAAACACTACAGAGAAGACTTTCAGCTGTAGTTCAGATTGTAGCTTTAACACTTATTTTGATTTTTACCTCCAAATTATACTTAAAAGATACAGTTTGTGGAAGACCTCCAGAGGATTGTGTGTGTGTTGTGTTTGTTTTGTTTTGTTTTGTTTTTAAATCATCACCACCACTACCTTGACCACACCCCAGAACCTCAACCACCCACAACAGCCTTTTTAGTCCAGTGGATACCACTTGAATTTAATCTTTACTTGTGGGACTGATCTCCATGAAGATGTTGAAGGCCTGAGGAAAGGCTGGTGCAATGGTAGGAGTTTTTGCTCCAAGGCATTTTGTTGGACCGAGAAGTGTGTAGATGTCTGCCTTTTATTTGCTGCCTTTTGCTTTTTCTTCTTTCTTCACTGTTTTTTCTCTGCACAATGTAATTTCAGAAAATGGATAGACTATGCCTCCAGTTCTAATATAGTCAAGAAATTATAAAACTGGGCAGATAACTGTAATAAATGGGCGAGTTAGTTTATGATGTCTAGTGACTTTTAATATACATTCTAATACAGAACAATGACCTCAGAGAAGCAGTTCTGAAAGTTGCGGTAGTAACAGGTTTATATTTATGAGAATATTTCTGGGCAAAAGAGCTAAATTTTAAATCAAATTCATTTCTTTAAAATGTCACTGAGCCTTCTTGATTTCTGTCTGTGGTGTTGGTACAGGTTGGTCTGAACCAAACTGTAGCCTTTTTCTTCTGTTAGCTTTCTTCTCAGAATATTTGTCTCAAGATTTGGATGGGGTCTGACAGTTATAAATTAAGATGTTTTTCCTAATTGCTGTACTCAAGAATTAAGTGTTCTACACTAAAAGAAAACAGAGTTCTCTTTGGCATTCTCCTTTTATCATAACCAGTCTGACTGGGAAGACCTGTGACAGAATGACAAGCCCAGCACAAATACAGACTCTTCTGAATTTTTTGCGTTTTCACGATCAAGTAGTTTTGTATCAAATAATGTGTGTACATAGCCTGTACATATACATGGTTCATTGCTGCTCTATCTAAAAACCTTAGACGTGCTACTAAGTGATGTGACTAACAGCACTGGGCAGTGATTCTTTGTAAGTACTACACTGAGTACTGGTGATAATGGGAGGGGTTTAGGAACTGGAACCCAAAGGGCTGAGTGTCAGGGGCTGTTTTCAAGAAGAGGAGAAGTGCACTGTGCTTGCAACAGTGGGAAATTTATTTCCCTAAGTCCTGATAAGTGCTACAATACCCTCTAGTTCACCTTTCAAAACTGAAATCAGAGTACAAAGCATCCTGATGATAACCATGGAAATGGGCAGTGTCTGTGGTGAAAACCCACAGCTAGTAAACTGAAGGAGACCATGTAACCAGGACAGAAAATATGAATTATAATTACTACATTTCCTTCACAGGCAAGAGCCATCTGTGAGAGAAACTTTTTGATCTACAGTAGATAGGAGAGGGCATATCTATTCAGTTGTGACAATGTTTAAGTGCAAACATAATCTGTGAGAGAAAAGAGGAGTATATTTCCAAGTGTTCATGCTTTGCAGATGGGCTAAAACAATAAACAGAATGCTGAAGTGAGGATAATAGCTCCTGAAAGCATACTGAGATTGTAACTGGTGACTGAACTGTGCTGACTGTATCTACCAAGACAATTTTATTCTTAATGTGTTCCCTGTTGCTTCACTTGTTTTGTTCCATTGAAATATCTATGTCGTGGAGAAAAGTTTAAAAATGCTATCCAAACTATGATTCCAGCTGCTCACCTAGTCTCAAATAATTTTTTAAGTTGAATGCATTTGTTTCTGTCTAACATTTGGTATTTTTATTCTAACTGAAAAATAAATCTGTTCCTTTATTGTGGTTCCAGAAGCAAGTACTTTTAATCAGATTCAGAGCTCTCTGTATGATGGAAGTTCGATCTCTGAAGACACATATTATTTGACATGAATGTGAATAGTAGAATTCCCTATTTTACCAAGTTGAATGGCTTGCTGGTCTCGGGATATGACTAAATAAAGTGGTAGCCCCAATGTTTTCTTTTGAAGATGGATTTGGAGAGGAATGTAAGCCAACAATGGGGACTCCACTGCTTCCCTTTGTCAAAGGAATACTGTTTATTTTGTTATTATAGTCTAGTTGCTCAGTGTTCCACCTTCGATAAAGAATCTCACAAGTATCCCATGTTAACAGTGAGCTGTTGCCCAGCACACAGTCCACTCTGGTTACCTGTTGCTATACTTCAAGTAAGTAGTGGTTTCATCAATCACAGAATCACAGAATCACAGAATGTTAGGGATTGGAAGGGACCTCGAAAGATCATCTAGTCCAATCCCCCTGCCAGAGCAGGAACACCTAGGTGAGGTTACACAGGAAGGCGTCCAGGCGGGTTTTGAATGTCTCCAGAGAAGGAGAATCCACAACCCCCCTGGGCAGCCTGTTCCAGTGTTCTGTCACCCTCACTGAGAAGAAGTTTCTTCTCACATTTAAGTGGAACCTCTTGTGTTCCAGCTTGAACCCATTACCCCTTGTCTTATCATTGGTTGTCACCGAGAAGAGCCTGGCTCCATCCTCGTGACACCCACCCTTTATATATTTATAAACATTAATGAGGTCACCCCTCAGTCTCCTCTTCTCCAAGCTAAAGAGCCCCAGCTCCCTCAGCCTTTCCTCATAAGGGAGATGCTCCACTCCCTTCATCATCTTTGTGGCCCTGCGCTGGACTCTCTCCAGCAGTTCCCTGTCCTTCTTGAACTGAGGGGCCCAGAACTGGACACAATATTCCAGATGAGGTCTCACCAGGGCGGAGTAGAGGGGAAGGAGAACCTCTCTGGACCTACTAACCACCCCCCTTCTAATACACCCCAGGTCCCATTGGCCTTCTTGGCCACAAGGGCACAGTGCTGGCTCATGGTCATCCTGCTGTCCACCAGGACCCCCAGGTCCCTTTCCCCTACACTGCTCTCTAATAGGTCATTCCCCAACCTGTACTGGAACCTGGGGTTGTTCCTGCCCAGATGCAAGACTCTACATTTCCCCTTGTTATATTTCATTAAATTTTTCCCCGCCCAACTCTCTAGCCTGTCCAGATCTCGCTGGATGGCAGCAGAGCCTTCTGGCGTGTCAGCCACTCCTCCCAGCTTGGTGTCATCAGCAAACTTACTGATAGTACACTCAATTCCCTCATCCAAGTCATTGATGAATATATTGAACAGTATTGGTCCCAGATTTTTCTGCACAAGTCATTTTTCTGCATAGTCAGCTGTTGCTTGAAGTCTCAAGCTACTTTCCTCTTAATATCAACACTTTTTTTGTCTTCACATGTACTGTTGTTTGAGTTACGTCAGCACGAAAGCACCATCAGAGCAATTGCCTTGAGTTTGAGTGCTAGAATTCAATAAATAAAACTAGGAAGATTTAGGCTTAATTCAGGAGAGATTGTGATCCTTGTTAGTAATCTTTATTACGTCTGAATTACTAGTTTTAGAATTATTACACTATTCTCGTCAGACACTTTAAAACTAAGACCACTTTACTCACCAGGCTCTTAAAGTTTTACAGTCCCTGCAAGATCTTCTTGCCTGCTGATGTTAATCCTGTGCCAGAATTCATCTTTTTTTCCCCAATGCTTGTTACAGCAATTTTTATGAAATACCTCGACCACCCAAGATGCTTCTACTGAATTTTTTCAAAATCTTGTAAGAATATGTATATCACTTATTCTTGCCTGAACTAATTCAACGGTGTGCTGTCAGTTAGAAAAAGACTGCAAAAACAATGGGGTTTGCCATAGTCAATACCTCAGTACAAATCTCTTGCAACCAGTACACTTAACAGCTGGGGTAACTTTTCTTCATGTAGTTATGCCTGAGGTACTTCGGTATTGGAAAGCACTTTTGAATTTGTAGAATGGTGTGTGGATCACTGTCTGGTTATTGTTTTCAGAGTTGATCAATATTTTGTATGCTTGAGAGCAAAAGCGTACTTGCTTTGAGCACTGATGACAAAAAAGGACCCTGACGCTTGAAATTTCATTAATCATAATTCATACGGAAGTTTGGATGTCATTCAGTGACTAATTAATTAAGGAAATGTCAGGTTTTACATGCATGAAGTCAACTGATGTTAGATGTAGCAGCAATATCTAGTAGAAGCAATAAGTGGAAAGAAAAGGTATTTTGTTGCAGGAAAGTGTTTTGTGGTGATATGTCCTGCTTAAATTTCAATAGGTCTTTTAGACTTCATAGACTTAAACTGCCATGAGCAGTCAGAACAGAGCTTAACTTCATCTGTATTTCTGTGTATATTCATATAAAGGAATGCCTATTCCAGTCCAGGAAGTCCATTGGTAACTAACTAACATTCAAACCAGATGTGAAGAGTAGAAGCAAATAAACAAGCTTCCCCCTAATAAAAATGCCAAGTGCCTAAGTCCTTATCTCATGCAAATGGAGAAATGTTAAACCACCATATTTGTGTCTTAGAATGGTCTTTTTCAATCTGAGACACTTCTTTCAAGGCCTGTGGTTTGTACTGTTAACACTCTTTAAGAAAATAAACTCCAGAAACTCTGCAACACGTGGGTTTTGTTGTGGTTTTTTTTTTTCTTCTTTTATTTTTTCTTTAGGGCTCTGTTTTTGAGTACTGCTTAATGATTTTCAATTTGGTCATGATTTGAATCCATGTAAACTTTGACAATCTCAGACTGTGAAACTCCTTGCTGCAGGATGTTGTGAACGTGAAAGGTCTGGATGGGTTCAGAAGGAGACTGAAAAGGTTAATGTAGTGAGAGCCAATATACAGAGCATTTCTGGCTCAGGCTCTGAACAAAAACAGAGTCTGAGGAGAAAAACTATTATATTCTTTGCCTTGTCCTAAGACTCTTCTGTAGGTGTCTGCTTTATGCCACTGTGGGGGAAAAAGGAGAGACTACAGTGCTACAAACTCTATGGTGCTACAATGGATTTAGGTTCAAGTACAGCTGCTGCTACTTTCTTAAGGCTAGGCAGAAAAAAGAGAAGGATTCCTTTGCAACACCATAATGCTCTGCTGCTGATTTTTTTTTTTAATGGGGATCTTGGAATAAGCAAAAGCTACTTTTTGTCTCGATTAGCTATCTGAGAAATTGCATGAACACGTATCTTGTAGTAATACATAAACATTATTTTTAAAACTATATTAGCCTTACAAGAGAAAGTATTTGTATTTGTTATCTCTTACAAAGCACATGGAGAAACACAGAAAAATGCATCTTGCTATATTATTGTGTTACATAATATATAAATCTGAATTTCTTTGTTTTGAACACAGAATATTATAGAAGTGTCAAAGGTGCTGTGGCTTGATAGCTTTTGCCAGCAGATAAATGCATCCTGATTATATTTAAGCATAAGCAGTAACTGATAGTTCAGTGCATCTACGCATGTATAACTCATCCTCCCTAGGTGCAGGTACTTGTGCACAAATTTTCCATATTCTAAGAAAATTCGGGGAAAAAAATCTCTGAACCAAAACCCACTCTTTCCCTGTTATCTTAGAGGTGGTGGCAGCTGAATGGTAGCAGTGTGAACAGAATTTGAGGAGTGATTGGAGGTGGTGATGACACCTCCTCTGGCAGTGTCTTTGGGGGCTGTTGCCTGTCAGCGGCTGCAGTTTCCCATCTCTTTTAGGTGGTGGAATGGGAACATGTTCCTGCACTTCAGCTGTGACCCACTTCTCAGTGGGGTTCTTTGTGCAATACCTGCCTGTATTGGAGGTAACAGGCTAACGCCTTAGAGTGTGGAGCAGAGAGCAAACTGTAGCTATTATAAACTGCTACAAGATTTGCCAGAATCTGATTTCTAAATCCATTTCGCCCTTCTATCTTGATTCTGGAACTAGTACATCTTGTCTGCTCTTGCTTCTTCTAGTGTATGGTCTTGAGTGTGTCGTGAGAATTGCTGTCTCCCTGGTGAAACCCCTAGCACTTATTTCTGCTGCTTGCATATCCTGTTCAGATGGACAAAGCAGAATCTGGGACCTACTTGAGGACTTGGGCAAAGCAAGGAAGGTGTTTTCTTTAGTGTGCACCATTTTTATTGTCTCTCGATTGACTTTCCAGGTAAACTGTCTTTAAAACTTGTATTTTCTACATCTCTTTTTTTCTGAGTATTCCATTGTTGGTGACACTGTATCTGAGTTAGTAGATTCACTAGAATGCTCTTTATCGATGTTTCCTCAGACATTTCTGAGGAAGAAATTATAAGAAATATTGTTTCTTTCACTAAATTCTCCTCCTGCTTTCTAGATTTCAACTCTTGCTCCGAGCAGATTTTTGAAATCAGTTTCTAGCTAATATTGTCATGGTCTTTGCACCTGGAACTTGAAGCAGAGCTTGGAAAGGCTGCTAAAATTTATGAACCTACTTTGCAGACCTTTGAAGTTTTTCTTGGCTAACATGCTTTTTCTCCCATGTGAGAGATCAGGAGGCTGTCTCCTCAAGTCTTCTTTTTTTTTCTTTTCCTCCCCCTCTTATGTCATATGTGACTGACGAACTGATTAAATTACCATTTTCAAAGGTTTTTTTAGTCCATTTTGGATTTCATGTGGAGATAGTTCTCTCTCAACTTTGCAAGGCCTCTATTAGTATGCTACTTTACAAGAATTTTATATCAACAGTCTGAAGAAGCCTCAATGGAGTAATGAGGAGAAAGAGCCCATTTTAGAGAGACCACTGTTTGTTGACAAACATTTTTGACTTGTGCTAATATTTTAATGAAGTATTGGGTGAAAGATGATGACAATTAGAGAACTGTAATACCTAAGTGTTTAATAAAATAGTGGAAATCTGTGAAGATCCAAATTTCTGCTTAAGGAGGACCTCAGCAAACCCATTTTATTCAACTTAGGTCTTGTAATAGCTTCCTCCCTCATTCCTGCCAATAAATGACTTGCCTTGCATGAAAGCATTGGTGGAACTTGTTACTTATATGTACCTTAAGAATGCAAATGCATGTTAAGCAAAACTTACAGAAAACCCTTTTTTCCATGTTTCTGCTGTTTAACAGTATCTCTTTAAAAAAAAAATTTTAAAATCCTTGAAATTTGTACAATGTGGTGTTCCTTACAAATGTTAGAAAAAGCGACAAGTGTGAAATAAACTGTTTAGCAGAGCATGGAAAGTTTGTTTCTTCTTTGAATTACTTCATTAGAAGCTTTAGTGCTTCCTGGGTATATTGTGTGTGCTTTTTCAAATAAGCTGCAATCTTAAAAGTTATAATGCACCCCATTTCCCATTTTGGTGATGATTTGAGTTTGTGTTGTTCTACTCATCTGCTCTAAAATTCTCTGTATCAGTGTGTTTAAAATTCAATGTGTTTCCATGTAGGATATTTTAGCTTGAAATTTCATTTAACAATTAGCATTTACTAATGTTATTTTCTGCAGGAGCCAGGCAGTCAGCCTGTCTGACTTGCAGCGACAATTTTCAAGACTAATGAAGCCAATTATTATGTCAGTGTAAAACAAATTTAAAGTAAAAAGTCTCTAGATCCTATGTGAAAGTTGGTAAGCATTGATTACATTTTACCTTTTCTATTTTAGTTATCCATATGCATTTCTGTCTCTGAACTCTGATTTCTTTTATGTTTTTGCTGGTATCTTACTGTGGAAACAGGCTGAAGACAGCTTATGCATTCAGTTAAAAGGGAACAGTGCCCCAAATGTCTCTTCTATCTAAGTGAACAGAACATCTTGGTTGCAGAGACACATCATATGAAGGAATATTAGAATTTTTAAAGGAAATAATAAAAAAAAATCCAGCAATGGGAGTGTGAACTGGCATGCTTAACAAAATGAATCAGGCAGAATGAGTGGCTAGATTAAGGAATATGAAATAATTATTGTTGTACAGTTTGAAATTTTAAAAAGGTTTTACGACAGAGGGCATTTTACAACTAACAAATAATAGTGATTCATACCAGCTCAGGGAAATAGGAGAACAAATGTCTGGAGTATTTCAAAGTGAGAGTTTTCAAGCAGGGATAGATTAAGTGTGATGTTAGAAATCAGAGTGCAAATGCATATGTGTTACCACTAATGCTCCCTGAATTTTATTCAGTTATCAGGAGCCCTTTGCTCCCTTCTGCTCTGGGGATATTGAAGTGCCAGATGCAATGGAAGAGGAATAGATGGTAAAGTCAGTACTCAAGTTCACAGCAGTTCTGCCTTGATTTTATTGTTTGGTCACTGTGGGATTTCAAGACAGAACTGACAGATTGAAGAAGCAGCTATGGTGTAAATGTGTCTTTCAAAAACTTAGGCTATTCATTTTTTGGAGATGTTTTTGTAGCTGCTTTTCATGTGCCTTACCTAGTAACAATTATCTTAAGTTGAAATAAATAGTTCAAAGAAGTTCGTAAGGTTTATGTCTGCTGTACACTACAAGTGATTCCACAATGATAACTGTCAACATTTTAACATTTGCTAAAACACTGCCACAGTGTCTATTTGATGCACTGTAACATCCTCTATGTATAGAACAGCAATAGCTGAAGTGTGATAAATTTTACTGCATAGTAACTGTAGAAAGTTCTGACTCGTGGAATGTATATGTAGAAGTTAAATGCCCCAAATCCTCAATTTAATTCAATTTCAGTGCTGAATACATCAATACAATGCATTTTTTGTCATAACACTCCTGTCTTGTACAATTTATCCTTTTCCAACATTTGCTATAAATTAATATTGATGGATTTTGACATACTTATCTAAAGACAATTTGGGAGGAGGATCTACTGAAAAATTGAAGTTATTCTGTACATGGTGCATGGACCATAAATGCCAATCATTCTTCCGCAATTAACTTATTTTTCCATTAATTCCTAAACACAGTCTTTTCTGCTTTTGTCACTTTCTCAACTCATTGTTATGAATGATGCTTAGAACCGAACACCAACCTAATGGTTTGAAAGAATTTTAGACTTGAAATACTTGGTATTTGATATAAGGACGGAAGTGTTCTCATACTAAATTTTCAGAGATTGTCCATGCTCGGTCTGAAAATACACGCAAAGTAACTTGATTTTCATTTTGTGGTGTGTGTTTATTTTTTTGGTGGTTATTATTAAAAATTACAGTATATCATAAGTACTTCAGCCTGATCTGGGAATCTCTGCTATGAATTGCATTGTGCATCATAGGTACACTCCAAACTAAAATATAACTCTCTACCCAACTTTCTATTAAAAATATATGCAGGTTTTTTAAATCTGTATAGAAACAATGCTGCTGAAATTAAAACATATACAAAAAGGTGACTAGAGTGGCTTAGCAGACCCAGCTCTTACAATGCAAGGAAATGAATAACTGCTTTTCAGTCTTAACTTTCTTCCATGCATAGCAGCAAATAAACTGTAAATGCGTAATAGAAATATTGTTGGGATAAGAGTTTTGTAAGAGTCAAAACCTTTTGATAAGGAAGGCAAAATGGGCTTGTTCTGAGGCATATTATTCTGCAAGTTTGAGAAGTTACACAAAACATTAGCGCTCTGTGTCTGAACACCCCAGAGTGCATAAACAGCATAATAAGCTTATACTTCAGTGTACCCAGATAGTGGAAGATCAAATCTCGTATAGTGAATTTTCATGCTGGCACTGGCACAATTTTAACCTCTGTTTCTGGATAGCACTATCAGATCCATGGCTGGCTCAGCCATCAGACTGCAGCTCGTCCTTGCATTCCAGACTGAGACTTGTAGTGCAGCAGCTCTTCTACAGGTCTGTGTGCTGTTGCTTCATAGAAGAGAAGGGCCAGGAGCCAGGAGGTTTAATGGGAACTCTTCTTGCCCTGTAACCTCTTGACATCTTTTCTTCTGCCGTCCTGTTTGGTTGCAGTACTACCTACACATCCATGCCTATGCAAGAGTGCGTGGGATTTGGCCTGGGTGACAGAGGGGCTTTTAAGAATGCAAATTATATCTGCATGTGCTTTCACTGCTACTTCAGAGTAGCAGTTTTGAGATATGTAGTTCTAGGATGAGGGAGTTGGGTGACGTTCACTTGGGGAGAAGTCCTTTCAAATATTTGGTCATTGATGCGTTATCTAAAGTTGCTGTCCTATGGAGAAGACACTTTGAGCTTCCAGTCCATTTATTTGCACACAGTTACTTACATAAACAAACCCAGTCTTTAGAGTTCAGACTCCTTAAGATAATGGAAAACTTTGAGTTGCATGAGACAGGGCTTTTTAGTACTTAATTATAAATACTATTAAAAGACAGTAAGAAGGAGGCTGGCAGCACTGCATTGGAGATTCTCTAAAAAGGCAAATCCTCCTTTCTGTACTTACTCCTTAAATAACATTGAAATAGCTGAAAAGAGAATGAGGCCATCCAGCAAGACAGTACCTTCCTATCTGTGTTGAAAATGTAAAAGGAAAATAATCCCCAAGTTATCTGCGGTAGTTTTTTGAGCTTGTTTTTGTCTCTGAAGTCCCAACATTTTATTAAGCTGTCATGTTTTTCACCTCTAACAATAAGGCCCTCTGTATAGAAAGTATTTTGTCTCTATAAAATTTCAGAAGCAGCTCCAAAAAAGTATCTTTCCTCCAACAGAGGCATTTTAGAAAATTTACCTGGTCTGATAAACGGAAAAAATGTTGGTGAGAATGCTGGTAAATATCTGTTATGTTGATTAATTAGCTGTAGAAAGATTGAAAACTGTGTCATTAAACACTGAAAATCCTAAACACAAAACCAGTAGGGTTTTGTTTGTTTTTGGTGTGTGTGCGTGTTTGTGGGTTTTTGTTTGTTTGTTTGTTTTTTAATGCAGCACAAATCTCTGGTTTATATTAATCTTCAAATAAAATAAGAAACATTGTCAGAATTGGAGCTAAAATCATCACAGATTGATCAAGTGAGACAATGCATAGCAAAAGGAAGATTCCGTTTGTTGCATCCAAATTTTGGTAAAAATTTGCCAAAGCAACAAGACCTGAAGTTTTTTACTTTTTAAAGGCAGCAAAACTGCAGCAACTGACAGCTGCTCAGTGCAACGGTGGTTCCTGCTTCTGTTCCATTGCCTATAAAAGTCTGAAGGCAGTTCCAATGTGATGGATTATAATAGTTGTAAGGAAATGTATAGCTCCATTCCAAAACTAAAGTCTGCTGTTACGAAGAGAGAAAAGCAACGCACACACAAAAATTATCATGTGAGTAATATTAGAATTATAGCTACGTATGGCCAGGTATTCTGCAAAGAAAAACAACACATGAGTTTACTGAGGTATATGGGGTCATATTGTTACTTCAGCCAAAGTGTTTTGTTTTTTTTTTCTTAAATATCTTTATTTTGTAAACGTAGTTACATCTGAAAATTTGCATCAGGTCCATGCAAATGTGGATCCCTTTGTGTGTGTGTGTGAAATGAAGGCTTGGGAGCTCCACAGAGGTGGGAGCCCCGTTTTGCTGATAAGAACACATTTGTGATTTAACTGTTTGTCCAGACAGCATGTAACAGAGGCAAGAGACTGAAATCTCCAAATGGTTGCCTGGAAATGCCAGGTGCCCTAGCTATTTGGTATGTATTTATAATAAACCATATACTTTGAAAGGCTCAGTTTATTAATCTGCCTGTGCTGCTAAAGAAAATATGATTAACAGCATAAGTAAGCAAATCCAAACTAATTCCACTTCAGCTAGCATTCGTAAATATGTGATAACTGAGCAATGGGAACTCCGGTGACCCATGTACAAATCCAGAGTCCTTGATGTGTTGAACAGGCTATGCTGAAATTTGAACTGCTGTGTCCTTACGGCACATGTTTCTTGTGGGAAAAGACCTAGCATTAACAAGACCCAGTTTGAAAAAGTTGCACTATCACGTAGGTCTTAAAGTGGTAACTCAAGAAATTTTAAGTGTGGAGTATAACTGATCTTTCTGAATCCTGTTCTGTGGAACTCGGCTTTGTGTAATAGGCCTGTGCTCCGAATTAAAGCCAGAATTCCCCTGCCCCTTGTGCTTGGCACGCTGCACTGAAATTGGAAGCACTGGGTGATTAGGTAATGCAGCAAATATGACTTATGAAATCATCACCCACATCATGTAGCGGGTGGGTAAATTACAAAGCATTTAGACTAATTTCTTTGGTGTTTATAATCGAAGACAGAGAGTAATGTTAGAGGGAGTTTGTGAGTAGTGGTAGATCTCTTTATTGCCTTGGCTGAAACAGAGATCATTCTAAAGGTATTAGAGGCATCCAAAGCCCGTCTCTAACAGTAATGCATGCTAATTAACAGTGCCCTTCTTTAGTGGATGAACTTGCTGTGTGTAATAGTTCTATTGCAGTTCAGCATCAAAAGACTGCAGTCTAAGCTGGTTAAAGTGTGGTTTTTGTTTTGTTTTGTTGTTTATTTTTTCCTTCCTCCCTGTGTGTATTATACTTCTTGTAAATGTACTTTTGATTGTTTACTCTCTAATAACCAGTATGGAAATGCAACATAACTTGCCTGTCTTTTCTGAATGCTCCAAATCTTTTTCATGATTTGTACCGATGGTCTTAAACAGATCTGATTGTTCTGCATTATGTGGGAAGTAACTCTCCTTCTGGAGCTCATAATCAAATAATTGGAAAAAAATGAAAAAAATGTTCTTCCTATTTCTGTTTTATAACAAATTCATGCTAGACATCAAGTCTCGCTCTGCAGATGAAAACAATGCACTCATAATTCAGGTAAGAAGAATAACTATGTTGGATTTCACTAAGAATCTCCAGAGTAACTTAAACTTGCCGTTTACAGTAAAGCTGCATTTTTTAATGTGTTTTGTTTTGGTTGGAAACCCGCAATACGCTGTGGTGCTTCTGAGATTGCTTTCTAGAACAAGGCAAAACACAGTTATATTGGTAATTAATTTAAAGTGGGTTTTGCATGCTTTGTGTTTAAAATGTTGTAGTGTTTTTTCTTTTAAAAAAACCCCACCTTTAGAATCTACAAAGGTATCCTTCTTTGCATTGACAGAACCTCACTTGACAGAACTGAGAATCTGATCAAAACTCAATTTCCTCTTAATAGCTGCCAAGTTCTTGCACCTTATTAGTTTAAAATATGACATGGTGATGGAGACCATGAATGTCATCTTACTGTGAGGATGGCACTGGCTATAAACTGGAATTAGCTTCCATACTAAAGAGATGGATTATAAGCAGTATTCTAAACACAGACACAAACACCAAAATTCAAGGGAGAGGAGAGAAAGATCATTAAGGTTATTCTACAAAGCATCCAGAGCTTCTTTAAATTCTTCAATATTATATCCATTACAATTAAGTTGAACTTCAAAGATGTTTTAAGTAATTTGGCTATGGGTCATTAAGTTAACAATGTCACTGTGTTCTTGCTATCTCGTTTGCCTTAATTAGAGTGCACTGTTATAAATGATGGCAATACTGTGTAACAAGCTGGGTTTGATAGCCACTGCCAAGTACTGATTTTAAGATGTTTTTATTTTGCTGGCTGTATCCTTGCTGAGTAGTAATCTGCATCAAGTTATTCTTCTAACAAGCTCATCATTGCTTTGGGATTTCATTTATGAGAGATGTGCACTACATAAATGTTGATATAGAAGGAAATGAATGGATTGGGGTATCTGAAGGGTGTAGATTAAGAGGGCGAAAAAGAAGCTGGTACTGTGGTGGATGTCTAATTTTTCTCCCTTGAGAGATTCTGCATTATTTTTAAGGAAATTTGTTGTCAGAAGAAAGTTATTATGAGTAGAAACAACTAAAAAAATAAATTACTTTGTTGTTCTCACCTTTTTCATGATTAGGGTGGAAATATGTGTGTGAAGTTATAGTATATCTAGGCAAGGTGCACTTTTTTGCTTCGTGTTTCTGCAGAAGGCTGATATGATGAAAAATGTATTCTGGAATATCACAGTTATTCCTTTAACTTGTGAGTGTGTATATTTCTTAAAGATAGAGCACAGTTCCATGCTTTAGCTGATACAACTTCTGTAGAAATGCTACTTTTTAATCTAAAAGCATCCTTTCATTTCTTTGGAGACCTTTTGCAGACAGCTGCTATTTGGATTGGGGATAGCTCTTCCTGAAGGCTTATCTAAATGAAATAATTCAATTCACTGATGTCAATTACATATGAAAGAAACATGAATTACCAGTTCTTTGATTTCTTATGTTTTGAATGCCTAGGCTGATGCTTTACTGATAAAGTTACTTTTGATCCGTCTCTACAAACATGGTTTACATCAGTTATCTGCGCTGTTGCAGTTCCCGTTAGAAAAGTCAATTTGTTCAAAGACCTTGAGTTCTAGTTTTCTCTAATAAGCCAAATTCCAGAAGATGGACAGAGCATTGGGTTCAGTGTGATTTTTTTACTTTACCTTTAATACTTTTGGAGATCCTGATATCTGCATAATTAAAATACTGTCTTGATGAGACTGTGCTGATACACAACATTGCTGTTCTAAATGTCTGTTGCCCAAAGAGCATTGAGGAGGTTAAAACACACACCTGCCATTGATTCAAAACAAACCAAAAAACCAGCCAAACAAAACCCTCAAAAGCCAAACAAAACAGAGTGCAGGTCTGAGGCTGGAGGTAATTGCAAGGAATTAACCAATCCTTAAAAACACAAAGAGGGCTGTTCCAGAGGGAGAGGAACAAGAAGTGAACTAAGTGGACAAAACAATACTTGTTGTTTGATGATGCTGCAGAAGTATGAATAGGGTATGAATACATAAGTATGACATACTAAAAACATACTGCAAACATGCTTTAATTAGCTAAATCATAGCAACCACTGGTGATCTTTTATGACTGAACAGAGATGACTAAATTAAATAAAACTTGCTTATCAAGCATTGAACAATACCTGGCTTATAATCCAAAAGCTCTTCCCTACAGCTGGAAGGCACTCTCAATGCTGGCAATGAATTTCATAACTCATGTAATTAACCCTACATGTTACAGAACATAACTAGTGTCACCCACCTTCTATGTGCATTATGCTCCAAGGCTTCCCCTACGAGGTGCTCTTGATTTGGTCACTAAAGGGTTTTTTATCAGATGTAGAAAGCCTCAATGCTGCTCAGCATAGTAATTGGGGGCCTCTGTTCAGGGATGATGCACGTCACTAGTCGGTGTGCATGTGGTTTTTGTCAGGGCTGGGGGTACATGGCCTTTTGGACGTATCCACCACCGGGCAGTCTCATTTCTAGACTTGGCCTTTAACCATCCTGCCCACTGTCGGTGCCTTTTACATGTGAACACTTGAGATGACATGTTTATGTGAAGACTTGAGTTTTACTGTGAAAGGTTGAGACTGCCTTTAAAGGAAGTGTTGTTCACTGTTACTTGGAAAACCATTTAGTAGTAGTTTATATCATGTAAGTTTACTTTATGTTGCATGAAATCCATGAAAAAAGGTTGCAAACCAAAACAAAAGGCAAAAACAACAACAGTTGTATCTCCCTTGGTGAGGTGACATGGTAAAAATGTGGCAATGCTGCTTTGGACGTTCAAAGCAAACGTACATATCTATACATATGGGAAACAAATTTATGCTCTTACCTGTGAAAAAGCAAGAGAAATACCTTTGTTTTGGAAATGTATTCTCCCACATTGTCTGGTACTGTCTTTGAGCTGAGTGTATGGCAGGAGAGGTCATCGGCTCTGGTGGGATGTGATGGGAAATGAGGTGTGAATGTTGATCCAGTGGTCCCTCACGGTTCTGCTGAAATAATCATACATACCATCAATAAATCTGTTTAATAGCTATTCTGCTGTGCTGAAGAGGGGAGGAAAAGCAAACAAACAAAAAGCACAACACAAAACAGGGAGGCAAAGTGTGTTTTCTTTGTTCTGTTGATAGCGTTCTCAGGAATATGAAATCTCTCTTGTGTTCTACATCACACTGTAGCTCACCTAGTCTTCTATGTATATGGAGAAAAACGTGTTTGCTAAAAGTGACACCTGAAACTGAAATTGAATGGATCTTACAGAATCTTGTAATGTTGGAAGCCACAAATATATGCTTACAGACATGAGAAATCAAAAATCATAGAGTAAGGGGTGAAATACAGTGTTTCTTTTTCCAGCTCATGAACCTCTTTCTGTCTGACTTCTATCTTGGACTACCCTTGATTAGAGGCAGAACAACAACATAGCAAAAATAGTTTTCTCTTAGAGACTGGAGAATCTAGGTCTTATAATCTCCCTTCTGCAAGTCATAGGTTTTCATTTTTAAGTGTCAAACTTGAGCGGCTCTTGTCAAGTTGAGCACCTAAGCCCTGTGGGTATTCTGTAACATGCACACTGCTCTTGCTTGGCTCTCAAGCTGATCAGCTCAGCCTTCTTCACATCTACTGACTGTAAAACAGGAGGTAATGCTTCTTTAATTTGGAGTGTTGAGGTTTGTGTACTAAGTTGTATTACATTTTGCAAAGTAAATTAATGCTATGTAATGGAAAATACTGCCATAGAGCTAAACTATAAGTGTATCTGTGGATGTATGTAGTTATCTAACAGATGATGGGTTTCTCTTGACCGTTGTATTTTACTTAATGTTTCTGAATTACTTTTTAATGATTTAAATTTAGCTTTAATTTTCATGCTTCCCTAATGGATGAATGATGAGAAGAGAGACCTTGGAACCAAGACCATTTGAACTCTCTTCTCTAATGAGCAGGTAGTTTTACATGTAATGTATTAATAGATTTCAGCTCTTATATACAGGTATGGAATATCATGTTAGTTGTACATTTACTGGCATACAATGTAGAAGATAAAATTACAAACTGTGCAGTTTTTAGATTAATAAGATTAGATGTCTACAAATCACCCTCTAGAGTAAATCAGATTACAAGCACTGTCTGGCCAAAAACCCAGGAGAGAAGATGGCTGAAATCAGACATGTAAGTCATACATAATAATGTGGAGCCAGACAGAATCTCAGATGCCCTACATTGCCTATACTATTGAGAGAGGGCTTAATCAAAATTTACTGACAAGTAATTCCATGAATAATTAAAGGAACAAGGAAATTTTGGCTACCTTTGTGATTATCCTCTCCAATTTTTTCCATCTCTTTTTCCCTTGTAACTACCTGAACGTGAATGTGGCTTCATCTGCAAAAAGTTTGTCACTAAGAACTCTGCTTTAAACAAAGCGGGGAAGTGGAAGCAATGTTCAGTACTTTTAGGAATGGTGCAGACTTTCCATGAAATATCAGTCTGCAACTGTGTTTATACTGTAATGGAGGGGAGGAATACTCATGCTACATACTTGTTAAGCTAGTCGAGAGCAGCTGTTTGCCAGCGAATAAAGACACATACTCTTTTCATATCGGAAATAATGATTTTTAAAATTGAAGTCATGGTGTTTGTGGAATACGTGCTTGCCTGTTTACTGTGCATCATGTCCACTTTACTAGTATTCAAACTATTACTGAACTGCTTAGTAGCTGTCTCACAACTGCTCTTTGGCTTGTCTATGCTCTAGTGTATGCTTAAGCAAATCAACTCTAAGCAGAAACTGTAATATGCAACCCTAATGAAACAGAAGTCCAAATTAACTCTTTAGGAAAAATTTCTAGTGCTAGGAGCTCAGGTATTGCTGCTATTCCTGCACGCTAGGTGTATTCTTTCCAGCAGTGGTGTTCTAGAATATTTCCTATCAAAGATAATGAACATTTGGTGTATTTCTACTAGAATTATGTTTATTTCATTATATTTAATAATTTCTGTAGAATTAATCCAGGAATTAAGTAGATAGAATGACTTTGAAGACTACCAAGAAATAAAGTAGAATTGGCTTCTGTCTGTGATTGTAAGGATATGTCACAAAACCAGGAAGGTGTCTCAGTTATGTACAAGAAAAACTGAATGCAGGCAGAATTTGGATTTGGACCTGGAATTCTTCAGGTTCAAGAAACAATGGATTTAGTTTTTTAGTTGCCCTGGGTATAGGAATCACCATGAGAGAAAATAATGGTTTTGGTCTTGAAGGTCTCTAACTTAGTTTCATACCTGGTGTATGTTAATTTTAACTGATTTTTACATGGTGTGTTTTTAATTTTTTTCTTAGTACTATTACATGTTATTGGCAATTTTATGTTGATCGATGGGACAGTCAGATTGGTTGACATCACTTGCTTTTACTGGTCTGAAGTTTAGCATGTTATAAGACACTATTTGATGTATATAACTCACAGTTTGCATAAATCACTGAATAAAACAGCAGTACAACACAGCTAAAAAGAGAAAAATAAACAGAAGTGTGACTTAAGTCAGAATGAATTCACTGGTAAGGTGAGAGGAGAGTCTGGTTTTGAAAATTAGAGTGGCTGCTGAAGAACTGTCTTATTGAAAAAAGATTTAGACCACTTTGAATGGGCTGTTGGATATTACTATTCTGACAAAACTGGGTGAATGTTTGTAGAATGGACGGAGAGACTCTGCAGTTACCAGTCAGATGTATTAATTGTAGTACTGATATTTTTGTCAAGTTCATAATAAATCTAATCCTGGCCTGCTGTTTTGTCCTCTGCTGTTAGGATTTAAATTCTAACTTATGATGTGCAGTGAGAATGTTGACACACTGATGAAAATAATATTCCCATATGTGAGAGATATTGTGCAATGTATCACAATTCTGGTATTTCTGCTGTTGTTTTTCGATGGTAACTAGTGGCAACACCAGCATTAATCTTCCAAATATAAGTTGTTTTCATTGTAGTTGAGGTACTACAGTTACTGTTTAGTGAAATGATGAACATGGCAACATATTGTCTTTTACAAAAATGCCCTGGGAATTCCATTATTTATTCTATTTTTCTTTCTGGTAAGGGTCAAAAGTGGATGGGGAGGTTCCAGAAGCCTATGTCAAAATATAAAGAAAATGAGGATGTGTCAGTGTTTGTGCTGACATGGACCTTCAACCAATACTATGCAATGACCTTAGACTTTAGAAGCTCCTTTAATTTCTCCACAGGGAGCATTTTACTGATTCCTGTATGCTTTTAATTGCAATCTCATTTATCCTTTGCTACAGGCCTGGCAATAATTTCATCACAGTCTGGCAAGCAATGGTTTCTGCTTTAAATGAGATCTATGGTCAGCGAAACTGCTGACTTCACAGCCGATGCCAGGAAGTTTGAGGGAGGTTAAGACAATGGCTTCAGAGGCTCTTGCGCATTGAATGTTACCATTCTGTCATTGAATGTCCCTCGGATTCAGCTGCTTACGCAGAGGGCCAGTGATAACCATTTTTCCTTTTAAAAAAAGATACTGTGTGCATAACCAGTGCTGTATAAGGCAGGAAAAAACATTTCCAGAACCTTTTTTTGTTGATAACATGCTGCTTTTTGTGACTGAGAGGTGATGACAATAGCCAAGTTCAACTATGTCACAGTTTCCTTAATGCAGACAGCGTAACAGCTGTATTGCGAACGATGGAGTCCTTGTACTCCAGGGAATACCTGTTGGTTAAGCAGTGGCAAGTTGTGGAATGATGGTGTAGTTCACATGTCCTCTTTTCTTGTGTTGGATTTGATTAGTAAACAGCAAACAGTAGATGCTTAGAATACCAAAGTTCTGGAAGTCGAAGCAGATTTTGTCAAAAAATTTCCATCAGCTTGTACTCGAAGGACCATTCTGCTTGAAAATTTTCTTCTTATGAGGATGTCTTGAAAAGATGTTTCTTCTCTCATGCAGTATTCAGATGTTCTTTCATAATTTTTCACAAATAGCATGAAGCTTTGTCTCAGATACTGATGTTAATGGTTTATTCTGAGAGTAAGGGGTTGAGGTCACAACGTTTTTTGACTTTGAGTAAGTGGCTTCCAAAGTAAGAAACCTTGCTCAATAAATAAACTGGGTCTGTATGAAAAGAATAAAATTCTAGCTACATTGGCTGTTTCTGTAAAGTATGGAAAAGTCTGAGGGAAATGTTACCTGGTTACACCGTTTCCCCTTGCAGAGACCTGAGTTGTTCATGTAAATTCACTTTCATCAAGTCCAGTGACAAACCAATAGTTCATAATAAACATATTTTGAAAGGAAATGGAATATGTTTAATTGAAAGGGCTGTAGGAACTCAGATCATGCATCACTTCTCCCACAATTCTAATTTTAAGCTGTCTGCCTAACAAGAAACATTATAGTCCAGTTGCACATTAAACAGTTCCCAGGGAGGGGACGAGGAGTGTACATTTGTAAAGTCCACTGAAGCTGTGCAGTTTTATTTTCATTGCTTGATCATTATGAGTGGCTCACAGGAGTCAGTACAAACTCCAACTATTCCATGCCTCACAAATTAAAAAATAAGAATAATTACCAAACAACAACACTGATGTTTGTTTCTTCTTCACTTAGAATTTTAGAATGGATTTAGTAGATATCAGTTTCTGATGTTACGTCACAGCAGAGTTTGACTTCTGAAATAATCACTGCACAAGAGAGAGATCACAGTTGGACTGTCTGGCTTATGAATTACAGTGCTGTAAAAATAATGCTTTACAGCATTTGGTCCCAGCATGGGAAGCAAGAGTGACATGAGTGATCCATGCAGGGGCTGGGGTTTATTTTGGGTTTTTTGTTTGTTTGTTTGTTTGTTTGTTTGTTTACATTTTAAGAATAACTTCAGTATTATATCATTAAGTTTCAAGTCAAGGTTAAAAGAGCATTTGCTCAGCCTCTGCTTTGCAACACATAAAATAGCTCTTCCTACTTTCTGTGGTACAATTCTAGCAATATTTAGATTTTTTTTTTGTTAATAGTCCAATTCTTAATTTCAGGTAAGATTGTTTTCCTCTTGAGGAGGGAGAACATTCATCAAAACTAACTTTTTCTTAAGAGAAATTACCCTCTTATTTCTGTCTTCATGATCAAGAGATTCTTTTGTGCATTGACTCTGAAGGGATTAAATTAGCCTCTGAATAATATTATGAAGTCTTCTCCATACCCTCCTTGCATATTTTGTTCTCAAGTACAGTTATAATCTTTTGAAGAAAGCCCTTCACTGTCCTTTTTTCTCTAAACATGGGAACTCTTGTGCTGTCACACTATAGCACTGCAGAAGGGAAGACAGCTGGAGAGAATATGTGCTTTACAAAGGAAATGTGCTTTTTTTTTCTTCCTCTGATTGGGTTTTCTGCAGTCATCCTTTTTCTGTCCCTTGCCTGATTTTAATAATGAGATTTAATAGGAATGCAAAATTTGTGGTAACAAAGATGGACATTAAGCATGCCTCTTCTGTCTTCAAATAGCCTCTAAATTAGGTCTGGATAGCTATCTAGACCTAATTAATTATCTTGTGGCTGTCTAGTCCGTGTTGCTGTTGGTACTCTGACTCCTGCACAATGATATGCTGTTATTAGACCAGCTTTGATCCCAGGGTACTGACTCCATGTGTGACTTTCCTGATCCATGGTTCATAAGCCATACTCTACCAACACTAATGTTTATGAAAAAAACCCTGTAAACAATATTAAACACTCCAGAAGTATATATATAACCCATTTTTCACAAGAAATGTCAATTTGATAAACACACATATGCACCAGCGCACATAATGTGCATCAAACTTTGAATGTGTTTTCCAAAGGTACGTTTTTGCTTCTGCTTTTTAAATTCTTGCCATTCAAACCAGTTCCCCTCTGCTGGGGTGCAGGATACAGCAAGGTGCTGCCCAGTTCCTTTGGGAGGGTTGAGATGGTAGTGAGGAGCCACCAGAGACACCAGCGGGTTGCTGTGCTGCCCTCGCACAGAACCTGCTGATGCTCCTGGGCGCTGCCTTGCGCTCCGTAGGTTGCCAAGCTTGACATTGGGTTCCCTTTCTGCCTAAGGATGGTTTTCCCTGCCTATGTTAAAATCTCCTGCTGTTGAAGATATAATTTTCATTTTAATACAAATAGAACGTTTTAATGTACTTTCATTTTCAGAGATCACCAAATGAATAGTTACTCTCTTTATCTATGAGTTATTTTACTTGCACAGATTTCAAGGAAATATATTTTTTTCTCCAAAGTCAGCCAGCGCATCACTGCAACTCATTTATGCTTCTAATAAAGCTGACCATAAAATCCTATCCGTGAAGCAATCACTGTTTGATACAGTGAACACTTCTTAAAATGAAATTTCACCTTCTATAGCAAGGTCTGAAGGGTTTATATGGAACTTTATAGCTTTATACATTATATTTTCTTTCTTTGTTTTCATCATTGTTAACTTCTTTAATTTGTATCATGTACTCCTGTCATGAATGTGAAGTTACACTCAAGGAAAACAAAAGTGAAAAAGATCAAAAGAGATCCTTGTCTAGTTTGAAGTCTAATTTAAAATGGTAGAAAAATCTACAAGGGAAAGGGGAAAAACATGTAACGATGTTCTGGAGGCTTAGTACCGTAAGTTCTATTTTGCTCATAATTTCTTTTTGGTGCTGATCAAGCCTTAAGGTTTGCCCAATGAAAAAATCCATTGCAATCCATCCAAAACAAAAGCTTGACACTAAGCTCTATTTTTTTCAGTACCTAAAGGATCTGTTCTCTAAAGCAGTTTGGGAATTTTTCTTCTTGTTCTGCAGCAGTATCCTTCATATTCTTCGCCTGGTGTTTCATCTTTGCAATGAGATGAAAGTACGCATAAAAGCAATTTGAAAAATACTGTCTTATCCTGTTCATGTTGAAGTCCGTGGGAGCCCACTTAGATATGAACTGTAACTCGCTTCAGTCATAATGCTTTTGCACTATGAGCTGTGTAATGTTACCTGGGAGACGTTAGTGTATGTATTACTGCAACTGCCCGTTTGCAGTGGTGGCCAAAACCAGTTTAAGAAGTTACTTTCCTAATATACACACTAGAACGAAATTAGACAATGACTAATAGCTACTAGAATTAGTAAAGACCAGTTTTTAAATGATAGAATTTTCTTGATTCTGAATTTCTGTGGGGCTTATTTTTCACAGCATTAATGCCTCTGCATATGATTCTGGTATCATTTGCAGAGAATAATAAATGATGATATGTAATATTTTACTCTTTTTTTTAAGCCGTTGCTTCGGTTTTTGCATTTTGCAATGGTTTTAGCATAGTTTGAGCAATGATTAATTCAGCTATTTGTACTTAGTGGTACTTTGAGGCATTGCAGAAGACAGTGGTCACAGAGGGAAGGGTTTTGGAGTCAACCTTATTTCATTATTGAAGTTCACATTAAACACACTGCAATTTCCACAGTGGGCAGGGCAAGTAAGATCCATGGCCATTTCCTGTAACAACTTAAAAATTGATACTGGTTTCCATGATTTAGGCAGCTTTTCAGACCAATTCTTGGTTACAGAGGTAATCCTAATGACTTTGGTAAGATTTGTTACGTCTTGGTGCACCATTGTATAGTGGGATTTGAGAGGAACCTTTTCCTGTCCTTGCTCCCACTGCTGAGTGCTGTTCTGCTGGTGCTGCTTGTTCACTGCAGTAATACTGCATTATGGCATAAAACAGTATTTTGAGTCTAGAATAGAAATATAACGTTATGTGAAACTAATCAGCTATGAAGAAACGTAACTTTTACTGTCTGCTTTCTAGAAGCAGCTGTCTGTTATCAATGGGGAAAAAAAGCTCCTAAACCACAGACATATATATAGTATTGTGACTGCATTGTATTGATGTAAAGCTGTTACCTGTATACATTTTTATGTATGCATGCTTGTGCTTAATTTTCTTTATTAGTAGTTACCCAGCTGGATTATTGAATTGAAAGATGATTACCTCCTATTAAAAAAGTAGCACAAACTGCTAACATAAAATGTAATCTCTTGTATAGGTAGCTTGAGATGCTCCTTTTTTTAGCAGCAGATAAGCCTCATTCCTTGTAAAAAATAATAACAGTAAGAGATCATGTCTGCAGTAATGATCACTGGTTGATTCTGCAGTCACAGACAACAAAGCTGTACCACATGAATGAATCACTGCTCAAGTCTGAGGGCTTTAGGGCTTTTTGCTCTGCACAGGAGAGTCTTACAGCATCCAAAAGATGAAAAATAACATTACAGCATAACACATCTTCTCAGAAGGTTAAAGAGGATTGATGCTTTTTATCTCATCGAGAGTTGTTCCAGGTGCACAAGTCTTCTTGCCACCTTCCTGTGATGAGGTAAAGCCTTGTTGTCAATTTGAAAAATGAAGATATGCAGGATATGCATATGTTCTCTTAAGAGATGTGTACTGTACTACATTTATTCATCAAGATTTAATATAAATAAGTTAAAAGTCACCTAGCATTATTACTGAACTTTGATTGCTAGTTATTTTTTTTAAATTAGTTGTTGCTGTTCTTGGCAGAACATCTATTAATAGTTATTGGTATCCGGGTGCCTGTTGTGTCATTCACTGTGCACTTGTTTACAAGTAGTCCAAGGGAAACAGGACTGTATTCCCAAAGCTGCAGTAATCACGAGAGT
Source organism: Caloenas nicobarica (assembly GCF_036013445.1). Classification (NCBI taxonomy): domain Eukaryota; kingdom Metazoa; phylum Chordata; class Aves; order Columbiformes; family Columbidae; genus Caloenas; species Caloenas nicobarica. The sequence goes on from NC_088256.1 coordinate 9,983,920, forward strand.
AAAGGCACTTATGGATCCAGGGATTTGAGTCCCTTCTGTGAAGGGGACTGAATTCGGTTTTGAGTTGTTGCATTTGGGCTGGGTTGCGACGTGAACTACTGATGACGATTGAGCAGGTCTCTGGAGCTAAGATCTTCACTGTAATGCTCTTCTTTCTTCCCTGAATGAAGACAGTGAAAAAGTTTGAAGTGCTAAGTATTGAAACGACTCAGATGTGATCAATAAACTCTTCTCCTTCTCAAAAAACTCCTAACAAACAAGTAAAAAACAATATCAGAACTTCTTTGATAACCAAATCACAGAGAGGAGAAAAAAGGTAGGGAGTGAAATTGTGAGGGTTTACCTACCCAATGCAAAAACCTGAAGTTGCTCTCAGCAAATGCAGATGTCTGCATTTATTTACCTTCTCCAACCTTAAATGCAGTAAGGTTTCTAAATATCCAGCAAACAGCAGCAAAAAATAATGTGCTGACATACCTTCACTAATTTCCACTTTGAAGAGGTTTGAATATCAACAACGTGCTTTAGGTATTGAGCAAAATAATTAGATTCTGTCTTGACTCAACTTCAGATGTTTTTGAGGCCACACTATCTCTACAGTTCAGCCACAGAACGCCTATGGGGAAGTTGCTTCATTACTCTTCATAGTCTGAGGTTCAAACTAAGAACTAGGAGATGTTTTTTAAAACACTCCGTTTATCTGCAGCACTTAATGTTGGCTAACAGCAAGTTATAGCTAGCGTTAGTAGTCTAAATAACAGGTAAATAGCTCAAATGTTATTTCTAATCCAAATATATTCTGATCCATAGGCGTAATTGTGGAAAATGTTGAAGACTCTTCAATGGGCACTTTTCATAGAAATTAGCAGAAAAATAGACTGTGAATTACAAAGATGAAAATTAAATTCTAGTGATTTTGTATGCAGTGAAGTCTCCAAGGCTGCAGCTGAATAAGCTCTTTCGGGTAGTCTAATTCTGTGCCAGGCGGACTACACAAAATGTCATGAATGAGCAAGGAAGTGGTGTGTGAGTTTCAGTGTAGATAAATTTAATGTGGCAAATCTGGAGAAAAATGTTATCTAACCCTGATAAGATACAGACGGATTTCAGAAAGCTGGACTTTGAGTCATTGCTAACAGTTTTTGAAATCATCGGCTCAGTGAATACCTGTTCTCAAAAAAACCCACCCTCAATGTCTTTGGCTTTATCAGGAAAACTATTGAGGAGATAAATGCTATTTAAAATGTTATGCTCACATGTCGATTACTCGTAGAAGGATACAGTAGAGGTAGGGTGAAATAATCAAGAAGATGGAGAAAGCTACCTGGTAAGTAGAGGCTAAAAAGATTGATATTCTTCGGTTTGGAGAGGAGAAGGCTGAAACAGGGGAAATTTGAGGATTACAGAACCATAAAAGCAGTGAGTAAATACAGAATTGTTCCTCACCAGATCTTGGTACTAGAACTAGGAGGCACTAACTAAAATAATTAAGAGATCAGTTTAAAATAGATGCCATGAAGTTCTTTTACACAGAAAACTTTGGAAATCTGTTGGCGTATGAGGTTTTGGAGACAGATGGTTCCACCTGGTTCACCAATGGATTGCAGAAATTCCTGGACAGGCAGCCCACGAACAGATACTGAAGGGAAAAAACGGGCATGGACAGCCCTAATCTAGTGATTCCTGATGCCTGGGGAGTGTGTGAGGGAAACCAACTGCAGGTACCTCAGCTTGCCTGTGCTCCCCCGTGGTGGCTTCTCCTCCGGCACCTCTTGCTCTCTGAGTTAGGTGAATTATGGGCATTTCTGGCTGTGGAGCATTTGTGTGGCAGGTTCTCTCCCCAGCCTGCAGCCCAGGCCATACGCACCGGGGAGATTCCAGTTGAAGTGACTGGATATCTTTCTGTCATCAGTGTGTTCTCCTAGTGTTATAGAGGCCACGGAATGCAATGTATTCAGCCATGTGCGTTTATAGTTGCTTGCTGTAATAAATGGCTATAGACCAGGAAGTACAGAAACATCAATTTAATTTGACTTAATGTAGTTATAGGATGCTATTGGTTTTATTTTTAATATTCAGTTCTGTTTGTGTGTAGAGCAGTCTAGGACCAGAATCATACGACAGAAACTTCAAAGATACTAAATTAAACTTTGATTCTCATGATTAATGGTTATGGACTTGTAGAATTTCCTACATCTAACATCTTGTTTCCACTTTTTTACTATGAAAGATTGTTTTATGGTTTCTTAATTCATGTGTCATATCTTTTATTTTCATATCTATGTGTCTGAATGGAGCATTGGAATAGCGTACTAATAAATGGTGTCAAATCATCTATATCTGTTGTATCTGGTGGGTTGCAGGAAAGTCAGACCTTAATCTAAAGTACTTCAGTGTTCAAAGAAATACAAAGGAAGTTGCTATGTTTTGTGTAGTTGTATCAGCTGGTTCCAGATACTGTGTTGCAGTCATTGTTATTTTTCTCTTCTGACCTTTTCTCTTTTCCCTATTTTTCACTTAGAGGTGCATTTATTTATGTTGGTTTATCCCGAGGCCCATTTTCTTGCTTTCCTTTCTGATCAAGTGTGTTGCTGTTACTTTAGAGGACTTGCACAGATATCTACTGCAGAGATGGACACTATCAGCACCCAGAACAGGGGGATGAGGTAGAGAATACACAAACACTCTCTCCTGTTGTGTTAGAAAAACCTGGTCATCTTTTTGGACACTTCATATATTCCTCATTCCAGCAATTAAAGACCACAAAAAAGGCAGTAGTGCAATGAAACTCAGAATTTTTCAAGGATGTCTGGGAAGGATCTCATCCTATGAAACTTCTTTGTAACATTGAAATGAATGGCAATGGATGTATCCACAGGCTTTTTGAGCTTCTGAAAGTAATATGCAATTTCATGTGTATACATGTATATATTTTGGTAGTTAATAAAATAGTGATTTGATCACCAGTATTTTGTGATGTTTAGGTTGAACATTTCATTTGCAAATTGTAGCTGGATGTTTTCATCACTTGACAGATTTTCTTCAAAGTCCCTGCAGTATGTACACACTAAATTCTTAACAGTCGTTATCTAAGAAAAGAGCTTCACTGAAACAGTTCAGTTAAAATACTGCTTTGTTCAGTAGTCACAGGTCAAAGCTTCATAGTAAAGTGGCTATTGATATTATCTTTTAATAGCCACTTAAAATCATTATCTATTAGCAATACTAAATCATACACTTGCTAATAGTCTATATTCTGAAGGATTACAGTTAGCTGCTTCTTGGGGATGCAAGTTGGTTGTTTTTATGTGATCAATGTGATTGCTACTAATGGTTTGTGATTTAAGTGATTACTGGGCATGAAGAAGTTTTGTAATTTGTTCTCCCCGGTGAATAATCTTTGGTTTCCTGGATACATTTTTTCTGTTTATCAGTTGGTTAACTTTGGGTAAATGAGAGAGAGAGGAGTGCATAAAATGACATCAAAGCACAGCTCAGTCTGTACGAGGCAGCCTTGCTTTCCTCTCTGCACAGGGAAGTACTTTCCTTTCGGAGCTTTGTTCTGTAGTGCAGGGCTTCTTTGAAATATTGCATTTGACACAAATGGTGGGTAACTTCTGAATTTATTAAAGGAACACAGTAGACTGAAGAGCTGAAATAGGGAGATATATAGGCTATTTATGGTATAGTTCCTGTGGAATTTGGCCCAGTGTGATTGTTATCTTCATAGACATATGAGGAGAAAAATGTATTGTTGTCTTTACCAAGCTGTAGTTATTATCCACTAACTGGCTTTACAGAAGAGATGGTCTATACAAAATGCATGATAGTGCTCTACAATATAGAGGGTTTTAACAAACACTTGGAACAGGTGTGCTGCTTAGTACTGACTAAGCTGTGATGAGCTGTTCTGGTCTTTTGAAATAAGCACCAACAAAAGCTTTACAGTATACTTTGCTCTGGATTCCATCTATTTAAAAAAAACCCTCCAGTGTTTTAAAAAGAAACAGTAACTGTTTTGATGAGAGCAGATTTTTCTACCTATCTCTTTACTAAGTATACAGTAGGTCCCACTGTACTGTTGCCATGTAAAACAAAGAAAAAAAGAATGGTTTGTGTTTTAAAAAAACTTTCTGAATAACAGATCCTTTAACATAACATTCTGTTTTACAGTTTCACGTAAAATCAGGGATTTAATTTCTTGTTGAAATAAAGTTCTTGTTTATAATAGTTTTAAGCCTAGAGAAGATAAATTGTTTGCTCTTTCAAATATGATTTTTCATCGTGATGAACATCTTTTGGACAAGAAGTGCCAGGACGGAGTTAGCTGGCTCTCCCTCACATGCAAGACATCGGCTAACCTTTGTAAGTGACAAAAGATCAGAGTTTTATATGTACTTTGCATGTACAGGTATACACATATGTCCGTGTATGCATTTTTCTAGTCATGACACTGAATGTGCCAGCTCTGTGTTAGAGGAGGACTAAAAATAACTTTGTTATACTTCCAACATGACCTTTTATTTTAGCGATCTTAAAGCCGGTATGAAATTTATTCTGGCATATGGAGAATCCAGCCCAATCGTTAATGCTGCCAGAATACATCGTATCTAATTAAGAACCCAAATCACTACACAAATCTCTTCTTGACAGAAATTTCAGTTCCAAGGTAGATGAGAGAAAATCTTACAGATGGCATCACCTGCAAGAAAATACTGTGTTTAGATTCTCAGTTCTGGGTAAAACAAACAAACAAAAACCTTCACAATTTTCATGCTTGGAATTCGTTTTGAAATTCTGCCTTTGCAACATTCCTACATTCCCTTTCCATCACTTTTATAAACAGTGTTCTGTTCTTGTAAATAGCTTCAATAAAATATATTTAGGTAAATTTTGTCTTTCTCATGATCTAATGTAGCCAGACTCATCTATTCCTTGTACATCATTAGTGCTGATAGATTCTCCTGTTAAGAAACGATCTTTTTGGCCGTGGCACACAAGGATAGGCAGTGCCCTCAGTTCTTACTTATCCTTGTGATCAGGACTTTGTAATCAGGCACGCGTTGTGCAAGGAGGAGAACGATTATAGTGTCCCCTCACATATGATGCCAGAGAAAGCTCATTTCCTGGGCTAGGAAACTTTCTTTAGTGGCTGAATGTATTTTTGTAGCTTAAGGCTGAACTTAGAGGAGCTCCAGAATAACCCTTCATTTCAAGTTGGTGAAATTAGGTGAAATTACATGTTGGTAGATGTACTTGTGCTGTATGGTTATCTGAGGGCATGAGTCCTGCGTGTATGTTGACATTTAATACAGTACCCTCTGGGTTGGCCATTATCAAGCACAGGATGATACCAGAGGCCCCAGGGCTATAAATGACTCACGTTTATAGTCAATGACTGGTTGTTAAATCAAAGCAAATTGGAGAGCCAGGTTATAACCTGCTTTAGAGGTAACAAACTGAACAGAAAAAGTATCCAGCAGAGAAAAATCAGATGTTATGTGGAACTGCAGAATAAGAGAGAACGAACAACTCGTCGTTCTCCAGGCTCCCCATCACTGCACGGGGCTGTTCTATCCCATGTGCAAGGCTTTGCACTCCTCTGTGCTGAACTTCATGAGCTCCTCAGTAGCCTGTTTCTCCAGCCTGCTCAAATCCAGCTGAATAACCTTTGCCTGCCATTTACCACTCACCAGTTGAGGACTGACGTATTGCAGCACGTGATGTGAACCGACACATATAGGTGGACACACTGATTTCTGCATGAGGGACACACTGTTTTTTGCATGAGACTTACAAATTTTCATGTAGGTAAATATTTTTTGTGGGCCATTCCTGATGAAATACAAAAAAATCTTGATCTTTTTGTACTAGCTTTGCTGTAATGGTTTGGAGTTATTCCAGTTCAATATTCTTACATAAACAAGCCTTAGGGAATTCTGCTTCATTCCAGGAGGCTCTTCTTGTTCCTTGGCTAACTTCTGTAATACACAAGAGCTGTATAACCAAAGAAAGGGGTATAAAGACTACTTGTAACAGTGGGAGAGTTAGACTTAGAGGGATGCCTAACAAGGAGCAATCAGAAAGAAGGATGTCAAACAGCTGGTAGCTGGTTGCAGTCTGAACATGTATGTGGCCATGGGGAAAGAAATTTGAAGGAAAAATGTCTCTGTGCAGGAGTTCTATACAAGTGACTTTAAAAAAAAAGTCTTATGGTTTTTATTTCTACTTTAAGTAGAAAAAAGTGCTTGCCTCACTGCCTTACGGAGTGACTGGAAGGGTCTTTTGAAAGTCTAGCACATTTTTTTCAAGTTCCTCACAAATTCTAAGGTTAATGCCATTTCTTGCAGCATAGTTCACTATTAACTAATGCACACTGCTTGATGCCAACACAGTTAAGGCCATGTCACTTTAAAGTATAGGTTGAGAAGGCTTTTATTTTATCTGCAAATATAGTATTGTGTAAGTCAGCTGATTTTGATATTGGCTTTCTTAATTTTTTTCACTTTTCCTTTGGCTGGAGGATGAGTCTGTATTGACTTCGGTGAAGTGAGTGCAGAGCCCCAAAGTGAAGCAAGGGGCTGGATCAGTGTGAGTTACTGAGCAGGAAAAGTAAATGTTGGTTAAAGAAACTCTTAGAAGTTGCATTTCTGTCTTAGTTGCCAATTGCAATGTAGTAACTCTTGACTATGCAGTGTTAAAATTCATCAACGTTAAATGGTATTATTTTATAAATTTAAGATTTATGGGTAGTTATTTACAGGCATGTAAAAACAGATGCTAAAACCAACAGGTAGTCAGGTAAGTAAAACGTTGCCCTGAAATCCCAGTATTTCCTTACGCTTTTCTCTCTGTTTGACACTACCAACAATTATGGTCTGTTTTAGGCCTCTCTTGATTAATTTTACACCAGACAGTAATGTGGGGATTTGAAAATGGCTAAAAATTGACTTTTTCTCTGTATGGCCTGTTAAATAAATATCTAAAACTGATAGCCCTGTTCACATAAATCTGCAAAAGTAATAGTAAATAGAGTTTTATTACTATATTTTCTTTTTTTCCTGTCATCCACCTCTAATAATAATGAATGTTATTCTATTTTGTAAAATTGTTAATTTCTGGCCAGAAAGCTATTTTAGATAAAAACATTTTAGCAGTGATATGACAAGCAATTATTATATATTTAATCTGTGCCCTAATAAAATGAAGTATCAATTTAGGGGAGGAGGGGAGGAGCACTATTGTAAGTCTCCGTTTTACTGTAGTTCTCTGTGTTTCTAATGATGTACAAGTTACTCAAGATACATACCCAAACCATGCTTTTCTAATCTTGTTATATATTTCTTATTTACATGTTGTCTTCATCCTTCTGCTAATTAGCTGTTACTACCATATGCCTGTATTGTCTACTAACTTATATGCACATTAGTCTTTCACCGAGATTTTTAGCAAATTTCTCGTCAGGAAATCTTTTGCAAACACACTGTAGGAAAGCACGTGGCAGTCATGACTGAGCAGCAAATCTAGACACAAAAGTAAACCAAAGTTTCTTTGGCTTATGTGGTTTGCTTCATTCACCTACAAACTTATCAATGAAACACTCCTACCATGAGCTTTATGGAGAACAGCCAAATTGCTGCCATCGTCTTAATTCCGAGCGAACTAAAATCAGTGGTCTCTGGAGAACTCAAGGCATTCAGAAAAGATTTTTTTTTTTTTAATTTTGATTTTTTTGCTGAAGACATAGTGCCTTCCAAGAAATATAATATTTTTTAAAAAAGAAAGGGCTGGATAAATAGCAAAACCATAGGGGGTGCAGTTGAGACTGCTCTCTGTTCTAGAAAAGGACTTTACAGAAAAGGTCATTGCAGAGTGGATAGAGGAAAAGGAACTCACAGTGGAAAAAATATAGGCAGAAGTGCCTGGGGTTTTGTGCATGAGGTGAAACTTTCTTCTAACTACAGGTTTATTCCTGACCATTTCCTAATTTGAGCTGATTTCAGGCTTTGCAGTGGAGGAAATTTCTTTTGCGAAAGAAAGCAAGATGCTTGGTTGAGCCCTAATAACTCGGAACCAATTCTAAAGATTATTACCAGTGAGATCAATGTGTTATTAGATTTGTGTTTTCTACATTTATATTGATCTTAATATCCATCTAATAAGGATTTTCAGCAATTTATATCAAGAAAAGAAGGATCTTAAACTGTTTATGTTAAAACAATAGAAATTAATATCTTGACTTGGTCTTCAATCATACATAGCCAATTTATTAATAAGTCCTTTGTTGCAAAAGTAAAATCACTGTAAATACATAAATCATACAGAAAACAGAAAGTGAAAAATGTAGTACAAAATGTTGATTTATGTTTTTTGTCTTAGATACACTTAAATAACATACTAAAGAAAATATTTACTGCAAAGTCATTGGAAAATAGAACTAAAATTAAAGTGTGAAAGAAGTGCAGTGAAGTGTGATTAACATTAACACAGAAGTTTCAAACATAAGATAAAAATTATTTTAACATATGCTTAAAATTGATAGAGGACATTTATGGAAGACAGAGTGCATTTTCTTTTCCAAAACAAAGGAAGTTCATATAAAAATTTGTACCGACAATGTTACTCAAAGGACTGTTGTAAGATACCTAGAATGCAGCCGTTAAGGCTACCATCGTCAAAATTGAAAAAGTTTATTGGAATTGTTAACAAATACCTTTTGACATAAAAGTTGATATCAATATTTGACACTTGAATGATTAAGAGCCTACGATGCTCATACTCAAAATTTTAGGAATACTCTATTTCTGATATAGTAAAAGACCAATGAATTGAATAAGTCTAGATTTATCTGTATCAGACTTTCATTATATACTTTTTATATATTTATATTTACTATGCATTTATACAGTGATTTTTTTTTTTTAATTTGCAGGCTTTATATTTGGAGGACATTATGAAATTATATGTGCTTTTGTTTTTTAAGATACAAAATTTTCATGGAATCGGTTGTGCAAAATGAAAGGACAGGCTATTATGAGTACACTCAAGTATACTCAACAGTCAGTGTTGTGTATACTGCAAAATTAACCTTCAGACCTTAGCAGTATTAAAGCAGAAAGTTGAGGCCTCTACATGTTGTGACCCAGCATCCATTTATTAGAAAAGTACTTTACAAATATTTGACAGCATGTCATTTTGGACTGTTGAATTTGGAACTATACCTTTGTAGCTGAAGAAGATCAGTGTTTGAATATTTGTAGTTGGAATGTATTTTCAGAGTTATGTTGGTGATATTCTTTGACTTTAGTTTTGTGACGGGATTAATCAAACAACATTCCTCTTATCACTTTAGGAAGCGGTGATGAATGTGTGGCTGTTGTCTTAATACATTAGGGACTTTTCAGTTAGCATATTAGCATTAATATAATAAAGATTCCTCTTCTGTATTCGATCGTGTGTTTGCTGCACTGTAATCCAAAGATCGGATTTGCTTTGGGCCCCCAGGTTGTGGGCAGATTATAGGTGCTACATTTTCCCTCTCTCACTTTCTTCCCGAGTATTGACATAGAAGTTTATGATTCAAAGGACTACTCCACAAGGTTGTCTCACATTTTCCATTTGCTAAAACACATGGAAAAAGATATTATCCTTTGAAGTCTGTCCTTTCCAGGGCTATATGACAAGTAAATCCATAAAGACTCAGACTTTGCTAAACTGTTCTTCCTTTACTTTAGACAGAACAAGAGAAAAATGAACCTATGCAAGATAGTGAAACGCTCTGTGGAATGACAAAACAAAACCCACATAAGATTTTCGATTCTTCAGTTTCTGAAGTCCGATGTTGGAATTCAGACAGTGTTTTCATGTGTTTCTGACTTTTATTCCTGCAGCATGGGTTTCTCTTTTATGTCATTATCTCCTCTTTGACTCAAGCAACCAGCTTTCTTCAGTCCAGCATATATTAGGGTGTAATGTCATTCATTCAGTATTGCTTCAGAACAGTATCATGTAAAATGAATAACTGTCCACAAAGGGGATTATTCAAGACTGGAGAAAGTCTTTGTGGATAACAAATGACTTCAGTTGGCTTTGGGCTCTGCCTGAAATTTTACAAAGATTAAAAATCTGACCAGCCAAATCATGGAATAAAGGTTTCAGAAAGCAACAAGTGAAAGAATCATTTGAGGAATGAGAAATCGGGTCCTGTGTTTTTGTTCATCTGTGATCAATGAGTCAGTGCCTGACACCACTTTGTTAGGGCATTATAAATAAGCGTATTGTTTTCGGGCTGCGCTGTCTCTAATCCATTGCTGGTTTTAGCTGTGACGTAGTTTAAAATAACAGAACCATTGGCTAATCTGTACTGTCACATCACTGCCGCTAAGAAGTTTCATTTATGGGGGGCTGATTGTAGTAATTACATAAGACTTGGTGTTTTCTGACAACCTGGGCTGGACATTGGCTGTTCAATGTGGAGCTACATGAAAAATCGCTGTTGAAGTGGTTTGTCAGGGATGTGGTTTTGCTGGTCTTTCAGCTCATTCGATGCTTCATTTGGTGAGAGGTAATAACTGTTGGATCACAACTGTGGCAAACTCCTACTGTCTGATTTTTGAACGTATTTGATCAGCGTTCACCTCTTCAATTTCTAGTTTTCTGGGCACAAATCTGTTTTCCAGCTGGTGTCAACAATTTTGTCATTGGGCAACACTTTTGTATGCTGAAGATTTTTCATCCAAGCAGATGGCCTGTGGAGGTACTTGCACTGATATGGATGCATGTCGCCACAGCTCAGATTTAGACTAAGTTAGCTCCAATTTTCCTTAATATTTATTTAAATTCTAGCCAACAGGGCAGCACATCCCTGAATATGATTCCACTCTATACTTGTAAAAAAAAAAAAAAAAAAAAGACTAAAAGACTTACACCTACATTTACTTCCTTATGCAAATTGCAAATGCGTAAGCATTCATTTAAGATAAAGAGGGTTGATGTAAAGGAAGTTTTAACCTTTTTGTATTCTTTAAAAACATTCTCCAGCTGTATATTGTTGCTTGTTTTTGACTTCAGGCCAAAATGAAAAGAAATTTAGTTCACCTTTACCCTTATGAAGTGATTATGTCAATTCAATTTTTAAAGTGAAAAAACTCATTGAAATAATAGAACAGTGCATATCAGCTGGAATTTTTTAAACAATCTTTTATGAAAACTGTAAATAAAAAACCATGAGAAATCTTAATCAGTACAGTATTTTTAACTTATTAATTCAACTTGATTGTATATATGAAAAGGTTTTTCATTTATTGCATATCTATAATTTTTTAATAAGGAATAAGATATGAGATAGTTAAAAGCAGAACTTCCATGTGTTTTGTTTCAGAAATAGAAAGAGTTTCCTGACACTATCTGTCCTACTGATAATATTTGGAAAAGCATTCTGTTTAAGCTCATTCACCTACCAAATAGCTTAGTGGATCTTTTCTTAGTGCATTTCATTACTGTATTGTTAAGAATAATTTTTTATTGGTACCTTGAGAACCTTGGATACAAGCCTTTTAAATGTAAAAAAGAACTTTGCTGTTCATAAACAAGCACGTGTAGACACTGTCTTTACAGCAAATGAAGATGAGGAGGTCACCAAGGTTCAGGATAATGAAATGCATGTACACATATATATGTATTCTTTACTGATACTGAGACCATTTCTGTCACCATTTTTTAGATTGCTATGATGCTAGTGCTGAGCGGCCCCAGCTGAGATCAGAACCACATCATGCCAGACATTGCACAATTGCAGAATAAAATATAAGCAACTGAGAAGAAACGTCAGCAGAGATACTTTGTAATCAGTAGAACAGTAAATGTACTTATTTATTAGCAAAATATCCTACTGATTATAAAAATAAGACCATTTGAGCAATTTTCAGCAGAAATTGAAAATATATGTCTATATGATATTTCTGTATGGACAAATTCTCGATTCCTGACTGGTTTCTGTCCTCCCTGCACCCATCCTATTGTACGCTGAGAAGTGCTTTATTTGCTCATTTATCCTGTTGTGTACCACCTCCAGCTAGGCCATTTATGCATGAGTTAATTAACAATGGTGTATTTCCAGACTTTGACATAGTACTGTATTGGCATTTCACTCCTGGTTAAGAAGAAAATAAGTTGCTATTCTAGGGTCTCTGGAGATCTGAATACAGTGTACGGCCTTAGTTAAGTTCACTGTGTTTTTTGTCAGCATGTGCTGCAAAGTTGAGAGGATCTGGCAATTTTAAAATACAAGTTTTGTGATCATTTCCACTGACCTGGCAGCGTGAGAACACCGGTACTGTGAGCAATGGCTCTTCTGTGCTGTTTGCCTTGGGAAGGCATGGAACGAAACTGGAAATCAAATGTTTGAGACATGTCAGTGGCTACAACCAAACTGTACAAAGAATGGATGACAGTGCTTACATTTTTGTCATGAGATTTATAGCTCAGTTTTGGTACCTGTGGATGTTTTCTTGAGACAGAACTGTTGCCATGGTCCTTTTTTGAGATTTTTATTGTTGTTGTTTCACTCTGATTAGGATAGAAGTGATGGCTGCAGGTGAACTTCGGTTCTTTAGAATGAGCAAGTTTAAATGAGAAAGTTAAAGCATATTTGCACTCAGAATAGTAGTTATGAGTGGGGAAGTTAGAAATTGTGGTGAGATCAAGGGTTTCCTTGTTTCCAACTCCCTAAAGACACTGGAAGGTTTTAACTTTTAAGGGCTGAGCTTTATTAAGATGCAGACTGGAATCACAAATTTTATTTTGTCAAAATAGAAATATTTCGATACAGCCAAGCATCCTCCAACATGTAGATACTTGTTTGGACATCTGTTAGTATGTGCGCCTAGAAACTAAATGGATGCCCTGATCCGAAAACATGCCTAACATTTCCCAGGTTTCTGTTTAAGGAAACCTGTTTTGACACACTTGTTTAGTACATAGGTGCTTAAATTAATGTTGCTCTTAAGCATGTGGAGTAGTAAATAGTATAAAGTAATACAGCTAAAGTTCAACTGTCATCGATTAGCCACAACAGGTCTTTAATGACCAGTGTTTGATAATGACTGTTTCTAGGGCATGTATTCTTTGAAGATATTCATAGCAATGCAAATTTAAAAAGTAATTAAGCATTACATTACAGTAAAGAATGTATTTCTGTTGAATGTAATGGTTTTGAGGAACACTAGACTCTTGTCTGGTTTGTAGTACCTTGAGGACTTGTAACTAACTCTGCTTGCCTGCTTGTTTATTGGAGTGTTTGAATTTGAATGCTTTTCTTCTAACAAAAACCTCAGAGAAATCAAAGTTTGAGCCTTCTAATATCTCCCTGGAATCCTGAAAGAGGCTCTGGAGACTTGAGTGGCTGTTTCATGACAATACCCTAAAACAGTGGATGTGTTTCCCATTTCCCATAGGTGGAAGCCTGTCAACAGCTATTTCCATGCCACCACTTTCCTTATATTCAAACTAGTCACACTTGAAATGAAGTGACTACATAATTTTGGAACAGCTTGGAATAAACCGATTGTCAGTCTGCTTTTTCTTTTCTAGCTAGAATAAGTAGATCCCATAAATAAGAGAGCAAAGGAGTTGTGAGACTAAGAATCCCATTTTCTGCTTATAAAAATAGGCGTTTGTATAATATTAGACAATGATTACATAGACATATAACAAATGTGGACAAAACTGTGCTACAGTCAGCAGATCTTTCCTTTTTATATTAACAGCTACCTTGGCTCTAAGCTTTCAGGCCACACCACCGTAAAAATATTCTGTAGGTGACTCATCTCCACCTCCCCAGTATTTTAATTCTAACATGTTCAGAAAGAACAAATTTGATATATATCAACTGATCAGTTAATTTGCTAGTACTGCCTTAAGACTTGAAATACTAACATCTACCTACACATCATTATATAGACTACCTAAAATGTAGGACTTCTGTTTTGTACAAAGTGCAGGACCAAAGGCTAGAGTCGCTTGATTTTGCACATTTGACTGTTTGCAATTCCATATAATGATGCAAATCCACATCTTGAACCTTTTCTACAGTTATATACTATTTATTTTACTTATGGATATAGGCAAACTTCTGTGTGTTATAAATCAAATACACTGAATCAAAGCCTGTATTCAGTCAAGACAGAAACTTTGCTTCTTGGAGAAACTGATTTTTCCTATTTGTTATTGCCTACATTTGAATGCTTGATTTATTTTTTTTTTTTTTAATTTTTTCCTTTCCCCTCCCCTTAATGTTCTTGAGGGATAAACCACTATTTTGAACAGGAGCTCAAAGTTCAGAAGAACTGAATTCTGTTTCTGTCTTTATTACTGACTAGTGATGTGAGATTTTTTGTGTGATATAATGTCCTTCACATCAGCGTCCTTTGTTGTAAAATGAAGCAAATTCTGCTACAAAAAATATTGGAAGAAAATTTCTGTCCTTTACAGAATACATGGAGTGCTACTGGCATTGAGTCATCATTAAAAAAATACTTACATTTCTAAAAGCAGTACTTGCTATTTATGCTGTCATATCTTCAGGTAGTAACCGTTAATTTCTGAAGCTCTTGTGTGATTATCCTTTTAGCAAATTCTGTGAATTTAACTGTGTTTGACATATTAAATACATATATGTAATTGATGCTATTTTGAGCAAATGAATTTATGTCCAAGTGTTGAGCGCAATATATTTGGTGAAAAGTGCACCTGTATTAGGAAAGAAATATAATTAAGTAACATTATTCAATGTAAAAAAGCATTTAGATTTGGGTTGGTGAAATTTAGTAAGACCAAAGGTAAGGCTAATAAAAGTGGGAGAAGTAAAAGTATTTCCTCAGATACATTTAATATATTTTTAAGGTACTCCTATCACTACAAACAGCAGGAAAAGACTTGGAGATTTAAAATGGACTTGATATCTGTACAGCCTGTTATTTGTGAAAGTCACCTGGCTGGTAATTTTAAGAGCCTCATTCTTCCTTAGTCTTTCAGAATGAAGGCAGTGCCTCAGGCATTCCTTCTCCATTTTTTTTTTCTTTTCCTTTTAGTCTTTGTTTTGTGAATTGAGGCTTTAACCTTTCTTAAAATCTGTACTTTCAGTAAATGGCCGAAACATTTGGTGTGTTTTGAGGACTGAAGTGTATGTGACTGAAATTTTATAGGGCACATGAAAATGATCTGACTTCAGTTTGTGTCTTGTAGACTGAGGAAGCCGGAGATCAACTTTTGCAGTGCTTAAAAGTGTTGTGAATCTCACCATTACTAACTCAGCAATTTGCACATTAGACAAATAATTTGTAGTGCTCTGACTGAACCGTAGAAGAACCAGTGACCTTGCACATGCTGATGCTGCTCTACTCTTGCTTTTTATCTTCACATGAGCAGATTTTTTCATGTTGAAGTGTTATAATAAGTTCTCTGAAAAAAAAATGTAAGTGTTCTTAGGATGGGGACAATTTCAGTTTCAAATATGCTCATGTCTTCATAATAAGTGAGTAAATTTAATTGGAAGAAAAGACAAACTTCATAGTTTAACTAGAAGCACTCATAATGTTATTACTTTCTAAAAGGCACTGCTGTAATGAAGTGGCTCTAAATTACTGAGTGGATAGATTGGGAAGCTTGTTCCTTGTAGTGGCCGAATAGCAGTATGCTTAATTTCAGCTGATTTCCAGAATGCACTGTGATATTTGACTGAACGGTGTGAAGGAAAACCTGTTACATTTAGTGTGACATGGTCTCATAAGTAACCAGCCCATACTGTCTGGCACTTGTAACATGTGAGTGCCCAAAAGTTTTGAATCGCAGACAAGATATCAGAATTTAACCATTAACCGAAAAAAAAGAGATGTGACCATCTATTTTTCAGGTGTTCTTCCTTTCTCTTCCCCAAGGGATCTCTGAGAAGTGTGGGAATTTAGTTGGATCATGAGCCCTAATGTGAACTCAAGTAGAAGGCGAAGTTTTGCTACTGTCAATTTGTTCAGTGCCTTTCTTACTTGAACTTTCGCTTATGTTTTTC
Source organism: Caloenas nicobarica (assembly GCF_036013445.1). Taxonomy (NCBI): domain Eukaryota; kingdom Metazoa; phylum Chordata; class Aves; order Columbiformes; family Columbidae; genus Caloenas; species Caloenas nicobarica. The sequence continues at coordinate 9,999,983 of NC_088256.1, forward strand.
AATTGTAATCTGCTCTGC